>NC_090923.1:406269601-411269601 GCF_040938575.1 Ambystoma mexicanum | reverse complement strand
AATGTCGTCAGGCCTAGTACGGTAGTCGCCTGTCTGTTTCCATTTCCTTCCCACTCTCGCCCTCCCTTCCTTATCTATGTCTTAGCACTTGCACTATCTGAAATGTCGTCAGGCCGAGTACGATAGTTAATTTCACATCCTTATTGTTCATAACCTGTCAGAATGTCGTCGTATTTTCCCTTGTTCCCTGCGTTGCCTGCCTTGCCTTGAAGCGCTTTGAAACACATTGTGTATAGGCGCTATATAAATAAACTATCATATCATATCATATAATTTCCACAATTAAAAAAAAAGATTGCAGCTAGAGAATGCCCACCATACCCCTTAGGTGAAGTCAGGCTCACTCGTTGGCACATACCACACTGAAAACAACCTTTACACCCCACCACTTTCAAAAGTCTCCAGTCACCACCGTTAGAATTCATGTTCTACATTTTCACTGTTCATTCCAGAAGGGTGGGTTTTTGTTAGTACTCTTCTTTATAGTTATTACATATTGGTTTGTTTAATGAAAATATATATATTTCTTATAGAACCTTGATTGGCCATTCCTTTATTTTGGAGTCTTTGTTTTAATGTTTGGGTTGCTGCTGTCATTTAATGCAACCCCCTCTAAACAGTGTAGTTTTCCCTATGGCCTATGCCAAGGTTAACACACAAGGCGAAGGAGGCATACTCCTTGCGTGTGGCTCTCACCGTTATGACTGGGTTCACTGTTGGTTTATAGTGATGTGAAAGCTGAGTAAGGAAGTATATCCCTATAGTCATTTCATGGACACACATGTACAGCAACCCTGCAGCTTTCAATACTATCTTGCTTTGATGACTGAAAACGGCAGGAATCTCTGCTCCACGCCCCAGCTTGGTTACATCTTTACTTGCCGATCGCACCCAAACTGTTTCTCTTTCTCCTTTTTACTCATCACCAGTGGCCTTTTCATGCAGTGTCCCTCAGGTGTCTTCACTACCCCAGCTCCTTTTCAATCTTTATGTTCGTCCTTTGCAGACCTTTATCAGCAGCATGAGGTATCGTTTTATACATATGCCGATGATACCCAGCTGCTATTCCGTCTGGATACCCCCGTATCCAATCCCCCTTCTAAACTCAGAAACTGTCTGGCTGCAGTTGGGGACTGGATGGTCAGACATTGTATCAAGATTAACAGAGAAAAAACAGAGATTATGATAGCAGTCTCTGGATTTTTGGTTGGATTCCCTGGGGCACTGCCCCAAACCTTGCAAGACAGTTAAGTCAGTTAATAGTCCTGTGTCAAATTCTTACGCCATGGTTCCCAGGAACTGCAAATTTCGTCTGTATGTAATACAGGCTTCCTGAAATTGAAAGTCCTTTAAAAAACGTTGCCTATTCCTCCATTTAGTTAAAGCAGTGACGGCATTCATTTTGGGGTCCTTAAATAACTGCAACAGCCTTTTTGATTCAGTGATTGCAGCTACTCCAAACTGCTGCAGCCTGTTTGGTGTTCGGAGCCAACCATTTTGCCAATTCCCAGGGCCTTCTTCAGCAGCTTGATTGGCTTCCGGTTAGCAGTCACATTAAATTTAAGGTTCTCTGCATTGCTCATCGTGCAATCCATCACTCTGGAGCCAAGTAATTTCAAGCTGATTCCTAATGTACCATCTAGGTCACTTCGCTCTGCCTCTCAGAAGCTCCTGCTAGTACCCAGATTTCGTAGAGAACGAGCAGGAGGTCTATCATTCTCCATTCTCTGGCCCTCTTTGTGGAACTCTATCCCTTCTCAGCTCTGGGAACTGGTTGATCATCTGTGCTTTCGGAAGGCTTTGGAAATATACCTTTTCAGAGTCTTTGCTGTTGTTCTTGATTTCTTCAGAGGTTTCTTTTTCTACACTGGTTGCTCAGCACCTAGATGCCTTTGGGTCGTAGTTAGTGCTTGATGAATGCTGTTACATTACATTTACAAACACTCACACACACCATTATCATTTCCATCAAAACGTGAGTAGCAGACACAAATAACTTCAATATTCTATTCTCCAAGTCTATAGATCATATAAATCCCACTGGCAGGGCAAGAGTGATGATATAGTAGCTTGAGATCTAACACATGTTAACTGTGCTCTGACAATGTTCTAGCCACGAGATTCAAGACAAAGGCAAGACAGCATGTCTCCTTGAATTCCACGCTGTCTTATCTTTGGCACTGATCTAAAATGTTGAACAATAAACAAGATGCAGTGTTATGGAAGTATCACAAGTTAGAATTGCAATACAGTTCAGGCTAAAGAACATCCTTGCTAGAACAAGGCTATTATATAAAACAATTGACTATTTACCACAGAAAATGTCATACAAATACTTACAGTTAAACAATCCTTTTAAACATATTGGGCCTCATTACGAGGAGCGCGGTAAAAACGGGGTCATTACCGGCATGGAGGTACTCGCGGGTCTGTGCTCGTAATCGGGTGATTACGAGTGCGCAAGCACACGCGGACCCCCATGCCGGTAATGGCCATACCGGCATGCCGCTAAAGGCCCTCCAAACCCCCGATAGCGTCATCACGGGACCCGCCAATACCGCCTCCGCCTAGGAGGCACCCCTTAATACCGGCCCGGTAATAACAACATGCTAAGTAACGTCATCGTGACGGAATGAGATATGCTGCGGTGGCCATCTTTAAAAACAGAATCTATTGCCATCCTCCCAAACCACCAGTTGCATTCAGGAGAGACCAGTGGCAATCCCTTCACCATGTCGAAAGCAACCCGTAAAACAACCTCCCACCTGCGCAAAGAGCGTTTCTCAGACACAGAACTTAATATGCTGGCAGACACCCTTGCCGCACATGCTGATGAGATAAATCAGCAGAACCTGAACCGTGAGGCGCAGCAGCGCAAAAAGGAGATCTGGGAGGAGGTAGCCCACAAGGCCTCGGCTGTCGGAACCACCCCACGGACAGTGAAGGATTGCAAAAAGAGGTGGGATGACCTCCACCTCAGGGTTCGTAATATCCTGGCAAGCAACAGGAGGGAGGCCAGGGCTACAGGTGAAGGGTCCCCACTCTCCTGCTAAACTGACCAGCTGGGAGGAGACGGCAAGCATGTTCATCCAGATGGAGTCCATCGAGGGATTTGGGGAGATGGAAACGGGTGCAGCAACATCTGCAGATGGAGGTGAGTGACCCTGAAGATCCCTGTAGGGGAAACCATAACGTAGCACAAGTGATGTCGAAGAGAGTCTAGGCAAGGCAATGCATGTCCCAACACACACATTAACATATTCTTGTCCAGATGGAGGGCCAAACCCTGCCACACTGAAATGCATGCTGAGTGCCAATCCCATTACCAACACACAGCCAATACACACGGACCGTGCCCATGTAATACATCACACAAACCCCAATACAACGGCATGCCACCTGCCATGCAGCAAACGCCAAAATGCCCCCTCCATACTACCCTGAGTGACACACCTGTAAGATATGAATGCATGATAAATGAAATACTCCTTAGCACCATATAATGCATCTAGCATGTAACACCATCACTGATGGCCTGCATCTCTTCTACCCCCCCAGGCACCGATGGAGAAGATTCCAGCCAGGGTCCCACCACAAGGGCATCCACGTCCCGGCTAAAGACAACGGCCAGCGACAACACCACCTCCGGGGCAGCCTCGCAGCCCACAACAACAGCCCGTGCGCCTGGCACCGTGGACACTGAGCTGCCTACACCTACACCAGTGGAAGGCGAGGCCGTAGAACCACTGACCAACACCAATGATGCAGAGGAGGAGTATGTGGACCAGGAAGGACTGACGCATGTGTCATGTCCACACTCCCCAGGCCCTGTGCACACACCCCCACCCCACATTCAGCCCTCACCCACCTGCAGCAGTGCGGATCCCTGCCTGCACGATTCAGACCTAAGCAGCATCCACGAGAACAGCACTGCCATTGCAGGCCTCGTCACAGCACCCTCGACCACTGCTGCTCCCACCATCAGCCTTGAGGCACGGCTGGCGAGGGTGGAGGCCAGACAGGACTCCATGTTGGACCTGCTCTGGCAATATATTGCGGATGGAGAGGACACGAGGCGTGGGATAGCCCAGGCCATAGCGGGGACCACAGCCGCCATAGCGGTGAACACAGCCGCCATCACAGCTGCCGTCAATACATCGGCATTGGTGATGAGAGACTGTCTACGGGCCATCACGCAGGTCCTCACATTCACGCTGCTGCACATGCAGCAGCCACAACCCGCACCAGGCCTGCAAATGACCACAGCTTCCGCCCCATCCACCACACCCGCTTCCTCTGCCTCCCCTTCCTCTGGACCCTCCAGCCCTGTGCGTCAAACAAGGCGCAGTGCGAGGAACCCTGAAATGCCGCCCCGGTCAGCAAGAAGTGCTGGAAATAGTGTGGGAGAACTATGGGAGTGGGTCAGATGGTGTTGGCGGTGAATGGGAGTATTAGGGGGAGTACATTGGGGTGTTTTGGGAGTTCACTGGGGTTTTTTGGGAGTTTACTGGGGGGTTTTGGGAGTTTACTGAGGGGTAGGGGGGCTTGCACTTTCTCCACTTGTTATCAATACACCCGTTGTGTTAAAAAACATTCAATGGCTGGACATTGTTCATTTAGTGTGTATCCATTTTATTAATGACGGTTTATAGTGCCCAACTCCACACATTCCCTGTGTGCATGTCCACATGGACACAGTGTACAAAGTGTCACTGACACATATCTATCAACGTCCCTGTGGGTCAGAAGTACTTGTCAATCAGTGATTGGCGTACTGCACGGCCATCCTGTGCATCACGTACTGGCAGGGGTGCTGCTTCCCCTCCATCTTCATCCTCATTATCCTCATCCGGTGCATACAGGTCAATGTCAGGTGGCAGTGGTGCATTTCTCTGGACGCACATGTTGTGCAGCATGACACAGGCCATGGTGATCTTTGCCACCTTCTCAGGCGAATAGAGGAGTGATCCACCAGACCGGCTTAAGCAGCGGAACCGCGCCTTCAAAAGGCCAAAGGTCTGCTCAATCACTACATGGGTACGGGTATATACCCGATTGTACTCCTCCTCATGGCTGTTCCGCGGGTTCCGCACAGGGGTAAGTAGCCACCGCTTCAAGGGATATCCTCCATCACCTGCAAGCGAATACAGATAGGTCTAGGTGAGTCACTCTGAGCTGCCACCTTCAGGATACACAGTCATGGCCGCAGCTATTTGCTGTCGACCTGCACATGTCCCTGTAGGTATGCACAAATATTTAGATGCATTGTATACTGCAATATGGTGTGGGAGTCTGGATGGCGTTGTACAGATGATGCAGGGTGAAATCATGCATGCTGATGTGGATGTACTGTGGTTGTAGGACTTTGTTTTGCCTCCCATTTCTGCTGTGTGTACTACACTGTGCATGGTCTCACTAGCCACATTGGCACAGTTGCAATCCTGTTCAGTCATGCATTGCTTGACATACCCATGGTGGCCAGGTTGTGCGTCTTACATGTTGTCATTGATATGCGTAATTGGTCAAATGTGTGCCAGTGATGTGTCATGTTGGGGTTGGGAGATTCAGGTCAGGAGTGTTTAGCTCTGCGTGCATTCTCCACTCACCGTCAATTCCCACCCAGGTGGTGTATGCATCCCCCCTTTCCCACCCAGGTGGAGTATGCATCCCTCCCCCCTTTCCCACCCAGGTGGAGTATGCATCCCAGCATATCACTACCCCAAAGCACTGCCATGGGCCAGTTAGGCAACTCACCAAGCAGCCAGGCACGTGGTCCAGCATGTCACTCCATGTGACGGGGTAGCGTGGAGTTGCGCAGCGTGGAGTTGCGCAGCACACATCATGTGTTGATCCGGGAAATCGGGCGCAGCAATGTGTGATGATCTTGCTGGAGTCACATACCATCTGCACATTGATGGAGTGGTATTGCTTGCGATTGCGGTACATTGCCTCTATGGCATGGGGGACTACCAATTCCACATGGGTGCAGTCCAGGGCACCGACACAATTGGGCAAGCCTGCCAGTGCATGGAAGCCTACTTTGGTGTCAGCTATCTGCTGGGCAGTCCGTGGTAGGGATATTTGGGTGCTAGTGTGCTTCAGGAGGGCATCCAGCACTTGGTTCAGCATGCGTGAAAATAGTGGTTGCGAAATGCCATGCAGCTGGCCCACTGTGTGCTGGTAGTTGCCTGTGGCCAGGAAGTGGAGCACAGACACCACCTTTAGTAGCGGGGGGATGGCAGTGCGTATTTCTATGAGGCTGGCAATGTCGTTGCCTATCATGTCCACTATGGTGGTGATGGTGTCACGGTCCAACCGGTACAGGGTATGGATATGGTCAGTGGTTAGATTGAATGGACTGGGTCTGATGCGGATTGGTGGCTGCCTACGAGGTACTACTGGCTGCACTGGTGGTAATTGCTGGGCCTGTCTCACCCTTCTTCTCCTCCTGCGTCTGTGCTGCCTGTTGCTGCTGCTGCTGTTGTTGTTGTTGTAGTTGCTGTTGTTGCTGTAGTTGTAGCAGTATAGGCATGTCCTCGAGCGCCATGATTGCAACAGCTAGTTGTATCATTTTGGTGTAGGAAGGGGTGTGGTGTGTGGGTGTACTCCTTTTATACTGGGCCGGGCTCCATTGAGTCCACCTGTGGTGATTGTGTGCATGTGCACCTGTGGAAGTTGGCTTGATTGCTGATTGCTGTTTACGGGTGGTCCACGATGGCTGTATGGCTGCCATTGTGCATGCCCTGATTACCGCCTTCGGGATGCCGGTATTTGCATGCCCGCGTGGGTTGTGATGTCCTCCTATTACCGGCATGCCGGTATTTACTCCCCAAAGGGACGCGTGTACGCACCCATGCCGGTATGAGGGGGCACGGTACAGGCGGTGCCGGTATTGGCGGGTTGCCGGGTCGTAATGCCCCGGACCCGTTAACGATGCCGGTATTGCCATTCCGCCTTCCTTTTTTCATTACCTCCATTCTCGTAATGAAGCCCATAGTGTGGCTTGCAACTGCTAGAGACACTTGTATTGTTTTACAAAAAAGCACCGTGGGAGTTTATTATTTAAGTTTGTAAACCCACTCTGCGAGCCATACCTGGTGCTATGGTGATTGAAGTTACAAGCCAAAGTGCAGCATGTTTTACATGTCCATAACACCAGGTACGGCACAAAGGTGGTGTCTATACAGCTTTTATAACATGTGTTGATCTTGCTAGAATATAGTAAATATAAGAATATGGGCATTGTTAGAACATACATTTCCCTGGCCGATTTCAGGGACTTGGCTGTGTCTATGCTCTGGAATGTGGCGTTCAGTACAGTCTGTGCTATACAAACACACCTGAAGGCCAAAATGGTTTGCATTAATGTGGGTACTTATTAAGTGAGGACCTAACCTCCTGTATATCGGTAGGGATAATTGGTATACATTAGATTTTAACAGGGGCAACCCACGCTTACAATATATCCTTTCTTAAAGCCATACCATTTAAGGCAGCATTGGCTTGTTGGGAAAATGTAACAGTGCTAAAGCGGGATGTGGAGGGAGAATAGGGGGTGGGCTGTAAAGGTTGGTCATCAGTATGGATACTGGGCTTGGTGGATAGAAGCGGTAGTGTATCAACACAATGAAGAAGACGGTCCTTGAAGGAGAGGGTCTCGATTTCTTTTCTAAATTACATGACCGTGTAGGTAAAATAAGTAAAACACATATATTAGCCCTTATTTAAAGGACAAAGTTAGGGTTTAGAAAAAATAATGTATCTGTCAGCTCATCTCTAATATTGTGTTACATATGTATTTCGTAGCATCATTAAAGTGCTGGTTACATGTTCATTTCCTATTACTGTAAAATAATAATAGATGATCACTGTTTGATGCTTTGATTTTTTTATGCAGAATAGATTATCTCAATACATGCTCATTCACTGTGCAAATGGATATAGAACATATGTCTACTCACTTTGATGCTGGATCATCGAAGGAGGCTAAAAGGAGCAGGGTCCCAGGATCAATTTTCTCTAAGAACTTTAACAAGGGCTGTACCTCTGCACAAAATACAAGATCTCGTGTTACACATTCTGTTTCTATGTGGTCACACAATTAACTACTCAGAGAAGTTGTATCATACACAATTGACACAAAATTAAAATAATACATTTTTCTAAGTTTTACCAGTCCCAACATGACAATAAGCAAATGTTTAGACACAGTAAACAGGAATCACATATAAAGAAGGTGTTAATCTGAATGAGCAGGTGAGGAATAGCTAGGGGTCTGCAACTTTTCATTTTGGACAACCCCAATCAGCCCTGGCCACTAAAGTCAACGGTCAGAGATTATGGGATTGTAGTACAAAATATCTGGAGAGCCAGTTTAGATGTGTAAAGACTGGATGGGGGTATCTGTACTTCTGCCCACTTTATAGTTGGGGTAGTGGTACAGAGCACCCCGAGGTTCTCTAATGGTAGCTATGAACACGCAACCAAGGCTGAGACTCAAGGGAGGTGATGCAAGCTGGTTCTTAGGTACAGTGAATCCCCCAAGCTCCCCACAATCAATGGAATGTCCACACACTATCTTAGGTGATAACACAGCCCTTTTAATAAAGGATCACAAGTCAGGTAGACATACAGATATACACAAATAAGGATCACTTCGTACTGGAAACCTAAATAGGTAAATTAACTTAAGGAACAAGTTACTTACCTATAACTGTTGTTCTCCAGCATGGGTCTGGCATGGATTCACATGCTCATGAATATTCCCCGTTGTCAGGCCGGGAATCCTCGGTATAGAAATCAGTATCAGTTTCGTTTCTGATCTGTCTTTCTTAGTAGTAACCAATCACTGGTCTCTGGGTCATACTGCCCCCAGCCAATGACTGCCCTCTCCCTAAGCCCCGCCTCTGGCAGCCATCCTCAGATTTGGTAGCACGTAAAGTGGCAGTATGACCAAGTGAAGAGCCGCAGAGGGGTAGGCGGGAGGGCTCGCATGTGAATCCATGCCAGACCCATGCTGGAGAACAACAGTTACAGGTAAGTAACTTGTTCCTTCTCCAGCATGGGGTCTGGCATGGATTCACATGCTCATGAATAAGAGAATACATAGCAGTACACACATGCACAACCACGGGAGGTGGCAACAGGCTCAACATTAAGCAATACAATAACTCAACATTAAGCATCTCTTACCTCCTCACCAGGCTCACCTTAAGCGAACAGGTTGCGCAGCACTGCTTGGCCGACCCTGGACTCCTCCCTGGAGTCCTGATCGATGTAGTAGAATCTTGTGAAGGTGTGCGTCGACCTCCACTTTGCAGCCCTGCAGATGTCCAGCAGGGGCACACCAGACAGGAACGCCGTGGTAGCAGCGATCGCTCTGGTCGAATGGGCTCTCGGACGGCCGGGCAGCGGTCGGTTCGCCAACCGGTGACAGTGCATGATGCAGCCGGAGAGCCATCTGGAAATGAAAGTCTTCGAGAGAGCCTTCCCTTGATTCACAGTCCCAAAGTTCACAAACAGCTGTGATGTCTTCCGAAAACTCTTTGTGCGGTCCACGTAGAACTTCAGCGCTCTAGCTACGTCCAGCGAGTGCAGAGTCCTTTCAGCCGGCGACAAAGGAGACGGGAACAAAACTGGCAACACCATGGGTTCGTTGAGGTGGAAGTCCGATGGCACCTTGGGCATGAAGGAGGGGTGCGTCCTCAGCACCATCCTCGTGTCGTGAAACGTCAAGTATGGTGGCTTGCAAGATAGGGCCTGGATCTCTCCCACTCGCCGTGCGGAGGTGATGGCCACGAGAAACGCTGTCTTCCACGACAGAAACTTCAATGGTGCCGAATGCATAGGCTCAAATGGGGGCCCCATGAGCCTGGTCAGCACCACGTTGGGCTCCCACGCCGGGGCAGGGGCCTTCACCGGTGGGAATGATCGGAACAATCCTTTCATAAATTCCTTCACCAGTCAATGAGACCGCAAGGACGCCCGTCCCGTAGTTCTGGTGTATCGTGAGATGGCGGCCAGATGTATCTTGATGGAAGCGTGAGCTAGTCCAGCCTTGGCCAATGACAGTAGGTACGGCAATACTTGGGGGGCCGTAATCCGCAGAGGGTTAATCTTCTGTGCACGGCACCAGACAGAGAACCTCTTCCATTTATGTCCGTAGCACTTGAGAGTTGAGGACGCCCTGGCCTTTGCAAGAACCTCCCTGCAGTCGGCCGGGATGTCGTACCCTCCAAACTTTAGTGCTGCAGGAGCCAGGCCTGCAAGTTCAGCGACTCCGGTTTGTGGTGAAGATTGGCGCCTCCTTCTCTGGAGAGAAGGTCTGCGTCCGTCGGCAGCTTGACAGAAGGTCCGGGAACCAGATCTGTCTCGGCCACGCCGGAGCGACGAGGATCATCCTGCACCGGGACCTCTTGAGCTGGTTGATGAGCCGGAGCAGCAACGGCAGCGGAGGGAACGCATAAAGAAATAGGCCGTCCCAGGGGAACGAGAAAGTATTGCCCATGCTCCTCGGCTGGGGGAACCTGCTGGTGAACCTCCGGCACTTGGAATTCGTCGCCGTCGCGAAGAGATCGATTTGGGGTTCACCCCATCGTCAGAAGAGTCGATCCACTTGATCCTGGCGTAGATCCCACTCGTGGCATGAGCGCAGCTCTCTGCTGAGTGAGTCGGCAATCGTGTTTTTTATTCCTGCCAGATGAAGAGGCACCAGAAACATCCCTTGGGCGACGGCCCAATGCCGCAGATCCTGGGCTTCCGGGGATCTGGTTCCGCCCTGCTTCCGGATGTAGAACATCGTGGTAGTGTTGTCGGTGAAGATCCTTACCACCTTGCCCTTGAGGGACGGAAGAAAGGACCTGAGGGCCAAGAACACTGCGCGGAGCTCCAAGATGTTGATGTGGAGTGACTTCTCCTCTGGGAGACAAAGGCCTCTCGCGTGAAGATCTCCGGAGTGCGCTCCCCAACCTTCCAGGGAGGCGTCTGTCGTCACCGTCATCTGGTGAGCTGGGGTCTGAATGTCTGTGCCCGCTGACAGATGAGAGCGGGTACCCCACCACCGGATCGCCTGACAGAACATCTCGTTGAGAGGGATCCTGTCCTTGAAGCTGCCCGTCGACTGGACCCAGCGGGCGTCGAGGAACTCTTGTAAAGGGTGCATCCGAAGCCTGCAAAGGCGCACCAGATAAATACAGGAGGACATCATCCCGAGGAGGGACTTCATAGATCTTACCCTGGCCATGTCCGTGGCCAGCAGACGCTGCACCTTGCCCAGAATGGTCCTGGTCCTTTCCTCCGACGGCGAGGCCAGCCACGCCACTGTGTCGAGCTTGGCTCCCAGAAACAGGGCGACTTGCGACGGAACCAGGTGGGATTTTGGAAAGTTGATGGAGAATCCCAGGTCCATGAGCAGCTGGACGGTCTTCGCAGTGTGCTCCACGGCGAGCTCCCTTGTCCTTGCCCGGATGAGCCAGTCGTCCAGGCAGGGGGAGACGTGGATCCCCTGTAGGCGCAGCCGCGCCGCCACCAGTGCGAGGCACTTGGTGAACACCCTGGGTGCCGACTTCAATCCGAACGGGAGGGCCTTGAACTGGTAGTGCCACCCTTGGACCACGAACCTGAGGAACTTTCGGTGTCTTTTTAGAATGGGGATGTGGAAGTACGCATCCTCCAAGTCCAACGACAACAGGAAATCGCCCTCCTCCAGCTGTCCCAGCACGTGCTGGAGGGTGACCATCCGGAACTTCTGTGCCTTGATGTACTTGTTCAGTCGTCGGAGGTCCAGGATGGGGCGTCATCCTCCTGTCTTCTTTTTTACGAGGAAGTACCTTGAGTAAACTCCGGAGCCCCGAAGCCTCTTTGGGACGAGCTCGATGGCACCCTTCTTGAGCATCGCCCTTACTTCCAACAGTAGTTGAGGGACATGATTTTCCTTCCTGGCCACGGGTGGAACGCGAGGGCACTTCTTCTGAAACTCGAGGGCGTGCCCTTGGGCCAGGGCGTCCAGCACCCAACGGTCAGTGGAGATGGACTCCCACACGCTGACGAACCTCGCCAGCCGGCCTCCCACCGGGGTGCTTCAGCGGGGGCCCGACCCCACAGTCGGTTCAATCTTGTTTGGAGGCCGCCTTGCCTCCTTGACCTCCCTGTCGACGACGACGGGCACCACCTGACTTGCCGCGTCCCCTGTAGGCTTCCTGGGACGAAGATCTTGTCGCTTGGCGGTACGTGGAGGAGCCACTGCCGGATCCCTTGGAGGCACCTTGTCTGCCTCCGGAGCTCCGAAAGGACGGCCGTCGTTGTTGGAGCACTCCCAGTGCCCAGGCAGTCTCCGTGTCTGTCTTGATGGCCTGAAGGGACTCATCAACCGCCTTCCCAAACAGGTTGTTCCCGTCGAAGGGCATGTCTAAAACCTTGGTTTGTACGTCCTGGCGGAAATCCGTCGCCTTGAGTCATCCTTGTCGTCTCAGGCAAACGCTGTTGCCCAACTGACGGAAACCGGTGTCGGCGATGTCCGTTGCCACGTTGATGGCGTAGTCCGAAGCAATCTCACCTTCCTGTAGGATTTCAAGGGCCTCAGCCCTTTTCCGTCGAGAAGGAAGTCCAACAGAGGGGCGATTTTGAACCACTACTCCCTGTCGTAGCGGGCTACGATAGCCAGGGCGTTGGCCGCCTTGATAGTCGTCGCTGCGGATGAGATGACCCGTCGTCCCATAGTGTCCAGCTTCCTGCCCTCGCCGTCCAGCGGGGAAGTTTATGTCGAGGCCGATGCCCCCCCAGCTTTCTTCTTTGCCGCCGCCGAGACGACTGAATCCGGGGTAGGTTGCGCCCAAAGGCACAAGGGGGCAGCGTCGGGGACCCGGTACTTCTTCTCGTACCGGTCCCTCTTTGCCGGCGCCGTGGCAGGGTTCTTGAGGAGGTCGAGCCTCTCATCCCAGATGTCATCAAGAAGAGGTACGGCGAGGACCGTCTTCCTTTTAGCCTTGCGCCGTTGATAAAGGAACCCTTCCTTCTTCTTCTCTTCTGGGCAGAGCTGGAAGAGCTCGGATGCCCTGGAAATCATGGCATGAAAGGATCCAATCTCGTCGGGCGGGGAAGCCCGAGCAGGGGGCGACGGGGACACGTCCCGTCGTCGCTTCCGTCGTCATCTGTACCTGTCGTAGCCGTGTCCGTGTCTGTATCATCCCCGTGGGTAGTAGACCGGGGAGAAGGCAGAGCAGGCCGCAGAGGTGGGAGAAGTGGCGTAGGATGCGTCCTCCTCCTCTTATGCGGTGGACTTACGAAGGTCCTGGCTCCGGTTCCCCCGTCGGGTCGGCTCAGGTCCTTCTGTCGGGGGGAGGGGCAACCTTGTCCTTATCTCCGAGCATAAGGACTGAATCGCTGACAAAATGGCCACCGAAGTGTCCTGCAGCGCCGGAAACGACGGGCGCGAGGGCTCTTGAGGAACCTCGTCGGCGACACCGTCGCTCTCGTCGTCACCCTCGTTGGGATCCCTCCCGATGGGCTGGGCCTCTTCCACAACTTCGATGAGCTGTTCTTCAGAGGTCGTGTCCGTATCCACGATGGCCACCTGCCCCTCCCCCACCTTTTCCAACGAGGACTTCGTGGGGGTCTTCTCAATGGGCCTCAAAGTCGACTCCACTGGCGTAGCCTCCACGGGCTGAGCCAGGGCCGCTCCGACATCCGCAATCGAGGTCTTAGCAGGGTGAATTAAGGCCATCGTCACCTTCTGTACGCCTGGGGCCTTCACCTTGGGGGGAGGTTCCGAGCATCGCTCCCCCTCTGCTGGAATCTTCGAGATCGACCGGGGCCTCTCCAGAAGCTTCGCCGGGTTCTCGGACTTCCTCTTACCCGAGCCAGAGCGTTGGCTCGTGGTTGATGGCGCCGGGGAGGATTCGCCCTGCCTGGCAGCCAAGGAGCCCGACTGTTCGGCGCTCCCGGTGCCCGCAGACTCGCGGTGCTGGGCCTTTTGTTGGGCCCCCGTCGCTGGGGCACCCTCACAGGACTTAGAAGACCGCTCAGACTTCTTTTTCTTCTTCTCGCCTGACGGGCTCTTCCCTTCCAGCCAGTTGGCGAGACGGAGGTGGCGATCCTTCATGGTCCGCTCCGACATGTTCCCACAAAACGCACAGTCCTTCTCCGTGTGCGTCTTGTCCTCATGGAGCCAGTAGAGGCTTAACGAATGCTCGTCCTCCTTGAAAACATTCTGAAGCTGGCATCCAGGGCAGGTCCTGAACAGCTTCCCGGGCGTCGAGCTTCCTTTCTCATGGACCATGTCCGGGGTAGGCCTCGGAACTTCTGGAATCCTCCAAAAGCGTAACTCGACGAAATCTTCACCCTTGAGGGGCGTAGAAAACTCCGAAACGGATCCCCGTTGATCGCATGTAGAAACGGTGGACCTTGAGGCTCTAATTAACCGAAAAATGAGAAAAATCTCCTGAAAAAGCGCAAAAACGCAGCAAAAGCTCGAGAGCTAAAGCACGAGGACTCCCAACACTTGAACGTGCGGTAAAAATCTGAGGATGGCTGCCAGAGGCGGGGCTTAGTGACAGGGCAGTCATTGGCTGGGGGCAGTATGACCCAGAGAGCAGTGATTGGTTACTACTAAGAAAGGGGGAATATTCATGAGCATGTGAATCCATGCCAGACCCCATGCTGGAGAAGATATATATACCATGTGTGGTACCACCGTTACCTTAAAATTCAGTTGTAATGCACCAACTGCTAACAGCTATTAGAAAACATTTAAATTCTTAGGCCAGGAGAGTTAACTTATAGTACAGTACTGTAGAAAGGCAGGTAATCATTATAACGATGGCAGGATGCTTTCTTTAGGATAAAAACGCAATACTGTGTAAGGATCCCCCACCTGGGAAACCTGTAAGGAAAAGGTAAGGTGGACTTTATGTTGTATATTACAGTACAAATATGTTCATTAATAGTCTGCTTCTCTTTCTACAGATCCCACTACCCCAAAGCACCTGGGAAGCCACGGGAGAACAGGATCCTAGACGAATCTCGTACGGCCCAGGATGAATGTTGAGGATGGAAGATGCTCTTCCTCATCACAGTACACTGAGTGCCTTGGCAGGCAAAGTGGTGTGGTTTCTTGGCTTTACTCGACCGGACCCTTGGAAGAAGTAGTTGCTGGAACGTTATTGTCGAGAAGAATAAGGGAACCAAGCAGTGTTGGAAAGGCAGCAATGCAGTACTTATGCGTTGGTCTCTGATGTCAGATTGCTAGGCCAGCTGTGGATGTGCCACAAAGGTGAAACCTGCTGTGGACCTAGACATGGCTTGGCTGAAGAAGGTAAAATCCTTGGTGGCTGTGGATGACTTTCGGTGGCAACGGGTGCAGTGGCAAATGTAGGTGTTGGGTTTCAGTATTCGTGGTTCACTGCCTTTCGATTCTTGTATGCTGCAGCCACAGCACAGACCTCAGGGGGACCTCTGGTGACGTGGACACGACCACTGGACTGGATTTCGGACCCTCACCAAGTCTGGATCTCGGGACATCTTCAGATTTTGGTGGTAGTTAACCCACCGGCAGACACTCCTCTGCAAACAGCGACCCTGGATCTTCTCCGGTGTGGAAAAGTGGATAGATGTCATGGCAGGGATGGCACTTGAAGATTTCTTTAGATGGTTAGAAGTTTGGTAGTTCCGGGTGTCAGGCAGCATTATGCCAGGGTACCACCTTTTCCGGGCGTTACTCAGCAGCATGGCTTTCAGCGGTCACAAAAACTCCACCGGACCCTGGTTGATACAGAAGAACTTCTTGGCTTCAAGATGTTTAGGCACTCCTCTACTGGACCCACGAAGATCCCTTCTCTGGATGGCAGGCACAAAGGACTGGCTTCCAGGATACTTCAGGTGTGGAACAGAAGTTGCACAATGTCCCCTCATAGCTACGGGAAGTGGTTGCCTATCCAGGTTCTCTCTGGTTCAGTCTTTGAATCAGCATGGCAGCTTTCGGATTTGATGAAGAGATGCAGCCGCAGACCTCTTCCTCCAGCTGGATTTCAGGATGCAAGCTTAAGATGACTTCTGCTTCAGGTTTCTTGTTTCAGCTTCTGAGAAGGAGCTGAGTTTGAGGTCATCTGTTATACAAAACACTCCCCATTCACTCAGGCTGAGCCAGCCAATCACACACACGCACATTCATGCAGGCAGCACCCAGTAAGCCTCAAAGGCATTCAGGCCATTCACCAGAAACCAGACACCCACAACACAGGATTTGGATTGGGGGCTACTCCCCACCTTTTCAGTGCACTACACTGCAGTTTCAGTCAGGGCTAGCTCATGCATTGTGTCACACAACCAAACCCAGACACCCACAATGCAGAATGCATATTGACTACTCACTCCATTCATGCAGGCTCCACCCCAAGGGTATACCCACAACAAGCTGTCCCTGGGAAGGCTCCAGCCAGTCTGGAAGGAGGCAACCCCAGCGCCTTATATGGTCCTTCCATCCAACAGCCATTCACAGCCAGTGCTTCGGAGGACTTTGAGAAAATATGGAAAGGCAAAGAAAACCAAGAGGCCACCAGTGGCCATTTTGCCTTTATGTAGGAATCCATGTACTCCAATGGCGGGGCCTGGTATTCCAAAAAAGAAGGATACCCAGAGCCACTGTCAAGTCAGCATGTAGCTGACACCAGCCCATACCCTGCTCTGTGGGCAACACACATGTGCCCAACAACATGCAAATGGTGTACAAAGGTGTACCCCTTCCCAAGGGTGCCCCAAGTATCCCATGGGTATTGTTTGCCAAAAGGTAAGAATGAAGAGCTGCACTGCCAGGGGTCCAAACTCGACTCTTGTGCAGAAAAATACATAGAAAACACCAAGCGAGAAGTGGTAGTGGTAGGACAAGGATGAGGAGGCCCTGTCCCTCCAAGAGCATTTCCAGCATCACAATATGTACATCACATCTTAATACAATTTATGGGTTTCAAATTTAAAGGAAGAAGAGAAAACTGCAGCACTTGGAAGGATTATTGGAAAAAACCCTTCTGACTTGCCTTCAGTTATTTTGGATCCAACTCATTGGCATGTAGCTTGATGTATTGACCAAGGAGTCGAACCATCAGATAGAAAGGTTTAGGCATAAAGCAATGTTGTATCTTAACAGCATGTCATTTTGGCCTTTACTCGCCCATGCCACATGATTTATAATGCTTATTTGTCTCTTTTGGTTGAGTGATTATGAACTCATTGATGCAGTCACATGGTTGGTGTAGTGATACTTGTTTGTGATTTTTAGGCACATATTCCACTAATACCAAGTTGTGCAGCCATGCCCATAAAGACCAAATCTTGATCAGATGGATGTTAAAATTCCCAGTAATTAATCTTAGTCAATGTAGACTCGAATCATATTTGATTTTGGGTGACTGAAACACTAATTTAGTATTTCTTGGATGTGATCACTTTGCATCTATATCGGGTTTGCATTGTTCTTTTCTCGTCATGGCATACTGATAGGTGAAATCTTGTTGCCTGTTACAAAGCATGTCTTGGAGCAGTATGGTGCCTTAGAAGTTGAATGTCTAGTCACGGCAAGGGCAATTTTTCACCTAGTCAGGTGATTAGTTTGCAATGGGAAAATACTTCAAATCATAATGCTTGTCCAGCAGGGCCTTGGAACACTAATAGAGTTTCCCAGATGCAGAAATTGTAAAGTGATTTGATCGTTCAAATTGATCATGGCCCAACCTTTGTTTTCATGTAGAGATGTACTTAGTGCTTGGTTATAAAACATTAGCCCGCTGGCTAGGGCACACAATGCAACAGATTGACCTTTGCCCTGCAGGAGTACATGGATGAGCAGAGGCTAAAGTGCCCACTCAGCACTCACACTTCTACAAACCAAGAGCCAACACAATCATGAAGGTAAAACAGGCACAGTTAAGAGATATACCCCCTTGACCTTTTTTTGGTAACATGGGCAAAGTCAAGGCTATACTCTCAAGAGGGATCTGAATGTGGTTCAGTAGCAACCCAAACAGCGAGGTATAACAGTCCAAAATAAAGGAATGTCTAATTAAGGTTCTATAAAATATACATTTTAATCAAACACACTATATCCAATAATAACTAACT
This sequence comes from Ambystoma mexicanum, assembly GCF_040938575.1. NCBI lineage: Eukaryota > Metazoa > Chordata > Amphibia > Caudata > Ambystomatidae > Ambystoma > Ambystoma mexicanum. Next base: position 411,251,493 of record NC_090923.1, on the reverse strand, counting down.
AGAAAACACTGTAGAACTCCACCCCGGTAGAAGGATACACAGAATATGCAAGATAGAATAGATGCAGCACTCTGGGAAATGAGACGGGGAGAAAAGGCCATTAACAGACCACAATGCTCAAAAGGATATGTCTTGAGCTAGCAAAATTGATTAAGGTGACGTGCCCAGTCTCTAGGGCCCAAAGATGCAACAGGGGAGCAAATATCAGCCAGTAATATCTTTGAAAATGTCTTGGCATTTCAACATCATCGAGCCATGCTCCTCAGCATTGCTTGCGGATTCATTTCAGTTCAATGTTGCGGCAGTCGCGATGTTCCAGAGGCATGCTGGTGTCAAATTGGGGTCGAACGTAAAGTAGCTGAGGTCTCGAAGCGCCTACTCGAGCTGGTTTGGTGGCTGTTGAGCTGCTACCAAGATACAAAGTCAAGTCGATTTGATGGAGATGCTCAGAGGTCGCTGATCCAGCAAAACCAGGATCGGGCTGATTGACTTACAGGAGGGACGATGAAGAAGATGGTACTTCGAAAACAGTGACTCAAGCAATGCAAGGCAAAATACTTCATTGGTTCGAACTAGGCAACAATGAGCTTTATCTGGCACGTCAGAGTGATGAACGCAAAAGGCAGTTTCAAAGAGTCCTGGAGGTTCGCTTGATGTCAAAAACGCTGGAATCACAGCTCACAGCATGTCAGTGATTTTGGCTGTTCATGCTTTCAGGAGCTTGGGCTCTGAAACACGGAGAAGGCTGTCACACACCTTCAGGAGTCTTGCAACATGGTGAGGTCCCAGGCAACAGGGTAGCTGACAGAGATGCGGTCTTGGTCTAGGAGCAGATTTCCCCCCAATGGTCCCTGGTGCTGGTTAGGGGACAGATCTCGTTGCTGCCTTGGAGCACCTGACTTCACCTCACAACTGGAGGAATTTAGAAAGGACTGCTCTCTCAGCAGGGTCCAGAGAAATATTCTTCCAGGGTTGGATTCCAGAGATGATTCAAAGAAGCGGTGTGAGGCCCCTTCTTTTAAAGGCCAAGGCTCACAGATGATTGGCCTAAAGCTGGCCTGTTTTAGGGGTCCAAATCCTCCTTTTGAAATTAGTCTGACACCACACCCACAGTGCTTTGTTCTACAGGACGTGGAGGGGACAGGAAAGAGAGAGAGAGGAAGAGAGAACCAAGATGCTAGTATCTTCCCCAAACTGTACAGATGTCTCCCTGGCTGTACTATCTCTGCTCGCCCTCCTTTTCAATAGAATCAATGGCCTTAGAAATGCAGTAACCTGATGGTCTATCACTTTGTGAATGGGTGTGCCCTTGAATCCAGTCGCCAGGGCATCTTCCTGTGGAATGGCTGTCCCTTGGGAAAGGGTGTTAACTGCCCTTATAAAGGAACAAAGAGAGGCAATCCTCCAAGGCCACAGTCCTGCCTGTGGGCACGGGGAGCCTTGTCTTGAACAAATATACTTAACCCTTCCACAGCTGAACTCAGCCCACAGGGCTGACACATGTGTGATATCAATTTAATGTGGCTGGGATAACTATGAGGGATGCTGACTACCATATCCTAACTAAGATTTGTCTTATTTTTACAGCTTAGCATGCCAACAGGGCAGGATCCGCAGAGTTATGCAGTTTTTGGAGCAGTGGTGGATATCTTAAATGCTGCCCCTGTGCTGCAGAGGCTTGGCTGTCTTTGCAGCTGTCAAGAGGGTACCTGTGACCTGAAGTTGCTCTGCGCAACTGGTACAGCAGGTGACGCAAATCGGGATACTGACACAGAAGGACAGATACGCACTATGTTTTTGGCATGGAGCTTATGACAGGGTAATCTGAGGTATCTGATCAGCAGATTGCCCTTTCAGAGATGGAATTACCCGCATCATTTTATTATTTACTCAAAATAATGCTTGCTAGATGGCAATTCATCATACAGACCCAATCTGGTGTGTAATGATGTGGCTGTATTTACAGATCCAAGCCTGCATTCTGAGCTACTCTGTTTTGCTGTGTGCCTCTTCTCCCACTTCCCACCCTCCTTCTCCTCATCATTAACATCCACGACAATAAAATGCAGGTGCTATAGGATTTTCAAAACGTGAAAAAATGAAACTCAAATTATCAAACTCACTTTCTGGGAAGGTGACCACCAACAATGAAACAGACTTCCTTTTGCAGGGCGGGTTCGCTAAGGTAAGTTTGGTTTTTCACCCCGGTTGAAAAGACAGTAGCACACACGACTTATAAGTGCAGGCATTAATAGCAATAGTGCCTTTGGCGGTGAGCCATCCCTGCTGGTAATAGCACTACCGCCAATATTAAGGGAGCTTCACTTTGCTTGGACCCTTTAATGGGGTACGGGGCTGGTACCAGCCGAGTCGGACTGCCACCTTGGTGAATATAGCCTCATTATAACATTGGAATGTTGTCAGGCATTTTGTGAGCAATGGGTCAGCAGAGGGCCTTTAAATAACGCTAGAAGACTTCACATTTCTCTCCAAAGATTCGGCTGCCTTGCTCGTATGTCTGCGACAGCGAACATTCTGCCAGGACAATGGTTACAGGAGGTTCTGAGAACATTCTGAAACTGTTTCCTGTAGCTTCTAACCTATCTTTAACCTGTTTTGGGGATTTAGCTCTAAGAAATGGCATTACAGCCCTGGGGAAGAGAGCTGTAACAGATAGTATGATATTTTATTTGTATCGTGCTCGTACACAAGTGTTTCAGAGTGTGACAAGGCAAGGGAAGGGAAACAAGGGAAAAACACAACGATCTTACTAGGCCCAGTGACATTGAGAATGCGCAAGTGCATGGGAAAGGGAAAGGGGAAAAGTGTATGGAAGATGGAAGGGGGAGAGTGGAAAGTGCGGAGCAGAGGAGAACAGATAATAATAAATAAAAATAAATAGATAATGGAGGCAATAAACAGTGGTAGTGCAGCCAGCAAGTGGCAAGTGCTGTGTTTACGGCAGCACAGTGGATGAGACTGAAAAGTGCAAAAAAAGAAAAATGGGGGGGGTTAGGGGACTGTAAGGGTACAGATACAGTCCCCAGTGCAAGGGGTTGCCAGGAGGCAGTGCAGGAGGATGGCGGGGTGAGCAGGTACCTGGGCCTAGGGGACAGAGGGTGGCCAGGTGCACAGTGCCAAGAGAGAGCAGATCAGCAGGGGAGAGGCGGAGCGAAGGCAGAAGCAAAGAGGAAGGTCCTGAGGTGCTTCCGGAACCAGAGATGGTTCTCCTCAAGTTTTAGAGTGGCACTCCTTACCCTCATTATGTGCCCTCCGCTTCGCCCTATAACTCAGGTATGGGGAGATAACACCTGTTTCAGGCCTTTCCCCTGGGCTGGAATTATTTATTAGCATTTCCCTGAATCCACAGTGTTGTTATCATTCAAACCTTCCATGGCCACTGTGAGAAACCTGAGGTTATTCTCACTCCTACTTCCCTTGGATCCTCTATACAGGTGGCCAGGGAAAGGTCATCGCTTTTGGATCCTATCCCTGGAGGCAGACAAGCAAGGGAGGACCACCTGGGTAGAGTGTCATTGGGGATTGGAAGTGGGATGCCCTTAGGTAAGACGCAGTATTCCACCTTATCCTTTCAGGAAGGAAACCCTACCCCAGAGGTGGCTATGGGCTATTGTTCCCCATGTTCCATTATCCCTGAGAAGGACAGGAGATAGTATCAACCCAGACATACTAGAAAGAGGACAAGGATTAAGAATGGGGTACCTTTAGGCGTAACACTGTATCCCCCTTATCCTAGTGACAACCAGCCTAACCTCCCCTGACTTGTATGGGTTACTGTAGATCAGTTCCCTTCTTGGGGTACCTGACAGTACTGAGACGAGGAAGAAACAACTGAGAGTAATGAACGCTACACATACTCCCGGTCCTAAGTGAAAAGATCTTTTTACAAAGATCTTTTCACTTAGGACCGGGAGAATGTGTAGTGTTCTATGTGTATGTATGTGTTTTGGTTTGGGCAGGGTTTTTGGGTGGGGGTAAGGGGCTAAAATCCTGTGGGAGAGGGTGGGAGTGTGGTGTGGGTGGCTCGGGCTGAAATCCAGTGGGAGTTGGTGGTGTGGGGGGTGTTAGAATCAGAGGCTCGATTGGGTCAACCCCCCCCCCGAATATTTTGAAAAAACCAAAAACAGCATTTTAAAGGTCTCAAGAGAAAAAGGCCTTTACAGTGCTGTTTTTACGATCAAAAGAAAATCGGGCATTGTAAATAGGTCTTTTTCTCTTGAGACCTTTAAAATTAGGTATTTTCACATAGAGCCATTCTCCCCGCTCTAGTACTGAGACAAGGAAGAAGCAGCCGAGAGTAATGGACACCACTAACTATCACCACTTTGGTACTGGGACGAAGAAGATGCTTGAAAGGTATGAAGGTCAGGCATGTACACAATCAGAGTCAGGCAGCATTGAATAAGGGAACATACCTGAAGCCCATTGAAGGATCACATGTGTATAAAAGGCTAAGCGAAGAAGCAGCAGCAGAAAGGAGAGAAAGGAGCGAACTGGGGTACTTGCTCAGAGATTGTTATGAAACCCAGGGAATCCGGAGGCATCCATGGTGGACCCTAAGGAGGAGACGTGACGCTGACCGACACCCCCAAATCAAAGGAAGAATCCTGTGTTCAGAAGGAAGCCTACCGTGTGAAGTGGGAGCAAAAGGAGCTGCGGCACAGCCCGAACATGTAGGACCCTGTGCCTGACCTCACAGAGGCCATTAAGCCGGTTATGCAGATCGAGCTACTCATCCCACGCGAGCAGGGCTCACTGAATTCGAATTTTAATAATCACTAAGCGCATGTCTGGGGATCTGTACCCAGACACGTCAGATATGGTCTCAATATTAGTATGGAAAATTACGCCAGACAAAGACCCTGCAGAATACATACGATCAATCCAAGAGATGTGGACCCAAGAGAATAAACAATCATGAGATGACAAAATAATTCTATCACATTTTAGTGACAGGACTCCCCACAGATGTACAGGCTTCCCTAGAAAAGGTGGTTGGGACAGAAGTAAAAGGATGGCCTGAAATACAAGCGACTATTGTACATTATTGTTTAAGGAAGCAGGAAAATGACAAAGAGGCAGTGGAAAACGCAGTAAAAGCAGAAAATAAACGAGTGCAGAGAAATTAGCAAAGATAAGCTTGGAAGGGGCAGTACTTACAGGACCTGTCAGTGTTCCGCCCGTCCAACAAGGGGGGGAGGGGACTTCCAGTGAGCACAGAGGTACAACAGGATTTATATACAGACACCATATAACCCACACTGGGGGGACAACCGATACAACAGCAGCCTGGATTTAGGACTACCCAACAGCCTGGGTTTGCACAAGGAGGAGGGGCAAACATGTACACAGGGCAATATCAGTTAGGGAGGGGATATTATCCAAGGGGAAGAGGGTTCGGAGATAGGGGAATGGGGCGCCGGTTTGGACGATTTGATGGACAATGCTTTGTTTGGGGAATTTTGGACACTTTGCTCGAACATGCCCATTCCTTCAACCGGCAGAACAGCAAGGAGAGGTACAGCCACAGCAGCAGTACGTATAGACATACACACAACCTCAGGCACAAATAGTGCCGCAACAGCAAATTCAAGTGCAGTCAGTACCGACACAGGTCTCATCAACACAGGGACAAGCACCAGCACATGAGGGAATGGTAGCTGGACCAGAGGATACCGTAAGTATACTGCAGGCACCAGCGAAGACACACACACAAGAAAGAGTGACAATATTGGGACAGAATGAGGTTCCAGAGTTTACCAGGGTCAGAGTGGTGGGTGGAAATCCTTTTGCATCCTCAAATAACACATTGTCTCAATTATTGTGCCCACGGGAAGTAGGAGTGTGTCCTGTCCTAGCGCAGTAACTGGAGATCCGGAGAGGTAGCAGTTCAAATAGGGCAGAGGGGCTTCTTTCTAATCGATACTGGAGCAACTAGATCCTGTATAAAAGAAGGGGGGTTCCCATGATCCAACAAGCAATTGGGCACGCAAGGCTTTTTGGGAACTATACAAGCAGTTCCTCTAACAAAATATTTACCACTGACAATAGGGACGCAGCACATTGTAGGGCCACTATTATATTTAAAAGACTCATCCATTAACCTCTTTTGGAAAAGATTTTATAAGTTAACTAAATGCCACAATTGTAATTTCAAAGAAAGGGATGGTGTGCAGCACCCCTGGAATGTACCCAACTAGGGCGGCAGTACTGATACAAGCATTCTACTCACACAGCACACTGAGTGGGATACTGGCGCACACAGAGGTGTTTTTGTCCAGGGTCCATGTAATGCTAGGGTGGGTCCCCAGGAATACAGGGAAAGGTCTTTCGACTGTCAAACAAATTTATATTCAAACCACAATGCCCCTCGATTATCACACCAGACGCACACACACTGCAATACCTGGAAGAAGGGGTAGTGAGAAAAGACATGATTACATTGGTTGCCACAGATGATGATAACATGGAGTGGCGATGAATATTGTGTATAGATCTCACACTAACACTGATTGGAGTTATAGACAAAGAATTGTTTGATACAAAAGATGAGGAAGAGGGAGAGGTGGTTTTTGAATTACACATACCATGCCCAGTCCAAATAAAACAAAGAGCAATACCACAGATGGCACAGTTAGTGAAAAGAGAGAGAAAGTACATGCAGATGTATTTGGAGAAAGTGCCAAAGAAGTTATGGACTACAGGACCCAAGGATGTGGGAGCACTGAAAGGTGCAGAGGCAGTTTGCATTAAAATAAAATAGGGAGCACTACTGCCATGAGTGAAGCAATACCCCATCTCACGAGAAGCAGATGAGGGCATATATGAGACACTGCATGCCCTATGGCAGCAAGGTTTCATACAGGAAACCACATCACCATGCAACATGGCCATATACCTGATTAAGAAATCAAAGGGAGGCGCGTGGCGTTTCATACAGGATCTCCGACCACTTAACCATGTGATTGAAGCAGAATTTCTGTTGGTTCCAAATACAGCAACAATCTTCTGCAGCATCCCAGCAGCGTCACGCTACTTCACGGTAGTGGATTTGAAGAATGCATTTGTGTCCATTGCCCTGCACTCAGACTCAAGGTATCTTACAGAGTTTACGTATCCCAGGACCAGATTTGAACACACTATAATGCCTCAAGGGTACTTTGAGGGACCTAGTATATTTAACAGAGTAATACAAACAGATTTAAGTAATCTGCAGGTAGCAAGTACAATAATTCAATATGTGGATGATCTTTTAGTGTGCAGCACAACTGAAAATGAGTGCAGACAAAATTCAGTAATGCTATTCACATAACTGGCTGACAAAGGATACAAAGGGGACAAAGAAAAATGTCAGTACTGTCAAACACAAGTGGTTCACAGGGGGAAGACTGTATCAGTCGATGGGAGAAAAATAACGCCAGAAAGGGTTGAAGCAATACATAAAACACAACAACCAACAACAGTGAAAGAAATGCAACAGTTTCTGGACTTATGCAATTATTGTAGAGCATGGGCATTTGATTACTCTACGTATACTAGACCACTAATTCAAGCCCTAAAGGAAGCTCAGAAAAACAAGAGTAAGTTCAAATGGACAGCAAATGAACAAGAATGTTGCTGAACTCAAGAATGAATTGGCACACGCACCAGTGTTAGCGACACCCACTTACAAAGAAAAGTTTCATTTTTTCTCTCACTCAGATGGTAAATTAATGACCGCTGTACTGACGCAGATGTAGGCTCAGAGACACAAACCACTGACATATTACAGTGGGAAATTGGAGGCAGTATTGCAAGGACACTTTCCTGGTGAGCAGACACTTGTTGCTGCTACATTTGCAATTGAAAGAGCATCAACAATAATAGTGGGATGTCTAGTAGTTTTGTACATGGCACATGCATTGTTTGCAAGATTAGAAAGATACAAATCAACTTTGACAACTCAGAGAGTATTAGAGTATGAAATCATCGCCAATTTTGAAAGTGTAAACAAGATGCACGCAATGTGCTTAAAATCTTATGATAATGCAGTTGATTGTGATGAAAGTTTTGAAATATGGTTAACCTTTATGAAAGGTGACAACAGCAATTTTATGTACCATATGGTGAAATTTCATTTGAAGATACAGATGATTTTTAAAGTATTAGGATAACATAGATAGCCTGAATTATGTTTTAGTGTTGCCACCTTGATATTAAATGTGTAAGTAGGTGCTGCTAATAGTTTATGAGGAATCTAAATTGTATCATAATCAGTATGTAAATTGTTAATGGATTTTACTGGTTTTATATGGAATTTTATCTTTGTTGTTGTGTATGTTTGTAATGTTATGTTGTATATACAAAGCTGCTGGCTAAAAGCATATTACTAATAAATAAATGAAATCATATTGACAAATCCTGCAATCGAAATTGTTAGATGCTAGCCCAGCAGAATTAATTGCAGAACCAATAGTGGAAGGAGACTATACACATGCCTTTTTAGTATGCATGGACAGAAATTAAGGGAACCTCATGTTAAAGGAGGAAGTGATTGAAAGGGGAGACATGATTTTCATTGATGGCTCATCAAGTATTGACCCAAATTCAGGGAAGAGACATACTGGTTCAGCAGTAGTAGGGCACACAACTAGAATACATGAGGAAGGGGAGATTGAGATTTTTTCATCCTTTGCACAAGAAGCAGTTAGTGGCATTAATTGAGGCACTGAACATGTTAGAAGGACATGCATTAATATATTCTCTGAATCTGCGTATGTAACATATACAGCACACTCAGGATTAGCAAAGGCGGGAGAGGAGAGGTTTAAAGAGAAGCAAGAGCACATTGGTGCAGCATGCAGCACTGTTAAGTACATTGTTGGAAATGCTACCACCTCCAGTAGAATTGGCAATAATTGTACAAAGACCACACTGGACAGTAAGATTTTATATCACAGGATAATGAAAGAGCAGACAGGGCAGCAGAGAAGCACCATATTTGCCAGAGGGATCACATGTGCTGTTCCCTGGTGAGAAGGAAAAAGTGTCACTCATAGAATTGATGAAAGCAGCCAAAGAACAAACTATACTGCCAGAGGGCTTCAACGCGACACCAATAGTACAGATAATAGAATTACAGGGAGAAGCACCAGAGGGTGAAAAGGAGCTTTGGAGGAAGAGGGGGTACTCCCTATCACCAACAGATTTGATCTGGTGACACGACAGCACCGGCAAGGTGGTAATGCTAAAAAAGTTATTGAACTCTCTGGAACAGCTTCATTACCCGGGCCATGCCTCAAAAGAGCATGTGACAGCTGGGATAAGTGAAGATTGGTTTGTATCAAATATATCTGAATAAGTGGCTGAATTTGTAAATAAATGTATGACATGTCAGAAATACTCAATTGGGCACACTTTAAGAGTGGTGCAAGGGAGTTTTCCACATCCGCAGGTTCCCTTCCGGAATTTGCATATAGGCTATGTTGATATGCAAGACAGCTATACCTCTTACAGGTACATGCTTGTTGTGGTGTGTTAATTTTCACGTTGGCTTGAGGCTGGTCCCTGTGCCCATAATGATGCCAGCCCAGTGGCTAAATTCTTAATAAAGAAAGTATTTCCAAGGTGGAGATCCCAGATGAAATTAACTCTGATAATGGTCAACATTTTTCAAATGATTTGATTGGGGAAATAACTGCACTTTTAGGAATTCGTCACAAACTATGTACCATTTACCGCCCTCAGGCCAACGGTGTGGCACAGAATGAATGGCTTACTAAAAAAACTGCTTAGCGTAGCTAACCTCTACGCTTGGCAAGTCCTGGCTTTCCTGCTCGTCTCTTGCTCTCTTTGCTTTGTGCAAATAAACCGGGAGGAGATCATCATCTCACTCCACACAAAATTGTTACTGGTCGGAGGATGCATGCACATATATCTCTGGCACGTACAATTTCTGACGCTAATACCTCTGCTAACATCTTGGGGGAAGAGTTCCATATGTACCTCACCAAACTTACCAAGTCCCTTAGATATATATCTCAAAAGCGCAACACAAGGACACAAACTGAGCAGGAAGATGAACAAATAAGGGACTTTCCACAAGCAGCACTTCTATAACCTGGCGACAAAACACTCATCAAAGCACTTTGCTGGACACCCTTTTTTTGCCTGCGTGCCTACTTGGCTCGCAGGAATGTTCGAAGTGACTGTCCCCATGTTGGTCTTCATGCTCGTAACCCTCTGCATTGGCAAAAATATTTTGAGACTTTATACTAACAAATGAGGAGGAAGATTTATGCTGCCTTGAGTGTTGATAGGGTTAATAAAAAAGAGAAGGGTACTAATTAACTAATTAGGGAAAATCTAGAGGACGATATTGATGGTTGGGTCACAACAAAGCCTGGGGATTTAGAAAACTACGAGGAATATTTGATCTCACGTCTTAAGGATGGACAGAAGTGCATATGGGTGGGGAGCTCATTGGAGAGTTGGGAAGAAGCTGGGGGGTGACATGACGAGATTAAAAAAGATATGGTTTCATAAAAATAGAGTAGCAGAAGAGGGACTTGGAGGGGAAAAAAGAGTTAGTTATTGAAAAATCAATAAAAGGGGGGAATAATGTAATGGCAATTTTGTGAGATGCCAGAGGGTATATCACCTGCTAGTCTCCAGGGATCTCTCTCATACGTGGCCAGGGCACGGCCATCACCTTTGGATCCAGACCATGGGGGTGGACCGGTGTGGGAGGATCACCTGGGAGAGGGGTCTTCAGGGCGCGTGGGTGAGACCACTGATGGTGAGATATGGTATTCCCCCTTATTTTGTTCATCCAACCCATCCTATGTTTTAGGATACTCTGAGGTCCCAACTCCCCCCCCCACTTTTTACACAAACACTGGGCAGAGAAAGAGTGACTGAGAGTAACAACATCCACTTACACATGTCGTACTGGAAATGTCCCGCTAATCGGGTCAGGCAAAGTCAGTCACTTGATGCAAAGTGCATACACCTGATACCAGCTTGCTCTCCTCACACGAATAAATGGCAGCACCCAAAGACACACTCTGAGTTAGGAGGAACACGAGTACGAGCAGGGCTTCCAGGATGAAGGCAAACCTACTGGAGCAGAAAGACAGACCAAGGGAAGGGAGCAATGGTCGGAAACTCCAGGAGTTCCGTACTGGTGGTTGTTCCTCCGATAAGCTGCGAAAGACACGTGGAGAATGCCAGATCCAACAAGTGAAGATTGCATTGTGTTCCAAGGATGCCAGTGTCCCTCCTGGGTAAAAGGAAGAGTTGGGAAGGCGAGGTCTAGCCTTTGGTACTAACATTGATTCGTGAATTGTGAATTGTAAAAACCAAGAGGAGATGCACACGTTTGAAGTAGCGAAAGTACATCGCAAGTGGAGGTTGTGTGCATGTGATTGATATGCAAAGAAAAGCAGACCTATGAATCAACTTTGACGTAAAAGACAGCTGCGAAGACAGCAATACTAAGTAACGGAGTGGTCCAGTGAGAAGGGGGAAAGTGAAAGTTGAACTATGAACATTTAGTCGAAGTGATCCTGCTGTGATCTATGAAGGAAATCACGCACATTCGAACATCTGAAAGGGGTCGGAGCTCAACAGAGTGAGACCCAAAGTGAAATAAGCTTGGGGAAAGGAGCCCCTTGCAAGTTTGGATTGAATTGCACCCGAAAGGGGTTCGAGCCCGACAGAGGGAGACTCGAAGTGAGATAATCTTAGAGAAAGGAGCCCGCTTGCATTTTTGTGTTTAACTTTATTTTGAGAGATCTGAGACCGGCAGAGTGGGACTTACGAGAACTGTGTAGTACAAGGTCCGAGCCCGAGAGGGGGAGACCGTTGTGAACTGTTTTTATGAAACAATATTTTCGAAGTCAGAGAAAAGAGACTTAAACGTGGAAGGGCAGACAGGCCTTGATCCACGTGCTGAAACTGCTTATTGTGTTTGAAGCTGAGCCAGAGTGTGTCATCTTGCCTACAGGTACAGCCTTACTCCGTGAGGTCTAACGTGGGGAGGAGAGCTGTTTCAACCACATTTATTCATGTTTCCTTTTGCATATATTTCTCCTTTTCACACTTCTTTGTACAAGAGATAGGGCAGGCATTAGGTTTTGTTAGCATAGGCCATTTTGATTTGACAGACTCCACTAGGACTGCATTATTTATTATTTGATGGTCAAGACTACTCCGATCTTATTTATAGGGCAAAGTAGGAGTTTCTCCAACCCCAACAATTTCAATAAAGGTTTTACAAATTGTACTCATTTTGTCAGTGTCATATTTGTGATACCATGCCTCCCCTACAATGTGACCTATGTTCAGCGGCTATGCTAGGAATGTGGAATCATTAGATGGCATTATGGAGGCATTAGAATCTTCATTAGACATACAATGGTATGTGAAGATGTTACTTATATACTGTGAATATGAGATATTCAATAGCATTTGAGGCTGCAGGTGGCATCTGATGGCAGTGAATGCACATGTGCTGCCGTATCCAACATATGGTGACCATACTAAGCATACAAGTCATTAAGATGGCATAATTGGACATTCGAGCCTCACTTTGCATATAATGGCAGCACTTGCACGCAAGAGGCTTTACCTTATATACAGGTATTAAACATAGAATTTGATGCATTAACTAGCATCAAATAACATTACTGAGTAAGACAAGACTGCACTTGGCATTTGGTATCATCATCTTTATTTGTAACAACCCTGAAGATTAGAATCATCTTTAAAGGTACTTTAAATTGAGTGCCGCACTTAGCGCATGAGCAGCGAAGTGCAGCCAAGTGTAATCATAGTCTGGAGTCTGCTGATCTGCTTGCCAGGTAAGGAGCGATGGCTAATACGCCTGGCACAGAGCTGCTTCAACACAAACAAAAGTAAGTGTTCTCCACTTTATAGTATTGTGCTACTAACATGTGGAATGAAACAGACTTGTGAGAGCAGTTGACTTAATGCATGTTCATGCTGCCGAAAAACAAAAATAATTCAGTTACTGAAGAGGGAGCAAGTGACGTCACGTTTAACATAGTGGATAACATTGTTGGCATAGCTGCTAATGAAACTGAACCCAAGAGGGATGATCCTAATAGCAAAACCAAAAACAAAACAGTAAAATAACTGACTACCTTACACGTGGGGGAAACACCAACAAAAATTGAAACTACCAGAGTAGTGCCCACAGAAACAAACTATTCCAGCTGAAACAAACACTTTGAAGATGTAGCTAATAGACAATAATATCTCCTTACTAACTGTGTGCTACTCAATATAAAAGGGAATATCACATATAGCTGAGAATGATAATATGCACATGGCCCAACAACAAATAAAAAACACAGAACAGAATAAACCTTGTCCATTGGACAGCAGCTTAACATCTACGCCTGTGCTTGTTGACGACAGCAGAAGCGATGCCAACTAGGTATCCAATATAAGTTATGTTATTTGGATTTATAACACGCACCGATACCACCCAGGGGTGGTCTCCAGGTGCTCCCGTGGCTCTGCAAGAAAAAGGACAGTATTGGTTAGTGAGGGAAGAATGATAGGATAGGTCCAGAACGAGGAGAAACTGGAGTCTGAGTTTGTTGGCTTGCAGATGGTAGGCTATGTGCACTGGCTTGTTATATCCATACGGGTAAAGTCCAATGCCTAAGCAGTTTCTGTGTGGCTGTTTTATGAAAATGCATCCATTCTATGTTATTCTGTGTTAGCCTAAGCGCACACATTGAAGTGCGTCCTTCAGACTACATTTTGGTTTCTTTGCTCACTTGCTGGGTTTTCATGTCGCATGAAGAAAATGATTGCAGCCTGAAGGGCTGGTGAACATGTTCCTGCAATGAATGCTTACCTAATGGAATTTACCAGTGCGAGCCTAGAACATGCAGGCACGGACAGAGATAAAGGGTAGTTTATGTGTCTTCCTGTCTCCTGCTTTCCAAAGCTAACTGCACAACCAATGTTTAGAAAACATGATGTACAATGCACATTCTAGGAAGGGAGGGACAATTGAACTACCAAGCCTAAATGCGAAGTGCCCTTTTGCAGATTTCTGGTATTTATGGTTCTTCGCACTGGCCTGTGGTATACATAAGGGAGGCCCAATGCCTGGGATGTGATGTTTCTATGTGACTGTTTATGTTGAGGTGTGTATGTGTGTGTTTTATGTGTAGGTTGGCAAGTGTTTAAGGTTGTGCGCACTGGCTTGTTGTGTCCGTACGGGTAAGGACCAGTGTCGGAGTTTGTTTGTTGTAAGTGTGTGTTGCTTGTGTTTGGTTTATGTTAAGGTATGGGTTGGCCACGCCAGTGGGCGTGTATAGTGTTTGGGTGGTGTGTTGAGTAGGTCGAAGCGGGTGGTTAGTGCTTTGGCTACTCGCTAAGTTCTTCTATGCAGATAATCTATACAGTTCTCTGTTGTGATAATTGACTAATCTCCGTATTCTTCTATTTTAGTCTGACGTATGGCTAATCCGCTCAGTTCGATCTAAGTGGGACACATGGCTAAACTTCCCAATTCTAACCATGCGACTCATGGCTAAGCTTCACAATTCTCTCTAAGTGTGACGTATGGCTAACTTCGCAATTCTAAGTGACGGATGACTAAGCTTCACAATTCTATATACGTGTGACGCATGGCTAACTTCAAACTATGTCTAAGTGACGCATAACAACAGAAGATGGGGGCTACACAATTTGCATTATAGATACTACTAAAAATGTGTCACAATATACAAGAAGACACCAGCTAAACAAGTCTATTTTATTAAGAATTGAAACAGAGCTATCCCTTACATCAGGGGGAAAGAAACCTTGCCAGGTGGCTCAACGTGAAATTGAGTCCATTATACAAATGGAAGAACCAGGAAACAATCTAATAAAGAGCTACACACTCAAAGAGAACATGCATGACAACTAAGCTCCATTATTGGTTGATAGAATCACAATGAAGGACATGTTTATATCACCTGCAAAGAGAGAAATAGGACGAAAAAGTTAAAAGTATACAAGCCAAAAGCTGGTGCAAGGAAAAACATAAAAAAGGAAGTATGTACGAAATAATGCTAACTCCAGCACGCACCAAAATAAAAAGGAAAAAAAACAAACAGATGTCTGAAAGGACAAGACAAATCTCTAGGAGTGCTGACAGATTGGTTGATAAAAGACAAAAGGCAAAACAAAGCCAACGTCCAAGAAGAAGAAATCTTATTAAGGGTAGAAGAGGCAAAATTCACTGCGGATGAGTGGTGCTCCACACCGGATGTTTGTGAACATACTCAATGTTTGGTTATAAAAGAAACCTGCACAGCACACAAAGGAATCAAAATTGATGCAGATAAAAAACATCACTTCACAAATAAAGATACCATTGTGAGTTGCTCAGTCATACTAGGTAATCTATTCCGTGACAGGAACTATGATACACTTAATCGTGCAAAGGTATTACCTCTGCTACCTTTAAGAGTAATAATGTCCAATTACGTTTACTATATAGAGTTCATTAAAAACGGTACTTTCTTTTTGAGCACACATGTATTTTGTACCACAACTGACACGACTAACTTGATTACATCCTACTTGCCCAATTTGTTAAGACTGGTATATGATATTGACCATTATCCATCTGGAACATAATTGAGACTGGAAATAATAACAGAGGGGTCTACTCAAAAATAACATCTAAGTGGTAGACCGGTTTTGAATGGTAATAGTAATCTATGTGAAAACAACAAAACCACAAATTGGGCCTGGTTAACAAGGTTTCACCCTGTAATGCCCACGGCAAGACCATGAAACTGTAAAAATTGTAGGTAGAACACAAGAGGACACAGACATATCACTAGCAGCAGTGAAGGCATCGAAGTAGTGACAACATATGATATATTTGTACTACAAGAATTATGGCTGACAACTACATTTAAACTTGATGTCTACAGAATGCATCAAACATTTGAGACAAAAGGACTTCTAGGACACCTTATGGGATGTTTAATAATAGGAATTTGCACTCATCTATCAGCTGTTGAAATAGCAATAGAATAGAACAATAACAATATGATGGTAGTAGAGATTGAAATAAAACCATAACATTTGATCAAGATACTGCTGCTCGTGAATGTCTATGATCCCTCAGGTGGCACGCTCACAGAAAATATACATACACAGATTTATGATATGCTGTTGGACAGGTATGACCCTCTCCCCAAAGCCAGAATATGCTGATTGTTGCAGGCAATCTAAATGCTTATTGCTTGGATACACAAGAAATAAAGGGAACCAAATACTTACAAAGCAAAAGCACCCTGATGCAAAAAAAAAGCAAAACAATTAAGGCAAAAAATGTGTCAGCTTTCTGGAAGATTGAGAATTAATAACGTTTAATGGTTGGCTTAAAGGTGACAAATCAGGAAAAAATACATGCTTAGTGGCAAGAAAATGGCTGTACTAGACTATATTTTTGCTAATGAAGAATATGTAGAGTATGCAAGATCATTAACAACGACTTTCAATGAAATGAGTGATGACCATGTGATTTTGGGGTTGGAACTAAATATTGAAATAATGTCAGCTATGTACAAGAAAGTAGGAGGCGTAGAGATAAGTACAGGACCAAACAGAATAAGTTGGATGGAGCAGAATTTAAAGGTCATTAGCAAGTGCATGTATGATGTGAGTAACCATGATATAACAGCTCTGAATGAACTTAATCTCGACCAAATAATACAGTGGATATCAAATTTAGTATCAGTAGTTACACCTGCAGGAGTAATGTATGCACACACGTAATGGAAAAAATATATGGTTCTGTATGATCCAAAAATAAGAAATGCTTAAAGGGCACTACGACAAGACATAACAAAAATAAAAAATGGGTATTAAAATGAGGAAATAAGGAATATTCTAATAAAAAAAGAGAAAAACAAATCTGATAATTGGATAAAGATGTACAGATACTCAGATAAAAAATTCACAATTGCAGATGATGTTCGAAATCTTAAGTAAGGAGGATACTAAAAAATATTGGCAAATCTTAAATCAAACAAAAGGGATCAAAGCTAGTGACTAACTCAATAATGGAAGATAAATGGCTCACACATATAGAAATCAAATTCAGTAAAATAGCTTAAAGCAATACGCATAAAATAACATACAATTGGTGTGATTATGAATGGATTGCAGATATTTTTAGCATCCTAATAAACATTTCTAAACTGAAATAATCCACAGCCTCTGGACCGGACTCGCTGGCTTATGTCGTACTACTGAGAAATCAGAAACTATGGGCTGACATTCTCATAATTTTGTTATGAAAAATCATTACGTGTGGCCATATCAGACTCCTTGAAAAAAAGCCTTCATAATACTTACACATAAGAAAAGTGATAAATGGAATTATAGATTCTATAGTTGGACATCAATAGCAAGGTATTTGCCTAATTCCTTCTTAAAGAGCAACAAAATTGTGACAGAAAAGAAAATTTTCTGAGCAACTACCAAGCAGGCTTTTGACAAGGCTCTGCCATTACGGATAACATTCTGGCTTTAAACACTCTGATAATGGGTCCCCAGGAAACAACAGCACCTCCTATGTTTCCGTCATACATAGGCTTTAATGCAGCATTTGATATGATTGACAACGTCTGTGGCAGAATCTTGAAGAATTGCACATTCCTGGAGTATGTCTATGCCTTATAATCCAACTGCGTGAGAACACAAGAATGCAGGAGAGGTTGAGAAGCATGGGGCTATTCAACAAAGGAATAACAATGCACAAATGCTTGAAACAAGGCTGTGTGTTGGCCCCTATGATGTTTAACCTCTTCCTGGCAGATATCCCAGAAACACTGGCTCAAATTAACAAGGTTCCCTCGGAAATTGGGCAAAGCCACATCGTGTGGCTTGCTTACGTAGATGACGTGATCATCTTAGATCACACATGTAATGGGTTAAGGAGAAGTGCTAAAGCACTAAATGAATACATTCGAACATGAATGCCTTACAAATAAATATGAACAAGATGAAATGTATGTGTTTTGTACAATGCAAGACAAGGGTACAAGTAATGCACATGGATGAGGGCATCATTGAACACATATGTGTAAATAACTATTTAGGATACGTGGAGACATCAGTCAACAAAAAATAAGGGATTGATAGAAATAATATGACGTAAGGCAATGGTATTGATGACCACAATATACACATTTGAAAATATTCCTGGTTATAGCCTTAAAGGCATAATACTAGTTTACTAACAAAGCCTAATGGTCACTATACTATATGCCCTGGAAGTGAATTATGAACAGTACTATAAATGGCTAGAAATATTAGAGGGCAAGATCTGGAGGAAAATACTGGGATTGCCTTGCAGCATATCGATAGCGGCCATACACCTTGAATTGAGACTAGTCTATCTAACTGGACACCTTGTGTTAAGTACAGGTATACTTTACCTAAAAACTATGAAAGAACCAGAATTTCCCTTGCTACATGTTTTGGAACCTATGATGAAAGAAAATATATTGAGCCCACTATTAAAATTTTGTAAAGAAGAGAATTGGCTGGGAACCCAGATGGGACAAAGACTACTATTAAACACTGAATTTGAGAACAAAGTATATGAGTGGGACTGGATTAGAAACCATGAACGCATAGTAAAACTAAAACGTTTAAAAACATTTGGACGTTTCAATTTTGTATTCATGACACCGGCAGAAATATATAATACAATACCCATCATCACCAATAAGATATTTTATGAGAATGAGATTGAATGTATTACCCGCAATGACTGTATTTGGACCTAGATATGGTGTTACAAAGGAAAATAGGCACTCTACAATGTGTAAAAGAAAAAAACACATGAGGCGTTCAGCAATGTGGTGCCCTGCTTTTAGAGAAGCCAGCTAACAGGCTGGGAGCCCCGCCAGAATGGCATTTGCCCTTTCAATGTGAAAGACCACCGAGGGCTGTACTACGGTATGGATGTCCTGCAGCGGGATGAAGGGTGGAGATTTGCAGCCAGGCCATTTGGGCCTTCTTGGCTATGTGTTTCTGAAAGGACAGGCAGCTGTCGATGGTAAAGCTTAAGGCTATATCAATATCAATGTATAAATCAATGGCCTCTATATTCTTATTTTATTCTTTATGTTTCACAAATGTATTTCACTAAAAATAAGCACTTAAAATGTCAGTTTCATTGGTGGGTGCACCAAGCCAATAAGGGACAACCAGAGGAGTAAATAGACTACTATTTCGAGGGGCGGAGACTGTGGGGGAGAGGAACGCTTACTTGTGTGGAGGCATCTAACGTCGTTACGTACTGCTGTAGGAACGAGCTGTGTCCTGTCCTCCCTACCCTTCAAATCACTCCCCTGACATGCACATACTAACACCCCATCACAATTTCAGTTGCCTTAAAAATGTATGCATACGAATACAGGTGCTTACAATTAAACACTTTACATTAGTAATTGCCGGACCTTTAACTGTACAGCCAATAGGTGTATTGTCTGTTTCTTGTCCAGCCACTGCTCTGTAGGCCAGCAAGGTCAAGTCAACATACGCCAAAATTGCAGGGGTGCGTGGGGGGAAGTGGGGGGGCTGGTGTGGAGGACAAAGCACAATCTGCCCAATGGTTGTTGCGCCACTGGGGACATTACAACAGAAAGTATTTTTTCCTGAATCCGAATGTGTGTGACGAGCATTGCGCCTCAAGCTGTATGTACTGTCATATCATGCCTCATAGTTACAAGGGAGTAGAAAGGGCATGCGAGCGGCAGATTGGTGTGGCGCACGTTTCCAGGAAAGAAATGGAGAAAGAGCTTGCGCCTTTAACGTGCCCCCGATCTCTGCTTGTCTGTAGGGATATCACCATGGTGAACAGGATCAGATTTATTGGGCCTGATTTACAAAAGCCTTTTACAATGGTGCAATTCCATTGAAACACGCTTTGTAAATCAGGCCCATTGTATGCTCTGTCCGATAACATGACTGCAGTGTTGAGTCTCACACAGCCCTAACCGTCCCTGCAGAGGATGATTTCCAAAAGAGGTTTTCTTTCCTGAGAGCCCACCCTTTGTCCTACTGTCCAACATGTGCCTTCCTCACGAGAAAACAGTGTAGTACTTGCCCGTGGGCCAGCTTTTCATAACAGTGGTTCCCACCTGTTTCAAAGCCAGCATGGCTTATAAACATAGTGCTACGTGACTGCCTGAACGCTGTGCATTTCCAAGTGTGTCAACTCGCAAGAGAACGCTCGCGGTGCCCAGCTGTTGCCAACTCTGATACTGCATTTTATTCTTGGTTTCCTCTGAGGTTCCTCTCATGCGATAAGACTGGGCTACAGATGTACAGCTTTGCCAAGCAAGGTTGCAGCGCTATGGAATGTGTGTTACGCCTCAGACAGCCCCTCCTGAGAAGTACAAAGCTGACAACACTGCTGGAAATGGACCAGATCCTCAAGGCCAGGGAGGAGCTGCTGTATGCGGACAGTCTGTGAGCGGACCGGAGCTCGGAACGGAAAACAAAAGGAGGAGCAGTGATCCCTCGACATGGTACAGCTCTAGCTCCAGCGGGGGCAGAGTCTGGGGGCAGAGTGGGCGAAGAGGCGGCCCTGATACCAATGAAAAGGCACGCATGAGGGGCTGAGCGAAGGCGGGTCTAGACACTGGGCGATCAGCCTGGAGCGTGGCAAGGACCCGGGGGTGGGGAGCCCTTCCCCGGACAGAGGGGTGGAAAGAAGACAGCATGGACATGCAACATATACTTGGAACAGGTGCACGCATTGTTACGGGGAGATCCAGCTGCAGCACGCCCAAACGAATGCCGCAGCGAGCTCGATTAACAATCGGAAGAGACTGCGGATACAGTGTTGCAAGGACACATGGAGGCGGTGTAACACCACGAGGGAACATACTGAGATTAAGCCAGCTGTGACTACGGTACTGAGGCAGTGCTGGGATTAAAAACACAGGGGCATACGAACGCTTTAGCAGACCGAGCAAATCGCGAGCAGTGTAGCAGAGTAGCTGGAAAACAGCGGCACTGCACCGGAGGATCATAAGGTGAGGACATCAAAGTATGCACAGGACAACAGAGCAGAGGGGGACAAAATACTACACGCTGTGAGGAGCCCCGCTGCAAAGCACCAGCGAAACACTGGGCAACCTCTGACTGGGACTATTAGTTAAAGGGCACTATAGGGTTTGCAGAATTGTGCCCAGATCTATTAGGAAGCCAACCCTGGTAGGACTTGGAGGAGGCAAGTGACCTCCCACAGAACAGGGGCTGGGGAGGGCTACCACAAAACTCAGAGGGACACCATAATTTCGGTTCCAGCACACGCACCAACTGGTGGCCGCAAAGGGAGGTGCAGGCCATTGAAGAGGTCAAGAAGAACGGGCGGACCACACTGCCTCCCCACGCATCTACGCACACGGCCTCATGGACCCTGGCAATGGTGGGAACCGGCACAGATAGGACGGCCACTGTGCACAGCATAACCAAGCCCCACAATTAAGAGGAGCCAGCAGCCACAGCTTGGGTTGTGACATTGCCGCAGGCCGTAAACCTGGAAGGACGTGACAGCGACAGGCTGGACACACTAGATATGATATGATATGATATGGCATTTGTAACGCGCCTATACACAAGTGTTTCAAGGCGCGATGAGGCGGGGGGGCAACAAGGGGAGACAGACAACGATCCAACTAGGCCAGGTGTCATTCAGATCGCGCAAGTGCAAGGGTAGAGGGGAAGTGAAAGTGCAAGGGGGAAGTGGAGAGGGGAGAGTGCAGTACATGGTTAATAGCATACAGGATAAATAACAAGGGCCAGCTAGTGGCAAGTGCAAGATAAGTGCAGATAAGTGCTGGGAAGGGGGCCTGTAGGGATACAGACACAGTCCCGCAGTGCAGGGGGTAGCCAGGAAGGCAGTGCAGGGGAGAGTGGCTGGGCCAAGGACCGGGAACGGTGAGTGGCCCAGTTGCAGATTCAGTGCCGTTTCAGAAGTTTAGCAGGGGAGAGGGGAAGAGAAAGCGGAGGCAAAGAGGAAGGTTTTGAGGTGCTTCCGGAACCGGAGATGGTTCTCCTCAAGTTTCAGGGAGGCAGGAAGGCTGTTCCAGAGGGAGGCCCCTGCAGCGGAGCGAGATCTGCCCCCAACTCGTTGTTTGGAGAAGCGGCTGACCCTGAGGGAGTTGGAGGCGGATGAGTGAAGATCTCGAGAAGGAAGATATTTAGGAAGAGAAAGTTCAAGGTATTTTGGCCCAAGGCCCCAGAAGGCCTTGTGGACAATGCAGAGCGTTTTGAACTTGATCCTCGCAGTCACTGGGAGCCAGTGTAGTGATTTCAGTCCTGGAGAGATACGGTGCTTGGGCTTGAGGCCAAGGACAAGTCTCGCAGTCCTGTTCTGGATGAGTTGCAAAGGGTGGAGAGTAGAGGCAGGCAGATTTAGATTGAGGCTGTTACAGTAGTCCAGCTTCGAGAGAACCAGGGCTCTAGAGACAGTGAGCTTCTGGGGGAAGGAGAGAAAAGGAAGGATACCTCGGAGGAGGTGGAGCTGGTAGAGATAACACAAGTACCCAAGGAAGTGAGGCAATAGCTGGAGAGTTGCTACAGTAGAGGGCCCCTGCTGGACTATGGGTGAGGGGACGGCAGATGCCCCACCATGCAAGCCACCTAAGTGGGAGGAGCTGATTCCAGGCAAAGTCCCAGAGGCAGATTGCATGACAAGGAGGGAAGCATTTCAAACACCACGAATGCAGAGCAACTAAGGTGAGACGGCATCACATGGCGCCACAACAGCACTGACCACGAAGGTAGAGCAAAAGCAATGGAAGAACTCCCGGGACTAGGAAGGATAGCCCCTGACACGGGGGAGGGTCCTACCACAGCGCAGAATCTGACACGTCCGCCCCTACACATACGAAGATGGCGTCTAAGTTGCCAAAAGTTAAGGGGCAACAATCCACCATAGAGGAGTTTGCCAAGTCATCACAGGTAACAGGGGGGGCTAAAGCAAAAGGTCTGGGCACGCAATAAGAAGAAGGGACCACAATGCGTACCTACTAACAGATAATAGATGCCATAGCCGAATTAAAAGTTTCTTGGGAAAGCAAGATTGACACTGCTATATCGGAATTGAGGACCTCGCTGGAATTCAAGATAGACGCAGCAAGTGTGCATGTGAATCTATTGCGACAAGATGTCCGAGCACTGGCCGAGCGCACAGGAAGCCTGGAAATGGAAGTGAAAGCCAATACAAGCACATGCTCATCTAATGCAAAGGAGGTCCATGCATTGCAACAGCAGGTGCGCAATCTTGAGAATAGAGCTGAAGAAGAAGGGCGTGCATGCAGAAATAACATATGCATTGTGGGGCTTCCGGAAGGCGAACAAGGATCGGACCCGACAAATTACATTGAGAATATGCTACTGCAAGAGATATCGGGTAGAGCTCTCAGCCAGGGGTTCGCAGTGGAATGAGCGCACAGAGCCTTGGTCAAGAAACCGCCAGCGGCCCCCTTCTGCGGCCAATCATTGCCAAGATCTTGAACTACAAAGACAGAGAAAAGGTCTTGGAGCATTTTAGCAAAGGAGGGACGATAAGCAGGGCATCTGCGACCATCACCGCGTACCTGGATTACACTTTCTTGGTGCAGAGGCAGTGCCTGAATTATGTGTCGGTAAAGAGGAGGTTACATGAGGCGGGCTACAGATATATGCTGCTGTACCCGGCAAAGATGAAAGTGTTCCATAAGAACAAGGCACCTTTCTTCGAAACACCAGAGGATGTGACTGCATGACTGGACACGAGAAACTGTCCGTCGGGAGTGGATGACCAGACGGAGAGTGGAACGGAGAAGTGAACCAGTATTTTTTTTAGTAACGCACTGTTGGACAAGGAGATAATATGAGAGATAAGTACAACATGTATAATGACACTGGGACTAGATTATAAAGAAGAAGATACTCAGATTGTACAGAAGATTGGTAGGGCAGCTTATATGTTCTTATACTACAAAATGCTGTTAGCTTATAGCAGGAGACGCCGGTGTGGCTGTAGACTAGCGGCACCAGGAGACATGCTATCATCCCCACATAGGTAGTTTAGTTGGATACTGATAGAGCGGTACAGGAGGACATCCTCCTGCTGAGTACTGAGTATCGGTGACACCGAGAAAGGGGCTAGATGTGGGGTAGCCTGAGATTCAGGGATGGAGTAGGGCAAAAGTTTGGAGATGTTGGGGGGGAGGCGTAGGGAGTTGGGGTAGGTAGTGAAGGAAGGGAGGCGGGAGGAGTGAGCGTTGGGAGTGGTTGGGGGAGGGACAGTTTGGGAGGGTTAGGGAGAGGGGAAAAGAGAGGATGGGAGAGAGGAAGTGGCGGGAGGGTGAGCAGGCCCACAATCACAAACCACAAGTGAAGAGAAGTAGGGGGAGGATGGGGCGGGCAGAGTGGGAATAGGATAGCATGGGAGACCTGAGGATAATGACCTGGAATGTCAGGGGACTAAATAATTATATTAAGAGGAACAAGGTTATGATGTATCTGAAAAGACAGAAAATAGACGTGGCTCTGTTGCAGGAAACTCACCTGACTAAAGAGAAGCAAGAGGTGGTAGCTAAGAAGTGGAAAGGCACTACCCTAGGGGCAGCATACTCGGCATACGCCAGAGGGGTTATAACATGGATAGCACACATGTCCCGTTTAAGTTACAGTCCACCGTGGGCATAGATGGGAGGATGGTGTTAATAAGAGGGATGGTGGAAGATAAGGAAGTAAGTATCATTAACATGTATGCTCCAAATCAAGATACCACTGCTTGTATACCAAGATCTGCCCATATATGGGGGTGGCAGTTAGTTGGGGAGGGGACTTTAACTGCACTCTAGACCCGACACCAGACAGATCGGA
Organism: Ambystoma mexicanum; assembly: GCF_040938575.1. Taxonomy (NCBI): domain Eukaryota; kingdom Metazoa; phylum Chordata; class Amphibia; order Caudata; family Ambystomatidae; genus Ambystoma; species Ambystoma mexicanum. The sequence goes on along the minus strand of NC_090923.1, from coordinate 411,226,542 downwards.
TGATAGGTTTGGGAGGCCCACCCTGGTAGCAAAGGCATTAGGCACCATACTGAAGGACTTTCAGTTAGTGGATGTATGGAGGATGCAGCACCCACAGGATCGGTAATATTCGCACTAATCCGCTCCACAAAACCTGTACACCAGGTTAGACTACATAATTACGGGAATAGAACTGGCCCGGGAAAATGACACAGGGGGAATACAAGGCCATAGTCCTTTCAGACCATGCACCACTGATAGTAACATGGCAGCACTCACCGCCTAGAGCGAGGATTCTGATCTGGAGGCTGAGGGCCGAAGCGTTAAAGGATACAGTGTTCAAGGAGGATCTGAGAACGGAAATAAAGGAATATTTTGATTATAATACTGGCAGCAGGGACACTGTGGGAAGCTTTTAAGGTGGTGGTGAGAGGGGCGGCAATATCAAAGTCACAAGGTTTACAGGGAGGTAATGTACAGGAATTGCAGACTGCAGAGAGGAAATTGGAATCTAACATGCAAGAAAGTATGCGATGCCCTGGTGGGGATGAGATTACACGCCAACTGCAGCGCGAATGTAGGGACCGCTGGGAGAGACTATGTAATCTGAACTATAGGAAATATGTCGAGAGGCAGCATGCGGAAAGGGAGAAGCCAGGTAGGCTTCTTGCCTGGTTGTATAGAAGTGAACACCCCAGACAACTGATAAGAGAAGTGAAGGGAGAGGATGGGCAGACAAGGGATACTCAAGACGGGGGTCATTGATTGTTTCCTTGAATATTATCAGAAGCTATATGCAGAAGTACCAGAGAGGGAGGAGATAGACATACAGGGAGCCTTGACAGAGAGTACCCTTCCCAAACTCGAAGCTGCAGGAAGAGAAAATTTAGAGGCCCCAATCACGATTGAGGAGCTAGAAAACGTCATCAAACTCCTGCCTACCAGTAAGGCCACAGGGGCAGATGGGCTCCCAAGTGAGTTCTACAAAACATATAGCAAGGATCTACTCCCACCTCTGCTGGCGATGCTGAATGAAGCGTTTAATATGGGCACATTGCTGGGATCTCTCAGGGAGGCGATCATCATCCCATTCCTTAAACCTGATAAACCGAGCACAGACTGTGGGTCTTATAGACCGCTCTCCATGCTCAATCAGGATAGTAAAATACTTACAGCAGTGATGGCAAATAGGCTAAGGCCGATCATAAATAAACGTATACATCCAGATCAGACCGGGTATGCCCCATGCAGGAATATTTAAGAAAACCTTAGAAGACTCCATCATATCATTGAACGTACAGAAGGAAGCCCTCAGGAGATAGCAATAATTTCACTAGATGCGGTGAAAGCCTTTGACTCCGTTAAATGGCCTGGCTGTTGGCGGTTTTTAAGGAGTATGGCACCGGGCTTGCTTACCTGAGGTGGGTGCAGCTGTAATATAGCAAACCAATGGCGAGAGTGAATAGAGGAGCGACCATTTCAGAACAATGTCAACTAGGGAGAGGCACGAGACAGGGATGCCCATGGTCCCCGATGCTTTTCATTTTGGTGCTGGTGCCCCTAGCGGCGTACTTAAGGCAGCAATATGGGGAGGTAGGAATCAACACTAAGGGTGGGCAACACCTTATATCGATGTACGTGGATGACATGCTGTTACACCTGAAGTATCCCGAGTAAAAACTAGAATATATCCTGGAGATTATGGAGAGGTATGCAATTCTGTCCGGCCTAACAGTTAACCCTAAAAAATCAAGCATATTCTCCCAGGGCAGGTATGTAGGAATGCCACAACAAGAATTGCCTGTCCTACAAATAAAGTGGGAGACTAGGACGTTTAGATATCTCGGAGTTGATGTATATCATAAGGTCGCGGAGGAACTCAAACGGAATACAGAGAAAGCAGTGTCTAAAATCAAGAACAGCATGGCTTTTTAGGCCAAACCTACCTCTGACCATAATGGGGAGAGCGGCACTGCTGAAGATGGTCGTGCTACCTAGGCTGTTACACTACTTTGGGAACATACCGTATATGATACCTAAACGATTCTTTGTCAAGGTACAGAGCATGTGTAGAGGGATCATATGGCATAATTCCAGGAATCAAATAGCTATGGAATCTTCAAAACCTGTATGAACATGGGAACATCAGACTGCGCAATTTCGAAGTGTACTATGTGGCTAGTCAACTACAATATGTGATAAGGTGGTTGTCAGACGATCCTACATCCAAGTCTAAATTGTTGAGAGTCTAATGTGTCCCCTATTTTTTGAAGGAGTGGATGTGAGTGCCAGAACCACAGCGGGTGGGAAGACAATAATACTAGATTTAGGGGGGGGGAAATGTGGCAGAGAGCCTGTCAACTACTTGGGAACCCGCACCCGTGCTCCCCACAGATGCTGCTAGTCGCACTAAAGGGATTAGATGGACAAATGAGAGAGCACATAAGGAGACAATGGGAACCGCATGGGTTAGCGACCTTGGGAGATGTCTGGCGGGAAGGGAGGGTAATAGAGTTCGATGTACTGGTGGAGGACTCTGGACTACATCGAGGACAATGTATCACATATGTTAGGTTGCTGAAAAGTATAAGAGGGACATGGCCTGAAGCGGTACTGACCCTACAGTCTGAGGCTGTCGTAGAAACATTACATGATGTATCATAAGGGGGCCATGAGGTCTCCTGGAGCTACGAGCTGCTGATGTCCAAAGTGGGGAAAGAGTTGGTCGAGACGAAACGGGGCTGGGAGGAGGAAGTGGGTGAAGCGATGGGGGATGGATGAGAGCACAAGGGTATCACAAGAAAGTATCAATAAATGTGAGGTTGTAACAGATACAGTTATATATCACCCATAGAGCATATTTGACCCGTAAGAAGATAGCTAAGTTTGAAAGAGCTGGTACTCGGATGTGTCCGAAAATTTGGGGAAGAGAACGCAGGGATGGTACACATGTACTGGGCATGCCCTGAAATAAAGAAGTTCTGGAGTGAGGCAGTTCAACTCTTGAAGGATAAAGATGTAAACCTGGATGTCAACTCACCGTGAGCATGTATGCCGGGGCGGGGGGGTTCCCCAGGCCACGTAAACTTAAACATGTTAGCAAACTCAAAGACCTGGCATATATAACGTATGATAGCTATGGGTTGGAAGGGGAACAGGAAGCCGAGTATGGATGTATGGTGGCAGGACCTCCAAAAATGGACGAATGCAGAAACAACGGTGTGGAATGAGGCAGTGATTAGAGGGGGGGAGGAGGAAATGTACACGCTGAATGCTTGGAAACAATTAGTAGCAACATTGGCCGGATCAGACCACGCAGACCCAGAAGAAGATAACCACTTTGAAGATGAGGAGTGTGGTATGCTCGCAGATCAGAATTGATAGACTTGGTGGTGTGACGGGCCCGGTGGAAGGGTGGGGGTTGGGGGATGAGGGGAGGAGAAAATACAACTTGACACTGTATATTGAATGAATGTGTATTTACGCTGTTGAACTGTAAAGTGTACAGGTTGGAATTAATAAAAATTGCTTTAAAAAAAAGATGAGCCAGGTGTAAGGAAGGCATGGTATCAACAGTAAGTCAGACAAAAATGATCACAGCTCAAGGGTGTTTATTGAACTTCAGTGGGTTGGTTGCACGCCTATCTAAGCCTAAATATAAGGCTGGGAGCAAGCTACGACCATCAAATAATAATAACGCAGTCCTAGTGGAGTCTCTGTCAAAATAGAAGGGCTTATTGGTATAAATCTATTGCCAATCCTTACTTCTAAATACAAATGGTGTGGGAAAACGATGCGTGCAAAAGAAAAGGATGCAGTTCAAAACATAGGTATCTGGGCCTTCTACATCAAAGTCTCTTTCCCAATAAAAGTCTCTTACTGCACAGTGCCTGGTGTAATGAACAGGTACCAAAGTTACTTTCTCCTGAGGATTTTCACACTCACAAGTTCTCTGGTTTATTGCTCACAATTGGTCTCCCTCGATCGGGCTCGGGCCACGGGTCTCCCTCGATCGGGCTCGGACCTTATAATCTCACTTTCTTTGCTTTCTTTTTGCTATCAAAATTCGAAGACTTTCGACTGCAATTGATTTTTCTTAAACCATTGCAGGACCACTTCAATTCACTTCATCCATAAGTTTCACTTTATTGCTTTGTTTCTACCACTTCTTAACTGGGTATATCACACAGAGACCTTCGAAAGAGCACACACGCGGTGCTGGGCCTCTCTGTTACATTCAGCCTCATTACAGGACGGGCGGTCCGGAAATAACAGTGGCGGTAAACCCGCCGCCACTGTTAATTCCAGACCGCCCGATTCCGAGTCCTGCAGGCGGGAGGTGGCGTTCCCACCAGGTCTGACCTGGTGGGTTTACCACCGCCTGCCTGCAGGCGGACAAGTAAACACCGGCACCATCAAGAGATGGTGCCGGTGTTTCCATGATCCCCATTACCATTGAGTCCCATAGGACTCAATGGGAATGGGGATTTACACCATTCCGCCTCCGGAATTCCTGGGACACCGGGGTTGTAATGCCCCGGTAATTCCTGGAATCACGGAGGCGGAATGGTAATACGAGTCTGGCGGTAACCAGGCGGTTTGTGGGGCCCATTGTCTCGTACCTTCTCTGATTCATATTAAAGTTCAAACATTCATCAGTAATTGAGCTTTACTCACGTCTTTCATCACACACGTTCATATTCTTTGCTCTTGCACTCTTCATACAATGTTTCCGCTTGCAACCTTGACTCAGCACAGACCGGTTTTGCATCAGTGTCCCCAACTCACAGGCTGTTTTGTTGATTTCTCTGGCGCTGCTTTGAACTTGGATCCAAGGACGGTAACACGGCGGCTGCAGCTCCTCCCGACACAGCCAGTCATGCAGGAGTGCCCCAGGTATCTCTGACACACAATGCAGGATTCTTCAGTCTGGTTTTATGGCCTTATGCCTTTTAATCTGAAGGTTTCTGGCAAGTAACGGTTTCTCACCGGAATGGTCAAGGGTATCTCCCTTCTTGCTCTCCCTTCTCGTTTTGCCACCTTTCTCCCCCCGTTCAGCTGTGGTCTGGAAAACACTGTTCCTTCGTGTGCTTTGCATCGCTTCGAGTGTGCTCTCGTGTTCTGACTTCAATCTGCGCGGGGAAGCTTATTGGAAGTCAGGTGGGTGTTGCCTATCTTTGCCTGACCATAGTAGTGGGATGTTAAGATGTATTTCTAAACTCTGAGCTGGTGGGCAGAAGTTTAGGAGGCCACCCTTGTTTTAGTGAAACAGGGGAACCTTCTGGAGAAGCCAGACCAATCTAGGTAGCTTGGCAGACGATCAAGACGAAGTCTCAGGAGGGGTGAGAGAGATCGGAAGCCCACAATGAGCACACACAGTAACAAACCACAAATTACTCTTAGAAAAGTGAAAATGAAAAATATCTACATATTTATTGTCGGCCGGTTATATAAAAACAGTTACCACATACATACTATACTAGATATTATATATACAATACGTTTGCTAATGTGACAATGGAGTAACACCCTGCCACAACCTGTAAAGAGAAGGGTGAGTTAGCTCACTAGGAGCATTAGACCATTCTTCTGAGTCGTTGCCTAACATTTGAGTCCAGCCCTAAGAAGTGGGGAGCCTTGTGCTTAAAAGTATAGTTGGGCATAAAAACGCACAATCGTGCAGGCAGAACAAAAAGCGGGTCTTCTTGGGAGTGCTGTAGCAAGTCAGGAAGTGGCTCATATATTGAGGAGATGAAGAATTGGTTCTGACTATTCGAGTAGGGTCTGCCATTGGAGGCAGAGCAGTTTTCAAAAGGTGAGAATAGCTGGGACGCGCAGGCTAACCCAGCCAACAGTGAATACCTTTTCAGGCATATTAACGCGTAAAAGAGATCAGTTGTGCCAGGGGGTCACCGGTAAGTGATGCAAGTACTCACCGACCCATGGCACAGACTGGACCAAACTTTGCCAGTTTAGTCCAGGTCGCTTCGCTCTCACCGGCTGCGGGATAGAACGATCGATCGTCTGGGACGGGGCAGTAGCATTTCTCAGCTTCCAAAGGAGATACAAAGAGAATTCTGTGCAGCAGGCTTTAGGGCACAGGAGAGTAGGTCAGCAAGACACCTACAGTGGCCGACACCAACAGGTAGTGACGCGGGAATCACAGATATGTGTGGCTTTACGCACTCTCCTAATTTGGGACCAAGAGGAGCTAGGCCTATGTAATTTGGTGGGTGAAGGCATGGGGCCACAAGCAACCAATGTTCCAAGTCTCGGGTTTCAACTCGAGGAGGTAGGGATTCTGCAGGATACCCCGAGGTAGAGTTGGACAGTTCACTGGATGGCCCAGGAACACTTCCGAAGGGGCTTGTTCAGTGGGTAAGCAGGGGCGCGACAGTTACCATTACTCCAAAGAGGCGAAGCACCCTGGCAGGTCTTCTTGATCAATGAAGAAAACAGGGGTCCCACAGGACAACAGAGGGAGAAGAGTGCCAAACCTTCTACAGTGTCTCCAGCGGATTCACACGTGTGTTTTTTCGTTGCAGGATGCTTTGCTTCTTCTGTAGTTCAGGGAGAACTCAGGTGATCCACCTGGAATGGATGCAGTGCCCCTTCTCTTATCCAAGATTTGCTTTGCGCCAAAATCGAGGACTTGCAATCGAAGATCTGCTCTCATGCAGGCATCTCAGTCGTGGACCAATCACGGCACACAGTGGTCTCAGTCATTCAGGCACTCCAGACATCCTGGCACCAGTAGTGTGGATTGGAACAAGAACGTCCCAACCTTCTTCATGGGCACACAGACTTGACATGAAGAAGCCTGCAAAAGGTTTTTGCGGGAGGCTTCATGCCCAAATAAGGAAAACCCAAGTACCTCAACCTGGGGGAAGTCAAGGGATAAAATAGCCATGGGACAGAACAAAAGACTTTGTGGCTCAGCCATTTTCGGACCTGGCCACAGTCTTGAACCAAACACGGTAAACACGATGTGATCCTGTAAAAAGAAGTAGAACACTTATAAAAAAGTAACTGCTGCCACCAGTTCATCCCAGACACACTCGTACAATCACCAAAACATCTGTCAAGGGTGTCTAGGGCCATAAAACAAAAAGGACCCAGAGCACGGTACTGGAAGGTACATTGTGCACTGTTAAAAAGTTACCAAGAAATGGCAACATAGACAAAGACTAATGAAAACATAGTTTCCCAGTATTGACAGTCTGAAGGAGGAGTGCAGTCTGAAGGAGGAGTGCAGCTGAAGACTGTGCACGATAGTATAGCCAAACAGAAGCAAAAAGTTTGGGGGGGTCCACAAATGGGGGGGAAATTACACATTGAGGAAATGTTTCTTAACATGGGACATGCCAGATACAATGGTCGAGTATGAGCCTGTTTTCTCCCAGAGCGGGCTGTCTGTGTGAAAGTGTTTGTGTAGGGAAGGGGGCAGGGTTACAGTTCCTAGGTATCCTAACTGGTTGGATGGAGTAAAGGTGTTATGGAGGGGGGTGAGATACCGCATCTCGCCATCAGGTGTCCCACTGCCATCCCTGAAGACCCCTCACCCAGGTGATCCTACAGCACTGGTCCACCCCCAGTGTCTGTATCCAAAAGCGATGGCCGTGCCCTGGCCACCTGAGAGAGCGATCCCTAGGCACTAGCGGGTGAGACACCTTCTGGTTTCTTACAGGAGAAAGAGCAAGACAATGGGTATCGGCGCCTGACAGAGATGGCCTGGTGACCCATAACCAAAGAGGACTGGCAAGAGCACGTGGACAGTTGTGTGACTTGTTGGAAGAAGAAAAAAACAGGAGCTAAAGAAGGAGCTGTTCAGCCAGATGGATGTGAAAGGCACACAGTGGGCCGAGAGGCTGTCATTTGTCCTCATTGGCCTTCGAATGAGAGAGGGTCAGAGACCAGGCCTTCATTATATGAGGTGCTATTTGGGAGAAATATGCCAAGCACTGACAAGTTGTTGCTGCCACTGACTGGGGGTGCACCTAAGGACTGGGATGTACTAGAGGCTGACTTTATACTGGAAACTCAGACACAACGTGTGATTGACAATGCACACGAACATAACAGACACATGATGGAGGTGGTGCTGGTTTTTAGGGTGACAGGGATACTCAGAGAGAGAAACGAGAGACATGTAAATATGACTGTTTTTGGGGCTTTTGATGCACCCTAGATTATGGATGATGATGAGTGTTTCTGCAGTGCAATGAAGGAATGACTTTAGATGAGTTCGCACACAAATGAGTTGCCTTGTCTTCATAATGTTTTTTTTGTATTTGGCTTCCTTTTTGAGTGTGTATGCAACAGCATAGTTTTATTGTAGTGTGCTTTAAGTAGTGGGGTCAGAGATTATGAAAGGCTTTGGGCAGTGATTATTGTAGTTATTGAGGAACATAGAAATAAAGAGAAGAGAGAAAGAAAATAAGCATGTTACCAACTCTGATGCTGCATTTTCTTTTTGGTTTCCTCTGAGGTTCCTCTGATGCGATGAGACTGGGCTACAGCTGTACAGCCGTGCCAAGCAAGGTTGCAGCACTGTGGAATGTGCGTTACGCCTCAGACAGCCCCTCTTGAGAAGTACACAGCTGACGACACTAATGGAACTGGATCGGATCCCCAAGGCCAGAGGCTGCCTCGCAGATAGGACAGGGAAAGCATTTTGCAACTGTTATTATGCATGCTGCTTCAAGAGTGGAGAATGGTTTTAGTCACTCCATTTGTATATAAGGATGAGCCAGGACTGGGGGAGTTAGAGCAGTGAGCAGCCCCCTCCCTTGCACCGGTCTGTTTGCATTACATGACATTTCCCTCTGCTTCTGGTCCCCGGTGTATTATTTGTATCGGGGAAGCAGGACACGCCTTTAACACCAGCACAATGCACAGTTAGTACAACCCTGCCCTCTGCAAAATGTTCTTCTTTGTGCTAGCACACCATTCCATTCCCCTGGCCATCCAGGGAAGCGTCCTATTCTAACACTAGTGGAAATGCAAAAATGGAGCGATCTTCTCACACAGGTATTTGTGTTGGGTGTAAGGGTTAAGATTATTACCTATAAATGTATAGTCGATAAATGTAGGAAAATGTAATGATATGGTTACTGGCAACACACAAATTAAACTAAAAAGTAACATCTACAAACCTTGCTACAAACCCATCAGATGCCAACGTGTGGGTTACTAAAGCCACTAAACAAAGTCCATCACACCGCAAACTCTCACAGCACAACTACCACACAACACTTGATATGAATATCAGGTAGCGTACATTAATGCCATAATTATAAACCTGGTAAACAGTGCTCCAGTATGAACAAGAAAGCAAAAATGCAATTCAAATAAGTAAATACTGCTAAAGAGTAGCAGAGATTAATGGTTGAATCAGAACATAAATAAATTGCTCAAGATGGAAATAATGTACAGAAGATATTACAAATTGCCTATATGCCTTCCAGGTTTCCGCACTACATATTACACCTTGCTAGAAGCAGAAACCACTGTCTATAACAAATAGGAAAATATAAGATTGGATATTCTCAAAGCAAATGTGATACATATGTAGCAACCCACCATTACAAAAGGGCCGATCAGAAATAAAACACTTACCTCCAGAATACATATCAAAGAAACCGGTCTTTATCACCTCTCCCGTGGAGCCTGTACAGATATACACAAAGTAAGATAGGATAATTCTCGTATCAGAAAGGTCGTCACAGATTTATTTTCAGAACAATCTGATACAGTCAATATTTTGAACTAATTTACTCCTTAGCACACTTTATTTAATCGCTCATCATTTTAGAACGGTAATCAATAGAAAATATTTTTTTTAACTGAAACAATCTATATATTTTATAAAATACTAATTTAAATTGCATTTTAAACAAATGGAACATGGTAATGTTATTACTTTATTTTGAGATTGATTACTTTTGTTAAACATTTTAAATATTTCAATAGTGTGCAAAAAAGTTAAACACAAAACACACATATGGCCTTAGTATAGTTCAACAACGTTTATATTTCACAGGAGGGTGGGTGAGAAAAATTCATAGATGGGGTTGGGGAAGTTCTTTAGAAACAATACAAATCACTAATGCTGTTTCCCGCACAATCTCAAAGTTTAGCGCCTGCATGTTCTTTGCTTCACACGCAGTCTCAGGAATTAACGCCTTCAGCGTCTTTGCTTCAACCACAGTCCCCGGTATTAGCGAGCCTTCATTGCTTCACTCGCATTCTCAAGGATTAACGCCTGCAGCTTCTTGGCTTCACTCACTGTCTCGACTCAGGGAGTCACTTGCTTGTTCACCACTTCTGCCCATGTTTTAGTTGCAGGTCTCAATAGATTAGACCCTTCTTGGCTTCTTTCACCCTGCATGCCTATCTGGTTCACGTGCTTGGGCCCCATCAGTCTGCTAACTGCCTCGTCTCCATCTCTTTTGGCCTCTTGCAGGGTCTAAGATATATCCTGCAGAAGGATTCTGGTTTCCACCAGCCCATGTTTTTTGACATGCTATGTTTAGTTTAGTTTATTATTTGATAATGCGCTCCAAACCAGGGGTAGCCGGGTGCAGCAGTTACTAGAATAATTGAGCTTAGTTACATACAAGGATGCATAAGGAGGATACAGTACATGTGTAATTAACAATTTAACAAACAGGTATAAAGGGTCCAGGATAGGAAGGGCTCCTATTCAACGAAGAAGTCAGATCAGGGATCAGGAGTAACATAGTAATTATTTACAGTGGTTAATCAGTGGTAAATCCAGGTCAAGAGAATAAGTTTGTTAGTTGTCATTGGACCAGAGCCAATTTTTTACGTGACGTCATAAACTCGAGTAAGGTAGATTGGCTCTCAATGCGGAGGGAAGGGCATTCCATGCACAGGCCGCGTTCACAGGGAAACTGGCTCCACCCGTTTTTGTTAGTCTAAATTTGGGAATTTCGAGTAGGAGGTGGTTAGAGGCTCTGGTGTGGTATGTCAAAGATTTTCTGGTTAGTCTAGCCGAGATGTATGGAGGTGCGGTGTTGTTCAGTCCTTTATGGGTGAGGGATAGTGTTTTGAGGAGAACTCTGTCACTAATTTTTAACCAGTGATGATCTTTCCTGATGTTGGAGATGTGTGCTCTATGGGGTATGTCCAGCGCTGCTCTAAGAGCATTATTTTGTAGTGTTTGCATTTTGTTTATGATATTTCTGCTGGCGCCCGTATAGAGGGCGTTACAGTAGTCTAAGTTAGACATTACTAGGGCGTTGGCTAGTGTGATGCAGTTGGTTTTGGAGAGGTAAGGTCTGCAAGCCCTGATTAATTTGCAGGTGTAGGCTGTGGAGGAAGCAAGGGCGTTAGTTTGTTTTTTGAGAGATAGTGTGGCATCAAGGTAGAAACCTAGAGTTTTTACCTCAGTTGCCACTTTGATTATATTGCCATCTATGTTAAAGGCATGATAATTGGGGCTGAGTTTTTCGAGGTTAGAGTCGGAACCCAGGATCAGTATCTCTGTTTTGTCGTCATTCAGGCAGAGGCCGTGGGAGGCCATCCATGCCTGAATGAGGAGATACATTTTTATTTACTAGAGCTGTGTCTTCGACAAAGTTGCCAGATAGTGGTATGAGGATCTGCGTATCGTCCGCGTAGTTAGTATATGTTATCCCCAGTCTGTCAAGTTTGTCGAAGAGTGGCTTAGTGAATATATTGTACATTGTGGGGGAGACACATGAACCTTGTGGGATGCCACAGGTGATATGTATTGGGTCCGCGGAAGCTGAAGGGGAAAACACTCTCATCGTCCGGTTGGCTAGGAAGGATTGTACCCAAGCTACAGCTTCACTTGAAAAATATGCTGCTGACGCTAGGTGGTTGCATAACACTGCATGGTCCACCAGGTCAAAGGCCACCGATAAGTCAAGGAGGAGGAGCATAGCTGTTTTACCTTTATCCTTGAACTCGTCGATTTGTGTCTTAAGGTCAATTAGGGCTGTTTCAGTGCCATGTAGTGGTCTGAATCCAGATTGGCGCGATCCTAGTAGTTGGTTCGTCTCTAGATAGTTTTGTATCTGGAGGTAGGCTACTCCGTCAATAATTTTAAGGAGAAATGGTACCGTGGTGATGGACCTGTAGTTAGCAGGGATGGCTGGGTCAAGGGTCTGTTTTTTGAGGAGGGGCAGTACCCAAGATTCTTTAAGGTTTGTGGGTACAGTGCTAGTTCTAAAGGATGCGTTAATTAGCTTAGCCATGAAGGGCGCTAAGTCTCTGGCTGCGTCCTTGATGACTTGTGCAGGGCAGCTGCAACCTTGACAATTGGAGGGTTTCAGGGAAGATATCACCTTTTCAGTTTCCAATATGGATATGTTAGTAAATCTGAATGGTTTAGGATTGATTTGGGTGACTGTTCTAGGTGTATTAGGCAATTGGGTGGTCTGGGTTACAGTGGCCCTTAAGGAAGCTTTTTTTTTAGCGATTTTAGATTGAAGAGTTGTAATTTTGTTGGCTAAGGCATTTTGGATACTAGTGCACCATTGTTTGTCCTTGGGAGCATTGTCTATGGGAGCGATCAGGTTTTCCATTTCCCGAAGGATGGAGAAGAGTTCTTTAGAATTAGAATTCGCTTTGCTGATTCTCTCATTGAATGTGTCTTTTTTGGTTTGGATTATTTCCTTCTTGTATTGTTTTGCATGGTTGTCGAGTAGTGTTTTATTCTCAACTGAAGGTGTGTGCCTCCAAATAACTTGTAGGTTGCGTTTTGGGTTCGTAATTCTTTGAGGTGGGGGTAAACCATGAATTAAGATGGGCTTTTCGTTTGCTTTTGCGTTCTTTGATAGGGGCAATTGCATCTAAGGCTTTGGACATAGTATTGTTAAATGTCTCAACTAACGTATTAGGGTCAGTGTTAGTAGTGCTAGCCATAAGATCTGGTAGAAGAAGCGGAAGTAATTATGGTCTGAGGTCTGAGGAATAGCCCTCATCAGCGTATTTACTATTTTTTTTATCTGTGTCTAGTTTAGGCATGGCCTGAGATGTAGCATGCAGGAAGCTCATAGCTCTCCCTCCTTCTTTATGTTCAGCCTCTGCCAGTGTCTGGGATATAGTCCCCAGTAGGCTTGCAACTCTCTCCCAAGTTCTCCTTTCTGGTTTTTCCCAGAGAATGTCTCTCCCTCTCTTCCAATTTGCCTTCAGGGTGTTATCCTTGTGTGTATGTGATGTTAACTGCCTGCACTGGTGCCTTGTTATAGTGTCTTTATTTGGTTTGATTGTATAATGTGTCCCTTAATCGGTTATTCCTTTTTTTTCCTCCAACCACTGGTCTCAGATATGTTATTCCCAGTTTACCTTCTAAGGACAGCACCTATTTCGCCTGGTGCTTGATAATCTAATCTATTTTCATAATGGAGATTAATTAGAGGCTCTGCAAACGGGATCAAGCTTTAAAAATGAGCTGTAATATATTACACTGGAATGTAAAACATAGCGTGAGGTGTTATTATACAACCCACAACTCACTAAACGTAAGCCTTTCTTTGTTTTTGTATCATTACGGTGCCTCAGGAAGCTCAAATGTGTTGCGCAATCCAACTGTTACTTTAAATAAAATAAATATTAATTTATAAGTTTATTTCGGAAATGCCAAAAAACAAATACATTTCAAATGTATATAATACGTTATTAGGCCTCTCGACCTTAAAACAAGGAGTGCACCCTTTTTAATTTGTTGTATAAACAAACATTGAGCAAACTCTTAAAGTGGCTAGTGCACGCACATTCCGTAGGTACCATGTTATCCTTAATCTTTTTGGCCATCAGCCACTGAAATGGCTTTACACGTCTCTTTATTTCACATTTCAAAAACGAACGCAGGCCATGTGTTAAGAACATCGTGTAACCAGTGAGATACACTGTTGAACAGGTGCTAAAGGAGGGCCAGACAAGTGTAACCCATCCTCCAGTAAACAGTGTGCTTAATATTTTTTGAAACGTAACAATGCAACATTTCAATGTAGAGTAACGTAGAACAAATTCAAAAGATCTTTATCACTTTCACTTTGCTTTAAATAACCATGAAAGTAAATCATGATAATAAATATTCAAATCCGAATCAAGTGCATAACAGCATACCATTCAAATGTAATAACTATGCACCACCTACAAACAGACTTCAGGGTCCAGACTCTAGGAAAACCTAATACAAACTGTAAGAACATGATAACTCTTCCATCCCAAGGGATATTATTCTGCAGTGATCTCTATTTCAGGTTGTGATGAAATAAAACACATGGATAAATAATGGCTAAATCGCCAATTCGGCCCTCACACTTCTACAAATTAAGAGTAATCTAATCATAAAGGTGAAGCAGGCAGAGTCAAGAGAGATACCTCCCTTGCCTTTTGTGGAAACGTGGGCCGAGGGAAAGGCTATACTCTCAAAAAGGGCCACGAATGTGATCCAGTAACAACCCACACAACAAAGAACAACAGTCCAAAATAAAAGGCGTGTCCAATCAAGGTTCAATCAAGGTTCTATAAAAAATATATATATACCATAATACCTAAATAGAAAAACACTACAAAATCCCACTTCTTTGGAAAGAACACAGAATTGAAAAGATAGAAAGACGCAGCACTCTGGAAATAGGGACAGAAGGCAATTGTTCATTAAAGGATATGTTATTGTGCGAAAATGGGATTAAAGGTGACCTAACTGATCTCTAGGGCCGAAAGATAATCCAGGGGGCAGTTAGCATTCAAGAATATCTTTCCACTGTTCTCGGCAGTTTGACTATGTTGAATCAGGCCTCTTGGTGTGGTGCCAGCAGTTCAAACCAGGATTGAATGCAGCGGTCACGTTCCAGACAAAGAGCAGGAGTTGAGCTGAAGATTGCTGCAGTTGGAAGTGGCGGTCAAATAAGTCCAGATCGTAATGGCCACCAGTGTCAGTATGACACTCAGGGGCAAAAATGCTGGTAACTTGTTGTGCAATTCGAGTCAGGCGGTTCAATGAGGACTTTGAGGGACATGGTTCGATGATGCCACCAGGGTCGGGTTAACCATCGATTTAGATCGTTGACAAAAAGGCTGGTGGTTCGAAAAAGCAGTTCGAACATGGCGTTTGCAGCAATGAACTTTTAGTTTGAGCTGGGCCAACAATTAGCTTGGTTGGCGTAGTGAGGCAGTGAACTGGTTCCAAATAGAGGACATTGGAACGAAGATCAAGCAAGTGCCAAAAAGAGTTCCAGAGGGTTCTGTTCGTTCAACTGTGTTGAACGGGTTTGAAACACAGCTAGTTCAACAGCAAAAACAAAGGGATCCTGGCTTATCTGGCACCCAGGTTTCTGTGAGTCTGAATCTATGGGATTACGATAGGTCCTAGTTCTTGTTCTACCAAACATGGGGAACGCTGGCCCTGCAGGTCTGATTCACCTCCAGCAAGGCCCTGGGTATTGGTGTAGCTGCCAGAGAGACAGCAGATCTTGCTTCCGCAGCAGGTCACCCTTTATGTGCCCTGTGGAGAAGAGCTTGCCTCTGCCTTGGATGCTCAATCGTAGTCTCAGTTTGGAAAGTCTACTCTCCCAGAAGAAGACCACATGAATTCTTTCTGCCTATGTGTTTCCCCGAAGGAGTGGTAGATCCCAACTTTAATAGGCAAATGTCAACAGGTGATTGGACAAAAGCTTGCCTGCTTAAAGGGGTCTAATTCCTGTGCTTGCATCAAAAGTAAATTACTTTGTGCTAAAGGAAGTGGAGGGCACTGGAAGGAAAGAGAGGTACGGAAAGAAACAATATGGTCTAATCCTTCCCCACTTGTGCTGAGCTCCCTCTGTTTACACTAAAACTACGCCCTTCTCAGACACATAGCATTAAAGACCCTTTATGAAACACCCTGATGTGAGGCGTATCTTTTTGTGTTGCGTGTGCCCTCTCATTCCTGGTGGGAGGCTCTCCTGCTGAATACAGGTTTTACCAGACCTCACAAAGGGCCTAATTTACAGAAACATTGTATAATGGCAAAACCCCACTGGAAAACGTTCTGTGAATCAGGGCTGAAAGATCAAAGGAGAGGAAACGTTTTTCAGTCTCTTGCCCTGCAGGTAGGCAGTGCCAGGCTGTCTGACGAGAATACACACAGCCCTTCAACAGTTGGCTTTCGATCACAGTGTTAGTAGATGTATGATATAAATCAGATGTCGCTTCTCATAGTTATGTGAATCGCTACCCACAATACCTTAAACTCAGGTATGGCTTTATGTTGAAAGATTAAATTGCTGCCAGAAGAGTCATTGCTCATGGCTATGTGGTTTTGGAACAGAGGTGCAGATTTAAATGTAGCCTGTGTGCTAAAGTGACTTAGCTCTCACAGCATCTGTCAAAAGGGCAATTGTGACCTCTGAATCTGCTCTGTGCAACGGGAGAGCAGGCAATGCAGATCAGAAGACTGATAGAGCAGGGCACATATCCTATTTTTTGGAATGGGCCTTATGATGTAAAGATCTGGTTAGCAGTTGATCCTCTATGAGATGGAATTACCTGCATCGTTTTATTAATTAATACAAATGAAAAAATAAAAAAGCTAGGGCTTCTGCACTCGTGCCAGATGGCAATCATTTGTAGAAGCTTTCTTAAATTCAGAGTCTTCTCCAGCCCCTCTCATGCTAGCATTTAGCTGGATTTTGGCATGCAATTTATATCTCTACAAAATCCTAGTAGGGGCTGTATGCCACTCCCAGCAACCCTTGCAAACCCTGTCTCTGGAGCAACCACTTCTATTCTATACTGAAGAACCTGAAGACCGTCCCTGCACCCTATCTGTAACCCAATGGGTATGTTCCCTAAATACAACACTGTTTTGCTTTCTAACTAGGTTTGCGTATTATAAATCCCATAAATACATTCATTCAATTGGAGATATGTTTTTTATATGAGCCAGACAAGGCATGTTACAATGTAGACTGTTGGAGTATAAATATGCTATAAGTGTTTGGGTAAAATCAGCCATGGGATTACTCAAAATGTACTTTGCATTGATTTTACCAGTTCTGATTTTGGAAGTTCCGTAATGTAACATGTTTTGATTGTTGCATGACAAATGACTTCAAATTAATTCACCAGGTTGTCAACACAATTAAAATTTGAAAGTAGCCAAAAATGAGATGGTTTAAAATAATGTAATCTTATTTCTGTGCACTGAGAATGAGATGTGCTGCTGAGTGAACAATGAGGTTCAGGTGTCAAGAGTTGAAGGAGATTAGCCCAAAGTAAGTGCAGCATCAAACCTAGAAAGAATTTGGTCTTGAGTGATGATTTGGAAATTTGAGGAATTTAGAGAGGCTGATTAAAACAGGAATAATCCAATTTATCAGCGAATTATGAAAGACAGAGAAAACCTAAGTTAGAAACCAAGAGCGTCTATTAAAAAAAACAAGGTTGTGACAGTTCCAAAAATAACCCTTGTTAACAGGAAGTGAGGCGGAAGAGGAAGAGACAGGAATTACTATTCAGAATAGGCTTTACCATATGTGGAACATTCAATTTTAAATACATTTTAAATACGTCTTCCCCATGGAAATTAAATAAAAGAATAACACATTCCTTTGGGTTTTGTTATGTTTCTTTCAGTCAGTTCTTCTACATTGTCATATTCAATTAATTCATTTTTACACTTGATGTCAAAAATTGTTATCTTTATATATTGACTCTGTACCTATAGATTAAATGGCTAAATGTGTATAATTCATTGATGGACTTGTGCCGCTAAAGCATGCTACATTATCTACACATGTTATGAATGTTTTACAGAAGACCAAATGATCATGGCAGGGTAGGGCGCAGCAGTTTGCTCCTGGGCATTCTAAATCTTTCCCTCAATCACTGACCCTTTGCAAAAAGTATTTAGACTTGCTTCAGCCTGATACAATCAGCGTGTAAATGGGCCCACAACATCTTGGAAGCTTACATAGTTAAGGAGTAATACTTGCAATAAGTGGAGTAATACAACAAAAGAAAAGTCTCCAAGTTCGGTTCACCACTCTAGAATATAGTTCAACATTAAAAACCAACAATGCTTGATGTATTAAGACAAACGTATACAGAAATATGTCAAGGAAACGGAGAACTGCAGCATTTGGAACATTAGTGCTGCTTTTAAAATTCGCCCGACAGGATTATCATGGCACCGATGCTTGGATGTCACTTACTAGTCAAATCCAACCCATAGTATTTCACTGCACACCCATCATATGATAGACAGACATTTTAATTGGCTAAAAATGTCGACAAATGTACCATGTCACTCCTTTTCTATATAGTTGATATGGACAAGTGAATCTATGGGAGAATCCCAGCAGGTGGATTGCAATGGTTTTACTTGTATATTTAATCAATGATTTGAGATTCATTTTTAGGTAATTACCCTCAGAAGCCGTGAGCTTTGGACACAGATTTCTTTTAGCCCTTTTAAATTAATGAGTTAACAGTGGTTGGGATAACATCACCTGTCTACTAGCTTCAGTACATCTTCAAATTTTACTCTGCCCGGTTTTTGGTGGCTATACACATTTTTGATTGGTTGTAGGATTTAGAGTTCTAGAAGTGAGTATGAGACGAGTAGTGTTAATGATAATATTGGGGACTGCTTTTTGTTTGACTTCACTATTATTATAATGTTCATAATTATCTCTTCAAGATAATGAGTATACATAAATACTAAAAAAAGAGTCCGATAATTATTTCAGTCTTTCTACTTATCAATATAAAGGGGAACTTTTCTGAAAGTCCATTTCACTTTATTATGTCCTGAGTCACAAAACACATATTTTATTTTTATTGTGTAAAGCACAGACCTAGCTTGAAGGCAGCAGAGTGCTGTATAGCATGTGAGTAGCCAGAATCTGGGATAACATCTTTTAACAGTAGCGCAGTACTGTGAGTTGAGATCTGTGTGTCAGAATGTGCGTCCCTTGGAATTAGTCCTCGATCAGGTGTTGTTGAAAAAGCCATGTTTTGAGAAATTTGCAAAATTGGAGAATTGTCTTGGCCTTCTGAGCAGACGCCCAGATCGAGTTCCAGAGGGTGGGTGCGGTACAACAGAAGGATTGTTTGCAGGTCCTCTATTTGCCGACAAGTTGGGATTCAAACGGGTTGGTCAGTGTGCTGCGCGAGGAGTGAGTCCCACATGATATATAAGATGACAAACAACCAAATTACAATAATGCTCTCATCATTGGTCACTGGAACTTGTCCAACAAAGTCAAAGCCGTCACTGAGGGGTGGCAGTTTCAAAAAGGCTCTGCAGAGAGGTCTATACGTAGAGCTTTGTAGGCAAAGGAACTGTAGGAAATCACTCCAAGATGTTGATGTTAAAATTGATGCCAGGTAGGTAACTTTCCTCAGACACTCTCATGGCTGAGGTAAAACATCCTTTTCTATCTTTGCTTCCCCATTACATCTATACTTTATTTTCATTCAGGGCTTGCCTTCATTTTGAAGTTTCCCATGGATCTGAGAGATTTTTCATGTTCTTACTCTGTGGGTTTTTGTGTTTTTGTGGTGCACGCTTCATTTCTTTTTTTTTCAAAATCAAACTTTATTGGCATTTTAATTGGAACAATACAGGTCAACAATAAAATATTCCCATATAAATGTAACCGCTCGACCTGTCTCCAACGCCCAGCTTCCCAGCAATGAATTTCAATGTGTCCACAAAAATCCAACACAGGGTGGTACCCCCTTCATTTCTTGATCGCAGCAGGCACAACTCCCATTCAACATTTCCCATTATGCATTCTGGAATTGAATCCTTAGCATGATAGGGGTTTTGAGTGGTATTGTTGGGACTCGAATCAAAAGCAGATTGGGAGGGAGTGAGCACGGGATTGGTTGATTACTGCGCATCCGATTTGGTCGTCAGAGAATTGGTCGCAACTTTGTTTGCACATTTTGCTGCAGATGTATGTGCGGGATGGGTATAGTGATATCATTAATGTAAGAGTGTTAAGGGGTGGTGCACGGGGTCTCTGCCCCCATATATATATATGCAGCAAAATGTCCCTCTCAAAAAGAAGTTGCAACCAAATCTCCAATGACCAAAAAGATTCACAGTAATCAACCAAAACCGTGAGCACTTATAATAGTATGAGGTTTTGTTAACTCCGAGTGATTGGGGGAGTATTCTGGGGCCAATATAACAGCATGACACATGTCTTACCAGAAGATCTTCTGATTTAGGGAAAGGACAGTTTCGAAGGGGTTAGAGAACCTCACTCCACAGATGGGCCTGACAAAATGGGCAGTTATGGCGCTTGCATGCAGGTTGGTGGGTAAGGGGTGACGAGAGGAAGATGGCACATGGGAATAAGCAGAAGTTTAATTGCATGCAAGAACAGCAGAGGTTTACTCTTAGGTTAGAAGAGGGGTGATGAAAGGAGGATTATTATACGGTAGCAAGGCTGAGGTGGCAACTGTGCTGGGGAAGCTAAAGACGTACTGTATGGGGAATCAGGGAGATGGGGCAGGAAAAAGGATGGAACATGGATGCAGGAGGATCCTATTTAAAAAGAGTCTTGCTTGGAAAATCTGGACCATATATCAATGCAAGAATTGAATGCAGCAACTGCAGAAGTTCTGGGGCATGGGGAGCTAGGGGCATCAACAGGTCTTGAGGCTAGGAGGTGTGTGTCGATGTTAGGAACACTGGTATGATGCATATTGGTGATCTGAGGAAAGCAAAGTTAGTGGCACCTGGAGGGGTTCACCCAAAGGGGAAAAAGGATTAGGGTTTTTGAGCCGATGACTGGAATTTGACTACACAGTGTGTAAATAGATACAGGGGATATGGGGAGGGGAATGGGGACCAGAACATCAAACATTTTGCTCCTGTGTTGGGGGCAACATGCTGTTAAGGTCAAGGGAATGTTGGGGTAGGTGATGCTAGGGGCCTCATTTAATTGTGATACTTGTTTGGAAAATCTGAACCCGATATCAAGGACAGAATTCAATGTGAGCATGAGCTGATGTAGTTTATGGCCATTGCAGGAAGGCTGGATCATGACAGACCTTGGGGCATGAAAATGTCTGGAGGCTCATAGTGTGCAGCAGGTGTTTGAGACTCTGGTTGGATGAATTCGGAGAGATGTGGTTACTATTAGGTACTGTTATGCTGCAATAAAAAGCTTTCCTGAACTTGTGTGGAAGACGGTTAATGACACGATTGAGGTTGTCCGCTCATTTGTGTCTTTGGGAATGTATACATCTGATAACTGGAATATTTAGGAGATAGAACGATACATGGCACGGAAAATAGAAAGAAGATTCATAACTATAATTACTTTTATAAGATATAAAGGTGGTTTCTCGATTGAGAGTTTTTTTTAAAACTCTATAAAACCAGCTTAATTCCTAGCTTATGCTATGGTTTAGAGATTTTTACCACTAAAGAAAAATTGTGGATAAAAAAACTTGAGAAAAGCCTCTGGAGAAGAGTGTTTGGCCTCCCTAAATGTGCTCTAGTGGAATTGCAAATTAGGCCTGATCACATTAAGCACACAAAAAATGATAGCAATGGGAATAGTTTATATCCGAATGTTGAGGAAAAGCAATTTCTCTGACTCAATGTTTTCTATTTTTAAATTGATTTGGGGTAATAGTGTTTATGGAAATGTATTAGCTGGATGAAATTGGTTTTGAAATTGATGATGATAGGCCTATTACTATTATGGAGAAAAAGATAAAATAAATGGCAGATACTTGGGATAGAGAAGCCAATGTTGCTACATTGGGTAAATCTAGAAGGTATCAACTATATGTTAAACAAAGTTTTCAGGTGGATGCTCCCTGTAAATACCTTACAAATAATAGTAAGGTGAGAAGATTTGTGATATTAGTTAGGTTGGATCTTCTCCCAGCATTGTCTAGAATTGAGGCATGAAAGAAAATATCATACCACATGCACATATGTAGACTTTGTAGTAATGACGCAGAAACTACTAGGCATCTTTTTACGACTTGTAATACGTTGAAGGATGTATATGCTAAAGTATTTTTTTATTTATGGTATCAAATTGAAAATCTTAATTCTGATCAAACATTCTCTTGGGAATGCACTATTGTGAATCTTATGCTATATCCTTGGCAAAGACTTATCATTGGCCTCAAGCCCAGGGACAGCATCTCTCCTGCCCTACAAAGCCTTCACTGGCTCCCGGTCTCACAGATTAAATTCAAATTCCTCTGTATCATCCACAAGGCTATCTGGGGCCGGGGGCCACTCTATCTTCAAGGCTTCCTAATCAAATACTCTCCTTCTAGAGTCCTGCGTTCCTCTGGCACTAACTTCCTGCCTGTTGAATGGTTTGCTATACAGAGAGGTGGTTGTCAATCCCTTTACTCGACGGGCTCCCTTCTGTGGAATAACCTCCCTCCCCCTCTGCGTCTTGAGCAAGATCTCCTCAAGTTCTGAAAAATACCCAAGACCTTTCTCTTTACCTATTCCTTCTCCTCCCTCTTCCCTGCTAATCCTACAGCAGTGTGACTGATGTGCAGGGCCCTTATGTATCCTCGGGGCCCTGACCCCCCCACATCTCTCATCCCAGCCGCTGTCTATTTACTGCTCTTGCTTAGTCTCACACTCTCCAAGGGAGGTTGCACTTAAGTTGTTTTCCGTTCTTAGCACTTCACCCCGAACACTTCTCCATGAGCACCACAGCACCTATCCCCACCCGGTTGCCCTGTGGGCGCTTTGAAACAGTTTTGCTAATTGCATAAGCACCTAACAAGTGACCAATAAATAAATAAATAAATATCATATGGGGTTTGAAATTGAAAAAATGTTGACGGATACTTGATAATTTTAAAGGCTCTTAAAATGATGTAAAGATTCATGTATTTGAATATGAATGTACTTGTTAGATTTTATGGTACTATATGCATTTTATGATGTCTTTTATAGCTTGTTATACTCCTGTTATCTGACATATTGATGATTTTAACTGATGGATTTGTAGATTGTAATATTATTGATTTCAGTGTTATGTAATCATGAATTTGTGTTTAAACATTCACTGTATATTGTGTTAAAAGGTTTATTTAACCATAATAACACTAATATATATATGACAAACCCTTGGTCCTGACACTTCTGTCAGCTGTGTATGCATCACTAGATTTCACGTCCGTCTAACAGGTTCAAGGTTCTGTAAAGGCCATCTCAGTAAGCCTGCATATGTCAAGGGTCATTTGAGAATCACTTGAGTCCATCACACTTCGATCTGGTTTCATTTGGCAATGAACTGGAACAGTCCGATCCACCTTTTTGAGTAATCATGCAGTCATACTTCCATAACCATTTCCACTGGCTTGCAATCTTTCTGTCACTGTGTATGTTTCTCCTCGTCCGCCACTCTTTATATTCCCCTCTACCACCTTGCTCCACAAACAAAGGTTTGATTCAACCCTGGTAAGGGCACAATTCTCCACCTCGGTGGACATGCTCTGGTGCTTAAAGACCACTCCGGTGGTGACAGGCACCATCTGAATGCTAAGTAGTATAACATAACAAAGTGGTAGAAATAGTCAAACACACTGGACATGTAAGGACCTTTTTCGAAGTGTAAAAAACCTCTTTTGATATAATTTCCGGAATTGTGATGATGCTTTATATAATACTCTCCATAGTCTTTCCTGATTAAAAATACCAAAAGAAGAACCTTGATCACTTCAGGAAAGGATTAATTTTAACAATGTAGATATATGTTTGAATAGCACACCCACCACTGAACAAATGGGGCCCGTTATCAAAGGGTTTATCCTGACTAATTCTGAGCTACTCCTGAACAATGACTATTCGATTTATAAAGAAATTACCAGTAGCAACACTGACTTAGTCCTGATTCACTCTTCTGTTTCCAGGAGTAAGTCAAGAAGTCAGAGTTGCATCTGCATCTAATAACGTCTTTCGGAATTGAATAGTCTTACATCATGATTGTGTCAAGAATAAGTATATGAGTTACTACCAGTGAAGGATAATGCAAATGGCAGTGTGCGGGCAGTCCCCCATGATGTATTCATATGGACTGCAATGTGGAACTTAATTTCTGGAGTGTCAGTATTCACTTTAGTTCTTATTAGGAATCTGCAGGGGACAACCTATGTGAAGGAGCAAGAGGCAAGAATCAACGTACAAAACCCAGACCTAGCACAAAGCTTACCATTAAGGGGGAACATAAAGGGTAGTCTTCCATGTTGTTTATATAGGGTGTACAATATGGAATCTGTGTGGGAGTCTTCAAATTGGCTGTCATTATTACCCTGTGGTGTACTGCCTGACTGATGGTGGACTGATTGGTGGAAGAGGGAGGAACCAACATACTAAAACTGGTCCTAGTATTGAAGGGTGTCATGAAGGGAGGATTGAAGGCAGTTTTATGAGCACCATAGAAGACATGGCTTTCTCTATCTCTGTGCTCTTCTTGGTTATGACTTCCTGCATGAGCGGCTAGTTTTGATTTTTGACAATTTGCTCTTTCTGCTCCACTGGGTGACCAGGGGCAGAGGGGTTGTTAAGAGCTTGGAATACTTGATGAAATTGGCTGTCAATTGAGCTCTTAACTTTGTTTGTTTATTGGGTGACAGTGGACTCATCTAAATTTGGAGGGGGAGTAGTCGCTTTATGGAGCACTTTGCCCGACCTTGGAGTTCAGTGGTGAAGAACTTCAGAAATTTTAAGATCCTGATTTATTTTTACCAATGTGGTCGACCTTGTGTTCTGAAGAGTTTGGAAGCTGCTGCTACTTAAGTGAGCCCTAGATTTTCATCCGTTTGTTGTTTTGGTCTGGTCACACTTTTAACATTTGATGACTTTTTAATTTTGGATTCTGAATTTCACTTGTGCGTGATTTATTTAAATGTGTGTGCAATGAACATAAAGCAGTGATGTGTATGTCATCCCAATAGATTTTAACAGACTTTAACAGAATGATGTGTACATCTAGTTATTAGCTGCCTATTAATGGTCAGGTGTTGGTGGCTGAAATAATCTAGACTGATATCGTTATGGTTAAACAGGATTTGTGTTTACAGGATGTGTGTGAATCATATTTTGACTTGAGCAATTATGTATTTTACTGATTTTCTATTGTTAGTTCAGTGAATATAAACATTTATTTCTATTAGTTCCTGACTTTATTATGGACTATACCTTGGCTAAGTAATATGAAAAAACCTAAGGATCTAGTATCATCCATTTGGTCAGAAGGTAAAGAAAATAATTGGGATCAAATTTGATCTCCTGGAATATATTGATTTATTAATCAGAGATCTAAAGGGCGATTTATTTTAAAATGGCCAGACAATTGAGGAAATTAATAAGGCCACACAGGTTAGTACCCACTCGGTACCCCATCTAGAAAAAAAGCCCTACACCTAAATTACTGCTGGAAATATCCACCATTATAACACTAGTTCCTGGGATATGTCGCAAGTTTCCAATAATGGTTCATGTAATTAATCAGGGCACAATAGAAAGTGGATCTCTGAGCAATGCCAGAGGTTGAGATTCATTCTAAATATTCCAGCCATCAAATCTTTTGTTTTGCTGTAGTTACCCGGAGTGGGATGGGTATGCCAAGACATGGGTCGTGTGCCTGCTGGGCCTAGAGACCCAAGCTACTCCTCACTAATGAGGCCCAACAAGGCAGAAACATGTTTGGGGATGCTTGTGGTCTTGTGCAGAAGGGATGTGACCAAGCAGTTCAGGCTGGACTCCCCTTTTGAGGTGGGACCAAGCCTGATTTGCATATGGTCTTTCCCATTTTATAATGGCATGGCAGGTGAAGAACAGTGGCCTGGAGGGTTGCCCAAAGCAATACCAGAGGTGGAGATTTATTCTAAACCTTCCAGCCATCAACTCTTTTGTTTTTCTGTAGTCACCTTGAGTGGGGCGGGTATGCCCAGATGTGGGTCCCGTACCTGCTGGGCCTAGAGACCCAAGCTACTTCTTACTGATGAGGCCCAATAAGGCTGAAACATGTTTGGGGATGCATGTGGGCTCGTGCAGAAGGGATTTGACCAAGCAGTTTGGACTGGACTGCCCCTTTTCGGGTGGGACCAAGCCTGATTTGCATATGTTTTTTCCCCGTTTGTACTGGCATGGCAGGTGACGAACGATGGCCTGGAGAGTTGCCCAGATCAATGCCAGAGGTTGAGATTTATTCTAAACCTTCCAGCCATCAACTCTTTTGTTTTGCTGGATCTATGAGAGGAACACATGTGTCAATTAAGCAGACATAGAACCAAACATAGGTGGATATATGAGCGGAACAAATGCGTCAATTGAAGCTGACAAAGGACCAAGCATTTATTTATTTATTTCATTTGTATAGTGTGCATACAACACAGAGGCATTGAGGTACTATTACCGATACATGTTCTCCCAAAGGTTTCATCAAACAAGACAATAAGGGTAACACAGGTACATGTTATCACAATGGCATTGTCATACAGTGAAGTAGTGTAGCAGGGTCAGTATTCCAGGCAAGGTCCAAATAGGGGTCAGAGAGTGAGAAAGGTCAGGAGAAGAGCTGAGTGTCTTGAGTGCTTTGCAGCCCAGTAGGATGTTTCTGCTCTCAGAGAAGTGGGGGGGGGGTTCCATAATTTAGCGGCTAGGTAGGGGAAACTTGAACCAACGGCTTTGGGTCTCTTTACTTTGGGTAAGATTAGGCGGTCAGTGCACAGAGTTCTAGTGGGTCTTGAGGAATGAGCTTTGTCTACTCTTTGAGAGAGGTACAGGGGGGCTGTGTTGGAGAGGCATTTGTGGGTAGACAGGGTTTTGAAGATGATGTGCTCCTGGATGGTGAGCCAATGTGCTTCTCTTCTTGCTTTAGAGATATCTTTTCTTTTAGGGATGTTAAGGGCTGCTCTGAGGACGATATTTTGGATGGCTCGAAGTTTGTGGATGTTTGAGGAGGTGCCTGCGAATAGTGCATTGCAGTCATTAATCCTAGATCCAATTATTGCACGGGCAATAGTTAGGCAACTATTTTTAGAGAGGAAGGTTCTGGCCGTGTTTAGGACCTTGGTGGCGTAGGCTGCTTAAGAGGCAATGGCGCTCACTTGTCTGGACATGGTAAGTGAGGCGTTGAGTTAAATCCCTAGAGTTTTTACCATAGCCGAGAAGGGAATCGAGAAGTTGTCCATCTGGAAGGAAGTCTATTGGTTGTTGGGATTTTTTTAGGGTACTCGGAGGGCCGACAATTGAAATGTGAGTTTTATCGCTGTTTAGGCAAAGGTGATTGGCTGCCATCCAGGCATGTATTGTGGAGTACATTTTGTTGAGGGTCTCTGAGTCATCTGCATAGTTGCCTGTGAGTGGGATCAGAATTTGGGTGTCGTACAACATGGTTGGTGTAGGCTATACCAAGGGAGTTCAGAATATTGAAGAGGGAACTGGTGAAGATGTTGTAAAGAGTCGGGGAGATATATGACCCTTGCGGGATCCTACATGGGATGGGGGACGGTGAGGCGCTGGTGCTCTCTGAGAAAACCCTCATGACTCTTCCTTCCAGGAAGGATGTAATCCGATGGGGAAAAGTTGGCAGAGGTGGTGGCAAAGGATTTGGTGGTCGACCAAGTCAAATGCTGCAGATAACTCTAGGAGGAGGAGAAAAGCAGACGTTCTCTCGTCCCTGATCTGGTGTAGCATTTAAGCTTGAGAAGGGGAGATTAGGTGCCATGCCTTGGGCAGAAGCCAGATTGCTGGATTGCTGGGATTTGCTTAGCCTCAAAGAACTGCTGAACTTGCAGGTAGGCTGCCTGATCCAGTATTTTCAGTAAGAATGGGGCCGTGGTGATTGGCCTGTAGAACGAGAGTATAGCTGGATCTAACAATCTTTTTTTTAGGAGTGGGAGAAGCCAAGCTTCTTTGAAACTGGCTGCAATGGTGTTTTTGGCAAAGTAGGCATTTATGAATGCAATGATGAAGGGGGCCAGTATTTCAGTACAGTCTTTGATGAGGGATGCTGGGCATATAGCTCCTTTGCATTTTCAGGGTTTCAGGCTTTTAATTAAGTTTAGGACTACTGTTTCTGATATATCTCTGAAGATAAACTGGGGGTATAGGTGTTGTGGGAGGTGGGTGCAATGCTGGTGTCTATGGCTTTGGTGTCTTTGTGGAATAAGGCTTGGTGAAGAAGGGTTTTCTTGTTTAGGGTGTCAATTTTATCTAATAGTGCTGTTTAGATGTCAGAGCACTGGGTTTCATCTCAGGGTAGAAAGATGGTAAAAAATCTCATTCAAGTCTGATTTGGCATTGCTGATTCTGGCGTTGAAGGAATTCGATTTGGCAGTGATTATTGCAGATTTATAAAGTTTGGACATTTTGGTGAATTCTTCTTTCAGGGTGTCAGTGGAATTCTTCAGCCAGGTTAGCTGAGCTTGGCGTTTCTTGTTGCGTAGTTCTAGAAGGTTGGGCGTAAACCAAGAGTTGGAGTGTGACAGCTTTAGTTTTATGCGGAACTAGGGGGGCAATGGTGTTCACTGCTTTTGAACAAGTTGAGGTGTATATGTCCACTAATGACTTGGGGTCGGTGGTGTAAGGGGGCTTGAGCCATGAGGTGTCCAGCAGAGGCAAGATGTTATCTTTGGTGAGCTTCCGTGAGCTACGCCTGACTGCTGGTGGTAATAGTTTGGGCATGGATTTGGGGTTTTTGGGCTGTGGGATGGAAAAGTTGATAATGTGGTGGTAAGACCAGGGGCAGGGGTTGAAGGCGCTGGTAGAGATCTTGCAGTTGTGATTGGCTATCCAGTCTAATATGCGTCCTTTCACGTGGGTGGAGTTGGTGATGCGCTGACTGAAGCCTAGGATTTGAAGGGCGTTGGTTAGCAAGGTGGCATGAGGGTCGGTAGGGTCATGAAGGCACAAATGTAGGTCTCCTAGTAGGATCATTTTGGAGGGGGCTTTAATGTTATCCTGCAGGATGTGGAGGAGATTTTCCTCAAAATTCTGTGAAGGGCCGGGTGGGCGGTATATGAGGTGGAAGGTGATGGTGCATGTAGGTGAGGGTGAGAGCTTGAGCGATAACATGTCTGTGTTACTCTCGATGGAGGTATTGATTTGGGTGAATGGGAGAGAGTCTCTTATCAGGGTGACGCCGCCTCCTCTGGAGGATGTACCTGTGGTTTAGGAAGAGAGTATAGCCCGTGGGTTTGGCTAGTGATAGGGCAGGGCCAGAGGCCTTGTGAAGCCGGTCTCAGATATGGCTAGTATGTCGAGGTTGTGGTTGGTGATGAGATCATTAATATCTCGAGCATGAGCAGGTAGGGAGCGAGCATTGATGAGGGAGCAGGTCAAGAGGGGCAGAGTGGCTTCGGTTGAGGTGGACGGGTCTGCAGGTGTGCCCTTTTTTGGAGGAGGATGGCAGGTAAGGATGGTGGGTAGCTTGTCTCTTGGTGAGGGGGGTTGGGATAGCCGCTATGCGGAGTGACTGCTGCCTTTTCCTGTACGGGAGATATGGGGAGTATGCAGTCATGTGAGTTGGCTGAAGCATGAGGGAATGATGGGCCTGTACAAGCAAGGTCTCCATAGGTGGCATTCTTCAAATAAGGAATACTGGGCATAATACAGCCGGAGTGAGTGCCATGTGGCAGGGTTGCAGGCAACAGGCAATGCACAATAGAGAGAGGCTCAATGCAACTTTGCAGATATAAGCAGTTATAAGCAGTTACTGCTGGAATTGGAAGGCAGCGGCGCACTTGCCTTGGTATTGATGGTAGCTGCAGGTTGACTGGGAGTCACACCGTCAATCATGGTTGTAGCCGGATCTGTGCGCAACCTGAGACAAAAGTTCCCCTTATTTGTGACTTGTGGCAGCGTTCTGGTTAGGATGTTGTTGAAGCGGGAACGTAGTGTATTGCTCCTGGAAGAGATCCAAAAGTATCTGCAACTAGCATAGGCGAGGCTGGGAGGAGAGAAGTGGAAGATGGGGTGGACTACGGGTGAGTACTGCAGCGGCTAGGTGGCTGCTGGGCTGGTGATGCGGCCATCATTTATGTGGGCCGTTACTCAGGCGGGTGCGTTCTGTAGCATTTGCTAGTATGGGTGAGGAATTAGCGTGGACAAAGATGCAGAGACGCAAGGCTTTAGAATGTGTGGCCACGCTGATTGATCTTTCGGTCACGCACCTCTGACTGACGCGTAATGGAATATTAATACGCAAAGGCGTGGACCTCGAGGATGCCGGGGGATGTAGTTCCCTTGAAGAACCTGGCGGTCAGGGCATAGCGTGTTTGCGTTTGCTGCATGTTGCGGCGGATGGGAGGCCTTTTAGCTGATCCCCATGGGGCCGTTGAATTTAAGTAACCTGCTGCCGATATCCTGGGCAATGCAAGTTGCTGGGTCTTTAGAGTGCTTTACCCTGTGCATGGCGGCGTTCAGAAGGCGTACTGATCCAGCATCAGTGTATGAGGCAGGAGGAGTAGGACCCTTCAATGCAGCACAGTGGGAATTCAGGAGTGGGCTAGTGTAGCTTGTAGTCGGTGTGAGGAATCTGGTAGGAGGTGGCAGAGGGACAGAAACATAGAAGGCGGATATATTAGAGGAACAGATTTGTCAAATGATATTGAAATAGGACCAAATAACTCTATATATGTAAACCCCACCGCCTTTGGTAGTGTTGACTACTCTATCTGCACGTAGAATGGTGTAGTTCTCTGGTAGGGCTAGTGCTAGTCATGGTCCTGATGTTTGGTTGAGCCACGTTTCTGTAATGGCAATTATATCAAGGTCTTGGGTAGTCAATATATCTACTATGTCTAAGGCATGGGCTTGAAGGGATCTAGCGTTAATAAGGCCTACCTTGATAGTATCTGTGATATTGTTTGGAACAGGTATTTGAGTTTTATCAATGTTAGTCGGTTTGCTAAGTTTTACTGAGGAATGGTCTTTGTGAACGGATCTTGTATTATGATCTTTTAGTATATATGACTGCTGTTGTGAGGTTCTCGATCCAAGTCTGAGGTTTGGCGATGGTGCAAGGCAAGGGATTGTAGTGGTTGTTCAGGTGGCAGCTCTATCTTCTGGGTGCATAGGAGTGATACCTATATTATAGGCTTTAAGTGTCTGAGACTGATGTTGTGCCCATCTTGTGACAGTGCTGAGATTTCGCAATATAGCGAGGCATGGGGCTACAGAAATCTTTCTAGTTGAACACATATGTACTAGGTGCACAGTTGTGGTGTTAATACATGGGGGGGAGCCTCGGAGGAGAGTTTAGGAGTACATTTGTACATGGTTGTAGGAATTTTGAAGGGACAATATAATTTGATAAAGGCAGGTTAGATGACATGCTAAGATGTAAGACCGGCATGTTGTAGCATAGATGGGATTTTATTAGATTTAAATGAGAAACCTTGGTACTAGCCGCAAGGTTAATTGATGAACCAGAGGTAAGTTCAATGAATAAGAGTAATAGCAATATTGATTGTTGTGGTGGCATGGCTAGTAGGAGGCAGTGCAATTTACCTTTGGCTTACACAAGAGGATCAATATGGTAAGCAATGATGCAATTCGCTGTGCTGGCTATTGAGTATAGTCAAAATTATGTTACAAGGGCAAGTAATGGGTAAACATGTAAAAGGAATGTATAGGTGCTTGCAATCAATGTAAAGCAGTCAAACATAGTCAAATCACGATCAGATTACGTATATGTCACAGCTATAGTCATGGCGAGATGCAGGAATTGTGGAGATGCCGGCGATAGTTACACAAGCGTATTTACACTTGAGTTATATGGATAACAATCCGTGGCAGGCCTTCACAAGCATATCAGGCATCTCATTGATTACCAGGTAGGTTATATAGGTCTGGTACTGGTGCTATATAGTTAGTTGGGCGTTGTGCACTGTTGATTGTATA
Organism: Ambystoma mexicanum; assembly: GCF_040938575.1. Classification (NCBI taxonomy): domain Eukaryota; kingdom Metazoa; phylum Chordata; class Amphibia; order Caudata; family Ambystomatidae; genus Ambystoma; species Ambystoma mexicanum. The sequence goes on along the minus strand of NC_090923.1, from coordinate 411,194,663 downwards.
GGCTAGTAAAGGCAATATACCTTCTGAGTTAGGCAGTTAGGAGGCTATACGTGAGATGTTGGCAGAATGTGCAGATTCATATAAGTAACTTGTTAGCGCCAGTTAGAAGGAATTGTACTAAGCAAGGTGGACATGTGATATGCATCCATGTTGCAGACATGGCAAAGGATGCAGGTGAAGAGTTTGTATACAAGTAGTTACACAATAATACATAAATTGAGATAACAAAGTGCATAGGTTCACATGGGGTAATCTATTGTAAGCGGTAGTCCAGGTGATAGAAGTCTATATCAGATACTGACTGAGTGAAAGGTCATGGGTCAGGTGGACAATACGGGAAGCTGCAGGTGCAGATACATAAGGAAATTTAGCATTGAAAGAAGGAAAATAGTGTTGCATAGCAGTATTACTAATCGCGAGCAGTAGTGGAAGGTACGCTCGTACTCGTGTGGCAATGAGGCATAGACCATTTGGTTGTGTGTATGTGGTCGGCCATAAGAAATGACCATGGAGAAGTCTTAGCAATACTGATCAAGGTGTAGCGATATGGAATCAGGATTGGTAGGTGTTGCAGATACAGTAGACACTTTGTACAGTGATCTGATTGCAGGTTATGAGAAGCAGTGATTGCGATACGGGTGTTGAGTGATGGAGGCTTACCAGTGTTAGAGGACTCGAAGAATGGTCTAGCGTGGCGCTGAGGCAGCGTCTCCAGCCGTGGCTCAGTCGGCTCCAGACAGGCTCATGACAGGAAGCAAGCCTTAGAGGTGTGCCTTTGCTAGTTGGCCGGCGTTCGCCTGCCGGCGAGGTTCGGCTAATATGTATCAATGGAAGCCCAACCACGTTGAGCTGTTGTTCAAAGCAGGAGGATATTTCATGGACAAAATCCAGGGCGGCCATTTTAAAGTGGCTGGTCCTCGTGGCCTGCAATGGGGAGCACCCTGAAAATGGCAGATAGATGATGCAAATGCGGCGAGGCCAAAAAGCTCTCTGTTATTGAGTCTATTTAGACTCTTTAGTGTTGCGTGTATGGAACATTGAATTAGTTGTGAATTAAAAATATCTTGTCTTCATATGGGAGTGTACCCTGCTTATGCTGCTGCAAATCTGAGCTTCCTGCGAGCAATGTAACTGCAAAACTGAAATCTAATTGTCTTGACCATGATTACATTTGAGGCACTTGAGGGACCCTGGCCGAGAGAATCAAAAGAATCTTCTATCTGCAAAAACATCAACCTCTAAGAGGTTGGGGCAAATTCAACTCCAACAATCAGATCCATGGTTAATATGGGGGTATCTGTAAAGTGATAGGGCTTGTGGTAGAAAGCATCTATATAGGTAAAAGTTTCAGACACATGCATATAGTCCAATCTTAACAAAAAGGTCATATTCATTTTAGTCAGGCTGAGAAATCTACCATTTTGCTTATGAGTTTTATTGTTTTTGGTTGACTAGAGCAAGGCATTTGACATTCATACAGCCCTATAAACTACATATGTCTAAAAAACATTTAGATATCTACATATAGTGGAACAGTTATTACAATTGGGGGTGCCTTTTCTAAGGTTACCATTAAATGTGTGCCTTATGGTTATTTGAATTCTCCTTTAGGACATTTCAGTATTGATCCAATGGCAATGAAGCACATGGATTGATATGACATACCTATATGACTTAGTTAGAGAATTCACTAAACATGCTTCCTTCATGGTTGGATCTAACTTTCAAACCCTGATGTTTCATTTTTGTAGCAGGCTCTCAGTTTTAAAGAGCATGGAGTGTCTTCAGGATTTGGATTGATTGTGTGTACTGTACCTCGGGAGGATAGCCCAGGCGCAACGTTTCTCGCCTTGGGAGCAAGAAGACTCGGAGCACCACAGGTTCGATCCCCGGGACTGCCCTTAGAAACGTCTGTGAATTAAGCGTGTTATAAATAACCAATCATATCATACCTATATCTACAGTAGGTAATATTAACATTAGTATACTCAATTAGTTGATCAATTCCCTTGCTGGCAATTCACAATCTGGGTTAGTTGATTTACTGTCTTCCAGTGGGTTGCTGCCCTGTGATTTGGACTTCTCATGTGCAGTCTTCAAAGAAGCAATGATTTAAAGAAGAGATGACAGTAAAACATGAACTGTATCAGCGGAAGGTGCTGATAAATAGTCATTTTGTATAGTGGAGTTTTGCTGGTTTGATAACTTAGCTGGAGGATCATGACTGGTGCTTATTTATTTCTGGTTTCAACAGAACTCTGCTTCAAGAGAACTTGACTATGACCCCTTTTCTTTACCAGGCTTTTCTACATATTTTATTTCTGAATTCGCATCTGTTTGGGGGAGGTTGCAAAAGTTGTATTACTATGTGGATTTCGACCTCTGATGGGGACAGTAATATGCCTGGACCCTGCTTCAACTAACAACATCCAAGTATTCATAGTGTTTAAACCTGTATCTCTAAGGGGATAATTGATCAATATTCATAAAAACTGTACAGGGTCTGAATATTATTCAATCTCTCAGTATATGGTTGCCTTATTTCAATCTCTACCATCGCAATTAGAGATGTTGTCAATGGGAACACTGATGTCCACCAATAATTAAGAAATGTTCTTGAATTCAGAAATGGTAAAGAACGTGTCTTAATTGTTGGGGGACCTCAATGCCGATACATTTCCAATGACGATGGTAGAGATTGAAATAAGGCTGATATAATCACTCATTCTAACTTTCTTAAGAGAGAGCGACATTGAAGTAAACAATAGTGGACCACGCTACCTGCAACACTAATCCACACACTGGTTTGACTATACCAGTTAAGGGTACCTAAGAACTTGAAATCATCCAATTGATTCGTTTTCTTTGTCATGGTCTTGAGATTGGTGACATGTAACGAATATGGTCTTGAATAAATGAGTGAAATGTGGCCCCTATCCAGTACTGTTTAGTTTTTCATTTGGAGTATTTGATGATTGGCCCATGGTTCCATTGATTCCATCAGAGTATCCTACCTATGTGCGTTCCATGCGTGCTGCCTGGAAGCCAGGCAAATGTGGGATCATATTAATCCCATTCAGGTCCAAGGACATATAATCAAGGCTTTTTTCATTCTTAAATAGCTGCCTCATTTCTGGTTTTGTGGTGAAAGATTGACTTGCCACCCTGAATGAAATTAATAACTTGCTATTGTCTTTTAACAACCCTTCTAGATTGACTAGACACAGGTATTTATTTTTAAAGTTCATCAGAAAACTGCTACCTTTCTGTCAGAAAGATGGTTTGAGTGTGAGGCATCACAGCGTATTTTGCATGTTAGTTCTTCTTAGGACTCAAGAAACTCTGAAGATTGGCTGCCTCTGGTTCTGAAAAAATTGTGAATTCAGACTTGTATGGCCACTTTTATGATGTCTACAGAAGTGAACGAGTACAACTCTTTCAATACACTGAAACTATCCTTACCTGGGATTATTTGCAGAGAGTATATTTTTACTGAAATAGCTAAAATTGTAACAGAGCTCACTCAAAGCAATACGGAAGGCACTCCTAAAAAAAATGATGTGTTCATCATATGCTGATGATGCTGTTCCAGTTGGGAGGACATATTTTGCCTTGAAAAAGTAACATATGACTATGTTCAGTTTATGGGGCTATGCTGTATGATGATTAATACATCTAGTCGTTTAGTATGGTCTATAACTGAAATCAAGAACTGTAAACTGTAAACTGGGAGGGCCTATTTGTTTGACTACTTGGGGGTAAGGTTTCATGATAATAAATACTTGGTTGGCCCAGGTAGAAGAAACTATCTCACAAATGAATCAGGTCAAATCAGGGGTCCTACATTTTCCTGAAAATTATGGTGTGAGAGGCGGGTACAGCCAACATTTAAGAGCGTTCAGGAAAAGTTCTGTCAGTTGCCCACAATGCAGAAGGTGCTGAGGTTGTGCCCTATTACTAAGCACTGAAATGTTTGAATAGAATACTAGTTATCTGCGTCCCTTGTAGCTGCAAAGTAGTTGTTGTAAATTTAAGACTATAGTCAAGCAGTTGAATTAGCTCCCATTCTGTTATAATGTTCAATATGGCAATATAATAACAAAAGTGTCCCATTATGCTTGATTATAAATTATTTTGTATCCTTCGATATTTTCAGATAGTCATAGTGGATTAGATCATGCGTATACGGAACAGTGTGAGATGAGCTGTCCTTTCGTGCTCAGCGATTCCACACTTTTGTCCATGCAGTCTAAGGACTCATTTATCTGAGCTTTTCAAGAGGCCCAATATTCCAAATTGATGGAGTCGGAATGATTGTAACAAACAGTAAATACCTGACATCTATGCACTTGCACTTTAATTCTTATGCCGGAGGTTGATTACGTAAATATGCAGGGCCGGTGAAAGTTATTTTGCCACCTTAGGCAAACTGTAAAATTGGCATCGCCACTTACTCCAGATCCTAACCGTTCTCAACCAACCAACCTCATTTTGTTACAGATTGCCACAAACCCTTTACCTCCACCTAAAACATTGCTCAAGTCTTCTGCTCTTGATGGACCCCATTGCATTTTTCTCACCCTCATGTCCACTCACGCTGTTAGGTTTCAGAAGTTAAATTAAAGCACCTGCGTTTCATAAGTACAGGTTTATTAAACAAGTCAATGATACTATAGCAACAACAATCTCCCCCACCCAACATAGCAAAACATTTGGTTGGATTTTCTGGGAAACAACTGAGGTTCATATGTGAATCTGGCAATATACAATATAGAAGGTTATGAAAACACTTTTAGAAGAGAAATGACCACAGGAAATGTGTGTGTATATATATATATATATATATATACCCACTTCCACATTTAAAAAAAAGATGAACTGTTTCATTTCTTTTTTTTTTTAAATAGCTGATTCATGTAAAAGCATGTTAAAGGGTTGAAGACAGCTGTTGCCACTTGCTGGCTTCACTCTCATTGAATTACACCCCTCCCACCAACCACACCCGCACAGCCTTGTGTTCAAGAGGTGAGAATTGCCCCACAGGAGGGGCTGACTTCGAGGCCAGCATGCAAAAAAAGAAGTCAACAAACTAATGTGGGGCAGCTCAAAACAGCAGTTCCAGCAGAATTGGCACCACACCACCAAAACAAAAGAAACAAGCATTGGTACCGCCAACAGTTTGGGCCTTTTTGCAGGCATGGGAAAGACATTTGCCAGGCACTTCCGTAGTGGTAGTAACTGAACCCTGATGGTACCTCAGGATATAACTGCAGTGTCTGGCAAATGTACGCCTAATACCTATACAAGGGTCAAAACTGTTGCCTTTGCCAATGGTTGTTTTTAACAGGACTTCAGTGAAGGACTTAAGTGGATGTAGGCATGCCTGGTAAGACATTTTTATATCATTTTTATATCAGTATCGCATGTACAGCTCAAATTAAGTGAATAACTCTCAGAAGACTGTTTTCAAAAACATTGGCAGGCACAACAAGTGCAAAGCTAAGGCTTGAGTAAAGCAAGCTCAAAGACATCCCAGGAGTGGATGCGTTATGGGCAGGAAGTGTGTGGGAATGGCCATAGGGTCAAGGATTAGCATGGACTTGGGTAGTCATTGGGTGGGTCAATAAGCAAACTCCACCAACAACCTTTGTATCCCAACTCATACGCCATTGCTCCCCAAACAGATTATGGATGGCGCTTTCCAAAACAAAAAATAAATGCTCTCATGATTCATCACATGGCCTGCGTGAAGACCAGGACTGGTATCAACAGCCTCACACAGGACTGCTTCCTTTATCTGTGGACTCATTTATAATTGTATCACCACCCATGACATAATTCAAGGCTATTACTGCCCATATGGACAGCAAATCTTGATTCCATCTTTGAGAGTCAGCTCGCCATGCCTTTTGTTTAGTAGAACATGGCTCAATCCAGTTACATTTATTTACAAAAAAAAGGAGAGGTTCGGCTTGACAAAAATTAAATGGGGCTCGGACGTTGTTATTTATTGCCCTCAGTTCATAGAGTACCATATGTAGTGCATTCAGTGACTGCTCTTACTAGTGAGCGATCTGGAGCCACGGACACCGTATCAACAGCATCACACACAGGACTGCTTCCTTTATCTGTGGACTTCACAATTTTATCACGACCACCCACGACATAATTCATGACTGTTACTGCCCATATGCACAGCAAATCTTGATTCCAACTTTCAGAGTCATTTCGCCAGGCCTTTTGTTTAGTAAAACATGGCTCAACCCAGTTACATTTATTTACAAAAAATAGCCCTCAGTTCATAAAGTAGTGTGCGATCTGGGGAGCCAAAGACACCCATTTCAAATGCGACATCAGGGACAAGGGTATGACACAGAGCTGGGGGAAGGTTTGGGTTGTCTGTCCCACCTGATTAATCTGCTTTCTCCATGTTCAGCAGCTGCACGTGGTCCCATCCCTTTGAATATCGTCTGGTAGTTACTTCTGAGCCAGATGACGAGACCGTCCGTCCATCCTGCCGGTCCATCCCTGACTAAATACGCACAGAAGGCAGAGAAAGAGGGGCACGTGTGGTGCTTTCTATGTAAGGCGCAGGTGCCAGCGCTGCCACAGCCACGCCCATGATGCCACTCATGAGCATTATCCAGGCCTGACACCAACCTTCACAGCGCTGCCTGGTCTCTCTGCTGCTGCTGCTGTCACCAGCACCAGCCTGCAGGGTGCAGACAGTGTACAAGGGACAGGGCCAGTGCTATCAAAAGGCAAGGCAGTATACATTAAACGTAGTGGAGTTAAAGCAGCATTTTGCCGCTCTACCATTTTGCACATATAGGCAAGCACCTGTCCTTGCCTAGTGATAGCACCGGCCCTGTACATACGTTTCCACCAATGACCCTTTTCCGCAAATGAAACTAGTTGTAAACTGCTGTATGGGCTTATGTTTAAGTGGCAATTTATTGGTTGAAGGTTTTAATCACGACAAAAATATTTAATACCTTAATTGAGAATTCCTAAATGCAACTAATGCAGCATGCTATATATTCGTATAAAGCGTGCACATGATTTTAGAGTTTGTTGGAGGCTTGAACATTTTATTCTTGCAGCAAGGACGATCAGAGCTTCTAAAATGCTGACAGCTGGCTAGATGATTTAATTATGTGTTAATCTTTGCATATTTTTGAATATGTATGCAATTGTAGATCGTGAAAGCAAATAATTGCAAATGTGATGGACTGGGAGTGTGACATAGTTAATTGAATGATGTATGTTTATTGTTGAATTTGCATTGTTTTATGAATGTTATTGGAATTAAACATGTTCTTTGTGAATCAACCCATTTGTGTTTTGGTTACAGCTATAGTAACGTAAGAAATACAGACTGCTTACTTACCATTCAGTAATGCAATGTTTAATCCACGGCCGATGTTATTTTTCACACTGCTCATAATTCTGAAAGGACAGAAAATTGCATTTAAGTATGAGTTTACAGTGTAAGTGCTATTTCTGTACATTCTTGAATTCCAAGTAAGTCTCCCACATCTCTTTCTCATTGATAGGTTGAAATCCAAGCACATCATGTATTGAATTTAATTGATTTGATTGTTTATTTATATAGCGCCTATACACAATGTGTTTCAAAGCGCTTCAAGGCAGGGAGGGAACGAGGGAGAATACAGTGATATTTTTACAAGTCCTTGATAAATGCAAGTGAATACTGCTGTATTGAAATTGGTTAAAATTGTGAAAGTTGTTTGCCTTCAGTGGAAGGATATTTCGGAAGGAGACTCCCCTCTTCAAGGAATGGCTCCTCCCTAGCACCTAGGTCAACCAACCTCCACTCTCCCCCTAATCTGACACTAGGAGATCTTCTACCCCTATTTCCTCCCCTGATTGCTTGTAGATTCTTTGCTGCAAAATTGCCTGCCCTCCACCCATTCGCTGTTAACTCAATGCTCCCTTATATCTAATAATAATAAAAATGGCAGATTCTGAGGGCCCAATTGAAATTATAAATGATGATGTGAGAGAACCCAGGTAACCGAGGGATATTTCATGGCCATGTGCTGTATAGTGTTTTTGGTGTGTGTATGATAATTGTTCAAATTTGGAAATTCAGGGAAGGACACAGAAGATAGTCATCAGGATATATAGGAGAACAAAATGTTTAAGCCCGCCTAAATCAGCTGAATTCCAACAAAAGTGTCACTGGAGCAATTATACTAGTGGCATAGAAAGAGATCAAAAGATTCTCTTAGTTGGCTCTGGTCTACTTAATTTGCAATAATTAACAGCATGCTGACATTGACAGAAACAAACAATTACCTATCCATCAAAACACAAAGGCACATGGGCCATTTTGGAAAGATGGTACAAACATGGGGAGTTTGTAGACAAATCAAAAATCCAGTTGTAACCATGAGAAATAGGAAACGTACCTAGCATCGCACGAATATAGTTACGTTTGTGATACTTGTAAGATGAGGAGGGAATCCCAGGAAATATAGTTTTCAAAACACACAGTAGCCAAGACTTGGCTCACATTATTTTAGAAAAATGAGAAAATAATGAGGGCATGCATCAAAACAATTCTATACCAGTTTCAATGGGAAGTCACACTGCACTAACAACATTACAAGGACACCGTGGCTGTTCTATACCAATGGCACTTAACATAATATAGCCTAATAGCACATACAACACACATGAATCATTGGTTAGACCATTTCAGTATCAATCATTTTAATTTGCAATAAAATATGGGCAGTGTATGCACCATCAAATTGACTTTCTGTTCCTGGTGATAACCAGCCAGCGTTGCTTTTTATGCATACCAATCTTTGGTGAAATCTGGTCTGTGACGATAGATCATAGGCTATGAGTTAAGAGCTCTACTGTTACATGTAACCATGCACATGCACTTTGATGTTTGACTTGTTGCAAAGGGAACTCAGCCCTTCATCCTTCTAAGGTGTCATATGTTGGATAAGAATAGCATCTAATACTCCATCAATTAGCAATCCAGACTGAAACGTCATAAACAATCCTGATACCGTAACTAGGGAAGACATGCAAAGGCAGCCTGCACTGGTAGTGACCGCTTCAGTCCCCATGATTTGCAACTAGTGATCTTGAGATGATTGTGGGACATGCTGCAGGAATTCCCTTGGCATGCAAAATGCAGAACCTGAGCTTAAATACATAGATTCTGCCCAGACGGTAAGCAATCTAATTGGCTGCTCCATCGCCCAAGGGGGCAAGTGGTTTTCTCGACTTCCCATTCAATGCTGAAACAGTAACCATATTTGGTGGCCGGACAGACTTGAATAGCCAACCAGAAATGTGAGCCTTGTTTCTATGGCTGCACTAGTGACCATATGCACCTGTATATAGAGATGTTTTATCACATTGTAAGAAACTATCTAATGAATTAAACTGATTGTGTGTGAAGTCTATAACAACCCAGCATAATATAGTGGTGCATAATGAAAGAAAAGTGTGTTATAGGAGAAATGTATATCCAGATCAACTGCAAAAATGAATGAATAGCTATGAAGAAATCAGCTATTAACATAGCTTTGCCGTTTTAACTACATTCAGAAACATTGAACATATAATGGTCGCTGTGCACCGTCCATCACATTATTTCTTTTGATAACTGAAACTGTGTTGGCACCATTCAAAGCGAAAATAGATTGACCTGGTATTCTCAGTAAATGGGCTACTGTTTCAGCACACACTTATTTTTTTGTTTTGTTAATTTAATAATTAGGAAACTGAAACACTATGAAACGTGATGGTCTTTGTAAGCACTCCAGGAAATGCAGGCCTGCAGTGTTTTATTTTAATATCTCAAGACAATATAACTCATTTATGGGGCTGATGGTTTTACGCCATGATGGAAACTCCATATTCTGCTGGAAGAGAGATTCAAGACATTGGGCCTCATTACGAGTTTGGAGGTAGCCATGCCGTTCATAGCGGCATGGCTGCCCCCAAACTGGGGTCCGGGTCCCGCAAAAGGGGACTTACCCGGCCATTCCAACCATGGAGGGCTCGGAAATTCCCTTTTGCGGGACCCCGTACATCCTCATTCCCATTGAGCCCTCGTAGGGGCTAGCAAAATAATCTCATCAGGAATGTCACCTTCACCACTGACAAATCCTCTTCCATCAATACCTGCACGTCTGCTATCTGTCACTGGATGGTGCTTTGCTCCTCTGACATTGAAGTGATGTTTTGCTTTACCTCAGTGCAGGTAATTGCAGATTATCAGCACGGGCGGTGGCAGAAGAGGACGCGAGGAGATCTGGCGGCGTAGGAACGCCGAAGGACTGTTGGGCTGCTCCCCGGGCCGCAACAGTGATTATCAGCAGCTGGAACATGAAGGAGCAGGAGCCCGGGCCGCGGCAGTGATTCCTGAGTGCCCTGTTCTTCCGTGTTGGGCGTCAGACTTCAGGGTCTGGATGGCCTTGTGAGGCATCCAGACCGTCAGTTAAGTGCTCTACCCATTTATATTGTTAATAAGGGATGTGTTCTTTGGGCTGCTTATTTCCTGAACAAACATTGCTGGGGGCATGGGAAGAGACACGCCAATAAGTTGAGAACTGACAAAAAGTATCCCTGGCTATTATGGATTTGCAAGGAGAGAATCATCTCTAGTTAATTTGTACTATGGGATAATGACATTAGTGTCTCACAGTACGAGGGCACGTGTTTTGTGTACTTGTTTTAACCTATTGTTTGTCGCTTCATTGTGCCCAGTGGGCCATGAGTCGTGTATCTTCATGCAAGGGACACCTCTTTTGTTTGTGCCATTCTGCTTGTTTGCACACCTATGTGTGCCAAGTGAAATGTTCCAACGTTGCTTCAGTAATGTGTTATGTCTGAGTATCTAACACTATGTTCTTTGTGCTTAAAGTGGTGTCTTAAAAGGCCACTAATTAAGGGTATGCTATGCTAGGTACACTACTGTTTATCAAGTTTTGTATGCAGTAGGTGTATGTCAGGTTTAGGAGGTCAGGTTCGGTGTTCAGGATTTAGGGTACAGGTATAGGAGTATTGTCCTTCACAGTAAATATTGGTATGTACCTGCTTGTTATGTTTTCCCCTCCTTTCCTTTGTCATTCCATCCCCTTTCCCTAACTCCGTCTTCCCCCCATTGGCTGCCACATGGCTTCCTGTGTTACTCATTTCAGGCACCCGTGCCAACCACGGTGGGAGGGTCAATCTATTCGGCTTCTGTGGTTCGGGAGAGGGGGTTGAGTCCCTTATCCTCCCTTTGTTAGTTTGACACTCTCCTGTATCATTACCCAGGGGCCCCTTATCCCATCCCCCAAATCTCACAATCTATGGGTTCTCTTTGATAGGTAACTTCAGAACTTAATTGTCTGCAATGCTATGGCCCACAGACCTAGCCTTATAAATAGCAATAAACTGTCCCATTTCACAGTATGCTCCACCAAAACACTTACTGACACGCTGTTGGTCCTCTTAAAGCTGCATTAATGCTCAAACCTCCTCACGGGACACTCAACAAGACATCAAACATTGCTACCAAACACACTACAAACTCCCACGATACTCACCCACCATCGCTCACAGCTTTCATGCAGGTGACTATGCATGCCAAATGTCCCCCAATTCAAATTCCTTCTGATTGTGTTTAAATCCATTCATGTGATACCCACACACCTGGCTGATGCCATCTCTACACTCTCACCCTTCGTACTCTAGGATTCCAAGCTCTCCTCCACCTAACCCGTCCATCCACCCACTACTTTACCCTCGTGATTGGAACATCCAACCCCTCGGAATTAAGGGTACTCCAACAGTGACTGGCTCCAAGACTGGCCTCAAGAACCACCGCTGATCTCACCAGGGCACCCCAGAGAGGTGGAGTGCAGTCACAGCCCACCAGGAATGAGATGAGCCCTATCCACTGTCAGGTCTGGATGGCAAAGAAAACACCATAATCACTGACGGTGTGTTTAAAGTCTGTCTTGTGCTGTCCCTATTTAACCTTGCCCACAACTTCCCTGCCACCAGCTGATTTAAGATATTAACTACTGTATCATGACTTTAAAAAAGGTTTGCAAAATACCCAGCAATGGGGCTGATCCTGTAGTCACTTTGTATAGTTCTTTTAGAAAACCACTTTTTATTTTCAATAAATAAATACAAATTCACATAGATATTTATAATTTCAAAAATAGACCCAAAACAGCAATACATTACATTGAAAACAAACCTTCCTGAACGTATTATAACCGATGTTGGATAAACTGTTTGAAAGTAGCCAGATGTGCCTCTCTGCCCCAGGATGTACTTTCAGCGCGTGTTCAATTGTAAGGCACTTTTTAAAGCCCATAGAGCAATGTGTCTGAGGCAATGCGAGGTAGATTCAATTATCCGCGATGAAACACCAGGAGGAAATGCGCATAGCTGATTGCCATTAGCAAATTGGTGAAGTGAATAACACGGTGAGGTCATCGAGCATGAATGTGCTGCACGATATTAAGTAGACATAAAAATGGGCCAAGAGCCCTACCAGGGGGAACAGCAACAGTTAGTCAAAACAAATCAGATGAACTATTAGCTCAACATAATCTCCGCTCTGTGAACAACAGCGAGAGCAGCCAGGAGAAGGCGGCGTGCTCTCTTTTAATAGAATCAGGCAGTTCAAAATGCGGACATAAATTGGAATTGACGTGCAGCCTTTGGCCTTCTCACTGTGATCGCTAGGTACTTTCAACAACATTGCTCTATATGGTGATTGAACTAAAAACAGGAAATGCTGAATGTGGTAGTGTACAACCAGTGTGTGATGGATGATATAAACGATTTGACTGAGCCACGATTTCACAAATAAAAAGACTGGGCAGCATTCAAAGTCAGCAATATTACCTTTAGAGCATGTGTTAATGTGTCAAATTAATGTCATTGATTATTTTTGGAATCCGAACTCACCCAGTGAATGGCTACCACGCCAAACACAGTAAAAGATGTGGGGTGACATTGCCACCCGCAGCCAGTCGATTGGCGACCCAGGTTTTGGTCCATACAAGGCTTGATATTTGCCATTGATCTAACATTTGTGTGTGGCTAAGCCCCCAGCCCCCCATTAGGTTTTCCCTCTTGTTGCCACTGTTTCCTGACACTGGGTGATTTCAGGGGCGATGTTTCATTAATAGCATTTTGTTTTTGGAGTATTGATGCCCAACAGCAATAATGTGATGCTCAAATAAACCCATTCAATTGTGATTGTGAGCGCTGGCTATTATTATGGTTGGTTCCGGCTACTGGTGGGGTTCAACATGGCCTGCTTTGCACCACGTTTTCAATATAACTGAGCTTATGGGCCTGATTTACAAAGCGTGTTTCAATGGGAGATCCCATTAAAACGCATTGTAAATCAGGCGCTATTTGTTAGCTGGACCACTGAAGGCCACACATGACATAATACGTGAGCTTATACACAAATACTTTAACTAGACATGTTTTAAAAATAATGTGTCACCATTGTTGAAAATATGAACTATTTTCATAGAATATGTGCATAACCAGTTCCTCTTGATTCATCAGGAATTAGAGAACAGGAGCCGCATCCCCTGTTCAATAATAAATGTAAGAATATTTTAATAAAAGAGGTTCTGTCTGAGATGCCTAAAAAAAGGCAGACTTAACCTGTGAATATTCGGTGATCAGATAAAGGGTAATTTAAAGCAATAACAAATATTAGAACTCACCGAATTCTAAATGGCATGGAGGCAACGTTGGGTAGGCTGTGAAAAAGGGCCTAGTGAAACAATGCCGGTTCATTACTTAACTATTTAAAGGCTGTGCCGGCATACAGTAATTAGATGGCCATGGTGAGTGAATGCGTTTCATTTGAAATGCCTACTACTTAACAGGGGAAATCATTTTTAGTCCCTCACAAGTTCTATGTCACTGTGAGTTTCATGACTCGTGTGCCTCGTGCCTTGCTCCGTCTTGGATTGGACTTCCGTAGCAAGAATAACACATTTGAGGTGCATTTTTGTTTTCATCCTATTTGATATGGATGGTAATTAATTAAGTCTTCACCTGCCATTGCATTTGCATGCCCTTTTCTCACCATAGGTCCTATTTCGCTGATCTATTTCTTCAAACATGTGCCAGATTACAGATATATGAGCAAACAAAATGGAGTGTTGCTGCTAGCATGATCTCCTTCAGTAAGAATAACCTCTAGCTGGAATGAGAGCCTTGGAACGTTATTTTGTTAGTCATTCATAATGTATGCATCACCCTTAACTTTTGCTACATTGTGTTATTCCAATTAAATTGTTTACTGCAAGATTTGAACATGATATTGATCCAAATGACTGAGTATCCTTGAAAGGGAAAATGATCATTCCTCGTACAAACTGGATGCTTGTAGTCATACCAACCAATGAAAAATAGCACCCATGTTCTAGATGTTTCATGTTCATTGCCTCACAGCAGGAGTTAACCCAGCCACAGTGTTACACTGAGCTGTCTCTTTAAGAGACACAGGTCGAGTCACGTGGTCCGGCCACGTGACGCGTGACGTTGGGAGGAAGGAGTGCCTGCGGGCAGTTAGAAAGTGTATCCGAATAAAAGAAGACGTGTCTCCTACTCTCGGTGTGCCTGTCTTTATTACGGAGGCCCAGCCGGGCCTAACAACTGGCGACGAGGCGTCTTCTAGGGCCGCCGAGTCCTCCTCCTCCTCCTCCTCCTCGCCGCCCACGGTGCCATCCGAGCTCCGCAGTGCACGTCGGGTGCCGACAGGCTCAACCTGCGAGCGCTCGCCTCCTCCTCCACTCCGGCTCCTACGATACGCCGATCCCGGCCCACCAGCAACCCACCCCTCCGAGGTTCCCACGACACGCAGGAAGGGCGCGTGCGCGGTCCACAAAAAAAAAAAAAAAAAAAAAAAAAAAAAAAAAATGATATATATTAATAACGAACTCCCCACGCATGCTACAGAGACAAGCCTGACCCCAGGCCCAGCTCCACGGGGGCTCCAGCGTCAAACCTGATCCCAGGCCCAACCCAGCAGCAGGCCCAAGCCCAGGCACCCACCAGCACGCCTGACCCAGGCCCGGCCACCCACAGCCAGAGACCGACGTCGAGGGTACGTCCACCCGCCCGCCAAACCATACAGGCTCCGGAGACCACCACCAGGACCCCGGTGAAAGGTGGGTGTCACCCTGCGCTGCCCGCTAGCCCTCAGCACCTGCCACCAGGGCAACAGTCCCCTCAGCACCTGCCACCAGGGCAACAGTCCCCCTCAGGGACAGACACACGCAAGTGAACGGCACCGCTCACCGCTACTATGAGCGCACCCCAAGATCAGCAGGCCCCGGGTCCCCCCGCCCCAGCGGGGAACACAGCAACCACAGCATGGCGCATGCCACCCCCCTTCTCCATGATGCCACAGGCGGACAAAGGCCCAAGGTGGGTCGAGTGGCTGGAAGATTTCAACACCTTCATTGACGCCGCGGGCGAAGAGAAATCCCCAAGACTACGCAGCATGTTTCTGAACCTCGCAGGGAATGACATTAAAATACTTCTGAAAACCATCCCGCAGGCAGAGCAAGCAGACTTCCCAGCCCTTATTGCAGCACTGAACAAAAGACTGGTGATTGAACCCAACAGGGATTATGAAAGATACATTTTCAATCAGTGCAAACAGAGGGCAGATGAAACGGTCGACGAGTTTATCACCCGCCTACGAATAAAAGGTGCGAACTGCCAGTTCCACGCATTCTCCCTAGATGAAGCCATTAGATTGCGAGTGATTGAAGGGTGCGTATCTCAAACGCTAAAGAAGCAACTCTTAAAATCCCCCGTCACGATTGATGAAGTCAGCCAGATGGCAAGGATCCTCGAGAGAGTCGAAAAGCAAGTGACGCAAATAACTGGCATCACCCCCTCCAAGCATGATAACAACGAGGTGATCGCGGCCATGCAGGCCAATAATGCCAGGACAACAGAGAGAGGACCCAACCTCACCTACTCAACTGTTCCGAGAATGCAACGCCAGTGTTACCGTTGTGGAATGCCGTATCCCCATGCAGGGACATGCCCCGCATTGTCCCAGAAATGCGGCAACTGCGGGAGAGAGGGACACTTCCAATCAGTCTGCAGAGAGGGCAAACCGTTCCCAACCCAAAGACCGCCGGTCGCCCCACAGTTCAAAATACCTTACAGGAATCCCCAAAGCCAAGGCTATCCGTCGCGCCCGTTTCAACAATACCCGAGAAGGTATGTCAGAGTAGTTGAAGACGTCTACCCTTCGGAAGAACCCCAAGGCGACGGACAGTATGAACAGATATCCCGCATTAGAGATGAATACGACGGGCCCCCAGCGCCCATATCTCACTATGAGGTGGACCAACACCAACAGCACCCCGAAGAGGAAGAGTATCAGTTTGATCACTATCGACAAGATGAATACGTTAACCTCATCATGGATGAAGGACAAGCACGCGAGGCACCCAAGATACCAATGGAAATAGGAGGCCACCAATTCTGTTTCCTGGTTGACTCAGGAGCAACGGTCAACATAATGGGAGAAAAGGAGTTCCACCAGATTCCCAAGAAACCCACCTTAGTGCCGTCTGAGTCCAAGATATATCAATGGGGCGCCGACACTCCACTACAATCAATTGGTTTCTTCGCCCGCCACCTCGTTCACGGCAACCATGCCACGATGACAAGCATACACGTAATTCGCAGCCCGACGAAAGGAAGGTGCCTCCTCAGCTACAGGACGGCCTCCTCCCTGGGACTCATAGACATACACGTCCGAGATGGGGACATGATCCACTCATCAGAACCAACTCAAGTAGCGAAAGAGAGCGTGGCAAATATCCAAGCGGAACCCAGAGAGATGGACGTGATATCAAAAGACGCCATCGTGAAGGAATTCCCCCTCATCTGCAAGGGCCTAGGAAAATTGAAAGGACCCTCAGTTAAACTGCACATTGATCCCGCAGTTCGCCCAGTTCCCCAGCACCCGAGGAGAGTCGGGTTCCACCTCCAAGCCGCCGTGTCAGCTGAACTCCAACAGCTCCTAGAAAATGACATAATTGAACCAGCAGTGGGCCCGACCCCGTGGGTCTCCCCACTAGTCATAGTGCCAAAAGAAGGGGGACAGCTCAGACTCTGCGTCGACATGCGCGTCGCCAACACCGCAATCCAGCGTGAGCGACACCCCGGCCCCCGAATCTAGGACATGATCGTCCAGATAAACAAGTCCACCCTTTTCTCAAAACTAGACCTTAACCAGGGTTACCACCAACTGGTACTTCATCCAGAATCTAGAGGCATAACAACATTCGCCACACACGATGGTTTATTCCGGTACAAGCGCCTCAATTTTGGCATTTCATCTGCCGCGGAGATTTTCCACGAAACCATCAGGCAAATCATTCGCCCAATCAGAGGAGCACTTAACTACAGCGACGACATCCTGGTATTTGGCAAGTCAAAGGAGGAACACGATGTAGCTCTCCGCGCCACTTGCAAAGCCATTCAAGACGCTGGACTCACACTCAATGTCGACAAATGTCGATTCAGTAAGACCAAGCTGAAGTTCTTTGGCCACATATTCTCCGCAGATGGAATGACACCAGATCCCGACAAGGTGGCGACAATCTTCGGCCTACAAGAACCAAGGCAAATAGCGGACGTGCGATCGTTTCTGGGGATGGCAGGTTACTGCGCGAGATACATACCCCATTATGCCACAATCACGGAACCGCTCAGGAAACTCCTTCAAAAAGAGATGCTCTTCGCCTGGACGGCTGATTGCCAAGATGCGTTCGACTCCATCAAGCAACACCTAGCAGAAGCCAGGAAACTTGCCTACTTCGACCCCACCTGGCACACTGAAATCGTGGTCGATGCAAGTCCAGTCGGGCTGGGTGCCATCCTCGCCCAAACAAACGGT
Source organism: Ambystoma mexicanum (assembly GCF_040938575.1). NCBI lineage: Eukaryota > Metazoa > Chordata > Amphibia > Caudata > Ambystomatidae > Ambystoma > Ambystoma mexicanum. Next base: position 411,176,704 of record NC_090923.1, on the reverse strand, counting down.
ACAGACACCCACCCGAGACATGTGGTGGCCTACGCCAGCAGAGCCCTCTCGAAACCTGAGTCCGCATATTCGCAGGCAGAAAAGGAAAGCCTAGCAGCAGTCTGGGCATGCGAACATTTCCACAACTTTGTCATAGGAAAAAAGTTTACTCTAATAACGGACCATCAAGCCCTCCTATCACTGTTCGGCAACCCTCGAACGAAGATGCCGCCACGAATTGAACGGTGGGGTATCCGCCTGCAAGAATATGACTATCAAATCATTCATCGTCCGGGGGGGGAACACAACCCAGCGGACTACTTGTCGAGACACCCCACAGGAAAAGCCACACAGCGAAAGGGAGATGTAGAATACATCAGCTATGTCACCACAAACGCACTTCCCCCGGCAATTTCACTCGAGACAGTCGCTGAGGCGTCAGCTGCTGACCCATCCATAGCTTTGGCTATCAACCTCACAGAACACAACAGATGGAAGTCATACAGGAAACTTCTAACGGAACATCCGGACGCGAATCGAGATGAACTGGAAAGGTTGGCAAAAGTTCATACCGAACTAGCTGTCAAGGACAAGTCCATACTCCTTCGAGGGTGCAGAATAATAATCCCAGCAGCCCTACGATCGGACATCATAAAGACAGCCCATGAAGGCCATCGCGGGGCAGACAACACCAAACGGCAACTTCGGTGCCATGTATGGTTCCCATTTCTTGACGCTCTAGTAGATCGATGGGTACGAAACTGCATGGCATGTCAATGCACAGCTAGGGCCGAAGCCCCCGCACCACTACAGTCACTGCAGATCCCCGATCACCCATGGGAAAGAGTGGCAATAGACTTTTATGGGCCCCTCGAGTCCGGCGAATACCTACTACTGTTCATTGACGAGCACTCTCGCTTCCCAATTGTGAAAAAGTCACCGTCAACAGCCTTCGCCCACATAGCAGCTGTCTTCGACGAGGTCGTGAGTGAGTGGGGCATACCAGAAGTTATCAAGTCGGATAACGGCCCGCCGTTCTGCGGTCAGGACTTCGCAACTTTCGCCAAGCATCTGGGCTTCAGACACCAGAAGATAACACCAAGATGGCCACAAGCCAACGGGATGGCCGAAAGATTCATGTCATCGATCAAGAAGACCTTACAAAGAGCCAGACTAGAAAATGTTGACCCTCACCAGGCTCTGTGCAGAATGCTTCGGGACTATCGAAACACGCCGCACGAGGCCACAAACAGGACGCCGGCTGAGATGATGGTAAAATACCAAGTTCGCACTTGCATCATAAGACACCCCAACAACAAGCCGGAAGCAGATCCGGAAGTCCTAACGCGAGATGCGGAACGGAAGGAACGGGCCCGCATCCGAACAGATGAAAAAAGAGGGGCTCGCCCGAAAGAGATCCAGGTGGGAGACGAAGTACTGGTCCAACAGACGATGATCAGAAAGACTGACCCAAGGTTCTCCCCACAGCCGCTTCTCGTGACGGCCACCAAAGGAACCATGGTAACAGCTGAAAACGAAGAACGGGAAATAACTCGGAACTGCTCACAGTTCAAACTCACCACCGGTCAGGGCCAGCAGGAGCGAGATCCCCCAGATCCGGAACCAATACCAACGGACCCGAGAGACTCGCTGTGGTCACCACCGAGATTTTTGGCTCGCCCAGGAGTGAGGAGAGTGCAAGAGCTAGAAGATGATCCAGGAGAAGCCGCCAACGGTCGACCCCATCGGGTCGTGAAGAAACCGATGCGCCTAGTTGAAGAATGTTAATGTTGTTGTTGTAAGGACCTTTGTCCGGGGGTGATGTTACACTGAGCTGTCTCTTTAAGAGACACAGGTCGAGTCACGTGGTCCGGCCACGTGACGCGTGACGTTGGGAGGAAGGAGTGCCTGCGGGCAGTTAGAAAGTGTATCCGAATAAAAGAAGACGTGTCTCCTACTCTCGGTGTGCCTGTCTTTATTACGGAGGCCCCGCCGGGCCCAACACACAGCATCCACACTTAAGAACATCACATCCCATTCTATTGCTAAAGGCCCTAAGGAATTTGCTAATATCTGTCACTACTCTCTTTGATGGTGTGCCCTCACAAAGCTCTTCCTTCCTATTTGATGTATTCCAAAGTGGTACATACAAGAGAAGAAACCAACTTCAGCAGGGACTCGATAAGCAGAAGGTGGAAAACTGCAATTAAGAAATTGACCATCTACAATGTATTCACTATGGGTCGGATTCCCAAAGCGTTTTACAATGGGATTGTACCATTATAAAATGCTTTCATGAATCAGGCCCCAGATCTTCATCACTAAAGTAATAAAACTAGTCATTTCCTGGTGAAAATAAAAAACAATAAAACAATATCTGCAGCGGAATAGCACACAGACGATAGCGTGCACTGGGAGGCGGGAGCCGGCCCATTCGTCAACGGCCCAGAGCGAGGACCTGGACTTCCTTCTCTCCAACTGATACACCAAACAGCTGATGTCGCGCTCCGCATCCACGTTCACTCAACCGTGTCCGGATGAGAAGGTGAGCCTTGTTGAATTGCAGCAGCTCGCACAGGCCTCAGCACCTTTAATTTGAAACTATTGCACACATTTAATAGCATTGTGTATTTTGTAACGTGTGACTCACGCCACCGTCATAGCAGAGAAACACTCGCTTTTTAAACTGATTGCATGCTTCCTGAAGCCCTGACTGGTGCGATCACCTCAAATGCACCGAGAGTATGTGTGATGATGAAAAAGAGCGATTTTCCATTATTCCACATACTGGCCCAGCTGATATCTATCCCTCTCAAGATGGCTGCCCTTTTTCAATATTCTTTGTGCAGCCTGGGCTTCACTCCCCACCATTGGCTTCTCTCTATTATTTCAGCCAATAGCATGCACGGGAGGCGAGAGCCGGCCCATTCTTCAAAGACCCACATCTAAGCTCCTGTCTGCCCCCTGTCCACTGCATGGACGCATCTGAGGGTGCTCCCTTACACACTACTTGAAAAACATGAGGCTAAAGAGTACTCCACTCACACAGACAGATTCTTCGCCTACCTGTAATCACCAATTGTGGCAATCACAGCCCTGCGCTGTACCCAAACTTCACCTACCTGTAACCACCAAATGTGCCAATCTCAGCCCTGCGCTGTACCTGAACTTTACCTACCTGTAACCACCAATTGTGACCATCACAGCACTGCGCTCTACCTGAACTCTACCTACCTGTAACTGCCAAATGCGAACATACACTTTCTGTAACTAGCGCCTAGATACCTCAGAGTTTTGTGCGCTGAAATAAATGTTAGAAATAAATAAATAAGGTGAACATCGGCAAAAGAAAAAAGGTATGCATTCAGAAAAATGATGTGTAATAATAATTAAGTAAAAATGGAAAGTACTAGTGAGAGTAGGGTAACCACATAAACTTCATGGGTGAAAAAAAAATACATTCATGGGCAGGGAATTGAGTCAAATTCATAATTAAAATCAAAATCGTTACATTTTTGCTCCATTTCATCTACTATAAAAGATGGCAAAGAAAGTACTTTGGGAAAGAAAAAGTCTACAAAAAAATTGCAATGGCAAAGTAAGTAAAACACTCAAGTCGACATGCTTTCAGTTAATTTGCCAACAAATTCTACCTGGATGGTACATGTAAAGTCAAGACTGCTCATTTGTTTTGTTGGAAAGATGGACAACTGCAAAAAATGTTACCAAACATGTTAAATTACTTTATAACATTCAAATAAATTATTTTATTTCTTAGAAAATAAATGAAACATCCTAAGTAGCATATTTAGGATTTTTCCTTGTTTTCTGGGGAATGTCAACAATCTTCAGTACACTGGAGAAACCCAATAAATACATGTCTAGATTAAGGGAAGACTGACATTCTTCTGCCAAAAGCCCACTTGACTATTGAAGTGGGCCACATCATGGGCCCAGTTTTCAAAAGGCTGAACACTAATATTGATGCTAAAATGACCGACGAATTTTAAAAAGCTCCACAGATTAATTTTCTGTTTAGTATTTATTTCTACTCGTTTTGCCAGTTTTTCTCCATTCCACATCAAATCTCCATTGTGATTCCATTATATCGCCCAGCTGGATTAATGTACCTGTAGTTAGTTTGGGCGTTCTTCTCCAGTTAACTAAAGACAGCTAATACAAAACGCTGTAGATTGACTTGTAGTGTAGCAGAAATGAAGAAGCAGAACGTTATACATCCACCTCTTGCCAAACTTCAAGAGCTACCAATTCAACAGTGCTAAGATCCCATGCTGGATTCAGAAAGATGCATACTGACATCAATCATATTTTCTCCCGCCATAAATAGGCCCCTATCATCCTGCAACAGCCTTATTTTCTTCATCTGAACCTGTAGATTCCACATACTCGTCTTTATGGAACAGCCACTTTCACCACACTTAAAATACATTTTCAGAGGAAGTTTAAAACCTGCCTGATCCCTTAATGACGAGAAATAAATAAACCTGCTCCAATCCGATTCAAAAGCAGTGTAAACAATAGGCAATCTCATTAGCACAAAGCATTCACATTTATTGGAGCTGAAGCGCACAATGAGTTGAAAGATTTTAATCAAGTTTTGACTAAAAGAGGAATTTAATTTAAACACATTAACACTTTACTTGTACTATAAACTACGGTAATCGAGGATCTGAAGGATTGGTTAAAATCTACTAGACAAGGCTTGGACTGATTTGTACTGATTCAAGCAGTATTGTACGTTTTTCTCTGCTACATCTAGTGATACTATCAGTGTCACAGAAATAATGATATCATTTTCTATTTAGCGCTAAATGACAGACTCTACTCCTGCTAAGTGATGTAATAAAATGTGCTATTATTGAACAACTTAAGGCTACTCAATTTATCAGGTTTTTAAAATAATGTTTCTTCATTATTGTGTCAATAGTTCCCAAAAGAACTTTTCATATACGTTTCTCAAAAAGAAGAAAGAAAACAATAATAAAAGTATATAAAAACAAGGAAATCACAAACAAATTATCAACGAATATAACCAAATTGCATCTGCAAATACTGTCTAAAGTCCATTTACATTTAGAATTCATCCTGATACATTTGGCCCGATTCATGGAATCTGGTGCAGAAATGGGGGAAAGGCTGCACGGCGAGATGGACCCTGCGCGATCCGTGGCGCAGAAAAAAAACAGTAACAACAAGCAGCGTGCGAAACGCCCCAACACGCCCCCACGCACACCAAAAAGCAAATAAAGGTCTAACACATCGCAAGCTTCCACGCCATTCCAGGCCCAGCATCCAGCACCCCAGAGAAAAAGTGCAACAAAACCTCGCAATCCCAGGCTGTACCCCAGAGAAATCGCACAACAAAACCTCGCAATCCCAGGCCGCACCCCCTGACAGTCTGACACATCACCACTGCAATGAATGTCTGTTGCTCACCTGAAATTCTGTGGTGTGTCAGCACCATGAATGTTGTTAAGATGGATTTCTGAACTCTGTCCTGGAGGGGCAGAGGTTCAGAAGGCCAGCTTAGTTTCTTGGAACAGGGTAACCTCTGAACAAGCAATACCAATCAGGGTAGCGATGGCGGCGGTCAAAACTAGGTAACAAGAGGGGTGAGGGTGACTGAAGGCCCGCAATGAGCACACAAAGCAAGAACACTTACAAATTACTCCAGACAGGTGTTATATTAAAAATATAGACACATTTATTACAAGGCCTTTGTAACATCGACCATAGTAAAGAATCACGGTAAAACTCCAATAAACCAACACATCACAAGCAATACAATATATATACAAGACCAAGGGGTCTAAAGAGTTAGAAGCACGAAATATGCAGACCACCTAGATGGGGAGGAAAACAGGCAGTGCAAGTAATCGTTAGACCCAGTTCGACATCAGAGGCCACCTAACAAGAAGGAAGTCTGAGCCCTACGATGAGTGGAGCCTTGTGCTCAAAAGTACCTGCACACGCGGGTGCCAACGGGCAAAGGGGAGTCTCTTCAGGGAAATCAGGCAGTTCAGAGAGGTGAACAAAACGATGATGAACAGATCACCGCTACTCAAGCGCCGCCTCCACTTGTGGGCAGAAGCAGGGCGCGAGTGCAAAAAAGGGTTGCTGTTTACGACAGAGATGGAGAGCCACAGGCTCCTGCGGGAGGGCGACCGGTTAGGATATTGACTACTCACCGGTCCCCGATGCAGGCAGACCCAGGCTTCTCCGGTTCTGTTTCGGTACTGGCAGGTTCAGATGCGATCAGCAGGATGTCTCGACGCCGTGTAGATTCCGCGACAGCAGGAGTCAGGGTCGAGGGTGTCCCAAATGCAGTGAACACGCACAGGTTTGTTACCACAGCAGGGCAACTCGGCAACCGCGTGTATTCCGGTCCCAAAGCACACATCTCATTTCAGACCTGGGAACGCCAAGTGTACAAATCGTGTGAGAGTACAGAGGACTCGGAATTTAGCAGCAGCCAGACGGCGGTGACAGAGCAAGGTTCCTGTGTAGGCTGGTCAGTCCACTGGATGCCCCAGGGACGCTTCCGAAGGCTTACGTACAGGATTTGGTGAAGATGCCGAGAATAGTTGTTCCCACTATTCTAAAGGGTCGAAGCGCCTTTGCAGACCTTCTTGTTCAATCAGAGGCCGAGTGGTCTCGCAGGACGACAGCTGTGCAGGGTGCCAAACCTTCAGCGGGTCACCAGCGATTCCTCGACTCAGCCTCTTAGTTGCAGGATACTTGGCTCCTTATCCTTTGTTCGTGAGAACTCAGGGGATCGACCTGGTAGTGGGGTTTTCAGCCTCCTCTTATCCATAGTTCCCTTTGCGCCAAAACGGAGAGGGCCCAATGGGTGATCCGCTCACAAACACTCACACCATACGTGGACCTATCACGGACCACGATGGTCCCAGGCATTCATGACACTATAGACTCTCTGGCACCCAGGATGTGTATTGGGAACAGACATCCCAGGCCACATCCTGGAGGCACACACAAGGCATGCAGAAGCCCGCGAAAGCGTTGTGTTTCGCGGGAAAGTGCATGACCAAATAAGGACTGCCCCGGGTCGGCTCGACCTGGGGGAAGGTGAAGGGGCAGGATGGTCAGCGGACAGGACAAAGAACCTTGTGGCATGGTCATTTTGGAGGCCAGGATACCCATTTGGGCAAAACGCGGCACCCAAGGTATCCACCACAACGATAGCTGCCACCAGTCCCGTCCGTGACACACTTGCACATTTCATGATAATTCCAGCGAGAGTTTCTAGGGCCTTTGGAATGACTAGAGACCCAAGAGCGCGGTAATGTAAATTGCGGTGCACTCTTGTTTCATGTTGCTCAAAAGCTGCAACATGAGAAAAGGACTAAGGGAAACGAAGGTTCCCGGTACTGACTGTCTTAAGGGCATGTCAGTTTCCCCGTAAGAATGGAGTGAAAGCTCATAGGAGTGCGGCAGAAGGCTGCACTTCTCTGGCAAAGGCTAGATCAGTGTGTAAAACAACAGCAAAAAGTTTGGGGGTTGCCACATGGAAGGAAAATTACCTACAATTATGAAATCTTTCCTAACAAATATCAACATGAACATGTATCCTGCAAATCCAAATAACGGCAATCGCCGGAGATCCATCAATGAGTGGAGCATCTGCTCACACGCCCTTCCAGGCCTTAATCATCCCCCAACATACACATGTGACAAGTGAGTGCAAAAACATGTGCATGCTGCCAAGGCCACATTACCATGTCATCAAAGCACAGTGAGAGAATGTGTGCCCACAACAGAAGCAAGCATACCCAAACTTGTAGCAAGATCCACAAACAATGGTCAGGCTTGTCCCAGCCTGAGCATGAGTGAGCTGTGTGGCAAAATACCTGTCAGGGAACTATCACATGACCGGTCCATGTATAGGTGATGGTAGGGCAGTCAGAGAGAGCATTTCTCACACTGGTGAATTGTGCAGCCACTCCGGAATATCAAGTATGTGCCGCTACTGCATTCCAGTGGCAGAGAATGACCAACACAAGAAAGAAGGCATTGTGTGATAGCACATGCTGGTGAAGGTGTATGCATGACATGTGTTTTACACAGCAATAACAAAGTAAGGGGCTATGACAGTGACCATGGAACACTGCCACAGTGAGCCCACCTCCCTCCACCCCAACCACAGTGATGCCAAACACAGAGTGATGCAGCACAGGTCAATGCAAATCCAAATAGACCGTGCACACCCATTTGTCTGATTGATACAGCACCTCATGTCAGGCACATGTGCATCCTGCCATCGGCAACCATCCCAGCAACAATACACAAGCATGCACATAACAAGACACATGACTTGCAATGGAGAGATGCTATAGCTCAAAATAGAACTAGCAAACAGGTTGACAAACAAATGAACTGCACCAAGCGTTGAATTTTACAAACACAAAGTTATATATTGAATACATTTGTATAGGAAAAATGTTCAAATGAAACTTAAAGTTGTCCATGTACAATTAGTAAATAAATTAAATTCTTACTCCTAAATAACTATATACAGTAAAAAAGGGGAAGGAATGTCAGAAAAGCCTGGGGAAAATAATAAAGAAAGAAAGGAAACCTGCACCTAAATAACGATTTACACTGGCTTTATGATATGATATGTTATTTATAACATGCTGAATACCCAGAGGTTTCTAAGTGCGGACCTGGGGATGGAACCCATGTTGCTTCATGTCGTCTTGCTTCCAAGGCGAGCACGTTGCCCTAGAGCTATCCTCCCGAGACAGGCACGGGCTAGTCCATCTCCTCATCCCCAATCTCGCTCAGGCTCTCCACCAGGGCTGAGTCCATCGCCACGTTCTCATCCCCCAGGTGGGCCTTTTGTCTGGAGGGCTTGCAGGGCCTCCAGTATATGTGTCTCTATCACCTTATCACCTCCGCTTCCCTGCAAGTGTCCTCCAGGATGGCAGCCTGTCTCCTCGCCCGACGCAGCGATTTCCCATTCCTGGCCAACATATTCCTTGCTTCCCGAGCCCGCTGCCTCTCTGCTCCGATTCGCTGCCCATATCGCCGGAACACAGAAGACATCCTTTGCCTGAGGTCCATGTGTTCCTCCCGCCTCACATCATGCACCTGCCCCCTTTCGATGTTGGGAACTGAGAAATGTAGCCTCCTCCTTAATGCTTGCTTCTTGCACAGTGCCTGCTTTGTATGTATGCCTTCTGGGTTGATGACGATATCCGGGGTCATACGGCACATGCCCTGCTCCTGGGTGCCTACTGTCCCTCCATTGCTGGTGACCCTGTCAGTGCCTGGGTAGGCACAGTGATAACCTCAGCTGATTGACCCTTTGACTCCCAACTCGGGCAGGGATGTTGACTTCACCAGACTGAGAACTGTGGGTGGGACTGGTGCACAGGGGCTCCTGGTGGTATCTGGGCCAGAAGGCACCCCAGAGGACGACTGACACACAGAGGTGGAAGATGAGGAGCGGGTTTCACATTAGTGAACAGCCCATGCAGCACAACCCGGAACAGGCATGTTGCAAGTCAGCTCACAAGGTGGCATACCTCATTATGATGATGTGCAATCAGTCTACGTGTAGCCTGCACATCATAACGTATGACGGCTGTATGCCTTGCCACCCCGGCCTGCAGGGGAAGCACATAGTCCTGAATGGCAATAGCAGATGGTAAGGGGGTGTCGTTCTGTGTGGACACAGTCGACACCAGGGTCTGGGTGGTGGCATCCCGGCAGGCGCATACAGCTGCATCCACTGGCCCAGGGACAAGAATTTGCATAGGCACCTCCAGGGTGGCCTGCACAGCCTCATACCACAGGGACAGGACTGCAGTAGGCACGCCCACCTCAACACCCCCAGCTGACCCCATGGGCTGTGCTTCAACGGCCACCTGGTCCCCCTCCCCCGCCAACCTTGATGATTCTGGGGCATCTTCCGCAATGGATGGCCCCTGTGTGGCATCACATGTCCTCCCCACGCTACTGAGGAGTCTACTCCCACCTTCGCCTTCTTGAACTCACCCCCAGCAGAATTGCTGGAAAGTACCGGCGCAGCCTTGTGCCTCTGCCTGGCGGAGGCATCACTGCTGCCATGCTCCACCGCATTGCTTCCCGCCCTCTTCATCAGAAGCAACTGTGCAAAAGGAGACACAGAACAGAAACATCAGTGTACTGCACCAATGTGTGCGTGGCAATACAAACATTCACATGAACTTGACTAGTCAAGGGAACAACCATCATCCTCCACCCCCACACACATGGATATGCAATCCACATCCATGCAGATACATGCATGCTCATCACTCCAGATATTCACATCAGGCTACGTGCCACTCTCATGACCAATCAATTGCATATGCTACACACACATACATCATGTTCACATACACATGTCATGTACACACATCAACGGAGTCCACAAGAAGTGTGATGATCAATCATATCAGAGTCCCGTTAACTGTAATCCCGCTACATGAATGCGTCAGACATCGAAATGCACGTGTTGCAGCCAGGCGTGCAGGATGGGCAGTCACACATTCCCATCTTTGCCACATACACATGAACATCATGCATGCACATGACGCAGGCAACACTACCTCAACTGTCACACTTGTCACACCGGCACCTCTCAGACACAAGTAACAAAACATGTGCATGGTCTGAAAGGCAGCAGTCCAACACACAATGCAAGTGATATCTCATTCAAATTACATATGGTCCAATACACACATGGATAGCAATGTCGGGGGCATGCACGCAGACGTCTGTCTCAGAGGTATACTTGCTGCAAATCTAAGGGGCTCACTGCCAACATGCAGCAACATGCACATGCACCGTAGAGCATAGCAACACATGGAAACTCACCAGTCAACTCCAGACGTTGATGCAACTCGCAGACCTGGGTGTGCAGCACCGGATAAAACTTCTCCAGGACCCGCATGTTGGTAATCGACAGCCGGCACCTGCGCACATGGTGCACCTCTGAGGATACACCCGCCTGGATGAAGTGCAGGGCCTTGCTGTGGGTCCTGGATTTCAGGTCCTACCAGCACTTATGCATGGTCTCGAAGGTCCGGCATGCCACCCCCTCTGCGTTGATGGCATCCGTTATCCTGTCCCAGATCTGCTGACGTCCGTCCTTGCCGTGTTGCATCAGTGGGTTGAAGAGGGCATCAAAATTCTCCAGGATCTTCTCCACCAGGATGTCAACTTCCCTGCAGTGAAGTTGACAGCCCTCTGCCTCGCTGACAGGGGATTGCCACTTTGGTCTGAGGATGACGGTGCAGAGATGGCAACCCCAGAGGCAGATGTGGGTGGGCAAGATGGTCCTGGAGATGGGCTGTGGAGCGGTGGAAGTGGTATGGCACCTGGGAGTCTGGTGAAGCAGCTGAGGTGGTCACAGGGCCAAGGAGGGATGCGTGAGTATGTGTAAAAGCAACTCTGACCGTACATGCGAAGGGGAGTAGACGGACAAGTGGAATAATGTGATTTCTGGGGTGCTACACAATTCGTTCACTTCAGTGAGCGTGCAAACTTCTCATTTTGGTGGGGGATTTGCCTCTGCACATACGCATGTCTACTTTTGTTTTTTCAGAGGCTTACAGTGAGTCGCATACACAATTTTCCTACTCTGGGTGCCCCAGTATATTGCGTACCTCCATTTTTTGCCTTAACTGTAGCCCAGGGTTCGCATTCACATATTTTGCTACGCTGGGTGCCACTTTGTATCGCGTACCGCTTTTCATTTTTAGAAAGCTATTCAGGAGGTCTTACATACGCTATTTCCCTTTTTCGGGGGTACCGTTGCATTACGCATCCCGTATTTCTGTCACCTGGGGTACATTTGAGCCTTCTTAGTCAACATAAGTATGTTTTCCATCACATACACTGCCCCCTCACTCGAATTGCCCAGGACAATTGCTTTGTGTGCCTTCCATTGTTCACTTACACCTGGAACATGATTGGAAAGGCCCCAAGAGGTGACCGGGGTCAGGGAAGTGCAGCGGAAGCAGCTGTCCCAGGCCCAAGGGCCCAGGGATATGCAGTGGAAGCTTTAGTCCCAGGGCAAAGGGCCCAGGGATGTGCAGTGGAAGCTACTGCCCCAGGCCCAAGGGCCCAGGGATGTGCATGGAAGCTTCTGTCCCAGCCACAAAGGGTAAGGGTCGTACAGCTAAAGCAGCTTTCCCAGGCCCAAGGGTAAAGTACATGCAGCTAAAGCAGCTGGCCCAGCTCCAGTGGGTGATGCCATGCCCCAGGCCACTAGTGGTCTGGCATGTGGGGCCCAGAGTGGTCCGAGCCACACAGGGTCAATGCCAACACCAAGTGCCAAGAAGGCACAGCCTGCACAGCAGGAACAGGCTCAACTCCTTGGCATGGCAAAGCACACTGGCATGTTGAGGAAGAGGAACGTCGATGATGAAGAACTCCAGATCCTCATGGACTACATTACAGAGCACCACCATGATATGTGCCTGCAACCATGGAGCATACATACACTGGCTCAGTGTATGGTGCATTGGCAGCATGTCATGGATGAGATAGACGCCTTAGGGTATGAGAAACGCACTGCTGCTCAGGTCATGAAGCGCTGGAATGATCTCACCCGTCGCACCGAGTCCACGATGGGTGCCAACCTTGCCTCTGCTATGGCAACTGGAGTGGGGTCACCAGAGGAGGAGGTGCTCACCCCCCATGAAGTGGCTGTGACCCAATATATTCTACCAGAGCAGGTGCAAGGCATGGGAGGCCTGCCAAATTACGAGGGCACATCCGGTGAGTGACCAAGATTGTGCATCCTGAGCACGTTTAGTGAAAGATAACAAAGATGTATGATTGTGTTGTGCTTCTGCCAGCATTTGAATGACTGCCCTGGGTGAAGCATGAAGTGGTGTACTAACCCCTGTCCAGTGTACTCAAGAGTGGATACAACCCATGTTATGTTATGTTATTTTGCATTTATATAGCGCCTTATATACCATTGGTATGGTCTGAAGGCGCTGGTAGGTTGAACGCCCTTGGAAACCGAAGTTCAGATCAGTAGAGAGTGCAGAGAGTCAAAAGTGCGTGTGAGCACCGGGTATGTGTGCAGCTGGTGCGGTATTCGTGTAATAGCTGCTTCTTAGTGGTAGGGGTGGTGATTGAGAGATCAGGAGTATGTGTTTGTTCTAGCTGGATTTATCCAGACCAAATGTGGCTGCTTTAGGCCTGAGGAGAACGCCTGGCTGGGGTGTGTGTAACCAGCAGTGCTAACTTAGAATGATGGGGAGTGTGTGGCGGATGTTGGTATGAGAACAGTTATACCGAATGGTGTCATAGTAGCTCTGTGTTCTAGTTGAGTGGTGGTGTAAAGGAGAGAGTAAGCGTGGTGGTGTGATATGATGGGTTATATGCTCTTTCAAACGTTCTCTGCATTCCAAGCCATACTATATACGTCACGCAATTCTATGCGCTCCACTCCGTTCCATGCACTCCTATCCACTCCATGCACCCCAGTGTGCTCCACACACTCCGGTCCGCTCAACGCACTCATGCACTCCAGTCCGCCCTGCGTGCTCCAGTCCGCCCCGCACGCTTCAGTCCGCCCCACGTACTCCAGACTGCCCCACGCATGCACTCCTGTCAGCCTCATGCATGCACTCCTGTCAGCCTCATGCATGCACTCCTTTCCGCCACACGCACTCCTGTCAGCCACACGCACTCCTGTCCGTCACACGCACTCCTGTCCGTCACACGCACTCCTGTCCGCCGCACGCACTCAAATGCGCTCTATTTTCTCCGATCCGTTTCGTGTATTCTAAGTTGTTTTATGCACTCCATCCGCATATTTCACCCGTACCATTCCGTGTATTCTATGCACTCTGTCCACATATTTCGCCCGTAACATCTTCATACTTCATCCTTTCCATCCACCTATTTCACACGTTTCATCCACTTATGTCACCAGTTTCATCCACATACGGCACCTGATCCATCCAACTACGGCACCCGATCCATCCAACTACGGCACCTGATCCATCCATATACAGTACCCGTTCTATCCACATATGTCAGCCGTTCCATCAACGTACGTCACCCGTTCGATCCATATATGTGATCATTTCCATTCACATATATCATTTGTTCTATCCATATAGACTCCATCTACATACTTCACTCGTTCCATCCGCTCTACGCATTCAGCATCTCTGCGTACTCATCCATTCTACGCATTCATCAGTACTGAATGCAATCTGCGCTCGTTCGTTCTACGTACTCATCCGCTCTACGCAACACGTCCGTTCCACTCTAGGCACTCATTCGCTCTAGGCACTCGTCCGCTTTATGCCCTCACATGCACTATGCCTTCACCTGTTTTGCTCACTCACCTGCTCTACGCACTCATCCGCTCTATGCATTTATCCGCTCTGCGCATTTATCCCCTATACGCACTCATCCCCTCTAGGCACTCATCCCCTCTATGCACTCATCCCCTCTATGCACTCATCCCCTCTATGCACTCATCCCCTCTACGCACTCATCCCCTCTGCGCACTCATCCCCTCTGCGCACTCATCCCCTCTACGCACTCATCCCCTCTATGCACTCATCCCCTCTACGTACCCCTTTTTTCATATGCACTCATTTGCTCATATGCTCTCGTCTGCTCTATATACTTGTCGGCTCTACCAACTAGTCTGTTCTATGCAGTCCTCCAATCTACACATTCTTCTGCTCAGCTCATCCATCCCACTCCGCTCATCCATCCTTTCCCCGCACTCATCCGTTCTACGCACTCATCAGCTCTGCATGCATTCCGCACTCATCCATTCTACATGCTTATCCGTTCTACGCACTCACCCGGTCTATGTAACTCATCCGCTCTAGGCATTTGTCCGCTTTATCCCCTCGCATGCACTACACCTTCATCTGCTCTACGCATTCACCCACCCTACGCAATCACCTGCTCCCCGCACTCACCCGCTCCCCGAACTCACCAGCTCCCCGCGCGCATCCGCTCTCCACACTCATCCGCTCTCCACACTCATCCGCTCACCACACTCATCCGCTCCCTGCACTCATCCGCTCCCTACACTCATCCGTTCCTCGCACTCATCAGCTCCTCGCACTCATCCACTACCCGCACTCATCCACTCCTCGCACTCATCCGCCCCACGCGCTCATCCGCTCCCCGCGCTCATCCGCTCCCCGCACTCATCCGCTCTATGCACTCATCCGCTTTATGCACTCATGCTTTCCACGCATTCAACAGCAATATGCACCCATCAGCCTTATAAAGTAATTTGCTAATATGCAGTAATCCTGTGCTATATATTCATCTGCTTTCTACACTCATCTGCTCTATACACTCATCTGCTCTATACCCTCAACCGCTCTATACCGTCATCCGCTCTATACACTCATCCGCTCTGTACACTCATCCGATCTATACACTCATCCGCTCTATGCACTCATCCGCTCTATGCACTCATCCGCTCTATGCACTCATCCGCTCTATACGCTCATCCACTCTATACAGTCATCCGCTCTATACACTCATCCGCTCTATACATTCGCCAGGTCTGCACATTCATCTGCTCCAGCGATCTACACACTCTCTGCACTTCCGTACTCATCTGCTATCCACACTCATGCGCTCTACATACTCATCCGCTCTACATACTCATCTGTTCTACACACTCATCCAGTTTACGGTCATCGGTTCTGCACATTCATCTGTTCTACGCACTCCTGCGTTCTACTCACTTCTCTGTATTTACGCACTCATCCGCTCTACACGCTCGTCCGCTCTACACACCCAACCGCTCTAAGCACTCATCCGCTCAACATGATCATCCATTCTATACACTCATCCGATCTACATACTCATTCGATTTACACACTCATTTGAACTATATAGTCATCTGTTCTTCCACTCATGCATTCTTCCACTCAGCGCATTCATCTGTTCCACACGCTTCATCCATTCTAACTATTTCATCCACGCCATTCACTTCGTTCACTCCTCATGCATTATGTCCATTTCAGGAGTTTAAATCTCTTTTTTCTGTTTCCGTATGATTCATTCTTTTAACCACTTCACTGCTTTGATCTACTTTACTCGTTTAATTCTGTTTGTCCTTTTAGTTTATATTAGGGGTTATTAGCTGCAATTTCTCGCATCAGGTAGTTTGTTGGATTGGTGTCATTGAGATGCTGTTAGTCTGTTTGGGTTAGTTTGGTACGGTTAGTTTTAGGGGAGGAGCCAGGTTTTCAGCAGTTTGTGGAAAGACGTTAAATCCTCAGTTAGGCGGATGTGGGGTGGGAGTGAGATCCACAGCATGGGGGCCAAGTCTGAGAATGATGATCCGCCTAACCTGACTTGAGTTTGTCTTAGGTATGACTAGGAGGCCGGCTGAGCTTGATCTTAGGGTGCATGGGGGTGATAGGGTTTTAGCTTGTCTTGAAGATATTGAGGTCCGGTTTTATGCAGTGCTCGATGGGAGATGCATAAGGTTTTCGGGCTACTGGAAGCCAGTGCAGCGTCTTAAGTGCTGGGGAGATGTGGTCTCTTGGGTGGAACGCAAGCAGCATTTTGGCTGCCGTGTTTTGTGCCCTTTGGAGTTTATTCAGTTGGTACACGTGGACTCTCGAGGTATAGGGGGTTTGTGTAGTCCAGTCTTGATATAACGATTGATTGGACCGCGGAAAGTCTGTTGGGAAAGGAGAGATATGGAAAGATGCGCCTAAGGGTTTTAAGGTGGTAGTGGCAGGACTTTGAGACATTGTTGACTTGGCGCAAGAGTGTTAGGTCAGAGTCAAGGGTGCATCCAAGATTTTTCACTGTTGGAGGGGGTCGGTGAGTTGCCCATGGCGGATGGCCTGGGTAGTGGGTGCGGAAGAAGTTTGGAGTTGCCACATACCATGATTTCCGTTTTGGAGGGGTTTAACAAGAGGTGGCTTTGGGTCATCCAGAGTTCTATGTAAAGGAGACAGGAGGCCAGGTGAGGTCAGGAGTTGGGTTTTGAGTTCAGGAGTTTTAGAATTAGTTGAGTGTCGTCGGCGTAGTTGTAACACAGGATGTTGTGTGAACGAATTATTGGTGGGAGGGTGATCAAGTAGATATTGAACAGGAGGGCGGATAGGCATGCTCCTTGTGGGACTCCCGTGTCGACTGGTCGGGCTTGGGAGGTATAGGTGGGGAGTATCGTTATTTGGTACCTATCTTTGAGGAATGAAGCTATCCATTTAAGAGCAGTTCCACAAATTCCTTGGGAGTGGAGGCGGTCTAGGAGGATTGAGTGATTGATTGTGTCAAAGGCGGTGGATAGGTCAAGAAGGATTAGTGCGGCGCATCCCACAGAGTCTGCCGTCATTTTAAGGTCATCCCAGATTGAGGTTAGGGTGGTTTCAGTTCCGTGACGGGCTCTGAAACCTGATTGTGCGGGGTATAGGAGATTGTTGGCTTCGACAAAGGCATTTAGTTGGGAGTAGGCGGTTTGCTCAATGAGTTTGGCAAGGAACCTGGTGTTTGAGATGGGGCTGTAGTTTTTGGGCTCGAGAGGGTCGAGGGAAGGTTTTTCAATTAGAGGTTTGATATGAACCGTTTTGAATGTGTCGGGAAAGATACCAGAGGAAAGGGAGGCATTTATGATGGATCTTGCGTGTTCTCCTGCGCAGGTGGAAGCAAACATTTCTTTGTGGGTTGTGGCTGGGCAAGGGTCCAGCGGAGAGCCAGATGGTTTGCGGACATCAGTTGCACATGGCCGTGTGACAGTACTTACCCACCAGTAGCATGGCCAGCCAACATCTGCAACATGATACCACAATATGCCATCTTGTTAGTTGCATCAGTGATGCCAGTCACCATGACCGGCTAGATATGTGCTTGTGTCTGAAGCACGAGTTACACTTCATGCAGTGCAGGGTCAAGATTCTATATTCACACATGTAGGTAGGTGCTTCCATGCTACATAGACCTTCCAAGGAGGCTACCAACATGCCACACTGCGTGCCTTGAATGATTGTGCATATTTCTAGACTGGCAATGACTCCGGAGTTGATTTGCTGTGAGGCCTGATCCCTGTTACCCTCCCAACCTCACCACACACTGCAGGGGTCCATGCTCCTGTCCCTCTTGTGGGTCACTGTAGCTACTTCCTATCTCAAACTGCATTTAATTACTCTCTCCACTTCACAACAACATACTTAGGGCATGTTCCCATTGTGTGCAGTCCCTGTGGCAGGTCAAAACTGGTGTGGCATGTGATGGATGCGCACTTGGGTGTCAATATGTGTGTCTAACTGGTGACATGTTATCTAATAGCATGTGACCAAGCCACATGTCCATGCCCATTTCACTGGTATTTGTCACTAGTTTGTAGTTCCATGTGTCATAATGTGCTTGCTAAGTACAATGTTTGTTGCCAATATGTCCACTGCCAGCATGGGCCTGAGCATGTTATGGTGTTGCCAGTCTGCATATGCCTTGATAAGATGGCTTCTTGTACATAGTGTGCGGATGCTGCTTCTCTCATGGTGATATGCTCTGCATTTTGTTGCATGACAGCAATATGATACACATGCTTACTGTAGACACGTTTCACATGACTTCTCATGTCTTTTTCTGTCCTTGTGCAGGTGCGAAGGCACCAGATTCTGAGGCGGAGGAAGAGGAGGAAGGAGTGTCTGTGCAGGTCCAGAGCACCAGTGGAGGACTTGTTGTGGCAGGCCATGAGAATCCACTGGTGCTACAGACCATCCTGAGACTATCAACATACAATACTGAGTCTTGGGACTCCAGTAGCTCTGGTGCTGAACCGGATTTGCAGTCCTCAATGCTGTTGGAGGTAAGTGCACCAATTGTTGGAACAGTTGGGGTCCAAGAGTCTGCAGGAGGTTAGGTGCCTTCAGAAGGCCAGTCAGTGGTGTCAGGGCAGTGTGTGGTGGTTACGGATGCAAGGCCACACTGCCATGTATTGGTTTCTGGTCCTGGACCAGATCAGATGTCCAAGGGAGGGTTGCTGTCCTGCAGCCAGAGACATTGGCATCACAGCAAGGACAATGCATCCTTGGGTCAGGCGGGTTTGGCCAGTGCACACGTGGGGGACGTGTGCAGCCTGGGCAGACCGAGTGGGTGCAGCAGATGTTGCATTCTGCACACCGTCAGGGTGCTGCCTTAGAGAGTTTGGCTGAGGGCATGGATAGGGTGGCCAGTTCCATGATCCAACCAGCAATACAGATGGAGCAACAGCTGTAGGTCATGCGGTCCACATGCAGCTCCCACTGGCCGGGCATGGAGGCCAACAGCAGGAGCCGATGGGCAGATCTGAAGTCTCTGGAGGCAGCCCTGCTTTCAGAGGGTCGGGTACACAGGGAAGCCCTGAGGCAAGAGTTGTTGGCTCACAGAGCTGCAGTCCGTGAGGAAGAGGCAGCCACCAGGAGACTGTTCCAAACAGAGATTCTGACATTGAGGCAGGAAGTCTTGGCAAACTCTGTGCACACCGTGATGTTGTGCATGGTGACCTACAAGCCCTCAGTATGACATTCATCAGTGTCACGCATGGCCGTTGCTAGTGAGGACCAGGCCAGGACACTTCATGGTCAGCCTCAAGCACCACTACCACCTTCTGATTCAACCCAGGATGGTGGTGCTAGCAGAGACATGCCTCCCGGTCCACCATAGCTGTGCTGTCCGTTAGGCCATGGAGGTTTTTTTCTTTTTTAAACATCCACCCATGTAGAAGTTGACTTGCACCCTGTTCCTCCCCTCTCCTGGGTGGAACCCCCCCTCCGGAACATGATGGACATTTTTGATTTTTATATTTTTTTATTTAATTTTATTTTTGGATACTTTTGTACACCCCAGGCCCGGATGTTGGCATTTTATTTTTGAGTTGCCCTTTCCATGTCTATTTATTTATTTTTTTCTTATATTTTCCTTGAGGTGTGCTGTCAACATCTCAAGACCAGGCGGTTCGCAGTGGTGGACATGCATGCATGCACAGTGAGGTCAACTTGCATGTTTGCATTGTGGTGTATAGGATGGCATGTGCAGGTAAATATGGTTCTGTGTTCCATGGCACATATGTGCTGTGTGAATGTTTTTTTTTTTTTTTATTTTCAATTAGTTTATGCAAACCTTTGAAAAACTTTATCTTTTAACATAAGATCAACATTCCATCTATCGTCCTTAACTATTTTTCACTAAACACCTTATTGGTCTACTTCTCAAGACTTGTTCTACCCCCAATTCCTCTACCTTTGCACCAACAGATATTCTGTCTTATCAGTCTTTTCAGAGAGGTTGGTCTCCTGACCTATAACTGTGCGGGCCGCTGTTTTAGGCAACCACCGGATTCATTTTTAGGCGCTTCTGCAGGAGCTCTAAAAATCGCATTACTGCAATCAACAGTGGCTTGCTTTCAGTCAAGTGTAGTTGTCTCCACCATTCTTCTTCAGACAGCGTCTGGTAATTTGTCATCATCTTTCCCATGCAACTATCACTTTGATCATTTAGTTCAGTACAGCTTAGAATGAGGTGTTTTAAATTTTCATCTTTCTCCCCACAGAATCGGCATAGAGTGTTTCCCCTGGATGTGTGAATGGTACTTCACTATGCCTGTTGGAATGTCTTCTCCCATGTTTGTTTCAGTAATCCGTGATCTGGCTGTGACTGATGTCCCAGGGGAGAGACGCCCGGCACCCTTTGACGTTCATTCTCCCCATGCCCTCCACCAGACACTGTCCCTCCTGCCCATGATTAGGAGACACAGTTCCGGGTGAAGGTGATGCGGGATTCACGCCATGCCGGCACAGTCATTGGGTAAGCATGAGCACTGTCTTGCATGTTGAGCACGCTTCATTGGTGTGCATGTTTGCTGCATGTCTTACTTACCTTATATGTGCTTTGCATGCTAACATGCCGGTATGGTTATTTAAGTGGTGCTCATTTCACAGTGTTAACTAGCTTGGTGAATTCATCTATGGCCTACCTACTGTGCTGTAGAGCATGCTATTATTCATCTCCAATCCAGGCAGTGTACTACTTGATGTGGTATTTCCTTGGGCGTCCCTCTCAGTGTCACTTTCTCTGTAGTGGTACACTGTGCTCCTGGGCTGATCACAATATATTTCATGTCTCCCTCGGGCACCCTGTGTTGCTCCTGCAGTGGGTGGTCTCTGCATAGTTTCTGTAGAAAATCATGTGTTGCCATGGATGTGCATGTTGTTTCTGTTGTTACTATGCATGTGATTGCATTTAGGGGAAGCGTCTCCTGATGGTGGGCAGCATATGCAAGGCAGGTGGGTACCCAGTACAGGTAAGTGAAGGGCATTATCAGACACATGTGTGGTGTTTGCATGGGAGTCTAGCACCGTGTGTGTGTTCACTTGGGATTGACTTGTCTTGTACTTCTTAATGGGTGCATGTTTCACAGGATGTGCTTCTGGTGATGGGTCTGGGCATGGTGTAGTTTCGATGGATTGGTGGGGCCACTGTTTTCATATTCTAAATTCTGGACATTCTAACTGTGTGGGCCTTTCATGGGTGTTTGGTAGTGGGTAGCATGGCTGGCTGTTTGTGGCCTGTGACAGGTGTTGGTGGTTGTGCCTCATGGCACTTTGATCATGTGTAATGAGTGGTACTTCACATCCCATGCAATTTTGTGGGTTTATGGATCGACGGCACATTTGGGCTGTCTTGATTATGGATCAACCAGTATGGTGTGCAGCACCAGTTGAAAGCCACAAACATGTGGGTATTAATGTACATTTGTGGGATGCTATGTTGTGTACCAGCACATTACAGCTAGTGGTGTGGGTGGTTTTAATGCATGTGCCATGCATGCGGCACCATGCTGTTTGAAGCTTCATATTCACCGCAGCTGGGTGCAGGGTACTGCTGCATTCAATTGGATGCAGTATTTGACCTATTGTATACTGTGACAGTGAAGTCTGCATTGACCATGCTGTTTTGGTTTGCATCCTACATTTTGCATGCATTAATCCTTGGTTGCTGTATCACATTGCTCTGTGTTGTCTGCGTATGTCTTCCATAGCAGTTGCCTCAGTGGCCAGCATTCCATTGGGACATCGGCCTTTGTGCATTTATGCCTCAAGCACGGTCCTGCCGGGAGTGCTAGAAGTCAGTATTTGTGTACCTGTATTCTAGTGGTTTGCATCACGGCTGCAATCTCCAAAATGTGCTGACAACTTGCCAACCCATCCACTGTATCTTCTGCACCTAGTCCTTCACTGTCCCTTTGTAATGCACTTGCATCTCATTTATTTTCGAAAAGACAAGATATACTACACCTCCTTGTGACAGGCTCTTCCAACACAAACCTCCTTACTCTGATGCCCCTATCACTCAGCCTCTTTCTCCCTCCTTCTCCCCCTTCGCTCCTTCCTCCCCTGAAGAAGTCACCAGAGTTGTCAACAGCATGAAGGTCACATCCAAACAGGTGGGACCATGCTCATCCAGAACCATCAAGGGCAACATCTCCTCTATGGCCTCGGGTCTTGCTGATCTCTGCACCCATTCCTTTGATGCAGTTTCCTTTCCATCCACCCTCGAGCGCTCCCTTGTGCGCCCCATACTTACAATACCATCTGCAGAGCCTTCCTGCCCAGCCAACTACCACCCGATTTCAATCACCACCTTCCTGGGGAAACTGCTTGTGAAGTTTGCCCTCCCACAAATGGGCACCCATGACATACTTATTGGCAGTGTACATGTAGAACAGTGTGGATTCCAACCTTCCTGAGCCACGGACACTGCTCTCCTAAACACCCATGAAGAATTGCTAGCATCCATCAATTCATAATCCCGTTCTGTTCTCATCCTTCTTGATATCTCATTTTCATTTGACACAGTGAAGCATTCCATCCTTATTAAAATGCTCCATGACTGCCCAGTGGACTGGCTTAGCTCATTCATAGCCAACCATTCCTACAAAACCATTCTGTGCCCTTTCTCCTACCCTACTTCCTCCTCCACATGTGGTGTCCCGCAGCTCTCCAATCTTTTGCCCTGCGTCTTTGACATATACATTTCCCTGCTGCAAAGCTTAATTGCCTCATTCTGCCACATATTCCAGTGCAATGCTTACGATACACAACTCTTCAGCCAAGTTCCTACTGACACACTTGCACCTTCATTGACCCTAACTGCCTCTCTGCCATCCCAAACTGCTGCCCTGCAAATGACCTCAGCTTGTACGCCATCCGAAGTAAAAGTCTCCCTATTGGATCCCATGCCGCCTACTTCTTCCAGTCACTGTGTCCTTCTTCCATGGGCTCATTCCCTGCCCCCTCATCCGAAGCAAGGAATCTTAGAGTGAGCTTTAACTCCCCCTTTCCATCATCCCTCATATTATGCACATTCTCAAAAAGTCCCCCTTTAAGCTTTTCTTTATCATGGTAACTGTCCCCTTCCACACCGTCAGCCGGAGACTCAATGTTCCCCAAACTCTGGTCCTCTCCAGGCTACACTACTGCAACAGCCTCCTCCTTATTGTTCCTTGGTCCACCCTGCGACCCCTCCAGTTCACCCAGATTAGGGCAGCAAGACTTCTCATTGGCCTCAGGACCCTAGACCGCATCTCTCCTGCACTACAAAGCTTTCAGTGGCTCGCAGTCTCAGCACGGATTACATTGTAATCCCTGTGTATACACAGGGCTATCTGGGGCTGGGTACCACTCTATCCTCACTCCCTCCTGATCAAATACTCCCCTTCTAGACTCCTGCATTGCTCTGGCAACAACTCCCTGCGTGTCAAGCACTTTGGTATAGAAAGGGCTGTTGGTGTATCCATTTCCTCTGCATGCTGCCTTCTGTGTAATAGACTTGCTCTCCCTCTGCGTCTTGAGCAGGACCTCCTTAAATTCCCAATAATCCTCAAGTCCTTTCTCTTCGCCTCTTCCTTCTCCCCCTCTCTTCCGTGCTACTCATACAGTAGCGTGCGTGATGTGCAGGGCCCTTATGTGTACTCGGGCCCTGACCCCCCAAATGTATCATCAAATCAACTGTGTATCTACTGCACCTGCTCACACTTAGCATCACCACGGGAGGTTGCACTTACGTTTAACTTTTATTTTCTTAGCACTTCACTGCAAGCTGATCTCCATGAACAAATCCAACCTTTTTCCCTTGCCACCCTCCCCTGTACACTTGCGCGTTGAGTACACTCACAACGCATAGTGGGTTTCTCTCCCCTCCAAGTTATTGCCATGATTTGTTTGAAATATTGATTGTATTATTTATCTCTGTTAGTAATTCAGTGTCTACCTTCCCCTGTCCCCACCCTATTGCCCTGTGTGTACTTCTAAACATTTGGGGATAATATGTTCCCATGACTGTGTTCAGTACACTGTCCGAATGTAATGCAGGTGATGGCATGCCTTATCATGTCATTGGTAGTCTTCAAGGGGTGTACCAGATTTTTGTTGGACTCTATTATCTGCATATGTGATGTGTTCACATTTTCATGCAGCATGTTGACTGATGAGTGCATTGTGTATGTGCCATCGTCTAGTGACTGGGGATATGTGATGTTAGGAAAGATTTCATAATTGTATGTAATTTTCCCTCCATGTGCCAATGTGTTGTTTTACACCATGATCTAGACTTTGCCAGAGAAGCGCAGCCTTCCGCAGCACTCCTCTGGGCTTTCGCTCAATTCTTATGGGGAAACTGACATGCCCTTAAGACAGTCAGTACTGGGAGACTTCGTTTCCCTTAGTCCTTTCCTCATGTTGCAGCTTTTGTGCAACATGAAACAAGAGTGCCCCGTAACTTACATTACTGCGCTCTTGGGTCTCTAGTCATTCCAAAGGCCCTAGAAACTCTCGCTGGACTTATCATGAACTGTGCAAGTGTGTCACGGACGGGACTGGTGGCAGCTATCGTTTCTCTTGTGTTTTAAATCCATTTTTTGCCATGTATCCGCGCTTACCGCGTTTGGCACAAATAGGTGGCCTGGCTCCCAAAATGGCTCTCCACAAGGTTCTTTGTCCTGTCCCCTGACCGTTGTGCCCCTTCACCTTCCCCCAGGTCGCGCCGACCCGGGGCAGTCCTTATTTGGTCATGCACTTTCCCGCGAAACACAACGCTTTCGCGGGCTTCTGCATGCCTTGTGTGTGCCTCCAGGGTGTGGGCTGGGATGTCTGTTCCCAATACACATCCTGGGTGCCAGAGAGTCTAGAGCAGGGGTCTCCAACGTTTACGTAAGCTAGAGCTACTTTTAGTGGAGGACAACGGCGGAGAGCTACTAGCGTCCGATATCGGGGTGGGGATATTTATAAACCTCTGAATTTTTACCAATATTTTTTAGCCCAATTATTTCCTCTCTATAAACAGATGGAATAACATATTCCTTCACGATTATATTAAGAACTTAAAAAACCTCTTTGTTGCATTATTATTTATTAGTAGCTGTCTCAAAAAGACAGATATTTGTTGGACTACCACACAAATATCCTGTCATTTTTGTGCCCTTCCTTTGCGTTTTATGCAGGCTTTCTACATGCTAGGCACACTATTATTTTCCAAATGTGCATTTCACACTTCCATAAAAAAAATAAAAGTAATTTCCAAATTGAAAAATGCTGCTTGCGTTCACTAGTTTTCTTTGAAATGTTTTTTTGTCAGACACCACACATACTCTGTTATGTGTCTGTCCCTCTGTGTTTTAGCACAGGTTATATTTATAAAGATGTTATATGCTTGTCAAACTGGTTAATCAAAAATAAATGCTTCTGTTGTGCTGACAGCAGTTTTTAGGAAATTAAACTGTGGGTTTATGGGTGCCAACTTTTGATTTTCACTACAGGGGCAGAAATATCCCCATCTCCATCCTGAATGGATGCAAGCAACCAGCCCAACCCATACCCTGGCCAAACACATTTTATAGCACTTTTTCTATGATTCCAGTGCTATGCGGACGACACTCAGCTCATTTTCAGGCTACCCTCAGCCACCTCTTCTCCCTCCCTCATCTCTGACTGCCTGTCCGCCATCCAGGAGTGGTGTGCCGTCAATGAACTCTGCCTTAATGCCAGTAAGACTGAGATTCTCCTCATTGGCCACCTGCTCCCTCCTTTCCTGTCACTCTCTGGCCGGCCTCCCTTGGCCCTCCTCCTGCTCCCACCTGTGAGGCTAAAAACCTCAGGGTCATCTTTGACTCCACACTCTCCTTCTCTCCTCACATCTCTGACATCTCTAAGAAGTCACACTACAAGCTGCACCTCCTCAGAGGCATTCTTCCTTTCCTCTCCTTCCCCAGGTGCTCAATGTCTCCAGAGCTCTGGTTCTCTCTAGGCTGGACTATTGCAACAGCCTCTTTCTAAATCTGCCTGCTTCTACTTTCCGCCCTCTGCAACTCATCCAGAACAGGACTGCGAGACTTGTCCTTGGCCTCAAGCCCAGGGATCGTATCTCTCCAGGACTGAAATCTCTGCACTGGCTCCCAGTGGCAGCGAGGATTAAGTTCAAAACCCTCTGTATGGTCCACAAAGCCTTTTGGGGCCTGGGGCCTAGGGCCCCAGGGCCCCAATATCTTCAGCTCTCTCTTTAAAAAAATCTTCCTTCTCGAGCTCTACGCTCATCCGCCTCCAACTCCCTCGGGGTCAGTCGCTTCCCCAAGCAACCAGTTGGTGGTAGATCTCTTTCCTTGGCTGGGGCTTCCCTCTGGAACAGCCTCCCTGTCTCCCTGAAACTTGAGAAGAATCATCTCCGGTTCCGGAAGCACCTCAAAACCTTTCTCTTTGCTTCTGCCTTTTCTCCTCCTCTCCCCTGCTGACTTCCTGGCCGATACTGAAACTGCACTGGTCACCTGCACTGGTCACCTGGCAACCCCCCCTGCTCTCAAGCCCAGCCCCCCCTCCCACCAGTTGCACACCTGCACTGCCTTCCTGGCAACCCCCTGCACTTAGGGACTGTTCTGTACCTCTACAGTTCCACCACTAGCACTTGACACCTGATGTCTGCACTACCCTTGCACTTGCCACCAGCTGGCCGGATGCTACTGATTGTTATTTATTATCCCATGTAGTGCACTGTCCCCCTCCCCTCGCCCACGCACTTTCCTCCTTCCCCCTTCCCATGCACGTGCGCGATCTGAATGACACCTGGCCTAGTAGGATCATTGTCTGTCTTCTCTCTATTCCCCCTCCCTTGCCTCGTCGCGCCTTGAAACACTTATGATATGATACCGCATTTAGTTTTGAATATATAACATCTCAGCATCGGTCTGTCAACCTGCTGAGCTACCCTGGTAGGCTTCTACTGTACAGCGTGTCTATGGATCGCTTAATGTACTAAAAGTGGGTGTACCTGTGTCATGGAAGTGATTTAAAGTGGAAATGTACAGTGTGGAGTTTGGAAAGAAGCCACATGAAAGAAATTGCACCATTTTAAAAATATTATTTTGAAAATTTCCAGGAGAGCAGCAGTGCTACTGTGATATTTTCATTGCGTGGTCACAATGATCCTGATCCTGCCCCAACCCCTCTGACATCTCTGGCAAACAAGAGCAGCTTGCTTAAGCAAGACAGTGTCGGGGGCGCACAAGGCCAACTCTGGTACTGCAGGCGGCCTGCAGAAGCAGAATGTGATACTGACATCTGTCAGGAAATTTACAAGCAGCTCCATGTGGCACAGCAGTCAAGCTCCCCCGCAATTTGGACGTCCAGGGTTCGGATCCTGATCAAGGAAAATAACTGCAAAAACACAGCATTGAAATATTTTACTTAAAAAAGTGTTTCTTTTTCAGTATGTCCAGCGCGGGCGACTGAAGAGTCTCAGGCGAGCTACTAGTCGCCCGCGATCGACCGTTTGGCGACCTCTGGTCTAGAGTGTCCTGAATGCCTGGGACCACCGTGGTCCGTGATAGGTCCACGTTTGTTGTGAGTGTTTGTGAGCAGATCTCCCATTGGGTCCTCTCCGTTTTGGCGCGAAGGGAACACTGGATAAGAGGAGGCTGAAAACACCACTACCAGGTCGATCTCCTGAGTTCACACCGAACAAGGGATAAGGAGCAAAGTATCCTGCAACAAGAAGCTGAGTCAAAGAACCGCTGGTGACCCGCTGAAGGTTTGACACCCTGAGCCGCTGTCATCCTGCGAGACCCCTCTGCATCTGATCTTCCTAGAAGGTCTGCGAAGGCGCTTCGACCCATTGGAATAGTGGGATCAACTATTCCCGGCACCTTCATCAAACCCTGCCAGTAAGCCTCTTTGGAAGTGTCCCTGGGGCAACCAGTGAGCTGACCAGCTTACGCAGGACGCTTTGCTCTGTCACCGCCGCCGTTTCGGGGAAGCCCTCGAAACTTGGTCTACTGCTTGCTCTGCGTCCACAGCACCCTCACACCGAATTCGTACACTTGGCATTCCCAGGTCTGAAGTGAGACGAGTGCGCCCGGACCAGAGTAAACGTAGTTGCCGTGTGGCCCTGCTCTGGTAACAACCTGTGCACGTCCGCTGCATTTGGGACACCCTCGAACCTGCATCCTGCTATGCAGAATCTACACGGTGTCGAGACGTCCTGATCATCGTAGTTGAACCTGCCAGCAACGTGAACTGAACTGGAGAAGTCTGGGTCTGCCTGCGTCGGGGACCGGTGTGTAGTCCATACCCCAACCGGTGGCCCCTCGCGCAGGAGCCCGTTTCTTTTCTACCGCTGTTGCGAAATAGCAACTCTATCCCACACTCTCACCCTGCCTCTGCCCACAAGTGGAGGTCTTGCTTAAGTAGTGGGGACTTGTTCTGTATCGCTTCATTCACCTTCCTGAACTGCCTGATATCCTTGAAGAGGCCCTCTTTTGTCCATTGGCACCAGTGCGTGCAGGTACTTTTGAGCATAAGGCTCCTCTCTTCATAGGGCTCGAACTTCCTCCTAGTTAGGTGTATTTCGGATGTCGAACTGGGTCTAATGATTACTTGCACTGCCTGTTTTCCTCCCCATCTAGGTGGTCTACATATTACGTGCTCCTAACTCCTTAGACCCTGCGGTCTTGTATATATATTGTATTGATTGTGATGTGTTGGTTTACTTTAGTATTATTGTGATTCTTTGCTATGGTCCATGTTAAAAAGGCCTTGTAATAAATGTGTCTATAATTTTAATATAACACCTGTCTGGAGTAATTTGTAAGTGTCCTTGCTTTGTGTGCTCATTGAGGTCTTTCCGTCGCCCTCACCCCTCTTGAGACTTAGTCTTGACCGCCGCCATCGCTACCCTGATTGGTCTGGCTTGTCCAGAGGTTACCCTGTTCCAAGAAACTAGGCTGGCCTTCTGAACCTCTGCCCCTCTAGGTCAGAGTTCAGCGATCCATCTTAACATGTGACATGCACATTTGCTGCATGTCATTGAGGGTGACAGGCAGTGTGGGGTATGTTGTGGTTTGTCAGTGTGTGTGATGTGTGTGTTTGATTTGTATGCAGTGTGCAGGTGTTTGCGCATGTGTGCTGGGACACATGTTGATGGTTGTCCTTTGAGTTGTTGTTTGCTTGTGTTGTATGTCACTGGGGGGTGCCTGTGGGTGTTCATTTTTGTTGGGGCATGTATGTGTTAGCTACACTATGTTGCATTTTGTTCTTTGTCTGCAGATCCTTCCATCAGGGAATGATGGCCATTTCATGGGATGAAATTTGAGTGTCAACTGCATGCCAGGGGGATAGGTAAGATGTTCATTTATACTGAATGTTAGGGAATGTTGAAGAACTTGTGGCTCAGTACTGTAATTCTTTTGTACACTCAACAATAGGGACATGTTTGTGCGCAATATGCACAATCTGAGACATGTGTGCATATATTAGCCATTGTGCTTGTTGCAGTTTGTGTACATGTGAATAGCTGAGGCCATGTATGGCTTGCAGCTTAGATATGATGTTTCTGGATTTATCAATGCTTACACATTTGGCCGGTATGTTATTTAGTCAGATCCACCACAGCAGAAGGGGATCACTACAGTGGGTATGGTGCACAGTATAATTATCCTTTTACAACACAGGATGAAATGTGTTTTATTTCTAAGGAATGCACACAATTTAGCACTTACAAGGGCACTTTTTCAGGGCGGTTGTGTGGGCACAGTGGATTGGTCCATTGTCATCGTTGAATGGCACCTGGGATGTAGCGGGATCATGTGCACTCCACAGGGGAGAGATTTTAGGTGAAATATGATTGCACAAGCTGGGCACGTGCAGCCTCTCGACGTGCTCTTTGCCCATCCATATGCAAGCGGTGGGCCTGTGGGTGTGGATGGGGTGCCACCACCATGTCCACTGGGATGCCACGCTATAGTGCAACAGTGTGCAGGATACATGCTGTGACAATGATCCTGCAGACTACTGGTGGTGCATATAGCAACACACCACCAGAGTGGTTAAGGGAGTGGAAACGTGCCTTGAGCACTCTGAATGTGCGCTCCACTATGCCCCGAGTTGCAATATGGGCAGTGTTGTATTTTACCTCTGCAGGTGTGTTGGGGTTTCGTATTGGCGTCATCATGTATGCGCTCACTGGGTAGGCACTGTCACCTGTAGATGTGAAATTGTTGACATTGTCATTTGTTGATAGTGTCTATTTGTCTGTGTGCAACATGCATGCATATGGCGATTCCTACTCATCAATGAGCCATGTGTTCCCATGCTTCCCAGCTTCAAGGGCCCGGTGTAGGGGGTACATCCTGATGATGTAACTATCACAGGTGCTGCCAGGATAGTTGGCATAGACTGAAATAATGATACCCTTCGCATCACAGACAACCTGACGGAATGCCAGTGTTTCTGGTTGCGGTAGATGTGCTCTGTTGCTCAAGATGGACGTAGAGCAACATGGGTGCAATCAATGGCACCTGGCACTTTTGGGAAGTGCGCCACCCCATACAAATCTTGGACCACTGCTTGCCTTTCTGCAGGTTTTCTGGACATGGAGATATGCTGGCGGGCAGAAGGACGTGCAGTTATTATTGCCAACACCTAGTGTAGGCAGCGTGACTGTGTGGCCTGTGAAATGTCAGTGACTGTGGAGGTGGTCTGCTGGAATGAGCCAGTGGCCAAAACATGCAGTACAGTGAGCACCTTTTACTTGGGAGCACAGGGTGACCAGGTCTAGGATGATATAGGGGGGGCCTATACCTGCCATAGACCTGGTCATCAGGGATCCCAAAAAGGCTGGTTCTTGGGTGGAAGATCCGGGTTCTGGCAATCCTCCCCCTCCTGTGGTGTCCCAGGATGACTGCTGCAACAAATGGTGCATTCATCGTGGCTGTATACGTGCGTTTGTTGATCACGCTTGCTTTTTAAACATTTGTTTGTGTGTGCGTTGACATTTATGGCTGCTATCGCGTGATGTAGGTGTTTAAGGAGTTGTGCATACTTTTTCGTGTGCCGGCAATCCCTGGTCGATTCCAAGAATACGGTTGTTTTGCGCGCGTATGATGGTGCGATTATTTGACGGTGGAACATCCCTTGTAACGCCCACATTTCTGCTTGTTCTTCCCCATTCCACATGTTCCGCCCCCTTTTTAGGTGGCTGGGCATGCTCGGACGGCCCTTCGCTAAGAGTCTCATGCAATGCCTCCATGGTGTCGCTGTGACCTGCTGGACCGGCGTGGATTCCTCCAAAGTCCCAGGTAATTACCATGCATTGTAATCTATGAATCGATGAACTGGGACTTGAGCAAGATTCCGGGCACAAGCCCCGATTTTCCGTGCAGATTATTCCATGAATCGGGCCCATTGTATCAGACATCGGCCCTCATTCCGAAGTTGGTGCTAGTCATGGCGCTATTAGCGCCATGACTAGCACCAATACCGGTACCGCCACCGACTTGGTGGTATGGGGACTTACCGGTCTATTCTGACCTTTGCGGGACCGGTAAGTCCCCATTTGAAAAGCCATTCCCCATTCCCATTTGAGCCCCCATAGGGCTCAATGGGAAGGCGTCAATAACGGTACCGCAAATTGTGGTACCATTATTGACCCGGTATCCCTTTGCGGGTCCTGTCCATGACGCCTGGTAAAACCAGGTGTTAAGGGAGGGACCTGCAAAGGGACCTCGGAATAGGGCACAAAGGGATTACCGGCATTGGTGTCATTACCGGTGCTCGGTATCCCTTTGCGCCCAGGTCGTAATGACCCCCAATATGCCCAATATGCCCAAGAGCATCCTCTTGTATGGGAACTTCATTGGGTACAAACCCTGTCAGGTCTTACCTATACAGATCTATCAGGGATTTACATCCTGTCAGTACGTGTTGGACTGTTTTTAAATTTTTTATATATCCACATAAACAGTATATATGGTCTTCACCGGGCATCCCCAGCTGCAGCCCAAGGGTGGCCATAGTCGGGAGATGGTAAATTCTCAAAAGTAAGTCGAACCTTCTCACCAATACAGATGTGCACTTAACCAAAATGTTTTGAGGCTTCATGTTGTATAACTTAGCATATGATGTAAGGGATAACACCTTGGGGGCTCCATATGGTCATAATTGAAAACCCAATCCCAGGAATCTAACTTGCACACAAATTCCACTTTGAGCACTCCATGCTCATCTTCGCAATTGGTCACCCAATTAATTAATCTAAAGACATCCCGTACAGAATCCGCCCATGTACATAATCTACTGGTTGATTCTTGCTCAGAATTACCATGCGCATTTAGGATAAAAGTGGCCAAGTAGGTGCTTTCATCACCCTTTTTCCCTCTGTACTTGGGTTCTAAGGTACCTGACCTCTAGCTCCAACTGCACCAATTCCAGACACTGCTTGAGCCAGGCTCAGGGTCGCCGTCCAGAATTTTCTCTCCAGCACAATCAGCCATTTAAGGTTGGCCATCCCCAATAACGCTAGTCGATAGACAACTGCAGGGCAGAAACTCTACTTATAGAGCATTACAATCCCCTTATAAATGTAACCCGAGTCTAGCTTTTCTTTTCCCATATTATGTCAACATATTTACCCACCCAAACTCTAAACCCAGATACTTATACTCTGGAACCGTTTCAGCTGGTCCCACGGGCAAAGGTAGAAATGCCATTTTCCTGGCCAAGTTACCATAGCACATATACTTCGTTTTGGAGGAGTTCAGTACCAAGTCATTATCCACTGCATACTTGCACAGTGCCATGGCTGTCCTATGCAGTCCGACATAGGTATAGTCCAACAGGACTATGTAATCCGCATATGACAGCCAGTCAAAGTGCACGCTTCCACATTTCGGTAGGCAATTATTAACTAATGCAAGTAGCCAGGCATGTCTGCAATATAAAGATTGAAGATCTTTGGACCAGCACACATCCTGCTTGACTGGCCAAATGGTGCCGAGCTGGGCAGTGCCAGCCCCACCGCTCTTCAACTGTACACACACTGTAGTAGATTCATGCAGCAGCTTGATTGCTTCAAGCAGCCACTCGTCGATAACGTACCTCCTGAGCGTTTTGCCATAACTTTGCATAACTTTACGTCCACAAAGAGCACATGGAGCACACTGGCCACCCTCACCAAAGATTTACCAATCAGAGTGTCAAGAAGCAGCGTGTTATGTACAGTGGAATTCCTGAATTCTGTCTGAAATCGTCCCAGTATCTGGCTCGTTTCAACCCATCTCCACAGGACTTTAAGCAGAAGAGTGGAGAAAATCTTCCCAGTCATGTTGAGCATGGAAAGTAGATGGTAATTAGATGGTACACTCCTGCTCCCGTGTTTGTGTACTGGAATCAAGATTGCTTTTTTTCCAAGAGCTAGGCACACTTCCCCTACTGCAGATCTTATTAATCAGGATAACCAGAATCGATGACCACAGCTCTGGGGCTTGCTTCAGGACCACATTAGCCAGACCCTTGGGGCCAGGCACTCTACATCATTTCAGAACCTTGATGATCCCTTAATGTCATCGCTGTCAAATATTAACTCAAAAGGCAGACCGCGATGTGGGCGATGTTCAACAGGATTATCCCCATCTCCAAGTAAATTTCAAATATTCCAACTATTTACTGGCAGGAACAGGATTCGATACACGGTTGTATGTACCAAGGACTTTCCAGGTTATTTTAATATTGTCCCTTGCCGTGGCTGTATCCTTTGTTGCCACTAGGTATTTTTCAACAAAAACATGTGTCTCTAAATCTAATTTCTATATTGGTTTCTTAACCTTCTGATAGCCTGGTGCAGATTCAGGGGGTCCCTTTGATCTCTATTGGCTACCCAGATCACCTGTTTGAGTCTGCGCTTAGCCGCTACAATCATTCTGTCATATATGGTTTATTAGTCTATCCTGACCATCCTTAAAGGTGACTGGTCGTTTTGCTACAACAAATGAATTTGTCAACCTAGTCACCCAATCCGCAAACTCAACTATGGTTAATCCCGCAAGGGCCTGTAGATCTGAGGGTATATGTTTCATCATGCATTTACTACTTTTCTCTAAGTTATATGCTGACCAACTTATTCGATTGCCATCCTGATTCATGGCCCCAGCAAACGTAGGCAATTCAGCTTCCCCAAAGATGCTCAACTCAGTCGATAGAGCCAACATATCATGGTCACTGTCAACATTCACAATCACTTCCAGTCTTCTAACATATTTAGTAAAATCTCTGGAACAAAAAAAGTTATCAAGCAGTGTCTTCCGATCCTCCAAGTCAATGCACCTGGGACATCCCCACAGTTTGACCGTTTAACATTGTCATTTTTCGTTCCTGCAGGAAATTAGACCACCTTTTCCCCTGCTTGTTTTCCTTAGTCTGTTTCAAAGAGCACTTGGCATTCACCCATTCATTTGCAGCCAACTCTTCTGGGTCCATGCAATATGCATTAAGGTCACCAGGTAACAGAATAAAATTAGTTTCAGCCACACACCAACTAGTTATTGTATCCTTGATAATAGCAAAGATCTCCTCAGTAACCTTACCCCCCAGGGGGTCATATGCATTAATCTACAAATTGATCAGCAGCAGCCTCCCCACCATAGCTTGCTGGTACCGCCCGATTTCAACTGCAAGAACATTTTTCAACGGCTCCTCTACATGCACCCATTCTGTACCAATCCTCCCAAAGGGCATTCCACAATTCCCTTTGTAGCCAATGTCTGGAAGGTAGCATAACCTTTTACTGACAGTTCTGAGGTCAACCAGTTCTCTTGTAACAAAAAAACTGTATAGTGCCTTAGAGTATCGTCGGTACCATCAGGTACCAATAGATGTCGGGGGCCTCTGGTGTTCCAATTCGCAAAGTTAATTCAATTGTGATGCTTGGGAAGAAATTGCAGGAACCTGGAGAGCCAATTCTAGCCCTCTTTATGATATGATGCGATAAGATGTGACATTTTTTTTTAAACATATTTTTATTATTTTCATGTATCAACATCAACACAATAAACATCCTTCTCGCCCCTCCCCTCCCCACCCACTCCTCTGGAAGATGAGGGTCCCATTCGGTTTTGTTGCGGGGAAAGATTTACGAGTCGCAAATGTCTGATATTCTAATATTGTGCGGGCACCATTGTTCCATGTAGTCCGACTTTAGGGACTCCAGCACCGGTCCACATTCTTTCGTGAAGATGGTCTTCTGATCCTGAAGCTGGTGCGTTATCTTTTCCATGGTCATTTGCGACCAGACTTTATGTAGTCGCCCAAGCCGCGATGACTAGGCCCATGAAGCTTTTCCATTGGGATATGTGGAGTTTTTTGGCCTGTGGGTCTATGAGTCCGCACATCCACACCCGTTCGTCCATGTGGTCCGCCCCCGGAAAGATTTTGGTAATTTCCGCTTGCACTTCTCTCCAGAAGCCCTTTACCACCCCGCAGTCCCACCAGATAAGTCTCCAAGTGCCTGGTTCCCGGCACCCTCTCCACCATTGGTCCGACAATTTCGGGTACAGGGATTTGAGCCTCTCAGGGGTGTAGTGCCATTGCATGACTATTTTGAGCCACATTTCTCTTGTCTGAACCGCTCTGGTGAGTTTCGGGATTCTCCCCCATAATTCTTCCCATTGCTTCCTGGTTATACCTTCCCTTAGCGTGCCATCCCATCTCCTCATATATGCCCATTTGATTTCTTCTTCTGTCGTATTGATAAACTGATATAATGATGACACCAGTTTTTT
This sequence comes from Ambystoma mexicanum, assembly GCF_040938575.1. Classification (NCBI taxonomy): domain Eukaryota; kingdom Metazoa; phylum Chordata; class Amphibia; order Caudata; family Ambystomatidae; genus Ambystoma; species Ambystoma mexicanum. The sequence continues at coordinate 411,140,616 of NC_090923.1, read as the reverse complement.
GTCTCCAGGGTTGGTTATTATGTAGTTTTCGAAGGATGTTAGGTCTCTCGAGGCCGCCTGGTATACCTCGGGAGTGGAAAGCCTATGTTTCAATTGCTCATATTTATACCTTTCAGCTTCCGTCAGGTTCCACATTCTTTTGCATTCCGCAAATGTCCTTATTTCATTGTCTTGGAACATTTCCCCGATTTTCCTACACCCTGCTGTTTCCCAATTCTCAAAGGCACCAGGCTCTAGTGCCGGGGGGAAATGCGGGTTCCAACAGATGGGTGTAAATGGGGCTAGTGGGGTGGTCATAAGCCCCTTCTTGGTTTGGTCATCCCAGGTGCTAAGAGTAGTTTGCATGACCTCGCTGATTCTGAGGGTTGTGTGTCTATATTGTTTGTGTTTCCACAGCAGGTCCTCCAGAGGGGTCCTGGCTACAGCCCTGTCTTGTAGTGCCCATATTGTCCTTTGGTCTTCTCCCAGCCATTCCTTCAGAACCCAAAGCTGCGCCGCTTGATAATATTTCTTAAAATGTGGGAGAGCTAGACCCCCTGCCCTGATCGGGGCCGTGAGGATAGCTCTGGCCACCCTCAGTGGTTTTCTATTCCAGACGTATCCCGAAATGGCCTTGGACAGTGCTTTAAAAAACGAGTCTGGGACGGCTACTGGAAGGGCGTGAAAATAATAAAGGATCTTGGGGAGTATGTTCATTTTAACTGTTTGGATTCTTCCCCACCATGATACCCTAAGCGGACACCATCTGTCTAGTTCATTCTTCACCCTTGTCAGTAAGTGTGGGTAATTATTCTTATATAACAGGTCAACCTTACGTGTGAGCATCACCCCTAGATATTTAATACCCACCTCTGCTACTTTTAGCCCAGAGAGCCCGCCAGTTCCGCAACTTTCCCTTTATCTCCCTCCAGGAGTACGATCTCTGATTTTTTCCTATTAATTTTTAAGCCAGAGATCACCCCAAATTCCTCCAATTCTCTCAGGGCGTGTGGTATGGATCTCTCAGGATCTGCCAGAGCCAGCAGCATATCATCTGCATATGCAATAACTTTATTCTGCTTGCCCGCCATCTCGATCCCCTTTACCCCTACCGATTCCCTGATCCTAACTAGGAGAGGCTCTAGGAAAATGGCATACAGGAGCGGGGAGAGTGGGCATCCCTGTTTCGTACCTCTTGTAATATGCACCTTCTCGGTGACTTCCCCGTTCAGTGCAATTCTTATCGATGGAGAATTATAGTTGGCTTTAACCATATTGATAAAGTGATCTCCGAACCCCATATGCTTTAGTGTCTTAAACAATATGGACTATTCTACCCGGTCGAAGGCCTTCTCGGCGTCAAGGGAGAGCAAAGCCGCTGGTTTGTGAGTGATACCTATTTTTTCTACCAGATGGGCAATTCTTCTTAGGCTATCGTGTGTTTGCCTACTGGGGATAAAGCCTGATTGATCTGTATCTATTAGGGTCGGGAGGAGGCGGGATAGTCTGGCCGCCAGTATCCTGGTATATATTTTTGCGTCCAAATTAATCAGGGCTATAGGGCGATACGAGCCCGGGAGAGTGGGGTCTTTATCTGCCTTATGGAAAACCAAGACTTTCGCCTTGTTCATTGATGGGGTTAGGTTTCCTTTGTCCTTGAATGTGTTTAGTAGCCTTGTCAAAATTGGTGCGAGTATGTCCGAATACTTTTTGTAAAAGGGGGCCGTAAAACCATCAGGACCTGGTGCCTTTCCAGACAGGAGGTCCGCTATTGCCCTACGGACTTCTTGTTCCGTGATGCAGGAGTCCAGTAACTGTTTGTCCTCCTCTGAGATAGTTGGGAGATGTAGGGAGGGTAGGAACCTATCTTGCTGGTCCTCATCCGGGTGTTCTGTCGCACACAGATCTTGATAGAAAGCCTTGAATAACTCACCTATGCCCCTGTTGCGTGTTTGTGTATTCCCGTGTATGTCTTTGATGTTCAGGATCGTCGTTGATTTCTGGTTTTCTCTGAGTGGTCTTGCTAGGAATTTGTCTGCTTTGTTGGCCATGATGTAATAACGTTGCTTTAGGTAGAGTAGGGACCTCTCTGCCTTCTTATTGCGCAGCATATCGAGCTGCCCTTGCACGTGTTTCAATGCCTTCTTGAGAGTTCTTGTGGGATGAGCTACTATCTCCCCTTGTACATCTGTGACTTTCTTTTATAGTGTCCTTTCCCGTTCGTAGTGCTGCTTATCTTTAGCTGCTTTTAGTGCTATAATGTGACCCCGAGTTACTGCCTTGAAGGCTTCCCAAACGGTCTCTAGGGGAACATCTCCATTGTCATTTTGTTCCAAGTATTCTTTAATTTTGTCCCCTACTGCCTCCCCCATCATCTGATCCTTTAAAATGTCGGACGGTAATTTCCATTTCCAGAGACCTCTTCCCTTACCTGGCTTCTGAATGTCCAGCCATAGCGGAGCATGATCCGACAGTGCTATAGCCCCCATATCTATTCCCTGGATCATCCCCAACAGTCCCACCGACACCCACAAGTAGTCTATTCTCGACATCGTGTTATGGACGTGCGAGTAATACGTGAATCCATTTGCTTGCCCCATCTTTTCCCTCCAGACATCCTGCAGAGCCATCTGCTCCATCTTTAGTTTAAGTTGTTTAGAAGGGGGTCCCTGGCCGTGTGTCCCCCCAGCACTTCAGTCCAGCTTTGGTTGCCAGGCCAGGTTTAGGTCTCCCCCCAGTATTATCTCTCCCTTTGCAAATCCCTCTAGTTTCCCCAGCGTGTCTCGGAGAAATCCGTCTTGCCCAGAGTTCGATGCGTATATTACCGCAAGGGTGAGCCGGAAACCCTCCATCGCAGTTTGCAAATGCATACCTCCCTTCCCTATCAGCCAGCGTGTCTATGAGGGTCGCCTCCAAACCCCCTTTAACTGCAATCAACACACCTGCTCTTTTATTGCCCGCATTTGCCTGTGTCCAGATCGAGTACCCTCTCAGGCGAACCTTCTGCCTATCCGGGGCCTTGATATGTGTCTCCTGGAGGAGCAGAATGCTCGCCTGTTCCCTTTTTACCAAAGCTTCAAGCTTCCTCCTCTTCACCGGCGAGTTCAGCCCCCTAACATTTAAAGAGAATAGTCTGAGTTTTCCCATCACTCGTCTACTGACTTGGCCTAAATTTTCCCGCTTTCTGTGTTCCCTTCCCTCTTCCAGAGGTCCCCCTCCCAATTTCCCCCAACATTACCCAACTTCCCCCAACCGTTAACAGCAACACAACTTTGATCCCGAGGAGGGCCCAGGCACCTAAGGTTGCTAGGGCGTTGCGCCTATCGCTCCTTGCCCTCTCTGGACTCGGGGTACTCTTTGCGGGGGGTCCTAAACCCCGCATATTACTTAGTCCTTGGCTAAAACCCTGCCGGGTCCCCCGCCCGGCAGCCAGCATTCTGATATTCCGATAGTCCTATCATTTTCCTACTCCCGCCTACTCCATTCTGATAGCGAGCTATCTTTATAGCGAGAATTTTAACTCCTATTTCCCCAGTGGGTGCCCCACCTTCCCCTTGCCGTTATGCTTTTTTCTTCGCCGCACATCCTCCCACCCTCTCAGTCTCTTATGTGCATCTGCCCTTGTCCTGGACCCATCAGTGTCCTCCTCCTCCGCTTGCTGGCCCATTATATGCAGACCTTCCTCGCTGGTGGTCACTCTCCTCTGTTTGCCTTCCCACTCAAATAGTAGCCCAAAAGGAAACGTCCATTTGTATCTTATTTCTTTTGCCACCAATTCTCTCACCAGGGGTGCCATCTGCCTTCTTTTTAATAATGTTGCTGAGGCCAAATCCTGATATAATTGGATTTCCACTCCATTCATCCTTATGTGGTCTAATTGTCTCGCTTTCCTTAGAATCTGCTCCTTTTGAGGATATGATGATAGGGCCGCCAGTACATCCCTTGGTCTTTCCCCTGGTGCCCCTGTTCTTTTCGGACCCACCCTGTGGACTCTATCAATCCCAATGCTCTCCGCATCTTGTTCCTTTAATATGTCTCTGAAGACTTCCTGCACCGCACACTTTAGGTCTTTATCTGATACCGATTCAGGCATATATTTAATGCGGATATTAGATCTACGGAAGCGGTTTTACAAATCTTCACGCTGGATTTCAAGGTTATGGGTTAGCCGTACCAGCTGCTCCTGTGTTTCACTGTTCTGAGTCACTTCCTCCTCCACATTTTTCACAATTCTTTCCAGGGTATCTGTCCTTTCCTCCAGTTTAGCCACATCTATTCGCAGTTCTTGGACGGCCTGCTTCATTTCATTCTTCATTGAGTTAAACTGTCCCTGTACCATGGACATAAACTTGTCTTGTAGCTCCACAAACCACTCCCTCATGTCATCTTTAGTTAGTGGAGAGGAGGTCTGGGATTGGGGGGTGTTGTGCTTTGAGTGCTCTTCTCCTACCCTGTCCTTAGCGGTTGGCGGCCCCTCTGCTGACCACATTTTAAGCAGATTAGTGTCCTGACAAGGAGGTTGCTGTGCTGGTTGGGAAGCACCCCTCTTCCCCTTCGCCCTCGACATCTGTCCTATTTGTCGGGTCCTGTCGTGCTTCTGGGTACCTCCTGGAAGGTTGAGGCGAGTGAGCTAAAGACGCTCTCCGTGGATTCCGGAGGGTCTTCCCCCCCTTCCTCCGGTGGGCTGCTGGCCGTGCTGTGTGGGTCCTCCTCTGTGTGTGGAAGATTGCGGCGCTTCTCTTGCCTTCTTCAGGTATATTGGTTTACAGACTGTGGTCTTATTCCTCCACCCCCGAGGCCTCAGCCACCCCCCCCTGCGTTCCCACTCTGTGCTGCGAAATGGATGATGGTGGTGGGGGGGAGTTGCTCCACGACCCGTGCGAGGAGCTGTGCATTGCTTATGGAGTCGCCTCCAGAGGTTCACAGCAGTGGGGTGCCAAGCGGGCGCTCTCACCTCGTTCTCTTGGTCTCGTCTCCTCCTCAGGCCGTGCGCCTCTGGTTCGGGGGTGCGTCTTGTATCTCCCGCTGTGTGCGGACCCGCCCATTGGTGTCGTAAGGTGGAGCGGCAGTTAGTTGGAGACTGTGCGGGGAGTCCCGTCCGTCTCGCCAGAGGGGGGAGGGGCCGCACTGCCCTCGCCGCGTCAGGTCCCCTGGAAGCAGGTTGCACCCACCGGGTGCCGTGGACAGGCCCCCGTGTGGTTGTGTGTCAGGGGGGCGCAGGAAGCCCCTTAGCTGCTGTGTCTTCCTTCGCTCCGTCCCCGTCTCCTCTCACCCTCCCGAGGTCCCCCCAGGAACGGCCGGGTCTCTCTCAGTGGGGGATGGGCAGGCGTGCCTCTTCTATGGTTCTCACCCCTGGGGGGGGGTTATGCTGGATGAGATTCCGGTCCCATCCCCGGCATATGTGAGGGGGGATGGGACCCGATTCAAATCCGCTCGGATTTCAGCGATTATGGTGCTTTATGTTGGCGGCCCGGCGGGAGCGCGGCTCAAACGCGACTTCTCCTGCCGACGGCCATCTTGAAGTCTCAAGATGTGACATTTATAATGCGTCTGTACACAAGCGTTTCTAAGCGCAACAGCATTTGTTATCAATTGGCTGGCGATTGGATACTTTGGGTTGGCTACCTTGTTTCGTAGGCTTTAAGCTTCTTTGGTTAAATGTCTGGTTCACAGCGTTGTTCAATCTTTGGTTGGTGGGCACCCGCAGATCCTTAGACAACCCAAATCCTAATTTTAAGAAGCTAAGGGCAGTGGAATTTATCAAGTCTGCTACTACGACATTGATGCAATGCACCCTGGTGGTATTAGTGCCCGTCCCTTCCATGATCGCCACAAATGTAAGGTTGTTCGTACAGACCATTGGTAGTGAGGCGATTTGTTGCATCAGGTTAAAAAATACTATGCAGTTTATCCGCTGATCCCTACTGTTCGAATAAAGACTAGTGATAGTCAGGATCTTAGATTCATTCAGAGGGATTCTGCTGCTGAGTTGTTCGTGAGCCATACGCTTATCCTCCACCACCCCTGGCAGATGATCATTCTTTCTGGCTTGTCACTCTGGAGTTGACCATCTATCAGCCCCCATTCCTTTGCTTGTGTCCAAGTCCGACTCTGTAGTATATGTATCTTTGACCATGTCTGGTGCCTCAATAGTAGCCTTTCCTTGTTCTTTTAACGACCAACTAATGAATGTGCCGGCCTTCTTCACCACCCACAGTTTCCTCCTGTTTGCTTTTTTTCTTGCCTGGTTATTAGAGGGCTGTATCCCTACATTTAACTCATAACTGGTTGATTCGCTGTTGTGGTCAATTGGATTGGGCATAGATTTTTTTATCTGATTCTGTTGGCTTCTCTGTTTTCGGCGAGAACAAGAGGCTGTTGATTTGTTTGCGTCCGCCCGCGGCACAGCATCAGCCGCTATGCTTTCACAGTTAGTAGCGGGAATAACAATGGCAGATGTCGACAGTTTGGTATTCAAATAAACACATGCTCCTCTGTTGGTTAATGTAGCTGCAGAGTATCTTGGGGGGCCAAAAGTTGATCCTCAGTACGCTTCAACAGAAAGCCATGAGCACATAGTTCCTCGTTCATTCTCTCACTCGGCTTAAGCAGCATTTTTTGGAGCAAACTGCAGAGTGGAAGTTGTTGTCTCTAGGTCAAATGAGTTGGTACTGTTCGGAGCAGTAAAATCCCCCATAGAGTTGTCCTCAAAGAGCATGGGAGTGCTGCTCAATTTTACACCAGGGGCAGCAGCGGCTGTTCTTTCCTGGGCTGCTTGCCCAAGTGCTGCTCTGCTCACCCACTGGTCGCTGGCAAGGTATCACATTCTGGCAGTGCCACCACTGCCACAATCTCTGCCTGCAACTAGAAGCAGAGGTTGAGCGATAAATTGCTATTGTCAATCTCTGTTACCAATAAAATGCCATGCATGCTCGAACCTTGGCATTCTTTCTCAGGGGAGGCTTTGTCATCCAACAGATTGTTGGCAGCAATATATGAAGATATTTTCCCTTATTCCCCACCGCCATAATGGTATTGTTACCTTCCAAGGTATTATGAATTACAGCCACCTCCTAGTCTGTGGCTGATTCTGCAGAGGCCACAACCATGTTGTTAGTTTGTGCAACACCATCCTACATTACCACAGCCACCACCCACAGAACCTATGCAACAACTTACCTTACGGACAATTTCTACGGATCCGGAGAAACTGTACTGACCTCCAGGAATTCAAGAATCATGCATCCCGCCTTCAACATAAACTCACAGCTAGAGGATACCCAAAGAAACTCCTTCACAACACTCAGAAGAGAGCAAGATTTACTCCCAGGGACACCTTATTGGAAGTTAAGGGGAAAGACCAAAGTAGGGAAGACAACATAACCTGTGTCAGTACATTTTGCCCCACGACTACCAAATTGAAAGGGGCCATCAAGAAATTCTGGCCGCTTATCCAATTCAGCCTGCCAAATGAACCACTACCGAGAATGGCCCTTAAAAGGTCGAACAACTTAAAAGACTGACTCAGGCCAGGATCAGTAAAACCAACACTAGATCCTCATTATGGAACCTTATGGAAATAGTAGGACACCATCCATGCGGCAGCTATAATGCATGCAAATTTACACGCAAAATCACGTCCTTCCCTATAGGATGCAAGGAGTGGCATCTCCGCCACTTCTCTAACTGCAAGTCTGCAAATGTAATTTATGTTATTGAATGCCCTTGTGGCCTCAGGTACGTGGGGCAAACCTCCAGGCCCATCCACAAGAGAATAAGCGAGTACAAGTCCCGCATTTGGTGTAAAAACTTGACTGCACCCCTGGTAGCCCACTTCACAGAATTCTGCCATGGTCCAGACAACTTCACATGGTGAATAGTGGATAAAATACCACAGACAACCAATACAGGCAGCTCTCTCAACTTCAAAGAAGCCTGGTGGATTTTTAAGCTCAAATCCATTAATCTCGGACTGAATGAAGACAATCCTACAGGCTTCATGGCATAGAACATTAGGGTAATCTGCCCCCCTGCACCTCATTCCCTACAACAAGGGTTGTCAGCTAATATATGTCACTGTAGACAGTGACTATTTGTCAGATAACAGGTACCATGTAGGATCTGCTAACGTGCTCCCTAGGTAAGCCACCTTTGGTTGCATATGTTTGCGCTCCCAGCTTCTTCCCCTACATTATTTATGGCCTCAGACTGTCTTCTGTCCATAGTGTTGGAGCCGGATATCTGTGTGCTCCTATCCCTACTGGATATTACTATCAGCAGTATCTTGCTGTCTTTTTCCTCACTGGTATTTTTTATCAGTGACTTGTCCTCCCCACCCCCACCTCACCCTGGGGTCCTGACCTTGCCCATATTCCCTGTTGCCCGTGTGCACTTCTTAATTTTCGTGCCCCTGCAGCAGGAGCATTACAGTGTCCCCGTGTGGGACTCGCCATCAGCGGCTCGTCTCACATCCCCTGCGCATGCGCAGGGGAGTAGCGTCCACGCGTTTTGCGGCGCACATGGCTCTTGCGCATACGCACGGGACTAGCGCCAGCGTGCGCATCGGTGCGCATGCGCGAGAAACTAGTGCACCAGTCACAGAACTCGCGCACTATTCCTTTTTAGTGCAACTCTGCTGGCAACTGCTCCCAGCTTCCAGCAGTTCCCGACCGGCAGAGCTGCACAGTGTCCACATGCAGATGGAGGCCTGCATCTGTGCTCCCTCGTTTCTGGTGAGTGGAGGCACACGTCTAGACCTTGGTGCAATCTAGATTGCACACATTTGGGTAACACTACCCAGTGCTTACATGGCATCATAGTAAGAACCCCTTTCCTCTTCTCTATTTTACAGTAGCACACTCCTGCTTTGGTGCTACGCGGCGTTTCCACCCAGTCAGGAACTGCCAAATCACACATTAAGGTACTCAGCTCTTATAGAGCCTTTTATTCATATTGTTATGAACTGTGTGCATTACCAGTCTCGCTTTTTAACTAAAATGATCAACACCAGGTGTTCACGGTGCATTTTCTAAGGGGGCTTCTCTCTGTGTGTTTTTTACAACACCTTGCAGTGCCCCAGTTTCAACCTGTTGGATGGTGTATAAGACGGACCTGCCCTACAAAACACAGGCTCTCTACCCTCCACTTCACTACACACAAAGCCAGCTAGGCAACCCCTTTTGTTGCTATCCCTGTCAAGGTCAGTGTTCTCTTTTGGAATTGTGTTCCTCTAACCAATTATGTATATAGTCTGTGTCAATCATGTTTTGCAACTTTTGAATAGAGTTAGTTACACTGTTTAAATTTATTACTGTGTACACTTCTTTCACCCATCTCACGGTCCCCTCTACTTTTTGCAGGGGATCACCGCCTTGGCTCCAGATGAAGGCTTGTCCATGACATTTGCCGAAACGTCTAAGAACTCCAGTAGTACTTTGTGCTGTTGTTGACTGGTTCTACCCTCTAGAAGGGCCGTAGATTTACAATCTAGATGTCGACTCAATACAAGGTCACCCTACAGCTTGGCTAGAATAGATCTTCCTAAGGTCTTAATAGGAGGAGAGAAAAAAAAAAAACACTGAAAAATAATATTTCCGCATGGTGCCCCTAACAATAGATGCTGAATAATGTGCACCTGAAGGACTCTAACCCATGGGGATTTTCTTTTCCTTCATTTTTCAACGCTTTTTATAGCCACATCAATACTGTGCATGAAGTAATGCTAAGATGGATGTGGCTTGAACACTCATGTACCTAGGAAACTTATCCTTGCATGTAAAAATGATGTAATGTCTCTGCTGCATGTTCCCGTTTGTACAGAATGCAACAACTGAATGTTTCAAGATTTGCCATATGTTTTGTAACAATACGTATGTTCACTACTAGTAAAATGAATTACAACTTGCTTTGAACGTTTGCACTACATCCTTTGTCACAGCCTTGCACTACCTGACAGTGAATAACACGCTGACAGGGTGCTTTTTCTTTTGATTAAATTTGCACTATTAATGAGTGTGCAACCGAATAGGACCCCCACAGGCAGGACCCCTCTTTTATGTATAGCGTTCGTTTGTGCCTCGCCTTTCCTCAAATTGTAAGTAGATCTTTTTACCTTGGATTTGCACACCATTTCCGATGCAAGTTAATGGAGGAAGTGAAGTGCAACAACCGGTAGAGTTACAAATGTATCGAGTAGCGCTTTACTCACTTTACTCAGTAGGTAATAAGTTCAGTGTGCACCGCCAAACCACAGTGCACCCTAATAATGGCCTTTACACTCAGATCAGGACACAACCTGAGCCTGAGTTTAAAGTACAGTTTTTACTCAGAGTCGTGGATTGTCCGAGTCCACCTATCGGTAGACAAAAAATACAGGTGTCACAGCAGCAAACCACAGCCTGTGCCTGCCTGCCCGCCAAGCCACCAGTGGGTATAGGCAGCACAAGGCCAATACAGCCACATTTACCGCTCAGCGGAAATGGAAAACCATGGGATAGTAACCCCCAGGCTCCCGCCTTATCAACTTTAGAAAGTTGAAAGGGTGAGTGCTTAACTTTTTTCAGCTTTATTACTGGCTGACTATTCAAAAACATTGTTACTTGTAATCCCTCCCTCTCAATGCCAAGGCTTCACTTTACAATAATAACCTGTTTTTTCAACAATACATAGACTCACTATGTAATAAAATATTACTCTGGCTTTTGTCTTTGCTCCATCTGGTAAGAGTTCAAGATCCACAAAACAAATGATGTAGCAAATAGAACTTTTGGCCTCATAGACAGAAGGCATTGCCTACAGTAAAACAGCCAAATACAATGTCTGTTCTACATGTATTAACCATGTATTAATGAGAAGGGGATGCATGATTTTAAGTTACATGGACCCTTTCGTTATTCCCCTTTTGGAGTCCCATTAGACTCCACTGGGATGCATTATTAGTGTAAGAATGAATTACCGCATGTGCCAATTATCGCGTGCGGTAATGGGTTTGCATTGAGGAAATTTCATCCACGCAAAACCACAGTTTTAAATAGTTAGGAACTGAAACTTTTAATCTGGCGGTGCAGTAAAAGTGGCAGTAATGCAGCTATGGCCACTTTTTTACTGCAGTGCCACACTCAGAAAGAGGCCCTTCTTAATGTCTTTATAAAAGCTACGTGGGAGGCTGTTTACCAATTTTATTTTTGTTTCTCCAAAGATATTTCTTTCTTTTGGAACTGGTGCAAAGTAAGAAGTTATAGAGCATGAGAGACAGCAGTGAACAGAATAGACACTTGCAAGACAGTCACAGAAAAGGGGTCCGATTATTGTTTGCTTGTCTTTGGACGCAGAACAATGCAACGCAACACATTCCTTACTTTACAAATGATGAAAAAACCCGCAGTTGACACATATCACATTCTATGCAGTGCCTGTCTGCTTCTTACAAATATATCCGCCGAATTCATGTTTTCCCAGACACGGTTCTTTCTTCACAGTGTTTATTTTTTCTTTTCAAACTGGAAGAGTTACTTTATGCCATCGACATCAAATAGCCACGTCAAGCATATTTATCTCTCAAAAATAAATATCAGAACCACTGTATTTAGTATTTTAATTACTAAAAATATATCTTGAGCGCTGCCTCAAAATCGAGTTTCCTTCCTAGTAGAATTGATCATAATCTCTCATCCCTTGCATTTCTCCTGGCAGACTCATTATTCTAAGTGAATTTGAAGTTGTAAAATGCGTGTAAATTTTCCTGTTTGTGCAGAAAAAAATAACTGTTTTACACTAAATTATGGGGACACTCATAAATAATTTCTGAGGAAACAGATAATTATTCCTGCAGAATTTGAATGCATTATAAAATAGTGGAAGCGCAGACATCCATATATTTTGAACGAGATGTAAGCGATTTGTATTCTGTTATGCCTTCTAGTTAGTGCGCTAAATCCTTCTTTGAAGCAACAAAATAAAAGGAAATGAATTTGTTTAGTACACGCTGGAACGGTTCTATACATTATTTTCTGTGTTCAAAAGCAGAGAGCAAGAAATAACAAGACTGCATTCTCTATGCAAAGATGTCTGTGTCACCTCCCACCCCCACAAAAATATCAAGCACTAATGAACATTTTCCACCACAGGAGCTCGTTTATGTAATGTGGCACAAATGATGTAGCGAATAGAACTTTTTGTGCCACATTACATAAAAGAGCTCCTGTGGCGGAAAATGTTTCATTAGTGCTGGGTGTTGTTGCACCACCATTTGCACTGACCATCCAAAGCAAAAAATACATAGCACCCGTGTCAATGTACAAATAACATTTGCCCTGAATGACCACTGCAAGAACAACATTTTGCATTTGGTCTGATAGGTAAAAAATTACCTGACACCAGTGAAAAGTTGTCTGAGACTGAGATGGGAGCATCTGATGTGGTGTGGCCCAAAAAGCAACCTGAAAACGAATGGTAACCACATGCTAACGTTTTAGATCAGAGTTGTTCGATTGTGACATGACCCAAGTGTTACAATTGTATGTGGTCAATGAGAAAGTAAAAGAAGAAAATTCAAAAACCTCTACATTTGAAAGTGCCACTGGGCCTCATTACGAGCCTGGCGCTAAGGGGTTAACGGCGCCGTAAAAGGCTGTGGTGCCGTTAACCCCTTAGCGCCTAATTACGAGGTCCTTTTGCGGCTCCCAACCTTAACGGCTGGTCTGGACCAGCCGTTAAAGTAGGGGCCCGCAAAGGGACCTTGAAGGTAATTACGGTACCGCAATTTGCAATACCGTAATTACCGCCTTCCCCATTCCCACTGAGCCCTATGGGGCAAAAATGGGAATGGGGAAGGGCCAATGGTGCATGGGGAATTACCGCCCCGCCAACCTTGGAATGGGGTGGTAATTCCCCATTGCACCATGGCGGACTTGTTACAATACCGGCAGCAACCATGGTGCTAATATTGCCATTGGTTACCGCCGGTGTTGTAATGAGGGCCACTGTATGTTAATTGGACCTTTATTTTAACAAAGTACTGAAAATGAAACTGCTTTAAGTGTGCAGAAAACTTAATATACTGAGAGCCATAGTGTTTCATTCTGGGAGCATATGTGATGATGCTCAGCAACTCATCAAGTAGATGTAATAAAGAGGGCCAGCCCATGAATGCTGAGGCCAGTCGTACACTCTACACCACAACTCTGTGCCTTGTCTTGGTGGCAAGAGCGGTTTAGGTCGAAATTACCGAAATAAAATGGTCGCATTGACCAAAAGGTCTAAAAATGCTACCACCAAAGGTTCGAACACCAAAAGTTCGAACCTTTGGTGGTAGCATTGAAAAAAAAAACAGGGGCTGCTGGGGTGTCCCCCGCATCGGCCCGCTCACTATACTTTATGGTATAGTGAGCGGGGGCTGCGGGGGACACCCCCACAGCCTTCCGTTACAAAAAAAGAAAAGAAAAGGACCCTGCAGCGCCGGTTCCCGATCACGGAAGTGAAAGGGAACTGGCGCTGCAGGAACCCAGCGTGAAGATGAAGGTTAAGTGGGGTTTGTTTATGTTGGGTGTGTGGGTGGGGGTGTGCTGAGGGTGTGGGTGGGGGGTGTTATGGGGGTGTTGTGTTTGTGTGAGAATGTAAGTGTGTTCGCATGAGAAAGGTGCAAACTTTTGGTAGTTCGCACCTTTCTCATGCGAATGATTTGCCCACAGTACTTTCAGCCGCAGGCAAATCACTTAGATTCGCAAGAGCTGATCCCTGGTAGGGCAATTAAGGGCCCAATGAGGACTGTAACCTTGACCCCTACATTTCCACTTGAAGCTAGTATGTCATTGTATGTCTGATTCTCCAAGCGTTGGAAGTTCTGTATTGTTTACACATATTGTAAAATTTTGCTAGGTTGTTTAATTTTGTCACTATCGTAGGTCCGGCAATGTCCTTTCTCATGAAAGTATTGGAGTTCACTGCCAAATGATGTGCCTTTACGCACTGTAGGGGGAACAAAGACCCTGTAACATTACTTATGTTGATACTATGATTTTTATGAAATCGTGCATGTCCCGAGAGCCCTCATTATCAGAAAATTGAAAGTTTGTGTATGTGACTGTATTCCTGAAACCATTTACATTTTCGAGGTGATTGGCTCCAGCGTGCATGCAAACTATATGACACACTAAATGCACAAATAAAGAGCAAATCCAGCCACAGCTATTGTTTTCGCAATAACACCTGCGGCAGTGGGCTGGATTGATTGGTAACGGCCTAGATCCAAAATGAACACTGGTGTCTGTGCCGTTACTGGCTGATCCAGCTTGCCGCCGCAGGTTTTATTGATATTAGTACCCTGCTGGGTGGGGGTCAGGCAGATTTGGATTGTGAGTGCGGATCACAGGAGAGCCGGGCATAGAAATAGAAGACAGCCTCCAGCTGGAGGGACGGGGAGGCAGCTGGTGTGTTCTGTGGAATATGGGCTGAGATCAGAGGTTTCAGCCTGCGATCCGTGGAACCTGATTGACTGCGCCCCCACCCCGGGTGCTAATAAAGAAAACAACAGTTTTCATATTTTAGTAAACTATACTAATCGCAGTTTGGCTGCCACAAGAGAAGGAAATAGATGCCTTGCAGTGCAGAAGCAGAAAGAAAGGTGGCAATCAGGAGACATGGTCCATAAGAGGGAAGATGGGGACATCAATGAGAACGAATGAAGAAGAAGGAATGGTTTGTGAAAATTACAGCAGAAGAGACTTTGGAAGAATTCTAAAATGAAGGATGCAGGATAGCAACCATGTTTAAGATATCAGGGGACTAGAAGAAGCTGTTTAGTGCATTATTAATTTGAAGGGTGCACCCAGATGGGGCAAGCAATATTAAATGATATTAACTAGAACCGTGGTATCAAATCTATGGCTCTTCATATGGTTTGGATTATGACTCCCAATATCCCTCACCATTGACTACGCTAGGTAAAGCTGATAAAGCTGATGGGAGTCGTGGTCAAAAACTGCTAGAGAGGAAATGGTTGCATGCACCCTGTATTAGAAAATGGAGGGTGGATACGTTGATCAGAATGGAGGTATAAAGTCATGGATTATTAGTGGTTTGAGTGATTTTCTTTCAAGAACTGTAGCATGTGAGAATGGCAAAGGATGGTTGAGGGGTGTGAGAGAATCGCTCTCTCTCTCTCTCTCTCTCTCTCTCTCTCTCTCTCTCTCTCTCTATATATATATAGAAGTGTGTTTGTATGTTCGGAGTTGGTTCCAGCCCCATAACAGTTGGTGGTCTGAAATTGTGGCCCAAGGTCAGCACACCGGTCTGGGGTGTACTGGCGATAGTGAAATTGGACCAACTCCATCCATTCTCCCTGCACAGGGCAGGGACTGACAATGTGCTATCAGTATAGGCGATTTCGGGAGATTGACGAATTTGCGATGGTTGGCTCCAGCCCCACAACAGTTGGTGGGCTGACATTTTGGCCCAAGGTTAGCATACCAGTCTGGGGTGTACTGCTGATACTGAAATCTGACCAACCCTACCCATTCGCCCTGCAAACGAGTGCAGTGGGGTCGACCCGTGTTCTATCAGTAAAGGCGATTCCCGGAGATTGCTGATTTTGTGATTTTTCAAAAATAGGCAGAAAGGACACAATATAACAGACAAAAGTCTATAGCAGAACCCCATGTGCATGCCAGCTACAGACCCGGCCCACGCCAGGGGGTATGGCTAGTAATAAATATAATAGTAACTACAGCAGCAAAACAAGTTGTTCTCTTCTACTTACATTTTGTCCTCAAAGCACATGGATGGGCCAACAACACTCGCTGCTCCACTTGTGATTCTAAAAGCGAAGTAGTTTTCTGGACACACTTTTTCGATGCCACATTTAGTTACTGGTGGTTTCGTGGCTAAATAGAGAGAAAACATCAAAAATGTTATCTCAAACATGTAATAAAACAGGTGTGATAATATTACATCAGGACTGCTTTCGTAGGGGAGCACATCCCTTTCCCTGGATCAATGTATAATAGGGGTCCTCATTGACAGGAAAGGTTTCTGATCAATCTCTAACTAGCAACACAAGGTGATGGTACTGAGTGCTGAGTGCCATGGTCTTTGCGCGCCTTGTACACAGACAACTGACATTCCTTTGAGGAGGAGTTATTATTAGAAGAAGGGACACAAAAAACGTTTCTTCCTTATATTTCTGTTTTCCAGCAAATGCCAAATATGATAACACGCAGCGCTGAGAGCTTAAGAGTGCTCCGCAGATAAGCATAACATAACATAACAACCTTGACAAACTTCAGAAAAAACTGAATTTTGTATTCTTTAATTTATTTTTTAAATCCACTTACAGGTAAAAAAACATATTTGCAAGCGCTCAATCATTTAGCGTCCCATGCCTCAGACAATATTATCAGGTTTTCTGCTAGAAGTAGAACACTGGTTGATGGAATCAATGATATGCCCTGGAGGCCAACTGCAGGGTAGATCAGAGCTGTACAAACCTATTCCAGAGTACACATGCGGAAAAGAGAAACTCACTGAGTGGTGTCTCCATGAGCAAGAGCTGCTTTATTGAGGCAGGAATCCTAGCCATCTATTAGCATATGTATGGCACTTTTTGACTAGGTGGGGGGGGGGGGGACAGACACTAGGATGGCTCCATTCAAGTTCGGGGAAAAGGCGAGGAGGCTGCGCTAGAGCCTCAATGTTCTAATGCTGACTTTTCTCCATACATCCATAGGCCTGGATGTTTTTGACCCCCATTGCAATAATGTATTTATTTCTGAGCAAGTTATGCTGTTTGTACCTCTCAGTTTAACGGATTGGAATCACTGCAGTTTCTTAGGGATCTGTAAGTGAAGTTGGTCTGATCCTCCTTGAGTTCCTTTTTTAAATATTAGATATGTCAACTTACAGCGTCTCGCCTCACAGCAACACATCCTTGCCCAGTCATTGAGTTCGCAACAATGCCTCCTTGGGTTCACCTTTAACATGCAGCAGCCTTTGAATCCAGCAGGACAACCCTACCTTCCCTGCACCCGTTTCCTTGCCCTCAGCCACCACTATCCAGGATTTTGCTAACGTTTTATTTTCCTGAGTGTCCCTCTCCCACGCCTCTGTGTTTTCTCCCAAGAAGGGCTGACTTTCCTCACACATTGTGGGGGTGAAAACAGTGTCGCCACCTTCTGGTCTTCACGTGTCACATTATTTTATTTCTCCCCAACCAATACATGTGGGACACCCATGTAAACTTCATTATTATTCTTTTTTAATCCCTATTCACTAATTTGTTTGTGCCACTTTCCTGGCAACACCACCAGATACCCATTATCTTGGCCAAACATTACCCACTTAAGCATAGTCATGAAAAATACACTTTGTGTCAGATAATCAAATTATGGTGGACTGGACAACCCACATTTCATCGCATTTCCCTTCTATCCCAACAGAAAGCAGGCAAAAGAGACAATGAGGGTAATTCATGGAATCAAGTGCAGAAGTGGCGCACACAGGCTGGCGCACAGAAGGAGCGTGCGCCAGCTTGGGCCAGCCGTGTGTGACGAAACCCATTTTGACGCACAGCGTATTCATGGATACTTACATCCAAAACCAGCTGTGGCGCAGCGACACTGCAGCAGCACCAGTTACGCCCCCAACACCACCCGTGCGCCAAAAACATCTGCACAAATCCCCTACATGGCGCAAACCAAGTGGACCAGCATACAGCCCCCCAACAATGAAAAATCACTAAAAACGCTACTCAGCCCTCACGCGAGAAACCAATCGCGTGTAAACCCCCCACCACCCCTTGGAATACACGTACACCGCTCGCGCCAGGCCAATCGCGTGTAAAACTCCCCACGCACCCCTCGGAATATGCGTACCCCGCTCATGCCAGGCCAATCGCATGTAAAACTCCCTGCGCACCCCTCAGAAAACGCGTACCCCGCTTGCGCCAGGCAAAATATTTCTTGCAAACATCCAGCACCTCGATGGGCTCATCGATGGCACCTGTGTACGCTAATACTTTTATGTTTTATTTGAAAGCCAATATGTGCTTGAACACCCTATTTGGTCCTCGTACATTCTCACATGGAAGAGGTTTATTGACGATATTTTCTGTATCTGGTGTGGCACACAAAACAACCTTAATTTGTTCTTTGAATATCTCAATCTTGTGCACCCAAGGATTAAGTTCACCATAGAGATTGGTAACCCTTCTCTACATTTTCTAGATGTCAACCTAAGAATAACCGACAACAAAATTACCACGTCTATTTACCATAAACCAACTGATGCTAAAAATGTATTACATTATTCAAGCTTCCATCCCAGGGCAATGCTTCAAAGCCTACTCTACAGCCAGATCTTGCGATTTAAGAGAATAATTTCTGATCCAGAAGATCTTGACAATGAATGCATTAACCTCATTGACAAATTTCAGAATAGAGGCTATCCACCAGAAGTTCTAGAAGGAGCGAAACACAGAGCTTCTGAGATAACACACACTGACCTACTAAAGCCCAAGTTGAAGGTGAAAGATACTCCTCTTTTATTTATATCCAAATTTTCGAGACAAAGCTTTCAAATCTTGAAAAAGCATTAAGAAGCATTGGAATATTCTCCATAAAGACCAAACTCTTCTAAGACTGTTCCCTACCCCACCCATGATGTGCTTCAAAGGGGGTAAAAATATTAGGGATAAACTGGTCAAGGCTGAAAGAATTCCTAAAGACAAACAGCTATTTCTAACTACCATAAAACTAGGTACCTTTCCCTGTTTGGGGTGTACGCATTGTAATAATGTTATTAAAGGCAATGTGGTGAGCCACCCTAGAAATGGTAAAAAAATCAAACTCAGAGATTACTCTACCTGCGTGTCATCGGGAGTAATATACTTGTTGAAATGCCCTTGTGGCAAGGTATATGTTGGCCAGACTAAAAGACCAATAAAATTGAGATTGACCGAACATAAATCCAATATAAGGTGCAATAACCAGCATTCACCACTGGCCCGCCACTTCAACTCCCAAAAACATTCTATTGCACAACTAAAGTTTCAGGTACTTGAAGTCGTCAAGCGTCCCACAAGAGGAGTTGACTTCCAATCCTTGTTATTACAAAGAGAAGCATACTGGATTGACACAATGGGCTTCTTACATCCATGGGGCCTCAATGAGGATTTCTCGTTAAATTGTTTTTGTGACCTTCTAATTTCTGATGAACACCTGATGTACAGATAATTTGATGTTAATTGGTAGTTGTCCTTACGAAGTCTATGTTATTTTTGGGATGTAGTTGTGGCAAAAATGCCATTGAACATGCATGTCCATTCAGAAAATGTAAATATAGATGTCTGATATTATTGATGTTTTTAACAAAACTAAAAATGCCCCTTCTTTTTCATTCTTCAATTGTTCTTTGATTGTTCATGTCAGAAAAGATGCTTACATCAAGATGCATGCTAAGAACGACTGAATTGTCTAAGTGATGACGAATGTGCCTTATTCACAACCGTCTTGGGTTGTTAGTTGGACAAGTGAACCACTGTAGACATATAAGGTATATTATTATCTGTTTTTGTCTATTCACATCACTATAACTGACACTTTGAGTACTCTTCACCTTGATTGGCTGCCCACATCTGCATGTCCATTGCCATCCCTACCTTGTATTCTATAAGCACCGG
This sequence comes from Ambystoma mexicanum, assembly GCF_040938575.1. Lineage (NCBI taxonomy): Eukaryota > Metazoa > Chordata > Amphibia > Caudata > Ambystomatidae > Ambystoma > Ambystoma mexicanum. The sequence goes on along the minus strand of NC_090923.1, from coordinate 411,120,968 downwards.
CTTCCCGGATCTCCGTGTCTCTATATCTATTAATCTTTCCCGGAATACGTATAAGGATCTCATTTCACAATGTGCCTTTTCTTTGAGAGACATTTCATCCCTGAGATGAAAGTTGAATCACCCTTAAATACATCTGTGGGACATACGGTTCCCTTTGGTTTGTTTTTCATTTACGATACTCCGACATTTTTGAATATCAGATCAGATATGATCTTGTTACTTTCTACGCTGGCTCTACCTGTGAATGACATATAGATTACATGAACAGGTAACTCCGTAACCACGTTTTGAGAATAACTCTTAGCCAGATCTTAGCCCATCAGTTGCTTATTGTCTCTCTTCTTTTCCAATTTTTCTATGGTATGGTTAGATAGAGTGAGCTGGAGTTGCCACTTTTGGCAGTGTTTAGGCTGGAGCTTTAGACTGCACACCGCATCTTTACACTACTACCCGGTGATCGCCGTCCTCATTAATTACTGATGAATGCACGCACCCCAGGTCGCAGCATTATTACGCCCGCATGTTCCTTTAGTCATGTTTTTCTTTCTGCACTGCCTTTCTCTCAAGGGCGCATTTTACCTTATACTGGGGAATCTATGGATGATCACTTCTGGGACCGTTGGACAGATCCTAGATGTTTAACGGCTTTTTCGTTGCCTTTTCCTTACCTTTTACCCAAATCGTGAATTCGATCACACATCCTTGATGGTAACTATTATTATCCTTCTCACTCGTCACTAGACCCTGAATCTTTTATCACCATTAGGCATGGGCACTCCAGATGAACCTCAGTCAACCCCACAGGGTGGGGACTACTCATGGTGGCCTTTTATCTCTAATACCTATATAGGGCATGCCGTATTTGAAAAGTGGAACTTGATTACACCTCTCTGATTATGAATGTATATACTAATGTGACTAATAGCAAAAGAGTAACAGACTCGGAACTTGACTATCTGATAGGATTATTTAATTTTAACAAAATAATGTAATCATTGGGTTTAGATGTTCACTGTGTAGAAAAAGTTTCCTTTTGGTTAAGAAAAACTCAGTTCCTGAATGATATGATTGTTAATCATTGTTTTCTCTTTATATGAAGAGTCCGTTCTTGGCCAGAAGAGGAGGAAAACATCCTCGAAACGCATCGCCGATCTAATCGGACTCCATCATCTTTCAATTTCTGATGCTTATTATTGATGCCACATTGTTTCTTCTTTTGTATACAATCTTTTTGAATTACATTGGCTTTATAAAATACCTTTGATTTCCAATACCTTTATTTGCCTAATTGTGTTATCAACAAGACTTCACTCTACTTTTTGTTTAAAGGATAGTATTGGGTGTTCCCAAACAATTGAAAGTGTGCATGGGATGGGAGGATTCCAAGGCTGAATCTTCTTTCCATTCATAGAACCCCAAGATGTTGTCTTGGGTGCTAGTGGCTTTTTGTTCTGAGTGCTCAGGCTGCTTCCTTTACCAAATAAATCTGCATTGAAGGAGTCCACCAAGGAAGTAGCATTTCGTCTATCAAACAAATGTACATTCAAGATGGCTGTCATAGAAATGGTGATGAGGAATGGAGAACAGGCACCTGCTTGATCAGAATGTGGGCATTTACCTACAATCTAAGCAATCATTTTGACAGCTCCTGGGCTGCTGGGTTCTAAATTTGTAGTCTTAACAGTTCTTGGATAGTTCTTACTTTTGTATAATTATTACCCTCAACCCTTCCATTGTTTTGTGCCAACATTTGCTTAGGAATCATGGAATGAACATTATGTTGATACTACAATCGGACACACATTGGTGCAGATTTACAGGGCATTTTCTCTGATGAGTACTGTAGTTTTCATATTCAAATGCACTGGATTCTGCATGTTTTGTTAACTTTAAAGTTATAAAGATTGCAAATGTGTCCTGTAGGAAGCTTGTGTATACACAGTCTCCACTTATGTTTGTGGTAGATGGTATACAGTATTAGAGGTTTGCCCTTTTTCACTGAAACACTGTAGGGTTTGGTAAAATGTATTTGGCAGAGGGCATTCTGAGAGGCAAAAAGAAACACACATGGCTAGAGGGTTAGGGATTCAGCACATGGTTCCCTTTCAAGCAGTAGTATTATTAACTTGTGCACCAGTGGCCCTAATGGAAGTTATATCAGAAATACATCTAGTAGTAGTAATAGAGATGGTAGTACCCACTGTAATACCACTAACAATTGGAATAGAACAAATATAATTACATTACTTAAAATGGAATTCATACTACCGTTAATATTCCAAATATGAGTAGTAGCAATAGCCATACTATAGATAGCTTTAGTGCTAATGGAACTGAAGAATCCCCCATAAGAATACTCTCCACCACCACCTTACTAGGGAACACCACTGTGATGTCTTAGAAGAGATGGCTGCAAAAAGGCAGAGGTATTTGAGGAGTTCCATTATACACAGACAGACATACTCTGACTTTTACTACACAGACTTGACAATGATCCATAGGATACTCTTCTAGTAAATCTATTTATCATTCAAAGCGCCCAAGCTTTGTAGGATGCTCTATCATCACCCGTGGAACAAATAACATTTTACACCTGAATTGACCCCTTCCTACAAATTCTGGGCTACCATGACTTGCTCTATCAGTCATGCACTGAAGACACTCAACTCTACTTAGGCATGAAAAGGAAGCACAGCAAAACTCAGCGTCTGGCACTCTGCATTTCTGCCTCCAAGTTATAGATGGAAATGAGCTATCGGAAACCCACTAAAAAGGTAATTTCAATTAAACTGTCCAATGTACAACCAGCCCATTATCCACAGCCATAACCTACCTCGAGTAGGTCACTCCTAGCTAGCATTAACATAAATGTGTAAGAGCTCATCACAGCTCATAAATGCCCCATAGTCAGAACAACCCTCCACTAACTCCATCTACTGTGACACTCAGACCGTCAAAGACCATCTCTGTAATGGTGAGAACCGAGCTCTAGTCTTAATGTGACTAAGCAAACTTACTTCTCTATCATAACACTTTCGAAAATGTAATGAAAAAGAAGTTTTAATGCTGTACTATTCTATTTTAAAACTCAAAGGTTTTTACACCTGTTGTCGGGCTAACTGAAAATATATGCTGAGATTGTAAAATGCAACAGATTTTGCAAACCCTTAGACCTCTTAATCAGATGGTGTCACACAATGAAACGAGCAACAAACAAACACAGTACTATACATTTCATTCCCACAGAAAAAGTAGAAAATATGTAATTTTAAACTACATTGCCACCAAGAAAAATATGCATGGAATTCAGTCCTCGACTACTTTATGCAAAGAGCATACATCTGGAATCAGGACAGACAATTAACACACATTGGAAAACAATTCACAATTTTAGCAGCACTGGGAATGACATCTTCAGAAGGCACATGTAATTGACAAAGCACTGTTGCATGAACTGTGCGTGCAAACATAAGTGCAAGGAGTCGTACAAGATAAACTCATAATATTCAAGTAAAAACACCGATGTCTCAGATATTATGAAATATGCTCCTAAAGCCATCCATCTTACCTTCAAGCTCAGAACACATTTTTTGGGAAGTTTCCCACTACTTAGTCCTACTGCCGGGAACATTATCAAAGCAACTTCGTTTGAAAAATGGTGCAATACAAGAATATGCATTCAGCAATCAATTCACAAATCTTCATATTTCTACTCCAGTATCAGTATCATGTAAACCTCAGTCAGCTTAATTTGAGTGGACATTTAAGGGTCTGAAATACATTTACTGGTGTTCAAAAACAATGAAAAATAGTGTACTCACGTGGGTTGTCGTTGGCTGATAAATCTATTTGGGTTAAACAAAAACAAAAATGTATCAAACATAGCCTACAATTTTTAACAACATTAATAGCAAGGACTTTTCTGGATGTGTAATTGAAAAAATATCCACTAACATGCATTTCAAACATATTTTCAGAACAATCATAATTTTAAGCATAGTAGTGTTGGATCTGTTGACATGGATTGTGACAGTGGAGCATTCCAGTCCCTCATGAAAAGACTTTGGAATTTACCAACTTCTCAAACTTTTTGGGCACTATAAAAATCATCCCCACACCGGAAGGGTTACCAGCAACCCTCTCTATTTGCTGATTCAGCATTATCAAATTACTTTGTGGATGTGAAGGCCCGACACTAGGGATGGAGGAAGTGTGTTCTTGCGCGACTATTAATGTCTCCATTACATTTGCCAAAAGTAAAATATATCGCAGAAAATGATCAGTCAAATAAAGATCGGATCAGTCAGTCTTCAGTTCACAAATTTCCATCAGACACTCTTGACAAGGCTTATGCCCTGATATTGTAATAAGTCACAGTGTTTGGATCCAGAGCTACAGTAGGACATGCCATTGATTACTAGAATGACATGTTTGAGGGATATTTCCAGAAATGTATCATCAGTCGCACATTCAGCAGAAACCCATAGCTAGAGTGGCATCGGGGATACCCTAAGAGACATTTCATCTACACTCTGAAGTCAGGTGCGTATGTGGAGATGCAATAATGTTTTATTATCTATATTTTGTATTCCTAATTTTTAAGAAATATCTTCATGCCTAACTTGTTTTATTAATACCTTAATGATGATTCTTTGTAGTTCCCTTTATTTGCCCTTGGCATTACTTGATTTCATTTGTCTTTGTTTTCCTTTTTGTTTATGGGGGAAGACACTCTGTTCCTCCCTTTCTTTTACTTATGTCACTCACAATTGACTTTCCCTTTTGTGGTCTTGAATGCTATGCATGGAACTGGTATTGTGTGTTGTGTCACTGGCCCTCCATGCATGGTAGTACAATGGTGGTGAATGTTGATATTTGACAGTTCAAAGAATGTTGGGTATGGGTGAGTTGAAGCTACGCTGGCACACCGAAAGACAGACTTAAGAGTGCCTCCCCCGTGTTAAAATAGATTAAATATTTACTGGAATCCTGTAACTACTTGTAAATTAAACAATGTTTTTTCTACTTGTCTGAGTTTTCCTAACAGTCAAGTATAAAGCTCTTAACCTTTTGTGTCCCTACGGCGGGTAAAAACTACCCAAGAGTCCTTTGAAGTGTATGGGAAAGTAGGGGGATTGGCAGGCGAGTCCGCTGATTAGAAGGTGGGTCACATCCGCCAAAAGAATATGTGAGATGAGTGGTATGCAAGTACCTTTGTAAGATATAAAACCGGCAAGGAGTTGGCTTTCTCTAATAAGGTGGAACCCTGGTGCAGAGAATGTCTGTCCTGCAGGCTTTGCTTTTATGTGAAACATGTGATACTGATGTAGCTTCTCCTGTTTGGCAGATTTGCTTTTGTAGCAGGAGTTTACAGAAGTGAATTTCATGATGGCAGAGAACTGTGATGCACTGTAACACGTTAGAAAATGGACAATTGCTGTGCCAGGACACTGAGCATTCCACTGCTTCATGAGATGTAGCCTTTAGAATGTGCTTTTTTTCATTCTTCAACATTTATAGTTAGATACGGTAGACACTTTCGGATGTGCCACGAGTATAGTGAAGTTTGATGAAAGGCTATTTTGTGTGCCCTTTGAGGGTATATAGGCAGTATGAGATGTTGTGGCTTCCTGTTGCAGTCAGGCTCTCGGTTCTGAGTTCGGGTCGTTGAGGTCCATTGGCCTACTCGTTTTGGGCTATGTTGGTTACAATCCAGTATGCTATGGCCTCCCTTGGTTGTAGGGACAGTCACTGCACTCACTGTTGTTCTTGAGTTGTAGAATAGGCGGTTAGTGCTTATTCGAGCAATGTGTTATATTATTATTACTATTGGCAGAAATATTTTATATGAATAATTTGAGGGTTATCTAATAGTTGAAGAAACTGTGTGTCATTAGGGGTGCATGGCATGCGGAGCTGTATGTTGTAAGTACTGCATGGATATTTGGGATTTTGAATGCTCTCTTTTTTGTATATTTACTACAGTTTAGTTGTTTTAGTGAGTGACTCCTTTGTACCTGACCTTGTGACTTGCTTTTGAATGGTTAACATTTCTTAGTTTTGGCTGTGGGTTTCCACGTGTATGGCACTGTGCCATTTGGTTGGGGTCAGAAAGCTGCTGGGTTTGGGTATACCCTCTTGATGGCACTCATGTTTAATTTTGTGTAGGCACAGAGCCTTCCTGTTTGTTGGGTGTGCAACATGCTTTCCATGTTGCCTTTTGGTTCTACCTTTGGGGTCTGCAAGCCGTCTTTGTGCCTGGCTATTGGCTAACAAGGGTGCCTGCTGTGGAGGTGTTTCCGCTTTGTACTACCAGCTTGGTTTGTGTGTGTGCGCTGGTGTTTACATTCCTGTGTGGCGTTGTGTCTCCTACAGGAGGATTTCCTATATAGGTCCTATGTAATTTCCTTGCTCAGCTGGTGTGTATGCAAGCAATGTACCCCCATTTTACAGATTCCGCCCAAGGGTAAGGGTGTGTTCTCTGTTCTTCCTCAGTCATGGGTGTTTGAATAGTCTTTAAGGTTGCTGCTGCAAATATTAGTCAGATTTGTTATAGTGGTTGTGTTTGGGGTGTTTTGTCCCTGTATTTTGGTGGAGTGAAGTGGCAGCATTGCCGACACTGTTCTTGCATGATACCCTATCTATGTACCCTTGGGATCCTTGCCTGTTGATTTCTCTGATGCTTGATGCTACATTTGTTATATTTGTATGAGTGGTTGTGTGGGTGTGTGTCAAGGGTGTACTTGTTTGAATGTTAAAATAGGAAAGTAGGTGTGTGGTGTCTTGTCCTTAGTACTATGTGTGGTGTCTGGTCTTGAATGGAATGCTATGCATGGATCTGTCATGGTGTTGTGTTGTCTCACTGGTCTTCCATGCATGAAAGCAGAATGTTGTTTATATGGATGAATGGGATCTCAGGGTTTGTCTGATGCAATTATGACCCCATGAGTACCACTTGAAGCTGTGCTGGCATGTTTGAGGATAGGTCATTGGGTGTCTCCCTTTATTAGATCTGATTCAAGAGTATCAGATTTCTCCCCCCGCATTTTAGAAAAAAAGTTCAAATAAATGTGATCAAATTAGGTCAAATGTTTTAGGTCACATAGACCTAAACTTTAGGAATAGATGGGGGATATATGAAACTGAGGAACTCATGTGATGACTTGTCATTGATTAACATTGTACACATTTTTCCTGAATAAAAAGAGAATTGTGTGTCCCAGTGAGCTCATCCCAGACTCGTATTAAAGGGGATAAGAAGCCTGTCTGTTTCATGTAACTATGGATCCTGTGTGATGTATACAATTTGAGTTATGAAGACAATTATGATTCTGGCCTTCTCATTATTCCGAGGGAATGGGAATTTGGTGTGGTGATAGGTAATGGAAGTAAGGTTTGAATTATGAAGGTTCAGAGTTGTGACTATCTTGGCTCAGAAGTAAATCAATAAAATGGAAGGTCCTCCTAGGAAGCGCGTGCTGAGATATGATTATTATTTTCCAATTCGACATAACATATAGAACTTAAATATATACATGTGCCTGCAGTTATCTGAAAAATTAGGGTAGCTGCCATGTTGTTCGATTTTTAGGAACACTAAAATGTAAACTCACTTGTCATTTTGGGATGATACATCTTCTCCTCCCTCAGCCTCCATTATCCACAGCTCCCAACTCCTTATCCAATCAACAGGCAGTGGGCGCATTGGGGGAGGAGGCAGGAGAGAGCCGGCCAATCCGTAGCATGGTAATTATGATAATAATGGAGTGTCACCAGTCCTATAATAGATCAGGTTTCAATCTGAGAGGGACATCTTTCTTTGACTTTTTGACTCTTAGGACCATTCTTTGAACTTTTGATTTTCTCTTGACTTCTTCAGTCTATTGCTGGAGTTAGTCTACTTCTGGACTCTTGCATGTTACAACTAGCCGAGAGACAGGGAGCTACCAAGGCCTTAAACATTGAATGGGAGAAGAGACTTGGAAACCACCTAGAAGCTAGCTGGGCCTGCCTATTTGAGGAGCCAGAGGAAGTTTGGGTGTTGGGGACTACCCTTGACCAAAGCCTTTGAGCAGATCTCTGCTGTCCTCAGAGAAACCCTGCTGTTGCCCTAAATGCCCCATAACCAAGGCCTCCTGTGTAAGTAAATTAATCCAAATGCCAACAAAGGTGTGGGGGGGAATCTGCCAGCCTTAATCTCCATCTTGCATAGTGGGTAGGGGGTGGAACTGGGGAGACGATTTTCCCAAGGCCCCACATTTTGTGCAAATAAAAAGCCCAAATAATTTTCCCATTTATTTCCTTTCCTAAACTTTGCCTAAAAGACCAAAACTATTTTTTCCTTGTGTCTATTTTTCAAACCCTGCCTTCTTAATAACAAGCCAAAACGATTTAGCTACCGTATTCCTACTCCCTGTACCTTGCCTTCAAATTAAGGGGTCATATATAACTGATGCCGAGGGTGGGGGATGCTGGGAGAGAAGAGTATTGTGATAACCCCAAGCAATCATTTGGGGTTGTTTCAAATTTCATAATTGTGAATGTGCAAGAAATCCTCTGTGTGTATTTTGATGTAAAGTCTCTAAATGTTACCTGTGTGTTGTAGTATCTGTAAGTACATTAGAAATACAAGTCAGCAAATTGATGCAAGTAATTTGAAATTGTGATAGAGTGTTGTGCCACGGCATTGGTGGCTGATATTGGTTGTTTTATTGTTCTTTGTCAAACCTTAAATAAATATATATTCTTATCATACAACGGCATGGTTCCTACATCATTGGTGGTACAGAGGGTATTTGCTGAGGTGGCGCGAGATAGGTTGGAGGCATCACTAAAGTTGAATCTGTATAAGAGCTTTGGGCGCGCCACCCTGCTTGGGGGGTAAAGGAACTCCCTGAGTTGAGAGGGACCGCCTAATAAATCGTGACAGTATTTCCATTTCGGAAAACTGCTTCTAGGCCTTAACCTCTTTAGAATAAATGAATTGACTATGACAGCCTCTTGTAGTAGTCAAACCAACTGTGGCTTCAGCAACGATGGAGTGGGGGAGGGAAGCACAATCAACATTCTGTCCTGGAACCTTGCTGGTCAACGAGACAGGTTAAACAACACAGAGCATGTAACAACAAATTGATACATTTTAGTCCAGGAAACATGGGATATGGATCATTTATTTCTGGATGCCTATGCTACTTTTCAGGTAAATGCAGACAGAAAAGCTAGAGGGCACCCATTTGGGGGGTTAGCAATTCTTGTTAAGAATTCAAGTTACTTTTCTCCCATATCATTTTCCTCTCCACATTTATCTATCCAATTAATCTCCTTACAACTGTGCTAAAAGGGCCCCAAATTATATATTGGGAACTTTTATAACGGCACACCTAACCATAAAGGTGGCTTGGATGGACTTTTTGATGGCCTCGGCCTAGTGGAAAATTCTAGCTATATTTTAGGTGGTGCTTTCCATACTAAAATTGGAAAAGGTCCCCCAGAAAATATTCTAGAGATAGTGGAGGACCAGACACTTGCCATACCATTACCCTCTGTGCTGGATCCACACACATGTTCGAAAGGCCTAACACTGTACAATTCTTTACAGGAATGGGGTTCAATCAATGGATGGCATAGCGAAGATATTCCAGGTAAATATATCTTCACTAACCATAACCGTAAAACCAAAATTGAATACATTTGCATAAGAGCAAATTGCTGAAAAAGGGTTAAGGGATTTAAATTCTTGGTGGATCTGCTAACAGACCATCTTAACATTGAAAATGCAATCTGAGATTTTGACAGGGTGAACCACACTGTCATGAATAATACAATTGTAAGTGCCACTAAGGCAATTACATGGGAATCGAAAATTAGTCAAAAGGTCCTTAAACACATCATTGTTTATAATGCTGAAAATGTAAACCCCATCTTTGAACTGAGCTCTTCCCCGGAAAAAGGACTGATTGGTATTTCCGCCTAACCTCAAACATTAGAGATCCAAATGGGTAAAATTGTGAACAAGACCGCCTGGTTCAACGAACATTGTAAAAGGGCAAAGGCATGTCTGCTAGATGCCCTAAAATCTGTGAACCATGATAGGTCGCATATAGTACAAGTTTAAACAGCCTACAAAAAGCCGAGGCATGCCAGACGAATGGCCTTAGAAGAAGAAAGCTGGGAAGAATTGAATGTGGCGCCATCACAAGCCATCTCCAGATGCCTTGGTAAAGCAGTTCTGGCCCATCTACAAAACTGGGATGAGGGTATACTTATTTTTGCTGTTAGTCAATTGGGTTTCTGCGAGGGAGTGGTCACAAATGAGCAAGCATTAAATATGCATCTGATCATATCAAATTTAATTTGTCTTCAAGGGAACCTATTTACATGGCATTCATGGACTTGAGCACTCCTTTTCACAAAGTCAACAGGGAGAAACGATCCAGATTCTCAGGAACATGAATTGCCCAAACAAACTCATCTACACTCACAACTCCATGGTTCCCAGTGGAAACGGGAGGGTGTTCCCTGCATATGAAGGAACGTATTGCTTAAATAACAGTAAAGTGAACACTTCTTACTTTGGTAATCAGCACGTCCCTGTACTAGCTTATGAGGACGATAATGTACTTTTCACAAAGACGCCATGCATACTCAAAAAACTGCTAGATGCCTAGAATAACTTTATGAGTGGATTAGATCTATAAACTAATGTATCTACATCGAGAGTTTTAGCATTTAAGTCAAGGTTAAACCACTGTCATTCTCAATAGAAGGTGAAAAGCACAAAATTGTAGAATCGTTTAACTACCCAAGCGTATCGTTTTCTGTGGGCTTCACTGGTAAAGCTCATTTTGACAAACAGGTCTCTAGGATGTCGCAGAGCATTGGTGGACTAAAGAGGTTTGCTACATCTTTCAAAAGCCATCCTCTAGAAATGATGCTGCAGGCATATAGAGCTAAACCAATAGGACTAGCTATCTATGGGATGGGCACATTGGGGGTTGCTAACGTCTCACCAATAATAATAATGGAAAATACATTTTTGAAGTTTTGTTTGGGACTTTATGTATGCCCAATTTTGCAGTGCATAAGGAATTTGATTTTCCATTCCTGTAGGTTGATCAAAGGGTACAACAGTTAGGCTCTGGTTGAGGGTATGGTCAATTGATACAGCAGTACTAACCAAAGAAATGTTGATCTACATTATGCCCAGAGAAAAGAACATATTGAGAATTCCTTGGATGGCGCTCATATCAAGATCTTTACGGGAGAGTAAATGTGCCTTTTTTTCAAACCATATTGTGACTAAAACCATGCCATTTTCAATTCTAGCTGACCTTCGTTTAAGACGTAACTAGGACCAAGTACCTCTGTAGGTTAGGAAGCCAGCTAACAGAGTGCATATAGTCCTAGTTGATGCTGAACTTCCTGATTACCTGAAATGGACTAAGATAGGGAAGCAACGGGTCCTTATTACCAAAGCAAGGAACACTGCCATTTGGCTCAACAGGATTAATGCAAAGTGGACAGGAAATACAGCTACTGATGAAAGCAGTAGGATTTGCAATGTGGCAAGTGAAGATTGTTACATCTGTTATTTTTTTGCCCGGCCTACATAAAACCCTGTCAGCACTTCTTGATCCCGTTGCTGAAAGGCTTGCACTTTAGACAATGTAGCTTGGTGCTCCTTATCTTGTTAGAGGTTGAAATACCTGAAATTACCTTTTTTAGAGTGTCATTGAGAATAAGAGAGTCTCTCCAAGCAGAGGCATAATTTACGCATGTTTCTAATTCACTTGTTTTTATTCCTGGGGTTCAACGTTGTAACTTGTTTGTATGATGATAATTATATAATAAGTTTGATGGAATTTGTGTTCCGAATAAACTTTATAGAACGAGTAAGATGTAAAACCTCTAGTCACCTTCTTGTACTACTAGTCCAGGGGTCTGTAACCTTTGGATCTGCAGATGTTTTGGACTACAACTCCCATGACCATCTCCGGTTCCGGAAGCACCTCAAGACCTTCATCTTTGCTTCTCCCTTTGCCACCCCTCTCCCCTGCTGATCTGTTCTCTCTTGGCACTGTGTACCTGGCCACCCTCTGTCCTCCGGGCTCAGGTACCTGCTCACCCTGTCACCCTCCCGCACTGCTTCCGGGACACCCCTTCACCTGGGGTCTGTATCTGCACCCATACAGTCCCCCCCATTTTTCTTCCTGCACCAATCAGACCTACCCTGTCTGCTGCCTTAAAACCAGCACTTGCCACCTGCTGGCTTCACTACCACTGTTTGTTGCCTTTATTATGTATTTATTTATTATATATCTGTTTCTCCTTTGCTCCACACTTTCCACTTCTCCCCCCTTCCATGCACTTTTCCCCTCCCCCTCTCCCATGCACTTGCGGATTTTCAATGTCACTGGGCCTAGTAAAGTGGCTGTTTTGTTCTCCCCTGTTCCCCTCCCTTGCCGTGTCGCGCTCTGAAACATTTGTGTACAAGCGCAATAGAAATAAAATATCAATATCAATGATCACTGACCATTGAAGATGCTGGTTAGGGCTGATGGGGGTTGTAGCCCATAACATGGTTTCCTATGTTCTCTTTATTTTCTCTGAGTTTCCCCCTTGACTGTTCATTTGACATCTACCTATGTATTCTATATACTAAGAATACCTGTTGCCCTAATCTTGGCTTTTTAATAGGTATGTTTGTTTTTAGGCATAATAATCATTTTGCAAAAAATACTTGTTACGAAAATAAGTATAGAGATAATTAAGCATAGACTATTAGAGAAAATTATTTTTTTAAATATCTTTATTAATTTTAAAATAAGCTATTAAGAGCATTATAAATTGCACAACCATGTTCACATAGCACAGGTGCGATCTACAGCCGATTGTACAGCAGTGTGTCAACATCAATGCCTGTATCTGTATCGAATACCTATATTTCCAAATACAACAAATTGCTCTATATGAACTTAAGAACGGGTTTAAGTAATGAAACAAAAAATAGAACTCATCTACACAAAATGCCACGAGCATTCGTGTTATGTTATGCTAACGTAACTTCTAAAGCACAGAATTCGCCCAAAGGCATCTTGGTGTTACTCATAAAGGAAGAGAAATAAACCAGCCTAAAAAATGTGAGCGTTCAATGCTTGATGAAAGCGAAGATAAGTGCAGATAGCCCATAGTGAGCGAGAAAGGGAATTCCACAGGATGGCTGCTGTGACAGAGAAAGAAGGTCCACCAATCCAGCTAAGTTTGAACCTTGGGATAGGGGCAAGAAGAGCACTAGCCAAGCGTAGTGCACGCCCCGGGCCATATGGATGGAATTCCGCCTATTCAGCCCCTTGTCCATAGAAGACTCGATGGACAAGGCATAATGCCTTAAATTGAATACGCTAGGCTACCAGAAGCCAGTGAAGTTTCCGTAACATCGGAGAGATGAGGGCACAACGAGGAGTGGAAGCTGCCACACTGGCAGCCGAATTTTGAAGGATTTGTAGTCAACACAGAATGTAAGACGGTTGTGACAGAGAGAGTTGCACTAGTCAGTAGATGAAATAACCAGGGCTGATACCACCGGAGCCCGAAACTGTGCTGGAATAAGCAGGAGGACCTTGCCGAGCGTCTTAAGATAGATAGAGCCCCGCTGGCAGACAGCCCCCACTTGAGCCTCGATAGAAAAAGAAGCAACTATTTTAACCCCCAAATCCTTAACCCCCGAAAGCGGTGAAGGGAAAGGACCAAGAGTAGATGGCTAGAAGGTCGGGGTCCATTCAGCTTGAGCCAGTGATCCCCCATTCATTACCCCACGGCCTCCAGACAACCCCTGAACCTTGGCGGCCGACTCAGAGGAAGACAGGTCAAGGTGATCCAGGATCTGTGTGTTGTCTGAATAAGAATAGCAACGAAAGCCGTGTGAGAAGATGAGTTTAACCAGGGGCTAAATGTACACGTTGAACAGCATGGGTGAGATGGCAGACCCTTGGGGAACACACGTGAGGGCGATAGACTTAGAGCGAAAAGGAGGAAGGGAAAGGGTTTGAGAACGACCAGATAAGAAAGAAGAAAACCAAACGATTGATCAGAATGGCATGGTCAACCGTGTCAAAGGCGGCAGAGAGGTCATATAACAGCAAGGCCCCTATGCTGCCCTGATCCTTTATAAAAAACAGATCGTCCACAGCAGGGACCATCACACACTCTGTTCCTCTCCCTGGTCTAAAGCCAGAATGAGAGGGATGGAAAAAAGAGATTCTTCCAGGAACATAGTAAGCAGAAGATCATCCAGAGATTCAAGGATTATCATTCGAAAGGGAAGAAGAGAGATGGGGCAAACATCAGCAGGGATAAGTGAGGGCTTCTTTAACAAAGATATCGCAGTGGCATGCTTAAGAGATGTCGGGATCATTCCAGTTAGAAAGAAGGCATTGACTGCTTCTGTAAGCAACTGCGCAATCTGAGGCAGGGTGTCCTTCAAAATGTTTAGTGGAGTGGGGTCCATAGGGGATATGGACATCAGTTTCAAGGCTACCTTAGCGATATACTCCTTAGAGAATATATGAAGAATAAACCACTGACTAATAGATATTGAATTAACTATTGTAGTGGAGAAAGAAGACAATCAAAGTCTAGAGGACAGGGACATCTTAAGCACTTTTGGGGCCCTGGGCACAGACATCTTTGGGGCGTCCCTTCCACCAAACCAAAAGAATTAACTGATCAAGAATATCTGGTCGCACCCCTACCCCTCGTCGCCATCACAACCTATAACGTATAGGTTGATATGCTGCCTCAAAGCATGTTTACTCCCTTTAAGTCCCCTTACTCTCTTCATTCTTGCTCTAATCAGAATGTTAAACAAGTAGCATTTGAAGGCCAACATTGGCAGTCTCCAAAGATGTTACTTCTGTTCTAGTATAGATACGGGATACTTTTTATCAATAGCATCCAGGAAGGTATGCAGCTTCTAGTATTAATGTAGGACCATATGTAAAATGTACCCGTAACACAGAATAGACAGAGAACTCACATTAGCTGCCTCACAGAATGCAAAAGTGCTCAAGCATGGATAGAGGAGACCAATAGGAAGGAAAGAGAAAACTAGCCATAATTATAGCATGGATGGTGGATGTAAATTAGAAGCTACTTGGAGGGTAACTGTATCCAGACTGAGATTAGAAGTGGGACATGGTTTTCAAATAGTGTTGCCATAGAGATCAAAAGAACACATGCCTGTGGTGTGCAATATATCAATGCTCACAATTATAGTGGAAGCAACACCCTAGCCAGTAAACCAATGAGTGAGGCTTTTTTGAAGATCATACCCTGAGACGGAAATCACTCTGAGGGTTGACAATTTTGAAAGGTTTAGGGACTGGCAATGTTCAGAGGTTGGCAATACAAGATTAAATGAGATGCCCAGGATTTCGCATTGGTTGTAGAGTGAGCTGGGATTTGTTCCAACTCTGCAATTTCTGCATTTGAACACTTTCATTTCCAGTTCTTCCCATGAACTAAAATAATCTCATTTTATAAAAACAGACTTGGAAAGTGTACAAATCACTTCCAAACATGACAATTTTTTAAAACAAAATATTATAGAAGGCTGTTTTCGCAAAATGGGAATTATTCTAGCTTCATACTCTCCATCATCAAGGGAAGTAAGTACCAGCAAACCAACTAATGTGATTTAACAGATTTAATCTGGGTTTGTCTTTTTTATTTTAAAGCTTTAAATACTTCCAAAACACTGGCTTATGAAATTGCAGAAAAACCTTTCAATTTTACAAAAAAGCAAACCATTGTTTGTGTCAAATGAGCATACCTTAAAATATGCTTGTAGCTGGTTGTGCCAAGATCACTGAAAATGAAGTTTCGTACAAGAAATGTCATATGGTGTCTTTATTGAAAGTGTGCCCCCTTACTCCCATGTGTTTCGAGCTCACTTTGCTCTTATCAAACTTGGGCACAAAGTAAACTGCTCTCACAAACATAAGTTAAGTAGCAAACAAATTGGTAACACAGTTTAATGATTGTATAAACCATTAGTGCACCCGGAGTAACGACAGACCAAAGCCTTGCTATTGGCCTAGCCTGGCGCATAGAGGCGCACAATTACCCCAATCTCTTTCTGTACCTTAAAATATGCTTGCCCGAGGCCTACAAAATCTGGTCCACTCTCTTCTGCCTACCACCCCTTCCACTCAAATGGCCTACATAAGAAAAAAGATCAAGTAATGAGCTAAAAAATGTTACCAGAATGAGAGAAGGCAAACCTCACAGAAGACAGCACAGTAATGTAAGAGATATTAGATGATTTCACCAGGATCATTGTATCATCTGCTGGCAAAGCCAGGATACAAGCATGAGCGCTTTGGTTCCACAGTCTTGAATTTGGATACTTATTAACCTCTTGGACTAACCGTTTATGCTCATTGCTGGAAGTGATTGCCTAGGTTTTACAACACCCCATCTGAATAAACCAATTTCTAGACCTTCACGATACAGATAATATGTTCGTTTTTATAGCAACTTCTATCTGGTGCAGATACATTGATGATACTATCACCTCATAGGAAAGGCTCAGCCAGCCTTGCTGAAATGTGCTATTCTAATCTTGTATATGAACACATATCTCTGCAATGAGTGCTTAACACACTGAGCTAATTTCTGAACCATTGTTGTACTCAATTTATCAATATGAATTTCAGCTTTGGCTACTGTACACAATCAACCTAAATCCCGCAGGAAGAAATTAATGCTACAGTAGTTGGCAGTAGTGAACACACAGACTCTGTATACTACAGTGAACACAGAAAGCATTAATTACATGATGAATTGATCAAGGCAGAATCTACGTGTCAACAACTGGTAGGCAATAGGATTAGAGCCTCAGCAGTATGCCATAAAAAAGCTAACATGTGCTATTTAAGTCTGGTGAACAATGGAATCTTACTTCTTTAGATCAGCCAGCCTTGTGGGGCCCCCCTCCAAGGTGGGGGCCCGGGGCAAGTGCCCCTTTTGCCCTCCCATAAAAACGTCTCTGCTAGAGGAGAGTATATCAGAACGAATGTTGTCGATTTTTGCAACAACAAACGACAGGCCATCTCAGCGATTCTGAGAGGGCGGGATCGGTTCAGGAGGAACAGCAGAAAGTGAGCGCACAATCTTAAACAGCTCCCTAGACTGATTAATGGAGATTTCAATGCGAGATGAGGAAAAATAAGTGCTTTGGCAGCACACCTAGCTTCACGATAAGTGTCAGAAGCTAACCGAAAATAATTTTTTGTAGCAGAGTCAAAATCCAAGCGCCACTTGTGTTCGGATTGCCTGCACACAAGGCGAAGAGACCGTAGTTCATCTGAAAAACCAGGGCTCAGAGGGGCGCGCTCTGGGTGTGGTTTTCTTAAGGGGCAGGTTGTCAGCCACTGTAACAACGTGGCAGACAGCATGCCTAAATCAGCTAGAATAGGATCAGAGTAGTGGACCTTTATTAGTACAGTAATGTACTCCTTAGGTACCGAACACCAGGCCCGTTTTGGGACTGCGCAAAATAAAAGTGTAGAGGGGCTGGGGGAAAGAGTCTAGAAAAAAAAGGGATAATTATCAGTCCACAAGACTGGGAGAGCTGAAAAACATGTACCTCTGACCTAGGAGCAAATATAGGGTCAAGGGTATTTCCCAGGCCATGAGTAGGATAGTTGACCTGTTGGAAACGTGTCAACACATTCATGGCCATAGTAAAGTTACACATTTAATTATCACCTGGCTTGTTAACCCTAACGTTAAAGTCAGCGGCAAGTAGGACAAAGGCATGCCAAAGCTGGAGATTGGCCGCCAGCTCAAGAAAAGCATTAAAAAAGGAGGAGTCCATGCCGGGGTATGGGTGATAAACAACCAGCATGTGGATACAAAGAGCAGATGAAACGGAAATACGAACAAACAACGTGTCCATCAAAAGATGGTGATAAAATGGGAGTACTGATTCTGTAATACATGAGTTAAAAATTTGTCACGCCACCCCCAACACAGTGAGTTGGACGAACTAGATTAAACTAGGAAGCAACTGTTACACTTATGCAGAACCAGAAGTGTCATTAAGCCAAGTGTCTGTGACACCCACAAAATGAGGCTTGTAATCCACCAACACATTGTGGCAAGGGGTTGGATGTGCTACTAACGAGCATGCATTAGAGAGCAGGCATTTATTAGTGTAAGTTTCATGAGCTGAGCACCTGAGAATACATTAGGTGACTTAATAACAGACTCCCTCCAGGGGTAGTCGGCGACCATGCCGGCCACAGCCCAGACGTGCCTAGACAGCTTGTCTTTTGCATGCCACATAAATGCTGGTGTAGAGCTCATGTTACCCGTGATTCATGTCTCCTCCATAGAGAAGAGGGCAGAGGAGAAGGGAGGAGATGAGGTGTAGGGTCTGTGTACGGGAGGTTTCACTAGGGTCTTCCATTGTGGTTCCTAATATGGCAAGTGTCTGGGATTAAGTCAATATGATTAATTATGATTAAAAAGGGGGATTTCTCTTCAGGGGGGATTCTAGTCAGTTGATCTTGTCAATTTCACAAGCACCTCTTCCCAAAGTAGCTGCATGTCCTGTTTAGTATGTGCATATCTATACAAGTTCTTCCTTAGTATGGTCTTCTCCCTTCTAGCCCAATTTTGCAAGTCTGTCAACCATAATGTAATCTCTGGGGGAGTCACAGATTTCCATGCCATGGCTATTCGCCTAGCGGAAATTAGCTAGGTATATAAATGTACCCAAGTACTTCTCCTCCTCGCTTGATGACCAAAGTCCTAGCAAGCAGCTGCCTTTTTCAGTAGGCACTGGCGTTACTCCTGCCTCTTGCAATCTTCTGTGTGTACTCTTCCAAAAGGAGATGATGAGTGGGCATTACCAGAATATGTGCATCAAATGTGTATTTTGCAGGTATAATGTGAAGAATTAGGGTACATTTGCAACAATCTATCATGGATCAAATATGTTCTGTGAAGAATACCGAACTGAAGTCTTTTATTACGAGAGACTGTCTTATGTTGCATCTGTACAGTACACCATTGTGTGTCCTCCAAATCTATTCCCATGTCACTCTTCCATGTGCATTTGATGTTCAGCTCTTCACGTGTTTCCTTTCTCAGCGTGATATTATATATGGCCGCTCTCACTCATGAGCCCTGCCGCCTGTCATAGAGAGTGGACAAATCCGAGACATGTATTGGCTCCTTTGGGAACTCCCTCCAGGTGCACTTAGCGAAGTTGCGCAGAGTCATATAGACCAGAAACTGGCCTGCTGGTAAACCGTAGCCATCTTGTTAATCTGTCAGGAAGCACATATCACCGTCTCGAAATAGGTCCCCCCACGTGGCCAGCCCATTTGTCTCCAATATCGTTAGCACTTCATGCATAAATGTTGTTGGTAATCAGAGCTCAACTCACAACGGGAGATCCAGAGAGTATGGTGTGACTACTCTCAGTATTTTGCAGGTTCGTACCAAGATCTGGGCACCCAGGTCGACAAGCTTTGGAGTAGCCTTGCTATTCAGGAGCACCCACAGTGCTTCTTTCATTGTATAGGGAGTGATAGAACTCCTCAGTAGACTAGTCTGAAGTTTCATCATCAGATAGCCATCTAGCTACATATCGTAACTGTGAGGCCAAATAGTAGAGTTCAAAATTTGGGAGGCGTAGCCCCCCCCTCATCCACGGGTATATGCAGTGTTTGCAAAACTATTTTACGCCTGACATTGGCCCATAACAGCATTCTTAATTTTGAGTATAGTTCTCTGAAGAAGCTTTTGGGGATCAATGGCAGTATTTTCTCTTCCAGAACTCAATGGATGTGCCTACTATCTGAAGTGCTGCTTTGTATTATTCATATGTGTCATGTGGCTTATGGTATATGTCAATTACCAAACACTAATGTTCAGGTCACCATGTCAATTGTAGATTCATGTCAGCTGCTTGAATGCGGGGTACTCCACAATCTAGAGGAACAATTGTGGCTTTGGACACATGTATGCCTACTCCTGAGAGTCTCCCAAAGCTTTTGAAGATTTCTAACACACATGGTAGAGTATATTTTGGATCTCACAAATGCAGCACCATACAGCGACATCAAGTGACTATTGCATAAATCGTGGTGCATTCTGGATAAATTATGTGTGGTGTCTCTGCACGGCATAACGCCAGCCTGGTCTGCATAAACCAATTGTGGGAGTAGTGGTTTCAGCCTGATGGCTATCAGGCTTCTGTGATGAATTCTGCTGAACTCTCACTGAACCCCAGCCAAAGATCTCCTCCCATGTGGCCAGGGGAAGATAGCCGCTACCTGATCCTAACCCTGGGGGTGGTATCATGAGGAAGGATCACATGGGAGGCGATAGCTGACAGGAGAAAATGGGGACCCCTTTGGGAGAGATCCAGTATTCATCTAATTGTGAGAATGAGTGTCCTGTGATTCCCAAATATCTAATGGCATGGTGTCATTGCACAAGTCCCTCTCACGATTAAACCCAAGGAAACTTCTGTGAAAAGTTACTGAGACAAAAAAAGTTGTCTACCTTGGGAGTTCCTGAATCAGATGTGACATCCTCTAATGGCCATGATTCTGTCTTGAGTAGAAGACTTTGCACTAATGTTAAGTCACACATCACTCATATAACATCTCCTAACTTTGATAACATCCAGTTCAACAATCAAATAGAAAAGAATAGACATAAAAGACTCAAACCCATTATGGACTTCAAGATCCATAATGCCTGTGGTACTGGGCGAGGAAGAAAGACCA
The DNA here is from genome assembly GCF_040938575.1 of Ambystoma mexicanum. Classification (NCBI taxonomy): domain Eukaryota; kingdom Metazoa; phylum Chordata; class Amphibia; order Caudata; family Ambystomatidae; genus Ambystoma; species Ambystoma mexicanum. Next base: position 411,100,161 of record NC_090923.1, on the reverse strand, counting down.
AGAGTCAATGAGGATCAAATGTGCCACTGAAGGGAATAAGCGGTCTAGTTATTTGAAGGCAAGACACCTGAGCGGGATATTTAAACCTGAAAGTGCAGGAGAAGGAAGGAGCTGCATAGGCAGAATCAGTCAGGAAAGACACAAAAGAGATTGGAGCTGCAGCAGGAGTGTGAATGCCAGCAGAATCCAAAGGGGGAAGAGAAGGCGTGCAGTTTTGCAGGGTACGCATGGCAGTGTTGTGGTCAGCAGCAGGGAGAGAAGCCCAGCTGTGTGGGAGACATGCTTCCGACCCGATGCAAGTTCCCTGGAGGTGCTGGAGGACGCAGAGACCCAGCGGGGCTGGCGGTATTCAAGAGAGGAGCCGTGCAGGTGGTGGCAGATACAGAAGAGCTGCCAATCAGATTACCGACCGACCGACGGTCTGCCGCAGCAGGGAGCAACACAGAGACACCAAACAAAGCTGGTGAGGTGGCCAGCAAGGGAATGTAACCTTGGGGCGCTCCCAGTGAAATGTTTGCTAAAATCAGACTATTTTTAATTCTGAGCAAGTAGAATAAGAAGGCAAAAAGGGCACAATTCTGCATTAATGAAACATCAACTTGATGATACCTGTAACCCACACTGCCAAAATCCAAGAGGCTATCCAGAAGAAGATGGAAAAAAAGGTGCAATTCTCCATTTAGGAAACATCAACTTGGGGAAACCTATAACCCACATTGTCAACAACCAAGAAGTCATAAAGAAGAAGTAAGAAAGCAAAAAGGGTGCAATTTTCCATCCATGAGAAACCTGTAACCCTCATTGCCAACAGCACAGAGACTATAACAAAGAGATAAATGGACACAAAGGGTGAAATTCTACTTTCATGAGACACCAGTTTGGGAAATCTGTAACCCATATTGCCACTAACAGAAGAAACCAACTGTAGTAGTAAGAGCTTTTCTTCCTGGCAGGCGAGTAGAACCAGAAAAAAAACAGTTGCTTTGAAGAAATGTAGTTGTGGTAAAAAGGTGTTGTGGAAAGACATTGGTAACTTTATAATATTGACAAACGGTTTGCATCACAAAAAGTCGTTGCTGTGCTATCTAGACAAATGGATTCCATGTGAAGAATAATTGTCATATGCTAATATTTGCTTTGCATCCTAAGAAAGACCTTAGAGGAAAACAATTGCCTTGGTTTATGGACTGGCATTTTGTGAAAGAGACATTTTGCATTACCAGGAAGGATACTGTGAAGGAAAACAATTGCTTTGGTTTTTGAAAAAGTGTTTGTGAAAGAGACATTTAGTTTACCAAGTGGAAGGACACAGTAGATGGAAAGAAAAGTTACTTACCAGCTGCTAATGTTCTTTCGACTGCATGTTCTTCCAACGTATTCCACATCTTTGACATGTAATGTCCACAGCTGTGCTGCTTTGGAAAAAAAAATTCGGCAGAGGGCATCCTGGGTTGATGGCGTCAGGTCGATGTCCCTCGAAGGCCCTCGATGTCCCTCGAAGGCCTCTGTTGAGGGTGACGTCACTGGACGTTATAAATAGGACGCACAGCGCCGTAGCTCAGTTTATGTTTATTCCTCCATAACGTGTAACATGCTCGTACACAAGGACTGCTTGACTGCACATAGCCTTGCGGGAACGCAAACTGCAATAGCATAGGAAATTCTTCAGAGGGGCAGGGTGGGAGGGCGATGTGGAATACCTTGGAGGAACATCCAGTCGGAAGAACGTGACCAGCTGGTAAGTAACTTGTTCTTCGAATGGATTGTGTCCTCCAACGTATTTCACATCTTTGACAGACTCCCAAAGCAGTTACAGTGAATGGAGGAGGGAGAATAATTTAGAATACCCAATCAGATGGCAGAATAAAGCACTGCTTTACCAAAAGCCATATCCTGGCCATGGAGCGTATCCAGGGAGTAATGTTTGACAAAGGTGTGGATGGAAGACCACATTGCGGCGTCACAAATATTCTTAATACGAAACCCCCGCTGCAGGGCTAGTGGAGTGAGCTCTCAACCCCTCCAGAGGGTCCTTGCCCGCCAATCTGTAACATTCAGTAATGGTGAGGATAATCCATCTGGACAAGGTCTGTTTAGTAACAGCCTGGCCCAATCGGTGCCCAGTGTATCCCACAAAAATCTGGTTGTCCACTCTGACCCTGGACATCCTATAGATATAAAAGCTCAAAGCTCTCCCAGGGTCCAATCTATGACATCTCTCCTCTTCCTTACCAGGGTGAGGGGGATGATAGAAAGCAGGAAGTACCACTTTCTGGGTCAGATGAAACTCGGACACTACCTTAGGTAGGAAGGACGGACGGACGGACGGACGGACGGACGGACGGACGTACCCTCAGTACAACCCTATCCTTGTGGAACACAGTAAAGGGTGGCTTAGATGAAAGTGCCTGCAATTCACTCACTCTGCGAGCAGAAGTAACTGCAACCAAGAAAACCGTCTTGAAAGACAATAGCCTCAAAGGACAAGAGTGCAGTGGTTTAAACGGAGCACCCATCAGGAATTTCAAGACTAAATTCAGATCCCAATCTGGGACCTCAAAAGGGGACAGCGGGAACACATTTGTGAGCCCTTTTAGAAATTGGGAAATCAAAGGAATCTTAAAATAAAAACATTCTTCAGATGAGCACTTGAAAATAGACAGCGCCGCCAGGTAACCTTTAATGGTACCCACTTGAAGACCCCTGTGGGCCAAAGAAAGCAAGAAAGAAAGAACCATCGGAATGGAACAATGAAAATGATCGACATTGTTTCCTCTGCACCGGTCGCAAAACCTATGCCAACAGCAACGGTACAGGGATTTGGTTGCTGGCCGCCTGGCCGAAAGCAACACCTCCATCACGTCATCAGGGAGGTCCCAATCCTTATATCTCAGCCTGTCAGAAACAAGCGTGAAGGTTGAGAGTCTTGACCTCTGGATGGAGAACCTGACCCCCCTCGCACGTGAGAAGATCCTCTCTGTGGGGAAGACGGCGTGGAGGGCAGATGGACATTTCTAGAAGGTCCAGGTACCACGCTCTCCTGGCTCAATCCGGAGCAATGAGGATCATGCGGGATCCATACTTCTGCACCCTCCTTAGCACCTGAGGAATGACGGGGACCGCAGGAAACGAGCACAGAAGTTGGAATGACCAATCCATGACAAACGTGTCCCCTAGGGCTCCTCTTGGAGGAATTTCCCTTGAGCAAAATCTTTCGCACTTCCGGTTGGCACCGGTCACGAACAGATACACTTGAGGGGTTCCCCAAAGGGGGATGATCTCCAGAAGGACTTCCTGAGCCAACTCCAACTTGTGGGAGACCGTCCTCTGCCTGCTCAGAGTGTCCGCTGCGGATCTGTGTGACCCGACCACGGCTTCTTTTACCGCAACGGAAAAGTTTGCATGGGAAATGCACGAACAAAATGTTCATACATTTCCCTTGCAAACATATTATTAAAAACACTACAAAACCCACACCCCCACCCACACCCACCCCCACCCACACCCCCATGCACACCCTACTTACCTTGTGCCAGTTCCCTTTTACTTTTGTGCGCGGCAGGGTCTTTTTCTTTTTATTTGTGGGCAGCTGCAGGGGTTCCCTATACTGTACTATACTGTCAAGTATAGTGAGCGGGGTGTTGCGGGGGATGCCCCCGTTTTTTTCCTTTTCTCAAGAGTGCTGCGGGGGTGTCCCTTGTAACACCCCGCTCACTATACTGTACAGTGTAGTGAGTGGGGTGTTGCAGGGGAAACCCCCGCAGCCCCTGTTTTTTTTCTTTTTTTTTCGGGTGTGCTGCGGGGGTGTCCCCCGCAAAACACCCACTCACCATACTGTATAGTATGGTGAGCAGCAGCCCCTGCAGTGTTTTTTTTTATAAATGCATGCCACCAAAGGTTCGACCTTTTGATGTTCGAACCTTTGGTGTCATGCATTTACAACCTTTTTGTATAGGTCGAACTTTTTTTCAGTAATTCTTGCTGATACCGTCCGCTGCCGCATTCTCCTCTCTGGCTAGATGAACTGCCGAGAGTGATATTCCTTGCTGTATCGGCCAGAACCAGAGCTGCATCACCTCTCTGCACAGCGTGACCCTACCCCCACCCTTTTTTATTGAGGTAATGCATGGCCACTCAGTTGTCCGTCATGATCAGGGCACTTTTCTCCCGCACAGACGGCAGAAAAGCCTTCAGGGCCAGCCTGATGGCTCTCAGCTCCAACAGGTTGATGTGGAGTTTGGACTCCGACGGAGACCAACGACCGCTGGTGGTCAGATCGTTGCCATGAGCTCCCCATCCTGTGAGGGAAGCGTCCGTCACCACCGTCACCTCTGGATTCCCTTCGCTGGCCCTTCACAGACGATCCCGTAAGACCGGGAGGGGAATCTGAACAGGATCCGACATCTTGCCTGAGAATTGCGACCACTGCATCTGGAGAACTAATTGAAGGGATCTCATCCTCAGTCTGGCCTCTGACATGAGAAAAATGCAGGATGCCATTAGGCCGAGCAACCTTAAGAATTCGAAAGCCGGAAGACTCTGGGTACGTTGAAATTTGTTGACCATCTGTACAATGTGATGAGCCCTCACCTTGGAAGATGAGCACTTCTCGAAGGACGTGTCCAACACAGCCCTGATGTACTGGATCTGTTGGGAAGGTGTCATATGCGACTTCTTGAAAGTGAGGGAGAAGCCCAGCTTGTGAAGGGAGCGGCAGGTGAGGCTGAGATGATCCAAAGCTTGTTCGGGTGAATGCAATCGGATCAGCCAGTCGTCCACCTCCCCTCTCCTGAGATACGCTGCCACCACCACCATTAGCTCGGTGAAGACCCTCGGGCGGAGGTCAATCCGAAAGGCAGGACCCAAAACTGAAAGTGCAAGCTGCCAGCCGCAAACCTAAGGTATTTTCTGTGCTTTGGATGAATCGGCACATGCAAATAATTATCCTGTTGGTCCAGAGACACCAACCAATCCTGAAGTCGAAGGCCTGACGGACCTGAGAAAGAGTGACCATCTTGAACTCGTCCTTCAGGAGGAACTTGTTCAACCAACGCAAGTCCAAGATGGGTCTCAGTCCCCCGTCTTTCTTTGGACTCAAAAAATATGGTGAATACCATCCCTTGTTCCTCTCCACCACAAGCACCAGTTCTATAGAGCCTTTCTCCAGCAGGGTCAAGATTTCCTGCACAAGGAGCGGATCTGGAAGCTTCAAAGAGAAATTCCCCGGTGTATTGTCGTGAGGCCGCTGAAAGAAGGGAAGGCAGTAGCCGTGGGCTATTGGATCCAGAACCCACGCATCCAAAGTAATAGCTCGCCATTCTTCGAGATGCTGAGACAGTCTGCCCCCAACCCCTAAAAGAGGATTAGTAACGAAAGGAACCCCCCTCCACTGTTGTCACCTAGGACAAAAAGGCAGAGGTTGATGCAAAGCTGCGCCCAAAGTTTTAGCAGCAACTTTGGAGGTCTGCAACCTCTCAAGGCTCTCGTCAGCCTTGCTGCTAAACAAATGAAAGCCATCAATGGGCATGTCCAGAAGACGGCTTTGCACATCCGGAGCAAACCCCGACTTCCGCAACCATGCAAACCTATGTTTCACGGTGCTCGCAGCCATGGACCGGCTAATATTATCAGCCAAGTACCAACCCAGACTGAGGGGATTCACACATGGCATCCTTGCTATCCTGCACTAGAGCAAGGTACCAATCCCTTTCTTACCCCTCGGGAATATGCTCAGCCGCTAGAGAGACACATTTCCACAGAGTGTGTGAAAATCTTGCCAATGCACAGGTAGAGTTGGCTGACTTCAGTGCCATACTCCCAGCAGAAAGTACCTTGCGTGCCCAACCATCGAAGCGCTTGTCGTCCCTATCAGGAGGGATGGTAGGGTGTGCCGCCTGCCTCGAGGTGGCTGTAGCCGCCTGAACCACCAAACTCTCCGGAGTGGGGTGAGTAGATAGGTAGCTGGGGTCGCTACCGGATGGGCGGTATTTCTTAGTCAACGACTTCTTGACCGCTAGAAGAGACTCCGGGGTCTACCAAGTAGCCGCCACCCTTTTTTGTAATGCCAAATGAAAAGGCAACACTGGGTCAGTGACAGACCCTGATCCAAAATATCAGTCAGGTCATCCTGATCAAATGCAACTGGAGGACCGGACCACACGAGACACTCTGTCACTCTGTAAGCCCTAGGCTCTGGCCTACCAAACTCCACCTCAAGAGATGTGTCAAGGCCACTGGCATCATGCAACGACTGATGCATAAAGCAAGAAATACAAACAAAATAGTTCAGTGCCTATAATGCCACTGAGGCTTGGCGCACTTTTGCCCTAACCTCAACTGTGGATAATGGAGATACGTCCCTTCTACACACAAACCATTGGACAACATAGCAACTTTCCTCGGCAGTGTCATCACTGCAAAGGTGAAATCTGAGGAGCATATGCAGCCAGGTTCTGCAAGACACTGCTTTACCTTGTTTGTGGCACATAAGCATAGCAGATGTCACTGGTGGGATATGCACCCTGTCACAAAACCAATAAATGCTGCCACTCCCTCATAACCTTAAATGGGCTCCAGCATGCATTATGCCTATAAGTGCATAGGTGAAAGATTGTGCAGTGTGCTGATAGTTTAATTCAATGCACTGCCACAGGCCGACCTATGCACATTTCACGCACAAAATTGAGTACATTTTACATACTATGGCATCACATTCAAGCAGATAGTGAAGCAAATAATCACTGCGCTTGCATAGCTTATGCCTCTATGCCCTTTGGTCCACTAAAGATCTGGGGCAGGCTTTTCCATAGTGAGCTTTAACATCTTGATATTGCAACAAGGCATACATTAGTCTTCAAAAATTGATTAGCAGAGTTTGCTAATTAAATTATTTTTGATTAGCAAACAGTCTCAGTTGATTAGCAATTTTGTACTAATACTGTTAATGTCGCCAGAAGAACATGTTACTTCTTACCTGGTAACGTTCTTTCAACGGGATGTTCCTCCGACGTATTCCTTATCTTTGATAATACGTTTCCAGCTTGCTGGCCTCGGAAATTTTTTCTGTAGAGGGCGCTGCTCGTCGACGTCCGCCGAGTCGATGTCCCTCGACGGCCACCGTATCGGCGCCGACGTCACCATGCCCATAAATAGCCACGCGCTGCGTCCGTTGCTCAGTTCTGTTTTGTAGCATAAGAAAAGTCATGCCTGAATTGGTTAGTGACCTTGAAGGAGCGTAAGCTGCAACCACAAGGGAAGTTATCACTGCAGGGATGGTTGGGAGCGGCGATAAGGAATATGTCGGAGGAACATCCCATCGAAAGAACGTTACCAGGTAAGAAGTAACTTGTTCTTCGAAGGGATTGTGTCCTCCGACGTATTCCTTATCTTTGATAGACTCCCATAGCAGTGGCATGTAATTGGAGGTGGGAGTGATAGTGTTATGTATCCCTTTAGGGATGGACCGAATGTAATACGGCCTTGCCAAATCTGGTCTCTTGAGCAGTGGAGGAATCCAGATTGTAAAATTTTGTGAATGTATGTGCGGACGACCATGTGGCAGCCGCACATATGTCCCGGACCGGTACCCCTCTTTGGAGAGCCGAAGAGGCTGCGATACCCCTGGTTGAATGAGCCCTGAGATTTTGGGGTGGCTCTTTCCCTGCTAGTCTATAACATTCCAGGATGGCCAAAATAATCCACCTGGAGATGGTTTGTTTTGTTATGGGTAGTCCCAACTTGTGACCTGAGTATCCTACAAACAGTTGGTCTGCTTGCCTGATCCTAGTCATTCTGCTCTTGTAAAAGCTGAGAGCTCGCCTAGGGTCCAGCCTATGTAGCCTTTCCTCCTCTTTCCCCGGATGGGGAGGAGGGTAGAACGAAGGCAAGGTAATTTTCTGAGTAATATGAAATTCAGAAACCACCTTTGGGAGGAAATTAGGCTTCACCTGTAGGACAACTTTGTCCTTGTGGAAGATTGTATGTGGGGGTTTACAGGAGAGAGCTTGTAGCTCACTCACCCTCCTAGCAGATGTTAGTGCTACCAATAGGACAGTTTTAAGCGTGAGAAATCTCAGCGCGCAAGAGTGAAGTGGTTCGAATGGAGTGCCCATTAAGAAGTTTAAGACTAAATTTAAGTCCCATAAGGGAACCTGGAATGGTTTTGGAGGGTAAACATTAGTTAGTCCCTTGAGAAATTGTACCACTAGAGGAATTTTGAAATACGATGGTTCCTCCGCAGTGTGCTTGAAGATAGAAAGCGCTGCAAGATAGCCTTTTACAGTGCCCACTTGAAGGCCTGAGTTTGCCAAGTAGAGTAGAAACGATAACACCGTTGGTGTACCACATGAAAAAGGGTCGATATTCTGTTCCCTACACCAGCTGCAAAATTTGTTCCAACGGCAGCGGTATAAAGACTTTGTTGCTGGTCTTCTGGCCGAAAGCAACACCTCCATGACGTCATCAGGAAGATCCCAATCCTTGTACCTCAACCTTTCAGAAGCCAAGCGTGAAGGTTGAGGGTTCTGGTGTCTGGATGGAGAACCTGACCTCCCTTCTGCGAGAGAAGATTCTCTTTGAGTGGAAAACGGATTGGAGGACAGATGGACATATCTAGAAGGTCCGGGTACCACGTTCTCCTGGCCCATTCCGGGGCAATTAGGATCATGGTTTTCCGGAATCTTCTCAACCTCCTGATCATTTGAGGAATAACAGGGACTGGTGGGAACGCGTAAAGGAGTGGAAACTCCCAGTCCACTACGAACGCATCTCCTAGAGCTCCTCTCGGGGGAAATTCCCTTGAACAGAACAGACCGCAATTCCTGTTGGTGCTTGTGGCGAACAGATCCACCTGAGGGGTTCCCCAAAGGGCGAAGATCACTTGAAGGACTTCCTGAGCTAGCTCCCACTCGTGGGAGACTGTGCTCTGCCTGCTCAGAGCGTCCGCTGTCAAGTTCTTCTCTCCGGCTAGGTGGACTGCCGATAGAGAGATTCCTTCTTGGATTGCCCAAAACCAGAGCTGTATCGCCTCTCTGCACAGTGGCAGTGATCCTACGCCTCCTCTTTTGTTGAGGTAGTGCATGGCCACCGTGTTGTCCGTCATTATCAGGACATTTCTCCCCTGTACTGATGGCAGGAAAGCGTTCAGCGCTAGTCTGATCGCTCTCAGCTCTAATAGGTTGATGTGTAGTCTGGACTCCGATGGAGACCAACGACTGCTGATGGTCAAATCCTTGGCATGGGCTCCCCACCCCGTGAGTGAGGCATCTGTGACTACTGTTATCTCCGGCAATGGTTGCCAAAACAGTTCTCCTTTCAAGATGTTCTCTGGATAGGCCCACCGTTGCAGGTCGCGGGCTTCCTTGTCCGGAATCCGGAGATCTGTCATTCTCCCTGAGAATTGCGACCACTGAGTTCTCAGTGCCTACTGAAGAGATCTCATTCTCAGGCGAGCCTCTGGCACAAGGAAGATGCAGGATGCCACGAGGCCTAGCAACCTCAAAAAGTCGAAGGCTGGGAGACGTTGGGCATTTTGAAACTTGGTGACCATCTGTAGAATATCTTGAGCCCTCACCTCTGGTGGCGAGGCTTTTCTCAGGGAAGTGTCCAGGACCGCTCCAATGAACTGGAGTCTCTGTGATGGTATCATCTGTGACTTTTTTAAATTGAGGGAGAAGCCCAGTCTGTGAAGGAAGTGGCAGACATAATCTAGCTTGGCCTGGGCCTGTTCCGAAGATACGGCCCTGATCAGCCAATCGTCCAGGTAGGGGTAGACGTGGATCCCTTCCCTCCTTAGATTTGCCGCCACTACCGACATCAGCTTGGTGAAGACCCTCGGGCAGAGGTCAGCCCAAATGGCAGAACTCGAAATTGATAATGAGAGTCGCAAATTGCGAACCTCAGGTATTTCCTGTGTTTGAGATGGATTGGCACATGGAAATAAGCATCCTGAAGGTCCAGAGATACCAGCCAATCCTGGAGCTGGAGGGCCTGAAGGATCTGAGAGAGAGTTACCATCTTGAACTTGCCCTTCCTGAGGAACTTGTTCAATTCTCGTAAGTCCAGGATGGGTCTCAGTCCTCCGTCCTTCTTTGTTATGAGAAAGTAGGGGGAGTACCAGCCCTTGTTCCTGTCCGCTACAGGTACCGGTTCTTTGGCACCTTTCTCTAGCAGGTCTATAATTTCCTGCAAGAGGAGCTGATCTGGAACTTTTAGAGAGCTGTTCCCCGGTGGATGACTCTGAGGAATGTGTAGAAAGGGTAGGCAGTAACCTTGGGCAACTGTCTCCAATGCCCAAGCATCTGACGTTATAGCCTGCCATTCCGTCAGATGGTGAGTTAACCTGCCCCCTACAGGTGTATTGTGTGAGAAGGCCTCAGAGTGGTTTGGGGGCGGCTGATGCAGATGCCGAGGGTAAAGAGGCACCTGCTGCTGCTGCAGTCTTAGTACTTTTGACCCATCCACCTCGGGTGGATCTCCTTTGGCCTCTTTGAGCCGGCTGTCCTCTGCCTTTCCCGAATGCGGAATAATAGCGAAAGGACTTTCCTCTCCCAGAGGTTCCTGAGGGGCAAAAAGGAGTTTGGCGGATAGCAGCTCCTAAAGATTTTGCTGCTGCTTAAGAAGTCTGTAACTTTTCCAGACTGTCATCAGCCTTTTTCCCGAATAATGAAGAGCCGTCAAAGGGCATATTCAAAAGTCTGTCCTGTATATCAGGGGCAAAGCCCGACTTTCGCAACCACGCATGCCTGCGGATTGTTGTACTTGCCGCCATGGCCCTGCTGATACTGTCAGCGGAATCGATGCCAGTTTGAAGTGATTCGCACATGGCATCTTTGCCATCTTTAATAATGTTAAGGAAGGCTTCCTTTTCCTCTCCTTCGGGTATGCAGTCAGCCGCTGATGAAGCACACTCCCATATTGGGTGACTGAACCTGGCGAGCGTACAGGTGGCGTTGATGGACTTCAACGCCATACTACAGGCAGAGAAGACTTTCTTTGCCATAGAGTCGTACCTCTTGTCATCTCTATCCTGTGGGACAGTAGGGTAAGCGGTCCTACTGCTAGATGAAGTTGCCGCTTGAACCACCAGGCTCTCTGGGGTCGGGTGTTTTGACAGGTATTCAGAGTCAGCAGCCGCTACCCTATACTTGGTTGACAATCTTTTATTGACTGCAGGGATAACTTCGGGAGTTTCCCAATTAGATGCAATTTTCCTTTGTAAGGCTGCATGGAAGGGGACCACCGGGTCCTCCTGTGGGCCTTTGTCCAATATATCTGTTAGGTCATCCTGTTGGAAAACAGGTGAAGGCGCAGACCAACCCATAAACTCAATTATTCTTACCATCAGGGTTCTATATGGTGTTTCGGCATGTTCCACTGAGTCTGGCTTAACAAATTCCACTTCTGGGGAAGTGTCCAGCCCACTTGCCTCATGTAGTGACTCCTATAGTTCCTTCAGCCTTCTTTCCTCAGAGGTGAAATCCTCTGCAGTAGGCAGTGTGGTCCTCTGTAACCCGAATGTTTCCTGGTCAGAATCTTCCCCTTCTTCATAAATTGAAGAAAGTCCAGGGTATTCTGACCTCTGAAATGAAGTAAAACCCATTTCTAAGGCAGAAAGAGCCAAACTCGTCATTATTGGACGAGAAAACGTCGATGTCGTCGACGCCGATGTAACAGGCTTCAAAGGCGTCGAAAACGGCATCGAAAAAACTGGAAGGGGTCTCGAAGAACTCGAGAGGATCGGGATCCTACTTGAGGGCATGCCGGAGGCCCTTGAAATCACTGTTGGCTGTGGGGTGGCCTTGGTCCTCTCTTTCATCGGCGTCGACGTCGGTGTCGACGATGGCATCGAGTCGATCGACCGATGCGTCGAGGAACCCTTCGACAATGGCGTCGATGGCGCCGATGCGTGCGTCGAAGGAATCTTTGACGACGGTGTCGAAGACGGTGCCTTCCTACCCGATGGCTCATGGCACTCTCGGGTGGAATGTTTCGCCGGGTGCTGCGACTCACAGCGTTTTGATTTTTTGGGTTTTTCACCCGGGGTATCACCCTCAGCTGTCTTCTAGGGGGTCGAGGCCGTGTTCTCGAAGACGCTTAACATTTTCTTTCTGAATTCCTCCCACTAAGCTTGAGAACTGTGTTTGGTGGGACAGGAGACTCTTTCTGGGGACACAGAAGACGACGAGGAATGGGACCTTCGACGTCTCTTTTTTGAGTGTCTTGATCTCGACGAATGGTGGGAGCTGCTTCGAGATCTAGAATGGGAATGTTTTCGACGGCGAGGAGACGAATGTCTCGACTCAGCCGACGAAACTTTCGAGGACGTTTTGGCTGACTTACCTCTCTCGAGCTTCCCCTTGCTCTCCTTCAAGGCTTTCGCCGTGATGGACATGCAGTCCTCACACTCCGAACAATGGTGCTCGGATCCCAAGCACCATAAGCAGATCCTGTGTGGATCCGTTATTGACATTTTTTTACCGCAGTCTCGACATTTCTTGAAGCCGGATCGTGGCGTCGTCGGTTCTGATGAAGACGCCATCGAGAACTATAAGGTATATTCGAGTAGAAATAGATAATTATCCTGACTGAACTGAGCAACGACATTCCGAGGCCCCACGAAACGCGGAAAAACGGAACTGAGCAACGGAGGCAGCGCGTGGCTATTTATGGGCATGGTGACGTCGGCGCCGATACGGTGGCCGTCGAGGGACATCGACTCGGCGGACGTTGACGCGCAGCGGCCTCTACAGAAAAAATTTCCGAGGCCAGCAAGCTGGAAACATATTATCAAAGATAAGGAATACGTCGGAGGACACAATCCCTTCGAAGTTATTTGTACTCAAGACATGAAATGAGCAACAATACAGCAGTTTTGCATACCGCTGAAATAAGACATTAGTGAGAGGAATCGGGCCTTGTAAATTCTTTAAACTTCAACTATACCTGCAGGTCAGGTAACCTAGTTTACCTATTCAACCTAAGAGAAATGCACTCGACCCATAGCAACGGAGCACAACACATTTAAAATGTGATTTCCTTAAAATGGTACATGTCCCTACAAGCCCACTTTATGTTTGGAACACTGCTGCCACCCAGACGCCAGGCATGCACAGTGAAACTTTTATTTGACATTTTTCTGCAAAGTAAAGTTTAAATCAAAGTTTCAAACATCTCTTGCAAATGCTACTCGCCCTTTATAAAATCACCATGACTATGCAGTGGGCGAAAATACTTTGCGAGCCATAGATGAGAAAATCTAAAAGGATAGCTGCATGAATGGACACAAATAAATAGATAAGATAAAAAAAAAAGCTCTGAAAACTGTTTGGCCAGCTGTCTCCCGCAGGTGGTAATATATAATACAATCATAAAGAAAAGCGTAGCATTGAGGCCAACTACAGTGTTTGGTATTGCAGTAGATCTGTAGATTTACAGACTGGATGGAACTATTCATCACTACTTTGCGTAAGCTTCTAGTTTGCTTTATATATAGTTTGCTCTGCTGTCAAACATTCCTCTGATATCTGCCGCCTTCTTGAGGAACTGGACCTTGACGTACTCGGTCTCACTGAGACATGGTTCACGGCCAGCTCTGTCACCAGCTTTGACACACTCCTACCTGACGGCTACAAGATCCTCTCCGTTCCCAGGCCCAACGGTACTGGGGGGGGTGTGGCCCTTATCTTCCCTGAGTGGATTCCTGCCACTGCTATTCCCACGCAGACCTACTCCTCTTTTGAATGTCTTGTCTGCTGACTCTCTCTCTCTCTCCTAGCCATTCCCTTGCCTTGGCTACTATCTATCGGCCACCTGGTCAAATTTCCTCCTTCCTCTCCGAGTGGGCGGACCTCTCCTCCTCACTCCTGTCCTCAACCACTCAACTCCTCTTGCTTGGAGACTTCAACATCCACCTGGATGCCTCCTGTCCCCCTTCTGGACTCTTTCGCGACCTCTGCGACTCTCTCTCACTCTCTATTCTCCCGTCTGGGCCAACCCATTCTGCTCCCATTCTGCTGGGCACACTCTTGATGCCCTGATCTCTTCTGACCTTCCCCTCTCTGTCCCTCTCTCCTCCCCTCTCTCCTGGAATGATCACTTTCTCCTCTCCTCTCGCCTCACCCTCCCTATCCCTCAGGCAAAGCTACCCTCATCACTGCCATCTTCCTTCTCGGTCATCCGACCCATGAAGCGTGTGTCAGTTGAGGCTTTCGCTGCCAACTTCTCGCCCCCTCTTCCCCCCTCGGCTGACTCCCACCCTGACACAGCCCTCTCCACTCTCTACTCTGCTATATCTGATACTCTTGATATCCTTGCCCCTGTTATGAGAATCCGCCTGAAGCACAAAGCCAAATGTAACTCCAGGTATGACTTGGATCTCGTCACCCTTAAACGCTTGTGCAGGGTGGCAGAGAGGAAATGGCGTGCTTCATGTTCATCCTCTGACAAACTGGCCTGTCGCCTGCTCCAAAGGCAATACCGGCTCTCCGTTCTCACCAAGAAGAGAGCCCTTATCCAAGCCCGCATCACTGCGGCATCTAACAATTCGGCTGAACTCTTTAAAATCTGCAAGGAGCTGGCCAACTGCTGCAGTCTCTACCTCTCCTGTCCCCTCCCAGGCCCTCTGTACGGCACTGGCCTCGCACTTCATTTCAAAAACTCAGGACATCTTTTCCTCACTCTTCTCCCATCACCTCCCCCACTCTATTCCCTGCCCATCATCTGGCCCTTCTGCAGCCACCCCTCCTCTCTCCTTCTCTGCCTTTCCCCTTTTTTCTGCTGATGAGGTTTCGAGACAAGTCCGATCTATGAAAGTCTCGTCAACACAGGCCCCCCCCTGCTCCTCCAAAACTATTAAGGACCACATCGACTCCTTGGCTCCTGCCCTTGCTGACTTCTGCAATCACTCCTTCGCCTCTGGAGTCTTCCCATCCCCTCTCAAGCACTCCCTTGTGCACCCCCTTCTTAAGAAACCCTCTTCCGACCCGTCCTGCCCAGCTAACTATCGCCCTATCTCTATCACTCCTTTCCTGGGCAAGCTCCTGGAGAAACTTGCCCTCTCCCAGCTTAATCTCCATGCTGGATCTGTTGGTAGCCTTCATGACCATCAGTCTGGCTTCAGAGCTGCCAGAAGCACGGAAACTGCTCTCCTGAGCATCCGTGAGGACCTGCTCTCGAACCTTGACTCTAACATTCCATGTGTTCTCATTTTGCTTGATCTCTCTTCTGCCTTTGATACTGTCAACCATACCATCCTGCTTAACCGTCTACGTGATAACCTGGGTATCACTGGTCAGGCTCTGGCTTGGCTGACCTCTTTCCTCTCAAATCGACCATCCCAGGTCCAACTGGGATCTTTCCTGTCTGACATCTTTTTCTCTACCTGTGGTGTCCCCCAGGGTTCTATTCTCTCTCCCTGGCTGTTCAACCAGTATTTGGCACTTCTCGCCCACCGCATCGCTGCTCTCTGCCCCAACTTTCAGTGTTATGCGGATGATACCCAGCTCATTTTCAGGCTACCCTCGGCCTCCTCTTCTCCTTCGCTCATCTCTGACTGTCTTTCTGCTATCCAGGAATGGTGTGCCACCAACGACCTCTGCCTTAATGCCAGTAAGACTGAGATTCTACTCATCGGCACACCCACTCCTTCCTTCCCTGCAGCTCTCTGGCCGGCCTCTCTTGGCCCTCATTCTGCTCCTACCTGTAAGGCAAAAAACCTCGGGGTCATCTTCGACTCCACACTCTCCTTCTCTCCTCACATTTCTGACGTTTCTAAGAAGTCACACTACCAGCTGCACCTCCTCAGAGGTATCCTTCCTTTCCTCTCCTTCCCCCAGAAGCTCACTGTCTCCAGAGCCCTGGTTCTCTCAAAGCTGGACTACTGTAACAGCCTCTATCTAAATCTGCCTGCCTCTACTCTCCGCCCTCTGCAACTCATCCAGAACAGGAGTGCGAGACTTGTCCTTGGCCTCAAGCCCAGGGACCGTATCTCTCCTGGACTGAAATCGCTTCACTGGCTCCCTGTGGCTGCGAGGATTAAGTTCAAAACCCTCTGCATTGTCCATAAGGCCTTCTGGGGCCTGGGGCCAAATTACCTTCAACTCTCCCTTCCTAAATATCTTCCTTCTCGAGCACTTCGCTCTTCCGCCTCCAACTCCCTCAGGGTCAGCCGCTTCTCCAAGCAACAAGTTGGGGAGAGATCTCTCTCCGCAGCAGGGGCCTCTCTATGGAACAGCCTTCCTGCCCCCCTGAAACTTGAGGAGAACCATCTCCGGTTCCGGAAGCACCTCAAAACCTTCCTCTTTGCTTCTGCTTTCTCTCTCCCTCTCCCCTGCTAAATCACTGAAACTGTACTGAATCAGCAACTGGGCCACTCACCAATCCCGGTCCTTGGCCCAGCCACTCTCCCCTGCACTGCCTTCCTGGCAACCCCTGCACTGTGGGACTGTCTCTGTATCCCTACAGCCCCCCTTCCCAGCACTTGTCTGCACCTATCTTGCACTTGCCACCAGTTGGCCCTTATTATTTATCTTGTTCATTACTAACCCTGTACTGCACTTTCCCCTCTCCCTTTCCCCCTTGCACTTTTACCGTCCCCCTTACCCATGCACTTGCGCGATCTGAATGACACCTGGCCTAGTAGGATTGTTGTCTGTCTCCCCTTGTTCCCCCCTCCCTGCCTCGTCGCGCCTTGAAACACTTGTGTATAGGCGCGTTACAAATGCCTTATCATATCATATCATATCATATTCATTATGCAAGAGGTAAGCAAGAGACTAAGCACAGTGGATTGAGTAGCATGCCGAGAACTGGGTAAACTAGGTGGAATATTGTAGTTTGTGGTCATCTCACTTTCAGGGTATCTGGTATAAAGCAACAGAGTGATAATACAGAATTTCAAAGAATATGGGCTTGCTCATGGGTTGAGCACCAGTGCAAGATAATGCAACCTGTAGGTTACAGAACTAGGTTTGCCATCAAAATAATTTGATCATGTACATTTTCAAACGTGTTCACTTGTCAATATGATGCATCTTTCCCAACAAAATGAAATACAGTGGACACTATGAAATTTAGATACACTAACATAAACGTTACTGTAACACATGGAGATGATGCAGTGTGTTACAGTATGAATACTGTAATTATGCATTATGTAACAACTTACATTTTAGGAATGGAATTGCATGACTCTTTTTTATAAAAATATAAAGTTGAGACATACTGGTCTTTGCCAGTATCATCCTGATTACTTCTTGTTTGCAATTATTTGAAAAAGAAAAATAAATTCTTGCCTAGCACTCCCAAACTTGCCTTTGGCTCTTAAGAGTGAAGGAAATTATCACTACTGCACGTTTTCTCCATTAGCACTTGAAGTGAACAGAGAAGAGGGCAAAGAGAGCACCATGGGCAAGAGATGAATGTAGGGCAAGCTGTGCGTTCATTGAAGAGGGCAACTTAAATAGATGATAACTTTGCTTCACAAGTGTCTATTTGATTAGCAAACCTACAGAATTGCATAGCAAATTGCTCTGCAACTCTGCTTATTTTATGCCTTGTTGCAGCAAATAGACTCAGCTCTCCATGATCCACTCTTTTCCCCTAAAACCATGTATGAATTGTCCCAAGTGAATGAATTATAAAATTCTGTGAAAACTAGGTGAGCTCAGCTGATAGAGCAGCCTAAACGTAAAGACTTCCCAATTGGGTTATGTCATTCTCATTGCTTTGCAGAATAAACATTGGGAGATGAATACTTCCCCTTCCATGGGAAACACCTTCAATTCTGCCTGCAACGATCCTCAGTAACTGGAAAGGAACCTGTGGGGCGGGGCGTCTAAGTGATTGAAAGGTGGTTGGAACAAATGGAAATTAAGCTTTTTTGACAGTTGGCATACTAGGATTTTGATTTTGCTCTGTGAGGAGAAGAGATTAGGAGAAGGATGAAGGAGCAGGTATTTAATAAGGGGTAATTATATGTGCGCATTTCACAGATAATTATGTGCACATATCTTACAAATTAATTTGCCTGTGTCTAGGAAGGCCTAAACCATTTTCTTTTTGGCTTTCTCCTGGCTCCTTTCATTGTGGCCTGTTGAGCAGCTCATACAACAATCTACACAATACCCACCCAAAAAGATATTTTCCCTTTGTCTGTACTGATTAAATAACTTGTCTCCTGTCAAGAGAGATATTCGTAGAGAGAGGGGTCAAACAAGGCTGCCCGATGGCCCCCCAACTATTCATCACCTTTTTAGGTGACATGAAAGATACAGAAGCGGGCATCAAGATGGCACCACCGAAGCTGGGTAATGAGCACATATCACGTCTCATGTATGCCGACGATCTAATTCTATTAGATCAAACTCAGATCGGACTTCAACGCCAACTATCAAACTTGACTCTATACATGGGAGAAAACAACATGAAAATCAACAAAGAGAAATCAAAAATCGTGATAATTGGAAAAGGTGGAAAAAAGATCAATCCACATTTCACATGGACTATGGACTCAATTCCTATCGAGGTGGTTACCAGCATTAAGTACCTAGGGGTACACATCGACCATTCAGCTAGGGAGGCCACGATGCAACAAGCCTTGTGGGACAAAGCGCGCAATCTTGCAGCCCAGATGAAAACAGTTAACAACAGATTTGGCAAATTTTCACTCAAACCAGCGATCGAATTTTATAAAGGAAAAGTGGTGCCCACACTCACATACGGTATGGGAGCAACTTTGACCATACCAAACAGCATCTGGCGCCGATTAGAAAGCTTAATCTGGAAATCAGCTCTAGGTCTACCAAATTCCACCTCGATGGACCTCATCAGACGAGACTTGGGCCTACAGTCGCTAGAAACAACGGTGATGCTACACGCTTTCACTCTCTTCAGAAATACCTTAATACCAGACAGTCCATCAATCTACAGAATCGTAGCTGATGAAATCGCAAAGCAGCGAACAACGAACTTAACCGCATGGTCAGATAACTTAAAAGGAAAGCTATCAGACATAGCATGCTCAGTCGAAGATCTGAAGTACAATCCGGAAAGAGTTAAAAGAAAGTTAAAGGAACTTGATTGGATCCTGACTCTATCGAAAGCTCAAACAAACAAACTCACCATGAATCTCCCACCCACCTTTAACAGACTCAACGTACCTATCCCATACTGCTCGAAGTTCCCAAGTCAACAGCTAAGAAAATTCTTCATGCGAGCTCGTTTCAACCTCCTGCTGACGAGAGAAATTTTAGCAATCAGATCCAGTTCAACTGACACTATCTGTCGCCTTTGCCACAATCCCACTACGACAGAATCAATTAAACATCTTTTACTCAGATGTCCTATGGTGAGAAAAATTCGAGCCACCTACCTATCGACACTGGTCTGCGAACACACATCCTTCGGAGAGGAAGAAGAACTTATGTGGTGGAACAGGTTAATGTCGGGAGAAAAAACCAGATGGACAATCGCGACTGTCAAAATCCTGGAGTCTGCCTTTGAAATGATCAGTTCCAGTTCACAAACCACGAACGAGAGCAATACCTCCAAAGCCACCACTTTATCACCATAATGGTAATCAGGGAGATTAAGCTTCCTCTGGTATCTTTTACGCATTCGGCCCTTTACGTCCGCTTGAGCCCAACCAACTCCATCTAAACATTACATTGACCTGGAAGAGGTAATCCTATTCTCACCAGGAATCTGACATAACTACATGAAAGCTCGCGGCGCATCTCATTAAGGGTTGCTGTCGCTCTCAACTGTTTGTAAAAATTCATTTCATTGAATTGTAAACAAATAAATAAAAAAAAAAAAAAAAAAAAATAACTTTATTCATTACAATTCCAACAGAAACATTGTATTCATTGATAGGAAAGAAGAGCAAAGGTTAAGTAAGTTCCCATGTTTATGTGCCTTCCGCAGTTTTCGAAGAAGCCCTCAACAGACATTTCACTTTATTTGAGGAGCAACCATTTATATATACAGGATAAAAGACAGACTCAGTAGTAAGAGGTCTTCATGTTCCAACTCATCCCAAAGTAAATTGTAATTGAGTATTATTCACACATACCCGTCATGGGGGTACACAATAAATATAATCGTGTTCAGACATCCTTGCACCATTCCACACAAATCACTTCACTTGTGTATAAGCGCTTTACAAATACTATTTACAAGATCGGATGGATCCCACTATGCTGTATCCTTAATGTACAGTGTACAGGAAAAGATTAACATTTGCAAGTTTTTATCTGAAAGGGCTGTTTTATCGACAACCTATCCATCAATGTATTATGATCATTTCAAATGTGTAAATCTTGATCGATAATGATTTGCTTCACTATGACTTTCCAGTTATCCTGGTAGAAGATTTGCCACTAGAAATCTAGGCTTCCAACTCAACTCAAATGTTTTTCATAAGTGGCACAATCGACCTTGTATCTTCTTAAACAGCTGAAAAGCCTATGGTAGTCAATGCCATCATAGCCTCTCAGCTGGATTTACGTAAGCTCCATTTATCTTGGTCTCCCTTATTTTGCCCTGAGCAAACTGCAAAAAGTGCAGAATATGGCAGGCAGACTAATCGGAAAAGGTACAACTAAAAGAAAGTTATGGGTGGAAGGTTTTGAATGAATCTGAACCACTGGAATTGCTCTCTGCAAACTTCCACACCACCGTTTCTTTGCCCGTCTGCGCCATTGCAAAAGGGGTCCAGTCATATGCAAATCAGTCAGGTACTGCCACCAATGGCAGCAGCCCAGCTCAACCCAAACTGCTAGGCCTCAGGGTTGGACTGGCCCTTTCGGAGGTTGAGGACCCCGTGGGCCGGTTTTTCAGACAGGCACCCTGGGCCGTTTCTTTTTTTGGTAATAATTATTTGTTTTACAACTTACAAGTACACACACACACACTTTGTGTGTGCGGCATCCGTGGCGGCGCTGCCTGCGGCCGGGCAGAGGAGGGGTTGGGCTGGGCAAGGCAGCACTCAGCTCAGGATAGGAACTGTCTGCAGAGTCAGTGCAGCAATAATTCATCAAGCAAGGTAACAATAGAGATGGTATTGTGACGTTGCTTTGATAATTGCATCATGCATGCATCATAAATTTATGATGTATGAATGTTGTAATGCAGTCTGCAGCAGCAGATGGCATCGTGCATATCATAAATATGGTGGCCTGGGCCTGGCCACCGGCGGGCGTGCCACTGCCACTGCACTTCAGGGGCCGGCGCGGTGCAGTTATTGAATGATCACTCGGTCCGCTGGCCGGCCCGGCTGAGGTGCTGATTGCGCACATTGCGCAATTAAGCAATGCAAATCATGTAAATTGTGGCAGCCTACCTACAGGGCTTGGATGAGAGCTGGCTACTGGGCGCTGTTGAAACGCAACTTGTGCCTGGGGCTGGGGGGCCGCCATGGAACAACCGCGGGGCCAACGAAAATTGGCTGCAGCTCGCCCCAATAGACTCTGTGCCGTCAGGGTGCGTGCTGTTCATGTGCACGTGATTCACAGACTAGTCACACCACGTGATTGACTACAGTCTCTCAAAATCGGATATTAAGTTGGGCCAATAACCCTGGGCAGAGAGAGAGCCACACTGAGCCAGCCCAGGCCCAAGCTGAGTCGCACACTACTGCACACCAGTGTTGGGGGTCTCTGGGTGCCCCCACTGCGTGCTCGCGAGCCCATCCGCACACAGACTCGACTCGGACACGCCTGCACGCTTCGGGCTCCCCGGTCGCTCTGACGCGGCCGGGAACGCCCCGTTTATTTAAGGCGCACGCGGCGACGTGCAACGTCACGCCGCCGCGTGCGTATCCCCTCACGGGGCAACGCCACACTCCTCCTTTTTCCGGGAGGAACAATAACAAACAGACACGTCAACCATATCACTGCACACAATGTCATTTGTGAACTTACAAAACCCATGCCCCCTTTTATTATCAGCCTCCCAGATCCCCTTCACTCCGGAACACAGACAATCGGCCCCAGCACGTAGTCTCCGAGGTAGGCAGGTCTCCCTCGCCCAGCCCTCTGGGGGTACCTCCCACCTACCTCAGCCGCCGGACTCCCCGCCGCTCCAGTGTCTCGTTCTGGTGACCCCAAGAATTCCCCCCGGGGGGTATCTTCATCCGGGAGGACAGTCTCATCCGGGTCAGGCGGGAGTTCAGTCCGAGAGTCCCCCAGTTTCTTGAAGAAACTCACATTTCGGGTGACGGCCGACTTCCCGTCCGAGGCCGTTACCATCGATCCCTTCACTGCCACTACGTCCAGCGGCTCGGGTTCATATGGAAGCGAGAGTTTCCCATGGGGATGCCGATTCCTAATCAGCACTTCGTCGCCCGGTTCCAGCCGCTGCGGACGAAGACCCCGCCGTAGGTTTTCCTGATGTGTCCTTGCCTGTCGCTCCGCTTCCACCCGTTGGTCGTCTATTACGCCGGGTACCTTTTCCTGCATCTCCGGGAGGAGACCTCGGGGGCACCTACGGAATAGAGCCTCAGCCGGGGCCACCCCAGTCGAGGCGTGTGGGGTGGTGCGGTACACTCTTAGGAACTGGTATAGCGCCCGCTGGAGAGGCTGGTCTTGCCCCTGGGCTATCCGGAACGTTTTGTTTAATGTCCTCATCAGCCTCTCTGCATCCCCGTTCGCGCGGGGCCACAACGGGGACACCTTCCGGTGGGCCACTCCACAGCTCTCGAGGAACTCCGAGAACCTCGCGCTTTGGAATGGGGATCCATTGTCCGAGCACAGGGTCACGGGGAACCCATGGGTGGCAAAGATTTTCTCCACAGCGCCCACCACGTGCTCAAACGCCACCGACTCGACGAATTCCACCTCCGGGTATCGCGAGTACTCATCGACGATGGCTAGGAAGTGAGTACCCACGGCCGTGGATCCGAAGTCCGCATGTACGACCTCCCACGGGCGGGTCCCCCGTGGCATTACTTCAATTTCGGGCTCCCGCTGTACTGGGGAAGCCGCCTGGCACCATACGCAGGCCGCTACAAAGTCGTCCACTTTTCTCTCCAGCTCGGGGAACCACACCTTCAGCCTCAGCCTCGCCTTCGTTTTGGCGGCCCCTTGGTGTCCCTGGTGTGCCAGGTTGATAACTTCGTGGACCTTGGAGCCCGGCACCACCAGGCGATCACCCCGCAGCAGCAGGCCCGACTCCGTGAAGGACAGTTCATCCTTCACCTTCCAAAGTTGCTCGAGGGTCACCTTGGCTTCTTGAGTGCGCCCTGCCACCAACTCCAGCACGGCCTTCCAGGACCCCGACTGCATCGAGCTCCTCAGGATGCGGAAGCATTCATCATTGGCTGCCGCGCTCTCCAGCTCGGGTAGCGGCGTTGCATTGGGGGTGGCGCTCTCGACCACCATGCTGACATGATCATCGGCTTCCTCTGCACACGACTCTTGTGCGGGTCCGCCCCTGCCCACCGGATGCCTGGACAGGTAGTCAGCCGCATTATTGGCCCCCGGCCTGTAGATTAAGGTGACGCCATATTCCAGGAGGGCCAGCATCCATCGCTCGATCCTGGCTGGTGGTTTGGAGGAGGATCCGGCCATGATCGGAATCAGTGGTTTGTGGTCTGTTACCACTGTCACGGGTCTCCCCAGTACATAGAGCCGAAAATGCCGGCAGCCCCACAGAACCGCCAGGGCCTCCCGTTCAATCTGTGAGTACCTCTGCTCGGTCTCGGAGAGGGCTTTGCTCGCATATGCCACGGGCCTTATTCCCCCATCTCTGCCCACCTGGGTGAGGACCGCCCCGAGGCCAAACGGGCTGGCGTCCACAACAATCTCCGACTCCAGGGCGGGGTCAAAGAAAGCCACGGTGTCATCTGCTGTCAGGGCACCCTTGATGTCCTCGAATGCCGACTGTTCTAACGGGCCCCACTGCCAGATGGTATCCTTTTTCGTCAGGGCCCTCAGAGGTTCCGACCTCGAGGCGAGATTCTTGATGAAGCGCCCACAGTACGTCACCATTCCCAGGAAGCTCCGCACCTCTGATGCGGACTCAGGGGGGCGTGCCGTCTTGATGTCTTGGACCTTCTTGGGGTCAGGAGATACCCCGCCCTCCTTGAAGATGAAACCAAAAAACTCAATGGTCGGGCGGAGGAACTCACACTTGTCCTTGTGGAGGGTGAGCCCCAGCGACTGCAGCCTCTCGAGGGTCTTGGCTAGGCGTTTCAAGTGGTCTGGTTCGGTCCTCGCAAAGACCAGAATGTCGTCGCTAATGTTCAGGACGCCCTCCAGGTCCGCGAGGGCGCCTCGGATTAAGTTCTGAAATACCTCGGCTGCAGACGACACTCCGAAGCTCAGACGCTTGTATCTATAGAGTCCCCTGTGGGTGGTGAAAGTCGTTATATAACGGGACTCTGGGTGGAGGACAACTTGGTGATACCCAGCTCGTAAGTCCAACTTCGAGAAGAACCGGGCCCCTTGCACTTCAGCAATGATGTCATCGATCGTCGGGGTCAGGTGTCGTTCTCTCCTGATGGCCTTGTTGGGCAATCGCATGTCCATACAGATTTGGACGGAGTCCGGTTGTTTGGGTTTCCTCGCTACGACAATGGGGGATACCCATGGTGTGGGGCCCTCCACCTTTTCAATTACGTCCAGGTTCACCAGGTTATCGAGTTCCCTGTCCACCTGGTCCCTTAGATGAAATGGAATTCGCCTGTGCTTCAGGGCTATGGGCTGTACCGACTCGTCAATGTGGAGCCTCACGGGGTCGCCGTTCATCCTCCCGATCCCTTTGAAGATGTCAGCATACTTGTCCAGCAGGTCGTTGATGTCCTCCAAGTATACTGAATAGGCGAAGCTGACTATGCCAAGGGCCTCCGCTGCCGCACAGCTGAGCAGGGTGTTGCTGCTCACCGGGGTCACATAGAAGCGGGCCCTGATCTTCGACCCGTCGTGTTCCACCTTGGCGACGAACGCCCCGTCGAGTGGCAGGGGCTCCCGCCCACCAAATGCGAAGATGCGGGCTCTTGGCGTCGCCAGCCTCGGGGTTGGGTTGAGCGCAGCGTAATGTCCTCTCGCCATGACATTGACAGAGGCTCCCGTGTCGACTAGCACTGGGACCGGCGAGCAGTTTACCTCCACGACACATCTCGGCTGTCTTCTGCTCCTTCCCTTGAGGACCTCCATGCTGGAGACGAAGAAGATGTTCTCCTCATCCTCCTCCTCCACTTCTTCCGCCAGCGCCTCCTCTGGTTCCACTTGTTCCACCTGAGCTACATTCGGCGGGCGGTATTGCCGCGGGGCCCATATACGGGGTTGTCCTCTCGGAATAAGTACAGGCAGAGTCGCCCTGCACACCCTCGAGAAGTGGTCAGGCACACCACAGCGTCCGCAAATCTTTCCTTTTGCCATGCACTCCGTTGAGTGGGGGAGGTCATATCCGCACTTCTGGCACGACTCTACCGGCTTCCCCGCTCTGTCTCTGGGAGGTATGCCGGGTTTTCGCACTCCTCTGCCGCCCCGCCAGACGGCGCACACCTCCTCCGGTCTCGCAGCGCGGGATCCGGCCTCCATTTTATTGGCTCGAGCCTCCGCCACCTCATGGCATCTCCCGAGCTCCAGGATCCTGGGCAGAGTGAGTCCGGGCTCTCTTAGGACTTGTCGCCTCAGCTTGCCTGATGAGCATGCCTGGATCAACATGGTCCTTATCATGTCCTCCGCATCCCCCCACGCACACCCTTGTGACAGGCGGCGCAGGCGGCCATAGAAGGTGTCAAGCGTCTCCTCTTCCTTCTGTTTGGCCGACAGCATGACGAACCTTTCAAAGTCCACGTTGGCAAGGGGGACGAAGTGCGCGAGGAGGGCGGCTTTGGCTTGATCATAGGAGTTGTCCGTTGGAGTTAATGATTCAAAGATCTCCTGCACGGTCGCTCCTGCGGAGTACAGCATCGTGGCCACCTTGCTGTCATTGTCCGTGACCTGGGCGGCCCGAAAGTACATGTCCAGCCGTCCAATCCATCTCCTCCATCGGGGCCCCAGGCTGGAGGGGGGGCCCGTAGCATCAAACTCGGGAATCGGCTGTAGGGCCGCTTGCGCCCTGGCTTGGGCCATGGCCAGGGGTGGTGGTTGGATCGGAGGGGGAGCGGCACCCACCGGTTGCGCAGGCAGTCCAGACGTCGTCGGACGCGGGATTTGCTGTGGGGGGTTCTGCTGGAACAGGTCTACTAGGCCTTCATCCTGCGAATCCTCCGAGGCCGTGGCAGTCGCACCCTCCAGGGCACCAGGATCACTCATAGGCGCAAGCGCACAGGCACCCTTGTTCCACTCCTAAGGGCCGCAACTTGCACCTTTCCCCACACTGCCACCACCCACGTGATGATGAAAGGGTTGAAGGATAGTACCTCGAGGCGCCTTGTGTCCACGTGGGCCGCAGAAACTGGAGCGTCATCCCCCACGTAATGATGATGAAGGGGTTGAAGAGGGTCCTGAAGAGGATCCGTGGATGAATGTTTCCAAAAATTGAGCTTTCAAAGGAATGGGCTGAGAAGGCCCAGCCACCTCAGTCCATCTTCCAGCTACAACACGACGTCATCGCCTGAAAATTTGCCAAAATGTCAAAATTCTGGCCTGGGCCTGCGGGTTGTACTGCCCGCAGTCAGTAAGTCCAAAAATTAGGCTTGGATGGCCTTCCTGCTCCAAACCGGAGCTGTTGGAAGATCCTCCACCTCGTGGGCAAGATGGCCGCCAGCCGCGTGTGGTCCGCGGCCTCGGCGTGATGTGAAACATCCGCGGATGTTTCACTCGTAATAAGAAAAATTGTCCGGGATCGCGCTCACCGCCGGGCCCGGGCATCCGACACTCGTCGCCACTGTTGGGGGTCTCTGGGTGCCCCCACTGCGTGCTCGCGAGCCCATCCGCACACAGACTCGACTCGGACACGCCTGCACGCTTCGGGCTCCCCGGTCGCTCTGACGCGGCCGGGAACGCCCCGTTTATTTAAGGCGCACGCGGCGACGTGCAACGTCACGCCGCCGCGTGCGTATCCCCTCACGGGGCAACGCCACAACCAGGAGGAGTCGGACCCAGAGTTAGAGAGCAGACGGCAGATGCGCCAGCCAGTGGCAGTGACCTGCCCACAGGAGGATTGTGTCGGTACCGGCAGCACCCCACCAAGTTGGCAGGCCGCCAGTGCCCAGAGGACCAGGAGGACCAGCAGAGTGGAGGCCGCCGCCGGCCCACCAGTGCCAAGCCTGAAGCCACAGCAGCAGCCAGCCAGCCGGCAGCCAGCCAGCTAGCAGTGCTGCACAAACAGGTAAGGTGGTGGGCACGGGGGCATGCAGTCGACTCAAACACATCTCTTGAATGAAACCGTGCCCGTCTTTTATACCGTGGTGGTGTATGTCTGCGTGCGCAATGAGCCCGTTCTGGGTTGAGAGGGTCTCTGGTGGGCAACGGGCGTGTGAGTGCTGCTGTTGTGCCTGTGTGAACTCGTGGCTTAAGTGTGTTTGGGAGTGTACATGTCATGTGCAGTGACTAGTGTTGGTCTTGTCATTAGATTGACATGCTTAGCTTTTCAGAAACAAAGACATCGCAGTTACCTTCTCGACTACATAATGTTGTAACTGGTGACTGCATGTCACTGGAACACCATTTTCCAAGCCTGGCCTTTTATTCCACAAACCAGTGCATCCTGGGAGTTGTAGCCCTGGTTAATCTATGCATTGTTGTCTGCATGGCAATTGATTTGTTGAGCAAAATCACGGGATGTGAAATGGGTTTTCCAGGTCGCATGCAGGGTGTGGCTTTGGTGCCTGAAGGTCATGAAAGTATTTCACGGTTACTGCCAGGTCACACCACAACAGCACAGGGTGTTGAAATGGTACATTTATGTTCCAATTGGGGTGAAGAGGAGGCTTTTGAACAACATTACTAAAGAATAGTGCAACTCTATGTGTTGTACTAAAAATAATTAAGTTGAGCATGAAAGAATCTTACTGGGGATAGGTCCGAATTACAGGATAGCAGACTCAGCTCTTTGACCCTCATCTTGCTAGAAAGACAGCTGTGGGGTGTTGTTGCCTATTAACATGCTACTATGGCAGTATGGTAATATTCACTCTGTAACTGTGTTTGTGCTTCGTTATTTGTAAAAAAGGGGAACGGTTCACAGAGAAATGAGTGCAGGTTGGGGGTGAGGCCGGGGCAATAGTTCGTATCCCAGCGATATCGACGTATGACTGTGGTGACGCAGGCGATAAATCGCACGTTTATATAGGTTATCAAACACAGGCTTGGTGTGAACTTTGAGGGGAGGAGCACAAACTATACCCCAGTGCCCCGGGAAAGATTAGGGGTGAGCTGCATGCATTCAGAGAACCCTAACACACGTAGCTTTACATATTGCAGTCATTTATAGTCTGCTGACCCTCCCTCCACACACACAGACAGACACGCAAAGAATCTGGCACACACATTTCATTCTTAACCCAAACGCAAACACTGTTTGCAAACTTTACTTGCTGGGTGCCGCCCTCTCCTTTGGTTAGAATAGGTCGGCCCTGACCCCTCGGTTTCTGGCCCACTTAAAGAACTGGTCATTGGACACATTGCCTGAGGGCATTTGGAGAACTTTTCCAGTTCATTGTGTGTGTGTGTGTTGTTTATTATTTCCCACACAAAAAGGAAGTCCCCCAATCTGGAATTCACATTTCTTCAACAGAGCCCTGGGTAAAATAGGGCAATTTGAAAACATCTACTTATAGTTGAAATATTCATATATTAATGTTTAAATGAAAGGACCATTATCAAAATTACACACAAATTGGGACATCACTATTTCAACCTACAACACAAAATCTAACAAAAATGTTCTGAGAGGAAGGGCGAATATCCCCTACACAAACAAAATACCAAAACACAACCCTGACCATCTCACCTGCACCCATCACATTGCATGCACACCTTTCATGCACACGCATCCAAAAATCTATAGGAAACGGACATCAATCCATCTGGTGAAACCATTGGTTTCATACACGACCTTGACTTATTCCCAGCAACCTACACAAGTTGGCAATGTCAAGGTAGTGTGCAGGACTTGCGGATGTGGTGACTTGGCTATTTGCGCCCTTTACAGGTTCCATTGGGAGGTGGGGGTATATTTTTCTGTCCTTTGCCTCTGCCCCTCCCCTGCTAAAGGGTGGTCAGATTGTGCACAACATACATAGAGAATATGAACACGACATATAATGTGCATGATAACCCGTGTAGGGGGGGGGGGGGGGGGCAGTCGGACTGGGCCATCAAATTGTTTTGGGTACCAATAAAAAAAGTGGCCGACGGTTGCAAATGGCTATTCATTCTTTTTGTGACACTATTTGAATAGTAACCAATGGGAAGTGTTTTGATGTGCTAGGGCAACACAGCCATTCATACTACAGATTTAAAAACGAAGTGCCACTACATTACATAATAGCAGCTGTTTTTATAGTGCTTAAAGGCAGAAGAAATCTGGCATGATGAGCTATATAAACTAATATTATATAATTTAAAATAGCCCCTATAATGTACGATTGCGGACCGGTGACATAGGCAAAACATGTCCATGCCACACACACCTGGTTTCTCTGCACCACATAAATCTTTCATCTCGCAAGGAAACTGTGGCCCTGTGGGGGTGCCAGCCTTCGGCGCCTTCCACATAACAGTAGCATACATGTATAACATGAGTCATGCTGATTCCTCCTCCGTCATGTGCAGTGAGTGTTTGTCTTGTCATTAGATTGACATGCTTAGCGTTTCAGAAACAAAGACATTGCGGTTACCTTCTCCCATTATAGACCACATAATGTTGTACACATAGGGTTAACTGGTGACTGCATGTCACTGGAACACCATTTTCCAAGCCTTACCTTTTATTCCACAAACCAGTGCATTCTGGGATTTGTAGCCCTGGTTAATCTAAGCATTGTCTGCATGGCAATTGATTTGTTGAGCAAAATCACAGGATGCGAAATGGGTTTTCCAGGTCACATGGCGTCATCTGTTCACACTGTATAAAAGGCACACGATTTAGCTTAACACTGCCTAATGCCAGCCACTTGCAAAGCCACAACTGTTTGTTTGGGTTTAGTGTTGTTGTACTCCCTTCAGCTGAGGGTTTGAACCCCCACAACCGTGCAAACTATCTTTGCTTTTGAAACGAGGGCAAATATCTTCCATGCCAGCAGCCGCGTTAACTTCAAGGTGAGCAAAGTCTGGGCCATGATTGGGATTAGGTGTCAACCTGGGGAATAGCCGTTGTCAATTGAATTAACAATTGAGATTATGTTTATATACTGTGGAATGTCTATGTTGCTTGCGTAAGCGTTGACGAGTATTTAGCCATTTACTCGTTGCGGGTCCACTTGCCAGGCACAGTTGTAGTGGTATACCGTATTAACTGCCCATTGATTGTAGCAGGTGTAAAATGGTGTGAACGAGTACCTGGGCATATCATCGCAATGCCTGGGAAATGCCACTTGTGCACAAGTCAAAACTGTTGGCTTTGCCAATGTTTGTTTTTAACAGGACTTCAGAGCAGGTCACAATGAATGCCTATAAATCAAGTGGCTCTAGGATGACCTGGTTAAGATATTTTTATTACACCAGTAGCGGTTTGCAACTCAAATTAAGATAACTCTCAGAAAACGGCTTTGATAAACACTGGTAGGCACTTCAAGTGCAAAGTTTGATAAGGCCTGATTAAAGTGAGCTCAAAGAGTTCCCGTGAGCAGAGGCATTGCTGGGGAGGGTGTGGGGGAGTTGAGGAGGCCATGGCTCTGGGTGCTCTTTTCGTTATAGTCCTGGATAGAAGGTCAACGGGCAGGGCTGCCTACAACCAAAATGGTAGGTAGCCCAGAGTCCCGCCACCCCTGATAATAGCATAGCCTGCCCCTGGATCTTTTCCAGCCCTACCAACACCTCTGCCCAATAGCGCAAACTAAAAAATGGTGCTGGGGTTGGCTTTCTTGTTGTATGTAAACAGGTACATGCTTCCAGATCCCCAAAACACTGCACCTAGGGAGATGAGGGGAGTTACTAACTTACTGGGGACTACTGGAGCCCAAGTCCTGGCACCTCTACTGTGTACAATGCATGAGTGAGAGGCATATGGGCTATTTCAGACAGAAACTTAAACCAAAGCTGCCACAGAAGGGAGAAATCCTTCGATACTGTGCTGGAAGGGGATGGGAAGGGTAAGGGTTCATATTATTTTCAGAACCTCCTGTATGGTCAGTTCCATACTACCAGTCTCCCTATTGCAAGGTGCCTGACACAGGTGTTCCGGGTGCCTACTTTTCAATATGCTATTAGTATTTATATGATATATATGATATATAATGTGTTTATGGGTTTTCGTCATCTTAACTTTGTTTCTTGTTGCAGGCAGGTCGCTGTTAAAGTATCCCCTCTAGTCAAGCCTTAGCAGAGGTACCAACAGCCAGCCAGGCTAGCTGATCCCGGTGGGTAAGTAACCACTAGTGACTGTATATCTTTCTTTAAATGCAGTGTAATGTAAGGTGGTCCTGTATAGCACACTCAAACCACTTTGGCAACCTTCATTATGCACACCTCTCGTCACCCCGAGGGGCCACCCTAGGCTCCAGTACAGCCTATAATCAGCAGTGACCAGGCAGGACTCCTATCCTATTCCTCTGCACTCAAATTAGAGTTACAGAATCAGTCGCTTTCCTCTTTCAATCTGTCCAAGTTTTGTTATTGTGAATTTACAAATTCCAGACCTAATGTGTGCTAGGGCAAAAGGAAAACCTGGATTAAACCTCTCTCAAACACTGGGTTGGAGGGTAGGATGATTACACAACAAAGTGTGCATTTGTGTGCATGTAAAAGGAATTCACTAGCTATATGTATGTATTGCTGCATGCACCATTGGTGTTTTTCATAAGTTAATCACAATGCAGCTTTCCTTTTTGGCTACTATTTTAGACCATAATACAACGTCCAGGCCTCTGTTGGCCAGGAGAAATAAAAAGAATGCATCCAGTTCATTTACCATGCCATGGAAATGGATTACTGTTAGACTCAGCATTTTATAGACCCAGCTGGATATTGTTCTCTATTTTGGAGAGGGAGGTTATGGTGGAGCTGGGGAACAGTCAAATCTGCAAATGCTGACATTGATCTAATGGAAAGCCCTTGTTTCCTCTTAATGAAATGCTATATTGGATGTTGGTAGCCAGGTTACTTAGACCTACTGTGATAAAGGCAGGAATCCGATGACCATTTAAGGTAATTTTACTTTTTAGGAGAGAAATGGATTAAAAAAAAAGAAAGCGAGGAGCAGAAAAACAAAGAGAAAAGAAGAAAAGGCGGATTGAAGAGGAAATCCGTCAAAACAAAAAAATTGAAGATCTGTTTACAGGTGAGACTTTCAAAATGTCACATGGGGGGGGTCATTACAAGGTTGGAGGTAATCATGGCGCTATTAGCGCCATGGCTACCTCCAAATCCTTACCGACTCCGCCCTGGTGAATGGAGCTATTACCACCCCATTCCAAGGTTGGAGGGGGCAGTAATTCCCCATTCACCAGGGCTCTTCCCCATTCTCATTTGAGCCCCCATTGGGCTCAATGGGAATGGAGAAGGCGCCAATAACGGTACCGCAAATTGCGGTACTGTTATTAGCTCCAAAGTCCCTTTGCGGGTCCCGTCCTTAACGCCTGGTAAAATCATTAAGGGAGGACCCGTAATCGTTTACCACCCACCTCGTAATGAGGCCCCATGGTATTGCTGGGAAAAAAAGTGGAGGGGGGTGGCCAGGCATCTTCTTCAAGTACAAGTGTTAAACCTGGTTCTTCACTGGACCCATCAACAATAACTCAAGATGTGAGAACAAAGGAAGTGACAGAAGCCTGTGTCTTTGGAGTTATTGGTGATATCTTAACAGAGGCAGATGCAGCAGCAACTACAATATCAGCAAGCATTGACGGTGCCCCCCCGAGAGGAAATGTCGGAAAACAAGTCTGCCAGAAATAATTGAGGATGTCTGTCTGGAGGAAGTGGCAGCCGGTGGTGGTACCAGTCTGTCACGAACAATTGAAGATTCGCCCAGGAGGAAGTGTAGGAATCAAGTCTGCCAGAAATAATTGGAGAAGACATTACCTCCCCAAAGGAAGTGGCAGGTACTAGTAATTCAGAAGCATCTTTATCTGCTTTACCACATATCGAAGTCTCAGGGAACTAGGGTGTGCAGCACAGAGCACAGAAAGATGATCCGCAGTTGGCAGACTATTTGTTTCAATGTCCAAAACCAGATCAACTTTCCCATTTCTTTCAGCACCATCCAATTCAACTTCCCAAACATAGACACATTAAAGCAGAGTTAGCATTTTGGAGAAGAAATGGGACTAAACAGCATTGGTTAAGTTACACTGAAATACAAAATGCCTTTTTTTGCACAGTTTGTTTAGCATTTACTAAACGTGGAGAGAGGGGTCCTTTCATCAATGGGATGAGAAACTGGAGGCGTCTTTCCCAGCGCATTATAGAACATGAGGCAGGCCAAGGTCATCAGAGGTGCACAGATTCAATTATGATGACCTTTTCAGGGGTCGACATAGGCGGTCTACTTTTTCACTAACAGAGATTAGCTCGAAGTGAGCAAATCAGAAAAAGGAGAGATGTATTTGAGCATGTCATTGAAGTTGTAAAAGTCATTGGGAAAAGGGGGCTCAGTTTTTGTGGGAAATCGTTTGAGCTGGATAACAAAGAGCTGGATCATGGCAACGTTCTTGAAATGCTTCTGCTCCTAAGTAAATTTGACAGACCTCTAAATGAACATATTGAGGCCATTCAAACCAAGCACAAAAAGAAAACCGGGCAAGGACGGGGTGCTTCTGTGACCTTCATGTCAAAGACTACAGTTGGGTATGTGATTGACACCATTTCCAAACTGATTAAAATGGTAATCAGTCAAGAAATACAGGAAGCAGGACTATTTTCCATTCAGATAGACTCAACCCAAGATGGGAGTGTTACCGATCAGTGCTCTATAATCATTAGATATGTTACAGACACTGTACATGAACGCCTGCTAGCAGTAACCAACTGCACTTTGTCTACTGGAAAGTGTCTGTTTGAGTTGGTGCAGAGTGTTATTAAAGATAATTGCCTTGACCTACGTAAGTGCATTGGAAATTCAACTGATGGTGCATCCAATATGCAGTACCAGTACAATGGTCTCACATCTTGGCTCAGTAAGGAATCCCCTGGTCAAATACATGTCTGGTGCTATGCACATGTATTCAATCTTGTACTTGTAGAAGGGACACAAGTATCAAATGAATCAACGTCTTTGTTTGGCCTGTTAAACTCCTGTGCCGTTTTTTTTCCAGGAGTACTACAAAAGGATGGATGTGTGGCGTGAGCTGTCTGTGGAAGGCCGCACATTCCAAATAATAGGAGAAACAATGTGGTGGGCAAAGGATGCAGCACTACGGAACGTTTTCGGCTCCTTTAATAACCCAAACAAAGCAATGTTCATTGATATGGTTGTAGCACTCAATAATATTTGCCCAAATACAGATAAATTCAATGCAAACGTCTGTTACCAAGCTTTATACCTTTCTGAGACTCTGTGCAAATTCCAAACAGTGCTCACAGTCCAGTTATATCTCCGAGTATTTAATTCGACAACCCCATTATCTAAGTACCTCCAGACAAGTGGAATTGACATCCTCCAGGCACAAAGAATGGTCTCGGACACTACAAAGACACTTGCTGCAGAGTCAAGAAATTTTGATTCTGTGTACTGTGCAGAAGAAAAATGTGCAGAATGGGCCAACGTGGGATTGGAAGAGAGAGGCTATGATAAAGGAGTGGAAACTGCACTTCCAAGGAGAGAGTGTCCCACAAAAAGAGGATGCCTGGAATGAGATAAAGGGATGAGCCAATCACCTTGGCTAAAGACTGGTTTAGAGTTACTGTACATAATGCCATTATGGACAATATTCTTCAAAGAATAACTAGTTGTTTTCAACCACACAAATCTTTTGCCGCAGATATAGCATGCCTGAATTCCAAAAATGTCAATGAAAGTCTACCCGACAATGCTCTTATAAAAATGTGTTCCTTGCTTGAAAGACTGGATAACTCCATAACGGTACAGGGGGTTAGGGAAGAACTCTCAGACTTTGCAACCAAGTGGACTAAACTGAAGAGGACACTACCAGAAGAGTATGCCTTTGACGCCCTACATAGTGAAGATCCAGCACTACAAGAAGAATATGGTGAGCTACCTAAACATTTAGTACAGAAATGCAATACATGCCGTAACTGTGCAGTATGTTGCTATGCAATTTTAAAAAAGTATGAACTTTTTAGTAGTGCTTGGGGGGCGTGGCTTGATGGCTACGTGAGAGGACGTTCCTTGGAGGAGCTCCCGATGATCCGATCTTGATCCTGGGAAGAAGTGATGGTTTTCGGCGGACTTTCGAGCCCACGGTGCATCCAAGGGTGCATGAAAGTGGGGGGCACATGGTGAGTGCCCTCCCCACCAGCGAGACTGCATATCCACAGAACTAGACTTCGAAGAAGGAGACGGTCACGCAGTGGAAGGGCAGCACCCAAGATGGCCGCCTGTGGACAAAGGGCCATAAATGGTCAGTGGAGCTGAGGAAGACAAAGTTGTCCGGAGCGTGGGCGAGCCCAACCAGATAGACGCGTCGCATGCGCCTCTGGCTGGAGGCTAGAACATAAGTGCGAGCCCCACTGAGGAGGCCCTGGATCCAGCAGAGTGAACCCGAGTTCAGCGGAACCCTGCTGTGAACGGGCCGGCGAGCGAACCCCACAAGGCGCTCCGCAGCGTTGAAGATACAGCTGGGCGTGTGGGCCCAACCAACGCAGCAGGATGTCCTCCAAGGTGGTGCGACCCCGGATCAAACAGCCCACGATGGAGGCCTACGCTAGGTCGCCTTCGGACGCGGAAGGGAGCAAGAGCAAAGAAGCCCCCGCGGCGGCGACGGACCCACCGGGTACTATCCAGGAGGTGCTGGCAGCAATTGCCGACTTGAAGGTGGCTTGGGAGACGAAGTTAGGCCTGGCCATGAAAGAGCTGCAGGAGGGCCTAGACCTTAAGATCGGAGCGGTCCGAGAAGAGGTGAACCTGTTGCGCCAGGACGTGCGAATGATCGCGGAGCGCACTGGGGAACTGGAGAAGGAGTTGGCCCCGACCACGGAGGCGTGCAATGCACACGCTAAGGAGATTCATGCCCTCGTGCAACGAGTGGGCAATTTGGACGACAGAGCAGAGCAGGCGGAGGGGCGCGCCAGGCGCAACAACATTCACACAGTGGGTATTCCGGAGGGAATGGAAGGATCGAACCCCACGGATTACGTTGAAACCATGCTCTTGCAGGAGATTACAGGTGGGGAGCTGACCCAGGGGTTCGCGGTTGAAAGGGCACATAGGGCCCTGACCAGGAGACCGGCCCCAGGAGCCCCCCCGCGGCCGTTGATCGCTAAGATCTTGAACTATCGTGACCGTGAAAAGATTCTCAAATTTTTCCGAAAAGGAGGTACGATAGAAAGGGGGTCAGCGAAAACGGCGTATCCGGATTATACGCTGCTCGTACAGCGGAGTCGAATGAACTTTGGAACGGTGAAAAGGAGGCTTAGAGAAGCAGGCCACCGCTACATGTTGCTCTTCCCCGCCAGGTTAAAGGTGTTTTATAAGAACAGATCCCTCTTCTTTGAGACGCCGACCGAAGTGATGGAGTGGTTGGATATGCAAGGTCGACCCCAGGAATCGGATGCCCAGACAGAAGCGGCTGGAGATAAGTAACGAGTTGCAGAGGCACCCGTGAGGCCATAGTTATGACATTGGGACTGGAATATAGTACGATATTGTGCTTGTGGGGAGGAAGTCATGGTATCTGCCGGCGGGTCCTGTTGAATGCACTTCTCCTAAATAGACGACTGGGAGCTCCTGGGGAGCACCCTCTGCACCCAATAGTAGTACACGTAGTTAGGTCACTGTTAGATTGGTGACACCCCGCGGGGTCCTCGTCCTCGGACACGAGACGGGTCCAGACGTGGGTAGGCCTGAGATCCAGGGATGGAGCTGGGCTGTTGTTGGGGGTTGGCGGGGTGGGGGGGGAGTTGGGTGCAGTGATGTGAAGTTGGGGAGGGGGGAATTGTTTGTGAATAGAAGGGAGAGAGCCAGGGAATGACCCAACATGGGGAGGGATGGGATGGTGATAGTCCGACCGGATGGCATCGGGTAATCTCAGAATTGTGACCTGGAATGTACGGGGCCTTAACAGCTACCTGAAACGTAACAAAGTGATGTTGTACTTAAAGAGGATGCGCGTAGACATAGCCCTGCTGCAGGAGACCCACCTCACTAGGGAAAGGCTGGAGGTGGTCAGGAGGAAATGGAAGGGCAATGTTGTGGGGGCGGCGTACTCTGCGTATGCTAGAGGGGTTATTACTTGGGTGGCGCCTCATGTGCCGTTTCGGATGCTTGATTCTACGGTGGACCCGGAGGGTAGAATGGTGGTGGAAACGGGTCTCCTGGAAAACAGAGAAGTGCACATCATAAATTTGTATGCCCCCAATAACGACACAGCAGCTTACTTTAGGACCCTCTATGGTAAACTTGGCCCCCTGGCATGGGGTACGGTAGTGCGGGAGGGGGGGACTTTAACTGTACCGTGGATCCCAGAATGGACAGGTCCAAAGACAGGGCAGGGAAAACGGCACCAGCGGCTAAAGCACTGGGTACCTTACTGAAAGACCTAGGCCTAGAGGATGCATGGAGAAGGCTGCATCCCACGGATAGGCAGTATTCACACTACGCAGCGCCATATGATTTGCACACAAGGTTAGACTACATGTTTGTAACAGCCGAGATAGTGAGAGACATAGTACTCAGGCCTTGTATTCCGCTCCTTCTATCTGACCACTCGCCCTTGGTGGTAGACTGGAGACACCAACCCCCAAGACCGCGAATCCCTACATGGAGACTCAGGACCGAGGCTCTGCCGGATGAGGGGTGTCGGGAGGGCCTGAGGGATGCCATCGAAGAATACTTTGATATAAATACGGGAAGCGTAAGCTCTGTGGGCACACTGTGGGAAGCGTTTAAGGTGGTGGTACGCGGGGTAGCCATTTCCCAAGCTAAGGGGCTACAGGGGGGGTGTCGAAAGGGAACTCCACGAGGTGGAAAGGGAGCTAGAGGATCTCGCGCGTTGCGAGAGCACCGCTCATGATAACAGAACCAAAGTAAAGGAGCTACAGTTGTCCTACAGCGCACTCTGGGATAGACTATGCAGACTCAATTACAGGAAATATATACGGAGAGGATACACGCAGGGGGCGACAAGCCGGCAAGACTGCTGGCCTGGCTGTATAAGAGTGAGACCACCCACTCGGTGATTACTGAGATTAAGGATGAGAGAGGTTGCATATGCAACACCCAGAAAGAGGTAAATGAGGAATTCCATAAGTTTTACAGACACTTGTATGAGGACACGGGGGAGGATATGTTTCAAGACATACTGGACACATTGGAGGACATAGAGCTGCCCACCTTGGATGATCTAGAACGCACCGAATTAGACGCACCCGTCACCTCGGATGAGCTGGAGGTAGTGATTCAGAACTTGCCCACTTGCAAGGTGCCGGGTTCGGATGGGCTGCCCAGCGAGTTCTACAAAACATACAAGCAAGAGTTGCTTCAGCCACTGCTTGCCACTTTCAACAAGGCCTATAAGCAGGGGGAACTCCCATTGTCCCTCCGTGAGGCTGTAATCATCCCACTCTTGAAACCAGGCAAGCCGGCCGTGGAGTGCGGGTCTTACAGACCGGTGGCCGTTGACCGTTGCTTAACCAGGACAGCAAAATACTCACGGCGGTGCTGGCTAATAGATTGAAGAAGGTGATTAAGAAACTGATACACCCAGATCTGACGGGATATGTCCCAGGCAGGAACATCACCGATAACCACAAGAGGCTACACCATATCATAGACCAAACCGAGGAAGACACGGGCGAGTTGGCTATAGTGTCGTTAGACGCGGTCAAGGCCTTCGACTCGGTACGATGACCCTGGCTGAAAGCGGTCCTGAAGGGGTACAGAATGGGACCTGGATACCTCAGATGGGTCCAGTTGTTTTATAGCACCCCGATGGCGAGAGTCTAAATAGGGTCCACAGTCTCAGATTCTTGGCGGCTTTGCAGGGGGACCAGACAGGGATGCCCCTGGTCACCCATGCTATATATACTGGCATTAGAGCCTCTGGCAATATGCCTGCGACAACAATATGGGGAGGTGGGCATAAGCACTGTCAGTGGAGAGCATCTGATATCATTATATGCGGATGACATGCTCCTTTATTTGCGTTATCCAGAAGAAAACCTACAGTATGTGCTAGAGGTAATAGAACGGTACGCCATCCTCTCGGGCATATCGGTGAACCCTGGAAAGTCTAGTCTGTTCCCTTTTGGCAGATATAGGAATGTCCCGGTACAGAGGCTGCCTGTCCTGCCAATACCATGGCAGCCCGTGACATTTAGGTATTTGGGAATAAATATTTACCAGAAGATCGAGGCAGAACACAAGCATAACATGGAAAAGGCGATAGAAGGGATCAAGAACAGCATGGTATTCTGGTCTAGATTGCCCCTGACCATGATGGGGAGGGCGGCCTTGCTCAAGATGGTGGTCCTGCCTAGACTCTTGCACTTTTTTGTAAACGTCCCGTTTTTGATACCCAGGAGCCTATTCGCGAAACTCCATAGCGTGTGTAGGGGTTTCGTGTGGGGCAGCTCTAGGAATAGGGTTGCTCTGTGGAAGCTCCAGAACCCATGAGACAGGGGGGGATAGGCCTGGCGGGGCAGCTGCAGTACGTGGCCAGGTGGCTTTCAGCTGAAGACTCGGGGGGAGCTAGGCTTCTGTGTGGAGACACAGCCCCATACTTTTTGATGGAAGTGGTGTGGTTGTGCAGAGACAAACTGGTGGGCAAGGGGCGGCTACTGAGGCTGGGCTGGGAGATCTGGCACAGGACATGGATGATTGGGGGAGACTCGGAGCCGTACTCTCAGCAGGCCCCTTTGGCGGCGCTGTGCGGGAGCGACTCTCAACTACTTGAATCGGTCCGTAGATACTGGGAACAGGTAGGCCTCGCCACCCTCGGGGACATATGGCAGGAAGGGGAGGCAGTGGACTTTCAGAGGTTGCAGGAAGAGACGGGGGTACATGGTGGCCAATATATAACCTACACTAGGCTTGTGAAAAAGACTAGAGAAAGATGGCCTGAGACTGTGCTAGCGGAAGACCCTGACGCCTCCCTGGAAAGCATGTATGATGTATCGGAGGGCGGGCACGAAATATCGAGGATATACTAGCTCCTGCGAGTAAGGGCAGGGAAAGAGTTGCTTCAATTGAGACCAGATTGGGAGGAGGAGGTGGGAGGACCCATGACGGACGGGCAATGGGAACGGGCCCAGAGGTACCACAAAAAGGTGTCCCGAAATGCGAGATTCCAACAGCTTCAATTGTATGTTACCCACAGGGCTTATTTAACCCCTGGGAAGATTGCAAAGTTTGGGGGACCAGCTACGCAGCAATGCCCCAGGTGTGGGGTGGTGAATGCGGGACTGCTACACATGTTTTGGGCTTGCCCGGAGGTGCACAGATTTTGGGACGAGGTCAAGACGAAACTGGCTGGTGGGGGGGGGGGGGGTGCTGGATGTGGAATCGGCCTGGTCATGCATGCTTGGGCTTTTCCCTAGACACCGGCATTCAAAACACATAAGCAAGATGAAGGACCTGGCTTATGTTTTGGCCAAACTTAGGATTGCCATGGGCTGGAAGGCGGCCCACAGACCTAGGGTGGAGCTATGGTGGACGGACCTCTTGAGGTGGGCGGAAGCTGAATCTGTAGTCTGGTTTGAAGCGGTCACCAGGGGGGGCGAGGAGGAAGTAGGGCCCTTGCTGGCCTGGCGGCAATTGGTGGCCTCTATGGCAAACCCTCACCAGGGTAACAACGGAACAGAGGACCAGGATGATGACTGCCTAAGTACTGTGCTACCCAATGATGCTCCTGTAAATGACATGTGAGAACCGGCTCTAGTTTAAGGGGGGGAGGGAGTTGGGGAGTTCTAATGAAAATGTGCTGGACTATGATGCTTTCTATGTTTTGAAACAGTTGTAGTGTGTTTGTTTGATTTTAAAATAAAAATATTCAACAAAAAAAAAACTTTTTAGTAGTGCTTAAAGGCAATTGTATTTGGCATACAAGTTCATCTTGACCTTATCTTGCACACAGGTAGGATGTGAAAGAACTTTTTCAAAATTTAAGAATATTAAAACCCTCCTAAGAAAAACCACCTCAGCCAGGACAACCTCGAAGCCTTAATGCTCATGTCTGTGGAGCGGAATTTGCTTGTCCAATTGCAAAATTCTGACATAATCGACTTCATTGCACAAAAAAAGAGCATTGTTGAAGGACCTCTTGATTGAGTGATTTTTCAGGTTTCCACGAAGACTTTAGAGCCAGCTTGTCAATGCATGCAACAATGCTCTTACATTGCTTTGCCAAACCACATTTCTTGAAGGCAAACAGCCTAATATCGTCTTTTCAAGTAAAACACAACATTTAAGTTTGGATAAGTCATCAACTAACAACTTACTGTATGGCACCTGCAGATTCACAATTGACCATCATCACTTCAATCACTAGGACCTTACATTGGTTCAGTTGAAATGCGCAATACAACATGTACTCTGAAACCATGATGATGTGTCCAATCAAAGACTAAAGTGGGAAGGGTGACACAGTACTTAGAATCATAAAGTTTCTGTGAAGACGGTACCGTTCATCAAGACAGTGTTAACATCAGTGGGGACAATATATGAATCATTCAGCTTTACATCTTTGTGCATCATCAAATTTTGAGTCCAGGCCAGCTACATGACTTGCAAAAGAAAAAGACTTTGCACAGATGATAGGGCTGCGGGTCAAGGAGAGGTGCCACCCAACAAGTAAGAAAGGCAAGCAAGCAACAATAGTCAGGCCAAAGATATTGTAATAGTGCCAAAGACACAGCAACAACTAAAATGAAGCCCAAATGGACAATCCAGACTTTTAGAAGACTTCGCTCTGCCCTTTTTGTAATGGCAACCGCCTACCAAACTATGTTTTCCAGCAGCACCTGGCCCCAGAACTACAGGAAGGCCACGTTGGGAGTGGCACGTCATCACCTGTGCGCAGGAACAAAGGCAGAGCGCTTGTGCTCAAGTCCTCTTGCTGAGAAGACATGTCTCAGAGCAACTCTGGCTTCATATCATTGCGAGGGGCCACGCCCCACCGGATCGACATCCCGGCCCCTCGCCTGACACATATGAGTGCTGCAGCGCTCTTCATAACCACGGGGAGCAGTGGGGTCGCGCAGGGGGCCCAGCCAGCCCCACCAGACAGAGACAACCGGCACCTGCTTCCTACAAAAGTAACTGCACCAGTAAGACACTGCATGCCACGTAACACTAATCAGCGCTTCCCAGCCATGCGCAGCACCATAAATCATTGGGGAGCGGGCCGGTTTGCTAGCTGTAGACACAATTCGGAACACATTTCTAAGGCGTTACTATTACTGCTTACTCCTGCATGCACTAACACTTTATCACCACTTAACAGAGCCACATGCGGCCCTACTGTGCATTTTAGTAGCCACGTGCGTACGGCCTCTCTAAATCTCTTGCATGTGTACAAGCATGTGAACAGCAACATGTGGCAGTGTTTGATATGTGCACTAATTGTAGCACTTTATTGCTGCATTTGAACAGCTACTATGACACATCCTGGCACAACGAAATCGCAGGAGACAACAAGGGACACTCCGGTGACAACTAACCTAAGTGCTGCACTACCTATGTGTGTTTATTATGTTGCTGTGCCTTTGTATACTACTATAGTGATATTGTATATGTGTGTAGAGTCAGAAACAGAGACGTGTGTATCTATGAGTGTAACAGCTAGCTGGAAGCATGTGCAGTGATCAAAACCTTACCCTAACATCCCTGACCTATCCATAAACTCTCCCTAAACCTCATTCCGGTTTCCCTACCCCACGCCCCCTCCGATACAACCATCGTCACCCTAACCCTCCTTCCCTGATGGGGATGCGGAGCCCTGTATAAGCATTGACTTGCAGCAGGTCCCAAAACCGCAGTGGGGTAGGTTGGTTCATGCCACTCCTGCGCCTCAGAGCTGTGGACAGACCCTGCCACAGAACTGTATGCAAAGTAATGTTATTTTATGAGTTGCGTTGTAATGTAACAGACACATGAACCCTCCATACGTAGCATTTTCTGTAAAGTCGTGAATTGACGCGATTCACGGATGATGGTTTGAGGGCGAGGGGTGGGCCACTTTTTTGAGGCGAGGGGTGGGCCACTTTATTTTTGGTGTCCGGCCTATTTCTTGTCCCAGTCCGACCCTGCTTGGCCAGGTCCCCTCTGCATGGAAACACAAGCAACACCAGACATGTTTCGGCTTTGTTGGGCCACCTCATTGAGGTGCAGCTTGGTTCCCAATGGTGCAGCAAACAAGGGACCCACGCCTGGGCATACCCTCTCACATAGTGAGACAAACTGCAACCACAACAGTGATGGCTGGAAGGTTTTGAATGAATCTGAACAACTGGCATTGCTCTGGGCAATGTTGCACACCACTGTTTTTTAGCCTGCCTGCACCATTGCAAAAGGGGTCCAGGCGTATGCAAATCAGACAGGTACTGCTGGGCCTAGACACCCAAGGTACTCCTCACTGATGAGGCCCAACAATGCTGAAATATGTTTGGGGATGCTTGTGGTCTCGTGCAGAAGGGATGTACCAAGCAGTTTGGGTTGGACTGCTCCTTTTGGGGTGGGACCAAGTCTGATTTTCATATGGTCTTTCCCCTTTTGTAATGGCTTGGCAGGCAAAGAACGATGGTCTGTAGGGTTGCCCAGAGCAATGCCAGAGGTTAGGATTCAATCCAAACCTTCCAGCCATCACCTCTTTTATTATGCAGAAGTCATCTCTAGTGGGACGGGTATGCCCAGACGTGGGTCCCGTGCCTGCTGGGCCTAGAGACCCAAGCTATGCCTTACCGATGAGGCCCAACAGGGCTGAAACATGTTTGGGGATGCTTGTGGTATCGTGCAGAAAGGATGTGACCAAGCAGTTTGTGCTGGACTACCCCTTTTGGGGTGGGATCAAGCCTGTTTTGCATATGGTCTTTTCCCTTTTGTAATGGCTTGGCAGGTGAAGAAAGATGGTCTGGAGGGTTGCCCGGAGCAATGCCAGAGGTTAGGATTCATTCCAAACCTCCCAGCCATCACCTCTTTTGTTTTGCGTAATCTGGAAAGGACACACTTGCAAGCATATCAAATTCAAGACTTTGTCCTTGGTCCATAAAGCCATCTATGGAACATGCTCCTCCTTTTAATCGAATAGCTTTGTAAAACATCAACCCAACTGTTCTGTTCGTTCAGACATACATTTCTACTCAACGGTCCTACATATAGGTATGAAACAATTCTGCCAGATCTTTCCCTGTTTAGGCAGCTAGAATGTGGAGCAGTAATCCACTCAACCTGGGATTTATAAATGAACACTTTAACTGTAGGCGTCAAATTAAAACATGTCTTTCTACCCAAAAATGTTACATTTGAAGGACTGCTTTCGTTTGTTACTGTTTTTTGTGCTGATGTCCACCTCATTATCTCTGCACCTAATTGCCCCATGTAAGCTGCACTTAACAGAAGAAACATAACATAATAGCCACTTCTTCCCCTTTTCAGAAAATAGTACATTTGGTATGGTAATGAGCTAAAGAGAAA
The DNA here is from genome assembly GCF_040938575.1 of Ambystoma mexicanum. Taxonomy (NCBI): domain Eukaryota; kingdom Metazoa; phylum Chordata; class Amphibia; order Caudata; family Ambystomatidae; genus Ambystoma; species Ambystoma mexicanum. The sequence continues at coordinate 411,055,305 of NC_090923.1, read as the reverse complement.
TGGCATGAAAAGGTCACCATTGCTGAAGATTGAACGCCTGTCATTTGTTTGTCATTGCATTGTTAATTTGCAGTGCTTTCACAAAAATAATGTCTGATGGAATAAACCGTTTTTTTTCTCATAACAAAATATCAGAAAGGAAAGAAGAAAGGCAGACATTTCTCAGTAGAAGGCAAAAGGTGACTGAAGTGAAAAGATCAAAGTTCAATCGTACAAGAGATCAGAAAAATACATAAACTGAAAATCTGTATGTTATGCCTACCCAGTAGCCAATTAATTCGGATTACCATTTTTAATTTTGTACAACTAGGATTTTTGGCTCAAATAATTTGATCTAAAATTGTTACTGTAAAATTATCTTTCAATTATTGTGATGTGGCTTGAGTGAGCCAAATCCATACAAACAAATGCTGTGCTAACTTTTAAGAAACACATCTTACCGAAAACATTTCTCAGATTTTTAGATTGCAAATATGAGTCAAAATACGACCGTGTGAGGTACCATGTTGCACCTAATGTGAGAAGCACTACAGCAAGACGGAACAGACCTGAAAAAAGGAAAACAAGTTTGAGACGCTTGCATTTTGTCTACATGCATAAACATTTTAATTTATTGGTATAGAACACTCATTTTAGAATAATGGGTAGTACACCTCTCCTCAAGGAGACAATTGCTGATACTTTGGTACCGCAATGTGATTTCAGAATTTCCCACAATAGGATAGGCATTAGCATTTGTTCTGTAATACATTCAGGGAAGTTAATTTGCATTTATAAAATACTGTATGTTTCAAAGGACTCAGTATGTGGAACAATTCATGAGAGAGCAGAACAGAATCATCACAAAACTCAAACACCTGGTAAAGGTCAGTGCAATGTCATTGCGTAGAAAGGGGACTTATAACATCTCTCAATTACAATTGTTAACATATACTGTTATAGAAATACTCCCCTGGCACTTCTTGATACAAGGACTAGTAGGAGCGTTATTGATTTTTTTTCTTCCCTGATCCCCCCTATTTTTGTTTTGTGGCGCTTTGAAACACCATTTTATGTATAGGCGCTTTACAAATAATGAATAAATAAATAAATAAAATTAAGTTTAACCTCACTGGAAAGTAGGAATCATGATAAGTGGCTGCAGATAGCAATAGACCAAAGGTTTATGTGGCACAGTGTTAGCCAACATTGAAATTACGAGCGAAGGAATTCGTCTTGCTGTGTTAGCCCACATGTGGAGGACAACCAGGCGCAAATGCATCCATGCAGAAATCGATATGATTGCTGGATTAGATATACACAGAAGCCAGTAAGCCTTTAAAAACGGCACTCATTCGAGGCATGCTGGAATTTTAGTGATGTAAACTTTTCTGTCTTATTATTGTTGCTCATATCGCGTGTTGCCCAGGCTGTAACAGTCCACCCAGTCTGGCGCAAAATCGACCCTTACCCCCCTCTCCCTTCCCGGCCCGTTCATGCCATCTACATATATTAACCCACCGCTTTTGTATTAAAATTCAGTTTATTTCAGAAAAGAGGTGTCCCACTTCTGCCCCAAAAACGACCCCACACTATTAATTATTTTTTTTTTTGGTCTGCACCTCGCCTATCGTCCTCTTTGAAAGAATATGTAAATGTTGTGGGACCAGGCACATTAATACTGTTGAAATGGAAGTAAATATTTTCATATGTTGGATACTTGAAACATGTTTTTCTTTTTCACTGCACAGCCTGCCATTAATATTAATAATTAATTTTGTGGCATGTGTTGCTGTTAGGCAGAATTATATGCAGTACTTTTTGGGAACACCACACACAATTAGGACTACCAGTGACAGTACAATTTCACCTTTGGTACAAGCCTGTACTACACAGTTATAGTGGTAGCAGTAGCGGAGCAGCCAGACTTATCTCAAGAGTAAACGAGCAGTACAAGGAGTTAAACAAAGGGGCAGCAATTACTGAGTTACACAAAGGGGCAGCAATTACTATGGTTCAGGCAAACACTGACTCAAGGTTTCTAAGTAAAAGAATATATATATATTTACTCAACAGTTGTATAACATTTCACTATTCTAAACAAGTTAAAAATCACAATCATAAATACACCACACCACTTCCCTTAAATTCCAGACAAGTTAAGCGCACAAAATGAAGTGGGAGCAAAATGGCACTCCAGCAGTATAAAAGGGAGGGAAAGACAAAGTTATTTGAAACTAGGCAAAACCAACAGGTACGTACTCAGGGCAATCTGAACAAGAGAGACTACAGTAAGGAGATCAGATAGAAAAGGCTTAGGGCCAAAGTCAATAGGACAAAAGTCTTTTGCTCAAGATCACACAGTTCAGGGTACTTCGCGGTAAAGTTCGTGGCACAGATTCCGGATGAAGTTGGTTGGTAGAAAAGTTAGTTGAAAGAGAAGAGAAGGACAAGCCCTCGGATTGGAGAAAGATTTCAAACACTTTCACCGTGGCTGACCGCAACGGACAACCGGATTTGCACAGTCCCTTAAAACGGAGCGGGAGCTGTAGCTGAGGCGGACGTTCCTGGTGGTTCCTGCAGGCTCACGGTTCCTGAAGCGACTGTCAGACTGACATGAAGTAGGAAGACTGGAGAGTCCTGCGCCACCCAGGGACCCTGCTCCTTAAAATCTAAGCAGGGTCCGACCTTCCAGGGAAGAAATCAGCAGCAGAGCAAAACAACAAATAAAATGTGTGCTCCTTAAAATCTAAGCAGGGTCCGACCTTCCTGGCTATCCGGCCCACTGTAGCTCTGTACAGCAAATTCGACCAGAGAAGGCGTCCTGGCTTGTAGTTTGGGCAAACTGGTTGGTCCCACCAGCTCAAGGGAAGAAGTTTCCTGGAGGATCTTCTCTGTGGTCGGATTCGGAGATTCGGACCTGCAGCAGGGCTTCACAGGGCGGTTTAGTCCTGGTAGGGGTCCTCTTCTTCCAGTTCCTCGTTGGTTCTTTCGTTCCAGTGGCGACTCTGCTCTTCCAGTCCCAGAGACCTTCTTTTTATGCAGTTTTCCCCCCTTCATACAGCCTAGCTGTCAATCACACAGCAGGGTGGTTGGCCTGGCAAGGCCAGTCCCCTTAGCCAATCAGACAAGAGTGTGACTTGGGTTACCTAGGGAACTCATGGCAGGGGTCTGAAGATCCCTCCCTCACATCCTGCCTACCTAGATTATCATTTCTGTGCAGAAGCCCGCGAAAAGAAAGCAAACAAAGGAATCATACCCGGATTTGGCGCGCAGAGAAAAACATGAGAATCGCTTTAACAAAAAGAAATGGTGAATAAACCCAGCTGGAACCAAAATAAAATGTATTTGGTCAAACGGGTTTATGTTCAAGGCTAATATAATAGCCTGGAACAATACCACGTTTATCTAAGATAATCGCGGTAGAAAAGTAAGGGTAGTTACCACTGCCACCAGCCAAGTCTTAATGTTAAGGGAGCGAAACAAGGCTCCAAGATGTACAGACAAAAAGGGATAAGAGTTAACCCTTTCCAATACTCCATGTAATATGGGGTGTACTGGGTCTGTGGTTTAAAGTGACTATATAAAGTTAATGGTAACTTTACCTGTTTCTCGGGGACAGTAGTCAGCCCCAGAAAAAGGGAGTCAGTGGGAAGTCTCAAAGACAACCCTGTGTCACTGCACTGATGGTGCTGTGCAAAACATACAAAAGTGGTGCACATGGATTAGGTGAGGCTCCAATGCCCAGGATCACACAAAAAGTGAAAAACACACACGACAAAACACATGTAAGAGTAGAAAAAAGGCTCGCACTCTTACCAGGTGAAAAAAATAAATCCTAGAAATCCAGCAAAGCTGCTGCGGGACTCTTTAGGTAGGGGAAATCAGCCATTTATAAGAATTCTCCCTAACACTTCTGACACGCTAAGAACGTGGAAGAAGGGTTGCATTGTTATGCGTCCATTGCACTAACAATTTAAAGGCCAAAATGTGTTGAATATCCACAAAGGTGATAAAATTCACTATATTGAAAGATTAGGGAGGAATGTCAAGTTTCTATTACTGAGATCTGCCTTTCGAAGCGGTTCGTCATCCGTCACATACGGAGAATGGAAACACAAGGCTGAATGGGCCTCATTCCGAGGTCGGCGGTAGTCCGCCAGTGCCACCGATGGGTTGCTGCTGACTCGGAAACACCGAATCCTCCGCCTGACTTCTCGGTGGCATCGGGACACTACAAGTCCCTGCGGAGCAGGAAGTCAGGGGGGCATATTTGGTAACTCCCCATTCCCGTGGCATATGACTCTATGTGAGTGGGAAGACGGAAGCACCGGCACTGTTGCGAACAGTACCAGTGCTTCCGTGATGACTGTTTACTGAGACCAAAGCGACGGGCAGGGACAGACCTCGTAGTGCAGCGGTCCAGAAACAAGGGTGCCTGTGAGCTTACCGCCACCCTTCTTTCCGGACCGCCACACTTGGAATGAGGCCCAATGTAAACAAAGTTTTCAATTATATTTATGCAAGTGAGGATGGCAAGTGTGCTTTATGCTACCTGATTAACGTGACAGATGAATGTTCAATTTGACACAAAGAATAGACATTGGATGTTTTAATTGTAACTTAAATTGAGAGTTAACATAAAAATGCACTGTGTACATACAATCATAAATTGGGTGCTAAAATATATTTTTGCATTCTCAATTTTACATAGTTATATTATACCGATGTGTGCCTGTCATGGGTAAAGTATGATCAACGACGCATCTGTGATAATCATTATCTGGGACGATTGCCAGACACCAATCGGTCCTTTTGCGGTTGTATTTCTAAGGAGCAACATGGTAGCTTATATGTTCTGAAAACGTGCAGATGTGAAAGTGTTGCAATTGATATTTAAACCACTCATTTCTTCTCTGTAATCGAACGCCTTGTCTGTCGATCAGTAATCGGCGATGGACGATAATAACTTTCTGTGAAGAATGCAAAGACTGGGATTAATCAATCGATGAACGGAATCAGCATTATAAGATCACCATTCACACTTAAACAGAAAATGAGAACCACGTAATGTTCACTAGCTATAACCTCGATTGGAAAAAGTTAGCCATGTTTTTGTGGACTTAATTACGTCTTTTCAGCATTATGTCAAAATTAAAAGTACTTGGGCCTCATTACGACTCAGGCGGTAAGGGGTTTACGGCGGCGTAAACAGCGCCGACCCTTACCGCCTGATTCCGAGGTCCCTTAGCGCCATGGAGGTTTTAACACCTGCTTTTAGCAGGTGTTAAAATCCATGGCGCTAAGGGACCTTGATGTTAATTACGCCACTGTAATTTACGGTGGCGTAATTAACGCCTTCCCCACTCCCATTATGCCCTATGGGGCAAAAATGGGAATGGGGAAGGGTAAATGGGGATTGGGGCCTTACCGCCCCGCCAACCTCGGAATGGGGCGGTAAGTCCGCCAACCACCATGGCGTAAACGTAGTTTACGCCATGGTGGTAAAGGTACGACCCAGGCGGTAACTTACCGCCTGGGTCGTAATGAGGCCCCTTGTTATGCTCCCGGCTATTGCTGTTTTCTTCAAAATAAACAGTTTTCAAATTTGTGTGAAAAAAAACAAAAGTGTTGCGCCTGTTTTGGATGTGTGTGTTTATGTTCCTTGTTATGCGTTAGATAACGTTACGACATTGGTGATGACAGGGTAAGTTTGGTTACGATGCACACTAACGTCATTAAAATAAGTGGAGTTCATTGTGAGCATCTAGTGATGCAGCGTTAGGGGTGGGCGATCAGAATTAGTGCCATGAGCACACTTGAATTTAGGGCGATTGATCAACGAATAAGATTAGCACAAAAAGGCGGTACCCGACCCATCGTTTTTGCAAGTGCTAAAGTGAGAACAACTCTGGCAAGTTGCATTGGATTTTTTTTATAAGAACGATTGATGTATGATTTGAAATACATGCCTGATCGATTGGGGCGATAACATTTCTGACCAAACTACCATAGAACCTTTTCCCTAGGGGGGGGCGTTACATTCATGCCAGAGAGTACAGACCTTAATGGTTCATGGTCAGGGAAGATGTTCGGGGGTGGACACGGATTTCAATCACACTTTTTGCATGAGCTTGGAATCTCTTGTCAAAACCCAATATACCCTGGCCCACTCTTGGCACCTTAAATACCATAAATTCTATTTGTCTTGAGTCATAAGCTCTTTCCCCCCGGTGGCACAACCTAACACATCTTAGTCCCTCAAACTGTTTGGAACCAGTGAGTACATTTGTTCCGAAGGGCTTCCTTAGGTTCATAGTGGGTTGGTGCCAGTTTAGGGACACCGTGTAGATATAGTGTTCCCTCCAAACAGACCGCTGCCACCTTGCTGGTTTTAATAGTTCTGTGGGTGTAATCAGGGATTGCACGCCCAGCTTTGGGGAAGATCTTCCCTATTTTAATGGCTGTGCATAGTGCACCATCTGCGCCCCCATTTGGAGTTGGAATTGGGATCAGCGGTATAGGGTGCTGGGTGCTTGCAGTACAACTGAGGTAGTGCCCAAGTGCCCGTTGTCCAGTAATGCTTTTTTTGGGTTGGCAGACTCTTTGGTGACTCTGATAAACCCTAGTTTATCCAATTTCTTTCTAGTCATATCTGGCCAGGAAATTGTATTATTGGGTACTACTGGCTGTGGGGGATCTAGGACCCACTTCAATCCCCCCGAACCAGTTGGTAGGTTCCCTCCCAGGTCCTCCTTTCCCCCACCTTTCCCATATGCTTCTAGGAGCTGCACAAGTAAATTCTTCAATATCGACAACTCAGACAAAACCGCACTGCAACTGCACCCATTCAGAGGTGTCCCCTTGCAGACCCGGTCAGTTGGGCAATACGGCTGGCTCTAGAGGGAGGGATAAACGGGGAAGGTTTGTACTATTCTGGGTGCCACTGTTAGTGCAAATGAGCCTTGTTGCTGATTCCCATGTCAATGTTGTTGCTTCCCCCCGAACACCCCCCTTACAGGCTTTGTCCTCCAGTAGCTCTCCGCCATGTAATCTACTGGTTTGGGTGGTGGGGCTCCTCCATGGAGACCATCATGGGTGCAACTATGCCTGTTCCAATGTTGTCAACAGTGGTAGCGAGATCGTGGGGTGTCAAGGCACTCCATCACACACTGGCAGGGCACCGGCATGTCAGAAGGTGAGGGTGAAATTATCGATGTAGGCTTTTAGGTCAGGGAAGAATGGTTGCCATTAATCCCTCCTTCAGAGTTGTGTGAGCCAGCAGATAGCATGTCCAAGTTTCTCTGCACGTCCCTGGCATTAGTGGGCAGACTGTGGCATCAGCTGTGGCTTTTACATCTATACCCAGGTGAGAAAAGCTACTGACAGGGCTTTGCTGTACAAAGTCTTCCATGTTGGGCCGGGGGTCCAGGTGGATAAACACGTCCATTGTGCCAAGAAAATGGTGCACCTCCTTGATCAAAGCATCTGCCTCCCCATAGGTCTCATCGGTCCACTGGGCTCGCCCTTTGCCTTTTCATATTTAGGAGGGACTGTTGGAATGTTTCACCTCACTGTCAATATTCTGCGTTTTGGGACAACAGTTTTCATAGTGGGTGTGCTGGGTGGTCAGTGTGGGGTGGGTGCCTTTTGACAAAATGTAGCCATTCTTTCTTAGCAGTCCTTAGCAGTCACAGCCGGGAGCAGGGATACAGTAATTTCCCTGTGAAACTCTCCACACCCACTCCTCTCCTGCACAGGCTTTGGTCTCACAGTCCAATGGCCCTCCACAGGCTTTTAATGGACTGCCTTGCTCTCCCCCTACAGGTGGCAAACATCCTGCAGGGTACCCAACACCCAGACCCTTTACCCCGCAGGCTTTGCCTCGTGGGTGGCGAGGTCCTGGTTTTCTTGCTGGGGGGAGGCATGGCCGGCAACAGACGGCTGTCAGGTTAAGAATGAACACAAGCCTGAATCTGGACCTATCTATTACTGAGTGAAATCTCCTCGAATTCCCAGCAGTAGTTCTGCCCTGGATGTACCCCAGTGTGATCTGGATGTAACATTAGTCCAATTACTCTTTTCAGCCTTTCGTCAGAAGGGCTGTGAGGATCTTACAATCATGATTAACCATTGACAGTGGTCTATATGACTCACAACTTTGTGTAGGTTTATCTTGTTTAGGCATCAGTATTATTATGGACTCTATCATACTGGGTAGTAGTATCCCCAGTTCATAGGCTCCCTCGAAGGTTTCTAGTAGCCTTGGGTGTTAACGTATCAGAGAATTTTGTTATAGAATTCTGCCGGCAGGCCACCTCCTCCTGGTGTTTCCCAGTTTGCAGGTCAAAGATCACCGCCCTAAGTTCTTCCACCATGAGTGGTACCCCTAAGGCTTCTGCCTGAAGCTCACTGAGCTGCAGAAATTCAATCTGGAACAATGTCTCCACAATATCCCCACTGTCATCTTCCTTGTTCTCATCGTACAATGTTTTACAAAACCTGTTAAATATATAGCTTTAATCTCCCTCTGTGATCTGCACAACTGTCTGCATTTGTCGGTCAGTGCATCAATCACTGGTCATGGCAATTCCCTGTGGCAAAGCCAGGCTAACATTCTGCTTGGCATGTCCCCCTGTTTGTGTAACCTTTAGTGTATTTTGGGTAATCATATTTACCTAGCCTCTGCCAGTCTGCCATACAAATCTAAGTGCCAACAGCTCACCTTCAATTTCACCTTCCTCCGCTTGTAAGTTTTCTAAAAGCTTGATCCAAGCTTCTGATCTCGAAAGCTGCCCTAATACTTATTTCCTAACTCCTCACACTCTGGCAATTGCTTCGCCCCTCATCACCACCTTGAATGTATCCCATAGTGTTTCTCCTCTCTCCACGCTACCCTCATTAACCCTGAAATACTCCTCGATCTTGTCCACCAAATGCTCCCAAAAGGGACCATCTCAAAGGGCGTCCGTCCTGAGCCTCCATGTCGGGACCAGAGGGGGCGGGGATACATGTTTATTGGCCAGTTTGCGAACAGCGCTGCATAGTCTGACATCATCCTGCCCTCATATGTGCCCTCTGTAAATTCCCCTAATGTTTCAAGACCGGTGAATAGGTAGTCTATACGTGCATGGATCTTATGTGGGTCTGAATAATGCGAGTATTCCCTTTTGTTCCCGTTGAGGGACTGCCAAATATCCACCAATTCCAGATCTACTAACAGGCATTGAGTGTTTATCGTCCAAACTATCTAACCAAGGGTTCAGAGTGCAGTTGAAGTTTCCAGCAAGATTAAAATAATCCCTTTGTGTGGCGCCAACCTGGTGTACAAGAATCGAAAGAAACTCGTGGCATCATGGTTAGGGACATAAGCATTAACGATGCAAATTTCCCAGCTATCCACATAACCGTGCACCAGAACCATTCTCGCATTGTCATCTGTCTGTACCTCTCTTTGCCTGAAGGGTACTGAAGGAGCAACCCATACACGCATGCCTCTGGCATATGTGGAGTAGGTAGATCTGTATCCAACTCCACCCCATTTCTCCACAATGTTGTTCAGTTTTCCGGCAGTGAGGTGTGCTTCCTGCAGCAGAGCCATCCCCACCTGCTTCCTGTGCAAATATGTTATCACGCTGTGGCGTTTGATGTAGCTATTCAGCCTCCTCGCATTCCAGGAAGCTACCCTCATTGATTCAGTCATTTACTTATTATGATCCTCCCATCATGTACCCAGAGTCCCATCCACCAGCTTCGTCCAAGTGATAGTGCCCGGTGTGCAAACACCAACCCCTTCTCCCGGTGTCTAACTCCCTCTAACAATCTCATACTCTCTGACACAATAACCACCCTCTCACATCCGCCTTGTCTCCCAATGCAAAAGCAAGCTATACTGTAACTTAAATTCCAAAAACAACAAAAGACCCTAACTGTTCAGCCCAATAGTGCCCTGCTATTCAGGCCCATATGTTATTCATCCCACTATTACCTAGTGCCACTTGACAGTTTGACACCTTGAAATGGTGACCAATATACAGGTGTAACTTGGGGTTGACCCTGTCTGCCTAATGTTTCAACTGAGGCATACCGGTGCCATCCGTGCCAGCCTCGACCAGTAACACATATCGAGTCCCTTTTGGAACCATTACTTTGTTTTGGGACCTATGTTAACTTCCTCGGATGACTGGGCCCAGCAGGTTCTCTGCGACTGTTGTCTCTTCTTTCGCCCATGGGTGGCATCTTGCTCATGTCCATCCACTGGTTGACATCTTCAGGGTTTTTTCAAAAATAAGCTTTCCTATTATATAGTACTTGGCTGGGTACAACAGCATACATTTCAATCCCTGCTGGCATAGTCTGTCTTTCGCTGGAACGAATGGGCTCCTCTGCTTTTGCACCTGCATAGTGTAGTCATGGTAAATTACCAGAGTTGCACAGACTTGCCTTATCTCCCCTCCTTCTCTAGAAAAGGCCAATATTCTCTCTCTTTCCTTAGAGTTCAGAGGTTTTGCTATTATTGGTCTAGGTGGGGCTCCCGGAGGTGGTATCCTGGATAGGGACCTGTGGGCTCTTTCAACCGTGAATTCTTGTGTCAGCATTCTGGGTCCTACTACCTGAAGAAGCAAGTTCTCTGTGTAGATGTTGGGGACTCTGCCCTCTTTACCCTCCGGTAGTCCCAGAACTCTGATATTATTTCTTCTTGCTTTTCCCTGTGCGTCTTCTGCCCTATCCCCTAGTGTTCTGACTTTTGATTTTGGTTCTGGATCTTGGACTGCAGTTCTCTCATGACCGCTGTCATATCTTCAAACGTTGTCTCTGTCTTGGCCAACCATAGCAGCTAGAGAGCATACGTCTTGTCTTAACAGACCTACATCAGTCTTTACCGCATCCATCTTTGTATCCATGGAGATCCTCAGAGCTACGATTGCCTGTAATATCTGGTTGTCTTCCCCTGCTTGCGTCTTCATGGTTGCATCATTGGGCACTTCTACCACAGTGAGGGGGTCCACCCTGGGATGATTCACAAGGTGTCATCACTTCTCCCCAGGGGGGAGCCCTTTTCCATGAGGCTACGGAGGTCAGGCCACTACCCAATAAACCGCCCAGGTGTGGTTTAATGCTGGTGGATCTCATGGGGAGGAACTTCCACTCTGGGGATAAGGACGGTCACCTGAGGTACAACCCAATAAATGTTGCCACTCCCCAACATTCCTTAGACCTCCCTAATGTCCAGAGCCACTACATTGAGAACATGCCTATGTATTGTTGTAACACATGGCCTTATATCAAAAGTACTAGGACGAGGAAGAACACAGGAGACATAAAGATCATTAACCGTGATAACACGGGTACGAGGTGGCCCCAAGAAGGCATGAGGATAACAAAAGAAGAAGAAAGTGGGTAAAGGCACGCCCCTGTATGCTCACACTAGTAAAAATACAACCCGCTAGGGAAAAAAGGCCAAGAGATTTCTTGCAAGGATAACAAGTTTTAATAGCACAAAAATAATGATGCAACCAAAGAAATCTGCTGCTCAAGAAAGTTCTGCTGAAAACGAGTACAAGCAGAAGATTATAAGGCAACCCATCATCATCACAAACAGTGAAAATCCACGTGGCTGGTTGGTGAGACCCTATACATGGGCCTGCTCCATAGGGGAAGCCAGGCTGCAATTTGCCCCAACTTCGTCCGTCCGTCTTCCATCAAGTGGGATCAGCTGGGCTCATCTCTCTAGGGAATGAAGGTCGTCTTCCTCATAAGTTACTTTTGAAAGACAATGCTACTCATATCAGTATGGCGTGCACCTGGGCAACTCGGGAACTGGCACAGGGGGAGGATCACGATTGTGCTGATCCACACATTCTTTGCTCAGTTCATATCGCACACTCTGCACCCAAGGTTTCCACCCTCACTTTGGACTATAATTTATTCCACCCTGTGCCTCATATTACAAAGTGTGTCATAATGAAATAAGATGAAATGGCGGTATTCTTTCAGATCTTTTAACGCTACTGGGTATATGGTTGGTGGTCTTAGGTCACCTTCTATAGCGGAAATAAGAGGTCTTGGACTGGGCCGGTTGTGGGTGTCATATCTTCTGAGGGGCTGGGTGGCGGTTGGAGGTCTGCGTTTGGCCTGGCTGTGATGAATGTTTACAGTCAGGCGCTTGATGCTGTCTCGCGCCCTGCAGGGCGCTTTCGTTTTAGGAATAACAAGTACTTGCAAAGGTTAAGGAACAAGGGGAAGTTTCTATGGGAATTAGCAGCGCAAGTCCTTGTACCATGAGCACTTCGGCCTGTGTGTACCGCGCGGTCATGCAGGACTGAATGTATATACCATATCTACAAAAATGGCGTCTCTTTACATGCATCTATACATCTGTATTTTAGTAATATTGTGTTAGTGCTGGGTTTCTTAGCACGGCCATCTCCCCCCTGGAACATTGCACGTCTATCTATGGGACTCACCTTACTCTAAAGCACCTAGGGGGGTGGGAAAGGCTAATTTCCTCCCCAGCAAGGGGCTGGATACAAAGGATAAAAATGAACAAAGGACTGTTAGATCAGAGACGCCTGGCTACAAAGCCAATCGCAGCCGTAACGAGAAGCGCAGTAGTGGCAGTAGCAGTGGTATCCAGTCCTGTTGGGGAAAGCAGCTGGCACCCAAGATCTCCAGCGTGGGAGGTTTGAACGCCGACCAACAGCTGTGGTGAAGCAGAGAGGGGCAAGAGTATGCCAAGCAAGTTCCCAGCCTGCAGAGTGAAGGCAGACCGCATCTTGAAGCCAGGAAGATACAGCAGAGCCATGAGTGCAGAGGAGAGAAGCCCATGGAGCCGAGGAAGTGTGGCCCGGTCCCAGGAAGATCCTGCAAGGTACCAAAGCCCTGTGAGAGGTAAGGAGAGGTACATGGGAACTGAAGGGGACTAAGGGGTTGGTATAGGGGCTAAGGTGGCTTTTCCCTGGCCCAGGATTAGCAAGGACATTAATGGGCATAACGAAAGAAGGGTCTGGCACCCCAGCAGTGAGAAGGCTAGTATCAGAGGCACTCTTCCTCCGCAGATTCGGCCTGGAAGTTGCACTATGCTCTGCCAATCTCATGGGTTATTCTCGAGGCTAGAACCATCACACAAAATATATTTGTTTTAGGATCTGTTGGGCGCTACACAGGAGCACACCATGTCTACATGGCCATGACCCTTTCTTGAAAATAAATTCTGCATTTTTATTCCATTATAACAGATTACCTTCCAAAGTACATACATACTATTCTTTTTGTAATAATGTCTGTATGTACTTAGAATTGTATATCGCGCGTTACATTTAAAGAAACAAGTGTAGAATACATTGTACTGTGTAAGTGTTAGCATGAAATATGTACATATTTGTTATGTTAAAAAACAGAGTTGTCATATTTCAAAATGTAATTAATCAAACCAGTGACAGTGATGTCCTGCATGTTGTAAACAGTGACGCCATCAGTGATGTCAAAAGTGATGTCATGTATAATATCATTAGTGATTTCACCAGTAATGCCATCAATGAGGTAATTATTGTGGTCACACACTGCACAACAGGGAGTGCATAGTTAAGGTGGACTTGCTCGAAATGCGATTGCTGAATTTCAGGGGTTTTGTTGTGTTAAATATGCCCACAGTTGTCTTCCTTCCTCCATTTCATTTTACATTTTGATATTTATTCTTACATTCTCACATCGGAGCTCATGTTGCTCTGAAATGTATTTGATGTCAGGGACCTGGTAAGTTTTCACTCAGGCATAGCCAGGTGCCCAACGGCAAATTTTAGTCATTTTCACAGCGGCAGAGTGTAAATGAGCAGGACCAAAAGTATGTATGCCAGCTTTTGCCCTACACTTTTGCACACTGTTGCGCAAATGTAGTACTTTCAATAGTGAACGCTGCTTATCTTGCAGGCATTGAAAAGCAGTATTCACAGTTACAAGTAAACACTGCCCGATATGAGATCATGTTGGGCAGTGATTAATTTAACTGTACACGCAAGCATGTCAGGGCAGCATGTATATGGGTCCCTTCGGGGTCCAATGACTTTATGCTGGAGCAAAAAGCCGGCGGACTCCGTAGGGATCCGTAGCATTTGCGCAAATGCTATAGCATTTTTATGGCCCTACAAATGATTAAATAATGTGGGGCGTTAAAAAGCCTTTCTCAAGTATTTTACGCCTTTCATTCACATTAAGGCACAATGGAAAATTAGCTCCTCCCCTCACGATTTCCGTAATGTTTGATTGCACCCTTTTCCTTCATTAGCTCCCTCAATTTACTCCCTTCTTGTCTCGTTTTCGAAGTATCCACTTCATGTGGGCGCCAGTGCAGACTTCCCTCCACTAATTCCATTCTGATACTGTTGTGGCGTAATTTACTATGACATATGGTGTTGTTATTGAAACCCATGTAAACCTGACTGCTGTAGAATTAACACCTTGCCTGGAGACTGGAGGTTTATTCTCAAGAAGCGCTTGCGCTGGCACTCACCAGTATTACTTTCTCTCTCATTCTTTTACTGGGTTAGGTAATTATCCATCGTTACGAATTACCCACTACATTTCTCAACTCCCCGTGGGTATTTCTTTGCTGCAGCTATGGAGATAATAACACCTTTTTCTGGCACATAGCTGTGAATCAGCCGCTGGAGCATCATTGCGTTCTTGTTTCTGCGGTGGCCTGCAGCAGACAGACATGTTCTTGGTTGCTCCCGCCTCACCTTTCTTAAGCTACATCAGAACACACACCAGAGTCTCGTGCTCTTCCTAGGAAGGCTGGGGCAACACTTGCAGTTGAGGAAGAGCTCAATAGTCAAGCAAGAGGTGCAAATAAAATATGAAACAAGTCCGAGCAGACTAAAGTAATACATTTCAGGCCTCTGTCACTGCGCGTGGGGTTTTGTAAATATCAAAGAATATCAACGAGACACTTTTTGTACATTTTCTGGAGCCAAGTTCTGGATTGCAAAAAGAGAAGTACCTCTTGATTGCCAATACTTTTGTTCAGTGTTGATGCGCATTGCTCACCCACCCAAAGGAGAGTATTACTGCCACTTACCATTCTCTGTGATTTATAATTCACTGTGGTGTATTGTTCCTTTATTTAATAATGGCCTGATATAGCTCGATGACCTGTAAGTAATGCTCTATGAATACATGTTAGACTGTAATAACTGTATAATGCCTGTAAATAATGTTCTAATTACAGGGTATTCGTATCCTCACAATTAATTTGTAATAGGAAAATGACGCAACTGTAATAAATGATTAAAGTTGCAGAAGCGATGTAATGCTTTTAATACATTATTACAGTAGCTAGTGATATCGCAATGACTGTTGCTTGAGCTGACACAGAGCAGAATACCAGATGTCACAGCAGCACTTAATTAAAGCACATTATTTTAATTATTTTCTTCTGAAATATATTTCTGTGACACTTTAAAGCTAGTAATTAGTAAAGAACTATTCATGGAAGTATGCTTGTTTTTGCACTGCCGGAGTTCACGACAGGAAAGCAAGAATCTCTCTACATAGTGCAATTTATATTAATGCATAAAACGGTTCATAGATGAGAGAGATCTTAAGTTAAATTAAGCTAGAGCCCAGAAATTAAATGGGATGACAGTGTGTAGCTATGTATATTGCAAGTCAACATAGAGTTCTGTGGTTAGGATATTGAAGGTCATCTCAGATTTCTACGACTTTATAAAGGAATTGATCTTACAGCATTGTTCCTTTAGTTAGTCATTTAAAACATAGAATACATCTGCAATAAAAGACAATTCCTAATTGTAATATGCATATAACATCAAAGTGCCTGAATTACACACCTTTGTACAAACAGCTTGAGTTGTAGGTAATATCATAAAAGGCTTTATCCCTTTAAGTATTGCTTAGGTCATGTTTCTTTTTACAAAACTGATATAGGTCATATTTTAATGCATTGCAGTTCCCTTGCTCCATGTCTCTTTGTTGCGTAAGGCCTATACCCCATCATAGTCACATGCTCACTATGCATGCTTCTTATTACCACAATGAGATGGCATTGCAGTGCCATGCTGGGCCTGCTTTGAAGCCTAGTTGAAATGTGTGGCCTTTGTAACCATGGCATAAGGTTGGTCCAACAACATGACAATTCTAGGGAGGACGCGTACAGCAGGGAGGGTCCCCAAGAAGCACCATTTTGGAGCCAAACACATCTAAGCTAGCTCTTTAGCACTGGGCTGAGAGGCGCAGATCCCAAAGTGATATTTCTTCTGGGATGGCATAGGTCCTTGGACCGGCCCCGCTACAGTATGTAAACAATAAGTAGAAAGAGACCTTTTTTCCTTGGGCTGGCTTAAATTATTTCACATCCTATAAATAGCTGTTGCTATGTTCCGTATTCCAGATTCGCACATGTATTATTTTTCTGCTCCTCTAAAGAAAATGGAGGCACTTCATTGAAAGACAAGTGAAGAGGATTTTTTAATCTTTCATGAATTTCCTCAAAAATCTTGTCTGATCTCAGTTCACCATACGTTTATAGAATACCTTCTGTTAAAATATAATTATCCTACCATTTAGCTCCATGGATACTGTCGTGTGAACATCTTGTACAAAATGTACTCTTCATCCTGGAAAAACAGGTGTAGGGAAAGGAGGGAACTGACCAGAGGGAGAAGAGAGTCGGCCGACAGGAAGAAACATAATGCTATGTGATATGTGAGGAAATTACTAATGATCTGCAGAAGTACAGGGATGAATAGAGGCTAAACTACCAACTCAGCCCCACACTACTACAAACCCGGCAGTGATCCTAATGGTAAATGTGAAACAGGGTCACCCCGAAAATTATACCTCCTTGGACTCTTGGTAACGTTGGCAGACGGCAGGCTATATCTTCAGGAAGGATTTTAGCTGATAACAGTAGCAACCCAAACAGAAATAGTACAAAGACTTCAAAACAAAAGAATGTATACAAATAAAGTGCCTCATTACAGGTTTGGCAGTAATTCGCTATTATATCTGCTGAATTATTGCAAAAATTGGTTACGTTACCGCCACTCGAGCCTGTGCAATTACTGCAGGATTCTGAGTGGTGGGATGACGGTGTAAGTCCCAGTTTTTGGAGTCCAAAGGGATTTTGGCAATTTACCATGAGCTGTAATTCTGCTATAGTAATCGGCTGATTGTTGGAGTTTGGCAGTGTGGCAAAAATGGCAATAATTCTGTTACCGCAAAAAACGTGGTATTAATGGAATTACCAAACTTGTAATGAGACCCTATAGACCTTTTATTGAACAATGAAAATGCAAATAGCTAACTAAAACACAATAAAAACCTTCCCTTGTAAAGCAACATAGAAATTGCAAGCTGTTGCAGAATGCATATCTGGGTCGACGAGCAGGGACGGTCAGGTACTCAGTTGGCACAATGGGCCTCATTACGACCCAGGCGGTAAGTTACCGCCTGGGCCGTGACTTTACCACCATGGCGTAAACTATGTTTACGCCATGGTGGTTGGCGGACTTACCGCCCCATTCCGAGGTTGGCGGGGGCGGTAAGTCCCCAATCCCCATTTACCCTTCCCCATTCCCATTTTTGCCCCATAGGGCATAATGGGAGTGGGGAAGGCGTTAATTACGCCACCGTAAATTACGGTGGCGTAATTAACTCCATGGTCCCTTAGCGCCATGGATTTTAACACCTGCTAAAAGCAGGTGTTAAAAGCGCCATGGCGCTAAGGGACCTCGTACTCAGGCGGTAAGGGTCGGCGCTGTTAACGCTGCCGTAAACCCCTTACCGCCTGGGTCGTAATGAGGCCCAATGTCAATGTTCTTGAAGATTTCTTATAAGAACAAAGCATGGAATGAGGGCTTAAAAGTCTGAATGGTCCTAAATGTGGACCATGATAACATGGCCTTTTCACCTTACCTGATTCTTGTCTTCGTGGAAGGCTTCTAGGAGCTTCCTGAGGTTGAGATTTGGAGTCAGGTTGGTGAGTTGGTTTAATGGAAACACAATTTGGTACAACAAAGCTTTGGACAGGCATGTGATGTCCTGGTCAGTGTAGTTTAACAGGAGCCTGGCTCCAGTTCAGCAAGCAATGAGGCCTTGGTCCAACAGCAGTCACCCCCACTGTTCCCCATGCATGGGTTGGGGACAGAACTCACCTGTGCCTTGGCTGCTTTCTACCTTCAACTTCCTGGCAAAGGACTTCGGGATAGACTGTATCCACCAACATAGGACAAGATGAATTCCTCTTGTCATTTTAAAAGTACAGAGATGAATCAATAATTGAGGGGTTGACCCTCTCTTTTCATATGCAAAAGATATCAGAGGGTTGCTGCTAATCAAGCCTGCTATAAGGGGTACAGTTGATGTTCTTGTAACAGGTGTCCTTTGTGTTATCACATCACACTCAAAGTGCCATGCTTGCAGGGAATGGAGTGCACAATAAAGGGAAGGTAGGACCCTTCGCCAGCCCCACTCTCCTTCTGTGAGACCCACCTCGAGGCCCACTCTCCCTCTCTGGCTACTCATATCCCACCCTCCTTCTGATGCCTTCTAGCATCAAAGGCATTCCAGTTATCAGCACCCAGGTGTGAAGCTGGCTCTGTCATGTCACTGCTGCTTCTGAAGCATGGTACCCAGGAGACCTCCTCGAGGACGTTTCTATGCCCTGTTAGAAGGTGCATCCCTCGCTACTGGACAAAAAAAGGAGGCAGCATCTTGCCCATAGTCCCACAAGGCAGCTGGGGAGACATTCCGTTTAGGCACCAATACACATTAGATTTTGCCCTGCTTGCAGAGTTAAAACTAGTGGGATATATCAAATTGATGTGGCTTCATAATGCAGGGCTCGAAATTAGGATTGGATAAGCAGGAGCTACAGGCAGCTCCTGGGCATCCAGCTGTAACCAATGACTAGGAGCTACCACTGGGGAGCGAGGAGTTAGTACATAGTGTTACACAATTCAAATCTCCATGTAAAATGCAAACATAAACCATTCTGCTTTAAATGTCAATACTTGTGCCCTAATGTTTGTTTATAGAGTGTTCCAAATGCACAGAAATAAAGTCACATAGTTTGGTTTGTTCAGCATCACTTGGCTAGAAGTAAGCTAAGCAGGCTCTTGTAGGCTATTGGCAGAACCGAAATAGCTCCTAGATCCACTCAATTTCCAACCCTGAACTGTATGCACTTAGTCACCATGCCACAACCAGGCATGATTTATTTTTAGAGAGTAACCTGCCACCAGACTGAGTAAAGCAAGCAGTAATTTTGTTTGGGATCAGTTGTGCATGAGTTAAAATGCTACCTTTGCCAGCAGTCACTGTGTTCCAGCAACTCTCAGGGATACACAGGTGACGTTTGAACCTGCTCTGTACCACGGAAGAGCTGACGGTGTAATGTCAGAAGACTGGTTAGAGAAAGGGACCTGCGTGCATTTACATTTTTATATGGAGAATGTTGAAAGATGGGCAGAAGTACCTGAATAATGTTTTATAAATAAGAATTAAAAAATCTAGGGATTTCACACCCTCGCAGATTGCAATCCAGCACAATATGTGTGTATGCATGTATCCGACTATGACAAATCACGTGGAAAATTGTGCAGCAAAAATAGATTAAACTTGAATATTGTGACCAAATTCTCAAATAAATGTTGGAATAAATGATGAGATGCTCCAGTTCATCTCTTTATTCGCACTAAAATACATTCAGCATATCCACATAGGGCATTTGAATGTGCGCATCATAAGTGTTCATAATCAAATCCCCTTTTACAACCTTTGTGCAAATCTTAGGAATTTCTGTGCTTTTTAAAGCACATTCTATCTATATTCAAAAATGGAATGCGCTTTGAAATGCACAGAAAACAAGGACATCCCTCTGCACCTGTTTGGAACAGGTGCAGGAGAATGCAAATTGCATAACAGGGTCGGTCCGGAACCTGTCATGCATTTGTTTTAGTGGAACTGTTGCTGTCATACTCTCATTTATAGTCCTCAAACAGGTCTAGAAATGTTTTGACTTTTTTTTAAATTTTTTTATCAGGCCCGTCACAGTGAAATGCACTCCCTACAGCCACGGTGCTGAGAGCCTGTAATACATGTGTATGCAACACGGTTGGATAGCACTTCGTTTGCACTGCTGTCCAGCCCATCCTGAAATGATCTCAAACTACCTCAAATAAACAAAAGTGCATTTTTTATTTGTCGACAATTTTTAGCATCAACTTTAATTTCTACTTTCATTTCACACAGCGTGGATAATTTGGCACTTTCTTCATACTATTTTTAAACGTGTGCATTAAAATATATGTTATGTTATTTTGCATTTATATAGCACCTTATGTACCATTGGTATGGTTTCAAGGCGCTGGTAGGTTGAACACCCTTGGGAACCCAAGTTCAAGTCATTAGAGAGAATAGAGAGAGTCAATGGTGCGTGTGAGCACCGGATATTTGTGCAGCTGGTGTGCATTCGTGTGATAGCTGCTTTTTAGCGGTAGATGTGGTGGTTGAGAGATCAAGAGTATGTTTTCGTTCTGGCAGGTTTTCAGACCGATTCTGGCTGTTTTAGGCCTGTGCAGAACGCCTAGGCTGGAGGGTGTATAACCAGCCGTGTTTGTTTAGGGTGATGGGGAGTATGAGGCAGATGATGGTATGAGAACAGCTATACCGAATGGTGTCATAGTATCGCTGTGTTCTAGTTGAGTGGTGGCGTAAAGAAGAGAGTAAGCGTGGAGATGAGATATGGTGGTTTACCTTAGATGTTTGAGATTTGGCCCACTCCAATAGTACTATGTACTCCATCCATTCCATGTACTCTGACTGTTCCAAACACTCAGAAACTGTTCACTGCCATGCTCTTTCAAACGCTCCATGCACTCAAATCATTCCATCCCGCACATATATCACCCGTTTATTCCACACTCGATATCCGCTCCGCGCTCTACACCAGCTCCGCACTCTACACCCGCTCCGCACTCTACACCCGCTCCGCACTCTAGACCTGCTCCACACCCGCACCATAATCTACATCCGTTTAGCACCTTACATTGGTTCAATACCACTGCACCCTACATCCGCTCAACACCCTACATCTGGTCAGCCCCATCACGCCCTACATTGGTTCAACACCCTAAATCAGCTCAACACTCTACATCTGCTCCATTCTATTATCCACTCACACAACCTACATCCGCACCACAACCTACACCCGCACCAGACCTGCATCCACACCACTCTCTTATCTGTTCCATGCTCTTATCTGCTCCATGCCCTCATTCATTTTGCGCTCTCGTCTGCTCCACGCGCTCATCTGCTCCACGCACTCATCCGCTCCACGCACTCATCCGCTCCACGCGCTCATCCGCTCCACGCGCCCATCCGCTCTACGCGCCCATCCGCTCTACGCGCCCATCCGCTCTACGCGCCCATCCGCTCTACGCGCCCATCCGCTCTACGCGCCCATCTGCTCTACGCGCCCATCCGCTCTACGCACCCATCCGCTCTACGCACCCATCCGCTCTACGCACCCATCCGCTCTACGCACTCATCCGCTCTACGCACTCATCCGCTCTACGCACTCATCTGCTCAATGGACTGATCCGCTCTGCGCACGCATCTGCTCTGCGCACTCATCTGCTCTACGCACCCATCTGCTCTACGCACCCATCTGCTCTACGCACCCATCCGCTCTACGCACCCATCCGCTCTCCACACTCATCCGCTCTCCACACTCATCCGCTCTCCACACTCATCCGCTCTCCACACTCATCCGCTCTCCACACTCATCCGCTCTCCACACTCATCCGCTCTCCACACTTGTCCACTCTACACACTTGTCCACTCTACACACTCATCTGCCCAACGCACTCATCCGCTCAACGCACTCATCCGTTCAACGCACTCATCTGCTCTACGTGCTTCATCCACTCAATTGACTTTGTCTGCTCCACTCACTTCGTTCATTCATCCTGCATTATTGGTTCAACTCATTTCACTTGTCGTGCGCACTCGATCCATTACGTGTTCTCCATCTGTCCCATGCACTACACCCGTCTCATGTATTTGAATCGTCTATTCTGTACTTTCCATTTATACTATGCACTCATACATTCCATGTCATCTGTCTGTGTATTCATCCGTCTCCTGTATTAATTTTCCCTCCTCTTCACTTTAATCATTTCGTCTATTTTGTTCCTTTCATTCATTGCAGTCATTACATCCATTTCATTAATTTCAATCGCTTTAATGCTTTCGTAAAATGTATTATTTTTCCACTTCACTCCTTTGATCTACTTTACTCGTTTTATTCTTATTGTCCTTTTAGTTTACACTAGAGGTTATTAGTTGTCGAATTCTCGCTTAGAGCTTGATGTTTTGTTTTTTGTTTTATTGTTATTTAAGATCTAGTAGTTTTGTCTAGTCGAATTGTTGTTATCCATTTTATCCTTACGTCCACATTGATCCTCTAGTCCATTACATTTATTTTGATAATTTCCTTAATTTCAGCCACTTTGCTGTTCTCGTACAACATATTCATTTTATCTGCTTCGCAGGTTTGATTCTTTTTTACTCATTCTATTTTGTTTGTTCATTTTAGCTAACCAATAGATGTTAATTAGTTTTCGATTTCACGCTTGGATCAAGATGCTGCGTTGCTACTTATGATCTAGTATTTGGTAAAGTCATTGAGATGCTGTTATCCAGATTAAGTTGGTTTCAGTTCGGGGTCGGTTTTAGGGGAAGTGCCAAGTTTTCAGTAGTTTGCGGAAAGACATGGGGTCTTCTGTGAGTCGGATGTGGGGTGGGAGTGCGTTCCACAGCGTGGGGGCCATGGTTGGGAAAGATGATCCGCCTAACCTGACTGAGTTTGTTTTAGGTATGAATAGGAGGCCGGCTGAGCTTCATAGGGTTTTAATTTGTCTTGCAGATATTGAGGTCCGGTTTTATGCAGTGCTCTGTGAGAAATGCATAATGTTTTGAAGGTCACCCTTTGGGCAACGGGAAGCCAATGCAGAGTTTTGAGGGCTGGGGAGATGTGGTCTCTCGGGCCGAGCGCTAGTAGCAGTTTGGCTGCAGCGTTTTGTGCTCTTTGTAGTTTAGTCAGTTGGTAAGCATGGACTCCGAGGTAGAGGGGGTTAGCGTAGTCCAGTCTTGATATAACAATTGATTGGACTGCAGAGAGTCTGTTGGGAAAGGAGAGGTATGGAAAAATTCACCTAAGAATTTTAAGGTGGTAGTGGCAGGACTTTGAGACATTGTTGACTTGGCGCGAGAGTGTGGTCAGAGTCTAGGGTACATCCAAGCATCCATATGTCACTGCCTAGTTAGCTTATTATACTAACACCGTAGCAACCAGACAGAATTAGTGGAAATAAGTGACTGTATTTTTGCAAGCATTAGCAGAAATAACATTCATCTGATCACATGCATTCTGTTGCCAGATTTCATGTAAGGTTTTACTAAAAAACAATCATGTCAGTTACTGGGTACGGTTCATAGCTTGCGTCATGTGCACTTGCCTTAGGCATGGAGCTGGCTACCTTGAGCTTTACAATTCGAATCATACTTCCGAGGTGGATACATTGAGTATTTAATTGGGTGAAATAACCTGTTATTACAGCACCTAAAGTGATTTGAATCAAGAATGAATCACACGTTGCAAGGCCTTGCTCTCAAGCTGAGTTTGTCCATGAGTGAAAGGGGCAGCAGCGAACCTTTCTAATGGGACATAAGAAGGATTATGGAGCCCTAAACTGACACGGTTCATGATTTGTATGGCATTACAGAACATGTTTGGATATGAAAACTGCCTAAACATGATCTTTAGAATAAAATCATAAGAGTAAGTGGAACTGTTACTGCAAGAAATTAAATATTCAAAATACATCTAGATGATAATCTCCAACATAGAATGCGCATGTGTAAACAGAGCGTCATTTTATATGAAGTGCAAGTTGCATGGAAAAAAATGCCAAAGATAGCACTTCTGTTGGGTCCCCTACATGCAATTGTAACGATTTGCATAACAGAGTGCAAAACCAAAGTGTAAAACCAGCAGAAAATCCCCTTTGCACCTTGAATTTCCTCTCGGTTTTGGGGAAACTATAAATGCTGCCTGCCATTTATGCTTGAGAGACAGCATTTACTATGCGTCCTATCGAATCGGACTGCTTTTAGCAGGTGATAGAAACTAGCAGATTACTTGGGAATTTATTGGTTTTAAATCAGCACAAAAAGCTCATGATCGCATAAATAAGTAGACATTTTAAGGCAATGGAGGCAATGCTGTAGAAATTTAAATTAATTTGTTTGCCCCTTCTCCACCTTCAATGAAATGAAAATCTTCTGGAATATAAAATTAATACCATGGTTTTACGCTTCAGTTTGCCAGATCTTGAAAAATGACCACCATAGACTTTGTAAAACCAAAGGCTGGCCGATGGTACTCTCTACTCAACAAGGCTCAATTGATTCAGCCTTAACAATTTAAAAACTCTATTCACCCCACAAATGCAACATGTCGCTAATAAGTGTGGAATTCTGGGAGAATTAACTTCAAATATCCATCATAGAAGACAAATATCTGTCCACTTGCGACATGTACAGTGGTCCGTGTCCGTGAAATCTGCATCGCATGTTGACCACTCATGTGTTATTCCCTAACTGGGGTAATGAAATTAGAGCTAACACAAGAAAGGAACCTCCTTTAATCTGATTGAGTCATTTTGGCAGAGCAGAGAGAATCAGGAAATGCTGATCGACAAGAACTCTCTTGATTGATCAGGGTGGTGCACTGTCTATTTAGACAGACTTTGTTGGTGGACACTGCCACATGGAACCATTGAAAACTAGTTCTGCCTCATCTTGTTGCCCATTACTGATTATATATGGACAATACAACTGTGCTCTAGCACCTTGAAGCGTGTCTTGTGCTAGATGGAATTACCAATAAAAATCTCAGCCCTAATAACCGGAAAGACTCAAAGAATATGGCAAAGTACTACTTTATTCCCAATTTAATAAGGCAGCGTCAACTGGCAGACATCGGACTGATGCTTGCACACTCACACACAAACTTGATTACACAGAGGTCTTATACCCCAATATACATCATCTATGATGTCATTCTACGTGGCAAACTGTAAAACGTATTAGCGGGAGGAATTGGTTAGGGGAACATATCTACTTATGGAATAAATAGGGGTTAGTACACCATTGGCTGTCTCTTATCTGTGAGGCATGCCTCTAACTACCTCCAAGTATAATACTGATTATAGCAATCAAAATGGCAGCGGATTGGTCTATGCAACATTGTATAGGAGGTTGCCCCATAGGCCGACTGATTGGTTATCATTCTCACCCAACCTTCGACCTTCGGCTTTGCTAGCAGCACGTAAATAAAATGGATCCCAGGGGCTTGAAATAGGTCAGATTACTCCCCACTTTCCCAATTAGTCCATCATCTCATCAGTCCGGCCATGAGCCAAAGTTTCTGTAGTTGACCTTGTAGCCTGCTCTCTGTTATGGGACATTCAAGGGAGTGTAAGCACATCACTATCTTCAACCGAGGCTTAATGAATACATTTTGTTTTCGTCTTCTGAGTCCATTTCGACCTCTAATTTTACTGCTATTTGATTTAATTATACTGATTGTCATTGCTCTTCTTCGCATCTAGAGACTTGCTCACTCTATCTTGTATAGACTTTATACACTTTTAATTGTCCAAAACTTGGCTCTTGCAGATGTTTTCTTCTTCTTTAATCTAAGATAAATATGTCTCGTCCATGGCTTATCCGTCTGCCTCCCTTTGTGCTTTAGAGCTATTCCTTATAAATCGTATCCTTGATCCCAACCCAACATAGATTCTTCTTTGTTTTGTCCACAAAGCTGTTCTTCCAGCGTCTCCTGACTCTTTAACCCTTATCTGTTTCTGAGGTAGCTGAAATGAATCTTGACACAAGCCAGTGTCAATTTTCCAATTATGGCAGTCCTAGCCATGTTATATATTCCTCTATAGCAAGCTTCTATATGTCTTTTCTACCTTTCGTTACTGCATATTTACACTTATTGGTCAGGAAAATATTTTGTCTTCTTTCACATTCATGATTACTTTATCATTTCATACATGTTTCTCTTGTTACTCCAGATACATCGTCTCTCTAGTATTTTCATATAGTTTCAGTATGGTTTTGTATATTTGCTTTATGACATCACTGCCCATATTAGGTTTCACTCAGCGCTCCATTATGTCCAATCGTGCTTGCTGACATCCTTCCATATGGCATCCTTCCACACTTTCAGTGCAAGGGTACATTCGGTATGGCTGTCTGAGTGAATATTGTATCTCATACGCTCGATGCTGTATAGGAACAACACATGGGGTACCATACAGAGCTCTTCTCCTATTATTCTAGTATGATGGCGGTGAGGGGGCAGGAGTTAGGGATAATGGGCCTCATTACGACCCTGGCGTTAAGGGTTTCCCGGCGCCGTAAAAGGTGTCGGCGCCGTTAAACCCTTAACGCCTGATTACGAGGTCGTAATGAGGCCCTATGTGTCCAACTGCTTCGCTACATTCCTCCCTCTGGGCGAGTCCTTGACCACATTCTTCTCTTCATTCTCCTTTCTGCCATTTCTTTGGGACCCATATCTTTGTCACCCCGTCGGGTGACCAGCATTCTTTATATGTTCATCCACACTCGAGGTCATGTGGCATCAATCTTCTGATGGTGGACAGAATATCCATCGCCCTACATATTTTTTATGATCCTTAGGGTAGTATATCTTTGTTCCTGGCGTTGAAAGCAGGCCTCCAGATAAGGTTTGTACCAGGCCTTTTTACACATGAAAATCTTGTAAAAACAAGAGCTTTATTATTTTCCTGTGTACATTTATGCACAAGTTTAGTGCAGAGGGCAGTGCAAAGGTCAGGTTACTTGACAGAAACCAGAACGCTTCTTTTGATTTTTATCTACATGAATGTAATTGCGAGCCATGGAGAACAGACGTATTTCTCTGAAGCCTTTCAAAAAAGAAACTCCCACACTGTGATAAAATGAATGGTTTCCTTCCATTCAGCTGCTGCTTTGTTGTGTGTACATGTTCATGGAGCAAACAGAAGGACTGTGCATATTTATTTTCCTAGCATTTTAGGATTGTACAATTAATATGATGGAAAACTAAGTTGCAATTGAGAATTAATCTTTTGTTACAACATATGCTTTTATCTAGTGCATGCAAACCAGTATTGCACAATTACATTTTTTAGGGTTCCTGTGCTGTGCGCCTAATCATGCTGAGACAGATCATTTTTACACTTATAACTTAATTTACACTATAATTACTATAACTATAAAAACAGTGTTCAAAATGATGAGTATACATGCTCTACTTTACATCCATTCAACCTCGCAGTCAATGGGAACATTACTATAAATGGTTAGTGGCAGCAGAGTCTTTGCTCAAGGGTGAGTGATTGTCATTACACCAATCACAGGTGTTCTAGCCTCTCAAATTCTCAAGACTACAATTAAAAGATACAAAACCTGGCCCTCTAGGAGCTGTATGCGCCGTTCAAAAACATAAAAATGAAAGTTACATTTGTAATTGAAATAGAAACTCAGCAAAACATGTCCCTGTGATAATCCAAATAGGTATTTAACTTAATGTAGCCCTTCCTGCTTGGTTCGTCCAACATCTAGGCACTTTGATTAGTATACATCAGTTGATACTCAATTTAACGACCTTTGAAGGATGTTAGCCAATAAGATAGCCCAGCCGGTTGAGCACTCATTGCTGCAATCTGTGCGTGATCTGTAGGTTGCAGGTTCGAATCTCGGCAAAGCCAACTCAGCCTTTCGAGGTCAATAAAGGAGTACCAACTTCGGTTTGGTGATAATTGTGATAAATATGTTCTATGTACATTGATTTGCACTTCATAAATGACTATTTGACCATGAGATTAGGTATAGAATTTAGCATGGAGTACTTGCCTCTCTGCACTAGTATATAATAACATTGGAATACCATTAGGTATTAATAGCTCCAGGAAATGAGGACATTCATTAAACATCAAAAGACAATTCTGCTATCGAACCTCAAAACACACAATCCAATTCATGTTTGCTTTACTATGTAATTGGCTATGTTTGTGTGTTTTCAACATTAAATATATACAAGAGAGATAAAATGGGCAGACCTTAGAGAAATAATTAAAGGTGTATTCGTCACAATGCAGAAAGCTGAGCATGGTAATGATTTCCATACATTCTTTGCACACGTCGGCTGGATATCACATACATTTTACTCTCTTGCACAGGAGAAAAAAATCATTCTTACTCGTTTGAAAACACATTTACTCTTAACGTTTAAAAATAGGGAGTAAAATACTCCCACCTCAAAATCTTATCTGGAGCAATGGGTGCAAGGGCACCTTTCTTTATATTCTCACGGGTACTTTCCCTCATTGTCCCAATATGATCCTTATGATACAAAATCCTAGCAATACAATACTACTACTGCTCCAAGTAATTTGAAGGCATATGCCAACCAAGTTGGAATCCATGAAAACTGATACGAAAACCAGCCGTCCCATTCTGCTCATCCTTGGTAGAATAAATGTACAGCAAGAAGGCCCGATCTTGACACACACGTATCCTTCCATTGCTGTAATTAAGTCCAAGACATACCTGTTCTGGAGGGCCATGAGCCTGATAGCTCTCAACTTGAATTTAATGATCGCATTAAATCCTTTTATTGTCATATTGCTCGTTTGCAGCAGCTCCCATCTGGTTATCTGTAACCACTTAGCATTTACAGCAGTCTGTATTCCTGGCAGGAATATAGCTGTGAATATTACTGCTGTTCTACTGAACAAAGTATGCTCATCTGGAATGTCATAATAGGCTTCTATTGATTTTGCTGAGAGGTAATTATCTCTCCTCTGCTTCGATGAAACAATCTTTTCTTCCTCAGGCGTGTGTCCATTTTTGGGAAGTCTGTAATCTGCTGTCACATTGTGGTACTACTAAAGCTGATATGCTTATCAGTACCAATGACCAAACTCCTCCCGATTTAGCAACTTTATATATGCTCTTGATCCACAGGCCCACTGTTCCTTCCTTCATGCCTGGTACATCAAAAACTCAGCCTCACTTACGTGTTTCTCCAACTTTCACTTTGCCATTATTTCTGAAGCATAAAGACGCATTCCTCAGGGGTAGTACCTACAATGGTCTCTTCTTGTTGTCGACCCATGTCAACAATCTTGCAATCTTAAGCCATTGATTTTTGCATTCCCTTTCTGCATTTGCCGCAACTAATTACCATTGTCCGGTAGAATGCCATTGCTTTACACACAATCAATCCATCAGCCCATCCTTCAGGAGTAAGCACTGTTCCTTTAATGTCTAGTTGACCTCTTTCCCAGCATTCTCGTATTTCCTTCCCATTCTTATCATTGCATTGTAACATCTTATTTTCTTCAATCTTGATTCCTGCTCCATTTATTTCAGGCTGTTTGTATTTTAATATTTGATGCATTGTTTCTGGCTTTTCTCTTTCTTTGTCTTGTACTTAATTGTCTTCTCTTTGAGATGTAGCCTTATTCACCCCCACTATGTATGCTGTTCTGCCTTGGAACTGTCCTCTGGTTATGCAAAGTGCAAGGTGTGTCAGGCTATGCCCCTTTTTCATTAATACATCTGTTGCTATAAGCATAAATTATAAGGGGACACACATAGCAGCTATCATCTGACATTCTTCTTCCCACCTTCTTCAAGTGCTGATACCATAAGTTATTCTTTAAATTAGCTGAACTATCAAGATATGTATTTATATCTAAATGATCTTCCCCAATCACCCATCATATTTTTATTGTTTCTTATAATATGTCTAAATGTCATAAAAATCATGAGGAAAATATAAATCATAATGACTCTTCCTAGCATACTTAGGGGATCATAAAGACTCGGACGCCGCAATTCCAGCATTTCCGCCTAGGTTGAGTAAAACACCTATCACCCGCCTATTGTACGTCGATGATCTCATTTTACTTGTCCACACCCCATTTGGCCTACAATGTCAACTCAACAACTTACAGCAATAAATTCAGACAAACAACCTAGAAATAAATGTGAAAAAGACCAAGTTCATGATGCTGGAAACAACAAACAGAAAACAAGAGAAAAGTTGCCTTTTCCTGGACGGTAAACCCATTGAAAAGGTACGGGACTTCAAATACCTGGGGGTCACGATGGATAGCACGAAGCATGAAACAATGCAAGGCACCTTAAGAGACAAAACAAATAAATTGGCGGCACAAGGAAAAGCCGCTTCTCCATGGTACCGGTGTTGGACTTTTATAAAAATGAAGGTGGTCCGCTCATTGAGATATGGGGCCGACGCGATGCCGAAAATACCAATGGAACTCTGGCCGAAACTTGAAGCTCTATTCTGGAGAAAAGTTCTTGGCTTGCCGAATTCTACCTCAGTGGCCTCAATCCGCCGTGAACTAAGCTTACTCTCTCTGCAAGCAAAAGTCAGATATAACACATTGATGCTTTACAGAAAATGCCGGATGGCTGCCGCTCCTTCAATTTACAACTTGATAAACCAGGAAATAGAGGCATCTAGCTGCAAAAAGCTTACATCCTGGAGACGGTCAAACGTCGCAGTGCTCCAGTCAATCGAGTGCAACGAAGAGGTGTTGTTTCGCAACCCTGGCAGAATCCCAAAAAAATGTAAGAAGCTAGATTGGACAAGTCACTGGAAGTGGCGGCCAGTAACAAACTGACTCATCTCCCAAACAACACCAGAAAACTTAATGAGCTCCAGAGCTACATTAAGAAATGTCCAAGTAGATAGGAACGTGACTTCCTTTTGCGAGTCTGGCTTAACTTGCTCCCAACAAATGAAATTCTGGCTATCAGAGGCCTTTCAACAACCAATCTTTGCCGCTTTTGTAAAACAACTACTGAAATAGAAACCATTCGACATCTGCTTCTCCTGTGTCTGGGCAACCAGCAGGTAAGAGCACGATACCTGAACCACATCTTCTCGAACCTCACGTTGATGGACGAACCTACATGTTGGGCTAGGTTGATTAGTCGAGATAATCGCAGTGGTTACTTGCGACTTACAAGATCCTCCAGCATGTTAAATTCCCTACCAGTCAACCAGGCCTCCACTGACATACAAAGAGAACACAGACACTGTCCAGGATAAACTTTAGAATTAAATAGACTTGTCGCTAAAAGCAGAAACTTCGTTTTCTCTAACTTTAACATTGTGGAGAAAGAAACTTTTTTACCCATTGTACTTCAAAGAACAGGAAACAAAACAAATTCATCATTTTGTAAAAATCTGTTTTTGATTAAATACAAATTAAAAAAAAGATAATGCAGAATGATACCACAATCCATGGTAACTCATTGATTTTCTTGATGGCAATGAGCCTTTCATATTCGGAAACCTCCTAATTTCCACTCAGACTTTAAATATGTATCTCTAAGTCGATATGTATCACACCTTTAGATCAAGAACTGCAAAACGTTTGCTATAATTGTTCTAAAAAATAATATGATTGTTCTTAGGATTTCCAAGAAACGGTATGATGCTGATGTATCATCTTATTAGAGATGGATAAGACTGTAATATGTAGGTAAAAATAGCATACAAGAATGTGTGTAATGTTATTTCCGGTAACATAAATATGAAGTGTGCTTTTCTTCTTCCAGCACCGGTAATTCAATGCATTGTTCCTTTAGACTATTTAAAAAGGTTCCAGGATAACTGCAAATCTGCTTATTCCGTGTCAAATGTTAAAATATATTGGCCTTTAGTCTAAAGTGATTCTGAGTTCTTCTTCATTTTCCTTGTCTTTACTCTTGGCCATAGAACGTGTGTGCATATGCATAACTTCTTCTTTTGCCTCACAGTCAGTAGTTGCAGGAGGGGTCGGGGTTTCACCTTTATATGGCATTATGTCATACAAATTAAGCCAGGCTCTTCATCCTTTTCACTTGGCTGATGTGGGTGTGACGTTTTCCACCTTGTACGTACCTTCAAAGCGGGGAGTACTCAAAGTGATGTAAGGGAGGCATAGTATCACAAGTATGACACTGACACAGAAGGTATAATTTGTAAAACCTGTATTCCATTTTTGGGGTTTGCAAAAACTCCTGCTTTGCCCTATAGCTAGGATGGGCATAGTCTCTACCAACAAATAATAAATAAAACAGTCCTAGTTGAGTCCATAAAATCAAAATGGCCTACACTAACAAAACCTAATTCCTGCCCTCTCACTTGTACAAAGGTGTGTAAAGGAGAATATGTATGCAAAGGAAAATCAGTATTAGAATATAAAGAATAAATGTGGCTGAGTCAGCTCTTTTCCCCACGTTAGAAAGCACAGAGTAAGGCGGTCCCAGTAGACAGGATGAAACACTCTGGCTCAGGTTCCCAAAACAAAGGTAGTTAAAAACGTTGATCGAGGCTCGTCTATCGCTACAGCCTCATTAGGACTCAGAATAGTCACACACGACCCCACCACTTCATGTGAACTATTGACTGTGGAACTACCCCTTTCCACCTTGCATACCTTAACTATGCATCTAATCTACAGACCCCCCAGGACCACTTGAAGAAGAAATCAATACTATGATTTCTGCCAACACCAAACCCTCCTTGCAAATCCTCTTACTAGGGGACATTAACCTAGGATTCAATGACCCCACTGACCACTCCGCACAGATCCTGGTCAACTCCTTGTCTGAACTAGGCCTTACTCAGAGAGCCCTCCTACCCACTCATGTTAAAGGAAGAATCCTTGATTGGGTAGCAGACCTTAATTGCACAACTATTATAACCTTGATGGAACCACTATCATTGACCGACCACTTCTTACGCACATTCAACCTGCAAGACTGTATACCTCCTATCAAGACAAATGTTATTTCTCCACCATGCCAACTAGAAACAAGAAAACATTACAGTAGATAACCTTAAGCCTTTTCTTGAACCCTTGCTCAAACCTCTAACTCTTGCGTATCCAGCAGAGCTACTGGAGCTGTATAATAACACAATCGCCAATGCCCTAGACTCTATTGCACCCGTAAAAATATGTAAAAGTAAACCTACTGCTCACCTGAACACATGGTTCACCCCCAAACTTAAAGATTTAAGAAAAGAAAAAAGGAAATGCGCATCCACCTGGAAAAATAACCCATCTACAATAAAGAAAGATACCCTCT
Source organism: Ambystoma mexicanum (assembly GCF_040938575.1). Lineage (NCBI taxonomy): Eukaryota > Metazoa > Chordata > Amphibia > Caudata > Ambystomatidae > Ambystoma > Ambystoma mexicanum. The sequence goes on along the minus strand of NC_090923.1, from coordinate 411,022,053 downwards.
CAAAAATGACAGCCAAATACAAAGAAGAAATTCTGTTAGCCAAACGTGATACCTTTAATACACAGATTGATAAAGATGTGTCTAGCACAAGAGAATTTTTCACTATACTCAGAGAACTTGCGTCACCCACCTCCCCACACCTGCATCAAGGACCAAATCTGGTGTACCAAAATTCAAGATGCACTGGCCAATAAAATTACAATGCTCCAAAATAAAATTGCTGATAAGAAACTGCACCTGCCTCCACAAGACAATACCCAGAAACAAGCCCTAACCTCCCTAAACCAACGCAACGTTTTAAATTCACTTCAGTATCCATCCAAGAAGTAAAACAAATCATAACCTCCCTCAAACCGTCAAATTGCCAAGGGGACGCATGCCCAGCTACTGTCATAAAGGAAGCAGAGAGCATACTTGCTCCCTTCATCACATCTCTAATCAATGCCTCCTACCGTACATGTACTGTTCCCACTAATTTGAAGAACTCATGGGTGCTCCTTCTTCTAAAAAAAAAACATCCCTCGCCCCTCCCATACCCGCCAATTTTAGGCCAATCACAACCGTCCGATTCCTGTTAAAGATTATAGACAAAACAGCCTATAATCAGATACAAAATAATCTAGATACCAATAAGCTACTTGGCCTCCATCAATCAGGCTTCAGGCACCAACACGGTACAGAAACAGCCTTGATTGACCTAAAAATCCAAATCGATGATCTTATGGATAAAGAAAACTCTGCCATCCTGCTTTTGTTGGATCTGTCGGTTGCCTTTGATTTAGTGGATCATAAGGTTCTGTCCAAGCATCTCTCCACTACAGCACATTTCTTAACATAAGCAACAGTCTGGATTAAATCCTTTTTAAACAACAGGTCCATGAGAGTCTTCTCCTCGTCGGCTGCAGCCGACCCGATCCCCATATCTTGCGGAGTCCCACATGGATTGTGTATCACCTACCATGTACAATGCATTTACCAAACCACTGTTTGACGATTTGGACCATCTGGGTGTCACCTACACTAATTATGCAGATGACACTCAGATCCTTATACCTCTGACATGCGATTATGATAAGGACCTGGCCTTGTATCTGAATTTATCTTATCATTCAGGCATGGATGGCCACACATGGTCTATGCCTGAATGATGAGAAAACTGATTTGCTCCTCCTAGCCACCCCCATCAATTCTGCTAAACTGGGCGGCCAATACTGATCTTTTAGTATCGATGGAAATAACATCAAGGGCGCCAACAAAGTAAAAATGTTAGATTTCTACCTCAACTGCTCCTTGAATATGTGCGAACAGGTTAGCGCAACAGCCTTGGCTACAGCTTACACCTGTAAGCTCATCCGCACCTGTAAACCGTTCCTTTCCACAAAAAGCTGTATTACTTTGGCCAGAGCCTTAGTACTATCTAAAATCGACTATTCTAACGCATTATACTTAGGCGCTAATAAACACATCATTAAGAAATTACAGATCCTGCAGAATAATGCACTCAGAACATCTCTGAGGAGTCCTTGCAGATAACACATCTCCTCAATAAGACGTGACAACAAATGGCTCCATATTAAGGAAAGAATCCAATTTAAAACAGCATCGCTAACTTATAAATGCCTCAATAACTCAGCCCTCCAGTATCCTATGGATAAATTCTCCAAAACCCACTCTGCCTGATTAACTAGATCCTCCAACTCAGGGTGTCTACAAGTACCTAGAAACCAATTCAAAAAAGCCGACGGCGGCAGCTTCCCAGTTTTGGGCGCCAAACTCTGGAACTCACTACCCAAGACACTTAGATATGACCAATCCTTCTATAAATTTAGGAAAGCTATGAAGAGTTGGATTATCACTAATGATGCACCCCACTAGTCCCACTTGCCGCACTTAACCTGATCCCTGTACATTATCATCTGACCTATCTACTTGGACTGTAAATGCTTGGACTGGATCACATTGACACCCTTGCTCCGGCCCTTGCTGATTTTTGGAACCACTCCTTTGCCTCAGGATCCTTCAGCTCTGCTCTGAAGCACTCCCTTGTGCATCCTCTTCTCAAGAAACCTACAGCTGATCCCTCTTGTCCGGCAAACTATCGCCATATTTCCATTACTCCGTTTCTGGGCAAACTCCTGGAAAAGCTGGCCATCTCTTAACCTTTATTTCGATTCTTTTGGCTGTCTGCATGACCATCAGTCTGGCTTCAGAGCTGCCAGAAGTACGGAAACTGCTCTTTTGAACATCCGTGAAGATCTGCTCTCCAACCTTGACTCTAACATTCCCTCTGTCCTCATCCTACTCGATCTCTCTTCTGCCTTTGACACGGTCAACCATACCATCCTGCTCAACAGTGTCTGTGATAACCTGGGTATTACTGATCAGGCACTGGCCTGGCTGACCTCTTTCCTCTCTGATTGACCCTCCCAGGTCCAACTTGGGTCCTTCCTATCAGCTGTCTTCCTCTCTACCTGTGGTGTTCCCCAGGGGGTCTAACCTCTCACCCTGGCTTTTCAACCAATACCTGGCAACTCTCACCCAATGCATTGCCATTTTCTGCTCAAACTTCCAGTGTTATGCTGACGATACTCCATTTTCGGGCTTCCCTCGGCCACCTCCTCTCCCTCTCATCTCTGATTGCCTAACTGCCATTCAAGATTCCTGATCTCTGTCTGAATGCCAGCAAGACGGAGATCCTTCTTATCGGTACACCTTCACCATCCTTTCCCCTCAGTCTCTGGCTGGCCTCCCTTGGCCCGCCTCCTACCCCCACCTGCGAGGCTAAGAACCTTGGGGTCATTTTTGACTCCACACTTTCCTTCTCCGCCCACATCTCGGAGGTCTCTAAAAAGTCAAATTACCTATTGCACCTCCTCAGAGGTACTCTGCCTTTCCTCTCCTTCCCCCAGAAGCTCACTGTCTCCCAAACTCTGGTTCTCTCTAGGCTGGACTATTGTAACAGCCTCTTTCTAAATCTACCTGCCTCTACTCTCCACCCTCTGCAACTAATCCAGAACAGGACTGCAAGACTTGTCCTTGGCCTCTAGCCCTGGGATCGTATCTCTCCAGCTCTGAAATCTCTCCACTGGCTCTTAGTGGACGCTAGGATTAAATTCAAAACCCTCTGCATTGTCCACAAGGCTTACTGGGGCTTGGGTCCAAAATACCTTCAGCTATCCCTGCGCAAATACCTCCACTCTCGAGCTCTTTGCTCATCTACCTCTAACTCCCTCAGGATCAGTCGTTTTTCAAAAAACAAGCTGGGGGTAGATCTCTGTCTTCGGCTGGGGCCTCCCTCTGGAACAGCCTCCCTGCCACTCTAAAACTTGAGGAGAACCATCTCCGGTTCCGGAAGCTCCTCAAGACCTTCCTCTTTGCTTCTGCTTTCGCTCTCCCTCTCTCCTGCTGAACCGCTCTCTTGGCACCGTGCACCTGGCCACCCTCTGTCCCCTGGGCCCAGGTACCTATTCACCCTGCCACCCTCGTGCATGACCTCCTGGTCGCCCCTTGCACTGGTGGACTGTATCTGTACCCATACAGTTCCACATACCCCCATTTAATTCTTCTTTTCTGCACTTATCAGACTTATCCAGTCTGCTGCCTTACACAAAGCACTTTCTGACTGCACTACCACTGTTTATTGCCTCTACTATCTATTTATTTTATTTATTATTATGTATATGTTCTTCTCTGCTCCGCACTTTCCACTCTCCCCCTTCCATGCACTTTGCCTCCTTTCCCATGCACTTGGGCTTTCTCAATGTCACTGGGCCATTGTTTTGTTCTCCCCTGTTGCCCTCCCTTGCCTTGTCGCGCTCTGAAACACTTGTGTACGAGCGCGATATAAATAAATTATCATATCATATCATTAGTATACTTCTTGACACTGCCCTGCCTCATTTGTACATAGCCTTTCTGCAAACGATACTAATGTCTGTTATTTGTAATTGATTGTATTCCTTCTTGTATTGCCTATTGTATATTCTCTGTGTGTAACTATGAAACTGCATATCCTTGTAATGCGCCCAGATACCTCAGGGTGCAGCGCGCACTATAAATAAACAAACAAACAAACAAAATCTCTCGTTCCAGTTTTCAAAGCACAGTTCAAGAAAAGGTTCACACAGTCTCCCTCAATCGGGCTTGGACCTGTCAAAGCAAAAGGTTCACGTAGGTCTACCTCAGTCGGGCTCAGACCTTTCAAAGCTAAAAGTTCTCATAGGTCTCCCTCAGTAGAGCTAGGACCTTTCAAAGCAAAATGTTCACATAGGTCTACCTCAGTCGGGCTCGGACCTTTCAAACACAACACTTGCAGGGATTCCCTTCCCCAAGTTTAATTTGCATCCTTTAGGGGTTCCCTTACCCCACCTTATCACACTCCTGGTCCCCCTCATTCAGGTAGGTTTGGTCCTTTTCCTGATGTCGAAGGCTTTCGAATGTGTGGATTTTCCTATAGACATCCAGACGACCACTTTGACTTTCCCTTCAGCTCACACTCTTTTTAGGTTGACCGCCCTGTAGTTATATCAACCAGTTCTAGCTATGTTGGCTTTCTTGTGATGAGCATCTTGAGACCCGCCCCCTTTCTCAGATCCCTGTCATACTGGTCACGTGTTTCAGATCGAGGTTTCCTAGGCCGAGCCTGCCCAGAGGGATTTCCCACTACGTGTGTTTATGATAGCGCTATTTTTGTCCTTCCCCTTCTTTGATTAATCATTGGATAGTCTCTTGGACTGTCTGTACACCCAACCCATCGTTACCTCCTACCATTCCCAGTAAAGCCCTTTTTACAGGGGGTCTGTAGCTTAGAAAACCTGTGTCATTTCCGTTTAGCTGACCCCACCCCCCCCTTCTTTACTGGCCTTTAGTACACCCCCAAAGGTCCCACCCGACCTTCAAAGGTGAGCTGTATGAAGCTGCCTCGGAAGCCCAGTCACAGCATAAGTATAGTAAACAATACAGCACAGCAAAAGGACACTCCAGCATGCTGTGAAGAGAAGGTATGGATGATGGAGGGGCTTGCAGCCAGTTTCAGCCCAATGGAAGGATCCCCACTGACAAGCATAGTCCAACGTACAGCAGCTCAGTATATGTCTACAGGTATAGTGCTCAGAAACAGCATTTTAAAAAAGAACTTTCTTTATTGAAACACTTGACAATGCACAACACAATACAACAGGATAATTCGTATAGATTCTGTAGAGTAGAGGGGGCACAGGAGCAAGGAAACCATAGTTGCAGACCACAGTAGAGTAAACATGAATACAAGCATGAGTGATCCATACTACCCCCTGTGTGAGGCGGTATTAATCTCGAAGGGACAGTTGAACACGATTGCAGGGTCAGGGACCCGTCTCAATCTGTTGCTGTACACAGAACGTACATCCCGAGAGCGCTCCAAATATCTTTTGGCCGAGACTCAGGTGGCTTTAAGAGTGCCCAGTGTTCTCCCATGTCGTTGGTCCATGTTATATCCCTCAGCCAATGATCAGTGTTGGGCACATGAGTGTTCATCCAATGTAAAAGGATACAGTGCTTGGCCAAAAGGAGACATAACCTGAGTGCACATGTCCGACCAGAGCTCATTAGTTATGTCAAGTTGGAGGTCTGCCGCCCATTGGGTCCGCACTTTATGTTGAGCTGTACGCGAATGAATTTGGATTAAGTGGTATAAGGACGACACACGGCTGCAACTGTTGCCCGCTGTCAGGACGAACTCCATTAATACACTGTTCTCGGGTTTGAATGGGAAGTAGCTCCACATATTTTTGCATGCTCTCTGCAAACCTGCATACAGCAACCACTGGGAGGACGCTCCATGCATAAGTCCTGCGATATTGGAGAATGGAATGAAACCAGCGTACGGAATCCACGCAGTACCCACGCCGCACATGAGCCAGAGTCAATCTGCGGTAAGGACGGCACACAATTCCACAAGGAACATTTTTGCAGAAAGGGGCCCGTACACCAACTGCCTTCCATATTTTACGCCAAGCCAATGCTGTGACACTAGCTAGGTCTTTAATTGTTGTTGCAAAATTATTAAGCAAATAATCTTCTTTGGATTCAGACCTGTGCCACGCAAGCTGAAAACATTCCTTAAAATAAAACCTGTTTTTTGATACTCCTTCTTTCTTTGTCTGCCTTCATACAGGGACAAGTCTGACTTCCCCTTTTCTTCATGTTCTCGCCCTGAGGAAGGCTTCATTGTAAATGCACATGCCCAGCAGGGGGCAGATCCGAAACGTGATATGGATGTTTGAACTATCTTCACTGACTGGAAAACTCAATTTTGGAACTCAATTTGTAGTCCGAATTGCTCTTGCACGAACACTTTGTGCCTCTGTTTAGGAGTTTTTCCTTCTCATCAAACACCAACACGTCGGCAGACCTGCATCCTTTTATTTATTAAAACAGTGGCACCTGTATATTGAAATGTGGGCCGCTTAAAGTTTCCCTCTACTTGAGGGTATATGGCCTCTGTTTGTTCGCTCTGTCTTTAGAGACAGACCTGCATCCATTTATTTACTAAAGAAGCGGCACCTGTATATTGAAATTTGGGCCGTTGAAAGTTTCCCTCTAGTTGAGGGTACCTGGCCTCGTTTTGTTTGCTTTGTCATTACATATGTTTTTGTATTTCCAACAAGTACTTGTTCACTCACTGTTTGCATTCATTGTAATAAATTATCTTGTTAAAACAAGGAATGTTTTCAGAGCATAAATACTGTGGCCAAATATTTGTTTTGTTTTCCTTGCTTTAGGTTACACTATAATATTAACGTTGGTTGAACACACCTTTAGAAAAAAACTTTTTTCATTTCAGCAGAGTGGATATTTTTGGTATATAGATATTTCTCACATTAGTCCCAATCCACTCCATGCTTTAAGGGACGACCTCGATATATCTTTTGTATGTGACACTAGCTGGATCAACACAGCAATCATCAGCAAATACATTGGGGAAAACCAGTGACCACAGATCTCTGTCTCTCACCAAATGTGAAGTGCGAGGGATAAATGGAACCGGGGTAGGGGCTGGGGGGGGGGGCTAGTTCTGGAAATCAGACCGGGCGAAGACCATTGAAGATGGATAAAGGGGAAGGGGAAAGAGAACAAAGGAGGAATGGAATGAAGGAGAATCCGAGCACCCCGACACAGGAAATGGGAGATAGAAGGGAAGCAGGGATCACTCAGCGCTAGAATTAGAAGGTTGGTTGGGCAGGTAGCACAAGGGAGCAGGAACGTAACAAAGTAAAAGTAGGTACGGAAAAGGGATGAAAAAAGTGTCTGGGAAATAGAAACGTGTACTGTGAATAAGGGCACAGAGGCTTTGAGGGAGGAGGCTTCAAACTGAGGTTGGTTGGTGCAAAGGGCGTAGAGACATTTTAGCGGGCGTTGACAGCAGAGGAGTCACCAGTAATTCAGCGCAGGGGCTGTCGGATCAGGTGGGAAATGCATAATTATAAAGGGCAAGAATGATTGCATGCACAATCTTGCGTCAGTCCGAGTATACACAGTTAGCTTTGGTGTTGCATGTTTGGAAATTCTGTGTAAGGGAGTAGTGGAGCTTTATTTGGAAATAATAGGTTGACTGCAATTGTATTACCCTTAACACTGTTGATGGCGACAATTAAATGCATTTTGATATCTGTAACATATAGTCAAGGTAAGCATAAAACCGATGTCTTGTGGGGTCAACATGCTGCATGGCCCGCGTTGCTGAAAAAATGCCTTGGTGTGTTATCACAGAGAGGAGCCCTTTGAATTGGGGGCATGACTCAAAGGGAAACTAAGGGGGTAACATGTAAGGGGGGGGCTCAACCGGGCAATATGGGCTATTTGGTACATCTAAATGGCAAATGTTTTGCTCTTGAAGGGGAGGAATCTGAGACGCAGTGCGGGTGAGGGTATGAGTTCGGAGCACAAGGTAATTGGTCAACGCAAGGGTTTATGTGGAAGCAGGACGACACGGAGCGACACAGGTTAGAACTTGGGCCGCACCCAAAACACTAATGCGACATGAACCTCCCGTTAGTTATCTTGCGGTGGGGGTACTGCGTGAGGGGAAAGGAGCGGGAAGGGTAGGAAGGTGAGGGGTAGGGTACCATCAATGGGGGAAGGTGACAAACGGAAGATAGTTGGTCCAAAGGGCGAAGACACATTGTCGCAGGTCGAAAGGCAACAGAGGGGTCCTGGTAATTCAGCACAGGAGCTGTCTGACCAGGGGGCAACACATCGCTACAAAGGCAAGCTTGCTTCATGAGGGCACAGAACAGAAGCGGAGGGATGTACAAGTTTGTGTCAGGAGTAGCAGTGGTTCACACAAGTATCACTTTTCACAGGTATTCAGGAACAGGCATCATTAAGCCAGGCGAACGAGGCGGTGAACACCCAAGGTTGACCTCCATCGGCAAAGGTAGAGTTTGGGGCCACGCAAACGATGTCTAGTTTGTGGCCAGAGCAGCAGAGAGAGCGAGGATGGCGAATAAGGATGGCAACATGGGTTTTCCAGCATACTCAAATTTGCTGGATCACAAAGGCTGGTTTGCAATTGGACCAACTATGGGGTACTTTGGAACAGGCAGCGCAACACCACCACCCTCCCGACATCTTAGTGCTACACATGGGGGGCAACAACTTGGTGGCAAGGGGAAGGAAGGACATGACGGAGATCATGAGAACATCCTCACGCGAGTGGGGAGGGTGTTTCAGGGCACGGAGGTGATTTGGTCCGAAATAATAGCCAGGCAACAATGGAGGAGAGCATTGTGCCACGGGGCTATAGAAACTGCAAGAAGGAGAACTTTCGAATTGGAGGATATTTCAAAAGCAAATAAATGGGATGGATCCATCACCCACTGATCACATTGAAAGTACCTGGTTATTTTGGGGCCGATAGGACTCATTTTCAGATGTTGGGGCTGCTCTAATGGCCATGGAATGAAGGGAGGCATTGACAATTTCAGGGTGTGCATGAAGTTACAAAGGGGCGAGGGTCATGTGGTAGAAAGGGCCAAGCGATGGGGAGTGAGGGAGATGCTGAGAACTCTCGGACATGGGGGGGGGGGGTCATACCCCTCCCCGACCCCAGGGAAAGGGGGCACACGAATGTGAGTGTTGGAGCAGAATGGATGGGGCTATGGCGGTGTTCCTGGTCCCTGCGGAGAGCTTCGACCTGTTCTCTGGGGGGAACTCTCTGCCGCCGGCAACCAGCAGAGAGTCTTGGCGGAGTCACAGGTCGATCCACTAGAAAGCACTGGCAGACCCGTAGGGGGCTGATCAGCCATTAACTTAGAATCTAAGGCGGCCAGGAGTAATAGACTCAGGGGAGGCCCTGGGAAAAGGGGGAGGGGTTAGGGGGCTTGGAAGTCATTCCAACCCCAAATGCGGGTAGAGAGGAGAATGAAGAAGGTTGGGAAAGAAAACAAGTAGGGGAAGGGATAACTGAAGGAAAGGACCTAGGGGAAGAGTAAGTGGGGATGGGGAAGGGCTCGGGGGGGTGACAAGGGGACAGGGGGGAATGGTCTAAGTGGTTTGGGGGAGTAAGTGCAAGGCAGGGGGGAAGAGACTGGGCAACTTGGGGAATAGAGAGAACAGAACATTGTGGCCAAGGGGGGTGGGCCTAATGGAATACAGGGAACAGAACATGGAGGCAAGGGGGGGCGGGTGAAAGAGAAGAGAACCAAAAGGGGGGGGGGGAGTTGGGAATGGAAGTAAAGTGTGAGAGATAAACGGAACGGGGGTTGGGGTCCAAAGGGCAGAGACACATTGTCGCAGGTCGAAAGGCAATAGTGGGGTCCTGGTAATTCAGCGTAGGAGCTGTCTGACCAGGGGGCAACGCATCGCTACAAAGGCAAGCTTGGTTCATGAGTGCACAGAACAGAAGCGGATGGATGTACAAGTTTGTGTCAGGAGTAGCAGTGGTTCACACAAGTATGACTTTTCACAGGTATTCAGGACCAAGCATCATCAAGCCAGGCGAACGATGCGCGGACACCCAAGGTTGACCTCCATCGGCCAAGGTAGAGTTCGGTGCCACGCAAACGATGTCTAGTTTGTGGCCAGAGCAGCAGAGAGAGCGGGGATGGCGAATAAGGATGGCAACATGGGTTTCCAGCATACTCAAATTTGCTGGATCACAAAGGCTGGTTTGCGGTTGGACCAACTATGGGGTACTTTGGAACAGGCAGCGCAACATCACCACCCTCCCGACATCTTAGTGCTACACATGGGGGGCAACGACTTGGTGGCAAGGGGAAGGAAGGACATGACGGCGATCATGAGAACATCCTCACACGAGTGGGGAGGGTGTTTCAGGGCACAGAGGTGATTTGGTCCGAAATAATAGCCAGGCAACAATGGAGGAGGGAATTGTGCCATGGGGCTATAGAAACCGCAAGAAGGAGAACTTTCGGATGAGGGGATATTTCAAAAGCAAAGGAATGGGATGGATCCATCACCCACTGATCACATTGAAAGTACCTGGTTATTTTGGGGCCAATAGGACTCATTTTCGGATGTTGGGGCTGCTCTAATGGCCATGGAATGAAGGGAGGCATTGACAATTTCAGGGTGTGCGTGAAGTTACAAAGGGGCAAGGATCATGCGGTAGAAAGGGCCAAGCGACGGGGAGTGAGGGATATGCAGGGAACTCTCGGACATGGGGGGGGTCATCCCCCTCCCCACCCCCCAGGGAAAGGGGGCACATGAATGTGAGTGTTGGAGCAGAATGGATGGGGCTATGGCGGTGTTCCTGGTCCCCGCGGAGAGCTTCGACCTGTTCTCTGGGGGGAACTCTCTGCCGCCGGCAACCAGCAGAGAGTCTTGGTGGAGTCACAGGTCGATCCACTAGAAAGCACTGGCAGACCCGTAGGGGGCAGCTCAGCCAATAGCTTAGAATCTACGGCGGCGACGAGTAATAGACTCAGGGGAGGCCCTGGGAAAAGGGGGAGGGGTTAGGGAGCTTGGAAGTCATTCCAAACCCAAATGCGGGTAGAGGGGAGAATGAAGAAGGTTTGGAAAGAGAACAAGTAGGGGAAGGGATAACTGAAGTAAAGGACCTAGGGGAAGAGTAAGTGGGGACGGGGAAGGGCTCGGGGGGGGGACAAGGGGTCGGGGGCAATGGTCTAAGTGGTTTGGGGGGAGTAAGTGAAAGGCGGGGGGGGAGAGACTGGGCAACTTGGGGAATAGAGTGAACAGAACATGGAGGCCAGGGTGGGGCGGGCGTAAAGGAATACAGGGAACAGAACATGGAGGCAAGGGGGCCGGGCGAAAGAGAAGAGAACCAAAGAAGGGGGGAGGAGACTCAGGAATGGAAGTAAAGTGCGAGAGATAAACGGAATGGGGTAGGGGCTGGGGTGGGGGGAGAAGAAGGCTAGTTCTGGGAATCAGACCGGGGTAAGATCATTGAAGATGGATGAGGGGGAAGAGGGAAAGACAACAACTGAGGAATGGAATGAAGCAGAATCCAAGCACCCCGACATGGGAAATGGGAGGTAGAAGGGAAGCAGGGATCACTCAGCGCTAGAATTAGAAGGTTGGTTGGGCAGGTAGCACAAGGGAACAGGAACGTAACACAGGAAGAGTAGGTACGGAAAAGGGAACGGGAGCACAGGGTAGAAACGTGTACTGTGATTAGGGACACCGAAAAAAGTGTCTGGGAAATAGAAACGTGTACTGTGAATAAGGACACCGAAAAAAGTGCCTGGGGAAAATGTTCAGAAATATAAACAAGAAATGGCCATGGGTAAAGAGAAACCGGTAGGGAGGGCCGGGCTCAACTGAAAGGGTCCTCCAGACACGGACGGTGGGGGGGCGTATTTAAGAAGCCACACCCGGCATACAAGAACCTCCGGTGTGGTGGATAAACGGATCACCTGTAAGATAACTCCTTGACTTTATGCAAATAAAACTTGCTGTGGCATTGTGATTTCCATCATTTGATTTCCAACTTGGTTGGTCTTTTTATTCTGTGAAATTCATCCCGGGGTGGAGGGCCTGTTATGGGGTGGTGTGTGTGAATGAGACAAACGAAATGGGCTGTTTAGCGTGGGAGGCGCAGCAATGGGATGCCCCCGCTAAGGAAAAACCAGAAACAAGCAGGCGCGGACTGGCACGAGATAGGTCCAAGGCCAAAGTGAGACATTCCAACCTTTAATGCATGGCCGTCCTGGTCATGTACTGCGGTCCATGGAGAAAAGTCGCCAACACGTAGCAAGGAGAAAGCTGAGCACAGAAGGCCCAACACACGTGAGTAAAAGAGGGTCCAACACAAGGCCCGTTGCTATATCAGCTGGGGTGCAGGGTCATAACACTACAAAGCCTGGCTCAGCCACACAAAGGAGATTTGCAAGTGCCATGCTCCTCCGGAAGCTACCTCTCCCAGGCGAGCCGCTAACTTTCTCCCCAAGGTGGCGCTTCAGGTCCCCAAGCCGAGCAGCAGGGAGAGGAGGGGGAGCCTCCACGACCGCTCTACTTTTGGATTCAGCGAGTCAGAGCAAAGTCACGTGCTGTTACCAGGGTAAGCCCGGCTCGAAGTTGTGGGTCCTTAATGCAGTGAATGCGAGCCCCAGCCAGCAGGCATGTGGCGGCCCGGCCCACCACCAGCGGTCCTGTTCTCCAACCTGTTTGGGCCTTTTACAGCACTGGTGCAGAGCACATTCAGAAAATATTTCGGCCATACTTTCCTTCCCAAGCTTTAAGATCTGCGCATGCACTTCTTATCCAGGTGCCTAGGTACAAGCAATCTCAGGTGGAAGGGCGGGCTGCAGCAGTCCTTTGGAACACACTTCCTTGTTCCCTATATGCGACTGAAAGTCACCTTCTGTTCCAAAATCATTTCAAAACTCTTCTTTTTTAAACTCCTTTTCTCTCAGCTGCTCTCCTTCTTAGTTATTTACAACGCCATGATGCCTTAATTGGTGAAGGTGGCCCTTTATATATATTTTAACATAACATAACATTATTCATTGCCCTCTCATCACCCCTAATTGTTCACCACAGTTGCTCTTCACCCTGGCTAGAATCTCTCTACTAAACCCTCCCCCCACTCCTTGCCATTCCCTTCTTCTTCCGTCAGAATACTTCCATAGCAGGAATATTTTATGTATATTCTGTTGTGTAATTGGTATGGTGTTGTCATTGCTATAGGTTTTTGCACCGGGTAAATGTGCTGCTCCCCTTCTCTAGCTTATCATCAATGTATCACTTCCCTCCGGTGCTAAATGTAACACACACTCATCTTTTCAGCCTTGATTTTTGTAAAATCACATGATGGCACTACCTGAAAAGCCGAAAACATTGTCACGTTACAAAAGCCAAAATGAATAGCTTTGCCAATGCATGTTGTTGAGCTCTAATTTATGCCAGCTTGCGCATGATGTTTGTTCTCCTTGCCTTTTGGTGTGTTTGGTGTGTTTGTTGCAAGCAAGGATTGGCGCTTTCTTTCCCGCCAGCCCGTCATACTTACTTTTGCAGCTACTTGCGTCATTGCCTCTTGTTTGACATGTGTGGACTTTGTGCCATGATTCATTTTTGGCCGGAAGCCTCCAATCAAACAGTCATGCATATCTCATACCTATGCTTTGACTTTATAGGACAAAGCACCGTCACTAAGGGCACCGGCAGGTTCCCATGATGGGGAGGCCTAGCTGTAAACGAACGCTGTTAAAATAGAAATGTCAGAGGGATGTTTCGGTACAGGATATAGGGTGTGTGCGCTGGTGAAGCCTTAGGGAGTGAGCTCATCCATGAATAGACGGCCACTGGAAACAATGCTGCTTTTCCTGACAAAGAACCAGTCCAGCAAGAGGCCTTTTAACCGCTCATGCCTGTGTTCTTCCTCTTCCGCTTCGCCGGGAAAAGCTGCTCTCGGGCTACTACACCGAATACTGCATTGCCCTCGAACACAACTCAACCCAACAGGTTCCTGGGCGGCCAATGTACTGCTTTCCTAGAAGCTGCTGGAAGAGTCGATCATGTCACTGATGGCCTCATCCGATTTCTAGATGGAATGGATTATGAATATGCACTTTGAAATGATATAACACATCCCTTACCAAGTACTGCATGGCTTCAGCTTTAACATACTTCTGAAAAAAGACTAGGTGATGTTTTGTCTTACCTGTTGCTCTCATTACTGTGGAAGGTGATCCCAGCCCAGGTGTGGTCCCCTAATTTAAAGAGAGAAAATACATGTCAGCCAAACCCTTTTAAGTGCATCGAGTCACTTCATGTATAACACATGAAAAAATGATTGTTATTAATGTACACATTCACTGGTGATATGCACCTCACACTTTGCAACCGTTCCCTTCCCAGGGGCAGAGTTGGAAAGGGAAACAGAAGGTGTGGAAAGGGATCATCAGAGAATGGAAACTGGATGCTGAGAATAGGACTGAGGTCCTATTCGCAACATCCAGTGGTTCTCTTCGGGTGTCTGGTAAGTACTTCATGACATCACAATGCACACACGTTCTTAAGTGCGGTTGCATTAGTCGATTACCGGTGTGATGGGTTCAGAATCAACAGTATAATCCATAGACATCTATAGTATAATGCATAACAGCATTTTCACATCTTAAGGTTATATAACATTAAATTCCAGAGGCAAAGGTTGCCACTACCCATTTTGTAATGTACATGTTAAGTGAAAGTGACCTAAAACAAAATAAAATAACTTGACAGTATGTGTCGTGTATTAGCATGAACTATCATGTTACAGAACATTGAAATGGAGCTTGCCTTTAAGCCAGTTTAAGCTGCAATGCGTTTTCTCGGCATATGCTACATTACACCAGCCCCCAACTCACCTAGACGTGGGGCTAAATACAGCCGTGTTACCCAGAACAGGGTGAGCATAGCAGGCTTTGCAGTTAGTCTCCAGGCCCACTGCCCTATATCTCACAGCAGAAAGCTGGGCATCGTGGTGCACAAGAGATGCTCCCGGAATGTGCAGCTCACTCGGAAATGTGGTGCCAGCATACAGTCACTGAGCCCAGCGAGCTGATGTTCCACTCACATACCACACCAGTAGCACCATGAGAAATCACGTCTGTGCAAATAAGCCTGAAAGAGCCCAGTTCTATTTGACACATAACTAAAAAGAACGTCCAACTGTTTGCCACAGATCACACTGTTGCTAATGTTTGGCTAATGTTTGAGTGTGTCACACGTGTGCACACACACACGTCACGAAAGGCCTGTGTGAATAAATGTATCTGCATACTTTCTAAACAAAACCATTGTCTAAACAATGAAAGAATTTTAGGGGCGTGTTCACGCTCGTAAGCTTCAAACACTTGGTTGACAACACATTGGTACTGAAGTCACAACACCAAATTCTGATAAACAACGGACTGATTCCAAATGAATGTTCCTGGTGCATAATGTCCTTTGTGTTCAGGCGCTGTGCTATCTCAACAATTCCTTCTACCCACACCAGATAACATGACACCTAATGACGGTCTTTTTTCACTCTGTAAGAGTTACAAGGTTCAAACAGAGAAGAGAGTGGGCACCACCATGTATTCAAAAATGTTCAGAATATTCAAGTAAAAATCAAATGTTTCAAAAAAGAATATACATCCAATTGAAAAGGAGCTGGCTGTGACAAGTCTGGAGACACCCGGACTTATAATTGCAACACACGCTGGAGACCAAGTAATAATACTGGGTCACACAACCGCTCTCATATGGGGCCCAAGATGGGCACGTATTTATATCTGATTCACGACAATATGTTCAAGTATCCATAATATACCATACTTCTTAGAAAAAGGAAGATGAGTCTTTCTGTTTCATATCAAAAATGATTTATCCATAGTAGTTCAAACAAAAAGCTATCACTAATAATCCTTAGCAGTTGCCACAATCCACATGTATTAGACTAAAAAAGCCAATGCATTTCGGAAATTATTTCCTTCATCAGGGCGAGTCTCATTGGTGTGGTCAGTGGTCAAAACCCGCCACATAACGCCCACTCTCCCACGAGACGTACTCTGAAGCAGCATAAAGGGACGTGGGGTACCCTATGTGCATTACATTGCATGATACTGGTTCTTCATCAGAACACCCCTGTCTTTATCTCTCTGGATACTAACGGGGGTTATTGTGACAGACAAGGGCGCAAGTTGTCTTGACATAGTGTTTCCGCTTGGTTCATACCCTATTTAATTTGGACACAGCAGCTCTGCCTGCAGCCCCAATGAATGCCTACATGTGAGCACACGCATTTCCAGTCCCGTACACTTAAAAATTATACTACTCTGGATGTTACTCCAACTGCCCTACAGCTGCTGTTAGAAGTCCTGGTATTTTGTCAATCTTAGCATGAGTTTAATGTTAACCACAAAAAGAACAAAATCATATTTTTTGCAAGGGAACAGTGATTCCATACACACAATGGTTACGCATAGACACCGAGGCCTTACTGGCCTTCAGATGTATATGCAAGAACAACTACTCACTCAGTTCTTACTTATTCAGAGCACCTCCAAAATAGCAGAGTAGGGGTACAGTAGGCTGCCGAACTCAGCATGACCTACATGGTGGCTCTGTATGAAAAGTAGAATTCGGCCATGGAGGCACAAATGAACAATCCTGGCGACATGCATGTTCTAGCAATGTATTTCTACTCCTTTAAAGGGTGCAGAAAAAGAATGTGTGAAGCTGTGGTCATGCTGCACATAATCCTTCTTCGACCTCATTTCACAGGCTCTTCTCTCGTGAATAGGGCTCTCACCACATGACCACTGGAGAAGTTCAGAACTGGAGAAGTTCCTAAAGTACAGAAGATGGTCAAGATCTAAAATCCATTCAATCGATCTCAAGCTACTTTCATTCCCACTAAAAACTTCCAGACAATTTAGACAGGCCTGCGCTACCAATTTTGAGATGAATACCACGCAAGGCTTTTTATACCAAAGGTTTATGGGCAATGCTGCATGGGCATCCCACAAGCGAGGCAGGGTAACTGCTGTTACCATCGGCAGCTGGAAGAGGGGCAGCCCCAACCCCCCACGCCTGCTCCTCTCCTTCCCCCCAGCTACGGAGACACGCAGTCTCGGCAGCACAAAAGCCACGGAAGGGTAAGGTGCGAACAGTCATCGCACCCTTCCTCCAAACAGCAAGGTGCTAAGCGCCATAAGGAAACAACCATCAGGCAGGACCCATGTTCAAAGTCTGCCCCACCAGGGGGTCAGACAGTCGGCTATCTGGCCGGGGGCTGCGACAACAGCGGCCCCGACCACATGCACAACAAAGACCCTGGGCCTCCCGCGGGCCCTAAATGAGAGCAGCATGCTCAGAGTAAGCACAATCTGTTTGTGGACCCTGAACGGGGACCCAAGCAAACAGGAGGTTCACTGTTTACTCAGTGTCTTCCAAATCTTCTTGCTTCTTTAGCAATTCTTGAAGTTCACTGTACATCGCAGAGTCTTTTTCCTTCCTGAACATTGTACTGTTCAAACCAATTGCAATGCAGTTTTAACGAAGGAAGAAACGGCAACCGAACGGCCAGCGCGGACGCTGTCAGCTGGAACATTTTCGGCATAGACCGAAAACCGAGCGGCGAGCGTGTCCAATCCACAGCAAACAAAGACGCGTGCTGCGGAATCAGCCACAAAACCAGTGCGAATGAAGGAGAAGCGCCACTCGAACAACGCAGTACGGACGTTTTCCGATTCAACACTTTTTCAGGTGAGCCACCGCGCTGGGGCTACGAGGGAGGAAGAATAGGCATTTATGTCCAGAAAAGATACATTTTATTACAGTGGACCGGAACCCTCGCGTTATAAGGCAGACGGGGCGGGATAACGCAATCCAATTTTAAACTGGGCAGAATCACAAACCAGCTTGGGAGCTCGTCTTTGCTTGACAGCAACGCAGAGCTGCGAACACATTTTCAAACTCGGCGGGCCCAAAGACTGCAGATTTAAAATAATTTCTGTAATATTGCAAGGCGATCGCACAGCGAAACCAATTATTTAAATTCAGTAAATCAAGCCTGGGGGCTGCCCAAGTTTCTGAAACCCGGGCAAAGAAGGCACCAGTCAACAGTTACCCACCACGGGCAACAAATAGAACAGGCGCAAAGAACTCGCCGATAACAACAGTTTAACTCTGTGATAAAAAAAACCCTTTTTTCTTTTTCCTATAGCAGGCATAGAAAAACATGGGGCCCAAACGGAAAACACGGGCACCCCCAACACCAGCGCAGAAGCCCAAATCACCACAATTGCTAGCAGCCATTGAAGCGGCAGAACACTACGGATGGGCATGGGTTAGAGAAAACATGTACAGCCTACCCAGGGAAGGAATTACCAGCCCACCTAGCCAGGAGGAGGTTCCTGCACCATTGAAAAAGAGAAGAATATCCGAAGACGCCAGAAAAGGTACCAAACAATTGTCAAAATTATCCGAGAATATAGTGGAATTACAGCAACTAATGGTAGAAATAAGAGGGAAACATACGCCGCCTGCAAGGGAACCTGGGGCCTCAAACCCCCCCATCACAATAGAACTTACTATAACGGTTGTCAAGCCACCCGTAACCCGCCACAACAAGTACAGCAGTTGCCAATAGCGGCCACAGCTATAAATGCAACAGCCTCCACAACTCCAGCAACTGATCCAACAGGTGCCCTAAAAGCATGGACAACGGCAGGCGCAGACAACGCAGGCGCAACAGGGACACCCGGCAGCAATACAACTGACACTATATCAATCTGTAATGCGCAAGTAGAACAAAAAATGAAATCTTTCCAAACAGAGATATTAAATAGATACAAAAGATGCCTGGCATGGAACATTGATACCACAATCAAAGAAGCCATATGGGCCAAAGAGTTTATAGAAATCTTTTCCCTAATAGAAGCACAGCGCAAAGGGAAAGACGCTTTTAGAGATCCCAAAAAAATAGAAGAGAAAGCCATTGCCAGGAACGCCCAGGACGAACAAAACTGGGACAACTGGTTACAGGCTTTTGCCATACTAGCAACAATATATGAAGAAAAATTCCCCATGGATGGTAGGAAGATCTGGGCATACATTGATAAAATAAGGGAAGTAAAAGTAACACAGAAGGAGAAGACATGGCTTGCATACGACATCAGATTTAGGAGGAGCATGTCAGAAAGACCGGCCTTTGAGTGGGATGAAGTCCAGAACGATTTATACACCCTCAACGCCGGACCTCCCCAGGAAGAAGATACCATTCTTCTTCCAAAAATAGCAAAAATTCGCAAGTAAGCAAATCCCATGACAACGATCCCATGATCCAAAAAAGGGGAACAGCCCTTTCGGAGGAACCAGCCTGGGGCGGCTAAAAATAATGCTCACAGACAGAACAAACAGCAGGCTGTCAAATCCAACATCCCATGCAGGAATTTTGGGAAAAAACAGTGTACACGAGGCAAAGAATGCTGGTACAAACATGCCTGCACAAACTGCAACGGCGACCATGCAACAAGCAATTGCACCAGACTACCAGCTAAGAAAGAATGATATCCCAATTTTAGAACCAGGACGAACGCCCATCAACCCGGGCAATTTTAGGGATGCTCTAACCAGCTACCCAGACACAGAAACCAGTAGGATAATATCGCAGGGTTTCGCCAAAGGCTTTTTTATCCCATTTAAGGGCACTGGGTCACAAAACATCCCGATGAACCTAAAGTCAGCCAGGGACAACCCCCATATAGTAGAAACCAAAATAAAGAAAGAACTGCAACTGGGCAGGGTAGCAGGTCCCTGGGACGGCATGCCTCTAAAGGACTATTTAATATCTCCACTAGGCCTGGTCCCCAAAAAAAGAACCCGGAAACATGAGACTAATCCATCACCTTTCCTACCCAAAGGGCCAGTCTCTAAACGATGGCATCCCACACACAGAATCCGCTGTAACTTACACGTATTTCCAAGAAGCGGTAAGGCTCATACAAGAGTGCGGCAGAAACGCCTTGATGGCTAAACTGGACATCAAATCTGCTTTCAGACTCTTGCCCGTCCACCCAGAGTCACAACAGTGGCTAGGTTTCACTTTTAACAACAAATTCTACGTAGACAGATGCCTTCCCATGGGGTGCGCAGTATCCTGTGCACTATTCGAGCAATTCAGTTTCTTTTTTCATTGGGCTTTCCTAAAGCAGAGACCAGGGACAAAAATAGTGCATTACCTAGACGATTTCATGGTCATAGGGCCACCAAACTCCGAGGAATGTGGCCAGGCTTTAACAAAACTAGAGCACATGGCCGCTCAATGGGGAATTCCCCTAGCGGGGGAAAAAAAACCACCAAACCAGACACAAACATAATCTTTCTGGGCATCGGAATAGACTCGGCAAAGGGGCTCTGCAGAACATCCCAAAACAAAAATAGCAGAACTTGTGGCTAAAATACAAAACCTGATAAAGAGAGAAAAGGGGACTGTAAAGGAAATACAATCCTTAGCAGGCAGCCTCAATTTCGCATCCAAAATAATACCTCAAGGGAGGATATTTTCCAGAAGCCTAGAGTGCAAAATCAAATCACTCACCAAACCACACTTGCATATCCGGCTAGGCAGAGAGGTGAAACAGGACCTGGAAACATGGGGAAAATTCCGCAGAGATTTCAACGGGTCTTTACTTTGGCGAACGCCTTTAAATACCCGGTCAAACAGGGTCCTATACACCGACGCAGCTGGGAGCAAGGGGTTTGGAGCCATACTAGACTCGGAATGGGTGGCAGGACACTGGCCCAATTCATGGCAAACAGCAGGGTGGACAAGAAGCATCACCTTACTAGAAATATTCCCCATCTGGCTAACATTACACATCTGGGGCAGGCGACTAGCGAATACAGAACTTTTGATTTGGTGCGACAACATGGCTGTAGTGGGCTCCATAAACAGAAGGTCTACGAAATGCCCTTTAGTACTAAAAGTATTACGAGCCATTACAACAGTCACACTACAAGTAAACGTTGTACTCAAAGCGAACCACATTTCAGGGGCAGATAATAACGTTGATGATGCTTTATCTCGCTTCCAGTGGACAAGATTCCGAGAGCTAGCGCCGCACGCCCGAGAACAGATTATGCCAATACCAGCAGAATGCTGGGCAATAATGGGAAGACAAGGATAACGGCATCAACGCCAACGCCAGAGAGCACAGGCCGGGATGCCCAACGAAAACCAGGCACCTATAAAACGGGTGCCAACAAAACATTGGCATCAACGACAGCACCAGAGAGTGCAGGCCGAGATGACCGAGACAAAGCAGGCACCTCTAAAACGGGTGCCAACAACACATTGGCATCAAAGCCAGCACCAGAGAGTGCAGGCCGGAATGACCAATACAAAGCAGGCACCTCTAAAAAAAGGGGCCAGCTACACATTGGCATCAACACCAGCGCCAGAGAGCCCAGGCCGGGATGCCCAACAAGAATCAGGCACAACAACAACGGGTGCCAACAACCTCACAGGGTTCCTAACAGAGATGGCAGAGAGGGCGGTGGCAAACACCACAGCAACACAGTACAGTAAGTGTTTGCAAACAGTATTCAAAGCCACAGGTTTAAACCACGTAGAACTAATAACGATTAAAGATATAGAAGTATTTTTAAAATGGGCCCGGGAACAAGGTTTCAAAAGGGACTGGGCTAAAAGACACGTGGTGGCAATCTCATACTTTACGAAAATTTGGGGCGATTCAGACCCCACTCAGCACACACTCATTTCTTATGCAATGAAGGGATGGGGCAGATTGGAGGGGCCGCAAGTGGACACCCGCCGACCCCTTGATTTCACCAAACTGGTACAGATAGCAAGCCATTTGGAAGCCATATGTTGGCACCCTTACGAGATAATGTTATTTAAAACAGCTTTTTTCCTAGCCTACTTCGGGGCTTTCCGGATAGGTGAACTCATCGCTTCCAGCACCAAGGCCACAAACGGCCTGGGCGTCATGGAAATCAGGGTGAGACAGGAGAGTGTTAATATAGAAATGCAACAGTAGAAAACGGGTGCAAAAAGAACCTTCAATATTTGTTGCATCGATGAGGCAACAAACTGTCCGGTGTGCATCACCAACCTCTATTACGCACAACGACATAAAGTCGGGGGGAGTTTTTTAATCCACAAGGATGCATCGGCCCTAAGCCGCTACCAATTTAAAGGAGTGCCAATGAAAGCAATCAGCAGAGCAAGGTGGGATCCCAAGCATTTCGGCACTCATTCCTTCAGGATAGGTGCCGCCACCGCTGCATGGCAAGGAGGTTTAGCACCGCAACTACTAAAAAACATAGGGGGATGGAAGTCAGACTGTTATAAAAGATATATCAGACCGCAATCGATATAGCCATCCGCCCTAATAATTTGTCTTGCTTTTCCCTCCCTCCCACCACCACAGAAACAACAGGCGAATTGAGGACCACACTCCGATCAGCATGGATAGTTGGCCACTCATTCGTTTTCATGACAGGCAGATGGGCTGAAGAGACCAAAGAAGGGCCACCTTTCAGAAACACCATTACTTCATGGTGAGGATACAGAGGCCTACATTGGGCGGACGTCCACGAAACATTAGCGGAACTGGTGGCATACAGGGACCCACCAGAATTCCTGATCATACATCTAGGGGGCAACAACCTAGTCAACACAGCTAGACGCACCCTATGCGAAGAAATGTGCTCCTCCCTAGCAGGCATTTCGCACAACTGGAGGGGTACCGAAATATATTTCTCAGCCATCTTACCAAGAAAGAAATGGCTAGGGGCCAACTGCTACAAATCTATAGACATATCAAGAAGAAAACTGAACAGGACTATAGAGAGATTCTGTATGACTAGAGGACTAGGTTTCATAAAACACCCAGCCATTACACTAGGCAACCCAGACCTTTTTCTCGACAACGGCACCCATCTGTCTAGCCAGAGCATGGAGAATTTCTTTCGGGAAATCAATACAACTCCTGCTCTCAGGGGCTGTCTCTAGGGCATACTCTTGGGGGAACCGGCCAGCCGGGAACCTGCCCGTGTGTGGCGGCTAGGGTCCGAGGGGGTAACCTCAGGACCCGGTGCCCAAAAGTATGATACCATCATGATATGTGATATTGTTATTGTCATAACCCATATCTGTATAATAAATTCCTACGGCCTTTTTATTGCCAACACTTGAAACAAGTTGTGAGCCTATCATTATGGGTGAGGGTTTGGGGTTCGGCCATTACGAATGCATGCATATGGGTTCAGCAGTTATGGGCAATGCTGCATGGGCATCCCACAAGCGAGTCAGAGTAACTGCTGTTTCCATCGGCAGCTGGGAGAGGGGCAGTCCCAACCCCCCACGCCTGCTCCTCTCCTTCCCCCCAGCTACGGAGACACGCAGTCCCGGCAGCACAAAAGCCACGGAAGGGTAAGGTGCGAACAGTCATCGCACCCTTCCTCCAAACAGCAAGGTGCTAAGCGCCATAAGGAAACAACCATCAGGCAGGACCCATGTTCAAACTCTGCCCCCACCAGGGGGTCAGACAGTCGGCTATCCGGCCGGGGGCTGCGACAACAGCGGCCCTCACCACATGCGCAACAAAGACCCAGGGCCTCCCGGGGTCCTATAAATGAGAGCAGCATGCTCAGAGTAAGCACAATCTGTTTGTGGACCCTGAACGGGGACCCAAGCAAACAGGAGGTTCACTGTTTACTCAGTGTCTTCCAAATCTTCTTGCTTCTTTACCACAGAACCCACCCACCCTACAAAAGAGGAGAAGAACAAAAAGAAGTACAAGGCACTGTACGGTGCCCACAACAAGTCGTGGGACACAAGGAGGCGGCACGGGTACGAGGGGGTAACCTCAGGACCCAGTGCCCAAAAGTATGATACAATCATGATATGTGATATTGTTATTGTCATAACCCATATCTGTACAATAAAATCCTACGGCCTTTTTATTGCCAACACTTGAAACAAGTTGTGAGCCTATCATTATGGGTGAGGGTTTGGGGTTCGGCCATTACTAATGTATGCATATGGGTTCAGCAGTTATCATCAAACACTGTGTGATGCCACTTTCTGCAATGCTACCAGAGACAAAGGTCTTACGACATCACTTCCTGTGTGTCTTCAGGATCAAGGGGAACGCAGTGTCACTTCCTGTAATGTCATCATGATTCTACGGCCACTACCCCTGGGATGTTGGTGAATCGACATCTGTGCACCTTGCTGCTGCTTACATGGCTTAGAAATAGGCAGCACAGGTAGAGTTTAGTTGATGGATAACGCGATAGAATGATTGTGCATGTGTGTGGGTAAGTGTTGGATGGGACATTTGGGTGTTTCAATGCCTAACAGTGGCAGACACAGCGCAGCTGGCATGTCTGTGGGTTAATGAAGGGAGTGCAACAGTTGTGCCTTCCAGTGAAGGCTGACGAAGGGATGAATGAGGTTGCAGAGGGAGGCTTTATTATTTGCTGAGTGAGACCATTTTTGTAGTGACATTAATTTTCTTCACATATCCATGCATTTAACACATGCTGTCTCTTTGGCATCTCTAGCTTAATTTCGCAGTGAAGCCACAATGCGAAGGGGTCCAAAACGTGAATTACAAGGAGGGGCGTAGGTGACACATAAAATCTGGGGCTGATAGGGGACACCTTGGGGACTTTGCTTTATTTATTTATTGGGTTTTAGTCAAAGAACTCGACTTTTCACAAAATTAAAGTTAAAATAGCAGTACGTATTAAATTACATATATCATCAATATATAAAACAAGAGAAAAGAAGAAAAGAAAACAGAAGAAAATTAAGAAGGCTCAGTTCATGTAAAAATGTTACCACTTCCCAGATCAAAAGGCTTTCATGGCCTGAGCACAGCTGGCTCCAAAAAGATTGGGTGTCCACCCACCATGCCTTGTCCACAAATCTCACAAACTTTACAGGAGCTCTTTAATCTAATGTGTAATGTGAATATTGGAGAGGTGGTTCCAGACAGACACCCAATGACGTGAGAGGTCTCTATGTAAATATACTTAAGTATCTGAATATGTATATAATGTAAATATAGCTACCTGGACTTTATAACTAAGTGGCTCTCACACAACTGGTCTGTGTCTGGCCTATATCATTCCTCACCAAATCACCAAATGCAGAGTGGGAGTATCACCACGCAATATATTAACGTGCATCCACTGTGCCCCTGTGATACACTCAGCGAGTAGACAATACTAAATCCAAAGTGCAGCATAGCTTCAAGACAAGCCCCTTCATGCTTACACTGTCACCCTGCCACTAAATTGTCAATGTGTAGCGCTCACCAAGAATGTTCAATGCATGATCATTGAATAGAAAATGCCTCCACAGGGATCTCACTCCTTTTTCTGCTCTAGAATTCAGAGGTTGCAATACAACCATCTAATAATTTCTTATTATGCAAACCTATATCACCAATACTGCCCGGGGCAGCATGCTAGGGATCAGTCATCGACTCCGATTTACACCTCCCCCCTTAGATGGATGGACTTGAACTGCGATTAACAGCCATATGGGCTGGGAGGATAGCTAAGGGGCAACACACTTTTTTTGGAAGCAAGATATCGCAGAGCAACACAGGTTTGAATCCCGGTCCCACAGTTAGAGACAGGTTTCTGGTATTGAGCATTTATTACAAGTGCTTTTTCAGTTGATAATTATGTACGGATGTGATGTATTTGAAGAGGTTCTGCCATTTGGCCTCTAACCATGTATACCATTCT
This sequence comes from Ambystoma mexicanum, assembly GCF_040938575.1. Lineage (NCBI taxonomy): Eukaryota > Metazoa > Chordata > Amphibia > Caudata > Ambystomatidae > Ambystoma > Ambystoma mexicanum. Next base: position 410,996,328 of record NC_090923.1, on the reverse strand, counting down.
GTGATTGCAATATTAATACTGACCCACTTTGCAAGTTTATTGGTAGGATCACTTTCGTATCCCAGTCAAAGATTTAACTTTAAAGGAGGTCCTTCCTCCCTACATACACACAAGTTCTCACACCTACTTACTGCCCTATTGCCCAATGACCTGTAAAAACCTTAATAACCTCTTTGTCTGTTTCTGTGACCAATGGGGCTAACCCGCAGCAATCACCTGAGTCTTTATATCCAACCCTTACCCATGCTTTAGACCACATTTGTCCTCTCAAATTCATCAATAAAAACAAAAAACGTAAAATAAATTAAAACATCCCGGCCGTAGTATAAGAAATGGCTTGCAGAGAATAACAATTAGTTTTAAAAGGACCTAAAGAAAGTGGTTAGCAAATAAAAACAGCCATCAAATGACAAGAACTACTCCTAATATCTGAAGGCAATAAGACTGTTCTCCAGCACACAAATAACTATACTATGCTGAGAGGCTCTTTGGATCCAAATATATTTACCAAGGATTGTTCACAGTTATAAATGACCTCCAATCACTATCTGCCTTGAGTGGCTCAGTTAACCCATTGCATTGTCTGCTCTCTGCAATCATACAGCAGCCTATTTCATTTCCAAAATTCAAACCATCCCATCCACTCTGAGCTTATGGCACTTGTGCCTTTTCCAGATCATGGGTGCATCATCACCTGATGGAATAAGACTGATTCCTGGAAAGAATTGAGCAATTTCCAGTTTTAGGACCCTTATCTCATGAACGAAATGTGACAGAACACTGAGCAATATCTGTCCTCTGAAGATCAGCAAAGAGATGTTCTCTAATGCAGTTTTTCAGAGACAGCCATATAGAGGGGGTAATTCATAGAATTCAGCGCACACGGCTGGCCCACGCGGCTGGAGCACAGTGTGTGCGTGCGAATTTCTGCGCCAGCCGTGTGCGCGAAAATCCATTTCCGCGCACAGCGTATTCATGGATTTAAGCTTCCAAAACCAGCCGTGGCGCAGAGTGGCGCAGAGACCCTGCAGCAGCGGCAGTTACGCCCCCAACCCCTCCCCGGGCGCCATGCACAGCGCACAAATCCCGTACATGGCACACAGGCCCCAACCACAAACGCCTGTAAAACTCCCTGTGCACCCCTCCGAATACACGTACCCCGCTGCACGGGGAGTGTCACACGCGATTGGAGCGGGGTACGTGTATAACAGGGGTTCGCGGGAAGTTTCACACGCGAAATGCCCTGTGGGAGTGGGGTAAGTGTATTCCTGCGGTGCGCGGGAAGTTTCACACGCGATTGGAGTGGGGAACGTGTATTTTGGGGGTACGCGGGAAGTTTCACACGCAAAATGCCTTGTGCGAGTGGGGTACGTGTATTCCTGGGGTGCGCGGGAAGTTTCACATGTGATAGGCCCTGTGCGAGTGGGGTACGTGTATTCCTGGGGTGCGCGGGAAGTTTCACGCGCGATTGGAGCGGGGAACGTGTATTTCAGGGGTGCGCGGGAAGTTTTACATGCGAAATGCCCTGTGCGAGTGGGGTACATGTATTCCTGGTGTGCGTGGGAAGTTTCACACGCGATTGGAGCGGCGAACGTGTATTTCTGGGGTGAGCGGGAAGTTTCACACGCCAAATGCCCTGTGCAAGTGGGGTACGTGTATTCCTGGGGTGCGCAGGAAGTTTCATACGCGATTGGCCCTGTGCGAGTGGGGTGCGTGTATAACTGGGGTTCGCGGGAAGTTTCACACGCGAAATGCCCTGTGCGAGTGGGGTACATGAATAACTGGGCTTCGCAGGAAGTTTCACACGCGATTTTGCTGTCAGAGCGGGGTACGTGAATTTCGGGGGTCCGAGGGGAGTTCTACACGTGAATTGGCAATGTGGGTCCTCCCAGGTGTTCCCTCTACACCCTCCACGGCCCCTGCAGGCAGCCCACACCACAGGGGACTACCCGGCACCCCTGGTCATGTCCCGCAGGCAGCCCATCCACCATGGGCATGCCCCCCAGCCAAGTCACATGTCACCTTGCACTAGTGATCACCAACTCATGTCTCCCCCGCACCTCCACCACCCAGCAGTGAGGGGCACCTGCCAGCAGGCCCCCACTCATGACCCCCAGCACCCCCACACCCCAGCAGTGAGGGGCACCTGCCAGCAGGCCCCCACTCATGTTCCCCAGCACCCACAACCCCTCCCAGTGAGGGGCACCTGCCAGCAGGTCCCCACTCATGTCCCCCAGCACCCCCACCCCCCCAGCAGTCAGGGGCACCTGCCAGCAGGCCCCCACTCATGTCCCCCAGCACCCCCACCCGCCAGCAGTCAGGTGCACCTGCCAGCAGGCCCCCACTCATGTCCCACACATGTCCCCCAGCACCCCCACCCCCCAGCAGTCAGGGGCACCTGCCAGCAGGCCCCCACTCATGTCCCACTCATGTCCCCTAGCACCCACGTCATGACGATCCTCAATCATGGGCCTCATGGCCACCCACATCACACCCCACGCCACCCCAGCCCAAAGACCCAACCAAGTATTGCATCCACCCACAGAGAAATGGCCATTACATGATACAACCCGAATGGCAAGTATGTACATGAACACATGTCCGTCACACACAATGGGTTCAAGTGAATGTGAAAACCCATATCATGACATGCATGAAACCAATGAGAGAATACCACATATCGAAGTATGAAACAAAAATGTATTGAACACAACATGAATGTAATGAAAAAAAAACACTCAATAATGGGAATAAGAAATAAAATGCAGCATGTCCGGAAAAGAATAAAAAATATGAAATCAGAATCCAAAGAAATACAAATGAAAATTTGTCCAAAGTCTCAGTCCAACAAAGCAAATCCAAGGGAAAAATAATATATGAAATCCATTGCGCTTGGTGAAATTAAAATAAAAATGAGAAACATCCACTGTTCAACTATATACAAATCACCAATCCAGGGTCCATGAGCCCAACAAATGAAATGAAACCTACATAAAACACTACCTAATATAATAAAGAACTATATACAAAAATGTGGTGCATTGTCCAAGCGACCCAAAATAAACAAAAACAGAAAGGAAACCCAACACTATCTAACTATTTACAATGGCAGCGGGCTAGTCCGACGGCTCACTTTTTGATGTCCCGGGCCAGGGCATCATCGAACTCCCGCTCAATGTCCTGGAGGTGGTCCTCTACCATGGCCCCGAGGGTTCGCAGGGACAACGACATGTTCACCTCCAACTCCCTGCGAATTGCCTCGAGGCACTCGGCCCGCCTCAGGGCCCTCCGGATGGAGTTCTCAGGCCTGACCATTGTGAGCCGTGCCTCTTCCACCCGCTGCCGCTCCGCATCTATGGCATGGCCCAACCGCTGCCACACGGACGACACTTGAAATCCGGGGTCCTCCTGCCCTATGGCCGATGCCTGCCCCTCCGATGTTGAAAGCCCCGAGCCATCATTGCTCCCACCATGTTGCTGCAGCTGTGCCTGTGCATGCGCCCTGGCTCTTGCTGCCTGCACGTCCTCCTCCGGCTGGGGTGCAGTTGTCTTGGTGGCCACCCCTGCTGGACGTCCGACTCCCGAATGTGGCAGGGATGTGTCCTCCACCAGCCTGGCCACTGGGTCAGAGGCAGCTCAACAGGGTACCCAGGTGATACATGGGTGTGAAGATGGCATGGAGGACGACTGGCGCGTAGGGGGTTCAGGTGAGGAGGGGGTCGCAAGAAGGTCCAGCACACGGAGGAATCCAGCACCGGTGACCCGTCCCAGTAGGTCAACATGGTCAAAGAGGCATGCAAGACGACGTGCAGTCTCTCCATGAAAAGACTGCAGGTCACCTTGCATGCCCCGTTGACGCAACGCTATCCCACTCAGGACAGGCTCAACACGGTCCCGGATAGCCACGTCCGCAGGGAGAGGAAGGCCAGTTGTTGTGCGCTCATCTCCTCCCTGAAAACAGGTCTGGACGTAGGCATCCCTGCTGGTGCCAGATGATGCAGTGACAGGATCAGGGACAGGATTACACACAGGCACCTCCACGGCTGCCTGTACTGCCTCCTGTCCCTGCACTGCACCACTAGCACCAGTGGAATCCCCACCCCGTGTGTGTCCCTTCCGCGGCCTCCTCCTCCACCAAACCCCCCACCAACCTGGATGACTCCGTGCCATCTTCCTCCATTGGACCCTGTGGGGTCTCAGCTGCCCCTTCTGCTGCTGAGGAGTCCACCTCCGACCTCTGCCTCTTGGACCTACCCTCGGCAGCTGCGGCCTGGGGCGCAGCACCAGACTGCTCACTCCCCGATGAGATGACATTGCGTCTCCGGCTGGTGGTGCGATCCCTGCCGCTGTGCTCCACAGCACCCTCTCCGCCCTCTTCGTCAGTTGACGCTGCAGACAGGGAGAGATAAAAAACAGATATCAGGGCACTGTACAATGGACTGATACACACATGACAGTTGCACAAGAGTGGCAGTGTCGAACTTCAGACATGGCATCACACTCCACGACACACGAGTCATTTCAACTCACACACATGAGCATTTCCACAGCAATATTCCACCAGGCAGCAACATCCATACACATATAACAGCATGAACAGCCGAAGGTGAGCCTGACATCACATGAAACACAGGGAGTGCACTAGACATGCACACATGCCACCACACTTACATGCATGTCTACATCTCCTCCAACTGTCGCAGTGATGCGATCGCCATACATGTCACATCTGGCAAACAGCCTTCTACATATCAGTGTCATGTGCATCCATGTTGCATCACAGTTGCACACTTGTCAAATACACACACATGCACATGTACACAGTGCAGATACATGCAGCAGGAACCACCATCCATGTGTGACACCACAACCATGCCAACGTACATACACAGAAATTCAAACATGTCTGCTCCCACACCTGCATTTGCACAGCATGCTTACCAACACATACACCATTGATGTGCCTCACACCTAAGAGGACTCACACGTGGCAGCCTCACGCCCCTGTTCATACACATCCCTACGTGGCCCTATGAAAACACATGTGCAACCTGCACACTACTGGCACACCACCACACGCACAGCGTCCAATCAGTATGCATGTACACTTACCGCTCGACTCCAGACGGGTCTGCCTCTCAAGGACCTGGATGTGGAGCGCTGGGCATATGTGTTCCAGGACCCTCATTTGGTGGTCGGACAGGTGGCCCCGGCGCCCCTTGGCATCCGCTGCCTTCAAGAGGCGCCGGGCCTTGTTGACGGTCCTGGACCTGAAGTCCTCCCAGCGCTTCTTGACATGTTGTAAGTCGCAGACTGCCACTCCCTCCGCGTTGATGGAGGGATCCTGGTCCGTCCTTCATTGTCGGCGCGCAAACTTGCCCCAGGACTTGCTCCACCAGGACACCAACTTCCTTGGCACTGAAGCTGGTGGCCCTCTGCCTCTCTGGCTCGGGGTTGCCAGTGGTGCCAGATGGTGTTGTGCCCGACATGGCAACCCCAGAGGCAGGAGAGGGTGGCCAACTGGGTCCTGAGGCTAGGCTGTGGAGCGATGGTATCCCAGTCGGCAGTCTTCGGTTCCAGCAGGGGTGGTCACAGCAACTGCACCCCTGGCTGACGTGCAGGCAGCAAATAGCAGGGCATGTGGGCAGCAGGCAGTCAGGCAGCAGCAGATGGGAGCGTGCTCGGGGCTTTGGGTGGCAGTAATTCAGCCTTCTGGGCAGGAGCATGGTCTTCCGTGTGTTGTTGCGTGGCCAGCTTGATACGGAGTGATTTGGCACATGAAAATCTTGCACGTCAGCGTGTAATTCGAGGAAAGGCCCTTCGCGCGTAAGCGCTTCAGCACACATACGTGATTTCATTGAACCAAAGGCCCTTAGCGCGTAAGCGCTTCTGTGATGTGACTCGCGTAGGCGTTTCCCTCGTGACATGGGCATAGTGGTTCAGCGCGCGTGAAAAAACTGCACGTCCGCGTGTGGATGCGTGTAATCCAAGGAAAGGGCCTACACGCGTAAGTGATGTGACGCGCGCAGGCGTTTCCATCAACACGGGTGCATGTTCATCGTACATGTCCAAAAACTGCACGTCCGAGTGTCAGCTCGTGTAATTGGAGGAAAAGGCCTTAGCTCGTATACGCGTAAGTGACGCTGTACATGTGGGCCCCTTTAAAAGGTACGTGTAGGACCCCATTCCCTTGTATGTGCTTTTCGTGGAGAGCGAGTGGGTGAATTCTGTACTTCTTGTCAGTTCACATGCGATTACTTCACAGCGTTTCAAGTTCGTACTCCCTGTTACCTCTGATAGCGTTCTTTATTTTTTTTGGGCCTGTTTACTCAAACAGCGTTCACTTCTTCTTTTGTCCTGTCTCCTCAGACAGCGTACAGTTCTTCTTTCGGCGGGGGTGTTGCCTACGCGCACACGCGCATTTTTTTCACGTTCTTTTTCCAGGCAGACGGTGAGTCGCGCACGCATTTACCAACTGTGCTTGCCCCGTGTGTCGCGTACCCCTTCAGAAGTCATTGTAGGCTGCGTGTAACACGCATACGCTTGTTTTTGTATTTCTGGGTGCCACAGGGTATTGCGGGTTCATTTTTCCACGCACGTCGTCTACGGGGGGTTGCGTGCACATTACTTTTTGTTTTTGGAGTGCCTGTGCGTTGCGTGACCCCGTCATCTTCCCCCAGGGGTCACAGACAGCCTTGCTAGAGCACTAGGGTACGAATTCCATCTAGTACCCTATCCCCTCCACCTTTGAAGAAGAGTAAGAAGGGTGCTCTGGCACTACAGGCTGAGACCCCAGACACGGCTACACGGTCCGGCACGTCAAGGAAGCCTAGCTTTAATGACCCCGAACTTGATGGACTTGTGAGCTATGTTTCACCACATAACTGCGAAATGTTGGTGACTGCAGGGTGCAAGACCACACCTGGTCAATGTAGGGCACACTGGCAGACCATCGCGGACTGCATAAGTGCCCTTGGATTTGTGAGGCGCACAGCTGATGATTGCTACAAGCGGTGGAATGACCTGAAACGCAGAGCAAAGAACAAGTTGGCCTCAAATCATGCCGCTACTCTGGTGACTGGCGGTGGGTCTCCACAAGAGGACAACAAACTCACTGAACATGAGTCTGTTGCTGGGACCTTCATCACAGAGGAACAGATCCAAGGTGTGGGAGATGTACCTCATTACGACGCATTGTCCGGTGAGTGCCCATGCGTGTGTGTGTAATCCATGTGTATGTTGTTTGGGTGACGGGTTCTGATTGAGTGCCAGGTGAGGGTGTGTACTCCTGAGTGTTATGGGTCACCCATTTGCATCCTCCCATACATTCACGTGCCTTGGATTTGGGTATGACTGTATCCCTTCTGCCCACAGTTGCCAATTAGGCCCACATTAGTGCACTTTACCTCGAATTGTCATCTTGCAACTACATTGTTCAGATTTTATAAGTGTTCATTCAGGCTGATTGTTTCCACTCTCCGATTTTTACTACGCATTTTTCTGCCCTATTGCAACATATATGATATGCTTCGGTCATGGTTTACAGCCCACACTGGGCCACTATTTTTACCTGGTTATGTTAATGATTACACCATTCAGGCCGATGGAGTATTGGGCTGCAGAAATGTTTTATTAGGGCCTGTTTGCATGTGGAACATGACATATGTTTCCTGTAATGTTAAAGTGACCAACCATTGATCAGCCCACAATGACTGTATTATTGGACACTGGATGTGTTTCAGTGTGTGGCACATGCATATTTAGCAACACTATTCAGCATTAATCTTCGCATCATGTCGATGTGACATGGATATGTGACAGTACTCATTCACTGACATATTGCTGTAGTTTTGTAATTTACCGTGGCTATGCTACATGACATCTGTGTGGTGGCATGTGTCATGTATGTGTATTGGACATGCCACTCACAGCCTGATGTGTGATGTCAGTGCTAAACAACATGCTGCAAATGTGTTGCTTTTCCATCTTGCTCTCCCCAGTGTCTGCCTTTTTGACTCCACTTCCAAATCTTTGACAGTGCATGCATGGCAGGGTTATAGTCATGTGGGACATGTGTAAATCATGTACTGGATCTCTGGCTTGTCACGGCCTATGTGTGTGCTATGGTGCTCATGCCTGTTTTCATTTGTTGTCTTTCATGTTTTTGCAGGTGATGACGCACTTGATGCTGTTGAGATGGTGCAGACCCAGGAGGAATCTCAGACACGACCGGGCACCAGTGGGGGACGTGGTGTGGTGGTGGGTGAAAACCCAATGTTACTGCAGACCAGACTGTCCAGGGGTGTCTCTGGGTGCACCTCCCCAGACCTCTATTCAGGTGCTGAATCAGATGATGAGACTTATGTGCCATCGCAGGTGTTTCTGGCAGGGATTCTGTTCTGTCCAACCCACCTGCACCAGGGGTAGAACCCTCTATGGGGATGTCAGTGTTGGTAGGTCCGCCTTTGGCGGTTACGGATGCAGGATCACACTCCACAGCATCTGATCCTGTTCCTGGGCCAGCAGATCAGAGGGGGAATGCAGTCCTGCAGCCTCAGGCAGTGCCAGCACAGCAAGGTGCAGATCGCCTTGCCCCAAACAGGTGTGGTGCCCGTCGACGCGGTGGCCGTGCACCACCAGGCAATACTGTATGGGAAAACTCCATGTACAGTATGGCAACTCAACAGGCAGCATCAGTAGAAATGATGGCTCAGGCAATGGAGAGGGTGGCCACTTCCATTATCCCCCCTGAAAGGCAGATGGAGCAACAACAGCAGGCAACAGACTCCATTTTCCAATCACACAGGGAAGACATGCTGGCGTCCAACAGGGACCGACGGGCGGCACTGGAGACTCTGCGCGAATTCATATCAATAGAGTCCCAGGGCCACAGGGAAGCCCTGAGGATAGAACTACATAACCTCAGGCAGACTCTGGTTGAACTTGAGGCTTCCAGTAATTTAAGGGCAGAACAGCAGCTGGAGCAGCTCACACGTTTGCTCTCAGCTGAATGCAACACGTGAGGAGATCTGGGCATCACGCGAGGCCATGCGTGCAGAAATGCAGGCAACCCGTGATGTGCTGCATGGGGATCTCTGCACTTTAATCCTCCAGAATCAGACCTTCCAGACCCGCATACTTGCTGCCATGGAGGACCATACCAGGGCTTTGCGTGGGCTGCCTCCCATGGTGCCACCACCTCCTGATGCAGCAGCAGAGGATGAGCAGAGCGACAGCAGTTCTCCCACAATGGCATAGCCGTGCAGGCCATGAGCCCAAGGAGGTATTTTTTTTTCTCGCAACATCCACACAGGTGGGTGTTGGTGTCCACCTTGTCCTCGAACCTCCTGGGTGGCCTCCCCCACCCCCCTGGCCTCCACATGGCCATTTTTGATTTTTGATTTTTTTTTTTACTGCGTGTTGCCTTGTGTGGCTCCCGTGGGCATCCACTGTATTCTGGCTGGGCACATGCAGGCTTGTCCTGAGTTTGGGTTAGATGCTTGGGTTCGTGACACACACACACACCCCTCCTGCTTCCCGTTTCCATGGGCTTGCAAAGGGTGGGACCAAGTGACAGTGAATTACACAGTGACGTTGGGCTCCCATGAGTTGTGCGGGCAGTCTGTAGTGAATACTGTGTAGACATCCCTAGTGGATATTGTTGTTGTATTGTACACTGCATGGTGTATTGATATGTGCTTGTGCATCCATGTCTTCCTCCTAATTTGCAGGTTCCTTCCTCATGTCTTCACAAGACCGTCTACTTTGCAGATGCAGTTCATGTTGTATGCAGTACACTGAGACATTTGCGTGGCAGCAACACTCTACAGTTGGAAGGGGTCGATGTGCTGGCGTATTCAGGTTGTAAGACTACCACTACTTGAACTTAGTACTGTCATTTGTTTGCATTTTTCCATGGTGTGTTGCAGCATTGTGTTGGTGGTAAGTATTTGGTAATGTGTGCTGTTAGTTATACATTACTGGGAGCATATTTTGTGTGGCCAGTTTCCATTAGGGACAGTGTACTTTGTGACACTTGTGTCAGTTCTTGTGCATTGCTGTTTGCTTTCACATTGCATGACATGCAATGGTGTGTTTGGTGGTGGAGCTGGGGAGGGGTTGGGTGACTTGGCGCTGTTCTCATGTTGTATTTAGCAAGGGGGTAATGAATTTAGCAGCATAGATGTAGGTCTTTTGATGACACAGCATTGGCGGTGTTTGGGTAGGTAGGGATGCACACAATGTAACACTTCCAGGTGACCAATCTCAGGCTGGTATGGTTGTGACAGTTGACTGTCCCTTATGTCATCATCATTGATGGTCAGCTGGTATGTGCCAGGGCTGTGTGCACTCCACAGGGGTGTGATTTTATGTGAAGTAATTAGCCACCAGCTGCATACGGGCTGCCTCACCACGTGCCCTTTCCCCTCCCATGCGCAGCGGGCGTGCATGTGGTTGGGGATGTGGGGGCACCACCATGTCCACCGGCAGGCCCCGGCGTGTTGCAACGTTGTGCAGGACACATGCTGCCACTATGATCCTGCACACTACTGGGGAGCGTATAACAGCTGCCCACCAGAACGGTCAAGGGAGCGAAAGCGTGACTTGAGCACTCCGAATGTGCGCTCCACTACGCGCCAGGTTGCAATATGGGCTGTGTTGTATCTTACCTCGGGTGGCGTGGTGGTGTTCCGAATTGGCGTCATCATGTGGGTGTTCGGAGGGTAGGCACTGTCCCCTGGGGAGGTGGTGATGGATATCATTAGTGGGGTTGTGACATTACTCAGTATCTGACATGCATGCATGTGCAGTGGCATATATACTCGCCAAGCAGCCATGTATCGTCATGCCGCCCAGCTTCTAGGTCCCGGTTTAGGGTTGACGTTGTGTAAATGAAACTGTCGTGGGTGGACCCTGGATAGTTGGCATATACTGAGGTGATGATTCCCTTGGCATCACGTACTACCTGCACGTTGATGGAATGCCAGTGCTTGCAGTTTCTATAGATGTGCTCAGATGCCCTGGGGGGACATAAAGCCACATCGGTGCAATCAATGGCACCAAGCACTTTGGGGAATTGTGCCACCACGTAGAAATCCTGGATGGCAGCCTGCCTTTCTGCAGGTGTTCTGGGCAGGTATATGTGTCTGCGGACTGATGGCCGTGCAGTCATGATGGCCAACACCTGGTGTAGGCAGCGTGACTGCGTGGCCTGTGACACCCCCCCCCACTATAGCACTTGTCCACTGAAATGATCCAGTGGCCAAGAAGTGCAGTACATTGAGGACCTTCTCCAGGGGGCTGAGTGCTTGGGAGCACAGGGTGGGTGATGTGTGGTCATCCTCCCACTCACTCACCAGGTCGAGTATTATGTGAGGTGGAAACCTGTACCTCCCATACACCTGGTCATCAGGCATCCCAAAAAGGCTGGTTCTGGGTGTAAAAATTCTGTACCTGACTATCCTCCTCCTCCTCCTGCATTATCCCACGACCACTGCTGCTTGGAACGGTATATTCATCTTGGCATCTGAGCTTGTTTGTTGTTTGAGCGCACTTTTATGCTGCGCGGGTCCACGTATGCCTGCTTCCTGCTGGCGTACGTGTTTCTGGATTAGCGCGTCTTTTTTGGCGCACGCATTAGCCCCGTTCGATTCCATGAATACGTGTTGTAGACGCGCATGAGGGCGTTCCGCGCATTTGCCTCCTGTACTTCCCCCGTGACGCCCACATGTTCACGCGTTGTTCCCCATTCTGCGTGTTACGCCCCCTATTCCGCCTACTTTTGTTGTGTGCGCTGCGCTATGTGCGCTTTCGCTGTGTGCTTAGCGCACGCTGTTTGGAGACGTGTGCACCAGCGTGCGCCATGCAGAATTTTAGCGCACATCCAGGGATTTACACGCACACGGACTTCCATGAATCGATGTGCGCGGGTTTCGCTGCGATTTTCGCACTTGCGCTGCGATTCGCACGCTTGCGCCGAAAATTTAAGCGCACATTAATTCCATGAATCGGCCTGAAAATTGGATTTTATCTCTCTCCGTGTTCATTGTACCTGCAGATATTTATCAAGCAGCAGTCCTCCCCTTCCTCAAGAAACTCTCTCTGAATCCATTCGATCCTGCTAACTTTTGACCAATCTCCACCTGTCAATTCTAACTAAATTACTGGAAACATGATCAAACCGCCTTTCGAACCACCAGATTTTTCAATATTGATCTACTTTGCCAGTAGAACCGACTGTGGTGGCTCCTCGAACAGCGACCATTGAACACTACATCCAATTGCCCAACTTGAATTGCACATCCAGTCACCAGCATCTTTGCTGTCAAACGGACTGTCATACTGACCATTGTGGCCCTTATAATCCGAACTTACTTGAGCGTCTCATCAAACCGATCCCACAGAACAGCATGTTCAGCCACCAGCATCTTTGCCATTGAACCGACCCTGGTGGCCCTCTTGGTCAGTCCTTCTTCGAGCATCGCTTTGAACTGCAACAAACTTTAACTCGACCCCTGAACAGCACCAATCCCCATCTGGAACAATAAAACCACTAGATTTGAGCTGCTTCACTGTTGCGATTTTGTGGGCCATGAAGAGGATCAATTCTGCTACTATGGGCTGCTACTGATGTGTATGATTATGTTACATCATAACTGGCTGTGTGACATCTGCATTTCTATCCTCGGTGAACTTTACTGTTCTGTAGAATTACAACGCTATAACTTGCTCCTTACAATGAGTAGATAGATTAGCTTTACCCAATGCAGACTTTTACTTAAAAGCCATAAGACATTGTATCCATGAATTGAACATCTAATAAATTATCCTGTAGCATAGTTCAAATCATTTCTAGCAAAGATGATGAAACAATCATCTTATGTGATGTTCATTTGGATGTATGTCGAGTGCAGCAGCGTTGTAATATGTATATTGCTGTAAGAAGATTGATAATTACCATGCACACCTATTTTATATTCGTGTAGTATTGTATATGAAACAATGACTCAAGGTAATTAAGTCAGGAGTAGTATGATATTTGAGGTGCAGGGGAGAAGTGCTCAGCCTTGGTGTCTAGGCTGGAATATATACATGGGACAATAGTTTCCTAGTTAAGGAAACCAGCGTCCCCTGCACACTATCAACAAAAGGCTAAAAGACTGTATAAGAGTTTTATAGGGTACAACTAGTAACCTAATAATTATTTACAAGAATTATTTTTCAGTTTCAATAGTTTTCATTGCTTTGTTTAGGTCACAAAGCTATTCTTGAATCACCCAATTATTTCTTGACAACTCATCTGTTTATCAAACAAATAGTAATTTATTCATTTTATAACAACAAATCATAGATCACAATATAATGTGGCCCAACGCGTTTCGAGTATCAATTTTCACTCTTCATCAGGGGCAATGTGTTCTGTATTCTTAACAATAAGTATCATTTCTGAAGAAAAAAAATTGTATGAATTAAATTAAATTAATTTATCTAATATATGTATTCATGTTTATACTTTAGAAACACAACAAAGTACTTTGTTAGTCAGATAGTGGCACAAAAGAGTATAAACAATTAACAACATCATTGCATATCTTTTAGACTTTAAACCAGTTTCATTGCTCTAAAAAAAATGAAATTGTCCATAAGATCAATTTTTTCACAAATGATGGGAGCCTATTAAGTTTGCAGACAAAAACACACCAATTGATTGTAAATATTAATAGTTCCCCATTGTAAACCAAAGTGCAGAAAGGTGTATTAAGATCCTGATCTTTTACATATTTCAATGTAAAAATGATATTGAAGATTGAAATGAAGATTCGGAATAGACAGTTATGGAGAGGATATGGCCCTTAGTTACCACAGGAATGTCTCCTTTTGAAATTAGTAAGGGAAGGAAACCCAACAGCAAACTGTGTCCACCCTGGTTAAAGAGACCATCGTGGGTTTGGGAAGATGTAGAAAAAGCTAAGACCCACATCTGGGATAGAGAAAGTTACAATAAGACTAAATATGATGAGAGGAAGGCAGTGAAAGAGATAGAGATAAAAGAAGGAAAAATATTGAATGGTAAATTGCCTGCTCCTTTTAGGTCATTGTTGGCCCAGGACCATATAATGCAATCTTTTATCACTATGTTGAACCTTTCTGTTACCCCATTTTTCTGGGGGTGGTATATTGACGGGAATTTGACCCTTTCCCAGGGCATAGAGGGAATGGACGTGTGTAATTTCACTCAAGTCACATGAAGCACACTCCCTTAACATCCTCTTGACCTCCTGTTAGGCAGAATTGTATGCAGTACCCTTTCGGAACACCACACACAATTAAGACTACAAGTGACAGTACAAATTCACCTTTGGTACAAGCCTGTACTACACTGTTAAAGTGGTAGCAGTAGCAGAGCAGCCAGACTTATCTCAAGAGTAAGTGAGCGGTATCAAATAGTTACACAAGACAGAAATTACTATGATTCAGGCAAACACTGACTCAAGGTTTTCAAGTAAAAACATATACATTTATTTCACTCTTCAGTTGTATAGCATTACACCATTATAAGCAGTTTAAAAATCACACTCTCAATAACCACACCACTTCCCTTAAATCCCAGACAAGTTAAGCTCACAAAATGAAGTGGGAGCAAAATGGCACTCCATCAATTTAAAATGGAGGGAAAGACAAAAGTTATTGGAAATTAGATCAAACAAGCAGGTAAGTACTCAGGGCAGTTGAACAAGAGGAACTTCAGTGAGGAGATCAGATAGAAAAGGCTTGGGGCCAAAGGCAATGGGTCAAAATCTTTTGCTCAAGATCACACAGCTCAGGGTAGTTTGCGGTAAAGTTCGTGGGGCGGTTTCCGGACGAGGCTGGTTGGTAGAAAAGTTAGTTTAAAAAGAAGAAAAGGACAAGCCCTCGGATTGGAGAAAGATTTCACACACTTTCCCTGCGGCTGAACGAAACAAGAAAGCGGGTTTGCACTGTACCTTAAAACGGAGAGGAAGCTGTAGCTGAGGCGGACGTTCCTGGTAGTTCCTGCAGGCTCACAGTTCCTGAAGCGACTGTCGGACTGACATGAAGTAGGAAGACTGGAGGGTCCTGCACTACCCAGGGAAGAAACCAGCAGCAGAGCAAAGCAACAAATAAAAGATGCGCTCCTTAAAACCCAAGCAGGGTCCGACCTTCCTGGCTATCTGGCACACTGTAGCTCTGTACAGCAAATTCGACCAGAGGAGGTGTCCTGGCTTGCAGTTTGGGTGAACTGGTTGGTCTCACCAGCTCAAGGGAAGACGTTTCCTGGAGGATCTTCTCTGTCGGATTCTGGACATTCGGACCTGCAGCAGGGTTTCACCGGGTGGTTCAGTCGTTGTAGGGGTCCTCTTCCATCCGGCCAGTCCCCTTAGTCAATCGGACAAGAGTGCGACTTGGGTTACCAAGGGAACCCATTGCAGGGGTCCGAAGACCCTTCCCTCACATCCTGCCTACGCAGACTTTCAGGTGCCTTAATGAGGGCTTTGATGCAGAAGCCCGCAAAAAGACAGCGAACAAAGGAATCATCCCAGGTTTGGCACGCAGAGAAGAACACAAGAAAGACTTTAACAAAAAGAAATGGCGACTAAACCCAGCCGGGGCCAAAATAAAATGTATTTGGTCAAGCGGGTTTATGTTCGAGGCTAATATAATAGCCTAAAACAATACCATGGTTATATAATATAACCGCGGTAGAAATGTTAGGGTAGTTACCACTGCCACCAGCCAAGTCTTAATGTAAAGGGAGCAAAACAGTGCTCCAACAGACACAGACAAAAAGGGATAATAATGAACCCTTTCCAATACTCCATGTAAGATGGGGTGTACTGGGTCTGTAGTTTGAAGAGACTACATAAAGTTAATGGCAACTTTACATGTTTCTGGGAGATCGTAGTCAGCCCCCGAAAAATTGAGTCAGAGGGAAGTCTAAAAGACAACCCTGTGTTACTGCTCTGAGGGTGCTGCGTAACACACACAAAAATGGTGCTCATGGAGTAGGTGAGGCTCCAGAGCCCAAGATCACACAAATGGTAAAAACACACACAGCAAAACACATGTAAGAGTGGGAAAAAGGCTCACACTCTTACCATGTGAAAAAAATAAATCCTACAAATCCAGCAAAACTGCTGAGGGACTCAATAGGTAAGGGAAATTAGCCATTTATGAGAATTCTCCCTAACACCTCCAAATCACATCCAGGCCACATATACTCTGATTGGACACTCTGTTTGGTCTTGGTGATATCTTGAAGACCCTCAAGGGCCACTTGTGCAATTCTTCCTGTCACACCAGGAGGAAGTATTATCCATATCCATATCTGTCCCCAATATACTACGTTTAGAAATAGAGCCATTCTACATTATCTCTTTTCAGTACTCCATCCTCTTCCAGACAGGCATTCCACTTTTCCTTTCGAAACAATCTTCTGTTCAACACTTCATCCTCCTCATCAATTTCTTCCTCCTTGGAACAGGTTTCATCATGTGACACCAAAATAGACAAACTATCTGCAGATATATTTTTCTTTCCAGGAACTTACTCAAATGCATATTTGTGGTGTGATAACACCCATCTTCTTTTTGTTGAGGAAACTCTGTCTAGACCCTTTTTCTGAAGTGTTTCTTTCAGTGGTTTGTGTTCTGCAAGCACTATGAATTTCGATCCGCACAAAAATGTTATAATCTTTTCTATCAACCATTTAATCGCAAGATGTTCTTTCTCAATGGTAGAGTAATTGAGCTCTGCTCCCTAGAGGAGTCTGGAAGCAAAGGCTATGATCTATTCTTTGCTGTCTTCGAGTTACGTTATGGCTGCGCCCAAAACAGTACTGCTGGCATTTGTTGGCACTACTGTTTGTCTTCCTACTTTGAAATTCTTAAAGTGACAACGTTTGGTTCAGGGCAGTCTTGATCATATTAAATTCCTTGGCACAGTCTGCATTAAATATGCATCTCCCAAGGTGGTTATAGTTTCTCCTTAGTCAATCATCATTTCAACAAATTTACCATTAATCTTCACAGTGTCTTTAGGACTATCAAAGTCTTCTTCCTCCTCTCCTGCTGCTAACACGGCATCTTCAGCATACTCATACATCCCTTCAAAGAGGTTAATCGTCTGTGACCTGCAGCATTTGATTAGGTGTCCTTTCTTTTGCACCTGGCACATTTTGCTTCCAGAGCTGGACAGAAGGCACTGTTCGCAAAGTGACCCAATGAGTCGTTCCTCGCATGTTATTTTGGCTATTGCCTGGATTAGGGATTAGCAGCCCTCACTGTATTTTAGTTTGTCATATTCGTTTTTGTGTGGGCCTTTTGCTGCATTGCTGCAACTGATTCTGTGGTTTGGAAACCCTCAGAAGATTTGTATTGTGGAGCTTTCTTTTCTAGAGTCTTATTGGTGTGTTCAACTTCCTTGGCTATTCTAAGAACTTCATCAAGGAGAGGATCTCTGTTAGACCACATTAGTTCTCTGATTTTTCTCTCTCTGCAATGGAGCATAAATAGATCCCTGCGTCTTTCAGCCATCTGCTGTCCTAAATTGCAGGTTCTGGCGAGGCTTCTAAGTGCAGTGATGAACTGTTCCACATATCCGTCTTCTCTTTGTGCTCTCTTCCAAAACTTGTAGCTTTCCAATGTAACACTGGTTTTCATCTCATAGTATTTGTCCATTTTGGTAATGCACTTTTCACATTCATTCAGTGCGTAAGACTCGTGAGGAGTGAGATCAAGGAGATCATCAAATCATTCTTAGCCAGTAGTGACAAGACAATGCATTGGAAGGGATTATTTTCTTTCTACCCACATAATTTGACCCGCACAGTGCCGCAGCATAGTGCTCAAATGTCTTTTTGGAACCCGGCTCAACCCTTATTTTCTGTCTGGATAACTGTCAAATCTGAACTGATTCAAAGCATTTCCGCAACAAGGAGAAGCCTGGTTCAACGCTGTTGAACCACTGATTAAGATACTATTACAAATCCCTAGAACCCTGGTCCGTTTGTTAGGACCCTAGTGACTGGCTAAGCCCATTTTGCAACTATTTCACAAAGAAGTACATCCTTTTTGAACATTGTGGTATTTTATTGCTTTTTTCTTCCCAGTTAAGTATCCAGAGTGCTTGCATCTTTAGATTCTGCATTTCTCTTTCTTCCTTTACTAGGTTGGGTTTTTGATAATATTTTTAAAAGTACATTTTACATTGGTATGTTTAATTATAGCAATGAAACCCGATCCAGAAGGGTGGTAACTGCCCTAGCACAGCAAAGGGTGCTACTGTTGGGCTGCCACATGACTTTTCCTGGTGGTCTCCTAGAAGCCTATATGAAGCCGTGAGGAGCCCCACCTCCCTCTGGACGCCACACCCACACGCCATCAAAACCTGGGCCAGGAGGCCCTTGCAGTGAAGCCCACCACACAAAGGGCACCGCTGTTGGGCTGCTGCATCCTTTTTCCTGGTGGTCTACTCAAAGCCTGCGTAAAGCTGTGAGAAGCCCAGTCCCCTGTGGACACTGCATGCTATGCGCCATCAACTCGAGCTAGGAAGCAATTGCGGCAAAGCCTGCCGCACAAAGCGTGCCTCTGTTGGGCTGCCGTGTCCCTTTTCCTGATGGTCCTCTAGAAGCCTGTTTGAAGCTGTATGAAAGCCCTCCCCACTGTGGACGCTGCACACTACGCGCCATAATAATCTGGGTCGGCTCTTGCTGTGAAGCCCACTGCACAAAGGGCGCTGCTGTTTGGCTGCCATGTCCCATTTTCTGGTGGTTTCCTAAAAGCCTGCATGAAGCTGTGAGAAGCCCTGTCCCCCTATGGACAGCATGTGCTATGTGCCATCAAAATCTAGGCCAGGAGGCATTTGCAGCAAATCGCACTGCACAAAGGGCGGCGCTGTTAGGCTGCTGCGTCCCTTTTCCATGTGGCCTCCTAGAATCATGCATGAAGCTGTGAGAAGCCCTGCCCCCCTGTGGATGCTGTACTAGGCGCCATCAAAACCTAGGTCAGGAGGCCCCAGTGGCAAAGCCCACTGCACAAAGGGCGCCACTGTTGGACTGTTGCGCTGGCGTGCTGGAGGCAATTAGGCTGCAGTATTCCCATACCATCTACCACGAGGAGCTGGTAAGACGTGCACAGCGCTGGGGGCTTGCACAGTGCTGTACTTTGTTTTAAGAGCTGCTTCTCTTCACCATTAGACTATTTTCAGAGTAGAAGTCAAGATTCTATATCTACTTGCTGCATAGAAACAAACAAAAGGCTTGCAGCAGGGTTCTAATGGTGGAAAGACTGCAGGGGGTAACTGTACTTCTGCCCACTATATAGTTGGGCTAAATGCACAAAGCACCCCAGCCAAGGATCTCAATTGGTAATATGGGGCGAGCAGCCACAATGAGACTCAAGGGAGATAATACAGGCCGGTTCTTAGGTACAGTGAATCCACAAGTTCCTCAAAATAGAATGTCCGCACACTGTCTCAGGTGATAACACAGTCCTTTTACTACTACCATACATGATACAAAGTCAAGTAGGTATATACAAATAAACAAGACTCACTTAGTACTAGAAATCTAAACGGGTAATTTAACTTAATATGTACAGTCCAATGTCGTACCACTATTACCTTTAAATTCAATTTTAATGCACCAACTGCGGATAGTTACCAAAAAGTATTTAAATTATTAGGCACCGGTTACCTCATAAAACATTATTGTAGAAAGGAAGGTAATCATTAGAACATAGGCAGGATGCTTTCTTTAGGATAAAAATGCAATACTGTGTGAGGATCCCCACACCTGAGCAACACGTAAAGAAAAGTTAAAGTGTACTTTAAGTTGTTTATTACAGCTTAGTCCAAATATGTTTATTAATAGTATGCTTCTTTTTCTACAGATACCATTAGCCCAATGTACCTGGGAAGCCGCGGAAGAACAGGATCCAAGATGAATAAGGGACCCCTTGATGAATCATGAGGATTGAAGATGCTCTTTCTCGTCACAATACCTTGGATGCCTTGGCAGGCGCAATAGTGTAGTTTCTTGGCTTTATTCGATAGGACGCCTTGTGGATGGCCCCCTTTTGGAAGATGGAGTCGCTGGGATATCGGTGTCGAGAAGAAGGGATCCAAGCAGTATCGGAAAGGTAACAATGCAGGTCTTTCGCAGTGGTCTCCGATGTCGGGTTTCTACTCCGGCTGTGGATGTCCCACAAAGGTGAAACCTGCTGTAGATCTCGACAAGGCCTCGCTGAAGAAGATACGATCCTTGGTGGCCATGGATGACTTTCAGTGGCCACGGGTGCAGTGGCAGAAGTACGTGTCGGGTTTCGGCATTTCACATTTTACTGCATTTCGGTTCCTCAATGCTGCAGTCGCAGCACAGTCATTAGGGTGGCTTCTGGTGATCTGGTCATGGCTATTTGACTGGTCTGCAGACCCTCACCAAGTCTGGATCATCAGGATGTTTTTTTCTGATTTTGTTAGCTGGAAGCCCTCGGCCGACACTCATCTACAGACAGTGAGTCTGAACCTTCTCCGCTGTGGAATAAAGGATGGACGTCATGGCAGGGATGCCCTTTGAAGGATTCTTCAGTAGTTTGGAACTTTTGCAGCTCCGGGAGTCAGGCAGCATTATGCCAGCGATACTCAGCAGCTTGGCATCCAGTAGTCACAAACACTCCTCCGGACCCTGGGGGACTAGATGAACTTCTTGGCTTCAAGATGTTCAGACACTCCTCTTCTGGATCCCCGAAGATTGCTTCTCCAGGCCGCAGGCACAGAGAATTGGCTTGCAGGACACTTCAGGGGAGCAGCAGATGCACAATGTTCCCTGGTCGCTACAGGAAAAGGTTGCCTATCCAAGTCCTCTCTGGTTCAGTCCTTCAGTCAGCACAGCAGCTTTCAAATTTGATGAAGATTGTCAGGCATAGACTTCTTCCCCCAGCTAGACTCCAGGATGCAAGTTTAACTTGGCTTCAGCTTCTACTTCAGGTTTCTTCTTTCAGCTTCTGACCAGGTGGTGAGTGTGAGGCCCCCTGTTACACAAAACAGTCCCTATTTACTCAGGCTAAGTCAGGCTCAGCCAGCCAATCACACACAAGTACATTCACATAGGCAGCACCCAATCAGGCTCACAGGCATTCAGGCCATTCACCAGAAACCAGACACCCACAACACATGATGTGGAAATGCTACTTCTCAGCCTTTCAGTGCACCACACTGCATTCATTCTAGTTTCCGTTGGGGCTAGCTCTGGAATTGTGCCACACAACCAAAACCAGACACCCAAAATACAGATTGTATGTGGACTACCCACCCCAAGGGTGTACCCACAACAAGCTGTCCCTGGGAAGCCTCTAGACAGTCTGGTAAGAGGTAGCCCCAGAGCCATATATGGCCCTTCCACCCAACAGGGGGAAGGAAACAGAGACAGTGATTCTCAGGACTTTGAGAAACAAGGGGGAAAGGCAAAGGAAACCAAGAGGCCACCCATGTCCATCTTGCCTTTGTGTAGGAATCCATTGATGCCTATGGCAGGGCCTGGGTATCCCAACAATTAAGGAAGACCAGAGCCACTGCCAAGACAGCATGTAACTGCCAGCAGCCCACACCCTGCTCTGTGGGCAACACACATGTGCCCAAAAAAATACACTAGGGGTACAGGTTTGTACTCTTACCCGTGGGTGCCCTCCCATGGGTCACTGTTCAAAATTACGGGGAGGTGGGAGGTATTTAGCTCCTGCTTCTAGCATTGCATTTATTTATTTTATGTATTTATTGGATATGTGTAAGGCGCCTATACAACAAAAGAGGTTTCAAGGCACCACAAGACAAAAAAGGGCAGAGGAGCAAGGGAGAAAGATAACAATGACGGCCCTGCTAGGTCTTGTGAGATTCACATCATGCAAGTGCAGCAACAAGAAGTATAAGGGGGTGTGCCGGTCTGCATGAAATGTGAAGCGCTAGGGTGGGAAGGGAAGTGCAGGGTAAAAGAGGAGGGTGTGCAAGTGAAAGAGGGGGTAAAGCAGGGTGGAAGAGGTCTACATGGCTTAGGCAAGTGATAAGGGGAGGCCAGGAGGGCAAGTGCCAGGGATTGCATGGGGTGCAGGGTCCACCTGCTAAATGCACAGAGGGGGGTGGAATGGGCAGTGGGGCCGAGTGCCCTGTACGACTTAGAGGGAACCAGGCAGCCAGTCACTGCAGTAGATAATGGTGTTAGCACGGGGGTGGAGGGAAGAGGGAAGGAAGAAGAGAAAAAATGGGTCTTGAGGAGTTTTCAGAACTAAAGTAGATCTGGCTCAAACCTGAGGGGGCGGGGAGACAATTACAGGAGTAGAGAGATCTACCCCTCACTCTCTGCTTAGCGAAGCATCTGCTCTGCAGGGAGTTGGAGTTAGAAGACCAAAAGGTCTCTAGCAAGGAGATATTTAGGGAGAGCAAGTTGGATGTAGCAGGGTCCTAGGCCCCGGAAAGCCTTGTGGGTTATGTAGAGTGTCTTGAACTTGGTCCAAGCAGCAACCGAGAGCCAGTGGAGAGATCTTAGGGCTGGAGGGATGCAGTCCCTGGGCTTGAGGCCAAGAATAAGTCTTGCAGTCCTAACCTGGACTAGTTGAAGGGGCGAAGAGAGGATTAAGGAAGATTGAGGAAGAAGCTATTGCAGTAGTCCAGCCTAGAGAGGACAAGAGTTCTGGAGAGATTGAGTTTCTGGGGGAAGGTGAGGAAAGAAACAGCTTGAAACCGTGGAAAGCCTGATTAGCTTGAAACCAATAGCTAACAGGAGCTACTTTCGGCACCTAGGGCCAAAAGGTGCCTTCCAAACATGTAAATCTGACATTAACTTTGGGTAGTTGAGAATGCTAATAAATAATAATTAGAACACACACATCTAATATACATTTAAACACAATGGTTAATACAAAATGGACAACAATTTAAAAGGGCATTTCTGGTAGCTACTGGTTCACCTGTGGTAGCTCCCGCCTACAGGGTGATGCCCGACACCCAGGAGCTGGTTTTAGCTCCTGCTCATCAAATCTCAATTTAGAACCCTATGAGTCTTTGTCCACCAAGAACAAAATGAAGAGCTGCACTTCCAGGGGTCCAAACTGGACTCCCCTGGGCAGAAAATAAGGAGAAAATAAGGTTTACGGAGGTATAGGACAAGGGGGCCCTGTCCCTCCAAAGCATTTCCATGATCACACATGGTGCTTTTAAAAGGTGATTGCAGACTGTGAACGCTGGCCCTAAATATGATAGGACTTGTCAGTGACTATGAATGTGCCTCTGAAGTTGTTAATATCGAATGCTTCAACTGTAAAATTATTTTTTTATGGCAGGATCAGGTAGTGGGAACTGCTCCATGTCCTGGCCCAGGTAGCTCTACAAGTTGTTGGACATGCCCAATGCCAGTGTGATATTGATTTTCATTACTTTTCTCTGACGGAAGGCAAGGCACAGTGTTGTAGCTCTAGAGAGCAGTAGAAATTGAAGCCATATCCGAGAAGAATGATACACAGGCAGGTGGAGGTGTTGCTCTCGGGGAGGGGAGGGTCGTACTATAGTCTTCCCATAAACTGTTGAGCGTATCCAGAGAGTGTACATATAGATCTTCAGTTGCAGTAATCTTGGAGGGAAGGGGTCGGACTATGGTCTCCCCTTAAGCTGTTGGGCGTACCCAGCGGGCAGTGGATCAAACATACTGCCCTGATGACTGGCAAGAAAATATCAAGACTTTCAACTAGCCATAAATAGGTCTAAACAATTTGCTGGTATCCTTCTTTTCTGTGGCAGCTGGTTTGTTGGGCATATTGAAGTTTTTAATAGTATCTGCTAAGTTCTTTAATGCATTTTAATGTTATTCTTTTATTAATCTTATTAGGAATTTGACAGGTTTTAAAGGTTTGTTAGCACATGCTATTAAGTTGGTCACGGGGTAGCTATTGTCAAGAGTTTGCGATGCAAGAATTCAAAGGATATTGACTTTGGGAGACTACTTGGGAAAAGGCATGATTACACTTTAAGGGGAGAACAAACTAAGAAAACCTAGATTATTAATTATGGTATTGTTGGTTGATTAAGAATCCTATACATTCTAGGTATCATAAACTAAGCGGTAGTATTGACCTTGTTAAAACAATCTGGTATTTGCTGGGAACAGTATTCAGTGAAGATGTTGAAGGAAATGCTTCTAATGACATTGCAAAACAATGTCTTTTTGTTTAATAAAGAGTTCTTTAGGCAAACCAGAGGTGTTGATATGGGCGTAACATTTGCCCCTGCACTTGCGAACTTAGTAATGTCGATGTTCGAGGACAATATATACAGGTGAATCATATGAGATGAATGTCATTCTATGGATCAGATACATTGACGATGTTCTGTTAATCTGGCAAGGAACTGAAAAAGAATTGGAGCAGTTCATGGTAAGAGCAAATCTTAATACATTAGGGATTGCATTTAAAGGGAACCCACAGCGGTGAAAGTGTACATTTTTTGATTCTAACCATCTACATATCCGACAATAAATTGATGACGAGAACATACAGGAAAGAAACAGAAGCAAACTCTACACTCTATGCCTCATTATAATCCTGTTATTAGGAACATTCCTAAAGGTGAATATATTAGGGCACAGAGAAACTGCACAGAACAAAGTATTTTTGACAAAGAGTGTGTCCTGTTATCAACCCGATTTGAAGCCAGAGGGTATAGTAGAAAAAACATAACAGCTTGAGAAAATGCAAAATAAACTGACCAGGGAATATACCCTGACTCAAAGGAATAAGACTGAACTCAATTTAGATATAGTGCAATGTATAACCACCTATTGTGCCAACAACTCGGTATTACGAAAACCTTTGAAAAGAAATTGACATCTTCTTAAATTGGATCCCCATATAAAAAACTACATTGAAGATTCCCCATCTTTTATCTTCAGACGGGCAAGAACACTCAAGACGATTTTGAGTCCATCTTTTCTTCAAGAAGTGAGAACAACAACCCCTTCAACATGGATGCCACAATTACTGATGGGCTTTAGGAAATGTGGCACTTGTTCCATGTGTAAATATGCACTGGACAATACAGAAATGTTTGAGGACTCTAATGGAATAAAAAATAAAATTGTGGATCATATTAACTGCTGATCAAAGTTTGTGATTTATGCCATTAAATGTCAATGTGACCAAGTGTACATAGGAAGTACTATAAGGGAACTGAGTCAGGATACGAGAACATATGTCATCTATTGGTAGCCAGGATACCAACATGCCCGTAGCCCAGCATTGGCAGAAAAATCATCAGTTGTGTGACAAAAAAACCATCAGGTTAAGACAGTGACACTACTGGGACCTAGGGGAGGGAATCAGGAACTAATGCAGAGGCAGGAAGAAGCTAAATTAATCTGAAAATTTATAACGGTAGAGAGGGTTCTGAATTCAGACAATGAGATGTCTGCTTTTTTGTAATATGAGATCCAATCAATCAGTTAGAATCACCTCATAATTAATTAGGAGAAAGAAAAGCCATAATGGCAGGAATTCAGCAGTTCGCACTTGCATTTGAAACATCAGACCTTAATGTAGTCTGTACTAAGAACAGAAAATTTTATTATAAGTATGCCTTGAGTTTTACACTCATCACAAAAATATAATTAATAACGGAATGAGAAAAAGTGCTTCATTTTCCACTATGAATGAATATATTGTACAGGTAAATTGCGTTAACAACAATTCATATTTAAATAAATACTAGATATGACAAGTAGATTTACCATCAAAATGAATGTTTTGTCAATATGAGGTTTAATTAATAACCTTTATATCTATAGAACTGTTTTCGAACGGACCGATGATTCAAGAACGAGGTTAATCCTAGAGTACAGGAATCCTATTAACATTTTCAATAGGAAACAGTGTTGGAAACCAAAGTATGACGGCTAGAATAGCAACTAAAGCAGGACTACGTGGGTTACCATGACAATGAGTACACAACATAAAACTGCCGAAATTCAGTCCACGGTGGAACGCAGACTCGATCAAACGGACGGCACGGGCTAGCACTTTAGGGGTAAGCCCTTAGCCTGACAGGGAAGCGAAACACAAGAAGCACCTTTGTGCATACAGCGTATTCACTTTCATAAATAAAGATTCTAAATTGTAAAAAGTATGCAAGGGATATCCAGATTTTACGTAACAAACAGTCTTTGAGATGCATGGCATGGATAATCGTACAATTAAAGATGACAGGGAATCTTTGGAGCTATACCAAATTATCTGAAATATAGATTAAGGGGCAAGGCGTGAGACCTTTTTTGAACAATGTGCAAGTGCAAGCTATATAAGCATACGGACAATGTTATTTTGCAATAAGCAGCACATTAATGTGACTTACACAAAAACCTGGAGGGCACCAATGTATTTATATCAAGGAGTGGAGACTTGCAACATGTTTATTTGGTAGGTTGGGATTGAACCTATGACTTTTTCACTTTTACAAGACTACTCACGCAACAAGATACAGTTATTCGGTAAGAGTAATCTATTATAACTCACTTCTAAACATACAACATGTATGATTAAGGGACACGCATTGATCTTTTTTCTTTTGTTTTCTTGTTTACTTTTTATATTTTTTCACCTAAAGCATTCCTCCCTCTCCCCCTCCCTTCCTGGCTGTGACAAAATGAACTATGGGTCATTGAAACAAATTGGAATGTTTTTTCTTATATGGGTCACATATGTATTATGATTGGATGGAAACATACTCCTTTTTATTAAAAAAAAAAAAAAAGAAATAACGTTGGAACTGTGGAAATGCATACATATGGATATATATATTTTTTGTTTGGTGTGCTTTTTGATTTTTGTGTTTTCTTCCTTTGGTGACTTGCATTTTCTTGCATATTTGGGTTCTTCTATTCTTATTTTGATGTATTGTTTGTATTGTAACTTTAAGACCAGCCCTGATTTGAGAAAGGCAGTGTTTCTCGCCGAAACACATTATCACAAAGGGCAATTTCATATTAATACAAAGCACCACGAAATAATGATTTGAGTGGTTCTCAGAAGAATTAGTGTGTGGACATTCTTTTTTTTCGTGGCGCATGAATCTAATATGAAGCAACATCATATTATCATTCCTTGTTAAACGGAGTAGAGGAACCATAAACCTCTGCCTACCATATTCATGCGACAATACTTGGTCTGAATTATATGCAACCTTCTTAGGGCGCTGAGGTCCATCTATTAGTATCCACAGTAAAGGGTTCCTCAGCTATCTTCCAACTTTTTGCTCTGATCAGAGAAACTGCCTATTAGTGGAAGAGTCTTCAAAGAAATCGCGAAGAGAAAAGCAATAACAAGCCCCCCTACACAAAAGGCAGCAAAAAGATCAGTAAAACGGCAAATCAATAGACAGTGGGCCTCATTCCGAGTATGGAGGTAATCATGGCGCCATGACTACCTCCCATACCGGTACCGGGTCTGACCTGGTTCAATGTGGACTTACCGGTCCATTCCGACCTTGGAGGGACTGGTAAGTCCCCATTGAAAAAGGCAATCCCCATTCCCATTGAGCCCCCAAAGGGCTCAATGGGAATGGGAATGGAGCTAATGGTGGTACCGCAATTTGCGGTACCGTTATTTGCTCCCTGGTCCCTTTGCGGCTCCCGCTAAGGGCGCCTGGTAAAACCAGGCACCCATAGCGGGACCCGCTAAGGGACCTCGGAATAGGGCACAAAGGGATTACCGGCACCGATGTCCTTAACGGTGCCCGGTATCCCTTTGCGCCCACCTCGGAATGCGGCCCAGTGTTAATTTGATAATCAGTGAAATTGCAGACTTCCTTAAAGACCTAGACCGCCCCAAAAGCAGTACTACGGCCCTGGGTAACATAAAATAAAGTCCTAGGAACTGTACTACACATTTGACTGAAGACGAAGACCAGCTATCTATTGACCCTCACAACTCTCAAGACGTAGTAGACTCTAAAAGATCCAAGCAAAAGGGGATGAATGGGAGGAATGTACAGCCTCAGAATAATAAAATTGAAGTAGATAAAGATAGGAGAGCAACAACTCTGGCGTTGTTAGATATTGGAAAAACATGAGTCGAATTTGATGTCACAAAAAATCCAATGCAAACTGGCAGCAAAAACTACAATGTACCAGCAGAAATGCACAGAACTATGATAGAGGAGTATGTCCAAGAAAAGGTTAGGGAGAATGATCCTCCTGAAATTACGATTACTAAGAGGGTTGTATCGCTTGCCAGGGAAACAGTAACTGAAAGATTGAAAGCAGATGCTGTTACATAGGCACTTATGGCAGAAAGGGGGAATCACATAGTGAATTAGTTATAGACTAGGGGTGCCAAATGGAGACAGAACCAGAGAAGGGCAGTGACACTGCTATAAGAAGGCAAGGGAAGGGTGAGCCCTGTTAGTGCTGCACACAATTGCAGCTGGAAATAAAGGACCTAAGGGAAGCCCTACTATCTGTTTGTAAAGACCTAAAAGGCCTGGTAACGAACACCAAACCAAAATACACATGCTGCTGACTTTGATAAAAGTGGAGGGGGATAGAGGAGAACCTGCCCACTAACAAGAAACATTGAAAGAGTGATTGATTCTTTCTCTGTATCAAATCATCCGGGGTGGGTGGGCGGGGGACGGGAGACATTAGTACAACACCAAAGTACAGGGGATAGGAGGGGATAACAAACCCTGAGATACTCTACCAGGGAGGAAGATCAACTGGATGGCAAGATCTAGGGCAAATCAATCATCCCGCTCTCATATATTGCTAGTAAGGCTAGATTCCAGG
Organism: Ambystoma mexicanum; assembly: GCF_040938575.1. Taxonomy (NCBI): domain Eukaryota; kingdom Metazoa; phylum Chordata; class Amphibia; order Caudata; family Ambystomatidae; genus Ambystoma; species Ambystoma mexicanum. The sequence continues at coordinate 410,967,494 of NC_090923.1, read as the reverse complement.
GGGACATAGGGAGAAGCTCGTGTACCTGGTGAATGTCCCCAAACTGAGTGGCCCACCCAAGGAAACTCAAGAAGCACTCCAGAATAAAATAACCCATTGGCTGAGGCATAAAGTGTATGTTGCTCAATCATTAGAGAGGATATTGTGGGCTGTGAATGCATTCCAAGCCCAGATCAGATGGATACTGATTATATAATAGTAGAGTTGATTAAAGGGGACCTTGTAGAGGCCTGCTCTCAATCGACTTAAGAACCACCCCCTGGTACCCTTAACATACAGATAAGATCATCACCCCCATGTCCAAGCCTGATAATAAACACAGCTCCCAACACAGTGATGAGGCAAAATGATAATCAACCCTCCAACCTACAAAAGAGTGGGTATGATACAATTTGGGAACTCCCTGTTAAGGCTCTGCTTATGGGGAAGGAAGATTTGGAGTTATAGATGCAAATCCCCAGGAGAAACCTCCTAGCAATACCACCAATGTGGTAAAACCCCAAAACCAAAGGGCAGTAGGCATCCCTCCCTCTGTGAGGAATGATGAGACTTGCTTGGATGACATAGACTGATAAAATGCGCACCGAGAGTGCAGAAGGGATAGGTACAGTGATCCAATTGAGGAAGTACCTGCACTAGAGGTGTGCATCCTATCATGAACCATTGCGGGAGTAACTAAGAATCTGTCAGATAATGATTGGATGGAGTTTGTAAGATCCCATCAAATCGAATGTCTGCAAGAGATGTGGGCAATATCAGCGCCAGATATTCAGGGGTTTGCCATCTATAGACCAAGTGGGAGTCTACTAGTTTGGGTAGAGGCCTCACTGAACGCAAAGTTTAACAAAATAAGGATATATTGGAACTACACATCAAACTGATAAACGGGGAAGAATTATTGTTAATACATGTTTACAACAGGGCATTGAGGGGGAGTAGCCTGAGTACTTAACATTACCTCAAAGCAAGTATTGAAGCCTGGAGGACTAACCACCCACTTGATATCAAAAAAATACTAGTGGGGGATTTTAACATGCAGTTTTAGCCCTTAGAACTGACGACAGGGTTTTTTTTAAGCGGAAGACAGAGTCTGGGAAATCTCAAACTTAGCAGCAGGATTACCGAAAAGACAAAATAAACTTGCTCTTGAATATGCTGGAACCTTTGCTTCCCTCATGCTTAGAGCCTGTAATGGTAGAGGCTATAGACCTCAACCGGCTAGACCTACTTATGTGAGCAGTGGATGTAAAAGCCATATATACTATGCATTAATTAATCTGGAGATGTGGGAATTTTAAAAGCATTTTCAGTAGGGGAGAGGCACGAGAGTGACCACAGGCCGATTCACATGAGACTAGAGATGAGTGTTGCCCAACCAACCACTAGACTTAACAACACGGGAAAAGTACCTATTCATGTGGCAGGGCAAAGCAGGCACATTATTAAATGGGTTACCATGGATGAAGAAGTGGATCTGTCAAGCCTCAATGAACAAATGTTGGTATTATTAGAAACCTTCTTAGGCGAAACAAATGCCCCCCAGAATGCAAATATTGTTAAACTACATGTGGAATAAGTGGCTCGAATGGTACTGCTCTTTCGTAAACCAAGTGCAATAAGAAACAAGAGAACTGTAAAAAGGACCATATGGTTTGATAAAGAGTGCCAGGAAGCTAGTGTGAGAAACCTGAGGGTGGTTTCACATATAGACCCCGGGATTCTTTGTTCAGGTGGCCAGGGCACGCCCATCGCCTTTTGAACCAGACCCTATGGGTGGACGAGTGCAGGAGGATCACCTGGACAGGGGGTCCTTGGGGACTGTTGGAGGAATGCCCTCAGGTGAGATGCGGTATTCCCCGCTTTTGTCCGACACGGCCCTACCCGATATCCCCTCTGTCTTTGGAGGATATTGTCAGCAGAATCCTGTGGCACCCCAACTCTTTAACTTAGACAAGGGAAAGAGAAAACACCATGGGAAATCAAACCATCTTTTGCCCCTTGAAAGTAACCTAGTCCCCCCTCTTCTAAACCCAGCAAACACTTAATACATCCCTCCTTTTCTGACATGTTCGTACACAAGCTATCTACCGTCATGACAGAAAACTACGACTCCCAAAATTCCCTTAACTCAATGAGTTACCCATGTACTACAACTAGAAAGGATACCTCTAGTAATATGCAGTGGCCCTGTCCCACTGAGACCAAGCAGGGTCAAACGCTCAATCACAATCACACCCATTCTGCCTTGAAAGGACAATTTTTCCATCACAACTCCCCCTTCCAAATTTCAAAAATCACTAAGAAGAAGAGGAGGCGACTAAGAATAACGATTACTCAAAACTACAGTGAGAGACAGAACACAGACTACCCCATGCTAATACTGGACTGTCCCACTAATAGAGTCAGGCAAGGACAGAAAGACCCTGCCCAGAACTCACACCTGCAGCCTGCAGCCTGTTAAAGAAACCCTGGGGCATAAAAGGTGGAGTTCCTGGCAGAACAGGGAGCAACAGTGGGGAGAACTGAAGGGAGGCTGCATGGCTGCGTCCAGCAGGGGATCCCTTCTCAATACCAGCCCCACTTGCTACTTGGGCCAAGGAAAAGCGAGACGCCAGAACGCTGACCCGGTGTGGCTGGAGGATTTCAGCCAAAAAGCAAGGAGAGCTGCTCGCAGCAGGCCAGATATAGGCCAGTTCTGCTTTCCCTGGGTGGATGTAGTTCCCCAGGGAGACAGAGGGGCAGGTGGTGAGACTCTGACCTTAGATCTGAGAGCGGCAAGTCTTTTCCCAACAGCACCGCGTGGCCGGTGAGTTTCCGAGTGATGGGAAACCCGGCACGCATGTGAGGCTGAAGCGGGAACTTGTCCGAAATATATTGACTTTTCCTGTGAACATGAAATTCACTATTTAACCATAAGCAAAGCTGCATTATGGGACAAGTAGCGGACATACAACCACAAAGACATATGCACCTTGTCTATAACTTGTGAACTGTGGACAGATGCTACAGAGTAACAGAGTGGTTCGGCATAGTGAAAGTACCCAATCAAAAGTCTTTGTTTAGAAGAACATTTAAGACTGTGAGAAACTGTGAGTTGAATGATTGGAATTTTAAGGGAAGTAAACCTCTAGCAGTGTTGTGATTACGAGGTCTGCTCCAGGCTGAGGGAGACCTATGTGGAATCAATTGCTTCTTGGTGAAAGAGGTCTGAGCCCGACTGAGGGAGACCTACAGGAACTTTTAAATCCCTTGTGAAGGGTCCAAGCCCAACTGAGGGAGACCTGTAAACGAACGTTGTGCTTAAAAATGGTCTGAGCCAGACAGAGGGAGACCTGTTGAGACTGTGTGTTTAAAAGGGGTCCAAGCCCGACCGAGGGAGACCCAGTACGAACTGTGAACCTGAGCCTTGGAACTTTGAGATCCTAAAGAGAAGGAACTTTATTTTGTGTGTGCCTAGGCATTCTGTGAATGAGAGACTTTGTTTTGGATAGAGAATTTGTCGCGGAAGGCCCTGGCTTATGTCACGATCTGCATCCTCGAGCCAAAGAAGCCAGAGAATGCGCCAAAGCCTGAGTGTGCCACACTGTCCCGTGCTGAGAACGTGGAGAAGGGAACCCCACTGTTCAATCAACCTGATACAGACTGTTTTCTTTTGCATACACGTTTTTACTGCACACATTTGTTATAACGCAAGGATTGGCAATTGTTTTTTTAGTATAGGCAATTTTGATATAACAAGGCACTACTAGGACTGCGCTCTTTGTTATTTGATGGTAGAGCTCGCTCCTATTCTTAGATATCAGGCTAGATGGGGGTTCTACCACCTCATCTTTGGTAAATAAACACCCTTGAACTGTGCATCATTTGAGTCCGTCTTCATTCATGATACTACGCCTTCCTTACACTAGCCAGCAACTCTTAGCATGTTTCAAACAAGGGTGAGGTAAGGACATTGTCACTACCAGAGCAGCAAGAAGATGCTATAGTGAAATCCACAGAAAAAAGGAGAGGGACTATTCTGAGCCACTGTGGGTTAAGTTGTTAAGAACCATAAAAGAGAAATGCAGTGCGCAATGTTGGAAGTTAATAAGCAAGGAACGGGCAGAAGACCCAACACTACTTCAATGCAATATACCAGAACCAGTATGGTATGACCATTTTTGTGGGTTATATGTAGAAACATGATTGTTCGACCAGAAGTTGGCAGATAGGGAGTCCACAGAGGATTAGACTTCAATAAATGAGTTGAAACTGGTCACAGAGATTCAAAAAAATGGCAAGGCACCAGGCCCAGACAGCATTCCAGTCACCCTGTATAAGACAGATCCCTTAATCTGGGCACCCTATTTAACCAGTCCATGTAATGCTGTTAGTGCTTGCAATGTGGACAAAAGCGTCAATTGTCCCAATTTAGAAAAAGGGGCGAAAAGGGGACCCCTCGAACATCCCCGCCCTCCTGCCCCAGTGTCTTTACTCGATGCAGGGAGGAAGGTTTTGGCAAGAGATTTATTGGTCCACCTAGAACAGTGGATGCAGGAAACGGGTCAGATTAATAACTTGCAAGCTGGATTCCAGTCAGGGATCAGCACAGTTAACCAGTGCTTCCATTTGCAGCTGCTTGTCGACAAATATGTTTTTCTTAGGAATTTGTACTTATTCGCCATGTTTGTGAACTTGCAGACTGCCTTCCACCGAATACCGTTCAATATTGTGGAACACTCTTAAAGCCTTGGGAATACCATTGACATTGTTATAGGCACTGCTAATAATGCATTCCAACTACAAAGCCTCTATTAGATGGAACACAAACCGTGAAATATCCAGGTCCTTCATGATATAGAAGGGCATCCGCCAGGATTGTGTTCATGCCCCAAAATTGTATTGTTTTGTTTGTTTATTAACGGCACAATAAATCAAATGATGTCAACCCCAACGGATGCTCCTACCTTAGGGAAGACGGGGTGAAAAATATCCGATGTTACTGTTTTCGGATGATGCAGTATTAATCTTCCTCTACACCAATGGGTTTCAATAAACAATTCCTGCGGTTTCATGAATTTTGCATGGAAAATGGATTAACACTAATATTTAAAAAACGAAAACAATGGTATTTACAGGGTATAAGAATAATAACGTGAGGTTGAATATAGGTTGGACTGGCGAATCGACAGAACAAGTAAAATCCTATGACTATTTGGGAATGTAAATGAGCCAAAGGGGGCATTGGGGGAGCCAGATGGAGAAGGCACGTGCCATATTGACCAGATCTAGTCATGCTATTCACGGGTTTGAAAGGAAAAATGGAGGTGGTGCAGCGAGGATATCAAAAGAAGCATATATGCTACAAGCAAGGCAGGCTGCCATATGCAAGTCAGATTTGTGGGGAAGTGTGAATTTCAATATTGTATTACCAATTGAAAATAGGTTTCTAAAAGGTCTATTGGGTCTCCCAACGGATACCCTGACCATACCTTTGCATATGGATTTAGGATTGCAAGATATTGAATATTTGATAAACTGAACCTGCTCCTTTAACTGGGTAAGACTCTGGAGCTTGCCATCATTGGCAGTGTACAGGGAGGCACTGAAGGACCTTCTTTTGCACGAAGGTGGATAGACAGGGAAATGGTGCTACTTTGTGCTACTATAAAGGTCTTTGTTGTCCCTGTCTGGGCTTGGTGGGGCCTCTGCCTTCTGCTTGCCAATCTCAAATAATAAGGTATTCTCATCTTCAATCTGCCCTGCACGCTGCACACTGCTGCTGTTACCTTCCTCCTCTGTTGTTGGAGCTGCGCAATACACCGCTGCAACATGGTTGAAGTTGTGCACCCGATTCGTCTGCCCCTGTCTTGCTGTTAGGCCACCTGTTGAGTTAGTCGTGCTTTGTGCAGTCTCCTTTCTCTCTCTCCCCACCCTCCCATCTCCCTCCATGGTCCTCTCCATTTACCCTATTTACTCTTAACAGTTACTCTATCACCTATCCTACCTTTCGAAGTCTGGAAGGAAAAAGTTCAAGAAAGATCTCCAGGTCTCTAACCCAGGCCAGCCCATCAATGACACCTACATCAACTCTTCTTCCAGGAATACTGCCACAGACATCCTCTTTGTAGCTACCTCTCCTGACCTATGGACTCCCAACATGGTCTCTGTCCTCCCCCTTTCTCTTCGTTGCCCATTAATGGTGGCACCAGATGGGAAGCAATCTCGGCATGCTTCTCATCCTCTAAGTACATCATTAATGTCTATCGGAATGGCACTGTCATGGCCCAGGGCTCTCAGCCCAAACTCCTCCTTCTTGATAGGCATCTTCCGTCTCTCATCAACTTCCTCCCGTCCCCTGCATCTCCTCTGTCTGCCAGACTCCTTGGCCCTTCCCCATCACTGATGGGTGTACCACATCCCTGTACCCCTCCTCAGAAGACCTTCAAAGGTGGCAACCAGCTTCACCTAGATACCCTCAACTCTTCCTCTGCTGTTAAACACTTATCTGATATCTGTCTCCTTCTTGAAGACTTTGAAGTTCTCACTTTTACTGAGACATGGTTCACTGCCAGCTCTGTCACTGCTTTTGACACACTCCTCCCTGAGGGTTAGAAGATCCTCTCCGAGCCCAGGCCTAACCGGTCTGGAGAAAGAGTGGTCTTGATCGTCCCTGAATGTGTTCCTGCTACTATCATTCCCACTAAGATCTATTCTTCCTTCGAATACCTCATCTGCAGGCTTGATGTCTCTCCAACCCTCTCGTTGACTCTCAACACCATCTATAGGACCCCTGGTCCAGTCTCCCTTTTCCTCTCAGAGTGGTCTGACCTCTCCTCTTCTTGCATCCACCTGTAAACTTCTCCTCCGCTGAGACAATATTAACCTTGACTCTCCTGATTCAGCCACTGGACTCTTCCGCAGTCTCTGTGACTTTCTTTCCCTCATCCTCACCATCACTCCGGTCCAATGCACTCAGCCGGACATACGTTGGACGCTCTCATCTCAGCAGACCTCCCCATCTCCAACCCTCTCACTACACCTCTCTCCTGGTATGACCATGCCCTCCTGTACTCTCACCTGGATCTCTTAGGTCCCTCGACTAAGCCTCTGCCTGCACTGGCAGTCTCCTTCTCCGTAATTTAACTGATGAAGCTAATGTCAGCTGCTGATTTTACCACCACTTTCATTCCCCCTCCCACTCCTACCACAGACTCCAGCACTGACTCTGCCCTTGCTAATCTTCATCTCTCTATCACCAACATCCTGGATATCCTTGCCTCTGTCATGAGGATACGCATGAAGCCTGCCTCCAAGCACAACACATGGTATCACCCCAACCTAGCCTCTCTGAAACGCAAGTGCAGAGTTGCTGAGTGGAAGTGGCAGGCATCAGGCACATCCTCTGACAGACTAGCCTGCCGCCTGCTCCATACAGACTTTCCATCTGCTCAAAGAAGAGGGCCCATATCCAAGCCTGCATCTCTGGGGCCACTAACAACACAGGTTAATTGTTTAAAAGGAACTCACCAATCCTACTGCAGTCTTCACTTCCCCCTTGTCATCCCTGACTCTCGGTATCTCAATGGCCTCCCACTTCTCAAACAAAACTCAGGACATCCTATCCCCACTCTCCTCTACTCCCCTTCGTCCTCCCTCCCCTGCTCGCAGGCCTCCCTTGGCCCCCCATGCCCTTCCCTTCATTTCCTCTTTCTTGCCCATAGCACCGGATGAGGTCTCGAGACAAGTCCTCTCTATGAAAGTTTCCTCCAAACAGGTGCTCCCCTAATACTGCCTCCCTTATGCCAGCCTTGGCCGATTTCTGTAATTACTCCTTTGCCTCTGGCTCCTTCCCGCTACCCCTCAAGTACTCCCTTGTGCAGCCTCTCCTCAAATAGCCCTCTGCTGACCACTCCTGCCCTGCTAACTGCCACCCTATCTCCATTACCCCCTTCCTGTGCAAACTCCTGGAGAAGCTGGCCATCTCTCAAATGATCCAACAAACTGAATCTGTTGGTTGTCTCCAGGACCACCAGTCTTACTTCAGAGCAGCCATAGGCATGGAAACTGCTTTACTGAACACCCGTGAAGACTTGCTCTCAAATCTCGACTCCAACTCTCCATCCTTTCTTATCCTTCTGGATCTTTCCTCTGCCTTTGACATGGACAATCATGCCACCCTGACTAATCGGCTGCCTGACACTCTTGGCATCACGGGCCTAGCACTTGACTGGTTGGCCTCATTCCTCTCAAGCTCTCCTTGAAGCTTTCCTCTACTGTTTCTCTTTCTCTTCTCTCATCCCTGATTATCTGACTGCTATTCAGGCACGGTGTGCTGCCAAAGATCTCTGCTATAATGCCAGTAAGATCCTTCTCATTGGGACCCGTGCTCCCTCCTTTCATCTGGCCGCCCTCTATGGGACCTCCCTCAACATCTTGTGAGGCAAAAAACCTTGGTGTCATCTTTGACTCCTCTCTCTCCTTCTCTCCTCACATTGCATACCTTGGCAAGAAGGCCCACTATCCTCAGACTCATTCTCCCTTTCCTCACCTTTCCCCAGAAACTCAATGTATCCAGAGGTCTGGTGCTCTCTAAGGCTGGACTACTGCAGCCTCTTCCATAATCTTCCTGTATCCTCCCTTTGCCCCCTTCAACTAATCCAGAATAGGACTACAAGATTTATCATTGGCCTCAAACCCAGGGACTGCATCTCTCCATCCCTAAAATCTCTCCACTGCCTCGCGGTTGCTGCTAGAAACAAATTCATGACCCTCGGTATCATCCATATGGCTTTATGGGGACTGGGACCCCACAACATCCAACTCTCTCTCCCCAGATACCTCCCTGCTACAGACCTTCGGTCTTCTAACTCCAACTCTCTGTAGATCAGACGCTTCGTTAAACATAGAGTGGGGGTGTAGATCTCTCTCCTCCACAGGAACCTGCCTCTCGAATGGTCTCCCTGACCCTCTCAGGCTTGAGCCGGATCTCCTTAGGTTACGGAAACTCCTCAAGACCCTCCTTTTCCCTTCTTTCTTCTCTCTCCCCCGATATTCCTGAAGTAAGGAATTAGGAACAGCAGTGAGGCGCAGTTATGCTGTTACAGAACAAACAAAAAATGTATAGTGTCTGCAGTGGCCAAATATTTCTTTAGAGCCTGGCTAATGAGACAGAGAACACTGACCACGGCCATATGAAACCATGGTCAGCATGGGAGAAGGACAAGTCTCTTTAGCCCCTCTCAAGCTGCTAGGAACTTGACAGCATTAGGCTAAGGCTTAGGCAAATGCCTAAACTCATTGGAAACTCATCTTTTTGGGTGTAAAAGTCATGGTTGGAGCTCTGGTTTTACAAAGGAGATGCCATAATTGGTATACTATGTTATGCTTGTTATAATTTGTTTTATTGTAATCTAGGCAGATACTTTTTATTGACCTATGACCAAGTACTTAAGGCATTCCCTATTAGTTTTCGAAAGGTAAGTGTGGAAAACCTGAGGGTCTTTCGCTACCTACTCCCTGGGATCTTCTAAACAGGTGGCCATGGGAGGTCCATCGCTATAGTAGGATCCCGACGGTGGGGGTGGACAAGGGAGGGGGGATCACCTGGGTGGAGGCTCCTTTGGGATTGGGGAGAGATTGCCCAAAGGCGAGACATGGTACCCCCTTTTTCCAATAACCCTCTACCCGACATTCCCTCCTATTACATGACTGCAGAATGTCCCCTTTTCCCTTTGACAAAACCTCACTGCTTTGCTGAAAGACTGCGAAATTCAACAGAGGCACTTATTCATTTCTATCAATGTCCCATTAATAAAGACAGGCAAAGTCAGGCACTGAATACAGAACAACCACACCTGAGAACTCTTAGCACACCACAGGTGTATAAAAGGAGTGAGTCAGAGAAACAGAATGAGTGAGCTGGAGCCCGAGTAGGTCCGCGAGTCAGAGTACGAGAGCTCAGGTGAACTGGGACGCCCAGAGAACCCGAGACCTGTTTGGAGAGAACTGAGGGCCGAGACGCGGAGAGCCTATTGCGTAAAAGGGATAACAAAAGCGTGGCGAGGGAGCCATGTCTCCAAGGAGCCAGAAGGGGGTTAAGTGCAAAACGGTTCTCCTGAGTGAAGTCCTTGGAAGGGGGTTTGTTACCCTGGGCCGGCAAAGCCAGGCAGGAAATTTGGCGGGTCTGGCAAAGAGCCCTTAGTCTTCAGTCGATGAGACCACAACAGTGATGTTAAAGAAATCACAACCAGTAAGTTCAAAGCCAGAGGAGAATACGGTTGATGATAGCGGCAAAGCACGAGCGATAAAATGTTTCAAGAAGTAAAATAATTACACAGCGTAGGATAAGAGGCGGGCTGAAGAGCAAAGCTTTGATTGTCTGTTGTGAAAGTTGAAAGATGAGAGCAACCAAGTAGCGAATGTTTGCGTGTACGTTAACACATGGTGAAAGGAGTTCTAGTGAACAGAGACATTGTGTACAGTAAGGAAGCTCACAGAGAGAGCGAATATGGAAGCAAGTGAAGGGGGCTATGCTTGAGGGAAAAGGCTGCCGAGACCCTGTGAACACTTGGTTATGAATTGTAGAAAGGTGCCAGGCGCACAATATTGAGAAAAGCTAAAGTTAAATTGTAAAAACGTGACGGGGGCACGCTAATGAAAAGTGAGCCAAGATTTAACTGCAAAAAGGTGCTGGGGCACCATTAGAAGAGAAAACTGAAAGAGAGGCCTCAGTATCAGAGTGTTCCCACACAGGGCCGGAAGTACTGTGTGTTCATCAAAATTCTCTGATACGTTGAACTGCTGAATAACTGTGTGAGGAGAACCAAGGTGTCAGAGAGGTCCCGCCTGGGGCTGTGGAATACGGGGCATTGTCGAAAGACACTGATACCCCAATACACCAACCTGTTGAGAACTGTGAATGTCTTATGAATTAAGAATAAGTAGCAAACACAAAGGAATTGTTACCTAAATGAATTTTAAACTTGTGCGACCAGAACTGTGTGAACTTTGTAAAAAAGAACTTTATGCAGTGCCTCTGAAAGCCGAGGAATGCATGCTGAATCCGAAGTGGCTCAAGACTTGGGGAAGGGAGCTGTGGACCAGATAAAATACTATCCTGACCTTTACTTTGAAGCACAATTTTTGTTTAGTCCAATCTCATGCACATTATTGTATTAGAGAGTGTGAGGGCAAGCATAGGTTTAACACAGACACTTCTTGTTTTGACTAACTTGACTGACTTTGGATTTATATTTAGTTAATGGTTGAGGCTACTCCCATTATAAAAGTAGGGCAAGTTAGGACGTCTCCAAACCCCTTTCTTTACAAAATAAAGGTTTTCATAAACTTGAATCATTGTGTCTGTGTTTCCCTCATGATACCATGCCTGTCTCACACAAGGTAAATATTTTTGTATTCCATTAGTAATTTTAATATTGTTTAAGGGATATAGATAATGTGCCTTTTCCTCAAATGCTATTTATTAATAGAATATGTATTTATTTATTAATATGCCTCTTCTATGGCATACAACCTAATAAAGTACTTTTGACTTGACGTAACGTTTGGCCCTGGTAAAGAGGACTGGGAGATCTAACTGTGGTAGAAATCATACAGATTGTAAAGAAGGTGGCCACATGGAGGAGAAGTCAGCGGATAAGCTACCGTCCCAGAAAGACTAGGTATGCAAGGGATGGAAACAGAAAAAGGAAACATCAATGATGGAGGGGGTTTATAGTGATAATACCGAACTTTAAAATCTCGAAAAAAAAAATCTCGAAAAAAAAGGCCAAAAAAAAAAATATCGAATTTTTGTTTGTTTTTTTTTCGAAATGTTCTATTTTTTTTTTTATTTTAACCCTTTTTTTTACTTACCTGACCCCAAAAACACATATAAATAAATAAATAAATAAATAAATAATTAAATATTTTTTTTTCGAGATTTTTTTTTTCGAGATTTTTGTCGTTCGGTATTATTTTTTCGGCCTTTTGACTGACCACCGATGGAGGGATGTGTGAAAATGGTAGATGGCTACGGCATGGAAAAGTAGTGGGGGAGTGAAGCAAGAAAAGGTAGAAGTTTGAATCGCATATGCAAGACAGGTGGTGAGTTCACAGGATGCCTGTTAGGCAGAATCCTGTGCAGTGCCCTTAGGGACCACTACACACAATTAAGACTACAGGTGGCAATACAAGTTTTACCTTTGGTACAAGCCTGTACTACTATGTTAAAGTGGTAGCAGTAGTGGAGCAGCCAGGATTATCTCAAGAGTATATGAGCAGTAGCAGAGATTACACAAAGGGACCACAATTACTGTGACTCAAAAAAACACTGACTCAAGGTCTCAGGTAAAAAATATAAGTCCATTTATTTTTTAAACCATTTGTTATAAACACAACACTTCTATTAATTCAAAATCACACGTAAAATTCATTACAACCAACCAATTCACTTTGGTACCTCTAACTCAAGGTAAGTACCCTATGTTTTAACGGACCGGTGTTGTGAAACAAAAGACGTTACCGGGGATACACTTGCGATCACTTTTTGACAGTAATGACAGTTCGGTCTTACTAAAACGCGTATCCGCAACAAGAAATGTTACCGGGGCAAAAACACACTTAGCACCTGAGTTAACCAGAGAGAGTTGGGGGCAAAAATCATAGGCAATACTTTTGTCAAGGCAGACAGAATCAGAGAACACTAGTTGACAGGAATTCAAGAGTCAATAGGCCGGAGCCAGTGTCAAGTGGAACCGGGTTCCTGTTGTCAAGGATCACACAGTCGGACAGTTCAAGATTCAACGTTGCCAGGAGTACCTAGATATTGTCAACAGAGGAAGCAAAAGTTATAAGAAGGAGGGAAGACAAGGACAAACCTTGGAGGTGAAGAAAAGGGGTTCACCCTAATTCTTCAAGCAGAACACAGTACCTTATTCAATGAAGAAGCTGGTGCCTCGGCAGTTGTTCCTGGTAGTCTCCTGCAGACCCACAGTTCCTGGAGCTTCGGTGCAAAGGAAGACGTCTGGAGGGGTCTGCACCACACAGGGATGAGGCCGGCAGCAGCGACAGTGAATAAAAGGTGCGCTCTTTAAAAACAGGAGCAGCTCTTCAGGTGGCTATCCGGACCACTACAGCTGTGTGTAGCGATTTCGACCAAGAAGAGGATCCTCTGGCTGTGGAAGATGAGCTGGTTATCCCCAACAGGCTCAAGGGAAGAAGACTCCGGACTGGATCTTCTCTGGTCGTCGAAGGGTAGATAGCTCAGGACTGCAGCAGGGCTTCACCGGGATGGGGTAGTTGCAGCAGCCGTCTTCTTCTCCGCTTCTCTTCGGTTCGTTGTAGTTCCAGTGGCGACTGTGACTTCTAGCCTAAGAGACCTGCCTTTTATGCGAAAATCCCCCATTCACACAGCCTGGCTGTCAATCACACAGCAGGGGGGTTGTCCAGCCTGGACAACCACCTCAGTCAATCATGGCAAAGTGCGACTTGGGTTTCCTAGGATACCCTGTGCAGGGGGCGACTACACCCCTCCCTCACATTCAGCCCACCTAGACACCCAGGCGCCTGGAGGAGGGCTTCTTGGCAGAAGCTCGCCAAAAAACAGTGAACAAAGGAGGCAAACCTGGTTTGCCGCGCAAAGTAAAACACAAGAAGGACTTTAACAAAAATAAATGGCGAATAAACCCGACCGGAGCCAAAAGAAAAAGTATTTGGTCAAGCGGGTTTAAGTTCGAGGCTAATATAATAGCCTAAAACAATACCACGTTTATATAGTATAATCGCGGTAGAAAAGTTAGGGTAGATACAACTGCCACCAGCCAAGTCTAAATGTTAAAAGAGCGAAACAATGCTCTAGGAGGTACAGATAAATAAAGGGCTAAGGATTAACCCTTTCCAGTACTCCATGTAAGATGGGGTGTACTGGATCTGTGGTTAAATGACTAAGTAAAGTTAATGGCAGCTTTACCCTTTTCTAGGGGACAGTAGTCAGCCTCAGAAATGGAGTCGGTGGGAAGTCTAAAAGACAACCCTGTGTCACTGCACTGAGGGTGCTGTGTAACACAAAAAAGAAGGGGGCTACTGAAGTGGTTTAATCCAGAGTCCAGAATCACAAAAGCAGATGAAATACACATGGGAAAAACACAGGTAAGAGTGGGAAAAAGAGGCACACTCTTACCAAGTGAAAATAATAACTCCAGAAATCCAGCAAAGCTGCTGGGGGACTCACTAGGTGAGGGGAATTAGCCATGAAATGAGAATTCTCCCTAACAATGCGAGAGACAGAGATGGTGGTTTCAGCTCTGACAAAGAAAGACTGGGTGAAACAGATGAAGGAAGATGAAAGAAAGATGAAACCAATTAAGATACGGGGAGTGTTGAGAAAGGAAGGGATAAAGGAAAGGACAGAAAAAGGGAAGTGGTCATTGACAAGCAGAAACAGAACAACAAAGTAAAAGTAAGATGGCAAAGTAACAGTATTGGGAATGAAAAATATAGTTAGCTGCCTGGCTAGAGACACAGAAAGAGAAAAGAAAGTTAAGAATACGAGGTTGCCATATATGGGGAGCCGGGGGTTGAAACCGCCGGGGTAATATCTATCCTTGACTATGAAAGAGGTATTTATAATTTGTGGAGATATTTAAATTATTGCACAGAGAGGTGCTGTGTAAAGAAGGTTAAAAGGAAGAATCAGCAAGGAGGCCTAGATTGCCTATGACAATTGAGAATTCTACCTTTCTTATATACGCTAGTATATATGAAAGAAGTTTCCAGAATACAACATGGCTCTTCTACAATATATTGACGTAATCAGGCACAAATAGGCTTTGGAGGATTTGCATGACTTCAATATGATAAGGAGTTTAGGTCACAAATGACTGACAATGATGGAGAAGACTGGGACAAGATAGCCACTGAACTTCGGCTTCTGTGGATGGCCCCCACAAGGCTAGTGCCAGGTACGCGCATAGCTAGTTGGCTGCCGGTGACGTTTGTGCCCTTTCAGGTACATCCCATTTTAACTAAGAGGGCTGAGTCCACATAGAGGAGGGTATGGATAGGGAGGTGCATGCTGGGCATACAACACGAGCACTTATAACTGGGCAGCATGCAATTATACACATGAATGCATGAAGTTCAATGCGGAGCATCCCCTCACACAAAGCTGGCGACAAGAGTTGAATGAGGGATGTAAAGGGACAAAGGTAACAGGGAGTCCATGGAAAAAGGCGCATCGTCCGATTAACACATCTAAATTGTTGGAGTACCTTAAATATTAACTAGATAGGCGTGCAGCCCATCCTTGTATTGGCAGATAGATTTGAGAATAGGTTTTGGATACCTTACAATGACCAGTGGGAGGGTAGATGAGCAGGGAATTGTAAATTGATTAAGGAATACAAATCACTGGTGGAAGAGAAGATACATAGAAGAAAGAAGTGCGGGCGGGGAGGATTGCTAGGCCATTTAAAAATATACCCCTGGCAAAAATGATTATATCTCTGATGGGCATTGTGCCTAAAAAGGAAAGTTCAGGATGATACACCACCTGTCCTGGTTGGAAGGGGTGTCCATTAATGACCACATAGACCCGGTCGAATGCACAGTAAATTATTCAGGTGTGGTTGACGCTATTGCCCTGATTAAAGCTTATGGAACAAGGGCACATGATGTGAAATCATCATTCCGGCTGCTACCGGTACACCTAGATGATTCCAAGTGTTGAGCATTCAATTTAATGGGCACATATACATAGGCAAGGCATTGCCAATGGGCTAGCCATCAGCCCATTGGCAATGCCTTGTCTCTTAGAGTGTTCCAGCACCTTTGTGAAATGGACGTTTACTCAATGCCCGGGTTCGAGGCAGATGATACACTATCAGGACAACTTATTGTTGGTGGGAAAGGTGAGCTCTGAACTATTGCCAGGATTTAAATGACTGGCTAATGACTTGGGCATTCCCAGGGTGATTGAAAAGATGGAAGGGCCAGCTTCGGTTCTGACCTTCTTGGGAATTGATTTTGGCGTGAAAAGATGGAATTCAGATTGCCATTGGAAAAGATTAAAACATTTGGAGAAAAAATGTATGAAGTGCGTCAAATGAGAGTGAGATGTGTGAGATGAGAACAATACAGCAGCTGTTAGGCCAGTGAAGGTTTGTGTCTAGGGTAGGGCTAGAAAATAGCTGCTCTATCACAAGCAAAAATCCCCCACCAAAGGATCAGGGTGACAGTGAAAATAAAAAGGGGAGTGTAGAGGTGTTTTCTACCATGATATAATGGGATATCAGTGTGGATGGCTGACAATGTGGTGCAGTGGAATGTGGAAATGTGCTCCCCTAAAGAAGGCAGGAGGGGCAAAGGGTTTTGTAATATAAAGGGAAGGGAAGTGATGCAAAGCTGGGTGGCAGATGGAGTGGTTGGCTGAGAAACATAGCATTGTGTTTCTAGGTTATCGTGGCAATTGAACTGCGGCGACAGTGTTGGAAGAACAAAAGAGTGGTTTTGAGAATGGATAGCTAAGGTACTGTGACAGAGATTAACAGGCAGTCTTGCAATGATATGTGGGTGTTGAGGTCGTTAAGAAGATTAGTGCTTCTATGCTTGAAGGGGAATGTTGTGTTCAGAGAACGACATATTCCCTGTGCGGACAATGGTATTGCTGACGGTTTATAGTGATTTCCTCAAAAATAAAGGGTCGACTTGCAAAAACATCGACTACAAACAGTCGATTGCCCAAGCATCAACAACCTATATTTTACATGTAAAAGTGCAATTCCATCTAAACCAGTCCATCGACAATATTCATGGACTGGTTTCAATGGAAATTCACTTTAAATGTAAAAAGTAGCATTTCCATGCATTTTTCCTAACTTTAAAACATTACATGGCGCTGTCCAGTGCTGAAATTTCAGCACTGGCCAGCCCATTGTAACGTTTTTTTTTTATATTGGCGGTGATCCCCCCCAAGCCCCCACACGCCCCCAACCCTAATCCTAGGCCCAACCCTAATTTAACCCTTAATCTAACCCAAGCCCCGGCCCTAACCCTAATGTAACCCTTAAACTAACCCAAGCCCCATCCCTAACCCTAATTTAACCCTTAACCTAACCCTAGCCCCAACCCTAACCCCAACCCCAACCCTAACCCTAATTTAACCCTTAAACTATCCCAAACCCCAACCCTAGCCCCAACCCTAACCCTAATTCAATCCTTAAACTAACCAAAGCCCCAACCCTAACCCTAATTTAACCCTTAAACTATCCCTATCCCTAGCCCTAACCCCAACCTTAATACTTACCCATAACATATCGATGGAACCATCACATTTTTTTCAACTAAATGGCCATTCAATGGAATGGTATTTCGATGAAAATAATTAGATGGTTTGGGTTTAGATGGAATGACCGGATACCATTGCTGGCACACTATCGCATTCACAATGGTCGAGATTCCATGACTGGTGCTGGAGGAGGACGGATGGCCAGAAGCAGTGCACTCCAAACAATGGCGGCTAGTCATGAGCAAGTCCTGGAACAAGTGGAAGGGTTTTTGGAGGCATCCACAAGAGCGTCATACAGGCTGGCGTGGTAGGAGCTTAAGGAAAATGGAGCCAGGGAAAGACTGCCGAGGGGTCAATGACAGATGTGGAGAAGAGGGAAGATGTAGTGGGTTTTATAGTGGAGCTAGTCAAAAGAGGACTGTTGCTAGTGACAATTTTGGCAAAGCTAGCAGGTGTGGCCTTCTATAGCAAATGGTTGTGGGGATATGAGCTCACACCGGACACATGGGCGGAAGGATGTTGGAAGGATGGATTAGGGAAGGAAATGCAGAGACCGCTTTCAGTAGATTTGCTAAAGAGACTGATGGCGTCAATTTAAGTGGTATGTTATTCAGTTTGGGAATCTTGTTTGTTTCAGGCCATGTTTTTGGCCTAATGTTTGGGAGCGTTTAGGTTTTCAGAGTTGGTTGGTGGAAAAGGTTGGGTGGAAAGAGGGTGGATGAAGTGGGCTGGTCAGAGAATAGTGTGAGATTATGACTGCATAGACGCAGCAGGGGGGTGGAAGTGTAACGCTGCAGATTAAAGACAACAGACATTTGCCCAGCGTTGTCCCCCTAGGTTTTTGGCAGGAAGAGGGCATGGTTGGGAGGGGAATGGTTCTTTGTGGAAGAGAAAGGTGATTTAGTACAAGGTGGCAAGTTCGGGTAGTGGTGATAAAAGGGGTGAGATAGGCAGGTTTGGACACAGCGAATTTTGCCACCTTTGCAAGTTTGCTTTTGAAGGTTGCTGTTACTGCTGGGAGACGCTGACAGAAGCTCCTCCACGCGACCTATACCGACGAAGGAATTTCAAGCTGCTTTTCCCTCCAAGAAGTGTTGCGGGGAAAGCCTGCCCCCAACCCACAGGAAGCTACTAATTTGAAATGCATGCGCTTTGCGCGCATGCTTTGCAAGTTTGCTTTTGAAGGTTGCTGTTACTGCTGGGAGACGCTGAAAGAAGCTCCTCCACGCGACCTGTACCGACGAAGGAATTTCAAGCTGCTTTTCCCTCCAAGTGAGAGACTTTTAGAGACACGGGAAAGACTGTAAACAACTGCCTGAGCAACTGCTTAAGCGGACTTGGCCAGCCCCACTCACTCTAATACATATTTTCTCCCATTTTAGGACGTGTTGCGACAAAAGCCCGCCGCCAACCCACAGGAAGCTACTAATTTGAAATGCACGTACTTTGCGTGCGCGCTTTGCAAGTTTGCTTTTGAAGGTTGCTGTTACTGCTGTTAGAGCGGTTAGAGTGGTTTGAGGGGAAAGAGTGGTTATATGTTATTTAGCATCTAACTTCTTGCTAAATTGCGTGCCGAATGAAGGGAATTACCTATACGCTGACATCTGGGATGCCAGCTAACATAGTAGTTACAAGAGCCCACGACTGCTGAATTTTCCCCTATCATCGACCTAAAAAAAAAACTAGGAGGGGTATCTATCTATACACCGGAGAAAAAGAGTTCTACTAGTGATAAACGCTCAGTGAGTTCTAACAATATGGAAGTGGGTGAACCGGCGCCATGTGTTACAGGTGCGAATTCTAATGTCTCGATTTCGGATACTATCATTGCTAACGAGATATGTGTAACACAACAGGTGACTGATGGGACTGTGGAGGGCTCTCTTATTGATTTAACAACGCAAAACCCTGCCCAAATAAGCCCTCCAGATACTGAGCGCCCTATATTTAAAGAGGGTGGTGGAGTAGGAATTGTTGATAAGAGGGTGATACCATTGAAGGTGAATGATTTAAATACAACCAATTTGGATGACACTAGCATTAACGCTATTGAAAATAGTTTAGTGCTGACTGAATCCCCCCTTATAAACGATAACTAAGGGTTATGATGGTAATTTGTATGGCTCTCCGAGTCTCTTTGACCATCATACACAGGTTCCAAAAGACCTAACATCCTCATTTGCCTATCCAACCCCGCGGGGTCCATATAAAAAATCATTCATGAGTTTGGGAAATGTGGATGGTAACAATGGTGCTCAAAATACACATGGCGCTTTGGTAGAAATTACGTTGAATGCCATAAACACTTCTATCATGTCACTTTTTAAATTGTTTGAGACCCTAGATGTAAAGATAACCCGTCAAGCTGAGCAGTTGGAGCTGATTAACCAGAATCTAAATAAAATTACTAGATATATAGATACGGGTGAAAATGATATAACTAAAGCAATAAGAGATGCTAAAAATAGAGACTGTCTACAAGTGGCGTTAGACGCAAAAGACAAAGGAGAGGTTGAAAATGTAACACCTGTTTTACCTGCCTTTGATGCTATCATTCGCCCTGTTGTAACTATAGATGAAGTTGTACCTAGCAGTGCCAATAACAGCGAGACAGTGCTAGTAGGATATCATACGCCTTTTAAGACGAATGAAGATAAAACTAATGGTAGTAATCAAGACAGCGAGATTGTGGTGTATAATATGTTCGATTCAAGAATTAGTACGAAACAGAAGTCAACTATAACGAATAACAAAAAGAAAACAAAGAACGAAAAGCACGGCCCTCGCATAACAAAGTCAGTGGCATCCCAATTAGTAAAGCGCCTGAAAATTGCTACCAAAAGCAGAACCGTAGCGGGGGGAGGCCGCTGACAACCTCTCTGTCAGGTACTGCCCTCTCAAACAGCCCAAAGAGCAGTTCTATAACAAATATTGTAAGCTTGAGTGTCCCTTTAGCCAGAGATCCCTCTCTGGACATACTTAAAGACATCAGAGCGACAATACAGAAATCAGTGGATGAGTACCTAAGATGGAAACAGGAGCTAGATTTTTCTACAAACACACTAGTAGAGAAGGAAAAAGTGGCATTCAATTGTAATGCTACCGCACATCAAGACGAATTAGCACCAAGGTGTGACACGAGACTGGAACCAAATTTACGGTTGGATAAAGAATGGCCGATTGGTGGTGTAGCAAAGAAACTAAAACACGCATTAGATCCAAAACTATACCATAGATTAGTTCTGAAATGCCGCACCTCGCCCCACGTAGCCTATGATCTAAATAGGACAAGTGTGCTAATGATATTTGAAGATATAGAACAGCTCAGAGACATCTCATCAACACATATCCAACAAGTAGAATTTTCGAATGAGGGGAAGTTAGATGTTGTGCGGCTGTGGATTTCTTCCAACCTTGTAAGAAATACCATATGGCAAGCTAGGATGGAACTTGTTGCTATAGGTTTTTTTACTAGCGGTTGACCCCACAATCCTGTCTACCACCATGAATACTGAACAAATATAAGATCCAACTGATGGCGTGGCTACTAGACCTTTAAATATCTACCAAAAGCAAAATACAGCGGAGCAAAATAGGATGGTGAGAGGCCCAGGGAATAACAAATACAGACCCGACGGTAAAGCGAATAAGAAAGGTCGTCCATCGTCTGGGCTGATGATTGCTGGGTAGAGGACTGTCAATTACACCTTGGGCGGCCCCAAATATATTCATGCAATTGGCCAAAATTTCCTATGCCGGTGGTTGTTTGGCTATCATTAATCTATATCGCAACCCTGTGTCTATCCCAGATAAGATATTCATCAAAGAATTGGAGAATTTCTTCAATATGATTTTAATGACCCCTGAAATAACGAATATTATTCTGATGGGAGACCTAAACCTTCATTGTCTGAAACCGCATAAAACAAAAAAGAGCACAATAGATGAAACATGGGCGAATGTGATGAATCGCAGCATGGTGATGCTTAATGGTGCTATACTGGGTGACATACCTTCTAATGAGACTTGGTGTAGAGGGAATAGTGGCTCAACGATAGACTATATATATATATATATATATATATATATATATATATATATATATATACTGATAAAGTCACTTTTCAAAACATCTACTCATTTAAGGTGATGCCACAGAGTGCGAGTGATCACCATATGCTAACCATGCAATGGAATTGCAACAGAGAGTCTCAAAAACCAGGGAACAGGCAGTATACTGCCCTCTTGACAACTAACAATTCAAGAATACGGTTTAGGTGGACTGAATCTAATCTTAATGAATTGAACAAAGAGTGCTGGGAAAACAGGCAGAAATGCTATGGGCTGAAGAACCTTATAATGTTACCCTCCAAATGTTTAAAATGCACTCTTCGACAAGAACTCGCACGTATTTCACACCGAGACATAGTGCTGATGAACAGGTACAAAAACGTAAAACTATGCTGAGACGCGAAAAGAGATTAGCGCAATCATTGCCGGTGAATATTAGGTTTGAGGTTATTCGTACCCTCCAGCGTGCCTACACGACGTGGGTGCGAACATGTAGATGTATTTTATACCAGGCAGATGGAGAAGAAATGCTTAGAGTGATAATGACAAAAAACATAGCTCAAATTTGGGGCCTTCTTAATACTGCTAATCATTTAAAACAAGCCCCTGTCCAAATTAAGGGTGTAACCGAAGCCCTGTGGGTATGCTATTATATGGAATTATATGCTGATCCTGAGGTCGATCAAAAGGAACCCATGCAAGGAAACAACAACACTGAAACACTGCAAATATCTAGAGAAGACATACTAGGATACATATATAGATCATCCAACTCAAGAGCTGCAGGTCCAGATGGACTGACTAATTGTATGATGAAACAGTACCCGGAACAGTGGGCTCTGATCATTTACAATATCTTTGCCCATGTGTTACAAACAAACTGTATCCCAAAGTCTTGGAAATCATCTGTGGTGGTGCCTATCTTTAAAAGTGGCGATAGGTCTAACCCCGCCAATTACAGACCGATAGCGCTGCTAGATATACCTGGGAAATTCTTTTGTAGATTTATCTTACGAGACTTTAACATCTGGGCCAGAACATATGATAAGCAAGACCCACATCAAACAGGGTTTATACCTGGCATGGGGACATCTATAAACCTGCTAACAATAACAGCTATAATACAGCATCACAGCCATCTAAAGCAACCCCTTTACTTTGTGTTCGTTGACTTTAGAGCGGCGTTTGATTCAGTATTTGGATCTATACTATTCGATAAATTAGTATGCGAAAAGTGCCCTATATATTTAATCAATTTAATAAGAATGCTACACTCTGAGACCAACATAAGAGTGAGGTTAAATCTACAAGACATTAACTACTAACTACTAGACTAACTACTGACATTATGACTCACAGAGGTCTAAGACAAGGATGCATACTTGCGGAAACCTTGTTTCATTTTTTTATCTCAGACATATGCAGAGCCTTTAAAGACGTTATAAAGGATGCTCCAAAATTAGCAGGCAAAGCCCTTGCGGCTCTGCTATATGCAGATGATTTGGTGTTGATATCGAAGACTCCCTGTGGCCTTCAAAACCTGCTTAATGCGCTTGTTAGATATGTAACTGAGAATATGCTAACTGTGAACATGAACAAAACAAAGGTAATGATCTGTAATCCAAACCCAAGGGGTGCCCTAAACAAAAAACTAAAAACATTAAGGTGGCGCTTACAAGAACATATCTTGGAAATAGTTCCACTATACACATACTTGGGAGTTGTTATTGTTGGCCCGGATAACAAGGTATATTTGCAGAGTCTCAGCAGGAAATTGGATATGATGATTTCACAGGCCTCGATCATTCAGGCCAAATATGGGAAATTTACCATCATGCCTGCGCTATCATATTTTAAGCAGAAAGTGGTGCTGGTATTACTTTATGGATGTGAAACAAAACCATACATAGCGGGAAGCATATGGTTGAGTTTCAAAAGCAAATTTTGGAAACGCATTTTAGGATTACCTAAATGCATACCAATGGCCTGGATCAGGACTGAAATAGGGCTTATATCACCATATGCACGTTACACCTCCCAAATGACATCACTGTTTAGAAAGTGTATTGTAGCCTCTGTTAAGAACAAATTGATAAATATGCTGGCTGACTATGTGTTTACAACTAATGATAAGTTTATGGTGAAATGGCGATATATTGTAATTGAGGTACTGGCGGAAGCAGACATCTCTCTTGACGATCTACTCACGAAACCAGGTAGAGCAAAAACCAAGATATGTCTGTATGACTGGTCGCGTACAAGAGAGAAGTGTTTGAAATACCATGATTTCCCCAAAAATCCGTACTTGCATAAAAGGTGCAGTGTAGTAGAACCATATCTGCTTAGGTCCCCATCATATGATCGTAGAAGACAATTTCTGAGGATACAATTTAATTTATGTGAGATGAGGGATTTCAAAGCAAAACGTAAATTGATAATGAAGGAAGATAACCTATGTCGCTTTTGTAAGATCATAAACCAACCTGAAACCTTACGCCACCTACTTACAGAATGTCTAGCCCTCCAGTAGAAACGCAGAAACAAGAGCAATACCTCAAACCCTTGCTATATGAACATACCTTAATAACATCAGAGTCTCTATGGTGGTTAATTTACTTTTGTCGCACTACTGCTCTAAGACTTGCTACAATTGCCTTTGTAAATATTTTGGGATTAGAAATTGACCAAATAATGACAGAGGCAAAAAAATGGTACACGTATCGCGGAAGTTACCAGTCAGTGGTAAATGACAGAATATTATGATTGAACGGATTTTATTAGTACCTTACGGTTAGACATTATGTACAAAACTACCCATATAAAGAGGTGTAGCTATGTGGACATGGAATAATGTCTAGCTTGTAACTATATAGTTGAAATGTTATGTATATATATATGTATAGATGTTAGTCAGAATGAATCTGACCGGAGTTGAGTGAAACTCTGCGTAGGAAATAGAAGGAACCTGGTCCGATCTTAATTACATGAGCAGTTATAAGCTGTTTTAATGATATAAGAATTGAATTGATGAATGGGAAGGGATAAGAACATTTCTCTCTGGATTGGTTTGTTGTAATGTTATGTTGTTATGAAATTTACTATTGTTCTTTGACCCTCTTCACCCTTCCCTCCTAATTTTAATTTTAATAATTTTAATTTTAATGTTTTTAAAATTTTAAAATGTGTTGCAATTTAGTTAAATTACCTTCCTACGCTGAGCTGTATGAACTGTATGTGTATATATGCAAATATGAATATCAAATATGAGAATGAAATTATTGTAAAGCTGATTCAGAATTTTGCCACCCACTCATTTCGTATTGGAGCTGCATCAGAAGGGCTGGTTTGGGTATGGGGGAAAAGTAGGGGAAGTTTTTGGGTAGATGGATGTTCTGCAGGGGAATGTCAGGGAGCTGAACAATGTGGTGCACGATGAAGATAGGTGACAGTGTCCCTCTTCAGCCATCTGGTGGCAGTGGTATAGAAAGAAATGTGGATCAGTAGACTCAATTGTGAAATGGCCCAGATAGCATGCAGAGACACAGACATACAGAAAGCAGCTGGGGATAGACTACAGAAAGGTGTAAATGGTATGATCCGTGATAGGGGGCATGAGATGGGGGCAATTGCTACCCATGCTATTCAAATCTGGAGGAAAGAGAAGGGCATCAAACGTGTTGATCGTTCATTTGGATGAAAACGATTATGTGCAGGGGAAGGAGCTGGAAAACAAGCGGTTGAAAAATAGCTAGGTATAATAAAAAGGCTATGGGCAGGCACTGGGGTAGTGTGCCCACTTTTCCTGTCAAGGAGAGTGTGGAGAGGCGTGAGCAAATCTGTGGCTAGCTAGAGCCAGGAAAGATATTCAAAGTGAAGCGTCTGATTCTTGCAGAGACAGAGGCTTTGGAATGAAGGGGCATGAGGCAAGTAGGTATGAAGAGTCTTGGTACTTCCGACAAGACGAGGTGTAGTTGTCATTCTTAGAGGCGGAAACATACCAAATGTATTAGATGGATGTTTTGGACAGCTTTATGAAGAAGAAGAGAAGGAGTGTTGAGGCGGCAGCATGAAACTATCTCGGGACAGTCCCACTGAGGGACTGAAAGGAGTATAGAGAACAAGAAAAGGGGTAGAATATCTTAACCCAGTTGGATTTTTAGTGGTCATGGTAAGAGAATCGAAAGGTTTGGAAAAATAAGGGAAAAAAGCAACAGTCCTACAGCGGGTATGTACGAGCAAGAGAAATACCTGGGAAAGAAGGCAGAGGGATACGAATCCGAGAAGAAAACAAAAAAAGGTACACGAAAGGGGGGAAAAGAAAAGGGGAATAACAAAATGACGAGGTTGTAAAGTGACGTTTTATGATGTTTCCAAATATTTTAAATACACATGCCATGAATAAAGCGGCCGTTCAGAAAATGAATGAGGTCGCAGAGATCTAATGGAAAAAATAGCACTCAGGGTATCTTTTCAACTTTAAACATGCTAGGTCCACGCGTTGCACTCATGACCATATTGAGGTTTTTTTTCTGGAAAATTAAACAAAAGATGGAGCCAAGTTTGACTTTTCATAAGACTGAATTCGCTATGGTTTTGTTGTTCTTCTATTTATATTTCTTTGGGAGCAGCAGCTCTACGTGTTAATTCACTTGCTGGCACAACCTCCTCGGTGCAGGCAAGTGCAGCTCTGGGTAGGTAAACGTCTCTTTCACCTCCTGTGCCACCATTGTTTGACAGCAACATGAGTTCCCTGGCCTCCTCCTAAACTGAGCTGGCATTCTTCGTAAGAGCTCTGGTAATCAGTGTGCATTTATGTTCGTGCGTGTGTGTGTGCGTGTGTGTGAGTGCATCAGGCCAGGATGCACATCCTAGTACAACTGTACGCTATCTTGCTCCCCTGCACAGTTCCCCGCTTCTTAGGGCAGCGCATTATGTACACGCCTTGGCTGCTGGGGACTGTGTGTAAATTACTACTGGCAGCAGAATAATGCCAGTCACGCTGCTGTGGAGAACAAGGCGTACCTCTGTGCAACAAATGTCAAAGTGTGCCCTGACCTGACAAGAATGACAAACTGGCAATTTACATGAAAACGAATTTTCAAGAAATACATTTCTATTCATCAACCAATGAAGGCTCCGCAAAAGTGCTATCGCAGTCAGCTTTGCAGGCACGCGTTTTTTTTTTTTTTTCCATTAGACACGTCTTAAATTCTAATAAGGACACTGTGATCAAGGAGGGAAACACAGACAATGGATTGCAATTTGGAAATGTCAGAGAATATTACACACGTTTGTATATTACCAAATATGAAATCATGTGTCATTAACTATGTAACTTGTACATCTGCCAATAATGCTTCACAGCAATAGGATATTGCAGTAGAATGCAGTGCCCACCAGACAAAGGGTTACATTTTAACCATCGAACGGATGACATATAAGCTTGATGTAAAATGTTGAACTGAAGTAACTTCGCATGAATTGAGACCCTGCGTGTACAAATACACATGTACATACAATCCCTGTCCGTAGCCTTTTCCAATCTGATTCTGCCAGGGGCAGGTGGCGAGGGGATAGATCCTGGATCATTCTATACAATGTGGAAAGCACCTTCGTGCACCTGGCAGACGTGCAGATATATTGAAGTAATGGAGATGGAGCAGGTTCCAGCGGGAATGTGTGGCTCCACGTGCGAAATGCCTCTCTCATTCTGAAGTACAGGAAAAATAGACGAAAATCCTTTCCCACTTTGTCCTCAAATAACGTTCTGGAAACTAACAAACCAAAAGGATACCCCCTAGATGTTGAATACATAGTCTGGCCCAGGTCCCCTTGATCCAACCATCACAAATCGGTTTATGATCCCCAATGCCCGAGACACATCTGAGGAGCATACGGAAAAGCAAGGATTATTTTCTTATGGATCTTGATGCAAGAATCAACTGTGCATCGTACTGTGTCAGTCCTTCAGGTATCTACCGCCCCAGGGTCAACAGGAGGAACAGGAAGGAGTGCGGTCGCGCTCAGCTGTGTCCAATCCTAACATGCGGATACAGAGAGGAACCCTGCGTCCAGTATGTGGCAAAGTGAGTCTGGGCCACCAGATAATACATTTCAATTTCAGGGGCCATAATCCCCTCAAAGGGTCATAACCTCGGAGATCACACGTGGACCGCCAGGGCTCCAAGCCAGTTGCAACAGCTGGCATGCCAAGAGACTTTACATGGGTAGTCAGGAATGCTGGGAAGTAATTTATGAATTTAGGAAATTTTTGCATCTGGGCCAGGGATATCCTCCCCCAGGTGGACAGCATAAGACTACACCAGGCAGTGAATTTACGTTCCACTAGTTCTAACAGGGGAATGTGGTTGTTAAGGTGCAATGAAGAGTGGTCCCTGCTGATGGTTATACCTAAATACTTCACCTTTCGTGGTTACAATCTGTAGTCCCAAAGACTGTCATGTTTAGGGGTGCGTTCCGTTAATGGAAAGACGAAGGATTTAGAACAGTTGATACACAGACCACAGTAGAGACCAAAATTAATTATTTCTTTAGTAAGAGAGGATAAATTCATCTAGGGGTCCTTGATGTATAAAAGCGCATCATCCGTGTAGAGAGAAATTATTTCCCTTTGGCCCTCCAGTGCCATGTCTCTACGAATGTGGTACTGCCTGATCCTGATAGCAAGAAGCTCCATCGCAATTGCGAATAACAGAGGGGACAGGGCACATCACTGCCTGGTTACACTGCCAAAATTAAATTTGTCTGAACAACAACCGAACAAGACAACTCTAGCAGGAGGGGTGGAAAAAAGCAGGCGAATTCATCCCAAAAGACAGGCAAGCAGCCCCATTCTCTCGAGCACAGCAAATAAAGTCCTGTGACAGGGAATCAAAGGCCTTTTCTGCATCCAAAGAGACCGCCACCACATTCACTTTTGGCTCTACCTGTGCCAAAAAACATGAACAACCTCTGCAGATTCAGGGCAGTGGATCTAGCAGGAAGGAACACAGGCGGGTCTCTATGAATCAAAGGGGATATATGATTGACCAAATGATTGTCTATGATTTTAGCAAAAATCTTTGTCACCAGATTAAATGAGGAGATGTGCATGTAGGAACTGCACCGAGTGGGGTCTTTGTGAGGTTTTTAACAGCAACGAGATAAGGGGTTCATTAATTGAGTCGGGGAGCCAGCCAAATTCCAAGATCTCCTGCAAACCTCAGAAAAAACGGCCAGTTTGGAGCCGTATTCTTTATAGAATTCTATGCTCTGGCCATCCACACCGGGAGCCTTTGAAGTTTGGTATGGCAATCTCCTGTAGATGAGGGGAAATATCGTCCACGGATTTCATCGAGGTGGATCCGTAGAGTGACGAATAGTAGTGAAGCAGAACCGCCATTGCCTCCTCCCTGTCTGTCTGTAATGTGCCCAACCTGTCCCTCAGGGCTGCTATATCAGATCTCCCCCTCTCTCCTCTGATCAGCCAAGCCATTGCAAGGCCTGGATGATCCCCCTCAGCACATCTACATGCCTGAAGTAAGCTGCTCAGGAACTGAATCTCCCTATCAGCAGTTCTTCTAAACTAATCCAGTTTGGACTTCAGGTCGGAAAGCAATGATGTATCGTTAGTGCAGGCCATCGCTTTTTCCAGGGCTTTAATTTCAGGCTCCCGGGACACCAGTTCTATTGTAATTGTAATTGTTTATTTATAACGTGCTTAATGCCCAGAGGTTTCTAAGTGCGGACCCGGGGATCAAACCTGTGTTGCTCTTTGTCGTCTTGCTTCCATGGCGAGCGCATTGCCCCTGAGCAATTCAAGACTCTCCCTTCTAGACCAACGGATATCCCCCTGATTTAGAGATTCCCAAATCGTGGCTCTGTTTGGTACCGAGCAAAGAAGGACTCAATGGTTTTACCAAGCTCCTTCTTATTAGTCATGTCTTTAAGTGCCATAGCCTAAAAGTGCACAGGCGGAAGGGGAGTATGCTCAGACTCTAAGGAGAGGGAGTAGTTTATTGTGGAATGATCTGAAAACGTTCTGGAAAGCAACTCACATCTTACCGTTTGTTGCACCAACGTGTGGGGGATTAAGAATAGGTTAATTCTCCAGTGCATATCATGCAGTGATGAATAAAAGGACTCCTGAGTATCAGGATTAAGAGTGCGCCAAAGATCTATCAGGATTATGTCAAAATCTCCCATCCAGATAATGTGGATACCAAGTATTTTAGACATACATCCGTGAGGCTTTGGGTCATTAATAATGGGTGCATACATAATAACAGTTATTTTCACCCACGCCACACTCCTGAGACAATGACATATCAGCTGTTGGAATAAATCTCATGAATAAAGGACATAAATGCAAGAGACCTCTGAACTGGTGTGATCGGCCCCGGAGTTGGAGGAGTACGAAGTGTTCCAATGTGGTGGGCATCAGACTTTTGAAAAGGATGTGTAGCTGGCACCTAATAAGTCGGACTCCTCAAGGTGTGTGATATTGGTCTCCTGATGCTTCTAGTACGATTGAATCTTATGTGCCTTGATCACATCACTCAGGTCCCTTAAATTCCAGCTAAGTAGGGCTCAGTCTGAATTATTTTGGTTCACCAAGGTGCCTTAATGGAGTTCACACAAAAAGTCAAGTAAAGAGAATATAACTTGTGTTGCAGCCTTGTTTGTGAGGCCTTGGAACGATTAACTAAGCCAAACTGGCCAACCAAATTCCCTTCCCACCCCACACCCCCACTACCAATCCCCAATTTGTAGTTTAATTCCTCGCATTAAGCCCTTACCACAACCGCGGACAGCCGCCTGGGGGGCCAGTGAAGCCGTCGCGATAACCATACTCCACACTGGGAGGCCACTGGGCCTAACATACAAATTCTGCAAAGTGTGGACTGATTGGTTACATTCTTGAACATATAAGTACTATATCCAGCCGCTAAATAGTAAAACAATACAAGAACAGGTTTCAACAGATACTGGAAACACGGTACCCAACACTTGCATCTCCTTAGAAATATGGAACATCACAACTGTAAGGGAGGCATGGTATCACAAGCATGACACTGACACAGAGGTACAAGTTTCAAAACCTTTATTCAATTTTCGGGTGTTCGACAAACTCCTGCTTTGCCCTATAGCTATGATGGGAGAAGTCTCTACCATCAAATAATAAAAAAACACAGTCCTAGTCAGTCTTTGTCAAATGAAATGGCCTATACTAACAAAACCTAATGCCTGTCCTATCTCTTTTACAAAAAAGTACATAAAAGGGAATATGTATGCAAAGGAAAATCAGTTGTATAACATATAGGATCAAGATGGCTGAGTCAGCTCTCCTCCCCACGTTGGACAGCACATAGTAAGGTGGCCCCCGTAAACCGGATGATACACTCTGGCTCAGGTTCTCAAAACAAGGCAATTCAAAACATGTGTCGAGGCCCGCTTGGCCTTCCACGTTAAAGACACTTATTCCAGTTCACAAAAAGTTCATGTGGGTCTCCCTCTGTCGGGCTCGGACCTCTCAAAGCTTTAAGAGTCAGATAGGTCTCCCTCAGCCTGGCTCGCACCTCGCAATCACAGTACTCATAGGGGTTATCTTCCCCAAGCTTTCTTCACATTTGTTAGGGGTTCCCTTCCCCCCAGTTTATTTCATGTTCCAGGTCTCCCTCAGTCGGGCTCAAACCTTTCACTGATGTCGAAGACTTTCAAACGTGCAAGGGTTTTATTTTGGACCTCCACAGGACCACTTCGACTTTCTCTTCCGCTCACACTTTTGTGTTATTTGCCCCACTGTCTCGTGGTCTTGGTAGTTCAGCATCATAAGCACAAATGTTCATAGAAATCTTTATCTTAAAGTGATCAACTTTTAACTTCCCCGTTCTGCGAGGTTAACTTGACCTTTGCGCATATCAGAGTTTGTCTACTTTGCTGCTTTATAACAAGATATCACATATTTCGCAGAGACTTTCGAGTGGGCTATTTTGCTACTCTGCTACTCTGTATCACTGGCTTCACAGTTATCCATAATTTAAAGATCACCACAGGTCTGCCTTCTTTTGCGTCTTATCAGCAAGTGCGCAGCCTTCAATTGTGAGATATATTGTTGAAACGTCAATCTTTCCTTAACACACACCAGCCATTCATATCGTTTGCTAACTCACCGGCCTTGTGCCTTCCTTTTTTCTCTTCGCAGCTTTAATTTATGAGTCAAGCTTAATACCACAGGCTTGGCCTTGCCTCCCCATCTCTTTTGTTCACCCGGGAGGGTCGCTGCCGTCCTTGAAACACAATGCAGTCTTCTTGTCTGGGATTTGGCCTTCTCTGCGTATCTTTCACAGCCTTTTGGAGGTAACAACCTCCTGCAGGGATCTTCTGGGTTTCTCTACCCTTTTCTCTCGTCCCTCGATCGGTCGTCCTGCTCCAGTAGGTTTGCTTCGCCGCGGAAGATCTTCTCCTTCTCGTATTCCACCTTGCTCAGAGTGTGTCTCTATGTTCCGCCTTTTATCCGTGTGGGGAGAGCTAATGGGTATCAGATGTATGTGATTAAAGTCAAGTGCCTGACTTTGACTGACTCAATTAGCGGGACATGTCCAATGAGATATGCATGGGTTAGACTCTTTACTCTCAGTCGCCCTCTTCCTTGGTCCAGTGTTCGTGCCAAAAGGGGAGGAGGTGGGACATTGGAGAATCTTATAAAATAGAATGGGGCATGAGTATGGCAAAGGGGGGAATACCGCATCTCATCATCGGTTGCCTCACCCCCATTACCCAAAGACCCCTCATCCAGGTGATGCTGCCGGACTGGTCCACCTCAGTGTCTGTATCCAAAGGTGATGGCCGTGCCCTGGCCACTTGAGAAAGAGATCCCTGGGGACTAGTAGGTAAGACACCCTTTGGTTTCTCACACAACCCACCCACCTATTTAGGTGACTGTGTCTTTGGATCTGCTCCCAGAATTGGCACTTCTCGGCAGGAATGAATCTACCTCCTCTAGGTGGGTGAAGAAAAGATTTTCCTTAGTGGATGATTCTCAGTTTGGAGGGGAAAAGCATGCATGACATATTTCAGTGATGAGGTGTGAAGCAGCCTAAGTGCTTGCTAGATTGTCTGATGGGGAGAGTGTGCCTGATAAGATGTGTGGGTGTTTAATGCAGTGCTCGAGCGTCTGAGGTCGTCGAAGACAGTCCCTTGTGCAATGCTAGGGTGCCTGGTGTGGCACTTCTATATTTTGTGTGGCACTACAGTGTATGTTTGGGATGTAGTGAGGGTAACTGATGGGGAGGTAGTCTAATGTGTAGTAGTGAGCGTATCTGAGGAGGAAGTGGGATGGTTGTGAGAGTGTCTGATGGGGAATTTGTGATGGTGTCTGACAAGTATGGGGCTGTGTGATGGGATATGTGGCTTCCTCATGAGGTGGTTGACAGCTTGATTGGAGTCTGAGGGTGACCAATGAGATACGTATGTGTCTAATGCATTGCTTGGGTGTCTGGGGTTTCCATGACAAAGCCTGGTGTAGTGCTTGGGTTTATGATGTTGTACTTGAGTGTTTGGTGCTGTATTCCAATGGCTGACAGTAGAGGTGGTGAGGGTGTTTAGGATGAAGTGTGGGTGTCTGAGGAGGAGGAGGCGGCTGAAGTGTTTAACACCAATATGGCTGTAGATGTTACAACTTGCAAGCACGCCGTCTACCAGGTAAACATTGCCTGGGCACACATGAACACAGCAATGATAGCGATGTGAACGGAGGATAGCACTGTGGCAACGCTCTGTTCTTGGAAGCAAGACCACGCAGAGTAATAGATCCCAGATGCGCGCTTAGAAACCAAACTCAGGTACGGTATTAGGTGTGTTACAATAAAACAATTAAATAAAATTAAATAAATGGGTCATCCACAGACAGTCTCTTGTTTCCTTCTTGTGCAAGGTGGAAAAGTGTGCGTAGTGCCCAGTAACATTTTTTGGAGTGCACTCACCCTTTTCGCCTGACACTGGATAACTCAGCGGTGCATTGGCAAAGGCTATCAGACTAGAAGGCCTGGGCGACTAGGATGCACAAGTGCTGGACAGACCACTCCCGAGCTCCAAGGTAAGAAGTAAATTGGTTGCCACAGGGTAGTCAAAGAGGCTTCACTGGCCCGCCCTAGTTTAAAAAAAAACAAGCAGCGGTTCTCCCTCACTGAGGTGTGAAGGAAGAAAGCCACTTAGCATTGGAGTGAGACAGAAACTATTCCCCTCAATGGAGTGGGGTGTAAAGGAGGGAGGCAATGACACTGCTCCTGTATGAAAGTTTTACAGACAGGCCTTTCTTTTTGCATTAAGTGCAGAAGAATAGACAGCCCTTTTGGATTTACATGGAGAACAGACTGCCCGTTCCCCCTTTCTGCCACATCCATCATACAGTGGAGTAACTTTGTTGAAAATATTAGGAGCACATGACTTCTAAAGGAAAGCGGCCCCTAGACAGCCCTTTTGGATTTACATGGAGAACAGACTGCCCGTTCCCCCTTTCTGCCACATCCATCATACAGTGGAGTAACTTTGTTGAAAATGTTAGGACCACATGACTTCTAAAGGAAAGCGGCCCCTGCCAAATGAAGGGGACAAAAAGGGTTTGGCATGAAAGTTGTAATGGGGGCAAACCCTATTGTCCCCCCTAAATTTACGCCCATGCCAATATATCATTGATAACTGCATACTGCCTTCCCTAGGCTGCTCCTTCCTTGGGTGGCAAGCGCAAAACCACTTGGTCTCCACTCCCACTTACCAAAGTGCTGACAGAGCCCATCACCCTCATTGAGCAGATACGAACACACTAACTCTGATACTGGAATGAGGTGTACAACTACAGGTACAGACTGACCCCCACACAGTAGTGCACAGGAAATGGCCATTGATGCCTGTTCCTGACAACATATGCCTCAGCTGTTTTAGAATGCCCCCGCCCCCTCATCTGTCACACTCTCCATTGTATTGTACTGTATTGTTTTCATTTATATAGCACCATTTCCCCATTTAGATGGCCTGAATGCGCTTTGTGGTTGGAACGCCCTCGGGGACCAACGTCCTGGTATGGGAAACGTTCTGAGAGTTGACCTTAACATGCGTGCCTGCATTCTGCCGGGATTAGGATTTAAGATAGCTGGCTAGGCTCCAGTAAGTAAACCCAGTGGTCAGGTACGTTGGTGGGTGCTGTCAGTGGTCGATGTGTACCCAGCTAGACTGAATCCATGTGCGTTCACTCTCTCACTGCTCTGTCGCTCTCTCTGTGCTGTTACTCTCTGTGATCTGTCACACTCTGTGTTCTGGCAGTCCATCGATGTACTGTCCCTCATTGCGCGGTCACTCTCTCTGCACTGTCTCTATCTGTGGGCTGTCACTCTCTGTGCTGATAGTCTCTTTGGGCAATCTCTCTTGGCGCTGTCACTCTCTCTTTCTGTTCGCTCTCTCTTTATTTCCCTTCTAATTCTCTTGTACCCCTGCATCACTTCTCGCATCCTACCTTGACATTTTGCGTTCTCCTCGCTACACCCTTGTGCCTATAACATGCCAAGAACTACAGTAAAAGTGAAACGTATTGAGTTTGCCAATGCTTGTTCCATGCTGCTTCAAGGGTTTAGTTAGATGACGTAGGCAGAACAAATCATGAACGGAAAGGGGACTACGAATCAACACATCCTTTAAAAGGCAGAGTGTTAAATGCACCTGAACACCTCGTCCTCTCTTTCTTGAAAGGGGTCAACCCTGAAACTCCTTTTAACCCTGAAACTCCTTTACAGCGAGAGCTGCAGCATTCCTGTCTGTCCCATCCCCCAGAGCCCGCTCGATTTCTGAGTTCGTCCGCGCGCATCCGGGTTTTCGAGCCTCTCATGTATGGAAACGCTTTGGCGAATTTACATAATTATCTTGTTTAGGTATTCAGAAGAAATGACATCAATTAATTATTTTGTGATTACAGCGCTGAAACATTCTGTTGATAAACTGCTTCGCTGCTTCCAACTCATCATGGCCATTTTGTTCCCAGTTTTCCAACACGGAGAGAGAACCTGCACCATTATTGTGATGAATTGGCTGTCTGAGCACCACGGAAAGCCAACCGGTCTTTTATACCAAGTAGTTCATTTAATTCTGAAAATGCGGATGCGCTGGAATTAAACGGTGGTATTTTGCAGTATGCTTCGTTCCTGGTTTGTGTCTCCTGCCATAAGCACGCCCACTCTAACAACCTGCACCGCTCTGATAATAACATGCAGTAAATCTCCCTCCCCCCTCTTTAACAGACGCGTTCATGATACCTTTGTCAAAGTGGTAATGTCAGCTAACAGTGAGGCAACCATAACCTGCATCCTTATTTTTGCAAAGCTTTGTAAAGCCAAGTAAAGTTGTCTTGTAGCACAATGTCTGCCATTTTGGTAGCCTCTCGGTGCTATCATGTGAAGAAGAGTGAGGGTAAATTACAGGCGTCATCATATAACTAATATCCTTTTCACAGAGCTCGCATGGTTGTCAATTTGGACTTTGACTGCTGGCCCAAATTGGCTCTTTTTACTCTCACTAGGGATATTCGGTGGGCGTAGGCGGTTCTGGTTGGTTAGTCGGATTTGCATCTCATAACTTTTTGCGACAAGTTTTGTGGCACTGTGTTCGATAGACATTTGTGTGTGATTGAGAGCACTTTGAAAATTATGCTTTCCCTAATTGTGAGCCAGTGCACTTTCTTTCTCACAGCAGAGAGTTGGTCTCTTTTCGGGATGTTGAGTACGGCGCGACGGGCATTGTTTTGGATTGTTTGTGATTTCTTTAAATTCCGCTTGGAGGTTCCTGCAAATAGGACATTGCAATAATCCAGTCTGGCCCCTGTGATTGTGCAGGTGAGTGTTAGGCAGCTGTCTGGGGTGCATAGCTGCATTGATAAGCCCGGCTGCGTATGCTGCGTATTCTGCTGGAGAAGCGATCGAGTTCACCTGCTTGGAAATGGTGAGCGTAGCATTTAAATGGACACCCTGGGTTTTTACTGATGCTGAGGTGGGGATCTGTGTCTCGTCAATGATGAAGGCTGAGAATTGGGAGTCTAGGTTCTTAATCGTCATTGGAGAGCCCACCAATAAAATGCCTGTTTTGTCATTGTTTAAGCACAGGAAAGGTACTGCCATCCAGGATTGTATTGTTGAGTAGACGGTGCAGGAATCTTCTTCGTACC
Source organism: Ambystoma mexicanum (assembly GCF_040938575.1). NCBI lineage: Eukaryota > Metazoa > Chordata > Amphibia > Caudata > Ambystomatidae > Ambystoma > Ambystoma mexicanum. The sequence continues at coordinate 410,930,949 of NC_090923.1, read as the reverse complement.
TACCAGTCAGGGGTAGGAGGATTTGAGTGTCATCGGCATAGTTAGAGCAGGATATGCCGATGCTGCCTAATAGGTCAAAGAGGGGCTTGGTAAATATGTTGTATAGGGCGGGGGAGATACAGGAGCCTTGTGGGACTCAGCAGGGGGTGGGTATATGTGGTGCGCTGGCCACGTCGGAGAAAACTCTAGTGGATCTGCCCTTTAGAAAGGATGCTATCCATGAGGTTGCCTCTGGTGACAAGTTTCCTGTGTCTTGGAGGTGTCGGCATAGTGTTTCGTGATTGACCAGAAAGAAGGCGACTGAGAGGTGTAGTAGGAGGAGCAGAGCAGGCTTTCCCTCATCTTTGATCATGTATAGCTGTTTTTTTTAAATCAAGGAGCACAGTTTCCGTGCCATGGCCCGGTCTGAAGCCTGATTGGCGCATCCCCAGGAAATGGTTTTCTTCTAAGTAAAATTGCATCTGGATGTAAGCTTCTCTATTTAGGATTTTTAGTAGGAATGGCACCGTGGTGATGGGCAGTAGTTGTTCGGGATGGACGGGTGGAGGATTGTTTTTCTTTATCAGTGGGAAGACCTGGGATTCTTTGAGGCTTTGTGGTACTCAGTTACTTGTGAAGGAGGAGTTGATTAATGTAGTGATAACGGGTAATAAGGTTTCTACATAGTCTTTAATGTTATTGGCTGGGCAGATGTCTCCTTTACACCTGGATGATTCTAGGTTTTCGATGATGTTGGCCGTTTCTTTCGAGATTTGTTTAAATTATTCGAACAAAGGGAAGAAAGCAGCACAGAAGGTCCCTGGAGAGCAGAGGAACAATAACAGAGGAAGAGACACATGCACGGAGTGCCCCCCTAAGAAAAGAAAATGGCGTGCAAGGGACGCAGACGTGGGACTAGAAAATGGGCGGCTATTGACCAGGGTAACGCAGCCATGGAACTGCTCCAGAATGACCAATGAAGGAAGGTGGAGTCCACGAAGAAGTGCCAGAGTGACTGTTATGTTATGTTTGTTTGTTTTTATGTTGGTTATGTTGTAAAACAATAAAGAGTTTTTTTTTTTTTTAAATTGATTAACGCTTCCAGACAATTCCTGACACCCCCTAGTTGCCTCACCATAGCCCGAGCGGTTATTGGTGCAAGGCTCGATTACTGCAACACCCTCTTTGCCGGTACATCCAAACAGAACATCAGCAAAATGCAGGTACTCCAAGATAATGCTCTATGCTCTGCCATAAACATATCAAAAAGAGACCACATCTCAGCAGCAAGAAGGGACAGCCCACTGGCTCCCCTTTCGTGAAAGGATTATATTCAAAACTCTGACCATCACACACAGATGCCTGTCCAACTCAGCCCCTGCCTACCTATCTTACAAAATCGTGAGAGCCCACTACGCTCACGCACACCGCCTTGTTCAACCTAAATTCAAACAATCTACAGCGGGTGGATCTAGCTTCCCAACAGTGGCAGCTACACACTGGAACTCCCTCCCACCCACTCCAAGAGTGGAGGAATCTTATTGGGTGTTCCGTAAAACACTGAAAACCTGGCTTTTTGGTTAATGCCGACAACTTGACAAGACTTGAAGCTTATAACTTGTGAACTTGATCTAAGACTGCAACCCTGTGCTCATTAATGTAAAAACATTTATGAATGTTAAGCGGAGCAAGTGTACCACCTCTATTTTTCCTCATTGTGTGTAACTGGTCATAACAGTGCCCTGATGCCCACATGTTTAGGGGCTTTACAAATGCAAAAATAAATAAATAAAAATAAATATTAATTAATGTTGTTTGCTTACAGGTGACAAAACCTCACTACAGTCACAAGTAGCTATTTTCGTGTGTACTAAAAAATAGGGCATGCGGTGGAGAAGAGTTGTTATCTCATGTTAGTTTATAAGGTGTAGGGCCAAGATACTAAAAGGTCAAATCCTGGCTTCACCACTACAGGGAATGGTGTTACCATTGGCTGCTCACTGTGCCAGATTGTAAACCAGTTTCCACCAGTGACAACATTTTTAACACACACTGCTGAGGTCGCTCACACTCGCCTGAACTTCTTTCACTCACATGGCTTTTAATAACCATTTAGTACATTTTTAACTCACTCCAACGTACTATCTTCTAACCTCTGCCTACAATTTATTAGAATTTTTATTTAATTAATTGTGACTTGGTTAACAAACAATATTTCACAATTACCATAAATGCAATTAAACAGTACAATAAAATAAAAATGTTTGTGTAATACAAAAGACGAAATACAAACCTAAAATGCATATGTATTACTCGAATGTTATATCAGCGAGATCTGTCTTCCTACTAACAGGCGTAGCCAGAATTAATCTGGAATAATCTGTGAGGGATCATAAACAAATCTTGTAAAATCTCACATCCTTATCTACATCTACATAAAGAAAATGTTTATTGTGGTATAGTTTACTTAAACTTTTCACAACCGCGTACAAAACCAAAATAAAAATCCACAACATCAAAATTAAAATGGGCCAGTGATAAAAAGTCAGTTAAGCATGGATAATACATGCCTGCTGACATGCACAATAGAATACAGCTCAATCAAACTAATGTTCTAAAAAGCTTGGCCGTTCCCCTCCAGAACAGAGTGAAGTAGATGATACATTGAACACTTCCCAAAAAGCAGATCCGGGCAAGGTTACCATCATACCTGCGGAACGTAAAGCCCCCATGCCTAGCAGATTCCACTGCCCCTTCCCTACAGAGGTTACATTCCCTTTCGTCCCTTGCTGTCTGGGACCAAGCTCCCTCTATTTCCCCCATTCTGATTGTATTAAATTTCAGTTTTAGGTAGTCCCACACGAGGTAGTTATCCACAAACTGACGGATGTAAGAAGGACTAGCCTTTCTTGTCAGGATATAGGCTGTAAACTCGGTAACCACGTTTTTGGTGCTGATATTTGTTATTGCCTGTTGCTGTGCACAATTTTCTAATATATCCTTCATAATTCTTTTGAATCGAGGGTAGGGGGAACTAAGAATATCTCCCGGTGCCAATTTTAGCCATCTAGTGGCTAGTGTGTAGAACAGAACCACATTGCTGGACCACATCCAGGAAAACCTCGATTGGTAGGTCTCAAATATCAGTGGCAATAAGGTGCCCGCCGGGGCATTAGTCAGCTTCCAAAGGGTGGCCAAACAGCTCAAGTATATTCTACAGAGAATGGGCATAAGATTGAACTCCAATAAGACCATCTCAATCACTGTGCGCTCTGGAGGACGCAAAAGGCTCGTCAGCAGATGTCTTTCCAATTTAGCCACCCCCCTCTAGCCTTGACAGTGACCAGGTCTCGGCACCGTAAGGCACAAGAGGTACCAACTTGATTTGGCATAGTTGTACTAATGATCCAATAGCAAACCCCCCTCCCTTCGAGGCAAAGAAAAGGATACCTCCCAGGGTCGTCTTAGACATTAACAGGATTTGGTCAAGATGGATCACTCCTTTCAGACCAGGGTCCAAGTGCAAACCCAGATATTTATAGGAGGCCATATCTTCTAGCCTTTTGCCATCTATTGTCCAAGGCCCAGTTTTCCCTTTCCCTCTCCGAGTATCAAAAACCTTGATTTTTGTTTTGGAGATGTTTAACACTAGAGAGTTAATATCAGCATATGCTTTCAGTGTATTCAGCGACGTTTATAACCGATCAGGTGTAAGGTAATACCAGGTCATCTGCCTTTCCCAGCCATTGTTTCGGGGTAGACCCCAGCTTAGGCGGGATGGCAGAGGATGATGCCAGTGCTTTTCCTAGGTCTGAGAGATATAGGTTAAACAATATTGGGGCTAGCGTGCAACCTTGTTTGAGGCCCCTACTTGTTGGAATCCAGGAAGAGTGCCCGCCCTGCTGATTGAGTCTAATCGTTACCCTAGTTTCAGAATATAACAGTTTAATCACATTATGTACAGATTATCTACAATCTATGAAGAGGTATCTCCAAGATTCTAGAATTTAAGAAAATATTTTGGTAAAGAATTCCACAATGTGAATGCTATCATATTCCATGTAGTTCTTTTAGTTAGTTAATTTCATTTTATTATTACACCAATCCCATTCCAGAAGCTTCTTTTTAACCCTAACTGGATTATTTAGTAAGATGTGTTTGTCAACAAATATCATCTAAGGCATCATCACAGTGTGCAAGTATGTCATTTAAAACTTTGCAACTATGACCTTTGGCAAACCTATACTGATAGCTTTTGAGAGTGTTTTCAGTTGCCCGTAGGATATTATGATAGACAGTGTTTTCCATAATATTACAGATTTTAAAGAATTAAGACCTAGCTCACTATGAATTTTCATCATTGGCACAGCAGTGGGTAGAGATTGGTTGTTCTTCCAAATAGTGCCTTCCAATCTCTCAATGATCTCCTAGTTTTTAATGTCCACCACTTCCAGTCCGCAGGTAATCGATGGATATGCTTAATTTTGTGAAATAACACCATGGGTTGTAATGACCACCTGCAGTATGTATTTTTTTATTTTCTTCAATTATGTTGCCAAGGCTACAACCTTCACCCTTAAACCCTCAACAGTAGAGTAGCACCATACCTGTTAAAGATTGGAAAGCCCAGATAAATGAGATTCTTTACATGTTGAATGGTTTCACCATCAAGTTTCCAATTATGCCTAACTGTTTCATTAATCAATTGGCAGTGTTGTTTCATAAATATGGTGAAGACTTTCAATAGTTTGCACAGACCTAGGACCGGTGAAATTGAATCAAGTGGAAACCATAAAATATCTGGGAGTATGGATAAATTTGTCCTGGGATGTACATCAATGGGGTGACGCAATCTATAGAAAGGCGAGATCACGAGCCGCCATGCTCTGAGTATACATAGATTATTCGGGACATTTTCTTTACGACCTGTATTGCTATTCTACTGCCAGCAGGTAACTCCGATATTGGCATACGGAGCTGAAGCGGCACTTAATCTATCTTGGAAACAATGGGATCTCCTTGAAGGGTTATTTTGGAGAAATGTCCTGGCATTGGCAAAGAAGTTCACAATCCCCAGAATAAGATTTGAATTAGCAATTCAGTCAATCCATTCAATTATTGTCTGGGAATCCATAGATCTATATCGGAAAACACTTACGGAAGAACATGGTCTATCCCTAGAAATATTGAAAACAACGACCACCACCCAACAAAATGGAATTTTGAACTTGTGGAAAAACAGATGTTCAAGGTGGTTAAAAGATCTAGATTCTTCAGAAGAATCATTAGTAACAAACCCAGTCCTAGTGAGAAAAATTAAATCCAGTGAAATGACTGGATAGAGATTGAAAAAGAAAAAGCTAAATACAAATTGTCCATCAATTGCCCTGCTGATGTGCAAGCATTGTCTCAAATTCCATCCTATCTGCATAAATTGCCTTGCTCGAAGACCAGAGATCTTTTTATGCATGTAATATTAAATCCTTTGCCAACAAGACATGTTTTAGCACAAAGGAAACAATTGAATGGGAAACCAAACAACTGCAGATTATGTGCCATTACTGATCAAAAAGGATTACTTCAACATATTCTGATGGAAAGTGATGATCACAAATCAGATTGAAATATCCTGACCTATTTCAACTTGAAGCCATAGGACTAAACACAGATTGATGCGAAAATAAATAATTAATCTTTAGGATCCTGCAATTTTGGATAGAGGTCACAGAAGCCTTCTGATAATTATTGTCATTGGCGAAACATCAGCATTTCCCAGATCCATTCTATGAACTAAAGATTAGTAATGATTTTGGAAGAAACGATAAGCAATCCCTAGAAGATCACAATAATGATAGTGGAGGTTAATATTGCAAAGAACCGGACATATGTAAATTGTTTTTAGAGAAACTTGTTTTTTTGGCTTTTGATAATTCACGATTTTAATGAAGGATTAACTTTGATGTCATTAAGTAAAAGGTTTGTAATAAACAAAAAATATTAATACATAAAAAAAAGGAATTAAGACCTAGCTCACTATGAATTTTCCTCATTGGCTCAGCAGAGGGTAGAGATAGGTTGTACTTCCAAATAGTGCCTTCCAATCTCTCAATGAGCACCCAGTCTTTAATGTCCGCCACTTCGAATCGGGAGATAAGCAAAGGAATTACTTAATTTTGTAAAATAACACCACGGGTTGTAATGACCACCTGCAGCCTGTATTTTTTATTTTCTTTAGATTATTTACATGTTGAATGGTTTCACCATCAAGTTTCCAATAGTGCCTATCTGTTTTATTCATCAATAGGCAGTGTTGCTATGGGGGTAGAGTCCAAAAGGGTAATGTCGTCCACGTATGCGAGCCGACTAATGTGAAAGTCACGTATTTTGGGAGGGAACATTCAGACTGTTCCCAAAGCCAGATCAGGTATATACAAGTTGAAAAGGTTGGAAGCCAAGACACAACCCCGCCTCAGCCCTGTATATGTCAAAATCTCATGTTAAGGAGGATCTCTCCCATTCAGCTTTATCTGTAGTTTAGTATCCGTGTGAGGGAGTATTAATAGTTTTAGAAGACCTATGGGTATCCCCCAACATGATCATTTTTGCCAAAGAATCTGCCTGTTTACTTTGTGAAATGCAGCTGTCGGGTCGATAAATGCTACATGAACTGGCAGGCAACATTTTCTACAAGCCTGTCTTTGGATGAGAGATAAAAGAAACCCATTTATTGTCGTTCCCATGTGTTTTCTAAAACCAATTTGGAAATTATTTAAATCTCCCATTACTAATTGCCCACCTGTTTAGCTCCACAAGAAGTATGCTGGCAAATACTTAAATTGATACATCTAAAAGTGCTATAGGCCTATAGGCTTATAATTGGATTTAGAAAGCAAATCTCCTATCTTGACAACTGGTACTATAAACGATCTATGCCAGGGTTCTGCAACTTGCAGCTGTCCAGATGTTTTGGGCAACAAACTCCCATTGGCCCTCACCATAGAGGATGGTAGTTGTAGACCTGCATTAGGATTTACTTCTTGTCCAGTCTAAACAAGTAGTACAATCACTTCATTGGCACATCATTCTGTGTGCTTGTAAGAATTCGAGCAAATGTGTGTTTTGAACTGTATGTCACGTATTGAGTTTTTGTATATATTTTAATCTGTATATACCATTATCTATTAACTTTAGGCATTGTCATTTTGTCTCTCACCTCATTTGAGACTTTTTGCTTGTGTTTCTTTATGCTAGCAACCATGTGTTTACACAATGTCACAAACATATGAAATTGTTGTAGAGGGTAATATGAATAAATGGATATATTTTGTTTACAATATATTCTGGTGAATAAGGACATGTGTCATGTCCTCTGTCATGTCCAATCGTTCACCTGCTACTGTTCCCAGTTCCCACATGCACTCCCAACAGCAGCGACAGCAGCAGCGGCACAGCCGCAGAGGTTACGCCCCTTTCCACGCTGGCGGTTGCCATGGCGACTCCTTAACGCTCCGCGGCGAAACAAGGGCATAGGGAAACCCACGCGTCACATGCCCGGAAGACACCCGCAACACCAATCCCTGTCTGCGTTGCGTTCCACGTTTCACGCAGCTGCGGTCACGTGACCGCGTCACATGACCATGCTCGTATTGAAAAAGGGCGAGCAAATGCGGAAACATTGCTTCACAGCTTCTTCACGGAGAACTGCTTGGCGTTTGGATTAATCTTGTTATTTAAATATTACCTTGATCTCGGAACGTTTGCTTGGACTGTCTTTGGATTTACCTACCTGGATTTTGGCCTGCTGTCTGATCATCTGGACTTTTGACCACTGGCTTGGATATTGAACTTGGTACTTGGATTTCCCTGTCTACACTTCTGTCTTTTGGCTCCTGACCTCGGATTGTGTTTTTGGATTGATCACATATTACGTTCTTGTTCCATACCTAACTCAGGTGTCTCCGAGAGTGCCATCAGAACACCTCAGCCTGCTGCTGCTGTCAGCATACTACCTGCCTACGCCTACAAACTCCCAACTGCCCACTTTAGGTAAGCCGCTGTTACATTGTCATTACTGTCCTTCCCATTGTTGTCAATTATCATTGCTTAAACATAACCCTTCATTGCCTTACAGTGGTCAGGGGGTTCTTCCGGCGTTCCCGGTTCCAGGCTGACAACACTTTACACCTGTGGCCTCAAAGATTGCTCGAGTAGTGTTTTTACTCTTACTCATGCGGTACTTGGGGACGGAGGTATTATTTATCTACCCGACCATCAAGTCAGAACAACGTGTTTTTGAAACAGAAAAAAATATAAAAGCCCAAAAAAGAACTTTCCTTTGGTTCAGGGTTCTCTTAACGCATAAGTATTTGTAATCACGTTTAACTTTGCAAACCTATGTTGGGAACCCACCTTTGTATATTGTAGACCAAAACATCTGGAGAGCCAAAGGTTGCAGACCGCTGATCTATTCCAAGTATCTGGTATCTGTCCAGTGGGATTAATTGTCGACAATAGGAGTGTAATGGTCCATCATTTTGGTTTACCTTTTAATGTTAAATAGTTCAATCATCCGGTACACAGGCCTTGGACCTTTTAAATTTAAAAATGTGTTTTTGTATGTCCTGGACATCAAATGTACCCTACCATACCCCTGTCTCGAATGTATTCATGCTCAGGAGCGTCTTTTGCCTTACCCCATAGTTTCTCAAAATGCATAATCCACTGAGTCTTATAAATAATATGGTAAGATTGGCAATAAACATGACGACTGGGGTTGGAACTAGTAAGGATCCAAAATTCTCCTGTATTGAAGGTTGCAATAATTCTATGGTTGTTGGTTAATTCTAGGTGGTATTTAAAACCCTTTAACCTATTTCTTGTAATTTTGTTTATATTTCCTTCTAACATTGCACAGGGTGGGTTCACCCTTTATCTCACTGTTTTCTAGAGATCTTAAGTCACTTCCTAGTTCTATTTTTTACCTTTCACTTCTAGATTGAAGTGGTAACAATGGAAATATTCATTTTAAGGTCTACATATTTTGGAAGGGCGAAAAATCCTAAAGGATATCTCCAATAAATGTTTGTATACCAAGGGTCAATCAAACTGATTCAGATTCTCCTTAAAGGTATATTTTAAATGGTATACCAACATCATGTTATATTTAGATATATTTGTTTGAGACCAAGCAATCCTATTCTTGACAATATTTGAGTTTAAACCTGTGATTGCTAAGTTATATGTATTCGGAGGAGTCGGCCATTTCATTTGCAGTTTAGTTGTGAATGATCACTTACATCTGTTCTCTCAATAGTCAATTGTTAGGGAGAATTCTCAGGAATGTGCTAATTCCATTCTACCTTAGAGACCCCCAGCACTTTTGCTGGACTTTATGACTTTACATTTTTATCCTGGATAGAGTGAGACCTTTTTCCCACTCTCTCATGTATTTTTATTTGATTTGAACCCTGTGTTTATTTTGGTTTTGGAGTCTGACAAACTCCATAGGCATCATCTTTTTACATTATGAAACACAGCACCTTCAGTGCAGTGGCACAGAAAAGTCCTTTGGATTTCTGCCAAGAATTAAATTCCTTCTCTTGTATAACTACTGTTTCCAAAAGTAGTAAAGTGAAATTGACTTTACTTACCTTTTTCTCTTTGTAGACCCAACACACACTATTTTACATAGGGTGGTGGAGGGGTTACTTAGTATCCCCTTTGTCTACCTTCTCATGTAACATTTTTATGTTACCCTTTCTACAATTAATGGCTGGTGGCAGTGGTTTACTTTTTCCTACCATTGTGTGTGTTCACCGCGGGCTGCGTTCGCAGCTGCAGTATAGCACACATGGGTGCCCATTTTGTCAAAATAGGCCCGTCTTCTTTTTTCGCCATTTCTTGTAGGAAAGGTCCTCCTTGAGATTTACTCTGCGCACCAAACCAGGTTTGGTCTCTTTGTTCGCTTTGTCTATAGCAGGGTTCACTGCTGAAGCCCGCCTCTAGCTCCAACGTGTCTGACAGGGCAGGAAGAGAGGGAGGTTCACAAAACTCCCTGTGCTTAGTCTCATTGGTTACAGGAATGCACCCAAAGGTGATTGGCTGGCGGGTTGTCCTTGGAGGACAGCCACCCTGCTGTGTGAGTGACAGCAAGGCTTCAAATGAATGGGAGAAACTTGTATAAAAGGCAAGGTCTTTTGCAAGGAAGGCAGAGTCGACCACTGGACGAAGGAACCAAAGAAGAAACCAAACAAGAAGCCTGCTGTAACCTCCTGGACCATTGGTTTACCCGGTGAAGCCCTGCTGCATTGCTGAAGCTCCGAATTTCTAATCGACTACAGAGGCCCTGCAAGGACGACTTCTCCCCTTGGGTTGATGGGACCAATCAGCCCCAAGACGAACTCTACTGGAATCCCTCTCTATGCTGGCTGTAATTCATTGCTGATGCAGGAACCGAGCGCCAGGGGACAGGAACACCAGAATCGAGTACATCGCCTTTAAGCCCGACCCGAGCTCCAGGAAGAACCTCCAGACTCCCTCGAAGCAGGACTAACCAAGCCTGAGCCACCTCAACAGAGTGCTGGACCCCAGAAGCAAGGAAAGTCCACAAGGTGTCCAAGAACCGTGGTGGTGCTATTTGCGAGTAGCTGAAACCGCGAAGTGCCGCTGATCTGAATTGTGCCCCTTGCTGCCGTCGACCTTCAAACTGTAGTGCTCGAGTCCCCGCATGTCCTCCCTCTTGTCCCCATGACTGAGGCCCAGGAACAACAGGATCTGCAGGAACTACAACAGGAACAGAAGCCAGCTGGAACCTTTTCATCAGACTCAGGGTACTGTGAACTAGGGGTACTTACCTCTGGTTGTGTGTAGCTTGCTTGCTCTCAGTTGAGACTTGCATTTGCTGCCTTTGGCAGAGTTGCTTGCAGCTTTGCCCTTCACAAGCCTTCCAGCGTGTGGCCCAACAGGGATTTCTTTTACAACAAAACTCTCTTTAACATTGTGCAAGTCTTTTGTGCTAATCTTCAAGAAGTGCATCAGCTCCCCTAGACTTTGCTCAAATTACATTGGCTGTCCTGGCTCCCTGAAGATTCTTCTTACCCTCTGACTTTGGGCCTCATTAGGACCCTGGCGGAGAGGGTATTACGCCAGCGTAGTGCATGGCGTACCTCTCCGCCATACTACGAGTTCCCGTAGCGCCATGGAGGTTTTCTCCGCCTGGTTTTACCAGCCGGAGAAAACCATGGCGCTACGGGACCTCGTTGTTAATTACGCCACCGTATTTTACGGTGGCGTAATTAACTCCTTCCCCACTCCCATTATACCCTATGGGGCAAAAATGGGAATGGGGAAGGGCAGAATGGGGATTGGGGATTTACCGCTCCGCCGAGGTCGGAATGGGGCGGTAAATCCGCCAACCCCCATGGCGCTATCGGCGGCTTTCCGCCATGCTTCGCGGTGCATTTAGCACCGCGAAGTCCGCCTGGGTCGTAATGTTGATCTGTCCCTCCAAAAAGTCATACATACCTTACTTGTATAGTTGGGGAAGGTTTAAACTATATTGCATTGGGGGATTGAAAAGTGCTTACCTGTTTGGTTGTGTGTAGCGGGCTCGCTCTCAGTTAAGACTTGCATTTGCTGCCTTTTGCAGAGTTGCTTGCAGCTTTGCCCTTCACAAGCCTTCCAGCTTGTGGCCCAACAGTGATTTCATTTACAACAAAACTCTCTTTAACATTGTGCAAGACTTTTGTGCTAATCTTATGCCTTTTGCATAGTTGCTTGCAGCTTGAGGTTTAAACTACATTGCATTGGGGGATTGAAAAGGGCCTAACTGTTTGAGAAACTTGTTAACCTTTGTTTCCTTCCCTAACCATTTCCTTTTTGCCACAACGTCAGTATTACTATCTAAGTGTGAAAAGTGATATATTAATGTCCTCAGTGTCCTAACTACTGAAGTCACCTCAGGGTGTAGGAATATGTGTACGCCATCCCAAAAGGGTATCTACTTACTTTATTGAACTGAAGGAGTGTATTGTTGAAGTATATTTAATTGTTGCATTTTGCTCCCTTCTAAAAAAGGCTTATTTTAAAACTGACTGTTAAATTAATAAATAATTATTTGATTAAGAAACCTTGAGTTTAAGTGTTATTTGAATACCTGTCACTGTGAATCTCTATGTTACAACCCTACAGCTCACATTGACACCTCTTGTGATAAGCCTGGCTGCTCAGTCACTGTACCTGTTGCCAAGAGGACAAGGCTGGTGTAGTCTCCCACAGGGTTACTACATACAATCTTACCTAACATCAATGTTCTGCAACAATTAAACACTTCCAGAGTACACAAAATGAATGCAATGTTAGAATACACGTTCACTCTTGCCCGTGAACAGTTACTTGGTATATCCCTGGTTAAATTACCATTGACTCTAATCAAATTCCATGTAATCCACAATAAGGTTATCTATGGAACCTTTCTTTCTAAAAAAAAGTCTAAAGGAATCCATGTCTCCACATTAAAGTCAGTTTCTATTACCATCATGTACCTGGACATTTGGATAAAACAGTTAAAACCTCCTGCTATTATGACTCTAGGTGAGCCACCTTCATTGAACCAGTGTTTGGAATTCAATTTGCTTTCAGACCTTGCGTGTGGGAAATCATTATGGGTCATAGAAAAATTGACTTAAACACAACTGCAGGTGGTAGCAGCTATTAATGACTGATGAATTACTTAATGGATGTGAACCCTGCTCAGTTACCTTAAAGTTTAAACCTACATTCTCCTGAACCCTCCTGCTGTCAGTCAATACATAAGGCATGGCCCCATATATTCCTGCTCTGACAATAAAAGGGGATTATATCCTTATTATTTTACAACAGGCTATGATCATTGACACTCATGTCCAGTCCTTACTGCTGTGGCTTCACCTTTGTAGTCCCCCCTTTAGACTGATCTAAGCCATCAACATGAAAAACATGTTCATTGGCCCTCCTTCTGGCATGCTCCTTTCCAGTTGAAACACTACCCTTTCCACGCCTAACTTTATCCCCTGCCTTTGTCACACTCTAACCACTTAATAACTTGTACACTCCCGCCCCGTTTCTAATTTATACTCACATTCTCCAAAACCATATACTCTTGGGAATGCCACCTGGTCTAGTAAAGTGCTGTTGGTTATGCATTGATGACTTCACATGAGTTATTGCAGAATAGCCTTTTATATCCTTTGTGACCTAGCCGCAACAGAATGAAGCTACACCAGGGAATGGAACCTAAACATATTAATCATTAATGGTGCATTTGTTAGAGTGCAAATATTACTGCATTTTTGGTTCACAAAATCTTTAGTTGAAATATAAAAGGTTTCAACAAGCCCACGCCCTCTAAAGAAATGCATGCACAAAAGAGTGCAGACTAAGGCTTTGTGCTGTGTTTAGACAGTGCTTACTATTTAAATGGAAATAAATATGTTGGCGAGTAGGTTATATATGGGCCCTCCAGTAATTTAACAGCTATTTTGTGATTATGCTTCAGGCAAATAACACACACAAGGTATGGGAAATTGGGAGATGCGTTTATGCATATTGGCAATTAAAGGTTAAAGGTTATGAGTGGTAGCCAAGTCCCTGCTAGCCACCCACGTCTAAATGGCATGTGGATTGGTGGTGAGAGGTACACTACAGAAATAAACTGGATAAGAGGATAGTCACGTATGTGTGTAGCTGAATTTTTGTCGTGAAAGGTAGCTGCATTCTTATGGTAGAAGTGCTGTGTGAAGTGTCATTCGAGTTGTGCGTGAATGCGGATGCGTGCGTAAGTGTGGCCCTGCCCTGCCTTCGGCTAATTCCATAAACGCAGGCTGCAAGAGGAAAAAAGCAATGGTTATATTCAAAGGAATGCCTAGAATTGGTAAATTTGGCTAGATGCTAAACATCTGGGTAGATAAATTAAGGTGGCATTTTTCTGCATGCATCCAGCTATCATAAAGTGGCTACATTCTAAACCCAATAAGACCATAGAGGCTGCATTCTGCCAACACCTGCATTTCATGTAATAGACACGTTCTACAATTGTCTAGAATCAATAATTTGGCTACCCTCAGGCAAACCCTACATTACCCAGTGATACTATCAACAAACCCTTAATGATCATGAAATGCAGAACCAAGAGTGATGGGTGTCCCGTCAAAGGATCGACTCAAAAGGGTCGAATGACAAAAGGGTCGAGTCAAAACGACCGAAAACAAAAGGGTTGAATCTTTTTTTTAAATGTATATTTTTTGTTGTTGTTGCTTTAGTATAGGTAAAAAGGTGTTTTTACACCAAAAACAGGGGTTTGTTGGGGGGACCCACCCAAAAAAAAAAATATTCAAATCTTTTTTTCGGTCCTTTGACTCGACCCTTTTGTCATTCGACCCTTTTGATTTGAACCTTTGACCTATAACCGGAGTGATGAACTGGAAATGTGAATTAGCTCCATTTCAAATATTCCATGGTGCAATATCAGAGAAGGGTGATGCCCACGTGCAGCAATAATTAAGTGGAGTCCCCATCAACCAACCCTGTGGCCTGAGCAAGCCTACAATTGGCAAGCCCCAGTCTCCCAACCCAACTTACATTGATGTGGCAAGTAAGGTATTGCAGGACCATCTTCCCAACCATTTTATCTATATCCAAGGATGGCTGTCGGGATGTAAGGATCACGTTAAAAGCCATTCCTAAAACATTCTCTTTTGCCACACCTGGGACAGTGAGTGTCTTAAAGCCTCAGCCTGCTGGCCCTCATGAATATGTTGGGATGCACTTACAGCGTCCCAGCCAGGCAAGAAAGATTCAGGCTGAGGAAAACCTATTAGCACGTACCATTGTACCATAACAGAATATAACGCAGACTTGGATATGGAGCTGTGGCTCTGTTCAGCTCAGTCCCAAACAAATCCATTTTCCGTTCCCCAGGAGAGAAGCTGAGGTCAGAGGCACCTGGAGTGCACAGGCAAATGCTAATTGTATTCAGCTGGTGGGCCTGGACACGGTGGGAACTGAATGTTAGCTGCGGAGAGAGCAGGAAGGGATGCACCCTTTGAAGGACACATTCATGAGAATATGGCATGAGGTTTTGTGATGCCAAGAGGCATCATTTAGAACATTTAGAGCACTACTGCCCCCACCAAAGAAGCAGTGATCCTATTTGAATTACAAGTAGACCCTAACCAAAAGCAAATAAATCCCTGGAATTCAGACTCAAGAGCAGTGCCCCTGGCACATCATTACCGGGCACGTGGGGATTGAAGGAGATAAGGGGAGCCATGTCTGGAACATTGCGTGATTTGGGATAGTAGGAGCTGAGATGATCCCCGTAACTTTAGTTCAAGGTCGGGGTGCAGCTTGTGTGTGCCTTGGCGTCTGGTATAATGAGAAGGCCTATTATCTTATCAAAGCAGAGTTGGCCTTGTCAGTTTACTTTGAATGTGTCTGGATCGGGGGGGTGCAAATCACATGACGGCCACGATTTATTAGTGTGTCAGTATCCTGATGTCATCAATGAAATTTGTGATGCCATCATTGATGTCCTGGGTGTTAGTGTTAGCAGTGCACAGTGTTGCGGGCAGTTAAGGTTGCTTAGCCTACCATAACTGGCCAATTTCAGGGGTTTATCGGTTTCCCTTCGAACCATGTCAAGTTTATAACGTTTTTTTGTGTGAATTTGACAGTTTTTTAGTAGCGCAACTTAACCATAACGTCCCCTTAACAACGTTTTTTTAGTGAATTTTACAGGTTTTTAGTGGGGCAACTTAACCATAGCGTCGCTTTAGCAAAGTTTTTTTTACTGAATTTCATAGTTTTTTAGTAGGGTAACTTAATCATAACATCCCGTTAACATAGTTTTTTTACTGATTTACTGAATATACACTTTCATGATGTGAATTTGGGAGATATGCACTATAATTCCCTTACTTTATATACATGTAACATAGAACATACAGAACCCCCTTGCTAATGATATTTGAAAGGCACGGACGGAGCGCCTGTCTGCGGTCGGGCACGGACGAGATCAACACTACCCAAACAGTGATGGGGTATCTGAAATTGTACTATTGTGCCATATGAGAAATGCACAAGTTTAAAAAAGAACACATAAACACATAAAGATATGCCTCCAACGTAATTACCTCACAGAAACTGTGCAGCCAGGAGTGACAGTAGATGCATACAGCATAACGAAGACAAATTACAAGAAAATAGTAAGTGAACTTCATTTTTATTATATGTGTGTGTACCTTTTTGTATAAGGTGCAGAAAAAATAATGTATTTCTGTTGTTTTGACACAGAAATGTGCAGTACTTTGGGGTGGCTGGAGGTGAATTTTCTGCATGGGGAAATGTCAGAAGATAGCGATAATAATGGTACACCTTCGCTGCATAAGCAAATTAATACTCAGTATTTTATGGGCATTTAACATATATATATGCATTTTTAACAGACCAGGTAAAAAAAAAGAAAGTCCACCAAAGGACACAGAGCAAGACAGCCTGAAATGGATAGAAGAGAAAATGGACATACGAAATGAGAATTTTAACAGGTTAAGGCAATTTGTGGAGGAATACGTGTGAGGAAAAATAATATATCACTGCCCCACCTGTACCTGTCCCCTTCTCCATTTTCTAGTGAACCATCCCCAAACCCTCAAGAAGAACATAAACGTTTTGACGAAAAAACATCCATCCCATCATCCCCTCACAACCAGCCAGTGTTAAACCCTAATTCCCCTATATTCGTTTCAGTATCTGCTTCCCCCTGTATTTCTCTTGATTGATGTATGTGTGTGTATTGAATTTTTTTTATGTTAGTTGTAGTGGAATGATTTGGATCAAAAACATTTTTTTTAAAAGAGTTAAAATGTCCACGGACAGCACGCCTGTTCAGGCTGGCCGTGATCAATATAATATGGATTTTCTAAAGGCAATACCCCTACCCGTACCATTCGCACCAGGTGTCCAAGCTGTCCGTAAATTAACAAAATGGGGACGCCCTGAGGACATTATACCTCTCCGCACTGGTCACAACCAAGATAAAACATGGTTGTAGAACACACCAGGTGTCCAGGATGTCTGTAAATGAACAAAATGGGAGTGTCCTAAGGACACTATACCTGTCCGTACCGTCTGCAGCCAAGATGGAACTGTCCGTAGAACAGGTTCAGTGGCTGGCATGTCCGTAGTCAAACAAAATGGAGCTGTCCTAAGGACACTGTACCTGGCCGTACAGTCAGCAGAACATCTATGCACATGCGCATCACACCCATAAGTACTGCGAACATTGCGCCTGTCCGTAACTGTCCGCCTCACTTGTGTCGCACTTTTAATTAGTTTGAGGACGCGAACCGCGCATGCGCACGTCCGTTACTCTGCATTTGGTGTCCAGCGGGCACCCATTTCCTTCGCGGATGTGTTCACAACGTCATCATGTGACCGCACCCACGCTGAGCGTGTGGCCTAATTTGCGCAGTTTGTGTGCTTCCGCAACATTTCAAAAGAACTTATATAGACATGTGAAATAATTTTACAGTATAAAATCACCATTTCACATGTCCCATACAATGTCCCTACCTTTCAACGTATTGTTTAGAATTTTTGCAAGGCTTTTGAGTAATCGATATGGTCATGAGGCACACCCCTCCACATCTATAAAAGGCCACACCCGCAAGCTCATCATATTCATTGTACTTCTGGCTATAGCAGATTGAGTTGTGCTGCCTTTACTGCTGTAGCGAATATTAGCCGACCAATCCTAATGGCATCCATGGCTGCTGTTGCTTCATTAGCCTCAGCACCACCCCCAAGCCCCCCACCGCCACCACCACCCCAAGGGCCTGCAGAGGGAAATAGGCGTGAGGATGTAGAGAGTGAGGAAGAAGAGGAAGAAGAGAATTAGAAGAGGAACTCTGCACTACAACCACTCGCCGGGAGTCGTGGGTGTGGCGGTTGTTTACCATTTGTGGAAATGTACCAAAAGCACATGCAAACCAGGTCAGGTGTAACCAGTGAAAGTTGGTGATACAGCTTTGGTAAGACAACCATGAAGCGACACCTAACTTCGTTCCACAGTGCAGACATTTGCAAGGTGGTACCATGTGAAGAACATAGTAGGTTGAGTTACTCCGCAGCATCCTCTGAGTATGATCCTCTCACCACAAGAGACACTCATGTGGGAGAGCGCATTCCTCCAGCTGCCTCACAGGCCATTCGCGATGCTGTTGACCCTTACCATGCGAGGGTCACAATATTGTGTATGTACTGCGACGCAGTTCTCTGCAGGGGGGAGACTCTTCTAAGTGCTTTTGAGCCAACGGTCACAGAGCACCAGAAGAACTGCTCCCTACCTAAGTAAAGTCCACCCTACATCTTTCTCTCTCCACCTGCTCTTTCTTATCCCCATGGTTGGTGTCCCTTTCTTACCCTCCTTCACCCTCCTTTCCTAGTGTGTCGTGTGTTAAAAAATAAAAAAATGGAAAACAACAGAAATTACAAAAAAGGCTCTTTTCAGAGCCGCCTTTCTCAGTTTAACAATGGAACTATCATGTGGCCGGTGTAGGCCCCCGCGCATTTTTCAAAAAGTCTGCGGACAGTCGTAGGACGTACAAAAATGGAGGGAGCAAGTGGAGCACAACCAATGCACTTTTTGCTGGGAGTAAGTAGTGGCTCTGAAAAGAGCCTTTTGGTGGTGATTTGTGTGTTTCAAAAACTATGGATTCGAAAAAACAGATTGCCAAATAGGTGACTATGGGCCTCATTACGACTCAGGCGGTAAGGGGTTTACGGCAGCGTAAACAGCGCCGACCCTTACCGCCTGATTCCGAGGTCCCTTAGCGCCATGGCGGATTTAACACCTGCTTTTAGCAGGTGTTAAAATCCATGGCGCTAAGGGACCATGTTGTTAATTACGCCACCGTAATTTACGGTGGCGTAATTAACGCCTTCCCCACTCCCATTATGCCCTATGGGGCAAAAATGGGAATGGGGAAGGGTAAATGGGGATTGGGGACTTACCGCCCCGCCGACCTCGGAATGGGGCAATAAGTCCGCCAACCACCATGGCGTAAACATAGTTTACGCCATGGTGGTAAAGGTACGACCCAGGCGGTAACTTACCGCCTGGGTCGTAATGGCCCAATGAATCCAAAAAAGGTTACAATGCATTTTGAACATTTCGAAGAAAAATCTGATTGTGAGATGGACTCCATCTCTGCGAAAAATGAAAGTGCTGCGAAACAAATTGTTTTCATTGTGGAATGAGGACATGCCAACATCTCTTAGAAAGGCGGAAACAGCCATCTTGACACTGCACCTCGACTTCTCGATTTGTGGACCAAATGCAGAATAACGCAGCCACATTTGTCTTTGTGCAATACGAGAAAAAACTACTTGGCAATTTGGAAACATGTCCATGACCTTTGCAAGTCCTTCCTTCATTGCAAATTGCAAAGAAATTCCAGAGACATGCCCTAAACTGTTTCCTCCACAATTAATGATAATTATATCAGGATGACGCTCTGTCTGTAAAGTAGCACAGAGAGGTACCAAGTCCAGCCACTTCATTCCACGCACTCCATGCCAGTGCACTTCCACATGAGAAAATCCACGATCTGCAGATATACCGCAACTTTCTGCATACACCTTCAACCAATGTATCCATGAGTCTCCCAAAATCCAGATAATCTGTTTTCGAGCACACAGAGCCATAGCTGTCTGGTCTCCTGTCAGGAAAAAGACGTTCTGACTAAATCTCTACATTCGCAACACACCCAGTGAACTTTACTGAACAATCCCTAGCTTCGCACATTCTCATTTGCATGCGTCTCCTCCCCAGAAACCCCGTTGATAATACACGCTGCCTGCAGACTACTGTCATGTCCATGGACGCGTAGAGGATCTGAGCGTGATGACTTTACATTTAAATACTATTCCCCTTTTCCCCTGTAAGGTGGGCTCTGGAAAGAGACTTTTTTTTGTTGTTTTTTGGGCAGATGCCTGACGGACACCTGTTATTTTGTGTTTTTTTGATTTTTTTTCTTCTTACTTTAATCCTACAATCATTACAGAACCTTCTCCAAAGCAAGCCTTACATTCCAAAACAATGTGGCATTTCCCAAAAAAAATAACAAAACACCATCTGCTTCAAAATAAGCTGCATTACTGTAAACAATGTTCTCGTGGCTGCAGAAAAACATACCAGCGTGTAACATGAAAGCACGCATGCCGCGATTGATGGTACTCCTCCCAATGCTTTGATCAGGACAGAAAACAGAACTGTTGTACCATTTTCCTCTAGGGAGTAAGCCAGAAAAAATTACTTTTGCAGTTGGAAAGATATTAATGACTGCTTGCACCAACTGTTCCAAATCTTCCAACAAAGTAGGTGAAGTCACGTAGTCCAAATGGCAAGCACTGTAGTACAAAAGTACCACATGGGAACTGGTCATCCTACGCATATCTCTGCAAACTTGGAGAATTGCTGCAACATTGCAATCAGTCGCAGCGCTCCACACCACCTCCACTCCTCTAACATTGAAATTGTGTGCCTCATGCCTACTTTCGGAATAGTGCTGTAAACCATGGACAAAAATATCTCTGAGCACCAACACCCTACCCTGACTGTCTCCACCTCTGCCATCTTCACTACATGCACCGTCTTTTGACACAAATGAACAATGTGAACATCTGATTGGCTGATGCCTACAGTCCCCTTTCCATGGTGGATTTGCTGTAGAACCCCATAAGTGCCACGCCCTACCACGGACAAGCGCGGTCTACGTGCTGCACGTCACATTTAGCCAGTCCTTCTACCCTTTCCACATCACTCGCAAATCCATTCCCTCATTGGACAGAGCTAAGCAGTCACACAAACATCCAGCAATCACATACAAGATCTCTACAACTAACTCCGTCATCAGAGTTCCGCACTTCAAATGTACTGTTGATCACTCTGAATGCAAGTCGCAAATCATTGCAAAGCACCTACTTCAAAAATTACTATGCAAGTGTTGTGGATTTCTACTTACAGCTCCATGCATACGCACATGCATGGGTACAAAGTACAGGTATGCATATTTTATTCAGAGAACATGTGCAACCCTTATGATTTCATTTAACCAAATAAATGCCACTAAATCTACATAGCCAATACATACCAACGCTCCCCTTTAAGTGCAAGACTTCCGATTTTTCATTGAGAAACCGCACTACTTCTTACTGTCTCCCGCATAACCTATACATACGTAACAGCCCTCCTCGATTTTCCATTAGAAAATGTCACAATCTTTTACTGTCTACTGCCTAAATTAATGCTACTTCCAATGCAATCGTATGAGAAAAATAAACGTTCCCGATTGCTGTGGTGACATCTCCCTCTGAGGTTCTCCCGATTTTTCGCATTCGTACTTATAATATGAAAGCAGTCACATTTTTCCCATCTACTATAATGACCTATCACTTACAAACCTCTCTGCTATAGACAACACAGCTTAAAAAAACAAGGGGATTTAATGAACTGAAAATTGTACTCATTTGCGTAGCAGGTTCAACTAACATACTGCAAATAACATATAAAGGCTGCACATAGTGAAATAAAATGCACACATGCACTGTGTTGAGATATCAAAGGAGAATACTCTGATGAAAGATGCAAAATGCACGTGTACATTAACATCACTGCTTTAAACACACAAAGTTACTAACTTCTTCCTTTTACAATTGCAGTGAAGACTACTCTCCTGAAAATCAATGGCATCTACACTGCAAAGAACATATCTGAAGAAACCTGGTAATTCCGCAAAAAAAGTAAGTACAGTACTACCTTTATATTCTTACTGTTCCTCAGAGAGACTGTGTGGGTTATTTATGTAATTTGCGCACCAAAAAAACATTGATTTCTGAACCATTCTACCCACAAATCCCCATTTATTAAACAAGGAATAACAGGCAGAATGGCACATAAATCCCTGTGTTTTTGGAATACAAATAACAGACAGAAGCCTTAGAATGTTAGTACTACAAAACAAATAGCTGTTTTAATTTTATACCATTACATTTACTATTAATGCTTCTCCTCACCACTAGCTCACTTTCTACTCTCATCTGAAACACAGTGTAGTAACATACAAACAGAAAAATAGCCACCCCAACTCATTGTAACTGCCCAATGCACATTCACACACCACCACAAACAGCTTCCCCATCAAACTCATGGGCGCATGCACACAGCACACATACATTGTACAACAGACCAAACCATGCCTTCTTTTTTTCAACAGACCCCAAAGAATGCCTACCAAAAAGCAAGTCTGTAGAAAGGAACGCAGAAATAAAGCAAATGACCACAGAACCATATTTTAATGAAGAAGCGTACAAACAAAATCAAACAAACACAATTGCCATCCATAGCAGTGGACGAGGGTATGAAAAAATCAATAATATCATCATGGAACAAGAAACACTGCTTACAAAAGTATACCCTGAAAACTCAGAATTACCACTCCATTCAACTGAACCAGACCATCCAGTATACAAATGGCCGTGCACGTCAATGTGTAACATTCCTAACAAATCTTTCAAATCTTTACGTCAGTTCCTCAATCAGTATGTGAAAGGTAAAGACAAAATCAAAATGAAAGTGCTGCAAAATATGGATATCTGTCCAGTGCAAAAATACACAGGACTACAAGGACATTCATTAGCCTGCATTTCAGGACCTATTTGCAAATGCAACTTCCATGATATCAAATGAATATCACTACATCATTCAAGTGTAAGTGTACAATCTGTACTATGCTAAAAGTCCTGCTTTAGAATTGGCCAATTTAAATAACACTCTTCTACCCGGTACATCAAAATACCTACAAGAAGAAATCGACCGTATCCAGAGAAAATATTTTGGAATTGAAAGCCACTTACAAAATGCAATAGTTTTAGAACAGACTAGCAACAATTCTGCACATAGCAACCTTCTATTACACACATACAAAAAATAAATACTTAAATTTAAAAGTACATCGGCTGAAGTACCAAACCATGTGTGTGTGTGTTGCCGTAGAACGTTTTACAAAATGAACACAAAAACTAGAGACGTAACATACAAAATAGAAGCCAATGAAGATTCCAAATGGTTTGAATTAGCCCTCTACCTTTTAGCAGAAAACAAATACCAAATAAGTGAACCCCTAATATGTTGCAGTTACTGCACTACAAAACTGGACAACAACTAAACTCCTTCACGTGCTATCACAAATAATTTGGAATTATTCCCACTACCAAAACCCCTGCAACAACTCAATTTGTATGAGAGCATCATAATTCAAACAGTTCACCCATTTCAAGCAATAATACGCCTTCAACCAAAAACAGCAAAATGACCTCCCTCTGAATTGGTGAAAGGCATTTGTGGCAAAGTAGTTTATTTGCCATTAGATCTGACAGAATATGTGCACACTCAAGGAGTGCAATGTCCAATTGGTATTATTTAATTGTCTTAGTACATGGGGTAACAACAAAAGACAAAAAGAATTGGCAACAACTGGTGAACTTACATAACGTTAGACAAGCCTTGAAATATCTGAAAGACAATAACGAAAACTACAAAGAAATAAATATTGAAGAAAGCTTAAGGGAAACAACTGAAATAATTCAAGAGTCATCAGAAACTGGTCAATATGTACTTCTGCATCCTGCTGCAGTATACACTCTTTTGGACCATTACACAATTCATCCATTGCACTGAATGAGAGCATAGATGATGGACTAGAAACTTACCAAATGCGACAAACCAAAGGGTTACCAATGAGCATATGGGAAAAAAGTATAGAAGCACGTGCTTTTCCACTGCTATTTCCTACTGGCAAAGGCGGAAGATACAATGATAGACCCACTCAGATTACGGCATGAGAATACCGCTCATTACGAATGTATTCTCAAGATCCCAGATTTAGACAAAATGTGGAATACATATTCCACCTACTCTTTGAAAGTGAACTAGCAACCCTATGTTAAGGAGTTGCACACATATTGAAATCTGGAACCCACTTTCAAAATATGTCAGCTACACAATTAATACAAAAAGTGCAAGAAAAAGATGAGGTTGCAAACAAATCTGTTTGCAAACATGCGTGGTACGAAAGAATACTGGTTTCAACGGCATGGGGATGTAAGTTGTATGATCAGAAACCTTGGACCACCCACTTGGTTTGTTACATTAAGTTGTGCAGAGTATGCATGGGAAGATTTACATGAGTTCCTACGCATATCAAACAACAACAAAACCAACATAGATATACTAACACCTGGAGAACTTTGCTCTGTAGATCCTGTTACTGTGTCAAGATATTTCCTTCATCGTTTCATTGCTATGCTACACTTTATTTGTAATAAAACTGTTCCTCCCCTTGGAGAAGTGCAACATTTCTTTTGGAGAAAAGAATACCAGGCCAGAGGAGCACCACATATTCACATGCTTCTATGGATCTAAGGTGCACCTAAATTTGGTCAGGACAGTGATGCCACTGTTTTGCAGTTTATCCAAAAATATGTCACTTGTGAAATCCCTTCACAACGGACACACAGTGACCATCATGGACAGAATTTACAATTTCAAAGACACAAATGTGGCAAATATTGTCGTCGCAAATACCAAAGCAAAGGAAAATACTACACCAAATGCCGCTTTGGTTTCCCCTAGACCAGTTACAGAAACAGGTGAAGTGAACAACTTCATATCTTCAGTTCAACATAGTGTTAAAGGTATATCACCTAAGAACATGTATTACATAAAAAGAACAGAAGAATCAAAATATATCAATGATTACAATGCAATCATTGCCCTCTTATGGAATGCAAACATAGATGCGCAGTACATTGCAGACAATTCCACTGCAGTTGCACGATATGTTACAGCCTACTTAACAAAAGCAGAAAAAACAGAGCTTCAAGACCTCTGGAATGACCTATCATTAGACAAAACACTATCTCAGAAATTGTACACCCTAGGCATAAAAATGCTCTCTCATAGAGAATGTGGCGCCTATGAAGCGGCAGATCATTTAACTGGTACTGCTTTGTATGGAAAATCAGAAAACATAGTATGGCTAAGTCTTGGTCCTGCTAAATCTAGAAAAAGAGTTCTGAAATCATATAAGGACATAGAAACAATTGCCAGAAATGATCCCAACAGCCAAGACATTTTAAAAAAACAATTTACTGGACACATACTATCCGAACAGGAGTACCACTTTGGAAACCATGTGTCTATACCACATAGCTCAAAACTTTGCATACAAAAATAATATAATACCCGATGAAAGCAAAGGTAGATATAGAGTGACAGATTGTGAAGGCAGCTTAGCGAAAATTACCAAACGAAGCTTAATTAATCGTGTCAAATTGTCATAAAAAACTCCTCAACAGAAAGAACTATATTACATATCCCTGCTACAACTTTTTAAACCATGGAGAAAAGAGGAAGAGATATTAGATAACTATGACTGCTATGAAGATGCTTTCAAAGGAAATGAAAGCACTATCACCGATGTGAACTATACCCAGTACAAAAAAACCTTGCACAATGAACAGCAACACAAAGACGAACTTCAGGCCCAACTAGATAAGGACACTTCCGACAGTAGTCAACCTTCTGTAACAGGAAGTCAAGAACCACTAGGACAGCTACTAATAGTAAATGAGGCAGAAAAAGCTATGACAGAAGTGGAAAACACCATGTGTCACTATGAAAAAGATACAGAAGACTTAACTGTACTACAAGCAAAACTTAACAAAGATCAGCGCACCATTTTTGAAGAAGTAACAAAAGAAATTGCACATGGTGTACAAAACGAAAATAAAGAATGTACCTGCCAAAATTATAAACCAATACTGCTGCACGTCAGTGGCGAAGCTGGGTCACGAAAAACATTCTTAATCAAAATCATCAGCAAGTTCCTTCAACGATTGACAAACTGTCAGCTGTTGTAACTGTTCCCACAGGTCTAGCTGCCTACAACATAGGCGGTGTCACTTTACACCGATTACTTCTCCTTCCAGTAGAACACCAAAACAAATTAGACTATTACAAACTTTCTGCAAAAGCTGCAATGGAACTACGCAGAGTATTAAAACAAATAAAAATGCTACTAATAGATGAAGTGAGCATGGTCTCCAACCTAATGTTGGCTTTGATTCACCTCAGATTGCAAGAAGTACTTAAAACAAACTACGAAGAACTCTTTGCAGGGAAACACATTATCGTTTTAGGAGATCTTCTACAATTGACACCAGTGAAAGGTGAACCTATTTTTAAAACCTTAGGACACAAACTCTGCTGTAAAACTGTTGGCAGCATAGGGAATGTCAACCTTTGGCAACATTTCCAATACAGAGAATTAACAGAAAACATGTGTCAATCTGCAGATCACACTTACGCCAACATTTTAAAAAGTATTAGAGTTGGTGTACTATCTCAAGAAGCTCAAGCAATATTGAAAAATCGGCACATTCATGCACTTGATGGCGATAACGCATGTGCTACTGATCTTATGGAACAATTAGCGCACAAAAATTTCAATTGTATGGCCTTAATGCCAACTCTTGCAAGCTGTTTCAAATTCAATGAAACAATGTTAAAAAAAGAAATGCAACCAATAATGGAAATGTGCTCCACAGACAAACTAGACGTACATGGTATGACACTACCCATGTGTGAGCAAGCCACAACAAGACTAAATCCTTAAACGTAACCTTGACGTGGAGCAAGGGCTAGTTAATGTGGCACTGGGTACAGTTGTTGGCTTTCAAACATGCCCACATGACAACAACATTCAGTTTTTCAATATTCGCTTTAACAACCTTTCAGAAGTGAAAAGGATAGGGCGCTCAACTGCTCGATTCCTTCTCTTCAAAGACATGTATGTATGTATGTAGAGAACACTTTTCTCTAACTCTTGCATATGCAGTCACCATTCATAAATCCCAAGGTCTTACCCTAGACAAAGCATTGCTAGATATAGGAAACACAGTCTTTAAAGAAGGCATGAGCTACGTAGCACTATCACGCTTACGTACACTTGACGGTCTATTTCTAATCAACTTTGATGCAAGTAAACTGAACGCTGATATTCCTTGCATTTTAGAATACAATAGACTGCGTTCACTGTACACCCCCCATCTGAAATCATATCCTGTTCCAGAAAAAGGAAAACGTGGTAAAAGAAAACTAGTTCAAACAGAAATGCAACAGAATCTGACGGCAAAGAAGAACCTATTAGGGAAAGTAAATCAGGTACTTCTTGAAAGAAGGAAAAGAAACTCCGAAGAAATCACTCAGAGATAGAACTGGCTGGTCCATTCAAATTTTCAAATGAAACTGGTGTAAGTTGCTATGCAAATGTAGCAATGAATATTCTATTTCAATTGCAACCAATTGTTAACAATATTTACTTACACAGTACAGACCAATTGTGGTTGCAAATGTTAGGTCCTACATAGAAACGCAACTCACAATCCTAACAACATGTATAGTGTTCACGGAATAAGACAAGAATTGGACTATGCTGGAATGGTGAGATTCACTATAAACTCACAAGAAGATCCACAAGAATTTCTAATGTACTTACTACAAGTACTGGAAAACAAAAACATAGCTATAAATGAAATCTTCCAGATTTCATACATGTGGAAAAATACATGCACTCTCTGTAACAATGTGACACAGGAAC
This sequence comes from Ambystoma mexicanum, assembly GCF_040938575.1. Lineage (NCBI taxonomy): Eukaryota > Metazoa > Chordata > Amphibia > Caudata > Ambystomatidae > Ambystoma > Ambystoma mexicanum. Next base: position 410,903,215 of record NC_090923.1, on the reverse strand, counting down.
AAATCCCAAATGAGCGATTTGTGTATGTATCATACCTAATTGTGAATCCATTCCATATCAGCAACTTCTACAGAATGCAAACCATGGCAGATTATGTACTATGTGCAATTCAGATAATCGCTCCACCTTACTGATACAAACACATAGTAACTACATAATACTTATGCTTCTACGGTACAATGCAGATGGTACCAAAAACAACTGCAAGCTGACTGGATTCACACACGGTTAAGTGTCACTTGGTAAGAAAACCTTTACAACAATAGGTATAATGTACCACGCAGGAGCCACAACCAATGCTTACGGCCTACGGCCATGCACCCAAGACTCTAGGCCCTGGCCACAACCACCGCAGAATATTACACCCATGGTGGCTTATAAATCATTAGCACACCCATAGAATGAAACATTTTAACTGTAGCATGTACTCAATTTGTACCCAGGACTCTAGGCCCTGCCCACACCTACCAGATATATAAACTATTATATGGATGTGATGTATGAATGTGATATGCTGCAGTGATTGTGGGCAGGGTCTACACTCTTGGGTGTATGGCCTACGGCCTGCAGCCATGCACCCAAAATTCTATGTCCTGCCCACAACCATCGCACTGTATAAAACCCATGTTGGCTTATAACTTCAGTGATTATAACTTTGTTCTTGGGTGCATGGCCTTTGGCCATGCACCCAAGACTCTAGCTCCTGCCCAGAACCACCACAGCATATCACACTCATTGTGGCTTGTAACTTCACTATGTATAATTTTGGTCTTGGGTGCATGGCCTTTGGCCATGCACCCAAGACTCTAGGCCTTCCCCACAACCACTTGATTGATGTGTGATACTACGGGTGTATCTATAGCTGTGATATGCTGCAGTGGTTGTGCCCAGAGGCTAGAGTCTTGGGTGTAAGGCCATAGATAATTGAATGTATGGGTGTGCAGTATATAAAAACCATAGTGGCTTATAACTCCAGTGCTTATAACTTTGTTCTTGGGTACATGGCCTTCAGCCATGCATCCAAGACTCTATGTCCTGGCCACAACCACCACACCATATCACACCCATTGTGGCTTGTAACTTCACTACGTATACATTTGGTCTTGGGTGCAAGACTGTAGGCCCTCCCCACAACCACCTGATGGATGTTCGATACTACAGGTGTATCTATTGCTGTGATATGCTGTGGGGGTTGTGGCCAGGGCCTAGCATCTTGGGAGTATGGCCTACGGCCATGCACCCAAGACTCTAGGCCCTGGCCACAACCACCGCAGCAAATCACACCCATGGCGCCGTATAAATCAATAGCACACCCATAGAAACCAAAAATTTAACTACGGCATGTACTCGATTTTAATGTTCGCTAACACCACGTGTGTCCTTAGAACAGTTTCAAGTTGCCTGCGCACATCACGGACTGAGGCACTATCCTTATGATACCCCTCATTTTCAGTACTTACAAACATCCCGGACAAGGCAGGCATATGGAATACATCATTAACACATGCCGCCTAAACAAATACAGTATTTCACCCATCTCTTAATCTCTGAACCTCCCCACGCACTCTGACACACCAACACAGTTTCCGAAACAGCATTTCGCCTCTGGTCGCTGTCGGCGGATCCAAGATGTCGGGCGCATCCAAACAATCTGACACACATCACGCCTCACTCCAGCCAATCGGCAGAGACGTCCCGTGTCCGCGCTCATGGCGCCAGCCCCTTAGCCAATCGTTATCTTGTCTGCAGAGTGAACAGGGAAGTGTGCCGCGGAGCGGACATAGATATCACACATTTTTTAGACCTACTTTTTGGTCGTTTTAAAGAAAACTACTGGACGGATTGTCACCAAATTTACAAAAGCATTCAGTCTATGGGAAAAAAGACGTTTTGGGACCCCCCCTATAACTTTTCCCCCCCTGGACCAAACATCACCAAAATTTGCAAAAAGCTTCAGAGTGACCCATATATTGTTGTTTGCAAAGTTTGGTGAGGATTCGTCCAGGAGGAGCGGAGTTATAGGCCGTGGCCGTGTAATGTATATACACACATATATATACATATATATATATACATATATATATATATATACAGACAGAACTTGCCCTATCGCAAACCATAAAGGATACTGTGCACATCAATTATATAAAACATAATCCATTCCACTCAGAGCCAGATACGGGTGAGAGTGAGAAGCGATAGCCCCTCTCGCTCTGGTGTTAACAGTTGAGTCATTACACTTAGTCCTGGTTCAAAAACCCTCATAGTCCTTCCAAGTTGTAGCAACCCTTCCTCCCTGATTCTCCAGGATTATCCATGGTGGGCCTAAAGTTATCCACACACCTACTCATTGACCCCTCTTGACTAATGGGCTCCTTGGACCTCGGTTTTGAGCCAAATGTTCCATTTAAATCAGTCCAGCCTCCTCTGTGTAGCCAGAGGCTCTGGTCTGCCACCCCCACAACATCTTCGAGAAAGGCCAACACCTCCTTCTCCTGCTCCTTGTTTTTATCTTTCTTCAGCAGAAAAGATTCCATTTTAGGCGTATATGCCACCAAGATCCACCAGACCCTCTTGGACAATAATTATAGTGACTTCCAGTTAGCCATAGTATGTTTGAGAGCAAGTGTAGTTAACATATACAGCAATTGCCCTTAGGTCTCATTTCCCATGAAGTTTGGGTGAACACTGCCACACAGTATAGAAACTAGAGACAAAGGCAGCTGTATACCACATATCTGCAATATTTGCGGCCACATCGACCCCCAAAATGCGGACGTGTATCTACACTCAAGCAGCATATGCTTGAACATGCCCTCTAACTCCTTACATGACCAGCATAGACTATGTTGCACCCCCTTGTGCGTGCCCCCAAGCTTCGGTGGAGTAAACAATGCTCTGTTATAAATCATAAACAGAGTCTGAGTGAGCGAAGCCGACCTAGATATGTGTCTAATTTACATCTGTATGTCAATCCCGCTGTCCACTGGAAACTCCCCGCCACACACCCTTGCCCATACCTCCACAACCGCTACGTTAGCCTGACCGCCCTCCCATGTGGAAAGAACCCGGTATACTGAGGCTGCGGACGGGGCTATCCCGGCATTCTCACCACTCCCATCTGAGACATTCCACCCACACGCCTGCCCCTGGCCACCAGCTGCCTATATTGTAAGAACTCCCCTGCTCTCAGCCCATAATTGTCCCTCAATGATTGAAACAAGACTATGCCCTCTTCTGATCATATCTAGTTGGTGTATCTCAACCATACAGCGTGTCACTCCGGCCAGTACACCGATTTCCTTCCCTCTTGAAAATCCTTGTTATACCAAAGAGGCTGCGGTCTGGCTAACCCTCTACCTGACTGTGTCCCCTCAAATCATGTCCTCACTGCTGCCCTGATAGCCTTGATGACTCAGCATCTCCACAGCCCTTTCTTCCATTTCAGCCACAGGATTTCCTTAGCCCCATATTGTGCCACGGCTGCCTCCAACTCGAGCCAGCGGGGTGCATTCCAATGGGGGATCTCTAAAAACCACTCCAGCCCATGTTTTATGGTAAACACGCTCATATACCACTGGAACTAAGAGAACTTCAGGCCCCCTTGAGTCAGATCTAAAGCCAACCGCTTCAATGAAATTCTCGGTTTTGCCCCCCCCCCCCTCAGTAAAATTTGGAAATCAGTGTATTGAGGGCTTTGAAGAAATCAGGCTGCCACAATACCAGCAACATCGAGAGGGCATATTGGAACTATGGGGCAATCAACATCTTGACTGTTTCCATCCTACCCCATCATGATATGCGGTATGGTGTCCATTTCGGTAAGAGTGCCTCTGCCTTGGGAAAAACCTCCTTTGTATTCACTTTCACTGTGCCCCCATCCCCCTCCATAATTGTATTCTCAGAAATGTAATCCCACCCAGCTTCCAGAAGAACCCGGTGTTAGGCAGAATCCTGTGCTGTACCCTTTGGGAACACTACACACATTTAAGACTACAAGTGTAAGTACAATCTCACCTTTGGTACAAGCCTATACTACACAGTAAAGTGGAAGCGATGGCTGAGCAGCCAGACGTATCTCAAGAGTAAAGTGAGCAGTAGAACAAGTTACACAAAGGACCAACAAATACAGGTATTCAAATAGACACAGATTCAAGGTTTCTTGGTGAAAGAATATACCTTTATTCACTCAGTCAGTTAGAAAACATTCCACTAGCAAGAGCAGCTCAATATCACACACTCATAAACTACAATACACCACCAATATGTTACTGAACAAGTTCGGCTCCCCTGAAGTGGGAGCAAAATGGCACTTCAGTTACTTATAAAGGGGATAAAAAAACAAGGTTATAGAAAAGGCAGCCCAAATACATTCATAGGCAGGGCAAACGGTTTCAGTTAACTACAAGCAGCAATTCTTCTGAATAGGCCTGGGCCAAAGTCAATGGTTCAGAGTCTTTGTATAGGATAGCACAGTTCTGGTAGATAACGGTTAAGTCTTTGCCACTGATTTTTAAAGAATTTGGCTAGGTGAAAGGTTTGACAAATATTTAGAGAAGGACAAGCCTTCAAAGAAGAGACAACTTCCACAAACTCTCTCGATGGCCGAAAAGATTTACGGACCGCGTTTGCACAGTACCTTTTGGGGAAGTTGTTCCGGCAGTTAGAGCAGACCTCGCTGTTCCTGAGCTTCAGTCGTGGGGACAAGAAGGAGGACGTCGGGAGTTTCCTGCACTGCCCAGGGAAGAGCCCAAAAGCTTTTGCAAGACGTCGATTTAAGGTGTGAGTGCATTCAAGTCCAGGTGGTTGTTCCCACCAAACTCAAGTAAAGAAGTTAACCTTGAAGGGTTTCTCTGTCGCTGGAGTTTCAGGCAACTCGGACTGCAGCAGGGCTTCACCAGTCATCCAGGAGTTGCAGCAGTCCTCTTCCTTCAGCTCGTCTTCGGTTCTTTAGTTCCAGTGATCGACTTTGCTTTCCAAGTCCCAGAGACCTGCTTTTAAACAGTTTTCCCCCATTCATTCCAGCCTGGCTGTCACTCACACAGCAGGGTGGCTGTCCTTGCCGGACAGACAGCCGACCAATCACGCCAGAGGGTATTCAGGTCTCCTATGAGACTAAGCACAGGGAGTTTCGGGCACCTCCCTCACATCCTGTCCACCCCAGACACCCTGGCGCCAGAGAAGGGCTTCAGCACTGAAGCCCGCCAAAGGCCAACTAACAAAAGGGACCAAACCTGATTTGCCACGCAGAGACAAACACGAGAAGGACCTTTCCTAAAAGAAATGGCAATAAAAGTCGACCGGAGTCTGTTTTTACAGATAGGTCTTGAGCGCCATATTGAAAAACATGGCTGACCCGATTTTTAGCTACCGTTGTTCGCGGTCGGGAAAACTCATGGTAGTTTGCTCTAAACCATTGCCACAAGCCATTAAAAGTAGGAAAGGGTAACATTTGACTGTTACATGAGTGTTTTGACTCAGGGGAAGCTAGGCAACCCCTCCAGCACTCTATAGTAAGATAGTGCGTGCTGGGTCAGTAAATTAAAGTGACTAGTCAAGTCAATTTAACTTTACACACTCTGGGAGACAGTAGTCAGTCCCAGAGAAGGTATGTAAAGCTTGGGAAGTCTGAAAGACATCCCTGTGCCACTGCACTGAAGGTGCTGTGTGACACACAGAAAAAGATGATGCCTATGGAGTTGTGTTAAAACTCCATACCCAAAGAACACAAAAGTAAAACACACATCAAAATACATGGAAGAGTGTGAACAAAAGGCTCACACTCTTCCCAGATAAGAAAATCAAATCCTAGAAATCCAGCAAAGTTGCTGGGGGTCTCAAAAGGTAAGGGAAATTAGCACATATTGAGAATCCTCCCTAACACCCGGCTCCCGTACAATGAGATTGGAGACATAGAGAATTTAACAGCATAATCTCTGTTTTTTCCGCGTTTAGTTTCTACCCAACACTTCTGCATACTACCCGAACTCCTGCAAAAAGGGGCATAAAGATGACTGCGAGTCCTGCAACAAGGCCTTTCATGAAGCTGGACTGATCTGTGGGTCAGCACTGGTAATTCTGGTTCGAGCCTCAAGGTAAAAACTTTGGCAAAGATCTTTGCCTTAGTGTTAATCAAGGATATTGACCTGTAATTCTTTACCAGCATGCAATCCTTTCCCGGCTTCTGTATCACGTGGAGCAATGCTTCTTAAAACGTCCCTTGTGGGTGCTCCTTTTGGATGTAGCCGCAGTAGAGCTACATCAGCTTGGGAGCGAGCAAACCCACGAAAGTTCAGAAAAAATCAATCAGTCGTCTGTCAGAACCCAGGGCTTTCGCCCCCTTCAATTTGGATATTGCCAATTCCACCTCCTCCCTTATGATGTCCCGCCCTAAATTAGCTGGAACAACCTTGTGCACCCTGTCCTTATATGAGGGAGGTGGGCCCCCCCAAATAATGGACAATTTGACTGCTAGTGGGCTCGCATTCGGGCATGCACAGCGTCTGGTAAAAGGATGCAAACTCCAGAGAAATTCCCTCATCACTTGTAATGATCCCATTGGCCCCTTCTACTGCAGCCACCCGGTTTCTGTTGTCTTGCCTTCAGATAATTCCTGCCTTTTCACCCCACCATACAATTTGGAGTTGTATTTGAGCAGCAGCCCAGCTGCCTTATTGGAGCACTGCTTATTGTATAACATTTTGGCCTTGGTAGGTTTGACCGAAAAAAAGAATCAGTCAAAAACAAAATTGATCGAAAAAATCCTGACCATATGCAACATCATATTTTAATGATGTTGCATGCGGTCAGCTCTGCGGGCTTTGATAATATTTCGATCCCCACCCCCAACTTACTTGTTATCTTTCCGCCTGGTCCACTTCAGCCCTGCCATCAGATTCGTCCCTCCAACGCAGGTGGAATCCGACGGTGCAGGTCCTTTTTTTTTTTGGGTCACCCACTTTCAATATTAAGGAAGCGGGGGACACCCCCGCAATGTCAAAGGCTAATTTGTGCCGAACATAGGGAGCAAGGGACACCCCTGCAACCGCTGCTCCCTACTATCAGCACCTATTAGCCTAATTGATTGGTTTTATTAGATCAAATGTTACTGGCCAAATTTGGTCAAATGTAACATGGGTTGGGGACTTTAGGAACTCTGCCTCCCTCCACTTTATAGCCCGGAGCTTTAGCCACTTTATTTTGCCTTGCTACATACCCAATAATATTCCCCCGAAGTGCAGCTTTATAAGTGTCCCAGACTAAGCCCACTGAGAGGTCCTTTTACATATTACGCAGATGAAAGGACTGAATAAACTCTGGGCTCACCAGATGATCCACATTCAGCCTCCATCTATTACACTTCTGTTTTGTTCTTGCCCAATCATACTCTGCCACTACTGGAGCATGATCAGAGATAAGGATTGGGGGATATGTCTGAGTCCTGTATCTGAGCCATCAGGCCTTTACTCACAAAAATGTAATCAATTGTAGAGTATGTATTATGAGGGAGGAAAAAAAGTGAAATCCTGTGCACCTGGGTTGCGCATCCATGAGTCCACTAAATCTCCGTTCGACAATGCCCTATTAGCCTAATCTCTGATATGCCTTATGCATCTAAGCCAGCCCCAGTGGGGTACAAGACTCCCTACCTAGCACCAGATTCAAGGGCAAGTTATAGACCTCACCCAGAAGGAGCGATTCCTCTTTTACTCGCTGCAGTCTCAAGCTCAGAACTTCCCAAAACCCACTATCCTGCTGGTTCAGACCGTAAACAGTTAGCGGGATGCCATCCAGCTTCGCTTCCACAATCAGCCATCTCCCCCCACGTCTGCATGCGATTCCTCCACCTGAAACGTTTATGTACCAGTACCGCCATCCCACCTTTACGTCCCACAGCCTCCGATGCCACCACCTGCCCGATCCATTACTTCTTCAGCATATTACACCCCGCTCGAAAAGTGCATCTCCTCCCAAACTTTGCATGCGAGTCAGCACTTTTTGCCTTTTAATCGGTGAACGCAGGCTGTTCACATACCACGAAAAGAACTTCACCATTGCCCTGTAAAGGTCTTGTGTGTTACCTCCACATTCCAATTAACTTTATCTCCATAAGAGGGGTCATGTTGCTCCCCCACTAGGATCCCGGCCCTCTCACCCCACCTCCCGTAGGCATTCTCCAAAGGCACATCCACCCTCCATACCACCGCAAGTGTATCCACAAAGTATCTGAGCAGAAGAGAAAGAAGAATAAAGACATTATCCCTTTCTTGCCTACCTTTCCCTCCTTCTTCGCCATGGGTAGTCTCTACAGACCCGGATCTGGGGCGGTATGGTGGGTCTTTTGGGAATTTGAAACGAGAGAGGTGTGACATAGCTCCCGGCATCTTCCCCAGCTCTGAGTGCTGACCCTGCCCTGCTCTGGGTGGCCCTGAGATGCTCATAGAATAGCTGACCCCCATGTTCCTTTTGATCTCCTTGAGTCGCTCTGAGATACCCCTCTGAGTACATCAGATCATTGAAGAATTTGGTGAACCTCAGGTCACGCCTTCTCAACTCTGGCCGAAAGTCCAGGAATCGCCTTTGTTTGCGCGATGATAGGTCTCTGGCCCGTTCCTCTCTTTGGATCCTGCGGACGTACTCTGTGGGCCCTTTCAATCTACAGCACCGGCAAAAAGTTAATGTTAAGGAAGGAAGGCAACCACTGTTCCATCCACTTTAGTGTATCTGGCCCCTCTGTACCTTCAGGAATGTCAAACACTCTTATGTTGTTTCTGCGGGTTCTGTCCTCTAGCTCAGTGACGTTTACCTCGAACACGCACACCCTCCCCTGCAGGTGCTCCAGGCTCTCAATACGATCTTTCAGCAGAGAAATCCAGTCCTTGGTCTCATGTAGGCGTCCTGCGAATTGGCCCATTTACACCCACATGAATTTCCTTTTCCCCTCATTACCAGCATTCAGTTGTCCACTGGCCACCATCATCAGCTTAATATTGACCAGCTCCCCCAGGATTAGTGCCAAATTTCCCGACTGCATGTCTGAGCTCTGGCTGTGTGACCCTTTTTGTGATGGTGCCTCCGCAGGCATGGCCTTCCGCCCCATATGTGTGAGAGGGTTTCTTAGATGCCATGATCCCACAGCCTCTCACTGCAAGAGGTAGGTAGCGGGATCCTTTAAGTTCAGTAGGTTCAATACAACTTCCTTGCACCTTTAGGTCGACTGTCTTGTGGATTCTGGACAATGAAGGAGCCTTCTGGTGTCACTTCTCTGTCTTACTTAGGCCGGTGACAATATTCTCCACTGGCAGCCACTGAGATGCTTCTTTTCACCCTTCTTGTGTGCTTTTAAGTCTCCATGTAATCCACTCCTTTCCAAGATGGCTGCCGGGGTCTGACTTGCCTTCTTGTAGGCAACACTGAAGAGGGCCTACACTCCAGCATTGCTCCGGCCCACACACTGGGAGCAGCCAGCCCCCTCACAGGAGCCTCGGCTCCCTCGCCGCCTTCTCCCACTGAAGCTGCCACACACCTTCTGCCTCAATGGGATTACTTGCGCTCCGGTGTGCACTCAGCCAGCAGCGGGATGGCACTCCTTATGTCCCCCACAGGTGCACCGCTTCATCGTGCCATACTGCCTGGCCACCTGTCACTGTCACCTGCCCCTCATCAAAGTCGGCATAGCAGGTCAGGCTGATCCCCGGGCTCCAAACCTACTCCATTCCAAGCCATTCCAACACACAAATCTGAGGGATCTCGCTGCTACAATGGTAAGTGCCAATTAGCATAAAATAGTTACTAGAGCAGGGGTCCAGCTCCTCAAATGCCTGCAGCCATTTTCTGGGTTGCCAAGCCACGCCCACACAAGGACGGCTATTTTATTTGTGACAACCTGACAAAGACAGATCCTTCATTTTTGTTTTTTAGGTAAGGAAACTCCTCTTTAGAATAGGGTCAGAGACGCTATTTCTCAACCCAGTTACGTTGAATAAAAGTGTAGAACCAAAAACATAACTACTTTGTATCTGGCTTTCATTTCTGACCCCTCACACAAGCTTTTTCTTTCTCCCGCCTAGCAGTCGATTGGCAAAAACCTCTGGTCAAAATTCAGGTGTTGCCTTCTGGCACCCACTTCAATATTATCTTGATTATCCAATCCAATCCAATGCAATCCAAATCCTTCCTGTAAACTTTGTAGGGTGAATGATCCAAAACATGAACAATAAAAAATAGTCCAAAATCGGCCAAATAATCAATGAACCATTTGCAAGGAAAACAAAGTTTTATTACATGCATAAAGTATCAAACAGTCCCGTAGAACTGAACTAACACAGAGCTCTCCCCACCCAAAGAAGTTAAATCTTTTATAGTGGAAAACCACAAATTAACAATGCATAAGAAAGATTACAACATGATACCGCACTTCCCATTGGCTAACACCTATATAAAATTCTAAATATCTCCTATAGTTCATTACCCTATGTTGTTATATGTTATTGTTTTTCACACCCCAGGGGGTGTAATGCAAATCAACACCAAAAGGCAAACTGGCGCTATAGCTGACAACCAAGATCATGAGAAAGAGAGATCAAAATGAAAACAATCAAGTTTTAAGAGCCTTCCTTATTAGTCACACATTATCAAAAACACATCCCCTTAAACACGAGACCTACTTCATCATCACTGTGAAACTCAAGAGTTGATTGACTACCAGGTAATATCCTTGACCATCACGTGATGTGCACCACTCCATCGGAGCCTGGTCAAAGTGTGAATATCGAGGTCAACTCTGCTTTAATAATACAATAGGCCTCCTCATTATTCCAGACACTGCAGCATGCACAAACAGCTCCCTGTCCTTGTAGCTAAACGTAGTGGCATCAACGCTGCTCCTCCCCTTTCAAATCACAGTACAGCCCTAGCACGTCTCCCCCTTATCTCTCTGGAAACCTAGGTGCCTATGAATGACGTGATCAGGGCACCACTCTTATGTTTGAATTTCGCTAATTTATCAATCCCTCAAGTGCGGCGCATGCAGTTCAAATAGGATGACCGCTCTTCGGGTGAGGGCAGTAGTGCTCTAAATCTTCATCAGGTCTCTTGGTATCACAGAGCCCCATGCCCTGCTCGCATGAATTCAACCTTCAAAAGGCACATCCACACCCTTCCTCCCTTGATCCAAACATTCCTTTACCAGCTCCTCAGAACTCTGCAGCTGAACTAAATTACTGTTACTGACACAGCGCTGCTGCCTGTGGCCTTCACTTCTGGGGAGAAGGAAGAGAAACGTATCTCAGGAATAAATGGACCGAGCAACAGTTCCACGTTAGGCCCTTTTCACATGCTTTCACAAATGCATCTTGCAATGTGCCCTAAAATCCAACATGGCAGAGTAGACTAGTCCCTCTTACTAGGGCATCTAACCCTAATGGCTGTGACCCTTCCTTCACCTCCTCTTTCGATTTGTGATGTGTGTTTGTCTGTCTTGGTCCTATGTGCACTCTGAGGCCTCCGGGCATGTGTGCTTTATAAAAAATAAAGCAAAGTAAAGTATACTCCTGCTACCTTAGCCCCCGGACCTCGCCTTTACTGCAACACTTTCCCTGACTCCATCTCATACGCCTCACTATGTCAGCTACCTACTAACACATCTCTTAAAACATAACATTGTACACTACTGATAAAAGCAAAATATGTCACCCTATCTTTAACCTCTGCATCCGCAACACGAATACTTTTTTTCTCTTTCTGTGTGGCTATATCGTGTTTCTAATAAGTGTCAAAGTTAACTACAAATGGATATATGCGCATTTTGTTGCACCCAGTGAGAACTGCTAGCACTTGGCGCCTGCTAATATGTTTTGCGTAGTCTAAATCTATTTGCTTGTCTGGGGAGTTGCACTTGAATGCCAACAACTTACTAAATTGGATGAGTTGTGAGTATGAGGCACAAAGTTCCTACTTCACCACAAGAATATCCCCTGGTTGGGGAAATACATTATATGATCTTTGTTAAAATGTGGTGTCAGTGTTTAAAATCTTGGGTCACCCACAACCCTTCCACCTGGGAAGATGCCCAATTGAATATACTAGTGCATCTAGCACAATAATATCCCAGCACAGATTTCTTATAATTGTATTATTTATCAATCGATTTAGGACTGCCAAGAGGAAAACAATAAAGATAGTGGGCCTCATCACGAGTTGGTCGGTAGCCATTAAATTCAGCAGTAAAGCTATTACCGCCACATTTAAGGGTCCACCCAATCACAAGTCTGGCAGCATTAACCCCAGGTAAATGCGCCAACTTAATGCCCATTTCCGGGTGCAATTAGCGCAGCGCTATAAGCGACGGACCGGGTGGCGGTAACGCTATTAGCCCGGGCAGTATCCCAGCGGTAATACCGCCAAGATACCGCCCAACTCGAGATGAGGCCCAGTAAGAAAACCCTGAAAAATATGTAAGTAATGCCTCTTTGTTGGCTGATCTGTTGGCTTGGTAAGCAAAGGATCACTGCAGTATTTATATACTTGATTTTAGATAACAACAAAATGGTAGTTGGGACATTTGACATATGTGACAAGTCAGATAGCAAGGTGTCTGCCACATAATACCTACCCTGAGGTGTCAGGCGATTCCCTTCCACCCAAGATGTATTTAGCAAAACTCCCAAATGTTAAGGGCTTGCATATTGTTTTGCATCTGTATACCACCACAATCTGCACCATGATTAATCTGACAGCATGAGCGGTCGTTCATGATACATATGCAAAAATATGCAATGAAGGAACACAGCGCAGCCAAGCAGTGAAATGAGCTCCCTTGCAAGCTAACTATGCCTACGGAATGGACATTATTAGTGTAACATTTACAGAAGAGGGCCCATAGTCCCATTCTAGAGCAAAAAACTACATAGCTCATGAACTTAAGAGAAACTGTTTGGATGTTTGCAGCCATTATAATGACAGCATGTGCACATGTTGCCCCACCACTGTCTTGAACACCCCCAGCAGATACATAACCGTGGGGAAGGTTCTACCGAGCGTTGTACCCATGAATAGTCATGCTGTAAAATGAACCTAGCCAAAGAAGAATCATCTGAATGCATGGCCATTTGGGTAGAATCTGTACCCGGTCTCATCTTGAGAAGGCTGCAGACTCCCCTATGTTGTACAAAATCCACTTGCCAATTCAGCTCCTGCTTGACCACTGATCAAAAGTGCATTTTGTACAGGCAATTAATATTGTGTACATCAGGTCAGGCTAGCAACTGGCAACACTAAGGGCATTAAAATATCTCAAGCAATCTCCCACTCTGAAGTGGATGCCCTAATAAGGATTATCAGCTTTGAGGCAGCATGCGAGTCCATGCATCAGGATTTTGAGTGCACTCCTCCGTGAAACATCAACGGGCGGCTTGATGAGGAAATGTTTCCCAACATCACTAAAATGTGCTTCAACATCTCATAGAGGCTGCACCACTTGTTCATTTGAAACTAAAAACTTTTAAAAAAACGCTACTCATACAAGCAGATAGTGCAGTAAGTTCTTAAAGCTGTTTGATAATAACGTGATTATGGTCGATAAGGTACATGATATGAGCCTAAGTAAAAACGTGAGGTCAATATTCCACAACAGTACCATCAAATTGGGTAACGATAACACCATTTATTACACCACTTAAATGTGGGTAATATGCACATATGATATTATTCTTATTTGTAATATTATAACAATAATAATAATTCGACTTATTATTATTGTTATACTATTCTTATGATGACTCTGAGGAAATCATGCATCCAATTAGTATAGAATAAGAAGTTCTGAACCAGTGTATTTATTAAGGTAGGCCGTCAAGAGTCAAAGGTACAAAAGAGAAGCCGATCAGATAGAAAGCGCATCACAGCACATCTCCCCCTTATGGAAACATCAGAAAAGGAAGAACAATTAAAAACGGACTCACAAGAGACAGGTACCAATATATAGGGTAACTAGAACCCCACACACTCTCTCTAAGGTTCAAGCACCCCAACTAAACCCTTGAAATGGAGTCCGAAGGTCCCTCATTTTACTACCTCATACCACACTCACTCGGGGGATACTTTACAAATACCAAGACTGAAAGCATCAGAAATCCTCATGAGTCAAACAGCAGCACACATCCAACAGGAATCTGGGTTAAAACCCTTCCAACCCCCGACATACCCCCGAGGCGTTGCTAGGGGAGGGGCTGAGAGGGCTACAGGCCTGGGTCTTTTGGTTGCAGCCCTGGATAGAAGCTCAGAGGATAAAACCAAAAGGCTAGCTAGCCCCTGAGTCCCAACCTTAGCGTAGCCCCAGATCTTTTCCAGACTTAGCAACACAACTACCATACCCTATAATGCAAAAGCAACATTGAGTAAAGGGAGCAAAGAGAGGCACACTCAGACAGGCCTAGGGTCAATGTATACCTTGTCAAATCAGCAAGCCACACAAAATCGGTCATTAAGCATCACTTTATATCCAGTAACCATACCAGGAACAGTGAGGAGAAGCAGAACACACAATGGAAACCACAAAAAAAATACTGAATTTACATGAGCGCGAGTCATCATAGGGTAGCCAACTATCCTGTATTTTGCGGGACATACCTGTAGTGATGGGTTTTGTCCCAAGCTCTGTAGGCAACTTGTGCGGGACGCCAAATGTCCCGAATTTGCTTTCCCTGGCCTGATCAAAGCCTTTTCAGCTCTGAGCTCAAACTTCTGTGTGATAGCTGGAGCTCCAGGCAGCTGCATGGCTTTCCCAGGATCCGGATCCGTGCAGCACCTTAACACATTGCTCTGTGTAAACAGCATTACAATGGAAGCAATTAGGCACTGATGGCAGAGGGGAAGGCTATCAGCAGGGACTTTGGCCCTTAAGTTACTTGAATGGATGCAATGAGAAATGGGAAAGGTGCATAATGCAGCATGCTGTGTGAAATAAGACTGGTTTTAAAACACAAGGGAAATTGTGTTGTTTCATATTACTTTGCATCATGCCATGCAAGATGAGGAAAATAAAGCTAAAGTAATACTCTTTTTGCTCATGCTGTGGCTATGACAATTTATTTAGAGTAAGATTTCTTTATTATGACATGCTAGATTATTATGTTGTGTGCATTATTTTCAGGGCATTTTTTAAACAAAGCCTTAATAAATATTTATATCAACTAAACCTGCAAAGATATGGGGTCAACTGTTTAATTTGCCCACATCCTGTTTTACCCCCCAACCAAAGTGTGTAATGCTGGGCAAATCATTTAATCTCACTGTGTTTTATCTCGAGTCGCTGTTAGTGATTCAGTTCATAGCTTAATGTAGAGGAGAAGACAAATATGTGATTGTTAAGCTCCGCTCCCTCACCTCTGTCATGTTGGAATGACAGTGAAAGAATTGTATGTATGATACCAGGCATTGTCCCGATGCTGCATCGAGTGTATGAGAGACCTTATGCACTCAGACAACCGTATCAAATATACCTTCGTACTGACACAGTAAGACGGATGTCGACATACCAAAATGAACATTGAAGAACTGTAAAGAAAATCTAACACTTGGCAGAGTGACATCTTGAAGTAAAGACACATGGACACACTGAAACGATCTATGAATATTCAAAAGAATAAAAGATGTACCTCAAGCAACAAGAGAGACATTTAAGTAAGTCTGAAGAACTCATGACTATCAAAGAAACAAGTGAGAAGAGGCGAAGTAAATGTATATATGCGGAAACGCAAGGTAGAAGAGACATATAGAAGCTTGCTGCGATATAACCCATAATGAGACTAAAGTGGCCATGGGGAAAAAGATAGACGTCGGTCTCTTATTGTATCTAACCTTGCTACCTCAGAAACAGACCAAGGCTGCAGAGACGGGAGATGCTGGAAAAACAGCTTTGTGTGAAGGATGGAGAATAGCCTCTTGGCTTGGGATCAAGGATGTCAATCAAGGAATAATTGCCAGGCACAGATTGAGTCAAGAGGATAAGCCATGGACACATATTTCTCTTAGATTAAGTTAAGAAGAAAACATCCACAAGTGCCAAGTACTGAATGATTAAAAATGCACAAAGCATATGTGAGATGGAGTGATCAAGTCTCCAGAGACCAAGAGGAGTAATAGCACCTAGTACAATTATGCTATGATATATGTAATTTATAACATGCCTGTACACAAATGTTTCTAGGCGTGACAAGACCAGGGAGGGAAGATAGAGGGAAGACAAGACAAACGATCTTACTAGGCTTTGTGTCATTCAGATCGTGCAAGTGCGACGGCGTGAAGTGCAGAGTGAAGGGAGGAGGGGGAAGTGCCAGGGAGAGGGAAGGGGGGAAATGCAATCAGGGTTGCTCTGAGTAGGGGCAGACAGGGCAGCGTGGCTCTGGGTTAGTGCAAGGAGGAGTGGGGCTGTGAGTAGCAGTACCAGACCTTAAGTGCGCGGTCAGCCCACAGGCAGTGCAGGGTAGACTGATCATGGACGAACCTGGTACCCAGTGGAATCTGAGGGTAGCCAAGCAACCAGTCGGTGCAGGAGATAGGTAGGTCAGCAGGAGAAAGAGAGACAGAGAAAAGGAAGGTCTTGAGCTGCTTCCGGAACTTCAGGTAGCCTGGCTCAAGTTTGAGAGGGGCAGGGAGGCCATTCCAGAGGGAGGACCTGCAGAAGAGAGAGTTCTAACCCCCATTCTCTGCCTTTGGAAGCGTCTGACCCTCAGAGATTTCAAGGCAGCTGAGCGAAGGGCTCGAGAAGGAAGGTATTTTGGAAGAGAACTTTGGATGTAGTGCATGCCCCGGCCCCAGAAAGCCTTGTGGACCATGCATAGGGTCTTGAACTTGATCCTAAAAGCCACGTGGAGTCAGTGGAGAGATTTCAGCACTGGAGCTAAACAGTCCCTAGGCTTGAGGCCAAGGACAAGTCTCGCCGTCCTGTGCAGAAAGCATATGTGAGATGGAGTGATCAAGTCTCCAGAGGCCAGGAGGAGTAATAGCACCTAGTACAATTAAATCAAATAGCAGTAAATAAGAGGTTGAAATGGACACATTCATGTCTCCTTACACGTGACTCAGAGGGTGAAAACAAGGGCCCTTCATTAAGCTCCGGATGAAGATACGGGTGTATCCACACTCCCTCAAAGATCAAAAAACAGTCTGCAAGGTCAACTACGAAGGGGAAACTTTGGCTAAGGGGCTGTCCGATGTGAAATGATAGAGTAATTGGAGCAAGTGGGTAGTAGTCTGCTGCTGTTCTCCGCACTTGGTTTTCATTTTACTTACGTGCTGCTAACGAGCTGTTAGGTAAGATTTTCATAGCAATAATAAATCTTCCTGACCTGTTTCAACCCCAGAACTTTTTGCTTTACTGGTGGAATATTTTTCTTTATGCCTCAGTGAGTGGGAACCTTTTCCACACTCACATGATCTTTTACTCTTTTTATGGGTGTCATGTTTAAGATTCTTCATAGTGTCTTTTTAGTTTTATCCACTTTGCCAACTTCTGACACATACTTCCTATTGTTGCTGGGTTGCCCTTGGGGCTCCCTGTTTAACTTTCTCTGGCTAACCTTGTGAGATAGACAGTTCCTAAGGGTAAAACGGATCTTTGGATTCGTGTTACATTTTATTAGGTGAAACCAGCACACCCCACCTTATGTGGAGTTCTGGAGAGATACAATGTATCCCCTTTCTCCTTTTAACTGTAACATTTATGTTACAAGGACAATCTTACCTTTAATGGCTAGTGTTGTGAACCTTTTAACTAATTTGGTGCACCCTTACCGCGGGCTGTTTCCACAGGCCCTGTAAAGGCACCTATGGGTGCTCATTTTACCAAAATGGGCCCTGTCTTCTTTTTTTGCCATTTCAGTGTTCCTGATTTTCCTTCCCCTGACATCCAGGGTGGGAAAATCCTTTGTGTTAACTTAATCTTCGGCGGGAATCCGGAGGATTCCCCACCCAGGCACCAGAGCGTCTGTGAAGGCAGGAAACGAGGGAGTAGTCCAAAATTCTGCAGCCCTTTGTCTTCCAGCCTGAATGCAAGAATTCAGTTCAAAGTGGGCAGCTGGCTGTCCTATAAGGACTGCCAACCCCCTAAGTTTGAATGTTGCATGGCTATTTGATTGGCTGGGTTCCTGCATAAAAGTCAGATCCTGGAAGCTGAAGAGGTAGTCGACACTGGAACCAAATCCGAAGAGAAAGATGAAGACATCACAGCTGAGACGATTTCCACCGAACAGAGAGCCTGCTGTGTAACCGGAGCCTGATGTAGCCCTTCCAATCGACCTGGGAGTCCCAAACATGACGACTTCTACCCAAAGGGCTGTTGAGGTCCACTAGTCCCAAGAAGACCTGCGTTTTGAGCCATCCCACATCGTGCTGCGAGCTTGCGGGGCTGCAATAACTCAATACCCTGGGACCTTGCGCCATCGTGTGGTGTCCGGTCTTCTGAATTCCGAATCTTGCTGGGACCTCCAGAGGCATGAATTGAGTTTGAAAAGTCCATGTATCAGAGTGCTGGACCTTGCAAACGACGAGAATCCAACCGGCGATATTCGGTCTTCTTCCTGGCTCCTGAAAGGGTGCCAAAACCCCAGAGACGCATCCAGTTCCAAGGAAACTCTTGCCTGGAACCTTATCCCATGATCCCTGCTGCAAAAGTCCTTCCAGAGTCTTGTCTACCGACTTCTTGACAAATGAATCCATTGACCAGGTTTTCGGCTGCATATCCTGAAGTCTTCCAGCTGCAACTCTTCTTCTATGCTGAGGTACTGTGTTGGCTGGGGTATTTTACCTACCTTAAGCATTTCTGTATAGCTTTGCAGTGTTTTCTGTGATTGGGAGGCCACTCATGCAATTCATCCTGGCCCACTCCAGAATCCTCCTAGGTTGTCTACTCTGAAGTCCCTGGACCTTCAACTAACTTTTGAAATACTTGTTTCAACAGTCTGACTTTGCCTCCAAATTAACCCTATCTCACCCTGCCTACAGCTGGCACCTAGACCACTACAGTCCTTCCACTGCCTCTGAGAGAACTCATGCTATAGAATAAGGGAAGAACTGGAAAAGAAAAGGGTTCTGCCTTGGAAAGAATAACAAGTGTTCAAAAGTTACATACTTGTAAAAGGAGTTAGTTGGTAACTGTAGATCTGAATGAACAGTTAAAAAAGTTCCTACTTACCTTGAATGTGTGTTGCACTATTCTGAAAAGTATATATAGGGTTAATACTCACCTGTGAATTGGTTGTGCCTCTTTCCCAAAAATAATGCTGTTGGTTCCATTCTACTATTCCTGTTAGGATATAAATGTATGAGTGTCCCCGATTCGGTTTTGCTTACCCTGACTTGCTGTTAGCCTGTCCAGAATAAGTCTGCCTTAGTTTATACTTACCTCTAAGTTGCTGAGAGCCCCTTTAAAAGTTTATAGGTTTTACTTACCTTGTGTTAGCTGTGTGCCATCCTAAAATAAGTTAAAGAGTTATTGCTTTCCTTAATCTGTGTTGAACCTTTCTAAAAAAGCAAACTGTAATCGTATATTAAAACATGAGGTCTTAGCTCCCTAGAATAGCTGTGTGACATTCTTGAAAGGCGTTCTTGGTGTAGCTAACCTTGGTCTTCCTTGAGCCATCCAAAAATAGTGCAATAAGTTCTTATTGATCGTAGACTGTGTTCTACTGAGCTAAAACGTAAGTGTAATGGTATATTACACCCCAAGGTCCAACTCCCCTAGTATAACTGTGTGTTATCCTGAATCAGAGTTAGGGATTTATACTGTTGCTACAATAAGTGTTCAACTATTCAGAAAAGTATATTGTCTAGTTGACTTACTAAGTGATTTCTTGCTGAGCGTCACGGTATTGTTAGGGTCTACTACCCTTGTATTACTGTAAGTAATAAAGTAACTATTTGTTTTGGCTTCCCTAGAACTACTGTTAGGTGTTCCAAATAATATGATATGCTTTGGTCTCTGCAACTTCAAGCATAATGTTGTGTTTCTATAAGTGTGGTTATATATACTATGTTACCACTTTTTCCCCCATGATGTATCTGGGCCTACTTGTATTTAATTAAACCATTTATTTTTACAATACATAGTGTTTCAGTGTTTCTTTTGACCATATGTGTACTACAATTTCTTTGTGCTGATTCTACAGCCCTCTCTCCCTCCTAAGATAACCCTGGATGCTCTGTCTACATTACCTCATACTCAGGTGGCACAGCCTTATACTAAGAGAGTAGTCTTGTACTGTCTCAGTTGAATGGTTTTACTAGGCCCGTAATTGGACTTCAGAAAAACTGTCCTAACACAAGCCGAAAGTGCATGGTTAGGATAGAATGGCAACCAATCATATGGGTCCCTGTAGAAACCTGCTATAAAACTTTGCACAAGCCAGTCTGCTACTGTATTCTGTTACAATTAGTATTAAAAGTATTTAGAGGTAGTTCAAGGTGTGCATACTAGATAAGGGGCAACCAATGAAGTTATTAACACTTATACATATTATAGGTACGTATGTTCTCTTAACCAACCCCTCCCTTCAAAAGGTTTTAAGTTTACCACATAGTATGGCATCATAGCTTGCGCATATTGAGGTATAAAGCCTTTGTGTAATTAAAATAGTATGTGGGTGTGCGGACTACTGCCTGTGGTTCGCCAGATTGCTGTACTTTATTTTGAACTGACAAAGTAGTACTTTAACATATTCTCTGGGTCTGTACAGGTATTTGAGTCTGGGGTAATTTAGTATGGTAATTCCATTCTGGGCATAATAAATGCTTCAAGGTGCTACTGCATATTTGGTAGCAGAGGATGGTTCAAAATCCAGTTAACCTAGGCCCAAAGCTAGACTTTTGAATGATCAACGACTCTTGCCATTAGCCAGAAGATGGTGGAGTTCCTGTGGCGATCGGCGAATAATCACACTTGTGGAAGAATCGTTGGCAGCGGCCCCTTTGAAGAAATTCCTGCCCAGGACCCTGCAGTTGCCTTGCAGACTGACGGCAAACTGGATGATTGGGGGAGATTCGATGCCAAGGGAGTCGAGCTGAGCCACGGATGTAAGTAGAGCATTGAAGGTGGCAAACAAAGGGGAGGGGCTATAGTATAAGTGTAAATATATAATAAAGGTATTTGTGTTAGAAGAAATAGATATCTCGATTACGGATTCCAAGGGGGACCAAGGAATACATACTAAACTCTAAATAGAGTATATGGTAAGGATTCCTGAGGCTAGTGCCAATATGAAGAGTACTAAATAATAAAGATAGAACTCAAAGGTTCTTGCAGTGGCAATAAAAGAACAATAGACTGGAGAGAATTGAATAAAATGAAAAACAAAGAAACAAAGAGAAACAATATCAAAGAGATTCTAAAACTGGTTATAAATATTGGTCTTTTTATGATAAAGGGCGGCAATTGAGGGTGCTAGCCCAAAGTAATTTTTGTGATGTAAGTGTTTTAACACCTGGTAAGTATCGAATGTCGAAATTGAACTGTCATTATGGGAGATACATCTCTCTTACACCTGTGCAGGACATTACCAGGCTATTCAGCTAAGATAAAACATTATCACAAGGATTGGCTTAAAATACAGCGAATAAAGCGCTAGTGCCATCGCCTAAAGGAGGTTTGTTGTCATAAATAGTATTGTGATGTATGACAACGTATTTGCATGCTACATACAAGGGGAAGTGTTGCAGTAAAGGGTAGCCATTTTACAATTGTGGAAAATGTATCAGAACGTGAAGGAATACCCGGCAGACAAGGAGTGGATGCTTAATAGGCATAAGGAGGAGGACGTAACGTCCTCGGCACCTCTCACTCCTCCCAAAACTGATAGTGTCACGGAAGAGAAGCAAGGAATTTATCCTTTAAAAGAAACTAAAGACAGCAGCAAGCTATGTTAATCCAATATACGAACCTACCGCTTATAATAGCGAAGACAGTATGGAAGAAAGTAACGTTAAGGAGCAAAAACATATATCGACATGCAATGAATATAAGGAGCATGAAGAATGAAGGAGTAAACCGATAGAAATAGCAGAGGAAGCCAAGAGACAAAAGGAGATGAAGGATAGAGTCAAGGAAGGGATCGTAGCGCAAAATGAATGGATGGGAGGACAGATATTACTTAACTTAGGTGGGAAGGGCATTGAGGGCGTTTGAGAGAGGGAACAAAGAGAAGAATGGGAAGATAAAGAGAAGGAACAAGAAAGAGCATACAAAGAGGAGTAAAAGAGAGGAAACAAAGGGAAGAACTAAGAAGGTATGAGGAGCAAAAGAAAGAGAAAGAGAGACTAGAGGAGAAAAGACATATAAGTTCAGAGAATGAAAGAACATAGGTTGCAAAGAAGGCAAGACGAAGAAAAGAACAGAGAAATGAAGAAAAGGGAAGAGGAAATGAGAAGGAGCAAGATGATGAAATAGACTATTTGGTTAACCGATGTATGGTGCCAATTGAAGCACGAGAACGGTGGCAAGAAGAGAGAATGTCACAGCAGCCCTGGAGAGAGCTGCAGTGAATACCAAGAATGCAGACATGGGCTGATGAGCACGGGGCAGAAGACATAGGGAAAGGGATTGGAAAGCTGTATAGAGAAATGAGGGACGAGGATGGTTACAAAACTAGGGGAAATAATGAAGGGTCATTGCTGGAAGGAGCAGGAAGAAGATTGGGGGACACAGTGGCAGATGAACATAGGGCATTATCCTTAAGCGAGTTGGATTGTGATGATGAGGAAAGGAATGATAGTCATGCAAGTTGGGGTATAATGATGTCAGACGAAGAGAGGGGACAAAACGACAGGGCACAAAGAGAAGGTGCATGCGTTTTTTCATAGACACAAACATTGAAAAACAGGTAACATGGTCAGATTTAGAAGACCCTAAAGAAAAAACACCAGAACCGACACCATATTCTGAACGACCACCACCACGATCACACAGTGCAGGGGATAAATCCCCACCATATGTGAGCAGATTAAGGTTGAAAACAAATAGGCAAAACTAGCCCCAAATGGAGAATGAAGAGTGTAGGTGGGTATGACCATGGGCAAGGGTTTTCACAATTCCCATTATTAGAGAAAGGGGAGGACACCCACAATATATTCCATGGCAACAGATGGATAAGGAAAATGTAAAGTGTAAATTGCCTAGTTTGACGGCAGGCACAGAAAAATGGTATGCGAGTGTAACATCACAAAACACGACACACGACAGAGCGCCATTCAATGTAGAGTAGATGTATGGAGAGCGCATAGGGTACAGTATCCTACATCAGATATGAGTGCAATTATGACCAGGAAAATGGGCGGGCCTGTTTCCTTTATTCAAGAGATTCAAGAACGCTGGAGGCTTGAGACCCCTGAACTGTGGGACAAAACAGTGGCACTATTTTACCACATTTTATGTCAGGGACTGCCTGAGCTAGTGCAAAGGCAGATGAAGAAGCAGGTGGGAATGGAGGCAAAACATTGGCCAGAAATAAAATTGACCGTTGTGCATCATTGTTGATTGTTGTAAGAGAAGAACACGCTGAAGGTAGAAAGTAAGAGCAAGCAAAGTTAGTCCAGAAATAATTGTCAAAGTTTGCCATAGAAGGAGCGATATCGACAAATGGTTAAAGTGTGGCAGCACAAGGGGTGCAGCCAGTACAGGCAGGCAATGTAGGGTATCCTATGTTTGAAGGTGGATATAACTTTAAGTCACGCGGAAGAGGGAATGCATTCAGAAGAGGGTGAGGAGGATTTCAGAACCCCCAAGGAGGAGGAGGCTTTAATGGAGGACCTCCGCAGCAATGTTGGAATTGTGGGAGAATGGGGCATATATCCCAAACGTGTAGGAGTAGAGGTATGCAACAGAGCTGGCAGGCTCCAAGAGGGGGGATGGGCTACTCTCGACAGTATAATCCGGAACCACAAGAATATTATGCCCAAGATCACACACAGAATCAGACACATATGCCACAAATACAGTGAGTACACCAAAGCCCAGCAAAAGTGCAGATGCCACAAGGGTATACAAGTCTATACAAACCCAGAAAACACAGACTCAGCAAACCGCGGCACCACAATGGAACACAAATGCAGGGGCTCCACAGGCATCTACACCCAGGATAGGGAGTGTGACCGTGGTTGGAGGAAATCCTTTCACGGGCATTGGGATGAACCTAAGGCAGCTCACAGAATGACCTGAAGTGTTCAATACTATCAGTGACACTAGACCCCCAAGAGGAACCAAGGGTCAGTGTGACGATAGGAGGCAAGACATTTTTGTTCCTTAGAGACACTGGAGAGACACGTTCCTGTGTTCAAGAGGGTCAATACCCAATGTCTGGTATTGCCATTAATGCACAGGGATTTTCTGGGGCAACGACTTCAGTTCTTTTTACTGATGAGTTACCGATTTCAATAGGAGAACATGACATATCTATGTCACTGTTGTTCTACCGACAAACGCCAGTTAACATATTAGGACGTGACTTAATGACAAAGTTAAACATGATGATATCTTTTACGGACAAAAGGATTGTGTGCTCGACTCCAAGAGGAATACATTTGATGAATGTAAAAGAATTTATACTAGCATTTGCAAAAACATAAAGCATTGAGAGGTGTTACTCTAGATCCACAAGTATTTTTGTATGACGTAACTGTCCTGTTGACATGGCTCCCCAGACTAGTGCCTACAATATTGAGAATATCTGATGAATTTTTGTTCAGACCAGAAATACCTATGGAAAGTGAAGATGAGCAGATAATTATTCTACCGTTAAAAGCAGCAGCGGTAAGAGAAGAAAGGGTGGTTGTTCATGGGAGAGATGACGAAGGAAGAGGATGGAGATCTGTAATAGCTCTCGGGGAAGGATACAGATTGACAGATTTGACAGACGAGGAATTATTCAGAGAAAATTATTCAGACGATGAATCAGTATTTTTTCATAAGCCTTCCCTTTTGAATTAAAGTAGAGAACAGAGTGAGACAGAAACTGACATACTTTCAGGAGGATTTAGAAAAGGTACTAAGCATTTTGTGGACTAGTAGTCCTTATGACGTAGGTCCAATGCAAAACATGTCTCATGTCCAGAGACACTGATGAGGGCATATTTGAAACCATTTCCGCTTTAATGAAGCAAGGAATATTGGTACCGTCAGACCCTCATGCAACACGGCTGTGTGCCCTGTGAGGCGGATCATGGAGATTTATTCAAGACCTGTGCCCTCTTAATAATATTGTTGAACCGAGTTTCCTCTGGTTCCAAACCCATCTACAATATTATGTAATATCCCACCAACAGCTAAGGAACAAGTTACTTACCTGTAACTGTTGTTCTCCAGCATAGGTCTGGCATGGATTCACATGCTCATGAATATTCCCCGTCGTCAGGCTGGGAATCCTCGGTAAAAAAAAAATCAGTTTCAGTTTCGTTTCTGAACTGTCTTTCTCCTAATAACCAATCACTGGTCTCTGGGTCATACTGCACCCAGCCAATGACTGCCCTCTACCTAAGCCCCGCCTCTGGCAGCCATCTTCAGATTTGGTAGCACGTAAAGTGGCAGTAAGACCAAGAGGGGTAGGTGGGAGGGTTTGCATGTGAATCCATGCCAGACCCATGCTGGAGAACAATAATTACAGGTAAGTAAATTGTTCCTTCTCCAGCATGGGGTCTGGCATGGATTCACATGCTCATGAATACAAGAATACATAGCAGTACACACATGCACAACCACGGGAGGTGGCAAGGCTCAACATTAAGCATTTCATCAACTTAACACTAAGCATCTCTTACCTCCTCACCAGGCCCACCTTCAGGCGAACAGGTTGAGCAGCACTGCCTGGCCGTCTCTGGACTCCTCCCTGGAATCCCGGTCGATGCAGTAGAATCTCGTGAAGGTGTGCGTCGACCACCTTACAGCCCTGCAGATGTCAGGCAAGGGCACACCAGAGAGCAACGCAGTGGTAGCAGCGATCGCTCTGGTTGAATGGGCTCTCGGACGGCCGGGCAACCAGTGACAGTGCATGATGGTTCACAGGTCCAAAGTTCACAAATAGCTGTGAAGTCTTCCGAAGGGTCTTCGTGCGGTCCACATAGAACTTCAGTGCTCTAGTCACATCCAGCGAGTGCAAAGTCCTCTCGGTGGCGACAAAGGTGACGGGAAGAAAACAGGTAAAACCAAGGGATTATTAAGATGGAAGTCTGACAGCACCTTGGGCATGAAGGAGGGGTGCATCCTCAGCACTACCCTCATCTCGTGGAATGTCAGGTATGGAGGTTTACAGGAGAGGGCTTGGATCTCTTCCACTCGTCGTGCGGAGGTGATAGCCACAAGAAACGCTGTCTTCCACGATATGAATTTCAACGGTGCCGAATGCAGCGGCTCGAATGGTGGTCCCATGAGCCTGCTCAGCACCACGTTGAACTCCCACTCCGGTGCCGGAGCCTTCACCGATGGGAATGACCGGAACAGTCCTTTCATGAACTCCTTCACCAGGTGATGGGACCACATAGATGATCGCCCCAGAGTTCTGGTGTAGCGGGAAATCGCCGCTAGATGGATTTTGATGGAGGCATGAGCTAGCGCCGCCTTGGCCAGCGACAGTAGGTACCGCAGCACTTGAGGGGCCATAATCTGCAGAGGGTTAATCTTCTGTGCATGGCACCAGACAGAGAGCCTCTTCCATTTGTGTCCATAACACTTGAGGGTCGAGGACGCCCTGGCCTTTGCAAGCACCTCCTTGCAGTCCGCCAGGATATCGTACCCTCCAAACTCTAGTGCTGCAGGAGCCAGGCCTGCAAGTTCAGCAACCCCGGGTCGTGGTGGAGGATGGCGCCTCCTTCTCTGGCGATAAGATCCGCGTCCATCGGTAGTTTGACTGGGGGGACGCTGACATGTCCAGAAGGTCCGGGAACCAGATCTGCCTAAGCCACGCCGGTGTGACGAGGATCATCCTGCACCGGGACCGTCTGAGCAAGCAGCAGCAACGGCAACGGGGGAACGCATACAGAAAGAGGTCATCCTAGGGGAATGAGAAGGCATCGCCCATGCTCCCCGGCTGGGGAAACCTGCTGGCGAACCTCTGGCACTTGGTGTTCGTCGCCGTCGCGAATAGGTCGATCTGGGTATTGCCCCCATTGTCGGAACTGGAGATCCACTCTATCCTGCAGCAGTTCCCACTCGTGGCACGAGCGCAGCTCCCTGCTGAGTGAGTCGGCGATGGCGTTCTTTATTCCTGCCAGATGGAAGCGTACCAGAAACATCCCTTGGGCGGAGGCTCAGTGCCACAGATCCTGGGCTTCCTTGGATAGGGCTGGCGATCTGGTGCCTCCATGCTTCCAGATGTAGAACATTGTGGTGGTGTTGTCGCTGAAGATCCTTATCACTTTGCCCTTGAGGGATGAAAGGAACGACCTGAGGGCCCAGAACACGGATCGGAGCTCCAGGACATTGATGTGTAGCAACCTCTCCTCTGGGAGCCAAAGGCTTCTTGCGTGGAGATCTCCGGTGTGCGCTCCACATCCCTCCAGGGAGGCGTCCGTCGTCACAGTTTCCTGATGTGCTGGGGTCTGGATGTCCATACCCGCCGCCAGATGCGCGCGGGTGCCCCACCACCGGATCGCTTGGCAGAAGGTCTCGTTGAGTGGGATCCTGTCTTTGAAGCTGCCCGCCGCTTGTATCCAATGGGCGTCGAGGAACTCATGCAGTGGACGCATCCGAAACCTGCACAGGCACACGAGGTAGATCCACAAGGACATCATGCCGAGTAGGGACTTGATGGACCTCACCCTGGCCATGTCCAAGGCCGACAGCCGTTGCACCTTGCCCAGGATGGCCTTCGTCCTTTCCTCCGACAGAGAACCCAATCGCGCCACCCAGGCCTCCAGATAAGGTGCGTACTAGGCCTTTGTACGCATGAAAATCTTGTAAATACGACAGCTTTATTATTTTCCTGTGTACATTTACACACAAGTTTAGAGAAGAGGGCAGTGCATATGTCAGGTTACGTGACAGAAACCAGAAGGCTTCTTTTGATTTTTATCTACATGGATGTAATGGCAAGCCATGGATAAAAGCCTCTGAAACAGAATGTATTTCCCTGAAGCCTTTCAAAAAAAGAAACTTCACACTGTGATGAAAGGAATGGTTTATTTCCATTCAGCTTCTGCTTTGTTGCTGCTCATGGGCATTTTAGGATTGTAAAATAAATAAAATGGAAAACCTAAGTTGCAATTGAGAATTCATATTTTGTAGCAAATTATGCTTTTTATTCTTGTGAAAGCTAACCAGTGTTGCACAATTGTATTTGTCATAGTTCCTGTGCTGTGTGTATAATCATGCAGAGGCAGATCATTTTTACACTTATAATTTAATTCTAATTATAAAAATAGTGTGTAAAATGACAATGCACGGTCTAGTTTGCATCTATTCAAACTTGCAGTTAATGGGGTACATTACTACAAATAGTCAGTAGCAGCAGAGTCTTTGTTCAAGGGTGATTGATTGTCATTACATCAATCACAGGTGTTCTAGCCTCTTAAATCTTAAATCTTCAAGAATACAATTAAAACATACAAAACCTGACTCTCCAGGAAGTGAAAGCGCTGTTCAAAAACAAACAAATGAAAGTTACTTTTGTGATTGAAATAGAAACTCAGCAAAACATGTCCCTGTGATAATCCAGATAAGTATTTAACTTTATGTAGCCCTTCATACATGGTTCATCCAACATCTAGGCCCTGTGATTATTATACCTCAGTCGATATTCAGTTAACTGACTTCTGAAGAATGTTAGCCAATAATGTAGCTCAGCCAGTTGAGCACTCGTTGCTGCGATCTGTGCATGATCTGTAGGTTGCAAATTCGAATCCCGGCCAGGCCAACTCAGCTTATCATCCTTTCAGGGTCGATGAAGGAGTACCGACTTCGGTTTGGTGATAATTGTGATAAATATGTTCTATGTACAGCGCTTTGCCAAAAGCACTATATAAATAACTATTTGAACATGAAATTAGATATATAATTTAGCATGGAGTCCTTGCCTCTCTGCACTGTAGTATCATATTTGTTTTATATATATATCTATCATAACATTAGCATAATATTAGGTAGGAATAGCTCCAGGAAATGAGGCCTTTCATTAAACATCAAAAGGCAATTCTGCTATCGTACCTCAAAACACACGATGCAATTTGTGCTTGCTTTACTATGTAAATTGCTACATAGTAATGCTTTCCATACAGTTTTTGCACACATCGGCTGGATGTCGCATACATTTTACTCTCTTGCAAAGAAGAAAAATAATTTTTACTCTCTTAAAATCACATTTACTCTCAAAGTTTAAAAATGGAGAGTAAAATACTTCCACCACAAATTCGTATCGGGAGCACTGTGTCGAGCCTGGCTCCCAGGAACAAGGCGACTTGCGACAGTACCAAGTGGGATTTCGCGAAGTTGATCGAGAATCCCAGATCTGTGAGCAGTTGAACAGTCTTCGCTGTGTCAACGACGGCGAGTTCTCTTGACCTTGCTAGGATGAGCCAATCGTCCAGGTAGGGGTAGATGTGGAACCCCTGTAGGCACAGCCGCGCCACCACTGGTGCTAGGCACTTGGTGAACACCCTGGGCGCCAACTTCAATCTGAAGGGAAGGGCCTTGAACTGGTAGTGCCGCCCTTGGACTACGAATCGCAGGAACATTCAATGTCCTTTTAGAATGGGGATGTGAAAGTAGGCATCCTCCAAGTCCAGTGACGATAGGAAGTCGCCTTCCTCCAGCTGTCCCAGCACGTGCTGGAGGGTGACCATCCGGAACTTCTGGGACTTGATGTACTTGTTTAGATGACGAAGGTCCAGGATGGGTCGCCAACCGCCGGTCTTTTTCCTTACGAGGAAGTATCGCAAGTACACTCCGGAGCCCCGGAGCATCTTTGGGAAGAGTTTGATGGGTCTCTTTTTTTAGCATCGCTCGTACCTCCAGTAGCAGTTGAGGGACCTGGTTTTCCTTCCTGGCCACAGGTGGGATGCAGGGATACTCCTTTAGAAATTCCAGAGTGTGCGCACGGGCCAGGGCATCCAGCACCCAACGGTCGGTGGAGATGGACTCCCACATGCTGATGAATTTCGCCAGCCGGCCTCCCACCGGGGTGCTCAGGTGGGGGCCCGACGCTATGGCTGGTTCAGTCCTGCTTGGCCGCGGCCTTGCCGCCTTGGCCTCCTTGGCAAAGATGGCGAGATCCTCCTGTCTTGCCGCGTCATCTGTAGGCTTCATACGACAAGGAGCGGGCTGCCTGGCGGTACGACGAGGAGCCGCTGCCGAATCCTTTGGAGGCACCTTGCTTGCCTCTAGCGTTCCAAAATGGCGGCCATCGCTGTTGAAGAACATCCAAGGCCCAGGCCGTCTCCGTATCCGCCATGATGGCCTACAGTGACTCGTCCACTGTCTTGCCGAACAGGTTGTTCCTGTCGAAGGGCATGTCCAGAACCCTGGTCTGAACGTCTGGCGGAAATCAGTTGCCTTGAGCCAACTGCGCCGACAAAGGCAAACGCTGTTGCCCATCTGTCGAAAACCGGTGTCAGCAATGTCCGTGGCCACCGTTATGGCATGGTCCGAAGCCACCTCACCTTCCTGTAGGATCTCCAGGGCCTCAGCCCTCTTGTCGTCCGGGAAGACGTGCAGCAGGGGAGCGATCTTAAACCATAGCTCCCTGTCGTAGCGTGCCACAATCGCAAGAGTGCTGGCCGATTTGATCGTCGTTGCCGCAGCCGAGATGACCCGCCATCCCATGGCGTCCAGTTTCTTCCTTCGCCGTTCGGCGGGGAAGTCAAAGTTGAAGCCGTCGCCCCCGCCGCTTTCTTCTTGGCCACCGCAGAAACGACTGAATCTGGGGATGGCTGTGCCCTAAGGCTGTGCCCTAAGGCACATGGGGGTGGAGTCCGGGACTTCTTCTCGTGCCGGTCCCTCTTAGCAGGAGCTGTTGACGGGTTCTTCAGGAGCGTCAGCCCCTTGTCCCAGATGTTGTCCAGTAACGGAACTGAGAGGACCATCTTCCTCTTGGCCTCACGCCGTTGGTGGAGGAAATCTTCCTTCTTCCGTTCTTCGGGGCAGAGCTGGAAGAGCTCGGATGCCCTGGAGTTCATGGCGTGGAAGACGCAAATTTTGTCAAATGGGGAAGACCGAGGGGGTGGTGATGGAAGGTCCATTCCGTCGTCACCACCGTCGTCATCCGTCCCCGCCGTCGCCATCTACATTCCCGTCTCATCCCTCGGAACAGGGGAAGGAGATGAAGGCTGTGAAGGCAGAGAAGGCTGGAATGGAGGGGGGATGAGTTCTCCTCCACTTGCTTCGAGGGCTACCCGACGGTCCAGGCTCTGCTGGATCGTCTGCTGGGGGTAAGGGCAACCTTGTCCTTATCTCCGTACACAAGGCCTGAATCGCCATCAAGATTGCTCCTGAGTTGTCTTGTGGCATAGGCACCGGCTGCGAAGGGAGCAACGGTTGGGGAATAGGCTCTGTCTCCCCCATGGCTCGCGGTGCCTCGTCGGCACCGCCGTCACTTTCTTCGTCGCCTCGTCGGGATCCTTCCCATGGGACCGGACCTCCTCGAACTTCTTGTTCTGGATCTTTGCGACGCCAGCCAGCTCCTCTTCAGAGGTGGTATCTGTGTCTGTAATGGCCACTGTCCCCCCCCTCTTTTTCCTCCCAGGGTTTCACAGGGGTCTTATTGATGGGCTGACAAGAGGATTCGCTCTGCGGCGGCAGGGAAACTCTAGGCCCCGAGGTCGCCTCCGCTGGGGAAGCCTCCGCAGGCTTCGCCAGGGCCGCCACGACTCCCTCGATCAAGGCCTTAGCCGGGTGAATCAGGGCCTTTGCGACTTTGGGCGCGCCTGAGGCCTTCGCCTTGCTCCCCCTCAGCTGTCTCTGTCGAGATCGACCGGGACTTCTCCCGAAGCTTACCCGAGTTCTCCTATTTCCTCTTCCCCGAGCCAGAGAGTTGGCTCGTGGTTGATGGCGTCAGTGATAACGCGCCCTGTCTGGCAGCCAAGGAGCCCGACCGATCAGTGCTACCGGTGCCTGCAGATGTCATATATCGCCCTTGGAAAGTATGGAGCAGATGGGCGATATGGAAGAAGGACTAGACTCCGAGTAACTGCAAGGTGCGGTCTAGTCTTTCTGTTGTACTGCCTACAAGTACCGGAAAAAGGAGAACACCTGTGCGTTGCAACTTTCTTGCTGCCGACGTGAGTACACCTCGCTTGTGCTCTGCCTCCAGTGGTTACTCTGTGTTTCCTGTGCCTTCCTTACCTGTTAGTCTGCCCGTGTCTTTCCGTTACCGCTGTTCGCGGTTTCCTACTCCCGTATGTTCCGCTTTCCTGTCTGTTATCTGCTTCCGCTGCTTTACGCGCTCTGCGCTGCCTTCTAATACTCACACCTGCTTCAGCGTCTTATTTGCCATCGGACGCCTTTTTGCTGGGAACTCTTCGTTGTCCGAGTTCTTTGGAGTACTGTACTGTTTGTGCTGTTCCGCACTGGACCGTAATACCTATTCACAAAGAACACTTACCAGTGCATGCTGGTTATTGAAGTACGGACACACGCCAACAACTTCCTGGCAGCTACAGCTACACAATCTTCCAGGGTTTTTCGGCAAGGCTTTTCCCTGGTTTGGGGTGGGCTCCCCGGAGTTCCCCGCTGCCGGGTTAATTGCTTATAGGCAAGGTGGCCTCCGGGGGAGCTCGCTCCTATTTCGTCAAACAGAAGAATAAGATCGTCAAGACAACGACAAAGACAGCCTGGAGGGAAAAGCCGGAAAGTTCATCAGACGAATCCGTAAAGAACCCCACAGAATCATCAGGTGAGGAGTGGACTAGTGGGAAGGAAAGTGTGAGTGACAAACCTACAGATTCTGAGAGATTGCAACGCCCAGAGAAGATGGCTAGTCTTGAACAGTATCAGGAGATGGTTAACGCCATACAAGCTCTGAGGGTTGAAGTACAAACCCTAAAAACCGATAATGCCGCATTGAGGCAACAGAGAGATGATTACAGAGGAGAACTACCTCCTTTATCCCTACCTTGCGGTAAATATGAAGGAAACCCCAGGAAATTGAAGGAGTTTCTGGATGCCTGCACAATACACTATACTTTTCGGCCCAAGACATACGAGTTGGATCGAACAAAAGTGGGTTTTCTAATTTCGAACTTAGCTGGTAATGCCCTAGCCTGGGCCACCCCACTAGTGACAAACTCAGACCCAGCGTTAAATAACTATGGTGCCTTTGTAACACGTTTCAAAGAAAGATTCGAGAGGCCTGAAGTCTTATTCTCCACCTTTGAAAACCTATTAGACATACGTCAAGGAAACTCAGACATACAGACATATGTTACCTGTTTTCAGAAGGTGGCAAGTGAAGCAGGTTGGCCAGAAACGGCACAGCAGGCAATTTTCCGTCGGGGTCTGCATGAAGACATAAAGGACGAACTGGCCAGAGTAGCCAGACCTGATTCATTTCAGGAACTCGTGTCATTGGTATTACAGATAGAATTCCGCATGTCGGAAAGGAAAGCTGAGAAGAGGAAGCCCCGGTCTTTAGTACCTTTCACTAGCCTACCCTCAGTACCTGAAAGGGTTCAACACGAAGAACCAATGCAGATAGGAACTGCGAGAGGACCACTTACAGCCAACGAACGGAAGAGACGCAAGGATCTTGGACTTTGCATGTATTGTGGGTCCAACACACATTTGTTGTGAAATTGCCCAGAAGTCCCTCCCAGAAAGCAGGGAAACGAAAGACCCCAACCTTGAACAGGGATAAGGAAGGGGAGACATCTATGCATCCCTGTGCTAATGCTCAGCCAGCTTTGATCAGCAATAACACACTGATGGTGGTTAGGATTACGTTAGACTGGCACTCTACTAAACCTATTGAATGTTTAGCTATGCTGGACTGTGGAGCTGCTGGTAACTTCGTAGATGATAAGTGGGCTAATGAACACCACCTGCCTCGACGTCCTAAGATCAAACCGATTCCAGTAGAAGGCGTGGATGGCACACCTTTGACTTCCGGACCCATTTGTCAGGAAACACAGGAATTACGGGTCAGAGTGTCAAATCATTCTGAGTACCTATCTTTCGATCTCATTCGAGCAGCTCATTTTCCAGTCATATTAGGCATACCATGGCTCAGAAAACACAACCCGGCAATTGACTGGCAACTTAACACAGTAGAGTTCAGATCCACGTATTGTGCTCAACAGTGTTTGACTAATGAACCCGCTTTGTCCTGTGTGCTTCCAACAATACAAAATACCGTCCTCAGTGTCAATGCAATTCCCATCCAGTACCTGGAATATGAGGACGTGTTCTTAGACAACCAACCGAGGAATCTTCCTCCTCATCGAAAAGAAGACTGCAAGATCGAACTAATTCCGGAGGCTGAAGTACCCTTTGGAAGGATGTTCCCTTTATCTTTACCTGAAAAGGAGGCATTGAGGGAATACCTGTCAATCAATCTACAAAATGGCCTCATACGGGAATCCTCATCGTCAGCAGGGGCATCTCTTTTTTTTATCTCGAAAAAAGGAACCACAGAACTAAGACCCTGCATAGATTACCGGGGTTTGAACAGTCTGACTATACGAGACAGGTATCCTATGCCCTTAATGAAAGACATTATTGAGGCAGTCCAAGGAGCACATCTCTTTACCAAATTAGATCTTCGAGGAGCTTATCACCTACTTCGTATTCGTGAAGGGGACGAATGGAAGACAGCTTTCAGGACTCCCCTGGGACACTACGAGTACAGGGTTATGCCCTTTGGTTTGGTAAATGCACCGTCCCAGTTTCAACGCTTCATGGACAAGATATTTGCAGACATGTTGTATTCCTCTGTTGTGGTTTATTTGGACGACATTCTCATATTCTCTAACACTCTGACTGAACATCGTCAACACGTCAAAGAAGTTCTCCACAGATTAAGACACAATAGTCTATTGGCCAAACCTGAAAAATGTGTTTTTGAAGTTACTACAGTACCCTACTTAGGATTCATCCTCTCCGAAGATCGGGTACAGATGGATCCAGCCAAAACTCAAGCTATAACACAGTGGTCCACACCCAATTCAGTTAAGGAAATACAAAGGTTTTTGGGACTTGCAAACTTTTATCGCAAGTTTATACCTAACTTTTCAGACATCATCCTTCCTATTACTAATCTCCTTAAAAAGGGAGTCAAGTTTCTCTGGGACCAGAAGACGGATCTGGCATTTCAAAGGCTTAAGGAAGCATTTGTGACAGCACCTATCCTGAGACAACCGGACCAATCCTTACCATTTATTGTGGAGACCGATGCTTCAGGAGGAGCGATTGGAGCTGCTTTGTTACAAAAGAAAGAAGACGGGTTGGAACACCCTATAGCTTATTATTCCAGAACCCTTAGTCCCAGTGAACGAAATTACTCAGTGCTGGAAAGAAAACTTCTGGCAATAAGACAAGCCTGCGAGGAGTGGAGACACTTATTACAAGGAGCAGTTTGTCCTTTTCAAGTTCGTACAGATCACCAGAATTTAAAGGTGTTACAGAAAATGGAATGCCGAAATTCCAGACATGCCAGATGGGCCTATTTTTTTTCGCAATTTGATTTTGTAATCACCTATTTACCAGGAAAGGATAACTCATTAGCAGATGCTCTTTTCCGCAGTCAAGGGAGTGACTGTGGAAGATATCAAGGTCCGGAAATTCTTCTAGCAGGGACAAAGTTCATCAATATGGTTAACACGTTCCTTCAACAAGTACAGAAAGCCCAAGAGAATAACAGAAAGATAGACGACTATGGAATGACCCAAAAAGGAAATCTGGCGTTTATGAAAAATGCTTTATTCTTACCCACTCAGGATCTACAAGAACAGGCCATGGCTTGGTGTCACGACATCCCATCAGCAGGACACAAGGGTCAACTTGCCACCATGGAATTGGTGTCTAGACAGTTTTGGTGGCCTACCATGAAAAAAGACATCAAAGAATATGTGGCTATGTGTCCCATATGTGCTCAGAATAAATATGCTTATTGTAAGCCATTGGGCTTACTTCAACAGGACGTTCTACCAGATGCGCCGTGGCAACACATTTCCACAGACTTTATTGTAGACCTTCCAGTTTCCAATGGACATACGGCCATAATGGTCACTGTGGATTCATTCAGTAAACTAGCGCATTTTTCACCATTGAAAGGTCTACCGACAGCAAGTATCACTGCAGAGGTGTTTCTGAAAGACGTGGTTAGGTTACATGGTCTTCTGCAATCCATAGTCTCGGATAGAGGCTCACAATTCACTTCGAAGTTTTGGACTGCCTTGTGCAAGACCCTGGGTATAAAAAGATCACTGTCATCAGGATTCCACCCTGAGAGCAATGGGCAGACAGAACGTCTTAATGCAACATTGGAACAATACATTAGGTGCTTTTGTAATCAGGAGCAAAATGATTGGTTTCACCTACTTCCTATGGCAGAATTCTCTTATAATAATACAAGACATTCCTCGACAGGCATGAGTCCTTTTTTTTGTACCTACGGTGTTCATCCCAGACACATTCCTCTGTTTGGTCCGGTGTCTACTAACATTCCGTCTGTGGACCATCTTTTGGACACCCTTCAGTCTCTTCACAAAAGCACCAAGTCTAATCTTGAAACCTCCCGTATAGAGAACAAGAAGTGGGCTGATCTTAAGCGAAGGCCCAATCCACAATGGGACATTGGTACCAAGGTATGGTTATCTACCAAGTTTTTGCCCCGATGGGTACATCAAGGAAAGTTTTCTCCCCGTTTTATCGGACCTTTCAAGATTACTGCCACGATCAATCCAGTTGCCTTTCGATTGGCTCTTCCTGCAAAACTCCAAAGGATACATCCAGTGTTCCACACCTCTTTACTAAAGGAATATATGGAAGATCCTCGAAAAAGAAGGAAGAGAGGAACCGGTAACCTACCCATTGAAACATCGAAGGAGTATGAAGTATCCAGATTATTGGATTCAAGATACAAGAAAGGCACCTTACAGTATCTAGTATTATGGAAAGGATACCCAAGATCAGAAAGTTCATGGGAACCGGTCAGTCACATCTCTGCAGCCCAACTCATCCGAAGGTTTCATCGACTACACCCGGGTAAACCGGGAGGAGGATCGCTGAGAAGGGGTCATGCTGTCATATATCGCCCTTGGAAAGTATGGAGCAGATGGGCGATATGGAAGAAGGACTAGACTCCGAGTAACTGCAAGGTGCGGTCTAGTCTTTCTGTTGTACTGCCTACAAGTACCGGAAAAAGGAGAACACCTGTGCGTTGCAACTTTCTTGCTGCCGACGTGAGTACACCTCGCTTGTGCTCTGCCTCCAGTGGTTACTCTGTGTTTCCTGTGCCTTCCTTACCTGTTAGTCTGCCCGTGTCTTTCCGTTACCGCTGTTCGCGGTTTCCTACTCCCGTATGTTCCGCTTTCCTGTCTGTTATCTGCTTCCGCTGCTTTACGCGCTCTGCGCTGCCTTCTAATACTCACACCTGCTTCAGCGTCTTATTTGCCATCGGACGCCTTTTTGCTGGGAACTCTTCGTTGTCCGAGTTCTTTGGAGTACTGTACTGTTTGTGCTGTTCCGCACTGGACCGTAATACCTATTCACAAAGAACACTTACCAGTGCATGCTGGTTATTGAAGTACGGACACACGCCAACAACTTCCTGGCAGCTACAGCTACACAATCTTCCAGGGTTTTTCGGCAAGGCTTTTCCCTGGTTTGGGGTGGGCTCCCCGGAGTTCCCCGCTGCCGGGTTAATTGCTTATAGGCAAGGTGGCCACCGGGGGAGCTCGCTCCTATTTCGTCAAACAGAATAATAAGATCGTCAAGACAACGACAAAGACAGCCTGGAGGGTAAAGCCGGAAAGTTCATCAGACGAATCCGTAAAGAACCCCACAGAATCATCAGGTGAGGAGTGGACTAGTGGGAAGGAAAGTGTGAGTGACAAACCTACAGATTCTGAGAGCAGACTCGCGGTGCTTAGCCTTTTGTTGGGCCCCCTGTTGCCGGTGCACCCTCAAAGGACTTAGAAGACCGCTCTGACCTCTTCTTCTTCTCACCTGCTGCTGGGCTCTTCCCTTCCAGCCAGTTGGTGAGTCGGATACGACGATCCTTCGTAGTCCGTTCGGACATGTTCTTGCAAAAGGCACCGTCCTTCTCCACGTGCGTTTTGTCTTCGTGAAGGCAGTACAGGCATCGAGAATGATCATCCACCATGAAGACATTCTGTAATCCGCATCTAGGGCAGCTCCTGAACAGCTTGGATCCGGGTGTCGTGTTTCCTTTTTCCGGGGCCATGTCCACGCAGGGTAGGCCTCAAAGATCTTCCGGAATCCTCCAAGAAGCGAAACTCGACGAAATACTTCGCCCTTGAGGGGCGTAGAAAATTCCGAAACGGGTCCTCGTTGATCGGAAGTAGAAACCGTGGAGCTTGAGGCTCGATTGACCCAAAAAATGAGGATAAACTCTTTGAAAAATCGCAAAACGCAGCAAAAGCTTGAGAGCTATAGCATGAGGACTCACAACACTTGAACGTGCAGTAAAAATCTGAAGATGGTTGCCAGAGGAGGGGCTTAGGTAGAGGGCAGTCGTTGGCTGGGGGCAGTATGACCCAGAGACCAGTGATTGGTTATTAGGAGAAAGACAGTTCAGAAAGGAAACTGAAACTGATTTTTTTCTTTACCGAGGATTCCCAGCCTGACCACGGGGAATATTCATGAGCATGTGAATCCATGCCAGACCCCATGCTGGAGAAGCATTTTACTATAATTGATTAAAAAAGGCGTTCTTCTCAATTCCCCTCCATGAGGAATCAGAGGATCTGAATTTATTTTCATATAGAAATATCCGCCAGAAACATACTTGTTTGCCCCAGAGAGTCCCCCTCGATCTTTTTTTTTTTTTCAAATTCAATTTTATTGGTTTTAAACAGCAAGAGTGAATCTTGAGCTAGAAGCACAGTCGAACATACATAGAAACCATATATCACTTCTGCCCCTTTTCCAAACTCAGATTCAAATAACGTAACTATAATAACAGTACAGTCAAGCATGGGTCCACTCCCGACGAGTGAACCATGTAGCTCCCCTTCCCTCCCTCCCTCCCCTTTTATTGCTCATAACACTTCAGTGGCAAGATGATTGCTTTAGTCCGAAGAGACTTGCGACGTGACCACATCCGGAAGTCATTGTCGTTGTGGATCGTGAATCATTAGCAATGTGATCAGGTGTGTGACAGGCACAGGCGTTTAAGTGATAAGGATCTCAATTTTCGTGCATCATGAAAGGCAGTTGGTGAATGCTTTTACTGACTAGATGTTGGGTGGGCGTCCGGTCTTGACATGTAAAGGCTTGCGAAGTCACTCCACGCTTCTTCGTGTTGCGCCGCCTTGCCGTGCAGGGCTGTCGTTATTTTCTCCATAGTGTAGATGTTGGTGGCGACTTTCAGCCAGTCTTTTTCGTCCGGTAGCCGTGGGGATTTCCATTTTGTAACTAGGGCTGCCCTGGCCGCTAATAGGAGGGGGGATACCAGTCCTCTCACATGCACTAGCTCGTCTTCGTCCTCCTCAAGACCGAACAACATCAGAAGGGGAGAGGATTCTCTGTCTATGCCATCTAGGCGCTTAATCCACCCGAGGACCTCCTGCCAATAAATGCGCACTTTGGGGCACCCCCACCACATGTGCCAGTAGTTGGCATCCGCTCCGCAATGGCGCCAGCATCTGGGGCTGGAGGTTTGGAACATCTTTGAGAGTCTATACGGATCGTACTGCCAACGGTGGAGTAGCTTTACAGCGTGC
Organism: Ambystoma mexicanum; assembly: GCF_040938575.1. Taxonomy (NCBI): domain Eukaryota; kingdom Metazoa; phylum Chordata; class Amphibia; order Caudata; family Ambystomatidae; genus Ambystoma; species Ambystoma mexicanum. The sequence goes on along the minus strand of NC_090923.1, from coordinate 410,863,345 downwards.
AATTTGTATTGGGTAGCAATAGACACTCTGGCGGGCGTACTGCATATCTGGTCCCAGGCCTGCTGGCCAAATTCTCTGCCGAAATCTTTTTCCCATTTGCCTTTGAGGCGGAGGATCGGGGAGTGGTCCTTGGTGATCAGAGCTTTATACATCCGGGATATCAGCCCTTTGGTCGCGCTGGTCGTGTCGAGGATCATTTCAAAGGGCGTTAATTCTCTGCGCGTGGGGGCTTTCCATTCCTCTCTTGACAGCACCCCTTTTAGCCGTAGGTACAGGAAGATCGGGATCGGGTGGATTTGGAGGGCATCTTCCAGTTCCGAGATTGATATAAATTTCTCCTTCCTCCACAGCTGACCGACTCTTTCTAGACCTGCATCAAACCAGGTTTGGTACCTGGCGTGTTCGGGGATCTTCTCCCTGATGCCTGATGCCTGATGCCTGATGCCTGATGCCTGGTGACCAGAGGTGGCTCAGTGGTGAGGGCCATGTGGTAACTCCTGTCATACCCTTTCCCTTCTTCCAAATGTTCCACATAGTGCCCAATATCGGGTGTTTGTGCAGTGGTTTTACAAGCTTCGATCTTGGAACCCATAGCCATTCTGCGAGGGTCACGTTGCGAAGGAAGTCATTGTCGAGCTGGACCCACTGGAGGTCCTTCCTGTCTCGTAAGTGTGGGACCAGAATCCTCAATTGTGTTGCCTGATAATATATTTCCATATCTGGAAGACCTACTCCTCCCAGCTCCTTCGGTAGTATCAGGATGTCATATGCTATTCGTGGTTTTCTTCCATCCCAGAGGAAATCGAGTATAGCTTTCTTTTTTTAATAACACATTTTATTGGTGTTTTTAGGAAAAAACAAGGTTAAACAAATAAACAACGTAAACAATCAATACATGCGCATTGCCGGAGAGGGTTACTGGCTGTTTCAGATGTTGTACACATATGTTTGCAAAGGAAAAAAGGGGGGGGGGACAGCTTTAGTTGAGCCCGCAGGCAGCGTCCAGTTGTTTTATAATCCTCATTGGGCATCTTCCCATTTCCTCCACACTTTCAGGGCTTTTGCCGGGCATCCTCTGGCCGCGTATACTCTGTATTCCGTTGCGACACAGATATCCACATCCGTTCTCCATTGTTCATAGCTCGGTATTTGGTCCGAGCCCCATTTTTGAGCAATGTTCCTTTTCAAAAGTGCGGTGGTGGTGAACAAGAGCAGTTTTTCATATCTAGATAGGTCAATTTCATCATCTATCCCCAATAGTAGTAGCTTAGGGTTTCTGGGAACTGTTTTCCCCATAACTCTAGAGAGTTCCGCACAGCATGCCTCCCAAAGTGGTTGTATATGTGTGCAATCCCATATGATGTGGAAAAAGGTACCCTCTTCCGTTTTGCATCGCAGGCAGTTCGGATCATCTATTCTTCCCCATCTGTGTAGGGCCACCCTGGGATAGTATACTCTGTGTAATATCTTTAATTGAACCAATCTAAGCCTTGATGAAATCGCTATCTCCCTAGGGAACATCAATGTCATGACCCATTCCTCCGGCAGTATGGCCCCCACGTCCGATTCCCACTTGGTCCGCAGTGACAGTAGATCTGGTGTGCCAAAGGAACTTATGGCACTATATAGAACCGATGTCACTCTCCGGGTAATTGGTTCCGGGAGTAGATTTCTTTCAATGGGGGTGAAGTCCGGTAGGGGGCTCACTTCGGGGAGGATGTTTCGTAGTGCGTGTTGTAGTTGAGCATAGTGGTAATGTTCGGTTTGGGGAAGTCCAAGTCGGAGAGCCAGCTCTGCAAAAGGGACCATGGTGTTATCTTTCACAACGTCTCCCAAGATGGGCGGACCTTGCCGGGACCAGTTCGGCCACCTGGGGAGCGTGTATACACCTGGAAGGTTCTTGTTGTTCCACAGAGGTTGGGCCTGCGATAGTTTGTCGCCCCATCCCACGAACTTGTGTGCGTCTGTCCAGATTTGTGTTAGCTGTGCGCGCATGTTGGGAGTAGCCGCGCGGTCTCTTTTCTTATAAAGGTACAGCATGATGGGTTTTCCAGGAGTGTCCGACTCTAGAGATTTGTTGTGTGGTGCATCGGTGTCGCCGTGTAGTTGGTCATTCACTTTCATCAATTGACTGGCCCAATAGTATGTTTGCATTCGGGGTAGTCCTATTCCGCCCTCCCATATGGATCTTTGGAGTGTAGCTAGGGCTATGCGTGGATGACCGTTATTCCACAGCAGTCTGCGGAGTGTCTGGTCTATTTTCCTAAATATGTTTGAAGGGATGTGTAATGGGGCATTTTGTAATATGTAGAGTAGGCGGGGTAGGGTCATCATTTTGAAGAGTGCAGCTCTACCCAGTAGTGTCAGCGGGAGGGATGACCAGTGACGGGCATCCTCTGCAAATCTTGTCATGACTGGGTACAGGTTTCTGGGCACATAATCAGTCAGCTTATTTGTTATTAGAATACCTAGGTATTTGAATTGTTCCCTTTCTACCCGGTAGGGACATTGGGGCGGGATCGAGTCTCCCTCTTGTTTAAGTGGGAATAAGGTGGATTTGTCCCAGTTTACTTTCAGGCCACTGAAGGAGCCGTATTTCTGCAGTAAATCAGTCACTATGGGGCAGGATCTGACCGGGTCTTGTAAGTAAACCAATAAGTCGTCCGCGTATAGGGACACCTTATCTTCCCAGGCTTCAGACCATCTAAATCCCTTCCATGTTTCGTTTGTTCTTAACAGTATAGCGAGTGGTTCAATCGCTATTGCGAATATCATGGCCGACAGTGGGCATCCTTGTCTGGTTCCTGTGCCGATTTCAAAGGGGCCTGACACGTGACCATTCACTTTCGTGACTGCTAGCGGGGATTTGTACAATAATTTAACCCAGCTCATAAACTGGGGCCCGAATCCCATCCTTTGCATTATCTCCCAGATCGCATCCCACCTGATAGAGTCAAAGGCCTTCTCGAAGTCTACGGCCAACAGGGCCAACGGGTCTCGAATGGTGGTCGCATTCTCCATCGCCATGAATAATCGATGTATATTCATCCGCGTGGATCTCTGCGGCATAAAACCACACTGATCCGGGTGGATCAAGGAGGGTATAACTTGCTGCAATCTATTGGCTAAGGTTTTCGCTAAAATTTTGGTTTCTGTATTGATAAGGGAAATGGGCCTATACGAACTGCAGCACTCTGGGGGTTTGTCCGCTTTGGGTATGACCACTATGGTGGCCTGTCTCAGGTCTTGTGGGAGGGACCCTTTGTTTCGGGAGGTTTCATACATTTTCAGCAAGTGTGGTGTAATTACGCTCGTGCCTATTTTCTTCCATACCTCGACCGGAAGGCCGTTGGGTCCCGGGGCTTTCCCGGGTTGAAGGTCGGCTATGGCTGCAGACAATTCATTCTCCGATATGTCGGTTTCTAGCAGGGCTCTTTGTTCAGGTGTCAGGGAGGGAAGGGTGATTCCCGAGATGGGTGTAGTGTCAATGGGGGAGATTGGCGGTCCATAGAGTTCCTTGTAGTAGCTTGCGAACTCTTCCGCTATGTCACGGTCCGCTGTCACTAGTGTATTCCCCTGTGTTCTGATCGCTCTAACATGTCGGAGCCCCTCGTCACGCCTCTCCAGCCACGCCAACATTTTGCCTGCCTTATCCCCGGTTTCGTACACTCTGGTCCGCATCGCTGCGTGTGCCTGTTTGGCATTGTCCAGGGCGACGTTTTGAAACTGTTTTTGTGCTAGCTGTAATTCGCGATGGGATTCTGGGAGGTCTTGGGATAGATGAGCTACCTCTGCCTCTTGTACTCGCTTTTCGGCCGCCCGGATCGCCGCGGCGTGTTTTTTCCTATGGGCTGCGATCTGGGATATGAGTTCCCCTCTCAGTACGGGTTTGTATGCCTCCCACAATGTTACAGGGCTATCCACTGAGGTTGTGTTCAGTTCAAAGTATGATTCTGTTCCTTTTTTGATATGTTCGACTAGGTCGGGGAAGCCCAGATAATAATTGTTTAGCCTCCACGTGGGTGGGGGAATCGGCCTGTGTGTATTGAGCACCATTACGAGCGGGGAGTGGTCCGATATACCTCTGGGTAGGAGGTGTGCATCGGTTGCTAGATGTAATTCGGAGATCGGGAGAAAAAAGTAATCAAGTCTAGATAATGAGGCGTGTGCTCCGGAGAGGAAAGAGTATTCTCTCGTGCCAGGATGCAAATGTCTCCACACATCTTTCAGGCCTATTGCGTCGGCGAACGTGGCTAGTTTGGTATGCGTAGCTGGATTTCTCGAGCGGATGTGTGTTCGGTCAAGTTCTGGGTGCATGACCTCGTTGAAATCTCCCCCCACCATCATCAAGCTCGAGGAGTCCGCCGCCAACATTGGCGTTATATCTTCAAGTAGTGCAGTGAGTAAGGTAGGTGGTGCATATACGGCTAGCATGGATATAGGCCGCTCCCAAAGAGTCGCGGTTATGTGAACGAATCTACCTCCTGGGTCCTGTGTGACGGATGAGAGGGTCAGTGGAAGTCGTTTGTGCACGAGGATCAGCACCCCCCTAGCTCCCATGGAGAAACCTGAGTGTATCGCGATGCGGTAATTAGTTCGCTTGAAGAGGTTGCAGTTTGTGCCCGCCAGGTGCGTTTCGGTTAGGAAGGCTACATCGGGCGTATAACGGTTCAAATATTGGAGTACAAGGCGTCTCTTGATACTGCTGCCTAGCCCATTCACATTCCAGGTCATTATCTTAATAGACCTGTTCTTGCTTTCAGCGGTGTGGTCAGTCATGGTGGTCGGGAATCGGACATGCCGGGTAATGTTGTGTGTATCTCCGGGCATTGCCCCTTATCCGCCCCCCTGGAACCCGACCCCAGCCTATTGCGCGCATTGATTCTAGAGCAGCAAACCAAACAAATAAACTCTGTCCTAAACACAAACTCCCTCGTACCCTCCCCATACTCCACCCCAACTGGAAGTACCTGTCGCCCCAACATTAGGCCGAGCCTGACAAGGGTCTGCTCGGACCGAACAAACAATCAATACATTCGATATAACTTCTTTGCGATTCTGTCGCCGTTGCTCGGCGCTGGTCCTATTACCTTTGTTGAGGGGGGGGGCCCCCGCTCGAGCCGCCATTTCTTCAATGTGGGGGGGGGGAAAAGCTCTGACAGTGCATTGCTATCAGCATGTGTCCGCACACTTCAGTCGGCTTCTCTTGGTGGTAGTCCATCCTGGCCTTGTAGTGGTTGTGCATTCGGGGATCTGTCCGGGCGCGGTCTATTTCGTTCACGTTCCCTTCTATTTGTGGGGCCCCAATCTCCCTCCAGGTTATTTTCTGCCCAATTCCATGCATCCTTTGGGTCATTAAAGTGCACGGTTGTGCCATTATGGTAAATTTTCAGCTGTGCCGGGAACAGGAGACCATATTTGATGTTTTGGGTCTGTAGCTTCTTCTTAAGCTGGTCAAATGATTGGCGTGCTCTTTGTACTTCCCGTGTGAAATCCGGGAAGAAAGCGATTTTCGCGCCGTTGTAGGTCGTGGCTCCCTTGGATCTGGCCATTTGCAGTATCGCGTCGCGATCTCTGTAATTTAGGATTTTGGCAATCACAGTGCGGGGTGGGGCCCCAGGCGTTGGTCTGCCTGTTGGGACTCGATGTGCACGTTCAATGGAGAAAAGTTTCGAAAAATTCTTTGGGGCGTATAGGTCCATGAGTAGTTGTTCAAGGAATAGTTCCATGGAGGGGCCTTCACTTTTCTCAGGTAATCCCAGGATTCGTATATTGTTCCGTCTAGAGCGCCCCTCTCCTTCCTCCACCCGTTCCTCTAGAGTCTTAACACGTTGCAGTACTCTGGTCATCTGTTGATGGATGTTTCGGAGGCCATCTTCCGTGTTGGATATGCGGGTTTCCGCCTCTCCCGTGCGGGACGTGAGTTTCTGCAAGTCATGGCGTAGGAGGGACACTTCTGTGCTGATGCCGTCCATTTTAATCTCCATAGCGGTTCTGGAGTTGGCTATGGCGTTCATAATGTCTTTGAGAGAGGGTTCGGGTTCCTCATCTTCAGTAATTGCCGATCTTTCCTGTGTCGGCTCCGTGGCCAGTGTGGGCACCGCGTATTGTTCCATTTTGCTTTGCGTCGTGCCTCTCCTGCTCTTGTCCTTGCCCATGACCGTTGCAGTCACAACTTCGATGAGGATCCGCCTTGATGATTCTAGTAGCGTTGTGCGTGGGCCGGGGCACGGATTTAACTCTCGATCTAATCACAAGCGATTTTCTGGGAGCGGGCAAGCGGGAAAGCTGCTCGCAACCACTGCCTCCCGCCCACCCTGCTCCTCACCGTTTCGCGTGCCCAATCACGTGCCTCTCCGTCGCTGTCTGTCGCCCCTTGTTCTGAGTTGGCGGGCGCTCAACGCGGAGCGGAGCGGAGCGCGTACGGTTGGTCACTGCCTTCCCATCAACCGTTCGCTCCTCCTGTATGGCGCTGTTCTTCGTGCCGGATGTCAGTGGCGCACTATCCCAAGTCACTGTCGGCCATCTTGGATCGAGTTCGGCGGGTGCCACGCTCTATCACCTTCCACCGCAGTTATCTTCGCCTCCGGCCTCCGTTTTGTTACGGGAGCAACTGCAATGTGTCGTGTCGTCTGTCGGCCAACTTTTCGTAATTTTGCAGGAGTGTCGCAAGTCAAATTCCCCCAGGATTTGGCAGGATGTGTTGGCGGCACCGGGAGCTCAGCGAGCACGCGTCTACATCGGTCGCTCGTTGGCCACGCCCCGAGTATAGCTTTCTTGACCTGTCTAAAGAAGTGTTCTGGGATCGTGACGGGAAGGACCTGAAATGGATACAGAAAGCGTGGGAGGGTCACCATCTTGATTGCATTCAAGCGTCCCATCCAGGAGATTGTGAGTGGCTTCCATTTCAGTAAATCAGCCTTTAGGGCAGCTAGGAGCTGAGGGAAGTTCGCCTCGTAGAGCTGTGAAAGATCTCTTGTTATATTGATCCCCAGATAGTGTAATGTGGATTCCTGTATGGTTAGGCCGAGGTGTGCCAGCTCCCTTTGTTGTTCAGGGGAGGGTACGTGGAGCGGGAAGAGGATGGACTTAGTTCTATTGATTTTGAAGCCGGAGAGTGTTCCGTATTCCTCAATGAGGTGGATCGCCCGCGGGACTGACGACAGGGGGTTGAGTACGTGCAGCAGGATGTCGTCTGCGTACAGGGCCAACTTGTATTCCCTACCGTTCACTCGGATTCCTTCCACGGTGGAGTCCGCCCGGAGAGCTCTGGCGAGTGGTTCTAGGGACAGTGCGAAGAGTATCGCCGACAGGGGGCATCCTTGTCTCGTTCCCCTGGTTAGTGGGAACCAGCGCGAAAATTGGGAGTTCACCATTACTGAGGCTTTCGGGGTCGAGTAGACAGCTTTAATCGCTCGGCGGAGGATAGGGCCGAGGCCTATGTGCTTCAGCGTGGCTTCTAGGAAATGCCATTCGACCCTGTCGAACGCCTTTTCCGCGTCAATTGACATCAATGCTGGCATATCTGGAGATGTCCTAGATTCATGTATAAGGTGGAGGGTCTTGCGTGTGGAGTCAGCGCCTTGTCGACCCAGAATAAAGCCAACCTGATCGTTATGAATTATCGAGGGCATATGTGTCTCTAGGCGGGCTGTGAGGATTCTTGTGTATATTTTGGCATCGGTGTTCAGCAGTGATATCGGACGGTATGAGGCACAGTATTTCGGGTCCCTTCCTTCTTTGGGGATTACTGCTATCAGCGCCTCTGAGAAGGACGCGGGGGCCACTCCGGAGAGAAGAATGTTATTGAAGAGTTCAACCATAAAGGGGAGGAGAGCTCTTTGAAAGGTCTTATAAAAACCTGCCGTGTAGCCGTCATTTCCGGGGGCCTTCCCTGTCGGGAGTCTTTTAATGGCGTTTTCTACTTCTTCTGCTGTAATGGGGGAGTCCAATGCCTGCGAAATATCTGCCGGAAGAGAAGGCATGGAGACCGCCGACAAGTAATCCGTGATTGCTTCCAAGCCGGGGGCTTCTTGCGAGGTGTAGAGCTTCTCGTAGAAAGTGGCAAAGGCTTCAGAGATATTGGGGGGGCAACGGACTCGGAGTGGTTCTTCTTCTTGTATAGTGGGCACCCACCTCTCGCGACGCTGGCCTCGGAGTCTGGCAGCGAGTAGTGCCCCCGCCTTATTGCCGTGTTCATAGTGCCTCTGCTTTAGGCATTGGAGTTGGTGCTCAATGGCCCCTGTTTCAAGCTGGCGCAGTTCCTCCCTTTTGGCGTTGGCCTGTTCTATCTTGTGTAGCCTTTCCGTAGTCGCGGTTTGCGCCAATTGGTCCAGTTGAGTGATTTCGGTCCGTAGCCTTCTCTCTATGAGTTGTCGTTCTCTCTTTTTGGCCGCACCCTCCCTGATGAGCACCCCTCTCCAGGTGGCTTTGCCCGCCTCCCAGACTGTGTTCGTGGAGACGTCACCTGTGTTGTTTTCTTCAAAGTAGTGGGTGATGTCCTGTTCAAGTTGCTCACGGAAGACCGAGTCTCTAAAGAGCGACTCATTGCAGCGCCATTTGGTCGATCTCCGAGGAAGGGCCATTTGATCCAATGTGACCGTCACCGTGTCGTGGTCCGACCAGGTGACCGGTGATATACTGGTTTCCGTCATTGCCGTTGTGAGTGCAGGCGTTAGGTATATATAGTCTATCCTGGAGTACGTGGCGTGTGGAGTCGAATAGAAGGTGTAGCCTGTGCGTGACGGGTTCTGATGTCTCCAGGCATCTGTTAAGTTATATACATCCATCAGTTCCGCCACCCTCGAGCGTGTGCTGGTAGCTGGAGTGCTTGCGGAGGGGTCGCCGGCTTGCCTGTCGAGTTCAGGGTCCATCCACGTATTGAGATCTCCACCCAGGATTACTTCGCCTTGCGCCTCAGTCATAACCTTGGGAATTGCTTGGTGAAGAAACCGAGATTGGCCTGTGTTTGGTGCATAAATGGATGCGAGCGTGACGGTGGTGCCTTGTATATTGCCTACAAGGACAATAGTTCTACCGCTCACGTCGGACCAAGATCTCAATAGCTCAAATTGTAGAGTCTTGTTGATCAGGATGCCCACTCCTGCCTTTTTCAGGGGGCCAGAACCCCAGTGTTCGGAGCCTAGTTTGGGGTGTAAAACTCTTCGTTCTTCGCCTCTGGAATATCGAGTCTCTTGTAGAAAGAGGATATCAAAGCCTGCCCTCTTGAATTCTCGGGATACTAGAGATCTCTTAGTGGGGGAGTTGAGGCCCTTGACATTTAGAGTGCCGATTTTAAGGGTGCCGTGCCTGTCACCTGCTATGCTACGTTTCGTTGACATTGCTGCACTTAGAGTGTTCGTCATGTGTGTCGCGTCGTCTTCGAGGATTAGTTGCCACAGTGGAAGTACACCGATAAGTGTTTTGTGCCTCGTGAGGCATTGCATTTGCGATCGTCCCACCCACCTCCCTTTCCCTTTGGGTATTGGTCATCATACCCAGTGTTCCCGGTTTCAATCTGAGTCCTGCATCTTTCAAACCCATGTGAAACTGAGTCTTAAAGGTGATGGCGCCCGCGTTGGACCAGATGTACGCAGCCGGTCTTTCAGCGGACCGCCAGTGAGGGTTATAGCCACACAACCCCCCCTCACATAGTAGCGTATTATGGTTTTGAGCCCCCTCCCCCCCAATTTGATTGCTGAACATCAATCACAAAAGAAACAAGCAACAAGAACTGTTATTACAGGTAAAAAATAGAAAAAAGAAATGCAACGATACGTATAGGTTCAAGGGACGTCATCCGCCGGTCGGTCCTCAGCTGTAACATCAGTGGAGAACGCACAATGTGGGGTGTCCGGCGGGTCTGTGACGACGTCCCACCGCTAGGTACCAAGTCCCTGGCCCATGGATCTCGAACGAGGTTCCGCAGGGCAAGTGACGGGTGGGTGTCGCTTCATCCATTTACATCTGGGGAGTCATTAGGACGTCTATATTTTCTTGCTCCCTTGACTTTATTCCGCTTCGGGCCCTGGGGTCTCCTCTTCGCTCCATCCCGTGCCGAGTCGCCATGTGATTCCTCCCGTGGGTCCGGGCCCACGAGATCCGCAATGCAGTTCCGGATGTCGTCTTCGGATCGGAGCGTTATCCGCTTGCTCTCGTGCTCAAAATTGAGGGAGAAGGGGTATCCCCACCTGTACCTTGTGCCTCGGTCCGTGAGCCACTTCGTGAGGGGGCTGCAGAGACGCCGTAGGGCCAACGTGAGCGATGAGAGGTCTTGAAAGATGGATATCTGGGCCCCGCTGAGGGTGAGGGAGTCTGCCGATCGAGCCTTCGTGAGAATCCTTGTTCTATCCTGGTACCTGTGGAACTTGACTAGGACGGATCTTGGGCCCCCTGTTGGGCCGCCGGCTCTGTGTATTCGCTCAATTGCGGGTTCGTCCACATTCTCATCTGCGACTAATATCCTGATGATATCGTGTATGGTGTGTTTAAGGTCTGATTCTGTTTCACCCTCGCGCTCCGGGATCCCCAAAAAGCGGAGGTTGTTACGGCGCTCCCTATTTTCTAAATCGTCAATTTTTAGCCGGATGTCCTCTTCTCTCTTCTCTATGTTGCTCATTCTGAGGTTCAGTTGGACTTCCATTACATCGATCGAGACCTGGTTGTTTTCAACTCCTTCAAGCCTCTGTTCTATGTTATCGACCCTCTGGGTCATTCTGTCGATCTTGCCTCCTAGGTTCGCGCCCATGCTTCTGATCTCGCTTAGGAGGGCGGCTATGTCCCCCTTGGTGGCTGCCGCACCCGCCTCGGGGGGCTCGGTTGACATTGTTCCGTTGGTATCGGGGTCCGGGTATGAGGGGATGTATGCGAATCTGGCGAGTTTGCTGCGGATGCTCATGCGATGTGTGGGTGCGAGGAGGCACATGCCCCTACGCTGGGGGCCTTTCCCTCAGCACCGTGGCTTTGGTTGCTTGCCGGCGTGGGATGTGGGATACAGGATGGTGGTTCAGGTGTCCCGGTGAACTGGAGCGGGCGACGAGAGGAGGCACACGCCCTGGGGTCAGGGGCACTACCCTCCGTTCGCTCTGTGCGTCCCTGGTGGCAGTCTCCAGTCTGGTATCCTCTGCTGCTCAGGTTCCACTACACTGTCCTAGTGTAGCCTTTGGGGCTTGTCCGGACTGTAGTGAGCTTGTGGGGGTCCTGCGTGGACAGTTCGGGGCTAGAGGAGGCCCGGATCAGGCTTGCGGGGGAAGGGCCCTATTCGAAATGCTGCCTGGGTGCTGAGGGGGTTCCGCACCAGGCCCTCAATGTGTGGGCCAAGCTCTGTAGCGTGGGGGGAGTAATTCCCTACTGGGTGGGGGGAGGCAAACAATTTTTCGTGTCTTCAGGGTGCCCTGGAGGCCCTCGTGCGGGACGCGAGAGTTTGTGTCCTACTCGGCGCCTGTTATATGCAAATGGATATTTCCCATCTGTGAAAGGCACAGTGAGTAAAAGCAGTGGCTGCGAACTCTCAAGTGGTTAATAACCACCGAACAGGTTATCATGTCTGTTCTTGCGAGAGAGGGGCGCCCGCTACCTTTGTTAAACTACTACGTATCATCCCTCATCCCTTATGCCAACAATGCAGCCAGAACATTTATTGCAAAAGAAATACCTGCATACGATGCAAAGTGCCTCAGTCATCTAGCAGCGTGCACAACAAGAGGACAATTTGATGGAAGATGGGCAACTCTACTATGGCGATTGAAGAACTAATTTCTGTATGAAGATGCTTATGTAAAAACACAGAAGATGGGCAAAAACATAGGCTGGTTGAACAGAATGCTCATATATTCATCATTATCAGCGAACAAGTGAGGATTGCGGAAATGAAGATGCTGGAATTACCAGGACGCTAGGAGAGGCGTCAGCTATTGGTATATGGACGAGCTGCCACCATCACAGGATGGGAAGAAGGAATGTTATCATGCACTGCACAATCAGTAAGCATAGTGCAAATAGTAAATGACATATGCCTAAAGTCAAGGGCCAAGTATTCTAAGCTACTGACATGGGTTGACAATGAAGCAGGACCGGTGTCCATAATACCTATACGGAATGTGACAATATGCTTCAGGAACAAAGGCGTGGTTCCAGCTGGAGAAAATAAAGGATGCAAGCACGTGCTTGAAGTACCAGGAATTAATGGTAGAACTGATGTGCTAATGGATCGTTATTGAGCCTGTGGATCCAGAGCTTATATGCAGCTGCCTAAAAACTGGGGAGGAATATGCTTCATTGTGAACATGCATGTTCCTGCATTGGTGATTTCCCAAAGTGACCTAAATATTTAAGAGTTTCCAACGATGGATGCACACCAGAGGAAGAGATGGTCGCTTAGCCTCCAAAGAACGAAGAGAGAGAACAATTTCTCCGCGAAATCAGAAGACAGTTTTGACAACATTCCTGCAGAGCACATATTATTTAGCAAGACAGCAGTGATATTTACATCTATATTCATGCTGGAATTACAGACTTCAGTGAACGCCAAATGGTTACAGATCACCAGATGGGGTTGCTACAAACGATCAATGTGACAATAAAATTATTTAACACAATCAGAGAAGAGCTAAGGGGAATCAGGCTGATGACCCTCCAAAACAAGTATGTATTGGACCTAATTACAGCAATGGAAGGATGCGTTTGCGCAGAAAACAGGCATTCTTGCTGCACATTCATACTTGCCCACGATGGAGAAAATGGAACCCTGACAGAGGCGATAACTTTGTTGGCAAAGCTGCATACGAAAATGGAAGAAGAGGCTGACGAGGTAGATGAAGATGGTTGGTTCTCGTCCTTGTTCTCATGGGTTCATGACCTGGATGGCAAATTCCTTCAAACTACTTGGAGCAAAACTAGTGTTGATATTACTAGGATTCTTTATTATAAAGATATTCATAGGACAATGCAAGGAAACTGCAAAGAAAGCTATTGGGATGAAGATAATGATCGATATGAAAGATGGTCAAACACCACAGACTGAAGACACCACCCATGAAAACATAAAGAAATGTTTGCTGGCACACCCAGGAATGGAGTTCTACTACCCAAAGGTTCGTAAGAACTTTATTGGATGTTGGGTATTCTGTCAGCCCACCGATGAATGTAGTCACATGACCTGGAGTGTGGATGCAGGTGACCTGAGATGGGTGACAAAGGTGTGGATCCTGAAGAAATCAATATTGACAGAAGAGATGAAGAAGATTGAGGAAGAGGAGATGGTCAAGGACTCGACCAGAGGGAGGAATGTAGAGGAGCAGATAAATACGTCATTGTTAAGCTGCACCCTCAACTCTGTCATAGAGGAACGACAGTAAAAGAGTCATATGTATGAAACCAGGCATTGGCCGGATGCCATATCGAGTGTACGAGATGTTATGCACTCAGACAATGTACCCTCATACTGAGATAGTAGACAGATGTCGACATACCGCAACGAACATTGAAGAACTGTAAACAAATCTGACAGCTGCAGAGTGACGTCTTGAAGTAAAGACACATGACGCACTGAAACGATCTATGAATATTCAAAAGAATAACAGATGTAACTGAAGCAACAAGAGAAACATCTGATCAAGCCTGAAGAACTCATGAGTATCAAAGAAACAAGTGGGAAGAGGCGAAGTAAATGTATATATGCAGAAACACAAGGTAGAGGAGACATGCAGAAGCTTGCTGCAATATAACCTAGAATGTGACTAAAGTGACCATGGGGAAAAAGATGGACATCGGACTCGTATTGAATCTAACCCAGCTACCTCAGAAATAGACCAAGACTGCAGGGATGGGAGACGCTGGAAAAACAGTTTTATGTGAAGGATGGAGAGGAGCCTCTTGGCTTGGGATCAAGGATGTCGATCAAGGAATAATTCCAAGGCACAAAGGGAGTCAAGAGGATAAGCCATGGACATGACACATATTTCTCAAGTATTAAGCAAAGAAGAAAACATCCACAAGTGCCAAGTATTGGATAATTTAAAATGCAGAAAGCATTTGTGAGATGGAGTGTTCAAGAGGACTAATTGCACCTAGTACAATTATGAGATAGTATGATATGATGTCATTTATAAAGTGCCTGAAAACAAATGTTTCTAGGTGTAACAAGACAGGGAGGGAAGACAGAGGGAAGACAAGACAAATGATCTTATGAGGCCTTGCGTCATTCAGATCATGCAAGTGTGATGGCATAAAGTGCCTGGAGGAGGGGGAAGTACCAGAGAGAGTGAAGGGGGGAAATGCAATCAGGGCAGCATTTCTCTGAGTAAGTGCAGCGTGGCTCTGGCTTAGTGTAAGGAGGAAGTGGACTGTGGGTAAAAGTAACAGCCCCTAAGTGCAGGGTAGACACATAGGAAGTGCAGGGGAGACTGATCATGGAGGAACTTGGTACCCAGTGGACTCTGAGGGTTAGCCAAGCAACCAATCGGCGCAGGAGACAGGTAGGTCAGCAGGGGACAGAGATAGAGAACGCAGAGGAGAGAGGGTATGTCTTGAACTGCTTCCGGAAATTCAGGTGGTCTGGCTCAAGTTTGAGAGAGGCAGGGAGGCACCTGCAGAGAAGAGAGATCTACTCCCACTCTCTGCCTTTGGAAGCGTCTGACCCTCATAGAGTTCAAGGTAGCTGAATGAAGGGCTTGAGATGGAAGGTATTTTGGAAGAGAACGTTGGATGTAGTGCGGGCCCTAGCCCCAGAAGGCCTTGTGGACAATGCAGAGGGTCTTGAAATTGAGAGAAGGAGAGAGAGGAGTCCAAGATGATACCATGGTTTTTAGCCTCACAAGAAGACAAAGGAAGAGTGCCCAAGGAGGGCGGCCAGAGTGAGAAAGGGAAACTGGGAGCAGGGGTCCCAATGACAAGGATCTATGTCTTACTGGCATTAAGGCAGATTTAATTGGAGGAGCACCAATCCTGAATTGCAGATAGACAGTCAGGAATGAGCGAGAGAGAAGAGGAGGCTGAGGGAAGCCTGAAAGAAAGCTGAGTGTCATCAGCATAACACTGAAGGTTAGAGCAGAAGTCAAATATTGAAACAAGATGGTTTGCCAGACAGGTAGATTTGGGAGAAGGCTTTTTAAGGAGGGGTGCAAAAGGGAGTGTTTGAGGAGAGAGGGGAAGGATCCAGTGGTGAAAGAAGATTGCAGAAATTGGCCAAGGCTGGAACAAGGGTGTCAATGTGGTCCTTGATGGTCCTGGAGGAGCAGGGAAGCACCTGTTTGGACAACACTTTCATAGATTGGACCGGACGACACTTTTATAGATTGGACTTGTCTAGAAACATCGACAAGTCTTATCGTAGAGAAAGCATGAAAAGGAGGAGGAGAGGGAGAGGCGGCCAGAGGGGGGCTGAGAGAGGAAGAGAGAGAAGCAGAGGAGAGAGAGGACAGGATGTCCTAAGCTTTATTGGTGAAGTGAGAATCCAGAGGCATACAGAGGGCCTGGTAGGGAACAGGAGAGGTGGAAACTGCAGAAGGATTGGCCAGCTCTTAAAGTGTTTGGCCGTGTTGGTAGAGGCCGCAGAGACGCGGGCTTGGATGTGGACTCTCTTCTTGGACAGGACAGAAACTATGCATTGCCTTTGGAGCAGGCTAATAAAATCAAATAGCAGTAAATCTCAGGAGGATAGCTCAGGGGCAACATGCTCACCTTGGAACCAAGACGATATGGAGCACCACAGGTTCGATCCCCGGGTCCACACTTAGAATACTCTGAGTATTAAGCATGTAATAAATAACCTATCATATTATAAATAAGAGGTCGAAATGGACACATTTGTTGTATTACACGTGACTTAGAGGGTGAAAACAAGGGCCATTAATTAAGCTCTGGATGAAGATATGGGTGTATCCACACTCCCTCAAAGATCGCAGAGCAAAGAACAGGCTGCAAGGTCATCTACAAAGGAGAACCTTTTGCTAAGGGCTTGACTGATGAGAGATGATGGATTAATTTGATTGGAGCAAGTGGGTAGTAGTCTGACTTTGTTCTTTGCACCTGGGTTTCGTTTTGCTTACGTGCTGCTAGCAAGCCGAAAGTCAGGAGAGAATGCCAACCAATCATATGGGTTCATGTAGCAACCTGCTATACAAAGTTGCACAGGCCAATCTACTACTGTATGCTGTTATAATCAGTATTAAAAGTATTTAGAGGTAGTTCAAGACGTTCCTACTAGATAAGAGGCAGTCAATGGAGTTATTGACACTTATACATACTACAGGTACACTGAGGTATAAAGCCTTTGTGTTAAATTCATGTGTGAGTGTGCAGAATACTGCTTGTGGTTTGCCAGATTGCCCTACTTTCCCTTCTCTCAAACAAACGAGCCATAGTTTAAAACGTTAGCGCAGTACCACCTCGAACCAGGGTCCCTGGTTTGCTAGGCCAAGGCACAATACAGGGTTAACAACCAGCAAGCCATTAAGTAGGTTCACATGTACATAGGTAACTGTAGATACCAAGTGCACATGCTAACAAGTCCCTAGTCCAGTACATTACGTTTTTCAGGGGATCACAGCCTGTCGGAAAAACATTATGGAAGCCAGATAAACATAACACGATTAAAGGCCTAACACAAACCGAAACACATCAAGTATACTCACACACACTTCTAACAGTCATACTGGCCTCACAACACAACTGAGCAGTTCACATTTCTGCTCAAATTTGGAATAGCGTTGGTTAGAGGCAGAACAACTGATAATTCTGGGCTGCTGATGACTCACAGGAAAAAGCATCTTACACGGCCAGAGCGTTACTAGTCAGACCCAATATCAAATCACATATTGGGTAGCGTTGTGCATGACAACGGAGGGAATATCAGAACTGCTGGATTACTGCAAGACTGCTACCCGGGGCAAATACAGTTGGAAGCACAAACGGTACCTACAATGTATGAGCAGGCTCAACACAGCAAGATGGGTAGGTGAAGCAACTCCGGGCCAACACAAAGTGGTACGTGGCTGGCGCAGCAAAAACACAACGAAGAACGTCTGTCTATTATTCGTGTTCCCTAAAGGAACTCTTGCCGCTTCCAAATACAGACCCTGAACTATCCACTAGGGAACTTCCCTCCCGGACTTCTTTGATGGGTGCACAGGCGCGCCCCGGGCGTCGCACATGCTGACGCGCGCCTCACAGTGAGAGAGAAGCAGGCCAGAGCATTCACTTCCACTTTCTTCAAAGCTATCGGTCCCACACAGCCGTGCACGGGCATACATTCTCTCGAGACGCTTTCCTACGAAGCTAGGAAAGGTAGGCTCCTAAGTACACACCCAGGCAATCGCAGGGCTAGCCGATTGGGATCGGTATATGGGGGCCAGAAATAAGTATGCACACTAGTTAGGAGGAACAGCCCTGCTCACCTTGAAGAACTCGGTAAAAAGCAGGCGGCGGTAAGAAAAGCACTAATGAAGAGGCAGCACAGATCACATAGGCAACAGTCTGATATATTTGTGACATCTTAAAACAGACACAGGCAGCAAGGACCGTAGCTGCACAGAGGAACTAGTACGCACAGAACACCCAGGTGAAGGGTTATCTTTTGGGCATACATGCCATCATTTTGTGCAACTGGCTTGGAGGCATATTTTGTAACAAAAAGCGGGAAATTAAAACGTTCCCAATGGGTTGCATTGCGGTTAGGAATATTTAAGGAGGGAGAAGGTAAACATAAGCAAAGATTTCGATTTAAAAACATCAGGAGTCTCCCGCCTAATTCGGGAGGGCTGGCATGTATGTTTGGGGGATAGTGAATCACTCAGGCTGTCGCATCAGAAGATGTCACGGGATGCTTCTTGTCCACAGTGTGACGAAATGCTATCAGGAAGATGTCAGGAGCCATAGGTACAAAACAGAATTACTTAGTATTGTAGTTACAGGTTAGAAGAACAGGATAGACCCTGTGTCGAAAGGCCCCTTTGTGGCAGCCACGGCCTCTTAGCCCAGCCTTCTTCACGTTGCATTTCATAACATACAGCGCAGCAGAGGCGTAGACAGGGTAGGGCCTTAGCAGGCAAAGCCCACCCAAAATCTGTAAATTCCCATTCAGCAGCACTGTGTGGGCATTTAAAGATGTTAATGTCACTGCGGTGCACCCAACTACATTAGCTTCAGACCTGCTAGTTAAACAATCCTGGCTACACCTCTGCGGTGCGGACACAGAGCTGGGATAAGCTTCTTTATTCTTCTAACTGTAAAACATGAATGCATGTTCACCGCTCCTCTTCCGCCCACCCCACCTGTGCCGTCCGGAGCCCTCCCGCATCATGTGATCATGTACGTGATCATGAAGACACTACAACCTCCCCCTTTTTAAACATGAAGTCAGATTTACTCAATTTCTTCGATCATTCTCTTTGGTTTGTTTCTGATTCGCTGGAACCATCCTGTGGGCTCCCCTAGGATCCTATCCAGGCTGGAGCATTCAGGAGGATTCCAAACATCGCCATCAGATTCTTCTCCATCACCTTTGTAGGTTTCTTCCGATTCCTCTATCTCTGCATCATCTATTAGTATTTCTCCTTCCAGTGTCTCTGAAGTGAAACAAATTCCTGGTTATTTGCCATCGCCCATCCACCGCTGTCATCAGTGATCCTTTGACTCTGGTGATATTTAGCGAGGTACTGTTGAATGCTGCCGTGTGTTTGTGAGTGCAAAGTTTTCTCAATACTACAGTATCTCCTTCAGGGAGGTCCGCTTCCTTGGCTCTCTGTCTGGTGTCGGCATGGTGCTTTATACCTGCTTTGGCAAAAGCATCTCGCTCTCTCACCTGGTTTATAGTCAAAAAGTCAAATCCAATAATGTCGAAAGTCAAAAAGTCGAAAACAAAAATGTCTAATTTTTTTTTTTTGGTTGCTTTTTTTTCGTAATGGGGGGGTTCCTCCCCACCCCCCTTTTTAATTTTTTTTTTCTTTTACCCCTTTTTTTTACCCCCAGAGCCCAAAAAAAATATATAAATAAAAAAATAAAAAATTCGACATTTTTGTTTTCGACTTTTTGGATTCGACATTTTTGTAATTCGACATTATTGTTTCGACATTATGGCTGGACACCCTCTCACCTCCTGGTCTTCAGGCCATCTCTCCTCGGGTAGTGTGATATGTGGTAGTCGAGTTCTAACATTTCGGCCAAACATGATATCCAATGGAGTCTTCCCAGTGGTGCTGTGTGGGTTATTCCTGGAGTCCCTCAATAGTTGATAAAGTACCTTTTCAACTGGTTCTCCAGTTATATGGGCAATCTGGACTGTCCCTTTGATGTTGCTCTTGTCGTTCTACTGTCCCATTAGCTTGGATCCATAGGAGGGTAAACCTTCTATGTCTGAAACCCATATATTCAGCAAAAGTACTGAAATCTTGTCCCGTGAATGGGAATCGTACAAAAATGTCGCCCTCATTTGAGCACGCCCGCAGTTACTGCGACTTTGGGGGCGCACAAAATGATGGCGACATTTCTGCACCCAAGCAGGGCAAGGTTTGCAGGGGTGTCCCCCACTCTACTTGGGCGCCGTACCAGGGGTCGGGGGTTATTGGGGTGTCCCCCGCTTACCATTTTGGTAAGCGGGGGACACTAAAGAAAAAAATAAAGAGAAGCACACTGCGGCGTCAGCTCTAACCCACGTTAGACGCCACAGGGATAGCAGGGTTCAGGCGGCACACACAGAAGTGTGCTGTGTGTGCCGTCGTGAACGGTAAATTGGGGGGTTGAGGGTGTGGGGTAGGAAGGGAAAAATGAGGCCGGAATCTGTATGATCACTGCGCCGCGCCGTAATTGGCGTCGGCATTTCGGCCGTCGCAGGTATGGGCGGCGTAGTGTTCACATAGATCCCAGTGAATGGAGGACAATTATCCGATTCCACTACACATGGTACCCCATACACCGTGAACATCTTTTCTAAGGCTTGGATTGTGTGATAGGCCGTTGTTGAAGACACTATCTGCATGTCTGGATAGCGGGAGTACTCGTCCATGGACACGAGTATGTGTTCACCTCCTGCAAGGGGTCCAAAAAAGTCAATGGCCACTACTCCCCATGCATGCTTGGGGAGCTCTGTCATTTGCAGAGGCTCAGATCTGGTGTGCGGATTCAGGATGGTGCATGTGGGGCAATCTTTGAGCAAAGCTCCAACTTGGCCATTCAGGTGGGGGAGCCAAATCATTTGGTGCAGGAGCCGTTTTGAGGATACTATGCCCCTGTATTCTTCATGCGCTAGTTCTAGCATCTTCCCCCTCATACTTAGAGGTATCACTATCTTGGTTCCTTTCAAGACTAGGCCTTCTTATTCGGCTCATGTAAGTTCTTCTCTCATGGAACCCCCTTCTGGTCCGAGCCCCATGGATAAAAATCCTGAGGTTCAAGCTGGACAGTTCAATCTCATTGGGCCCACAGATTCTAATTCTTGCCAGCACTGTTTGTTACCTCTTAGGATTTTATGAAATGTTATAACTTTCCAAATGGCACTTGACCAAGTGGCAGTTGTCACAGCCATCTTTACCATACATTTAGACTATTGCAACTCGCTCTCTCTTGGCTGTCCAGATTATCTTTTCAGAAGGCGCCACGTGGTGCAGAACCCTACTGCCTGCTTGTTGGTGAGGACTTGTTAATGCAAGCACATCACTCCTTATCTGTGACATCTTCACTGGCTTCCAGTACACTAGTGCATTCAGTTAAATGCCTATCCATTACGCACAGGGTAATTTGCAGTTAGGATCTTCTTTAACTTCATTCAGGATAAGATCAGAAGAGATTGTCCTGGCTGCTCACTCCACACCCCTTCACTTTCTCTCTTGGACGAACCCATGAGCAAGAGGAAAGTTGTCTCTGTCTTTTAAGTGCTAAGCCCCAGCTATGGAATAGGCAACCCTCTTAGCATTTGTCAGATCTCCACACAGACTCTTAGTTTTGTCAAGTTATATAAATATATTTGCTTCCTGAATTCTCTCAACTCAGCTTCTTTTTTTACCTCTCCTGCAAAAGGACACAAAGGACACAAAGGACTTGAACAAAATCATCATACAATGTCCTGATGCAACATGTGAGCACCACATGGATCTGATTCCAATGAACTCATTACTTTTTACCTTTACCATGCTTCCTAAAATACATAAAGAAGGAAATAAAGGAAACCAGGGCATCCCATGGCACCCTATAGAAGAGACCTTATCTGAAAACATTTCAGGTAAATCGAAAATCATCAAAAAAAGAACTTAGTAAATATAACCTACAGGAACGTGCAGGATACTCCATACGTGCTAAACAAACTAAAGTCCGTTGGACCACTTAGAAGAAGTTGTTCTTGGCGACTATGGATGTGGAATCACTCAAGTAAGGATTGACTAGCAGCCTGCAGGGAAGTACTAGATCAACAGTAAGCATAATCAGTTTATATTGACTACTTCCCCTGTATCAATGGTGTCTACCTTCAAAAAACTGGAATGACTGTTTATTCTACTTAGACCGTCTTTACATAATGTAAACAAAGTATTTGTTAAAAAATGGCAATTGATTTGAAAAAAGTGTTCCCTTGACCTGATATTGTTAACCATACAGGATTTATCATCACAAATCAGTTCTTTCGATAAAGAGATCAGTGACATACGAACTGAATTCATGACTTTGGTAGGAACATCTGAATTAGATAAAGCATTGAAAGACATTAATGCTACAGTAGGGGGATACAACAATGAGTTAATGCAGAAATAAATAAGTTAATTTGAGAGAGACACTTAGATTATTTACATTATAAGGTGTATACTTGGATGGAAAATACAAAACTGCAGGTGGTACTTCCAACAGGGCAGTTCCCCTGATTTATTAAGTTCTGACTAAGACAATATAACAGCTAGGTCAACACAGGAATAACATAGTGTTGCACAAAGCGATACATCTTTAGAAGTAACTCTTGGGACAATTTCAGATAATAGACCAACTAGAAGTGAATCCTCAGTTATTTTGTAAAAGGTAGTAAGAGGAAGATAATACGAAGGGGGCAGAGAAAACACCTACAGCCAAGAAATCCAGGCTATTTCAGACCAAGAAAACATAGTTATCAATTAGTCTAGCAGAACACTTACTAAATAACATACTATGAAAAGTGCTGAATTGTGTAACTATGTACAACTCTAACCTTTTTAAAACCAAGATTTACTTGTTCAGGTCTTTCGCAAAAAGTTAAACTTAATCATATTTTTGCTGACATGAATATAACTCAAATATGTTCTGAGAGGTTTGAGGAAGTAGAATATGTTGAATTTAAATCAAAGAGTGTGTTTATACCACCCATATTGACTCAGTCCATTGATCTGATTCACAAAGATGTCCTTACAGACCTCAAGAACTAATTTTGTAAGAATCTCAAACAATGTAACCTTCGTAGAGGTGAGATGGACATCATTAAGTCACTTTACACAGATAACAACATCACCATCCACCCTGTTGATAAAGGCAGTGCTTTAGTCATTTTAAACACCTCTGATTATGAAGCACAATGGCTTAGGCAATTGAATGATAGGGAAACCAATGCAGTTTCAGATTATGATCCTATCAGAGACATCTATACCAATGTGAGAGCGTTATTGAATTGCCAACAAGATATGGGTTGGATTGATGGCAAGACTAATATGGTCATGTATCCTAAAAGTGCTTTGTTCTACCTACTACCCAAGATACATAAACACCCTAGGGAACTATCTGAAAGACCGACCAGAAATGCGACTAGTGGCATTGTACAACCTTGAGGAGTATATATTCACCACATTTTGCAAACTCTAATGCAGAAGACATCTACATACATCAAGGACACTACACATATTCTGCAGATTCCTGAATCTTGTATATTGGAAGAGGAAGATTATTTTGTTCACAGCTGATGTGAAGAGTTTATATACCTGCATACCACACTCATAGGGTGTCGAAGTAGTAGAATGTTCGCTACTTAGGAGAATAAAATAGGAGCAACTAAAGAATTGATCCTGGCCTTACTTGAGTTAATTTCACAAAACTGAAATACAAGACCCACCATCAGCTAACAATATCAGGGACCCCAATGGACACCACTGTGGCCCTAATGTTTTTCCAGTTGTTTTATGCTCAAATCTGGATCAGACCATATTGTCAATCATCCAGTATAGCACAAATATCTGGCCATCACATTGAAGATGTTTTCGCCATCCAGCAGGGACCCTACAGATACATTACGCAATTTTTAGGTTTGCTAAATACAATTGATCAACATATCCAGTTCACATCTAATATTGGACATCCAGGTGTACACTTCCTAGATGTAGTTGTTACTGCATAGCAACCAAAAATTGCCAATATAATTTTCCATAGACCTACTGATAGGTATAATGTATTACATTGTTTGAGTTTCCATCCACCCAAAACACTTAAATACTTACCTACAGCCAATTTGCTTCATGTTAAGTGGATTGTGAATAATGTTAGTGACAATTGCGGGGGGTGGCTTGGCAGTCATGCAGTGAGGACGCGTGTCGTATAGCTCCTGCTGATCCGTTATGATCCGGTCCGAGGGAAGCAGGCTGACGCAGAATAGAGTGTCAGCAGTAACATCAAAAGGTACATGAATGTACTGTGCACAGCTGCGGACAGCAAGACAAGACAAATGCTGGGAGATCGCACTGCAGGAACCCGTGGAAGTTAATGCTCCAACACAGGAAGACAAAACCAAGATGGCAGATACCGCAAGGCTATGATCCAACGAGCTTTGGAAAACAAAGGAGCAGGCGCCCAGCGGCTAGCTGCAGCAAGAGAAACTACACCGGTGCCTGGAATAGATCTACCCTGACGCTGGTGAAGAGCACAGCACAGTGAATGCTGTGGCACAAACAGTGGTGGAGGCCAATGCTACAGTAGCTTGCGCACTGCAGAGACCCAGATCAAGACATCTGGCCCACCCAGAAGGTACACCGTCCCTTAATAGAAGGCCTGGTCTGCCAGCCAATGGCAGCGGGCCAACGGAACAGTAGCTGCCCTTGGCCGGGTGCAGTACAGTGTGCACATAGCCACTGACTGTGTCCAAGGTAAGCGGAGCACGGCGAGAGGGCGTGATATTAGGAGCGCGTCTTTAGGCGTGACTCCATAAGGGTACCCAACCTCCCCATTGAGATATTTTCATGTACCGAAGTGTGTGTGTATCATCAATACTGCAAACACATACGGGGCGGATTGCAGCGTTAAACTTCCGTGGCTGCAGAACACAGGCCGACCATTGGGGGAGCTGGCCCGATTGCTACGCTCAAGCTGTCGACAGTGGAAACCGGCCAGGAAGCACATTACGTCAATGGGCGGACTGCAAAGGAAGCAGTCGGCTGCATAGGGACGGACCAAGGTGGAATCCGGCCCCGGCAAGACGGAACTGAGTGGGAACTGACCTGCCCAGTGAATAATTCACATGGGTGGACCGTGGAGGGAACAGGCCTGCAGTGGAGCCCCTGCAACGGATTCCATAATTAGAGCAGTGTCACAGACTCCGCTGCAACACGATGAGTCGGATTAAGGCTGGCTCATCTGGTGGAGCGGCAACACACATAGCAATATTAACCCATCAAGACAACTGTTTGAGACACTGCATGCCGTATATACACGGGAGGATCCAGTAAATAAACTTGCATCAAAGGAGTTAAGGAGTTAAGGACATTGCATATCGTAGTAGTACTTGTTACAGTATGTCAGCCCTGACTGGAGGATGCAGACAACAATGGGCAGATGCAAGTGAGCCATAAGGAACATTGCTACAGCAGTAAGGCAGAACAGTATAGATAAATGTCTCCCATCCTATAGCAGCAAGTTAAATGTGAGACATCCGAGGAGTTTGAGAATCTTAACTAGGCGCTGCAGTGAAACGTACATCACACAATACGCAGAGTGGAAGACTCCCCAGTCAACTCACAGGACAGGACGCCACCACAACCAGGATCAACGCCACTACCCTTGGGCACAGAGGGGTTCCTTGAGGAAGGAGGATGAACCAGCGCAGACAGGAAACCGCAGTACTGGGTGAGCAGAGACCAGTGTGAACCGAGAGGTGGTGGTTGGGGCCCCTAACGCAAATGAATTGAGACTGTTTGAAGGGACAGGAGGCTGGAACTGCTAAATTGCACACGGCTGGCTGCGCTAAAGTGGATGAGGAAACAAAATTGAGACATGCTCTCACAGAGCAGTCAAGTAATGAACTTCCCCAATTCTCATGACACCATCTGATCCTGAGCATTAGTACCTAGCAGACACATCACAGTACCCCGGAAGCAAACGACGAGACAACGGCTAACCCGCCGATAATAACAGACTGACAAGCAGCAGAAAGGACGTTTCCGGGTGGCACAATCACTAGCACAGGTGCTGCGAATCAAGACAGAAACAAACCATGGCATCTAAACCCCAGAAAAGCAGGGGGAAGCAGCTCACCTTGGAGGTATGCACCAAAACTGCGCACCCAATGGAAAGCCCTGCCCAAGCAACCTCAACACCTCAATGAGAACAGCCACTAGCCGAAGGAGATCAACTGATCCTAGCAGCCATAGCATCTCTGAAGGAGTCCCTTGAAGCTAAAATAGACGTCATCAGCATAGATGTGAACTTGCTCAGAAAAGATGTGAGGGCGATTTCTGAATGCACAGGTACACTGGAAAAGTCAGTGGCAGAGAATACCAGTGGCCTTAAAGACATCTCCGAAGAAGTTGGTGTACTGCAACAACAGGTGCGTAACTTGGATTACAGGGCCAAGGATGCAGAAGGCAGCACTAGATGTAACAATGTAAGAATTATTAGGCTCTCTGAAGGAGAGGAAGGGGCAAACCCAACGGAATACACTGAGACGCTGCTGCAGCAAGACATTTTTCTTAGCGCCCTCACCCAGGGCTTCACAGTAGAAAGAGTGCATAGGTCACTAATGAGGAAACCACCGCATTGAGCCTTGCAGAGGCCAATAATAGCCCGGATACTGAACTACTGAGACAGGGAAAAGATCCTAGAATACTTCCGTAAAGGAGGTACGATCCAACGAGCGTCAGCTAAGATAACTGCATACCCGGCTTATACCATACAAGTGCAGAAGCAATGAATGAACTACATATCAATCAAAACAAAACTACGAACGGCCAACCTGAAGTATATGTAGTTGTATCTGGCGAAATTGAAAGTTATTCACAAGGGTCGTGCCATTTTTTTTAATAATCCCGAAGAAGCATACAAATGGATGGAAATGCAGAATTTGCCAACCACAGCAGAGGCTGGTCCAAGTGGAGATGAGTAGCTACACGCAGTTGCCCATGACAACCTCAAGACAGCAGAAGTCTGTAGTTCTGTGCCCTTGGACACAAGAGTTGCTAAATGCAGGAGCCCATAGTGTGGTGCACATTTTAGAACACACCTAAGAACGGTTTGTTTGATCGGATACTAACAATTATGTATCCACATGCTGCGCCCCTTGCACCAGGACATAACCCTGGAGCAGAGGCGAGAAGTGGGAAGGTCAGAGCACAAAGGTTTGAGCTGGGCTATTGTTGAGAGGGTCTGCGGAGTTAGGGTAGTTAGATGGGGGTTAGCCTATGAATCCACACTGTATATACTGAACTTAAACGCTGGACCGTGGGTACATGTAATAATTTGGGACTGTGGTAGGGGAACTTAAAATAGTATCCTTGAACATCAGGGACCTCAGCAGTTACATTAAGCGGAATAGACCTATGACCAATTTAAGGCATCAGGAAATAGACATTGCGCTCCTACAAGAAACGCACCTCATAAAAGAGAAACAGAATGCTCTTTCTTTAAAAATGGAGGGGCGCAACTTTGGGCTCGTCATACTCTGCTTACACTAGGGGCGTAATGATATGGGTGCCACCGTCGGTACCTTTGAGGGTGCTTGAGACATTCCAAGATGAAGAGGGCAGGATGTTTATGTTAGGAGGTCAGTTGGAACACAGAGAATTTTGTATTATTAACACATACGCACCAAACCATGAGACAGCGGCTTATTTCCGTACATTATACTCACTAATAAGTTCCTACAGGCACGTCACATTGATATGGGGAGGGGATTTAAATTGTACGCTCAACCCTACACTGGACAGATCAGATGACAAATGTACGCATCCTGCCCCTGCAGCCAAAGCCTTGGGTACATTGTTGCAAGCATTCAAACTCTAAGATATATGGCGGATTTTACACCCACAGGTCCGTGGATATTCACATTACACTGCTCCCCTAGACCTGCACACTAGATTGGATTATATTTTTACAGAAGACACCCTGGAAGAATTTTGAGAGGGCAGAATATAAAACAAGGTTGTTGTCAGATCATGCCCCGCTGGTGGCCCCCCAAGAGCACCTATTCCGACATGGAGACTCAGGAGTGAGTCTGTGAGAGACAACACATTTCGTGAACATTTAAGAGACAGGGTACAGGATTAATTCAAGCACAACACTGAGAGTGTAGAGTAAGCGAGAACAGTGTGGGAGGCCTTCAAGGTGGTGATCAGAGGGACTGCAATCGCCAAAGCGAACGGGATCCGAGCTGCAATAGAGAATGTCTTACGTAAGGCGGAAATAAAATTAGAAGCCATGAACAGTCAGAGGAACTTACCCAACGGGAGTGCCCAAGAGGCTGTTGTCCTCCGGCATGAATGCTTAGAAAACTGGGACGGATTAGATAAACTGACTTATAGGAAATATGTGGAAAGGCAACATGCCGAAGGGGACAAACCAGGACGCTTGCTAGCCTGTTTGTATAAAAGTGAATCAGAGCGTAGTGCAATTCAGGCAGCCACAGCTAAGAATGGTGAGATCTGTGAGACATGAACAAATGTTTTTATGATTTCTATAAGACACTATACGAGGAGACATTAGAAACCCAGGAATCTGAGCTAGAAGAAGCCTTAGCATTGATAGATCTTCCAAAGCTAGATGTGGAACAGACGGATAAGTTAGAAGCCCCATAACCAAGTAGGAGCTAGAACACACCATAAGAGGGTTGCCAACAGGAAAAGCTCCAGGTGCGGACGGTCTACCAAGTGAGTTCTACAAAGAATACATGCCAGAGATCACACTACCATTGTTGGCTATGCTGAATGAAGCATAAGATAAAGGCATTTTGCTGCTGTCATTAAGAGAGTCAATCATAGTCCCATTACTGAACCCTAACAAACTCAATACTGGATGTGGCTCCTACAGACCCCTCTGATGGCTAACAGGTTGGAGCCAGTAATTTATAAACTCATTCATCCAGATCAGTCAGGTTATGTCCCAAATAGGAATATCACATGTAATCTAAGATATTTACATCATGTCATTGACCAAACCCAAGACAGCACCCAGCTTCTGGCAGTAACCATGCTTGATGCAGTCAAGACATTTGACTCAGTCAGATGGCCTTGGCTACTAGCAGTGTTGACAGTTTTCGGAATAGGTCTCACATACATTAAGTGGGTAAAGCTACTATATAGCAACCCAATGGTGAGAGTCAAGACAGGCTCCAGTATATCAATGGGGTTTATGTAAAGACACCAGGCAAGGCTGGCCCTGGTCCACTATGCTGTTTATATTGGCCTTGAAGCCGCTGGCGGTATACCTATGGAAAGAATACCATGAGGCCGGCATCAGAATAGGGGGCAGTACACACCTGATCTCCCTGTATGAGGATGATATGTTCCTTACCTACATTAACCGGAGACCATTTTATAATACATATTAGATGTGCTGGTGCGCTATGCAGACCTTTCTGGGATTACAATAAATGGACAGAAGTCGAGTTTGTTTCCCCTGGCAGCGTACAACGGAAGAGCTGAGAGGGAGTTACCAGTGTTAAAGATTAAATGGGAAATTCACACATTCAGATACCTCCGGTGGACATCTTCCATGACCCTAAAGTAGAACATGCACAGAACACGTTACAGGCAGTGAATAAAACAGAGAACTCTATGAAATGTTTGGCCAAGCTACCGCTTTCATTAATTGGAAGGGCCGCGTTGTTAAAAATGGTAGTGCTTCCGAGGCTGCTGCGTTACTTTACAAATGTTCCATTTAATATTCCCAAAGCCTTCTTTAAGACATTGAACACTACTTGCCGGAGCTTCCTATGTCACAACTCGAGGTATAGGATGTCTGTGGAGAAATTACAGAGACCATACGAACAAGGGGGGATAGGAGCGCCAGATTTTGAGGGGTATTTTGTGGCGTGGCAACTACAATTTTTCACAGACTAGCTGTCACACGAACAGACCCAAGACATGAGTTGTTACAACCGGCATGCACCCCATTCTTTTTAATAGAGATGGTGTGGACCATGGTTCCACATGACCCTAAGCCCCCTCTGTGGCTGAAGCAAGGCATGATGATGTGGCAAAGAGCCTGCCGCTTTCTGCGCAAAGAAACATCATACTCACCCCAGATCTCACTGGTGACTAGGCAACATTGGCAAGCAGATTTGCAAGAGCAGTTGTCAGATGAAGCTTGGGGTAGGACCACGGGGTACCACAAGATAAGTCTCCAGCAATGCAAAACTACAGTTGATCCACTTATATGTCACTCACAGAGCATACTTAACTCCAGAGAAAATTGCCAAATTTAGTAACACAACAGTGCAAGCTTGTCCGAAATGTGGCCTGATCCATGCAGACCTGATACATAAGTTCAGGGCGTGCTTGGAAATACGCCAATATTGGGAGGGAGTGGCCCGGACCCTAACAAATGTGGGCTTGGCGCCAGACTCGGTCTCCCCCAAAGCGTTCTTGCTGGGAATTTTCCCGAGACCCAAGCATGTGAAACATATTGGTAAACTGAGAGATCTGCATATATCTTGGTGAAGCTCAGGATAGCAATGGGGTGGAAAGCAGGTCACGGCCTAGGGATAAGCGTGTGGTTGCAGGACCTCCAGAAATGGGCACTGGCAGAAACTGCTGTGTGGCAGGAAGCATCCCAGCGGGGTCAAGAGGAGAAAAACATGGATTTAGGGGCCTGGAAACCCTTCATTCAGGAATTGACTCCCCCTACACGGGATGACACCCAAACTCATACAAGCGTACCACCACAATTTACGGAATAGAGATACGACGAGAGGTTCAGCTGTAACATACACCATTGGTAGATATAGATATTGTAAGTGGAATAGGCTGGGGGATCGGAGGGGCAGAGGTTTGAACAGACGAAAAAAAAGGATGTATCATAGGCAGTGATTTACAAGTCTGAATGTTATTTTGTTGGAAAAATCAATAACATTTTTTTAAAAAAATGTTAGTGAAAATTGCCGTCTTGTGCAGCTTCAACATAAACTGAAGTCCACTTTATTTGATTGTGTCCCTCATATATTTGGCCCAAGAAAAGATGGTTATTCCCGATCCTAAGAAATGTGGGCATAAGAACATTTGAACTCTGAAATCCTTTAAAATCACTGATATTCCTTCTCAGGTGTTTGCCGTTACAGATGTATTATACTAATTTCTTGATTTCTTAGATACAAATACGTGAGCTAATTAGTAATTAAATTAAGCTATATAGTTACATGAATAGTATTTATATTAACATTTTGAATGTTTTGATTGTATTCAAATACATATCCCCAAAGGATAGTTTACATTTATGAATTGTTTTTTATTTGCTTCTTTTACGGAAATATGTGAATTTTCTGAATAAAAGTGACTAAACTCTCATCCTTGAACTTTTGTTTAAAAAAAGCTGGTGGAATAAACAAGGAGTTGAATTTGCACTGTTATCTCTAGAAGAGATTTATCAGTCAGAAGTCATGCAATGTATATGTATGAGCAGGTACTTGGTATTCTGTACATACTGGTATTCTGGTTTTAGATGCCCTGTTTGTACCGCAAAGTTGAGTTTCATTTTGACTTATCTGGACCACTTGCTATAAGGTAGGGAATTAAATATTTCTGTTTACTGATACTTTGTGATACCATCAAGTATTGTATTAACAAA
This sequence comes from Ambystoma mexicanum, assembly GCF_040938575.1. Lineage (NCBI taxonomy): Eukaryota > Metazoa > Chordata > Amphibia > Caudata > Ambystomatidae > Ambystoma > Ambystoma mexicanum. Next base: position 410,832,367 of record NC_090923.1, on the reverse strand, counting down.
GATATACTTATGAAGATAGAACTGATACCATGGTTTGTACAATTAGTTTTATAAGTGTTTTTTGACATTAGTCTTTCTATTTGATTAGGAAATCTCCACAATATGATGCTGTTCCTTTAAATATCCAGCCTCTTGAATTGTCAATTGCTTACAAAGTTTCTATTTTCTGTGTTTTGCCTTGTGTTCATTCAAGGGGCCGTTCCACCGAGATGCCGTCGTTGCGTATGAATGCACAGTGACATTGTGCATTTGTGGTACACAATGCTTACGAAACGATTACCTTTTAGCATGTTTCACACTTTGACCTTTTTCATTTCATCTGGCCCTTCTGCGGCTACAGAATCTATAGACTAATATTCTGGTATGGCATTTTAGAAGATGTTACCAAAACTTTGGATACTTCAGATATATTTGCAAGGTTTGGCCTTCTATAGGCTTGGCCCTCATATTCATCGATGTCGTACTTTACAGCGCAGGCTGTTTTCGGTTTCTGATATTGAGCGGTCAGTGTAAATAAGTTATCTTTAAGCTTTTTCATTTTTTTTTAGATATTTTCACCTTTTCTCGCTTTTGGGATAATTTTCACCCTCACGTGCGTGGATAGTTGCACATTGTGTTTTGGGAATATTATTTATTCGAATATTTATCCATGACCGACATTCATGTGTTTATATTTTCAGTGGAACTATTCAGAATTCTTTGCAGTCTTGTGTTTTTCAGGTAAGTGACTAGCTCTGATACTTTTTGTTACTGCTTTACTTTTGCTATTCTTTTACTTATTGATTGATTAAGTTTGAAGATCATCACTTTTAAAGAGGACTCTCCTTGGTTATTATTTTTTTTATGTACTTTTCAGACATTGGGGCTCATTACCCTGGTGCGCCAGGCATGTTGCCGCCAACCTCGTAACACCTTACCCGCCGCCTGATATCCCGATACCACTGGGATATTACAAGTCCCAGCGGCCCGGGATGTCAGGCGGCGGGAACTGTAAGTCCCCATTCCCGTGGAGTTCAATAGGACTCCACGGGAATGGGGACACAGAAGCACCGGCACTGTTGCTAATGGTGCAAGTGCTTCAGTGGAAACCATGCCTGCAGGGGCCGGTGCCGCCAGCATGTCAGATCTGCCGGGAGCACTGGCCCCTGCAGGTATATTCGTAGTCTGGCAGTCCATGAAAGGTGCCAGTGCGTTTCTACCGGCACCCTTATTTCCAGACCGCCAGACTTGCCCACTTTTGCATGTCTCTCAAGAATAGATGAAGATGGAGCCATTTTAAAAGATTGTATCTAATTATGCCAACCGGCTAAGTGCTGTATGTTTTATAAACACCATTAAATTGGCAGTAGTGATTACTGCTGGGGTGCTAACAGTATTCGACGAGGTCACTCCAATTGTTGTCTGGGTATGGTTATTTGAATGTCGTCTTAGTATGGTGTTAATGGCACAACTGGAGTGCTCTCACCTCACCATGTGCCACATAAAACATGTCATCTATCTCTGTTAGACCACAGACCTATTAGTGATTATGACACCAAGTGAACAGGACCCTTTACAGTTTTGCATAAACTGAAATGAATTCCATCCAGCATTCGACTTTAAGCTCAAAAGAACAGAAACCTCCACAAACCACCCCAGCTATACACAGAGAGATCACTCACCCTCGTTAGTACCTTGAAACACGTGTGTATAGGCGCATTATATATACCCAATCAGTTGCAAAGCACTACAACAAAACATGGCCTGATACTGCAGGCAGCGTCAACATTTTAATATCCCCAGGATGGCATTTGAAAATATTGCCTGCAACCACAGGATTGTGGTTGGTAAGACCCAAAGAGCAAGTGCAATACTTTGAATTTATTCCTTAGGCCAAATTCGAGAAAAAAACCAGGTCAAATAAAATAAAACCGAGGAGGCACTTTTTTTTATTTGCGTTTTCTTAAGAAATGTGCACATTATCTTATTCTGAAAGGTGGTCTGCACATTTCCGTGGGACTGGGCACTATCACAAATGATGCACTGGCCAGCCACATTTCATGCATTAGTGTTAGGAGCCCGCTCCCCATGCTAAGCTATGACAGGCCCCCACATAAACGTGAGTTCTGCAAGCGCATTTCACAGTGAAAAGGCTCTGGAGTGCCCGCCATTGCGATAGTAAAAGGAATTTCTAGCATTGTTTGTGGGATAATAGTGCACGTCACAGCAGCGTTTCCTACCAATGCTGTTACTGTAGTCTGAGTCACTTAAAAAATATGCATGACAGATAGGAATGCTGGAAATTCCCAACATTGGGAATCCGTGAATGTCAAACTTGTCTAGGTAGATTTAACCCACCCTGTGGTATTCTCGTAGACCCAAGACATGAGTTGTTACAACCGGCATGCACCCCATTCTTTTTAATAGAGGTGGTGTGGACCATGGTTCCACATGGCCCTAAGCCCCCTCTGTGGCTGAAGCAAGGCATGATGATGTGGCAAAGAGCCTGCCGCTTTCTGGGCAAAGAAACATCATACTCACCCAGATCCCACTGGTGACGCTAAAAAAAGAAGACGCCCAACTTCGGCTGCATGTGAGGAAATACTTGGAGTCTAGAGGGGTGGTGACACTGGACAATATACTAAACGAGGGACGACCAAAGACCTTTAGTGAGGTCGTTTCGGAATCAGGGGTAGAAGTAGGGCAACACATGACTTATGCTTCACTTCTCCATAGAATAAAATTGAAATGGTCAGGATCAGAGGGAATATTGGTAGAAGATAAAAAAAAATATTGTAACACTCTAAGATGTTTCCGAAGGGGAACACGCAATATCTAGACTATATGAGATACTGATGGTGAGACTGGATAACAATCTAATGCAGACTAGGCAACATTGGCAAGCAGATTTGCAAGAGCAGTTGTCAGATGAAGCTTGGGGTAGGACCACGGGGTACCACAAGATAAGTCTCCAGCAATGCGAAACTACAGTTGATCCAATTATATGTCACTCACAGAGCATACTTAACTCCAGAGAAAATTGCCAAATTTAGTAACACAACAGTACAAGCTTGTCCGAAATGTGGCCTGATCCATGCAGACCTGATACATATGTTCAGGGCCTGTGCGGAAATACGCCAATATTGGGAGGGAGTGGCCCGGACCGTGACAAATGTGGGCTTGGCGCCAGACTCGGTCTCCCCCAAAGCGTTCTTGCTGGGAATTTTTCCGAGACCCAAGCATGCAAAACATATCGGTAAACTGAGAGATCCGCATATATCTTGGTGAAGCTCAGGATATCAATGGGGTGGAAAGCAGGTCACGGCCTAGGGATAAGCGTGTGGTTGCAGGACCTCCAGAAATGGGCACTGGCAGAAACTGCTGTGTGGCAGGAAGCATCCCAGCGGGGTCAAGAGGAGAAAAACATGGATTTAGGGGCCTGGAAACCCTTCATTCAGGAATTGACTCCCCCTACACGGGATGAGACCCAAACTCATACAAGCGCACCACCACAATTTACGGAATAGAGATACGACGAGAGGTTCAGCTGTAACATACACCATTGGTAGATATAGATATTGTAAGTGGAATAGGCTGGGGGATCGGAGGGGCAGAGGTTTGAACAGATGACTAAAGAGGATGTATCATAGGCAGTGATTTACAAGTCTGTATGTTATTCTGTTGGAAAAATCCATAAAAAAATGTAAAAAAATGTTAGTGAAAATTGCCGTCTTGTGCAGCTTCAACATAAACTGAAGTCCACTTTATCTGATTGTGTCCCTCATAGATTTGGCCCAAGAAAAGATGGTTATTCCCGATCCTAAGAAATGTGAGCATAAGAACATTTGAACTCTGAAATCCTTTAAAATCACTGATATTCCTTCTCAGGTGTTTGCCGTTACAGATTTATTATACTAATTTCTTGATTTCTTAGATACAAATACGTGAGCTAATTAGTAATTAAATTAAGCTATATAGTTACATGAATAGTATTTATATTAACATTTTGAATGTTTTGATTGTATTCAAATACATATCCCTAAAGGATAGTTTACATTTATGAATTGTTTTTTATTTGAATGTCAAGCTTGTCTAGGTAGATTTTACCCACCCTGTGGTATTCTCGTAGGATTTCCAGAGTATTAAACCCTGCCAACCGGTGTCACAGTAAGGTTCCAGGCTATTGTCCAATTGCAATGTTCGAGATTTGATTGGAGAGTTTGACTAGCCAATCTGAGGTCCTGAGCCATTCTAAAACGAGGCTGAGTACTTTTAAAAAGTCCTTGATTTTTGCTTTCTTTGAGAGTTTTATTTGGCTGTCGAGTTAGGAGTGGACAAGGCAGGATACCAAATCGGTAACTTTGCTGGAGTTTTGGGGTGCCTTTGGTGAGTTTAAGAGTATGTTGAATTGTTTTGGAGGCGTTTGTTAGTTGGTTGTGGTGTTTGGGTGTTTCTTTAACCCAGTTTTCTCATATTTTGTGTTTGTTTTTGTTTTTTTAGGCTCCTGCTCTAATCATTTCTTTTGACCCTTACACCCTTTCAAAATAAATTTTAAAAAAAATAATGTTCTTCTTGTTCCTGGTCTTTTTTTGCCACTCCCAAGAATCTAATAAAACATTTTACCCCCAACACCCTTTGGCATCTGCTAGCTCAGCACCCTGTCATTCTTAGGCACTGACACCATGCATGCTGCCACATCAGCTGAGCAAATAAGCATGTGTACGAAAATAATGCAGGTTGGCATGGCGCCCAGTGACACTGATATCCATTGGTTCGCCATAAGGAAAACAAAGCAGTGCACCTATGAATAACTGTCATCCTCTGGGCGCCTGTGTCTCCATTTCTCTCGAGAATACATGAATTATTCACTGCTCATAGCTCAGCGCAATGTTCGGGTTTGTTGTCAGTTGGCAAGAAAGCTTTCAAATTCAGAAATAGGAACAAGCAAGCGAGCCCGAGAAAAAGGCAATGAAGATGCACGCACCAATGTCTTTTTTTAAAATTCTTTATTGTGCATTTGGTTATCAAAAACAAACCCAAAGACATAAAAAAAATACGTTAAATTCAATATAATAAGAATAATTCACCAATGTCAGAGTGCGCCCCTCAAGGGTAAAAAAATATGGGCGTCACTGGTGGGTTGCAGGATTTCTTACAATATGGCTGTTTCACTTACACAGCCTTGTTTAAATGATTTCTATAAAAGATGTGTCTCCTTCCTTCGGCTGACTCCTTGTTTATACTTTGCCAGATGCACTGCATTCAACGTACAAGTAAGGAGCCTTGCAATTCTGAAAAGAGCATAACTTACATGCACCTTCGTCCACCTTTCTTGACTAGCTTCAATTCATAGCAAAAACTACAGTCTGCTCCATCAAAAATGGTGAAATGCTTCTAGGAAACGCAGTTTTGATACGTGGAAAAACTCAAAAGACATACCAGGCTCGCAAAACATAGAGATATTTCTTCATTCGTGATAAAGCTGTGAAATGGTAATGTCTCAATATAGGGACAAATCGACAGGGTGTTTGCCCAAAACACACAATCTGGGGCCTCAATGCAGAAACGTTGCAACAGTGCAGATGAGATTTTGCACAGTGTTAACATCAGGGCAAACAATGATTTAGTAAAAAAAAAAAGGCTATCTTTCAATTTAAAAAACTGGACCAGGGCAATATCTCCCCTAGTGCAATAGAGCCGATATTACCTGACCCTGCCGGTAATGGCATGCTGTCAAAGTTGAGGGCCCGAATGAAGCCCGCTGCCTCGGGTAATATTGCCTTCATCACCCACATAACTGACAAATGGGTGTTATAGGCTGGTTAGGTTAAAAAAACAAAAATCACATAAAGACCTTATGCAGTGGTTACTGATGCCGCTGCACTTGTAAAGTCTGTTCTCTTTGTTCATGACAAAGAAGTGAACAACAAAGAAAATAGACTTTACAAGTGTAGTAGCTTCAGGACCTGCTATCTAAGGTCTGTTTTCTTTCCTTTTTTCTTTAATCTAAAGAGCTCTTAGCACCCGCATGTGAGCTATGCCGGTGCTAAGAGTGATGGGGTAGTCAAGGAATATGGGTGCTGGACGAACTAGACACAGGTTGCTCGGAACAAGGAATTATAGCAGTCAATGCAGTCCATTCCCACTTCATGGTGCTAACATGAAAAAGATCTCTGCTTCAGTGTGGGTCAATATTATGGCTTTCACCCCCACAGTGGGGGGGTGTCCATGGCCGGTAACGGCCTGCGAACCCGAGCGAGCGAAGCGAGGACCTCAGCGAGGTCTATGGGCCGTTACCGGCTGTGGCGGCCTCCCACAGTGGGGTGTGAAAGCGGGATGCAAATGGTTTATTTTTCTCCCTCCGGAGATTATCTCCAGAAACGGGGGGGGAGAAAAAGAGATGCCCGCTGGCATAGGGAAAAGGGACTAAGTCCTTTTTCCCTATGCCAGCCGGCATCTCCTTTTCCATTTCTCTGGAGGCAGACGGGAGATGGGAGGAGCGCCGGGACCGGAGTACAAAGCTGCAGTCTGGCATGTAAGTGGAGAGGGAGTGGGTGGAGAACAGGTTTGGATTGTTTTGGTGGGTGGGGAGACAACAGGGAGAGCCTGCCTGTTGCCTCACCACATGAAATATGTTTTCCTAAAATGGTACCGCTCGGGGAAGGGCCTCGGGTGGCTGGAAAAGCAGGCAGAGAATGTGTTTTCTCGCCCACTGTTCCAACCACCTGACTGGCTGAGCGCCCTTTTGCTGGGTGCATAGGCTACTGCTAAGGAACTGTGCACTACATAGCACCACCTAGCAGGGACTAAGGAGACAGTAACCAGAAAGTGATATGTCAGTGTGCACTCCTGCAGCACTTTCCTGGCTTGTTATCTTTAATGTGCTCTCAGGCATCTCTGTGTTCATATGTTGAGGGGCCAGAGAGAGCCCCCAAAACCAAAGCGTAGATCCTAACCACACCCACTCTCTTCAGAGAGCTCTTGCTGTCAATGTGAAACACCTCTTGTGCACCAAGAGCGTCCACTTTCATGCTGCAGCCGCAGTCCCAGTTCTAAACCACTACACAGATATCATAAAAAGTCTGCTCCCCAGCCATAATGCAGACCTGCTGGGATATATTTTAATGATGATACCACGGGTAGGAATTGATCAAGGCACATTTGCTTGGATGGAGACACGCCACAAACATTAGCTAGATAACCAAGTGCAACAGAGCCTCAGATCCAAGTGGACACTGTTATAATGCCAATCAATGCGTGAAAATAACACATGCAAAGTGAGATTGGAGCTTCTCTCATTCGTTCATTCACTCATCTCCTCCTTTGGGTTCTCGTACCAACTCTTTGCGGATAAAACCCAAATCTTTTACTTTCTTGAACTCTTCTCTGATCTCTCTATCAAAATTTCAAACTGTCTCTATGCCATTAAATATTGGATGGCTTTGCACTCTCTGATGTTATACTGTACCAAAACATGGGTACTCATCTTCCCTGCCAAAAGTTCTCTCTCATCTCTTCCTCTGCCTATCCAGTGTCCACATGACACACTTCCCTAACTCTTCTTCAGCTAAAAACCGCTGCATTATCTATGACCCTTCTCACACCTTCTACTTTCATCTCCAATACTGGAATAGCAGCTCACCTCAACCTTCTAAATATCAGGAAAATCAGGCACCTCATTCCTTTCAACGCCACCAAGCATCTCTTAACCAGTCTTGTCTTCTCTAAACTGGACTACTGTGCCAGAATCCTTTTTGAGCTCCCCAACTATGCTTTCTGTCCCCTCGCCAAGATCATTAACTTTGCTACCAGGATTCTCTTTGAACTCCTTCACTTCACACATACTTCCTCATACCATCACCAGACTGGATGGCTGAAGATGCAAAACAGAACCAGATTTCAATTTCGTCTCCTGGTTCACAAATCTAACCAGGGTAAGGCACCACTGTGTGTATGTATCCTCAATCCAACTCTATAAGGCTTCTTGTAATCTCTGCTCTGCCTCCTTGTCTACCCTTCTGGCTCCTCGCCCTCCCTGTGCTTCCTCGCGCTTCTGATCCTTCTTGCTCAACTTGCATGGAATTCTCTTCCACTGGACATCCGAGAAACAGTCCACACAGATTTGTTCAAAACCAAATAAAAAGCCTACCTCTTCGCCTGTGAATTACCCACTTAACAATCTTCCTCTCATCTGCCTGCTAGCTAACATTGTTCCCTCACCTCTAACCTGCCTGTCCCTCACTTCCTTTGCCTCCACTCTAGCACTTCACCCATCATTGTCACATCCGAGCACAGATTGCCGTACCGGCTACCTGCACTTAAAAATGTCCAATGTTTGTTGTCCTTAATCTATGTATGTCCACTTAAGTATTGTCCCCGGTGACTATTCCATTTACTCCCCTCCAAAACCTTGTCAAAATGACCCCCAAACTCACCCCATTGTAAGAAGCTCCCTGCTTCCCATCAAATCTGATTTCATATCTATTGTACGTTCTTTTGTGATCAAAAGAGCATTTTTCCTCCTGTATATAAATAAAAACATTAATAAATAAATGTGTGCTAACCCTTTATGCATATGAAGTATTCTAAGCATCTTTTCAAACCAATATGTAGGTAATTTCCACAGGGAAGACGAGTACTCTGATTGTTTGTCCTTACGGAAACCCTGCGGGGGGCAATTGTGGTGCCCGTGATGTTTAGTTTGCCTATTAGCCATCACATGTCTTTTGTTATACATAGTGCTTCTTCAAGGCTAGTCTTTTAGTGAGCAAGATGCAAATTGAAAGAAAATATTGTTTGATTACAGCCTAAACTGCAGTGGCCTCTGTTCGAGAGGCTCGAATCCACACCACTCCAGTTATGCTGGTTTATCATTCTAGTTTCTGCATAATGCTCACTAAAACCCAGGACTGGCTGAAGATATGTGGGGCCCATTTCACCATGGTGGTTGGGGGCCCCCTGCTTAGAGAAAAAAACGCCTGAGGCACCTGTGGGGTTCATACGTTATAATGTAGACAACGATCTGGTTACTAGCCGCTGATTATCAGGAGACAGACAGCCAGCAAGGATCTTAAAGACTAAATGGCCACTGAAGAGCTATAACCCCTTCTTTGTCAGCAGGTGGCCTGTGTGGAGGAACCAGTGTTAGAAGGCAATTAGGTGATAAAACATCTGTATATCCCCTGGGAAGTGACAGCAGGAAGGGCTCCAGGAACCGCAGCTTGCAATGCGAGCGCACATTTTAAGCCCCAGAATGAAAATAGAAAAAGCAGTATATTTCCGTGTTACAAGACTGCTAACTGGCAACATGGGGGCAGTTGCTGCGGGGACCCCTGAGGCTTGAAGCCCCTTTCGTTTGAAAAGGTTGAAAGGCCCCAATGCCAACCCTGCTGAAAGTCTAGCCTTGAAGGAGAATTGTGATAAGGATTGTTAGATGAAGCTAGGAGGCGGCCTTCTTTCGCTTGACTCTTCCCGACAAGGCCGGCAAGGGTGTGCGGCTTGAAATTACATGTGTCTGTCTGCATGTAAACGTGTGTCATGGGTGTGAAGGATGAGGGTTTGTCAGATGGGATGATGCTTGCTGGACACAGGTGGCCGGGTGCATGCTGGAGTTTACTTGCCGTACAGCTCGACCTTGGCAGATGCCATCCAGCTACCAATATGGTCATTCAGTGATACAATCTGAATCATCAAACAAGGGGGAAATGGCCAAGGGCAGAGCTTGAGGCCCTATCTTGTGTTTTTTGTGTTTATGAATTGGAAACCATCGGACATTTCCGCTCTTTAGACTATGTCTAAAGACGTATAAGAAGGGAAGCACTAATCTCGGTATTAAAATGTAGTTTTCGATTTTAGCCAGTCCTGTTACACTGCTGCACTGATTCGTAATGTATAGCATGACACTTAACTGGGCATTGCACTGTGACGTGCGCCGGGCACTTAGACTTAGAAGGCACTTGTTAGATGAATAGGTGAAGATTGCATTTCTTGCAAATAGAGACATCTTCGCCTTTGTGTATTTATTTCCGTATGTCATTGTCGTAATTGCTAATTATATTGTATGACTTTATAATTACATAAGTTATTGTGTGGCGTTATTTGGGTATGAGTGTACATGAAACATTGTACCAGTCATTTGTCTTAAGCTGCTTAGTCAAGCATAAGCCTTATTTACTTAAAGCACAGGGGAATGGCTTATCCATGTATGCAGCTTGGTGAACCTACACCCGTCTAAAGCACCTGATTTACCTAACCTTTCAAAAACTCTTGGACTTCATTTTAATACCTTTTTTCAAAAAGAACAGTCATAATTTCAACTCTGAGTTTTACTATGATTCAAAATAGTGTACCATTTGTGTTGCCCATATTTGGCTGCAACTTGAAATATCCAAAAAGGAATGTGATTGAGGCAAGTGGCATATGACGGGGCTCCAGGTAACAGTTCCCTCCTCTGTTCTCTCAGAATAGCACAGGCACTCTTGTTTTATTCTGTTACATTGACTGATATGGGTTTAGATTTTGAAAATTCACGCCACTCAGGTTAACAGTGACAGCTTTAACAAAAATGTCTAGGTTTCACCTTTGAAAATAAAATGACAGGTTGATATCTACAATAGCTAGCTAAACAAAAGTACACATTGGCCCTCATTACGAGGTTGGTGGTAGTCATGGCGCTATTTGCGCCATGACTACCACCAATAACGGTACCGTGTCCGGTTTGGTGAGATGGGGACTTACCGGTCCAGTCCGACCTTGGCGGGACCGCTAAGTCCCCATTCACCAAACAATTCCCCATTCCCTTTTGAGCCCCCATAGGGCTCAATGAGAATGGGGAGGGCGCAAATAACGGGCCGGCGCATGCCAAGCCCGTTATTTGCACCCAGGTCACTTAACGGGTCCTGTCCTTAACAACAGGTCAGACCTGGCGTTAAGAAAGGGACCCGCTAAGGGACCTCGTAGTAGGGCAGTAAGGGATTACCGGCAACGGTCTCCTTACCGGTGCCCGGTATCCCTTACCGCCCCACGCAGAATGAGGGCCATTGTCCAAAAAATGCATCTACTAATACTTTGTTACCCCTTTGTTTCACTTGTGGACACGATTGCCATAAAATATGACCACTTGATCATACTGAGAGATTTCAACAACCAGTTTGAAGAACAAAACACCAACTCATCTAAAACACGAACAAATGAACTAGCAACAATGCATATACAGCAATTGCTCAAAGGACCAGCACACACAGTAGGGCACACCCTACATGCAATCGTTTGCAAGAGAAACCCATTCACAACTGCAATCCCGATGCAGATCCTTTGGAGCAACCACCTCATAATAACCTTTGTGATCCACTCGCCAACGCAAATACTAACTAACCTCCCAAAAACTCCAATTAAGTAAAGAAACTGGAAATCCATAAACGATGCAGAACTAAACATCAGACTGTAATCCACAAAATCTTTAACCACCATCTTGCACTCATCCGACATTGAAGAAAGAACTGAAACATGACTATCATCACCCAAAAAACACCTGCTGAATACTTCTGCAACCTCGTCAACCATTCACTAGCAACAGGAAATGTGCCACAAGCCTTCGAATCGGCATACATCAAGCCACGCCTCAAAGATATATCTGAAAACACGGAAGACCTAACCAACTACCGACCAAATCCAAACATCCCGTACACAGCAAAACTCCTAGAAAGCTACGTTTAGGAACAAATCATGGAACATATAGAAAACAATCGAATACGAGATAAGGCACAAGTCAGCTTCAGGTTCAGACCCATGAGAGGAACCGAAACAGCAGTACTGTGTATCTGGGGTGATCTAAAAGCCAACACAGACTCGAACATCACATCTGCACTAATACTACTAGATCTATTAGCAGCCTTTGACACAGACATTCTCCTCTGGTCCCCTGAACCCCACTTTCATCTTCTTTCCTTTCTGTGTGTTCTTGCTTTACTTTTCTTCCTTGCCGGTGCTCCTGTGCTCTTTGCTCTTTTCTCCCCCTCCCCTGGCAAATTCCTTGTTGGCCTGTGTTTCCCTCCCCTTAGCCCACACCCGAGCCCCCATTGGCCTCCTATCTCACCATGGCAAGTTTCTCAATCTGTTGGCCCCCGTACTCCATTTCAATCTCGGAGTGCAGGTAAGTGGGTCCTCTTCTCCTCTTATCCCCTGACAGCTCCTTTCCTCGTCTTTCCTTTCTGTGTGTTTCTTACTTTTCTTTCTTGCCGTGCTCCTGCCCTCTTTCTTCCCCTCCCCTGGGCACTTCCTTGTTGGACCGTGTTTCCCTCCCCTTAGCCCACAACCGAGCCCCATTGTCCACCTACCTCGCCATGGCGGGTTTTTCAATCTGTTGGCCTCCCTGCACTCCATTTCCATCTCAGAGTGCAGGTGAGCGGGACCCCTTCTCTTCTTGTCCCCTGACCCCCCTTTCATCTTCTTTCCTTTCTGTATGTTTCTTACATTTCTTTTCTTTCTTACCGTGCACCTGCGTTCTTTCTCCCCCTCCGTTTGCCACTTCCTTGTTGGCCTGTGTTTCGACGGAGCATGCAGCGCAGCCATCAAACAACTGACAAGGTAAGAAAGGTGCGAGGGGGGGGGACAACCATTACTGCTCTCTATTAAACTGTGCAACCTCTCTTATTACGCCTTTCACCAATGCTTTAGTCTGCTGTACATCGCCCACTTTTGCATGTTGTCCATCTCGAGCACCTAGGCCCATCCAAGTAACATGCTCTTCATGTTTTTGCTTTTCTGCTGTATGTTGTAACCTAGGCTTTTTCCCCCTTTCCAGGAAATGTGCATCTATGTGTTTTTGCTTTTCTGCTGTATGTTGAAACCTAGGCTTTTTACCCCTTTTCGGGAAATTCGCATCTAGGTGTTTTTGCTTTTCTAGGTGTTTTTGCTTTCCTGCTGTATGTTAAAACATAGGCTTTTTCCCCCTTTCCAGGAAATTTGCATCTATGTGTTTTTGCTTTTCTGCTGTATGTTGAAACCTAGGCTTTTTACCCCTTTTCAGTAAATTCACATCTAGGTGTTTTTGCTTTTCTGCTGTATGTTGAAACCTAGACTTTGTCCCCCCTTTCCAGGAAATTTGCATCTAGGTGTTCTAGGCTTTCCCTTTATCCTGCACTCATGTTCTAGATGGGTGCATTGCTGTTGTGTTGCTGTTGCTTCATGCTTCTCCCTCTCACACTTTCAGGCCTCCTTTGGCCTCCCTTTCCCCTTGCCTAGACTCTCCTCTTTCTCCCCCACCTCACCTACTGAGGTCTCTAGACAGCCCTTCTCTGTGGGAATTCTCACCAAACAGGTGTTCCCCTGCTCCTCCTGAACATCTAGGACAACATTGCCTTTGTTGCTGCAGCCTTGGCAGATTCTGCCATCACTCCTTCCACTGTGCTCCTTCCCGCCTCTCCTCAAACACTCCCTTGTGCATCCTCTACTCTAAGTGCAAGCAAATATGTTCACTTGCACTTAATGCTCCCTTTTCCCTCCCGCCTGAGCATTACCCTTCCTCCCCGTCCTGCACTTCTCCTCCCCATCTCCCCTCATTTCTGTTACTGAACTTACACGCTCACAACCTAGTAGGAACGTTATTTTTTGTCTTCTTCTCTGTTCATCTCAACCTACTCTTCCCCTCCTCCTCCCCTCCTTTCTGTTAATGAACTTGCACGCTCCAAATTGTCTCACGGCCTAGTAGAAACATTATTGTTTGTCTTCTTCCCTGTTCATCCCCTACCTACTCTTCTCCTCCTCCTCCCTCCCCTCTTTTCTGTTACTGAACTTGCACATTCGAATTGGCTCACGATTTAGTATGAACATTATTGTTTGTCTTCTTCCACATTCATCCCCATCCTAAACTTCCCCTCCTGCCCACCCCTCCCCTCTTTTCTGTTACTGCATGCTCCGAATTATCTCATACCCTAGTAGGAACATTACTGTTTGGCTTCTTCCCTGTTCCCCCGCCACCTCCCCTCCTTCCCTCCTCTCCCGTTCATTCTTGTTACAGCACTTGCATGTTCCGAATGCCTCAAGACCTAGTAGGAACGTTTTTGTTTCTTTTCTCCATGTACATGCCCCTCCCTTCTCTTGATGTGCCTAGAAACACCTTTTCGCTGTATAAGCGCATTATAAAAACCCAATAATAATAATAACTAAACCTACGTAAAACTTTCCAACATCAAACACCAACCAAAACACACACATACCTCTACCAAAGCAGAAACCTAAAACCACCACAAAATTCACACCCTCAGCAACACCCAACCCCACTCAGCAACAACCGACTAAACACACAACAGAAAACTTAAAACAATTACACACAAATCATCCCACACACACTCATACAACAAAAACGACCTAACTCTTCCCAACTAAAAACAAACCCAGCACACAGTGACTGTTTTTTCCAAGCTGAAGCTAACAACAGCATATCAAAGCCCTCTAGTGCTTTCCATCTCTATCCCACTAACTAAAGCCCTCCCACCCACCTTCCTTTTCAGATCCACCAGAGCACCTGGAGACCCTGAAAGTGGCAGCAGTGTGCAGTATAAATCACAATAATATAACATAAACCAAATTCAAATAGGAAAGCAGATAAAAAAACATGGTAAAAGAAAATAAATGTGCAAAACTACATAGATAAAAATGGTGTGGTAAATAATAAAACCATATAGTCATAATATGTCATGTTATGTTAGGGGTTATTTGTAGGATGCAACATTTTCAATTTCCATGGCTTCTAGGCAAAGTCGGAGATCCTTGAGCGAGAGGTATTTCGCCTAAAGTGGGGAACCATCATGGAGTTGCCTAGAGTGGGTGGATGAGCAAAAATGGTACTGCCAGGGGGTGGGCGAATGTGTCTTTTAGCTCAAGTGTGGTCAGGCACTGAGGTCTGGTATGATATAGAAAATCAGGGTGAGAAATCACAAATCAGATTCTTGATAATATAGTTGAACACTTCTCTATTGGGTGGCTAGTCAATAGAATTTTAATTGGAATCGGAGCACAAAGATCTTTGTCGATTGGTTATTTAATTCCCTAAAACAATTCCGTTTCTGTGCTTTTTGTTTGCGTGACAAACCCAAAACAGCATGGACAAAATTCAACTTTAACATGTAGGTAGTACCACTATGTACCATCCTCGTGACTGCTGAGGAACTTAACTCGTAGGTATACACATTATCTATTGTACATAAAACAATTTTACAAAACGAGCATGTGGAGCCCAGAGCGAATAATAACTCTGGAAGGTCAAAACAGAACATAAGTTACATGTGAAACAGATGGAACAAGACGTTGTGACAAAACGGTTGACACTGTAGTGTTTCGGCAAAGAGTAGCTATTCTTTGAAGCTAGTGGTTGGTGTGGCCTTCTTCAGGACAGGGGAGAAGTGTTCTCTGAGTCCGTTGGGTGTCTGTCAAGGAATAATGACGGTGTGGAACAAGTGTTAGAACGATATGTGATCTCGTTAGGAGGTCATTTAATAATTTGTAAATTCTTATTAGATACTAGTTGGGATAAAAAACACCACTTGTCCAAAATGGAACCCTGGTGTAAGGCTTACCGTCAAAAACAAATATTGCGGGAAGTATTCATAGCAAGATCCCTCTATGCTTGAAGAGGGCTGCTAATCTTGCAGTGTTTCATGTTCACTGCAAGGTAGTAGTAGAGTTCAGTGACTCATTCCTGTGCGTCATGGCTAAACTTATAACTTCTGTAGTCCAGCCTGGGTGGTTTGCTGCCAGTTAATGGTGGTGCGTATCTAGGGGTAAAAACAATGAAAGACTCTGTAATCTACTGGTTCAAGTAAGTCTCAACCCTTTCCAAGTAGTGGTGGTGGCAGGAGAGGATAATCTGTGGGTATGTCACACATGTTTTATGCATCTATTATTATGCGTAAACCAAGTTGAGTGAACGAATCCAGACACGTGCTGAGAACGTTAGAGATTAGGTGCATGGCAGGTAGTGAGGATGGCATAAGAAGCTAATCAGTTCGAGTGCTGCATGTATCTATTTTAATGGGTGAACGAAATCGAGTAGACGCCTCCAGCCACAGTGTGCTAAGAGTGTCAGAAAGTTATGTGCACGGCACCCAGGGGAGGGTCCAAATGGGGTGAGACTATGGTAGTGCCGCAACCAAAACTGCAGGGTCTGGCGGACTACTGTAAGCGCAGACAGTCGTGGTGGATCAAGCGAGTCAGTGCGATTCCACTTACTTCGGCTGCTAACGAGCAGTGCTTGGGCGCTGGCCTCTGTCTCGTGATGGCAGCGGCAGTGTGGACTGCGCGTTGCCTTGACGACAGAGAAGTACAAAATGAAACCAGCTACTCGTCGCGGAGCCCAGCCCACTTTAGTGACGTCCAATCCCGGCCCGACAGTTGGGCCAATGGGAAAGGAGGTGTGTGCGTTCAGGCGCACAGTCAGGCCCTGGGAAGAAAATACATATGTTGTTAATATAGTAAAACGTTGGATCGATGAAGGACCGAAGGTCCACTGTGCAGGTTGCAGATGGCTACGCCCAAAACACATGCTTGATGTTGGGTCCCGGATTATGAAATTAGAGTAGGGGGCGAGGGTAACAGAGAGGCATCCTGGTATATGTAGTCTATACGAGGGGTGCTCACGTGTCTGTGTTGACTCACACTGTGAGGCATCCTGGGAAATGTAGTCTATACGAAGGGTGCTCACGTGTCTGTGTCAACTTACATGGTGATATGCGTGGTACATAATCCTCCGCAGGCGGAAATGCTGTGTGCGTGTTTGGAATACCTACCCCTAGCTGGATATGGATGAGTGGCCTGACTATCTCTACAAAAAGTGCTTGTGGTGTTCCAGGCTACAGGAGTGAAGAGGGATATGCGGGGGGGGCATAACGATATGACTGATGTCATATTTGGTGTTTCTTGCATATCACAAGTGACCATGGTCAACAAGTACAGTTCACAAGCCTCACAAAAACAACACAGCATTCAGTTGACATCATACATTTTTTGGAGACTAAAATAGATAAAACCATTTCTGTGGTTAAATAATCGTTGTAGCTATCTCCAGTGCATTTAAGTGATTGATGCAGCATGGTACATTTGACAACAAAAATCTTGATTGTCTAACTGAGATATAACAGGCAGTATGATTCAGGATCTATGCCAAACAAGTATAGACATCTGCTTTAGTGTGTAAAATAGAACAGTAGTAGGGTTGGACAAATGGTAACATGGTGCATATCTAGGGCCAAGAGGGCAAACAAATCCTTCCTGTTTTTTATGTATTTGTGTAAACAATAAATAAACTATTCTGATGGTGGAAGAATGCTGATGGGCAACGTGTATATAGTGGAACTCCTGGGAGTGGATTATGAGATTAGTAAAGGTACTGTGTATCCGTCTTTTCTCACTGCCCTTTTAGTTCCAGAAAGGTTTCCATTCGACTGTGATGTTTAATCCATTCTTAACCATGTCCAATCTATGTACCCACTGCTGTTCCAGTTTGGTGAGGGATAGGTTGATGTCTCCACCTCTTGTTGTACGATTGTCCAGGTTAGGTTGTCATTGGTGTGTCCGTATTTCACAAAATGTTCAACAAGTGGTTTATCCACCACTTTATTTTTGATACAGGACCTGTGCTCACAGATCCGTTGTTTAATGGGTCTGATTGTCTTGCCGATATATATCGGGTCGCACAGGGTCGCACGGGCTTCTGATGACATAGATAACAAATTTACTTTCGCAATTAATGTGATTTTTGAGCGTCCAGTGGAAGTCCTTATGGGTGAATGTTTTGCATGATTTGGTATAATTGCACGCACCACACCGACCCCAACTGAAATGGCCCACTACTGGTGGTAGGCTCCATAGGGTGTTAGTGGCTTTGTAAGGTTCAATAAAGGTATACACCAATGTGTACCTCAGGTTTTTGTTTTTCTTGAATGCAAACATGGGTTTCCTTTCTAGGGAGCCCTCATTTTTGATGAGGTACCAATGTTTATTGATGAATGCTTTGGTGAGGTTGCTGATAGGGTTGTATGTGGTGACACATACAGTCCTGTTTAGCAGGTTTTTTTTTCTTTCAAAGTTAGACAGATGGCCCGGTCTGTATTTGCTGCTCTTTTCTTTGCCATTTTTTATAGATTTCTTGGGGTAGCCTCTCTCAGTGAGGCGTGTTTGCAATTGTTTGGCATGGAATTTAAATGTTTCTCTTTCAGTGCAGTTTCTTCCTACGCAAAGGAATTGACCATATGGTAAATTATATTTCAGTCCTTCATGATGGTAGCTTGCGGAATGTAAAAGACTATTCCTATCTGTCGGTTTTCTGAACAGTTCGGTCTTGAGGATGTCTCCGGATCGGTCTATGTGTAGGTCTAAAAAGTTAACTGTTTGAAAGTCCCATTATATGGTGAACCTTATGTGCTCATTGGGTAGATTGAGCCATTGGTGGAATGCTATTAGATCTTCTTTGGTGCCCTCCCAAACCAGAAGGACATCATCTATGTAGCGACGCCATAGTTTGATGTTTGCTTTGTAGGGGTTGCTATTGTTGTAGATGTGGTCGTCCTCATACTGGGCCATGTATAGGTTTGCCACATCTGGGGCGAAAGTAGCGCCCATGTTTATTCCCTTCCATTTTTGATAGATTTGTTTCTCGAAAAGGAAGAAGTTCTCTGATATGGCTAAAAGAATACATTCCAAAATAAAGTTCGTAGGTGTTGTTGTAATGTCCCTTCTCTTGTTGAGGCATATGATTAATGCTTCTAGGCCTTCTTGTTGGGGGATTGCAGTATATAATGATTCCACATCCATAGTGGCCAGAATGCAACTTGATGTTGTTAAGGTGGATTTCTAAAATCTGACCTGGTGGGCAGAAGTTCAGACGGCCAGCCTAGTTTCTTGGAACAGGGTAACCTCTCGACAAGCCAGACCAATCAAGGTAGCTTTGGCAGGCAGTCAAGACTAAGTCTCAGGAGGGGTGAGGGTGACTGAAAGACCTCAATGAGCACACAGAGCAAGGAAACTTACAAATTACTCCAGACAGGTGTTATATCAAAAATATAGACACATTTATTACAAGGCCTTTGTAACATAGACCATAGCAAAAAATCACAGTAACACTAGGTAAACCAATACATCACACTCAATACAATATATATCAATATATATACAAGACCAATGGGGACCAAAGGGTTAAATGCACGAAATTTGTCGACAACCTAGATGGGAAGAAAACAGGCAGTGTAGATGGTCTTTAGGCCCCTTCAACATCGACAATACACCTAACTAAGAGGCAGTCCAAGCCCTAAGAAGAGGGGAGCCTTGTGCTTAATAGTACATGCAATGGAAGCGCACACGGTTGTTCCAGTGGGCAAAATGGGGTCTCCTCAGGGGTCTCTAGCAGCTCAGGAAGGTGGGTGAGGCGATGAAGAATGGGTTCCCACTATTCAAGAAGAACCTCCACTTGAAGGCACAGACAGTTCGAGAGTTCAGGATGGAGTCGCTATTTCGCAATAGCAGTGGAAACGAGAGGGGCCACCGGGCGTAAAAATGGGCCCTTGTGCTAGGGACCACCGGTTGGGGTATTAAGTACTCACCGGTCCCTGACGCAAGCGGACCCAAACTTCAGCAGGTCAGTCCACTTCGCTTGCAGGTTCAAATGCGGCAAAAAGGACGTCTCAGCACCTTTTAGTTCCTGAGATACAGCGATTATTCCCAAACGGGACAGTGGCGATTTCTCCGCTCCGGGTGGATGAATCGACCCAGTGTCACTGCAGCCGGCTTCAGGGGCAAGAGGGTCACAAATGCAGCGGAATTGCAAAGGACATTGCCATGGCAGAGCAACAGGGTAACCGCGTTTACTCCGGTCCGGGTGCACTCGTCTCCCTTCAGTCTTGGGAACGCCAAGTGTACAACATTTGGTGTGAGGGTGCCGTGGACACAGAGCTAGCAGTATACCAAGTTTCGAGGGCCTCCTCGAAACGATGGCAGAGACAGAGGAAAGGTCCTGCGTACGCTGGTCAGCCCACTGGTTGGCCCCCCAGGGACACTTCCGAGAAAGCTTCCTTGCAGGTTTTGGTGAAGGTGCCGAGAATAGTTGGTCCCACTATTCCATTGTGTCGAAGTGCCTTCACAGACCTAGGACGATCAGATGCAGCGGGGTCCCACGGAACGACAGTAGGTGCAGGGTGCCAAACCTTCCAGCGGGTCACCAGCGGTTCCTCGACTCAGCTTCGTAGTTGCAGGATACTTGGATCCTATCCTTTGTTCAGTGAGAACTCAGGAGATCGACATGGTATGGGTGTTTTTGGCCTCCTCTTACCCAAAGTTCCCTTCGAGCCAAAACGAAGAGGACCCAATGGGAGATCTGCTCACAAATACACACTCCATACGTGGACCAATCGCAGACCATGGTGGTCTCAGGCATTCAGGACACTCCAGACTCTCTGGCACCCAGGATGTGTATTGGAACCAGACATTCCAGCCCACATCCTGGAGGCACACACACAAGGCATGCAGAAGCCAGCGAAAGCATTGGGTTTCGCTGCAAATTGCATGACCAAATAAGGACTGACCTGGGTTGACTCGACCTGGGGAAATTGAAGGGGCAAGATGGCCAAAGGACAGGACAAAGAACCTCGTGGCATGGCCATTTTGGAGCCAGGCCACCTATTCGTGCCAAATGCGGTTAACGCGGTTAACATGGCAGGAAAGGGTTAAAAATAATGCAAAACGATAGCTGACACCAGTCCTGTCCATGACACATCTGCATAGTTGTCCAGCGAGAGTATTTAGGGCCTTTGGAAATGACTATAGACCCAAGTGTGCTGTATGGTAAGATAAATTGCACACTTCTTGCATGTTGCACAAAAGTTGCAACATGAGAAAAGGACTAAGGGAAATAAAGTCTCCCAGTACTGACTGTCTTAAGGGCATGTCAGTTTCCCCATAAGAAGTGAGTGAAAGCCCAGAGGAGTGCAGCTGAAGGCTGTGCTTCTCTGGCAAAGTCAGTCAATGGTGTTTAAACAGCAGGAACAAGTTAGGGGGTTGACACATGGAGGGAAAATTACACACAATTATGAAATCTTTACTAACACTTCTCAAAGTAACTATTTGTAGTATCTTGTTGGTATCTGTCCTGTCTTTTAAGTAGGAGTTCATCTCTCCTACAAAGGGTTTCATAAAAAAATGAGTGTATAGGGATAAAGGTTCCCGAGGAAAGTCACAAGCTGACACGATAGGTCTACCTGGAGGTTTAGTGGCATGTTTATGTACCATGGGTAAGATGTAAAATGCTGGTATCCTTGGATGTATTTTGTTGAGGAATTTCCTTTCCTCCTCACAAATCCAACATTCCTCTTCTGCGTGTTTGGTGAGGTTTGTAATCTCCTCTTGTAGCCTCTGAGTAGGATCTATGTTCAGTTTCTTGTAGAAAGTGACATCTGCTAGAAGTCGTAGACATTCGGTGTTGTATGCAGTGGTGTCCATTATCACAATGCCGCCTCCTTTATCTGCCGGTTTAATGGTTATAAAGCGGTCTGTGTTTAGTTCACTTAAAGCTTGCCTTTCTTCCCGGCTTAGTTTGTCCTGATAGAAATTCTTGTGGGATAATCCTTCTGTTACTGGTTTCATGACCACTTTCTCAAAGGTGTCAAATTACGCTGGAATAGTATGTGGGGGTGTCATGAAATTCGATTTTGGTTTCAAGCCCGTGGTGTTTTCTTGTCTTTTCTCTTGGGTAGATTCGGGCAAATGTTGAGTGTCTTGATTTTTGGTGAGATACACTTCAAAGAAATATTTCGACCTGAGGTTTCTAAAGAATCTTTTCAGTTCCGCTTCGGTCTGAAATGAATCTGCTTTAGTAGTCGGCACAAAAGAGAGCCCTCTTTCTAAAAGGGTTTGTTCGGAGAGTTTTAGATGTCTGGCGGATAGATTAAAGATCGGTATCTGAGGAGTTATGGCTGGTTGGAATACCATTGTCTGGTGCGCATGTATTGGCCTGCCTGCTGTTGTCTCCTCCTGGGGCCTTCCCCGTTGCCCCCCCTCTGAAAAAAAGGGTGTTGGGGAGGTGGTGCTGAAGAAGTATTACCGCCTGTTAGGCTGGGGTCACTGCCACTTGATGATCCTGATCTGCCTGAGAAGTTGACCACTCTATTCCGCCTGTTATAGTTGCTGTATTGCTGATGTTGTAGATCACTGTAGTAGGTATCCCTGAGGTATGGATAGGTTTTCTCCTCTCCGTACTTATTCAGGTCTTTATTGAATTTTTGGATCTTCCTATCAATTGTGATTTGTTTGAATTTTGCAACCGTTTCTTCCAATTTTCAAATTTTTTCTTATCTTCCGCTATAGTTGTATCCTCTGTGAATTTTTTCTCGAGTTCCGAAAGTTCCTCTCCTTGCTTTTTACACTCTTCTTCTGCTGTGTCGATGATACGTATAATCCAGTCGCGGCTACATTTATTCCCCACTCTAAAATTGGTTTTGAATTTTGGATTGTCCGTGAACACTTTTGGAATGTTTTTAACCTGTAGTCCATCAGGATGATTCCAGCTTTAAGATATTCTAGCATAAAAGTTCCATGCATTTCGGTTCGTATTCGTTTTTTCTTCTTCTGGTGTATGGTGTCTAAGTCATATTTATTTGAGTCTTGTAAAATGGCTCCTCCTTGTGATCCAAAAGTTGACGTGGTTCCTAGGAGTTTTTGAAAATGTTCATCAATGTAAGACACTATATTCACTTTCTCCATTTGTATGTTGCACGTGAGAATGTGTACATTTGATTAATGATCCATAAAAACGGGATCGAAATTGGCCCTACAACCACGGGTTGTGCTAGGACTAAGGTAAAAAAAAGGGCATCTGGCTAGGCCCTGATCTGCCCAGGGAGGGTACATCGAGCATGTGGAGCCCAGAGCGAATAATAACTCTAAAATCAGAACATAAGTTACATGTGAAAAAGATGGAACAAGACACCCTACGGACTCAGAGAACACTTCTCCCCCATCCTGAAGAAGGCCACATCAACCACTAGCTTCAAAGAATAGCTACTCTTGGCCAAAACGCTACAGTGCCGACCGTTTTGGCACAACGTCTTGTTCCATCTGTTTCACATGTAATTTATGTTCTGTTTTGACCTTCCAGAGTTATTTTTCGCTCTGGGCGACATATGCTCGTTTTGTAAAATTGTTTTATGTACAACAGATACTGTGTATTACTACGAGTTAAGTTCCTTGGCAGTCACGAGGATAGTACATAGTGGTTCTACCTACATGTTAAAGTTGAATTTTGTCCGTGTTGTTTTGGGTTTGTCACACAAAGAAATGCACAGAAACAGAATTGTTTTATGGAATTAAATAACCAATGTAAAAATATCTTTGTGTTCCGATTCCAGTTAAAACTCTATTAGCTAGCCACCCAATAGAGAAGTGTTCAACTATATTATCAAGAATCTGATTTGTGATTTCTCACCCTGATTTTCTATATTATATCATGATGTTCCCCCCTGGGCAGATCAGGGCCTAGCCAGGTGCCCTTTTTTTTTTTACTTTAGGCACTGAGGTCTTCCATGATACCTCAGTGGCAGTGTTAGTGTGACTATTTTTATCAGTAATGTTTGAGAAGGAAATACTAGGGACCAGATGGCTGTACCACATGTTCTTCCTGAAGAGGGGCACCTACTACCTTTTTTATGTGTTGCAAGGAACTTGGGGTTGGTCACTGTGAGTTATCTGGGGAACTCAGATGTGGACTCCCTGCTCACTGTTCTCAGAGAGGCACAGCTTCACCTCACTGATGAGGCCCAACATGGCTGAAACACGTGTATGGGGTTGCTGTTGGTACTCTTCTTCAGAAGGGAATTTCCATAGCATTTTGGTGCTGGACTGCTCATGTGGGCAGGACAAAGACTGATATGCAAATTAATATTTCCCATCCTCAAAAGGTACAGTGAGCAAAACGCGATGGCTGCGAACTCTCAAAGTGGGAAAAAACCACAGAACAGGTTATTTTGCCATGTTCTTCCTGGAACTGGGCACTGCACCTGCTACCTTTTTTGAAACTTTACTGGTTATGAGGGTCCCTACAAATCTGTATCTTCTCTATTCCCCCACCACAACAGCAAACTGCTGGGAATTCAACAGGTCCCAAGGCAGCTAATGTGCGAAAACAGACATCAAAACGTCAACTACTACACACGAACATATTCAGCACCCACGTGAGTATATTTTTTACTTTTGCCTAAAGGGTACTGCTTTAACGCTACTGATTAGCCAAAACAATTGGTATAGGAGTAACAATAGGAAGGAGATGGGAGTTGAGGTGACGGTACAGAGCCTTTGGGTGTTGTGTGTATTTTTATATTCAATGACTGACCATGGCCATACTAATCCCAATGGCCATACCCGCCCACTACACAAAACCATACACCTGGGATTTTTCTTACAGTGACATTAAGTTATGTGGTGTTATTGGGCTGCCATTATTATTTCTAAGCATTTTCCGGAAAGGTATTCGATGAACTGCAGCTGGACATCAGCTCCTGGTGTAATAAAAATGATGTCACAAAGCGTACCTTCAGCTACTTTATTTATGAGCAATGCATGTGTCCTAGCATCTGTTTGTTGCAATGAATACCTGGCAATTGGCAAGGTATCCGTTTTGGCTCTTAAAAAGGCATCAGGTAGGCCTTTGGCAAGCAGTGTCATCATATGTCCAGGTAGTCTCACCATTGGCCAGCTGTTGCCTTGCCATCCAATATCCAGGCTGTACCTTTACGGCACTTCCTGGCAAATGCCTATCCCATGTCTACAAGAAAAGGCAACACTATTGGCTTTGCTAAGGGGTGTTTTGAAAAGATTTGTTTTTGGTTTAGAATATCACAGATTAGATTGCTTTGGTGTTGGATACTGTTGTTGCAGTTGGGTCAGTGTTCAGTGGGTCTGCCCCTGAAAAGACAGCATGTATGTCAGTAAGCTATATGTTGAATGTATTGGTGTAAAATACAACATGTTTTGCTTTGCAATATTGGTTTCCGTTGTCAGTGTTTGCATTATGGCTTCATCATTTATTTTTCAGCATTTTTGAAATGTGTTTCTAGGCAGGTTTTTCATCTACGTAAGACA
This sequence comes from Ambystoma mexicanum, assembly GCF_040938575.1. Lineage (NCBI taxonomy): Eukaryota > Metazoa > Chordata > Amphibia > Caudata > Ambystomatidae > Ambystoma > Ambystoma mexicanum. Next base: position 410,807,272 of record NC_090923.1, on the reverse strand, counting down.
CTGAGAAAGAAAGCAGCTAAATAAGGAAGTAACATTCCGTGCGAAAGAGGGTGTGTGAACTCAAAGGACGTCAATGCATACTTCACCTTTTGTGCATCAGCTCATTTCTTTGTCATTTCATTCCATCAAAAGACCTGCTGAACCAGCTAACTCTACTGGGACACACTAAATAACAGGCGTAGGCGATGGGAACACAACCTGTAATGGAGGAAGAGGTTGAATTGCCCGAATAGGAAAGAATGGGCGTATTCCCAGGTAGCATTTGTGATTAGATCAATTAAGGCAGCCATGCCTAGAAGTCAGTGACAATTAAGTCATTTTAAAAGATTGCATAGATTTCGGAATGTGAATTTAGGTATTTCATATAGTGCCAAGCATGGGAGGCTCGGCTTTAATTGGCGATAGGGCATCCACCCACACCCATTATGGATGAGCCAAGCCAGCAAGCAGTTGAGGGAGCAACTGGCATGAACTGAACTGCCTAAGGGAATCTCTGTTTTCCTTTGACATTTCAATAGAACCCCAGGGTATCTGCCCAACAAGCCTTGCATGGCCAATTGGGGATGCAGGCTTGGGTACTGGAGGGCTGAATTTGTGAGGGGACACTCTGGTACCCTCTTGCACATGCTGAATGTGTTGGGGTTTCCCGACCAAGGCCCTCAGCTCCACTGCGTATATGCAGCAGTAGCCAGGAAGCAATATATGCTGCACAGGAGTCGGAGGGCCTTCATCACGAGGCTGAGAGGACCGGAAACCGAAGAGGGGCTGCAGGTAAGAAAATACAAAAGATGTATTTGTTTGTTCATGTATGCAAATGTTTGTGTTGGTTAGTGGGTGCATGAATGAGAGAATGCATGTTGTTTGGGTGTGCGTGTTTATGTGAGGCCATATGAATGCTGTAAGGGTGTGAGGGTGAATGTGAGTGAATGAAGAATGAATGACACCGTATGAATGCTGATGCACGTGTGTGTAAATGCTGGCATTACTTATCAGTAATCTTTATTAATCCTAGTTGTAGGATTTCTCATCTAATGTTTTACTTTTGATATAACCTTACCGCACACGTAAGTAAAAGGATGAGAAAGAGGGACGTGGATTTAAAGCTGAGATTACTTGCCGGTAATCTTCATTATCCTGGTCATACTCTTACTCGTCCCAGTACATACCTTTGAGGTAAGATTATCTCACAAGTAAGTGCTGGGACGAGGAAGAGGGACACGAAGGTAATATGATAGTGAATGAAGAATGAATGATGATGTATAAATGCTGATGCGTGTGTGAATGTGAGAGTGAATGAAAAATGTATGAATGTTGATGTAAGTGTGTTGAGTGGATGAAGACTGAATGTTGCCAATGCTCGTGTGTGTGTGCGTGTGTGTGTGTGTGTGTGTGTGTGTGTGTGTGTGGAGAGCGAATAATGAATGATGCTGTATGAATTCTGATGCGTGTGTACGAGAAGGAATGATGCCATTTGGATGCTGAAGCATGTGTGTGGATGTGAAAGTAAATGAATAATGAAAAATGCAGTATGAATGCTTGTCTGTGTGTGTGTGTGCGTGTGTGTGTGCGTTTGTGTGTGTGTGTGTTTCTCAGAATGTTGGGATTACTTACCCTAATGTTCATTACTCCAAAGCCTACCTTACCTCACAAGTAAGTATGTGTACACCATTGGAGAGGAAAGGTAAGCTAGGACAATGTGTCATAAATTGTTGGGTATGAAATCTGTTCCATAATCCCTGAATCATGAGGGAAGTATTCTGGCACAATGTGATGTACCTAACATTGTGCAAGCAATGCCCACAAGACATAGCTGCGTACATTCACAATGGCTATTGTGAGCATTGGGGGAGGGGGGGCAACAATGGTAATCCACTGTTACCCAGTTCTATTTACATAGTATCGGATATTTTTTATTTGATTAGTGTTTGGTTTACAAGAAACCTTTCACATTAAAATGCAAATAAAACCAAGTTAAACACACATCAATATCCCCAAATCCACCCTTCACTTAAATCCAATAAAAAAAGTTAAAAGCAATCAACAATCCACAAATCTCCAATTATTGTATGCGTACAAAGGAAAGAAGGTCATTCAAAAGTCCCCTAACGTTCCTTTGACACATACAATCTTAATTCTATTCCGAATTGCATGCCTGTAACAACCATGTCATCCATAAATCTAAGCAAGTTGATGGTTTGGCTCACACTTTCTCCACTTATGAGCTTATACCACCATTTATCTGGAGACAGCCAGGCAAGGCTGTTCAGTATTTTGCCCAAGTGTAGTGTTCTTTTGTCAGTCAGCCCCTGACAGCACAACATTAAGTGATAGAGAGATTCTTTAGTGTCTGATGTTTTACAGAATCTAAAATTGACATCCAATTCCTACCTCAGTTTCCTATTTAGCAAGACCTCCTTTGTGGGAGTAGATTCAGCCTGAGTCTCGGAAATTGTGCTCGCATTAAACTGCATGGGAATAGCCTAAGATAACTCTACGTGGAGTTCCTGTGTCTACATTCCACCAGTAAAGTTGCAGTAGGTCTTGCACTGCTCCCTGGCTGAAATATTGTCCATCCAATCTTTCCTTCATAGCTTGATATTAGTAGCCTCAGGGTTACTCAAAAGATCTGATTGAGGTCAAGCACAGTACAATTGATTACGTTTTTGCACTCAGAAGATCCACCGACGTGTTAGCCTGCAATTAACTCGCTCCCTTCTTCTTGGTGACTACTAATTTCTTCACTCAGGAGCTCCTCAGTGCACTCTCCTTCGTAGACAATGCCATAAAGTCCTTGCTGCAGACATTTTGAACTTTAGCTGCTTCACATGGTTTGGCCATCGGTGGGGGGTTTCCGTTGCCCGGGCACTATAGGTGGGGGGATTGCATCCCTCAAGGCCATCCTTACCAGTCACATGGCCCTTTTCACTGTTAGATAGTTTAGAGCCACCCGGGCGTTGGGCGTCCTCCACCGTTCATATAGAAAGGAGATCACAGTTGCGAGGAAGCGGCTGAGCTTTATTTGTTTGCAAATGTGTTGTCCCTAGGCAAGAAGGGGATACGCCCCACTGCATGTCCTGTTCCAACGTGGCTGCCACTCCAACAGGACCCGGTCAGCTATTTCACTATCGACAGCTTTGTGTCTATTTCCCAGTGGTTTATTAAAGAAGAAACGTTTCCTTTTTAACCAGTCACTGTCACCGTCAGAGACGGTCAGTAGTTTTCTTTTCAGGTGAAGGGAAGAGGATGCAGTCCCATGCTTCTCTTTCGTTGTCCTGGGGTCGATTGTATTGTCCTCTAGGCTCCCCATAACTGCTTTAAAGACCTGTTGCAGTAGATTTCTACTAGTATATGCCCCTTTGAACAAGACGACTGACATTAGAGTGCCATAGCGGATCAGGAAGGCAATGAATGGCTTGCTTTCAAGGGAGTTAGCCAGGTGAGAGTCAGTTGCAGCGTGTTGGCAGCAACCGTCTCTAGGCCACCAGGCAAGTCCGCTGCGGCACATCGCCCTTCCATAATCGTGCCCGGGAGCAATTTTACTGAATGGGCAATTTCAGAGTCCAGCGCCGTATCCCTTCTCGACTCAGGTGGGCCCAATTTCTTTGTGAAGGCCTCCTCACTTTTAAGGCGCGACTTGCACCTTGTACGTGGGAACGACTCCTCAGCCATGGTCTGGGCTGTGAACAGGAGCGACTCATCCTAGTAGAGCAAGCCATCAAAAGAGAGGAAATCCCAACTCCCGGCTTCTGGGACCCCCACAGACCACAGGATCACCACACTCCAAGCGCGAGTCAAGCACCAGAAACGGTGGCGTAAGGCTCTTCCTAGAAGGCAGCAAATTATACTAGAACAGTTCCAAATACAGTTCCAGTTATGACGACCGGTGAAGCCTTGCTGCGGGTCCGAATTGCCTGAAACTCCATTGACAAAGAAGCCCTTGAAGGTTAACTTCTTCCCTTGAGTTTGGTGGGAACAACCAACTCGTGAGCAGCCTGGACACCGTCCCCTCCTGGTCGAATTTTCTACAGAGTCTGTGGAAAACCGGATAGCCAGTGTGAAAGATACCAGTTTGTGGTCTTTAAGGCACTTACAACTTAAACTGACGTATTGCCAAGCTTCTGGCCTCATCCTTGGGCAGTGCAGGAACCTCCTGACGTCCTCCTTCTTATCCCCACGACTGAAGCTCAGGAGCAGCGAGATCTGCTCAAACTGCCAGGAACAACTGCCTCAGCTACAGCTCTTAAAGGTACTGTGCAAACGCGGTCCGGAAAACCTTTCGGCCACGGAGAAAGTTTGTGAAACTTTCCCAACTTCCAAGCCTTGCCCTTCCCTAAACATTTGTCAAACTTTTCACCTAGCCAAATTCTCCTAATATCTGTGGCAAAGACGTAACCGTTTACTAGCAGAACTGTGCTATCCTATACAAAGACTCTGAATCATTGACTTTGGCCCAGGCCTATGAACTGAATTGCTGGTTGTAGTTTACTGAAACCATTTGCCCTGCCTATGAAAGTATTTGTGCTGTTGATTCTTATAACCTTGTCTTTTTATCCCTTTTTAAAGTATATGAAGTGCCATTATGCTCCTATTACTGCCATTATTGAACCACTGTATGAGTTGGTCCTTTGTGCAACTTGTTCTACTGCTCACTCAACTCTTGAGATAAGTATGGCTGCTCAGCCACTACTGCCACATATCTGTGTAGTACAGGCTTGTACCAAAGGGGAAATTGTACTGCCACTTATAGTCTTAATTGCATGTAGTGTTCCCCAAGGGTACTGCATGTGATTCTGCCTAACAGTATGTTGCTGAAATTAGAATTATCAAATCAGCCCCATGGACAAGCGCTCCTTCCTTCAGCTGAAGCTACTCCACAAAGTGTCTTCCTTTTATCCCATGGGGCAGCTCACCCATGTTGGTAGGGGCACTTGTCAACTTGCGATTAGACTATCGCAAGTCCCTTTACTCTGGCAACCATGCCTATCAACTTGATAGCTTGGAAAAGATTCAAAATGTAACTAGTCACTGGATCATCAGTTTAAACAAACATCATTCTATTGCTACACATTTTAAAGTCTCCAACGGCTCCCACAATCAAATACACAGGTCTTTGCCCCACCTTTAAAAGTGTTGATGGTATTTATTGGTTCAAGCTACCTGCGAGACAAGATTCAGCTCTAACTTCCACCACAAGACCTTTGCTATTTTGATACCAGCCTTCTTATAAATACACCTTGTTGCTAGCTCAGAGTCACACCTCGTCTTTCGAACCCTCTGTCGACTCACATTAAAGCTGTTAATTAATGCATGTAGTTGAGGAGAGCAATCAAAACTGCCCTCTTTTAACTCCCCTGTCCATGTACCAACTTCTGCAATTTTCCTCCATTTCACCTCCTCTGAGTCTTCTCCCTAGCCACCCACTTTCTTGTTCATTCACGAACCGCTGTGATGTTGTCTCACCAGCACCATGAGGTGCCTTTGGTAACTCTGGTATTCATCCAATGGAAGCAGACCGCAGAGGACCACCATATTCCCTTTGTAGGACCTTAAGTGATCGTCGGCATTCCAAACAAATACACAGAGGTTCTTAACTGACGACCAGTGCCAGCATACCAATGACGTCCTGTGTAATAACCGCAGTATAGTGATCAGCTCCCATATGCCCCAGCAGCCTCTGAGTCAGATATTATCACCTACAAGAGAACTTTGCACCCCCGCTGGTAGCTGTTTATGGTCCACAAGAGACCCGGTCAAAGCGCTCAATGCCTGTGATCAGAGCAGTGCACCTGTACGAGACCCTTTGAATGAGGAGGGGTTATCATTGTCTTGAAGGCTGGGAGTAACACGGATGAATGACTTAGTGTGGGTGGGGAGAGGATGAGATCTGTCTGTGGTGGGGAAGATATCAATTATGCTGTCTACGCATGCTCTTAGCGCCAGTGTGGCTATTTGAATAAACAATAATGCACCAGTTACATCAACGTTTTCTATCCGAAACTCCAAAATAGTCTTTCTTCAAAAGTGTTCCTGTTGGCCCAACCACACTTCTAGCACCACACACATAGTAACTGTAACTACTTTTGTGAAGTTCAAAATTCTAGCTTTGCACATTAGTTGTTTTAGCTTACACACACTCATTTGCAAACAGTCCAGCGAGTTACCCGAATGTCTTGCATTGTGAGTACCATAGACTAAGTTTTAAACCCAATCCTGCTTTATTGCTCTGCAAATGCCGATGTTTACGATGTACAGCGGTTATGAACTGACTATTTTATTGCACACAATAAAAGACTTTTGCTCGTGTTTTCTTTTTTTGGACAGTGGCATATTTTCAAATGCGAATTTCCCGAAAGAGAAATGTGATTGCTATCCTGGAACATGCCAACACAACCCTGAGCCGCCTCCACCTCTATGGCGTGCACATTATTGAAGGCATTTTCTTAGTTCACTTGGCGGCAATACTTTTGAACTGCACAATTCGGGAGTCCTTTTCCTAAGAAAACGAGAATTCGACGAACCCGCGGACACTGACCTTTAGACGGGGATGGCTGTGAGGCTGTTCGAGACTGGAGGGCACTCTCTCGGGTGAAGCGCAGCTCGGTGGTAGGCGTGGAAGCAGCGGCTGCCTTCGCTGGTCCGCTGTGTGCCCTGGCTGCAACCGGGTGCGATGGTTCACTCAGTTGCCACGGCGACGAAGGGCTGGGCCGTGCACGGACTGCCCACGAAACCCGAATAATGTCTAGCTTACACTTCAGCAGCACACCTGTAATTGACCCGTTCGACTGCTTTTAGACTCCACCTTGAGAGCCGCTGTAGAGGGAGCTTCCTGGAGCGATGTGTCAGCCAGCGGCCAGGCGAGCATTGCTCAATACGTTTGAGCATGTGCTACGTGTTCGTTTGTGAATTAACGACACACCGTGTCACCCGCGCACTTTTTGCTGCCATATCTTATGGGCGCTTCGATTTATGTATGAGTTGCGCAGTCTAAATTACTCTGAAATAACACGCACGCCATGCCAAGTCCAGTTCTTTCAGTGGCAGTATTTACTGTTCTTAAGTACATGCTTTGTAATCTCAGAGTACGGCCATCAAATGTAATCCCTCGACGATTTAGCATGTAAGAAGTGTGGGTGGGCTTGGCCACACCGTGTGGCTAGTTTACCTTGCCGAGCTATTTTACTTGAGGAGCACATGTGTATCTATTTCCACAAAGTTTACAAAAGTGCCGTGTCGTTTTCTGGCATCATCCTCAGATCTGCCCCATCAGCGCAATGGTACACAGAGCCATGGGAGCGAGCGCCTTGACCAGGGAGACGTACTCCGTTGTGAGATTTGATATGGAAATTGTTAGAATCTGTAACACGATACAGTGCTATTTCTGCATTACTACTGGGCCCGGTGCCACAATACGTCACTGCATAGATAATGTACGTGTGCATTATGAATTGTTTTTCCTACTAAAGCTGAGTAGGCCATTGTTGCACCATTAAAAACTGAAAATATGAGCACATTTTAATTACTCTTTCCCGGATATAGACAGATGTCTTAGTAAATAGCTCCAGGAAATTGACGAGTCTCTTAATATTGCTTGTCCTCTTTCTCAGACTTCTAGCATATGAATTATTGGAGGTAGGCCCAAGCTGGTGTCACACCACCCACCCGTGCCAAAAGCAGATGAAATATGAATTGTGTTTGAAACAAGGTAGGCTGCAGTTTATCATCGTGCTAGTTTATAGGCAAGCCAATAACCAGGGACTAGGACCGCAACAGCATACTTGCCAACCCTACAGATTTGGGCAGTAGGCTGCTGCTTTTGATGCAGTCCTACCACCTACAGATTTTAGTGACAGATCCTACTGCTTTTTACAGTGGTGAGTCATTTAGTAATTTGTGTGACTCTAAGGCAGGATCCAGGACAAAGGATGCAACACATAGTCTGTCTGTACAGTAGGCTGGTAGGTGATTACTTTGATTGGGCTCAGACCAATCCACTAACCTGACAGCTACTTGACTCTGTCCTGCACTCTTGCTGGGACAACCATTAGGTGAACCACCAGTGAAAGCAAGTGGCAGAGTGTAACACCATCACACAGTATCTGCTGACAATTTGGTGTTAAGTTAAATTGAAATGAAATTATATTATATAGAGCGCGACCAGGCAAAAAGGGAGGGGAGCAAGGGAGAGAAAAAACAGAAAAAAAAAGAATGCGATCTTACTAGGCCCAGTGACATTTAAGAAAGTGCAAGGAAGGGAGGGAGTGGAAAGTGCGAAGCAGAGGAGAGAAAACATAAATAAATATTAAATAGAATAAATAATAAATAAGGGCTTTAAACCATGGTAGTGCAGCCAGCAAGTGGCAGGTGAAAGTTAGCCAGAAAGGTATATCTGATAAGTGCAGAAGAAACGTGGTAGGGGGACTGTATGGGTACAGATACAGAACCCTTGTGCAAATGGTGGTCTGGAGGCAGTGCAGGAGGGTGGCAGGGTGAGCAGATACCTGGGCCCGTAAGAAAAGAGGGTGGCCAGGTGCACAATGCTATGAGAAGAAACAGCTCAACAGGGGAGAAGGGGGGCAAAGGCAGAGACAAAGAGGAAGGTCTTGAGAAGTTTCCAGAACTGAAGATGTTTTTCCTCAAGTTTCAAGGTGGCCGGGAGGTTGTTCCAAAGGGAGTCACCAGCCGAAGACAGGGATCTACCCCCAGCTCGTTTTTTTGCAAACCGACTAACCCTGAGGGAGTTAGAAGTAGAGGAGCGAAGGGCTCGAGAGGGGAGGTATTTACGGAGGGATAGTTGAAGGTATTTTGGGCCCAGGCCCCAGAAAGCCTTGTGAACAATGCAGAGGGTTTTAAATTTAATCCTTGCATCCACTGGGAGCCAATGAAGGGTTTTCAAGGCTGGAGCGATAAGATCCCAGGGCTTGAGGCCAAGGACAAGTCTTGCAGTCCTGTTCTAGATTAGTTGTAGAGGGCGGAGAGTGGAGGCAGGTAGATTTAGGAAGAGGCTGTTACAGTAATCCAGTCTGGAAAGAACCAGAGCTTGGGAGACTTTGAGCTTTTGAGGGAAGGAGAGGAAAGGCAGAGTACCTCTGAGGAGGTGTAGTAAAAAGTTAGATGTTTTGGAGACATCAGAGATGTGTGCGGAGAAGGAAAGTGTAGAGTCAAAGATAACCCCAAGGTTCTTAGCCGCACAAGTGGGGGTGGGAGGAGGGCCAAGGGAGGCCGGCCAGAGAGTGAGAGGAAAGGATGGAGATGGTGTACCAATAAGGAGGATCTCAGTCTTGTTGGCATTTAGACATAGAGCATTGGCGGCACACCAATTTTGAATGGGGATTAGACAATCAGAGATGAGGGAAGGAGAGGAGGAAGCTGAAGGAAGCCTGAAAATGAGTTGGGTGTCGTCAGCATAGCACTGGAAAGTTGAGCAGAACATTGAGATGCAGTAAGCAAGAGTTGCCAGGTATTGGTTGAAAAGCCAGGGCGAGAGAGTTACTATTCAGAATTAGACATTTTTTACATTTCAACATCTTTGCATGTTGTTCTGTTTGTATGTTTTGTATTTTCCTGTGATGTCATTGTTATGGGAATTATTATTTTTGAAACTTGAAAAATCCTACATCTTTTTGGTCACAGAATGTTGGCAAGTATGCGCAACAGGCTCATCATAAATACCAACAATTACTTCTAGAAAAAGCACCACCCCAACAAGATTGTTACCCTTCAATTAGTTTCCCAATGTCTGCAATGGGTAAAGGGCTGCCTATTTCTTCTGAGGTCTTACAGTGATGCCTTCTCATGCAACACTGGGGAATTTCTGGCAGCTGTCTTCCACTGGCACTAGTGGCCCATGTTCCTGGCCCGTTGAATAGCCATGTAACTCTGCAGAACCTCTGAGGTGGGCAATCAATATCTCACACATCCCCCATCTCTTTAGGTGCACTTAGCCACCCTCAATTCCCACTCTGCTATCAAACATTCCTCTGAAATCTGTCACCTCCTTGCTCTCGCTGAGACATGAGTCAAGGCCAGCCAGTCACTGCTTTTGACACCCTTCTCCCTGAAGGCTACAAGATCCTGTCCAATCCAAGGGCCTCAGTGACCTTCCCTAAGTGGGTTACTACCTCCATCATCACCACCCAAACCTCCTCATCCTTTGAAAGCCTAGTCTGCAGGGTGTCTGTCTCACCTACTTCTTGTGTATTCTCGCTACCATCTACAGACCCCTAGACCATTCTCCCTCTTCCTCTCAGAATGGGGTGACCTGTCCGCCTCTCTTCTTGCCTCCTCCCCCAAACTTAACTTCCTTGTTGACTTCAACATCCATCCCAACTCTCTCGATGGGGCCTCTGTTCTCTTCCGCAACCTTTACGTCACTCTCTCCCTCTCTATCCTTCCTTATGGCCCAACCCGCTCGGCCGGACACACCCGTGATGCTCTCATCTCAACAGACATCCCGCTCTTACCCTCTCATTACCCCTCTCTCGTGGTCTGACCAGTTTCTCCTCTCTTCTAACCTTGTCCTTCCCTGTCTCCTGCCGCCTCCACCAGCACTGCCACCAGCACTGCCAGTCTCCTTCTCTGTCATTTGACCAATGGAGTGTGTGTCTGTCGATACATTTACCTCTTCCTTCATCCCTCCTCCACCCCCCTCATTTGACTCTCCTTCTGATTCTGTTCTTGCTAACCTCCACCTCTCTATCTCCAACACCATGGACATCCTTACCTCTGTCATGAGGATCCGCATGAAGCCTGCCTTCAAATGCAACTCTTGGAATGACTCAGACTTGGCCACTTTGAAATGGAAGTGTAAAGCTGCAGAGTTGAAGTAGCTGGCATCTAGCACATCCTCTGACAAACTGGCCTGCCACCTACTTCAAAGGCAATACCACCTCTCTATCTGCTCCAATAAGAGGGCTCATGAGACTCTACAGTCGTCCGCTCTATGAAAGTCTCCTCTAAACAGGTGCTCCCCTGCTCTTCCAGCACCATATAGGACAACATTGCCTCTCTCGCTCCAGCTTTGGCTGATCTCTGCAACCACTCATTTGCCACTGGCTCCTTCCCCCAACCCCTCAAGCACTCTCTTGTGCACCCTCTCCTAAATAAGGTTAGCTGCTGACCCTTCATGCCCGGCTAACTATTACCCTATGTCCATCACCCCTTTCTTGGCCAAACTCATGGAGAAACTGGTCATTCCCCAACTGACCCTACACACTGAATTGGCCGGCTGTCTCCACGATCACCAGTCCGGTTTTAGGACTGCCAAAGGCACGGAAACTGCTCTCCTGAACACCTGTGAAGACCTGCACTCCAGCCTGGATTCCGACACCCCTCTGTTCTTATAATACTTGATCTCTCTTCTGCCTTTGACACAGTCAACGCCTCCACCCTCATAAACCATCTCTGTGATACCATAGGCATCATGGACAGGGTACTGGCATGGCTTCCTTCCTCTCTAACAGACCCTACCAAGTGCAAATGGGACCTTATCTCCCCTCCACAAAACTCTCTACCTGTGGCGTCCCCCAGGGCTCCATTCTATCACCATGGCTCTTCAACATCTACCTGGCCACTCTACCCTACCTGATCTCCACTTTCTCACCTAATTTCCAGTGTTATGCAGATAACACACAGCCTCCCTTCAAGCTGCCTTCTTCTACGCTTACCTCCCTCATACCTGACTGCTATTCAGGCATGGTGCTCTGCCAGTGATCTCTACCTTAATACCAGTAAGACAGAGATCCTACTCATTGAGACCCCTGCTCCCAGTTTCCCCCCATCTCTCTGGCCAGACTCATTGGGTCCCATTCCTTCACCCACCCCCCCAGGCAAAAAACTTTCGGATCATCTTTGACTCCACTCTCTCTTTCTCTCCACACATCACTGACCTTGCCAAGTAGTCCAACTTTCAGCTCCACCTTCTCAGGGGCATTCTACCTTTCCCCACCTTCACAGAGAAGCTCAATGTCTACAGAGCCTTGGTTCTCTCTAGGCTTGACAACTGCAACAGCCTCTTCCTCAATCTGCCTCTTTCCTCCCTTCGTCCCCTCCAACTAATGTAGAATAGGACAGCAAGACTTATCCTTATCCTCAAGCCCAGGGAACGCATCTCTCCTGCCCTAAAATCTCTACACTGGCTCCCGTTGATCGCAAGGTTGAAATTCAAGAGCCACTGCATTATCCAAAAAGCCATCTGGAGCCGGGGACCTCTTTGCATCCAGCATTCCCTCCCTAAATACCACCAGACCACAGTCCTTCGGTCCTCTGGCTCCAACTCTCTGCAGGTCAAACACTTCTCCAAGCAGAGTGTGGGCGGTAGATCCCCTTCTGCAGCCAGCTCCACCCTCTGGAATGGCCTTCCTTCCCTCCTCTGTCTTGAGCCAGATCTTCTAAAATTCAAGAAACTCCTCAAGACTTTCATTTTCTCTTGTTCCTCCCTTCTCTCACTCCCATGCTAACTCTCCCTCTGCAGCTACAACTGGGGACTAAGGCCAATATAACCGTTTTTGTTGTGTGTTATTCCCCTGTTGCCCCATCCCCCATCTTGTCTTGTGGCATCTGGAAACACTTGTGTATAGGTGCCATATGAATGTCCAATAAATAAAAATAAATAAATGAAACTCACCTTCTCAATAGCTTCACAAAGCATATAAGAAATATGCCCAAACACACTTCAAATAAGTGGACCCAATGCACTGTTGGCCATTCCCCAAAGATCACACCCTTGCCCTGCCCCCTCCTCTCTCATTATATAGTGGGCAGGATCTTACCTCACAAGTGCCCATCTATTTGCCTGACCATCTTTCCCTTCCAGGCAACCTTACTTGGCCTTCTGATAGGACTGTGTTCTTTTTTATTGACTATAATGAAATAAGTTGGCTCACAAACTCAAAGCCCACAGTGCCCATTAACATTTCCATTGGTCAGTTAATCAAGCAGTGGGCCAGCTTGATCAACGGACTGAGATCAGTGTGTCTGGTCTCATGGTCCTTGGGTGCCCATTCATGCATCCTTTACAATGGTCTCTGACTATATTATATTGCACACTCCCAGCAAAGATGATAAGCTACTTAAGAAGGATCTTAGTTTATGGAGTGGTGGGTCCCCTCCCAAGGAAGTGCTGTTGCCACAGTCTCAATTTTATGTAGTTGTATAATGGTGTTTTATTAGGTTTTCCAATCCCATTCATGGTTTGCTCATATCCACAAATGGGTTGCCTCTTCTTTACTCTTGCATGTTGTGATGTCTGTGACATGAACAAATGACATATGTAAGACATTTAAGTACTTGATATCCTTCATATGTTTCTAGCTTGAAAGGCTTTTTAAATTCCCATACTGCAACATGGTACTCAATCTAGGTGTCGTCAGAGATCGGCATTTCCTGCTGCTCTAACTTCAAAGAACATGCGCACTGGCAAAACGATGTAATGCTGTTCCTCATTCATCTGGAACCACAGGAGAAAGTCCTTTGCCACATGTGGCAGTTTTTGATAACTGTACCTTACTATACTTGTTATATCCTTCGGCAATGTCACATATGGCAGCTTCAGGGCCCTGCAGTATGTATCGCATTTTGATTGGGCGACTAGTTTGCTACATCTCCGTGCCCAAAAAAAAGTGTGACTTGCTCTGGCAACTTTTAGTGGGGTGAGCACATGGAACGGATGCCTCCTCAAACTTTTGATTGATGGAACCCAAAGGCAGTTAAAGGGAGGATCTCCCTGTCATCCTTACTTGATCCACATCGGGTGCCCTCTACAGACAGATTCTCTCTAAAGGGCACAGACCCAATGGCTCAGGCACAAAAAACACACAGGATCTGGGAAATAATGCTCTCCTCAACCCCAAAGCAGAGTGCATAGGTTCAGGGATATTACCCAGGGGGCAGGGTTAAGGCATGACAACCAGAAAGAGGACCCCCCAAGATGAACAACTAGCCAACTTCTATTGCCACATCAGAGCAGGGGCCATCCTCAGTGGTGAGGCAAATCAGTCTATCCCTACAACATATGCCTGAAGAGAGACACATGTATTCCTTTTCCTTAGATGGAGGCTGGAAGACAGGACTAAAGAATGTCGGACAGAAAAGGACTACCCAAGGGAGAGAAGGGCTAATCCCCAGTTCCATATCAGAGCTGCAAGCAAGGGAGCTGCAAGGGAGGAGGCATGAAATACCCGTTCACAATAACAAACCTTAGACCATTTCAACCAAAGAGATGCTGGGAGGACAGGCTAAAGCTGTATAAATGCCCACAAGTAAATCAGTCTAGAAGTGGAAGTGTTTTGGAAAGAGCTGAAGGGAGGAGCCTTGGGAGAGCGAGAGTACAAGATTGGGAGACAGAAGTGTGGAGCCAGAGAGGACAAGAGTCCCTTTTGTGAAAGCTGGAAAAGCAACCAGATGGGCCGGTTCTCAAAACAAGGCTGAAGAGGCTGGGGGAGAGGCCCAGGGGGCTGGGCAACACTGGGGTCTGAGGTCTGTGTTCTAGAATAAAGGCCCAGAAGAGTGCCAAGAGAAACAACCTACAGAGCTGGAGTGGATGTTAAAGAGAGGGCGAGTGATGGCCGAAGGACATGTAAGTAACCATAAAAGAGGTACAAAGTGGGGTGAGGAAACTAGGAGCGAACTAGAGAAGCCGCTTTTTGATAGACTTGATGATCTGGGAGGCATATACCAAACTACGCTGATGACACACAGATACTAATACCTATCACTGGGGACCACATTACAGACAGTAAGACCCTTAATAACATCTACAGCATCATACAAGCCTGGATGGCGACACATGGACTGTGTTTGAACAATGAGAAGACAGAGTTGCTTCTTTTAGGGGCCCTTTCTAAACTAAACAAATTAGGAACAACTTTCAACTCCTTCAACATCGATGGTAACATAATCAAAGTTGCCAAGTCAGCGAAAACATTAGGAATCCACATCGACGCGGCACTCACGCTAAATAGACAATAACACATTGGCTTCATCCACATCACAGACATGCAAGTTAATCACAGCCTGTCGCCCATATTTGTCCACACCCAATTGCATCACAATAGCCAGAGCTTTAGTATTATCCAAGCTTGACTATTGCAATGCACTTCACCTTGGAACCTCCCAATGTAATCTGAATGAATTGCAAGTCGTGCAAAATAATGCTGTCAGAGCAGTTTTAAACATTCATAGGAATCAACATATCACTGCAGCAAGACAAGTCATCAAATGGCTTAACATGAAGCAAGGAATTGATCTGAAAATACTTTCCACTACACATAAGTGCCTAGCTAACAAAGCTCCCATCTACCTATCCAATACTATCAGCAGACATGCCTCCAGCAGACCTATCAGATCAGCCCAATCTCACTGTGTCACTATTCCTAGATTCAAACAACAACGCGCAGGATGGGCTAGCTTTCCAGTCCAAGCGGCTAGAAAATGGAATACATTACCTGCACCTTTGAGAGAGGAACTGGCTTTCCTCCTCTTTCGCAAAAAAGTTAAAACCTGGCTGTTGGTGCAAGACCAGGCATAATATACAGTCTCACACTGTAGATATGTAAATGCCGTCATTACCTGCCACAGTAGTACTAGGTTCTACTGATACTGTCATGCCTATGTAAATGTACATATTGCATATACATTTGTAAATTACTGCATGTTTGTAACTAACTGCTATGTTCTATAATTATGCCCCTTGATTGACTGTTTGTCTGTAACATGTACAAATAGCGCACATATGACTGCGGGCTGGGTCCGCGCTTTACAAATAAACTATAAACTATAGAGGCGGGTGACATTTACAGTAATATGATGGCGCTTGGAACCCAGAGGGACTAACAAGCTGCCCAAAGTAATGGAGAAGACAATAGGAACATACATGTGTTTTGCAAATGTAATTGGTTACTTATAATGCAGTTAAACCCAGAGGTTTCTAAGCGCAGACCCGGGGATTGAACCTGTATTGCTCAGTGTCGTCTTGCTTCCAAGGCGAGTGTGTTGCCCCTGAGCTATCCTCCCTCTGTTTTAAAAAGTGGAAGGAGAAGGAAGGATGTTGGGGCCCAGACGGACAAAGGTTTTGCCGAGGGTGGGGTGAAAAAGACTGAAAGACATAGAGCTGTTTATGAGTTGTGATAGGCATAATAAAGGTGGGACCCAAAGACGTAAAGAAATGAAAGGCAGACTAAAAGGTGAAGAAAGTAAGAGAAACATGAGATGTTTTGACAATATTGACTGTGAGCGAGGCCGAAAGTAGTGAAGAGGTTGAACTTAAGGTGAAGAGGTTGAACTTAAGGGAACGCAAAACAAAAGTGGTGATGGCTGGAAGTTTTAGAATTAATCTTAACCTCTGACATTGCTCTGGGAAACCCTCCAGACCATCGTTGTTCACCTGCCAAGGCATTACAAATGGGGAAAGAACGTATGCAAATTGGGCTGGATTCCACCCCAAAAGGGGCATTCCAGCACAAACAGCAATGTGACATCTCTTTTGTTTTGCTGAACTTAAGAGACGCCAGAAAGAGAGAGGTACAGGAAGAGATGAAGGAGGTGAAAGGGGTAGCAGTAATCATAAGAATACTGATGATGAGAAGAGTGTTACCTGAAAGGGGTTATAGAGGTGTGTTGAGTCTACTTAGTTATGCTTACATAAGTAAGCATACATTGGGCAATGAATTATATGTAACATAGTT
Organism: Ambystoma mexicanum; assembly: GCF_040938575.1. Taxonomy (NCBI): domain Eukaryota; kingdom Metazoa; phylum Chordata; class Amphibia; order Caudata; family Ambystomatidae; genus Ambystoma; species Ambystoma mexicanum. The sequence goes on along the minus strand of NC_090923.1, from coordinate 410,790,593 downwards.
ATATATGTGGCTGTAGATCAATCACAATATTCCATTCATTTGCTATATGACTTTGGTTCTACTGTGATGTATGTGTGTTCTACTGTGATGTATGTGTGTTCTCAGAATGTTATAATTTGTGGATGTTCTTTAAACTTTAGTTGGGTTCTGCATTTATGGGTGGTGCCTGCTGTCGCTGTGAGCTTAGCTCAAAATAAAGAGATTGAACTTTCAAAGTTGCCTAGAGCCTTCACTCCACATTGGCGACGAGGATTTGCTTCACGGACCCGTCGGGAGCAGCTGAGCCTCCATCTGAGTTCTGATCTCTGTGCCAATTGCCGGCGGCGCTGCCTTGCATCTGCATCAGCGACAGCAGGCAGACTGATGCAAGGCGGCATGAAGAAATATCCGGAGAAGAGGTGGATCACCCAGGCAGGTCAGCCTTAATTTGGGAAGAGCCGTGGGGGAGCCGTGGGGCGGTCGCGTGAACACTACTGTCAGCGCGCAGGCCCCGCGAGCCATGGGGGAGTCGCGCACAGATGTTAGAGCGCAGGCCCCGCCTTCACGGCACGCGTGCTGTTGCTCGCGGCTTTCAGCTGGCTCTGGCCGCGCGCAGATACATGTGCTGCTGCACACGCTGAAGGGGGCGTGTCGGCTCGAGCCCCGGTCTCCATTGTGACACTAGTTGCCTGGCAACGTGCTCCTCTCACCAGCCCCGATCTCCATTGTGACGTCAGTTGACTAGAAACCGGACTCCCACCCTGGGAGACATAAAGGAACTTTATTAAAGGAATTCTAGAACTGGCAACAATAAAGACACTTTGTTCCAGGAAGGCACAGGTGATAATAAAGCTCTCTTCGCTGGGACTGAGGGGCTTGTACACCAAAGACAATCGTTTCTTGCAGGGAACATTGCACAAATACTTATCAATATTTGACATTGCTAGTCCCGTCACTTATAAGCCATCACAGTCATCTGTGCTTACACAATTGGTACACATTTTTGTTCACCATGGCGGCATCAATTCCGCCACCCATTTCGTTTCTCAATGAACCAGGCCGTCCCCCTCTCAGGTGGGACAAGTGGAAGGACACATTTGAAAATTACCTGGTGGCGATGGGCGGAGACAGATTTTCCTCAGCCCGCAAAAAGGCCCTTTTGGTCCACAATCTGGGAGTGGAAGGACGTAGGATCTTCGATGGGCTAGCTGGGGACCAGGTGTTGGAGGCTGGTGATGCGGAGAGTATGAGTTGGCTCTGAAAAAACTACAGGACCATTTTGAACCCAGGAAAAATGTCAGCTTCGAAAGGCACAAATTCTTCCAGTGGGTGCAAGAACAGTCGGAGTCTGTGGAATCCTATGTTGCATGCTTGAGGTCGCTGAGTTACTCCTGTGAATTTGAGCACCTGACTGATTCTCTAATCAGGGATCAGTTACTCAGGTGCACCAATAACACCAGGATCCAAGAGAAGTTACTGGCCAAAGATATGAAGCTGGATGAGGCACTTGAATTAGCCAGGAGCATCGAACAGACGTCCCTATATGTCAAGGAGCTCAAGAGTGTCAAACAAAGTCTGCCGAACATGTCTGTCTGTGCCATAGATCAAAAGAAGAAGACAAACATCCCCACAGGAAAGAAAGGGAATTGGACTGCGAGGAATGCATGTACCAGATGTGGTAACCCCAGACATGGTGCCAACTTTCCGTCGTGCCCTGCCAGATTTGCCAAATGCTTTAAGTGCAAGAGTAGAGGCAAGAGTAGAGTTCACTTTGCAAATGTGTGTAAGGCTGCTTCCATCAACCTTATGGAGCCCAGAGTGGAGAGCAGACCCAGCATTGAAGAATCGGTCAGGAGAAATTACAACATTCAGGAAGTATCGAGTACCCAGGAACCAGGCTCCAAGTTTGTTTTTGAAATTTCTGATATCTCAAGTGAGGTGAAGGGACCGGCAGACACCTTCCTGATTGATGGGCGCAGTTTGGTCATGAAAGTTAACACTTGCTCTCCTTGGACCATAGTGTCACGGGATACTTTGGTGAATATATTGAAGAAGAGTGAAGCCGTAATTAGCCCCACTGATATCAGAGCCTGTGGATATGGAGAATCCACCATAGACGTATTGGGGGAATTTTCTGCATGTGTGCAGTACAAAGGAAAAGAATGCCAGGCTAACATTCTGGTAACAAAAAAGGGAGCTTCTTTATTAGGTTGGGAGGAACAAAAGAACTTGGGTGTAAGAATACAAGCGAATGCCTCTCAACCAGTAACTATTGCTGAAGTGGAAGATGTCTGGACCAAAGAATTTCCTGAGGTGTTTTCTGAGAAATTAGGGAAACTCAGAAATTTCGAACACCACATTAAGCTTACAAAAAGTGCACAACCGGTGGTGCACAACGTAAGGCAGGTGCCATTGAAGATGAGAAGTAAGCTTCGTGATGAGTTAAATGATTTGGTGAACAAAGGAGTAATTGAGCCAGTAACAGCAACTGAATGGTTATCTCCTGTTGTGCTAATAGTCAAAGCAAATGGAAATCTGAGACTTTGTGTTGACTTGCGCAGCCTCAATCGGAACATTGTTGTGGAGAGACATCCCCTTCCCAACATATCTGAGACCCTTTCCACCCTGGGGGAACCAAAGATATTTTCCATCATTGATTTGTCAGCAGCATATCATCAAGTTCCTTTGTCCAAGGCTTGTCAGCATCTTACTGCTTTCATCACTCCTGAGGGAGTGTTTAAATACAGTCGCATGCCATTCGGATTAGCTTCCGCTGCATCTGTTTTTCAAAGTGTGATGGAGAAGGTTCTTAGAGGGTTAAGGAAAGTGACGGTATTCCAAGATGACATACTAGTGTTTGCTGAAAATGAAGCAGAACACAATGAGATTTTGAGGGCTGTCTTAGTCAGACTTAAAGAGGCTGGTTTGACTGTACAAAGAAAAAAAGGCAAAATTGCTGTTAGAGAAATAGACTATTTAGGTCATAGAATTTCTGGTGATGGTATTGCTCCAAAAAAGTCTCTTATTGATAGCATTAGCACTGCTCCCCAGCCACAAGACAAAGATCAGTTACGTTTTTTTTATGGGGCTGGCGGAGTACTACCATAAATTTGTAAATGGTTTCACCACTATTTCCACTCCGTTGAGAGAATTGTTGAAGAAGAATGTGAAGTTTATGTGGTCGAGTGAGTGTCAAGAAGCCTTTAAGAAAATAAAAGAGTGCATAGTACGAGCACCCTCCTTGGGAGGGTTTGTGTCAGTAAGGAGAACTACTTTATCGGTTGATGCAAGCAATATGGGCCTAGGTGCGGCTTTGTCTCAGGTAGACTCTGGTAAAACTGAACATATAATTGCTTTTGCCTCTAGACCATTGAAGGGAGCAGAAGAAAACTACTCTGTTATTGAGAGGGAGGCGCTGGCGGTTGCTTGGGCTGTGTCACATTTTAAGTTCTACCTATGAGGTCAAACCTTTACGGTAAAAACTGATCACAAGCCTTTGGTTCAATTACTAGGTAGTGTGGAATGGGCCAAAGGATCACCTAGAATATCTAGATGGATGATTGAACTCCTAGCCTACGATTTCAAGGTAGTATACATAGCAGGTAGAGACAATGTAGTAGCAGACTGTTTGTCTAGGCTACCGGTGAAGAGTAGGGATACGGAGGAAGTACCTTTAGAGCAAGGCTTGAGCATCTCTGAGGTTGAATACAATGCCATAAGTAAGGATGAGTGGGAGATTGCCGATGGTGAGGATCTTGTATTAAAACAGGTCAAAGCATGGACCAGGACAGGGTGGCCTCACAAAAATGTTGTGGACATTTTTTTTAACTGCTTCTATGGTATAAAAGATGAGCTGAGTCTATCAGAAGACGGTCTAAAACTCAGGAAGGATACCAAAGTGGTCCCACCCAGTAATGTTAGATCCAAACTGGTGAGTATAGCTCATCAAGGCCATCTAGGGATGGGAGGAACCAAGAGATACATCAGGGAATTTTTTTGGTGGCCGGCAGTTGACAGTGAAGTAGAGAGGTGTGTCAAGAACTGCAGAGAGTGCGAGAGGAGTGATAAAACTAAAGTGATTAGAGAAGCACCCATGAGACCTGTGTGTGTTCCGGGTGAACCCTGGAAAAAGGTGGCTGTGGATCTGATGGGCCCACTACAGAATTTGGGGGAGAACCTGAAGTACTTAATTGTGCTAGTAGATTACCACTCGAAGTGGATAGAGTGGAAGGCAATTGGTGAGGCCACCACGGCCCAAATGATATAATTTTTTGAAGAAACATTTTACAGGGAAGGTTTCCCCACTGAATTAGTCTCAGATAATGGTGTCCAATTTTGTTCCGACAAGATGGTGGAGTTTTTCAGGAAATTTGGCATAAGTCACTACAGAACAGCACTTTATCAGCGAAGGGCTAATGGGCTGGTAGAGAGGGCAAATAGATTTGTGAAGGGAGGTTTGCAGTTAGCAATGGCAGCAGGTTTGGAGTGGCAGAAAGTGTTGAGAGAGATGGTTTGGAACTATTGCACGACACCCCACACCGTTACCAAAGTGTCACCTTTTATGTCTCTCAAGGGCAGACAGCCGGGCACAAAACTCTGTCCAGGGTGGCTTGACATGGCCAAGAGTGTGAATGTTGACAGGAATAAGATCATGACACTCATCAAAGAAGCCCAAGATGTACACAAGGAAAGGTTTGACATGGAAAAGAAGTCCAAGAGTTTGGTACGGAAAGAAGGTGAACGTGTATATGTAAAAAACCCCAGGTTGTCCCCTAAATGCATCGAAAGCAAATTCATTGGGCCCAAGAAAATAGCTGTAGTAAGAGGAAATGTGGTCATAATGGAAGGTGGAGAATGCTGGTCCATGTCCAGATTAGTAAAATGTAATAACAATGGTCAAGCAGTAGAGGATGGGGAAAATATTAATGGTAATGACAACGGCAATGACAATGTGTTGGTGTATGACTCCGGAGGAGTTGATAAAAGTGTTCAGCAAGACAGAGATGTCAATACCAGTGCAGAAAGGAGGAGGGGAAAACCTCTTTGGTTGCGAGACTATGTATTAAAGTAACTCTGTGTCATTGGAAGGGGGGAGATGTGTTGAGTCTACTTAGTTATGCTTACATAAGTAAGCATAGATTGGGCAATGAATTATATGTAACATAGTTATATATGTGGATGCAGATCAATCACAATGTTCCATTCATTTGCTATATGACTTTGGTTCTACTGTGATGTATGTGTGTTCTACTGTGATGTATGTGGGTTCTCAGAATGTTATCATTTGTGGATGTTCTTTAAACTTCAGTTGGGTTCTGCCTTTATGGGTGGTGCCTGCTGTCGCTGTGAGCTTAGCTCAAAATAAAGAGATTGAACTTTCAAAGTTGCCTAGAGCCTTCACTCCACAAGGTGACACATGCAAAGAAGTCCACCTCGAACTGTTGTCCGTATTCGACAGGGTGCACCATGACATGCTAATGTCCCTCCTCGCAGCATGGGATTTGCAGGCACCGTCATGAAACAGCTCTCCTTCCACCTATCTGGGAGACACCAGGTGGTCCAGGTAGGTTCTCTGAGGTCAGTCGCATACCCTGTGGGGGTACACTCTCTAGTGTTATTTAACCTGCACATGGACCCTCTTAGCCTACTCCTAACCGACTTCAGCACCTCAATACACTAATATGTGGACGAAAACTAGCTAATCCTGAAAATTAGCAGTCCCCAGGATATCTCCTGCCTCCTCACACCCCTTGCTACCATCAAAGCAAGGATGTTGATCAATTACTTGAAATGTATCCCTACTAAAACAGAATTCTTCCTCATAGGTCCCACAAATATGCAGGCTCTCACTCAAATGTGGCTGGACAATAATGTGCTTTACATGGTATGTAGTATTCTCCCAAATATATATACATACACCTTCCTCCTTTTTTCCGGCATACAAACCTTGTTTCATGCCTGGATGTGCCAGCTTAAATTAACCACTTAACTGTGGGAGTGGGTAGAGCCTATGATTCCTTATAGGAATTCAAGACAAACATACACACCCTTACCACTTAAAGGGTTAAAGGGTTTACAGCCTTATTATATGCTGAGATACATTTTGAAAAATATCACCAAGATGTTATTGTATCCTGTGTCATATTGAATCAGTGTTACATATTTTTAGGTCTGAGGTCCATTAGGTAGCTACACTAATATTTGAGAACAGTTGGCCAATTAGTTTATTTGAATAAACATATCTCCATAAACTAGCACTTTATACCAGACTGACTTTGAACATTAGAACATTTATCTGAGGGTGCGGTATAAATTAACGATTTTGTAAAAATTGTGTTACTGTTAAAAATATCTTTCACAAATGAAAGTTGAAAAATACAAAACATCATCTAAGAGCATTACATGATTTTTGAATGTATAAAACCAAAATCTCCATAATTAGGTCACAGTTGCAATAGTTTTCACCATTTTACACAAACAAGCTTGTATGCAAGATTTTCAGTGCAAATTAACCATCATGTGTTGAAATCATTTACCTGAGGGCATTCTGCGCCAAAACCAATCTGATGCTAAAAAGTCTACAGAATTAATTAAAGGGGTTAAGAATAATAAATAACATTGTTAAGTGCCCGAACACTTGCTTAACCGGTGAGGTCAGTACTCCACCTGTCTCTCTCCTATAGACAAATTGCATATAGTCTCTTATAGTATCTGTGAAAACATGTTCTGCTCTTATGTTTTATTATTTCACAATTCCGTAATGTGTTGGGTCAGAACTTTAGAAATAGGTCCCTATCCTACTGACTAGGGAATATAATTAAGTAGGTAAGAAACCCACTTTATTTTCTTCTTGTATAACAATTTATACATTTTATATTCTGCTAGTGCCTCAAGGGTATTTATCCAATCAGTTTCCCACAGTTTAGATTTAACAAGTTTAGGACTTTCTATAATATTCTGAAAGTCTATGTAAAAACCATTGACTAGAGCACTGCATTTAGTGGCTAAGGCGTTAAGCCACATTAGTACCCGGCACGCTCTGTCCACGGGAAATACTACACATGGATTGGCTCTTTTCCGAGCCATACCACACAGTATTCCCGTGGACGTACTAGTGTGCCAGCTTTTGTTTCCGGCGGGGGGCGTGGCAACCCTTTAGTCAATGAGGAGGCTCAAAACGGGGCAATCCCTGCTCCGTCCCTCACCAAGGCTGGAAGCTGCCTTCGTCCCCCGCCGGGGACTCAGGTATGTTTTTTTTTCCATCCACCTCCCTCCCCTGCAAACTATCCCCTCCTCCCCACCCAACCCCACTTACCTTCTTTTTTCTTTTTCTCGGGAGCGAACGCGCTGGGAACACTTCTGTTTCCAGCACGTCCGCTCCCGATGGGCGCCATGGAAAAGGGAAAAAGGACTACGTTTTCCCTTTCCTGGCGGCCATTTTATTTGAGTTATTTTTTTTTCTTTACTGTTTCGGAACAGAAATAAATGCCATTAGTACCCCGGTCTAATGGGCTGGGGTACTAATGACTATAAGACCCTTGGCAGCGGGCCAATACTGCCCACGATAATGCCCCCGGGGCTTAGTTAAGTATAACTACGGCCCCGGGGGCATTACCTGGGATGGTATTGGCCCGCCGCCTCAGGTCTTATTGCTACAATCTCTTGCCCGACTTCCAGCAGCTGCATAGAGCAACAAAAAGAGTGTCATCAGAGGGAATCAAAATCTTAGAATAAAGCAAGAGCATATTCAACTAGATTCGTTCTTCTAATGAATCCAGGCCCAATTCAAACCGTATGGCTCAGACAGTGATACAATTTGGTAAACACAGTGCAGATCTCCATAGCAGACACTCAAGTTTGGATAAAACAGGCCATAGTTTCAAGCCATTTAGCTATAAAAGTTTATTAGCGGAAGTAAAGAATAACGTCAGTATCTATTTCAAATGCGCATAATGTGAGTAACAAGGAGAAACGTCTTTGTCCTTAGAATAACATATAACTGCTGTTATAAGGACTGTTATTGTGATATATTTGAAATCCTAAATCTGTAAATTGCTTGACCTGAATGATTTTCTGTCCCTCCAAAAACGAGTTGAGCGAGCTTGAAAAATTGATAATGTTAGTTTTTGGAGAGCACAGCTCCACCTCACTGATGAGGTCCAACAAGGCTGAAACACGTGTATGGTGTTGCTCTTGATACTCTTGTTCAGAAGGGAATTGCCATAGCATTTCGGCACTGGACTGCCCATGTGGGTGGGACAAAGACTGATATGCAAATGGGTATTTCCTATCTGTGAACGGTACAGTGAGCAAAATGCGATGGCTGCAAACTCTCAAAGTGGGAAAAAACCACAGAACAGGTTATCATGCCATGTTTTTTCTGGAGAGGGTCGCCTGCTACCTTTTTTGAAAATGTTTTGCAAGGAACTTGTGGCTGGTCACCCTGAGTTACCTGGGTGAACCCAGACGTGGACCCCCTGCTCACTGTTCTCAGAGCGGCAAAGCTCCACCTCACTGATGAGGCCCAACAAGGCTGAAACACATGTATGGAGTTGCTGTTGGTACTCTTGATCAGAAGGGAATTGCATAGCATTTCAGTGCTCAACTTCCCATGTGGGAGGGACAAAGACTGATATGCAAATGGTTATTTCCCATCTGTGAAAGGTACATTGAGAAAAACGCGATGGCTGCAAACTCTCAAAGTGGGAAAAACCCACAGAACAGGTTATCATTCCTTGTTCTTTCTGGAGAGGGGCGCCTGCTACCTTTTTTGAAAATGTTTTGCAAGGAACTTGGGGTTGGTCACGCTGAGTTACCTGGGGGAACCCAGAAGTGGACCCTCTGCTTACTGTGCTCAGAGAGGCACATATCCACCTCACTCATGAGGCCCAACAAGGCTGAAACACGTGTGTGGGGTTGCTGTTGGTACTCTTGTTCAGAAAGAATTGCCATAGCATTTCGGTGCTGGACTGCCCATGTGGGGGGGACAAAGACTGATATGTAAATGGATGTTTCCTGTCTGTGAAAGGTACAGTGAGCAAAAAGCAATGGCTCCGAACTCTCAAAGTGGGAAAAAACCACAGAACAGGTTATAATGCCATGTTCATTCTGGAGATGGCTGCCTGCTACCTTTTTTATGAAAATGTTTTGCAAGGAACTTGGGGTTGGTCACCCTGAGTTACCTGGGGGAACCCAGACGTGGACCCCCTACTGACTGTACTCAGAGAGGCACAGCTCCACCTCACTGATGAGGCCCAACAAGGCTGAAGCACGTATATGGGGTTGCTGTTGGTACTCTTGTTCAGAAGGGAATTGCCATAGCATTTTTGGTGCTGGACTGCCCATGTGGGCGGCACAAAGACTGATATGCAAATGGATATTTCCCATCTGGTAAAGGTACAGTCAGCAAAAAGCGATGGCTGCAAACTCTCAAAGTGGCAAAGAACTACAGAACAGGTTATCATGCCATGTTCTTTCTGGAGACGGGCGCCTGCTACCTTTTTTGAAATAATTAGTTTTCTGAATGTTGAACTCAAGTTCGTTCTCAGTTAGATAGGGTTGTAAAGAAACCAAAGCTATTTGGAGTCCAATAGGTGTGTAATCCAGCATGACTATGTCGGCGTAAGCAAGCCAATGTACCATCAGAAAAGGCAGGGCATGAGAACGCAGCCATTCCTTAGTCTTCCTGTGGTCGGTATTGTACCTGTTAGGGTTCCCTGATGATTAAACCTAATTTCTATCACAGTGTTAGAATACAGATGTATTAAAATAATAATCCTGATGAGGCCAATTTACCCCACAGTTGAGATCGATTTACATAATCAAATGCTGCTGATAAATCAATGCTAGCAGCAAAGATATCCAGATACTGCTTATACTGGAAGCAGGACAGAGCACAACCATTGGGTTTGGTGCAAACTTGCATCTTAAAACGGTTTGGAATTTAGAAAGGTGGCCTGATTGTACAACCCCCTTTTCCAATTCTCCTAAAATGATAGATGCACAGATCTTAGCAAGGCGATTGGACAATAGTTAATGGGCAATTATCTGTTTCCCTTTTAAAGATTGTTACTATATTAGCCTCTGGCCACATCAAGGGTAAAGTGCGTGTGTCAACAATTGAAATGAAAAAATAATGAAACATCTTTGTCCATGTCTCTAGCGAACTCCTAATCACAATGTTGGAGACTCCATCAGGATCTGTTGCTCTAGAGTTGTTTGATTTCATAGTGTGCCAGGAAATAAGCACTTTATCAAAATACATATTCCATGAAATAGAAGTCACTGAAGTGATGCAATTTAAATAATTGCATTTGGAAGAGCTGTAAAGCATAGAAAATGGTGTACCCATGTAGACTCCAAGATGGGATTGGGCTTTGCTGAATGATTGTCACTGTGCTACTTCCTTGGCAGAAATCAACATTTTTTTTGGCAGACAGTATTTTTAACATTATTTAACTGTCTTTATTTAGCATTGTGACATGATGTTTTTTAAGCCAATTTGAAAAACGTCCCTTCAGAAATGTTGTCTTCGAAAGGAAAGCAGTAGCTGATACATTTTCATATTTAAGATTTCTTAAATTCCTTTTTAGAGTTTGGTTTTCTTCTGCAACATTATTATCAGAACAAGGGTATGCTTAGTTCTGGTCTGCACAGAGCCCATAGTGGCTAATATCACTGGTGAGGCACACACTGGTCTCGGTCTGTTAAGCTGGTACACTGCTTGATTAACTGACCAATGGAAATGTTAATGGGCACTATGGGATTTGGGTTTGTGAAACACAACCTTTTAAATTAAAGTCAATAAAAAGATCACAGTTCTGCAGAAAATTCTGATCACTTCAAAGTGGAGGAATAACATTAACGTGTTTACAGTGATTAAATAATGAACTAGAAGTCCAGCTGTAATGAATATAAAACAGGCTCAACCCATCATGCAACATAGGGGCAGTTGGGCAACTTTTCCATTTAATTTCAAATAGGCCCCAAGCAGCAAATAGGTTTGCCCATGAAGTGCCTTGCCTTATAGAAATAAGAGATTTATTAGTGATTGGAAATCAAATATCTGTCTCAGTTTATCATTATGGTTAGGGCAAGGTCCATTTAAATCTCCACCAATTAAAATAGAATCCTTATAACCCTGTTCATACCCATCTGAAAGAATAAACATAACAAGATCTGCGAAAGTTTCAAAATCGCATTGCACGGGATTCCAATAACTATGAATTAGCATCAGATTCCTCATGACCAAGGGGGATTGTAATTTAGTTTTAATTGCAAGGACACCGTGATCTTAAAATCGAAGACTCAATAAAGATTTTTTTATTAAGATCTATTAGGAGACCATGATGGTCGGCACTTAATACTGCAGGTGGGTCATTGTAAGAAGGTTGGAAATCCATGCAGATATGGCTGTTGAGATAGACCAATTATTTTCTTTGCTGAATACCTACTTTGCCAATTTTGTTTTTCACCATTCTTACCTTTTTTTTACCACATAAAGCAGCAGGGGAGAGACCCTCACAACCTTTCTCCCTCCCACCCACTCTTTATATACCGTACCCACACTAACCATCCATAGTGAAAACAAAAGTGAAAAAAAGAAGTAAACAATTCCGCGAAAATCCATTTGCGAAAGTTGCCATTCGGCAAAAGTGTGGTGTACTGTTGAGACAGCCATACCTCCTGTTGAAGGATCAAATCAAACTAAATCCCAGCCTAGAATCTTCTCCCATGTGGTTAGGGTTAGGCAGCCGCTACCTGATCCTGACCCTGGGGTGGCATCATGAGGGTGGATCACATGGGAGGAGGAGGGATAAAGTGGTGACTCCCTCAGGAGAGGAATCCACAGTGTGTGCAAAGGAATGTTGAACCCCATGTGCTGGCCCTAGAAGTGATAAGTCACAGATAGCTTAAACAATCTCTATAGGTACCCGGTGCACATGGGCATCACCACTTCTCAATTGTAATCACCAACAGACATTAATTCATTGGAGGATTAGCCCTCATCAATTAGAAATAGAAAAAAATGGCATTATCTGTTTTACGCATGGGACCTGTTCTGTGCAAGAGCTGATTAAAATCATCCAGTATGTCTAACCTAATTTGCTCCATCAAGTCATTAATGGTTGCAAATTGTTAACCAGCGCTTAGTGTTAGGGGCCTTCTTTACTTCCCTTAGGAGAGACGCAGTGTCCCTCCTTCTTTGAGAATGTAGACCCTATGATCCCTAAATTCAGGATTGCATGCTGTCACTGTGTAAATACTTCCCCCAGCTACAGTTCCAAGAAAAGTATATGAGAAACCACCTAATCAGGATACGTTTTCCACCTTAGGAACCTATGGGTCACATGTAATGCTCCTTGACTTCAATGTTTCATTCTTGGAGAAAAAGTGTTAAGCCCAAGGTCATAGAATATACCATTCACAGAACATCTTCTGTTTCTGATGACTTTCAGTTCAACAAACAAAGCAAAATGGCCTTGAAAACACTAAATCCATTGTGGACTTCAAGACCCATAATGCCTATGATACTGAGACGAAGAAGAGGAGCAAAGAGCAAATGATGATTACTAGTGTTGCAAAGGACGCCGTACGGTCTAGTTGTTTCAGTCACAGTCAAAGAAGCAGGACTTTCAATTTAGAAATTACCTGCAGGTCAAAGGAGCTGGCGAAATCACGGAAGACTGGGAAGCAGAGAACACAGCAGGTGAAGCAGAAGTGGAAGTGGAAGCAGCCGCTGATGCTGGAAGAGGAGCCGTGAGGTGCCAGCACATATATGAAGTGGGAAGCAGAACCGTTATGAAAGGCAGCAGGGGGAGATGCCCAGCTGGAAAGGAGAGCTTTCCCCGAGCTGCAAAGAATTGCGCTGATGTGCTGGAGCACCGGAGATCCAACGAAGACCGGTGAGCTCCTGGGAAGAGCCGGGTGGACAAAGACAGCCGGGGCAGAGCTGTCAGAGGCATTGCCAGACCTTGGAAGGTTTGACAGTGTACCAACATCCAACCCACACCGAAATGCACCCTAGCATCCAGAAACTGCACAGAGATGCCAAAAGAAGCTGGTGAGTTGGCCTAATGGAAGAGCTAACCCCAGGGCCATCCATAGAGAAGTGTTACAATTAAAAGAACATTTCACATACCGACTAAGCAGAAGAGTGGGGCAATGAGGGTGCAATTCTCCTTATCTGGGATATCAGTTTGGGGAAACCTGTAACCCACATTGCCACGAGCCAAGAGACTGAATAGAAGTGATAAAGGGGCAAGGAGGGCACAATTCTCCTCACCTGGTATAACAGTTTGGAGAAATCTGTAAACCGCATTGCCACCAGTCAAGACACTAACAGAAAACTGGCAAAATTGTGGAATTCTCCCTAAAGGAAGCACTGGGAGTGATAGTTGGAACAAGTAGTGCCACATACAGATGGAAGCATTGATAGTTGCCTTCAAATAGAAGTTAATCCTGGCAGGAGAGTAAACCTGGATAAAAAACAAGTTGTGTGAAGTGGAGTTAATCCTGGCAGGAGAGTAAACCAGGAAAGGAATAGTTGTTTTGCTGAAGGAAACTTTGTTGTGGTTTTTGAGAGTTGTGAGAAGAAAGTATACACTTTATAATCCTGACAACATATTGTTTAATAAACAAGAGACCCCCTTGCTGTGTTGTCCTGACAAAAGCATTCTACAGAAAGGATAAGTGTTACACCTCTCCAAAATGATCCTTTTCATCTTGGGGACAGTCCTTTTCGTTTTCAGTGAGCAAGTAGTTTTGTGAAAGAGGCATTTTCTTTAACAATGCAAAGTCATGTTGGATGGAAAAGACATTTGCCATTGAACTGAATAAACACTGTTGAAACAGAACTCTTTCAAAAGTCTTCCTGAATTGATTCAAGGAAAGGGAACCTTTACAAACATTTGTTGAACTGAACTCAGAGAAATGTACCTTTTGAATGTTTGTTCTGTATTATAGTGTGGGGGGTCAGATACATTTGGACACAAGGTATTTTTCATTTAGTTTTAGTTTGCTGGTTAGGAACATTCTCTTTATGGTAGGACAGATAGGCGTTCATTCCAACCCCATATAGTCTTAATAAATAGGGCAAACATTGAGAAAACTACAGCTTTGTGTCCATCTCTCATTTCCCTCACATGTTCCACGAAAGAATTGTCAAATGGCCATTGTTAAAGTGCTTTTTCACCAGGATGAGATACCGGCTGATCAAAACATAGGGCACAGGGTAATCAGGACCAATCCTCCCCACTCCAGGTATTTATAGGAGAATTCCATGCAAGGTGAACCAATCTTTTCCCATACGCTGAATTAATGCAAGAAATGTATAAATTGCATATTAGTTTTTGTGACAACACTGAATGTTCCTTTGTAACAGTGCTAAATGGACTACAGTTGGAAAAGGGAAAGAGGTCATAAACCAAAGATAAAAGAGTATTAGTTTCTTGTAATAATAACTCCACAATAGTTAGCGATTTAAATTCATACACTCAAATGTACGACAGTCGTCCACACACCCAATCCAAACAATGTCCTATGAAGCTAGGTTTCTAAGACTAGGAATTTCGAAAACGAGGCAAACATTTTATCACTACCATAATTAGAAGAGCAGGGGAGGAAAAAGTGAGTCCAAACCTAGCTGAAGACGAAGATCATGAACAGTATTATGGGATCGACTACTAGAAACATCCTTAGGCGAGGGTCAAGGCATGGGTTGTACAGTAATTTGAGTGACTTCAAGGTCTCTGACAAAAACTGAACTATCATCACCAATTAAGAATTACTCAGATGTCTCAGTTACTGTTGCCCTGTTGCTTTATTGTTCATGATTGATCAAAGTAAAATTCCTTTAGCTGTAGGTAGGGCTTCCATGGAAAGAGCTGCATTCAGATGTTTACGTTTAGGTACCTTATCCTTTTTTAAACTCAGAGAATCATATACCTCAGTGGCAGGCATTAGAGTAATTCCTTCCACATGCCCAACCTCCGCCAGCACATTCATTACAATACCCAAATGCAAAGGTGCTAAAGGGTTCAGATATGCGTGTTTCTTCATTTTCTGAGATATCGAGCCTTCGGTTAAAAATGACAGGAGATTGCTGAGCGTTAGAAGGAGATCTTTTATGCTGCACTTCCAGGCGATGGTTGATGTTGTCTAATGTAATTGTGTGGTCTTTAAATTAAAAAAGATATTCTTATAAAGGTTTGAGAATGAAAGAGAGTACAAAATTGAGGGCAGGAAAGGAGTTCGGACCCAGTGATTCCAGTATTCCGCATAAAGATATGTCCTCCAAAGATGACATAGGCAAAGCCATGTCTTGATTGTCTTGAAACAAAGCAATCGTCCACGCACAGATGGAGTAGGGCTCTAGACATTCCTTTTAAGGGGCTTGCCAAGTTGCCTGTGGGTTAGAAGCAATGAGATAACTGGAGCCCCTGAATGGTTGCTCTCTTGGGACATAACATGTTTTCTGATGTTTGATCATGCAAGATGGGAGAAGATTTTACGTGACAAGACCGTTCCTCTTTACGAAAAAAAATGTAATTTTTGTCAGTGGGCAAGCTGCTTTTGATTGTGGGGGTATTACATATTTGGATTGGTTGCCAAATTGGGCCTCTGATAGGTTTGGATGGCTAGGGAAGTTGGAGGACGACAAACCAATATTCCCCAGGGAATGACTCCTGGAGGGGACCAACCTGCTTCTTAGGTTGTATATTGCAACAACAGAGGGCAGATATATCTGGCAATGGGCACGAAATAAGTAAGTAAATAAGGTATATGATTGACCTTACCGTAGGCTGCGGAAGCTAACGGAGAAAGAATGGTGGGTAAATAGGCAGGAGAGGTGCAAGCTGGTTGTTTTGTGCACTTCCTGCCGCTGACTGCAGCCGACTGCACTCTCAGATCCTTGTTCTAGAACAAGGACAGGCAAAGATAAACAATGTTTCCTAAAATATCAACACCTTCTGTAATCTCTTCAGAACTCATCTTTAATGAAAGTCAAATATCTGCAGTTTATTGTATCTTTTATCCCGGACAGTTCTAGAATGGCTAATGAAAATGTGTTTTAAATATACCTGTTTTCATTTAATTTCCTTGCAAAGTAACAGTCACCTGGATGTGTTCCAAGTATATGAAATGTGTGTCTGTTTCTTTGTAATTAATGTAACCGTCATCCAGCTGGCAATAACATGACTAATCCATTCTATCTAAAGGTAGAATCAGTGTCAGATGGCAGACATCCCAAGGTTTAAGGTTGGAAATTAAAATCCTTTGTAAGCCTCACGCTGTTTACTGTTATTTGTTTTAAATTAATAAGGTAATGAAGAGATTGCAACTAAAATCTGCTCTAGATCTAGTTGATGAAATACACACTTCTTCCTTCCCAGCTTTTTCAGATGATAAATCTGACAATTGTTAAAATAATTAATCACTGGAAAAGCTGCAGGACAGAGCCTATTAGGACATCATAACATGTCTTTTGGTGCATTCAAGGCATTCTCTGGCCTTTTTAAAATGTGCCTTATGAAATCTGTTTTATAGGGTGTTCACACGCCAATACTAATAGACAAATTGAGCTTCCCCTACACACGTGGAAACGTTTTAAACTAGCTTTGCTGGTGTCTCATAATTGTTCAAAGCGTCCTGCAATGGCTTCCATGTTACGTAACAAGCAAGGTACATGTGCTTGGCTGATTACATATGCATGTTTCTATTGTATGGGAAGATAAAATAGTTTGGGTATGCCTACTGATTAAGGGAAATACACAAACAATTAGCATTTTTAACCAGACAGTCTGTTTAACGTCTTAACAAATGACTCTTTTTTTATTATATATCTGCTACCGTTTTTTTAATTCAGGCCTTTATTTTTCATTTCCAAACAGTAGATACTGGTATATGTGTGTGTATATATATATATATATATATATATATATATATATATATATATTGCACATAATATTTTTATTCAAGTCAAAAGAAAATGTATCTGTATTACATGTTGTCCATAGCATGCTCCTGGCTTTCCAGTTCATCAAAAGCTCTACAATTCAATTTCAGGTATAATCAGTATCAACAGTGCTGACAAATTCCTGCAACCATTGGGTTATGGGAGTGAGGACAGCATGATAGATGTCTACCAGCGATGCCTCCTGACTACTCCGCCGACCAATTCAGCAACTGGCAAAATTATCAGAAATCTATTTAATCCAAACATCTCCAATGCTGGACAACACGTCTTACTCACTGTTTTCAGTAATATGGTAAGAGCATCCATCTACATAAACTGTGGAGATTCTCCATCAAGTGTTTTCCACTTATTCATTGTGTGGGAAAGCTAGATATGCTTACATATTATCATTTATTGTTAAATATTTATCATCTACACAATGATTCTCAGCACAATCATGTAGTTCTGTTGTGCCTTGTGCCATCAGACTCTTTATTTATTTATTTATTTATTTTGTAATTTATATAGCGCACATAGCCTGAGGGCATCTAGGCGCTGTTCTTATTTAGACCACACATGATCCCTACAGGGTAGCTTTACATGGGCAGAATCCAAGAAGTGTTTCATGAGTTAGAGACATTACCATTCCAGGCAGGGCACTAGGAAATATCATCTGGGTGGGCCAGGGTTGTGATCAGGGGGGCCCACATTCCATTGGGTGTGGATCTAGGAGTACCCTCAACAAAGTGCTGCCATTGATCCATTTTCCCAAGATCTGTGATCCAGCAAAAAATTCTTCCCAGATAAACTGTACCTAGCAAAAGAGAAGCAAGGAAAATAGTGTTGTAACATCAATCTATCTATGTTCCATTCCCATCTGCTCTCCCCTTTCTGTTATATCTGATCCTCCTTCACCTTCCACCGTCAGTCACCTTCCTTCAGCTGCCCTGACGCCACCTCTACACTCCCCCCTCTGGGCGATTCATCCACCACTCCATCATCAATCTTTATGCTTCTTTGAGACCCATATCTTTATGACTCCCTTCAGGTATCTGGCTGATTTCACATGTTCATCAACACCCTAAGTGTGCATTGTCCATTGGGGCACACATACCTTTTGTGGTGTCTCGGATACAGAAACTTTGTTCCCTCAGGTGCATGAATACTGGTTTTTACGTGGCCTCTGATTTCTTCATTTGTCAGCTCTTTGAGTTTGCCTCCAACTTCAACATCTATCACAATCTTCATTCCTACTGCTTTCTTTGCAGTCTTCTTGCATTGTGTTATTATGACTCTGATCACACAAAATCCAAGCATGATCATCACCAACAGGGCTCCAAGGAACTTGAACATGTCTGCCATCCACTGTGGGATCCACAAAAAGACTGATCCAAACCAACTGTCATCAGCAATATCTTCCACTTCGTCTATCATCTGGACATGTAAGTTTGTCAGCATCAATATGGCTTCAGTCTAAGTGCCATTCTCATCGTCATGAGAAGGTATACATGTGCAACATGATTCTCCAATGTTGGCACAAACACCTCCATCCATAGCTGTGATCATATCCAAGACATATCTGTTCTGGAGATACATTAGTCATATGACTCTCAGCTCTTCCTTGATAGCACTAAATCCTTTTATGGTTGTGTTGATCGTCTGCTACCATTTAGTATTTGCATCTGTCTGGATCCTGGGCATAAAGATTATCGTGAATATCGATTGAGTCTTACTGAACAATCTATGTTCATATGGAATGGAATCGAAAGCTTTTATTGACTTTGCTGAGAAATACTTCTCTCTTTTCAATCTATTCAAAAGCTCTGCAGATCTCTTCTTTCTCATTTTAGCATCTGCTTTCGGGAACTCATCAATGTTCAGGTCACTTCTTATAATCACCAAGGCTGGAATGTGAACAATCACTAGTGAACATAATCCTCCCCAATTGTCATGACCACTGTGAGGGGCACAAGTTGTGCCACAAGCAGGCTCCCACCAGAACCCTGAGGGCCTTAAAACCACTACAAAAGGGCTCCTGGAGCCAGTCCTGGCGCTTTTGACACCAGGCTCATATGTAGGAAGGAAGGGATGTTTAAACTAGGTCCCATTTATGTACATGGGCCTTTAAATCCAACATGGAAGCACCCACACAGCCTAGTTCTAAGAACCAAGCCATGCGGTCTAGTGTTTTGGGTGTGGCAGGCCTGGAACTACTTTCCCTAGTACTACTTTACCTGGGCTATATAAACCACACCCTGACTGCAGAACACGCTTCGCGTTATTCTGCAACTAGCAGCTTGACGCTCACTGTGTCCAGCTCCTGGTCTTCAGCCTCTTCCTGTAGTCCTGCAAGAACAAGAACAAGATTATTCTGTCTTACCTGTGAAAACACCATCCAGCACTCAGCATCTCAACTGGGCTGCAATCTGTGGAAACCGAGAGAAGAAGAGACATTACCAAGTTGGAGACGAAGTCTGGTTGGCATCAAAACATGTGCCCATAAAAGGTAGCCAGACCTTTCGTCCAAGATATCTAAAACCCTATACCATCAAATTGGTGATAAAACCTGTGGCCGTCAAGTTAGCCTTACCACCAAGCATGCAAATTCATCCGGTGTTCCATGTGTCACTTTTAAAACCTGTACAACCAGGAACCCGAGTCTTAACACCACCAAAACCTGTGCTAGTTGATGGAGAGCCCGAATTTGAAATAAAAAATATCCTGGATTGGAAACGTACCAGATCTAAGCTATACTATTAAGTGGACTAGAAAGGCTGCCTCAAGACAGAACCTGGGAACCAGGTGAACATATTCACGCACCACGTCTGATTAAGAGGTTTCACCTGGATAACCCCACCAAACCCGGACCGGAAAGGAAGGATACCATGAGAAGGGCCTTGAACATCACTCATCTGTGAGTACTAGCTTAAGAAATTCCTGCGAACCGCTACCACAGCTGCTGCTTGAACATCATGACCTGCAATAACGAGAAAAGGGAAAAACAATATTGAACACACGCGTTTCCAAAACATCGAACTCCATCAGTCTTACCTGAATTCCATTGCGCTACGCTGCGCTTCCATCCGGAGCACCACAGCAACATCTGCAAAGGAAAAAGAGACATATTCAGGTTTGCTTTCAATATTAAACAACCGCACAGTGCTGTACTTATCTTAATGGATTCCGGGGGCCTGTTTTTCATCGCGCTCTCATCCACCCGCAGCACCACAGTGGCCTATGAGGAAAAGAAGAAGAAGACACATGTTAGCTTTAAAAGACAATAAAGGTGCTGCGCTTCGCGGTTTCTTTTACCTAGAAATGTGCCCCTCCATCCGGCACGCCAGTATCAAGACCTTCGCACCTGAAAAGCAGGAGATAAACACATTAACGAATTCCCACCATAAACAGAACAAAGACTTACAATTAACAAACCTACCTGCCTACCAGCAGATTCGGGGTCACAGCAGCCCTGGGCCCAAGGAAGGCGTACTGCACCAGTGAAGCAATTTGGGCAGCTTGCCAGCAAACGTCAAGCGCCCCTGCACAAGAAATGCAGGACGGATAGATCACCCTACAAAAAACTAAGATTCATTATTCAGCACTGGGCAACTACGCATCTAGGGTTCCAAATCTCAGAGTCTTCCAGACGCCCCCTGGGATATCAGGTGAGCGTAACACCAATCTCTTGGTAAAGCTCTAGATCAACAGAAACATGAGGGGGCCGCGACAAACCGGCATGGCGGCCCAGGAGAGAATTGACTGCTGGGAGGCTCTATCCACAACACACAGTGAAGCAGCAGGTAGGAGCCGAGCGAGGGAAACAGAGCAGCCCTGTATGATACAGCGAGCAGGCACCCAGAGGTGAGGGGGAGAGCTGTGGAGGCCCAATCCCCTCTCTCTGGGCCCTCTACACATGACAGCAGCTGCCTCAGGAGACCTGGAAGCCCCCTGGGTTCATGGAATAATTAGCAAGCCGAGGCTAGTAGCTGGGCTTTCCTATATCCCCTTGCTGGGGACAGCCCGTAACGGCGGCCTGTGGCATTAAACACCATCAAAGAGAACTTGCACACAGCGGCAGCAATAGCAGCTGCTTTGGGAGCCTGGAGGCCCCCTGAGGCCATGGAATAACTAGTAAGCAGAGGCTGGTGGCTGGGCTGAGCTTTCCTCCATCCCCCTGCTAGGTCAGCCTGCAGTGGTGCCCTGCTGGCCTGAACACAATCACAGGGGGCCCCTCCATAGTAAAGGCAGTGCACCCGGCACTAGGAGTCCCAGAGAAGACCTAACCCCAGAGATAGACAGTGGAAGAGGGAGGGGGCAGCTCATTAAAAGCCCGAAGGGGCACAACAGGCTGAGCACAAATCCACAAATCCCTGGAGGCGAATCGAAGGTTGAGCATCCCTGCACAACTGTGAGGTGCTGGTGGGGCGTTTGGGCCCAGGAAATATGCAAGTGATGCTGGTAGTACTTAAAGAGGTCGAAAGGAGCTGAGGCCCCATCCCCTTGAGAATCTTCCCAAAAGCCAACTCTCTTGCCTGTCACAGCGCCCCCCTCCGGATGCTGAGGTGATCATCCACCTATCATTGGAGCTGGCAGAAGAAGTGGGGGTGATGCGCAAATCAGTCAACAAGAACAAACAGCAAGATATTCAGCAATATGTTGCAAAGGGGCTGACGTAGCAGAGCGACATGAAGGGTGAAGCTAACAGGGCGGACCCGCGAGGTCGGGCGCACAGCAGCTCACGTCAGACTTCCTAACCTGTTTGCTGGATGTCCTCAGGAAGGATATAATAGACTATGCACTCCGAGATAGCAGAAAGAAGTGGCCGACTCCACTAAGGAGGTAAGCAAAGAGATTGAGGTACTGTGAGCGAGAGTGGACCAAGGTGAACTGTTGACCACAGTTCTGGCATAGGCGCTAGGAGAAGTGTGGTGCACCGTATCTGTGCTTAAGGAGGATACCAAGGCACTATATTTAAAGTGCAAGGGCTTAGAGAACAGGGCGAAGATGGAGAACCGGTGTATCGAATATCTCAAGGAAGGTACTGAAGGAGACGATATTGATGCCTGTGTCAGGCAACTCTTCCAGCAGGTCCAGCTTGAAGGCGCACAGTCTGAACTTAAGATCGTCAGAGCCCATAGGTTCTGCCCGAAGAGAGAAGCCTTGGACCGCTGCAGGGATGTTGTGGTAAAGTTTCATGATTACAAGACGAAAGAAGCAATCCTGCGGGAGGTAAGAACGGTTAACAAAATCCAATTTGGAGACCCTTTTATCCAGATATTCTAGGAAGTCTCCAGCAGGGCTGGACTGCCCCACCGGGACACCGGGCCATCCCCAGCTAGGCCTCTGGCCGTAGGGCCTCTTTGGAGCGGAAGGATACACATGCAGCACACTGCGTGAATCCGTCTCTGCCTGGGGGGTTTGCCTTGTATTAGCTGCCTGCAATGCCGGCTGCCACCACCAACGAGGCGGGCGCTGCATTTATTTATTTTCTTCACAGCACGTCTGGGCCTGCGCCTGCACATGAGGGCCTCCTGGGCTGGCCTGGGTACCGGAACCACACATGCACTGCACAGTGCAGACATTGCAAGCGACTCGAGGTCAGCAGGGCAGGCTGCAGCAGCCGGCCCGGGCTGCATCACGTGAGGCCTTTGGCTGGCAACTGCAATGTCGACTAAGGTAAGCTGAACAATGATATTACTATTTGTATGAAGGAAGTTAAGGAACTTTTGTTATGAATGAGTTCCTACTGGAAGGACACCTGGGTGCACCGTGCTGCGAAAGGGTGCATGAAGACTTCCACACACCCACATGCTGGCAAGCAAACGCACCTGGTGTCAGGGTGAGCAGACGTGCCAGGACCATCCCGCAAATTCCAACAACGATTTTCAATGGCATGCCACCTTTGTACTGACTGACTAACACGTGTGTTCTGAAGGATCGACCAGTGCACATACGTGCCTCAGTCCTGCAGCTCTAGTACTGGGACACAGAGGATGGTATCACAATGCCTCGCAATTATCCTGCATTGCATCCCCAGCTGTTCCAGAACTGGCAAACACGCTCGCACACTGATGACTGGTCGGTCTAGAACCAAAACTACTCTGCCGTACACATCAGTCAGGGGAGGGCACACTATTACAGGCCAGGGTTGCACAGGGACACAATCCTGAAATGTAGAATGCGCGGCTGCTGCTCTCCGTGCAGAGTGCTGCCAATGCACCACCTCTGCTATTCGTGCACTAAGGACTATAATCCGTGGGATTTTTCAGCAGCAGGCATGGTGAAAAATGGTATTTGGTTGAGCAAAAGTGACTGCTTTCTTGCCACCACGCCTGACATGAAGAACGGGACAATAGAGGTAACGCTGTAGAAGCTGTGGCATTTGAAATGTGCTTTTTGTCACACAGTAAATGTGTTTGTGGCAGAAATATACTCGCTCTGTTACAAAATTCTGTCATGGTCATAGTCCATATATGTGCCCAGCTGATGACGTTTGTTTGGCTTGTGCTTACAAATGCCATTATACTTTTAAAACAACAGCAGCTCCTGTGTCCACAAAATGCTCATTGCCATTCAAATGAGCCATGTGCAAATAACAGAAGCCCAGCGTACACATAAACTGTCACCTAAAGCCACCTCGCAGTGGACGACCAATTAATTCCTGGGCTGTAGATGGGGTGACCCTCTAGACTGTAGGGTGTCTATCCCAGTGTGTCTAGGTCCCAGGGCATGCGGTCAATGTACACTGGCCACACTACTGAAAGGCATGGCACTGTGGACCATCATATGGGAATCATGTTCGGGTGGGATGGAAAGGTCAAAGAAGCACATTGAATAGCAGCACTATTTTTTATTTTATTTTGATTTAATTTTGCAAACAATTTTTACAAAAAGAAGCAGAGTTATTTCGTGTTCAAGTTCTCAAGTTCATTTGTTTTGCTGTAAATTTATTAGGACTGACTTGAGTCTTATCTATTCCTCTCTCATTCTTTAATCTCTTGTATCTTTAAACTGCCAATTGAGTGTATCCTTTTAGCTCAAATCTCTTTATTTTAGCAGCACTATACTGCGACCAATGGCGGAGCTCACGCTTCACAAATGATGTACACAGTACGGATCTATGTGATCACTGCGACGGTCGAAAATGCTGACTTTTTCTTTTTTGAACCCTTTACACCACATATATATGCGGGGGGAGACCACCGCAGCCCCTCCATATTAATATCATACCCTAAACCCCCCCACATATATGTATGGTGTAAGGGAGGGGTTAAAAAGAAAAAAAAAGTCAGCATTTTCGGCCGTCGCAGTCCCCAGGTCGACATTTTTGTACGATTCCCATAGTACTAACCACTCAGCTTTAATTTAGGGCAGTAGTCTGCAACATTTGGTTCTCCAAATGTTTTGGACTACAACTCCCACCAGCCACCACTCATTTACCACAGAATCTGCTCTCCATGAACACCCATTTCCTACTGTTTGTTGTGTTTTCAAGCACCTTCTATTGGACAACTCACTGTCACGAAAAACATGCTACACGGCCAAACTACTCATAATAGAAAACGCTAACCAGGTGAGAGCTAAATCTGTCCCTTCTTTGGTTATTAATACAACTGAATTATTTACAGGTGCAATGGTCTATCTGTGGCAACATTAAAAAATACAAACTTTCAGAACGTCGACACACGGGGCAACATATGCTGTGAATAGAGGTTACGTTTGTACAATAGAGTATAGCCTACTGTATAAGTATGTGTTTTTTTTTCATCCCTTAACCGGGCACCAATGTTTTTTTGCAAGAGGAAAGTGGTATGTGACGGACATTGATGTTGCAAGGAGGGATGGGTAGTTGTGTGGTTGCAAAGGGATGGGAGGAGAGTATAAGTCTCTTGCTTTGGGGCTAGAATGGTAATTCCAGTTCATAGTCACTGAGCGATGCTTTGCGGACTTGCAAATTAGCTGAAAAGCTAGATAAAGAATTCCTTGCTTCTGGACGCTGGTTTATTGGGAAGATACATGGTTTCTGAATACGCCTCAAGAAAGTGCCAAGCCAATCCTTTGCCTAGAAATAGCTGAATGCAACATCACAACAGGGCTTCAAGTTTAAGCTGAAAAGCATGCCGTTGTTTTTGTACTGGAAGGATGTCTTTGTCTTGTGAGGCAGCATTATCAATACATAGATGTATCGACCCCAGATAGGCAGCTAGCTAGTAATTATTGTGTTTTTGGAGGTGGCGCTCTAGTGGTCTCTGAATCAGCTGCTGCAGTTGGAAGTTGTGCTTGATTGGCCGAGCCGCGGTTGGAGGTTGTGCTTGATTGGCCGTGCTGTGGTTGGAGGTTGGGCTTGATTGGCCGTGCTACAGTTGGAGGTTGTGCTTGATTGGCCATGCTGGATGCATGGTTTAGTGGGGTTATGGGGAATATGCTGCAACGGGAAGTACTAGGGGGATGGGGCACATGAGATGGTGGAAGATTGTAGTACAGTGTGGGGGTTTGACATTTTTGAGTTTGTTTATAAGACACAAGTGTGGGTGGACTGACCTATAGGGAATTCTGGAGATTTCCCATAGGCCTCTCCACCCTGGGCTCTTTTATCTTGTATTTCTAAAATTCCCCATAGGAAAAGGCTTGGGCTTGTTGAAAACGTGTAAGATGGGGCCACTTTGAAAATTATTTCCAGGGCCTCTTTTGGTTCCCAGTCCAGCCCTGGTCTCCAGAGCACACTTCAGAGACGGCAGTGGCTGAAACAAGGAGTGTTACAAGTGGACATATCCCTTTGGCTGCCAATTTAAACTGGAGGACAAAGTCCATATGGTGTTCTCAGTGGAGGAGGGAGCAAAACTGTTGAACCTTCAACTGATGTAGGAGCATCGGCCAGCTGAAAGGGTGACCCCGATGCAGGAGCCCCGTCCTGGGAGAATGGAAAACGGTCCAGCAGGGAAAGAGGAGAATAGACCAGGGACGTTACGCTAATATTCTCCCCTGAGTCTACAGGGTCAGCTGACGAGCAGGCGGGGGGACTGGTGGAGAGCCACCCTGTTTGGCTGATCCCGGTCTTACCTATGGTATCTGTTAACATGTGTTAACATGTGCCCTTGCAATTGGGTGGAGCAAATTTACAAGGTGCTGCCTACGAGGTGGCTTCTCAAAATGTTTTCTAGCAGTTTTGCCAGGGTTGATGGAGAGGAGTTGGGAGGGAATTATACATTCCACTCTGAGAATTAGCCTCAGTGGGAGCAAACAGAGGGATATAGGGTGTGTAAAGGGGACATTTGTGGGAGTGCTCTTAGGGCAGCTGGCTGACTGGACTGAGGGGATGACTACTTCTGGGGTGTTTCTTAATGAGGGAGGCATGGGGCAGGGAAGCATGGGGACATGTCCAGAGTTAGGGGGGCTGGTACTGGTGCAGAATGTGATTTTTGTACAAGCTCCATGGTGATTCATGTAGGCACCTTGAATGTTCGGAGCATTAACACCCTGATTAAATGCACACAGCTGTTTAGAGAACGCAGGCACATTTAGATGCACATAATAGTACTTCAGGAAATGCACCCAGTAGCTAGGGATCAATTTAGAACCCGCAATAGGCTCTACCTGCACCAGTTCGAATCCTCAGCGGAAAGTAAGAAAGTGAGTGCTGCCGTCCCGATAAACACGTATCTGGAGTTCGTCCACATTAAGACCAAGAGACTGATGGGAGGATGGATATGGTCGTGAGCACTATACACGGGAACTTGGTTTCTAGTGTGTCTTTTTCTGCCCCAAACTCTTCTTGGGAGTCATTTATGTTGCAAGTAATGGACTCACTGGAGGAGTTTGGATAGGGGGATTTGCTACTCCTAGGCGAAATGAACATGGCCATGGCTTGGGGGGCTTGACAGGTCTACACAAGTGACATACCCGTTGACAGGCGTGGCCTCGTTCAAACTGAAGGAGTGCCTCCAGGAATTAAACCTGATAGACGATTGGCACAATAGAAACCCAGCTGTAAGAGCATATACACACACCTCACACGTTCACCTATCAGCAGCAAGAACAGACTACATCTTCCTGTCAGCCAAACTGATCCAGCTGACTCTCTCGACTGAGATCCAACCAATGACAACAACTTATCATAGTGCTATGGTGGTGGAGCTTTGAGACTGGACAGGGAGACACCCTAGGGCCCGGTGGAGGCTACCCTCAGAGTTCATGAGGAACCCAGTGTGCCTTCACGGGTTGAAGGATACGGTTAGTTTCTATCTTAGTACTAACTCCCCAGTGGACACCTCCTATGGGACCCACTGGGATGCTCTTAAAGCAGTGGCCAGGGTGGATATTATGTCTAGTACAGCAGTACTGAAATGTCTGTGAGTGCGACAATAACAGCAAGAGGTGAGGGAAAAAGAAAAGGAATTCAGCAAGGCACCCACAAGAAAGGCCTTTAGAGAGTCACCACTGTATACAAACAGTTAAAAAACTGCTCAGAACCCAAAGGGCAGAGCATTCCTTGCATTGTCTTTGGCATCACTACTCGAGCAGGGGAGCATCCTGGGGAGGTTGTTGGCCCAGCTCCTTAGGCAACAGAGTGACTCCTCCTTTATTCCAATACTGAGGGATGCCAGAACAGGGAGTGTGGGGAAGAAATGGGGAAAAGGGACCTATTTTACTAATTCTACTGCTCGCTATAGTCCTCAGACAAGCCAGATGCCCAGGAGCAGATGGCCTACCTGGACAGGGTGCAGTTGCTGCAGATTTCCACCGCAGATAAGGAAAACCTGCAGGCACTGATTGACCTTCCAGAAGTTACAAATGCAATTTGATATCCAAAGGTGAACAAGTCCCCTGGCCTGATGGGTTCACTGCCCAATTCTACAAAAATATGGCACAAATCTTGGGCAAATCTCTGGCCGATGTCTTCAACGTTATAATATAATACATGACAAAGGTGC
This sequence comes from Ambystoma mexicanum, assembly GCF_040938575.1. Lineage (NCBI taxonomy): Eukaryota > Metazoa > Chordata > Amphibia > Caudata > Ambystomatidae > Ambystoma > Ambystoma mexicanum. Next base: position 410,762,726 of record NC_090923.1, on the reverse strand, counting down.
AGTTGGTACTCATACCCAAGCTCGGGAAAGACCCTATACAGTGCTTATCATACAGAACAATAGAGGATCATCTTTTATCACACAAGGCGGCAGACCATCAGGGCCTGCACACCTTGAGGATTTTAGCTTTGCAATTGCTAAAAAGAATATCATCTATATCCCATGGGCAGGTCTCTGGGATGTATTTAGTTAGATCTGATAAATTTACTTTATGAAAGCGCATGGGCAATGAATATTTGTGTTCGAAGAAATTGAACCAAGAGACGCCGTCAATTGCTGATTCCATGTGAGGATGGTCCAATTTGGACGAGGCTCTAAGAAGTTTCCAAATGTCCCTGGTGTTTTTTTTGCAGATTAGGCGAATCATGTTTTGATTGCCAATTAAATGAGAATTGGCACGGGCATTTTTAATTTGCATTTTAAAATTTCTTTGAAGATTGTTTTTAGCTTTTGTATAGCAAGAAGAGCTCATGTTCAAAAGATTTTTCGCAAGAAGACGAAGTGCAAAGTTTTTTTCCTTTTTTATATTAGCAAGATTAGAAGCTAAATTTGGCGTTAGATTAGCAGTATTAGAATACTTAAAAGAAGATTCCGCTATGTCTCTAAGGTGGTTCTGTATCATCTGAGTATTCCATGATAATAACGCTTGCGAGGAACTGATATCAATATGCGGATCCGACCACCAATCACGATTGACTAAAAAGGTCAGTCGTCGACATGTGGAATGATTCCAGCATATTGAAAGAAAGGGCCTATCATTTTGGACTAAAGCCAGAACAGGTGACTTAATACATGAGTCAGTTTGGGCCGAAAAAGTGCTCACTAAGATAGCATGATCACCATACTGTGGAAAAAAGGGAATGATTGGTGACAGTAGACCTGACAAAAACTTTGAAGTAATTATGTAGTCAATAATAGAATTAGCATTCCCCCTGTGCCAAGTACATGGGGAGCTTGAACAATGTGTTTTAATTACACAGAGGTCCCAGTCCGCAAGAAAGTTGGTCCATTTAACACCATTTACATAGGAGTTTTTGGCATGTTGTGAGACAGCATGTAAAGGAATATCAGAAAAGGCTGCATATAAGTGTGCATTGAAGTCACCACCAATTAAAATCTCAGCAGGAGGATGACAATGATGGATATCCATGAGCGCCTCGTTAAGCAAGGCAAGCGCATCAACAATTGGGAGAGTGGAGGGATTCCAATAAAGTGATATAAGCACCACTCTCTTTATCCCGTAAATATTAATATTGACATCAACCATCAGAAACAAGTGATTAGCAATTTGATTATTAATTGTAAATCGTAACTCATTGTTGAGTAGTATGGAAATGCCTCCCACTGGTCGCCCTATTGATGTTTGAGTTGCTACATGATAAAAAGCTGTAAAGCCATCCAAAGAAAAATTATTGGAACACATAGTTTCCTGTAGAAACATAATAGTGGGGAGTAAATTTGCAGCCTTATTTTGAAACCAATTTAAAAGGTTCTTAAAGCCACAACAATTCCAAGACTGAAAAACGAAGCTTTTACATTATAAGTTTGTAGCTGCAGAAGAGGTAGATGGTGCCGGTATATTAAGAGGAAGTAAAGTAGGTAAGGTCCCTAAAAAACCATTTAGAGCAGAAGTCAGAGAAGCCAATTGTGTTAAAATGTTGGCATTTTCTGATGTGTCAGAACAAGAAACTTTCGAAATATTAGAATTTTTTTCCAGCCGGGGAGGAATGAATTCTAGAAACTGCGTCGCCTTTTCCAGAGCAGAGAAAGCCTGCAAATCCAATCCCAAAAATAGCAAGTCATTTTTGTGTTCCCAAATAAGTTTTGCAACAATCGGAGAAAAGACTTTGCAGAGCATCCGATTGTTGTTAGTCAGAGGCAGCTTTATCCAATCAACATCTTGTGAAATAAGGTTGCTTAATGAGGGAATTTTATACAACGTGTTCATCAAGAAGGAGCGGTTAATAGGTGCCATGCCATTAATCAGGGGATTACTAGACCAGCCAATCAGTGTTTGAGTTTCCTCAGGAATATCGTTAAAGGCAACTAGGTTATTATTGAATATTGTAAGTGTTGGAGTGGAGGGAACGACTGGCATAGATAAAGCCGACCCCTCGTGTCTCTCAACACAAGTGGAAACTGGCAATGTAGAACCAAAACATGTAGAAGTTACAATGGGCACAGACTGTGCAATGGTAAATTTTGACTCAGCTGGCAACAGAGTAGAACTTTGTATAGACACATCAGAAGATAAAGGTTGAGGAGTACTATTCTGTAGGGAAGAGGTTGTGGGTTCTATCTGCGAGACTCGGAGAGAGGGAAGATGGTTTAACACTGGAACAGAGGGCAGATTATCCACAACATCAAGCTTAGAGTTAGCCACACTAATTGAGCATGAGGTTTTTTTATTCTCCATAGTAGGAAAAAACATGCACAAATTAGCTTGACAGGAGGCAACAGGCGGCACACTGCCTCCACCACATACAGCACCTACTGCAGCCTTTTGATATTCTAAGGAATTTTCTACAATAGGTTGGAGATTTGTAGACCGTAAAAGTTTCTTTTTCCCTTTTTGTGTTTTTTTAACGGATTTCAATTGTAGGGCAATTTGGCTTTCTTCATTTAATTGACTCGAATTTAGTTGTAAATCTTCAGATTCCAACTGCGAAATGTTCATTGAAACATCACGTGTTTCACAAGTAGCAGCAGAGCCTTGTCGAAAAGGAGCTGCAAAGTCAGTAGAAGATGAAGAGTTTTTATTTGCCTTTGATTTATTTCTGCATTTCAACGCTCTCTGGTATGCCTTTTTCATTCTGCGTGACGGATGGTATAAATTTACTGGTCTATCGGAGGCGTACAATGACTCACCGGAGTCCTCTCCATCTAAAAGGTTTGTGAGAACAGAAGGACTATCTGGGGAAGGAAGAGTATTATCGTGAGGAGCAGTCAAAGGAGGAGGTACCGCAGTTCCAATAGCTTCCAAATCAAATAATTTTGAGTTGATCATAATTTGTTCTATTTGGAAAATTCTATTGTGTTGAAGTTTAGCTATTTCGGCTAGCTCAGTGGAGGAAAAGATGGAATTTGTACAATCCACTGATGCCGATTGTGCTACTGCGTTCGCAAAAGAAGTAGGCATACCATTAAGCAGAAGGGGAGCATCTACTGTTTGAGTGCTCTGTGAAATGCAAACTTGCATAGCAGGGATAGCAGGCAGACTCTTACCTACTGACTCAGCCATACGTTGAGGGCAAGCTGCATGACAGTTGTAACGAGCTTCTTGGTTCAAGATGAAGCCCTCGAGTTTAGCAAGTTGCAGCGAGTTAGATGAAATAGAGTTTCTTAAGTCCTTTAAAAGTTCATGAGTAAATTCATGACCTTTGTCAAGTACATTAAGAATACGAGACAGGACTGGAAGAGTGTAGCTCATGTTCAATCAGATGGGAAGAGTTCACATCAGTTGGTATGGGAGAAATTAGAGGTTGGGAGTATACCTGAGCAGTGGTAAAGTCTTGCGATAAGTGTTTAAGATTAGAGTCATGATTGAGAGGATCTTCAAAAAGCAAATTTCTATTTGAGGGAAATGTGCTTCGAGGCGAACCTTCCAATGTTTTCGGGGCAAGGCACTCTTGCGCGAGTTTGTTGGATCGAAGTGAGTCTGGGAGTGAGATAGGATGGAAGTGTACTTGCTCACGTAAACCACAAGAGGCTGCAGCTGGCGTAGAGGGTCCTAAAGAGAGGCTAATACGGCCCTCTAGGGCAGAAATCACACCAGGTGCCAGCATCGAGGTGTCAGAGATGGCAAGGGGCAATTTACCAAGTTCCCCTGAAAAAACATCGGACATGGTGTCCACATCATTTGCTATTTTTAATGAAAAGGGAGTATTTAGTTTGTCAACAAATAAAGTATCAGGTAACTGAGGAGTGTCTTGCAAAGACAAAAGAAGTCGAGGGGGAGACATTGTTTTGATGTCATGAGAGCTGACAGTATGAAAGGCACTAAAAGAAGGCAATTGTTTCGAAGCTTAGCTCAATTGATCAACCTCCGCATTTGATTTACGGGGCTTGAATGACTGTGCGATTTTTGCCACTTCTTTTAGGCATTTGCCATTCCTAAGTGTCGCAAGTGAGGAATCCATAGGAAAAGCTATCTGCACCTAATCGAAGGAAGAAAACACAGTGCACACCAAATTGTAAATCACCCAGACTAAACTATGTAAGATGTAAAATAAATACGTCTGAGATCGAGAAGCAAAGTAGATGTAAGTCCCAACTGACACGCAGTGTCTGCCAAAAAACCAAGGCAACCCCTCGCCACGCGCCGCGCACCGCGAACAGCCAACAGTCCTTTGCGGTGCTTCGCGGTGCGCGGCGCGGGTGCGCCGGGAAGCCGAGGATAAGGGGAGGTGTAAGGGGCGTCGCCAGGCGCGAGCCAATCACAACGTGCCTTTAAAGTAAAATAGAAAAAAAAAACAAAATTAGTGGGATGCTAAACATATACTTTTAAGTTAGCACCTCCCACAGTCCAAGAGTACACAGTCCTTTCTCCTTTCTCCTTCCTCCAATGCCGTGAGGCAGTGCAATGAGAAAGAAAGCTCAATCACCTGGAACTGACGAAGGTCAGGCGCTGCAAGGAGTTACACAGAAAGACGTCCTCCTTATGAAACAGCAGCGCGAGTGTGAATGCTGTGGCAGACACACAGATGATCCTTCCTCCAGGCGGCACACAAACAGCCTTCAGCTCAGTCCAGGACAGCCAACAGTCATTTGCGGTGCTTCGCGGTGCGCGGCGCGGGTGCGCCAGGAAGCCAAGGATAAGGGGAGGTGTAAGGGGCGTCGCCAGGCGCGAGCCAATCACAACGTGCCTTTAAAGTAAAATAGAAAAAAAAAACAAAATTAGTGGGATGCTAAACATATACTTTTAAGTTAGCACCTCCCACAGTCCAAGAGTACACAGTCCTTTCTCCTTTCTCCTTCCTCCAATGCCGTGAGGCAGTGCAATGAGAAAGAAAGCTCAATCACCTGGAACTGACAAAGGTCAGGCGCTGCAAGGAGTTACACAGAAAGACGTCCTCCTTATGAAACAGCAGCGCGAGTGTGAACGCTGTGGCAGACACACAGATGATCCTTCCTCCAGGCGGCACACAAACAGCCAGCAGCTCAGTCCAGGACAGCCAACAGTCCTTTGCGGTGCTTCGCATACAGAACAATAGCCCTTTTGAAAATATTTACAAAAATCCTAATGGGACGATGGGAGGAACTTATGCCATCCCTAATACAATTGAACAAATCTGGATTTATCAGGGGAAGGAATACTACAGACAATACCAGGAGAGTAGTCAACCTAGTTGAAAAGTGAAGCAGAAACCAGGCACACTCCCACTTGTTGGCATCAGATGCTGAAATGGCATTTGACAGGGTAGAGTTGGGATTCTTGAGGCACGTTCTTAACAGGTTGAACATAGGCCCCACAATGCACCATATGATACTAGCTAACTATGTTGACCCTTTGGACCGCTTGGTGGTTAACGGGTTCCCTTTCCCCAAATATTTGCTTAAAAAGAGGGACACAAAAAGGATGCCCCCTGCGACTCCTTTTATTTGACATTGTAATGGAGCCCCTCGTGGTGCATATAAGAGCGACAGGCAGATATCAGGTATCAAATTTGGGGGGACCCAGGTCAAAATTAATCTGTTTGCGGGTGACATCATACTGTTACAAAAAGACCCGCTCAGCTCCTTGGCCCGGTTCAAAGACGATTTGCAAATCTATTGGAAAGTCTCAGGCTTTAAATTCAATTGCTTCAAATCTGAAATTCTAGGGTTTAACACCCCCCCGCCCACCTTACAGTTAGAGTTGGAGCAACATTTTCCATACACCTGGCGCTAAAAGCTTGTTGAAGTATCTAAGGGTTAACATCCCAGGGAATCTAGCCCATTTATATAAAACATGCTTTCCTGTGGAAAATGCTTTGTGGCATGATCTCTAGTCAAATAGTGACATTAATCCAGGAAATTACATGTCTTGGGTAGGTCATTTCTATGCATAAAATAATCTGGACTTCCGTAAATAGTAAGTGGCACTTGCTTCAAATGAGTTTTTCTCACATTCTCACTTAGGAGTGAAAGAAGGAATTACTTATAGTACTTTTTTAGTAGTGGATTTGGGATTTCACCACCGCACATGTTGACTATGCCTGTGCCCATTGAAATAGCCCACTGCCTATTGTGTGCCCATTGAACTAGCCTACTGCCTATTGTGTGCCCATTGAAATAACCCACTGCCTATTGTGTGCCCATTGAACTAGCCTATTGCCTATTTTGTGCCCACTGAACTAGCCCACTGCCTATTGTGTGCCCATTGAAATAGCCTACTGCCTTTCGTGTGCCCATTGAACTAGCCCACTGCCTATTGTGTGCCCATTGAACTAGCCTACTGACTACATTGTGCCCATTGAACTAGCCCACTGCCTATTGTGTGCCCATTCAAATAGCCTACTGCCTATTATGTACCCATTCAAATAGCCTACTGCCTATTTTGTGCCCATTGAACTAGCCCACTGCCTATTGTGTGCCCATTGAACTAGCCCACTAGCTTTTGTGTGTTGCTTGAAGTGCCCCAATTATTAGCAAATCTTCCACCACAACCTGCACATCAATACCCACAGCCTTTACGTTATCAGTACACTATTTATACCTAGCCTCCTAGTGTACTGTGACTGGCTCCCACCCTCTGGTGCCGCACATGCCCCACCTAACCTGACCACAAAATGGCAGTATATAGCCCACCTATCATCGGCCAACCTAGCTACTCAACCACATTGAGCTCACTCGCAAGTAATCCTTGCACCTTAGAAGACCCAAATTCCAGACTCCGCGCCAGACTAACCAAACTTTTCGAACCCCTCACAAGATCACTGCCTTCGACAAACAAAAAAATGAACTTCCATACCCGTGAGAAGTTCAACAATGCCAACCACGTCACTGTCCCGCATCACCCATATGCCAGCTCTGAGCAGCATACCCTGCATAAACACAAGATAGTTGACTTAATACCGACCACTCCTATCCATGCCATAGCCACTACTGAGGACCACCCACTTAAAGGAGCCCTTATAAATGCTAGGTCCCTGGTTGCCCATGCAACTGACATTTCTGACCTTATACTGGCAGATAACCTGGACTTCCTTGCCATCTCGGAATCATGGCTACATGATGCGGCAGGACCATCGCTCTAGCTAGCTGTCCCAGACGGTTACAAAATATTTAGACAGGCCAGAGATAAAATATGAGGTGGAGGTATTGCCATTATATCCAAAACAAGCTTCTCTCTCTAAGACCAGCTCCCCCACAAATTACGCAATCCTGCAAAGTCCTCACTGTTAAACTCCCTCTAGTCAACTCTCAGACCCTCCCCTTAATCCACTTAATCTACAGACCTCCTGGCCCACTTGGGTCGTTCGAGGAGGACATCTACACCTTACTGTCCAACAACCTTAAAACCACTACCCAACTATTACTACTAGGCGACTTCAACTTAATAGTTACGCCTTAAATATAGCTAATATCCTGTCATAACTTGGCCTTTCCCATAAAATTTACAAACCCACCCACAATAAAGGGAGAACCCTAGATTGGGTAGCTGACTAAAATTGTACTGCCAACATCACATCCATCGCCCCACAATTGTGGACTGACCACTTCATTGTGTCTTTCACACTGTCTACTATTAGACCACTCCCTCTGGTCATACCAATTTCCCCTCCTTGTTTAAGAAGGAATAAAAAGAATATCACAGTGGACAAAGTGATCCCTGCCATTCTCCCGACCCTTAACTCATTGGCTGACAACCTGGATCCAGGCACATTGGTAAATGAATACAATAAAATTATGCTAACTGCACTTTACAAAATTGCTCCACTCAAAAACAGACCTAGCAAGCCTAACTCTCACCTAAACAAGTGGTTCACCCCTCAGCTAAGGGACCTACGACTCCTAAAGAGGAGATGTGAATCCGCCTGGAGACTACTCCCTTCAGAAGATAACAAGTCCAAACTAACTAAAATCTCTTCCCAAAATAAAAATGAAATCTGCATGGCTAAATGTAATTCCTCCAACAAACGTATCTCTAACGCCAATTCCAGCATGAAGGAATTATTCATCATATTAAAAGAATTAGAGTCTCCCATCCCTACATCTGATACCTGCATCAAAAATAAAACATGATGCTCAGATATTCAACAGGCACTTTCCAACAAAGTAACTACCCTCCAGAGCAAAATAGCCACAAAAAAACTCCCTTAATTCACTATCACAACTGAACAATCTAAACCTCCCTCCTAGTGAAACATCATCTGACCGTCCCGCCAGATTCCACTTCACTAAAACATCCATACTTGAGGTAGAAAAAGTCATTCTCTCACTCAAGCCTTCCAACTGCCAAGTTGACCTATGCCCAGCACAGATTATAAAAGATGTGGCAAGAGATCTGGCCCCTTTTATTTCCAAATTTATCAATGCCTCTTTGTCATCTGGCATCATTCCCACTAACCTGAAGCAATCCTGGGTGCTCCCACTGTTAAAGAAGCAAACCCTAGATCCACTAATTCCTACCAATTACCGTCCCATCACAACGGTACCAGTCCTGCTCAAAATAATTGATAAATTTGCTTATACTCAAATCCAAAAATATTTTGAACTCCATAAACTCTTGAGAGCAAGACAATCAGGATTCCGCCCCCTACATGGGATGGAAACAGCCCTCATCGACTTGAAAACTCAGGTTGATGAGCTAAGAGACAAAGGCACAACAGCACTCCTCTTAATGCTAGACCTTTCAGCTGCATTTGATCTCGTGGATCACAAGGTTTTATGCGGCCACTGGACTCGGCAGCCCACTTCTCTACAGAGGGCATTAGATGGATAGAATCATTTTTGAGCGACAGAACCATGAGGGTCTTCTCCCCCTCAGCAGTGGCTGACCCTCTCCCTATCACGTGTGGTGTCCGCCAGGGCTCTTGTGTCTCCCTTACATTATACAATATATTCACTAAGCCTGACCCTCTGGGTATCACTTACACTAAATACGCATATGATACCCAGATTCTCATCCCACTTTCCGGGGATTACGACAAGAATTTGGCACTGGTGAATATAGTGTATCTCATCATCCAGGCATGGATAGCCACCCACAGTCTATGCCTGAATGATGACAAGACCGAGCTTATCATCCTGGGCACCCACACCAACCTTAAGAAATTAGGACAGGAGTACTCATCATTCACCACTGACGGGAACCTCATCAAGGTGGCTAAGGAGGTAAAGACCCTTGGCTTCTACCTTGACTCTACCCTCTCCTTCGACAAACAAGTGAAATCAATGGCCTGCGCCACTGACTACACGTGTAAGCTCATTAGGACCGGCAAACCTTTCTTGTCGAATGACAACTGCATGATCCTGGCCAGAGCTTTAATACTCTCTAGGCTAGATTATTGCAATGCCTTCTACATTGGCACCAATAAAGCCATTATTCAGAGGATACAATTCTCCAAAACAACACCTTAAGAGCTGCACTTGCTGTGACCAGAAGATCACATATCTCAACGACCAGGCGCCAAAACAACTGGCTCTTGACCCATAATAAAATCCTTCTAAAAACTGCATCCCTCACCCACAAAACACTAAACAATGCTGCCCCCAGCTATCTCACGGATAGACTACACAGGAGAATATCCACCAGACCCACGAAAATTGGCAATGCCAACTCCCTCATCATACCCAGATTTAGGCTTGCTAAGGCTGGTGGTTGTAGCTTTCCCGTGAAAGCAGCCAAACTTTAGAACTCCCTGCCACACCCTCTTAGAGAAGATCAACCTTACCCAAATTTTAGACGCAACTACATTAACTTGCTCAAATCCATGGATCTTTAGGTTTGATTGCTGTACTATTTATACCTCAGTGATGTATCTGTATATTCCCTCAAAGTATTTCTCGACACATGCCTGCTGTATTTATGTATCTTTCCTGCTTATAACTTGTAAATATGTTTTATTCTTGCCTATATCCTGTAACACTGTAATTTAAGCCTTGCACCTTCTTAATGCTGCGCCCTGATACCTCCGGGACTGGTGCGCATTAGAAATGAATAAACAAACAAACAAACAAAGATTACGTTGCTAAGGGAATAGCAGCATTTCATGTGCCAGGCGCCTATGAACCAGGCACAGAAAATACTAATATAATCGTTATTAATACGTGGGCATAACAGCCTCACCAACAAGACATTGCTTACTTGCTTCCAGTACTCAACAGTCATTAAAGCACAGGAAGCAGTGATCTTGTTGGTATATATTTCACAAAATGGTTCTGAAGGAATACAGGAGCCTGTTTATAGCAGGCTTTATGGTTTAACCACTAATCTTTGAGCTGAATGGAGCTCATTTTCAGCTTGCCGTACCAAAAATGGCATTCGCAAACGCCTTGCGTAGGGCTTTTAGGCATGGCATTTTCATTCATGATTATATTGGAAAGGTGGGGTTGAACGTAAGATACATTTCCAACACCTCTTTTTTCTCTGCCTTACCAATACTCCAGCATTTGCGCTGGCATGGATTTTCATGCCCGCGCAAATGCTGGGAATTCCTATGAACAGGAGGGGTCTATAGGATTCCATTGTAAATGCTGCCTATCGTTTACTCATTGCACAGCAGAATTGAAAATGCCAGCGTGCAAGTGTATATGCTACCTTTTATTGCTCAGCCCTTTTGCACTCTGCCATGCAAATTGGGACAATTCGACGGTGCTCAATTACCACGGCACTGAATATTAGCCCAATGGATTTATGCACTAGCGACCAGTACAACAGCCAAAGAGCCCCTGAAATTTCCTCTTTTTGATTGAAATCTAGTTGCAGCATTTTGTGTAATTTGAAATTGACACAAACCTATGTTTACAATTTCCAAATGGATTGCTTTGCAGAACAAACGACTTACCAAAAATCAGACCAAACAAAAAGGTAGAATAGTTGCAATTTTTTTTTCTTCTGAGCTGACCTTTTGAATAAATAAAATGCATTGTTTCCCAGTGGCCATTGGGTCTTGCCTCGACCCACGTGTCTCCCCAAATAGATATGCGTGCATACCTGATTCTTTAGAGAGCTTCAGGGAACGTGGATAGAGAACCCATCCATGATTTCGAGGCTGGCACACCCCGGCCTGTGGATTTGGGGCACAAGGGCTCCAGAATTGACGAGTAAATTAGACACAGATTTTGGTTTTGGGTAGGAGCATATCCAGATGAAACCTTTATTTTCTATAGAACTACATGAAATAAGCTGAAAACAGACAGATAGAAAACCATGTAACCGCTAAGAGTGAGCCCCATTTCGGTTTCATCAAGGTTTTATGCCATTCATAGTTGCATAGATTTCAATACATCGACCATGAAAGTTTCTATGATCTCATCAAAGTGAAACTCATAACAGGCTGCTTTGTGTTCCATTCAGACTCTAGGACCCAAGGCTGAATACCAAGCGAACAGCCAGATAAGAAAGCAGCTGGCAATGGAAGCACTTAAGCACTTCAATGACTTAATAGTTCATCCTTGCAACTAGAGAGGCGAGGACGCATTCAGTTATGTGTATTCCCAGATTCAAGGCGCATACCAATCTATATTTTAATTATTTCATTTTTATATTTATTTATTTTATTCATATAACTCACATGAAAGCAATGCATTTTTTGCACAAAAACACTTACAAAATGTAACATTGATAACAGAGTGGAGGACATGGGTCCTTGACAATGGGATGAGAGATTTTGACTTTGAATCTGACCTGCTGAAGTGGGAGAATGGAAGAACAGGCTCCCGCCCTTCCCCTCTCGCGCTTGGCCTAGAGGATCACGGCCTAGACACCCGCCACGAGAGGAGTTTGCCTATCTACCAGACGACCAAATACCCTGGTACAGGAACATACGGATGTGCCCACCTACCTGCCCAGCAGCCCGCCCTGCCCATGCCGACACCTGCGGCATGGATCAACTCGACTAAACCTACACGTCGTTAGAGATGCCATGACGACCTAGCCAACGGTCAGCACACCTGTGCAAACATGCACACCGGACACTCCCACACCAATCCACACGAAGAACATACTCAGTGCTATGACGTAGGCGACAGACATACCCACGGACGTGCATCTTTATTATTTTTCCACATAGGCACTCAAAATGCAGAAACGCAAGACGCATAATCAACTTATCTAAAAAGGCTTGCTCACGCTTCTTCTTAGAACCATGTACCATAATGAAGAATATAACAGAGACACGATACTGAGGATAGAGCAATATAATACCGTAACCTAAAGCGCTCTGCATCAAATGGTTCCACCTATGTACCAGGCCCAAGTAGGCCGCAAGCAAAAGCTTCCATGAACATTGAATGAGCAAGAGCTCGGTTGCTGACCCTGCAGAATGAGCCCGGCGAAAGCACACCGCCAAGGGCACGATGTTGCAATCTCGCACGCCGCAAGCCGACGCCAAGGTCGCACCTGCAAGATAAACCAGGCACACAGTGGGAAAAACAATATTAATTGTGCTGAATTCTGCCTCAAACACGGTCCCACCTCACGTGACAAAGCCAAACCTGATAGGATGCCAAGCCCAGGAGGAAGGAGACGCCTGAATCCCACGTTTAAAGACACAGGCAGATACAATTAAAAGACTCATTGGACATCTGCAGCAGTGGGAGTAGTCGACCTCCCAACATATGAATAAATTCTCACATTGTTTACACCTACCCATAGTAAAACATTGTTGCAAATGACAAGTGCACCGCGAGCTGGGAACAGCGATAGTCCCAGACTGGGAGGCTTGCGAGCGGACCAATCAGAACATGGGGCTCTTATCACTTACGCCATTAACATTGACCAATCCTCAGAGGTCTTCATGTAACAATTTTCATGTATCAAATTGAAGGGACAGCCCAAGTATATCACCTGACTAACCCTCAACCACTAACACCGTTCTCTATATGTATGCTATACTAACCCTACCACTCGAGTAACCAATCCAGAGTGGAAGTAGGTTTTTTGCTAAACTTTCTAAGGTGACGCAAGTAGCGCGTCATACTAAGGTAAAAAGGGCCTGCAAGCCCCACGATTGTGTGTGTGTCAGGACGGACGCGTACGATCCTTGACCCATCCCTGCCGTTTTGTCTAATAAACAGCAGAGTCACCTTGCTTCTTGCGTGTGTCTCATACTCTATCTCTTTTGGGATATACGGGAGGAGTTGGGGCCTCCCTGCCCGGAGGTCTACGGACGGCCCGGCTGACCCCGGCAGAATTTCCCCCCGACAAGTTGGAGGCACTGCTGAGATCTGTTTAAGATCTGCTTTTTTATTTTTTATTTTTTTCAGGTACTACTGTTGCGAGGAGGCCCGGCGGCGCGGCCCCCTCTGCCGTTGCCCCCTTCTGAGGACTACAGGACCATCGCGGAACTGCGAGAAGACCGGACAGCGCAATCCGGATATTGGCCTTCGGGAGCCGGTTGAGAAGTATCCCGCCCGCGGTTGGCGAGTGTCTAGACGTGGTCCAGACGAGGGGAGGTGGCGAGCCGCTTGGAGGGGTGCACGCAGTCGAGCGGCCCCGCATCAAGAGAACTTGGTGAGCATGCCACGCACAACAAGCAATGTGAAATTGTGAGGGAGGGGGGAGGAATTAAATACGGGAGGTGGGAGGTGTTGCACAGGTGCGCGGCAAAGGTTTGACAATTTAGTGTTGGCAATGAAATGAACGGTATCGAACGAGTGCGAGAGCAGTCGGCTACGTTACGCGAGAGAGGGAGGTGGAGCACGAAAACATCACGTGCGGCCTCTCGTAGACACTGATTGGCCTAGGTCGCGACTACGTGTAAGGGTGTGTGTGTGTGGTTTCCTACGATTTGGCATTTATTGATCAATGAGTAGATGAGGATCCCTATTGTTCGAGCAAGAAACTCGATAGGTAGATGACGTTTCCCTGTAGGCGGTAGCTGGTTAGTTGCCCAATACGGAAGATAATTGGCTGGTTAAGCCCTCCTGTCGAGGGGCGTATCACATGCGAGGCGACGCAGTGTGCGCAGTCTGATTATATTATTGATTACCTTGTTCCAGGAGTGACAGGAAGACAGCTGTGAGGTTAACGGGGGTAGATTGCAAGTGTATGTTGGACTTAAAGAATATATGAAGAACTTACCAGTAGCTCGAAGAGATCGGTGACGTCACCAGTAGGGCTTTCATAGGATATCCCGAGCACAAGGCATCTTTCTTTCTGAGAGTGGTGGGGAAGAGAACTGTGGTAAGGGAGTGGAAACGGAGATAAACGGTAACGAGTTGATCGGGGAAAGGCGAAACGGGGGACGTGGCTGCGCACGGAGAACGCCGGCCACGGCAAGTGTAGAAGAAGGAGGAGGAGCAAATGAAAATAGGACGACTGTATAAGAACGTCACAAGGGGTACGCAGCCGCAGGGGGCTACGTGCGCCTCGGCCGCAGGGGGCCGTAAGGGTGTTGTGTAAAGGAAGAAAGAAAGAAGAAAATATACAAATGTAAATACTATATTTTAATAATTTTCCTTAGTGGACTATCGCAAGTCCCCAAATTTACGGGGCCAGGTAAAGGTATAAGGCTGTGTATTGTAAGTGTTAGTAAGATAATAGCTACCAAATAGGGGAAGGATAACAAGTGAAGCACTACTATGTCATACGGGACAGGATCGGGAGGGTGGGGGAACACCCGCACTACCCCACTACAACACATATGTACAACACTGTCACCCCGTAGGGAGAAACTGATCAAGTATAGCATAGAATGGACGCAGGGGACGGACAACAAAATGATAACACCATGGCCGCCTAATGGTAGCTTCGATCCATATACCCAACATTCACTATTAAACCATCTGCATAATACATACAAAGGGAAGAAGTTGACACACCACGTGGAGGTGTTTAACTTATGGAGGATGTTCCAAGGGTCCTGACCAGGACCAAATGGAATGTTCACTGTGGGGGAAATACCGGAAGAAAAAGAGATTAAGGAGGAAGGAGAGAATGGGAAAAAGGGGAGTGAAGACCCAAAGAACACGGGGAACGGACAAGAGGGAGGAGAACAGAATAATAACTCAAAAGAAAGTGAAATAAAAAAGGAACGGAGCAACGATATACCCCTAGCAAAGGTAGTGAAAACAGAGGGAGGAGGGTTGTACCCTTTAAGAGAATTAGGAAAATAGAAAGAGGACAGTTAAGGGCGGCTGAGGGGTACTCGAACCCGGCATACAGCCTGCCACCATATGTGGCTCATAGGAAGATGCCAGCAGGGGAGGGGAGGACTGGAGAAGAACATACTGTGGAAATAGGACATGATGAGTGGGTAGCTGTGCAGATACTATTAAAATTACAAGGTTCATTAACAGGAGAAGAGAAGGAGGTAGTAAGGAAAATAGACAAGGATAATACCAGGGAGAGTGGAATGAGAGGGGAAGAGCTGTTACGACAAAAGGAAGAGATTTTGGAGGAACGACTAGCAGAGTTAAGGGATGAGCAGAATGAACTGATCAAAAAGCTCGAGAGGGAGGAAAGAGAGAGAGCGAGGGAAAGGAAAGAAGGTAAGAACGAATTGGAAAAAATAAGGGAACGAACTGAGGAGCAAAGGAGAGAAGCTGAAAGGGTAAAAGCAGCAGCAGAAAGGGTATCAAGAGCAGTGCTACGAGAGAGGAAAAGGGAAGAAGAAAAGAAAGAAAAAGAAATGGCAATGTGGAAGAAGAGATTACTATCAGAAACGACTAAGAAATACGAAGAAGGGAGGGTGATAGAGAGTATATTAGAAAGGGAGAGGGTGAGATGGGAAAGGAAGAAAGAGGATGAAAGGATATTGGAAATGGTGAGTAGTGAAGTAATGGAGGAATTAAAAAGGAAGAGGGAGGAAATTGGTAGAGAGATGGAGGAGAGAAATGAAGGGGAAAGAGAAGATAGGAGAAGGGAGAGTGAAGTAAGGGGGTATGTGTATAGAGACGCAGAAGTAGCAACAACATCAGCGCTAAGGGGAGCGGTTGGTAAAGGAGAAAAGGGAGAAATGGACCTAATAGACTTAAAAACAGTAACAATCAAGGGGAAAAGACAGAGTGGGGGCTGCGGTTTGTGAATTACTTTTGTAGTGAGGAAGAAGAAGGAATGGAGAAGGAAGGAAGAAACAGTGAAAGGGAAAGTCTAGATAAACTATAACCACCCGGACCAATACAGACTCACCATGGATCTGTAGGAGAAAGGATGAACTGGAGAGAAGTGAGGAGGAAGAGCAAGGGATAGCGGAAAGACAGACACATGAAGCCACACCGTCACCATCACACCCTCTCCCATCCCACCCTACATGCTCAACCACCTCACGCTCATTACGTACAATCAAACTTGCGCCCTTCACAAACGAATTGACACCCTATGCAGGTCGGCTTAGAGACCTCCCTAGACGCAGGCAGGAAGGACGAATACACACGCCCACATTAAATACAGGAAATGATGGAAGAAGGGGAAAAGATGGAGAAGAAAGAGTTACGAGCAGGGGAAATACGGACGAAATTGATGATGTAGGAGAGAGGGAAGAAGAGGAGGGGTGTGAGGACTTGATTTTATGGAAATCAAGAGGTAAAACGAGACACAACTTAATGCCACTTCTGGAGAGGGGAGGGGTTAGACCACAGTACGTCCCTTGGAAGCATACAGACAAAGAAAATATAAAGTGCAGGCTCCCATCATTAAGTGGAGGTGCGGGTAAATGGATATATGAAATGGAAAAACACACCGCAGGACAGAAACTGGCAGTGGGAGATGTAAAGGGCCTTCTAATATCGATATTAGGGGATGCAGCGGATGACATTTGGAAGAGAGCGGGATTCCGTGGGGTAACAATAGCAAACACATCGCACAATGGGGCACCATTCGCAAACTGCAGACATGCACTATGGCAGGCACTGAGGGTACAGTACCCAGACACATCAGACATAGGAGCAATTACCTCACGCAAGATGCGTGAGAACGAAGATCCTGTTGATTATATCCAGGAAATCCAAGAGAAGTGGCGCATGGAAACTAGAGAACAATGGGACAAAACACCAGCAATATTTTATCATATACTAGTACAAGGGCTCCCAGAAGGAGTTCAGAAACAACTAAAGAAAGTAGTGGGAATGGAAGCAAAAGCATGGCCAGAAATACAACTGACAATAGTGCATCATTGCAGGACATGGCAAGGAAAAATAAAACAAAATGAAGAGGACAGGAAAACGGAGGAGGCTAAACTAGTACAGAAAAAACTTACTAAATACACAATTGAAGGGGCACTAATAACTACACCTACAACAATGACCCAAAGCCCCACACAAGTAGTGGCTGCACAAGATCCCTCCCAAATACCACCCTCACAGACTATAACACAACAGGTGCTGCCACTCCAACCATACACGACCAACATGGGAGGAGGATACTCAATGCCAGGAGCTGGGTATTATAATTACAACAGGGGAAGAGGAGGAATTATGAGAGGGAGAGGATATGGATATAACACACAACAGCAGGTGGGAGGACTTAGAAATTCCTACCCCACCGGGCAACCAGTATACCAGGACAACACAGGAAGCTTTCCATGGCAGAGTAGGGAACCACCGGTGTGTTGGAGTTGTGGATTAGTAGGGCACATATCACGCACGTGTAGAGTAAGACCAGGAACACCATCATGGAGCGAACAGGGACAGCCAAGGCCCACACAGGAACAGCAGGGCATACAGCAACAGCAGACGTTGCAACAGGGAAATGAACAGCAACAACTAATAACACAACAACAGCCACAGACATATTCACTGCCACAACAACAGGTAGCGATAACACAACAACCCAAGCACAACAAACACAACTGGGTAGGGTGACGGTCCTGGCACACAACCCTTACACAGGAAATGGTCAATCGTTGTACCCTCAATAGGACAGCCCACAGACGGCCTTGGTGTGTCCCATCCTGTCGGTAACACCTAATAGTGCGGAGGAACCACGCATAGAGGTAACGATAGGTGACAAAAATTGTCATTCCTTGTTCACACCGGGGCGACCCGGTCTTGCATAAGGGAAGGGAAATTTAAGATGTCGGACGAAGCCATGAACACCCAAGGATTCTCTGGGGCTAGAGGGTTGGTTCCTTTTACTGATAACATTCCCTTATCTATAGGAGATTATGACATGTCAGTCCCACTTTTATATTATAGTGCCTCACCAGTAAATATACTGGGGAGAGACATCATGAACAGGTTGAATATGACGATCTCCTTTACGGAGGACGGCATAATTTGCTCTACTCCAGGAATTAACATGCTCACAGCACGACAGATTATGCAAGCATACTGCGGACAGACAGCGATTAGGGCTGAGCCAGTAAATGGCGAATTATTCCAGTACGGGACAGACATGGCATTTGCATGGATGCCAGGGATAGAGGGAAAGATCTGGAGGAGGCCAGCAGCCTATTTGTTCAGACCAGAAACACCAGTCAATGAACCAGAAGAAAAGGTGGTTCCAGTGGACATTGAGAGCATTATAGCAACAGCTGATTACATTGCGGTACATGCCCAAGACAGAGAAGGAAGAGCATGGAGGGCAGTGATAGCACTAGCAGAAGGATGTAGACTCACCCAGGTGTCAGATGAGAAGCTGTTCTCAGAAGAAAAGGAGGAAGGTGAAATGGTGTTTATGATGAGTGTGGAAATATGGCTAAGAGTGGCGTACAAACAAGTGGCACAGAAAATTGCAATGGCACTTGAGGCACCCACATCCACCCCAGTTCCCTTCTTTGAGGAGGATATGACAAAAGTACCCACATCATTATGGACTACTAGCCCCTATGACGTGGGGTGCATAAAAAGTATAGGGGGAGTAAGGATAAAATTGAAAAAAGGTGCAATACTCCCCAGAGTGAAACAGTACCCACTATCAAAAGAGGCAGATGAGGGCATATATGAAACCATAACGGCCCTTATAGATAATGGCATATTGGTCCCCTCAGAATCACCATGTAACACGGCTGTATACCCAGTGCGCAAGGCTAGAGGGGGGTCTTGGCGCTTCATACAGGATCTCAGGCCCTTGAACAACATAGTAGAAGCAGAATACCCCATAGCCGCAAACCCGGCCACAATATTGTGTGGCATTCCAGCAGAAGCATCACGATTTACAGTGATCGACCTTAAAAATGCTTTTTTCTCAATACCATTGCACCCAGACTCACACGATCTGACAAGCTTCACTTACAGAAACACAAAGTGGAAACACACCAGATTGCCACAAGGGTACTGCGAATCACCCTCAATATTCAACAGAGTAATACAGATGGATTTGGGTAACATTGAAGTGGAAAGCACAGTGTTGCAGTATGTCGACGACATAATAATTTGCAGTACAAACGAAAGAACATGCAGAGAAGACTCCTTAAAGATGCTGACAATATTGGCTGAAAAAGGTTACAAGGTAGACATGGAAAAGTTACAGTACTGTCAAGAACAGGTACTTTACATTGGTCAGCTCATATCCCAACATGGAAGAAAGATTGCACCACAAAGAGCACAGGCCATTTCAAAAACGCCAGTGCCACAAACAAGTGAGAGAACTGCAGCAGTTCCTGGGTCTGTGCAACTACTGTAGAGCATGGGTATTTGATTACAGCTCATACATAGGACCCCTGCTTGAGGCGTTAAAGGAAGCTAATAAAGGGGAGAAAAAGTTGGGGTGGACAATGGAAATGAAAGAGGCTTTTGATGAACTGAAAGATGCGATATCAACTGCTCCGGTACTGGCAACCCCAGACTATGAGCGACAATTCTTTATATTTTCACATTGCGACTCAGCAGTAATGAAAGCAGTGTTGGCTCAAAAAACAAGCATGGGCTACAAACCAGTAGCATTTTACAGCGGCCACTTAGATCCTGTGATGTTAGGTCATTTCCCTTGCGAACAAGGTCTCGCCGCAGCTGCTTTTGCAGTAGAGAAAGCATCAGCAATCACCATGGGGTGCCCAACTACACTGTTTGTGGAACATGCACTATTTGCAATATTGAATAAACCTAAGTCCACCCTAACCACGCAAAGGGCATCAGGTTATGAGATTATCTTATCCAGAGCTGAACTATCAATTGTTAGATGTAGCACGGTCAACCCTGCAAGGTTCCTAGCAGAAGTAATTGAGGAAGGAGATTATGCCCACGATTGTACGCAAATAACTGAAATGTACTCATGTACTAGAAAGATTGAAGAGAACGCACTAGAGGGAGGTGAGCTCCTGTTCATTGATGGGTCATCAACTATCGATCAAAGGGATGGTATAAGGAGGACTGGGGCAGCAGTGGTAAAAATGATGGAGGTACCGGTATGTGTGGCAATGAAATGTGTACAACTACCACAGTATTATTCCGCTCAAGCAGCAGAATTAATTGCACTAATCTTGGCGTTGAAGGAAAGCTTTGACAAACGAGTGACCATATATTCCGACAGCGCATATGTTACGGCCACTGTCCACTCAGGGCTGTCGAAATGGACAAGAAGAGGGTTTAGGAGAGCTGATGGCACTCCAGTGCAACATGCCCTCCTATTGGCTGAACTAATTGAAGCAATAAATGACCCCCAAGAATTAGCTTTGGTCAAATGCACCGCACACACCAATGGTGAAGACCACATTTCAAAAGGGAATGCAGCAGCAGACGCACATGCGAAGTATGCTGCATATTTTGGTGAGATATGGAACCCCCCAGAGTCAAAGAGAGGGAGAGGGAGGAGAATGGCTAAGGAGATGTTGATAAGAGAAGGGTACACCCATCTCCCAGCCACACAGATAATGGAGCTACAAGCGGCTGCACCAATGGCAGAAAAAGAAATATGGGTAAAAAGAGGATGCACAATGTCACCAACTGACGCACTATGGCGCCAGGGTGACACTGGAAAGATTGTAATGCCACTGGCACTATTGAACACCGCCCTGAGCCAACTACACCACCCAGCCCACAAAGGCAAGGAAGTAATTGCAGCACGAATTAGGGAAGACTGGTTCTGCCCCGAGTTAAATTCTCATGTGTCAAATTTTATCAGCAATTGTCTCACATGTCAACAGTTTACGGCCGGTCACACTCTGAAGGTGATAAGAGGTACTATACCCCGGCCAGAGGGGCTCTTCCGACATCTCCATATTGACTATGTTGATATGATCAACGTATGTCAAGGAAATAGGTATATGATTGTAGTAGTATGCCCATTCTCGAGGTGGATTGAAGCAGGGCCCTGTTCACACCCAGATGCATTCAGAGCAGCTAAATTCCTAGTGAGGGAGGTCTTCCCCAGGTGGGGAGTGTGCGTGGTACTGCGGTCAGATAATGGCCCACATTTCACAAATGAAATGTTCCAGCACATCACATCCTTACTGAACATCAAGCATAAATTTGCATGTGCATACCACCCACAGGCCAACGGTATATGTGAACGCCTGAATGGCCTATTAAAGGAGGCAATTGCAAAAATACAGCAAACAACAAAGAAGAGTTGGATGTATTGCCTTCCACTAGCCCTATTTGAGCTAAGGAATAGACCAGGTTCTGACCACCACCTCACCCCTCACGAGGTGGTTACCGGACGTTAAATGCGCCTTCCCCTAACGCCAACATCAAGAGCATTTACCGATCACGAGAGTACTGCAAATGTCCTTGGTGATGAAATGTACCAATATGTGTCTTCTTTGATTACTAGTGTAGTGTTTGTGTCTCAACAGCTCGAGCGCACGCGGGGCGGGTCTAACAGCGATCAACAAGAAGACGCGGATAAAGAATTGGAAAAGGAAAGACTGTGCAAAGTTTCTAAAGGTGACCACGTACTACTCCGCAATTTCAACAGAAAGTGGAACAGCCCACGCTTCACTGGCCCCCATCTGGTAGAGGAGGTATCAACGAGAGCAGTAAAGCTACAGGACAAACGTGCCTGGAACCACCTACACGACGTAAAGATCTACAAACTCCAGACCCGCCCCAGCGCCACCGACAGGGCCACTGGAAGAACAACAACAGCGTCACCAACGGAGGGAGAGACTTCTACCACAACTAACGGCCTAAGTGTCCCCATACCCTGCCACCCCTCAGATTCTCCAGAGACAACTACTAGAAAAGAAAGGGGTGATCCCCATACCGCCCACCCCATGGTTACACGATTAAAGAGTAAAGAGACTTCCGCCAGTTGAGCCCCAAACCCTCTGCCCGTTGACCCCCTACCCATTGTAGTAATAACTGAACTGAAGGACATTGTCTCGCACATATACACATGTAAACACCTGAATGTTCTCTTTCTTTTCTCTCGCACATGCAGGTACAGCGTATTATTGTACTACTAAGAAAGTAGATAACTAACCAATTTACTGCCCAGGAGTAGATGGTACCCTCAGACGATAATTACCTGGAAGAATTTTCACACCAATTTGTATATGAAATAAAAAGGCCAACGTACCTGAAAAGAAGGAGGGTACGTGTCTACTACACAGCATTCCTCTTGGCCATAGAACATTCAATGCCCCACCTCCAACCATACTTGCCTGCCCTAAGAGATAGATCGCTTAGATTGGCGTGGGAACAGCTCTTCGCCTGGGCACTGAATGACTACTTGATAGGGAGAGCTTAAAAACGACAACTAACACTAATAACAAGCATATTAAGAATTTTCAGGCGGGCAACTGCAACGTCGCAAGAATAAGCTGCCGGACTGCAGCAAGGTAAGAGCAAAATGCCGGTGAAATTAGCATTTGTAATAAAATTGATAGGGATTTTAATGATCACCGGATTCTTGGCTGCCTCTGTATGGCAGTACAGCTATGCTATCAATATTATTGCTGTACCCAAACCTAATACACCCCCACCCCCAGCTGCAACAGGTGTTACGGCAGGTGGTACTAGTAAAATCCCACACAAGGAAAATAGAGTTAAACGCAGCACATACTCAGATAATAAAGGTATTGACAACTACATACAAGATTCAGCACACATCTCAAACAACATATGGTACCAACACATGACCCACATAGGTAAGCAGACAACAGAAGACAGCTGCTACGTTTGCTCATTAATCCCATACGCCATGAGCGCTTCTCGAACATTTGTTGCCACGGAGATAGATGGAAAAATAGCACGATGTACAATATACCTGGCACTGTTCCAGACGAAAGGAAGATTTCAAGGGACAGTGGTGGAGATACATATCCATATGAAAACAACTTCCTCAAGACTTATTTGAGTTACCACAAGAGCAGTTTACATGCTGAAGGATTCAGATACATAACAAGTGGTCCTGAAAAAGGAGAAACAAAGAAAGTAACACTACAGTACCTACCATGTGATTGGTACGCCACTGAAGTCCCTGGTAAAAACGGATGTTGGGAAAGACCACTGGTGATAATAACAGGAAAGGTGTACATGGACAACAAATGGGACATAGGAGTGGTTGGCAGCAACATGGTAACAAGAGAAAATATTTCAACTATTGATGGACACAACCATAGATGTTGGACGACTTGGGTCAAGTACGTACCCGTGCTCACGTGGATGGAGAAGGATGAAGACCCAATAACAATACTGCCGCTAACTGCGCCTAAGGTATGCTACCAACATAAAGGAGAGGTGGACGTAGGATACAACACCAACTGTGAAAGCGTGATGGAGTTACCTGAGGGGGGAGCAGGAACAGCAGTAGTAATGGACCATTACTGGGCCTGTGGAGAAAAAGCATACCACACACTGCCCCCTCTGTGGAATGGTATATGCACAATCGTGCACGTTAATGTACCATCACTAGTGGTACCCCAGAAACATGTCAAGATGGCGAACTTCCTCAAAATGGATGAAGGGAACAAGAGGAAGAAGAGATCTGTACAACCTCAGAAGGGGCCAGAGAGCAAAACCGACGGCAATAATACTGTCCTGAATAGAAAGAAAAGACAAGGAGAACCTCTGACAGGAAATTACCTATGGGGAAGGTCGGAAACAGCACTCACTTCAATTCCACCAGAACACAGACTATTCAGCAGAGCAGCAATGTTCTTCTCCTCGATAATACATCCAGGACTACAGGCTTACGCAAACGTAAAATGGCTCCAGATAACTCGATGGGAACTAATGATGACTATTAATTCTACGGTAAATGGATTCAACGCAATAAAAGAGGAACTGCGAGCTGTGAGGATGGTAGCACTTCAGAAAAGATATGTACTGGACCTCCTCACAGCAATGGAAGGAGGAGTTTGCGCTAAGATAGGACAATCATGCTGCACATTCATCCCTGCCAACGATGCTGACAATGGTACACTGACAGAAGCAGTTTTACAATTGGCCCAGATGCACTCAAAAATGATGGATGAAAGTAAAGGTGTGAAAAAGGATGAGAGCTGGTTTTTAATATTATGGTCATGGATGCCATTTTGGCTGTCAGATGGACTGAAGATTATAGTTGGATGTACTATTTTGGCTGTAGCTACACTGATCATAATAAGATTTTGGAAGGCCCGGAAGGCACGCACCACAGACGAGATGATCGAAATGGTTGGCATGCACCTCTTGTTGCCAACAGATGATGGCCAACACACAGGCACAATCATAAAAGAGAGAGAGAAGTTGCGCAACCAGATCATCACCAACCACCTGGACCCACCATCTGTGAAGCTCGAAAACCCAAGAAACCCAAGGAGCTACATAGGGAAATGGGTATACTGCACTCCTGGAGGGACCTGTGCATATATGTATTGGTCATTTGAAGACCATCTTAACCACTATGGACATTTGGGAGGAATAACTAAAATATGGAGAGTAAGAGGAGATAAAGAAAAGGATATGTTTGTGGTCGAAAAGTCGACCAGAGGGGGGACTGAAGTGGGAGAATGGAAGAACAGGCTCCCGCCCTTCCCCTCTCGCGCTTGGCCTAGAGGATCACGGCCTAGACACCCGCCACGAGAGGAGTTTGCCTATCTACCAGATGACCAAATACCCTGGTACAGGAACATACGGATGTGCCCACCTACCTGCCCAGCAGCCCGCCCTGCCCATGCCGACACCTGCGGCATGGATCAACTCGACTAAACCTACAGGTCGTTAGAGATGCCATGACGACCTAGCCAACGGTCAACACACCTGTGCAAACATGCACACCGGACACTCCCACACCAATCCACACGAAGAACATACTCAGTGCTATGACGTAGGCGACAGACATAGCCACGGACGTGCATCTTTATTATTTTTCCACATAGGCACTCAAAATGCAGAAACGCCAGACGCATAATCAACTTATCTAAAAAGGCTTGCTCACGCTTCTTCTAAGAACCATGTACCATAATGAAGAATATAACAGAGACACGATACTGAGGATAGAGCAATATAATACCGTAACCTAAAGCGCTCTGCAGCAAATGGTTCCACCTATGCACCAGGCCCAAGTAGGCCGCAAGCAAAAGCTTCCATGAACATTGAATGAGCAAGAGCTCGGTTGCTGACCCTGCAGAATGAGCCCGGCGAAAGCACACCGCCAAGGGCACGATGTTGCAATCTCGCACGCCGCAAGCCGACGCCAAGGTCGCACCTGCAAGATAAACCAGGCACACAGTGGGAAAAACAATATTAATTGTGCTGAATTCTGCCTCAAACACGGTCCCACCTCACGTGACAAAGCCAAACCTGATAGGATGCCAAGCCCAGGAGGAAGGAGACGCCTGAATCCCATGTTTCAAGACACAGGCAGATACAATTAAAAGACTCATTGGACATCTGCAGCAGTGGGAGTAGTCGACCTCCCAACATATGAATAAATCCTCACATTGTTTACACCTACCCATAGTAAAACATTGTTGCAAATGACAGGTGCACCGCGGGCTGGGCACAGCGATAGTCCTAGACTGGGAGGCTCGCGAGCGGACCAATCAGAACATGGGGCTCTTATCACTTACGCCATTAACATTGACCAATCCTCAGAGGTCTTCATGTAACAATTTTCATGTATCAAATTGAAGGGACAGCCCAAGTATATCACCTGACTAACCCTCAACCACTAACACCGTTCTCTATATGTATGCTATACTAACCCTACCACTCGAGTAACCAATCCAGAGTGGAAGTAGGTTTTTTGCTAAACTTTCTAAGGTGACGCAAGTAGCGCGTCGTACTAAGGTAAAAAGGGCCTGCGAGCCCCACGATTGTGTGTGTGTCAGGACAGACGCGTACGATCCTTGACCCATCCCTGCCGTTTTGTCTGATAAACAGCAGAGTCACCTTGCTTCTTGCGTGTGTCTCATACTCTATCTCTTTTGGGATATACGGGAGGAGTTGGGGCCTCCCTGCCCGGAGGTCTACGGACGGGCCGGCCGCCCCAGCAGAATTTCCCCCCGACACTGCTCTTTCTCCATTGCAATGAATCCTTCAACTTTTGCTCACTTGTCATGGGGATACTGACATGTCCTTTCCGGCTGTCAGTACTGGGAAACATTGTTTCCTTTAGTCTTGTTACTTTGTTGCATATTTTGGTAACTTGTTATCACATTTGGTAACTTTCTATCATGGTACAATCAATGCATC
Source organism: Ambystoma mexicanum (assembly GCF_040938575.1). Lineage (NCBI taxonomy): Eukaryota > Metazoa > Chordata > Amphibia > Caudata > Ambystomatidae > Ambystoma > Ambystoma mexicanum. Next base: position 410,736,077 of record NC_090923.1, on the reverse strand, counting down.
TTACAATGGGGTACACTTTTTGCGTTACCCTGTAATAACACTCAGAGGATTCTCAGTTACTTTAGGTGTGCCTAAGGGACAAAGTGGGGGCAGCAGTTACTTTTTTGCTATTTCTAGGTGTATTTTACTTTAGCCTTAACGCGTTTACCGCATTTGCCTACCTACTGTGGCTAGTGTCCAAGCATTACCGTGCCACAAGGTTTTTTGTTTGCCCCTTGGTCATCTTGTCACTAATGTTTCTTCCTGACCTGTGATGCCAGGAAAATCCTTATATGGACTTCCAGTGACAGGGAAAGCAGAGACATTTTGCAGGCTACTGCTGGGCCATGTGTGTGTCTTTTCTGGCAGGAAGTGGGTTGGGACTGCCTGGTTCCAATCTACAAACTGGTTTCAGTGTACCTGAATGGTATGCATGAGTTGCGCCACCAGTGGTCCTGATTGGACCTGAGATGGGGTGTGTGTGTGGGCCAGATCTTTGATTGTCTAGTGGGAGTTTCTGCTCTTACCTGGCTTTCTGGATAAGAAGAGGACCCCTGCACCCATTCCAGAGACATCATGGAAGAAACGGAAGGAGTCAAGTATCCTGTCCATCTGTAAGGCTTGTAAGGAGACCCGGCACCCGTTAATAGAAGGCCTGGCCACCAACTTAAATTGCTGCCCTGGAAGAGCCCTGTCTTGTTGAAGATCTCCAGCAGCCCTGCAAAGGAGCTGCAACCCTTGGAGTGGAGAGAACATTAATTCTCGACATCAGCTCTGAGTCCTGTGACAAAGAGCCTTTGGAAGTGCAGTCCAGTGGCTGACCATGCTGCAGATGTTGCCATTCCACATTGAGGCCTGGAACTTGGAGGATCGCCAGCGTGTGCTACAAGACTCACCTGTGCCAAATTTCATTGTTCCAGTATCAAGTGGACCCGAGATCGGAGGTGAAGTCTGACCGCGGTAAGTGTATACCCCTACGTCACCGTACATCGGTGGCCATTGTCCAAAACAGTTTTCCTGCATCCAATCCTCTGCTGAGAGGGGCCCCGCATTTGATTCTTCTGCATTCTCCAACCTGAAGACAGTACACCAGCATGTATTGCCGACCAGAGAAGTGCTCGAACCTGCAACCCCTTGGCATCAAGGGCTGAAGCTGATGGCGGGAGAAGCAACCGACGACCCTCTTCAGAAGACCTGCCAAGTTCTAAGAAGAATCGGTGTATGGGTGGTCAGTTACCTTTACCCCTATCTCCCCTTTTTAAAGTTTGGTGACTTTTAGAAACTTTTGGCTTTGCCAGTGCTTGCTTGCCCAACCGCTCCAAACGCTGGGCACACTTTGGTTAGTTAGAATATCTTGTCCTCTACCACTAGGGCCTCTTCATTGGGCCTTAGAAGCCATACACTAATTCTTCCCATCTCCAAAACTATGTCGAACTTTGGTGAACTTTTGGGCACAAGGCCCCCTACATCTGCGGGATGGACTTCTAAAGGTAGTGTGGTAATGCTGTGGACCTGCAGGGCTGCATACTAATAGCTACTTTCCTTTACAGGGGTTTATTATGCATTTTGCCATACTCCATTGGTCGTATATATATATATATAGGTATCTTTTATTTAGTGTTGTAGGCTAATAGTACATGCTAGTCATCATTTTTCATAATGTTATATGGTCATAAATATATATTTGTATAGCTGATTGTCTAAGTGTATTCCATGACTTTCAGCTGTGTGTGCTCATTGGGGACTCCTTACAGGCTCTCCAGCTCTTGAGACTTGGCGTACACCTCTCGTCCACCTACCTTGACCTGGTTTGGCTACAGCTCCCAGAGTTGTCCCTGAAACTAATCTAGGTTGGCCTTCGATACATCTGTCCACCAGGCCGGAGTATAGAAAATCAGTCCTAACAATGGGCAGGCCTGAAAGAAAGGGAAGATGATGTGCTAGGGAAAACCATGAATAATGAGAGAGCAGTCAGAATGGAGAACACCCCCATCTCTGGGCCTGCTCTGGAATATTGGTTTCTGCATGAGCTCAGGCCTGAAGAATGAATGCAGGCAAGTTCATCCAATATCTGTAGTGAAGTAGCACAGAGCAAACAATAAATTAAGGTCTTGGTGTGAAGTCGGCTCCCTAGACCTCACTGGTGACCTATCAAATGCTATTTAATGCTTATACACAAAAGTGTTGGCTTTGAAAGAGCTTGTTTGTAACAGGACTTCAGTGAAGAATGTGCATACTGCTTATAAATCAAGTGACTGAAGACAGGCCTAGCTAACACATTTTCACTGCACCAATAGCATATTTGCAGCTCCAATTGAACCGATATGTTGCAGAAGACTGCTTTGAAAAAACACTGTCAGGCACCTCAAGCACAAACTTTGAGGTTGAGGCTTGCTAGCTGCAGGAGATTGAAGGAGGGTGTGTGTGCTTTGGGTGGGGAATGGCAGGAAATGGGTGGTAATGGCCATAGGGTTTAACATGGTCATGGGCAGTCAATGGATGGTTAAATAACCGAATAACACTTAAAGCATTGTATCCCTCCTTAATTTAGTAACACTCAGGTCTCCATGACAAAGGTAATGTATGGATATGCCCCTAACCATCTTAACCAAGCATGTTCACCACTTAAGGAACAAGTGTATGTTTGTGCGTAAAGAAAGTTTATTGTACAATTGTCCAGCGAAGAGCTAGTTGACCATTTCGAGTCAAACTAACCCAGGTCTCGCCGAACCACATAAGTTGACACATTATATACATTTTTGCAAAAGTTCAAACACTTCCATATATTTTATTACAAACCACCCCCTCACATGTGATTGGACAAACCCTATACACATAAATCCCATCTTTCTCCAATTCCTCCAGTCTCATTGGTCACTGTTTATCTTAACTACTATCATATCATATTCATAGCACACCCCTCCTTCTTGTGATTCGTCTATGGTTGGTCGTGACATCATGACATGGTTACATATTCATATAAACACATAATACATTACAGGTCACAACTGGCCTGAAACCTATTAATCCTAAACATAATTGTACATGGTTCACTTGGATACTTAAAATGACACAAGGAAAGCAGAATAAACAGGTTCCCTTTGAATTGGCTGACTTTACTGGCATCCCGGAACACTCTAATCTAAATAACTACCATTTCAACATGCACAGGACATCCTGAGAATACAATAAAGCCTCTGAGTATCGGTCACTTTGGCCTCAAGCGTCACTTCACCCCATATTTTTTGCTGGTCAAAACAAATGCCCGGATCCCTCTTGCAGGCTTCCATACACTTAAAAGAGATTACATCTGCTTTTGCGATACTACCAAGCCATAAAGACCCTGGCTGGTCTGTTAGTTGAGCTGACCATCTGTGAAGGTCAAAGTCACTCATTTACTCTGCCTCTGGCCTCTGAAACTCTGCAAAACAGTTTCTTCAAGTCACTTAAAATGAATCTCACGAAACCCTGACTGCCAAGTTTAATCCATTTATAAAAAATCCCACTTCATTTAGATTCATAATTCCCTGAGTATGTATATCAGTGTGCATTCATATTTAATAACTGTCATTTTTCTTCACCGTGGGTTCTCTGTGGCCAGACCCCTTCCTCACATGCGCATTATAAAACTCCTTACTGACCAGCATCTATGCACTTCATCGCACATTATAGCTGGATCATGTTTCATATTTCATTTGGTGGTTTTGGCATTTCTCTGTCTACAGAGGTGTAAATCTAATATGCATCAACTTTACTAAAAAATAACACTAAAGTAGCATATCACATTCACATTTAACTACACTGGATAAATATACAAAATTGCAACCTTGCGCTAACCTTGCTGCACCCCCAGTCAGCAATATGAACCCCTCTTTATTATTGGGACCTTTCTTGATTATCCCATCAGTAACTTCCCTATTATACTTGCATTTCTGAAACATACCACTTTGTATAGGAGTCCACATTACATCACTTAATGAGAGAAAATGATCAGAAATTATTTTATTATTTTTATTACATTATCATATAAATATTTATATATTTATATTGTATCTAATTTATGTCTGTATATATGATATATCCTCATTCCATGCTGCGCACAGTTGTAACGTGGAATCACAAGACTTGTTCTGAATCAGAGAAATCATACACCATTGAACTATGCAGCACCAGTGACAGATACATCTACCTTTACACCAGACATATATTAGATATGATAAAAAATATTTATATGATAGAGAATGATTTGTGTGGAGCCGATATGTTAGTAAATACTACTTGCTGGTATGTCCACTTTACATAAGAGGGCCAAGATAGCCACCAAAATTGGAGAATGCCATGTATGACGCACAGACGATAAATGGATACACAAGACTTGCTCTGAATTGTTGAATTAATTTCCTGACATGTGCTACCTTCATATGTGCTGTGACAAATCCCTTGATGTCATCACTTCGACCCGGGGGGGACCTTTCTCATGGGGTCAGGGAGGTGAGGCTGCTAGCCAATAGTTCTCCAGGGGTGGTAACCAGCAGGAGGATCCCATGGGAGAGGACGCCCTCTGTGGGTGAAGGGAAGACTAACAGGGGAGAACACGGTATACAAACTACCATTCTGCCCTACATTATTCACCACACAACAGTGATAGGACCCATGCACCCCCATTCTCTGTGTCTCCTCTTCCTTCTGTTAGTTCTTCATGCAGAGTAGCCCTGCCTATAAAATAGACAATACTTGGACGAGGAAGAGTAAGGAAGTGGGTGGTTTCACAAGTACTGACACAAAAAAAGAGCAGGACAATGAAGAGCCCAAAGCGGAACCAAGACAAACATACTAGCTATTTGAGAGCTACAAGCCAGCTGACCGTAAACACTGATGAAGTCCTGTCCCAGAGGAGCATCGAGCTGGGAAGCGAGGCCATGCAGAAACGACGTGCTGCAGACCTGAATGCCAGGAGAAGGAAGCTGTCGTCCGTGAAGGCAGAGAGGAGACTGAACCCACCTGCATGCTGCAGAACACGATGTTCAGTGACGGAAAGATGGAAAACCTAGTGATGCAGGTCGAACCCAACATGCAGGGAGAAACGAGCATGGTGGAACCACCGAAAGCCAAGAGAAGATTGCGAAAGCCAAGGGGAAGCCAGAGAAGATTATGGGAGTCACAGATGACCGGAACCCTCATGGGCCAAGTTGGCGAATGGGTACTGAGAAGGAGCTGGGAATCCATAGAAGGTGTGGTTGGCAGGAAGAGAGGAACCCTCTTCCTCGCCCCAGTGGGACCGATAAGAGAAATGAAAGAGAGAATTACTGGGTGAGAAAGCACCCCAATGAGAGTCGAAGAGTGAAAAAGGGTCCGGGACCCATATATTGAGAATACTGGTGAATTGTACATGCAAGAGAAGGCCTAGCAGGGTAGTGAAGCGGGCCGGAATAAGAGACAGTGGAAGAGAGAAATATCCTTTGGCAAAAGTCAAGAGAAGACCAGGAGGGGAGAGATATCACCTCTGGTGAAAATCAAGATATCATTGATACTATCGTAGGAGAGCCTAAGGAGGTCTGGGGAAGAGAAACATTCCCCCAACGTTCTTGTACTATCAAAACCGGCCTAAGAGAAGGCCTGCGTAAGGGAGACATTACCCCCCAACTTTCTTGTATTATGGAAACAGGCCTAGAGAAGCCAAGCGAAGAAAGATATTCCCCCATCATTGATGAACTGCCTGAAGAACATCCAGAAGGAGGGAGCCAGTTTATCACTTAGTTTGCAGTTTTCTTTGAAGTGCAAGGGACAGAAATAGGTTTGGGACACAGGACGGTTGGCTATTTGATTTTGATGGACATTTTGACTTCCTCCTTCGTTTCATTTGAGGCAGGGATACCTCTCTTAGTTATAGAGACAGATAGGGTTAAACTTAGAAACATCCATATAACAAATGTTTGTGTTGACTTTGTTCTTATCCATAGACTGTGATTATGATTATTAACATTGAAAGAATGATGGACTTACGGTGTTAAAAGATCTAGTGTTAAGATCTGCTAATATGTAAGTCTTTTCATTACACATGTGTACACAGCCAGAAGTTTATCTATAAGTAACAATGGGTTACATTGTATTTATAGCTTGAACTGGCCTGTGTGACAAATTGGATTTTGCCTTGCTGCAGTACAAGAATGAGTAGGGGTAAATTGGCCAACTCAGCCCTCACATTTCTACAAAACAAAACACAACGCAAACATAAAGGTAAAACAGCGACAGTTAAGAGATAAACCTCCTTGCCTTTTGTGGTAATGTGGGCTGTGGAAGGCTATACTCCCAAAGAGAGGTGTGCACGTGAACCAGTAGTGACCCAAAGAACACAGTATCACAGTCCAAAATGAAGGGAATGTCCAATCAAGGTTCTATAAAATATAAACACTTTAATTAAACACACCATCTGCAGGTAGACAGAAAAAACGATTAACACACTAAAACCCACCTCAAAGGAAGAACAGAGAAGATGTAACAGACTGGAGAATGTAGCACTTTGAGCGTAACTCCAGGGGTGGTAGGTAAGGTACTACCATAAAAAGGATATCTTGTTTAAAACAGGAGCTATGGTGACAGTACCAGTCTCTAGGGCCCAAGCGGACCGTGGGGGAAGTTCAGAGTGAACAGTACCTGGATTTAATTCGTGGTGGGCTGATGCAGGTAGACCCGGGGTTGAACGCTGATGCAAGCACATCAGGCTCAGTTTCGGCACGTAGGATTGTGGAGGCCCTGGCAGCAAGTGGGCACCAAATAGGGACAAATGTGTGTGCTCTCTGAAGTACTGAACCAATTATAACACAAAGCACACCTAATTAAATAGATTTTAAGTTAGGTTATATACCCAAAATTGTATTTACAGTTTTTTAAAGTAGATGGTTAGTGTTATTGTAGGTGCGGGTGAGAAAACAACAACCTTGGCATATAGGTTGTGAACAATGAATGCAAGACAAAAAGTTCTCTATAGGGGAACTCACGTCCCCTGCACACTGTCTACCGCATAAAGAAGCCTAATTTTAAGAAAGGTCGAGCTCAGTACCAATTATATTAGTGGCTTTAACCATTTGGCATATTAAAACAAGCTTTGAGTACAATAATGTGAATCTTCTGTTTGACAATCATTGGTTTGTACAAAACAATCTAGTAAGTAATTCAAATGACAATTCAATTATTCAAAATAAGTACAGTAATTTATTATACAGGTAGCACAACGCGTTTCGAGTACAACTCTACATCAGGGGCGAATATTCATAATTCTATCTACAAAAGAAGTTCAAAATTAAAACTTGATAAGTCTAGTGTTAATATTTGTACACCTTTCATTTCTGATATATATGTATAATCTTTCTCAAAAAATATTTCTTATAAAGATACATGAAAAATCCAATTCTGTACTTCAGGATAATTTAGTTTCCAGTCCTCTATAGGATTTGTAACCAACAGTGGTGTATGTAAGCACCCAATTGATATCTCACGAATGCCCCAATTCTGCTAATCCTAGTCTGTAGAATACATAATGATTCAAATCTATATTCTTATATTCGTATTTAATGTAATGAGATTTAAAACAGTTATTTTGAAAAAATAAGATAAGTGCTAACCTTCAATGTTGTCCACATAGTGCCATAGCCTGAGAGAAATTCTTTAATGTAGTTCAAAATTCCAATTGTGTCATACTATTTTGAACACCCATTCAAAAAAAGATGTCACACTCATCTGAAAAAGATTTTTAGACTTCAATTACTAAATACCCTTAGTTTTCTATGGTAAATTATCTATGTAAAGGAGGGCCTATACATCTTACCAACATAATACTTGAAAATGTTCAGTGATTTTGGTAAGAGTTGAGGTTTTAAGGCTGTCTTATGTTTATCCAATAAGGTACCAATGCATCTGTAAATGCAAGGGTAAAGAATACTTTAGAAATTGTTCCTTAAAAGGTAAGTATATATTTACAAGTGAATCATTAGCCAGTGAAAGATAAGGACTGAACATTCAAGTTAAACGTACTTGTAAGAGTAATCCAGCAAAGGCAAGGAGCAGATATAAACAGAGCTGGTCTCTCCGAGCTGCTTGTTTATATGCAAATAAATGACTTCTCTTTTATGCCCGTATCTACCCGTGATGTCATCACGTGCGACTGCGTGTGACGTCACAGGCAAATAAATCGTTATTGGCCACAGTATTGGGCGCATTCGGGCACGTTGTTAATGAACACAGACTGAATAAGCAGTAACTATTAAATAGTGTGAATAGTAGGAAAGTATAAGGAATAACCTTTAGCTACTCCTTTATTGTCTAATCTTATTGAGCAACGTAGCATGTCTAGTTTTTGTTTTTTTAAACTGCGTATGCCTGTGACGTCATCACTTGTGAATGCATGTGTTATGCTCACCTGGTATCCACAGGGACGCCACCTAGCCGGGTTACTCGCTGGTATGCTTCTCAGCTTTGCCCTGATGTGGTCTGCAGGGAAGGTTCTGACTGAAAATACAGGAGACTGACCGACTTGGGTAAGTATCCTCACTCCACCCCCGTATGATTTCAGTCCCTCTGGCACCCTCTCCTCACCTTGTGGTAGAATTAGGCGTGCTCTCCGTCCTGCCTTCTTTGCAGAGGCACGTTGTCTTTCATGGGTGAGTGCGGTCCAGTTACTTCACTGACGCCGGCTCGTTTGATATTGTTCAGGTAGGTCTTATTGCTGTTCTTTAGTTTTGTTGCTATCCTGCATGCCTTTCTTGTTTAAAATGTCTCTTTTTTCTCCCTTAGGTATGCAGAGCTTCAGCGCGGTGAACTGGCTTGGTTGAGCCCCGCTGGTAAAGGATGGCGCATTAAGAGCGCTATAATGCGGTAATTAAGCGCTATGCGCAGCGCTGCGAAGTCTTGCCTTTGCTAACCTGTGTTTTCCTTCCTTGTAGGTCGCGGTGTTCTTCAGCGCGAGTGGAATGTCCGGAGTGGTGCCAGCCGAGAGGCGCCCAGCCGGGTAAGCCTTTTGAGCAGTTCGTAATTTGTAAATGTCTCCACTGCTTTCTTTAATGTTGCCTCTATCTTCCTCTTTCAGGTCGTTCTGTCCGGGAGGCGTGCAGATTCGAAGAAGCTGTTCTCAGTAGCTGCGAGTGTTTAAAGGTGAAGACTGCAGGTAAAATGCTGCTACTAATGATGTTCCTTTTGTTTCTTTGCAGGTTCTGCTTCTCCGAGGTTCGAGGGAATAGCTGGACACGGTGAGCGTCACATTGCAAGCTGCAAAGTAACGCGAAGCCTGTTGTCTTGCTCGGGTGTGGTTTAAATAGCACCAACAAAATAGTCCAGGTAAAGTAGTCCAAGGCTACCACACCCAAAACACTAGACCGCATAGCTTGGTTCTTAGGAACCAAGCTATGTGGATGCCTCCATGTTGGCTGACAATACAATAAAGAAGTTCCCAAGCACATTGTTTTTCATGGTGTATGAGCCTGGCGCCATAGGTGCTAGGACTGGCCCCATGAGGGCTTTTGAAGAGGATGCCAGGCTCTAGAGGCCCGAGTCCTGACTCCACCTGGCCAATGGGTTTGCAAGAGGGGGTTTTGGGTGAGTGTGTGACAGCGTGTGACGTCACAGGTGAACAAACTGTGAATCTCCACCAAAGTAAATGTAACTATCATTGTATCAATGATATTAATCCATCTTGTACTATCTGAATGTCAAGTATTTTATATGATTTGTAAGGTAGTGTAAGGTAGTGAACAGGAATCATTCAAGGCACCATTTGTTGAAGAGTTTTGAGAAGTGATGGGATGGTGGATGCTCTCTCACATGCTATCTATAAGCGTTCAGAACATATTCTAAATGCTAGTGGTTTCCATGAGTAGTCAGGGTGTCAATAACTGAGGTAGTGGGGCATTCCTCATAATCCCACCAATGTGAAAAATGAATGGGTATTTAGTGGCTGAAGTCTAAAATCTTTTTCAGATGAGTGTTTTGAATTACATTAAAGAATCTCCCTCAGGCTATGGCACTATGTGGACAACATTGAAGGCTGGGACACAATGCTGTGTGAATCTTGTTGTAGGTGCAAGCAAATGTTCAGTTGTTAGAGGAGCACAGCAGCCAATGCTGGTGACTTCCATCTTGTTCCAGGTGGAGTGAACAGGGAGCCACCGGTTTGATGTATGGAACAGGCAGTTTCGCCTGGTCTGGTCCTTCGGTTGCTGTGAGGCTCTTTTGAGGATAAGATGATTCCTGTTCAAGGTCTGTGCTCCCAGCTTAAAAGATTAAAAGATTCCAGTGCAGAATAGTAAGTCCTGATCCACAGCAGAGGTTATTCTTGGTGCGCCCTGGGAGCAGTAGGGGGCAGAATTTGCTTCTGCCTTGGATTATCCTTCTTCAATTCAGACTGGGCGTTTGGAGAGTACAACTCTCCCAAAGGATGTCCAGTGAGTTCTTCAGAACAACTCTGAAGCCTTAAATGACCAGAAAGGAACTTGGTGAATCTGCTGAAGGGGTGGAAGACACCTTATTTTAAGGGCAAGAGTCCTCAGGTGATTGGACTGAAGCTAGCCTGCCTTGTGGTCAATCCCTGCGCCGGGGTGGATCAGATTTTTCCCTGTTGATGCCACACCCTAAGTACTTTACTCCAGAGGAGCTGGAGGGGACAGGAAAGAGAGAGAAGGCCAGTGAGAATTAAAATGGTGGAAACCTTCTCCTGTCTAACATAATCCTACCCCCTTCCCCTCTTACTGAGAACAAAGGTCTTTAGAGATGCAGCACCCTAGTGTGAGGCTACTCCTTTTGAATGGGTGTATTCCCTTGATGCCCAGGCCTGGGACAGCTGCCTGCTGTGTGGCTGTCTTGGGTGTAGGCTGTTACCCGCTCTCACAAAGAGGAGGCCTGGCCATCCAGGATCTCATGCTGTCATTTGGCGGCCTACACCTGGCTGACCAGAATACACATCATCTTCCATAGGCAGAGATGGCTCATAGGCACTGAAATATGCACAATATCAATTGGAATGTGGCAGTTGTGATCATAAGTAGCATCATGCACTAAGCCTAAATGAAGGCATAGCTTTTATTTCGAGATTTCCCAGTCACCTGCATGGGCGACTCATGATCATCATAATTTTGGCTACAGTGGGACATATCTTATTAAATGCTGCCTCTGCGCTGCAGGGACTTGGCTGTCTCTGTGGCTGTCAAGTGGGCACCTTGTGACCTTCAACCCCACTCTGTGCCATGAGTAGAGCAGGTTCCTGCGAATTAGGCTGCTGATGCAGCAGGGCATGAGTGCACTATGATTTTGGCATGGAGTCGGGAAAAGGGGAATCTGGTTGGCAGATTACCCCTTTTGGAGACGGAATTACCCTCATCATTCTATTTGTTAATAAAAATAAAAAAGACGGGCTTTGCATCCTTACAAGATGGCAACTCCTCACAGGGTTTCACTGCGCTGATTGCTTTGAAGCCCATTTCTGAGGATAAAACATATTGACAGAGCAGTAAGTACTGAAACAACTTACAAGTTACTTCAAAATCTAAGTCAGTATTTATTTTGATTCACTGCTACACCTATGTTTTTCTGGTTCTGATAGATTTCCAAGAGGGACTTTTCCAAATATGGAAGAGTCAGACCCCAGACAAGAGAGTTGTCTCTCTTGTCTGGTGTCTGATATCTCATTGAGATAACCTTTAGCGAATTTGGATTATTTATTATACCTTCGACATCTTCTAAGCAAAACATTGGAATCTATTAATTAGAACCTCTTTAATTTTCTTCAAGATTCATTTACCCAGAACCACAAGAACATCTTTCTCAGTTTGTCCACATGAATTTGAAAAGTACTTATTCAGTTTGGTGAAATTGTGGTTACTAAAGTTGTCACATACACCAATTCAAAAATGTATTGCCTGATGAATGTCCAAAAATTCAATACGAGTACAGAAACATGTTGGATACCTTAATTGTACCTGTCACGATGGAACAAGTACTCAGCAATTTATCATCTTAATGTACAACAACATTATTGGATGTAATGTCTTGTGTATGTTTAGTTTATCATTATTTTTGATTTTTTTGTCAGTTATTAGTGGTGTATGTCTATATTTTTAATTTTGGTTTTTGAAAAACAAATCGGTTCTAAATTGATATTGCCACTTGGCTATGGGTAAGAATGACAGATGGTCAGGTTCTGTAGACATGTTTTAAAAATATATATTGTGAAAATAATAAAATAATTTTTGATAATGTTCTCTCTTTAAGATCTGTAATGTGTACTCCCTATACAAATTAGTATGCATCCCTGCTTATGTGCCATTTCCCCCTAGCTGTACTCCAATGCAATAGTTTTGACACCACTACAGCCAAAACTAATTAGACTCCCAAACACATTGTTAGTTTTTAATTTATTTAAATGTATATAGCACACAAACAGCCCTTGGGCATCAAGGCGCTGTTACATGTGATGAGCTTAGTTACATGAGGCATCTGAGTGGCATTTGGAATCAATGAAAACTAAATACATACATTATATATTACAGGCAGGTAATATTGATATTGTTGTATACAGGTAGCCATGGTCAGGATTAGGTGAAGAGGAGAGTCTTGACAACTCTACGGAAGGCTATATGGGAGTTTTCAGCTCTTAGGGATGATGGAAGGGCATTCCATTGCAAGGCTGCTAAGGGAAGCTGGCTCCTCCTGCTCTAACTCGCTTGATTTTGGGAACTGTGAGCATGTTAGAGTAATGATTCTGGTTGGTCTTGTGGATGCAGCTATGTGTATTCTCTGGGAAAAGTGGGAGAGGGCCGTTTGGTTGACACATTTGTGGGTCAGAGCGAGTGTTTTAAACAGGACGCGCACTTTGACAGGTAGCCAGTGCACCTGTTTCCTGGCTGCAGTTATGATCTGACTCGTTCTAGGGGGAACAGTGAAACTAGTCCTGATGACAAGATTTGCACACAATAGAGCATCAATGACTTAGAGTCCCACTTACTGCAGACTGCTTCAGGTGTAACAGTGAGACTAGTCCCAATAACTGTGAGTTTCCTGCAGTGCGGATTGCTGTGACATTTGATTCTTTTATACACATATTGGCTCAATGGTGCCAGCATTTGTACATACGTTTTCTTCTACTTATGTGTAATTCTGGTTACCGGCAGTCGCAATAAAGCCTTCGTGCACTTGAACTGACACATGTAATGATGCAGGACGTCCTTCTTTTTGATAAAACGGCTTGCAGGATTGTAAAATTTTGAAAGGTGGAATTGAATTGCGTGCTGAAGGATGTGTTAAAAATGGTAGTAAAGACAGCATACAGGTTAGCGTCATTAATGTAATGATGGGCCTGGTCCAGGTCAGCCCCGCAGCAATAAAGAATGATGCAGACACCAGCATGTAGCTGAACAGGTCCTCTGCTCCAACTGGCGAATGTGCCGCAGAGGCCCACCTTTATTGTGCGCAGCACCACAGTCACTTAAAGGGGCACACTACACTCCTCTCTTTTTACATTTTTTTAAACATAGAACAAACAGGCACATGCACTTACTGCACATCACAATCATGTAACACAAATAACCAAGTTCAACGATACTCTCTGGATAGCTGCACCAACGGGGGCCCTCGGGCATCAGGGGAGATCTTCTTCAAAGTCACTCAGGTAGCTGGGCAGCCGGTGGTGCACTCGTACAGGATAGTGCCTGTCCCTGCCAGGATTATCCTCTGCAGAGTCCAAACCTCCTCCTTGGTCAGTCAGGCCGTCTTGCCTGCTACTGGATGGTGATCCTTCCTGGCTGGTTCTTTCTCTCTCACTATCTAGTCTCGGCCACCTAAGTGGAGGCTCAGGCATTCAGCGTCGTTCAGGGCTCTACTACGGCGATTGTCCCATCTTCCTGAAGAAGCAGGAGTTCCTGATCACTCTCATGTTGCCATCCGATGTGGTCACCATTGATCCCTTAGTATCCATCACTCTCAGTGGGATCGGCTTGTGGAGCAAGGACAACTTCTCTCTCACATTTCTGGTTCTCACCAACACCCGGTCACCTATCTCCAGGCATTCACTCCTCACTCTCCTCCGATCATTCTCCCTCTCGTTGGATCTTCTTCTACCCTTGGATACTGCATCATCATCAATGACCAGGTGTTCGTGGTGCACCGTTGTAATACCGCCTCAGCTGGAGATACACTCATGGAGCAATAGGGGGTTGCACGATATTGCGCCAAGAACTGGTACAGGGCACGCTTCTCACACTCCCCTTGTCCATTGGCCATCCTGAAGACTTTGTTTAGTGTCCACATCAGTCTTTCAGCCTCCTCATTTGCCCTCGACCACAGCGGCATAATCTTTCGGTGAGTGATGCCGCGGTCCTGCAAGTATTCCGCGATCACTCTACCTTGAAACGGGGGCCCATTGTCGAAACATATTTCCACTGGAAGCCCATGCGTAGAAAAAGCCTTCTCCAATGCTGGTTTTATGTCCTCCAGGGACGTGGAGTCGATGAATTCTATCTCAGGGTACCTTGAACACTGATCGTCGAGGACCACAAAATGATTCTCCCTGCAGGTCGACCTCAAGTCCATGTGTATCCAGCTCCAGGGCACGCAGCTTCTCTCCATCGACTCAATACGGGGCTCTCGTCGGTGCGGCAGCTCTTCCTGACACCACACAGATGCAGATGAATTTATCCACCCTCTCCTCTAGGCCCAGAAACCACACCTCCATGCAGAGACGTACCTTGGTCTTGGCTACGCCCAGGTGACCTTTGTATGCCAGTTCCAATGATCTGCCTTTGAGGCTGGCGTGAACCACCATCTTCGATCCTCTTAACACTAGGCCATCTTCCATGAACGTGAGCTCTTCCCTTACTCTCCACATCTGCTCTAGCGCCTTCCTTGCCTCTGTGTTGCGTTTGTCAAGCCTTTCAAGGACTCTCCACCACTCGCCCTTTGTTCCAGCTGCCTGGAGTATCTTGAAACACTTGTCCTCAACTAAAGCCGTTCTAATGTCACCAATTGACATGGAGGCGGGGGTCACTGATTCTGCTAAACTGTGCAGAAACTTCTCTGTTTCCGCCTCTTCTGCATTCTCGTTCCCATGACTAGGGTGGTGTGACAGGTAGTCTGCAGCATTGGTGTTCCAAGGGCGAAATGTCAGTTCGATTTCGTATTCCTGCAGAGCGAGTAGCCACTTTTCAATCCTTGCCGGCGGCTTGGAGGAAGAACCAGTCATCGTTGGTATCAGTGGCTTGTGGTTGGTAACGAAGTTCACGGGTTTGCCGTGGATGTACAGGTGGTAATGTCTGCATCCCCATAGCACTGCCATAGTCTCCCTTTCAATTTGTGAATACCATTGCTCGGTCGCCGGCAGCTCCCTGCTGGCGAATGCCAGTGGTCGATCCGATCCACTCTCATCCGACTGCATAGGCACAGCTCCAAAACCAAACAGTCTGGCATCAACTGTGATCTCTGACCTCTTCTGCGGGTTGAAAAGTGCCTTCTTGTCCTCTGCTGTTAGGGCCCCTTTTATGTCGTCAAACGTGCTCTGTTCAAGCACCGTCCACCTCCATGTACAATCCTTCTTCATGAGGCTCAGGAGTGGTTCAGCGAGGGTGGCCAGGTTCCATATGAACCTGCCACAGTACGTGGCCATCATTAGGAAGCTACGCACCTCCGACACATTCACCGGGGCACAGGCTTCTCGTTTGACCTTTACCTTCGCCGGATCTGGGGAAATGCCACGAACCTGGAACACGAACCCGAACAATTCGATCTGCCTCTGCATGAGTGCACACTTGTCCCAATGTAGAGTATCTCCAGATGTTCTTGTTCAGACTCTGAGTAAACCATTATGTAGTCCCTGATGTTTATCGCCCCTTTCACGCCAGTGAGCACCTCTCTGATGGTGTTTTAGAAAACCTCTGTGGCTGATGATATTCCAAAATTCAGGCGCTTATATCTGTAAAGGCCTTTGTGTGTACTGAATGTGGTAATATAGCATGATTCAGGATCCAGCACGAGCTGATGGTATCCAGCACAGAAGTCCAGCTTGAAAAAGTAGCGTGCACCCTGGAGGTCTGGTAGGATGTCGTCCATGGTGGGCGTCATGTGTCTCTACCGTCGGATCGCTCTATTCAGGAGGCGCATAACCAAACAGATGCGTATGGCTTCGGGTTGTTTGGGCTTTCTTGCAATTGCGATGGGTGAAACCCATGGGGTTGGTCCATCTACCTTCTCAATGATGTCAAATCTTAGTAGTTTGTCCAGTTCGTGCTCTACGCATTCTCTCAGATGAAATGGCACCCTCCGATGCTTCAGCAAGACAGGTTGGACTGTGTTCTCAATGTGCAACCGCACCGGGTCACCCACCAGCTTCCCAATTCCAGTGAAGACACTTGCATAACTAGTGAGCAGGGTCTGGACATCCTCGAGGTACATCCCAAATGCAATATTTACTAAGCGCAACACCTCAGCGGCGGCGCACCCCAGCAGGGTCACTTTGCTCACCTTGGTGACAAAAAACAGGCTCTGATGGATGCGTCCTCATGACGGACACAGGCCACAAACACGCCTTCTAGGGGCAGTGGGTGTTTTCCTGCGAAAATTAATATTCGCACCATTGTCTTGTTTAGGGGTGGAGCATTGTTCAATTGCCAGTAGTGGTCCTCTGCCATGACGCTCACGGAGGCTGCAGTATCGATCAGTACGGGGACCGGGGAGTAACAAATACGGACCACACACCTGCGCAGGCGTCATCTTGACCTTTGAAGCACAGACATGCTTGAGATGAAGAAAATATCCTCCTCATCTTCTTCCTGTTCCTGGGGCTCGTCCTCCACCGTCGGTTGTTCCACTTGGGCCACCTTGTGTTGCGATCTCTGTGTCACTGGCTTCATTGACGCCTGCCCCCTCAAGTGTGTCGACAGTGCCGGCACCCTGCAGATGCGAGCAAAATGGTTTGCTTTGCCACAGCGTCTGGCCTGCACACATGGCCCTTCGCTGGACAGCCTTTGAGATGGGGCAGGTCATAACTGCAGTTAAGGCATGGGGCCGTCTCCCTCACTTTATCTTCTTTCCTGCTCCACTGCTGGCGCCTGTCACCTCTCTGAAACAAACTCCCTCCTACTGCACATGTGTCCTCTACCTTGATGGCCTTCATCGCTGAACACATTTTGTTTGCCCGGATAGCCGCCGGTTCGTGGAACCTCCCAGTTCTAGGATATAGTGTGATTCCGGGCTCACACAGTTTCTGGTGCCTCAATTTGACCGCGAGGCAGCCCTGTATAACTTGTTGGCGCACCTCATGCTTCACCTAAGGCCAAGCACACACCACTTACATGCGCCGTAGTCTGCTGTGAAAGGCGTCGAGAGACTCCTCCTCCTTCTGTACAGCAATCCTCATGAGGGTCCTCTCATAGTCCACGTTCACCATGGGTGCAAAATATTCCAACACAGCTGCTTTGGCCGCAGCACATTAGTTGTCCACGGGTTGCAGAATCTCACAAATTATGTGGACACCGGGGCCAGCCAAGTAAAGCATTATGGACGTCATTGTATCATCATTGTATGTACCTGTGGCCTTGAAGAAAATGTCTTCACTCATGCAATACATCTGAGACCCAGTGACGACGGGCCCCCATAGCATCACTTTCTTGCAATGGGAGGAGGTGTGATGATGAGCGTGGTATTCTGGCAGATGCAGGTGCCTCGTTCTACTCCCCTATGGCACACGGCGGTAACGATCCCTTGCAGGTGTAGGCACAGGGGGTTGTCTGGATGAGGGATACCATGGCAAAGTCAAATGTGGGGCCAAAGCCGCACAGCACTCACCTCAGGAGCTGCAAACCTGCAAGGCCCTGTCCAACCTTCAACGTGGTGCCAGCCTGCCAGGGCACAGAAGCACTCCATCAAGGAGCTGCAACCCAAGCTGTGGTAGCAGCAAGTGGTGCCGGAGGACAGACTGTCCTCATCGACAATGCTGGCAGCATGTGGTGCTGGTGGAGGCGCTGTCCCTCAGAAGAGAAGAAACTGGGTGACGCGTGATGCGTGCACCACAGAAGCGTAATGGAGGGAGCCTGGGGCTCTGCACATGTGCCACATGTGAGCCCTGTAGTCCGGCGTCCGGTGTCCCTGTAGTGTCTGGCACTGCCGGTGGCTCAGGCCTCGAGGCAGAAGAGGTGGAGGAGGGTGTGCGAGGGTGCAGAAGCGGGCTGGCGAGCCAGGAGCCTGCAGCAGGCAGGGGCAAGCTGCCATCGCACAAGCAGGATCACCCGCCTTGTCGCCAATGTAATGATGGGCCTGGTTCAGGTCAGGCCCAGAGCAATAAAGAACGACAGACACCAGCGTGTAGCTCAATAAGTCGCCTGCTCCAACTGGGGCATGCACCACAGGGGCCCACCTTTATTGGGCGCACCATGTGACTGTGTGCGTAGCACAGTCACTTAAAGGGTACACTACACTCCTCCCTTTTCATATTTCTTTAAACAAAGAACAAACTGAATGCATGCACTTACTGCACAACACAATCATGTAACACAACCAAGTTCAGCGATATCCTCTGAATAGCTGAACCAATGGGCATCAGACGAGATCTACTTCAAAGTGGTATGACATGACGCAGATGTGTCAGTGGCCAGTCGAAAAAGCACAAGAAAAGCTCTAATGATGGTAAAGCACTCCATTGCTTTCCAAAGCTAGAGTTGAGCTCAATACATATGATGATACCAATAAAAATAATAATAATAATAATAATAATGACAGGGATACGTTAAAAGAGAATGTTGTCAAAATTGTAGTTGTAAAAGTGTAATCGCCCAGCCATATCTGAAAAGGTATGTTGGGCTTTCCTAGACCTTCTCCATGGACAGAAGTACTGTCGAGCTGTGAGAAAAGAAGACAACCATATCTGGAACAATGGAAGGGTAATTCTATTACACTTTTTGATGCCACGATCATAGGAAAAACATGACCCTTGTGTGTTGTTTGCTCTTTGCATCGCTTTAGGTTTGGGGGATAGCTCAGGGGCAAAACGTTTGTCTTGGAGGCAAGACAATGCTGAGCAACACAGGTTTCAATCCCGGTCCTGTAGGAAATAAGGGGGCTGAGTTATATCTCAAACTTCATGGTTAAATGAGCATGCAGTAAACTGAAACCCATGTATTTCTGATGCTCTGGGGTATTTGAGAATGTGGTAAGTTGATGATAGCAGTAGCCAAGCTTAGAATAACGTGATAATGTCATCCAAGGCAGACTGTACCATCTATTAGGACCCTTGGGGGATGCGCAAGCCAAACAGTTTGCTCCAAATCTGGGCCGAGTTTAACGATCCAAGCCAGGGTTCAGAACAACTCGAGTGCTCTGTACACCCACTCTCCACCAAGCGTTGCTTGTTCCCTCTCCTCCCCTGCCTCCAATCCCTATCTCGAGCCCCTCAAAACCGCCGCCTCGCTCGCCTTACCTTAACAATTCTCCTCCACCAGGGCAACACTGCTTGGCCTCTTTCTTCAATGGAAATGGAAGGGAGACCCCATTCCATTTTCATGACAACCATGACTCTCTTTTGTTTGAATAGCTAATTGCTATTAGCACCTCAAGGGTTTGCCTTGGGGTGGCAATGGCAATAATCACGTGTTATCGGCAGGTGAAGCCCACCGAATGTGTGATCATTGCCTTAATAACAGTCTGCCATTCTGAGGTAATGGTCTGAGCTAAGCAGGGGCATTGCCAATGGTAGAGCTATCAAGAATATTTGTTTCATTTGTATACATGTTCGTTCCATTGTAACCTACCTACACATGGACATGTGTAGTTTATTATTTGATGAGTAATTATAGTTAATGACACTCACAATAAAGCCTTCATGCAGCTGATCTGACACGCATTTCAAATACAGAATGCTTCAGGTCTTGCGTTTTGAGTATATAGTTTCAGTCATAATAAATGTTCTCTTTTTGCATATCTCTCAACTCACCCAGATCCATCCAAGGTGCCTAATGTGTGCAAAAAGGGTTAAATATAACAAAAAGGAATGACCAATGAAGTCGCGTACATAGAGCTGTTGTGAGAATTACATAAGGAGCACCTAAGTGCATGGTTGCCCGAAGGATGTGGGAGCACTAAGGAGGGAGGGGTCGACCAACATCAAGGCATTAGCCCAGCACCACATAGGGCCAGTGGCGGTTCGTGAATTCTTTAATTTGAGTGGTATACATATTACAGAGTGACTGAGCGTACAGAGGGAGTTCAAAGCAACCAAGGGTGGTTTTGTGGGGATTCCCCCCCAAAATTAATTTTTGATATTGTGTTATAATGGTGCATTATATAGCATACCTTAATTGCTACACAATTGCTATATCAACCCTATGTAAAGCAAGCAGGAGGGATATCTGCATATTTTACTTGGACACATGGTTATTCAGCATCTTAGACTGATTATTTTCTGCTACCGGTGGCATTGTTGAATTTTGTTAGGGATTTTGTTTTGACTTGCACTGAATTAAGTGACACTGTTGTAACTAAATTGGTGTTGCAGTATAATCCAAGAAAACATGCTTGTTTGGATGGAAATTATAGTGTAAATAGAGATGGGAACAGAATTAGATGGACTGAGCAAAATGTCATTGCTTTTAATGAAAATATTATAGGAGATTTATTTTAAAATGCCACAATTAGATATTTTAATATAGATGAATATTATAGGGTTATAGAAGGAGCCACATAATATGTAAATAATATATTGATAGAGAAATATCCAAAGGATAAAATGAATTACAATCTTATTGATCAGAAAAAGAAGCAACTTCTGAAAGGTATCAACGCTGCTAAAGTGAACAATATTGATTTGGCTGTGTGGGGTATAATAGTAGTACGACTTACGACCAAATATAAAAGTATTGTTGGGATGCACGAAGCAGCTTCATGAGCTTGCAGTGGCAATTTTGTTTACTGCCCTAAGAAACACTGATACGCATAGGTTTTGGTACTTCTACAAGCATTGGACTGAGGCTATATTGGATAAAAAACAGATTATTTCAATAGAAGAAAACATATGTAGGGAATATATTATTAAGATATACAATGTTTATCCTGTGGGAATGTAATCCCCTAAATATTATGAGCCTGTTGGTAGGTATCATAGAATATGGCTCACTATTGATGACATAGTTATCTTGACAAATAAATGAAAACCCTCCAGGGCCTGGTACCTGACCAGATCCCTAACATTGTATTTTCAGAGATTATAAATATGGGAACCATACCAGAGGGTTGGAGGAGATCGACCCTATTTCAAATATATAAAAAGGGTGATAGGTTGATCCCCTCCAATTATCGGTTGTTGTCGAGGACCGATACAAGCTCTAAAATATTTGCCCAATTGCTTGTGGAAAAAATTACCCTTTTGATAAAAGATCATACATAAACTGTTTACAAATCAACAAACTGGGTTTCGCAAAAGGATGGGGATCAGTGTTAATCTTTGGACCCATACTTATTTGATACTCAATGCACTAGAACAGAAAGGCTGTGCATTATAGATTTGCTCTATAGATTATAAAGCAGCATTTGTTACCATGAACCGCCAAATACTATGGAGAAAGCTAGAAAAGTGGGGTCTATGTCCTGACATAGTGCACTTTATAAAAGATCTGTATACTAATATGACATTTAAGCTTAGTATGAATCAGAAAGGCCTGCTGACTGATAGTATTCAGACCAATCATGGCCTCAAACAAGGTTGCACCTTAGCTCCTATCTTATACAACCTCTATGTTGCTGACCTACATGAAGAACTGATAACATTTTACAATTTTGCACCACGTTTTTGGTAAGCAGCACGTGGCTTGGTTATCATATGCTGATGATACCATTATGTTACATCAGACTCCTGTGGGTCTGCAGCATAGCCTGAATGCCTTATATAATTACTCTTTGCCAATGGGTTAGTAGTTAATTTTAAAAAGACTAAGATTATGGTCTTTATGGGTAAGAAGAGAAAATGAATGGAAAATTCATGACAAAGAGTCGAGATCGTGGATGAGTACACTTATTTGGGTGTTCCCTTCTTTGAATCTCTTAATTCTAATAAATTGGGGCTAACAACTATGAACCAGATACTTAAGAAATATAATGCTACAAGAAATTTTTATTAGATATAGGGGGTTCATTCAATTGAGGGATTGCTCAAAGTGTATAAGCCTAGTATTGTACCATCAGTACTGTATGGTTTGGACTCCTTCACAAATAAGGAAATTGCTTTGCTGAGACAAATTGAGGGGAACATATGGCGGCTCTCTAATTCTATCCTAGTTGACAGTATAAACAGTGAGCTGGGGTTGATATCACTATGTACACAAAAGAAACTCAATAGCGGAATATTCTATGTGAAACTCTTGAATGTATTACAATTTTGTACAGCTTTCAAACCCCACCACGCCAAAGGTATTTTTGGAGTGTGGAGGAAGGAGATGTTATCCTTTTATAATGAAATCGGGTATGTGCTATACATGCCACTTAATGTTGCGTTAGCATGTTGAGAAATCACAAGGAAAGCATATACATGGGAGAAGAACAATAATATGGTGAAGCTGGCTAGCACATTGCATTTTCCATGTATGTGAGCCAAGGTTTCCCCATAAATCTGCCATTTTCTTACATTACTAAATTGAATAATACAAAAGTATGAAAGTTTATTATGCAACTTCATCTTGGTTTGTTGCCGACTTATTCGAGGTTGGGTGCAATGAAAGAAAATCCCTTATACAGAACGGTCATGCCGCCTTTGTAACCTTGAAATTTAAACCCCTAGCCATTTGTTAACATGTTGTGATAAGCTCAGAGAAATACATTTTAATGTATTTTATAATTTAAGATATAGATTGGATGATTTTTATACGGAACAGACATGCAGCCTCATTACGGGTCCGGCGGAAACCCTGCCGGTGCTACCGACGGGTTGCTGCTGGACCCGTAAAAAATTACTAGCGCCTGACTTCCTGGTGCCACTGGGATATTCCAAGTCCGGTGGCCAGGAAGTCGGACACGGTAATTTTGTTATTCCCCATTCCCATGGAGTCCCATAGGACTCCATGGGAATGGGGACACGGGAGCACCGGCAATGTTAACAACGGTGCCGGTGCTCCCGTGAAAACTCTGCGAGCGGGTGTCATCCTTCCCGGCAGGTCTGACCCTGGCGGGTGGGACAGCACCCACCCGCAGAGTTGTAGTGTGCAGATCTGGAAACAACAGTGCCGGTAGGCTTACCAGAACTGTTGTTTCTGGACCGGCATAATTGTAATGAGGCCCATGGTCTTTTTTATTCTCAGTGAGTTGAACAATCGTAACTTTACGTTGCATTATATGTGGCTGGAGATAGAGAAAGGAATTAATGCGGTAAAGGATATTAAATGAAGAATATTTCGAGGTCCTTTTAATTATAAGTGAAATTTTAGAAGAAGTGATAAGTAGGGATTTTTGTAGAATGTATTAGACAATTTATTATAATGGTATATAGATTGACTCGAAGGAGATGTAGAAGCAATGCTATTTTGTATGATGTTGTAGGAAATTATATTTGTTTTTATCTGATGTAATATTTCTGAATTTATAATGTATGTGATGTTTTAGTGTTAGAATACTTTAATATATATATTTTTTAAAACAGCATACTTTCTTTGAAAAACTGGGGATCAAGCCAAACAGTTTGCAATTAGTTTTGTAGGGTAATTACAATCCACAAATGCACTAGCTGCAAGTCACCAACAATGCACAGGAATATTTCCTAATGCATTGTTTTGATGCCTTCGTCCACCAAATATGCCAATATAAACAGATTTTCACAATGACTGTGCTCATACATTTCCATTCTGGCAGCACCATTACTTGGCAGAGGTACTGTGTAAGAACATACTCATGTTTGCTTTACACATAATGGTAGTGATGATACTGTTAGAGAACATGTCCTCACTGATCCTGCCAGGGTTAGACTGGCTTAACTGCCACTCTAGCCAAGTAACACATATCCTGCTTCCTTTATCATAGATGCCCAGAATAACACAATACATGCCACAGTAAGAAATGGCTAGACAGGCTGCCCCAAAAATGGCAGTCTAGCAAAGTAATAACACATCATCCTTTCTTTTAATGAACTGCCAGTTGATGAAAGAAAGGTTGATGATTTTTTACTCGGCATATAAAAAATGCATTGTTGCTGCCACCACTTAGACCCCACTCACTCCCCAACCCAGCACAAACTCACACGCACGTACACATTCACAACCAGTATTCACTCACTCATTCACAGGTGCCTCAATACACCATATACTCACTCATTCACGCACACACTGACATTATAAAAAAATATTGCTGCACTCAGCTACGCTCTAGATTCAGCTCCACCACGGCCTGCAGAGAGCCTTCGGCTCCAGCACAGCATGAACAGGAGGCAGGAAGTATGTGCGCCCCTCGCACATACAAACATTCAGTTCCCCAGCCAGCATTCCCAATGGTCCATGCATGGCTGGGGAAGCAACACGCCCCAGCCATTCATGGCTCGTTCAGCATGCACGGCTGAGGAACTGAACTGACGGTTCCTTTGACAGTTGAAGGCAGCCCAGGAGTGCTTCCTCAGGTGCAATAAGCATCTGAGGGAGTGCTCTTGGGCTGGCGCTGCTCCTCCTGAATGGGCGAAGGTTCTGGTGAGTTGAAACCCCTTTGCCCATTATGGATGAGCTGCCCCTGCATATGGGTATGCGAGGCATGGGACAGAAGCGGGGTCCACAGAAAAGAGAAAGAGGGGTCCACAGAAGACCATCAGGAAGAGGTGTGAAGGAGAAGTTGTGCAGGTTTTGGGAGGACTGCCAGCCAAATGCAGGCTCCAAATGCAGGTAGAATACTGGCAAATACTGCCCATGTTAGGAGAAGGCTGATTGGCTGCTCCCGGATTACAGGGTGCTATTGTGAAATATACATCCCAGGTAGGAGAGAAAGGACGGCTAAAAGAGGGAATTGGAGCAGGCTGATGAATGAAGCTCTGAGATTTGTTTAACACTTGATTTAACAAAATAAAGCCGCGTTCCTTTCTCACATTAATATTTTTGGTGTCCTTCAGTGGGGCGAGAGCTCTAAGCTCTGTTCAAGACCACAGTGTTAGGTGTTCTCCATACTTGTTAGGGTTCAGTTATATAACCAACCTGGTAAATGGAAGCCCTTTCCTGCTGTTACTTTTAATCTGAATGAACCCTCAAGTGAAGCTGACAAGAACCCATTTGCCTCATAAATTGATGTTCATCAAAGGTCAATTGTCCACATCAGGAAAGGCTCTACAGAATTAGGTTATGCCTTGTGGTTTTCCCACCCAGATCTTAAGGGGCAAAGAAGGTTTAATGGCCACATGACAATAGTCATAAGGAACAATGAGCACCATGTGCTGCATGAGGGGAGTAGGTGGCATTGATCAATTTGAATCAGGCATGTCCCAGTAACGTGAAAGATGCCCATATTCTCTATATCTTTGGGGGTGAGAAGGGCCGACCTGTTGTTCGACGAGGCAGATCTTTTTGCCTTTTCTATAGTTGTTTCTTTATAGCCTCTGCTGATGAATCTTTCTTTGAGAAGTCTGTATTCATCTTGGTATGTGCTGTCATTACTGCAATTCTGTTTACCGTGCATGAATTCACCTTTGGGAATGTTCTCAATGACCGTCTGTCTGCGGCAATTCTTATGTCCAGGAAGTCAATGGTGTGATGCCTTTCTGTCCCTGTTGGTTGTATGCCAAATGTATTGGTATTCAGGTATTCTTTAAAAGAGTGGAGCTGGTCTATGTACCAATACCATTTTTGGATGTGGTAGCTGAAGTCCATATTGGTAAATGCAAAGATTTGGTCAAAATGATGCATGAACAGGTAAAAGACTGGAGGTGTGTATGTTGCGCCCAATGCAATGCCGTTCGTTTGGCGGTAGTATGTGCCATTAAAAATAAAAACGTTGTTTGTGAGAGAGTATTGCAGAAGTTCTTTCGTCATCTCTAGATGCGAGTAAAAAGATGCAGATGCCTCAGCGTAAATTGTGAAAAACATACTAATCCCCAGGGATCACTCTCTCAAGTGGCCAGGGCATGACCATTGCCTTTGGATCCAGATCCTAGGGGTGGACCAGTGTGGTCTTCAGGGAGTGGGGGGTGAGGCAGCCGAGGCTGAGACGCAGTATTCTCCACTTTTTTGTACACCTAACCCATCCTATTGTTTAGGATTCTCCAATATCCCAACCCTCCCACCCCCCTTTCTACACAAACACTAGGCCAAGGAAGAGCGCGACTGAGAGTAACTAGACTAACTATTATACATGGCACAGGGCATGTCCTGCTAATCGGGTCAGAAAAAGTTTGGCACTTGACTTTAAGTGCATACACCTGTCACCAATTAGCTCTCCTCATACGGCTAAAAGGCGATCCATAGAGACACCCTCTGAGCAAGGTGGAACACGAGTAAGAGAAGAACTTCCGGGGAGAAGGCAAATCTACTGGAGCAGAGCGACAGACCAAGGGATGAGAGCAGCGGGTTGAGAATCCCAGGAGTCCCCTACCGGAGGTCGTTGCCTTCTAAAGGCCACAAAAGACAGATGGAGAAAGCCAAATCCCAAAGCAGAAGGCTGCATTGTGTTTCAAGGATGCCAGCGACCCTCCTGGGTGAACTGAAGAGTTGGGGAGGCGAGGTCAAGCCTGTGGTACTAACCTTGACTCGTTAATTGGACAAGTGTAAAGACAAGAAAGAAACGCACATAGCCGGTGAGTTGGCAAGTGACCTGAGAGACCGGTGTGAGCTTGGGAAAGATTGGAGTTGCAGCATTATATCGCAAGTGAAGACTGCACGCATGTGGATGAGACATGAAGAAAGGCATAACTGTGAATGAACTTTGTAGTAAAGATAGCGCTGAAACCAGCCATAGTGAGTAACGGAGTGGTCCGGCGGAAGGAAGTAGCCCACTTGAAAGTCTCTATGAAAGGTGAATTGTTTGTAGCGATAAAGTGAATGAACTGTGAAAGGGAAGTGATCAAGATTAACCCAGAGAGAATGGGGGAGTATAAAGCTGAACGTTGAACTTTGAGTCAAAGTGCTCCTGCAGAGGTCTGTAAAGAAAACCATGCAGATTTGAAAGTCTTCGACATCCAAAAACGGTTTGAGCCTGACTGAGGGGGACCTGAAGTGTAATAAGTTTGGGGAAGGGAGCCCCTTCAAGTATTGTTGAACTTGTGTTTTAAAAGGTCTGAGCCGATAGAGAGGGACCAGCGTGAACTTGTTTTGAAAGGTCTGAACCCGACAGAGGGGGACCAACGTGAACTTTTGTTTTGAAGAGGTCTGCGCCCGACAGACGGAATTGGCATGCCATTTGTTGAAAGTTGTTTGAAAGACTGGAAAGAGAGACTTTAGCGTCAAAGGCTAGGCGGGCCTTGAACCATGATTTTGAACTGTTCTCATGTTCCCAAACAAGAGTGTGTCATCCTGCCTACGCTGACCGCCTTACTCCATGCAGTTTAATGTGGGGAGGAGAGCTGATTCAGTTTACTTTATTCTTTCTGTTTGAACACTGATTTTCGTTTGCATACATATCTCCTTTTTACACTTTTTGTACAAGAGACAGGGCAGTCATTAGGGGTTGTTAGCATAGGCCATTTTTATTTGACAGACTCTACTAGGACTGTTTTATTTATTATTTGATGGTGAGACTACTCCCATCATAGTTATAGGGCAAAGTAGGAGTTTTTTCAAATCCAGACACTTTAATAAAGGTTTTTCAAATTGTACCTTTTATATCCGTGTCATACTTGTGATACCATGCCTTCCATACAAATGGTGTAAGAGATGGGATCCGACTCAATTGAGGCAAATTGAGGGCCCCTAAAATTCCAGAAACTTAGTCACAGAGCCTCAGACCCCTCTACTGCAACAAAAGATTCCATAGGCTTTGATATTTGTAGTAGCAGGGTAGCCACTATACCTCCCGGTAAACGATGGATGATTCCCACATACTTAGTTCCAATACCCCCTGCGGGTTGTTATATAAGATTGACTCCAAAATCTGTCCTGGCCTGGAACTTTGGTCTAGACGTGCTAGCAGGCATTATAGATCCTGATTTTCAGAGGACATAAAGGTTCTCCTACAGAACCATGGTGAGACCCCGTTTGAAATACGGCGTGGGTACAAAATTGCCCAGAGAATTCTCGAGAAGGCTCTATTTCCCTGTTTTGAGAAAGAAAATGAACCAGAGGAAACTGAGGGAGGTAATTTAGGCTTTGGTGAAGCCGATGAGACACCTATCATTGAAGCAGAACGGGAAGAAGAACTTACACTCTTTCCCGATCTGGCCTTCGCCCAGTGAAATTATCCAGTACGTGCAGAAGCTTTCTTACAAGTGATTCCTGAGGGAGAAGAACAAGAAAAGGGGAGTCAATTTTTCTTCTTGAAACAGGGATTACTATATAGAAGGGAGACCTCCATGGAAGGCCTAAGTAAAACTCAGTAACACCGAAGACCCATCGTAAGATCGTGCTAGAGATTGCACACTCTCATTTGACAGGGGCACACTTGGGACAATCTAAAACCCAAGCTCACAACAGTGGGAAATTCCAT
The DNA here is from genome assembly GCF_040938575.1 of Ambystoma mexicanum. Taxonomy (NCBI): domain Eukaryota; kingdom Metazoa; phylum Chordata; class Amphibia; order Caudata; family Ambystomatidae; genus Ambystoma; species Ambystoma mexicanum. The sequence goes on along the minus strand of NC_090923.1, from coordinate 410,707,487 downwards.
TGGCCAGGTATCCATGCGGACATAAAGAACTTCATTCAGACATGTGAGATATGCCAAAAGAAACAGCTCATACATTCCCTTGCATACCCCTCTAAACCCATTACTGATAATAGAAGTCCCTTTCTCTCGAATCTGGATAGATATCGTCGGACCGTTGAAAACTTCTAGACTGGGTAATAAGTGTGTTCTTGTAATCGTTGATTATGCTACCCGGTACCCAGAAGCCTTCCCCATGCGGAACAGCACAACCCAGCAAATTTTAAAACATCTGTTGCCATTTTGTTCTATGGTTAGTTTCCCCAAGGGAATTCTAATGGATCAGTGATCCAATTTTATGAGTACGCTTATGGGTAAAGTCAAGGAATTACTACACATTACCACCTTAAGAACCACAGTTTACCATCAATAAATGGAAGGATTGGTAGAGAGATTTAACAAAACTCTAAAAATGATTCTGGGAAAATTGGTAGACAAGGATGGGAAGGACTGGGATTGTGTGATCCTGTGGGCCCTATTTGCAGTAGGAAAGACCCCTCAGGCATCCACCGGTTTCTCCCCTTTTGAGTTACTCTACGGTAGAGAACCAAGAGATGTCTTAGACATGCTCCGTGAGACCTGGGAAGAAAGAGAAACTGCACCATTTCCCCACTCACTGACGGTCACCCAATTGCGAGAGCACATGAAACTCGTCCGGAGCCTAGTCCATACTCACATGGAGAAAGCCCAAGCCCAGTAAAAATCTACCTATGACGAGAAGGTACATTTAATATCATTTTCAGTGGGACAGAAAGTATTAGTCCTCCTACTTACTGCTGAAAATAAACTTGTCTCAAAGTGGCATGGGCCCTATGAGGTGCTAGAGCAAACGGGAACCTGTACCTATAAAATAGCCCAACCTGACAGAAAACAAAAGACCCACCTCTACCACGTAAATCTCCTAAAAGAGTGGGAAGATAATCCTTCCGCCACTACCTCCTCTATATTGTTTTGTTTGGTACCCAAGGAAATAGACAACTGTGAACTTATTCCCCAATGGCTATTTAAACAGATACATGAAGATTTGAACAACCTTATTCTGGCATTCCCTGATGTATTCTGTGAGAATCCAGGGAGAGTACATGGTACGTATCATTATATTAGAACTCCAATGGGAAAAGTGGTCCATTTGAAGCCATATAGACTCCCAGAAGCCTGAAAGCAAATAATAATTGATGAAGTTAAAGAAATGCAGAAGACAAACATTATTGAAACCTCTTTGAGTCCATGGTCCTCCCCTATTGTGTTGGTGACTAAACCTGATCATTCTTGGAGGTTTTGCATAGACTATAGGCAGGTTGACGCCATCTCTGCCATTCGATTCCTATCCTATGCCATGCATCGATGAGTTAATAGATAAACTTGGAAATGCCACATTTCTGTCAACCCTAGATTTAACCAAGGGACATGGGCAGGTCCCTACATGGACCTGATAAGGAAAAGACAGCTTTGCTGACACCAGTGGGACTATTCCGATACAAAGTCCTCTCTTTTGGACAGTATGGGGCCCCAGCCACTATTCATCGACTTATGGGCAGGATATTACAGCCTTATTCCGATTTCTGTGGGTCCTTAGACATTTATAGCCAAGCTTGGGAAGACCATATTTTTCATCTTTCTACTATTATGAGAACCCTCAGAGAGGCCATCTTAACTGCCAATCCGTCAAAATGTAAGCTGGCTCAATCGGCTGCGAAATACCTATGCTTCTTTGTAGGGAATGGCAGTGTCCAGCCCCAGCAAGAAAAAGTGAAAGCCGTCCTAGATGCCCCCATACCAAAAGACCAAGAGAGACCTCAGGGCATTGCTATGATTGATTGATTATTACTGTAGGTTTATCCAAAATGTTTCAGATAGGACAGCTAGATTGACAGACAAGCCAAGAAATGCTGAACCCCAGAAGATTCAGTGGACTGATAAGGATAATGCATGTTACAACAATCTAAAACAAACTTTATGTCAGAATCCAATATTAAGAGTAGCACACTTCTCCAAACAATTTGTGTTACAGACCGATGCCTCCCTCACAGGGTTAGGAGCAGTGTTATCGCAAATATTCTATGGATTAAAAGATTAAGAGACTACATCCTATTCACTTGCCGTAAACTCTTCCCATGTGAGAAGAACACCTCTGTGTTGGAATTAGATGCTCTTGCCATCAAATAGGCAATTATCCATCTGAGGTAGTCCGTTCTAGCGAGAAAGTTCATACTTGTCACTGGCCATTCACCTTTAGTATGGATAAGTCAATGAATGGACTGTAACCCTCGAGTCATACGATGGTTCTTAGATCTGCAACCCTACTGTTTCACTGTGGAACACCGAAAAAGGTAAAGAACATGGAAATATTGATTTCCTTTCCCGGTTTCCCTGTGAAACAGATGCGGCTACATCGCATAACGGGAGGGTATGTGAGAAACCAAAGGGTGTCTCACCTACTAGTCCCCGGGGATCTCTCTCTCAGGTGGCCAGAGCATGGCATTTGCCTTTGTATCCAGACCCTGGGCTGTACCAGTGGGGGAGGGTCACCTTGTTGAGGGGTCTTTGGAGAGTGGGGGTGAGGCAGCCGAGGGTGGGACACGGTATTCCACACTTTTTTGTACACCTAACCCATGCTATTTTTTAGGATTCTCTGTTGTCCAAACTCCCCCCCACCCGCTTTCTACACAAACACTGGGCCGAGGAAGAGGGTGACCGAGAGTAACGAGACTAAGTTTTATACAGTGCACAGGACATGACCCGGTAGGCGAGGCCAAGCCTGTGGTACTAACCTTGACTTGTGAATTCGGCAACTGTAAAGACAAGAAAGAAACGCATGCCTCTGGTGAGTTGGCAATCGACCTGAGAGACCGGTGTATGCTAGGGAAAGATTTGAGTTGCAATATTATATCACAAGTGAAAATGCATGCGTGTGGATGAGATACGAAGAAAGGCAGACCTGTGTATGAACTTTGAAGTAAAGATAGCGCTGAAACCAGTGATACTGAGTAACAGAGTTGTCCGGCGAAAGGAAGTAGCCCACTGGAAAGTCTCTGTGAAAGGTGAATTGTTTGTAGCGATTATATGAATGAACTGTAAAAGCGAAGTGATCAAGATTAACCCAGAGAGAAGGGAGGGTAAACAGCTGAGCATTGACCTTGGAGTTGAAGTGGTCCTGCAGAGGTCTGTAAAGAAAGTCTTCAACATCTGAAAACGGTCTGAGCCTGATTGAGGGAGACCCAAAGTGTAATAAGTTTGGAGAAGGGAGCCCCCTTCAAGTATTATTGAACTCGTGTTTTGAAAGATCTGAGTCCAACAGAGGGGGACCAACATGAACTTTTGTTCTGAACGGTGTGAGCCCGACAGAGTACCAAAGTGAACTTTTGTTGTGAAAGGTCTGAACCCGACAGAGGGGGATCAACGTGAACTTTTGTTTTGAAGAGGTGTGAGCTCGACAGAGGGGGACCAGCATGAACATTGTTGAACGTTGTTTGAAAGACTGGAAAGAGAGACTTTAACATGAAAGGCCAGGCAGGTCTCGATCCACGTTTTTGAACTGTTCTTGTGTTCAAAACCCAAGCCAGAGTGTGTCATCCTGCCTACAGGGGCCACCTTACTCCATGCTGTCTAACGTTTATACATTGTGTTTGAACACAGATTTTCCTTTGCATACATATCTCCTTTATACACTTTTTGTACAAGAGATCGGGCAGGCATTAGTTTTTGTTAGTATAGACCATTTTTATTTGACAGACTCTACTAGGACTGTTTTATTTATTATTTGATGGTCACAACTACTCCCATCCTAGTTATAGGGCAAAGTAGGAGTTTTTACAATCCCAGAAACTTTAATAAAGGTTTTACAAATTGTACCTTTTGTGTCAGTGTCATTCTTGTGATACCATGCCTACCATACAACGTATATCTAGGGCTCTGAGTGCTAACTTGTGGTCTATAAGACCTTTACGCCCAAAGTCACTATTAGGAAGCTGCTCTTCCATTCAATTGATTGTAGGATGAGTAGAGTATGCATTGTGTCTCTCAAGTAAGTTGGGATCTTTGGTACTTTTGTCTTGATGAAGTTGTTGATGTATTGGGCAATCGGTTTGGTCACAGCGCCTTCAGACCATACCAATGGTATATAAGGCGCTATATAAATGCAAAATAACAATAACAATAACATATCTAATGGCACTTAAGGGATTCATGTAAAATGCTTATGAACCGTCAGCAAAAAGTAGATTGTTGGCATTCATGGGTTATCCAATGTAAGGAAATTAAACTCCTCAGTTGTCAGAAGTCCTTGTTTCTGCCATTTCTTGGATTGTTGGCTTGTGTTCTGACGATGCTTGTCAGGGCAGATACCAGAGTTTCCTAAGACCCTGGTGTTTCTAAGTGTGTTTTAGCCATTGCAATGTAGTCCACCCTGTTCAGAATTACTATTCTGAACAGGGTGGCCTTTGTCTGCTTCCTTAATGATGATGTTGGGATTCTTCTTAAATTTGTTCAAGGCACTTAGTTCTTCAGTGTTGAAGTTGATTGTCCTCCTGTTCCCAGATTTTTTGGTATTATCCTCTCGTTTATGCAAGTCTCCTGTTACAGCTTTATGAAAAATGTCAATGGCGTTATCTCCTTGGAGGTTTGATGTGAATTTGGATCTTTTTCTCAGTTCAGGAAGATGCATACATTGTTCATCAATATCTAGATCTGGAGGTTTTGTAATGCTGCTGCTTATGATGTTTGACTGGTGTGTCTTTTTTCCATTGTATTCCCTTAGCAAAGAATTTCTAAAGTTTCAGTTTTCTGGTGTATTTGAAGAGATCAATGTGAGCTTCCGTCAAGTTGGTAGAGTTAGTGGGTACAAAGGACAACCATTTGTTGAACATGGGTTCCTCAAAGTTTGATAGTGACACGTGTTTCGACCCAACAGGAGTCTTTTTCAAGGCATGTATTGATTGTCTGGAGTGGAAATATTGAGCTCTGGATGTTGAGCTCAGTTGGGTAACCTTGTGGGCCAAGGAGGCCACTGCGAATAAATAAGCGGTCAAAGCAATCTTATTGCCACGTGGCTATCCACCCTTCCTCCCTGTCAGCATGCACTATTACCACATAACAATTTTGTTTATTATTGGTTCTTTACATTAAGACCTGCCTCTTAGGCTCCACTCATACTTCCAATCAGGAGATGACTAACAGACACAGACACTTAATGCAGTAATTAAGTAACAATGGCTATTGCACCAATTTCTCCTTGAACACAGCCATCCCAGAACAACCTATCACATTGATCTTCAGTGACTATTTAAAACTGAGCCAAGATGGTGCCTGGGATTGAAAAATCAATGTGACTGTTCATATATTCGCAGTGGCCTCCTTGGCTCAAAAGGTAAGTCTTCAATAACCACAGCTGTGAGAAGTCTCTCCCCCGTGTCCAGCGCTCCACCTCTTCCCCTCCCCAACAACTGTGGGCAGTTCACTTACTTTATTCTCAAATGGACCAACTTTCGTAGCATATCACAGGCAGAGTCTCCTTTATTATTTTGATTTCCATGCGACATGATGCGCCCAACTCGCCACACACTGCCCTCGCTGTCATTCACACTCTCATCAGCGCCTCTCCCTCATGCCCCCCTACTTCTCCATTTCCGATGCTCACAGTAACCATGACCGGCACACCATGGTGAACTATGCACTAATCACGCTAGAATTGTTTCACAGCAATACTACAGCACAGCCCACCTTCGACTATATCCAACAGGCCCTCGTTTTCTTCCCTCAAATACAGTGCCTGGTTCAACCTCTCAACCTCTCAACCCCTCCCTCACCCGACTTGATCTCGACGCTCCATGCACAATTTCCCCCTGCAAGGACACACACACTCCACATTCGCCGTGCCTCGACTTTTACCTGGGCACACTACCTTCCCTCTTAATGGTTTATCATAGATCTCGCTCTCCAAGCACCGGCTTGTGCTTGTCACCAACACTGGCTTATCCCCACCTACAATTCTCTTTCCATCCCACAGGTTATCCAACTGAGCTCCACATCCAGAGCTCAACATTTCCATTCCAGACAATAAATACATGGTAAGGCATCAAATCCCCTCAAGGATTCAAGCCCTGAACACAATAGCCCTGCATCTCTCTTCCACATCCATTACAACTAATCTACCCCCATTTTCTCTCTTTTTTCTCAATTTTCCTTCCATAATTGTTCTCTACTCTCACTGCCAATACACATTTTATAGCTACGCTGTTATTCTTATAGTATTCATGTATTGTACTCATGTCTGTTTACAATATGCTGAAATATACTATTACTCTCTGATGTGATCACAACTTAATCGATTTGTTAAAATCATTAACTCTGTTGGTCACGCTTATTGCCAAGCATGGCACCCTTGTTCACACTCCACTGTTTATTTCACTATACGTGGATTCACTCACAGTTGTCATACAACCTCCAACGTGGTCCCCTTCACATGGGGCAATAATGCATTTTATAATACAGATAAGACTTCAGTACCACCACAGCCTGAAAAAGACCTAAATTCACCTGGACTATTAGGCACACATGTCTAATTAAAGCACTAACAATCTAACCATTATGCAGGACTGAGCTCTCATTCATCATAAGATGCCAGATACCTAAGGTTCCAGCGGTTGGTTTGAGTGCAGTTCCCCCAACATACCCAATTTAAACTTTATACAAGATGGAAGAACCCCATCTTTTCAAGAACTACTCATTGGCTGCAGGACACAACACTAAGCACTGTGGACAAGCACAGTAATCTACAAATTCTAGATCTCTTTCCTATCCCCTTAAAACAATTACTATACATTTAAACACTCTGCACTTCAATATATTGCCCTGACATGTATGGAGTGGTAGAGCGATTGAACCAGACGGTAAAGAAACTCCTCTGGTAGTTGGTAACAGAGGATGTAAAAGGCTTGGCTGAGCTGATCCTGTGGGGCCTGTTTGCTGCCAGGAATTTAAGCCTCCATTGAGTTCTCCCCATTTGAGTTGGTATATCGCTGGTGGTGTTACAGGACATCTTGAAAATTCAGCTTGAGTCTGCAGAATGAGAGGACAACTCTTAACATGGATCCATTGAGATGATACAATCTACTTGCAGTCCCCCATAACTAATCCAGAGATTGGTGAAACACAACCTGACAAATGCACAAGTACAACAGAAGAAATAGTATCGCTTGGAAATGAAGCTGTGCTGTTACTGAGTTGGTGACTAAGTCTTGGTACGAACACTACGCTCAGAGAATATGCTCCTCCCCGAATAGTTTGTTGAATTTTTTAGCAACCTTAACAACCAAGACCAACAGGATGACTGGAGGAAGACAATAAAAGTATCATTACATTAGTTAAATGCCTGGTGGAAGTCTGAGAAGCTCACCCTGATGGTTAATCTAATGGCCCAGAAAAAGGAGAAGATTTCACAACCCAAATAACGTATTCCCCCAGATTTGCCAGGCCAAACAATCGACCTGCACACCTTCTTGTACCAGCACTGGCAGGTATTCAATGATACTCTGGGGAGAGCAGAAACATTCTTCCATCTCATCAAGGCTCTGCCTGCCAAATCTGTCGTCCTAAGGCCTTATTGTCTCCCCAATTCTAGCCCTGTCCATAGAATTACTTAAACTCTTATGCCAGTCAGTTGAGTCCAAGAGTATTCAAATTAAAAACAAAAATATCCAAATTAAAAGGACAATTTTATCAACTGTTGCAGCAATCCAAAGAAATACACTGTGGCCCAGACAGAAATGCAAAGGATCAACAGGTTTCAGTAACAACCATCATCAGGAGTCAAACATCTATAAAACAATGAAATTATGCCAAAATATTCATAAAATATTACAGGTTGTCAGACCTATGGCCATCAAGTGTATATACGTTTCACTAAGATACTCAAATAATGCTCACAACAGGAGGTTAGTTTTATCCTAAGACAAATAGTGTAGTAATAAGTACAGGATGCGAGGAGATAGTTAACCACAATATGAAGAAAATCAAAACTAATGTACCACAAAATTACAAACATCGAAAAACAAACCCCCAAAAGTGCAATAAAACAATATTGTGAACAGTATACACCAAGGAAACTGCAGAAAGTAATATGTAAATAGAAAACCCAACTGTCACAAGCTAAAGTGAGAGTACTGACGCGAAGATTGAAATCAAAGCAATAACCTGTAGAATTAAATCAGGAAGGATCACATGGCACAAATAATTATTCCCCAAACCAGAAATGTCAAGCACCAAAAATGGTGGGACCGGTACAGGTAGCAATCACATGACAGAAATACACAAGATGTTAGAATGCATTCATAATATGAAATTATGTAGGCATGTAAAGACATAGGCATTGCCGCTCTAGCGTTTACCTCAGTGATTTAAGAGTGAAGCAAAGTGAAGCTAATGAGAAGAGCAAGACAGTGAACTTCAAAGCCATGTTTAAAACATAAAATCTATAGCTCCAGGGATATTCATTAATGCAAATATCAAAATCATTATTTCACTGAACTTCTCTAATTCAATCTATTTTTGAGTAACAGGAACATTGTCCTTTCCTTCCCGGGGATGCAATGTATCTCCTGCTCACAGTTCTCATAGTACTTTGACAAAGCCTATAGCTTACCTTTGTTTCAGACTACTTGTGCATATGTTAATTGCCCAACTTGCATGCATCTTCATTGATTTTATACAATCAAATCAACAGAGGTAAACTTGTTCAGTAAAGGAGAATATAATTTTCATCGCATAGCATTGCCTTACATGATCTTTCTGCTTGCCTACAGAGCTTTTCTCATAGATTAATGGCCTTCATGAGCTTGAAATCATCACTTTTCATATGCTGAATCCGTCAATTAAACCGCTAGTTTGGTTTTCTTGTAACACCCAGGTCACTGTGAGGCCATGCTCAGTGGCTACCAGTTTCGGATATTACCTTAGCGGCTACTTTGGCCGTTGCAAGGAGCGAAGAGATAATTTCACTCATGCTTCACTGCAAAGCTACTGGGGGGGGTTTCTATATCTAATTTGCAGATTTGGTAGGATTTCGAAGTCAGGCAAAGGCACAAACAGCAGTAGTTACAGAGGTGGGCGGTAGATTATTGGCATTGGGGCCTATTACTCAGTGGTGAGGTTGGTGATGTTGTTGTTGATGGGACTGCTCCTTCCAGGTTTGGCTCAGTAATCCGCTTCTGTAAACCCCTTTGTTTGTACTACATGTGCTTCTGGGTGATTTGGTGCGTTATATAAATATAAAGAAGAGAAAAAGCGAAAAGACAGTTCTGGATCACTTTAGTGTGCCTTTGTAATCTCTACATAATCCAGTTGTAGATTGGTTATGAAGGGCTGTTTGGATTGGAGCTCCATGTTGTCGGGAGTATTGTCTTCATGTAGCGGTGGATGATTCTGCCACAGGTTCAGTAAAACCTCTTCAATCAGTTGAAGTTACCATTGTATACTTCTACCATAGACTCTTTCTAGAAGGATAGGACAGAGACTTTGCTGATGCACAGGCCGTGAAAATCAGATAAGCTTTAATCCGTGAGAACCCATACCTTGTGGAGGTATATTCATCCTTTCTGAGCCAGACAAGCACCATCTATGGGAGAATAGTGAACAGAATTCAGCAAATGACTATTTTCAGAAATGCAATGTCACAGCTGCTTTGACATTGTTTGTCTTTTCTAGGGAGAACACGTCACTGAAGCCTTGCATAGATTAGTGCACACCCAATTAGATCAATGTCAGTAAACAATATCCACTCCTGGTTCTGTGTGATCAGGTCCATCACGCTTCCACCAAGTAGCATTTATGCACATCTTGTGGTCTGGTTATTTTCAGAGACGAGGAACCCTAGTAGACACCGATGGTATGGGATATTTAATTAGCAGGCCCTTTGCGCTGGTAGCTTTCAGTTCTTTGTAAATTACATAATTTGAGAGTATCATCTCATATTCATTTTTGTACATATGGATGAAATTCTGATTCACTCCATATTTGAACAAGAACATCTCCAACCTGTTTCTGTGGTGCTGTCCTATCTTCATCAACACCGGTTGTATGCAAAACTTAGCAAAGGTCTATTCCACATGACATAAGTGGGGCCTTTGGGCATTATTCTAACTCTGGAGGGAGGTCAAATCCATATCAAAATAGTTCAGGTTGCTCTTTATGTTTTAACTGCACATTTTCTCCTCACAGCTCTTTTTTTCCACAAATGTTTTACCATTCTTTTGCAACAACGTGTGAGGGGGGACAGACCCCAGAACCAATTTTTTCCCCACACCCCAACTGTTTCCCCCATGTCATGCATCCTTCCATGTATAAAATGAGCAACAATATCAGTAGTAACAAAATCAAAGAAGCGAAACATGTACATCAAAAAGACTGAGGTTTCCATGTTTTTCTGATTTTAACAGATGATTTATGCTCAACATGTCCTCCATTTTGGCACAGACCACTACTTTGTTCGAAAAAAAGAGCCCATTCCAATAGAGTTCAGGTGAGGATGAGGATATGGCATTTATGGAGCTACACCAATGCTCCTTTAAATCAGACCCCATATTGTAGCATCCCTTAATTAGATTTTAAATGTAGTTTTGCCTGCGGTGGCCAATGTTGAGAAAACTGCATTGCAAAAATATAGACCCTGGTCCAAAGAACTCTGATGCCTTTTCTATGTAAAGTGACATCCAGTGGAAAAAATAATCCTATGGAAGTCCAAGAACATTCAACAATTAAAAATCTTACACTGAGGTGAGAAACTACCTTCTGGGGTTCTATATGAAAATATTGCCTGGAAAAAGTCAGTATGGGGGTGATTTTTATTTTCCAGACTTCTAAAAAGACTTCTCTGCATATTATGGGACTGGTGCTTTTTTACTATTCTAAATTGCAGTTATAGAACATTTGGGGAAAGTGATTGATTGTAGACAGGGTATTTTTGATTGAATATCACATCCTGGTGCCATTTTTCATGGCAAGGTTTTCACTTCATCCCCCTGCTCGGGCAACCGAATACTGTCAGGCTTTATACAGATCGTTGGAACCTCCAGTTCCTGAAGCTAGACAAACGAAAATGCATTGGTATGTGGGTAGATATGTGAGGAACAGTTGTATAAAATTTAATGAAGATCCAATGTTGTTTAGCACATTAAAAAGTGCTAGAAGTTGCCATTTGTGAATGCAAGCTCCTAGAAACAGCAGATTTGGGACAGAGTATACCTCATGTGATAGGTGACATGGGTATGTAATTTCAAACAACTGTGTAACTCTGAAGTATGTATTTTGATCATATATAGATTTGGGTGCACAGATGATAAGGGAGGTTCTTCAAGAGATCATAAATGGCTGACATCACTCTGACACAACTTAGTTCGCCAATCAGGGGACGAATGGAAGTTTGACCAATTAGAAGCTGAGAGAGAGGTAGGGTCAGTGATGCTAGAACACACCCACATTCTAAACACATAAAAGCAGACAGACAGGACAGATAGGGACCTTCCAAATCCATCTGCAGCGGGACGCTCTGCCGGAAAAATCCATACTTACCTCCATCAACCTCCAGAAAGCCAAACTAGAGACTTCAATCTATCCAGAACTAAGAGACCAGACCAGAGAGAAAGCAGTGCTGTACTAAGAGACCAGACCAGAGAGAAAGCAGTGCTGTACTAAGAGACCAGACCAGAGAGACCAGACCAGACCAGAGTCCAGTCCAAAACCCTGACCAGATCCGTGATGAGGCCCATTTAATTCAAGAATATAGTGTGAGTACCCAGCAGAACTGTGTAGAACCAATCTCTTAGTTTAAATTCATCTAATTCAATCTATTTAACCTAAGTAGAACTGCCTTCTAGCTGTCACCTGTCATTTCTAGTTGCAAGCTGCACTTGTCATTTTGAGCTTTTGAAATTTGCAAACCCAAAAACGACCTTTATTCAATCGCTCATATCTCCGCAACCGTTTGGGCTAGAGACTTGCAGTAACTTTCCTCTGATAGCTTAGAATCGTAGCTTTGAATCGCACCAAGAACCGCATTCCTACCCCTTATAGTTTTACCGCAATCGCGGAACACGCATCCGCGAATTTTACCGCGATTTGCAAATTTCTTCACATGTAAAAAACTGCTGCTGTTTGCTTTCCATTTGCCAGAAATTCGTTTAACCTGCTAACTATCCCTGCATCATTGCTAGTGTGAGCCTGGACTAATATTAACTAGATACCACTCACCCTGAACCTCTGAAAAGGGAATTAAAAGCATTTCCAGCATATTTCTCATCCATTGCTAGCACATATTAAAGCAATTTGGGCCTGTGATTTCAAAACTCCTATCTGTTTTCTGTTGTCTAAGCTTGCTGGATTGAACTGATTACATTGATTGCATTTCTGAGAACTGTGTGCTTTCTTCCCATTCCCTTGCATTGCATAAAGAGGGGGGGAGTGAATTGCCAGAGAAAAGTGATTACATTGTTTTGTTGAAATCATATTGAGTATTTTCTATACTGCATTTCATTCATTCAACCTTGCATCCATTTGAACTCTATAAAGCATTTTGTACCACCTTCTTCTTTTGTTCCTATTTACCAGTGTGCTACCTTATCCATTTCATGTCCACTCATTAGTGATTATAAGAAGTGTGCTAGTGCCAGATTCTCTGTTGTCAATCTTTATCATATCAGATTAAGTGTGCTATTCAATTATTAATTTATTATAAAGCGTGATATAATATATATTGTAAATTATCAAATAAACCTTTTGAACTTGCAAAACAGAACTACTTCTTGGCTCAGTGGGGTCAGGGGGATTCCAAGAGAGGGGTGTTATATAGGGGTAGTCATCCAGAACGCATGAACTGGACCTAAAGATATATCAATAAGGGTTTTCATTCAGTATTCCAGACTAGGTGTTGACTTAGCTGTAGTGTTGAATTGAATCCTCTTACAAAGTGGGGGCTCGAGCCGAGACGTTGGGTTAGATTTACCACTTGTGCAGCTTAATACAGTGTGCTAACTGACGGGATACATACATCCGGTCGGATCACCACGCTGCATTACGCTGTGAAGCATTCCTCAAAAGGGACACTCCAAGAAAAGTTCTGTTCTGCAAAACTAAAATACTAACTTCTGTAAGTCAGGACAGAGACCAATCTCTAGAATGACGACCTTGGTAGATATGAAAATAGCCAGAGAGCACTTCTTACACAAACTATTTGTGAGAGGTGAATGGACTCACCAGGACCAAACAGTCTGGTTGCAGGCCATCACGCAACAGGTCACTGAAACAGGGTCAGATATATATAGAGATCAGGGTCCATTACACGTGGCCCTGAGTGAACTATATATGGCTCCTAAGGCCAAAGATGAGCACGACAAGATTGTTAGGATAGCGGCATATTTATATTTATACATGGGAGCCATACAGAATAAATGTGCTGAAGGCCATGATCTGGCAAAAAGGCAACAGATGGCGTTAGAGAAGGTCCAATCTGACCTGGTCTCTTCTGAGCAGAGGCTGCAGAGGAGCCAGGAGTCAGAAAATGACAGCAGACTGTACATCACTAAAATAAAGGAGGATATGGATGTGCTGCAAAGGGAAAAGTCAGAACAGGATACCAGATTTCTGGCCTTGCAGAAGGAACACCAAGAAGGTTTGGACTCCCTACTGCAAAGCCAGAAAAAGCTGGAGCAACAGCTAGACTTCAATAGGGCATGTGCTGAGCAGGTAGTCACCCTGCAAGGCCACCTAGATAGAGTGAAGGAGGAGAGCAATAAACTGATTCTGAAAGACCTGGATACCCAGGCAGAGTTTGATCAGGAGCGCCAGAAAGCTGGTGCCTTCCAAAGGCAAAGGGACGACCTGGCGGCACAAATGCAGGCGCTTAGTCAGGAAAGAGACGCCTTAGGCCAGGAAGTCTGCCATTTAAAAAGAAAAATGGAAGAAAATCACCTGGCCCACCAGGGGCTGGGTGATCTCCAAAAAGAAAACCAGAACTTGGTAGAGCACACCAGAAGGGTGGAAGATGCTCTAGCAAGAAAGGAGCAGGCCAATAGGGACATTGCCCAGGAGGTAAACCTCCTGCAGCAAAGACTGGCCCAGTTCTCCAGGACCAACCAGGAAGCACAGAGGGAGAATGAGGCCCTCTGTCAACACAATGATAGGCTCCAGCAACAGGTAGCGATGCAGGAGAAACTGATAGAGTCGAGTAAGGCCTTAACAGAGGAACTGAAAGCACAAATGCAGGCTCTTGCATTGCAACAGGGAGCAGGGGTGGATAGAGATGAGGTCCGCTGGGAAAGAGAGATTCCTGACCATAACCGCAGGAGCCCTAACACCAGGGGCCTTCATCTCCCCCAGTCCCTGGACTCTACCACCCCCATGTCCCCTGGCGCACATGAGCACAGGGCCGCAGGGATGGCAGATCACTATCCAGCTAAGAGTATGGGGCTCATAGGCCAGTACCACTCAGGAATGGAGGGGTGGGCATCCGGGTATGGGCACCCAAGTACAGTACAGTTCAATGGGGAACCCCAGGAGAGTAGGCCCATTAAGGGCATCCTGAAAACCTCTGCCCAGTTAGGTCAGTGGAGGGGGTACCCATCAAATCCTGGCAGCAAGGAGGAATCTGAAGACTCCTCTGAACTGCGCAGGACACAGGAGACCAGGTCCCCACATTCTGCCAGCCATTCCCAGGCTCGCAGAATCCGGAAAAACCTGGAAGAACAGACGGGAACCTCTGGGAGCAGTGCCTCTGAGTCCGAGGAAGAATGGACAAGGGTTACCCGAACCAAAAAGGCCAATAAGGCAAAAAGGGCCTTGCTTAAGGACCCCTTAAAGCAGATTAAGGCGATCAGGAGCGTCATCACGCCTTACCATAAGAACGCTAAGTATTCTGTTTGGGAGCACTTAGAGTTGTTTGAACAAATGATGGAGACTTTCCATTTGAAGGACAGCCAAAGCTGCATTCAATATGTAAAGTGGACCTTCTCCCCGGAATACTCCAGTTTCTTTGCGGGGCTGGAGGACCAAAATCATTTAAGATGGTCCACATATAAGGCGGCCATCCTGAAACATTTTTCTGTTCACAGAAATCCTCAAGAGGCTCGCAAGGCAGCCTACAATTTGCAATGTGGGGAGGATCAGGCCCCACAAGAATTTGTGCAGGAGTTAAAGCGTGCTTTTGCACAGACCACAAGAAGGGTGCGCACGGACAGCAGGGAATTTATAAATACGTTTTTCCATGCCTTGCCCAAATATATCATGACCCAGCTCGTGAGGGATTTTCACGAGAAAAGATCTTTAGACTGGGTCATTGAACAGGCTACCCGGATCTATGAGGTGCAGAAACCGGTAGATAGCAAAAGTAATGCCCAGAAAAACCCCAAAGCCAACAGCACCCCTGCTGCTGCCAAGGTGGCAGAGGTAAAGGTTACCCCCGTTTTGGATTTGGAGATGGGGGGGCCTAAAAACCTGCCTGCACCTAATAATGCTAGGCCCAGGAGGTCCTCGGGTCAGTCACAGACAGGGAGCCAAGGAGGCAGCCCCACAAATGGGGTCCCTCGCTCTCCTGATTATGTAAGTCCCCGTTACAAGGGAAATCGACCCATCCTGGGTTATGTGTGGACTCCTCCAGCCCAAGGGGGGGGATCCAGACAAGCACCTAACCCAGGGAACTTCCCTCCAAACTTCCCACAGGAGGGCAGAAATTTACCAAACCCTGGGCAGAACTTTTTCCCCAGATATCCACCCGACTTTCAGCCCCAAAACCATCCATCCTTCTTTCCCCAATTCCCTGAGCCCAGATCACTGAATCCGGGAGAGGGGAGGCCAAGGGTGGAGGGGTACCCAAATCTTCCCAACCCGGGGTATTACCAGAGGAGGGACAGCTACCCTTCCCGGGATCAGCCCAGGGGAGAAAACAGGGCCCCGTATCAGCCTGAGCGGGTTTCCCAGTTAGAGCGCCAGGTTCAAAACATGGCGCGGGATATGGGTCATATACTGAGGGCGCAGCAGAACCCTCAGATCAGCATGCCAGTGCAGAACGCACCCAATTCTGGACCTGGTGCTCCAGAACAATGACGGGGGCAGCACTCCGATAACTCACCGGTTCCCAGGGAGGAGGCACAAAGGGAAGGGGGGTGTAAAGCCTTGGAGGAAGCTTCCTTCCTCACTTGTAAACAGCCCCTGGAAACCCAGGAACCGGAAACAAAATCTCTGGCCCCTGAAAGTCTGCCTCCTAAGGAGCAGAGGGGGGGTAGGAGAAACAAAAGACCCAAACAGACTCAGTTTGAGGAGGAGGTACAGATCTTCCAATTTGAGGGAGAGGGATCCTCAGAGGATCCTGGGAAAAGGATCTTCTCCTTCAGAGAGGGGGGAACTCCTCCCAAAGAAAAATGGGTCCCTAGGGATGCAAATCCAGACTGGGGAGATGTGGAGACTGAGCTACCGCCGCCCACTATCTCATCCCAGAACAAACCGCAAGAAAACCCCCTGGTTCAAACCCATCCTGGTGACTGCCTCCAAAAAGGGGGGGGCGGCCCAGAACCGGAACCAGGGGAACCCACAATGGCTCTGATCTCCAGTTGCCAACTTTTTCTTTCAGATTCCCAAGGCTCTCCACAGAATTCTGCCCAAAATTCTTCTCTCGCGATGTCCAAAACCAGAAAGTTAGCCCACCAGTTGTCCAAAAATGTACATTATCTGTGCCCCCTTGAGGAGAAGGAGGGAAGATATTATGCCCCGGTACAAGTACAGGGGCAGGGTACAATCTTGGCACTGGTGGACACTGGATCTCAAGCTACCCTTCTGTCCAGAAGGGCCTTTGATGAACTGAATGCAGGAAGGGGAGAGAATTACCAAATTCCTCTCACCTCACTTCCTGGACAACTCCAGAACTTTGACGGGAAGGAAATTCCCGTTGAGGGGACTGCAGACTTGGACATTAAGATCGGGCGACACAAGTTGAAACACCCGGTCATAATTGTGACCCCAGAGGGCACCCCTTGTTTACTAGGGAATGACCTCCTGAGAAGGTTGTCACCCCTAATAGATTGCGTAAACAAGGTCCTCTGGACCCAGACTAGCCGACCAATAAAATTAAAACAGAGTGTTAACCATGTTAGTTTAAACGGCACCTGCCACATGGTTGAACAAAAATCTGACCAAGTAGAATTTCACTTCCAGAATAACCAGATTCCAGACGTGACAGTAATAGCAGTAGGACAACAGACTGGTGATGGGGGGTCCTCTCTATTTCTGAAAATCAACCTTCCTTCCAGTTTAAGGTGGTATTCCACGCTGGAAGGAAACACTCTGAAATTCTATACCAATCCACAATCTGAAACTCCCACTCCTATAGTCCAGAAAGATGTGAAATCAGCTCAGAGCCTGGCTGATATTCAGCAAATTGAAGAGCAGTTGTTCATCCCTGTTCAGTTAAATGATGGGAAGGACTCTGTTCTCGCTCGAGTGTGTGTGAACAACGGTAAGAGCTTCATCAGCGAAGCCATGTTTCGCCAACTCCCAAAAGATCCAGCCATTCCCACCTTCAAACTGATAGACAAATGGGAAATGGACCTGGAAGCACCTAATTCCAAACATCTCCTGCCAAGCAGGTGTATGCTCAAAATCTCCATTGGCAACAAGAGCATTGTCCATAATTGTTGGGTCGTGCGAGACGTCCCTGCCGCCTTTTACTTAGGCAGTGACATTCTCAATCGCTTTGCCATTAGTTTGGACCTAATAAACCTCAAAGCTTGGTCCCGATTAGCGGATAATCCCATGGGCTTTGATGATCCAGAAAAAGCATTTAGGTCAGCTCAATTGCTACCTTATGCAGTTGAAATTCAGGTAAAAGAGGAAGTCACCATCCCAGAAAGGACCCGACAATTCTCCCTGGAAGTGAAAGTCAAAAGGGGACAAGAGTTGAAAAACCCTGATGCTTACATACATCTAAATGCTTCTCTCCAACTGCAAGGGTTAGGGGTAAACCCAACTCCATTAGTCAACATAGAACATGACACCATTCCAATAGAGGTGGATAACAGCGACTTAAAGAGTATTACTCTAGCCGCAGGCACCATTATTGGAATGGCGGTTGATGACCGACATTTTTCCATCGACTTAGTAAATGAACTGTTAGGACCAATCCCCAAGGACTGTTTTGACAGTGACAGTGATGACAATACAACACCAGACAGGATCTTTACCCGGCATGGGGGGAACTTCCTGGTGTACACTTCCTGCCCCTATGGTAAGGAAGATGTGACTTGTGATTTCAGGAGGGATGAGGTGATTTTCCAGGTCCATGAGGGCTGCCTTTCCCACCTGAAGCCTCCGGTCCAAATCAGCACTCTGACCAGGGACTTCTCCACCCAGCTGGAGGAGGCCGCTGAAATAGCCAAGCCAGAAGTCTTTCCAGGCTTCAGGCAGATGGTGGAAGAGAGAGTCAACCTAGCTGATGCCTGTGTGACTCTGGAACAAAAGCAAAAGTTGAAACAAGTTTTCTTGGATTTCCAAGATCTCTTTGCGGTAGACTCATATGACTGTGGTCGCACTGACATCCACACAACAACAATCCCCACGGACCCTGGCATGACTCCTGTGTTTGTGAAGCAATATCGCTTGCCTCTCTCATCAATGGAGTCCCTTACCGAAATAATTAAGAACCTTGAGTCCCGGGGAATAATCCGTCCAGTCCACAGCACCTTCAATAATCCGGTGCTGGGAATATTGAAGCCAAACGGCCAGTGGAGACTCTGCGCCGACCTCAGGGAGCTCAACAAACGGGTCCATACTTCCCGATGGCCTCTGCCCTACATTGACCAAGGGCTGGCCCAGATCCAGGGGTCACAGGTATTCACTGCAATAGACCTGACCAATGGATACTGGACTGTGCCTGTCAGTAGGGAGGACCAATACAAGCTGGCTTTTACCTTTGGGGGCCAGCAGTACACATGGACCCGGACTCCCTTCGGATACCTTAACTCCGGTAATGAGTTCAATATTTTCCTACATAAGGCCATGCCCGACCTGGGTGCAAGGGGTAACCTGGCTTATGTAGATGATGTCCTCATCAAAAGTTCATCTGTGGAGGAACACATAGCGGAGATCCGTTATGTTCTGACGCAGTTGAGGGCCGCCGGAGCAAAACTTTCCTTTCAGAAAGCACAGTGGTGTAGAACCTGTGTTAATTTCCTGGGGCATGAGATTACTCCTCAGGGTCTCTGTCCCCAGGAAAAGAAAGTGGAAGCACTTCAGAAACTGAAAGACCCCACAACTCTGCGAGAACTAAGGAGCCTCCTTGGACTGACTAATTACAGCAGGAAGTTCATTGAGGGCTACGCAGAGATCACCAGACCCCTGATTCATCTCCTGAAGGGGGGGGTCAAGTGGGAATGGGGTCCAGAACAAGCCGAGGCAGTAAGACAACTCAAGAGAAGCCTCTCACAAGCGCCTTGCCTAGCTTACCCTGTCAGAAACAAGGAGTTCTTCCTGGAGACAGGGTTCTCTAATACGTGCTTGACGGCAGTATTATACCAAAAGCATGACAAGGTCAATAAAGTAATCTCCTATGCGAGCAAAACTTTATCCTCTGTGGAGGAAAAATTCAACGATTGTGAGAAGGCACTCCTGGCAACGGTGTGGGCATTGAAGAATTACCGCCCGTTTATCCAGGGGGAACACATCATAGTGGAGACTCCACACCAGCCTCTGCAATATCTCCAAAGTGACAGAATCCGGGCCGGAAATGTGAGTAATTCCCGAATTACTTCCTGGATTCTGTCAATGCAAGGCTTTCCTGTGGAGGTCAGATATGGCCAAAACAAGAAGAGTCCCCTCGCGCAAGGTCTGGCTGACTTGCATGATTGTGCCAGAGAAAACTGTCTCGAGGACGAAAGTCTGAAAATCAAGGACAACATGGAGGCATACCTTAATTCCCCCCACAAAGTCTTTGAAGAAGACAAGTGTGAGGGAATGCCCACTGTCTATGTGGATGGATGCTCTTACCATGTTGACAACGACGGGGAGAAAGAACTGGTGGCCGGCGTAGGGAATGCATGGGTGAATGAGTCCCCAGAACCCTCCGCTGGATACAAAATTGGTCCCCGAAGTAGTCAGGTGGCAGAATTGATGGCTGTGCATCATGCCATCCTCACTGCTGTCCAGCATCAACTCCACGAACTGGTCATAATCACAGATTCGGATTATGTACGGAACGGGTTCGTGGAGCACCTGGTTAATTGGAAAACCAGAGGCATGTTATGTGCTAACAACAAACCCTTGAAACATGGGAAGTTGATCCAAAACATTGATGATCTGGTCACATCGAATGGGATGACCATCTACTGGAAAAAGATCAAGGGTCATTCCAAAGTAGAGGGACCAGACAAAACTGGAAATGACTTAGCTGATCAGCTGGCCAAAACCGGGGCCATCCAAGGAGATCTAATTGAGATTGAGTCCCTGTTGGGGGAAATCCAGGTCACTGCTATCACTAGGTCCCAGACAAATGCTCACAACGACCTTTCAATTGCACAATGGAGTAAGGAGACCCCTGATGCTGATTTGATTACCGCTCAGAAGGGGGATCCAATTATTGGTAAATTTTACCAGCACCTTGAGGACCCTGAGAACTTTCCCCTGACGGATACCGATTACATTGGGAAAGAGGACCTAAGAGTGTTGATGAAATGTCCAAAAATGTTCCGGATCCAAGACGGTTTGCTGGTAAGGAAATCCAAAGCTGGCCACGATCAGTGGGTGGTTCCTACCTCATTCCGAAGCCTGATGTTAAGTCACGCCCATGATGCGGCCACCGCCGGTCATAGGGGGTTTCACACAACATTGGAAATCTTAAGAGAGGTTGCATACTGGCCACACATGGGCCAGGACCTCAACCAATATTTGAAGGGTTGTCTTGTGTGTGCACAATTTCAGCCGACATCCCTCACACACCGGGCGCCTTTACAAAAGAGGGGAATGACACTGCCATGGTCAGATTTACAAATCGACTTTGTAGGCCCTGTGATTCGCTCGGCTAGGGGGAATAAGTACATGTTGACTGTGACATGCTTGTTTACCAAGTGGGTGGAATGTCTCCCAGCCCCAAACTGCAAGGCAGAAACTGCAGCTGCCTTGATGATTAACCACATCTTTTCCCGTTTTGGTCTACCTCAAAGGATTGAGTCAGACAGAGGTAGCCACTTCACCAGTGAAGTAATGACAAAGATGTGGGAGATACTGGGGGTCAAGAGAAAGCTGCATATTGCTTATAGACCAGCCTCTTCTGGGGCAGTAGAGAGATATAACCGGACCATTGTGAGCATATTAAAGAAGTTTGTGGCAGATTCTGGGCCAAGTTGGGATATCCGATTACCTCTGGTCCTAATGGCTATCAGATCTACCCCTTCATCTGCAACCAAAATGTCACCATTTGAGTTGATGACTGGGCGCAAGATGGTGCTTCCGCAGCATTTGCTCTACAGGACCCAAGAGCAGACACTGATAAATGCCTCCACTACTCATGAGTATGTGGAGAATTTAAGGAAACACCTTCAACATGCTTTTGCTTATGCTCAGCGGAATCTAGAAAGATCAGCTGATAGCATGAAGACCCATTATGACCTGAAAACTTCCAGGAAGGAATATCAGGTGGGAGACCGGGTCTATCTATACAACTTCCAAAGGAACCAGGCCAAGCAGCGAAAATTTTTGCCTACATGGAAAGGACCCTTTGAGATCGTCGATAAGATCTCACCTGTGGCCTACAAAATCCACATCCCCAAAGGTCCTTCGGCAGAGGGGGAAGACAAGTGGGTCCACATAAACCAGTTGAAGTGTTGCCATCCCAGGCACACTCTGCAACAACTGGAGGAATCCTCTGGAATCCTAGCGGGTACTGTATCAGACTAATTCAGTTCCAATCATAAAACGTACCACATCTAGTCTCTAACATACGGTGATTTGCATGAAACTGTCTCTTAGTTATACTGTTTTTTATCAAAATAAGAATGTAATGTTTCGTTATGATGAAATGCATATGCCGCCCCACTATCTCAACAGTGGTGGAAAGACGTCTATGAGTAGGTATTGCCGCTCTTCCTTTGTCGTCCTAGGAGAAAGAAAACCGGGAGACGGGCCAAGGAGGACGATCCGGAGACCGGGAGCAGAGACGCAACGGGCCCGGGGTACCGCCCAATCTTCCCATCAGGACCGGCGAGGAGAACTGATCGATCTGACCGGATGGAGAGGAAGATGCTGAACTGTGCCATCTACAGAATTGGAAGAAGATAATGTGGACATACCAGCGCCAGGGTTCAAAACCTCCCTTGCAACCGACTCCCCCTCGACTCAAGTCAAAGCGCAGTCGGGCGGGGGGGTTTGTGGAGGGTTTTGACCCATGTGGAATCATTAGACGGGGTGAATGTGGGGATTAAGCTGTCGCTGCCCATCATTTTGCCCCAGAACAAAAATAAATCGTTGGAGTGGGTAAAGATGGGGATGCGCTGTCGCCGCCCATCATTTCATCCCAGAATCCAGGAGAGCTGCGCAGTTGTGCGCACACCAAAATGGTTACTTAACTTGCCACCCACCAGTGTAAAGAAAGGTCTTTGTTAACAAAATCCACTGTTACTGATGTCAAAAAGTTGCTGAAATCGTGACTCATTGGACCACTTTAAAGATTCAACCTTTTTTGTGGGGTTCCACATAACCATCTTACTGTAAGGAGCCCCATCAAAACAATGTTAAGCAAGGATTTACTACCATGTAAGAACCATTCCTGTTTAGAATGCATTAATCCAAGAAAATCCCAAAATTGCATGCAGTACCAACAAAATCCTCAAGGGGGCGCTGGCGGTCTAAACTCTGACAGGAGAATTGAGTGCAGTTGCTGACAAAGGGATTTGACTCAGCTGACTTCAAAGGCTGCATTTTAATTAAAAATTAGCCACATGCTGTTCCCAGAGGCCTGAAGCCTGGGAAACCCTATCACCTCAAGAGCTTCACACCAGGAGTTAGAATCTCACATGACCTCTTGATTGATAGAAGGCAGACTGGCTGGGAGCTTCCCAGAGACCACACAAAGGACCCTTTCCTCTGAAAGGAATATGTTGATTTTGACTGTTAATGTCAACAAAGCCCTGCCTGCCCAGAGGACTGACCCACCCAAGTCTTGGAGGCGGACCTCAACACTCTGAGGACTGAATTGGAAGTAAAATATATATTTTACAAAAACACTGATAACTCTTTGTAATCAAATGACAGAAATGTATAACTTTGAGAGCTTTAATTTAAAAAATGTACCTTTAATTCAAGGCCAAACTCGAATTTGTGTGATGTTCTGGGGCAAAACCCCATTGTTTATTAATATTACAGACTCCCTGTTTCAGCTAGACAAACGAAAATGCATTGGTATGTGGGTAGATATGTGAGGAACAGTTGTATAAAATTTAATGAAGATCCAATGTTGTTTAGCACATTAAAAAGTGCTAGAAGTTGCCATTTGTGAATGCAAGCTCCTAGAAACAGCAGATTTGGGACAGAGTATACCTCATGTGATAGGTGACATGGGTATGTAATTTCAAACAACTGTGTAACTCTGAAGTATGTATTTTGATCATATATAGATTTGGGTGCACAGATGATAAGGGAGGTTCTTCAAGAGATCATAAATGGCTGACATCACTCTGACACAACTTAGTTCGCCAATCAGGGGACGAATGGAAGTTTGACCAATTAGAAGCTGAGAGAGAGGTAGGGTCAGTGATGCTAGAACACACCCACATTCTAAACACATAAAAGCAGACAGACAGGACAGATAGGGACCTTCCAAATCCATCTGCAGCGGGACGCTCTGCCGGAAAAATCCATACTTACCTCCATCAACCTCCAGAAAGCCAAACTAGAGACTTCAATCTATCCAGAACTAAGAGACCAGACCAGAGAGAAAGCAGTGCTGTACTAAGAGACCAGACCAGAGAGAAAGCAGTGCTGTACTAAGAGACCAGACCAGAGAGACCAGACCAGACCAGAGTCCAGTCCAAAACCCTGACCAGATCCGTGATGAGGCCCATTTAATTCAAGAATATAGTGTGAGTACCCAGCAGAACTGTGTAGAACCAATCTCTTAGTTTAAATTCATCTAATTCAATCTATTTAACCTAAGTAGAACTGCCTTCTAGCTGTCACCTGTCATTTCTAGTTGCAAGCTGCACTTGTCATTTTTAGCTTTTGAAATTTGCAAACCCAAAAACGACCTTTATTCAATCGCTCATATCTCCGCAACCGTTTGGGCTAGAGACTTGCAGTAACTTTCCTCTGATAGCTTAGAATCGTAGCTTTGAATCGCACCAAGAACCGCATTCCTACCCCTTATAGTTTTACCGCAATCGCGGAACACGCATCCGCGAATTTTACCGCGATTTGCAAATTTCTTCACATGTAAAAAACTGCTGCTGTTTGCTTTCCATTTGCCAGAAATTCGTTTAACCTGCTAACTATCCCTGCATCATTGCTAGTGTGAGCCTGGACTAATATTAACTAGATACCACTCACCCTGAACCTCTGAAAAGGGAATTAAAAGCATTTCCAGCATATTTCTCATCCATTGCTAGCACATATTAAAGCAATTTGGGCCTGTGATTTCAAAACTCCTATCTGTTTTCTGTTGTCTAAACTTGCTGGATTGAACTGATTACATTGATTGCATTTCTGAGAACTGTGTGCTTTCTTCCCATTCCCTTGCATTGCATAAAGAGGGGGGGAGTGAATTGCCAGAGAAAAGTGATTACATTGTTTTGTTGAAATCATATTGAGTATTTTCTATACTGCATTTCATTCATTCAACCTTGCATCCATTTGAACTCTATAAAGCATTTTGTACCACCTTCTTCTTTTGTTCCTATTTACCAGTGTGCTACCTTATCCATTTCATGTCCACTCATTAGTGATTATAAGAAGTGTGCTAGTGCCAGATTCTCTGTTGTCAATCTTTATCATATCAGATTAAGTGTGCTATTCAATTATTAATTTATTATAAAGCGTGATATAATATATATTGTAAATTATCAAATAAACCTTTTAAACTTGCAAAACAGAACTACTTCTTGGCTCAGTGGGGTCAGGGGGATTCCAAGAGAGGGGTGTTATATAGGGGTAGTCATCCAGAACGCATGAACTGGACCTAAAGATATATCAATAAGGGTTTTCATTCAGTATTCCAGACTAGGCGTTGACTTAGCTGTAGTGTTGAATTGAATCCTCTTACAAGCCCATGCATGGTCTTGCATCTATGTATTCTTATGATAACACATGGTTACTCAGTGAACCATAAAGTGGACGCCAAATCCATACTGAGGAGGATGTAACAACATTTTAGTAACATTGAGGGCACATTAACAGACTTGATAAAAACAATATGATCACCACATTACAAAGCAGCACTTCTACTATGTTGCAAGTGGAAAGTCTGGCTTTTTTATCATTAGAAATATCTTTGTCTTTGACAAATCATCAATGTCTGGAAATCAGTTTGTTTGTTTCATGAATCCTGGTTAACTGTCACCCTTACAGAAATACTACTTTTGGTGACTTAGTATTTGCACGTGAGCTGTGTTGTTTTCATGTTTTCAAGCTAAGCCAGATAATGGTAACTGTGTGGGTTATTCCAGGCTTTACCCACTGTAGTGACCCCTTGTCACACCATTAAACTGACTAAATTAGGCAATTGTCTAGCTATCCTGATCTATAGAAAATCCCTAATGTACCTTTGATGGCGCAATTACTAGTGCAACATGTAGTTCACTTTCATTCCCTACATTCCATGGTAGCATCAGGCCAATGCTTACAGTCCACAGCAATGTTTCGGCAAGTGTGTTGTGCTTTTATACTATTGTAGCAGAAGGAGAAGTCTTGTGGGCTAATTCAGAACCCTGACATGGCTAAAAAGAAACTAATCATTAGGGACTGGATCACTACGGTGGACCAGTCCGCGAACTTGAAATCTTGACAAATCCTAACCTTGGAGAGTGGGAAGGTAAAAATTCTCCCAAAATTTCTTTTGAAATTCCCTTCTTCTAAATACAGAGACCTTCTTCTTACATGTAGGCTAAACATCCTGCACATCGGAGAAGTTTTGTTTATGAGGAAAACCCCTGGGGTTGAAAATGCTCTGTGCCGTTTTTGTACATTTGAGAGGTCTATTGAAACGCCAGAGCATCTAGTGATGTAGTGTGTGGGTCTTTATGAAATACAAAGGTTTTTTTGGATGAATTTTAAATTTTGTGTGGTACCCTTTCTCGGAAAGATTGGTGGAATTGGATGTTAATGGGTGATCAAACTAAATTAGTAATTGCTGAAATGAAGATGCTAGAAGCTGTCTTATGATAACTTAGTAAACGGTGATAGCTATCTGGAAATGTGGGATTTTATGTATGGAAGATGTAATAACGTTAAAGGTTTATTTTGTATATGCAGAAACCAATAAAACATTTTAATAAAACATTTATTTTAAAGAGGGAATCTCATTTTTACCCTATAGTTACCATCGGTGAGTTTTTCCGATTGGGGCAAACAATCCTTAAAGGTGGCGGCCTCTCATGTTTATGAGAAAAAAGTGAATTGAATGGGCTCAGAGGAATCGCCTCAGTGCAAAAGTCAGGTGGTTAGATTTCAGCAGCTATCCTACCCCTCAACCAGGAGATGAAGCCTGGCTGTCAGCCCAGAACATATGATTAAAAACAGGCTTTGAATAATGGGCTCGCACCATCAGTACCTCCAATGTGTTGCCCCAAATGAATCCAGTCACATAGTGCTGAAGTGAATGGAATTACCTAAGAATCTCAAGATCCATCCACATTTGCATTTGTAGCTTTTGAAATTGACTCTAGCCATAAGACATAGGGCCTCATTACGACTCAGGCGGTAAAGGTTTTACGGCGGTGTTAACAGCGCCGACCCTTACCGCCTGAGTACGAGGTCCCTTAGCGCCATGGCGGACTTAACACCTGCTTTTAGCAGGTGTTAAAATCCATGGCGCTAAAGGACCATGGAGTTAATTACGCCACCGTAATTTACGGTGGCGTAATTAACGCCTTCCCCACTCCCATTATGCCCTATGGGGCAAAAATGGGAATGGGGAAGGGTAAATGGGGATTGGGGACTTATCGCCCCGCCAACCTCGGAATGGGGCGGTAAGTCCGCCAACCACCATGGCGTAAACATAGTTTACGCCATGGTGGTAAAGTCACGGCCCAGGCGGTAACTTACCGCCTGGGTCGTAATGAGGCCCATAGATCAGCTAAACAACTGGCTAATCAACTAACACCAGCCTTCAAAACAGCCTGCATCACCCACATACAAAGCTCCAATGTCAAAGACAAGTGGCGACCCCTCTGTAATGGTGGTTGCGCACCCTGGGTTGTCTGCCCCCACTAAGAATGTATTTTTTGTAATACACAACCAACTATACTTAGGAGGTTGGGCACAACAAGTATGGCCTTCTGTCTCTCATTATTGTGCTAACAGTGTAAACACAGTGACTGACAGGGGGAAAGTCTTCTCCTTTTGAATCTGAGGGGGTGTTTTGAACTCTAGCACCTGGAAGCATGGTTTGCTTCACTCTGGGTGCACTGTAAAGAATTTTAAGCCGGTCCGATATCACAGCGAGTGCTCGCTTTGACATTTGTGCAGAGCCTGATGGTTAGACAGGCCACCTTCGGTGGTGTCAGTCTGCATTTATTTTTTTACTGCGGCACAGCATTCTTTACTGGCCATCAAAAGTAAAGCAATCATTATAATCATTATAAGTTTTATAATGTCTACATAGGTGGCGCCAATCTGCATACACTGTCTTTCTGTTGCGATTTAAGAAGAAGACCCCATTGTGCTTGCTGTGATGTGGGAGGACACTTACAAGCTCGTTATGACTTCAACAGATTTTGCAAAGATTACTGCATGCAGTAATTACATTTTTTAATGCAGCAATATCGTGGTAAACTCATCAATATAACCCGCCTTATCAGCGATAACATGTATGTATTTGCACAATAATGCATTTAATATTTCTGGAAATCTACATTATTACTGTTGGTACCCCAAAATAAACAATTTCCATTCCTATTTGGGAGAAGGAACTAGAGGACAACCATTCATACCGCTAATGGGCGAAGTGTAGTGATAGGCACTCATTATATTGCCCAGTGGGTGAGAAAGTGGCGATGCCCAAGCGGTCCCACAGCATAATACATTCCATGATGTTTTGGGATCTAGACGTCTTTTACAATGTGTACCCACATCTTTTAAGTGAATGTAAAAATTGGAGGGATTTTTAGGCAGTGTTACACTTCATAATCAAGCAGTATTTATTCTGATTGAATACCTCATGTGGTAAACGGCCAGGCTGCATTTCAACTACTACTTGTTTTTACGATTTCGCTCATGAATAGTTATAGGCGTAATCTTAGGACTGTGACGGGGAAGAGCAGGACACGGAGTATTGAAGATTACCGGTAAAAAATGGGGCCAACACATATGACAAAAAAAAGAAAATACAAATGATGTACAAATGTCAATTTACAACATCAGAAACATATGACCCAGGACACAGATAACTAAAGAGTTCTGTTTTTTTCCGTTTGTTTGTTATGTTTATTTGAAAATGTATCCATTTCTCACTGTTTGCCGGTATGCTTTTAAAAGCCTACAAAATGTGAGTGCTTTATTGATGACTTATAATATGAATGAACTAGACGTTTATGCACAATTTAACGAGGCTAAATTGTTGTGTAAGATTTTGAGCGTTGTTTGCGTTGCTAAACACAATTCAAAGCTAGAGTGACTTAATTGACTTTTCACGCCCTAACACGGAAGGCAGCTAGAATGCAATGTTTTTCTTCCTGCTATTTGCAGTTACACAATCCAACTGAAAATCATGAAGCATGAGCAGGCTTTTAATATTCACCTTACTCCGGATTGGCGCAATCGGAGTAAACATTCACTATTTATATACATCGACAGATTGCATAAAGCAGATGGCCTACTCGGGCCATAAAAAGCTTGAATATTAACTTTGAAAGTTTCACTATCTACCTTGCAAAACTAAATGTGACTCCCAGTAGTTGGACTAATGCTAGGAACAACATATGCTTAATAACTGCATTTGTATGTATGTATTACAGGGCCTGCTGTACAGGACCTGCAGCATCAGCCCTGTAGTTATTGTTAAGTTGCTCAACTCATAGAGCACTTTTTTTGGCGGTTTATAACTTTGCCTCCCCTGGACGAATCCTCACCAAACTTTGCAAAAACAGTGTATGGCCCACTCAGAATGATTTTTGGTGCGTTTTTGTCCAGGGGGAGCAAAGTTATAGGGGGGTTCTCAAAATTTGTGGAAATCTTCATAAAATGTTTGCTCGCACCTACAATCCAAACTGCTCAACAGATATTCATCAGATTTGAGTCAGGAGCAGCGGCTTGATCCCGAAAACGTGCTTTTGTAAATGTGGTGTAAATCCTTCCAGTAATTGTTTTAAAAAAGTGCATAAAGTTGGTAAAAATAGTGATACCTGCGTCCGGTCCACAGGCTCGCTTCCTGATTCTAAGGCTGAAGAGACATCTGGACAGATCAGAGAGCAGTATGACGTTTGCGGACATCATATGTGCCCATTGATTGATCTGTTAAAAAAGGGGAGGTGCGTAAAAACGTTTGAAACAGATGCAATGTTGGATTCGCAAACAGTGCTATAGTCCACGGACATCGCAGTCAAAACATTAAAAAACGCAACTTTCCACTTGTCAAACAAATGACACTATCTCTGGGGAGGTGAGGGGTGATGAGGATGGGATGGCACATGGCCATAAAAAGCAAGAATTTTGTGTTTTTTCTTCTCTGATGTCTGCAAACATATCAGATGTTCATGGAGCTTCCTGTGATGTTCGCAAACATCTCGGATTTTCGGGTACATCCATACATATTTATGCATTACAGGATCAGTCAAAAGCAGTTTTTGGATGGCTTATAACTTTGGCGCCACTCAATGAAACTGCATGAAGTTTTGCAATAACCTTTTAGACATCACCCTAAATAGTTATGCAGAGTTTGGTGCTGTTTCGCCAAGAGGGGGACACATTAGAGGGGAGGTCCCAAAATATTTGAAAGGCTTATACATCTGTTGCTGTTTGATGAATACACAAACGTTTGCAACAAGATTTTAGACCCAGATTTGAATGGTTTTGCTAAACTTGGTGGGATTTTGTCAAGTTAAGTTATATGACTATTTTAAAACATGGTGAGATTTGCAGCAAACACGTGCAAGGAGCATTGGCAAGGACCTGAAAGCATGGTTTTGCAAAGTGTCAGTGTTTTATTTTTTGAAAAGTGTTATAATGTAGGTACACAAAATAGTGATATACCTTTGGTGACTGAGGTATAGCCTGTGGCCATGGGCAGTGGGCAGATTTTCCTAGCCATGACCACGAGGGACCGGCAATGGGGTGAAAGTGGGCATGCACATGTGGTAAGGTTTTTCAAAATCGGGATAGGTTTGAATGGGAAAAAATATTCTACTCTTGACTACAACCCGAAGTGCTGGACAGGATTGCAGAAAATATTCGGGAGGAGCATCAGCAAGGACCTCAAAGCATGGTTTTGCAAATCTGTCCTGTGTTTGATTTTGTCTAAAGTGTTAAAATGTAAGTACAAACAATGGTGATATAACTTTGGTGTCTGGGCAATGGGCCTGGAGCAAGGACACAGGTGCATTCTGATTTGCTCTTTGGGGCATGCACCATAGGTGAAACCCTAGGTTTGAGTGGACAAAGAAATTGTGCTTGCGGCTACAGCCCGAAGTGCTGGACGGAATTACAATAAATCTGAGTGAAGAGTGCATGCTTTTGCAAATCTGTCCTGTGTTGTACTTTTTATAAAGTGTCAAAAAGTGAGTACAAAAAATAGTGATATAACTTTGCTGCCTGGGCAGTGTGCATGGCCCGTATTTGTACGATCGGACCGAAAAAAAAGGTCTGACCATACAAAACAACTGAAAAATCCTACCACCAAATGTTCGAACACCAAAAGTTCGAACCTTTGGTGGTAGCATTGCAGGTAAGTAAAAACAAATAAAAAAAGACTGCAGGGTCTGCGGGGGTATCCCCTGCAACAACCCGCACAATATACTGTGTGGCATAGTGAGCGGGGTGTTGCGGGGGACACCCCCGGAGCACACTTGCAAAAAAAATAAAGAAAGAAAAAACGGGGGCTGCAGGGGTGTCCCCTGCAACACCCAGCCCCCGTTTTTTCTTTATTTTCTTTTTGCAAGTGTGGTGCGGGGGTGTCCCCCGCAACACCCCGCACACTATTCCACAAAGTATGTAAGTAGTATGTAAGTTTGTTCACATGAGAAAGGTGCAAACTATTGGTAATTCGCACCTTTCTCATGCGAACATTCCGGCTGCGGCAAAATCAGCCGCGGCTGGATCACTTAGAATCCCGGGCCCTCGGCAAGGACACGTGTCTTCTCTGATTTTCCCATTGGGTATGACATTTTTGATATCATCTTTGATGTCCTGTGTGTTAGGCTTAGCAGTGCACGGTGGTGGCGCAAGTTATGGTTGCTTAGCTTACCATAACTGGCAAATTTCGGGGGTTTTTTGGTTTCACTTGTAGCCATAACGTCCCAAAAACAATGTTTTTTCACTGAATATCTATATATATATATCGATATTACACGGCCACGGGAGTGGTCGTGTAGTTATGGTTAAGTTGCTGTTTCCATAGGAAGAGCACTTTTTGGGAAGCTTATAACTTTGCTCCCCTGGATGAATCTGCACCAAACTTTGCAGAAAATGTATATGGGCCACTCTGAATTTATTTGCAATGTTTAGAGATGTTTGGTCCAGGGGGGGCAAAAGTTATAGGGGGGTTCCCAAAACCTCTTTTTTGCCATAGACTGAATGGGGGAAAAACTTTGCGCACGGCTACAGTTCAAACCGCAGGACGGATTTTCACGAAATCTGCAGCAGGTACAGGGGCTTGGTCCAGAAAGCGTGCTTTTGTAAATCTGGTGACCTTCCGTTCAGTACTCTTCTTTAAAATTATCAAAAACTAGGTGTGAAAAAATTAGTGATATCTATGTCCGCTTCGCAGTCACACTTCCCTGTTCGGTCCACGGACAAGATACCGATTGGCTAAGGGGCTGGCGTCATGACCGCGGACATGCAACGTCTCTGCCCCTTGGCTGCTGCGAGACGTGTTCTGCGTAAGATTGTTTGGATGTGCCCGATATCCTGGATCCGCCGAAAGCGGAGCAACAACCAGCGTACATATGCTCTATTTATAAAACTCTTTTGCTGTGTCACAGACCGTTGGGAAAGGTTCAGACAGTAAGACATGGGTGATCGATGCATTTATTCTGGGGGTCAGTCTTCATGATGTACTTTCCATGGACACCTTGTACGCACAGAAAATTAGGGGTGTAATAACGATAGCACTTCTTTCCATACAGTGGACAGGAAACTTCTAACTGTTGAAAGCACACGCGTAGTGGTAGCCAACATTGAAATTGACAACATGCCGTGATTGCATTACTTTTCTCGATGGCTATTATTATATTCATTACTACGCCGCCATGGGTGTCACATGCTACAGTGGTTGTGGCCAGGGCCTAGAGTCTTGGATGCATGGCTGTCGGCCGAAGGCCGAAGGCCTTACTTCCAAGACTGTAGGCCCTGGCCACAGCCACTGCAGCATGTCACACCCATGGATACACCCGTAGTATTGCGTTTCAATTGGCAAGTTGTGGGGAGCGCGTGCAGTCTTGGGTGCATGGCCAAAGGCCATGCACCCAAGAACAAAGTTATAAGTACTAGATGTGGAAGCCACTGCACACCCATCCCATGTAAAATGTATGGACATACAGCTAGGAGTGAAGTCTCTGGTCAGAATCACTGAAGGATACCACACCTATAGAAAAACCCCCACTACCCCCACTACTGAGGTGGTTTTGGAGAGACTCTGTAGTCTTGGGTGCATGGCCAAAGGCCATGCGCCCAATATCACACTTATACCTTCTTCATGATGTATTTTCTATGGCCTCCTTGAACGCACAGAAAATGAGGGGTCCAATAAGGGGAGTATTTCAGTCCCTGCAGTGCACGGGGACCTTGTAACAGTTGTAAGGACACGTGTGGTGTTAGGGAACATTGAAATTGACACCATGCCGTAATTGCAATACTTTTTCCTATGGTTATTGTATTCATCAGTACGCCGACATGGGTGGCACATGCTACGGTGGTTGTGGCCAGGGCCTAGAGTCTTGGATGCATGGCCATCGGCCAAAGGCCGAATACCTTACTTCCAAAACTCTAGGTCCTGGCCACCAACACTTATTGCGTATCGATTGCCTGGTTGTGGGGAGTGTGTGTACTCTTGGGTGCAAGGCTGAAGGCCATGCCCCCAACAACAAAGCTATAACCTCTTCACTTACAAGCCCACATAGGTTTCATGTGCGGTGTTTGTGGACAAGATGTGTACTTTTGGGTGCATGGTTACAGGCTGTATGCCATACACCCAAGCATGCACCAACAGGAAACTTGTGAGCACTGGAGTTATAAGACACTTCACAACCATATATTGAAATGTATGGCCATACACCTAAAATGTTAGGCCCTGTGCACAAAACAGTGCAGCATTTCAGAGCTACAGAGAAACCCCTAGTATTGAACATCAGTCAGGTGTCTGCAGTCATGAGTGCATGGCTGCAGGCTATGCACCCAACAGCACAGTTATATGTAGTGTACTTGCAAGGCACAATAGGTACGATATGGTGTGGTAGTGCATCACTCTGGCAGCTGCAATCATGGGTGCATGGCCTAAGGCCATGCCCTCAAAAGTACATTTGTTCGTAGTGTACTTATGTACCACAATTAATGTCATATGGTGTGGTAGTAGTGGCCAGGATGCAGAGTATTTGAACAAAGTAATAAGCACTGCAGTTGTTAGCATTTTAAATACTGTATACCCATACATTCATAATGCTATGGCCATAAACTCACCTCTGCAGCCTGTGGCTACAAACTACTGCACAGCTATTGGTACACTTGTACTATGCAACATCATTAAGATGGTTGTGGGGAGGGCGTAGCGTTTTGGGAGTATGGCCAAAGGCCAAAGGCCATGCTCCCAAAACCAACTTTGTACATAGTAAAATGACAAGGCACAATGGTTCCAATATGCTGTGGTGTTTCTAGCCAGGACTCAGACTCTTGACTGCATGCCCAAAGGCCATGCACCCAAGACTGAAGTCATAAGCAGTGGAGTTAAAAGTGAATATGGGTGTGGTGTAATGTGCTAGTTGTATGGATACCCTAGTGTCTTGCCTGCATGGCTGCAGAGGATGGTCCGAAAAGTAAATTTATAAGTAACTAATTTACAAGGACCATGGTTTTGATATGCAGCGATGGTTGTGGCTAGGACCTATACTCCTTGTACCTTGGTCGTAAGGCGTAGATGGTAGGTTACACACCGAAGATGCAAGGGCCAGCCTACAGGCACTGCAGCATATTAGTACCATGGATTAGACGTGTAGATTTGCATGTGTAGAAAATGACTGCCAATATACTTACTCCTTACTTGGTTCAGAATCCACATACAATTTGTAAATGTTTATCGTACTTGGCGGAAGTATCCCTTTTTCCATTTCTGTGATAAAAGAAACAGGTATGTTAGTCTTTGCATTTTTTGAAAATGTACTACATTGCTTAATAGACAATTTACCTTTCTTTTTACCCTCATATTTAGTTTACAAACCAGTGTACTGTGCATTGCGCTCAGTTTCTGTGTTTGCTTTTCTAATCCTTGGGCCTGGGGAAAACAATTCCTTGTCGGATTAAAAAAAACCTTCATTTACTATGGTATTAACTACTTCCTTGTTTCCTTTGAGTGTTTCCTTCATCTTTCTGATTAATGTTATGTTTGTTGCCTTCCTGCCGATTTTTGCCAACAGTTAGATACCTTTAGGTGTATTCTAACTGTGCATTTATTCCTACAGCTTTATGATATTCATTCATTTGTGTCGTTGTTATATCCTGTTTCCTTCATCTTTCCCATTAATGTTATGTTTGTTGCCTTCCTGCCAATTTTTAACAACAGTTAGATACCTGTAGGCGTGTTCCCAACGATCTGTGATATTCATTTATTTGTGTAATTCTTACATCCTCTTGGGTAGTTAGATACCTGTTAGCGTATTCTGTTTGTAGTCTTTCACATAATTTTTTTTAAAAATCTTGAAGTACACATTATTTCGTAAATTTTGGCTTTAAGAACATTAATACGCATTTGTAAGATTAGCTGGCAATCTCTGCTTTAGAGTAATGGTGCTATCATTACATTCGAACCATCCACTATTCTTTTTAATGTATGCAGTGTAGTGACCTGCATTGGTTGTAGCTCCTGCATGGTAGATTATACCTACTGTTGTAAAGGTTCTCTTTCCCAGTGACACTTGACCGTGTGTGAATCCAGTCAGTTTGCAGTTGTTTTTGGTGCCATCGGCATTATAACCTAGAAATATATCATGTAGGCACTATGTGATTCTATCAGTAAGGTGGAGCGATTGTCTGAATTGCAAATAATACATAATCTGCCATGGTTTGCATTTTGTACAAGTTGCTGAAATGGAATGCTCTCACAATCTGGTATGGAAACATACACAAATCGCTCATTTGGGATTTCTTCCTGTATCACTTTGCTACAGATAGTGCATGTATATTTCCACATGTACGAAATCTGGAAGATTTCATTTACAGGTATGCTTTTGTTTTCCAATACTAATAGTATGTACATTAGACATTCTTGTGGATCTTGTTGTAAGTTCATAGTGAATCTCACCATTCCAGCACAGTCGTCCAATTGTTGCCTTACTCCATGAACACTGTATGTGTTGTCAGGATTGCTTGTTGCATTTCTATGCAGCACTAACATTTGCAAACATAATTGGTCTGTACTGTGCAGGTAAATATTGTTAACAATTGGTGGCAATTGAAATAGAATGTTCATTGCTACATTTGCATAGCAACTTACCCCACTTTCATTTGCAAATTTGAATGGTCTAGCAAGTTCTGTATCTGAGTGCATTTTTCAGAATTTCTGTTGCTTCTTTGCCGACGTCCCTTGTTTACATTCCCTAATAGGTTCTTCTATGTTTGCGGTAATTGATGAAACTTTAGCTTCTTTTTTTTTCTTTCCGGAATCTGCTATTGGATTCTGTTGCATTTCTGTTTAATTTAGTTTTCTTTTACCACGTTTTACTTTATCTGGAACAGGGTATTGTTTCAGATGAGGGGTGTACAGTGAACGCAATCTATTGTATTCTAGAATGCAAGGAATATCAGCTTTGACTTTACTTGCATCAAAGTTCATTAGCAATAGACCGCCAAGTGTACGTAAGCATGATAATGCTACGTAGCTCATGCCTTCCTTAAAGACTGTGTTTCCTATATCTATCAATGCTTTGTCTAGGATAAGACCTTGGGATTTATGAATGCTAACTGCATATGTAAGAGTTAGAGAAAATTGCTCTCTACGTACATACATGTCTTTGAAGAGAAGGAATCGAGCAATTGAGCGCCCTATACTTTTAAATTCTGAAACTTTATCAAAGCGAATATTGACAAACTGAATGTTGCTATCACGTGGGTATGATTGAAAGCCAACAACTGTGCCCAGTGTTCCATTAACTAGCCCTTGCTCTACGTCAAGGTTACGTTTAAGCATTACTCTACAATTTAAGGATAATTTCAATATTTTTTCCAACCCAGCTGGGTTGGAGATTGAATTTTCTAAACTATTAGTCTTGTTGTTGCTTGCTCACACATGGGTACTGTCATACCATGTACGTCTAGTTTGTCTGTGGTGCTAATTTCCAGTATTGGTTGCAGTTCTTTATTTAACATTGTTTAATTGAATTTGGAACAGCTTGCACGAGTTGGCATTAAGGCCATACAATTGACATTTTTGTGCACTAGTTGTTCCATAACATCAGTTGCACATGCATTGTCGCCATAAAGTGCATGTATGTGCCAGTTTTTCAATACAACCTGCGATAATACACCAACTCTAATACTTTTTAATATGTTGGCATATGTGAGATCTGCAGATTGCCGCATGTTCTCGGTTAATTCTCTATATTGGAAATGTTGCCAAAGGTTAACATTACCTATTCTACCAACAGTTTTCCGGCAGAGTTTGTGGCCTAAGGTTTTGAAAATCAGTTCACCTTTCACTGGTGTCAATTGTAGAAGATCTCCGAAAACGATAATGTGTTTCCCTGCAAAGAGTTCTTCGTTGTTACTTTTAAGTACTTCTTGCAATCTGAGATGAATCAAAGCCAACATTAGGTTAGAGACCATGCTCACTTCATCTATTAGTAGCATTTTCATTTGTTTCAATTATCTGTGTAATTCCTTTGCAGCTTCTGCAGAAAGTTTGTAGTAGTCTAATTTATTTTGATGCTCTACTGAAAGCAGTAGTAATCGGTGACAAGTGACACCGCCTATGTTGTAGGCAGCTAAACCTGTGGGGGCCGTTACAACAGCTGACAGTTTGTTGTTTGTCAATTGTTGAAGGAACTTGCTGATGATTTTGATTAAGTATGTTTTCCCTGATCCAGCTTCACCACTGACGTACATCAGTATAGGTTTGTAATTTTGGCAGGTACATTCTTTATTTTCATGCTGTACACCATATACAATTTGTTTTGTTAAGTCTTTAAAAATTGTGCGCTGATCGTTGTTAAGTTTTGCTTGTTGTACAGTTAACTCTTCGGTATCGTCTTGATACTGATGCATGGTGTTTTCTACTTCTGCCATAGCTACTTCAGCCTCATTTGCTATTAGTGGTTATCCTAGTGGTTCTTGACTTCCTGTTACAGAAGGTTGACTACTGTCGGAAGAGTCCTTATCTAGTTGGGCCTAAAGTTCTTCTTCCTGTTGCTGCTCATTGTGTAACATTGTTTTGTACTGCGTAAAGTTCACATCGTGATAGTGCTTTCATTTGCTTTGAAAGCATCTTCATAGCAGTCATAGTTATCTAGTATCTCTTCCTCTTTTCTCCATGGTTTGAAAAGTTGTAACAGAGACATGTAATATAGTTATTTCTGTTGAGGAGTTTCTAATGACAATTTTACATGATTAATTAAGCTTCGTTTGGTAAGTTTCACTAAGCTCCCTTCACAATCGATCACTCTATACCTGCGTTTGCTTTCATCGGGTTTTACATTATTTTTGTATGCAAAGTTTTGAGCTATGTGGTATAGACACATGCTTTCCAAAGTGCTACCCCTGTTCGGATAGTATGTGCCCAATAAATTGTTTTTTAGAATGGTTTGGCTGTTGGGATCATTTTTGACAATGTTTCTATGCCCTCAAATGATTTTAGCACTCTTTTTCTAGATTTCGCAGGACCAAGACTGAGCCATTCTATGTTGCCAGATTTTCCATACAAAGCAGTACCAGTTAAATGATCTGCTGCTTCATAGGCACCACATTCTCTATGAGAGAGCATTTGTATGCCTAGGCAGTACAATTTCTGTGAAAATGTTTTGTCTGATGCTAGGTCATCCCAGAGGTCTTGAAGCTCTGTTTTTTCTGCTTTTGTTAAGTAGGCTGTAACATATCGTGCAACAGCAGTTGAATTGTCTGCAATGTACTGCACATCTATGTTTGCATTCCATAAGAGGACAATGATTGCATTGTAATCATTGATATATTTTGATTCTTCCCTTCTTTTTATGTAATACGTGTTCTTAGGTGATTTACCTTTAACACTATGTCGAACTGAAGACATGAAGTTGTTTAATTCACCTGTTTCTGTAACTGGTCTAGGGAAACCAAAGCGGCATTTGGTGGAGTATTTACCTTTGTTTTTGTATTTGCTGCAACAATATTTGCCACATTTGTGTCTTTGAAATTGTAAATTCTGCCCATGCAGGTCAATCTGTGTCGGTTGAGAAGGGATTTCACAAGTGACATATTTTTGGATAAACTGCAAAACAGTGCTGTCACTGTCATGACCAAATTTCGGTGCACCTTTGATCCATAACACATGTGAATATGTGGTGCTCCTCTCGCTTGATATTCTTTTCTCCAAAAGAAGTGTTGCACTACTCCAAGGGGAGGAACAGTTTAATTGCAAATAAAGTGTAGCATGGCAATGAAACGATGATGGAAATATTTTGACACATTAACTGGATCTAGAGAGAAAAGTTCTCCAGGTGTTAATATATCTATGTTGTTTTTGTTGCCGTTTGCTACGCATAGGAACTCATGTAATTCTTCCCATGCATATTAGGCACAACTTGCACCACGCATGTTTGCAAACAAATTTGTTATACTTGATTGTAAAACCTCATCTTTTTCCTGTACTTTTTGTATTAACTGCGTAGCTGACATATTTTGAAAGTGGGTACCAGATTTAAGAATGTGTGAAACTCCGTAACATAGTGTCCACATTTTGTCTAAATCATTCGTAATGAATGGTATTCTGATGCCCCAATCTGAGTGGGTCTATCATCGTATCTTCCACCTTTGCCAGTAGGAAATAGCAGTGGAAAAGCATGTGCTTCTATACTTTTTTCCCATATACTCATTGGTGATCCTTTGGTTTGTCGCATTTGGTAAGTTTCTAGTGCATCATCTATGCTTTCATTGGAATGCAATGGATGATTTTTGTAATGGTCCAAAAGAGTGGATACTGTAGCAGGATCCAGAAGTTCGAATTGTCCAGTTTCTGATGGCTCTTGAATTATTTCAGTTGTTTCCCTTAAGCTTTCATCAATATTTATTTCCTTGTAGTTCTCATTATTGTCTTTTAGATATTTAAATGCTTGTCTAACTAATTGTTGCCAATTTTCTTTGTCCTTTGTTGGTACTCTATTTACCAAGACCATTAAAGAATGCTCTATTAAACGTTCCACCCCTAGAGTGGGAAGATTTTCCATTAGATCTAATAGCAAATAAACTACTTTGCCATGAATGTCTTTTACCAATTCAGAGGAAGGTAATTTTGCTGTTTTTGGATGAAGGTGTATAATTGCTTGAACTGTTCGAACTGTTTGAATTATTATGCTCTCATACAAATTGAGCTATTGCAGGATTTTTGGTAATGGAAACAATTCCAAATTATTTGTAATAGCACGTGAAGGAGTGTGGTTGTTGTCTAATTTTGTAGTACAGTAACTGCAACTTATTAGGCGTTCAGTTAGTTCATATTTGTTTTCTGCTAAAAGGTAGAGAGCTAATTCAAACCATTTAGAATCCTCATTGTATTCTATTTTGTATGCTATGACCACATTTTTTGTGTTCCTTTTGTAAAACGTTCTGCGGCAACACACACACAAATGGTTTGGTACTTCAGCCGATGACCTTTTAA
This sequence comes from Ambystoma mexicanum, assembly GCF_040938575.1. Classification (NCBI taxonomy): domain Eukaryota; kingdom Metazoa; phylum Chordata; class Amphibia; order Caudata; family Ambystomatidae; genus Ambystoma; species Ambystoma mexicanum. Next base: position 410,667,019 of record NC_090923.1, on the reverse strand, counting down.
ATGTTACTATTTCTTTTCTGTATGTGTGTAATAGAAGGTTGCTATGTGCAGAATTGTTGGTACTATGTTCTAAAACTGTTGCATTTTGTAAGTGGCTCTCACTTCCAAAATACTTTCTCTGAATACGGTCAATTTCTTCTTGTAAGTATTTAGGTGTACCATGCAGAAGAGTGGTATTTAAGTTGCCTAATTCTGAAGCTGGACTTTTTGCATAGTATATTTTATACACTAGATTTCTTACATTGGAATGATGTTTTGATATCCTTTTGATATCATGGAAGGTGCTTTTGCAAATAGGCCCAGAAATGCAGGCTAATGAATGTCCTTTTAGTCCTGTGTATTTCCGCACTGGACAAATATCCATATTTTGAAGTACTTTCCTTTTACTTTTGTCTTTACCTTTTACATATTGATTGTGGAACTGACGTAAAGATTTGAATGCTTTGTTTGGAATGGTACATATTAATGTGCACAGCTATTTGTATTCTGGACGGTGTGGTTCTGCTGAATCGAGAGGTAATTTTGAGTTTTAAGGGAATACATAGTAAGCAATGTTTCTTGTTCCATGATGGTAGTATTGATTTTCTCATACCCTCGTCCACTGCTATAGAAGGCAATTGTGTTTGTTTGATTTTGTTTGTATGCTTCTTCATTAAAATATGGCTCTGTGGTTGTTGTGTGACTCCATTCACCACCACAAACATGTAAGAAATTATTTTTGTTCACATTCCGTTTATTGCTGAGTTTCTTTTGCAGTTTAGTACTTAGTTTTGTTAGTGCTTTCATCCTATGTAACACTAATATAAACAACATCCTTTTGAGAAGGATTGCACTGTCCACTAGAACGTGTAGGATTAACTTTCTACAGTAGGTTTTAAGGAGTGAGGATGATTTCAGTCCTCTTCTTAGTAGATTCTGAAGCACTCTGTGATGAAACATTTGTGATAAAATACTTTTTTTACTATGCCTTCTTGTTACGCTATCAGGATTATTAGGATCATTGTTAGCTGTACTTGTAGTCGTTTTTCTGACAACATTTTTGTGTTTTGTGACACATTTTGATGGAGGAGGGAAAGTTTCAGTAGCTGAGACTTCCTTTGTTTTGCTAACCAACTGCAGTAGCTGGTTTGTTCCAACAATCTCTACAAACTCTACAACAGGTGGATACTTACATTGGACACTTTTATTTTTATTTGCTCTACTTTCGCGTTCCTTTCTACAGAGTTGCTTTTTGGTAGGCATTCTTTGGTGTCTGTTGAAAAACAAATGTATACTTGGGTTGTTGTCCAATGCCTGTGTGCTGTGTGCATGTGTGCATGGGTCTGATGGGGAAGCTCTTTGTCATGGTGTGTCGATGTGCATTGGATTCTGGCAATGATTTGGTAAGGCTACTTTATTGTTTGTATACTACTACAATGTGCTTCAGATGAGAGTACAAAGCGGGCTACTTGTGACTTAAAACCATTATTAATAAACGAAATGCCATACACTTGCAACAGCAACTTCTTTTCTAAATCTAACCTTCTAAGGATTACATATGTTATTTGAGTTCCAAACACACAGGGATTTGTGAGCCATTCTGCCTGTTATTCTTTGTTCAATAAATAGATATTTGTAGGTAGAATGGTTTAGAAATCAATGTTTGCTTTGGCACCCAAAATAAAGAAATAACCCACACAGCCTCTTTGAGGAGTAGTTACAATTTAAAGGTAGTACTGTACTTACTTTTTCTTGCAAAATAACCAGGTTTCTTCGGATATGTCGTCTGCAGTGTAGATGCTGTTGATTCTCAGGAGAGTAGTCTTCACTGCGGTGCAAAAAAAAAAAATCAATTACTTTGTGTGTTTACAGCAGTGATGATACTGCACACATTAATTGTGCTTCTTTCGCCACAGCATTCTACTTTCATATTTCAACCCAGTGCATGTGTGCATTTCACTTCACTCTGTGCAGTCTTTGCATGGTATTTGCAATATGGTACTTGAAAGTCCTCCAAAATTGCTAACAATTTAAAGTTTATGGAAATGCCTTGTTTTTTACACAGTGTACTGTGTATAGGAGAGAGGTTTGTAAGCGATATGGCACAATAGTAGATAGGGAAACATTTTCTACTTGCAAATTAAAAGCACGATGCCGAGAAATCGGGAGACCCTCAGAGGGAGATGTCACCACAGCTATCGGGAGCGCTTACTTTGCTCATACGATTACATTGCAAGTAGCATTACTGTAGCCCGTACACAGTACACAACTCAGACATTTTCACATACAAAATTGAGTTCCGCCCTAAATAGGCATGCTTGCAACGTATGTATAGGTTATGCGGAAGACAGTAAGCAGTTGTGCGGTTTGTCAATGATAAATCGGATATCTTGCTCTTAAAAGGGGGAGCGTTGGTATGTATTGCCTATGCACATTTAGCAGCATTAATTTGTCTAAATTAAATCATAAAGGTTGCACATGTTCTCTGATTACAATATACATACCTGTGTTTTATACTAATGCATGTGCGCATGCATGGAGCTGTACATAGAAATGTGCAATACTTGCACAGTAGCTTGAGAAGTCGGTGCTTTGCAATGATATGCGACTTCCATTCAGAATCATCGACCGTAATTTTGAAGTGCGCAATGTTGATGATGGAGTTAGAATTAGCGATGTTCAATGTGATTGGTGGATGTTTGTGTGACTGCTTAGTTGTGTCCAATGAGGGACTCGATTTGTTACCGCTGTAGAAAGGGTGGAAGGACTGGGTAAGAGTTACGTGCCGCACGTAGGCAACGCTTGTCCGCAGGTAGGGCGTGTTACATACAGGTTTCTACAGCAAATCCTGCATGGAAAGGGGACTGTAGGCATCAGCCAATCAGATGTTCATATTACTCTTTTGTGTCGAAAGACGGTGCGTACAATGAAGATGGCAGAGGTGGAGAGGGTCAGGGTTATGGTGCTTGGAGACATTTTTGTGCATTTTGTCTAAATCGGGGATCTTGCAAATACAATCGTAATGAGCGGTATTCTGATGCCCCAATCTGAATACATATTCCACCTACTCTATGAAAGTGAATTAGCAACACTATGTTATGGAGTTGAACTCACTTTCAAAATATGTCAGCGACGCAGTTAATACTAAAAGTACAGGAAAAAGATGAGGTTTTACAATCAAGTATAACAAATTTGTTTGCAAACATGCATGGTACAAAGGAATACTGGTTCAGACAGCACAGAGACGTGCGTTGCATGATCATAAACCTTGGACTACCGACTTGGTTTGTTACGCTAAGTTGTGCAGAATATGCATGGGAAGATTTACATGAGTTCCTACGCACAGCAAACAGCAACAAAAACAACATAGATATATTAACACCTGGAGAACTTTTCTCTCTAGATCCAGTTAATGTGTCAAGATATTTCCATCATCGTTTCATTGCCATGCTACACTTTATTTGCAATAAAACTGTTCCTCCCCTTGGAGAAGTGCAGCACTTCTTTTGGAGAAAAGAATATCAAGCGAGAGGAGCACCACATATTCACATGCTGTTATGGATCAAAGCTGCACCAAAATTTGGGCACGACAGTGATAGACTGTTTTTCAGTTTATCCAAAAATATGTCACACGTGAAATCCCTTCACAACAGACACATAGTGAGCTGCATGGGCAGATTTTACAATTTCTAAGACACAAATGTGGCAAATATTGTCAACACAAATACAAAAACAAAGGTAAATAATATACCAAATGCTGCTTTGGTTTCCCTAGACCAGTTACAGAAACAGGTGAAGTAAACAACCTCATGTCTTCAGTTCGACATAGTGTTGAAGGTAACTCACCTAAGAACACATATTTCATAAAAAGAAGGGAAGAATCAAAATATATCAATGATTACAATGCAATCATTGCCCTCTTATGGAATGCAAACATAGATGTGCAGGACATTGCAGACAATTCAACTGCTGATGCACGATATGCTACAGCCTACTTAACAAAAGCAGAAAAAACAGAGCTTCAAGATCTCTGGGATGACCTAGCATCAGACAAAACATTATCACAGAAATTGTACAGCCTAGACATAAAAATGCTCTCTCATAGAGAATGTGGGGCCTATGAAACAGCAGATGGTTTAACTGCCACAGCTTTGTATGGAAAATTAGACAACATAGGATGGCTCAGTCTTGGTCCTGCAAAATCTAGAGAAAGAGTGCTAAAATCATATGAAGACATAGAAACAATTGCCAGAAATGATCCCAACAGCCAAGATATTCTAAAAAACAATTTACTGGACACATAATATTGGAACAGGAGTACCACTCTGAAAAGCATGTGTCTATACCACTCAAAACTTTGCATACAAAAATAATGTAAAACCCGATGAAAGAAAACGTAGATATAGAGTGAGCAATTGTGAAGGGAGCTTAGTGAAACTTACCAAACAAAGCTTAATTAATCATGTAAAATTGTCATTAAAAACTCCTCAACAGAATGAACTATATTACATGTCTCCTTTACAACTTTTCAAACCATGGAGATAAGAGGAAGACAATCTAGATAACTATGACTGCTATGAAGATGCTTTCAAAGCAAATGAAAGCATTATCACTGATGTGAACTTTACACAGTACAAAACAATGTTACACAATGAGCAGCAACAGGAAGAAGAACTTCAGGCCCAACTAGATAAGGACTCATAACAGGAAGTCAAGAACCACTAATAGCAAATGAGGCTGAAGTAGCTATGGCAGAAGTAGAAAACACCATGTATCAGTATCAAGAAGATACAGAAGACTTAACTGTACAACAAGCAAAACTTAACAACGATCAGGGCACCATTTTTGTAAACGTAACAAAACAAATTGTACATGGTGTACAACACGAAAATAAAGAATGTACCTGACAAAATTACAAACCTATACTGCTGTACCTCAGTGGTGAAGCTGGATCAGGGAAAACATTCTTAATCAAAATCATCAGCAAGTTCCTTCAACAATTGACAAACAACAAACTGTCAGCTGTTGTAACACACAGGTTTAGCTGCCTACAACATAGGTGGTGTCACTTTACACCGATTACTACTGCTTCCAGTAGAGCATCAAAATAAATTAGACTACTACAAACTTTCTGCAGAAGCTGCAATGGAATTACGCAGAGTATTGAAACAAATGAAAATGCTACTAATAGATGAATTGAGCATGGTCTCCAAACTAATGTTGGCTTTGATTCATCTCAGATTGCAAGAAGTACTTAAAAATAACAACAAAGAACTCTTTGCAGGGAAACACATTATCGTTTTCAGAGATCTTCTACAATTGAAACCAGTGAAAGGTGAACCGATTTTTAACACCTTAGGCCACAATCTCTGCCGGAAAACTGTTGGTAGCATAGGTAATGTTAACCTTTGGCAACATTTCCGATACAGAGAATTAACTGAAAACATGCGGCAATCTGCAGATCTCACTTATGGCAACATCTTAAAAAGTATTAGAGTTGGTGTATTATCGCAAGAAGCATAAGTTGTATTGAAAAACCAGCATATACATGCACTTTATGGCGATAATGCATGTGCAACTGATGTTATGGAACAAATAGCGCACAAAAAAGTCAATTGTATGACCTTAATGCCAACTCTTGCAAGCTGTTTCAAATTCAATGAAACAATGTTAAAGAAAGAAATGCAACCAATAATAGAAATTAGCGCCACAGACTAACTAGACGTACATGGTATGACAGTACCCATGTATGAGCAAGCCAGAACAAGACTAAGGGCCTCATCACGAGTTGGGCGGTAACGCCGGCGGTATTATCTCCAACACTGCTGGTGTGGAAAAAATATTGAAACTATCCTTAAATTGTAGAGTAATGCTTAAACGTAACCTTGACGTAGAGCAAGGGCTAGTTAATGGAGCACTGGGCACAGTTGTTGGCTTTCAATCATACCCACGTGATAGCAACATTCAGTTTGTGAATATTCGCTTTGATAAAGTTTCAGAAGTGAAAAGGATAGGGCGCTCAATTGCTCAATTGCTTCTCTTCCAAGACATGTATGTACGTAGAGAGCAATTTTCTCTAACTCTTGCATATGCAGTTACCATTCATAAATCCCAAGGTCTTACCCTAGACAAAGCATTAATAGATATAGAAAACACAGTGTTTAGGAAGGCATGAGCTACGTAGCATTATCACGCTTACGTACACTTGATGGTCTATTGCTAATAAACTTTGATTCAAGTAAAGTCAAAGCTGATATTCCTTGCATTCTAGAATACAATAGATTGCGTTCACTGTACACCCCTCATCTGAAACAATACCCTGTTCCAGATAAAGTAAAACGTGGTAAAAGAAAAGTAAATGAAACAGAAATGCAACAGAATTCAACAGCAAATTCTGCAAAGAAAAGAAAAGAAGCTAAACTTTCATCAATTACCGCAAACATAGAACATATCAGGGAATGTAAACCAGGGACGTCGGCAAAGAAGCAACAGAAAAACCGAAAAATGCACTCAGATACAGAACTTGCTGGGCCATTCAATTTTCAAATGAAAGTGGGGTAAGTTGCTATATAAATGTAGCAATGAATATTCTATTTCAAACAAAAGCATACCTGTAAATGAAATCTTCCTAATTTTGTACATGTGGAAATATACATGCACTCTCTGTAGCAAAGTGATACAGGAAGAAATCCCAAATGAGCGATTTGTGTATGTTTCCATACCAAATTGTGAGAGCATTCCATTTCAGCAACTTGTACAAAATGCAAATTTGTGTTTGTTTCCATACCAAATTGTGAGAGCATTCCATTTCAGCAACTTGTACAAAATGCAAACCATGGCAGATTATGTATTATTTGCAATTCAGACAATCGCTCCACCTTACTGACACAATCACACAGTACCTACATAATACTTATGCTTCTACGTTATAATGCAGATGGCACCAAAAACAATTGCAAACTGACTGGATTCACACACGGTCAAGTGTCACCTGGAAAGAAAACCTATACAACAGTAGGTACATTCTACCATGCAGTAGCTACAACCATTGCAGGTCACTACACTGCATACATTTAAAAGAATTGTGGATGGTTCGAATGTAATGATAGCACCATTACTCTAAAGCAGAGATTGCCAGCTAATCTAACAAATGCGTATTTAATGTTCTTAAAGCCAAAATTTATTAAATAATGTGTACTTCAAGATTGTCAACAAATTATGTGGAAGACTACAAACAGTTAGAATACACTCACAGGTATCTAACCACATATTTGCAAAGTTTGGTGAGGTTTAGTCCGGGGGGGGGAGGGGTGGGAGGGAGTTATAGGGGGTGTGCCAAAACTTCTTTTTTTCCCATAGACTGAATGGGGAAAAAACTTTGCTCACGTCTAGAGACCAAACCGGTGGACGGATTTTCACCAAATTTGCGGCAGGAGCAGCGGCTTGGTCCCGAAAATGTGCTTTTGTAAATTTGGTGAAAATCTGTCCGGTATTTTTATTCAAAACGACCAAAAAGAAGGTCACAAAAAAATTGTGATATCTATGTCCGCTCTGCGGACACACTCCCTGTTCGCTCTGCAGACAGGAGACAGATTGGCTAATCGGCTTGCGTCATGTCCGCGGACATGCGACGTGTCCGCTGATTGGATCGTGAAGAGCGTGAAGTGCGTCAGATTTTTGGAAACGCCCACCATCTTGGATCTGTGTTTGGTGTCCGCAGACATCGCAGTAAAAACATATTAAAAAACAACACTGCACTTGTCAAACTTATCAAATAATCTCTGGGGAGGTGAAGGGTGATGAGTATGGGATGGGATGGGATATGGCTGCAAGAAGCAAAAACGGGTGGTTTTTTGTCGCGAAAGTCTGAACAGTTAGGATGTTCGTGAACAGTCCTGTGCAGGAACGGAAGAAGTGGTTGATTCCATCTTTGCCTCCACACAAAGCACTTGAGAAGATTGTGTATGATAAAACTGTCAAGAGATCTGACGGGACTCACAGCATTTTGTCACACGGTAGATTTGGAGGTGTTCCACAATATGTGCCTAAAGTGCAGGCCAAAGAGATTGCATTTCAGCATTCAAGGAATGGAGATGTATAATCATGGAATTGCGTGCGATTTTGTTCCGAGTACACAAATATTGTCAGAAAACATTGCCAGCGTGCCCTGTCCACCTAAAACAGAGCTTGTGGAACAGTTCAAATCAGGTACAAATGATTACCATCTGTTTTTTTGATGAACAATGTTTTCAAGAAGTGTCCAAATAAAGCATCCAATTTATCAGCTAAAATGTATCCTCTTTTAAAAAAAAGATTTCTCAACTATTCCACTTTTTACAATTGACTTACAATCCCACAAAAGGGATGAGACCTAGGCTACATAATTGAAGGAGTCTGTGACCTAAGCATAGATGAGGCTATTGCTAGAAACACTTTGACTCTTTTTTTGTGTACCCTCTACTTCAATGTTGGAGTAGGGTGCTTTCTGTCATTCCAAAGTTTCCCTACCCCTTAGCAGCGCCACGATCATCGAGCAAGGGCAGCTCCCACATTTTTCCTACTGTGCATGTGCACAGGGCTGGTCTTGGACCAGATTGCACCCCAGGCAGGAAGCATCATTGGCACCCCCTCAAAATGTTTGCAGAGGTGCTAACTTCAGAGACGATGGGGAGGGGCAAACTTACTTGTGTGGGGGCATCTAACTTCTTTACTCTCTTTATTCTAATGAGACTATTCTAGTGCAGCTTCAATGTTACAATCAGTTATATCTCTCTTTCACTTATAAAACCACTCAGAAACCACACACTTAAGCTCTGCTGTGAAAATGAACGGCCTCCTGCCCTACACTTACAATCACTCCCCTGACATGCAAGAATGAACACCCATCTGATTTCAATTGCCTAAAAATGTATACATATGATTGCAGGTGCTAACAATAAAATGTTTTACATTGCCAATTGCCGGTCATTTGTTAAATGTGTTGCTGACACCACCATTTATTTTCTGTGCCTTGTCCTTCTACGGCTCTGTTCATGATGAACGGAAGTGGTGTGATCTCTGGAGTCTGAAATGTCTTACTAAGATAAGGGGAAGGGGTTATGGGGTTTGATGTGTTTTGCTTAAGATTCCAGCTCTCAGATCTGTATAACTGAAGTTGATCATGGGTATTTGCCTGGGCTCTGCATGATTCACTCAAGGTGAGGGGTTGGGTGCACAAGGGTGGGCGGGTGGTCATTCTAACTGCTGGCTGTGCCCACCATTTATCCACTCCCTCCCATTTGTGTCTGATCTGGTGCCTCTTCAATGCCTGTGTGTGCCTGGGCATGTGACTGGGTGCAACACAATGATGGGTGCAGCTTTGTGTCTGTGTGTGTCCTGTGCAGCTTCTTAGCAAAACCAAGCAGCATGGGGAAGCCTGGCTTGGGGCATATTTAAGACAGATTGCAGAGTGCTAGGGAAGCGAGGACGACCCACAAAATATATAACCACGTGTGGGTGCTGTATCACTTCTCTGCACAGTGCTTTTAGCCTGCAACCTTCACTAAATTTCAAGTTGATTGCATTATTTCAGTGACAACACAGATGGTGAGGCAGAAACGTAAATGGTGGACTTGTAAACATCGATTGTTGCTTCTGCAGTCTTCAACCCAAACCTTACCTTGTGGTATTACTAAGTTATACTACATTCCGAATGCCTGTTCCTCTATATTGTTTATATTGGTTGCCCAATATTTGTTAATATTAAATAGAAGCCATTTCAGGTTATTTTACGCTCTTAATTAAAACGCTTCATGTTTATAAATTGATGTGCTTGTGCTACACAGAGAGCGCGGCAAAGAAAGGGCTATTCATGTCTGTGTTAAAATGTAATTAAAATAATAATGGAGTCAGACTGGCGCCCCCTACAGCCTGGCACCTCAGGCAGCCACCTGCACTGCCTGATGCAAAGACCGGCCCTGCACGTGCATCGGAATTACAGTTCTCATGGATGCGGTGAGGCAAGTTGTTGCAAACTAAGAATGTATGTTGATTCTGAGTGAAGGTCACCAGCTTTGAATTTTTGCTTGTGAGCTAAGGAAGCCCATGCATCGGACACACAGTATAAGGTTCAATTGTTTTTTGACCTTGCGAGAAAGGGAAAATTCCGAAAGGAATTGAATGAAAGGAGGGTTGTAATAATGTAAGATATGATAAGGTGATGCATTCCAAAACTGGACTAAGGAACATGTAAATTCAGTTTATGAAAAATCGTTGGTGCGAAAGAGTCTGCGTTACGGTCTGAGTTATGCCAAGAGAATGGAAATGGTGAATGTAATCTAAGTTTGATTTTGGACGATTTTATACCCATGAACGAGCATCAACTTATCATTATCTGACCATTATTTCTGGGTTACATTCTACTTGTTTGTTCTATGTGGCATATTACAATGAAACGCAAGTATAACTTTTGTGTGCAATGTTCTTTCTACCGCCCAGATGGGCAGGCCAGCATTGAGATGCATGTAGACCACTACTCAGTTCTCCCAGGTTCAACGCTAATATTTCATTATAATGACATCTATTAGCACCTAGAATTGTAGAGTCAGCTTCCGTATCCCGTTTAGAGTTGATCATACTACATAGCAATGTCCTCGGAAGCAAATTGTGTACTACTTTCAACGTTGTTTTCTCTCTGTTGACATTGTTTCGTGTCTGTGCTAATCGTTAGTTTAAACTGTATGCCGAATAAATAAGTCAGTAGATAAATTGTAATAAAGATCGGCTAGTGAGACACATTTATATTATGTTTTCGAAACAGGTACATCCTGCCATTCCGCGATTGTCATAGATTGCAGATGTCAACTGACGGGTTCTTCAACCGGCAGCTAGCAACATAACATCCTTTACGGTGGTCTAGCCCCAAGTTGATGCACAAGCCCTGGAATTCACTGTGCGACCCAAGCGCTTCTTTCACCCAAAACGAACACCTTGTGTACGCAAAAAGAACAACTCGTGACTCACGATAAACATTTTGGATCACGAGCGAAGAAACAAATTTCCAATTTGATTGAATATGGCAATAGTCGGGTGTTCTCTGAGCGTTTATTGTGAAATAAAAGTACTTTACAAATTGTACAGTCTTGTTGTTTCCTTTTAAAGTACGGTTTAATATTCCGAATTGTGACATGCTGTGTTGTGAGACGATGTGTGTTGATTTTCGGGTTCTGCGTCACGTCACGTAGGTGATGACTAGGCGTGTTTGGCTACGCTGCCCAGGAACATCACTGAGAAAGGCAGAGAATATCACTAGGTTTGGTGATGTGAAGCTCAGGGGTGGGGCATATGATTTAGTGCCATCAGGGCAGTTCACCTTAGGCTTATGCAGCAATGGATAAGATTAGCACAATATGGCTGCGCTCTGCTGCCAGATTTCACATGTGTACAAAAGAGGAAAACTAAGGTAAGGTGCATTGGAAATGTTTGTGCAATCGATCAACGTATGTATAAAAATACATGCCCGAACCCTCGGGACAATAATATTTTCTGAGCATTGCACTTGTCAAACTTATCAAATAATCTATGGGGAGGTGAGGGGTGATGAGGATGGCATGGGATATTTCTGACCTGATTCCGAATGAGTTTAAAAGTTTGGTGGGATTCTGTCCAAAATAATGTAATGGCTTATAAATGAGGTGCCATTTGATGAATCTACACTTAATTTGTCAAACTGATAACAGATCTAGATATAAATGTTTTTGCAAAGTTTGGTGGGATTTTGTCCAGAGGGGGCAAAATTAGAGGGGGGTGCCAAAATAATGTAAATGCTTATAAATGAGGTGCCATTTGATGAATCTACACTTCTTTTGGCAAACTGATAATCAATCTAGATATACATGTTTTTGCGAAGTTTGGTGGAATTTTGTCAAGAGGGGGCAAAATTAGAGGGGGGTGCCAAAATAATGTAAAGGCTTATAAATGTGGTGCCATTTGACAAATCTACACAAAGGTTTGCAAAAGGATTATAGATCTAGATATAAATGTTTTTGTAAAGTCTGAATGGATTTTGTCAAATGGGGGCTAGGTTATATGACGATTGTTTGTGCATTCATTTGACACTTTTGAAAAAATAAAACATGGGTGGATTTCCAGCAAACTTGCGTACGGAGCATTGGCAAGGACCTACAAGCATGGTTTTTCCAATGTGCCAGTGTTTTATTATTTGGCAAGTGTCATAATGTAGCTACAAAAAATAGCGTTATACCTTTAGTGAATGAGGGGTAGCCTGTGGCCATGGGCAGTGGCCAGATTGTCCGGTTCATGGAATAAGGTCATGATCCGGACAATCTGGCTAATGGCTATGACCACAAGGGAAAAAACATAGGATTAAAGTGGCCATGTCCACCTGGTACTGGCTTTGTGGTAAAGTTATTCGAAATTAGGATAGATCTGAAAGGGAAGAAAAATGTGCTTGTGGTAATATGGTCATAAGGTTCTCTTTTTGCCTTCTGCAGGCTGCCATGGAAAGCAAAGAGGGCCCTATATGGAACCCTCGCTTTCCCATTCCATGGTGGCCATCTTGAAAATCCTCTTTTTTAGCACCCCGGTTTCCCGCTTTGGGAACCTAGGTTACTAATGGCCTTCATCCCCCATTTCAGGGGCTAGAATGGGGGGACAATGGTCCAGAGACCTCGCTATCCACCCTCGCTTTGCTTGGGCTGATAACTTGGGCTGCTGGGCCGGTATCCACCATTTCAGTCCCTGGAACTGAGGATGAGCACCACAATATTCCCATTAGCATAACACAAAATGCAAATGGAAATGTTAGAAAATCTTATTGAGTCTATGTACTTTACTGAGAAATATAAAGTAGATGGAGTCTATACATGTTTTCTTTAGTTGTATTTTTTAACCGTGAAAGGTGGTTCCTAAAGGAATATGTCTTTTGTTGTTTTTGGATGTATTTTTTTGGGCAGGAGATCTGAGAACGAAAGGCGGGGAGGGAAATGAGGGAAGAGGAACCAAACACTAATATGGAGGGGTAGGTGGACAAGGCAACATGTTGCGTGTGTGTTATTTCTAAGGTAGGGGGCAGTGTTTCTCATGCTCCTTGATTACAGCTGTGGTGGTGGCTCTTGGGGAGGAGGGATGGCATTAGCTGATGCCATTTTAAGATAAATAGCAGTTTTGCTAAAAGTATGTACTGTATACTAGATTGTTAATGGATAATGAGTAGGAATAGGTGTTGGAGCCGTGCAGGGGAAATTTTGAAGTTGAAATTCCTAGATCAGTAGAAAATGCAGTTCTGAACTGTCCGCGAAGCAGAGATGTTATTGTGAAGACCAGACGGGTTCTGGGACACGTCATCATGCCATGCGCCAGTGTATGGTCATGTGGCATTGTCCGGAAGGTCCGCTATGAAGTCAGATGTTCGTAGACAGCTACGGATGCAAAACTGGTTGAATTAGTTGCAAAAAGTGTATAGAAGTGTTAAAAATTATTCCAGAAGGTGGGAAATGGCAGAGTTTTAAGGTGACACTTTGTAAATGTGACACAAATATTGCTATATTGGGTAAGTATGATATTAGTAAGTTGAAGGAAAATAGCATGCACTGGTAAAAAACTATGAAATTCACTGAAAAACCTTTTTTTAAAAGGACATTATGGTTAAGTTGCGTTACTAAAATCGTATGAAATTCAGTAAAAAAAACTTTGTTAAAGGGACGTTATGGTTCCAAGTAAAACTGAAAAACCCCTGAAATTCGCCAGTTATGGTAAGCTAAGCAACCTTAACTCGCGCCACCACCGTGCATTGCTAAGACTAACACCCAGGACATCACTGATGACATCACATTTGCATTTATTTTTCATGAAAAGTCTGTACAAGGGATTCTTATTATAATGTTGACAAAAAAAGTGTCAAGGATCATTGGAATAGATATCTTGAGCTATGTAGTGCATTAGGCAATGCATTGATATAAACAGCATTCTATTTATTATGAAGTTCTTTATAGTATACTAAGCTTCTCATGTATAAATATAAGCATTGTGTGCAGCATACATGATGGAGGTGCAATATTCATAATCTTCTCATGTTGAATAGTGAAATGATAAATGCTTTCTTATTAGAGTTTTGTATACTGTGCAACATGTAATAAGTATCTAATAAAACCCATTTACTACATAATTTCATTATTACATACACAACACAAAGACACAACAACACATACAAATATGGGTATATATAGGGAGAGTGAAGTACGCAGAAAAGCAGCAGTAGAAGCAGAAAGTGTTCACAACCTAACTGATTATCTTTATGCACAGAACTTACTACTTCCCTAGGTACAACTATCACACGATTTGACTGCACCCTAAAGAAAGTAATGCAAATACAAATATGAGCACATCCAGAGAAAGTGCAGTAATAAAAAAACAGCAGAACAATAAGAAAGTGTTGATAACTTTACTGATTGTCTTCATACACAGAAAGCATTGCTATCTTTTAAGTGTGTATTTTTCCTATGTGTATGTTTCATATGCTGTGAGTGGACCCTAAGTGAATTATTGTAAGAACATATTTGAAGTATATGTCTACAAATATAGTACTTTTTGATTTCTTTGTTCCTAACTATTACTGTCTAAGATATATCACTAAAGGAAAAAACAGCGAGTCAGACATGTGATATCATCAGTGATGTCATCAATGACATTTGTGATGTCATCTTTGATGTCATGTATGCTAGTCTTAGCAATGCAAGATGGTGGAGTTATGGTTGCTTAACTTACCATAACAGGCGAATTTCAGGGGGTTTCCGGTTTTACTTGGAACCATAACGTCCCTTTAACAAAGTTTTTTTACTGAATTTTATAGGTTTTTAGTAGCGCAACTTAACAATAACGTCCCTTTAACAAAGTTTTTTTACTGAATATATATATATAAGTGAAAATGTGTGTGTGGGTTTGTGGCTTTGCTTATGTTACCTATACAATTCCACACTGTTTCACCAATTTGCACCACATTTTGTACAGTCACCTGTTAGGAACCATCCGGCCATTACTGGCAACATACCATGTGGACACCACACCCCTTTCCCCGGATTTCAGCAAAAGTGTCTGGGTTTGTGGGTTTGTGGCATTGTGTATGTTCCCTATACAATTCTACACTGTTTCACCAATATGCACTATATTTTGCACAGTCACCTGTTAGGACCTTCCAGCCATTACTGGCTACATGAAATCTAGACACCCCACCGCTTTCCCTGGTTTTCAGCAAAAGTCTCTGCGTTTGTAGGTTTGTGGCTTTGCATATGTTCCCATATACAATTCCACACTATTTCACCAATATGCAACATATTCTCCACAGTCACCTGTTAGGACCCTCTGGGCATTACTAGCTACATGGCATTTGGACACCCCACTGCTTTCCTTGTATTTCAGCAAAAGTGAAAATGTGTGTGTGGGTTTGTGGCTTTGTGTAGGTTCCCTATTCAATTACACAACGCTTCATCAATCTGCACAACATTTTGCACAGTCACCTGGTAGGAACCTCTGCACATTACTGGATACATGACATTTGGACACCCCATCCCTTTCTCGGATTACAGCAAAAGTCAGAATTTGTTTGTGGGTTTGTGGCTTGATGAAGCATTGTTCTTTGTACAATGCCACACTTTTTCACCACGTTTCACTAAATCTTGCACAGAAGCCTTTTTGGACCCTCCAGACAACACTGGCTACATTACATGTGGATACCCCACCCCATTCCCTGGATTTCGGACCCTACACACAGGAGACGGTTGCCTGGAAGTGGAGGAACATCAAGGTGGTCGTATGTGAGAAACAAAACTCAAGGTCCTTACTGGACCTCGAAAACCAAATTTCAAAGCCTTAGGATGCACTGTTCTGAGATGTTTGTACCGCAACAAACTGCACCCCATCAGGGTGAATTTGTTTGTCTGTGGGTTTGTATGTTGCTCACACAATTCCACACTGTCCCACCAAGTTGTACCAAATTTTGCAAAGTTACCTGTTAGGACTCTCCAGACATCACTCGCTCACCCCGCCCCTTCCCCCGGATTTCAGCAAAAGTGAACATTTGGGTGTGGTTTTGTGGCTTCGTGAATGTACTCTATACAATTCCACACCATTTCACTAATCTGCATCACATTTTGCACAGTCACGAATTAGGACATTGCGACCATTACTGGCTGCATGCCATGTGGGCGGCATACCCCTTTTCCCCGGATGTCAGCAAAAGTCTCTGGGTTTGTGGGTTTGTGACTTTGTGTATGTTCCCTATACAATTCCACACTGTTTCACCAGATGCACCATATTTTGCACAATCAACTGTTAGAGCCCCCCCCCCCAGACATTACTGGGTGCATGATATCTGGACACCCCATCCCTTTCCCTGGATTTCAGCAAAAGTGACCATTTGGGTCTGGGTTTGTGGCTTCACGTATGTTCCCTATACAATTCCACATGGTTTCACCAATCTTCACCCCATTTTGCACAGTCACCTGTTAGGACCCTCCGGCCATTACCGGCTACATGCCATGTGGTCCCCCAACTCTTTCCCCGGATTTCAGCAAAACTCTCTGGGTTTGTGGCTTTGCGTATGCTCCATATACAATTCCACACTGTTTCACCAATATCCAACATATTTTGCGCAGTCACCTGTTAGGACCCTCTGGACATTACTGACTACATGACATTTGGACACCCCATCCCTTTCCCCGGATTTCAGCAAAAGTGAGAATTTGTTTGTGGTTTTGTGGCTTGACGAAGCCTTGTTCTTTATACAATTCCACACTGTTTCACCAGTTTGCAACAAATATGGCACAGTTACCTGTTTGGACCCTCCAGCCAACACTGGCTGCATTACATGCAGACACCCCACCCCAATCCCTGCATTTAAGCCCATGCACACATGAGACGGTTGCCTGGAAGTGGAGGAACATCAAGGTGGTCATATGCGAGAAACAAAACTCAAACTCCTTACTGGACCTCAAAAACCAAATTTCAAAGCCCTAGTAGGCACCGTTCTGAGATGTTTGGACAGCAACGAACTGCACCACATCAGGGTGAATTTGTTCGTCTGTGGGTTTGTTATTTGCTCACACAATTCCACACTATTCCACCAATCTGTATCAAATTATGCACAGTTACCTGTTAGCACCGTCTAGACATCAATGGCTACATTACATGTAGACACCCCACATTGTTTCCTGGATTTCAGCCCCTGCACACATGAGAGAGTTGCCTTGAAATGGTGGAACATCAAGGTGGTCGTAGTAGGACTGGACATAGCTCATTGCTAGCATCTGGAGGCAATAACCAAAACGCATGTCCTAAATGGACCTTGAAAACCACATTTCAAAGCACTAGGATGCACCATTCTGAGATATTTGCAGCGCAACGCACTGCACTGCACCAGGGTGAATTTATTTGTTTGTGGGTTTGTATATTCCTCATACAATTCCACACCGTTCCACCAATATGCACCACATTTTGCGCAGTTACCTGTTAGGACCCGCTGGGCATCACTGGCTACATGTGGACACCTACTCCATTCCCCGGATTTCAGCCCCTGCACCCATGAGACGGTTGCCTGGAAGTGGCAGAACATCAAGTTGGTCGTAGAAGGACTAGACAGAGCTCATTGCAAGCATCTGGATGCAAAATAAAAAGTTCAAGGTCCTTACTGGACCTCAGAAACAACATTTCAAAGCCCTAGGTAGCACCGTTCTGAGATTTTTGCACCGCGATGCATTGCACTGCATCAGGGTGAATTTGTTTGTTTGTGGGGTTGTATGTACTTCATGCAAATCCACACCGTTCCGCCAATCTACACCACATTTTGCACAGTTATCTGTTAGGACCCTCCGAACATCACTGGCTAGCATTACATGTGGACACTCCACCCTGTTCCCCAGATTTCAGCCCCTGCACACACGAGACAGTTGCCTGGAAGTAACGCCACGCACCGCACCAGGGTGAATTTGTTTGTTTATGGGTTTATATGTTCCTCATAAAATTACGCACTGTTCCACCAATCTGTACCAAATCTTGCAGTTACCTGTTAGGAGCCTCCGGACATCACTGGCTACATTACATGTGGATATCCCACCCTGTTGCCCGAATTTATGCCCCTGCACACATGAGACGGTTGCCTGGAAGTGGCAGATCATCGAGGTGGTCGTAAAAGAAGTGAACAGAACTCATTGCAAGCATCTGGATGCGAGAAACAAAACTTGATATGAAAAACCACATTTCAAAGCCCTAGGATGCACCGGTTCTGAGACATTTGCACCACAACGCACTGCACTTTGCCAGGGTGAGGCGGCAGGTGGGGAGAGTGCACAGAAGGTCCCAGTATTATGCAGCACACCAACTCTCACCTCCCCTCCACTTCTGCTCCGGTGTATGTCCGGTGCCACACGTGACCATTCTTAGTGCACTTTAGACTGCAAAGCACATCAAGCGATAAGAGACTCGAGATCTTAAGGTATTTCTAACAAATAGTACATATAAGAAAATAAAATCCTGGGCAACGCCGGGCATATCAGCTAGTATGTTCTATGTACAGCGCTTAGGCGTAAGCAGTATATAAATAAGCTAATTATTATCATTTTCATTTGAAAGACAGTGCTCTTGGCCTGATTTACAAAACATTTTCCTATAAGGGGCTTTTGTAAATCAGGCCCTTTGCCATCTGTTTAATGTTCCCCAACAGTGACCATTGTGAATGCAATACACTATTGAAGTAGAATTTTACAATAACTTCTTGATTGCAATGAAAGGGCATTCCCTATGATAAAATATTATTTTCAGATTATCATCTGGAAAGTAGACTATACAATAATTGATGTTATCACATGGATAGCGTTATTGACCTCCTCTTAGTCAATCAGAATGTTTAGAGTGCTGTTAATAACTACTGGTATTGGCTGCATTCTGTCTTTAGAAATTGACTAGGAAACCACAATGCATTTTCCAAGAATGTGTTTCAATAAGACAGTTCCTCTGTAGCAGGACCTTTTTTTGTGCTATGTGCTATTTAAGACATGAAAGAGAAAGAGAAAGCATTGCAATATGTTTTACTTTCTTATCGAATACCCATTAACTTTTTTACATGACACCTAATTCCTGCTCATGTTAACCTGTTGCAGTTCAACCACGTTGCAATTAAAATGCTTAATTTATTAAGGCAACCATGTTGTTTAAATACTACAAAGTAAAAGCACATTTAATTTACGAACTCATTTTGTCTGTTTTCTGTACTCACTTTTAAAGCATCCTTTTTTATTTCACCACAAAAACTCAGAAACATCTATTGCTACTATCATCATGTGCTAATAGCCGTAAAGACCTTGGGGGGAGTCCTCATCAATTGGGGTAATGACCCTTCCCCAAGCTATGGCCTGAGGCGAATAAGGACTTCTCCCTCGGTCTATGAGGCTACATCAGCATTAATCATGATGATATTAAAAAGAATAATAAGCATAACACTATATAGCACATACAACACTGTACTACTTTTTGGTAGTTGAATAATACATGTTATTATAACCCACTACACTGGTTTCATACTGTAGGTCTGAAAGGCTGAGTAATCACTCCCCCAGGAATAGTACCCTCAACCTAATGCTAACAGACATATGTTTAGTGGTGTGAACTTGATGGTCTATTTTGACAATTAATCTGTTTATATTTGAACAATGAAATGTAAGTGGGTTTCTTTCAATACTATTTCCAAATATTTTGTATGAATGATTTTAGGATGATGTGCTGTTTATAGGCCCCACATTAGAAAAACGAAGTCCACAAAAATAGACCATACATGGGCACTGGTGAAGTGATAACATATGCTCTAATACAGTATCATCATTCCTATGTGTTCATGGAAGAACATGTATATCAATCATATGCACTGTCACAGAAAGCCAAGTGGAACACACCAATGAATGGACCCAGGAAGTATGTTTTCAATATTTGTTGTTCACATGGTGCACACACAAAATACAATAAACATTTAGAGAAATCTACTGGACCACCAATAAAACACAGTCTCTCAACCTCTCGTTCCCCATGTGTTCACTGCTCTTTGGCTAACTATCTGGATGCATAGTAATCTGTCTCCTGTACCCATGGCAAAATAGCAAAAGATCCTCCACCAAGTTTGAACCTGTGTTGCCTTCCTTTCACTGGAGCCGGTGCTAGGAGCTTTCACCACCACGTGTTTTTCCTGGGCCCCTACTCTACCTGTCAATTAGTACCTTGGGTTCCCCTGCCTTTGAGAGTCCCCACTGCTTTGATCTACCTGCCCGGATATCATGCCTCCTTCTGCTTCTTCTAAATACCTTTCTCCCCTTACTCTCATTCTCACCTCCTCCACCTGTAGCCAGCACCTCCAAGTTTACCAACCTCTCCAGATGTTACCTCCTCCTCCAAAATTCTCACAATTTCATACTGATGTTACCCTCCTCCTCCAAACTCCCACAAATTCAATCTGATGTTGTCCTCTCTTCCTTCAAACTCTTTCCTCCCTCTGCCTGATGTGGCCTCCACCTACTCCAACCTCCCTCTGGTCCTGCTAACGTTACATCCATCTCCTCCAAACTGTCCCCACCACCTCCCAATGTTACATTCCCATCCCCCTTCAACTCCTCCTCCTCCTGGCTCCTTCAATCCATCTTGCCACCAACAGCCTCTACTCCGCCACCATCCCTGTAATGCAATGCAAAGTCACCCAATCACCAGCGATAGCCTGCTCCAACAAAACACTGTTATAGACTGACCTTCTAGGCTTTTTAATGGTGACCCCCTCCTCCTGGGGGATCTTTGGTTGAGAGAATGCCCCTGTATTTCAAAAGTGTCTGAGGACTGGTATTGATGGAAGCCCTTAACAGACTGTGGCTGAAAATGAGGCTTAGGGGGCAAGCCAATATGCAAGTCAATATGCAAGTCAATATGAACACTGGTGGGCATCATTTATTCCATGTGTGTATAGGCAGAGCCAGGAAGTGTAGTTTAGGAGACAAACCCACCTCCATGTGGCCGCTGCACAGGTATGTGCAGTGCGGGAATTGTGGGGTCTATTTGAAACCTATCTTTGGTTAACTGTAAGGTTTGGATTTGGTTGCTGAATCTGCTTGTTTGAGGATTTGACAGGCCAGGTTTTTATCTACAATTATTTTGGCTGCCTTTTTGGATAGTGGTGGTGGCAATGTTACCATCCCTTGTTGCGCAATGAAACCTATGGAACAGTGACTTGGGATGCACCAGATTCTACCCCTAGGATCAGTATCCACTGGGTTGGGAGACACCTGGCGCCCAGAGTCACTGAACTGACAGCCCCTAGTCAAGCTGGGAACTTCGGCACAGCACATACATGTATTATGCAACTAATAACCAGTGAAGTTTTACAGTTCTCAGGTTTAGAGAAAGTCGACCATAAGGACCAAAGATCCAGGCATCCTTTGCAAAGTGATACAATCAAGGTAGTACAACACATGAGCAATATATGTCAATGTAAAAAGGAATGCACATGTACATTCCCCAACAGTAATCACATTCATGGGAACTAACACCAGTCAATAAACTGGGATAGCATTTGCTGAAATATCAGCGTCCACCTAGACAAAGTACATTGATGCATCCGTCCAACATGAAAATAGTGTTGTGAAAAGCAATGAATGTAAACAGCATAAGACCAGAATGTCTAACCTGCAGCTTTGTTGCAACATCATTGCATTAATTTGAAAAGACCCCAAAAGACCGAATATAAAAGACTGACTGGGACATTTGGTCGAATTTCAGCCAAACGAAAATTTCTAACGGTTGAAAAATTCATCCAAATGCCCCATTCAGTGGCATTATAGAGAACAAGTGGAGTAGAGGTTGCGGGGGTGTCCCCCGCACTCCTGTTCACTGTAATGTCAGCAGGGGTTCGGGATGTGTTCCCCAAACCCATTTGCCTGAAGTTTAAAAAAGAAAAGAAAAGAAAAGACCTTGCAGCGCCGGTTCCCGACCACGGAAGTGAATGGGAACCGGTGTGGCTGGGAGATGGCGAGTCGGCGGCACACTGCGGAGTGTGATGCCGACGGATAAGTAAGGGGGTGGGTGGAATAGGGTTATCAGAAATGGCTGCAGGAGGAAATAGCAAATGTTATTTTCAAACAAATAACATTCAGTCATTTCTTCCTCGGTCATTTCGGAAACGGACAATTCACCAAAATTCCATTATTTCGGTTTTGCTGCTGCAATAACTTGTGATTTTTAACTTTTGCTTGAGACCTCTGGTCCCCAAAGCTTGACAGGGTCACAGTTCCTAATATGATCTCCAGGAAGGCTGGGGTACTGAGCTCAGGCCTAATACCCTCTACAGGGTATTGAAAATATTGAAAATAATTTTCAATTGGTAAACAGATTCAACTGGGTGGCTGTCAGGTACCACCGTAGTGGGTGGCAGTTTTTTCTTTATCAGGAATACAGCACAGCTGCACCCCAGGGATGCGTTTATCCTCTCCTCTTCTAAAAATCCAGCAATTGGGTAGTACAGCTAGACATTATCCTATGGAACGACAGGTGCAGCATGAATGTGCCATATATGGTCATGTCTCACCTGCCTGAGATTTCCAAAGTCAGAGCAAGACACTTCGACTTCTGGCAAATGTAACCTTGATGTCTCGAAGACAGAGTTAATCAGCTGACCTTTTCCCAGGAATAACCCAATAACTACAATTGTTTAGGTGACCTTCAGAATGTTGAAATTGTTGAAACTCAATGACTGGGATTTAGGACCCTTACCCTAACCCCAATTCCATGTAAATGTTGAAGATCTGCACGAGTTAGTTGCGTGGAATCTGTCTGAATAATCAGAAAGTGCAACCTTCTGATACAAAGGCATGTATGTACAGCTGTGTGTGTAGGTTCTATAAAGCACAAACCTATCTGGGAAGCAACAGAGTGCTATCCATGGGGGATGCACTAGGAGGTTAAACATAAAGTTGTGCACTTAGCTGAGAGGCTGAGATGGGTAGGGAGAGCAAGGGACACGAGCAGGTCTGGGGGAGGGCGGGAGATCAGAGTTGAGTGAAGCAACCAGAGCATCGCACAATTGTGTTTAAAGAGTAGGGTATTCAGGTATTTCCTGAAGATTAAGATGGCACCGGTCATAGATGATGCAACACCTTCCTCTTACCTTGTTTGTTTTCCATTCCCCTGTCTTGGTTCGTGGGTGTACTGCATTCCCCTAGAAGGACTGTCTGAGTCCCGTATACTGGGGTTGTCCGGGAAGTTCCTTTTTGCAGGAGATGCGTGGGTGTCTATTATGGTGTTGTGTGGTGTTGTCTGTGTGTTTCCATGGGGGTGGGGGGAGGAGAAGCGTGGGAATCTGTGTCTGGTATGTGTGTGTATGTGTCTGGGGAATTCTGTACTGCATATCTATGTGGGCTTGCCTGAGTGAGCTGTTCATGCTTGGGATGAATGATGTAGAATGTTAACCTCCTGGTGTTCTAACGGGAGCTGGTGGTCAGTTTCATTTCCCATGCACTGGGATTCCGCCTGCTATGGACTAGGTCATTAAAGTATGTGTCCTTGGTTGTGAGTTCAGCCGGTCCTTGGAGGTATTGTGTCACTTTGAAGAGCGCATAGCATATAAGTGAGTCTAATGCGGACCCTTAAGCGGTCAATTCGAATTCAAACGCCAGTGCGTGCTTTAATTTACTTTAAATAAGGTTGTGGGGCCTTCTGCATTGCGAACAAACGGAGGACTTCGAAGGAGCTTTACGCAGCTCAGTGGGAAACTCCACTCTGTCCAAAGGTACAGAGCGTTTTAGAGATAGCATTGACATGAATTTGCTAGGTTCATTTTCCGAGTTGCAACAT
Organism: Ambystoma mexicanum; assembly: GCF_040938575.1. Lineage (NCBI taxonomy): Eukaryota > Metazoa > Chordata > Amphibia > Caudata > Ambystomatidae > Ambystoma > Ambystoma mexicanum. The sequence continues at coordinate 410,643,172 of NC_090923.1, read as the reverse complement.
TTTTTTAACAGATGGTAAACAGTCAGGACGCCATTAGATACGCCAAGCCTTTGTTAAATAAACACTACGCACACACTGTGCATACGAATGCGTTCATTTGCTTTTCAAATAGAATTTAACATTTCTGTTTGGGAAACTAAAAGACTGAGGTCAAACAAAGCCAATGGAAATGGCACTTAGGAGTCTTTTGATAAGCCCTTTGGTAACCTCCCTTCAGTTCCTATGTTTTATTTATGCCGAGAGGCCGCAGTGCTGCAAGGATACAATGCACACACGGAATGTTTTCCTGTTAAACATAGGAGTTAAAGAGAAGGTTTGTGAACCTCAATCAAGTAAAGCTGTGCCCTTAAGCAGATATTTGTCTTTTTTTTTAAAGAATGGCCTTGAAGGGGAGGATGCAGCTCTTCAATCGATGGTTGTGAAATCCGAGTCGGACAAGACTTGCAAACTCTTTCCACTCGTATTGACTGAGTCCCAGAAAGGTTACAAGCTCACTTTTTTCTATAAGCTTTATTTATTTGCCATCTCTGAGAACAGTACAGCCAAAAGAGCAACATGAGGGAAAAACCTTACCTATATCTCTGCATCATAATTCCAATAGGATGCTTTGTAAACATGCAAAGTAAGTAGCCAGGTTTCCGAGATCACAGCAACCTTTTCAGATTTATAATTTCTTGCCCACACCCGCTTGCTCGCCAACATTCATGAACATAAGTTAACATTAGTGTCATACTAGTGTTCGATGAGTTTTGCGATTAGTCCATCGTCTGGGTCTCCCCCCTGTAGGCCGTATTAAATGTTCATTCTTTAGAGTATCGAAAAAAGTTATTCAATAAGCGAGGCTTAAAATAATGATGCTCTTTACCTGAGACAACTTCATAAAACGGGATCCACCCCCCAAGGAATTTCTGGTATGCTCCATTGACCAATGTACATACTTTGTCCATCTCCATTACTCCCCAAATCCTGACCCACCCTAGGGCTACTTTCGACCAGTGCTCTGAGTTCCATTCATAGGCTGGCGCCATTCTTGCCGCAGTTAGTAAGTGTGTGACAAGTGAGGCCCGTGCCCAATGGTGTCATTTAGTCCCTCGGCTACTGCCCCCAGAATCACTACCGGTGTGTGGGGGAGCAGTACTCCCACTGTGTCTTTAATATGGCTTAAAATTTACTTCCAGAATATTTGTGCTTTTGAGGAGGACCACCACATGTGTCCCAGGTTGCCCACCAGCCCACATTTTCACCAACATAAAGCCGAAAGCTGATTGTTAATTTTGTGTACTCGTTGCAGGGTCAAGTACCAACAAAAGCATATTTAGTATGCTGATTCTTTAATGGCAGCACATTTTAAAGCTTTATGGGCTCTACTCCAAATCTGACTCCACTCCTCCCCAGTTACAGTAATAATTAAATCCTGTTCCCTATTAGCCATGTATGGAAGTGTATGCTCCTGTAATGCGTTCTCTAAAAGGCGATAGAGCCTAGCAACACCCTTCTGTGGCATCCCTTCCCTGATCGTGGCTACCACAATCATCAATCTGGATTCCGAGCATCCAGAGGCATGGAAACTGCTCTTCTGAACACCTGTGAAGAACTGCTCGCATCCCTGGACTCCAACTCCCCAGATGTCCTCATCCTACTTGATCTCTCCTCTGCCTTTGACACTGTCAACCATTCCATCCTCATACAAAGGCTCCACGATACTCTTGCTATCTCGGATCGGGCACTGGAATGGCTGACCTCTTTTCTAACGGACAGTTCTTCCCAAGTCATCTTGGGCACCTTCTCCTCTCCTACTTCCTTCTCCACCTGTGGTGTCCCCCAGGGATCTATCTTCTCCCCTGGCTCTTTAATATCTACCATGCTCAGCTGGCACCCCTCATCTCCTCCTTCTCCCTCAACATTCAGTGTTATGCAGACAACACTCAGCTCTTTTTCAGATTTCCTGCTGACTCACTCACACCTTCCTTCATCCCTGACTGCCTATCTGCCACTCAGGCTTGGCGCACTTCAAACTATCTCTTCCTCAATGCCAGCAAAACTGAGATCCTTCGGATTGGGACCCCTGCTCCCTTCTTCTTCCCTTATCTCTGGCCTCCCACCTTGGGCTATCCCCGGCTCCTTCTTCTGAATCCAGAAATCTCGAAGTCATCTTTGACTCCTCTCTCTCCTTCCTCCCTCACACTCAGGACATTGCTAAGAAGTCCAACTTTCAACTCTTCCTTCTCAAAGGAATTCTCCCTTTTCTCACTTTCCCCCAGAAGCTCAATGTTTCCCGAGCCCTGGTTCTCTCTAGACATGACTATGTGTTTTGCTTTTCAAGGTGCATGCAGGGTCCTCGGATTTCTGTACTCTCTTACCCCGACCAAAAGCAAACATTTGGACTCAGAGAGGCAATAAAACACACACAGACTACTGGTTAGAAAGATAAAATAAATGGCTCATTATAGGCCCCTTATTCACACCCAATAAACATACCTATAGCTAACTAGTGAAAGTCTCCAGTGCGGAGAGTATGCCAAGGTGAGTGCTGAAGGTAGACAGGAGCTGTGGAGATTGGAAGCGAGTTGTCAGGATCCGGAGGATGCATAAGGGTCCAAGACACCAATCACAACAACTCTCAGATTAGCAGAGGAGGGATGAAGGGAAGGTGGAGGAAAAGAGGAAAGTCTTGAGGTGCTTCGGACTTAAGAAGGTCTTGCCCAAGACGCAGAGGGAGGGGGGAGCTGTTCCATAGGAGGAATCCATCTGAGGAAAGCGAACAACCTCCTGCTCTTTGTCTAGTAACCCGCTTTACACACAGGGAGTTGGTGCCAGAGAAACGTAGAGGTGTAGAAGCAGAGTATTTTGTAAGAGAGAGTTGCAAATAGTGTGGTCCCCGGCCCCAGACAACCTTGTGGATGATGCAGAGTGATTTGAATTTGATCTGTGCAGCAACCAGGAGCCAGTGGAGACTTTTTAGGGCAGGAGAGATGCTGTCCCTGGGCTTAAGGCCGAGGATAAATCTCGCTGCTCTTTTCTGGATTAGCTGACGGGGTCACAGAGTGGAAAAAGGTAGATTGAGGAGGAGGCTATTGTACTGCGTGTGTGCAAAAATGAGCCAAACAACATGGCGCTGGTGCACAGCCATTTTGGACATTCACTTCCATCAATGCAATGAAAGCCTTTGTTTTTCGTGGGCTCAGTACTTAAACATGAATTTTGCAAATGGTTGCAAGGTCAGGATGATCTCAGATAAGCTAGCGGGGAGGAATGCTTTTGTCTCGTCCACTGATGGACAAGCCAAGGAAGGAGTGGTGCTCTGCAGGTGCAGTGATAAGGAGTGCTGGGAACGGAGACAAGAGGAAGAAGTTGGGTTTTTTTCCACTTTTAGTTGGATTTTTCCACTCTGTGATCCCAATGCTTGCTGTCTGCTCTTCAGCCGAGGGCAGATGCAACCATGGAGGGGCGGGGACTTATCCCCATAAAGAGACGAGATATTTCTCAGAGGAGAGAGATAGAACTGGAACCCCGGGTGATGAAGTCTCGCTGAGAGGCAGGAGGCTCCGCTCGACACCCTTTTAGCACAAGGGATCTCTCTGCCTACCTGCTCTTGGGACTGAGCAGTGTCGAGGAGGCTGAGATGAAGGTGTTTTCTGTGGCTGATGCTACGCTGATGTATTTTCTCTATGTATATATATATAATCAGCCTCTGGGCAAGGTCCTTCTCGGCCAATTTCTCAAGGATACGAGGGGCTCCACCAGGCCCCAGTTTAGGGGCTCACCAGGGTTCCCACTTCCACGCACTGGGGAGCCCCGGAGCTGCCCGCCCTATGTTCACTCTCTAGGTCTGAATCCCCACCTGTTTCCTTGCCACACAACCACCACGGATCGCGACTGATATAGCCAAACGCTGTACTTCACCACAGTCTGCTCTGCTAAGCAGCAGGTTCTCCACCCCTGCTGGTGCACAGAGTTGCCTTATTATGAGAGTGGGGTGGGGGAGTTTTAGTTTGCTGAAGATCTTGATCGCTGGGCGGCTGCTCACTTCCAATAGCTGCCATGCTGGTAGTGTCAGACAGTCACCCTCACACAGTAATATCTCCTCTGCCCGTATATGGAGTTCTGCGGGTTCTGGCAACTCCTTGGAGGTTTTGGGATTGGTTCTTGCTGTAAAGCCTTATGCTAGACATTCAGGATGCATCACTGAAGTACAGACCAGCTGTAGCTAGGTCTCTGGGGAATTTCCTGTTGTTGGGGCCCCCTCCCAGAGCCCAAATGCCATTTTAATTTTCATTGCCGGGCAGGATGGTTACATTTAAGGCCATGGGGGAACGGTGGGTCACTCTAAACGCTGCTTCCCCCCCACAGCTCTCCTTACTGTACATTTGATGTTGCTGCAGCTCCTCTGTGAGCACATTTCACAGTCCTGTTTCTTTTTTCTTCGTCCATGTCTTTCATTATTACTGGTTCTCCTCGTCGCCAATGTTGTAAAGCCTTATGCTAGACATTCAGGATGCATCACTGAAGTACAGACCAGCTGTAGTCTAGGTTTGGTTCCAGGTAGGCTTTATTCACATATGTTCAATCTGTACAATACTCCAGTTACTCTTCATGTATTTACAGCACGTGTAGACATGGACAGGAACATAGGAAGGTATAAACATCACTAACAAAGGAGCAGACCCACCGGCCATCCATTCAACCCAGCTCAGGCCCCCAACTGACACTCACAGAACATTCACACACAGATCCACCCAACATTCTCCTGAGCTGCATTCATGCACCAACATTCTACAGAAAGTACCCAGGCCAGTGGCAAGACAAGACTACATTACAACAGTTCTGCCATTTTAAGGGATCTGGGGGCCCATGGGACAGATGTGGTCTCTGGAGCTCACCGAAGAGGCATCCGTCGGCTTCCTCGGCTAACCACACCCCTCCCAAGCTCATTTTTGTTATTAGACATTAGATTCAACGTGGTGCAACCAGACGCAATCTCAGCCTGGCCTGACCCTTGTACCAGCTCTCATTGAAAAAGAACATTAAGGACATAGAGAAGACATTTCAAACATGTCTTAGCCCTTATGGTTAGTAATGGGTCCTTAGAATACTTTAAATTACAGGGTTCAATCTTACCTTAAATATTACCTCTCTGCTTCTTGTTCTGAAAGGTTTAAAAACTCATCTTTTTGCATAAGTGCACCTTCATGCTGGCCCTGATATTATTTTTATTTTTAGTTTGTGCTTTTAGTTGCCACTATTGCTTTAGAATACAGATGGGGGGAATGGCATTGAGGAGGAACACACAGGCTGTAGGTTTTGTTTGGTTATGTGCCCACCCTTTGACTGCTCATGGCCATGCTAATTCATATGGACATTCCCACCCATTCCTGTCCCTCTCCACCCAGAACACTTCCTCGTGGGAACTCTTTGCACTCCCTTTAATCAAGCTTTACCATCACACTTTGCAATCGAAATGCCTGCCAGTGTTTGTTCAAAGCACTCTTCTGAGAATTGACTTAACTGGAGCTGTAAACATACTACTGGTGTAATAAAAATGTCTTATCAAGCCTGCATTCAGCAACTCTATTTATACGCACTCTGTGTGCCCTTCACTGAAGTACTGTTAAAACAAGCATTGGCAAAGCCAACCGTTTTGGCTTGATTATAAGTATTAAGCTTATTAAGGGTTTGACAGGCACTTCTATTAAATGCCCAGGTGCTTGCACCTGCCACCATCAATGGCCAGTTATAACCACTACGGTTGTGTCTGCCAAGTGCATTTCCCATGCCTACACAAAAGCCCAAACTGTTAGCAGTGCCAATGCTTGTTTTTTTCTGGTTTCCATCTGTGTCCAGGTGCCGTTTATTCTGCTCTGTTACCTCTCAGTACAGAGCAAGTAATTCAAATCAAATCACTCCTACCTATTCTGCAGCCCTATTTAAGTGTGGCACATTTCAGTGTTCTGAAGAGAGGTGAAGGGCCAGGTACAACTGGGAACACGCATTGATATGATATGATATGATATGATATGATATGGTATTTGTAACGTGCCTATACACAAGTGTTTCAAGGTGCGACGAGGCAGGGAGGGAGGGAAACAAGGGGAAGACAGACAAACGATCCTACTAGGCCAGGTGTCATTCAGATCGTGCAAGTGCAGAGGTAAGGGGAAAAGGAGAAAGTGCAGGGGGAGGAGGTGGGGGGGGGAAAGTGCAGTACAAGGTAAGTAGCGTAATAAAATAATAAATAATAAATAATAAATAAAAGGGCCAGCTGGTGGCAAGTGCGAGGTAAGTGCAGAGCAAGTGCTGGGAAGGGGGCTGTAGGGATGCAGTGACAGTCCCACAGTGCAGGAGGAGCCAGAGAGGCAGTGCAAGTGGAGAGTGGCTGGGCCCTGGACCGAGGTCACAGAGTGGCCCAGATGCAGGTTTAGTGCAGACTTCAGTGGGGAGTTTAGCAGGTTTAGCAAGGGAGAGGGAGAGAGAAGGCAGAAGCGAAGAGGAAGGTTTTGAGGTGCTTCCGGAACCGGAGATGGTTCTCCTCAAGTTTCAGGGAGGCAGGAAGGCTGTTCCAGAGGGAGGCCCCTGCTGCGGAGAGAGATCTACCCCCAGCTCGTTGCTTTGAGAAGCGGCTGACCATGAGGGAGTTGGAGACGGATGAGCGAAGGGCTCGTGAAGGCAGATATTTAGGAAGAGAGAGTTGAAGGTATTTAGGCCCCAGGCCCCAGGCGGCCTTGTGGACAATGCAGAGGGTTTTGAACTTAATCCTCGCAGCCACTGGGAGCCAGTGAAGAGATTTCAGTCCTGGAGAGATACGGTCCCTGGGCTTGAGGCCAAGGACAAGTCTCGCAGTTCTGTTCTGGATAAGTTGCAGAGGGCGGAGAGTGGAGGCAGGCAGATTAAGATAGAGGCTGTTACAGTAGTCCAGCCTTGAGAGAACCAGGGCTCGGGAGACAGTGAGCTTCTGGGGGAAGGAGAGGAAGGGAAGAATACCTCTGAGGAGGTGCAGCTGGTAGTGTGACTTCTTAGAGACGTCAGATATATGAGGAGAGAAGGAGAGTGTGGAGTCGAAGATGACCCCGAGGTTTTTAGCTTTGCAGGTAGGGGCAGGAAGGGGGCCAAGGGAGGCCGGCCAGAGAGCTGCAGGAAAGGAGGGAGTGGGTGTGCCGATGAGTAGAATCTCAGTCTTACTGGCGTTAAGGCAGAGGTCATTGGCGGCACACCATTCCTGGATAGCAGACAGACAGTCGGAGATGAGGGAAGGAGAGGAGGAGGCCGAGGGTAGCCTGAAAATGAGCTGGGTATCGTCCGCATAGCACTGAAAGTGGGGGCAGAGAGCGGCGATGCGGTGGGCAAGGAGTGCCAGATACTGGTTGAAAAGCCAGGGAGAGAGGTTGGATCCCTGGGGGACCCCACAGGTGGAGTAAAAGATGTCAGAGAGGAAGGAGCCCATTTGGGCCTGGGAGGGTCGACCGGAAAGGAAAGAGGTCAGCCATGCCAGAGCCTGACCAGTGATACCCAGGTTATCACGGAGACGGTTGAGCAGGATGGCATGGTTGACAGTGTCAAAGGCAGAGGAGAGATCGAGCAGAATGAGAACACAGGGAGTGTTAGCAACACCTGTAGTTTTTCAGTTGTTCATTGCATTTTACATTCAAAGGCATACAAGCTATAAATGCTCATCCCACCCACCAATATCAAAGGCATCTTACAACTTATGAACCAACTTGACAATTGACACCATCCTACTTTTCCCCAAACTCTCCGTATAACATTCCATGTCACCAAATGGTCATTAAAAAGAAATAAATGGGTTTGAGCCATGTATATTTCAGTGGTGAAAACACAAATGCTAAATTTTGGAAGTTTGCATTTCGATAGCTGTTGCCAGTGGGCGCTAGTAAAGTGCTCTGACAAGACAAACATTCATTCTTCTTGCATAAACTCCCATAAATATGAGGGTCATGGTGTTAATGCTGCTTTACTTTAGCGAAGGAGAACTAATCAGGCCAATGTGTATTTGAAAAAAGATTTCAACCTTCAGTGCATAAATGCTAGTGTTATATAATTAGTATGAGACAGTGTAAATGATTGTGAAGCACTGTCAGGGTGATTTGAGGCATTGATGTCTGAAATAGGGTAAAGGTATCTGAAGCAGTGACTGTCAGCTTAATGATTGACAACATAAAATGGCATGAGTATAAAGAGGGAGAGCCAGGGCAATTGGAAGCAGTGTCAAGGTGATGTGTGATAGTGTGCAGCAGGGGGTTTATAGTTACTTTTTCGACAGTCATAGTGTCGAAATACAACAGTTTCGACTCAAAAGCATCTGAAAAAAAAACCTCGAATGCATGTTTTTTTGTGGGTTTTTTTGGGATCCCCCTCCAAACCCCGTTTATTTTGGGGAAAAACCACTAATTTTACTGTACTAAACAAAAAAAAACATTTACATTAAAAAAATGCATTCGATTTTTTTGGTTCTCAATGCTTTTGTTTCGAAATTATTGTATTTCTAAACTATTTTTTTGAAACTTTGACAGGACACCCAGCAGGGACGTCATTTCACCAAAATGCTAGAGGTAGTGGAAGTGACATCACATGACCCCTGACCTCTGATGACATCACAGGAAGTGATGTTATTTGACCCCACCCCGTCAATTGACATCACAGGAAGCGATGGAACATGACCTTTCACCCCTTGACAAAACAGGAAGTGGCCTCACACAGCATTGTTAGTACGCTATGAAAAATATGGTTACAATATCACTGTAAAGTGATATACATTTCATACAAGAATCGTTCACCATATGCATTGTTAATATCAGCGCATATAGGCCCATTTACCAAATTACTGTGAATGCAAGCAGGTGTTCAAGGACAAACAATAATGATGTGTTATTATATATCACTTACTCTTAAGAGCTTCATATAGAACAAATGTGCATACAATATCACCCAACCTGTGTTGGTACTCGTTTTTATCAACTTCAGAAAGATGAAAGGCTTAGTTAACCTTGCCGGGAGCTGAACCTGCAACCTGCAGATCACACGTACATTGCAGCAGCGATCGCTCAATCCAATGAGCTATCTTGACGGCTATAGCTATCAGAAAACCAGCCACTCCAGAGACAAAGAGCCACATGCTGCTGGCCCAAAGAGGCACATGCTGCTGGCCACAGTGCAGGATCCTCTTTTTTTTTAGGGGTAGCCAGGGAGACCACAGGGGTAGCAAGGGAGACCGCAGTTGCAACCCCTGGTCATCCCTAAATGATATCCATGGTGTGCAGGAAATGAGGTAGTGTGGTGGGACGCGAAACCGATTGAGGTGATGGGGCAGTGCAAAGGTATGTGAGGAAATGTCAGTGCAGTACAAGATGATGTGAAATGTAGCAAACATGGATGGGCCTAGGACTGTGAGGAATTGCCTCTGACAAGGAAATGCCCATGGCAATGGTGTAGAAGCCCTGTCTTTTTTATTTTTTATAAGTTAATAAAATGATGCATATAATTCCATTTCAGAAAGGGAAATTTGCTGATGATTTGCCTTTCATAAGCTCCATGGCAAAAGCATAATAAACACATGTGCACAGCTGCATCAGCAGCCTGATCTGCAACTCCTGCTCTCCAGTGGCACAGAACAGGTTCAGGAGTCACGAGTGCCCTCTTAACAGCTGTAATGACAGCTAAGTGTCTGCAGCCCAAGAGGTGCAATTATTTATGCACCACTGTTCCAAAAACTACATAACTATAAGAATGCAGTCCTGGTGGCAAGTTGTACTGTAAATATTAGCCGATCCTAAATTGGGGTATGGTGGCAGGCATCTCTCATACCTATCCAAACCACATCAATTTGAATTCATTTATGTGTCAGCCCTGTGAACTGTCAGCCCTGTGAACCCAGTTCAGCTGCAAAAGAGTTATTGTTAGTTCCCCAAGGCAGGCTGTCATGTTGCAGCCAAGATGACTTGGGAGTTGGCCTCTCTTTGTTCCTTTGTGAGGGAAGGTAACACAGACAGACATGCCACAGGAGGCTATCCTGGTAATAGTAATCAAAAGGGCACATCCATCTTCAAAAGGGGTAGCCTCACAACAGGGTGCTGCATATCAAACATATTTTGTTTTTATTGAAGGGAAGGGGGCATGGTTAGTGTAGTTAGGGGGAGCTCTTTACAGCTGGAGGAAGGTTCCACCATCTTGTTTCTCTCTGCCTCTATCTTATCTTTCTGTCCCCTCATCTTCCTGTAGCACAACGCAATTTGGGTGTAATATCAAAAGACAAAGTCAACTTGTTCCAAGAACAGGGATTGGACCCCTAAAGTAGGCTAGCTTTTGTCCAATTACCCGAGGGCTTTTGCCTTTAAAAGAAGGGGTCTCCCACCACTTCTTTGAATCACCTCTGGACTTAAAACATTGATGAAGATTTAATTGGATCCTGTTGGGAGAGTTTTTCTGTCCAAAGTCCACCAGTTGTGAGGTGAAGGCAGGTGTTCCAAGGCAGAGGTAAGCTTGGTCCCCTAACCAGCCCCAGGGTCCATTGTGAGTGAACTGCTGCTAGAAGAAGACCTGCATCTCTGCCAGATATACCACTCCATAGGGCTGGACCATGTTGAAGGACACCTGAAGGTGTGTGCTAGTTTCCTCTGGGTTTAGAAGACATAGAAAAGCACCCATCTAGTCCTTGAAAGCCTAAAGTCAGACTCACAGCTCCTGAGAGCCAAGACTGCCAGGATTCCTGCAATTTCACTGTTAACCACTGAGAGCTGTGTTTCGAGTGTGTTCCACAATGATCGAACCATCAGGACCCTCCTGGGCTGCTTTTGGCACTCGCTGATCTTCAAACCACAGCCCCTTATGTTACAACCTAATTGCTGCGCAACCTGAAAGTGCATGGATGCCTCAGATTGAACAAAGAAGGATGACTGCAGATCTACTGCTCAAACAGCTCTTCGTACCTCCAGCTTCTTCATCGCTGAACAAGTCGTTGACCAAACTGGCCCTGGTGCTCAGCCTGAACGGTGTCCTTCACACCTTCACATTGAACCAAGTCATCTGCAAATCCACTCATCTACTCATCTGATGTTGAATCTCGACCAGCGAACTGACACTGATGGCCTCCACAATTCACATCACTCCGCATCACTTGCCTTTCAAAATGCATCAAACTACCAAACATCACTGAGAAGCCTAGTTCACCATTGTCAAACCACAGAGATACTGGTTCATTTGGCCCTGGACACTGGCTGTCCATTTGGCCCTGGACACTGGCTAGGTCACATTAATACCTTTTTGTAACTCAGCCTTTTGAACATTGTGATTGTTATTGCATTTTCTCCCGCTGTTTCATTACCCAGAGTGATCCATCTTGCTATCGTGCATATTCCAGGCTGTTTCTACAAGGGTTGGTTTTTGTAGGGTTTTTAATTTTGTTATTATTGCATGGTGTGTTTAATTAAAGTATACATATTTTCATAAAACCTTGATTGGACATTCCTTTATTTTGAACATTGATACTTTGCTGTTTGGGTTGCGAATGAACCACATTCATACCTTTCTTGAGAATATTGCCTTCCCTCGGCCAAGGTTATCTCAAAAGGTGAAGGAGGTATATCTCTTAACTGTACCTGTTTCACCCTTATGTTTGTGTTGGCGTTTGGTTTGCTTTAGCCTCTACTCATCCTTGCAGTCCTGCATGGTAGAAGTCCATTCTTCAAAGCCTACTTGATGGAATTGGTGGCACGGTCAGGGCAAAGGTGTAGAGTATCAGTGGAACAGCAGCAGTGTTAGGTAGAAGGTAATCCATTTGGATGCTCTCAGACTTGCTGGCATCCTCATTTCACACTAATCTATATCACTACCAATTCAGCACGCATGGCCTCTAGCCACATCCTGGCCATTCCTGAGAACCTTATTGAAACCCATAAACCATTTGTCAACTCTGCCCTTAAGCATCCCTTCATACCGGGTGGGGCAATTTGCATGCATGAGAGGCAATGTGAACGGATTGCAGCAAAAATTTGTAATGAGGCACTGTGAGGCTTTAAGGGGCATGAGGCAGCGTGGAAGTGATCTGAGGCTGTGGGCTGATGGGTGCCACTGTGAGAAAATTGTGTTTTGTGTGAGGGATGGTAGCTAGTTTCAGGGGATGTGAGGGGTGAAAGCTAGTTTCAGGGGCTGAGAGTATTTACATGCATGCGAAGCAAAGTGAATCAAAGTAGTGTAAGAAAATGTGGATTTATTTGAAGGTATGTGAGAGAATATGGGGTTGTGGGGGAACGTGAGATGATTGGAAGCAATTCTGGATGTGGATGATGGAGGTTGAGAAAGATTACAGATCAGGTTAAGGGGATGTGAGGTAGTGTCATGGTGAACAAAAGGCAATGCTAGTGTGGGGGTGGACCTCCGATCACCTTAACTAAAAGTAGACGCACCTCTCAAGAAGCGAGTGCACATTTGTCCTTACAAACGGCCAGGAGAGGCTAGATGACACTGTGGAGTCAAACTAACCTGAGTCTCCTTGAACTGCACAAACATTTCACATTATGTACATTTTGCAACAGTTAAAAACACTCCACATGTTTTATTACAAATCATCCACCCATACATGATTGGTGGTCAAACCTATACAAATAAATCTCCTTTAGTTCCCACGCTCTCATTGGACACATTTATTTAACTACCATCCCCTTTCAACATACATTTGCATAATCTCATGTTTACATTACAACTCTTCTCTTGATATTTCCGCAGTTTGGTCATGACATTGTTACATGTTACCTATTCACACACACAACACACATAATTCATTACTGATTCCATCTGGTCAAGGACCTCTAACCCCAATTGTGATGCACATGGTCTTTGCAAGGACACTTCAACAATATGAGGAGGGAGAGAAAGAATAGGTTCCCTTGGAACTGGTGGTAAGTATCTTATCTGACCAGACTTGCTGGCATCCTCATTTCACACTAATCTATATCACTACCAATTCAGCACGCCTGGCCTCTAGCCACATCCTGGCCATTCCGGAGAACCTTATTGAAACCCATAAACCTTTTGTCAACTCTGCCCTTAAGCATCCCTTCATACCGGGTTTAGTACCTGGCCCCGAACTGACCCTACGAGGTGGCAGGATTTCCTTAAGGAATAACAGGCTCCCATGTACTTAAACATATTGCATCTCCTCCACAGAAAAGTACCAAGTTGTGAAAACCCAATCCTGGCCATAGCTGACCATTTGATATTATCACAGCTCACTGCCTTCCCTTAGCCTGCAACCTTGCTCCACCAGCTTTCCCAGTCACACAGAGTTTGTCTTGCCACCCCGCAGGTTTCTGAGCCTGCACAATCCCTAGCTATGAGAGGATTAGTGGCATACAGAATTGTGCATTTGCCATGTACCCCGTGTTCCTAAACTGTCGCAGTCACCTGTCCCTAAAGAACCCAATATATGTATGGCTGTGCATGTATGTTCAAGACTACTGTGTCCCCTCACAGTGGCTTCTCCATGCAAAAATCTCCTTATTCGCATGCACATATGAAGCCCCTTGCTTACCATCTTTAGGCACTACTTGGCACGCCACACATCTACATTGTTTTCATATTGTATCAACAGATTTGGCATCTTTCTGCGTATGTGTGAATCTAAAATGTATCAACTAAACATAAAGTAACACTAATAGTAATACTTATCCCATTCTCATTAGAACAGCATCGCAAGAGCATCTGGAAAAGAACAAAAGATAATGAGGAAAAAGACAAAAATTGACATTACGATCTTGACCTCAAAGTTCATCCAAGACAGAACCCAAAAAAAAGAGTGTCCAATCAAGGGTAATTTCTGATTCCTGAATTATTCTCCATCACCACCCTAAGCTTTTGCAATCTGACAATTGTCTGTGTAACATGTTCCATTAACGAATCATTGTGAGGTGCAAATGTGCATCATGAGCTCCCAATTCTCTAGCACACCCCTCCCTCCATAGCTGTTAGGCCTTCGAGGATGTTCCTATTTTGCAGGGCTATGAACCTCAATGACCGCAGTTCTTCTTTGATTGCCCTAAAAGCTGACTCAGAGGAATTCACAAACAACAAGAGTTTGTAGTGGGTGACCTGGAGCTACTTCCCATTTGCAATGGCTTGAACACCAGGGGACAAGAGATAAGCAAAGAACATTTCAGTTCAACTGAACAGCCGCTACTGTTCAGGAATGTTCAGATTTTTTGACGATATTATGGATATTTAATTAGATGGTCTATTCCATTTCAATGGTTCTACTTCTCCATGATCAGGCAAAGAAATTGATCTGCCATATACGATGATACAGGGGCCGCAAGGGGCACAAGGGATAGAGGGGGTATAGATGTGGCTTTGGGCATTGAGTGGGCAAGTCCAAAATGTTTCTGAGCAATAACAAGGACAGGCACATGAAGCATAGTGAGACTGCACACACCTCGCCAGGATGGAGTGAATTGTCTGTACGTGAATTGTCCACACAACCAAAACTCATCAAGTGCGGATGTACTTACAGCCAGATCAGCAAAGCGAAGCGTGCGGCTGTCATTCCCATTTGTACCAACAGGCACTGTTCCATTGCTCTTAAAACACAGAGAAAAATGTGTGAGTAACTGGATCTTAACAGGTTCTCTGGCTCTTTGAGCCATGTCAGATATTTGATATACTTTTTCCTAACATTTCCACACTCTTGGTTAATTTGAGCCACCCCTTCTTCTGAGAATCCCATAATCGATCCAGCTCTGCAACTCTTCACCTCTTGCTCCCATTGATTATTCACATTGATGGCCCCCTCTAAATTCAAGTGGGCTCTTTGAGTACAACGTATATTCTTCTGCTCTTTCCGATCTATGGGTGAACAGGTAGGCTAGACGCTTTGAATGATTGCTCTTGGAACTGCCCTCGGACCCTTCACAAGCTTAGATGCTCCAGACCCAGTGCCTCTGATAACTCTACCTCATCTGGAATAAATACTCTAGGGACACCAGAAGCCTGGGGGATAAGAGAGCAGATACGTTGTACCAAACGTTATCTGCTGCAAAGCCATGTGCATCCACTATTAGACCTGAATTCTCATTGCCAAAATCACTCTCAAGGTCAGAATCAATGCTCCTCTGTGACCTGAATAATACTGTATTACATTCTACAATACTAGACAAGGTTTGGTATAAACCATTCCTCCTGGAGCTCTGCTGTGATTTGTCACTGATAAGTATGCAACGTGTAATGTAGTTGCTCTAGAACCACAGGAATCAGCTCTACAGGCATTGCTACCTTCCCTGTAAGCTCCTGTCTCCACAGCAAATCCGTGGGAGAGAGTGCATATCCACTCTTTGCCCAGAGCTCCTTTTCATCGCTAGGTGCTCTCTCCTGCAACTCCACAATCTGAAGCAAAGAGACTGCCATGTACAGGCCTGGCAACTGTACCTGCTGGGACACAGTTTCCATTTTCTGGGAATCTGCTAAGGACAAATATATGGCTTCTTTTGTCGCTCTGTCTGAGGCACCATTTCCAAATGCTATTTGGTCACTATAGCTGGTATGCACAGTGCACTTAACTATTCCTATTTCTGTGGATAGTGTTAGTGCTTTGATTAGTCGTGATAACATGCTGGACAGGGGACCCGTCAGATCTCCTAAACCCTCTTCTGTGCCATCTTGACAAGCCTGAATGCACAGTGGAGGTTACATATGCAGTCAAATAAAAAGTGACTGCCTTCCCCTTACTCATTTCCAGCACCTCTATGAGTGCCATTAGTTCTGACCTAGTATTCCCCATCCACAAAGCCCATAACCGCTGCCCCTGTATGCCTCTCACCAGCATTCTGATTAATTGTCAAGAACGCATCAACAAAGAGTACCTCAGCTCCCTCCAAAGCATCCTCCTTAACATTCATCCTCTCTCCCTCTTCTTCCTCGTAAGCCGCACATTTGTGGAAAATGTCATCACGTTTCACTGGCTCGACTACAAATGTCGCAGGATTGACTAGGTGACCTCCTACTGGATTATTCGATAAAATAACCTCATACCCCCAAACTCTCTGAGGCGTCACATTCAATTTTGAGTTTTCCAAGATCGCAAAGACTGCATGCTCCACATACATTGTCACCAGGTAACCGATAGTAATGGTTGAAGACTTTTGTATTGCAAAATCTGCTGCCGCTAGAGCTTGTTCACACAGGAATTGACCTTGCATAATTGGGTCTAGGAGACGGCTGTAATAAGCCAAGGGTTTATGGCCTAGTGATGTTTTCTGGGCCTGGACCGCTGCCATCACTTGTCCACCTAAATGTGAGAATACAACAAATGGCTTCTTGTAATTTGGGGTCGCCAAAGCTGGAGCATTGCTGATCGCAGACTTGAGTTCCCGAAAGCAGGTCACCATCTCTTTGGAACAATGTTATCAGACCCTTCACCTTCTGGCCTCCCTTGAGTCCTTGCAGTAATGGCCTCTTGTGAATTGAGTAGTCACAGATCCATGATCTACAATTGTTACAGAGTCCCATGAACTGCTGCATTTGTATCACTGTGACTGGCTGGGAAGTATTCTGAACTGCAGTGGCTCTCGGGCATTGCTGTTCATCCTGCGAGAGATATTACTTGCCCCAAATATACCCACTCTGTCTGGCAGTATTGCAAATTTTCTTTGTCCACTTTGTACCCCTTCTGCACAAACAGGGTTAGGAGTGTTATTGAATCTCCTCGACACTGCTCTTCTGAAGTCCTACAGACTAGTAAATCGTCCACTTACTGGATTACTATACTGGACACATGTAAATTCCACAAATCCATCTGGACCACCCTGTTGCAAACACTCAGAGATTCACAGTAACTCTTGGGCAAACTTTTGTGCTCAAATCTCTGACCCTGACACATATACCCTGTGAGGTGCTGGGAATCGGGTTGCAAGGGGACCGAGAGAAATGCATTTTTTAAATCAATCACTGTGAATTGGGTCGACCGAGTAGGTATGTTACAGAAAATGGTAGCAGGATTTGGTACCACCAGAAACTCCGCCTCAACAATGTTATACAGAGGGTGCAATTCCTTGACCATACCCGAACTAGACACCTTTGCTTTCTTCACAGGGTTTATGCTGTGTTACAGGACACAGAAGGTTGTATTATGCCTTGCATATAACAACACAATAATGGTCTCATGAATCCCTTTTTCAGCCTCTCTAGACATTGGGTACTGTTTGACACATGGAAATATTGCACCTGGTTTCAGTTTTATCTGTACTGCTCCAACACTCTTGAACAGCTCCAGATCATGAGGATTTCTGGTCCATATATTTATTTATTTCACTTATAAAGCACACAAACAGACAGAGGAACTGAGGCACTATTACAAATCAGTTACTCACATTCAACAAGATAAGGTTAGGCTAGAAATACAGTATTAGCAAACAGTCTATTCAAATAGCAAGTTTTTCAGGACTTTACAGAATAGCCAGTAGGATGGCTCATTTCCTAGAGTGGGGCAATGCCTTCCACAGTTTGGCTGTGATGTATGGAAGCTCAAGCCCCCAGCTTTGGCGTGTCTGAATTTAGGATGGACGAAACAGTGGGCATATGGCGTTCTAGTTGGTCTGGCAGAGTGGGCTCTAGAAATGTTCTGGAAAAGGTCAGGGGGCAGTGTTGGAAAGGCATTTGTGGGTAATGGACATAGTTTTTAAGACAATTTGTTTCCTAATGGGTCACCAGTGTACTTATCGCCTGGCAGCAGAAATCTGTTCTTTCATGGGGATGCTGAGGGCTGCTCGAATCACATTGTTTTGAATGAATTGCAGCTTCTGGATGTTTTTAGAAGAGGTGCCAGCGAAGAGGGCATTAGAGTAGTCCAACATCGAGCCAATGACTGCCAGGGTGATGGTGAGGCAACTATCTACTCAGAAAAGGTTTTTCTGTGTTAGGTAATTTAGACACATAATCCACAGAGGAGGCAATAGTGTTTACTTAACGGGACAGAGAAAGTGTAGAGTCGAGGTAGACCCCTACTATCTTGAAGAATACAGAGCCTGGGATCACAATGTCGTTGATAAGGATGGCTGAGTATTGGTCATTGAGATTTTTTAGCATGGCAGGGGAGCCTACCAGCAGGATTTCAGTCATATCCACATTTAAGCAACGGCAGTTTGCTGCCATCCAGGCCTGGATGGTGGAATATGTCGCAATGAGATTGATCTAATCATCTGCATATTTGCTAGTAAGAGGGTGTAGAATTTCTGTGTCATCGGCATAGTAAGTGTAGGCTATGCCGGTGGAGTCAAGGATGTCAAGGAGTGGTCTGGTGAAGATGATATGTAATGTGGGGGATATGCACAGCAGCCTTGAGGAACTCCACAAGGGATAGGGGTGGGAGCAGCTCTGGTGTTCTCTGCAAATGGTCCAACACCTTCTCCAAATCCTCCTTTCAATACAGCAATGTATTTCTAATGATGAGCATGGTCTGTGGTACTTCCCATTGCTCTGTCACTACCTTGAAAGGCACCCCAATCTCAAAAACCATATCTCCTGTGTCTTCGGCATCCTCGAGCAATTGTTAATCGGACACATCGTTTAGCGATAAGCGATAAGGTCGATCGATCCACAAGACTGTGCACCACTCTCCACCTTCCCCATCAGTGCCTGAACTAACCTCTGTGTCCTTCTTAATAACCGTTGCTTCTAACAGAATTGTAACAATGGTGCCCGGCATTACCTCTTGCAAATCAGCAGGCTGAAAAAAAATCATGTCCTTGTCTGATTCCCAGGACCCAACTCAACACAACCATTGTTACAAGTTTGTCCTGCTCCCCACGATACCAGTACTCTTCTAGCTCCCTCAGCCCATTTCAGGCATTCCAGGCACTCTGCACTTGGACACAAATAATACACAAGGCCAAAAGTGTGATCAAAGAGCACTGTAATGTTAACACACACACCAGTGCTTGGGGGGGCTGGATTCGTCTCTGCTCCTCCCAGGCCTGGCTCATACCTACGTACAATGCAGAAGCTACATGTTATTCTCCTCCCATTAACCGTACATATGAAAACATTTCCCGAACAGGGAGAGAGAAAGCACATTTCGTAACACCATAATGTCTTTGCATGGCAGCCTGAAGCAGCCTTGGGGCTTGAGCCAACAGCATCAGAACTGTGTACTTCTCGAGGGAGGGCTGTTCTCATGCCCATTTCCGAGGCCTACGGCATTCCACAGATGAGCTGCTGTGCTCGGAGACATGGCACGGATGTTCAGATGTTAGGCCAGTTCTCAGACAAGTCTTTAGGCCAGTCCTTTCGGTACCGATGAATCTCAAAGAAACCAAAAAAGAGTGCAGAATCAGAAATGTAACGTGTAACATGTGCCCACTTTTTTCTTCTCTTCTCATTTTATCTATGAATCGCTAACCAAAGCCTCGCACTACTTCTACATAAAGCAAACTGCAATAAAACTATTCTCACTCAATAAGGAAGCAAACAAATAAAAAACATTATCAAACTAAGACAACTTATTTATGTCTTCATTCATCTAAAGCCATTCATTCATTGTACTGCATTGCTTTAACACACTCACCTATTAGCATCAGCCATAATCTAGGGTGAATGTAAAACACCAAAACCAGTCATTACTACATGTCCCGCCCTTTATAGCTCTGAGCATCCCTGACACTCTCACATTCAGCACCGCCCGTTTCAGGTGTCTGTCATGTTTGTGTGCACTGTCAAAGTCAATGGGCCTCATTAGCAGTCCGGTGGTAGCCGTGCCGGTAAATCTGGCAGGCTGCTGCCGGACCCGTAAACAGTTACCAGCGCCTGGCTTGCCGGTACCACTGCAGTATTACAACCCTGGGTGCCGGTAAATCAGGCGCTGGTAACTATGTTGTTCCCCATTCCCATAGAGTCTGTGGGTCATTGTCAAGTGTCAAGGGCCACTCTTGCTCCGGTACAGTTATCTTCTTTCTTCCCACTGATTGTAATTCACCATACTGTGCTCTTTCCCTCCCAAACACTATTAAGTCACACTGACCACCTTCTTTATATGTGGGTGTGTCAATGTCCTTCTTTGGTGCACATGCCCTGACAGTGTCTGGCATGTATTCGCTTGACAATACACCTTCCACTGGCATTTTGTTCACTGTCCAGTCTAAGGTGCACACTGCACAGTCAACCGTCCTTCTAAAATCCAGTTCATTTATTGCCCCTTTGTCTCTCACCATGCTGTCAGGACCCCGTTTGCCAAATCCTTCATTGCATCTCTTTTTTCCAAAATGGCCTTCTTCCACTCTGTTGCACACAGTTGCCTCCCCCGGTACCCAGCCAGCCAGTGTCTACCCCTCTTCCTTTCTCGGAAAAACATAGAGCCACCCCCCACAGCATTCTGCGTCATCCACCCCCAAACCCCACAGGCACCTCACAATCCTGCCCCTAAGTGTGTTCTCACTCCTCCAACTCCTTCACTGGTCTCAGCCATGCATCATCAGCTGCATTCAGAATGTATGCCCACCCCTGGGCGGATCGTAACCTTTCCTCCACATCCACATTCCGTTCCACCACACTCCTTATCTCATCTGGCAACAGCTGTCAAATTGTGGCCCTCATCAAAATTTGTTTAAGCAGTACTGCAACATCTGAGGGTATCTGATCACTCTCTACCTTCATCCCCTTTGTGATATCTTTGTGCTTTGCCTGTAATTCAGCATTATCTCCCTGTCCCTTCCCTGTGGTACCCCTTGTAACTGCTGTTCCTGGGCAACTCCCACCTCCTTATTCCTTTGTACCCACTGGGGGACCACCTCCCAATTCTACACCATGCTCCTCAGGCTCTCCAGCACAGAGCCTCGCCCGACTTATATGACATATCTGCCACAGCCTTTTGACTGAACAGTGGATCGGCCTCTGCTAAATTGTGACTGAAACTGTAATCTGTAATCTTTCTTAATCCACTTTAACTCACGCTTCAGACCTCACACTAACACCCTGTGCCCTTTACAGCATTGACCCTTCACCGCCTCTCCATGACAGGTACTCTGACTGTATCACAGGTTCCTAAGAATACCCTAACCTTATTGCAGTCCTGTAGTTGACCATGCAACCCTGTACTGTATCACTACAACACTCTGAGACACTATCTCCGTATTATTCCTAGAGTCCCTGAAGACTCCAAATTTCACTAGTCAAACATCCAACAGGTACAGTGAAATTTATTTTCACTTACATGTTGTATTGCTATAATCTCCACTCATGCACTTCATGAAAGGGAGCTCCCTGGGATCGGTACCATATGTTACAAGTTCGTCCTGCTCCCCACGATACCAGTGATCATCAAGCTGCCTCGCCCCGTCTCAGGCATTCCAGGTACGCGGCACTCGGACACAAATAATACACCAAGCCTGAAGTTTGATCAAAAAGCGCTGTAATGTTAACACACACACCAGTGTTTGGGAGGGCTGCATTTGTCTCTGCTCCTTCGAGGCCTGGCTCTTACTTATGTACAATGCAGAAGATACATATTATTCTCCTCCCATTAAACATATGTATGAAAAAATTTCCCGAACATGGAGAGAGAAAGCACATTTCATAACAGCATAATGTCTTTGCATGGCAGCCTGAAGCAGCCTTGGGACTTGAGCCAACAGCATCAGAAGTGTGTACTTCTCGAGTGAGGGCTGTTCTCATGCCCATTTCTGAGGCCTACGGCATTCCACAGATGAGCTGCTGTGCTCGGAGACATCACTTGGCACGAATGTTCAGCCTCAGAGAATCCCTTTGTGTCCATCATTTTGCCTGACAAGGGGAACTCACCTTCCTTGATGCAAGATTTAGTAGCCCCTGTACCAACCATTAATGAAAGCATTCTGTATCCTACTTGTACACCTATCTGAGGTAGCTCTTCTGGATTGGCAGCAACAGACAGGACTGGACAGATCAGTGACCCCTGTCCTAATCAAGATGTATATTAGCACCAGGGAGCCGGAAAGGATTCCCTCCAAAAACACTTGATCCAATGTAGTGAGTGGCCATTCCTTGGGGTAAAGGATTTTTCTCCCATAGCTGCACTGGTGCTTGTGCTGGCATGGTTGGTTGAAACGCATAAGTCTGTGTGACCCTAGGTGCTGGATTCTGTTTAACCCATACCTGCTGTGATTGCACAGAACATAGGGCATATGGCATAGTTAGGGGTTGCATTTGATGGGCACCTATATTGAAATACTATGGCCTACTCCGACAATCTTGTGCCATGTGTCCCATTCACCCACACGACAACCAACACTGGATCCCATAAAGTCCTCCGTAATCACCTCACAATCGGCCCGTTAAACCAGGGTCCCAATCCTCTGAGCCCATTAAATGACCAATTTCCTCATGAAAATCCTCCCCTCCCTATCGTAAACCCTATCAGTTGCCTTTGACCGGGAGCATACCCATCAATCCAACCCTGTGCTATACCTGATTCAATAAGTCCCTCTTGTCCCGATTGTCCATATCAATCAGTTGAAGAGCTGTTACCCCAGACATACTTTATGACTGATTGAAGAACCCAGTGAGGGTAAAGCCCCGGAACCATCTGAAGAATGAAAGGAAAGAAGGAAACCCCAGATGGAGAATAGCAAACATTTACAGGGAGTAAAACAACTCATACTTATAAAGAATGTACCAAAATTCGAGAAAGATAATGTCGAATTGTGTATGTCAAGTGAATTCAATGTTAACATTTGGTTGCAATGTACAAACTATTGTTTTGTTGTTCAATTTGTAGAAGAAAAGAAAGAAGTACAGTATAAAATACTTAACCTCTCTTTTACTCTTGGCAGATTTAATAACTCCTTACCTTCACAGGGGAGAGTTTGGAGTTTCCAAAAAGGGAGGGGTCCAGGACCAAAACCCCAAAATCCGAAAAGAGTGGAGGGCAGACCAGAGCACCACCCCCTCAGGATAGGAAGAAAAGAGTGGACATGCTCTGACAAGGAAATTCATGGTATGAGCCAAAGCAAAAAGATCAAACAAATACCCCACTTTCCCCTTGCTCTTTTCTCTGAGTTGCCTGAATCAAACGTGTGGGGTAAAAAGACAGCCTCAGAGCAACAGAGATGGAGAGGCCATGCTAGGCCCCATTTTGAGGGTGAAGCTGACTAAGTGTGGAGTTCCATTGAAATATAAAAGCCAATACAAAACAGTAATTTTAACATAAGGCTTAGTGAATGAGCGAGAATGGGCCTCCCTCCATTTTGTTAGAATGTACAGGCACTGAGTCGAAGAAAACTGGAATATTGTTAACTACGTTCAATAGATTCCAAGGACTTGTGGCACTGCAGATGGTGACTTTGTATAAGGGCATATGTGACAGATTATAGGCTGCAGAAGTGGACATAAAACGAAATAAATATATTTGAAATACGGTGCATTTGGAAGCTAAAAAGGAGGAATGATGCCTTAGGTTTGAAAAATAAAGTCAAATGACGAATTGCCTTCATGAGGAATAAAGAGACTTAATTTCAGCACATAAAATGACATTTATAGGGAAAGACCTATTTAGTTTGATAACACTGGTTCTTATGTAACTGTGGCCTATCTGAGTGTACTAGATTAATAGTGAATCTACTTCTATTATAATTTAGTAGAAAAGAAAGATTGTATTTATGAACAGCAGGCCTAGATATAATGCTAAAATGTTACATGTAAGCACATTGTATCGATTCTAAGCTGTATTTTCTGATGGATGGGTGCAGCTGGTGTTTTTCCCACTAAACTGAAAGGTCTGTGCCTTTGAAAATTTCGACTCAGACCTTTGGCTGAGGACCCCTAGGAGAAGAAGGTCCGGTTGTCAATTTAAATGCTAAGATATACAAAGAAGTAGATTGAAATGATTTACAGATAACCCAACCAACAGAAATGACCTTTAAGTTCATGTTCCCCATTAATGGTGCATTAGAGCTGAGCAAATCCCTTTGAAGGGTTCATAGTTATAATCTCGAATGGCAAAATCTCGAAAGTCAAAATGTCGAAAAAAAGTCGAAAAAAAAAATGTTGAATTTTTTTATGACGTTTTTTGTTTGAAAATGGGGGGGTTCCCCCCCAAACTCCCTTTTTTTGTTTTTTTTTGTTTTTTATCTATTTTTTATATATATACTAGAGCCAAAAAAAAATATAGAAAAAAAAATAATTGGACATTTTTTTTTTCGACATTTTTTTTTCGACATTTTTGTCTTTCGACATTTTATTTTCGAGATTATGACTGACCACCCCTTTGAAGCTCAGGAGAAGAGGGTCGAATAAACATTAGCATGAGCAGATGGCTGGTCACATGTTTAAGGAGAAATAGAAACCTAAGAATTGACGGGGGACCATTGTAAGAGTGAAACTGGGAGCAACTATGATGCAGTGCCATTGATTAAACATTGAAGATATTTTTTTGAATAAAAAGTGCATCGGGTGTCTTATCGAGCCCACACCAGGTTCATTTTAAAGGGGATAAAAGCCAGTTGGGGCCATGTACAAATTACATTTTTGTGATGTACATAACCTAAATTATGGTCAGAATTATGATTCTGGCATTTTCATAAATCTGAGGAATTGGAAATATTGCTAGATTAATAGACGGTGAAATTAATGTTGGAAGTATTTAGTGTCAGAGTTGTAACTATTTCAGTGCAGCAGCAAACTGAAAAAACAGTGGCCCCACCCAGGAAGGACGTGCCAATTTAAAATTAACATTTTCTGACTCGCCATACAATGTAGAATCCAAAAATATATAGATTTATGTAGATATTAGAACAAGTTGCATAGCTGCCATGTTCTCAGATTTTCAGAACCCAAAAAGGTAAATCCCACATATCATTTTGGGCTGACAAATCTTTCTCCTCCCTCAGCCTACATCATACACACTCAACTCCTGGTCCTATCAGCAGCCAGTGGGCATCTTTGTGGGAGATGAAGAGTGAGTGCTAGCCAATCCTTAGAATGGGAATTATGATAAAGTAGGAGTGTCATCAGACCTATAAGAGGTCAATTTTGCATCAGAACAGGGCTTTTCCACTTGATTCCGAGGGGTAGCCTGCTGCCGGACTCTTGCGAGGAACAACTAGCAGAGAGGCCTCAATCCTTGCATTGGAGACAGTGACAGGGAAATCTAGAACCTAGCTGGGACCCGATCAGAGGAGCCAGAGTGTCTGGATGCAGGAGAAAACCTTTGACTGAAAATCTTTGACCAGATCTGTGCTGTCCTCAGAGAAGCTCTGCTGTTTTCCCTGACCAAAGCCTCCCATGTAAGAAGAGACTTCCTAAATGCCATAAAATGTGTGACGGGAAAACTGCCAGCCTTAATCTCCATCTCGCATAGCGGGTAGAGGGGTGGTACTGGGAAGGCCATTAGTACATTGTATTAAATCCAATTCAAATGAATTCCACTATGGAAAATCACCCTATCCATTTATATTGAATTGTGTTGGGAACTGCCTGCCTTAATCTTTTCCATTAAATTGTGTGGACGGGGGACGATGTGTAGATCCTCAGTGCATTAAACTGAAGTTAAATCAATAAATTCCCATATAGAAAATCACGGGATGAGTGATGTTAGAATTCGAAACTAACTAAAATCATGCCCAGTGTGTTAGAGCCAGTATAGACAATAAAGATTCTGATGACTGTCCTTCTGAAACCCCTGACTCCTGTCGCTAGGGGGGATGTCCATAATCTCAAAATAAGTAACCCTAAAACACTGCTATTCAAGTGAATGTAGAGGGTGCAAAAACGAAAGTCCCCATTTATTCCCTTGCAACCCAAACCAGAATCCCAAAGCACTGCCTGTCCTTTGAATGTGTGTTGCAAAACGATGTTTCCATTGCATTGTGAATGTTTTCTATTGGTTAATTTGCAATGAAATCTGATGTAATTTATAACTGCATATTTCAAAATTTTACCTGTGTCATATCGAAACTGGAAGTATTTTAAACCTGTGTTAGTCAATTGGTGCAAGACATTTTAATTTGTGATATTGTGTAGTGTCACAGTATTGGGGGTTGAGGTTTTTGGTTGGTAGTCCGTTTTGTCAAACCTTAAATAAATAAATATATATTATATACCGGCCTGGTTCCAAGGTCATTGGGACACAGGGTATTTGTTGCTGTTGGTGCGAGGCGGGTTGGAGGCCTCACTAAAGTTGAAAGGATTCCCTCCAAAAACACTTGATCCAATGTAGTGAGTGGCCGTTCCTTGGGGTAAAGGATTTTTCTCCCATAGCTGCACTGGTGCCTGTGCTGCCATGGTTGGTTGAAACGCATAAGTCTGTGCAGCCCCAGGTGCTGGATTCTGTTCAACCCATACCTGCTGTGATTGCACAGAACCTAGGGCATATGTCATGGTAAGGGGTTGCATTTGATAATCACCTATATTGAAGTACTGTGGCCTACTCCGACAATCTTGTGCCATGTGTCCCATTCACCCACACGACCAACACTGGATCCCATAAAATACTCTGTAATTACCTCCCAATCGGCCCGTTACACAATGGTTCCCAATACTCTGAACCCACCAAATTACCAAATTCCACATGAAAATCCTCCCCTCCCCATCGTAAACCCCATCAGTTGCCTTTGACCGGGAGCTGACCGGGAGCATACCCGTTAATCCAACCCTGTGCCATGCCTGATTCAATAAGTCCCTGTTGTCCCGATTGTCCATATCAATCAATTGAATAGCTGTTACCAAAGTCATACTTTATGACTGATTGAAGAACCCAGTGAGGGTAAAGCCACGGAACCATCTGAAGAATGAAAGGAAAGAAGGAAACCCCAGACGGAGAATAGCATACATTTACAAGGAGTAAAACAATTCATACTTATAAAGAATGTACCAAAATTAGAGAAAGATAATGTCGAATTGTGTATGTCAAGTGAATTCAATGTTAACATTTGGTTGCAATGTACAAACTATTGTTTAGTTGATCAAATTGTAGAAGAAAAGAAAGAAGTACAGTATAAAATACTTAACCTCTCTTTTACTCTTGGCAGATTCAATAACTCCTTACCTTCACAGGGGAGAGGTTGCAGTTTCCAAAAAGGGAGGGGTACAGGACCAAAACCCCCAAAATCCGAAAAGAGTGGAGTGCAGACCAGAGCGCCACTCCCTCAGGACAGGAAGAAAAGAGTGGACGTGCTCTGACGAGGAAATTCATGGCATGAGCCAAAGCAAAAAAGATAAAACAAATACCCCACTTTCCCCTTGCTCTTTTCTCTGAGTTGCCTGAAACAAACGTGTGGGGTAAAACGACAGCACCAGAGCAACAGAGATGGCGAGGCCATGCTAGACCCCATTGTGAGAGCGAAGCTGACGAAGTGTGAAGTTCCATTGCAATATAAAAGCCAATACAAAACAGTAATTTTATCATAAGGCTTAGTGAATGAGCGAGAATGGGCCTCCCTCCATTTTGTTAGAATGTACAGGCACTCAGTCAAAGAAAAGTGAGACTTAGAACTGGAATATTGTTAACTACATACAATGGATTCCAAGGACTTGTAGCACTGCAGATGCTGACTTCGTGTAAGGGCACATGCAACAGATTATAGGCTGCAGAAGTGGACATGAAAGGAAATAAATATATTTGAAATACGGTGCATTTGGAAGCTAAAAAGGAGGAATGATGCCTTACATTTGAAAAATAAAGTCAAATGACAAATTGCCTTCATGAGGAATAAAGAGACTTACAGGCCGATTCATGGAATTAATGTGCACTGAAAATTCCTGCGCAAGCTTGCGAAACCGTGCGAATCGCAGTGCAAGTGCGAAAATCGCAGCAAAACCCGCGCATATCGATTCATGGAAGTCTGTGTGCGAGTAAAATCTGGGATGTGCGCTGAAAATCTGCGTGGTGCACGCCGGCGCACAGGTCATCTAACGGCGTGCGCTACAGTCACAGCGAAAGCGCACCTAGCGCGGCACACATAACAAAAGTAGGCATAACACGGGGCATGACACGCGGAATGGGGAACAACGCGTGAAAATGTGGGCATCACGGGGGAAGTACAGGAGGCAAGTGCGCGGAACACCCACACGCTCGCCTACAACACGTATTCATGGAATCAAATAGGGCAAACCAGTGCACAGGCGAAGACGCGCACAGGCCTAAACACGTACGCCACACGAAGGCAGGCGGTAGCGTCCCTGCGCATGAAAAAAATGTGCGCCAAAATGTGCGCTAACAAAAAGCACGTATATACAGCTCTGATGATTGTCCCATACTGTGACCCTCTAGGACAAATGACGTGCAAAGGGGTACGCGACAAACACGAACACCCGCTGTGTCAAAAATAGCGTGTGCGTGTATTTCGGGGGTGTGCGGGAAGTTTCACACGCGATTGGCCTTGGGCGAGCGGGGTGCGTGTAAATCTGGGGTTCGCGGGAAGTTTCACGCGCGATAGGCCCTGTGCGAGTGGGGTGCATGTATTCCTGGGGTTCGCGTGAAGTTTCACACGCGATTGGCCTGGGTACGTGTAAATCTGGGGTGCGCGGGAAGTTTCACACGCGATTGCCCTTGGGTAAGCGGGGTACGTGTATTTCGGGGGTGCGCGGGAAGTTTCACACGCGACAGGCCCTGTACAAGTGGGGTACGTGTATATCTGGGGTGCAGGGGAGTCCTACACGTGAATTGGCAGTGTGGTTGCTCCCAGGTGTTCCCTCTACAGCCTCCACGGCCCCTGCAGGCATCCCACACCACAGGGGACTACCCTGCACCCCTGGTCAGGTCCCGAAGGTAGCCCATCCACCATGGGCATGCTCCCCAGCCAAGCCACATGTCACCTTGCACTACTGATTACAAACGCATGACCCCCTCCACCCCCACCCCCCAGCAGTGCAGGGCACCTGCCAGCAGGCCCCCACTCATGTCCCACTCATGTCCCCTTGCACCCCCACCCCCCAGCACTGAGGGGCACCTGCCAGCAGGCCCCCGCTCATGTCCCCTTGTACTCCCACCCCCCAGCACTGAGGGGCACCTGCCAGCAGGCCACCACTCATGTCCCACTCATGTTCCCTTGCACCCTCACCCCCCAGCAGTGCAGGGCACATGCTAGCAGGCCCCCACTCATGTCCCACTCATGTCCCCTTGCACCCCCAGCAGTGCAGGGCACCTGCCACCAGGCCCCCACTCATGTTCCCTTGCACCCTCACCCCCCAGCAGAGCAGGGCACCTGCCAGCAGGCCCCCACTCATGTCCCCTTGCACCCCCACCCCCCCAGCAGTGCAGGGCACCTGCCAACAGGCCCCCACTCATGTCCCCTTGCAGGCCCACCCCCCAACACTGAGGGGCACCTGCCAAAAGGCCCCAACTCATGTCCCACTCATGTCTCCTTGCACCCCCACCCCCCAGCAGTGCAGGTTACCTGCCAGCAGGCCCCCACTCATGTCCCCTTGCACCCCCACCCTCCAGCAGTGCAGAGCACCTGCCAGCAGGCCCCCACTCATGTCCCCTTGCACCCCCACTCCCCAGCAGTGCAGGGCACCTGCCAGCAGGCCCCACTCATGTCCCCTTGCACCCCCACCCCCAGCAGTGCAGGGCACCTGCCAGCAGGCCCCCACTCATGACCCTCTGCACACCCACCCCCCAGCAGTGCAGGGCACCTGCCAGCAGGCCCCCACTCATGTCCCCTTGCACCCCACCCCCCAGCAGTGCAGGGCACCTGCCAGCAAGCCCCCACTCATGTCCCCTTGCACCCCCACCCCCTAGCAGTGCAGGGCACCTGCCAGCAGGCCCCCACTCATGTCCCCTTGCACCCCCACCCCCCAGCACTGAGGGGCACCTGCCAACAGGCCCCCACTCATGTCCCCTTGAACACTCACCCCCCAGCAGTGCAGGGCACCTGCCAGCAGGCCCCCACACATGTCCCCCAGCACCCCCAGCAGTCAGGGGCACCTGCCAGCAGGCCCCTACACATGTCCCCTTGCACCCCCACCCCCCAGCAGTTCAGGGCACCTGCCAGCAGGCCCCCACTCATGTCCCCTTGCACCCCCACCCCCCAGCACTGAGGGGCACCTGCCAACAGGCCCCCACTCATGTCCCCTTGAACACTCACCCCTCAGCAGTGCAGGGCACCTGCCAGCAGGCCCCCACACATGTCCCCCAGCACCCCCAGCAGTCAGGGGCACCTGCCGGCAGGCCCCTACACATGTCCCCTTGCACCCCCACCCCCCAGCAGTTCAGGGCACCTGCCAGCAGGCCCCCACTCATGTCCCCTTGCACCCCCACCCCCCAGCACTGAGGGGCACCTGCCAGCAGGCTCCCACTCATGTCCCCTTGCACCCCCACCGCCCAGCAGTGCAGGGCACCTGCCAACAGGCCCCCACTCATGTCCCACTCATGTCCCCTTGCACCCCCACCCCCCAGCACTGAGGGGCACCTGCCAACAGGCCCCCACTCATGTCCCCTTGCACCCCCAGCAGTGCAGGGCACCTGCCAACAGGCCCCCACACATGTCCCACGTATGTCCCCTTGTACCCCCACCCCCAGCACTGAGGGGCACCGGCCAACAGGCCCCCACTCATGTCCCCTTGAACCCCCACCCCCCAGCAGTGCAGGGCACCTGCAAGCAGGCCCCCACACATGTCCCCCAGCACCCCCACCCCCCAGCAGTCACGGGCACCTGCCAGCAGGCCCCCACTCATGTCCCCTTGCACCCCCACCCCCCAGAAGAGCAGGGCACCTGCCAGCAGGCCCCCACTCATGTCCCCTTGCACCCCCACCCCCCAGCACTGAGGGGCACCTGCCAACAGGCCCCCACTCATGTCCCCTTGCACCCCCACCCCCCAGCAGTGCAGGGCACCTGCCAGAAGGCCCCCACACATGTCTCCCAGCCCAGCACCCCCACCCCCCAGCAGTCACGGGCACCTGCCAGCAGTCCCCCGCACATGTCCCACTCATGTCCCCTTGCACCCCCACCACCCAGCAGTGCAGGGCACCTGCCAGCAAGCCCCCACTCATGTCCCCTTGCACACCCACCCCCAGCAGTGCAGGGCACCTGCCAACAGGCCCCCACACATGTCCCACGTATGTCCCCTTGTACCCCCACCCCCAGCACTGAGGGGCACCGGCCAACAGGCCCCCACTCATGTCCCCTTGAACCCCCACCCCCCAGCAGTGCAGGGCACCTGCAAGCAGGCCCCCACACATGTCCCCCAGCACCCCCACCCCCCAGCAGTCAGGGGCACCTGCCAGTAGGCCCCCACTCATGTTCCACTCATGTCCCCTTGCACTCCCACCCCCCAGCACTGAGGGGCACCTGCCATCAGGCCCCTACTCATGTCCCACTCATGTCCCCTTGCACCCCCACCCCCAACAGTGCAGGGCACCTGCCAGCAGGCCCCCACTCATGTCCCCTTGCACCCCCACCCCCCAGAAGAGCAGGGCACCTGCCAGCAGGCCCCCACTCATGTCCCCTTGCACCCCCACCCCCCAGCAGTGCAGGGCACCTGCCAGCAGGCCCCCACACATGTCCCCCACCCTCCAGCAGTCAGGGGCACCTGCCAGCAGGCCCACACACATGTCCCACTCATGTCCCCTTGCGCCCCCACCCCCCAGCAGTGCAGGGCACCTGCCAGCAAGCCCCCACTCATGTCCCCTTGCACACCCACACCCCAGCACTGAGGGGCACCTGCCACAGGCTCACACTCATGTCCCACTCATGTCCCCTTGCACCCCCACCCCCCAGCAGTGCAGGGCACCTGCCAGCAGGCCCCCACTCATGTCCCCTTGCACCCCCACACCCCAGCACTGAGGGGCACCTGCCAACAGGCCCCCACTCATGTCCCCCAGCACCCGCACCCCCCAGCACTGAGGGGCACCTGCCAGCAGGCCCCTACTCATGTCCCACTCATGTCCCCTTGCACCCCCACCCCCCAGCACTGAGGGGCACCTGCCAGCAGGCCCCCACTCATGTCCCCTTGCACCCCACCCCCCAGCAGTGCAGGGCACCTGCCAACAGGCCCCCACTCATGTCCCCTTGCACCCCCACGCCCCAGCACTGAGGGGCACCTGCCAACAGGCCCCCACTCATGTCCCCTTGCACCCCCACCCCACAGCAGTGCAGGGCACCTGCCAACAGGCCCCCACTCATGTCCCACTCATGTCCCCTTGCACCGCCACCCCCCAGCACTGAGGGGCACCTGCCAACAGGCCCCCACTCATGTCCCCTTGCACTCCCACCCCCCAGCAGTGCAGGGCACCTGCCAGCAGGCCCCCACACATGTCCCCCAGCACCCCCACCCCCCAGCAGTCAGGGGCACCTGAAGCAGGCCCCCACACATGTCCCCTTGCACCCCCACCCCCCAGCAGTGCAGGGCACCTGCCAGCAGGCCCCCACTCATGTCCCCTTGCACCCCCCACCCCCCAGCACTGAGGGGCACCTGCCAGCAGGCCGCCACTCATGTCCCACTCATGTCCCCTTGCACTCCCACCCCCCAGCACTGAGGGGCACCTGCCAGCAGGCCCCCACTCATGTCCCCTTGCACCCCCAACAGTGCAGGGCACCTGCCAGCAGGCCCCCACTCATGTCCCCTTGCGCCCCCAGCAGTGCAGGGCACCTGCCAGCAGGCCCCACTCATGTCCCCTTGCACCCACACCCCCCAGCACTGAGGGGCACCTGCCAACAGGCCCCCACTCATGTCCCCTTGCACCCCCACCCCCCAGCAGTGCAGGGCACCTGCCAGCAGGCCCCCACACATGCCCCACTCATGTCCCCTTGCACCCCCACCTCCCAGCAGTGCAGGGCACCTGCCAGCAGGCCCCCACTCATGTCCCCTTGTACCCCCACCCCCCAGCACTGAGGGGCACTAGCCAACAGGCCCCCACTCATGTCCCCTTGCACCCCCACCCCCCAGCAGTGCAGGGCACCTGTAAGCAGGCCCCCACTCATGTCCCACTCATGTCCCCTTGCACACCCACCCCCCAGCAGTGAAATGGTGATCTCATGACACAAACCAAAAGTCAACTATGTACATCAACACATGTCCACCACACGAAGGCAGGCGGTAGCGTCCCTGCGCTAACAAAAAGCCTGTATGTACAGCTCTGATGAATGTCCCATACTGTGGCCCTCTAGGACAAATGACGTGCAAAGGGGTACGCGACAAACACGGACACCCGCTGTGTCAAAAATAGCGTGTTTTTCGGGGGTGAGCGGGAAGTTTTACACGCGATTGTGCCTGGTTGAGCGGGGTACGTGTACTTCAGGGGCTCGCAGGAAGTTTTACACGCGATTGTGCCTGGGTGAGCGGGGTACGTGTACTTCAGGGGCTTGCAGGAAGTTTTACACGCGATTGTGCCTGGGCGAGCGGGGTACGTGTACTTCAGGGGCTCGCGGGAAGTTTTGCACATGATTGGGCCTGGGCGAGCGGGGTACGTGTATTACTGGGGTGGGTGGGGAAGTACAGGTGGCAAATGCGCAGAACGCCCACACACACGCGCCAAAAAAGATGCACTAATCCGGAAACACGTATGCCAGCAGGAAGCAGGCGTACGTGGGCCCGCACAGCATAAAAGTGCACACAAACAACAAGCAAGCTCATACACCAGGATGAACCTACCGTTCCTAACAGCAGTGGTTGTGGGATACCGCAGGAGGAGCAGGACAGTCAGGCCCTTAATTTTCACACCCAGAACCAGCCTTTTTGGCATGCCTGATTACCAGGTGTATGGGAGGTACAGGTTTACACCTCACATAATACTCAACCTGGTCAGTCAGTGGGAGGATGACC
Source organism: Ambystoma mexicanum (assembly GCF_040938575.1). Classification (NCBI taxonomy): domain Eukaryota; kingdom Metazoa; phylum Chordata; class Amphibia; order Caudata; family Ambystomatidae; genus Ambystoma; species Ambystoma mexicanum. Next base: position 410,609,452 of record NC_090923.1, on the reverse strand, counting down.
TCACATCACCCACCCTCTGCTCCCAAGCACTCAGCCCCCTGGAGAAGGTCCTCAATGTACTGCACTTTTTGGCCAACGGATCATTTCAGCGGACAAGTGCCATAGTGGGGGGGGTGTCACAGGCCACGCAGTCACGCTGCCTACACCAGGTCTTGGCCATCATGACTGCATGCCCATCAGTCCGCAGGCACATATATCTGCCCAGAACACCTGCAGAAAGGCAGGCTGCCGTCCAGGATTTCTACGGGGTGGCACAATTCCCCAAAGTCCTAGGTGCCATTGATTGCACCCATGTGGCTCTACGTCCCCCCAGGGCATCAGAGCACATCTATAGAAACCGCAAGCACTGGCATTCCATCAACGTCCAGGTAGTATGTGATGCCAAGGGAATCATCACCTCAGTATATGCCAACTATCCAGGGTCCACCCGCGACAGTTTCATTTACAGAATGTCAACCCTAAACCGGGACCTAGAAGCTGGGCGGCATGGCGATACATGGCTGCTCGGTGAGTATAAATACCACAGCACATGCATGCATGCCAGATACTGAGTAATGTCACAACCCTACCAATGATACCCATCACCACCTCCCCAGGGGACAGTGCCTACCCTCTGAGCACCCACATGATGACGCCAATTCGGAACCCCACCACGCCACCTGAGGTAAGATACAACACAGCCCATATTGCAACCCGGGGCATAGTAGAGCGCACATTTCGAGTGCTCAAGTCACCCTTTCGCTCCCTTGACCGTTCTGGCGGGCAGCTGTTATACGTTCCCCCAGTAGTGTGCAGGATCATAGTGGCAGCATGTGTCCTGCACAACGTTGCAACACACCGGGGCCTGCCGGTGGACATGGTGGTGCCCCCACATCCCCAACCACATGCACGCCCGCTGCGCATGCGAGGGGAAAGGGCACGGGGTGAGGCAGCCCGAACGCAGCTGGTGGCTAATTACTTCACTTAGAATCACACCCCTGTGGAGTGCACACAGCCCTGCCACATACCAGCTGACAATCGATGATGACACCAGGGCCAGTGAACTGTCACAACCATACCAGCCTGAGATTGGTCACCTGGAAGTGTCACAATGTGTACATCCCTACCTACAGAAACACAACCAATGCTGTGTCATCAAAAGACACATATGCTGCTAAATGCATTACCCCCTTGCAAAATACAACATGAGAACAGTGCCATGTCACCCAACCCCTCCCCAGCTCCACCCCCCAACACACCATGGCATGTCATGCTATGTGACAGCAAACAAAGCAATCCCGAAAACCTGACACAAGTGTCACAAAGTACAGTGTCAACTGGCCTCACACAATATGCTCCCAGTAATGTTGAACTAACAACACACATGACCAAATACTTACCAACAATACAATGCAGCTCCACAAGCTCAAACATAACTAAAACATGACAGTACTAAGTTTAAGTAGTCGTAGTCTTACAACCTGAATATGCCCCCACATCGCCCCCTTCCAACTGTAGTCTTGCAGGCTTCAAAACTTGTCTGTGTACTGCATACAACATGAACTCCATCTCCAAACTAGACGGCCTTGTGAAGACATGAGGAATGAACCTGCAAATTCAGAGGGAGACATGGAAGCAGAAGCATACATAATTCCAACATTTAGTGTACAATACAACAACAATATACACAAGGAATGTCTACACAGTATTGACTACAGACTACCCACACAGCTCATGGGAGCCCAACATCACTGTGTACATCACTGTCACTTGGTCACACCCTTTGCAAGCCCATGGAAACGGGAAGCAGGAGGGGTGTGTGTCTCACGAACCCAAGCATCGAACCCAAACTCAGGACAAGCCTGCATGTGCCCAGCCGGAATACAGTGGATGCCCACGGGAGCCACACAAGGCAACACACTGTTAAAAAAAAATCAAAAATCAAAAATGGCCATGTGGGGGCCAGGGGGCGGGGGATGGCCACCCAGGAGGTCCGAGGACAGGGTGCGCACCAACAGCCACCTGTGTGGATGTTGGGGAAAAAAAAACACCTCCATCGGCTCATGGCCTGCACCGCTATGCCAATGTGGGAGAACTGCTGCTGTTGCTCTAATTACCCTCTGCTGCTGCCACAGGAGGTGCTGGTGCTATGGGAGGCAGCCCACGCAAAGCCCTGGTATGGTCCTCCATGGCAGCAAGCATGCGGGTGTGGACGGTCTCGTTCTGGAGGATTATAGTGCGGAGATCCCCATGCAGCACCTGACGTGATGCCCGGATCTACTCCCGAGTTGCCTGCATCTCAGCTGAGAGCGAACGTGTGAGCCGCTCCAACTGCTGTTCTGTCCTCAAGTTAGTGGAAGTCTCAAGGTCAACAAGAGTCTCCCTGAGGTGATGGAGTTCTACCCTCAGGGCTTCCCTGTGGCCCTGGGACTCTATTGATATCGATTGGCGTAGAGTCTCCAGTGCCGCCCGTCTGTCCCTATTGGACGCCAACATGTCCTCCCTGTGTGATTGGCAAATGGAGTCTGTTGCCTGCTGTAGTAGCTCCATATGCCTTTCAGGGGGGACAATGGAAGTGGCCACCCTCTCCATTGCTTGAGCCATCATCTCAACTGATGCTGCCTGTTGGGTTGCCATACCGTAAATGGATTGTTCCCATGCGGTATTACCTGGTGGCGTACGGCCACCGCGTCGGCAGGCACCACACCTGTTTGGGGCAAGGCGATCTGCGCCTTGCTGTGCCGGCGCTGCCTGAGGCTGCAGGACTTCATTCCCCCTCTGATCTGCTGGCCCAGGAACAGGATCAGATGTTCTGGAGGGTGACCCTGCACCCGTAACCGCCAAAGGCTGACTAACCAACACTGACATCCCCATAGAGGGTTCTACCCCTGGTGCAGGTGGGTTGGACAGAGCAGAACCCCTTCCAGAAACACTTACCTGCGACGCCACATAGGTCTCATCATCCGAATCAACACCTGAATAGAGGTCTGGGGAGGTGCACCCAGAGACACCCCTGGACAGAATCGTCTGCAGCAAGAGTGGGTTCTCACCCACCACCACACCACGTCCCCCACTGGTGGCCAGTTGTGCCTCAGGTTCCTCCTGGGTCTGCACCATCTCCTCAACAGCATCAAGTGCGTCATCCCCTGCAAAAACATGAAAGACACAAATGGAAACAGGCATTAGCACCATAGCACACACATAGGCCTGACAAGCTACAGAACCAGTACATGATTCACATGTCCCACATGACTATAACCCTCCCATGCATGCACTGTCACAGAGTTGGAAGGGGAGGCAAAAGTCTGACACTGATGACACCAAGATGGAAGAGCAACACATTTGCTGCATGCTGGGTAGCACTGCCATCACACATTGGCCTGTGAGTGGCATGTCTTATACACATAAATGACACATGCCATCACACAGATGGCATGTACCATAGCCATGGTACATTCCACAAGTACATCCATATGTCAGTGAATGAGTACTGTCGCCCATCCATGTGAGATGGACATAAAGAGATGAAAAATGCCACATAGTGTGAAAAGATACGCCATGTGCCACACACTGCAACACATCCAGTGTACAAAAATACAGTGATTGCAGGGCCATGTACACATCAATGGTTGTGCACTTCAACATGACAGGAAACAACTAGCATTTTCCACATTCAAACAGGCCCAAAAACATCATGTGATCAGGACAATACTCATTCAGCCTGAATGGTTAAATCATTCAGCTACCAAGGTGACACATGTGGGCCAATGTGGGGTTCTTCACTGACAAAAGCATGTCACATATGTCGCAATAGAGCTGAGGAATGTGTTGCAAAAGTGGCAGAATTTAAACAATCAGCCTGAAAGAACACTGAAAAATACAAACAATGTTGTTGCATGATGCCACCTCAAGGGCAACTGCCGTAATGTTGCGCTAAATTACTACTGTGGGCAGAAGGGATAGTGTCACACCCAAATTCAAGGCCGCAAAATGTTTTGGATGAAGCACATGGGTGACCCATACTACTCAGTCACACACACCCTCACCTGGCACTCAATCAGAACCTGTCACCCAAACAACATACACATGCATTACACACACACGCATGGGCACTCACCGGACAATGTGTCATAATCGGGTAATTCTCCCACACCTCGGATCTGTTCCTCTGTGACGAAGGTCCCAGCAACAGACTCATGTTCAGTAAGTTCGTTGTCCTCTTGTGGAGACCCACCGCCAGTCACCAGAGTAGCGGCATGACTTGAGGCCTGCTTGTCCTTTGCTCTGCGTTTCAGGTCGTTCCACCGCTTGTAGCAATCATCAGCTGAGCGCCTCACAAAATCAAGGGTACTTATGTGGTTGGCGATGGTCTGCCAGTGTGCCTTACGTTGACCAGGGGTGGTCTTGGACCCTGCAGTCACCACCATTTCGTGGCTATGTTGCAACACATAGCTCACAAGTGCATTAAGTTCCGAATCATTGCAGCAAGGCTTCTTTGAGGTACTGGAGTGTGTAGCCGTGCCTGGGGTCTCAGCCTGTCGTGCCAGAGCACCCTTCTTTCTCTTTTTAGAAGGTGGAGCGGAGCCAGAGTGGCTAACGCCGCCCTGGTCAGTAGGGGCAGAATCACCGGTGGACTGGGTTGTTGGAGTGTGCGAATGCGCATTGACCATAGGACTTGGTGCAGGCATTGTCTGAAGTGTGATGTTGGCAGGTGGAACATCAGTATGATGGACCAGGACCGACACTGTCCTGGCTGGGAGAGTCAGAGCTGGGGCGGATGGAGCTGCAGCTGCCCCTGCAGCCTCACCACCCTGCATACTTGGGGCAGCAGATGACATAGCTGCCCCAGATCCACGTGGCTTGGTGACAACTTGCACCACCACACGTGGCTTAGACTTGCTGACCTGGAAGTCAGCCAGGGAGTCATCCTGTGCCAGGTCAGGTGCCACAATGGGCTGGTCCAACAAGGGCTGAGCAGGGATGGTCTCAGCCACGTTTCCCTCAACCATGGGGGGGGGGTGGGTGTCCCTGATTGGTCCTCCACACATGGGGGTGTAGGGGCACCCTGCAAATCCTGGCCACGTCCCCTACCGCGCCCACAACATCCACCGTTTGAAGGTCGGCCACCTTTGCCTCCCTTACCGCTTGGTCGCTTCCCAACCATGGCACTGATGTTGTTGTGCATATGGGAGGAGCAGTAAACTATTCGCCTGGGCAATTGGGGGTCAAAGGGGTAGGGTACTAGATGGAATTCGTACCCTAGTGCTCTAACAAGGCTGACTGTGACCCCTGGGGGAAGATGACGGGTCACGCAATGCACAGGCAGCCCAAAAACAAAGATAAACGTGCACGCAACCCCTCATAGACCACGTGCGTGGAAAAATGAACCTGCACTACGCTGTGGCACCCAGAAACACAAAAATAAGCATATGCGTGATACACGCAGCCTACAATGACCTCTGAAGGGGATCGCGACACACGGGGCAAGCACAGTTGCTAAGTACGTGCGGAACACACCGTCTGCCTGGAAAAAGAACGTGAAAAATACACGCGTGTGCGCGTTGGCAACACCCCCGCCAAAAGAAGAATTGTACGCTGTCTGAGGATACAGGACAAAAGGAGAAGTCAACACTGTTTGAGGAAACAAGCCCAAAAAAAGTAGAAAAATGAAAGCTGTCAGAGGTAACAGGGAGTACGAACTTGAAACGCTGTGAAGTAATCGCGTGTGAACTGACAAGAAGTACAGAATCCACCCACTCGCTCTCCACAAAAAGCACGTACAAGGAAATGGCGTCCTACACGTACCCTTTAAACCGGCCCACACGTACACGTCACTTACGCGTGTACGCGCCCCTTTCCTCCAATTACACGCGCTGACACTCGGATGTGCAGCTTTTCCACGTGTGCTCTGTCATCACGTGCTATGAGGGAAACTCCCGCGCGCGTCACGTCACAGACGTGCTTACACCCTAAGGGCCTTTGGTCCAATGAAATCGCGTACGTGCGGTGACGCGCTTACGCGCTAAGGGCCTTTCCTCGATTTACACGCTGATGTGCAAGATTTTCACGCGCCAAATCACTCTGTATCAAGCTGGCCGTGCGTTCACACACGGAAGACCACGCTCCTGCCCAGAAGGCCGAATTACTGCCCCCCAGAGCCCCGAGCACGCTCCCACCTGCCATCTGCTGCTGCCTGATTGCCTGCTGCCCACGTGCCCTGCCATTTGCTGCCTGCACGTCAGCCAGGGGTGCTGTTGCTGTGACCACCCCTGCTGGAACTGAAGACTCCCGACTGGGATTCCATCGCTCCACAGCCCAGCCCCATGACCCAGTTGCCCACCCACTCCTGCCTCTGGGGTTGCCATGTCCAGCGCTACACCATCTGGCGGCACTGGCAACCCCCAGCCAGAGAGGGAGAGGGCCACCAGCTTCACTCCCACCGAAGTTGGTGTCCTGGTGGAGCAAGTCCTGGGGCAGTATGATGCCCTCTTCAGAAGGTCGCGTGTCGACAAGGAAGGACGGACCAGGATCTGGACGGACATCGTGACTGCCATCCACGCGAAGGGGGTGGCAGTCCGCGAATTCCATCATGTCAAGAAGCGCTGGAAGGACTTCAGGTCCAGGACCCTCAACAAAGCCCGGCACCTCTTGAAGGCAGCGGATGCTAAGGGGCGCCGGGGCCACCTGTCGGAAGACCAAATGAGGGTCCTGGAACGCGTATGCCCAGCGCTCCACGTCCAGGTCCTTGAGAGGCACACCCGTCTGGAGTCGAGTGGTAAGTGTACATGCATACTGATTGGAAGCTGTGCGTGTGGTGGTGTGCCAGTAGTGTGCAGGTTGCACATGTGGTTTTGTAGGGCCATGTATTGATGTGTATGTACAGGGCCATGAGGCTGACACATGTGAGTCCTTTCATGTGTGAGACACATGGATGGTGTATTTGTGGGTAAGCATGCAGGCCAAATGCAGATGTGTGAGCACACATGTTTGAATGACTGTGTATGTCAGTTGTCAAGGTTGTGGTGTCACACATGGATGTTGGTTCCAGCTGCATGGATCTGCACTGTGTACATGTGCATGTATGTGTATCTGACAAGTGTGCAACTGTCATGCAACATGGATGCATGTGAGACTGATATGTAGAAGACTGATTGCCAGATGTGACATGGATGCCGATCTCATCACTGCAAAACTTGGTGGAGGTGTACACATTCATGTAAGTGTGGTGGCGTGTGTGCATGTCTAGTGCACTCCCTGTGTCTCATGTGATGTCTGGCTCACCTTTGCCTGCTCATGCTGTTGTATGTGTATGGATGGTGCTGGCTGTTGCGGTATGGCTCTGGAATAGCTCATGTGTGTGATGTGAAATAACATGTGTGTTGGGGATTGTGATGCCATGTCTGAAGTTTGACTATGACACTTGTGTGCAACTGTCATGTGTGTATGAGTCCATTGTACAGTGCCCTGATGCCTGTGTCCTATCTCTCCCTGTCTGCAGCGTCGACTGATGAAGAGGGCGGAGAGGGTGCTGTGAAGCACAGTGGCAGGGATTGCACCGCCAGCCGGAGACGCAAGACCCGGCTCTCCTCCCAGGTTGTCATCTCGTCGGGGAGTGAGGAGTCAGGTGTCGCGTCCTAGGTCGCAGCTGCCGAGGGGAGGTCCAAGAGGTGGAGGTCGGAGTTGGACTCCTCGGCAGCCGAAGGGGCAGCTGAGACCCCACAGGGCCCGACGGAGGAAGATGGCACAGAGTCATCCAGGTTGGTGGGGAGTTTGGTGGAGGAGGAGGCTGTGCAAGGAACAGAGACAGGGTCTGGAGGTGGGGATTCCACTGGTGCTAGTGGTGCAGTGCAGGGGCAGGGACAGGAGGCAGCACAGGCAGCTGCGGAGGTGCCTGTGTGTAATCCTGTCCGCGATCCTGTGACTGCATCATCTTGCACCAGCAGGGATACCTACGTCCAGACCCGTTTTCAGGCAGGGGATGAGCTTACGACAACTGGCCTTCCTCTGCCTGCAGACGTGGCTATCCGGGACCGGGTTGAGCCTGTCCTGGGTGGTGTGGCGTTGCGTCAACGGGCCATGCGAGGCGAAATGCAGTCTTTTCATGGGGGGACTGCATGTCGTCTCGAATGGCTCGTTGACCACATCGACCTACTGGGACAGGTCACCAGGGCCGGATTCCTCCGTTTGCTGGGCCTTGGTCCGACCCCCTCCTCAACTGAACCCCCTATGCGCCAGTCGTACTCCGTGCCATCTTCCCACCCATGTGTCACCTGGGAGCCCTGTGGAGCTGCCTCTGACCCTGTGGCCAGGCTGGTGAAGGACACATCCCTGCCACAGTCGGGAGTCAGACTTCCAGAAGGGGTGGCCACCTCAACAACTGCACCCCAGCCGGAGGAGGATGTGCAGGCAGCAAGAGCCAGGGCACGGGCAGAGGCACAGCAGCAGCAGCAACAAGGTGAGAGCCATGTTGGCTCGGGGCCTTCGTCATCGGATGGGCAGGCATCGGCCAGAGGGCAGGAGGACCCAGGACGGGAAGTGTCTTCCATGTGGCAGCGGTTAGGCCATGCCATAGATGCGGAGCAGCAGCAGGCAGAAGAGGCACGGCTCACGGTGGTCAGGGCGGAGAACTCCATGCGGAGGGCCCTGAGGCGGGCCGAGTGCCTCGAGGCAATTTGCAGGGAGTTAGAGGAGAACATGTCGTCGTCCCTGCGAACCCTCGGGGCAATGGAAGAGGACCGCCTCCGGCACATTGATCAGGAGTTCGATGATGCCCTGGCCCGAGACATCCAAAAGTGAGCCGTCGGACTAGCCCGCTGCCCCTGTAAATAGTTAGATAGTGTTAGGTTTCCTTTGTTTTATTCTTTATTTTGGTTGTGCTTGGACAATGCACGTTTCTGTATATAGTTTTTCATTAGGTAGTATTTTTGATAGGTTTCATTTCTTCAGTTGGGATCATGGCCCCTGGATTGTTCATCTTTATATAGTTCACTATTGGATTCATCTCTTTCTTCTGGATTTCCCCATGGAGCAATGGTTTTCACTTTTGTTTTTCCCTTGGATTTGCTTTGTTGGACTGTGACTTTGGACACCTTTCCTTTGGATTATGATTTCTTGTTTTTCATTATTTTACGGACTTGCAGCTTTTCTTTTTTTATTCCCATTGCTGTTTGTTTGATTTAAATTCCATTCATGTTGCTTTTAATACATTTTTTTCTTCATACTTCGATGTGTGGTATTATCTCATTGGTTTCATGCATGTCATGATATGGGTTTTCACATTCACTTGCAACCATTGTGTGTGTGTGAGACGGACATGTGTTCATTTACATACTTGCCATTGGGGTTGCATCATGTAATTGCCTTTTCTATGAGGGTGGATGCAATACTTGATTGGGTCTTTGGGCTGGGGAGGCTGGCCATAAGGGCCATGATTGAGGATCGTCATGACCTGGGGGCAGGGGGACCTGAGTGGGGCCCTGCTGGAAGGTGCCATGCACTGCTAGGAGGTGGGTGTGCAAGGGGACATGAGTGGGGGCCTGCTGGCAGGTGCCCTGCACTGCTGGGGGGTGGTGGTGCAAGGGGACATGAGTGGGACATGAGTGGGGGCCTGCTGGCAGGTGCCCTGCACTGCTGGGGGTGGGGGTGCAAGGGGACATGAGTGGGGGCCTGCTGGCAGGTGACCTGCACTGCTAGGGGGTGGGGGTGCAAGGGGACATGAGTGGGACATGAGTGGGGGCCTGCTGGAAGGTGCCCTGCACTGCTGGGGGGTGGGGGTGCAAGGGGACATGAGTGGGGGCCTGCTGGCAGGTGCCCTGCACTGCTGGGGGGTGGGGGTACAAGGGGGTAATGCGTTGGTGATCACTAGTGCAAGGTGACATGTGGCTTGGCTGGGGGGCATGCCCATGGTAGATGGGCTGCCTGCGGGACATCACCAGGGGTGCAGGGTAGTCCCCTGTGGTGTGGGCTGCCTGCAGGGGCCATGGAGGGTGTAGAGGGAACACCTGGGAGGACCCACATTGCCAATTCACGTGTAGGACTCCCCTGCACCCCCAAAATACACGTACCCCACTCGCACAGGGCCTATCGCGTGTGAAACTTCCCGCGAACCCCAGAAATACACGTACCCTGCTGGAATCGTGTGTGAAACTTCCCACGAACCCCAGAAATACACGTACCCTGCTGGAATCGCATGTGAAACTTCCCGCGAAGCCCAGAAATATTGGCCCTGTGCGAGCGAGCAGGGTACGTGTAGTTCTGGGGTACAGCGTGAAGTTTTACACGCGAAAGGGCCCTGTTGAGCGGAGTATGTGTATTCCTGGGGGTCGTGGGAAGTTTCACCCGCGATTTTAGCAGGGTACGTGTATTCCTGGGGTTCGCCGTAAGTTTCACCCACGATTTCAGCAGGGTACGTGTATTACGGGTTTCGCGTGAGGTTTCACACGCGAAAGGGCCCTGTTCAAGCGGGGTACGTGTATTTCAGGGGTGCGCGGCAAGTTTTACATGCGAAAGGGCAACGCCCGTGCACAATATGTCACAGACGCGCTTACGCGCTAAGGGCCTTTGGTCAAATGATATTGCGTTCGTGTGCTGACGCGCTTACGCGCTAAGGGCCTTTCCTCGAATTACACGCTGACGTGCAAGATTTTCACGTGCCAAATCACTCCGTATCAAGCTGGCCACACGTACACACACGGAAGACCACGCTCCTGCCCTAAAGGCCATTTTCCTGCCCCCAAGAGCCCCGAGCACGCTTCCACCAGCCATCTGCTGCTGCCTGCCTGCCTGCTGCCCACATGCCCTGCTATTTGGTGCCTGCACATCAGCCATCTGCAGGGGTGCAGTTGCTGTGTCCACCCCTGCTGGAACAGAAGACTCCCGACTGGGATTCCATCGCTCCACAGCCCAGCCCCAGGACCCAGTTGCCCACCCACTCCTGCCTCTGGGGTTGCCATGTCGGGCACATCTCCATCTGGCACCACTGACAACCCCCAGCCAGAGAGGCAGAGGGCCACCAGCTTCACTGCCACTGAAGTTGGTGTCCTGGTGGAGCATGTCCTGGGGCATTATGATGCCCTCTTCGGAAGGTCGCGCACCTACAAGGAAGGACGAACCAGGATCTGGACGGACATCGTGACTGCCATCAATGCGGAGGGGGTGGCAGTCCGCGAATTCCATCATGTCAAGAAGCGCTGGGAGGACTTCAGGTCCAGGACCCTCAACAAGGCCCGGCGTCTCGTGGAGGGGGGCCGGGGCAGCATGAGTACCATCCAAATGAGGGTCCTGGAACACGTAGGCCCATCGCTCCACGCCCAGATCCTTCGGAGGCAGACCCGCCCAGAGTTCAGCGGTAAGTGGCCAAGCATTGCTGTGTGAGACAGGGCATGTTGCAGGGTGCTGGTTGTCTGATACTTGCCTGTATGTGTGACATAGGCCATGTACGTATGTGTGTGTGCAGGGACATCATGGTCATGTAATGTGTGAATCACATGGTTGATGCATGTGTTACAATGCAACATGCGGAGCAGCATGGGGAATGCACACATTAATGCATGGCTGTCTGTTATTGGACATGGATGGGGTGTGAGAGATGGGTGCTGCTGTCATGGACATGTATGGTGTCCATGTCTGTGTGTCAGACTTGCGTGTCTTTGACTTGGAAATGCCATGGATGCATGAAACATGTCTGTGACAATGTTCAGATTCACGGATGCAGCCTACTCATTCTTGTATCCACTGTGTCTGGGGTGTACGATGGATGAAACTAGGGTGAAGTGTGTGCATGTGATGGGCATGACCCATGATGCATGTGAGTTTCAAACCAGCATTGTATGTTTGAAGAGTTCCTTGGACATGTATGCTAATGTTCATAGCATGCGCCATGCCTGTTACTGCATGTGTTTTGCCTGCACTGACCCATGTGTTGTGGAGGGACATGATGGAAGTGATGTTTGACAGTGCCACTCATCTGCTATTGCTTCCTGTCTAGGGGACCATTGTACAGTACCCTGATGCTTGTGTTCTATGTCTCCCTCTACACAGCAGCAAGTGATGGAGAGGGCGGAGACGGCGCTGTGGAGCAAAGCAGCGGGGATGGTCCCACCGGCCGGCGACGCAAAGCCCAGTCACCCTCCCAGAATTTACCATCGTCTGGGAGTGAGGGGACTGGTGCTGCGTCTGCCACTACGGCTGCAGCGGAAGGGGTGGGTGAGCCCCCACAGGGGCTTGCAATGGCGGAAGACGGTGTGGAGCCATCCAGATTGGTGGTTTCCTCAGAGGTGGAGGAGGCCGCTACTGAGCCGCACATGGGGCCTGGTGGGGGTTGTACCACTGGTGCAAGTGGTGCAGTCCAGGGCCAGGGGCAGGAGGTAGCACAGGTCACCGCGGAGGGGCCTGTACATGTCGCTGTCCCTGACCCTGTGACTGCACCACCATGCACCAGCAGGGATGCCCCATCCCAGGCCCGTCCGCAGGTAGGGGGGATGTCCATGTCATCTGACACTCCTCTTCCTGCTGACGAGGGGACCTCTGGCCGTATGGAGAAGGTCCTGATTGGTGTCGCGTTGCACACGCGTGACATTCGTGATGACGTGCGTGCTTCCCGGGGGGAGCACGCACGTCATCACGAAGAGCAGCGTGCCAACGTGGCCCAGTTGGGAGTGTCCATGGTCGGGGGTTTTGTACATGTGTCGGCCACTCTGGTGACCCTCTCCTCCTCTGTGGAGACTATGCGCCAGTCGTTCTCCATGCCGTCTTCCAGCCCAGATGCCACCAGGGCCCCCTGTGGACCTGCCCTGACCAACGCAGCCAGCTCGGTGGGGATCCCATCCCTGCCACAGTCGGGAGTCAGAGGTCCAGCAGGGGTGGATACCACAGCAACTGGACCCCAGCAGATGGGGGATGTGCCGGCATCATCGAGCAGGGCACGTGCATGACGACGTTGGTGGATTCCATCAGCCTGGATGCCGTCGTGCTGGCAGAGGCAGTTGCGTCGGAGGCTGCGGCAGGCTCAACGTGGGAGGCATCATGGCTCGGGGCAATCTACATCAGAGGGGCAGGCATCAACCGGAGGGCAGGAGGACCATGGAATGGGAGTGTCTTCCGTGTGGCAGCGGTTGGGCCAGCAGATAGGTGCGCAGCGGCGGCGGGCGGAGGAGGCACGGCTCACAATGGTCAGAGCGGAGAACTCCATGTGCAGGGCGCTGAGGCGGGCTGAGTGCCTCGAGGGAATTTGCAGGGAGTTGGAGGTGGACATGGCGTTATCCCTGCGAGACCACTGGACCAGAGAACAGGCCCGCCTCCAAGACATTGAACAGTAGTTCGATGATGCCCTGGCCCACGACATCAACAAGTGAGCCGTTGGACTTGTCCGCCGCTATTGTATATAGTTCATTAGTGTTAAGTTTCATTTCTTTTTTATTTCATTGGGGCGCATGGACTATGCCCCACATTTTTGTATATAGTTAGTAATTTGGTAGGTTTCATTTATGTCGTTGGGCTCATGGACCCTGGATTTGCTATTTGTACATAGTTTTACAGTGGATTTTTCTCCTTCATCTTTATTTGTCTTCACCATGGAGCAATGGATATTACGCTTTTCTTTTCCTTTGGATTTGCTTTGTTGGACGGTGACTTTGGACACATTTTCATTTGGATTAATTTGGATTCTCTTTTTTTTTATTTATCATTTTTTGGGACATGCTGCATTTTCATTATTATTGGCATTATTGTGTGTTTTTATTTAATTCCCTTCATTTTGACTTGATTACATTTTTGTTTCTTACTTCAATGTGTGGTCTTCTCTCATTGGTTTCATGCATGTCACAATGTGGGTTTTCTCAGTCATGTGTTGCCATTGTGTGGGTCAGACAGACTTGTACTCATGCGCATAATGCTTATTTGTGATCTATCATGTAATGGGGATTTCTATTTGGAGTGGATGTAAAGCTTGGTTGGTTGTATGGACTGGGGTTCTGTGGTGTGGGATTTGTGTGGCCATAAGAGCCAGGGATCTGGATTGTGATGAGGTGTTGGCTGGGGGACATGTGTCAAGGCCTGCTGGCTGGTGCCTGTCAATGATGGGGGGTGGGGGTGCACGGGGACATGTGTGGGGGCCTGCTGGCAGGTGCCCCTGACTGCTGGGGGGTGGGGGTGCTGGGGGACATGTGTGGGGGCCTGCTGGCAGGTGCCCCTGACTGCTGGGGGGTGCTGGGGGACATGAGTGGGGGCATGCTGGCAGGTGCCCTGCACTGCTGGGGGGTGGGGGTGCTGGGGGAAATGTGTGGGGGCCTGCTGGCAGGTGCCCTGCACTGTTGGGGAATGGGGGTGCAAGGGGACATGAGTGGGGGCCTGCTGGCAGGTGCCCTGCACTGCTGGGGGGTGGGGGTGCAAGGGGACATGACTGGGACATGTGTGGGGGCCTGCTGGCAGGTGCCCTGCACTGCTGGGGGGTGGGGGTGCAAGGGGACATGAGTGGGGGCCTGCTGGCAGGTGCCCTGCACTGCTGGGGGTTGGGGGTGCAAGGGGACATGAGTGGGGGCCTGCTGGCAGGTGCCCTGCACTGCTGGGGCGTGGGGGTGCAAGGGTACATGAGTGGGGGCCTGCTGCAGGTGCCCTGCACTGCTGGGGGCTGGGGGTGCAAGGGAACATGAGTGGGGGCCTGCTGGCAGGTGTCCTGCACTGTTGGGGGGTGGGGGTGCAAGGGGACATGAGTGGGACATGTGTGGGGGCCTGCTGGCAGGTGCCCTGCACTGCTGGTGCTTGTGGGTGCAAGGGGACATGAGTGGGACATGAGTGGGGGCCTGCTGGCAAGTGCCCTGCACTGCTGGGGGGTGGGGTGCAAGGGGACATGAGTGGGGGCCTGCTGGCAGGTGCCCTGCACTGCTGGGGGGTGGGGGTGCAAGGGGACATGAGTGGGGGCCTGCTGGCAGGTGCCCTGCACTGCTGGGGGGTGGGGGTGCAAGGGGACATGAGTGGGACATGTGTGAGGGCCTGCTGGCAGGTGCCCTGCACTGCTGGGGGGTGGGGGTGCAAGGGGACATGTGTGGGGGCCTGCTGGCAGGTGCCGCGCACTGCTGGGGGTTGGGGGTGCAAGGGGACATGAGTGGGGGCCTGCTGGCAGGTGCCCTGCACTGCTGGGGGGTGGGTGTGCAAGGGGACATGAGTGAGGGCCTGCTGGCAGGTGCCCTGCACTGATGGGGGGTGGGGGTGCAAGGGGACATGAGTGGGGGTCTGCTGGCAGGTGCCCTGCCCTGCTGGGGTTGCAAGGGGACATGCGTGGGGGCCTGCTGGCAGGTGCCCTGCACTGCTGGGGGGTGGGGGTGCAAAGGGACATGAGTGGGGGCCTGCTGGCAGGTGCCCTGCACTGCTCGGGGGTGGGGGTGCAAGGGGACATGAGTGGGACATGTGTGGGGTCCTGCTGGCAGGTGCCCCTGACTGCTGGGGGGTGGGGGTGCTGGGGGACATGAGTGGGACATGAGTGGGGGCCTGCTGGCAGGTGTCCTGCACTGCTGGGGGGTGGGGGTGCAAAGGGACATGAGTGGGACATGTGTGGGGGCCTGCTGGCAGGTGCCCTGCACTGCTGGGCGTGGGGGTGCTGGGAGACTTGAGTTGGTGATCATATTGCAACGTGACATGTGGCTTGGCTGGGGGGCATGCCCATGGTGCATGTTTTGCCTGCGGGACATGACCAGGGGTGCGGGATAGTCCCCTGTGGTGTGGGCTGCCTGCAGGGGCCGTGGAGGGGGTAGAGGGGACACCTGGGAGGACCCACACTGCCAATTCACATGTAGGACTCCCAGCGCAGCCCCGAAATACGCGTTCCCCGCTCTTACAGCAAAATCACGTGTGAATCTTCATGCGCAGCCCGGTAATACACGTACCCTACTCTAATCGCGTGTGAAACTTCCCGCGCACCCCTGAAATGCACGTACCCCGGCCAATCGCGTGTGAAACTTCCCACGCACCCCTGAAATACACGTACCCAGGCCAATCGCGTGTGAAACTTCCTGCGCACCCCTGAAATACATGTACCCAGCCCAATCGCCTGTGAAACTTCCCGCGCACCCCTGAAATACACGTACCCAGGCCAATCGCGTGTGAAACTTCCCGCGCACCCCTGAAATACACATACCAAGCCCAATCGCGTGTGAAACTTCCCACGCACCCCTGAAATACACGTACCCAGGCCCAATTGCGTGTGAAACTTCCCGTGCACCCCTGAAATACACGTACACAGGCCAATTGCGTGTGAAACTTCCCACGCACCCCTGAAATACACGTACCCAGGCCATTCGCATGTGAAACTTCCTGCGCACCCCTGAGATACACGTACCCAGCCCAATCGCATGTGAAACTTCCCGCGCACCCCACTCGCACAGGCCCTTTCGCGTGTGAAAGTTCCCGCAAACCCCGTAATACATGTACCCTGCTGAAATCGCGTGTGAAACTTCCCGCGAACCCCAGTAATACACGTACCCCACTCGCACAGGCCCTTTCGCGTGTGAAACTTCACGCGCACCCCAGTAATACACGTTTCCCGCTTGGCGTTTGCTGTTTGGCAGCCCTGTAAACTGGTCCAGGGTTAGCCAGCCCTTTGCGCTGAATTGGGAATTTTGAAGGCTTTTCCTTGCGCAAGGGTGTTCTTGGGGGCGTAACTGGCGCGTAAGGGGGCGTAAGGGTCGCTGCGCCACTCTGCGCCACGGCTGGTTTTGGAGGCTAAAATCCATGAATACGCTGTGCGCGGAAATCGATTTTAGCGCACGCGGCTGGCACAGACATTCGCACGCGCACACTGTGCGCCAGCCACGTGCATCACTTTTGTGCGAAATTCTATGAATTACCCTGTTAATTTCAGCACATAAAATGACATTTATAGGGAAAGACTTATTTAGTTTGATAAGACTGGTTCTTATGTAACTGTGGCCTATCTGAGTGCACTAGATTAATAGTGAATCTACCTTTATTCTAATGTAGCAGAAAAGAAAGATTGCATTTATGAACAGCAGGCTTAGATATAATGGTAAAATGTTACATGTAAGCACATTGTGTCGATTTAAAGCTGTATTTTCTGATGGATGGGTCCAGCTGGTATTTTTCCCACTAAACTGAAAGGTCTGTGCCTTTGAAAACTTTGACCCAAGACCTTTGGCTGAGGACCCCTAGGAGAAGAAGGTCCGGTTGTCAATTGAAATGCTAAAATATACAAAGACGTAGATTGAAATGATGGGATTTACAGATAACCCAACCAATAGAAATGACCTTTAAGGTCAGGTTCCCCATTAATGGTGCATTAGAGCTGAGCAAAGCCCTTTGAAGCTCAGGAGAAGAGGGTAGAATAAATATTGGCATGGGCAGATGGCTGGTCACATTTTTAAGGAGAAATAGAAACCTTAGAATTGACGGAGGACCAATGTAAGAGTGAAACTGGGAGCACCTATGATGCAGTGCCATTGATTAAACATTGAATATATTTTTTTGAATAAAAAGTGCTTCGGGTGTCCTATTGAGCCCACCCAAGGTTCATTTTAGGGGGATAAAAGCCAGTTGGGCCATATAAAAATGACATTTTTGTGATGTACATAACCTAAATTATTATCAAAATTATGATTCTGGCATTTTCATAAATCTGAGGAATGTTGGAAGTATTTAGTGTCAGAGTTGTAACTATTTCAGTGCAGCAGCAAACTGCAAAAAACAGTGGCTCCGCCCAGGAAGGACGTGCCAAATTAAAATTAGTATTTTCTGACTCGCCATACAATGTAGAATCCAAGAATATATAGATTTATGTAGATATAAGAAAAATGTGCATAGCTACCATGTTCTTAGATTTTCAGAATCCAAAAATGTAAATCCCACATATCAGTTTGGGCTGACAAATCTTTCTCCTCCCTCAGCCTACATCATACACACCCAACTCCTGGTCCTATCAGCAGCCAGTGGGCGTCTTTGTGTGAGGTGAAGAGTGAGTGCTCACCAATCCTTACTGTGGGAATTATGATAAGGTAGGTATGTCATCAGACCTATTCAGAGATCAATTGTGCATCAGAACAGGGCTTTTCCACTTGATTCCGAGAGGTAGCCTGGACTCTTGCGAGGAACAACTAGCAGAGAGGCCTCAATCCTTGCATTGGAGACAGTAACAGGGAAATCTAGAACCTAGCTGGGATCCAATCAGAGGAGCCAGAGGGTCTGGATGCAGAAGAAAATGATTGACTGAAAATCTTGACCAGATCTGTGCTGTCCTCAGAGGAGCTCTGCTATTTTCCCTGACCAAAGCCTCCCATGTAAGTAGAGATATCCTAAATGCCATAAAATGTGTGAGGGGTAAACTGCCAGCCTTTATCTCCATCTCGCATAGCAGGTAGAGGGGGGGGTACTAGGAAGGCCCTTGGCACATTGTATTAAATCCAATTCAAATGAATTCCACTATAGAAAATCACCCTATCCATTTATATTGAATTGTGTGAATTGTGTTGGGAACAGCCTGCCTTAATCATTTCCATTGAATTGTGGGGACAGGGGACGATGTGCAGATCATCAGCGCATTAAATTGAAGTTAAATCAATAAATTCCCATATAGAAAATCACGGGATGAGTGATATTAGAATTCGAAACTAGCAAAGATCATGCCCAGTGTGTTAGAGCCAGTATAGACAATAACGATTTTGATGACTGTCCTTCTGAAACCCCTGACTCCTGTCGCGAGGGGGGATGTCCATAATCCCAAAATAAGTAACCCTAAAACGCTGCTATTCAAGCGAATGTAGAGTGTGCAAAAACGAAAGTCCCCATTTATTCCCTTGCCCAAACCGGAATCCCAAAGCACTGCCTGTCCTTTGAATGTATGTTGCAAAATGAGTTTTCCATTGTATTGTGAATGTTTTCTGTTTGTTAATTTGCAATGAAATCTGATGTAACTTATAACTGCATATTTCAAATTTTTACCTTTGTCATATCGAAACTGGAAGTACTTTAAACCTGTGTTAGTCAATGGTGCAAGACATTTTAAGTTGTGAGGTTGTGTAGTGTTACATTATTGGGGGTTGAGGTTTTTGGTTGGTAGTCTGTTTTGTCAAACCTTAAATAAATAGTGCGAGGCGGGTTGGAGGCCTCACTAAAGTTGAATCTTTGTAAGCGCTTTGGGTGCACGCCACCTTGCTTGCGGGGGGAAAAACTCCCTGAGTGTGACCGCCTAATCAATCACAACAGTGTATTTTGTGCGAGTCTAAAAGGCAGAGATGGCAATAATGCCCATGCCGACCCCCTAACCCCAACACACAGATGGCTCTATGATTTAAAGTTTGGATTACTGTTCGCATATATTTATTCTCCTCCAAATCACCAATTTGTAATTAGTACTGTACGTCTGTGCCTACAGAATGCCTGGACAATCAACACGATTGTACGCTTCACAATATTTTCAGGACTCAAAATTCAGCAACAGAAAGCACACAACTGATGCCAAAGTTGTGTAGCCTTCCTCGACATGCTGCTGGCCATGAGCCCGTGTGTGGTCTCGCCAGTTTATCCAAGTCTGGCAAGGGAACGTTTCACTGATGGAGCCCTAGCGTACTCAGCACACCTACTGAGTACGCGGGTGCCCTGGGCCCGCCCCTCAAACTTCCCTCAAATCTGGCCATCAGCAAATCCCCGGAAAATTGAAAGGTTGGATCCCCTGACCCTAGCCCACACATATATACTGTATCTCTGGTCATGCAAATGTACGCATTATATGACAGTAGAGAGGGAGTAACCACAAATAATGCAAGGTATGTTCCCTGTGTTAAATGGCAATTATTCTTCGAATCAGCAAGAGCCTTCACACAAGCCTTCACTTACGAACACCTTGGGCCTCATTCCGAGGTTTGCGGTAAGTATGGGTTTTTACCGGCATGGCGGAAAGACCGAGTCCGGTCTGGTACAACGCCGCAATTTACAGGCCATTCCGACTTCGCGGGCACGAGCTTTCCGCCATGCCGGTAAGTCCCCTAGCGGCATACCGCTAAAGGGCCCGTAAAACCCCTTAGCGGCATGAAGCGAGATGGTCGTTACAACACCGCCACCGAAGCTCTGCTATCCGTTATTAGCGGTGACCGTAATTTACGGACACCGTAAATTACGGTCACCGCTAATTAACGGATACGGAAATTACATCATCGCACAGGAACGGGAAGGAGCGCGGCGGCCATCTTTAAAAACACAATCCATTGCCATCCCCTTGATACAGAACCCGGAGGAAGATTCTGAACCTGAGACTTCCCAGCATTCACCTATATCATGCCGAAAGCACTCAAAAAAGGAGCCGCACGCCTCCGCAAGGAGCGCTTTACACAGGATGAGCTACAGGTCCTGGTAGACACCCTGCATGCCAATGCAGAAGTGGTGTTCAGCACTGATATGCGCAAGGCCACCATAGCAAGAAAAAAACAAATATGGGACCTGGTTGCCCAGAGGGTGAGCGCTGTCGGCAACACCCCCCGCACAACAAGGGACAAGGGACTGCCGCAAAAGGTGGGACGACCTCCGTCTCAGGGTGCGGGCCATCCTATCGGCCAACAGGACCCAGGCCCTGGAGACAGGAGGAGGCCCAGCATCTCCAATCAAGATGATGCCCTGGGAGCAGACTTGTGCCGACATGATGGGCCCTGAATCCATCGAGGGGGTCGGCGAGATGGAGTGCGGTGCCCCGTCATCCGCAGATGGAGGTGAGTGTCATGAGTGAAGACAGTAAATGCATTCCCAATTCAAGCCACCGCCAAGGGATGGGCAAGCAGTCATGTCACATATGCCCCCCCCCAATCATGCCGTAACAAGTGAGACCCAGGCTGATGCCACTTGCAAGGCTACAACCCATACTGCCCATAGCACACAAAGAGGCAGTCACTGTGAGTCAGCACAGTACTCTGCCAGCTTGATTGACCCAGACACCTGCATGCATTTACCATCCTAGCCCAGATCAATGTCCCACTCACCACCCAAATGTCACCCAAACGCTGCAACACCATTCTCATACCATAGCCTTGAAGCGATGCTGACCCCCAAATCATAGCTAATGCCATCTCTCTCTTCCACCCCACAGGCAGCGGACATGAAACTGAGGGCCATGAAGCCACCCAGCCCTCCACCTCCAGGGGCACAGGCAGGGGACAGCGGAAGCCTGTAGGAAGGAGGAGGCCACAGGCAACACCATCTGCACCAGCAACCCCCATGGAGGCTGCACAACCCCCACCCACACCCCTACCCATGCCTGCACTGGGAACGGACACATACCCCACAGTCCACTCGGAGGAATCCAGTGTGGCAGGGGAGCACGCTGCCATGTGCCTCATCGACGAGCCGGAGAGCCCTACATCGGTTCACCTATCTGACGTGGGGGAGACATGTGACACAGCGTACAGGCCGGAAACACCATCTCACACACAAGTCGCACTCAGCGACTCTGGGGAGAGTGACACCCCAATCCTTACAGGCCAAGGAGCACCACCTGCCTGTCCTGTATCCTCCTCCCCTGCCGAAAGCCCACAGAGCCCTGCACGGTCAACACCACGGCTGGCTACCACATCTGCCACACCATCCACGGATGGAGTGCACGGGCAGCGCATCACAGCCCTGCTGGAGGACTTCCTACGGGACAACCGTCAATCACATTCACAATGCCACAATGACCTGCAGGCCCTGGGTGAGGTAATCACTTCAAACACCAACCGCCTCTGTGAGGTGCTGGGCCGGATTGCTGATGCCCTGGAGGCAGCACACCCAAGACCACAGCCCCAGTGGGAGTACCCACCATCACAAAGTTCATCCACACAGACCAGCCCTGTCCGCCGGTCAATGCGGACACTCCGCCGCCAGAACATGAATCCCCCTGGCTCCGGAAGTGGCCAATGAACATCCTGGCACACACATTTGGGAGGGGGAGGGGGGTGAGGGTGTGTCATTGGGAGTTGGGGGGAGGGGGAGGGGGGTGAGGGTGGTGGTTTTGTTGTACACGTTCAAACTTAAACTTTTTAATTCACTAAAACAGAGTGGACATTGATCATTTTGCTTGTGTATTTTAATGTCGCACAGTACATGGTGTACATGTATCCCCACACCCCGTGCCCAATGTCCTCTCATCCTGAAACCCTCAGCTGACTTGTGAGTCAGAAATATTGTCCAATCAATGCTTGACGCACAGAACGTCCCTCCTGTGCATCGGGACCCGGCTGCTGTCCTGCCATTCCTACCTCCTCCCCCTCATCGTCATCTGGTGGTGGCATTTCCACGTCAGGGGGCAGTGGCACGTTCCGACGGATGCACATGTTGTGTAGCATTACACATGCCATGGTGATCTTGGACACCTTCTCGTGGCTGTAGATGAGTGCCCCACCTGAACGGCTGAGGCTACGAAATCGTGCCTTCAAGAGCCCGAAGGTCTGCTCTATCACCACGCGTGTACGGGTATGGGATCTGTTGTAGTCCTCCTCGTGCCTGTTCTGTGGGTTGCGGACGGGGGTCATGAGCCACGGCTTCAGAGGGTAGCCAGCATCACCTGCATGGAAGTGGAAATGAGGTAATCGTGTGTGCCCTCATGGTGGAAAATTGTACTGGTCATGCATGGCCACAGATGATTACTGGGATGAGCATGCATCCCCCCCTTCCCGGCCAGGTAGAGTATGAACCCCCCCCTTCCCAGGCAGATGGAGTATGAACCCCCCCCCCTTCCCAGGCCGGTGGAGTATGAACCCCCCCCTTCCCAGAACTACTCACAGCCCCAAAGCAACGCCATGGCCCATTCAGATGACTCACCAAGCAGCCAGGCACGACGTCCGGCTTGTCGCTCCATGTAGCGTGGTAGTGTTGAGTTCCGCAGAACCAAGGAGTCATGAGTTGATCCGGGGTATCGGGCATTGCAATGTGTGATGGATTTACTGGCATTACACACCATCTGGACATTGATGGAGTGGTATTGCTTGCGGTTGCGATACGGCACCTCCATGGCATGCGGGACCACCAATTCAACGTGGGTGCAGTCGAGGGCACCTATGCAATTTGGCATGCCTGCCAGTGCATGGAAGGCAGCTTTGGTGTCGTAGATCTCCTGGGGAGTCTGGGGTAGGGATATGTATTCCCTTGTGTGGGTGAGGAGGGCATCCAACACTTCTTTGAGTATCCGTGAAAATATGGGCTGAGAAATGCCATGCATTTGCCCCACTGTATGCTGGTAGGTGCCTGTGGCAAGGAAGTGGAGAACAGACACTACCTTCAGTAGAGGGGGGATGGCAGTGCGTATTTCTATGCGGCTCACGATATCATCATGTATCATGTCCACTATGCTGGTAATGGTGTCCCAGTCAAGCCGGTACAGGGTGTGGATCTGCTCTGGTGTGAGGTTGAAGGGGGTGGCTCTGATGCGGGGGATTGGGGGCTGCCGGCGTGGTAATGGTGGCTGCACCGGTAGGGCATGCTGGCCCTGTCTCACCCTCCTTCTCCTCCTGTGTATCCTCTGTGGTGGTGGCTGTGGTTGTTGTTGTTGTTGCTGTTGTAGTTGTTCTTGCCTTGCAAGCAGGGCCGCCAGCTCCAGGAATGCTGCTACAATCGGTATCATTTTGGTGTGGGAGGGGGTGTGGTGTGTGGGTGTGCTCCTTTTGTGCTGTGCCAGACTCCATTGCCTCCACCTGTGCTGATTGAGTGCACCTGTTCCTCTTGGAAACACTGCTCAGGGTCCTTTACACCTTCTCAGCGATGCCGGTATTTACTCCATGGCGGTAAGGTACTTTGCGGTCTTGTGGAGGCCGTTTTTTCCATGTCCGCTTTACTTGGGATCAGCTCCGGTTTACGCCATGCCGCTAATTACGGCATGGCGTGTCGTGCGCGTGCCACTAAACCGCTATTTACGGCATCGTACTTTACGACGCCGTAAATAACGGTGTGGTGGGTCAGAATGGGCCGTAAAGGGAAACGATGCCGGTATTCCTTTACCGGCATCATTTTTCCCTTACCACCCAACTCGGAATGAGACCCCTTATCTCTGCACTCGAAGCGGCTGGCGGCGGAGAGTCTCTCTCTAGAGTTTGCATTTTCTGTTCACCCTGCAACACAGTTGATAACATCAGGCAAATTGCAGACTTTAAGAATGAAACGAGAGCTGCTCACTTCTGTGGCCTAGACAAGCTTCTGCAAGCCGTGTTTGCGGTTTCAGAAGCATACAGTACATAACGCTCTCCATCCAAGTCGCTAATAGCTGATAACATGCATGAAAGAGAATGCAAAAATAAGATGAACGTGCAAGCTACAGGATAAGATGGCTTTTGGAAACGCAGCTTTCCCACGGAGCTAGGCGCTGGCAGCTGCTTCTTTTAACCTTTTAAGCCTACTGCCCCTACACAAGCCACCTACTGTAAATAAATCAACAGGGAGGTGGCAGCTGCTGTCAAGCTTGTTCGGAGAATGAGTCATGTGGCACTGAAACAAAGGGCAATCCGAGGTTTCCCAATGCATACACTGGGTACCTGTTCCCGTTGCAACAGAATGCATATGCAATTAAGCAATTAACTCTAAGAAGACTGCTTTACAGGTCCATCAAAGGACAACGTTTGATGTTACTGCATAAGAGAGCAAGGTCAAAGAGATCCCAGGAGGATGTGTTTTGGCCGGAAAAGGGCAGGAAATGCGCGGGAATGGCCAAAGGGATTAGCATGCCATGGGCAGTCAATGGGTAGCTAAATAAGCCAACAACACCCAGTGGTTGTGTGACCCTCCTCCCATGCCATCTCCATCCTCCATGTACTCGAATGTAATAGTTTTAGATTTTAGGTGGTGAACCACCTAATAGCTCAAACTAAAACACAGGAGAAGGAAAACACAAAAGGGAAACACAGGAGGCAGTCATCCATTCAAATCCAGGAATCACGCAGCAGTCAAGTCGAATTATTCGAACTAATCACAATCTTCAGAATATCAATTCCAGCAGGGGCATGAAAAATACTGGCTGCCAGAATTTAGGTACTATTAGCCTAAAGATGACTGCTTCCGACTGCAACTTGTTATCGGAGTTTTTCATTACGAGTTTAGTAGTAGTTGCAGAACTACTGGCACACAGCTCATTTACTGTTACTGCCACTTATAATTGAACACAATCTGCCCAATTGCAAGTGGCAGGATGACAGTGTTATTCCCCATTTTCAGAATCTACTGGTCTTCAAGTTGATTTTGGATGACTTAAAGCAGATGGAAATTCCACTGCAGTAAATCCTCCAATATTCTGTGCTAATGTGGAGAGACTAACTCCAGCCAGGTGCTAAAGGTATCCCCTTCACATTATTGCCAAACTCCTTTCATGGTGCTGCAGTAAAAGGGGTGGTAATTGCATTACCTGCACTTTTTTGCCACACCGCCATACTCGAAACGGGCCCCTTTGCTCTGACTAAAAGACACTTTTCTAAGGTGGCTCTTTAATAGTTTCTTGTGATTGCTACTTTGCGTCCTTGCTCACTCTCAAAGGTAATCGTGAACTGCTATATTTGGATCGAGTCAAGTAACGCTTCCACAGATGAATATCTTGTTTGGTCAAAGCCATGTTTTCCAGTTAGCATTTACCACCATGATCTACAGTTTTCATCGACAGTGTCCACAGGGTGCCAATAATCAGAGTGCCTCGACGTCTTCTCTTAGGTTATCTGCCCATATGTGATCGTCCCTTCCTGTTTTTAGAAATTGTTTAGTAAGTGTAAAGACTGGAGGGGCGTATCTGTACTTCTGCCCTCTATATGGTTGGGGCAGAGACACATAGCACCCCAGTCAAAGTTACCTATATGGTAGCTTGGACGAGCAACCAAGGCTAAAGCTCTCAGGAGCTGATGCAGGCTGGTTCTTAAGTACAGTGATTCCCAAGCCCCCGCACACACTATGTTAGGTGATAACACAGCTTCTTTATATAAAGTACGGTTCAGTAAAATATATACATATAAATAATGACACTTTGTACTTAGGCAGTTCTACGCAACTAATGACAAATATTTATTTATTTTATTTATTACATTTGATTACTCGCCCAGATCCGGGGGTATCACGGCGAGGGTTTACAAGAATACTTAAAGACTTAATGGATACTAGATATAAAAGAATACTTACTATCTTAATGGTTGCATGGTGGTGCGACAGTGTAAAGACTTAAAATGAAGCTTGGTTACAAAGGTAGCTGTGTCAAAACGTAGTGCAGTCATACTTACAGACTTAGAGGTTCTAAAGTAGGAATCAAACAAAACAAACAGTTTACCATTCTGAAGAATTACGTGGTGGTGCTGCTAAACTGGGTACCATGCTGAGTGTGCAGAATCCGAGTGTACTCGGTAGTTATAGCGGTGAATGGGTGTATGAGGCTGTTGGCAATAAGCAGGGTTCATCATCCGGGTCAGGACAATCTGGGTGAGGTCTATGCAGTCCATCTAGTGTAGGATCAAAATGTATTGAATAGCCAGGTTTTTAGCAGTTTCTTGAATTTGGTGTGTGAGGGTTCGTTGCATAGGTGATCTAGGAGTGAATTCCAAATTCTTGGTGCTGCTACCGGGAAACTAGAGTTGCCTGTTCTCACATTCTTAAAATGGGGGATGAGAAGTTGTGTGTTGGCGTTGGATCTGAGTGTTCCTGTTGTGATTTTGCATGATTTAGCGTGCAAGACTTTAGTTGAGATAGATAGTTGCATTACCAGAGATACATTTGTATGTATGTGATGGTGAGTGTTTTATAGAGTATTCTGGGTTGTATAGGTAACCAATGTGCCTCTCTCCTGTGTTGTGATATGTGTTTTCGTTTCTTTATGCCTAGTGCTGCTCTCAGGGCCTTATTCTGTAGGAGTTGCATTTTGTTTATGGTCCCTAATAGAAGTATATTACAGTAATCAATTTTGGCTAGGATGAGGGCTCTAGCTAGAGTGATGCAATTTTTTGGTGTAAGGAAGGGATGGCTCAGTGCAATGAGTTTGGATGCGCATGCCGTGGATGAGGCGAGTGCGCTGATATGTTTGCACATGGTGAGGCTGGAATCAAGGTAAACACCTAAGGTTTTAACTTGGTTTGAGATGGTGATTGGGGTGCCATCTATGATTATGGAGGTGTACTGGGGTGTAGCTTCTCTAAGAGGGCGGGAGACCACAATATGAGGATCTCTGTTTTTTCTCCATTACGACAGAGGCTGTTTGTTGCCATCCAGCTCTAGATAAGTTAGTAGATTGTATTTACGAAGATGGTATCCTGATCAATGTTGCCTGTGATAGGGATAAGTATTTGTGTATCATCCGCAAAGTTGGTATATATTACTCCCATTGCATCTAATGCAGCAAAGAGGAGTTTAGTGTACCTGTTGTAGAGCATGGGGGGTAGGCAAGATCCTTGTGGGACTCCCAGCGAGACTATTATAGGATCTGCTGATACATCTCCTATGGCTACTTTAGAGGTGCGGTCTGAGGGGAATGATTTGACCCAGGAGGTTGCTTCCTTTGAGAAATGGAAGTTATTTGCTAAGGTTTGGCATAATTTGTTGTGGTCCACTAGGTCAAATGCCGCCGATAGGTCGAGTAGGAGTAGGATACATAGATTACCTGAATCTCTGATGGCGTCAATCTGGTTTTGTAGTTCCAGTAGAGCTGTCTCAGTGCTATGTCTGGGGTGGAAGCCTGATTGTCTGTAACCTAGTAGTTGGTTGTTCCCGAGGTGAGATTGAACTTGTGTATAAGCAATGTTGTCTATGATCTTGAGGAAAAAGGGAACTGTGGTGATAGGTCTGTAGTTAGTGGGGATGGTGGGGTCTAGGGTGGGTTTTTTAAGAAGCGGTGTGACCCTTTTATATTAGAAGGAATTGTGTTGGACCTAAATGAAGCTTTCACGAAATTAGTGGTAATGGGTGCTAGAGTAGGGGCACAGTCTTTAACTGTTTTGGCGGGGAAGCGGTCTCCTTTGCAATTAGAGGGTTTAAGTGATGCTATGGTTTTGAGGACCAGGGTGGTGGTAACTGATGTGAAGTGGGTTTGGTGTGTTGTGTGGTAATGCTGGGTGGGAGGGCTCTGAGGTGGGTGCTAGAAGCTTTCTTTGCATTGCAATTTTGTTTTGTAGAGTAGCTACTTTGGAGGCTAGAGCGTCCTGAATGGTAGTGCACCAATCTTTACTTACGTTGGCTCGACTGGGTGGTGGGAATGGTGTTTCTAATTCTCTGATAATGGAAAACAACTCTTTGCTGTTAGAGGTTGCATTGGAGATACATTGGTTAAGTGAGTTAACTTTTTGCGTGATTAATTAGCATTTTTAAGTTTTGGAGATTGTCTGGAGTTCTTTTTTGAGTTCACTGGTTGGGTTTTTTCCTAGTGAGGTGCTCTAGCGCTCATGTTTTCCTTCTGAGTTTGATGAGAGCCTCGTTGAACCAGGGGTTGCTGCGTTTGGGTTTAGGGAGTTTGGATCTGAGAGGGGCTACTTCGTCAATGGTTGTTTTCAAACAGTTGTGGTAGTGTAGTG
This sequence comes from Ambystoma mexicanum, assembly GCF_040938575.1. Lineage (NCBI taxonomy): Eukaryota > Metazoa > Chordata > Amphibia > Caudata > Ambystomatidae > Ambystoma > Ambystoma mexicanum. Next base: position 410,580,992 of record NC_090923.1, on the reverse strand, counting down.
CGATATTGTCAGAATTGTCATCTGCTACTGGGTGTGTGTTGAGTAGTTGTGTCAAAATGGGGTCAGGTTTTATGAGGTGAGTTTTCGTGTGTTTCTCACCAGGATGGGAGAGGGAGTGGAGGGGGCTGGGCTGGAATCATTAATCATGATCATGATTATGGTGAATCTAATTAGTAGGTGGTCAGTCCTAGATATCTCTAAGTGTGGATAGTGTATTTAATGTTAGTATCCAATCTAGGATTCTACTTTTTAAATGGGTTGGGGCATTGACTATTTGTGTAAATTGCATTTCTAGGAATGCATTATGGAAGGCTGTGGCTTTATGATCTGATATGTCATTATTACCTAAATTAATGTCTCCTAGAAGGATGAATTTAGTTTCGGGTTTAAGGAGGGGGGTTATGAGTAGCGGTAGGTCAATTTCAGGGTTGTTGGTTGAGCTGGGAGCTCTATACACTATTATTGAGAGATAGATGGTGGTTTTGGGATCAGTTGTTAGTTTTAGGGATTGTAGTTTGTATCCTGGTAAGGTTTCCGTCTTACATTCTCTCAATTGAAGGGTGGTTTTAGCTATGATGGCAAAACCTCCGCCAGTGGCTTCATGATGGTCCGATCTGAGTATGGTGTATTCCGGTGGGATGGCTAGTGTAAGCAAAACCGGCTCCGCAGTATTGTCATTTGGGACTGCTGGATTTGGGATCCAGCTCTTTACGTAGAAACCCTCTTTTGAGGTAAAGTATCCCTCTCAGTTTTTGTTTAGAGCATTATGGCCTGCTGTTGTGTCTTGACTGTCGTGTAGTCAGAAGAGTCCTCTGTCCACAAGTGCCGCACAGAGAGAGAGTCAAAAGTACTCCCTGTACAACCTTTGAGTCCACAGGTGGGAGATGATCTTTCGGAACTGCAGACCTCTGGGAACCCTGGACCACTGCGAAGAAAGCACCGGTTAAGTTATAATGCCCAAACAGCAATCACTAATCAGACAATAACAAATGGAACAGTCTTACCAACAGGGGCAGTGATGACTCTCCTGTACCAATAGTAGGGATTTCCCGGGGCCCACCAGGCGTCCTCTCAGCAGGGGATGTGTGCCAATAGGTCAGGCGTTGTTTCGTGTACCGGGACCAACTAATATCAGAGTCCGGGCAAGAAAACCAGAGAACGTAGTGCAAAAGGATTGAGCAAGCAGGACTCCAAGAAACAGTCTGTGATCCGTAATGAGAAATTCAAACAAAACCAGAAGACAAGGCCAGGGAGGTCCGAGAGCAAATCCATAATTCAATCTGAGGTCAGTTTCCAGGTAATCCAAAAGTCAATATCCTTAGCGCCGAACAGTGTCCAAATTAAACAGCTGTGAAGCATCGAGTGTTCCGATGCGGCTGTTTAAATACTTGCGCTTCCTTCACTTCCTGGACACTTGACACATACGCGCATCACATGAGCGTGTCCTTACGGACATGTGACCCGCAATTACACCAAGTATGCATGTCCTTCTGATCACGTGGATCGTGGCCGCATCATGTGGGTGACGAGCGTTGGTCTTGGCATGCGGAGGCGAAGCACGAAGCCGGTCCCGTAACCGCCACGGAACTCGCCATTGAAGTGGGCGTCTCCGCGAGTGGACTGTAGGTTGAAGCACACGTATTGGCACACAGGAAATCGGGGAGGACACATGTGAGTGCCGGAACCGGGCATGAGGACTGGGGGAATCGGGAGCAATGGAGGGGTATTGGGAACCCTGAGGTGTAGGTGTGGGTGTGTGACAGCTGCTGTCTCTCAGGGCCTTATTCTGTAGGAGTTGCATTTTGTTTATGGTCCCTAATAGAAGTATATTACAGTAATCAATTTTGGCTAGAATGAGGGCTCTAGCTAGAATGATGCAATTTTTTGGTGTAAGGAAGGGATGGCTCAGTGCAATGAGTTTGGATGCACATGCCGTGGATGAAGCGAGTGCGCTGATATGTTTGCACATGGTGAGGCTGGAATCAAGGTAAACACCTAAGGTTTTAACTTGGTTTGAGATGGTGATTGGGGTGCCCTCTATGATTATGGAGGTGTACTGGGGTGTAGCTTCTCTAAGAGGGCGGGGGACCACAATATGAGGATCTCTGCTTTTTCACCATTAAGACAGAGGCTGTTTGTTGCCATCCAGCTCTAGATAAGTGAGTAGATTTTATTTACGAAGATGGTATCCTGATCAATGTTGCCTGTGATAGGGATAAGTATTTTTGTAGGTGTCCAGTCATAATATCGAATACAAAATTTCGAATGTCAAAAATGTCGAAAAAAAAAATGTCGAATTATTTTTTTTTTTGATATTTTTTTTTGGGCTCTAGTTTATATAAAAAAATTGGTAAAAACAAAAAAAAAAGAAAAAACAGGGGTTGGGGGGGGGACCCCCCCCATTTCGAAAAAAAAACGTCATAAAAAATAAATTCGACATTATTTTTTTCGACATTTTTTTTTCGACTTTTTGACTTTCAAAATTTTTGATTTCGAAATTATGTCTATAAACCATTTGTGTATCATCCGCAAAGTTGGTATATATTACTCCCATTGCATCTAATGCAGCAAAGAGGAGTTTAGTGTACGTGTTGTAGAGCATGGGGGGTAGGCAAGATCCTTGTGGGACTCCCAGCGAGACTATTATAGGATCTGCTGATACATCTCCTATGGCTACTTGAGAGGTGCGGTCTGAGGGGAATGACTTGACCCAGGAGGTTGCTTCCTTTGAGAAATGGAAGTTATTTGCTAAGGTTTGGCATAATTTGTTGTGGTCCACTAGGGCAAATGCCGCTGATAGGTCGAGTAGGAGTAGGATACATAGATTACCTGAATCTCTGATGGCGTCCATCTGGTTTTGTAGTTCCAGTAGAGCTGTCTCAGTGCTATGTCCGGGGCGGATGCCTGATTGTCTGTAACCTAGTAGTTGGTTGTTCTCGAGGTGAGATTGAACTTGTGTATAAGCAATGTTGTCTATGATCTTGAGGAGAAAGGGAACTGTGGTGATAGGTCTGTAGTTAGTGGGGATGGTGGGGTCTAGGGTGGGTTTTTTAAGAAGCGGTGTGACCCTTTTATATTAGAAGGAATGTGGTGTTGGACCTAAATGAAGCTTTCACGAAATTAGTGGTAATGGGTGCTAGAGTAGGGGCACAGTCTTTAACTGTTTTCGCGGGGAAGCTGTCTCCTTTGCAATTAGAGGGTTTAAGAGATGCTATGGTTTTGAGGACCAGGGTGGTGGTAACTGATGTGAAGTGGGTTTGGTGTGTTGTGTGGTAATGCTGGGTGGGAGGGCTCTGAGGTAGGTGCTAGAAGCTTTCTTTGCATTGCAATTTTGTTTTGTAGAGTAGCTACTTTGGAGGCTAGAGCGTCCTGAATGGTAGTGCACCAATCTTTACTTACGTTGGCTTGACTGGGTGGTGGGAATGGTGTTTCTAATTCTCTGATAATGGAAAACAACTCTTTGCTGTTAGAGGTTGCATTGGAGATACATTGGTTAAGTGAGTTAGCTTTTTGCGTGATTAATTCGCATTTATAAGTTTTGGAGATTGTCTGGAGTTCTTTTTTGAGTTCACTGGTTGGGTTTTTTCCTAGTGAGGTGTTCTAGTGCTCATGTTTTCCTTCTGAGTTTGATGAGAGCCTCGTTGAACCAGGGGTTGCTGCGTTTGGGTTTTGGGAGTTTGGATCTGAGAGGGGCTACTTCGTCAATGGTTGTTTTCAAACAGTTGTGGTAGTGTAGTGCGATATTGTCAGAATTGTCATCTGCTCCTGGGTGTGTGTTGAGTAGTTGTGTCAAAATGGGGCTCACGTTTTATGAGGTGAGTTTTCGTGTGTTTCTCACCAGGATGGGAGAGGGAGTGGAGGGGGCTGCGCTGGAATCATTAATCATGATCATGATTATGGTGAATCTAATTAGTAGGTGGTCAGTCCTAGATATCTCTAAGTGTGGATAGTGTATTTAATGTTAGTATCCAATCTAGGATTCTACTTTTTAAATGGGTTGGGGCATTGACTATTTGTGTAAATTGCATTTCTAGGAATGCATTATGGAAGGCTGTGGCTTTATGATCTGATATGTCATTATAACCTAAATTAATGTCTCCTAGAAGGATGAATTTAGTTTCGGGTTTAAGGAGGGGGGTTATGAGTAGCGGTAGGTCAATTTCAGGGTTGTTGGTTGAGCTGGGAGCTCTATACACTATTATTGAGAGATAGATGGTGGTTTTGGGATCAGTTGTTAGTTTTAGGGATTGTAGTTTGTATCCTGGTAAGGATTCCGTCTTACATTCTCTGAATTGAAGGGTGGTTTTAGCTATGATGGCAAAACCTCCGACAGTGGCTTCATGATGGTCCGATCTAAGTATGGTGTATTCCGGTGGGATGGCTAGTGTAAGCAAAACCGGCACCGCAGTATTGTCATTTGGGACTGCTGGATTTGGGTTCCAGCTCTTTACGTAGAAACTCTCTTTTGAGGTAAAGTATCCCTCTCAGTTTTTGTTTAGAGCATTATGGCCTGCTGTTGTGTCTTGACTGTCGTGTAGTCAGAAGAGTCCTCTGTCCACAAGTGCCGCACAGAGAGAGTCAAAAGTACTCCCTGTACAACCTTTGAGTCCACAGGTGGGAGATGATCTTCCGGAACTGCAGACCTCTGGGAACCCTGGACCACTGCAAAGAAAGCACCGGTTAAGTTATCATGCCCAAACAGCAATCACTAATCAGACAATAACAAATGGAACGGTCTTACCAACAGGGGCAGTGAAGACTCTTCTGTACCTATAGTAGGGATTTCCCGGGACCCACCAAGTGTCCTCTCAGCAGGGGACGTGTGCCAATAGGTCAGGCGTTGTTTCGTGTACCGGGACCAACTAATATCAGAGTCCGGGCAAGAAAACCAGAGAATGTAGTGCAAAAGGATTGAGCAAGCAGGAGTCCAAGAAACAGTCTGTGATCCGTAATGAGAAAATCAAACAAAACCAGAAGACAAAGCCAGGGAGGTCCGAGAGCAAATCCATAATTCAATCCGAGGTCAGTTTCCAGGTAATCCAAAAGTCAATATACTTAGCGCCGAACAGTGTCCAAATTAAACAGCTGTGAAGCATCGAGTGTTCCGATGCGGCTGTTTAAATACTTGCACTTCCTTCACTTCCTGGACACTTGACACATGCGCGCATCACATGAGCATGTCCTTCCGGACATGTGACACGCAATTACACCACGTATGCATGTCCTTCTGATCACGTGGATCGTGGCCGCATCACGTGGGTGACGAGCATTGGTCGTGGCATGCGGAGGCGAAGCACGAAGCCGGTCCCGTAACCGCCACGGAACTCGCCATTGAAGTGGGCGTCTCCTCGAGCGGACTGTAGGTTGAAGGACACGTATTGGCGCACAAGAAATCGGGGAGGACACATGTGAGTCCCGGAACCGGGCATGAGGACTGGGGGAACCAGGAGCAATGGAGGGGGTACTGGGAACCCTGAGGTGTAGGTGTGGGTGTGTGACACCTGCTGTCCTCCCACTATCCAGTTCTCCATGCTCTTCATGCCGTATTCCTTCCATACGATTTAGTCTCCATATGGGACTTGTTTCCCTGCTGAAATCTCTATGTGGCCTTTCTTTACAAATAATCATATTTTTATTTATTTTTATTTAGTTACTCTGAACAATGAGCTATTCACTCTTCTTTTTCTTGACCATGATTTTATAGTGCATGTCGAATTACCTCACACTGGGATCGGATGTGGACTCTTGCTCCCCTTTTCTAGTTTCAGCCCTCACAATGACTATATGTTCTCATTTTTTCACGCTTTAATCACCGATCCGCAATAACCCTGGGATATGATTTGGGATGTTTCTTGATACTGTTTAGCCACCTTCAGGTGGTATTTTACTTCTAAATCCCCCTTTATTTTTGTCTCTTTCCCTAGGGGATAATGTCTTACACACCTGACCTTTGGTCCTGAGGAAGGCGTTTTCTCTTTAGATCTTTACGCCGAAACGTATTTGACCATATTTGGCTGACCTCTTTCGGCTCCCAGAGTTGGTACCTGTGCCTGTAGTAGTAAGGCCAGTTTCTATGCGTAGACACGAGCAGCACTGTAAGAAGTGATTTTTTTTTTTTAAACCTTTATTTTTGATTTTTTTGGAACACAAAACAACTACACACCCACATTAGGGTGGATTTAACTCTGTGCCATGTCCCACTTCCCCACACCCTCTCCTCCCCCCCGTCCCCCCGCTCAATTTTGTGACTCCTTTGGTTGTGCTGTCTTGTTCCGGTTACTTGAGACATGTGGACGGTGCTGCTAGCTCTGTGTAATCACAGCTGGACTGTTCCTGTGCCAGAGGTGTCTACTCGAAAGTCAGGTGTCTCCTCAGCTTCGTTTTGCAGGAATAGTACCAATGGGCCCCAGATGTCAGGTGGGCGGGCATGTAAGGGTAGTGATTTGATAAAGTCCGTTTCCACATCCTGGCAGTAAAGAATGTCCCTGCGCCAGGCGGAGAATGTTGGAGGGGGGCCGCGACCCCAGGCCATGGCCACTCTCCTGCGGGCAAGTGTCAACAGGAGTCCTGCCAATTTCCTTGACGGGGCGGAGAGTAAATTTGTCATACCAAGTAAGGCTGCAGTTTGGCTCGGCTGTATCTCCTCTCCAACTATTGCCGCTGTCGTCTCTAAGACTTGGCTCCAGAAAGGTGTTATTTCGGGGCAATCCCATGCGAGGTGGACGAAGTCTGCTGGTTGTGTCCCACATCTCTCGCAGTTCGCAGCCGCCTCAGGGTGGTGCCTGTTAGCTTTTGCTGGTATGTGATAGGTCTGGTGGAGGAAGTTGAAATGAATTAGTTTAAGGCGAGAGTTGAGAGCTATTCTTTGTGTCTGTTTCAGGATGTAGGTCCAGTCTTCGTCTGGAATAGTTCTGTGGAGGGACCTTTCCCATCTGGTCTTTGCCCGGATAAGGTTAGGTGTCGTATCCACAATGATGGATTTGTAGATTTGCGACACCAACCTGCCCTCGCCTTGCGCCTGTATGGCATTGTGTAGCAGTTGCCAGGTTTGGGGTTGTCGGGGGAAGTCCGGCATGAGAGCTTGTAAAATGTACCGGGTCCTGAAATATAGGAATACGTCAAGTGCGGTGTAGCCACCTTTCAATTTTGCTTGTTGTGGTGTTAAAAAGCCGTTCTCTGTGAAGAGGTCTCCTAGGGTCTTTATTCGTAATTTGTCAACCCACTGATGAAATACTTTCTCAGATGTCAGTGGAACCCCAGGGATGAACTTGACGGGCAATAGGGGAGAGTATCGTGTTTGTACCCCGTATTTTTGAGCTAGTCTCTTCCAGACTTTGTACGTTGAGAGCATTGCATTCATGGTGTAGTTGGGAACGGGAATTTGGCTGAAGACGACTGCTGTTAACAGGTTTGGTGTAGCCAGGGCTCGCTCCACCTGCACGTGAGGTCTGATTGTATGGGTGGCGTACCAGTGGCTGAGGAATTGTGCCTGCGCTGCCCAGAAGTACTTCTCCAGGTCTGGGAGGGCGAGACCTCCGCTCGTCACTGGGAGTGTCAGTGTTGCGTGTGCCACTCTGGCTGGCTTGCCCGCCCAAAGCAGCTCAAGAACCATGCTCTTCAGTCTTTTCAGGAAGGTTTGGTATAGCAGTATAGGGATGTTGGTGAACAGATACAGCAATTTCGGAAGAATCACCATCTTAACTAGGGAAGCTCTCCCCCAGAGCGTTAGTGGTAGGGACTTCCACCGCGTCACTTTATCCTGGAGGGACTTGACTACCTCTTCGTAGTTGTCGCGGAACACCTCGTGGTAACTCAGGGACATTTGGACTCCCAGGTATCGGACTTTGGACGTTTTCCATGTGAACTGAAAGTCATCAGCAAATGGTTTGGTAGCAGGGGTCAACGGGAATATAATGGACTTTGCTGGATTGACCTTCAGGCCGGAGGCTGTCCCAAATTTGACTACTTCCCTCATGACCGGGTTCAGATTTTCTTCGGGATCGCGAATGAACAGTGCCACGTCGTCTGCGTAGAGGGATGTAATGAGCTTGTGTGGTCCAATAGTGAGTCCTCTTCGTTGTCTATGCTCTCTTAGGTTGGAGGCCAACGGTTCCATTACCAGGGCGAAGATGAGTGCTGAGAGCGGGCAGCCTTGTCTGGTGCCTCGTTGGAGCTCTATGGGAGCGGATTTTGCCGTGTTTACGATGACGTTGGAGCGTGGCTTGTTGTACAATAAAGAGATGAGATTGATGAAGCGGGCACCCAGCCCCATTCTGGTGAGTACAGCGAACATGAACGGCCATTCCACTGAATCGAATGCCTTCTCGGCATCGAGGAGGACTGCGATAGCTTGATTTGAAGGATCCAGTGCTTCGATGACGCTGAACAGCCTCCTGATGCCAAAGGTTGTATTGCGGCCTGGTATGAAACCCGCCTGGTCTGCCAGCACCAGGGTGGGCATCAGTGGTAGTAGCCTGTTGGTTAGCACCTTCGCGAGTATCTTGTTGTCAAGGTTGAGGAGGGAGATGGGTCTGTATGATGCACAGTCCTCTGGTGGTTTGCCTGGTTTGTGCAGAAGGATGATGTTGGCTTCGCGGGTAGAGTGGGGGAGGGATCCCCTATCCAACGACTCTTCATATACAGCCGCCAGGAGGGGAGCGATGGTGGGTGCAAAAGCTTTGTAAAATTCCCGGGATAAGCCGTCTGGGCCGGGAGCTTTAGAGTTCGGGAGGGTTTTTATGGCTTCAGTAATCTCCTCTTGTGTAATTAGCTCGTTCAGCGGTTCCCGCAGGGGATGTTCGACCCAGTACAGCTCAGTGTCTTCTAGGTACTCCAATGCGGCGGTTGGGTCTCCGTTATGTCTAGTGCTGTAGAGTTCTTGATAGAAAAGCCTGAATTCTTCTGCCATATCTTCGTCGGTGTGGACTATCTGTCCCTGTTTGGTCCGGATCCCTTCTATCGGGGACAGTTTGTTGTCACCTCTGACCAAGTTTGCCAGAAGAGCGCCTGGTTTTTGCCCTTCGCCGTATTGCCTGACCAGTCTGTCGCGGTTTAGAAATTTCACTTCGCGATCGGCAGTGTTCCTGAATTTTTGTAGCTCTTCCCTCAGGGCGACTGATCTTGTTGGGTTGTTTGTGTTAGTGCATTGAAGTTCTAGCTGTTTTAGCTTCTCTTCGCAGGTTGCCAGCTCCCGCCGTATGAGCTTTAGAATGCCGTTTTCTTTGGCGTGGCAGACCCCTCTGATGTAGCACTTTAGAGTTTCCCAGAGAGTGCTGGCTGAAGAAACTGACCCTGTGTTGGCTTCTAGAAACATTGAGATCTCCTCTTTCAGTTCTGAGGCAAAGACCTCGTCTCGCATGGAGCCTGTTTTGAAGCGCCACCTCTGTAGGGGAGGTTTGGGATTGGCTGGTTTGAGGACGAGAGTTACCGGGGAATGGTCCGAGAGAGTTCTTGGTTGGATATCGCATGAGCCGCTGGTCCATGGGCCGTTCCTTGAGGTGAAAAGGTAATCGATCCTGGAGCTCGAGTTGTGTGGCGCGGAGTGGAATGTGTATTCCCGCAGCTCTCCTTTTGATGCTCTCCATGAATCCTTCAGGTCGAATGCTTTGCATATTTCTTTTATTTGGAGGCAGGCTTTGGACGGAGGATATGGGGTAGCGTGGGATCTGTCCTTCACCGGGTCCAGTACTGTGTTCATGTCTCCACCCCAGATTATGGTTGCAGGGTCTCGGGACGAGAGACGGGATAGTACCCAGCTGAAGTTGTCTGGGCCGTCTACGTTTGGTGCGTAGGAGTTGACGAGAGTGATTTTCTGGCCCTCTATGATGCCACTTACGAGGACTGCCCTCCCTTCGGAGTCTTTTGATGTGTGGACGAGGCGGAAGCCAATCCTCTTATGTATTAGGATCGCAACTCCTCTGGAATATGACGAGTATGAGGAAAAGTATCTGTGACACCCCCAACCCTTGGCCCACTGGTGATCCTTCCCTGGGAGCAAGTGTGTTTCTTGAATCATGGCTATGTCCACTTCGTGTCTTCTAAGGTATTGGAGGATTTTCCTGGTTTTAGATGGGACATTGCCTCCTCTTATATTCCAGGTTATGACTTTGAATGGAATAAGTTAGGGTCTATGTTGATTCGTCGTTTGTTTCCCAAGGTTGATGGTGTTGCAGCTAGGAACAGTCCAGCGGATTGAATGGAGTCGGGAGATGCGGAGGTTGGACGCTGTGCTGGCGTTGGTGAAACGGGGGGGCGTGGGGGAGATGGCGCGGAACCTGGACGCTCCTCACTGTTAAACCATTGTGAGGGTGCGCACCTCAACTGGAGGTGGTGTGGTGTACGTAACTTCCCTCCCTTGCGCGGACAACCCCCAACAGACCCGCAATGTTCCCCTTCCATCAACAAACAATAAGGGTTGCTGTGCTTGGGGCACTAGATGCCTCCCGAGAGGTAAGGGTGGCCCTCCTACGAACTAGGAGTGTATCTCTGTGGCATGAGCTTGTGTAGATGTGCTGGAGGCAGGAGTTAATCTCTCTTGGCTGCCCGGGACGATTATTATGGTGCTTCTCTGCGCCTTTGGATTTCGCGCTGAGGCCTGGGGTTGTTTGGGGCGGGTCTGCAGCCGGCACGGTCCAAGTAGTCGTTGGCATCATCAGGTGTGTGGAAGAAAAGTGCTTTCCCATCATGTTGAATGCGAAGCTTTGCCGGGTATAGCATTGAGTAAAGTATTTGATTGTCTTGCAGTCTCCTCTTTACGGCAGTGAAGGAGCGTCTCTGTGTCTGTACATTGGGAGAGAAATCTGGGAAGAACTGAATTGGATCTCCGTCGTACTGGAGTTTCCCTTTTTCCCTGGCTGCTTTGAGTATCGCATCGCGATCTTTGTAGTTTAATAGTTTTGCAATGATTGGCCGTGGGTTTGCGCCTGGGACTGGTCTTGAATTTGGAATTCTGTGGGCGCGTTCGACTACAAACAGCTGGGAGAGGAGTTCTTTCCCGAAGAGTGCCGCGCAGATCTGTTCAACATGGTCTTCCATTTTCCCTTGAAGTTGTTACTCTCTGATTCCTATAATTCTGATGTTATTCCTTCTTGAGCGCCCTTCTAAGTCTTCGTTTTTGGCGCAGACTGCCTTCATTTGGGTTTCAAGGGTGGAGATTCGCGTGGTCAGGGCCGACGTGCTGTCATCTAGGTCGGAAACCCGTTGTTCCACCGTGTCTAGCCTGTCGGCGTGCTTGTCAAGCCTGTGTTGGAGTTGGTCTACTTTAGACGAGAGATTGTCAAGTTTGCTGCCTAGGTCGCCAATTCCCGCCTTGAGGTCCATCAGGATTTCCCTAATATCGAAGCTTGGTGTTTGCTCCTCCGACATGGAAGTAGCGGGTGTTGTGGACGCTGCTCTGCTCCCTTCGTTGGGAGGTTTGCTGTTATGGCTAGCTTCGAAGTTCAATTTCTTTTGGGTTTTATCTGTTTTTCCCATTACGCTCTTGTTTCTGCCTTGAGTGCTTGAGAGTGCGGCGGGTAAGGAGCTGGCGGCTCCACACTGGCGTTTGTGACGTGTCTGGTGCTTCCGACGCGTTGGAGGTGAAGGGTGGTCACCGTGCCGGTGTTTGTTCGTACTGTCCGCCGTGTGGGAGAGATTTAGGGTGTTCTCTGGTGTTGGTGGGTTTTACACTGTTTTGCAGAATAGGCCAACGATGTTCACCCTTGTCGATCTGAATGCGGGGCCGATTTGGGGCCTGGTTCTCTTGGGTTATATGATGGTGCTGCGCGTGTTTGGAGTATCCGACTTTGGAGGGGGACTCGTGGCGCCTGGTGGCGGGGGTGTCCTCTGTCGCTCTTGGGGGGCGTTCCGGCTACAGTCTGTTGGAACTTGGAGTGGGGAGTTGTCGCCAGGTAATAGGGCTTGTGTGGCGAGGGGATGGTGGGGGCAGCGGGAATTTTCTTCGGTTGTTGTCTGCTGTCTTGGGGTGGAGGTCCCCTTTTATTTTATGCTGCCAATGTGCAGGTTAGGTCGAGCGTGGCCGTTATTCGGATGGGCGCCGGGGCCTGAGCTTTTCTCGGTGTCTGGCGAAAGCGCAGGGGCTCATGCAGTCTGGTGGGTCGAGAAGCCGACCGTGCGCGCCGAATGGGGATCCTACCTGCGTGTCCGACGAGGGTAGCGTAGTCCTTCGCGCTCCCTGCCGGATTTTCTGCCAGGCCGCTGCGGGGACGGAGACCGTGTGTCTCTTGGCGCTGTCGTGCGCACGTCTACCCGTTTCTTGACGAGGCCTCGCTCTCTGATCCAGCGGGTCGCTGCTGACTCTGGGCGCCAGGTGGCACGCCGCTGCTTCTGTACTTCGTACCCGGACTGCTCCTCCCCCCTCGGCCTGCTGCTGGCGTGGTCCGCGGGCCTTGGCGATCGGGCTGGAGCTCAGCAGGCGCTCCGCCGTTGGAGAGGATTTTGGGCTCAGGGTGATCAGTGGCGCCTCCCGAGCGCACCCGGTGGTAGGTTTGGGTGAATCGGATGCCGCAGAGGCGAGGATGTCGCAGGATTAATGGAGAGCCACACGGAGCTCTCTAGGAGGCGGCCATCTTGGATGGCTCTCTAGCGCCCTCTCCACTGTAAGAAGTGATTGGCAAGTGTGAATATATGAACTAAACTGACACCAACCACTTATCTCCAAAGCTTACAAGGAATAATGAATGGCTAGTTTCCTTCCTTGGCATCCTGGAAATATAGACTTGTGGACTTCCATAACTGAAATAGGGTGGTAACTGAATAATCCCATAACACCCCTTTGATATAGGAGAAGAGTTGAATTCTTGGGATACTCAGTGCCTCTATTCAAATGGAAAGTCTTCTCTTTTTATTTTCTTGTTTTTTTTATTACTTTTCAGTTTTTTCTGCCTTTATTTCATTTTTTTTCAATTATTATTGTTCTGTATGGTGTATGATTTATTCAGATGTTGTTGATTTTATTGTAATATGTTTTGAGCCTGTTCTAAGAAAATATTGTTAAATAGTTTGTGAAATGCTGTTGAGGCTCATGTATAAAAGATTGTTTTATGCACTTTATTAAATAATTAGAAACATTTTTGATGTCTATGGTTAGATTTCATATCTACTTAAGTGACAAAATTCAAGCAAATGATCTTTGATACCTTGAATTGCATTATTGTTTGCATACAAGATGTTAGCATATACAGATAGAGAATATTAGGACACCACCTGGAATTAAGGAGTAGTATATCGAGATAGTTGTGATCCGTTTTGAAATAGCTTCTTGTGCAAAACTTTTTCTTTGCTTCTCTTGGTCAGAGAAAATGAGGTGTGCATAGATAATACATATACTGCATCACCGATAGTCTACAACCTGTGGGGACATATATTGTTGGTTTTTAGTGTAAGCAATGGCCCTGAGGCTGGACGGAGCCATGTTTCTGTCATTACTAAGAAATCTAGCTGGAATTCTAGAATGAGGTCATGCACATCAACGGTGTGAGCACCTAAGGATCTTATTTTGAGTAAAGCACCTTTTAGAGCAGCTTTATGAGGAATGGGGGGGAGGTGTTTGAGTGAGTGGTGTTTGTGGATGGGGTAAGGTGTCGTCCTGTGTTTTTTGAGTTGTATTGATAAGTTTGGGATGTGGAGGGGTGGAAGTAACAGGAAACTTGTGGGAGCTGAGTGGTTGGTGCCTAACTAGGTACCTGGTAAGTGGTGATGTGGTGTGAGTCTTGGTGGTTGCTGAGCAATGGTGTGCGCAGGAGGAGAGTCTTGCTTTCCTTGTGTCGTCCTGTGTTTTTGAGTTGTATTGATTAGTTTGGGATATGGAGGGGTGGAGGTGATGGGAGGTTTGTGGGAGGCTTGTGGGAGCTGATCGGTTGGTGTCTATCTAGGGGTTCCATGTGTTAATATCCCCGCAAAAATATTGTGATACAAAAATATCGCCATATTTTTGTGGCAATATTGACCCATGGACCTTGCAGGTGACACCCCTGCAGCCCCCGCATTATTTTTAAATGTGCCGGGACACCACCGCAAGCCACACACCCACAAAATACCCTCCCGAAAAATATTGCCTATGGCGAGACAAACGGCCATATGTACAGCAATATTTTTGTTGGGGATTTTATGTAGGGATACCTATCTACATTGCTGGTAAGTGGTGGTGTGGTGTGAGTCATGGAGATTGCTGGGCAATAGTGTGTGCGGGAGGAGAGTCTTGCTTTCCTTGTAGCCCCTAACATAGGCTTAGATAGTGTGCGTGTGTTCCGCGTTATTGATGATAAACGTGAACAACGTGAAGTGCCTAATTGACGCACTGTGGGGTGATTTTTATTGGTATTTTGTTATGTGGATATGAAGGGTGGTATGTTGGGCTGGAATTGTGTAGGACATGCTAAAGGGTGGTGTTTAGGGCAGAAGGTAGGGGCTAGACCATGGCCGAAGTGGATTAATGCACCCTTGGTGCAGGTCACTGTTTATGGGGCCTGTGATCTGTTGGCTATACATTCTAGGTTGGTAGTAATGAGAGGCTGTAACCCCTGTGTTGGTGAATAAACTTAGGTAGAGGCTTGGAAGTATTAGTGTTAGAATAGTGCCTAGAACCGATAGGGCTGCACTTAGTGGTTTGGTGTTACTGGAATGCATTTGTCTGAGGGTGTGCACACAATTGGCATTGGTGAGAAGTGATGGATCATCAGTACTAATGTTGATGAACTGGTGCATGTAAGGGCTACCTGGAAGCGGGTCTAGGGAATGAGGCTGGCTGGTGTATCTGTATTGGTGCATAGGCGATGCTATCATGGTACAAGAATAAGTATATCACTGAGGACTACCGTGGCTAACGGAAGTGTTTAGGTGGCATAAGGAGTCCTAGCAAGAGCAATACTAGCAAGACTGTAATGTGGCCCGCAAAATGTGGATGCAGCTAAAGGATGTGTTTTGGTACCCTGGGCAGTGCCAGTAGGGATATAGCAGTTGGTGGGACGATGATTCTTATGTGGAAAATAGAACCTTTTGGTAGCGTGGACTGAACGGGTGCAGTGGTCAGTGGTGCACAGGTACTTGTGTGGCTGACAGCGCCATTTTAGAGGCACTAACAATGCTAACAGTATACATTGATCTGGGGGTTAGGGACAGGCAAAGCTGACAATATAAAGCAATTGGTGGATCAATACTATAACACAATATGAGGCAGCCAATAGAACATAGACAATAGTGTGGCTGACAGTCACGTTTTGATTAGATAAAACAATGGTAACCAGATAATATGCTCAGATGAGCAGAGATAAACAATGCTAGCCATATGCAGTGATCAGGAGATTAAGTATGGGCAATACTAACAGAATAATATCATCAGTGAACCACAGACACAAGCGTGGCTAACGGTCACGTTTTGGTGAACTAAACAGAGCTAACACAATGCACAAAAGGTTATGGCAGACCGTAAAAACAGTATGCAAGAATCATGCAAACTACGAAGGATACATGGCTGTTATTTATAGAATGCATATGCTATGCTGTGCATTTTGGTGAACTAAACAGAGCTAACACAACACAGTACACAAGAGATTAGGGCAGTCCGTGCTAACTGTATGGACGAATCATGTAAACTATGAAAGATACATGACTATTATTTGTAGAATGTAGCATTCTATGTCAACATTTATAGTAGGTTTGTTGGCGAACTTAGCAGTGCGACAGTCTGGATGTTACATTCAAAGAAGCTGGTCAGTGTTAATAGCTGGCCATGCTAGGGTAGGGCCAAAGTATTGCTGAGTGCTCCGATTCGGCACGGTGCAGGAGCGTTTAGGTGCAGTTTTATAGCTTTGGGTATGGCTACGTCTTGCCGTCTAACCCCGAGTGCTATTCAAGTTACTGGGTAATATGCATGATGGCATATACAGACGAACACAGAGTAGTCGGTCATATAGAAAGGTAGGTAAAAGTCGAGGTGAAGCAGATTTTACAGCTACAGGAAGTAGATCAGTGTAGTGCAATATTTTGGCTTTGCCGGCCTGCAGGATCGACTGGGAGGTAGGGCGTGGGTTTGGAGGACGTCACTGGGGGTTGTGGCGCTGGCAGCTGGACAACACTGGACAGGCACAGCACAGGTGCCTAATTTAGGTGCCTTTGTTGGGGGTCAGCTAACACCTGACGGTGCTCCAGGATTGGATAAAAGGCAGATGGCTGGCCAATCACGAAGCACAATCGATTCCAACTCTAGAATGCCGCTTTTCACACGGCAGCGGCCATCTTGGTATGAATAACTCACGCGGTTTGTTTGCGCAGTATAGAAGCCGAAGTGCATGAATCAAATCCTGATGTGCACGTAGCTCATATATATTCTTAAATCAGACAAGTGGTGGAATAACAGCAATCATGGATGGTTGAGCGTGGCTGGTAGCAATATTAGTGCGTGTGCACTAAAAAAAGCTCAGAGGCTTACCTTTCATGGATAAGGCAGGGCGAGGTGGGTGAGCTGCTCCTGCAGCCCGTGGGGGAAGAGATGCTCCTGTTCCTTCCTCGAAACATCATAGAGTGTTTCAGGCACAGGACAGGTGCCTTATTTAGGTGCCTTTGTTGGGGGCCGGCTATCGCCTGCCGGTGCCTCAGGATTGGATAAAAGGTGGATGGCCGGCCAATTACAATGCACAATCAATTTCAACTCTAGCATGCCGCTTTCCACACGGTGGCAGCCATCTTGGTGTGAATAACTCACGCGGTTTGTTTGCGCATTATAGAAGCCGAAGTGCATGAATCGAATGCTGATGTGCACATAGCTTGTATATATTCTTAAATCAGACGAGTGGTGGAATAGCAGCGATCATGGTTGGTGGAGTGTGGCTAGTGGCAATATTAGTGCGCATGCACTATAATAAGCTCAGAGGCTTACCTGTTATGGATAAGGCAGGGCGAGGTGGGTGAGCTGCTCCTGCAGCCCACAGGGGAAGAGGAGCTCCTGATCCTACGTCGAAAGATCGGATCGTAGAGTGTTTATATATATATATGTGTGTGTATCAAGCACTCAGTTGAGTGTGAAACGCGTTGTGTGTGGGTCGCGCTTACGGGCGTCCTGCCTCTGTTTTTTCTACTGCCTTCCAGCCGTGGTTTTTTATTGAGGTCCTTTTTTTGTATGACACATTAAATAACTTTCAGACCTATATTTTGCTGTGAGCTGGGCTTCTTTTTTCCATGACTATGGCCTTTTAATCGGCCGCGGAGAGTGCGGTTCATTTTTCCTCTTTCTCCTATATATATATATGTATATATATATATATGATACTTTACTCACCGTAATCGTATTTCTGATGCTTGTATATGCTTAGATTCACATGCTGTGCATAGGCCGACATCTAGTGGAATCTGCGGAGTATTACAGTTTGTTTTTCGAAACTCGAAAATGGGCGTTGACACAAGGCGTGCCAGTAATACTATCCCTAGTGTGACGTCCACTGTACCCATGATCCCTCACGCGTCTAGGACCCTCAGATTGTATTCTTTCTGACATGAGGTAGCATGAGCAGTAGCGTGAGTACAGATAATCCAAGCAGATAGATAGATAAGACTACAAGCATCCATGCGCCTTCTCTCATTGGGGAGGAAGGGTGGGTCGCATGTGAATCTAAGCAGATACAAGCATCAGAAATACGATTACGGTGAGTAATGTATCTCTTCTGAGGCTTGTTGAATCTGCTTAGATCACATGCTGTGCATAGATTAGCGAGCAGTGTTAGAAGAAGGAGGTGGGATGTGAGAAGGGTCATGAGCAAATAAATGTCTTAAAACCACTTGTCCCACTTGAGTATCTGTCTTGGAATGGGTGTCAATGCAATAGTGCTGAGTAAAAGTGTGAATAGAGCTCCAAGTAGCTGCTTTGCAAATGGTGTCAAGGGGTACATTTGCAATGAAAGCCAGATTGGCCCCAATGCCTCTAGTAGAGTGGGCTCTTGGCGTGAAAGGCAGAGTTTTTTCAGAAAGAGAGTAACACAGCTGAATACAGTTAACAATCCACTTAGAGATGGCACCTTTAGAGACGCGATCTCCCTCTCTGCCTGTAGCTACGGAGACAAACAGCTGATCTGTTTTCCTTAGCGGTCTGGTCTTGTTTACATAGTAGAGGACCGCCCTACGCACATCTAGGGTGTGTAGTTTCACCTCAGCCGAGCTTTGTGGGTCTTGGAAGAAAGCCGGAAGCTCGATGGACTGGTTCATGTGGAATTTAGAAATAAACTTAGGTGAGAACCTTGGGTGTGTACGTAAAACCAGTTTATCTTTATGAACTGTGAAGAATGGATCCTGCACTGACAGAGCCTGAATTTCACTGACCCTTCTTATAGAGGCCGTTTTATAAGTCAGGTGTTTGAGACTGCTTTTATGCATGGGTTCAAATGGGGGGCCCATGAGTTTAGATAGCACCACGTTAAGGTCCCATCCTGGTGGTGGGTTTGAAATAGGAGGGTGAAGTCTCTTTACTCCTTACATGAAAGCTTTAACCACTGGTATCTTCCAACACGACACCTTGATATAGGATGTGGTGTATGCTGACAGCGCTGCCAGATGTACCTTCAGTGAATTCAATACCAGTCCTGCATCCAGCAGGTGGAGCATGTATGTGACAATTGTGGACGGAGTGCAATCAACTGGGTTGACTTGCTTATTCTGGCACCAGATAATGAATCGCTTCCATTTGTCAAAGTAGCAGTGCCTCGTGTTTGGTTTCCTAGATTCCTTTAGGATGTCCATACACCTCTGAGATAATCTGAGATGTCCGAACTCTATGACCTCAGGAGCTATGCTGCTAGGTTTATTGAGTTGGGTTGACGATGCACTGTTTGACTTTGGTGCTAGGACAGTAGGTTGTACCAGCCCGGGAGTTTGATGGGTTCGCACACCGCTAGTCTGCGTAGGTGTGGAAACCACGGTTGTCTCGCCCACATGGGAGCAACTAGGACGAGCGTCATTGACTCTCTGTTCATCTTGTTGACCACCTTCCTGATGAGAGGTGTTGGTGGAAAAGCGTAAGCAAACATCCCTGACCATTTCATCCACAGGGCGTTCCCCTGGGAGTCTGGCTGGGGGAACCTGGATGCAAATCCTGGGCACTGTCTGTTTTCGCTTGTGGCGAATAGGTCTATAGTGGAGAAACCCCACTGAGAGAAGATATCTTCTACGATTTCTCTGTGTAGACACCATTCGTGTTCCTCTGTGAGGGGATCTCTGCTCAAAGCATCCGCCAGAGAATTGAGATCCCCTGGAACATGTTGAGATGACAGGAAGATATTCCATCTGAGTGCCCATATCCAGATTTTCTGGGCAAGCTTGGACAGATTTGGCGAACGTGTCCCTCCCTGCTTGTTTGTGTAAAACATGGCTGTAGTGCTGTCCGTCCGGATCGGCACTGACAGATTCAGCAGGTAGGACTCGAACGCTTGAAGCGCTCTGAATACTGCCAGAAGCTCCAGCAGGTTGATGTGATTCTTGGCCACTGAGTGAGACCAGAGACCCTGAGGTGTGTGGTGGAGGAGGTGAGCTCCCCACCCTGTCAGGCATGCATCGGTTGTGACTACCCCCTGTATCTCGGGATCGTAAAAGTGTTTCCCATTGGACAGATTTTCTCTTGTCCACCAGTGAAGGCTTTGTACCACTGTTGGCGAAACGACCACTCGATCGTCCCACTGACCACTTGCCTGAGACCACTGTTTCGCCAACCATTCCTGCATGGGACGCATGCACAGGCGCTCGTGGGGGATCAGGTAAATACATGACGCCATCATGCCTAGCAAACGCATTGCTTTGCGTACCGTTATCTGGCGACCGGCCTGATATTGCGGAATTTGCAGCAGTATATTCTGAATTCTTTCCTCTGATGGAAAGGTCAACCCCTCTTGCGTGTCTAGGATAGCTCCTAGGAACTGTTTGGAGGTGCTTGGCACCAGACTTGACTTCTTCTCGTTTATTGAGAAGCCTAATTCGAAGAGGTCGATCGTCCTTTGAATGTTTGTTCTGCAAATTACTGGGGTCTCCCCCGTGATGACCCAGTCGTCCAGGTAAGGGTACACCGGGATTGCCTCCCTGCTTAGGTGTGCTGCCGCCACCGCCAGTACCTTGGTGAATACCCTTGGAGCCGAGGCTATCCCGAAGGGCAGTACCTTGAACTGGTAGTGCCGACTGTCCACCTTGAAGCGCAAGTACTTTCTGTGCGCTGGGAACATGGAAATAAAAAAATAGGCATCTTTCATGTGCAATGTTGCCATGTAATCCCCCTTTTTAGGAGGGGGATTACCTCCTGGAGAGTAGTCATGTGAAATTTTTGGGGCTTGACATACTTGCTTGCAGGCCGTAAATCCAATACTGGGCGCATTATCAAATCTTTTTTTGTCACAAGGAAGTAAGTTGAATAAATAACCTTGTTTACCTGGTGTCCCGGGACGAGTTCTATGCGTCCTTTGCTAGAAGATTGACGATCTCCTCAAGGAGGATCTTCTGGTGGTCCAAAGAATGTATTCTTTGTCGTGGAGGGTGGTTTTGGGGACGCTCTAACAGTTCTATGCAGTATCCTGCGGACACTGTGGACAGCACCCATCTGTCTGAAGTGATCCCTTCCCAAGGTTGGGTAAAGTTGGAAATGCGTCCCCCTACTGGGGATGTGTGAGAAGGGACCCTGAACGGAAAGTCACTGTTTTGGCGGAGGCGTTCTGCCGCCTCTACTGGGGCTGCCTCTACCCTTACCACACCCTCTCTTATTACCCCTGCCATAATCCTGGGTAGACTGCTGGCTGTTGTTGTTCCATTGTGTACCCTGCTCCTGGGAATAGTTACACCCTCTCTGGGAATTTTGTCCGCGTGGTCGATGAAAATTGCCATTCCCTCTCTGGTTAGGGGCTTTATTGGTTAGTTGGCCAAGGGATTTGAGTGTCTCATACTCGTCCTTGGCATTTTTCAGCGCATCCTCGACCACCTTTCCAAACAATAGATCCGGCTCTACCGGTTTGTCTATCAATGAAACCTGGGTTTCGGCTTTGAACCCAGACTGTCGCAACCAAGCATGCCTTTTGATAACAGTACCTTCTGCTATCAATCTGTTGGCGTTATCCGCAGCATCAAAGGTTGCTTTTAATATGCAACCGGACACGGCTCTTCCTTCCACCGAAACTCGTGCCAATTGGCTCTTTAAGTGTTCTGGGGCGGAATCTATGAGTGCCGTGACTTCTTCCCACTGGTGGCAGTTGTAACTCGCCAGCAGGGTGGTGGAGTTGGTAATCCTTGCCTGGTAGACGGAAGTGGAGGCTACTTTCCTGCACAAGCCATAAATCTTCTTGCTCTCCTTGTCGGGAGGAGCTTCCGACGATGGCAAGGGTGTTCCCGCCCTCTTACCGGTGTTAGTAACTACCAGGGAGTCCGGTTTCAGATGCCCTCTTATGTACAGTGGGTCTGTTTGGGCTGCCCTGAAAAGCTTCTCAACTCTAGGGTTTACCGCCCTAGTGAGATAGGGATTAACAAGGGAAGGATCTATCCTCCTTTGTATAGACTTAAGGATAGGGATGGCCTGGGCAACAGGTCTCCTTTCTCCCACTAACTCCTCGGCAAAATCCCTCTCTTCCTGAGCACCCTGGGTGTCATTGTGGAAGTGTTCTGCCGCTCTGGACAGCACTTCATTCAAAAGAGGCTGGTTATCGACAGGGGAGTCGGTAATCGGGGGTTCTTTATCTACCGGGGAATCTAGCCTGTAGGTTTCTGGGTTGTCCACCTCCTCCTCTTGGTCCTCGTCATCCCCATAGTATGCCCAAAACTGGATCCTCATAAAGGGATGGATCTCCCTGATATTGAGAATAGGGCTGTATACTGAAGGGGTCTGAAGTAGGAGCTTCAACCCGGGACCTCTTACTTGGGGGTATAGGATCCTTAGAGCCTGAGGGAGTTGACCCGTCGGGAGTAAAAGCGAGAAAGTGTTCAGGGTTTTTGGCGTAGAAATCTGCCAATGATGACATCCTTGACATGACTCTGTCTATGTCATCAGTAGACCACTCTCTTGAACTGGGAATGATTCTTTCTTGAAGGCCTTTCCCTGTCTTATCTAGACTAGACCTACTGGTTTGAACAGGGGTCTTTGGGATAGCAGAAGACCGAGACTTGTCCATCTGTTTAAGTGGGGTAGAACGTTTTTGAGGTGTGGAAGTAGGCTGAGACTGGTTGTTTAGCCTGTTTTTTCACCCCTCCGGAGACTTTCGACGCCTGGCGCCGAGGTTCGGGGGTAGTGTCCCTATCTCTGTATAGTGGAGGTTGGGACTCAGGAGCAGCCGTTGCACGGCCTGTTGACGCCGACTCCTGGAGTGCGGACTGGGGATAGAGGTCGGTTTTGTCTTCTGACGATCGAACCTCCGTTACCTTGGGGAGCGAGGCACTTCTGGCAACAGTGGATGGTTGCCTGGAGTCATGCAGCGATCTAGATCGAGAACGCCCAGAGGACACCGAATCATACCGTTCTGTATGTGCCTCTTTCTGAGTACTCAGCGTGCGCGTCGAGTCTCGGTTGGACTTCATGTGTTTTGTGGAAGTGCTGTGGGTAGCGCTTGTGTCGCCGTGGGTCTTCCTCATAGCCACCCTGCAGGACGACCTTCCGAGGTCGGGGACTTGCGCTTGGCTGTCAATTGACGCCACGTTGCCCTCGCCGTCCGAAAGCACTGGGTCGCTGCCATCGCTGAAGGCACCCTCCACTGCCATGGCCTCTTGACGCCTGGCGTGGTGGCCCAATGCTTGATCGAACGATCCTTGAGTGTTTTCGGTTTGAACCTACTACACGCTCTGCAGTTAGCCTCGGGGTGGTCCCTCGGTAAGCAGAGATTGCACGTGGCGTGCCTGTCAACCCAAGGGTACTTGCGGTTGCACTTGGGGCAAAATTGGAAAGGGGTGCCCTCCATACGCACCTTGTGGCAGCGGGCTAATAAGTGTAGGAATATATAAGAATGTACATATATACCAAAAGAGTGTAGAGTATGTCCACCCCCCACTCTCCCTACTTGCAGGGCCGAGGCCAGAGGCCTTCCTAGGCCCGGGCCGAGGCCAGAGGCCTTCCGAGGCCCAATTCCGTCATGCAGCTCTCGACGGTCGATTCTTTCTCCGTGCCGGCGTTGAGTGTGGATGCGGTGACTCGACGCTGGGGTGGAGAAATGGGGAAATATAACAATATTTTAGCAAAAGTATGGCTAAGGCCAGGGAACTCCGCGGAATGCTTCCGACCAGTATGGCAGAAAAAAACAATCTGAGGGTCCTAGACGCGTGAGGGATCATGGGTACAGTGGACGTCACACTAGGGATAGTATTACTGGTACGCCCTGCGTCGACGCCCATTTTCGAGTTTCGAAAAACAAACTGTAATACTCCGCAGCTTCCACTAGATGTCGGCCTATGCACAGCATGTGATCTAAGCAGATTCAACAAGCCTCAGAAATATATATATATATATATATATATATATATATATATATATATATATATATATATATATATATATATATATATATATATACATATATATATATATATACTCTGTGGTACCACACTACACTTAAATTCATTAAACATACACCAGCTGCTGACATCTTTAAACAGGCATGTGAATTCTTAATTAGGTGTACTTTCATAGATCAAGGAAGAAAGGCAGGTTAGTTTCAGAACATAGGCAGTATACTTTCATGAGACTTCTATAGTAATACTGTTTGATGATCCCCCCACCTGGGCAACCTGTAATGGAAAAGTTAGCGAGTACTTTATCTTGTCTTTTATAGCCTAGTACAAAAATGTTCAACCCCAGTACAACAATGTTCAATAATGTGCTGCTGTCTTTCTACAGGTTCTACAACCCATTGTACCTGAGTAGTCACAGGAGAACAGGATCCAAGATGAGTCTGGGACCCCTGGATGACTCCTGAGGCTGGAAGACGCTCTTCCTCGTCACAGCACCTTTGGTGTTGGGGCAGGCAAAGTGGCAGAGTTTCTTGGCTTTACTCAATGGAACCCCTGAAGTATAGACCCCCCTTTGTAAGAAGGAGTCGTTGGGATGCCGAGGCTGAGGGAAAAAGAGGAACCAAGTGATTTCGGAATGCCAGCAGTTGCGGTCTTCGCAGTGGTCTCTGTTCGGCGGATGTTACTTCTGTCGTGGAACACCTAGGAAGATGAAACCTGCTGTGGACTCTGAAAACGCCTGGCTGAAGAAGATAAGACCACTGGGGATCTTGGATGCCTTCTGGTGGCGGCAGGTACAGTGGCAGAAGTAGTTGTTGGGTTTCAGGATTTCACGTCTACCGACTTTTGTATCTTTGGTGCTGCAGCCACAGCATGGACTTCTGAAAGTCTTCTGGCAATTTAGACTCAACCACTGGACTGGACTACGGACCCTCACCAAGGGTGAGGTGTCACACACAATCATTGTGTCACACACACCAAAACCAGACAACCACCACACACAATATGAGTTGACTTCAGACTCCATTCAAACATGTCCCACCCCAAAGATGTACCCACAACAGACAGCCCCTGGGAAGGCTCTAGTCAGTCTGACAGGAGGCAGCCCCAGGGCCGTATATGGTATTTCCACCCAACAGCCAGTCACAGAGAAAGAAACAGAGACAGTGCTTCCCAGGACTTTGGGAAACAAGTTGTAAAGGCAATAGAAGCCAAGAGGCTACAGTGGCTATCTTGGCATTCTTCAGGAATCCATTGATTCTTATGGCAGGACCTGGGTGTCCCAACAACGAAGGACACTCAGAGCCACAGCCAAGTCAGCATGTAGCTGCCACCAGCTCATACCCTGCTCTCTGGGCCACACAAAGGCGCCACAAAACACATAAGGGGTACATGGGTGTTCCCCAACCCATGGGTGCCATAAGTTTATCCCACGGGTGTTGTTCACTAAGAGGAAAAATGAAGAGGTGCACTGCCAGAGGTCCTGGCTGGACCTCAGTGGCAGAAAACATAAAGAAAACACACACACAGAGAAGTGGGAGGACAAGAACTGGGAGGCCCTGACCCTCCAAAAAGGCATTTCCAGCATCACAGTAAGATTCACAGAATCCCTGCAGGTTTTGTTCGTCCTCCTTTCAGAATTCTTTCTCTTATCTCTGACATGTTCTCCTTGATGTCATAATATATAGCCAGCCAACAGTATTAGGGCTATGGGAGGTTGCGCTGTGTTTCTGCCACATAAAGCCCAACACCCTAAACTTTCTTGGTATCTAAGTAATATATTTTATTTCTATTTTCATATCTATATTTGTCTGGGCCTTTAATTATTGTGCTCTTTCCTATTTTGCGCTTGCTGTATCTTGGATAGATCTGCACCCACTACATAGTACAGCTTGCAGCTCAGCCAGGCTTCCAATACCGGGAGCTATGGCTGCTTCAAGTATTCTACGCTCCCCCCCCCCTAGTTGTAATTAAGGCTCCCAGTTTTATGGTATTTATTTTTTCAACATGTCAATCCTCATTTGTCCATATTTATTTTTTTGTAATTTCATCTGTATTTATCCACATTTATAGTTCCTCTGTTTAAAAATTGCAGTGCTTTGGTGCTTATAATGGCAAGTCCAATGAGCTTAGTTCTCAAACATCAAGCCAGGATCCATTTTCACCTTAAAAACAAACAGCTGCTCCTTATGCTGCCATAATAAAGACCTCTGTAGCCCCTAAAACTATTTCAAAGTGAAATAAAAAATGTTTTTAGCCTCTCCATTGTGTTACTTTGCACAGCCTTTAGCCTGCAAGGCATGATTGGCAACCTGAAGAGCTAATCAAGACACATGGGTTTCCACTTTTTTCATTTTTTTACAAATACGTACTGAAAGGAAACAGAGTGATTTCCGTACGTATTTATGTGTAAAAATTAGTAAAAACAGAAATCTGGAACCCTATTTATATTTTGCTCTAGCAGGGGGTTGTGGATGGTCAGTCAGAGTTTTCAAGGCACCTATCATCTCTTAACATCGCCAACCCATGTGGCTTCCACAAAAACAACTTATCAAACAGTTTATCTTATCAATGGTTGTAATATGTTATGTTATGGGTACGACATTCTTTCATCGTTGGGCATTTCAAGGCCTGCAGTTTAAAAATGTTTGCCAGTTTGAATTTTTTTGGACCCCACCCCCCAAAAAAAAAAAAATTCGATGAGCTGTCAAACACGTTTTAATTGCAGGTTTTGAAATGCCTGACAATGAAATGACATAGAACCATGTTATGTTGTGGTACCCGGATGCTTGCAATGCAGCAAAACAGTAACAGGTATGGCTGAGTGGTGCTGCAGTGTTTCTGGACATGAATAGCTCCACAAGACTGGGTTTCTGGCAGTCACTAGTCTTGGACAACATGACAAATAACAGGAGATTACAAAAGTGCATAACAGTCACAGATACAAAGAGGTCATTTTATAATGGGTTGGTGCATAAAATGTAGGTGTAAAAGCAACACATAATCCTTTCATGCCTTTTTATTATTAGTATAATACAGCCATACATATATGGCTTTATATATGTTTTATGTACAAATACAGATAAAAAACAGTGAAAAACTATCGTAAAACAAAAATTATGTAACAGATTACTAAGGAGGAATAAATAATGAAAAATAATTGTAGTCTATCCAACAATGTCTCAAAGTCTTACCAAAGTCATGACATATAATGATTTAAGTTTAAGTCATTCCCCCAGCATATAACAACTCCATAGTTTATTATTAACTGTAATATCTTCATAACAGTCATACGCTTGCAAATAATTTCTACGCAATGTGATAAATGCCTGACATACAGTCAATAGATTTCTGTCACTTTCCAGTTGATGCATCTCACAAAGTCCACAGGACTGATCCGTTTACACCCATGCCCGAGTTACCTTACGGGTTTCACTACATTAAACCTTATTCTCTTATAATGAAATCTGAGTTTAGTATTTGTACAACTCAGTACTTGCCTAGGTGATTGGCTCATATTCGGATCAAAAGGGTAATATTAATGAAGGCGCCCACTCATACACGTGTCCTCAGAAAATGCAAAAGTAAAGATAACACACCCCGTTAGGGAATGGGACCAAGAGATGAGTTGCAAGGATGACAAAGTTTATATGATATAAAAATGCCAGCAAAGAGAGCACTCTGCTAAAAGTTACACGGGCAGCACATTATAAAAGATATTTCCATCATCGATGACAACAGTCGACTAGAGTAGAATTGAGGTTGCTGGTTGGTGGTGCACCTATGGAGACGCCTGCTCCATAAGGGATGCCAGGCGCCTTTTGGCCGTCGCCTCCCAGGCTATCTTGGTGCACGTGGGTCATCTGGGCTCATCTCCACAGTGAAGGTCAGGGCACCCGTGATACACAACTAACTAATGTAAGCTAAACAACAAGAAGAGACATTTCCAGAATAATGGCGAACACCAAATCATTGCATGAATGGGGATACTTAGAAAAGATGGGATAATATAGTGGCATGCCGACCTCTACATTCAGGGCTTCATTGAGATTGTGGTCCCCGCTCCCAGGTCCTCCCCCTGGGGGTTCGATCTACCGTCTACCTTCCCTGGTGCCTCATGATACGAACAGTCGTGTGTTACTTTTGAGAGAATATACTGCTGCACAGGATTAGGTCTGTGGTGGGTGACCTGGGATGGTCAAGGCGAGGGGTCAGATGTATCAGCATGAAAGGGATTGGGGGGTCGGGGCTGGTAGACCTTGGCCTGTTGGGGTAGGGGTTGAGAGGCCACGGGCAGTTTAGAGGAGATGGTTGGGCACTTGTGCTCGGACTGTTTCAGTCTCATGCTCTGCGGAGCGCACATGCTTTGGAAAGGATACTAAACATTTGCAACAGTGAATGGCTGGACTTCCATGAGAACAAGGCTCGCGTGGAGCAGGTCTGGGCTGGCGATGGCTTGGTCCCTCTGTGAGAGATGCTGGGGATGGGAGAGCTGTGAGTTTACAGAGGGATGAGTTTTGGGCCTAGTAGAAAGACGGTATTTGGCCTAACACAAAATGGTGTCTCATTGCCGGAACATACGCTATGTTATTGGTGTAGGTGTTTATGTTATTTCGTGCAGATGAGAACCGTGGGGGTGGGAGTGTCTCTCCCCTTGGCACACACGAGGGGGGTGGGCTAGGATTGGTATCTGGGCTTCTTTAGTCTCATGAGGCCCCTTGTTACTATTGCTTCTACTACCAATGGTCACCTTCATCATAGCGTAACTGGCACACAAAGATGAGCATGAAGAACTCGATGACCGGTATCAGCATCTTCATGATTGTTCCAAGGAATGAGGGTACGCAGTTGAATGCCACAGTGAACCAGACATTTTCCTTTGTGTGTGACTGCATTTTCATTTGGTCTTTTTTCTTTTGGATTTTCCAGACCACAACCTTCATGTTTACCGTGCCATCCTGTCTCACTCTGGATAAACATGGGGGTACTAAGGTGGAAGCGGCTCTCCTCCCCCTCAGCATTTGGAAGGGCAACACATTAGTGATCGCATTCAGGGTCAGGCAGTGAGTAGGGGCCCCATATAATTAGAGGGCTCGGGAACAAGTAGTAGTTATTGTTTTGACTTGTTATTTTATCTTATTATTTTCAGTGTTTTTATATGTGTGGAGGAAGGCCCAATAGGGGCATAAGTGATGTGAATGATGAGTGAGTAAGAAAGCAGGGGGATATTGCTCAAAACAGGGGACAAGTTATATGTTTTCTGGTTTTTATTTGTGTTTTTTATTTATTTTTTTGTTTAAAAACTGTTCCATGTTTCTTTGTATGTAATTGTGTCCCGTATATTGACATTAGAGATAGATGTGACAAAAATGTATTGATGACTCAGAAAGGAAGGCCCCAGCTATAGAAGAGAGAATAAGGGGAGAAGATCCCTATGAGCGTTGGGGGAACCGGACACAAAAGGCAAAAGTTCTTGGCCATGGGGATGGATAACCCACTGTCCCATATTTGCAAATACCTCCCACTATGCAGTGAGTGAATTAAAAAGTACCATGGTCAGTGGGTAACAGAAACAAAGGGGGAGGGACTGTTGCACGCCTGGCCGGAAGAAGGGTCCTTTGATACAGGAACATTAGAGCACCTATCTACGTACCTAACAGGAAAATACAAAGGAAAGCAGTTATAAAACAGCCAAGAAAATATATCCATTGCCCACCAAGCCAGCAGAAGGGTGTTGAAAACCAAATTGAGTGTCATGGGAGGTACGCCAGTAACATCGAGCACAGCCCCACCCCCACCTTATGACCCCTCCACCACCACCCCGCCCATTTGGCAGTAAATACTCGAGACCTTGAGGTAGCGTTAACCTCCACCCGTACAGAATTGGCTCAATTACGAGCTATATGTGAAGCAGCACGAGGATCAGAGGGAGAGCCCCAACTTCCAAGAGGTACCCCTCCCATACCGGAAGATGAATGGAAATCGGGAGACTTCCTTTTTAGGATTGACAGTGTGCCCATACGGGCCGTACGTTTAGACCAGGATGGGGACATTGATAGTGTAGGGTATGACACTGTGGCATCGTGAGGACTGAGGAGTATTGGAGTGACTTTAACTAATCGGAAGAGGGTGCCATCGGAGGGATACAGCAAGTGCTGCAAGCCACCCCTACAGTAGAAGATACATGGGAGGGGAGAATCAGAAACAGAATGGGAAGGATGGCCCTGGCCAAAAAGAAGGGAACAGGAGTAAAGAGCTGGAAAATGAAGTCAAAACTACAGATGCCCCTAATCCGCAAGGGAGTGGAGTGGCCCAACTCTGTCCCGTGGGCACAGATGAATAAAAACAACCTCCTCAAATCCCTCCCCCTCCCATGTAGGGCATGGGAAAATGGATCTATGCCTTTGAGAAAAACACTGTAGCTGTTCTCCTTGCCATAGGGGATATTAAAATCCTCTTTGTGTCCGCAGTGGGTGATCAAGCAGACTCGTTCTGGGTGAAAGCAGTTTTTCCGGGTATGACTATAAGTAACGATAATCATGATGGTGCGTCATTTATTAATGTCCAAGCACAAGTTTGGGATGCACTGCAGAGAACCTTCCCCGATACCCCTGACTTACATTCCATAATGCAGTGCACCATGGGGGATGAGGAAGATGCTGCACAGTTCATTCACCAGGTCCAAGAGCTGTGCTGCGCGGAGAGGGGAACCATGTGGGCCAAGTCTACCTCCCTATTTTATTTCATCATTAAGCTACCCTCCAAAAGGAAGTACAGAAGGCCCTTGACAAGCTAGCAGTGATAGAAGCCAAGGGCTGGCCCGAGATTCAGAGCATCATAGTACATCACTGTTGGAGGATCAAAGAAAGAGAACAAGAAACTATTCAGAGATGATTAGCTGAAGATCGAAACTAGTGCATACAAAGTTGGCGAAGGTCACGGCAGCAGTAGAATCACCGCCCACAGAACAGCTGGGTGAGGAAGGGTGTGTCTCTGTGGCTACACAGGCAAGAATGGCAGCGGTATGGACAAACAACGGGCAAGAGCATTGGGGGGGTGAACAACAATACATGGGATCCCAATGGCAAGGAAGAACGGCAAGAGGACAAAGTGGGTTCCGGGGGCAGAGGGGAGGAGGATATGGAGGACAAGGACCCAGAGGGGGGAACCAAGGTCAATGCTGGTCCTATGGGAGGAGGGGGCACTTTTCGCAGGAATGCTGCAGCAGGCAGGGAGGGAATTATCAATACAACCAACCCTATGACACCCCACCCCAGTATGGCCCCCCCACCTAGGAAGCCCACACAGACTTCCCCAAGGGGCGTACGAAGCACCCCCACAGCACGCATAGCCACCCCTCCACTGCCTGACTATAACACATTTGCCACCCAACTCATATGATGCAGGCACCCCAAAATGCCCAAGTCAGCCACCCCAATGAAACAATAACCCTTTTGCCACTGCCACAAATGGCACGCCAGCACCCTACCAGGTGGCATGTGTGCTCAGTGAGAACATCTTTGCTTGCCCAGAGACAGACACATATCCCGATTAGGATCGCAGCCCACAGAGAGCACTTGCGTGTCCAGTCCTATCCACTACCTTGCATCCAGAAGAGGAACCACTGGTGGGGACAGAGATAGGGAACAAACAGTTCATCTTCATGGTGGACTCGGGGGCAGAGAAGTCATGCATGCGCAAAGGTGATTTTCCGTTGTCTGGCCAAGCTCTCGATACACAAGGGATCTCTGGGGCTGTGGTCACGGTTCCTTATACAGAAGATTTGAATGTCAAGATAGGGGGGAAAACAGTGCGAGCACCCCTACTCTACTACGAAAGTTCCACTGTTAATTTACTGGGACAAGATTTACTTGGCAAGCTAAACATGACTGTATCATTTACCGAAAGGGGGATTGTTTGTTCCACCCCAGGCATGTGCTTCCTCAGAGCAATGCTCTTGATACACCCCATGGCCAATGAACTGAGGGCAAGAGCGAGGGGAATACCAGTAAATCCTGACATGTTCGTGTGTGGGATAAGGGTACTGGCTGGAGCACTACCTGAGCTCACGAGGAAGGAGTGGAGGATGCCCTCACACTTTGTGTTCCACCCCATTTCTTCCCCCAAGATGGTTGCTGGCACAATACTGTCCTTCTATACGGAAGGCGTGCAAGTGTCAGCAAAGAGGATAGTAGCAATAGGGATGGCACTGCATGGATGTGAATGGCGAACAGTGTTGTTCATTGATCCAAATATACCATTGTGTGAGCTAACTGATGAAGAATTGTTCACTGATGACAACAATGATGGGGAAATTATTTTAGAAATAAGCATCCCCTGTGAAGTGTTGGTACAGTAAAGAAAGGTTCCAAGCCCCCTCATGGCTGTCGTCAGCGCACAACTTTCTGTGACACAGATATGCAACAAGTACCTCCTCACCCATGGACCACCAATCCCCATGATGTGGGCTTGCTAAGAGAAGTAACCCTTGTAAAAATAACACTAACTCCAGGAGCTATATTGCCCAGAGTAAAGCAATACCCCTTTCTAGAGAGGCCGAGGAAGGGATTCAAGAAACACGGAGTGCGCTCCTACAGCAACTAATAATTGTTCCCTCAAACTCACCATGTAATACGGCTGAGTACCCCATTAAGAAAGTGACAGGGGGGTTGTGGCGTATGATTCAGGACCTCTGCCCACTTAACGACATTGTCCAAAAGGAGTTCCCGCTTGTTCCAAATCCTGCCTCTATTTTATGCAGCATTCCAAAGCAGGTCACACACTTCACTGTGGTAGATCTGAAGAATACGTTTTTCTCGGTGCCCCTTAACCTTCAGTCACAGTACCGCACTGCCTTCACTCTGGTGGGAGGATATATGAAGACCGTTGCTTGCCCCAAGGGTATTGTGAGAGCCTGAGCATATTCAATAGAAAATTGCACGAAGATCTTGGCAATATTCAAGTTCCAAGCACCATTATTCAATACGTAGACGATCTGCTAGTAAGTTGCCGGGGAGATTGCATTGCCCTTCTCCAGTTTCTCGCACACAAAGGGTACAAGGTAGCCAAGAAAAAACTACAATACTGTCTGACTGAGTTCTTGTACTAGGGCCAATTGATTTCAAAAGATGGCAAGAGAATAATCCCTGATATGGCAGAATGGTGCGTGTCTCAGCCAGACCACACAAGAAATTCCTTGGAATATGCAATTACTGTAGAGCATGGATCCTAGATTATGCATCCTATACAAGGCCCCTTTTGCAAGGTCTCAAAGAAGCACAGAAAGGCAAGACACACATCATTTGGACAGCAGAAATGCAAACAGCATTTGACACCCTAAAAGAGTTGATCTCCACAGCCCCAGCCCTAGCCACACCTGATTATGAGCGAGAAATTGATCTTTTCTCACACTCCAATGGCACTTTAATGACAGAGGTATTAACACAAAAAATCACCATGGGTCACAAACCTTTGGCCTATTACAGGGGCACACTTGTTTCAGTGATGCAACGTCACTTCGCTTGCCAACAGGCTCTTGCAGCAGCCGACTTCGCTATTCAAAAAAGCTCCACAATTGTCATGGGGTGCTCAGTCACCCTGTAAGTGGAGCATTCCTTGTTTGCAATACTTGAAAGATCAAAGTCCACCCTCACCACAAAAAGGGCTTCATTGTACAAAATAATACTCTCAAGTCCAATATTCATGTGGTAAGATGTAAATCGGTAAACCCAGCCATGTTCCTCACAGAACCATTTACTGTCCAAGATATGCAAGAACATGATTGTGCCATGTACAAGGGAGAAGGGGATGACATTCCAAAAGCAAGGGACAATGTATTACAGGAAGGAGAAGTGTTCTTCGTTGATGGCTCAGCATCCATCAGCCAAGAAACAGGTGAAAAATAAGTAGGGGTAGCAGTAGCGAGGTTGGAAGATGGGGAGTTGAGACCCTAGTTAAAAAATGCCATGCACTACTCCACCCAGGATGCAGAGCTAGTGGCATTGATTGAGGCCCTCCATGCAGCAAAAGGATTTGCAGTGACAATATACTCAGACTCAGCATACGTAAACATGACAGTACATGCAGAGCTATCCCAATGGAGAAGGAAGGGGTCCAAAAGGGCTGACGGGTCCCCGGTACAACATGCAGAGCTACTGAATAAATTAATTGAAGCACTTGCAGAACCCCCTGTAGTAGCCTTAGTGAAATGCCAGGCACACACACATAACGTGGATGAAATATCTTTGGGAAATGCAGCAGCAGACGCGCCAGCAAAATAAGCTGCATATCTCCCCATACCCATGAGTGCAGACTGTATTTCAATAAGCAAAACAGAAATCCAAATGCAGGTAACAATGCACTACCCATTACACAAGAGCTGCACAAGAGAGCGCTGCCAACAGAACAAAATGTACGGACCAAACGGTGGTGTACACAGTCGCCCACTGATTTGCTCTGGAGACAGGACACACGGAAAAGGTTGTCATGCCCTCAGAACTCTTATATGTGGCTTTCGAACAATTGCACTTTCCTGCCTATAGCTCAAAGCAGCACATAGCAGCCGATCTCCAGGAAGATTGGTTTATCCCAGACCTTCAAGAGTATTTCAATAAAATGGTATTCGAGTGCACGACATGCCAAGTATTCAACTCTGGAATGACTCTGAGAACAATGCGAGGAAAGCTACCCCGCCCCATAGGTCCTTTTCGTGAACACATGGGAGAAAGATGTGATGGGGCAAGATATTTGATTGTGGTGGTGTGTCCTTTTTCTAGATGGGTGGAAGCAGGGTCCTCTGCCCACCCAGACGCAAAGTGTGCAGCAAAATATTTAGTCATAGAAGTATTTCCCTGATGGGGAATATATGACGTCATATGATCAGACAATGGTACCCATTTTGTACCCATTTTGTAAATAATCTGTTCAAAAAGTGACATTGCTACTGGGAATAAAAAACAAAATGTGCTCAATTTACCACCCACAAGTGAACAGAATTGTAGAGAGAATAAACGGCCCCCTTAAAACTGGGTTTACTGCCTGCCCTTAGAACTCTTTCAGCTGTGCCCTCAGCCTAGCAAGGACCACCACCTATCCCCCCATGAATTAGTTACTGGCTGACGCATGCAAACGCCATTGTCACCAGTAAGAATGGTGTTTGACACTTACAGGACAGCCACTGTACTATGGGAAGATTTTAAGGAATATATCACACGGCTCACACGAGCAGTAAAATGCATTGCGAAACAAATTGCGCCACCATTCACCACAGTGAAACAGACACAACAACTGGAGCATAAGACAGCCCAGCACAACCTCTGATGCCAGGAGAGTTTGTATACATACAGAGTTTTGTGAGAAAATGGAACTCACTGAGATTCCATGGGCCATACGAGGTGATCTACTGCAACCCTCTTGCTGTAAAGGTGAAGGGGTTGCAGTACTGGATCCATTGCTCAGATGTCCGAAAAGCACATGATAGTATAGCGCCTGAAACACTGGATAACAGCCAAGCAAACACTGCAGGTTACTGGGGATAAGAAAGGCCAGAAAAACATGTAAATAGTCAAAGTAATGTGTGGTGCTAAATGTAAATAGGTTTAAAAATGATGAAAGCTCTCTCTCTCTCTCGTTCTCCCTATCCCGTCCCGTCTAAAACGTTATTAATGCCCGCCCCATTTTATCCTTTTCCATAGGTGCAAAGATGCTGGAGTTGACGCCACTTAATGCTAACATTCAGTCAGATAGCAGTAGGAATAAGATGAGTGCAACCCGAGCGAACAGCTATGACTGTGGGCTGCACTTTATTGCTGTATTTTTACAATCACAATGTTAATTTTAGGCATTTATTGGGGAGCATCTTTTATCTGGGGGAGCCCATATAAAAGAAGGGGGTGATGGGGTAAGATGGAAGGGAAGCAGCAACATGTCTTTAAACCTAATCAGTCTATACAAGAATCTAACCAGAGTGACCCCACAAACTGTATTAGCTGTAAATAATGAAACTGAAAGCATATCAGCTGCATTTAATGTCACTTTGCCATCCCCTACCATGTTGACCATTCCGCAAGCTACCTCACAACCTAATGTAATATCTACCTGAAGGCTCAATGAAATGTTTAATGTGCTACTCACCCCAGCACCCAATATGATGTCAAGATCCTCGTCCTCCACTATAGTACCCCAACAGACTAATGTACATACTGATGAAAATGTAATTACTGATGTTGCCCCCATGTATACTACTCCATATATAGCATTGCCCACCACTAATATTGCATGTAATAGCTCCCAATCCACATTGTGCAGTAGTTTAATGGTTCACGTGTTACCTGCAAACGTACAAAGTTCATGATGCAACAATGACAGAGTGTGTAGGAGCTTGACAGGGAAGTGACAATATCTCTTGCGTAATAGAAGGAAGAAAAGACAGATACGCAATATAAATATGATGCCTACCATGGTTTGGGACTAGACAAAGTAGACGACCTCCGTCATCCTGGGCAGTCTAACAGTTGGTATTCGGATAGGAGTGCCATGGGAAGGTAAACGACCAATGGGAGCTGCTACGTGTGTTCTTTAATTCCGCATGCGTCTGGGGCGCCCAGGGTTTTATTGCCTCAAGAAGCTCCCCTAGTAGAGTCACAATGTCTCATCCACCTTATACTATGTAGGATAAAGAGCACCTTTCAGGCAAACACAGTAAAAATGAAACTCCTCCCGCCAGATGAGAGGATTTGCAAAAAGAGATCTATAGGCACGAAATGCTTCCAAGAACCATTCCTGGCTATAGACGGTGCAAGCTTCACAGACAACAAATGGCAGGAAGCAACGTTTATGTGCAAAGCTGAGGAGTTGCGTGGCCTCTCTAATGAAAAACTGGACTTTGTTGAGAAGGCATGTGCACATATATGGACTGAACATATCACAAAACCTACATGAGTCACAGCCCTTGAAAAGCCAATCAAGGTACTGCAAGAAGAAAATTATGAACTTTTTTATGGCAAGGGGAAAATATTCATAGGTTCTAACAAACATTGCAACAGATTTATCATTATCCCTGATCTTCGAAAAGGCACTGCTGCCTTAATGGACTATTACTGGGTGTGCTGCAAAAAGGCGTACTTCCACCTTCCATCATCCTGGAGGGGCTATTATGCGCTCGCAACACTACATCCCACGCTGCTGGTAGTACCTGAAGAGCACCTAAAGGGGGGAGCTTTGCCACTAGATGGACAAGTGGCACCTCGACCGACTTTATCATCTGTTTCAGCAAAAGTGCTCCTTGAACTACCTGTCTCAAGAGTCATCTGACCTTCTCGCACAGATCCCTGATGAATACAAACTTTTCAACTCAGCAGACATTTTTTGCATCCCTCATACCCAGCATCCAAGCAAGAGCAAACGCCAAATGGTTGCAAATCGTCATATTGGAGCTCATCCAGCTGGTAAATGACACACGGGTGGGTTTCAACATCATCAAAGTGGAACTACAAGCACTTGGACTAATGATGATGCAAAATCGATATGTGTTGGACCTCCTCACTGCTATGGAGGGTGGTGTTTGCAAAAAGATATGGAGTTCATGTTGTACATTCGTACCTTCTGATGCTGAAAACTGGACACTATCACACGTGATCGCAGCAGTACATTAACTTGGTGTGAAAATCAGAAAAGAAGGAGGGGTGCAAGAAAATGACTAGTTCAGTATGGCATTCAACTGGGTACCCTCATGGCTTGGAACAATCATCAAGATACTGATACCGGTCAATGGGCCTCATTAGGACCCTGGCGGAGAGGGTATTACGCCAGCGTAGTGCATGGCGTACCTCTCCGCCATACTACGAGTTCCCGTAGCGCCATGGAGGTTTTCTCCGCCTGGTTTTACCAGCCGGAGAAAACCATGGCGCTACGGGACCTCGTTGTTAATTACGCCACCGTATTTTACGGTGGCGTAATTAACTCCTTCCCCACTCCCATTATACCCTATGGGGCAAAAATGGGAATGGGGAAGGGCAGAATGGGGATTGGGGATTTACCGCTCCGCCGAGGTCGGAATGGGGCGGTAAATCCGCCAACCCCCATGGCGCTATCGGCGGCTTTCCGCCATGCTTCGCGGTGCATTTAGCACCGCGAAGTCCGCCTGGGTCGTAATGAGGCCCAATGTGTTGTTCCTGCTCATATTTGTGTGTGCCAGTTAGGGCTCCGATGCTGCACAAAGGCGGTTCCTAGTAGTGCGATGATGATGGTGACCATTGGTAGTAGAAGCAATAGTAACAAGGTGCCTCATGAGAATAAAGAAGCCCAGATACAGAGAGGCGAGAGTAACGAGCCCAAATACCATATGGTGGCAATATACCACACTGGGGATGAGGTGGACAATTACTATCATACCACTATCAAGCAACCCCAGGATCTCGAAAATTACAATTAAGTGTGGCTCGACCTAGATGGGGGTGGGGGATGTATTTACATGATGTGTAGACCTGAAGAATATGCACAACGTGGGAAGAGTTTAAGAATTGTATGTAAAGCGTGGATGCCTATAAAATGTAGGCCCGCATTGGACGAGATCTGATGAACATAGAAATACTGGGGGAGGGTATTTGTTACTTTAGGAATAACGAAAGGGGGGAAATGTTGGGAAGGAGATGATTCTAGCCCACCCCCCTTGCAGCAATCACAGTAAATAAACCACGTGTGAGCCAAGGGGGGAGACACCCCCACAGTACTCATCTGCACGAAATAACATAAACACCCCATCTAGCATATGTTCTGGCAATGAGACACCATTTTGTATTAGGCCAGACACAATCTTTCTACTAGGCTCAAAACTCATCCCTCTGTAAAGTCACAGTTCTCCCATTCCCAACATCTCTCACAGAGGGGCCAAGCCATCGCCACCCCAGACCCGATCCAGGCAAGCCTTGTTCTCGCAGTAGTCCAGCCATTCACTGTTGCAAATGTTTAGTATAATTTCCAAAGAATGTGCGACCGAAAACAGGCCCCAGCACAAGTGCCTATCCATCTCCACTAAACTGCCCGTGCCCTCTCAACCTCCACCCCACCAGGCCAGGGTCTACCAGCCCCAACCACCCAATCCCTTTCATGCTGATACATCTCTGATCCCCTCACCTTGACCACCCCAAGAACACCCACCACAGATCTAATCCCGTGCAGCAGTATATTCTCTCAAAAGTAACACACGTCTGTTTGTATCATGAGGCACCAGTGAAGATAGATGGTAAATCAACCCCCAGGGGGAGGCACCTGGGAGTGGGGACCACAATATCAATGAAGCTCTGAATGTAGAGGTCGGCATGCCACTATATTATCCCATTTTTTCTAAGTACCCCCATTCATGCAATGATTTGGTGTTCGCCATTATTCTGGAAATGTGTCTTCCTGTTGTTTAGCTTAGATTAGTTAGTTGTGTATCACGGTTGCTCTGACCTTCACTGCAGAGATGATCCCAGCTGACCCACATGCACCAAGATCGACTGGGAGGCGATGGCCAATAGGCGATTGGCATCCCTTATAGAGCAGGCACCTCCATAGGTGCACCACCAACCAGCAACCTCACTTCTACTATAGGCGACTGTCATCATTGATGATGCAAATATCTTTTATAATCTGCTGCCCGTGTAACTTTTGGCAGAGCGCTCTCGGGCAGCAGAGTTCTCTGCTGGCATTTTTATATCATATAAACTTTGTCATCCTTGCAACTCATCTCTTGGTCTCATTCCCTAACGGGGTGTGTTATCTTTACTTTTGCATTTTCTGAGGACACATGTTTGAGTGGGTGCCATCATTATCTACAATGCACTTTAGTCACAAAGTCAATCATATTTTGCTCTTAATTGACCCCATCAATTGATTTTTTAATGCATGCCTTTATATCAGATTCAGTAGTCAGCACCACACTATATTTACAGACTCTTCCGCCTCACCATGATATTCCCACCAGTCAACCATTTTTTCAATTGGGATTTCTCTGAATTTAGTAGAAATGTACTCCTTAACTAACTCCTAGAACTTTCAACACTGATTCAGTCTAATAATATCCATCAGTGCTTCACATTGTTGTATTCCCCTTCATCTCATGTGCATCTTTATCCATTTTCTATATGTTGCTTTCCTGTAGTTACTTGCAGTTGGAATATCTTGCATTGGAGAGTTGCTTCGGAGGGTCCATTGTAGATCTCTTTTAAATAATATCTTAGCTGAGGCCTCTTCTTGGTCAAAACCATGGTGAGTAGAATGTTTCTGAGATGCGCACCATTTTTTCTCATTACACCTTTTCTGTACAATACAATGACTCACTTGTGTAACAAACAATTTGTAATTGTTTAGGCATCTCATAGACCTATTCCATGATTCCACCTTTTGTCGTATATTCCTAGAGGTGTCCATAGCATAGCCCAAGTGGCTGCCTAAAATCAAATCCTGATCAATTGTTTGAACCTTGTTATTAGCCTTCTCAATATTTGGAAGATCCTAAATGATCCAATTGGCCTCTTGAATTGGAATAGTACCAACTATTCAATTTTTGTCCGTGACAAGGGCCCTTGGTTATGTAACTTCCCATCTTACTATAACTGGGTAGTGATCACTATACTCCCTTCGCTCAATCACTAGCTCAGCAATGATTTGTATCTAATGAACGAGGGCAGCAGAATAATGAGTAACCCTGGAGAATCGGTCTGGTATATTCCCTGGGCAGTGCTTTTGTAACATTAACATACCATAAGGGTTCAGTAAGTCATTTCATGCCCAACCTTCCAAGTCCAATATTTCCTGCTTTAAAATTGTCTTAGGTATATTTCGTAGTTTATCCCTAAGGTTAAATTCATATTGAGTGATATTGGCTGGGATTTATATAGGTCCTATATTCATGAGGGCTGAGGGATTACTAATGAAATTGTCTTCACTTAGTCCCTCTTGATCCAATCTAATGGTATTGGTCTCTTTATTGCCAGGGGGAGCATAAATATTAACAATCAGTAATGATTTAACAGAGCCCATAAGATCGGTTCCATTGATCATCGCTAATTGCGCTGTGGTAATTGCTCAAAGCTGCTGGTGAGTCCTTTGAGTGTCCCCCAAACTCAGGTTTGGGCAGTCCAGTAATGCGGCGGTAATAGTGTTACCACTGCATTCTTACCGCATCGCGCAACCCCTAATGAGGCCCATAGTCAGATGCACATCCACCTCCTTAATAATATATGCATGTCATAAACCCACGGCCCACATTACGCCCCCAAGGTCAAAACAAAGGCAGGGTGGTTGCAG
Organism: Ambystoma mexicanum; assembly: GCF_040938575.1. NCBI lineage: Eukaryota > Metazoa > Chordata > Amphibia > Caudata > Ambystomatidae > Ambystoma > Ambystoma mexicanum. The sequence continues at coordinate 410,540,261 of NC_090923.1, read as the reverse complement.
GGGTTGTGGGAGGAACGTATCTGAGTCGCTGTCACCTTTGTCCCCAGTGCTTGGTGTGGGGGTAAAAGGTGTGCAGGAGGCAGAACCAAAGGAAGACTACGCTTCCCAGCAGCCCCGGGCCTAAAACTACAGCTCCGGCAGCCCAGGAAACGCCCAGGACAACGCCCGACGCAACGCGCATGCGCGAGGAAGCTAACGCGCATGCGCGATCCCGGAAAGCTTGTCCGTGCTTGACTCTGCTGCCGAGAGGACGCATCTGACGGAGCTCCAGCGAAGCTTCTCGCGGGGCCGCCCTCGCTGCCGGATACATCTTCAGGCCCCGCGATGCCTTCCTTTTAAAAGCTAACCAGAGGGAAATTAAAACTGGAAAGAAACTCTGCTTACCAGTGACATTTAGGAAGTCTTTATAAACTTCGGGGAAGATACGCGAAAGTTCGCGAACTAACTATGAACCCACTAAATCTGCATGTGATGTGCATTCGCCAGTTGCGGGTGCAAACGTAACGTTATGCTCGCCTGTTGCGGGCCATTCGATGCCGTATTCGCTGTTGCAAGTACTTGTGAAATGCCAAAAGGCGTGAGAGGGCAAAACTAACTTTCTCCTTTTTTGTCAGGAGTTTACCGGCACCTTCAGCGATCTGATTTTTTCGCAACACACAGTCTGCGGAGCCGGCGGGCGGAAGAAGCGCACTGGAAAACTAGAGCTAAGTGCATTAACGTGATCAAAGAATTGTGTTTGAATTCATGTTTTAGATCTTATGGTGAAATGTAATAGGGACAAACATTAATGTCAAGTTGAAACCGGATATTGAAGCCAGATTAGAATATTGTGTTTATAGAAACCCAAGGCTGGAGCAAACTTGTGAATGAGGTAAACAGAGTGTTGGGTTCCAGTCTGAGGGGTAATGCATGCATGAGGTAAGAATGCATGACTGAATGAATGCCCAAACGTTAAAAGGCAACTACCAAAGTGAAAGATAGTTCACACTCAGAAGGTCTGGGAGCAACTCAACCCCAAAAAAACCCTTCCCTATCCATAACCTCTCCCTAACCCTCAATCCGGTTACCCTACAATCCCGAAACCCATCCAATCCGTGGATCCTAACCCTCTTTCCCCGTGGGGGTCGCAGTGTCCTGTGTTTCAACTAATCCAGGCGCCAAGACCGTCAAGGGGAGGTAGGAGTTCTTGCTACTTCTGCGTTGGGACGGACTTCCCCTTGACAATGCATTCCTGACATGAATAGGTAGTCCACCTAACTGTCCCGTACAAGCAACCTTGTGTATACTATTCCATATACCAATATGTAGGGGAGCCACTGAGGGTCATTTCAAGTTGTGCGGTCTCCCAGTAGTCAATACTCTATGATACCGCCCAGGACAAGGACAATTAGCGTTACAGCAACTTGGTCCAGTCCTATCAGCGCTGGATCCCAAGTTGCAGTGGCACAGTATGTGCCCATTTATTCTGGGCCCATTGGACCCAATACGGCATTTTCAGCACAATTACCGCAGCACTAATACCACTGCAGACTGTGCCCGAAAATGGAAGAAAAGTCTCCAGATTTACCCCCAGCTCAGAGTTGGAGGTGAATCCCCAACTTTCCGGCCAACTCATAGTTGGGCGGAGCAGTAATGCGGCACTAATAGCATTACCGCTGCATTTTTACCACACCGCCCAACTTGTGATGAGGGTCCAAGTTCCTTGCAGTGCAATAAAATTGTACTGATCTAATATGTCAGTTCTCTTTTCTTTGGTGTTAGGTGCATGTCCATGGGTGTTCCACGACTAAAGGGATAATATCAAGCTATGGCCTATTGAGAACTCTGGGCTATTAGATGGATGACAGCTAAAGCCAGCGCAGATTGTCTGTGTCACATTGCCCTGGTGGGCCTTACCCAGTGACCCTATGACTTTTGTCCCTAATCCCCGGGCCGGGAAAATAGCTCAGTGTAAAGCACTGGTTTGAATCTCAAAGCTGGCTATAAGAACCCAATTGTTTTTTTCCCACAAAAATGTTATCTTTGGCTTTTTCATATGTACATTTGAGAAACACCTGTATTGCTGATATCCCTAAAGGTCCTATGTTCACTGGAGAAGTATTTTGTAGCAGTCAGAGCATGCCTTTGTACAGTTCTTCAGCACAGGTTAATACAGAAATGAAAAATACATTAGAAGTCCTGACATCAGCGGCATAGGCATAATGTTGATCTACAATAGCTATATCCTCAGACTTGATGGTGTGTAACTGTGGGATCAAGTGAAATGGGTGAAGAACTGCTGATCTATTTAAGATAATGTTCACATAGGAGCCTTCTACTGAGGGAGACCATTGTTCTGTTCAATTAACCTATTCTATGGGGTGTACCCCACTCAGGAGGGTCTACAACTTTGCTTTAGCTCACTGCACCCTTCACAGAGAATAGATATTCATTTCCATATCAGTCCAGCACCGAAATGCTAAGCAAATCACCACAGAACAACAGCAACCCCAGACACATGTTTCGGCTTTGTTGGCCCTCATCCATAAGGTGAAGCTGAGCCTCTCTAAGGTACAGTGAGCAAGGGGTCAAAGTCTGGATTACCCTTAGTGACTGAGGGTAAAACCCCAAGTTTTACAAAACGCGAACAAGTGTGGGAGCACCTCTACTGCGGATGAACGTGGTTCGTATAACCAGGGGTGGACAGGGAACCAAAAGAGGCCCTAGAAATGTTGCTTAAAGTGGATCCAATTTACAAATTTTCAGCAACCCCAACCCGTTTCCTATAAGAAAATGTGGAAATACCACACAAAAGAGGCCCAGCGCGCAGAAGCCTACTGGGAAATCTCCAGAGTTCCCTATGAGCCAGTCCATCCCTGCATATTACGTGTTCTATGGGGTGTACCCCACACAGGAGGATGAACAGCCATGTTAAGCTCATTGCCTCCTTTACAGATGATAAATATCTATTTGCATATCAGCCTTGTCCAACCCAAAAAGGACAGTCCAGCACCGAAATGGTAAGCAAATCTCCACAGAACAAGAGTACCGTCGCGTGTCGCCCTAGTCGGGCCTTTTCAGTGAGGTGAAGCTGAGGCACTGTAAGGGAAAGTGAGCAAAGGGTCCACATCTGGATTATCTTTAGTGACTTAGGGTAAAACCCCAAGTTTTACATAATGTACACAAGTGTGGGAACCCCTCCACCGAGGATGAACATGGTTCAAAAGACCTGTTCCATGGGGTGTACCCCACTCCGGAGGGTCTACAACAATGTTTTAGCTCACTCCGCTCTTCTCAGAGAAGAAATATCCATTGGCCCATTAGTCTGGCCCCACCCACAAGAGCAGTTCAGCACCGAAATGCTAGGCAAATCTCCTTTGAACAAGAGTAATTTCAGCAACCTGAGGCACGTCTTTCGGCCTTGTTAGGCCTCATCAACGAGGAGAAGATGAGCCTCTCTAAGGTACTCTTGTTCAGAGGAGAGTTGGCTGGCATTTCGGTCCCTTTCATGCAATTTTCAACGGAAAGCGTGTATACATCGCCTCAGCATTACCTTTAAGGGACTAAGGTATTAGTGCCATAACCGCTGTGCATCTAATTGTAAGCACATTTAATATAACAGGATACAAGAATGCATGCTGTCATAATGACTTTACAGGTTTGCCTACAAAGAGGAGATGGGTGTGTTGTTGACTACAAAATTACTGCTTCATTTGGCTAGAGTTGCAAATGGAAAAACTCGCAGAAAGTAAGTGTTGCCATGGGGTTTCCAGCATCTGCCCATTCTGTAGTGCCTGCATTTAAATCGACTCTGTAGGTCCCCCAGTTCAGGAAGGGAATATGCATGCACAGAGGCATGATTCCACTGGGCTTCGCCAGTTGTTTTGGCACCATTTGAAACTTTCAGAATCAACATTTACAAGTTCTCATGGCTGCAGCCATTACTGCTTTCTGCAGCACAGCAGAGATGAATTTGAATTTTTCGTATGGAATCGAAACAGGCATGGGAAACCCAGGGTCCTCTCAGAATACGAGCCCGGTGTAGATGACACTGACCATAGAGGAAGGTGCAGTCGGGCTTACTGAGATAAATTCACAGGCATTTTCTGTTTGGTTCTGTTAGGGAGAATTCTCAAAATGTGCTTATTTCCCTTACCTTTTGAGACTCCCAGGAACTTTGCTGGATTTCTAGGATTTGATTTTTTTACCTGGGAAGAGTGTGAGCCTTTTTTTCCACTCTTCCATGTATTTTGTGTGTGTTTTACTTTTGTGTTCTTTGGTTATGGAGTATTAAAACAGCTTCAGTGGCATCATCTTTTCTGTGTGTCACAAAGCACCTTCAGTGCAGTGGCACAAGGGTGTCTTTCAGACTCCCCAAGGTTTAAATACCTTCTTTGGGACTGACTACTGTCTCCCAGTGCATGTAAAGTTAAATTAGCTTTACTAGTCTTTTTAAATTTACTGACCCATCACACACTATCTTCATATAGAGTGCTGCAGGGGTTGCTTAGCTTCCCCTGAGTCAAAACACTCATGTAACAGTAAAATGTTACCTTTTCCTACTTTAAATGGCTGGTGGCAGTGGTTTAGCTCAACTACCATGATTTTTCCCGACCGCTAACAACGGTAGCTAAAAATCGGGTCAGCTATGTTTTTCAATATGGCGCCCCAGACCTGTCTGTAAAAACAGACTCCGGTCATCTTTTTTTGCCATTTCTTTTAGGAAAAGTCCTTCTTGTGTTTGTCTCTACGTGCCAACACAGGTTTGGTCCCTTTGTTCGTTGGCCTTTGGCGGGCTTCAGTGCTGAAGCCCTCCTCTGGCACCTGAGTGTCTGGGGTGGACAGGATGTGAGGGTGGTGCCCGGAACTCCCTGTGCTTAGTCTCCTAGGAGACCTGAATGCACTCTGGCGTGATTGGCTGGCTGGCTGTCTTGCAAGGAAAGCCACCCTGCTGTGTGAGTGGCAGAGAGCCTGGAATGAATGGGGGAAAACTGTTTAAAAGCAGGTCTCTGGGATTTGGAAAGCAGAGTCGACCACTGGAACGAAAGAACCGAAGACGAGCTGAAGGAAGATGACTGCTGCAACTCCTGGATGACCAGTGAAGCCCTGCTGCAGGTCCAAATTGCCTGAAACTCCAATCGACAGAGAAACTGTTCAAGGTTAACTTCTTCCCTTGAGTTTGGTGGGAACAACCAACTCATAAGCCACCTGGACACCGTCCCCATCTGATCGAATTTTCATCAGAGTGCTGTTGAAAACCGAATAGCCAGAGGGAAGGAAACCAGCTCGTGGACTTTAAAGCACTCACACATTAAACCGACGTCTTGCTACAGCTTTTGGCCTCATCCCTGGGCAGTGCAGGAACCTCCCGACATCCTCCTTCTTGTCCCCACGACTGAAGCTCAGGAACAGCGAGATCTGCTCGAACTGCCAGGAACAACTGCCTCAGCTACAGCTTTCTTCATTAACAAGGTACTGTGCAAATGCGGTCCGGAACTATTTTCGGTCATCGAGAAAGTGCGTGAAACTTTCCTCAATTTCGAAGGCTTGTCCTTCCCTAAACATTCGTCAAACTTTTCGCCTAACCAAACTCTTCTAAACTCTGTGGCAAAGACTTAACCGTTATCTACCAGAACTGTGCTATCCTATACAAAGACTCTGAACCATTGACTTTGGCCCAGGCCTATAAGAAGAATTGCTGGTTGTATTTAACTGAAACCCTTTGTCCTGCTTGTGAATGGATTTGGGCTGTCTATTCTTATAACCTTGTCTTTTTATCCCTTGAATAAGTAACTGAAGTGTCATTTTGTTCCCACTTCACAGGAGCTAAACTTGTTCATTTACTTACCGGTTGGATTTTTGTGGTGTATTAGTGTGTGGTATTGAGCTGCTTGTGCTAGTGTAATGTTTTCTAACTGACTGAGTAAATAAATGTATATATATATATATATTTTTTTTTTTATTTACTTGTGTATAATGAAAAACATTTGATTTTTACAAGACGTTGATAAACAGTAAGAAAAACACATTAGATATAAGTAGAAAAGAATCAGCAATTTTGAAAAAGATAGAAAGAAAAAGAAGCGTAAATAACCAGAAAACTAACACTTGACCAAAAACAAAGGATCAGAGAACGATGTTCATTGAGTCACACTTGAATGGATTGTAGATTCTGGTTTAAAGTCAGAGCCGCTTCTAAAATATTTACAGTCGCTATCGACCACCTAGTTCTGTCTCCTGCAATCAGACGGCACCACCATGTGTTTTCCTCTCGTAGTGATACGTCGTAGAACAAAGGGAGCAAGTAGGCTTCCCGCAGAAACGCGGTTCTGGGGCAGGTCATAAGTAAATGTCTTAGAGTTTCCACTGTTTCTGGGTTTGAACAGAATCTACAGTTTTTTACTTTAGTTTTCGTACGAATTGCTATAATTTCTTGCGTTGGTAGTTGGTTGAATCTTATTTTCATGAAGGTTTTCTGCATTTTTTTGTTGGGAAATTTTATGCAGTAGCTCATTGGTTGATTAAGTTTATTTGTTGTAGCTGGTAAATGAGCCAGGAGTTTGTTTCCTGTTGTTAATTCTCCAGTTTTGATCCAATCTGCTTGTGCTATTTTTTTCTAGATTCTGTTTGGGTTCTCATTAAGATCTTCTACTGAACAAGCCAGATCTACAAGTATTTTTATAGGTTTTTGAGACCAATGGTTTAGTGCTCTACAACGTCCTTGGCTGAGCTCGATCTGCACCAGTTTGCAAATTGGGAGGGTATCTGGGAGAATAATTTTCCGATAAGTCGCATCCGACTTTGATCAACTGATCCTTGCAATGACAATAAGCCCAATTCGCGTCTAACCGCTGCAATTGAAGAAGATTTCGGCAGACCAACCACCGCTTTCCACAAGTAGCCTTCCAGCTTCGTCCATATGGTATGGTCGATGTTCAACGCAGCGTCCATTCCGTAGATTATTGATGGCACTACCTTTTGTTTGTAGAATTGGATCGCTGGGAGAAGCGAAAATTTACCATGTTTTCGATCTACTAATTTCATTTGGGTTGTCAGGCTTTTGATCTTTATCCATAGTGCTGAGTGGGTCGCATTTTCTGACCTTTTTGACTCTATCATAATTCCCAAGTATTTTATAGTAGACACGGTTTCGACTTTTGTGTTGTTCAAATACCAATGGCCTTGAGCTGTGGTTGCTTGACGGCTTTTCCCCATTGTCAATATTTTTGACTTATGAATGTTTATCTCCAAGTCGTTTTCACTGATATAATTGGCCAAGTTCGTAAGCTGGCGTTGGAGACCAATTTGGGTTTGATCCATAAGGATCAGATCGTCAGCATATAACAGTCTGGATATTGCTGTGTTACCCACTTTGGGCGGGAAAGCTCTGATCGCTGGTTGTGAATGCTGAAAGTCTCCTATATAGGCGATAAATAGAGCCGGGGCGAGCAGACAGCCCTGTATTACGCCACGCTCTGATGGAAATTGTTCTGATAACATCCCTTGCTGATTTAGGCGTACTCTAAGTCTGGTGTCCGTATGTAAAGCAATCACCGGGCCTAAGATCTTTGCCGGACAATTCCACGTTGTTAGTTTTGCCCACATCTTTTGACGGTTTATCTTGTCAAATGCTTGTGTTAAGTCAATAAACGCAATGTGAACTGTTGGAGCACCGTTCTTTACATTTTCCTTTATGATGTTCAGAATAAGGATGTTGACAGTGGTGCTTGCGTACTTGACAAAGCCCGTTTGAAATTTGTCTAAACATGGCGCCAGCCTCTCCCAATTGTGGAATCTAGTTAATAAAAGAGTAGCAAAGATCTTTCCCATGATGTCAAGGAGGGCGATGGGGCGGTAATTTGCTGGACTTTCTCTATTTCCCTTTTTAAAAATAGGTACTATTATCTCCTCAGTCCATGATTTGGGTATTTGCCTAGTGATTGTACATTGCTTGAACATTTTTGTAATTAGGGAGGCCCATTCCTCTGGATGTTGCTTAAGGTCTACGTTAGTTACACTGTCAGGGCCAGGTGCCCTAGAAGTTTTTAATTTCAAGATTGTTGCCAAGATTTCGTCACGGTCCGCCAGATCTTCCCAAGACGATGGGATACAACATAGAGAGTTTCTGGAAGTTTGCGAAACAGGGGCGAATTGGGCTGAAAAGAAGGTTATCCACGCCTGCTCTGATATGGCATTCACAAGTTGGTTGTTTGTTTCGTCATTTTTATCTTTGATCAGGGTCCAGAATTCTCTTGGATTTTTCGTTGCTAATGTCTTCAACATTTGCTCTGAGTCATTCTGATACATTGCTGATTTATGCTGTCTCAACCAAGATTTATATGATATTGTCGCCACTTTAGCAGAATCCATTAGTTCCCGGTTTTTCGTAACTTTCGCCAAGCGGTTCAGTTTGCGCATTTGTTTACGCTTCAAAACCAGTTCGACATCGTACACATGTACCCCTTTTCCTTTGGGTCGGCAACACCGACCTTTATCTTTCCTATAGGGCAGTAGCAAGGGCATATAGTTTGGTCTATTCATTTGATCCGTAGAAGTTGTACTGAATACATCAACTTTCTTGATAATTTCCTTGATGTTAGTCGCTGTGAGTTGGATTTGAGGCGACTTTCGTGTTACTTCTACGTCGAATGGATATACTTGCTTAGTAGTAGGAGCGGATTCAAAGGTCATTACTAAAGGATTGTGATCACTAAATTGAGTTCTGTATACCTCGAAAGAGTCAGCGAACGGAAGAAAAGAGTAAGAAGTGTAAATATGGTCCAAAGTTGCTGATGTTCCGGCTCGTTCCCAAGTTGGAATTCGGGGGAGATGGCCTCGAGCTAATGCAACATTGTAAAATTTTCTCGAATCCATAAAGTCTGACCGCAGCCCACCTCTCACAGCAGAGGGGCAGAGATAGGACGTAACAAGAAATTGGTCAACTCTGGCATTCAAATCGCCGCAGATTATAATGCAGTCTGTTGCCTCTTCAAAAAGGAATTTGTCTATGGTTTCCGCAATGTTATCACAGAATTCAACGTTGCTTATTCTCTGCGGATTCCAATAGACATTGATAATTGCAAGATTCGATTTCGTTTTACTGCTCAATGATGTTTCTATGTGGAGCCATTCAGCTAATAGAGCTAACATACCATACGATTCAGCCACTTTCTTTCTAATAGTAATTGCCAATCCAATTTTGACTGCCGTTAGGAGACCTGAGGAAGGTCTTCCAAATAGACCTTTTACTGCTGGTGATATGTATGTATCATATCCGTCAAGCACTGGTAGTTCCGTAAGCCATGTCTCCTGAAGACAGATTATGTCGAAGCAGCTTAAGTCGAAGGCGTCTGGCTTGGTCAGATGATCGTAACCCCTCGTGTTCCAAGAACACATAAAGCTCTTTTTTTTGCAGGAGCATTCCAATGGTATATTCTTTTACCAAGAAACCTTAAGTAAGTGTTTGCTTGAATCACTGTATTAGTTGGTCCTTTGTGTAACTTGTACTACTGCTCACTTAAACTCTTGAAATAAGTCTGGCTGCTCAGCCATCGCTACCACTTTACTGTGTAGTACAGGCTTGTACCAAAGGTGAAATTGTGCTTACACTTGTAGTCTTAATTTCCTGTAGTGTTCCCAAAGGGTACTGCAGGTGATTCTGCCTAACAGGTTCATGTCTGTGTTGGGTTGGGTTATGATGTGGGATTGGCTAATTTAATAGGTAGCGTTGGATGTGAGTTTTGTGTGAACCTATGTGTTGCGCTTTATAAATCCCTTATATATGTACATAATTCCCACTTCGCTGTCTTCAACCTCTCTCTGGAACTTGGAATCCCTGCCCCTGTTTATTAAAGCCACAATGCTTTCCCATCTTCAAGAAGCATGAGCTGACCCATGGAGCTATTACTCAGTACCTTGTCTCCCTGTCTTCCATGTTGCTTATATATCTGTCCTTTAACAGAAACATGACCTACCTCTTATCTCAGGATCTCTGTGACCCCTCCCTTCAAAGTGGGCCCGTATTGATTGTTCTAGTGAAATGGTGTTGACCAATAACCATAATGATCCATCATTACAAACTCTTTTGGAACTCTCTATAGCCCTCAATCCAGTTGACCACCGTTCTCTCCATATCTATCCTCAGAATCCAAAACACTGTGCAGCCTCCTTTTCTCATGTGATGTTAAATGGGAAAGTAAAGGCGCATGGCTCTAACCTGAACAGGAGAGGATATGTTGCAGCCCACTAAAACAGGTAAACAGAGGGAGGGCTATTGGTCCTGCTATAACCCTCCACTAGATCGACTCATTTCAGGCTGTTTAATATGGAACAGAGCTATGGGATGTGGACACAACAGCACACCGTTCCACAACAAAGAGAAAACCAATTTGTAGCACTTGTTGGGATTTCCAGCGACTGTGATGACTCTCTAACACCTCTTGTAGCTTGGACTAACAATAGGAAATTGCACTAGCACTGCACTAAATGAGTTTGTGCTAACACACATAGGTGACATAAAAGATTTTCACTTCTACTGTAGTGGGTGGCTATGAATAAATATGTGGCAAAATGTCTAGAGCTATACGTCTTGTTCTAATCTAGTAGCATGTTTTTTCAGGGAAATGGCTGAGTAATGTTATGTTTTAATAAGTAATATTAAACCAAGATTCTTAATGCACATCTCCCAAAACCATGGGGATGGGGTGTGACGAATCAACTTCAGGGGTACCAGTGGCCCAGGGATGAACATCGGTTTCTAACCATCAATCAGCCACACACCTACAGTACACCAGAAGGGATCTGAACAGATTGGAAACACAAGTAAATGATTAACCTCCTTGTCCAATTTTGGTAACGTGGACGAAACAGCAGGCTTATCTCCGCAAGGTGGTGGATCGTTGGTTACTTGCAACACAGCGAAAATACAATTATTACCCAATGTCAAAAAGGACTGCCCCGTCAAGGTTGTATACACATATCTATTTTTATTATTATCACAACAGAGAGTTCTAGCACACTACAAAATACAACCTACCCTGTAAAGGAATACAGAGGACAGTTTCAAGAAGGACACGGGATGCACTCTTGATAATGACAGGAGGGTAGTCGGTAAAGTAGTTAATCCCAATGTTCAAGGATACTTGGTTTCGGCACAAAGGGAGCATTGGTTCATAAAATGTCACTAGGGGCCTTCGGAGAAGGATCATGGGGACAGAACCACAATGTACCTTGTGGTTGTAGAGGTTCTTGGTGCTCGACAGCGTCAAGCAGGTTTCAGGCCACTTTGCAGCTTTTGCCACAGAGTTCAAGATGGGATACAGCTGCGGGTATCAGATGGCAGGCAGTTCGGCGAGTGAGGCTGGAGGGACAGCTGCAGGCTGGCCTACACGCGCAGCTGGGGGTCAGGAATTGTTGTCTCAGTGGTGGTTGGTGGGTCTGAAGCACTGGTCGCAGTGTCTCAGACGGTGTGTGCAACTGCGGCTTGACAACGGTCAGCGGTGCAGTCGGTTGCAGCTCGAGGAGCTCGACTGCCTCAAAATGTCCTTAAAAGTGGACGCTGGTTGATGCTTGTCGGTGCACTCCTCCTAGTTCTTTGCTGGGCTCGTGTCGTCCTTTAAGGTGGACAGCCCAAAGCCGAGGAGAGTGGTGCAGGCAACGGCCTTGTCCTTCTTTTGGTTTAGAGACCCTCTGGCACTTTCCACCTAGGAAGCTTGCTTGCAGAGACTAGCAGGGCACACTGGGTGCTGCCTGGGTAACGGTTCTGCAGCTGCCAGAGAGTCTTCTGGATTCAGTGTCTCCCTCTGTTCCTTGGGAGATCTTTAGGAGAGGGATCATGCTTCCCTCTTGGAAATCCTGGCCTTCCTTCACTGGCAGATGCTGTAAGGCAGACTGTACCTCCAGCCAGGCTTTCAAATGAGTCCTTCTTGTTCCTCCTTGCAAAGTCTTCAGATGATCTGCTAAGAGAGGAGCTCAGCCCTCTTTTAAAGCCAAATGGGCCCCGGTGATTGGTGCAGGCTAAGCCTACCTTAATGAACCAATCCTGGGTGCCCATGGAACAATCGTCTGTTATGCGTGAGATCATAACCAGAGTGCTTTGCAACAGGAAAGTTAAAGGGGCAAAAACATGTACTGCTAAGTCCCACCCATCTTCCTGTCTGTTGTGGATCAAAGGGTCTCTCTGGTTAATTGAGCTGGCTGAGGTCCCTGATCAAAGCGCAGGTCTCCTGGGAAGTTATGGCGAGAACAGGCTTTTCTGTCTCCATCAAATCACATACTTCTTCCCTCTAAAAGGGGTCCCGCCTGCAGTGTTGCCTACTGTAAACAGTTGTCCCAGACATGACATTCACTGCCCTTCATACTAAGGATTGACAGAGATGCATATCAAAAAGATGTTGGGTTTCCTCTCCCCTTTATCAGCTCTGTGTCTAGGCCTCTCGCAGGCCTGCTTCAATTGACTCTCATCAGTATGCGTGCCACCAGAAGACTGGCAATGGGCCTTTGATATTTAATTAGTCTGGCCATGGCAGGAGGAAGGTATTACCCACCTCCTCTTAATGCTTTCATGTACTCCTGGCTGTCACATTCCAACTAAATGTGACAGGGAGGACTGCGCTTGTAGGCTGTGTCCCCCTGAGTACACAGATGTATGTGTTTGTTTTACAGTGAGCATAGGAAAATGTGTGCGGTTTAGACCCACACATTTTCCGAGGTTGATCTCTCATCATTCTATTTCTTTAAAAAAATATCAAAAGAGCCCAGGCGAGTGCACACTTGCTGTGCAGTTGGTCGAATTCCTCACATGAGGCAGCCAGAATTTTAGACTTGGAATCCTATTTCTCTTTGATTGAGCCATTCATGTTCATAGGAACCATTTTCACAACTATTGGGTAAGGGAGCTTTATCTATGTGAGTTTAGTGACAGTTGTATTACGATATGCAATGTTGTTGTGTACATTGATGGAATTCCTACCAAGTATCTCATTGCTTTTTTTTAATGTTTGCCCTGGGCAGATTTGCCTGGTATTTTGGCTGGATTGCTCACATGGGTTTGATCCGAATTCCATGCAAATTGATTTTCTACTCAGACATTTTAGCAAGAGTTTAGATGAGACTGATGACTGTAGGCATTTCTAATCCCACTATACATTAACCATGGGGAGAGAAGTAGGCTTAGCTTTTTAAACAGTTGCAGCACTTTGTAGCAATGCAGGCAAGGACACTCAGTGAAAATAGTGAATGAAGTTTGAGGTACCATCCTAAGCAACAAACTTTTAAAGGGATCAAAAGAAGCCAGACATCTGTTATCTAACTAGACTCACAGAACTCAACGCAATTCAAGATACATCTGAGGCTCTTTCCTTTCTCTTCCGGCTACGGCTGCTGTAGTTGAAAAATGGTTCAATGCTTGACATACCGCCGTGGGCTTTCCTTCAATACCAATTCAAACAGAACCAGGCTGTCTCGAACTCTGGGTAATATGATTGTCTATCTGTACACTATCTCTACACTATCTGTACACTAAGAAGGTTGGCAAAGCCCCCAAGTCGGCATGTGGTATTTGTCCAGGAAGACTACGTGGTGTCCGTGCTGCCTAAAGTGCTAATGCAGTTATTTAAGACAAAGAAGCATGTCAGCAGGGAATATGGCAGTTCCATGTGTGCAAAATGTTTGCGAGATTGGATGAAGCATGCTTTCCTGATTGAAGAGCAGAAGATTGTTATCAAAGTGTTGAAAGCACAAACACAGAGCCAAAAGACCAAATAAATGTTGTACTCATTGGATGAAAATAAATAAGTGAATGGAAAATATGTTTTTTTTAAAAAAAGATACATCTGAATGAGCATATGTGATTGGACATTGGAAGGACCAGGCTCTACGTTGCATTCGTCTGCATGTGTGAATCTGATATTGAGTATGTAATGCAGTCCCCTGAGGTCAGCTTGGATCATTCGGTGTCTCTGGAGGGGTGAATGCAAGGAAAAGACTCTGGAGATTAAATATTTTTCGATTGCTCAGGAAACGGCAGGATTTAGGCTGTAACCCGTGGGACCTGGTGGACATTTGTACAGAGATGCTTTTGCATTTCCTCGCTGTATTCTGTTCAAACAATTCCTTTGCACTAACATGAGGCTGACATGGAAGTACATTTCAGATTTCAAACGCGGTAAGCAGACAACCTTTCAAGGGTTAATCTGAGGCATGAAAGGAAGTTCAGAAAATAATGAAAATGATAACGTCTGGGCAGTGCATACATGATTACAAAGAAACAACGAGGCAATTTAGTTCTGCAGGTCATCGTGACCGATGCACAATGGGGATACAGAAATCAAACGCACTCAGAAAATGAAACGTGTGACCTAGGAAAGAGACCAGTCAAGAAGTCAAAATGTGTAAAGGAACTGTTAATTAATGTTTCAGAATGAAGAGACCTGAACTATGCGTTTTTGTGTCTAGTTAGGAAGGTGGATTATTTTCTATCAGACCACTATTTGCGTCAGGGTGTGGATGAGCCTAGACGGATAGGGACTGGCATGGCCATTTCGAGATGTTTTGCCTGAAGGAGTTTCTAGTAATTGGGAAGCTGAGCTTTAATCCTGATTTTGAATTTAAGCAGCCAAGAGCTGGAGGTCAATCAGACCCCCCCAGGCTGCCACCGGCTAAAAACAGCCAGTATTTTTGGCACCGTTTTTACCAGTGCAGAAAATACTGGAAATATCCATTCCATGGAGTCCTATTAGACTCCATGGAATGGGGATTTACTGGTATTCCCGCCACCTGTAATATAATGGCCATTCTGGGATATCAGGTGGCGGGTACGGTAATACTGTTTGCCGGTATCCTGCCTGAATTACCTAGTGATCGGGGAGTGGGCACCACCACCAGTGTATCGAAATTACAAAGAGTCCACGTTTTTAATGGAGGGTCACAGGTTACGCAACGTGGCACTGTCAGGTATGGAAACACTGCAAATATAACCAAAGAGAGACTCCTCAGTGCTGTGCCCTCATCATAGTAGTCATGAAATCATTAAAATTCCAGTAAATTGTCAAAATGGATAAGGCAACAGTCTCTGAGATTTAAGATCTTTAAATGGTATAATGCATGGTGACCCAGAGGAAACACAATAACGAAGCAGATACATTTAATTTGGCCAATTTGGAACAGTACCTCTGTTGTTTTGCATCAGCTTCACAAGACAATTGGGAAGAGATGTTATCTATGGCAGAGTTTAGCTACAACAACACTGTTCATTCATCTCTGGCCCTTTAATTGTACATACAGTCTCAACCCTAGGATGTTTTCCACCCCGTTATTTTCTGTGTCCAGAGTACCCTCTGCAAATTACTTCCTGCAGAATATCTACACTGCTCAGGGACATGCTGTTGACAACTTGAGGGCTACGTAAGAATCTATGTAGCTGCATACCAACAAGGAATGTCAGGTTTTCCCTTCTTTGAGTCCAGGGGACAATGGTTGGCATCTTACTATGCCATCATGTGCCTTCCAAGTTCGCTCCGAAGTTCTTTGGGCTCTTTGCAATTGCGAGGAAGACCACTTCCTATGTACATGCCCCTTGTCTGATCAAAGCCTTCTATTCTCGGCACCCTGAAAAATCTGGTGCACCACGTTCGCGGAAGAGGATGCTGTTATGCCTTACCTGTTGTTTTCGTCTTTGCTGGATTCGCCATGGGTGCTTACCAGCTCGACATTGGTTTTCTGCTCTCTCTGCTGCAACATTGGTGTTGCTTAGTGCAAATGACCAATCCCAAAATGGCATTCGCCAAGTTGCTTCCCGCCAATCCCTATGGTGCTCCATGTCATCTTGCTTTCAAGGCGAGCACGTGTATGGGAGGAAGGGTCTCCAGGACCCTCCTCCCCCACATTTCTCCACCCATGGAGCTTATGACTCGCCGGCAGCCATCTATGCACCTGGACCCGGGATGTGGGATGGCTGCAGGCCGACGCATGAGACTGCACGACTCTCCCTGCAGCATGATACAGACTCCATTTTGAAATACACCTAGGCTCCATTTTGAACATAACAATCTGGGCCTCAATTGCACTAAAGGCCTGCAGGGCTGCAGCTCTCCCCCACCCGATCGCCCACAGCGAGCCAGCACTCCCTTCACCCTCCTCCCCATGGCGGCTCAGCTAGAGGCCTGTTCTCACGAGAGACAAGGCGCAAACAAGTAACAGTACAAACACTGTATCTTTCACCTACCGCAGTACATCAGTTGACCTGACAATGACCGGGCCATAAGCTGGGGTCTGAGAAAAACAAAGCAGCCTCTATAAAACATGCTCTGTCTCTTCACAGACCCCTGCATCCATAATATATGTGGTGAATAACCCCCAACCCTGATCTACGTTTGAAGTGTCAGACATGAATGTTAAGCCTGTGTGCCACCCAGCTCTTCCCGTGCTGTCAAGCCATTTGTATGAAATAGCCTCTAATCCATAAGGCTGATGGTACATATAAAAATGGGACAACCTCTGCCCATCCCAGAGTGCCCACAAGTAAAGTTATCAAACAGATGTAATTCCAAACTTGCCGTTATTAATCACAGGTTAGGGTTGTTGCACAATATTTTAAAAAAGTAATGTGTAGTATTCCCATGCGCAATATGATTTCCCATGAATACGCAAGTTTGTACGTGGACAATTAGGTGTTGCAATATGCACCAGTCTTTTTAAAGTAATGAGCACCGCCTTTATTAAAGAAATGTCATTTGAAGTAATTGTTTAACCCATTAGCATGTACACAAGTCTGACTATAAGCAGAATGTTGCAGACTTTTACTGATGTTGATGTATACGCCAATCTGGTTCTACCTCATGTTTTTATGCTAGCTTTTCCCATGTGTCCTGGCACCCAGATACAATATTATAGCCCAGTGAATGATACGAAAAAGTATAACAAAAATGGTGTTCATAAACTCACATAATCATTGATATGCATTACACAGCCACATTAGTGGCTGTGTAGTTATGGTTAAGTTGCTGTTTCCATAGGAAGAACACTTTTTGGGCGGCCTATAACTCCGCTCCCCCTAGATGAATTCTCTCCAAACTTTGCAAAAAAAAGTATATGGGCCACTATGAATTTCTTTGCAAAGTTTAGTGATGTTTGTTCCAGGGGGGGGAAAGTTATAGGGGGGGTCCCAACACATCTTTTTTTCCCATAGACTGAATGGGGGAAAAACTTTGCGCACGCCTACAGGCCAAACCGCTGGACTGATTTTCACCAAATTTGCGGCAGGGGCTTGGTCCCGAGAGAGTGCTTTTGTAAATTTGGTGATAATCCATCCAGTAGTTTTCTTTAAAACAACCAAAAAGTAGGTCTAAAAAAATTAGTGATATCTATGTCCGCTCCGCGGTCACACTTCCCTGTTCGCTCCGCGGACAAGAAATTGATTGGCTAATCTGTAGCATCTTGTCCGCGGACATGTGACGCTTTCACTGATTGGTTGTGGAACAGCGTGAATTGCGTCAGATTTCTTCCCGGCCCCACCATCTTTTGTTCATGTTTTAGTGTACACGGAAATTGCCAGTAACACATACAAAAGAAGACACCAATGCACTTGTTATAATTATGAAATACTGTTTCCGAAGGTGAGCTTTAATTAGATTAGGATGGAATGTTGCAGCGGAAACTCAAAAAGTGGTGTTTTCTTGCCACCAAAGTCATACGGTAAAGTGGAAGTTGGTGCTCAATGTACGGCGACCAATGCCTGCGTCTGTGTTACAATGTTTTCAGATTAATATTGAAGTCAGACTGGCGTCCTACTATTTGAAATATGAGGCCGCCACCTGGAGTGTTTGATGGAAACAGTGGATCTGGAGGCGTATGGGAGTAGCGGTTCTCATGATTGGATGCTCATTATGTTGTTGCAAAGTGAGAATGTATTTGCCTTCTGAGTGAAGGTCAGTTGATTTAGTTTTTTGGTTGCGAGCTCAGTAGGCCCACGCATCCAAGTCAATCCATAAGGGGCAATTGTTTTTTGACCTTGAGCGAAAGGGAAACTTCAAAAGCTATGCAAGGAATGAAAGCTTCGAAACAAATACCATTTGATAAGGTTATGTTTTATAAACGTTTGTAAGGAACATGAAATATCAGTTCACGAAGATTCTTTGGTGCGAGCACATTGCGGTCTGATTTGGCCAAAAACAATGGAGGCTGTCAACATCATGTAAGTTTAATTTTGACAACTCTTCACCGACCCGCCTTTAATTTTATTTTACCAAAACACTTATTGTGACAATGTAGCTGAAGTATTATCTTTTTGCGCAGTTGCAATTTTCCTCCAATAACAGAGAGTGCAGATTGTCCACGTTTGCAGGCTATGACTAGAGTCATCCTTGTTGACCGTTATTTCTTCTTCTTCGAAATGTTATGGTTGCCCACATAGCTTTGTGTATCAGTTTGCATGTTCTTTTGGTCTTATGTTAAATCAAGACATGTAATTTATTCTTGCTTGTCCATTCATTTTGGCTTCATAACTGAATTACCATCTCACTGTGCAGTTGCCCTTTTTTTAAACCTTACTGTGCTGATTATCAGCATTTGTAGGCTGTCACTATATGCACCCGTGGTCAACGCTAATATTTCCTTAAAATGTCATGTTGGTCCACTTCGATTTGTGTACTACTTTCCACAATATTTGTGCCTTTTTTGGAATTTTTTCCTAAAGGTTGGGTATTGACGCAGATTTTCTCTTACGTTTTCTGCCTAGCTACATCTTGCCGTACTGTGAGTGCCATGGTTTCCAGATGCCGAGTGACGGCTTCTTTCAAAGTCAGATGCAACTGCTGGTGACCGGCTGCCTGTCCATTACAGTGTTGTGGGATGACCGGCCAGGCCCCCTTTGTCCCTACGCTGACCTCGCTATTAGGAGTAACATAACATCATTTATGGTGTTGTAGGTCAAAGGTCATGGCGCCGTCTTGGAAATACCTGTGCAAACAAAGCGGGTGCTTTAACAGAAACGCATAGTTTGTGTATGGGAAAATAACTACGTGTGTCCCACCATGAACATTTTCAATGACGCCCTTAGAACCATTGTTAAAATTGAATAGAAAATGGGATTAGTCCGATGGTCTCTGACAGGTGTTTGTTAAATAAAACTACTCTACAAATTATAAAATGTTAACGTTTTCTTTTAAAATCCAGTGTATCATTTCAAAATGTAAGGTACCACGTTGTACGTCGCTGTATGTTTATTTACAGGTTCTGCGTCACGGCATCTACTTTTGCTTTTTGGAGGCTGTCATGGAAAGTGAAGAGGGGCAATGTATGGAACAACTGCCTTCCCTTTCTATGGTGGCCATCTTGAAAAAGGATTTTGTTTTGTAATCGCTGTATGTTTATGTACAGGTTCTACTTCGCGGCACCTACTTTTGCTTTTTGGAGGCTGTCATGGAAAGTGAAGAGGGGCAATGTATGGAACAAACACCTTCCCTTTCAATGGTGGCCATCTTGAAAAAGGATTATAAACAGAAATCCTATTTTTCAGTAGCACACGTTATTGCTTAGCAAATCTATACTATTACTGGCAAATCTTATTGCGTCTATGTTCTTTACTGAGAAATATGAGGTACATGGAGTATATGCGATTTCTTTTTTTAATATACTTACACTGTGAAAGGTGGTTCTTAACGCAACATTTACTTTGTTAACGGATGGCTTTCTTTTTTGGTAGGACAGCTAATAAGGACATTTGCGAACGGAAATGAGGAAAGAGGCATCAAACAGTGATATGGGGGTTAGGTGGACGGCGCAAAAATATTGTGCGTTTGTTATTTGTAAGGTTGGGAGAGTGTTTATCATGCTCGTTCATTACAACACTGCTGCTGTTTCTTGTGGAGGAGGGATGGCCTTAGCTGATGTCATTTTCAGATAACTAGAACTTTTGCTAAAAGTATGTAATGTGTACAACATTGTTAATGGCTGACTACCAATACGTGTTGGCGCTGTGCAAGGCAAATGTTGCAGGTTGACGTTCCTACATCAATATAAAATCTGTTTCCACACTGTCCACAAGGCAAACATCTTACCGTTAAGTGTTTCCGGAATCTGGGACACGTTACCATGCTGTACACCAGCATATTGTCATGTGGTATTCTTCGCAAGGTGTGTAAATAAGCCAGAAGTTACTTTACATTATGGTTACGTGCCACTACTATAAACCGATGATCTTTAGCAAAGAAAATGTGCAAAAAGGACGGTATGGTTAAGTTGCTCTACTGAAAACCTGTGAAATTCAGTAAAAAAATGTGTTAAAGGAATGTTATGGTTAAGTTGCCCTATTATAAACCCGTAAAATTCACTAAAAAATCTTTGTTAAGGGGATGTTATGGTTAAGTTGCGCTACTAAAAACCTGTGAAATTCACCAAATAAAAGTTTTTAAACGTGACATTATTGTTCGAAGTAAAACCGAAAAACCCCTGAAATTCGCCAGTTGTAGTAGGCTAAGCAACCATAACTGGCCACACCACTGTGCACTGCTAACACTAACACCCAGGACATCAAAGATGACATCACAAATGTCATTGATGACATCACATGTAAATGTAGTTTTCATGCAGAGTCTCCACAAGACATTTTAATTATATCATTGGCAGAAAAGTATCAGAGATGATTGAAGAACTAAGATATGCCACGTAGTTTATTGGGCAATGCATTGATGAAAAAAAAAACAATTCCATTACTCATTTCTTTCAGTACATGAACAAACTCATAAAGACATGTAGTCATTGTCTTCAGCATGCACTACAGAGGTGCAATATATGTAATCTTCCCATGTTGCATACCACATTGATAAATGCTACCTTTACAAATGTTTACATACTGTGAAACATAAGTATCTACATATGCTTCCTTTACTGCATAATTCCACTATTGCTCACAAAAACATATAGAGAGCACTATGTATACAAATATAACCATATACAGGGAACGTAAAGCATGCACCAAAAAGTCCAGTTTTAATAGAAAATGTTCATACCCGAACTATTTAACTTCATGAACAGACAACATTCTTGTGTTTCTGGATTTCTTCTTCTATGCACATGTATGATATGATGTAACCATAACTTCAGGAAAGTATTGTTAGAACAAATGAGAAGGGTAAGGACTACAAATATAGAACTTTTACCTCCTTGAACTCCTGACTGACAGTGAAGAAAGCCACATGGCTATTAGGAGTAACATAACATAATTTATGGTGTTGTAGGGCAAAGGTCATGGCGCTGTCTTGGAAATATCTGTGCAAACAAAGCGGGTTTGTCAGTGAACAAAATAAGAATGAGCTACGCATGTAATGTAATTTGTACTATAGTATAGTGACTTTTTAGTTCCTGCCTGTTACTGCCCCAAATATATCAGTGAAGGAAAAAAGAGTGAGCCAGACATGTGATGACATCAATAACATTTGTGATGTCATCTTTGATGTCCTGGGTGTTAGTGTTAGCAGTGCACAGTGGTGCGGCCAGTTATGGTTGCTTAGCCTACCATAACTGGCGAATTTCCGGCGTTTTTTTCGGTTTTACCTCAATCCATAATGTCACGTTTATAACGTTTTTTTGGGTGAATTTCACAGGTTTTTAGTAGCGCAACTTAACCATAACGTCCCCTTAACAAAGTTTTTTTTAGTGAATGTATATATATATATATATACAATATACACATATATATGCATTCATGCAATTGTATTGGTATAACTCAGGTTTCCCTTTATAATGATGTGCATGCAACCCTGAAATGTAGACATGCGGGAAGTCACAAGGCCATCTCCCCCTTCCCCTGGAGAGTCGCATACTCAGCGCCCACTGTCCTCCCTCCAAGGCCCGGCTGGTGATTAAAAGTCCTTGCTTTATTGATTCTAGAATAACATAGATACACCTCCTTGCCTTCCCGCTGAACCCGCACAAGGTATTTGCCTTCCCCCCAGGCCCGCTGACACCCGATGCCATCATGAAATCACTGTGTACCTCCACGTTCTGATCAGAATAATTATGAGCCGCAAGGCCTCACATGCCGCCACCTTTTGATGTACCAGCTATGTGCCCCCCCCTGACCTAATGGTATTCCAGTCCACCCCAACCTCGACTAATCATGGCGGTAGTTATTCACTCTTGTACTAACATACTATAAAAATGTCACTCACTACATCTAACAAGGTAGAATGATAAAGGTGCCCCAACCCATGCCCCCTGATAAGACACCTGGACTCATGATACTGCACCGTTTGCTAATAATGATTTTTATGCTGATGTATTGCGATAACCCAAAGTTATATGCTATTTCTTTTCTTATGTTAGATTAACCACTTGTAGGATTTATATGACAGATTGAAGCAGAAGTTAGTAATGAATGTGTGTGTGTGGCCACAAGGGCAAATTGTTAGTGAAGCTGAGATGTATCAACTCGGACAGCTCGTGACCTGATACTCCACCCCGAGGAGCCCAGCTGACCTAAACACCCTGTGGTGGCACCACGTGGATCTCCACCAATCATGGAGCATTGCCCCTACACCATCCATAGTAGCTAGTCTTCACCACCCAATCCCCACGACTATGTGCTCCCTATAGCTTACCTCACTGATAACGTGTTTTGTAATAAATATGAATGTCTTTCTATTATCTGGCAGAGCGCTCTCAGAGTTTGAAGAGTCCTCTGCATGCCCTATATTAATTTAGATAAAACTTTTTATACTTCACCCGCACTGGTCTTCGTCTCATTCCCTGCAGGGGTGTGTCCATTATTGACTCCCACTGTAGAGTTTTAAATGCCTTTTTGGGGGACGCTCACTTTCAAGTGATGACCCCTTAGACGTGATTAGTCTTTTTTATCACTTTTGGCACAAGACGTCCCCGGCCACAGTGGAGACTCATGGCCCACCCCCTCAAGATAGCTGCCAGCCTGCGGCAACCGGTACGCTGTGAGCACGCAGTAGGGCGAGAGGGTACGGGTCCCACTTCACAAAACCCATAGTACCGCTCGCCGGAGCGGGAGCGGCCATTGAGCGTGGGGCAGCGCCACCTGGCCGGACTGGGTCCGGAGGGTCTCGGATCAAGACGGGCACGTGAGGATCAAGTGCGAGTCATGTTTTTTTTTTAAACTTTATTTTTGCATTTTAGTGAGACATGCATATAAACAAGCCCAAACAGTGGGCTGCAAACTTGCCGCCGTTGCCCCCCCTGCGACAGCCTCCCACCCCCCGACAGTCCCAATATGCAGCAAGCTTCTATTGCATTTTGGTTTACTAGGGTGCAGTTTGCAGTGACTGAGCAGGTGGCGCAGTTGGCATGGTGTTGGAGAGGAGGTATGAGATGTACGGGCCCCAAATATCTAGAGGTCTCACATGGAGGGGCAGTGTCTTTATGAATTCCGTTTCTGTTTCTTGGCAATAAAGAATGTCTTTCCTCCAGTTCGCTAGTGTGGGGGTTCACCACGTCCCCATGCCATGGCTGATCTTCTACGTGCCAGTACCAATAGCATGCTTGCGAGTTTTCTAACGTGCAAGGATAAGGATCTCGTCAACCCTAGGAGTGCCACCAGTGGGGTGTGCTCCACCCCGTCGCCGATTATTGCTTCAGTTTCACCAAGCATATCTAACCAGAATTTGGCCACTGTTGGGCAGCTCCACGCCAGGTGCAGAAAGTCAGCGTCAGGTGTCCCACATCTGTCGCAAGATGCGTTCGACTCAGGGTGATGTCTGTTTCTCTTTTTGGGGGTGTAATATGTTTGGTGCAGAAAGTTGAAATTAATTTGTTTGAAG
This sequence comes from Ambystoma mexicanum, assembly GCF_040938575.1. NCBI lineage: Eukaryota > Metazoa > Chordata > Amphibia > Caudata > Ambystomatidae > Ambystoma > Ambystoma mexicanum. The sequence goes on along the minus strand of NC_090923.1, from coordinate 410,516,502 downwards.
CGGGAGTTAAGTGCCACTTTTTGGGTCTGTTGTAGGATATAGTCCTAGTTTTCATCTAGGATGGGCGTTTGTAGCGTGGTTTCCCACCTTGCTTTCGTTTTGGGGTTTGATGGTAAAGTGACCATGAGCAGGGCTTTGTAGATAGATGAGACCAATTTTCCCTCCCCTTGTGCCAAGTGAGTGGTTGTTGTGGCAACGATGGAATGAGGGCCTGTAGGGTATACCGGACTCTGAAGTACATAAAAATATCAAGGGTGCTACCTTTCTCCTTTGCTTGCTGTGGTGTTATGAAGGTATCTTGTGTGAAAAGGTCACCTAGTGCATTTATTTTGCATTTGTCAGCCCAGTTCAGGAAAACTTTCTCAGCAGTGAGTGGACCGCGGGGATGAATTTAACAGGGAGTAGAGGAGAGTATCTGAACTGTATCTTATACTTTTGGGCCATTTTCTGCCATATTGTGTATGTAGATTTCACTATATTCAGTGTTGTGTGTGTCACGGCCTGTTTGCTGATGATCACGGCCCTCAGCAAGTTGGGTGAGGCCAGTGCCCATTCGACCTGTACGTGTGGTTTTACAAACTGAGGCTTATAGCAGTGACTGAGGAACTGGGCTTGTGCTGCCCAGAAGTACCGTTCTAAATCGGGTAGAGCTAGGCCCCCCTGGGTGACAGGGAGTACGAGGGACGTGTATGCTACCCTTGCGGGTTTGCCCGACCAAATGAGGTCTAGAACCAGACTTCTCAGATTTCCCAGGAAGCGCCGAGTCAACAGGATGGGGATGTTGGAAAATAGATACAGGAGTTTGAGAAGAATTACCATTTTTACCAATGAGGCTCTTCCCAAGAGGGTGAGTGGGAGAGTTTTCCACCTGTTCACCTTTTCCCTTAGTGTTCTCAGTGTGCTTTCGTAGTTGTCTTTGCATATGTGGTGGTGGTTCTGGGACATCAGGATTCCTAGGTATCGGACGTGAGCTTTTTCCCAATTGAAGTTGAAATCATCTTTAAATGTTTTGTTCTTTGTGTTTAAGGGGAATACGATTGATTTAGATTGATTGATTTTCAACCCTGACACCTGCCCAAACTTTATTATTTCACGCATAATCGGGTTAAGGTTTTCGCTGGGGTTTTGCATGTACAGGACTATGTCGTTGGCATAGAGGGATATTATCAGATGGTGAGGTCCTATTTTGAGCCCTCTCTGAATTTGGCATTCTCTGAGGCCCGCTGCTAGGGGCTCCATCACGAGGGCGAATATCATGGCGGTTAGTGGGCATCCCTGCCTGGTGCCGCGTTGGAGATTAATATATGCCGGACGAGTCGACCCGAGAGTGATTGCTGATAGGGGCTGATTATAGAGAAGCGAGACCAGCTTAATAAACTGTTTCCTAAATCCGAGCTGCTACAGCAGGGCAAACAAGAAGGGCCACTCGATGGAGTCGAACGCCTTTTCAGCATCCAGCAGCACCGCCACCGCCTGCTGTTCGGGGTCGAGTGCTGCCATAACCCCGAACATTCTACGTATCCCAAATGTAGTGTTTCGGGCAGGCACGAATCCGGCCTGGTCAGCGAGTACCAGTGCGGGCATTAGCGGGAGTAGTCTATTTGCGAGAATCTTTGCCAGGATTTTATTATCGAGATTAATTAATGAAATTGGGCGATAGGATTTACATTCTTTGGGTGGTTTGTCTTTTTTGTGTAGGAGGATTACGTTGGCTTCCCTTAGTGTTTGTGGGAGAATGCCAGATTCGATCGCTTCTTCGAAGACATTTAGGAGAAGGGGGGCTATGAGAGGGGCGAAGTATTTTTAGAACTCGCCGGTTAACCCATCAGGCCCCGGGGCTTTGGATGGCGGTAGACTTTTTATGGCTTCTTGGATCTCATCTACAGTAATGGGATTGTTCAGTGGCTCGCGGAGTTCCCTCTCCGCCCAGTACAGTTCTGTGTCGTTGAGGTAGCTCTGGATCGCCTCGGTGTCTGCTGGGCACCCGGCACTGTATAGTTCTTGGTAGAAAGCCCTGAATACTTCGACTATGTCTTCTTCTTTGTGCAGCATATTTCCCTGCGGTGTTCGGATACTGTCCACCCTTGTTGGTCTCCTATCTGCAGCTATGAGACGTGCAAGAAGAGCCTCAGGCTTCTGGCCTTCGCCATATTGTCTAATTCTATGACTGTGGCCCAGAAATTTTAACTCCCATTCTGCTAGGTTACTGAAGTTGAGAAGTTCTTCTTTCAACATTGCCTGGAGGTGGTCTGAGTTGTTAGCGGCTTGCTGCTTTTCCAGGTCTTGAAGGTGGGTTTTGCTGGTCCCTAGATCTCGTCTGATAAGTTTTAGGATTCCGTTTTCTTTGGCCAGACAGACGCCCCTTACATAGCATTTGAGTGATTCCCAAAGCACCCCGGCGGAGTTGACGGTGCCATGGTTAATTTCAAGAAAGGTGCTAATTTCCTCGTGTAGTTCAGTGGCAAATATTTGATCTGCAAGAGATCTGGGTTTAAAGTGCCATTGGGGGGGCCGTGGCCTGGTAGTCGGTACGCAGCATTCGAGTATTATCGTGGCATGATCCGAGAAGGTTTTGGGGAGTATTTGGCAGCTGCCCCATTGCCAGTTGCTGTGTGTGGAGACTAGCAGATAATCGATGCAGGAGTTCGTATTATGTACGCTTGAGTGGTATGTGTAGTCTCTGATTTCCCAATTCTGGTTCCTCCATATATCAGATAGGTCGAATGCTTTGCAGATCTCCTGCACTTGTATGCTGGCCTTAGACGGGTGCGCGGTTGTTGGCTGTGATTTTTCTTTCTGTGGGTCGAGATGTGTATTCAGGTCGCCTCCCCAAATTATGGTTGCGTTGCGCACTTGCGCTAGGCGGGACAGCACCCAGTCAAAGTTGTTTGCACCGTCTGTGTTGGGGGCGTAGGAGTTGACAAAAACCACCTCCTCTCCCTCCACAATCCCCCGAACCAGAAGTGACCTTCCATCGTTGTCTCTTTCCGTTTTGATCAAGCGAAACCCTAGCGAAGTGTGAAGAAGGATTGCGACTCCCCTGGCGTAGGATGAATAAGAAGAGAAGTAGCGGTGGCATCCCCAACTGCGGGCGCAGAGGTGTTCATTTTGAGGTAGAAGGTGGGTCTCTGAATCATTGCCCGGGATATTGCCCCCTCTAATGTTCCAGGTTGCTACTTTGAATTGGTACGATGATATTTTGCATGGAACCCATTTGAAGGAGTAGCGGTGGGCCACTCCTCGGTGATGTCCTGGCATTTTGGCCGGCTGGGTTGCATGGGAGCTGCATCAGGTGGGAGGGCGTGCGAAGGGTGGCGACACCGCCCGGGGTGAGGCCCGCGGCTGGGCGGTGGCGCATGGCACGCACTTCGAACAACAACAACAGTAAAACAATTTTCCTTACACGGACAACCCCCAACTCGTCCGTTTGGAACCCCCCTAACTAGAACACAAGACGTGCTGTGCACGGGGCGCAGGTGGCCTTCCAAGACTTAGGCCCCAGCCTCCCGTTTGCGAAGATTGATCTGATGGCTTGTTTCCTTCTTGCTTTGGATCAGTGGCGCAGGTGTTCATCAAGGTGGGACTATCCCCGCTCTTTTTCTGCTTGCAGCTCCGGACATTTGGTTTGCGGATTTACATCCCTGCCTGTCGAGGAACAGTGTGGCTTCCTCGGGGGAGTTGAAGAATGCGAAGCCTCGCAGGGAAGAGCATCGAATATGTGATTTGGTTGGCGCGCAGCCTGTGTTTAACATGGGTGAACGACCTCCTTTGGGCTTGGACTGACGGAGAAAAGTCTGGATAAAACTGAATGCCGTCCCCATCGAAGTGGAGTTTGCCCTTTTCTCTTGCCATTCTTAAGATCGCGTCCCTGTCCTTGTAGCTTAAGAACTTGGCGATGATCGGGCGGGGAGGAGTCCCCGGAACAGGTCTTGTTGCAGGGATTCTGTGGGCTCTTTCCACCACGAATAATTGCGACAGAACAGCGGGGCCAAATAGCTCAGTGCATAGTTTCTCGATGTGCTCCTCCATTTTGTTTGGTAATTGTTGTTCTCTGACTCTGTCTATCCTTATATTATTTTGTCTGGAGCGACCTTCCAAGTCCTCATTTTTGGCCAGTACGATTTTCATTTGGCCCTCAAGCGTGTAGACTCGGGTGGTGAGTGCTGATTCGCCATCGTCCAGACCCGATACCCTCTGTTCGACCGAGTCTAGCCTGTCACTGTGTTTATCGAGGCAGTGTTGCAGCAGTTCCACCTTGGACGAGAGCGAGTCTATCTTGCAGTCCAGGCCACCTATACCAGCTTTTAGTTCCATTAGGATTTCCCTAATGTCTGGTTGTTGCAGTTGCTCTTCCTCCGATGGATTATTTGGGGATTCGGGGCGGTGGTCCGGTCTGGCCGTTTTGGGTGCTGGGCCCGCGTCAAAATTGAGTCTTCTCTGGGACTTGTCCGGCTTCCCCATCTTGGTCTTGGCGGATATGTGGGTGCCGCTCGGTTGGTTGTCCCGTGCTGTGGATGGCAGTGTCGGAGCGTCCGGTTTTTGGGTTTTATGTGAGGCAGGATGGAGTAGCTGTCCGCTGGGGGTCGCTGGCGAAGCGTGCACGGATGATGGGCCGCAGTGCAGTCATGCCGGGGCTTAATAGCTATCCATCTTTGGATCAAGTTCTGATTTCTGCCGCTGCGTGCCGCACAAGGAGGGGCTGGGACCCGGCTGCGTGGAGAGACGTTACGGTCCGTCACTTGGCTGAAACGGCGGGGGTACCGCAGAGCGACCACTTTCTTGCCAGTGCTGCGTAGGCTTGCCGTCCTGTTTGTTTTGCGTGCCTCTGTGTGCATTCACGCGCTTCCCACCTCTCACCTGCTGGTGTCCGCTCCAACACCGTCTTTCTGCTGGATGTGAGCCTTGTAGCTGCTCCGCAGGGTCGGTGAAGCGTCACCACCGTCCCGAGCGACTCCTCTGCACGCTCGGGGAGACGGGCTGGGTGCGGAGGATTGCACGCAGTGGGCCAACTCTTGTAGTGCTGCCCTCCGATGTCACCTCCCCGCTGTTGCTGGTCCCGGCAGGTCTCACGGGTGGGTCCGCTGCTTCTCCTATCAGTCTACCGAGGATTGATGCCAGGCGGGCCAGTGCACCAGGGGCCCACGCGGTTCGCGGTTGTGCGGCCCGTACCACGCTGTGGGTATCTTGCGGAAGGCGAGGCCGATTTTCTCCGGATTTTCGGCAGGGATGAAGTGCTGTGCTGGAATAGTGTATTTCTTGCGTATTTAGTGATTTCGCCTCAGGATTGCCGCAATTAAACAGGATTCATGCGGGAGGTAGCCGAGAGCTTACAGGGCAGCGGCCATCTTGGTCGGCCTTCTAGCGCCCTCTAAGTGCGAGTCATGTTAAAAGGAGTCGGATATAGATAATAGTATATGAGATCGAGTTAAGCAGAAGGTGCTCTTTTCGAGGGTAAAATAATTGTTGTTCTGATTCCTTCTTTTTCTTTCTTTTGCATATAGCCATTAGAATAAGTTAAGGAGATTACAAGGTGATAAGGGAAGACAGGAACCTAGATCTGCAAGGTGGTAGAAGGCGGCGCCGCATAGTGCTATCTTGACTAGTACTGGGAATAAGTGAAACAGAGAAGATATTAGTAAGAGTCTCATATAAGGAAAAGACTTGGAGTATAATTTAGAAAACGCTTTTTCTTTTTCATCATTTCTAAAAATCTAAGAGGGGATATTCCGACAATTTAAGGGTTAAGGGGTGTGACGGGTTAAAGTAAATGGGATCCTTTGGATGAAGAACAGTGTAAGGTCTTGACGAGATTTGGTCATTGTAAGTGTGACCTACTGCGATTCGGTACGTAGGGTATATAAATGTGGTACATTAGTGTTAGAAAACTACCATCGCTAGAAGTGTGTATATAGAGTTCCCCAATTAAAAACAGGGTGTCACAGGAGGATGAGAGACGGGGGAAGAACATGGGGGCGGAAACACCCCAAGCCCATATTTGCCAAAATTTACCAGGTTATGCGGAACGTATAACAAAATATCATGACCAATGGGTCACTGAAGTAAAAGGAGAAGGGCTGCCCCAGGTATGGCCCCAAGGAGGATCATTCGATAAAAGTGTGCTGGACATGGTGGCCACATGCTTGTTTGTGAAATACAAAGGAAAACAATTGCAGAATAGGAGAGAGATATTAGATTTATGGAGGCTAATTGAAGATGTGCCTCCAATTAAAAGAAAGGAGCAAACAAAGGAGTATCTCCCCTGCCATCAGAAATAAGTGAAAAAGAGGGCGAAGGTAAGGAAGGGTCAGTAGTAACACGGATATATCCCCTTTTGAATAAGCCAATGCCCGCTGAGGGATACAATGACCCAGTATATGCGTCAAAACCGACCCCCCACACCAACTGCACCACAGCCCACTGCACCTCCACCATAAGAATGCCCAAGAACAAGTGGACAGGTGAGAACTCCGGCAATAGATATCGAAAAATTTACAGAGGATTTAGATTCTAGACTATCAATGGACCTAAACAAACTGTCTAGAATAAGAAATATGGTGGGTGGTCATAATTTCGAAAAAAATAAATGTTGACAGACAAAAATGTCGACAAAAAAATGTGGAAAAAAAAATGTCGACTTTTTTTAATTATATATTTATTTTAGGGGTTTGGGAGTTAAAAAAAAAGGGAAAAAAAAAAAAAAAAAAAAAAAGGGGGGATTGGGGGGGAACCCCCCCCATTTAAAAAAAAATGCATTGAAAAAAAAAGTCGACATTTTTTTTTTCGACATTTTTTTTTCGATATTTTGACTTTCGACATTTTTGTTGTCGAAATGATCACTGTAAACCAAGAAATATATGTGAACAGAGCGGATCAGGCAGTTCCAGAATTGAACAAACACAGGGGGGCAAACACCCGACAGGTCTATAGAAGAAGGGTGCAAAAAAGGAGAAATACTATTCAGAATATAGGATGAGCCGACCAGAATAATAGAGCTAGAACAACTCACGCCCGAGGGAGAGAGAGTGGAAGAAGGGATGGCAGCAGGACGGGCGGAGGAGTTATGGTGTGACATAGAGGAAGATGAATTAGAAGGGAGAAGAATAGGGTTCGCAGCAGGAGGGGTGCCAGTGAGATTAGACGAAACACCTCTGGGGAGGGCAATGGAAGAAGAATGGAATGGAAGTCTAAGGAGTAGAGTGGGAAGGATGGCAGTAGTGGGAATGAAAGGGTCAAAGGTGAGTATTGGGAAAGGAGCAAAAGGTAGGTTACAGCTGCCCTTGATACACAGAGGAGGAGGGAGGCCAAATTATCTACCCTGGGCACAGATGGATGAGGCCAACTTGTTGAAATTGTTGCCCCCGCTGTCAGGAGGCGCAAGTAAATGGATATACGCATTTGAGAAACACACAGCAAGGGTTTTGTTGGCGGTAGATGATGTCAAAAGTTTGCTAGTATCCGCAGTGGGTGATCAAGCTGACAGTGTGTGGGCAAAAGCCGGATTCCCTGGAATAACATTAGATTGTGACAGACATGATGGTGCTTCTTTTCACACAGTAAGAGCAAGAATTCAGCATGCATTAAGAGACACCTTCCCAGACACCCCAGATTTACAGTCAGTAATGCAGTGTACAATGAATGATGGGGAAGATGCTATGAGTTTCATTTTGCGGGTGCAGGAGATGTGGAGAGCTGAAACGGGTATGGCCTGGGACCAGTCAACTTCCTTGTTTTACTTTATAATAAAGAGAGGGCTCCCAAAAGAAGTTCAGAAAGCACTCGACAAAATAGCTGGGATCGAAGCCAAAGGGTGGCCCAAGATACAAAGCACTATAGTACATCACTGCAAAAGGATCAAAGAAAGGGAGAAGGAGATAGCCCAGAGAAGGTTAGAAGATGAGGCAAAATGAATACAAACGAAACTGGTGAAGGTCACAGCGGCTGTAGCTGCACTCCCCACAGATAGAGAACCAGAGGAGGAGGAGGGATCAGTAGCAATACAAGGAAGAATGGCAGCTAATTGGGCGGGAAACGGGCAGGAGCAGTGGAACGGACACGAGCAGTACGGAGGGCCACAGTGGCAAGTGTGGAGCGCCCGGGGAGGAAGAGGTGAGTACAGAAGGCAAAGAGGTGGTGGTCCATGGTATGGTGGGTACGGAGGAGCAGGCCCACGGGGGGGGGACAAGGGACTTGTTGGAATTGCGGGAGATGGGGACATTTCTCAAGAGAGTGTAGAGGCATACCTATGGGTAACTACCCAAATGGACAGCAGTATGGCCATCCTCACCCAGGAAGCCCATATGGGCTGCCAATGGGCGGCGGAGGGGGAGGTGGACAACAAGATCAGATGTGCCCAGAGGAACATAGGGTGCAGCCGCGTAAGGCTCAGCAACACCCGCAATGCCGCGAGCACGTGATACACACCCCGGGAAACCCTTTTGCCACAATGGCAAACAGTGTGCCTGCACCCTTTGGTGGGGTGGCTGTGGTATCGGGAAATGTTTTTGACAATGGCGGTACAATGAGGCATCCAGCATAGGATAGCCCACAGAGAGCACTTGCGTGCCCAGTACTATCAACGACCCTCAATGCAGCAGAGGAACCATTGGTGGGGGCGGAGATAGGGAATAAACAATTCATTTTTATGGTAGACCCGGGAGCTGAAAAATCATGCCTATGAGAAGGCAGGTTTCCGCTATCTAATCATAAATTGGAAACGCAGGGTTTCTCTGGGGAGGTGGTCGAAGTTCCTTACACAGAAGATTTGGCTGTAACAGTAGGGAGGAAAAACAGTACGAGCACCCCTGCTGTACTATGAAGAATCTCAAATCAACTTGCTGGGGAGGGACCTCCTCAGCAAGCTCAATATGACCATTTAATTTACAGAGAGGGGGGTAGTGTGCTCAACCCTGGGATCTGCCCATTGCGAGTCATGTTGGTAGTACACGCACGAGCCACAGCACCAGAAATGCGTGGAATACCGGTGGACCCAGACATGTTCATTCAGGGATTAAAATCACTAGCACAAGTGGTCCCAGAGCTAAAACGTCAAGAATGGAGGGTACCCGCAGAGTTTGTTTTTCGTCCTGTAGCATGGTCAGAAATAGTGCCAGGAACAGTGATGTCCTTAGACTTGCATGCAGTAAAGGTGTCATCACAAAGAATAGCAGTTATTGGAATGGACATACATGGATGTCAGTGGTGCACTGTGTTGTGCATTAATGCTGACATCGCACTGTGAGATTGGTCTGACGAAGACCTCTTCACAGATTCAGACAGCGATGGGGAAGAAATAATGGAAATAGCGATCCCCTGTGATATCATGATACAACCAAGGCAAGTGCCAGTGCAGTTAATGGCAGTGGTAGGAGCGCCTCCGTCCTTCTTTGACAACGACATGCAGCTAGTGCCCAAGGACCTATGGACCACAGGCCCACATGATGTAGATCTGTTGCATGAGGTGACGCCAGTAAAGATAAAACTCAAACCTGGGATACTATTGCCCAGAGTAAAACAGTATCCCCTATCCCGAGAAGCAGAAGAAGGGATAAAAGTAACGATTCACACACTATTAATGCAGGGAATAATAGTGCCCTCAAATTCACCATGCAATACTTCCATTTACCCCATCAAGAAAGCAAAGGGCAGGGCGTGGAGGACTTACGCCCCCTTAATGACGTCATTCAGAAGGAATTCCCATTATTTCCTAACCCTGCATCAATTCTGTGTTGTATACCGAAAGATGCATCATGTTTCACAGTGGTGGATTTGAAGAACGCATTATTCTCAGTACCACTAGATCCAGAATCAAGATACTTGACAGCATTCACATTGGGAGGGAAGAGATACGAACATTGCAGGTTACCCCAGGGATACTGTGAAAGCTCAAGTATATTCAACAGAATTTTACATGAAGACTTAGGAAATGTTGTCACAGAAAGCACAATTATTCAATACGTGGATGATCTACTGATTTGTGGAAAAGATGAGGATGAGTACAGGAAGGATTCTATTATACTTTTGACATTGTTGGCCCACAAAAGTTACAAAGTAGACAAAGAGAAATTACAATATTGTCAAATAAAAGTATTGTATTTGGGACATCTGATATCAAAGGATGGTAAAAGAATCATACCAGACAGGGCAGCTGCCATCAAGGCAGTAAATGAACCAAAAACAGTGAAAGAAATGCAGAAATTTCTCGACATGTGTAACTACTGCCGAGCCTGGATATCAGAATATGCAGGATATACAAAACACTTACTGCAGGGACTCAAAGAAGAGCAAAGAGAAAACACAGAAATACAATGGACAGCAGAAATGCATAAGGCCTTTGCCACACTTAAAGATCTAATTTCACCAGCACCAGTACTCACGAACCCAGATTACAAACGCGAGTTTTATTTATTTTCACATTGCAATGGGACACTCATGGCAGCAGTCTTGACACAAAAAACATCTCTGGGGCACAAACCATTGGCCTACTACAGTGGGATGCTAGATGCAGTGATGCAAGGAAACTGCGCTTGTGAGAAATCTCTCACAGCCGCAGAGTTCGCAATTGAAAAAAGTGCAATGATCGTGATGGGGTGCTCTGTGGAACGCTCATTATTTGCAATCTTAGAAAGATCAAAGAGCACATTGACAACACAGAGAGCCAAAGCATATGAAGTTATCCTATCCAGTGCCAACATACACATAGTGAGGTGCAAAACAGTTAACCCTGCAACATTCATCACAGAAGCATGCACAGTGGAGGATATGCAAATACATGATTGTGCAACATACAGAGGAGAAGATGGAGATACGCCCACAGTAAGTGAAAATGCACTGACAGAAGGAGAAATATACTTCATAGACGGGCCAGGATCAATTAATTCAGAAACAGGAGAAAAACATGTGGGGGTAGCTGTTGTGAGACTAGAGGAAGGTGAATATGAAGTACTTATCCAACAAAGATTACCGGCCCATTACTCAGCACAAGCAGCAGAGCTAGTAGCACTAATTGAAACTTTACATGCAGCCAAGGGTTGCGCGGTAACAATCTATACAGACTCAGCATACATGACTACAGTACATGGGGGGTTAGCCAGATGGGGGAGAAGAGGATTCCACAGAGCAGACAGATCCCCTGTGCAACACACTGAGCTACTTAAAGAATTAATAGAGGCACTAAAAGAACCCACAGTTTTGGCCATAGTGAAATGTCAGACCCATACTAACAACGATGACGTCATCTCTTTGGGAAACGCGGCAGCGCACTCTGCCACGAAAGATGTGTCATAGTTAAACATGTGGAAGAGGTCCGCCCAGATGGGTACAATTCAATGCCCATATCCCAAATATTAGAGCTACAAGAAGGAGCATCAGGTGAAGAAAAGGAGTTGTGGGTGAAACAGGGGTGCAGCCAATTGTCCACGGATCTCCTTTGGCGTCAGAACAACACAGGTAAAGTAGTGATGCCCCACAAACTACTATAAATAGCTTTCCAACAGCTTCACCTCCCAGCTCACAATGCAAAACAACACATTGCCGCAGAAATGCAAGAAAATTGGTTTGTACCGGGGTTGAAGGACCAACTATCAAATTTAACAATGGAGTGTACAACATGTCAAATATACTATTCAGGAATGACATTAAGAACATTGCGAGGGACACTGCCCAAACCAACAGGCCCATTCAGAGAGCTGCATATTGACTATGCAGATATGGGAGAAAGGTGCAATGGGTCATGCTACATGATAGTGGTGGTTTGTCCTTTTTCAAGATGGGTAGAGGCAGGACCGTGCACCCACCCGGATGCAAAGTGCGCTATGTTTTTAGCGTGATATGATATGATATGGTATTTGTAATGCGCCTATACACAAGTGTTTCAAGGCGCGACGAGGCAGGGAGGGAGGGAAACAAGGGGTAGACAGACAAACGATCCTACTAGGCCAGGTGTCATTCAGATCGGGCAAGTGCAGAGGTAAGGGGAAAAGGAGAAAGTGCAGGGGGAGGAGGAGGGGGGGAAAGTGCAGTACACGGTAAGTAGCGTAATAAAATAATAAATAATAAATAAAAGGGCCAGCTGGTGGCAAGTGCGAGGTAAGTGCAGAGCAAGTGCTAGGAAGGGGGCTGTAGGGATACAGTGACAGTCCCACAGTGCAGGGGGAGCAAGGGAGGCAGTGCAAGTGGAGAGTGGCTGGGCCCTGGACCGAGGTCGCTGAGAGTGGCCAAGATGCAGGTTTAGTGCAGAATTTCAGTGGGGAGTTAAGCAGGTTTAGCAGGGGAGAGGGAGAGAGAAGGCAGAAGCGAAGAGGAAGGTTTTGAGGTGCTTCCGGAACCGGAGATGGTTCTCCTCAAGTTTCAGGGAGGCAGGAAGGCTGTTCCAGAGGGAGGCCCCTGCTGCGGAGAGAGATCTACCCCCAGCTCGTTTCTTCGAGAAGCGGCTGACCATGAGGGAGTTGGAGATGGATGAGCGAAGGGCTCGTGAAGGAAGATATTTAGGAAGAGAGAGTTGAAGGTATTTAGGCCCCAGGCCCCAGAAGGCCTTGTGGACAATGCAGAGGGTTTTGAACTTAATCCTCGCAGCCACTGGGAGCCAGTGAAGAGATTTCAGTCCTGGAGAGATACGGTCCCTGGGCTTGAGGCCGAGGACAAGTCTCGCAGTTCTGTTCTGGATAAGTTGCAGAGGGTGGAGAGTGGAGGCAGGCAGATTAAGATAGAGGCTGTTACAGTAATCCAGCCTTGAGAGAACCAGGGCTCGGGAGACAGTGAGCTTCTGGGGGAAGGAGAGGAAGGGAAGAATACCTCTGAGGAGGCGCAGCTGGTAGTGTGACTTCTTAGAGACGTCAGATATATGAGGAGAGAAGGAGAGTGTGGAGTCGAAGATGACCCCAAGGTTTTTAGCCTTGCAAGTAGGGGCAGGAAGGGGGCCAAGGGAGGCCGGCCAGAGGGCTGCAGGGAAGGAGGGAGTGGGTGTGCCGATGAGTAGAATCTCAGTCTTGCTGGCGTTAAGGCAGAGGTCATTGGCGGCACACCATTCCTGGATAGCAGACAGACAGTCGGAGATGAGGGAAGAAGAGGAGGAGGCCGAGGGTAGCCTGAAAATGAGCTGGGTATCGTCCGCATAGCACTGGAAGTGGGGGCAGAGAGCGGCGATGCGGTGGGCAAGGAGTGCCAGATACTGGTTGAAAAGCCAGGGAGAGAGGTTGGATCCCTGGGGGACACCACAGGTGGAGAAAAAGATGTCGGAGAGGAAGGAGCCCATTTGGACCTGGGAGGGTCGACTGGAAAGGAAAGAGGTCAGCCATGCCAGAGCCTGACCAGTGATACCCAGGTTATCACGGAGACGGTTGAGCAGGATGGAATGGTTGACAGTGTCAAAGGCAGAGGAGAGATCGAGCAGAATGAGAACACAGGGAGTGTTGGAATCGAGGTTCAGGAGCAGGTCCTCACGGATGTTCAGGAGAGCAGTTTCCGTGCTTCTGGCCGCTCTGAAGCCGGATTGATGGTCATGAAGGTTGCCAACATATTCAGCATGGAGGTTAAGCTGGGAGATGGCCAGTTTCTCCAGGAGCTTGCCCAGGAAGGGAGTAATGGAGATTGGGCGATAGTTGGCCGGGCAGGAGGGGTCGGAAGAGGGTTTCTTGAGGAGGGGGTGCACAAGGGAGTGCTTAAGGGGGGATGGGAAGACTCCAGAGGCGAATGAGTGGTTGCAAAAGTCAGCCAGGGCAGGAGCCAGGGAGTCGATGTGGTCCTTGATGGTTTTGGAGGAACAGGGGTGAACCTGTTTAGACGAGGCTTTCATAGATCGGACTTGTCTGGAAACCTCATCAGCAGAAAAAGGTGGAAAAGCAGAGAAGGAGGGCGGAGGGGCAGCTGCAAGAGAGCAAGAGGAAGAGCCGGGAAGAGAGGGAGGGAGGTGAGAGGAGGAGAGCGAGGACAGGATGTCCTGAGTTTTTGAGATGAAGTGCGAGGCCAGTGCAGTGCAAAGGGCCTGGGAGGGGACAGGAGAGGTAGAGACTGCAGCAGGGTTGGCCAGCTCCTTGCAGATTTTAAAGAGTTCGGCCGAGTTGTTAGATGCCTCAGAGATGCGGGCTTGGATAAGGGCTCTCTTCTTGGTGAGAACGGAGAGCCGGTATTGCCTTTGGAGCAGGCGGCAGGCCAGTTTGTCAGAGGATAAACATGAAGCACGCCATTTCCTCTCTGCCACCCTGCACTTGCGTTTTAGGGTGACGAGATCCGAGTCATACCAGGAAGTGTTTCCGTGCTGGGGAATTTGTGACATAATTTGCTCCGACAACGGCACACATTTTGTCACTGATCTATTCAAAGAAGTAACTGCACTGTTAGGGATAAAGCATAAACTGTGCACAATGTATCACCCGCAATTGAACGGCGTGGTGGAAAAGATCAACGGCCTCCTGAAAGGAAGGTTGTCAAAATTATGCTTTACACTCAAGAAACATTGGGTGTACTGTCCTGGCCTTGTTTGAACTGACAAATCAACCCAGCAAGGACCACCATTTGTCCCCACATGTAATTGTAACAGGGAGGCGCATGCATACTGCAAATTCTCCACTCTGCAGACACTCAGATGCTCACAGAAGTGCTACGGTATTAGGGGAAGAATTCAGTGAATACTTGACAAAGCTCACAAGAGCAGCTCCTATGATAGCAAGGCAGCTAGCACCCCCATTTACACGCGAAGAACCCAGTGACACCATAACACCTGCAGTAGATAGTCCAACAGGTCAGCTAATGCCAGGGGAGATGGTATACATGAGGAGTTTCGTTCGTCAGTGGAATGCTCCAAGATTTCATGGCCCGTACAAGGTGGTATATTGCACACCAACTGCGGTCAAAGTGAAAGGTATTGGATATTTTTTACAGACGTACGGAAAGCGTACGAAAGTGTAACACAGGAAACAGAAGGCAGCATGAATGAAGGCAAAACACAAACATAATCATGAAAAATGTGAAGGTTTTCTAATGGTATCCATGTGACAATTAAAAAGGAAACAAAAAATGAATACATATCATGATGTACATAATAATGAAAATGAAATGAGCAAATGTTGTTCTCTCTCTCTCTCTCTCTCTCTTGCTCTCCCTCTCTCTCACTCTCTTCCTGATAATGATGTAATTATGAATAGTATAGAGAAATAAATGATAAAGAAGAATTTAATAGATGTTATGGGATGCTTAAAGCACTTTTATGTCTCACTATGTAGGAGAAATAATAGCAACAGAGGGAGCCCCCGTCGTGAACAACGTTAGATAGATAGAAACGGAAACACTAATTATTTTTTTTAAACTTCTTTTTTTATTTCATTAACAGAGAAAAACCAGTATAAATCAACAGTATCAGAAACAGAAACAAAAACAATAACTCCTACCCCCCTACCCCCGTGGCACAGCATCAACGGTCCTCCCTTCGCGTCTGCTCCCCCACCCGTTTTCTTAACTATAGATGTCCAACAGTTTAAGTCTTTGAGGGCAGCATTGTTCCCTAAAGTCCCCTTTCAAGTATTCCAGTGTAACCCCCCAGTCTGCGTAGAAGGACTCCAATTTATTGTCCGCGGCATATGTGGCCCACTCCAAAGAGACAATATCCCACATCTTCCTCAGCCAATCCTGCTCCGTAGGAATTGAGGGCCCTTTCCACCTTTGCGTGATGAGGGACGTAGCCGCCAACGTGAATATCACAGACGCCTTGGTGTGGCCACGCTCCCCTGCTTCCTCCCCTTGCACACCACCTTCCATCAAGATTGCCTGAGGGTCCCGAGGGGCTCCTCTCCCCAAATCCTGAGCTATAGCCTGCTTAAATTCGACCCAGAAGGGTTGCAAAATGGGACAATCCCACCAGATATGTGAAGCCGTGCCCCACTCCCAGCACCCTCTCCAACATTCCCCCGGGGTAGCAGGGTTCATTGCGTGAAGTTGGGCAGGAGTATAATGCCATCCCACCATGCACTTGTACCAAACCTCCCGAACATGGATCGCCTTCGCAATTTTGGGGATCTGAGCCAACAGCCTTTCCCAGTCTTTCTGGTCCATCCGGACCCCGAGATGCCGCCCCCAGTCAGCCATGTAAGACCAACTAACATATGGGCTGCCTCTCTCCAACTGCTTGTATAAGTCTGAGATAAGCCCCCTAGAGCCCTCATGGGTTGTTAAGAACCTTTCAAAGTGGGTTAGATCCCTAGTCGCGGCCAACCTTATGCTCGGGGACATGACCCAATGCTTGATTTGGAAGTACTGAAGCCTCTCCCTTTCTCCCAAGTCGAACTCCTTTTTACATTCCTCGAATGTTTTCGCCCTATCCCCAATGAACATGTCCCTCAGGGTTCTACATCCCCACTCCTCCCAATCCAGGAACGCCCCCCTCTCCATTCCCGGAGTAAAGTCCCCATTATGGAAAATAGGGGTAAACGGCGATGGAAAAGTCGTAGTCCCCCACCTCTCTACAGCCCGATCCCAACTATCAACTACACTTTTCGTAATATCACTCAAATAGAGATGTGGAGGTCGCAGCCGTCGTGGGAGCCAAAGAACCTCCCCCAAATGATACCGAGCCACCGCTCTATCCATCTTCACCCAGTGCTTTAGGTAATCCTTCGAGAACCATTCCTTGATTATCCTGAGTTGGGCCGCGTCATGATAGCGGCGAAAGTCTGGGAAGGACAGGCCCCCACCTCTCCCTAGGGGCCATTAGTAACTGCCTGGAAAGTCGCGATCTTCAACCCCCCAGACAAAGCCCCTGGTCAGCCCGTTCAGCCTCTTGAAGAAGCTCTCCGGGACCCTCAACAGAATGGCCTGGAAGAGGTAGAGCACCCGAGGGAGAATCACCATTCTAAGAACAGCCCCCCTGCCCAACCAGGAGATAGGCAGGGCACCCCACCTCTGTAGATCTTTTTTAATAGCTAAAAGAATTGGCTCATAATTTGCTCCATACCAGCCAGTTAGTGAGGGGGTGATCCTAACTCCCAGGTACCGCAATCCAGAGGGGCTCCACTTGAACTGGGACACCTCCCTCACCTCCCTCGCCTCCCCTGCCCCTAGAGAGAGATTCATCAGTTCCGACTTCTGGAAGTTAACCCTCAAACCCGAGACTTCACCAAAGGTGGTTAATAATGCTATGCATGCTGGGAGGGACTCCTTCGGGTTAGTTAATTTGAGCAGCATGTCGTCGGCAAATGCTGCTATTTTATGTTGCTCCCCTCGAACGGGATCCCCCTGATTTCCACCGTTTGATGTATCACCAACAGCTGAGGCTCTAGATAAAGTGCATAGAGTAAGGGGGAAAGGGGGCACCCCTGATTCGTCTCCCTCTGAAGCCTAAAAGGCCGGGACATCTCCCCATTAACCAGGATGCGTGACGTAGGGTTTTTATAATTGGCGGCAAACCAGGTTAATGAAACCCTCCCCGAGCCCCATTTTCTCCATCACCAGGAATAGGAACGACCACTCCACCCGGTCGAACGCCTTCTCGGCGTCGAGCGCCAAGAGGATCGCCGGAGTGGCCGTCTTGTAGGACTTCTCCACTAGGTGAACCACCCTCCTGATGTTGTCAGCAGTTTGCCGTCCCACTACAAATCCCGACTGATCTTGGTGGATTAGTGAGGGAAGGTGCTTCTCTAGTCGCCTTGCCAAAATCTTTGTGAAGATGTTTGCCTCTGTATTGATAAGGGCAATGGGACGATAAGAGGTACAGTCGTCCGGATCTTTCCCTGATTTATGGATAAGGGTGATTTTAGCCTCCTCCATCGACTGGGTAATTCCGCCTTCGGCACGGAACGAATTAAATAGCTGTGTTAGGTGTGGAACCAAAAGGTGGGAAAACGCCTTGTAACAGGAGGCGGGATAACCATCAGGACCAGGGGCCTTATTCCGGGGGAGAGAGACAATAGTTGCCCTCACCTCATCTTCCGTGATAGGACGGCCCAGCTCCTCACCTACTTCCCTGGATACCTGCGGGAGGGGTAAGCTCCCCAAGAACTCTTTCTGCGGGAGTGAGGCCGGCCCTTGAGAGGAGTAAAGGGACTCGTAGAACTCCACTAATCTCTCCTTTATCTCTTCAACACGGGTTAGTCGTCTACCCCTTTGATCCTTAAGGGCCGTAATTACTTTCCGTTCCCCCTGTCCCCTCAGGAGGCGGGCCAGGAGAGAGCCTGCCTTATTGGCCTTAGCATAAAAGGTTTGTCTCACCCTAAGCATGGCTTCCTCTGCCTTCTTATTTCTCAAGATCCCCAGTTGGCCCTCTGCTAGTCTGTACGCCCTAAAATCCTCGTGGGGGTTTCCCGCAAAATTGGGCTCTAGCTGCCTCGACCTCCCGCTCAAGCTGGGTCTCCAAGCTTCTCAACACTCTATTCCTCTCCCCCTTCAAGGCAATGAGGTCCCCTCTCAAAGTAGCCTTGAAGGCATCCCACCTCATACTCAGACTCGTGTCCGAGGCCGTGTTCCTCACGAAGAATTCCCGAATCTTACCGTCTAGTTCACTACATATCACGGGATCCCTCAGAAGCTCCCCCGGAAATTTCCAACCCCACACCCCTGGCTTACGTCTCCCCAACCTCAGGTTCATTTGCACTACCTTGTGGTGGGCAATTCCTAGAGGACCCACCTCCACTGCCTCTACCTTTCCTATTAGACTGGCGGAAACCCAAATATAGTCAATTCGGGATTGTGTCCTATGAACATCAGAAAGGAATGTGAAGCCCTCCTCACTCCCCCGCAGTGATCGCCAGACATCGCGGAGGCCAGCCCCTGCCCATCTCTCCCTCAGTTGGGGAGAGGCCACCACACCCCCTTTCTTCAAGTCTGGAGCGGTCTCTAACCCTATCCTAAGCTAGATTGAAGTCCCCCATCAGAATTACCTGGTCCCTGGCGAAATTCTCGATGGTACTCAGGGTCTCCCGTAGAAACTGGTCTTGGCCCACATTCGGTGCGTATATAGACGCAATAGTATAGCATGAACCCATTATAGTCCTCCTTACCACAATGTACCTTCCGTTGCTGTCTCTGAGAACCTCCTGGAGCTTAAAGTCAATGCTCCTTCCAAAGGCAAGGGCCACGCCCCCCCTCTTCATGGGGCCGGACGCAAACCACATCTGGGGAAAGCCCTTTAGACACAGCCGACCCTGATCTCGCCTCCTCAGGTGGGTCTCCTGCAATGCAAGCACATCTGGCTTGTGGGGCCTAACAAATTGCTCCAGTTTCGTACGCTTAAGGGGGGAGTTGAGACCCCTCACGTTATGTGTTGCCACCTTAGGGGAGCGGTTGGGCTTGTTGCGCCATTACCAGCCAGCCTTCCGGAGTACCAAGAAGGCCCTCGGTTATTGTTCCCCCCTTCCTATCTAATAAGGGACCCAAATTCCTCCCCCCTCCCACACTCACCAGCCTCCCGATTGCCAGCCTCTCAGGGCAACGCTCCCACACTGAGTGCTGTGTCCACCTCCCACATCTCCCCCCCCCTTCCCACCCCACCTTCCACTCCCCCAACTGGTCAACCCTCCCCTGCCCTTCCCCCCGCCCTCCCAACCCCAACTTGGAGGGCGGTGTCATGATGCCTACCCCCGGAGCACCAGGCCAGGCCCAGCACCCCCGGAAGCAGGCATCATGCCCTCGGGTAAAAGCCCAGTGGCCCCTTATAGGGGCTCTTTGGACTCAGTCCTGGCGCCTTTGGCGCCAGGCTCATGTTGGACATCAGTCCTGGCGCCATAGGCGCCAGGCTCATAAAGGGAGGTGTTTTGTGCACTTACCTGATGCAGACCATGCTGCACGCTTCAGGCCTCCCTGAAACCTGAAAGGCACTATTTTTTCATAGGGACTATTTTTTCACTCGGGCGTGGCCAGGGAAGGATACATACCTAGTTGGGGAAGGATACATACCTGGGACTTCTTTGGAGGCTATTTAAGCCACGCCCAGACAGCAGCTCATGCTTTGCGTTGTTCTGCTTCCTGCAGCTTAACGCTCACCGTGTCTGCTCCTGCTCCTGGACTCCAGCCACGCCCGCCTCGAACCTGGAAGACCTGCAAGGAAGGAAGAGAAGAGAAAGGTGAAAACCAAGGACTATTTCAAACTTCTTACCTGCATCCGGAATCTTCTCGCCAGCATCCCTGAAGAAAGACTTCCATTTAAAAGCATCGCGTTGCTCGCTGCAGCGTCACGCTTCACTCACCTGTCCTGGAGACATCTCCCGGCTCCATCGCGGCTGTCAGCATCAGACGCTACATCTCTGCACCTAGGGGAGAGAGGAAGAAACAAAAGGTGAGCAGAAGGAACACAGAAGGAAAGCCTGATTAACAGCCATAATACTTACCAGCCTTTCTTCCACATTTCGGGTCTGCGCCGCCCCGTTGGCAGGTACCGTACCCCGGCCCCTATGGGGAAAGGACAAGAGACATTTCTGGGGAATGATAAGGACATTTAGAGGGATCACCCCCATCACTACTCACCTCAGCAGTTTAACCCCTCGACGCATCGCCTTCATTCTGCACCTGAAATAAAGGACAGATCACAGGTTAGAAAGACAACATAAAGGGGGCCTCACTTGAACTTTGAACTTTCATACTTACGGCGCATCACTCAGGAAAGTCAAGTGGATTTTTCCCGCGCCATTCTGAAAACCAGTGAAGTAACTGGACGAACGCGCGCCCCTGCACCAGAAGCAGGATGGAGAGTTCATCCTTCCAAACCATAAGGTGAGCTTAAACCGGGGTTTGGAGGAAGTTAGAGAGGAACGAACGGGGAAAGGAGGGAGCTAGCACACTATTCTGCAGACTGTTAATCCCCTTTCTCATCTGCAGAAGGATATTCCTACGGGCCAGGCAAGCACGATTTGGAGGTCCTGTCCAATCGGTGTTCCGGGTCCTGCGCATCAGGCTAGAAGAGGCCACAGCAATCCAGACTAGACCAGCGCCCCAGTGGGAACCAGGTGAGCGTTACAGAACGCGAAGCCTTCCTACAAATTCCCACCCAGGCGCTATGGAAACTTCCGAAACTGACCAGTTGGCCCAATTACTGGGGGAATTACGGGCCGAAGTACACGCCGCTCGTCAAGAGACTAGTGCCCTCAGGAGGGAAGTGATTGTAATAAAGGATAGAGCTGATGACCAGGCTAGACAGCTTTTGCAAGGTCAAGCTGGACAAACTCCTTTACCCAGTTCTGGGGGGAACCCCGCTCCTGTGGTTTCCAGTAACCCGGTGCACATTAATCTACCTGTAAACATGCCGCTGGCTCCACCTGAACGCTTTGCTGGGGACCCCAAACGATTTGCTGTATTCATGAATCAGTGTCGTTTGCACTTTCTATGCAGACCTGGGGCCTTCCCTAATGATCAGACCAAGGTAGCCTTTGTGTTGTCATATCTCAGCGGCTGTGCTGCCGATTGGTCAGTCCCACTGGTAAGTCAAGATGACCAGATTCTTCATGATTTTCAAGGATTTCAAACAAGCATGGAAAGGTTATTTGCTCGACACTCCCAGGGACAGGCTCTGGATGACGAACTTCTATCTCTGCGACAGGACAATCAAGACCTTCTATCCTACATTGCAACCTTCAATAGACTAATTGTGGAAACTGGTTGGCCAGAGGATAAAAGAATCACGTTATTCTATCGAGGTCTACGCGGAGAACTTAAAGATGTCCTGGCACAAGTTGTAAATCCGCCCCAAGAATGCACTGAATATATAGACTTAGTGGTCCAATTGGATCACAGGCTGCAAAACAGAAAAGCAGATCGGTCCAAGTTTGAAACCCGGGTGTTGGCCAAGACCCACGCTAACCCCAAGGGGGCTGATGGCTCGGAGCCTATGCAAATCGGAGGGGTTAAAGGACCCCTAACTCAAAAAGAACAGGAAAGAAGACGACAGATGCAATTATGCCTTTATTGTGGGTCCTCTGGACACTTTCTACGAGATTGCCCGGTTAAGCCGCCCAAGAAGGTGGTAGGAGCCGCTGATAAAATCCATGGAAACTCTGTATCGGGAAATGACCACGCCCGGCAAGCGTAGGGGTCCGCTTGCCGAGCTTGAAAACTAACTCTCAGACCTCGCATTTCATTGTGCCAATGGTCCTCGTAGATCCGGAACAGCCTAAACGGTTGCATGCTATAAAGGCATACATCGATAGCGGGGCTATAGGAAACTATGTGGATCGAGAATTGGTCTCTAGGATAAACCTCCCTCTGCGTCCTAAAACCAACAAAAATGTCATCACCACAGTAGATGGAACCGAAATTGCCTCTGGAACGGTAACACATTCCACAGCTGAGGTGACACTTGTAGGTCCGGATGGCCATCGGGAGGCAGTTGTGTTTGATGTAATCAAGGCTCCACAGTTTCAGCTTATTCTCGGAATCCCTTGGTTAGAGACACATAATCCTCAAATTGATTGGCGAGCGAAGAGAATAACCTTCCCGGATTGTGCACAAACCTGCTACCCAGAAAATCCAAAGATTAATCTAGCATCAGTAACCTCTGTCCCCGTGCAACTACCTCCAGAGTACCAAGACTTTCAGGACGTCTTCCAAAAGGAACAGGCCAACACGTTACCTCCCCACAGATCGTACGATTGCCAAATCGATCTGGTGCCCGGTGCACAACCCCCTTGTAGCAGGATTTACGCCCTTACTGAACCAGAGAATCTGCATTTGAGACAATATTTAGATCAATACCTCGCCAATGGTTTCATTCGCCCGTCAAAGTCCCCGGCATCCTCAGCTTTGTTCTTCGTGCCTAAAAAAGAAGGCGACCTTAGAACTTGTATCGATTACCGCGCATTGAACCAGATAACTGTTAAAAATCGTTACCCTCTGCCTCTGATCCCTGAACTCCTTGACCAGGTGAAGGACGCTTGCGTATACACCAAGTTAGATCTCCGGGGGGCTTATCATCTGGTACGAGTAAAAGAAGGCGATGAATGGAAAACGGCCTTCCGTACAAAATATGGACTATTCGAATACCAGGTTATGCCTTTCGGGTTGTGCAACGCGCCTGCAGCCTTCCAATTCTTCATGAACGATGTCCTTCGGGAACTCATCGATGTCTGTGTTGTCGGGTATATTGATGACATTCTTGTGTACTCCTCTTCGGAATCTGATCACAGAAAGCATGTCAGGGCCGTCCTAGAGAAACTGCGCCAGCACAAACTGTTTGCCAAGCTGGAAAAATGTGTTTTCCATACCACCGAGGTTGAGTTTCTCGGATTCATCCTGACACCTAAAGGGATCCAAATGGATTCACGGAAAGTGGATGCCATCCTCAAATGGCCATCACCTAGTTCGGTGAAAGGTGTCCATAGCATGCTTGGTTTTGCCAACTTTTATCGCAGGTTTATCCCGGAGTTTTCACGTGTGGTGCAACCCATCACTGCACTCTTGTGAAAAAATAAACGTTTTGAATGGACCGAGGAAGCCGAACAGGCCTTTCAGGAGTTGAAAGCTAAGTTCACGTCCGCACCTATTTTGAAGCACCTGCGTCCCGATCTCCCATATATAGTCGAAACCGACGCGTCCAGCTTAGCCATGGGAGCTGTCCTGTCTCAGAGAGACCCTGAAACCAACCAACTGCACCCCATAGCATTTTGGTCTAGAAAGTTCTCGCCGCCGGAGATAAATTATGCGATCACCGATAAGGAACTATTAGCCATTAAGTCCGCCTTTAAGGCTTGGCGGCATTATCTCCTCGGCGCCAGGCATACCATCACCGTGATCACTGATCACCGAAATTTACAATATTTAAAAACTGCCAAGGCTCAATCGTCTCGACAGCTCCGATGGGCTTTGTTCTTTGCTGAGTTTGATTTTGTAATCACCTACCGCCCCGGCTATAAGAATGGTAAGGCGGATGCTCTATCCCGAATTGGAATGGAAGAAATAGACACAAACTCAGAACCTGTGCCGATAATTCCCGAACAAAGAATTTTGGGGATAACCACTTTACAAACCCTTGAAGACATTCAAGCACGAGTGAAACAATTCCTGGACTCTTCAGCCTTGCAGGATTGGATCAAAAGGGGGTCTAACTTTTCAGTCAAGGATGGCTTACCTTACTTCCAAGGATGCTTATTTTTGCCAGAAAAGGAATTGCAAGAACTGGTTATTTCCCGTCATCATGATACCCTGATGGAAGGACATCCTGGCATTGCGAAAACAGAGGAAAAGGTTAAACGACAATTCTGGTGGCCTTCCTGGCGAAAGGATATTAAATCTTTCGTGATGTCCTGTGGAGTTTGTGCCCAAAACAAAGGTCAAAAGACAAGACCCGCCAGTCTTCTTCAGCCCTTAGACATTCCACCAGCACCTTGGCACACCCTGTCACTAGATTTTATCACGGACCTGCCCTCTTGTAATGGTTACAATACTATTCTGGTCGTGGTGGATTTATTTTCCAAAATGGCCCACTTTATTCCGTTGAAAGGATTACCTTCAGCCTTTGTTCTTGCCAAGGAATTCCTCGAAAATATCATCCGTTTGCATGGATTCCCATCCATACTAGTCTCCGATCAGGGAAGCCAGTTTATTTCTCATTTTTGGAAAATGTGTTGTCAACTGGCACAAATCGACGTAAGACTCTCGACCAGCCACCACCTACAGACCGATGGTCAGACGGAGAGAACGAACCAGACCCTTGAACAATATCTACGATGTATGTTGCACCAATCGGAGGGTAATTGGAAGGGCATTTTATGGGTGGCTGAATATGCATACAATAACTCGATACACTCTGGAACTGGTCAGAGCCCCTTTTATACCCTACATAGACATCACCCTCGTACTTCAGACTTGGACTCACCTCTGAGCCTTGAAATGCCCGCAGTGGACGATTTGCATTCTACGATTACTCAAGCCTTCAAGGATGCAACTGCACATTTGCAACATGCATGCGAAAGGGAAATACAAAAAGAATGCAGATCTGCATCGAAGAGAGGCGCCTCCATACCAAATAGGGGATCAAGTATGGTTGGCTACCAAACACCTATCACTCAAGGGGCCTGGAACTTTTAATCCAAGGTATTTAGGCCCTTACTCGATCAAAGCTATAATCAACCCAGTGGCAGTCAAGCTCGATCTACCAGCTAACATGCGGATTCACCCCGTTTTTCATGTGTCACTTTTGAAACCAGTGCACCCAGGAACCAGATTAACAAAGCCACCAGAACCGATTCAGATAGATGGGGAGCCTGAATTCGAGGTGAAGAACATTTTGGATTCTAAGATCTCAAAATCAAAACTTTTCTATCTAATTGATTGGAAAGGGTACGGGCCTCAGGAAAGGTCTTGGGAACCCAGTGATCACGTACATGCACCTCGGCTGGTAAAAAGGTTCCATCGGAATTTCCCAAACAAACCGAAACCTCCAGAAGGAACGACCTTGGGAGGGGCCTTGGGGGGGAGTGCTGTCATGATGCTTACCCCCGGAGCACCAGGCCAGGCCCAGCACCCCCGGAAGCAGGCATCATGCCCTCGGCTAAAAGCCCAGCGGCCCCTTATAGGGGCTCTTTGGACTCAGTCCTGGCGCCTTTGGCGCCAGGCTCATGTTGGACATCAGTCCTGGCGCCATAGGCGCCAGGCTCATAAAGGGAGGTGTTTTGTGCACTTACCTGATGCAGACCATGCTGCACGCTTCAGGCCTCCCTGAGACCTGAAAGGGACTATTTTTTCATAGGGACTATTTTTTCACTCAGGCGTGGCCAGGGAAGGATACATACCTAGTTGGGGAAGGATACATACCTGGGACTTCTTTGGAGGCTATTTAAGCCACGCCCAGACAGCAGCTCATGCTTCGCGTTGTTCTGCTTCCTGCAGCTTAACGCTCACCGTGTCTGCTCCTGCTCCTGGACTCCAGCCACGCCCGCCTCGAACCTGGAAGACCTGCAAGGAAGGAAGAGAAGAGAAAGGTGAAAACCAAGGACTATTTCAAACTTCTTACCTGCATCCGGAATCTTCTCGCCAGCATCCCTGAAGAAAGACTTCCATTTAAAAGCATTGCGTTGCTCGCTGCAGCGCCACGCTTCACTCACCTGTCCTGGAGACATCTCCCGGCTCCATCGCGGCTGTCAGCATCGGACGCCACATCTCTGCACCTAGGGGAGAGAGGAAGAAACAAAAGGTGAGCAGAAGGAACACAGAAGGAAAGCCTGATTAACAGCCATAATACTTACCGGCCTTTCTTCCACATTTCGGGTCGGCGCCGCCCCGTTGGCAGGTACCGTACCCCGGCCCCTATGGGGAAAGGACAAGAGACATTTCTGGGGAATGATAAGGACATTTAGAGGGATCGCCCTCATCACTACTCACCTCAGCAGTTTAACCCCTCGACGCATCGCCTTCATTCTGCACCTGAAATAAAGGACAGATCACAGGTTAGAAAGACAACATAAAGGAGGCCTCACTTAAACTTTGAACTTTCATACTTACGGCGCATCACTCAGGAAAGTCAAGTGGATTTTGCCAGCGCCATTCTGAAAACCAGTGAAGTAACTGGACGAACGCGCGCCCCTGCACCAGAAGCAGGATGGAGAGTTCATCCTTCCAAACCATAAGGTGAGCTTAAACCGGGGTTTGGAGGAAGTTAGAGAGGAACGAACGGGCAAAGGAGGGAGCTAGCACACTATTCTGCAGACTGTTAATCCCCTTTCTCATCTGCAGAAGGATATTCCTATGGGCCAGGCAAGCACGATTTGGAGGTCCTGTCCAATCGGTGTTCCGGGTCTTGCGCATCACGCTAGAAGAGGCCACAGCAATCCAGACTAGACCAGCGCCCCCGTGGGAACCAGGTGAGCGTTACAGGCGGTCCGAGTCCCCCCCGCCCTTCCCCGAACCTTCTAGTCCTTGCGTGATCCAAGAAGTCTGCCTCCGCCCATGCCCATTTCCCCTAACAGCCGTTGTCCCACCACCCCCTGCTAATGCTCCATCCCAAGTCATAGCTCCGAGGAAGGGTCATCCCGGGCCCGGCACCCTTCACTCATCCCTGCCTCGAGGAATCTCCTCTCTCCCCTCCTGCGGGCGCTTCCGGGGCAACTTTCTTCCTTGTTTTCTCTCCCACAGTCGACCATGTCCATGGCTTAACCCTATTTCCTTGAACTGCCTGGGCTCCCCCATAGTCCCCTCCCACTCTCGAGATCCAGGTGAATAATTTTAGCCGCCTCCTGCAAGGTAATGGCCTTCTTTGAACACCCTCCCACTCGAACACCAGCCCAAATGGAAAAGTCCACCTGTACTTAACACCTTTCCTAGCGAGCTCACTGAGGATGGGTTGCATGTTCTTCCGTTTCACTAGGGTGCTGTTTGCCAAATCTTGAAACAGGGTAACTTCCTGACCCTTATATTGCACAGGTTCACAAAGCCTTGCAGCCCGCAAGGTCCTCCAGCCATTAGCCGTACCGTCCTTTTCCACTTCCAGCAGAGCCCTTTCCAGTAGGTCCGTTCTTTCCCCTAACTGGGCCACTTCCTGCTTCAGCTCCCCCAGGGCTGTACTTAAGTCTGATCTCAACATCTGAAACTGTTCCTGAAAGGTTTTGGCTAGGGTCTCTCCTAGGGCTTGCATCTCGCCCTTAAGGTCCAGCCTCGTCAGAGGCTCCCGGCTCCCGGTTTCATCGCGGGCCGTATGCCTTCTGTGGTGCCCGTTGTCGTCTCCATCATTGCCCCCGGCATCCATTGCTGACCACATGGAGGGAAGGGTACCCAGGGGGATCCCCCACTCGCTGGCCGGAGCGCGGCGCCCTGCTCCTGGGTCTAGAGGGCATTAGATCTTTTACACTCCTTAAGGCCCGATGGTTCGGGACAAGGGAGATCCGCCCGCTCCCCAGGGCCTCTCAGCGTGCCCCCCAAGTTCTCCACAGCACGCTGTTTGGGGCACCCCTCCACTTGCAAACCCCTCACTTGGGGCAACTGTTCCCGCGACCACCAGCAAAAGGGGGACCCACCCTTTCACAATAGCTCCAGCCGGGGGGACCTGCGCTCCACCAGTATATTCCGTTCCCCTCGGGGACTCCACCAAGGCCAGAGAGGGACAGGGGCCCTGTAATCGGCTCCCCCAAGGCCCCCCCTCTCTCTTCCCGCTCCGGGTTGGGCCTCCACTACACCTCCAGCTAGGCTCTCCCTCCTCCGCCTCACTCCCGGGGGCTGCCGCTCAATTCTGCCTGCTCTGGGCTGCCTGAAACCAACAAGGGGGGGCCACCTCCACTCCTTGCCCCCCCAACGACTTGCCCGCTCCTCACCTGCTCGGGCGCCCGCGATCTCACCGGGCAGGCAGCTCCTCCTCTCGCCCCTGCTTGCCACCGTCCAGGGCAGCCCGCTGCACGCCGCGTAAGTCCCCGCTTCTGGGGCGGCCGCAAACGCAGAAAGGAGTCGTGCTGCCCCGCTCGCCTGGAGGTGACTCTCACTCGCCGACACGGCCCTCCGTGTTGGACAGCTCCTCAGGGGACAGACGCCCACGGGGTCCCGCCGTTCCTCCTGCGTCACCAAACCTCCTGCCCGCCGATGGATAGCCGTCGGCACCTACCGCCGTGGGCGGGCAGGCTCGCTCGCAATCACCGAGCACACCGCAGCCGCCGTATGCAGTCTGGGTCCGCGGCACCCAAAGTCCTGTGCCGCCTGGCCCCTCAACGCAGCACCCCTCCTCCTCAGATGCCAAGTGTCACCGGGGGTGGTGGGCCACAGATGACAGGCCTCAGGGCACGGGAGCTGCCGAGGGCACGGGAGCTGCCGTCGGCACGTCAAATCGCTGCTGGCGGCCATCTTGAATCGAAACACTAATGTTGACTTGTGTAGATATTCGTACGAGTGTGGCTTGTTTGTGTGTGCTGTAATATTTTTTACAATTATGTAATATACTAGGCAGTTGCATGTATATCTATAGATATAAATGAGGGGGGAGGAAACGGAACTAACATGATAAAGCAAGGGGCATACCTCATATGGG
This sequence comes from Ambystoma mexicanum, assembly GCF_040938575.1. Classification (NCBI taxonomy): domain Eukaryota; kingdom Metazoa; phylum Chordata; class Amphibia; order Caudata; family Ambystomatidae; genus Ambystoma; species Ambystoma mexicanum. The sequence goes on along the minus strand of NC_090923.1, from coordinate 410,487,590 downwards.
ACGGCTTTCAGCTCATATGGGGGGCATTGAACCCACTATGATGGCACACAGCACCCAAATGATACGAGACATGAGCAGATAGTCCCACGTCCTATTTCCCCTTACAATGCCTCTGAATATAATGTATACGAGCTGAACGATCCAAATCCTTCTGCTTTATCTTGGGTATACGATGACACTACCACTGCTGTAGCACCAACAATTGAAACATCTATAGGGTTGAACCCCCTGCAAGTATAAAGGAAGTAAATGCAGAAAGAGCTGAGAGGTTCCTCGCCCTGTATAACGAATGGGAAAAAGGGAGAGCGGGGGGTACGCCTTTATTACAGCATGATGTAGAAAAAGAGAGAGTAAACACCAGAAGCAATAGGAGAAGGAGGGAGGTTGGGAGGAGGAAGTACAATGAATGTTCCGGTTTGGGATTAGACACGATAGAAGATCCCAGACACCCACGCCAATCCAACAAATGGTATGCTGACATGAGTTCCACTGCCAAACAAACCACTGATGAGAGCTGCTATGTATGCTCTCTCATATCCCATGCCTCAGGCACCCCCAATGTACTCCTGCCACAAGAACTGCCTCTAACAGACACCCAGTGTCTCCTTCATCTCACCCTATGTAGAATAAAGAACACGTTCCAGGCACACAGTTTCTTTTGTGATGTTGCAGAACAAAAAAACTTGCTACTCAAGACCCAAAGGAGTGATCTGCCTGAAGGAACCATTTCTAGTGATTAAAGGGACACTGTACTCAGACAACAAATGGAAAGAGGAACAAGTGACATGCAAAGCAGAAGCACTACGAGGGTTGGCAGAGGAAAAATTGCAATGGGTCAAGAAAACATGCGCTCCAGTATGGGCCGAACATATCACAAAGCTCACCTGGGTCCGAGCCCTGGAAAAACCGTTCAAACTACAAAAAGAAATTACATATGAACTGTGCTTCCTCAGTGAAGGAAAATCCCATATGGGTACAAATAAGAACTGTAACAAAACGCTCATTATCCCAGATATGAAGAAAGGGACAGCAGCCCTAATGGACACTTACTGGGTTTGCGGTAAGCAGATGTACTTGCACTGGTGACACTGCACTCTGCCCTGATGGTGGTTCCGGAAAGTAATATCGAAGGAAGAAAGGGGTTACAAGCAGTCAGAGGTCCGAAAGGAACACAACCAACATATGAAACGCCAGTGTATGCCCTATACTCAGACAACATGCAGAGCCTGATATCTAGGAGACGGAGATCGTCCAACTACATATCCCAAGCATCCACAGAACTTTTGGCGCAAATTCCAGACAGGTTCCGGCTGTTCAATTCCACTGAAACATTATTTGCCTCCCTCATTCCCAGTATCCAAGCACGAGCCAACGTAAAATGGCTGCAAATTACACGCTGGGAGCTGATCCAACTGGCCAATGACACTGAAGAGGGGTTCAATGTGATCAAGGTGGAGCTGAGAGCCCTGCGGCTAATGACAATGCAGAACAGGTATGTTATAGACCTGTTGACGGCGAGGGATGGAGGTGTTTGCCGAAAAATCAGGAGCGCATGCTGCACGTTCGTACCTTCTGCAGACGCGACAATGGAACCCTGTCCCACGTTATCACAGCCGTGCACAACCTGGGCGAGCAGATGAAGAAAGAAGGAGGTGTGGAGCCGAGCTCGTGGTTCGACAAAATCTTTTCATGGGTGCCTTCCTGGCTCGGGATGACTGTCAAATTGCTGATACCCATCATCGTGTTTTTGCTCCTGATTTTTTGTGTGTGCCAGCTGGGTCTTCGGTGCTGCGCAAACGAAGTACCTAATGATGCAATGATAATGGTGACAATGAGCAATGCTAGAGGAGTGGCGCAGATGACGCAAGAGGCACAAGTACAAACAGGTGAGGACCCTGGGCCCTAATATAGAATTGTAGCGCTGTACTATGATGGGGACATAGTGGACCGGCTGTACCACACTACAATAAAGGAGTCCCGTACACTGGAATGGTATAACAAGGTATGGGTGGATCTGGAAGGAGGTGGGGGGTGTATATATATGATCTGTACGCTTGATGAATATGCTAGAGCAGGACGGAGCCTCGGGGAGTATGTAGAGCATGGATGCCAATAAAGGGAACGCCAGCCTGGGATGAAGCAGTAGCCGATGAAAAGGAACGAAATAGGCTGGATGAGTTACAATATTCATTACTAAAGTAACGAAAGGGGGGAATGTATGGGAGGAAGGGTCTCCATGACCACCCTCCCCCACATTTCTCCCGCCGTGGAGCTTATGACTCGCCGGCAGCCATTTATGCACCTGGGCCCGGGATGTGGGATGTTTGCAGACCGACGCATGAGACTGCACGACTCACCCTGCAGCATGATACAGACTCCATTTTAAAATACACCTAGGTCCCATTTTGAACATAACAATCTGAGCCTCAATGGCACTAGAGGCCTGCAGGGCTGCAGCTCCCCCCCACCCCATTGCGCACAGCGAGCCTGCACTCCCTTCACCCTCCTCCCTATGGCAATTCAACTAGAGGCCTGTTCTCACGAGAGACAAGGCACGAACAAGTAACAGTACAAACACTGCATCTTTCACCTTCCGCAGTACATCAGTTAACCTGACAATGACCGGGCCATAAGCTGGGGTCAGAGAAAAACAAAGCAGCCTCTATAAAACATGCTCTGTCTCCTCACAGACCCCTGCATCCATAATATATGTGGTGAATACCCCCCAACCCTTATCCACGTTTGAAGTGTCAGACATGAATGTTAAGCCTGTGTGCCACTAAGCTCTTTCTGTGCTGCCAAGCCATTTGTATGAAATAGCCTCTAATCCATAAGTCTGATAGTACATATCAAAATGGGACAACCTCTGCCCATCCCAGAGCGCCCACATGTAAAGTTTTCAAACGGATGTAATTCCTAACTTGCCGTTATAAATCACAGGTTAGAGTTGTTGCACAATATTTTTAAAAAGTAATGTATAGTATCCCCATGCGCAATATGATTTCCCATGAATATGCAAGTTTGTACGTGGACAATTAGGTGTTGCAATATGCACCAGTCTTTTTAAAGTAATGAGCACCGCTTTTATTAAAGAAATGTCATTTGAAGTAATTGTTTAACCCATTCGCATGTACACAAGTCTGATTATAAGCAGAATGTTGCAGACTTTTACTGATGTTGATGTATACGCCAACCTGGTTCTACCTTGCTTTTTTATGCTAGCTTTTCCCATGTGTCCCCGCACCCAGATACAATACTGGAAATTTGTTGTTTCGCTCGCGATCCGAGAATGTTTTTATCGTGAGTCACGCATTGTTCTTTTTGCATACACAAGGTGTTCGTTTTGGGTAAAAGAAGTGCTTGGGTGAATTCCAGGGCTTGTGCATCAACTTGGGGCTAGACAACCGTAAAGGATGTTATGTTGCTCCTAATCGCTAGTACAGCTTAAGGGCATATGGGCCTTTGGCGATCATCCCAAAAAAGTGTCAAATATATCCAGTTGTTCACAAGTATCTGCAGCTGCCAGTTAAAGAACCCGCCAGTTGGCACCTGGAATCTATGACAATCGCAGAATGGCAGGATGTACCTGATTCGAAAACATAATAGAAATGTGTCTCACCAGCCGATCTTTATTACAATTTATCTATTGACTTATTAATTCGGCATAGAGTTTAAACTAATGATTAGCACAAACATGAAACAATGTCAACAGAGAGAAAACAACATGGAAACTAGTACACAATTTGCTTCTGAGGACATTGCTATGTAGTATGATCAACTCTAAACGGGATACGGAAGCTGACGCTACAATTCGAGGTGCTCATAGATGACATTTTAATTAAATATTAGCGTTGAACCTGGGAGAACCAAGTAGTGGTCTACATGCATCTCAATGATGGCCTGCCCATCTGGGCTGTAGAAAGAACATTACACACAAAGGTTATACTTGCGTTTCATTGCAATATGCCACACAGAACAAACGAGTAGAATGTAACCCAGAAATAATGGTCAGATAATGATAAGTTGATGCTTGTTCGGGTATAAAATCAAACTTACATTATATTCGCCATTTCCATTCTCTTGGCGTAACTCAGACCATAACGCAGACTCCGTTCGCACCAATGATTTTTCATAAACTGAATTTACATGTTCCTTGGTCCAGTTTTGGAATGCATAACTTTATCATATCTTACATTATTACAACCCTCCTTTCATTCAATTCCTTTCGGAATGGACCCTTTCTCTCAAGGTCAAAAAACAATTGAACCTTATACTGTGTGTCCGATGCGTGGGCTTCCTTAGCTTGCAAGCAAAAATTCAAAGCTGGTGACCTTCTCTCAGAATCAAAATACATTCTTAGTTTGCAACAACTTGCCTCACCGCATCCATGAGAACTGTAATTCTGATGCACGTGCAGGGCCGGTCTTTACATCAGGCAGTGCAGGTGGCTGCCTGAGGTGCCAGACTCTAGGGGGCGCCAGTATGACTCCATTATTATTTTAATTACATTTTAGCACAGACATGAATAGCCCTTTCTTTGCCGCGCTCTGGGTGTAGCACAAACACATCAATTTATAAACATCAAGCGTTTTAATTAAGAGTGTAAAATAACCTGAAATTGCTTCTATTTAATATTGATTAAATATTTGGCAACCAATATGAACAATATAGAGGAACGGCATTCGGAATGTAGTATTACTCTGTAATACCACAAGGTAAGGTTGGGGTTGCAGACTGCAGAAGCAACAATCTATTTTACAAGTCCACCATTTACGTTTCTGCCTCACCATCACTGTTGTCACTGAAATAATGCAATCAACTTGAAAATTAGTGAAGGTTGCAGGCTAAAAGCACTGTGCAGAGAAGTGATACAGCACCCACATGCAGTTATATATTTTGTGGGTCGTCCTCGCTTCCCTAGCACTCTGCAATCTGTCTTAAATGTGCCCCAAGCCAGGCTTCCCCATGCTGCTTGGTTTTGCTAAGAGAGTGCACAGGACACACACAGACAAAAAGCTGCACCCATCATTGTGTTGCACCCAGTCACATGCTGAGGAACACACAGGCACTGAAGAAGCACCAGATCAGACACAAATGAGAGGGTGTGGATAAATGGTGGGCACAGCCAACGGTTAGAATGAATGTGCACCCAACCCCTCACCTTGAGTGAATCAAGCAGAGCCCAGGCAAATACCCATGATCAGCTTCAGTGATACAGATCTGAGAGCTGGAATCTTAAGCAAGACACATCAAACCCCATCACCCCCTCCCCTTATCTTAGTAAGATATTTCAGACTCCAGCGATCACACCTCTTCCGTTCATCATTTTTGGTAAGACGAACAGAGCCGTAGAAGTACAAGGCACAGAAAATAAATGGTGGTGGCAGCAACACATTTAACAAATGACCGGCATTTGGCAATGTAAAACGTTTTATTGTTAGCACCTGCAATCGTATGCATACATTTTTAGGCAATTGAAATCAGATGGGTGTTCATTCTTGCATGTCAGGGGAGTGATTGTAAGTGTAGGTGCAGGAGGCCATTCATTTTCACAGCAAAGCTTAAGTGTGTGGTTTCTGAGTGGTTTTATTAGTGAAAGAGAGATATAACTGATTGTAACATTGAAGCTGCACTAGTATAGTCTCATTAGAATGTGTGAAGAAGTTAGATGTCCCCACACAAGTAAGTTTGCCCCTCCCCATCGTCTCTGAAGTTAGCACCTCTGCCAACATTTTGGGGGGGTGCCAATGATGCTTCCTGCCTGGGGTGCAATCTGGTCTAAGACTGGCCCTGTGCATGGGCACAGTAGGAAAAATGTGGGGGCTTCCCTTGCTCGATGATCGTGGCGCTGCTAAGGGGTAGGGAAACTTTGCAATGACAGAATGCGCCCTACTCCAACATTGAAGTAGAGGGTACACAAAAAAGAGTCAAAGGGCCTCATTACGACCCAGGCGGTAAGGGATTACCGGTACCGGTAATGGCACCGGTACCGGTATGTACTAGCTATGTGCCCCCCCCGACCTAATGGTATTCCAGTCCACCCCAACCTCAACTGGTCATGGCGGTAGTTATTCACCCTTGTACTAACATACTATATAAATGTCACTCACTACATCTAACAGTGTAGAATGATAAAGGTTCCCCAACCCATGCCCCCTGATAAAACACCTGGACTCATGATACTGCACCGTTTGCTAACAATGATTTTTATGATGATGTATTGAGATAACCCATAGTTATATGCTATTTCTTTTGTGATGTTAGATTAACCACTTGTAAGATTTATATGACAGATTGAAGCAGAATGTGTGTGTGTGGCCACAAGGGCAAAATGTTAGTGAAGCCGAGATGTATCAACTCGGACAGCTCGTGACCTGATATTCCACCCCGAGGAGCCCAGCTGACCCAAACACCCTGTACTGGCAATCATGGAGCATTTCCCCTACACCATCCATAGTAGCTAGTCTTCACAACCCCAATCCCCACGACTATGTGACCCCTATAGCTTACCTCACTAATGACGTATTTTTGTAATAAATATGAATGTTTTTCTATTATCTGGCAGAGCGCTCTCAGAGTTTGAAGAGTCCTCTGCATGCCCTATATTAATTTCGATAACACTTTTAATACTTCACCCCCACTTGTTTTTGGTCTCATTCCCTTCTGGGGTGTGTCCATTATTAACTCCCATTGTAGAGTTTTAAATGCCTTTTTGGGGGACGCTCACTTTCACACGTTACCCTTGAGCTATCCTCCCGATTCAATTTGAAGTGATAATTTTGCAGAAAACTCCTGCAAATGCTACCCCTTTGCAACTTTTGAAGTGTTCTGCATAACGGCAGCTGTTAGCAACAAGGGAAGGAGTTCTGGAGGCCTTGTAATGAATGTATCTATGAGAATAAAGTGGATATCACTTTGTAAAGTGAGACATCTGGCGTTCAATGAATTTGTATAACTCTCACCATTGGTCTGGCATTGGAATTCCATTAATCATGCTTTTGGATATGCATTTAACCAATACCTCTCTTCCTAGCCTTGTAATGTAAATCTTTTGGATAATATGCATTTAACCAAGACCTCTCTTCCTAGCCTTGTAATGTAAATGTAATTGGGGGATTTTCACTTGTAATTGAGTAAATGCGGAATTGCAGATCATGTTCTAAGGGTGGAAAACACAGTTTGAATGTCTCTATCCTGATATTGACGGAAAAGAGTCAAATGCAGTCGGGAAGCATTTTCTGAACATTTAGTGGCGCTTGCGGTTTTCAAATGGCAGAGCTGTATTGATATAGCAAGGTCATTTCCTTTTTCTAATATTAGGTATCTTTCGATTATTGATTACTTTTTAATTGACGTGGATAACTGGTAGTGGACTGTTGATTTGCAGGTTTTCCAAAGGGTGAAAAGTGATCATGATCTCTTGATTTTAACAGTTTGTAGGACAACGACAATTTTGCAAAATCATTATTACCACAGGGATTGAGATCATGGGGTGACCCCTATTCATAAGGTGATAACTTGGGTGTATGAATCAAGAGATAACGTCATCAGAGGTCATGCGTTGTTCCATTCCAGATAAATCGACATTTGTTTGAACCCTGAAAGCTTGCATTAGTCAATTCTATCTGCATTGGAAAGTATAATGAGTAGAGCCACCCATATGCTTAGAACTCAAAGTAGGAGTACAGGGAACACATTTAACAAGAAGAAAGGGGCGCGAAACAGTCACTTGTGAAAGCTCATAAAGAGCTTGCAAAACCTAGTGCTGATAGCACGGCCAGATATAATTATAGGAAGTCATTTAAGGATAGGGAGAATGAGTTAATGAAAGAAACATGGGCTAACCTATGGCAGGCAGATCTGTCTAGCAATCCTGAACTATTTTGGAAGTTGGTGGCTGATGGTGTAAGGGGACAATCGAAATCCCACAGCCCTAGTGGATATTGCTGAGCAAATAAGATTGGTGAAACAGGTTTAAGCCTTGTATAATGCAAAGAACAACCCAAATTGGAATATTGGGAATAACCACAATCAGTTGCATAGTGAGAAATTAGGGATAATCATCTAACAGTTGCAGTGTTTACTGTAAATGATGTAGAACGTGCTCTATTTAAACTAGCTAATTGAAAGGCTGCTGGACCTAATTCGGTGGACAGGGAATTCTCCAATTTCAGTTCAAGGTCTGGTCATTTGTTTTCAATCTAGCATTTAACACTATGATGTGTATCAATACTACCCCAGAGAGCTGGAATGTGATGATTACCATTGCAGTTTTTAACAAGCATGGCAAAGCCAATACTTTTGGCGTTTACTGCAGTTCTTTTCATTTTGCATTTATAGGCACCAGGGTGCAAGGAGGAGAGTGAAAAGTTTCAAAGAAGGATGTGAGAAGGGATGCAGGTGTGCAAGTGAATGAAAAGGGGAATAGAGCAAGGGAGGAAGCCATTGAGTGAGTGTGTCATCGATGAAGAGCAAGAGAACATATGAGCAAGAAGGATTGACAGTAAGAAGGTAAGAAATAACGCAAGAATGTCAGGGGAAGAATGAGGTGGGTATAGGGAGGGGGTAGGGTGGGTGATTTGTAGAGAGGGGTGGGTGGGTCTAGAATGAGTGGGGTGGGGTGGGTGGGTTAAGAGTGGGTGTATGGTGGGTTGCTGGGGGTAAAGAGTAAGGGGGAGAGTGGGTGGTTGTGGGTAGAGAGAGTGGCGGGAGGGTGTGTGGGTGGAGGTAGAGAGAGTAGGGGTAGGGTGGATGTCTGGGTTATAGAGAGTGGGGGTAGGCTGGATGGTGTTAGAAAGGGTAGGTGGGAGGGGTAGATAGAGTGGGGGGGTGTTAGAAATATTGGGTGGGTTGGGGTAGAGAGAGTGGGTGTAGGGTGTGTGTGTGGTGTTAGAGAGTGTGTGGGATGGGTGTGGGTAGAGAGTGTGGGGTAGGGTGAATAGGTGGGGTAGAAAGAGTGGGTGTAGGGTGGGGGTAGAAAGAGCGGGGGTCTGACCGGTGGTGTGGTAGAGAGAGTAGGGGTAGGGTGGGTGCAGGTAGAGAGAGGGGGGTAGTATAGGTGGGTCGGGGTAGAGAGAGTGGGGGTACAGTGGGTTGGTTGGGGTAGAGAGAGTGAGGGTAGGCTGGGTGGATGGGGTAAAGAGAATGGGGGTAGGTGGGTGGGGGTGGAGAGTGTGGTGGTAGGGTGGGGTGGATGGGTGGGGATAGAGATTGTAGGGGTAGCGTTGGTGGGTGGGTGGCAGTAGAGATGGTGGGGGTATGGTAGAAGGCGTGGGTGTAGGGTGGTTGGGTAGGGGTAGAGAGAGTGGAGGTAGGTGGTGGTCACAGGTCGAGAGGGTAGTGGTAGGATGGGTGGGTGAGAGTACAGAGGGTAGGAATAGAGGGAGAGAGTATGGCTAGTGGATGGGGTTAGAGAGAATGGGGTGGGATGGGTGGGTCGGGTTTAAGGAGAGTGGGGGTAGGATGGGTAAGTGAAAGTATTGTTGGTGGGGGTAGAGAGTGGGGTGGGTGGGGTGAGTGGGGTGAGTGGGTTTGGAGAGAGTGGGATTGGTGTGGGTGATTTGGGTGGAGAGAGTGGGGTTGGGGTGGGTGGGTTGGGTGGAGAGAGTGGGGTTGGGGTGGGTGGGTTGGGTGGAGAGAGTGGGTTTGGGGTGGGTGGGTTGGTGCAGAGAGAGTGGTGGTAGGGTACATGGGTGTAGGTAAACAGGGTGGGGGAAGAGGAGAGGCTGGATGTAGGGTGGGTGTAGGTAGAGAGGGTGGGTGTTGGGCGGGTGGGGGTAGAGAGGGTGGGGTATAGAGGGTGGGGGTAGGGTGGGTGAACGAGGTTAGAGAGAGTGGAGATTGGGTGGGTGAGGGTAGTTGGTTGGGGTCAAAAACATCAAGAATAAAGCATCAACGGACAACTCGTCAAAAGTATCCCAAACCCCAAGCATCACAAGCAATGTGGGTGGAGTGGATGAGGGTGGAAAGATTGAGAGTGGGATGTTTGGGGGTAGAGAGTGGGGTGGGTGTGGATAGAGAGAGTGTGGTGGGGTAGATAGAGTGGGTGTGGGTGAGTGGGAGTGGAAAGAAAGCCTCAGGAGGACAAAACACAGATCTGTCGCCAAAAGTGGCTAAGAAATAGCCCAATTGACAGTGAAATAGCCCAAACTAGCCCAATATGAAATCACTGCTCTGCTGGGAAATGGAAAGCCTGGCTCTCAGGTTGCTTGTTAGAAAGCTGCTGATTGAAGCAGATATTGTTAGGGAACTTCTCATTGGGTAGTACAACAGAGGAGTATGGAAAAAGAGATTTCCGTGATTTGGCAGTTTTATGCTGTGGCATTGCCAGTTGCGATGCCAAGATATTCTCCATTTAGAATCCCCATTCCCTCTTTCTCTTCTGTAACAATAGTTTTGGCAATTTATTGCCGTAAGCACCATCAAAAAGGGGATAAAACAGATTCTGGTTGTTACCAATCCTTCTCCCTTATAAATACAACAAATGGTTTTTCCAGGGTTGTGTATGGTAGGATAATGGAGTGAGCGCAAGATAAAAGCATTTTATCAGTCTTTCAATTTGGATTTTGCAAAGGCATGGGAACCAGTGGATCGGATCTTGAATCGATTACTAATCCTCGATAAGTATGAACATCGATATAAAAGCTTCATCTATCTTGGATATATGGATCTTATCAACATGTTCGATTGTGTAAACCTCACAAAATTATGGGTCACTCTCAGAAATCTAGGGATGCCCTATTTGTTACTGTCAAGGTTGATTGAACCACTTCCAGGCTTAACAGGGAGATTTGGTTATGGCCCAGTGGGTAAATTGTCCGCATTTTAATCTACCCATGTAGTAAAACAGGGATGTATGTTGGCCCCTTTACTCTGCAATGTATATGTCAACTCTCTTGCTTCAGAACTAAACAAATTGACTTATGATATCCCAAAGATGGAAGGGAAGAATATGTGCATGCTTGCGCAAGCTGACAATGGAGTGCTAATAAAGAAAAGATGAAATGGCCTTTAAATATTGCTTAACGATCATGTAGATTATATCAGTGTAAGGGACATGAAAGTGAACATTCAATAATCTTGGGTTATGTGTGTTGGTTGACCAATAAGATCCTTGGGACCCATAATGGTTATGGAGGAAAACATGGAATGGATAAACTCTTTTTGCTATCTAGTTGTTACCTTGTCCCGAATTGCAAGCTTGCTCCATTATAGTACGAACCAAGCCTCTAAATTTGCATCGACTAATGGGTTGGCATTGAGATATTGGAAAAAAACTAGGTTTAAAATTAGAACACCTTTTTTTGCATTTACAAGGCTATATTCCTTCTGATAGCTACTTAAGCCTCAGGTGTCTGGGGACATCATAGACCGTAAACATCCAGATCCAGGAAAATCAATTTGTGTGGATTAATGATCCTACCTCAGGCCATTCCGGCTTTCCCATTGTGTGCTATATTGAGGACTGAATAAGAGTCCAGCCTTTCATACACTGGACTTGATTGTGAAATAATAGATTCCTCACCTTCACCAAATCGTTAATAGAAAATGTTATGAATTCTGACATCTATTATAGTTGTGAATGGATCAATTACAACAAAAGAGAGTTAAGAAATCTGGGCCTCGAGGAGCCATATTGTAAATCAGCAGGGGTCAAGAGTGATAATCGTTGTAAGAATGTACAAGAATTAATCCATTCTAGAAAGTGAATTAGAGAATCTGATGAAGACAGGAAGCAGAGCATACAACACTATCTTTTGTAGTCAACACACTCAAGTGGGGGGCGTGGCTTACAGTGCATAAGATGGTCTCTTGACCCACTGGCTCTCCAGTCTAGATTCCTTTTTTTAAATGTATATGAGGTCCTAATGTTTTGATGAAAACCAACTACCTACCTGGATGAAGCGATGACAGCAGAGAGGCGCGGGAGCTGCCCCTATAGTATCTGCAGCCCACATGGCAGTGTCAGTGCCCTGTGATGCCTGCGCGCTGGAGCAGAGCCGCATATGAGGGAAAAGGAGAGAGAGGAGCTACGGTAAATTGAGCAGCTCTCTGCCAACAAGGCTGATCAGCAGTTACCCTGAAAGAGATCCTGTCACAGAAGTGCAGAGCGTCCAAGGTCCAACCTGATAAGGACATCAGTGACTGTGTAGTCCCTAATCTATAACAGATTATCCCAATTTTGCTTTTAAAAATCCACTCATACTAGACCTATGGGAGGAACATTGGGACATTAAAATGTATGTACTTCCCGTGCCTGGCACTGCAGTATTACAGTGTCTAGGCCATGTAACCTACCATGTTTAAACAGTGTTTCTAGCTTATGCTAGGCCAGAGACGTCTTTATGGGAGGGCAAAAGGGGCACTTGCCCCGGGCCCCCACCTTGGAGGGGGGGCCCACAAGGCTGGCTGATCTAAAGAAGTAAGAATCCATTGTTCACCAGACTTAAATAGCACATGCTAGCATATTTTATGGCATACAGCTGAGGCTCTAATCCTATTGCCTACAGGTTGTTGACACATAGATTCTGCCTTGATCAATTCATCATGTAATTAATGCTTTCTGTGTTCACTGTGGTATACAGAGTCTGTGTGTTAACTACTGCCAACTACTGTAGCATTAATTTCTTCCTGTGGGAATTAGGTTGATTGTGTACAGTAGCCAAAGCTGAAATTCATATTGATAAATTGAGTACAACAATGGTTCAGAAATTAGCTCAGTGTGTTAAGCACTCATTGCAGAGATATGTGTTAATATACAAGATTAGAATAGCACATTTCAGCAAGGCTGGCTGAGCCTTTCTTATGAGGTGATAGTATCAGCAATGTATCTGCACCAGATAGAAGTTGCTATAAAAACGAACATATTATCTGTATCGTGAAGGTCTAGAAATTGGTTTATTCAGATGGGGTGTTGTAAAACCTAGGCAATCACTTCCAGCAATTAGCATAAACGGTTAGTCCAAGAGGTTAATAAGTATCCAAATTCATGACTGTGGAACCAAAGTGCTCATGCTTGTATCCTGGCTTTGCCAGCAGATGATACAATGATCCTGGTGAAATCATCTAATATCTCTTACATTACTGTGCTGTCTTCTGTGAGGTTTGCCTTCTCTCATTCTGGTAACATCGTTTAGCTCATTATTTTCTTATGTAGGCCATTTGAGTGGAAGGGGTGGTAGGCAGAAGAGAGTGGACTAGATTTTGTAGGCCTTGGGCAAGCATATGTTAAGGTACAGAAAGAGATTGGGGTAATTGTGTGCCTCTATGCGTCAGGCTAGGCCAATAGCAAGGCTCTGGTCTGTCGTTACTCCGGGTGCACTAATGGTTTATACAATCATTAAACTGTGTTACCAATTTGTTTGCTACTTAACTTACATTTGTGAGAGCAGTTTACTTTGTGCCCAAGTTTGATAAGAGCGAAGTCAGCTCGAAACACATGGGAGTAAGGGGGCATACTTTCAATAAAGACACCATATGACATTTCTTGTACGATACTTCATTTTCAGTGATCTTGGCACAACCAGCTACAAGCATATTTTAAAGGAGAGTTCCGGGACTTTTTTTTTATTGTCCCTACGGGTCGGCCATGTGTTTGTAAGCATAAATCGGTAGATCGTAGGAAACTTTCCTATGGACCTTACCCGACTTTTCGCCCCTTATCGCACTCGAAATCAGCCTCCATTTTGTGATAATCCTATCATTCCGCCGCATCGACCTGGCTCACCTGCCTTTGCGGCACTAAATCAAATCCCCCGCCCCTGAAACAGACTTTATCAAAACATTCATATTCCCCGCCTCTATCCGTGACGTGACTGTGCTGCGTAGGCAAACGCGCCCAGGCGTCTTCTACGCGACTCCACACAGACCCCGGAAATCAACACAGATCAGCTCACAATACAGCGCACCACAATTCGGAATATGAAACTGTACTTTGAAATCAAACCGCAAGATTGTAAATGTGGTAAAGTACATTTATTTGACATCAAATGTTTAGAGAATATTCAGCGATTTGCATTTTTATTTGCTCATGTTCCAAAAAGTTCGTATTGAGGAACGCGATGGTCCTTTGCTGTACACAGGGTCTTAGAGCATCTCACAATACAGCACCACAATTCGGAATGTGAAACCGTGGTTTAAAAGCAAACGGCAAGATTGTACATTTGGCAAAGTACGTTTATTGGACATCAAATGTTTAGAGAATATTCAGCGATTTGCATTTTTCTTTGCTCTCGATCCAAATTAGTTCGTCTTGAGGGAAGCGATGTTCGTGTGCAGTACACAGGGTGTTGGTTTACGATAAAAATAAGCTCTTCTGTCGCACTGATAATCGCATGGCTGTTCCAACAACGAGGCGCTAGGCCACCACAATGGTAGGTATGTTGCATCTAACCGTTAGTACCGCGTAAGGGCATACTTGTACTTGGCGATCGTCCCATAAAATGGTCAGGGTGGTAACGTTGTTCACGCGGAGAAGCAACTGGCGGCTGTAGAAGCCGTCCGCCGGTGTCTGGTACTCGTGACACAGACAGTAGTGAATGATGTACCTAAAAACATAAAAAATGAAATTAGTCTCACCATCAGATCCTTATTAAAATTATTCATTTCATAGCGAGGACAGCGCTACTGGGTGTACACAAGTGTTTAAAGGCGTGGCGAGGCATGGAGGGGGGGGGGAGTGCAGGTGGAGAGTGGAAGGGCCCAGGACTGAGGTCGCAGACAGTGGACCAGTTGTAGCAGGGGAGAGGGAGAGAGAAAGCAGAAGCAAAGAGGAAGGTTTTGAGGTGCTTCAGTAAAAGCAGATGTTTCTCCTCAAGATAGTGCGCGGTAGAAAACAATATGCCACATAGAACGAACAAGTACAACTGAACCCGTCTTTAAAGCCACTGTATAGTAATGAAATTGCGGTATAAACTCATCAAAAGTTACTTACATTATATTTGCATTTTCCATTGTGTCTCTGTGTAGGGCAGACCCGAAACACCACTCCTTCTTTGCCGACGTTACTTCTTCTAATGAACGTGGCTCATCGTTTCGTTTCTGAAATTTTATTCATTATCTTTTCTTAGTCTTTCAGGATGGTCCCGGCCTGTCAAGGTCAAATCACAATAGAACCTTATATTGGGTCGTGGGCCGTTCCGCCACCCGAGCAAAACATCAAAGCAGCTGACCTTCACTTTGAGCGAGCACACATTTCTAGTTAGCTGCAGTTAGTTTTAGGGACATCTTGTCTGCGTGCCTTTTTTTTTATTGTCCCTATGGGTCGGCCATGTTTTTGCAATACGGAAACATTCTATAATTTTTGTAAAAATGATTTATATTACTGTTTGGTTTAATTGCAATGGGCCTGCAACATGAGGAGACTCGAGAGAACAGACAATCAAATTACAATCATTTAAACCGTGATGTGTATTTCTCAATGAGCTCTGCTTTAGGTGGACATGGAACAGAGGCAATGTTGGGTGGCAATGCAGTTGTCCCCTGCATAGGTTCGTTCACCACTCCATGTATGTGCCTATCGAGGACATCTACGATAAGTCTCTCAATAAACTCATATTGCATATCCTCAAACACTGGTTTGATCACCCATTGTTTACTTCTTTTAGTGAAGGCCTTATTGTAGCGAAGCGTCCCTAAAGTTCCGGTCGTCCTACTTTGTTGACGGCCAACATTATGGTTATGTGCCAAGACCGCTAAAAGAGTCCGATTTATCATGCCTTCCATGCCAAAATGCAATCTTTTGGGCCTGTACTTGAGGCACATATTGTGGAACACCTCCAAATCTCCTGTGTGGCAGAATTCCGTGAGTCCCCTCAAAGCTTTTGTTATAGTTTTATCAAATACAATCTTTTCAATGGCTTTGTGAGTGGGTGATGAAGGAATCAACCACTTCTTCTTCCGTGCCTCCTCTGTGGACAAATGGCCATGTTCACATTTGTGGAAATGCTCATTTGTCGACCATCGATGTACGTTGCTACAGTGCAACATTACTGACCGCCATTTTTCCAGTAGAATTTCCAACGACCCTTCACATGTTTTTGAGCTCCACCAAAGATGGTTGCTGATTGACTTGGACCACTGTGAAATACCTTGCAATTCTTTTTTTTTACCTGCAGCAGACAATTTTTTATTGATTGATTTTGCAAGATGCCAAACGTCAAATTGGTGATTTATATTTTTGTACTGTTCTCTCATTGTCTTGGACGCTGTTGCTCCGACTCGTGTGTGCATGTCTCCACTTCCTCTCGCGCTGCAACGACTATATTTTCATGATAAGCACATCCATCACTCACTGAGGCTCCATCGACTCCCTGAAACATAGAACTTTCATTAGTATGTATAATAATATTGAAAACACAAAATGTACTTGGGGACCAATACCCATACGTACATCTCAATAGCAAAACACGAATGAACGCATTGTGTAGAACATTCAAACGACAATAGTTCACGCATTGTTGATCTAGTTAGATTGAACTGTCAAGATCCATACCTCGGGCTCCGCATAGACTTCCATTGATGATATTATTGAAGATGACGCTTCAGCAACTCCCTGAAACACAGTAATTGCATTAGTATGCTTTTCTATTTTGTTAAAAAGAACATAAACTTTGAGCAGGCGTCAACGGCTCATCTAAATAGACCTGCACAAATGATCAGTTGTCTAAAATAAATAATGGATATGTAAATATGATTCGATTTGCTCGATCGTTGGAAGTGTCACCACCCAGAGATCTGCATCAACTACTAGGGGTGATGTTCTTGTAGAAGAAGCTCCGTCATCTCCCTGAAACATAGTACTTGCGTTAATAAAGAAGGAAGTATAGCGGATGTAATCACGTCATATGATTTCGCTTGATCGAACTGTCAGTATCCATACCTCGAAATGCATAAGAACATCAAGGGACGATGTAACTGCGGTGCACACTTCTGCAAGCTGTTGCGCCGACCCGTAACTGCATGCTCCCCCTTCTACTTGGACTAATGCTCCATCGACTCCCTGAAACATAGGACTTTCATTAGTAATGAACACAATATTGAAAAAAGAAGACAAATAGGAGGGCGACGACAGAAGGACATATCAATGGCTAAAAACGAAAGAAACGTACCTCGAGCATCTGAGTGACATCTACGGTTGTCGTCAATGCGTTGGACTCCTCAGCATCTCCCTGAAAGACAGTACTTGCATTATTTTGGATAACAATAATTATAACTGAAAACAAAGACTAGAGGACGAGTACAAGGGTGTACCATTAGGTAAAATAATTACACGATCAATTAAAACTATTGATTTACATGCCTAAAACAAGTCAGTGTCAGAATAGCTAAGTAAGATTACCCGATAGGCGCTTGAAGTGGCTGATGACTGCAATAACGACACGGATGGAGAATCTTCCGCCTTCATATTGAGTGGATACATAAATGGGGAAATTATTGTTAGCTACTGCTACACACTACCGCAAGGCCGAGAACTAGATCCGTAAACTTGACTCACCAGTGGAGGCATGTGGACGAATAGAGTGGGAATAGCGGTTGAGAGCAATTTTCGCCTCGCTCGCGGTGTTTTCTTCTTTATTAGCAATGATGTGGAGTACATGTCTGGGCTAAAGTGCCTGCTGCAGATGCGGTATCGATCACCCCTCTTGTCCGCAAAGACTTCTAGGACTCTACTTTCTAGCTCAGAGGCTGGATATCCGCAATATCGGACCCATCCTCTTATCTGATCTATTGTCTTAGGGAAAACATGCATTATAGTACCTTCAGATTTGTTATGGGTCTTCGAAGGGCAACCGCCAATGGAACAGGCAGGCATTATGGAAAGTTCTGAAAAGTAAAGATCAACAATTCTCTATGAATACCAATGTGTTAAAACAGTAAATGACACATAAAAGGTTCAATGCAAGGTCCGTTTTGGTTCTTGGAACTATACACGTTATTCACATGCGGATAAGTATTTCAATAACTTTCAAAAAATAGAAAAAGTAATTTGACTAAACTCAGAACATGTGACTAGTTCCTTGCATGTACTGTCGTGAACGAAAAGAAAACATGGATGCAATTTGATGACTACTAGCAAATAGATATAAATTAAAAAATTGGACGCAAAATGATTATGGTACATGGACTTACCTTGACGAACAAACAGTTAGATGCAGGGATCAGAGTAGTTTCTTGTCGTAGAACAGGGAGCAGTTCACAGGTTGCAAACTGACGAGTTTGCTCAAAGTGGTCACGGAAGTTCACAGAGACGAAGAGCAGATAACCAGCACCTTCACGGGTTGACTAGCAAAGCGCAAAGAAGTTCTCATTAGAAATATGAGGTGGGTTATAAAGAATTCGAACCAGGGGTGTGTTTGTGAATGAATGACGTGTATATGTCGTGGCATTATGTGGATTGCAGGGGGCCGTCCAGCGTGAGGGGGATGCTTGGCAGGAGACACGGGGTCTGGAGGTAGACATGGGAACAACAAACCCATGCTCTATAGACCACTTTGAAGTGTACATGGTCTTTGGCACCTCTTGGCCTTTATCGCTCCCTGACAGCTCCACTTGCCAGCAGCTCAAGTACCCCGGTGCGAACTGCCTTTGATAGGGCGGGGGGTGGATCGGGGCGGTGGTCGTGCAGACAAGACACAGGAAGACTCGTGAATGGAGACACACTTATGTGGATTGCAGGGGGCCGTCCAGCGTGAGGGGGATGCTTGGCAGGAGACACGGGGTCTGGAGGTAGACATGGGAACAACAAACCCATGCTCTATAGACCACTTTGAAGTGTACATGGTCTTTGGCACCTCTTGGCCTTTATCGCTCCCTGACAGCTCCACTTGCCAGCAGCTCAAGTACCCCGGTGCGAACTGCCTTTGATAGGGCGGGGGGTGGATCGGGGCGGTGGTCGTGCAGACAAGACACAGGAAGACTCGTGAATGGAGACACACTTATGTGGATTGCAGGGGGCCGTCCAGCGTGAGGGGGATGCTTGGCAGGAGACACGGGGTCTGGAGGTAGACATGGGAACAACAAACCCATGCTCTATAGACCACTTTGAAGTGTACATGGTCTTTGGCACCTCTTGGCCTTTATCGCTCCCTGACAGCTCCACTTGCCAGCAGCTCAAGTACCCCGGTGCGAACTGCCTTTGATAGGGCGGGGGGTGGATCGGGGCGGTGGTCGTGCAGACAAGACCCGTTTGCCGCAGGGCCTCACCAAGGAGAGGCCATCTAACTGAATGTAAGAGGATGGCTGCAGGATCTACTACATGGAAGGCAGGGGGGTGAGTTTATAAATACCTCACCCTCCCAGGAGAATATACACTAGATTCATTTAAAAAATCAAAACAACCATTGTTAAAATATATGTTGGGCTTTATTTTAGATTTTAATTAAACATAAATAATAAACATTACACATTGTAAAGTTGAGGTTGCAGCACATCGAGGGAAAATCCGCGGTATTGTCCACTGTCACTGGGGAAATGTTGTCTAATGGCAAGTACCGCACAGGCAGGTATTACTCTCCGAACGCGGTGTCCGAGCCTCCCGTGAAGCCACCAAGTGAAGCAACGATAGGCCACCAGCCTGTACCACCTGTGAAAAAAAAAGATGCAAACTGTATTAAACTGACCAAACTTTCTTATCAATGTCGATTCAGGTAACACATGTCATTTTTCTTAGAAAAAAATTATATCTAGAAAATGCACTATATGGAACCAATTTACATGCGTTCCAATGATATGTAAATGTAATTTTATATGTGGGAGACGACCATGAAATAGTGGTGGCATCACTGACATCACAAACAGAGTATACTTACTCGTTACTCGGATTACGCGGACGAACAGTGCCACGAAGTTCGTGCATAAGCACCATCATCATCCTCAACACTGTCCGTGAGAGGCAGGCTTCCCTGAACTCTGGCAGCTCGGTGATGCATTGCGGACTTTGCTCGCCTTCCTGCTGACTTTGCTCGCTTTCCGAAATGTAGGCCAAGCACCCGGAATTTTCACGGCAGCAGCAGTTCTCCTCCTCAGTTGGCATTAGCTCGCACCGATTGCACGTGCACCAGGTGGAGACGCCGTCCATGCGACATGGTCCAGGCTCTTCATCCGTTGACTGGTCCTCCCAACTGCCGTCCGAATCCCCATCGTTTTCGCGTGCTTGCCTTTCCAGTAGTTCTTCCTCGGTGTACTCGGGCTCGTACATATACGGCATTATTGTGGCCATTGTGCGGTAAAGATAGTAAAATAATTTATAGCGGTGGTACTGGTATCTGTTCACACGGGCTACAAGCGGCGAAGGTAGCTGACCAGAGCACTGAAACGAGTCACAGAATACTCAAAGTAACACAGAGAGAGGAATGGAATCGAAAATCTGCTGCTGTATGTTGTGAAACGGTCTGTTTATACTTATTGGGGAAAGAGGCGTCCTGCCATTTCCATGGCAACACGTCAATAGCTGAGGCGCAGCGATTGTTGACACGAGACGTGCTTGAAATGGGCAGTACGCGTCTGCTGATGTCAGGCTCAGGGGCGGGGGATTTGATTTAGTGCCGCAAAGGCAGGTGAGCCAGGTCGATGCGGCGGAATGATAGGATTATCACAAAATGGAGGCTGATTTCGAGTGCGATAAGGGGCGAAAAGTCGGGTAAGGTCCATAGGAAAGTTTCCTACGATCTACCGATTTATGCTTACAAACACATGGCCGACCCGTAGGGACAATAAAAAAAAAGTCCCGGAACTCTCCTTTAAGGTATGCTCATTTGACAAACAATGGTTTGCTTTTTTGTAAAATTGAAAGGTTTTTCTGCAATTTCACAAGCCAGTGTTTTGGAAGTATTTAAAGCTTTAAAATAAAAAAAGACAAACCCAGCTTAAATCTGTTAAATCACATTAGTTAGTTGCTGGTACTTACTTCCCTTGATGATGGAAAGTATGAAGCTAGAATAATTCCCATTTTGCGAAAACAGCCTTCTATAATATTTTGTTTTAAAAAACTGTCATGTTTGGAAATGTGATTTGTACACTTTCCAAGTCTGTTTTTATAAAATGAGATTATTTTAGTTCATGGGAAGAACTGGAAATGAAAGTGTTCAAATGCAGAAATTGCAGAGTTGGAACAAATCCCAGCTTCACTCTACAACCAATGCGAAATCCTGGGCATCTCATTTAATCTTGTATTGCCAACCTCTGAACATTGCCAGTCCCTAAACCTTTCAAAATTGTCAACCCTCAGAGTGATTTCCGTCTCAAGGTATGATCTTCAAAAATGCCTCACTCATTGGTTCACTGGCTAGGGTGTTGCTTCCACTATAATTGTGAGCATTGCTATATTGCACACCACAGGCATGTGTTCTTTTGATCTCTATGGCAACACTATTTGAAAACCATGTCCCACTTCTAATCTCAGTCTGGGTACAGATACCCTCCAGGTAGCTTCTAATTTACATCCACTATCCATGCTATAATTATGGCTAGCTTTTTCTTTCCTTCCAATTGGTCTCCTCTATCCATGCTCGAGCAGTTTTGCATTCTGTGAGGCAGCTAATATGAATTCTCTGTCTATTCTGTGTTACGGGTACATTTTACATATGGTCCTACATTAATACTAGAAGCTGCATACCTTCCTGGATGCTATTGATAAAAAGTATCCCGTATCTATACTAGAACAGAAGTAACATCTTTGTAGACTGCCAATGTTGGCCTTCAAATGCTACTTGTTTAACATTCTGATTAGAGCAAGAATGAAGAGGGTAAGGGGACTTAAAGGGAGTCAACATGCTTATTTTGAATGCTTTGAGGCAGCATATCAACCTATACGTTATAGGTTGCGATGGCGACAAGGGGTAGGGGTGCGACCAGATATTCTTGATCAGTTAATTCTTTTGGTTTGGTGGAGGGGACGCCCCAAAGATGTCCGTGCCCAGGGCCCCAAAAGTGCTTAAGATGGCCCTGTGCGAGGTGATCCCTCAACGACGTACTGAGCATGTCTTTGCAATGAAAGCCTCATGACTAGCTTGTCTGAATGCTTGCTTGCTTCTGACATGTTTCCCTTTTGGCCTATGCAAGCGGGATCTAGAGTCTCACTTCTTAAGAAAAGCGGCACAGGGGAGCGAAGTCATCACATTCCTAACACTCTCGCCTGCCTTACAGCGTATGGGAATCTTTAATGAGTGTGGGCAACTTGACTAACTGAGTTATGACACGATAACCTCACTGATAACACTGGCTTACATGAAAGAGCGCAGCTGGTGTCAAAGGCGTATATAATGAGGCTTTGTTCTTTGCTAGCACGATAAATTTAGTACGCAACCTTGACCTGTTGGGACCACCCCTTACATTGGAAAGCATGTGTCCTGTTGGGTATAAATGCACGGTGTTCGGAGGGAAACTGAATGTGTGTCTCGTGTTGCTGTTGGGTTCGTGCTGGTGTTGCTTTCTACTAATAAAGTGTTAGACGTCAGATTCCCGCTACTCTACGGTCAGGTCGGCGGGAACACTTCCCGGTGTTTCCCTTGGGCCCATAGAGATGGATTGAACTGGCTGCAGCACCCGGAGGCCCAAGGAGGGCAGCCAGAGCAGGCGTGGAAGAAAGCCGACCGGAAAAACACGGATTGGTGAACACAGGTAATCGTGTCAATGTGCTGTCATATCTTTTATGGTGGGGTCTGAAATGTAGTGTTGATGTTTGTCTCTGAAATCTAGAAAAAACTGAAATTAAAAAATATGGAATCTGGTGGGATCACCTGAGGATACAGGAGGCAAAATACTCTACCTGTAGGAATATTTATCTGAATAAGGAAATAATGAAAGCAGTTGCCCACCGCAGTTTAAAAGCAGTATGAAAGAAGTAAGGTGGCACGGTAGTTTCAGGTTCTTTATTACGGAGCTCCCCGGAGCCCTTGTACAGCTATCCTCATTCAAACATTACAACCGCTTCCCGTTCATCACGCGGCTCTCTCTGTTCAACCATAACAAGAGAGCGGGCGTGCAACCGCATCGAGGCTCCAACATTCCCAACATGTAAATCTCTACACAGTACACCTATGCTCCCTACTGACGTAAAGAGAACATGAGACTGTGGTACCAGTCAGAGTATTGTTGGACCGATCTGGGATTAGGGTGAGTGTGTTCCAGATGAGTGCAAAGACAATATTTTGGATGAGAACCCCATGATTGTCTTGCCTTAACACATACCTCATCAATGGAAACCCTAAATGTGCAACTCAGGTTGCGATCCGGCTTTTATTTTTCACACTCTTCTGTATTCTATTACAGGAGATGTAGTAGGCTGTGTTTCTGTTGATTATGTCTGGGACTCTTACCTATTTGTGTCTCGAAAAAGCCGAAAACTGCTCTGCATTGTAAGTAGCGTAATGGAGAATATAGACTGTGAATCTGCAGTCATCTGAATCTGACCAACACCTGCAGGTGTTTCTGAGGTTTCTGTACTGGTGAGGAACAGAGGCTGTGAGTGATACATGAGTCTCTGGCTAGACGTGGCAGAGCAGTTAAGCTAATGAGCCATACCCACACCGCCAATCTGGATCTATAATAAGTCACACCTTGTCTTACCCAAAGAGAATGGGTTCAGTACAGTCTAGACAAGTGCCACTTCCTCCTAAAGGAAGCCCAGCACACTTCATGTTCACTCACTACTCACCAAAAGCATGTGAGTACCTGGAAAAATGGCACAGATATACGCGGAGTGAGTCACCTAAACACCTTCCAGAGGAAGGCACATTTGATATAGACATGGAAATGAATGTGCGTAAGGTGCTAGAGAAGAAAGGTGCACATGTACACCAACGCCAATGGGATAGTTATCCCGACTGGTATACCGAAGCTAAAAAAGACAGACTGAATCTAGGACACAGGCATTGAAAGGCAATCAAGAGAAGCTCCAGGCGCAAGTACAAGTTTTGAAAACCGAGCAATCAAACCTGCAAGTACCAGCCCATAAAACAGGGTACAAACAATGATATTGTGTTCTCCGAGGGGCGCCCCATTAAAGGAAAGTCCTTAAGATATTTTGGACACATATAATCCGGCTATTCTTCATGAAATAAGAAAGGAGGGGTGGCTAGTCCGGACTCTACTCAACCGCCGACATATTATCAGTCTACCTCAATGCATCCTATGGAAGGTCCCTTTACTCCCAAAATACGAACCCAGATCTCTAGACTCTTCTCCCCTACTGTCAGAAGCATTGATATTGTATTGATATTTTATTTGTATCGCGCTCATACACAAGCGATACAAATAAAAGAGCGCCAACGACGCGAGGGAGGGGAACAAGAGTTTCAGAGCGCCAACGATGCGAGGGAGGGGAACAAGGGAGAACAAAAACAACAATCTTACTAGGCCCAGTGACATTGAGAACACGCAAGTTCAGGGGAGAGGGAAGGGGGAAAGTGCAGGGGCGGAGGGAAAGAAGTGGAAAGTGCTGAGCAAAGGAATAGAAAACAACAAAAGTGGTTGTGCAGCCAGCAAATGGCAAGTGCTAGATTTAAGGCACAAACAGGGGGTGTCTGAAAAGTGCAGAAAAAGGGGATGACTGTAGGGTTACAGATACAGACCCAAGTGCAAGGGTTCCAGGGGGCAGTGCGGGTGCATGGCAGGGTGAGCAAATGCCTGGGCACGAAAATCAGAGGGTAACAAGTTGCATGGTGCTGAAGCAGAACAGATCAGCAGGGGAGAGGACGAGCGAAGGCAGAAGCAAAGAGGAAGGTCTTGAGGTGCTTCTGGAACTGGAGATGGTTCTCCTCAAGTTTCAGAGTGGCAGGGAGGCTGTTCCAGAGGGTGGCCCCAGCCGAAGACAGAGATCTACCCCCAGCATTTTTCTTTGAAAAATGATTCACCCTGAGGGAGTTGGAGGTGGAGGAGCAAAGAGCTCGAGAGGGAAGGTGTTTACCGACGGAGAGTTGGAGTTATTTTTAACCCAGGCCCCAGAAAGCTTTGTGGACAATGCAAAGGGTCTTGAATTTAATCCTTGCAGCCATTGAGAGCCAATGAAGAGATTTCTGGGCTGGAAAGATACAATCACAGGGCTTGAGGCCAAGGACAAGTCTTGCAGTCCTGTTCTGGATGAGTTGCAAAGGGTGGAGAGTAGAAGCAGGTAGATTTAGAAAGAGGCTGTTGTAGTAATCCAAACTAGAGAGAACCAGGGCTCAAGAGATAGTGAGCTTCTGGGGGAAGGAGAGGAAAGGCAGAATACCTCTGAGGAGGTGCAGTTGGAAGTTTGACTTTTTAGAGACATCAGAGATGTGGGCAGAAAAGGAAAGTTTGGAGTCGAAGATGACCCAGAGGTCCTTAGCCTTTCAAGAGGGGGTAGGAGGAGGGCCAAGGGAGGCCAGCCAGAAAGTGACAAGAAAGGAAGGTGAAGGTGTGCGGATGAGGAGGATCTCGGTCTTGCTGGCATTCTGGCAGAGATCATTGGCGGCCCACCACTCCTGAATAGCAGACAGGCAATCAGAGATGAGAGAAGGAGAAGAGGTGGTCAAGGGAAGCCTGAAAATGAGTTGAGTGTCATCCACATGGCACTGAAAATTGGAGCAGAAAAAGGAAATGCGATGGGCGAGAGTTGCCAGGTATTGGTTCAAAACCCAGGGTGCGAGGTTAGACCCCTGGTAGAGAGGGAGATAGAGGAAAGAAGGTCCCAAGTTGATCCTGGGAGGGTCGATCACAGAGGAAAGAAGTCAGCCAAGACAGAGCCTGATCAGTGATATCACTGTTGTTACTGGGACGGTTGAGCAGGATGGTATGGTTGACTGTGTCGAATGCAGAAGACTGATCGAGTAGGATGAGGACAGAGGGGATGTTAGAGTCAAGGTTGGAGAGCAGATCATCACGGATGTTCAGGAGAGCAGTTTCCGTGCTTCTGGCAGCTCTAAAGCCAGACTGATGGTTGTGGAGACAGCCAACAGAATCAGAGTGGAGACAGCCAACAGAATCAGAGTGAAGCTGCGAGATGGCCAGCTTTTCCAGGAGTTTGCCCAGGAAAGGAGGGATGGACTTTGGGCGATAGTTTGCCAGGCAAGAAGGGTCAGCTGTGGGTTACTTGAGAAGAAGGTGCACAAGAGAGGGCTTCAGAGGGGAGGGGAAGGCTCCAGAGGCAAAGGAGAGGTTGCATAAATCAGCCAGGGCAGGAGCAAGGGTGTCAATGTGGTCCTTTATGGTTTTGGAG
Source organism: Ambystoma mexicanum (assembly GCF_040938575.1). Classification (NCBI taxonomy): domain Eukaryota; kingdom Metazoa; phylum Chordata; class Amphibia; order Caudata; family Ambystomatidae; genus Ambystoma; species Ambystoma mexicanum. The sequence goes on along the minus strand of NC_090923.1, from coordinate 410,461,414 downwards.
GAACCAGGAAGAACCTGTTTTGACGAGACAATCATAGATTGGACTTGTCTAGAGACCTTGTCAGGGGACAAAAGAGGAAAGGGTGAGGAAGAGATTGTTGGGCCGGCTGCAGGAGGGCCAGAGTTCACAGAAGGAGAAGGGAAAAGAGGGGGTGAGGAGAAGAGGGTGGACAGGTTGTCCTGGGATTTTGAGATGAAGTGAGACAAGGGTCGGCAAAGGGCCTGGGAGGTGACAGGAGAGGCAGAGACTGCAGTAGGGTTGGCCAGCTCCTTGAAGATTTTGAAGAGTTCGGCCGAGTTGCTAGATGCCGCAGAGATACAGGCTTGGATGTGGGCTCTCTTCTTAGTATGGACAGAGAGTCGGTGGTGCCTTTGAAGCAGGCGGCAGGCCAGTTTGTCAGAGGATGAACAAGGAGCCCTCCATTTCCTCACAGCCACCCTGCACTTACGTTTAATGGTAGCTAGGTCAGAGGTGTACCAAGAATTGCACTTGGCTTTGGGCTTCAAACGGATCCTCATGAAAGGGGCAAGAGCATCAAGAGTATCAGAGATAGAAGAGAAAAGCATGGAAAGGGCTGTGTCAGGATGCCAGTCAGCCAGAGGCAGAGAGGGGGGAGAGAAGGTGGTGGCGAAAGCCTCGACGGACCCACGCTTAATGGCCCAGATGTCTGAGAAGATAGGTGGCAGTGTTGGGCTTGACTTGGCCTGGGGCGTAGAGAGGGCAGGTGAGGCGGGAGTGATCACTCCAGGAGAGAGGAGTGGTCAGAGGGATGGAGAGGGGGAGGTCAGAGGAGATCAAAACCTCAAGCATGTGCCCTGCATAGTGAGTCGAGCCAGAGGGGTACATAAAAAGGAAGAGGGAATCGCAGAGGTCACGAAGAGTACAGAGGAGGAACAGGGAGTCTAGATGGATATTGAGGTCACCAAGAAGGAGGAGTTGAGTGGTTGAGGCCAGGAGGGAGCAAGAGAGGTCCGCTCACTCAGAGAGAAATAAGGTGATCTGACCAGGAGGCCGATAGATAGTAGCCATGGTAAGAGAGTGGCCAGGAGAGAGAGAAAGCCTGCAGACAAGGCATTCGAAAGAGGAGTATGTCTGCGTGGGATTGATAGAGGCCAGAATCCACTCAGGGAAGATCAGGGCTACACCGCCTCCAGCAGGCAATTTGATGTTGGTGCAGCTTGACAGTCCTTATTTCATGTCTCACATCTCACATGATCAGTCAGCGCTGGGTGACGACCGGTGAGCACTGAGAAGCGAATGGTATGGATCTCCCGGTGTCAGTGTCCAAGCCCAGGAACCGCGGCATCATCAATCATTCTCATCCTCAATCATCTTATTGGCTTCACTAGTGGTGCTGAACTGCGGAGGCAGAGACAGAGGTAGCGTGGGATCGAGGTATTGAGGCTGCGAGGTAGTGGCACGGTAGTGGCTGCGGTGAGGTGAAGCCACCTGGCTACAATCTCTCTGCAGCAGATTTTGGTAGTATCTTGCTGAACTACTCACTCCGCTTCCAGTGCCCCACCCGAGGTACAGTATAAGTATGGGTACAGGCCCAGGGTGGTCTCAGGCCTGAACCTAGGCAGTGTTGTGTACTGCTGCTGCACAAGGGGGCACAAAGGGGCCTCCAATATACATTGTGAGGCATAGTGAGGCATAGTGTGAGCACTTGTTGTGTATTCATGGGTGCAATGTAATGTTTATGCCACTGAGACCACCTAGTTTGTTACCTTTGCTCATTGCTCTGATCTTGGAGAAGGTATTGGGCCTCATTACGACCCTGGCGCTCCGGGGTTAACGGCGCTGTAAAAGGTGCCGGCGCCGTTTACCCCGTACCGCCTCATTACGAGGTCCCCTCACGGGACCCAGGAAGTAACGCCTGGTCAAACCAGGCGTGCTTACCGGGTCCCGCGAGGGGAAGAGGGAGCAAACAACAGGCTTACTCGTAATGGCCCGTTGTTTGCTCCCTCTCCCATTCGCATTCAGCCCTATGGGGGCTGAAATGGGAATGGGGAAGGACCGGGTCCTTGGAGGGAGGAATTACCGGGCCTTCCGAACTCGGAATGGCCCGGTAATCCCTCATTCTGTGGACCTAGACCCGGACATCGATTTCGGCGGCAGCCATGCCAACCAATAGCGGCATGGCTAACGCCAAGGTCGTAATGAGGCCCATTGTGTGCCTTGTGGTTGGCTATAGTCTAGGCTTAGGTATCAGCCGTGTCCGAGATGGTGCTTCAGTCTAAAACCAAAAGAGTGGGCCCTGTGAAGCCAGGGCAGAACAAGCCACCACCCGATCTAGGGAGTACCCAGCAGTGAGGTAAACTTATGCAGTCCACCATTAGCTGGGCCTTGAGAAGCCAGGAGATACTGGCTCCTGTCTGTGAGTGCCCCTGGAGGCTGTTAATTATCTGCTTCTGCCGCTGCTGGCACATCCCCACAGGGTGAATTGAATTAACAATGATATAAGTGATGAACCAGGCACTGAGGGCGCGCTGTGTGGTGGAGGATTTGTGCTTGTGCTGGACTCACTGGCGTATACGAGGAAGGTCCAAGAGGTCCAGGAGGCACCAGTGGGTCCATCCAGGCCCAATGAGGAGATGCTTGTGATGTCAGACCTGAAGGAACTACCAGCAATGTCAGCAAAGCATGCAGTGTCTTGCAGTAGAGTTGAAGGCCTTTTGATTATGCCCCCATCCCCACCAGAACCTCCTAGGTCATTGGAACTCTCTATTCTGCAGGCCTGTGAACGCTCAATCAATCGCTTATATCTGGAGAACTGCCAATCTCAAATTGCAGATGTGGTATCGTCTGACTCATAATTGGAACAGGAAGGAGATCCCCTTGCGCCTAGGGGGGAGTCTGGTGTGGTGGATTGCATTGCCTGTGAGGGGCCACTGTTGCTTGTAGCCTCTGCCTGTTTTACTGTGGGTCATACTGTTTTTGGTGACCCCCGCAATCAAGGAAATTATTACAGAAAGCCGTGGATCACAAGAGGGGAGTCTTATTGAACTTGGGCACCTGTCTTCTGGTTCTCACAATGGCCCCCTACTGATTTATTGTGGGGACAGTAGGGATGGCCGTCCAGAGGCTCTGAGCTCTGGGACTGAGTTGCCTGGCTTGGCTCGCTCAACATGCATTGCAAGTTTGTTACCGGACCCTGTGAGGGATTCTGGGGGGGAGAATGGTTCTGATATAGACTCTAGTGTAGCTCAGGGAAGCCCCAGGATAGCCTCCTCTACACCTTTTGTGGTGAATTTTGTGCATCGTTTACAGTAACTGGAAAATGTGGTACAGGAGCAGAGTGAATCCAGGAGACGTGGTGATGGCAGTGTTGAGAAGTGCTTAAGTATTATCTCTATGCCCCTAAATGGTCCTTGTTTTTCTAAAGGCTTGTGCTCTTCAGCATCTAAAACAGCGGAACTGGCAAGAGTGAGGCTGCATATGACGGATAGAGCCTAGCAATCCCCATGTGACTGGCATAGTGTTGTAGTCCATCCAGCTGTCTATGAGAGGGACCAGGTGGCCCAGGAGATAGTTATTCTCCCGCAGCTGAGTCAGGCCAATCAGATACCACTGGCTCCTGCCTCAGCATCAGTTCCTGCGAGGGCAGGAAGTGATTTGTCTATCCCTTCTTTGAAGCTAACTTCAATGGCAGGTGGTGTTGCTGTGAGCAAGTGCAGAAGGTCTGTGAAAGGGAGTGGCCTGGCTGTAAGCCTGGCTCCACATATTGAACCGGACCAGGCTTTGTGGGTGTGCCCTTAGGGGAACCTTTGCCAGCAGTGTCACCTGCGGAGTTGCGGGAATTTGCAGCTAATACGCTGGTACTGGACCCGCTACATGGATGGCGATCTACAAATCTAATTTTGACCGTTAAGGGCAGGATCCCGGGAACAAGAGCGCAAACCAGTGTGCTTTGGTAAAAGCTCTGTCGGAAATGTTGAAAGTCAAAACATCACTAGTACCATTTGTTCGACCTGTATAATACTTTCGTACTGTATGTTCTGTTGGGGATGTAATGTTAGGTTTGGTCTCATTATCCCCTATGTTAGAACATGTATTATGAATTGTGAGGATGCTTTGGCAAATAAAACAATTGTGGTGTGCTTATATGCTGTTCTTAAAATGTGTCATCGTCACGATTCCTGGCTGGATCCAATTCTGGGCCAGTCTTATGTACCAGTGGGTTTAGTCAGGATGAAGGGGGGGCTATGGCTCACAGCCTTGGGGCAGGAACTTGATTTATTTTGGACTGCCCCAATGCAACCTTAGACTCTGTGCTAAAGGCCCCTCACTCGAATTACTCTCAATCCATTTCTAGGGGTGACCAGGAGAATGTTTATAGCTGAATTAATATGATCCCATCCTACGTTTGAGAGAGTTAGGTGGGGCAAAATGTTATCGAGAGATGTGGTTTGGATCTGGGCTCGCGTATGACTAATGGCCTGGTTCTTTCTCTGATTAATTTTGATCTTCAGGCTAGGGGCTTGTCTGAAACCGAAAGGCCCAAGGCTCATCCTCTGTGTTCTTTATTGTCTTGGAATGTGAATGGTCTGGCTAGCAAGCTTATTCATCTTGATTGGCATGCCTTGATTGATAATTACGAGATTATTTGCCTCCAGGAAACGTGGATTGCTGGGCCAGTCCATAAGTTACATTACCATACTTTTATAAGGCCAGCAGGGCAATCTAAAGGGGGATGCCTGATTAGGGGGGCCTCCTAATTTGGATTCGGGCAAGTGTGAAGGTCTCTTGCAGTTGATTGGAACTGGATTCGTCCGATATGCTTTGTTTGGTGCTGAGGCGTGGGGGTGCTGCTAATGTATTCCTATTGAATAGATTTCTCAGGCAAAATCAGCAGGCAGTTGCCCAATTAGAGCTTGCACTTATTAAAATGTACACTCATATTGCGAGGTTCTGAGGCACGATTCTTCTTCTGGTCAGCGATTTTAACTGCCAGATTGAGGCTTATAGTCTAATTCTGATGATTTAACAACTGATGATGAACTTTGGGGAAACCCGGCACCAGTTGTTCCTCCTCCTTCTTTATCTTTTCATCATTTTTCAGGCAGGGTGCGCTCTATTTTGTATTGCCATTGTCTGCGAGATTGTAATGGGATGTTCCCTGAGGACTTTTATTTGACTTTCCAAACCCAACGCAAGAGTAGTTGTATTAATTATATCTGGATATCGTGATCCACTGGGATTCCTTGGTCTCTTTAAAAGTGGTGAAACATGTGGAAAGTGATCATGATCCCCTCACTGTTTCCCTCCTACTTGAAATGTATGGAGGTGATGGGAGCTCGAGGGTTTGTTTGTGCTATAGCGCTAACAGTTTACAAACAGTAAGGGATCAGTGTTGGTCATCTGTGGTCACAAGGAAACTCGTTCCCTCAATGTATAAGGCTTTGCTTCCTGTGCTGGTGGATTACTCTTAATAAAGCACTACATCAATTTTCATAATGTAGTGGATTTGAGGATGGCTCCTTCTGGTACAAGCAGGGGTAGTGCCATATCTACTCTTAGTTGCAAGTCTCATCAATGGTTCGATGAGGAGTGTAGAACAGCAAAGGCTGCTCTTCTAAAGGCACTCAAAAATAGTGAGGGCAGAATTGAAGGCAGGGTTGCAAACTTAAGGCGTGCTTATAAAACTCTTTTGGATAGGAAAAAGATGAAATTTAGCAAAAGCATATGAGGGTCTTTGGAGATAGCAGCTGGGTCTAATAATAGCAATAATACCCTTGCATAATCCATTTTGGAAGCTAGTTAATGCAAACATCAAGCCCAATTTAGAAATCTCATCTCATAACATAGCTCCAGGAGAAAGGTACAAGCGCCTTCATTCATTGTATTCGCTAGATCGTCAATTAACATCACATGGGGAGGCCTCAGGAGTAATTATTTATTATTATTATGATTATTATTATTATGGTAATTAATGAGCGTGGATTTAGCTTTGAGAAGCAACGGAGCGCTTCACAGAGGTATACTACAATAGGGAAACATACCAGAGCTCTTTACAGTACAGATGCATAACAGAGTGCTTTTCATAGATAACAGCAGAACAGATATACAGCGGGGGTAGGATACAGTGGGGCACAGAGGAGGGGTAGAGTTGTACCAGGCGAGGAGGAGAGGTGCGGGTGGCATCTAGCGAGTCAAGTGGCCCGAGGGCCAATGTGTTGGCCTAGGTCTTGTGGCAGGGAGATTCCTTGAAGCGCTGGGTCTTGAGTTATTTTCTGAATTGCAGGAGCATGGGGGTGAGGCTGACGCTGACGGGGAAGGTTCCATAGTCTTGGGGCATAGGAATAGGATGCTTGTGGCTGCGATAGAGCCATGGGTGGGTACTCAACATGTGGAGGCCACGATCGGCCCCATAATCAACCAAGAAGTGAAGTGTGCTGTGCTTGAGCATTAAGGTGGCAGAGCCCCAGGTCTGGATTTTCTCCCGTCCTTCTTGTTTGAATGAAACTGCCATCTGGGTTCCCTTTCTTACTAAGTTTTTTAATAGCGTATTTTGTACTAATACTCCACCAAATATTTTGAAAGAAGCAGTTATTCTTCCCATTCACAAGAAAGGTGATAAAAATGTACCATTACATTTCAAGCCTATTACTTTGATTGAATCTTCAGCTAAAATCTATTCAAGGGTTATTTTACACTTACTTATTGGAAGAATGGGTAGATAATTCAGGCATTCTCACAAACATTCAGGCGTGCTTCCGTCCAGGGATTTTCAGATTAGATCAAGCAATGAGGTTGGACCTTTTGCTTCACAAATATGTGCAACTAAGTTCACAACCTGTTTATTTGGCGTTAATTGATTTGCAAACAGCCTTTGATACTTTTACCAGAGACCTCTTAAAGGCTACCCTAGAGGAGCTGCCTATCCCCCCGAGGCTGGGCTGTGCCATCAGGTCTCTGTGTACTAGTATCTGTGCCTGAATTCGTTCAGGGACGAATGGCAAAACAACAGATCCAGTTCCTATTGGCTTTGGAGTTAGACAGGGATGTGTTCTAGCACTCCTGCTATTCTTGTTATATCTAAACAATATCGCCTTTTATTTACACTTTGTGGCATAGGATCCTCCTGGCTTGGGAAGCCATCCATTAAGTTTACTTCTTTTTGGAGATGATGCTTTTCTTTTAGCCAAAACCCTGGTGGGGCTCCAACATCAGCTTGAGGTTCTCGGGAAATTATGTTGTGCTAAAGGCCTTCGCATCAACTTGACAAAAACAAAAACAATGATGTGTGTTCCCTACGGGCGCCATTCTTGTTTAGTGGCCACATTTTATCCCAATTATTATCCTCTGGAGATGGTTGATTCCTTTAATTATTTGGGATTGACTTTCTCTGATAAGTTGAAATGGGTGTATCAGAAGAGCTCCTTGATGGACATACAGCAATATGGTCTCATCTCAAGTATGGTTTCTTGCTTGGGGCGGAGGGGCGAGACAGTATCGCTGCGCGGTTAATGCAGCACTGCTGCCGGATTTTCTGGTTGTCCCCAATCCAGTGATGATTCTGTCATATATTCTTTATACAGCCAAATATTTTACTTCTTTGTATTTGTGTTCGGCATTCTTCTCTATACCTATACATCCTGACAGTCAGTATCTTTTTGCATTCACCCATAAGTCAACTCAGGTCCTGGGTTATGTATCCATAATTAAGCCCATTCAGAACCTCACATGCGATTCGATCTCCAAACCCCTGCCATGGTCTCAGGAAGCTGAAGATGCCTTTGCTACCATTAAGCAAGTGCTCGCAATGGCTCTGTTATTTTGTTCTGCTGGATTATAGCAAGCCCTTTTTCTTGTTTTGCAACAAACGCACAGGGTTTGCTCAAAGTTTGTTGATTCAGTCGCATGGGGCCAAGCATCGGCCTGTATCTTATCATAGTGTAGCATTAGACTCAGTAGCTGCAAGACTTCCAGCGTGCCTATGTGATGTTGCCGCTGCTGCACTATTGGTGGAGAAAACAGACTCCCTAGTGCAAGACCATCCTGTCACAGTTTCTGTTCCCCATGCAGTACTGTCATTACTACTTAAGGGAAAGACAGAGCATGTGTCAAATTCCCACCCTACATGGTACGAGACATTGCTCATCTCTGCCACCAATGTCACCCTCAATCGTTGTTCAGTTCTAAACCCTGCTTCACTGTTACCTACCCCGGCTGATGGCAATTCCGACATTTGTCAGGTTGTTGTGGAAACACTTTTGGCTCCCTGTGTGGACTTGTCTGATGCACCCTTGCTTAATCCTGATCTGATTTTGTTTGTGGACAGATCGTGCATCCGTGTGCCGGAAATGGGGGAGTTGGATTCACGGTATTCTGTATGTACCCACCATGATGTATTATACGCATTCTGGATACCTGTGGCTAAATCAGCTCAAGTGGGCAAGCGTGTGGCTCTCACCCTGTGTATTCTGGCACGTGGTAGATCAGCCACGATTTACACTGATTCTAGGTACGGCCAGGGGGTGGTCCACAACTTCAGAGTTTTGTGAAAGCATCAACGTTATTTAACATCACAGGTACCCCAATCTTAAATGGAAAATATGTGTCAGCATTGTAAGAGTCATTGTTACTCCCCACAGCAGTAACGATCGTGGCGTACAAAGAGCACGATCCTCGCAGTCATTCGCGGACCATGCATATCATTTGGCATATAGTTCAGCTCACTCAGCAACCTTGAGGGGGATCCTGGCACCTAATGAATGTCTTGTTTGTGTTGTAGTTCCACAGTCACCTATACCTTCTCTGGTCAGTCTGACAATACCCCAAGATCAAGCTCCTGAATTTATAAAGTTGACCTGGACGCAACGTAAGTGTACACTGGGAGAAGATTCCTTGTGGCGTTCCACAGACACCTGCCTGATGGCACCCAAGGTACTTCTCCCCTACATAGTCTGTGAAGCTCATAGCATAGCAGTCAGGTAAATATGCCATGATTGTACAGTTACAATGAGATTGGAGGGTTCCTGGGTTAGCCACCATGGCTCTGAATCATGGCAATAGTTGTATTATATGCCTAACCCACAATATTAGGAGAGTAGTGCCTATGAAGCTGTCTGCATAGCTTGTACCACAGGGTCAATTTTTACACATGCAGACAGACTTCATAAAGCCCCGAACTGTTTTATCCCCGGCTGGACTGCAGGTCAGTCCATCCTGTCGCATGTTGTCAGGAAATCCTCAGTAATGGTAAAAAATTCATATCTATCAACATTCCAACAAAATGTATACTAACAGAGATATAGTACATATCGTGCCACTGGTGCTATTTGCCAATGATCCTCTTCGGGCTTTCAGCCACATCCTCGGGACAATATTTTGTGGGCTGCAGACAAAGGGGCTCATTAAAGGATTGTCGGTAGAATCCACCGGTAGGCGGTGCCACCGGGATATCACAAGCAGTGGCGGTAACAACGTTGCCGGTGCTTCAGAGAGAGACATGCTGGTAGGGGCCTGAAAACCAGGCAAGTCAGGCCTGCCAGCGGATCCATGGCCCCTACCAGCATTCTCGTAGTATGGCGGTCCAGAAAGTGTTCGGTACATTGCTACCGCAAAGTTATTTCTGGACCTCCATACTTGGAATGAGGCCCAACGTTTCTTTACTAGTTTGTTGAGGTAGATAAAGTACAATGCACTGATTGTACTGTTCTCTGGACCACCTTTTTAGTCCACCTCTTTATACTCTGCAGTACAATGAGTCCCAATGTTCCAAAGTTCCACCACACTTACCAAATGTCAAGTGTCTCGCAGCGAAATCCACGGCTCACAGTTTATGGTTGGCAGATCCACTTACCAGTCCTACCAGTCCAAACTACAAATAATCATAATACCAGAGCCAAGCAAATATCTGAGTCACGGTAACACAAAGCATTACCAATAAATGATAGCAGCAAGGTCCATAACCTGCAGACGCCAGGGACTTAGCAACAATGGCACTACCTGTGAGCCAAACTTAGTACACCAAAAACCTGCATCCCTCCACCTATCATCTCCGACAGTGGGTCTCCTGTGTTATACTAACCAAGGGTCCATGTTCATGGGAACGAGCAGATGCCAGTATTACTTGTCCACCAACACTAGTGTGGTCATTAATAATGTTTTGTTTGCCTTTGACTGAAATTTCACATGTTCCCACGCTGGCTATTCTACTTATCCCAGAATGTTTCGTATGTGGAGATAAGGCATACCCATGGTTACCTATCTATTAGGGAGGAAGTTGCTACATGGGATATGTTCGGCCTGTCATGCATGACACCTCTGCATTCTTCGCACCTGGCTGTCCTAAGCAAAGCTTTTCATGGGAAGACTTTGTTGCAGGCCATGGTTACCTGATTCCAGCTGTTGGGATTACAATAAATAGAAATTGGTTAATGCCGCTCTCATTGTTGATGGAGGATATTGCCAATGCAAAAGCCTCCTCCTTGTCTATGCTGTCCTGGGAGCAGGTAGGCCTCTGAACTATGGTTCTTCAGAACCGCATGGTGTTAGAAATGGTTCTGGCCTCCCAGGAAGGCATCTGCGTAGTTGTAAAGAATAAGTGCAGTACTTCTATACCAGATTATACCAGATTACGGACATCATTACTCACATTCGGCACACTGTAAGCCTCCTGCACACGGGACCGGCGGTGTCGTGGTCCATTGGGACCAGGATCGAGGGGTAAATGGGATCCCTGGGGGTGTCTATCAGACAAATCCTACTTATAATTATAGTTATACTCTTGGGGGTGTCTTGTCTGTCAATGGTGGGAAAAGGCCTTTACTATCGGTTATGTAACACCTGTTCTGAAGCGTCACAACCTGTTCAAGTGCTTTACTGTCATGTTGAAGTAGATATAAGTTACAACCTTTTGGAATGTGGTGTTTGTTCCCCTAGAGATGATTGTAATGAGACTGGAGTGAAGGTCTCATAAGAGTGGGCAGTGGAGTATAATTCGGAAATGAGAATGTTATGTACTTCCCCTGACTGGCACTTCAGTATTATATTGACTAGGCCCTGTAACCTACAGTGTTTCTTGCTTATGCGAGGCAGACACTGTAGGACGTACTGCGCATGTCTTTGCAATGCAAGCCTGTTGAGCAGCATGTTGGAATGCTTGTTTTCTCATTGCTCGCTTCTGACATGTTTCCCTTTTGGCCAATGCAAACGGATATAGTCTCTCGCTTCACATTGCTAACACTTGCCTTAAAGCATATGGGGATCTTTAAGGAGTGTGGGCACCTTGACTAACTGGGTTACGACAGGGTGGCCTCACTGATAACACTGGTTTACAGGAAGGAGCGCAGCTAGCATCAAAGGCTGATATAATGAGACTTTGTTTTTTGCTAGCAGGATTAATTTATTATGCACCCTTTACCTGTTAGGACCACCCCTTACATTAGAAAGCATGTGTCCTGTTTGGCATAAAGGTACAGGGCTCAGAGGGAAGAGGATGTTAGGAATGTGTGTCTCGTGTTGCTTTTGGGTTCGTGTTGTCAGTGCTTTCTACTAATAAAGTGTTCACCAATCCACCAGAGTCGTGAGTAAGAATTTTTCCTCAACACCTAAATTGGGATTCCCCAGCACAGCCTTTAGGTCCAGGTCACATCTGAAATCCAAGGCCCCTACCAAACGAACAATGAATCCTAGTTAGGAATAGTAGTAGTTATGGTTGCAAACCAATAGCTCAACTGCTCTATCAGGTGACTGTCATTCAATGTCTGAGTTTTGTCTTAAAATAACCACCAATCAAATGATGGTGATCTGGGTGTGAACTGGTATCTGGATATCCAGCTCCCTTTTTGTATGCTGCTGAGTGATCTCTTTTCCATCGGCGTTGCATGTGAATTGTGGTCTTGGAACAACAAACTGCCCTGGGGTATGTCCTGTAGTGGCTTACCTTGGGCAATAGTACTATTTTCAGCGGGGACTTTGCAGCCATGTCTTATTCTGACTTATCTCCTTGTATGGTGTAGCAAACTGTTGTGACCAGAAGCACTATCCTAACCTATAGAATGTTATATACCATGTGCTGCATTACTTCCTGAGATGGACAGGCAGTAGCCATTACATTCGGTGCAGTGCATATCCCAATAGTGACCCACAATATCTGCTCCCTCTAATGGTGAATATTGATGCATGGAATGTTTGTTTGTTTGTTTGTTTGTTTATTTATTTGTATAGCGCTCTTGACCCAGGGGTATATGTGCGCTTTGAACATCAGGTTACAGGTAACAGAAGGGGACAATAGTACAGTAGTAATAAGGCATAGGAAGGTTGACAGGAAGGCAGTTAGTGCATAGATAATAATAGGCAAGCAACATAGGAAACATTTGAGCATTAGGTATACATACATACATGGTTGGTCGGTTATTTGTTGAGTAACCAGGAGATGACCTTAGTTCTGAAGGGTTGGAAAGTGGGTGTGGATTTGATATCCAGTGGGATAGTGTTCCAAAGTTGTGATGCCAGAGCTGGGAAGCTGGATCCATCGGCTCTTTTGAGGGAGTATTTGGGCACTGTTAGTTGTAGTGTGTTAGACGATCTGGTGGTTCTAGTGTTCTGTCTTAATGTAAATTTGTTAGAGAGATAGGGCGGGGCAAGATGGTTAAGAGCTTTGTATGTAAGGCATATAGTTTTCAGGTCTATTTTTTGTTGGATGGACAGCCATTTGCAAGCAATTCTGGTGGCGGAGATGTGTTCTCTTCTGGGAAGATTTAGGGCGGCACGGAGTGCATTGTTTTGTAGGACTTGCAATTTATTGATTACTGTTTTGTTGGCACCTACATAGAGGCTATTACAGTAGTCCAGTTTGGATTGAATGAGAGCTCTGGCTAGAATGAGGCAGTTGTTAGGGGAGATCAATGGTCTGCAGGCCCTAATTAATTTACCAGTGTAGGCAGTGGCTGAGGCAGTCATATTGATTTGTTTAGCTAGATTGGTATTCGTGTCTAGGTAGAAACCGAGGGTTTTTACGCTCTTGGCGATGGGTATGGTGTTACCGTCAATAGTAAAGCTAGTGTAGCCGGGACAGAGTTTTCGGATGGTGTTAGGTGAGCCGACAAGGAGCAGTTCGGTCTTATCATCATTCAGGCACAGGCCATGTGTGGCCATCCATGCCTGAATGATGGAAAAGACTTTGTTGATCCATTTGGCGTCCACGTTGTAATTACCTGATAAAGTGAGGAGTATCTGGGTGTCATCTGCGTAGTTCGTGTAGGTGACACCCAGATTGTCCAGCTTATCGAATAGGGGCTTTGTGAATATATTGTATAGGGTGGGTGAGACACAGGATCCTTGTGGGACACCGCAGGTGATGGGGATGGGGTCAGCCGCTGCAAGGGGAGAGAAGACCCGCATGGTCCTATTGTCCAGGAAAGATTGGATCCATGTGACCGCAGAGTGGGAGAAGTGTGCTGCCAAAGACAAATGGTTGCACAGGATTTTATGGTCGACCAGGTCAAAGGCAGCGGAAAGGTCGAGGAGAAGAAGGATGGCAGCCTTACCTTTGTCTTTGTGTTCATCTATCTGGCACTTGAGATCAACAAGGGCCGTTTCTGTCCCGTGTTGTGGTCGAAAGCCAGATTGGCGAGTTCCTAGTAAATGATTTGCCTCGAGGTAGTCCTGGATTTGTAAATAGGCCACTCTATCCAAAATTGTTAGTAAGAATGGGACGGTGGTAATGGGTCTATAATTCGTGGGAATGTCAGGGTCGAGAGTAGTTTTTTTAGTAGAGGTAGGACCCAGGATTGTTTCAGATTGCTGGGGACCAGGTTATTGGCGAAAGACAGGTTTATTAGTTTAGTGATGAATGGGGAGAGATCCCTAGCTGCATCTTTTATGATCTGTGCGGGGCAGCTGTCCCCCTTGCAGTTCGACGGTTTCAAGGATGCTATAATTTTCTGAACCTCCGATATGGATACCTTTTTGAAGGTGAAGCCTGAGCTAGTGGCAGTAAGCGGAGGAGGAATGGGACTGCAGGTGGGATCAAGAGTGAGTTGTTGTCGTTTGTTGATAATTTTGGTTTGGAGCCCTGAGATTTTGTTAGCTAGGGCATTCTGGATCCCTGTGCACCACGGTTTATCCTTAGTGCAAGAGTCAGTGGGAGTAATGGGGTTTTCTAATTCCTTTAGTATGTTAAAAAGCTCCTTTGTACTGGAGCTAGCCTGGGAGATCCTAGTGTTGAGAGATTCTTTCTTGGCAGGTGTAATCTCATTTTTGTAGAGAGTGGAAATGTTGGTGAGATTAGTTCTGTTATTTACAGAAGGCACTGATTTCCATAGTGCTTCGAGTTTATTTTTTTGTTGACAGAGAGTTTTGAGCTCCGGGGTGTACCATGTGTTCAGGTGCGCTTTAGGTTTCCCTTTACGCAGTTTCAGTGGGGCAATGATGTCGATGGCTTTGGCCATGGAATCGTTGTAGACGTTGACCAATTGGTTCAAGTCCGTAGTAGCAGGTAGTGCGTTCAAAGTAGGGATCACCAAAGGTATTAAGGCTTCCGCTGTGATGTTGCTCTTTTTCCTGGTTAGGCAGGCAGGTGCAATAATGGGCCTTTTATGCACTAAATTGCTGGTATGAATGTCAAATGGGAGGAGGTAATGGTCAGTCCAGATAAGTTGTGTGGGATCTTTCACAGTGATGTTGCAGTTAAGGGCAGTTATCCAGTCAAGGATTCTGCCCTTCGAGTGGGTGGGTTTGGAGTAGAGTTGTTGGAGGCCATGCTCCTCTAATGCCAAGGCCAGGGCGATGGCTGGGGTGTCGAGAGGGTCGTTAAACCCAAGATTAAAGTCTCCAAGTATAATCATTTGTGCTGATGGTTTGGAGCTTTCAGCAACTAGTGAGGTGATGTCTTCCTCAAATGAGCCAGGTGGGCCCGGGGGTCGGTAAATTAAATGCAGCGTGATAGTACTTTTAGGGGAAGTTTGTAATTTGACTGTGAGATGCTCACAGGATTTAAGTGGAGGAGAGGAGGCTAGTCTGATGTCAAGCGTGGACTTAAAAATAATGGCTACACCGCCTCCTCGAGCGTTCGGTCTATCTGCTCTAAGGATGGCGTAGTTATCAGGTATGGCTAGAGTAAGAGATGGTCCTGCAGCATCGTGCAGCCAGGTTTCGGTTACAGCAAGGAAGTCCAGGTTGTTTGTTAGAATAATGTCTGCGACTTCTATGGAATGGTCGACTAATGATCTGACATTTAGGAGAGCTCCTTTAGGAATGGGAGGGATAGTGTTGATAGGTGTTACAGTGTGAGGGTTGGTCTTATTAGGTGATTTAGATGGGCCTTTGCTAGATCTGTGGTGGGTTCTGGCGCCAAGTCTAATGTTCCGATCGGAAGGGATGAAGGTAGTGGTTCGAGAGATAGTTGGGTTAGCCATTGTGGAGGTGCTGTAGTCGAGAGTGGGGCATGATGCTCTCGTGTTGATGGGGTTCCGCTTGTAGACAGCTGAGTGCGTATTAGCTGGGACATCCGGAGAGTGTGCATGGCTATGGGTAGGATGGGCGGATTTAGGTTCCGGGAGGAAGGCTGGTGTGGTGGGCAGGAATGGTGTGGGGCAGGTGATCGGGTGATGTCTTGGGCAGGCAGGTCTGACTAGACCATTGTTATAGGCTAAGTAACTATTGCTAGTGCATGGTATGTTGCTTTGCATGACACAGAAGGGGAACATGATCGCAGTCAGGCAAAGTAGCATGCTGGGGCTAGGGTGATGTACAGAAGAGTGGCGGGTAGGGGGCATTGGTGATATAGGTGGGGCACAACACAATGTAAATGAGGTCTGGGGTGACCATAGGGCACAACACAATGCAAATGAGGTCTGGGGTGACCATAGGGCACAACACAATGCAAATGAGGTCTGGGGCGACCATAGGGCACAACACAATGCAAATGAGGTCTGGGGCGACCATAGGGCACAACACAATGCAAATGAGGTCAGGAGGCGCACAACACAATGCAAATGAGGTCTGGGGTGACCATAGGGCACAACACAATGCAAATGAGGTCTGGGGCGACCATAGGGCACAACACAATGCAAATGAGGTCAGGAGGCGCACAACACAATGCAAATGAGGTCTGGGGTGACCATAGGGCACAACACAATGCAAATGAGCTCAGGAGGCGCACAACACTATGCAAATGAGGTCTGGGGCGACCATAGGGCACAACACAATGCAAATGCAAGTGTAATTGCAGGTAGGTTGTGGGCTCGGCGGAGCGTTGATATAGCAGGCACAGTGTTACTTTGGCCGGTGAATGCGGTGGACCAGGGGGTCTGGCAGACGGCAGAGTCGGCAGTTAACAGGCAGAGAAGAGGCTCCAGCCTTGTTCCCGTGGGCCTTGGAAGGAGGGGGCCGGCTTCGCCTGCCAGCGCCCAATGGCAGAGGTTGTGTACGCTGTAGCCAATCAGGCAGGGCAAGGCTACTGATGTGTGCCTGGTAAGGCACAGAGTGAAGCAGGCCTGAATACGGCGGCTATCTTGGAAAGGGGTACCTCGTGTGCCTCGGTGCAGGATACGGGGCAAAATGAGCTTTGCCAGGTGCGGGGCAGGTGCAGGTTGCCTGGGTCCTTAATGGGGCAACTCAGAGCACTTGCGAGCATTTATGTAGTAATTTAGCAAAATCGAACTTGGATGGATTAAAAATGAGTGCAATGTGGCAGCGCTTACCGGATAGCAGCAGCTGATCCTGGATGGCTTCCTGGCCCAGCCCGCTGCTCCTGCAGTGTCGGGGCCTTGAGGGATGAGCTCCTGCTCATCAGATGGAGTCCACAGCAACTCCCAGGCAGAGAACAGGCTCCAGCCTTGTTCCCGTGGGCCTTGGCCTTGTTAAGGCTCTAGTGTAGCGCCTGGTTTTATGGCCCTGGTCTGGTGCCGTGCGATACTAAAATTACTCTGGGCCAGTAATCGGCCACATTGGAACCACTACACTATTCCAGACCCAAGAGGTGCTGCGCAACCCGCAATTAAAAATGTTAGTACAGGAGATGGCCCACAATCCTGGGTTCCTGATATTAAATAAGGCACAGTACAACGGAGCGGGAGTTTTGTGACCCTCATGGGCTTTTATATAAAAATCTGGTAAGCCTATTAAACAGTTAAATGTATACACTTTCTTCAGATCAATAAATGTCCAAATTCAGATTCTCATTCAGTATTTGATGACCCCTTGCACAAACCCCTCTCTGTGTGAACGTTAAGCAAGTTCCAACTCGCACCTTCTTTTGGCCCCATCCCCTCAAAATACCCCTTCCACTTTTACACACAATACGTTAAACATTTCTTGGCAGCTGCAGTCTGCCCTTAATAGTAAATTCCACACTTGTCAGTCAGATTGACAAATAACAAGTCCTCAAATCAAAGTACCTTGTTATGTGTCTTCCTGTCGGCCAAGGTGCCTTTACACCTGGTATAACACCCGCTCTGCTGTGGGTGGCCTGCACGGGTTTACAAACTACTCTTTGGAGAGGGAGCCCATGCCAAACGTAACGTTGGAAAGTCTTTTTAGGGCTTCTAGCAGCCCTGTGCTCTGTGGGCTTAGGGCAGCCTGTGCTTATGGGCAGCCCTATTTATTTCCTCTGTGGCAGTGCTTGTGCTGTCAGTGAGTTCTTACATCCCTTATTTCCTCTGCAGCAGAGCTTCCAAATCAATGGGCTGGTAACGCCCTTTATTTCCTCTGTGACGGTGCTGTCACAAGTCCTCGGGCTTTGGAGCCCTTCGTTTTCCTCTCTGATGGTGCTGTAACCAGACCTCAGGGCTTATGGAGCCCTTTATTTTCCTCCATGACAGTGCTTCATTGAGGTCTTTACCAGGCGCAGATGGTGAATCATTCATTGGGCTCTGCCAGGTCCCACCTACCTGGGAAGTGCCTACGTCAATCACTGCCCGTTCCACACTGAGATCGGGCCGCATCGGACTCATGCAGCTGGGGTGCAGGTAAGTCCTCCACTCTCGCCGTCTGGTCCTGGGGAAAGCAGATGACTCTCAGACCCCGGGGAGGTGCTGCGCGGCCCGGGATCTTCTCTGGTCCACCTGGTCTGGCTTCCAGGTGGACCATAGCTCACAGGCCACCCCCGGTCCAGGTCGCTCGACGCACGGCCCCAGACTGGGACGTTTTGTTCACCCGGGCTACCGCACACCAAGTGGGCCAGGACTTTGCTGTCTCGCAGCCTGTCCAGGGCACACTCTCGTCTTGGGGTTGCCCGTACACACGGCCCTGGTACGGGGCATTACTTCACGTAGGCCTCACTCCACACAGGGTCTCAGCTTTAATTCAAACTGGGCAGCAGTTGACATACGCGGCCTGGCTCCCTTCCTACTTTTTTTTCCTATTTTTCTTTTCTTGTCCCCTTATCTCTTCTCGCCCCTTCAAATGTCACTTTTCATTAGTTCTCCTCTTCCTTTTTAGAATTCTCCCCAGGTAAATCTATTGCTGTTGTCAGCGGAGAACTGCCCATTGTCCCACAGTCTGTGTGCCATGTGCCCCCATGGTGGGGAACTTGGTACAGTCAGCTAAATCAGTACAGTCATGCACATCACATTAAAAAAAAAACGTGTAAACTCCTTGTATCTTGGATTTTGTTTTCTCTTTTATCTATTTATTCATAAACCCCTACATGAAAGGGCCCCATCTGTAACGCTGTAACATGGCCAGTTTAAAAGTAAACGGACCTCAGTTTCCATCTCCAACTGGCAGAAACGACAGAAGCTCGATGGATGTTTGTGTGCCGTCCATCTAACAGTGGGACGTGCTATTGGAAGGATATTAAATCTAAATTTAAGATAAAGCACCGTTTTCATATATGGAGTCATTACGTCGGAATAGGCTTCTGCCCCTAGCTCAGAATTCTGAACTGGATATCCTGGCACTCTAGGCAACTGCCCTGTGTTAGGCAAAATCCTGTGCAGTTCCCTTAGGGAGCACTACAGAAGATTAAGACTACAGGTATATGCAAGAAAATCCCCTTTGGTATCAGTTTATACCACAAAGATTTAGTTGGTAGCTGTGGCTAAGCAGTCAGACTTATCTCAAGAGGGAGATGAGCAGTATTCAGGGTTTACACATTAGGACTACAGTACTATGGAACAAGGAAACACTGACCAAAGCTTAGTATCAAAAAGAATATATATATTTATTTTAGACACTCTGATGTTCACACACAAATCACTATTATTAAAGCAAGTTAAATCAGTCAAGAAAAGTATACACAACTCCCTTTTTAAATTGTAGACAAGTTTGAGCAAGAGTGAAAACTGAGCAAAACGGCACAGTGAAAACCAAGTTGAAATGGCACTCTAACAATTTCTCAAAAGGGAGGGAACAGACAAGTTATACATGTTTAGACTCTTTAACACACCAGAAACACTTCCCAGGTAGATTGTGAACAAGTTAGGCAAGGCAGCCCTTTAGCATATGCAATACTGAGGTGAAAACCAAGCAAAATGGCACTTCACAAGTTTAAAAAGAGGAAAGGAAAAGGTGGTTATAAGAGTTAGGTGCACCAACACATTTCTAGGTGAGACTCAATCTAGAGAAGGCAGTTGTAACAGATTTAGCCAGAGTCAATAGGCCTGTGCCAGTTACAATGGTACAAGACAATGTGCCCAGGATCAAAATGTTCTAGTAGCTGCAGTCAGGTCTTTGTTTAACGATTCGAAAAGGTGGTTGCAGAGGGTGAAAGACAATGTTAGACGAGAGGGGTGGTCAACCCAGTAGGTAAGTAAAGGATTTAAAACACCTTTAGTGAAACCATACGAAACGGGAGACCTGGCGGAACAATGTACCTTTAAAGTAGAAGAGGCTCCTGCGGTGGCGGTAGTTCCTGGCAGTTTCTGCAGTTTGGGAGATCCAGCAGAGGAGGGGAGGCTCTCGTCGTGGAGGAAGGTTCGAGTTACTGCACTGCCCAGGAATGAAACCAGCCGCGGTGCTGCCAAACGAATAAAAGGTACGCTCCTTTAAATCGTGGTCCGGGTGGACGAGTGCCTGGCTATCCGGTCTCCTAGTGCTTGGCACTGGCGATTCCACCAAGGCTGGTCCGGGAAGGCGATTGATGAACTGGTTGGCCCCACCAGCTCAAGGGAAGAAGACTCTTTCCGAGGAAGATCTTCTCAAGTCAATGGAGAAAAGTGGTGAGGATCTGCAGCAGGGCTTCACGGTGGTTCAGTCGTGGCAGATGTCTTCAGCTTCTCTCCTCTTTGGTTTCTTAGTTCCAGTGGCGACTTCTTGTCCTCCAGTCCTCAGGAACCAGCTTTTATGCAGCAAGACCCCCATTCATACAGCCTAGCTGTCACTCACACAGCGGAGTGGCTCTCCTGGCGGGAGAACCCCCCAGCCTATCAGGGCAGAGTGTGACTTGGGTTGCGTAGGCAACCCTGTCCAGGGTGCCTATTCCCCCTCCCAAACATCCTGTCTACCCCAGACTCAGTGGCGCGAGAGGAGGGCTTCTGTGCAGAAGCCCACCAAAAGGTTGAACAAAGGATCCCCGACCTGGGTTAGGATTATAGAGAAAGACACGAGAAAGAAATATTATCAAAGTTCTGGCAATAAAAACCTACCGGAGTAAACTTAATATCAAAATAAACTGGTGGTATGTTAGAGGCTCATAGTAAAAGTGGTAGCCTCGAACAATGGGAAAATCCCATAGGGAAATATTTGCAGTCGAATATTTATGGTAGTAACCACTGCCACCAGCCAAAAACCTTTGAGAGGGGGACTATTCCCAGTACTTCCATAGTAAGATGGGTTGTACTGGTTTAGTTCATAAGATTGACTAGTAAAGTCAATGGGGACTTTACATGCCCGGGGAGACAGTAGTCAGTCCCAGGGTATGGGGTCTATGTTTGGGGGTCGCTACGACACCCCTGTGGTACGGCACGGAGGGTGCTGTGTACCACACATGTTAAAAAGATTATTCCTATGAGGGTGAGAAACCCCATAGACCAGAAGCACACAAGATAGCCTAATACACACACTAGCAATCTGTCTAAGAGTGGGGAAAAAAGGGTCTCACTCATAGCAGGAGAAAAAAATAAACCCTTCAAATCCAGCAAAGCTGCTGGGGGACTCTATACGTAAGGGAAATTAGCCTTAGAAGCGAATTTTCCCTAACACTCGCCCCCCCCCCCTCCAGACTAAGGGACAGGAGGATATATTCCACTCCTGGATGAGTCTCTTACCTCTAGTCAGTTAAAAACATCCTAGAGAGACCATCAGCATTTTTCCTTTGTAAGCTATATGACCTACAAACCCTTTCTGGTACGTATTTCTTATTTAAGGTATAAGGGAGCTGATCTAACAGTCCCCTTGAACTTGCAACAACTTCTGAAAACAAAATAGGTTTTCTCAAGGGGTCTTTAAGAAGGATTCCCTTAGATCTAGAAGGGCCTCCATGGTTCCTCACCACCTCTCTTTCAAGAGCAGGTTGGGTCTGAGGCATCCTGGTTGGAGGCTCAGAGGTCAAGCCAAGTACAGGCTTCCTCTTCTTCTGAGATCTGGTTTTACCTGGTGGAGGAGTTTTTCCTAACACTAGGTTTTTCTTTGGAGACTTCAGTAGAAGAGTCTACAGCCTTAAGGTTTTTAGCCTTCGGCCTATTGTTCCTGGATTTCCACCAGATTTGAGAATTACCAGTTCTTACAGGCCTAGAGAGGGGTCCAATCCGTCTATCCACCTCTTCCTCAGAAGCAGGGGGAGTCAAAGACTTTATAAATGGAGGGTCAATGGTGGATCTTGGTTGGGGCTCCCATTTCCCTAACATTCTAGCCTCAGATCTGCCTGTGTTAGAGGTCAACTTACTAACACCAGAGCTTTCAGTGGGGGTCTCAGTAGAGGTTCCCACAGGCTTAGAGTGGTCTCTTACGGTTGCCTCTCTAGCCAATTTGGTTTGGTCCTGTGTCTTCTTACTGGGAGGCCTGGGGGTACTGGCTACTACTCCTAGAGCTTTTAGATCATTCCCCAACTGGACTCTCCCAGGCAACTCAGTCTGAACACTGACAGGAATCCTCACTGCCATGTTATTGCACCGAATGAGTGCTGGTAGAATAGGAACCAACTGGACAGGACCTCCAGAAAGTTTAATGGGATCTTTAGGTGCCTTAGCAACATCCTCAGGCTTGACAAAGCTTTCATCCACTACTGTTCTGCTGGCCCCAGTGTCTCTCCTGGCAGGAGTATCCTGGCCATTGACAAGAACACTGTCCATGTAATATACTTTAGAGTTTTCTAGGAGGGAGTCATACACACCCCTATTCTGTTTGCTAACCAGAACCATGGACTCTAAGGATACAGTTGCTTGAAGACCCAGGGGTTCTTCACCAAACAATTCATAATGGGCACTAGCCATTTGTACTTCCTCCTCAGGAGCGAAGGCTAAGGAGACTGTGCTGATCCCTGCAGGTTTACCCTTGCACCTGGGATCACCCTTTACATGTTCAGTAGACCCACAAACATAGCATTTTCTAAATTTTCTCAGGAATGGGGACTTTTGCTGACCTACCTCTGGTTGGGACCCAGAGGGTTCACTAGACCTATTTGGTTTCCGAGGTGGCTTACCCTGGCTATTTTGTTGTTTGCGGCCCTCTTTGGGATGGTGGTATTAGAATTCCCTTGGTTCTCTTTTGGTGGCTGCTTTCCCTCATCCTTCTTCTGAGTTGTCCCATATTCTTTGTGAGTAGCCCTGTTGGCAACCCACAAGTCAGCGGTCTTGCCTAACTTCCTAGGATCCATTTCCTTAGAATCAGCCAAGTGCTGTCTGAGCTCAGGAGAGCAGGCATCATAGATATACTCCAACATGACTTGATGTTTCATTCATTCATAAGTGTTCACTCTTAAACCCTTAATCCATCCCTCTAGGTTCTTCAAACACTCACTCACCCAGGTAGCTCAAGGGGTACCATCATGCTTTTTGAGGGTCCTAAACCTCTTAAGGTACTGGGAAGGGGTCTTCCCAAATCTAGCTATCAAAGCTAGCTTCACACATTCTTAATCCATCCTATCCACCTCCCCCAACTCCATTACCACGTCAGATGCAACAGGGGGGAGCCCACAGAATAACCAGGGGATCAACTGATTCCCTATGATATCCTGGAGCCCATGATTGTATTCAAACATAGCTGACCAATCTAACACATCCAACTTAGGTTCATACATACCCACAATCTCTTTAGGACTCCGGGGTCTTTTTGGACTGGAGGATCCAGAGGATTCGGGGAGAGAAGCATTTTCCAAAGACAATTTCTTCTTCTCTAGCTCATGATTGAGCTCCATTTCTTTGAAACTTGGTTATTGATGTTTCTGTTCAGTAGTTTGGGCACTAATTCTTTTGAATTCAAGTTCAAGTCTCATTTTTTCTAAAGTGATAAATTCAGGACTTAATGTGGGACCTGACAATGGTCCAGTAGCCATAGGTTGAGGCATTTGAGCAGGCAGAGGGCCAGAGGAGGTGACATTGTTATCCTCCTCTTCCCCGTCTGCTTCAACAATAACATCATCAACATTATCATCCTCAATATTTGCTACATTTTCTGGAGGGGTAGGCACTACAGCTCTACTCTCCAGTCTTTGGTGTTCTAACAATCTTTCAATCATTTCTAATTTCTTGTCTTTGACAGGAAGGCTTTTCTGTCTGCACAGACCCTTTAAATAATCAGCAGTATTTACAAGGAGGGTCTCCTGGCTATAGCTTTCCATCTTTAACTTTTAGTGATTGTTAAGCCTTGTGGTTAATTGAACCAAGGTACTAGCAGCACTCTAAAATGTAAATCCCATACTTTCATCCTCACCGCTGTAGACCAGTGTTAGGCAGAATCCTGTGCAGTTCCCTTAGGGAGCACTACAGAAGATTAAGGCTACAGGTATATGCAAGAAAATCCGCTTTGGTATCAGTCTGCACCACAAAGATTTAGTTGGTAGCTGTGACTAAGCAGTCAGACTTATCTCAAGAGGGAGATGAGCAGTATTCAGGGTTTACACATTAAGAGTACAGTACTATGGAACAAGGAAACACTGACCAAAACTTGGTATCAAAAAGAATATATATATTTATTTTACGCACTCTGGTGTTCACACACAAATCACTATTTTTAAAGCAAGTTAAATCAGTTAAGAAAAGTATACACAACTCCCTATTTAAATTGTAGACATGTTTGAGCAAGAGTGAAAACCGAGCAAAACGGCACAGTGAAAACCAAGCTGAAATGGCACTCTAGCAATTTCTCAAAAGGGAGGGAAAGGACAAGTTATACAGGTTAAGACTCTTTAACACACCAGCAACACTTCCCAAGTAGATTGTAAACAAGTTAGGCAAGGCAGTCCTTTAGCATATGCAATACTGAGGTGAAAACCAAGCAAAATGGCACTTCACAAGTTTAAAAAGAGGGAAGGAAAAGGTGGTTATAAGAGTTAGGTGCACCAACACGTTTCTAGATGAGAATCAATCTAGACAAGACAGTTGTAACAGATATAGCCAGAGTCAATAGTCCTGTGCAAGTGTCAATGGTACAAGGAAATGTGCCCAGGATCAAAATGTTCTAGTAGCTGCAGTAAAGTCTTTGTGTAACGATTCGAAAAGGTGGTTGCAGAGGGTGAAAGACAATGTTAGACGAGAGGGCTGGCCAACCCAGTAGGTAAGTAAAGGATTTAAAATACCTTTAGTGAAACCCAACGAAACGGGAGGACTTGCGGAACAATGGGAAGAAGACTCTTTCCGAGGAAGATCTTCTCAAGTCGTTGGAGGAAAGTGGTGAGGATCTGCAGCAGGGCTTCACCGGTGGTTCAGTCGTGGCAGATGTCTTCAGCTTCTCTCCTCTTCGGTTTCTTAGTTCCAGTGGCGAGTTCTTGTCCTCCAGTCCTCAGGACCATGCTTTTATGCAGCAAGACCCCCATTCCTACAGCCTAGCTGTCACTCACACAGTGGGGTGGATCTCCTGGCGGGAGAACTCCCAGCCCATCAGGGCAGAGTGCGACTGTCCAGGGTGCCTATTCTCCCTCCCACACATCCTGTCTACCCCAGACTCAGTAGCGCCGAGAGGAGGGCTTCTGTGCAGAAGCCTGTCAAAAGGACGAACAAAGGATCCCCGACCTGGGTTAGGACTACAGAGAAAGACACAAGAAAGAAATATTATCAAAGTTCTGGCAATAAAAACCTACCGGAGTAAAGTTAATATCAAAATAAACCGGCGGTATGTTCGAGGCTGTCAGTAAAAGTGGTAGCCTCGAACAATGGGAAAACCCCATAGGGAAATATTCGCTGTCGAATATTTATGGTAGTAACCACTGCCACCAGCCAGAAACTTTTGAGAGAGGGACTGAACGGTACCCCCTCGAAAAATGAACGTTAGGGAAAAACTATTAACTCTTCCCAGTACTTCCATAGTAAGATGGGTTGTACTGGTTTAGTTCATAAGAATTGACTAGTAAAGTCAATGGGGACTTTACATGCCCTGGGAGACAGTAGTCTGTCCCAGGGTATGGGGTCTCTGTTTGGGGGTCACTACGACACCCCTGTAGGACGGCACGGAGAGTGCTGTGTACCACACATGTTAAAAAGATGATTCCTATGAGGGTGAGAAACCCCATAGACCAGAAGCACACAAGATAGCCTAAAACACACACTAGCAATCTGTCTAAGAGTGGGAAAAAAGGGTCTCACTCTTAGCAGGAGAAAAAAATAAACCCTTCAAATCCAGCAAAGCTTCTGGGGAACTCTATAGAAAAGGGAAATTAACCTTAGAAGAGAATTCTCCTTAACACCACCCTGCCTTATCCAAAAACCTCCCTACACAAAGTATTCTCTCCTTTTTTGACAGAGGACATTAACTCAGGGGCTGCCAGGGTGTTTTCAAATGTTTGAACCAGCCCCACGTTTGACCGACATTTGAATGATTTACATCCCAGCTGCCTCTATATACAGAACAAGCTCCTTCTTGGCATAAATTCACAACCAATAAAGAAGGACTTTGCAGGCGGTTTCAAACTGCATGGGGTATCTGCACTCAAGTTTGAGATTCTGGATGCCAAATCATTAATATATATAAGAAACAGTAGGGGTGCCAGAGCGCCCCCTGCCGAGCTACATGAGTCAGTGGTCTCGCCACCCTGGCCATATTGGATGACATCCATTGAGCTCTCAAATACAGAGCTACCTTCAAAATACACCAAACATGTCATACTATCTTTCCTATTGGACCTTTCCATCTAGAACAAAAAACAAAAGTGGATGAAGTTTCAAGGGCCATTAAAAAATGAAAGGACACCTTTTTGACACTAAGGTCCACGTCATAAATAAAAAGGGTAGGTGCCCCTTGTTAGTCAAGAGCTACGGGCCCATTTACTTGTTAATCATGAGCTACGTGCCCTTAATGTTTGTGAAGGAACAAGGGAGCACCTGTTTGGATGAAGGTTTCAGAGATCAAACTTGTCTAGAAACTTCATCAGGAGTTATAGGTGGGAGGGCGGAGAGAAGGAGAGGAGGAGGGCAGCCAAAGGGGGCATGAGAGAGGTAAGGGGCAAGAGCCATGCAGAGGGCCTGGGTAGGTATAGAAGAGGTGGAGACTGCAGAGGGATTGGCAGATTCTGAAAAGTTTGCTCATATTGTTAGTGGCCGCGGAGATGCAGGCTCGAATATCGACTCTTTCTAGAGAAGGAGGGGAGTCTGTATTGCCTTTAGAGCAGGCGGCAGGACAGTTTGTCAGAGGGTGTTCCCAAAGTTCTCCACTTCCGCTCAGCTACTCTGCACTTGAGTTTCAGAGCGACCAGGTTAGAGTCATTCCAATAGCTGCACATGGGTGCAGGCTTCAGGCGGATCCTCTTGACAGGGGCTAGGATATCCAGAGTGGTGGAGATAGAAAGATGAAGATTGGAAAGAGCTGGGTCAGAGTGGGAATCAGCCGCATGGGTGGGGGGGAGAGAAAGTGGAGGCAAAGGTGGCCACTGACGCATGGTTCATAGGTTAAATGACTGCCAAGGAAGGTGGCAGTGCTGGGGGGCTGGGGGCTTTGCCAAGGGGACAGGAAATTTCAGGTGAGAGGAAAGGAGAAAGTGGCCAGTCTAAGAGAGAGGAGTAGTAAGAGGATTGGAGAGGGGGATGTGAGAAGAGATGAGAACATCTACGGCGTGTCCGGCTGAGTGAGTTGGACCAGGATGTAGAATGGAGAGGAAGAGAGAGTTACATACAAGGTCAGAGAAGCTGAGTGGTAGAGATTAGGAGAGAATAGGTGAGGCTATCCTATTCAGAGAGGAAGAGGGTGACCTGGCCAGGTGGCCTGTAGATGGTGGCCAAAGTCAGAGAGAGGCCAGGAGAGATAGAGAGCCTGCAGACTAGGCATTCAAAGGAGGAATAGGTCAAATTGTTAACGATAGAAGCAGGGATCCTCTCAGGAAAGATCAGGGCCACTCCACATCCAGGCCTATTGAGCCTGTGCTCAGAGATGATCTTGTAGCCCTCAGTGAGGAGTGTGTTTAAGGAGGTGACAGATGTCAGAGGGCTGTTTGACAGCAGATCGAGCGATGAGAGTAGCTACGTGGAGCAGGTTGCCACTTTTGAAAGACCTCCGGGAGGGGTGCAGGAGAGAGGTGTACCCATTGTAAGTGGCGGATGAGACAGTGAGGTGGTAGAAGGAGATGGCAGAGGCACCATAGAGGAGGAAGAAGTAGGTGGCAGAGGAGCCAGAGAGGTGTTAGAAGGAGGGGGCAGAGGAACCAGAGAGGTGGTTGATGGAGTAGCAGGAGTTGATGAGATGCGGGAGACGGCTATAAAAAGGAGGCGATTGGGCTGAGGGCCCTGGACCATGACTGTACCATTTAGATAGACATTAATGATGACTCTGGAGGACAGGAAGGAAGCCAAGAGGACCTCCCACCTGGTGCCACCATTAATGGGAGAGGAGGAAGAAGGAGAGAGAACTGCAACCATATGAAGGGTCCATAGGTCAGAAGAAGAAGCGACAAAGAGGATGTCGGTGAGAATCTGGTTGGAGGGGGCACTGACATAGGTGTCAGCAATGGGAAGGCTGGGTTAGAGACCAGGGTATCCTTCTTGAGCTTTTTCCGTCCAGTCTTAGTGAGAGGGATAGGATAGGAGATAGAATAGCAGTTAGAGAAGATGGGAGAAATTGAAAGCACCCTTGCGGGTACGGGAGAAGGAAGTGCAAAGAGGAGATCAAGAGATGAAACAGAGTCACGATACACAGGATGCACAGAGTAGGGTATTGGGAAGGAGGTGGTAGGGGCAACAGCAAGTAAGCAGCAAGCAACAGCCAAAGCAACAGGCAACAGGCAACAGCTGAGGCGCAACAGATATGACTCAACGGAGGGAAAGCACAAACAAGCAGTGAAGGAACATCTGTGGGAGACAACAGAGCTTGGCAAGACCGAGACAGGGGTAAGGCCTAGTGGACAGCAAAAGTGTTGGTGGAGGATGATCAGGATGACCTAGAAAAGGGAGTGAGAGGCTTAGCAAACAACAGTATGCAGGGTGATAGGCACACGCAGGAACGACTCACCTGCAGAAATGCAGAGGGAAATGCACATAAACAGTGACAGAATAAAAAACACAAAGTATGGCTACCAAGGAGAGGGGAAAACCTAATGTGTAAGCAGAAACAGTGTAAGTTGTGATACGCGTTCAAATAGGAGTAGTCGTGAGTTAGGGCAGTTTAGTAGGGACCAGTAATGGCTGCTCCCCTTGCCCGCACCTTTCTTACCTTGCAGTTGCTGCTGGTGGATGGCTCTGCTGTATGGTCACTGGGCGATAAACAGCTCACACCCTCTGAAGCTGCAACTGTGGGAGATGGCCTTTGCCTCTGGGCCCTTCACCGCAGGGGCCTGCAGAGGGCAGTAGTTCAGAAATTAATTTCCTTAACTTTTATTCTGTATCATAACCCCACAGTTACTGTCTTTGTCAATGACATATTCGTCCCATATTTTTCATTGCATCATCTAGAACCGCTCCTCCAGCATATACGGATTAACCATACAATCAAAGGTGTGGGAATAACCTCTCTGCATAGTTAGATAGCTGCCTATGCACACAATATCCTAGCCTTTCGAGAAGACCATCACAAATCACTCCTTCTCTTTCTGAAGGAAATTCCACATTATTTCAGTGTATCAGTATACAAGCTTAATATAGACAAAACTGAAGCTGTGCCCCTAAACAAACACTGCCTTAAAACGAATTTTGATGACTCTGGGTTCTTATGGAAACCACTAGGCATTACATACCTGGGCATTATTTTCACCGCTGACATGCAGCACACAATTACAGCAAATGCTAGTGCAATTTCAGCCAAGGTGGAAACATCATTCACTAAGTGCACACCGCTACTCCTTTTGTGGTGGGGTAAATGGATACCATTAAAATGTCTATGACCCCAGTGATTATATACAGCCTCTCTGTGCTGCCACTAGAATGGCCTATCAGCTTCTTCAGCTCTATCAATAAAATATTGATGCAGTTTTTGTGGAAAGACAAAAGACCAGGAATCTCACCATTCCCAGGAAGGGGCGGGATTTTCTCATTTCAAAAGATTTCTAGAGGCATTTGCAGTTAATCAAGGCTGGCGATGGAGCTCAGAAAACACCCCATGTCCTTTCCCCAGATGGCTGGAATTGGAAGCTGTGTTGACTCTGCCATTCCAACCACATGATATCCCGTCCCTGAAATGTAAACCATCCCTCTGGGATATGAATGCAAGTGAGTACACATGTAAGGCCATGCATATTTGGACTAAGTTGTAGGGTAGGAGTCTCACCCAAAGTGTCCAATACCTCTTTGGTTTAGTGACAACCTGAAAGTGGCGGGCAAGCCTACTTTTCAGCGCTCTTGGACTAAATCCGGGTTGCTGTATTGTATGAGAATCAGCGGAGCCCAAATTCTGAGATGCTTCCCTTTCAAGTACTAAAATCAGCATATATACTTCTGGAAGGTGAATTCCTAAGACACCTTCTGCTGGCTCTATGTGAGAGGAAACACTGACAGACGTCTGCCACAGCAACATGTAGAAACCATCTAGTATTTTCCCCGCTGTCCCCTATATATAGAGTTCTTTCAACGTCCACCCAAAATTACACAAACAACCCGACAGAACAACTATGGTGTAATGACTTTGAAGTTGCTATTCCACCTTCTCTCTGATCAGCCATTTGTGAAAAAATAAGACATAAGTCTAGGGTGACTTCAACTACCCAAACTTTTTTTTTGATCAATAACAGAGCTCCTCTAAAAAATCAAAAATGGGGTAGTTGAAAAAAGACCCACTGATTTACGGTATTACCCATGTTGTACAGAGTTGGGGACTCCAAGTATATGCTGTTAGACTGCCGTTTCTCTTCTGATTTGGAAATGCATATTGCTGCTCATCTTGCATACCTGTGATATCACTATTCCTTGGTCAACTCAGCCATCATCTGCAGCAGGACAAATCCAGACTTTCGTGGTAACACTCCCCAGGAAAGGCTCTTTGGCACTTGACTGGCCATCACCTTCAAGGTGATCACATTCAACATGAAACATCTTGACAGACTTTCCCAAAAAGAGCTAGTGAAGCCACGTGACAGACACACACTATATGGAAAGCTCCCTCTCCAAAATGTCTGCCCTCTCAGGCTGCTATTGGAGGAATTTCGGACTATCCCAAGTCATGGTGATCAAGGCTGAAACAGATCAGACAGGTTGAGTAGGATGTTAATGAGAACTCACCCTATCGTGTGGCTCCAACCATTTGAGATTATGAACTCTTGAAAGTGTATTACTTAGAAGTAGCGCCACTATAACCACAGGGGTATCAATTTGTTCTTAATTTGATGTTAATATGTCTAATTAGAATAACACCAAGATACCGAGGTGAGAAAGGAAAGGCACTCAAGCAGGGGCATGAAAATACAAGAAGACAGCAGGGTCAACTAGAAGGATACTTATAGGCATACATCAGAAAAGCATGGAAATGTTACTCCATGATGTGTTGATAGAAATACTCAATAATGATAGCGTTTGGCAATGTTGTTATGCAGGCTCCTTGCTGCAGTCCACTCTGTTATTTCCTTCCTTTCTATACCCTTCCTTGTCTCCTTTATATCCCTCTCTACATCAGTGTCTTGCTCTTTGTCTCCACGCCTCTCTTGCATCTTCCCTCCTTATGTCTACCTTTCCTCGCTCACTCGTACCTTAACCTCTTTTTTCATATACTCTTATTGACAGGATTCACAAGCGCTTTCATATATTCGGATTAAATGTGTTAAGAGTTATAATTGTCCAGGTAACTGTCAGGGCTCATAGTAGGAGGCGATTAACCATTCAGACAGGTTTGCTGATGGGACCTACGATGCTATACGCTCGTGAAATGTTATTGCATGTTATTGTATTGTATTGTACTTCTGATGATTTGCTATGCAGTCAGTTGTCAATGCATAGTTTATGTTCAGTGAAACATATGAAACTTAAAAAAACACACTCGGCCATAGAAAAGAGCCGTTTTAAAATGCCTAAGGACACATCTGCTATTTGCACTAGGATCAGGGGTCAGTTTTTGTAATGGGTCAACAAGTGAGGATGTATTACATTTTCTTCTGTTTTGTCCATTTTATTCAACTCCTAGAAATAAATATCCTGTTCCAATGTTTAAAGAAAATGGAGGTCAAGCATGGCCTTTACTTATATATTATCCTGTCTGATTTCCACTATACACATTCTATGTATTCGTATATTGGGCCCTCCTTTATTGATTATACATCTTGCATAATGAATTTTATCATGTGTAGGAAAACGTTTTTAATGATATGATATTTTTATTGTCAATAGCTGTTATGTAGAATAATTGGATAAGAAATGGTATGTGAATGATCTCGTATTGTTTTACTTTGTTATTTCATGGAAATAAAGAATGAACGGATGATTACATACATACACTGGAAAACGAGAATACCGTACATATATATAGGAGAATCCCACATAAATGAAAACGCAATTGAAATGAATGTATATGATGTAGATAAACTTTCTTGCGCCCCCTCCCCACCAGTCAGTGTCCAGTTTGAGTGTGTTTTTAGTGATGCTAGGGGATGGTCAAAGACAAGGAGACATGTTTGTCCACGACAAGGATACATTGGGCATCATTACATGTTTGCCGGTATCCGGCTGGTATCACCAGCGGGAGACCCGCAAACTGTAATTATGTTTCCCACACTTGGTCTGTGGGAATTACCGGCAGATTCCATGTGGTCGGAAACACTGGTCAATCGCCGTTCCATGGAAGGACTTCATGGGGGAATTTGCCGGTATTATCAGCATCGGTATTACCAGGCCGGTAATACCGGCAGTTTATTGATGGTAGGGTGGCGGATATACTGCCAGCTTAGAGCTGGAGGTAAATCCGCCACCCTACTGGCAAACTTGGAGTGTGCCAGTGCGGTAACGTGGCGGTAACCGGTAATACCAGCACGTTATTACTGCACCAGCACATTCGTAATGAACCCCATAGGTTCCCCTTTTTAAAAATGAAAGAGAATTTCATACCCATAAACCTTTCCCTCTCGCTCACCCCCTTTCCAGATGAAGTTACCAGGGATGCTGATGATGGCTTGCAGTGGTCGTACATTATTACTTCGTCATGAGTCTTGCTCTACATTCTGCATCTCTTGGCACAATTTGAATGAACATGTGTGATATCAAATAATCACCATAATCCAAAAACGTGTTTGCTGTTGTACGTAATCCCAAAACATGCACTAGTCATATGATATAATATGTCCTAATGCCCATCACCTTTAACAGTTTTAAAATTGTGTGTCATATGATTGCACAAGCTTCCTGGGAATGGAAGAGCTATAGGTGTCACTGACAACCAGGCTTTGTTTTATATTTAGGGATCCCTCCGCCGCTCTATGTGTTTAACAAAGTGCAAAAGGATCGGCATCCGAGTAGACTTTGCATAGCAAGCTGAGGAACAGAGTTTAGACCTATCTTTCTGGCTCTTCTGTCTTCAAGGTCACTGAACAGGGTGTTCTTCTGGTGGGGCAACCACTCCTCGCCCTGCCACCACCATCTCACCTTCTCAGTCAGCAGTGCCAGGGGAAGACAAAGAACAATCAAACGGGGTGTGACTCATGCGACTTGTGAAAGAGAGAGATTGACACACAGAGAGCAACTGAGAGGGCCTAATTCACAGTAGCGTTTTATGATGTCAAAACCCCATTGGAAAACGCTCTGTGAATGAGGCCCTTAGAGAGAAACAGAGCTAGTGAGGGTGAGAAAGTGAGAGAGAACTGACAATTCCTGCATGTGCAGGCCTATCATCTGCCAAGTTTCTCAGCCGCGTCTTCTGGAAAGGCTCCAACATCGTTCTTGCCTCCACCATATCCCGTCTCTCCCTCCCAGTCCATTCTGGCAGATGGAAGAATAAAAAGGTTTGGTTACTGAGTTGGGACTTAGGAGAGATAGAGTGAGAGGAATAAAGAGACATAGAGAGAAAGATTGAGAAATAAAGAATGAGAGAGTGCATGATAGAATGTTTGGGAGAGTGAGAAATACAACATTTTGTGCAATGATGATAAGGTTTTCCCTATGCACTATTGCCCTGGCCATCTCCTCGGTTCTGGACTGACACCAGGACATGTCTTCTTCCAGTCTTTTGCCTTCTCTTCATCTTCCACATCTTCTCAGTCATGGCCCGCTCTTCTCACCTTCCAGCTCGGTACTGCTCTGAGTGATTCTTCCTCGTGTTCTCCCGGCAGACAGCCAGCACTCTCACAGGAACCATCTTGCTGCACCCCAGCAGCAACCCACAGAACAAGCATAGGTTGACTAGGTAGCCAAGTAAAGGCTTGTAGCGGCAACTGGCATCCCGCACCCCAGTAGAGCCGGCACCAGGGACCTGAAAAGCCATTCTCATTGGTGTGCTGGTCACCTTCATTTCTGGATGTAGGCGGATGGCTGGGGCACTTTGAGGACTGGC
Organism: Ambystoma mexicanum; assembly: GCF_040938575.1. NCBI lineage: Eukaryota > Metazoa > Chordata > Amphibia > Caudata > Ambystomatidae > Ambystoma > Ambystoma mexicanum. The sequence goes on along the minus strand of NC_090923.1, from coordinate 410,427,484 downwards.
CCTGGTCACCATCATGCTATTGCTTGTCGTGTTCACAGTGCCACTTGTGGTCACTGTGCCAGTGGTGTTCACTGTGACAAAGGGGATTGTTGGACGGGTGGTGGTTGCAGAGCTTTTGCTGGTTTTGAAGATGGTGGCGGCATTCCAAGAGTGATGTGCCTAGTGTAAGCGATATTCAATCAACACTACAGCTAAGTCAATGCCTAGTCTGGGATGCTGAGGAAAACCCTTATTGATGTATTTTTATGTCCAGTTCAGTACTCTGGATGACAACCCTTGTATAACACCCCCCTCTTAGAATCCCCCTGACCCCACCGAGCCAAGAAGTAGGTTTGTTTTGCAAATTTAAAAGGTTTATTTGGACAATTCAACAATATATATCTATCACACTTTATAAATAAATTGATAACTGATATCACACTTCAGAATATGACCGTGATCAACAATGGATAATGTTACAGGGGTACACTGATTTGGTTACTTAGGAGTAGTGTAGAGGATGAGGCAGCTGAAAATGCTTGATGGTTTCAAGGACATGCAAGGTGGAATAAAATGCAGTACAGAAATAACTTGCAGAAATAACTTGTTATGATTTTAGCAAAAGGTAATATGATCACTTTTTCTTTTGACAATTCACTCCCCCCCATGCAATGTAAGAAATGGAAGGAGAGCACACAGTCTTCAAGAATCCCAATAAAATGCAATACAAAATGCAGTTCCCCCCCAGCAAGCTTAGAGGAAAACAGGTATGCTTTTTAACACACAGGCCCAAAATGCTTTTAAATGTGATGGCAATGGAGGGGAAAATGTGCTAACTGATTTTAATTCCCTCTAGAGATTCAGGGTGAGTGAGATCTAGTTTATATTAGTTCAGGCTCACTTTAGCAATGCCCTATGAATGATTGTCAGGTTGCACATGGATTTTAACAAAGGAAAGAATGGAGCTGCTATTTTGACAAGTGGAGAAATTGAGCCAAATCGCAAATCGCGGTAAATTTCGCGAGTTCGTGAATCGCGATTGCGGAATAAATATAGGGAGTAGGAAGTCGGTTCTCAGTTCGTTGGAAAGCCTAGAATCACAGCTTTAAAATGGAAGTTAAACCACGTTCCTAGGACAAACGGTTCCGGAGATACGGACGATTTAATAAAGGTTGATTTTCGGATTTAAAGTAAAACTCAAAATGACAGGTGACAGCTTGCAGCTGCAGAATTGACAGGTGACAGTTGTGCAGCTTTAAAAATGACAGATGACACGATTTCTAGGAGGCAGTTCTACTTAGGTTAAAATAGCTTGAATTAGATTATTTTAACTAAGAGATTGGTTCTGCACAGTTCTGCTAGGTACTCACAATATAAATTTGAACTAGGCCTCGTCACGGATCTGGTCAACACGTCCGGGGGCGGTTCTGTCTGCTCGGCGGGTCAATCAGGCACCGGTTCTGCTCACAGCGATCCAGATCTCTGGTTCTGCTCACAGCGGTCTGGGTCAGCTCTGCTCTGCTGGTCTAGCAAAAGTTTTTGGCAAAGAATTCAAACAGCTCGCCCGGCTGTGGAATAGTTTGCAAATGCTTTTAAGGATGCTGAGGCCTGCTGAGAAGAGTTCTCAGTTTGTGGGTTTAGGCCCTGGCCTTAAGTTCTGAAGTAAATTTCTGGTCTCTGAATATTGATGGATGTGAAGTCTGGAGTCTCCCGGCAGAGCATCCCACAGAAAATGGAATTGAATTTCTCTACCTGTCCCAGCAGTCTCTTTTTATGTGTTTTGGAAGTGGGTGTGTGTGTGGCATAACTGAGCCTGCCCCTCTCTACTTGTCATTGGCCCAATTCTCCACTCTCCCATGATTGGGGGAAGGAAATGGATTGTCATCATGATGAGGTCTGTTTATGGGTCAGAGGATCCTCCCCTGGTCAATTTACCCACAAATCTAAATTTGATTCAAATACATATTTCCCAGATACACAATTTGTTGAAATTACATGTACACATTATATATTCCTTATGGTCCATGCTTGTCTGCCTCTGATCTTCCTGGAGGCTTGTATTAAAAAATGACAACATTTTGCGCTTTTTGACTGGTTTACCAATGTCGGACATTTACCAAAATTTACACACAGGTGCGCAAGAAGTATGGACATTAATTGATGAAGTGTCAGATTTTTATGCAGACATTTGGAGTAAGACCCTATTTTCCGCTAGCAACCCCCCAGCATACACCACAGGGTCCTAACGCCTCTTAAAACATGCACAGAAAAATCACAAGAATAATGATATTACTTATATAATTTTGACCAGTCCGCACTATGAGTTATCTATCTTTTTAACTTATGTCCTGGTCAAAAAGGGGTGTGGTTTCCCACATCACATGGTGGAAGAACTGGTTTATCCACTTCCCCCAAGCTCAGCTGGCTCTCACAGGCACTTCTCCTCCCACTTCTCCCAAGAGGAAGCCACTTTACGGCCCCCCCAATATAACATTTGCCTGAGTCCATTGTTCACTTTCCTGCAGTCCCCAGGTAATTCAATCAGAGAGGTGTCACCTCCTTTTTGTGTGGGCATCAGAATGCAGCCAGGACTGGGAACACAGCTGTTGATCCAGTTTCAACTCCTGTCGGGGGTAGTTGTCAGGCAGAATCCAGTTTCATTAAGCCAGGTTTCAGCTAAATGTCACTTTTTGTTCCCAGTTTTCTACATTCAAATCAAACTGACAATTTTTACACATGCAGCTAGAGTGCTGATTCTAAGTTCAAAACTATGACATTTCAACAGTTACAAACTATGTGACACTCAAAAGTAGGTCCCTAATTTAATTTAAACATTTCAATTTTAGTGGTTTTCAGTTCAGTTTAACTTAAGCTGCTGACCTCCACAGCTCAGCCAGCTTTGTTATGAACATTGTTTTGGGCTCTTTTTCTTTCCAGATTTTGTATGGACACAAAACTTCATTCTGCCAAATGTCTGCTGGTGTTCAGTGAGATTTTTGAATATCCTGCAATGTTTGACATAGGCATTTTTAGCTTGCATTCAGAGAAACCAAGGAGATTTCAAAGAGCTTTTTAAGCTAACAGGCACTGCTGTTTTTCCTTTGGCATACATTCCACTCATTGCACCCCTGGCCCATCACGGTCGCACTGGTGGGTGGAAGGTTAGGCGACCATTTTGGTGTGTGCACAAACTGCGCGGTTCTCCTGGATTCTGGCGCACATGTGGGCTTTTTGGCCATCTTGGATTTTCTAAGCCCACAGCACCAAATGTTGCAGCTTAATGACTCAAACGTGGGTCAATACACCTGACAAAACCCCCCCACCTGACTGCACTTTGAATTTGAGTCAAGGGGGAGTCGGGTGCGAAGAATGTTTTGACCCACGCACTGGTATGTCCGCATCATCTTCTTCCAATTCCGCAAATGGAACAGTTCAGCATCTTTTCCTCCATCCGGTTGGATCAATCGGTTCTCCTCGCCGGTCCTGATGGGAATATTGGGCGGTACCCCGGGCCCCTCGGATCTTTTCCCCCGGTCTCTGGATCTTCCTCCTTGGCCAGTCTCTAGGTTTTCTTTCTCCTAGGACGACAAAGGAAAGCGGCAATACCTATTCGTAGACATTTCTTCCCCACCATTGATATAGTGGGGTGGCATATACATTTTATAGTCAAAACATTTGCGTTCTTATTTTAACAAAAAACAAGATATAATCATAAGACATTTTTTTTCCAAATCATAATATTTTAGAGACTATATGTGGGATATTTTAGGGTTGGGATTGAATTACTCTGGGGCGGTCCCCTCTGGTATTGCAGAGGACTCCTCCAGTTGTTGCAGAGTGTGCCTGGGATGGCAACACTTTAGCTGATTTATATGTATCCACTTGTCTTCCCCCTCTGCCGAACTGCCTTTGGGGATGCGGATCTTGTACGCTACAGGGGAGATCTTGTCTATAATTTCAAACGGTCCCTTCCATGTACGCAAAAAATTTCGCTGTTTGGCCTGGTTCCTATGGAAATTGTATAGATAGACCCGGTCCCCCACAGTATATTCCTTCCTGGTGGTCTTCAGGTCGTAGTGGGTTGTCATGCTATCAGCTGATCTTTCGAGATTCCGCTGAGCATAGGCAAAAGCATGCTGAAGGTGTTTCCTTAAATTCTCCACATACTCATGAGTTGTGGAGGCATTTACCAGTGTCTGCTCTTGGGTCCTGTACAGCAGATTCTGGGGAAGCACCATCTTGCGTCCGGTCATCAACTCAAATGGTGACATTTTAGTTGCAGATGAAGGGGTAGATCTTATGGCCATTAGGACCAGAGGTAATCGGATATCCCAACTTGGCCCAGAATCTGCCACAAACTTTTTTAAAATGCTCACAATGGTTCGGTTGTATCTCTCCACTGCTCCATAAGAAGCTGGCCCGTAAGCAATATGTAGCTTCCTTTTAACCCCTAGTATCTCCCACATCTTTGTCATTACTTCACTGGTGAAGTGGCTACCTCTGTCTGACTCAATCCTTTGAGGTAGACCAAAACGGGAAAAGATGTGGTTAGTCATCAGGGCAGCTGCTGTTTCTGCCTTGCAGTTTGGGACTGGGAGACATTCCACCCACTTGGTAAACAAGCATGTAACGGTCAACATGTACTTGTTTCCTCTAGATGAGCGGATTACAGGGCCTACAAAGTCGATTTGCAAATCTGACCATGGCAGTGTCATCCCCCTCTTTTGGAGAGGCGCACGGTGTGTGAGGGATGATGGCTGAAATTGTGCACACACAAGACACCCCTTCAAGTATTGGTCGAGGTCTTGCCCCATGTGTGGCCAGTATGCAACCTCTCTTAAGATTTCCAGTGTTGTGTGAAACCCCCTATGACCGGCGGTGGCCGCATCATGGGCGTGACTCAACATCAGGCTTTGGAATGAGGTAGGAACCACCCACTGATCATGGCCAGCTTGGGATTTCCTTACCAACAAACAGTCTTGGATTCGGAACATCTTTGGACATTTCATCAACACTCTAAGGTCCTCCTTCCCAATGTAATCGGTATCCGTAAGGGGAAAGTTCTCAGGGTCCTCAATGTGTTGGTAAAACTTACCAATTATTGAATCCCCCTTCTGAGCTATAATCAAATCAGCATCAGGGGTCTCCTTACTCAATTGTGCAGTTGAAAGATCATTGTGAGCATTGGTCTGGGACCTAATGATGGCAGTGACCTGGATTTCCCCCAACAGGGACTCTATTTCTATTAGAGCCCCGGTTTTGGCCAGCTGATCAGCTAAGTCATTTCCAGTTTTGTCTGGTCCCTCTACTTTGGAATGATCCTTGATCTTTTTCCAGTAGATGGTCATCCCATTCGATGTGACCAGATCATCAATATTTTGGATTAGCTTCCCATGTTTCAGGGGTTTGTTATTAGCACATAACATGCCTCTGGTTTTCCAGTTAACCAGGTGCTCCACAAACCCGTTCCGTACATAATCCGAATCTGTGATTATGACCAGTTCGTGGAGTTGATGTTGGACAGCAGTGAGAATGGCCTGATGCACAGCCATCAATTCTGCCACCTGACTACTTCGGGGACCAATTTTGTATCCAGCGGAGGGTTCTGGGGACTCATTCACCCATGCATTCCCTACGCCGGCCACCAGTTCTTTCTCCCCGTTGTTGTCAACATGGTACGAGCATCCATCCACATAGACAGTGGGCACTCCCTCACACTTGTCTTCTTCAAAGACTTTGTGTGGGGAATTAAGGTATGCTTCCATGTTGTCCTTGATTTTTAGACTTTCGTCCTCGAGACAGTTTTCTCTGGCACAATCATGCAAGTCAGCCAGACCTTGCGCGAGGGGACTCTTCTTGTTTTGGCCATATCTAACCTTCACAGGAAAGCCTTGCATTGACAGAATCCAGGAATTAATTCGGGAATTACTCACGTTTCCGGCCGGGATTCCGTCACTTTGGAGGTATTGCAGAGGCTGGTGTGGAGTCTCCACTATGATGTGTTCCCTCTGGATAAACGGGCGGTAATTCTTCAATGCCCACACCGTTGCCAGGAGTGCCTTCTCACAATCGTTGAATTTTTCCTCCACAGAGGATAAAGTTTTGCTCGCATAGGACATTACTTTATTGACCTTGTCATGCTTTTGGTATAATACTGCCATCAAGCACGCATTAGAGAACCATGTCTCCAGGAAGAACTCCTTGTTTCTGACAGGGTAAGCTAGGCAAGGCGCTTGTGAGAGGCTTCTCTTGAGTTGTCTTACTGCCTCGGATTGTTCTGGACCCCATTCCCACTTGACCCCCACCTTCAGGAGATGAATCAGGGGTCTCGTGATCTCTGCGTAGCCCTTAATGAACTTTCTGCTTTAATTAGTCAGTCCAAGGAGGCTCCTTAGTTCCCGCAGAGTTGTTGGATCCTTCAGTTTCTGAAGTGCTTCCACTTTCTTTTCTTGGGGACAGAGACCCTGAGGAGTAATCTCATTCCCCAAGAAATTAACACGGGTTCTACACCACTGTGCTTTCTGAAAGGAAAGTTTGGCTCGGCGGCCCTCAACTGTGTCAGAACATAACGGATCTCCGCTATGTGTTCCTCCACAGATGAACTTTTGATGAGGACATCATCTACATAAGCCAGGTTACCCCTCGCACCCAGGTCGGGCATGGCCTTATGTAGGAAAATGTTGAATTCATTGCCGGAGTTGAGGTATCCGAAGGGAGTCCGGGTCCATGTGTACTGCTGGCCCCCAATGGTAAAAGCCAGTTTGTATTTGTCCTCCCTACTGACAGGCACGGTCCAGTATCCATTGGTCAGGCCTATTGCTGTGAATACCTGTGACCCTTGAATCTGGGCCAGCCCTTGGTCAATGTAGGGCAGAGGCCATCGGGAAGTATGGACCTGTTTGTTGAGCTCCCTAAGGTCGGCACAGAGTCTCCACTGGCCGTTTGGCTTCAATATTCCCAGCACCGGATTATTGAAGGTGCTGTGTACTGGACGGATTATTCCCCGGGACTCAAGGTTCTTAATTATTTCAGTAAGGGACTCCATGGATGCGAGAGGCAAACAATATTGCTTCACAAACACTGGAGTCATTCCAGGGTCCGTGGGAATTGTGGTGTGGATGTCGGTGCGACCACAGTCATATGAGTCTACTGCAAAGAGATCTTGGAAATCCAAGAAAACTTGTTTCAACTTTTGCTTCTGTTCCAGAGTCACACAGGCATCAGCTAGGTTGACCCTTTCTTCCACCATCTGCCTGAAGCCGGGAAAGACTTCTGGTTTGGCTATCTCAGTGGCCTCCTCCAGCTGGGTGGAGAAGTCCCTGGTCAGAGTGCTGATTTGGACTGGAGGCTTCAGGTGGGAAAGGCAGCCCTCATGGACCTGGAAAATCACCTCATCCCTCCTGAAGTCACAAGTCACATCTTCCTTACCATAAGGGAAAGAAGTGTACACCAGGAAGTTCCCCCCATGCCGGGTGAAAATCCTGTCTGGTGTTGTGTTGTCATCACTGTCACTGTCAAAACAGTCCTTGGGGATTGGTCCTAACAGTTAATTTCCTAGATCAATGGAAAAATGTCGGTCATCAACCGCCATTCCAATAATGGTGCCTGCGGCTAGAGTAATACTCTTTAAGTTGATGTTATCTACCTCTATTGGAATGGTGTCATGTTCTATGTTGACTAATGGAGTTGGGTTTACCCCCAACCCTTGCTGTTGGAGAGAAGCATTTAGATGTATGTAAGCATCAGGGTTTTTCAATTTTTGTCTTCTTTTAACTTTCACTTCCAGGGAGAATTGTCGGGTCCTTTCTGGGATGGTGACTTCCTCTTTGATCTGAATTTCAACTGCATAAGGTAGCAATTGAGCTGACCAAAATGCTTTTTCTGGATCATCAAAGCCCATGGGATTATCCGCTAACAGGGACCAAGCTTTGAAGTTCATTAGGTCCAAACTAATGGCAAAGCGATTGAGAATGTCACTGCCTAAGTAAAAGGCGGCAGTGACGTCTCGCACGACCCAACAATTATGGACTATGCTCTTGTTGCCAATGGAGATTTTGAGCATACACCTGCTTGGCAGGAGATGTTTGGAATTAGGTGCTTCCAGGTCCATTTCCCATTTGTCTATCAGTTTGAATGTGGGAATGGCTGTATCTTTTGGGAGTTGGCGGAGCATGGCTTCGCTGATGAAGCTCTTACCGTTGTTCACACACACTCGAGCGAGAACAGAGTCCTTCCCATCATTTAACTTAACAGGGTTGAACAACTGATCTCCAATTTGCTGAATATCAGCCAGGCTCTGAGCTGATTTCACATCTTTCTGGACTATAGGAGTGGGAGTGTCTGATTGTGGATTGGTAAAGAATTTCAGAGTGTTTCCTTCCAGTGTGGAATACCACCTTAAACTGGAAGGAAGGTTGATTTTCAGAAATAGAGAGGACCCCCCATCACCAGTCTGTTGTCCTACTGCTATTACTGTCACGTCTGGAATTTGGTTGTTCTGGAAGTGAAATTCTACTTGGTCAGATTTTTGTTCAACCATGTGGCAGGTGCCATTTAAACTAACATGGTTAACACTCTGTTTTAATTGTATTGGTCGGCTAGTCTGGGTCCAGAGGACCTTGTTTACACAATCTATTAGGGGTGACAACCTTCTCAGGAGGTCGTTCCCTAGTAAACAAGGAGTGGCCTCTGGAGTCACTTCTATGACCGGGTGTTTCACCTTGTGTCGCCCAATTTTAATGTCCAAGTCTGCAGTCCCCTCGACAGGAATTTCCTTCCCGTCAAAGTTCTGCAGTTGTCCAGGAAGAGAGGTGAGAGGAATACGATAATTCTCCCCCCTTCCTGCATTTAGTTCATCAAAGGCCCTTTTGGACAGAAGGGTAGCTTGGGATCCAGTGTCCACCAGTGCCGAAATTGTACCCTGCCCCTGTACTTGTACCGGGGCATAATATCTTCCCTCCTTCTCCTCAAGGGGGCACAGATAATGCACATTTTTGGACAACTGGTGGGCTAAGTTTCTGGTTTTGGACATTGCTAGCGAAGAGATTTGGGCAGAATTCTGTGGAGAGCCTTGGGAATCTGAAAGAAAAAGTTGGCAACTGGAGATCAGAGCCATTGTGGGTTCCCCTGGTTCCGGTTCTGGGCCGCCCCCCCTTTTTGGAGGCAGTCACCAGGATGGGTTTGAACCAGGGGATTTCGGTATTGTCGGTTCTGGGATGAGATGATGGGCGGCGGTAGCTCAGTCTCCACATCTCCCCAGTCTGAATTGGCATCCCTGGGGACCCATTTTTCCTTTGGAGGAGTTCCCCCATCTCTGAAGGAGAAGATCCTTTTCCCAGGATCTTCTGAGGATCCCTCTCCCTCAAATTGGAAGACCTGTACCTCCTCCACAAAGTGGGTCTGTTTGGGTCCTTTGTTTCTCCTACCCCCCTCTGCTCCTTGGGAGGCAGGCTTTCAGGGGCAGGAGATTTTGTTTCCGGTTCCTGGTTTTCCAGGGTCTGTTTACAAGTTGGGAAGGAAGCTTCCCCACAAGGCTTCCCCTTGTGCCTCCTCCCTGGGAACCGGTGGGTTATCGGGGTGCTGCCCCCGTTATTGTTCTGGAGCACCAGGTCCAGAGTTTGGAGCATTCTGCGGTGGCATGCTCATCTGAGGGTTCTGTTGAGCCCTCAGTATGTGACCCAGATCCCGTGCCATATTTTGGACCTGGCGCTCAAGTTGTGAAACCCGCTCAGGCTGATACGGGCTCTATTTTCTCCCCTGGGCTGATCCCGGGAAGGGTAGCTATCCCTTCTCTGGTAGTACCCCTGGTTGGGAAGATTTTGGTACCCCTCCACCCTTGGCCTCCCCTCTCCCTGATTAGGTTGTCTGGGCTCAGGGAATTGGGGAAAGAAGGATGGATGATTTTGGGGCTGGAAATTGGGTGGATACCTGGGGAAAAAGTTCTGCCCAGGATTTGGTGAATTTCTGCCCTCCTGGGGGAAGTTAGGAGGGAAGTTCCCTGGGTCAGGTGCTTGGCTGGATCCCCCCCCTTGGGCTGGAGGAGTCCACACATAACCCAGGATTGGTCGGTTTCCCTTGTAGCAGGGACTTACATAGTCAGGGGAGCGGGGGACTACCTCCTCGACTCCCTGTCTGTGACTGGCCCGAGGGACTTCTGGGCTGTGACTTATTTGGTGCAGGCAGGTTTTTAGGCCCCCCCATCTCCAAATCTAAAACGGGGGCAACCTTTACCTCTGCTACCTTGGCAGCAGCAGGGGTGCTGTTGGTTTTGGGGTTTTTTGGCGCATTATTTTTATTTTCGATGGGCTTCTGCACCTCATAGATCAGGGTAGCATGTTCAATGACCCAGTCTAAAGATCTTTTCTCATGAAAATCTCTCACGAGCTGGGTGATTATGTATTTGGGTAACGCATGGAAAAACGTATTGATAAATTGTCTGCTATCCGTGCGCACCCTTCTGGTGGTCTGCGCAAAAGCACGCTTGAATTCTTGCACAAACTCTTGTGGGGCCTGATCCTCCCCACATTGCAAATTGTAGGCTGCCTTGCGAGCCTCTTGAGGATTTCTGTGCACAGAAAAATGTTTCAAGATGGCCGCCCTGTATGTGGACCACCTTGAATGGTTTTGATCCTCTAGCCCTGCAAAGAAACTGGAGTATTCTGGTGAGAAGGTCCATTTGACGTACTGGATGCAGCTACTGCTGTCCTTCAAATGGAAGGTCTCCATCATTTGCTCATAGAGCTCCAAGTGTTCCCAAACAGAATACTTGGCGTTCTTATGATAAGGCATGATGACACTCCTTATTGCCTTTATTTGTTTCAATGGATCCTTAAGCAAGGCCCTTTTTTGCCTTGTTGGCCTTTTTGGTTCGGGTATCCCTGGTCCATTCATCCTCTGACTCAGAAGCACTGCTCCCCGAGGTGCCCGTCTGATCTTCCAGGTTTTCCCGGATTCTGCGAGCCTGGGAATGGCTGGCAGAATGTGGGGACCTGGTCTCGTGTGTCCTGTAATGCTCAGAGGAGTCTTCAGACCCCTCCTTGCTGCCAGGATTTGATGGGTAACCCCCCCACTGACCTAACTGGGCAGAGGTTTTCAGGATGCCCTTAATGGGCCTACTCTCCTGGGGTTCCCCACTAAATTGCACTGTGCTTGGGTGCCCATACCCGGATGCCCGCCCATCCATTCCTGGGAGGTACTGGCTTATGAGCCCCATACTTCTAGCTGGATAGTAATCTGCCATCCCCGTGGCCCTGGGCTCATGTGCGCGAGGGGACATGGGGGTGGCAGAGTCCAGGGACTTTGAGAGATGAAGGCCTCTGGTACCAGGGCTCCTGAGGTTATGCTCAGGCGTTTCCCTTTCCCAGCGAACCTCGTCTCTATCAGCCCCTGCTCCCTGTTGCAATGCAAGAGTCTGGGCTTTCAGTTCCTCAGTTAAGGCCTTACTAGACTCTATCAGTCTCTCCTGCATGGCTACCTGTTGCTGGAGCCTATCATTGTGCTGACAGAGAGCCTCATTTTCTCTCTGTGCCTCCTGATTGGTCCTGGAGTACTGGGCCAGTCTCTGCTGCAGGAGGGTTACCTCCTCAGTCCCATCCCTACTGGCCTGCTCCTTTCTTTCCAGAGCCTCCTCCACCCTCCTAGTGTGATCTAGCAAGCCCTGATGCTCTTTTTGGAGGTCACCCAGCCCCTGGAGGGCCAAGTGATTTTCTTCAATTTTTCTTTTTAAATGGCAGACTTCCTGGCCTAAGGTATCCCTTTCCTGACCAAGAGACTGCATTTGTGACGCCAGGTTGTCCCTCTGCCTTTGAAAGGCACCAGCTTTTTGGCGTTCTTCATCAAACTCTGCCTGGGTATCCAGGTCTTTCAAAATCAATGTATTGCTTTCCTCTTTCTCTCTGTCTAGTTGGATCTGCAGGGTGGCTACCTGCTCTGTGCATGCCCTGTTGAAATTGATCTATTGCTCCAGCTTTTTCTGGCTCTGCAGTAAGGAGTCCAAACTGTCTTGGTGCTCCTTCTGCAAAGCCAGAATTCTGGTATCCTGGTCTGTCTTTTCCTGTTGCAGTATATCCATGTCCTCTTTTATTTTAATGATATACTGCCTACTATCATTTTCTGACTCCTGGCTCCTCTGCAGCCTCTGCTCAGAAGAGACCAGGTCAGATTGGGCCTTTTCTAACGCCATCTGTTGCCTATTTGCCAGATCTTGGCCTTCAGCACATTTGTCCTGCATGGCTCCCATATATAGATACAAATATGCCGCTATCCTGGCAATCTTGTTGTGTTCATCTTTGGCCTTAGAAGCCATATATAATTCACTCAGGGCCACATGTAATGGACCCTGATCTCTCCATGTATCTGACCCTGTTTCAGTGAACTGTTGCGCGATTGCCTGCAACCAGACCGTTTGGTCCTGATGAGTCCACTCACCTCTCACAAATAGCTTATGTAAGAAGTGCTCTCTGGCTATTTTCATATCTACCAAGGTCGTCATTCTGGAATTTGAGTTCCTTCCTGACTTACAGAAGTTTGTATTTTATTTTGCAAAACAGACCGTCTCCTTAGAGCGTTCCTTTGAGGGATGCTTTCACAGTGTAAAACAGCGTGGTGATCTAACCGGATATGTGTATCTGGTCAGTTGTCACACTGTATTAATCTGCACAAGTGGTAAATCTAACCCAGAATATCCCAGACGAGCCCCCACTTTTGTAAGCGATATTCAATCAACACTACAGCTAAGTCAATGCCTAGTCTGGGATGCTGAGGAAAACCCTTATTGATGTATTTTATGTCCAGTTCAGTACTCTGGATGACAACCCTTGTATAACACCCCCCTCTTAGAATCCCCCTGACCCCACCGAGCCAAGAAGTAGGTTTGTTTTGCAAATTTAAAAGGTTTATTTGGACAATTCAACAATATATATCTATCACACTTTATACATAAATTGATAACTGATATCACACTTCAGAATATGACCGTTATCAACAATGGATAATGTTACAGGGGTACACTGATTTGGTTACTTAGGAGTAGTGTAGAGGATGAGGCAGCTGAAAATGCTTGATGGTTTCAAGGAAATGCAAGGTGGAATAAAATGCAGTACAGAAATAACTTGTTATGATTTTAGCAAAAGGTAATATGATCACTTTTTCTTTTGACAATTCACTCCCCCCTATGTAATGTAAGAAATGGAAGGAGAGAACACAGTCTTCAAGAATCCCAACAAAATGCAATACAAAATGCTGTTCCCCCCCCAGCAAGCTTAGAGGAAAACAGGTATGCTTTTTAACACAAAGGCACAAAATGCTTTTAAATATGATGGCAATGGAGGGGAAAATGTGCTAACTGATTTTAATTCCCTCTAGAGATTCAGGGTGAGTGAGATCTAGTTTATATTAGTTCAGGCTCACTTTAGCAATGCCCTATGAATGATTGTCAGGTTGCACACGGATTTTAACAAAGGAAAGAATGGAGCTGCTATTTTGACAAGTGGAGAAATTGAGCCAAATCGCAAATCGCAGTAAATTTTGCGAGTGCGTAAATCGCAATTGCGGAATAAGTATAGGGAGTAGGAAGTCGGTTCTAGGTTCGTTGAAAAGCCTAGAATCACAGCTTTAAAATGAAAGTTAAACCATTTAAAGTAAAACTCAAAATGACAGGTGACAGCTTGCAGCTGCAGAATTCACAGTTGTGCAGCTTTAAAAATGACAGATGACACGATTTCTAGGAGGCAGTTCTACTTAGGTTAAAATAGCTTGAATTAGATTATTTTAACTAAGAGATTGGTTCTGCACAGTTCTGCTAGGTACTCACAATATAAATTTGAACTAGGCCTTGTCACGGATCTGGTCAACACGTCCGGCGGCGGTTCTGTCTGCTCGGCGGGTCAATCAGTCACCGGTTCTGCTCACAGCGATCCGGATCTCTGGTTCTGCTCACAGCGGTCTGGGTCAGCACTGCTCTGCTGGTCTAGCAAAAGTTTTTGGCACAGAATTCAAACAGCTCGCCCGGCTGTGGAATAGTTTGCAAATGCTTTTAAGGATGCTGAGGCCTGCTGAGAAGAGTTCTCAGTTTGTGGGTTTAGGCCCTGGCCTTAAGTTCTGAAGTAAATTTCTGGTCTCTGAATATTGATGGATGTGAAGTCTGGAGTCTCCCGGCAGAGCATCCCACAGAAAATGGAATTGAATTTCTCTACCTGTCCCAGCAGTCTCTTTTTATGTGTTTTGGAAGTGGGTGTGTGCGTGGCATAACTGAGCCTGCCCCTCTCTACTTGTCATTGGCCCAATTCTCCCCTCTCCCATGATTGGGGGAAGGAAATGGATTGTCATCATGATGAGGTCTGTTTATGGGTCAGAGGATCCTCCCCTGGTCAATTTGCCCACAAATCTATATTTGATTCAAATACATATTTCCCAGATACACAATTTGTTGAAATTACATGTACACATTATATATTCCTTATGGTCCATGCTTGTCCGCCTCTGATCTTCCTGGGGGCTTGCATTCAAAAATGACAACATTTTGCGCTTTTTGACTGGTTTACCAATGTCGGACATTTACCAAAATTTACACACATGTGCGCAAGGAGTATGGACATTAATTGATGAAGTGTCAGATTTTTAACGTGCAGACATTTGGAGTAAGACCCTATTTTCCGCTAGCAACCCCCCAGCATACACTACAGGGTCCTAACGCCTCTTAAAACGTGCACAGAAAAATCACAAGAATAATGATATTACTTATATAATTTTGACCAGTCCGCACTATGAGTTATCTATCTTTTTAACTTATGCCCTGGTCAAAAAGGGGTGTGGCTTCCCACATCACATGGTGGAAGAACTGGTTTATCCACTTCCCCCAAGCTCAGCTGGCTCTAACAGGCACTTCTCCTCCCACTTCTCCCAAGAGGAAGCCACTTAACAGCCCCCCCAATATAACATTTGCCTGAGTCCATTGTTCAGTTTCCTGCAGTCCCCAGGTAATTCAATCAGAGAGGTGTCACCTCCTTTTTGTAGGGGCATCAGAATGCAGCCAGGCCTGGGAACACAGCTGTTGATCCAGTTTCAACTCCTGTCGGGGGTAGTTGTCAGGCAGAATCCAGTTTCATTAAGCCAGGTTTCAGCTAAATGTCACTTTTTGTTCCCAGTTTTCTACATTCAAATCAAACTGACAATTTTTACACATGCAGCTAGAGTGCTGATTCTAAGTTCAAACCTATGACATTTCAACAGTTACAAAATATGTGACACTCAAAAGTAGGTCCCTCATTTAATTTAAACATTTCTATTTTAGTGGTTTTCAGTTCAGTTTAACTTAAGCTGCTAACCTCCACAGCTCAGCCAGTTTTGTTATGAACATTGTTTTGGGCTCTTTTTCTTTCCAGATTTTGTATGCACACAAAACTTCATTCTGCCAAATGTCTGCTGGTGTTCAGTGAGATTTTTGAATATCCTGCAATGTTTGACATAGGCATTTTTAGCTTGCATTCAGAGAAACCAAGGTGATTTCAAAGGGCGTTTTAAGCTAACAGGCACTACTGTTTTTCCTTTGGCACACATTCCACTCATGGCACCCCTGGCCCATCATGCTCGCACTGGTGGGTGGAAGGTTAGGTGACCATTTTGGTGTGCGCACAAACTGCGCGGTTCTCCTGGATTCTGGCGCACATGTGGGCTTTTTGGCCATCTTGGATTTTCTAAGCCCACAGCACCAAATGTTGCAGCTTAATGACTCAAACGTGGGTCAATACACCTGACACTAGCCATATTTTTCCACTGGGGGCTTCCCTGTGGACATCCTGGCCGAAGTTATTACAGATGATGCTGACAGCAGGCTTCAGAGCAACTCCCTCTGTAAGGCTGAAGTGATGAAATGTCTATGATGACCTAGTGATTGGTGGTCTGGTGTTGGATGCTGGCCCATCAGCGGATGCTGGTGCGGTGGTGGCTGCTGGTCAGGCAAAAGCACTCACTGCTGGTCCAATGTGGACTGCTGGTCTGGCTGTGGTTTCTGGTCCAGCAGCAGCAGTGGCTCCTGGACCAGTGTGGGCCGCTGACCAATGCTGGTGGTTGCTGCTGATGTGATAGTGGCAGTGGCTGCTGGTCCAAAGGTGGTGGTGGCGGCAGTTGCTGCTGATTCAGACATGGCTGCTCTGGCATTGGCAGGTCCGGTGGTGGCCATTGGTCTGTAAGAGGCAGTAGGCGTTGGTCTAGTGGTGGTGGTTGCTGGTTCAGCTGTGGTTTGCTGGTTTAGCAATGGATGGGCACAATGTTAAGGAAATTCAGGTGTGCCTTTGAACAGTCTGAATTATCCCCTGGAAATAATTCGTACATCATTTCTGCCAATTTTCTTCTGCATAAAACTCTTAAAACTGGTGGTGCAGTTACATCATTGGCATTTACGTTTCCTGTCAACCAGTACAGTTGACATTGACCTTGGAGAATTCCATACAATCAGGGCAGAAATGTGGCACATACAGCAAGTAACACGAGGTACAAGGACGGAAGCAATTTTGTTTTATTGTGCAGAGTCTTAGAATCGTCAGACACTGTGGAAGGGAAAAGGTCACCGTAACTGCATAGGAAAGGGACTTTCTGCTCCATCTTTAGCTATCCAACAGGCACATCAGATAAGGTCAGAAAGCCTGATAAGTACAATTAGAAAATATCTTTTTAAATTGCATGCCCACAACGTATTTAGAAAGTAGGTATCAAAACTTCACTCGTCATGCACATTATGAACAACATGATACTGTGGTCAGGGCCGGCCCTAGGCATGACAGTCACACATGACCCGGTGCTCATAGGGGCTTTGCAGGCAAGAGCTGCCACAAGTTTTCCAAGTAATAGAGATTGCTCTCAGGGGGGCTGGGCTGCTTCCAGGGAAGTGGTACTTCTTTTTTTTTAACTATGTATCGCTCTCTTTGTTTTAGATGAGTATTTTAAGTGGAAGCTATTTGTAAGTGATGGTTCATTTAAGTAACTATTGTCGTGGACAGGAAGCTTCGGTGATAAGAGCAACAGAAGGGGCTTTGTGTTCTGAAAACCTACACCAAGCACCAGCTAACTGTCGCATTCTTGCAAATCAATTACAGTATATTGCAAAAAAAAGGTGTTAACTATCTCCCTTATTTATTTTACATTGTTTTTATTAGCATTTTACAGATTTACATAGCAATCTCCCCCCAGCCTTACCCTCCCTAATCCCCACCCCACCCCCTTCCCCAATCAGCAGTTCCTTTAGTAATAAAAAAGCACTGATAACGCTCTGCCATAATCATCGTACATCAGACCGACCCTAGACTATGTCAAAAACCTGAATGTTTTGTGGGCACAATTGAATTCGATAATCATCCTTCAAGTATTCCAACGGTGTACCACAATCTGTCCTAAACCTTCGTTCCTCCCCCTGTAAATTATACGTAACCCATTCCATGGCTAAGACATGCCAAAGTTTATGTAGCCACTTGTGATAGGGTGGGCCGCCTCTTTCTTCTAGTCCAGAGCGATCAAAAATTGGGCTGCCAAAATCAAAACCATAAATGCCTTTTTAGGTGCCTTTCTATGTGCCTGACCTCGTGGAGCAGCACCCTTCGTTCAAAGGCCCAGAAGACACTCCCCCACCCCCACAGATGTATTTGCCCCTACCACCTGTAGTGTCTTACAGACCTGTCCCCAGAATAATTTCAGAGCCGAACAGGACCACCAAACATGAAGCCAATCCCCCTGCTCCTAGCACTTCCACCAACAATCCGGCGATGCCTCTGTGTTAGTTGCGGGATATCATACCAAAGTGTCTCCCATTCCTCTTCAGATATTTGACGATCTAAGTTACCTTCCCACTTGCCTATGTGTGACCACTTTTCCCGGCGACCCCCTTCAGAAAGCAGAGCATACAATGTTGCGATAAGATATGGTTCCTCGTATGCGATGAGATATATTTCTCAAATGCAGTGCTCTGTCTACTGACCAACAGTTTATTAAGGGGGTGCATATAATAGCAGAGCCATCCATTTCCATAAGTTCAAAAGATTGTTTATATTGCTCAAATGTTTTAATTTCTTGGTCAAGCATTAAATCTTTAAACCTTACACAGCCCTCCTACCTTCATTTCCCAAGAGCTCTCACCTCTATCCTGGGCGTGAACTGGGGATTCCCAAATATTGGGGTAAAGGGACCCGGAATAGTTGAAATGTGTGTCTGATACGAGTGTGGTTATTCGTGAAGCCTTCATACTAGGAGGACGACCAGCCCTACCGAGCCATAAAACCTCATCTAATGGACCCCGCACCACTGCTTTATCCAAAGCAACCCACTGCTTATTATCTTCTCCTGAGAGACATTGTTTCAGTACGCTCAACTGGGCCACCCAGTAATATTTTTTTTAAAAAAAGGGGTGGCCATACCTCCCCCATTCCTTGGGGCCATTAAGATCTGCGACGCCACCCGCTGTCTTTTATTTTTCCATATAAAAGCGGCTAGACGGCGATTAAGTGACTTAAAGAAATTCCTAGGCATAAAAACCAGGAAAACCTTGAAAATAGTACAGAAAGCACGGTAGGGTCACCGTTTTCATTCCCCAGTTGCAAATCCCCTCTCAGAGCTTTGAGCAGCTGAGGATAATTCGCCTCATATAGCGTTGCCACAGAAATCCCTTAATATTACATTTT
Organism: Ambystoma mexicanum; assembly: GCF_040938575.1. Classification (NCBI taxonomy): domain Eukaryota; kingdom Metazoa; phylum Chordata; class Amphibia; order Caudata; family Ambystomatidae; genus Ambystoma; species Ambystoma mexicanum. Next base: position 410,408,840 of record NC_090923.1, on the reverse strand, counting down.
TTCTTCTACCCACAGAAATTGGGTAGATCCCCGTATTTACTCAAGTGCATCCCTTGATAATGTGAGACTAAGTATCTCCGATTGATGTGAATTCATTTTTTATCCGGATACTTCCTTGAATAATGCAAGTTCTGAGACAATCACCTTCAGGGATTCTGCAGGATCCGATATAGCCAACAACATATCATCAGCGAATGCCATTATTTTGTGTTCCCACACCCAGAAGTGGACCCCTTTCACACACGGTGCTTACCGTATACGCTGCAGGAAAGATTCCAGATAAATTGCATAAAGCAAGGGAAACAGAGGACATCCCTGTTTGATTCCCCTCTCTAATTGAATCTGACCCGAAAGCTGTCCATTGACGGTCAGGCGGAGGATTGGGGTTTGATAATTTGCTAGTATCCTGTGATAGCATTCGCTAAACACCATTTTCTTCATTGTTTCAGCATCTAATGTGAGGAGTACCCCTGGAATCCTATGCTGTTCAACTTTCTCAATTAGGTGATACCTCCTTATATTATCGAAGGTTTGACATTGTTTAATAAACCCTGCTTGATTGGGTCCTATTAACATATGAAATCTGCCCTCCAGTCGAGAAGCTAATATCTTAGTGTATATTTTAGCGTCAATGTTGATTAGCGCTATTGGGAGATAAGACCCTGGTCTTTGCCTGGTTTCGGAAATAGCACCAGTTTGGCCTCATCCATTGACACTGTAACAAGCCCAGTTTTTTTGAAGGAGTTATACAGACTCGTTAAGTGGGAAGCTGCAATTAGCCGATATTTCTTATAGAAAACAGCTGTAGGGCCATCAGGTACCAGAGCCTTTTTCAGGGGAAGTTTTCTTATGGCTGCATTAACTTCCTCCTCTTTAATGTCCTCCTTGAGATCTTCCCTGTCTGATCTAGGTAGCTTTGCAAGGGATACATCTGCCAGATATGTATTCAGCAGACCATCCTGTAGCCTATCTGAAGAATACAACGTGCAATAGACCCGTTCAAACCGTTCCCTCAGTATCAGTCACATTGTCCCCTTTACTAATTTTTAGAATTGTTTGGGTGGCCGTCCTCTGTCTTAATTGCTGTGCTAATAACGTACCCTCTCTAGTGCCCCCTACATAATAATGTTGTTTAGCTCTAAGTAGGGTCCTTTTCACCTTGTTTGCCCTATTAAAGCTGTCCTCTAACTGCTCTATAGGTTTTCATTCTATCCCTCATAGGGTAATACCCATTTTCGGCATCGCATTCTTAAGTTGTGTCTTAAAGTCCTCCTTTAGTTGCCGACTCATCTTCTCCCTCAAGGCTTTGCCTGCTATCAGTTCCCCCCTGATTACTGCTTTGAGGGCACCCCACCATATCCCGGGGAGGTATCCGCCATTGCATTCTCCCCATAATATTCCTGAATTCTCTCCTCTATCTCCCCTGAGAAATCTGTATCAGCAAGGATCCATTCCGGTAAAATCCAATTCCAAAGCCCCCTACTACTGTGTCAAGACTTCCTGAATTAATTCCGTCAATCTGGCAGATACCCAAATATGATCTATTCGCGAATGGGTGGTATGAACGTGCGAGTGAAAAGTGAATCCCAACTCCTCAACCCTATTAACTCGGCACACATCAACTAACCCTAGTTGTGTAAATTTGTCTTTAAGTTGTTGTGATGGTGTGCCCTGTGGCGTGAATCCCACTTGGCTACTGTCAACCTCTGCATCCCATATTATGTTACAATCCCCAGTCAATATAAAATGACCCTCAGCTATATTTTTCAGAAAAATCTGTGTATAGGCTTGCAATCTAATACGCAGTTTGTCTTTTCTACATATGTGGGTTTCTTGAAGCTCAAGAAAATCTGGTTTCTCGTGCCTCAGAAATGATCCCAGCATGCAGTGCTTTGTCACCGAATTTAACCCTTGAATGTTATACATGAGTACTTTAAAACCCATGTTGAGTACCAAGTCCAACCAGACCCATTCCTTTCCGCAGATCCTTTACCTCTAATCCCCATTGGGGTCCGCAAGAATCAACGCAGACCATGTCATCTTTGAAATAGAATGCGCTTATCAGGACCATTGAGTCTTGTATTTTCTTGTCCGCGTCCCCCTCTGTGTTTATCCTGCTGATTGCCCCCCCAATCTCCCCAACACACAATTCCCCCAATCACCCCTCCACCAAACTCTAACCCAGACCAGTACATGAGTACTGGTGACAACCACAGAGCAACCCCGTCCATGAACCGGTAAACTACGTGGGACCAACCAACTGCAGAGAGATACACCAGCCCTCTCCAAAAGATCCTGATCCGGTCCTATGCTTCAACCCTCGATCCCATCCCGGCCCACCATCCCCAACTCTGTTCTCCCTCCCCCATTTGCTTCCCAGTGTCCCACCAACACTCTCCGGTGTACCTGGTTAATCTATCCCCCCCGCCTACACGCCTCGGAATGTGGTGTGTCCTTCAACTTTTCCCAGAAGTTCAGAGCCCGGGCTTTCCTATTGTTTCTCTTTGCCATGGACCACTCCCACTGCTGCCTCTGCAGGGTGGTCTTGTCTCCTGCATCCGATGTCCCAGTCCGGGCTGTACTTTCGGTGCTACAACATCCAGACCTTCACACATTGTTACTCGAAACTGTCTACCCTTCCAGCAAAATAGCAAGCCAAAAGGAAAGGTCCACTTGTAACAAACCTTCTCCTGGTTTAGAATGTTAGTGACTTGATTCATCAGCCTCCTTTTGAATAGGGTGGAATATGCCAGATCTTGATATAGCTGTACTTCCGAGCCATTGATGGTTAAGGACGTACCTGTAGGTGCTGCCCTCAAGATTTCTTCTTTCTGCCCATATGATGTGAATGCGGTCAGCATGTCTCAGGGTCGAGTCCCCAGCTCTTTCCTAAGTGGGCCCACTCTTTGGATTCTGTCTAGAAGGACATCGTCGAGGGAATCTCCAAAAGAAAATCCACGCAGAGAGTTTGAATTGAGTGCTTAAGATCTTTGTGTGTGATCTCCTCTGGGACGTTCTTAATGCAAATGTTTGGTTGCCTTGATCTGTGCTCAAGATCTTCACACTGAAAGCTTGTTCAGCAGTGTCCACACGCTCTCTTAATTTTGGAATGTCCTCTTTTATTTCTTGAACTGCAGTTTTTATGTCTGTTCTTAAGGTGGTTTTCTGCTCTTGAAAAGACTACTGGAGCATTTCCTTTAAGCGCTGTTGGTGATCAGCTAAGCATTGCATCAGTTTGTCTCTAGTGATTGCCATCGTGTGCCTGTGTTCTGTAGTCACAGTGTGTGGTGACCATAGTATTGCAGATCGGGACTCATTGGGCGTTCCTTTTGCCTCTGTTTGCAAGCACCTGGTGATTGTCCTCTCTGCCCCTCGAGTATTCACCTTGGGGGGGGTGCCGGGTACCTTTATCATGTTCTCCACCTTTAGTACTCAACATATGCTTCCTTAGGCGCTTTCCACTTAACAACCCTGACTACATTGACTTGACTGAATCGCAGGGGTTAGCAACTCCGCTCAGCCCTGTATCGAACCATGGTGTCTACTTTCACACACAGCATTAATGCCCACTGGCTACATCAACAAAGTTCTGATCCGGACAGAGCTGAGTACCAATACACTTCAGTCCCTTGCCCTTCACTGTGAGAGGGCCTACATGCGCCACTGTAATACCAAATAGACCCAAAGTCTCTCGATATCCTGTGTCGCCTTATCGCCAAGGACCATGTATCCAAGAAAACAGCCCAAGCCCACCTGAATATCACGAATTATAGAGGGTCTTCCTCCTTTGACCGTAGCTTTAGAGGTTTGCTAGCAAATGCGTGGCTATCTGCTAAATTATTGAATCCCACGGGCCTCCACACCCCTCACACATCCAGCACGTTATAGTCCTTAATTTACCCTAACCCCAGTTCTTCTACACATTCACCACTCGCCACACTGTCGCTGGATTTGGGGCTTGGCTGGCACAGCTTTTTACACCGTCCCTGATCTCTGTTCTGTTTTTGAGCTCTAGTGTCCATATATGGGTAAAATTATACTCCAGCCACTTCTGCTTCGTGGATGTCGCCAACCCAGAAGGGTCTATTATTGTTCTAATCCCCAGAGAGCCGCCGTCCCTGTCCACCTTTCCAACACCAGAGGGTGCTTCACATAATTTTCTCCTCTGGTGTGCTTTGTGCTATTCTTCCACTGTTGCTTGCCTGCCGCCTGTCTCACCCACGCATTCCAGGGGGAAGGTACTTCCTCCTTTGTTTCCCCTTATACACCTTCTCCTTGAAGATAGCCAGTGAACATTACATCCCACGTCAGCAAACTTCTCTGTTACAGTGATATGATATGGCATTTATAATGCGTCTATCCACAAGTGTTTCAAGGCGTGACAATGCAACAGAGGGAGGACAATGACAAAGATCTTACAAGGCCTAGTGAAATTGAGATCGAGCAAGTGCATGGGAGAGTGGAGGGGAAAAATTGCCAGGGGAATGGGAGGATGGGAGAGTGCCATACAGGGGATAAGAAACAAGAAGTAGTGTGGCCAGCAGGTGGCAAGTGCGAGAGTTAAATTGCAGACAGCAGGTGTCCAATAAGTGCAGGTAAGCGGACTGTAGGGTTGCAGATATAGACCCAAGTGAAAGGGTTGCAGGAGGTAGTGCAGGTGTGCAACTGGGCAGGCAGGGACCTGGGCCCGACTTCAGGGGGTAGCCAGGTGACCAGTGCAGTTTCAGAAAGGAGATCAACAGGGGAGAGGAAGAGAGAGGGCAGAAGCAAAGAGAAAGGACTTGAGGTGCTTATGGAACCAGAGATGGGTCTGCTTAAGTTTCAGAGAGGCAGGAAGGCTGTTTCAGAGGGAGGTGCCAGCCGAAGAAATAGATCTACACCCAACTCGCTGCTTGGAGAAGAGACTGACCCTGAGGGAGTTGGAGGTGAAGGAGCGAAGAGCTTGAGTAGGAAGATATTTCCGAAGAGAGAGTTGGAGGTATTGCAGACCCAGGCCCCAGAAGGCCTTGTGGACAATGCAGAGGGTCTTGAACTTGATCCTGCAGCCACTGGGAGCCAATGGAGAGATTTCCGGGCTGGAGACATACCATCCCTGGGCATGCGGCCAAGGACAAGTCTTGCAGTCCTGCCCTGGATGAGTTGTAGAGGGCAAAGGGGCAGGGAGATTTAAAAAGAGGCTGTTGCAGTAGTCCAGCCTTGAGAGAACCAGAGCTCTGGTTGTGTCACACTCACCATGTGTCTCTGCAGGAGCGATCGATGAGCCTCCTTTGACCCCGAGTTCTCACTTGCCCTGTTTCACCCGGAGGAACACATTGTTTTTTAGTGGGTTCTGATGCCACACGCTGTTATATGCCTTCATAGCAATGTGCCAGTTTCTTCACTAGCTAGAAAGTCCTTTCCACAAAAAAATGTTGCGCGGTGGATGTTGAGTGTCTGGAATTGTCTGTATTGTCTTTATTTTGCCAAGGTATTTTTGGGTGAGTAGCGCTGCGTGTAGAAGTCAGAGCCTCTGGTATGTATGCGCAGCGGCATAGGTTCGAGCGCACCTGGTAATGTCTCTCCTTTCCTTTGCAGCAGTGGATTATAGAGTGCTAGTGCCTCGACTCTGGCTTCAGCGCTACTCAGAAGCTTCGGTAAGTATGCACCGCATTATTGGAGCGAGCGCAGTGAATAATGTCTCGTCTTTCTTTTGCAGGACTTTGGGCGCTCGGACTACGAACCTGGATTCCAGTGTAGCAGGAAGATTTCGGTGAGTATGCGCAGCGTTGCTGGAGTACGCGCACTAACGCAGTTCTTCTTTGTGCTTACAGGTGATGGTATCGGATTCACCTCGTGACCGGAGAAAGCTGCGGTGTGGAGAATGCAGGTAAGCTGAAGCAGGACAATCCGAATCAGTAAGCGGAAGCAGGTTGATCCGGAGCTGGTAATCAGGTAAGCAGAAGCAGAATGATCCGGAGCAGGTAAGCAGAAGCAGGATGATCCGGAGCAGGTAAGCAGAAGCAGGATGATCCGGAGCAGGTACGCAGAAGAACAGTGAGTGTGTTGCTGATGCAGCTTACAGAAGCAACACGAAGCACTGGAAAAATCTTGGGTGTGGCTTATAGCCAGCCACACCCAAACACTAGAGAGCTCATGGACTGCAATGCACTTCCTGTTTGGCAATAGGAAGTGGTAACCAGGAAGTTACCACAAACACCAGAAATGAATTAGAAGAAGGTATCTGCTATGGTTTTTTGTGTGCCTATGCCAGGCCTGCCAGGCCTCCACCCAGATTGTCCCGATTAAATGCCTGGAACCCATGACAGGTTGGAAGGGGCAGAAGGTGAGGAAAAGTGGAATACCTCTGAGGATGTGCAGTTGGTAGTTTGACTTCTTAGAGATGTCAGAGATGTGAGGAGAGAAGGAGAGTGTGGAGTCGGAGATAACCCCAAAGTTCTTAGTCTCACAGGTGGAAGCAGGAAGAGAGCCAAGGGAGGCCGGCCAGAGAGTGACAGGAAAGAAAGGTGCAGGTGTGCTGATGAGGATGATCTCAGTTTTACTGGAATTATGGCAGAGATCATAGGCGGCACACCACTCCTGGATTGCAGACAGACAATCCGAGATGAGAGAGGGAGAAGAGGCGGCAGAGGGGAGCTTCAATAAAAGTGTCTTGAGCATAGCACTGAAAGGTGGAGCAGAGAGCAGCAATGCAGTGGGTATTGGTTGAACAGCCAGGGAGAAAGGTTAGACCCCTGGGGAACACCACAGGTAGAGAGTGAGATAGAGGAGAGGAAGGACCCAAGTTGGATCTGGGAGGATCGGTCCGAGAGGAAAGAGGTCAGCCAGGCCAGGGCCTGATCAATGATACCCAGGTGATTACAGAGCCATTTGAGCAGGGTGGCATGGTTGGTCCACATGGGGTGCCACGCCCTGCTCCTTTTACGATCCGGCATCTCTCAGCTGCAATCTTTCTGCACACTCTCGGTCTACCGGACCGATTGTACCTTTGCCATTCTGGTGGAAGCCACCTACTACACACACTCCCACAAGTGGGGGAGGGAGCAAAGGAGCATATCAATCCCCTTTTTGATTGGGGCTACAGACAAGCTATGATTAGCACGTCCTCTCCCTGCAGCAGCCATCTTGGAATCGTATCTCCCATATTTTCATATGTTCTTAGTTGACACACAAAAAGAGTTTGATTTGTATATTGTCACATTTTCCCCATGTCATAAAAGAAGCATGCCCTTGTCAAACTATAAAAAACAACCAAGTTACCTTTTGACACTTTGGGGCCAATTCATAGAATTCGGCGCACAAGTGGCGCACGCGGCTGGCGCACAGTGTGCGCGTGCGGTAGGCTGCGCCAGCCGCGTGCGCCGAAACACATTCAGGCGCACAGCGTATTCATGGATTCCAACATCCACAACCAGCCGTGGCGCAGAGTGGCGCAGCGACCCTGCAGCAGCGTCAGTTACGCCCCCAAGAACGCCCCTTGCGCAGGGAAAAGCCATCAAAATCCCCAATCCAGCGCAAAGGGCAGCAGCAAACGCAGTGCGGGGAGCGTGTATTTCAGGGGTGTGCGGGTGTCCCCACACGCGATAGGCCTGGGTACGTGTATTACAGGGGTGCGCGAGAAAATCTACACGCGATTGGCCTGGGTACGTGGATTTCAGGGGTGCGCGAGAAATTCTACACGCGATTAGCCTGGGTACGTGTATTACAGGGGTGCGCGAGAAATTCTACACGCGATTGGCCTGGGTACGTGGATTTCAGGGGTGCGCGAGAAAATCTACACGCGATTGGGCTGGGTACGTGGATTTCAGGGGTGCGCGAGAAATTCTACACGCGATTGGCCTGGGTACGTGGATTTCAGGGGTGCGCGAGAAATTCTACACGCGATTGGCCTGGGTACGTGGATTTCAGGGGTGCGCGAGAAATTCTACACGCGATTGGCCTGGGTACGTGGATTTCAGGGGTTCGCGAGAAATTCTACACGCGATTGGCCTGGGTACGTGGATTTCAGGGGTGCGTGAGAAAATCTACACGCGATTGGCCTGGGTACGTGGATTTCAGGGGTGCGCGAGAAATTCTACACGCGATTGGCCTGGGTACGTGGATTTCAGGGGTGCGCGAGAAATTCTACACGCGATTGTGCTGGGTACGTGGATTTCAGGGGTGCGTGAGAAATTCTACACGCGATTGGCCTGGGTACGTGGATTTCAGGGGTGCGCGAGAAATTCTACACGCGATTGGCCTGGGTACGTGGATTTCAGGGGTGCGTGAGAAAATCTACACGCGATTGTGCTGGGTACGTGGATTTCAGGGGTGCGCGAGAAATTCTACACGCGATTGGCCTGGGTACGTGGATTTCAGGGGTGCGCGAGAAATTCTACACGTGATTGTGCTGGGTACGTGGATTTCAGGGGTGCGCGGGAAGTTCCACACGCGATTGGCCGGGGTACGTGTGTTTCGGGGTCCCGTGAACTTTCACACGCGATTGGTTGGGATCCACGTGTGTACTGTCATCACGTGCAATGAGGGATACTCCCTCGCACGTCACGTCACAGACGCGCTCACGCGCTGAGGGCTTTTGGTCCAATGAAAATGCGTATGCGTGCAGACGCGCTTACGCGCTAAGGGCCTTTCCTCGAATTACACGCTGAAGTGCAGAATTTTCACGTGCCTAATCACTCCGTATCAAGCTGGCCACGCGTAAGCACACGGAAGACCACGCTCCTGCCCAGAAGGCCGAACTACTGCCCCCCAGAGCCCCGAGCACGCTCCCACCTGCCATCTGCTGCTGCCTGACTGCCTGCTGCCCACGTGCCCTGCCATTTGCTGCCTGCACATCAGCCAGGGGTGCTGTTGGTGTGACCACCCCTGCTGGAACCAAAGACTCCCGACTGGGATTCCATCGCTCCACAGCCCAGCCCCAGGACCCAGTTGCCCACCCACTCCTGCCTCTGGGGTTGTCATGTCGGGGCCAACTCCATCTGTGACCACTGACAACCCCCGGCCAGAGAGGCAGAGGGGCACCAGCTTCAGTGCCACCGAAGTTGGTGTCCTGGTGGAGCAAGTCCTGGGCCAGTATGATGCCCTCTTCGGAAGTTGCCGCGCCGACAAGGAAGGACGGACTCGGATCTGGACTGACATCGTGACTGCCATCAACGCGGAGGGGGTGGCAGTCCGCGACTTCCAACATGTCAAGAAGCGCTGGGAGGACTTCAGGTCCAGGACCCTGACCAAGGCCCGGCGCCTCTTGAAGGCAGCGGATGCCAAGGGGCGCCGGGGCCACTTGTCGGAAGAACAGATGAGGGTCCTGGAACACATATCCCCAGCGCTCCACGTCCAGGTCCTTGAGAGGCAGACCCGTCTGGAGTCGAGCGGTGAGTGTACATGCATCCTGATTGTGAGCAGTGCGTGTGGTGATTGTTCAGTATGTGCAGGTTGCACATCTGTTTGTATGGGGTCGAGTATGGGTGCGGGTGTACAGGGCCGTGGGGCTGACACATGCGAGGGCTGTAATGTGTGAGACATGGATGGTGCCTGTGTGTGTGGGCTTGCATGCCAAATGCAGTTGTGTGGGCACACAAGTCTGTATGAATGTGTATGTGAGTAGACATGTCCGTGATGTCACGCATGTATGTTGTTTTCAGCTGATTGTATCAGCGCTGTGTACATGTGCATGTGTGTGTATTTGACAAGGGTGCAACAGTGATGCAACATGGATGCATGTGACAGCGGTATGTGGAAGCCTGATTGGCAGATGTGACATGGATGCCCGTCTGAACACTGCGACACTTAGCAGAGGTGTACACATGCATGCAAGTGTGGTGGTGTGTGTACATGTGTGGTGCACTTCCTGTGTTGCATGTGATGTCTGGCTCACCTTTGCCTGCTGATGCTGTTGTATGTGTATGGATGGTGTTGGCAGTTGCAACATGGCTGTGGTATGGCTCGTGTGTGCAAGTTGTAATGACATGTGTGTTGGGGATTGTGATGACATGTCAGAGGTTTGCCAATGCCACTCATGTACAACTGTCATGTGTGTATGTGTACATTGTACAGTGCCCTGATGCCTGTGTTTTGTTTCTCCCTGTCTGCAGCGTCAACTGATGAAGAGGGCGGAGAAGGTGCTGTGGAGCACAGCGGCGGGGATCCCACCGCCAGCCGGAGACGCAAGGCCCGGCTCCCCTCCCAGGTTGTCATCTCGTCGGGGAGTGAGGAGTCCGGTGCCGCGTCCCAGGCCGCAGCTGCCGGGGGGAGGTCCAAGAGGCGGAGGTTGCAGTTGGACTCCTCGGCAGCAGAAGGGGCAGCTGGGACCCCACAGGGCCCAACGGGGGAAGATGGCACAGAGTCATCCAGGTTGGTGGGGGGTTTGGTGGAGGAGGAGGCCGTGCAAGCACCGGAGACGGGGTCTGGGGGTGGGGATCCCACTGGTGCTAGTGGTGCAGTGCAGGACCAGGGACAGGAGGCAGCACAGGCCGCCGCGGAGGTGCCTGTGTGCAATCCTGTCCCTGATCCTGTCCCTGCATCATCTTGCACCAGCAGGGATGCCCATGTCCAGACCAGTTTTCAGGCAGGGGATGAGCTGACGTCAACTGGCCTTCCCCTGCCTGCGGACGTGGCTATCCAGGCCCGGGTTGAGCCTGTCCTGGCTGGAGTGGCGTTGCGTCAACGGGCCATGCGAGGCGACCTGCAGTCTTTTCATGAAGAGACTGCAGGTCATCTCGAATGGCTCGTTGACCACGTCAGCCTGCTGGGACAGGTCACCCAGGCCGGATTCCTCCGTCTGATGGGGCTTGCCACGACCCCCTCCTCAACTGAACCTCCTATGCGCCAGTTGTCCTCCATGCCATCTTCCCACCCATCAGTCACCTGGGTGCCCTGTGGAGCTGCCTCTGACGGTGCGGCCAGGCTGGTGGAGGAGGCATCCCTGCCACAGTCGGGAGTCGGACGTCCAGCAGGGGTGGCCACGTCAACGACTGCACCCCAGCCGGCGGAGGATGTGCAGGCAGCAGGAGGCAGTGCAGGGGCAGAGGCACAGCAGCAGCAGCTCCATGGTGGGAGCCATGAAGGCTCGGGGCCTTCGACATCGGAGGGGCAGGCATCGGCCGGAGGGCAGGAGGACCCAGGACAAAAAGTGTCTTCCGTGTGGCAGCGGTTGGGCCACGCCATAGATGCGGAGCGGCAGCGGGCGGAAGAGGCACGGCTCTCAATGGTCAGGGCGGAGAACTCCATGCAGAGGGCCCTGAGGCGGGTGGAGTGCCTCGAGGCAATCCGCAGGGCTTTGGAGGTGGACACGTCGACGGCCCTGCGGACCCTCGGGGCCATGGAGGAGGACCGCCTCCGGGACATAGAGGAGGAGTTCGATGATGCCCTGGCCCGGCACATCCAGAAGTGAGCCGTGGAACTAGCCCGCTGCCCTTGTACATAGTTATGTAGGTAGTGTTAAGTTTCATTTTTGTTTTTATTTCATTTGGACCTTTTGGACATTGGCCACATTTTTGTATATAGTTTTTTTTATTGGTTAGTGTAGTTAGTTAGGTTTCCTTTATTTTGTTGGGATGATGGACCCTGGCTTCTTGCTTTGTACATAGTTGTGGACTTGTACATACTTTATTTTTTAAAATTATCCATGGATCAATGGCTTATGTTTTTTTTTCACATTGGATTTTGTTTGGTGGACATTGACTTTGTAGTACATTACTTTGGATTTCTATATTCTTTGATTTTTTCTTTTTTTTGGACGGACATGCTTCTTTTCATTTTTTCCATTCACATTTCAGTTTCTTCATTTTTGTTTCTATTCATCTTTCCTTTAATACATTATTTATTTGTTGCACTTCAATGTGTGGTGTCTCATTGTTTTCATGCATTTCATGTTATGTGTTTTGAGATTCACTGACACCCATTGGGTGTATGTGAGGGACATGTGTTTGTTTTGGAACTTGCAATTGGTGTTCTGTGATGTAATTGCAGAATATGAGTGGGTGGATGCAATACTCGGGTGGGTGTTTTGCATTTGGGGGCTGACCATAGAGACCAGGGATCTGGACTGTGATGACATGTTGGGTGGGGAACATGAGTTGGACATGGGTGGGGGCCTGCTGGCAGGTGCCCCACAGTGCTGGGGGGTGGGAGACATGAGTGGGGGCCTGGTGGAGGGTGCACCTGGATGCTGGGGGGGTGGGGGTGGTGGGAGACATGAGTGGGGGCCTGGTGGAGGGTGCCCTGCACTGCTGGGGAGTGGGGGGGATGGGAGACATGGGTGGGGGCCTGGTGGAGGGTGCCCCTGGATGCTGGGGGTGGGGGTGCTGGGAGACATGTGTGGGGGCCTGGTGGAGGGTGCCCCTGGATGCTGGGGGGTGGGGGTGGTGGGAGACATGAGTGGGGGCCTGGTGGAGGGTGCCCTGCACTGCTGGGGAGTGGGGGGGATGGGAGACATGGGTGGGGGCCTGGTGGAGGGTGCCCCTGGATGCTGGGGGGTGGGGGTGGTGGGAGACATGTGTGGGGGCCTGGTGGAGGGTGCCCCTGGATGCTGGGGGGGTGGGGGTGGTGGGAGACATGAGTGGGGCCTGGTGGAGGGTGCCCTGCACTGCTGGGGAGTGGGGGGGATGGGAGACATGTGTGGGGGCCTGGTGGAGGGTGCCCCTGGATGCTGGGGGTGGGGGTGCTGGGAGACATGTGTGGGGGCCTGGTGGAGGGTGCCCCTGGATGCTGGGGGGGTGGGGGTGTTGGGAGACATGAGTGGGGCCTGGTGGAGGGTGCCCTGCACTGCTGGGGAGTGGGGGGGATGGGAGACATGTGTGGGGGCCTGGTGGAGGGTGCCCCTGGATGCTGGGGGTGGGGGTGCTGGGAGACATGTGTGGGGGCCTGGTGGAGGGTGCCCCTGGATGCTGGGGGTGGGGGTGCTGGGAGACATGTGTGGGGGCCTGGTGGAGGGTGCCCCTGGATGCTGGGGGGGTGGGGGTGTTGGGAGACATGAGTGGGGCCTGGTGGAGGGTGCCCTGCACTGCTGGGGAGTGGGGGGGATGGGAGACATGTGTGGGGGCCTGGTGGAGGGTGCCCCTGGATGCTGGGGGTGGGGGTGCTGGGAGACATGTGTGGGGGCCTGGTGGAGGGTGCCCCTGGATGCTGGGGGTGCTGGGAGACATGTGTGGGGGCCTGGTGGAGGGTGCCCCTGGATGCTGGGGGGTGGGGGTGGTGGGAGACATGAGTGGGGGCCTGGTGGAGGGTGCCCTGCACTGCTGGGGAGTGGGGGGGATGGGAGACATGGGTGGGGGCCTGGTGGAGGGTGCCCCTGGATGCTGGGGGGTGGGGGTGGTGGGAGACATGTGTGGGGGCCTGGTGGAGGGTGCCCCTGGATGCTGGGGGGGTGGGGGTGGTGGGAGACATGAGTGGGGGCCTGGTGGAGGGTGCCCTGCACTGCTGGGGAGTGGGGGGGATGGGAGACATGAGTGGGGGCCTGGTGGAGGGTGCCCCTGGATGCTGGGGGGTGGGGGTGCTGGGAGACATGTGTGGGGGCCTGGTGGAGGGTGCCCCTGGATGCTGGGGGGGTGGGGGTGGTGGGAGACATGGGTGGGGGCCTGCTGGCAGGTGCCCCACAGTGCTGGGGGGTGGGAGACATGAGTGGGGGCCTGGTGGAGGGTGCCCCTGGATGCTAGGGGGTGGGGGTGCAGGGGGACATGAGTGGGGGCCTGGTGGAGGGTGCCCCTGGATGCTAGGGGGTGGGGGTGCTGGGAGACATGTATGGGGGCCTGGTGGAGGGTGCCCCTGGATGCTGGGGGGGTGGGGGTGGTGGGAGACATGAGTGGGGGCCTGGTGGAGGGTGCCCCTGGTGGCTGGGGGGTGGGGGTGGTGGGAGACATGAGTGGGGGCCTGGTGGAGGGTGCCCCTGGATGCTAGGGGGTGGGGGTGCTGGGAGACATGTGTGGGGGCCTGGTGGAGGGTGCCCCTGGATGCTGGGGGGGTGGGGGTGGTGGGAGACATGGGTGGGGGCCTGCTGGCAGGTGCCCCACAGTGCTGGGGGGTGGGAGACATGAGTGGGGGCCTGGTGGAGGGTGCCCCTGGATGCTAGGGGGTGGGGGTGCAGGGGGACATGAGTGGGGGCCTGTTTGAGGCTGCCCCTGCACTGCTGGGGGGTGGGGGTGCAGGGGGACATGCGTTGGTGGGCAGTAGTGCTAGTTGATATGTGGGTTGGCTGGTGGGCATGGCCATGGTGGATGGGGTGCCTGCAGGACATGTGCTGGGTAGGCCCCTGTGGTGTGAGCCACCTGCAGGGGCCGTGGAGGGTGTAGAGGGTACACCTGGGAGGACCCACACGTGCAATTCACGTGTGCTGCTCCCCGCGCACCCCCGAAATACACGTACCCCGCTCAATCGCGTGTGGAACTTCCCGCGCACCCCTGAAATCCACGTACCCGGCCAAATCGCGTGTGGAACTTCCCGCGCACCCCCGAAATACACGTACCCCGCTCAATCGCGTGTGGAACTTCCCGCGCACCCCTGATATCCACGTACCCGGCCAAATCGCGTGTGGAACTTCCCGCGCACCCCCGGAATACACGTACCCCGCTCAATCGCGTGTGGAACTTCCCGCGCACCCCTGAAATCCACTACCCGGCCAAATCGCGTGTGGAACTTCCCGCGCACCCCTGATATCCACGTACCAGGCCGAATCGCGTGTGGAACTTCCCGCGCACCCCCGAAATACACGTACCCCGCTCAATCGCGTGTGGAACTTCCCGCGCACCCCTGATATCCACGTACCCGGCCAAATCGCGTGTGGAACTTCCCGCGCACCCCTGATATCCACGTACCAGGCCGAATCGCGTGTGGAACTTCCCGCGCACCCCCGAAATACACGTACCCCGCTCAATCGCGTGTGGAACTTCCCGCGCACCCCTGATATCCACGTACCAGGCCGAATCGCGTGTGGAACTTCCCGCGCACCCCCGAAATACACGTACCCCGCTCAATCGCGTGTGGAACTTCCCGCGCACCCCTGATATCCACGTACCAGGCCGAATCGCGTGTGGAACTTCCCGCGCACCCCCGAAATACACGTACCCCGCTCAATCGCGTGTGCAACTTCCCGCGCACCCCTGATATCCACGTACCCGGCCAAATCGCGTGTGGAACTTCCCGCGCACCCCCGGAATACACGTACCCCGCTCATTCGCGTGTGGAACTTCCTGCGCACCCCTGATATCCACGTACCAGGCCGAATCGCGTGTGGAACTTCCCGCGCACCCCCGAAATACACGTACCCCGCTCAATCGCGTGTGGAACTTCCCGCGCACCCCTGATATCCACGTACCCGGCCAAATCGCGTGTGGAACTTCCCGCGCACCCCCGGAATACACGTACCCCGCTCATTCGCGTGTGTAACTTCCCGCGCACCCCCGGAATGCACGTACCCCGCTCAATCGCGTGTGTCACTTCCCGCGCACCCCCGGAATACACGTAGCCCGCTCATTCGCGTGTGTAACTTCCCGCGCACCCCCGGAATACAAGTACCCCGCTCAATCGCGTATTTTACTTCCCACGGCGCCACTTTTTTGATGCGCTGGGACTCTACCGCCTGCCTTCGTGTGGCGGACGTGTTTCAGCTTGTGCGCGGCTTTGGCTGTGCGTGGGTTTGCCCTATTCCATTCCATGGATACGTGTGGTTCGTGTGCGTGTGGGCGTTACCTCTGCTTCCGTGCAGTGCATCCCCAGTTACGCCCTTATTTTCGCGTGTTGTTCCCCATTCCGCGCGTTACGCCCCATGTCCCGCCCACTTTCTGCTGTGTGCGCTGAGGTTGTGCGCTTTCACTGTGCGCGTCGCGCACCGTCGCGCACGCCTTTCGCGATGTTGCAGTGACTTGTGCGCCATGCACGGGTTTGGCGCACATCGCGCGGTGAACACGCGCAGGGACTTCCATGAATCGCACGCGTGCGCCTGTTTTTTTCCGCTTGCGCCTGCTTGCGCCTACTTGCGCGTAGATTTTCGGCGCACGTTTGTTCCATGAATCGGCCCCATTATCTTTTGTTATGAGTATTAAGGTCTTAAAAGTCTCTTTATGTGATGCTGGAAATGCATTGGAGGGACATGGCCTCCATGTCCTTGCCCTGACTCTCTTATCATGTGTGTTCTGTGTTGTTTTCTGCACAGGAGTCCAGTTGGGACTCCTGGCAGTGCAGCTCTTCCTCTTCCTAGTTGTGGGTATGGCACCCAGTGTGTTGCCCACAGAGCAGGGTATGGGCTGGTGGCAGCTCCATGCTGTATTTCACAGGTGCTCTAAGTATCCCCCATTTTGTGATACCCATGCCCTGCCATAGTAATCAGTGGATTCCTGATAGAAGGCAAGATGGCCCCTGTGGCCTCTTGGTTTCTATTGGCTGTTACCTTGTTTTCCCAACGTCCTGGGAAGACCTGACTCTGTCCCTTCCCCTGACTGACTGTTGGGTGGAAGAACCATATTTGGAATGGTGGGGAAGTCCTGGCCAGACTGGCGGGAGCCTTCCCAGTGACTGTATGCTGTGGGTACACCCTTGGGCTGGGACCTAGGTGAATAGAGTGTGTGACCAATATGCATTCTATGTTATAAGTGTCTGGTTTCTGTGTGTGTGACACAATGAATGAGACAGCCCTGCCTGAAAGTGACATGAATGCAGTGTGGTGTGCTGAAAGGCTGGGTGCTTGCCCCGATCCACATTCCTTGTTATGGGTGTCTGGGTGGAGGTGAATAGCCTGACTGCACAAGAGCCTAATTGGCTGCCTGCCTGCATGAATGCTCCTCTGTGTGATTGGCTGACTGAGCCTGGCTCAGCCAGAGTGAACGAGGGACAGATGTGTATATCTGGGAATCTCTCACATACCAATTTTTTCAGAAGGTGAAGTTGGAACTTGAAGCTGCTTACCCTTGAAGCCCAGCTGGATGAAGAGGAATTGCTGCTGCTTTCCTTCAATGTAATCTAAAAGCTATTGAGTCTGTCGAGTACTGATCCGAGAGAGGACCTGGCTAGGAGACCTCTCCCTGAGCTATGAGGGAACATTGTGCAAAAGTTGATCTTCATCAAGGTACCCTGGAAGCCAGTCGCGAAAGGCTGTCGACCGGAGAAGGGGTCCACCGAGAATCTTGAAGTAAAACACCAGGGCATTGAGGCCACCAAAGTGTATTGCTGTTGACCGGGGTTCAAAGGTTCTCCGTGACCACTGGAAGCTAATCAAATCGTGTTGCCCAGAAGCGGGGACAGATTGACGCTATGCTGTTCCACGGCCGGAGCCGCAATGCTCCACCTTTGCCTAAGAACATTCAACAAAGGGCTCCCTTGCCATCACCGTCAACTGCTTTGTCCCACTGGAGAAAGTCAAGGTCGTCGGCTGCCGAGGAAAGTCTTCTGCCACCCGAAGATAACAAAGACATCCCAAGGACACTGACAGAGTGAAACTTCGAAGTCCAGCCCTTGGTCGAGTCCCGATCGCCAAAGCTATCCCAAGGTACCTGCTGCGGCTGCATCATCGACAGGCCGGAGGTCCACCGAAGCATCTCTCGACACCCAACACACACTGCTGGGCCAACATCCATCGTCAAGTCTTCTTTGCGGCACAGATCACTTTGATTCGAGATGGACCGCACATCTCATCCTCACAGGACTTCGACGATCAAATGTCGAAGAGCACCGCGTAGTTGGATGCTGCAGTCTCGGCACAAGTGTTCGCCTTTCTTCGAGGAATCTCAACACCCTGTGGCTTCTGCTTTAAAGGGAGTCGACTCTCGAGAGATACGTCGACGAACCATCGAAGAAACTCTTCTATCTCAGGTACATTGGAGTGGTTGAACATTTTTACCAGGAAACAAGACTATTTAAACATTAACGAATTGAGCTTGTTAATACTCTCAATTACAGGTTGCCCAGGTGGGGGTCCTCATTCAGAACTGCCTCTAGGTATAGAAAATGCATTCTGCCCTTTTTTAACCTACCTTGCCTTCCTTCCTATGATCTATGCTGATACTCATTGCTGTATGATTTGTATGCCATTATAACTGTCAGTAGTTGGTGCATTTTAAAGGAGTCAATAGCTAAGTGTGGTACCACATAGACATTGTATATATTGGCGATATTGGAATTGCCAGAGTACAAAGTGTGTTATTAATTGATGTATATATCTTGAACCTTGTTTTTTTATAAAGAACTTTTTTAGCATATAACATAGTTTGTGGACATTCCTTGCGTGTGGGAGCTTGGTGACTAGACTGTAGTTAAGGACCAGCCCGCATCACCTCCTGAGAGCTTAATCCTTTGTTGCTCATCCATACTACCATATAGAGAATCTTGGCGGGGGTGCTCATTGCTTCTAATCTCGCATATAGACGGCAGGAGTACAGATACCCCTCTCCAGTCTTTATACTGGTGGCAGTGGAGATGCTAAGGGTTTTAAGACTCACTGTGTAACCTTGCCACCTACAAAATATCTACACTTTATTGATTTGAGGTTTTAGTTGTGTATACTAGGATAACTATATGACAAGCAATGGAATCTATTGCAAATGGAATATTGACCCGGATGAGCTTAGAGGCTCGCTAGAGTGCTTGTGAAGCCAGGGAGTTAGACTTTGAAGATACCTCTAGGGCTGGCCGGACTACCAGACTGATTGTGATGCTCTTGATGAAGGAGTGGGGGTGAAATCACTGAGGACCCTACCCCTGCGGTTATTATTGAATCTGTTTCTGGGATTGTTATCTCCTTTGCTGCCTCTATTTCTAAACCCTGCACTGCTCTTCAGGGGGAGGCCCTGAAGATTGAACTTTTAAAATTGGAGCTGCGAAGGGAAAAGTTAGCCTTTCAATACAAAAAGTTTGAAACAGAAGCAGAGTTGAAGAAAAAGGAGCTGGCACAGCAAGTAGCACTCACAGATAGTGACACTGAACATCAAAGACTCTGTTATAGAGTGCTAAGGTGAAGACTTCAGCTAGACCAGTTGGGGGTGTCAGGTCTCATGCCACTACTTTTATGAAAGATTTGGTGAATGTGTATGTGGAGAGTTCAGATATTCTCCAATGGGTGGAGCATGAGATGGCTTGTCAAATCAATGATGTTGACCGACAGGATTGGGCTAAGTATTTGTTACGTAGAGTGTCTCAGACTGGTTATGACTGCATTCTGAAACTGAGTGTGGAAGAAAGGGGTCAGTATGAGTGCATGAAAACTGCTTTGATTGCGAGGTTTGGCAAGAAACCTATCCAATACCTTAAAAGGTTCCAGGAATATAAAAATACAGAGAATGGGGGTCATTACGAGTAGGGCGGTAAGGGATACCGGGCATCGGTAAGGAGAGCAGATACCCCTCTCCAATCTTTATACTGGTGGCAGTGGAGATGCTAAGGGTTTTAAGACTCACTGTGTCACCTTGCCACCTACAAAATATCTACACTTTATTATTGATTTGAGGTTTTAGTTATGTATACTAGGATAACTACATGACAAGCAATGGAATCTATTGCAAATGGAATATTCACCCGGATGAGCTTAGAGGCTCGCTAGAGTGCTTATGAAGCCAGGGAGTTAGACTTTGAAGATACCTCTAGGGCTGAGCTGATATGTGCCCTGGTGGACTACCGCCCTATTCCGAGGTCCCTTGGAGGGAACCCTAAGGAACGTGTGGTCTGACCACACGTCCCTTACGAGTCCCGCTAAGGGACCAGGGCGCTAATAATGGGCTTGCCATTCGCCAGCCCGTTATTAGCGCCCTCCCCATTCCCATTGAGCCCTATGGGTGCTGAAATGGGAATGGGAAATGGTTTGTTGAATGGGGACTTACCGGTCCCGCCAGGGTCAGACTACAGTGGTAAGTCCCCATTGAACAACACTCGTGCCGGACCCGTTATTGGAGGCAGTCATGGCGCAAATAGCACCATGACTACCTCCAATCTCGAAATGAGGTCCAATGTGTTTTGGGTTGACTGCTGCACGTATGAGCATGATGGGGTGGATTAATGGATACAAGGTGAAAACTTCTGTTGAATTGTCCCAACTTTTGTTTTCTGAGCATTTTTCTGAAGCCTTTTCAGATCTGCGTCAGTACATTCCTGACCAGAAAATGTTGGATCCCTTTAAGCTGGCCAGGCTGGCTGACAAGTGGGTCTCCCTCCGGGTGTCCCCAAAGGAACCCAGTGGGAAGGATAAGGACAAAGAGAAAGGGGTGTCTCAGGAGTCTGAGGAGTCCCATAAGAAATCACATTCTAGTAAACCTAAACCTCCCTCTCCTAAGAACCAAATATCTAGTGCGGATAAGTCTCATGGGGGTGGGAGCAAGAGTAGTAGTTCTCCTGCTGTAAAGCAGGCTCCCTGTGGATCCAGTACAGTACCTTGCATTCCTGGCACTTGTTGGTACTGTGGGACTCTGGACCACAAGCAGGGTGACCCCAAGTGTGAAGGTAAAGCACTTGGAGTCCAGGCTGTCAGCCTCACCTACCCTTGCTTCATGCCTGAGGTGGAGGCCACATTCCTCCCCTCCTCTACAGGAATCGCATTTGGTGCTCATGCAGAGATAGATCTAGTGTCCCTTTGTCAAAATCCGAAACCCATGGACCATTTGGTCTTCCTGGCACTTCACGACTACTTTCAACATTGCGGCAGAAAGTTCCATGCAACAGTCTAGTGTTTCCGAACTCACTGACAAGTCTGATTATGCTTCCTGTTTAGGTTTCGCCTAAATGTTCGCTGTGTGGAGGTGCTGGTGTGTCTCAACGCTAGGACTGCCTAGCTCTGCGCTTTGGTAATTATTGCCCTGGTGTTCATTCTGTCTTCTGTGCCTTGCTGTGCTTCTCCCCTCTTTCCTGGTCTCCCTGGCTCCCATCTCCTTCTCCAGTTTCATTAGCTGCCTGCCTCACCTTTCTGCTACTCGCTTTGTTTTTGTATTCTGTTGCTGTGTTGCCACTACTGCCTGCTTCTTGATTCATCCACAACTGTTCGTTCCTTGTTTCCAGATGGACTTGGAATTCATCTGGAAGAAACTTTCCTTGCTTGCAAACCGCAGGTTTTTCCCCTTGGGGGGTTTTTTCTGCACACTTGGTGGTGTCTCCGGGGGGTGTTGTGCTGGCACTGCTTTTTAGGGGCTGGCAGGGTGGCTTCAGGAGAAGCTCGTCCATATCTTCAGGACTCCTGGACTAGATGCAAGACTCGAAGAACCCCATCTCTGACCAGGACCGCACTCCGGACACAACAGGTGAGACTTCCTAGCCAGGAGCCCGACACCCTTCGGGCCTGGGACCAGTATACTGAAGTACTGACTACCATCCCACAGAACATCCACAGATTTTTGAGAAGTGTCCTCCTGAATGGCCAGCCTTCCACTGGTTTCAGAGACACTGGGGCTAGTATGACAGTGGTGGACAGGACCCTGCTCATGCCATAGGACTATGTAGGTGCTCCTCTGAGAACTACCAGGTTAGCTGGTGGGCCACCCAATTATCTCCTGTAGCCCTAGTCACCATCACGATTTCAGACAAGACAGAAAAGCTTCCCGTCTTTGTTCAGGACAACGTGCCTGCCCACATCCTGTTGGGCAATGATCTAGAAGAGTTGGGGTGGATCTCTGATTGACTACCCCTGACTGCTATTGCTACTGCAGTCAGTAGGTCTCAGGCAAAAGCAGGTATGACTGATAATCAGTTACGCACACCAAGCGGGAAACCAAAGGCGAGAAGGAAGAGCAAGAGGACTACCTCTGCGAAGGTTGCTCCTTCTCCTCCTGCTGTTTCAGCAGCACCCACTGGGATCGAGTCTCTGGATGGGCTGAGTACAGTTGTTACCCGAGACTCAACTCCTGAGGGAGAAGATAAAGAAGACCCTCCTGCAGGAGAGGTAAAAAACCCAGAGGATCACCCTGACCTTCAATGCCTGCTGACTGAAGAGTGGCCCTCTAGGGGAGACTTCTGCAATGGTCAGGGAGAGTGCCACTCTCTCAAGTGCCTAAGAAAACAGTCACAGGCACAAGGTGAAGTGCCTAGGTCTTTCAAGATGTAATGGGAGGGTGAGCTCCTTTGTAGTGAACCCACTAATCCTGAACCTGGTGCCCTCAAGGGTTGGTGGTACCCAAGGTGTACAGGCCCTTCCAGTTGCAGTTGGCACCTGAGGTGCCCTTAGCTGGTCATCTTGGTACTAAGAAGACTAAGAAAAGGCTTGCTGCACATTTCTAATGGCCCCAGATGGGAGTAGAAGTGGGGTCCCACTGCTGGACCTGTCCCACTTGTCAGTTGTCTGGCAAGATCAGGTGCACACCGGTTCATCATGGTACTGGTTGAACATGCCACCAGGTACCCTGAGGCTGTACCCCTTTGGACCATTACTGCTAAGGTGGTTCCCAGGGCTCTCCTGGGCATTTTCACCAGAGTTGGATTCCCTAAAGAGGTGGTCTCTGACAGAGGATCCAACGTCATGTCTAGTTAAATGCAAGCGATGTGGAAGGAATGCAAGGTAATATACACATTCTCCACCTCCTACCATTCCCAGACCAATGGTCTGGTTGACAGGTTTAATAAGACTCTCAAGGGCATGCTGGGTTCTTTGGAAGAGCCCCTAAGGTGGAAATGAGATCTCTTCCTACCATTCCTGCTGTTTGCCTATAGAGAAGTGCCTCAAGAGGGTGTTGGTTTTCGCCCCTTTGAGATTCTCTTTGGACTACCCATGAGGGGGCCCCTTGCCTTAATCAGAGAAGGCTTGGAAGCCATCCCTCCAGCTCCTGCCAATCAAGTGGGGGTCTATGTGTTAGGGCTCAGAAGGAGGATGGCACAGATGATGGGCCAGGCATCAGCAAATCTTAAGGCAAGACAAGAATTGAACAAGTACTGACATGACCTTAAATCCTTAAAGGACAGAGGATCCTTGTGATGGAGCCTATCAAGTCTAGAGCTCTGGGAGATAAGTGGACTGGACCCTTCCGAATAGTCTCCAAGATGGGCGAAGTCAACTACCTGGATGACATGAGAGTTCTTGGGGTAGCCCCTCGGGTATTCCACATTAACAGGCTCAAGCCTTTCTACAGGTAAGAGGAAGTCTCATGTCTTCTGCTAGCTTCAGAGCAAGAGGAGGATGAGAGTGAGCCCCTCCCTGATTTTCTGCAAAGAAACCCTCAGGATGGCTCAGTGGAAGGAGTATATCTCTCTAGATCTGACACCAGAGCAGCAGAGGGCCTTTAGGGCTTTGCTCCGGCAGTATGCCCCTCGGTTCTCACTGACACCAGGCCTCACCCGTGGTTCAGGCACAAAATTGACAGTGTACCTGTCAAAAGCATATGCTATCGGATGTCAGATATGGTAAAGAACCACATCCAGGCTGAGGTCGCCAAGATGTTGGATCTGGGTGTAATTGAACCCTCAACCAGTCCCAGGTACAGCCCTGTAGTCCTTGTCCCCAAGGCAAGTTCCCAGACAGGTGCCAAGGATTGGAGGTTCTGTCTGGACTGTAGAGGAGTCACTGCCATCACCAAAACTGACGCTCGCCCATTGCCCAGGGCTGATGAGTTTGTGGACACCATAGGTGCTGCCAAATTTGTTAGCACCTTTGACCACACTTCAGGCTTCTGGCAAATAGGTCTGATGTACCAGGCCAAGGAAAAAACTGTATTCTCAACACCTAAGGGGTTCTACCAGTATAGAGTCAGGCCTTTTGGTTTGAAGAATGCACCTGCCACCTTCCAAAGGTTGGTCACTCATGCGCTCAGTAGTTTAAAGGCCTATTGTATGGTCTATCTAGGTGACATTGCTGTCTATAGTTCCACCTGGGAAGAGCATTTGACTCATTTGGATCGGGTGTTGCAGGCCTTGATAAGGGCTAATCTTACTATCAAGGCCACCAAGTGCCCGATTGCTCAGGGAAAAGTCACTTACCTTGGTCAGGAGGGGTCTAATCCAACCTCTCCCCAGTAAAGTACAGGATGTACATGACTGGGAGACTCCCGTTACTCAAACCCAGGTGAGAGCCTTTTTGGGTCTCATTGGGTATTATCACAATTTCATGGCAGACTATGGAACGATAGCTGCACCCCTGACAGTACTGACTTCACCCAAACAGCCTAGGAAGGTTAATTGGACTGAAGACTGTCAGAGGGCCTTTGATGGCTTGAAAGAATGTCTGTGTATGGCACCAGTGTTGTGTGCGCCTGATTACAGCAAGCCCTTTATCGTTCAAACTGACACCTGCAACACCGGAATTGGAGCCATCTTGTCCCAATTAGATGACAAAATGAGGGAACATCCAATCATATTCATCAGTAGACAACTCAAGGGTAGAGAATGTAGGTGGGCTACTGTTGAAAAGGAATGTTTCAGCATAGTTTGGAGCCTTAGGTGTTTTAGGCCTTACCTTATGAGGTCTACCTTCAAGGCCAAAACCGACCATAAGCCCTTAAAGTGGCTTATGTAGATGAAGGGTGAAATCCCTTAACTGCTCAGGTGGTCCATTAGCCTGCAAGGGCTATACTTCACTATTGAGCATAGACCAGGGAAGAGTCCTGAAAATGCAGATGGCCTTTCCAGAAGGTATGTTGACTGTCTGGATGAAGGTGTTAATCTCGTGGGTGATTAGACCACGCTAACCTCAGTCTGGGGGTGACGACTGTGATGCCGGAAATGCATTAGAGGGGCAGGGCCTCCATGTCCATGTCCTGTACTCCCTTATCATGTGTGTTCCGTGTGGTTTTCTGCACAGGAGTCCAAATTGGACTACTGGCAGTGCAGCTCTTCCTCTTTCTGGTTGAGGTGAACAGAGATCCTTAGGCTACCCTTAAGGCACCCATGGGTGGGGGTACAACCCTGTATCCCTAGTGTATGTTTTTGGGCACCTGTGTGTTGCCCACAGCAGTGTACGGGCTGGTGGTAGCTCCATGCTGAATTTGATAGGTGCTCTGTGTATCTTCCATTTTGGGATACCCAGGGCCTGCCATGGGAATCAGTGGATTCCTGATAGAAGTCAAGATTTCCCATGTGGCCTCTTGGTTTCTATTGCCTGTTACCTTGTTTCCCCAAAGTCCTGGGAAGCCCTGACTCTGTCCCATTCCCTGATTGGCTGTTGGGTGCAAGAACCGTATATGGTACGGTGGGGAAGTCACGGCCAGAATGGCTGGAGCCTTACCAGTGACTGTATGTTGTGGGTACACTCTTCGGGTGGGACCTTGGTGAATAGAGGAGGATGTGCCCAATATGAATTATATGTTATCTGTGTCTGGTTTCTGTGTGTGTGACACAATGAATGAGACAGCCCTGCCTGAAACTGACATGAATGCAGTGTGGTGTGATGAAAAGCTGGGTGCTTGCCCCAATCCACATTCCTTGTTATGGGTGTCTGGGTGGGAGTGAATAGCCTGATTGCATGTGAGCCTGATTGGCTGCCTGCATGCATGAATGCCCTTCTGTGTGATTGGCTGACTGAGCTTTGCTCAACCAGAGTGAATGATGGACACATGTGTATATCTGGGGACTTCTCACTTACCAATTTGTTCAGAAGCTGAAGTTGAAACTTGAAGCTGCTTTCCCTTGAAGCCCAGCTGGAAGAAGAAGAATTGCTGCCGCTTTCCCTTGATGAACTCTAAAAGCTGTGAAGTCTGTTGAGGACATATCTGAAAGAGGACCTGGCTAGGAGACCTCTCACCAAGCTATGAGGGAACATCACACAAAAGCTGATCTTCATCAAGTTACCCTGGAAGCCAGTCCCGATAGCCTGTCGACCGGAGAAGGAATCAACCGAGAATCTTGAAGTAAAGCACCAGGACATCGAAGTCATCGAAGTCCATTGCCGTAGACCGGGGTTCAGAGGATCTAAGTGACCGCTGGAAGCCAGTCGAGTCGTGTTGACCAGAAGCAGGGACAGCTTGACGCCATGCCGCTCAACGATCGGAGCCGCATCGCTCCACCTTTGCCTAAGAACATTGAATGAAGGGCTCCCTTGAAATCACTGTCGACCGCTTTGTTTCGCCAGAGAAAGTCGGGGTTTTCGGCTACCGAGGAAAGTATGCTGGTTGGTTTCCCAACAGCCGAAGCCGACAAAGACGTCCCGAGGACACTGATGGTGTGAAAATCTGAAGTCCAACCCATGGTCGAGTCCTGATTGCCAAAGCTATCCCGAGGTATGTGCTGCGGCTGCAGCACCGCCAGGCCAGAGGACCGCTGAAGCATCTCCCGACCACTGCTGGGCCTACATCAATCACTGAGTCTTCTTTGCGGCACCAAACACTTTGTACCGAGGTGGACCCCACACATCATCTTCACAGGACTTCCACGATCAATCGTTGAAGAGCACTGCGAAGCTCGAAGCTGCATTCTCGACGCAGGTGTTCAGCTTTCTTCAAGGAATCTCGATGCCCTGTGGCTCTTGCTTTAAAGGGAGTCCACTCTTGAGGGATCCGTCGATGAAACATCGAAAAAACTCTTCTATCTCAGGTACATTGGGTTGGTTGAAAATTTTACCAGGAAACAAGACTATTTAAACATTAATGAATTGAGCATGTTAATACTCTATCACAGGTTGCCCAGGTAGGGTTCCTCACTCAGAACTGCCTCTAGGTAGAGGAGACAGCATTCTACCATTGTTTAACTTAACTTGCCTTCCTTCCTATGATCTATGCTGATAGACATAGCTGTATGATTTGTATGCCATTATAACTGTCAACAGTTGTTGCATTTTAAAGGAGTCAATAGCTAAGTTTGCTAATGAGCCTCCTACTTTTTTGTGGACTGAAACCCTGTTGATTTTGTTAATATTTGAAGACCTGCAAGATTGCCTAAAGACATTCCCAGCAAATAGGTTCTGCTTAAGAGGATCCTGCAGTGGAGGCACTTGGATCTGTCTGCTCCAGGCCGAAATCAGCGATTAGGCTTGTGAAACCTGCGGTCACAGCACAAGACCTAATTTAGGTCTCACTGTATGTTCTAAAAATAATAAAAAACATTGCTTGGACATTGATTTATTTTGACAGTCAAAATCATCATCTCTAGCTTCTGAATTAAAAACGCACTGCTAGTTTTGCCGCCATGGGCAATATATATATATATGTCCAGGGTTGGACTGGCCTATAGGGATCTATGGAGATTTTCCAGTGGGCCTTTGCACCCTTGGCCTCTTTTGTTTGTTTAACCTATTTTATTTCCACATTTTCTCATATGAGAAGGGTTGGGCTACTGAAAATGTATAATATGGGGCCACTTTGAAAATTATTTCCTGGGCCTCTTTTGGTTCCCAGTCCACCCCTGTATATGTACACTATAAAAATAAAAGCAGTCATGAAACTGCTGCAGATAGAATTTACAAAATATAATCAGCATGGTGTTTACAAACCAAAGTTGCAAAAACACCTGCTGTAAACAATAATTCTATCAACTACAGCTGGGTGATATGTGTTTAGGTGCCTGGGTTGGAGACTGGTCTGAAATCTTGGCTTGGCCCAAAATGTGTGCTCCCAGGCAAACAATTGCATCGCACTATGCCTTATCTGTGAAAAATTAAAAGTGTCTGGTCACAGTGGCCATTACTTCCATGAGTCCCTCGAGAAGTAAAGACTCATTGTGCAACATCGTTTTCTGTGATGTCACTACATATGCAAATAAGAGGGCCCCAATAAGAGTCCCGAAAATCCAAGGGGCGGCCCCGACAATGTTATCAATCACAATGGAGATGAGGCTATTGCATAAATGGTGGTAGCCATAAGGCATCAGAGAGTGTGTCTGTGGCATCAGCTTCTGGTGGTTGGTTTCTGGTCACTGGAAATGATGTCACATGAAGTAGTAAGGCATGGTACTTTAAGATTCACCTTCATAAGGGTTTGAGGTGCAAGGCCGAAAACCCTTCTGCTACGTTTCCATACCCCCTATTGTCTAATTTTTCCATGCCCCACAGAAGATGTTGCCTGTGCACCTCCTTTCTTTCACCTATCAATGTCTGTTCCCCCTTTCCGAGAGCTTTGGTGATCGTCTATTACAGCGTTCAGGTACAGGGCAGCCAACCGACAACGTTTTCAGCAAGGCGATCGAACATTGAAAGAGCTTGCCTGATTCTGACCATCTGGGCTCTGCACACCCCCTCATCATCTGCAGTTTCGTTTACCTGGCATATTAGTCCCCTCTTTATTTGCACTCTCTCCTCTCATCCTTCAAACACTGAGTATTGCTTTCTGATGCTTTTCATTACAGCAAGGTTTTGGTAAAGTGGCAGATGGTGTGCATTCATTTGAATCAAGGCAAGCCTAATTTTCAGTAACGGAATCCATCGGTTAAAAAGTTACTTTAGGGAAAAAATGCTGAACTTTGTGAATTCAGGCATGCGGTCAACAGTGCTACATTATTGCTATTGCTTTACAGTGCTTATGGAAACATACTTGCCAACCCTAAAATGTACAGTGGCTGTTTTTTCATTAAGCAGTCCTAATGTCTACAGATTTAAATACCAGATACACTTTTATGGTATAGACAAGAATAACTCAGACGTGGTAACATTTGCATTCCAAGCTCTTTCTTGAAGGCAGAAGATGAATCAGGCCCACTGACTGTGGTTCCATTGATACATGCAACATTGTGCTTCCAAAGAAAAGGGAAGAATTATGTGGGAAAATATAAAGGCTGCAAGACTACAATCAACGTCATTAGAATGGGAGCAGGGACAGCCATCCTGATGGACCGATATTGGGCTTGTGGATTCAGAGCTTACATGAAGCTGCCCAGGGATTGGGGAGGGACGTGTTCCTTTGTACTCATACATGTTCCTGCATTAGTGATTCCTAAAAATGACTTGAACATTGGAGCATTTCTAAAAGCAGATGCCCATTTGAGGAAGAGAATATCACTTGAGTTACTCAATCAAACCCGGAGAGAGAATGATTCTTCACCGAAATCAATAGAAGCCTTTGATGCCATTCCATATGAGCAAAGGTTGTTCAGCCAGACTGCAGCGGTCTTCACGACTATCTTTACGCCTGGGATCCGAATGATGGCCAATGCCAAATGGCTATAGATTACCAGATGGGAACTCCTACAGACGATCAATACTACCAGGATTCAATGTGATCAAGGAATAATTGAGGGCCATAGGATTGATGACCCTCCAGAACAGATATGTCCTTGATATGATCACAGCAATGGATGGAGGTGTTTGCGGCAAAATCAGGCCATCATGTTGCACGTTCATACCTTCTCATGATGACGAGAATTGGACATTGACAGAGGCCATAACACTGCTGACAAACCTGCACAACAAGATGGAAGATGAGACAGAAGATATTGCAGATGACAGCCGGTTTGCGTCAATCTTCTCATGGGTTTCACAATGGATGGTGAATATTTTCAAGCTATACTTGTGATGGTGATGTTTGGTTTCTGTGTAATCAGGATAATGAATACACAGTATAAAAAGACAGCAAAGAAGGATGTAGGAATTAAGATCATGATAGCTGTCGAGTCAGGATTCAGACCCAAGGAGTTGACAGATGAAGAAATCAGAGATTACATAAAGACCAACATTTTAGCACCAGAGGGAACAAAGTCCCTGAATCGAAGGAATCACAATAAGTACGTGGGATGAGGGATTAACTGCTCTCCGAATGGCCGATGCAACCAGATGACCTCGAGTATCGATGAACATGTTATGTTATGTTATGTTATGTTATGTTATTTTGCATTTATATAGCGCCTTATATACCATTGGTATGGTCTGAAGGCGCTGGTAGGTTGAACGACCTTGGGAACCGAAGTTCAGATCAGTAGAGAGAGTAGAGAGAGTTAAAGGTGCGTGTGAACACTGGCTATGTGTGCAGCTGGTGCGGTATTCGTGTAACAGCTGCTTCTTAGCGGTAGATGTGGTGGTTGAGAGATCAGGAGTATGTGTTCGTTCTGGCATGATTTATCCAGACTGAGTGTGGCTGCGTTAGGCCTGAGGAGAATGCCTGGCTTGGGGGTGTGTAACCAGCAGTGTTTTACTTAGAATGCTGTGGAGTATGCGGCGGATGTTAATATGGGAACAGTTATACCGAATGGTGTCATAGTATCTCTGTGTTGTAGTTGAGTGGTGGTTTAGAGGGGAGAGTAAGCATGGTGGTGTGATATGATGTGTTATATGCCCTTTCAAAACGTTCTCTGCATTCCAGACCATACTATATACGTCACACAGTTCTATGCGCTCCAGTCCATTCCATGCACTCCTATCTACTCCATGCATCCCAATCTCCTCCACACACTCCGGATCGCTCGAGCACTCATGTGTTCCAGTCCGCTCCGCATGCTCCAGTCCACCCACCAGCACGCTCAAGTCTGCCCTGCGCGTTCTAGTCTGCCCCATGCATGCACTCTTGTCTACTACATGCATGCACTCTTGACAGCCCAACGCGCTCCACTTCACTCCATCCATCTACTCTACGCATTCAGTATCTCTACGCAACTTGTCCGCTCTAGTAACAGGTCAGTTCCACTCTGGGCACTCGTTTGCTCTAGGCACTCGTTCGCTCCAGGCACTCGTCATTTTATGCCCTCACACGCACTATATATTCACCTGTTTTGTTCACTCATCGGCTCTACGCACTCGCCCCCTCAATGCGCTCGTCCCCACTATGCACTCAGCCCCTCTACGCACTCATCCTCTTCTATGCACCCCTTTTTTCATATGCCCTCTTTCACTCATATGAACTCGTCTGCTCTATATACTTGTCGGCCCTACACACTAGTCTGTTCTATGCAGCCCTCCACTCAATACGTTCTTCTGATCTGCCCATCCATCCCGCTCCACTCATCCATCAGTTCCCCGCACTAATCTGTTCAACGCCCTCATCAGCTCTGCATGCATTCCGCACTCATCCGTTCTACGTGCTTATCCGTTCTGCGCACTCACCCGGTCTAAGTAACTCCTCTGCTCTTGGGATTTGTCTGCTTTATCCCTCGTATACACCATACCTTCATCTGCTCTATGAATTCATCCACCCTGCGCAATCATTTGCTCTCTGCACTTGCCCGCTCCTGGAACTCACCAGCTCCCCATGCACATCCACCCTCCGCACTCATCCGCCCTCCGCACTCACCCACCCTCCGCACTCACCCGCCCTCTGCACTCATCCGCTCCCCGCACTCATCCACTCCCGGCCCTCATCCGCTCCCCGCACTCATCCGCTCTCTGCACTCATTCGCTCTCCGCGCTCATCCGCTCCCCGCTCACATCTGGTCCCCACGCATTCAACAGCAATATGCACTCATCAGCCATATGAAGTCATTCGCTAATATGCAGTAATCCTGTTCCATCTATTCGTCTGTTCTCTACACTCATCTGCTCTATACCTTCATCCGCTCTGTACACCCATCCACTCTGTACACCCATCCGCTCTGTGCACCCATCCACTCTGTACACCCATCCGCTCTGTACACCCATCCGTTCTTTACACCCATCCGCTCTGTACAGACATCCGCTCTGTACGCCCATTCGCTCTGTACACTCATCAGCTCTGTACACCCATCCGCTCTGTGCACCCATCCGCTCTGTACACCCATCCGCTCTGTGCACCCATCCGCTCTGTACACCCATCCGTTCTGTACACCCATCCGCTCTGTACAGACATCCGCTCTGTACGCCCATCCGCTCTGTACACCCATCCGCTCTGTACACCCATCCGCTCTGTGCACCCATCCGCTCTGTACACCCATCCGCTCTGTGCACCCATCCGCTCTGTACACCCATCCGTTCTGTACACCCATCCGCTCTGTACAGACATCCGCTCTGTACGCCCATCCGCTCTGTATGCCCATCCGCTCTGTACATTCATCCACTTTGTACTTTCATCCGCTCTGTACTTTCATCCGCTCTGTACACTCATCCGCTCTGTACTTTCATCCGTTCTGTACACTCATCCGCTCTGTACACCCATCCGCTCTGTACACCCATCTGCTCTGTACACTCAACCGCTCTGTACACTCATCCGCTCTGTATAATCATCCACTCTGTATACTCATCCACTCTGTACACTCATCCACTCTGTACACCCAGGCGTTCTATACAGCCACGCTTTCTATACACTCATGTGTTCTATACACTCAGGCGCTCTACACATTCAGGTGCTTTATACACACAGGCGCTCTAGACAATCAGGCACTCTATACACTCAGGCGCTTTATATACTCTGGTGCTCTATACACTCAGGTGCTCTATGCATTCAGCCGCTCTATACATTCAGGCGCTCTATGCATTTATCCCCTCTTCATACCCAATGTAAAATCAGAAGGATCTTTGAAAGGAGTAATGAAAAGTGTGACTCCAAAGAAGCACTTTTTCAAGAAAGGATGCCATGATGTGGAAACTGGTGGAGGAGTGGTTGATGAATCGAGCAGAGGGGGGAGTGTAGAGGAGCAGCCGAATGCCTCTAAGGAAATCCCACCCCTATTTTGCCTTTATGTTGGATACCAGAAATTACGATATGTGCAACCGAAGTAATGATACCTATACCACAAAGAATCTTCGAGACAAGGTATGCGTTAAGAAGACCCTATGTGAAGTGTTCACGAAAGACTGATGTTGTCTCCTGAGAGAAGCGCCTGAAGAAGTGTGAAGACGTGAAAAGAAGAAGCTGGTCATGTCCAAAAAGTTGAGAGTGACGGATTGGGAAGGATGACCAAAGAAGGGAATGCATAGGTGATCTAGAATTTGATGGCAAAGTAAAGAATTGAGAAGGCTTTTGTGTGCGGAATGAAGATTGCATGTGTGAAGAGCACTGCAGAAAACACTAGCCATTTTACAATTGCTCAGATGCTGCAAAGCAAGTAGACTAAGTATTCATAAGGCTGGTTCTATGTAGTATATAGACTGTAGACGGTGCCGCCAACATATATCTATAAAGAGTTCTGGACATTCGATGTTACAATTTTAGTAAGCGAGTCTACATGAAGAAAGGCGGATTGAGAGCTATGCGTGTGTCACAGCAAAGTAAAGGCTCGAATTTGAAGCAAGACCAAGGAGGCTGTCGGCTTGATGTCAAAGACTGGAAGCACCCAAGAACTGCTTATCAGCCTGCGAAGAACAGCATATGTGAGAAGCAGAGGCATCCCTTCATACAGTTCCAAAGAAAGAACACCATGAGTCCCAAGTTTCTTTATTAAAGACAATTAAAGGCCATAATATGAGAAAATTCACAGTCTCTGTTCACGTGAGGCGAGGTTGAAAATAGACGGGCATGGTGCACCCGATTGAAGATAGTGTGCACACACTTCCTTATATTCCCAGAGGCGAGAAGCTACTACAAGGCCAAGTTCAAAGACAATATGAATGGCGGACGATATGAGTGATGAGAATGTTGGGCTAATTGGGTGGGGAGATATGGTCAATTTCACCCAACAGCACCTGGGGTACCAGTTTATGTGCTGCTAGAGCATTGAATGTTCCAGAAGGGTACAAGCGTGCCAACCAATTATAGAAGGCTGTATAATGAAGAACTTTATAGTTTGAGAGCCAATGAAGTGTTGTGTTTCTAAATTATTGTTGAAGTTGACATGCACTATAAATTGCACTAGGGGAGGGAGTGAGTGCCCACCTGATTATAGTGACACAATCATGATTCTATCCCATATAGAAAGTATACTTAGACATTCCCCTTGAGCCAACCACAATCTCCCGTAGGATTTCTTAGCTTTCCATGTAGTATGACGTCACGTATGACACATTTTTAGTATATAAGTGTTGTTTTTATGAGATGCTTGAGGTATGCTGTGCGACGTCTGTAGATGTCCTTTGTACTGTTTTAGACAATTGTTAATAAAACAGAGTTATTTGCCAAGTTCCTGAGTCAGTCTTATTATTTAGTTTGAGAAGTTATTCTCTGTCCCATCTATAGTTTGATGTGTTACCTTGAGTAAAAGGGCCTCTTGGGTTCAATATCACAGAATCCCCATCAATCCTATGTAAAGTTGTTTGATTCTGAATCATATTTTAAAAACTGTAATCATGTCAATAATACACCCATGTCCCCGCCGTATCATGATTGTATGTGCTTCAGCCAAGGTCTACACTTGTGTTTTTACAATATCATGTTTCTCTGGTGGTTTGTACCTTTCAACCTGTAGTGAGGCTAATTAGGAGGGTCATGAATAATGCAAGTGAGGCTGCATAAGACAAAAATAGCTTCATGAATAGACTGTCAATGTGCCAAGGGCTTCAAACAATAAAGCACACATCTTTACATTCTGTAAAGTAAAAGAGTACTTTATGGTAGGTTTCCAGAGGAAAAGTAAAAGAAGATTTACTAACTGCTGACATGGATGGACCTCTGTACAATTAGGACACTCCACTTCTTCCCAATTTAATTAAACAGTGTTAACCAGACTCCAGTAAAAACCTCCCACCGTTTTAGGAATGTTGATTTTATGTTATGGTCTGTGATGTTAAGAGTTATTTTATACTGTGAAGTCAGTCTAACAGCATTGTATGTGATGATTGGCAAAAATCCGTTTTGAAAACTATGCGGAAGGCCACTAATATTCACTAATAGACGCTGCTGCATGACCGGTAAGGAAAATCAATACATGTGAGGCTGATCATTGCTCAAATGTGACTTATTATTTCAGGACAATCTCTTATTGCCTGATGGCAGAGATTTTAGATGACCGTAGCCAATAGAGCACACGTCCAGTTATTCCTCGTATTCAATGACAACAGGCAGCAACGTATTTAACAACCAAGGAACTTGACTTGCACTAGGGTTATGGCTCTAGGACTCTATGGTAGGCTCTATGGTTATGTCTCAATTATAATTGTTCAATGGCTCTAAAATAAGGCTCTGTGGCAGGGGTCCACAACTTATGCCCCCCCAAATGCTATGCACTATGACTCCCATGTTGCATTACCATTGCCTGTGCTGGCTAGGGCTGATGGGAATTGTAGTCCAAAACATTTGGAGAGACAAAGGTTGCAGACCTCTGCTCTGCTCTAGGGTTATGTCTCTATGGTTCTATGGTTATGTGTAGGTAATAGACAAAAGCCATTGTAATTCAACGTGATGAGGTCTTGAACAGCACAAAATCTGCTATTTTAATCGCCGCTTGGCACTAAATAGTTGCCAGTATTACTTTATCCAAAATAAATAATCTTGTGATCAAATATCTCCTGTTAGCACTATTGATAGAATGTTGATCGATAGACGAGAAGTCTAAATCATGCCCAACCTACATCGGCCTAATGCTCGGCTGCACGGCTTGAACATTAGTTGTAGAAAAGGAATCCAACATGCCATATTACTTGATTACCCTCCCATAACTCTCATTACGACAACCCCACCCTTCTCGACCATTTTCTTACATCATCGGATGATTTAAACACCTGGGCGGGCATGTGGATGGCGGAAAAGGAAACATACATTCCCTATCTTTTTAAATCCATCAGGCCTGTTGGTTACTTTGTTGGTGGTTGGCCATGGCAATGTTGTTTTTTTAATGATGTTAGTTTGTAATAATCTGATGAATTCTTATTTACTGCAGTGTTACTGATTCACTCCACCTGCTTAAAGACAATAATGCATGTTGAAACTAGTGGCTTTTTTCAAAAGCCAAATGTTGAATACGGACGGAAGCCCCCTTTCTTAATGTCTTAATGTGCATTTTTGTAGTGGGCATATTCCTTTTGACAACAAGGTAGAGGGTGCTCAGGAAACAAATAAACAATTTCCTTGCGCTGGAATAAGTGCACGAGAAAAATGGATATATGATTTTTTTTCTGGAGAAGAAACCAAGTTAATTGTATGATCCATATACATGGGAAACAGAAACAAGGTATTTTTCTGAAAGGTCTTCATGGAAATGTTTCCTGCATGCATGGCTGCAATTCTCAATGTGTTGGTCTGGATAGTCGGATTGCAGATCGCCATTGTAATTGTAGTTGGTTATTTATAACGGCTTAATACCCAGGCCAGGCCCGAGTAGTCTGAAAAAAAATCGCTGCACTCAACTATGGGAGCAGTCCTGTAAAATATGATCACAGCACATTTGTAAGGAACAAACAATAAGAGAAGACGGTATGAAGGTAGGTTTCAGGGTAATCTGTTTACTTATCTTCCCCAGTCTAAAATAAGGAAATGGTATCAAATTAAAAGAACAACCTTGCAGGCAGGGGCTTTGCTAGGGGTGGGGGGGGGGACTAAGGGGGCTATAGCGCCTGATCTTTTGGTTGTAGCCCCGGATAGAATCTCAGGAGTTACAGCCAAAAGACTAGTTACCCTCCAGTCCCAACAGTTCCGACATCAGCGTAGCCTGGATCATTTCCAGACCTAGCAACTCCCCTGCTTGCAGGCAAAAGGTTTGAGCATCTACCTCAACCGGTTTGCAGCCTGACAAGCCTGCAAAAAGAATGTACCAAGAATGCAACAATTGTGAAAGGGTAAGAAACAAAATGGTTGAAGGTGCATGAGAGGCAGTAACAGCCTATGTACATAATCTCCACCACCAATTATGTCCTTCATCTGCACAGTAGCATCTCTGCCCCCTGGTGCCGATCATTCTGCTCTGTGTACCTGCACCTTTATCAGTCTGATCCCAAAAAAACAGGATGGCGGATTTTGCTGGATATGTTTCTGTGTGAACACATCCTGCACTCACACCGTTTCTCATATTTGATCTGTCTCAGTGCTAGCACACATGGACATGCACAACCTTGTCGATTCAAGGAGTGCTTTGGCCTACAGACGGGTCATAAAAGTGTGTGTGCGTATGTGTATGTGCTTCGAAGAGAGAGTGGGCCTCATTACGACCCTTGCGGAAATGGAAAAATGATGGCGGAAATGCAATACCGCCATCGAACACCGCTCGTTGCGATCATGACCCGTCACCGTAAAGTACGATGCCATTAGCGACACCGCAGTGAACGGCAACGCTAACTGCACCAAGTACGCGCACGCGCGCCTTGCAAAACCGGAATCACCGCCATGGCGCAACGGTACGCGAATTCTGACCCTAGCGGACATGTACTGAACGCCATCAAGCACGTCGTAAAGTACCATTCCGCCATGGCGAGAAATACGGCAACGCGAACCAACCGTAAATGGCCCACTGAGTGCCTGTACTCCACTCCCTGGCCTCATTGCACAACTCCTGGCAGGCGCAATGTACTCACACTATGCAACCAGTGAAATCCACTATTCACCCATGCATGCCAACGTAGAAAAGCATGCAGGGGCTCAAAGCGCCCCGTGAGTGGGCATCCATGTACGGCATGTCACCATAGCCGTACTGACGCAGCACAGGCATGTGAAGGTACAACACATCAAAATGAAAATCAAGAACACATGACACAAAACAACAGTAGTCCCCCATCGCTTGCCACCAGCGCAAGGCAACATCCACAACAGCATCCTGAGGGGGATTGCACCAGCCCTGTACTCATGCCAGTAAACAAACCAACCATCAGCAGAAGCATGTACCACACAAGTCGGCAGAGTGACTGAGCAGCCAGGCTCATCCCAAGAGGGGCCGATGGGAGCTGCAGGGCACAGATGGCATCAATACAGAAGCTATTCCAATGGACATGACCCCAGTCCCCCTCCAACAAACGCACGCAAACACAGTCACCTGTGACCAGCCACATTCTGAACAACCCATCATTCCACCAATCGACCTGGCTGACAGGCACCAGTCGGCCAAAAGCCAATCCCCCGCCCCTGAACAGCACATCATGTAAACAGACACAATGGCAGCCTCTATCCGTGACCATACTGTGCTACGTAGGCAAACGCGGCCAGTACTGTACCACACAACTCAACTCAGAAGGCGGAACACAAAGCAGATCATCACGCAATACATACCGCCACAAAGCGAAAATCGCCACATCACCTGCAAAGAACAACGCAACACGACAAATATCGGAATACAATTTAAATGCACATCCAAATGACAAAGGCCCCACATCAATTTGCAAAATCCCACCAAAACAACCATCATCACCGAGGGCTGCATCTGCAATAATTGACCGGCTTCCACTTGTGTGACGCCCTGTACCATCATGGCACACAGGGCTTACATCAACGTTCCAAAAGGCAACATGGAAGCGGCAAGAACCGCAGGTCCGTCCCATGAGGCAGGCACTAGTCGAGCTGAAAGGCCGAAATGTTGCACCTAGCCACCAGTACAGCGTAAGGGCATGTGGCCCATTGGCGATCGTCCCATATGATCGAAATGGTGCTCCACTGATTCACCCGAAGCTGCAGGAGTCGAGAGTAAAAACCATCTGGAGGAGTGGCGTAGAGATGGCATCTGCAATAGGGCAGGAGATACCTGTCACCCAAAAGAAACACAAATCAACCGATTGCATTACGGGTCTCATGATGCATTACAATCTTCATTCAACACACCAAATCCACACCCATATGCATGCTAGCCCACTCCAAAGGAATATACACACCCCTAATCCAGTATCGAATCACAACGAAACCAATCGAGCTAAATACACCATTGGCAACGTCGGTTACTGTGCATGCGTCCGTCAAGATAGAACCCATGACATGGGATTAGTAACGTGCCTAGACACAAGTGTATGAAGGCGCGTCGAGACAGGGAGGATCCGACAAGGGCAGAGAGACGTATGTCCCACTATGGCAGCCTTGCATCACATAACGCAGGGGAAGGGGAGTGAACCAAAAAACCCATGTACATGGCAGACCCTAAACGGATTCATCAGTCCATGCATCCACACATCATTCCCTCATCCCGCAATGAAAACGCATGAATATTCACTCACATAATATGTGAAACTTCCATCGCGTCTGTGCGTAATGCAGTCCGCAAAAACCACTGTGCCCCTGGCCGGATCTGTAGTGTTGTGAAGCAAGATGGATTTGGGAACGTCCTGCCTCATCGTCCACTACGCTATTGCGCATCCCCTTCAATTCATATCATTCATTGCCTGCTCGTTATGGGCCATGTCCCAAGGACATTCTACAATAGAACGTTACATTTCCAGCCAGACCTGTGGGCGTATCCTCGCCGCTACTTCAAAACCCAAAATGCTGGCCTTCGAATTCCTCACTTGCAACATTACGTCGAAAAGGCTTCTGTGAACGCTTGCATTCACAATTACATCAATGTAGTGCGGCTGTGTGTCATGATGCTAACTGGCTGCAATCACAAATGGGACGCCACGCCCGTCGGTGAAGTACGTTACTGTGCTGCATGAGGGTCGGCCATCGATCGAGCCCTACATACCACTGACTCTTCACAGGTATGTAAGCGGCTGCAATCATAGCATGTGTAACAATGGGAGCATAGCATGAAAATCAGTCAAAGTACATCACACTGCCATCGGGATTTGATACATGATTCCAATCCCAAGATGCCATGCGGCCAAATGCAGCCTTACGTGCGGGCCGTGCTCGACCAGAAGGGATTGCATCTGCCACAGATTCATTCAATCAGCACAGGTGGAGGCCATACAGGCCGACAGCACATATATTGCAGACCCAAACCCCTCCCACAACCACTCCCACTCCAAAATGCTACCGGCAGGACTAGCGATGTTGGGCCTGGGGTACCAGATAGCACTGCAAGTGCTACAACTACAAGAAGACGACGAACAACAACAGGTACAACAACCGGGCGCACAGGGGAGACGGAGGAGGAGGAGGAGGAGGAGGAGGGCAAGGCAGGGTCAGCAAGGCCCACAAGCACTGCCACTACCACCACGCAGGCGGCCCGCAATCCCACGCCTCCGAGCCGATCCGTTCAACCTCACTGCTGAGCAGATCCACACCCTCTACCGTTTGGACCGGGACACCATAATCGCCATTGTGGACATGACACATGCTGACCTCGTGAGCATGATAGATAGCCCAACCGCCATCCCACCCCTACTGAAGGTGGTGTCTGCACTCCACTTCCTGGCCACAGGCACCTACCAGCACACAGTGGGACAGTTGCATGGCATTTCACAGCCACTGTTCTCACGGACACTCTTCCAAGTGCACGATGCCCTCCTGAAGCACGCCGACGACCACATCACACTACCACGCACGTACCAGGAGATTACCAACGCTAAAGTGGGATTCCATGCACTTGGCGGCATCCCGGGTTGCATTGGTGCCATCGACTGCACCCATGTTGAATTGGTTGTCCCACATGCCATGGAGGTCCAGTACCGCAACCGGAAACAATTTCATTCAATCAATGTGCAAATGGTGTGTGACTCCAACAAGATATTTACGCATTGTTGTGCCAGATTTCCAGGATCTACCCATGATTCTATGGTCCTGAGGAACACAAGAATACCACGCTACATGGAGCGACACGCAGGGCACAGATCCTGGCTACTCGGTGAGTCTC
This sequence comes from Ambystoma mexicanum, assembly GCF_040938575.1. Taxonomy (NCBI): domain Eukaryota; kingdom Metazoa; phylum Chordata; class Amphibia; order Caudata; family Ambystomatidae; genus Ambystoma; species Ambystoma mexicanum. The sequence goes on along the minus strand of NC_090923.1, from coordinate 410,368,559 downwards.
ATTCCATGCATGACATCGTGGCCCATTTGATGCGTCAATGACCTTGCAGGGGGGGGGGGGCTACTTAGCACTATCATTCCACTGACACCCTTTATTCGTCTCATACAGGTGATGCCGGGTATCCACTGAAGAGATGGCTCCTTACACCAATCCGGAACCCACAGAACGAGCATGAGGAGGACTACAACCATGCCCACTCACGTACCCGTGTGGTCATTGAACAGGCATTCGGCCTACTGAAGGCTCGTTTCCGCAGCCTCAGCAGGTCTGGCGGGGCACTCATATACAGCCATGAGAAGGTTTCTAAGATGGTCATGGCATGTGTCATGCTGCACAACATGTGCATACGTAGGAATGTGCCCATGCCCCCTGACGCTGTACTGCATGCACCTGAAGATGATGATGATGATGAGGGTGGGGATGTGGAGGCACCTCAAGGAGTCCATGAGGCACAGGATGCACGTGCAATCCGACAGAGCATCATAGATGCATGCTTCTAGCAACCACGCATGGTGCCTATTACACGGAAAGGGGACCTGTGGCACTGTGTGTGTGTAGTACAGGCACATTGTGGACTGTACGCCTATGAAGGCCTCGTACGCAAATATCAATGTCCACACATGTCATTGGATGATAATGAGGTGCTGTATTGTTGATGTGATTTGATTTATACACCCTATGGACCCGCCACCCAGTGAAGCCCAACACACCCCCTCCACCCTACTACCTCCCCCCCCAACACCAGTGTCCAAATATGCATGCTGTCCGTGGGTAGACGCTATTGCAAGCCCCCTCTACGGGTATCAGGGGCACCCCTGCCCGTGGAGCGCAGGTTCCTGCCAGATCTGCGTTGGGGGCTGCCCTGGACGGAACTTGCCACGGATGAGGTCTCTGCCTGCTCGCGTCCATGCATGTCTCTGAGGGTTTGTGAGAGCTCCGAGAGCACACGGCGCACAGCAGCAAGTTCAGCACAGACGTCTTTGGACGTCGCATGCAGTTCCCCCCTCAGGCTCTCGGTGCTTTTCTCCATTTGTGCTCTCAGGCTCTCGGTGCTTCTCTCCATTTCTCCCCTGAGGCTCTCACTACTTTTCTCTATTTGTGCCCTGAGTGTCTCGGTGGATGTTTCCATGGCTGCCCTGGAACCCCCGCATTCATTTGCATGGTCCTTGAGTAGCGTGGACGCTTCCTGCTGTTGCTCGATCAGCAGGTCGAGGGACTGTTGCCTCTGCTGGGCCATGGACATTTGCGGTGGTGTGACAGGGGGGCTGCTCAACACATGTTGCCTTGGCACAGGACTTGTGGGGGTTGGCCAGTCGTCGTCTTCAGGGTGCCCCTGCGTGGTTTCGTCATGGTGTAGGGGATGGAACATGCAGGGGGATTGGGAAAGGTCATGGATGGTACCTACGTCGCCAGCACTGTTTTCCGTGTCGGAGCATGCTGGCATGACAGCTGTGTCACCTATGGTGCTGCTACCACCAGAGGCAGTGCCATCAGATACGTTCTTTGGGGGGACCTGTGGTGCTGGGGTTGTGGACTTGCTGGCTGCTGGGGTGCCTGTTGCAGTCCCCTCCAGTGTGCTGCCACTTGATTCCTGCTGCTGCCGTGTCTTGATCCTTGCACCTGAGGTGGAGGCTCTTGGGACGTTGGTCCTGGCCCTCTTTGCAGGCGTGCTGGTAGGGGTGTCCTGCAGCTCGTCGTTGGTATCGGACCCTGTGGTGGAGTAAAGAGGGGCGAGCGTTAGTTATGGGTCTGTCGGATTTGGAATGGCAACGTATCAAATGCATTGGGGTGGTACATGAGGCTGATTTGGGACTGGGCCTTGGAGGTGGTCTCATTTTCGTGTGGATTGAGGATGCATTCATTTGGCTGCCTGCAGTTAGGGGGTGCATGCTGCACATGTAGGGGTTGTTTATGGCTTCTTGATTGATTTGTTTGTTCATTCTGACTTTTAGAGGGCGCTGTCAGGGCTAAGTATGTATTGCACTATGGGGTCACATGGTACTGCACATGTTCGTGGTTTGTGGATTTCGCATTGTTTCTCTTGGCCAACCTACCTGATTCTCCGGATGTCGGCACTCCTTTCTCCATCCCTCCGACTCCCTCTATGCTCTCCATTCCTATGGTGGAGGCGCAGATTTCCTCCCAGGGGGTCAACTTGATGGGCGACTCTGAACCCCCCCCGGTAGCTGTGGCGATGTTCCTGTTCGCAGAAAGTATGCTGCGTACGCGGATCCGCAGGTCGTCCCACCGCTTGCGACATTGCTGTGGCGTGCGGGGTGTTGTCCCCACCGCACTTACGCGCTGTGCCACCAGGACCCATATGGCCTTCTTGTTGGCAAGGGCCGTCCTGGTCATTTGACTGGAGAAGACGACGGCGGAATTTTCCTGTAGGGTCTCGGTGAGCACGGTCAGTTCCTCTCGGGAGAAGTGTACCTGCCGCTTGCGGTCACACGCTTTCTTGGCTACCTTTCCCATATTTATTTTTTTAACTGGGGTTGCTAACGGGTTGGGATGTGTGTCAGGGTCGGATTTTTTATGGTTGTGTTGGGATTCGGATTTTATAGTTGTGCGGCGTGCTGTTTCCCGTTCCGGCCACATGCTTTTACTTCCGTTTCCGTATATTTACGGTGGCCGTAATTTGCGGTGCACGCTCGTTACGGTGACCGCTCATTACGGTGACCGCTAAGATGGGTGGCGGTATTGCACCTGGTGCAGCGTACGGCGGCGGTAAGGGCCGTTTTGGGGTCATTTCCGCCATCGCAGCCTTTCGGATTCCGCCATGGCGTAATGCTCGTGCCCGATGGGTCGTGATTGGCCGCACTTTGCTCCTTCGTGCTATGGCGGAAACGCTATTTACGCTGTTGCGGTCCGGTCAGTCAATTTCCGCCAGGGTCGTAATGAGGGCCAGTGTGTGAGAGAGAGAGAGAGAGAGAGAAAGAGAAAGAAAGAAAGAAAGAGAGAGAGAGAGGGACATAGAACGAGAGAGAAAGAGAGAGTGAGAGAGAGGGAGAGAGAGTGAGAGGGAGAGAGAGAGAGAGGTGGGGTAGGGGCTGGTATCTTCTATGACAATTTGAGGGAAATGTGAAATGGGTGTGTGAATATATTCCTGGGGTAATGTTAAGAGCCACAAGGAATTATTTTTGAGCAATGTCAAAGAAGCACATGACAGTCTGCTGAAAGAATGTGGATGATGCAACTGGTCAATTGTATGAGGCAATGCAGCAGTCATGGGACATTTTTCTGGGTGAAGCATAGAATGTGTGGGGCATTGTGAAAGTGGCATACCTTGCAAGGGCAATATGAAAAAAGGCATGAGGCTAAGTGCTGGGGGAAATGTAAAAAGATCATAAACGCAATGTTTTGGAGCAAAGGTGCAAGGGACATGGTCACTCGCGAGGAGCCCCTATTTTGAAGATATTTGAGCACAATGATCATTCAAACATTTGGTTATTTAATACATTCATATCAATTAGAAGAAGCTGTAGTGAAGGATTGTTTTTTCAGTCTGAGTATCATGTAACTCCTATTATAGGTGTATATATATATATATTCAGTGAAAAAACATTGTTAAAGGGATGTTATAGTTAAGTTTTGCTACTAAAAACCTATGAAATTCAGTGAAAAAACTTTGTTAAAGGGACGTTATGGTTACAAGTAAAAAAACCAAAAAAAACCCTGCAATTCGCCAGTTAGGGTAAGCTAAGCAACCATAACTTGCACCACCACCGTGCACTGCTAAGAATAACACCCATGACATCAAAGATGACATCACAAATCTCATTGATGACATCACTTTTCACGCATGATGGACGTTAGACCCGCAGCAAGGCTTGCAATCCAGCGCCATGCAAACCCCCTCTTTTAATTTTATTTTTGTGAAACACATTCAGTGCGAACAGCGCAAACTGCATCAACACATTACAAGAGCATTTACAGCAAGGCTCCCGTTCACGCAGGTCTGAGAGGCTTGGTACTTCCAACCAATTAAATCACAGACGTAGAAAGGCATGCCCTTTGTCGTCCAATCAAAGCATGCCTATCACGCTGTCCAATCACAGGCTTCCATGCAGCTCACACCTCCTTTCCTTCTTCATTTACGCTTCACTTTCACAATACGCTGACTACTCGCCTGAACACTTTCCCAGCCGAACTGACGCGTCCATTCTGCAGCGCATATTAACATTCATTTGCGAAAACGGTAAGAAGGACTATCTCTGAGGCATTGAATAGCATTGAATATCCCATTAGGCATTCTGCATTTCATCTAACGCAAGGCGTTTCTTGCTCGCGCCTCTTTGTATTTTTTCAGACACAGCTATAAAAGCATTTTGGAGACTAGAGGTTGGGCGCCTGATGTCTCTAGTCACTTACTATCACTAGCAAAAGACTGTTCAGATTTGTTTTATTGTCTCATTGTTTAACTCTAGACTTGTTTAACAACTGTAAGATTGCTTTATTTATTCATCATTATGTTTTTTGTTTTGTGTTTTTTGTTTAAATTTTGACCCTTGAAACATAATCTTTATGAAAATAAATTAAATTTTTTATCATGAGATTGTCTAGATTGGTTTCAGAGTCTGGCATAGCCATAGTCACTACATATGCAAATAAGGGGGCCCGACTAAGAGTCCCGCAAATCCAAGGGGCGGCCCCGATTATGGTATCAATCACAATGGAGATGAGGCTATTGCATAAATGGTGGCAGCCATAAGGCGTCAGAGAGTGTGTCTGTGGCATCAGCTTCTGATGGTTGGTTTCTGGTCAATGGAAATGATGTCACACGAAGTAGTAAGACATGATACTTTAACATTCACCTTCATAAGGGTTTGAGGTGCAAGGCCGAAAACCCTTCTGCTACGTTTCCATATCCCCTATTGTCTAATTTTTCCACGCCCCACAAAAGATGCTGCCTGTGCACCTCCTTTCTTTCACCTATCGATGTCTGTTCCCCCTTTCTGAGAGCTTTGGTGATCGTCTATTACAGCGTTCAGTTACAGCGTTCAGTTTACCTGGCATATTAGTCCCCTCGTTCTTTGCACTCTCTCCTCTCATCATTCAAACACTGAGTATTGCTCTCTGGTGCTTTTCATTACAGCAAGGTTTTAGTTAAGTGGCGGATGGTGTGCATTCATTTGAATCAAGGCAAGCCTCATTTTCAGTAACAGAATCCATCGGTTAAAAAGTTACTTTAGGGAAAAAATGCTGAACTTTGTGAATTCAGGCATGTGGTCAACAGTGCTACATTATTGCTATTGCTTTACAGTGCTTATGGAAACATACTTGCCAACCCTAAGATGTACGGTGGCTGTTTTTTCTTTAAGTAGTCCTAATGTCTACAGATTTAAATACCAGATACACTTTTATGGTATAGACAAGAATAACTCAGACTTGGTAACATTTGCATTCCAAGCTCTTTCTTGAAGGTAGAAGATGAATCAGGCCCAATGACTGTGGTTCCATTGATACATGCAACATTGTGCTTCCAAAGAAAAGGGAAGAATTATGTGGGAAGATATAAAGGCTGCAAGTCTACAATCAACATCATTAGAATGGGAGCAGGGACAGCCATCCTGATGGACCGATATTGGGCTTGTGGATTCAGAGCTTACATGAAGCTGCCCAAGGATTGGGGAGGGACGTGTTCCTTGGTACTCATACATGTTCCAGCATTAGTGATTCCTAAAAGTGACTTGATCATTGGAGTATTTCCAAAAGCAGATGCCCATCTGAGGAAGAGAAGATCACTTGAGTTCCTCAATCAAACCAGGAGAGAGAATAATATTTCACCGAAATCAATAGAAGCCTTTGATGCCATTCAATATGAGTATAGGTGGTTCAGCCAGACTGCAGCGGTCTTCACGACTATCTTTATGCCTGTGATCCAATTCTGACCCTTGAAACATAATCCTTATGAAAATAAATTCCATTTATTATTATGAGATTGTCTAGATTGCTTTCAGAGTCTGGCATATCCATTAACTAGTGATATCGTTAAGATACACTCAATACTGAAATCATTATTTATCAAAGTGCTTTTGAGGCTACGGTTCGGGAGCATGAGAACGTCTGCCACCTACCTGTTTAAGGCCCACCTAACATCTTCCTTTATCCACCTGCCCTTTCTTATCCCCGTGGTTGGTGCCCCTTCTTTACCCTCCCTTCCCTTCCTTTCCTTGTGTGTCTTGTTAACAAACCCAAAATAAATACAAAGCACCCCAAAAAGAAATGCTGTCAATGAAATGCTGCAGGGCTCTGTGCATTTTTAGAAGTCCGCGGACAGTCGGCGGACATTAACATTTTTGGGCTATGGCGCTACCAAAATCATTACACTCTTCTCCGGGAGTGAGTGGTGGCTCTGAAAAGAGCCTTTTTGTGGATTTTTTTTTGTGTTTCGAAAAGTTCAAGTGGTCAGCACCTACTGGAAAAAAGATTGCTATACTTCCAAAAAGGAACGCAGTCACATTTGTCTCTGCGCAATACGAGAAAAAATTACTTGGGAGTTTGGAAACATGTCCATGACTTTCACAAGTCCTTCTTTCATTGTAAATTGCAAGTAGATTCCAGAGACCTGTCCTAAACTGTTCCCTCCACAATGAATAACAATAAAGTCTGGATGACAGTGTGTCATCAAAGTGGCACAAAGAGGAACCAAATCTAACCACTTCATTCTGCGCACTCCATGCCAGTGCACATTCACATGAGGGAATCCAAGATGTACAGCCACTCTACAGTGCTCTGCATCCACCTCCAAATAATTTATCCAGGAGTCACCCAAAATCCAGACAATCTGCCTTCTGAAAGACACAGCCATAGCTATCTGCTCTACTCTCAGGAAACAGACTTTCTGCCAAAGCCTCTCCTTATACATCACACCCAGTAAACCTTATTGACCAATCCCTCGGCCTGCACAGTCTCATTTGCATGCCTCTAAGCCTCAAAATCCTTATATGTAACACGAGTGATCCACGGACAGCCGCAGTGTCTGCAGACAGATTGTAAAATTTGAGAGTGGGGAATGAAAATTGAAATAGTGTACTCCACTTCCCCTTTGATGGTAGCTCTGAAAAGAGCCTTTTTTGTTTTTTAAAAGTGCTTCTAAAAAAACACCTTTCATTTTGTTATTTTTATTTTCCACTTATTTTCTTCCTGATGTATTCACATTATCCTCTGTAAAGCATTCCTTATATTTTGAAATAATATAGCATTTCCCAATATGGATAAAGAAGTACCATCTGCTTTGAAATAGTCACCATTAACAAAATCAATATTGTCATTGTTACAAGACAACATCCAAGCTCTAAACAAGAAAGCAGACATCCCTCTGTTAACCAAGTAGCTTGCATCATTTTGCTGGGGACAAAAACATGACAATTGTCCCATACTACCCTAGGCAACATTCAGAAAAAATCGGTGCTTACCGTATACGCTGCAGGAAAGATTCCAGACAAATTGCATAAAGCAAGGGAAACAGAGGACATCCCTGTTTGATTCCCCTCTCTAATTGAATCTGACCCGAAAGCTGTCCATTGACGGTCAGGCGGAGGATTGGGGTTTGATAATTCGCTAGTATCCTGTGATAGCATTCGCTAAACACCATTTTCTTCATTGTTTCAGCATCTAATGTGAGGAGTACCCCTGGAATCCTATGCTGTTCAACTTTCTCAATTAGGTGATACCTCTTTATATTATTGAAGGTTTGACATTGTTTAATAAACCCTGCTTGATTGGGTCCTATTAACATATGAAATCTGTCCTCCAGTCGAGAAGCTAATATCTTAGTGTATATTTTAGCGTCAATGTTGATTAGCGCTATTGGGTGATAAGACCCTGGTCTTTGCCTGGTTTCGGAAATAGCACCAGTTTGGCCTCATCCATTGACACTGTAACATGCCCAGTTTTTTTGAAGGAGTTATACAGACTCGTTAAGTGGGAAGCTGCAATTAGCCGATATTTCTTATAGAAAACAGCTGTAGGGCCATCAGGTACCAGAGCCTTTTTCAGGGGAAGTTTTCTTATGGCTGCATTAACTTCCTCCTCTTTAATGTCCTCCTTGAGATCTTCCTTGTCTGATCTAGGTAGCTTTGCAAGGGATACATCTGCCAGATATGTATTCAGCAGACCATCCTGTAGCCTATCTGAAGAATACAACGTGCAATAGAACCGTTCAAACCGTTCCCTCAGTATCAGTCACATTCTCCCCTTTACTAATTTTTAGAATTGTTTGGGCGGCCGTCCTCTGTCTTAATTGTCGTGCTAATAACGTACCCTCTCTATTGCCCCCTACATAATAATGTTGTTTAGCTCTAAGTAGGGTCCTTTTCACCTTGTTTGCCCTATTAAAGCTGTCCTCTAACTGCTCTATAGGTTTTCATTCTATCCCTCGTAGGGTAATACCCATTTTCGGCATCGCATTCTTAAGTTGTGTCTTAAAGTCCTCCTTTAGTTGCCGACTCATCTTCTCCCTCAAGGCTTTGCCTGCTATCAGTTCCCCCCTGATTACTGCTTTGAGGGCACCCCACCATATCCCGGGGAAGTATCCGCCATTGCATTCTCCCCATAATATTCCTGAATTCTCTCCTCTATCTCCCCTGAGAAATCTGTATCAGTAAGGATCCATTCCGGTAAAATCCAATTCCAAAGCCCCCTACTACTGTGTCAAGACTTCCTGAATTCATTCCGTCAATCTGGCAGATACCCAAATATGATCTATTCGCGAATGGGTGGTATGAACGTGCGAGTGAAAAGTGAATCCCAACTCCTCAACCCTATTAACTCGGCACACATCAACTAACCCTAGTTGTGTAAATTTGTCTTTAAGTTGTTGTGATGGTGTGCCCTGTGGCGTGAATCCCACTTGGCTACTGTCAACCTCTGCATCCCATATTATGTTACAATCCTCAGTCAATATAAAATGACCCTCAGCTATATTTTTCAGAAAAATCTGTGTATAGGCTTGCAATCTAATACGCAGTTTGTCTTTTCTACATATGTGGGTTTCTTGAAGCTCAAGAAAATCTGGTTTCTCGTGCCTCAGAAAGGATCCCAGCATGCAGTGCTTTGTCACCGAATTTAACCCTTGAATGTTATACGTGAGTACTTTAAAACCCATGTTGAGTACCTAGTCCAACCAGACCCATTCCTTTCCGCAGATCCTTTACTTCTAATCCCCATTGGGGTCCGCAAGAATCAACGCAGACCATGTCATCTTTGAAATAGAATGCGCTTATCAGAACCATTGAGTCTTGTATTTTCTTGTCCGCGTCCCCCTCTGTGTTTATCCTGCTGATTGCCCCCCCAATCTCCCCAACACACAATTCCCCCAATAACCCCTCCACCAAACTCTAACCCAGACCAGTACATGAGTACTGGTGACAACCACAGAGCAACCCCATCCATGAACCGGTAAACTACGTGGGACCAACCAACTGCAGAGAGATACACCAGCCCTCTCCAAAAGATCCTGATCCGGTCCTATGCTTCAACCCTCGATCCCATCCCGGCCCACCATCCCCAACTCTGTTCTCCCTCCCCCATTTGCTTCCCAGTGTCCCACCAACACTCTCCGGTGTACCTGGTTAATCTAGCCCCCCCGCCTACACGCCTCGGAATGTGGTGTGTCCTTCAACTTTTCCCAGAAGTTCAGAGCCCGGGCTTTCCTATTGTTTCTCTTTGCCATGGACCACTCCCACTGCTGCCTCTGCAGGGTGGTCTTGTCTCCTGCATCCGATGTCCCAGTCCGGGCTGTACTTTCGGTGCTACAACATCCAGACCTTCACACATTGTTACTCGAAACTGTCTACCCTTCCAGCAAAATAGCAAGCCAAAAGGAAAAGTCCACTTGTAACAAAGCTTCTCCTGGTTTAGAATGTTAGTGACTTGATTCATCAGCCTCCTTTTGAATAGGGTGGAATATGCCAGATCTTGATATAGCTGTACTTCCGAGCCATTGATGGTTAAGGACGTACCTGTAGGTGCTGCCCTCAAGATTTCTTCTTTCTGCCCATATGATGTGAATGCGGTCAGCATGTCTCAGGGTCGAGTCCCCAGCTCTTTCCTAAGTGGGCCCACTCTTTGGATTCTGTCTAGAAGGACATCGTCGAGGGAATCTCCAAAAGAAAATCCACACAGAGAATTTGAATTGAGTGCTTAAGAACTTTGTGTGTGATCTCCTCTGGGACGTTCTTAATGCAAATGTTTGGTTGCCTTGATCTGTGCTCAAGATCTTCACACTGAAAGCTTGTTCAGCAGTGTCCACACGCTCTCTTAATTTTGGAATGTCCTCTTTTATTTCTTGAACTGCAGTTTTTATGTCTGTTCTTAAGGTGGTTTTCTGCTCTTGAAAAGACTACTGGAGCATTTCCTTTAAGCGCTGTTGGTGATCAGCTAAGCATTGCATCAGTTTGTCTCTAGTGATTGCCATTGTGTGCCTGTGTTCTGTAGTCACAGTGTGTGGTGACCATAGTATTGCAGATCGGGACTCATTGGGCGTTCCTTTTGCCTCTGTTTGCAAGCACCTGGTGATTGTCCTCTCTGCCCCTCGAGTATTCACCTTGGGGGGGGTGCCGGGTACCTTTATCATGTTCTCCACCTTTAGTACTCAACATATGCTTCCTTAGGCGGTTTCCACTTAACAACCCTGACTACATTGACTTGACTGAATCGCAGGGGTTAGCAACTCTGCTCAGCCCTGTATCGAACCATGGTGTCTACTTTCACACACAGCATTAATGCCCACTGGCTACATCAACAAAGTTCTGATCCGGACAGAGCTGAGTACCAATACACTTCAGTCCCTTGCCCTTCACTGTGAGAGGGCCTACATGCGCCACTGTAATACCAAATAGACCCAAAGTCTCTCGATATCCTGTGTCGCCTTATCACCAAGGACCATGTATCCAAGAAAACAGCCCAAGCCCACCTGAATATCACGAATTATAGAGGGTCTTCCTCCTTTGACCATAGCTTTAGAGGTTTGCTAGCAAATGCGTGGCTATCTGCTAAATTATTGAATCCCACGGGCCTCCACACCCCTCACACATCCAGCACGTTATAGTGCTTAATTTACCCTAACCCCAGTTCTTCTACACATTCACCACTCGCCACACTGTCGCTGGATTTGGGGCTTGGCTGGCACAGCTTTTTACACTGTCCCTGATCTCTGTTCTGTTTTTGAGCTATAGTGTCCATATATGGGTAAAATTATACTCCGGCCACTTCTGCTTCGTGGATGTCGCCAACCCAGAGGGGTCTATTATTGTTCTAATCCCCAGAGAGCCGCCGTCCCTGTCCACCTTTCCAACACCAGAGGGTGCTTCACATAATTTTCTCCTCTGGTGTGCTGTGTGCTATTCTTCCACTGTTGCTTGCCTGCCGCCTGTCTCACCCACGCATTCCAGGGGGAAGGTACTTCCTCCTTTGTTTCCCCTTATACACCTTCTCCTTGAAGATACCCAGTGAACATTACATCCCACGTCAGCAAACTTCTCTGTTACAGTGATATGATATGGCATTTATAATGCGTCTATCCACAAGTGTTTCAAGGCGTGACAATGCAACAGAGGGAGGACAATGACAAAGATCTTACTAGGCCTAGTGAAATTGAGATCGAGCAAGTGCATGGGAGAGTGGAGGGGAAAAAGTGCCAGGGGAATGGGAGGATGGGAGAGTGCCATACAGGGGATAAGAAACAAGAAGTAATGTGGCCAGCAGGTGGCAAGTGCGAGGGTTAAATTGCAGACAGCAGGTGTCCAATAAGTGCAGGTAAGCGGACTGTAGGGTTGCAGATATAGACCCAAGTGCAAGGGTTGCAGGAGGTAGTGCAGGTGTGCAACTGGGCAGGCAGGGACCTGGGCCCGACTTCAGGGGGTAGCCAGGTGACCAGTGCAGTTTCAGAAAGGAGATCAACAGGGGAGAGGAAGAGAGAGGGCAGAAGCAAAGAGAAAGGACTTGAGGTGCTTATGGAACCAGAGATGGGTCTGCTTAAGTTTCAGAGAGGCAGGAAGGCTGTTTCAGAGGGAGGTGCCAGCCGAAGAAATAGATCTACACCCAACTCGCTGCTTGGAGAAGAAACTGACCCTGAGGGAGTTGGAGGTGAAGGAGCGAAGAGCTTGAGTAGGAAGATATTTCCGAAGAGAGAGTTGGAGGTATTGCAGACCCAGGCCCCAGAAGGCCTTGTGGACAATGCAGAGGGTCTTGAACTTGATCCTGCAGCCACTGGGAGCCAATGGAGAGATTTCCGGGCTGGAGACATACCATCCCTGGGCATGCGGCCAAGGACAAGTCTTGCAGTCCTGCCCTGGATGAGTTGTAGAGGGCAAAGGGGCAGGGAGATTTAAAAAGAGGCTGTTGCAGTAGTCCAGCCTAGAGAGAACCAGAGCTCTGGTTGTGTCACACTCACCATGTGTCTCTGCAGGAGCGATGGATGAGTCTCCTTTGACCCCGAGTTCTCACTTGCCCTGTTTCACCCGGAGGAACACATTGTTTTTTAGTGGGTTCTGATGCCACACGCTGTTATATGCCTTCATAGCAATGTGCCAGTTTCTTCACTAGCTAGAAAGTCCTTTCCACAAAAAAATGTTGCGTGGTGGATGTTGAGTGTCTGGAATTGTCCGTATTGTCTTTATTTTGCCAAGGTATTTTTGGGTGAGTAGCGCTGCGTGTAGAAGTCAGAGCCTCTGGTATGTATGCACAGCGTCATAGGTTCGAGCGCACCTGGTAATGTCTCTCCTTTCCTTTGCAGCAGTGGATTATAGAGTGCTAGTGCCTCGACTCTGGCTTCAGGGCTACTCAGAAGCTTCGGTAAGTATGCACCGCATTATTGGAGCGAGCGCAGAGAATAATGTCTCGTCTTTCTTTTGCAGGACTTTGGGCGCTCGGACTACGAACCTGGATTCCAGCGTAGCAGGAAGATTTCGGTGAGTATGCGCAGCGTTGCTGGAGTACGCGCACTAACGCAGTTCTTCTTTGTGCTTACAGGTGCCGGTATCGGATTCACCTCGTGACCGGAGAAAGCTGCGGTGTGGAGAATGCAGGTAAGCTGAAGCAGGACAATCCGAATCAGTAAGCGGAAGCAGGTTGATCCGGAGCTGGTAATCAGGTAAGCAGAAGCAGAATGATCCGGAGCAGGTAAGCAGAAGCAGGATGATCCGGAGCAGGTAAGCAGAAGCAGGATGATCCGGAGCAGGTACGCAGAAGAACAGTGAGTGTGTTGCTGATGCAGCTTACAGAAGCAACACGAAGCACTGGAAAAATCTTGGGTGTGGCTTATATAGCCAGCCACACCCAAACACTAGAGAGCTCATGGACTGTAATGCACTTCCTGTTTGGCAATAGGTTACCACAAACACCAGAAATGAATTAGAAGAAGGTATCTGCTATGGGTTTTTTGTGTGCCTATGCCAGGCCTGCCAGGCCTCCACCCAGATTGTCCCGATTAAATGCCTGGAACCCATGACAGGTTGGAAGGGGCAGAAGGTGAGGAAAAGAGGAATACCTCTGAGGATGTGCAGTTGGTAGTTTGACTTCTTAGAGATGTCAGAGATGTGAGGAGAGAAGGAGAGTGTGGAGTCGGAGATGACCCCAAAGTTCTTAGTCTCACAGGTGGAAGCAGGAAGAGAGCCAAGGGAGGCCGGCCAGAGAGTGACAGGAAAGAAAGGTGCAGGTGTGCTGATGAGGATGATCTCAGTTTTACTGGAATTATGGCAGAGATCATAGGCGGCACACCACTCCTGGATTGCAGACAGACAATCCGAGATGAGAGAGGGAGAAGAGGCGGCAGAGGGGAGCTTCAATAAAAGTGTCTTGAGCATAGCACTGAAAGGTGGAGCAGAGAGCAGCAATGCAGTGGGTATTGGTTGAACAGCCAGGGAGAAAGGTTAGACCCCTGGGGAACACCACAGGTAGAGAGTGAGATAGAGGAGAGGAAGGACCCAAGTTGGATCTGGGAGGATCGGTCCGAGAGGAAAGAGGTCAGCCAGGCCAGGGCCTGATCAATGATACCCAGGTGATTACAGAGCCATTTGAGCAGGGTGGCATGGTTGGTCCACCTGGGGTGCCACGCCCTGCTCCTTTTACGGTCCGGCATCTCTCAGCTGCAATCTTTCTGCACACTCTCGATCTACCGGACCGATTGTACCTTTGCCATTCTGGTGGAAGCCACCTACTACACACACTCCCACAGGTGGGGGAGGGAGCAAAGGAGCATATCAATCCCCTTTTTGATTGGGGCTACAGACAAGCTACGATTAGCACGTCCTCCCCCTGCAGCAGCCATCTTGGAATCGTATCTCCCATATTTTCATATGTTCTTAGTTGACACACAAAAAGAGTTTGATTTGTATATTGTCACATTTTCCCCATGTCATAAAAGAAGCATGCCCTTGTCAAACTATAAAAAAACAACCAAGTTACCTTTTGACACATTATCTTTTGTTATGAGTATTAAGGTCTTAAAAGTGTCTTTATGTGATGCTGGAAATGCATTGGAGGGACATGGCCTCCATGTCCTTGCCCTGACTCTCTTATCATGTGTGTTCTGTGTTGTTTTCTGCACAGGAGTCCAGTTGGGACTCCTGGCAGTGCAGCTCTTCCTCTTTCTAGTTGTGGGTATGGCACCCAGTGTGTTGCCCACAGAGCAGGGTATGGGCTGGTGGCAGCTCCATGCTGTATTTCACAGGTGCTCTAAGTATCCCCCATTTTGTGTTACCCATGCCCTGCCATAGTAATCAGTGGATTCCTGATAGAAGGCAAGATGGCCCCTGTGGCCTCTTGGTTTCTATTGGCTGTTACCTTGTTTTCCCAACGTCCTGGGAAGACCTGACTCTGTCCCTTCCCCTGACTGACTGTTGGGTGGAAGAACCATATTTGGAATTTTGGGGAAGTCCTGGCCAGACTGGCGGGAGCCTTCCCAGTGACTGTATGCTGTGGGTACACCCTTTGGCTGGGACCTAGGTGAATAGAGTGTGTGACCAATATGCATTCTATGTTATAAGTGTCTGGTTTCTGTGTGTGTGACACAATGAATGAGACAGCCCTGCCTGAAAGTGACATGAATGCAGTGTGGTGTGCTGAAAGGCTGGGTGCTTGCCCCGATCCACATTCCTTGTTATGGGTGTCTGGGTGGAGGTGAATAGCCTGACTGCACAAGAGCCTAATTGGCTGCCTGCCTGCATGAATGCTCCTCTGTGTGATTGGCTGACTGAGCCTGGCTCAGCCAGAGTGAACGAGGGACAGATGTGTATATCTGGGAATCTCTCACATACCAATTTTTTCAGAAGGTGAAGTTGGAACTTGAAGCTGCTTACCCTTGAAGCCCAGCTGGATGAAGAGGAATTGCTGCTGCTTTCCTTCAATGTAATCTAAAAGCTATTGAGTCTGTCGAGTACTGATCCGAGAGAGGACCTGGCTAGGAGACCTCTCCCTGAGCTATGAGGGAACATTGTGCAAAAGTTGATCTTCATCAAGGTACCCTGGAAGCCAGTCGCGAAAGGCTGTCGACCGGAGAAGGGGTCCACCGAGAATCTTGAAGTAAAACACCAGGGCATTGAGGCCACCAAAGTGTATTGCTGTTGACCGGGGTTCAAAGGTTCTCCGTGACCACTGGAAGCTAATCAAATCGTGTTGCCCAGAAGCGGGGACAGATTGACGCTATGCTGTTCCACGGCCGGAGCCGCAATGCTCCACCTTTGCCTAAGAACATTCAACAAAGGGCTCCCTTGCCATCACCGTCAACTGCTTTGTCCCACTCGAGAAAGTCAAGGTCGTCGGCTGCCGAGGAAAGTCTTCTGCCACCCGAAGATAACAAAGACATCCCAAGGACACTGACAGAGTGAAACTTCGAAGTCCAGCCCTTGGTCGAGTCCCGATCGCCAAAGCTATCCCAAGGTACCTGCTGCGGCTGCAGCATCGACAGGCCAGAGGTCCACCGAAGCATCTCTCGACACCCAACACACACTGCTGGGCCAACATCCATCGTCAAGTCTTCTTTGCGGCACAGAACACTTTGATTCGAGATGGACCGCACACCTCATCCTCACAGGACTTCGACGATCAAACGTCGAAGAGCACCGCGTAGTTCGATGCTGCAGTCTCGGCACAAGTGTTCGCCTTTCTTCGAGGAATCTCAACGCCCTGTGGCTTCTGCTTTAAAGGGAGTCGACTCTCGAGAGATACGTCGACGAACCATCAAAGAAACTCTTCTATCTCAGGTACATTGGGGTGGTTGAACATTTTTACCAGGAAACAAGACTATTTAAACATTAACGAATTGAGCTTGTTAATACTCTCTATTACAGGTTGCCCAGGTGGGGGTCCTCATTCAGAACTGCCTCTAGGTATAGGAAATGCATTCTGCCCTTTTTTAACCTACCTTGCCTTCCTTCCTATGATCTATGCTGATACACATTGCTGTATGATTTGTATGCCATTATAACTGTCAGTAGTTGGTGCATTTTAAAGGAGTCAATAGCTAAGTGTGGTACCACATAGACATTGTATATATTGGCGATATTGGAATTGCCAGAGTACAAAGTGTGTTATTAATTGATGTATATATCTTGAACCTTGTTTTTTTATAAAGAACTTTTTTAGCATATAACATAGTTTGTGGACATTCCTTGCGTGTGGGAGCTTGGTGACTAGACTGTAGTTAAGGACCAGCCCGCATCACCTCCTGAGAGCTTAATCCTTTGTTGCTCATCCATACTACCATATAGAGAATCTTGGCGGGGGTGCTCATTGCTTCTAATCTCGCATATAGACGGCAGGAGTACAGATATCCCTCTCCAGTCTTTATACTGGTGGCAGTGGAGATGCTAAGGGTTTTAAGACTCACTGTGTAACCTTGCTGCCTACAAAATATCTACACTTTATTGATTTGAGGTTTTAGTTGTGTATACTAGGATAACTATATGACAAGCAATGGAATCTATTGCAAATGGAATATTGACCCGGATGAGCTTAGAGGCTCGCTAGAGTGCTTGTGAAGCCAGGGAGTTAGACTTTGAAGATACCTCTAGGGCTGGCCGGACTACCAGACTGATTGTGATGCTCTTGATGAAGGAGTGGGGGTGAAATCACTGAGGACCCTACCCCTGCGGTTATTATTGAATCTGTTTCTGGGATTGTTATCTCCTTTGCTGCCTCTATTTCTAAACCCTGCACTGCTCTTCAGGGGGAGGCCCTGAAGATTGAACTTTTAAAATTGGAGCTGCGAAGGGAAAAGTTAGCCTTTCAATACAAAAAGTTTGAAACAGAAGCAGAGTTGAAGAAAAAGGAGCTGGCACAGCAAGTAGCACTCACAGATAGTGACACTGAACATCAAAGACTCTGTTATAGAGTGCTAAGGTGAAGACTTCAGCTAGACCAGTTGGGGGTGTCAGGTCTCATGCCACTACTTTTATGAAAGATTTGGTGAATGTATATGTGGAGAGTTCAGATATTCTCCAATGGGTGGAGCATGAGATGGCTTGTCAAATCAATGATGTTGACCGACAGGATTGGGCTAAGTATTTGTTACGTAGAGTGTCTCAGACTGGTTATGACTGCATTCTGAAACTGAGTGTGGAAGAAAGGGGTCAGTATGAGTGCATGAAAACTGCTTTGATTGCGAGGTTTGGCAAGAAACCTATCCAATACCTTAAAAGGTTCCAGGAATATAAAAATACAGAGAATGGGGGTCATTACGAGTAGGGCGGTAAGGGATACCGGGCATCGGTAAGGAGAGCAGATACCCCTCTCCAATCTTTATACTGGTGGCAGTGGAGATGCTAAGGGTTTTAAGACTCACTGTGTAACCTTGCCACCTACAAAATATCTACACTTTATTATTGATTTGAGGTTTTAGTTATGTATACTAGGATAACTACATGACAAGCAATGGAATCTATTGCAAATGGAATATTCACCCGGATGAGCTTAGAGGCTCGCTAGAGTGCTTATGAAGCCAGGGAGTTAGACTTTGAAGATACCTCTAGGGCTGAGCTGATATGTGCCCTGGTGGACTACCGCCCTATTCCGAGGTCCCTTGGAGGGAACCCTAAGGAACGTGTGGTCTGACCACACGTCCCTTACGGGTCCCGCTAAGGGACCAGGGCGCTAATAATGGGCTTGCCATTCGCCAGCCCGTTATTAGCGCCCTCCCCATTCCCATTGAGCCCTATGGGTGCTGAAATGGGAATGGGGAATGGTTTGTTGAATGGGGACTTACCGGTCCCGCCAGGGTCAGACTACAGTGGTAAGTCCCCATTGAACAACACTCGTGCCGGACCCGTTATTGGAGGCAGTCATGGCGCAAATAGCACCATGACTACCTCCAATCTCGAAATGAGGTCCAATGTGTTTTGGGTTGACTGCTGCACGTATGAGCATGATGGGGTGGATTAATGGATACAAGGTGAAAACTTCTGTTGAATTGTCCCACCTTTTGTTTTCTGAGCATTTTTCTGAAGCCTTTTCAGATCTGCGTCAGTACATTCCTGACCAGAAAATGGTGGATCCCTTTAAGCTGGCCAGGCTGGCTGACAAGTGGGTCTCCCTCCGGGTGTCCCCAAAGGAACCCAGTGGGAAGGATAAGGACAAAGAGAAAGGGGTGTCTCAGGAGTCTGAGGAGTCCCATAAGCAATCACATTCTAGTAAACCTAAACCTCCCTCTCCTAAGAACCAAATATCTAGTGCGGATAAGTCTCATGGGGGTGGGAGCAAGAGTAGTAGTTCTCCTGCTGTAAAGCAGGCTCCCTGTGGATCCAGTACAGTACCTTGCATTCCTGGCACTTGTTGGTACTGTGGGACTCTGGACCACAAGCAGGGTGACCCCAAGTGTGAAGGTAAAGCACTTGGAGTCCAGGCTGTCAGCCTCACCTACCCTTGCTTCATGCCTGAGGTGGAGGCCACATTCCTCCCCTCCTCTACAGGAATCGCATTTGGTGCTCATGCAGAGATAGATCTAGTGTCCCTTTGTCAAAATCCGAAACCCATGGACCATTTGGTCTTCCTGGCACTTCACGACTACTTTCAACATTGCGGCAGAAAGTGCCATGCAACAGTCTAGTGTTTCCGAACTCACTGACAAGTCTGATTATGCTTCCTGTTTAGGTTTCACCTAAATGTTCGCTGTGTGGAGGTGCTGTTGTGTCTCAACGCTAGGACTGCCTAGCTCTGCGCTCTGGTAATTATTGCCCTGGTGTTCATTCTGTCTTCTGTGCATTGCTGTGCTTCTCCCCTCTTTCCTGGTCTCCCTGGCTCCCCTCTCCTTCTCCGGTTTCATTAGCTGCCTGCCTCACCTTTCTGCTACTCGCTTTGTTTTTGTATTCTGTTGCTGTGTTGCCACTACTGCCTGCTTCTTGATTCATCCACAACTGTTCGTTCCTTGTTTCCAGATGGACTTGGAATTCATCTGGAAGAAACTTTCCTTGCTTGCAAACCGCAGGTTTTTCCCCTTGGGGGGTTTTTTCTGCACACTTGGTGGTGTCTCCGGGGGGGTGTTGTGCTGGCACTGCTTTTTAGGGGCTGGCAGGGTGGCTTCAGGAGAAGCTCGTCCATATCTTCAGGACTCCTGGACTAGATGCAAGACTCGAAGAACCCCATCTCTGACCAGGACCGCACTCCGGACACAACAGGTGAGACTTCCTAGCCAGGAGCCTGACACCCTTCGGGCCTGGGACCAGTATACTGAAGTACTGACTACCATCCCACAGAACATCCACAGATTTTTGAGAAGTGTCCTCCTGAATAGCCAGCCTTCCACTGGTTTCAGAGACACTGGGGCTAGTATGACAGTGGTGGACAGGACCCTGCTCATGCCATAGGACTATGTAGGTGCTCCTCTGAGAACTACCAGGTTAGCTGGTGGGCCACCCAATTATCTCCTGTAGCCCTAGTCACCATCACAATTTCAGACAAGACAGAAAAGCTTCCCGTCTTTGTTCAGGACAACGTGCCTGCCCACATCCTGTTGGGCAATGATCTAGAAGAGTTGGGGTGGATCTCTGATTGACTACCCCTGACTGCTATTGCTACTGCAGTCAGTAGGTCTCAGGCCAAAGCAGGTATGACTGATAATCAGTTACGCACGCCAAGCGGGAAACCAAAGGCGAGAAGGAAGAGCAAGAGGACTACCTCTGAGAAGGGTGCTCCTTCTCCTCCTGCTGTTTCAGCAGCACCCACTGGGATCGAGTCTCTGGATGGGCTGAGTACAGTTGTTACCCGAGACTCAACTCCTGAGGGAGAAGATAAAGAAGACCCTCCTGCAGGAGAGGTAAAAAACCCAGAGGATCACCCTGACCTTCAATGCCTGCTGACTGAAGAGTGGCCCTCTAGGGGAGACTTCTGCAATGGTCAGGGAGAGTGCCACTCTCTCAAGTGCCTAAGAAAACAGTCACAGGCACAAGGTGAAGTGCCTAGGTCTTTCAAGATGTATTGGGAGGGTGAGCTCCTTTGTAGTGAACCCACTAATCCTGAACCTGGTGCCCTCAAGGGTTGGTGGTACCCAAGGTGTACAGGCCCTTCCAGTTGCAGTTGGCACCTGAGGTGCCCTTAGCTGGTCATCTTGGTACTAAGAAGACTAAGAAAAGGCTTGCTGCACATTTCTAATGGCCCCAGATGGGAGTAGAAGTGGGGTCCCACTGCTGGACCTGTCCCACTTGTCAGTTGTCTGGCAAGATCAGGTGCACACCGGTTCCTCATGGTACTGGTTGAACATGCCACCAGGTACCCTGAGGCTGTACCCCTTTGGACCATTACTGCTAAGGTGGTTCCCAGGGCTCTCCTGGGCATTTTCACCAGAGTTGGATTCCCTAAAGAGGTGGTCTCTGACAGAGGATCCAACGTCATGTCTAGTTAAATGCAAGCGATGTGGAAGGAATGCAAGGTAACATACACATTCTCCACCTCCTACCATTCCCAGACCAATGGTCTGGTTGAGAGGTTTAATAAGACTCTCAAGGGCATGCTAGGTTCTTTGGAAGAGCCCCTAAGGTGGAAATGAGATCTCTTCCTACCATTCCTGCTGTTTGCCTATAGAGAAGTGCCTCAAGAGGGTGTTGGTTTTCGCCCCTTTGAGATTCTCTTTGGACTACCCATGAGGGGGCCCCTTGCCTTAATCAGAGAAGGCTTGGAAGCCATCCCTCCAGCTCCTGCCAATCAAGTGGGGGACTATGTGTTAGGCCTCAGAAGGAGGATGGCACAGATGATGGGCCAGGCATCAGCAAATCTTAAGGCAAGACAAGAATTGAACAAGTACTGACATGACCTTAAATCCTTAAAGGACAGAGGATCCTTGTGATGGAGCCTATCAAGTCTAGAGCTCTGGGAGATAAGTGGACTGGACCCTTCCGAATAATCTCCAAGATGGGCGAAGTCAACTACCTGGATGACATGAGAGTTCTTGGGGTAGCCCCTCGGGTATTCCACATTAACAGGCTCAAGCCTTTCTACAGGTAAGAGGAAGTCTCATGTCTTCTGCTAGCTTCAGAGCAAGAGAAGGATGAGAGTGAGCCCCACCCTGATTTTCTACAAAGAAACCTTCAGGATGGCTCAGTTGAAGGAGTACATCTCTCTAGATCTGACACCAGAGCAGCAGAGGGCCTTTAGGGCTTTGCTCCGGCAGTATGCCCCTCTGTTCTCACTGACACCAGGCCTCACCCGTGGTTCAGGCACAAAATTGACACTGTACCTGTCAAAAGCATATGCTATCGGATGTCAGATATGGTAAAGAACCACATCCAGGCTGAGGTCGCCAAGATGTTGGATCTGGGTGTAATTGAACCCTCAACCAGTCCCAGGTACAGCCCTGTAGTCCTTGTCCCCAAGGCAAGTTCCCAGACAGGTGCCAAGGATTGGAGGTTCTGTCTGGACTGTAGAGGAGTCACTGCCGTCACCAAAACTGACGCTCGCCCATTGCCCAGGGCTGATGGGCTTGTGGACACCATAGGTGCTGCCAAATTTGTTAGCACCTTTGACCACACTTCAGGCTTCTGGCAAATAGGTCTGATGTACCAGGCCAAGGAAAAAACTGTATTCTCAACACCTAAGGGGCTCTACCAGTATAGAGTCAGGCCTTTTGGTTTGAAGAATGCACCTGCCACCTTCCAAAGGTTGGTCACTCATGCGCTCAGTAGTTTAAAGGCCTATTGTGTGGTCTATCTAGGCGACATTGCTGTCTACAGTTCCACCTGGGCAGAGCATTTGACTCATTTGGATCGGGTGTTGCAGGCCTTGATAAGGGCTAATCTTACTATCAAGGCCACCAAGTGCCCGATTGCTCA
Source organism: Ambystoma mexicanum (assembly GCF_040938575.1). Taxonomy (NCBI): domain Eukaryota; kingdom Metazoa; phylum Chordata; class Amphibia; order Caudata; family Ambystomatidae; genus Ambystoma; species Ambystoma mexicanum. The sequence goes on along the minus strand of NC_090923.1, from coordinate 410,346,300 downwards.
GGGAAAAGTCACTTATCTTGGTCAGGAGGGGTCTAATCCAACCTCTCCTCAGTAAAGTACAGGATGTACATGACTGGGAGACTCCCATTACTCAAACCCAGGTGAGAGCCTTTTTGGGTCTCATTGGGTATTATCACAATTTCATGGCAGACTATGGAACGATAGCTGCACCCCTGACAGTACTGACTTCACCCAAACAGCCTAGGAAGGTTAATTGGACTGAAGACTATCAGAGGGCCTTTGATGGCTTGAAAGAATGTCTGTGTATGGCACCTGGGCTGTGTGCACCTGATTACAGCAAGCCCTTTATCGTTCAAACTGACGCCTGCGACACCGGAATTGGAGCCATCTTGTCCCAATTAGACGACAAAAGGAGGGAACATCCAATCATATTCATCAGTAGACAACTCAAGGGTAGAGATTGTAGGTGGGCTACTGTTGAAAAGGAATGTTTCAGCATAGTTTGGACCCTTAGGCGTTTTAGGCCTTACCTTATGGGGTCTACCTTCAAGGCCAAAACCGACCATAAGCCCTTAAAGTGGCTTATGCAGATGAAGGGTGAAATCCCTTAACTGCTCAGGTGGTCCATTAGCCTGCAAGGGCTATACTTCACTATTGAGCATAGACCAGGGAAGAGTCCTGAAAATGCAGATGGCCTTTCCAGAAGGTATGTTGACTGTCTGGATGAAGGTGTTAATCTCGTGGGTGATTAGACCACGCTAACCTCAGTCTGGGGGTGACGACTGTGATGCCGGAAATGCATTAGAGGGGCAGGGCCTCCATGTCCATGTCCTGTACTCCCTTATCATGTGTGTTCCGTGTGGTTTTCTGCACAGGAGTCCAGTTTGGACTACTGGCAGTGCAGCTCTTCCTCTTTCTGGTTGAGGTGAACAGAGATCCTTAGGCTACCCTTAAGGCACCCATGGGTGGGGGTACAACCCTGTATCCCTAGTGTATGTTTTTGGGCACCTGTGTGTTGCCCACAGCAGTGTACGGGCTGGTGGTAGCTCCATGCTGAATTTGATAGGTGCTCTGTGTATCTTCCATTTTGGGATACCCAGGGCCTGCCATGGGAATCAGTGGATTCCTGATAGAAGGCAAGATTTCCCATGTGGCCTCTTGGTTTCTATTGCCTGTTACCTTGTTTCCCCAAAGTCCTGGGAAGCCCTGACTCTGTCCCATTCCCTGATTGGCTGTTGGGTGCAAGAACCGTATATGGTATGGTGGGGAAGTCACGGCCAGAATGGCTGGAGCCTTACCAGTGACTGTATGTTGTGGGTACACTCTTCGGGTGGGACCTTGGTGAATAGAGGAGGATGTGCCCAATATGAATTATATGTTATCTGTGTCTGGTTTCTGTGTGTGTTACACAATGAATGAGACAGCCCTGCCTGAAACTGACAATAATGCAGTGTGGTGTGATGAAAAGCTGGGTGCTTGCCCCAATCCACATTCCTTGTTATGGGTGTCTGGGTGGGAGTGAATAGCCTGATTGCATGTCAGCCTGATTGGCTGCCTGCATGCATGAATGCCCTTCTGTGTGATTGGCTGACTGAGCCTTGCTCAACCAGAGTGAATGATGGACACATGTGTATATCTGGGGACTTCTCACTTACCAATTTGTTCAGAAGCTGAAGTTGAAACTTGAAGCTGCTTTCCTTTGAAGCCCAGCTGGAAGAAGAAGAATTGCTGCTGCTTTCCTTTGATGAACTCTAAAAGCTGTGAAGTCTGTTGAGGACATATCTGAAAGAGGACCTGGCTAGGAGACCTCTCACCAAGCTATGAGGGAACATCACACAAAAGCTGATCTTCATCAAGTTACCCTGGAAGCCAGTCCCGATAGCCTGTCGACCGGAGAAGGAATCCACCGAGAATCTTGAAGTAAAGCACCAGGACATCGAAGTCATCGAAGTCCATTGCCGTAGACCGGGGTTCAGAGGATCTACGTGACCGCTGGAAGCCAGTCGAGTCGTGTTGACCAGAAGCAGGGACAGCTTGACGCCATGCCGCTCAACGATCGGAGCCGCATCGCTCCACCTTTGCCTAAGAACATTGAATGAAGGGCTCCCTTGAAATCACTGTCGACCGCGTTGTTTCGCCAGAGAAAGTCAGGGTTTTCGGCTGCCGAGGAAAGTATGCTGGTTGGTTTCCCACCAGCCGAAGCCGACAAAGATGTCCCGAGGACACTGATGGTGTGAAAATCTGAAGTCCAACCCATGGTCGAGTCCTGATTGCCAAAGCTATCCCAAGGTATGTGCTGCGGCTGCAGCACTGCCAGGCCAGAGGACCGCTGAAGCATCTCCCGACCACTGCTGGGCCTACATCAATCACTGAGTCCCGGGAGGATAGCTCAGCGGCAGAGTGTGCGTCTTGGAAGCAAGACGACACGAAGCAACACAGGTTCGATCCCCGGGTCCGCGCTTAGAAACCTCTGGATGTTTAAGCGCGTTATAAATACGTAACTAAGACAAAAAAAAAAACACAATTAAACAAACAGCGCCTCGATGCCTGCGGGCTGTGTGAGCGCTTTATAAATGTAAAAAATAAAATAAAATAAATAAATAAAAAATAAAATAAAATGAGTCTTCTTTGCGGCACCAAACACTTTGTACTGAGGTGGACCCCACACATCATCTTCACAGGACTTCCACGATCAATCGTTGAAGAGCACTGCGAAGCTCGAAGCTGCATTCTCGACGCAGGTGTTCAGCTTTCTTCAAGGAATCTCGATGCCCTGTGGCTCTTGCTTTAAAGGGAGTCCACTCTTGAGGGATCCGTCGATGAAACATCGAAGAAACTCTTCTATCTCAGGTACATTGGGTTGGTTGAAAATTTTACCAGGAAACAAGACTATTTAAACATTAATGAATTGGGCATGTTAATTAATACTCTCTTATAGGTTGCCCAGGTAGGGTTCCTCACTCAGAACTGCCTCTAGGTAGAGGAGACAGCATTCCGCCATTGTTTAACTTAACTTGCCTTCCTTCCTATGATCTATGCTGATAGACATAGCTGTATGATTTGTATGCCATTATAACTGTCAACAGTTGTTGCATTTTAAAGGAGTCAATAGCTAAGTGTGCTAATGAGCCTCCTACGTTTTTGTGGACTGAAACCATGTTGATTTTGTTAATATTTGAAGACCTGCAAGATTGCCTAAAGACATTCCCAGCAAATAGGTTCTGCTTAAGAGGATCCTGTAGTGGAGGCACTTGGATCTGTCTGCTCCAGGCCGAAATCAGCGATTAGGCTTGTGAAATCTGCGGTCACAACACAAGACCTAATTTAGGTCTCACTGTATGTTCTAAAAATAATAAAAAACATTGCTTGGACATTGATTTATTTTGACAGTCAAAATCATCATCTCTAGCTTCTGAATTAAAAACGCACTGCTAGTTTTGCCGCCATGGGCAATATATATATATATATATATGTCCAGGGTTGGACTGGCCTATAGGGATCTATGGAGATTTTCCAGTGGGCCTTTGCACCCTTGGCCTCTTTTGTTTGTTTAACCTATTTTATTTCCACATTTTCTTATATGAGAAGGGTTGGGCTACTGAAAATGTATAAGATGGGGCCACTTTGAAAATTATTTCCTGGGCCTCTTTTGGTTCCCAGTCCACCCCTGTATATGTACACCATAAAAATAAAAGCAGTCATGAAACTGCTGCAGATAGAATTTACAAAATATAATCAGCATGGTGTTTACAAACCAAAGTTGCAAAAACACCTGCTGTAAACAATAATTCTATCAACTACAGCTGGGTGATATGTGTTTAGGTGCCTGGGTTGGAGACTGGTCTGAAATCTTGGCTTGGCCCAAAATGTGTGCTCCCAGGCAAACAATTGCATCGCACTATGCCTTATCTGTCAAAAATTAAAAGAGTCTGGTCACAGTGGCCATTACTTCCATGAGTCCCTCGAGAAGTAAAGACTCATTGTGCAACATCGTTTTCTGTGATGTCACTACATATGCAAATAAGAGGGCCCCAATAAGAGTCCCGAAAATCCAAGGGGCGGTCCCGACAATGTTATCAATCACAATGGAGATGAGGCTATTGCATAAATGGTGGCAGCCATAAGGCATCAGAGAGTGTGTCTGTGGCATCAGCTTCTGGTGGTTGGTTTCTGGTCACTGGAAATTATGTCACATGAAGTAGTAAGGCATGGTACTTTAAGATTCACCTTCATAAGGGTTTGAGGTGCAAGGCCGAAAACCTTCTGCTACGTTTCCATACCCCCTATTGTCTAATTTTTCCATGCCCCACAGAAGATGTTGCCTGTGCACCTCCTTTCTTTCACCTATCAATGTCTGTTCCCCCTTTCCTAGAGCTTTGGTGATTGTCTATTACAGCGTTCAGGTACAGGGCAGCCAACCGACAACGTTTTCAGCAAGGCGATCGAACATTGAAAGAGCTTGCCTGATTCTGACCATCTGGGCTCTGCACACCCCCTCATCATCTGCAGTTTCGTTTACCTGGCATATTAGTCCCCTCTTTATTTGCACTCTCTCCTCTCATCCTTCAAACACTGAGTATTGCTTTCTGATGCTTTTAATTACAGCAAGGTTTTTGTAAAGTGGCAGATGGTGTGCATTCATTTGAATCAAGGCAAGCCTAATTTTCAGTAACGGAATCCATCGGTTAAAAAGTTACTTTAGGGAAAAAATGCTGAACTTTGTGAATTCAGGCATGCGGTCAACAGTGCTACATTATTGCTATTGCTTTACAGTGCTTATGGAAACATACTTGCCAACCCTAAAATGTACAGTGGCTGTTTTTTCATTAAGCAGTCCTAATGTCTACAGATTTAAATACCAGATACACTTTTATGGTATAGACAAGAATAACTCAGATGTGGTAACATTTGCATTCCAAGCTCTTTCTTGAAGGCAGAAGATGAATCAGGCCCACTGACTGTGGTTCCATTGATACATGCAACATTGTGCTTCCAAAGAAAAGGGAAGAATTATGTGGGAAAATATAAAGGCTGCAAGACTACAATCAACGTCATTAGAATGGGAGCAGGGACAGCCATCCTGATGGACCGATATTGGGCTTGTGGATTCAGAGCTTACATGAAGCTGCCCAGGGATTGGGGAGGGACGTGTTCCTTTGTACTCATACATGTTCCTGCATTAGTGATTCCTAAAAATGACTTGAACATTGGAGCATTTCCAAAAGCAGATGCCCATTTGAGGAAGAGAATATCACTTGAGTTCCTCAATCAAACCCGGAGAGAGAATAATTCTTCACCGAAATCAATAGAAGCCTTTGATGCCATTCCATATGAGCATAGGTTGTTCAGCCAGACTGCAGCGGTCTTCACGACTATCTTTATGCCTGGGATCCGAATGATGGCCAATGCCAAATGGCTATAGATTACCAGATGGGAACTCCTGCAGACGATCAATACTACCAGGATTCAATGTGATCAAGGAAGAATTGAGGGCCATAGGATTGATTACCCTCCAGAACAGATATGTCCTTGATATGATCACAGCAATGGATGGAGGTGTTTGCGGCAAAATCAGGCCATCATGTTGCACGTTCATACCTTCTCATGATGACGAGAATGGGACATTGACAGAGGCCATAACGCTGCTGACAAACCTGCACAACAAGATGGAAGATGAGACAGAAGATATTGCAGATGACAGCTGGTTTGCGTCAATCTTCTCATGGGTTTCACAATGGATGGTGAATATTTTCAAGCTATACTTGTGATGGTGATGTTTGGTTTCTGTGTAATCAGGATAATGAATACACAGTATAAAAAGACAGCAAAGATGGCTGTAGGAATTAAGATCATGATAGCTGTAGAGTCAGGATTCAGACCCAAGGAGTTGACGATGAAGAAATCAGAGATTACATAAAGACCAACATTTTAGCACCAGAGGGAACAAAGTCTCTGCATCGAAGGAATCACAATAAGTACGTGGGATGAGGGATTAACTGCTCTCCGAATGGCCGATGCAGCCAGATGACCTCGAGTATCGATGAACATGTTATGTTATGTTATGTTATTTTGCATTTATATAGCGCCTTATATACCATTGGTATGGTCTGAAGGCGCTGGTAGGTTGAACGACCTTGGGAACCGAAGTTCAGATCAGTAGAGAGAGTAGAGAGAGTTAAAGGTGCGTGTGAACACTGGCTTTGTGTGCAGCTGGTGCGGTATTCGTGTAATAGCTGCTTCTTAGCGGTAGGTGCGGTGGTTGAGAGATCAGGAGTACGTGTTCGTTCTGGCATGATTTATCCAGACTGAGTGTGGCTGCGTTAGGCCTGAGGAGAATGCCTGGCTTGGGGGTGTGTAACCAGCAGTGTTTTACTTAGAATGCTGTGGAGTATGCGGTGGATGTTAATATGGGAACAGTTATACCGAATGGTGTCATAGTATCTCTGTGTTGTAGTTGAGTGGTGGTGTAGAGGGGAGAGTAAGCATGGTGGTGTGATATGATGTGTTATATGCTCTTTCAAAACGTTCTCTGCATTCCAGACCATACTATATACGTCACACAGTTCTATGCGCTCCAGTCCATTCCATGCATTCCTATCTACTCCATGCATCCCAATCTCCTCCCCACACTCCGGTTCGTTCGAGCACTCATGTGTTCCAATCCGCTCCGCATGCTCCAGTCCCCCCAGCATGCTCAAGTCTGCCCTGCGCGTTCTAGTCTGCCCCATGCATGCACTCTTGTCTACTACATGCATGCACTCTTGACAGCCCAACGCGCTCCACTTCACTCCATCCATCCACTCTACGCATTCAGTATCTCTACGCAACTTGTCCGCTCTAGTAACAGGTCAGTTCCACTCTGGGCACTCGTTTGCTCTAGGCACTCGTTCTCTCCAGGCACTCGTCATTTTATGCCCTCACACGCACTATATATTCACCTGTTTTGTTCACTCATCGGCTCTACGCACTCACCCCCTGAATGCGCTCGTCCCCACTATGCACTCAGCCCCTCTATGCACTGAGCCCCTCTACGCACTCATCCCCTTCTATGCACCCCTTTTTTCATATGCCCTCTTTCACTCATATGAACTCGTCTGCTCTATATACTTGTCGGCCCTACACACTAGTCTGTTCTATGCGGCCCTCCACTCAATACGTTCTTCTGCTCTGCCCATCCATCCCGCTCCACTCATCCATCAGTTCCCCGCACTAATCTGTTCTACGCCCTCATCAGCTCTGCATGCATTCCGCACTCATCCGTTCTATGTGCTTATCCGTTCTGCGCACTCACCCGGTCTAAGTAACTCCTCTGCTCTTGGGATTTGTCTGCTTTATCCCTCGTATGCACCATACCTTCATCTGCTCTATGAATTCATCCACCCTGTGCAATCATTTGCTCTCTGCACTTGCCCGCTCCTGGAACTCACCAGCTCCCCATGCACATCCGCCCTCCGCACTCATCCGCCCTCCGCACTCACCCGCCCTCCGCACTCACCCGCCCTCTGCACTCATCCCTCCCCGCACTCATCCACTCCCGGCCCTCATCCGCTCCCCGCACTCATCCGCTCTCTGCACTCATTCGCTCTCCGCGCTCATCCGCTCCCCGCTCACATCTGGTCCTCACTCATTCAACAGCAATATGCACTCATCAGCCATATGAAGTCATTCGCTAATATGCAGTAATCCTGTTCCATCTATTCGTCTGTTCTCTACACTCATCTGCTCTATACCTTCATCCGCTCTGTACACCCATCCGCTCTGTACACCCATCCGCTCTCTGCACCCATCCACTCTGTACACCCATCCGCTCTGTACACCCATCCGTTCTGTACACCCATCCGCTCTGTACAGACATCCGCTCTGTACGCCCATCCGCTCTGTACACCCATCCGCTCTGTACACCCATCCGCTCTGTGCACCCATCCGCTCTGTACACCCATCTGCTCTGTACACCCATCTGCTCTGTACACCCATCCGTTCTGTACACCCATCCGCTCTGTACAGACATCCGCTCTGTACGCCCATCCGCTCTGTATGCCCATCCGCTCTGTACATTCATCCACTTTGTACTTTCATCCGCTCTGTACTTTCATCCGCTCTGTACTTTCATCCGTTCTGTACACTCATCCGCTCTGTACACCCATCCGCTCTGTACACCCATCTGCTCTGTACACTCAACCGCTCTGTACACTCATCCGCTCTGTATACTCATCCACTCTGTACACCCAGGCGTTCTATACAGCCACGCTTTCTATACACTCATGTGTTCTATACACTCAGGCGCTCTATACACTCAGGAGCTCTATACACTCAGGCGCTCTATACATTCAGGTGCTTTATACACACAGGGGCTCTAGACACTCAGGCACTCTATACACTCAGGCGCTTTATATACTCAGGTGCTCTATACACTCAGGTGCTCTATGCATTCAGCCGCTCTATACATTCAGGCGCTCTATGCATTTATCCCCTCTTCATACCCAATGTAAAATCAGAAGGATCTTTGAAAGGAGTAATGAAAAGTGTGACTCCAAAGAAGCACTTTTTCAAGAAAGGATGCCATGATGTGGAAACTGGTGGAGGAGTGGTTGATGAATCGAGCAGAGGGGGGAGTGTAGAGGAGCAGCCGAATGCCTCTAAGGAAATCCCACCCCTATTTTGCCTTTATGTTGGATACCAGAAATTACGATATGTGCAACCGAAGTAATGATACCTATACCACAAAGAATCTTCGAGACAAGGTATGCGTTAAGAAGACCCTATGTGAAGTGTTCCCGAAAGACTGATGTTGTCTCCTGAGAGAAGCGCCTGAAGAAGTGTGAAGACGTGAAAAGAAGAAGCTGGTCATGTCCAAAAAGTTGAGAGTGACGGATTGGGAAGGATGACCAAAGAAGGGAATGCATAGGTGATCTAGAATTTGATGGCAAAGTAAAGAATTGAGAAGGCTTTTGTGTGCGGAATGAAGATTGCATGTGTGAAGAGCACTGCAGAAAACACTAGCCATTTTACAATTGCTCAGATGCTGCAAAGCAAGTAGACTAAGTATTCATAAGGCTGGTTCTATGTAGTATATAGACTGTAGACGGTGCCGCCAACATATATCTATAAAGAGTTCTGGACATTCGATGTTACAATTTTAGTAAGCGAGTCTACATGAAGAAAGGCGGATTGAGAGCTATGCGTGTGTCACAGCAAAGTAAAGGCTCGAATTTGAAGCAAGACCAAGGAGGCTGTCGGCTTGATGTCAAAGACTGGAAGCACCCAAGAACTGCTTATCAGCCTGCGAAGAACAGCATACGTGAGAAGCAGAGGCATCCCTTCATACAGTTCCAAAGAAAGAACACCATGAGTCCCAAGTTTCTTTATTAAAGACAATTAAAGGCCATAATATGAGAAAATTCACAGTCTCTGTTCACGTGAGGCGAGGTTGAAAATAGACGGGCATGGTGCACCCGATTGAAGATAGTGTGCACACATTCCCTTATATTCCCAGAGGCGAGAAGCTACTACAAGGCCAACTTCAAAGACAATATGAATGGCAGACGATATGAGTGATGAGAGATGTTGGGCTAATTGGGTGGGGAGATATGGTCAATTTCACCCAACAGCACCTGGGGTACCAGTTTATGTGCTGCTAGAGCATTGAATGTTCCAGAAGGGTACAAGCGTGCCAACCAATTATAGAAGGCTGTATAATGAAGAACTTTATAGTTTGAGAGCCAATGAAGTGTTGTGTTTCTAAATTATTGTTGAAGTTGACATGCACTATAAATTGCACTAGGGGAGGGAGTGAGTGCCCACCTGATTTTAGTGACACAATCATGATTCTATCCCATATAGAAAGTATACTTAGACATTCCCCTTGAGCCAACCACAATCTCCCGTAGGATTTCTTAGCTTTCCATGTAGTATGACGTCACGTATGACACATTTTTAGTATATAAGTGTTGTTTTTTATGAGATGCTTGAGGTATGCTGTGCGACGTCTGTAGATGTCCTTTGTACTGTTTTAGACAATTGTTAATAAAACAGAGTTATTTGCCAAGTTCCTGAGTCAGTCTTATTATTTAGTTTGAGAAGTTATTCTCTGTCCCATCTATAGTTTGATGTGTTACCTTGAGTAAAAGGGCCTCTTGGGTTCAATATCACAGAATCCCCATCAATCCTATGCAAAGTTGTTTGATTCTGAATCATATTTTAAAAACTGTAATCATGTCAATAATACACCCATGTCCCCGCCGTATCATGATTGTCTGTGCTTCAGCCAAGGTCTACACTTGTGTTTTTACAATATCATGTTTCTCTGGTGGTATGTACCTTTCAACCCGTAGTGAGGCTAATTAGGAGGGTTAAGAATAATGCAAGTGAGGCTGCATAAGACAAAAATAGCTTCATGAATAGACTGTCAATGTGCCAAGGGCTTCAAACAATAAAGCACACATCTTTACATGCTGTAAAGTACAAGAGTACTTTATGGTAGGTTTCCAGAGGAAAAGTAAAAGAAGAAATACTAACTGCTGACATGGATGGACCTCTGTGCAATTGGGACACTCCACTTCTTCCCAAGTTAATTAAACAGTGTTAACCAGACTCCAGTAAAAACCTCCCACCGTTTTAGGAATGTTGATTTTATGTTATGTTCTGTGATGTTAAGAGTTATTTTATACTGTGAAGTCAGTCTAACAGCATTGTATGTGATGATTGGCAAAAATCCGTTTTTAAAACTATGCGGAAGGCCACTAATATTCACTAATAGACGCTGCTGCATGACCGGTAAGGAAAATCAATACATGAGAGGCTGATCATTGCTCAAATGTGACTTATTATTTCAGGACAATCTCTTAGTGCCTGATGGCAGAGATTTTAGATGACCGTAGCCAATAGAGCACACGTCCAGTTATTCCTCGTATTCAATGACAACAGGCAGCAACGTATTTAACAACCAAGGAACTTGACTTGCACTAGGGTTATGGCTCTAGGACTCTATGGTAGGCTCTATGGTTATGTCTCAATTATAATTGTTCAATGGCTCTAAGATAAGGCTCTGTGGCAGGGGTCCACAACTTATGCCCCCCAAATGCTATGCACTATGACTCCCATGTTGCATTACCATTGCCTGTGCTGGCTAGGGCTGATGGGAATTGTAGTCCAAAACATCTGGAGAGACAAAGGTTGCAGACCTCTGCTCTGCTCTAGGGTTATGTCTCTATGGCTCTATGGTTATGTGTAGGTAATAGACAAAAGCCATTGTAATTCAACGTGATGAGGTCTTGAACAGCACAAAATCTGCTATTTTAATCGCCGCTTGGCACTAAATAGTTGCCAGTATTACTTTATCCAAAATAAATAATCTTGTGATCAAATATCTCCTGTTAGCACTATTGATAGAATGTTGATCGATAGACGAGAAGTCTAAATCATGCCCAACCCACATCGGCCTAATGCTCGGCTGCACGGCTTGAACATTAGTTGTAGAAAAGGAATCCAACATGCCATATTACTTGATTACCCTCCCATAACTCTCATTACGACAACCCCACCCTTCTCGACCATTTTCTTACATCATCGGATGATTCACATGATCTAAACACCTGGGCGGGCATGTGGATGGCGGAAAAGGAAACATACATTCCCTATCTTTTTAAATCCATCAGGCCTGTTGGTTACTTTGTTGGTGGTTGGCCATGGCAATGTTGTTTTTTTTAATGATGTTAGTTTGTAATAATCTGATGAATTCTTATTTACTGCAGTGTTACTGATTCACTCCACCTGCTTAAAGACAATAATGCATGTTGAAACTAGTGGCTTTTTTCAAAAGCCAAATGTTGAATACGGACGGAAGCCCCCTTTCTTAATGTCTTAATGTGCATTTTTGTAGTGGGCATATTCCTTTTGACAACAAGGTAGAGGGTGCTCAGGAAACAAATAAACAATTTCCTTGCGCTGGAATAAGTGCACGAGAAAAATGGATATATGATTTTTTTTCTGGAGAAGAAACCAAGTTAATTGTATGATCCATATACATGGGAAACAGAAACAAGGTATTTTTCTGAAAGGTCTTCATGGAAATGTTTCCTGCATGCATGGCTGCAATTCTCAATGTGTTGGTCTGGATAGTCGGATTGCAGATCGCCATTGTAATTGTAGTTGGTTATTTATAACGGCTTAATACCCAGGCCAGGCCCGAGTAGTCTGAAAAAAAATCGCTGCACTCAACTATGGGAGCAGTCCTGTAAAATATGATCACAGCACATTTGTAAGGAACAAACAATAAGAGAAGACGGTATGAAGGTAGGTTTCAGGGTAATCTGTTTACTTATCTTCCCCAGTCTAAAATAAGGAAATGGTATCAAATTAAAAGAACAACCTTGCAGGCAGGGGCTTTGCTAGGGGTGGGGGGGGGACTAAGGGGGCTATAGCGCCTGATCTTTTGGTTGTAGCCCCGGATAGAATCTCAGGAGTTACAGCCAAAAGACTAGTTACCCTCCAGTCCCAACAGTTCCGACATCAGCGTAGCCTGGATCATTTCCAGACCTAGCAACTCCCCTGCTTGCAGGCAAAAGGTTTGAGCATCTACCTCAACCGGTTTGCAGCCTGACAAGCCTGCAAAAAGAATGTACCAAGAATGCAACAATTGTGAAAGGGTAAGAAACAAAATGGTTGAAGGTGCATGAGAGGAAGTAACAGCCTATGTACATAATCTCCACCACCAATTATGTCCTTCATCTGCACAGTAGCATCTCTGCCCCCTGGTGCCGATCATTCTGCTCTGTGTACCTGCACCTTTATCAGTCTGATCCCAAAAAAACAGGATGGCGGATTTTGCTGGATATGTTTCTGTGTGAACACATCCTGCACTCACACCGTTTCTCATATTTGATCTGTCTCAGTGCTAGCACACATGGACATGCACAACCTTGTCGATTCAAGGAGTGCTTTGGCCTACAGACGGGTCATAAAAGTGTGTGTGCGTATGTGTATGTGCTTCGAAGAGAGAGTGTGTGAGAGAGAGAGAGAGAGAGAGAAAGAGAAAGAAAGAAAGAAAGAGAGAGAGAGAGGGACATAGAACGAGAGAGAAAGAGAAAGAGAGAGTGAGAGAGAGGGAGAGAGAGTGAGAGGGAGAGAGAGAGAGAGAGAGAGGTGGGGTAGGGGCTGGTATCTTCTATGACAATTTGAGGGAAATGTGAAATGGGTGTGTGAATATATTCCTGGGGTAATGTTAAGAGCCACAAGGAATTATTTTTGAGCAATGTCAAAGAAGCACATGACAGTCTGCTGAAAGAATGTGGATGATGCAACTGGTCAATTGTATGAGGCAATGCAGCAGTCATGGGACATTTTTCTGGGTGAAGCATAGAATGTGTGGGGCATTGTGAAAGTGGCATACCTTGCAAGGGCAATATGAAAAAAGGCATGAGGCTAAGTGCTGGGGGAAATGTAAAAAGATCATAAACGCAATGTTTTGGAGCAAAGGTGCAAGGGACATGGTCACTCGCGAGGAGCCCCTATTTTGAAGATATTTGAGCACAATGATCATTCAAACATTTGGTTATTTAATACATTCATATCAATTAGAAGAAGCTGTAGTGAAGGATTGTTTTTTCAGTCTGAGTATCATGTAACTCCTATTATAGGTGTATATATATATATATTCAGTGAAAAAACATTGTTAAAGGGATGTTATAGTTAAGTTTTGCTACTAAAAACCTATGAAATTCAGTGAAAAAACTTTGTTAAAGGGACGTTATGGTTACAAGTAAAAAAAACAAAAAAAACCCTGCAATTCGCCAGTTAGGGTAAGCTAAGCAACCATAACTTGCACCACCACCGTGCACTGCTAAGAATAACACCCATGACATCAAAGATGACATCACAAATCTCATTGATGACATCACTTTTCACGCATGATGGACGTTAGACCCGCAGCAAGGCTTGCAATCCAGCGCCATGCAAACCCCCTCTTTTAATTTTATTTTTGTGAAACACATTCAGTGCGAACAGCGCAAACTGCATCAACACATTACAAGAGCATTTACAGCAAGGCTCCCGTTCACGCAGGTCTGAGAGGCTGGGTACTTCCAACCAATTAAATCACAGACGTAGAAAGGCATGCCCTTTGTCGTCCAATCAAAGCATGCCTATCACGCTGTCCAATCACAGGCTTCCATGCAGCTCACACCTCCTTTCCTTCTTCATTTACGCTTCACTTTCACAATACGCTGACTACTCGCCTGAACACTTTCCCAGCCGAACTGACGCGTCCATTCTGCAGCGCATATTAACATTCATTTGCGAAAACGGTAAGAAGGACTATCTCTGAGGCATTGAATAGCATTGAATATCCCATTAGGCATTCTGCATTTCATCTAACGCAAGGCGTTTCTTGCTCGCGCCTCTTTGTATTTTTTCAGACACAGCTATAAAAGCATTTTGGAGACTAGAGGTTGGGCGCCTGATGTCTCTAGTCACTTACTATCACTAGCAAAAGACTGTTCAGATTTGTTTTATTGTCTCATTGTTTAACTCTAGACTTGTTTAACAACTGTAAGATTGCTTTATTTATTCATCATTATGTTTTTTGTTTTGTGTTTTTTGACCCTTGAAACATAATCTTTATGAAAATAAATTAAATTTTTTATCATGAGATTGTCTAGATTGGTTTCAGAGTCTGGCATAGCCATAGTTACTACATATGCAAATAAGGGGGCCCGACTAAGAGTCCCGCAAATCCAAGGGGCGGCCCCGATTATGGTATCAATCACAATGGAGATGAGGCTATTGCATAAATGGTGGCAGCCATAAGGCGTCAGAGAGTGTGTCTGTGGCATCAGCTTCTGATGGTTGGTTTCTGGTCAATGGAAATGATGTCACACGAAGTAGTAAGACATGATACTTTAACATTCACCTTCATAAGGGTTTGAGGTGCAAGGCCGAAAACCCTTCTGCTACGTTTCCATATCCCCTATTGTCTAATTTTTCCACGCCCCACAAAAGATGCTGCCTGTGCACCTCCTTTCTTTCACCTATCGATGTCTGTTCCCCCTTTCTGAGAGCTTTGGTGATCGTCTATTACAGCGTTCAGTTACAGCGTTCAGTTTACCTGGCATATTAGTCCCCTCGTTCTTTGCACTCTCTCCTCTCATCATTCAAACACTGAGTATTGCTCTCTGGTGCTTTTCATTACAGCAAGGTTTTAGTTAAGTGGCGGATGGTGTGCATTCATTTGAATCAAGGCAAGCCTCATTTTCAGTAACAGAATCCATCGGTTAAAAAGTTACTTTAGGGAAAAAATGCTGAACTTTGTGAATTCAGGCATGTGGTCAACAGTGCTACATTATTGCTATTGCTTTACAGTGCTTATGGAAACATACTTGCCAACCCTAAGATGTACGGTGGCTGTTTTTTCTTTAAGTAGTCCTAATGTCTACAGATTTAAATACCAGATACACTTTTATGGTATAGACAAGAATAACTCAGACTTGGTAACATTTGCATTCCAAGCTCTTTCTTGAAGGTAGAAGATGAATCAGGCCCAATGACTGTGGTTCCATTGATACATGCAACATTGTGCTTCCAAAGAAAAGGGAAGAATTATGTGGGAAGATATAAAGGCTGCAAGTCTACAATCAACATCATTAGAATGGGAGCAGGGACAGCCATCCTGATGGACCGATATTGGGCTTGTGGATTCAGAGCTTACATGAAGCTGCCCAAGGATTGGGGAGGGACGTGTTCCTTGGTACTCATACATGTTCCAGCATTAGTGATTCCTAAAAGTGACTTGATCATTGGAGTATTTCCAAAAGCAGATGCCCATCTGAGGAAGAGAAGATCACTTGAGTTCCTCAATCAAACCAGGAGAGAGAATAATATTTCACCGAAATCAATAGAAGCCTTTGATGCCATTCAATATGAGTATAGGTGGTTCAGCCAGACTGCAGCGGTCTTCACGACTATCTTTATGCCTGTGATCCAATTCTGACCCTTGAAACATAATCCTTATGAAAATAAATTCCATTTATTATTATGAGATTGTCTAGATTGCTTTCAGAGTCTGGCATATCCATTAACTAGTGATATCGTTAAGATACACTCAATACTGAAATCATTATTTATCGAAGTGCTTTTGAGGCTACGGTTCGGGAGCATGAGAACGTCTGCCACCTACCTGTTTAAGGCCCACCTAACATCTTCCTTTATCCACCTGCCCTTTCTTATCCCCGTGGTTGGTGCCCCTTCTTTACCCTCCCTTCCCTTCCTTTCCTTGTGTGTCTTGTTAACAAACCCAAAATAAATACAAAGCACCCCAAAAAGAAATGCTGTCAATGAAATGCTGCAGGGCTCTGTGCATTTTTAGAAGTCCGCGGACAGTCGGCGGACATTAACATTTTTGGGCTATGGCGCTACCAAAATCATTACCCTCTTCTCCGGGAGTGAGTGGTGGCTCTGAAAAGAGCCTTTTTGTGGATTTTTTTTTGTGTTTCGAAAAGTTCAAGTGGTCAGCACCTACTGGAAAAAAGATTGCTATACTTCCAAAAAGGAACGCAGTCACATTTGTCTCTGCGCAATACGAGAAAAAATTACTTGGGAGTTTGGAAACATGTCCATGACTTTCACAAGTCCTTCTTTCATTGTAAATTGCAAGTAGATTCCAGAGACCTGTCCTAAACTGTTCCCTCCACAATGAATAACAATAAAGTCTGGATGACAGTGTGTCATCAAAGTGGCACAAAGAGGAACCAAATCTAACCACTTCATTCTGCGCACTCCATGCCAGTGCACATTCACATGAGGGAATCCAAGATGTACAGCCACTCTACAGTGCTCTGCATCCACCTCCAAATAATTTATCCAGGAGTCACCCAAAATCCAGACAATCTGCCTTCTGAAAGACACAGCCATAGCTATCTGCTCTACTCTCAGGAAACAGACTTTCTGCCAAAGCCTCTCCTTATACATCACACCCAGTAAACCTTATTGACCAATCCCTCGGCCTGCACAGTCTCATTTGCATGCCTCTAAGCCTCAAAATCCTTATATGTAACACGAGTGATCCACGGACAGCCGCAGTGTCTGCAGACAGATTGTAAAATTTGAGAGTGGGGAATGAAAATTGAAATAGTGTACTCCACTTCCCCTTTGATGGTAGCTCTGAAAAGAGCCTTTTTTGTTTTTTAAAAGTGCTTCTAAAAAAACACCTTTCATTTTGTTATTTTTATTTTCCACTTATTTTCTTCCTGATGTATTCACATTATCCTCTGTAAAGCATTCCTTATATTTTGAAATAATATAGCATTTCCCAATATGGATAAAGAAGTACCATCTGCTTTGAAATAGTCACCATTAACAAAATCAATATTGTCATTGTTACAAGACAACATCCAAGCTCTAAACAAGAAAGCAGACATCCCTCTGTTAACCAAGTAGCTTGCATCATTTTGCTGGGGACAAAAACATGACAATTGTCCCATACTACCCTAGGCAACATTCAGAAAAAATCGGTGCTTACCGTATACGCTGCAGGAAAGATTCCAGACAAATTGCATAAAGCAAGGGAAACAAAGGACATCCCTGTTTGATTCCCCTCTCTAATTGAATCTGACCCGAAAGCTGTCCATTGACGGTCAGGCGGAGGATTGGGGTTTGATAATTCGCTAGTATCCTGTGATAGCATTCGCTAAACACCATTTTCTTCATTGTTTCAGCATCTAATGTGAGGAGTACCCCTGGAATCCTATGCTGTTCAACTTTCTCAATTAGGTGATACCTCTTTATATTATCGAAGGTTTGACATTGTTTAATAAACCCTGCTTGATTGGGTCCTATTAACATATGAAATCTGTCCTCCAGTCGAGAAGCTAATATCTTAGTGTATATTTTAGCGTCAATGTTGATTAGCGCTATTGGGTGATAAGACCCTGGTCTTTGCCTGGTTTCGGAAATAGCACCAGTTTGGCCTCATCCATTGACACTGTAACATGCCCAGTTTTTTTGAAGGAGTTATACAGACTCGTTAAGTGGGAAGCTGCAATTAGCCGATATTTCTTATAGAAAACAGCTGTAGGGCCATCAGGTACCAGAGCCTTTTTCAGGGGAAGTTTTCTTATGGCTGCATTAACTTCCTCCTCTTTAATGTCCTCCTTGAGATCTTCCCTGTCTGATCTAGGTAGCTTTGCAAGGGATACATCTGCCAGATATGTATTCAGCAGACCATCCTGTAGCCTATCTGAAGAATACAACGTGCAATAGAACCGTTCAAACCGTTCCCTCAGTATCAGTCACATTCTCCCCTTTACTAATTTTTAGAATTGTTTGGGCGGCCGTCCTCTGTCTTAATTGTCGTGCTAATAACGTACCCTCTCTATTGCCCCCTACATAATAATGTTGTTTAGCTCTAAGTAGGGTCCTTTTCACCTTGTTTGCCCTATTAAAGCTGTCCTCTAACTGCTCTATAGGTTTTCATTCTATCCCTCGTAGGGTAATACCCATTTTCGGCATCGCATTCTTAAGTTGTGTCTTAAAGTCCTCCTTTAGTTGCCGACTCATCTTCTCCCTCAAGGCTTTGCCTGCTATCAGTTCCCCCCTGATTACTGCTTTGAACCATTGCCATTGATGGTTAATATCCCACCATATCCCGGGGAGGTATCCGCCATTGCATTCTCCCCATAATATTCCTGAATTCTCTCCTCTATCTCCCCTGAGAAATCTGTATCAGTAAGGATCCATTCCGGTAAAATCCAATTCCAAAGCCCCCTACTACTGTGTCAAGACTTCCTGAATTCATTCCGTCAATCTGGCAGATACCCAAATATGATCTATTCGAGAATGGGTGGTATGAACGTGCGAGTGAAAAGTGAATCCCAACTCCTCAACCCTATTAACTCGGCACACATCAACTAACCCTAGTTGTGTAAATTTGTCTTTAAGTTGTTGTGATGGTGTGCCCTGTGGCGTGAATCCCACTTGGCTACTGTCAACCTCTGCATCCCATATTATGTTACAATCCTCAGTCAATATAAAATGACCCTCAGCTATATTTTTCAGAAAAATCTGTGTATAGGCTTGCAATCTAATACGCAGTTTGTCTTTTCTACATATGTGGGTTTCTTGAAGCTCAAGAAAATCTGGTTTCTCGTGCCTCAGAAAGGATCCCAGCATGCAGTGCTTTGTCACCGAATTTAACCCTTGAATGTTATACGTGAGTACTTTAAAACCCATGTTGAGTACCTAGTCCAACCAGACCCATTCCTTTCCGCAGATCCTTTACTTCTAATCCCCATTGGGGTCCGCAAGAATCAACGCAGACCATGTCATCTTTGAAATAGAATGCGCTTATCAGAACCATTGATTCTTGTATTTTCTTGTCCGCGTCCCCCTCTGTGTTTATCCTGCTGATTGCCCCCCCAATCTCCCCAACACACAATTCCCCCAATCACCCCTCCACCAAACTCTAACCCAGACCAGTACATGAGTACTGGTGACAACCACAGAGCAACCCCATCCATGAACCGGTAAACTACGTGGGACCAACCAACTGCAGAGAGATACACCAGCCCTCTCCAAAAGATCCTGATCCGGTCCTATGCTTCAACCCTCGATCCCATCCCGGCCCACCATCCCCAACTCTGTTCTCCCTCCCCCATTTGCTTCCCAGTGTCCCACCAACACTCTCCGGTGTACCTGGTTAATCTAGCCCCCCCGCCTACACGCCTCGGAATGTGGTGTGTCCTTCAACTTTTCCCAGAAGTTCAGAGCCCGGGCTTTCCTATTGTTTCTCTTTGCCATGGACCACTCCCACTGCTGCCTCTGCAGGGTGGTCTTGTCTCCTGCATCCGATGTCCCAGTCCGGGCTGTACTTTCGGTGCTACAACATCCAGACCTTCACACATTGTTACTCGAAACTGTCTACCCTTCCAGCAAAATAGCAAGCCAAAAGGAAAAGTCCACTTGTAACAAAGCTTCTCCTGGTTTAGAATGTTAGTGACTTGATTCATCAGCCTCCTTTTGAATAGGGTGGAATATGCCAGATCTTGATATAGCTGTACTTCCGAGCCATTGATGGTTAAGGACGTACCTGTAGGTGCTGCCCTCAAGATTTCTTCTTTCTGCCCATATGATGTGAATGCGGTCAGCATGTCTCAGGGTCGAGTCCCCAGCTCTTTCCTAAGTGGGCCCACTCTTTGGATTCTGTCTAGAAGGACATCGTCGAGGGAATCTCCAAAAGAAAATCCACACAGAGAATTTGAATTGAGTGCTTAAGATCTTTGTGTGTGATCTCCTCTGGGACGTTCTTAATGCAAATGTTTGGTTGCCTTGATCTGTGCTCAAGATCTTCACACTGAAAGCTTGTTCAGCAGTGTCCACACGCTCTCTTAATTTTGGAATGTCCTCTTTTATTTCTTGAACTGCAGTTTTTATGTCTGTTCTTAAGGTGGTTTTCTGCTCTTGAAAAGACTACTGGAGCATTTCCTTTAAGCGCTGTTGGTGATCAGCTAAGCATTGCATCAGTTTGTCTCTAGTGATTGCCATTGTGTGCCTGTGTTCTGTAGTCACAGTGTGTGGTGACCATAGTATTGCAGATCGGGACTCATTGGGCGTTCCTTTTGCCTCTGTTTGCAAGCACCTGGTGATTGTCCTCTCTGCCCCTCGAGTATTCACCTTGGGGGGGGTGCCGGGTACCTTTATCATGTTCTCCACCTTTAGTACTCAACATATGCTTCCTTAGGCGGTTTCCACTTAACAACCCTGACTACATTGACTTGACTGAATCGCAGGGGTTAGCAACTCTGCTCAGCCCTGTATCGAACCATGGTGTCTACTTTCACACACAGCATTAATGCCCACTGGCTACATCAACAAAGTTCTGATCCGGACAGAGCTGAGTACCAATACACTTCAGTCCCTTGCCCTTCACTGTGAGAGGGCCTACATGCGCCACTGTAATACCAAATAAACCCAAAGTCTCTCGATATCCTGTGTCGCCTTATCACCAAGGACCATGTATCCAAGAAAACAGCCCAAGCCCACCTGAATATCACGAATTATAGAGGGTCTTCCTCCTTTGACCATAGCTTTAGAGGTTTGCTAGCAAATGCGTGGCTATCTGCTAAATTATTGAATCCCACGGGCCTCCACACCCCTCACACATCCAGCACGTTATAGTCCTTAATTTACCCTAACCCCAGTTCTTCTACACATTCACCACTCGCCACACTGTCGCTGGATTTGGGGCTTGGCTGGCACAGCTTTTTACACTGTCCCTGATCTCTGTTCTGTTTTTGAGCTATAGTGTCCATATATGGGTAAAATTATACTCCGGCCACTTCTGCTTCGTGGATGTCGCCAACCCAGAGGGGTCTATTATTGTTCTAATCCCCAGAGAGCCGCCGTCCCTGTCCACCTTTCCAACACCAGAGGGTGCTTCACATAATTTTCTCCTCTGGTGTGCTGTGTGCTATTCTTCCACTGTTGCTTGCCTGCCGCCTGTCTCACCCACGCATTCCAGGGGGAAGGTACTTCCTCCTTTGTTTCCCCTTATACACCTTCTCCTTGAAGATACCCAGTGAACATTACATCCCACGTCAGCAAACTTCTCTGTTACAGTGATATGATATGGCATTTATAATGCGTCTATCCACAAGTGTTTCAAGGCGTGACAATGCAACAGAGGGAGGACAATGACAAAGATCTTACTAGGCCTAGTGAAATTGAGATCGAGCAAGTGCATGGGAGAGTGGAGGGGAAAAAGTGCCAGGGGAATGGGAGGATGGGAGAGTGCCATACAGGGGATAAGAAACAAGAAGTAATGTGGCCAGCAGGTGGCAAGTGCGAGGGTTAAATTGCAGACAGCAGGTGTCCAATAAGTGCAGGTAAGCGGACTGTAGGGTTGCAGATATAGACCCAAGTGCAAGGGTTGCAGGAGGTAGTGCAGGTGTGCAACTGGGCAGGCAGGGACCTGGGCCCGACTTCAGGGGGTAGCCAGGTGACCAGTGCAGTTTCAGAAAGGAGATCAACAGGGGAGAGGAAGAGAGAGGGCAGAAGCAAAGAGAAAGGACTTGAGGTGCTTATGGAACCAGAGATGGGTCTGCTTAAGTTTCAGAGAGGCAGGAAGGCTGTTTCAGAGGGAGGTGCCAGCCGAAGAAATAGATCTACACCCAACTCGCTGCTTGGAGAAGAGACTGACCCTGAGGGAGTTGGAGGTGAAGGAGCGAAGAGCTTGAGTAGGAAGATATTTCCGAAGAGAGAGTTGGAGGTATTGCAGACCCAGGCCCCAGAAGGCCTTGTGGACAATGCAGAGGGTCTTGAACTTGATCCTGCAGCCACTGGGAGCCAATGGAGAGATTTCCGGGCTGGAGACATACCATCCCTGGGCATGCGGCCAAGGACAAGTCTTGCAGTCCTGCCCTGGATGAGTTGTAGAGGGCAAAGGGGCAGGGAGATTTAAAAAGAGGCTGTTGCAGTAGTCCAGCCTAGAGAGAACCAGAGCTCTGGTTGTGTCACACTCACCATGTGTCTCTGCAGGAGCGATGGATGAGTCTCCTTTGACCCCGAGTTCTCACTTGCCCTGTTTCACCCGGAGGAACACATTGTTTTTTAGTGGGTTCTGATGCCACACGCTGTTATATGCCTTCATAGCAATGTGCCAGTTTCTTCACTAGCTAGAAAGTCCTTTCCACAAAAAAATGTTGCGTGGTGGATGTTGAGTGTCTGGAATTGTCCGTATTGTCTTTATTTTGCCAAGGTATTTTTGGGTGAGTAGCGCTGCGTGTAGAAGTCAGAGCCTCTGGTATGTATGCACAGCGTCATAGGTTCGAGCGCACCTGGTAATGTCTCTCCTTTCCTTTGCAGCAGTGGATTATAGAGTGGTAGTGCCTCGACTCTGGCTTCAGGGCTACTCAGAAGCTTCGGTAAGTATGCACCGCATTATTGGAGCGAGCGCAGAGAATAATGTCTCGTCTTTCTTTTGCAGGACTTTGGGCGCTCGGACTACGAACCTGGATTCCAGCGTAGCAGGAAGATTTCGGTGAGTATGCGCAGCGTTGCTGGAGTACGCGCATTAACGCAGTTCTTCTTTGTGCTTACAGGTGCCGGTATCGGATTCACCTCGTGACCGGAGAAAGCTGCGGTGTGGAGAATGCAGGTAAGCTGAAGCAGGACAATCCGAATCAGTAAGCGGAAGCAGGTTGATCCGGAGCTGGTAATCAGGTAAGCAGAAGCAGAATGATCCGGAGCAGGTAAGCAGAAGCAGGATGATCCGGAGCAGGTAAGCAGAAGCAGGATGATCCGGAGCAGGTACGCAGAAGAACAGTGAGTGTGTTGCTGATGCAGCTTACAGAAGCAACACGAAGCACTGGAAAAATCTTGGGTGTGGCTTATATAGCCAGCCACACCCAAACACTAGAGAGCTCATGGACTGTAATGCACTTCCTGTTTGGCAATAGGTTACCACAAACACCAGAAATGAATTAGAAGAAGGTATCTGCTATGGGTTTTTTGTGTGCCTATGCCAGGCCTGCCAGGCCTCCACCCAGATTGTCCCGATTAAATGCCTGGAACCCATGACAGGTTGGAAGGGGCAGAAGGTGAGGAAAAGAGGAATACCTCTGAGGATGTGCAGTTGGTAGTTTGACTTCTTAGAGATGTCAGAGATGTGAGGAGAGAAGGAGAGTGTGGAGTCGGAGATGACCCCAAAGTTCTTAGTCTCACAGGTGGAAGCAGGAAGAGAGCCAAGGGAGGCCGGCCAGAGAGTGACAGGAAAGAAAGGTGCAGGTGTGCTGATGAGGATGATCTCAGTTTTACTGGAATTATGGCAGAGATCATAGGCGGCACACCACTCCTGGATTGCAGACAGACAATCCGAGATGAGAGAGGGAGAAGAGGCGGCAGAGGGGAGCTTCAATAAAAGTGTCTTGAGCATAGCACTGAAAGGTGGAGCAGAGAGCAGCAATGCAGTGGGTATTGGTTGAACAGCCAGGGAGAAAGGTTAGACCCCTGGGGAACACCACAGGTAGAGAGTGAGATAGAGGAGAGGAAGGACCCAAGTTGGATCTGGGAGGATCGGTCCGAGAGGAAAGAGGTCAGCCAGGCCAGGGCCTGATCAATGATACCCAGGTGATTACAGAGCCATTTGAGCAGGGTGGCATGGTTGTCCACCTGGGGTGCCACGCCCTGCTCCTTTTACGGCTGGAATCTTTCTGCACACTCTCGATCTACCGGACCGATTGTACCTTTGCCATTCTGGTGGAAGCCACCTACTACACACACTCCCACAGGTGGGGGAGGGAGCAAAGGAGCATATCAATCCCCTTTTTGATTGGGGCTACAGACAAGCTACGATTAGCACGTCCTCCCCCTGCAGCAGCCATCTTGGAATCGTATCTCCCATATGTTCTATGTTCTTAGTTGACACACAAAAAGAGTTTGATTTGTATATTGTCACATTTTCCCCATGTCATAAAAGAAGCATGCCCTTGTCAAACTATAAAAAACAACCAAGTTACCTTTTGACACATTATCTTTTGTTATGAGTATTAAGGTCTTATAAGTGTCTTTATGTGATGCTGGAAATGCATTGGAGGGACATGGCCTCCATGTCCTTGCCCTGACTCTCTTATCATGTGTGTTCTGTGTTGTTTTCTGCACAGGAGTCCAGTTGGGACTCCTGGCAGTGCAGCTCTTCCTCTTTCTAGTTGTGGGTATGGCACCCAGTGTGTTGCCCACAGAGCAGGGTATGGGCTGGTGGCAGCTCCATGCTGTATTTCACAGGTGCTCTAAGTATCCCCCATTTTGTGTTACCCATGCCCTGCCATAGTAATCAGTGGATTCCTGATAGAAGGCAAGATGGCCCCTGTGGCCTCTTGGTTTCTATTGGCTGTTACCTTGTTTTCCCAACGTCCTGGGAAGACCTGACTCTGTCCCTTCCCCTGACTGACTGTTGGGTGGAAGAACCATATTTGGAATTTTGGGGAAGTCCTGGCCAGACTGGCGGGAGCCTTCCCAGTGACTGTATGCTGTGGGTACACCCTTGGGCTGGGACCTAGGTGAATAGAGTGTGTGACCAATATGCATTCTATGTTATAAGTGTCTGGTTTCTGTGTGTGTGACACAATGAATGAGACAGCCCTGCCTGAAAGTGACATGAATGCAGTGTGGTGTGCTGAAAGGCTGGGTGCTTGCCCCGATCCACATTCCTTGTTATGGGTGTCTGGGTGGAGGTGAATAGCCTGACTGCACAAGAGCCTAATTGGCTGCCTGCCTGCATGAATGCTCCTCTGTGTGATTGGCTGACTGAGCCTGGCTCAGCCAGAGTGAACGAGGGACAGATGTGTATATCTGGGAATCTCTCACATACCAATTTTTTCAGAAGGTGAAGTTGGAACTTGAAGCTGCTTACCCTTGAAGCCCAGCTGGATGAAGAGGAATTGCTGCTGCTTTCCTTCAATGTAATCTAAAAGCTATTGAGTCTGTCGAGTACTGATCCGAGAGAGGACCTGGCTAGGAGACCTCTCCCTGAGCTATGAGGGAACATTGTGCAAAAGTTGATCTTCATCAAGGTACCCTGGAAGCCAGTCGCGAAAGGCTGTCGACCGGAGAAGGGGTCCACCGAGAATCTTGAAGTAAAACACCAGGGCATTGAGGCCACCAAAGTGTATTGCTGTTGACCGGGGTTCAAAGGTTCTCCGTGACCACTGGAAGCTAATCAAATCGTGTTGCCCAGAAGCGGGGACAGATTGACGCTATGCTGTTCCACGGCCGGAGCCGCAATGCTCCACCTTTGCCTAAGAACATTCAACAAAGGGCTCCCTTGCCATCACCGTCAACTGCTTTGTCCCACTCGAGAAAGTCAAGGTCGTCGGCTGCCGAGGAAAGTCTTCTGCCACCCGAAGATAACAAAGACATCCCAAGGACACTGACAGAGTGAAACTTCGAAGTCCAGCCCTTGGTCGAGTCCCGATCGCCAAAGCTATCCCAAGGTACCTGCTGCGGCTGCAGCATCGACAGGCCGGAGGTCCACCGAAGCATCTCTCGACACCCAACACACACTGCTGGGCCAACATCCATCGTCAAGTCTTCTTTGCGGCACAGAACACTTTGATTCGAGATGGACCGCACACCTCATCCTCACAGGACTTCGACGATCAAACGTCGAAGAGCACCGCGTAGTTCGATGCTGCAGTCTCGGCACAAGTGTTCGCCTTTCTTCGAGGAATCTCAACGCCCTGTGGCTTCTGCTTTAAAGGGAGTCGACTCTCGTGAGATACGTCGACGAACCATCAAAGAAACTCTTCTATCTCAGGTACATTGGGGTGGTTGAACATTTTTACCAGGAAACAAGACTATTTAAACATTAACGAATTGAGCTTGTTAATACTCTCTATTACAGGTTGCCCAGGTGGGGGTCCTCATTCAGAACTGCCTCTAGGTATAGGAAATGCATTCTGCCCTTTTTTAACCTACCTTGCCTTCCTTCCTATGATCTATGCTGATACACATTGCTGTATGATTTGTATGCCATTATAACTGTCAGTAGTTGGTGCATTTTAAAGGAGTCAATAGCTAAGTGTGGTACCACATAGACATTGTATATATTGGCGATATTGGAATTGCCAGAGTACAAAGTGTGTTATTAATTGATGTATATATCTTGAACCTTGTTTTTTTATAAAGAACTTTTTTAGCATATAACATAGTTTGTGGACATTCCTTGCGTGTGGGAGCTTGGTGACTAGACTGTAGTTAAGGACCAGCCCGCATCACCTCCTGAGAGCTTAATCCTTTGTTGCTCATCCATACTACCATATAGAGAATCTTGGCGGGGGTGCTCATTGCTTCTAATCTCGCATATAGACGGCAGGAGTACAGATATCCCTCTCCAGTCTTTATACTGGTGGCAGTGGAGATGCTAAGGGTTTTAAGACTCACTGTGTAACCTTGCTGCCTACAAAATATCTACACTTTATTGATTTGAGGTTTTAGTTGTGTATACTAGGATAACTATATGACAAGCAATGGAATCTATTGCAAATGGAATATTGACCCGGATGAGCTTAGAGGCTCGCTAGAGTGCTTGTGAAGCCAGGGAGTTAGACTTTGAAGATACCTCTAGGGCTGGCCGGACTACCAGACTGATTGTGATGCTCTTGATGAAGGAGTGGGGGTGAAATCACTGAGGACCCTACCCCTGCGGTTATTATTGAATCTGTTTCTGGGATTGTTATCTCCTTTGCTGCCTCTATTTCTAAACCCTGCACTGCTCTTCAGGGGGAGGCCCTGAAGATTGAACTTTTAAAATTGGAGCTGCGAAGGGAAAAGTTAGCCTTTCAATACAAAAAGTTTGAAACAGAAGCAGAGTTGAAGAAAAAGGAGCTGGCACAGCAAGTAGCACTCACAGATAGTGACACTGAACATCAAAGACTCTGTTATAGAGTGCTAAGGTGAAGACTTCAGCTAGACCAGTTGGGGGTGTCAGGTCTCATGCCACTACTTTTATGAAAGATTTGGTGAATGTATATGTGGAGAGTTCAGATATTCTCCAATGGGTGGAGCATGAGATGGCTTGTCAAATCAATGATGTTGACCGACAGGATTGGGCTAAGTATTTGTTACGTAGAGTGTCTCAGACTGGTTATGACTGCATTCTGAAACTGAGTGTGGAAGAAAGGGGTCAGTATGAGTGCATGAAAACTGCTTTGATTGCGAGGTTTGGCAAGAAACCTATCCAATACCTTAAAAGGTTCCAGGAATATAAAAATACAGAGAATGGGGGTCATTACGAGTAGGGCGGTAAGGGATACCGGGCATCGGTAAGGAGAGCAGATACCCCTCTCCAATCTTTATACTGGTGGCAGTGGAGATGCTAAGGGTTTTAAGACTCACTGTGTAACCTTGCCACCTACAAAATATCTACACTTTATTATTGATTTGAGGTTTTAGTTATGTATACTAGGATAACTACATGACAAGCAATGGAATCTATTGCAAATGGAATATTCACCCGGATGAGCTTAGAGGCTCGCTAGAGTGCTTATGAAGCCAGGGAGTTAGACTTTGAAGATACCTCTAGGGCTGAGCTGATATGTGCCCTGGTGGACTACCGCCCTATTCCGAGGTCCCTTGGAGGGAACCCTAAGGAACGTGTGGTCTGACCACACGTCCCTTACGGGTCCCGCTAAGGGACCAGGGCGCTAATAATGGGCTTGCCATTCGCCAGCCCGTTATTAGCGCCCTCCCCATTCCCATTGAGCCCTATGGGTGCTGAAATGGGAATGGGGAATGGTTTGTTGAATGGGGACTTACCGGTCCCGCCAGGGTCAGACTACAGTGGTAAGTCCCCATTGAACAACACTCGTGCCGGACCCGTTATTGGAGGCAGTCATGGCGCAAATAGCACCATGACTACCTCCAATCTCGAAATGAGGTCCAATGTGTTTTGGGTTGACTGCTGCACGTATGAGCATGATGGGGTGGATTAATGGATACAAGGTGAAAACTTCTGTTGAATTGTCCCACCTTTTGTTTTCTGAGCATTTTTCTGAAGCCTTTTCAGATCTGCGTCAGTACATTCCTGACCAGAAAATGTTGGATCCCTTTAAGCTGGCCAGGCTGGCTGACAAGTGGGTCTCCCTCCGGGTGTCCCCAAAGGAACCGAGTGGGAAGGATAAGGACAAAGAGAAAGGGGTGTCTCAGGAGTCTGAGGAGTCCCATAAGCAATCACATTCTAGTAAACCTAAACCTCCCTCTCCTAAGAACCAAATATCTAGTGCGGATAAGTCTCATGGGGGTGGGAGCAAGAGTAGTAGTTCTCCTGCTGTAAAGCAGGCTCCCTGTGGATCCAGTACAGTACCTTGCATTCCTGGCACTTGTTGGTACTGTGGGACTCTGGACCACAAGCAGGGTGACCCCAAGTGTGAAGGTAAAGCACTTGGAGTCCAGGCTGTCAGCCTCACCTACCCTTGCTTCATGCCTGAGGTGGAGGCCACATTCCTCCCCTCCTCTACAGGAATCGCATTTGGTGCTCATGCAGAGATAGATCTAGTGTCCCTTTGTCAAAATCCGAAACCCATGGACCATTTGGTCTTCCTGGCACTTCACGACTACTTTCAACATTGCGGCAGAAAGTGCCATGCAACAGTCTAGTGTTTCCGAACTCACTGACAAGTCTGATTATGCTTCCTGTTTAGGTTTCACCTAAATGTTCGCTGTGTGGAGGTGCTGGTGTGTCTCAACGCTAGGACTGCCTAGCTCTGCGCTTTGGTAATTATTGCCCTGGTGTTCATTCTGTCTTCTGTGCCTTGCTGTGCTTCTCCCCTCTTTCCTGGTCTCCCTGGCTCCCATCTCCTTCTCCAGTTTCATTAGCTGCCTGCCTCACCTTTCTGCTACTCGCTTTGTTTTTGTATTCTGTTGCTGTGTTGCCACTACTGCCTGCTTCTTGATTCATCCACAACTGTTCGTTCCTTGTTTCCAGATGGACTTGGAATTCATCTGGAAGAAACTTTCCTTGCTTGCAAACCGCAGGTTTTTCCCCTTGGGGGGTTTTTTCTGCACACTTGGTGGTGTCTCCGGGGGGTGTTGTGCTGGCACTGCTTTTTAGGGGCTGGCAGGGTGGCTTCAGGAGAAGCTCGTCCATATCTTCAGGACTCCTGGACTAGATGCAAGACTCGAAGAACCCCATCTCTGACCAGGACCGCACTCCGGACACAACAGGTGAGACTTCCTAGCCAGGAGCCCGACACCCTTCGGGCCTGGGACCAGTATACTGAAGTACTGACTACCATCCCACAGAACATCCACAGATTTTTGAGAAGTGTCCTCCTGAATGGCCAGCCTTCCACTGGTTTCAGAGACACTGGGGCTAGTATGACAGTGGTGGACAGGACCCTGCTCATGCCATAGGACTATGTAGGTGCTCCTCTGAGAACTACCAGGTTAGCTGGTGGGCCACCCAATTATCTCCTGTAGCCCTAGTCACCATCACGATTTCAGACAAGACAGAAAAGCTTCCCGTCTTTGTTCAGGACAACGTGCCTGCCCACATCCTGTTGGGCAATGATCTAGAAGAGTTGGGGTGGATCTCTGATTGACTACCCCTGACTGCTATTGCTACTGCAGTCAGTAGGTCTCAGGCAAAAGCAGGTATGACTGATAATCAGTTACGCACACCAAGCGGGAAACCAAAGGCGAGAAGGAAGAGCAAGAGGACTACCTCTGCGAAGGTTGCTCCTTCTCCTCCTGCTGTTTCAGCAGCACCCACTGGGATCGAGTCTCTGGATGGGCTGAGTTCAGTTGTTACCCGAGACTCAACTCCTGAGGGAGAAGATAAAGAAGACCCTCCTGCAGGAGAGGTACAAAACCCAGAGGATCACCCTGACCTTCAATGCCTGCTGACTGAAGAGGGGCCCTCTAGGGGAGACTTCTGCAATGGTCAGGGAGAGTGCCACTCTCTCAAGTGCCTAAGAAAACAGTCACAGGCACAAGGTGAAGTGCCTAGTCTTTCAAGATGTATTGGGAGGGTGAGCTCCTTTGTAGTGAACCCACTAAGCCTGAACCTTGTGCTCTCAAGGGTTGGTGGTACCCAAGGTGTACAGGCCCTTCCAGTTGCAGTTGGCACCTGAGGTGCCCTTAGCTGGTCATCTTGGTACTAAGAAGACTAAGAAAAGGCTTGCTGCACATTTCTAATGGCCCCAGATGGGAGTAGAAGTGGGGTCCCACTGCTGGACCTGTCCCACTTGTCAGTTGTCTGGCAAGATCAGGTGCACACCGGTTCATCATGGTACTGGTTGAACATGCCACCAGGTACCCTGAGGCTGTACCCCTTTGGGCCATTACTGCTAAGGTGGTTCCCAGGGCTCTCCTGGGCATTTTCACCAGAGTTGGATTCCCTAAAGAGGTGGTCTCTGACAGAGGATCCAACGTCATGTCTAGTTAAATGCAAGCGATGTGGAAGGAATGCAAGGTAACATACACATTCTACACCTCCTACCATTCCCAGACCAATGGTCTGGTTGAGAGGTTTAATAAGACTCTCAAGGGCATGCTGGGTTCTTTGGAAGAGCCCCTAAGGTGGAAATGAGATCTCTTCCTACCATTCCTGCTGTTTGCCTATAGAGAAGTGCCTCAAGAGGGTGTTGGTTTTCGCCCCTTTGAGATTCTCTTTGGACTACCCATGAGGGGGCCCCTTGCCTTAATCAGAGAAGGCTTGGAAGCCATCCCTCCAGCTCCTGCCAATCAAGTGGGGGACTATGTGTTAAGCCTCAGAAGGAGGATGGCACAGATGATGGGCCAGGCATCAGCAAATCTTAAGGCAAGACAAGAATTGAACAAGTACTGACATGACCTTAAATCCTTAAAGGACAGAGGATCCTTGTGATGGAGCCTATCAAGTCTAGAGCTCTGGGAGATAAGTGGACTGGACCCTTCCGAATAATCTCCAAGATGGGCGAAGTCAACTACCTGGATGACATGAGAGTTCTTGGGGTAGCCCCTCGGGTATTCCACATTAACAGGCTCAAGCCTTTCTACAGGTAAGAGGAAGTCTCATGGCTTCTACTAGCTTCAGAGCAAGAGGAGGATGAGAGTGAGCCCCTCCCTGATTTTCTGCAAAGAAACCTTCAGGATGGCTCAGTGGAAGGAGTACATCTCTCTAGATCTGACACCAGAGCAGCAGAGGGCCTTTAGGGCTTTGCTTCGGCAGTATGCCCCTCTGTTCTCACTGACGCCAGGCCTCACCCGTGGTTCAGGCACAAAATTGACAGTGTACCTGTCAAAAGCATATGCTATCGGATGTCAGATATGGTAAAGAACCACATCCAGGCTGAGGTCGCCAAGATGTTGGATCTGGGTGTAATTGAACCCTCAACCAGTCCCAGGTACAGCCCTTTAGTCCTTGTCCCCAAGGCAAGTTCCCAGACAGGTGCCAAGGATTGGAGGTTCTGTCTGGACTGTAGAGGAGTCACTGCCGTCACCAAAACTGACGCTCGCCCATTGCCCAGGGCTGATGAGCTTGTGGACACCATAGGTGCTGCCAAATTTGTTAGCACCTTTGACCACACTTCAGGCTTCTGGCAAATAGGTCTGATGTACCAGGCCAAGGAAAAAACTGTATTCTCAACACCTAAGGGGCTCTACCAGTATAGAGTCAGGCCTTTTGGTTTGAAGAATGCACCTGCCACCTTCCAAAGGTTGGTCACTCATGCGCTCAGTAGTTTAAAGGCCTATTGTGTGGTCTATCTAGGCGACATTGCTGTCTACAGTTCCACCTGGGCAGAGCATTTGACTCATTTGGATCGGGTGTTGCAGGCCTTGATAAGGGCTAATCTTACTATCAAGGCCACCAAGTGCCCGATTGCTCAGGGAAAAGTCACTTATCTTGGCCAGGAGGGGTCTAATCCAACCTTTCCCCAGTAAAGTACAGGATGTACATGACTGGGAGACTCCCATTACTCAAACCCAGGTGAGAGCCTTTTTGGGTCTCATTGAGTATTATCACAATTTCATGGCAGACTATGGAACGATAGCTGCACCCCTGACAGTACTGACTTCACCCAAACAGCCTAGGAAGGTTAATTGGACTGAAGACTATCAGAGGGCCTTTGATGGCTTGAAAGAATGTCTGTGTATGGCACCTGTGCTGTGTGCGCCTGATTACAGCAAGCCCTTTATCGTTCAAACTGACGCCTGCGACACCGGAATTGGAGCCATCTTGTCCCAATTAGATGACAAAAGGAGGGAACATACAATCATATTCATCAGTAGACAACTCAAGGGTAGAGAATGTAGGTGGGCTACTGTTGAAAAGGAATGTTTCAGCATAGTTTGGAGCCTTAGGCGTTTTAGGCCTTACCTTATGGGGTCTACCTTCAAGGCCAAAACCGACCATAAGCCCTTAAAGTGGCTTATGCAGATGAAGGGTGAAATCCCTTAACTGCTCAGGTGGTCCATTAGCCTGCAAGGGCTATACTTCACTATTGAGCATAGACCAGGGTAGAGTCCTGAAAATGCAGATGGCCTTTCCAGAAGGTATGTTGACTGTCTGGATGAAGGTGTTAATCTCGTGGGTGATTAGACCACGCTAACCTCAGTCTGGGGGTGACGACTGTGATGCCGGAAATGCATTAGGGGGGCAGGGCCTCCATGTCCATGTCCTGTACTCCCTTATCATGTGTGTTCCGTGTGGTTTTCTGCACAGGAGTCCAGTTTGGACTACTGGCAGTGCAGCTCTTCCTCTTTCTGGTTGAGGTGAACAGAGATCCTTAGGCTACCCTTAAGGCACCCATGGGTGGGGGTACAACCCTGTATCCCTAGTGTATGTTTTTGGGCACCTGCGTGTTGCCCACAGCAGTGTACGGGCTGGCGGTAGCTCCATGCTGAATTTGATAGGTGCTCTGTGTATCTTCCATTTTGGGATACCCAGGGCCTGCCATGGGAATCAGTGGATTCCTGATAGAAGGCAAGATTTCCCATGTGGCCTCTTGGTTTCTATTTCCTGTTACCTTGTTTCCCCAAAGTCCTGGGAAGCCCTGACTCTGTCCCATTCCCTGATTGGCTGTTGGGTGCAAGAACCGTATATGGTATGGTGGGGAAGTCACGGCCAGAATGGCTGGAGCCTTACCAGTGACTGTATGTTGTGGGTACACTCTTCGGGTGGGACCTTGGTGAATAGAGGAGGATGTGCCCAATATGAATTATATGTTATCTGTGTCTGGTTTCTGAGTGTGTTACACAATGAATGAGACAGCCCTGCCTGAAACTGACAATAATGCAGTGTGGTGTGATGAAAAGCTGGGTGCTTGCCCCAATCCACATTCCTTGTTATGGGTGTCTGGGTGGGAGTGAATAGCCTGATTGCATGTCAGCCTGATTGGCTGCCTGCATGCATGAATGCCCTTCTGTGTGATTGGCTGACTGAGCCTTGCTCAACCAGAGTGAATGATGAACACGTGTATATCTGGGGACTTCTCACTTACCAATTTGTTCAGAAGCTGAAGTTGAAACTTGAAGCTGCTTTCCCTTGAAGCCCAGCTGGAAGAAGAAGAATTGCTGCTGCTTTCCTTTGATGAACTCTAAAAGCTGTGAAGTCTGTTGAGGACATATCTGAAAGAGGACCTGGCTAGGAGACCTCTCGCCAAGCTATGAGGGAACATCACACAAAAGCTGATCTTCATCAAGTTACCCTGGAAGCCAGTCCCGATAGCCTGTCGACCGGAGAAGGAATACACCGAGAATCTTGAAGTAAAGCACCAGGACATCGAAGTCATCGAAGTCCATTGCCGTAGACCGGGGTTCAGAGGATCTACGTGACCGCTGGAAGCCAGTCGAGTCGTGTTGACCAGAAGCAGGGACAGCTTGACGCCATGCCGCTCAACGATCGGAGCCGCATCGCTCCACCTTTGCCTAAGAACATTGAATGAAGGGCTCCCTTGAAATCACTGTCGACCGCGTTGTTTCGCCAGAGAAAGTCAGGGTTTTCGGCTACCGAGGAACGTATGCTGGTTGGTTTCCCACCAGCCGAAGCCGACAAAGACGTCCCGAGGACACTGATGGTGTGAAAATCTGAAGTCCAACCCATGATCGAGTCCTGATTGCCAAAGCTATCCCGAGGTATGTGCTGCGGCTGCAACACCGCCAGGCCAGAGGACCGCTGAAGCATCTCCCGACCACTGCTGGGCCTACATCAATCACTGAGTCTTCTTTGCGGCACCAAACACTTTGTACCGAGGTGGACCCCACACATCATCTTCACAGGACTTCTACGATCAATCGTTGAAGAGCACTGCGAAGCTCGAAGCTGCATTCTCGACGCAGGTGTTCAGCTTTCTTCAAGGAATCTGGATGCCCTGTGGCTCTTGCTTTAAAGGGAGTCCACTCTTGAGGGATCCGTCGATGAAACATCGAAGAAACTCTTCTATCTCAGGTACATTGGGTTGGTTGAAAATTTTACCAGGAAACAAGACTATTTAAACATTAATGAATTGGGCATGTTAATTAATACTCTCTTACAGGTTGCCCAGGTAGGGTTCCTCACTCAGAACTGCCTCTAGGTAGAGGAGACAGCATTCTGCCATTGTTTAACTTAACTTGCCTTCCTTCCTATGATCTATGCTGATAGACATAGCTGTATGATTTGTATGCCATTATAACTGTCAACAGTTGTTGCATTTTAAAGGAGTCAATAGCTAAGTGTGCTAATCAGCCTCCTACGTTTTTGTGGACTGAAACCCTGTTGATTTTGTTAATATTTGAAGACCTGCAAGATTGCCTAAAGACATTCCCAGCAAATAGGTTCTGCTTAAGAGGATCCTGCAGTGGAGGCACTTGGATCTGTCTGCTCCAGGCCGAAATCAGCGATTAGGCTTGTGAAACCTGCGGTCACAACACAAGACCTAATTTAGGTCTCACTGTATGTTCTAAAAATAATAAAAAATATTGCTTGGACATTGATTTATTTTGACAGTCGAAATCATCATCTCTAGCTTCTGAATTAAAAACGCACTGCTAGTTTTGCCGCCATGGGCAATATATATATATATATATATATGTCCAGATTTGGACTGGCCTATAGGGATCTATGGAGATTTTCCAGTGGGCCTTTGCACCCTTGGCCTCTTTTGTTTGTTTAACCTATTTTATTTCCACATTTTCTCATATGAGAAGGGTTGGGCTACTGAAAATGTATAATATGGGGCCACTTTGAAAATTATTTCCTGGGCCTCTTTTGGTTCCCAGTCCACCCCTGTATATGTACACCATAAAAATAAAAGCAGTCATGAAACTGCTGCAGATAGAATTTACAAAATATAATCAGCATGGTGTTTACAAACCAAAGTTGCAAAAACACCTGCTGTAAACAATAATTCTATCAACTACAGCTGGGTGATATGTGTTTAGGTGCCTGGGTTGGAGACTGGTCTGAAATCTTGGCTTGGCCCAAAATGTGTGCTCCCAGGCAAACAATTGCATCGCACTATGCCTTATCTGTCAAAAATTAAAAGAGTCTGGTCACAGTGGCCATTACTTCCATGAGTCCCTCGAGAAGTAAAGACTCATTGTGCAACATCGTTTTCTGTGATGTCACTACATATGCAAATAAGAGGGCCCCAATAAGAGTCCCGAAAATCCAAGGGGCGGCCCCGACAATGTTATCAATCACAATGGAGATGAGGCTATTGCATAAATGGTGGCAGCCATAAGGCATCAGAGAGTGTGTCTGTGGCATCAGCTTCTGGTGGTTGGTTTCTGGTCACTGGAAATGATGTCACATGAAGTAGTAGGGCATGGTACTTTAAGATTCACCTTCATAAGGGTTTGAGGTGCAAGGCCGAAAACCCTTCTGCTACGTTTCCATAGCCCCTATTGTCTAATTTTTCCATGCCCCACAGAAGATGTTGCCTGTGCACCTCCTTTCTTTCACCTATCAATGTCTGTTCCCCCTTTCCGAGAGCTTTGGTGATCGTCTATTACAGCGTTCAGGTACAGGGCAGCCAACCGACAACGTTTTCAGCAAGGCGATCGAACTTTGAAAAAGCTTGCCTGATTCTGACCATCTGGGCTCTGCACACCCCCTCATCATCTGCAGTTTCGTTTACCTGGCATATTAGTCCCCTCTTTATTTGCACTCTCTCCTCTCATCCTTCAAACACTGAGTATTGCTTTCTGATGCTTTTCATTACAGCAAGGTTTTTGTAAAGTGGCAGATTGTGTGCATTCATTTGAATCAAGGCAAGCCTAATTTTCAGTAACGGAATCCATCGGTTAAAAAGTTACTTTAGGGAAAAAATGCTGAACTTTGTGAATTCAGTCTGCGGTCAACAGTGCTACATTATTGCTATTGCTTTACAGTGCTTATGGAAACATACTTGCCAACCCTAAGATGTACGGTGGCTGTTTTTTCTTTAAGTAGTCCTAATGTCTACAGATTTAAATACCAGATACACTTTTATGGTATATACAAGAATAACTCAGACGTGGTAACATTTGCATTCCAAGCTCTTTCTTGAAGGCAGAAGATGAATCAGGCCCACTGACTGTGGTTCCATTGATACATGCAACATTGTGCTTCCAAAGAAAAGGGAAGAATTATGTGGGAAAATATAAAGGCTGCAAGACTACAATCAACGTCATTAGAATGGGAGCAGGGACAGCCATCCTGATGGACCGATATTGGGCTTGTGGATTCAGAGCTTACATGAAGCTGCCCAGGGATTGGGGAGGGATGTGTTCCTTTGTACTCATACATGTTCCTGCATTAGTGATTCCTAAAAATCACTTGAACATTGGAGCATTTCCAAAAGCAGATGCCCATTTGAGGAAGAGAATATCACTTGAGTTCCTCAATCAAACCCGGAGAGAGAATAATTCTTCACCGAAATCAATAGAAGCCTTTGATGCCATTCCATATGAGCATAGGTTGTTCAGCCAGACTGCAGCGGTCTTCACGACTATCTTTATGCCTGGGATCCGAATGATGGCCAATGCCAAATGGCTATAGATTACCAGATGGGAACTCCTGCAGACGGTCAATACTACTAGGATTCAATGTGATCAAGGAAGAATTGAGGGCCATAGGATTGATGACCCTCCAGAACAGATATGTCCTTGATATGATCACAGCAATGGATGGAGGTGTTTGCGGCAAAATCAGGCCATCATGTTGCACGTTCATACCTTCTCATGATGACGAGAATGGGACATTGACAGAGGCCATAACGCTGCTGACAAACCTGCACAACAAGATGGAAGATGAGACAGAAGATATTGCAGATGACAGCTGGTTTGCGTCAATCTTCTCATGGGTTTCACAATGGATGGTGAATATTTTCAAGCTATACTTGTGATGGTGATGTTTGGTTTCTGTGTAATCAGGATAATGAATACACAGTATAAAAAGACAGCAAAGATGGCTGTAGGAATTAAGATCATGATAGCTGTCGAGTCAGGATTCAGACCCAAGGAGTTGACGATGAAGAAATCAGAGATTACATAAAGACCAACATTTTAGCACCAGAGGGAACAAAGTCTCTGCATCGAAGGAATCACAATAAGTATGTGGGATGAGGGATTAACTGCTCTCCGAATGGCCGATGCAGCCAGATGACCTCGAGTATCGATGAACATGTTATGTTATGTTATGTTATGTTATTTTGCATTTATATAGCGCCTTATATACCATTGGTATGGTCTGAAGGCGCTGGTAGGTTGAACGACCTTGGCAACCGAAGTTCAGATCAGTAGAGAGAGTAGAGAGAGTTAAAGGTGCGTGTGAACACTGGCTATGTGTGCAGCTGGTGCGGTATTCGTGCAATAGCTGCTTCTTAGCGGTAGGTGTGGTGGTTGAGAGATCAGGAGTATGTGTTCGTTCTGGCATGATTTATCCAGACTGAGTGTGGCTGCGTTAGGCCTGAGGAGAATGCCTGGCTTGGGGGTGTGTAACCAGCAGTGTTTTACTTAGAATGCTGTGGAGTATGCGGTGGATGTTAATATGGGAACAGTTATACCGAATGGTGTCATAGTATCTCTGTGTTGTAGTTGAGTGGTGGTGTAGAGGGGAGAGTAAGCATGGTGGTGTGATATGATGTGTTATATGCTCTTTCAAAACGTTCTCTGCATTCCAGACCATACTATATACGTCACACAGTTCTATGCGCTCCAGTCCATTCCATGCACTCCTATCTACTCCATGCATCCCAATCTCCTCCACACACTCCGGTTCGCTCGAGCACTCATGTGTTCCAGTCCGCTCCGCATGCTCCAGTCCCCCCAGCATGCTCAAGTCTGCCCTGCGCGTTCTAGTCTGCCCCATGCATGCACTCTTGTCTACTACATGCACTTCACTCCATCCATCCACTCTACGCATTCAGTATCTCTACGCAACTTGTCCGCTCTAGTAACAGGTCAGTTCCACTCTGGGCACTCGTTTGCTCTAGGCACTCGTTCTCTCCAGGCACTCGTCATTTTATGCCCTCACACGCACTATATATTCACCTGTTTTGTTCACTCATCGGCTCTACGCACTCACCCCCTCAATGCGCTCGTCCCCACTATGCACTCAGCCCCTCTATGCAATGAGCCCCTCTATGCACTCATCCCCTTCTATGCACCCCTTTTTTCATATGCCCTCTTTCACTCATATGAACTCGTCTGCTCTATATACTTGTCGGCCCTACACACTAGTCTGTTCTATGCGGCCCTCCACTCAATACGTTCTTCTGCTCTGCCCATCCATCCCGCTCCACTCATCCATCAGTTCCCCGCACTAATCTGTTCTACGCCCTCATCAGCTCTGCATGCATTCCGCACTCATCCGTTCTACGTGCTTATCCGTTCTGCGCACTCACCCGGTCTAAGTAACTCCTCTGCTCTTGGGATTTGTCTGCTTTATCCCTTGTATGCACCATACCTTCATCTGCTCTATGAATTCATCCACCCTGTGCAATCATTTGCTCTCTGCACTTGCCCGCTCCTGGAACTCACCAGCTCCCCATGCACATCCGCCCTCCGCACTCATCCGCCCTCCGCACTCACCCGCCCTCCGCACTCACCCGCCCTCTCCACTCATCCCTCCCCGCACTCATCCACTCCCGGCCCTCATCCGCTCCCCGCACTCATCCGCTCTCTGCACTCATTCGCTCTCCGCGCTCATCCGCTCCCTGCTCACATCTGGTCCCCACGCATTCAACAGCAATATGCACTCATCAGCCATATGAAGTCATTCGCTAATATGCAGTAATCCTGTTCCATCTATTCGTCTGTTCTCTACACTCATCTGCTCTATACCTTCATCCGCTCTGTACACCCATCCGCTCTGTACACCCATCCGCTCTGTGCACCCATCCACTCTGTACAACCATCCGCTCTGTACACCCATCCGTTCTGTACACCCATCCGCTCTGTACAGACATCCGCTCTGTAGGCCCATCCGCTCTGTACACCCATCCGCTCTGTACACCCATCCACTCTGTGCACCCATCCGCTCTGTACACCCATCCGCTCTGTACACTCATCTGCTCTGTACACCCATCCGTTCTGTACACCCATCCGCTCTGTACAGACATCCGCTCTGTACGCCCATCCGCTCTGTATGCCCATCCGCTCTGTACATTCATCCACTTTGTACTTTCATGCGCTCTGTACTTTCATCCGCTCTGTACACTCATCCGCTCTGTACTTTCATCCGTTCTGTACACTCATCCGCTCTGTACACCCATCCGCTCTGTACACCCATCTGCTCTGTACACTCAACCGCTCTGTACACTCATCCGCTCTGTATACTCATCCACTCTGTATACTCATCCACCCTGTACACTCATACACTCTGTACACCCAGGCGTTCTATAGAGCCACGCTTTCTATACACTCATGTGTTCTATACACTCAGGTGCTCTATACACTCATGTGTTCTATACACTCAGGCGCTCTATACACTCAGGCGCTCTATACACTCAGGCGCTCTATACACTCAGGTGCTCTATACATTCAGGTGCTTTATACACACAGGCGCTCTAGACACTCAGGCACTCTATACACTCAGGCGCTTTATATACTCAGGTGCTCTATACACTCAGGTGCTCTATGCATTCAGCCGCTCTATACATTCAGGCGCTCTATGCATTTATCCCCTCTTCATACCCAATGTAAAATCAGAAGGATCTTTGAAAGGAGTAATGAAAAGTGTGACTCCAAAGAAGCACTTTTTCAAGAAAGGATGCCGAGATGTGGAAACTGGTGGAGGAGTGGTTGATGAATCGAGCAGAGGGGGGAGTGTAGAGGAGCAGCCGCTTGCCTCTAAGGAAATCCCACCCCTATTTTGCCTTTATGTTGGAAACCAGAAATTGCGATATGTGCAACCGCAGTAATGATACCTATACCACAAAGAATCTTCGAGACAAGGTATGCGTTAAGAAGACCCTATGTGAAGTGTTCCCGAAAGACTGATGTTGTCTCCTGAGAGAAGCGCCTGAAGAAGTGTGAAGACGTGAAAAGAAGAAGCTGGTGATGTCCAAAAAGTTGAGAGTGACGGATTGGGAAGGATGACCAAAGAAGGGAATGCATAGGTGATCTAGAATTTGATGGCAAAGTAAAGAATTGAGAAGGCTTTTGTGTGCGGAATGAAGATTGCATGTGTGAAGAGCACTGCAGAAAACACTAGCCATTTTACAATTGCTCAGATGCTGCAAAGCAAGTAGACTAAGTATTCATAAGGCTGGTTCTATGTAGTATATAGACTGTAGACGGTGCCGCCAACATATATCTATAAAGAGTTCTGGACATTCGATGTTACAATTTTAGTAAGCGCGTCTACATGAAGGAAGGCGGATTGAGAGCTATGCGTGTGTCACAGCAAAGTAAAGGCTCGAATTTGAAGCAAGACCAAGGAGGCTGTCGGCTTGATGTCAAAGACTGGAAGCACCCAAGAACTGCTTATCAGCCTTCGAAGAACAGTATACGTGAGAAGCAGAGGCATCCCTTGATCCAGTTCCAAAGAAAGAACACCATGAGTCCCAAGTTTCTTTATTAAAGACAATTAAAGGCCATAATATGAGAAAATTCACAGTCTCTGTTCACGTGAGGCGAGGTTGAAAATAGACGGGCATGGTGCACCCGATTGAAGATAGTGTGCACACATTACCTTATATTCCCAGAGGCGAGAAGCTACTACAAGGCCAACTTCAAAGACAATATGAATGGCAGACGATATGAGTGATGAGAGATGTTGGGCTAATTGGGTGGGGAGATATGGTCAATTTCACCCAACAGCACCTGGGGTACCAGTTTATGTGCTGCTAGAGCATTGAATGTTCCAGAAGGGTACAAGCGTGCCAACCAATTATAGAAGGCTGTATAATGAAGAACTTTATAGTTTGAGAGCCAATGAAGTGTTGTGTTTCTAAATTATTGTTGAAGTTGACATGCACTATAAATTGCACTAGGGGAGGGAGTGAGTGCCCACCTGATTATAGTGACACAATCATGATTCTATCCCATATAGAAAGTATACTTAGACATTCCCCTTGAGCCAACCACAATCTCCCGTAGGATTTCTTAGCTTTCCATGTAGTATGACGTCACGTATGACACATTTTTAGTATATAAGTGTTGTTTTTTATGAGATGCTTGAGGTATGCTGTGCGACGTCTGTAGATGTCCTTTGTACTGTTTTAGACAATTGTTAATAAAACAGAGTTATTTGCCAAGTTCCTGAGTCAGTCTTATTATTTAGTTTGAGAAGTTATTCTCTGTCCCATCTATAGTTTGATGTGTTACCTTGAGTAAAAGGGCCTCTTGGGTTCAATATCACAGAATCCCCATCAATCCTATGCAAAGTTGTTTGATTCTGAATCATATTTTAAAAACTGTAATCATGTCAATAATACACCCATGTCCCCGCCGTATCATGATTGTCTGTGCTTCAGCCAAGGTCTACACTTGTGTTTTTACAATATCATGTTTCTCTGGTGGTATGTACCTTTCAACCCGTAGTGAGGCTAATTAGGAGGGTTAAGAATAATGCAAGTGAGGCTGCATAAGAC
This sequence comes from Ambystoma mexicanum, assembly GCF_040938575.1. Lineage (NCBI taxonomy): Eukaryota > Metazoa > Chordata > Amphibia > Caudata > Ambystomatidae > Ambystoma > Ambystoma mexicanum. The sequence goes on along the minus strand of NC_090923.1, from coordinate 410,303,818 downwards.
AAAAATAGCTTCATGAATAGACTGTCAATGTGCCAAGGGCTTCAAACAATAAAGCACACATCTTTACATGCTGTAAAGTACAAGAGTACTTTATGGTAGGTTTCCAGAGGAAAAGTAAAAGAAGAAATACTAACTGCTGACATGGATGGACCTCTGTACAATTGGGACACTCCACTTCTTCCCAAGTTAATTAAACAGTGTTAACCAGACTCCAGTAAAAACCTCCCACCGTTTTAGGAATGTTGATTTTATGTTATGTTCTGTGATGTTAAGAGTTATTTTATACTGTGAAGTCAGTCTAACAGAATTGTTTGTGATGATTGGCAAAAATCCGTTTTTAAAACTATGCGGAAGGCCACTAATATTCACTAATAGACGCTGCTGCATGACCGGTAAGGAAAATCAATACATGAGAGGCTGATCATTGCTCAAATGTGACTTATTATTTCAGGACAATCTCTTAGACCGTAGCCAATAGAGCACACGTCCAGTTATTCCTCGTATTCAATGACAACAGGCAGCAACGTATTTAACAACCAAGGAACTTGACTTGCACTAGGGTTATGGCTCTAGGACTCTATGGTAGGCTCTATGGTTATGTCTTAATTATAATTGTTCAATGGCTCTAAGATAAGGCTCTGTGGCAGGGGTCCACAATGTATGCCCCCCCAAATGCTATGCACTATGACTCCCATGTTGCATTACCATTGCCTGTGCTGGCTAGGGCTGATGGGAATTGTAGTCCAAAACATCTGGAGAGACAAAGGTTGCAGACCTCTGCTCTGCTCTAGGGTTATGTCTCTATGGCTCTATGGTTATGTGTAGGTAATAGACAAAAGCCATTGTAATTCAACGTGATGAGGTCTTGAACAGCACAAAATCTGCTATTTTAATCGCCGCTTGGCACTAAATAGTTGCCAGTATTACTTTATCCAAAATAAATAATCTTGTGATCAAATATCTCCTGTTAGCACTATTGATAGAATGTTGATCGATAGACGAGAAGTCTAAATCATGCCCAACCCACATCGGCCTAATGCTCGGCTGCACGGCTTGAACATTAGTTGTAGAAAAGGAATCCAACATGCCATATTACTTGATTACCCTCCCATAACTCTCATTACGACAACCCCACCCTTCTCGACCATTTTCTTACATCATCGGATGATTCACATGATTTAAACACCTGGGCGGGCATGTGGGTGGCGGAAAAGGAAACATACATTCCCTATCTTTTTAAATCCATCAGGCCTGTTGGTTACTTTGTTGGTGGTTGGCCATGGCAATGTTGTTTTTTTTTAATGATGTTAGTTTGTAATAATCTGATGAATTCTTATTTACTGCAGTGTTACTGATTCACTCCACCTGCTTAAAGACAATAATGCATATTGAAACTAGTGGCTTTTTTCAAAAGCCAAACGTTGAATACGGACGGAAGCCCCCTTTCTTAATGTCTTAATGTGCATTTTTGTAGTGGGCATATTCCTTTTGACAACAAGGTAGAGGGTGCTCAGGAAACAAATAAACAATTTCCTTGCGCTGGAATAAGTGCACGAGAAAAATGGATATATGATTTTTTTTCTGGAGAAGAAACCAAGTTAATTGTATGATCCATATACATGGGAAACAGAAACAAGGTATTTTTCTGAAAGGTCTTCATGGAAATGTTTCCTGCATGCATGGCTGCAATTCTCAATGTGTTGGTCTGGATAGTCGGATTGCAGAGGTCCTTGTTCTTTTGCTAGCAGATCGCCATTGTAATTGTAGTTGGTTATTTATAACGGCTTAATACCCAGGCCAGGCCCGAGTAGTCTGAAAAAAAATCGCTGCACTCAACTACGGGAGCAGTCCTGTAAAATATGATCACAGCACATTTGTAAGGAACAAACAATAAGAGAAGACGGTATGAAGGTAGGTTTCAGGGTAATCTGTTTACTTATCTTCCCCAGTCTAAAATAAGGAAATGGTATCAAATTAAAAGAACAACCTTGCAGGCAGGGGCTTTGCTAGGGGTGGGTGGGGACTAAGGGGGCTATAGCCCCTGATCTTTTGGTTGTAGCCCCGGATAGAATCTCAGGAGTTACAGCCAAAAGACTAGTTACCCTCCAGTCCCAACAGTTCCGACATCAGCGTAGCCTGGATCATTTCCAGACCTAGCAACTCCCCTGCTTGCAGGCAAAAGGTATGAGCATCTACCTCAACCGGTTTGCAGCCTGACAAGCCTGCAAAAAGAATGTACCAAGAATGCAACAATTGTGAAAGGGTAAGAAACAAAATGGTTGAAGGTGTATGAGAGGCAGTAACAGCCTATGTACATAATCTCCACCACCAATTATGTCGTTCATCTGCACAGTAGCATCTCTGCCCCCTGGTGCCGATCATTCTGCTCTGTGTACCTGCACCTTTATCAGTCTGATCCCAAAAAAACAGGATGGCGGATTTTGCTGGATATGTTTCTGTGTGAACACATCCTGCACTCACACCGTTTCTCATATTTGATCTGTCTCAGTGCTAGCACACATGGACATGCACAACCTTGTCGATTCAAGGAGTGCTTTGGCCTACAGACGGGTCATAAAAGTGTGTGTGCGTATGTGTATGTGCTTCGAAGAGAGAGTGTGTGAGAGAGAGAGAGAGAGAGAGAGAGAGAGAGAAAGAGAAAGAAAGAAAGAGAGAGAGAGAGGGACATAGAACGAGAGAGAAAGAGAAAGAGAGAGTGAGAGAGAGGGAGAGAGAGTGAGAGGGAGAGAGAGAGAGAGAGAGAGAGAGAGGTGGGGTAGGGGCTGGTATCTTCTATGACAATTTGAGGGAAATGTGAAATGGGTGTGTGAATATATTCCTGGGGTAATGTTAAGAGCCACAAGGAATTATTTTTGAGCAATGTCAAAGAAGCACATGACAGTCTGCTGAAAGAATGTGGATGATGCAACTGGTCAATTGTATGAGGCAATGCAGCAGTCATGGGACATTTTTCTGGGTGAAGCATAGAATGTGTGGGGCATTGTGAAAGTGGCATACCTTGCAAGGGCAATATGAAAAAAGGCATGAGGCTAAGTGCTGGGGGAAATGTAAAAAGATCATAAACGCAATGTTTTGGAGCAAAGGTGCAAGGGACATGGTCACTCGCGAGGACCCCCTATTTTGAAGATATTTGAGCACAATGATCATTCAAACATTTGGTTATTTAATACATTCATATCAATTAGAAGAAGCTGTAGTGAAGGATTGTTTTTTCAGTCTGAGTATCATGTAACTCCTATTATAGGTGTATATATATATATATTCAGTGAAAAAACATTGTTAAAGGGATGTTATAGTTAAGTTTTGCTGCTAAAAACCTATGAAATTCAGTGAAAAAACTTTGTTAAAGGGACGTTATGGTTACAAGTAAAACCAAAAAAAAAACTGCAATTCGCCAGTTAGGGTAAGCTAAGCAACCATAACTTGCGCCACCACCGTGCACTGCTAAGAATAACACCCATGACATCAAAGATGACATCACAAATCTCATTGATGACATCACTTTTCACGCATGATGGACGTTAGACCCGCAGCAAGGCTTGCAATCCAGCGCCATGCAAACCCCGTCTTTTAATTTTATTTTTGTGAAACACATTCAGTGCGAACAGCGCGAACTGCATCAACACATTACAAGAGCATTTACAGCAAGGCTCCCGTTCACGCAGGTCTGAGAGGCTTGGTACTTCCAACCAATTAAATCACAGACGTAGAAAGGCATGCCCTTTGTCGTCCAATCAAAGCATGCCTATCACGCTGTCCAATCACAGGCTTCCATGTAGCTCACACCTCCTTTTCTTCTTCACTTACGCTTCACTTTCACAATACGCTGACTACTCGCCTGAACACTTTCCCAGCCGAACTGACGCGGCCATTCTGCAGCGCATATTAACATTCATTTGCGAAAACGGTAAGAAGGACTATCTCTGAGGCATTGAATAGCATTGAATATCCCATTAGGCATTCTGCATTTCATCTAATGCAAGGCGTTTCTTGCTCGCGCCTCTTTGTATTTTTTCAGACACAGCTATAAAAGCATTTTGGAGACTAGAGGTTGGGCGCCTGATGTCTCCAGTCACTTACTATCACTAGCAAAAGACTGTTCAGATTTGTTTTATTGTCTCATTGTTTAACTCTAGACTTGTTTAACAACTGTAAGATTGCTTTATTTATTCATCATTATGTTTTTTTGTTTTGTGTTTTTTGTTTAAATTTTGACCCTTGAAACATAATCTTTATGAAAATAAATTACATTTTTTATCATGAGATTGTCTAGATTGGTTTCAGAGTCTGGCATAGCCATAGTCACTACATATGCATATAAGGGGGCCCGACTAAGAGTCCCGCAAATCCAAGGGGCGGCCCCGATTATGGTATCAATCACAATGGAGATGAGGCTATTGCATAAATGGTGGCAGCCATAAGGCGTCAGAGAGTGTGTCTGTGGCATCAGCTTCTGATGGTTGGTTTCTGGTCAATGGAAATGATGTCACACGAAGTAGTAAGACATGATACTTTAGCATTCACCTTCATAAGGGTTTGAGGTGCAAGGCCGAAAACCCTTCTGCTACGTTTCCATACCCCCTATTGTCTAATTTTTCCACGCCCCACAGAAGATGCTGCCTGTGCACCTCCTTTCTTTCACCTATCGATGTCTGTTCCCCCTTTCTGAGAGCTTTGGTGATCGTCTATTACAGCGTTCAGTTTACCTGGCATATTAGTCCCCTCGTTCTTTGCACTCTCTCCTCTCATCATTCAAACACTGAGTATTGCTCTCTGGTGCTTTTCATTACAGCAAGGTTTTGGTTAAGTGGCGGATGGTGTGCATTCATTTGAATCAAGGCAAGCCTCATTTTCAGTAACAGAATCCATCGGTTAAAAATTTACTTTAGGGAAAAAAATGCTGAACTTTGTGAATTCAGGCATGTGGTCAACAGTGCTACATTATTGCTATTGCTTTACAGTGCTTATGGAAACATACTTGCCAACCCTAAGATGTACGGTGGCTGTTTTTTCTTTAAGTAGTCCTAATGTCTACAGATTTAAATACCAGATACACTTTTATGGTATGGACAAGAATAACTCAGACTTGGTAACATTTGCATTCCAAGCTCTTTCTTGAAGGTAGAAGATGAATCAGGCCCAATGACTGTGGTTCCATTGATACATGCAACATTGTGCTTCCAAAGAAAAGGGAAGAATTATGTGGGAAGATATAAAGGCTGCAAGTCTACAATCAACATCATTAGAATGGGAGCAGGGACAGCCATCCTGATGGACCGATATTGGGCTTGTGGATTCAGAGCTTACATGAAGCTGCCCAAGGATTGGGGAGGGACGTGTTCCTTGGTACTCATACATGTTCCAGCATTAGTGATTCCTAAAAGTGACTTGATCATTGGAGTATTTCCAAAAGCAGATGCCCACCTGAGGAAGAGAAGATCACTTGAGTTCCTCAATCAAACCAGGAGAGAGAATATTATTTCACCGAAATCAATAGAAGCCTTTGATGCCATTCAATATGAGCATAGGTGGTTCAGCCAGACTGCAGCGGTCTTCACGACTATCTTTATGCCTGTGATCCAATTCTGACCCTTGAAACATAATCCTTATGAAAATAAATTCCATTTATTATTATGAGATTGTCTAGATTGCTTTCAGAGTCTGGCATATCCATTAACTAGTGATATCGTTAAGATACACTCAATACTGAAATCATTATTTATCGAAGTGCTTTTGAGGCTACGGTTCGGGAGCATGAGAACGTCTGCCACCTACCTGATTAAGGCCCACCTAACATCTTCCTTTATCCACCTGCCCTTTCTTATCCCCGTGGTTGGTGCCCCTTCTTTACCCTCCCTTCCCTTCCTTTCCTTGTGTGTCTTGTTAACAAACCCAAAATAAATACAAAGCACCCCAAAAAGAAATGCTGTCAATGAAATGCTGCAGGGCTCTGTGCATTTTTAGAAGTCCGCGGACAGTCGGCAGACATTAACATTTTTGGGCTATGGCGCTACCAAAATCATTACACTCTTCTCCGGGAGTGAGTGGTGGCTCTGAAAAGAGCCTTTTTGTGGATTTTTTTTTGTGTTTCGAAAAGTTCAAGTGGTCAGCACCTACTGGAAAAAAGATTGCTATACTTCCAAAAAGGAACGCAGTCACATTTGTCTCTGCGCAATACGAGAAAAAATTACTTGGGAGTTTGGAAACATGTCCATGACTTTCACAAGTCCTTCTTTCATTGTAAATTGCAAGTAGATCCAGAGACCTGTCCTAAACTGTTCCCTCCACAATGAATAATAATAAAGTCTGGATGACAGTGTGTCATCACAGGGGCACAAAGAGGAACCAAATCTAACCACTTCATTCTGCCCACTCCATGCCAGTGCACATTCACATGAGGGAATCCAAGATGTACAGCCACTCTACAGTGCTCTGCATCCACCTCCAAATAATTTATCCAGGAGTCACCCAAAATCCAGACAATCTGCCTTCTGAAAGACACAGCCATAGCTATCTGCTCTACTCTCAGGAAACAGACTTTCTGCCAAAGCCTCTCCTTATACATCACACCCAGTAAACCTTATTGACCAATCCCTCGGCCTGCACAGTCTCATTTGCATGCCTCTAAGCCTCAAAATCCTTATATGTAACACGAGTGATCCACGGACAGCCGCAGTGTCTGCAGACAGATTGTAAAATTTGAGAGTGGGGAATGAAAATTGAAATAGTGTACTCCACTTCCCCTTTGATGGTAGCTCTGAAAAGAGCCTTTTTTGTTTTTTAAAAGTGCTTCTAAAAAAACACCTTTCATTTTGTTAGTTTTATTTTCCACTTATTTTCTTCCTGATGTATTCACATTATCCTCTGTAAAGCATTCCTTATATTTTGAAATAATATAGCATTTCCCAATATGGATAAAGAAGTACCATCTGCTTTGAAATAGTCACCATTAACAAAATCAATATTGTCATTGTTACAAGACAACATCCAAGCTCTAAACAAGAAAGCAGACATCCCTCTGTTAACCAAGTAGCTTGCATCATTTTGCTGGGGACAAAAACATGACAATTGTCCCATACTACCCTAGGCAACATTCAGAAAAAATCACATTGGCATTTGGAAGAACCTCCATCACTGCCCAAACCAAGTTTTCAAGAGCACTCAACAAACTAGGAGCACTGATGTATCCAAATGGACAGCACCCCAATGCAGTACGACTACATCTTGACTGTTCTACATGGAGAAACTCTTACAAGCTCCAACCACTGCCTGCATATTGGAACCAGGCATAGTTGACTACAAAACCTCGCCCCCTCAAAAGCAAAACTGACAGCCTTGTTTAGACATAGCATACCTCTCTAAAACATTTACAAACAGATCTCCAACTACCAACACTCTCTTTCTTCACCTCTGCTATTTTCACTACACACACACCCACTTTTCCTGCAAAGAACAACTTCAACACCTGATTGGCTAATCCCCGCAGTCCCCTTTCCATGCTAGATATGCTGAGAAGCCCCGGATGTGGCATGCCCTGTCCGTGAACAGCCACACTGCCTGCGGACCTTGCAACACAGGGGCAGCCCTTTTTCCCTTTCCACATCACTGTCTGCACCACTCTCTCATTGGATACACATAAGCAGTCACACAAACATCCCTCAATCACATCCAAGAACTCTACATCTAACTCTGTCATCACAAGTCAGCACTTTAGATGAACTGTTCATCACTCTGAGTACAAGTGTCCTGTGATTGCAAAGCACCTACAGCTAAAACTACTGTAGAACTCTTGAAGATTTCTCCTTCCAGATTCATCCACATCTGCATACATTAATACTAATTACAGGTATGAATATTTTGTTTACAGTACATTTGCAACTCTTTTATAAATGCATGTGAACAGGGTACCTGCCATTGACCCTGCATAATGTGCAAAAAAGCATACTCTAATTTTTCCCATCTCCTATAATCAAGTTGACTTACATATCTGTCTGCTTTCCAAATAGTGATTTACCCATATTACTCATTGCAATGTCCAAACTATTATTCTCTTATTTCCTTCTGTCAATTTCACAACCACTTTCCCCATAACAAACTATTATACATTCCTAGAATGCACACAAAACAGGAGACCAGCTTGTATCTTACAAAAGCATTGCAAGTACATAAAATGCATTTATTTAAACAGAATGCCTGACACTTGTCATACTTGCAAAACCAAACAAATTCAAGTGTACATTCAGAGCAGTGCTAATAGGAAAGTGGATAACAAAGTCAAAGAACTGAAAGGTTTCCAGCACTCATGTAGCAAGCATCTATACACCAACAAATTAATGGAATTCCACACAAAAAACATTCTCCTTTTCAATCTGTACATCTTTCCAAGCTTTATTTCTCGTCCTACTACAACTTCCACTAATCCATCACCACACTAAACAGTGCAACAGGAACACACACTTTCAAATGTGCACCTCATAGGACACACCTATAAATACTCCACTAACCCCCTTACTAATGATGCTGAACCTCCAAAATACCCATTTGTATGCAAAGCTATGCAATTTAACACATACAGTATCTCCTCCTAAAAGAAATCCTTCTGCAAATGTAACTAATCTATTCTTCAAGTGAAATTACTGTGCCATTAACACACATATGTACTAACTTCCTTCTTTCACAATTGCAGTGAAGACCACACACCTGAAAACCAGTAGCATCTGAAGTACAAGACATTACCCAAAAGAAACCTACTCTTTGCATCCATGAAAGTAAGTGCAATACTGTCGTAGTGTTCTAACACTGTAGTATTCTGGTATTGTAGGGCACTGGTATTGTAGGACAAACAATTGTATCAACCCTACAGCATTAGATTCAGTATTACTGATTGCACCGCAGCAGGTGCACACTTTGTATTGTCATCTGAACAGGAGTATAGTAACACACAAATACAAGAATAGCCTTCCCACCTGATGTAACAGCCCATTCCACAATCACACACCTCTACATACATGCCTACCATCATACTCAGACACTCATGCACAATGCAAACATACATTACACAACGTCCCAACCCATACTTTCTTTTTTCTCCAACAGACACCAGAATGCCTACCAAAAATCAACTCCATAGAAAGTATCCCAGAAAAAGAGCAAATCAAAATAAAACTGTACACAATAAGCATCCACCTCTAGCAGAATGTATACAAAAAGCTCAAACTAAACAGCTAATACAGTCACTAAGCGAAACTATAGCAGGTGCCAGTAAAGAAACTTTGACTCCTCTTTAAAAATGTAAAACTAAACAGAAAGGTCATAAAAAGACTACAGCTACCACTAGTGCTAACAATGCACCTATAAATCTTGATGTAGCCACAAGTCAGCATACCAAAAAAAAATATTTTATAAAAAATGTTCTGCCACAGAGTCCATCAGACCTTATAAAAACAGGAGAGAAATAATGCTGAACCCTTAAAACCTACTGCAGAAAACTAATCCTGGAAGCTCTCATAGACAGTGCAATCCTTCTCAAAAGGACATTGACAGTCCTCCTAATTAAATTCACTTCACCAGTTGTGGGGGCCTTATTGAACTCCTGTCATACAAAAACAAAAGCACCAGGGTATCAATTAACAGTGTGCAGAAAGCACACCATCTCTATCCCTACTCGGGGGATTTACCTCCCATTAACAACTTGCTTGCAAAAATAACGGCTCCAAATGATTGCAACATGGAAATAATCAGCCTAATGGCCGGAGAGAGGTTGATCAATGGATACCTGATTCCTTCAAAGTTAATGATTATTCTCAAGTATTGAAGAGTTATAACTGGCTCTCTTGAACCGCTTCTTTCTATGCAACCCGCTGGGCTTTTCTTTTTTTGCTGCTTGAGATGTTTTCTTATTACAGGAGACTTGGGTGTGTGGTGGATTTACTATAGACGGATACCATGTCTTATGTAGATCAGCCCAGTGAAAGTATATATGCAGGCCGACGGGGGGTGGAGGGAAAACCGTAGGCACAATGAGCCAGTTGAATTTGGCGCTCTAATCCTTTTCTGCAGGGGTATCTTCCCTGTATGTATTTATCAGCTATTTTGGAAGATCCTTCTACTCTTGCTAACAGGTTCCAGGTCATTATCCTTTTTGACCCCCTGGTGTCATTGCCTCTAAAGGTATCCAGAAGCATATAGAAAGGCTTCTTTTTGTGTGGTGATGGCACAATCCCCAGGAGGACCCCTAGGGGTGGGGGGAACCCGCAGCCCAATAAATAAGAGGATGACACAAAGCTGATTGATGGAGAAAACAATACAGCAAATTACAGACTGACGACTGCCAACGACACATTTGTCAGACAGAGCGCTCTGCCGATATTGGGTCAGAGTTTATCTTACATAGCAGGGCATAGCATTATCAGTAATATGTTCTTACAGTTTCATAATGGTAGATGTACATTTCAATGATGTTTTTGTAGACATTTGGTAATACTAGGAAGCAGCTTGTTGTGAAGAAACCTTATGGTTACATGCAGGGTACATTGTGCAGCAAGATCAGTAAGCAGCTTTGGCGTAAACAACTGTTATAATCCTCATATGGTGGTATTTGTACACAGCTATGGAAAGGTACTGGGAGCTGTTGTCTCATGGGTCCCGTGGGCAGCATTGGGTCGTAGCATGCCAAGCCAAGGCATGTGCGGACATGACAGGAGAGCCGGGAAAAGTAAGAGGCCTCAGGCTAAAACAAGGCTAAGACATGGTGAAGGATCTGGGGCCTAAAGCAGGGGAAGAGGGGGTGATTTCTAGGAAGTATGATATCAGGACAATCCTGCCACATCAGCGTTCCCTGACAAAATGGTGGTAATTGCAGGTGACTTCAGTGCTCATTGTCTCCCGCAAGACACTAGGATTCAGCTGGTACCAGATCCACTGGTAAAATGATATGGTACCAAACCATGAAGGAATTGGGGTTACCATGGCTGGGGGCAATTTTTAGACACTCATGGTTTAAAATGCTTGAACAGTAAGTCCCAGGAAGGTAAACCAGCTGGACCCATGTGGACCAATGGTAAAGTCTCTTCTTGCATTGGTTATTTTTACATTGATTACTTACAGTGGTCCCGCTGTAGCCCCTTATCAATTCTCCATACTGCATTAAGTGGCCATTGACTATTAATTTGGTTTCAGCCCTTCGTCGTCTCTTGGAAATTTAAAGAAAACACAATGAACAGTAAAGTCAATGCACAGGGACAATCGGATCATATGGTCCGATCGCAATGTGAAAAACGTTAATTCATTTATTTGTACTGACCACTTAATGTTGGAATATTGGTGAAAACATAATAACTGGGACTTGCGCAACATTAAGAACACATTAGAGGGGCAGTTGCATTTATATTCACTTAAAAACAACGCCAAAGACCGTAATTTGAGCTATTTGACATTTTAATACACCATCATAAAACTACATACCGCAAAAGCAAGAACATCAGTTAAGAAAAAGAATTGCCTGACCCTCATTGACAGAAAAGCTCAATTGGCCCTACTGATGACTCAATATAAGAATTGGTTGAGATAGCATAATCACTCAACCTACAATGCCAATTGGAAATTCCTATTTAGACTATTGAGGGGCAATGATAACAAAAAATGTTGTACCTCTTATAGGAAATTCCTGGCGGGTAATGCCCCCCGGAACTAAACCTCATTTCTGAGTGTAAATGGGAAATTGCTATAACAAAACTCTACATTGATGGTAATCTGGTAGAGCCTGTGGGGGACACCTTCTGTTATAATGAGAAGATTATCATTGGCCTTGACGACGACGATATACTAGAAGTCATCAAGAAATTATGGGCCTCTGGGGATCCTGGGCCTGACTCAATAGCAAACATTGTCATCATGGCTAATTTGAACTTCTGACCAGGTATTTTACACCAACTGTACCAACTATTTATGCCCAGTGGCAGGATTCTGACTAGTTGGAGGGAGTCCTTCCTGGTCCCCATGTTTGAAAAGGGGGACAGGATGGACAACTCCAATTATAGGAAACTGTTCATGTTAGGCTGTAGTTCGAAAATATTATCATCACTTAGGTTGAAAAAATTGAACAGATGGGCAGAGGAGCAGGGCCTCTTGAAGATATTTCAGACAGGCTTTAGAAAGGCAAACAGTACATCTCATAACATATGTGCCCTTCTTTACATCATGGTAGAGGTACCATGATGCCCTAACAGAAGAGTATACTTCTGTTTATTGACTATTCTAGGGTGTTCGACTCTTTCTCGTGCCCGTTGTTGTGGTGTAAATTGTACCACTGGGGAATTGATCCCCTTCTTCTCCATTTTATAAAAGCCATGCACACTGATACATCAGTGGTCCTTCGATTAAATTAGGAAGGGGCAATAACCAGCCCATGGCTACGGATCGGGGACATAAACAGGGGTGTGTATCCGCACCCCTGTTATTTAACTTATATGTCTTCGACATGGATGAGGTAATTACCCCAGCGTGTAACTTCCCCCTTGTATTGGTAGAGAGAATATACCTTGGTTGGCTTATGCCGATGATACTGTGTTGCTGGGCTATAGCCCCATAGGTTTACATAATTCCTTTGATGCACTATCCACCTTCTCTACAATTAATCACATGAAAATGAACATCTCTAAAACAAAGGTATTGCTTATCACAGGTAGATCCTCCAGTAAATCAATGTTTTATTGGAAATTGGCCCACACCAACTTAGAGGTGATTAATAGTTGTGCATACCTGGGCGTACCGATAAAATCTCACCCTGCACTAACCTTTTATGGTGAGATTATTATCCCTAAAGCCCTGAAAAAGCATCTTTCCATTAGAAGGTGTGTGGCTAAGAAGGGCAGAAACAACGTAGAGGGCCTTCTGACCATATATCACACTAGTATAATTCCTAGGATACTTTATGGCCTTGAGGCATTATCTACCTGTCATGTGATGTGGTTGAAAAGTATGAAGAGGATGATTCTACGTTCATTGCTGGGTGTGCCCAACATGGTACCCACTGAGGCGTTAACCTCTGAACTTGGTCTTCCCTCCATCAGATCTTGTGTGGCTTGCTCTAATGTTAATGTTAATGTTAATGTTAATGTTAAAGGACATTTGTACCGCGCACTATCACCACCGGATTGGTCCCCTGGCGCTCTGGCGGCTCTGAAACAGGAGGAGTGGTTGAGTTAGTGGGAGGAAGCAGGAAAGGTGCAAGAGAGCAGTGATGTGCTGTTGGTGGCCTCAGCCCGGCGGGTCCGTTGGCTGGGCCTGGGGTATCTATGGCCGGTACGTTTTATCTATAATTGCAGTACCTTACACTGATTCCATTAGCCTTCTTGGTTTGATTGTCCAGCATCTCCGGGGGGAGAACCCCAATTCCTTTTTACAGGATTTGCAAAGTTCTGCCCTAATCCATCTGGGCAACATTGATCTATCGCTGGAATTTGTACTGGACTCTGTGAAAGCCTCTATCCTACTAAAAAATATAATCAGAGATTGGGAGAGAGTAGACAACATAGGTAAACTACATGAGAAAAAAAATATTTTGGGAATACTGTTCACAATGTTTTCAACTAAACTCACCATGTACTTACTTGACTAAACTTTGTGAAAGCAGTTTGAGAAGATATCTGTGTTTCAATGTACTACTCACGCTTGAGTATGTCAGTGGCAGGGCTAAGATCCCATATGAGGAAAAACTTTGTCATCTGTGTCGTGGACCTGTTGAACCTAGTCGCCCTATCTTAACTGTGGGAAAATTGAACTTACATTCCAGATTCAATTAAATCAAGTTGGATAAGATACTGGGACTTCAGTGAAAGAGAAAAGAGAAAAAGTACAAGGGAATGATGGAAACAGCCCGAATATAAGGGGTGAGAGTTTCCCATGCTTCATTAAATTGAATTTGGACCTAATTTGAGAGACCTTAGCGAAAACCGTTGCTGTATAACTAATAGCAAGTTGAACTAATTATTTTTTGGTACAATCCTTAGAAAGTTTGAATTAATACTATACCAAGATCCAATAACTGTTAATAACAAGGCATACTTAGGGTGAGTCAACATTTAAACAATCACAAGCACTACATTAGTGGGGATGATGGCTAATCTAATACATTCAGTCACACTGGCTGTTATAAGTGTAACTGGATTCATTTAACCATATACTCACCTCGAGGTGCAGTTGCACAGCTTTTTGCTCCCAATCTGATTAGCTTATGTTTTTGAGTGAAATAATACATTGGTGATGGATCTACACGGAATTAAAAGTAAATAATGCTAGTTGTTGCTGTCCAATGTGACAATGATGTTCATATTCTAAAATAGCTTTTCTCTTTCTCCCTTTTTTCTTTTCTTTTTAATTTAACCTTTTAAACTGTTATCTTTATTTTGGTATGTATGATCATCTCCTTATAATTTATTTTATCTTACAAAAGGTTGATCTCCTTTGCTTACAATATGACATGTTGATATAATGCTTGATATACTTGTAATTGATCAACATCAATGCTTTGACTCTGTTTAAGGGATGTGGGGACCACCTCATAACATTTGATAATGACACATATTGTTTGTAATATGATTTTTAATATTAATATATTTTTTGTAAAAATACATTAGCACACTTGTGAAGCCTTAAGAACTACTTGATGTCAAAACATGTGTCGGCTTAGCGCTATCATTAAAGAGATCAATATCTTATGAACTATATTGGTGAAGAAGCATAGTCTAAACTTCTGAGTGGCAATCTATATTGTTTACCTAGTGTGTATTGGGAATAGTGGCAGAATCCCTGTCACCCACATACTGCAGCTATCCTGTTTCTTCATATTACATAGCAAACTCTTATCATAACTCGAGCGCACCGGACCCAGGCTAGCCCGAGAAGATATACATTGTTTTAAAACATCCAACTCAAAGGGATACGTGGGGCCTGTTAATCCTGAGGAATCTTTCACTACTGACCAATTTTGGAGTGCAATATTTGGGGCAGAATCACTGGTTAAAACCTCTGCAGCCCATTATATATGGAGGGAGGCTTTGGCCTCACTAGCATTGCTAGCCTTGCTAGCCTTACTAGCACTGGCATCTTAAAGTGTCTTATCTTTGATGTCTCAACACAGAGTGTTTTGATTTGTCTTTCTAATGGAATGGAAGTATTAAGCTACCTCTGGCACTCTTATTTTTCGGATCATAATATGCTGATAGTGAGCACATTTTGTTTAACTTATTGGTGATTGTAATTGTGAGGTCCATTTCAAATGTGATGTCTTTTAACATATTATGTCATTTTTAATGATGAAATGATATTTAATGTGATTAATTTTAACGATGATGCTTGCATTTGACTGTCTGTTCCAATGTTTTACAAATGTGTTTAAGGTTTGTCTTTTAACCATATGCACAAAAACATAAAAAGAAAAAGAAATACAAAAAGATTTGTAAACAAGCCTTTGGAAGAGAGATAGTCACTTTGCCAAGTGAAAGGATACATTGAATTGAAAAGACTGTGTATGCTAGATTGAACTTTGTTATTACCCAGAACTTTATTGAAACTGAACTTTGTTCCAGATATTCCCAAATTGATCCAAGGGAAGGGAATCCCAGCCTGGCCACAAGGATTACTGTTATGAGTTTGACTTGTACATGAGGCTACCTAGAAAGCCTGAGGATTATGTTTTCCATTGCATCATATTGATACTAAGTAAAACCTTATATCTATCATGACGCTTCTAAATTGGAACAAAATGTGCATATTGCACTCATGGGATTTCCCCAGAAAAGCTCAAAACAAATATGAAAGGAACATTCTAATTGTTCTATAAGTAGCAAACATAACATTCATGAAAGATGGCCATCTAGCTACTACAAAATGATTTGCAGAATGTGCTATTTTTTCATTTATTTGTATGTGTGTGTTTCAGTATAAAAAGTACATTTACACAAGAGTTTTTTATACAAAAGGAAAAAAAAAGAAAGATAAAATATATCCTATACACAATCCCAACTAAAATCACTCCAAATGGGAGCAAGGGTAATAAAACAACAAGAGAAGAGGATGAAGACGGAAAGCAGTAACATACATCTCAATCAGCACTTATCCTAACACAACGTCAATATTAATTTAACTAACAAATATGATAATATGCTACCTACAATACTACAGAAGACTCGCACATCAGAAGTGCTATTTGATTTTGTCAGTGTTATATACTCTTTACTGCGATATTTGTCCACCATGTTAAATTATGTCATGTTATCCTCAGAATGCAGCACAAAGTTCTGATATTTTACTAATACTGATAATTAGTGAACTGCAGCAGTTTGAGGGAACACAGCTATAAAGCAGAGAAATATTTATGGCACAGAATGGGCACTAGGAGAGTTAATGGTGTCCTTGACCTTGTCAAACATCTGGAGAATCCTACTGTTCTCCAGCGTACTGTCATGATATCAATCTCATGGATGCAACAATCAATCTTTCCTGGAGTCAGGGAGAACAGACCTGTGTACTGGCAAAGCAGCTATGGGTAGGGTAGTCTCACACGCTGCTCCATGAGATCTGGGGAGATCTGGACTCCCTCCATAGGCCTATCAGTAGACTCAGTTTGTAACAAGCAAGGGAGTGGATCTGCCTCTTCCTCAGTCTCATCATCAGTGACCAGAGCTACCACAAAGTCATCCTGGCTGTAGTGGGCCCTCAACCGGTTCACATGGATGACCTGATGTGTCTGACTCTGGGCCTTAGTATCAATGAGGTAATTAACCTTACTGATCTTCTCCAGGACTGCATGGGGCATAGTCCACTTATGATGAATGGCACTGGGCTTGACTGGCTCCTTGATCCAGACCATATGGCATGGTGGCCTTCTGGTCATGCAAGTGCTTCTTCAGCTCCTGATTAAATTTCATATTTCTGGTACTCTGTTCCCTGTACTTGGACATTTTGGCTATCAGGCTAAGTATATTGACCACTATATCATGGGAAGGAGCTCAGGGATTGCTCCTCCATCCTTCCTGCAGCAGACATAGGGGTCCCCTAACAGGATCACCAAACAGGAGCTCAAAAGGGACTGAAACCCACATTGCTGTGTTACACCTCCAGGTTGCCGAACAGAAGGCATAGTTGGAGAATACCCCACTTTTTCTAAGGGGCTCTTCCAAACCACATATCCTTCCCTTTAGGGTCTTGTTGAACCACTCACAAAGCCCATTTGTTTGTGGGTGAAAGGCTATAGAGAACATATATGTTACTCTACACTCATCCCACATAGTCTCATATATGCAGATTCCCGCAAGGTTTGCATTTAGCCAATTAATGAATTGGTAGAGGGAGCTGTGTGGTTTGCTTTGGCAGCTATACCAATCGATATGTGATTGCTGTATAATGCAGCTAATATGAGTGCAGTGCAGCAAAAGGTGAGGCAAGAAATGTGTGTAAATGTGACTATCTAATCCTAGAGCACCTGCTTGCAGTTGAGGGCACTGCAATAATATTCATGCACGTTACGTGCACACTGTATGCAAATATGACAAACTGTTGATGCAATTTAAATTCATATGAGGTCACTGTTAGATGTTCAAATGGTTCATTGCCATAGTCTCAACATACATGATAAGCAGAACATTGCCTTGCAGGGAAAGGCATGTCCATGGCACTGTGCATTTACCAATTCATGCAAATGATACATTTAGAGAGGGTACAGCAAGCATATGATGCACTCCCATGACTGGCCGTTGCAGACAGCTCCCAGTTCATCATGTCATTTTGCTACTACCATATTCTCTATATGTTTTTTTCTCCTTCCCTCCTCTTGCTCTTTCTCTCTCCCTCTCTATCGTTTTCTCTCTCTTGTTCGCTCCCTCTCTGACTTCCTCACTTTCTCTCTCTCTCTCTCTCTCTAGCTCTCTCTCTCTTTCAATCTCTCTCTCTTGTTCTCTCTCTCTTTCTCCTCCCCCTCTCTCTCACTCTCAAACAGCTACATTGTACAGCACGCGCAACCAGGATTTCTGAGTTGAAAGATGAGGTAGTGGTGTAGCTGGTAGACTGTACTCATTACCATAAGTGACTAGTTAAGGGTTAGGGGTGACGGAGATATGGAAATCATTGGCGTCAATTGGATCAATCTCTCGTTTGGCAGCCTTAGAGATCTCTGAAAATTCACTCCAACTTTCTCTGGATTTGTGCTCCTTGTACCTACTGGGACATTTGCCTATCAGAACAACACCCATCAAGACAATATACAGAGACCAAAGCAGGGTCCAGAATTCATTCTCATTGCCCCGCCAAAGTATACTCCAGTGTCACCAAAAAGCCTCAAAATCCTCTCGCATATTGCACATAGACAAATTCCAACGTTCCCTTCCACACCTATTGCTGCAGCGCCAAAACTGCAGTGTCAAGATGCAGTGGGCTCATCATGTAGAAGGTGATGAAATAAGGTTGTGGATTGTGGATTTCTCAGTGTACCACATGAATCTGGGTTCACTACCCCTTCGCTTAAAGGTGGTGCTGTGGCATTTTCCATTAAAGGTATTAATCGAGATCCAGGGGGAACATACAGACTATTGTGTGTTTGGTGGAAGGAGAAAACAGTCAGAGGTTTAAATGCCCCGCACCCCTCTCCCAAACCCACGACACATTCACCTTAGGCAACATTTGTCTCCAATCCATGCAGATTTCATGATCATGGTATTGCCTCCTGGGGCTTGGTTTTCGTATAATAGATACCCAAAATAAAATAATTACAAAATAAAATATTCTAACCTAAAACGGTCACAATTACAAAAATGAAAAGGAATCCAGCTTACACCATTGTGACTGCGGCATACTGTATGGCAGCGGGGGGAGAGTGGGCTAGGGCAGTCTCATGAAAGCAGGGGACTGTACAATAGCCAAAATCATAGACAACATGAATAACATGAAATGACACAACCCATATTCTAATAGACAGCCTACACAATATATATTCTTTTCTGGCAAGAAACATGTAACAGCAGAGGAAGAAAGAGATACACCAACCATGCTCTGTAGGTTAGGAGTTTGGTGCAACAGCCCATTACACAACTCAATTAGATGTTATTAAATACACAACTCCAGGCAATGTTTTTTTGGGTTTTGACAAACGCCCATTCATATGCATAGGTACAACACAAAAAAGTCCATATTATAACTTTGACCAGTGCAAGTTACAAAACATGTAGGTAAAGCAATGAATACCGCTTGGTGCACATGTATTTACACTAATTCAGGTTACAATAACATAGAGAGGGATTGAGCATGGGTTAAACTAATGACATCAATCATGTTTTGTGAAATGATTAGTATAAATAAGCATGCATTTAACCTAACGCACATACATGCATACAGTGTGTTTACAGTGTGCAAGGAGAGAGGCAATACAATGGATGAACAAACTATTAGAAGCACAAAGTTCAAACAACACACACAAACATACCCACACTTTGCAAACCATATAGCTCCACTGAAGAACAACTGGCTCCACTGAAGACTCATCCCATAAAAACAGAAACCATGCAGAAATCCTGGTTTAATGAGGATATTCTTGTTAGGAGAGAAAAGCGTACAGCAGAACGTCGTTGGCATAAAGATCCAACCAGTATAACGTTAATCACCTATAAATGTCTGGTAATAAAATACTAGGAGGCCATGATTAAGGCTAAGCCTGACATCTACAACCATAGGATTCAGAATGCAAGATCCTGTTCTAAGGAATTGTTTTCTATTCTCCGTGAGTTTAAGAATAAACCCCCACTCTCGTCAGTGCCAGTGAAGACAAGGAATGGTGCCAGTCCATTCACAAAGGGTATTGCTCCTCCCTGGAAGTAAGGTCAAAAGACCTTAAAGCAGCTGTGCCACCCGAGATAGTGCCTCCTGTCTTTGATTTTACTCGATGCTCTGAATCATTTATTGTAGAAACTATTTCAGGGATGAAACCTACCTCCTGTCAGAGTGATGTTTGCCCTTCTAGTTTGTTTATAAAGTGCAAGGACAGTCTTGGCCCGTGGGTAACCAAGTTTATTAATTACTCTTTTTCAGAGGGCAGGGTTCCTCTTTTTTTGAAGGAGGCTTGGGTTATCCCTCTTTTAAAATAGGAGTCTTTGGATCCTTTTGTTTTTGATAACTATTGCCCCATTACAAATTGTGCCTTTCTCATTAAAAATTTTGGATAAGGTGGCACATCTACAATTTCAAAACTTCTTGGAGAGCAATGAGATATTATTGCCCCCACCAGTCCGGTTTCTGGAAAGGGTATGGCACGTAGACTGCTTTGCTCGACTTGCAGGCCAATCTATAACAGAACATGGACCAAGGACAACTATCGGTCCTCATGCTGTTGGATCTAGCCCTACTTGAGGACACATTACAGTAATTGGCCGGGTGTTATTCAAAAGCTGCCAGCTGGATCTCTTCTTTTTTGGGTCCCAGCAATTCAAGGTTGAACGTAGGTGAAGTTTTTTCTGAACCTTCACCGGGGACCTGTGGGGTGCCTCAGGGATCCTGCATTTGTCCAACATTGTTTAAAGTCTATTTGATCCCGTTTTTGGTCTTGCTGGATAGCCTGGGTGTCCAGGTGGTTAATTATGCAGACAACACTCAGGTGATCGTAAAACTGTCCGGTTCATATACTGAGGGTGCGGCCAAGCTATATTCTATTTACAAGGCCATCCATGGGTGGATGGCAGCCAACACCCTGACTTTAAATTGTTCCATGTGTTAATATCCCTGCAAAAATATTGCGATACAAAAATATCGCCATATTTTGGTGGCAATATTGAGCCATGGACCCTGCAGGGGACACCGACTCAACCGCCACATTATTTTTAAATGTGCGGAGGACACCCCCACAACCTCCCGCTCCCACAAATCATCCCCCCCAAAAACATTGCCTATGGCGAGACAAACGACTATATGTACGGCAATATTTTTGGTGGGGATAATATGTAGGGATACCCTTTAAATGCTAGTAAAACAGAGCTCTTAATTGTAGCCTCCACCAGTAAGCTGAAGTCTTTGTCAGTAGAGTATAAGCATTTCTTACTCTTAGGCATACTGATCCCGGTGGCGGACAAGGTTAAAACTCTGGGGTGATCCTGGATGCCGAACTGTCTATGTATCATCATGTGGCTTCCATTCGTTCTTCTTGTGAGTTGATTACAAAGCTTTTGTGTAGTATTCCCCCCTTTCTTTCTTATGAGAACTTAGCCACCCTGGCCTCGGTTCTCATTAACACACGATGGGAATACTGTAAAATTTTGCTCATTGGCTGTACGCATTCCATCTTAGCTGCTCTCCAGGTTTTGCAGAATGGTGCTGTGCGCGCCGTTTCCAGTCTCACCAGGCAAGCCCATGTTACTGTGGTCAGGCGCAGCCTACATTGGCTGCCTGTTAAACTTAGAATCAGGCATAAAATTCTAACGCTGACTCATAAATGTGTGATAAACATGGCACCCCAGTATCTTACAGCATACCTTCAACCACATGTTACATCTCGCTCTCTCAGACCCCAACACCGTTGTGGACTGGTTAAACCCAGATTCGGGTTGGTGAAGGCCAGGGGGCACAGTTTCAGTGTGCAAGGCCCTAATTTGTGTAACTCGTTGCCTCCGACTCTGAGAGTTGTTGAGACACATGCTAAGCTAAAAAAAGAGCTAAAGGTGTTTCTTTTTAATTTTCCGCCTGATTAGGACATTCTTATTTCTATTATGAACCGCCCCATGTTGAACCTGAGTTTCGTCCCTGGTTTACTCTTCGCAACGCTTTTAATTATATTTGTTTTGATCCCACCGCATCCACCGGAGCATCAGAGCCCAGCGAACCTGCCATGCGGTTCAGGTCGTGAACTGCTACCAGTGCAACCTTTTGTGCACTTCCACCCTAAGGTGAGCACATCCGTGCTGTGGGAATTCAGAGGGCTATGCTCGTGCCCATTTTACTTTGATCCGCAATATACTTACGTTTACAGCTTCTTCCATCCAAAAAGCTACGATCTGCTTAGCCGTAAAATGACTGCTTGACACATTGCTAGGCAACAGCGTTAGTTTGTTTGCATATTTGTGATGCGTATCCGCCTATAGGCAGAAGCCGGTCCGCATCCTGACAAGGCCCGCGAAGATAAGGCCCTGTTCTGCGCCAACCTCATCTTCATTCTCATTGGATCTACACAGAGGGCTGGAGCCTTTTCCCACCGTATCCACCGGAGCGTCGGAGCCCAGCGAGCCTGCCACATGGTTCAGGTCGTGAACTGCTGGCAGTGCAACCTTTGTGCACTTCCACCCTAAGGTGAGCACATCCGTGCTGTGGAAATCCAGACGGCTATGCTCGTGGCCATTTTACTTTGATCCGCAATATACTTACCTTTCCAGCTTCTTCCATCCAAAAAGCTACGATCTGCTTGGCCGTAAAATGGCTGCCCAACGCGTTGCTAGGCAGCAGCATTAGTTTGTTTGCATATTTGTGATGCGTATCCGCCAGTAGGCGGAAGCTGGCCCGCATCCTGACAAGGCCTGCCAAGATAAAGCCCTGTTCTGTGCCTGTTCGTGCACTGGCGTGCCTTAGTGCCTCACCTTCACCGTCTCTATTGTTCTGATCTTTGAAGGTAAGACACTTGTCCCTCACCAAGCACCATGTTGAGTTCTTGTCATCCTGACACAACCACACTCACGTCCCGTTCTGACTCTCCACATCCTGATCGCATTGCCGTGCTGCGGCTCCTCTGATCGGATGAACACTACCCTTCATATCTATCACTGTACTTTATGTTCTCACTATATTGCTGGGTTTAATCACCAGTATCAACTTAACCCCTAGACACTGCAATTACTGTTCAGTCAACTACGAAAGGTGGGTGAGCATACTTCATCTACTGCCACCCGCTAATCTACTCTGTTCATGAACCCGCTCACTGTGCAGGAGTCACTGTTCTAGCACATGTATCTACAAGCATCATTTACTGAGCTCAGAGTCTGACCGACCCTCCGGCTGAACGCATATGGAGTCTTATCGAACGTCATTCAATCTTATTTTGAGTCTAACATAGAGTGGGTATTTAAGCTCCGTAAACGGTCGGATGCTCTGTATTCCGATTCCAATTGCTGCTATTAGTTTACTTAATGGAATTTTATACCATACTTAATGGTGACACATGATTCTCACTGTATGTTTAACGGTCATCAGTTAACATTTGCTCCTCCTTACCCATATATGGGATATGATGGTTCATTACTGCTCATGTTGCATGTTTTTCTTTTTACCAGTAGCCATTGCTTACGTCGAATGTATTAGTGAGTTATAGTTGCCTCTAGGATACTCATATATTCTGAAACCGCATTGCTGCTTTTCCACGGTACTTACTGTATGCTTTAACTATCAATAGCTGTTATTTGCTAACGTTAGGATCACACTCTGGATTGAATTGTTTCACATTGCACATGCAAATGTATACTGTGATTTCCAACTGTCACTAACCTTTGCTAGCAACAGGTAATTCCAGATGCACATGCACGTACTTTAGGGGGATTGCTATCCAGGCCTAACCACTGCTAGTAATTAGCACCCTCCCATTGCTCCACCTTCACATCATCCCTCTCTAAGTCAATACTGTATGCCAATCTAGTCACTTACCCTGTCAGATATCATCTCACAATGCACTAGCTCCACCAGATTTACTGTACACGCCTCCTACTCATCACCTCCACCATAATTATATGGCCTACTATTAGCTCTAGCACTAGGCTTATCTACACGGTTTACTCACAACAGAACGACGCCTACTCATACTCAACCCATCAGAATTGCCTCCCCCAAAAGAATTGTGTAGTGTCTTCCTACCTTATTGAACCTGGTCACATCATGTCCTGCATCAACCATTACCTAATCGCCCCTGCCTTGTGGCTCAAGCACTTTGCGACTAAACCTACACCTAATCAGCCTTGCACTCTCCATTTAGTGAATACTATATTAGGCTCAAGACTGAGCCACAAAACTTATCGCACACACCATCCATCCGAAACTAACCTCCCTCCTACCAAGACACCTCGGAACCTAAAGACACAGGTATCACAACTTATACCTTAACTCCCAAAATCTCCTCTACTCCCCATGCCAACAGCTTTAGTATTCCCAAAGATACCTTGATTAAAAGCGCCCTTGTCAATGCTAGATCTATCCCAGCCCACACCCTTGACATTGCTGACTTCATTGTCACAGAAGACCTTGACTTCTGAGCCATAACAAAACCCTGGTTACATGCAGCAGCTGGCCCTACACTGTCCTTGGCAATACCTGATAGCTATACTATTATCAGATGTGACAGAGACTCCAACCTTTCCAAAGGTGGAGGTATCGCATTCATATAAAAAAAAAACTCTTGAATTTAGACCAATCCCTAATATACATATCCCTCTGCTGAGTTACTTTCAGTCAAACTGCCTCTATCACCCAACCAAACTGCCACAGTGCACCTTATATATAGGCCTCCAGGGCGTACCTCATCATTCATGGAGGATATACCATCCCTCCTAGCTGCCAACACTAAGCCTAATTCCCAAATTATTATACTGGAAGACCACAATCTTGGATTCCAAGATCTGAATGACCGTAAAGCCCTTGACCTAGCTAATTCACTATCGGACCTAGGATTTACCCACCATATTCAGAAGCCTAAACACATCAAAGGGAAAACCCTTGATTGGCTCAGTGATCTGAATTGCACCATCCAGGAGGTGACTGTCACACCTTGCATTTGGTAGGATCATCACAAAATTACCTTTGCTATCAAGGCTAACCCCATTAGCCACAAACCCAACATTGCACCGTCTACACACACCCGTAATAAGGACATATCTAAGGAGAAGCTGCTCCCACTTATTCTTCCCCTTCTCAACAACGCTTCTGCCTCCTGCTCGGACCCCACAGTCTTAGTAGACGTATATAACCAAACTATACTAAAAGCACTAAACTCAATAGACCCTCTCAAATTGCGAAAACCAAAGCCCCATGCGCACCTCAGCTCATGGTTCACACCACACCTATGGGATCTACGCAAAGCTAAAAGAAATGCTCAGGTGCACTGGAAAAATCTACATTCTGAAGCCAACAAAAATACATTGATTACTGCCTCAATAAATACAAAGAAGCTGTTCTCTCATGCTAAAAAAGAGATCTATAACATGCGCATACTGCAGGCTGAATCCAACATTAGTACCCGGCGAGGGTCAACCATAATGAAATATGCATTCTGATTGGCCCTCGCCGGGGAATTACCAGACCGGGAATCCCTTCCACACACGTACGTGCCTTTTGTTCCCGGCAGAGGGGCGTGGCGGCCCCTTAGCCAATGACAGGCTCAAAACGGGGCAATCCCCGCTCCGAGCCTCCCCATGGCTGAGGCTGCCTTCATTCAGGTAAGTTATTTTTTTCCTCCACCCCTCTCCCCTGCAAACTATCCCATCCCTGCCCTCCCAAACCCCACTTACCTTCCTTTTTCTTATTTACTCAGGAGCGAACGCGCTGGGAACACTTAGGTTCACAGCGCGTCCGCTCCCGATGGCTACCATGGAAAGGGAAACAGATTACGTTTTCCCATTCCCGGCAGCCATTATATTTGACTTTTCTTTTTCTCTGTTCCGAAATGCTGCAGCATTTTGGAACAGAATACAATGCAATTAGTACCCCTGTCTAACGGGCCGGGGTACTAATGGCTATAAGCCCCTCGACAGCAGGCCAATACCGCCCATGGTAATGCCCCCGGGGCCTCATTAAGGCACTCGCTAAGCTCAGGCCTGTAACTACAGGCCCCGGGTCTTTACCTGGGGTGGTATTGGCCCGCTGTCACAGGGCTTATTGCCACACTAAGGAGCTCTTCAAGATCCTCAAAGAACTTGAATCTCCCATAGCCCTTATCAACAAGTGTAACACTGACACCACTTGGTGTACTAATATCCAAAAATCACTTCTGGATAAAATCTCTACCCTACAGACAAAAATCAATAGTAAAAAATGTAGCCTACCTACAGACTTACTGTCAACTCCATCCGCCAATAACCCCCTAGCACCCAAACCCCTTTCAAACCGTTTAGCTGTTCTCCACTGTCCACCCAGGAAGTGGAAAATATCATCAACAAAATTAAACCTTCTATTTGTCAAGGAGACTCCTGCCCTATCATTAAGGAGGCGGCCCACGACCTTGCCCTATTCGTTACCACTGTAATCAATGCTCCATACAAATCCAGCATCATCCCTTATAACCTTAAAGATGCCTGGGTCATCCCACTAATCAAAAAACCCAACCTTGATCCCAGCAACCCTTCTAACTACAGACCTATCACCACGGTACCATTTTTATTTAAAATTCTTGACCATGCAGCCTATCTACAAATTCAGGCTTACCTAGAAGATAACAAACTCCTGGGACTCCGTCGATCTGGTTTCAGACCAAGACACGGTACTGAAACTCCATTGAGTGACCTAAAAACGCAAATCGAGGACTTAAAAGACAAGGTTAAACTGGCCCTCTTACACCTGCTTGACTTCTCGGCAGCATTTGATTTGGTCAACCACAAAATGCTCTGCCATCACCTCAAAATTGCTGCCCACTTCTCAGAGGAAGCCACTTCTTGGATCAGATCCTTCCTGGCAAACAGAACCATGAGGGTTTTTTCACCCTCTGCATCAGCCGAACCATCACCTGTCCCATGTGGGGCCCCGCAAGGGTCCTGTGCCTCCCCCACACTACACAACATATTCTGGATTCTCTGGGTGTCACCTAAACGAATTATGCAGATGACACCCAGATACTCATCCCTATCACTGGCGATCACGTAACTGATTGAAAAGCACTCAATGATGTCTACACAGTCATTCAGGCCTGGATGGCGCATTATGGGCTTTGTCTGAAAGATGATAAGACCGAGTTACTTATCCTAGGATCACAAAATAGTCTAAACAAGTTAGATGTAGCATTCAAATCCTTCGTCATTGACGGGAATTTGATCAAAGTGTCCAATGACACTAAAACTCTTGGTATCTACCTTGATTCCACCATCTCTCAATCGACAATCTAATGCAGCGGCCTCAGCAGCAGCTTCCACCTGTAAACTCAAACCAGCATGTAGACTCTTTGTCACTACTAATAACTGTATCATCCTTGCAAGAACACCTATAATGGCAGAAATTGACTATTGTATTGCTCTATACCTTGGGACTAGTCAAAGAAACATCAGCAAAGTACAGGTTACCCAGAATAATGCCATCAGGGCTGCTCTCAACTTTCCCAGGAAACTTCCCATCTCAGACACTAGACGGAGCCTTCACTGGCTTCCTGTTGCCCATAGAATATCTCTGAAAACCCTCGCTATCAGTTATAAATGCCAGGCCAACCTTGCCCCTGAATACCTAGCCAACCGTTTCATGATACATACTGCTTCCCGACCACTGAAATCCACCCAAGCCCACTCTATGACCATACCCATATTTAAACTTCAAAAAGAAGGCGGCCTAGCTTCCCAATCCTTGCGGCCAAACTCTGGAACACTCTCCCCAACATACTCATAGCTGAGCCCTCCTTCCACGCCTTCAAGTGTAAAGCCAATAAATGGCTCTTAGAACAGGATACCGACCTACACCTGTAATGTGCTTTTCGCCATTCACTGTATTTCCCGCTTATCCTGGTTCTCATTCTTTATGTTCTTTATTTATACTGTTTCTATGCTCCTCTACTCGAACTGAGCTTCTTTCAGCGCCTTCTTGTCTGTAAACTCAGTATGATCTATGATTTACTTTCTTTGATTCTTGATAACTGTTCACCCCTTTTTTGTAGATTCTATGTAATTGCTCTCCTTGATGCAACGTCTGTACTTTTCAATTTATGTAACCTATGTCTCTTGCAAAAAATGCACCCAGATGCCTCTGGGCCAGGCGCGCTTTGCAAATAAAATAAATACAAATACAAATAAATCAACATAACATTTGGCATCATTTGCAAGCTTTTGTTTGCAGTCTTTTGCAGCGATCAGCAGTATTTTGAGACAGCATGTGCATCAGATCCACGACCTTATCCTTGAATACAAACTTGACTTTTAGTAATAACTGAAACATGGCTTCACTCAGCTTCAGGCCCGTTACTCTCAATAGCCTTACCATCCAACTATTCAGTATTTAGATGATCATACCGCCAGGATGCCACCGGAGGCAGAGTTGCCATTATCGGCAAAACACTACTCCAGTTCACAGAATGTAAAACTGAAACCCTACCAGGCTACGAACTCTTAACCCTCAAGCTAGCCATTGACCCAAAAACCACAATTAGCTTCTTAATAGTATATAGAGCCACGGCCTCCACCAACAACCCAGATATTGACTTACCACTTCTCATCTCCCCACTCCTTAAACCCAATACCAAATTCATCCTCTTAGGAGACATCAATCTGGGATACAACAACCAATCTCACCTCAAAGCTACAGCTTTTCACAACGCATTCCTAGAAATGCAATTTAAACAAATCGTGAATGCCCCAACCCACTCTAAAGGACAGATTCTTGATTGGATACTAACTCTGAACACCACAGTCCTCCTAGAAGAGATCATTGAAATGGAATGGACCAATCACCTCCTCATTAGATTTAGTATCATTACAATGGGCCTCATTACGACCCTGGCGGTAAGTTACCGCCAGGGCCGTGACTTTACCGCCATGGTGCTAACTACGTTAACGCCATGGCGGTAAGGGGATTTACCGCCCCATTCCGACCTTGGCGGGGCGGTAAATCCCCAATCCCCATTTACCCTTCCCCATTCCCATTTTTGCCCCATAGGGCATAATGGGAGTGGGGAAGGCGTTAATTACGCCACCGTAAATTACGGTGGCGTAATTAACACCAAGTTCCCTTACCGCCATGGTTTTTTACACCCGCTAAAAGCAGGTGTAAAAACCGCCATGGCGGAAAGGGAACTCGTAATTGGCGGTAAGGGGTCGGCGCAGCTAACGCTGGCGCTAACCCCTTACCGCCAGGGTCGTAATGAGGCCCAATGTGGGATCCCACCCCACCCATCACCCCTGCACCACCCACTTTGATGAGAAACTTGAAGAAGCTCACCCATTAAAATCTAACTCCATTACTAAATAAGCTAATTAATACTCAACCGCCAGTAGATCTTAACCCTGATGAAATCTCGCTACCCTATCATACATGCCTTAAGTCAACTGTTGATGAAATAGCCCCACTCAGTTCTAAATGACCTAAACAGAAAAGTAGCAATACATGGTTCAATGATGACCTCATCGAACTCAGAAGGAAAAAAAGAGCACTAGAACACATTGTCAGAAAAAAACCCACCAGTGAATCCAAAGGAGAACTACAACTAGTATCCCAAACCTATAAGTAGTATACACCCAGAAAGCTATACACCTAGAAAGCCAACACCCTAAATGTACGAATTTGGAATGCTTCCTCAAATAGTAAAGAATTGGAAACTCCCTCATGTCCTCCTAGTACAGTCATACCTAGCAAAGTATGGTGTACTACCATCCAAGACGCACTAGCCACAAAAATAATCACACTGAAAAATAAAATCGACTCTAAATTCTTTTTCCTAGGAACCACCTTAGAGTAAACTCCCACGCTACCCTAAGATCTTACAACCAACATACTGGAATTCCATTTTACACCAGTGACTACAGATCAAGTACTAAAAACCATAGCGTCACTCAAGCCCTCCAATTGCAAAGGAGACAACTTTCCTGCCAAACTAGTTAAGATCTGGGCCCACACCCTAGCACCTACTATCACTAACTTCGTTAATGCCTCCTTTGACACCAACACTATACCAACAAGCAACAAAGAAGCTTGGGTCACCCCCTCCTCAAAAAACCCTCCCTAGACTCCACCATCCCCACCAACTACAGACCCATCACTACAGTCCCTTTCCTTCTCAAAATCATAGATAAAATTGCCTACAGCCAAGTCCAAACTCACCTTAAAAGTAATCAACTATTAGGGGAAAGACAATCAGGTTTCCGCTCCGGTCACATTACTGAGACAGCTTTGCTAGATCTGAAAATTCAGATGGACACGGTGAAGGACACAGGCAAACATTGCATTCTGCTACTATTCGACCTGTCCGCCGCATTTGACCTAGTAGATCATAATAAACTATGCCTAACGTTAGCAAACACCTTCCATTTCTTAAAGGAAGCCACCACATGGATTAAATCATTCCTTTCAGACTGTACATCTAGAGTAGTTTTGGTGGCAAAACAGGTGGAATGGGTGCTGCTGATAAGGAAAGTTATCTGTCTATCTCCAAACAATACCAGAGTTCCCACATTAAAACCAAAAAGGAGCACTATGAATATTGCATTGTCTCTGTTGAGTCTAACTCAAAACAATTGTTTAAAATCCTTAAGGAATTGGAGTCTCCAGATGTGAAGCCATACAACACAATTTTGAAAGATGAAACATGGTGTACATCAATTCAGGCGTCATTCAGGAAAACAATCCATACATCACAGCAGACAATCTTCAAAAAATGCATACCTACTCCTACTCCATCGGGCTTAGGGATCCCCTTTTGCCAGGCTTTCCAAAACTTTAATTTACACAGGACTCGGAGCAAGGTATCACAGCCAGTATTAGGTCTCTTAAACCTACGGCATGCAAAGGGGACCCCTGTCCTGCAGTTATTGTTAAGGAATGTGTCAGTGTCTTGGTTGGTCCCAGTACTACGTATATAAATGCCTCCTTTAGGTTGGCTACAATTCCATCAACAGGCTTGGATCACCCCCACTACTGAAAAAACCATCTCTTGATCCCAGGTTGGCCACAAATTATCACCCCATAAGGAACGTGCCTTTTTTATTAAAAATCATTTATAGGACTGCTTATTTGCAGCTACAGCCTTATCTAGAAAGGCATGTTCTTTTTGGTCATAGGCAGTCGGTATCCAAAGCGGCACACGGTACAGAGACCACCCTTCTGTATTGTGAATCCGGTATATTGCAGACTATGGATAAGGGTGCATTAGCACTGATTATGTTCCTTGATCTCTCAGCTGCATTTGATTTGGTCAACCATAGGATATTAGCAGATAGATTATGCTCTTTAGCCGAGCTTTTGTTTGATGTGGCTAGCTGGATTCTTTCTTTTATATCTGAGCGCTCCGCTAGATTCTTCAGTGACACAGCAGCAGCTGCCCCACTTACACTTGGTTGCAGTGTCCTCAAAAGATCCTGCTTGTCTCCTATGCTTTGCAACATATTTGCCAAGCCATTATTTGAAATTATGGATGATTTACGTGTCTTCTACACCAATTATGCAGATGATACGCAGGTACTACTTCAGTTATATGGGGTCCTTAGGCATGATGCTGATCACATCAATAAAATGTATAATACTATTACGAATTGGATGGCCTGCAATAAATTGGCCCTCAACGATTCTAAAACTGAACTTCTGATTGTTGGTACAGAGCACAGGTTAAATAAGCTTTCACCTGAATATAAGGAGCTTACAATTTCTGGCTGCCAAAGATAAGACCTTGGGGGCCTCATTGAATATGAAATATAAGAAAACTGAGGGTATTCTTACTCCTATTCCCCATCAATCCTCTGCACAGGTGGTTAGGGAAAGGCCATCTCTCTTGGATCCCGACCCTGGGGGTGGACAAGCGAGTGAGAATCACATGGGTGGAGGGTCTATGGGGACTGGGATTGGGATGCTCTCGGGAAAGACATGGTATCCCCCTTTCCCTAAAAAAGACCAAACCAACCCATTCCCCGTCTTTCAGGGACATTACAAAATACCTCCCATGAATCATATTCATCTGACTACAAATAGTACCGAGAAGAGGCAACTAAAATCAGTGAAGACTAGTTGCTTTCACCTCTTAGGTACTGAGTCGAAGAAGAGGCCTGCTGAGACCAGTAGAGGGCAGGCATGTACCTTTAATGATGTTCCGGCAGGGGTAATTGTGAACTCACACCTGCAGCCTGTTACAGGGCTGCAGGTGTATAAAAAGCCCCACCTAATGAGTTTAAGAGAGGGAGTGGTGACAGGAATAGCAGCGTTGAATTTTCAGCAACAGAGAGGCCAAGAAGTACAGCGATTTGCTGTTCCTGTGCAAAACGCTTATGGTCTTGAGACGAGCGGCCCGAGAGCAGGGGCTCTGTGGAACCAATAGAAGCGTGAAAGGGTTGCCATGCTGGAAGGCTTCCCCTTTTTCTATTGTACAAAATGCTTGTTCTCCTGGGGCCAGAAGCCGACCCAGGAGTGCCTAATGGACAGCGGCTGGAGCCCTGAAGCAAGGACAAGAAGGCCGGAAGATCTGCGCAGCCAAAACTCTCATCAAAGCGGCCAGCGAGTTTCTACAGACAGAAACCCGGTATGCACGTGTTTTGATGCTGCACGTAGGGATACTTTGATACAGGCTGGTTGCATGGATTGAAAGGCACATTTACGAATGTCTCCGAATAGAATCCTTACGAATCAACGAACATTAAGACTTGTTAACTCATAAAAGCCAAATTAATACTTTGTTACAGAATGGTTGCATGCAAATGAAGGCATGTTATTGAAAGTCTCCGACCGATGAGAACACTTTAGAGGCAAATGAGAATTACAAAATTTACTGAACTGAATGAGAATAACCAAGTTACTTACCTTAAAACCTTTCCTCGCTGTGGAGATGCCGAACAGCAGACAACATTCAAATGATAAAACTGCAACATTTTGAATAGCGCAATACAAGGAAAACCTTACTTATGAATAAACCAAGAGAAGGAAAGCTTTCTCAATATAATTAAATACATCAGATGATAATTTCAAAATTGAAAGAAACTTTACATTGCAAGCAACCTTTAACTATGTTATTTCTACAGAACCATTGAATCTAACCATAAAGAGGCCCAATGTGAATTATTTCTCAAAGTGAAGGGAACTTTGGCAAATGGACATTAACAAAGTGACCTCAAATGATTTATCAATTAAAACCAAAACCTTTTGTGATACAAAGATCAGCAGTATACAGAGGACCCAGAGTGGCACAGAACATTAACGAAATTGGGAAATTGGGAAACATTCCCTGAAGTCGGAATTGTTTATTTGTCTTGAGGACGAAGGCTCAGGATATTTTGTGTTTTTAACTGTGTTTTGGAAACTTGGGGAAAGTATTAATCAAATTTATATCACTTTGGAAGTCAAGGCAATCTTAAGGCTTTTTATAAGAACTGCTTTATACTTGGGGAAGGGAGCTGAAGAACGTTGCTAACTGAACCAAGTTCTGAACTTTATACTGAAATCTATTTTGTTGGTTACTGATTTCCCTAAACGTTGTATAAGACTAGTTGTGAGGGCACGTATAGGTTTTGGACACATACAAATTCCTAAATTGAATTTATTGACTCTGACTTTCCTTAGTTTTGGTTTGGTAGGGAAATCCAACCATAGTATAGGATAAGATTGGCAGTTTTCCTTCCTGACATTTAAGTTAATAAAAGAGTTTGTTTCGAACTTTGAATCTGTGGTCTGTGTCTTACTCCAAGATGCCCTCACAGAAATACAAACTAATCATATTGTCTCAACAAATTCCTACTATTTGAAGCTTTTCTGTCCCATTCGTCCCTTCTTATCCAAAGAGAATTGTATCCATCTGGCACGTGCCATCATTGGGGCTAAAATAGACTAAAATAGACTAAAATAGACTATTGCAGTAGCCTTCCATTTGGCTCATCTCAGGGTAGCATGACGAAACTGCAAACATTGCAAAATAGCACAGTGCAGATTATTATCCCCGTATGGACCATGTGAGTGAGGACCGTTCCGCACTTCCTTGACTTCCTGTAAGGGAGTGTATTGTTTTCCGGGTGATTTCCATCACCCATAAATGTTTGAACGGGAATGCTCCTGTTTACTTGCAAAACAGACTAGCCTTTAAACCCAGTCCTCATGCATTGAGATCCAACAATTCTAACCTTTTGATTAAATGACATGTTAAAATTGTTAGAGCTGGGAATTTAGCATTTGAGTCCATAGAACTTTGCCTCTGGAACAGCCTTCCATCTAATCTTAGAGAAACACTCTCTTTTCTAATATTAAAGAAGGCATTAAAGACTTTCCTATTTACTTAAATTCTTGTGTTTCAGCTGTCTTGAATATGCAAACATGCCCCTGCACCATCCATAGGCAGTAGGACCTTCTCTGTCTTGCTCTACTTGTTTATGGTGTTTATTGTTGTCTTATCTTATATGTGCGCCTTTTTGCCTATGGGCCTCTGATGCATTATAAATATTAAACTAAACTAAACTATGGGCGGTGTTGGTTGGCAGTCATGCATCGATTACTTAGAGGTAAACTTCAATAGTCCTCGTCCTACTCTTCCTCAAGATGTTATTTATTTACGAGTGTCGCAGATGGCACATGGATTCCTCCAAATCTCAGGGGCAGGTTAAGGGTTTTTATTGAACATTTTGTTGGCTCTATAGCTGCCCCTCTCTCTCATTTTGTATTGAACCTTCATCCTAACCCAGGAATACCTGAGCCCCTGGTTCGTTAATACAAATGGTTCACTCCTATTGTCTAGTTCTGACTATGGCTAGTTGGCAGAACCTAATAGCACATTTCTTTACCTCTCCAAACTCCCTAAGGGACTTACCAGGTCTGCCTACTCTATCCAGTTGTTTGTTTTCTGCAGGGAGCTGGGAATTGTGCAGTACAAATAGCACACTCACTCCCACCTCTCCATTTCCTACTCTTTCTACTTAGCGATCTACCATTGCTTTTTCCTCCAAGCGCCTATTTCTTTGATGTCTTTAATGCCCTCTATGTCTTGCCTTCACTCTTTGATGCTACTCCTCATTCTTCTACTCTACTGCTCCCTGCTACATCCCACTACTCCTTCCTCCACACTTCTACTCCCTCTTCAACATTAGCACTCCCTCATCTACATTACTATGCCCTCCTCTCCACTACTGCTCCTATGACCACTCTACTCATGTGCTCTACTACTACAGATCCTTCACATGACTACTCCCTCCTCCACTCTACTTCCACTACTCCTACATCCAAGTAAACTCAAACAGCAGCACCACCAATTTTGACTACTTATCCAACACTGCACCGTCTCCAATAATCACCATCACAATCTGCCATTACTTATTCCCTATTGCTGCTCTCCTGGTCATCCTCCACCTCTGACCGCACCCGCATATCCCACACTTCCTGCTTCCTGTCACTTCCTTATATTCCCCTCTCCTTCCTGGGATTTGTCTTCTTTCCCAGGCCAATCTGGGCCCGTTTTCCCCACCTGGAGTTGCTACGTGTCCTGTGAGGTTAGAACTAGTGGTTTAAGTCTGACCCACATTTATCACAAGTGCCCACTACAGCATTACCATGGCACCCGGGATGGCCAATGCCTCTGTTTGTGTTGGTGGACAGTAAGTCCTTGGTGAGTGCATAGTTTTTGTTTCCCCACTTGTCCCCGGTGGTGTAGGGTATCTGTTGGCAGCTGTGTAAGGGGAGTGGCTTGAGCCCATGGCATGAGGAAGCATCTGCTGTGAGCTCCCGTCGAGATCCTCTCCTTTTTTTAAATTTATTTTTAATTTTTAAACATTACCAACACAAAAGATTATCATCATTGATACATTAGTCATCAATCTCACATGTGTATCCCTCCCTCCCTCCCCCTCTTCCAAGACCACAGTCTGTCCTCCTAGTCTGCCGTTACTGGGCTCCTATTGCAGGCTACTTGCTTCATCCGTGGTAGCGTCGTCATTCCTTGAGTTGAATAATGGCACTGTGAGCACCACCCATTGTTGTAGGTCTTCACTGTTTTCTAGCTTCTGTTCCCGTAGTGCGGTCTCCCATGCCCCAGTTTCGGCCGCCACCCAATTTTGAAGGTCTTCCCATCACAGTACCACACTTGGGCTCTTGGTGTTTTTCCACCCCATGGCGATGCGTCTCTTTGCTAATATGTACATCAAATCTTTTAGCTTATTTAGTGGTTTGTTCTTATGGCTTTTCTTATATCTTCCCAAGATGCATGCTACTGGGGTTTGTATATCCAGGTCAATGTCTGCTTCTGCCACCTTTGTGGCTATCTGTGTCCAAAATGATTGTATTGCTAGGCACCCCTAAAACATGTGAGTCATTCCTGCACTTGATTCTTTGCATTTAGGGCATTCTTTAGCTTCAGCCCCCTTGAACTTAGAAAGCACCTCCGGTGTGAGGTACGCTCGGTTGGTGATGTAAAACTGTATTAACTGCAATCTGGCATTCCTGGAGACCTTTTTGTGATAGTGAGTTATGGTTTCCCATGACGTGTCCTCGAATTCCATGCCCAGTTTGTTTTCCCATTTTGCCTTGCATCTAAGCTCTTAGTTGGTTGTACTATCCAATAATGTTTCGTAAAGTCTCGAGATTTCATGGCTCCCTTCAGCGACATTTAGTATGTTCTCAATGGTTTCATGCTCTGTTTCTTGGTTCTTGATGTCGGGCCATCTTTCTATGAGTCTTTCTATTACTGCTCTGTGTAGCAGGAACTGTCCAACGGGTAGTCCCGTAGTTTCGTGCAGTTCGGCAAAAGTCAGGATCTCTTGGTCGCTCACCAAATCCCCAAATTTGGCTATTCCGCAGGGCTCCCACCCAGTTCTTATTTCCACTTGTCCCCAGGGTCTGCTCGCCATGGCCGCTGCAATAGGGATCTGGGGAGAGATTGGGTCTGTTTTCTTCATGGCCCTGCAGACTCGTTTCCAAATCTGGATCCCAGGTTTCGCTAGGTAGGGATAGTTTTGTGTTGTGCTTGCCGTGGCCCAGAGTAGATCCCTAAGGAGCATTTGTGGGATGGCCGGTTGTAAAAGTCGAGTGTCCGTCGTGATCTCATCCACCATCCATTTCACTACGTGTCGCAATTTTTTAGGCCACCCTTTTCATATGGTCTTTGTAGTACTTGCAATGCAACTCTGTGCCTTCCCCCCTGCCATGGAATCATCTACAGAGCTTCTCTAGATCTATAAAGAACAGTGGGGGAACGTTAAATGGAACGTTACTAAAGCAGTGTAGCAGTCGGGGCAGTGCCACCATTTTGAGGAGTCCAGCCCTTCCTGCCACTTACAACGGTAATTTACTCCAGAAGTCCATTGATCTTTCTAGGCCCTCTTTAGCTCTCGCCGTGTTCAGCGTGTGTTCTGTTTTGGGATTATGTGGATGGTGATTCCCAAGTATTTGAAGGAGGCGGTCTTCCACTGGAGGGCCATGGAAGGGAGATTCTCGATTCTATCCTCGCTCAAGGCAGCCAGGGGGAAGAGGCATGATTTTTCTTTGTTAATATGGATCCCTGTGTATCTAAAGAACCCATCTAGTGTCTCCAATATGTATGGTAGTATGTGTTCGGGGTTATTCAGGTATAGTAGAGTGTCGTCTGAGTACATTGACACCAAATGGGCTACTCCGTCTATAACAATACCTCCATCCCCATATTCCTGCCGAAGGTAAGCGTCTACTGGTTCGGAGGCTATGATGTATACCATGGGGGAAAGTGGGCATCCCTGTCGTGTGCCCGTGTGTAGCTGCCATTTATCAGAGTATGTTTTGCCCGTGCGCACTCTGGCCATAGGGCCCGTGTATATGGGTTTGGTCCATTTTAGGAACGCTGGTCCAATCCCCATTTTCGTCATGGTGGCATATAGCCAGATCCATCTGACTGAATCGAAAGCTTTGGTGGCGTCCAACGATGCCACTGCGCATTTTCCGGGTCTGCCATTCATGC
Source organism: Ambystoma mexicanum (assembly GCF_040938575.1). Classification (NCBI taxonomy): domain Eukaryota; kingdom Metazoa; phylum Chordata; class Amphibia; order Caudata; family Ambystomatidae; genus Ambystoma; species Ambystoma mexicanum. Next base: position 410,266,002 of record NC_090923.1, on the reverse strand, counting down.
TGTATATGACATGGTGTAGTCTACGTAAGTTTTCAGACATGGTTCACCCTGGCACATACCCCGTCTGATCTTGATGGATCAGTAGAGGGTTCACTTTTCGTAGTCTCCCCGCCAGAAGTGCCGTCAGGATCTTGTTGTCTTGGTTTAACATAGACAAGGGCCTATATGCGCCACACTCCTCCCCATCCCTCCCAGGTTTTAGTAGTGGGATAATTACTGCCTCCCTCATAGACTCGGGGAGGGTGTCCTCCTCGTATGCTGCATTAAATACTTTGGCTAGGAGTGGTGCGAGGACATCCTCATAAGCCTTGTAAAACTCTCCTGGAAGCCCGTCGGTCCCAGGGGCTTTTCCGGATGGTAGGGATCTGATAGTGACCAGGACCTCGTCTGGGGTAATGGGTTCATCAAGAGAATCTGCCATTTGTGCATCTATTTTGGGTAGTTTGATGATGTCTAGAACATCCTCTATTTCGGTATCTGTGGCCGAAGGGGTGCTGGCATAGAGGCCCTGGTAGAACACAGAGAAGACTGAGTTTATTTCAGTTTGTGTGTGCACTACCCTACCCTCTGCATTGCGGACATGGCATATAGGTGCCCCAGGGGCTTTACGCTTGTATAGCCAGGCTAATAGTTTCCCTGGTTTATCACCTAGGGCATGGCTCCTTTCGATGTGTTTCGTGTAGCTGAATTTACCCAGTTTTTCCCAGTACGTCAAGCAAGCCTGTCGAAGCTCTACCTCTTTTTTCAAGTGTTCAGTGTTTGAGTTGGCCCTTGCTTCTAGCTCTTTCAGTTCCCTTTTGGCGTGTGCTAATGTGTTTTCAATGGACCTTCGGGCTCCCCAGTAGCAGCAATCATTTCTCCCCTTATAATGACCTTGTACGCTTCCCAAACTGTACCCACGTGTCGTACAATGTTCTCATTTATCTTTTAAAAATTTCTAGCGTGCTTTCTCTATTCTGTTCATGAAAAGCGGCATCTAGCAGGGCCTCGCTTCTGAGCCTCCATACAGGTATGGGCGGTCTAGCTGCAAACACTGTCCAGGTTGCCAGGAGTGGGGCGTGATCTGATAGAATTCTGGCAGAGTATTGTGCGTCTCCGAACGTGTCTTAATGCTCCTCGCTTACAAATATATAGTCTAGCCTGGTATGGACGGCATGTGGGGGAGAGTAAGATGAGTATTCTCTGTTCTCCGGGTGCTGCTCCCTCCACAGGTCTTTTAGCTTGAAGTGTTGTGCCAGTGTGGCTAATATTTTAGCGGGTGGGGATGGATGAGTATATTTGTTATCTGATCTATCTTTGCGGGGATACATGGTGGAGTTATGATCTCCACCCCATTTCAGGGTACTATCTCTGAATGGACTGAGCCATTTGTATAGGGAGCGGAAAAAAAACTGTGGCATCGTGGTTGGGGGCATAAGTGTTGATTAAACAGACCTCCTTCCCTTCAATTGTTCCATGTAACAAGGCCATCCTACCGTCGTCATTAGTTTTAATGGTGATGGTTTTAAAAGGGACGTTTGGGTCAACCCAGATCAGGACCCCCCTGGCGTAGGTGGAGTATGTGGAGCCTATCAATGTACCTCTCCAAGGCCTGGCTATTGCGGCTTGCTTTCGTGCGTCAAGGTGGGTCTCCTGTAGCAGGACGATTCCGATCTTATTTCGCTTAATGTGTGCGTAGATTCGGCGTTGCTTGCCATAACCGTTCATTCCTCTGACGTTCCAAGTCATAATTCTAATCTTGTCAGCCATAGGGTTTGGAAACCCATGTGTTCTTGTGGCGCATCTGGTGGCTTCTTTTCCAAATTTGTTGATCATCGAAGTCCTGTGTGGTCTTGTCTTCTTCCCCTTTGTTCCCCCAACCTTTTTACCAGCTCCCATTTGCCCTCCCTCCCCCAACTTTGAACTTCCCGGTAACAAAACTTGTGCAGCAGGGTTTCTCCCGTTATGACTATCCCGTTTCCGCTCCATACCCTGTACTATTCTGCTGGTGCCCTACGGGCGGGTTAACTGTACCCGAATAGTTTCTGGGGGCGGAAGAGGTCAGCTGTTGTCTGTTCTCATGTCAGGAACTAACTATCTCCAGCGTGGCTCCTGTAAATGATCGGTTCTGCTGTGCATAGGATGTAGGTTCCGTCTGTTACTTGTGTGAACTTGGTCTGATCCTTGCGGTGACTGAACTTGTCTGGCATACGACCTCACCAGGCAGTCCTTAGCTTGTGCTGCGTGCTTTTGTTTCGATGTCTTGAATCTGTTCGCTGTCCATGCATTCTCTGGCTTCAGCGGGTGTCTCGAATAGAAGTGCCCGATTATTGTGCAGCACCTTTAATCTCGCTGGGCATAGGAGCATATGTCGTAGTCCTGTCTTCTTCAATCTTGCTTTCGTGTAGATAAACTGCGCTCTCTACATTTGGACTTGCAAGGTGTAATCGGGATATATGGCAAACTTCGCCGAGTCTCTTTGGATCTGGCCTCCCGTTCTTGAAAAGGCCAAAATTGTTTCTCTATCTTTATAATTGAGCACTTTAGCTATCACTGGTCTAAGGAGAGCTCCAGGCGGCGGTCGTTTGGTGAGGAAACGGTGGTCTCTTTCAATAGTGAAGCCTTATGAGAGTTTCTGCGCTCCGATCTCCTGGATCAGTCGGTTCTCTATGTAATTAGTGGGGTCAGTTCCCTCTAGTCCCTCGGGCAGGCCCAAGATCCTTATGTTATTTTGGCGTACGCGCCCTTCGGCTTCTTCAGACCTGTCTTCTAGATGCTTCACTTTTTGTGCTAATTCATCAACATCTTTTGTAAGATGTGTTTTAGCCTCTGTGTTTTCCCGGACCTGGGCTTCAAGCACGTCTGTCCTTCCAACGATAGTGCAGACATCTTGTCGCAGTAGGCCCAAGTCTATGGCCACTGCGTCGATTTTGTTCTCCATGGTTGTCTGGAGTGTCTTGATGGCCTCGAGGATCTGTGAGTTGCCTGGTTCTCCCGTGGTTTCAGGAGATCCAGATTGCACAACCGCCGTACTTTTAGTGATGGTGTCGTGTCTTGTTGGCCCACTGGCTGCAAAGGTTTCCATAGTGGTCTGCTTTTGTTTAGCTTTCGCTCCCCTCGAGGACATTACACTGAGGACAAGGGGTCCTTTGGGTTTCAAGGTGGGGCAGTCCGTCCACTGTGAGTGCCGCACAGCTAGAGGGTAGTGTCATTCCCCTTCGCCCACTGTGGTTGCTTCTGCAGTAGAGGCGCCAGCGGCGCCGCCCAAACAGTTCCGGGGCACCGGGCGTCATCTCTTGTGTCTCCACTAGATTACGCTATGTCTTCTCTGTGGATAACTGTTGCAGATTTTGGCACTCCCTGTTGTGCTGGTATCAGTTCTGCCCTTCCAACGAGGCGACCCCACTCCAGTGGTGTGTGCCAAGCCAAGCCTTGTTCAATATGTAGAGCCGTCCTGGGCCGGTGGGCCTTGTCGGTGAGGCAGTCGGCGTCAATTCAACCATGTGGTGTACTGACCGCTCATTCATGTGATCCAGCACCCAGCACAAAGCTAATGTAGCTTGCAGCCCTTACTATGCTTTATTTTAATTTTTTTGTAGGTGAGTGGCCTCTTCTGGCGTGTAGGCGCCCCGCCCTGCCCAGGCTGCGTTGGTCCATGTATGCCCAGGCTCCCGCTGCGTGTGCTTTGGGTATCGGGCAAACCCCCTGTTGCAAACAAGGTGGAGGCCCTGCACCGGCGGGCCACGTTACTTGCTCAGAACCTTGGGGTGGACCATTCTGGCAGTGGCTCACTCTCGCGGCTGCAGGACCGCAGTTCGTCTCCCGCTGGTCCGGTCTGCGTGGACCCGTCAAGTCGCGGTCCTCTCTCGGGGCTCCAGGGAGGATGGCACCGCGAAGTGCAACCAGGCGCTCCTGTTCCTGTTCCTTCACTATGGCAGTTTGCACACCACCCTTAAATGTTTGATTGGGCTTCGGGACTACAATCCGCTTTTCGGCCCGTCCGGGTTAGCTGACACCCTGTGCAGTGGACCAGGTCGATCACTGCAGCGCCGTCTCGGTTCTTCATGCCACAGCGCCATTTTCCGCCCTAAGCCACGGCTTAGTGTTTCTCGGTGTAACACACCGATTAGGGCTCTTCAGACAGAGACACTTCAGTCGAGGCCACTCAAAGTCCTCAGTAATGATTTAATAGTTCATCAGATGTTTTGGTGTTAGGCAGAAACCTGTGCAGTTCCCTTAGGGACCACTGCAAAAGATTTAAGACTACAGGTGTTAGCAGTAAACCCACTTGGTAGCAGTCTGTACCACCCAGATTTACCTGGTAGCTGTGGCTGAGCAGTCAGACTTCCCTCAAGAAGAATTAGGCAGTATGCAAAGTATACTCAATAGGCACTCAGATACAATAATACAAGCAAACACTGACCAGAGCTTTGGTATCAAAGTATATAATTATTTATTTATAAACACACAGTTGAAACACTCCAGCACTCTTATTGTAAAATATTCTAAACACAGTTACTATTATGATATATACACCCCTTTTTCCCTTATTAGAAAATCACAGTAAGACACCACTTATTTTCATACAGAGGTGAGCGCTTAACTAGATTGCACTCTACTAAGGTTGTGAAAAAGGGAGGGAAAAAGACAGAATATGCAGGATTACACCACTCTACGATTCAGGAACACTATTAGCAAGGCAGAGATCAAAAAGTCACTGGTGAGCCAAAGTCCAAAGGCTGGGCCCACTCTTAGAGAGAGCAGAGCACAAATGCGCCCAAGTTCACACAGTTACACTAGGCTTAGAAAGTCTTGCAGAGGGTTCAGAAAAGAGTTTAGAGAGGCTTAGAAAAGTTTAGCCAGGGTGTCCCAGGCTAACCCAGGTTCGAAAGCTAAAGAGCTAAATCTACCCCGTACAGTCGGTTGCAAGGGAAGCCAGGCGGGACACGGTACCTTAAGTGGGAAGGATCCTCCAGCGGTGGCAGTTGTTCCTGGTAGTGGTTGCAAGTTGCGGCGTCGTCCAGGGGAAGAGAAGATCTCGACGTGGAGGAAAGATGCAGGTCGTTGCACTACCAGGGCAGAAACCAGCTGCGGAGTTTTCCGGTAAAAGGTGGTACCTTTATCTCGCGGTCGTGGTAAAACGTGGTATCCCGGTTGCCGGGGTGCTTAGCACGGGCAAGGCGGCCACGAGATACGTCGGGAAAGCGAAAAGACGGTGAAACTGGTTATCCCTACCAGTCAAAGGAAGAAGACTCCCCGGCCGGAGATCTCCTCTGTCGTTGGGAAAAGTGGTGAGACGGTCCAGCAGGGCTCCACCGGTCGTGGTGTCGTGGCAGGTCGGCTCAGCTTCTCCCTCGCCGGATTCTTAGGTCCTGTGGCGACTTCTGAAGTTCCAGTCCCCAAAGCCCTGCTTTTATGCAGCAAACCCCCATTCACTCAGCCTAGCTGTCACTCAAACATGCTAAGTGGTGAGCCGGCCGGCTCACCACTTGGGCCAATCAGGACGGAGTGCGACTTGAGTTGTCTAGGCAACTCAGTCCAGGGTGCCTAAATTCCCCTCCACCCCTCCTAAGTACCCCAGACATAGTGGCACCACTTTGGAGGGCTTCTGTGGAGAAGCCCGCCAAAAAGTGGAACAAAGGGCTCCACTTGGGTTGGAATTACAGAAGAGAACACAAACGCCATTTTAGAATCAAGTTTTGGCAAAAAACACCAACCGGAGAATTAATATTAATTAAATAAACCGGCAGTATGTTTGAGGCTACCTTAAATAATTAAATAAAGATAGTAGCCTAAAACAATGGGAAATCACATAGGAAAATATTTGCGGTTGAATATAAAAAGTAGTATCCACTGCCACCAGCCAAAACTCGATCAGGGGGGACGGAGACGTGCCCCCTCGACTAACAGACCCTGGGGCAATCGAATTCCCCAGCCAGTACGTCCACAATATGATGGTTTGTACTGGTTCTGTTAAGAATTTAAGACTAGTAAAGTCAATGGTGACTTTACATGCCCTGGGAGACAGTAGTCAGTCCCAGGGTATGGAGTCTATACTGGGGGGTCACTATGACACCCCTGTGTTACTGCACGGAGGGTGCTGTGTAACACACATCACAAAAACACATGAAACCCTATGGAGTAAAAGACCCCATAGCCCATTAAACACATCTAGATTCAAAGAAACACACTCAAATCATGTCCAAGAGTGAGGGTAAAAGAGTCTCACTCTTGGCAGGAGAAAAAAATAAACCCCCAAAAATCCAGCAAAGCTGCTGAGGGACTCACTAGGTTAGGAAATTCAGCCTAAACAGAGAATTCTCCCTAACATTTGGTCATCTGTAAAGTTTATTTTGTCAGCATATCCTGGACACATCATGCAGAGCTCGTGGAGAGTGCATCCTTCCTACATGGCGGTTAGCCACACCCCCCCGAGATCCTTTCCTTAATCCTGCAAATCCTAGTTGCAGTGACTAAGCACCAAACTTTGGGTATTGCTGGATACGAGAACCAATGCTGTTGACCTATGGAGTGCCCCCAGAGAAAATCGGAGCCGCATAACGAGTAAATGGGCCTGGAGAAAGAGCCCCCCTGAGCGCACAAGATGGCGGACACTTGATCAGCCCATCGCAAGTTAAGGAAAGATCAGTGTACTGCCCGAGGTGGGCTGCGTTGGAGTGCGAAGTTGCTGCTTCGGCCTGCTCATTTGGACTTGTGGCATGCAGTGAATATCGGGCCACACTTTACCTTGGCTCCGGTTGCCCCTGGGCACTGGTGACACGTCACGCGCACAATAGAGGCTGACTGCGAGGGCCGGAACTACTGGAGGACGAAGGGTCCCATAGACGCTTGAGCGGCCCGTTAGGAGTGCGGGGATCCAAAAAGCAGGACAACTTGTAGAACCCTGATCACCCTCCGACCCAGTGTCATAGTGGCTACTGACGGTTGCACCGCCCCAACGCCCCGAGAGAAAGACTGAAGGGTGCACACAGGCAACACCAGCTGAAGCGAACCCGGGAGACTGTGAGTGTTCACAGCAGTGCAGAGGGTGAGGCACTGCTTGGGCGTGACCACTACCGATTGCACCCGGAGCCCCTGACACGTGGGCAGGTGGAGCCCCAGAGACCCCGATGCCAGAGGGACCCCGTCGGCCACATTGATTACATATTTGGCCCACGCGGGCACTGGAGACACGTCGAGAATACCACATAAAATTGTCTAATCCAGAGCAGCCGGATACTGCGGGGCAGACTTCCTGTGAGACCAGACAGATTAAGGGGACTCCAAATTTCTCACTCAAACATGAAGGGTAATTACACGGTAAAATGTGCGCACTAGCAAGAAACAAAGTGCAATAGACACTCTTCTAAGGAACTGCCTGACCCTCACTATACAAGCAGAGCAACAGAGCTCCATGCCCTGCAGCCCAGTAGCGCCCATGTAACTCTGCCTCATAATCCTGGAACACAAGAGAACCAGACGGGAAGACACTGCGAGCAATTTATCAGCAGTGCAAGCGCCTAAAAACACAGTGATCCGGTGCCGCTGAAGCTCAGGGGGGATAGCTAAAACCTGAGCAATGTGGTGGATTGACTGATGCTCTATGGCCAAGCAGGGTAGGAGTTGCTGAACCCAAACTAAATCAAGGCCAACAGTTTGCCCACAGTCCCGAGTGAATTGACCCTGCGCACGCTGGGTCAGATAGGACACACGCTAAATGCAGGCTATTTGCATCGAAGCGTGTGACACAGCGACATAAACTGGTGCTACAACCACTCACGCACCATGTGTTGTGGCATTCACAGCGCAGCCCCACACCAGCTACAACCAGCTACAACATCCATCCCACCACCAAGGCCTCATTTGGTACTACACAGTGACAGGTGATGGACACGAGGCCGCCAACCACTCAAGTGGTGCCAGTCACATGCATGAGCTTATAGCTATGATGCTACGAACCGGTAACTGGGCCATTGGTGGACACTGGACCACATCAGTGCCACTAACACCGCAATGCCCGCAAACAATGTGGGAAAAAAGGAACCAACCATTATGGATTCTTTCAACGCTGCCAAATGTAAGGGGCAGCCGCAGAGCAATACAGAGCCTCAAAAGAGCCAAACTCCTACGGAAGCTGGAGCCAACGAGAATCAAGTCCTAGATGCGATCGCTGCCCTGAGAAAAATTCATAGACACTAAAATTCAGGAGGTAAAATCAGACATGATACGCCAGGATGTCCTGAACCTCACGGAAAGGGTTACAACCACAGAAACAGAGCTGATTGAGACGATGGTCACCACCCAGGATATTGAGAAAAGACTGTCAGAGCTCGAGAAGAAAAACGTGGCACTAGAGACCCGGGCGGAAGATGCTGAGGGACGGGCCCGACGAAATAATGTATGCCTCTTAGGGATCCCGGAGGGGATGGAAGGCTCAAATCCCACAAACTTTGTGGAGAACTTACTATTGCAGGAAGTTGGGGCGAGCAATCTCTCGCAGGGCTTCGTGGTGGAACAGGCCCACAGATGCTTGCAAAAATGGCCACCCCCGTGCTCCCACCCCAACCCCATGATAGCTAAGATCCTTTACTTTTGGGATAGGGAAATCATCCTAAAACACTCAAGGGAAGGTGGGTAAAATCAGCAAGATAACTCTATCATCACCATATACCCAGACTACACACCGGCAGTGCAACGACCGAGAAACTCCTCTGTAACGATCAAGGCGAGGCTCAGGCAACTGAACCTCAAATATACGTTAATGTATCCATCCAGACTCAAGGTGATCTACAAGGGCTGCCCTGTCTTACTGGAAACACCTGCAGCGGCAATGATGTGGCTGGAGCACAACAACTTAGATTGCGGTGAAGAGTCGGTCACCTGAGTACTGGCTGGTCAAGAGAAGGAGCGGGCAGAAGGGTAAACAAGATATTTAAAGAGCCAGCGGAATCTCCATGACTGAACAATCTTTGTTTTCTGCATCCAAGTAGTTTATGAACGACGGGAGCAAAACCGGAACTCCCGACCAAGGACTAAAAGTCCACCCCCGTCAACAGTTGGGTGTTGGCCTGTTGCTAACACAGTAAATCCCGCACAGGACGGCCTGGATGGGTCATGAAAGTGCGGGGGTGCTCGAGCGCTGCGGTTGGCATGCGGCTGCTGAGTGCAGTTACTTCGTTTCTGTATGGTTGGTTATTTACAACTATTTGAATGAGACTGCTGTGGGCTATATTCTAGTTTGGTTTTGGTTTGTTGTTATTAATGTTCTGAATTCTTCACGAAAAGTAACCTGTAGAGTGGGGTGTGCGAAGGAAATAAGGGAATGTTTCTTTATATGGGGAGGCGACTTCAACTGTGTGTGAGACTGGGAGCTTGATCGATCTAGCCAAGCGGTTACTCGGAATGAGGCAGCAACGGGAGCACTGAACGCGCTGCTGGGGGCCCTAGATCTGGTGGATGTTTGGAGGTTGGAGGGAGCTACACCCGGCTGACAGAAATTACTCATACTATTCCTCACCACACCATCTGTACACTAGAATTGCTTATATATTCATGGCCAAGACACACATGGCGCAGGTGGAGGCGGCACAATATGTGGTCCGGTCGATATTGGACCACTCGCCACTTCTGATAACTTGGAGTATCCAAACCCCAGGCCCCTTTTCCCACTGTGGCACATGCCTCCTGATGCACTAACAGATCAAGCCTTCAGGGGAGACCTGGGGTGCAAATTAGCAGAATATGTGGAGAATAATGTGGGAGTGTTGAAAGGTGGGGCACACTCTGGGAAGCAATGAAGGTGGTGATGCAAGGTGGGGTTATTGCTGGTGTGAGTGGCATCAGGCGCACATTAAGATTGGAGCTAGAAAGGTGGGAAAACGAAATAAAGCAAAGGCAAACGCATATGCTTCGTACAAAGGAGGAGTAACTAGAATTGGTGCAGCTAAGAGGCAGCTGCCAGGAAACATGGGGAAGACTGTCCAAATTTGACTTCTTGGCCAAAACCACCAGGGCACATGCAGAGGGTGATAGACCAGGTAGATTATTGGCGTGGCTGTGCAGGAGAGAACATCCAAAACACCCAATCAAGGAACTCAAAGATGAAATGGGCATAACTCACAAGTCGCAACAGGCGATTAACAACACCCTTGGGGAATTCTATTCCCGGCTATACAGACACGACCACCATGTACCCAAAGAAGACCTGCTAGGCACATTGGAGTAAATAGGTCTCCCCGAGCTAGGAACAACACAAAGGGAAGCGTTGGAGTTGGAAATAACAGCCGAGGATATATCTGAGGCAATAAAATCACTCGCCACGAATAAGACACCCGGGAGTGATGGGCTCCCTCCGGAGTTTTACAAGACGTACGGAGCCACCTTGACCCCAGTACTACTGGAAGTCTTTAAGGAGGCAAAAGACAAAGGAATACTCCCAGAATCAGTGAGGGAGAATATAGTGATCCCGATTCCCAAACCTGGGAAACCAACAAACGAGTGTGACTCGTACCGCCCACAGGCGATGTTTAATTATGATATCAAGATCCTGACCACGATATTAGCCAAGCGGCTGAGCAGGGTAATAGGGGGACTGATTCACAATTACCAAAATGGCTTCATCCCGGGGCGTACCGCTGCGCTGAATTTAGGCAGGCTGCAACATGTGCTGGCACAGCCAACAAACTCCCAGGCACAGTATGCTATACTCTCCCTAGACGCAAGCTCCCACTCCCTAAACTCCCACTGTCTCTGATGGGTAGGGTGGCCATCACCAAAATGATTATCCTCCCGAGATTCCTGTATTACTTTAACAATGTACACTGCTACACCAGGGCGCCGTTCTTCCGCCTGCTGGAAACATTACTGCGCAAATTCCTGTGGGGCCGGCTCACCACAAGTTTTCACTTGCCACCCTGTGCCTTCCCTATGCAACAGGTGGGGGTACAAATGCCCAATCTAGAAAAATACTATTTGGCAGCCCAAATCAGTCATGTAGTCAAATGGCTAGCGGATGAGTCCACTTCTGAAACAGTATTACTACAACGACTGGTGGCCCCTGCACAACTGAAATAAATGTTATGGATACTAGAATGCCAGGGACACTCCCCCATGGTGGTGACACTGGGAAGGAAGATATGGAGTAGCGCAGTATCAATACTGAAACTTAATAACCCCTACTCACCTGAGGTGCCAATTGAGGCTGATATTTGCAAAGTCAAGGCGGACCTTGCAATAATGAGACGATGGGAAGAGTGGGGCATATATACCTGGGGAGATCTGTATGAAGAAGAGGTCTTCCGGGAGTTTAAATCGCTGCAGGAGAAGGAAGGGGTGCCGGGTGGGCAGTTCCTCTGGTATCACAAAACACGACAGACAGCGAAAGTGAAATGGGTGAACTGAACTGAGGAATCGGCGACAAATACTTTGCTAACCTTAATGTATAACTTAAGTGATGGGTGGCGTCCGATCTCCAGATTATACAGCACACTCATAGATACACCCAACCCCAAAAGACAGGCGTTGAAGGAATTGTGGGAAAAAGACCTGAGCATGACCATATTGGAGAAAGAATGGGAAATATATTGAGGTACGCCAAAGAAGGAATCCCCACCTTAAGCTGATACAACTAATGTGCTGTTCCGCACATATATGACCCCAAGTAGGATAGCCATGTTCAATAAGAGTGTGCAGCCATTGTGCCCGTGGTGCGGGATGGGGGAAGCTGACTTAATTCATATGCTTTGGGTGTGTGACCGAGTGCAGAGGTTCTGGATGAGACTTGAACAATCCTGTAAGAAGGCCGGCATAGCTAGATATGAGTGGTCGCCGAAGGAATGCTTGTTAGGTGCATTCCCCAGACTTGGCAAATACAGACATGTGCTTAAGTTTATGGACATGGCATGCATACTGGCAAAAAGGGCTTCTGCAATGGCCTGGAAAACGGCCGGAGGCCCACAGTACGTAAGATGGCACAATGACTTTGAGCGCTGGGCTGAAGCAGAAACCAAAGTATGGATGGAAGAGGTGAGCAGAGCGGGTCCGGATGTGAGTGGTAAATCTGATGCCTTGAAAGCACTGGTCAGCGCTATGTTCCACCCGACAGATGATAAACCCCCCTGAGAAGTAACACTTGATTACCCAATACTTGTGTTATGTTCCATTGCAGCCTGAACAAAACCCCCCTGTCCACCCAGAAGCCTTTGGGAATAACAGAGAGGGAAAATCCTGGTCCAGTAGTAAAACACACCTGCAAACAAAATAAGAATCAAGATCGGACGAGTGAAGAAAGTTGTTTGTTGTATGTTGTTGTTATTAAAATACTGTTGCAAATGCTAAAATCTCTACTGTACACAAGATACTTGAAATGCACAGTTATGGTTGAGAAATGCTAATAAAAATGTTTTAAAATTGAAACTGCTGGCAGCTGTGTCTGCCCACCGTAATAACACAGGTGCCATGCATGCCTATTCTGACAATGGAGGCACTGCTTGAGGTAACAGTGGTCTGCTCAGAAACATGCTATACAAAGAGGGGTGACAGGAACTGGAATCCACTCAAATGATCTGGCCCTCAGGCTAGGGTACTGGCCTTTTTTACATGATGTATCCACTATCATTAAAGGAAACATTTTCCAACCTTTATTTGTCCCATCACAGCTACTACATGTGGTAGTTATACCATCAATATGTCACAGTTCCTTATGGGCCCCTCCATTGACGGACTGGTTGGGGAGGTAGACTGCAAGTAGAGTGAGGAGGAAGGGAAGGGCTAAAAGCAACAAGGATTACCACTAAGGAATTGATGTTTCAACTCCACAACCCTCTTCTTCATTCCAGTGCGTACGTTTTGAGATAAAATAAAGCTTAGTGTGGACATAGATCACATTCAGAACACCTGTGGCAAGGGCAAAAGAGGCATGATGATCCACATACAGTCTGTTGTGCTTTACACAAGTGCCTGTGTCTACCTTTGTAGCTTCTCTATCCAACTACATACTACTCTATCCAACAACCCATAAAGTTTCCATCCTCTCTTGTAACATCCCTCCATTCATTCTGTAAGAGGAATACATACAACCAATTTCAATGACATAGCTATTATAGAAAAAAAAAAACATCCATTAATGGAGATGACAGATGCCTTTTTACCAGCTCTAGCAGATCCTAGTGTCACAGACAGATTGTCGTATGTTCTTATTGGGGTAGTTTCCTCCAGGTAGGCATGAATTGTCCTCACATACAGGTGATGCTATAATTTTTCTCAGGTTCGCCTGAGGCTTGAAAAAATACACACACACAAAACCAATAGAATTTTCAAAGAACCTTTGGGAGGTAAGAGTGGTCACATGTAACGCATGATTTGATTACATGCAATGTTCTCCATTGAATAATTACAGCTCAGAATTGTATTCTGCACTGAAATAGTATGTATTTCATGTTAAACATAATTAGACCAAATGTGTTACTCAAAAACTCAATTGGCTAATGCAAATAAACTGCTATATTAATGCTGTCCTGTGAAAAGAAAAAATAATAAACTGTGCCACTTGCATTTATGTATTCTGCAGGGAAATGATAACCCTGTGAGAGCTTCTGTATATGTATGGACGTAACTGTTTACTATGTAAGCATTATTATAAAAAAAGATAAGGTACATAGTGTATTTTGGTTACATGGAAGACAATATATCTCAAGAAGTTATTATGTATTGGGAATTTGACTGTGAACTTTGGTTTACATAAATGGTATGTTTATGCAGATATCAGCTTTCCTGAAACCAGGAACACACACATCTATTTCCATCACCTTGACCCAATTAATGGACAAATCTGTATTTAGTTGAGACAAAGGTCTGTGTAAAAAAATAAAGCCCAAACAAATTAAAAATCCAGGGTTTTTCTGGTCCTATATTTTTTGTAGTTCTGGTAGTCCACTGTGGTAAGATTTTGATGAATGCATTGTTAGTCAGTAACTGTGACTTCAAAAAACAGCTACTTTAAACACCACTTACCCTCCAACCTAGCATCGAAATAGGGCCTCAGGCAGAATGTGCCTGCTTCAGTAAAGTAGCCTATTAAACAGCCCTTTTGTTCCAAACAGCAGCTGTTTAGTTTGCTATCAGGTCTCTAGCAAGATGCATAATATACATTCAATAAAATGTGCTGGACAACAACTATGTATTTTGAAGTTGGTAAATAAATGTTCTAATGTAACATTAGAACTGTTTGCATATATAAGGACGTATTAATATGCATTAATAATTAATAAAATCACATCTTTTAATAAGCCTTTCAAGCGTGCAGTCACAAAAGTATAAATTATGTCTTGGGATTCATAATATTTGTTCAAATTTGAACTCATAATTATTTTAAATGGCCTGGTCCATATCTTGAATTATATTATATCTTTCCTTTGCAGGCATGCTGATGTAAAGTATTGTGATAATTTGTGCTGGCTGCATTATACTGCTGATTAGCCGATCCTCGCCTTTCCAGTTCCATCATCACTGCTATTTTCTATCTCAGCTTGTGTCTGTGCATTTGTATCTATCCTGAGCCTATTACATCTGGCACATGTGTGATTTGTTACGTGGCAAAGAGGAAAAGCACTCTCCTGTATGCGTGTAGTCTGGGCAGTGCAAACTACATTTCCCAAGCTCCCTTGGGTATTTATTGGGTATTTATTTCTGGTTCAGGTGCTTCAGCGCCGGCGCTTGTGCATCGTGCCAGTCTTTGCCAGTCCTCGCCGCACATGACAGGATTAAAGTGAGGTAGGTATCTTGTCCCTGCTTTACTTCTAACTGTTTGGGTTGTGCTCCCTGCAGTATGTGTCCTTTGGCCCCTCTGATATGTCCAGATGGACCCTGGTCTCTTAACAACACAGAGATTACTGCAGATCAAAACAACCATGATACTCGTGTCCCATGCATGAAAAACAATGTACTTACCCTTTGTTTAACACTCATCTTCCTCATTACTAGGTTGCTCCTTAAACATGGTGTTGAGGTAGCCGACAACCTGCTGGAAAGAGAGCTGATTTATTTGCCCTCACTGAACAATGGCTCAACCATACCATTCCTAACAATGCTGCCCTATCCTCTCCCTCCAACTATGCAATTTTTTCTGCTTACGGTGAGGGGAGTTAAGGCAGAGGGGTGGCACTTATATATAAAGAGCACCTTGTCTGTCATGTTACTCCACAGGAATTATGGGTTAAAATCAAAACTTCAGAGAACCCCTCGCTAAATATGGTTGTTCTATACAGACCCCTTAGAATAATGCCACATTTTGAGGAACAAATTATGGCGTTAACTACTCACATTACCAAATCTAGGAATCCATTAATCATTCTGGGTGATTTTAATTACTGGGCCAACCACATCTTGGATAAACAGGGCCTTGCCTTTTCATCTGCAAGTACTACCATGTATATGGTCTGACCTTTTTTTGATTCAGGCGTCACTTAACCTCCCGAGACCTATAGCCAAAAAGAAAGCTTTACCTCGGATCACTGAGCTTTTCCCAGAACTTTAAATATATCACATCTGACAGTCTTTTTGCACATTTGGCCTCGAACCTCAAACCCCTGTCTAGTTTCTCTCAGTCCTCCTCTCTCGTGGATCAACGTACCTCCTCCGTAAAACAAGCCATTTCTGATCTGGCTCACCTGAAACAAAAAATTATCAAGCCTGAGGTACACCATAATACCTGGTTTTCTGACAATACCATCTATGCTAGACAAGCAAAAATGGCGTCTGAAAGGGCATGGCGAAAAACCCCTAACCCTGATTCATTACTTCAGTATAAACTGCCAGTTAAAAAATTCAAGACTGAAATTATTTCCTTCAAGTCGTCCTATTATAACAACCAGATTAATAATGCTCAATCGAATGTCAGTGGACTTTTCAAAGTACTGAAGGATTTTCAGGATCCATCCCCCTCTAATGCTGTAACCAAGGATGCTGCATGGTGCCAGACATTCCATGAACGCTTCTTGGCATAGAGAGACTCATAGAGAGACCATCAATAACCTTGTTACTACAATAGCCTTTTTACCACACAGGACCCTATTAGCCCATAGCCCCCACCTGACATTAGCAATATACCATGTTCTAACTTCTCAAATTATACTGAAGTACAAGTCACTAAAATTATTCAGGACCTAAAACCTACCACCTGTCCAGCAGACATCTGCCCCGTGGATGTCTTTAAGGACTCCATTGAGGATCTTGCTCCCTGGATGACCAGGCTCCTTGGACAAAGGTGTGGTCCCCTCCTCCCTTAAGGAGGCCTGGATCACGCTGTTGCTGAAAAAACCTAGCCTTGATCCGCAGGTTCCAGACAACTATCGACCCATCACAAATGTGCCTTTTATCCTTAAGATCATGGATAAATTGGCATATCTCCAGTTGCAAAAACATATTGAAGACCATGGGATTCTCAGCACATGCCAATTGGGGTTCAGGGCTCAGCATGAGATGGAAACCACCATGCTGCGCCTTAAATCCACCTTGACCGGCATGGTAAATAATGGTCATCGCGCCCTGCTGATGCTTCTCGACCTCTCTGCGGCCTTTGATTTGGTTGACCACTCGCTTCTGGTGACACTCTTGGGGAAGATTGCCCACTGCTACCCTCTCGCCCCCAGTAGATTGCATCATTTCTTGATCCCTGTACTGTCTGAGTGGCTGTTGGGGAGGAAAGCTCAGACCCTATTTCCCAAACATGTGGAGTCCCACAGGGGTCCTGTCTTTCCCCAACATTATTTAACATCTACATTTACCCACTCCTTGACATGCTGGGCGCACTGGGGCCTCGATATACTAACTACGCTGATGATACCTAGGTTGTCTTCCAGTTGAGTGGGAATTACGAGCTGGACTCGGCTGCCATTGATACCATCTATAAAGCCATCCAGGCCTGGACTTGCTTGCCCTTAATTGCAAAAAGACTGAGCTCTTAATTGTGGCATCAAAAGTCTGCTTTAGCAAACTAGACCGTGCCTACGGCAACTTCACTATTGCTTCAAACATCATCCCTGTACTGAAGAAGGTGAAGACGCTGGAGGTCATTCTTGATGATGAGCTATCTATGCGTCCTCATGTCACCTTTATCAGATCATCCTGCAGCCTGATCACAAAGCAAATTAATTATATTCGCCACTTTCTTTCCACCAACAACTGTGCCTTGCTTGCTACCGCCTGTCCCACATTCATCCAGCCCAGGTATAAACTGGTACACTTTGGGAGTACCACCTTCAATGTCCAAGCTCGGCTGTAATGGAATGTTCTTCCAGGACATATACATATGACTGAAAGCCTGGCTCATTTAAAAAAAGAAATAAAAATGTTTCGTTTCAACCAGAATCCTGAATGAACCTAGTCTGCACCTCTTCTGCCCCCCACCCTCCTGGTGAACCCCTGAGATTCCCTATATGTTTGTTGTTTGTATTAGTCTCTTTGTGTGCTCTGAGGCCCAAGAGCATGTGGCACTTTATAAAAATTGAAAAACTATTTAAAAAATAATAAGAAAAAGATATTTCAGTCCAATTTTACAGAGGGCTACCTCTTAGCTAACACAAACCCCTGTGACATAGAAAATTCAATAGAACAATTGAAGCACAATTGAGGATCCTAATAGGTATGTAAGGGAACCTATCACAATCTCTGTCCAATACAAAATTGCTGCATCAATTGATGCCGCATGGGTGTAGTTTGCTTGGTATTTACAAATAGGAAGAAAGTTGAATTTGGGGAAAGGAGAAAGGGAAGAGAGCCTGTTCAACAGGTGAAAAGCATATTGAGGTTCCACTTGGATAGAGCCAATGGAAAATCCCCTTAAGAAGGCATTTTCTTGATGGGGTTGAATGCAAAGACCTTCCCAAAACAGAAACAAATTAGTTGACAGGGATTTTACGAGCAGGTGGACAGACTGAAAGGAAGAGCCTATTTGGAAGTATTGCTGGGAGCCAGTCGATGCCCTTACCTGCTCTAGGAAAGACAATCCAGTGAGTACAATAATGCCAGGGAATTTAGATAAATCTCCCAAGGATTAAATTAATCCCAGATTACAAATTAAACCGTTTTTTGGGGGTACACTGTTTAAAAGCTCTGAGGTTTAAGGGGGGACTGGGCTCGTAAATGGACATTTGTGGAAGTATGCTTAAAAGAGATTGCCCTAGAAACTATAATAGCTCAGGTAATTAATTGCTCAGGGCATATTTGTCTCTGACAGTAACAAAGTATTAATAATTTCCATTTGTTTTTATTGAGTCAAATAATATCTGTCTTTTGAGTGCATCATACAAAGTATTTCACAGATTGGCCGGGATTAACAAACTTCTTGACCTGCGAAAGCCATAGTTTGCATAATATAATCATGAATTGAGTTTTCAATTCATTAAAGAGGAATAGAACACACGGTTGGTGTCTCTCCTTCAGTCCAAAGCCAATTTACATAAATCATTTTTCCCTTTACCTTGTACAGAAACAGAAGCAGTCTGCCCTAAGTGACCTTCCAATTCTAATAAAAATGAATGTATTCATTCATATTCCATTTCAATTTAATAATCTCATGCTTGTGTGGCATTTTAATACATCAAGGTGTTTTTGTTCTCTCAAATAAAAGCTTCTACTTGGTAGTGATGTCTTGAGATTTCAATGGGAATACTGGATTCATTTCCGAACATCTTTTTCATGGTGCCAACTTAAAACTGTGTGTTCTGACCACCATTTCCTTGCAACACAACTTGTCATTTTTATTGAACATTATTTAAAAATTACTGTGTGGGCTATCATGGAATTATTTCTTATTATTTTTTAGTAGACACCATAGGCTGCTGGTTCAATTTGAACTACACAGCAATACATATTTTTCCATATTACTGAAATGTATATTCTGAGGTATGTGATATTTCAAACAGATATGTAAGTATCCAAGAATATTTACAGATGTCATTTTTGTCCAATATATGTGTTTCGATTTGAGTACATATTTTATTTCATATTGTGTGAATTGGAATGAAAACATTAGCGAGACAATAGCAGGCCTGTTGAATTTTCTATGCTGTACACAAACTGCCTGTGTTTGTGTGGAATATTGCCAGTGATTTCCCCTGCACCGAACATTTGGAGTCCACCTTTAATTTCGAGATTTCTAGAGTTAATATTGTAAATAAACAGAATATTCTCATACCTGTTTCTTGTTCTAGATTTGGGGATGGAATTATTGTGTTGCAGGTATTAGATCAGGAACAGTTCTCCATAAAATAAAACAATTATTAAATAGAAAAAATGGATACAAGTTATTGAATCATTTTAGAGCAACAGCTTCCGTCAATACAGTGAGATGGGGGATTTAGCAACCAGGGATCTTAGGATGGGTTGGCTAATAGGAACAGAGTTTTAATTGTCAGGGGTTTCATACAATAGACTCCCAAGGTGTAACCCGTCATTGAACCATTGGCCGTACTAGAGGAAAGCATTTAACCAATTGAGTCAGAAGCACTTCCCCTCTGGATTACATCCTCCTTGAGATTCATGGATGTTGTACTTGCAGGCCATTGTTCCCTCAGAGAGTAAATAGCTACCCCCTATCCCCCTCAACCCTCTGAGAACCCTCTTGGAGAACTTGCATGACCTCTGGAACACTACATACGAGAAGCAGAATGATTATTCTTGCGCCCCAAGAGAGAACGTTTCACAGTGTTGGTTGTAAAAATTGAATCAATCCATTTCCAGTATGCTAGGCCAATAGGATACTACCAGAATGACATATGCTCCAGAATCCCTGATCTTTAGATATCAGCAGGATCTTTGAAAAAGCAAACAGCAGACATCCTATTTATTCTTCATGCACCCTTGTATACAAATCTGGAACAATAAAGGGGCAGTACCTCATTCTCCACAGAGGAAAACAGGTACAGAGCTAGAACTCTTAATTTTGCACAGCTGTCCTTGTTAGCTCACGGGTGTAATGCTAACTCCTGTGAAGGATTACATCTTCTGTTTAGCTGGTTTGCTGATGTATCATCCATCCCTCTGATATGGACCATCCACAGGGATTTCAGGAGTCTGTGACCTGGTACTGCCCTGCCTGTTTACATAAGACATTGTGGTTGTGATGAATCACCATCTGGCAAGGGTGTGAATGCCCTGTATTTTGTATTTTTATGAATTAATACAATGATGGGGTCATTCCATCTCTGAAAGAGTATTCTGCTAATCAGATTGCCATTTCATAAATTCCATGCCAAAATCATAGTGCATACTTGTGCCCTGCTGCATCAGTATCTTGATTTGCAGCACCTGCTTTACCAGCGGCACAGAGCAGGTTCACAGGTCACAGGTGCCCATTTGACAGCTGCGGTGGTGGTTCCACGTGTTTTCAACAGTCACTTTACCCGTTTCTATTTTATCTGTGCAGTTTTCACTGCTATCATTCTCTGCAATTTCTCTTTTAAATGGGGGTGCTCTGCCCAGCACCCCATCTAATCCACCACCTCACCCTTTTCTTTGCACATTTTGTGTTCATTCTACAGCTGTGGGTTTTTGCAGTGGTTTCTAGTTAGTTAATACTATGCATGGTGTGTTTGATTAAGGTATATATATATTTGTATAGAACATTTAGTTAACATTCCTTTATTTTGAACTGTGATACCTCTCTGTCTAGATTGCTACTGAATCACATTCACCCCTCTTCCCAGTCCCCCCTTAGAGTATAGCCTTCCCTCACTACACTGTATCACAAAAGGCAAAGAAGGTATATCTCTTAACTGTGCCTGTTTACCATTATGATGGTGTTGGCTCTTGGTTTGTAGAAGTGTGCGTGCTGAGTGGGCACTTTAGCCTCTTCTCATCCTTATACTCCAGCAGGGCAGAAGTCAATTTGTCATAGTGGTGGTACTGCCCTTTCTGACTATCCCTCAAGTCTAGTCCTGGAATCTGTGTAGGTCTCTGAAACCTGCAGGATACTCCTTCCAATTCAAGGATTGGTGTGTCACTGCTGGCTCCTATTTTTCGTGACAATAGGACTCATTCAGTGTGGCTCCACATCTCACCATGAAGCTGACAGTTGTAAATCTGATCATTAATGGCCAACACAAATCGATTCCTTTGCTCAGATTGTCCTTCTGAAGCCACCACAGCATTGCTCTCCTTAGATTCTAATCCACAGGAATAACAGTCTTAAAATCCCGGAAGCTGGAAACCAGTGTATGTTGACATGGTAAACCAGAAGCCATAGCTGGAGTTCCCGTAGTTGTGTTGCTGATGTATTCTCAAATCATATGATGCTGATCAGGAGTGCATATAGTGTCAATGCACTGCCCTGTGAAAGTACGACTCTGTCCAAGCATGTCCTCGTATGGGCTCCAATGTATTTCAGGTCTTGTGTTGATTGTGGCTCAGATTTCTCCTGATTTACTATTTCTGAAGATGTCAGTAGATTGCAGGTCCTTTGCACAAGTCAGATGTGTCTTTGATTAACTAACCATCTAAGTAAGCAAACACGTATACTCCTTCCACATGTAATGCGCCTATAATTGGAGCTAGCACTTAGATGAATAACCTCAGGGAAGTTATGAGGACACATATAAGGGCTCTGCACTTGAAGCCAGAGGGGGACACCTCAAACGTAATACTTTCTGTGCTGTGACATTGAAATACAGATCCTGCACATCTATTACGGCTACAAAATCAAATCTCCCCTATATATCATCATGATTATCTTCAATAGTGCATATATCTTGAAGTAGCATTTTGACAACAAATGGTTGAGATGTTTCAGATCTAACACCAACATGCTTTTTCCTGATTGCTCAACAAAGAGTAAAATAGCGGAATTGCATCCTTCTCCCTTTTGTACTCTTAGGGACCTATGACATCAGCTCCTTTTTCTGCAGGCCTTATATTGACTAAAAGATTGTTTGCCGCTTGGCTTTTCCTTTGGGCAATGTGGCAAAGATGGAAGCCTGTTGTTGGAGATGAACGGGGATCCTGGAGTTCTATTCTGTTCCCCATTTCTCATTGATTTATAATTATTTGTTTCCAAAAGTTTCCAAAGCTTCATGATCAAGCCCCCACAGGGTTACTGTTGGCATTAGGAATTCTGTTGTTTCTGCAGAAAAGTGCATGTATTTGGAGGCTGGTGTGACTTGTTTCTATGTTTTTTTCTGAAACCTGCTTCTAGAAGACCAATTCATTTTGTAGCACTTCTTCTAATCGCTGGGTTTGTATTCAAATCATTGGTTGGTCCTCATCCTAAGGTTATCAGTATGCTTATTACTTGGGAAAACTTTGTAAACCTTTTCTTCTAAAGGGTCTCCAAACAATAAGGAACCATTGAATGACATTCATTGCTGTACTTTTTGCAAGTCTTTCGTTTGCCAGTCACAGATATGAATATGTCTTCATAGACACTGGCCCCCATTGACATCAGTGAAAGTCGCCTCATTACGACCCAGGCGGTAAGTTACCGCCTGGGTCGTACCTTTACCACCATGGTGTAAACTACGTTTACGCCATGGTGGTTGGCGGACTTACCGCCCCATTCCGAGGTTGGCGGGGCGGTAAGTCCCCAATCCCCATTTACCCTTCCCCATTCCCATTTTTGCCCCATAGGGCATAATGGGAGTGGGGAAGGCGTTAATTACGCCACCGTAAATTACGGTGGCGTAATTAACAACAAGGTCCCTTAGCGCCATGGATTTTAACACCTGCTAAAAGCAGGTGTTAAATCCTCCATGGCGCTAAGGGACCTCGGAATCAGGCGGTAAGGGTCGGCGCTGTTTACGCTGCCGTAAACCCCTTACCGCCTGGGTCGTAATGAGGCCCTAACACTGTAAATTCAAGGCCTGAGAGGAATTCAACTTTTAACTACATGGCTCCCAGGATCGATGTGCAAAGGGCACCTTCATCACTTGCTCTATTCCTGTAATGAAAACTATTTCTACAACTGCTGGAGATTTCACAAGCCCTTCAGCGGCCATGGATGACTTCCTCGTCAACTTGGTAGTAACAGGTCAATTGGGAATTTTTCTGGCACACTGGCTTCCTCGCCCTCATGGGGTAGAGTTTGGATATGAACATGGGCATGTCAATTTCATCAGGTTCGTTCCACTCCTTGAGGATCTTCGGCTTTATGTCAATGATATCAATCAGACCCATTTGTTACCTGTTTATGCATGTTTAAAAGATTTTCAGACCTATTCGGGATTTCTAGGGCCTCAAATTCAAAGCTTCCTCTTTACATTGTTCAGAAACTCTTGTCATTGCTTCCCTATCCAGTTATTTTCCTTTCCGGTCACCTTGGCCAGATTAAGAGTCACTGCAAAATGCTATAGAAGAAGAAGAAATGGATGAACAAGAACAAGTCAAAGGAGATTTCAAGCTATATTATTCTTTCTTATATGTACTTCTGCTTTTATGAACGTTCGTCAATTTCCCTAACCCTAGACTTTGAGAGTTTCACAGACTTTAGTGATTCGTAGAAAATGTCTTTGTTCCGAGAGGGGATCAGGAGTTCGTATCAGTCTTAGTATCCACAGATTGTATGGTAATGTACTTTCTTTTTCCTTTCACCTTTACTGCAAGCAGACTGCAAGTGCTATGAGGATTGGGTGTTTCCATAATGTTGTAAGAGGGGATACAACATTTGCTCAGCAAGTCGATTTGTGGGATCGGAAACTTGTATGGTTTTCTTTATGTTGCCCATGAAGCATGTGGCTGTGCTGTTTGCTTGAGGGCACAGCGGAGTGACATGTCTATGCTTGAACTCCAAGTGTTCTGCAAAATGGTGGAACATTGTCTGCCTCGACTACCTTCTGTATGTGATATGCCGTAATATCTTTTCAAGTGTTGGTATAACACGTGAGGCAGCTGAAGAGGTGATTCATTGAGTCCTCAGGATATCTGGAATATTCATTCATGGCTAATAGAATGTATAGAAAAGACTGGAGGGGCCCAAAGAAATCAATGGCCACTTCTTCCCACACAGTTTGGGGTAGTGTTGTCATGTGAAGGGGCTCCGCCGGCACTGTGTGTAAGGTTACTGATTGTCATATGGACTGATTTCTGAAAAGGTTCTTCTCTCGTATGCCCATTATAGGGAACCACACTCTTTGACATAACATTCTTTTGGTTAAGGCAATTCCTCTATGACCTTCATTTGCTAAGTCTATGACCTGTTGATGCAGGGATGCTGGTATTATGATCTTGTTCCCTTAAAGTAGGATGTTGGATTCAGTCTTAGACAGATTCTCCTTTACTAGCAACTAGTTTTGAATTTCATTTCGATGACATACTTTACATATATGTCAGCTATGGACGGTATGCCGCAGGAGGACTGTACTGGATGTAGAGATAAAACATTGTCTGGTTTTTCCCCCTTTCCTGGCCTATGTATTATCCAGAAACTGTAGTCTTGTAGCTGCAATCCCCATCTGGCAATGCAAGGAGGCATGTGCACCGTCAGATTCCCGTAGATGGTAACAAGTGATTGATGGTCAGGGACCACAGTGAAAGGTTTTCCGTAAAGAAACAGGTGAAAATATTCACATGCCCACACTAGTTCTAGGCTCACCTTAGCCTGTGAGTAGCCCTGTGCTGTATGCGTCAGACTCATGTGTTTAAGAGATTCCTCTTGCGGGTATTCTTGTGCTAGAATGGCCCCCAGGCCAACATGCCTGGCATCGACTGTTAATTCAGTGGACAAGTTTTGTTAATGCCCCAAAAGGAGCATTAATTATAGCACAGTCTTTTTTCTTTTTTCCTCTTCTTTCTGGCCTTTTCCCAAACCCTTGTGTCTAATTGCCTTGTTTACATGATTTATGGATATGTTTCTGTATTAAAATCAAAAATTGCAAAGAAAAAAAAGAAAAAGAAATGGTAGCACAGTCTTGAATGTATCTGGTCCAATAACTTGCTAATTCTAAGAATGACCTTGGGGCCGCAAAATTATTGGCCTGGGGTGTTTAATAACCCAGGCCAATACTCCGCATTGTGCCAAATATCAAGATGTCATCAGTGTAACATAAGCATTTTGGGATGTGACAAATGACTTTGTGGATTTTTTCTGGAATATGTCTGCCACAGAGGAGGTGCAATAACTAAGGCCTTTATATCGACAAAGACCCAGAAGAATGGTAAATGTTGTGATGTACCATGATTCAGGTGTCAGTTCCATCTGGTGTTACCCTTTATTGAGGTATAACTTGGAAAAGACAGTGGTAAATTTAATGAATTAATCATGACAGTGATCCTCTGTGCATGATATATTTCTCGTTCAATCGCTTGATTTAGGAGTCACATGTCCACTCAAATGCGAATGTGTTTTTCTGATCCTCTTTCTGGGACAGGAACAGTGGGAGGTACCCCTGGCATGGGGCCAGTCACCGGTTTAGTGATGCTTTGTTTATGAAGGCGATGTAATTCATCCCCAGCTTGTTTACTGGTATACCATAATAATATTGCACATTGTATCTGAAAGGTTTATAGCTTAATCAAATTAACAAGGGGGGTCCTGGGAGTCCCTCTGCCAGACATTAGTCCTGGTTGCGATAGACTTACCCAGAGTCTTTAGCTCACTATCTTTCACAGAGAAGAAATATCCTAAACATATCAGTATTTGTCCTGCCCTGGGGCAGTCCAGCACCGAAATGCTAGGCAATTCTCCTCTGAACAAGAGTGCCAACAGCATCCCCAGACACGTGTTTCTGTCTGGTTGGACCTCATCAGTAGGGAGGAGCTGTGCCTCTCTAAGAATAGTGAGCAAGGGGTCCACGTCTGGATTCCCCTAGTAACGTAGGGTGAGACCCAAAGTTACTTGCATATGCAAATTAACAAGGGGGGTCCTGGGAGTC
The DNA here is from genome assembly GCF_040938575.1 of Ambystoma mexicanum. Classification (NCBI taxonomy): domain Eukaryota; kingdom Metazoa; phylum Chordata; class Amphibia; order Caudata; family Ambystomatidae; genus Ambystoma; species Ambystoma mexicanum. The sequence goes on along the minus strand of NC_090923.1, from coordinate 410,240,167 downwards.
CCTCTGCCAGACATTAGTCCTGGTTGCGAGAGACTTACCCAGAGTCTTTAGCTCACTATCTTTCACAGAGAAGAAATATCCTAAACATATCAGTATTTGTCCTGCCCTGGGGCAGTCCAGCACCGAAATGCTAGGCAATTCTCCTCTGAACAAGAGTACCAACAGCATCCCCAGACACGTGTTTCGGTCTGGTTGGACCTCATCAGTAGGGAGGAGCTGTGCCTCTCTAAGAATAGTGAGCAAGGGGTCCACGTCTGGATTCCCCTAGTAACTTAGGGTGAGACCCAAAGTTACTTGCATACGCAAATTAACAAGGGGGGTCCTGGGAGTCCCTCTGCAAGACATTAGTCCTGGTTTTTATGTCTTTACTCGTATTAAAGCAAACAGGCTCTTAAAACAAAACAAAAGTGAGTATAGCTGCTTTCTTAATTTTCCTGTTCTGAATACTTCCCCTCCCTAACCCATCACTTCTTTTTGCCATCTTCAAGTAAGACATAATGTGTAACCCCTCTTTCACATAACGAGGTCACTGGGTTATAGCTATAAACATGTATAGACAGACACTACAGGCCTGTACAAGCACATAACACACTTTTCAAGTTCTGCCATAGAGATTCATGGAGGTACCACTTCAATCATTACAGAAGTGTCCTGGATTTGCCAATGGTTCTTGTACAATGGTCATTTGAGAAGGTGACATTATCATACAATTATCCTTGTATGGATTTATTACACGTTGACCCAATATTTTTAGAATGTAAAAGGGGTGGTGATATAGGTAGTCCACATACACATATTATTCGCCTTCAAGTGTACCATCAAACATCCACTGTCATGACATGAAACAGTGTTAGTTATTTTTGTTATCCAGGTCACAGTGAGAGCCTTCTACTCATCATCACTGGAAATTCCACTATTTATTAAGGTCCAGTCGTGCAGTTGAGGTAATGGAACTAAACCATACTCCATTTTACTCATCACAACCAGAAGTCACGCAAATTTCAAGGAAAGTGGTGCCAAAATGGTGTAATGGTGTTAACCCCAGAGCAACATTAATCGTGCAATGGCCCTGTGTGTAATGATCTGATTATTTACACGTAGGCACTCTCCTCCTCATCCCAGTGCACACATGTGAGGGAAGTTGGTCATCCCACGGGCATTCTCCCTGCTATTTTTTTACAAATATATCTTTATTTGTAGGCCATCCCTCCTGCCTCTTTCCAGATTATAGGAGGGGTGGACCTACCCACAATCCTTCTGTATCATACCCAATTAAATGGGGCAATCGAGAATCCTGGGCAAAAAGAGGAAGGTATCAGGACTGTGTTGAGGAAGAGAGTAAATGGGTGTAATGGAAATTATGATATGATATGATATGGCATTTATAACGCGCTTATACACAAGTGTTTCAAGGCGCAAAATTACTAATAAGCAGACATAGAACTACACCCCACTTTCTCTCTTCCTCATCCCAGTCCACCCATGTTCAACCAGTGAAATGCAATACAGACCAAGCAAACGATGTGACAACTGGTGCACATTTATTAACCAAGAAGCAGAGCAGGAGAGCATCCTGTAGAAACTGCGGAAACAAGGTTGTGACCAATTTGGCCTGGCAAATGCAGCCAAACATGGTGCATCAAAGTGCCCAGAGTAGACAACCTGGCAACCATACAGGTGTCCAAGAGAGAAGCCATCTTTACCCCCACCCAAGATGTTGCCATCCCTTTTTTTGGACTTACCGTCACTGCCTTGGGGGTATAAATGCTGACAGGGAATACGTCAGGGAGATTGTCTTATGGATCAAGCAACTAATAGATTCAGGGAAGATCACATGACCGACTAACCCCCACGCCCCCACAAAGGTGATGAGGAAATTGTTGGAGGATTAGAAAGGACCTGTGTGATCCAAGTAAGTCATGATAGCAGATTCGACATTCTGCGTGGCTAGAAGCTTCCCATTCCTCTGTGAAGTCTACCGTTAGAGAGGGGTGAACAATGTCCAGGGACATGTGGAAGGTGGAAACAATCTTAGGCCTGAATGTAGGAAAACACGGGAGAGTAACATCCTCAAGGGTAACCACCAGGAAGGGTGGGGTACAGAACAGGGTCCCAACCTCACCAATCCTCCTGGCAGAGTTGATTGTCATGAGGAAGACGTTCTTCAGAGTAAAGTATCTAAAGTCTGTAAAAGAGAGAGGCTTGAATGGAACACTGAACAGGGAGGGACTGAACTCTAGGAAGTGAGATGGAAAACCTCCTAAGAATACTGGACATGGTGTTTACTACTCGATTCAGCACCATCAAGAGACCTCAGAAAGCTTGGATAGCTGTTTACTGAGTCATATGGGAGGAGTAAACTAGACCAAGATCACATCCCTTCTGAAGCCGCGACGGAAAGAACACAAGCCAACAGTAACAAGTAATTCCCATTGCACCAAACTACACAGGTCCTCCAGTCCCCGAAATTGGAACACCAGGTCAAAGGTCAATGGTTCTCTGAATGGATAAAAAGAGAGGCCCAGAGAGACCCTCTTGCTGAAGGTCCTTTCAACCTCATCTTTTGGCCAGTATCCAGGACCCTGGGTAAAGAACCAGATATGGGAACTTGGGAAAAGGGGGATGAGGTGCCTTTGATAGCTGTAAGAGTGAGGGGAACCAATGTCTCATGGTCTGGTAAGGGTGTACCATGATGACCATCGTGCTGACCTCCTGGTTACCCTGGGAATCAGAAATGGTCTTCTGTCCAGGGAATAGTTCCCTGTGACTCCTCCTCCAGGATCATCAAGCAGAAAAGGGGAAGATTTGTGTTGGATTATAATGCAAACAAGTCCAGCTCCGGCCACATAAACAGCCCTGTGATCATCCGGAAATCAGCTGGGATAATGAATAAGTGAGGTGATAAGTGAAACACCCTACTGAGGGAGTTCTCAAGGCATCTGTCGATGCTCCTGATGTGACAAGCCTTCAAGGAAAACAGGCTCCATTCTACCCAATTCCAAATTGTGGTGGCTTTCAAATGGTGGTAGCCAATGCCCTTGTGCTGGTTCTTCTGTTCTCTGTCTGGCTCTGAAGTGGCCTGTCCATGATTGTCTGGGAGAAAACTGCAGGGCCCTTGTGATTTCTTACAATACCTGCTAATTGGACAACCTGAGGAATTCCTCAGTGGTCCATTTCCCCTGTATAGTTGTCTTCATGGAGGACCCTCCAAGCCATTGCTGCTTGCGTCTGTCATGATCATAAGTGGAATAGGGAAATTGAGGGGGATCCCCCTCAGTTGATATTTTAGGCTGAGCCACCACTTGAAAGCAGAATTGATCCTGCATTTATAGGGACTAGCTATTCAAGGTCCATAGATAGTGGCGCCCAATGACAGAGACAGTGACACTGGATGTGGCACAGGTAAGGACATGTCAAGGGGATAACAAAGAGAGTAGCACCATCAGACCATGAACACTGAACCATCTCTCCACCATAGCTTTCTGAAGAGGACACAACCTCAATACCTACTGATTGATGCAAATGCACCTCACCTGAGGTGTAGAACCCAACCCTGCTTGGACAGAAACTGGGCTCCGATAAACTGGGGCTGCTGAGATGGAGTTGAATGAGGCTTTTTGAAATCCACCAAAAACCCATGTGCCGTTAAAAAGTTGTGAATTGTACACACTTTTTCATCTACACTTGCCAGAGAGGGACCTTGAGTCAGCAGATCATCCAAGCAGGGGTAAATGACAACCCCTCTCTATATATGGGCTGATCCCAACCTGAAGGAGAGGAAAGTAAACTGAAAATGCTGGCCCAAATGATGAATCTCAGGAACCAGTGATGACATGGCTGGTTGGAGATGTGGAGGCAGCCATTAATTTAACCTGTACAACAGAGAGATGGCTGAGGATTCAGAGTAGGTTGAGCTCTTTGAGGTCTACAGCCAGGCAGTAGCCCAAGTTGGTGTAATAATACCCTTTCCCTTTGTGTTTCAGGTGGACAGAGGGCTTAGTCCTCTTCTCTAATCAATACTGAATCTCCTGTCGCAGTGAAGCCCGCTTCTGAGGATCATTGGACAAGGTAGAGCTCCTCATTCCTGAAGGGAGAGATGTGGGTTTGGTGGAGTAACTGCTTTTGATACAGTGCAGGACCCAGGTGTCTGATATAGGTGGGACAAACGCAGAATAAATTATCCTAGCATGCCCACTACTAGGACCTGTGGGGGATGAAAGTACAATAAAGATTGGGACAACCTGAGTGGATATGCTTCTCTGGTCTCCTTAAGGGGGAGCTCTTGGCTTTGCCCTTAATCAAAGATGACCATGAGGGGTTGTCAGCTAAGATCGGTTAGAATTTGAGGAAGAGGGTTTGGACCTTGGTGATCAACAGCTCTGGATTCTTTGAAGGGTGAATTAAGGCTTCTTCTCCCTTTAGACACAATGAACCTTTGCTCTGTCCGGGCTATTGTGAGAAACAAATAAAATTAAGAAAGAAAACGAGTCATGACCAACAATAACCATGAATAAAATAAAGTTGAGCACACCCCCTATTACATCACAGCCTCAATTCCCCTTAAATTCCTTTCCTAGCTGACTCTCTAGAAAGGTCTCTGATTCCATTGACTTTGCCAATGCTTTTTCTTCTCATCAACCTTTTGAGCATGTGTCCTGTGTTGGACTGAAAAGTGCAGGTCTTCAGGAATTGGCTCTAAGGGCGCTGGCACCCACGTGATTACCCAGGCTGGTCAGAGCTGGAAAAGACAATAAGGTTCTCATAAGTGATCAGCAGTTGTCATGAGGGAGAGGTACATACACCTCTCAGAGGGACACAGTAACTGGAGGTGGACAGTGCAAAATGACTATGGACTAATGAAAGGATTGATTGTGTTTGGCAGGTGGGGGGACTTGTGTGACAGAAGACTTAGTGATGGTTATGGAACCTTCTTAGGTTTCAGTTGTGTCTGGTGGCCAGTGACCGATAAAGGTGAGGGGTCTGGACGGAGTATCATGTTAGAGCAGTCAGTTCCTGATAGACGTAGGATGCAGCCTTCCTTGGCTTGCAAGACAGTGAATAAAACTGCCTCTGTCGAAATTGATGCATCATCTTCATTTCTTTCACCTCGCCAGTTGTTTCCTGAAGAGCCGCCTAAATGTATAGCAACAGGTTTCTGGAAGACCTTTGACTGTCAGTCTTTCAGATGCCACCTAGCTAGAACAGATGTGCACACTGTGAGAGAAGCTACTTGCAAACTGTCCAAGGCCAGCTCAGAGAGGACATATGCTATACTATACATGTTATCCAGGAGTACTATACACTCTCCCCATCTCTACATGCAAGAGTAAAGTGTCCAGAAATCATACATCAGGGCCAGTGAGGTGTAAAAAGCCTAGGTTGAGGTGTGCAGGGAAAGATGGTCCTGTGCAAAGTTCTTTCAGGGGGCGGGCACCATCCACATTTTTATCCACTCCATTATGGGAACATAGCGAAAAGTCAGGTGGGGCTGGACATGAGGAAGTCCACCTCAAGGGATGAAGGGATGGTCAGTTCTTCCCCTTGAAAGGGGTAGAGCTTTCCCGTGTGTCTCAGGATTGAGATTCTGTCTGAATCCCTCCATTCCCTAAAGAACCTTTCACAGACTTTTGGTAAGAGGGGCAACCCCTTCTTGACACTTATGCTGAATATGAATTCGCAGACAATCAAAAGATAGTCCATAGGCGCCCCTTTTTGAGAACGAACACGGCTAAATTGCCTGTTTTTTGGGAAGGTACCCACTCAAGAGTCCACAGCCACACATTAGCTCACTGTACCTTCCACAGAAGGGAAATTTCCATTTGCATATCAGTCTTTGTCCCGCCCACATGGGCAGTCCAGCACCGAAATGCTATGGAAATTCTCTTCTGAACAAAAGTACCAACAGCAACCCCAGACACGTGTTTCAGCCTTGTTGGGCCTAATCAGTGAGGTGGAGTTGTGCCTCTCTGAGCACAATGAGCAAGAGGTTCACGTCTGGGTGACCCCAGGAAACTTAGGGTGAATTTGCAGATCCTCTGTGGAGAATTCCATGTTCTGAGCAAAATGATCTAGTTTCCCAGTGGTATCATGGTCCAAATATTTCCTCATGGTTTCTTCCTTTGAAAGGGGTGAAGAAGAAGAAGAGAGCGAGGCAGAAGAAGAGGGAGAAGTGAACGAATGCCTGGACATGTAACCCCTCCTTCTGATTCGGCCTCTGCCGTCATGCACCTCCTGCATGCTGTCTCTGATAAGTGATTCCAACTTGTCAGAAAAACGGACACTCTGACTCTTTCTGGCAGTCTTTCTGCGAGTGGGAGTGCTGGAGGAGTCCGAAAAAGGACAATCAGCTCAGGGTGCATAGCTCCTTTTGGGGTGTGACCGAGCCTGATTGCATATGGCCCTCCCTCTTCTGTAAAGGCTTGACAGGCTGAAGAACAATGGCATGGAGGGCTTCCCAGAGCTGTGCCCAGGGTTATGTTTGATTCCAAACGTTCCAGCCATCACCTTTGGTTTTGCTTGAGAAAAAGAAACAGTGCCACATGCTTCCACTTCTCCATATGATAAAGTCCAGAAGACCACAATAGGTTGTCCAGCACTCACAAAACCTTTCCAACCCAATCATGCTGCAACAAAGCAACTATTGTATTTTAAAGTCAGTGCATGAGTTACCTCCTTGCCCATGCTCATTGTGTATGGTGAGCCAACAATCTTCCATGCCCTGGCATCTGAGAGCATGATGTGGCGGAATCCAGAATAGTTCTGCACTGACATCACCTTCTGCGCCTGAAATGGGTAAGCAGAACTAGAAAGTAAGTTCACTCCACCTACTTACCTAACTGCACATCCTCCTCACCCCGGCGAGTGGAGAGCAGATGCAGCGATATGTGGAGCCAGAACTCCCAACATTAGCCCGTGAATTGCAGGATTCTGTGACACCAAGAATACGTGACCCTGCAGAGCCTAATTCTTCAGCTAAGTTCAAGGGGCCCGCCTACTTACCAGAGTTCTATACCCTATACGCCTCCACTGGATCTCAAGACAAGAAGGCACAACCAGTGCCACAGGAGCCTAATGTAAATACAGGAGAAAGAGGGAAGACAAGCCCAGCAGCCTTCCCTCGGGAGAACTGTCCAAAAGTACACCAACAAAGAGGTGGATTATAAGTAGGCCAGCCTCTCTTATGCCCTGAGAAGGAGGTAGAGGGGCAGCTACAACACACTACTACAAAACAAGAGTGGTCCCAATCATAAAGGTGAATTAGGCACAGGTAAGAGATATACCTCCCTTAACTTTTGTGGTAAAGTGGTCCGAGGACAAGCTATACTCTCAAGAGGTGTGTGCATGTGAAACAGTAGCAACCCAACAGAAATAGTACAACAGTCCAAAATAAAGGATTGTCCAGACAAGATTCTAAAAAAAATATACACTTTAGCAAAAGACACCAAAGTACAACTAACTATTAAAAACATTATCACAAACCCACCCGTGTAAAGGAAGACATAGAAATGCAGAATATAAAGATGCAAGTACTTTGGGTATATTTAGCAGGTAGGAAAAAGGCAATAAAATACCACATGTTCAAAACGTGTATGTGTCTGGGTGAAAAAGGTGCACAATGAGCTCAGCCAGTCTGCAGGGTTCCAACAAATGTACCAGCGGGGTTAGGGCCTTCTCACGGTAGCTTAATCAGCTATTGACAGTTCAACAGTATCGAAACAGGCTTCTTATCATTGTTTGAGTGGTTTGTGTCAGGTTCGGATGTTGCGAGTCGCTGCGATGCAGTCGAGGAGCAGATGTTGAGGCAGGTTCGAAGAGTGGCATGTTGTAGTTCAATTCTCTGTTCTAATGATGCAAGTCAACGGAGTCACCGCAGTAAGTATGATGTTCAATCACAGATCAAAGAAGAAGATGCTGGTGACTCAAGGTGCGTGATCAGGATGCAGCGTACTGAAGCCTTCCCACATCCGCTAGTGTCTTGTTCAACCTGATGCAACAACGTACTTTGCTGGCATGGTTGTGGGATATTTTTACCATTGCTGATGTGCCCCACTGCATCAATTTACCAATGTGGAAACCCTGTGCGCGCAGAAATCTACAAAACTGCCCATGGGTCACAATCACAACAGAATGAGCAGATCTGGCTGCAGGAAATCAAATAACAAGTCACTGCCACAGACCTAGAAACATGGCAGGACAAGGGCCCATTACACCAAGCTCTTAGTGAACTGTACATGGCCTCAAAAGTTCTTGGCCATGGGATGGTAGAGTTCAACAAAATGGGTAAGATAGGTTTGACAGGCAGTGCCTCCCAGAAATTGATGGACGGGAGTCTCTGTAGAGAACCCCAAATGTCACGGCTACCATCTCTGATCCGGAAGACTCCTATGAGCGGAGAGTCAGGGAATTGGATCTTCAAAAATACCGCCTACCAAAAGATCAGTTTGTAAAATTTGGTGGGGAACTCCAGGAAATAAAGCCCAAAAAGAGTATCCTAAAGACCTCTTCTCAGCTAGGGCAGTGGGAGGTAGGGGTACTCTGCCAATCCTGGGAGTAGGGGAGAGTCAGAAGAATCTTCTGAGCACCACAGGCATCAAGAAACTGGGCTCCCACATTCTGAAAGCCATTCTCAAGCTCGCAAAATCAGGGAGAGCCTAGAGGATCAGATAGCCACCTCTAGCAGTAGTGCCTCTGAGTCAGAGAATGAGTGGACTCGGGTGACTAAGACCAAAAAGGCCAACAAAATTAAGAGGGCTCTACTAAAAGATCTGCTGAAACAGATCAAGGCCATTAGGAGTGTTATAACTCCCTATCAAAAAAATGCTAAGTATTCAGTCTGGGAATACCTTGAATTATATGAACAGACTATGGATACTTTTCATCTGAAAGATAGTCAGAGTTACATCCTATATGTAAAATGACATTCTCCCCTAAGTACTCCAGCTTCTTTGCAGGGATGGAGGATCAGAACCACTCAAGATGGTCCACCTACACGGCGGCCATCTTTAAATACTTCTCAGTCCATAGAAAACCCCAAGAGGCCCACAAGGCGGTCTACAATCTGCAGTGTGGGGAAGATCAGGCCCCACAAGAATTTGTGCAAGAACTTAAACATGTCTTTGAGCAGACCAACAGTAGTGTGCGCACAGACAGTAGGGAGTTCATTAACACCTTCTTCCATGCACTCCCCAAATACATCATGGCCCAGCTGGTGAGGGACTTTCACGAGAAGAGATCACTGGACTGGGTCATTGAACAGGCGACCCATATTTATGAAGTGCAGAAACATGAAGAGAAGAAAAACACCAATAAAAACCCCAAACCAGCCACCACCCCTGCTGCTGCTAAGGTGACGGAGGTGACAGTTGCCCCCATTTTAGATCTGGAGATGGGGGCCTAAAAATATACCGGTACAGAATCGCTCCAATTAAGGAACCAGAAGGCCCTCGGGCCAATCCCAATCAGGTAGTCAGGGAGGTAATCCCACAAATGGGACCCCTAACTCCCCTGATTATATTAGCCCCCGTTACAAGGGCAACAAACCCATCCTGGGGTATGTGTGGACTCCCCCAGCCAAGGGGGGGATCCAACCAGGTAGCTACCAACCCAGGAAACTTCCCTCCTAACTTTCCCCAGGAGGGCAGTAATCCCCCAAATGCCGGGTTGAACTTCTTTCCCCGGTACCCACAAAGCTTCAAACCACAAAACAACTCTCCTTTCTTTCCCTACTTTCCTGAGCCCAGACAGCCCAATCCGGGAGAGGGGAGGCCAAGGGTGAAGGGTTACCCAAACTATCCCAACCCAGGGTATTATGGGAGAAGGGACAGTTACCCTTCCCGTGATCCACCCAGGATGGACCAGAGACCCCCGTGCCAGCCAGAGTGGGTGTCTCAACTGAAGCGCCAGGTCCAGAACTTGTCCCAGGATCTGGGTCGCATGTTGAGGGCTCAGCAGAACCCTCAGATGAACATGGTGGCTCAGAACTCCACAAACCAAGGGTCTGGTACTCCAGAGCAATGACGGGGAGAGAACCCTGACAACTCACCGGTTCCAAAGGAGGAGGCACAGGGGGAAAGAGGGTGTAAAGCCTCAGAGGAAGCTTCCTTCTCCACTTGTGAAAAGCCCCTGGAAACCCAGGAACCGGTACCAAAATCTCCTGCCCCCAAAAGTCAGCAACCTAAGGAACAGAGGGCGGGTAGGAGAAATAAAAGACCTAAAAAGACCCATTTTGGGGAGCAGGTTAGAGTCCTCCAATTTGAAGAAGAGGGGTCCTCAAAGGACTCTGGGGAAAAGATTTTCTCCTTTATGGATGGGGGAACTCCTCCCAAAGAAAAATGGGTCCCGAGAGATCCTAATCAAGACTGGATGAATGTGGGGACTGAGTTAGGATCGCCCATCATTGAACCCCAGAATGATAATCCAAAAATCCACATTGCCCAAACCTATCCTGGGGACTGCCACCAAAAAGGGGAGGGGTGGCCCAGAATCAGAACCAGGGGAGCCCAAAACTCCCCTGATATCCAACTGCCATTTTTTTATTACAGAGCCCCAGCTCCCACACAGAATCCTGCCCAAACTATCCCTGTGTCAGAATCAAGAGTCAAGAAACTAACTCACCACCTGGCCCAAAATGCACATTATCTTTTCCCCCTTGAGGAGAAGGAGGGAAGATTTTATGCCCCGGTCCAAGCACAAGGGCAATGTACATTTTTGGCTCTGGTGGACACTGCATGCCAAGTCACTCTTCTGTCAAAGAGAGCCTTTGATCGTCTGAATTCAGGAAGGGAGGAGAGATACCAGATCCCTTTCACCCCTCTTCCTGGACAACTTCAGAACTTCGATGGGAATGAAATTCCTGTCGAGGAGACTGCGGATTTGGAAATTAAAATTTGGCAACACAAGGTGAAACACCCAGTCATAGTCATGACTCCGGAGGCCACACCATGTTTATTGGGGAATAACATCCTCCGTAGGTTGTCTCCCCTAATAGACTGTCTAAAGAAGGTCCTCTGGACCCAGACTAACCGACCAATAAAATTGAAACATAGTGTCAACCGTGTTAGTTTAAATGGCACATGGCACATGGTTGAACAAAAATAGGATCACACTGAATTCCATTTTCAAAACAACCAAATCCCTGACGTGACAGTAGTTGCAGTATGACAACAAACTGGTGATGGGAATTCCTCTCTATTTCTGAAAATCAACCTTCCTTCCAGTCTCAAGTGGCATTCCACACTGGAAGGAAATACTCTGAAATTCTATACCAATACACAATCAGAAAATGCAAATTCCACTGTCCAAAATGATGAGAAACCAGCTCAAAGGTTAACTGACAATCAGAAACTCCGAGAACAGTTGTTCATCTCTATTCAGTTAAATGAGGGGAAGGACTCTGTTCTCGCCCGAGTGTGCATGAACACAGTAAGAGCTTCATCAGCGAAGCCATGTTCCGAAAACTCCCAATTCCAAACATCTCCTGCCTGTGCTAAACATTTCGATGGGCAACAAAAGCATATTACATAACTGTTGGGTCATGCGAGATGTCCCTGCTGCATTTTATTTAGGCAGTGACATTCTCAATCTCTTTGCCATTAGTTTGGACCTGATAAACTTCAAAGCCTGATCCCGATTAGCGGGTAATCCCATGGACTTTGATGATCCAGAGAAAGCATTCCGGTCAGCTCAATTGCAATATGCAGTTGAAATTCAAATTGGAGAGGAAGTCACCATCCCCGGACGGACACGACTAGCCCCACTTAAAGTAAAAATTAAAAGAGGACAGAAACTGCAAAATCCTGACGCATATGTTCACTTCAACACCCATCTCCAACAGCAAGGGTTGGGGTTAAACCCAACACCATTAGTCAATACAGAGCACAACACCATTCCAATAGTGGTGGATAACAATGACCTTAGGAGTATCACTCTGGGCGCAGGCACCATTATTGGAATGGCAGTTGATGACTGACATGTTTCCATAGATTTAGGTAATTAACTGATAGGACCAATCCCCAATGACTGTTTTGATAGTGATAGCGACAATGACACAACACCAGACAGGATCTTCACCCGGCATGGGGTGAATTTCCTGGTGTACTCTTCCTGCTCCTATGGTAAGGAAGAAGTGACCTGTGACTTCAGGAGGGATGAGGTGATGTTCCAAGTCCACAAGGACTGCCTTCCCTACCTGGACCCCTCAGTCCAGGTCAATCTTTAACCAGGGACTTCTCCACCCAGTTGGAGGAGGCCGCTGAGATAGCCAAACCAGAAGTCTTTCCGGGCTTCAGGCAGATGGTTGAAGAGAGAGTCAACCTAGCTGATGCCTGAGAGACTCTGGAGCAAAAGCAAAAGTTGAAACAAGTTTTCTTAGATTTTCAGGATCTCTTTGCGGGGGACTCATACGACTGTGGTAGCACCGAAATCCATACAACAACAATTCCCACAGACCCTGGTATGACTCCAGTGTTTGTGAAGCAATATCGCTTGCCTCTCGCATCCATGGAGTCCCTCACAGAAATAATTAAAAACCTTGAGTCCCGTGGGATAATTTGTCCAGTCCTCAGCACCTTTAATAATCCGGTGCTGTGGATTTTGAAACCGAACGGCCAGTGGAGATTCTGTGCCGACCCAAGGGAGCTAAAGAATTGAGCCCACATGTCCGGATGGCCTCTTCCCTAAATTGACCATGGGCTGGCCCAAATCCAGGGGTCAAAGGTATACACTGCCATTGACCTGACCAATGGGTACTGGACCGTACCTGTCAGTAGAGAGGACCAATACAAGCTGGCCTTTACCTTTGGGGGGTAGCAGTACACTTGGACCCAGACTCCCTTAGGATACATCAACTCCGGCAATTCATTTAATATCTTCTTGCATATGGCCATGCCCGACTTGGGTGAAAGGAAACCTGGCCTATGTAGATAATGTTCTGATCCAAAGCTCAACTGCGAAGGAACAAATTGCGGAGATCCGTTGTGTTCTGACACAGTTGAGGGCTGCCGGAGCAAAACAATATTTCCAAAAGGCACAGTGGTGCAGGACCCGTGTCAACTTCTTGGGGCATGAGATAACTCCTGAGGGTCTCTGTCCCCAAGAAAACAAAAGTGGAAGCCCTCCTGAAACTAAAAGACCCCACAACTCTGCGTGAGCTAAGGAGCCTCCTTGGACTGACTAATTACAGTAGAAAGTTCATTGAGGATTACGCAGAGATCACAAGACCTCTGATCCATCTGTTGAAGGGGGGGGTCAGGTGGCAGTGGGGTCCAGAACAAGCCAAGGCAGTAAAACAACTCAAAAGAAGCCTCTCACAAGCGCCTTGTCTAGCTTACCCTGTCAAAAACAAGGAGTTCTTCTTGCAGACAGGATTCTCAAATACCTGCTTGACCGCAGTATTATACCAAAAGCATGACAAGGTCAATAAAGTCATCTCCTATGCAAGTATGACTTTATCCTCTGTGGAGGAAAAATTCAATGATTGTGAGAAGGCACTCCTGGCAACGGTGTGGGCATTGAAGAATTACCGCCCGTTTATCCAGGGGGAACACCTCATAGTGGAGACTCCACACCAACCTCTGCAATATCTTCAGAGTGACAGAATCCACGCCGGAAATGTGAGTAATTCCCGAATTACTTCCTGGATTCTGTCAATGCAAGGCTTTCCTGTGGAGGTCAGATATGGCCAAAACAAGAGTCCCCTCGCGCTAGGTCTTGCTGACTTGCATGATTGTGCCTGAGAAAACTGTCTCGAGGACGAAAGTCTTAAAATCAAGGACAATATGGAGGAGTACCTCACTTCCCCACACAAAATCTCTGAAGAAGACAAGTGTGAGGGAATGCCCACTGTCTATGTGGATGGGTGCTCCAACCATGTTGACAACAACGGGGAAAAGGAACTAGTGGCCGGAGTGGTGAATTCCTGGGTGTGGTCTATCACTCAGAATATTGAATCTATAGACACAATAAATAAGAATTTCATCTGTGCATTACATGCTGGGCGAGACCCGGGTGTGTGCCTGACTGAAATTCTTAACATGGTAAAGTGGAAAACTGGTTCTAAGATGCAGCAACAGTGGTGGGAAGATCAAGATAGTGCCTAAAGCAGCACCTGAAGGTCCTGTTGGTTTGAATGTGTCTAACATAGCTCCAATGCAGCTGAAAATGGTTCAGCTGTGAAATAGAGGGCTCCTGGCTGTTTGAACTCTCAGGATGCTGTGATTCCCAATCCAGGGCCTTTGGGACAGGATGAGTCCTTGATATAATTTCTCTCAACCTGGGGGAGGCTGAAAAACACCTGCAGGAGTCCTTTAACTTCAGTGAGGTCTTGTGTACTGGGGTGGCTGGTAGAGCGGCAGGTCTTGTTCCGGTAGCAGGTTACCCCCAATGTGCTATGGGAGTGGTTAGGAAGCAGAGCTTGTCTCTGCCTTGCAACACTCAATTTTCACCTCACTGGCATGAGCTCTGGAAAGGTCAACTCTCCCAGAAGCGGGACACAATGCATTCTTCTTGCAGTCCAGCAATGCATCAAAGAAAGAGTGGGAGACCCCCTCTTTTACAAACTGAGGTCTACACATGATTGGACAAAAACAAACCTTCTTTAAGAAGTCCAATCCCTGTCCTTGTGACAAATGGTCTTTACCTTTTTGCCATTTTCTTTAGGCGGTGCCATGCGATTCCTTTTCCCAGGACACCTTCTGTTGATTGCCTGTCACGCTAGATAGCGGTGTGACCCAACCTCACAAAGGATCAAAATAGAGGCATAGTCTTTTAGTATGTTGTCCTGCTGGTTGGCAGAGGCAGGCTGTCTGACTAGAATACACACCTCCCACCAGGGGCGTTGCTAGGTCTGGAAAAGAATCGGGGCTAGGCTGATGTTGGAACTGTTGGCACTGGGGGCTAGCTAGCCTTTTGGCTGTAGCTCCTGAGATTCTACCCGGGGCTACAACCAAAAGACCAGGAGCTATAGCCCCCCAACCCTCCCCTAGCAACGCCTCTGCCTCCCACCACAGCTGATCTGGGTTCACAGGGTTGACATGTGTATGATTCAAATCAGATATGACTAATAATTATGGGAATAACCAGCCATCATACCCCAAATTCAGGTATGGGTTATATGTATAGTGTAAATTGGCTCCAGGATGGTAATTTCTCATTATTTTGTGGTTTTGGAACTTACAAATACATTTTAAATACATCCCCTGCGCTGAATTTACTTGGCTGTCACAGCAACTGTCAAAAGGGCACATGGGACCTCTGAAGAGCAAGTGCTGCAGATCAGGAGATTGGTGCATTGGGGCACATTGGTCACTATGCTTTTCGAATGGAGCTTAGGGTGTTTGATTAGCAGACCGCCCTTTCTGAGATGGAATTACCCACATACTGCATGTAATGCCATCTCAGCAGGGACCTCCTACAAGAATCTAAATAAACTACAACTCACACAGAACAACACCCTCGGAGCAGTTTGGGGCCTCAAACGCTCAGAGCACATCTCTCAAATCAGAAAGCACGCATTGATTTTAAAATACTCTCCACCACTCACTGCTGCCTCTACAACACAGCCCCCCTTATCTCACGCACGGCATCTCCAAGAAACACAATCGGGAACCTTACTTTCAACTTCCTCCATCTCACTTACTACACCTAGATTTAGCAGAAAATGATCCGGGGGCTCCCGCTTCACTGTCATCGCGGCCGCATTATGGAACACGATCCCTCCCGCAGTCAGGAACGAACCTTCTTTCAAGTCAAAACCGCACTTTTTAACAAATATGCATGATTACCTATGTAACTACTGTTGAACTGAAACCCCTGGACTGTACTGTAACTATCTATGCTTTACTTTATGTAATCTAGCGCCGTGATACATCTGGGGCCTGAGCGCGTATTATAAATTAAATAAATAAATAAATTAAATAAATACAAAAGCTAACGCTTCTACTTGCTAGATGGCATTGCCTCATACGAGGATAATAAGGCTGACAGGTAGTCTCGAAGCAGAGAGGGTACATTTTTGAAATAGCAGGATGTATGATATGAGAAAGTTAGATGCAGTGTAGCTCTGCACGTGCGTATTTACTTCATCGGTGGCAATTCAGTATGTGTTTCGGGCATTTTGCGCAATGTGCACATTTTTTTGTATTGTGGCTGTTGCTTGTTTCTTTGGTGTTGTATTGTATCTAAGACGAGGAGGACACCAACGTGTATTCAGCACGAAAATAAAACAACTGAACTCTAAACCCCCTCTGAGCCCTTCTTTTTCCAGCAAGATGAAAAAACGGACCAGCCCACCTGGACGTAAATATCAAATCGTGTAAAGAAAGGCTGCGTGCGCCGCTTTCACATTCACCCCCTGGCAAAGTTCTGCATTTTCCATTGGCACGCTGTTCTTTTGTTGCCATCGTGTTTTGTAGTTTCCTTTGTTAACATTCCTTTTGTGTCTCCTTTGATATCGAACACCCTCGATGTGAACTTATATATATATATATATATATATTTTTAAAATACCTTTAAAAAATGTTGCGGTAAAGAAGCACCCCAGTGGCACAGATGATCTTCCCCACATCAAAAGAGTTTATAAAGGTCCATTTTTTGTGAACCGATCAAACATATCTTCATCCACCAGTAATATTTTCTTGTGTTTCTCGTTCACGATTTCTCACACCAAACACACATGTAGCGTACATTAACAAAGTAGAATTTATTTAAGCTTCCGTTTTTGCATTTAAAGATATTCGGAATGTGACTATTTTACTCTGCTTTATAGATTTCTAGCGAGGTATTTAATTACAATTCTAACATGCAAAAAGCCAAGGAAATAGAAATGGTACGTACAAACTCGTGAGCCCAGAATTGCCTGTTGGGGGCGCTGTTGTCAAACTCATCTCCGCGATGGTATTTTCTGTGGACGAAACGTCTACAGAATTTCTGTAAGAAGGACAAATAGTTACCGCTTTTGAATGGAAACTGAAATTTATAAAGGCTCCGTGTTAACGCAGAGATACTAGTACTTCGTGTACAATTTGTTGGGAAAAAACATGTTTTTCACATCGCTGATAAAATAGGAATGTAATTATATTTCGGATTTGTTCACAGCAAATGCTCATAATGTATGGCAGCACTTGTTCGCATTATATCTAAATGTTATTTTTTTTTATTGCAGAATCAGTCTTTTACATATAAACATTAAATTGTTGGGATTTGTGTTTCATGCAATTCAATCTTCTCGGCCGGTTTGAAGCAAACGTTCAGCACAATACACATTATTCAAGGATATTTGGTATTTTGATTACAGCAGAAAAAGAGAAGCCCTTATGCACCATCTAGTCATTAATTTTTAAAAAAAACGAGAAGGCGCTTTTATCATTCTTGTCAGAGCCTGGTTAACAATAGCCAGGCAACGGCAAGGCTCCATCCATGTCCTTTTTCCGGGGTGGCTGGAGGAAGGTGGGGGCTGGGATCGCGAGGATTGGGGAGGGGGGTCAGGATGTGTATTCACCGCGCAATACTCCTCGCTTCGTCACCCATACCGGTTATGATATAATACAAACGCCTTTTTAGGGCCCGATGCCAGTGTACACAGGGCAGAGATGTGCAAGAGCCCTGACGTAGAGTGAGTGATCCTGTCAGGACCCACAGGTGCTTAATTTGTGAGAAAGTAAGTGCCAGGGCCCAAATATTTTCTAGCACGCTTGTGACGGTGGGAGCGTGCAGTTCCACACCATTGCTGCCGCCACCCACAACTGCTCCCCACAGTGCCGACACATTTGACCCCAATGAGCAGCTGCCACCTATGCATTGGTGTTGATGGATGCTCTGGCTATCATTACTTCATAATCAATCTACCAGGGCTCCGAAATAAGTGAGGGTTGAGCCCTGGCAAACACCCCCACAAATTAAGCACTGGGAACACGCTTTATACTGGAATTTTCATTTACTTACTGGTAGTCCTCATTACTCCCATTCCCACGCTTTCTCGTCACAGTATTTACTTTTGAGGAAACCTTACCTCCCATGTAGGAATCCTTCTTAACTTTCCATCACGTTTCTTATGGTACATCCCTTCCCTGGGTATACAAGGTAAACATGAGGGATGTAGAGGGAATGCCCAGCCTGTTTTCCCTTCCACACCGAAACACCCAGCAACAGCATTAGCGAGGGCCAGACCAGTCTACAGAAGATGTAAACGCAAATGACATATGCTTTTTGCCAAACCGGATGCGTTGCTGTTTTGTGGTAACTCTGAAAGGGGTGTGCATGTGATTCAGTAGCAAGTAGCAACCCAAACAGCAATAGTACAAAAGTCCAAAATAAAGCGAATGTCCAATAAAGGTTCTATAAAAATGATATATGTTAATGAAACACAATATCTGTAAAAAAAAAATAAAAAAAAGATACGAAAGCACTATACAAATCCCACTATACAAATCCCACTGAGGAAAGAACACAGAATATGTACACATAGAAAGATGTATCACTCTGAGTCATAAATCAGGGGTCAAGTAAAAACCGTAATGTTTTTAAAAGGATATGCTTGGGTGCAGAAAGGATTAAAGGTGACCTAACCAGTCTCTGGGGCTCAAAGGTGTATTATTCATGCGGTTTGGCGGAGTTCAAGGGCAGCAGTCACATTGTTCTAGACGCAGAACGGGTGTCGCGCAAGGGTCAAACAGGAGCTTGCTGTGTTTTGAACTTGATGCTTGAAGTGCAAAGCTGAGGGCCACCAGGGTCAGTTTGACGGTTGGTTTGACTGTGAAGATACTTGTGACTGGACGCGCAGTTCTTACAGTATAGGTTTGATGAGGCATTTGTGGGGTTGCGGACTTGACGGGCACTTTTAGAGTGCAGCACCCTGGTGTGAGGCCAATCCTTTTGTGAATAGGTGTATCCTTTCATTCCTGTTTCTAGGGCAGTTTCCCATGGAGCGGTTGTCTCTCTGGTAGGGTTGGGAGAGGTGTTACCTGCACTCACAAAGGAACAAAGAGAGGCAGAGCCCGAGGCAACCGTGTTTCTAGCAACAGCCAAGACAGCCTATCTGGGGGCGAACACATAAAACCCTTTCCCAGCTGAATTGAGCTGACAGGGCTGACATGTGTGAAATCAGAATGGTGTGGCTTGGATAACTATGAGAGATGCTGGCCACCATAACTTAAACTCAGGTATAGGCTATATTACATGCCACCAGCACAGCAAACTCAAAGTTATGTAGTTTTTGAAATGCAGCCCCTGTGCTGCAGAGACATGGCTGTCACTGCAGCTACCAGAGGGGCACCTGTGACCTGCAATCTTGCTCTGTGCCACTGGAGAGCAGGCGCTGTAGATCAGGCTGCTAGTGCAGCAGGGCAGAGGTGTACAATATGCTTTTGTTATGACAATTTTGAAAAGGGAATACGATTGTTAGATTACCCTTCCAGAGATGGAATTCCCTGTATCATTTTATAAACTTAATACAAATATATAAAAAGATGCTTCTTCACTCTTGCTAAATGGCAATCTCTCACACCCATACTATTTTGGAAGCCTGCACATTTTGATGAGCACATTGCTCTTAGCCGGGCAGCAGGCAGCTCTTTATTTTGAATTCTTTGCTGTTTAGCATGTGAATAAACTGTCTCTTCACACATGTTCACATTTGAAGCTTTCACCACACGGCAGTGCAGCAGAGCCCCTTTTATTACAGATGTGTCATGACGAGGTCATGACGCTCTCTGGCAAAAGGAACTAGACCCACACATAACATCCCTTCTTTATTATAAACAAACAAAAATCAACCCCACTGCAAACGGGAACCCTCTACTGGGTTACACTTGGTGCATTCTAGTCCGCGCACCCACTGTGCCCCTACATCATCACAGCAAACATTGGGTGCATTCCAGTCCGAGCATCTCTTAATAGCTACTAAAAACTTAAACATTTAGCACTGCAAACAAACAGGTTTGTTTCAGTCCGCACACCACGGTGCCCGACAACGGGCTCTTTGAACTCAGAAGATCCCTGATCAAACTGGCCACTGTTGCTGGTGCAGGACAGAAAGACTACATTTTCTTCATCTTCCTCCTCTCCCATATCATAATGTATTCCTCTGGGACCTTCTGCCACCTGGACCGCCACCACTCTGGGGGCCTTTCTCCCCTTCGGCTCACTCCCTCCCGATGTCCCCGCCATGCTGGCTTGAGTTGGGGCGAGGCACACCCGTGCAAAGTGATCTTCTTTCCCGCACCTTCCACAGATGTGTCCTTTCGCAGGGCAGTCCTGCGTGTGAGGGAGATCCCACCCGCACTGATGGCATATAGTGGCACTGGGGTGTCTCCTTGGCCAGTCTTCCTTCCTCATTGGCTTTCCTCCTTGCCACTTGCCGACAGCTGCCACCTCCTCGAGCTTTACTTGCTGCATGGGGGCCTCCAACTTGAGGTGGTGCTTGGAGGAGTCCATGACTGAGGCCTGCACTTCCGCCAGTTCCTGGGCTCGGCCGAGATCTAGTATTCTATCGAGAGTGAGCGTCGGGTCCCTCAGGACTTGTTTGCGTAGCTTCGAGGAGCTGCAGCCGTAGATGATCTGCACTCTGATCTCATGCCCCTCTCAGTTTCCCAGGTCGCAGGACAACGCAATGCCACAAAGCTTCCCATGGAATGCATCGAGGCTCTCCCCTTCCTCCTGTCTCGCACACCTCATCCTAAACCGTTCATAGTCCTTGATAACCATGGGCCGGAAGTACTCGTTCAAGCCTGTTTATGGCTGAACCGTATGACTGATATCTGGGCCTTAATGTCTTTTCTTACAGAGGCGTCATAACGATGTCATGACGCTCTCTGGCAAAAGGAACTAGACCCACACATAACACACGCCACAAAATCATTTACAGTTGGATGAACTGCGCATGCACACCCACACACACACACACACATACATTGCCTACCGGTAGCAGTGCATCAGAGATCACACCAGACTTGGGTAAGGCTGCTAGTCCCTTTTTTTTGAGGGGGGAGGGAGGCGCTCATTCCCGACTTGTGAACCAGTGTATGCAGAATTAAGGTTTTTTCTTTGCAGCAACAGTGACTGTTTAAGGCCATCCCTCTCCACGTGAGGAGTAGATTGACTCAAGACCTTCTACTATCCTGTGGATGATCCAAACATGGGAATGCCTCTTTAATTATGTACGATGGAATTTATGCTGTATTATGCAATATTATGTAAGTGGTCTTGGATAGCACCCTTCTGGCACTTTGGTTGGACTCGCTGTGACTGCCACTGTAAAGGCAAAGGGGTGGGTGCACTGTTAGTGGGTCAATGTGAGAGGCAGATAGGAAACCTGTTGAATTGATGGGTACAGGTCAGCAGTACCTGGTTCCTGTGTGCTGATCTGCTTTCTCTGGTTTTGGCAGACACTTTGGAGTATCTTATTCATAGAGACGTGCCCAAGATCTGATTGACCACAGAGCTTTGGGTCTGGCTGGCTGCTGAATGGGAACCTACAGGCATGTGGCTAAAGAAATGAAGAATTTTGTGGGTCAACAGTTGTGGTCTGATGGATGACATAGGTGTTCAGCAGGGTTGGCAGGCAACTAAAATCTTCAATGGGGTCAGCGGATGGCCAATGCTTCTGATATAGTTGGTAGGCAACCAAAACATTAAATTCGGTGAACATAGTAAACTCTTTCATGCTTGATTTGTTTGTATGTGTGCATATACCCCTCATGAACACATCTCCAAGAACCTTCTTGTCACAATGTTCTGGTCCCTCATACCTTAACATGCTTGTTCTCTGCTGCACCAAAGCTTTGTGTCACCCCACGATCCATAAACATCCAGCTCATCTGAACTGCCATTTGTGTGTAACGTCTCGCACACTGCCCTGCATATCGGCCATTTCCTTCTGCCCCTGCTACACACTTTGGGTATTGTGTGTTGCCAGTGTGTATAGGTCTAAGCTGGCGGCATAGAGCACCATTCCACACATCCATTATTTACTGAAATGTTGTTCTGTGATGCGATTTGTGAGTTAAACATCCGGAAACATGAAGTGGCTTCCGTTTTGCTATCTTGAGCATAGCAGCTGGGTGTAATGGAAGCAGAGGGCTTATATGTGCATTGTTTTCATGTCCAGTGCCTTCCACATGACATGTAAACACATTGCCTGTGATAAATAACATTCAATGTGTTCTCTAACCGCTAAGCTTTCCTCATGGGAACCTTAAAATATCTAAAACATCATTATTGACACAAGATATGTCGGTAACCCTTTTCATAAATGGAAATCTGAGTTTTCATGTTTGAGTAAAACAGGACAGTCCTGTTAATCCTTAAACAAGGCATCGGTTGGACATGCTGTGGGGTCAGGTACCCTTGGGTGATATACTTAAGGACTTGCATCGCTGCATTAACCGCACCCTCTAGAGTAATGTCCTCTTTACTCATATTTCATAAGCAACAACACGTGCCTTTTTCATCTATCAGGGTTGTCATGTGCTGATGTGTGTCTTAGTGTGTTTTTGTGCATTGCACATGATATTATAGTGAGAAGTTTTAAACAATCCACTTTCACAAATGTATTCAAATATTTATTGTCATGTTCTAGGTGGTGGTTTTGTCTTTTCTGTTTCTTTCTGAGGTTTTCAAACTAAAAGAGCTTCACAGCAAAGGAAGTCACTATTAGATGCTCTATATGACACAGCATCCTCAGCTTGATAAGCCGGTGGAAAGAGGAGGCATCCAATTTTCCAAAGCGTGGAGTATGGACCATTCTAATGGACATAGAATATTTCACTGTGAGTGCGAAACATTCACTGGTCGGGGCTGAGATTTGAATCTGCCTGTACAGGTTGAACATCATTTTCAAAAACTTAAATCCTTTTGTAATTTGTAACTTCCAAGAGTACGCATTGAGACTTTTCAATGACAACCAAGAGACTTGTGTTAGTTTTCTCCAAAAATAATTTGGCTAGTAATGATATGCTTTCCAGTCAAGTGCACGCAGCTTCCCTTGGCATCATTTTTCCTTCTCGGAGTCACCTGGGCTACCATCTTTGGTACTGATGATTTGTTATTTGGTGTTACCACAACTCCATTAGATTTGATGAAACCTGACAGAACTGACTGGTGGTTTCCCAATAACTGTCAAACGCTGTCAAAGAGCTGCGTAAAACCCCACATTATTATATCATTATACAATTCCAAGATGGCTGTTTGCGTCTTCCCTGACTTATCAGTCATTTAGGGCTAGCCAGTAGCCTGCAGAAAGAAAGTCAATGAGCATATCGAGCGAGCGGACATTAATCAGAAATCTTTGAGATGGAACTGGCTCTTGACATTGAAGTCAAGTATTTTGTATGTAAGTGAGGGATCTAAAAGGAAGTTGGGAGAGGCCTGCTCCTGTTTTCCTGTCTGTGGAGTTCCACCTCGAAGACTCGTTGCCATCAGAGGGTTCAAGCTCCATTCCCAGCCTTCTCTTTTGAATTCCGTAGCTTTGTGAGCTTTAACGACAGAGCCAGTTCAAGAATGAAACAGCCAACGTTTGTAAAAATGGATTATGTCAAGGCCATAATCGTTTCCTGATTTTTCCCCCCAGATTAATCAAATTTCCTTTCATTTCGCCTGATCGATGCTGAGGCTAAACACTATTTTTGGGCCTACCCATTTCAGGCTCACTTATGTACTCCCAGATCTGAGGAGTCATGCTTGCCAGTGAAGATCAATTTATGTGAGAAGACAACACATTTTTTCAATATGGGTGCAAAGAACTAAGATGAAGCAAAGGTGGGGGTCGAAAGTGCCGCCTGTTCTGAAATTAGCTATAAAACCAAATATAGACAGACGAGGACAAAACAGCCGTGTACACCTGTAAAAGAAACTCTATAACGAATCATCTGAGTTGGCACCGATTTTACAAAAGATGTGTGGAGCTGTTCTACTAGACCAACGGGCCGATTCATGGAGCAAATGTGCGCTGAAATTTGTGGTGCAAGCCTGAAAAAGCAAGCGCACAGGCACGCGTGCGATTCATGGAAGGCCCTGCACGTGTTTTCCCCAGGATGTGCGCACAATTCGTGGGTGACGCACACGGGCTCACACGTCACTTCAACATCCCGAACGGCGTGTGCGACGTGCACAGTGAAAGCGCACAACGTGTAGCGCACACACCAAAAAGGGGGCGGAACATGCAGAATGGGGAACAACTCGTGAAAATGAAGGCGTAACTAGGGAAGTACTGCTGGGAAATACACAGAATGCCCACATGCGCGTGAACAACACATATTCATGGAATTGAATACGGGACACCCACGCACGACAAAAGACACGCACAGGCGTAAACACGTCTGCCACAAGAAGGCAGGTGGAAGCGTCCCCGCTGCCACAGAAGTGCTACATTGTGTGCATCGCTAGCTACTTAAACATACCCAATCCTGTGTGACCAAAAGGAACACATGCAAGGTGTATATCACACCACCCCCCAGCAAAAAGGGCAATGACAATCACTGGTATGTCACCCAAACCCTCCCAACCCACATCACTCTTGTCTGCCACTCCATGACATGGCATGCAACAGCAAAAGAGCAAACCAAAAGCCCAACACATGACCAATTGCGTGAGCGTCGGGTCCCTCAGGACTTGTTTGCGTAGCTTCGAGGAGCTGCAGCCGTAGATGATCTGCACTCTGATCTCATCGCCCTCGAAGTTTCCCAGGTCGCAGGACAGCGCAATGCCACGAAGCTTCCCATCGAATGCATCGAGGCTCTCCCCTTCCTCCTGCCTCGCACACCTCATCCTGAACCATTCATAGTCCTTGATGACCATGGGCCGGAAGTACTCGTTCAAGCTTGTTTATGGCTGAACCGTATGACTGATCTCTGGGCCTTAATATCTTGAATAGCCTCTGAACTGCCAGTCCGGCGGACTACAGGAGTGGTGGGCGTTTTGCTGCGTCTTTGTTCTCCATCGCCTAAAAGGACAGCTCTAGGCTTTCTACCCAAGCTGTCCACCGGGGTCCCAAATTGGCAGGCGAGCCCATCACGTCAAAATGGTGTAGTGGTGCAAGCTATCCTCGACATATTCCTTCATTGTCCTCGTCCGCCATGATGACTGCTGGGCCGGATGTCTGTTATGGTGACGGCGGTTGGATGTTGTGGACTGTTCAGTCACTGCGCCGCCGGTGTCCTGTCCCCTCGTGGGGAGGCCTTTTGACGGCACACCAATGCCCCCGGGACAATCGCTGCCTCTTGGGGCTTGTTGCCGGCGGCAGGGGTGTCAGAACAGTGTATCCCTGTCAAAGTACTCACTGGTCTGGGCACATAAATTCTTACCCCTGACGGCTGCACCCCTGGCCTCCACTGGTGATTGGCCTCAGCAGTGCCGTCCAGCATCTACTTCCCCCGGGGCGCACAAGCACTCCAGGAGCAGCCGCTACCCCTTGGGTTTTAGACAGAGGAAGAAGACAGGTTTTTTTTTGATGACCTCCCCCTTCTCAGAGGGCGACCCCTTGTTGTTGTCCTGACACCCCCCTCCTTGGAGGAAAACAAAACAAAAGAAAATTCCCCTTTTCTGTTGTTTCTTCTTTGCTGTGTCGAGTGAAGGAGAGTGAATGTTCTTTCCACCTGGCCTGTTATGGAAAAAGATCAATTTATGTGAGAAGACAACACATTTTCAATATGGGTGCAAAGAACTAAAATGAAGCAAAGGTGGGGGTCGAGAGTGCCGCCTGTTCTGAAATTAGCTATAAAACCAAATATAGACAGACGAGGACAAAACAGCTGTGTACACCTGTAAAAGAAACTCTATAACGAATCATCTGAGTTGGCACCGATTTTACAAAAGATGTGTGGAGCTGTTCTACTAGACCAACGGGCCGATTCATGGAGCAAATGTGCGCTGAAATTTGTGGTACAAGCCGGAGAAAGGAAGCGCACAGGCACGCATGCGATTCATGGAAGGCCCTGCACGTGTTTTCCCCAGGATGTGCACCAAATTTGTGGGTGACGCACACGGGCTCACACGTCACTTCAACATCCCGAACGGCGTGTGCGACGTGCACAGCGAAAGCGCACAACGTGTAGCGCACACACCAAAAAGGGGGCGGAACATGCAGAATGGGGAACAACTCGTGAAAATGAAGGCGTAACTAGGGAAGTACTGCTGGGAAATACACAGAATGCCCACATGCGCGTGAACAACAGATATTCATGGAATTGAATACGGGAAACCCACGCACGACAAAAGACACGCAAAGGCGTAAACATGTCTGCCACAAGAAGGCAGGTGGAAGCGTCCCCGCTGCCACAGAAGTGCTACATTGTGTGCATCCCTAGCTACTTAAACATACCCAATCCTGTGTGACCAAAAGGAACACATGCAAGGTGTATATCACACCACCCCCCAGCAAAAATGGCGATGACAATCACTGGTATGTCACCCAAACCCTCCCAACCCACATCACTCTTGTCTGCCACTCCATGACATGGCATGCAACAGCAAAAGAGCAAACCAAAAGCCCAACACATGACCAATTAGATACGAAGTGAAACGTGATAACTGAAAAGAGGCCTGAGACAATCACGCCTGATATGGAATCAGATGAAATGACTGACCAACAATCTTCCACACATACAAAGTCATACACAAATGCATGCCACCAGCGTTACCATCAACAAAAGACAAAATGCCTGTTGGCATGCACATTGGCCAAGCCAAATCCGCAAATCCCTAATCCGTGTGCTGTGTGTGTCTCCTGCAACACACTGCTCAGCACACAGCACAGTGAGAAGCCATTGTGTTGGGGATACACCTTGGGCATCATATAAAAAGGACAAGCAACAAAAATTACCTATTGACGCATGTACACGATCCCCAAATGGTAAGTGATCATGCGCTGCAGGGACAAAGCATGCCAGAGAAGGCAATCTGTGTGCACGTGTGGGCATGGAAGGGTGGTTGTACGTGTGGTGGAGCATTGTGTAAGTTTGTGTGTCAGAAGGGACATGCACTCAATACATGCATGTGAAATCAAGTGACCCTCAGTTTCCTGTACACATCACATGTGAACATTTGCCATGTGTACACCCCAGTATGTCAAACCACAACAATCCCCTGACACCTGAAAAGTAAACCCAACACAGGAACAGCCATTGACCAGCAGAACGCATTATGTACAAAGTACCCCACAATGAGAATGTCAGAGAGTGCCTAAACACTGCAGCCCAAGCGTACTGTCCGACAACAAAACGCCCTCCCTCATTTACTCATCACCATGACCTTCAGAAGAACTGTGTCTGGGGTCCGTTGCCTTCTTCCTTCTAGACTACCTGGTTTCAGGATCACCCTACCCCTTGGTATCCTTGTTCTACCTTGCGTGTAAATAGGGTCCAGCCCCCTCAAAGGCCTCCTTGACTGGTAAAAATACCAAATCGCAGAGAACTCCAAGGAGCCAAACCCACAAACCAGGGTAAAAGCCTGTAGCCACGAGAAAACCCTGGAAGAGCCTCCAGTAGATGACTTGAAGTCGCTGAATATGGCCAAGCATATGTCCAAGCAGAATGATAGAAGAACTACCAAGGTAGCACAGTTGAACAATGGTTCAACAGGATGGGTAGCATTTTCAGTACACAATAATCAATGAGGATGCAACAACTGATGGGTAGTGTCACAGTTCCAGTCTCCAGGCGCAGGAGTGGCACAAACCAACCATCCCCTCCATGGTCTGGGCGCCTGCAAGGTAAAACTTACACAAGCCTCTGAGACTCCGGCGGGGAAAGAGGGTTAGGGATCCGTTGTTTGGATAGGCATCGGTATTCAGGATAACCGGAAAGAGGGTCAGGAGAGGGGAGGTGGATGGGCAAGGGAAAGTAGGCAAAAGACAAAATACAACTATTGACAATTACACATACTCAATCAGAGAAACCATGTTCTTCATGCACATTGTACAAAATGACTCAAAGGCGAGCCAAAGAGAGACTTATCTCTGGGGTGAGTGCTGGCCTCCTGCCTGTGTACTCTCAGGTCCGGTAACAGGAGCAGTTCAATGCTGCAAAGAGAGTGTGAGTTACTATTCTGTGTTTGTTTTCCCCACACACACATAACACCATTCATGCCTCAAACTTAGTGTCTCCTCCCCAAAGAAGCACTCTTGTCTGCTGCTTTGTTCGTATACTTTTGCTTGCCCCCGTGTTGGTTCATACACTGTTAATGCGGTAAGGCAGCCCCACGTTGCCCGCAGTAAATGGAAGACCATGTGTTAAGAATCACAAATGATAGAATGGTCCTTGGGTGAGCTGCCATATGCATGTGGCGAGGTGGGACTTCAGTACAAGTCGTGTTCTGCCACCCACATATTTCTATAGGTAGCGCACATGGCAATTTGCTTATGCTAATGATATGCACTGCACTCGAGTTTGGGCGTCGCTGGGTGCCCCCCCCTTGCGCTGTATTAGTTCATGGCCAGGAACGCTACTGCGCTAATAACCTAGTTTCTATGGAACTGGGTGGACTCGAGGATATGGGCAACACCCCCCTGCGTGTGCCCCTGACAACTTGGAAAGCTTCTTGGCATTTGGTCCTCAGCATGGCTTAGCTGTACTGTGCGCATCTTCCCCAATGCCTGGCCAAGCTCCCCAGCACTGGTGCTACTTAGCTTGCATGTGTGAGGGGCCTGGAGGAAGGTAGGCTGGGGCATGGCCCCTCGTGCTGCTCACCTTTCTTGGAGCTCCTGGACACACGTCTGCTTCTGTTGGATGCCTGAGCACAAGGCCCATGCTTCTGTTTGCGCGCGCATGTGCACGTGTGCCTCACCCAACATGGCAAGGTTTTAGTAGTTCTTGGTCCGGTGTCTGCTGGGAAAGGTAGTCTGGAGGCTCCTTATCCTGCAGAAAGGGCATAAAAGGCTTTAATAAGGCTGGAAAGCTTTCTGTGTGTGTCTTCATGCTGCTTGTTACTTGGCCATGTCTGAGACCTACATCTGACCTCCTCCCACACACCCCAGGTTCTGTACCCTGACAGGTAGAGCTGGAACTTGAGTAGAAAATAACCAAGGAGGCTGACACAACTGGATGGTTGAGCTGAAACCCATTCAATCCTTGATAGCGTGAACTAAGAAAGGCAGAGACAGCACAAGTTTGGAAAGGCACAGAGAATGCAAGATAGCCGGAAACAGCTGACAGCAAGTTAAGAGCCACAACAGTTGAATAGCATTGGAAAAGGGCAACACTCAACATAAAAGCATGGATGTAATATATGAAAGACAGGAGGAGCGACAGAGAGATGCATTTGAACAGAAGTGTACTGAGGCAAACCAAGGCAGTGTAAGAGTACGTATAAATAACTGCCCGAGAGAATGGCGGACAGATCTGCAACAAGGACAGTAGCAGGAAGAAGAACAGGGACTAAAGGCACCAGAGTGTGAAAAACAAGTAAAAGAGCTGTAGTCAAGTTGGAAAACTGTGCCGTCAGGCAGCATCAAAGTTGTAGAGGGAAGACAGACACAACGTGCCATCCAAACAGAACAGAGCGTAGTAGTAGTATAGGCGGACATCTAAGGTGAGGACTGGACCGTGAGTTGTGTCTCTTGGGTCACATTCCTAATGCATCCTCCTTTGCCACAATCCCCAGGGGTTGTACTCAACACGTACCAACTTGACATTGTCACCACCCGGCCCCCTCCCACCATCAGTGTGAGTTTGACAGCTAAAGGGTGCAGGCTACTGTCTACAGCATGAAGTGCATCAAGCACGTATACAGGCAAGAAATGAACATACATCCCAATCAACATCAATAAATGGACAGTTCAATAATGTACCCACCAAAATTGATTGCAGACATGCTGTGGAGAAAACATCCATAATCCCCACTAGGGGTGTTAACGCAAGTAGTACAGCAGCAGACAGGCCACAGATATGACGAAAGTCCAATGCCCTTGTGTAAATGGTTGTAACACTGAACCATCCTTGCGAGCCCATGGATAGGGGAAGCAGGAGTGGCATATGTGAGTCAGGACCCCAAGCTGCAAACACATACACGAGACAAGCTTGATTGGGCCCAGCTGGAACAGACAGTAATAATAATAATAATAATAATTTTTAATGTGACATAGTTTAAATAATAAACTTTACACATATTAATCTAGACAATAAGACCATACAATGAATAAAATTCCAATACAATATATACACATTAAAAAAAGTTCAAATTCAATCAACGCAGAGTTATGATTCGTTCACTGTCTCTATAATTCATCATCGACCATATAACCAAAGGTACTAATCATTTTTTGCCTCATAGTCATGGGCATAATCACCTACATTATGATTCACTTAGCAATATCACTATTTTCATATAGGAGCACAACCTGGCCGACTCCCAGCAAGCATTATATAGATATACCCAACTTAACTTCTACCCTTAACCAGATAGAATAGAGTGCTTTTGACAAGCTTATGCTATTGGTGTTGATACAATGATTCCAGAAGAGCATGTCCCCTATGGTTTCCCTATTATGTACATGCTTTTCCAGATGAGTAGTTATATCATCTATCATTGCCAAACATTCCGTGAGTACATGCTTAGCTGTCTCAAGATATTCCAAATTCTTACAGAGACGCCAATAGCGTTGATCTTTGGGTAGCTTATCTATCACCCCTGTAGTCATCTTTATGGGAAGATATTCAATTCTTAGTAGCAGTATAAATCTCCTGAGCCTAAGGGATAGGCATAGCAACAGATATGTCTTCGGCTTCTTAAATTTGTATAATCTATTTTGCACAAAGCTATGTCTTTTTAGCTTGCATAGATGGTCAAAATTTCCAAGCCAGTCCCACAACTCTAACCGTCTCCCCATGAGAGATTGCATCGCTTCAGTATATAGCCCTTCACGATGTCTCCAACAGATGTCTTTGAGTAACTGTTCCATTTGATCTTTAAATTCTCTAATGGGGCCCTCATTGTTACTTTTCACAGAAAATGACATTAGTAGGGCATTACCCTTGCCGTTCACCATTTTTAGATAAAATCCCATCCTCTTTTTCAATACCTGCGCTTTTAACGATATAAGCCCCAGCTCCAATCTTAGTAGCGACATAGGTATACAAGCCGGAAGTCCCAAAATCGTTCGCCAAAATTTTCCCTCCACAATTTGTAGCCAATCCAGATCCATTTTAATCAAGGATTCAAGGCCATAAACTATCATGGGGGAAAAGACCTGGATATAAAGATGACGGGTTCCCTATAGAGTAAAGCCTCCCTGTTTAGTTGTAAAGCTTTTAAAAAGGGCAGTAATTTGTGCTGCTCTTGTTTTTCGGTGGCGTTTACATGTAGAATAGTCACCTTTGGGTTCTAGCTCTATACCAAGATATTTATATACCGGGGCATATAAGATTACAACACTATCAATGAGAAGTAGTACACGTGAAGATCTTTTACTTGTATATCTCATCACTTGTGTCTTCTCCGCATTAATAGTGAGCCCGTTATGTGCAGAATATTCCCAGAGGGCTATTGCCGAACGTCGTAATCCACTGATAGTGTGATCAAATATAACTATATCATCTGCATATGCGAGAACCAAACAAGGGGTTTTACCTATGCTGGGAGGGCAATTTCTTGCAGTAGCTACTTTCAAAGGGATGTCGTGAACATATAGATTATATACAAGTGGAGCAGTCACGCATCCCTGTTTAACCCCTCTATTCTGTAGTACTTCCTCCGACACATGACCGTCCTGGTCTAATTTTAATTTCACCTTAGTGTTCTGATGTAGCAGCCTAAGGTAATACAAAAGATCAACTGGACATCCTAATTTTCGTAGCTTCGTCCAGAGTTTTTCTCGTGGGATGGAATCGAATGCGGCTTTGAAATCTACAAAGAGAGCGTAGAGGGGGGGTTGCCCACCTTGTAGGGCCCTGCTGCGCATATAATCCACAACCAAAAGGTTGTGGGTAGTGGAATACCCCGTTCTAAAGCCACATTGGAATTTACACAATATATTGGCCTGATCAACCCATTGCTGGAGTTTTCCCAATAAAAGTGAGGCAAATATTTTGCTTGTACTGTCTAACATAGAAAGTAATCTATAGTTGTTGGGGTCAAATCTGTTTCCTTTTTTAAATATAGGAATTAGAATGGCCGATTGCCAAGAGCTTGGAATTTTTCCTGTGCTCAGAATTTTTGTGAACAGAATGTTCATTAATAAAGACCAAAACTCCGGGTTGCTCTTTATTACAATATTGGCCAGTCCATTTGGGCCAGGTGCTCTGGAGGATTTCAATGATTTAATCGTAGACAAGATGGATTCATAGGAGATGTCTATAGAAGGGTCAGATGGAATTTTACCTATCTCAGTCATCTCATCATATTTAGATTCTACATTATGCTTTTCCAGAAACCTGGTCCACTCTGCACTAGATATTGGGTTTGATAACTGCCGAGCCTTGTTCCCCCTGGCTTCATTAAGGAGTGACCATATGCTACTGGATTTCCGAGAGCAAATAGTCTGCACCAGCCTTTGCCAGGACCTATTCCTATCAAGGCTTCTCTTTGCCTTAATGTCTGCCCTATATTTATTCCTTAATTTCTTAGATATTGAAGTATATATCTCCCAAGTTAAACTACTTTTCTTGGCTCGTCTTAGATTAGCCCTCAATGTTCTTTTAGTATCTCGGATGTATCTGTCATAAGTGGGAGATTTTGTTTGGTCGCTGATCATACCACCAGCAGAAGTTGCAGCATGTTTGTCCGAGAACTGGTAAATCCAGTTCTCTACATCATCAATAGACATCTTTGTGAATTCTTTTGTATTGGGGTAGTAGTTTTTATTTAGAGATTCTGTCGCAAGTAGTACATTCCTATCCGACCAGCGGGTGCAGGTCCCTGCGTGATTCATTTTTAAATCCCCTACCATACAAAATTGGGTACGAACTTCTATATTGTCAAATGAGCATGCTAAAATTGCATGATCGCTCCAATTATTAGGAATTACTATCATATCTTCGACTAATAGAAGCATGCTTGGAGAGACGAAAATATAGTCCAAAGTACTAACCACTGCACCATTCCTCCAAGTATGTCTGCCCGGATGATCACTTTTGGTACGACCATTTAGCATCTCAAGATCCCATTTACGAAAAAAATATACCCAATCTAATCCTTCACTCTCTACTTTCTGATGTTCCATAGCACATTTAGGATATATCTTTAGGTTGGCCGTTCTCTGTTCACCTCCTAACATATGGGTATTAAAATCTCCTACTGCACAAACATCCACATTCCCTTCAATGGTTAGCCAACTGGCTAATAGCTCATGCAATGCTTCCTGTAAGGACTCTCTATACACTGCCCCCGGAGGATTGTACAGACAGACAACTAGCAGTTTACCAGAGTTCTCCTTATTTTTATATACTATTTCAACTGCTAGCAATTGTTCATCTTGATTCAAGTCCAGCTTCCTAGAACCAAGCCAATTAGCTACCCCAATCCATAGCCCTCCATAGGGCCGTCCTCTTTCTCCTCTTTTGGCTGGTACCTGATGGCCATTATAACCATCCAAGTATAGAGGATTCATTGCCAAAGTCTCTTGAAGACAGATACAATTGTAATGAGATAGTTGTGCAATCGGCCCATCTTCATTTAGGAGGTGGGCAAAGCCCCTGCAGTTCCATGAAGCCAGCAATAATTTTCAATGACCGGCTGAGACCTTGGGGAGAGCCTCTGTCAGCCATCTCAAAACAGACTGTACTTCTGTCATGTCCACCTTCTTTCCAATTGGTATATTAAGACAAGCAACGGCCGAACTATCGATCGCAGTTTCCGATTCAGGATCACCTGGCTCATTATACATCAGTTCAGCATCAATCTCAATATCCACCATTGTCAATTCTTTTTTAAAAGTCCTTAATAATTGAGCAGTGGATATACATTTACAATGTAAAGCTGACACCTTGGGACATGTACCAGTCAAAGGCTCTAAAAATTGGAAGTCCTCAGATTGTAAAACTCTTAATTGAGGGACAGAAAACAATCTCTTCAAAAATTCAGAGCGAGAGAGCCAGGTACATTTATCAGATTGATACAGATTTTTTATAATACAGGTACGGTTGCCCCAAACGGCATCATTTTCTTTTATAGGATCTGATATTGAAAATACAGAGCAATGTGGACTACCATGTTTGCTAGCTGTTTTTGGGATATTTATTGGGACAATGTCGTCTTCAAATAAAGACTCATTCGTTGTATTTTCAAGTTCGTCTACCCCGTCCGGGGCTTCTGTATCCCCAGCGATCAACCAGCTCGTTAGTCGGCCATTGCCTAGAACTTTCCGTTTCTTTGCCCGAGCAGCTCTTTTTTTTGCTTTTTTTGAACGATGAATGGGCTTCCCCATCTCCGGAGGTGAAGCCCCATGACTACTGGTTCTAGCCCCACAGGATGCTAGCTTATCCCTCTTGCGTTGTTTACGCGGCTTGCATGGAGGCAGTGTCTCTGGCAATATCTCTGGATGTTCGGATGTTTCTATGCTTGGAGCTAAGGTTTGTGGCTCATGCAGCTCATTTGCTATTGAGATGGCCTCAGTTAAGTTATTTTCCGCCTCTTCAGCCAGGTTCACTTGGTTCACTTGGTCACTGATCAAAGCATCTGTATTTGCCAATGTTCGCCCAGACATCCACAGCAATATTTTTAATGCAAATTGTAAGGATGCCACAGATGCCTGTAGTTCCGCAATTTCTGGCACTAACAGGAAATTACTGTTGGTTTTCTCTGTGTCAGTTGCCAATGATGTGTCTATAACTAGATTAGGTGAGGCTGATAATCTCACCGATGACCCATCATGGGGAGGCAGTTTGCCATCTTCTTTAGCTTGGCTCTCAGACCTTGAGAGGTTTCCATTTTCCAGAGGGGCTATTGTCTGGGGAGTCATGCCTCTCTGGATATTCAGACACAAATCTAAAAGAGAGTTATTGTCGATGTCTTCAAAGTTGAGCGAACTGCCCAAATTAGAGATGTTGACCACTGGTTCCATAGGTGTCTCCAGGGCAGTGGGATTAATGTCCACTGGCACATTTAAAGGGAAGAAACCCGTGATCTTTCCCTGATCAACAGGGATTCCCTTCTTGACTTTATTTCTCTTACTTTTTTTTCTTCCATTATAGGTCCCAGGGCTGCCTCCTGTTTTTTTCCCTTAGATTGTATTTGGAAATGGAAGGTTTTTTAGAGGGTGCCATCCGTTCAAGGGTATAGACACTATGTAAGATCAATAGATATAGTTGAGACAAGTTTCGGGAGAAGAGAGGCAATATTTTAATTCAACAGATATTGGCCCTCATTACGACCCTGGCGGAAAGTGACTGACCGGACCGCCACAGCGTAAATAGCGTTTCCGCCATTGCACGATGGAGCAAAGTGCGGCCCATTCCGACCCATCGGGTACGAGCACCACGCCATGGCGGAAGTGCAAAGTCCGCGATGGCGGAAATGACCCCAAAACGGCCCACACCGCCGCCGTACGGCGCCCTAGGTGCAATACCGCCACCCATCACAGCGGACACCGCAGTGAGCGCCAACCGGAAAGTACGGTGACCGTAAATATACGGAAACGGAAGTAAAAACATGGGCCCGGAACGGGAAACATCCCGCCGTACACCTATAAAACCACAAAATCCACACAACCACTAAAAACACTACCCTGAGACACACCCCAACCCGTCATCCACCCTAGCGAAACCAAGAAAAATGGGAAAAGCAGCGAAGAAAGCGTGCGACCGCAAGCGGCAGGTCCACTTCTCCCGTGAGGAACTCGCCGTGCTAACAGAGACCCTCCAGGAGAATGCTGCCGTCGTCTTCTCCACGCAAATGACCAGGACGGCACTTGCGAACAAGAAGGCCATATGGGCTCTGGTGGCACAGCGGGTAAGTGCGGTGGGGACCGCACCCCGCAACCCACAGCAATGCAGAAAGCGATGGGACGACCTGCGGATACGCGTCCGCAGCATACTTTCTGCCAACCGCAACATTGCCACAGCCACCGGGGGAGGTCCTGAATCACCCATCAAGTTGACCCCCTGGGAAGAAATCTGTGCCTCCACCATCGGAATGGAGAGCATAGAGGGAGTCGGAGGGATGGAGAAAGGAGTGCAGACATCCGAAGATTCAGGTAGGTGGGCCAAATAAAACAATGCTAAATCCACAATGTCCAATCATGTGAAGTACCATGTGTCCACATAGTGCAACAGAAACACATGTCCAGGAGAACGTCCACACACATCGGCCTGATAGCGCACTTTAAAACTCACAATAAATACATAAATAATTAAAAACCCCTAAAACACCCACTACACGTGCAGCAGGCACACCCTAACTGCAGGCTGCCAAACAACTGCACCCTCACTCCACACACAAATGAAAGCACCTCCAAGGCCCCGACCCAAATCACCCTCAGGTACCACCCCAATGCATGTGATACAATGCCATTCCAATACCCACAGACCCATTAATAACCCTCGCCCTCCTTTACTCCACCACAGGGTCCGATCCAAACGACGAGCATCAGGACACCCCTACCAGCACACCTGCAAAGAGGGCCAAGACCAACGGCCAAAGACCCTCCACCTCAGCTGCACGCATCAAGACACGGCAGCAGCACAAATCAGGTGGCAGCAC
The DNA here is from genome assembly GCF_040938575.1 of Ambystoma mexicanum. Taxonomy (NCBI): domain Eukaryota; kingdom Metazoa; phylum Chordata; class Amphibia; order Caudata; family Ambystomatidae; genus Ambystoma; species Ambystoma mexicanum. The sequence goes on along the minus strand of NC_090923.1, from coordinate 410,203,549 downwards.
AGAGGAGGGAACATCAACAGGCACCCCAGCAGCCAGCATGCCCACAACACCACCACCACAGGTCCCCCCAACGGATGCCACAGAAGGCACTGCCTCTGGTGGCAGCAGCACCATAGGTGACACCCCATTGATGGCAGCATGCTCCGACACAGAAGACGGGGATGTCGAAGTCAGATCCATCCATGACCTGTCCCAATCCCCCTGTCTGTCCCATCCCGTACAACATGAGGATACCACGCAGGGGCACCCACAAGACGACGACTAGCCATCCCCCACAAGCCCTGTGGCAAGGCAACATGAGGTAAACAGCCCCTCTGTGACACCCCCGCAAATGGCCATGGCCCAGCAGAGGCAACAGTCCCTCGACCAGTTAATCGTGCAACAGCAGCAACTGGCCACGCTCCTCAAGGACCATGCCGATGAATGTGGGGGCACTAAGGCAGACATAGAAACATCAACTGAGACACTTAGGGCAGAAATGGAGAGAAGTACAGAGACACTAAGGGCACAAATGGAGAGTAGCACCGAGAGCCTGAGAGTCCAAATGGAGACTAGCACCGAGAGCCTGAGAGTCCAAATGGAGAATGGCACCGAGAGCCTGAGAGTCCAAATGGAGAGAAGCACCGAGAGCCTGAGGGGGGAACTGCATGCGACGTCCACAGACGTATGTGCCGAACTTGCCGCAGTGCGCCGTGTGCTCACTGAGCTCTCACAAACACTTAGGGACATGCATGGACGTGAGCAGGCAGAGACATCATCCGTTGCAAGTTCCGTCCAGGGCAGCCCCCAACGTAGATCTGGGAGGAACCTGCGCTCCACAGGCAGGGGTGCCCCTGATACCCGCAGAGGGGGCTTGCAATAGCGACAGCCCACTGACAATGAGCATCTTTGGACACTGGTGTTCGGGGGGGAGGTAGGAGGGTGGAGGGGGTGTGTTGGGCTCACTTGGGTGGCGGGTCGATAGGGTGTTCAATATGATATCACATATGCCATAAACAGTGCACGATCAACCAATGAGATGTGTGGACAATGATCATTGTGTACTAGGCCATCATAGGCGTACAGTCCATATTGTGCATGTACCAGACACACACAGTGCCACGAGTACCGTGTCCATGTATCAGCCACCAGGCGTGAGTGCTAGAAGCATGCATCAATGAGATGCTGATGAATGTCACGGCCCTCCGGTGCCTCGCAGACTCCTTGAGGTGCTGCCACATCCCCACCCTCATCATGACCATCATCAGGTGCTTGCAGTTCTGCGTCAGGGGGCATGGGCACATTTCTACGTACGCACATGTTGTGGAGCATGACACATGCCATCACCATCTTTGCAACCTTCTCATGGCGGTACAGGAGTGCCCCGCCAGACCTGCTGAGGCAGCGGAAACGAGTCTTCAGTAGGCCGAATGCCTGTTCAATGACTACACGGGTACGTGAGTGGGCATGGTTGTAGTCCTCCTCATGCTGGTCCCGTGGGTTCCGGACTGGTGTGAGGAGCCATCTCTTCAGTGGATATCCAGCATCACCTGTATGTGGACGATAAACGGATTATGTGGAATGCCATTGCTACGTACGCACACCACCCCCCCCCTTCCTGCCAGGTCATTGCCGAATCACATACCCCACATTATCATGCATGTAATGAGACTCACCGAGTAGCCAGGATCTGTTCCCTGAGTGTCGCTCCATGTAGCGTGGTATTGTAGAGTTCCTCAAGACCATAGAATCATGGGTTGATCCAGGGAATCGGGCACAACAATGTGTAATGATCCTGTTGGAGTCACACACCATTTGTACATTCAGGGAATGAAATTGTTTTCGGTTGCGGTACTGGGCCTCCATGGCATGTGGGACGACCAATTCAACATGGGTGCAGTCGATGGCACCAATGCAACCCGGTATGCCGGCAAGTGCATGGAATCCCACTTTCGTGTTTGTAATTTCCTGCTCCGAGCGTGGTAGGGAGATGTAGTCGTCTGCGTGCTGCAGGAGGGCATCGAGCACTTGCAATAGTGTCCGTGAGAACAGTGGCTGAGAAATGCCATGCAACTGTCTGACTGTGTGCTGGTAGGTGCCTGTGGCCAGGAAGTGGAGTACAGACACCACCTTCAGTAGGGGTGGGATGGCGGTTGGGCTATCTATCATGCTGACAAGGTCAGCCTGTGTCATGTCCAAAATGGCGGCTATGGTGTCCCGGTCCAAACGGTAGAGGGTGTGGATCTGCTCATCAGTGAGGTTGAACGGATGTGCTCGGAGGCATGGGATTGCGGGCTGCCTGCGTGGTGGTAGTGGCTGTGCTGGCGGCCCTTGCTGGCCCTGCCTTGCCCTCCTCCTCCTCCTGCGTCTCCTCCGTGCGGCCGGTTGTAGTTGGTGTTCGTCTTCTTCTTGGAGTACTTGCAGTGCTATCAGGTCCCCCAGGGCCAACATCGCGAGTCCTGCCGGTAGCATTTCGGAGTGGGTGTGGTTGTGGGAGGAGACTGGGTGTGCAATTTATGTGTTTTCAGGCTGTATGGCCTCCACCTGTGGTGATTCATTCCACCTGTGCAAGCTGCTCTGCCCTTTGGCCGAGCACGTCCCGCGCACAACGCTGCAATTCGGTAATGGCATCTTGCTATTGCAATCATGTATTTGTACCCGATGGCCGTGTAACATTTGTTGATATGTACATTCGGCTATGGTCCCATTGTTTCACATACAATCTTTGCCGTCGCGAACAGACTTGTGAAGGGTCAGTGGAACGTAGTACTCGAGTAACAGTGGGCCCTCATGCATCACTGTACCGAGTTGCACCGACGGGCGGGGCGTCCCATTTGTGGGTGAAGGCAGTTGCCATTTTCACACACAGCCGCACTAGATGGATTAATTTGTGATTTCAAACGGCCACAGATGCCTTTTCAACGTGATGTTGCAAATGAGGAATTCGAAGGGCGGCGCTTTCGGTTTTCAGCTCGCGGCGAGGAGATGCCCACAGGTCTGACTGCAAATATAACGTTCTATTGTTCAATGTCCTTGAGACAGGGGCCATGGCGAGGAAGCAATGATTGATATGAATAGTTTGGGATGCGCAATAGCGACGTGGGCGATGAGGCCGGACGTTCCCAAAAACATGTTACTTCACAACACTGGAATTACGGGCTGGGGCACTGTGGATTTTGCAGGCTGCATAACGCACAGACTCAATGGATATTTCTAATGTTATGTGAGTAAATGTTGAGGCGTTTTTATACCGGGATGAGGGAATGATGAATGGATGCATGGGCAGATGATTTGATACAGAGTTTGCCATGTACAGGGCTTCTTGGAATCTATCCGCCTCCCCTGCGCTATGTGATGCAGGGCTGCCATAGTGGGACCATCGTCTATCTGGCCTTGTTGAGCCCTCCCTTTCTCGACGCGCCTTCAGACACTTGTGTCCATGCACGTTAACAATCCCATCAGATGGATTCTGTTTTCACAGACGCATGCACGGGTACACTCGTTTGTGATGGTGTTTACACCTCGATATAGATGGTTATGAGTCGCAAGTGGTTTTGGGGTGGTGATGATCCTTTGGAGTGGGCTAGCATGCATATGGCTGTGGATTCAGTGTGATCATTGAAGTGAGTTGTTCGGATGTAGTTCTGATGGCCATTCTGTTCTTTTTCTTTTCTTTTGGTTGACAGGTATCTCCTCCCCTTTTGCCACTGCCATCTGTATGCCACTCCTGCAGATGGCTTTTACTCCCGACACCTGCTGCTTCGTGTTAATCAGTGGAGCAGCATTACGATCTTATGGGACGATCGCCAATGGGCCACATGCCCTTACGCAGTACTAGTGGCTCGGAGCAACATTTCGGCCTTTCAGCTGGACTAGTACCTCCCCATTGGGACGGCCCTGCGGTTCTGTGCGCTTCCATGTTGCCTTTTCGTACGTGAATGTGGCTCTGTGTACCATGATGGAACAGGGCGTCACACAAGTAGTAGCTGGTCATTTCTTGCGGATGCAGCCCACAATGGTGAAATGTGTTTTGGAGTTCATGGCCTAATGGCTGTATGGGCTTGGTGATTTTGTTGTGCATTAAATTCCTATTCTGATATGGGCCGTGTAGCGTTCTTCTTTGCGAGTGATGTGGCATATTCCTATTTGGGGAGCGATGTATTGTGAGGAGATCTGCATTGGGTTCCAGCTTCGGAGTTTAGTTGCGTGGTACTGTGCTGGGCGCGTTTGCCTACGAAGCCCAGTGAGGTCAGGGATGGGGGCTGCCAATATGACAGTTTGAATGTTGTCATGCTCAGGGGCGGGGGATTGGGTTTTGTGTAACAGATGCCGGTCAGCCAGGTGGACTGGTGGAATGATGTGATTTTCGGAATATTGCTGGTCACAGGTGCCTGTGTTTGCGTGCGTTTCGGGGGGGGGGACTGTGGTCATGTCCATTGGAATGGCTTCTGTATTCGTGCCATCTGTGCCCTGCAGCTCCCATTGGCCCCTCTTGTGGATCTTTTGTTCGTTGGCATGCATGGGTGACTTGTACATTTCACTGGTTGCATTGTGACTTCATTGCACCTACGGGGAGTTGTACTTTGTGGGCAGGGAGCGGTGTACAGGCACTCAGTGGGGCCGTTTACGGTTGATTCGCGATGCCGTACTTCTCACCATGGCGGAATGGTACTTTCCGCCATGCTTGATGGCGTTAGGTACATGTCCGCTAGGGTCGGAATTCGCGTACCCTTGCGCCATGGTGGTATTTACGGTTTGGCATGGCGCGCGCGCGCGTACTTGGTGCAGTTAGCGTTGGCGTTCACTACGGTGTCGCTAATGGCATCGTACTTTGCGATGACGGGTCATAGTCGCACCGAGCGCTATTCGATGGCGGTATTGCATTTCCGCCATCGTTTTTCGATTTCCGCAAGGGTCGTAATGAGGGCCATTGTCCCCAATCATCCGGATTTAGCGTCAAATTATATCTTAATGTTTTATCGGAACGCTGGCATCCTCATCAGATCCCGCGGTGCCGCCCCCTGTACACGTGACAAGAGGGCATAGGTGTCGCATCCAATACTCCAGTACACCCCCAGAAACAAAAAGGCTGCCTCACACACAGCCAACCTGACTCATGTATCTGGAGTAGACAGGGTAGCCACTATAAGCACTTTATCAGCCGTTGCTCTTCCTGGCCACTCCAAGCCCCCCCTTCTACAGGTTGGGCCACAGGATAGCCCGTATAGCCCTAGGCAGAGAGAGTCAATCGGGCAACCAATTTACCTGGTATGTCAGCCACTGTTCTCAGCTACTCACAGCTCTAGGGCAAGCCACATAACACACGGATCCTGGTTAACAATCGCTCCGTGTCTGGGCGGGATCAGCTGGGAGCTTCTCTGCAGGCACCGACCGGCGCAGGTGGCTGGTGGCTTCGTTAGCGCGCTACCGCGCTCCCTCAGCCCCCACTGCCCCCCGCGATCACTGCCGAGCCCGCAGCCCGTAGCCCGTAGGCCGTAGCCGAGGGCGCTGGAGCTGGAGCTGGAGCGCTGCTCAATTCGCGTCTGCGTTCCGCGTTCAGGTCCGACAATCAAAGGAAAGGACCTAGCATCAAGCCGCACTTCACGTGACTGCCGTACGACTGACTACTGTCGTACTACGCAGAGGCCGCTTCCGATGCCGAAAAAATCCCAGACAGTGGATGCTTTCAAAAGCCATAAAGCACCACACCATCACATGAATGCACAATAGACAAACAATTTTAAACTATATTGACTAATTAGACTAACTATAAAAATAAAACATGGCTACATACGACCCGGGGAGGAGGCAAACAGGAAGGGGGAGGTACAGGGTGCACCTCAACACCCACATGTGATGATGTTGAGATAAAAAAAAAACCAGGCATGAGGGACCTTAACGCCCAGTCCGGTCCGAGCTTCCGCCATGAAGCCTTCAGAACACCCCTCAGGGCCTGATTGAGCACATTGTGCATTGATTGTGCTCTAAAACATTATTCAGTGTGTCAAATCATCACAGCCAGGCCCCATCAGATTAGCTAAGTGGCCCTGGGCATACACATACTGCACGACAGTGCACCTTCAGGATTGTGCCAGTTGAACATAATGGGCACAATGCTGAAATCGCAGCAGTATTAACGTTAATTAACTACATTTTAGTCATACAACAAAAAAGCTGCAGAAGACACATGTGTAAATTAACATTTTCGACACACACATAAGTGAGTAGCCGCAATGTTGCACTACACAACATTGAAGCTGCTTGCATATGTACATGTGAAAGTGTTCAAAAACACCTGTTTCCCTACACACCTGTATTGTGAACATGAACAGGAACCAATACAGCAAAGCAAGCAGCTACAACGCTGCTTTCTTTGATGTATGTGAAAGTATGCACATACACACGTGCAGACAGCTCCACAGTCATTACAACCCGATTGACAGGCTACAGTCAATCTGCGGCCTATGCCGGTTAGTATAGACTGCAGATTGACCTATCAACTTTGCTAAACACCCACTAGGGTGTTTCAATACTGAGTACATGTGTCACAGGATGCACCTGTGCCTATGCCTTTCATGACAGTGAAGGGATGACAATCTGACCATACATGCCAGGTCACTTTGACATTGCATCAGTGGGTAGGCATGTAGAACGGTGTGACATGGCTCAGAAGTGGGTTGGTGCAGTGCATAGCATGTGCACGTTACTGACTATCTACATCAACAAGTACATTATGATGTCAAACAATAAACAAGAAGGCAGTGTAAGTGCAAGGTCAGGCATCAAGTGCAATGTTCATGCAATGGGTTGCATGGATACAGTCACTCCCCATCCCCCTTAGTGAAATTGCAGGGAGGCATTGCATGACAGTGAAAGGTTGACCAGAGAACTGTGTATTGGCAGACAGTGTTGAGTACCTTCAATTGCATCATCTGAGTCAACTGACAACACAGCAGATGAGAATGGGAAAGTGAGCAGGACACATGATGAACCCTCTGTATTACACCCATTTGTGCAGAAGGTACTAGACCAGTTGAACAGAGTCAGGGGGCTTGAGACAGGGAGAGGCCTGTGCCCCAACCAGACTATGACACCCTAAACATGTGCGTGATGCTGGACTGAGCCACAGTGAGCATGGAATGGTTGATGAAATGCCATTAAATGTATGTCATCCTGGAGATGCACTACAAAGATCATCCTGCAAAGGACACATAGGGGCATGCACGTAATGCAAATGGAGCATGAATGGGCACTCATGTCCCTGTGGAGCATCAGACATCTGCACATTCCGAGTGAGACACCCTGCATCAAGGACCGAGGATGTACCGCACAGTATGTGTCTCGCAGATTGGCAGGGGGAAGTGTGCATGTACACAGGAGCGTTGAACAGGCCATTGCAGTAGTCCAACATGTTACCCACCAGTTCAATGGTGTAATAGTGGTGCAGGGGGGTGGAGGGGCAAGGGAGCATGCCTACGTGGAGAACCAGCATGCAGGCAGAAGACACATGCATGTCAGCCATGCAATGACATTGTCCGAGTGCCGAGTGGAAAGACACCCCAGGCTACATGCAGAAGGGCCAGTGAGCTCGAACATGGACTGGAGGGGCAGCCGGGTGACTAGCATGTGAGTAGGGTGCAAGTGTGGTGATGAGGTCAGTCCCTGTCTGCACTACATGTCCAGCATGCTGCACAGCTGGCATGCACTAGTGAAGCATTGCATGACTCGCACATGAGAACCATGTACACATAGCATGTATTGGCAGTCAAGCACAACACATTGCACAAGCAAACCACACATGGCCTGGACAAGCACGCAAAAACACACACTGGACGCGGCGTCAAAATCTCTCCCACTCCTTCAAACAATTCTGATCAACTCCTGTGGAGTGAGTTCTTCCTCCTGAGGTAGTGGCCCACCACCAGTCACCCCAGTCATGGCATAATTGGAGGCATGCTTTAGCTTAGCACAGCGTCAGAGGTCATCCCAATGCCTTTTGCACTCCTGAGCTGTGCGCACCTCATGTCCAAATGCACTAACACTCTCCGCAACACGCTTCCAGTGGACCCAACTCTGGGCAGCCGTAGTGTGACAATTTGGGCCCACTAGCATATCACGTTCGTGTTCCGACACGTAGCCCACAAGGAAGTCCAGTTCCTGCTTGCCGAAAGGCTTCTTCCTCGACGTGCCGGAGGCCGGAGTCGTGTGTGGGGTCCCAGCCTCTTGTGCAGGTGCAACCTTCCTCCTCTTGGGCAGTGATCCAGACCCTGACTGGCAAATGCCGCCCTGATCAGTAGGGGTAGTGGCGCTGGTGGTTTGAACTGAGGGAGTGGCAGGTGGAACAAGGACGGAAGTCCTGACTTGCATCAGTGGCTGCTGCGTGCTCTTGACTGGACCCTGCGCAGCAATATCTGCTGTGCCAAGGTCATTGACCGGGACTGTCCTTGATGGTAGACTCACAGCCCGGTTGGTGCCGGCTGGATCTGCCCATGCACTTGCCAACACCCAGCTGCTCGGGGCAGCAGATGACAATCCTGCCCCAGGGACATGTGTCTCGGTCAGGGCAGCCCTGCGTGCACTTACCGTGTGCCTCCTGACCTCCTGGAAATCATTCTGGGACTCTTCAGGTGCCAACGCAGCATGCGCTGGCCGACCCTGAGCCTGGGTGGTGGTGTCCACAGCTGCACCAGCAGCTACCACTACCCGTGTGCCCGTGGCAGTCGATTCAACGGACTGCTGGGTCACATGGGTGCCAGTGCCAGATGCAAGAGCTGCATCTCCCGGAACCACAGGGGGTGGTGGCATGACTGCACCAACAGATGGCAGAACATCCTGCTGAAGTGGCGCACCCCTGCCACTTCCCCCTCTGCAGCCATCCTGGACACCCTGGAGTCCCCCTACTCCCTGGTCACCACGGCCACGTCCCTGACCACACCCGCCACGTGGAGTATGCCCAGCTGAGGCACCCCTCACCTTTCGTGGCCTCCCAACCATGGCACAGATGTAGCAGTGCCGGCGCAGATGTAGTAGTGCCAATGGGAGGTGTACACAACAATTGTCCTGGGCAATTGGGGTGAAGGGGTTGGGATACTAGTTGTTAAAAGCACCCCTGTGCATCTGCAAGGCTGTATGTGCGCCCGGTGATGAAGTGACGGGTCACGCAACCCTCACACACTCCAAAACTGCAGTAAAACCGTGCACACAACCCCCGGTAGCCCACGTGTGTGGAATTAACCTCCCGGAGTACGCAGTGGCACCCAGGGACACGTAAAACATGTAGGCGTGGGACACACAGGCTACTATAACCTCAAAAATGGGTAAGCGATACACAGGGGCACCCGCAGTGGGAAAAATAGCATGCGCCACTCACTGTCTGACTAGCGTAGCCAATACCCCCGCCAAAAGAAGAGATACGTCCTTGATCCACTGTGAAGTAGTGATGGCGCATGAAACAACCAGAAGTAGCAACACATGCGCCGGTCTCCACGATAGGCACGTACAGTGAACTGCTGGCCCACTCACCTTTAACCCATGCTGAGAGAAACGCCTGCGCGCGTCACGTCACTTGCGCGCTTAGGCGCTTTCATCAAATTACATGCATTAACACGTGGACGTGCTGTTTTTTCACGTGCTGAATCACTATGCACCATGCCGAGGGAAACGTCCGCGTGTGTTACGTCACATACGCGCTTACACGCTAAGGGTCTTTCCTCGAATTACACAATGACATGCTGTTTTTTCACGTGCCAAATCACTCCGTATCAAGCTGGCCACGCGACAACACACGGAAGACCACACTCCTGTCCCGAAGGCCATTTTCCTGCCCCCCAGAGACCCGAGCCAACTCCCACCAGCCATCTGCTGCTGCCTGCCTGCTGGCCACATGCCCTGCTATTTGGTGCCTGCACGTCAGCCATCTGCAGGAGTCCAGTTGATGTGACCACCCCTGCTGGAACAGAAGACTCCCGACTGAAGTTCCATCGCTCCACAGCCCAGCACCAGGACCCAGTTGCCCACTCACAACTGCCTCAGGGGTTGCCATTTCGGGGGGAACACCATCAGAGACCACTGGCAACCCCCCAGCCAGAGAGGCAGAAGGTTGCCAGCTTCTCATCAGGAGAGGTTGGCATCCTGGTGGAGCAAGTCCTGGCACATCATTATGCCCTCTTCTGAAGAACACGCGCCTACAAGGATGGACGGAGAAGGATCTGGACGGACATTGCAGTTGCCATCAACGTGGAGGGGTGGCAACTCGCGACATACCACACGTCCGTAAGCGCTGGGAGGACTTCAGGTCCAGGACCCTCAGGAAGGCCCGGCGCCTCTTGGACGCAGCAGATGCAGAGGAGTGCCGGGTCCACCTTACCGACGACCAGATGAGGGTCCTGCAACACATAAACCCAGCACTTCAGCTCCAGGTCCTTGAGAGGCAGACCCATCCGGAGTCGAGCGGTAAGTGTCCATGTGTACTGATTGGATGCAGTGCATGTTGAGGCGTGCCAGGAGTGTGCAGCATGGACATATGTCTGGAAAGGCCCATGTATGGATGTGTATGTGCAAGGGCATGAGCCTGCCGCATGTGAGTCCAGTCATGTGTGATGCACAACAATGGTGTATGTGCTCCAAAGCATGATGCACAACTGCACGTGGAGACGCACACATGTTGGCATTTCTGTGTATGTACTATGCCATGGTTGGGGTGTGACACATGGATGCTGGTTCCACCTTCATGCACGTGCATGGTGTACATGTGCGTGTGGGTGTGTTCGACATGTGTGCGACTGTGATACGCCATGGATGCATGTGACACAGACATGTAGTGAGGCAATTGGTAGATGTGACATAGTTGCCGGTGATTGCACTGTGACAGGTGGTGGAGATGTACAGATGCATGTCTGTCTGGTGGCGTGTGTGCATGTGTTTGGCACTCCCCATGTTGCTTGTGACGTCTGGCTGACCTTTGGATGTTCATGCTGTTGTGTGTGTATGGATGCTGCTTCTTGATGCACCATTCCTGTTAATTTGTGCATGTATGTGGGTTCAAATGGTATGTGTGTTGGGGAGTGTGATGCCATCTGTGAAGTTTTACAATGCCACTCATGTGCAACTGTCATGTGTGTATACAAACATTGTACAGTGCCCTGATGCCTATGTTCTGTCTCCCCCTGTCTGCAGCATCAACTGATGAAGAGGGTGGAGACGGTGCTGTCGAGTATAGCGGCAGGGATCCCACCACCAGCCGGAGACGCAGGGTCCAGCTCCCCTCCCAGTTTGTCATCTCTTCAGGGAGTGAGGAGTCTGGTGCCGCATCCGTGGCCACAGCTGCTGAGGGTACATCCAAGAGGTGGCGTTTGGAGGTGGACTCCTCGGCAGCAGTATGGGCAGCTGAGCCTCCACAGGGTCCTATGGAGGAAGATGACACAGAGTCGTCCAGACCGTTTTCAGGGAGGGGATGCACGTACAACAACTGGTCTTTCTCTCCCTGCAGACGTTGCAATCCGAGCCCATATTGAGCCTGTCCTAGCTGTGGTGGTGTTGCGCCAACGTGGGATTCGGGATGATGCGCAGGGTTCTCGTCAGGACAATGCACGTCATTTCGGATCTATCATTGGCTGCGTCGACCTACTAGGACAGGTCGTCAGCACTGGGTTCATCAGTGTGCTGGAACTCTTTGCGACCCCCTCCTCAACTGAACCCCCTATGCGCCCGTCGTCCTCCGTGCCATCGTCCCGCTCAAGTATTAACTGGGCCCCCTGTGGAGCTGCCCCTGAGCCAGTGGCCAGACTGGTGGAAGACACATCCCTGCCACAGTCAGGAGTCGGAGGTTCAGCAGGGGTGGCCAACCACCAACTGAATCCCAGCAGATGGAGGACGTACAGGCATCATCGAGCAGGGCACGTGCATGGTGGCCCCAGAGGATTCCATCAACCTGGAGGCCTTTGTGGTGCCAGAGGCATTTGCATTGGAGGCAGCAGCAGGCTCAGGGTGGGAGTGATGATGGCTCTGTGCCATCAACATCACAGGGGCAGGCATCGGGCGGAGGGCAGGAGGACCCAGGATTGGGAGTGTCTTCCGTGTGGCAGCGGTTGGGCCAGCAGATCGATGCGGAGTGGCGGCGGGTGGAGGTGGCACGGCTCACTATGGTCAGGGCAGAGACCTCCATGCGCAGGGCATTGAGGCGGGCTGAGTGCCTTGAGGCAACTCGCAGGGAGTTGGAGGAGGCCATGGCTGCATCCCTGCAAGACCTCGAGGCCAGGGAAGAGGCCCAACTCCAGAACATCGATGCAGAGTTCGATGATGCCCTGGCCCAGAACATCAAAAAAGTGAGCCGTATGACTTGCCCACCGCTTTTGTACATAGTTCTTTAGGGTTAGGTTTCCTTTGTTTTATATTTTTATTTGGAGTTCATGGACATTGCTCCACTTTATGTATATAGTTTTTTATTCATAGGACTTTTTTCTAGGTTTCCTTTTGTTTGTGGATCATGGACCCTTTGGACTTCCATTGTATATAGTTCCGGGCTTGTACGTACTTTCTTTCTTTGGACATCCCATGGATCAATGTTTTTTTTTTAATGTACTTTATATGGACATTGGCAATGGACCACTTTTCTATTTTCCTGTTGTGGGTTTTTGTTTTACATTGGATTTTATTATTTGATTTTTTTGCTTTCATTATTTCTTTATTTGCAAATTTTAATTTTCATTATGTATTTCAATAGGTTTTTTAATACATTTCATATATTTTCATTATTGGTGTTGGGTACTCTCATTGGTTTTGTGCATGTCTCTATGAACATTACCTCAGTCATGTGTTGCCACTGTGTGGCTATGTTGTACATTCATGCAAGGCCATGCTGGTTCTTTTAAGACTCTCATGGCATGGGTAATTTGGGAGAGGGTGCAGTGGATGGTTGCGTGCTTGTACTGGGGTCCAGAGGAGGGGGGATTTGGGTTGGCATTAAGGCCATGGGTCTGATTTGTTATGACATGTTGTTTGGTGGGCCATGTGTCGGGGCCTGCTGGCTGGTTGCCGACACTGCGGGTGGGCTGGGGTACATGAGTCAGGGCCTGCTGGCAGTCACTGGGGGTGGGCTGGGGGACATGAGTCGGGGCCTGCTGGCAGGTTGCCGTCACTGGGGGTGGGCTGGGGGACATGAGTCGGGGCCTGCTGGCAGGTTTCCATCACTGGGGGTGTTGTGGAGGTGTGGTGGGGGACATGAGTCGGGGCCTGCTGGAAGGTTGCCGTCACTGGGGGTTGGCTGGGGGACATGAGTCGGGGCTCCCAAGTGCATGGTGCCATTTGGGCTGCATGCAGGTCATGGTCTGGGATGATGGGCTGCCTGCGGGGCATGCCCAGGGTGGATGGGCTGCCTGCGGGGCATGCCCAGGGTTGTAGGGTGGTCCCCTGTGGTGTGGGCTACCTGGAGGTCATGGGGTGGAGGGTCACACCCGGGAGGGCCCACAACGCACAATCGCGTGTATTACTCCCCGCGCAACCCGAAATATGCGTACCCTACTCTAGGCCAATCGCTTGTAAAACTCCATGCGCACCCCTAGAATACACGTACCCCGATCACGCCAGGCCAAACGCGTCTAAAAGTACCAGCGCACCCCGAAATATGCATACCCCACTCGCTCTAGGCCAATCGCGTGTAAAACTCCACGCGCACCCCTTGTATACAAGCAAGCAGCCCGTCCTCCCTGGGCATGCCCCGCAGGCAGCCCATCACCCTGGGCATGCCCCACAGGCAGCCAATGAACCCTGGGCATGCCCTGCAGTCAGCCCTTCACCCCTGGACATGCCCCGCAGGCAGCCCATCACCCATGGGCATGCACCCAGGCAGCCCTTCACCCCCGGGCATGCCCCGCAGGCAGACCATCACCCCTGGGCATGCCCCGCAGGCAGCCCTTCATCCCTGGGCATGCCCCGCAGGCAGCCCATCACCCCTGGGCATGTCCCGCAGGCAGCCCACAGGCAGCTTATCACCCCTGGGCATGCCCCGCAGACAGCCCTTCACCCCTGGGCATGCTCCACAGGCAGCCTACACCACAGGGGGGGAGTTTTTCCATGCGATTTCGCTGGCGCGATTGTGGTACGCGTATTCAGAGGGGTGTGTGGGGAGTTTTCCACGTGATTTCGCTGGCGCAAGCGGGGTATGTGTATTCAGAGGGGTGCGCAGGGAGTTTTACACGCGATTTCACTGGCACGTGAGGGCTGTGTGGCGTTTTTAGCGCGTTTTTGTGTTTGGGGGCTGTATCATGGTTAGCGCCATTTAGGGGATTTGTGCAATGTTTTTGGTGCAGGGGGCAGGGTTGGGGGTGTAACAGGCACTGCTGTATGGCCGCTGCGCCACTCTGCACCACGGCTGGTTATGGATATGAAAATCCATGAATACGCTGTGCGCCAAAATGGGTTTTGGCGCAGGCGGCTAGCGCAAGCTGCCGCATGCGCACTCTGTGCGCAAGCCGCGTGTGCCACTTCTGCGCTTGCTTCCATGAATTACCCCCCATGCCTTTGAGATGACTGGATTTGCATCCATGTTCTTTTATTGTTATTCAACCAATTACAAACGCAGTACTAGCAATGCCAGAATGTAAGTGATAGGAGTGAATCGCTCAACAGGCATGGATGGATTAACGCCAACTCTGATAATTCCCAGCACCCGTCCTAACAGCCAAACTTTGGGCCAATTCCCTTACATTTCTGTGCAATTAAAATATTATTTTCAAGAAGAATATGTGCATAATAAATCGAATAAATCATTTACATTTTCTAAATAAAACAATGTACAAAAAAGCTGAAGACTTTCCTGTAGACAAAAACGTCCTTCAAGAGTCATAATTTGCTATTGTCTCGTAAACATAACATTTCCGCTGTGCATTTCTACTCCGACTTCACAAGGCAAACTAAGGTTTAACACTTGCATCAATTTAATTAATTATTGGACATTTGTATGGCGCCTACACACAAGTGTTTCCAGGCGCCACAAGACTAGATGGGGGAGAGACATGGGAACCAAAAACGTAGAACAACAAAAGCGGTTATATTGGCCTTGTGACAATCCTACCATGCAAGTGCATGACAAAGTGGTAAGTGCAGGGTGGGGGGGGGGAGAGGGAGAGGTGTAGGAGTGGGGTGCCCCAAGGGAGGAGGTGGACAAGTGCTGGGCGTGCCAAGGCGGCAAGTTCCAGGGGAAGAGGGAGGAAGGAAGGATGAAGGCGACGGGCAGGGAGGACCAGGTTGGGCTAGTCTGGGAAAGGGAGCCTGAGGGCAAGTGCTGATGAGGGATGCTGGGGGGACTCGTAGGGGGTGGTCTGGCCCCAGTATGACTCTGAAGGGACCAGGCCCAGTTCCAGCGACAGATGGAGAGTTGGCACGGGAAGGGGAGAGGGAAGGAAGAGGACATTCTTGAGAAGTTTCCGGAATTTAAGAAGAAGATCCGACTCAAGTCTGAGGGAGGCAGAGGCTGTTCCAAAGGGAGGATCCAGCAGAGGAAAGGGACCTACATCCCACTCTCTGCTTGGATAAACATTTGGCCTGCAGAGAGCTGAAGCCAGAGGACCAAAAGTACTCTGGCTGGGAGGTATTTAGGGAGGCAGAGCTGTATGTATAGAGGTCCCAGACCCCATACAGTCTTGTGGATGATGCAAAGGGTCTTGAATTCGATCATTGCAGTCACCGGGAGCCAGTGGAGAGTATTTAGGGCAGGAGAGATGCAGTCCTATTCTGGAATAGTTGCAGGGGCGAAGGGAGGAAAGAGGCAGATTGAGGAACAGGCTGTTGCTTAGTCCAGCCTGGAGAGAACCAGGGCTCTAAAGACGTTGAACTTCTGGGGGAAGGTGAGGAAAGGTAAAATTCCCCTGAGGACGTGCAGCTGAAAGTTGTAATTCTTGGCAAGGTCTGTGATGTGTGGAGCGAAAGAGAGAAAGGAGTCAAAGATGATCCCAAGGTTTTTTGCCTCACAGGTGGTGAGGGGAGTAGACCCAAGGAGTCTGACCAGAGTGTGGGGGAAACAAGGAACAAGCGGGTCAATGAGAAGGATCTCCATCTTACTGGCATTAAGGCAGAGATCATTGGCAGAGCATCATGCCTGAGTAGCAGTCAGGCAGTCAGGTATGGGGGAGGAGGCAGAGGAGGTAGAGGATGGCAGCTTTGAAGAGAGCTGTGTGTCATCTGCATAACACTGGACATTAGGGGAGAAGGTGGGGATCAGGTGGGTGAGAGGGGACAGGTAGATGTTGAAGAGCCATGGTGATAAGATAGAACCCTGAAGGATGCGCAGGTAGAGAGTGTGGTGAGAAAAGGAACTATTTGCACTTGGGATAGTCTGTTAGAAAGGAAGAAGGTGAGCCATGCCAGTGCCCTGTCCATGATGCCTAGGGTATTATGGAGACGGTTTATGAATATGGAGTGGTTGACTGTGACAAAGGAAGAAGAAAGATTGATGAGGATCAGAACAGATGGTCATTTCCATGCAGGTGTAAATCCGGTAGATTCCTGGATATCTGCCTCTTATTAGCACCTTGTAAGCCTTGTATCAACCTCATAGGTGGCCCACATACCTAGTATGGATCTTGCACATTCCTCTCAGTGTGGATGGTTTGCTGATAACCACACTTTATCCCCAGATGATTTCTTGGCCTGATCAAGATTTAGGCCTGGTGCAGGATCTGAATCAGGTGTTTGTGGTGTTGTTAGAAAGTTGGGGCCTTCTTCAGTACGGAACTGGATAAACGAGTGAACGTAGAACAGTTCCCTAAAAGACAGTTTAATGGAGAGAAGCCTAGAGAGCTGTGAGGGTAATTATTATAAGAGATTTCAGCTGCCCATAAGACAATTGCTGTACTGCCTTGTTCCAGCACTAGACTTCATCTCAGTTATTGCTCCAATGACTGATTTTCTCTCTCTGTCTGCTCATCAATTTGTGGCTGATAGCTGTGAGCAGACAGATAGCAATTTCCAGAGTGGGCCAAAAGGTTTTCCAGAATTGGGATAGGAACTGGCTTCTCTGATCAGATACAATAATTAAGGGTGCCCCATCTAGTTGTACTGTGTTGCAGAACATTTTGGCTCTGGTAGCTGCTGAAGGAAGTCCCTTTTTTGGTGCAAAGTGGATATCTTAGTGAGATAGCCTGCCATCACCATTATCACCATGAACCCTTGACTCGGTGGTAGGTCAAGTCATAGACAGGAAGATTTATTGTCGTCACACATGTAATTAGCTTCACATTCCACTAAGCATGTTGCACTAAAGTGCGCCACCAGACCTGGCACTGATGCATCTGTATGGTTCGTCTAGTTCCTGGATGCCTAGCCAACAGAGCATCATGGTATTCATTGATAGCCGTTTTGATGAAGGAGCCATTCTATAATTGAATGACATGTCCTGTAACACACCCACAGTTCTAGGTTGTGTGAAGTAAGGCTGTCATCAATGTCCTAGAAATACCTGCTGGTTTCTGTCTTGGATTCTTGCAGTGCAACCCCAAATCTTGTTGATGGTAAACCTAAAGGTTGGAGCTCGATGATGCCCAGGGGGCCTGCTCCCGTACTGAACCTGCCCAGCACCTTCCCATTGTGCACTTTCAGTCATAATGCCGCTATCCATTCTCTGGAATATCCTTCTTTCTACTACAGTATACCCTGATGCCTCAACAAATTCTATTTCCCACTATCATAATGTGTCCTTTATTTAATTTTTTTAGACTTTGCAACTGGAGGAGCTGCAGAGGCCATAGTTTCCAATTTGAGCCAATTCCAAACTACAAATCTAGCCTTATTTCAGAGGCAGAGATCAAATATCGAGTGGCACTCTCAGGGGGCTTCTCTTCCCATCCACTCCCAGTTGCATCCTCCCACGGACCAGGCAGTATTTGGCTAGCTGTGTTCAACAGATCTCTGATCGGGCCTTGACCGGTGAAGGACCACTGTTTTTATTCACAGGACATCCCACTGTACTTCTCAAAGTTTCTCCAGGGCCAGAGATAGTCAGGTGTCCCAGAATAATTAACCAGTAGACTTAGCCAGCGGTTATATTGTATATCATCTCTGTTAGAAAGCAGTTGGCCGTCTTCTATTTCTCCACATGTCATGTCCCTTTCTAGCTCTTTTAATGCCATCATCATACTACTCATTAGTTGCTGTAGCACATCCCGGATCGACCGGTTAAGAGTTCCAATGACATGTAATTCCCTGACTTGCGCCTTGCTATTTGAGAGCTCTGCCCTAGATGCAAGCCCTGTGGCTTCTTCAAGATGATCCATGCAGCTGTCTAGACTTGTGTCTTTGTAGTTACCCCAAGACTCAAGGACAGTATTAGCCCCACTCCATATTTTATCTACTACTTCTCTTTTCTGTCATCCTCTAAATAGCTCCTCTCCCTGTTGTGTCATCGCCTGGAAAGTAGACTGTGGTATAATAAATTATGCAGTAGCTAAAGTTCCATTCACCACTAAATACCAACATCCGGACCTGGCCAGCTTTGACACCGTGTCACACCAGAGTCATTGATTGCAAACCTATGTGTACTTAACAAATTCACTAAATCTAACCTCTGGCATCTTAAGGTGATGGTTCATGCAGCAGGTTCTGTTATCTATATCCCGTAAGACATGGCAAAGCATACTAGTTGAATTGGAGCAAACCTTTAACACCTTGGTATCATTCCTAAATTATAATACAGTCAATAGATAACACTCTAATTGAATTGCCCACCCAGGGCTTTTATCCAACATTGCACTTAAGTATTCAATGTAACATAATCCTGGCACCACCAATCGTTGCATGGCAAGGGTCAAATTCATTATGTCTGATACAATGCTCATATCAAAGCCAAGTTGTGTCCATGCGGTCACCACCATGATGTCTGGAGTTTGTGAATGCCAATAAATAAGCTTGCAGAGCATTCAATTCCTTCTCCTGGTGAAGAAAACAGAATAGCAAAAATTAATCAGATCGAAATATGGGAAGGCTCTGGGCATTGAAAAAATAACTACGTGCTCAGTAGTATCCTTTTCTACAGGCAGTGGTGGGTGGTATTTGATGATTTTGTGATTCCACATTCAAAGCTTGGAGGCAGTCCTCATCAATCATTCAGTTTGGCAACATCTCAGTCGGATCTGGGATTACGCCAACCAGGTATTCAGCAGCCTGTGGTACAAAGTTCAACTACAGATCTACCTCACACTGCCTGGTACCTCCCAAATCACACGTTCGCCCTTGACAATGAATAATAAACTTCTTCTTATACAACATCCACCCATGTATATCAGAAGCTGTGACTATATTAGTGATGTTATTGGCAACAGCTGGCTCATATGCAGCAACATTCAACATAGCAGAGGCTGAAAGGCAGCACACTATGGTAAGGAAATACAGCATAGCAGTCAGAGTGTTCATTCTACAAGGGCTACTGCTCTTTTGTAGTGAGGCACGAAAACCCATGTTGTGTGTCTCTGCACCTTCACGGCTGAGTTTGATGTCAGAAGCACAGTAACTCACCCATTTCACCTTGGGAAAAGAGCAGACTTTCTCTGGTGGACTCTAATGCTAATCAGCACTCAATCTCCCTCTGGAATGAGTGGCCCAGGCTGGAAGGTTGTCATGGCAGGGCAGCCTTGACCTAGTCATGGATGACACTGACAGAAGAGAATAATGTTTTCACACACTTTAGCAACCTATCATCAGACAACAGCAGGTCATTAGACATTTATTTCCCAGGTGGAAATACAGGTAGTCTCAAGGGGAGCCCATAGAGGATCTCATATGGGCCAAGCCCATTTTTATCACTAGGAGTACTCCTCATAATGACCAACAGCAAGGACAATGCCTCTGGCCACATCAGCCTGGTCCCCTGGCACACTTTGGCCAGTCTGTTTTTCAGAACCCCATTCCTCTTCTCCATTGTCCCAGCAGACTGGGGGTGTTGCTGGCAGTACAGATTATGCTGCAATTTTAAGTTGGACAAAAGTGCCTTCACAATGTTTTAACAAATGAGTACCCTGGATGCTATTGATGGTTATAGGAACTCCAAACCTGGGGATGAACACTCGTATGAGCACTTTGACAACAGTTATTACACCTGCTTTTCTGCACGGATGGGCCTCTACCCACCGAGAAAACATGTCTACTATCACAAGAAGGTATTACCAGTTGTCATATTGCATCAATTGCAGGAGATCAATCTGGACGTCCACAACGGGACCATGGGGTGGATAGACACATGGCACAATCCGTACAATTTTACCTACATTGTTTTGTAAATACAGCACACATCTCTGGGAAAACTCCTGAGGCAGTTTTATAAAATTAGGTGCAAACCAGGATCTGTTCAGTAACATTACCATTCTATCCTGCCCCACATGCGTTTCACTGTGGTATAGCCTGACAAGATGGGACATCGATATCCTGAGGGCCACTAGATGACCCTGGTCATTTTTCCACAGTGAATCCTCGTGCAACTGACAACCTTGTCCCATCCATTTGCCTTTTTTGCTATGTGTACCCTCCTACACTTGAAGTATCTCATGCTTGCTAGCTCTTGAAACTGACATATGCTGTGTCTTTGTTTTTAAAAGTAATGAGACTGAGTGAGGCACAGCTACCTCCAGTGAGGTCCCAACTCTATATTCTCACTTTGCTCCACTGCCAGGGCCACGGCCAGCGGTAATATTAAACATGGGGGCATCATAGCGGCCCCCAGGTCTAATTCATTGGTGTAGTAGATTATGGGATGGAAATGTATTCTGGATTATTGCGTGAGCACGGCCAAGGCAAACCTATTTCTCTCATGACACTATAGGACAAAGTGCTTCTTATAGTTAGGTAAACCTAAGGGAGGTGTTTCTGCCAGGCACCACTTTATCTTGGTAACTGCTTCATTAGCTCTGGCGTCCACTGTAGTGGATCTATTGTGTTCAGCCATAGAAGAGGTTTTATGAACTCTGCATAACATGATATTCACTACCAGCAATAACTGACGATCCCTAGGAACACCCTAATCTGGGTAATCTTCTCAGGCTTTGGGATTTGGTGAGAGTCTCCTACCAAAATGGGGATATCAGGTGATCTCATTTTATGATGGCATCTCCTAGATAATGCACTCTCTCTTGAGAGAGCTGCAGTTTTCACTAAGACACTTTATGGCCCTTCATGGCTAGTGTAGTCAGTAACACCTGAGTGCTCTGTTTGCAGGTGTCATATGAGAGAGAATCTATCAGCAAGTCATACACATATTGGATGAGTACAGACCCTCCTAGAAGCTTTACATCATCTAAATCCTTTTTCATTTGTTTCAGAGAAAAGGATGGGAGACTCTGCGTAGCCTTAAGTTAAATGGGTTCATGTATATTGGATCCCCATATGTGAAAATGCAAATGAGTACTGGCTATCTGGATGCTCAGGAATGGAGATGAAGGCAGAACACAGGTACATCATCATGAAGTGGCTGGATTCGGTGGGATACAAGACAGTATGGTGGCTGGGTTAGGTACCACTGGGATCACCGGCACCACCACAGCATTAACTGCCCTTAAGTCCTGTGCACATCTATAGCGTTCCTTCCTGGGCTTTTTCAACTGAAAAATCGAGATGTTACCAGGGCTACTACTAGGAGCTTTCATTCCCAGCTCTACTTGTTCTTCAATTACAGGGATGATACCGAGGTTTCAAAGGGTATTGTAGTATGCACAGCAATCGCTGAAAGGGATCCACTTTAATTTTCACTGGCACAGCTGAATGTATGTAACCTACTTCATTATCATGTGTAGACCATAAAGAGGCAGTCTATCAGTGCCTGCAAGTCACTTCCCCATCTAGGATCAGGATTATCTAGGAAGCCTTCCACTTCTTCCTGAAGCATGGCCATGAAAAGATCCACGCTCACAGGGGGCACAACCAGAAAGATCCCATATCATATACAATAGGTAGTACAAGTAGATTGTTGCCTACGAAATTCACAGTGGTCGTAGGGCTAGATTCGAGCAGCAACGGAGCACTTTACACAGGTATACAACAATACAGATACCAAATGGAGTGCTTTACGAGGTATACAACAGTACAAATGCATAACAGAGCACTTTTAAGAGGTACCAACAGAACAGATATACATCAGGTGTAGGATACAGAGGGCCACAGAGGAGGGTGTTAGGGAGAATTCTCATTCTATGGCTAATTTCCCTTACCTGGTGAGTCCCCCAGCAGCTTTGCTGGATTTCTGGTGTTTGTTTTTCCACTTAGTAAGAGTGTACCCCTTTTTGCCACTCTTACTTGTGTTTTGCCATTTGTATTTCATCTGTTTGGTGATTGTGGACTCTGAAGTACATCACTTCAGTAGCCCACTTCTTTTGTGTGTTACATATCACCTTCAGTGCAGTGACACAGGGTTGTCTTTTAGACTTCCCACCAACTCCATTTCTGAGGCTGACTACTGTCCCCCAGAAAAGGGTAAAGTTGCCATTAACTTTACTTAGTCATTTGACCACAGATCCAGTACACCCCATCTTACATGGAGTACTGGAAAGGGTTAATCCTTAGCCCTTTTTTTATCTGCACCTCTTAGAGCATTGTTTCGCTCTTTTAACACTTAGACTTGGCTGGTGGCAGTGGTATCTACCCTGACTTTTCTACCGCGATTATACTAGATCAACGTGGTATTGTTTTAGGCTATTATATTAGCCTCGAACTTAAACCCGCTTGACCAAATACCTTTTCTTTTGGCTCTGGTCGGGTTTATTCACCATTTCTTTTTGTTAAAGTTCTTCTTGTGTTTTACTTTGCGCGGCAAACCAGTTTTGCCTTCTTTGTTCACTGTCTTCCTCTGTCCTCTTCTCGGTGCTTGGGTGTCTAGGTGGGCTGAATGTGAGGGAGGGGTGTAGTCACCCCCTGCACTGGGTATCCTAGGAAATCCAAGTTGCACTTTGCCATGATTGGCTGAGGTGGTTGTCCTGGCCGGACAACCCCCCTGCTGCGTGACTGACAGCCAGGCTGTGTGAATGGGGGATTTTCGCATAAAAGGCAGGTCTCTTGGGCTAGAAGTCAGAGTCACCACTGGAACTACAAGGAACCGAAGATAAGAGGAGAAAAAGTCGACTGCTGCAACTATCCCATCCCGGTGAAGCCCTGCTGCAGTCCTGAGCTATCTACCCTTCGACGACCAGAGAAGATCCAGTCCGGAGTCTTCTTCCCTTGAGGTTGGTGGAGATAACAAGCTCATCTTCTACAGCCAGAGGATCCTCTTCGTGGTCAAAATCGCTGCACACTGCTGTAGTGGTCCGGATAGCCATCTGAAGAGCCTCTCCTGTTTTTAAGGAGCGCACCTTTTATTCACCGTCGCTGCTGCCGGCTTCAGCCCTGTGTGGTGCAGACCCCTCCAGACGTCCTCCATCGGATCGAAGCTCCAGGAACCGTGGGTCTGCAGGAAACTACCAGAAACAACTGCCATGGCACCAGCTTCTTCATTGAATAAGGTACTGTGTTCTGCTCGAGGAATTAGGGTGAATCCCTTTTCTTCGCTTCCAAGGCTTGCCCCTGTCTTCTCTCCTTCTTATAACTTTTGCTTCCTCTGTTGACAATATCTAAGTACTCCTGGCTACATTGAATCGTGAACTATCCGACTGTGTGATCCTCGACAACAGGAACCCGGTTCCACTTGACACTGGCTCCAGGCTATCGACTCTTGAATTTCTGTCTAAGAGTGTTCTCTGATTCTGTCTGCCTTGACAAAAGTATTGCCTATGATTTTTGCACCCAACTCTCTCTGGGTATCTCAGGTGCTAAGTGTGTTTTTGCCCCGGTAACATTTCTTGCCGCAGATACGCATTTCTTTAGTAAGGCCGAACTGTCATTACTGTCAAAAAGTGATCGCAAGTGTATTCCCAGTAACGTCTTTTGCTTCGCAACACTGGTCCGCTCAAACACAGGGTACTTACCTTGAAGTTATACCATACAACGTGAACTGGTCTCTGCCTCTGAAATAAGGCTAGATTTGTAGTTTGTAATTGGCTCAAATTGGAAACTATGGCCTCTGCAGCTCCTCCAGTTGCAAAGTCTAAAAAAATTAAATAAAGGACACATTATGATAGTGGGAAATAGAATTTGTTGAGGCATCAGGGTATACTGTAGTAGAAAGAAGGATATTCCAGAGAATGGATAGCGGCATTATGACTGAAAGTGCACAATGGGAAGGTGCTGGGCAGGTTCAGTACGGGAGCAGGCCCCCTGGGCATCATCGAGCTCCAACCTTTAGGTTTACCATCAACAAGATTTGGGGTTGCACTGCAAGAATCCAAGACAGAAACCAGCAGGTATTTCTAGGACATTGATGACAGCCTTACTTCACACAACCTAGAACTGTGGGTGTGTTACAGGACATGTCATTCAATTATAGAATGGCTCCTTCATCAAAACGGCTATCAATGAATACCATGATGCTCTGTTGGCTAGGCATCCAGGAACTAGACGAACCATACAGATGCATCAGTGCTAGGTCTGGTGGCGCACTTTAGTGCAACATGCTTAGTGGAATGTGAAGCTAATTACATGTGTGACGACAATAAATCTTCCTGTCTATGACTTGACCTACCACCGAGTCAAGGGTTCATGGTGATAATGGTGATGGCAGGCTATCTCACTAAGATATCCACTTTGCACCAATAAAGGGACTTCCTTCAGCAGCTACCAGAGCCAAAATGTTCTGCAACACAGTACAACTAGATGGGGCACCCTTAATTATTGTATCTGATCAGAGAAGCCAGTTCCTATCCCAATTCTGGAAAACCTTTTGGCCCACTCTGGAAATTGCTATCTGTCTGCGAGTGGTTTTTGAATTAATAAAAGTGTAGTGTTTATAACAAACGGTTTAAAAATAAATGTACTTATAATTTATTTACCTGAAACCTTGAGTCAGTGTTTGCTTGAGTCACAGTAATTGTGGTCCCTTTGTGTAATCTCTGCTACTGCTTATATACTCTTGAGATAAGCCTGGCTGCTTGCTACTGCTACCACTTTAACATAGTAGTACAGGCTTGTACCAAAGGTAAAACTTGTATTACCACCTGTAGTCTTAATTGTGTGTAGTGGTCCCTAAGGGCACTGCACAGGATTCTGTCTAACAGAGGGGTACAGTTGTACAGGTTGGTGGAGAGGAGAGGGGCAGATGGCATCTAGCAAGTCTGGTTTAAAGGTGCCTCCAGTGTTTCTCCCTCTTCTGATTGTCAGAAGGTGTCCTGAGTCATCAAGGTAACATTAGAATTCCCTAAAGTGACTTTATTCTCTTTGAGATTCTGAAAAATAGGTGGGGCCCATGGTGGGACATGGTCCCCCTTGTCATGATATCAATACATTGTCAAGGTTTCCATTTCCAGTCTGGTACGGCGTATGTGGTCTTTACGGGCATTTACTCTTCCAATGTCCTTCTTGCCTGTAATAGTTACAGATTAAGGTTCCAGGCCTAGCAGTCCTTTGGCCCTGCCAGTGCAGCCATCCATGCTGCTTTAACTGATCACCCTGGGCCGAAGCTCACTGTGGATCTGAGGGCCCCCACTGCTGAAGAAGGGGTGGTTCTCCCTGGTAACCTACCCCCTTGGCCCAGAGGCATTATACGATGCATCAAAAGTGCTCTGCAGACTCTATTTCTCGGCTGCCCCCTTTGGAAGCTGGGATTTGGGTTCTGCGCCTGTCCCTGTCCCTGCAAGGTCTGCATCTGCAGGGTCATCAGCTTGGTCTCAAATATGTGCTTCTTTGTTCCTGAAATGCACCACAAAGAATTGATACCACCACTAGCTCCACAAGAGATTGTCTGCCACCCTATGCATACATTCTTGAGCTGGGCTTAAAATGTAGGTAAGAGTCCAGCTACAAAAAAAATTAGCTATAGCTTCCTGAGCAGTCCTATCCGGTTTAGTAATACCTGAGCGCTGGGTGAATATTATTTTTAATCTGTCCAAATACTCCACAGCTGATTCACCTTCATTCTGATTACACTTTTATATTTTAGCCCTATCAGTCTTTAATGAATAGCAGTAGTCGTTTCCTTGCTTCGACTAGTGTGTTCCCATTGCCTGGATCGAGTGGTGGACATGCAGCCCACCTCACTAAGTGATACATCCCTTCTGGGGGCATTATTATTCTCATAAACTTGTTCTTATCAGTCCAGGAGGGGTTGTAGCATTTGAGGACCATCTGCAGTTCTTCTATGAATCGCTGCAGGCCCTCTCTGGTGTTTGTGAACTCTTTAGCTAAGCTTCCCGGTGTCCATGGGGCATGCACGGTAACAAGGATTGGGTTTTGATGCCCCTCCTCCTTGTTACTTGCCAGCATTTGCCTGAGATGAGTCTGGAGAACTTGAGGGATTCTCCCCGAAAAAGTCCCTTTGCCCGTCACAGATGAGGGAAGCACATCTATTAACAAATGTCCCCCCACAGCTTCTTGGACAATCAGCTCTGGTAGTACTGGTACTGGCATTAAGAGAAGCACATGTCCCTTGGCTGGAGGTTCTTCCAGGGGTCGTTGCCCTGGCTGCTGCCATCTCTGTCTTGCATTTACAGTTGCCCGCATACTAGTAAAGAAATCAACAGTATCTTCTGCAGAACACTTCATGGTCGTCTTGATCTTCCTTGTCTTTCTATGTCTCTTGTAATATCTGTAGGTATAAGTGAGTATTCTTATTCCTGTCCCTCTCAGATATTTTATCTGTCCCTTCAACTGGTCATGGACTTCCCTCAGTCCTGTACCTTTGCTTTCATTACACCATCGCCTCATCTAGCCATGTGTCGAACACTTCCCATTGCTTCAGTGTAAGTTTCTCCTTTTGATCTTCGAGGGCCCGCCTAAGAGTGCCCAGTTTGTCTCGGTTAAAGATCCCCTCTACTGTAAACTACATATGTTTATTTCTCATTAAAAAAAAGCCAGAAGCCCAAAGAATTTGGTAAACATATAATGAGAGGGCAACCCCTTTGGGGGTTCTTACGCCTTTTTTAATTGTTCCTTGTCCATTTCCGTCCCTGTTTATATCAGTTACACAGTATGCATTTGCCCAATTACCCCGGCACCCCTGTTCCACCCAAACTTTGACTCCATTCCTTTGTTGTCCTGAGATGGAAAGGGCTCAATTACCAGAGACATCGCAGAGTGGATAACACCTAACATTCCTGCAGGCATTGAACATTCTTGTTTCATTGGGTTACATGTCATTTCTCATTATGAGTTTATGTGTAAACATCTAGGAAGTTGGGAATGTCCCGCTCTACCGCGTCGCTGGTGGGGAAGTGAGTATGAATGCTCTGCATGGTACTGGAGACAGTACAAGAGGTGTGCTTTCCCAACACACCCAAAAATGTATAAGGGGTGCCCCCGTTTCCCCCTGGCTGGTTTTGGGCGCTGCACAGGCCAGCGAGCTGGCCTGCGCATAGCGCGCCTCTGGGGGGTATTTAAGGGGCAGGGAAGGTTCGAGAGCCTTCCCTGCGTGATGCCGGGGTGTTTGGGTGGCGAGGTAGGCAGGCGGGTGCAGGGTAGTGCAGTAATTTGGGAGGGAATTTGTTTAGTATTTAAAAAAAAATAGAAATTATAGAATCTTTGGTACGAATAGGGTCCTGCTGTATATAAAGCGGCTCCAGGACATACCTTGTAGGGGGAGGTGGGGCCTTCAGCCAGCGGGTTCTCTTGCGGAGTCAGGCAGATTCTTGGTGGGGGTGGCTACGGGGCGTGGGTCCCACCGGGCCGCGCGTGGTGTACGGCGGCTGGCCGTGAGCTTGCAGAGTCTTTGCGGCGTGACAGCGGGGAGGCGCTGGAGGCAGGGGCATGTTTTGTAGGAGCAGCGGGCCTTTGCCAGCTGGTTGCCAGGGGCAGGACTGCGCCTCTCGGCGGCTCCTACGTTGGGGCTGAGCGGGCGTGGTGTCGGCGTACCTCCGCTGGGAGCAGGAGGTGCTGCTTTCTCGGGCTCTGCAACTCCGCAGAGCCGGTTGGGGGTGTGGATTGGGCCGGTGGTGTTGGGGAGTTTGGGTAGGTGGGGGGTATAAAAAAAAAAATCAATTTTAAATTAGTGGGTGATTGGACTTTGTAAGCTAGTTTAATTATTTTATATTAGGGTATTTTCCTTTAAGGTGATTTCTTTTTTGGAGATACCAGATTGGCTGGGTTTCCGGCTATTTTCCTCCTTTATACGCAGGGCCGTTGTGTACATTGGTGGGGCCCCCTGTGGCTTAGGATTCTGGGGTGGCACTTTCTGGGGGTTGGGGCGCCAAGGGTGCTTGGCGAGCATTTCTGCTTGTAGCTGGTGGGATTAGGCAGTGGTGGTGTAAGGGGCAAGTGCCTGGCAGTTCCTGTGGGTAACTGGTGCCGGGGTGCAGCATGCCAATTTTTTCCCGAGGTCAGGCTGCGGCGGCTGTGGTATTTTTGGGAGCCGAGGAATTTGTGCTGGGTCCAGTCCCATTTATTTCTTGGGGCGGTGAGCGCCTGATAGTGTTAGGGGTTGCGAGTTGGGTTAGTGAGCAGTGGTCGCTGGTTGGGTCGCTGGCCGTGCAGTGATACGAGGAAGATGGTGGGCCGAAAGGCTAGCAGGGAGGGACTCATTGATACCAAGGCAATGAGGGAGGCCTTGGCGATTATCAGCAGGGCGTCGAAAGCACAGCTCAAAGGGGCGGTGTCAGAGGTTACAGGTGGTAAGGAAGGGGAGGGAGGTAGACCGCAGAGGCGAGCTGCGGCGGATGGTGTGTTTACAGCTGTAGTCCCATGTAGCCCTGCAGCTGGGAAAGGGGGACCCGGGGGGGGGGGCAGGAGGTCCAGGAGGGAGACTCCCAGGAGAGCAGCGGGAAGGGTTGGGGGTGGTAATGGATATAGTATGGCGGAAGTGGGGGATGCAGGCAGAGATGGAGAGGAGAGGAATGGGCATGGGAGGGCAGAGCGGGCAGAGGAAGAGAGAGGGGAAGAGGTGGTGCAGAGGGGGATAGGGGCACAGAGAGGTAAAGGAGGTAAGTATCTACAGAAGAGCGTGAAGGGCAGAAGGAGGGAGCGGTCACCAGAGAGCAGTGAGGAGAGGGAGAGGTGCGGAACGACCTCCCTGTTTAGGAGGGCGTCGTGTGGAGGGTTTGGGGCGGCCCCCACAGTTTGTCAGGAGCAGCCAAGAGAGTGTTTGAGAACGCCCCTCTTCAGGATAGCGGGGTGCAGCCTAGATGGTGCAGCATGGCCCCTAGCGAGGAGGAGCTCTGGGTGGAGGTGAGGACCCCTCACCCAGGAAGAGAAGAACAGGCAGGGGTTCATACAGCCCCGCCTAGAAGAAGTAGCGGGAGCGGTGGGGCGGACACCCTGAGTTCACCTGAGGAGCTACCCGGAACGAGCATGTGCTCGCAACAGCCCTGGTATGGCATTGGGGATGATGATGGGGTGGAAGAGTATGCGGTGCGGTGGTGCAATGAGAGTTACAGGGTGGCTAAGAGGAGGGGGAGAGGGAGTGAGGGGTTAAGGTGGGGATGTTGAAAGGTGCGGTGGTCAGCAGATGAGCAGCCGGCGGAACATTTGGTTAGGCAAGTCTTCTGATATGTTTTCTTCCCACAGCAGGAGCCCATTGAGGAGGTAGACGAGGAGCGTTGGAGTGGAGGCAAGGTTGCAGTCGGGCGACGGCAGGGCAGAGCGAGGTGAGCAGGTTAGGGAATGGTCAGCTGCATGGCAGAGTGGAGACACGAGGTCGGGGGTGAGTGGGGAGTGGGTAGGGGTGCAAGGGGAGAGGAGAGATGGGGCATGCAGGCTGCGGGGGCTTTGTGTGGGGAGAGAAAGGTGTCGTCAGTGGAAGTCCAGACTGACGGGGCGATGGAGCCTGGGGCAACGGAGGTTCAGGCAACAAAAGATAAGGAGACAGAGGGCAAAGCGAAAGATGAGAAGCTGCCATATATGGGCATCACTAAACCATTGGGAGCGCACTTGATGGCTTCTACAAAGGATAAGATTTGGGCTGGTGAATTTGTGGACGTTTTCAAGCTTTTACACAGGGAGGTCAGAGCCAAAGAGGGTTCGAAGGAAGAGGAGAGGGAGTTAGCCTTGCGTCCGAAACGTTCCGGTGACAATCGAGAATTGGACATCAGCGTTTATCATATACGCCAGTATTTACTGAGAGAAATTCCCAGAGAGGTGTGTAGCGCTATGGAAGTATATGGATGTCATCAGGAAGGCTTTCACGAGCTTTGTAGGTTTTGCGTGGCTGAGATACGAAGAGGAATTGAGGGCAAGATTGGCTGAGGATAGCCAGGCGGTTTGGGGGGAAATAGATATGGACCTCTGGCTGCAATCGATGGCGCCGACAAGGCCTGTGCTGACGGTGCACACGGCAAGTGGCTTACCTATGCCTTACCGGCCCTTTCTTGGTTGCCCTGCTCCCGAGGGGGCAAGGGGAGGAGGCAGGGGTCAGCAGGCGGCAGTGTGTTGGGGTTTCAACAAGGATGGATGCACGCGGACGGCGTGCAGGTTCAGACATGAGTGCACCAGATGCGCAGGTCGGCACCCGGTTACACAGTGCTTCCAGCAAGGAGATCGTGGGCGGGGGCGGGGAGAGGGACGAGGGATTGTGGGAAAAGGCTTCTACTCTGATTAAGGTAGAGGTTCTGGAGAGATGGCTCTATTTTTATCCAGACAGGGAGGGGGCGAAGATCCTGGGGCATGGTTTTAGGGACGGTTTCAGGTTAGGGTACCAAGGTCCAAGGGTGCGCAGATGGGCGGAAAACCTGAAATCGGCCAGAAAAAAGGGGGATGTGGTTAAGGAGAAGTTGCGCAAGGAAGTGGCAACCGGGCGGGTGGTTGGTCCATTTGTGGATTTACCGGGCGATTTGGTGATATCCCCGTTGGGGGTGGTGCCCAAGAAGGTGGCGGGAGAATTCAGACTGATACATCATTTATCATGGCCGGAGGGCTTTTCAGTCAATGATTTCATTACCCCGGAAGATTGGGGGGTGTCATATGCGAGCGTGGACCAGGCAGTGGAATTGATAAGGAAGGTGGGTCGCAGAGCATTTTTGGCCAAGTTAGATATCAAGGCAGCGTTCAGGTTGCTGCCGGTGCACCCAGAGGATTTTTGGTTGCTGGGGATGCAATTTGAAGATTGGAATTATGTAGACAAAGCTCTACCAATGGGATGTGCGATTTCTTGCACTTTTTTTGAACGTTTTAGTTCATTCTTGCAGTGGGTTTTTACTTATAGTTCAGGTGCGGAAGGGGTTTTACACTACCTGGACGATTTTTTGTTTATCGGCGGGCGGATGATGAATCTGAGTGCAGGAACATGCTTCAGACTTTTCAGGCATTGATGCAGGAGCTGGGGGTGCCTTTGGCCGAGGATAAAAACAGAAGACCCAAACGGCGACCCAAACGATACCAATGCGCTCTCCCTGGAAAGCACCATCTCCCAACTAGGGTTCAAGCTCAGAATCACAGACCCTACCCACAACAAAGGCAGGACCTTGGACTGGCTAGCGGATCTCAACTGCTCTACGTCCATCACAAAAAACGAGCAAATTGCATGGTCTGACCACCACGCCATCTCCTTCTCCATCCAAGGGAAATCACAACCAAACACTCCAACCCCTTCCGTCCCCCAAACCCTCACCAGAAACAACCGCAACATTACCTTACAAAACCTCCGCCCACTTATAAACAATATCTGTACCCCTACAAACTACGCCAACCTAGATGCGGAGAAACTTGCTGACCTCTACAACAAAACGATAGAATCAGCAGTAGACACCATCGCTCCTCTCAAACCCACCAAAGCCAAACCGGCAGCCCATATGAACAAATGGTTCACACCAGAGCTAAAAATCCTCCGAAACTCCAAACGAGCCGCAGAAGCCACCTGGAGAAAAACGCCCAACCTCGCCAACAAAACTCAACTCTCGATAGCTGCCACCACCTACAAAACTGCTATCCTCAAGGCCAAAAAAGAGACATATGATAACAGAATTGAGAGCGCCAAATCCAAAACAAAAGAGCTTTTCAACATCCTCAGGGAACTCGAATCCCTCCCCACACTTGCTGAAACCTGCGTGAAAGATGCAGATTGGTGTGAGAGGATTCAAAAAGCCCTAGCAGACAAAATCACCATGTTACAATCCAAAATCGGACAGAAAAAGCTCAACCTAGCCAAAAAAACAAACCATCCACCGTCAACCACCCCTCAAGTGTCCACTTGCCCCCCCTTCTCCTTCTCACCAGTTTCCACTAAAGAAGTAGAAAGCATCATTAAGGGCCTCAAGCCCTCTAGATGCCAAGGGGACTCATGCCCAGCTCCCATCATCCAAGAAGGCGCCAACACTCTGGCCCCCTTCATAACAGCCCTCATCAACGCATCCTTCAAATCAAGCTCAGTGCCTAGCAGCCTCAAGGAGGCCTGGGTCATGCCACTTCTAAAAAAACCTAATCTAGACCCCAATACCCCAACTAATTACAGGCCAATCACCACCGTTCCCTACATCCTAAAGATCTTAGACAGAGTGGCCTACCTGCAAATACAGAAGCACCTGGAAGACAACAACCTCCTGGGTCTCAGACAATCCGGCTTCAGGCCAAGGCATGGAACAGAGTCAGCCCTACTGGACCTAAAAATCCAGATGGACGAGGCAAAGGACAAGGGTAATCTAGCCATTCTCCTACTGCTAGATCTATCAGCTGCCTTCGACCTCGTCGACCATCAGATCCTCACGGAACATCTGATGACCTCAGCGGCCTTCTCTAACCAGGCGACTGCCTGGATCCAGTCCTTCCTAGCCAACCGAACCACCCGGGTCTTCTCCCCGGGGGCATCAGCACTCCCTGTCCCCATTACCTGCGGCGTTCCTCAAGGCTCGTGCTTCTCGCCGACCCTATACAATATCTTCACTAAGCTATTGTTTGACCGCCTAGATAACCTAGGTGTCACATACACAAACTATGCTGACGATACCCAGGTTCTCATCACCCTATCAGGGTGCTACGATGAGGACTCCACCAGAATCAACAACCTTTACTTGGAGATCCAAGCCTGGATGGCAGAGCACGGTCTATGCCTCAACGATGAGAAAACTGAGCTCCTTCTTGTCGGCTCCCAACCACGGCTAAACAAACTAGACCCCCGTTACGCGTCCTTCAACATAGACGGTAACCTAATCACAGTAGCCAAAGAAATTAAAACCCTTGGGGTTTATCTAGACTCTACTCTCTCACTCAAAAGACAGGTGAACGCCACTGCCTCATCCACAGCTTACACCAATAAGCTCATCAACGCATGCAAACCTTTCCTATCACCCTCCAGCTGCATTACACTAGCCAGAGCGTTAGTGCTCTCAAAAATTGACTACTGCAATACCCTCTTTCTCGGCTCTTCAGAACGCAACCTGAACAAACTACAGGTGCTTCAAAATAATGCCATCAGAGCCGCCCTCAGTATCCCACGAAACGGCCACATCTCCAGCATCAGACAAGATGCTCACTGGCTCCTGGTACGAGACAGAATCACTCTCAGATCCCTCGTCATCGTCCATAAATGCCGCTCCAATGATGCACCAAAATACCTGGCAGACAAGTTCCACAATCACACCTCAACTAGACCAACTAGAACGCCATACTCACATTGCCTTTCCGTTCCTAAATTCTCCCTAAAAAAAGCAGGTGGCGCCAGCTTCCCGGTCCTGGCCGCCAAACTATGGAACGCTTTGCCACTAAACCTTAGAGCAGAACCCTCATTTTGGACTTTTAGAACCAAAACAAAAACATGGCTTTCCAACAAAAACGCTGCTTAATGTACTTCCTCTCCGCATGTCTCTGTTGACCACCTGTAACCCGGTCTGCTACACCTATTGTTGTTTTATCACAGTCTGTATTGTATATTTTTACCATGTTGTAACTGTTTCTAAGTCTCCGGCGCCCAGTTACCCCAGGGTTCGGCGCGCGGTACAAATAAATAAACTAAACTAAACTAAACTAAGAGCCGGCGGTGGTTTTGACATTTTTGGGGATTGAGATGGATTCCAGGACAATGACATCACGCTTGCCGCACAACAAGGTGAGTCGTTTGGTGGGTTTGCTGGAGAAGGTAGTGGTGGCGTGGAAGGTGACTTTGCTTGAGATGCAGCAGTTGGTAGGGCATTTGAATTTCGTATGTAAGGTGGTGGCCCCGGGGCGTACCTTTTGTAGGAACATGTCGAGGGCCATGGCGGGAGCTAAATGCCCACATCATCGGGTGAGGGTTTCAGGGGCAGTGCAGGAGGACTGCAGGATCTGGCTACGTTTCTTGGAAGGATTTAATGGGGTCTCCATGTGGCTACAAGGGGATCCAGTAGTTTGGGAGGTGCAGATATTTTCAGATGCAGCAGGTGCGGGGGGTTTCGGAGTCTTCTGGCAAGGTATATGGTGTGCAGAGAGGTGGCCATCGAGGTGGCTGGAAGAGAGGAGGAGTATTGCATTCCTTGAGTTCTTTCCATTGTTGGTGGCATTGGATCTGTGGGGCAGGGAGATGTCAAATAAGAAGGTGAATGTCAATGGGGACAATGAGTGCATGGTCAATGTCGTCAACAGGCAGCAGCGAGGGACCAGAGGGTGGCGAGGTTATTGAGGGAGTTTGTGTTGCGATGCCTTGAATGGAATGTGCTGTTCAGGGCTACACACGTACCGGGTAAAGATAATGGCATTGCTGATGCATTATCTCGTTTTCAATGGCAGAGATTCCGTGGATTGGCACCTGGAGCAGACCAGATCGGGCAGCGGATCACAGAGGAGCTGTGGAAGCTAGGAAACTGAGAGCTCTGTCGCTAGTGGAGGGCTCTCTGGCACCGTCGTCTAGGGCAGCGTACAGGAGGGCGTGGGGAGAATTTCTAAAGAGGGGGGCTCGTAGCTTGAAGGGCTGAAGGATGCTGAGGAGCACAGAAGGGATGATGTGGTTAATTTTCTTTTGTGGTGTATGGATAACGGTTGGTCGAAGGCCACTATAGCGGGGAAATTGGCGGGAATAGCCTTCTACAGCAAATGGTTTTGGGGGTTTTCACCTAATGAAGGGGAGTTGGCGAGCAGGATGTTAGAGGGCTGGGCGAGGGAAAAAGGTGGGGTGAAGGATAGCAGAAGACCGATATCAGCAACCCTGTTGGTCAGATTATACCGGGCCCTGGAAGTAGTTTGCTGGTCGAGTTGGGAAGGGGTTATGTTTCAGGCTTGCTTAACATGGTTGTTTTTTGGTGCATTCAGGGTGTCGGAGCTTGTGGGAGCGAAAGGGGGCGTGGGTGGGTTACAGGGGGAGAATGTCAATTTTTCGGATTTGGGGGTGGATGTTTGATTTGGAAGGTCGAAAACTGACCAGAAGGGGAAGGGCTGCTGGGTGTCGCTGGGGTGGGGAAGTAATGAGCTGTGCCCGGTGAGGGCGGGTTTGGCATGGAAAGAGTTATCAGCGGGAAGGTCGGGAATGGTTGTTCGACATGCTGAGGGGTCAGGGGTGTCGGCAAGCAGGTGCTGGGCGTTCAGAGGAAAGCATTGGGGTGGTGGGGGAAAAGCCCTAGGATTTTGGTACGCATTCATTTAGGATGGGTGCGGCATCTGAGGGTAACCGTTTGGGGTTGTCGGAGGATAAGGTCAAGAGTTTGGGTAGGTGGAGGTCTGGGAAGTATAAGGGATATATCAGGGAGCTGGGAAAAGAGTCTGGTTGAGAAGGGACAGCAGGGTTGTGGTGAGGGGGGATCTTTGTGGGGGGTGGAGGTTTGTAAGTGACACTGGCCCTCATTACGACCCTGGCGGAAAGTGACTGACCTGACCGCCATAGCGTAAATAGCGTTTCCGCCATTGCACGACGGAGTAAAGTGCGGCTAATTCCGACCCATCGGGCACGAGCACTACGCCATGGCGGAAGTGCAAAGTCCGCGATGGCGGAAATGTCCCCAAAACGCCCCTCACCGCCGTCGTACAGCGCCCTAGGTGCAATTCCGCCACCCATCATAGCGGTCACCGTAATGAGCGGCAATCGGAAAGTACGGTGACCGTAAATATACGGAAACGGAAGTAAAAACATGGTCCCGGAACGGGAAACAGCACGCCGTACACCTATAAAATCAGAATTCCCACACAACCATAAAAAATACTACCCTGAGACACATCCCAACCCATCATCCACCCTAGTGAAAGCAATAAAAATGGGAAAAGTAGCGAAAAAAGCGTGCGACCGCAAGCGGCAGGTCCACTTCTCCCGTGAGGAACTCACCGTGCTCACAGAGACCCGCCAGGAGAATGCTGCCGTCGTCTTCTCGACGCAAATGACCAGGACGGCACTTGCGAACAAGAAGGCCATATGGGCCCTGGTGGCACAGCGGGTAAGTGCGGTGGGGACCGCACCCCGCAACCCACAGCAATGCAGAAAGCGATGGGACGACTTGCGGATACGCGTACGGAGCATACTATCCGCCAACCGTAACATTGCCACAGCTACCGGGGGAGGATCGGAATCACCCATCAAGTTGACCCCCTGGGAAGAAATCTGTGCCTCCACCATTGGAATGGAGAGTATAGAGGGAGTCGGAGGGATGGAGAAAGGAGTGCAGACATCAGAAGAATCAGGTAGGTGGCCCAAATAAAACAATGCTAAATCCACACTGTCCAATCATGTGAAGTACCATGTGTCCACATAGTGCAACAGAAACACATGGCCAGGAGAACGTCCACATACATTTGCCTGATAGCGCACTTTAAAAGTCACATTAAATACATAAATAATTAAAAATCCTAAAAACATCCTCTACACGTGCAGCAGGCACACCCTAACTGCAGGCTGCAAAACAACTGCATCCTCATTCCACACAAAAATGAAACCACCTCCAAGGCCCTGACCCAAATCACCCTCAGGTACCACCCCAATGCATGTGATACATTGCCATTCCAATTTCCGCAGACCCATTAATAACGCTCGCCCTCCTTTACTCCACCACAGGTTCCGATTCAAACGACGAGCTCCAGGGCACCCCTACCAGCACACCTGCAAAGAGGGCCAAGACCAACGACCAAAAAACCCTCCACCTCAGCTGCACGGATCAAGACACGGCAGCAGCACAAATCAAGTGGCAGCACACAGGAGGGAACTTCAACAGGCACCCCAGCAGCCAGCATGCCCAAATCAGCACCACCACAGGTCCCCCCAATGGAT
This sequence comes from Ambystoma mexicanum, assembly GCF_040938575.1. Taxonomy (NCBI): domain Eukaryota; kingdom Metazoa; phylum Chordata; class Amphibia; order Caudata; family Ambystomatidae; genus Ambystoma; species Ambystoma mexicanum. The sequence continues at coordinate 410,166,438 of NC_090923.1, read as the reverse complement.
GCCACAGAAGGCACTGCTTCTGGTGGCAGCAGCACCATAGGTGACACTGCATTAATGGCAGCATGCTCCGACACAGAAAACGGGGATATCGATGTAGGATCCATCCATGACCTGTCTCAATCCCCCTGTTTGTTTCATCCCGTACACCATGAGGATACCACGCAGGGGCACCCACAAGACGACGACTGGCCATCCCCCACAAGCCCTGTGGCAAGGCAACATGAGGTTATCAGCCCCTCTGTGACACCACCGCAAATGGCCATGGCACAGCAGAGGCAACAGTCCCTCGACCAGGTGATCGTGCAACAGCAGCAACTGGCCACGCTCCTCAAGGACCATGCTGATGAATGTGGGGGTACTAAGGCAGCCATAGAAACATCAACTGAGACACTTAGGGCAGAAATGGAGAGAAGTACAGAGACACGAAGGGCACAAATGGAGAGAAGCACCGAGAGCCTGAGAGTACAAATGGAGAGAAGCACCGAGAGCCTGAGGGGGAACTGCATGCGACGTCCAAAGACGTATGTGCTGAACTTGCCGCTGTGCGCCGTGAGCTCACTGAGCTCTCACAAACCCTTAGGGACATGCATGGACGTGAGCAGGCAGAGACATCATCCGTTGCAAGTTCCGTCCAGGGCAGCCCCCAACGTAGATCTGGGAGGAACCTGCGCTCCACAGGCAGGGGTGCCCCTGATACCCGGAGAGGGGGCTTGCAATAGCGTCTGCCCACTGACAATGAGCATCTTTGGACACTGGTGTTCGGGGGGGAGGTAGGAGGGTGGAGGGGGTGTGTTGGGCTCACTTGGGTGGCGGGTCGATGGGGTGTGTAACACAATTTCACATATGCTATAAACATTGCACAATCATCCAATGAGATGTGTGGACATTGATCTTTGTGTACGAGGCCTTTATAGGCGTACAGTCCATATTGTGCATGTTCCAGACACACACAGTGCCACAAGTCCCGTGTCCATGTATCAGCCACCAGGCGTGAGTGCTAGAAGCATGAATCAATGAGAATCTGACGAATGTCACGGCCCTCCTGTGCCTCGCGGACTCCTTGAGGTGCTGCCACATCCCCACCCTCATCATGACCATCTTCAGGTGCTTGCAGTTCTGCGTCAGGGGGCATGGGCACATTTCTATGTACGCACATGTTGTGTAGCATGACACATGCCATGACCATCTTTGCAACCTTCTCATGGCGGTACAGGAGTGCCCCGCCAGACCTGCTGAGGCAGCGGAAACGAGTCTTCAGTAGGCCGAATGCCTGTTCTATGACTACACGGGTACGTGAGTGGGCATGGTTGTAGTCCTCCTCATGCTGGTTCTGTGGGTTCCGGAGTGGTGTAAGGAGCCATCTCTTCAGTGGATACCCGGCATCACCTGTATGTGGACAATAAAGGATGTTTGTGGAATGACATTGCTACGTACGCACCCCCCCCCCCTTCCTGCCAGGTCATTGCCGCATCACATACCCCACATTATCATGCATGAAATGAGACTCACCGAGTAGCCAGGATCTGTTCCCTGCGTGTCGCTCCATGTAGCGTGGTATTGTAGACTTCCTCAAGACCATAGAATCATGGGTTGATCCAGGAAATCGGGCACAACAATGTGTAATGATCCTGTTGGAGTCACACACCATTTGTACATTAAGAGAATGAAATTGTTTTCGGTTGCGGTACTGGGCCTCCATGGCATGTGGGACGACCAATTCCACATGGGTGCAGTCGATGGCACCAATGCAACCCGGTATGCCGCCAAGTGCATGGAATCCCACTTTTGTGTTCGTAATTTCCTGCTCCGAGCGTGGTAGAGAGATGTAGTCGTCTGCGTGCTTCAGGAGGGCATCGAGCACTTGCAATAGTGTCCGTGAGAACACTGGCTGTGAAATGCCATGCAACTGTCCGACTGTGTGCTGGTAGGTGCCTGTGGCCAGGAAGTGGAGTACAGACACCACCTTCAGTAGGGGTGGGATGGCGGTTGGGCTATCTATCATGCTGACAAGGTCAGCCTGTGTCATGTCCACAATGGCGGTTATGGTGTCCCGGTCCAAACGGTAGAGGGTGTGGATCTGCTCATCCGTGAGGTTGAACGGATGTGCTCGGAGGCGTGGGATTGAGGGCTGCCTGCGTGGTGGTAGTGGCTGTGCTGGCGGGCCTTGCTGGCCCTGCCTTGCCCTCCTCCTCCTCCTGCATCTCCTCTGTGCGGCCGGTTGTTGTAGTAGTTGGTGTTCGTCTTCTTCTTGAAGTTGGAGTACTTGCAGTGCTATCAGGTCACCCAGGGCCAACATCGCTAGTCCTGCCGGTAGCATTTTGGAGTGGGTGTGGTTGTGGGAGGGGGTTGGGTGTGCAATTTATGTGTTTTCAGGCTGTATAGCCTCCACCTGTGGTGATTCATTCCACCTGTGCAAGCTGCAATCCCCTTTGGGCGAGCACGTCCCGCACACAACGCTGCAATTCGACGCATGGCATCTTGCTATTACAATCATGTATTTGATCCCGATGGCAGCGAAATATTGGTTCATATATTCATTCTGCTATGGTCCCATTGTTTCACATACTATCTTTGCAGTCGCGAACAAACTTGTGAAGGGTCAGTGGAATGTAGTACTCGATTAACGGTGGACCCTCATGCAGCACTGTACCGAGGTTCACCGACGGGCGGGGCGTCCCATTTGTGAGTGAAGCCAGTTACCATTTTCACACACTGCCGCACTACATGGATGAATTTGTGATTTCAAGCGGTCACAGATGCCTTTTCGACGTGATGTTGCAAATGAGGAATTCGAAGGACGGCGCTTTCGGTTTTCAGCTAGCGGCGAGGAGACGCCCACAGGTCTGACTGCAAATATAACGTTCTATTGTTTAATGTCCTTGGGACAGGGGCCATGGCGAGAATGCAATGATTGATATGAATAGTATGGGATGCGCAATAGCGTAGTGGACGATAAGGCAGGACGTTCCCAAATACATGTTACTTCACAACACTGGAATTCCGGCCTGGAGCACAGTGGATTTTGCAGACTGCATTACGCACAGACTCAATGGAAATTTCACATGTTATGTGAGTAAATAATCAGGCGTTTTCATTCCGGGATGAGGGAATGATGTATGGATGCATGGACAGATGATTTAATGGAGAGTTTGCCATGTGCAGGGCTTTTTGGAATCTATCCACCTCCCCTGCGCTATGTGATGCAGAGCTGCCATAGTGGGACCGTCGTCTATCTGCCCTTGTTGAACCCTCCCTGTCTCGACGCGCCTTCAAACACTTGTGTCTATGCACGTTACTAATCCCATCTAATGGATTCTGTTTTGACAGACGCATGCACACAAACACTCGTTTGTAATAGTGTTTTCACCTCGATTTTTATAGTTATGATTCGCAAGTGATTTTTGGGTGGGAATAATCCTTTTGAGTGGGCTAGCATGCATATGGCTGTGGATTTAGTGTGATCATTGAAGTGAGTAATTCAAATGAAGTTCTGATGCCCATACTATTCTTTTTCATTTCATTTGGGTGACAGGTATCTCCTCCCCTTTTGCCGCTGCCATCTGTATGCCACTCCTGCAGATGGCTTTTACTCCCGACACCTGCTGCTTCGTGTTAATCAGTGGAGCACCATTACGATCTTATGGGACGATCGCCAATAAGCCACATGCCCTTACGCAGTACTAGTGGCTAGGAGCAACATATCGACCTTTCAGCTGGACTAGTGCCTACCTAATGGGACGGCCCTGCGGTTCTAGGCGCTTCCATGTTGCCTTTTTGAACGTGAATGTAGCCCCTGTGTACCATGAAGGAACAGGGCGTCACACAAGAAGAAGCTGGTCATTTATTGCGGATGCAGCCCACAATAATGAAATATATTTTGGAGTTCATGACCTAATAGCTGTATGGGCTTGGTGATTTTGTTGTGCATTAAATTTCTATTCTGATATTAACCGTGTAGCGTTCTTCTTTGCAAGTAATGTAGCATATTCCTATTTGTGGAGCGATGTATTGTGAGAAGATCTGCATTGGGTTCCGGCTTCTGAGTATAGTTGCGTGGTACTGTACTGGGCGCGTTTGCCTACGAAGCCCAGTGTGGTCAGGGATAGGGGCTACCATTATGACTGTTTTAATGATGTCATGCTCAGGGGCGGGGGATTAGCTTTTGTGTAACAGATGCCGGTCAGCCAGGTGGATTGGTGGAATGATGTGATTATCAGAATATGGCTGGTCACATGTGCCTGTGTTTGCGTGCGTTTCTTGGAGGGAGACTGAGGTCATGTCCATTGGAATAGCTTCTGTATTCGTGCCATCTGTGCCCTGCAGCTCCCATTGGCCCCTCTTGAGATGAGCCTGGCTGCTCAGTCACTCTGCCAACTTGTGTGGTACATGCTTATGCTGATGGTTGGTTTGTTTACTGGCAGGAGTACAGGGCTGGTGCAGTCTCACTCAGGATACTGCTTTGAATGTTGCCTTACACTGGTGTCAGTCGATGGGGGGGCCTGTTTTTGTTTGTCTCATATTTCAGTTCATGTTGCTGGACTTGAACCTTCACATGCCTGTGCTGCATCAGTACGGCAATGGTGCCATGGCAAATATGGATGGCCACTCACAAGGCACTTGGAGCCCCTAGATTCATTTGTTCGTTGGCATGCATGGGTGACTTGTACATTTCACTGGTTGCATTGTGTGACTTCATTGCACCTACGAGGAGTTGTGCAATGTGGCCAGGGAGTGGTGTACAGGCACTCAGTAGGGCCTTTTACGGTTGGTTCGCGATGCCGTACTTCTCACCATGGCGGAATGGTACTTTCCGCCATGCTTGATGGCGTTAGGTATATGTCCGCTAGGGTCAGAATTCGCGTACCGTTGCGCCATGGTGGTAATTACGGTTTGGCATGGCGCGCGTGCGCGTACTTGGTGCAGTTAGCATTGGCGTTCACTACGGTGTCGCTAATGGCATCGTAATTTACGGTGACGGGTCATAATCGCACCGAGCGCTATTTGATGGCGGTATTGCATTTCCGCCATCGTTTTTCGATTTCCGCCAGGGTCGTAATGAGGGCCACTGTGATTTTATTTTCAGAGACGGCGAGGAGGACGGGGCAGATTCGGCAGATTTGGATTGTCGGGCACTCGATTGTGAAGTGGGCGGGCAAAGAGGCAGAAAAGAGGGTTTTTGGCATGCAATTGGGCTGCAGCTATGAAATTGGAATTGTAAGGTGGTCGGGTCTTGGGGGGCTGCGCTGGGATCAACTGCTGCCCAGGCTAGCGGGGATGAAGGAGAGTTTTAGGGCCCCGGACGGGTTAATCATACAAGCAGGGGAGAATGATCTGGTGCGGGATACGGGAGTAGCTTTGTTGAAGAAAATGAAGAGGGACTGGCATGGCTTAGGGAAATTTGGCTTAAGGTAAGTTTGGTATGGACTAAGTTGTTACCGAGGAGAGTGTGGAGGGATGCAGTGAGTGAAGGCATGGTAGAGCGTACAAGAAAAAAGATAAACAGGGAGATGATAAAGTTTTGTGCCCTGCCGGCGGTGTGAGTTCTTGAGCACAAGGAGATTATATATGAGAACTTTGAGGTTTTTAGGGAAGATGGAGTTCATTTTTCGCTTTATGGTAATAGCTACTATCTTCTGGATTTAAGGTTGTTATTCGAGGGTATGGTGAAGAGTTGGAAGTGTTGAGCAACTCAGTGGTGGGGCAGAAAAGAACACCTCAGGGGAGGGTTTTTTCTGGTGGTGGGGCGCATGGCCCCTTTGGATGAGGGGGGAGGCAAGCAATGGGGGGGATAGCGCGGGTAAGGATGGGGGTGGTGCTGTTTGCACGAATGGGCTACCCCGGGGGTGCAGTGAGGGGATCAGGTCTGGAAGATGGAGGGGCATGGCCCCGGGGAGAGGGTGGCAGAAAGCGGGGACGAAGGCTGGAGAAGATGGTTAGGGGATGATAAGGACCTGGAGATAGGTAGGGAGGACGTTGGGGTTATTCATTCAATTTTTGGAGGCTTTAAGAGTTAATTATTTATTTAATGTTTGGTGAAATGTTAAAGTGGTTAATTTCATCTGTAAGGCCAGGGGCCAGGTTAGCGTTTCTTTGTGAGCTTTGGCCTGTCACATTAAAGCGACATTTTCCACTTTTAAGCGAGTCTGGGTTTTTGTGCAGTAAGCCCAAAGGTAATGCGCACGAACGCTGTCGCGCCAGGCGCCTCACACAGATTGACATTAATGAATACTTTGCTTCAAAAATGTTTCAATATGTTTTATATTTCAGTTGTAAAACATATATTTCAGTTGTATGCACAAGTTGAAACTGTATCAATGTTGCAACATATTTTAAGTGGTTTAGTAACAAAAAAATTGCACAAATTAACATATTACAAGTGAGCTTGTGGACTTGGGAAGGTTAGTCCTCAATTCCATTGAATGTACATAAGAGTGACAAAGGCCTCTACAGCCAGAGGTATTGGCATTGCAATTATTGTTCATTCCAATTCTTTAAATGTAACCGGCAAATGTACAGCCTGATTGTCTAAATCAAATGTGTGTGCCCAGCTGACATGTGTTTCGAGCAACCACTCTTCTTCAGTACTGTGCTTATTTATCATAGTGTCAAACATGAACATGTCAAAGCAAAAATAATAACCATGCATCATGAAAGATTTTCCAAATAAAGAAACCATGTAACAACTATCAACAAAGGCCAAAAGACAAATCAAAAACACACAGAGAGAAAACAAAAAGGAAACAGCAGAATGTGTAGTTAGTTGCAATGCAATTATTGCATGCAAATGCAGAATGCTATTAAGTTGTTATATCTCAACACACTGGATTAATTGCGTTCAAAGTGCAATGTGCGCTAATGATTAATCGAACAGTTCATGCTTGGATGTAGAGACATTAGACCGCTAATTGGACCTTCGGTGTGGTACTGCCCCCATGCAGTTAGGTGGGTGACCGTGAGCTGCACCTGCATTGACATAGTGCAATGACATATTGGAACCAATGTCAACAACCCAGTGAGGTGCTAGCCACCAAGTCTCTATACCGTAAGTGCTGGGTCTGTGCACATTTCATACAGGAAACCACTCAATGGAGTGAGTTTACTATACAGGTGGTTATTATAAATCACCCCATACCTGGAGTGATAGCTGCTGTGAAAAACTTGTATTTGGCAAAACATGTTGTCACAATTCTCTAATATAATCCCCCATGTGAGGTGCTCCTCCAAATGATAAAGGGAATGTACTCACTGAAAAAGGAAGCATCACAACTTCACAAAATCATCTCCGAATTCACCAAACCGGCATGCACTACGACCGTCACGACACCCTCTCAATCACTGAGCGACTCACTCTCTCTCCACTTTTACGCCACGGCTCTCGAAAGAACACAAGCTCTAACCACCAAACTGGCTCTCTTACATCCACCAGGCAACCCTCCCCCCATGCCGGCCAACCCACCGCCTGCCACCACTACGCAACCTACGTTCGAATCCTTTAGTCTAATATCACCAGACCAATTTCTCAAACTTCTACCTGCCCGCAAACCATCTGGCTCTCCCCTAGAACCTTGCCCTGCCACAATCCTCAAAGAAATTGTTGCTTCCACCTGCGCAGGAGAACACGCAAGATCCATCATAAATGACTCCCTTTCTTCGGTCATCTTTCCTGATGCATTCAAAACGGTTCATGTCAAACCTCTACTAAAAAATCCTTCCCTCGACCCTCTCGAGCCCAAAAACTACCGCCCCATCTCAAACACCAGGTTCCTTGCCAAACTCATTGACCGAACCGCCTACTCCCAACTAAATGCCTTTGTCGAAGCCAACAATCTCCTAGACCCCGTACAATCAGGTTTCAGAGCCCGTCACAGAACCAAAACCACCCTAACCTCAATCTGGGATGACCTCAAAATAACGGCTGACTCAGCGGGATGCGCCGCATTTAATACTTCTTGACCTATCCGCCGCCTTCGACACGATCAATCACTCAATCCTCCTTGACCGCCTCCACTCCCTAGGAATTTGTGGAACCGCTCTTAAATGGATAGCTTCATTCCTCAAAGATAGGTACCAAATAACGATACTCTCCATCTATTCCTCTCAAGCCCGACCAGTCGACACGGGAGCCCCACAAGGAGCAAGCCTATCTGCCCTCCTGTTCAATCTCTACTTGATCACCCTCCCACCAATAATTCGTTCACACAACATCCTGTGTTACAACTACGCTGATGACACTCAACTAATTCTAAAACTCCTGAACCCAAAGCCCAACTCCCAACCTGACCTCGCCTCCTGCCTCCTTGACATAGAGATCTAGATGACCCAAAGCCGCCTCTTGTTAAACCCCTCCAAAACTGAAATCGTGATATGTGGCAACTCTGAACTTCTTCCACACCCACAACCATAGCCATCCACCATGGGCAACTCACCGACCCCCTATAACGCAGTCAAAAACCTTGGATGCACGCTTGACTCTGACCTAACACTCTTGCGCCAAGTCAACATCGTCTCAAAATCATGCCACTACCACCTAAAAACCCTTAGCCGCATCTTTCCATATCTCTCCTTTCCCAACAGATTCTCTGCTGTCCAATCAATTGCTATACCAAGACTGGACTACGCAAACCCCCTCTACCTCAGACTCCACGCTTACCAATTGAATAAACTTCAAAGGGCACAAAACGCTGCAGCCAAACTGCTACTTGCGCTCGGCCCAAGAGACCACATCTCCCTGGCCCTTAAGAGTCTGCACTGGCTTCCAGTGGCCCGAAGGGTGACTTTCAAAACCTTATGCATCTCCCATCGAGCAGTGCATAAAACCGGATCTCAATGTCTTCAAGACCAGCTAAAACCCTATCACCCTCAACGCACTCTAAGATTAAGCTCAGCCGGCCTCCTAGTCATACCTAAGACAAACTCAGTCAGGTTAGGTGGATCATCATTCTCAGCCTTTGCCCCCACACTGTGGAACGCTCTACCACCCCACATCCGCCTAACAGAGGATCTAATGTCTTTCCACAAACTACTGAAAACCTGGCTCTTCTCCTAGAACCAACCCGTACGCAAACTAACCCAGACAGAATAACAGCATCTCAATTACACCAATCCAACAAACTACCAGATGCGAGAAATCGACATCAAATAACCACTAATATAAACTAAAAAGACAAACAGAATAGAACGAGTAAAGTAGACCAAAGCAGTGCAGTGAAGTTGATAATAAGAATAAATCATACAAAAACAGTAACGAGGCGTGTAGGGGCCGGTTATCTCCGGTATAAAACACTTAGGTTCACTTGGGCAGCTAGTGTCCTCGTTGTTAAAGTTTTGTATTTTAGCTCTGTGTTGTAATTGAAATTGTATTTTATTTTGCTTTTAAACAACTTAGGTTGCTGTTTAGGTTATTTCAGTGACTTGTCATTTCAGTCAGCTTTGAAAATCTTCTGTTTTCAATTTTAAGAAATGTGTTAGTTAAGGGCTTAATTTTCGTGATTTTGCCTGTAGCTTAGGTGAAATTCGAAATTTGTAAAGTTTGCTTCCTCTTTCGTGCTGTATGCACACGCTCGACCCGCTTGTCAGCTGTTTTTTGTCACTGTGGAGACCGGGTGTGGAAGGACTACATTTCCTAGCATTTTGGTAGTCCTAGCAACTATTTAATATCACATCAGGCACGTAAGCGCCGGCGCGTAGGGGCCGGTTATCTCCGGTATAAAACACTTGTGTTCACTTGGGCAGCTAGTGTCCTCGTTGTTAAAGTTTTGTATTTTAGCTCTGTGTTGTAATTGAAATTGTATTTTATTTTGCTTTTAAACAACTTAGGTTGCTGTTTAGGTTATTTCAGTGACTTGTCGTTTCAGTCAGCTTTGAAAATGTTCCGTTTTAAATTTTAAGAAATTTGTTAGTTAAGGGCTTAATTTTCGTGATTTTGCCTGTAGCTTAGGCGAAATTTGAAATTTTTAAAGTTTGCTTCCTCTTTCGTGCTGTATGCACACGCTCGACGCGCTTGACAGCTGTTTTTTGTCACTGTGGAGACCGGGTGTGGAAGGAATACATTTCCTAGCATTTTGGTAGTCCTAGCAACTATTTAATATCACGTCAGGCGCGTAAGCGCCGGCGCGTGGGGGCCGGTTATCTCCGGTTTGCTCCGGGGTGCTCGGCTCGGCCACCCCTCTGTTAGGAGCTTCTCGAGACAACAGGTAAGAGGCCAACAACCTCCAATTTAGTTGCATTTACTGGCACTATTTTAGGGATACAAGGTATGGAGGGCCCAATAGACCCGACGCACCCACTAACAAGCCAGATAAATATAAGTCGGCAAGGTAGCCCTCAGGACAAAGGTATTAGCCTAAAAGTGGCTCTCCTGAACTCCCGATCTATGACCAAACATGCATCTAATACTAGAGACCTGATCACGGACAACGACTTCGATTTTCTATGCATCACTGAAACCTGGATGAAAGACCCTATTGGGCCTACCTGTGAGAAGGCAATCCCTGATGGATACATAATTTATAATGAAAACAGACAGGAAGGACGGGGCGGTGGGGTTGCAATAATTGCCAAAGACAATTTAAAATTTTTCAAAGCCAATTTCAGTTGTGGTGGGTGCGAATCCATTCACCTGAAACTAATATTTGCCCATAATTATTGTTTCAACCTAGTGGTAGTCTACAGACCACCGGCTTTGGTCTCGGACTTTGGGAGTGAACTATGCTCTCAGCTAGAAACCCTGAGAACAAAGAATGCATCGACCATAGTAGTTGGTGATTTCAACCTCTGGCGGGGCAATAAAAATGATAAGGGTGCCATTACCCTTGAAAAAAACCTCAACAATCTTGATTTCCTAGTTATCAATGACGAGGCGACCACCCCACAGGGGAGCCAGCTGGATTGGCTGTGTGCTTTTAATACCCAGACCACGGATTGTAAAACCACGCCGTGTGTCTGGAGCGATCACCATTTGGTGTCATCAACAGTGACACTTCACACGCAAGCTCCACAACAGAATCCTCATGTTCAACTGAGAAGCAGGAACTTTAAGAATTTGGGTAAAGAACAAATTCAGGGATGCTGGAAAATCAGGCTATCCTTTCAGGAACAAGATAACTGCACTACACTCCTAGAAAAATACACTACATGTATTGCAGATATGGTAGAGCGCGAGGCTCCGCTAAAGACTCAGCTTGTGAGGAAAAATAATAACAACCAAAAATGGTTCTCGGCTGAGTTGGCAACTCTGAAAAGAGAGAAAAGGACCCTGGAAAGGAAGTGGCAAGGGGAAAAAAGTGAGGAAAACAAAAACAACTGGAAACAAAGGATACAATATATAGAGATAGGATAAGGATGGGCAAAAAAATGTTCTTCAATGAAGAAATTGAAAAAGCCGCTAACAAAACAAACAAACTTTTTAACATCCTGAAGAATATTGAAAAACCAGAAAACCTTACACCGCCTTTTCAACTCACTGAGGAGGACTGTAACCTGGTACTAAAGGCTTTTGCAGCCAAAATTGACAAAGCTAGGTGTAACATAATGAAAGCCAGAGAAGCGGCACCTCAGTCAACTACGCCAATGGAGGATATCTCCAGGCCGAGTGGGGCTCTCTTCACTTTTGAGCTCGTGCAGTATCCGTCTAATAGCTGCATTATAGCGATAGGTATGCTGATTGAGAAGTCAGGAGTATGTGTTCATTCTGGCAGGATTTATCCAGAGCGGAAGTGGTTGCGTCAGGCCTGAGGAGAACGCCTGGCTGTGGGGTGTGTTACCAGCAGTGGTTACTTAGAATGATGTGGAGTGAGCAGTGAGTGTTGGTATGAGAACAGTTATACCGAATGGTGTCATAGTATCACTGTGTTCTAGTTGAGTGGTGATGTAAGGAGAGAGTAAGCGTGGTGGCTGTCCCATTTAAGGGCTGTCCCATTCATCATTTGTAAGAACCACGCAATAGTCTGAATTGAGGAGCCTTTCACTAAATGGGTCAGCTGCTGGTAGGGCATGGGATGCAATGATGTGTAATTTGAAAGAACCATCATAAGGTGAAGGTCGCTGACAAATAGGCGGTATGATGCCCACTGTGGTGCATTTTTCCCATTGCTGCGGAACGTGTAAGACATGTGTGGACGCAGCACAATGGGGGCCTGTGGGGCCTTTTAGTACACTGGAGGTGGAGACAGAGCACCCTCTCGGCCCGTCTCCACTATAGTAGTGCAGCAAAACAGTGATTGCCATAGATGTAGCCATGTCAGCATCGGAACTTGAAGGATGGGGGAGGGGCAAGGTGGGCCCATGGTGCCAGCCCAGTGGCCTTGGGGTGATGGAAAGTATGTGGATTACTATGATAGGTATTGGAGCATTCTTGTGAGCTGATGGCCTATGAACTTAATGATTGGAGTGCATTAGTGTCATGGCCGAGTCTAACCTTGTTGGATAGAATTGTGTTGGCACTGTTAGGCTAATATTGAAATGGCTTGTGGCTACATGTATTCTGGTGCCATGTACACTGGTTCCCAATTTCCACTTAGTTTTATTGGAGTGAGCTGGAGGTTCTCTGAATAAGTAAGAAACTATAACCCGCTGTACTGTGTGCGGGGTTCCCATGCCTTGGGTGTCAATATTATCAATAACAGGAGGGTCTCTTTCATTAGTTATAGGCACATTTCCAAAATTATTGAATGATTAATAAACACATGACCTTCATTTACAACATGACCTTCATTTACAAATTGTGCTTTTAAGTCGTTTTATTTCCTGTACTAGGCTCTGTTCTTTATTACGAAATTGTCAATTGCCCAGGTTCCAAATTTAATATAATTGCTTTTACTTACCATATTGTAATATATTTGTTGATTTTACTTATATTGTGCTTCAAATATCCTGGCCTTTAAAAAATCTGAATATTTCCTTGATTTGCCAATGGTGCTTGGTCTAAATACCTTTGGTTTCTTAATCACAGTATTTTTGCACTTCGAACTACAATTTCCATCGGAATTGTAGTCCGTGCGCATATTTAGACCTCCATCAGGCACGTCAGCGCTGGCGCGCCAGGGACTAGCACATCTGCACAAGTCTGCGTGTGAGGACGCGCATTCTCTTGCTGGTCTCTTGACACGTCGGGCTACGCGAAACTGATAATACCTCTAGGTTATATGGCAGTGTATTGGAGCCAGCTTCATGGAGCAGCACCCAGAAGTAACAGCCCTGCTAGCTGCACAGAAACCGCACTGCAAAGCCATAATGCAGCTTTACACTGGAAATCAGTTATAAGACGTGGCAATGAAATACACGCCGGATGTTGGATGCACAATGCAGGTAGCTGTAATACCACCTACTACAGATATACCCCTGGAGCAAGAGGAAGGTATATGCTGCCCCGAGTGTGATATGGCATATAATAGGCAACGACAAGTTGTGGCCAGCTTAGAGGAGGAGCAGTGTGTGCCCCTTGCCCAGGATAATAGCAGTCAGCATAATGGGGAACTTGTTTGCCCCAGCAGCATACCCACCATAAATATTGCAACCATTGGACCAACAGATACTAATAGCATAAATACTTAGGTTGTGAACAGATTGCTCTTGAACACCAGGTCGCTCCCAACACATAGTGTGGATATACATGAATATATCATCAGCCATGCAGCGGACCCAGAATTGAACAAGCTACCCTTCCAGGCTATGCCTTTTTGGGGAAAGAATATACAGAGGCTTAGGGGGTGGGTTGGCCATAATTTTTAAAAAGGAGTTGGGGATGTATGAAAGCAAAATAGAATGTGATGGATGTGAAATCATCCATACCAAAATCACACCTAATGATAACAGCAGTGTGCATGACCATCTTGTGCAATTACTTATGCCCCTACATAAGCCTCACTGTGCCACTATCCTCTTAGGAGATTTCAACCGATGGAGAGGAGATCCCAAGGATAAACAAGCCATTGATTTAGAGCTCATGTTAAAAAATATGGACATCCATATCCACAATTCTGATCCCTTACATATTAAGGGACACACCCTGGATTGGGTTGCCATTAGGAATATGAGTGTCACTGCTATACATACTACACCGTATATTGGGTCAGATCACTCTTTTATTGCATGTGAAGTACAACTGCAAGCACCCCGGCAATGAAGCCATAACAATTCTAATCATGTTTGTAGTAGAAACTTCAAGAAAATAAAAATTCCCGAGCTAACTACCTGCTTGGAAGATCTTATGATTCTGGCAGAAGATCATGATATACCTAGTAGGTTAGAAACAATATATAGAGTTCATGTTGAAGCTTTCTTAGACAAAGTCGCGCCTGTTAAACATAAAAGTATAAGAGATTGACCTAATCATCAGTGTTGGTTTACCACAGGACTGATGACACTTAAATAAGCTAAAAGACAGGCAGAACGCACTTGGTCATTAAATAAAATGGATGAAAATAAAAAAGCTTGCAAACTGATTGAGAAAGAATATAGGTTGAAAATCATGAAGACAATGAAAAGCTTTTTTAATGATCAAATACGTAGAGCAGACAATAAAACCAAGAAACCTTTTGAAATGTTTAAAACATGGGATAAACCCAATGTCCTGGAAAAACAATTTTTGCCAGACAAGGATGATTCCACAAGAATTCAGCAGACATTCGAGAATATAATTCTATCAGCACACAATAAAATGAACCAGGACTGAAATACAAAGGACCTATTGCTATTAGCAGATATGGAAGGGACAGAAAGACATGGGGACTGCCAGGGGCTGTTTGAAATCTGCCCTGTTTCTGGTACAAATATAGAAAACACCTTATAAGATACTACCTTCCCCAGAGATACTTTACTCTCCAAATTATCCTGTAAAATTGGGACATCTTTTAATCATTTCCCACGAGATTCGTCAGTGCATCATTCTATCACAAATTAGTCCCATCCTTAATTATGGAAGTTTTGGTGACACCTCTTGTTAAAAAACCTGGCCTTGATCCTAAGGAGGCAGACAATCTTAGGCCAATTACGAGCACTCCTTTTCTGCTTAGGATAATGGACAGCATTTCTATGATACAGCTACAAAGCCATCTTGAAGTCTCCAAATTGCTGCATTTAAAGCAATTCCGTTTTCATAGTCACCATGCAACTGTAAGTGGTTTCAACCCAGCACTCCACCTAAGTCAATGCCTAGCATGGGATGCCCAATTGAAACCCTTATTTATATATTTTTATGTCAAAAGTTATTTTATTTCTGGATGATGTACCCTTATATCACGCCCCTCTCTTTGAATCTCCCCAGTCTCACTGAACCAAGAAGTAGGTTGTTTTGCAAAGTTAATTATTTATTTGAAGAATTAAACAATATATATCACACTACTTTTATGAATATGAACAATATCTAGATGTCACACTTATTAATATTTATACACTGATCAGCAATGGGTAATATTACAATACTCAACAATCTCTTTAATCAATAGGAGTATGGGTGATGAGAATAACGTAGCAGAGAATAACTTTGTGTGGGTTCAATGAAATGCAATGATATGAAATTAATGCACCACAGAAATAAAACTTGAGATGAATTCAATGAAAGACAATGTAATCACTCTTTCCCCCTGTCACTACTCAATCCCCCCTAATATGCAATATGAAGAGATGGAATGAGGGTACACAGGTTCCAGGAATGTACAATCAACAATGCAGTTCAATCCCAATTCCCCCAGCAAGCTTAGAGAACAAGAATTATTTTAAAACAGGTCAAATGCTTTTAAATGTGATTTGAAAGGAATGGGAAAAATACTAAAAATTGATTTAATTCGCTAAATAGGATTCAGAACTAGTGAGAGCTGCTTTGGATAGGTTCCGGTAGACAATAGCAAGGGTGTTGGAATTACTAGCAGATAGGAAACTAAATTCAGAGGTTGAATGCAACAAAGAGCTGTTTTTACATGTGGTGAAATTGAGCCAAATGCGAAATCGCAGCAAACTTTTCAGCGCACAAAAACGTGATTACAGAAAAACTATAAGGAGTTGGAATGCAGTGGTTCTTAGTTCATTTGAAAGCTGAGGATGTTGGCTTCAATTTGACATTTCGTTTCTAGCATGTACTGTTCAAAATTTACAGAGGTTTTAGTAAAGGTCGATTTTTCTCAAAAAGGTTCAAGATTTTACAAATGAGATTGTGCTTTTGAAGATTTACCAACAAAGATTTATTAACACTAGGGAGTGTATGGAGCCGCAAACTACACGACAGCACAGCCACCTATCCAGGGGCGCCCCCGGATGGTTTCTATCTGCTGAGAAGCTTGCCTTTCTCCAGCAAATATATATTAGCGCAAAGATGATTATCACTACAATTGTCACAGGATTATATGGATTAGAGAAGGATTCAGGATAGACACAAGAGATTCTACAATGCAGTTCTGGATATGTTGGGATGGGTTGGATAGGACTACTTAAAACTAACAGATGGCTATGGACAGTTCTATGCTAAATACTCACAACTATGGGTTTGGAATGGAATCTGGTCAAGGGTTTGGCTGGAATTTGCTCGCCATCGGACAGGTCTCACACGCTTGGTTCTGCTCTCAGCAAGGCACTCTGGTCTGCACGGCCTCCGGGACTGTATCTGATGGGTTGGTTCTGGGTACAGCTCTGCTCTACTGGTTTGGATCTTTGGGTTCTAGCAAGGGTTCTTGGCAAGAAGCAGCCAACACAGCACAGCCAGGTTGTCGGATTAGTTACACCCCTTGGAAGTTTAGGGGTTAAAATCAGGTAGCAAGGTTTTAAAGGCCAGCTGAGAAGGGTTCAGCTTTCTGGATTGGGCCTTCTACTTCAGGGTTCTGGAGTCTGGATATGGGTTCTGGAGTCTGGATATGGGTTCTTTCTGCAGAGCGCTTCGCCAGTTGATCAGTTGATGGGTGAATGTGTGTGTGTCTGTGCCCTCAACAGTCCCTATTTATGTATTTCCCAAGGGGGTGGGGAGGCTGATTATACTACGCCCACCCTCTAGGAAACTGATTGGTCTAAGTATTCCCTCTCTCTTGATTCGAGAAGGAAACAGTGTGTCATGATGTGTCATGTTTATGGTCCAGGGAGAAAAACCCTCCCCTCTGTGTCTAACCAAAAAATCTATTTTCCATAAAACATATATATTCACAATATCCCAAACGTGCTAATATTACAGATTTATATTACATATTAATTAAGGCACGTGTCTGTCAAAGTTCTATCTTCTGGAGAGCTTCGATTCACAAATGACAGTTTTTCGGGCTTTTGGTCGGTTATTCAGTGTCAGTTTTTTTACATACATGCACATACCATCTGGGCATATTCCTGTAAAGTTTCATATTTTTAACATTATCACAACTGCTACAAAGTCCACATTTTGATAATTCTGTCTCTGAATATTGCACACGTTCCACAGTACTTGTGAGCAATTTTTTCATTTTAATTACCTCCACATTCCTTATTTTTACCAGTTCGGCATCATTTTCTATAAGTCTTTTTCCAAAAGATATTTCCTGTGCTTTCTGAATACACAAAACGGTTTGGCTCAGTCTTCAAGGTCTTGGCTGGGCCAGAGAGCATTCCCAGGCCTCTCTGCCTTTGGCATTGGTTTCAGCCTACACCCAAATTAGCATTTCCTTTCAGTTCAAGGGAGCCCTTTGTCTCCACTCAGAGCAACAGACCAAAGTACTCATCCCTTTTCCTTTCACACCTGCCTGTCAGATCCTCAGCAGAGCACAAGGGAAAATATTATTTTGTTTGGAAGAAGGTGTGGAATGTCTTTGAGCTCAGTGTGGCTGGCTTTAACTTTTTAACACAATGCTTAACATGGTCTTGTCCTAAAATACAAATTACATTTTTAACAAATATATCCACCAATCTCTTCATTCCAACCTTTTTAAAATATGGTTTTGAATTGTATCCACCTCTATTGCTTTTGATAGCAAGTCTTTCCTTTTCATACTTAGATCTTAATTTAGAAGTTTAAATGACAGGTTTAATTAATCGCCAGCTTCTGACACAGGCGAGTAGCGGTACTGCACCCTTTTTGACATATTTCTTTCAAGCAAGCATCTTTAAAGGTAGATTTTCTTCTGATAAATATGTTTCTGCTGACATTGTGCTAAGTTGAATTCTTTAAATAAATTGATGATGAACACCCACCAAGGATGCTGGATCTTTTGTGATGTTTGAGAACCATGATTTTTGCACTTTCCACAGTCAAGGAAAAACAGATTTTTATCAGCTCTGTGGTTCTCTTGCCATGCAGGACTGCTTTTTCAAATAGTTTCAGGTTACTCTGTGGTAGCCCAATGGTGGGTTTTGGCAGCGGTCTCCTGTGTTGCCACTGACATAGGCAAAAGTGGATTGGCCGCCTATTTTTTGGGTTTTCCTGTGCACTTCTGGGTGATTTTAGCGCGCATAATGCTTTCCAGTGGCCATTCTGAGGTTTCTGATGTAAGCAGCGCACAATAATGTTGCAGGGAATGGACTAGTGGGTTAAAACATCCCACAAGCCCCTGCCCTTGCGATTTGGCATTGATCATCCATCAATGGGAATTCGCAAGCCTGGGATGTCAGTCTCATCTCTTTTGATTCTACAACTGGCAAAGTTCATCACCTTTTCCTCCATTAGGGTGGATTGATCAGTTCTCCTCGCCCAGTCCTGATGTGAGTATTGAGCGATACTCCGGGCCCCTCGGATCTTTCCTCCCGGTTCCCGGGTGGCCCTCCTTTGTTCATCTCCATGGATTCCAATCCTAGGATTACAAAGCAAAAACATATTTGTCGACATTTCCCCACCACTATTAATATAGTGGGGCGGACACATACATTTTGATAAATCAGGAAACATTTATTTTGTTGTAAATTATGGACTATATATGGAATATTTTATAGTTGGAGTTTTATGAAGCTGGAGTGACCCCCCCTTCCAGAAGACTCCTCCAATTGCTGCAGAATGTGCCTAGGATGGCAACACTTTAGTTGGTTAATATGGACCCACATATCTTCCCCCTCTGCCAAACTGTCTTTGGGGATGCAGATTTTGTAGGCGACTGGTGAGATTTTGTCTACAATTTCAAAAGGACCCCTCCAGGTAGGCAAAAATGTGCGCTGTTTGGCCTGGTTCCTTTGGAAATTGTATAAGTAGACCCAGTCTCCCACATTGCATTCTTTTCTAGTAGTCTAAGTCATAGTGGGTCTTCATGCTGTCTGCAGATCTTTCTAGATTTCACGGAGCATAGGCAAAAGCATGTTGAAGGTGTTTCTTAGATTTTCAACATACTCATGAGTTGTGGAGGCATTTATCAATGTCTGCTCTTGGGTTCTGTAGAGCAGATGCTGGGGTAGCACCATCCTGTGTCCAGTCATCAGCTCAAACTGTGACATTTTATTTGCAGATGAAGGGGTAGATCTTATGGCCATTAGGACAAGAGGTAATCGAATATCCCAACTTGGCCCAGAATCTGCCACAAACATTTTTAGTATGCTCACAATTGTTTTGTTCTATCCCTCTACTGCACCACTAGAGTCTGGCCGGTAAGCAATGTGTAGCTTCCTTTTGACCTCAAGTATCTCCCACATCTTTGTCATTACTTCGCTGGTAAAATGGCTACCTCAGTCTAACTCAATCCTTTGGGGTAGTCCAAAATGCGAAAAGATGTGGTTGATCATCAGGGCAACTGCTGTTTCTACCT
Organism: Ambystoma mexicanum; assembly: GCF_040938575.1. Classification (NCBI taxonomy): domain Eukaryota; kingdom Metazoa; phylum Chordata; class Amphibia; order Caudata; family Ambystomatidae; genus Ambystoma; species Ambystoma mexicanum. The sequence continues at coordinate 410,146,765 of NC_090923.1, read as the reverse complement.
TGCAGTTTGGGGCCGGGAGACATTCCACCCATTTAGTAAACAAGCATGTCACGGTCAACATGTACTTGTTTCCCCTAGAGGAGTGAATCACGGGCCCGATGAAATCGACTTGTAAATCTGACCATGGCTGTGTCATACACCTCTTTTGGAGAGGCGCATGGTGTGTGAGGGATGTTGGCTGAAATTGTGCACACACAAGACACCCCTTCAAGTATAGGTCGAGGTCTTGCCCCATGTGTGGCCAGTATGCAACCTCTCTTAAGATTTCAAGTATTGTATGAAACCCCCTATGACCAGCTGTGGCTGCATTATGGGCGTGACTTAACATCAGGCTTCGGAATGAGGTAGGGACCACCCACTGATCATGGCCAGCTAGGGATCTCCTTCCCAAGAAACCATCTTGGATTTGGAACATTTTTGGACATTTCATCAACACTCTGAGGTCCTCTTTCCTAATGTAATCAGTATCCGTCAGGGGAAAGTTCTCTGGGTCCTCAATGTGTTGATAAAACTTACCAATTATTGGATCCCCTTTCTGAGCCGTAATCAAATCAGCATCTGGGGTCTCCTTACTCCATTGTGCAGTTGAGAGTTCATTGTGAGCATTTGTCTGGGACCTAGTGATATCAGTGACCTGGATTTCCCCCAACAGGGACTCAATCTCTAGTAGATCCCCTTGGATGGCTCCGGTTTTGACCAGCTGATCAGCTAAGTCATTTCCAGTTTTGTCTGGTCCCTCTACTTTGGAATGACCCTTGATCTTTTTCCAGTAGATGGTCATTCCATTCGAGGTGACCAGATCATCAATATTTTGAATTAATTTCCCATGTTTCAAGGGTTTATAATTAGCACATAACATGCCTCTGGTTTCCACTCTCTCAACTTGACGGCCACAGGCTGGCCACCAGTAGTCATTGCAAATTTTCTGTTTCATTTTCCTAATGCCCTGATGACCTTCATGGCTCAGTTCTACTAGGCATTTCCTGATGCCCTCCGGGGAAGGATCTTATTACCTCCACAGTAGACCATTCTGGATCAATAACTCAACCTTCACTTCTCATAGGCTCCTGAGACCCCACGACCCCACTTGGGTCTTGTTGAGATCCCCTCTTAGCACTGCATTCATGAATTGTTCTAGTTTATCATCATTCTTCATCTCTCTCTCTCTCAATCATCCTGGGAGATGGAACTGTCATTAATTTCGAACACCACTTCAGTGTCCCCATCTATATCAACCTTTTCAACATTAGAGAACATCCTTGACAGACAGTTGGCAGCATGTTTCTCTACTCCTGGGATGTATCTAACGATGCAATCATATTCCTGGAGATGAGAGACCCATCTCCTGATCCTGTCAGACACCTTATTGAACCCCTTTCGACATGATCATTTCAACTAAGGGTTTATGATCCGTGTGAAACTCAAATCTTGTGATCCACAACACAATTCCGAACATTTCAGCAGCCCACTTGACATCCAAAGCCCCCTTTTTGATGGTGGCATTATTTTTCTCTGCTCCTTTCAAATGTCTTGATGCAAAGGTGATTAAATACTTTGTACCACCTACCAGCTGCGTCGTTACAGCCACCAAACCCATGTTACTAGCTTTAGTTATGATGAAGGTGGCTCTTCCTCTCCTATAATTCTGCAACATGTGGGCTTTAGCCAAGGTATCTTTTCTGAGTGCAAACTCTTCCTTGCAGAATTAATTCCATATTAAATCCCCCTTTCCTCTTGAGAAGCTCACTCATATTAACAGTGTGATTGACAAAAATGCTAACAAATTGTATTCGGCCATCCCCAAGAATGTTCGTAACTGATCATGGCTGGTCGTTGACAGCATCCCTTCTATGGCATCCATAAATTCATCTTGGAGAAAATTCCTTCCTATGATATGACATGTCCAAGGTATTCAATCTCACTCCTGTTGATTTTGCACTTCTCTCTTCTGAGGGTCATTCCTGCGTTCTGCAATTTCTTAAACACACCCTCAAGTCTCTCATTGTGTGTTTCCATATTGTCTGCATAGACAAGTATGTCATCCTGGAAGAAAATCTCTCCTGGATCACCACTGATATTCGAAACATGATTTTCCGAAAAACTGATGCTGCTTAGATAAGTCCAAAGGGCATTCTCTTGTACTGAAAAAGACCCTCAGAAGTTATGAACGCTGTTAATTGTCTGGACTTCTTATGAAGTTTCACCTGATGATAGTGAGATCTAGCATAGAGAAAAAAACATGCTGGTCCAAAGGTGGAGATAATCTCTTGGATTCTGGCAGCGGATGTCTTTCCAGTACAATACATTTGTTCAGTTCTCTCATGTCCACACAAATCCGTATCTTCCCAGAACCCTTCTGCACGGCAACCAATGGAAAGACCCACTCGGAGGCATCAATGCTCTCAATTATGTCTTGATTCATTAACTTCTTCAATTCCTGCCTTTGAAATTAAGGGTTGACCTGAACCAACCAACTAAGTCTATGGTCGCTCCCCCATATACTCTTGGGCGCATGTCAACTTCATTAAGATACTCAAGTCCCATACCCTCCCAGATTTTCTTTGGCATCAACCTATGCTTGGTACCTGAGTCAATCATCATCAACATAGAAACTCCATTCACAACGATGGGTGCCTTCGGTCTATCAACCTCTTCATCTTTATCCATTTTCAAATTAACACTTTCCTCCTGCTCACCCTCGCTAAGATCACTCCCAATCCAATTGGTGGATTTTCTAACTTGGCAGCATCTCACCAAGTGTCCCTTCCCTTTACAAATCCTGCAAATAATCCTTAGTGCAGGGCATTCTGAATCACTCGTCCAGTGAAATGCGCTATCACACCTGAAGCATCTCCTCCTGTCACCACAACCTCTTCCACGTGAGTTAAACCTTCCTCTGCCCTCAAAGTTTCTTCTTGCTCTGTATGGTCTGTCATTTAAGGGTTTATTCCTGTCAAGACTGCTACTACTGCCCAATGTGGCAATTGCGTCTGTCGGGGAAATGATCGCCTGTTTGGGTATTTCGAATTTCACACTAGTTCCCTCAATTTGGTTTCCAACCCTTGATACATTGTATGGTGTGTTCTACATCTTTTCAAATATGTAAGACAGTACCATGGGGTGGGTCATCCTCAGACCATAGCTTCTCCCTAACTTTGCTGCTACTGCACTACCACATAAATTGGTCTCTCAACCGCCCATCCAATTGTTGATTAAATGTGCATCAAATGTGTCCTAGCTATTTTTCTTAACGCCGTAATATGCTCTCTCCCTCTTCCTGAGTGCGTTTTCCAAACGTATAGCATTCTAAAATGGTACTTAACTTTTTCTCATAGTGTAAAGACTGGAAGGGGGTGTCTGTACTTCTGCTCTTTATATGGTAGAGGAGAGGCACAAAGGACCCCAGCCGAGATTCTCTATTATTGGTAACGTAGTCTAGCAATCAAGGCCTAGCTTCTCAGGAGGTGATGCAGGCTGGTTCTTAAGTACAGTGTAGTCCCCAAGCCCCCACAAAGGAATGTCCACAGACTGTATTAGTTAAAACACAGTCTTTATATAATTAAGTTCACGGTTATATACAATCACACTAACTCACTTTGTGCTTAGTTAATCTATAATGGCAAATATATTCAGTCCTAAGTGGTACCACAGTTATTATCAGATCTCATTAAATTTCATCAAATATACTCTGGTCAAATGTCACACAGATCATTCAATAAAGGTAACCATCAATAGATATAGGAGAAAAGCAGTTGGTTAGAACAATTGGCAGAATACTGGCCTCTACTGTTAGACACAGTTATGTGTGGAGATTCCCCCCACCTGGGCAACCTGTAAATAAAGATATACAAGCTCAGTCCATATATTGTTCACAAGAGTCTTATTTCCTTCTTAAATAGTTCTACAACCCCAATGTACCTGGAATAGCAGAGTTCGTCGTCGGGACTGTGGGATGCATTGACCCACTCTGCTATGCTATGTGGCATCACCCTGCTATTTATGGTGAAAATGCAACAATGGCGGCAAAACCCTTGGGTGCACCAAAAACCTACAAAAACCTACAAAAACCATGTGCTTCAGCACACAGAAAGAGGGATGCACAACCTGCCACCCATAGTGCATGTGCGGTGGAATAGAGGTCACCCTGCAGAAAATATGCCAGTGGGCTCCATGACCTGCAAACAGAGTGCAGAGAGAGAAGCAGCACTTTGCAAGTGAAACACCAAAATGTTCCTACAAATGACATCTGCTTTGTTGCTAAAAACTCAACAATGCCTATAACACAACACTTCTTAACATTCAAAATCTTGCCTGGTGCTAAAATTCATGTATACAATGAAGTATAGTGAACATACAAAGTCGTAATATGAAGAGCAAAACATTCTTCAGACGAATTGGATTGTCTGAAAACTGACAGCCCATGCCAAAATCTGGGTGCAGTACCCTGGGCTACCTGAATGACAGTTATCAGATGAAATACTGATGAAACTTTAAAGTGAGCTTAAACTAAAAGTCTGCTGGAATAGCAAACATAAAAGGATTGTTGCCAAAAAGGAATACAGATTTTAGTTGTGTTTTTGATCCCACAGATTTTAAGGCTAAGAAAGTAATGCACTTATGTTTGATGCAACACATTTGGTTTTTGCTGTATTTAAGAAGTTAATTAGCCTGGCTGAGCTGCAAGAACTGGAAAAGCAGGTTTCTTCCAGAAGGAGGGCCTTCCTCTCAGCAGAAACTCACTGGGAAGTGCTAATTGTGGGTTAGAACAGACTCTTGTCTACAGACAGAGAAGGAACAAAGACAAGCCTTTCAGCCCAGGAAGCAGAGGTGTGAAGGTGGTCGTAAACTCTCCTGGAAGGAGCTACCCCCAAGGAGGGGGATGGACTGGACTCCCAGGAGAGTCAAAGGGGTGGAGCCAAGTTACCATCTGCTGTTAAGAATGAACAATGAACAATTTTTAAAAGACGCATAACTTGCTGTTCAAAGTGGTGAAAAATATAAAAAGGTGGTTTTATGCAAAAAGTATTAATCTTAGAATTGGGAAAATGTACACGCACATCCCCATCTTAAACACACACATTTGTGGAAATTTGCATAAAATTGGGAAATTGTGTTCATAGCAAAAAAGGACAAAATTCTGTAGAAAGTTGAGACAAGATCCCACCGCTGCAGGGTTTTGAGAAATAGCTGCTACATAAAATATGGCATTTTTGTGTGTGATTGTATAAAGGAGACCAATGTAGAAATGTACATTTAGTATGAAATCTGATTTTGAGACTGGTGGCTAAGGAAAGGTCTCTGAGGTCTCTAAAGCAAACCATAAAATGTGAGATCATCCTGCCTTGATCCAATCACTCAAATTTCAAGGCGGAGATGAATTTTGATCCTATCCCAGCTCACAGGGGCAAGCTTAGCTCAGCTGGCCAATACACCCACTTTGTGATGTCATTTTAAAGCATAAATAGAGACAGCGGACAAAACATAGGGACTCACAGATCCACTCACTTTCCTGATTCCGGCGAAGCACTCTGATGCAGCATTCTGCATCCAGCTTTAATATTCTTAAAGATCCAGAGGCCAAGACTCTTGCCAGCAATAGAGAACTATTAATTTCAGCAAGGCCCAAATCCTCACATTTATTCTCTCCACCCAGTGACGCGCTGTGTGGTGTGAAAAAGCCTTTTGAATCAGTATCCTGAAATTCTCTGGCTTGCCACCACTAGGCTTGCCTGAGGAACTCCTATCCAGCTGATTCAAATACCCACAGACTAGAAGGGCAGATCTTCTGCCAACCTGGCGACCGGCCTAGCTGATCCAGTAACGTGCCTGATGTGCTGTCTTTCCTAGACCAGACACAATCCAATAACCAGAGCTGACAGTCCAATTTAAAAACATATCCTGTGAGTATTAATAGGAAGAACGGTGGCCCATAATATATTTGCATTGTCTTATCCCTATCTCAAACCCATCCTATTTTTCATTCAGAACCAGTATTGTTAGAACTATCTTTGCGCTGACCCTTTTCTCATCTGAAGAAGTAGAGTTTCCACAGCAGGCGTGTTACACTGATCACGTGACTGTGAGATCCCTCTGTGGTATTCGCTTTTTCATAGTCATCCTCTAGTATAAGCAAACCCATTTGTCATTTTCAAAAGTGCATTTCTGTTTTCCATTCTCACACCTATTTTATAAAAACAACCTTCACTAAAACCTCTATAACTCCCTCCGTTTTTATGATAGAAATGAAATTTCAACTCCTACTTGTACCTGGTTATAGGTCATAGTACCGAATCAAAATGATCGAATGACAAAAGGGTTGAGTCAATTCGACCGAAAAAAACAATCAACATTTCCCCCCCCACCAGCCCAAACTCCTGTTTTTGGTGTAAAAACAACCTTTTAAAGCTAAACTAGAGCAAAAAAAAAAGAAATTTCGATTCTTTGGTTTTCGGTCGAATGCACTCTCACCTTTTGCATTCGATCCTTTTGTTTTCGAAACTATAACTGGACACCCTTGTACCTGACATCTGCAGCTATCCGTAGAACCCAAAACCGCATTGTAGTGTGATTCTCCCATTATCATGAATATCGTGCAAGGAAAAGTTTGCCACAAATTACAATTCTGAGAAATTTTACATGTGTGAAATAGCTTTAGTTTGTTTCCGACTTGGACTTTAAGATTTCAAATGTTTTCTTTGGACTAAATCCTTGCTTGTGATTTTGTGCAACTGTTCAAAGTGGCTCCAATAGGAAATTACAATTTAAGTATTTTTGACCACATTTGGTGTTTTTGCTCAGTCAATTCTAAAGACAATTTAAAAGCCATCCTCACATCTGAAAAGTCAATTCCGTTTTTCTCTTGTTTTTGAAGGGGGACGGTGGGACTGATATTCTGTTTGATTTGTGCTATTCCTGAATCCCTGCTCTCTCCTCACATCTATTCATTGCCTATTGGGGGGGGTTGAGCGTTGTTGCAGGGGAAACCTCTACCCAAAGTGCCATCTGTCCAAACCAACACAAAAGTATTTTTTTCTGTGCTGCATATGTTTTTGGTGCTCATTATTACAGTGTATTAAAGATATTATTCTGTGTTCTGTCACCCCATTGGTGATTTGTTTATCTATTAAAACATATGGTGATTAAATTCTAAATACATAAATAAATATTTACCTTTGTAAACTAGCCTAATTCCTGGTTCAGTGTGACCGGGATGGGGGGGTCTCAGCAGAAGGGTGTGATATAAATTGTATATTGTTCAGAATATTGAATGTATAGACAAAAATAAATAAGGGTTTCAGTTGTGCACTACATGCTGGGCTTTGACTTGGGTGTGTGCTGAATTGAAATCACTTACAGCTTGGGGGCTTGTCGTGGGATCCTGAATTAGACATACCACTCGTGACAGTCTAACACAGCCTGTTAGCTGACGGGGTACATACACCTTGTTGGGTTACCATACTGTGCTACACTGTACAAGCACCCCTTGAAAGAAATACTCAATGGAGTTGGGCCCGTTTGCAAAAGTAAAGTAACCCTGTGACAAGCCAGACGGAAATTAATATTTCCGGAATGGCGACCCCAGTGGAACATGTATTTCAACAAAAGGAAGGAACACACAACAATCAATATCAAACAGTAAATATACCCTCAGATAGCAGTTTCTCGAAACAGCCACTTAGCAAATATGGGCTGCATTCTGTGTTCTAAATGATCATCAAAAAACAATGTTACCAAAAATATCAGTTTTTAATATTTAAATCTCTTTTCAGCATAAGTAATACAGAGAATTGTTGGAAAAACATGTACACATCACATAGTCATATACATGTTAAAATCATTCCACCTCACAGTATCAGAAAAAATGCCAAATATTTGATCAGCAAAAAACACAACAATGGCAACTCAATTATTCTCATTTCCCATTGTGTGAACAAGCCCAACTTATATAAGTTTCTGTCCTCTGTGTTACAAGTAACTGGACATTCATCAGGGGCAGAAGTAGTCCTGTGCTTCAGGTAGATTCCTCCTATTTGTACACCAGATTGCTATATCTAAGGGTAAAAAGACAAGAATGTATCACTAATACGGGAATTATAGGTTTAATTAATCACCATAGCCAATCCCTAATCACCAATAGGGTATCAAGTATACAATATATGATATACCTAATCCAAAGGTCAGAAGAAGTGTATGTCTTCGACCTAAAAAGGCAAACCAATTCTAGCTCTTCACTACTTTCGCAGATAGAATTCAATTTGAGTACCTAGAACCATTTACAAAAGACTACAATATAGTCTATCCAATTCCTTGTTGATGCCCTTATCCCTAAACACATGGGTTTTAAGCATGCCCATAACCAGTAAAACCAGAGACAAAGAGTACAGCTCACCCTAGGATGTCAGTGTTGTTCTTCTCCTGGAATTTGACTAGATCACAATAGCAGTCTCAACAATGTCTCCCTTTCAACTTCCTGCGGGCCTTCTGATGCCTAAAATACGAGGAGGTAGCGGTAAGTTCCAATACTCCAAGGTATACATAATGTCCCCCTATTTTTAACTTAACCCGAGGGCCCTTACCTCTCTCAGGCTATTGCCATCCATCCACCACATACTCAAATGAATGCACGCCAGGATGGAGCCTCCTCCTTCTACGGGATGTTGCGCATCTGCCCAGTGGAACTCAATATTGCAAGGGAACACCGACTGCACAAATTGTTTGTCAGGGATGAATGGCTAGAACAGGACGAACAGGTATAGCTGCAGGGAATAAAACAAGAAGTCACTGAAATCAACCTTAATAAGTGGCAGGATAAGGGTCCATTAAATCAAGCACTTGGCGAATTGTATATGACCCCTAAAATAAAAGAGGAGTAGTGCAAAATTGCCAAAATAGTGGCCTACCTCTACCTCCACATAGGAGTCATACAGTAATAGTACGCAGACCATGTAGATTTCACAAAGAGGCAAGGGGAAGCCCTGCAGAAAATCCAGAGCAATCTGGACTCTGCAGAGCAAAGGCTCCAGGATAGCAAGGATTCTGAAACAGAGGCTAGACAATATGCCACGAAGCTCCAAGAAGATCTGGCTCTCTTACTGCAAAAGAATGCAGAGCAAGATGCCCAGGTACTGACACTACAAAAAGAGTGTCAGGAAAGGTTGGACTCTTTAAAATAGAGTCAACAAAAACTGGCGCAACAATTAACTTTTAATAGATTCTGCACAGAACAGGTGGTCGTCTTACAAGACTAGATAGACAAATTAAAAGAGGAAAATAATAAATTAATTCTGAAAGACCTAGAATCTTAAGCAGAGTTTTATGAGGAGCGCCAGAAAGCTGGTGCACTTAAAAACAGAGGGACGACCTGGCTGCACAGAGGGGCAATCTAAGTCAGGAAAGGGACGCCTTAGGCCAGGAAGTCAGCCATTTAAAAACAAAGTTAGAAGAAAATCACCTGGCACTTCAAAATGGATTACAAAAAGCTACTAGAGCACACCAGGTGGGTGGAGGAGGCTCTGGCAAAGAATAATCAGAGCAGTAAGGACCAAACTCAGGAGGTGAGACTCCTGCAGCAAAAATTGGCCCAATACTCCCAATTCAGGCAGGAAGCACAGAGAGACAATGAGGCTCTCTGTGAAAAGAATGACAGGCTCCACCAAGAGATAGCCATGCAAGAACAAGTCATAGAGACCAGTAAGGCCTTAATAGAGGAGCAAAAAGATCAGATATTGACATGTCATCAGGAAGTAGGGGCTGCAATAGATGAGGTAAGATCGGAGAGAGAAACCCCTGAGCATAACCTCAGGAACCCTGGCATCAGGGACTCTAATCCCTTCAATTCCATGGACTCTGCCACCCTCATGTCCACTGGCTCATATGAACCATGGGCCACAGGGATGGCAGACTTCAACACAATGGGAAATATGGGACTGACAGGTCAGCACCTCCCAGAAATGGATGGACGGGCATCTATGTACAGGTTCCCAAATATTAGGGCCAGCCTCTCTGATCAGGGAGACTCCAGTGAGCGTAGAATCAGAGAACTGGATCCGCAAAAATATCACTTACCAAGAGATCAGTCAGTCAAATTTGGTGGGGAATTCCATGAAAATAGGCCCACCAAGAGCATCTTAAAATCCTCTTCCAAGCTAGGACAGTGGGAGGGTGGGGGCAGGTACTCAGCCAATCCTGGGAGCAAGGGAGAGTCAGAAGACTCTTCTGAGCACCACAGGTTTCAGGAGACTAGGCCCCCACATTCTGCCAGCCATTCCCAAGCCTGCAGAATCAGGGAGAGCCTAGAGGATCAGACAGCCACCTCAGGTAGCAGTGCCTCTGAGTCAGAGGATGAGTGGACCAGGGTGACCAAAGCTAAAAAGGCCAACAAATTTAAGAGGGCTCTGCTAAAAGATCCCCTGAAGCAAATCAAGGCTATTCAGAGCGGCATAATGCCCTACCATAAAAATGCCAAATATTTAGTTTGGGAGCACCTCGAATTGTTTGAGCAAATGATGGAGACTTTCCACCTAAAGGACAGCCAAAGCTGTATTCAGTATGTCAAGTGGACATTTTGACCTGAATACTCCATCTTCTTTGCAGGGCTGGAGGATCAGAACCATTTAAGATGGTCCACCTATAGGGCGGCCATCTTAAAGCATTTTTCAATCCATAGAAACCCTCAAGAGGCCCGCAACGCAGCCTACAACCTGCAATGTAGTGAAGACCTGGCCCCACAAGAATTTATCCAAGAGCTGAAACGTGCCTTTGCGCAGACCACCATGAGGGTGTGCACTGACAGTAGGGAATTTATTAATACCTTCTTTCATGTACTCCCTAAATGCATTAGGACCCTGCTGGTGCGGGACTTTCATGAGAAAAGATCACTAGACTGGGTCATTGAACAAGCAACTCGCATTTACGAAGTACAGAAGCCACTAGAGAGTAAAAGTGCTAATAAAAGTCCAAAACCAACCAACACCCCTGCTGTGCTAAGGTGGCGGAGGTGAAGGTTGCCCCCATTTTATATCAGGAGATGGGGGGCCCTAAAAACATTCCTGCACAGAATCCTTCTAACACAAGACCCAGAAGGCCCTCAAGCCAATCCCAAACAGGGAGTCAGAGAGGTAACCCCACAAATGGGACCCCTAACTCCCCGGACTACATCAGCCCCCGTTACAAGGGCAACAGACCCATCCTGGGCTATGTGTGGACTCTTCCAGCCCAAGGGGGGGTGGGATCCTACCAGGCAGCTGCCAACCCAGGAAACTTCCCTCCTCACTTTCCCCAGGAGGGCAGTAATCCCCTAAATGCCGGGCTGGGATTCTTTTCCTGGTACCCGCCAAACCACAACCCCCAACACAACCCTTCTTTTTTTCCCCACTTTCCTAAACCCAGACAGCCCAATCCGGGAGAGGGGAGGCCAAGGGTGGAGGGGTACCAAAACTATCCCAACCAAGGGTCTTATGGGAGAAGAGACATTTACCCTTCCCGTGATCAACCAAGGGTAGACCAGAGGATCCCGTACCAGCCAGATCGGGTGTCCCAACTGGAGTGCCAGGTCCAGAACTTGGCACAGGATCTGGGTCAATGAACATGGTGACTCAGAACTCCTGAAATCAAGGGTCTGGTGCTCCAGAGCAATGACGGGGAGAGAACCTTGACAACCCACCAGTTCCCAGGGAGGAGACACAATGGGAAGGGGGGTGTAAAGCCTTAGAGGAAACTTCCTTCCCCACTTGTGAAAAGCCCCTGGAAACCCAGGAACCGGAACCAGAATCTCCTACCCCTGAAAATCTGCAACCTAGGGAACAGAGGGTGGGTAGGAGAAATAAAGAGCCTAAAAAGGCCTATTTTGTTGAGGAGGTGTGAATCTTCCAATTTGAAGGAGAGGGGTCCTCAGAGGATTCTGGTAAAAGGATCTTCTCCTTCAGGGATGGGGGTACTCCTCCCAAAGAAATATGGGTCCCAAGAGATCCTGAGCAAGACTGGGTAGATGTGGGGACCGAGTTAAAACCGCCCATCATCAAACCCCAGAATGACCAGCAAGAAAGTCACCTTGTTCAGACCAATTCTGGTGACTGCCTCCATAAAGGTGGGGCAGCCCAGAATCAGAACCAGGGGAGCCCAAAACTCCCCCCATATTCAACTATCCTGTTTTCTTTGCAGATCACCAAGCTCACACCCAGGATCATGCCCAAACCTATTCTGGGGACTGCCTCCAAAAATGGGGGGTGGCCCAGAACCAGAGGAAGAAGAGTCCCTAGCTCCCCAAGGCCCTTCTGAGGACTGTCTCAAAAAGGGAGGGCAGCCTTGAATCAGTAAGGGAGGAGTCTGAGACCCGTCAAATCATCGCGCATGAAACTGGGTGCTCAGATACCCAAACCATCCAACTCCATTCTGAGGACCATCTCCTAGAAGGAGGAAGCAACCCAGAACCAACCCAAGAGGAACCCCAAACATCATCAACCACTTCTGCTGACTGCCTCCAGAAAGGGGGGGCAGCCCAGAAACAGAACAAGGGGAGCCTGTGACTCCCCAAATAGCGGCTTGTCAAAACTCTGTGCTTTATTCTTCAACTCCGACACCATGTCTTGACCCAATTATCCCGGTGTCAGAGTCAGAAATAAGCAAATTGACCATAAAGCTTACCCAGAGCACCCATTACTTTTGCCCCTTGGAGGAGAAGGAAGGTAGATTCTACGCCTCCATCCAGGTGCAAGGGCAATGTGCAATTCCAGCACTGGTGAACACTGGATCCCAAGCAACTTTGCTGTCAAAGAAATTCCTGTTGAAGGGTCTGCAGAGCTGGAAATTAAAATTGGGCAACACAAAATGAAGCACCAGGTCCTAGCTGTGGTGCCAGAGGGAACCCCCTGTCTCTTAGGGAATGACATCCTCCGCAGGCTGTCTCCCCTCATAGATTGTGTAAACAAGGTCCTCTGGACCCAGACCCACCGGCCAATTAAATTAAAGCAAAGTGTCAACCATGCGAGTGTCAACATGCCACACGGTTGAACAAACGCCGGACCTAATTAGGTTGTACTTTCAAAACAATCACACACCCAACGGCACCGTCATAGCTATGGGACCACCAAACGGTGAGGTGACCTCTTCTCCATTCTGCAAATCAGCCTCCCTGCCAGTCTCAAGTGGCATTCCACCCTGCAGGGAGGTACATTGAAATGTTATACTAAGGTACAATCCAAAATACCAAGTTCATAGCTGGCATTCTGAAAAAGGGTGAACAGCGCTTCCTCCCGATTCAGTTAAATGACGGGAAGGAGTCTGTCCTCGCCCGAGTTGACTTGAATAATGAAGAAAGCTTCATCAGCGAAGCATTATTCAAAAAAACTCCTAAAAGACCAGACCCTACCTGCCGTAGAGTCAGTGCATCAATAAGGGTCCTGGGAGCGCCCCACTCCAAATATCCTCTGCTCAGCAGTTGTATGATCAAAATTTCGAGGGATGCCAAAAGCATAATAGATACTTGTTGGGTTTTGTAAGGTGTCCCTTCCGCCTTTTATATGAGCCGTGACCTCCTCAACCAACTTGAGATTAATTTGGACCCTAGTCATTAGTGGGATTCAGAAATGGAGGAGAGGTGACCATCCCAGGACTCACTTACAGAATCCACCTGTTAAAACCATTAGTGAACATAGATGGGGAATATTGCCAAGTATAATCAATGCATGTGTCTTTGCCAATTGTAACCAATGCAAGTGTCTTTCCCACTGCTGACATGCCCAGATGACGTGTGGACACAGTAGTGAGAACATATCCATAACCATGCTATGTTCTATCTTCTAGCATGTGGACTAAGAAGAATCCAAAGGATTACCAAGGAGGACCACTCGGGGACTGGGAGGAAAGACCCAAGGAGCCCGGAGTGCCACTCCTAACCAGAACCAGCAATTCGCCCAACCAGAACCAGCAATACTCCTGATCAGAACCGGCGAGGAGAGTGGGTCGCCTCCAGCACTGAGGGGAGAAGCGACTGAAGTTCTCCACACTGACAGAAAAGAACATCCCAATCTCCCGACTTCCCCTTGTCAGGAAGGGGGGCTCTGTGGGATGTATTGACCCACTCCGCTATGCTATGCGGCATCACCCTGCTAGTAATGGTGAAAGAAACTGCAACAATGGCAGCAAAACCCTTTGCGCGCCAAAAACCTATAAAAACCTACAAAAAACGTGTGCTTCAGCACACAAAAAGAGGGATGCACAAACACCACCCATGGTGCATCTATGGTGGAATAGAGCACACCCTGCAGAAAACATGCCAGTGTGCTCCGTGACCAGCAAACAGAGTGCAGAGAGAGAAGCAGCACTTTGCAAGTAAAACCCCAAAATGGGCCTACAAATGACATCTGCTTTGTTGCTAAAAACTCCAAAATGCCTATAACACAACACTTCTTAACATTCAATATCTTGCTTGGTGCTAAAATTCATGTATCTAATGAAGTATTGTGAACATACAAAGTCCTAATGTGAAGAACAAAACATTCTTCAGACAAACTGGATTGTCTGAAAACTGACAGCCCATGCCAAAATCTGGGTGCAGTAGCCTGGGATACCTGAATGACAGCTGTCAGATGAGTTACTAATGAAACTTTACAGTGAGCTAAAACTAAAAGTCTGCTGGATTAGCAAACATAAAAAGGATTTTTGCCAAAAAAGAAGAAGGATTTTAGGTGTGTTTTTGATCCCACAGATTTTAAGGCTAAGCAAGTAATGTATTTATGTTTGATGCAACAAATTTGGTTTTTGCTGGATTTAAGAAGTTAATTAGCCTGGCTGAGCTGCAAGAACTGGAAAAGCAGGTTCTTCCACAAGGAGGGCCTTCCTCTCAGCAGAAACTCACTGGGAAGTGCTAATTGCGGGTTAGAACAGACTCTTGTCTACAGAAAGAGAAGGAACAATGACAAGCCTTTCAGCCCAGGAAGCGGAGGTGTGAGGTGGTCGTAAACTCTCCTGGAAGGAGCTTCCCCCAAGGAGGGGGATGCAATGGACTCCCAAGAGGGACAAAGGGATGGAGGCAAGCGACCATCTGCTGTTAAGAATGGACAATGAACATTTTTTAAAAGACTCATAACTTGTTATTCAAAGTGGTGAAAAATGTAAAAAGGACAGAGTTGTTAATACAATTTTTGGCTGCACGTGTGAAGAGGCAGTAGAACTGTGTGACATGTTCTGGACAGGAATGGCAATATATGTGGTTTTATGCGAAATGTATTCATGTTAGAATTGGGAAAATGTACACGCATCGCTATGTTAAACACACACATTTGTGGAAATTTGCATAAAATTGGGAAATTGTGTTCATAGCGAAAAGGACAAAATTCTTTAGAAAGTTGAGAGAAGATCCCACCATTGCGGGGTTTACAGGAATAGCTGCTACATAAAATATGGCATCTTTGTGTGTGATTGTATAAAGGTGACCAATGTAGAAATGTTGTTTCAATAATTGGGTATTCCCTAATTTTTTGTTTACGGGGGGTCAGATCTGTTGAAAGGGAAAGTCTAGGAGAGAGAAATATAAAGTACAGATTGACTACCCCTCTCTTTTAGTCCTGTATGGAACACAGGTAAGGGTCAAAAGTGCACCTTTTTGTTTTATTGACAAGGTGTATACCTTACTGGGAAGAAGTTGTTCAAGCAATACAACTTTTACAAAAAATCAATCTCTTTTTATTTTCATAAAACCATATTAAAAAACATTACAAACACCTGTCAATAGTGATACTCAATCATACCATTCAGTCATCATATTTCTGTTCTAACAGGGGAGTGCTAAAGTTTGAAAAAAGTTTTGGCATAACAATAATTGTGAATATGCGTACAAGACATAGGAAAAAGAAATTGGATTTTCCCTTCTCAGTCGACATATGTTTCGACCCGTTATAGTATACCACTTATGTCAACAGTGATTACACAAATAGGGGTTAGGCCATCTTCAGGACAACGGTTACTTCTAGAAGATCAATCTTGTTCCCCATTTCAGAAAACGGCACATCTATGGTTCGTAAACTGTGATTTGGACTATTGAGCTTAATTGGACACTTGGGTGTTGCAGTAATTTGACATCACGTGTGGTAAGCAAATCGTTTTGTGAAATGGGGAACAAGATTGATCTTCTAGAAGTAACCGTTGTCCTGAAGATGGCCTAACCTGTAATCTGTACTTTATATTTCTCCCCCAATGTAGAAATGTACATTTAGTATGAAATCCGATTTTGAGACCAGTGGCTAAAGGGAGGTCTCTGAGGACTGTAAAGCAAACCACAAAATGTGAAATCATCCGGCCTTGATCCAATCACTCACATTTCAAGGCAGAGATGAATTTTGATCCTATCCCAGCTCACAGGGGAAAGCTTAGTGTTAGGGAGAATTCTCATTATATGGCTAATTTCCCTCACCTAGTGAGTCCCCCAGCAGCTTTGCTGAATTTCTGGAGTTTATCTTTTTCACTTGATAAGAGTGTGAGCTTTTCCCCCGCTCTTACCCATGTTTTGCCATGTGTCTTTTACCTGTTTTTGTGATTGTGGACTCTGGAGTACACCACTTCAGTAGTCCCCTTCTTTTGGGTGTTACACAGCACCTTCCGTGCAGTGACACAGGGTTGTCTTTTAGACTTCCCACTGACTCCATTTCTGAGGCTGACTACAGTCCCCCAGAAAAGGGTAAAGTTGCCATTAACTTTACTTAGTCATTTAACCACAGATCCAGAACACCCAATCTTACATGGAGTACTGGAAAGAGTTACTCTGTATCCCTTTTTATCTGTACCTCCTAGAGCATTGTTTTACTCTTTTAATATTTAGACTTGGCTGGTGGCAGTGGTATCTACCCTAACTTTTCTACCGCGATTATATTATATAAACGTGGTATTGTTTTAGGCTATTATATTAGCCTTGAACATAAACCCTCTTGACCAAATACTTTTTCTTTTGACTCCAGTTGGGTTTATTTGCCATTTCTTTTTATTAAAGTCCTTCTTGTGTATTACCTAGCGCGGCAAACCAGGTTTGCCTCCTTTGTTCACTATCTTTTGGTGGGCATCTGCCAAGAAGCCCTCCTCCGGGCACCTGGGTGTCTAGGTGGGCTGATGTGAGGGAGGGGTGTAGTCACCCCCTGCACAGGGTATCCTAGGAAACCCAAGTTGCACTTTGCCATGATTGGCTGAGGTGGTTGTCCGGGCTGGACAAACCCCCTGCTGCGTGATTGACAGCCAGGCTGTGTGAATGGGGGATTTCTGCATAAAAGGCAGGTCTCTTGGGCTAGAAGTCAGAGCCGCCACTGGAACTACAAGGAACCGAAGAGAAGCAGAGAAGACGATGGCTGCTGCAACTACCCCGTCCCGGTGAAGCCCTGCTGCAGTCCTGAGCTATCTACCCTTCGACGACCAGAGAAGATCCAGTCCAGAGTCTTCTTCCCTTGAGCCTGTTGGAGATAACCAGCTCATCTTCCACAGCCAGAGGATCCTCTTCTTGGTCAAAATCGCTGCACACTGCTGTAGTGGTCCGGATAGCCATCTGAAGAGCCTCTCCTTTTTTTAAGGAGCGCACCTTTTATTCACTGTCGCTGCTGCCGGCTTCATCCCTGTGTGGTGCAGACCCCTCCACACGTCCTCCTTTGCACCGAAGAACCAGGAACCGAGGCTCTACAGGAAACCAACAGGAACAACTGCCTTGGCACCAGCTTCTTCAGTGAATAAGGTACTGTGTTCTGCTTGAGGAATTAGGGTGAACCCCTTTTCTTCGCCTCCAAGGTTTGCCCTTGTTTTCCCTCCTTCTCAAAACTTTTACTTCCTCTGTTGACAATATCTAAGTACTCCTGGCAACGTTGAACCTTGAACTGTCCGACTGTGTGATCCTCGACAACAGGAACCCGGTTCCACTTGACACTGGCTCCGGCCTATTGACTCTTGAATTCCGTCAAATAGTATTCTCTGATTCTGTCTGCCATGACAAAAGTATTGCCTATGATTTTTGCCCCCAACTCTCTCTGGTTAACTCAGGTGCTAAGTGTGCTTTTGCCCCGGTAAAATTTCTTGTCGCGGATACGCGTTTCTTTAGTAAGACCAAACTCATTACTGTCAAAAAGTGATCACAAGTGTATTCCCGGTAACATCTTTTGTTTCATAACACAGGTCTGTTAAAACATAGGGTACTTACCTTGAGTTAGAGTGTACCAAAGTGAATTGGTTGGTTGTAGTGTATTTTATGTGTGGTTTTGAATTAATAGAAGTGTTGTGTTTATAACAGATGGTTTAAAAATAAATGTACTTATATTTTTTTTACCTGAAACCTTGAGTCAGTGTTTGCTTGCGTCACAGTAATTGTGGTCCCTTTGTGTAATCTCTGCTACTGCTCATATACTCTTGAGATAAGCCTTGTTGCTCCGCTACTGCTACCACTTTAACGTAGTAGTACAGGCTTGTACCAAAGGTAAAACTTGTATTGCCACCTGTAGTCTTAATTATGTGTAGTGGTCCCTAAGGGCACTGCACAGGATTCTGCCTAACACTTAGCTAAGCTGGCCAATACACCCACTTTGTGATGTCATTTTAAAGCATAAATAGAGACTGCTGACAACACATACAGACTCACAGATCCACTCACGTTCCTGATTCTGGCAAAGCACTCTGATCCAGCATTCTACATCCAGCTTTAATATTCTTCCAGATCCAGAGGCCAAGACTCTTGCCAGCAATAGAGAACTATTGATTTCAGCAAGGCCCAAATTCTCAAATTTATTCTCTCCACCCATTGAAGCGCTGTGTGGTGTGAGAAGGACTTTTGAACCAGTATCCTGAAATTCTCTGGCTTGCCACCACTAGGCTTGCCTGAGGAACTTGCTATCCAGCTGATTCAAGTACCCACAGACTAGGAGGGCAGATCCTGCGCCAACCCGGCAACTGGCCTAGCTAATCCAGTACCGTGCCTGATGTGCTGTCTTTCCTAGACCAGACCCAATCCAATGACCAGAGCTGACGGTCCAATTTAAAAACATACCCTGTGAGTATTAACAGGAAGAACTATGGCCCATAATATATTTGCATTGGCTTATCCCTATCTCAAACCCATCCTATCTTTCATTCAGAACCAGTATTGTTAGAACTATCTTTGCGCTGACCCTTTTCTCATCTGAAGAAGTAGAGTTTGCACAATAGGCAGGTTACACTGATCACGTGATTGTAAGATCCCTCTGTGGTATTCGCTTTTTCATAGTCATCCTCTAGTGTAAGCAAACCCATTTGTCATTTTCAAAAGTGCATTTCTGTTTTCCATGCTCGCGCCTATTTTACAAAAACAACCTTCACTAAAACCTGTATAACTCCCTCAGTTTTAATTATAGAAATGAAACAACTCCTACTTGTACCTGACATATGTAGCTATCCATAGCACGCAAAACTGCATTGCAAAACAGTGCGATTCTCCCGTTATCGTGAATATCGCGCAAGGAAAAGTTTGCCGCGAATTACAATTCTGAGAAATTTTACATGTGTGAAATAGCTTTAATTTGTTTCTGACTTGGACTTTAAGATTTCAAATGTCTTCTTTGGACTAAATCCTTGCTTGTGATTGTGTGCAACTGTTCAAAGCGGCTCCCATAGGAATTTACAACAATTTAAGTATTTTTGACCACATTTGGTGTTTTTGCTTAGTCAATTCTAAAGACAATTTAAAAGCCATACTTACAGCTGAAAAGTCAATTCTGTATTTCTGTTTTGAAGGGGGAAGGCGGGTCTGATATTCTGTTTGATTTGTGCTATTCCTGAATCCCTGCTCTCTCCTCACATCTATTCATTGCCTATTGGGGGGTTGAGGGGTGTTGCAGGGGGTACCTCTAACCATAGTGCCTTCTGTCCAAACCAACACAAAAGTATTCTTTTCTGTGCTGCATATGTTTTTGGTGCTCATTACTTGATTCATAGTGTATTAAAGATATTATTCTGTGTTCTGTCAATCAATTGGTGATTGTTGTTCATCTATTAAAAGATATGCTGATTAAATTCTAAATGCATAAATAAATATTTACCTTGGCAAACTAGCCTGATTCCTGGTTCAGTGTGACGGGGGGGGTCTCAGGAGAAGAGTGTGATATGAGTGGTATATCATTCAGAATATTGAACTTATAGACAAAAATAAACAAGTGTTTCAGTTGTGCACTACATGCCGGGCTTTGACTTGGGTGTGTGCCGGATTATAATCACTTACAGGTCGTCGACGGATCCTTCTTGAGCGGCTCCCATTTAGGCAGGAGCAACGGATCGTGGAGATCCCACTAGGAAACGGGTTGAACGACGACAGGGAGGTAGCAGCTTTGTTCGTAGCGGTGCTCGTCGATGACGGAGCGTTGGCATCCTGCAAGGAAGAGGCGTACAGAACTGTGGCCCAGCATGGGCGTTTGGTTGTCCGGCATCTCTACGGTCATCAGGTGGCAGGAACCCCACCAGCGGATGCTCCTCGGCGCGTCGGCGGCCTTGACTTTCTCCGGCGGGACAAAGCAGTTGACGGTGCAGTCGAGAGCGTCCTTGGATCACATGTTACTTAGGCAAAGGGAGCACGGCGGCTCCAGTTGGTGACGGCAGTCGTCGATGGTGGTGGACAACAGTGACCGGGGGCTTCTCCTTGTGATTCGCGGCAGTCCCCGTCTCTGGTCGACAGCCTGTTGTAGGTCTGTCTACCAGGGAGCTTTGTTAAAGATCAGCTTGTGCACGAAGGTCCCTTGTAGCTCGGGAAGAGGGTGCCTTTCCAGGTCCTCTCTGGGTCAGTCCTTGGAGACACAGCAGCTTTCAGATCGACAAAGTAGAGCAGCAGCAAGACTTCTCTTCAAGCTGGGCTTCAAGGTTAAGCTTCAGTTTTACTCCAGTTACTCTTTGTAGTGGACTTCAGCTTCTGAAGATGAATTCTAGCAGTGAGAGTCTCACATATATACTAGTTGATCTCCCATTCAATCTGCTGGGTCACACTCAGGCAACCAATCTGTCAGAAGGGCATTCATGCAGGCAAGCAGCCAATCAGGTGCATAGTGCATTCAGGCCATTCACTTCTCTCCAGACACTCACAACAAGTTATGTGTATTGGGACAAGTACCCAGCCATTCAACACTCCAAACTGCATTCATTCCAGTTACGGGCAGGGCTGTCTCAGTCATTGTGTCAAACACCAGAACCTGGACATCCACAACAAGACATACATATTCATCATACACTCCATTCACCCAGGTCCCACCCACAGGGTGTACCAGCAACATACAGTCATTGGGAAGGCTACATCCAGTCTGACCTGGACTTCACAAAAACACCAAATATGGAACTTCCACCCAATAGCCAGTCAGGGGGAAGGGACAGATTCAGGGCTTCCCGGGACTTTGTGAAAACAAGGTAACAGGCAATAGAAAGCAAGAGGCCACAGGGGCCATCTTGTTTCCTATCAGGAATCAACTGATTCCAATGGCAGGTCCTGGGTATCCTAAAATGGAGGATACTCAGGGCACCTGTCAAATTTAGCATGGATCTGCCACAAGCCCATACCCTTCTCTGTGGGCCACACAGAGGTGCCCAAAAACATACACTAGTGGCACAGGGTTGTACCCCCACCCATGGGCGCCATAAGGGTATCCCATTGGTCTGTACACCAAACTAAAAGGGAGAGCTGCACCGCCAGAAGTCCCACATGAACTCCTGCGTGGAAAATACGACAGAACACACGATAAAAAGCAGTAAAGGACAAGGATACAGAGGCTCTGTCCCTGTGATGCATTTCCAGCATCACACAAAGTGCTTTTTCATCTTCTTGATAGACTTTTCATATTATTCAGGTCTGCACTTTCCCCTGCTGGAAAATCCTGCAAATCCTCAATGTCCTACCCTGCTGAGCCAAGGCAATGTAGAAGGATAGATTTCCTCCTCTCCACACGGTTCTATGTGTTAATATCCCCGCAGAAATATCGTGATACAAAAATATCGGCATATTTTTGTGGCAATATTGACCCATGGCCGCATCAGATAAATAGTTAAATGTGTGGCGCTGTCCACACAACATATATAGCAAGGGGTAGACTTTCATTGCACTGCAGCACTCCCTCTGGGTCAGGATTCAAGTTGGCCTGGTTCTAGGATACTCCATGCCTAGTGATCTCTTGGCGAGCGTTATCAGGATTGTTGGCAAAATTCTGACGGTGCCGGGGCTCCCTGCAGTGGGTTTTCGCTAGTCACTAGTCTGTAATGACCGAGCGCACAAATATGTATGGTTTAAGTAAATATTTGTATGTTGATGGGGGCCCCTGCTGGCACCAACCGTGCTGTCCTCACCCAACTGTCACTTCTGCGGTCCATCTTTGTGAAACCCTCGTTCTACCAGGGTTCACAAGGCAGCAGGATCTTCTCTCTAAGAAGCCGACCCTACAGGTTACCATAGTCGCTACATGGGTTAGTCATTATGTTACAGGCAACAGGATTCAAGTTTGGATCCCTAGCTCCTAACCTGTCATCCATCCTTATGTCCACGATTGAGAAAGAGCATCCAGAGCCTTACTGCCCTCATGATGCAAATGTTTCTCACATTGCCCTCATTCCATCACTAATATTCAGATATACACCTTTGTGAAGGATAGCAGGAGTCTGTGGGGCTCTTGAAAGTAGTTGTAGGCTCACGTCTCTGGATGTCCTCATAACGAGAAGTCACCCCTGGATCGCTGAGCCCTCTCAGTTGAGAAGCCAAGGTGCAGTTCTCCCAACCAGCAACTGGATAGTCAAGCTGGATAATTTGAATATTCTTTCTAGGACGCCACAGCCATCAGATAACCTTTTGCACTTTCAGGGTTCTCTTCTGTTCCTTATTTGGTTTCTCTTCTGTTCCTTATTTGGTTAATCTGTGCAGGTTGTTGGGGATACTTTGTTGTTGGTTTCATGTTGTTGGGGATGCTGTGTGGCAACACAAGCCAGCAGGTGATCTTCATGGGATTTTGTAGCCTCAGAATATAGGTCCCCATTTTCCCAGTACACCTCATTCAGGCTAGCAGCGTCTCCCAATGCCTGTATACCTATGCATATAGATGTCAAGGGTGCAACATTCGTCCTGTGCCTGGCAGAAGCCTGCTTGGGCAGAGCAACCATCTGCCTGCCGCTCAGTCAGTTCATAAGACATTCCCCCATTTGCCAGCTTACAGCACTGTCATGCTGAAGAGGCCAACTGAGAGGAACCTGCTGTTTTAATCTGCATCCTAACGCCATGTATCTGAATCACTATGATCCCAGTTACAGGGTCTGAACACTTAGAATTGTTGTGAGCAGATGCTTGGTTCCAATTCACCATGGTGGCTCTCTCTGAATCTGCCAGTAGAAACAGGACTTTAAGGTGGCCCCAACTGGGGCCTAACAGAAGTCACCTCTGTTAGATCTCCTCTCAACTTTAGCTCATGTGGTGCAGGCTGTACATGCAGGTACTGACTACTCTGGTACTGACTGTCAGGATTCAAGCTACCAATGAGACTACCTTCTGAATCTTCTTTCTGACGACCAACATCTGCTTTGTCTGGAAGGACTTTGCCATCATGGCTCATGGCAGCATGTAAAACCTTGGAGTCACTCCACAGGGAGCTCACCTCATATAACAGCATACACATGCTTTTAACTATTCCCTCTATATGTTGATATTTGTCATTGGATAGGCAGTAATTTCGACTACGTCCCTCTAGATTTAGAGGCATACAAATGCATAAACCTCTCAGGATTCACTTGCCTGAGTTAATTATGCTACAGCTGGATGCAGTGTCCTTGAAGAACTATGACTGGCTCTCCAATGACTTTTGACTCCTGAATGTACATGCATGTTTTGGGGGAATCCTGTTCAGGATGTCTGGATCTGTCTCCGACTATGCAAGTGTAACCAGAGTTATCTCTGTATAACCTGGCTACTAGAGCAGGTTCCATCTGCAGGTCCACATTCCCCAGCCTACCATTAGGCAGGTAGCAGGCATCTAGGATCACCCTTTATGTAAACTGAAGTATCGCAGTCCCAACAAATGATGTGGTACCCCTGAAAGAGGGGCTGCATCCCACCCTTGGTTCCCTTCTGCTTCCCTTGAACATGAGCTATGAACCTCCACCACTAGAATTCTCTTGGGGATTGTTCTGGGGATCATTCCAAAGTTGATTACTTTGGGAATGTTGCTTCACCATTTTCTATGCTGCCCTAGCTATGTTTGATACACTCCTGGGCTGGCATACCCACCTCTGACCAGGAGCATTCATCTGTAATCTGTCAGTTCCAAATTCACCATATGTAGGCTTAACACCACAGAACAGGTATGGAGAATCTGATCTGTAGTGACCAAGTTGTACAAAACCTTATGGGTTTCTACATCAATACCTCTAATCCAACCCCTCAAATTATTGTGTGTAATATCCAAAGAAACTACCATGCCTGGCCACTATTCTCCAGGCTATGCCTAGAGTTCTTCAGGCATTGTTCTGTGGTCAAACTAAACTTGCTATGAAGACCATATTTAATATGTGATTACTGTGCTCACGATATAATCCTAAAATTGCATCTATCACTGGTAATACTAACCTCCAAATAAATACCTCTCCAGTGTTCCTAATCAACCTGGTGCATAGTAAGGCTGTGCTTGAGGGCAGTTCATCAGTGTTCCTCCACCATAAATCTCTCTTATAATTCTTGAGGGATGTAGGGTATAAACCCAGCCATGCTATGGAAGTCCCTCAGCTGATATAAACTGCTTTTGTGGGATTGACTAGGCAGTGCCACCTTGAGGGCCTCAGTCCTCAGTTGCTACATTCTGTTGACATGGGCTGTAGAATCAGTCTCTCTTCATAGTCTGTTTTCGAAAGAGCTAGTCTCTCATGAAATTGTTGTGCATTGAGGTCATCCTGTCTCTTGCCCTAATGGGCCAACCTCCTCTCCTCTAGTTAGAAGTTATCTCTATAACTGGGAAGCACGCAAATGAGGTAAAACTTGAATCTCTGTGTGAAGTACTGTGAAACAGCATCTGCTTTGCTTCCCCCATTCCCTTCCTATAGCAGGTCATTATTCTTGTCATTTGTTCCCCTGAGCAGCTGCCATCCCATAGACCCTTGCCATGTTGTAAAACACACTGTAACTCCATCATCTTGTACATGAGTTGCAGGGAATACACCTTACTGTGTACATAGGAGATAAAAATCACCAGTTTGCAAAATGTCGGAAGCAATGGTGTTTGCATTGTGAGAGGAGGAGATGCAGCTTGACATGGTTCCGAAGCGAAGCGCTAGGTCCTTTCCTCAGAGGCAACATGCCACCAGCAACACGATCAGGGGTCAGGAGCAGCTTGATGCATGCTGCGTGCTGCACTTTGGTCCGCGGAGCTGAGATGCCAACTGCCGACTTGGGATTTGGTACTCAGTGAGACCAGGCGTCGCCCCCAGGTCTGATTAAAGCAGCTGTGAGGTAGTGTTACAAGAGTGTCACGAGTATCACGACAATCACTAAGACCTTTACTGTTACTATTACTTGCTCTGTGTTTTTCGGGGTGACTGCAGGGCTTTGGCCCTTTGAACCCCTGAGTTTGAATTCTGAGCATTTTTCAACAAGGGTACATTTTAAAAAATATATATATTTTCAACAAAAGTATATTTTAGTTTTACAGGGTGACTGTGGGGCAAAGGCCCTTTGAGCCCTGAGTGTTCTACAACAAAGGTAGTGTGATTGAGTGTCTGATGTCCGGGGTTCCGGGCACGAGTCGGTCTACACATGAGTTTAAGGAGCAAGGAACAAGGAAATCCTGCATATGCATGTCTAGCAGCTGAATTCATTTTGAATTGCATATATTGACTGTAACGCTACACCCTATCTGACTAAACTTACACCTTTGCCTCTTACAGGCTGCACTACCACCGCTAACACTCTATTTAATTATTTATTTACTTGCTATTTATTTTGTTTCTCTCCTATGCTCTGCACTTTCCCCCTTTTTCCCTTCCCCGTGCACTTGTGCGTTCTCAATGTCACTGGGCCTAGTAAAATCGTTGTTTTTGCTCCTCACCTGTTTCCCTCCCTTCGCCTGGTCGCGCTCTGAAACACCTGTGTACGAGCGCGATATAAATAAAATATCATATCATATCATAACGCTGCATACAGGCTATTTTTTGATCTTTCTGTGACCATCTCTCTTGAAGTGATCTCCAATTCTTAAAGTGAGATGGTAGCACTTCAATGGGTGTCAAGCAGTCTGCAGTGGGAAGGCGTAGATTAGGCTCTGACCTCCCCCAGTCCATTGCGGATGGTGAGAATGATGGAGGAGCAGTAATTAAGGACTCAGTGACTAGACCATTGGTCAGGAAGGATATATTTGTTAATTCTCCCTCTCTCACCCAATCCCCCTGTGGGTGTCCACATAGGACTGTTAGGTTAAGGGACTCTAAGGCCATTAAGGAGTCTGTAAAGCCTACTCTACAAATCACCACCCAATCTTCAAACACTATAACCAACTAGTATCCCCTACAACCTCCAGCGACCAAGGAGGCAGCTATTGATCTATGCACTGACCTGATTGGGGACCTCCTGACAGCTGTTCCCTGTCTGGGTTTAAAGTCCATTGAGTTGTTGAAGGCAATGATCACAGTGGGTGCTGATCTATTAATGGAGAAGGCATCGAGTTCACCTATATGAGGCAAGGTGCCTAGTAATCAAGACAGTAGCAGGAACATGAGTATGAGCCCAGTGCAAGCGCTGCAGTAAACTGCCAAGACCTGGTGTTCGCTACAGGTGACAAGTCCCTTTCAATTGACTGTGAATTTAGCTTTTCGAATGATAATAGTCGGAAGCATACTGCCTCATTTTTGAGTCATTAGTCGTCGTGTTCTGCAGTGGGGAAGGAGGATGGGGTAACTGGTGGAGAAATATGTTTGAGAACGCCAGAATTGGAGGCAAGTAGCTCATCTGCGACCATTTTCTCCACCCTAGAAGCACTCCTGACGGATTTGAACTTCAAATATGAGGCCACAGCAGTGAAACTGGATGCTGTCTGCTGGACGTTTGAGAAATTAGCACACCATAACAATGAACTTCTCAAATCCACTGATCCGGTAACAAGAGGTGTGGCTTCAATAAGCAAAGAAGTTGGGATATATTTGAGTCCTATTGCAAAAGTCACTGGTTGGGGTACAAGGTGTGAAGGGAGCAACTACGGCAGTGGAAGCAGTAACAGTAGCAACTGCCATAGCCAGCAGTGAGATGGACCCCGTATCTGGCATACACGGCCCAGGCAAAGGGCAAACAAATAACTTGTGAGACAGGCCATCATGTACAAGCAGTTAGCTGACAAAAAAAGGACAACATCAAAAGTAGGGTGTCCAATGGCTTAGGTAAACCCCCGTATTGGGATGTGCTCTGGAAAGGTCATTAATGGCAGCACAGAATGTATTAAATGTGTAGCTATAACTGGGGCGAAGGAAACTGGGGAACATCAGGCCATACACTCTCTAATTGTGCTACTAACATAAGACCATGGAAGGAGCTGATTGATGTCAATCAGGTTACTAGTGGAGTAAGCCAGGTGTGTGCCAATGTCGATCACAGGTGTCCTGGAGGCGAGGTGCAATCTGATGCACCTGGGTCCATTAGCCCCCCACCCAGAGTGTTGCTGTTATGGGTGGGGCCAACGACGACCTGATATGTAACTTGGGAGGTACATCGGAACCCACTTGGGCTGGGGAGAAGGGAAATAATGAGGCTAAGGTGGATTTGGGTACGAATTACGAATGAATGAAGGCGACTGTTTACAAACCAACAGCTTCCAACAACTATGACGAAAGCCTTGCAGCTCAAGAGTCTATTCTGTGGGGGCAACAGCTTTGTTCCTGAACCACTCTAGAGTCAATGCTTTAATGCATGGTGTCTTGCCCCTACGCTCCATAATTAGTGGAGGCATTAGGATTGTGGACATATGTGAAAACTCTGAGTATGCCACATCAATTGTCCATTTCTTTGATGAGAACATTTTGCCCTATATTAGGGAATCTCAGGAGGCAATCTAAAAATTCGGTTATGATTGTTCTATTATACCTAGGGCGGGTATAATGGTCTAAAAATATCCCAAGCCTGCCATTGGGAATGTCCATTTTCCAGCTCAGTAGAGGTGGGCAGAAGATGAAGTAGGGGGTTTGCCACCTAGATCGATTAGCTTTGCACCTCTAAAGAAAGAGCCACCTGAAATTAAGGACCAGGGAAGAGTGAGTGATGAATCTAATTGGGCATGGCTGGGGTCTTTGGTAAAATCAAGGGGGATGCCATACTCCCAGCCAGGGTTTAGGACCTATCCACTTGATGGTGAGTTGGAACACCAGAGAGCATTACCATTTGTTTCAGGAAGATGGCCTTTTTAGTTACTTAGGCGATCTCACTGTGATATTACTGCAGGAATCTTGGTTATCAGACCCATTGGTGGTAGATGGTTGGAACTTTATCACAAGACCTGCGAGTAAGCGTTTGGGTGGGCGTCCAAAGGGAGGACTGCCAATGGGAGTGAAGCATGCATTGGGGATTCTGGAAATATCTGCACCAACCCCTAAAATTCTTGTGCCAATGGTGACTTTCATACAGGCATAGATATGTTGGACACACGGGAGGTGTTGTGGTGTAAATGTCTATTGTACCACCCTATGCAAAGGAAGTTTCAGCTACCACGCGTAAAATGGAGGTTTTTCTGGGTGGATTGGATCGGGTGGGACTGGTACTATTATGTGGATAATTCAATGCCAGAAGCGGCTGATACACTGAGGCGACTTGCATCAGTGCAGCTTGACACACCGACGGAAGGACGTTAGAGGGTGCTTTGCTCTAACATTTGAAAAAAGCTCGCTTGTCGATCGCGGCCGTGGGCGAAAAGTCTGGGGGAAGCCCCGGGAAAGAAGCATGTGCCTGTGTGGAGAAAAAAATGACGGCAAGCCGGGAGGGGGGAGTAGCGGCAGTCTAGTAGGCTAAACCAAAGGGCTTCCCATTCCCCCGCTGAGCTAGCATTTTAGGACCAGCAGGGGCAACTCAGGGGCAATTGAGGGTGATCCCCTTGTGATCATTGTGGTGCAAAGGGTTTCTCCCCGTCCTGGACTACCCTGAACTATGCAGGCAAGCCAGGTAAACCTGCTAAGGAGCAAATGCTGGGTGCTTCACAGCCTTAAAGCCTTAAGAGCCTTCATAGCCTTACTGCATCCTAGCTAATCGGCAAGTGAAATGAAGGGGGTGAGGGGCTGAGATTTGAGTACATTTTGTGCTCTTATGTGCTCTTATTCTATCCCCTACTCTAGCCCATGCAAAACAAAACTGTAACCCTTTTGCGAGGAAAACCTTGTGAGTGCCTGTGAATCTGCATTATCAGGCGGACTGTAACTGTTTATCCTCAGATTGCCATCTATTACCACCATGAAGCCTACAACGAATCCAGCTGTGAAGCCCACAAGAACATATGGCCTCCATAGCGTGGCTTCACCAACAGGGAAGCGCTCGAGGAGCCCTTCTAACCAGAACAATGGGCTAAACGCGGTGTCCTGCTCCAAAAGAGCAAAAAAGGACAGATTAAATATGTTCTGCCTGTCTCAACCGAAAATTCTTGGTTTTCTAGAGGCAGTTCCTGTTGCCCCTGCTGCCCCTACAGTTTTACAGGCCTTTGAGACTGTCTCAGCAACTTCTATAGTGGCTTCTATACAACCCCCTCCCATCGAGCTGATGGACAATTGCAATGAGCTGATGGCTAACTGTAGCCCTACCCATAGTCTTCCATCTATAGACAATAATGGCTCTCTTCTTAATTTATGTTGGAGCCTGAAGAGCAACCCTTTGGTCCTGTATTGTCAAACTACGATAACATTATTGGCTCCAATACTTTAATAAGCCAAAACTTGGATGCTCTGGATTCACGGACAGATCTATCCTATAGCGAATGCGACTTTGCTGATGTCGCATCAGCCTCTTCAAGGCACTGTTCTTTTGCAGATGAAGAAACCTCTCTTTCATCACTCAACCTAACATTGTCTAAAATGGAGGCCTTATTTATTCTCTG
The DNA here is from genome assembly GCF_040938575.1 of Ambystoma mexicanum. NCBI lineage: Eukaryota > Metazoa > Chordata > Amphibia > Caudata > Ambystomatidae > Ambystoma > Ambystoma mexicanum. Next base: position 410,116,712 of record NC_090923.1, on the reverse strand, counting down.
TGCAAATATGGCAGCAGAGCAGCAGGAACTGAAAGCCACAGTGGCTAGAGTGGCTAAGGTCATTCTAGACGGCAGTCAAAATTGCAATCGCAAGAATGCCGATGATTCTGGTGATGCTGCCACTGCCACTAATATTGCCGTTAATATTGCCAAAGGTGTTGCTGAAGTGGATCCAAAGGAACTAACGGAATTAGAAGCATCCGATACATCTGATTCTATACTTAAAAAAAATATATTATTTTATTGTTTTCCAAATAACACAAAATAACCTTGGCACCACATATACAAATGCCATATCAACAAACTTCAACTTAAACATATACAAAACATTGCGCCAATCCCCCGCCTCCCTCCCCCTTCCAAACATCCTCCCCACCCTCCCTCAGCCTGCTTCTCATTCACATTATAAATGCCTCACATTCTGAATAGGTAGAAATGCCTAATATGTGCCAAGGTCAGTCCCCCTCTGCATCTATCGTACCCCTCTTGGCAAACAAGGTGTGTATTAACCCCTCCCACTCTCTAATACCTCCCAGGGCGTCCAACTGGTCTGGTTGTGATGCTTTTTTCGAGGCTGCAGTCTCAGCTGCCCCCACCTCTGACCCCCTACCCCCGAAACAGATCATTCCACCATTCCTCTATCCCCAGGTCTCTAAAAGATTTCCTGCGCTTAGCCAAAATGCATGCCAGGTCCTTCAGTTTGCTAACATGTTTGGCGAGTAAAACAACCTTGTAGGAATGCACCATGAGAGAGCACATCCAGTTCCACCCCTGCCTTCTGCAGTCTTCTCGCCACCTCCCGCCAGAACAACCCCACCACGGGACATGCCCAGAACATATGAAGCATTCCCGCATCCATCACATTACACCTGGGTCAACCCTTTGCCACTGCCCCTCAGAAATCTAGAGATCCGCAGGGGTATCAGATAAGCCGCATGTGTCACCAGCAATTGTATGAGCCTTTGAGATCTGCCCAAATGCACTGCCTCAACATATCTAGATACAAACTCCAAAAAGCGGGCGGGCTAGCTTCCCTGTCCTTGCCGCTAAACTATGGAACTCACGGCCTATCACCACTAGGAATGAGCAATCATTCCCCTCCTTTAAACACAAAGCCAAGATCTGGCTGGTTTTCCTTGATATGTAACCCGTCATATGCTACTCATCGTGTAAAATATAAGTGTATGTACATTTACCCCGCTGTTCTTCTGTATATTGTAACATTAGAACTGTGTTCCTGATGATTGTAAATATGTATATCTGTACCGTGTTCATTGTACCTTGTTGTTCTCTGTAACTGTAACATAAGTTATGCGCCCAGATGCCCTTGGGCCAGGCGCGCTCTACAAATAAAACAAATACAAATACAAATACAGCCAGGAGGTCAGCAGAGGAGAGGAAGAAAAAAAGCAGACGCAAAGAAAAAAGGTTTTGAGGTGCTTCCGGAACCGGAAATGGTTCTCCTCAAGTTTAAGGGAGGCTGTTCCAGAGGGAGGTACCAGACAAAGAAAGAGATCTACCACCAACTCGTTGCTTGGAGAAGCGACTGACCCTGAGGGAGTTGGAGGTGGATGAGCGAAGATGTGGAGGTGAGTTGAAGGTACTGAGGTCCCAGCCCCAGAAGGCATTGTGGACGATGCAGAGAGTTTTGAACTTAATCCTCGCAGCCACTGGAAGCCGGTGCAGAGCTTTCAGTCCTGGCGAGATATGATACCTGGGATTGAGGCCAAGGACAAGTCTCGCAGTCCTGTTCTGGATAAGTTGCAGAGGGCAGACAGTAGAAGCAATATCACTGTTGCTGATTGAAGATAACAGGGAAACCTTCCCCCACATCTCTAGAAGGGTGGAATGATTTACATAGAGCTCATCATTCCCTTTGTAAGGACCAGAGTGCTTGGCCATATGAATTGGTAGATGACATATAGGTGGGAGAATAGCCGCAGATGAATCTTTGAAAGGAGCAGCTGTACTGTGATCAGAAGCTTCAGCTACTTTTGGAGTTGTAGTTGGATCACCGTCCCTGTATATATGGGATGGGACAGAATCATTTTCCCCCTTATTAAGAGAAGTTACTTTGCATTGGCACCCCCTATTATCGGGTTGCCCCTTAAGCATCACCTGCCGGGTTGTTCCATCTCACTGTTGTATGCAGTGATAAAATCGCAGCAAAAATGTCGCCTTTACAAAAAATGGCGGCAGCATTTTTTTACACATGGAACCGTTTAGAGATAGTCATTGGTCGGGAGATGGGTGATGGAACCATCTGATTAATGAGGTTCAAGGTGGTAGCTGGGGCAGTTCCATTAATGAGAGCCACATTCCTATTGGTTTTCTGGACTTTGTTAGATACTCAACGCTTCTGGCTTTTTTACCACTCTATAGAAGGACAGTCCAACATTGATTACCCTATACACATGGCCTCAATTGGATCCTCCTCTGCAGCTGCCATAATGTGAAAAGACTTCTGCTGCTGGCAGTGCTTTAAGTGGGGTAAGAAATTGAGGGGGGGCCCTCGTTTGGAGGCGTGGCCTCCATTGTGGGCGTGGCCTAAAAGTGCACAAATCATAGTGAGGTGCGCAAACAAATATATAAATGTATTTGAGCATTTATATATTTGTTTGCGTACTACTATGGTTTGTGTATTTGTCAAGCCTTCTTTTATATTCATAGCAATGTTACATATTTCTATGTTTATAAATGGTGGCTTGAAAGTGCACACACCATAGTAAGTTACGCACACTTGTGTGCTTACCTTACTATGGTTTGTGTACTATTCAAGCTGCCTTTTATAAACATAGACATTTGTAACATATGTCTATGTTTATAAAAGACGGCTTGAAACGTAGGCATCTTTTATAAAGCGTTGAGGACGGACAAAACCCAAGGTGGCTTTGTCCGTCGACAAAGCTTTATAAAAGTTGCTTTGAATTGTGTACGATTCAAGCCATCTGTTATAAACATAGAAATATTTCTACGTGTATAAAAGATGGCTTAAACGTACACAGTTGAAGGCATCTTTTATAAAGCCTTGCCAAAGGAGAAAGGCGCCTCGGGCTCAGTGATCTCTGCTCAGAGCACTGACCCCGAGGCGTCTTTCACTCTCTGCGAACCCGCGGGCTCCGTGATCTAATCTACATATTAGATCATGGAGCCCACGGGTTTGCTGAGGGTCAGTGACCTGGCGAGGGGAACTAAGGGACTGTAGCTTCCTCTGATGGCCCCTCAGATGAGGGGTCATCAGAGAAAGTTACAGAGACTGACGGAAGTGCCAGCCAGTCACAGCGACGCTGTGGCTGGCTGGCACTTCTGTCAGCTTGCCTGACGTTTAACTGGCGGGCGCATCTCTCGTTGCGGCTGCGGCCGCGGCGGGATAATGCGTCCTGCCATGGCGTGGTGGGGCTGGGGGGCCCCGGCAGGGCCCCGGCTCAGCCTCACTTTTTGGAGACTGCCGGGGCCCGGCCCCGGCAGGCCCCGGCCCACTTAAAGCACTGGCTGCTGGTCTTTCCTCAGAAGGCCAGCTTGTTCCATGTTGAATTTGTTTCCCATCCCATAGACAGAAGTATAGAATCATTTAGGTTTGGATTTGGGCAGACATACATCAGGTGGGTGCAACTGGTGTACACTAGGCCAATGGCTCAGGTTAAGATGGGTAGATGCATATCAGGTGCATGGGAACAAGAGAAAGGCATGAGGCAAGGCTGTCCATTGTCTCCGGTGCTATATGTGCTCGCCATGCAACCAATTGCCCAATACCACAGGGTGGAATGTCGGGAGGCAGGTATTGAAATAGATGGGGCCAGGCATTTGATATCCTTATATGCTGATGACACACTATTATATATCCAGAACCCGGAAGATAACTTGGGGTTGCTATTGGAGGACTTGGCGCTTTTTGCAAAGCTGTCGGTGATCACTGTTAGCATAGATAAATCAGCATTATTCCTAATAGCGGGAATATGCAGGGCGGGGTAGGAGTGCTGCCTGTGCTGGCTCTGTAGTGGAAAGAGCGAACATTTCGATATTTGGGAGTCAATGTGTATCACGACCCAATGATCGAACACAGACACAACACATTGCAGGCATAAGAGGTCAAATGGTTGCTCCATGAGGTTCTGGACTAAATTACCCCTCTCTATGATGGGGAGAACGGCATTGTTGAAGATGGTGGTGCTGCTTAGACTATTACACTTTTTTGTTAATGTCCCATTCTATATCACAAAGCCCTTTTTTAAGACCCTAGAAGGCATCTGCAGAAGTTTCCTTTGGCAAAATGGGAGGAGAAGGATTGCACTATCAACGCTGTATAGGCCTCATGGAGAGGGTGGCATTCGGGTCCCAAACTTTCAATTGCACTATGTAGCAGGACAGCTGCAATTTGTGGTAGACTGGCTTGCTGAAGGCCCTACCCCGGACACATGATGTTACAAGCCGTTGATAGGCACTATTATTTGAGGGAGTTATTGTGGTTCAGGAAACCTCGGGGTGGCCAAGAATCACAATTGGTGTCCTTAGGGCTGAAAGTTTGGGATAGAGCCATTGCTGTGATGGGGTTGACAGACCCGGTGTCGGAACAGATTCCTCTGGTGGCGATAGTTGCATCCTCGCCTCAGGAGAGAAGGAACATCCGTAAGTACTGGGAGGCTAGTGGAGTGGGCACCATAGGGGACTTGCTGCAAGACACTGCGTTCATACCATTCATAGTATTGGCACAACATACGGGAGTGCACAGGGACAATATATGTTACATAGCACTCTTAGAATGGAGATTACAAGATGGTGGCCTACATATGGTGAAATGATAGAGAAGAACTTGATAGTGGATATTCTATGTGATATTGCTCAGGGCGGGCATACCATATTGCGAATATACAACCTTTTACTAACCAATGGGTTTGTTTCCCCTCTGGGGGTAAAAAGGAAATGGGAGGAGGATCTAGAGGTATCCTTTGCTGAGCCGCAATGGGAAAAGATACTGGGGTACCACAAGAAAGTGTCATGTAATGAGAGACTACAGCTCATACAATTGCTGGTGACACATACGGCTTATCTGATACCCCTGCGGATCGCTAGATTTCTGGGGGGCAGTGGCAAAGGGTTGACCCAGGTGTAATGTGATGGATGCGGGAATGCTTCATATGTTCTGGGCATGTCCCGTGGTGGGGTTGTTCTGGCGGGAGGTGGCGAGAAGACTGCAGAAGGCAGGGATGGAACTGGATGTGCTCTCTCCTGGTGCATTCCTACAAGGTTGTTTTACTCGCCAAACATGTTAGCAAACTGAAGGACCTGGCATGCATTTTGGCTAAGCGCAGGAAATCTTTTAGAGACCTGGGGATAGAGGAATGGTGGAAGGAGGAGTGATGAGTAAATCGGTTAGCCAAGCAGGCAGGGGCCTGGTTATTCACACATTTGTGTGTAAGGGCGAGTGTTTTAAGGGATATTCTTTGGGTAACCGATAGCCAGTGAAGGTTTCGCCTCGTGTCCAAAATATGTGCAGATCTAGGAAAGTTGAGGGCAGCCCTGATGCCATTATTTTGCATAACTTGAAGTTTGTTTAAGTTACGTTGACTACTCCCTAAGTAAAGGGCATTGCAGTAGTCAAGTTTGGACATAACCAAGGTCCTAGCGAGAGTAATGCAATTGGGTGTGGTCAGGAAAGGGTGGCATGCTGAAATCAGTTTGCAGGTGTATGCCGAGGCTGCAATGACGGCGTTGGTTCGTCTGTTGGGAGAAAGTGTGGAATCAAGGTAAATTCTGAGGGTTTTGGTTTTGTTGGAAACCTGGATGGTGTTACCATCAATGTTAAAGGCTTTGAAGCCCGGGTCCAATTTGTTCATCCGATTCTGTGAGCCAAGGATGAGGTGGCTCTCTCTTGTCGTCATTAAGACAGAGATCATGTTGGGCCATCCAGGTCTGTATGACTTGATAGACCTGATCAGGGCCTTAGTGTCTATAATGTGGTCACCCGTGATTGGAATGAGTATCTGGGGGTCGTCAGCATAATTGGTATAGGTGACACCCAGATACTCAAGTATGTCAAATAGTGGCTTGGTGAACACATTATAGAGTGGGGGAGAAACACAAGATCCTTGTGGGATCCCACATAGGACTGGTGATGGTTCGGCTGCGGCAGATGTGGAGAAGACCCTCATGGATCTGTTGTTCAGGAACGATCTGATCCAGATGGTGGCTTTGTCCGAGAAGTGCGCAGCCTTTTCGTGGTGTTGACAGAGGATGTGGTGGTTGACAAGATCAAATGCTGCTGATAAATCATGGAGAAGTAGCAGGGCTAGTTTGCCATTATCTTTGAGGTCCTGCAACCTGAACCGCACTGGCTACCTGGACACCCTCTGATCTCGGGCCCAGACCCCCCTCCGCCAGCGACACACACCTGCACTGCCCACCTGGCAACTCCCGCACTTGGGGACTGTTTCTGTACCCCTACAGTCCCCCTACCAGCCCTTGACACCTGATGTCTGCACCTATCTATGCATTTTTCACTTGCTGGCTGTTACTTTACTTATTGTTATTATCTATTCTCATGTACTGCACTCTCCCTGCCCCTTCCCACGCACTTGCACGATCTGAATGACACCTGGCCTAGTAGGATCCTTGTCTGTCCTCCCTTTGTTCCCCTCCTTTGCCTCGACGCGCCTTGAAACACTTGTGTATAGGCGCATTATAAATTCCATATCATATATCATATCATATCATATCATATCACATCATATCGAACTACTGAAATGGAACAGCGCATCTAACTGGGCCCTAATTGAATTTGTAACACCTGCAATTGTTTTGCTACTATGTGCATGCTCTGAAATCCTGCTGTCTATGGGATATAAACCCATAGTATGTTGTAAGCGGGCTACAAAAGTTCATTCTAACTTTTACACTGAGCAGCATGCCCTTTGCCCTAGACAACACCATAAGGGGATGTGTTTTCACTTCTGCCCTGATGTGTGTGTGTACCAGAGGATCAAGCCAAACTGGCAGGTCTGATTGCTGTGCTAAAAAATCGGATCCTAATTCTGGCATTGTGGAGGCAGCTGATTGACTGGGCAGAGGTGGGGCAGGAGTAATGGGGATGGCTCCATGTGTGCAGGGGTTTAGCATCTTCTCTTGGAACATGAATAGGCTGTTGGATGACCCAGGATAGAGTAATTTCCTTCGAGGATATAATGTTATTGCTCTCCAGGAGACTTGGGCCATGGAGCCAGTCGTGCTACAAGGTTACCATATCTTCTGTGTGCCTGCGACGAAGGGCATGAAGTGCAGGACATCGGGAGGGCTACTTGTCTAGACTGAAGCCTCTTTAGGCTGGGAGGTGAAGGAATTTATAACTTCCTCTGCAGATGTGCAAATGCTTATTATTAAGACTAACAAAACCGAGTCTCTATTTTTAGCTAAGATATAACATAGGTCTTTAAGCATAAATGGTTTACCATTCTTAGAATTCCTCCAATATGTGTTATTAAAGAATAATTCTATATTGTCACATAAACATTTTACTTTGGTGGTGCGAGATTTTAATCTTCAGCTGGAACCTCTAAATAACTTGGAAGGGCTTTGGGACGACCAAGATCTGGCTTGGGACATTCCGGCCTTGGTCGCTGCCTGGCCACAAACAAGGCACCGTTTAGCTGCCCATTCGTCTACCATCATGTAAAATCTAAATCTAAGGGCCTGTAATGGTAGATTCGCAAACGATCAACCAGCCAAAGATGACTTGTATTGGGCATAATAGTAGCTCACTAATTGATTATATTTTCATCTCTGCGACTGACTGGGAATGGGCGACCAATTTCAGAATACTCAGTAGGATAGAAAGTGACCATCTTCCCCTCCCCATCAGTCTCTCATGGGATTTGGCGGAGTATGGCCCTGGAGTTATTGACTTGGGACCATTAGAGCCGGGGACTGAGCGTTCGTAAAGCTCTGAACTGGGCCAAAATTGTATCTATCGAGTGCAAACAAAAACTGTATGTCCCGATTCTGACCAATATAGAATCTATCTGTAACCCGGGGACTGAGCGTGTTACAATCCTGACAGAGTTTTTAAAAATTAAGGGCAACATCTTACTGTATGTATCAGTACCTGTAATAACAAACAAGCGAAGAGCTGTGGGTGGATCTGGATGGTACGATTGGGCCTATTGAGCTGCAATGAAAGCCATTGTAAAATGTATTGGACACCCACTGAGGGTCGACAAACCTAAATTGAAGTTCCCAAGATTTGAGTACAAAAACTTAATTTTGACAAAAAAGAGAACATTGTAGGAGGACCAATGGAAGGGATTATTAATGCCGACTACGTCAGAGACAATATGGGCCTTATTAGAAGTGTGCTGGTCTGGAAACAAGCTTACTGGCACCCTTGTTTCCAGATATGACCCTTTCGGGCACAGCAGCCATGGTAGGCAGGCTCTTCACGGGAGCACCGGCATTGTTGCTAAAGGTGTCGGTGCTCCCGTGTCCCCATACCCATAGAATCCCATAGGACTCTATGAGAATGGGGACTAACAATTTGCTGCACCTGACTCGGGCCGCAGGACTCGTAATGAGGCGGTGGCACCGGGAAGTGAGGTGCAGATAAGTTATTACAGGTCCGGCTGCAACCCATCGTAAGCACCGGCAGGGTAACCGCCGGAACCGTAATGAGGCCCAATGTCCTATTTTGGAAATTGTTGTCCGACAGTGACTCCAAAGCGGATCAACGACTGGCTTGTTACATTGGTAAGGAAGAATCGAGGGCACATTTTTCTAGTTTGTACTCTATTGTCTGTTCTCTACTCCCCCCAGTAGTCATTGACTGCGTGCTAGGTGAAGATGTGCCGTACATTACGCTCAATGAAGCTGAGGATTCAATTGGTGCTGAAAAGAGTGGTAAGGCGGCAGGCCGAGATTAAACAGACCTATTTAAAGATGAGCCGTCTATTTGGGCCACTATACTATGCTGGATATTTAATGCCATACTGGCTAGAGGGAAGATTCCCAATGCCTTGCTGAAATCTGTTATTGTCCTAGTATATAAAAAGGGTGGAAGGGACAGTCTGGCTAACTACAGACCCATCTCTCTTTTACATGGGGCCGGTAAGCTGTTCAGGAAAGTCATATTGAACCATCCAAAACTCTGGACTGGCAGCAATTATGTGATTTGCGTACATCAGGCTGGTTTTAAGAAGGGCCGGGGAACAGTGGACCAATGCTTTATGCTCTAACTCATAGCTCCGAAGTACACTGTTTTACATAAAATGCACATGTATGTCTTATTTCTGGACCGAGGACTGCATTTGATTCTGTGTCTCAGGTGGAGTTGTTGAGAGTATTGACAAAATGGAAGATTCCTCAGTACCTTATTACTATATTATCACTTCTCTACTCTGACACAGAAGCTTGTGTCCGATATGGTCTGGCAGGTGAACAGACAGCCTTCTTTGGGGTAGGCTTGGGTGTAAGGCAGGGGTGTGTCTTGGCCAGACTATAATTTAACATCTATATTCAAGAGATTATAGATGCGTTATTAAATGGGTGCCAGGACTGCCCTAATTTGGCCTCAACCAGGTTCCTGGCATTGTTTTATGCGGATGACTCAGTGCTGATTGCTATTACGTAACAAGGTCTTAAGCAAACCCTATTTGTTTTTTTGAGGAAGTGCAAAGATCTTGGCCTTACTGTAAACACATCTAAAACCAAGTCAATGGACTTTGTACCAAATCGAAGGAGGCATATTTCAATACATCTGATGATAGAGGGAGAAGCAATTGAGCAGGTTAATAGTTTTGACGACCTTGGAGTAAGATTTCAGGCATGCCCAGGATGGAAGGACCAGACCAGCAGGGCGGCCCTTACACTGGAAAGATTTTGAGGCCCCATTTTATCTTTTTGTACTCGTTATGGAGCTGGTGCTTTATCACCAGCAGTGAAGCTGTATTAGAAGCAAGCATTGTCAGCAGCACTTTATGGAGCAGAACTTTGGGGGTTTGCGAATGTTGAGCGGATGTTTGTCAGGGAGAACTCTTTTATGAAAAACCTATTACTATTACCTGGTAGCGCACCAACTGCCCTTGTCCATTTAGAATATGGCACCATCCCTTTGTCTGCAAAAATAGTGTTTAGACCAGTATTATTTGCCTTGAGACTAAAGATGGGGCTGGAATACTTGGAACATGGCTGGCTTTAAGGCATATTTAGATGTAATTACGCCAGCTTATGAAAGATCACTATATGCAAGGTTTAGACTAGGAATTCTGACCATTGCTGCCTCTACGCACACATGAAAAATGCCCAATGTGCGGTGCTGGCAATGAGACAGTCTCTCATTATCTTCTACTCTGTAAGGCGACCCTGTGGTTAAGACTGATGTATTTCAGAGCTATCTTGCTGGAGGCCAGTATCTATACATTTGGCCTGTCTATTATCCTCTTTTGGGTTTAGCGCCAATAATGGTGTGTATCCAACCAATGACCCACCCAATTTCACCACAGTGGGTAAAGGGGGAAGCAGTACCTTGGAACATGTTTGTTGCCAACCTTCCCGCGATTGTGAAGGATATGTGTGTTTACCAATGCGCGGAGAGCGATCACTATCCAATTCTGGCACATTCAAGGCTGCAGGCAGCATTAACAGACAAAAGAGTCTGGGTGACTCAGCATTGATCCTGGTTTAAGTCGCATCACATGGAGTGACTCTAACTTGTGATGTCTTGAGCAATGTCTTGATATCATCCCGCGTTACCAAACTGGTTTTAGGAAGAAATCTAGCACAGGTACTGACTTGTTGGCCCTTACTACTGCAATACAGCAGTCATAGATGGTGAGGAATGTCCCAGTCTTTGTGGCATTTATTGATTTAAGAGCAGCATTTGACACCATTGACCGCAACAGGCTGTGGAGCAAGCTGCAAAGCCTGGGCATTCCTCCAGGCCTACTTAAGATGCTGGTGCTTTTGTATTCCCAGACAAGGGTCAAGGTAAGGGTGGATCAAACAGGTGGTTGAACCACCTGGATACCAACCTACAGGGGCCTGAAACAGGGCTGTACCCTGGCCCTGATTTTATTTAATCTTTATATGGCAGACTTGGGTGTGGCCCTGTGTCATTCTACTGTGATTCTACCTAAGCTTTGCACTAAACAACTTCAATGACTAGGCTACGCAGATGATTGGCCATTTTAGATTTAACCCAGGGAGGCCTACACAGCTCCCTGAATAAACTAAATAGTTAGGCGGATGAGAATTCACTGATCATTAACATCTTTATACCAAGATTATGATCTTTGACCCACCAAAGAAGAAGAGAAAGCTAAAAGCGTCTTGGGAATTGGCAGGTCTGAAACTGCAGGAGGTAAGGGTCTATAAATACTTGGGAATACTTCTGGAATCTTGACTGAATCGTATGGCCCAGTTGGATCAGGTGGGGGGTATTTGTTCACTTGTACAAAAGGGGAGGCCCTTCGGTGGGCTCTGTTCTCCATCTGTATCAAGCCAAGGTGCTTCGAATGATGACATATGTAATGGAATCATGGGCACTATATAAAATTGGAGAACTGTCTAAGTTGAAATGAGGGCTGGTAAAGAGCTGGTTACGACTACCAACTCATACTGCCTTTGAAATGATTAGGTTAGAATTCAATCTCCTGTCTGTTGACCAGAAGATGGCCTTGGGATGTCTTACTTTTTATTGGAAAATGGTTAATGCAACAGCAGGTTCACTGTTAAATCGAATCCTGGAAGCGTATATTCCACAAGCCAAATACATGCTAGATAGCAATCTGGCTAGAATATGTGAAGTAGCAGGAAAATGGCTAAAGATTGCCACAGGTAATATTTTGGGTGAATCCCATGCGGCACTATAAATTAGTGCTGAAAGCTATTGTTTTCGAGCTAGGGGCTGAGCAGGCACTGGTTAATGTAGGAATAAGGAACAATGCCACAGAGTTTGTGCACCATATTCAACAAAGGAGCCATCCGGCAACATACATACAGGATTTTTTGGTAAATTATCTGATCTGAGACTACCTGACGATCAAGTGTAACTTGGTAAGAACAAGGGAAACAGAGGGAGCCTGGCAAATGATCCAGAAATCGGAGAGGGAATGTCTATTATGTGGAGAGGGTGTAGCCAGACATTTGTTATGTCAACATGAAGCACTGGGGACCTTAAGAATGGAAGCCGGTTTAGCCATTGGATGGGGATCCAACATACATGAGGAGGAGCAATGTGAGAAATTTATGAGTGGAAATGACCAGGTCAGTACTATGTTCCTTAGCCTGTTTTGGAAGAAAATAGAAATGATGGAAGTTTTCTTGTGATGGGGAAGGAGGATGGTGAGGACCCACACGTTTTAGTTGGGGTTTTAGGATAATTAATGTTTTTTTAATTTCCTTTGTGATGTTTTGAATGTACTTTGTGAAAAGTTGAATAAACTAAAATACAATAATTAAAAAACATTAAATTAAAAAATGTGAATAAAAGAACATAGTATTAGACGTTGGTTTAGTCTTTTGTCCATGACTGCTAAAAGAAAGTGTCAATAGACCTTATGCATGATCCTCATTGCTAGAACTAATGCAAAGAAAATCACATTGTCTCAGGAGGATAGCTCAGCAGCAACGTGCTCGCCTTGGAAGCAAGACGATATGGAGCAACATCGGTTCGATCCCTGTGTCCGCGCGTTATAAATAACCTATCATATCATATTATTTCGGGTGAGGGCTATCAATGAGAAAACCAACAGACCTGAATGGTGTCCCTTGACTTACCCCTGGGTAACATGAACAACCCCAGGACTTTCTCATAAATGGTGCAAGACATGCAATAAGGTTCAAAGACCAACAAACACTTATAGGAAAAGGTTTAATAATGCTGGTAATATTTAAAGAAATTAAACACAACAAGGCACATTTTTACTTTCATTCAGTAATTAATAAAAATGTATTGGAGAAAATCCACGAAAGGAAAACCAGGAAAAATAATTCAAATGGTTTTCAGTAATAAGTGAATAGGAGGAGTAACACACGTGCAAGGTTCCCCATGGGAAGCAATGTTATCCAAAGGTACATTTGAAAATGTTTTAAAAACTGACCAAGTCTCCTTTTAAGAGATTTCCAGTTTTGTAAAATAATTAAAGCATGCAGTCATTTATGTTAACGCATTCTGCAATTATTGAAATCTTACTGATTATGGGAAATTGGTTGGGGTGGAGAAAATAGATGCAGATTTCTGTACATTGTAGAAGCAGAATTTCGGAATAGCGACTTGTGTTTGTATGATGATGATGTTGCATCTGCTATGAATTGCTCTTAATTCTCATGCTTAACTATTTTAACAACATATAATCTGATTATGTATTGTAATGACTACTATTTCGTCCCTTTATAGTTAAATATACTAGAAACGGCAAAAATCCAAACATACTATTTTTTAACAATTTCTTTTATTTTTAACAATGAATGTTATCCTTTTGCATTGAAATCGATTGTGTACGGTAGCCAATCCCACCACAGTGGTGCGATTTTTTTATAATGCAGAGAAGTGTGTCTGCATGCCCTCCTTTACACCCTGAATGGAGTCCCAATGCAGATTTTCTATTTACGGAAGGAACGCTCTTGAAAATAATTGAATTCAAACTTTAGGAGACGTTTAGCATGTTTACCTCTATCTTTATTTTTAATGGAGGCGCAAAATAAAGCTTCTTAATTTCGCACATTGTTTTAACCCCATAACTTTATGCAGCATTCAACTTCACTGAACCTGAGGCTGATGCCCAAAAAGCTGCAAAACTCAGCTTCCATGTTTCTGGGACCTGGACAAATCTCACATCAGGCACACATTATAACAGTAGATTGGGGCCTCGGACAGCCCAGTATTAAGTGCACTTTAGGCTTTATTTAAATACAAGTGAAACCATACGCCTCCCACATGCACCGGGAACTGCAGGGCCTTGGGGTCAAACATAGTGGTTTAAAAGTACACTTTGATTGCTGCTGCCCGAGAATTGGTCAACTGAGGATTTACAGAAGGGTGTTTGATATAAATCATGTTGATGGCCAATTGTCTTTGGATTTAGGACTGCTGCATGAAGTATTGATTGACTGCTTTCTTTTTCAATGATTAGTTACTAGAGTTGGAGAAGAGAACTCCCCAACTTGATCGGTAGAATCACTGGTATTGATACTGGATGGAGAGTGGTCTGCCTTGCTTTAAAGCGTTGCCAATAGCCCCCATGAGGTTGAGGTGGAACCATCATCAAGTTGAGTTCCAGGAGCCAGAGTAGCCATTACCAGTTAGTTACACCAAGAAGTCCCAGGAGCCCATGAGCAGTGGGCTAAAGAAAGGTACTGCAGGAGCTGAAGCATTTTGTTGGGTTCACTTTATTGTGCTGAACCGTCAAACACTGGCAAATAGCAAAGGACTGACATGGAGCTCCTGAACCTGCTCAGGAAAGACTCAACTTCATTGATACCACAAATAACATGTACCAGCCCCAGCGTTTTCATTGGGAAAAGAAGTGCTGACATTGAAGTATCTGAGGTTTTGCACAACTCCGTGAAGCCATGTTCAGCTACAGCTTGTGTATTGCGACACTGGGTTTATCTAAAGAGATTTCCTTTTCTGAAAAAGGACCGTTGGAAGTCTCTGGACACATTTGCCATTACACTGCAGACTGGCCTCCGGAAGACAACTTTTCCTTATCTCTTCTTAGAGATAAACAAAAGCTGACTTTTGTTTTCAGTGCAGGTGCTTGAGAAGTCAATCTGACTTTATATATCTCTTTTTGTCCTTGGCCTAGGTCCCACCATGAGTAAGGTAGGTTTGTCTCTACCCTGTGTCAGAATGTAAGGTAGACTTACCCATAGCTAGTGAACAGGAGTTCACACATGTCCACCAGTGGTAAACGTGGCTGAGCACACACTTAGGGAGGGTGGCTAGGTATACAGCATACTTCTTATAATATTCAATTACAAGTGTATAAATATTAAAATATAATGTCCCACAATATAGTAGTGAAAATATATCTTTAACTGATGTGCAGGTGAGCAAACGTTAATTCAGTTTAGAGAAGAGTAACTACATAAAAAACTCATTCGCAGGTGACCCTACCCTAAGGTCGCCATTGTAGTTCAAGAACATTATGGGTCATCTATCTCCTAGGTTTACAAGTTGGGGTCTTGCTACACCCAAAGGCCAGTAGCTATAAAACTGAGATACACTTCTTCATAGGGCCCAAAATCGATGTACGCACACTGCAGGTCTGCCCTCTCCGTTATAGGAATTCAACTACGAGCTGTCAAAGCCTGAGTAGTTTGTTAAGTTATAGATCATCAAGAGAAGAGCAAGTCTCCAGTTTGGTTCTGGAGATTCTGGGGCTGAAATAGAAGACTTCCACATATATAGGTCAATGTTGGAGCCAGGGGAGATGCTGCTGAGGTGTAAATATGGGAAAATGGAACTGGGGTACGGTGCAGCTATCTGGCAACTGACATCACAGGTCCAGGTACCAGGAGGTGCATTTGGTAATTCAGCAGCACAGATGAGGTATGTCTATGTTCAATGCTTTTTGTGTTTTTGGGTTTATTATGACAAATGTGTTTTTTAATATTAGTGCAACACAGTCAAAAGTATTTCAATATATCAATATAACGAAAGGGACACACTCAGGGGGGGACTGGCCTATAGGGGGCTCTGGAGATTTCCCAGTGAGCCTCTGCACCCTTGGCCTCTTTTGTATGGTATTTCCAAATTTTCTCATAGGCATTGGGCTTGCTGAAAATGTGTCATACGGGGCCCACTTTGAACATTATTTCCAGGGCCTCTTTTGGTCCCCAGTAATTATTTCCAGGGCCTCTTTCAGTTCCCAGTCCACCCCTGGACACACTACATGAATAAATACAGTAAAACATTAAATGCAGGATAACGACAGTCAATTATGGCATACAGATTTAATTAAGTAAACTTTTGATAACCCCCCGAACTTAGTAATATGATAGACCAAATTGATGTAATGACCCATCATATAGCTGTTCCAAAGATCATCTTCCCATGCGGATTGATTTTCACATTACCATCCATATACCATCAAGTGTTGTCTACATACAGCATTGAGGCTTTTGCTTTCTGTTAATTGGTACTTGGTGGTTTGTAGAACATTGTTACCACATAGTCTACAGGTCTGAACAGATCTAATGATGTTATATCTGGCATCGCTAATTTCTCATGAGTCAACTTGCTTAAACTTGATTTTTGCATATTCCCATAATATTTTATTTTGGGGAAAAAATGTGCATAGACATAGTTCAGTCTTCCTAATATGATGTCAAATAAACAAGGCAGTATTCCTCTTAGAGGCCAAGTACCCCAGTAATTGCTCGGAGACATACCTTTGCACAATCAATCTTGGATGTTTTTTATAACACTGATAGTTGATATGAGGGCTATGAGAGGCGACAAAGGGGCCCCAAACCTTAGCAGTACTGTAAATCTGGTCAATAACGCTGTCTCTCATGAAATTAGAGAAAGTCAAGTCGCTATAATTGTTACACATCCAATGATAATTATGATGTCATGCAACTAACGTTGCTCTCTACAAATAATAAATTCAGAGTGAACATATTCAATTGGTGTGCGAATCGAAAGTCTAAATATAGGTTCTAGTCATTTACCCTCAAAAAGATCTCATTCTTTTCTATATTTGTATGTCCACATTTCAGCCCGATAAGTCATAACAGGTCATATTTTTGCTTTATACACTTTTAAAATAGAGTTAACTGAGCAACCGCCATGCTTGCAGGCAAATTTACTTAGAGCACCAAGTTTCCATCCAACTAACAATTTAGTTTTATTAAGTTTTGGGGACCAGTTCAATGCATTATCAATGCCTAGGTATTTACATTTTGATACCGCTTCCACTTTGTTCCCATTCAAAGTCCATGAATATCTCTTTTACTTGTTGTTCATAGGAGGATGAACAGCCATAATCTTCATTTTGTCAATGTTGATCTTGAGTTTATTCACTTTGGCATAATTACTAAGCAGATGCGGTTGTTTCTTCAACCACTTAGTAGAGCTATCTAATAAAACAAGGTCATCCACATACCCAACCCAGTTAATGGGATACTGGCCCAGTTGAGGATGGCCAATGGCTAGGAAAAAGCACTGGCAACTAAAGATTAAAGAGAGTTGGGGCCAGTATGCAACCCTGCTTCAGCCCTCATATGTGGATATCCAGTCCATCAGTGACCCCCTGTCCCCCTATTTGATCAGACTCTCACCCGCATCTTGTCTTGCAGGGCTACGATCATTCTCAACAAGCCTGGAGGGATATTCCACTTTAAAAGTTTCTGCCAGAGCAGCCCCCATTTAACTGTATCAAAGCTAAACTAAAATCTACAAATGATACGTATAACGATTGTTGCCAAATGATCCAAACCTGTTGCATAATTGTAATTAGGGCTCGTGTGTTATCTATAGTTTTGTTAAGCTTTTAAAACCCTTTTTGATTTATAGGGACAAACTTGTTTTCATCACTTCAAGAGTTCATCGCCATCAACAAGAATCGTGCAAACACTTTGGCTATAGTGTTACGCTCATCTGGTCTCTGCGGAGGCGTTGGGGCATGGTTGCAGTCCTCCCAGGATTAAGATCACCCGTCCGGTCTTTCCCTCTGTGGACAAGCTGTGAGCGGCGGTAAATGGTGACACTGCTCCTGCGTGGATATGAGAAAACTTGAGTGCACTGTTTGCTGACTGTTGTGACTCTCAAACCCTTCTACACAGGAACGATTTCTGTGGGTATGTACCGGCCCATAGGGCTCACCTGTTAATTATTGATGGTAAGCTCTCCATCCTGCTACTTCTGGCAGTCGCGCTTGTCGATGGGATCTAGTTCCTTCACTGACCCCTGGTAAGCAGTAGTCCAGTCCAGCTGTGACTATGCTTCTCCTCTTGTCTCTTTCCCTTTCCGTTTTCTCTTCTGTTTTCTTACCAATAGATGGAAATGCGTCTCAAAAGCAGCTGTGGGGGCGCAGAACGTGGCCAGGAAGAATATGGTTGAAACAGCAATGTCCGACAACAGGTGACTAATGGTTTAAGGCAAAGCGTGATATTCGGTGGTAGCGCAACCTTAAACTGAATGGGCCTCATTACGAGTTGCCCGGTAAAACCGGGTTCATTACTGGCATGCCAGAATGAGCAGGTCCGTGCTCGTATGAACCCGCTAATAGCGGGTGATTACGAGTGTGCGAGCATGCGCGTCCCCCCATGCCGGTAGTGGCAATACCGCCATGCCGCTAAAGGGCCTCCAACTCCCCTATACTGGCATCGCGGGACCCGCCCATAGCGGTACCGCCTCATACCAACCCCTAAATACCAGCATGGTAATACCGGCATGGTAATACCGTGTTCGCCAAAAAACTGACCCGGAAATTACGTCATCGCGCAGGAACGGGAAATGGGCTGGCGGCCATCTTTAAAAACACAATCCATTGCCATCCTCCATAACCACCAGCCGATACTCGGAGAGCACAGTGGAAATCCATAGAGGATGTCAAAGGCTACCAGGAAGAACACCCCCCGGCTGCGTAAACAGCGTTACTCTGACGCAGAGCTCACCGTATTAGTGGACACTCTAGCTGCACATGCAGAGACAAAACAATCCCACGACAAGAAGCTGGAGGTGCAGCAACAAAAGTGGCAAATCTGGCAGGAGGTAGCCCGCAAGGTATCAGCCGTAGGTCCCACCCCGCGCAGTGTGAGGGACTGCAGGAAGCGGTGGGATGACCTCCGGTTGAGGGTACACAATATCATGGCCTCCAATCGGAGGGAGGCCATGGCCATAGGCGGGGATGCCCACCCCCCTGCCAAATTGATGCCCTGGGAGGAGACGGCCAGCAGATTCATCAGTCCTGAGTCCATCGAGGGATTATGCGAGATGGAGATGGGTGCGGCATCAACCGCGGAAGGAGGCGAGTGACCCTGCAGATCCCTGTAGGGGAGACCATGAAGTAGCACAAGTGAAGTGGTAGAGAGTCTAGGCAAGGCAATGCATGTCCCAACACCCACATGACCATACCCAAATACAGATGGCGGGCCAAACGCTGCCACACTGAAATGCATGCTGAGTGCCCATCCCTTAACCAACACACAGCCAACACACCTGGAGCTTGCCCATGTGATACTTCACACAAACCCAAAATCAATGGCATGCCACCTGCCATGCAGTGAATGCTTACATGCCCCCTCTGAATACCCTGCGTGACACACCTGTAAGACATGAAAGCATGATCAAATGAATAATGAACAGCACCGCCACTGCCATGTCACACCATCACTGATGCCCTGCATCTCTTCTACCCCCCTAGGCACTGATAAAGAATAAGCAACCCAGGAGACAACTGTGAGGACACCCACCTCACACCGTAAGAAGAGGGCAACCACCACCACCACCTCCGCTGGAGACAAGCAGGCCACACCCACACCTCTCCAAGGGGAGTCCCTGGAAGCACCCGCCTCCACTGGGGAAGAACTTGATGCCAGTGTGAAGCCTGAGGAAGACACTGAGGTGACATGCCCGGCCACCCCGCGCCCCGTGCTCACCCCCTCGCCCCAACACCTGCAGTCACCCACCTGCAGTGAAGTTGATCCCTGCCTCTGTGACTGTGACCTACCCACCACTGAGGAGTCCAGTCCCGAAAATGTCATCCACATCACTGCACAACCCACCACTCCAGCCCCCTCCAGAACTCTGGAGACACGATTGTCGATGGTGGAGGCCCAACAGGAGGCCATGTTAGACCTACTCCGCCAGTACATAGCAGACGGGGAGGAAACCAGGCGGGGTATTACCACAGCAATTGCAGGGACCACAGCGGCCATCGAAGCAAACACAGCCGCTGTCAATGCATCGGCTCGGCTAATGAGGGACTGCCTGGGGGCGGTGACACAGGTGCTGAGCTCAATGCTGCTTCATATGCAGCGGCCACGGCTTGCAGGAGGTGTGGAACCTACCAGCGAATCACCTACTACCTCCACACCAGCTTCATCTGTCCCCACCAGCCCAGTGCGCCACATACGTAGGAGTGCAAGGCACACTGAAATGCCACCTCAAGACAGACAATGGTAGTGGGACACAAGGTTGGGGGTGAAGGGGTGCATCTTTTGGAGACTATTGGGGGTGTTGGTGTTTGTTGGGGGGTCAGGGAGTTTGTTGGGGGGACTGGGAGTTTGTTGGGAGGTCAGGGAGTTTGTTGGGGGGGTCAGCAAGTTTGTTGGGGGAGTCTGGGAGGGGGGAGTGGGCACATTTTTGCTGTTGTAAATAATACACACGTTGTGATAAGAAAAATCCATGGCTGGACATTGTTATTTTTGTGTGCATCCATTTAATGTGGTACGGTGTTCAGTGCCCAACTCCCAACATTCCCTGTGTGCATTTCCACATTGGCCCAGTGTCTGACTGACACGACTCTTTCATAGTCCCAGTATTTCAGAAGTATTCATGAATTAGTGCTTGGCGTACAGCATAGCCATCCCGTGCATCACATACTGGTAGGGGGCTACTTCACCTCCGTCTCCATCCTCATCATCCTCACCCGGCCCATGCATGTCAATGTCAGGTGGCAGTGGTACATTTCTCCAGACGCACATGTTGTGCAGCATGACACAAGCCATGGTGATCTTTGCCACCTTCTCAGGCCTATATAGGAGTGCCCCACCAGACCTGCTGAGGCAGCGGGACTGCCCCTTCAACAGGCCAAAGGTCTGCACAATCACAACACGGGTACGGGGGTGCACACAATTGTACTCCTCCTCATGGATGTTCTGCGGGTTACCACAGGGGTGAGTAGCCACAGCCTCAAGGGATATCCTCCATCACCTGCAAGCAGATTCAAATAGGTGTGTGTCACTCTGAACTGCCACATTCAGGGAGCACAGTCATGGCGGCAGCTATTTGGTGTGGCCATGCACATGTCCCTGTAAGCATGAAAAAATGTTATCTAGGTGCAATCTATACTGTCATGAGGTGTGGTAGTCTGGATGGCGTTCAATAGATGATGCAGGGTGTAATCATGCATGCTGAGGCAGATATTCTGTGGTAGTGCAGCAATGTATTGACTCCAATTCATGCTGTTCATTATTTACTATGCATGGTCACACTGCCCACATTGCCACACTTGCCATCCTGTTCATTCATGCATTGTTTGCCATCACCAGGGTGGCCTGGTTGTGCCTCTTACTTGTTCTCATCGATATGCATTATTTGTGATATGTGGCCCAGTGAAGTGTCATGTACCGTTTGGCTGGGTCAGGTGAGGAGTGTTTAGCTCTGCATTCATTCTCCACTCACTGGCTATTGCCACCCAGGTGTACTATTAACCCCCCCTTTCCCACCCTGGTGAAGTATCCCCCCCTTTCCCACCCGGGTGCAGTAGCCCCCCCCCCTTCTGCATCCGCACACATGAGTACCCCACAGCATGGCCATGGGCCTGTTGTGCAACTCACCGAGCAGCCAGGCACATGGTCCGGCATGTCGCTCCATGTGACGGGGTGCTGGAGTCACATACCATTTGCACATTGATGGAGTGGTATTGCTTGCGATTGCGTTACACCGCCTCTATGGCATGGGGGACTACCAATTCCACATGGGTGCAGTTCATGGCACCAACACAATTGGGCATGCCTGCCAGTGCATGGAAGCCTACTTTGGTTTCGGCTATCTCCTGGGCTGTCCATGGTAGGGATATGTGGGTGCTTGCATGCTTCAGGAGGGCATCCAGCACTTGGTTCAGCATGCGTGAGAATAGTGGTTGTGAAATGCCATGCAGCTGGCCCACTGTGTGTTGGTAGGTGCCTGTGGCCAGGAAGTGTAGCACAGACACCACCTTTAGTAGTGGGGGGATGGCAGTGCGTATTTGTATGTGGCTGGCAATGTCATTCTGTATCATGTCCACTATGGTGGTGATGGTGTCACGGTCCAACCGGTACAGGGTGTGGATCTGCTCAGGGGTTAGGTTGAATGGGCTGGGTCTGGTAGCATTTTGGTGCAGGAAGGGGTGTGGTGTGTAGGTGTGCTCCTTTTGTACTGGGCCACTCTACATTGCCTACACCTGTGGGGGGGTTGTGGTGTGTGGGTGTGCTCCGTTCATACTGGCACAGCCTCCTTTGACTCCACCTGTGGGGATTGTGTGCACCAGTGGCAGCTGCCTTGTATCTTGGTTGCTGTTTGCGGGTGGTCCGCGATGCCTGTTTTGCCGGCATCATGCAGCCCGTTATTACTGGATTCGCAATGCCGGTATTTGCATGTTTGCGTGGGTTGTAATTGGCACCTATTACCGGCATACCAGTATTTCCTGCCTGAAGAGGCGCGTGTATGCGCCTATGCCGCTATTTGGGCACAGTAAATAACGGTGCCGTTAATACCGGGTTTGTGGGTCAGAATGCTACGGAACGTTAAATGATGCCGGTATTTACATACCGGCATCATTTTTCCCTTACCGGCATACCTCGTAATGAGGCCCAATGTCTTTTAAGTGTCTAACCTTGCCTTTCGTTTTTACTTGCAGGTGCTGCTATCGTTGACGAAGCGTGTCATGTTTTGGTGAAGACATTTGTGTGTTAGGGTGAGTGTTTTGAACATGATCCGATCTTGTACTGGAAGCCAATGGGGATCCTGTCTAGTTGAGGAGATATGTGCAGATCTGGGGGTGTTAAGTGCAGCTCTTAGGGCGTTATTTTGCAGAACCTGGAGTTTTCGATGTTGCAGATCTTGGTGCCGGCATATAAGGCATTGCAGTAGTCTAGTCGAGTCAGGACTAAGACTCTGGCCAGAGTGATACAGCTGTCGGATGACAAGAATGGTCTGCAGGCATTGATAAGTTTGCAAGTTTAAGTTGTAGCTGATATGGTGGAATTAACTTGTTTTGACAGTGTGAGCGACAAGTCCAAGTATAATCCCAAGGTTTTTACCTCGTTGGAGACTTTGTGTTACCATCGATGTTAAAGAATTTGAAGGCATCATTTAGTTTGGCAAGCCAGAGTTGTGAGCCTATCGTCAGCAACTCGGTCTTGTCGTCTTTCAGGCATAACCCATGATGAGGCATCCATGTTTGGATAGTTAGGTAGATGGCATTGAGTGTGGCGGTGTAAGTAGCATTGTCCCCAGTGATAGGTATCAGGATTTGGGTGGCATCTGCATAATTAGTGTAGGTGACACCAAAGTTGTCAAAACGGTCGAAAAGAGGTTTAGTAAAGATGTATAATGTTGGAGATACACACTATCCTTGAGGTACTCCACATGAGACAACGGTGGGTGGTGTTCTGTCTGTTAGGAATGATTTTATCCATTGAGTGGCATTAGGGGAGAAATGTGCTGCTGAGGCCAAGTGTTTTCACAGGATGTACGAGATCAAATGCAGCCACGAGGTCAAGGAGAAAAATTAGGGCTAGTTTCCCTATGTCTTTTAGGTCATCCATTCGGATTTTTAAGTCCAAGAGTGCTGTTTTCCTCTATATCTCGGGCAGAATCCTGACTGTCATAGCCCAAGGATATTATTGGCTTCCAGATATTTCTGCATTTGGAGGTAAGCTACCCTTTCTAGAATTTTCAATAGAAAGGGAAATGTAGTTATTGCCGGTAGTTGGTAGGTATGTTTGGGTCGAGGGTGTTTTTTTAATAGGGGTAACAGCCACGCGTTCTTTAGGTCGGTAGGGACAAAATTGTTTTTGAAGGAGGCATTGATAAGATTTGTGATGAAAGGAGTAAGTTGCGGGGTACAGTTGTTGATGAATGTTGCAGTGCACGGGTCACCTTGGCACCATGAGGGTTTTAGACTTGAAATGATTTGGAGGACTTCTGAGTTTGTGGCACTTCATTGTTGATTAGGACGTTTGCGTGGTTACTGGAAGGTCCAATGAGGTTGACTAAGGTTGTTTTTGCTTCAATTTTCGACTGAAGTAGTGTGATTTTGTCTTGGAGAGCCTTCTGGATGTTCAGACACCAGATTGCATCCTTGTTGCAGTTTTCCACTGGGGGAACCAAGGATTCTAATTCTCTAAGGATTGAGACGATTTCTTTTGTTTTTGAGTAAGCCTTGGTGATGCTTTCATTGTACTTTTTGTTAGGAGGACTTGTTGCTTGTATTCTGACAAATTCTCGTTTATTTGGTTCAGTGGGAAAAAAATTCCAGTGAGATTCAGCTTTTCTCTTAGCACTTATTAGTGTTTTTAAGGTAGGAGCTAGTTTGTCTAGGACTGCCAGTATAGTTTAATTGTACTATTTGGTCATTTTTGTCGGGTCATAATTACCAGAGTGTTGTAGTACTAAAAAGGGTTACATTGGCCCTCAT
This sequence comes from Ambystoma mexicanum, assembly GCF_040938575.1. NCBI lineage: Eukaryota > Metazoa > Chordata > Amphibia > Caudata > Ambystomatidae > Ambystoma > Ambystoma mexicanum. Next base: position 410,092,377 of record NC_090923.1, on the reverse strand, counting down.
TACGACCCTGGCGGAGAACCATGGTGCAATTTGCACCATGGTCCATGGCGCTAAGCTGCCAACTCCGCCATGGTGGTTGGCGGACTTACCGCCCCATTCCGACCTTGGCGGGGCGGTAAGTCCCCAATCCCCATTTACCCTTCCCCATTCCCATTTTTTGCCCCATAGGGTATAATGGGAGTGGGGAAGGCGTTAATTACGCCACCGTAAATTACGGTGGCGTAATTAACAACAAGTCCCGTAGCGCCATGGATTTTTCCGCCTGCAAAAAGCAGGCGTAAAAATCACCATGGCGCTACGGGAACTCGTAGTCAGGCGGAAAGGTACGCCATGCTTTACGCCGGCGTAAACCCCTTTCCGCCAGGGTCGTAATGAGGGCCATTGTCACTTTGGTCAAACAGTTAAGAAGATTCAGAATGCAATTAACGTTCAATTTGCTGCCTTCATTTATGATCACTGGTTCATGGCATAAAATACTGTGCAACAAAAGGAAATGCAGATCATGTGATAGTGTTCTGAGTACTCGGCACCTACTCACACAATGTCTTGCTCTTCAAGTAATATACGCTCAGAATTATACCAAATATGTAAGCAACATCATTAATGTCAGGTTCTATGAATTCTGGGATGATGTGGTTTGGGGCAAATCAGTTGTTTTCAGCAATGCCATTTTTAGAGTATGTAAATGTCCTGTTCTAATGATATCTGATATAAAGATGAATTAGTTAATGAAATTGCTTCATAGTCTTTACTTGTGGTGCACATTGCATTTATTGAAGTAGTAAATACTTTTTGTACTATATATTGTATACCTGCCATGATATGATAATGAGTTATATTGTATTCTTTTTTTAAAATTATTTTTATTAACATTTTCAATCATAACAGCAATACCCCCTTCATCTCCCAGTTACCCCCCTCCCCGGGCCGAGTTCCAGTGTAACCTTCTTCTACCACGTTTAAAGTCTTGCATTCTAATTTACTTAATATTCAAGATTCTCAGGTTGTGAGGACAGCTACCAGCTGAACCTCCTAAGAGGTATTCTTCCTTTCCTCTCCTTCCCCCAGAAGCTCACTATCTCCAGAGCTCTGGTTCTGCCTAGGCTGGACTATTGTAAAAGCCTCTTTCTAAATCTACCTGCTTCTACTCTTTGCCCTCTGCAACTAATTCAGAACTGGACTGCAAGACTTGTCCTTGGCCTCAAGCCCAGGGATCGTATCTCCCCAGGACTGAAATTTCTGCACTAGCTCCCAGTGGCTGCGAGGATTAAGTTCAAAACCATCTGCATTGTCCACAAGGCCCTCTGGGCCTGGGGCCTCAATACCTTCAACTCTCTCTTCCTAAATATCTTCCTTCTCAAGCTCTTCGCTCATCTGCCTCCAATTCCACCATGGTCAGTCGCTTCTCCAAGCAACGAGTTGGTGGTAGATCTCTTTCCTCAGCTGGGGCCTCCCTCTGGAACAATCTCCCTGCCCCCCTGAAACTTAAGGAGAAAGCTCTCTGGTTCCGGAAGCACCTCAAAACCGTTCTCTTTGCTTCTGCTTTTTCTCCTACTCTCCCCTGCTGACTTCCTGGCTGAAACTGAAACTGCACTGGTTACCTGGCCACCCTCTGACCTCGGGCCCAGGTCCCCTCCCCCACCAGTCGCCCACCTGCACTGCCTTCCTGGCAACCCCCGCACTTGGGGGCTGTTTCTGTATCCCTACAGTCCCACTACCTACATCACTTCACACTTGATGTCTGCACTTAAACTTGCACTTGCCACCAGCTGGCCGTACTTATTGTTTATTTATTCTTTTATCCCATGTACTGCACTTCCCCCATGCCCCTTTCCTTGCACTTGCGTGATCTGAATGACACTTGGCCTAGTAGGATCTTTGTGTGTCCTCCCTCTGTTCTCACCTCCCGTGCCTCGTGGTGCCTTGAAACACTTCTGTATAGGCACATTATAAATGCCATATCATATCATATCATATCAATGCTCATTCCTTTTGACATTTTTCATATTGTCCTTGCACGATATATGTCATCTATTCCATTGGCACAAACTTGCATAGTTTAAACAGCCAATCTCTAACCGTTGGTGGTTTCTTCTGTTTCCACTCTCTAGCTACAACTGACCATGCCGCTATCAACATTAACATAAAAGCTTTGCTATGTGTTTTAGTAAGCAAATATATCTCGGGATCAAACAGAACATACAACCATTATCTAGGCATCAATATCATATTTGGGGAAATTACAGTCTTTATATGTTTCATAACTTCTTTCCAGAAGGTCCTCACATTTTGACAATCCCACCAAATATGTCTCCAATCCGCTTCTTACCACAGCCACACCAGCCCTGTTTTGTTACTGTTGGGAACATTGTATGTAGCTTTTCCGGGGTGTAGTGCCATTGAACCATGATCCTATACCACATTTCTCTAATCTGGATTGACCTTGTCAGTTTGGGACTCTTTGTCCACACGTGTATCCAATGTTCTCTGGATAGTTCCACTTCCAAAGTCTTTTCACATTTTTGCATATATCCCCAGGTCTGTTTCCTTTCTCATTCCATCAGAATTCCATACAGTTGGACACCATTTGTCTGTCTCCCGTGTATGTGGTTATGAACTTGACAAATCCTGTGAATTCTCTCCCCGCTGCTGTTTTACCCCCTGATCCCCATATCCAATGCCTTAGCTGATAGTATTCTAGCCTGTCCTTTTCCGATAGGCCATTGAACTGTTTACAATCCTCAAATAGGCTGATTTCTCCTTCAGGCATCATGTCTCGCCTTTTCACACATCCCACTGTCCGCCATTGTCTAAATGCTCCTTGCACCATCCATGGGGTGAATTGTGTGTTCCCAAATAAGGTAATAAATGGGGATGGGCGCATGGACAAACATATCTTGGGTAATAATTTATCCCATATATCACATACCCCAGCTAATACCTGGCTCGCCTGCATGTTTGTAACAGGGGTCTGGTATATGCTGAATTATCTAGTATCCATGCCCGGCAATATGCCGAGAAACTTCTGCATGTCCTTCACTATATGGGCACTGATAGTTGCGCGTACTGCTGCCGCCCTGTCTGGGAGTATTTTCTTACCATCTTTTGACATCAGTTGTCCCAGGTACAGCACTTCTTTTAGGCAGTACTTAATTTTTGTCTGTCTACTTTGTACCCTTTGTAGGCCAGTAACTTCAACAGTTTTATTGAATCTGATCTGCACTGCTCTTCACTCTCTCCGCAAATTAAAAGGTCATCTACATACTGTATTATTGTGCTCTTTGTGTCTATGTTGCAGAGGTCTTCATGGAGTATTCTATTGAAAATCCTTGGTCTCTCACAATATCCCTGGGGCAACCTGCAATGCTCATATCTTTTCCCCCCAGGGTAAATGCTGTCAGATATTGTGAGTCTGGGTCCAGTGGTACTGAGAAAAATGCATTTTTCAAATCCACCACTGTGAAACAAGTTGTTGTTTTTGGGATACAACATAAAATTGATGCGGGATTTGGTACAAGTGGAAATTCTTTCAGTATGACGTCATTAAGTGGGCCTAGGTCCTGTATCATCCTCCAAGCCCTGCCCTTTGCTTTTCTGATCTGATAAATTGCTGTATTGCAAGGTGAGTTTGATGGTACAATTATCCCCTGTTCTAGTAGGGCATGGATGGTTTCTTTTATCCCCTCCTCTGCTACTCTTGACAAGGGGTATTGTTTTACTCAGGGTAACACTGCACCGGGTTTGAGCTTTATCTTAACATGGGTTACTTCTTGCAAGAGCCCTACGTCATGGGGATTAGTCGTCCATGACATGGCTGGCACCTGTTGCATGTCGTCATTGAAAAATGCTGGAGGTGCACTGACAATGGCCATGAGGAGGTTTGTAACTGTCTGTTCTGAATCATTATGTCACATGGAATGCATATTTGCATTATTATTTCCCCATCAGTGTCACTGTCAGTGAATAGCTCCTTGTCTGTTAGGTCACGCAGTGCCATGTTGGGATCTACGCATACCACTGTTCTCCACTCATACCCATGCGTGTCCAATCCTATCACCACTCTTCGTTGCGCGGATACCTGCACACCTTGTAGATCTATGGACAATATTGACCCTGGTACCACCTCAGGGGCAACTACGGGCAAAACACAAATTCATAAGGCACTCTCCATTCTTGTCGTGTGATTTCTGGCATTACTCTTGCCAGAACTTGTATCCCTTGTATGAGCATATCTGGGTCGATTGGCACTCCCCGGACTGTTATGTTGTTGGCAATTATGTTTATCAAAATCATTGCTCTTATGGCACATATACCTGGCATTGAGCACTCTATTCCCCTTTCTGTGAAGGAGATGGTCATGTTAAGCTTACTGAGAAGATCCCTCCCTAGTAAATTTATTGGCGACTCTTTGTGATACAATAGGGGTGCTCACAATGTCTTCCCACCCACTGTTAAATACAATTCTTCAGTATAGGGAACAGTGACCACCACCCCAGAGAATCCTAGCGTTTCCAACTTTCGGTCCGTGAGCGGAAACCGGCCTTCCTTTAGATACGATTTTTCTGCCCCTGAATCCATCATGAAGATGAACTGTTTGTTTCCTATCTCTGCCCCCACCAGTGGTTCCTCGTCTGGGCTAAGGGTTGTCAATAGGATTGGACATGCAAGTGCTCTCTGTGGGCTGTCCTATTCTGGGTGTCTAGTTGTCACAGAGTGAGTGAAAACGCTGTCTCCCACCACTGCTGTTCCTCTGAACGGTGCTGGCGCGCCATTCGCTGTGCTAACGAATGGGTTACCCCATGTGTTTACCAAGTGGTTCTGTCGTGTGAATTGCTGCTGTGTACCTTGTGGTGGTGTTCTCTGTTCTTTCTGATAACGGGGGTCAATTTGATCTTGTCTATATCCACCGATAGGCAAGCCATGTGGGCTTCCTGGGTGGGGGGGACATACTGTTCATTCTGATAATATGCCATGGGGCGGGTGTGACATTCCCTTGCAAAGTGGCCCATATACCACATGACCAACATGTTCCTTGCCCTCCCCCTCTGGGTGCCTGTCCTCCGTACCCTCCTCATTGTCCCCGGTACCCACCTCCCTGCCATTGGGGCCCTCCATATTGTTCCTCTCCAGCCCATTGCTTCTGCCCGTTTGCTGCCCAGGTGACTGCCATTCTTGCTTGTATTGCTATTGGTCCCTCCTCCTCTTCTCCTTGCCGCTTTGTGGGGAAGACGGCTGATACTGCCGCGACCTTCACCAATTTAGTCTGTACAAGCTTTCCTTCGTCTGCCAACCTTTTCTGTGCAATCTCTTTCTCCCTCTCTTTGATCCTCCTACAGTGATGTACTATACTGCTCTGTATTTCTGGCCAGCCCTTGGCGTCTATCCCAGCAATTTTATCTAGGGCTTTCTGCCGTTCCTTTGGGAGGCCTCTCTTAATAATGAAGTAAAATAGGGATGTAGATTGGTCCCAAGCCATGCCCGTCTCCACCCTCCACATATCCTGCACCTGACGAATGTAAGCCGCAGCATGTTCGTCCTCCCCCATAATGCATTGCATCACTGATTGTAAATCGGGCGTATCTGGGAAGGTGTTCCTCAGTGCATCCTACACCTGCGCTCTCACATTGTTAAATGATGCCCCATCATGGTGGTCACAATCCAATGTCACCCCTGGGAACCCGGTCTTGACCCACACTCCATTAGCCTGGTCGCCCACTGAGGACACCAACAAGCTTTTGACATCAGCAATTGCCAACGGGACACACACTGTATTCTTCTCAAAAGCAGATATCCACTTACTCACCCCCCACTGAGAGCGGAAGCAACATTTTCAGTAAATTGGCCTTATCCATCTGTGCCCAGGGAACATAGTGAGGCCTCCCCGCCCACTTGTGTATTAGTGGCATCTGTAAATTTGACTTCCCTTTACTTTTACTCACCTTTGCCCCTTTTTTCCTACTTAAGGCCATTCTCCCAATCCTACTTCTTAACCTCCCAGGGTGCCACTCTTCCTCCTCGCCTTCATCACTCAACAGTGTTCGTCTTGGTGTACTCATGCCACCCGCTCTTGCTCCCTCCTCGTACTCATCTATGTCACTCCAACATTCTTCCTCCCTGTCAGATGTTACACTTCCCTGTCCGCCATTTGCCTGTTCCTCTTCTCCTCTGCTCACTCCTATGACTTTTAGGGGTGTCTTATCAATACAAAACAGGAAGTCCCCAGACTTCCACTCCTCTCCTGTTGGGCTTACTTGGGTTGTCAGGGCTGGGGGCGGCGGTGTCTGTTCGCCCCCAGGCAGGAGTTTGCTTTGCCCGCATATTTCTCTTAACTGAGTGTAATTCAGCTTGAGTCATAGTTATCTGAGTTTCGAAATCTTCTGTTAAACGCCCTAAATTCACTGGGGGTACACATGTTGGCCTGTACAACCCTTTTGGATCATAAGGGGGAGGGGGAGCCGCTGCCGGCGTGGGGGCACTTGGTTTGGGCACATATATGGGTTCACTATATCCCTCGGCGGGCTTAGTTAGTAATGGGTACCAATGTTTGGGGTCTTTTCCCTCCTGCTTCCCTTCTCCTCCCTCCTCCCCGGCTTTTATTGTTTGGGGCAGTTGTTCTCTGTTGTTACTTTTAATTTGTGGCACTTCCTCGAACAATCTCCACAAATTTAACACTTCTCTTCTATTCTGGAGTTTCTTACCTTTATATTTAATTGTTAAATAAGTTGCTACTAGGTCCAGTACTGATTTGTCAAAGGATCCCCCCTCTGGTCATATTTGGGATTTCCCATCCCCTTGTATCTCCGTTAACCATTGCTCGTGGTATTTTTTTATCTTCTCGCTGTACACGGGGAGGTGTTGGCATATGTGCATGAACAGTGTTTCTGCCCCCATCGTGCATTTTCTCTTCGCTAGTGGGTGCGTGCGTGGAGATGTGTACACTCTAAAGCCACTTTTTAGGTTGTCTTGTTATAGTACATTCACAACAAGAACATTGCTCATATAACTGTTCAACACAATCTTTTGACCGTACCTTCTTCTCAAAAACCGTGATTACTTTTCACAAATGGGACCTTTATATCATTAATAAAATGACAAAAAACACTGACCACATAACATTGAACATAACAATTTAACACACTCTACTTACACCATATAACATAGAACATAAACTCTGCCTTCCTACTACCTGCTTCCCTGAAACCAGGACTTTCCCCCTTACTTTTTATTACCCTCTTTCACCCTGCCCTAGTCCCTTCTGGACTGCGTCCTAGATACTTACTCCTAAAGATAGACAAGAAAAAGAAAAGAGCTCAACTAAGTTTCCGAGCCTTCTCCGTATGCAAGACTCACAATTATTTATTTTCTTCACTATAAAAACTCCAGTACAAGTCGAGATAGCACTATGCAGCGCCGCCTTCCACCCCTTTTGGAGCTAGGTTCCCGTATCACCTTTTACTTCATCACCTCTTATAATATCCTAATGGCCATATGCAGAAAAGAACAGTCAAAGAAGAATCCCACCTAGCTTCACATTCATGTACTGTCCCTCCAATACCCCCAATCTGACTCCCTTCCCCTTCCTTTATGGTCACTCGCAATCAATACTCACGTGTCCGTATTGACCGAGAGCCTCCATGCCCGGTTGACCCACAATCAGGGTGCTGCCTCACAATCAAGAGGCAAATTCGGCTCTGGCGAGCGGTAGGGCTGGGTATTCGCAAAGCCGGGACCCGTGGAACCTTCTCAGTGGCGTACCTGTTTTCTAAGGTTACCAGTAGCCGTGATGGGGGCCACCCGGATGTCGCTGTTGTAGCCGGGGGACTTCTCGCATCAAAGAGGAAAAGAACGCTATCACGTCGGGGTAACCAATGGAAAGTGTTCATTCCTGTAAATATAATAAAAAATATAGAATGGATGGACACCAATGGACACACCCCGGTAGGGAATAAGACCGGGAGAACTTGTGAGTGAGAAAAATATATTCTGTATATAAAGATAAAGTAGGGCACGTAGAGGACTCTGCTATTCCGAGAGCGCTCTGCCAACATTACAGGTAAAATACATCATAAGTCCAAAACATGTCATCTATGACGTGTACTATAAGGGATACACAAAAGCTTTTCATCGGACGAGTTAACATAAGACATTTTACAATGTATACTAGTACCGGTGCTGGTTTGCTGGAGTTGAACTTGTTACTTCTTGAGGCGTGTGGGGCAGCTGGTCTCGTCAGGGAGGGGCGATAGGTCACGTTGGATTCACACAGCTATAATTCTGGCTAAGCTGGACTTCACAGTAATCATAGGCATGCACAATTTAATATGGCACACAAGGTTCATCATAACACATTAACATCAATAAATTGTAAAATAGGTGTGCATTGTTGATCTGGACCAGAGTGGAGCAGCTGTGCGGTGGTTCGGGTGCCCTATCTTGCGTGTGATTCTGTGGCACATTTATCAGGTGCCTCGAGGATCAAACAAGGGTGTCCGGATTTGTTAGTACATGGAGAATATGTGTCTGCTTTGGATTATTTATACGGGGGGAAATTAAGGGTTGCCCATGGTCATGGGTCCCACCACTGCTATATCAAAGGGTTGAGGGGCTTAAGGTTCATTCCGACAGTAGCTCTTAATGGTGGGGGCTGTTTGAGCATGGGCAGTTTTGTGAAGACAAATGGTTTCCAAGGGCCAGGCTCCGGCCCGGTCACACACAGGGCAATGATCAAAAAAGGAAGAGGAGAGATACAATGTCAGCTTTCAACAATTTACATCCAAGCTTCCGTGAGAACAGTACAGCCGCAGCGCGGACAGTGGGGAAGTGGTGGGGCGATCAGGCTGGCTGTGCGCGGTGCTGGACAGGGGAGAGATGCAGGCTTGCCTCTGAGAGTTTCATGTGAGGCCTAGTAAAAGATGGAGTTGTTGGAAATACTAAATGAAGTCCCTGGGGACCTGCGAAATACATTGGTAAGGTGTCATTCAATGACTACCTCCTACACGTCATCGGGGTTCGGCAAAGGGTGGTGTACTCCCAACAATTGAATAAGCATAACATATGTTTTGCCTGGAATGTAGGGGGGCTCAAAACAACTCCTTCCTCCCATACAGTGGCGACAGCAGGCATCCCTGTCAAGTGCCTCTACCTATTCCTATAATACGGGAAACATGATTATTGATCGCTAAGCGTATTTGTTGGAGTCTGATCATTCGCGTATACCATCTTTATAAATGTGCTCCCTATAATCATCTTTTCCATAGCATTAAACAGAAAAGGCCACTCGACACAATCAAATGCCTTCTCAGTATCCATTGATATCAACACTGAGGGAATTTGTTTAATGTTAACTTTTTCCATCAGACAAATCATTCTCCTGATTTTATCGGAGGTCTGCCGCTCTATGATACATCTGGATTGAACGGCATTGAATAAGCCCGGAAGGAGCAGTGCCAGTCTTGCGGCTAGGACACCCATGTATAATTTTGCAACAATTTTCATTAATGCAATGGGTCTATATGACCCACATTTCGTCATATCCTTGCCGAGTTTCCTAAACACTACCACTTTTGCTTCTGCCATAGTCGGCGTGACCCTCCCTTTTGCCACTATCATATTGAACAATTCCGCCAGTCTGGGGGAGAGTTGTTCTGCGTATTTTTCTTAAAAAACTGCTGTAAACCCGTCTGGCCCTGGCGCTTTATTCATTTGCAATGCTCATATTGTTTCTCTGCTTCCTCCTCCATAATGTCCCCCCTCAAATGCCTCCTGCTCCCTTAAAGTTATCATGGGCAAGGATACATCCGAAAGATAGCCTTGTATTTCCCGAGGGTCTGGGTGATTCGATGTGTACAGTGTTTCATAGTATCGGGCAAAAGCTTCCGCAATGGCCACAGATTCAGTTGTTTCGTCCCATCGGGCTGCTGCAGCGTCTGAACCATCTTAGATGCCTCTGATCCCGTCAGTTTCCAGCTAATAGTTTATCTGCCTTATTGGCCCATATATAATACCTCTGTTTAGTCATCAATAATGATGTCTCAGCCCTTCGGGTCCGTAATAGCTCTAGCTGGCTGTGTAGTTCCTTCCGCTTTTTGCCCAGTTCCCTCGCCCTATGCTGTTCAAGGTCCCCTACCAATATCACCCTCTGTTTGTCCCATAGGGCCTGCAAAGCAATATGTTTCCCCAGCATTACAGCATTAAAGGTGTCCCATGTCATAGGTGGCCATTTTATCAGTATTGTCAGAGAAGTATTCTTCTATCTTTTCCTTTACCTTATCAACCATGACTACATCATTAATAAATTTGTGGGGGAACAACCACCTCTACAGCCCAGATTGCGGCCCCAGATCCATAAAAGTAACTATGAGTGGTGTGTAATTAGACAGTGATATAGAACCTATGTCCATCTCCCTAACTTCCCCCATTAACCTAGGTGTAACCCAGACATAATCGATTCTAGATAAAGATTGGTATATGTGCGAGAAGCACGTATATCCTCTTTCATCTCCTCTGTTAATGCGCCATACATAATGTAGCACCAATCTCCCCATATTTTCCTTTAACACCTGTGATGGGAGCACCGTCCCTTTCCCCGCCCCACTTCTATCTACCAATGGGTCCCGCGCTAAATCTCACGCCAGTATTATCTCACCCCTTGTAAAATCTTCCAACTTGGCTACCACCTCACTCAAGAACCCCACCTGTCCAGTATTGGGTGCATATACCATGGCTAGAGTGAATCGCGTATGTTCCAACTGTACCAGTAAGAAAAGATACCTCCCCTCTTTATCCACTATGGACCCCTCCACCGTAACTCTAAGTGTGTCTCTGAACCCTAGCATAACTCCCAGAGTCTTACTATTGCATTAGCTTGATAAATTTGCGAGAATGACTGTATCTTGAACCCCTTTTCCCAACCTTCTTAATATGAGTCTCCTGTAACATGATAACATCCACCTTTTCCTTTTTCTGCATTGCTCCCACCTTTTGCCCCTTAACGGGGGAATTCAACCCACTAACATTATAACATAGCACTCTGAAGGCAAGACATTAAGTAGACATTCATAATCCTGCCATATTTGTTCCTGTAACGCTCACCTGATTCTCGCAGAGGCGCCGGTCTTGACTGGGCGACTACCGTATCTTCAAAGGTGATGTGTAGCACCCGGTTGGCTCTTTGGGCTGGACCTCTGTGCACTGTATGCCTGACGTGTAGAGTAAGATGTCTGCAGATAGAAAATATGGGGTTAATGAACTGGGGTTATTGGGGTGTCCCTATCTCTTTCCTCTTCTCCTCTCCTGTAGACCCCCAAAGGTTAACCCTCTCACCTTAGGTAAGTGAATGCCGAGCTCTCCATCTGCCTCGGGGCAGGGTGCTGTAACCAGTTTCTTCACTGGATAGGTAGCGCAGGCCTCTTGACTTCAGAGGACTGCTGTCCGTCGTTTACTGCACGAACGGTAAGTTTCGAGTCATTCAAATGTCTTTAAAGTCTTTAGTAATGATGTCTCTTGTTTTGCAGGGTTCTGGCGATGGCGGATGACGGGCTGAAGTGAGTTGAAGATGGAGCCCGTGTGATGAATAGAAGCGCCTGGAAGCACGTAAGTAAGCGCTTGTTGCCTGCTTCACTATGCGCTCTAACTGTCTTTTTATTTTGCAGGTACGAGTTCGGAGCGGCTGCAGGGTGCCGGAATACCCACTGGATTAGATGTGGAAAGGAGTAATGGCACGTGAGTATTAAAGTTCCCCAATGTCTTTAAACGCACCTTGTTTTGTCTTTCAGATGCGGGATGCAGCGCCGAAGGCCTCCGGAGCGCACGAAGAGTAGGTAAGCCTTTGCCTTTCAGATGCCGGAATGCTAACCTGTTCTTTCTTGTCTTTATAGGTGTTGCTGAAGACTGGATTCAGGATGGTAAGCCTTTGCCTTTCAGATGCCGGAATGCTAACCTGTTCTTTCTTGTCTTTATAGGTGTTGCTGAAGACTGGATTCAGGATGGTAAGCCTTTTTCCTTAGGCCCAGGACCGGATGCAGAAGACACGATGAGCGTTCTGCTGCAGAGGTTGCAGAATAACACAAAGCAAGATTCATCCACCGGGTGTGGTTTAAATAGCCTCCTGTAGTGCTTAGGTGTCTCCTTCCACAGCCACGCCTAAGTAAGAAAAGAGTTCCTGGTAAGAAAAGAGTTCCTGCCTTCCAGAAGAGTTCCAGTGTTCTGAATCTAGGGAGTGGCTCCAGCCCCACCCAACAGGAAAAGTAGTTCCAAACAGAAGAGGATCAGAGGCTCAACTGGCAGGCAAGTAAGCAGCATGGTCTGCTGAAGGTAAGTCCACCCAAGCATTATGAGCCCGGCGCTTCCAGCGCTGGGACTGGGCATATTTATGAGCCTGGTGCCACTGGCGCCAGGACTGGGTCCAAAAGGTCCCAATTGGGACTGGTTGGCACTCGGAACCTGGGTTATGGATCTGCTTCCAAGGGAGTTGGGAAAACCCTGACCTTTTGGAAGCAGAGATCATGACAGTACCCCCCCTCAAGGCCCCTCCCAAACCGGGCTTCTCCGGGGGTTTTGGCTTGTCAGGAAATGTTCGGTGAAATCTTTTGATTAGGCGAGGAGCGTGGACATATTCAGCAGGTTCCCAGGATCTCTCTTGGGGGCCGTAGCCTTTCCAGTCAATTAGGTAGAATAGTTTAGATTTGGAGATCTTGGAGTCCAGAATGCTTTTGACTTCAAACTCAAGTTCTCCATCCACTAGGATAGGTTTTGGAGATTTGGTTAGTCGGGTTTGAGGTTGCACAGGTTTTAATAGAGAGACGTGGAAGACCGGATGTATCTTCATGTGCGGGGGCAAGTCCAACTTGACCGCTACTGGGTTTACTATGGTAGTGATGGAATAGGGACCAAGGTATCTTGGGTTGAATGTGCGTGGCCCTTTTAGAGATAGATATTTGGTGGATAACCAGACTTGATCCCCTACTTGATAGTGAGGGGCTTCCTTCCGATGTTGATCTGCTCCTTTCTTGTATTGTTCTTTAGCCCTTTGAAGGTGAGAAACAGCTTCCTTAAAGGCTTGGGTGATTGTAGAATGCAGGTAGTCTACTGCTGGTGTTTCAAGATCTTGGAGGGGATCCAACTCCGAGGTTCGAGGGTGACTGCCGTACAAAAGAAAAAACGGGGTTTTCCCAGTTCCCGAATGGACAGAGTTATTGTAGGCATACTCGGCTATCCAAAGGATATCTTTCCAAGTTTTTTCAGTTTGTTGCAGCATGCAGCGTAAATACTGTTCCAGAGTTTGATTGGTCCTCTCGGTTTGTCCGTCGGTCTGAGGGTGGTGACTGGTCGATAGTCTCACATCAATTTGAGCCGACCGACAGCAACTTCGCCAAAAATGAGAAATAAATTGACTACCTCGATCCGAAATTAGAACCGAAGGAAAACCGTGCAGTCGGACGATGTTTTCGAGAAATTCTCGGGCCAGAGTTGCTGCTGTTGGCAAGCCTTTGAGCGGAATGAAATGCGCCATCTTGGAGAATAAGTCCACGATTACTAGAATCGTATTGTATCCGGAGCATGGAGGTAGATCGGTGATGAAGTCCATAGAAAGCGTATGCCAAGGGCGAGGTGGGATGTCAATAGGGCGTAAGAGGCCTGCTGGTCTTTCCTTTTGACTCTTGTTTTGGGCGCATACTCCACAGGACATTATAAAGTATCTGATATCTTTTTTCCAAGACGGCCACCAGAAGTAGCGCTTGATCTTTTCTGAGGTCTTGGCTATACCGGGATGACCTTCCATTAAAGAGTCGTGATAACAAGAGATTACTTTTTTCTGTAAATCTGTGCTGGGTAGGTATAATCGTTCTTGGAAATACAATAAGTTGTCCTTTACTGCAAAGTCCTTTCCCTGCAGATGCCAATTCTGTATGTCTGCTGGAGTTACAAGTTGCCTGGCTTTATCCTTAACTTCCTCTATGGATTCTGTGGCGATTACACCCAGAATTCTTTGTTCGGGAATGATTGGTACAGGTTTAGGGTTGACCAAGTGTTCTTCCACTCCCATCCGAGAAAGGGCATCGGCTTTACCGTTCTTTGTACCAGGTCGATAGGTAATTATGAAGTCAAACTCGGCAAAGAATAATGCCCAACGGAGTTGTCTAGAGGATTGGGCTTTTGCGGTCTTCAAATATTGCAGGTTTCGGTGATCCGTAATCACAGTAACGGTGTGTCGGGCCCCCAGCAGATAATGCCGCCAAGCCTTAAAGGCAGACTTGATAGCCAGAAGTTCCTTGTCAGTAATCGTGTAATTGATTTCAGGAGGCGAGAATTTGCGGGACCAAAATGCCACGGGATGCAACTGATTGGTTACCGGGTCCTTTTGTGATAGAACTGCCCCCATGGCAAGGCTTGAAGCATCAGTTTCCACGATGTAGGGGAGTTCGGGGCGAGGGTGTTTTAAGATTGGTGCAGAGATAAATTTAGTCTTCAAATCCTGGAAAGCTTGTTCCGCCTCGGTAGACCATTCAAAACTTTGTTTTTCTTTAACAAGGCAGTGATGGGCTGGACTATTCGAGAGAATTCGGGGATAAACCTGCGGTAAAAGTTAGCGAAGCCTAACATGCTTTGCACACCTTTTACGGAGGATGGTGATGGCCATTTGAGAACTGCATCGACCTTCTTTGAATCCATACGCACTCCGCCAGGTGATAATATGAATCCCAAGAATTCAACTTCAGTCACGTTGAAAACACATTTTTCCAACTTAGCGAAAAGTTTGTGTTGACGCAATCTTTCGAGGACCATTTTCACGTGTTTCCGATGTTCAGATTCCGATGAAGAATAAACGAGGATGTCGTCAATGTAAACAACAACACATACATCTATGAGCTCTCTGAGGACATCGTTCATAAAATATTGAAAGGCGGCCGGGGCATTGCAAAGTCCGAAGGGCATGACCTGATATTCAAATAGCCCATACTTGGTGCGGAAGGCCGTCTTCCATTCATCGCCCTCTTTTACTCGTACCAAGTGGTAAGCTCCTCTAAGATCCAGCTTTGTATATATGCATGCTTTTCTGACTTGGTCCAGGAGTTCAGGGATCAAAGGTAATGGATATCTATTCTTAACGGTGATCTGGTTCAGGGAGCGATAATCGATACAAGTTCTAAGGTCTCCTTCCTTTTTTGGAACGAAGAACAAAGCTGAAGAAGCAGGGGACTTGGAAGGACGAATAAACCCATTTGCCAGGTATTGATCCAGGTATTGTCGAAGGTGAAGGTTCTCAGGCTCGGTGAGGGCATAAATTCTACTACAAGGAGGAGTAGATCCAGGTATCAGGTCTATCTGGCAGTCATAAGACCTATGAGGAGGTAGAGAGTTAGCCTGATCCTTCCGGAAAACATCTTGGTATTCTAGGTATTCGGGAGGTAACTGGGGAGTCTCTGAAGAAATTGCGGCCAGTGCAACACCAGGTGGAGGGTGACAAGTAGAGGCACATTCTGGAAACTGGACCGTTCTTGCTCGCCAATCGATCAGAGGATTGTGTTTCTCTAACCAAGGTATTCCTAGAATAATCTGAAACTGAGGGGCCTTGATCACATCGAACACGATCTTCTCATGGTGTCCATCTTGACTTACTAGCGTCACCTCTTGAGTGGTATGCGTTACTGGCCCGGAGGCTATCTCCGTACCATCCACCGTAGTAATGACGTCCTTTACAGCCTTGGGACAAAGAGTTAGATTCATCCTCAAAACCATTTCATGATCCACATAATTGCCGATGGCACCGCTGTCGACGTAAGCTTCAATTGCATGTAATCGATCCGGATTATCAGGGCTAATGAGGACCATAGGTATCACGAAATGCGAGGTCACGGAACTGGTTTTCACGCTCGGCAAGAGGACCTCTATTCTTGTCGGGCGAGGTCGTTTCCCTGCTCAGAGTTTGTAACTTTGGTAACTGCAGCTCCTACTGCCTTCTTGGCAGGTTTCACCGGACAGTCTCGAAGAAAGTGCCTTGAGTTTCCGCAATATAGGCATAATTGCAACTGTTTCCTCCTTTCCCGCTCCCTTTGTGTTAGAGGACCTTTCAGACCCCCTATTTGCATGGGTTCCCCGGAGTCTACTCCTTTGGAAGGAGTTGGCGGTTTGGAAAATACTCGAGCATCAAACTTGGAACGATCGGCCTTCCTGTTCTGCAGCCTGTGATCTATTTGAACGACCAAGTCTATATAATCCGAACAGTCTTGTGGGGGATTCACTACTTGGGCTAAAACGTCTTTGAGCTCTCCACGTAGACCTCTATAAAACAGCGTAATCCTTTTGTCCTCAGGCCATTGAGTTTCCACTATTAGTCTATTGAAAGATGCAATATAAGCCAAAAGGTCTTGATTACCCTGTCGCAACGAAAGAAGCTCATTGTCCAAGGCCTGCCCCTGTGAATGTCTTGCGAACAGTTTTTCCATACTAAGCTGAAAGGCTTGAAAATCATGGAGAACCGGATCATCTTGATTAACTAGAGGGATCGACCAGTCTGCCGCATTGCCACTAAGGTACGAAAGTACAAAAGCTACTTTTGCTTGATCAGTTGGAAAGGCTGCTGGCCGGCATAAGAAGTGCAACCGGCACTGATTGATAAATACCGCAAACCTCTTTGGGTCACCAGAAAATCGTTCGGGCGGAGCCAGAGGTACATTCCCAGGTAGGTTGAACTGTACTGGATTCATAGAGGATGTTGAAGGAAGATTTGCCCCTGATGCGGGTAACGGGGTCTGTCCGGCTTGTGACTGTAGCACTTGTCTAGCAAGATTGTCTGTTCTCTCCTTGGAAATAATTAGTTCCCTTCTTAGAGCATTCGTTTCCTGACGAGCTGCATGCACTTCTGCCCTTAGTTCCCCAAGTAACCGGGCTAGGGGGTCAGTATCCGAGGTTTCCATAGCGCCTGGGCGAGAGTTTTGCGGTAGGCTTTGCATTCTGTAACGCTCACCTGATTCTCGCAGAGGCGCCGGTCTTGACTGGGCGACTACCGTATCTTCAAAGGTGATGTGTAGCACCCGGTTGGCTCTTTGGGCTGGACCTCTGTGCACTGTATGCCTGACGTGTAGAGTAAGATGTCTGCAGATAGAAAATATGGGGTTAATGAACTGGGGTTATTGGGGTGTCCCTATCTCTTTCCTCTTCTCCTCTCCTGTAGACCCCCAAAGGTCAACGCTCTCACCTTAGGTAAGTGAATGCCGAGCTCTCCATCTGCCTCGGGGCAGGGTGCTGTAACCAGTTTCTTCACTGGATAGGTAGCGCAGGCCTCTTGACTTCAGAGGACTGCTGTCCGTCGTTTACTGCACAAACGGTAAGTTTCGAGTCATTCAAATGTCTTTAAAGTCTTTAGTAATGATGTCTCTTGTTTTGCAGGGTTCTGGCGATGGCGGATGATGGGCTGAAGTGAGTTGAAGATGGAGCCCGTGTGATGAATAGAAGCGCCTGGAAGCACGTAAGTAAGCGCTTGTTGCCTGCTTCACTATGCGCTCTAACTGTCTTTTTATTTTGCAGGTACGAGTTCGGAGCGGCTGCAGGGTGCCGGAATACCCACTGGATTAGATGTGGAAAGGAGTAATGGCACGTGAGTATTAAAGTTCCCCAATGTCTTTAAACGCACCTTGTTTTGTCTTTCAGATGCGGGATGCAGCGCCGAAGGCCTCCGGAGCGCACGAAGAGTAGGTAAGCCTTTGCCTTTCAGATGCCGGAATGCTAACCTGTTCTTTCTTGTCTTTATAGGTGTTGCTGAAGACTGGATTCAGGATGGTAAGCCTTTGCCTTTCAGATGCCGGAATGCTAACCTGTTCTTTCTTGTCTTTATAGGTGTTGCTGAAGACTGGATTCAGGATGGTAAGCCTTTTTCCTTAGGCCCAGGACCGGATGCAGAAGACACGATGAGCGTTCTGCTGCAGAGGTTGCAGAATAACGCAAAGCAAGATTCATCCACCGGGTGTGGTTTAAATAGCCTCCTGTAGTGCTTAGGTGTCTCCTTCCACAGCCACGCCTAAGTAAGAAAAGAGTTCCTGGTAAGAAAAGAGTTCCTGCCTTCCAGAAGAGTTCCAGTGTTCTGAATCTAGGGAGTGGCTCCAGCCCCACCCAACAGGAAAAGTAGTTCCAAACAGAAGAGGATCAGAGGCTCAACTGGCAGGCAAGTAAGCAGCATGGTCTGCTGAAGGTAAGTCCACCCAAGCATTATGAGCCCGGCGCTTCCAGCGCTGGGACTGGGCATATTTATGAGCCTGGTGCCACTGGCGCCAGGACTGGGTCCAAAAGGTCCCAATTGGGACTGGTTGGCACTCGGAACCTGGGTTATGGATCTGCTTCCAAGGGAGTTGGGAAAACCCTGACCTTTTGGAAGCAGAGATCATGACAGTTCCTTGGCCCTTGTAGTAGTAACAATCTTCTCACATTCTTTCCCCCCAACTCCCAGAACCCCCGCCCCCAACTTCCCCATCCATAACCCCTAAACAGTCCTCTCAGGACTAGACCCAAGATCCTATAATACCCCTGGGGGCTGTTGGGTATTTTGTGTAGATTTGGGGCCTAGCAGTATTTTCTTACTGCCAAAAATAAAAGTAATTCAGCAATAATCACTCCTTGCATTCAGATTGGGTTTGGTATTATAGTAATATAGTGGATATGCACTATTTCAGTACACAGCTACATTTAGCTGGTATACACTTGGTTGGTGGTATTTTTTTGGTGAGCATAATTCCTTTGTTTTATTTGTGGCCCCAATATCCAGAACCCCTTATTTTTGTTTAGATTGTTCGTGTGATCACGAGAGAGACCTCAGGCCTACATTTCAGAAACACCACATTTTCATGTGGAGTGCCACCTAGGGCTGTAATCACTGATTTATCTACAACAGCGAACTAACATGTGGTTTTATCACCAATTTATTTACATTAGTGAAACTATTCCAGAGGCCTCTCTCTCTGCTGACTCATGTACCTCCAGCAGGCTATTTCATTATGTCCCATTCAGAAGCCACACGCACGTACACGCTGAGTGGAACCGTGCACAAAGCTATTTTACTGCCACGTCTTATTTTAGCTACCTTATTCTTTCTGTTGTTTTATCTACATGAAAAATGACAAATGCAGTGCCTAAAAATCTTCCCCAGATTACCAGTGCTATAATGGTAGATGCACTAAGAAAAGAGAAAAAACAAAAAACACACTACACGTCTGCTTTCATATATTTCTGTGTATTATAAACAATTGCATTTCATCACCATCTTACCCCTTTTACAGAAATAAATGGAAATTGCACAGCAGCAGTGAGATTCACGTTACATTATCTGTAACAAAATGAAAAGAAATACGGCAAGAGAACATTCAATTTGCAACATTACAGAATGTTAATTAAACACAGGAATTCCCTCTTCTACTCTGCCAGAATAGATTTCTCACACACACACACACACCGCCCCCTCACTCTGCAGGATAATTACCGGCAAATTGTAGCTTGTTCCGCACGTAAAGTCTCTGGGCTGGTCGCTTTCTTGAAATGGCTCAAGGCTCCCTCTTAAAGCACCCCAGCGAGGACATGCAGTTCTGATCTGCAATCTCTCAAGCCGGTGCTTATTGACTGGAATCTCCAGTCTGTGCAGCAGTGCACTGGGACCTGCTTCTCAATCAGGAAACTCCCCAGCCACTCCAGCCAAGTCGTCACCCAAGCTATGCAAAATGTCCACTAACTCTCTCCTTCCCCAAAATTCTACAGGAAAGCTATGTTACAACCCCTAAGGTGACGTGCACCCAATAAGATTCTATCATGTCATATCCTCCTTCTCTAAACAATGGCTTACTTTTACAGTAAGCAACTGTAACAAAACTGATTTCCTGCTTATTCGAGTTTTGTTTCCTGAGCAAGGACCGTGAAAAGCACAGAGAAAATAGAGAAAAATCTGGATGCACATTTAAAATGAGCCTGCCTTTTCTACCTCATTTTGCACTGAAGAACACATTATGATGTTATTTGATTGTTATTAGTGATTAGTATTTGTTAGGTGTATTAGTTCATTAATTATCTAATGTGTCCCCTGCAACAGAGGCATTTCAGGCGAGAAAAGAGAAAATAAAATGTGCTTTTAAATGAGAAAATGGTTTGTTTTTGACCTGTGTAATCTGTCTCCATTTACATGTCCATATGTTACACTGGCACCACATGGCTTGAAACAATTGCATCATAGCAATACCTTGATCCCATGCAGTGGCGCTGCACTCCAAAAACACGCTAAATAATCCTACAGGCAGTTCCCAGGGATAAGGTCTAGTATATATCTTGATATCTTTCCCACTGAGAAGCATCCTAACACTTCACTCAGATACCAAGACATTGTCCGCCAACAACCCCTCCTGCCTGCACAGATATCCCAACCCCTTTTGGCTCAGCGTTTCCCTTGTCATGTGAACATTACTTTTCAAACCTACAGTACCCCATCACCTCCTCCTTTCGCACCACCCTCCTGCCCTCTCTCAGCCGGACCTTTCAGCTTAGTCGCTCTTCCTCCTCTTTTCCCTTGCACCGTGCACCATTCCAATTGTCTCATTCCCCGCTGGCAGGAAAGCTCTTATCATCTCTCTTCATGTCCCTCTTCTTCCTCCAAGTTCAGCAGTGTCAACACTTCAGCACTTGATATTATCCGGTGCTGTACTCCTTCCAAGGTGAAGAGCAATCCAAACGGGAACATCCATTTATATGAAATTTGTCTTGAAATCAGAGCGTGCGTAACCTGACCCATTCCTCTTCGCTTCTGCTGGGTTGTCAGAGCCAGGTCTTGAAACAAGTGAACTTTTACCCCATTCACTGTAATATTTCCTTCTATCCTTACTGCATGCACAATGTTCTCTTTCAATCCATATGAAGTTAGGGCACGTCTCTAGGCCTTGCCCCTGGTTTTCTCCTACTCGGGCCCACTCAATGAATACGATCAATTCCAATGTCCTCAGGGGGCACCGCTGTGAGCAGGTTTCCGAAACCTTGCTGCACTACGTCCTTTAAGTCTGCATCCTGGATTGACTCATTTAATCCTTTATCCTAATATTTGACCTCCTTGAGCGATTCTCTAAGTCCTCTGCTTGAATCTCTAAGTTGTGAGAGGCCCTGGCCAATTGTTCCAACAGTTCGCTGTTCTGGCGCATATCTTCTGATGTCTCCCTTAGGTCTTGCTCGACTATGTCCACCCTTTGACCTAGTTCTTTCATTTCCCCCTTAACTTCCATCATTGAGTTTCTCAGGTCTTCTGTTAATGAGTCAAACTGTTTCTCAAAGTTATTAGTGATCTTTCCTTCCAGTTCACTGAGGCATTCCTTTAAGTACTCCTTGCTGAGAGCCATTTCCCCAATCTCCTGAGTTTTCCTCTTCCGATCTTCTACCTCTTTCCTCTCGACCCTTGCCTTTGTATCTCCACTTAGTTTCCAGCAGCTATCTATTTGGCCTTCTTGTTCAAATGGATATGGTCTTCCATTAGCCAATGTTCCCTTTCATTTAGGTATTGGCATCAGGGAAGCTTTACCTGCTCTTTGTGATGGGTGTTCCTCCTCCCCTTGCTGCCAATAGCCAATTACTCATCCAGAGTGTGTGCGACTTCTTTGCTTCTTCGCTTCTCAAAGGTTGAAATGTCACCAATGGGTGTCTTATATTCAGTTGTGCATGCAGCACTAATTTAAATGTCTCTGTACACCAGGGATTTGCTACCTTTCCCAATTGGCCCCAGTAGTTGTAATTTTAACTTAGCTTCAATTAATTGTGAGCTTTTTGGTTACCATATCCCGCTTGTGCTCATATCAAGATGGTGAAATTGGGAAGTTTTCCCCTATATTCAGGTGGTTATTTTTCAGTAGGACAAATACCCATCCAAACTGGGGCAGTGTAACTAGCAACCTTTGGCCGTCAGCCCAGAAGTCCTTGCCTCCCTCCTTAAACCCCTTCCACCTTTCTCCACTTTGCTGCATGTTTAAAAGCTACCATCAACTATTTTACCTTACAGTCTCAGTATTATGCTGACACTGGCCTCTCAGTTGCTGGTCTTACTGTGATGCACTTAACTACATTCCGTCCCGTATGAGCGTCCTCATGTTATCCCTGTTAACACAGAATAGGAAAACATAGCTCTGTCTTGTTCCCTCCTTGCACAATTCCTCAGGTGGTCCGTAGTGTAGCTCCTCCTCCGGCGCTGCTCATGAGCCTCAGCCCGTTCTTGCCCCTCTCCCCGTTTCCAAGGCGATACTTTCCTCGATCCGACACCTTCAACCTTATGACCCGTGGAGGGGGACCCAGCGATCTTGCCTTCGACCGGCTATTGCAGTCATGCCGATTCGTGTGGTACACGCCCCTTTGTCCAAGTTGGCTTTACTTATTCTTTTCTCGCCATGGGGAAGGGTCGGGCGCTCATCTCCGTTTTCCGTACATATGTTACCCTTTCAAGGAAGGTTGCGCATTGTCACCCAGCCCACCTCCTTCTCCACAGAGGCAGGATTGCTTCTTGTTGAAGGAGCGGAGCTAGGGATTACACGTCCCTATGCCTTGGTGGCCATCTTGGAATGCTCATATTATATTCTTTAATAGCATTGTGTAAGGTTAATTTTTAACCATAACACAAATATTTTTTTTTTAGAAAAGCAGTAGAGGATTTAATATTTGTTTTGACTAATTACCATCCTCCTTAGATTCTATGGCCCTCATTACGACCCTGGCGGATTTTTTCCGCCATCGACGGACTTTCCGGCCATGGCGCAAAGTCCCTTTACGCCATGGCGGATGGCGGACTTACCGCCCCATTCCGAGGTCGGCGGGGCGGTAAGTCCCCATTGACCCATTTACCCTTCCCCATTCCCATTTCGGCCCCATAGGGCTCAATGGGAGTGGGGAAGGAGTTAATTACGCCACCGTAAAATACGGTGGCGTAATTAACACCAAGGTCCCAGAGCGCCATGGATTTTTCCGCCCGCAAAAAGCGGGCGGAAAAATGACCATGGCGCTCCAGGAACTCGTAGTTGGCGGTAAGGGGTCCGCGCAGCTAACGCTGGCACAGACCCCTTAGCGCCAGGGTCGTAATGAGGCCCTATGTCACCTTTCTTATGCAGATGACATATAGACTTACCTGAGAATCATCAGACAACATTAGAATTATTCCTCAGTGTCCAACAGCTTGACAAAAGTTGCTTGCTGACTGGGAAACAGTAAATACAAAATGAATGCCTATAAAGCGGAAGGGACTATCACTCGGCCCTCGCCACTTATCAAAAATCTTAAGGCCTTCCCTTCTTTCAAAAATATGTTTGGACTTGAGATTGTCTTTTTTGTAACACATGAATATCTTGGGGATTTAGTGGTAGGCTGATCTCAGTTTGGAGGCCTAGGTAAACGCTATCACTAGGGGAGACTTTTTTCAAAAACTCTGACAACTATGTCAGATATGTCATTATATTTCCACTGACTTCCATCATATTGAGGTGGGTTCCTATAAAATTGTTGGTCAGGACTATGCCAGTGCTTATCCATAGGTCCTTCTGAAGTGTCCAGAATTCTATAATCCATCTTATTGTTGGGTTATGAAAAAGTGACTGATTTCTGACATCCTCCCCATCCTTCATTGCTTCCCAGTGAAATGTTTTGTGAATGATCAAAATTCTCTGCCTCACATTTAAGTGTTTGTATGTGTTGGCACCTTTCCCATTAGCCAGTAAGATATTCCTTTATGAAGATAGAAGGAGTGTATAATCAGTCATTAGATTCCAGGTGGAATTCCAAATTAGCCCCCAATCTAAATATAAACAGAGAGGCCTCAGAGGGTTTGCAGTCAAGGCCCTTACCACTGGAATGCTCTTCCCTTGGAGATTCACATCTTGACTAATTTCTGAGCTTTCTTAAGACTCTTAACACCTTTGTCCTGTGCTGAAGCAAATATCTTACATCCATGGGCATTTCTTGCCATTTGTTTCAAAGCTGGATACCATCAGATGTGTGGTGCCGTGTGGTAAAGGCACAACACATTTCAATAAGATCTAATCATGTGGATGCCTTGATTGTGAGATTGACCTTTTTCTTGTTCTGCAGCGCTTGTATGAGGTTGTTCAGGTGCTCCACCTCACTAGAGCTATAGACAGCTTTGTCATCCAAGTATTCAATAGAGCAGTCACTAAGCCAAGTGAGGGCATGGTTCACCAGCCTCTGAAAAATGGCAGGGATATTCAAGTGAAAGGTAATGACCTGATTGGAGAGTAGAGAATGCTGTCATCTCCTTGGCAGGGTTGGTTAAGTGAATTTGTCAACTACCAGAAGGCAAATAAAATGTGTTTAAATACTTAGAAGCACCTATGTTGTCTACAAGCTCACCGACTTGTGAGAAGGAGTAGCCATCTGACTTGCTGACATTTGGACTCCTGTGCTCCACTCAGATCCGGCAGTCTATAGTGTCTGCCTTAGAAACCAAAAAGCCAGGTCTGGACAAGGACTCTGGAGGGATTCTTTCAATCTGAGGTCCAACATCTTGATGACCTTAGCCTTGGTGTAAGCTTTGACATTGTCTGACATCCTTTAACTTTTACTTTGGGAAGGCATGTGCTTTCAATGAACTATGTGACAATTGCAACATGGTGTAATCAGAGAGACCTAAGAGGCAGTTCTTTTCCTGCACAGATGTCAGCTGGGTAGACAGTTGCATTACTTCCACTGAGACAGCTGAAGGACTGTTTTGGGAAAGACTCATTCTTCAACTTCTTCTCGGATACTACTAGAAGTGCAGTAAATACTCACACCTGAGGCAAGGAGTATGCATGTTAACATAGAACACCATTTTTGATCGTTAGGGGTCTTAGTGTCATCGGTGCAAATCATTTTCAAAGGAAAGGTAGGCGATGGAAGACCCTATAGGACATGTTCCATGCAGTAGCTGTGGAGTTTGCCACCTAATATAGAAGACAAAAGAGCTGAACAGAAGCATACAAAGACAACAACAAAGTTAGCAACTTAGACATTTAGCCAAATCTGAATATATATGATTACCTGTATGTGTCGCTCTGACTACAGTGCAAGGAACAGACCACTTGTCCTCCAAATCCCTGGGCTTTGTAGGCTCTATCACCAGGCTATCCTGGTATTCATGAATGTAATCTTAGGCAGCCTCCTGGTCCGACACTATTTCACCATTGACTAACTTGATTCACACCAGAAAAAATACAACTCACTAGGGAAAAGGCCCAGCCCAGCACACCTCATGCAAGGAGAACAATGTTTAATCTCATAAAAATACAATTACGTATCAACAAAGGACTCCGCTGCCACGGAGCATTCAGAAGAACATCAGCATGAGCAGTAGTTTTTAAGGGTACACAGCGTCACGAGTGATGTATATCACATAGGTTACAAATACGGCAGCTGGTTGGTGTGATCCTATATACATATAGCCTGCTCCATACGGGATGCCAGCATCTCCTGTCCATCTTCTTCCACGTGGGGATCTTCTTCTTCAGTCAGGGAAATTTGAGTTACACACACAACTCATTATTTCACAGTCTACAGTGCACCTGGTACCAAGGACATGAGGGAGGCGGCTACTTTGGTGGTTGCGATAACTCCTCAGAACTACATGAACCCCCACTCCTTTCCCAGACATGCTGGGGCCTCTCCAGCTTTCTCACCTGAGGCATAAATGTGTTACCTTCTCCTCTGGCACCTCGCATCACAAAACTCATGAACTGATGGTGGGGGCTGTTCCTGATCGATTGGACACTTGTTAGGCATAATTACATGCAGTATCCTTTGGGAACACTACACACAATTAGGACTATAGGTGTAAGCACAATCTCATCTTTGGTATAAGTCTGTACTACACAGTTTTGTGGTAGCAGGGCTGAGCAGCCAGGCTTATCTCAAGAGGGATGTGAGCAGTACAAGGTGTTACACAAAGGACTTGCAATCACAGTGGTTCAAATAGACACTGACTCAAGGTTTCTTGGTAAAACAATATACATTTATTTATACAGTTAGTTAGAAAACATTCCACTAGTAAGCAGCTCAATATCACACAACAATACACTACAGTACCAAACCAATAGGTTTCTGAACAAGTTAGGCTCCCCTGAAGTGGGAGCAAAATGGCACTTCAGTAACTTTCAAAAGGGGTAGGAAGACAAAGGTTTTAAGAATTAAACACAGTTACTTTTATAGGCAGGGCAAATAGGTTCAGTTCACTACAAGAGGCAGTTCTATTCAATAGGCCTGGGCCAAAGTCAGTGTATCAGTGTCTTGGATAGGATAGCAAACTTTCACCACGGTAAAGAGGATTTCTCTACTGCATTTGCACAGTACCTTTTGAATGAAGAAAAGCTGTAGCTGAGGCAGTTGTTCCTGCAGATCTTACTGTTCCTGAGCCTCAGTCGTGGGGACAAGAAGGAGGACGTCGGGAGGTTCCTGCACTGCACAGGAAAGGATCCACAAGCTTGGTAAAATGTCGGTTTAAGGTGTGAGTGCCTTAAAGTCCACAATCTGGCATCCTTCTCACTGGCTATCTGGTTTTCACCGGCACTCTGAAGAAAATTCGACCAGTATGGAGATGGTTTCCAGGTGGCTTGCGAGTCGGTTGTTCCCACCAGCTCAAGGGAAGAAGTCATCCTTGAAGAGCTTCTCTGTCAAGGGAGTTTCAGGAAATTCGGACCTGCAGCAGGGGTTCACCGGGCAAACCAGCGGACCAGGAGTTGCAGCAGTCGTCTTCCTTTAGCTCGTCTTCGGTTCTTTCGTTCCAGTGGTCGACTCTGCCTTCCAAGTCCCAGAGACCTGCTTTTAAACAGTTTTCTTTCATTCATTCCAGCCTAGCTGTCACTCACCAAGCAGGGTGGCTGTCCTTGCCAGACAGTCAGCCAGCCAATCACGCCAGAGTGCATTCAGGTCTCCTAGGAGACTAAGCACAGGGAGTTTCCGGCACCTCCCTCACATCCTGTCCACCCCAGACAAAGACAAAGAGACCAAACCTTGTTTGGTCCGCAGATGCAAACACTAGAAGGACCTTTCCAAAAAGAAATGGCAAAAAAAGTTGATCGGAACCTGTTTTTACAGAGGGGGCTCAGACGGCATCTTGAAAAACATGGCTCCGGTGGATTTCAGCTACCGGAGCGTTTAAACAGGTCGCGGTCAGGGAAATCATGGTAATACCACTGACACCAACCATTCTGCGAAGAAAGGGTACTTTTGAGGGCTACATGAGTTTTCTAGGCACAAGGCACACTAGGTATTCCCTCCAGCACTCTGCTGTAAGGCAGCAGGTGCTGGGTCTAGCAATTTAAAAAGACTAGCATGGTCAATTTAACTTTACATTCACTGAGAGACAGTAGTCAGTCCCAGAGAAGGTAATTAAACCTTGGAAAGTCTAAAAGACATCCCTGTGCCACTGCACTGAGGGTGCTGTGTGACACGCAAGAAAAGATGATGCCTACAGAGTTGGCTAAACCTCCATATCCAAAGAAAATAAACATCGAAAACAAACAGAATTAAAAAGAACAGAGTCCCAAAGTTCAGCAAAAGAGCTGAGGGTCTCTAAGGTAGGGAGAAATTAGGACATTTTGAGAATTCTCCCTAACAACACTTTACAGTTTTATGGCCAAGGGTCTTAGGCTGGTCAGTGTACTCAAATATTTATGTCTGATACTTGGGGGTCTCAGGTCGCTATAACATAGGGCTCTAGACTTACGAGGGCTTAAAGCCCTCACCCCTCCACTTGTGGGACGTCTCTTTGAAGATTCATTTGTGCCTCTCTTGGCCTTGCTGGGTACATTCATTCTGGGTTGTATGCACTACTAGTAAGGTACAATAAAGGACTGTGTGTGTGTTCAGAAAATTACCCTTCTGCGGAACTGCCAGGGCTGTGAGTGAAAGATGCACGCACATCATTCCAACCATCTAGGCTAACTGTAAGCATACTAGCATAGCCATGGCACTAGCCCTCTATTTCAAAATGGCGTCTACCTTCTAAAATGGGGTTTCGCTACACACGTGGTTCTAAGGTTACAATTCACTATGTTTCCACTACAATCTACTTCTATGAGCGGGTGCCCCTCCCCCTTCACTCTCCTATCTCTCCTGAAACTTCTGCTTCTAAAATCGCCTTGTCTTGAATCGCCACAGGGCCTGGGACTTTCGTCACTGCTTCCCAACAAAACCCTGGATTGAATTATCTTCCATGGAGAATCCGAGACTAGAAGGAATCCCAAAGAGAGCCCTAGTAACATCTGTAACTATGACAGTCCTCATGCATAATCCTTACATACAAAGATGAGCTGATACCCAGTCGATGACAGCGTGTCTGGAGAACCAACAATGTCAATCCCAACCATCTAAAAGGCATCTCCCACCACTGGCAGCAGAGCCATGGATCCCTTAAACCTACCACAAGTTTACCAGAAAATTGACAAGCGAGGCAATATTGGCATTTACCCTCTGCCTAGACGCTCATTTGAAGTAGGAAGAAGAAGTGAGCAGTTATGCTCTGCATGGTGTTATTTACTCTGAGGTAACCGGCCAAAGTTACCTTGTGGGATAACTGTTGACTCAGGAATGGATGCTGACTTTGGTGTACAACAAGCCTCTGGTGAGCACAGGCTACAGGCTCAATGTGCTCATTGTAAATTAGACTACCTTCCCTGTAAACTGTGTGTTTCCTAGGCATCTCACCTTTAACCGAGGTTCTCTCTCTCTATCCTTGACAAAAGAGTTCCCTAACAAGATCTCCATATGCAAGCAACTCTTGCAAGTTAGGCAAGCCCCTCAGGTTGGACAGGCATGGCTACCTTCAAACTTGTTATGAGGCCATTGTCCCAAATATGAACCTGGATAATGACAATATTGTCATCTACCTGTGTAGCCACAGTGACATTTTGGATTTGTGTATGTGTCCAATAGCTAGTCATATAGGTACAGCAGGAATCTTTGGCAGGTCCCCTGAAAAGAGCAGTGTTTGGTCTACTACTGTGATGCTGCATATAGAGTCTCTTAATGCAGTGGTACTCTCCCTATTACTAAAGGCAGTCCTAAGATAACAACAGTGTGTGTTGTGCAGAATCTTCTCTACGACCTCCTTTTGGTATTCCCACATCCCTAGAAGAGTATGACTATTTCTGAAGAGATAATGTAAGGGATTTCAATCAGGCACACACCCAAGTCTCGCCTAGCATGTAGTGCGCAAATGAAACCCTTATTTTATTTT
The DNA here is from genome assembly GCF_040938575.1 of Ambystoma mexicanum. Lineage (NCBI taxonomy): Eukaryota > Metazoa > Chordata > Amphibia > Caudata > Ambystomatidae > Ambystoma > Ambystoma mexicanum. Next base: position 410,063,159 of record NC_090923.1, on the reverse strand, counting down.
TGTCTATAAGTTCAATATTCTGAATGATATATCAATCATATCACACCCGTCTCAAAATACCCCCCAGCTCAGACTGAACCAGGAATCAGGCTAGTTTGTAAAGGTAAATATTTAATTTATTTATTTAATGTTCAAATCACACATCAATTTTAATAGATATATAAATATATATAAAAAAAACCTTTTTTTGTTATGCTACAGTCTATTTGTTTGTTTCCTTTCAGTGTTCACTTGTTGTTTCTGGTTAATGTTCTATCTGTTGGATTGTTGCAGATTTCTGGAGCAGTTAGTTACCTGTTGGCGTATTCTAACTGTCTGTTTTTTGTTACAATTTAGTGATATTCATTTATCTGTTTGGTTGTTATAGAATCTTGGGCCAGTTAGATACATGTTGACGTATTCTAACTGTTTATAGTTTTTTATTAGAATTTTTGTTAATGTTGAAGTACAGATTAGTTATTAAATTTTCGTTCTAAGATGATTAAATAAGCGTTTGTAAGATTTGCAGCTAATCTCTGCTTTAGAGTAATGGTGATATCATTACATTCGAACATCCACATTTTTGTTGCAGATTTCTGAAGCAGTTAGACACATGTTGGCGTATTCTAACTGTCTATTTTTTGTTACAATTTAGTGATATTCATTTATCTGTTTGGTTGTTATAGATTCTTGGGTCAGTTAGATACCTGTTGGCGTATTCTAACTGTTTATAGTTTTTTATTAGAATTTTTGTTAATGTTGAAGTACAGATTAGTTATTAAATTTTGGTTTTAAGAATATTAAATAAGATTTGCTGCTAATCCCTGCTTTAGAGTAATGGTACTATGATTACATTGGAACCATCCACATTTCTTTTTAATATATGCAGTGTAGTGACCTGCATTGGTTGTGGCTCCTGTGTGGTAGATTATGCCTATTGTTGTGAAGGTTTTCTTACCAAGTGATACTTGACCGTGTGTGAATACAGTCAGTTTGCAGTTGTTTTTGGTACTATCTGCATTGTAACGTAGAAGCATTAGTATTACGTAGTTACTATGTGTTTGTATCAGTAAGGTTGAGTGATTATCTGAATTGCAGGTAGTACATAATCTGCCATGGTTTGCATTTTGTACAAGTTGCTGAAATGGAATGGTTTTACAATTAGGTATGGCTACATACACAAAGCGCTCATTAGGGATTTGTTCATGTGTCACATTGTTGCAGAGAGTGCATGTATGTTTCCACATGTATGAAATCTGGAATATTTTATTTATAGGTAGGTTTTTGTTTTCCAGTACTAGTAGTAAGTACATTAGAAATTCCTGTGGTTCTTCTTGTGAGTTTATAGTGAATTTCACCATTCCAGCACAGTAGTCCAATTCTTGTCTTATTCCGTGAACACTATACGTGTTGTCAGGATTGTTTGTTGCATTTCTATGAAGGACTAACATTTGCAAACACAATTGGTCTGTACTGTGTAAGTAAATGTTGTCAACACTTGGTGGCAATTGAAATAGAATATTCATTGCTACATTTGCATAACAACTTACACCAGTTACATTTGAAAATTTAAATGGACCAGATAGTTCTGTGTCCAAGTCATTTTTTCGGAGTGTGTGTTGCTTCTTTGAAGAAGTACCTGAGTTACTTTGACTAATAGGTTCTTCTTTGGTTACGGTAATTGATGAAGTATTAGTTTCTTTTACTATCTTTGGAGTATTTGCAGTCAGATTCTGTTGCATTTCAGTTTGAATTCGTTTTCTTTTGCAACGTTTTCCCTTTTGTGGAACAGGATATGCGTTTAGGTGGGGGTGTATAGTGAATGCAGTCTATTGTATTCTAGAATGCAAGGAATATCAGCATTGACTTTACTTGCATCAAAGTTGATTAGAAATAGACCGTCAAGTGTACGTAAGCGTGATAGTGCTACGTAGGTCATGCCTTCTTTAAAGACTGTGTTAACAATATCTATCAATGCTTTGGGCCACATTACGAGGTGGGCGGTAAGGGATTACCAGCACCGGTAAGGGCACCGGTGACGGTAATCCCTTACCACCCCACTACGAGCTTCCTTTGCGGGTCCTTCCTTAATGCCTGGTTTTACCAGGCGTTAAGGACGGGACCCGCCAAGGGATACCGGGGTCAATAACGGTACTGCAATTTGTGGTACCGTTATTGCCGCCTTCCCCCTTCCCATTGTGCCCTATGGGGGCTCAAATGGGAATGGGGAATAGCTCTGGTGAAAGGGGAATTACCGGTCCCTCCAACCTTAAAATGAGGCCCCATGTCTAGGGTAAGACCTTGGGATTTATGAATGGTGACTGCATATGCAAGAGTTAGAGAAAATTGTTCTCTGCGTACATACATGTCTTTGAAGAGAAGGAATAGAGCTGTTGAGCGCCCTAACCTTTTTACTTCTGAACGTTTGTCAAAGAGAATATTGACAAACTGAATGTTGTTGTCATGTGAGTATGTTTGAAAGCCAACAACTGTACCCAGTGCTCCATTAACTAGTCCTTGCTCCACGTCAAGGTTACGTTTAAGCATTACTCTACAGTTTAAGGATAATTTTAATATTTTCTCCAACCCAGTTCTGTTGGAGATAGAATTTTCTGAGGTATTTAGTCTTGTTGTGGCTTGTTGACACCTTGGTAGTGTTATAACATGTACGTCCAGTTTGTCTGTGGAGCAAATTTCAATTATTGGTTGCATTTCTTTTTTTAACATTGTTTCATTGAATTTGGAACAGCTTGCAAGAGTTGGCATTAAGGCCATACAATTGACATTTTTGTGCGCTAATTGTTTCATAACATCAGTAGCACATGAGTTATCACCATAAAGTGCATGGATGTGCCGGGTTTTTAATATTGTTTCTGCTTCTTGAGATAGTACACCAGCTCTAATACTTTTTAAAATGTTGGCGTAGGTGAGGTCTGCAGATTGGGGCATGTTTTCTGTTAATTCTTTGTATTGGAAATGTTGCCAAAGGTTGACATTTCCTATGCTGCCAACAGTTTTACAGCAGAGTTTGTGTCCTAAGGTTTTAAAAATAGGTTTACCTTTCACTGGTGTATTGAAGAAGATCTCCGAAAACAATAATGTGTTTTCCTCCAAAGATCTCTTCGTAGTTTGTTTTAAGTACTTCTTGCAATCTGAGGTGAATCAAAGCCAACATTAGATTGGAGACCATGCTCACTTCATCTATTAGTAGCATTTTCATTTGTTTTAATACTCTGCGTAGTTCCATTTCAGCTTCTGTATAAAGTTTGTAATAGTCTAATTTGTTTTGGTGTTCTACTGGAAGGAGTGTAGGCAGCTAAACCTGTGGGGGCAGTTACAACAGCTGACAGTTTGTTGTTTGTCAATTGTTAAAGGACTTTCTGAGGATTTTGATTAAGAATGTTTTGCCTGAACCAGCTTCACAACTCATGTTTAGCAGTATAGGTTTGTAATTTTGACAGGTACATTCTTCATTTTCGTGTTGTACACCATGTGCAATTTCTTTTGTTACTTCTTCAAAAATGGTGCGCTGGTCTTTGTTAAGTTTTGATTGTAGTACAGTTAAGTCTTCTGTATCTTCTTCATAGTGACACATGGGGCCTCATTACGACTTTGGAGGTAGCCATGGCGCTATTGTAGCTGACATATTTTGAAAGTGGGTTCCCGATTTCAATATGTGTGCAACTCCATAACATAGAGTTGCTAGTTCACTTTCAAAGAGTAGGTGGAATATGTATTCCACATTTTGTCTAAATCTGCGATCTTCAGAATACATTTGTAATGAGCGGTATTCTGATGCTGTTATCTGAGTGGGTCTATCATCGTACCTTCCTCCTTTGCCAGTAGGAAATAGTAGAGGAAAAGCATGTGCTTCTATACTTTTTTCCATATGCTCATTGGTGATTTGTCGCATTTGGTACGTTTCTAGTGCATCATCTATGCTGTCTTTGGAGTGCAATGGATGAATTGTATAATGGTCTAAAATATTGGATACTGCAGCAGGATCCAGAAGTTCAAATTGACCAGTTTCTGATGACTCTTGAATTATTTCAGTTGTTCCCCTTAAGTTTTCTTCAATATTTATGTCTTTGTAGTACTCATTATTGTCTTTTAGATATTGCAAGGCTTGTCTAACTTTATGTCCAATAGTTGTTGCCAAATTTTTTTGTCTTTTGTTGGTACACCATTTACTGAATGAAGGCGTATTATTGCTTGAAATGGGTGTACTGTTTGAATTATGATGTTCTCATATAAATTGAGTTGTTGCAGGTGTTTTGGTAGTTGGAATAATTCGAAGTTATTTGTGATAGCACGTGAAGGAGTTTGGTTGTTGTCAAGTTTTGTAGTGCAGTAACTGCAAAGTATTAAGGGGTCATTTATTTCGTATTTGTTTTCTGCTAAAAGGTAGAGAGCTAATTCAAACCATTTGGAATCTTCATTGTCTTCTATTTCGTATGTTACGTCTATAGTTTTTTTGTTACTTTTGTAAAAAGTTCTGCGGCAACACACACACACATGGATTGGTACTTTAGCCGATGTACTTTTAAATTTTAGTATTTCTTTTTTGTATGCATGTAGTAGAAGTTTGCCATGTGTAGAATTGTTGCTAGTCTGTTCTAAAGCTATTGCATTTTGTAAGTGACTTTCACTTCCAAAATATTTTCTCTGGATGCAGTCGATTTCTTCTTGTAGGTCTTTGGGTGTACCATGTAGAAGAGTGTTATTTAAATTGGCTAGTTCTAAAGCAGGACTTTTAGCATAGTGCAGTTTATAGACTAGATGGAATTTGCTTTTGCAAATAGGTCCTGAAATGCAGGCTAATTAATGTCCTTGTAGTCCTGTGTATTTCCGCACTGGACAGGTATCCATATTTTGCACGGCCATTTGTATACTGGACATTCTGGTTCAGTCGAACAGAGAGGTAATTCTGAGTTTTCTGGGGATATTTTTGTAAGCAATGTTTCTTTTTCCATGATGGTATTATTAGTTTTTTTCATAACCTCGTCCACTGCTATGGATGGCAATTGTGTTTGTTTGGTTTTGTTTGTATGCTTCTTCATTAAAATATGGTTCTGTGCTTGTGGTGTGACTCCATTCACCTCCACAGATATTTAAGAAGTTATTTTTGTTGACATTGACATTATTTTTGTGAGAATTTTATTTGTAGTTTATACTTAGTTTTGTTAGTGGTTTCCTCCTGTTTAAAACTAAAATAAATAACTTCCTTTTGAGAAGGATTGCACTGTCTACGAGAGCTTCTAGAATTAATTTTCTACGGTAGCTTTTAAGGGTTGTGCATGATTTTGCTCCTGTTTTTATCAGGTTCTGAAAGGACTCTGTGGCGGAACATTTTTGCTAAAATACTTTTTTTGGTATGGTTACTTGCCACTACATCAAGATTTATAGGAGCAGTGTTAGCATTAGTGGTAGCTGAATTCTTGTTAATCACTTTCTGTTTTGTTTTACATTTTGATAGAGGAGGCAAAGTTTCTGTACTAGAAGCTTCTTTTGTTTAGTTAAATGACTGCATTAGCTGTTTTGTTTGAACGTTTTGTACAAACTATGGTAGAGATGGATGCTTATTTTGGACACTTATTTTCATTTGCTCTATTTCTGCGTTGCTTTCTATGGACTTGCTTTTTGGTAGGCATTCTTTGGGGTCTGTTGAAAAAGAAAGAAGGTATGGGTTGGTTTGTTTTGCAATGTATGTGTGCTGTGTGCATGCGTGTATAAGTTTGATGGGAAAGATGTATGTGGTGGTGTGTGAATGTGCATTGGGCAGTTACAATGAGTTGGGAAGGCTATTCTTCTGTTTGTGTGTTACTACACTGCGGTTCAGATGAGAGTAGAAAGTGAGCTAGTGTTGAGGAGAAGCATTAATAGTAAACGTAATTGTATAAAATAAAAAAAAATGGGGATTTGTATGCCATTCTGCCTGCTAATCTCTGTTTAATAAATGCAGATTTGTGGGCAGAATGGTTCAGAAATCAGTGTTTTTTTTGGTGCGCAAATTACATGAATGAACCACACAGTGTCTTTGAGGAACAGTAAGATTATAAAGGTAGTATTGTACATACATTTGTTTGTGGAATGAGCAGGTTTCTTCGGATATGTTGTTTGTAGTTTAGATGCTGTTGATTTTCAGGAGAGCGGTCTTCACTGCAATTGTAAAAGGAAGAAGTTAGTAATTGTGTGTGCTTATAGCACTGATGTTAATGTACACATTGAGTTATATGTTTTTGTGGTAGTATTCTTGTTTGATATTTGAACCTAGTGTATGCATGCATTTCATTTGACTATGTGCCGTCTTTATATGTTATTTACAGTATGTTAGTTGCACATGCTTCGCAAATGAGTAGAATTTTAAGTTCATGAAATTCACTTGATTTTTTTACAGCTGTGTTCTAGATAGCAGAGAGGTTTGGAAGTGATAGTTCATTATAGTTGATGGGAAAAATTTGAATTTGAATAATTTCATATTATAACTAGACATGAGCACAAGCACCTGAGAGGGAGATTTCACCAAAGCAATCGGGAACATTTATTTTTCTCATACGATTGCATACGATTGCATTGGGTTTAGCATTAATTTAGGTGGGAGACAGTAAAAAATGGTGACATTTTTCAATAACAAATCGAGTCTCGCGCGTAAATCGGGAGGGTTGGCATGTATGCATAGGTTATGCGGGAGACAGTAAAAAATAGTCTGATTTTTCAATGAAAAATTGGGAGTCTTGAGCTTAAATCTGGAGCATTTGCATGTATGTATTTGCTATACAGATTTAGTGGCATTACTTTGTTTATATGGAATCATAATAGTTGTACATGTACTCTGAATAAAATATGCATACCTGTACTTTGTAATCATGCATGTGGATATGTATGGAGCTGTAAGTAGAAATCTTTGAGACTTGTACAGTAGTTTTTGTAGTAGGTGCTTTCCAATGATATGAGACTTGTATTCAGAGTGATCAACAGTACATTTGAAGTGCGGAACTCTGATGATGGAGTTAGATGTAGAGGTCTTGGATGTGATTGGTGGATGGTTGTGTGACTGCTTAGCTGTATCCAATGAATGGAACCAAGAGTGATGTGGAAAGGGAAGAAGGGCTGGCTAATAGTTAGGTGCCAAGCAGACACCGTGGCAGTCCGCGGGTAGGGCGTGCCACATACAGAGTTTTCCAGCAAATCCAGCATGGAAAGGGAATTCTAGGTATCAGCCAATCAGATGTTGATGTTGTTCATTTGTCTAGAAAGAGAGTGTGTGTAGTGAAGATGGCAGAGGTGGAGAAAGTCAGGGTGTTGGTGCTCGGAGATATGTTTGTCCATGGTTTACAGGAGTATTCTCAATACAGGCATGCGGCAAACAATTTCGATGTTAGAGGAGTGGAGGTGGTGTGGAGCGCTGTGACTGACTGCAATGTAGAGGCAATTCTCCAAGTTTTTAGATATATGCGTAGGATGAACAGTCCCAATGTGGTAGTTTTGCACTATGGTGCTTTCCATTTGGGCTACGTGAGTTCCCCTACTTTGTTGGCAAATTTGGAACAGTTGGTTCAAGCAGTAATCAACATCATTCCAAATGCGAAAGTAATTTTTTCTGGATTACTTCCTAGAGCAAAATGGGACAACAGTTCTGTTTTTTGTCCAGATCAAAGCATTGCTAGGTGGGCAATCAATCGAGGCATGCATGCTTTCATGCTAAGAGCTGGTATGTTTTTCTGTAACAACGAGAATATTGTTTTGAGTAATGCTGTTTATTTTGAAGCAGATGGTGTTTCTCTATCTTTTTTGGGAAATGCCATGTTCTTTTGGAATGTAAGTGTTGCTTTGGAACAGGTTACGTGAAGATTTTAGGAGTAAAGTAAGAAGAAAACCCCCCCAAAAAAATACAAAATAACAGGTGTCTGTCAGGCATCTGCAAAAAAACCAAAAAACACAGCTCTTTTCAGAGCCCACCTTAAAGGGGAAATGGGGAACACTATTTACAAGTACATTCACCACGCTCAGATCTTCTACATGTCCGCAGACATGACGGTAGTCTCCGGACAGCACGTATTACATACGGGCATTCTGGGGTGGAGAGGCATGCAAATGAGAATGAGCGGAGCTAGGGATTGGTCAGTAAAGTTTAGTGGGTGTGTTGTGTAAGGAGAGCTTTAGTGCGGACGTCTTTTTCCTGAGAGAAGAAGAGATAGCTATGGCTGTGTGTTTTTGAAAACAAATTATCTGGATTTTAGGAGACTCATGGATACATTGGTTGGAGGTGCATGCAGAATGTTGTGGTGTATCTGCAGATCTTGGATTCCCTCATGTGGAAGTGCACTGGCATGGAGTGCGCGGAATGTAGTGGCTGGACTTGGTACCTTTCTGTGCTACTTTTCAGTCAGAGCGTTATCCTGACATAATTATAATTAATTGTGGAGGGAACAGTTTAGTACATGTGTCTGGAATTTCTTTGCAATTTGCAATGAAAGAAGGACTTAGAAGGTCATCGACATGTTTCCAAATTCCCAAGTAATTTTTTCTCGTTTTGCGCAAAGACAAATGTGGCTGCATTCTTCCTCATTTGGTCCACAAATGGAGAAAGCAAGGCGCAATGTCAATAAGGCTGTTTGTGCCTTTCTAAGAGATGTTGGCATGTCCTCTTTTCACAATGAAAATATTATGTTTCGTAGCACATTCATGGAGCCCATCTTACTTATGCTGGCATTCAGATTTTTCTGAGAAATGTACAAAATGTATTGCAACCTTTTTTGGAATGATAGTCATCTATTTTGCAGTAGATGTTGAGGATTCCAAGTTTTTCAAACACACAAAACACCACTTTTTTCAGAGCCACCACACTTACTCCCAGAGAAAAGTGCATTGGTTTTGCTAGGGCAGCACCCCAAAAAAAATTCTGTACTAAGACTTTCCACAGACTTTTAAAAAATGCCCAGGGACCTGCACTGTTTATTTGAAAGTTCTATTTTTAAACTGAGAAAGGGGGCTCTGAAAATAGCCATTTTTTGGGGGGATTTTTGTTGTTTTATATTTTTTGGCTTTTTTACACAAGACACAATAGGAGAGGAAGGCAAAGGGGGGTAAGGAAGGGACACCAACCAAGGGGATAAGAAAGGGCAGGTGGAGAGAGGAAGATGTAGGGTGGGCCTTATTTATGTAAGTAGCAGGTCTTCTGGTGGTCTGGTAGACCGTAGTGGCGAAAGCACTTTGAAGATTCTCCCCCTGCAGAGTACTGCGTCACAGTACATACACAATATTGTGACCCTCAAAAGGTAAGGGTCAACAGCATCGTGAATGGCCTGTGACGCAGCTGGAGGGATGCTCTCTCCCCAGGAGTGTCTCTTGTGGTGAGAGGAGCGGAAACAGAGGATGCTGTGGAGGAACTCAATCTACTACCTTCATCTACAACCTTGCGAATGTCCGCACCGTGGAACAAAGTTAGGTGTCACTTCATGGATGTCGTACCAATGCTGTATGAACCACGTCTCCCACGGCTCAGCACTAATTTGCACTGGTTACAGGTGACCTTGTCCGGATGATCTTTTGGTATGTTACCATAAATGGTAAACAACCGCCACACCCAAGACTCCCGGCGAATGCTGGTAGTAGGGCGTTCCTCCACCTCATTCTCTTCATCCTCTTCATCCTCGTGCTCTACATCCTCATACGTGTTCCCCTCTGCAGGCCCTTGGGGAGGTGGTGGTGGTGGAGGGTTTGGGGGTGGTGCTGAGGCTGAAGTAGCAACATCAGCCATGGATGCCATTAGGGTTGATGAGGTAATCTCAGCTAGAGCACTAAAGGCAGCAAAAGTCAATCTGCAATAGCCAGAAGCACAATGAAGATCAGCTCTGGGGTGTGGCTTTTTATAGGGGTGGAGGGGTGCGTCTCGAGAACATATCGAACACTCAAAAGCGTTCAAAAAGTTACAAAAAATATGTGGAAAGCCATGGCCATTGTCTAGGACATGTGAAAAGGTGATTTATTTACTGTAAAATAATTTGGATTGTCTAAATAAGTTATTTTAAAATGTTGGGCATCCGGACAGAGTCCGCAAATTAGGACACACGCTTAGCGTGGGTGCGGTCACATGATGATGTCGAGAACACGTCCGCGAAGCAAACGGGTGTCCACAGGACAGCAAATGCGCAGGAGTTGTCGTGCGCATGCGTGCGGGTGTTCTAAGGACAGTGTTCGGGTCCTGAAACTAATTAAAAGTGTGACACAAGTGAGACGGGCAGTTACAGACAGGCGCGATGTTCGCAGGACGTATGGGTATGGTGTGCATGTGCATAGATCTTCTGCAGACTGTATGGCCAGGTATAGTGTCCTTAGGACACCTCCATTTTGTTTGTATACAGACATCCCGGACACTGCGCCTGTTCTATGGACAGTTCCATCTTGGTTGCGAACGGTACGGACAGGTATAGTGTCCTTAGGATACTTCCATTTTGTTGATTTACGGACATCCCGGACAGCTGGTGTGTTCTAAGAACATTTCCATCTTGGTTGCGAATGGTATGGAGAGATATAGGGCCTCATTACACGGAAGGCGGTAATGGTTAACGGTCACCGTTAATGGTAACGGTGACCGTTAACCATTACCGCCTTACTACGAGGTCCCTTAGCGGGTTGGTGCTTTAACGCCTGCTTTTTGCAGGCGTTAAAAACCAACCCGCTAAGGGCCCTTGGTGCTAATTACGGCACCGCAAAATTGCGGTGCCGTAATTAGCACCTTTCCCATTCTCATTATGCCCTATGGGGCAAAAATGGGAATGGGGAAGGGCAGTGGTGGAAGGGGGAATTACCGCCCGCCACTCTTGGAATGGGACGGTAATTCCCCTTTCCACCAAGGCGGTGCTGGTATTTTACCGCCATGGACCTGGACCAAGGTGCTAATAGCTAATAGCACCTTGGTCCTACGCCTTCCGTGTATTGAGGCCCATAGTGTCCACTTTTTATTCATTATGGACAGGCCGGACAGGCGTGCTGTCTGTCGACATTTTTAACTGCTTTTTTAAAAAAAACAAGAAACAAAGATTTTCATTACAAGAAATATAACATTTTTTATTTATATACATATACACAAATTATGAAAGAGAGGGGGAAGAAGAAACTGATACAAAAATAGGGGATTTAGGGGTTTGGAGAGGATGGATGGGAGGGGATGAAGGGATGGAAATCTCATCAAAACGTTTATTTTGTTATTCACGGTTTGGGGATAGTTCACTGGGACATGGAGAGGGGGCACAGGTACAGGTGGGACAATGGTACTTAATTTTTTCTTTGATGTGGTCCTCCACTAACTGTTTCAAACTATTGAAATTTTCCTTAAGAATGTCTACTTTCTGTTCAATGCGTTCGAGAGTCTTTTCCATTGTGTCTTTTGGAGTTACATTTTCAATCTTTGTATGGTCTGTAAAAAATAAACATATATATGTTAAGTACACATTAGGTAATGATTATTAATTTCCTTGGATTGACAAGTGTCTACCATTATTATCACTCTCTTCAGACATTTCCTCATGTGGAAAATTTTGTTCCAGCCAATCCAAAGTACTGCACATTTCTGTGTGAAAAACAAGAAAATATTAATTATACTGTACTTCACACACAAAGTAGAGCAATATATACAAAAAAAAGAAGTTTACTTACTAGTTTCTGGAAAGTTGTATTTGTTGTGTTGTGTAGGTCTACTGTTGCTTCTAGCTCTGCAGTTTCTGTGAGGTAATTATGTTAGAGGTATATATTTTTTGTTATGGTATACTCCATTTTATTACATATTGTATTTCAATGGCTGGTTGATGTGTTAAATGTGTAGGTTCCACTGCTTACTTATTAATATATAGAATGTGTATATGTGCTGCTTTTTCAACTTGCGTAGTAATTATGTGGTATGATAGAACAATTTCAAATGCCCCCTGCTTGTTTGGGTAGTGTTGATGTCGTCCGTGACCGTCTGCGGACATCAAAATCATTAGCGGGGTGTTTGGTATGGTCTAAGTTAATTGTATATAAAGTAAGGGAACCCTATTATACATCTATCAAATTTACACTATGAAAATGTATATTCAGTAATAAAACTGTGTTAAAGAGATGTTATGGTTAATTTGCGCTACTATAAACCTATGAAATTCAGTAAAAAAAACGTTGTTAATGGGACGTTATGGTTAAGTTGCGCTAGTAAAAACCTATGAAATTTAGTAAAAAAATGTTGTTTAAGGGACGTTATGGTTCCAAGTAAAACTGAAACCCCCCTGAAATTCGCCAGTTATGGTAAGCTAAGCAACCATAACTCGCGCCACCACTGTGCACTGCTAACACTAACACCCAGGACATCAAAGATTACATCACAAATGTCATTGATGACATCACTGATGACATCACATGTGCATTTATTTTAAAAAAAAATCTGTACAAGGGATTCTTATAGTAATGTTCATCAAAAGTGTGAAGGGTTATAGTAAGAAATTTCATGAGGTACATAGTGCATTAAGTAATGCATTGATACGAATACCATTCTATTATCAGGTTCTTTCCAGTATACTAAGCCACTCATGTAGAAGGATAGCCATTGTGTGCAACATATATGATGGATGTGCAATATTATTAATCTTACCATGTTGAATAGTAAAATGATACATGCTTCTTATTACAGTTCTGTCTACTAGGCTACATTTAATACCTAGCTAATAAAACCCACTTACTTCATAATTGCATTATTCAAAACGAAACACAAATAACAACAGATACAAATATGAGCATATACAGGGAAAATGAAGTAAACAACAGTACTAACAGCCAATCTTCATACCCCAACTGATTAACTTTATACACAGAAGTGATCGCTGTGCTTCAAACCTACTGATTGGCTATGTATACATTTCATATAATGTGACTGGACCCTAAGGAGAGTAGTGTGCATACAATGTATACAAATATGAGCATATCCAGGAAAGTAAAGTAATTAAAAAAGGCAGAACTATAAGAAAGTGTTGAGAACCTTACTGATTATCTTTAAACCAATGCTGTTTTCCAAATCTGTGTTTTCCCCTACATTTATGTTTCATATGCTCTCAGTGAAACCCAAGTGAATTACTGCAAGAACATATTTGAAAAATAACTCTACAAATATAGTACTTGAATATAAATAATGAGTTAATGATTTCTTAGTTCCTGACTCTTACTGACCTAAATATGTCAGTAAAGGAAAAAAGAGGGAGCCAGACATGAGATGTCATCAGTGATGTCATCAATGACATTTGTGATGCCAAATCACAAAGTTTTTTTTACTGAATTTCATAGGTTTTTAGTAGCGCAACTTAACCATAATGTCCCCTTAACAAAGTTTTTGTTACTGAATATATATATATATATACATATGGCAGCAATCACCAAGGGGTGACAATACAATTCAGGAAATAAGAAAGCAATTGAATTCACTTATAATGATGCAGAGTAGAAAACAAAGGAAATAGGTAATAAGGAGAAGCAACTGTCAGAAGTGGCTGTGTGTACGTTCACTGTGTACGTTCACTTTCAGTGCGGCTTGACGTGCTTCTTGGTCCTTGCCAGAAGCAGCTTCGGAACTCTGCTCCGCTCCACTGTAGCCGTGGTCTGTGGGCCGGGTAAAGAAAAGTGCGGGGGACAAGTGCCGGCTTTGCACAACATCTGAGGCCTGAGGACCGCCCAAGTTCTGCATCCCACGGGCCCCACGGAGCTGTTAGACACTGCTTATATTGGTCCGGGCAGCAGGCGGCGATGAGGCTCCAAGCCCCAAGCAGGAGGGCAAGTGGTGCAGCATACAAGCGATATAAGCGGCTGCCAGAGGGCGTCCATGGTGAGAAAACTCCCAGAATTTCTCACTGTGTAACCAGTGTAACCAGAGTGAAACAGTGCTGTAACCTAGCGGCACAAGCGGCTGCTAGAGGAAGTGCTCAGTGTAATCAGTGTAACTACAGTGAAATAACGACAGAGGTCAGGGGTCAGGCATTATTTGACGCCCCATGATTCATATACTTTCATCCCATTGTTGGTCTCCCCGGTTGGTCTCCCCTGTTCTTATGTTTTAAAGCATGAATATAACTTAAGTTGGAAGAAGGAGGCGGAGAAGGAGGTGACAGTGGCCTTTCTCCAGCCGAAGAGGCACTCAAGGGAAGTATTACACTTCTCTGATATTGGTCAGCGAAATAAAAAACAGTGAGCAAACCATCTTTCGGTAAAGCTAAGAAGTGGGAGACTGCAGGGGTTTTTTCCCCTTTGATCCCAGGAATTGAGTAGGAGCTGAGCAGGAGCAGTCCTGCAGGCATGCCTGGCAGACATGGCAGAAATGCGCAGGCAAATCTGGCCTTTGAAGAGGAGGACAGCAGAGGCCTGAGAAGCTCACGCCCTCTTTTGGCCTCGGAGAGTGTGCAGCACGTCAACAAGCCATCAATTGCTAAAAAAGTTGAGCGGAAAAAACATTTTTCTACACAAAATACGTTGCACCAGACATCTAAACTACCAGAATTTTCACCCACATTACCTCAGGTTGCACCCCAGATTCAAATTTTTAATTCTAACTACGACCTCAAGAGTGTCAGAGTCCTCCAATTTGTCCAAGAATGACGGGGGGTCTAATAAGGTCTCTGAGATCTTACATGTCCACCTTCAGCGTGAACCCACTGCGTGCCTCGCGGCAGCGCCTGCCTTGGATGGCGTCCAGGCCAAGGGGCAGCCGGGCTTAAAAGAGGGTATAGCTGACCTGGCCGGTGTGGAAATGGTACTGGAGGCGGGGTCTCTGGCTCCTCGTGGGACCAAGTGTGTGGGGGGGCACCCTGGGGATTCCGGGGATGGCCCGGGGGTTAAGACGGAGAGCGCCGGCGAGTCCGCAGTGGTGGACGAGGCCGCCGAAGACCAGGCGCAGGCTCAGCTACCAGCGCGGGCAGGCTGTGCGATACTGGTGGAAGCCCTGGTCCACCCACAACACCGGCCAAGTGAAGAGACACATCGCCTAAGGAGCCCTGAGAGGCCGGCATGGAATATAGACCTCCCGAACATGCCAGCTTCGGAGGGAATTTCAGGAACAAAAAGAAAAAGACAGCTGAGTGCCATAAACGCGGAGTCCAAGCTCAGGAGAAAGCGGGGGGCCACTAAAGATAAGAACAAAAAACAGGTGAAACAGAGAAACTGCCAAAAATAAATCTCCATGCCAGAGGGGAGGTCAAACTTACCTACGAAGTCAACTATGAACAAAGAGCAAAAACGGTTGGAAGAGGGAAACAATTGAAAAAATTACTTTTTTCTCAAAATTGTTAAATCTCATAGAGAAGAGTTCACAGATGCAGAGATTCTTTAGGCATTCAAAGAATGCTGGCCGCTCCCCAAATTCTGCGGAATTGATGAGCCACCTAAACCTCTAATGCCAAGTCAACCGATGGATGCCCCAAAAAGTGCAGCAATCCTAAGCCAATTGAGGGCGGAAGGTCCCAAAGAAGATCTTGAAATCAGATTGGAGAGAGAAACTAAGACGGGGCCGGTCCTGGCAAACACATCCTCAACCGCCCCCCTGAAAGACAATGGCCCTCATTAGGACCCTGGCGGAAAGGGGTTTACGCCGGCGTAAAGCATGGTGTACCTTTCCGCCAGACTACGAGTTCCCGTAGCGCCATGGTGATTTTTACGCCTGCTTTTTGCAGGCGGAAAAATCCATGGCGCTACGGGACTTGTCGTTAATTACGCCACCGTAATTTACGGTGGCGTAATTAACGCCTTCCCCACTCCCATTATACCCTATGGGGCAAAAATGGGAATGGGGAAGGGTAAATGGGGATTGGGGACTTACCGCCCCGCCAAGGTCGGAATGGGGCGGTAAGTCCGCCAACCCCCATGGCGGAGTTGGCAGCTTTGCGCCATGGACCATGGTGCAAATTGCACCATGGTCCTCCGCCAGGGTCGTAATGAGGCCCAATGAAAGGGACTCTGCCCCTATAAATCTTGAGATAGCAGACAATGGGGAGGTGCCAACTTTGGCTGCGGAATTAAAGGATAACAAGCTTGTTCCGTTTGGTACGGAACTACCTAGGGGAGAAAAAAGCTGCAGCCCAAGATCCATGAGCCCCCCACCTCAACCAACAGCATTTGGAAGTGGGCCTGTAATACCAAAGAGAGCGATGGAGGATCTCTTCTTGAGAGCCACCCCAATCAAGTCAAAACTCAAAGACCAAGCAAAGGAGATTCTCCTACCTACTTGGCATGTGCTTCTGTCATCAACCCATGAGAACAGGCGTCACTCCTTGGGCTCTTCAGGGCAATGAAACAGAAATCGCCCGGCAAGGCAATCTTTACTTTCTGAGTCACCAGTGAAAGTTCGACCACCAATTGTCTCTAATTTGACATCTACAGAAACTCCGACAAAAAAAGTAGACATGCTTTCTATAATGTTGGCGGTTACAATAGCCCTAGCTCCATGAATCTATCAGTGACAACCTTAAAGACCACACAAGTATAACAGGGATGATGAACAGCAAACTAGTTTTCTTAGAAGCAAACATCAGGGCAAGAGAAAAAGTTGATGCCTCCCCTAGGCCTGGAGGGAAGGACTCTCTGTCTCCTTTAGAGGGCACGAGATTCCCTCAAATTAAAAGGAAAGCGATCAAGTGCACCTGCACTCAAACAGAAACAATGATTGACTTGACCGAAACTGATTCCAGGAAGGTCCCTAATGTAAACACCCTCTCAGGCCCGTGTGTCCATTATGAAAAGGACTCTATAACAGTCGCCTCAAAATGACTTAATGCAGACAGCCTACCGACAAAGAAATTGGAAAACGTAGACAATAAGCGCATACAAAAACTAGGTGCAAAAGGCCTAAAAGCTCCGACAAGGTCAATATCTGCATCAATCTTATTGCCGGGTCTTGAAAAACCCTTAGAACCCATCTTTGAACAAATCCCCTTGACGAAGGGTTCAACACCTTCAACTAACAAGCAAGAGATAAAACTTGTGTTGGGAGAACAAGAGGCGGCTGCGAGTGCTCAGGAAGCCAGAGCCGATACCTTGAAGATGGCCGCATCCCCAATATCCGTAGAAGACTTTCTAGAAGACGATGAACTGATGAACTTGAGCCAACACATGACTGAGGAAATGAGAGGCAATGAAAACCTTTCATCTCCTCCGCTTCCTCAATTTCAGTCAGGTGAGGAGCCTGACATTGTGGGCTTCCAAACACTGGAGGAGCGGTGTAAGAAACTCTCAAAGAAAACAGGGTGGGGAGATTCGGCCTCACCAGAATCGCACCAAGACAAAGACAAAGGGCCACGGAAAAGTGCAAGTAAGGAAAATGAGATGAAACCACCGATAAAACGAACACAAGAAAATATTTTTTAAATAAAGGAGAAACAGTCCCGATAACAAGACTCATCGTCCTCTTCCAAGACCAGTAACTCAGCATGTAGCTTCCCCCAAACATCGGGATAAGGTGCACAATGCAACAAAAATGAAGCAATACAACAGGAGGGAGAAAAACCACGACAAGAAAAGATGGATCCTCAAGCTGGAACAAGTTCCAGGGAATGAAGACAATGTCATCTTAAACCGTGGGTCGGTATTGCGACTCTTTAACTTTATCCCAAACTTGAGGAAGATTAAAACCGACGACCTACTTATCGTGGACCCCAGTCAGAGACATCGAAAGCCTATAGCTCATCTTTACCTGGCCTCAACATCTGACCAATCAATTTTAATAGAAGAAACTAAATCATTGCTGAGAATGGGTTAATGTATCACCGAATCCTCAAGGGCGACGGGACACGTGCCTCATCACGAGTCTGGCGGTAACCCTTAAATGCGGCTGTAGCGCTATTTCTGCCGCATTTAAGGGTCCGCCAGATCATGGCTTTGGCGGATTTCCCCCCAGCTCTGAGCTGGGGGGGAATTGCCAATATTTGGCGCGATTACTGCCAGTGGGAAATCTGCCAGCGGCAATAGTGTCAATTTTCCCCATTGGGCCCAATGGGGAATGAGGAATTCCAGAATGGGCCCAGTGGGGAATGGGCAATAACCCTTCCGCCAAACCCGT
Organism: Ambystoma mexicanum; assembly: GCF_040938575.1. Lineage (NCBI taxonomy): Eukaryota > Metazoa > Chordata > Amphibia > Caudata > Ambystomatidae > Ambystoma > Ambystoma mexicanum. Next base: position 410,045,119 of record NC_090923.1, on the reverse strand, counting down.
GATCCGGCGCTAATAGCGTCGGGGGGTTTGGCAGTAGGGCTATTAGCGCCGGCGCTAATAGCGCTGGCGTTACCGCCCAACTCGTGATGAGGCCCATAGTCTGAAGAGTAAGAGATCTCAGGTAGATGAGCCGAGTGAAACTCGGGCTCATAGGGAACGTCACTCCTTCCGAGGATGGAGAAGTTCGCCCTATGCACTTTCTAAGGATGCAGTAATGGATCAACATCTTGCAGACAGTCGAAGGAATGGAGAAGCCGGGAATAAGCAGAGTTCCCGACTAGAAAAGCACAATAAGACCGAAGAACAAATTACGAGCCACGGAAAGCTCCCGAATTCACCTGGAGGGGTTACTAGGAAGCTGAACCATACTAGCAGACCCATTACCATACTGAGAACCATCACTAAGTCAGTGCCCGCAGCTAAGCTGATACTTGACTCCACGCGCAAACCAGCCCAAAGCATATGGTCATGGCTACCAAAAGCCCTTACAAGAGAAACAAAAAAATAGCAACTCAAGGCCCTCGAGCCCAGCGCAAGCGAGATCTGCTTGGACATTAAACCTAGAACCTACATTCACTGGGCTCTTGGAACACTAGAGGTCACTCACATCTGACAGCACAAGGAGACATAAAGTTAGCAAACTACGACATCCTGTGCTTAAAGGAAACTTGGCTTACTCAAGTCCCGACATTGGAGGGCTATGAAATTGCTTTCTCACCAGCAAAAAAGGAACTGATGGGGCGCCTATCCTCTGGTATCTTGACGGCTTGCAGACAAGGGAGTGGCATGGCCCTGGAAACAACACTCATCAGCAATTCATCCCTTCTCATGGTTAAAGCTGCATGGTCATCCGCCAACGCCAAGGATAACAAAGAGAACTTCTCATCCTGTATTATAGTCAACACCTATTGGAACCCAGCAGCGATCAGCGACACTGCTTACTTGGAAAAGTTGGAAGCGGCCATTGATGAAGCCTTAGCAGTCCATCTAGCCCATTACCTCTTAATATGTGGTGATCTCAATGCAGTGTGTCAAGCAAGGACACAAAGTCAAAATCTACTTGGGACTGCAAGCCCAGCGATTCGCAGAGAAGTTGAACGGCAAAGGCTGATGAAATCACGTGGTATGCATAATCTAGACAGACTGTTTCCAGATTCCACTCGTTAACCAACATGGAAATGAGAAAATGCAAGAGCCACTATTGATTATATATTCGTTTCCACAACGTTACTTCTGGTGATGACCTCATTTGACGTGATAGAAACGTCTGCCAGTGACCATAACTTGCTCTCCAGAACCTAGTCAACAAAAGCACCTTCAAAAGTAAACTCGAACTTTTGTCTGAGCACTAACAACCAGCGCTCAAGACTCAACTTGTTGGCCTCTGCGATAAACAACTTGCAGGCCGATTCATGGAATAATTAGCGCGGCGCAAGTGGGCATAAACGTGCGAATCGCAGTGGAATAGCGAAAATCGCAGTGAACGTGCGAAAATCGCACGAAAAGCAGCGCACGTCGATTCATGGAAGGCCGTGCGCGAGAAAACCAGCGGATGTGCGATAAAAAGTGCGCGGCGCACGTTAGCGCACAGGCCATCTAACAGCGTGCGCCAGGTCACAGCGAAAATCGCACAGGCCACAGCGAAAATCGCACATAGCGCGGCGCACGCAATAAAAGTAGGCGGAACACGGGCGTAACACTCGGAATGGGGAACAACTTGCCAAAACGTGGGCGTCACGGGGGAAGTACAGGGCACAAGTGCGCGGAACGCCCACACGCTCGCCTACAACACGTATTCATGGAATAGAATAGGGGAAAAAAGCGCACGCTCAAACCAGCGCACAGGCACAAACACGACCGCCACAAGAAAGGAGGCGGTAGCGTCTCTGCGGCTGTAAGAAATGTGCGCCAAAAGGTGCGCCAACAAATAGCACCTATATACTGCCATGATGAATGTCCCATACTGTGGCCCTCCAGGAAAAATGACGTGCAAAGGGGTACCCACAAACACGGACACCCGCTGACAAAAAATACGTGTGCATGTATACCGGGGTGCGCGGGAAGTGTCACACGCGATTTGCAGGGTACGTGCATCACAGGGGTTCGCGTGAAGTTATTCACGCGATCGGGCCTGGGGGAGCGGGCTACGTGTATTACAGGGGTTCGCGTGAAGTTCCACACGCGATCGGGCCTGGGGGAGCGGGCTTCGTGTATTACAGGGGTTCGCGTGAAGTTCCTCACGCGATCGGGCCTGGGGGAGCGGGCTACGTGTATAACAGGGGTTCGCGTGAAGTTCCTCACGCGATCGGGCCTGGGGGAGCGGGCTACGTGTATTACAGGGGTTCGCGTGAAGTTCCTCACGCGATCGGGCCTGGGGGAGCGGGCTTCGTGTATTACAGGGGTTCGCGTGAAGTTCCACACGCGATCGGGCCTGGGGGAGCGTGCTACGTATATTTCAGGGGTTCGCGTGAAGTTTCACACGCGAATAGCCTGGGCGCGTGAATTTGAGGGGTGCGCGGGAAGTTCCTCACGCGATCGGGCCTGGGGGAGCGGGCTACGTGTATTACAGGGGTTCGCGGGAAGTTCCACACGCGAATAGCCTGGGCGCGTGTATTTCAGGGGTGCGCGGGAAGTCCCACACGCGAACAGCCTGGGCGCGTGAATTTGAGGGGTGCGCGGGAAGTTCCACACGCGAATAGCCTGGGCGCGTGTATTTCAGGGGTTCGCGGGAAGTTCCACACGCGAATAGCCTGGGCGCGTGTATTTCAGGGGTTCGCGGGAAGTTCCACACGCGAATAGCCTGGGCGCGTGTATTTCAGGGGTGCGCGGGAAGTTCCACACGCGAATAGCCTGGGCGCGTGAATTTGAGGGGTGCGCGGGAAGTTCCTCACGCGATCGGGCCTGGGGGAGCGGGCTTCGTGTATTACAGGGGTTCGCGTGAAGTTCCACACGCGATCGGGCCTGGGGGAGCGTGCTACGTATATTTCAGGGGTTTGCGTGAAGTTTCACACGCGAATAGCCTGGGCGCGTGAATTTGAGGGGTGCGCGGGAAGTTCCTCACGCGATCGGGCCTGGGGGAGCGGGCTACGTGTATTACAGGGGTTCGCGGGAAGTTCCACACGCGAATAGCCTGGGCGCGTGTATTTCAGGGGTGCGCGGGAAGTTCCACACGCGAACAGCCTGGGCGCGTGTATTTCAGGGGTGCGCGGGAAGTTCCACACGCGAATAGCCTGGGCGCGTGTATTTCAGGGGTTCGCGGGAAGTTCCACACGCGAATAGCCTGGGCGCGTGTATTTCAGGGGTTCGCGGGAAGTTCCACACGCGAATAGCCTGGGCGCGTGTATTTCAGGGGTGCGCGGGAAGTTCCACACGCGAATAGCCTGGGCGCGTGAATTTGAGGGGTGCGCGGGAAGTTCCTCACGCGATCGGGCCTGGGGGAGCGGGCTACGTGTATTACAGGGGTTCGCGGGAAGTTCCACACGCGAATAGCCTGGGCGCGTGTATTTCAGGGGTGCGCGGGAAGTTCCACACGCGAACAGCCTGGGCGCGTGAATTTGAGGGGTGCGCGGGAAGTTCCACACGCGAATAGCCTGGGCGCGTGTATTTCAGGGGTTCGCGGGAAGTTCCACACGCGAATAGCCTGGGCGCGTGTATTTCAGGGGTTCGCGGGAAGTTCCACACGCGAATAGCCTGGGCGCGTGTATTTCAGGGGTTCGCGGGAAGTTCCACACGCGAATAGCCTGGGCGCGTGTATTTCAGGGGTGCGCGGGAAGTTCCACACGCGAATAGCCTGGGCGCGTGTATTTCAGGGGTGCGCGGGAAGTTCCACACGCGAATAGCCTGGGCGCGTGTATTTCAGGGGTGCGCGGGAAGTTCCACACGCGAATAGCCTGGGCGCGTGAATTTGAGGGGTGCGCGGGAAGTTCCACACGCGAATAGCCTGGGCGCGTGTATTTCAGGGGTGCGCGGGAAGTTCCACATGTGATTTGACAGTGTGGCTCCTCCCAGGTGTACCCTGTACACCCTCCACGGCCCCTGCAGGCAGCCCACACCACAGGGGACTACCCTGCATCCCTGGTCATGTCCCGCAGGCAGCCCACCCAACATGGGCATGCCCCCCAGCAAAGGCACATGTCTCCTTGAACTAATGAACACCAACACATGTCCCCTTGCACCCCCACCCCCCAGCACTGTGGGGCACCTGCCAGCAGGCCCCCACCCATGTCCAACTCATGTCTCCCACCACCCCCAAACCCCAGCCACCAGGGTCACCCTCCACCAGGGCCCCACTCATGTCTCCCACCACCCCCACCCCCCAGCACTGTGGGGCACCTGCCAGCAGGCCCCCACCCATGTCTCCCACCCCCCACCCCCCAGCAGTGCAGGGGCACCCACCACCAGGCCCCCACCCATGTCCAACTCATGTTCCCCACCCCTCCCACCCCCCAGCACTGTGGGGCACCTGCCAGCAGGCCCCCACCCATGTCTCCCACCCCCCCACCCCCCAGCAGTGCAGGGGCACCCACCACCAGGCCCCCACCCATGTCCAACTCATGTTCCTCACCCCCCCACCCCCCAGCACTGTGGGGCACCTGCCAGCAGGCCCCCACCCATGTCCAACTCATGTTCCCCACCCCCCACACCCCCCAGCACTGTGGGGCACCTGCCAGCAGGCCCCCACCCATGTCTCCCACCCCCCGACTCCCCAGCACTCTGGGGCACCTGCCAGCAGGCCCCCACCCATGTTTCCCACCCCCCCACCCCCCAGCAGTGCAGGGGCACCCTCCCCCAGGCCCCCATCCATGTCTCCCACCCCCCAACCCCCCAGCAGTGCAGGGGCACCCTCCACCAGGCTCCCACCCATGTCTCCCACCCCCCCACCCCCCAGCACTGTGGGGCACCTGCCAGCAGGCCCCCACCCATGTCCAACTCATGTCTCTCACCACCCCCACCCCTCAGCACTGTGGGGCACCTGCCAGCAGGCCCCCACCCATGTCCAATCCATGCCCCCCTGCACCTGGGTCCCAACATTCCCCAATCATGTCCGTAATGCCCATCCTCCCCTGCCAAAAGGCCCAACCAACTATCACACCCACCCACATATCAAAGCCAATTACATGTTACACCCCCAATGTAAATAATGCAATTTAACACATGTCTGTCACACACAATGGCTGCAAGTGAATGACAAAACACCCAACATGACATGCCTGAAAGCAATGAGATGATACGACACATTGAAGAATAAAAAAATAATATGTATTGAACAGCAAATAAGAAAAAACACAAAGCAAATCAAACAAAACAAGATGAATGTTCAAGAAAAAATTATGAAAAATTAAAATAAGCCAATCAAGAAGATAATCCTGGGTCCATGAGCCCTACCAAATTAAACCTAACTGACTACTAACTAAAAAGGGAACTATATACAAAAAAGTGGTGCATTGTCCAATCGCAACCCAAAAAAAATTCAAAAAAACAAAGGAAACCTAACCCTAACTATACAACTATATACAAAGGCAGCGGGCTATTCGGACGGCTCACTGGTTGTCGTCATGGGCCAGGGCATCCTCGAACTCCTGGTCAATGGCTTGGAGGCGGGCATGTTCCCTGGCCCCGAGGTCCCGCAGGGATAACGCAGTGTCAAGCTCAAACTCCCTGCGAAGACCCTCGAGGCACTCAGCCCGCCTCAGCGCCCTCCGCATGGAGTCCTCCGCCCTGACCATCGTGAGCCGTTCCTCCTCTGCCCGCTGCCGCTCCGCACCTATCCGCTGGCACAACCTCTCCCACACGGAAGCCACTCCCATTCCAGGGTTCTCCTGCCCTCCGGCCGATGCCTGCACCCCTGATGTTGATGGCCCCGAGCCATGATGCCTCCCACGCTGAGCCTGCTGCTGCCTCCGACGCAACTGCCTGTGCCAGCACGACGGCATCCAGGCTGATGGAAACCACCGACGCCGTCGTGCACGTGCCCTGCCCGATGATGCCGTCACATCCTCCATCTGCTGGGGTCCAGTTGCTCTGGTGTCCACCCCTGCTGGATCTCTGACTCCCGACTGTGGCAGGGATGGGATCCCCACCGAGCTGGCTGCATTGGTCGGGGCAGGTCCACAGGGGGCCCTGGTGGCATCTGGGCTGGAAGACGGCAAGGAGAACGACTGGTGGATAGCCTGCACAGAGGAGGAGAGGGCCGCCACATTGGCCAACACATGCAGGAAACCCCCGAACATGGCCGATCCCAATTGGGCCACGTCGGCACGGTGCACTTCGTGATGACGTGCGTGCTCCTCCCGGGAAGCACGCACGGCATCACGAATCGCAGCCGTGCGCAACGCGACCCCAATCAGGACCTTCTCCGCACGGCCAGGGGTTCCCACGTCCGCAGGTGGAGGGGAGTCAGGTGACATGGACATCCCCTCTACCTGCGGACAGGCCTGGGACGGGGCATCCCTGCTGGTGCATGGTGGTGCACTCACAGGGTCAGGGACAGCGACATGCACAGGCCCCTCCACGGTGACCTGTGCTGCCTCCTGCCCCTGGCCCTGGACTGCACCACTTGCACCAGCAGGGATGCCCCCACCAGGCCCCATGTGTGCCCCAGTGGCGGCCTCCTCCTCCTCTGTGCAAACCACCAACCTGGATGGCTCCTCACCGTCTCCCACCGTAGCAGGCCCCTGTGGGGGCTCACCCACCCCTTCCGCTGCAGCCGTGGGGGCATCCCCGCCGCCTTGCTCCACAGCGCCGTCTCCGCCCTCTTCTTCACTAGCCGCTGCGTAGAGGGAGACAAAGAACACAAGCATCAGGGCACTGTACAATGGTCCCCTAGACAGGAAGCAATAGCAGATGAGCACCACTGTCAAAGTACACTTCCATCATGTCCCTCCACAACACATGGGCCAGTCCAGGCAAAACACACACAGTAACAGGCATGGTGCATGCCATGGACATTTCCATGCATGTCCAATGGACTCTTGAAACATTCAATGATATGTAACTCACATGCATCATGCCTCATGCCCATCACATGCACACACATCACCTCAGTCACATCCATCTGGCCCCAAACACACCAAACACAGCGGATACAAGGGTAATTTTGCTGCTTTACTGAATCTCTGCATTGTCACACACATGTGTCATGCATCCATGGCATGCACAAGTCACAGACACGCAGGTCAGGCACACAGACATGGCTACCATATATGTACCTGGCATCAGCACCCATCCCTCACCCCCACCCATGTTCAGGTACAGAGACTGGCATGCTCTCATGTTCATAATCTGATTAGGGCTCCCCATGCGGCATATCAACACATGCAACAACCATGTGCATCACACATCACTGGTCGCACATGCATTACCATGATGTCCCTGCACACATACATGCATACATGGGCTATGGCACACATACAGGCAAGTATCATAGAACCAGCACACCGCAACATGCCCTGTCTCACACAGTAATGCATGGACACTTACCGCTCAACTCCAGACGGGCCTCCCTCTCAAGGATCTGGGCGTGGAGCGCTGGGCGTACGCGTTCCAGGACCCTCATCTGGATGGTACTCATGCGGCCCCGGCCCCCCTCCACGAGGCGCCGGGCCTTCACAAGGGTCCTGGACCTCAAGTCCTCCCAGCGCTTCTTGATCTTCAGGACGTCGCGGGTTGCCACCCCCTCCGCGTTGATGGCAACCACACAGTCGGCCCAGATCCTCTGCCGTCCTTCCTTGCTGGCGCGGGACGATCCAAAGAGGGCATCATACTGCCCCAGGACATGCTCCACCAGGACACCAACTTCGGTGACAGTGAAGCTGGTGCCCCTCTGCCCCTCTGGCCTGGGGTTGCCACTGGTGCCAGATGTGGAAGTGCCCGACATGGCAACCCCAGAGGCAGGTGTGGGTGGGCAACTGGGTCCTGGGGCTGGGCTGTGGAGCGATGTAATACCAGTCGGGAGTCTTCAGTTCCAGCAGGGGTGGACACAGCAACTGGACCCCTGCAGATGGCTGATGTGCAGGCACCAAATGGCAGGGCACGGTGGCAGCAGGCAGGCAGGCAGGCAGCAGCAGATGGCACGTGGGAGGCTGCTCGGGGCACTGGGGGGCAGTAACTCGGCCTTCTGGGCAGGAGCGTGGGCTTCCGTGTGTTTTCGCGTGGCCAGCTTGATACGGAGTGATTTGGCACGTGAAAATCCTGCACGTCAGCGTGAAATCCGAGGAAAGGCCCTTAGCGCGTAAGCGCGTCAGCACGCATACGCGAATCTATTGGACCAGAGTCCCTCAGCGCGTAAGCGCGCCTGTGACGTGACCCGCACGGGTGTTCCCCACTCAGGACGTGATGACGGGGCACACGTGGAGATACTGCACGTCAGAGTGTCATCGCGTGTAATTGGACAAAAGTGCGCGTACACGCGATTGGCCTATGTACGTGTATTTAATGGGTGCGCGGCCACTTACACACGCAAGTACGTCAGCGAACCTGTATCCCGTGGTGCGTGTGAATTTCCACACGCTATTGGACTGGGAACAGGATTCCAGGGCTGCGCGGGTCACACGCTGTATCCCGTGGTGCGTGTGAATTTCCACACGCTATTGGACTGGGAACAGGATTCCAGGGCTGCGCGGGTCACACGCTGTATCCCGTGGTGCGTGTGAATTTCCACACGCTATTGGACTGGGAACAGGATTCCAGGGCTGCGCGGGTCACACGCTGTATCCCGTGGTGCGTGTGAATTTCCACACGCTATTGGACTGGGAACAGGATTCCAGGGCTGCGCGGGTCACACGCTGTATCCCGTGGTGCGTGTGAATTTCCACACGCTATTGGACTGGGAACAGGATTCCAGGGCTGCGCGGGTCACACGCTCGCCTAGAACACGCGCTAAGCATAAATTGCGGACTTTAACAATAACAAGCTCAGACGCCAGGATGAACATACCGTTCCTAGCAGCAGTGGCAGTGGGCTACCAAAGGAGGAGGAGGAGGATAGTCAGGGCCAGAATATTCACACCCAGAACCAGCCTTTTCGGGATGCCTGATGACCAGGTGTATGGGAGGTACAGGTTTCCACCACACATCATACTGGACCTGGTGACTGAGTGGGAGGATGACCTCACATCACCCACCCTGTGCTCCCAAGCACTCAGCCCCCTGGAGAAGGTCCTCAATGTACTGCACTTCTTAGCCACTGGATCATTTCAGCGGACAAGTGCCATAGTGGGTGGGGTGTCACAGGCCACCCAGTCACGCTGCCTACACCAGGTCTTGAACATCATGACTGCACGCCCATCAGTCCGCAGGCACATATACCTGCCCAGAACACCTGCAGAAAGGCATGCTGCCGCCCTGGATTTTTACGCAGTGGCACGATTCCCCAAAGTGCTAGGTGCCATCGACTGCACCCATGTGGCTCTACGTCCCCCCAGGGCATCTGAGCACATCTATAGGAACCGCAAGCACTGGCATTCCATCAACGTGCAGGTAGCATGTAATGCCAAGGGAATCATCACCTCAGTATATGCCAACTATCCCGGCTCCACCCACGACAGCTTCATTTACCGAATGTCCACCCTAAGGCGGGACCTAGAAGCTGGGCGGCATGGCGATACATGGCTGCTTGGTGAGTATGTATGCCACTGCACATGCATGCATGTTGGATACTGAGCAAGGTCACAACCTCACCAATGATACCAATCCCCACCTCCACAGGGGACAGTGCCTACCCTCTCAGCCCCCACATGATGACGCCAATTCGGAACCCCACCACGCCACCCCAGGTAAGATTTAACACAGCCCACATTACAACCAGGGGCATAGTGGAGCGCACATTCGGAGTGCTGAAGTCACGCTTTCGCTCCCTTGACCGTTCTGGCGGGCAGCTGTTATACGCTCCCCCAGTAGTGTGCAGGATCATAGTGGCAGCATGTGTCCTGCACAACGTTGCAACACGCCGGGGCCTGGCCGTGGACATGGTGGTGGCCCCACATCCCCAACCACATGCACAGCCGCTGCGCATGGGAGGGGAAACGGCACGGGGGGAGGCAGCCCGTACACAGCTAGTGGCTAATTACTTCACATAGAAATCACACCCCTGTGGAGTGCACACTGCCCTGGCACATTCCATCTGACAATCAATGATGACTCAACCTGACACTGATCCTGAATGTGTGGAGAATGAACCGGGAATTCCATGTCAGCCTGAGATTGTTCACCTGGAAGTGTCACAATGTGTGCATCCCTACCCACACAGACACCACCAATGCAGTTTTGTGAAGTTACACATTGAAGCAGCTAAAATGAATACCCACTTGCAAAATGCAACAAGAGGACAGTGCCATGTCAGCCAACCCAACCCCAGCACTGCCACACGACACACCGTGCCATGTCATGCTAATTGCAGGTAAACAAAGTAATCCCCACAACATGACATCACTCTCACTATGTACAGTGGCACTATTAGAAACCTGCAACACCTGAAATGCTCACAGCAATGCCGGACCAACAACATACTTGAGCACGTAGTACCATTAACATGACATCAAAAATGTAACATATTAGTAGTCTCACCACCTGGAAATGCTTGCACTCCCACCACTACCAACTGTGCAGTGTTGGCGCCATGTAGAGTTGTAGGTGCACTGCTGCCAACATGGTCCCCATCGCCAGACTAGAGGTCCTTGTGTGGACTTGAGGAAGGGACCTGCAAATTGGGAGGTAGACACAGAAGAAGAGTTACACATCAATGCAACATGCAGTGTACTACACAACAGCAATATGCACTAGGAATGTATACACAGTATTGACTACAGACTGGCCACACAGCTCATGGGAGTCCAACGTCACTGTGTAATTCACTGTCACTTGGGCACACCCTTTGCAAGCCCATGGAAACGGGAAGCAGGAGGGGTGTGTGTGACTCAAACCCAAGCATCTGAACCAAATACATTACAAGCCTGCATGTGCCCAGCCACAATGCAGCGTATGCCCACAGGAACCACGGAAGCCAACAGATCGGAGCCAACAGATCGGAGCCAACAGATCGGAGCCAACAGATCGGAGCCAACAGATCGGAGCCAACAGATCGGAGCCAACAGATCCTCCCAAAAAAATTGGGAATAAAAGAAATCAAAATCAAAATAAAAATAAGAAACAATCAAAAATGGCCATTGATGGGCCCGGGGGGGTTGGGGAGGCCACCCAGGAGGTCCGAGGACAGGATGCACACCAGAACCCACCTGCGTGGATCCTGGGAAAATAAAACACCTCCATGGGCTCATGGCCCACACGGCTACCCTATTGTGGGAGTGTCACTGCTGTCGCTATTATCACCCTGTGCAGCTGCATCCGGAGGTGGTTGCACTATGGGAGGCAGCCCACGCAAGGCCCTAGTCTGCTCCTCCATGGCTGCAAGCATGCGGGTGTGGTAGGTCTGGTTCTGGAGGATGAGTGTGCGGAGGTCCCCATGCAACAACTCACGGGATGCCCGGACCTCCGCCCTCGTTGCCTGCATCTCAGCTGAGAGCGTACGGGTGAGACGCTCCAGCTGCTGTTCTGTCCTTTGGTGTGTTGAAGCCTCAAGCTCAACAAGAGTCGTCCTGAGGTGTAGGAGCTCCTGCCTCAGGGCTTCCCTGTGGCCCTGGGACTCAATGGAGATGGCCTCCTGCAGAGTCGCCAGTGCCGCCCGCCTGTCCCTGTTGGACCCCAACATGTCCTCCCTGTGTGACTGGCAGATGGAGTCAGTTGCCTGCTCTAGTCGCTCCATCAGCCTTTCTGGGGGGACAATGGAAGTGGCCACCCTATCCATGGCCTGAGCCATCATCTCGGATGATGCAGCCTGTTGGGTAGCCATACCGTAAATGGATTGCTCCCATGCGGTATTGCCAGGTGGCGTACGGCCACCACGTCGGCGGGCACCACACCTGTCTGGGGCAAGGCGAACTGCGCCTTGCTGTGCCGGCACTGCCTGAGGCTGCAGGACTGCATTCCCCCTCTGATCTGCTGGCCCAGGATCAGATGTCGCGGAGTGTGACCCTGCATCCGTAACCACCGAAGGCGTAGCTGCCAACACTGACATCCCCATGGAGGGTACTGACCCTGGTGCAGGTGGGTGAGACACAACAGAATCCCTCCCTGGAACACTCACCTGCGACGGCACGTAGGTCTCATCCGAATCAACACCTGAGTACAGCTCGGGGGAGGTGCAGCCAGAGACACCCCTTGAGAGCACGACCTGCAGCACTTGTGGGTTCTCCCCCACCACCACACCACGTCCCTCACTGGTGGTTGGTCGGCCCTGGGACACCTCCTGGGTCTGCACCATCTCCACAACCCCAGCAGTATCAGGTGCGTCTTCCCCTGCAAAGACATGAAAACAAAGTAATGGAAACAGGCATTAGCACCATGGCACACATTGAGGGCTGAGAAGCAAGAGAACCAGTACTTGATTGACATGTCCCACATGACTAAAACCCTCCCATGCATGCACCCACACTGCGTATGAAGTGCAGGCAAACGGCACACACTGATGACACCAAGATGGAAGATGAACAAATTTTCTGCATGCTGCCTGGCAGTGGCATCACACATTGGCCTGTGATTGGCAGGTGAAACACACATGCCATCACACAGATGGCATGTACCATTGCTATTGAGTGAAGATGGAGAGGAGGGCAGCACCTATTCATTCAGTCCAGTTCCCGCATGTAATAGCTTTTCTGATTCTAACAGGTCAGATTTTTCACCTGGAGCTGCCAGTCTGTAATGGTCAAATTGCACAGGGACATGTGTGTACAAATGATATCCAGGTAACAAAGTCACTCCCCTTTACCATACCCATGTCAGACATGTGACTAGTGGACAGCGACATGCCTAGTGAAAGTGGTGGAATGCAAACAAACTGACTGAATGAACAGTGAAAAATAAGCAAATCTGTTGTGTCAAGGTGACACTTCAAGGGCAACTGGCGTGCAGTTGTGCTAGATGTCTACTGTTGGCAGAAGGGATACTGCTATGGCCAAATGCAGCTGCGCAGGAAGTATTGCATGAAGCACATGGCTGACCCATACGACTGAGGCGCACACACTCTCTCCTGCCACCCAAACAGAAGCCCTCACACACACACCATGCACATGTATGACACACACATGCATGTGCACTCACCGGACAATGCCTCGTAATCAGCCAGATCTCCCACGCCTTGGATCTGTTCCTCCGTGACGTAGGTCCCAGCGACTGACTCATGTGGAGTGAGTTCCATGTCTACTACTGGAGACCCACCTCCAGTCACTAGAGTTGCGGCATGACTTGAGGCCAGCTTACTCTTTGCCCTGCGCTTTAGGTCATTCCAGCGCTTATAGCAATCATTGGCTGTGCGCCTCACGATTCCAAGGGCACTTACGATGTCCGCAACGGTCTGCCAGTGTGCCTGGCGTTGTGCAGGTGTGGTCTTGGATCCTGCAACAATGACCATCTCGTTGTCATGTCCGGACACATACTCGACAAGTGCATTCAGTTCGTCATCCGTGAAGCTGGGCTTCCTGGACGGGCCGGACTGTGTAGCCGTGTCTGGGGCATCAGCCTGTGCCGGACGAGCACTCTTCCTCTTCCGCTTGGAAGGTGGTGGTGATCCTGAGTGTCCTGCGCCGCTCTGGACACTAGGGGCAGGAGCCCTGGTGGACTCTGTATCAGGAGTGTGGGATTGCACACTCAGCATGGGAGTTGGTGCAGGCATTGGCTCTAGTGTGATGGTGTCAGGGGGAATGTCAGCAGCATGGACTAGGACCGACACTGTCCTGGCTGGGTGTGTGAGGGCTGGGGTGGATGGAGCCGCAGCTGCCCCTGCAGCCACTCCGCCCTGCCTCCTTGGTGCAGCAGATGACCTTGCTGCCCCAGATCCACGTGGCATGATGGCATCAACGTGCACCAGCGCACGTGTCGTAGCCCTGCTGACCTGGAAGTCAGCCATGGAGTCAGCCAGGTCTGGTGCCACAATGGGCTGGTCCAACAAGGGCTGAGCATGGATGGTGTCAGCCACTTCAGCCTCAACGGGAGGGGGGGAGGGGGGGAGGGGGGGGGATGATGGGTGCCCTTGACTGGTCCTCCACACATGGGGGGACAGGCTCACCCTGCAAGTTACGACCACGTCCCCTACCGGATCCACCACGGCCACCACTTGTGGCTCTTCCACCTTTGCCACCCTTACGGAATCCTCGCCTCCCAGCCATGGCACTGATATTAATGTGCGTATGGGAGTGGCTGTAGACAATTGTCCTGGGCAATTGGGGGTCAAAGGGGTTGGGTACCAGATGGTAATTGTACCCTAGTGCTCTAGCACGGCTGATTGTAACCCCTGGGGAAAGATGACGGGTCACGCAACGCACAGGAGGCCCAAAAAAGGGAGATGACGTGCACGCAACCCCTCCTAGACCACGTGTGCAGAAAGAAAAACCTGCACTACGCTGTGGCACCCAGTAACACAAGAATGAACGTATGCGTGTCACACGCAGCCTAGAATGACCTCTGAAGGGGTAGGCAACACACGGGGCAAGCACAGAAGTTGGATACGTGCGTGACTCACCGTCTGCCAGGTAAAAGAGCGTGAAGAATGAGCGCGTTTGGCTGGCTAAACCCCCGCCAAAAGAAGATGTGTACGCTGTCTGAGAAGACAGGACAACAGTAGAAGGGGACACTGTTTGAGGGAACAGGCCCAGGTAAACCAGTAATAGAGAAAAAAGAGAAAAAGCTGTCAGAGGTAACAGGGAATACGAACTGGAAACGCCGTGAAGTAAATCGCGTGTGAAACGACAAGAAGTACAGATTTCACCCACTCGCTCTCCACGAAAAGCACGTACAAGGAAATGGTGTTCTACATGTACCTTATATACAGGCCCACACGTACAGCGTCACTTACGCGGCGTGTACGTTCACCAATCACACGCTTTGTCACTCCTGCGTGTAGATCCATTTTCACCAATCACACGCTTTGTCACTTCTACGTGTACATCCATTTTCACCAATCACACGCTTTGACACTGGGACGTGTCACGCAACAATTTCCTGCACGTGCAGGTGACTATAGGTGCGCATATGCTGTTGACGGGTTTACGCGCTAAGGGCCTTTGCTGACGTGTGGGATTTCACTACCTATCAGACTGTCCACGCGTTCACACACGAGAGACCACGCTCCTGGCCAGGAGGCGAAATTACTGCCCCCCCAGAGCCCTGAGCACGCTCCCACCTGCCATCTGCTGCTGCCTGACTGCCTGCTGGCCACGTGCCCCACAGTGCTGGTGGGTGGGGGTGTTGGGAGACATGGGTGGGGGCCTGGTGGAGGGTGCCCCTGCACTGGTGGGGGTGGTGGGAGACATGGGTGGGGGCTTGGTGGAGAGTGCCCCTGGTGGCGGGGGGTGGTGGGAGACATGGGTGGGGGCCTGGTGGAGGCTGCCCCTGGTGGCGGGAGGGTGGGGGTGGTGGGAGACATGAGTGGGGGCCTGGTGGAGGCTGCCCCTGCACTGCTGGGGGTGTGGGGGTGCAGGGGGACATGAGCAGGTGTGCAGGGTAGTCCCCTGTTTTGTAGGCTGCCTGCAGGGGCCGTGGAGGGTGTACAGGGAACACCTGTGAGGACCCACCCAGCCTAATCGCGTGTTAAACTTCCCGCGTACCCCTGTAATACACGTACCCTGGCTAATCGCGTGTATAACTTCCCGCGTACCCCTGTAATACACGTACCCTGGCCAATCGCGTGTTAAACTTCCCGCGTACCCCTGTAATACACGTACCCTGGCTAATCGCGTGTATAACTTCCCGCGTACCCCTGTAATACACGTACCCTGGCCAATCGCGTGTTAAACTTCCCGCGTACCCCTGTAATACACGTACCCTGGCCAATCGCGTGTTAAACTTCCCGCGTACCCCTGTAATACGCGTACCCTGGCCAATCGCGTGTTGAACTTCCCGCGTACCCCTGTAATACACTTACCCTGGCCAATCGCGTGTTAAACTTCCCGCGTACCCCTGTAATACACGTACCCTGGCTAATTGCGTGTTGAACTTCCCGCGTACCCCTGTAATACACTTACCCTGGCTAATCGCTTGTTAAACTTCCCGCGTACCCCTGTAATACACGTACCCTGGCCAATCGCGTGTTAAACTTCCCGCGTACCCATGTAATACACGTACCCTGGCTAATCGCGTGTTAAACTTCCCGCGTACCCATGTAATACACGTACCCTGGCTAATCGCGTGTTAAACTTCCCGCGTACCCCTGTAATACACGTACCCTGGCCAATCGCGTGTTAAACTTCCCGCGTACCCCTGTAATACACGTACCCTGGCCAATCGCGTGTTAAACTTCCCGCGTACCCATGTAATACACGTACCCTGGCCAATCGCGTGTTAAACTTCCCGCGTACCCCTGTAATACACGTACCCTGGCTAATCGCGTGTATAACTTCCCGCGTACCCCTGTAATACACGTACCCTGGCCAATCGCGTGTTAAACTTCCCGCGTACCCCTGTAATACACGTACCCTGGCTAATCGCGTGTATAACTTCCCGCGTACCCCTGTAATACACGTACCCTGGCCAATCGCGTGTTAAACTTCCCGCGTACCCCTGTAATACACTTACCCTGGCTAATCGCGTGTTAAACTTCCCGCGTAACCCTGTAATGCACGTACCCTGGCCAATCGCGTGTTAAACTTCCCGCGTACCCCTGTAATACACGTACCCTGGCTAATCGCGTGTATGACTTCACGTGTACCCCTGTAATACACTTACCCTGGCTAATCGCGTGTTAAACTTCCCGCGTACCCCTGTAATGCACGTACCCTGGCCAATCGCGTGTTAAACTTCCCGCGTACCCCTGTAATACACGTACCCTGGCTAATCGCGTGTATGACTTCACGTGTACCCCTGATATGCACGTTACCCGCTTTGCGTTCCTTGTTTGGCTGCCCTGTAAACTGGTCCAGAGTTAGCGCAGCCCTTTGCGATGATTTAGCGATTTTGCTGGCTTTTCCTTGCGCGAGGGCGTTCTTGGGGGCGTTACTGGCGCTGCTGCAGGGTCGCTGCGATACTCTGCGCCACGGCTGGTTTGGGAGCATGAAATCCATGAATACGCTGTGCGCGGAAATCGGTTTTATCGCACGTGCCTGGCGCAGTCAATCGCACGCGGACACTCTGCGCCAGCCGCTTGCGACACTTTTCTGCGAAATTCTATGAATTACCCTGTTGATGTCTACGTACCATGAACAGGCTTACGTCGAACCATTGAAAGAGATTGACTACTTACCATTGTTGACGACGTTCAAATATCAAACCCATAAAAAGGGTAGCCAGGGCTCAAACATCCATGTGTACGACACAGCATTGGCGACAAAAAGAAAGGCAATTGGAAAACTGAGAAGTAAAAAATTGCTGGGGACCACGTCAGCATCCAGAGAGGCAAGTGAAGGGATCCGCGTATATAAAAATTGGGTCCGTCACCGCCGCTTGACCCTATACCAACAGGACGCAGAGTCCATTCTAAAAGTGATAACATCTAACAACAGTCGGGAGTTCTGGTCACTCTTAAGAAAAGCAAATACAAACCAAGAGCCGGCCTTCATCTCTAATATTGGAGAGTTAACGTGGACCAAGTTTTTTCAACTCTTATTTCAGAAGACTTCTAACACGTGCAGAATATCCCCACCAGTGGAATCCTAAAACTGGAGATGCCTGGACGATATAGAAGAAATAACAACTCACATAAGAAAATTGCCAGGCCCAGATGGCATAACAAATATAGACTTGAAGGCCCACCCGACTGAGTGGGCGAGGTTCTTGTGTAAAATCTTCCGTAGATGTGCAACGTTAAAATCTATTCTGCCGTTTTGGAAATCCGCCATCGTGGTGCCTAGCTACAAAAAAGGAGAGAAGGAGAACCCGAATAACTACAGGCCGATTTCCCTACTTGATTGCCTCGGAAAAGTGTTTGGGTCTTTACTGCTTCAGGAATTTAACATCTGGACAAAAACAGCGCCGTGTAATGACTATTTACAAACTGGCTTTAAGAAAAACCTGGGTACAGCAGCAAATATTCTGATGTTCAGCGCACTAAAAAGCAGAGTGCTGGAGAGAGGCCCAAGACTATTCATTACCTTCATCGACCTCACCCAGGCATTTGATAGAGTCGACCGGTCACTGCTGTGGGTGAAACTTGAGACATGGAAATGCCCTCAACCACTATTGGATCCCATCAAGGCTTTCTACACAGGAACCAGCATGAGAGTAAGACTACACCAACAAGGTCTACTCTCACAGGATATAGCAACGGCTAGAGGAGTTAAGCAGGGGTGCCCTTTGGCCCCGGTACTCTTTCTGGCATTCATTAGAGACCTGCAAGAAATGAATCCAACTGTGCAATGCTTTTCTCATTGGGTATCACTCATGTGAATAGACTGCTGTACGCTGACGACCTAATACTACTGGACCACACTCCTATAGGTTTGCAGTGCCAGCTAAGCAATCTTGAGGAGTACATGGTAAACAACAACCTAGAGATAAATGAAAGAAAAACAAAATTCATGGTCATTTCTGCATCCATCAAAAGAAAAGAAAAGGTCGTCCTGCATTTGTCTTCCCACCAACTGGAAAAAGTCAAGGAATTCAGATATCTTGGAGTGATCCTAGACAGCTCTTAAAATGAATTGGCCATGCAAGCCCACTTGAAATCAACAACTAAAAAGTTGGCCGTGCAAGGAAGGGCAATCAACAGGATATTTGAGCGCTTTTCCTTGGTCCCGGTTTTGGACTTTTACAAAAAAAAAGTTATCCCCACTTTAACGTGCGGCGCGGATGCTATGCCAAATCTACCTGCCACACTTTGGCCAAAGCTGGAAGCGGGGTTCTGGAGATCCATACTAGGCCTGCCTAATTCCACATCAGTTGCGGTTATAAGACAAGAACTCAGATTGCTCTCGCTGGAAGGAACAGTGAAGATCAATTCTCTCATGCTATTTCAGAAATGTCAAATGTCCAATGAACTGTCGATATATAATCTGATACTCAGAGAGAGCCACAGTACCAACAACAAGATGTTAAACAGCTGTATCACATCAAACTGTGACGAGGAGACCTTGTTCACAAATCTCAACAAAATCCAGAAAAAACTAAAAGATCTAGACTGGATAAAGATCAAAGAAGCAGCGTTAAGCAACAAATTGGTACAGCATCTTCCTCCTAACACCAGGGAATTAAATGATCTTCAGCCGTATATTAAGAAGTTGAACCCTTCGTCAAGGCCAGCACGAGTCTTTTAATGAGATCGAGACTAAATCTCTTGCCAACTAATGAAATACTGGCAATTAGAGGCATATCAACGTCAAAAGAGTTTTTGCACCCAACCTACGGTGATAGAGTCAATTCGGCACTTGCTTCTCTCTTGCCCGAGCACTCGAGGAATAAGATTTACCTACTTGAAAGATACTTTTTCGGACTTCGCCTTAAGTGACCAAGACTCCTGGTTCAGGCTGATAGGGGGTGACAGAACTCAGTGGTAGTTGGCCGCTTTTAACATTTTAAAATAAGTGAATACTGTTTTCCTTCAACCATATTCAGCCACATCAACACAAACAACAGCTACGTAGGACTAAGACTTTTATTACCACAAGTGCTGAATGGTTTCTTCTTCTTTTGTAAAAATCTAATGATTAAATACATATTAAAAAAATACAAAAAAAAACCAAAGGAAAAAGAACAGTTTTGTTTTGTGCACAGATAACGTTTAGGTTAAGATTCCCCCTGCAACGTTTTGTTTAAATACAAATGAGCAATCCTACACCAATGTGAGTAACCAGCAGGTATTTGGGAATGAAAGACAAGTTCTAGAATTTAGATGCCAGCTTCCCTTACCCAACAAGAGAGAAAACCGTTTTCGGCAAATTACACTTTTAAACTGACAGGTAAAAATTGCTTTGTAAAATAATGCAAAAGGGTGCAAAAATGCTTAAATGGAGAAATGTTCTAAGGAAAACAACTCTAAATAAGTCCTAACACACATGAGCTATAATATAAACAACAATACACACTTCAGATCAGGATGGGATGGAAAAAGAACTTTGAAATGGGCAAAAGACACATGTAACTTTAACTAAATTGCAAATTTGCGGCAAACTTTTACTATGCAATATTGGAGAAAAACAGGTCAAATACACTGTTCCGCGATTTAGTTGTGGATGTAGCTAAGGGTCTTAGGTGTCAGTTTGTTTGTTTCTATATTTAAAATTGAAGACGTTATAGAGGGTTTAGTGAGAGGCGTTTTTGCAAAATAGACGCGAAATGGAACCAGGAATTCGGTTTTAAAAATGAAAGATAGGTTTTCTTATACTAGATTAATGACTATGAAAAAGAAGAGACCACACATGAATCTTCACGGCTACGTGGCCGACGCAACCATTCATGTGATGGGTCCTCAATTTCTTCTGGGATTTACTTTAGTTACTTGAAATCACTAAGGAGTTATGGTTTTGTAACACAGGTGAGAGAAAAAATCAGCGCAAGAAGCATTCTAACAATACTACAGTTCTGAATTAAAGATGGGTTGGGTAGAGATAGGGATAATACAATGCAAATATATTATGGGCCACTGTTCTTCCTATTATACTTAGAGTCCTTTATAAGTAAATTGGACTGTCAGCTCTGGTCATTGGGTGGATCAGGTCTACCGGCAGCAGGGCACCTCTGTAGGGATTTGGATCAGCGGCACGGTTCTGGTCAATTTTTGACTGCGCCTCAGGCTGGATTAGGATGGCCCTTCTGGTTACTGGACATGGTAGATGACAGGATGCAAGTTTCAGTGGGCAAGCCTTAATGGTAGCAAGCCAAACTGAATCAGAATTATTCTTTTAAGTTCTGTATGTTTGCAATTGGGTGAAGCTGACAAGAGTTCAGCAATGCTAAGTATGGATTCTGCAAAGAAATCAGGATCTTCAGGGAATTCTGGAGTCAGCTACAAGATGAAGAGTTCTGGAATAAGGTGCTGCGCGGACATCTGGATGGGTTCTGGAAGCAGAGTGTTCTGTGTAGTGAAACTCCTATATTTATACATTACAAAGTTTATGGCATGGGCAGAACTTCAAAACACACCCCCATGTCTGTGAGTGGCTACAGGCATGTGCTTTGTCCTGGTTGGCGGTCTGAACAGAGCTGTCATCATTATGACAGGATTTAAGAACTCCCACCTTGATTTTTACCAAAACATAACTCTTGCACGCATGTACATTTCTAACATTATGAATCCTTATAAAATTGGACAGATACATTTCATATTTGATTGTATACATCCACATTCAATCCCCGTCTTTGTGCGAGCTGCCTTTCTCATTCTACAGATTTTTATCAATTTTCACCATAACGGTTTGGATTAATCATTTCTAATTCGATACACCTCTGGGCGCTGATCAGTGGATCATGTACATACACTTTTAAGCTTTCAATATTAATAGTTTTGCCACAATCAGTGATTTAGTGTATCTTGGGTTCCTTATGTAGTAAGAACTCCTTCCAAATCTTCAACTGTCTAGCATGTGTTCAGATTTATAAGTTTGTATTTTTCACTTGTCTACTTATTTTGGCTGCCTTGTTAAATGTCATAAAGTTCTGAGGCAAAAACAAGTAATTTCCATTCAAAATCCAGGCCACTTTTTTTTTCTTACTTCCAAAGTGAGGAAATGGCCAGTCCTATGAAGGTCACTGAGAAACCGCCTCCACATCCTGCCCCTCCTTTAGGAAGATGGGTGTCCAAGCCTTCCTTTGTCCTTGGGTCAGCTAGGAGACAGATCTCTGAGGCTTCCTTTGCTTTCATTATGCGGGAACCATTAAGCAGACATGAAGCCTTCTTGTAGCAACTGAGTGTCAATCTGAAAATGAATCTTCCAGGCTGGGCTGTCAGATCAGAATTAAATAGTTGATTCACTCCAGACTGGGTTCCTATACATTAAAGTTTTTTCAGTTCACATATAAAATACAAGCACAGTTTATAAGGGATTTGGACATTTTAAAAGAATTAGCCCTTCACAAACATGCTTTAAATAGGTGAATTTTGCCATTTTGATCAGGAAACAGAACACCTTTAAACTGGGTTTGACAGCTAATTTCCTTAAGCAGCTGTCAGACAGGGAGGCCTGGATTCCTCTGACTGCCTGGAGAATCCATGATTTGAGCACACTTTCCTTTCAATAATTCACTGGGGAAAACCTTGAAGGTTGCCATTGATTAGGAAGCTGTATTTAAGGGCATTTTCTGATTTTAGCCCACTTCTGTGGCATTGATTCATTTGACAGTTGACAGATGACAGATGACAGGTGACAGCAGTGATTCCTATTTTTACACCAACTTTGCCTGTGTGTGTGGTAGGGTGTGCAGCTCGTTTGTGGTTTATCACCATGCATAGTTTTGCAGATTTAGTGTGCACGGGGGTTATCGCCTCCATTGGCAAAGGGGTGCAGTGTGGCACATTGGTGTAGATAAAAATATTCCACAATAACAATGGACTACTCATCAGAGAGGATGGTTAGGCCAGCAGCCTAAACCCCTATGGGTTTGGCCTTACGCAAGGAGTTGCCCCATTGTGGTTATAGTTTCCACAGTTCCAGTAGCTCTCAGGACTGTGGTTGCCTTTGGGCTAACCAACTATTTATTTCTGTTATTTATTTATTGGTTATTTGTAATGCACCTATACACAAGTGTTTCTAGGTGCAGCAACGCAGGAACGAGGGGGAACAGGTAGGAGAAAAGGTAGCGATCCTAATAGTTACTATTACCTAATAGTTACTTTATCCCGAAGAAATTCAGGCCCAACCTGATAGTAAGCCTGATGAACCAAGCATAGGGATTTAAAGGCTACACACTGTTGTACAGGAAGCTAGTGGAGACAACGCAAAACTGGGCTGATGTGAGAACCATGAGGGGTTGCAGTGGGTACCCGAGCAGCCACATTCTGTAATAGTTGCAGCCGATGGATAAGACCAGCCGGCTGAGCCAAATACAGAGCATTACAATAATCAAGCCTACTAGAGACAAAAGCAGCCGCCACTAACAGATGAAGAGAAAGAGGAAGAAAAGGCAGATTCTTGCGGAGAACCTGCAACAAAAAGTGTCCAGACTGACATACCGCACTCACCTGCAAGGCCATAAGACAACGAGGCAGACAGATAGACCCCTAAGTTCTTCACCACTGTCACCAGAATAGGAAATACACCAAGTGAGGAAGTCCAAAAAGAAGAAGGCCAAGAAACCGATGAAGAGGAGGCCCGAACAACCAGGACCTCTGTCTTATCCCCGTTAAGCTTGAGCCAACTGGTGGCCATCCAATCACCCAAGGCTGATAGGCAGTCATGCAGGCGAGACGACACCTCGTCCTGGTCAAGATCTAAATGGATCAGGATTTGCATGTTGTCCGCATAAGCCTAAGACCTAAAGCCATGGGAGCAGGTAAGGTCCCTCAGGGAACAAACGTAGATGTTACATAAAATTGGGGTCAAGGCGAAGCCCTGGGGGACCCCACAAGAAAGAGTGAGAAGGAGAAAGATAAGGAGGCAGAGATACAGACTGTCCACGGCCGGTCAGGAACCAGGCCAGTAGGGGACCAGAAATTCTGATGGAAACCAGGCGAGGGAGGAGGAGGAGGTGGTCGACAGTATCAAAAGCTGCCGATAAATCAAGCAAAATCAAAGCCCCCACAACCCATCATCCACAAGCATGGTCAAATCATCCATCACATGAATCTAAGACACTCTCCGTACCCCTGCCAGGACGAAACCCAGACAGAAAAGGGACCAGTACTAGAGAAGACTCCAAATAAGAAGATAGCAGAGGGGAAATTAAGGCCTGAAGAAGTTTCATAAAGAAGGGTAGTAGAGAAATAGGATGAAAACTGGAGAGAACGGTATCATCCAGGGATGGTTTCTTTAAGAGGCCTGTTTAAGTTCAGCAGGAATAGATCCTAGACTACAGGACAAATTAACAGCCTGCATCACCAGTGGAATAATCAAAGGCAAACGATCCTTTAAAATAGGTAGAGGGACTGGGTCAGACGGAGAAGTGCAGAGGGGCGGGGAGGGGGAGTGCAGGAACAAATAGGAAGGGCCTGTGAGAAGGAGAGTGCCCAGGGAGGCCATGTGGACAGGGCAAGAGGGAATCAGAGAGTGCAGGGGAGGGTCCACAAGCTAAGAGCGAGGTAAAGGGCTGGAATGGCTCCAAGGGGTGCAGGCCAGCCAAACAAGTGCAGGCAGGGGACGGGATCCATGTGGGCAAGTGCAGAATGAGGGGCAGGGGGTGGGAGGGTCAGAGGAGAACAGGTGCAGGGGTAGACTGGGCAAGGGGGGCCTGCTGCCATGTATGACTCTGAAGGAACCAGGCCACTAGTCTAAGGCAGATAGGGAAATTAGCAGGGGGAATGAAGAGGAGAAAAGGAAGGTCTTGAGGAGCTTCCAGAATTTAAGGAGATCCAGCTCACGTCTGAGAGGGAGGCACCTGTGGTGAGACAGAGATTTTCCCCCACTCTCTGCTTGGAAAAATGTCTGATTTGCAGATAGTTAGAGCTAGACGAGTGAAGGGCTCTAGCAGCCAGGTATTTAGGGAGAGAGAGTTGGATGTAGCGGCATCCAAGGCCCCAGAAAGCCTTGTGTTAGATGGAGAGGGTCTTAAACTTGATCCTCGCAGCAACCAGGATACAATGGATATATTTATGGGCTGGAGAAATGCATCCCTGAAGAAGTTAGGCAGATTGAGGAAGAGGCTGTTGAAGTAGTCCAGCTTGGAAAGAACTAGAGCTCTGGAGACATTGAGTTTCTGGGGGAAGGTGAGGAAGGAGAAAATGCCTCTCAGAAGGTGCAGCTGAAGTGGGCCTTCATGGCCAGGTCCGTGATGTGAGGAGAGAAGGAGAGAGAGGAGTCAAAGATGACACCAAGGTTTTTGCTTCACAGGAGGTTGAGGGGAGGGTGCCCATGGAGGGCAGCCAGAGTGTGGGAGGGAAAGAGGGAGCGGGGGTCCTGATGAAAATTACCTCTGTCTTACTGGCATTAAGTCAGGGATCATTAGTAGTACACCATGCCTGACTAGCAGAAAGGCAGTCAGGAATTAGAGAGGAAGAGGAGGACGCAGAGGAGGGTAGCTTGAAAGAGAGCTGTGTTTCATCTGCATAACTCTGGAGATTAGGAGAGAAGGTGGAGATCAAATGGGCTAGAGGGGCCAGGTAGATATTGAAAAGCCAGAGCGAGAGGATAGGGCCCTGAGGTCCCCACGGGTGGAAAGTGAGATGGTGGAGAGAAAAGGGCCCAGTTGAACCTGGG
The DNA here is from genome assembly GCF_040938575.1 of Ambystoma mexicanum. Classification (NCBI taxonomy): domain Eukaryota; kingdom Metazoa; phylum Chordata; class Amphibia; order Caudata; family Ambystomatidae; genus Ambystoma; species Ambystoma mexicanum. The sequence continues at coordinate 410,019,795 of NC_090923.1, read as the reverse complement.
AAGGTCGGTCAGAGAGGAAGGAGGTCAACCAGTCCAGAGCCAGGTCTGTGATGCCAAGGGTGTCACAGAGTCGCTTTATCAGGCTGGCATGATTGACCGTATCAAAGGCAGAGGAACGGTCAAGAAGGATGAGAACAGAAGTAGAGCTAGAGACAAGATTAGTGAACATGTCTTCACGGGCGTTCAGGAAAGCAGTTTCCGTGCCAACAGATTCAGTGTGGTGGATAAGCTGGGAGATGGCCAGCTTCTCCAAGAGTTTGCCCGGGAAGGTGGCAGTGGAGATAGGGCGGTAGTTTGCCAGACAGGAAGGGTCGCAGAAGGGTTTTTGGGGAGAGGGTGCACAGGGGAGTGCTTGAGGAGTGATGGAAAAATCCAGTGGCAAATGAGTGATTGAAGAAATAGGCGAAGGCTGACAATTTTGTCCTTGATAGTTCTGGATAAGCAGGGGGGCATCTGTTTGGATAATTTCATAGAGTGGACTTGTCTAGAAACCTCATCAGGTGTTAAGGGAAAAAAAGAGGGGAGTAGAAGGGGAGGGGAGGCGAGAAGGGTCCAACGGAGGCCTGAGAGAAGGTTAGGGAGAAGGATGTGGAGTAGAGGTGAGTGAGGAGGGGATGTCCTGAGTTTTGGGAATTAAGTGAAAGGCCAGACAAGTGCAGAGGACCAGGGAAGGCAGGGGAGAAGTGAAGACTGCAGTAAGGTTGGCAAGTTCCTCGCAGATTTTGAAAAGTTCTGTTGTTTTGCTAATGGCCGCAGAGATGCTGGCTTGGATATAGGCCCTCTTCTTAGAGCAGATGGCAAGTCTGTATTGCCTTTGGAGCAGGCAGCAGGCCAGTTTGTCAGAGGATGTGCTTGACGCCTGCCACTGCCGCTTAGCCACTCTGCACTTGCATTTCAGAGTGGCCAGGTTGGAGTCATACCCGGAGTTGCACTTGTAGGCAGGTTTCATGCGGATCCACATGGCAGGGGCAAAGATGTCCAGAGAGCTGTAAATAGAGAGTTGAAGGTTAGTGAGGGCTGTGTCAGGGTGTCAGTCAGTGGCAGGGCTAAGAGGGGGAGTGAAGGTTGTGGTGGTGTACCTGTTAATAGTCTTCTTGGACCTACGCAACAGTGAATAGCCAGATTTATTGGGGCTCTGTGGGGATGGATGTTTAGGATGGTAGGATGGTACTGTTTGGGTTGCTGTCAAGACTTGATGGTCGTGTAGGCAATGATACCTCTGTCCCCAAGTTTCCACTCGAGCAAACAATCAATATACTGCTCGAGCAGCCCTTGAGGCCACAGGTGGTGAATGTCGTCAGCCGGAACCAGGAATGCCGGAAGATGTCCCCCCGACCACTGTAAGGCAAACACGCTGGTTAGATAACAAATACACCCTGTACACAATCCTTAATGTTTATCTACAAGGGAGCTTACCCTGAGTGGTTGTTTGGAAACCAATGTTGATGTGGGGTGTTTGTCTGAGGGAACCGGCAGGGTTGACGACAAGGTAGCAGCCTGGCAATGCACTTGAAGGATGGAATCACCACCTGATACGGAACCTGGTACTGTGAGCCAAACAATATGGCACGTGATCCAGAGAGCAGAGTCTAAACCAAGGGGCAATCCGATTGCAGTCCAGGAGGGAAGCCGAGGTCGTGTCCAGGGGGAGCGGTTCAAGACAAGGTACCAAACAAGGGAAATCCAAGAAGCAGTCCGTGGGAGTAGCCGAGGTCAAAGCCAGAAAGAAGCAGGTCCAGGCGAGGTACAAAAGGAGAAGCGGGTCGGAATCCAAGGGCAAAATCCAAGATCAAGAAGCAGCGTCAAGTTCGTAGTCCGTAGTCCAACCAAGATCAGCTGTGAAGCGCGGATGGGAGTTCGCGCGTCGCTTTTGAACGCTCGCTCCAGTGATCACGTGGCTCACACAAGTGATTGGCGTACACGCGATTGGACGCGTGGAGGAAGAGCGTCCAAGCGCCAGCAGCGGAGACGCGGAATGCCCGTGGCGCGTCTCCACGGCAACCGCCAATGCAGAAATGGAGAGCGAGGCAAAAACCAGCGCCGCTGAGTTCGGCCAGCCCCTTGTCGGCAAACCTGAAGGTGAGGATGTGTAATGGTGCGCGTGGAGACTTGCTGTGCTCTATGTCTCTGCCGTGTATTGATGGAATTGCGGGGTGCAACAGGAGGGCTTGTGGATGTGGATGGGGGCGTGACAGTTGCTCCTGCTTCTGAGGAGGGAGGCCTGTGTCTCTCGCTGATCTGTAACCACAACTAGAATACTGGGGCAATTCATCTTGGAGTCAGTTAAGTGCTTACACAAGCCTGTTTGTTGGACGAGATTCCAGAATGTGAGCTAACATGATGAAGTTAAAAAAAAACACATCATAAAGATCCAGTTTGTTTGCTTTAATCCGTCAATTTAGGTAACCCACAGAACCATTTACACAAGTTTCCTAACTCACATTCTCATTTTTCACTTTTTTTCAACGCTAACTTTTCCTTTCACCACACGCACCCAAGAAAACCTATTCAACCTTCTGAAAGCCTTGTGTTGTCAGTCTCAGCCTTGGAATCCTCCCTGCTTGAGGAGTGTTCTCTCCGTGAAAAAAGACAAGGCCTGATAAAGAGTTTGGTGGTATTTCCTTTTGTAAGGACGCCACACTCTTTTAGCGTTTCCGCATGCAGCAAATACTGGGTGCAGAGAAAGTGAATCCAAGTAATGCAGGCCTTCTGTTGTTCCCTATTTTGGAGTTCCACAGACTATTGAACTACAATGAACACATTCATTTTGTGCCTCTTTCGATACATGATCTTCCATGTCCTTAATAATTAGCTAATAAAATGTACATCCTACCGCTGGCTGATGTTATTAATATTGTATAGTTTATAATTGCCATGAGAGGCTTCTCAGCACTTTGAAAGAAAGGACTCATCCACTGTGATACCTATGGTTTAATTTTTCATTTTAAAAAAAAAAAAAATGTTTCAGTTCTATCACCTTCTGGAGCAGTTTCCAATTACGCAGGGAGCAATAAATTAGAGCTGGCTTCCTCGAGGCATATGTCAGACTGACACAAGGAATTGCGCCATTTTCACTTCAAGGTGGGAAATCGCTTGCGATAGTGATAAGAGGCTCCTAAAACGCCACTGTATATTTGCACCTCCAGGAAACAGCCATTTTCATATATTAATATATTTTAAATACATAGCCAAATTCGGGGAAACTTTTGGAAAACGATAAGCCACGAAAAAAATAGTTTTGCTATTAATATTTACACTTTATCAGTGATATATGATAAAACATTTATAACATGACTGTGCACAAGTGTTTCTAGGCGTGACAAGACAAGGGAGTGAGGACAATGGAGGACAAGACAAAAAGTATTTCTAGGCGCGTGTCATTCAGATCGTGCAAGTGCGACAACGTAAAGTGCAGGGGGAAGGTGCAAAGTGCCAGGGAGAGAGAAGGGGGAAGTGCAGTCAGGGCAGCATTCCTCGGATTAAGTATGTGAGTAAGTGGGGAGTTCTGATGTCTGTATGAATGCTAAAAAAAAAAACTGAAACCAAATGTAGCCATATTGCAGAAACTGTGTATCACTGCAGGCGCAATTAACATCAGGGCGCTATTATTCATTCAATGTATTTTTGCCACAGGACAATGTTTGTTGTAATCCAAGCACCAAGGTGGAACTTACCCTCGTGAAAAAATGCATTGATCAATGATTGACCTATTGCTCATTGCACTTGCCAAGATTCTGTACTATGACCCCTGGTAGTAAAAGGAAAGGTTCTGAACTGTCAAGCCAAAAAGCCTTATAATAAGAATCCATACTACAGCATCAAGACAGCCAACACATGGCTAGAAAAAGGCAAGCATTTGATGGACCATTTCATTACTTTTCGGAATGAATATTTCACTTCTTTTAAACAAACTTAAAATGTGCTGCAGTGCTCAGTGAGTGCACTGAATTAACTCTGCTACTTCGGAAATATAAAATGAAAGGCTAGACATCAAATCTGCATGATGAAATAACACTCATTGAACTCTGATTACCCCAGTGGCACTTCAAAATGACTTTCATGTGTGCACTGCTACAGAAAATATAAAAGGCAATTCTAACGGTGTCTCCCCGCGAGCATAATGTGTTTTGACATAGCCAAGTTATGGAGCTGCGTGAAAACCCAACATACAAAATGGTGAAGTGAAACGAGGATAGTGTCAGCTCCTTGGGAAATCATTAAGTAGATAAGAAGGGGTCATGTGAAGCCAGACGATGAACATTCGCTTCATTGGACAAAAATGCAAATTGGAAGTAATGCACACTGGAGCGGACAGCTTCTGCAAACTGAAAAAAGAGCAGTGTGCGGTAGCAGAAAAGCAATGGCATTTTCCATACAGGTGCAAGACCATCGTGAAAGAAAGACAATATGTAGTCACAGTCTAAGGACCTACACGCTTTGTGAAGAGTTTGTGGAATCCTTCTAGAGTGATAAACAGACCAACCAACGTCCCCATGTCACCCGAAGCATATTTACCCCAGTTGTGGCTTTTTAGCTAAACCGCTATGCCTGCTGGGACTTATACGCTCCTACTGATAATTAATCTCAGGAAAACCACAAGTCCCATCATGCATAATGCTGTTTGGTAAAATGCCGGGTTTGCAATACATAAGGGCATTTCGAAACTTTGATTAAGTATAACTAAAGGATAACATGGCAGCTTGTTAATACTTTACAAACAGCTCATTAAGTCGAACTGGTGTTTCCGAAGTGGTCAGCCTTCCTTTGTCACATCGAAATAGGAAAAACAGCAGAGAACAGAAAAACGACTTCCTTGTTGGAGTTTTATTCCCATCAATAGTTTCAATTAAGTTGGCAGCTGTGAACCCCTCAAAGTGCACAGTTGCCTAATGTTCTAAAGTCACTGTGAAACGAAGGGCGAAGGACAGCAACACACTCATCACGAGTTGGGCTGTATCCCTTAAATGCAGCGGTAACGGTACTACCACCTCATTTAAGGGCTGACCCCATCACGAGTTGGGCGCTAAATGGCCTGTTTTACCTCCAGTTTTTTTCTGGAGGTGAAAATCCCATTTAGTGCCCTGTTTTCGGCAGAATTACCGCCGGCTTTATTAGCCCGCAATATTAGCGTCAAAAATGCCCCATTAGATCTAATGGACCCAATGGAGAGTGGGGATTTACTGTTAATGCCCAACCCGTGATCTGGCGGTAATGGACCGGTCGGTGCTAGGGCTGTTACAGTCAGGTGGTATTACAGCTCGGATACAGCCCAACTCGTGATGAGGTCCCTGGAGTCAAGAATGAATGCCCCCAGTCTGTCGGCATACATGGCTTGGGCAATCACGTTGCCCCCTAGTAGAACATTGGGTTCTTGAAGGGCAGTTGACTTCGGATTATAATTCAGATGCCACGGAAATGGAAAACACGGGGACCCCCAACACTGGCGCAGAAGCCCAAATCTCCACAACTGCTAGCAGCCATTGAAGAGGCAGAGCACTACGGATGGGCATGGGTTAGAGAAAACATGTACGGCCTACCCAGGGAAGGAATTACCAGCCCACCCAGCCAGGAGGAGGTTTCTGCACCATCAAAAAGGAGAAAAATATCAGAAGGCGCCAGAAAAGGTACCAAAAAATTATCAGAACTACGTGAGAATGTAGCGGAATTACAGCATCTAATGGTAGAAATAAGGGGGAAGCAGACACCGCCCACAAGGGAACCTGGGGCCTCAAACCCCACCATCGCAATAGAACCTACAATTACGGTTGTCAACCCACCCGTAACACCACCTATAGCAATCCCACCACAACAAACACAGCAGTTGCCAATAACCCCTACAGCTATAAATACAACAGCCTCCACAACTCCAGCAACTGATCCACAGGTGCCCTAAAAGCTTGGACAACCCCAGGCACAGACAACACGGGCGCGACAGGGACATCCGGCAGCAATACAACTGACATCGTAATCATTTGTAATGCACAATTAGACCAGAAAATGAAATCCTTCCAAAACAGAGATATTAAATAGATACAAAAGATGCCTGGCATGTGATACCACAATCAAAGAAGCCATATGTGCCAAAGAATTTATAGACATCTTTTCCCTAATAGAAGCCCAGCGCAAAGGGAAAGACGCTTTTAGAGACCCCACAAAAAAAAGAGAAAAAAAAATATTGCCAGAAACGCCCAGGTTGAACAAAACTGGGACAACTGGTTACAGGCTTTTGCCATCTTAGCAACAATATACGAAGAAAAATTCCCTTTGGATGGCAGGAAGATCTGGGCATATGTTGATTAAATAAGGGAAGTAAAAGTAACCCAGAGGGGGAAGACATGGCTTGCATACGACATTAGATTTAGGAGGAGCATGTCAGAAAGGCCGGCCATTGAGTGGGATGAAGTCCAGAACGATTTATATACCCTCAACGCCGAACCTCCCCAGGAAGAAGATACCATGCAGTCTTCTTTCAAAATAGAATCAGGCACATCAACAACGGGTGCCAACAACCTCACAGGCTTCCTAACAGAGATGGCAGAGAGGGCGGTGGCAAGCACCACTGCAACGCAGTACAGTAAGTGTTTGCAAACAGTATTTAAGGCCACAGGTGTAAACCACGTAGAACTGATAACGATCAAGGATATAGAAGTATTTTTTAAATGGGCCCGGGAACAAAGTTTTCAAAAGGGATTGGGCAAAAAGACACCTGGTGGCAATTTCATACTTTACAAAAATTCGGGGTGATTCAGACCCCACCCAGAACGCCCTCATCTCTTACGCAATGAAGGGATGGGGCAGAATAGAGGGTCCACAAGTGGACACTCGCCGACCCCTTGATTTCAGCAAACTGGTGCAGATAGCAAGCCATTTGGAAGCCATATGTTGGCACCCATACGAGATAACGTTATTTAAAACAGCTTTTTTCCTAGCCTACTTCGGGGCTTTCCGGGTGGGAGAACTCATCGCATCCAGCACAAGGCCACAAACGGCCTGGGTGTCATGGAAATCAGGGTGAGGCAAGAGAGTGTTAACATAGAAATGCAACAGTCGTAAAAGGGTGCGAAAAGAACCATCAATATTTGTTGCATCGACGAGGCAACAAACTGCCCAGTTTGTATCACCAACCTCTATTACGCGCAACGACCCAAAGTAGGGGGGAGCTTTTTAATCCACAAGGATACGCCGGCCCTAAGCCGCTACCAATTTAAAGGAGTGCTGATAAAAGTAATCAGCGGAGCAGGGTGGGATCCCAAACAATTCGGCACCCACTCCTTCAGGATAGGTGCCGGCACTGCAGCATGGCAAGGAAGTTTAGCACTGCAACTACTAAAAAACATGGGGGATGGAAGTCAGACTGTTATAAAAGATATATCAGACCAAAATTGATATAGCCTTCCGCCCTAAAATTTCCTTTCTTTTCCCCTCCTCCCACCCTACAGAAACAACAGATGAACCGAGGACCACACTACGATCAGCATGGATAGTTGGCCACTCTTTCGTTTTCAGGACAGGCAGGTGGGCTGAAGAGACCAAAAAGGGCCTCCGTTCAGAAACACCATTACTTCATTGTGGGGATACAGAGGCCTACGCTGGGCTGACGTCCACGAAACACTAGCAGAACTGGTGGCATACAGGGACCCCCCAAAATTCCTGATCATCCATCTAGGGGGCAACGATCTAGTTAACACAGCTAGATGCATCCTATGCGTGGAAATCTGCTCCTCCCTGGCAGGCATTTCACACAACTGGAGGGGGACGGAAAGATACTTCTCAGCCATCTTACCAAGAAAGATATGGCTAGGGGCCAACTGATACAAATCTATACACATATCTAGAAGAAAACTGAATAGGACGATAGAGAGATTCTGTATGACAAGAGGACTGGGTTTCATAAAACACCCAGCCATTACACTGGGCAACCCAGACCTTTTTCTCCATGACGGCATCCATCTGTCCAACCAGGGCATGGAGCATTTCTTTCGGGAAATCAATACAACACTTGCTCACAGGGGCTGTCTCTAGGGCATACTCTTGGGGGAACACGGTCAGCCGGGAACCTGCCCGTGTGAGGCGGCACGGGTCCGAGGGGGTAACCTCAGGACCCGGTGCCCAAAGGTATGATACCATCATGATATGTGATATTGTTATTGTGATAACCCATATCTGTACAATAAAAATCCTACAGCCTTTTTATTGCCAACACTTGAAACACGTTGTGTGCCTATCATTATGGGTGAGGGTTTGGGTTTCGCTCATTACTAATGCATGCATATGGGTTCAGCAGTTATGGGCAATGCTGCCTGGGCATCCCACAAGCGAGGCAGGGTAACTGCTGTTACCATCGGCAGCTGGGAGAGGGGCAGCCCCAACTCCCCGCACCTGCTCCTCTCCTTCCCCCCAGCTACGGAGACGCGCAGTCTCGGGAGCACAAAAGCCATGGAAGGGTAAGGTGCGAACAGTCATCGCACCCTTCCCCAAACAGCAAGGTGCTAAAGCGCCACAAGGAAACAACCATCAGGCAGGGCCCAGGTTCAAAGATCTGCCCCCATCAGGGGGTCAGACAGTCGGCTATCCGGCCGGGGGCTGCGACAACAGCGGCCCCAATCATATACACAACAAAGACCCAGGGCCTCCCTGGGTCCTATAAATGAGAGCAGCATGCTCAGAGTAAACACAATCTGTTTGTGGACCCTGAACGGGGACCCAAGCAAACAGGAGGTTCACTGTTTACTCAGTGTCTTCCAAATCTTCTTGCTTCTTTACCACAGAACCCACCCACCCTACAAAAGGGGAGAAGAACAGAAAGAAGTACAAGGCACTGTACGGTGCCCACAACAAGTCGTGGGACACAAGAAGGCGGCACGGGTCCGAGGGGGTAGCCTCAGGAGCTGGTACCCAAAAGTATGATACCATCATGATATGTGATATTGTTATTGTCATAACCCTTATCTGTACAATAAAAATCCTACGGCCTTTTTATTGCCAACACTTGAAACAAGTTGTGTGCCTATCATTATGGGTGAGGGTTTGTGTTTCGGTCATTACTAATGCATGCATATGGGTTCAGCAGTTATGAATAATGACGCTCACCCAACCACAGAAATGTAAGACTGTGATTAAAAGGAAGACATCATCAAGTGAAATTAGAGTTGCTTAAAATTCCTGCTCAAAATTATGCAAATTAATATTTCAACTTAAAAACTTTGTAAAGAAAACATTGGACCCAACAGTACTTCCAGCCACCAAATGAATATGCTCAATGGTGTGTATCACCCATTTAATTCATGTGATCAACCCTCAGAACGACAAAGGCGAATGTGCTCTTAGAAACTCCACGGAAAGGACCACTCACGCGACTGCGTATAAGTCTGCAACACTCTCTGTGGCATTTTGATAGCTTACTGGTCGGGGTGTAAAAGAAGGCATGGGAATCCAAGCTGGTCTGTGTTTGGGCACCTTTTTTTACATCCCGACCAATAAGCAAGCAGTATTAAAGACCTCCACTACATGCATGGTGTCTAGCATTACAAAGAGTCCCTATGGATTCCACTGGCTTTTCACAAGTAAAAAATGCAGACTGAATCCACTGGAATTCAAGTGTCACAATTGGATGCAGGAGGAACAACTAGCATGTTTTCTGTAGGAATTGGGGACCGGACCCCATTTAAGAAATCCAATCCAAAATGATTCCGAGGGTAAAAGAAAAGAGGGGTAGCTTGTGCCTGCCTGTTTATTTATTTTTTTAGCATACGTGACAGTTGACACTGCAATGAAAAAAGCAGTAACTCAACCTAGCCAAAGAACGTTACAACGAACCTGGGAAAAATGTTCATTGTAAAGGACATTTGCTAGATCAAGCAGGGTAAGGTCTCGTTCCTCGACGGGAATTTGGGCTATGCCTAAGAGCATTTAAATCAGTATGGGCCACTCAGAAGGTGTGGTCATTCAGACTTTGCAGAGGATGGCCTATTCTAGCCTCAGGCAGGTTCTGAGCAGCAGCTATTGGAGCAGGGAGGCTAGCCCAGGGCTTAAGCATGGGGCTAATCAGCACATTTCAAGTTCTAAAACCCATGACTTTATCCTTCGAAGGTTGATGAATTGAGTACCTTCAAATTGGCTTTCAATGACAGCTCCTATTGCACCACTAAGATGGAGGTGAGATGGGACATGAATGTTTCTTTAAATTCGGTGTCAGGATGGATGATAATGATCGGAAATCTTGGGAATATATCTTTGGTGCACCTATTTGAAGCCCGGTGGGTAACGCAGAATGTCCCGCGTTGTGTTCTTACCTTTATGGACAGCCAGTGAGGATTCACCAAAGCAGAGAGGATGCAATTGTGGCACCCCAGTCAGAGTAAGAGACCACGCAGAGAAGTGAGCAGAGAGATTATTGACCGTTTAGCTTCAGCCACTTTCTCTTTTGGAATTACCATATACATGGACTTAACCAGTTTATTTTGAAAACTTGCGCTGTTAGCCACAGGCTTGATTTCTGAGGGAGGGGTAGTGAAAAAGGTATGAACCTTAAGTGGGGTAGGTGGAAGAATATGCTCTTGGTTGCTCGGTTTGCTTCCCTGTCAAGCATTACAGCCACATTCAGCACCTTTTGGACTGACGATGGCTGTGATCTTAATCAGTCCAAACAGCTGGCGCGCAGAAGTGGTAACTTAACTGGTCACATGAATAGTTGTCTATTTTCTGACCATTAACACAAAGCCAGTTAGGTTTAATTTGATGATAACGGTCTGCAGTTTGCCGAATATTGCCTCTCCCCATATCTCCTGCTAGGTAAGGGTATCTTCAGCACTGAGGGATGGCCTATGTCCTGTGCACCCAGGATGCTGGAAAATGTGAGAATGTAGATGATCATTGTGAGGACTGATCCTTCAGGAACAACACAGTTGATGACGTTTTTACGGATCTCAATTTTACTTGCTAGATGCAGTCTCTAAGGAAACAGAAGGACCATGATAGGCCAGTTCACTTTTTCAAATGTGTCATGTGAGGTGGCCAAATAGCAATTTGGGTTCCATGAAATTGAGTACTACTTAGAGATCTTGGGCCTCAGTATAAGTCAGGCGGTAAGGGGTTAACAGTGCCGGTAAAGGTGCTGGTGCCGTCAACCCTGTACCGCCTGATTACGAGGTCCCCTCGCGGGACGCGCTCTGCATGTCTGGTTTTACCAGACGTGCACAGCGGGTCCCGCGAGGGGAAGAGGGAGCAAACAACGGGCTGCTCATAATCGCCCCGTTGTTTGCTCCCTCTCCCATTCCTATTCAGCCCTATGGGGGGTGAAATGGGAATGGGGAAGGTCCGGAATGGCCCGGTAATTCCCCATTCTGTGAACCCGGACCCGATTTTGGCAGCAGCCATGCCGCCAATAGTGGCATGGCTACTGCCAAAGTCGTAATGACAGCCCTTCAGTGAGACATACCATTTTAGGCTGCTCTCAACAACCTGAAAGGGCTGTCAAACTCTTCAGCTTTATGAAAAAAAAAGCCTCAGCAAATTACAAAAAGTGAAATGCAAAAAGTGAAATAAAACATTTAATGACACAAATTCACACAAGAGAATTCAATGCTCAAGACAAAACAATTAAAAACCATATTGAATGAAAGCTGAATTTTAAAGTACAAAGCCCACATGAAATCAGTCATTTAAGTAATTACCTAGCCATCATCCTGTCCTGGATGCCGACTGCCTACCTCAAACCTGCCTACCTCAAACTTAACACATGCAAGACTGAATTCCTCCTCATCAGTCCCTCTGCCAAATAACAACTTGTCCAACAATGGCTCAATGATATGTTCCTAGAAGGAATTAATCCACAACTCTCAGAAGATGCAAAATCCTTAGGCTTTACCATTGACAACAGTTCATCATTCCAGAAACACATAGTCAAGAAGGCCCAATCGGCTTTACTCCAAATCTCCACCCTTTGCTAAACAAAATCCTTCATCTAGCTGCAGGACTTCTGGACTGTAGGGCAGGCCCTTGTGGTCTTGCACAGCTTAGTGGAAATTTCCTTATGGCGGACCTCCCAGCCGCTCACTGGGCTCCACTAAACGCAGTCCACCATGCTGTGGCATGCCTCATTACGGGTTCATGGAAATTTGACGGAATCATCCCCATCCTATGTGGACTACATTGGCTTCCTCTGCAGGCTAGGATACTGTTCGAGACTGCATGTATCAGCTACAAAGCAGTAACGAGAAGCAGACCAGCTGCCTGGAGTTGTTGGGTTGGGGCAGTGGGAGTAGTAGGAGGAGGGCGGACTAAGCTGCACATATCTTGTGGCAGTCGCTTCTCCTGTAGCAAATCGACCAACCAGCTTGAATCACAACTCTTCCACAAAAAGAGGACCCGCAAATGATTTCTTGTCACAAATCCACCCTTTGGAACTCGATCATGGGATTGGCTCGGAAACCCCCAAAATTCTCCAATATTGAAAATCTCAAAAAATTTCACTTTTTCAACAGCACCCGACCAAGGTCTAATCCCAATGGATGCGCAGACCAACGCACAAACCACAACTCATAGTACTCAACTACTGTTAAATGATATGCCAGCCCAAACGCTGGCTACCCACATCATGTGCAACATTCAGTTCTGCTAGAGGTAGGTATGCAATTTAAACAATTAAGTACATAAAAATACAATTAAGTCAAAACAAGTTAAAAAAACCTTTGTAAAGACTTAAAATACACGGACCCATCTATGAAGCACCCACATGATGGTGGATTTACACCACCCTGGACGCCTAGAGCAAACCCTTTCTCTAAGGTACATTTTCCCAGTGAAGCTATCAAAGCTCCTCGGCCAGACTAGAACTCCAGCCTAGGGGGGAAAGCATCTCTCATAAAAGAAACATCAGCAATGAATAACTCTCCATGTTCTGCACCACATCATATATTTCTTTAAAGATTGCACACTAATGTCCATTCCTCTACCTGTGCCATTTCCCACTAGTGAGAAGCATTGCCACTCATAGGATCACATACCAAGCATTGATAGGAACACAGTGGAGCCAACAGGTCCAGTTTATTCCACCTTAGCAGACACCTACTCACTCACATCTGCCTTTGCACCCACACAAATGCCATCTCCTACAGCAACTCCTGAAAAGCTGCTACCTTCCCATACACTGCACTGCAGTATTCCAAGTGATTATCACACCTCTTCTTTGATCTCCTCCTCATTAAATCATGTACAGCCATCTCCTTCTTCAAATCAACCACCATCTCCCCGTCCTCTCAATCAGCTATCTCCCACACAGCACTGCAGCCTCCACCATTTCCCCCAGGGCCATGTAGATGCCTACACTTTTGTCAAATCCGGGTCCTCCACTAGCATCTCAAACACTGTCTTTTCCATCACAGCTTGTGAGTCCTCCCTCTTCTTCTGTCACCATTGTTCCTGTCTATCAAGAACCCAAATTGGACCCCTAACATCAATGGGCCTCATTACAAGTGCGGCGGCCACGGAATGAACAGTGCCGGTAAGGGACCGGCACCATTCATTCCAGGCCGCCACATTACGAGTTCTGCAGTGGGTCCCGCTTTGGACGCCTGGCCAGACAAGACGTGCAGAGCGGGACCCGTTACCAGTACAGAATGCTAACAACGGGCCCGTCATTAACGGGCCCATTGTTAGCATCCTCCCCATTCCCATTGAGCCCTATGGAGGCTCAAATGGGAATTGGGACATACCAGATCTGGGTCCCGGGAAAGGGAATTACCAGGCCCTCCAAGGTTGGAATGGCCCGTTAAGTCCCCTTTTGTGGGACCCGGACCCAGACCCTGGTTTGGGGTTAGCCATGCCGCTAAAAACAGCATGGCTACCTCCAAACTCGTAATGAGGCCCAATGTCTCTCACACAAGTACCTTCTCTCTCATCTCGCGAAGCATATTCATATCCTCACTGTCTGGTGAGCTGCCAGGTTCAAAAAATAATAACGCACATCTTCCATCTGATCAAGTACCAACGATAACTGGTAGCCAAATTATTCCTTGCAAGATACCTTTCCAGACCATCTGTCAGCTTTCCCCCAAACCCCCAAAAGCACAACCTTCAGAGGATTCCTGATGGTGTGCTATTCTAAGGTGACCTCCTACCTGGCTTCTTCTCTCTCACCAGCAGAGCAAGTAATACAGTGGCACCAGTGATCCGAATCCAACCCAGCAATGCTTTAAACAGGTATACAAGATGAGATCAGTAAAGTAAACAATTTCTATCTTCTTCCCCTCACTACCCCTCACTCTTCATGGGAAAGTGGAGTGTAGGAGAGTGGAGCAGTGCTAGGAGAGGATGCAAGGCAATACCCCATTATGCATATAATGCCTTTGTCTAATGTCCAGCCATAGTAGGTGGGGGGAAAATAATGGAACAGGAGGAGTTAGTAGGAGTGTTGTGTGGCACTAGTCTAATTGAAAAGGTGACTTCTGTCATCGACATGCAGCATGTTTAAGATTAAGGAAATGAGCCTCCTTGCTTATTCAGACTTCTCCGTTCCCTTCTAAGATCTAGTCGAAGACAGTGGATTGAGCGGTAGTGTGAACACTCATTCAAATGCATCATTAAATTGCTCCACCCGATGGCATCCTGTGGAGGGCTTGACACTTCTGAAGACAGCCCAATTCACAAAGACCTGCATTAATAGAAATGTCATATATATAATATAATCAGAATTAGCTGTACTTTGTTACTTAATCCCTCAAATCACCATAGAACGTTTCAATATCTATATGTGTTTTTGTCATGTAACGTTGGCTCTATTCTTGAGTGAATAGGCAGATTTGATCAACACTTCACTTAATGAAAGTTGTTTCACATTTTCGACCTCCATAATTGCACTTTTGAGTTGCAAAATATGGCAACCACATCATCTCCATCGATTGAGCATTACGTCAGAATACATGATACAGAATTCATATGACCTTGCTGGTGAAAACTGTGTAAAAATGAGAATGCGGTCTGTGGGCACATATTTCAAAAACACAAAGTGCAACATGTACTATAAATATTAGTTGCTTGTTGCAGGTTACTACACATAATTAGAATCATTGTTGTTTATCCGTTTGTAGCTAAATGCACAGGGAGCAATATACTTTACAAATTCCAGATGACAATCTTAGGTTTAGCTCTTTACAGTACATCAAATGAAATGGCGCAGAATCTTTAGGGGGTTCAGAAAGGCAAGCACCATAGTCTTAATACTTGAAATTGTGCTTAGGATTCCTCAGAAATGGAAAAGTAAGAGTGCGAGTGGATGTAACAGACTTAAACAAGAGCTAGTGGACAAATGTCCCCTGCCCATCATTACAGACCTGTTGCACACGGAGAAGACACATTCACAACCTTAGGCCTATCTGCAGCGTATCACCAAATAATGTTGAATGAAGATTTTGTGCATCTCATGTGGTTCAAACCACCCTTTGAACTATAAAGGCACCACATGATGCCCTTTAGATTAGCATCTGCGCTGATAGTATTTAAAAGAATCGTGGATCATATTCTAAAGGGTTATAAGCACCATTGTTTATCAAGATTATATGCTGGTGTATGGCAAGGGGAAGTAGAAAAGTAGAACACAACAGCAGAGTACAACCACTTTTATTAAGTAAGCTCATATCCAAAGGATTAACCATTGAGGTCATTAAATGCAGATTTAACGCTATCAATTTAATCAATGGGAAAGGTTATGAACAAAAGGAGATGCCATGATATCTATTAGGCAGTTACCAAAGCCATCAAAGAAAGATAAGGTACAATCTTTCTTAGGACTGGTGAAGTATTATTGTACATTTGTCAGGAATATTGCTAAGAAAACACTGCTATGATGCACACTATTGAAAAGGACATGAAATTAACCTGGACCATAAAATGTGAGGAATCTTTGATGTCTCAAAAAAAGGCAGGTACATAATAGGTGAACCAACAATATTGACAGAGGATGCCGCATTGCTAGAGGTTTGGGGTTGTACTTTCAGAAATAGTAGAAGTGAAGGAAACTACTGTGTCATGCACCTCGGCAAGTCACAGACACCAAAGCTAAGTATTCGGTTATTGAGAGAGAATTACATGTGTGTGTCTGGAGAATTAATTACTTTAGATGATACATTTGCGCAGACCCTTAGTGGCCTGTAAGAACAACAAACCTTAATTCAAGTCATGCCTGTTAAAGGGAAGGCCAAAGCAAACAGAGACAAATGGGTTGCTTGATAGGTTTAATAGGGTAGTTATAGAGACCATCAAACTAGCTTGGATACATAATATGGACGTGATCAAAGCATTGTAAGCAGTGATCTGGAGCACAAGGTTATCTTCAAATAGAATCACTTGTGCACCCCCTCTTTCTCTAGTGAGTAGTAAACACTCTAATTCTATACTCACCACATCCTGGGTCAATTCCACATGTGTGGGAAATTAAGTTGACCCTCAAGTGGTTAATCAATGTCTGGCCAATTCGAAAGAAAGATGCAGGAAACTTCAGGTAGGGGGTCTCACATCAAGAATAGAATGTTTACAGGAGATTTCATGAGAGTCAAGAAGGAGAGGCCCATGCCCAAAGGCATGTGTAAGTGTGAAGGATGTTTGGGTTTTCCCTAAGGCCGTGATACCATAGAATGGACCTATATAGAACCTTAATACAATACACAAATATGTTGAAACAGGCAAACAAGTGTGACGGGCAAACTATCATTCATTGAGCAAGCCAGGGGAAGCTCAATTGAGTAGCGGAGAGGACAATTGAGTAGGGGAGAGGATGTACGTTTCTCTGGAAATAATCCAATAATCAAAAATGCTTCACGCCAGCATTTTCCACCCGCAAACAAGAAAAAAGGAAAGCAGAAAGACTGTGGCAGAAAGATCAGTCGCAGATACATAAGGAGGCCTGGAAGTTTTTGGACGAGTTATATCGTCAGGAAGTTCTGCAGGACAAGAAACAATTCTTTGACCTACAGATTAAGGCGACGGAGAACAACTTTAGGTAGTTGTTTGAAATATTAAGAAATTTAGAAAAACCTAAATCTTTGACTCATAGGTTTTCTCAGAGTACTGATGATTGTGAACCAGTTCAGAAAGCGTTTGCTGACAAAATCCTGGCTGCGCATGCTCAAATTAAGAAAAATCTAGCTAACTCCCTACCGATTTATCAGATTGAAAATATAGCCTTTTCCTTTAAATCAATTTCAGAAGACCCTCTTGTCAAATTGTTAGGCAAAATTAAACCTACAATCTGCGGGGGTGAGGTTCTCCCTTCCAAAATAATTTGGGAGCATCTCAATATCTTCCTGCCGTGCTTATTCCGCTTCATGAAAGCAACTTTCTGGGTTAGCTGCATACCTGATTCTTTAAGAAAGTGCCAGTTACCGCACTATTGAAGAAAGCAGGGCTGAATCGAAAGCTCTACATGAATTATAGAGCTCTCACAAATATTTTATTTCTTATGAAGGTTGTGGATAAAGTAGCCACTTCCCATCTGCAAGAACATCTGGAAAAGTCGCAAAGTTTGCACCCCAGACAATTGGGATTTAGGTCCCATCGTTGTATGGAAACCACCCTGTTGGACCTTCATAGCAAAATGTTTAAAATTGTGGACAATAGCAAGGTCGGGCTGCTGATGTTATTAGACCTGTCAGCAGCTTTCGACCTTGTGGACCACAGTAAGCTAATCGATCACCTGAAGAATATCTCCGGCTGCTCTGAGGAGACAGCCCTCTAGACTGAATACTTGTTTACAAAATAGGATGTCTAAAGTTATCAGGGACAAAATTCAATCCAAGCCAGAGAGGCTACAGTGTAGTGTGCCACAGGGCACTTGTCTTTTGCGTGCTCTCTTTAACATATTTTATCACCCACTATGTGATCTTCTGGACTCACTGGGAGTTAGATTTTCTAACTATGCCAATGATGCCCAACTGATTATAAATATCAGTGGGAATTATGAAAAAGTTCTGGACATCATCTCTAGGATTTATAACATCATTCAAAATTGGATGTCCAAGAATGGCATGTGTCTCAATGCGGCTAAAACTGAGCTTCTGATTTTGTGCTCTGCTCCGGCACGTGCGAAACTGGATGACTCCTTTTCAAGCTTTGTTATCCAGAACCAGTTAGTCAAGACTGTCTCAAAGGTTAAGACCTTGGGAGTTGTATTTGAGGCCTCATTAAACTCAGAAGCCCACATTCTGTGCACTATTAACAAGGCTCAATAGTTCCTAAGATTACTTAGGTTAGTCAAACCGTTTGTGTCAGAGGCTAATTGCACCTCTATAGTTGGGGCATTGATTATGCTGCGTATTGTCTATTGCAGTGCCTTACTAGCCGGCTCCGGTAAGGGCTGTATACAAAGGCTTCAAATCTTGCAGAATGAGGCGGTGCGCATTATTAAAGGGGTGTCTAGAAGAGAACACATTACTGAGTATCGCAAAGGTTTGCACTGGCTTTCTGTAGAAGCCAGGATTCGATTCAAAGTGCACCATCGTGCATGAATGCCTTTATGGTCAGGCGCCTAGCTACCAGCGGGACTCCATAAGGGTTACTTGTCCTAAGAGAGTAACTAGATCCAGCGACTCTGTTCACTTGGTGATCCCGAGCAGCAAGCGTGTGAAGAGCCTGGGAAGATCTTTTCAGGCACAGGTGGCACTTCTGTGGAATAAACTTCCAAAGGATCTATCTGCAGAAAGAAATCGCCTAACCTTTAGGAAACCATTGAAAACAGTCATTTTCGATTAGTCTCTCTTTTTGGTTAGTCTCTCCTCTCTCTTCTGCACCCTGATGCCAGCAGGCTTCTGGCGCATTATAAATATAAACATACATATATACCATGGTCTCATGAATGTGATCAGTATTCATTCCAACCCAGCTTCAGATGCAACCAGACCACATTACAAAATCACGAACAGTTCATGCGACAGGACATGCGTTTATTCCTGCAAGGTAGATAGCAGCCCGGAGGTGTATTAATGTCCTAAATAAACCAGCAAGAGCCTGCTAGTCATTGGGTTTATGAAAAATAATAATCTTTAAACAAAAGAGGGAGGTGTGTTGTGTTGTGACTTGTTCTTACTCTTGTCTTGCCGTGTTCTATTTCCCCCTGGTCCCTTTCCGTGCCTTTACATCATAATAATAATTTGGCATTTATATAGCGCTACGAACCCTCAGGTATCTGAGGGCTGCTCAGTATTACGCACAGTGTGTGGTGCTCTTTTATCAATCTCGGAAGGATGAAAGGCTGAGTTTGGCCCTGCCGGGATTCGAACCTGCGTTAGCAGGCTCTGCACGGATGTTAAAGCGAGCGCTCTACTCGCTGTGCCACTTGACACTGTGCCATCATGCTGTTGCTAGGCTCTGTGTGCAGCAAGTTGATGGGACTTAGGGGAGTGGAGGAAGGTCAAACTGCAGGGCTGTACATGTATACCAATAAAGTTACTTTGAACTTACCTTCTGAACTTGACCCTTCATCATGCATCTCTGACATGGACTTTGGTTCATGTTTGTGATCGAAGTCCTTCAAATTTTGCGGATGGACAGACAACAGTGAAGAAAAGGTTGTGCCTTTAGCTATTGTGAGGTGAGAGGAACAATAACTAATGACATCTGAAATTGGTTTGCTATACCAGATGAATTCTCTCTTTGGACTCTCACCCCGCTGCGGGGTATTGTATCTCTTATCCCTTCATGGAGTAATTTGGCTTTCACCTCACCAAGGGCTCTCTGGCATCTCACCAAGCTGTAGGATATTGTATAACTGACCTCTTCTTGGGGTCATTTGGCTTTCACACCACCTCGGGTTGTCTGGTCTCTCACCCGCAATGGCATATTGCATCACCCACCTCTTCTCGGGGTAGTTTCGCTGCCACCATGCCTAGGGTTCTGTGGCTTGTCAACCTGCCATGGGGTATTGTGTCTCTTACCCCTTGTCTGGGTTGTTTTTGCTTACACCCCGCCTAGAGGTCTCTGGTCTCTCACTCTGCCATGGGGTATCGTATCTCTTACCCTTTCTTGAGGTTGTTTGGCTTTCACTTGTTTGGGGCTCTCTGTTTTCTGTTTTCTCATCCCTACTCATAGGAACAGCCATGTACCTTCTATAGTGTGGGGGTGGTCCTCGCAGGAGGCAGTCTCTTTGGCTGTTGTAGAATCTCAGTTCACGTTTTGCCTGGGTTTCCTGCATCTGTTTGTCAATTCAGCCTCCTCCTCAGCTATTTGCTTGCTAGTTCAGTTGCACCATGGACGGTGGGCTCCGGTCAACCGTTTCTGGATTGGATGGTGCTTCTCTATTTGCTCTTTCGAGCCCGACTAACTCCAGACTTGTTTTTAGCTAG
This sequence comes from Ambystoma mexicanum, assembly GCF_040938575.1. Classification (NCBI taxonomy): domain Eukaryota; kingdom Metazoa; phylum Chordata; class Amphibia; order Caudata; family Ambystomatidae; genus Ambystoma; species Ambystoma mexicanum. Next base: position 409,999,465 of record NC_090923.1, on the reverse strand, counting down.
CAGCATTCCACAGGCTCATTGGCTTCTCTGCACCAGATGCCTTCTTTCTTGAGACGCTGCTTTACTCTGCCCCCCTGGCGTATGTCCCCTCTTGTGGCTTGTTATGCCAGACCTCCTCTTCCCTTTTCTTCTAGTCAAGTTTTGTTCTTGCAGCATCTTCATGGTCCAAGCTGAAATTAGATCTATAGATTCTGTGCTTCTCGTAATGAGTGTCTAATTAAAAGGTCAGAAACCTCACTAGTCATTTCTAAAGAGTCATAAGTACAATAATACTTGTTATTCCCTATATAGCCAACCAGCAAATGAGATTCTTCTCATTAGGCAGGATGAATAAAATCTTTTTCTGGGGATTCATTGTCCATCAATGGGGAGTGACCCCCAATGGAATCCTGCTTGCCCTGTCCCTTTGGGGGTATTAAGCTTGGTGGGCTAACCTCCATAAACCCAAAAGGGTTGACTCCACTTGGGGAGAAGTAACGTATTTCCTGGGTTCATCACATACCCCTTCCATTGACTTTGAGCCCTTCTCTAGTTGGGTTGCCATCCAGGTCAAGATACCGCTCTCCCAAATACATAGGGAGCCCTTACTTTCCCCTGGAAACTCCTTCCAGAACTACAGAGGGACATATAGCCCAGTACTTCATTCTGGGGTGTCAGCTGGAATAGATCTGGCAATGCAGGAACATCTGTGCCAATCATTACTTCCTCTCTATGCCCAGGGGAGACTGCTACTTTTAGCGGTGTGGGGTACCCTCTGACTTATAAGGTTATTGGGACTCTAGTATCGACTACTACGTCACCATGTACAAACGTTATTTTTACAGTCTCTTCCAAATCCAGACTTTTTGGGTAGACTAGGTCCACCCAAAAGGCTGTTTGTTTGCTGCCAGTATCTATTAGGGCATTGGCCCAAGTTTTATTTATTGAGACCTGTACACGACCCTGGAAAGGGCTGTTAGCAATCAGAAAAATGTCTGTCTCGTCATGTGTTTAACCTCTGTTATTTTTCAATTCTCTCCATTCCTCTGTCAATAAATACCCTATTTCCATGGGTTCCTCGGGTTCGTTCTTTGGACAGATTTGGGCGTAATACTATTTTTCTCCACATGAGAAACAGGTGGGGGTAGTAGGAGAAATAGGTTTTGTTCAACTAACAGCCTCTTCTGTTAACCCATGGAATTTTGAAGGAGCTATTCCAGCAGTGCATATTAGTGCATGTGCCTGTTAACTGTTGTAACTTATGTAAAAGCTTATGCCATGATTTGAAAAAAATAATGAATATTTGAAATCCTCAGAATGCATCTTTTAAATCTGTTATGAAATGCTATATCAGTAAGAGGGAACACGCTTCTCTCTCGCAGAAGGCACAGCAAGCCTTGAGGCTGGAGACTGAGCCATGACACTGGCCCTGAACAATCAATCAAGCTTGCACAGCGTGGGTCTTAAAATCACGAAAACTCTCTTTGCGTAACTTTAAACTCATACTTGTTTTTTTTTCTAGCAAGTGCAATTGACTGGCTCTTGTCAGGCAAGAGATCTGCAATGCATTTTAAGGAAATTGAAAGCCTAGTCAGCATTTCGCATACTTTTGGGATTTCACACTTATATGAAATTGTTCTTGCATGAGAACTGTTAGAATTACCCAGCTTGCAGCCTACATTATTAAGATTGGTAAAAAAAAAAAAAAGTCAATTTCTATCTTGTGTTGCCATGGTAGCACAGTCTTTTTCCAGGCCTTCTCTATTTCGTTCCTACACTTCTTTTCCTGCAAAGATCTGCATCATTACAGGAGTAACATTGATTCTACATCGTTCCATCGACTATGGCAGTTCCTTTACAGGCCTCAGTGGCTTTGATAGTTTTCTTCAATAGTCAGGGTAGATATTCACAGGATCCTCGAGAAACTATTCCTTGGAGGATCTGCACCTTGCCGCTGATTATTTTCAACTTCTGCTTAAATTATTGAAATAGAATGGTAACCTGTACAATTTTCAACGCCAAGGTTTCTAAGCACTCTCCAATTATAAATCAAAAGACACTTGTATATGAACTCTTTCATACGAAATGTTGCTTTTTAGCAAGAGTATGGAGATCTTTTAAAGAGCTTCATTACAACCCAGGCGGCATGGATTTAACGGCACCGGTAAAGGTGCTGGCGCCGTTAAACCCATTCCACCCTATTACGAGGCCCCCTTGCGGGACCCGCTCTGGACATCTGGTCAGACCAGACGTCCTTTGCGTTTCCGCGAGGGGACCAGGGAGCTAACAACGGGCCCGTTTTTAACGGGCCCGTTGTTAGCTCCCTCCCCATTCCCATTGAGCCCTATGGGGCTCAATGGGAATGGGGATAGGTACATTGAAGGTGGAGTTACTGGTTCCTCCAAGGTTGGAATAGCCCGGGGTAATTCCTCATTCAAGGAACCCGGACCCAAGTTTGGAGGCAGCCATACCCTTATTAAGGGCATGGCTGCCTCCAAACTCGTAATGAGGCCCATCATCTCTTCGACTTACCTCTTGAACCAGGCAACACGAAGCCTTGAACTGAATGCCCAGCCTGACACAAGATACACTGTTCAGATTTAATATATACATCTCCTATAATGCAGTCGATCGTGTGATGCAAACATAATCTGGCACAGACTTTGTTAGTTCGATACAGATACATAAATATCAAAAATTACCACAAGCAACATGTAACAGAATGTAATTTTAAAAACTCACAAGTTATTCAGCTGTGACTTGGAGTATTATGGGCAACCTCCTCAGGGCTTATTGATCATTCTGATTGATAGCAATGTTAATTCCAGGCCCTAGAGCACCTTTGCATGTATATTTGTGATGTAAAGGATAGCATGTGTGTGAAGTGTTCCCCTGAGAGATAGGGCCAGATTATATTTTGCAAGTGCAAACCCCCAGCGTGGCTGACTTAGCACTTCACCCTCCCGAGTAGTTCAACAAAATGAGCGCTATTAAATCAAGTAATGATATCTCCTGTTATTATGGCTCTTAGAAGTAGGCGGAAACTGGCCCTAAGCACAATTTTATGGATCCCTAAATATTTGGTGTTGTTCTTGTTTGCTGTGGGTGTGTTTTCCGTCCATGTTTAGCTTTTTTATGGTGTTTCTTTTTTAGGTTTTTATGTCCTGTAACTCTAATGCTTTAGTTGTTTTAGTCCTTAGAACTTATTTTTGGGTTTTTGGTTACTTTGAAGAGACCCACGTTAAATATGCCCTGTATAAATGTCCAGCAAACAAAATGCGCCGTGCAGAAACATGACACCTACATATATATATTCATTAAGAAAACGTATATTTGGAAACAGTTAATTGGAAGCAAGTCAACCACCAGAACAGAGGTGTGTCCAAAGACATGCTGACATGGAGGACAAAACGGTGGACCAAGAGGGGATGCAGCAGGGCACAGGCAAGGTGGCGTTTCTTAGAACACCATGCCCATTCGATCTCCAACCGCAGCAAGACAAAGGCCCAGGGTGGAGTGAATGGGTTGAAGATGTTGACGACTTTATCCAGGCTGCAGTGGAGGAGAAGTCACTGGTCCTGAAAGACATCTTCACAAACCTAGCTGGCAAGGAAATAAATAGTAACATCAAGACCATCCCAGCTGAGGAAAGGACTACCTATGACAAACTCGTAGCTGCTCTGAACAAGGAGCTGGTGATACAACCGAACAGGGATTAAGAAAGGTATGTGTTCAACCAATGCCACCAGTCCCTACACAAGACCATCAAGGAATTCATCACTCGACTCCATCAGAAGCTAGTCCACTGCCAATTCTCGGACAATGAAGCAGTTCAGCTTCATGTTATAGAAGGGTGTGTGTCATCTGCATTGCGAACACAGCTCTGAAAGAAATCCCTCACTATTCAGGAAGTCATCAAGATAGTAAAGGTTCATAAATGAGTCAAAATCCAGGCCTCCGCCATGGAAACACCCAAGAAGAGAAACAAGAAAGAAGAGAAAATAGTCGCGTTCACGGCTGGTGAGCACACAGGAAGAGGCCTGAATGACCGCCCGAACCGTTGAGAAGCATTTCCAGAGAAGGATATATGCAGGCACGGATGGGTCCCCGCCCACAGAGCCTATGCTACTGATGTGTCCAGGTCTTCCCATACTCTGCGTTGTTCCCAGTTTAAAGCCAACGCTGTGCAAGAACACGCCCGAGAAGGACATTTTCACATGGTCTGTCGGGAAGAGAGACCTTTCCCAACTCGACGACAATGCAAGCGATGCCCACAAGCTGGTGCCCGCCACCCAGACCAAACCTACAACAGCAACAATAGTGGAAATAGAGACTGTTTTACCCACAACAGCCAGGTAGGATGCTTAGATCCATGGACCAAGGCCTAGAATATAGAGAGCACCTGGCCGACAATCGGCCACCGCAAACAGAATACTACCTAGACCAATACGACTGCCCAAGTGACGCATACGCCACATATGATGAATAATTAAAAGAACAAGTCCCCGAATTTATAGGTGAGTTAGTCAACTTGATGCATGGTGAACAAGACGGAAGTGAAGCTCCGAAGGTCATGGTTTAGAAGGGGGAAGCAACACAGTTTCATGATTGAAACTGGTGCCACCATCAACATTATGGGACAACAGGAGTTTCTGTAAACAGGGGGTAATGAAGACCTAACACTTTTTTTATTGGGGGCAGGCACTTCCCTAGGACAGTTCCAAAGAACACTCTCACGTCAGCGTAAGATGACCGATGCCACTATCCATGTACTCAGAAGCCCAGTCAGTGGCAAATGTTTACTCAGCTATCGAACAGCAAAAGCACTGGGTCTGACAGATGTCCATTTCCAAGATACCGACGTGGCCCGGTGCATGGAGGAACAACTGGGACATCAAGACATCCACCACATGTGTAGTATACCAATAGGGAAAGAGATGATCAGGAAATAATTTCCCATGTTGTTTCAAGGTTTGGGGAAGCTAAAAAAACATAGTAATCCAGCTACTCATCAATGAGAACATTAAGCCCGTCCCACAGCACCCAAGAAGGATAGTCTTTCACCTGCTGGAGGCAGTATCCTGAGAACTGCGACAACTGATGTCCAACAAAATCATTGAGAGAGCATCTGGCCCCATGCCATGGATCTCAACCCTGGGTATTGTGCCGAAAGAAGTGAACAAAATAATATTATGGGGCTCATTACAAGTATGCCGGTCTGGAAACAATGGTGCCGGTAAGCTTGCTGGTAAGCCTACCGGCATCGTTGTTTCCCGACAACATACTGCAGGTCTGCCTGCTGGAGCCGCCATGCCCAACAGGTCTGACCCTGTCGGGCACAGTGGCTATGGTAGGCAGACCGTCATGGAAACACTGGGAACATTAACAACGGTGCTGGTGCTTTCATGGTCCGCATTCCCATGGAGTCCTGTGGGACTCTATGGGAATGGGGATTAACAATTTACCGGCGCCTGACTTTTCCGGGCTGCTAGGGTTGTAATCTCCCAGTGGCACCTGGAAGTCAGGCATCAGTAAATATTTACGGGTCCGGCTGCAACCCGCTGATAGCACCGGCACGGTTACCGCTGGACCCGTAATGAGTCCCTATGTATTGACATGAGGCTGGCCAACAAAGCAATAGAAAGAGAGAGACACCCAGGTCATAAGATAGAGGACATAATTGTGCAGCTGAACTGCACCACTAAGTTCTATATCTGGACCTCAACCAGGGATATCACCAGTTAGAACTACATCCAGAGTCAAGAGTGATCACCATGTTTGCTACAGACGATGGCTAATTTCGCTACAAATGTTTACATTTCGAATATCCATCTGCCACATAGATATTGCAGGAGGCTATCAGACAACTGTTGAGCCCAGTGAAAATGGCGTTTAACTACTCCAATGACATCTTGATGTACGGGACCTCCCAGGAAGAACATGATCAGGCCCTCATGGACGTGTGTACCATTCTGAGGGAAACTGGACTCACCCCGAACTATGAAAAATGCATTATTAGCAAAGACAAGCTACGCTATATGGACACATTTTCTCCAGCAAAGGAATGCAACCAGACCCGGAGAAGGTGCGCACCATCAGCGAACTTCAAGAGCCTACCCAGGTAGCTGAGGTCCGGTTGTTCCTAGGGATGGCCGGATACTGTGCCAGATATCTCGCAAGATATACCATCACTACTGAACCGTTGAGAAGACTATTGCAGAAGGAAGAACTGTGTCACTGGTCTGAAGGCTGTCAGAGAACATTTAAGAACGTACAAATGGAGCTTGCGAGTGTTTTACTCACCACCATGCAGACAGGCCGGGGCACTGCTCAGAATTCTATGCGAGTAAGCTTCTCAAGACTCAAAACTTCAGCCACTGCTGGGAAGGTACCCCCTAAGGGATAATCCAGACGAGACGCCCTCTTACTGAGAAAACTATTCTTGGTAATAGACCTTTCTGCTGTGCATCTGAATACAGACAGAGCAGTAGATTACCCAAAAGAGTGGGGAACACCCACACCACTACACCAGGCTGCAAAGAAAATGCAAACAATTAACACCAAAAAATAACAAGGCACACGTATTAACCTACTGGTAGAATAACTACCTGAATTAGGCTGTTTGGTACAATAAGGGATGAGCCTAGTAAAAGGATAGCAAACCTTTAGCTCTATTATAACACGGAGGGCTTAATGATGGATACCTAGAGGTAGTATGTCTTACTCTCTAAAGTGTGAAGGAAGTCCTTCAATGAAGAGACAACGACAGGAAAAAATAACAAACAGGAATGATTAGTATGGGATGTCTCCCCGGTCGGAACGCAACTAAGTCTGGGGTGGTGCCTTTATGCAGCTAAGCATTCGGAGAATGCACTGGTAGTGTTCCAAATCAAATGTTCAAAGTAAACACTTCAGAAGACGTAAATGAGATAGATGTCGGGTTCCCAACACTGTAATAGGTCACCAGACTCCACTTTGGCTTACCGGGTAGCTGGAGGGAGTGACGTGCAGCTGAGTCCCAGGTGAGTGAAGTGGTTGCAGAAATACATGGAAGCAAACAGCAGAAACTCTGCCGAGTCCGCTGAATAAGGGAAGAAGCTCTGTGTTCAGTTGACAACCGGAAAACAAAAAGGAGTAGCTGAAGAGAAGGGTGTGTAACGGAATACACAAGCTCTGTATTAAACTCAGCCAGTAATCAGGTCCACAGTACCAAAGAATGGTAGGAGATAGAGGATTGGTTCAGCGTTCCAGGTTGGCAACAGCAGTTCACGACAAAACCAGAGAGAGAGGTGAAGACAGGTCAGTTTGCAAGTCCGAGGTCAGAACAAGAAGAACAAAGACAGCAAATAAATTGAAAATGGATCAAAGTAACGTTAAATAGAAGTGCCTCTCGAAAGGCTTTGGGTTCTTTTATTATGGTAAGGAGTGTGGGCTGGAAGTCCGCGTCAGCTTGGAAGCCCACATCGCGGTCAGCTGATAAATCACGTGACACTTGAACACCCGCCTCCGTTTCCTAGGCAACCTCCAACGTTGCCAGAAAGGAGAAGCCCGATGTTTATGAAAAAAGACCCGTTCCTTAACATGAGGATACTGCAAGTGGTGAGGAACGGAATGGGCCCTGGATGTAACAGCATCCAACCCCAAAGACAGAGGCAACCTCCTGGAGGCATGGAAGGCACATAAGAGGTCATGCGAATGAATGTGAGCCAAAGGTTCGTAGGTGCGGTCCTCAGGGCCGTAACCTTTCCAGTCGACCAGATAGAAAATTGAACCCCTGGACACCTTAACGCCCAGAATACGTGACACTTCGAACTCTTCCTCCCCATCAACCAGAACAGGCGCTGGACGTGTAGGAAGATGGGTTCCAGTTGGACAGGGTTTCAATAAAGAGACGTGGAACACTGGGTGAACACGCCAGGTAACAGGAAATGACATGCGAACAGCCACTGGATTAATCAGGGATTCCATCCTGTAAGGACCCACAAAACTGGGCAACAGCGAGCTTTTTCGAGGACTGCACAGATGGTGCGTCGACAACCACACAGACATCCCAGCTCGATATAAAGGAGCCGGGGTGCGATGAGCATCTGCAGACTTCTTAGCCCTCACTTGAGCGTGCAACAGATGAGACCATATATCTCAATGTAACTGGTCCAAGTCTCTCACACAGGCGAGGGCAGCGGGATTGTCAACAGACAAGGTAGGGTCCAGTGGTAGGGAATGCGGATGATAGCCATAAAGCGCATAGAATGGATAGACCTTAGTGGCTGAGTGCATAGAATTGTTATACGCAAACTCAGCCTGTGGCAATGCCGTCAACCAAGATTGCTGAAATTGCAGACAGAAACAACAAAGGTATTGTTCCATAGTGGAAATGGTACGCTCAGTCTGGCCGTCCCTCTGTGGGTGATAAAACGGCGAGAACCGATCATCGATAAGTAACGCTGCAGTAAGAGCTTTCCAGAACCGAGAGGTGAATTGGGACCCTCTATCAGAACCTACGATGGAAGGTGGACCAAATCGCTTGAAGATGTTAGTCAAGAAAAGATCGGCCAGAGTAGGTGCAGTTGGAAGACCCGAGCATAGAATAAATACTGGATATTTAGTGAAGTAATCGACTACCACAAGGATTGTGTTGAACCCCTTAATCTTAGGCAATTCAACCACAAAGTCCTTTGCTACCATTTGCCATGGTTTATAGGGAACTGGAAGAGGTTGTAATAAGCCCATTGGTTTGGCCCTGGAGGTTTTACATTGGACGCAGATGGCACAGGAAGCTAAATAGTCGATTACATCCCGAGACATGGAGGGCCACCATGAGCAACGTCGTAAGGATTCAGTTGTTTTCTGTTGGCCAGGGTGGGCGCGACTATAGAATCATGGGCCCATTTTAGAGCATGTGTGCGTGCCTGCACAGGCGGAATGAAAACTCTTCCCTAGATAAAAGGCAAACCATGCAAGACGTCAAGATTGAGATTGGCCACTTCAGTGGAATTTGACAACACCCATTCCTCAAGGAGACTATGTAGCGAGGGTTGGACACAACAACCACAAACCACATTGTTCTGGAAAAGAGGAATCGGTTCATTGTGCGGCCGTTGTTCATCCGTATGTAAACGGGATAAGGCATTCGCTGAGACCTGTAGCCGTGCTGGTCGGTATGTTATAGTAAAATAAAACTGGGAGAAAAACAAATGCCTGGGAGCCTGCCACGCAGTGAGGCATTTCATGGATTTGAATGCCAAGAGACTCCTGTGATCAGAATACACCGTAACCTGATGCTTGGCTCCTAAAAGATGATGCCTCAATTCAACGAAGGCTTCTTTTATCGCCAGCAGTTCCCTCTCTGTGATTGCATAGTTCTTTTCATATGCGTTGAGTTTTCGGGAAAAGTAAGCAACTGGATGCATGTCCCTAGATTGTGAGCAAGCCTGGGAAAGTATGGCACCAATAGCGAATCCTGAGGCATCAGCCTCCACAAAGAATGGCTGATCAGGATTAGGAAAATGCAACACTGGTGCTGTTGTAAAGGCGGCTTTAAGTTGCTCAAACGCCCCTTGGGCTTCCTCAGACCAAGTAAAAGGTGCATTAGCGCTTGTTTGTGCTGTAAGAGGAGCTACTATAGAGGAGAAAGAGTGTATAAAGCGCCTGTAGAAGTTCGCAAATCCTAAAAAGGATTGTAAAAAGCTTTGATTGATTTAGGAACAGGCCAGTCTAGTACCGCTTTTACTTTGGATGAGCTCATTCGGATTCCATGGTTGGTAAGGTCAAAAACCAAGGATCTCGATTTCTGTAGCATGAAACACGCACTTGTCTGCCTTCACAAACAGTTGGTTATCTCTGAGGCGTTGTAACACAGCAGAAACATGTTGAATATGCTCAGTCATGGAGGGGGAATAGATCAATATATCATACATATATATTACTATATATTGATCTAGGATGTCATGGAAAATATTGTTCATGAATGCTTGGAAAGTCGCTGGTGCGTTGCAAACCCCAAAGGGCATCACTAGGTATTCGAAAAGACAGAAACGAGTCTTGAAGGCAGTCTTTCACTCATCTCTGCTTTTCATGCGCAATAGGTTATACGCCCCACAGAGATCCAATTTGGTGAAGAATTTAGACTTACTCAATTGATCGAGCAAAACCGAGATCAACGGGAGGGGGTATTGGTTTTTTACAGTCACAGTGTTAAGGGCTCTGTAGTCTATACAGAGCCTGAGGTCACCCTCTTTCTTGGGCGCAAAATAAAGTGGCAAGGCAGTGGGCGATTTAGAGGGACAAATAAAGCCCATGGCCAAAGCCTTGTCCAGGTATTCTTTAAGGACTTTGTCTTCCTTAAGGGATAATGAATATACCCTCCCTGATGGAATCTTTGCCCCAGGAACCAACTCTATAGGGCAATCATAGATACAGTGCGGTGGTAATGTCTCGGCCATTCTTGTGTCAAATACATCGGAGAAAGAAGAAAACTCAGGAGGTATATTTGTGATAGGTCCAGCCTATAAGGCCCCAACAGAGGCTGACAGAGTAGCCAAAGTCCGGCTAGGTTTGATTGATTGATATTTTATTTCTATTGTGCTCGTACACAAGTGTTTCAGAGCGCGACAAGGCAAGGGAAGGGAACAGGGGAGAACAAAACAGTGATCTTTCTAGGCCCAGTGACATTGAGAATGTGCAAGTGCATGGGAGAGGGGGAGGGAAAAAGTGCATGGAGGGAGGGAGAAGTGGAAAGTGCGAAGCAGGGGAGAAACAGATATATAACAATAAATAAATAATAGGCAACAAACAGTGGTAATGCAGCCAGCAATTTGCAAGTGCTAGGTTTAAGGCAGCAGACAGGGTAGGTCTGATAAGTGCAGGAAGAAAAAGGTGGGGGCTGTATGGGTACAGATACAGACCCCAGTGCAAGGGGTGGCCCGGGGCAGTGCCGGAGGGTGGCAGGGTGAGCAGTTACCTGGGCCCGAAGGACAGAGGGTGGCCAGGTGCACAGTGCCAAGAGAGAACAGATCAGCAGGGGAAAGGGGGAGCAAAGGCAGAAGAAAAAAGGAAGGTCTTGAGGTGCTTCTGGAACCGGAGATGGTTCTCCTCAAGTTTTAGAGTGGCAGGGAGGCTATTCCAGAGGGAGGCCCCAGCCGAAGACAGAGATCTACCCCCAGCTCGTTTCTTTGAAAAACGACTGGCCCTGAGGGAGTTGGAGGTATGTTGGTATGAACAACAGGGACTGTAGAAAGCGTGTCTTTTAGGTGACGCTGTTGTAACCCTGTGGGTAGTCAAACACTGACTGTTGCAAAAAGAAGAGGGGAGTTGAATAACACCCAGAGCCCAATCGATCACATGATTGTGCTGTTGTAACCAGGATATCCCTAGAATGTTTCTGTAAGCTGGAGCCTTAATAACATTGAATGTGATTTTTTCAGTGTGCCCGTCTGTAGTACACATGGTAAGAGGTACAGTGTGTTGAGTCACCAGACCGGAGATAAGAGCGGAACCATCTACCGCACTGACCGTCTCAGGCAGAGGTTTGGAGACAAGTGCAATACCTGAGGAGGTGGCAAACTCATAGTCTATGTAATTTCCTGTGTCTCCAGAATCGATGGTGGCAATAGGCGGAAAAAGGAAGATCAGACGCCATCGAAAAAGTAATCGGAAGGTGAAACAGTGAAGGCGGACTGGCAATATATGAGTCCAAAACAGGCTATCCTGACATAGGGACTCTGTCTATTGTTGCAATTTGGCGTTTCCCACCTTCTTCCTGGGTTTTTTAGTGCACTCAGGTAATAGGTGCTACGAGGCCCCGCAATATATGCAGTGGTTGTGTGTTTTGCGATGTTCCTTCTGAGCAGGTGTCAATGGACCCCTAATGGTTCCGATTTGCATCGGTTCAGGAACAGAGCCAGATGGAAGTGAAGAGTCCGAGACCAAGGGAGGGAGTGTTGGTCTCTTCTCACCTCTTATTTCTGCTCTGCGGGCATTGATCTGGAGCACCAGATCCAATCATTCTCCGAATGCGGTGGGAACAACATGGACTGTAGAAAGTGTGTCTTTTAGCTCCTCGGACAGCCCCTGGTAAAAGACAGCTGATTTATTTTCTTCCGGCCAGTAGGAGCTCTAGATCAGAGGCCTGAGTAGTATAACGCGTATTGAATACCCCACTCATTGCTGAGAGAACAGCGTTGCAGTTATACAATACATGACTATTTGCCTCCAGGAGGGGGTTGGCCCAAGCGGCTGCAGTACCCCCTAAATGAGATAGGACGAATGCAGCTTTGGTAGTGGAAGTGGAAAATGACGAGGTCCGATACAAAAAGTGTAGCTTGCATTGATTGACAAAAGTGCATTACTGTTTTGTATCCCCCAGGAAACGTTCCGGAGGAGCCAGAGGAAACTGAGTGGACACTACTACAGGAGTAGGATCCTGCCTAGACGGTGGAAAACCGGAGCCAGAGGCAGAAGCTCCTGATGCCTCTGCGCCTTGCACCCCAGATGTAGTCACCATAGCCTGGAGTGCATCAATTTGTTGACGGAGGGTTTCTTACGCAGTGGCCATCTCTGCCCTTAGATCAGAGACCATCTGCAAGCTCTGTGCCAAGGTTTCAGAGGGTTCCATTGGCACTATCTTTCTTGAGGCTTCTAATTCTGTTACTCACCACCATGCAGGCAGGCTGGGGCATTGCTCAGAATTCTATGCAAGTAAGCGTCACAAGACTCTATACTTCAGCCACTGCTGGGAAGGTACCCCCCTAAGGGATAACCCAGACCGGACCTCCTCTTACTGAGGAAACTCTTCTTGGTAATAGACCTTTCTGCTGTGTATATGAATACAGACAGAGTGGTAGATTACCCAAAAGTGCGGGGAGTGGGCAAAGAAAATGCAAACAATGAATACCAGAAAATTACAAGGCACACATATTAAACTATTGGTAGAATAACTACCGGAATGATGCTGGTTGGTACAATAAGGGATGAGCCTAGGAAAAGGATAGGAAACCTTTAGCTCTATTATAACACTGAGGGCTTAATGATGGATATCTAGATGTAGTATGTCTTACCATCTAAAGTGTGAAGGAAGTCCTTCAATGAAGAAACAACGACAGGAAAAAAATAACAAACAGGAATGGTTAGTATGGGATGTCTCCCCAGGCGGAACGAGGGTCGCAACTAGGTCCGGGGTGGTGCATTTATCCAGCAAAGCGTTCAGAGAATGCACTGGTAGTGTTCCAAATCAAATGTTCAAAGTAAACATTTCAGAAGGCGTAAAGGAGATAGATGTCGGGTTCCCAACACTATAATAGGTCACCGGAATACACCGGAATACACTTTGGTTTACCGGGTAGCTGGAGGGAGTGACGTGCAGCTGAGTCCCAGGTGAGCGAAACAGTTGCAGATATACGCTGAAGCAAACAGCAGCAACTCCATCGGGGAAGAAGCTCTGTGTTCAGTTGACAACTGGCAAACAACAAAGGAGTAGCTGAAGGGAAGGGCGTGTAACGGAATACACAAGCTCCATATTAAACTCAGCCAGTAATCAGGACCACAGTACCAAAGAACGGTAGGAGATAGAGGATTGGTTCAGCCTTCCAGGTCGGCAACAGCAGTTCAGGACAAAACTGAAGGGAGAGGCAAAGACAGATCGGTTTGGAAGTCCAAGGTCAAAACACGAAGAACAAAGACAGCAAGTAAGTTGAAAATGGATCAAAGTAACACTAATTAGAAGCGCCGCCGCAAAGGCTTTGGGTTCTTTTATTACGGTAATGGTTGTGGCCTGGAAGTCTGCATCAGCTTGGAACGCCGCATCGCGGTCAGCTGATGAATCACGTGATGCTTGAACACCCGCCTCCGTTTTCTAGACAACTCCAACGTTGCCAGAAAGGAGAAGTCCAATGTTTATGAAAAAAGACATGTTCCTTAACATGAGGATACTGCAAGCTGTGAGGAACGGAATGGGCACTGGATGTAAAAGAGTGCAACACTCCTTGTTACTTTAGACCAGCATGGCACACAGAGATTTTGGTAGATGCCAGCCTGGTACATCTGAGGGCCATCCTCGTACAAAGTGAATGACCAGCCAGTTTTGTTGTAGCCTATGCAAGTAGAACATTATCACAAACCGAAAGTGCATACTCACAAGCAGAGAAAGAGAGTTTGACCACAGTGTTGGCCTGTGATTACTTCCATCATTTCATTATAGGGAAGAGGTTCACCCTCATAACAGACCACCAAGCTCTGTTGTCATTGTTTGGCAACCCAAGGACGAAGATGCCACCAAAGATAGAGAGATGGAGCATTCATGACCTTGCAGTCCCTCATCCTCGTCCCAGTACTTACTATGCAAGTTCCCAGACTCCTTTACAGGAACCCTTCAAATATTTTTTCTTCATATAACTCTGATTCCCTGTAACTGGTAGCAGACAACTCCTTTGTTCCCAAAGTGCACCCATTTTCTTTGTATTTTTCTGTGTTTGGTATGTGGTATCTGGCATGGCATGGGCACCTGGTATCCCTTTGGCTGTGAAGAAGCAGGAGCCAACCCTAAGCACTGGCGCCTTGTTGAGCAAAGGAGTGCATTTGAAAGACCAATGAAGACTTGACCAAATCAGCACATGGGGACGTAGCATGCTGGAGCAGAGGTGAAATCACAAACCCCCTAATAAGTATCAATCACAGGGCTGACTGTAAGGGGATGGGGCTTTGAAGGCACTATCTCTTGCTATTATAGTTTCAGTGACAACAAGGTATGAGAAAATCTGGAGCCCATGTGAACATTATGGCAGCCATGTTAGATAGGGAGCAGATAGTGGCTAGGCTGTACTTGTGCATGCTGGGCACAGCATATGCAGCGTTGCTGAGTGGGTCAAACATTGTTATTTTGTTGTTTCCCAGCATTTTGAAAAGAGTTTGACTTCCTCTTTCACTAATAAAAAGAGGAACACTTTGAAAAAGAACTCTGTTCAGGATAAAGAAGTGAACAATCGTATGCAGTTCTTTAAAATAACCCTCAGAGGGGCACATAGTAGAAAGAGGAGAAAGAGGCAAGCACCCATATTTCATCTTCTTCTTCAAGCAGCTCTGATTTCTCCTCCTCCTCCTCACCAGTCCCATCTCAGAAAAGAGATAAGACTCATCAGTCTCATCTCAGAAAAGAGATAAGGGCAAAGGGGAAAACATCTGGATAAAGATCTGACGGTGAAAGTAATATGCCATATTACTGATTACATAGGATTTCAAGAAGAAAGGGCTTCTGTTTCAGTGGAGCAAGTGAAGCACCCTACCGCAAAGTGATTTAAGAAGTCTGTGAAGCTGGGGTTACCTCTTTTACTTGAGATAAAGGAAGAAATCCTAAATAAGTGAGGGGAGCCAGACAGGCTCAATCTTTCTAGATTTCTAACAACGCTTTATCCTCTAAAATGGAGGATAAATCACTGCCCAAGTGTGTTCATACTGATGACATCTTCTTAAGTCTCTTAAGTCTGGTGGGCCAGTCCTCCATGGCCCAAGGGGAACCTGAGATCAAGGATGATATTGGCAATAAAGCAACATCTCTGATAAGGGAGGCCTATGCAGGGGCTTATTTATCAATCAGTCAAAGTACATAAGCATCCAACTAGGCAGAAGAGGCACTTGAGGATTATTTGCAACTATCTACAGCAGTAAAGAAAGGGACAGATGGTGCAACATTCTTAGAAGACCTGCAATTGCAGGCGGTGCTCTAATCAGATCTTGCGGATGATGGGGTGAAAGAGCCAGCATTAATCATGGGGCTGTTATTACAGGAAGACGCCATTTACATCTATGTGACTGCTGTACATGTATCAAAAAGCTATTACAGTGAGAAATCCCTTTGACAGACACCTTCTGTTTGGGGAGTCATCAGAGGACATAGGGCACAAAATGTTTAAGGCTGATGAATAAACACACTAATCGCATAGAGTCCAGAGTGAACCATAGACAATCAAACACAATGCAATTCAGTTCTCGCTCCAGAGGCAAGACAGGTTTTTGTAAGGCTTATAAACCTAAGCAGAGGTTGCAGCAGACAGATGAAAAGATTACCTCCAGTCAGCAAATAGATGCAATTGTTGGCAAAACTCCTCTGGTTTTTCAACACCTGGAAGGCAATCTCTTCAGACACCTCGATAAAACACATTGTAAGATAAGCTTACAAGTTAGCATTTTCAGACGTTCAGAATCCATCTGGGCAGATCATCACTCTTTTTTTCCTAAAAGGCTAACTGCTAGTCCCTGATCACAGTAATCAGGATCTATGGAAAAAGAATGCAACCTTGAGGGTATTATCTTTTTACATATTGCCTCTCCCCTCTTCTTGGTTAGTGGGGCTCTTTTCCATGACTCCCTCAAGGACCAAGGTACAGCTGATCTGGCAGTGAATAAATAGGGTGTGGAGTGCTCATAGGGTCCCTTCTAGGTGACATTCTGTGTTTGATAATGGGGAAGAATAGGCTGATAGCTCCATCATTCTCTGCTGTATGAGGGCAGTTACATGGTCCTGGGTGAGGAGGGCTCAGCAGGCTCTGGCTGAGCATTGAGCATCGTTTGGATGATGGAAAATCAGACTGCTGGGATAGTTGTGGTGTGATTGAGAGGTGCGTCAGACCCAGGGCAGAGAACCCACTTGCTTGGGCGAAATGGTAAGTAGTAGGGGGTGGGAGTAAGGGATGGCCCTGTAAATGAGTAGGTGGAGCACAAAAGGGGTGGCCATCTTGGATTGGGATGGATGGCAAAAAAAATGTCTGCACGTAGCATAGGAAAATAGGAAAAAACACAGGTAATGAGATTGTTGCATTCCTGGCGTTTGAGGATCAGTGGTTCAGTAGCTCAGATCAAGCATGTGGACAGTGACATTAATGAGCACAAAGAGGAGGGGGAAGGGGCGACACGTACAGATGGATAATGCCTCCTCAAGCTCCACTTCTCCAGAACGGGGAATACAGCACAAGAAGAAAAAGGGGCCAAAATATTCATCAGAGAAAAGGATGCTACACATCTTTAAAAGGAAGAGAAAGAAAGGAAAAAAAGATTAAAGAATGATGCTTCTTCATTAGTTTCCTCCTCCTCTTCCGCATCCTTCTCAGGGGTGTAGGATGTTTTAATTGAACAACAAGCACGCACAATTTTCCTTTATATGATAAAGTTATTTGTATAAATCTGGGACCCCCAATTTACTATAATTGATTCCTTACAGCTTCCCTCCCCTTTCGAAACAAGAAACATACAGTTTGCGCAGAAGGTCTATTTATTAACAATATAGAAATCATTGAATCAGTTTACAGATAAACAAATTGCTTCTTCTTGAAAGGCCAATGATGCAAAATAACCAACACACTATTCACCTCAGTTTGCAATACTACAGTTATAGAAATAGCTACCCCTTTAACATACACATCACCATAGGTATCCTCTATACATTTAATTCATCCTGAGTGGGCATGCACCGTGGATTGAATGCATGAGAGTCCAGAAGGAATCTTTTACATTTGTGAAAAACAAATTAATGTGTCCTTGCCCATCCAATTATCTCTACTTCCCCTTTATTCAAAATACTACTCCCCTTACTCAATAGACATGTCAGAATTTTAGCTGCATTCTATAAAACTCAATTGCAACAAACCTCTGGACCTTAATGTATGTAAATTGCTTATAAAAAGAAAATCATAACTTTCTCACTTTCAATGAGCAAATTAAAACACGAGAATAAGTAGTGATTAATCACCCATTTCCTTTTATATGGAACAACTTACCATTAACATCAATATTGTGTTTGATGTTATACGCAGGAATTACTTAAATTATGTTCTTTTTCTAGGTACACTCACATTGAGATGTCCATTTACCTCCCTGAAAATTCTTCTGTGTAAGACGTCATTAGACAGAGAGTAAGAGGATGTCACTGTATTCACACCATGGATCTAGTCTATGAAATACATACATTTTTCAGAAGCACATACACTTCTGAAATGTGCCCTAACTTCTCGAGATGCACAATCAATTTATATATTCTCACCACTCAGTACTGTCAAAGAACAAGGCCAGGATTTAATCTAATTCCCTTCATAGTTTCACTCCCCATAGGATTTTTCCCCCTTTATATTATACTCATATATGAATTTCTTTTGATTGTCTCCCAAACATGTGGGCACCCACTTATGGGCTGGTTCAATTCCCCGCCCTATAGGAACAGTCAGCCAGATGGGATCAGCTCTCATCCACAGCTTGCCTGTGGTCTCTCCCTCTGAGGAAGGCCTGGGAATGTAACTCTAGCAGGCTTCACTTACAGGTGGCAATACTATTGACAATAACCCAAAATGGGTCCAAAAGGAGAGCAATCTAGTCCTTCTCCTTCTTGTTGTTATCAATTCTTCTTCTCCTTTCCAGTCAGTGAGTGAGTGAGTGGGTCAGTCAGTGTGTCTTCCTAGTGAGTGTGTGCTACACCTTTTATAGACCCAAAACCCCACCTTTTTGAGGTGCGTATCATTTACCCAATCTAATTGGTCAATGTATGTGATTGGACAGTGTTCCAAAAGTGGCATTACAGTAGACATAACCCTCTGCAATCATTGGGCATATGGATGAGGGGGTCAGTCTGATGGAAGTAACTTCTAAATCCAGTTTTCCTTCCATTTGATGTGATGTCATCTCAGAGATTTCTTGCATTTAATATTGTAACATTCTGTGATAGTACATTCCACACATAAGACCACGTTAGTAATAGGCTCGCCATATTTTGTTTTCTCTGGCATGAATCAAACAACACATTTTTCATCAAGATATCACAAATGGTTACTGAATTAAAGATGTTTCTATTGAACTCACTGCATATTTATATTTTCCCATCTCCAAGTAATGGGCTCATCATTACGGGTGCTAGGTCACATGAGACACTGGCATGCACCATTTCTGTGCACCAAACTAAATTTTATTTGTATACAGCTAAAGGGCGCATCTCAACCTATCACCTGGAATATGAATCCCAGGCAGCATTTATATTATATACAAAAAATTACCTAGCATCTTTGTTTTTGTTTTTCTGTGTGGGATCTGATGTGCCTTCTGTTAGTTCAAAGCAGCAAAATATGTATGCTGTGGGCCTTAATATGATAACATCTCTTGTAGCTTATGTTCCTGGGGTGTATGACTCCTATCCGGCCTATTCTCTTTGGAGTTTCCAGGACTTGGTAGATCTTAGATAACTCTCCCACCCACCTTTTTTCAAAGGTCTGTTCCTTCCTCCAGGAGAGGCCTAGGATATCAGATTATGCAAAATAGATCTGCTGGTCAAGATGAACTCCCTAAATGTGTTCATTATCTTAAGCCCACCATACACACAGATGCAGGACAAAAAAGACTTAGAACAATTTGCAGGGTCAGCCTCCCTTTGACCTTATTACAGAGGCATCAGTATCTCTATGGAACAACCTCCATGAATTCCAACTGCTTGGGAAAGCATGGGATCTGTCGTTGCATCTCATTGCTGGGGAGGTGAATTGAACAGTAAAGCAGTGGTCCGAGTACAAACCTATAGCTGATGCTTGATTCAGGTTGGTATCTCCCAATTGCCACTTCTAAAATTACATTTTTCTGTGTCTCTATATTTTACATTTTCACACAAAAACATAGCAGTTTATGCATTGTACTGGCAATCCAAACCCCTATCAAAGGACCACATTTCTCAACCCATGCAGGTTTCCTAATCCTAACTCTTGATTTCTGCAAGGGAAAATAAATATACACAGCCACAGGAAATGCAAATTCATTTTTCTTTATGTGACTTGAAACTGTTGTTCTTTTTCGCCTCAGATTAAGTAGATCCCCATTTTAATAAAAGCAGCAGAATGCTTTCTGGTACTTGGACATCTTTATCTCCAGCCTAGTGACCATATTTCGATGTGAGGGGACTTGAAAATACTGCAGATGTGTTTTTCAAATGCTGTGCATAGAGCACAGTTTACATGTTGCTTTAGAACATGGAGTCTTGCTCTGCATCTTTACTTCGAATTAGATTTCCCTACAGGGGACAGGGACCATGGGTGGGTTGATATGAATGGAAAATATTTGGAAAAAGAATAATAGGACTGCACTATTCAATTCAAGACTGTGTTACGAAGAAACTAGAACACTTATAGATGTTATTACGGCACCTGAAACCTTGAATGCTGCTGCTGTGCTCGTTTACTCAATATACATTGAAAACCCAAACATCCGAAAAACCGGAATGGGTGGTGGCACTGGTATGAGAAAATGTTTAATACAACATTGTATTCACTGTCATACACCAGCCATTTTACCACGTCAAGCCTGATAGTCGGCACACGCACCAGCACCTAACACCCCACCACCATTCCATAACTCCTGACGTAACTCCATCTTGCCCACAACACTCCCATTCCACTGACTCGCGTAAGGCTTGCAGAATGGAAGACGCCATAACTGCTACCCACTTGGCCGCTACACAAGTCTATTAATACCAACCGTAACCGGCACATCATGCACGCAAGTCTCAATCCCGTCATCCTGCCTTTTCAAACTATGAGTTTCTCTGTCAATTATATTATCAGTTTAAATGTGGAAAAGAAGACGTCTGCACTCAACTTGCAGAGCCATGTATGTAGGCCCGGGGTAGCCCAGGTGAGGCAGGCTGGCTGGGCCCGGTGCAATAATGGTGGTAACCTCGGCTCAGAAGGGCCGCCTGAACTAGAGCAGCAGGCCATACAGCACATGGGGCCTCGTGTCGAGGAGAGCTTCTTCACACTGAAGGGCGCCTCAAAGAAGACACGCCCACAAGAGAAACCAACTCATACACTATTGGATAATGGAAGCTGCTGCATGCATGACAACAGCGATTTTTTTATTCCTCATTGGTTGATGTGGGGGCAGAGCCAGGAAGACAAAACAAGGCTCATTAATCACAGTTGTTTTTTCCATATCATGTCATCAACTAATGTATCACTTCCAGTTCCAGCCAGACATGTTGGCACATACGGGAGTAATCACGTTGGCCACATGGCCGTAAAAGGCCTGTAAGAGAAGAGGCTCAGCTCAACTCAAGTGCTGTGTTACTGTATGCTGGTGGGGGTTGGGGGCACTGCCAGAGCAAGCAGCAGAATCTTCGAGACTCACTAAGAAGTTAATCAATGCAGCTCTGCTCAGCTCAATCAATTACATTGTTAACATAGTTTTCACTTGACATTTAAGTCACTCACGCACGTGCAGTGCCGGAGCCCAGCAGGCCCCACCCCATTGCCGCGCTGCATCATGTGCATGCCTGGCTGCAGCCATCACTAAGGCACGTGTTGTGTCACACACTCATGTGCCCAGCCCAGCCAGGCAACCAACATGCAACTCGTGGGGTCCTCCCCCCAGGATCCGAGGCGGGGGCCTCCCCTGGAAGGGGGCCCAGGGCACCTGCCCCGGTTGCCCTGCCATAAAAACATCTCTGCATCTATGAACACTGCAGACTCCTTTTTTTATCTGAAGGACATTTTTTGACATAATCAATTATAAACCTGCCAACGATGTACCCACTCCAGTAAGGAACCCTTCCTGATTTGG
Organism: Ambystoma mexicanum; assembly: GCF_040938575.1. Classification (NCBI taxonomy): domain Eukaryota; kingdom Metazoa; phylum Chordata; class Amphibia; order Caudata; family Ambystomatidae; genus Ambystoma; species Ambystoma mexicanum. The sequence continues at coordinate 409,977,916 of NC_090923.1, read as the reverse complement.
CTTCAGGATTTTATTCTGTGTAGCCCATTGTTTCAGTTCTTTCAAAATGAGAGATGCAAAAATGTTAGAATCAGCGTCAAGCAACGCTATTGCCGATAGTTAGCTGGGTCACATTTGTTCCCTTTCTTAAAGACTGGACCAATGTGGTCTAGTTTCCAAGAGGGCACCGTCATCTGTGCATTCACTACAGACAAATGATATAGAAAGCCAACCCACATGTTGGAATCGGGTCTATGTGAATATTTCGCATAAAAAATATGCAGGCTTTTTTTATACCCAACATTCCCCCTATCCTAATATATCGCTTACCCCACTTCCTATTTATTTATTTGCAAAAAAAGGTGGAAAAAGGTCAAAAAATGTGACCCAAAAAAAAGTCATTTTCAACCTCCTTATTTTGGTATTTGAAATGTTTGGGCATTACCTTAAATTCACCCTCTAGGACTTTGTTGCCAATGTCATTAGGTCCCGGTGTCCTAGACATACTTTATTAAGATGTCAATGTCTGCCTGATCAACATTTTCTGTCCAGGCTCCATCGATGATAATCCTTACATTCTCCTTAATTAGAGCAGCATATGGATCTTCAAAGTGACTCACCCAATTAGTCTGACAATATAATTGAAAGTTGCTCATTGTAGCTACCAACTTCTAATAGATGAGGTCTGACTTATTTTGGATACAACATAACAACAAAAAAACAGCCTCTTTTCTGGCCCCTTCTATAAAACTTGTACATATCCTCTGTATAGACAGTCTTAGCTTTCTTTTAGAGTCTGAAACCTCCATATTAAATCTTCAAAGTCGCGTGGTTTTGGTGTCTGTCCGTGACGTTTTATAAATCAACGTGTTTTTAATAAATACTGGACAATTTAAAAGGGAACATCGGGCCCATCTGTTCTCAAAAGCGACTTGGCACAATACACTCCTTATATTTCTATTCATTTGACATCATTTCTGCCATCCGGTTGAGCCTATTTTTACCCTTTGAAGCCATCACTGTTGGAGCAGTGCATTGCTGTCTATATTTATGCTGGCCCAAAATTAGCACGCAGAATTTGGTGATCGCTTGGAGAGCCATCACAGATCTCAAAATGTGTGTACTCCCCTGAAAAACCTTCTGATATAACAATAAAATCAAACCTGGGTGATTCAGAACTTGATGCCAAGTATAGTGCCTTTCCCAATCTCCTTACACTATACTCAGTATAATCAAATTCCAGCCCTTAAATAACCATAACGAGGCTTTCCACAGCACATCCTAGTTTACATGTTGGCCCCCACTCATATTTTTTTAAACATAATTAGTCCCCACATTTCACAAACAATTTGCATTAAAATCTCCTGCAAGGATGATGTTCCCATTATTACTCATACCAGGTTGAAAACACCAAGGTGAGTTTTTCTAAAAGGACCTCCTGTTTAGTATCCAAGTAGCTACAATACACATTAACCACTAATACGTTTAATCCTTTTTCTTTACTGGGAACTTGTACGGCTAAAATAGCAGGGGACACATCTTCCCATATCTTGGTTTCTAGTGCCCAACTTGAGTTTACTGCAAACAACAAATGGCCTGCCCCTTTTACCCCCAATGGCGACTTCCAAACCTAGTAAAACCATTTAATATCACGTCTTCTAGCAAGAATGTTTGCCGCAGGAGAATAACCTCAGCTTTACCTACTTGGGCACATAAACTTTCATCATTCAAGAGATCTTGAAAGCCCCTTGAGTTCCAGGAAATGATGCTAAAAGCCTGGTCGCCTTGCCACACATTAGGGTTGGATAATGATAATGCACCCCCCAGCCATTAACAATCTTCCAATAGTGGTCTATTGGGCACAGCTGTTTCTGGCATTACCACAGTGAGTGTGACCGAAATTGCATAATATTTTTAAACAATGGAATGGCTTGCAGACTGAATTGTTTCCAATGGACTGGTTATTTGGCAGGTATAAGTCAAAAGCACTTTGCCTAAGATCTTCCAGAGACGCCAGTATATGATTTTGCACTAACTTAGAGGGAATATTCATCTCGACTATATCAGTTCAGGCATCATCAAAAATATCAACTAAATCAATGTCATAGGACGTGACAGTCCACAATGATGGAATGTTATGTAGAATGGCCAAAATGTTCCTTCTATTTAGAGTAACCTTGTCGTTGCATGGGAACACTCATTCCAATATTAAACTGGAGTTTTTAGCAGTATTCTCGCTAAACTCCTGGTCCAACTGTATGATTTGCTGATGATTTTCAGAAGAATGGCACGTCTAGTCCCTTACCAGCCACTGCTTTATTGGGTTTAATGAGCAGATTATGGTTATTAATCAGTTGTGGCCACCAGAACACCTGTCCTCAGCTGATGATACTGGAATCCAATTTGAGTTTCCAAGCTTCTCAAATACTTTAATGCCACTGGACAAGAGTCTGAATTGCCCTTGTGACGAGCATGGGCCCCTCTACTGGGCCTTTCTCGGGCTGACATCTGTAATGTCCTTGAAATCGGAAACGGAATGAACTGGGTCACATGCACTCTGGTTATCATTTGGCCTCTCTCTGCATCACCTTTTAGAAAGGTTTTCCAAAAATTGGCGCCAATTGACCTGTCTCCGGGGATTCATAGGCTGTTTGGGGTTTGTTTACCCACAATGATTCCACCGGTTCTTCCTCATGTGCATTCAATGTTCGAATACATTTAAGCGAGCAGCTTTGGTTTATTTGTTTCCCTTTCTGATTTTTAGATTTCTTTGTCTGCTTACCCCCAGACCTTTTCCCTTTTTTCCATCTCCTTTCACATTCCCTTTGTAAATTACAAGATTGTGTACTTGAGAGGGCATTAATTTCATCGTCTCATGGGAGAGCTCCTAACTGTACAAATTCATCCAAGAATTCCTTTGAGGGGGTTATCCAATGCTGATACTAGCTCCTGAGATGTAGATTTGGGGACTGCGAGAAAGCCCCTCTTCCTGGGTGTGACGCATCGTCGTCTGTGACACATATACATACAATTTACCCAGAATCGCGGTGTGAGTTTTTACTTCCTCACGGTTAAATCATGCATTCTCACCATTGAGTTGAGAACAAAATGTAATGCCGTCAACGTAGGTACTCGCAAAACAGTTGTGTGCCCAGAATGCTGCAGGTAATCAGGCAGGATCGAAAACACAGAAGAAGCAGTTGATATGTTCTGCTCTTTAGGGGACTGGGTAATAAATAATGCTGGGGTGTCGGACAGAGTCCAAGGAGCATAAGGCGTCCTGCTCTCCCCTCATACTCAGCCTGTTAGTGCCTGTCAGCACAGCCTGTGTTGATTTGGCTGATTAGAGGGGCGGGCAGATATAGGAGTTGCAAATGCAGCAGATGGTTGGTCGCCCAGAGTCGCACTTCTATTTTGATGGAAAAAACTGTAATTTTCCTCTTTATGTTGCTGGATGTGCGTGCATGTTCGTGGGGACTTAGGTGTTGAGGGTCATTCTCCTTTCCACGTTTAGCCTACCCTCCCCCGGATTGAAGTTTTGATATTAAAATTGACATTCCAGAGAGTCCACTTGGGGGGAATGCTCATTCAAGTCCATCAAATACGTTATCCCCTCTTCAGTTTGACACTCTGGAGCACCCTTGCTCCTTAATGCATGCATCTCCACTGCCAACAGTAGTAAAAAGACCAACTCAACAGTTACTAAAGGGGATGGTTGGCAGCCGCTCCCCGCTCTCCTCCGACTCTGTGGTGTCTGTGTCTTTAACAGACAAACGCAGCGGAGTGACGTAACTCTGGCGTGTGTGGCTAAATAAAGGGGGCACACCACATGAGCGTGTGTGCTCTGTTGGCTGGGTGGGCTTGCAGCGCAGCGAAGGGCCTGCATGCACATCAGGCCACAGCACAACATTGGCAACGAGGATGGGATAAATCCCGTTACACGAACCACCCGGGATCGAAGCAGCAGTGAGATTAGAGCGGAACATTAATGAACATGCTCATCTCATGCATGAGGTCAGCGCGGGTAACGCAGTCGACTGCCATTTTGTGCAATGTGGTGAGGGAGATTGCGGCTCCTCTGTGGAGTGCTTGTGATGAGCTGGCATTTGCTGAGGTGGGACTACTGCTACATGATGACTGAATGGTCGTGCCAGCCAACAATATCCAGCAGGTGATTGACCTGGCACATCAGGGACACCAAGGGATGGCCAAGACCCAAGCCAGACTCTGTTTGAAAGTGCGGTTCCCTTCTCTGGAGAGGTGAGTGGAGGAGTTTGTGGTGTCTTGTGTGGTGCCAGGCGGCCTGCCCAGTGCAAAGAGAACCTCAAATTGAATGCATGCCTCATGGAACGTTATGAGAGATGGTGCACGCATACTTTGGATCCACAGAATGGGGTGTTCACTTCTTAGTGCTGGTAGACCAATGGTCGAGATACCCTGAATTTGGGTTCCTAGACTCTGCATCATTTGATGACGTGGCGGTGGCCCTAGAAACAATATTTTCCATGCATGGATTACCCCAGAACCTGTGTTTGGACAACTGTTTCAAGGGGGTAGATTCTCCCAGTTAATGGAGCAGAATGGGGTGCATCACCTGAAAGTCATGCCGGTCTGGCCACTTGACAACGGGGAAGCAGAAAGGTTAATAAGGACTTTAAATAAAGTCTTTAGGATTGCCCATGGGCAGGGTCAGAGCTTGTGGAGAGCATTATACCAATTTCTCTGGGAGTACCGAGCGACCCCTCATGGCTCGACTGGCATTGCCCCAGCCGAGGCAATGTTTCAAAGATGCCCAAGAGTCCTCTGCCAGACGCATTGCCTAGAGAATCAGCAGTGATTGATGATGACCAAGTGGAGAGATCGAACGGAAGGGGAGAATGTGAGCTGGGGCCTCTGACAACATCAGCTGGCCCTGGGTGCTGATGTGCTGATAAGAAACTGGCACTGACAAGGAAACATTTAATTGTCTTATGAACCCAATCCCATGGGCATTGTCGCGGTAAAGGGGTCAATGATAACAGCATCCGATGGGAAGGCAACTGTCACAAGAAACGCCAGCATCTTCAAGAGGCTGTGGGAGGTTGTCAGTCCTGAGACAATCCTGAGGAGAGACAGTGCGGAGGTACCAGATGAAGGTAGTGGGCCAGTCTGTCTGCTGGCTTCCCTGGATCGAGGGGACACAAGTGAGGAGAGTCTGAGCCAGGAAGGGGGGTGAAGGTATCCCCAGAGGCCAGGGAGGTGGAAACCTGTCTTCCTCAATGACTATGCAGTGAATTCCTCAGTCGAGCAGCCTGGTCATGTGAAGGACTGTGAAACCCTTTGTGGTGTTAAACCGGGACATTATACACATATTAGGGGTGGGGAATTGCAGTTTCGTTACTCTGAATGTAATACAGTGTTAATCCTGTTTATCTTGTTTGTTGTTATGAAAAAGGAGGAGTATGGTGTTTGTGTATTTAACAGACACACGCAGTGGAGTTGAATGAGGAAGGCACGATTGACAAGATTGGCAGGAGTAAACCCGAAATAGAGATGCCGATAAAAAAGGGGCAAAGTCTAAAGTCCCCAAATACAGTGTGTTGATAAGAGTGAACCCAGCTGAGGGATGTCCACAGTGAACTGTTAAAAAAAACATTACAATTCATGAATATCAGAGAAGAGATTGTTTTGAGAAGCCGTAGTGAACCTGGCTGAGGGAATCTAACATTGAGAAGGGTCTGAGCCCGGAAGAAGGGGAGCGAGGGGTGGAAAAGGCATCACCCAATGCACATGTGAAAAGGAACTCTTGCTTTATTGTTTTGATTCATGAGGTCTACAGAGTAAGAGACATTTTGGTAGAAAAGAGGCTTAACCACCGAAGGCCCAAGCTCAAGCGTGTGCTTTGCTCCAGAATCCTACCTTGTCCCGTGCTTAAAACGTGGGGAAGGGAGAACCTAACTACTACATCCTTACTTATTATTTGTGAACACTTCCTTCTTTCTTAAAAACATTATCCCACACTTCTTTTTGTATTTAGCGCAGGGATTGGCAATAGGTTTTTTAGTTCAGGCCCTTTAATTTTCACAAGACGCCACTCGGACTGCCTTATTATTGTTTGATGGTCGAAACTTGCTCACATCTTAGATTTAGGTTCAGATTAGGTGTTTTTCCAACTTTCCTATAAAGTTTAATAAACACCCTTGAACTGCAATCACCTGTGTCTGTCTTTCCTGTTGCCACAATTAGTTCCTTATAATCAACATTCCAATATTTCATTGGACACCTCTTACCTTGAAACTGAAAGAACAAACAGTATTTAAGTGTGTTATGGAGGTTTCCCTTGCATTGCTGGTTATGATGCATACTCATTTCACTTGTACCATTTTCTACTTACAGACCACACTTTCCAATTCCCACTTGCTGATGTTGCATTTAAGCAATTCGGTCCCTGAAGACCCTACATTCCAAACATATGGCTCTCTTGAAACAAATAATACATTTGGGCAAGTACATGTTCTAATCCAACATTTCCCCAGCTGAGTGCCATGTACCACTGTCTGTCCTGCATGGCCACTGGAACAGCACTGCTAGCTGTCCAACACTGCACCTACTACTGCACCACGCCTGGTATTTCATTCTGGCCTGCAGCCTTCATGTATGACTTCTATTTTCAACCCTGTTTTCTTTATTGCAAAGCCACACGATCGCCTGGACACTGTCCCTGGCTGGAAGCGGTGTATGGTATAAATCAATATAACATAACATTACTTCTGCTCTCCCTATCATACCGCACTCCACCACTCTGTCTTGAACATTTCCATGTGTAGCATCACTCCTAATCCCACAGTTGTTCTGCACCTCTATCTGTCCTGCATGATTACTAAACATGATCCACTCTGCACACCATCCAGGAATGCAGCATTCTCACAGCACTTCTGGTCATGTGCCATTCCTGCATCTCTTCCTATCCTGCCACAAACTCGTTTCTGCACCAGTCCTTGTGTAAAGAGAATATCAACCCAAAAACCAAACGATAAACAAAATCCACCATGCCTTATAATCACTGCACCTCTTTACAAGGGAAAACTAGGGTTATTGCATACAAAAAGGTATCAGACGATACTGCAGAATGGAACTGAAACTCCCCAAGGAACTACAGGTTACATAGTAGCAAGACTGCATATTAGCATACATGGGTTGCAACAAAAATCTCACCAACCTCATTTGCTACCACCTATAGAACATGCTAATGCCCCCCTATAGTTCCTGGACCAATTGGCCACACACTACCTAAACCATTTCTAAAAAACATGCGGTCCACTACATCGTCATTATCAACTTCAGGTAGAGGATTAGTGGTTCACACTAATTGACCCATGGATGAATTGAGACTGCCATGTGATGTGCACCCCTCCATTCCAGACGCGACCCGGGTAAACTGGCAAGGCTAACAATGCTTTCAGAAGACATTATGCCTTCTCATTATACCAGACACTGCGGTGCACACAAGTTGTCTCCTCGTCCTTGTACTTAATTAATTGGCATCACCTCTGCTCCTGTCCCAAATCACAAAATGTTCGAGACATGGTTCCTCCTTATTTCCTTTAAACCCCAGTTGCCCAGTATTGACGTGACTGGGGCAATGCTCTTGAGTCTGAATTTGAGGGCTTTATTTGCTTTGGTTGTGTGTCTTCTTGTAATTCAAATGGGATGACCGCTCATTGGGGAGGGCAGTAGTGCTCTAAATATTTGCCTTGCCCATTGGCATCACAAAACTTTATGCCCTGCTCTCATGAATTTGTCCTTCAAAGGGCACATCCCTACCAGCGCTCCCCACAGATCACTTTTCCGTTCCCACCACATTCAGGCCCTGCAGCTGGATACAATTAGCGTTTATCTGTGTACTGTGGGTGCCTCTGACCTGCGCCTCTCTGCTGGGGAACAGGAAAGGGGATTTGTTTTTGGATCTAAGCTAGACAGAGCCGCATCTCCAGATCAGGGACTGCATTCTATTCTATTCAGAGTGTCCTAGGCTTTAACTTCCAATATGGTGATACTTCTGCCATTTTAACAAACTGACCTTGCTTCTACCACAGCACCTGTCTGACTCCATCTTGCACTTATTTCAGCTCTTTCCACACACCTCACTTTGGACCATAACTTTGAATATATCAACTAAACACAGGTCCTATACTGTTGCCCCATCTGTAACCTCTGAAACCGCAACAGTCATGCATGTGTTGCTCTTTCTGTGTTGCTATATCTGAACATCTCATATGTATCAAACCTAACTAACAACAATACACGTCCCTTCTGCTGCGCAAACTTTGGTTTTTTTCCCACCTCATTATGAACCGTTTTTGTCTGGCTAGGACGCTGTAAATTCATCCCAACATTCCCCCTTTAGTTAGTACTCCATTAACTTACGCTGCTGCCTCCTTCCTTTTATAATCATCATCCTTGGGTGCCCATGCCCTACACACATGACATAAACTCCCCCCATACCTTGGGCATACTCTTCCAGGGTACCAGTCATAACATAGCACCATCCATCTCCTGCTAAATCGCGCTTATCGGGTGGGGGCTTAGTTTGTTCTGGGGTCGGTACATTTATAACTGACTGACAGGAGACAGGAACTACCAAAACTGCTGAGTGCAGGGTGGTCAGCGAACATACGCCCCTCCATGATCATGGGAGGTGTAGGAATGCGTATTGCCCGCACACCCAGTACATCAATTGTCTTATCGTAACAGTTGTTTGTTCCCATAGGTATAGTGCCATTTCCTCAGAAGCAAAATGAATACTCTGCTGGCCTCAATATGTTTGCTGGCTTTTAACTTAACTTGATCCATGTACATTTTGGCATGTAGTTTAGCCATGTACTGCCACAGTTCTGATTCAGGTGTGCCACTAAATATCCGTAAACCCAAGTAAACCCTCCACTGCACAGCTCACTACTCCTGCCACCCATCTATTGTTGGAAAACAATGCTCCCTCCATCTTCATCAATGGCTTATCTTACAACGGGATTGCTCTTTTTTCTTGGCACATTCTTCATAATCTCTGTCCATAATTACTGCTTGGACAGTATGGGCTTGAAAAAGACGTTGCACTCTGAACAGGGCTAAGTGTACCAAACACTGGGCTATAAGAGGTGGCATTTTTTGAGGTATAAACAACTAGGTTGTGCCCATCGCATGATGTATCAAAGGGCATATATAACAGCTCTCGTTTGAACTCTCCCTGCCAACTTCGCACATATGATTATACCACATGTTATCCGATTTGGGGTGGTGCACATCGGCCATAGTGTTAAAGATTACCCCTTTATATTGATTGTACTCCACCTCTTCCTCAGTTTCGCTCCTAGTTTGTGTTATCCCAAACATACATCTGTTTCATTCCCATACCCCTTTTATATGCCCCAACCATAAAACAATATACCTACTCCAAAAAAAAACCAACATAACATGTATATTACATAGTGCTTATAGGGTTGAGTCTGTAGAGGGAGAGAAAAAATAGACAACCACGCAAACGTATGCAAACGCTTCATCATAGTAGGGGGATTGATCAACTTCTATATAATAAGTAAATGCGCTGCAAGGTACTCTTTAATATCAGTCATCAAGTTGGTTATTCACGTGAAAAGGTGGAGCGTTGCAGGGTGCTTTCCGAGCGTGCGATAAGTGAACCCAATACTGCAAATCCTTCAGCTGAATAGCAAAGAGGGTGACAAAGACCACCATAAATGGCGCTTTAAACTTCTGTTGGTTCCAGCAGCGGATGAAAATCCTGACATAGACCAGCTCCCTCGGATACAGCTGCCACAGTGATAGGTTCAGTTCATCTGTCGCTGATGCTTCAGCTGTCTCTTCTCTTTTAGAAGCAATTTGGTGAGATAAAACTCTTATACATCTGGTTAAATCCCGCAAGCATCCCTGAAACTCCTCACCCCAAACTTCTGCTGCCCTGTGAGCATCTGATGCTGTGCATGTAGGAGTAAGAGGCGTATGTATCCTTCTCCTTGTCACTATCTTGTGCAGGGAAAAGTGGCAGTCTTTACTGGGCTGCATTCTCAAGCTAAACAAAGCCAGAGGGAGACATTGCACCCAGGTTCCCCCTAATGTTACACATATCTAAGACAATGTATTCTTTAAAAGTTCATTCATCTTTTCCACAATCAAGTTGGCATGAGGGTGATAAATTGAGCACAGTGTGTGCTTTATCCCCATCGGGACACTATTTCCTTAAACAGATCATTAAAAAGGTGAGTTCCATTATTGGATTTTAGGATCTGTGATGTATCCCAAGAGGATGTCACTGCTTTGGATGGGGGAGCCCTTCCCATGGGGCCAGATAGGTCAGGACACTACCCGATATTCCCCCCGGGGTTGGTGCTCAGTGGGAGGATTTCAAGGGGAGGGAGGACCCCATTGAGAGCAGTGACCAGTTTGGGATAACACATAAAAAATGTTCACTCTCCCACCTTCTCTCCAATCCCATCATTCTCCACATTACCTGAGACTCCTATGTATTATTGTAATGCATCCCAGTTAAAAACTACTGGGACGAGGAGGAGGCCGCAAGGAATGTTGATCACCAACACGAGTGACAGTACACGCTCTAGTCTTTGCTGGGACCCGATTGACCCACTGTCTTTCAAAGGTAGATAGGCAACTGGAGAATTGCATCTTCGTTCTTGGTCTGGTCCAAACTAAATAAAGTAGGCGCCCGAGATTCTAGGAGAGAGGAAAAAAAGACCCCAATAACACAAGATAAGCTTCTGTGAAATCAGAAGCAAATGAAACACCAGAACCTCTTTGTACGGTTTGTTTCTCTAAGGGGAAAAAGGACACTTGGGCCGACTCTGCCTCGCAAATAGGAAAAAAAGAGCCCATTGAAATAGGCTAGATGACAGGGGAAGAATGGGCTGAGGCAGAAGAGCCGACAGAAGCTGCCATTGAGACTACCAGTAGCTAAGTCTTTAAAGCAGTACCATTTAAGACTCAGGAAACCATTATGGTTAACAGAGTCTGGGTATCAGCTCTGGTAGACTCAGGAAGCTAACAATGAAGATTCCCCCTGCTAATAGAGCAGGGAGCTCTTGATTCTATTAAAGACAAGGAGGCGAGCATTATGCTTCATCTTCTCATTTATTTGCTCTCCAGCAGTTTCAACAAAGTCAATAAAATAAACACATTTTTTTTTTCTTTTCAAACTTCCTTTAAAAACTTCATTTCCCATCAACCCTAGGTCCCTGTTCGCAGTGTCCTGGTCATGTGACCTAGTCCTTCCTCTTCCTGTAACCTCCTCTTCTTTGACTGCTTTTCAACTGCAATCATAACCAATACTGAACTGTCAACTTGTTCCGGAAAGTCTCTGAACTGTATACCTCAGCGGAAACGATCCCTCGCCTTCTAACTTGCGATCTTGATCAACTTGTCCCGTTCTTCTCTTGAACGTCTTCAGCTGTTCTTCGGATCGTCTCCTAAGGCGGAAACAACAATACATGTTAGGGCGGCGGATACACACCCTATTCTGAGAGGAAAATCTTGTTATACATTCAGATACATAACACAGTACATTACTTTGTCCTCCCTTGGTCTCTCCTTTGTATCTAGGGCGGGAAAGTCATGCTCGCCTCCTTGTCTTTAATAGAATCAAGAGCTCCCTGCGCTATTAGCAGGGGGAATCTTCATTCTATGTCAAGGCGGAGGCGAGCATTATGCTTGTTCAATGCTTCTTACCATAGCTTCTGGTAGTGTGCTAATAGGTTTAAAGTAAAACTTTCTGAACGTATTATCACTAGCCCAATCAGCTGCTTTCAGTATATCCTGTAACGTTGCACCCTGCTTCAGCGCTTTGGATGCTCCTGCTCCTCGCACTGAGTGTGCTCCAAATTTCGCCATGTCTATACCTGCTAGCGTCATAACTTCTCTAACCAATCTCGCTATGGTGGCTGTCGCTACGCCTTTATGCAGCTTCCTGCGCGCTATCAGCAATTGCGTCGTCCCCATCGGCCTTAGCTCAGCTGTCTTATGCACGTACTCTCTTATACATGTGGCCACGCACCATTTAGGATGCTCTTGCATATACGTGTACGATATTGATGCAGAATCTGTCTTCGTCCTCCTGGCCAGATGAAAAGTCACTCCATCAAGGGCTCTGACATCTGCTACTCTTCTACAGGAAATCATGCACAAAAGCATTGCTAGCTTTTCTGACAGTCTGCCTAGTGATAAGTATCTATTACTGGGCCAGTCTGCTAGTAGCCGGAGTACTACTGTAACGTCCCATAGGTACTTGTATCTTGGCTGCGGCGGCTTCCTAAATCTAATCCCTTTTAGAAGCCTAATCACCGCTACATTCTCCCCTACCGGGGTTCCCTCTATAGGAGTATGACCTGCTGATATTGCGGATCTATACACTCCAATCGTTCTATAGGCTTTGCCATCCTGCAAAAGCTCTGCTAGAAAATTCAGAATCTCTACTAAAGGGGCAGAAACGGGATGAAAACCTCTCCTTCTGCACCACCTTGACCATCTGCTCCATGCCGCGTCGTAGCTCCTTCTAGTCGACGGAGCCCATGACTCTGCGATGAGACTCTCAGCCTCTGCCGAAATTCCTGGGAGATTCCAACGTCTCCTGCTATCCTGCACACCATCAGCGGCAGCGTCCCTTTCGCTCTCAGAGGGTGATACAACCCAACTGGGTCCGTGAGAAGGTCTTCTCTTTGTGGCAATATTCTCGGATAGTCTGCTATTAGTTCCATCAGCGCTGGAAACCATACTTGCGACTTCCATATCGGGACTACTATTATCAGACTCGCTGCCTCCCTGCGGACTTTCGTCAACGCTCTGCTTATCATTACGAATGGTGGAAACGCATAGAGTATCTCCTCCCTCCAATCTTGGAGGAAGGCATCTGTCCCTGCTGCTGCTGGGTCTAACCTCCAGCTGAAAAATCTGCTCTTCTGTGCGTTCAGTCTGGACGCAAACAGATCTGTGTGAATCGGTCCCCAGAGCTTTTCTATCTGTAGAAAGACTGTCCTGTCTAATCTCCAGTCGCTGGAGTCTGTTAGATGTCTGGAGTTCCAGTCCGCCACTACATTCTGGGCGCCTGGTAAATATTCTGCTATCACTGCCGTCCCGGACTCCAGACAGGAGTGCCAAAAGTCCTTGGCTATCTCTGCTAACAATCTGGACTTCGTGCCACCTAAGTGATTTATGTATCTGATTGCCGAGATGTTGTCCATCTTCAGCAGTATACAAGAATTCACTTTGTCTTTCGTGAAGGCTCTGATTGCAAAAGAGCCGCCAATAGCTCCAGGCAGTTTATGTGCAGCTTGAGCTCCTCCGAACTCCATCTGCCTCCCGTTTGGAGCTCCCCACATCGGGCTCCCCAGCCTGCTCTGCTGGCGTCCGATTCCATCACTATGTCTGGGCGATCGCCGAAAATGGCTCTGCCGTTCCATGCCTCCATGTTCTGGAGCCACCACTCTAGCTCTGTTCTGGACTCTTGGTCTAGCGGTACCTGCTGGTGATAATCGAGCCCCTGCTGCAGGTGTCTTATCTTCAGCCTCTGTAGGGCTCGTTAATGCAGGGGTCCTGGAAAGATCGCTTGGATCGACGCTGCTAACCGGCCCACAATCCGTGCTATCGTTTGCAGAGATGTGGTCGGGCTGCCGAGACAGTTCCTTATCTCCCTTTTTATGTCTCTGATCGTCCTGCTCGGCAGCTCCAGGGTCGCTGTTCTGGTATCTATGATAAAACCCAGGAATTCTATCCTTCTTGCTGGCACCATTTCCGACTTCTCTAGATTCACGAGGAAACCCAGGGAAGTTAAGAGGTTCGCTACCCAGCTAGTCTGGTAGCGGAGAATATCTTCGCTGCTCGCCATTATTAGAATATCGTCTAGGTAGATGATAATCCGTATTCCTTTCTCCCTGATCGCCGCTGCTACTGGCTTCATCAGTTTCATAAACGCCCAGGGAGCGGACGCCAGCCCGAACGGCATTGTGGCAAACTGCCATAATCGCCCGTCCCAGTCGAAGGCCAGGAAAGATCGGTATTCTTTTTCTACTGGAATCGTAAGATATGCATCCTTCAGGTCTATTCTGGCCAGCCAGTCGCCCTGTCTGAGTGTGTCTCTCAGCTGGTGCATCCCTTCCATTTTGAAATGGTTGTAGACTACCCACTTGTTCATGTCCTTTAAATTTATGATTGGTCTCACTTTTTCTTTTCTGTGAACCAGGAACATATTGCTGATGAACTTCGGAGCCCTGCACGGCTCGATAGCTCCCTTCTTCGCTGGGCTCTGTAGTTCTGCGCGTAACAACTCTCTCTCTACTCGTGCTGTCACTATAGGTCTGGGGGCATTGTACTGGGTCGGGGTCTGGATAAATTGTATGTGTAAACCTCTGACTGACTGTAGCACCCAAGCATCGTTGGAAAGCGCGCGCCAGTTTTCCCAGTACTTCGCTGTCCTCCCCCCTAGTGAAGGATATACGGATGCTCTCACCTGAGGGGACGTACTGTCCTCTTCCTTGACCTCTTCCTCGCTTTCCTCTGGGGAAACGGCCTGGGTTGGAAGAAGGTGTCTGGTTTCTTTTCCTCCCAGTATTGTGCTCTGTTTGATTGAGGCCTTCTGGACGTTTGATAGCGACCGGCCGCTCGGCCTCTGTATCGACCGGTCCCTCCAAAAACCCTTCCGGGAAAATCTTTCTTATTGAGTCCTGTGCTTTTTCTAGCGAGGTGTAGGTCCCTACGAACCTCCCCATCTCCTTTCCGAATGTTTCACCAAAAAGCAGGCCCTGAGCCGCTTCGCCGGCCTCGTAAGAGGATAGGTCTCCTAATTTTTGGTCTATTTTCAGGAGTAGGCCTCTTCTGCGCTCTGAAGATATCGCACAGTTTGCGTTCCCTAACAGACATACGGCTCTTTGAGCCCAGTTTGCCAATACTTCCGGGTCGATCTCTTCCCCTGTATCCTTCGCTCGTTCTGCCAGGTCCATAATCTTTGCCAGTGGCCAAGCTAGATCCAGGACCTTCTCCTGGCAACTCCTCCAGGAGCGGTCGATCCCTTTTCTCGGATCTTTATTTGACTTAGCTACAAAGGCTAGCATTTTGGGGTCTAATTCCGGTGCTTCTGCCACCTTTCCTGGGAGTTCCGGTCTGGGGCATTCCGCCCTCATCCTTTGCCTCACCTCCTTTTCCAGTGCTTTTCGAAGCCTCTGTGTCATATATTGCGCCACTCTCGGAGAGGGCACCCATTCTGAGGATTTTGGGTTTCTGATCTCCTCTGGCTGAAACATGTCGGAGGTTTCCTCCTCAATATTGTTCAACTTTCTAAGCCTCTTTTTTGGAGGTGGCAAGCTCCCGTCATCTCCTTCTTTCTCACCTTCCTCCTGTGAGGATGTCGGAGATTCGGCGGGTTCCTTGAGGGACCTCTTCTTCTGTATCTCCCATATTATCTTCCCCTGGGTAGGGGGTCATGAGGCATGGCACCCCCGACTTGGACATAAAGGCTTCTTTCAGCCTAAGGAAAGCGTCGGATGCCTCTGGGGCCTTAGGATCTACCCCGTCAAGTTGGCCCGGGTGGTCAGAAGAGTTCGCGCTCTTCCGGGCCTTACTACACCCCTGAGGGCCCTGGCGTGGCCCTTGTGGACGTGCTAGGTCGTGGTGAGGTGCTTTTATCTCTTTGGATCAGGAAAGATTCGATTGTGTACAGGCGCTCCTGCAGGGGTCTAACCCCAAGAGCCACTGCCTCTATGAGTGATTCGCCTAGCACATCTTTGAAGCTTTGAGCCAAGTCCTCTGAATATGTGGCTTCTTGCTCCTCCTCACTCCATTCATATTCAGCCATGATGTGTGTGCTGGCTGGTGCCCTGTAATACCTGTGTAGGTGTCTTGACACGTCCACTAGTCACTCTCTCCTGAGGCTGCACCTGTGCTGCAAGGCAGTTTCTGTGATAATCAGTGCAGGGCACTGCAGTAATGAGAAAGCTCTCACTGAGCTGTAACGCTGCAATGTTTTGCTTTGAAGTATTTTCTTTGAAGGCTCTGTGCCTCCAGGGAAAACTATTCACGAGTGTCACTGACGGGAGACCGGGGCGCAATGCCCGCGAAACGCTCCGGAGCGTTTCCGGCCCCTCCTTCCCAAGGGAGGGGGCCGAGCGCTCCTCCAATCCTAACGCCGTTCTCTCGGCGTTAGGCTCCACCCACGCGAAGGTGAGGGCTGCGAGCGGAGCTCTGTTCGAGCTCTCGCTCCGTCCCCCCAAGGGTGGGGTCCGCTGCCGCGCTCGCGTGAGAGCGGGCCACGGCGCTGACAGGCTCGGAGCCTCTGTCCTCCTCCACCCAAAGGGTGGGGGTCAATCCTTCGCTCGCAGATTGCGAGCGTGAGGCGAGGAGACCCTCACAGGCTCCTCCGGGTCCGCTCACGGTTCCTTCGCGCTGCAGGCGCTGTGAAACCGGAACGTTCTGGCGCCACCCCTGATGTGCTGGAAATGCAGAACGGGGCTGCCGCGTTATCAAAACTACATACCCCGAACTCGGAATTATACGCTGTGCGGTCCCTGCCTTCACAGCTCATATGCTCAAATACATAGTTCTAACATATAAACACTATAAATACTATCAAACCCTCATACAAATGCTGTAGTGTTATGCAGCTAGATGAAAAGGGTACTTATCTCTGGAGAGCAGAAAAAGAAGAGGGGGTTACAGGAAGAGGAAGGACTAGGTCACATGACCAGGACACTGGGAACAGGGACCTAGGGTTGATGGGAAATGAAGTTTTTAAAGGAAGTTTGAAAAGAAAAAAAAAAAAAGATGTGTGTATTTTATTGACTTTGTTGAAACTGCTGGAGAGCAAATAAATGAGAAGATGAAGCATAATGCTCGCCTCCGTCTTGACATAGAATCTGCAATACGAAGTGACTTAATTGAAGGAAACCACCTTAACCAAAGTAAACCCATTAAGGTTACCTGTGTTCATGGTGACCAAGACGTTTATCATAAAACTCCCACAGTTATTAATATCAGAAGGAGGAAGACCTGGATAGACTCTGCAGTAATTACTGGTCTACCAGAAGAAACCATCATTGGAACTG
This sequence comes from Ambystoma mexicanum, assembly GCF_040938575.1. Lineage (NCBI taxonomy): Eukaryota > Metazoa > Chordata > Amphibia > Caudata > Ambystomatidae > Ambystoma > Ambystoma mexicanum. Next base: position 409,960,847 of record NC_090923.1, on the reverse strand, counting down.
ATTTCACAGAATTCAGCGAGATAATACATGAGATCAATAAACCCAATATGGGGTATTCTCCCTCAAAAACGTGGAAAAAAGATGAGTATTCACAGAGTAGACCTATCTGGGATTGGAATAGCCATCGTTACTCCACCGGTAAGAGTCCACCAGAAATAGTTGCAACCACAAGGGACAGGGTATGTGACGAATCCCAAGAAGTTATTACTGCTTTGGATTTGGGAGCCCCTTTCCATGGGGCCAGGGAGGATGAGGCCGCTACCCGATATTGCCCCTGGGGTTGGGGCTCAGGCAAATGATCTCATAGGGAGGACCCCATTTAGAACAGTGATCAGTTTGGGAAAACACATTACACTTTTTCCCCTCCCACCTTCCCTCCAAACCTATATTTTTCCGCACTGCCTGAAAATCCCATGTATTATTGTAATGTATTCCAAACACCAAATTACAGAGAATACAAACTTGGCCTATTTAAGCACTAAGAATCACAGTCCTTGGCAGGAGAGTAAATCAAGCATGTGGCCTGTAGACAAAGATAACTGTTAGAACATGCGAGTGAAGGGGGTCTGGGACCCACACTGGGGGAACAACCCCCAATGCACAGTAAAAGGGAACAGAAATGTTGTGGTTTTAAGAAAGTATCACAGACCTTGTCAGGAGAGTAAACCAAGGTTGTGGTTGGAAGAGGAAGAAAGCTGGAAATGTAACCAAGCGAAGGGGGTCTGGGACCCACAAGTGGGACAAACACCCCAAATCAGAAATACAAAGCTTGTATATTCAAGAGATACCCAAAGACCTTGGCAGGAGAGTAAACCAAGGCTCTGGGTGAATACCCTTATTGGCAGGAGAGTAAACCATGGAAATGGTGGAAAGGACGGGGCATGGGTCCACTCCACACAAGGTTCATTATTAAAGGGACAGAGAAAGTGGAAAGACCCCAGAGAAAGGAACCCAAACCATTGGGTTTTTGTGGAGCATTTACTTGTTTTCATATGCCAGAAAGACTCTGGGGAAAGGGAAAATCCTCCTTTAATCTTGTGGAAATATTTGCTTGATTTGCTGTATCTTTTGGAACAGGTCGGCAGTCAACACAGTTGGAGAACAGACATGTTACAACAATAAGGTAACGGTTATTACTGCTCCTGTGCATCATGTCCACGTAGTCGGTATGAAGCTCCCGTAACGGCCCAGTGGGGCAGGGCATATGCTGTCCAACGTCCTGAGCTTCTGGCCAGTGCTGCACAGGTGACAGGTTGTGCAATATGCCACACACTTTTTGATGAATTCCTGCAAGTTACGGACACTCTAGTCCTCCTGAATATCGATAGCAATGCGCTGTTTGGAGACATTGCGCTGAGAAGTACAGAAGCTCAAAAGCAACCATGAGCAACTCCTGTGGCATTACTATTTTACCTGTAATGTTTTTTTCTCCAGATCAAATCAATTGGTTATTGGTAGCAACCCTGCCTGACCCAAAGGTCTTTACCATCCTGCGTAAGCCGTAATGCAGTCTATGGGATTGCTAACTGCAACTGTTGGTTTGCCACATTAGGTTCCATGCTGTACAGGCGAGCCATCGGACCTCCAAAATCTCCATCTTTTTCACCTGGCCAATCCTGAATGAGCAGTGGTGGTTGTGTACGCAGAATCATAGTAAAAGGTCACTAAGTACCCTTGGAATGCTTCTAATGCTTCAATTAATGAAATCAGCTCCGCAGCTTGAGCAGAGTAATGTGTTGGTAATCGCTTCTGAACTACAACCTCATATCCCCCCACCCCCATCTACAAGGTGCACTACTGCTGCACCTGTGTATCTCTGGCCTGTCTCCTGATCAATCGTCAATGATCCATCAGCAAAGAGGACCTCCCCTTCCTCAAGTGCATCCTCCCTTGCTCGTATTCAATTGTCTTCAGGGCCTTTATAAGTGACACAATCATGCACTTCCTCACCCTCCTCAACTGGTATTGCAATGAACATGGCAGAGTTCACTCTGCGGCATTGCACAATGTGAATAGACGGGCGTGAAAACATCACTTCATATGCAGAGGCCCTTTGTGTGGTAAAAGTCGATTTAGATCTCTCAAGAATGCAAACACTGCATGCTCTAGATGTAGCGTTACTGAACACCTCATAGTAATCATTGCTGATTTTTCAATGGCAAAGGAAGCATCAGCCAGTGCCTGTTCAGAGGCAATTACCCCTGCATTACTGAATCTAATATAACACTGTAATGTGGCAGGGTTTTGTGCCCTAAGGAGGTTTTTTGGGCCAACACAGCAGTCATTACCATCTCATTGGAGTGTGAGAACAAATAAAATTCCTTTGTGTAATCAGGGGTTGCCAATACTGGTGCGTTGCTTATGGCATTTTTGAGTTCCATGACACATGTCATAATTTCTCCTGTCCATGTAAGTGCCCCTTTCCTTTTATGTGCTTCTTTGAGTTCCTGCAGTAGGGGTTTTGTCTAAGTAGAATATCAAACATCCATGCTCTACAAAAGTTACACAAACCCAAGAACAGCTGCATTTCTTTCACTGTAGTGGGCTGTGGTGTGTTCTGTACTGTGGCTGCTCCTTCTGGTGTTTCTCTTTTCCCTGCAGATGATATCATTTGTCCCAAGTAAACTATTCCTTTCTGACAGTACTGCATTTTGTCCTTATCTACTTTGTATCCCTGTCTGCATGCAATGTCAACAGTGTAATTGAATCTGCTCTACATACTTCTTCCATTGTGCTGCACACCAAGAGGGCATCTACATACTAAATGACTGTACTCGGTACATGTATATTGCTCAAATCCATGTGTAGTAATATTTTAAAAAATCCTGGGGCATGTGCAATACTCCTAAGGAAGCGAAGTATGTCGGAACTCTTGCCCGTGATAGGTAAACACAGTAAGATATTGAGGATCGGGGTGCAATGGGATGGAGAAGAACACATTTTTCAAATCAATAACAGTAAACTATGTGGCCTCAGTAAGTATACTGCAAAGAATCGTGGCAGGAGTTGATACAACTGGGAAGTCAACTCCAATAAAGTTATTCAATGGGCGCAAGTCCTATATCTTCCTCCAACTTGATCCTTTTGCTTTTTTGACAGGGTTTATCGCTGTTTTACACAGGGACAATGAGGGCACTATAATACCTTGTTGCCACAACACACAATTGTTTCATGTATTCTCTCATCTGCCTCCCTTGATAATGGATACTGTCACACTCTAAGTAACTCTGCACCTTGCTTCAGCTTGATGCGTACTGCTCCTATGGGGGTTGTCCGTCCATGAAGTGCATGAAACCTGTAACAAGCCCTCCTCTAAGTGTGCATGGCATGCATTTAGCAATAAGTATAGGACAAGGGACATTTCTATGGACAAGGGACATTCCTATTGTCTCGGGAGGATAGCTCAGGGGCAACGTGCTCCCCCTTGGAAGCAAGACAACACCGAGCAACACAGGATTGATCCCCGGATCCGCATTTAGAAACCTCTGGGTATTAAGTGTGTTATAAATAACCTATCATATCATATCATATCATATCATATCTTATCATGCTGGATCATTATTTGACATGGAATACAAACCTCCAATATCATCTCAACATCATTGTCAGCATCTTCAAACGACTGCCCATCTGATACCCCATTCAATGGTTGGGCAGTGTCAATACACAAAACTGAGCACCACTGAACTCTCTCTTTGTCAATCCCTATAAGAACTATCCTATAATCTGCGATCAGCCCCCCCACCCTCCAAATCTAGAGTAATAATGGTCCGCAGAGCATGATCTTTGTGCTCTGCTGGCCTTAGCAACAATTCTGATGGCACCCTCCATAGCTTGCACCTTGCTTCAGCTTGATGCGTACTGCTCCTATGGGAGCCATACATCATGGGGATTGTCCGCCCATGAAGTGCATGAAACCTGTAACAAGCCCTCCTCTAAGTGTGCATGGCATGCATTTAGCAATAAGTATAGGACAAGGGACATTCCTATGGACAAGGGACATTCCTATTGTCTCGGGAGGATAGCTCAGGGGCAACCTGTCTGTTTTCTGATCTCATTTATGGTGACAGCGCGCCTTCCATAGAACAACAGTTTGTTTCATGAATCAGAAAATAACTGAGATTGAAAGGGTCTCTTGATGTTGAGGGGGAATATTTAAGAGTGCTCTAAGAATAATTTGGTTTGGATGGTGGATTGAAGGACTTGGGCAGTGGAAACTAAATTAGAAACTACAAACATAGGACAGAGAAATGAAAGGGCATGAGAAAGAAATAGACAGCTCCAACATGTGACTGGTGTATACTGCACATCTATCATTCCGCCTTGAACTAACACTCAACAGCTGAGAACCTTACACTGGACTTTAGGACCAACACAGGTACATGAAATTACAATAGAAACTGACAGCAATACATAATGTATAAAAATGTGCTTCTAACAATCAAGGGAAAACAGACTGCTATTAAAATATCGGGACAATGGATCTTTGCTATTCCTAATAGAAATAGAGAACAGAATTCTTTGAACGTATTTGAAAACTGGAAAACTGGCAGGTGTGCTGCATGGGAAATTGGCGAAAATACAGAGCTCAGCATGAAGCAACACGCTGGAAACAGCTGAAAGCATGAATCTTGCTGTCCTGTCTTAAAGCTAGAAATAGTAAACTTGCAAATCAGCCTTTAAGGTAGAAAGGACCCCAATTTGCAAATCATACCTCTGTCTGGCAAGGATCAGAGCGTCTCTACTAATTGCAAGCAATGGCTAACAAGCAAGTCAAGGGATGCAGATAAAATTCAGAGTGACAAGCATCCTGAAGAATAGGCAGTTGCTGGAACACTGAGCTAAAAAATAAGAGGGCTTATAAAGGCATGCTCACAGATGAAAGTAGCTGGCAATTGATCAGCTGAAAGCACTTAAGAATCCCCTGACCATGGTATTTGCATGGGTTGAGGGAAGGCAAGGCTGCAATGACTGAAATAGACTATGGACTGAAGTTCGGTAAGGGTGGGACACTGAGAAGTTTCAGGAGTTCTACAAGGTAAAGCACACCGTCTCCACTTCTGGTCTAGAGCTTGGCTAGCCCAAATATGACCACCTGGAAAGCATGCAGAGTGGTAAAACCCCACCCAAACTGTAGACCTAAAATAAGTTACCACAATGGGAATGGAATTCAAACAGGAACAAACAGAAAGGATGCCTAAAAGACGAAAGAAAGGAGGGTCCAGGTTAAAGCAGCCTCCAACAAGTGCAGGAAATCTATGAATAAGTCAACAAGGCAGAGCATTACAAAAAGGCAGTGAAATACCAACAAAAACTGCATGTTTCTATACGCTTCCACCACTAAGCCACGTGTGCTAGTAGAGATTGACAGGCATTGCCATGATTTGCCCCAAGACAGTGGTACACTGTGGAAAGTACTGCTTATGTCCATTTTTCCCGATGCTGGACCAATATCAGTCCATGTGTGGGTGCCACCATTGTTTCTTATACGTCGGCAATGCCCTGCGAGCATGCCCTGACCTTCACACCCCACTGCTGATGTTCTGCCTTACCACACCCACCTCAACAACACACCACCAGGTTTGGTCAACCTTCAGTGCCATAGTTAAGGCACACGGAGAGGATTCTGCAAATGTGTGGTCTTTACATATGCACTGCCTTTGCACATGAAGATGTTCCAAGGTTTCACAAAGGCAGAGACAATGTCATGACCTCCCTTGACGACCCAAGCATCAAGATATTTCCTAACACCACAGACCCTGTTGCCATCAGAATTATGTAAGGTTCACTTTACCCATTTCTTGTAGATCACTCCAATTTGAGGGTTACTCTATACACAGGTTTATCCAGAACCTGTCCATGCTCAGTATAGCGCTATTAGGCCTCCCCTAACAATTGGCCGAAATAACTCAATGGGATGTGCCCCATAGATAAATGCTTTGAAGACTAAAAAAACAAAAAATGATTTCTGAACTAAAGATCCATGACTCCCCAGTAATCCTGCTTAAGTCTGCCTGTCATTTCTTTAAAACTCCTCTATTTAAGGTCATGTTCCAGGGACCCTCAAGCTAGACGTTTCTTTCCAAAGATGCTTACCTGACAACACTGATGGCTTTGAAAGAGATTAGCATTTTCCTGTTTTAGAAGAGGGCTAGCAGCATTCTTTCGAACAGTACTTCAGGGATATCACTGGCGATTATGTTATATATAGTGATGATATTGGAACATTAGCTAATCAAATATTGAGAGCCTTTCCACTAGAATACAAATCTACACATAAGATTGGGACATACACTATTAGAATACTGAACACACCTTGACGTATATAGAGATACAATAGGACTTTGAGATATTGCAAGATAACTGGGTGGGTATTGTAAGGGTGCATAATTAGAATCAGGACACAAAGGTGATATGCTTGTTGGTGTAGACTTTTATTGAACTGAATATAAGAATGAACCCTACCTGTCCCTATGACTAAGAGTGGGGTCCCGAATCAACTAAAATTAATGATAATGTCAGAATGTCCATCACAAGTATAACATCCACTGTCCTATGTCCTAAACCTATTTCCATCCCTTACACTTCAACAGAAAACCTATAACTAAACTATACCCTGCTTAGAACAGGGTGACTCCCTTCTTCAGGTTGCTTCAGGCAGTTCAAAATTCCGAGTTCCAAAACAATATTGGGAAGGCATCTCCTTTCCCCAAGAGTTCCTCAGTTTCTGTTTATCAATAGCCTCTTTATCACAGTTTGGTTTTCTGTTAAAGGATATGACTCCCTTCCTCTGGTCTTTTCATGATTTGCGATTTGGGCAAAGGCTACATCAAGGATAACTTCAGGTGGTTCTTCCTCTGTCATAAGAGGTGGAGCAGTCTCAGGTGTCTCAGGTGTACCATGAGGCTCTTCGTCTGTCTCCCCAAAACCCTTTGTTCCTCTTTTGGTTTTAGTAGAGGTCTTAACTTCCTGCCTTCTCCAAGATCCCTTGGGCTATTCTCTCCCTGCCTTGATATAATAAGCTTATTTGCCATTATTTTGCATTATGTTCTTAATTTCTCCCCTGTAGTCAGCGTCTACAACACCTGCTAGCACGTCTAGGCCATACCGCCATGCTAAATCTAACGTAAATTCCAGGGGGGGGGGCAATGAGGACTAAATCTGTAGGTATCAAAACTCGGCCTCCAGGTTGTATCAGTTCCCCCTACTACTGCACACGTCAAATCTGGTAGAGTGTTCAGTGGCAATAGATGGATCGGAAGCTTGGTTATTGAGTTTCTCAAACCTAAGGGTTCCCCCCTTTGTATCAACTGAGGTCCGATCCCACCCTGACACCATATATGAGGGGTCAGAAATGAAAGCCGGACACAAAGTTGCCATGTTTTTGGTCAAATTCTACATGAATGGTGTCTCGTGAGAAACATTTATCATTATAAAACAATAATTTATCATTATAAAACAAGCATTTATTTATCAACTGGGGCTATAAGTATGACAATGAATCAGTTCAGGCAGATGTGTAAAAACAATCAATTCATTAGCAATCCAAAATTATTTGAGAAAGACGCACAGACAAATATTACAAAAATAGAAATCAAATTCCTCAAAAAACCACTTTATAACCATTTCATAAAAACTCAATGGTCAATTGCACAAAATTCACATAAGTCAGGTATTTGTGCAAATTCATGTAAAAGATGTGCAAATTCGCATATTACTACAAAATAATATTTCTGCCACAAGAACCAGCTCATATTTATAAAGCATCAGTAAAGATCCTCATACATATACATTGTTGCCAAATTCGCCATATGAAAACATTAAACACAATCATGTATCTAAAAGTGTATATCTATCATTCTAAAGAGTTGTCTACTAGAGGATGTTGGTAAGAACAATACTTCTTTATTGATCTTCAATTAATTAGCAGGAACCATAACCTCAACCACATTCTGAACACTTCTAATGATAAAGGCAGTCCTTTTTCCCCATTTTCCATTTTCCTTTATGCCTTTTTTCTCTTCAGTCTATATTAGCACTCTGCTGAAATTATGCTGTGCCGGCTGCATGAATCAAAGCTGTATTTCTAAGCCCAGACTGCTCACTTTCATCAGTGTGGCTTTTCCAGGATGTTGTTGGTTAGAGACATTTATTAAAGAAAAGTGGTTTGGGAAAACGCCTCTCTATCCCTTTTCTAAAGAGGACCTTCCGTACGTAGAAACCTAAAACTAAGGATCTGTCTGCATCAGGATGTCGGTAACTGAAAAGCCGTCCTTGTGTCCAAAACATCCTATCCTGACCCTCACACTATAAACAAAACAACAAAGGGTGCAAGGAAAATGTCTTTAACTTGATGTTAGCAAAAGTGTTCAAAACCAAAAGTATCAAAATGATTCTAACGAAAATGTTCCCCAAGCTATAGACCCTTGGATCCAGAGGATGGTCCCCTTCCTGTGGATTCATAGATAGGATGGCAAAAATGTTTCTTTAGAAAACAGTTCCTTTTTGTCTTCACTGGACTCCCAAAATAAAATGTATCTTTCGTTAACAGTTCCTTCGTGTCTTTGCTGGACTTACAAAGTTCTTGTTTAAACAATAAGTTCTGAAACAATCTTTCTATAGTGTTCCTTGTAACTAGATAGATCACCTGGGATACTTCCCTGCCAGGAATCTTCATACAATTTCAGCTGCCTGGTGTACCTACCTGCCAGGACTTCTTTTATGGTTTTCCACAGTGCTTTGTCTATACCACAATAGCATATATCTTGAGGACTGTTTATCATTTGCTAAGCTCAAACCTCTTCACCAATATTGGCATCTCATTCATCTGTACTTTGTTGGGGTTCGCCTTTATGCTTTGTCTTGTCCTCATTCAAACATTCTCCTTATTATTGGGGTTTGCCTTTATGCTTTGCTTTGTTTGCATTCAAACATACTTATTATTGGAAAATGTTTCCCTCACATGTTATCTCATGCATCTATATTTAATTGGGGTTTGCTTTTGTACATTTTCTTTTCTGCATTCAAACATTCTTCTCATTGGGTGCTGAATTTGTACTTTGCCTTGATTGCATTTAAACAAGCTTTGGGTATTCTCTACATCAGCAAGCTCGTACTGTTCAAACACTTGTTGGCACTGTGAGAATCTAGAGGTTTTCTCACCCACTAGTCCCTGGGGATCTGTCATCCAGGTGTCCAGGATATGGCCATCATTTTTGGATCCAGTTCCTGGAGGTGGAACAGTGCAGGATTATCACTTGGGTGAGGGGTCTTCGGGAAGTGGGAGTAGGACACCAGAAGGTGAGACGTGGTATCCCCTTCCCTCTAACACCTTTACCCCATCCTACCAGATGGGATGTTTGGGAACCCTGCCCCCCTTTTACAACACAAACACTTTCTGACTGATAGCCTGCTGTAAGGGAAAACAGACTAACACCCAAGCCGTATACCTGACATGTCCCAATACTAGGTTCAGGTGAGGTCAGGCAATTATAGACAATCACTCACACCTGACTACCATTACACTTCCACACACAGATAAAAGGCAGAGCATGAAAGCACACTTTGAGCGAGGCAAAGCACATGAGGAAACAGCATTTTGAGACGGCAACTGAGCAAGAGAGGAAAAGCAGCAAAACCGAAGGGGATCACAAGGAGGAAAATTCCCTTGACCTTTTCGACAAGGAACCATTTTTTTTACCAAAAACCTGAGACTAAGCAAAGGCCAGGAAATCAAGCTGAAGAATCCTGCGTTGTGTGTCGGAGATACCTGGGGCCCTCCCACGCCAATAATTAAGGTAGGGAGAATCACCAGCCACTGTGGTACCGTCCTTGGCCCCAAAAACAAAGCCGATTTAGTGAAAGCAACACAGCTTGTGAGTTGGGGAGACCGATACAAGACCGGTCTGTGTTCAATCCAAGGTTGCAAGCAGCAACATTGTATGGTGAGCGATGGAGCGAACAATGTAAAAATGCGTATGATAAGAGATGCAAGTGAAGTGAACTGCTGATGAGTGATTGAACTTTAAAACACAATACAATACCTTTGAGAGAGTGGTCTGGCCTTTAAGGTCTCTAGCTGAGGAATGATAAAAGTAGATACATTTTATCCGAGCCCGCAAAGGGAGATCATTTGAAAGTGAATGAATAAATCTGAATCAAAGTGGTCCTGTGACGGGTCAAGAAAAATCCTGCACACAGTGGAAAGTCTTCAATTTTTATGAAATAGAGAAAGTTCAGAAAAGTGTGTGAATTTAGTTTGAATCCGGCAGAGGGAGACGAAATGAAGGTTTTGTGGTACAGTGGGTCTGAGCCTGGTGGAAGGGGATCCGGACTGAACAGTAAATCCCCAGAGAAGTTCTATAAGTGAAAATCCTGAGAAGAAAGAAACGTTCATGTTTTCTTTGTCGCATCAGGCCCTCTGAAATAAGTGACTTTGAACGACAAAGAAACTTTGGCACAGAAAGCCCTGATACTCAGATTTTGAACTGTACCCTCATGCTAGAGAATCCAGAGAGTGTGCTTAGCTCAAGTGTGCTGCCTTGTCTCGTGCTGAAAACATGGGGAAGGGAAGCCAATGCCATGAATATCCTGATAAATAATTTGCTGAACATTTTCCTTTTGTAAAACATTGTTTCCCACACTATTTCTATTTAGAAGTAAGGATTGGTAATAGGTTTATTAGTATAGGCCCTTTAATTTTGACAAGACACCACTAGAACTGCATTATTAGTATTTGATTGTCGTATCTTACTCCCATCTTTACATTTAGGATTAGCTAGTCCTTCTTCAAACCCAGTTGAAGTTCAATAAACAGCCTTGAACTGTCATCACTTGTGTCAGTCTTACTGTTTGATACCATGCCTTCCTTACATGTGGTGTCAGGGGTGGGATGCAATTCAATTGACACAAACTGAGAATCCATGCTGATAATCGTGCCACCAGAAGGCTAAAATATAATTGTTGGACTCCTCGATTCTGATTGTGTATCCACTCTTAAAGAGGTTTTGTTTTCCCAGCTTCAGGTCCCAAATTGTCAACAAGATTTATTCTTCAAAACTCTGCTGTTATTAAATACCCTTCTACTTTCCCATTATAACATCCAACAGTGGGATCGACTAATATTAAAAGTATGACCCACAGACATTCATTACACCTATCTCTTCTAATCCACCTCTTCCCTAACCTTTTCTTTTTGATACCAAATACACTTAGGTCCATGGTCTATCAGATTTAGCAGTCAACCTATTTAGATCTTCCCCTCTGTCGGAATCAGGCTCGGAGGAATCAGACAACTTCAAAACCCTATCAGAAGGAGTTGAGATCTGTTTTTTTTCTGATTCAGAAAAAACGACAGAGGAAACCCACACCCCACCAGAAGACATGTCCGACCTGACAGCCATCATACCCAACTGGCCACCCATTGGATTCAGGCCAAAGCTCGCCTTGAAGAGAATTTAATGAAATTGGTTGAGTTATAGGCAACACCCCTACCACCTCAAGGAATACTACAACCATATCAAGAGGGCCAAGACACAGGGAATTTCTTTTTGAATTTCAAGCGAATAGCCAAGCAATTAGAATGGGAAGAAAATCTAAAAAGATGTTATTTAGGACCTCTGCAGAAAGGTGACTACAGACCGCCTACCAGTTACTTAGCCTTGCCCAGGGTGCTACCTTTATTTCCATAAAAGATGGGCTTCAAAAAAGGGTACAGCAGATCTGTAACTTCTATTGGCAAAAATTAAGGGCCATTAGACTTAACCCCGGGGAAACCCCTCTTGAATTAGGAGAAAGGATCAAAAATACAGTAGCCCTCTGTATTAACAACAAAACAATGGAAGAATTGATAGAAATGATTACGCTAGAGCAGTTTACCAATTCTTTACCACCCTTTTTACAAAAGGCAGTACTACAACTAAATCGACCCACATTAATCATGGCTATTCAGACTGCCCAAAATCATTGGGACGAAGTCAAACACTTCCACTCGGTACATCGAAGTGAGGAGTGGAACAATCACAAGTTCATTCACCACTCCCAACCCCAAATACTAGATAGAGGGGGAGGATCCTATAAATCCAAAGAATGGGTACCTAAAGAAAGAATGGAAGTTAAAAGAACTGACCAATGAGTTAGAGGGGTAGAGAGGAAAGTAAAAGAGAGAAGAGCCTAAAGGAACCAAGCCCTCTCCTCCTATCTGCTTTTCATGTAGAAAAACTGTCCACCTGGCCAGAAATGGTCCTAAAAATCAGAAGGAAGAACCCATGGAAATAGACTGCCTAATCGGGGAAGAGTGGGAAAAACCCAAAGAAGATCTAGAGACCTTAAGTATATGTTTATATCAATCTTCCCCGACTTTACGTATGAAAAGGCCATAGTAAATGGAAAACAAGTAAAGCCATTAATTGACTGAGGTAGCAAACAGATCGCTATAAGGGCCAATTTGGTTACAACATCAGACCTCGAAAATGCAACCCTAGTTAGAGTCACATGTGTACACAGGGATAATGAAATATACTGCAAAATACCCATTTACCTTACAATCAGGGGACAGTCACACTTGATATCATCAGCCATTCCTGGGAACCCTGAAGAAGTCATTCTGTTAAGGGGCTTCCCTGCGTTCTCAACTCTCTTACAGGAAATTCCAATTCCTCTTTGGGAATTTGTACCCTAAGACTATTGGCACTCTAACTGTTACTTTCAGACCCTTCCTGTATGGGAGTGGACAGAAACAGAACCCCTTAAGCCTACCATTTATAAACAACCTTCAATGAAACATGTGCAACACCTAATTCAAGAATTAACCAATGCCAGTTTGTGGGATTCATTCAGGAGATAAATGGGACCACCTCACCTTCACTACAGCGAAAGAAAATAAACCCTAATGTTCCATCCCAGATCTTCAAATCGAAGAACCTAGGAAAGGACCAGGTATATTCAACTCGCACTGGGGAAGGCCATGTGAGAAACCGGAGGGTGTCTCACCCACTAGTCCCCAGGGATCTGTCATCCAGGTGGCCAGGACACGCCCATCGCTTTTGGATCCAGTTCCTTGGGGTGGACCAGTGCGGGAGGGTCACCTGGGTGAGGGGTCTTTGGGAGTTGGAGTGGGACACTGGATGGTGAGACGCGGTATCCCCTTCCCTGTAACACCTTCACCCTATCCTACCTGGTGGAATATTTGTGAACTCTGCCCCTCCTTTTACAACATAAACACTACTCACTGTCAGCCACTCTAAGGGAAACAGACTAACATCCGAGCCATATACCTGACATATTCCAATACTATGGCCAGGCGAGGTCCGGCAATTATAGACAATCACTCACACCTGACTTCCATTATACTTCCCCACACGGATAAAAGGCGGAGCATGAGTGCACACTCTGAGCGAGGCAAAGCCCACGAGGAAACAGCAGTTTTCAGATGGCAACGGAGCAAGAGAGGAAAAGCAGCAAAACCTAAGGGGATCCCATGGAGGGAGCCTGGCGGAGGGGGACCCGGGGTGAACAATAAATCACCCGAGAAGTTGTATGACTGAAAATCCTGAGAAGAAAGGAACTTTCATGTTTCTTTTGTCGCATCAGGCCCTCTAAAGTAAGAGACTTTGAATGACAAAGAGACTTTGGCACAGAAGGCCCTGATAATAAGATTTTGAACTGCACCCTTGTGCTAGAGAAGCCAGAGAGTGTGCTAAGCTTGAGTGTGCCACCTTGGCTCATGCTGCAAACGTGGGGGAGGGAAGACAACTGCTTGAATATACTGACATGCCATTTCTTGAACACTTTCCTTTTGCATAACATTGTTTCCCACACTTTGTATTTAGAAGTAAGGATTAGAAATAGGTTTATTAGTATAGGCCATTTTATTTTGACAAGACGCCACCAGGACTGCATTATTAATATTTTTATGTCATAGCTTAGTCCAATCTTTATATTTAGGATTAGATAGGCATTCTTCAAACCTAGTTGAAGCTCAATAAACAGCCTTGAACTGTGATCACTTGTGTCTGTCTTACTGTTTGATGCCATGGCTTCCTTACAGCACGCTATTTGGAATGCCCCAGGGCCCCCAGCTACTTTGGGCAGACTCACCAGTGGTGTCCAGTGTCTTTGACTCTGCTCGCGCCTTGGCGATGTGGCTGCTTCACCCGCTTTCCGCTCCGGACTGTGCAGACTCTCCCTCAGTGTCCTGTGCGGATCGGCTGTCACAGGCCAGCTTCCCATTTTGGCCGGGGCTAGTGAACACTGCTTATGCGAACTGCTCACCCACCAGGAGCTCCTGCACAGCTCCCAGCATCTCCACAGCCCTCCTTGTTCGCATGCATCTTCTCTCCTCTTGATCCGGTGGCCTTCCAGCATCGGGCAAGAGGTTTAGCGCCCTGTCCCGCACTCCCCTCTCCATCAGTATCGTTGCCATCTTTAAACATCCTATTCACAGAGGGATTGGAAAACAACTAGTCTGCATGTTGTACTTCAAGCTCCTGTCACTTTGCACAGACTCCCTCATCCTCCTCCCCGTCTCAGTACCTGAGTGGTTATGGGAGTTGGAGTGCATGATGGCATGGGCCTTTTAACTCTTAGATGCTTTTTCTAACAGGTTTCATATGAAGACATATTAGAAACAAAAGGTGTTGTGTGTGAGTTGTAAATGTCTAACCAGAATGAAAATAGGCCATTAAAAACTGCAGGTTGTTCAACATAGGTGAGTGCACACACCTATGTTGAAAAACTGGCATTATCAGCCATGTTCATGTTTTCAGATTGCTCTGGTGTTTTGTTGAAAACAATAATAATAAGGCGCTGAAATCAAGGAAAAACGGTGGGGTGTCCAAATGTCATGGAGCTAGTAATGTCCGGAGGGCAATAACAGGTAACTATGCAAAATGTGTGCACTCACCTATGTTGAACAACTGGCATTATCTGCCACGTTAATGTTTTCAGATTGCTCTGGTGTTTTGTTGAAAACAATAATAAAGCAACAATTTACTAGCACCAACATGACTCTTCTGACCTGATGATGAACCTAAACCATTAGCGAATCAGTTAAATCCTTGGATTATTGAATCCCCCCAGCGCCCAACATCATCCACAGGTTTGCCATCCCACCTACTCCTTCTTTGATATACCTCCTGGCACCCTTGCTGGTACTCTCTGTTGTCTGGAAAGCCTTCATAGTCTCCAGTTTACTCCAGCACCATTCTTGTTTTCACCAGTGCCATTTGTGATTCTAGCTGCCCTACAGGAGGGCCCGTAATCACTGCCCTTTCAATGCTCAACTTTGAGAATTCTTCTGCGCATTGTCCACCATTTCCTTCTCCTTCTCCTGCCTTTGCCTGCAATGCTGCATTTGAATAGCCTGGATCTCCATCCATACCATAGACTTGACCCCCAACACCTTATCTAAATCTTTTTGCACCTTCTTTAGAAGTCCTTTCTTTAACATGTGATAGTATATCGCTATAGTGTTATCCCATGGTTCCCCTCACTCAACCCTCCACATCTCTTAAATCTGTAATATGAGCCGGGCCTTCATCCTCTTTGTTAGTCCATGCCATTATCGAATGTATATCCGGTGTATCAGGATATGCTGCTCTTATGGCAGCCCATATTTAAACCTGACAATCGTCAAAATGCACCCCATCATGGTTGTCATCACCCGTTCGTATCCCTGCATACCCCGCTCTTTTCCAAATATCCGCTTGGTCTCCTAACAATGCACCAAACGAACATTTGATGTCTCCTACCACTGCAGTCTGTTTTTCAAGTGCATATGTCCACTTGCCTGCTCCTGCTACGAGCGATGGCAGTGCCTTAATCAAATTATTTTTATCCATGTGTGGCCAGCATGAGAGTTTAACGGGTGCCTCCTCTCCCTTGCTTCCCATTCACCACTGCCATGCGACCTGGCCATACTCTCAATCTTGGACCCCACACATTCTCTACTTTCTGTGCCACTTTGGTCAGTATCTCATCTCCCTGCTCATTATCTGTGCCCCATTCCTCTTCCTCTGCTGCTCCTACATCTATGTCTGATCTGATTGACTCATAATCTAAGCTACCTGCCTGTGTGAATCCCTCTCCACACCATTCATTGTTGTATCCCTCATCCTTTTCAAAATGTACATCCCTAATTGCAGTGCTATCAATCCTAAATAAAATGTTACCCACTATTCATTGGCACTCTTCACCCATCCTCCCCTTCCTGCTTTACTCACGCAAGCTCTGCCTCTGTCCTTCACAATGCTGTTTCTAAATCTCTTTGTGCCCTGTTCTCTGTTTCCCTTACTAATGAGGTTCAGGTGGTATCTGCTGATGTGGGATGTTTTCATAAGTTGCAGGGGCTATCTGCCGTGGGGCTGTCTGGGAACATACTCTGGAGTAGTGTAACCTGCAGCTGCTTGTATAGGTAAACATAGGTAAACACCCCTCTGGGGCAGAGTCATAGCCAGGATTTTCTATCAGTAGTGCCTGAAGCTAATGTAGTTGGCCCACTGCAATGTCATTAACATCTGTAAATTCCCACACAGCACTGTTGAGTGGGCATTTACAGATTTTGGGTGGGCCTTGCCCGGTCAGGCCCTGCCCTGTCTACGCCTCTGCTCTGGGGATGGTGGTGCTGTGGGAGTTGTAGGTGTATCTCTGACCTTGGGGGCTACACTAGGTGTGGGGTGACACAGAGGGCAGACATCTGGGAGACATCACAATAATGTCTCCCCTTTTAAGGTCCTCAGGGACATCTTCTACATCCTCAACCATTCTCCAGAGCTCCAAAATTCCCTTTCTATTCTTCAGCTTCTCCCCTTATATTTTGCAGTTAAATATGTGTACATGTGTCCCAGAACATCTTTATTATTCCGTCCTTCTGTGGGCCATGGCTTGTACATCCCTCCTTTCATGTCAACGACACTTTACCTATGATATTTCATAATTTTCTCCTGGTACTGCAGAAGCGCTGTACACATATATTCGAGTGGGGTAAGGAACTCATAATTACATCAGATCTGCAATTATAATAATCTTTTGCTTCCTAGACACCAATCCAGAAGTGCCTATCTACCCACTCCCAACACGGCCGAACTCCCTGTTTCTCCCTCCCCATTCTCTTTGCCTCACACACCACACACCTATCACAACACACCACTCTTCACAAAACTCAACAACCACCAACCACACCACAATCAGTCCAAAAACACCTTAAATCACAAATGAATAACACCACAATTATTTACAAAATGGTTTGGACTCTTACTCAGTCTACTCTTCGAGACAAATTCATTTAACTCCTTACACCCCCTTATGCCAGGTGAAGTGATCCCAGGCCCACCATATAATGGGCCTACACAATAAAACCACATTTATTTACAAATTATTTAGATCCTTTATCTATTCCCTTGCTTCAGGAAAAGGGAATTTACCTCCTCACACTTCCTTTTGCTGAGTGTAGGGATCCCAAGTCCTCCATATACTGGACCTCACCTCTATTTTCCTTGCAACGCTGCCTTTTCTGCACAATTGTAGAAGATGCAGTTTTCCTCTCTCTATTCTTTTTTTCCTCACCATACATACCGTGACATTACCTTTTTCTCTCGCTGGAGGAGTGCCGCCTGGCTACTTCTATAGATAAAAACCTATATATTGCTTAGTGATCTTTTACAACCCACACACTCACACTCTACTCACTCCACAGATACACTCCCCTTGCTCATTATTTTCTCCCGCAAAGGTGCACTTACATCTATGCATTCTCCCCAGTGCCTCCGATATTGGGTCCCGTCAATGGCCTGCACAATCTTGGAGCAGCGCCCTGCTTCAAAGAGTAGACAGGATTTCTGGCAAGACGGAGCCTTCAAACCTCTCCAAGTTGTGCACGAGGCTCGGGTCCCTGCAGATCGGCACCACACCACAGGATGTGCAGCCGGAAAACTCCCGACTTCACAGAGTGTCTGGGATCATGTCGGGGTGACCAATTGGTAAAGAGTATAGCAACCAAAAACTGAACGATAAAAATAATCCACCAGGCCAAATAATCACTGCACCTCTTTGCAGGGGAAAGCAAGGTGTATTACATACAAAAAGGTCTCAGATGGTCCAGTAGAACCAAAGTGACAGTAGCTGTTCAAGCCCCATGGAATTACTGGTTATATAGCAGCAACCCTGCATTTTAGCATACATAGGTTACAACGTCATCCCACCACCCTCATTGGCTACCACCTATAGAACATGCTAAAGTCCCCCTATAGTCCCTGGACCGATTTGCTACACACTATCTAAACCATTCCCCTAAACACATGGACCACTACATCATCACTATCAACTTCAGGAAAGGGATTCATGGTTTACACTAATTGACCCATGGATGAATCGAGACTGCCACGTGATGTGCTCCTCTCCATTCCAGACAAGACCAGGGTAAACTGGTGAGACCAACTCTACCTTGGTAAGGCACTAGGCCTTCTCATTATACCAGACACTGCAGCGTACACAAGTTGTCTCCCTGATCCTGTACATAATTTATTGACATCATTTATTGACATCACCTCTGCTCCTTCTATCCCAAATCACAGAACATTGCAGACATGGCTCTCCCCTTATCTCCTTCGAAGCCCAGGCGCCCAGTAATGACGTGACTGGGGCACCACTCTTGAGTCTGAATTTGAGCGATTTAATTGCTTTGCTTGTGTGTCTACGTGTAAATCAGATGGGATGACCGCTCATTGGGGAGGGCAGTAGTGCTCTAATTCTTTGCCTTGCCCATTGGCATGACAAAATGTTATGCCCTGCTCTCATGAATTTGTCCTTCATAAGTGTAGTATCTGGTATCTAGTTGTATCTGCCCTGTGTCAAATGCACTGATGCAGGCAGTGGAATGTAGTGAAGTAGCTTGGAGCCTAGTGGGGCTCCCTCTTCCTAGCTTACCCTTAAACATTCCTTTTGTATACTAATGTCTCCAGCATTATCTCTGGTTACCCAGAACCCAGATACTTCAAGTGGTGACGAGGATGCCTTTCAAGATGAGTGCAGTGGGTCCAGACATGGCAAGTTGAAGCCCAGAGGTGATGGCGCCAGTAACCAGAGGAGCGAGCCGTGTCCAAGATGGTACTGCCATGAGGGGACAAGTAACAGTGGAGATATGGATGAAATTAATCCAATCAGCCAAATTGCGGGTGCCTTAGGTATAAGTCTTGTCCTCTTGCAGGCAGGTGGAAGGCACTGAACTACTTCCAAAGCTATTACTAGTGGCTATTTCCAAGGTACTGTAAAATGATGGTGTTACTGGTAGCTGTGTGAAGAGTCTGAGCTGTCAGAAGAAAGGAGGCAGGGAAGAAAATGTACTCTGCAAGTTTTCCTGCAGGCAGCCAGTAGTTTGGGCACAGTGTAAGGTGGATGGAAAGTACCGTAAAATGATTTTATTGGTGAGCCCGCTGAGTGGAGCATGCTGCTGACTATGGAAGAATTTTAATGACTTTGCACAGTAATGCAATGTGTAAAGCGCGCGTTCACGCTACGAATGACTGACACTGGATTGAAGTGTGGGAGCGCCGTTTTGACAGTTGCAATGGTCAGAACTCCAGAGATTGGTGTGGCGCGATTTTCACTTGGCGAATGATGACGTGTTCGAGGACTCAAGGGTGTTGGTGGAACACCGAACGTTCGTATGAAAGCATTCTTAGCACGGGCCGAACGCTGAAGTGTATCATTCTTAGTATGGCGTTGTTTTCCTTATGACGATTAAAAATAAAGGAAACATTAGAAGAAGGGCCCTGGGAATGTGGGCAACGTGATGACACACACGGAAGGTGTTGATTGCCTTCCGTGTGATCGGATCTGAGAAGTTACGTAGGAGTGAATTAAATGTGTACTGTATGCCCAGGAATAATTAATGGCCGCGAAAGGCAGAAATGGAGTTCGGTATAGCTGTATCTGTTGAACTTTCTTATCCTGTGCGGAGGAGATTGCTGAATGAGCTTCAACCAAGCTCGCATTATGAAGCAGAGAAGGAATTTTGTATACTTTCGAACAGGAGGTATCTAAGATATGGGGCCGGAAAAAAAAGAGAAGAAAGTGGAGACCTTATAAAACCGTTGCAGTGCAATTTAAACACTGTGTTGATGTACGGTTCAATGAAATGCATTTTTTTGGGTTTTTGAATATTTATGGATATTTTGAATGAATACTATTACAAGATGAAGCTGACATGTTTCATTAAGTATATCTGAGGTATTGGGCATCTGTGGTAAATGCAATAATGACTTATTATTGTTGATGTGACATGGGCTGGTTGCACTGTGCGCCTGGCTGGGAAGGTGCATGTTTGAGGTTGTTTATGGAAGGGGAATGACTGTCCAATGCACAGTGTTTGTGTGGATGGTGTTATATGAGTAGGTATTTTGGGAATGTGTATATAATGTGAATTATATTAGTGGTAAATGCAAACGGGAATATGCTAGTGTTTAACATTTTTGAGGATTTTCCAGGTTTTGGGGTGTATGCATGGATGCACCATGGACATTTAGGTAATGTTAATTTATAGGAATTGTGCAGTATTAATGGAATGTCAGAATATGTGTATGCAAATGTACAAGTAGGATAATAGATTTTCAGTGTTTGGTTGTTGGGGAATGTTAGTTACGCAAATGTTAGTTACGCTGAGAGGGTTTTGAGTGTGGTTGGATTGTCTGGTGGTTTGTGGTGGATGGTGATGTGATTGTTGTTGGAGAGAGCCTGGTCTATGAATTCTGTTTTGTGTGTCTTGGTGAAAGAGAGGGGATGTGTAGTATCTGGTAACTGGTTGTATCTGCCCTGTGTCAAGTGCACTGCTGCAGGCAGCGGAATGTAGTGAGGTAGCCTGGAACCTAGTGGGGCTCCAAGGTTCCAGGCCTGGCAGTTGATCATTCAGGATGGGAGACATGATAAGAGAGGATGCATATTGAATAGCTCCTACTTCCATTTTCCTAGCTTACCCAGAAAAATAAATAAAGACTACTTTCCTTTTATATACTAATGTCTCCAGCGTTATCTCTAATTACCCAGAACCCAGATACTTCATTAAGACATTTCCCTACCAGCTCTCCCTGCAGCTCATATACCATTCCCACCGCATTCCGGCCCTGCAGCTGCATACAATTAGCGTTTATCTGTGCACTGCAGGTGCCTCTGACCTCGACTTCTCTCCTGGGGAATTGGAAAGTGGATTTGTTTTTGGATTTGAGCTACACAGAGCTGCAGCTCTACATCAGGGTCTGCATTCTATTCTATTCAGAGTGTATAAGGCCTTAACTTCCAATATGGCAATACTTCTGCTGTGTTAACACACTGACCTCGCTTCTACCACAGTACCTGTCTGACTCCATCTTCCAATAATTTCCGCTCTACCCGCACACCCCACTTTGGACCATAACTTTGAATACATCAGCTAAACACAAGGCCTATACTGCTGCCCTATCTATAACCTTTGCAACTGCAAAAGCAGTAAATGTGTTGCTCTTCTGATGTTACTAAATGTGAGCATCTACTATGTATCAAACCTAATTAAAAACAATACTCATGCCTTCTGCTGCGCAAACCTTTCTTTGTTCCCCTTTCTTTGTTCCCCCAATCTTTTGTGCTAATAGGCTTTTCGCAACCTGAACTCTTTTGCCTGGCTGGGACGCTATATGTTTATCCCAACACTTGTAATAAGCCACTTATAAGCCTTCTCCACTCTGGGTCCAGACCGTGCCCTAATCTTGCACCACCCCCAGTTTTGAACAACATGCCCAAGGCACAGGGTAACAAAAAACCTATATTGCTGTGGGATGTATTGACCCACTCCACTATGCTATGCGGCATCACCCTGCCAGTTATGGGGAAAGAAACAGCAATAATGGCGGCAAAACCCTTGTGCGCGCTAAAAACCTACAAAAACCGTGTGCTTCAGCACACAAAAAAAGGGATGCACAACCTGCCACCCAGGGTGCATGTGGGGGGGAATAGAGACCACCCTGCAGAAAATGTGCCAGTGGGTCCCATAACCAGCAAACAGAGTGCAGACAGAGAAGCAGCACTTTGCAAATGAAACCCAACATGCGCCTACAAATGTCATTTGCTTTGTTGCTAAAAACTCCAAAATGCCTATAACACAACACTTAAAATCTTGCCTGGTGCTAAAATTCATGTATCTAATGAAGCATTGTAAATATAAAAAGTCCTAATATGAAGAGCAACACATTCATCAGAAAACGGGATTGTCTGTAAACTGACAGCATCCATGCCAAAATCTGGGTGCTGTACATTAGGCTGAGAGCAGAGTGTATCGCCTGATTGAAATCCTTAACATTGTAGAGAAACGCATCATTAAGTGTACTTATCGCTTTTCAGATAATCAGATATAAAGAAAACTGGAATGAGAGCAGGATGTTTAAGGCAGTTCTAAAAAGTAATCAAACCACATTGGGATTTCAAATTGATGGCTCTAACAAATATATGATGATGGCAAATTCTAATCAAAGCGATGTGCATCTAACTCCTATGTGCAAGCTTGTCTGACATAGTCACTTGAAAAGGAAGAGACTAAAGTATGGGCAAAATCCAAGAGGCAATGTCTTCCATTCACTGTTTGTTTGTTGTGATGTATTCACTGGTTTATAGTGAAAATGTCGACTGCAAAAATGTAGAAAAGAAAATGTATAAAAAAAAAATTCGAATGTGTTTTTAAAAAAATAAAAAAAATAATGGGGGGTTCCCACCCCAACCCCCTGTTTATTTTTACTAGCTAAACCCAGAAACAACAACATGTGGGCCTCATTACGACCCTGGCGCTAAGCGAAAAACGATGGCGGTAAATGCTTACCGCCATCGTTTTCCGCCAGGTCCGATCATGACCCGTGACCGTTAACTACGATGCCAATAGCGGCATCGTAGTTAACGCTGCCGCAAACTGCGCTAAGGGTGCGCGCACGCGACCGCCCACACCGTACTTAGCGCCATGGCGGAAAGGCACGCAAATGCCGACCCAAGCGGACATGCACCTAACGCCATCAATGAGGCCGCTAAGTACCTTACCGCCATGGTGCAAATAACGCCATCGCGAACCAACCGTAAAGGGCCAATTCAAGTGAATGCAGCTGCCACAGGTGCACAGAAACAGCACAGGTGAAGGCAATACAGACTCAGGGGAGTATAAAAAGAGCACACCCCACCCCTACCCACACCCAGTCACACTCCACAATGATGCCAATACGACTAGCAATGTTGGGGCTGGAGGACCTGATAGCAATGCATGTGCTACTACAACAGCAACAGCAGCAACAACAACAACAGGCAGCACAGAGGAGACGCAGGAGGAGAAGGAGGGCAAGGCAGGCCCAGCAAGCCCCACCAGCACAGCCAGTGCCACCACGCAGGCAGCCCCCAATCCCACGCATCAGAGCCAATCCAAACAACCTCACTGCTGAGCAGATCCACACCCTGTACCGTTTGGACAGGGACACCATCACCGCCATCGTAGACATGACACACAACGACATCGTCAGCATGATAGAAAGTCCAACCGCCATCCCCCCCCTACTGAAGGTAGTGGCTGTACTCCACTTCCTGGCCACAGGCACCTACCAGCACACAGTGGGGCACCTGCATGGCATTTCACAACCATTATTCTCACAAACACTCATCCAAGTGCTCGATGCCCTCCTCAAGCACACAGACGACCACATCTCATTACCACGGACTGCCCAGGAGATTGCAAACACCAAAGTGGGTTTCCATGCACTAGCCAGCATACCCGGTTGCATTGGTGCCATCGACTGCACCCATGTGGAATTGGTGGTTCCACGTGCCATGGAGGTACCGTACCGCAACCGGAAACAGTTCCACTCTGTCAACGTGCAAATGGTCTGTGACTCCAACAAGATCATCACACATTGTTGTGCCCGATTCCCCGGATCAACCCATGATTCCATGGTCCTGAGGAACTCCACAATACCACGCTACATGGAGCGACATGCAGGCCCAAGATCCTGGCTACTCGGTGAGTGCGATGTCATGGAAGTGGGCATGGGAATGACGTACCAGTGCATACTCCACCTGGCTGAAAGGGGGGGGGGATGATGCATACTCCACCTGGCTGAAAGGGGGGGGGGATGATGCATACTCCACCTGGCTGTGAGTAACACAGAGAACGGATACAGAGGAAGGCCACTCACAATGCACAAAACCCCTCTGCATACATAGGGTGATGGCATGCAAAACAGGCCATGGCAGCAATGAGCATATACTGGTTGCATAGTGTGAATCAATTAGTGCATGTAGAAGTGAGCCAAGGTAACAGTTCCATGCCAGCCATGGTGGGACATCATGTTCCTGATCAGACAACATGACTGACACATACATTCTCGCCTACATACAGGTGATGCAGCCTACCCCCTGAAGAGGTGGCTCCTCACGCCAGTCCGGAACCCGCAGAACCAGCACGAGGAGGACTACAACCGTGCACATACACGTACTCGTGTGGTCATAGAGCAGACATTCGGCCTCCTGAAGGCACGGTTCCGAAGCCTCAGCAGGTCTGGTGGGGCACTCCTGCATGGCCATGAGAAGGTGGCAAAGATCGTCATGGCATGTGTCATGCTGCACAATATGTGCGTCAGACGGAATGTGCCCCTGCCCCCTGACGCAGAACTGCAACCACCTGACGATGAGGATGAGGATGAGGAGGGTGCAGAAGGGGCGCCACCACATGGAGGAGGCGATGCACAGGAGGGGCGTGCCATGCGCCAAAGTATCATCAACCACTGCTTCTAGCACACACGGCTGGTGTTCATCGCATGGAGACTGCACTTGGGGCACTGTGTGACTCTGGGGCATGCACACTGAGGACTGGACACCAATAAAGCACACATACGCAATGAAAATGTCCACACATTTCCTTTTTTGAAACGAAAAAGTGTATTTGAACTATGAACTGTCGTGTCACACCCCCTCCCACCTCCCACCTCCCCCCTGCACACCCCAACACACCCCCTCCCACCTCCCACCTCCCCCCTGGAATCCCAACAAAGGTGTGAGTTGGTCTGTGCAGCAGTGTCAGTAGTAGGATTCCTACACTGTCCGGCCACTATTGGCAGCCCCCTCCACTGGCCCCCGGGGCACCCCTGCCTGTGCTGCGGAGGTTCCTCCCCGATCGGCGGATGGGGCTGCTCGGTGTCGAGCTGGCAACCGAGGAGGATCCTGCCTGCTCATTTGGACGCATGGCCCGTATTGTCTGCACAAGGTCAGTGATGGCGTGCCGCACAGCAGCTAGTTCCGCGCAGATGTCCTTTGTGGACGACTCTATAGCTGCCTTCACAGTCTCAGCACATTTCTCCATTGCTGCACTTGACCCCCCACATTCAGCAACATGTTCTTCGAGCAGCGAGGAAAGTTGCTGCTGCCGGGTGGCAATCGCCTCCAGAGAATGGTTGGAATTCTGGCCCATGGCTAATGGCAGTGGTATTCCCATTGGGCTGATCTGCCCCTGCAGCGGGGATGGAGTGGCTGGCCAATCGTCATCCTCTGGCTGACCCTGTGTGGCATCCGCATGCGGGCTGCTTAGGGACAGGTAGGGGGAATGAGGGTGGCCTGTGGGGCTTCTGACATCACTCTCCTCAAAGATCCCTGCTTCGCTATCGGAGGAGGCAGCAATGGCAGCAGTCTCCCCAATTGTGCTGCTTGCAGCAGAGGCTGTGGCTTCTGTGGGCATGATTGGTGTGATGTCTGCTGCTGCTGCTGCTGCTGTACTGCCTGCTGGGGTGGCTGTCTGTGCCCTGTCCTGTTTCCCTTGCATGGATTTTGCCTGCTGTGGTGTTTTCCTCGGGACGACAGAGGTGGAGGGTTGTGGCGTTGGCACAGTTGGCCTGGCCCTCTTGGTGGGTGTGGAGGCTGTGGTGTCCTCTTCCTCAAGGTCGGAATTTGAGCCTGTGGTGGGACAGAGGAGGGAGAGTGTTATTGATGGGTCTGCGGACATTGGCCGGGCATTGTGGCGAC
The DNA here is from genome assembly GCF_040938575.1 of Ambystoma mexicanum. Taxonomy (NCBI): domain Eukaryota; kingdom Metazoa; phylum Chordata; class Amphibia; order Caudata; family Ambystomatidae; genus Ambystoma; species Ambystoma mexicanum. The sequence continues at coordinate 409,934,843 of NC_090923.1, read as the reverse complement.
TGGCATCTCATCAGTTAGTACATGTGGCACATTTCATGCAGGGGAAAAAAGTTGTCTCCCTTTTGTGTGGAAGTAGCATGGAGGTATGTGGGTGCCTGCAGTTAGGGTGTGCGTGCTGCATGTGTACAGGGTGCAGTTCGGATGTATCTGTGGGCAGTCTCCTGCTGATGTGTTGCATTCACACTATGGGCCAACATTGTACTTCACATGAATGGACTTAGGTGAGATTTGCATGCCTTGATTTGAGCCACCTACCTGCATCGCCCGATGTCGGGGCTCCTCTCTCCATTCCTCCTACTCCTTCAATGCTCTGCATTCCGATTGTGGAGGCACAGATTTCCTCCCATGGCTGCAATTTTATAGGGGACTCCGATCCTCCCCCAGTTGCCATTGCCAGGTTCATGTTGGCTGATAGTATGCTCCTGACTCTGAGCCGGAGATCGTCCCACCGCTTGCGGCACTGTTTGACATTGCGGGGTGTTGTTCCCACGGCACTGACCCGCTGAGCTACCAGTGCCCATATGGCCTTCTTCTTGGATATGGCCGGTCTTGTCAGTTGGTTGGAGAATACCACTGCAGCGTTCTCCTGGAGGGTCTCCGCTAGAATGGTAAGCTCCTCTCTGGAGAAGCGGTCTTGCCGCTGGCGGTCACAGGCTTTTTTCAAAACTTTAGGCATCTTCCTGCAGGTAGAAGGTTGAAGACGGTATTGGCGGGGTCTCAGGCTCGGATGTCCAGTGGTTTCGGAGGATGGCAATGGATTGTGTTTTTAAAGATGGCCGCCGTGCTCTTTCCCGTTCCGCCGCGGTGACGCTACTTCCGGTTCCGCTTATCTACGGTCACCGCTAATTGCGGTGACCGCTAACTACGGTCACCGCTATGTACGGCGGTGGCGGTGGTGCACCTTGCGCCGCATACGATGCCGGTAGGTGCCGTTTTGGGGGCATTACCGCCATGGCGCTGTTTACATTACCGCCATGGCGTAATGCTCGTGCGCGATGGGTCCTAATGTGGCGCACTTTACGCCATCGTCCCACGGCGTTAACGTTCATTACGCCATGGCGGTAATGACGGCGGATTACCGCCAGGGTCGTAATGAGGCCCACACATTTTAAAAAAACACATTCACATTTTTTTTGACATCATTTTTTTTGACATTTTTTTTCGATACTATAACTGGATACCGTATTCACTGCTTCAGTTTAATGAGCTGGCAACACAGCGAATATTTTTTAAATGGCAAACTATACTCAGCACTGCCGTCCCCCTCCGCCCCCACTCACCCATTGCACATGAGGGCCAGATGTGGCTCTTCCTTGTGTGCTATGATTATAACGCATAGGGCACTCTCTTTGACTTTAACATTCTAGCAGTATTCCAATGGAATGTTAAAGCAATGGAGATGCCGGCATTGCCTGCTTTTTTTTCTCACTTTGCTGTACCTACAGACCTGTCAAGTTGTGGTGGCCATAGCAACAAAAGTATTGCCTGCCAAGTACGGCTGTTCTGCATGCCACCATTCAACTAAATCGGCATTTCATTTCTGTCACACAAGTACAGGACACGGTTAGGTCACATACATGCGTTTGTGGAAGCAATACAAGCATTGTTATTTCTGGGTATTATATACACACATATCTCTAACATGTGTAGGCGATATTGTGGAACATGTATGTATATGCACATTCAAGAATTGCCAAAGATGTTATACTTGCTTATATACCCATCGTTGCCCGGGATTTTCTTTTCTTATTGGTGCCATTTGTTAGAAATACCTTAAGGTAGCTTTACGCTGTTTGGAAAGGCTATATAAGAAAGGTGAAAAGAAAAATTCCCTACATTTATCGATTATATCTCATTTTAAAATTGTTTTCTCATAAATGTATTGTTGTTCTTGAATAATCATTCCAAAATGTATAACTGTACATGTGAACAAGATTACATTTCTGAGCATGATTGATGACATGATGCCGACGGTGCCAACGACTATGGACCTAAAGTTTAATATTACCAATGTACATGTTCATTGTAAGGCTTATTCATAAACATCATTTTTTGCTTCCCTTCCCGGTGAACATTTCGCTTCAATAACATAGGACAGCAATTTTTTAAACGCATAACCTTATACCATTACACAGCCTAGGTGGGTTAAGATTGCAAAGCAGCATGATGGGTGACACAACTTTCAGTTGATAGTGATGTGGTGGCATTGCCAGGGGGTTGCGTGATTTGAGGAATTCTGTTGAATAGTTTATGGCTTTGTCGGCATCTACCACTGTATTGATTGAGTTGCGCTCAGTAACTGCACCTGGAAGCATATCCTGAATGTGATCATAGGGCCTGGACCCAGAGTTTTGTTCTTCATGTTGGGACCGGTCCTTCTGCAACCACATTGATGTTTTGCCGATTTCAGGCAACCGTCTCATGTGTGAAGGCGCTGAAATCAAGGAAAAACGGTGGGGTGTCCAAATGTCATGTAGCTAGTAATGTCCAGAGGGCAATAACAGGTAACTATGCAAAATGTGTGCACTCACCTATGTTGAACAACTGGCATTCTCTGGGGTGTCCAAATGTCATGTAGCTAGTAATGTCCGGAGGGCAATAACAGGTAACTATGCAAAATGTTGTGCGTATTGGTGAAACGGTGTGGAATTGTATAAGGGATGACGCTTCACCAAGCCAAAAAACCACAAGCACATTTTGACTTGTGCTGAAATCCGGGGAACGGGGTGTGGTGTTCAAATGTCATGTAGACAGTAATGTCCAGAGGGTCTGAACAGGTAACTATGCAACATTTGGTGTAGATTGGTGAAACGGTGTGGAATTGTATAAGGAATAATGCTTTGCACAAACCCATAAACCCACAAGCATATTTTGACTTGTGCTGAAATCCAGGGAACAGGGTGGGGTTTTCAAATGTCATGTATAGATAGATGATAGAATGATAGATAAAACACATATATTTTCATTTCTGACTACAGTCAATCAGAGATATTGGGCCTCATTACACGGTAGGCGGTAAGGGATTACCGGCAATGGTAAGGGCACCGGTGCCAGTAATCCCTTACCACCCTACTATGAGGTCCCTTAGCGGGTCCCTCCCCTAATGCCTGGTTTTACCAGGTGTTATGGAAGGGACCCGCTGAGGGCTTTCAGAGCTAATAACGGTACTGCAAATTGCGGTACCGTTATTAGCTCCTTCCTCATTCCCATTGAGCCCTATGGGGTCTCAAATGGGAATGTGGAATGGTTCCCGGAATGGGGACTTACCGGGTCCTCCAGGGTCGGAATGACCCGCTAAATCGCTATTCCGGGAACATGGACCCGGAATGCGGTAAGGGGGTAGCCATGACACTAATAGCACCATGGCTACCGCCTACCGTGAAATGAGGCCCATTGTATTTAAAAAAGAGAAAATACTAAATAAGGGACCTGGCATGCAGTTGCCATATGCCAGGATAAAGTCCACCGGGTTAATACATTGTTCAGTGTGTCTCACCCATAAAAGAGTGCATGTATTAAGATGGAAAGGCATAAGGAGCAGGCCAATGATTTCCCTCCCTAGTCACTTCCCACTTCCTCTTGTCTTCTTTAAATTAGTCATCAACCATCCATTCAATCTGTACTCCTAAAACCGCTTTTAGGACCTACTGACAGAACCGGGTCAAGGAGGTCCCTGGAAAGGGCTTTAAGAAAATCTTTCTGGTGATACTACATACCAGAAAAAAGCCACTAATGACAGTGAGCAGGATGGCATAAAAAGACTGGGCAATACCCTTGTACTGAAAAACATAATAACCAGTCTGAAGCAGGTAAGCAGATCTGGCTTGAACTTGGGAGTGTTGAGAGCCCAGGAACAAGATACACGCAAGCCACTAGTTTGCCTCATTGACACCTGCAGCCTAAATGTCAATAGGCACTAAACATAATGACCCAAGAGATTGACAGAAGCTAACATAAAGTGTAGGAGATAAGAACATAGTCAAAAAAGTAATAAAACTGTGGAAAGTCAGAAATATGAAGAGCAGGTAAAACAAACCACCATGGGGGAAATTATTGTTTGTTGGCCATGTGAATATGTCCAAACCGAACGTGCAGAGCCATAACAACATCATATTGCAGCTATTTCTCTACCAGAGTGATCCAGAATTTCTAGAGGCAAAGAGTGCAATGGTTGTCCTTGTACCCGCAAGCTGAAAAGCAAAACTTCACTGTCACCCTTGGTAAATGATAATTAGTGCATTGGAACATAGATCACATAAGAACACAAATTTGAAAGGGTCTCTCTTGGGGTTGAGGGGGAATCTTTAAGAGTGGTCTAAGAAAAAGGTGGTATGGGTGGTCTTGGGCAGTGGCAACTAAATTAGAAACTAGAGACATAGGGCATAGGGCATGAGAAGGAAATAGACAGAACCAGCATGTGACAGGTGTATACTGCACAACTATCTTTCCATCTTGAACTAACACTAAAGAGCTGCGAGTCTTACACTGGACTTTAGGACCAACACAGGTAAATGAAATGACAATAGAAACTGACAGCAATCCATAATGTATCAATATTAGCTTCTAACAATCAAGGGAAAACAGACTGCTATCACAATACCCGGTCACTGGATCTTTGCTATTTCTAATAGAAACAGAGAACAGAATGATTTTAACTATATGAAAACTGGAAAACTGAAAGTGGTGCTGCATGAGAGATTGGGAAAAATACCGAGCTCAGCATGATGCAACAAGCTGGAAACCGGTGAAAGTATGACCACCATTTGCAAATCATGCCTGAGTCTGGGAAGGATGGGAGCATCTCTACTAAATGTAAACAATGACTAACAAGCAAGTCAATCTAGTTCAGAGTGACAGCATCCAGAAGGAACACTGAGCTAAACGAATAAGAGAGCGTATAAAGGCATGCTCACAGGTAGGGGATGATGTGCTGTTGCGTGGCATACCAAGATGGCCGCTGCCTGAAAGGCTCCTGATGATGGCTCATAAATCCTTGCAAAATCCTTGACCCTGATTGCCTGATCTGCCCAAAAAAAATATCGGACCTCCAAGGCGAGATGTTGGTGCACCCCCCAGTATAATATTTATGAAGTTCGCAACCTCTAAGCACAAGAACGCTCACTGAGAGGTGAGACATCTGGCCTGCGACTGTTGGAGTGGAGGAGCAGCCCGCCATCACAACATGGGCGCTGATGATATGGCAGCGGAAGATAGCAGCTTGTGGGAGACAGCCAGCTGCGGGGGAAAAATAGAGATCCTCTCCTCGCGACGTGCCGAGAACTGCTACGGCAGCAGAGGAGGAGGCAGCAGGTCCAGCGAAGGGCTGCTCGTAGCCCGCAGCGGCCCCAACTTAAACCGAGGAGCCTTACAGCCGGGCCATGTGGGTGCATGCAAAGGAGCGGCCTGCCCGCGGGCGTGCTGCGGCCCCCCGCCTCCCCTTCGATCGGGGGTGGGACATGTGTGGACTGATCTGCACCCCCAGAGATGGCTGGGGAGGTCCCCCATCAACCGGTACCAGCACACGCTGACTGCCCGCATCACTCACTGGAGGTGGCAGCGACGAGGGGAACGACCCAGTGAGGGTGGTACATGAGCCCGGGAAGCCCCCACTTGGAACGACGGCAAATGGCCCCCTGACAGACCCCCATGCGGCCTGCCCCAGGGGGGATCACCACCGCAACCCTTTGACAGCCTACAATACCACAAGGGCCCCCCCGCTGGACCTGGGTAATCTCCGCAATCAGTGCATGGGATATCACTGCCCTGGACAAAGTAAAGGGACCCCCTCCCCATAATGTTCGCAGCACCCATCAAGACCGGCCTGGGAGAACAATCATCATACACAACCCTTCATCCTGGAGCAGGTGGCTCGCTGGCCATCCCCTGTGTGCCGCCCTGGTGTCGTGCTGTGCCGCAGTTACAAACAAACCTCACCCTGGCCCGAGGCCTGGACATTCTGGGATACAGTGATGTGGTTGATCTATAAGGGTGAGAAAGGAATCCCACCTGTACCGCCAGCCCCTACATTTATTTACATGGACCACGAGTTGTAAATCTGACCGCTGTATTCCTGGTCCTGACGAGTGGAGCTGGGGGTCTGGTCAGGGGTCCAGTGGGGTTGGTTGGCCCGCATATCCACCCGGAGGGAGAAGTGGAGTAACTCTTCACTGGGACAGCACATTGCCCCACACACCTGGGCACTCCTGTCAGTTGGTCTTGTACCCAACCTGTGGTCATAACGAACTATCTGGCCACATCCTGCATATGCGGTGAGCCCAGTACATTGCCCCACACACCAAGGAGCCCATTTGCATGCCGCAGGGACGTGGGAGTAAACGCCCGGGCCTAAATCCCGGCCCTTAATGCAGTCTGACACGTAATATCTGAAGTAAAAACCTCACTGCAGGTCCACTGGAGGGGGTTCGCAATCCTGGCCAAATAGTGTACCCAATCATCAAGAAAGCCCAGCGCGGCTCTGTTGCCACCAGGTGCGGTGACTGATACGACACCAAAGGTCAGCCTTACTAACAGAACAAGTAGCACACCCACCTCCTGCTGACCACCAGCATGGTCAATACAAAAAAGCGGGCGAAGATGGAGCATTTCGCCGCAATGGTCAGGCTCAGGCTGCTGCGCTCTCCCCCTCAACACCACTGGCAGAACAGGTAGATGTAACAGCCCTGAACCAGACACTGTTGGCACTAAAAAACAGTACAGACAACTTGGGAGCGAAGATTGACGCACTCACATGCAAAGTTGACATATCAGCGATCCAGATAGACAAGCTGTGCGGATGGATGACGGTGGCTGAACAAAGAATCGGTGAGGGTGAAGATAAGATAGCAACCCTGCAGAGTGAGATGGCTGCCCTACATCAGTCTGTGAAGAAGGTTATGGCCAAGAGTGAGGACCTGGAAGGCCGTTCTAGAAGAAATTATGTTTGCATAATGGGGGTGCCGGAGTCCACACATATAGACAATATGGAGAGGTTTGTGGAGCCCTTGTGATTGGCAATTATAGCAAGGACCATGCCATCAATATGCTATGCTTACAAGAGACACACCTAGCCCGGGACGCACCCATCCCGCATATGCCCGGCTGGAGCATACACAGATATGGCTCCTCATATTCAACCCACGCAAAGGGGGTCGCAAAGTACATTCACAGCTCCCTAAACTTAAGACTTCATGAGCACATTTGCGACGAGAAGGGGAGATGTGTTCTACTGGCTGGGGAGATCCTTGGGCAAAAACCTTTGCTGATAACTCTATATGCACCAAATACAGATTCACCTGAATTCTTCCATGCATGCACAAAACACATTCATACATGCCCGGGTTACAGCATCACATTGGTAGGCGACTTCAACATGGCCCTTACTCTTGAACTAGACAGAGGCTCCACTGCACAACTGTCCCTGCCACGAGCCACACTGGCGTGGCCCATTATAGCAAATCAATATGATCTGCACGACGTGTGGCGGGAGATCCACACAGACAAAAGGGAATATACCTACTTCTCAGACGTCCATGGCATCTCGTCTAGGATAGACTACATTATAGCCACCTCTGCCCTAATGAGAAGCGTAACAGAGTTCATCATATTGCCATGCACCCTCTCAGATCACTCCCCTGTCCTCGTGCACATGTCCAACCCACTGGGCCCCCCCTAGACAATTACAGTGGATGTTTAGAGCCACTGCACTGGAAGATGTGGAGTTCCGTTCAGAAATAGCCCAAGATATTCAGACATACTTCGCAGCGAATGCAAATTCTGGTCCTGACTCAGGGGTGATATGGGAGGCATTCAAGGCCTATGTGAGAGGTTGCTGCATCTCTAAGGAGGGAGGGGTACTAAAAGCACAAGAGTCTCCATGCGTAAACTGGAAGAAAAGTTTAAGGCCCTAGAAGTGCAGCAGGGGGAGCGGGTCACTGATAAAATACAGGGTCACTCAAAGAACTAGGGGAAGAAATGATGTCAATTGCAAATAGGGTGGAGAGGTTCATGGGTGACCCGATAGCAGCAATGAAATATAATGAAGGGGACTGCCTCCGCAGGACGCTAGCCAGGGAAATAAAACAGGAACGGCAGTTAACCCCATCATGGCTATCGAGAATCAAAATGGCAGCCTTGTTAAAGGCATGCAATATATTAATGCGACCTTCAGGGACTACTATAAGCAACTATACACTTCCCAAACCAGGGTGGAGCATGACAACATGCTGCAATACCTAGACAAAGTTGCGCTAGGTTGGTTGGACCCAGAAATAGAAGGCGAACTAAACAATCCAATCACAGAAGAGGAGATGCAGAAAGCTATTCTATCCCTCCCGAATGTGAAGGCCCCAGGTAATGACGGTTTTACCACAGAATTTTACAAGGCATATGTAGACATGCTGCGCCCCAACTTGAAAAATATGTACGATAACGCCCTGTCAACAGGTACCTTCCCTGAATCTACAAGAACGTTATTGATCACTGTTCTACTTAAACCTGATGAAGACCCCCAGAAGTGTTCTTCATATCGTCCCCTGTCCCTGGTTAATATTGACAATAAGATTATCGCGAAAATTCTAATGGACAGACTACTTCCACAAATCCCTGCACTGGTCCTCCTGGACCAGGAAGGGTTTGTACCGGGCCGTTCTTCTCAACACAACCGGAGGAGATTATTTGAACTAATGCACAGTGTTAACCCTGATATACCTATGGCGATCGCAGCACTAGACGCTGAGAAAGCGTTTGACTCGGTGGAATGGCCATTCCTATTTGAGGTACTCAGACGCTCTGGCATTGGTCTAATATTTATACAATGGGTTAAGCTGTTATATACAGCCAGAGGGTGGCGGTAAAAATGGATGGGATGATGTCGGATCTCATATATCCATCCAGGGGCACGAGACAGGGATGCCCTTTTTCTCCAACACTATTCGCCCTGGTGATGGAGCCCTTAGCATGCCACATTAGAGACCTGCACGCATATCGTAGGATACGACTTCAGTCACACCTTAACATCATATCATTATATGCAGATGACATCTTATTATATGTCAAACACCCTGAAGAGAATCTCCCACCCCCAGGTTTGGCAAACGCTTGGGTCTCAAAATCAATTGGACCAAGTCAAAATACTGCCCCTGAACCCAGCAGTGTGCCAAGCGAATATTGACTTAGATTTCCTTTGGTGCCCCTCTGGGATGCACTTATTTGGGTTTGATGGTGACAATTAACGTGGAAGACCTATACACCCATAATTATGTAAAAGTACTAGAGGCAATGGAACTGAAAGTAGACTCCTGGATACATCTACCCTTGTCCCAGGTGGCACGATCACCTTGGTGAAAATGGTCCTGTTACTCAAGCTATTATACATGTTTATTAATGTCCCTGTCTGGCCCCTGTGCAGTTTTTGGACCCGGGTCAGAAGCCTGATTATCAGACTGGCATGGGTGGGCAAACACCTGAGAGTGCCCTATGATACCCTCACCCTACCATACGAACAGGGCGGCCTAGAGTAGCCTGATCTATATGTGTATTACCTAACAGCCAAATACAATACATAGCGGGATGGGAAAAATACACCCCAGGCTACCCTGACTCTAAGATAGCCAGAGAAGCTGCACGCCGGGATGACATTAGGGGAATGCTGTGGGGTACGCAGCCCCGGATCCCAAGGAGAGAAGTACAACCCACGGCCATGACATGTAAGGCATGGGTTCGAATTTTGCACCTGACTGGCGCATCAACCACATATTCACCGAACCTCCCTTTATATAACTTTCATGGGATACCACTAACACACAAAAGATCTTTCCAAACCCTTTTTCAGAGATTAGGCAATTAGTGGACATATACAGAGCCGTAAGGTCTGAAAGACTGTACCATGCAGCAGTGAATAGCGTTGCCAAAAGTATCTGTCAGTATATACTACCTTTGTGCCTAAAAGAAGGTCAGGGTGCCGGGGGTGGGGGCTTGGGAATGTTTATGGTCACACTAGTGACGTGTAGTTGTATGTTATGTTGCTTAGTATAAGAAAAAATGCAATAAAGTTTTTTAAAAAAGGCATGCTCACAGATGAATGTAACTGCCAATTGATCAGCTGCAAGCACTTAATAATCCAGCCCCTGACCACAGTCTTTGCATGGTTTGAGGGAAGGCAAGACTGCAATGACTGAAATAGACAATGGACTAAAGTTTGTAAGGGTGGTATACTGAGATGTTTCAAGAGTTCTACAAGGTAAAGCACCCATTCACCACTTCTAGTCTAGAGCTTGGCTAGCCCAAATATGAGCACCTAGAAAGCAGGCAGAGTGGTAAAACCCCACTCAAACTGTAGACCTAACATAAATTACCACAATAGGAATGATATGCTATGATAAGGCATTTATAACGCGCCTATACACAAGTGTTTCAAGGTGCGATTAGGCAAGGGAGGGGGAACAGAGTGAAGACTGAGAAAACGATTTTACTAGGCCTGTTGACATTGAGATCGCGCAAGTGCAGAGGAGGGGGAAAAGTGCAGGGGGAAGAGGCGGGGAACGGGGCAGTGCATAGGATAAACAGTAAAATAAATAAAGACAATACATAAAAGTATTTGTATTTGTATTTATTGTCTTTAATCCAAAACGCTTTACATTTTAACAACTGGATACATATAACATTATAACAGTAGAAGCAATTTACAATTAAGAATCAAAACAACAAAACAGTAAGTAGAACTGTGAGGGGAGAGGGAAGGGTGAGGAGGAGACGGAGGAGGGAAACAGAAGGGCTATAAGGGCGAGAATGGGGGAGGGTGGAGGGAAGGGGAGGTAGAAGATCAAGGGGAAGAGCCAAGGAAGCAGAGGGAATGAGAGGCGGGGAGGGTTTCATGGCAGGGAATGCAGAAGGAAAGATTTCAGGGAAGTGCGGAAGGAGGAGAAGGTAGGTATAGAGTGGATTGAGAGAGGTAAGGAGTTCCAGTGCAGGGGGGCTAGGAGATGGAAGGAGCAGAAACAGGAGGGGGCACACGTGGAAGGAGGAACAGTGAGAAGGAAGTGGTCAGCAGAATGAAGGGAGCGGGAAGGAGTGTAGAAAGAGAGGAGAGAGGAGAGATAAGGGGGAGCAAGGTCATGGAGAGATTTAAAGACCAAACAGAGGAAATTAAATTTAAGTTGGGAGTGAAAGGGAATCCAGCCAAGGGGAGAAAGGGAAGTAGAAATGGAGTCTCGGAAGGCAAGGAGACAGAGGGTACGGACGGCAGAATGGTAGATAGATTTGAGGGGGGCGAGGTGAGAAGTAGGTAGTCCAAAGAGTAAGAAGGAGCAGTAGAAGAGGCGAGAGAAGATAAGGGAGGAGATTAAAAGTTTAGTAGCATGGAAAGTGAGAGAGGAGCAGACTTTGCGAATATTGAAGAGTTGGAAGCGACAGGCGCGATAGGTGAGAAATATGATGGCAAAAGGAGAGGGAGGAGTCAAAGTGAATGCCTAAATTGCAAGTGTGGACAGAGAAAGGAAGATTAGAGCAGGGAAAGTGAATGAAAGGTGGAGGGGAGGGAGAGGGAAGGGAATTGGAAGGGAAAAATAAGACTTCAGTCTTATCCGTATTGAGGGAAATAAAGTGGGATGACAGCCAGTTTTTAATGGCAGTAAGACAGGAAGTGAGTTAAGGTGGAGATCGGAGAGAAGGAAGAGAAGGAAATGAAGAGCTGGGTGTCATCGGCATAGAAATGATGAGAAATACTGAAAGAAGAGATAACAGGGGCAAGGAGAGAGGTGTAGAGTGAGAATAGGAAAGGGCCAAGAACCGAACCTTGGGGTACACCGTATTCCAAAGGCAGGGTTGACGAGGAACGGCCGCCCCAGGAGACAGTGAATGAGCGGGAGTAGAGGTAAGAGGAGAGCCAGTTAAGAACAGAGCCTTTGAAACCAAAGGAAGCAAGAGTGTTGCGAAGAAGGGGGTGATCAACAGTGTCAAAAGCAGCAGAGAGGTCAAGAGGAATAAGGACAGAGGATTGGTTAGAGTGTCGAGCGGAGAGAATGGAGTTGAGGATGTAGGTGAGGGCCGTTTCAGGAGAGTGTTTAAGTCGGAAGCCAGATTGAGAGGAGGGTAGGAGAATAAGATTGGTGACAAAGGCTGTGGGGATACAGAAGAGTCCCCGAGTGTAAGGTTTGCCAGGGGGGGGGCAGTGCAGGTGGGCAACTGCCAGGGAGCTCGAAAAAGAAGATATTTAGGAAGAGAGAGTTGAAGGTATTGAGGCCCCAGGCCCCTGAAGGCCTTGTGGACAACGCAGAGAGTTTTGAACGTAATCCTCGCCGGCACTGGGAGCCAGTGGAGAGATTTCAGTCCTGGAGAGATACGATCCCTGGGCTTGAGGCCAAGGACAAATCCTGTCAGTCCTGCTTTGAATGAGTTGCAGAGGGCAGAGATTTAGAAAGGCTGTTGCAGTAGTCCAGCCAAGAGAGAACCAGAGTTCTGGAGACAGTGAGCTTCTGGGGGAAGGTGAGAAAAGGGGGGAAGGTGAGGAAAGGAAGAATACCTCTGAGAAGGTGCAGCTGGTAGTGTGACTTCTTAGAGACGTCGGAGATGTGAGGAGAGAAGGAGAGTGTGGAGTCGAAGATGACATGGAGGTTTTTAGCCTCACAGGTGGGAGCACGAAGAGGGCCAAGAGAGGCCGGCCAGAGAGTGACAGGAAAGGAGGGAGCAGGTGATCCGATGAGGATAATCTCGGTCTTACTGGCATTAAGGCAGAGTTCATTGGTGGCACCCCACTCCTGGATAGCAGACAGACAATCAGAGATGAGAGAAGGAGAAGAAGTGGCGGAAGGAAGCCTCAAAATGAGTTAAGTGTCATCCGCATAGCACTGAAAGTTGGGGCAGAGAGCGGCAATGTGGTGGGCAAGAAGTGCCAGGTATTGGTTGAACCGCCAGGGAGAGAGGTTATACCCCTGGGGAACACCACAGGTAGAGATAGAGATAGAGTAGAGGAAGGACCCAAGTTGTACCTGGAAGGGTCACTCGGAGGGGAAAAAGGTCAGCCAAGCCAGGGCCTAATCAGTGATACCCAGGTTATCACATATACAGTTGTGCAGGATGGCATGGTTGACCATGTCAAAGGTAGAAGAGAGGTAAGATGAGGACACAGGGGGTGTTGGAATCGAGTTTGGAGAGCAGGTCTTCACGGTTGTTCAGGAGAGCAGTTTCTGTGATTCTGTGAAGCCAGACTGATGGTCATGGAGACTACCAACAGATTCAGTGAGAAGATTAAACTGGGAGAAGGCCAGCCTTTCCAGGAGTTTGCCCAGGAAAGGAGTGATAGAGATAGGGTGATAGTTATCCGGGCAGGACGGGTCGGCTGAGGGTTTCTTAAGAAGAGGGTGCACAAGGGAGTGCTTCAGGGGGGAAGGGAAGGCTCCACTGGCGAAAGAGTGGTTACAGAAGTCAGCTATAGCAGGAGCCAGGGTGTCAATGTGGTCCTTGATGGTTTTGGAGGAACAGGGGTGAACCTGTTTTGACGAGACTGTCATAGATCGGACATGTCTAGAAACCTTGTCTGGGGAGAAGAAGGGAAAGGCAGAGAAGGCGGGAGAGGAGGTGGCTGAAGAAGGGCTGGAGTAAGAGCAGGGAGTAGAGGGGTGAGGAGGAGAGGACGAGAGGGAGGACAGGATGTCCTGAGTTTTAGAGATAAAATGAGAAGCCAGGGCTGTGCAGAGGGCCTGGGAGGGGAGGTAGAAACTGCAGCAGGATTGGCCAGATCCTTGCAGATTTTAAAGAGTTTGGCAGAGTTGTTAGATGCCGCAGAGACGCAGACTTGGATGTGGGCTTTCTTCTTGGTGTGGACAGAGAGTATTGCCTCTGGAGCAGGTGGCAGGCCAGTTTGTCAGAGGATTGCGTTTAAGGGTGGCGACGTCTGAGTCGTAACAGGAGTTGCACTTGGCTTTGGCCTTCAAGCGGATCCTAATGACAGGGGAAATAACATAGAGAGTATCAGATATAGCAGTGTGGAGCTTGGAAAGGACTATGGCAGGAGGTGAGTCAGCCAGAGGGGGACAGGGGTTGAGAAAGTAGCAGAAAAAGCCTCCACTGACACACGCTTCATGGGTCAGATAACCGAGAAGGTTGGTAGAAGTGCTGGAGTTGGCTTGGCCTAAGGGGTGGAGAGAGAGAGCTCTGGGAGGAAAGGAGAAAGTGATCACTCCAGGAGAGAGGCATGGTGAAGGGGTAGAGATCAGAACGTCAAGAGTGTACCCTGCAGAGTGAGTTAGGCCAGAGGGGAGTATAGAGGGTGAAAGAGAGTCACAGAGATCGCGAAAGAGTCCATAGGAAGGACAGGAAGCATCCAGGTGGATGTTAAAGTCTCCAAGAAGGAGGAGTTGAGTGGTTGAGCCAGGAGGGAAGAGGAGAGGTCTGCCCACTCAGAGAGGAAGGAGGAGATCTGGCCAGGTGACCGATAGATGATAGCCACAGTAAGGCAATGGCTAGGAGAGAGAGAGAGAGCCTGCAGACGAGGCTTTCGAAAGAGGAGTAAGCCTGCATAGGAATGAAAGAGGCAGGAATCCACTTGGGGAAGATCAGGGATACAACCCCTCCAGAACGGTTGGACATGGGCACAGAGAGGATCTTGTAGCCTTCAGGGAGGAGAGTGTCAATGCTCGTGACAGAGCTGGCTGTGAACCATGTCTCAGTGAGACCGAGGACATCATGGTCAAGTTCTTACAGGAGGCGGCAGATGTCAGAGGAGTGTTTGACAGCTGATCGAGAGTTAAAAATGGCAATATGGAGAAGGTTAGCAAAACAGAAAGGTGATGGCTGGAAGGTTTTGAAATAATCATAACCACGGGCAAAGCTCTGGGCAACCCTCCAGACCATCGTTTTTCAGCCTGCCAAGCCATTACAGAAGGGGAAAAACCATATGCAAATCAGGCTTGGTCCTACCCCAAAAGGGGCAGTCCAGCCCGAACTGCTAGGTCACATCCCTTCTGCACGAGACCACAAGCATCCCCAGACATGTTTCAGCCTTTTGGGCGTCATCAGTGAGGAGTAGCTTGGGTCTCTAGGCCCGGCAGACTCGGGACCCACGTCTGGGCATACCCGTCCCACTCGGGGTGACTTTAGCAAAACAGAAAGGTGATGGCTGGAAGGTACTCCTCACTGATGAGCCCCAACAAGGGCGAAACATGTTTGGGGATGCTTGTGGTCTCGTGCAGAAGGGATGTGGCCTAGCAGTTCGGGCTGGACTGCCCCTTTTGGGGTGGGGCCAAGCCTGATTTGCATATGGTCTTTCCCTTCTGTAATGGCTTGGCAGGCGAAGAACGGTGGTCTGGAGGGTTGCCCAGAGCATTGCCAGTGGTTAAGATTAAGTCTAAACCTTCCAGCCATCACCTCTTTGTTTTTGCTATGTCACCCCGAGTGGGACGGGTATGCCCAGACGTGGGTCCCGTGCCTGCTGGGCCTAGAGACCCAAGCTACTCCTCACTGATGAGCCCCAACAAGGGCGAAACATGTTTGGGGATGCTTGTGGTCTCGTGCAGAAGGGATGTGGCCTAGCAGTTCGG
Source organism: Ambystoma mexicanum (assembly GCF_040938575.1). Classification (NCBI taxonomy): domain Eukaryota; kingdom Metazoa; phylum Chordata; class Amphibia; order Caudata; family Ambystomatidae; genus Ambystoma; species Ambystoma mexicanum. The sequence goes on along the minus strand of NC_090923.1, from coordinate 409,919,310 downwards.
GCTGGACTGCCCCTTTTGGGGTGGGGCCAAGCCTGATTTGCATATGGTCTTTCCCTTCTGTAATGGCTTGGCAGGCGAAGAACGGTGGTCTGGAGGGTTGCCCAGAGCATTGCCAGTGGTTAAGATTAAGTCTAAACCTTCCAGCCATCACCTCTTTGTTTTTGCTATGTCACCCCGAGTGGGACGGGTATGCCCAGACGTGGGTCCCGTGCCTGCTGGGCCTAGAGACCCAAGCTACTCCTCACTGATGAGCCCCAACAAGGGCGAAACATGTTTGGGGATGCTTGTGGTCTCGTGCAGAAGGGATGTGGCCTAGCAGTTCGGGCTGGACTGCCCCTTTTGGGGTGGGGCCAAGCCTGATTTGCATATGGTCTTTCCCTTCTGTAATGGCTTGGCAGGCGAAGAACGGTGGTCTGGAGGGTTGCCCAGAGCATTGCCAGTGGTTAAGATTAAGTCTAAACCTTCCAGCCATCACCTCTTTGTTTTTGCTATGTCACCCCGAGTGGGACGGGTATGCCCAGACGTGGGTCCCGTGCCTGCTGGGCCTAGAGACCCAAGCTACTCCTCACTGATGAGCCCCAACAAGGGCGAAACATGTTTGGGGATGCTTGTGGTCTCGTGCAGAAGGGATGTGGCCTAGCAGTTCGGGCTGGACTGCCCCTTTTGGGGTGGGGCCAAGCCTGATTTGCATATGGTCTTTCCCTTCTGTAATGGCTTGGCAGGCGAAGAACGGTGGTCTGGAGGGTTGCCCAGAGCATTGCCAGTGGTTAAGATTAAGTCTAAACCTTCCAGCCATCACCTCTTTGTTTTTGCTATGTCACCCCGAGTGGGACGGGTATGCCCAGACGTGGGTCCCGTGCCTGCTGGGCCTAGAGACCCAAGCTACTCCTCACTGATGAGCCCCAACAAGGGCGAAACATGTTTGGGGATGCTTGTGGTCTCGTGCAGAAGGGATGTGGCCTAGCAGTTCGGGCTGGACTGCCCCTTTTGGGGTGGGGCCAAGCCTGATTTGCATATGGTCTTTCCCTTCTGTAATGGCTTGGCAGGCGAAGAACGGTGGTCTGGAGGGTTGCCCAGAGCATTGCCAGTGGTTAAGATTAAGTCTAAACCTTCCAGCCATCACCTCTTTGTTTTTGCTATGTCACCCCGAGTGGGACGGGTATGCCCAGACGTGGGTCCCGTGCCTGCTGGGCCTAGAGACCCAAGCTACTCCTCACTGATGAGCCCCAACAAGGGCGAAACATGTTTGGGGATGCTTGTGGTCTCGTGCAGAAGGGATGTGGCCTAGCAGTTCGGGCTGGACTGCCCCTTTTGGGGTGGGGCCAAGCCTGATTTGCATATGGTCTTTCCCTTCTGTAATGGCTTGGCAGGCGAAGAACGGTGGTCTGGAGGGTTGCCCAGAGCATTGCCAGTGGTTAAGATTAAGTCTAAACCTTCCAGCCATCACCTCTTTGTTTTTGCTATGTCACCCCGAGTGGGACGGGTATGCCCAGACGTGGGTCCCGTGCCTGCTGGGCCTAGAGACCCAAGCTACTCCTCACTGATGAGCCCCAACAAGGGCGAAACATGTTTGGGGATGCTTGTGGTCTCGTGCAGAAGGGATGTGGCCTAGCAGTTCGGGCTGGACTGCCCCTTTTGGGGTGGGGCCAAGCCTGATTTGCATATGGTCTTTCCCTTCTGTAATGGCTTGGCAGGCGAAGAACGGTGGTCTGGAGGGTTGCCCAGAGCATTGCCAGTGGTTAAGATTAAGTCTAAACCTTCCAGCCATCACCTCTTTGTTTTTGCTATGTCACCCCGAGTGGGACGGGTATGCCCAGACGTGGGTCCCGTGCCTGCTGGGCCTAGAGACCCAAGCTACTCCTCACTGATGAGCCCCAACAAGGGCGAAACATGTTTGGGGATGCTTGTGGTCTCGTGCAGAAGGGATGTGGCCTAGCAGTTCGGGCTGGACTGCCCCTTTTGGGGTGGGGCCAAGCCTGATTTGCATATGGTCTTTCCCTTCTGTAATGGCTTGGCAGGCGAAGAACGGTGGTCTGGAGGGTTGCCCAGAGCATTGCCAGTGGTTAAGATTAAGTCTAAACCTTCCAGCCATCACCTCTTTGTTTTTGCTATGTCACCCCGAGTGGGACGGGTATGCCCAGACGTGGGTCCCGTGCCTGCTGGGCCTAGAGACCCAAGCTACTCCTCACTGATGAGCCCCAACAAGGGCGAAACATGTTTGGGGATGCTTGTGGTCTCGTGCAGAAGGGATGTGGCCTAGCAGTTCGGGCTGGACTGCCCCTTTTGGGGTGGGGCCAAGCCTGATTTGCATATGGTCTTTCCCTTCTGTAATGGCTTGGCAGGCGAAGAACGGTGGTCTGGAGGGTTGCCCAGAGCATTGCCAGTGGTTAAGATTAAGTCTAAACCTTCCAGCCATCACCTCTTTGTTTTTGCTATGTCACCCCGAGTGGGACGGGTATGCCCAGATGTGGGTCCCGTGCCTGCTGGGCCTAGAGACCCAAGCTACTCCTCACTGATGAGCCCCAACAAGGGCGAAACATGTTTGGGGATGCTTGTGGTCTCGTGCAGAAGGGATGTGGCCTAGCAGTTCGGGCTGGACTGCCCCTTTTGGGGTGGGGCCAAGCCTGATTTGCATATGGTCTTTCCCTTCTGTAATGGCTTGGCAGGCGAAGAACGGTGGTCTGGAGGGTTGCCCAGAGCATTGCCAGTGGTTAAGATTAAGTCTAAACCTTCCAGCCATCACCTCTTTGTTTTTGCTATGTCACCCCGAGTGGGACGGGTATGCCCAGACGTGGGTCCCGTGCCTGCTGGGCCTAGAGACCCAAGCTACTCCTCACTGATGAGCCCCAACAAGGGCGAAACATGTTTGGGGATGCTTGTGGTCTCGTGCAGAAGGGATGTGGCCTAGCAGTTCGGGCTGGACTGCCCCTTTTGGGGTGGGGCCAAGCCTGATTTGCATATGGTCTTTCCCTTCTGTAATGGCTTGGCAGGCGAAGAACGGTGGTCTGGAGGGTTGCCCAGAGCATTGCCAGTGGTTAAGATTAAGTCTAAACCTTCCAGCCATCACCTCTTTGTTTTTGCTATGTCACCCCGAGTGGGACGGGTATGCCCAGACGTGGGTCCCGTGCCTGCTGGGCCTAGAGACCCAAGCTACTCCTCACTGATGAGCCCCAACAAGGGCGAAACATGTTTGGGGATGCTTGTGGTCTCGTGCAGAAGGGATGTGGCCTAGCAGTTCGGGCTGGACTGCCCCTTTTGGGGTGGGGCCAAGCCTGATTTGCATATGGTCTTTCCCTTCTGTAATGGCTTGGCAGGCGAAGAACGGTGGTCTGGAGGGTTGCCCAGAGCATTGCCAGTGGTTAAGATTAAGTCTAAACCTTCCAGCCATCACCTCTTTGTTTTTGCTATGTCACCCCGAGTGGGACGGGTATGCCCAGACGTGGGTCCCGTGCCTGCTGGGCCTAGAGACCCAAGCTACTCCTCACTGATGAGCCCCAACAAGGGCGAAACATGTTTGGGGATGCTTGTGGTCTCGTGCAGAAGGGATGTGGCCTAGCAGTTCGGGCTGGACTGCCCCTTTTGGGGTGGGGCCAAGCCTGATTTGCATATGGTCTTTCCCTTCTGTAATGGCTTGGCAGGCGAAGAACGGTGGTCTGGAGGGTTGCCCAGAGCATTGCCAGTGGTTAAGATTAAGTCTAAACCTTCCAGCCATCACCTCTTTGTTTTTGCTATGTCACCCCGAGTGGGACGGGTATGCCCAGACGTGGGTCCCGTGCCTGCTGGGCCTAGAGACCCAAGCTACTCCTCACTGATGAGCCCCAACAAGGGCGAAACATGTTTGGGGATGCTTGTGGTCTCGTGCAGAAGGGATGTGGCCTAGCAGTTCGGGCTGGACTGCCCCTTTTGGGGTGGGGCCAAGCCTGATTTGCATATGGTCTTTCCCTTCTGTAATGGCTTGGCAGGCGAAGAACGGTGGTCTGGAGGGTTGCCCAGAGCATTGCCAGTGGTTAAGATTAAGTCTAAACCTTCCAGCCATCACCTCTTTGTTTTTGCTATGTCACCCCGAGTGGGACGGGTATGCCCAGACGTGGGTCCCGTGCCTGCTGGGCCTAGAGACCCAAGCTACTCCTCACTGATGAGCCCCAACAAGGGCGAAACATGTTTGGGGATGCTTGTGGTCTCGTGCAGAAGGGATGTGGCCTAGCAGTTCGGGCTGGACTGCCCCTTTTGGGGTGGGGCCAAGCCTGATTTGCATATGGTCTTTCCCTTCTGTAATGGCTTGGCAGGCGAAGAACGGTGGTCTGGAGGGTTGCCCAGAGCATTGCCAGTGGTTAAGATTAAGTCTAAACCTTCCAGCCATCACCTCTTTGTTTTTGTAATATGGAGAAGGTTGCCATCCTTTAAAAACTTCTGGGGAGGGGTACAAATCAGAGGGATACCTTGCAGAGGTGTAGAAGAAGCCTGAGGGGGGCAGAAGAGGAAGGAGGAGAGGGCAAGGTGGCCAAGGAGGAGACAGCAGGGGGAGGCAAGGAAGCAGTGGAGGGGAGAGTGGGGATTGCAGGAGAAGGGAGGAAATTTATGAGGCGTGGGAAGCATCTATCAAAGAGGAGAATACAGGCTTGGGGGCCTAGGACCAAGACTGTACCATTCAGGTAAACATTTATGATGACCTTAGAGGAGTCGAGGAGGCCAGGATGGCCTCCCAACGGGTGCCACCATTAATGGGAGAAGAAGAGAGAGGAGAAAGCACAGAGACCATATGGAGAGTCCATAGGTCTGGTGAGGGAAAGACAAAGAGGATGTCGTGAGGGTTTGCCTAGAGGAGGCACTGGTATAGATGTCAGGGATAGGGAGGCCTGGGTTGGAGACCAGGAAGTCCCTTTCAAACTTCTTCCTACCAGATTTAGTGAGGAGAGCAGGATAGTGGATAGAGAAGCAGTTAGAAAAGATAAGAGGGACAGAGAGCACCATAGAGTAGGTGGGGAGAGGAGAGAAGAGGAAGGGGGAGGGAGAGGAGAACACTAGAGAAGGACGTAGGGAGGGACGCAAGCAGACTAGACAGAGAGTGGAATAGAATGCAAAACAGTAACAAACAGAAAGGATGCCGAAAAGACCAAAGAAAGGGAGGGTCCAGGTTAAAGCAGCCTCTAACAAGTGCAGGGAATCTATGAATAAGTCAACAGGACAGAGCATTAAAAACAGGCTGTGAAATACCACTAACCACTGCATGTTTCTATATGCGTCCACCACTAAGCCACCTTTTCTAGTAGAGATTCACAGGTATTGCCATGATTTATCCCATGACACTGGAACAATCAGTCACTGTGTGGGTACCACCATTGTTTCTTATATGCCAGTGATGCCCCACGAGAATGCCTTGACCTCCACACCCCACTGCCCATGTTCTGCCACACCACCACCAGGCTTGGTCAACCTTCAGTGCCCCAGTTAAGGAGCACGGAGAGGCTTCCGTAAATGTGTGGTCTTAACACATGCACTTCATTTGCACATGAAGATGTTCCAAGGTTTCACAAAGGCAGAGACAACGTCATGGAATCCATTGATGATCCAAGCATCAAGATTTTTCCAAACACCACAGACCCTGTTGCCATCAAATTATGGAATGTTCACTTTTCCCATTTCTTGAATATTACTCCAAATTTGAGGATCACTCCAGAACCTGGCCATGCTCAGAACAGCACCATTTTGCTCCCCTAAAAATTGGACGAAAAAACTCAATGGGCTGGGTCGCATAGATACATGTTTTGAAGACTAATAAAACAACAAACTATTTCTGGACTGAAGACCCATTACTCCCCATTAATCCTGCTGGAGTCTGTCTGTCATTTTTTTAAGACTCCTCTATTTAAGATCATGTTATGGGGAGCCTCATGCTAGATGTTTCTTTCCAAAGATGCTTACCTGACAACCCTGAAGGCTTTGAAAGAGAAAACAGGTTAGCTTTTTCCTGTTTTAGAAGAAGGCTAGCAGCATTCTTTCTGACTGTACTTTGGGGATATCACTGGGGGATTCTCTATTTATCTCTATAAATTAAAGATCAAGTCCTGAATGACTGACTGACTTACTCATCAGCGCCCAGCTCAATCCCTGTAACATAAGTGCATGAAATTTGGAAGGTACATTGTTTTTATGACGTAGGCAACCACCAATGAAGGATTTTGGGAAATTCTGTCCCTAAGGTGGTGAAAAGGGGGGGGAATGTTGTTATGAGGATACCTATATCTCAAAAACCGTGCATTTTACAGAAGTGAAAATTGGTAGCTTCTTCAAAAATAGAGAACCACGTGTTTTACCATTTTCCAAATATCCAGTCCTGGGAGGTGGAAAGGGGGGTGAATTTGGCTGCCGAAATCAATACGCTACTTATTAATTCTTTCAGAGAAGTCCAAATGGATTACAAATCTCTAAACTCAGTGGTTCAAAGTGATGACGCAGTGCACTACCCCGTTGGGTCCTTGAACACTTTAGATCCTCCTGGTCTTCCCGAACACAAACTTCTTATCAAAGTGAGAGCACCTGTGATATTATTGCAGAACCTCAATCCATCTAAGCTCTGTAATGGCACCAGATTGTGAGTGAAATCTCTCCACAGAAATGTGATTGAGGCTAAGGTGCTATCCGGTTTGGGCAAGGGGAAGTCAGTGTTCATACTACGAATACCTCTTATACCTTCAGAATATCCATTTGAATTCAAAAGACTTCAGTTCTCTTTAAAGATTTGTTTCTGTCACGACTCGATCCCTTCGCTCCCGTTCCCACCACTTGGGGGCATAATTTGGGGTTTATTCCCTACTGGACTTTTCCTCCGAACCTTATGCTACAGTGCTGTGATGAATTGGGAGCGCTAAATCCCTATTTTCCAAGCTACTTCCCTTCCGGATCCATTCCAGGTTTTTGGCAGCCAGCATGCTTCTTTAACCAAATGACTATGCTTCCCAGAATGCCTGGCCCACTGCTTCACCTCCACCCTTGCAGGACAAGGTTGGGTGGAGGATAGGCAACACCTGTGGCTGCAGGTGCAGCAGTCAGCACACCTGAGGTGTGTGCTCGTTAAGCAGCTTTAAAAGCCTCAGTCATACTTCAGTCCAGCGCTGGTCATCGTTTGCAGTGTTCCTGTTGTGACTAGTCCCTTGTTCCTTGTTCCTTGCCTTTGTACCTAGTTCCTAGTTCCTGTTTTCTTGTTCCTCCGCCCTGAATTTCGGATTCATGCGCTAATTGATTTCTGCTCCCTTGATTCCCTTTTTGTCTTCCTCTGTTTGCAGGCAGCATTTCTCAGTGCTTTCCCCTTTTAGATGCAGCTCAGTTTGTCTGTGTTCTATATTTCTTTGACTCTGTCCTTTGCTGCTGTAAACCCGTATGCCTTAGCCTTCCTCTTAGATTAGCTTCCTGTCTTTTCCTTGGAGGGGTAGGGGGATGTTTGCATTGGTTATTTCGTTTTTCCATGCTCCTGATCCTTACTTTCTATTGGGATCCATTCCATGTTTTCCATTGCACTTCTGCATTTATTTCCCATTTGATTATTAGGTGTGGTGTGCGGTTGTAGCTAGCTCCTGTGTGAATGCTTATGTTTTCCTCACTAATTTGTAATCACTATTCCAATTTAGGTATTTAGTTTTCCTCCCATTGCTGTTATAGCCTTTCTGGGTCCCAGTTTCACCAACAGGATTCGTGGGCTAGCTGACATTCAAGAGGTTTATCTCGTCCTCGTGAGTATGGTTCTTTAGTTCCCTTATTTAATACCATCAAGAGTGTTAGTTCACAGATCCTGTCATTGCTTGCCCTCCACGTGGGTTTAGCGCTGTCAGTACCTGTAACAGCAATTGGGGGTAAGGCGCTTGCCGACTTTCCTCGCGGTCAGGTGCTTACCCCACATCCCTTTTCATATATTGGTTTTGTTGTCACACTCTATTTGCACTCCTGGGTTCTAGCATACATGAGTCGTTGTTCCCGTGTGCACGTAGTTTAATTTGAAGCTATTCACTGTGTGATTTAGTGCACATTTCCCTTGCCATATTCGCTGCCTTTGTACTCGCCTGACTAATCCTGACAGAATGACCAGCCAAAAATTCCCATTGAATATGGCAAGTTTAAGAAAGAAAGGCAGCAAGGCCTCTAACAAGTTTGTACAGAAAGCTTCCCCTACATTTACCGGTGACAATCAAATCACTAGTCCTGACTTAAATGAACTCCTTGTCACGAATGGGCATTTACGTGCAAAGTATTTTTCCCATAGGATGGCACATCCTACATTGCCTGATCCTAGTTCTGTCTTTTGTTTTGATCCCGATTCTATGTCAGCGCAAGCCTTAGCCGCAGAAAACAACACACTGTTAGACTTATTATACAAGAGTACCTCTGTTGTTGAACCCCATGATTCCAGTTGTGCTTCACCTCAGATAGAACAGTTTCATGGTACAAACATAAAGAATGGAGGGGTTCCTTGCATAACTTCTGTTTTCTACCCTCAGTCTAAAGCATACTCCTTTGCACAGGTACATACTGTAGTCCCTAATGCCAAGAGGTCTAATGTCAATAGTTTGCTTAAGGGAAACACAGACCAAGTTGGTAAGAGAAACTATAAATCACAGAACCTGCAAGCAGTAGAGGACAATGTACAATCGGTGCACATCCAGCTTGCTAGTGCAGGATCGAGCCCTGATGCCACTATGCCTCCCCCTGTGCCTACTGATAGTGATGTACAGTTAATGCAGGGAATGCTAAGAGCTAAGCTTGAGGAGTTAAGACAAGAATTCATTTCTTTACAAGAGGAGAATAAAACCTTGCACTCTTTACTGAATACACCTCAGACTTTATCTGTTGATGTTGAGGAAGTGAACACTGTTCAGCCCCTGAGTGCAGAGACTTTGGTAAACCATGATATTTGTCAATATATTAGATCTATTGGGAGTGAAGGTCTTTCGTCTAGCACAGCGCTTAATCTGGGCACAGTTTCTAACAATTGTTCTGCTGTTTGTCAGGGATTGCAGTTAGCTGAAGATTTACAAGCCACTCCTTTACCTAAAATTTCCTGTGTAGCAGTTTGTCATAATTCTGAGCTAGCACACATACAAGCTTCTGATTTCCAAACACAATCCACAATGGTGGCATACACAGATTCAGTCACTACAGTAGGCTTAGGCCCTGCTCTTGATACAGCTGCTGAGACTGAAGTAGATGTTCAAGCTGATGTGGAAAACGATGTTACCTCTGGGTTCACTCTTCCTTCTGTCAATTCTGATCAATGCGAACAGTCAGAGACAGTACAGATTTCATGTTCTGATGGACTCATTCCACAGTATACAGAACCAAAAAACCGGCAGGCGATTCCTGAACTGTTGATTGTTAATCTGCCTCTTTCAGAAGCTAAAACAGTGGAATGGACAATTGACGAAATCCTGATTAACAGAGACTTTACTATGGTGATTCCACTGGTTGATTTTGACTTCTACAAAGAAAGAGACTCTGTGTCACCCACTAAAGAAAGGGACTGCAAGGGTACAGCTCAGTCTTTGGTTACTGGTGCCAAGGAGTCTACTGCCCTAAAGGTGCCCTCCATTCCTGAGCCACCAATGTGTCTGTCAACTTCTGAGACTTCTGTCTGTCCTCCTACAACCATTGACTCTTCTATGATCCAATCCACAGCCCTGCAGTCATCTTTGACACACGTGTCTTCAACCAATGAACCGCTGCCATGTCTGCCATTTACTCAAGAGCCAGTCCCAAAGACCTGGACATGTTTGTATCCAGCAACCGAGATTGCTTCAGCTTGCATGCCTTCAGCCTCAAGGTTTCCCCTGGCCTGCCTGTCTTCAGCTACAGTGACTCATCCTGCAGATCATCCTTCAGCTTTAGAGCCTCCGGTAGTCCATCAAAAGTGCATGTCTTCAGTCCCGGAGTATACTGAGTATTTGCCTTCAGTTCATGAGACGCCTGTATCCTGCTTAGCCTCGCTGCCAATATCAGAGGTATACCTGTCTACACCATCAGATCCTGCTGTATTTTCTTCTGCTCCAGCGATTCCTCCTGAATCCCAACCATTTACTGTCGATGAACGTCTAGCTTGCCTTTCTTTTGCTTCAGGAGGAGCACCAGAATGCCTGCCTTTTCCACAAGACGATTTTCACAACTGCTTCACTTTAGCATCAGAGCCTCGTAAAAAAAAAAGCATCAGAGTTTGAGACTTTTGCCAGCTCCCGCTTCAGAGTCATCAAGCTGGACCAAGTGGTGAGTCAGAACCACTCACCTGGGTGTGCACAGGGGGTGGTGCAGACCGGCGTATTACCTACAGGACTTGTGCAACAGAATTCCGCCAAGAAGCACCAGTTGGGTGCTAGTAGCCAAAGGAAGGGAATGACTGCTGCAGTTCAAAATGTGTCTGTTATTGCTCCTTCTGCGAGTATGCCTGAAATACCAAGTACTGCGTCTATCACTCCTATCAGTATGCCAAACGTCCCTGCTGTTGTATCCCACGTGCAACAAGGTGGTTACACGACTGTCACCAGGAGTACCAGCCTTGTACAACCCATTGGACTTTCAGGTCTCCAAGGCGTAGAACATGTGCAGTCAAACCTTAGTCACTTTCAACCACAAGCCTTTTCCCAGATGGATGACAGAAGAAAATCTGAACCTCTACCTCAGCTGCCACCTTCTCTAATGGCTGAACATAAACCTTTCCTGAAGCCAGCAATTTCCTCACCTCCCGCATGTCCACTCTCGGCAGAAAGGCAAACAGGGCTTCTACCATTGTCTAAGGCATGTTGCACCAGCCTGCCTCCCTCCTCAAAGACTTATAAGGGTCCACTCCCAGTGACTGAGCTTCCTCGACCTTCCAACTCTGCTTCAGGTCCTGCAAGTCCTTCATACCTTTCTTCGAACCATGAGTCTCTTCCTCACCAGAAGCCACCGTTTCCATCAGTACCACCTCCAAAGACAAAGTGCTCCTATCATGGAAGTCCATCTGCCTTTGCCCACAGGCCACCATTTCCATCAGTGCCACCTCCAAAGAAAAAGCACTCCCATCATGGAAAGAAGATGTCTCGTGCGGGTGGCGGGCACCCGAAGACGGCCGTAGGAGGGGGTATACTGTCACGACTCGATCCCTTCGCTCCCGTTCCCACCACTTGGGGGCATAATTTGGGGTTTATTCCCTACTGGACTTTTCCTCCGAACCTTATGCTACAGTGCTGTGATGAATTGGGAGCGCTAAATCCCTATTTTCCAAGCTACTTCCCTTCCGGATCCATTCCAGGTTTTTGGCAGCCAGCATGCTTCTTTAACCAAATGACTATGCTTCCCAGAATGCCTGGCCCACTGCTTCACCTCCACCCTTGCAGGACAAGGTTGGGTGGAGGATAGGCAACACCTGTGGCTGCAGGTGCAGCAGTCAGCACACCTGAGGTGTGTGCTCGTTAAGCAGCTTTAAAAGCCTCAGTCATACTTCAGTCCAGCGCTGGTCATCGTTTGCAGTGTTCCTGTTGTGACTAGTCCCTTGTTCCTTGTTCCTTGCCTTTCTACCTAGTTCCTAGTTCCTGTTTTCTTGTTCCTCCGCCCTGAATTTCGGATTCATGCGCTAATTGATTTCTGCTCCCTTGATTCCCTTTTTGTCTTCCTCTGTTTGCAGGCAGCATTTCTCAGTGCTTTCCCCTTTTAGATGCAGCTCAGTTTGTCTGTGTTCTATATTTCTTTGACTCTGTCCTTTGCTGCTGTAAACCTGTATGCCTTAGCCTTCCTCTTAGATTAGCTTCCTGTCTTTTCCTTGGAGGGGTAGGGGGATGTTTGCATTGGTTATTTCGTTTTTCCATGCTCCTGATCCTTACTTTCTATTGGGATCCATTCCATGTTTTCCATTGCACTTCTGCATTTATTTCCCATTTGATTATTAGGTGTGGTGTGCGGTTGTAGCTAGCTCCTGTGTGAATGCTTATGTTTTCCTCACTAATTTGTAATCACTATTCCAATTTAGGTATTTAGTTTTCCTCCCATTGCTGTTATAGCCTTTCTGGGTCCCAGTTTCACCAACAGGATTCGTGGGCTAGCTGACATTCAAGAGGTTTATCTCGTCCTCGTGAGTATGGTTCTTTAGTTCCCTTATTTAATACCATCAAGAGTGTTAGTTCACAGATCCTGTCATTGCTTGCCCTCCACGTGGGTTTAGCGCTGTCAGTACCTGTAACAGCAATTGGGGGTAAGGCGCTTGCCGACTTTCCTCGCGGTCAGGTGCTTACCCCACATCCCTTTTCATATATTGGTTTTGTTGTCACACTCTATTTGCACTCCTGGGTTCTAGCATACATGAGTCGTTGTTCCCGTGTGCACGTAGTTTAATTTGAAGCTATTCACTGTGTGATTTAGTGCACATTTCCCTTGCCATATTCGCTGCCTTTGTACTCGCCTGACTAATCCTGACAGTTTCGCCATGGACATCAACAAATCTCAGGGGCAGACTTTAAAAGTGGCGGGGATTGACCAAAGGCAAGACTGTTTCTGCCATGGGCAGTTTTACGTGGACCATTAACAGAGCTCACTCTCTGTTAATCCTAGCACCTGAAGGGAGAACCACTAATGCAGTTCACAAAGAAGTATTGTTTATGTACATGTGTGTCCAAATGTATGTTGCCTTTGTGTTTATGTTTATCTGCATGTTTGCTGTTCATAGGTGCCTACGTTTGTTGCCTGCTTGCACGTCAGCTGTATGTATGTTTCCAAGTGCTCATGGGTCCCTTAGTCTATGATTTCTGTGTATAGATGTATGCATGTTGTCTTGTTTGCGGACAAGTGTCCATGAAATCGTAAGTATACGTTTTGTTACTGCTGGTTTCCTTTAAGACCCAAATCAGATTATGCAGGAGCCTATGTGGATGATATCATCATCCATAGTCCATATTGGGAAACACATATCCAACTCCTGTGGAATGTCTATAGAACATCAGTTTAAATGCCAACTCAGACAACTGGGTATTAGACAACCATCTATAAAACATCTGGGATACCAGGTTGGGAATTGAATGGAGAAATAAGTCAGAAGTTGCAAAATCCAGCCCATATAAAACATTTATTTGCCCAAGACAAAAATGGGTAATACATGTTTCTTGTGGCTGTTTGGCAATAATTGCCTATACATTGCAGACCCTTTCACATGTTCAGCGCCACTGACTAATCTCTTGAAAGTGCAGGGTCCAGTTCAAGTGATTGGGACATTGAAAACATTACCATCCTTTCATGGTCTGAAAGATATCACATTTAAGCAATGTGTATCGTCAATTGTAAGGGTATCTCAATATTGACGCCTCTTGTATTGGGAGATGTTTTATCTGACGTCAGAGATGGAGAAGAAAACATCTGGTTTATAAGTTGAAAATTAATCTAAAAGAAAAAACATGGATCACTAGCAATCAGTGGAAAGACTATGAAATGATCTGTCTGGACATGAATTCTGATTGATCACTGAGCATGGTTCTCTGGTATGATTGTCCAGATATCAGAATTCCAATACTTGCATCATTATAGGGTTCTTGGCTTCTAAATTGAAAGTAGAGCATCAACCTGGAAAGAAACATCCAATTGCAGATTTGTTTTCCAAATACCCACCTTGTGTTCCCCAAGTGATAGTTGGAAAACCTAACTAAAGAATATGTGACATATTCCTTTTTTGCATGAGTGCCCCCACGCTCTTACAATTCTGAAAAGAACTCAAGACCCACCTCTTCAAGGAGTCTCTCCTCCTCAACACCTGGGCCATCATGTTGCCACCCGCACCACCTGACTCGCTAGATGCCATCTGCCTCTCTACTCCCTACCACTCTGTACCCCTCCTCTGTGCCTCTCTGTAACCTATCCTGTTGCATATCTGTTCTGTTGTTATCTCTGAAAAGACTCTGCCATGCATCTCTACTGTTGTATACCTTTGTAAAGTACTCTGTTGAGTATCTGTATTGTTGTATACCTCTGTAAAGCACTCCGGTGCTTCCCAAAGCAGGTCTGCACTCAATAAATATCATAATAATAGTAATAGTAATAATCTTAAAATTGATGTTTCAGCAAATGGTTTATCTCACAAGGTAACAGTTGCATATGGTGGCACCATCAAACACACAGTAAATGGCAAAAGATTGCTGACTGTGCTTATATCACCTGCACTTCCCCAGTCTTGTGACAGGAGGTAGAAAGTAGAGCAGGGCGGAAAGCCCGAGACTCCCAGCGTCTAGCTGCCATGCAGGGATGTTGATACCTGAATGTCGTTTCACCTACCTGGCACAGTGGTGTGGGGACCTGGATGCCTTCCTGGCAGCTTTACCCATGCTGGAGACTGCTTCACTCTCAGATTTTCCAAGCAGCCGCCATTGCTGAGAATCTGTGCATGTGTAGGAAGCCGTGTTCGGCTCTTTGCGCATGTGCAGTCTAACGGTTCCTCTGGGTTGCTGGGGCAACCGTTCCTGGAATCCTTCAAGCCTCCTTTTCACACAGCTGTCTATAAAGGCAGCGTTGAGATGGTCCTCGGTGCTCCTCAACGAGGATTAGTTCCTTTGCTGTGTCCCCGCTCCTGGAACGTGTATTCTGCCTGTTCCTTCCTAGCTCCTAGAACCTTTGATCCCTATTCCCCTATCTGTTCTTGGGTTCTTCTTTTATAACCCTTCTGGCCCCTTCCTCGTTCCTGCTTCTTGCCCTGTCCGCCTTACTTTCTCCTAGTTGGCTGACCTCACCTTGGTCACCAGTTTCCTGTCTATTCATGTTGCCTTGATCGGCCGCTGTCCCCCAAGACATCGCACCTGCCTACCTAGCTGTATCCTGCCAACTCCCATTCTTCACCTCGCATTGAGAACAGCTTTCTGGACTTAAGGATATCGTGTGGTCTTCCCTGTCAGTGCCCCTCAATGTCCTTGCGCCACGATAATCAGAAAAGGGACGTTCCGTGCCGTGGTGTGGAGAGTCAATTCACCGTTCCCCTCTGTGGCGAACTGGCTTCCTTATCCCAACAATTTCAAAGGAAAGCAGGTATGCAGCACCAGTGTAACGCCTGGCATGACACTGAAGAACATCCTGAGTGAGAAATCACTAAGCATCTGGAGCTTCAGGATTTTTCTGTGAACTGTAATAGTGTATAATGTATAGAAACCAGTAAATAAATAAACAAAACACACACAGATCATTCTAACCACATGTGCATCAATAGTTATTAGTCATGGTGGTGACAATGAAAACATAGAAATCACATTGAGGGATCAGTGGGCTTTGTTTGGCAGGTAATCGTTCGTAAAACTGCCGATTTACTGCCAGTTCTTTACCATTACTGCCACTCAGCCTTTGCCATTAGCATAGAATTTTAAGTCGCGGTGTGGCAGTGTACATTCCCATTTCTGGAGTGCGCAGGACTCTATGGGGAATGTTTGTCGGATTTACGCCAAACTTCAAAATCACACAGTAAATCCACCAACTTCTGGCCTCTAATTGGAGGATGCTGGAGGTAAATCCGCCTCTTCAAAGTAATACTTGGAATTTAGTGATGGGGTACAAGTGGTGGTAATTCTGTTACCACCAAAAAAAGTGTCGCTAATGGAATTACCGCCACCTTTTTACCGAACCACTGAATTCGCGAAGAGGCTCACAGTTCTAAAATAGGCTACATAGGCTACATGCACAAAACAAACCTCAAACTGCCCTTCAATATTATAGCGTCGTTTAGCTAGATGTTAAATGTTAAATAAACATGAAATGGAAGCTGAGCGAGAAACGTAGAGAGTTGTTGAAAACACAAGGAGACTACTTTTACTTATATGGTGAAAATGCATTTGGCTGCATACATTTGTGCTCAGCAGGAAAGAAATGATGGCAACCACTTATGTCATGGCCGCTTACTGCTCGTGATGTGGGAGGCGGAAGCATCTGACTGGAGTGTAACGCACCCCACGCAGTCTCGATTGTCACTCTCTGTCTTCTCTGGCAGGGGGTCGCGGTGACGATAAACTATTTATATGTCAGGTGTAGGCTGCATAGAGAGAAAGTGCTTGCTATTCAAAGACCGATGCCCAGGCGCACAAAAGTTGGGGGGTACAAAATAAAGGTAAGACTGCGTTACCATGCCAAATACATTGGCCCTGATTTACAAACATGTTTTTATTGGGACATTTCCGTTTAAATAGTTTTCTTGTTGAATGAGGCCTGGCAAGCAACAGAGAAAGCCCCGGGAATGCGGAGTGAGTTACATACTCATTAAAGCATGCTAAAGGGGTGGCATTGGCAGTGGTGGACGAGCTGAGGAGAGAGACAATCAAGATTGGACAGTCCTTTACATAATAAAGAACAGGAAAAAGCAAGGCCAAAGTGCTACAAAAAGAAGCATTCTCCCTTCCCAAAGTTGCAGGTAACAGGACAGTGGCAGGCATCTTTAAAGCAAGATAATACTCCCACTGTTACTTGTAAGCGACCAGGCAATTGGGCTGTGCATTGAGGTTACCTTTATACAGTTGGAGGGTTGATAGGAAAAATGGGTTTGGGGGATTTTGACATCCAGTACAGATTTTGGGAGCTTGAGAGCAGACATCTGATGACCTGGCAGACTCCTGTGAGGGGCTTCTGTGATCCGACGGTACCGAGCTGACAGAGGCGCAGCAACCACCAGTTGTTGCCCTTGGTCTGGTCATCCTTCCTCCGAACCAGTGGGCCTGTTATTGTACCCTTAGCAGCATTCACAAATGGGAAAGTGAATATTGTTCAGCTGTTGCAAGTACACATGGGTTGTTAAGGCATGTTAATATGCCAATACAATTCACTTTGACCTACTTAAAATATGAAATTGTTTTAGTGGCTGGTGCTTTGCCACCAGGAAACCTATGTTCAGATTCAAAGATTAAAAGATCACAGGGAATGCTAAAAAAAAACATGAACATGTCCAATCCATGTTCGATATGTATAGGTAATTGATAAGTAAGAAAATGGTTTAATTCATGCCATGTCATGGATGCCTTTCCGAGGCTTCAGAGAGTAAAATCAAGGCCTTAATCTTTCTCAAGGGCAGTATTTGCTGAACGTGATGTATCGAGAAGTAAGCTTCATAATGCACTGAATGTCTTTGTTTTGGTTCCTCTCTTGTACTGCTCTCTTTTCATTTGATTTGAGAATAAAGGAAGGTGCTCAGGTGGTTGCAAATTACATTTATGTCACACATATGTTTTATTCAGTAAAAAACGTTGTTAAAGGGACATTATGGTTCAAAGTAAAACCGAAAAAACCCCTGAAATTCGCTAGTTATGGTAAGTTAAGCAACCATAACTCGCGCCACCACTGTGCATTGAAGACTAACACCCAGGATATCAAAGATGACATCACAAATGTTATTGTTGAATTCACTGATGACATCACATGTGCAATTTACTTTTCATGAAAAGTCTGTACAAGGGATTCTTATTATAATGTTGACAAAAAAGTGTCAAGAATCATTGGAATAAATATCATGAGCTATGTAATGCATTAAGCAATGCATTGATATAAATAGCATTCTATTATGAAGTTATTTACAGTATAGTAAGCTACTCATGTATACACATAAGCATTGGGTGCAGCATACATGATGGAGGGGCAATATTCATAATCTTCCCATGTTGAATAGTGAAATGATAAATGCTTTCTTATTACAGTTTTGCGTACTGTGCAACATGTAATAAGTAGCTAATAAAACCCACTTACTACATAATTTCATTAATACATACAAAACACAAAGACAGAACAACACATACAAATATGAGTATATAAAGGGAAAGTGAAGTATGCAAAAAAAGCGGCAGTAGAACCAGAAAGTGTTCATAACCTAACTGATTATCTTTATGCACAGAAATGAATGCTCTGCTTCAAACCTACTACTTCCCTATGTACAACTATCACATGATGTGACTGCACCCTAAAGAAAGTAATGCGAATACAAATATGAGCATATCCAGAGAAAGTACAGTAATAAAAAACAGCAGAACAATAAGAAAGTGTTGATAACCTTACTGATTGTATTCATACACAGAAAGCATTGCTGTCTTTCAAGTGTGTATTTTCCTTATGTATATGCTTCATATGCTGTGAGTGACCCTAAGTGAATTATTGTAAGAACATATTTGAAGCATAAGTCTACAAATATAGTTCTTTTTGAATTTTTTTTTCGTAACTATTACTGGCCAAGATACATCAATAAAGGAAAAAAGAGTGAGTCAGAAATGTGATGTCATCAGTGATGTCATCAGTGATATTTGTGATGTCATCTTTGATGTCCTGGGTGTTAGTCTTAGCAATGCACAGTGGTGGCGCGAGTTATGGTTGCTTAGTTTACCATAACTAGCGAATTTCAGGGGTTTTTCGGTTTTACTTTGAATCATAACATCCCTTTAACAAAGTTTTTTTACTGAATCTTAGGTTTTTAGTAGCGCAACTTAACCATAATGTCCCTTTAATAAAGTTTTTTTACTGAATTTCATAGGTTTTTAATAGCGCAACCTAACCATAACCTCCCTTTATCAAATTTTATTTTACTGAATATACATATTCGTACTGTGAATTTGATAGATGTTTACTAGGATTCCCTTACTTTATATACATGTAAGATAGAACATACTGAACCCCACCTAGTGATTTTGATGTCCGCGGACTGTGCGTATGTCCGCGGACGGACGCGGACAACATCAACACTACCCAAAAACTCAGAGGATATCTTAAATTGTTCTATGATGCCATATAAACACTGAACAAGTTCAAAAAGCAGCACATAAACACATTATATGTAATAATAAATAAGAAGTAGAAGTAGAAGTAGAAGATATGTAACACATCAACCGTCCATTTAAATAGCATATGTACTAAAATGGAATATACCAAAACAAAAAATATATGCTTCCAACATAATTACCTCACAGAAACTGGACAGCTAGGACCAACAACAGACCTACACAATAGTAAGAACACAATTTACCAGAAACTAGTAAGCAAACTTCATTTTTTTTTTATATTTCTAAACTTTCTGTATTATGTACACTAAAAGTAATATTTTTTTTTACACAGAAATGTCCAGTACTTTGGAATGGCTTGAAGAAAATTTCCCACGTGAGGAAATGACTGAATACAGTGATACTAATAGTAGACACTACTCTATATAAGCAAATTAATAATCATTACTTTAAGTGTACTTAACATATATAAATATATATATATATTTAACAGACCATACAAACATTGAAAATAATACAGCAAAAGAGACATTACAAAATACTTTTTGTGGAGGACCACATAAAAGAAAAAAATAAATATCATTGTTCCACATGTACCTGTTCCCCCTCTCCATGTCCAGTCAACTATCCCAAAACCCTCACCACCAAGAATAATGTTATGATGAGACTTCCATCCCTTCATCCCCTCCCATCCATCCTCTCCAAACCCCTAATTCCCCTGTATTTGTGTCAGTTTCTGCTTCCCCCTCTCTTTCATAAATGTAATATCTATATATAATAAAAAAAATATCATGTGTGTTTTAATTCAGTCCTTTGTGTCTTATTTAATAAAAAAAGGCAGTTAGGGTGTCTGCATACAGTGTGTGTGTCCGGAATGTCTGCAAGTAACCAAAATGGAGGTGTCCTAAGGACACTATACCTGTCTGTACTGTCCGCAAGTAAAATGGAACTGTTCTTAGAACACACTTGGTGTCCGGAATGTCTGCAATTAAGCAAAATGGTGGTGTCCTAGGGACACTATACCTGTCCATACTGTCCGCAATCAAGATGGAACTGTTCTTAGAACACCCTCGGTGTCCGTAATGTCCGCATTTGACCAAAATGGAGTTGTCCTAAGGACACTATACCTGTCCGTACTGTCCGCAATCAAGACAAAACTGTTCTTAGAACACACTTGGTGTCCGGAATGTCCGTATTTAACCAAAATGGAGGTGTTCTAAGGACAATATACATGTCTGTAATGTCCGCAGGAAAGATGAAACTGTTCTTAAAACACACTCGGTGTCCGAAATGTCCGCAATTAACCGAAATGGAGGTGTCCTAAGGACACTATACCTGTCTGTACTGTCCGCAAGCACGATGGAACTGTTCGTAGAACATATTCAGTGTCCGGAATGTTCGCAATTAACCAAAATGGAGGTGTCCTAGGGACACTTTACCTGTCCGTACTTTCCGCAAGCAACATGGAACTGCTTTTAGAACACACTCAGTGTACAGAATATTCACAATTAACAAAAACTGGAGGTGTCCTAAGGACACTATACCTGTCCGTACTGTCTGTAGAACATCTATGCACATGCGCACCACACCCATAAGTACTACAAACATCGCGCCTGTCCGTAACTGTCCGTCTCATGTGTGTCGCACTTTTAATTAGTTTGAGGACCCGAACACTGTCCGTAGAACACCAGCGCGCATGCGCACGACCGTTCCTACCCATTTGGTGTCCTACGGACACCCGTCCTATTTGTGGACGTGTTTGTGACGTCATCATTTGACCGCACCCATCCTGAGCATGTGTCCTGATTTGCAGACACTGTCCGGGTCCCTGAACATTTTAGAAGTACTTTTTTGGACAATCCAAAGTATTTCACAGTAGACATTCACCATTGCACATGTCCCAGACAATGACCCTGACTTTCTACATACTTTTTGGAACTTTTTGAGCCTTTTTGGGGTGTTCGATCTGTACGCGGACAGTGCGGCTTTCTGCGGAGCGTGCACCTGCACCCCTATAAAAGGCCACACCCCAGAGCTCATCCTCATTGTACTTCTGGCTACCTAACAGAGCATTGTCTATATTAGCTTTTGCTGATCTTGCTGCTCTTGCTGCTTCCCATCATCAGACCTGATAGCATCTGTGGTTGCTGATGCTCCAGCTAGTACTACTAGTACATCAGCACTACCCCACCCCCTCCACCATCAACACCTCCCCGAGGGCCTGCAGAGGGGAGCAGGAGTGAGGATGTAGAGGAGGAGGATGAAGAGGATGAAGAGGATGAGGTAGTGGAAGTCCATACCACAGCACTCGCCGTGAGACTTGGGTGTGGCGGTTGTTTACCATTCATGGTGACATGCCAAAAGCACATGCGGACAAGGTCACCTGCAACCAGCGCAAAATGGTGCTCAGTCATGGGAGGCCTGGTTCGTACAACTTTGGTACGACATCCATGAAGCGTCACCTAAGGTCGTTCCACGGTGGGGCCGTTCCCAAGGTTGACTTTGTGATAAACATAGTAGGTTCAGTTCCTCTACAACATCCTCCGTTTCCGCTCATGTCACCACAAGAGACACTCCTGAGGGACAGCGCATCCCTCCAGCTGCCCTACAGGCCATCCATGATGCTGTTGACCCTTACCTTTCGAGGGTCACAATATTGTGTATGTACTGTGACGCAGTACTCTGCAGGGGGGCGAGTGCTTTCAAGACTGCGGTCAAGGAGCATGAGAAGGTCTGCTACCTACCTAAATAAGGGCCACCCTACATCTTCCTCTCTCCACCTGCCCGTACTTATCCCCGTGGTTGGTGTCCCTTCTTTACCCTCCTTTCCCCTCCTCTCCTAGTGTGTTGTATGTAAAAAACAAAAAAAATAAAACAACAAAACCCTCCCAAATAAAGGCTCTTTTCAGAGCCACGTTTTACAGTTTAAAAATAGAATTGGCAAATCAATGGAGCAGGGCCATGTACATTTTTTAGAAGTCTGCGGACAGTACGTGGACATGTATTTGTATTTGTATTTTATTTATTTATAAAGCGCAGAAACCAGGCCCAGGGGCAACCGGGCGCATAGTGCCCCATGTACATTTTAGGGTGCTGCCCTGTCATAACCATTGCACTTTTCTCTGGGTGGGAGGAAGTTGTGGCTCTGAAAAGAGCCCTCTGGTCCTGTTTGTTTGTGTTTAAAAAACTTCAAATGGTCAACACCTACTGCAAAATGGATGGCTGTAATTCCAAAAAAGGTCGCAGTGCATTTTGCACATTTCTCAGAAAAATCTGATTGCCAGCATAAGTAAAATGGACTCCATCTCTGCGAAAAATGAATGTGCTACGAAACATAATATTTTCATTGTGAAAAGAGGACATGCCAACATCTCTTAGAAAGGCACA
This sequence comes from Ambystoma mexicanum, assembly GCF_040938575.1. Taxonomy (NCBI): domain Eukaryota; kingdom Metazoa; phylum Chordata; class Amphibia; order Caudata; family Ambystomatidae; genus Ambystoma; species Ambystoma mexicanum. The sequence goes on along the minus strand of NC_090923.1, from coordinate 409,897,204 downwards.
AACAGCCTTATTGACATTGCGCCTCGCTTTCTCCATTTGTGGACCAAATGAACAAGAACGCAGCCACATTTGTCTCTGCGCAATACGAGAAAAAATTACTTGGGAATTTGGAAACATGCCCATGACCTTCCCAAGTCCTTCTTTCATTGCAAATTGCAAAGAAATTCCAGACACATGTCCTAAACTGTTCCCTCCACAATGAATTATAATTATGTCTGGATGATGCTTTGTCTCCAAAAGTACCACAGAGAGGTACCAAGTCCAGCCACTTCATTCCACGCACTCCATGCCAGTGCACTTCCACATGAGGGAATCCAAGATCTGCAGCTACTGCGCAGTGTTCTGCATGCACCTCCAACCAATGTATCCATGAGTCTCCCAAAATCCAGATAATCTGTTTTCTAAAACACACAGCCATAGCTATCTGTTCTTCTCTCAGGAAAAAGACTTCCTGACAAACTCTCTCCTTACACAACACACCCAGTAAACTTTATTGACCAATCCCTTGCTCTACTCTTTCTCATTTGCATGCCTCTACACCCCGAAAATCCCCATATGTAATACGTGGTGTCTGCGGACTACCGCCATGCCCGCGGACATATCGAAAATCTGAGCGTGGTGAATTTAAATTTAAATAGTGTGCCCCATTTCCCCTTTGAAGTTGGTTCTGAAAAGAGCCTTTTTGGGGTTTTTTTTGCAGATGCTTGACAGACACCTGTTATTTTGTATTTTTTTTCTTTTTTTTTTCTTACTTTACTCCTAAAATCTTCACATAACCTTCTCCAAAGCAATCATTTCAAAACAGAATGGCATTTCCCGGAAAAGATAAAGAAATGCCATCTTCTTTAAAATAAACAGCATTACTGGAATCAATATTCTCATTATTATAGAAGAACATACCAGCTCTAAGCATGAAAGCACACATGCCTCGGTTGAGTGCACACCTAACTATTGTCCCATATTGCCCTAGGTACTAATCAAGAAAAAATAACTTTGGCATTTGGAAGGATGTTCATTACTGCTTGAACCAAGTGTTCCATATCTGCCAACAAAGTAGGGGCACTGACATAGCCCAAATGCAGAGCACTACAGTGCAAAACTACCACATGGGGACGGTTCATCCTGCCAATATCTTCACAAACTTGTAAAATTCCCTGTACATTGGAATCAGGCACAGTGCTCCACACCACCTCCACTCCTTTAACATCAAAATTGTGTGCCACAAGCCTGCATTGAGCATAGTGCTGTAAATCATGAACAGACATATCTCCAACCACCAACATCCTGACTTTCTCCACCTCTGCCATCTTCAACACACACAGCCTCTTTCAACACAAATCCACAACCTCAACACCTGATTGGCTAATCCCTACAGTCCCCTTTCCATGCTGGATTTGCTGGAAAACCCCGGATGTGGCCCGCCCTGTCTGTGGATAGCCGAGGTGTCTGCGGAGCTCGTAACTCTTAGACAGTCCTTCTACCCTTTCCACTTCACTCTCTGTGCCATTCCCTCATTGGATACAACTAAGCAGTCACACAACCATCCACCAATCACATCCAAAACCTCTACATCTAACTCCATCATCAGAGTTCAGCACTTCAAATGTACAAGTCTCATATCATTGGAAAGCACGTACTACAAAAACTACTGTACAAGTCTCCAAGATTTCTACTTGCAGCTGCATGCATATCCACATGCATGAATACAAACTACAGGTATGCATATTTTATGTAGAGTACATGTACAACTCTTATAAATACATAGAAACAGAGTAACTGCCACGTAACCTGTATAACCTATAAAATGAACATACTATTATTTTTCCCATCTGCTATAATGAACTGTCACTTCCAAACCTGACTGATATCTAAATTATTTTTTACACACACAAATATCCAATAAATTATAATATTAAAAGATGGGAGAACTAAGAGTATAATTGTAGAAAAAACACTTAGTAGTGTATTATAAAATTACACACAGCCAGGATAAGTTCATCCATCTCTATACACTCACACAGATAGACACTATCATTGAAAATCTCCCAGCTGAAATAACACCACTACCTGTACATCACATCCTTCTGCTTTATTACCCACGCCTTCACAAATGCATACATTATATGCTTTTCTATACAGTTTCTGCCATTTACCTTATACAAATTGCAAAATAAGTATATCATTATTTCTTCTATCGCCTAACATGCAATAACACAGCCTTAAGAAACCAAGTGAGTTTCATACAATTAGTATTCTACTCATTTGCAAACCATGATGAACTAACATATTGTAAATAAAATATAAAGGCTGCACAGAGTCAAAGGAAACTGCATGCACACACTATGTTCAGTTATCAAACAAGAATACTACTACAAAAACATAAAAATCAACGTCTAAATTACCATCAGTGCTATAAACACACAACATTACTAACTTCTTTCTTGCAGTGCAGACTACTCTCCTGAAAAGCAGCAGCATCTGAAGTACAAACAACAACTCAGAAGAAACCTGTTCATTCCAAACAATACCATAATATTCTTACTGTTACTCAAACACACTGTGGGGTTGATTCATGGAATTTGTGCACAGATAAACAGAGATTTGTACACCATTCTGCTCACAAATCCCCATTTGTTAAACAAGGATTTGTAGACAGAATGGCGCACAAATACCCATTTTTCGGCGCACAAATTACATAACTCAGCCCCTAGTATTGCAGAACAAAGAACTGTTTTAATTCTATACCATTAGATTTAGTATTAGTGCGTCTCTTCACCACTAGCTTACTTTCTGCTGCCATCTGAACCCCAGTATACTAACACACAAATACAAGAATAGCCTTCCCAACTAGTTGTAGCTGCCCAATGCACAATCACACACCATCACATATATCCTTACCATCATATTCAGACACTCATGCACACAGCACACATACCTTGCAGAACAGCCCAATGCATACCTTCTTTTTTTTTCAACAGACCTTAAAGAATGCCTACCAAAAAGCAAGTCCATAGAAAGCAATGCAGAAGTAGAGCAAATGAAAATAAAAGTGTCCAAAATCAGCATCCATCTCTAGCAGAATTTGTACAAAAAGTTCAAACAAAAGATCTAATAGAGTCATTAAGCAAAACAAAACAAGCTTCCAGTACAAAAACTTTGCCTCCTCTTTCAACATATAAAACAAAACAGAAAGTGATTAACAAGAATTCAGTTCCGCCTTCAGAACCGTATAAAAACAGGAGAGAATTCATGCACAACCCTTAAAACCTATCATAGAAAATTAATCTTAGAAGCTCTCATAGACAGTGCAATCCTTCTCAAAAGGAAGTTATGTATTTTAGTGTTAAACAGAATGAAACCACTAACAAAACTAACTAATAAATTACAAAAAGAACTTCTCAATAAACGGAATGTCAACAAAAATAACTTCTTAAATATATGCAGAGGTGAATGGAGTCACACCACGAGGACAGAACCATATTTCAAAGAAGAAGCATACAATCAAAAGCAAACAAACAGAATTGCCATACATAGCAGTGGACGAGTGTATGAAAAACGTAATAATACCATTATGGAACAAGAAACGCTGCTCACAAAAATATCCCCAGAAAACTCAGTATCACCTCTCCATCAGACTGAACCAAAACGTCCAGTTACAAATAGCCATGCATGTCAATGTTTAACATTGACAAAAAATCTTTCAAATCTTTACGCCAGTTCCTCAATCAATATGTAAAGGGCAAAGACAAATTCTAAATGAAACTTCTACAAAATATGGATACCTGTCCAGTGCGCAAACACACAGGACTACAAGAACATTCATTAGGCTGCATTTCAGCACCTAATTGCAAAAGCACCTTCCATCATATCAAACACATAATTAAACTATAAGAAATCTAGCCCATAAACTGTACTATGCTAAAAGTCCAGCTTTAGCATTAGACAATTTAAATAACAATCTTTTACATGGTACAGCCAAAGACCTACTAAAAAAAATAGAACATATCCAGAGAAAATATTTTGGAGGTGAAAGCCACTTACAAAATGCAATAGCTTTACAACAGACTAGGAACAATTCCACAAATGGAAACCTTCTACTACACACATACAAAAAAGAAATACTAAAATTTAAAAGTACATCCGCTGAAGTACCAAACCATGTGTGTGTGTGTTGTCGCAGAACTTTGTATAAAAGCAGCACAAAAACTGTAGACATAACATACAAACTAGAAGACAATGAAGATTCCAAATGGTTTGAATTAGCTCTCTACCTTATAGCAGAAAACAAATACAAAATAAATGACCCCTTAATACTTTGCAGTTACTGCACTGCAAAACTTGACAACAACCAAACTCCTTCACGTGCTATCACAAATAACTTAGAATTATTCCCACTACCAAAACCCTTGCAACAACTCAATTTATATGAGAGCATCCATTTCAAACAATAACACGCCTTCAGCCAAAAATAGCAAAATTACCTCTCTCAGAATTAGTGAAAGGCTTTTGTGGCAAAGTAGTTTATTTACCATTAGATCTGAAAGAAAATGTACACACTCTAGGAGTGCAACGTCCAATAGAGCATTCTTTAACTGTCTTAGTAAATGGTGTACCTACAAAAGACAAAAGAATTTGGCAACAACTCGTAGACTTACATAAAGTTAGACAAGCCGTGCAATATCTAAAAGACAACAATGAACACTACAAAGAAATTAATATTGAAGAAAACCTGAGGGAAACGACTGAAATAATTCAAGAGTCACTAGAAACTGGTCAATTTGAACTTCTAGCTCCTGCTACAGTATCCAATATTTTAGACCATTATACAATGAATCCATTACACTCTAAAGACACCATACATGATGGACTAGAAACGTACCAAATGCGACAAATCAAAGGATCACCAATCAGCCATAGGGAAAAAAGTTTAGAAGCATGTGCTTTTCCTCCTTTCCTACTGGGAAAGGAGGAAGGTATGATGATAGACCCACTCAGATAACATCATCAGAATACCGCTCGTTAAAAATGTATTCTGAAGATCCCAGATTTAGACAAAATGTGGAATACATTTTCCACCTACTCTTTGAAAGTGAACTAGCAACTCTATGCTACGGAGTTGCACACACATTGAAATCAGGTACCCACTTTCAAAATATGTCAGCTACGCAATTACTACAAAAGGTGCAAGAAAAAGATGAGGTTTTACAATCAAGCATTACAAATTTGTTAGCAAACATGTGTGGTACTAAAGAGTACTGGTTCTGACGTCACAGAGATGTACGTTGTATGATAAGAAATCTTGGCCCACCCACTTGGTTTGTTACTTTAAATTGTGCAGAATATGCATGGGAAGATTTTCATGATTTCCTGCGCATCTCAAACAAAAACAAAACAAACATAGATATACTAACACCTGGAGAACTTTGCTCTCTAGATCCTGTTAATGTTTCAAGATATTTACGTCATTGCTTCATTGTTATGCTACATTTTATTTGTAATAAAACTGTCCCTCCCCTCGAAGAAGTGCAACACTTCTTTTGGAGAAAAGAATACCAAGCCAGAGGAGCACCACATAGCCACATGCTTTTATGGATTAAAGATGCTCCTAAATTTGGTCAGGACAGTGATGCCACTGTTTTACAGTTTATCGAAAAATATGTCACTTGTGAAATTCCATCAGAAGCAACAAATAGTAATCTTCTTGCACAAATTTTACAATTTCAAAGATACAAATGTGGGAAATAATGTCATCGCAAATACAAAAACAAAGGGAAATGCTACACCAAATGCCGCTTTGGTTTCCCTAGACCAGTTCCAGCAACAGGTCAAGTAAAGAACTTCATGTCTGCAGTTAGACATAGTGTTAAAGGTAAATCACCTAAGAACACATATTGCATAAAAAGAACAGAAGAAGCAAAATATATCAATGATTACAATGCAATCATTGCCCTCTTATGGAATGCAAACATAGATGTGCAGTACATTGCAGACAATTCCACAGAAGTTGCACGATATGTTACAACCTACTTAACCAAAGCAGAAATAACAGAGCTTCAAGACCTCTGGGATGACCTATCATCGGACAAAACACTGTCTCAGAAATTGTACAACTTAGGCATAAAAATGCTCTCTCATAGAGAATGTGGCTGCTATGAAGCTGCAGATCGTTTAACCGTTACTGCTTTGTATGGCAAATCTGAAAATATAGTATGGCTAAGTCTTGGTCCTGCTAAATCTAGAAAAAGATCATACGACTACATAGAAACAATAGCCAAAAATGATCCCAACAGCCAAGACATTTTGAAAAACAATTTACTAGACACATACTACCCAAACAGGGGTACCACTTTAGAAACCATGTGTCTATACCACATAGCCCAAAACTTCACATACAAAAATAATATAAAACCAGATGAAAATAAAGGTAGGTACAGAGTGACAAATTGGGAAGGCAGCTTAGTGAAACTTACCAAATGAAGCTTAATTAATCATATCAAACTGTTATTAAAAACTCCTCAACATAAATAACTATATTACATGTCCCTGCTACAAATTTTTAACCATGGAGAAAAGAAGTAGAGTTACTAGATATCTATGACTCCTATGAAGACACTTTCAAAGCAAATGAAAGCACTATAACTGATGTGAACTTTACACAGTACAAAACAATGTTGCACAATGAACAGCAACACAAAGAAGAACTCCAGGCCCAAGTAGATAAAGACGCTCTCGACAGTAGTCAACCTTCTATACCAGCAAGCCAAGAACCATTGGGACAGCCATTAATAGCAAATGAGGCAGAATTAGCTATGACAGAAGTACTTGAATTAGGCACTGCCCCACTAGCAATTTTAGGAACATGTAGCGCATGGAATAGATGTTTAACCATGTCAATATTAACCAAGTTTGCCGTGATCGATGCGATAGTGGTCTCTGGATGACGAGAATCCTCCCCAGATCAACTGGGAGGAGTCCTGCGGCTTGGTAATAGTATTGGCGGATGATTCAGCTGGAACGTTGGTGGACATAGATTCTGGTAAAGCTGAAACTATTGCAGAAGGGCTGGAGACCAAAGTGTCCACAACCCCCTCAATATTAGGCCCCACTACTAAAGGGACAGTATTGATGGTGGTAGGGCCATCTACCAAAGCGTCAGATGAGCTAGATAGTACTAATGTAGTGGGAAGTGAATTGACTATGGCCGGAGTGGCCCCCATATTGAGAATAGAGGTCACATAAACTGCAGGTTCAGGGAGATTCCCAGTCCCCTTGGAAACAAGTGAAGGGGTTGTAGAAGGTGAAGTGTTTGCCAGAAAAAGATTTTTTAAAAAATTGATTAGTATATGAATTGATGTTTTTCAAGTTCTTCTGATTTTTAGTTTTCTTCATTTGCTGAATGTTTTTTTTTTTTCTTCCTATACAAGGAAAACCTTTTTGGAATATAATTTCTTTAGTGAGGTCAATAGGTTCAGATGTATTCTCTACAGTCAGAATGGATCTAGGGTCCACAGAAGAGGCAACGTGGACACCCTTAAATGGCTCGGCCAGTTCTACAGTCCTCCCTACAAGGGGAAGAACCTGAACAATAGTATTAAGATGATAGCCTGGGGACTCCTCTTGGACTTTCTCCTCCATTAATTCCATAATGATTTTAATGTGAGGGATAGGGGATTTTACCTCCATACCAACAACCTCTCGCACATCCTCCGATGTCATAGGAGGAATCATCGAAGCATGATCACAGATAACCTGATCCAAGCATCGGGGAACAATGGTACCTGAACCCATATCTGAAGCTACCCCTTGTGTAGTCAACGTTTTCCTGATGAGCCCTTGATTTGCAATATGGGGCAATACCAGTTAACTGGTTAGAGAGGATGGGCTCAGAGCCCTGTGTAGGCATTAAGGGTGGTCTTCCCTAATAATTTTAATGAACTCTTCAAATCTATCAAGGCCCTCTAACCTGGAATAAATTTCAGAGAGAAGAAGTGAGTGTGATCTAACCTCTGACCAAATGTTATCATACAGGCTCACAAAGGAGCTCAGAACCATGTTCAGAGCCGAAAGAGTAGGTTGAGAAAGTTTAATTCTGTCATCCGCCTCTTTAAGAGTATGATGCAGAATGGACTCGCTGCCCTGATCCTTTTTTGAGTCAGGGAGTAGACCCCTTTCTCTCAGCCAATTTTGTTTTTCTGTATAGTCATCAATAAAATTGATGAGATCCGAGGGAGAGCCCACATAGGAATCGTCACAAAATTGCTGAGTAAAATTGTTTGTATTATTAGAGTTGAGACCCAGATGGCTATCAGCGATTGCCCTATCTGCACATTCTATTATGCTAATATCATCAATATGCTGAGCTTGAGGGTCTTCAATCACTAGTTTCTTAGCTACATCGACTAGATGAGAATGATCCAATGTGGCCACTATAGGAAGTGGATGTAGAGATTTGAGCAAGGTACTAGTTGCAGTCCTCTTTCCAAAAAAATTAGAGATTTTTTTCCCTTGGATAGGTTTCCCTTGGGTACCCAAATTAGATTTTGTTTTAGGGTGAGATTATAGGATTTATTAAGTGGAGTTTTAAATGCAATGGATTTCACTGTAGGAGTATTGGGAGTTCCAACTAGATTGGCAGAAAGATTAACATGAACAGAGGAGATATGTTTTACACCCCTAACAGAGGAATAAACCTCCGGCAAAAGTTTAGTGGGGGGAATAGCATCGTTCCCATTGACCACAGGATGGGAAAGGCGATCAGCAACCTCTTTTGTCACCAGCGATGAGTCTGTAGCATTAGCTACAGAGTCATCCACCATACCAGGCAGTGTAGGCGTCCTAGGATATAATTGAGCAGGGGTTGAAAGCACACTATTGACCATATTGTTGTTAGAATGATCCATATGGCCCCTAGCCCTTGGTAAACTAAGGCCTTCCTCAAGATTAGAGGCTATAGTGGCAGCTAGGTGCTCTTCCTGTGTGTCCATGGAAATGTCTTGCTTCCCGATAAAAATGCAACTGTTATTGGCTGTTGTGCGTGGAATAATACCCGTAGCATTAAATACCTCAGACCTATCCATGTCATGAATTTGGGCCTGAGCCAGGGTTTTTAGGAGAGAGGAATCAGGGGGAACATCTACTGATACATGATGTGAATTCCCCAAAACAGCAGGGATGGAAACATCTGAAGTAATAGTGACTGGTGAAGCAGAAGGGAGATTTCCTATAGCAGAAGGAGTAGAGACAAGAGAAGCCTCCATAGCTGTCTGACTTTGAAGTCCCTCACGTGTCATTCAGACAAAACCAAAACCCAGGGGTAGATAGGGGGATTAGAGGGATGACAATAAGGAATTTAAACTATAAAACAAGGTTTCAGTATATAACAGTTAGAATGAAGATAGACAAAAGATAGCATAAAAAGGAGTCAATAAGATAGTAAACACTAATATGTAAAATATTGCACTGAAACCAGAAGCAACATCAAACAAGTCTAAAACTGCCCCGAAAGCACTCTTAAAATTAAAAAATGCAAATAGAAATGGATCTATGCGCGTCAAAAAATAAAAATTGTGAAAACAAATATAATATAAAATGTATTAGTGTTAAGAATGTCCTTTTATCAGAACAAGATCAAATTAAAAAATGTGTAAATAACTTCATTCATCCATAGAACCCGGTGAAGCACTCAGTCTCAGGATAGGGAACGCCCGACAGCTTATGGAGCTGCCAGAGTCTGACTCTCCACCCCTAACCCTGAAGACTGGAGAAGCTGGTATAAATGTGTTTACAGCTCTCGAGCCCGGACCAATTTACTCACAGGTCACAGCCAAACAGCAAAACAGCGGCTCCAGCCCTTACTGCCTCCAGGGTTTAACGCCGCAAAGGTGGTTGGGCCGGCACTAAATGCGGGCTGTAAGTCACGTGATTCATCACGTTACTGCGATAAAGTCCGCCTCCTCCGGGAAGCCGAACTGTGTCCAGCAAGAGCTCCGCTCGCAGTGCTGGAAAGTCGAAAAGTGCAGCAGGCAAGGTAAGTATGGAGTCAGCAGGGCACTCCTTGCACAGAAAATAACACACGCCGCTCGGGCGGTTGGGCCGGCACTAAATGCGGGCTGTAAGTCACGTGATTCATCACGTGACCGCGACAAAGTCTGCCTCCTCCGGGAAGCCGAACCGTGTCCAGCAAGAGCTCCGCTCGCAGTGCTGGAAAGTCGAAATGTGCAGCAGGCAAGGTAAGCATGGAGTCAGCAGGGCACTCCTTGCACAGAAAATAACACACGCCGCTCGGGCGGTCGGGCCGGCACTAAATGCGAGCTGTAAGTCACGTGATTCTTCACGTGACCGTGACAAAGTCCGCCTCCTCCGGGAAGCCAAACCGTGTCCAGCAAGAGCTCCGCTCGCAGTGCTGGAAAGTCGAAAAGTGCAGCAGGCATGGTAAGTATGGAGTCAGCAGGGCACTCCTTGCACATAAAATAACACACGCCGCTCGGGCGGTTGGGCCGGCACTAAATGCGGGCTGTAAGTCACGTGATTCGTCACATGACCGCGATGAAGTCCGCCTCCTCCGGGAAGCCGAACCGTGTCCAGCAAGAGCTCCGCTCGCAGTGCTGGAAAGTCAAAAAGTGCAGCAGGCAAGGTAAGTATGGAGTCAGCAGGGCACTCCTTGCACAGAAAATAACACACGTCGCTCGGGCAGTTGGGCCGGCACTAAATGCGGGCTGTAAGTCACGTGATTCGTCACGTGACTGCGACGAAGTCCGCCTCCTCTGGGAAGCTGAACCGTCTCCAGCAAGAGCTCCGCTCGCAGTGCTGGAAAGTCGAAAAGTGCAGCAGGCAAGGTAAGTATGGAGTCAGCAGGGCACTCCTTGCACAGAAAATAACACACACCGCTCGGGCGGTTGGGCAGGCACTAAATGCGGGCTGTAAGTCACGTGATTCGTCACGTGACTGCGACGAAGTCCGTCTCCTCTGGGAAGCCGAACCGTGTCCAGCAAGAGCTCCGCTTCCAGTGCTGGAAAGTCAAAAAGTGCAGCAGGCATGGTAAGTATGGAGTCAGCAGGGCACTCCTTGCACAGAAAATAACACACGCCGCTCGGGCGGTTGGACCGGCACTAAATGCGGGCTGTAAGTCACGTGATTCGTCACGTGACCGCGACAAAGTCCGCCTCCTCCGGGAAGCCGTACCGTGTCCAGCAAGAGCTCCGCTGGCAGTGCTGGAAAGTCGAAAAGTGCAGCAGGCAAGGTAAGTATGGAGTCAGCTGGGCACTCCTTGCACAGAAAATAACACACGCCGCTCGGGCGGTGTGGCCGGCACTAAATGCGGGCTGTAAGTCACGTGATTCGTCACGTGACCGCGATGAAGTCCGCCTCCTCTGGGAAGCCGAACCGTGTCCAGCAAGAGCTCCGCTCGCAGTGCTGGAAAGTCGAAAAGTGCAGCAGGCAAGGTAAGTATGGAGTCAGCAGGGCACTCCTTGCACAGAAACTAACACACGCCGCTCGGGCGGTTGGGCTGGCACTAAATGTGGGCTGTAAATCACGTGATTCGTCACGTGACCGCGACGAAGTCCGCCTCCTCCGGGAAGCCGAACCGTGTCCAGCAAGAGCTCCGCTCACAGTGCTGGAAAGTCGAAAAGTGCAGCAGGCAAGGTAAGTATGGAGTCAGCAGGGCACTCCTTGCACAGAAAATAAAACACGCCAGTCGGGCGATTGGGCCGGCACTAAATGCGGGCTGTAAGTCACGTGATTCGTCACGTGACCGCAACGAAGTCCGCCTCCTCTGGGAAGCCGAACCGTGTCCAGCAAGAGCTCCGCTCGCAGTGCTGGAAAGTCGAAAAGTGCAGCAGGCAAGGTAAGTATGGAGTCAGCAGGGCACTCCTTGCACAGAAAATAACACACCTTCCACCTTGGAAGTCTTACACAAAAGGAAGGAGTTTTCTGAATTAGATCTTACCTGTCTCTTCTGCAAAATGTTGGGGGTGTGTGAGACTTCTCGGCATCTCTTTTTAGAATGCACTGCTCTTACAACTCTAAGGTACAAATATTTACCTAGATTCAATATAATGGGTTCATTGGGGGCTGATAATCTTATCTGGTCACAGTGTCTAGCTATAACTAATATCAAGGATGGACTTGCTGTGGCGGGTTTTATTAAAGCTTTAGATTTGTATGCCCCGCTTTCATGATTATGCCTTTTTACATGAAATTTTCAATTCCTGTTTAATTATTTGAAGTTTTATTGTGTATTTACTATATTTCAAATTTCTATGTTACTGCATTGAATCTTTTAAATGTGTCCCTTACTATCTGGAAATTGGATCTATGTTTTTAATATGTTTGTATACCAAATATTTGGATGTAACAAGTGTTTTTTTTCTCTCTTGAATTTTTTTGTAAAGGTTTCTTTGTGAACCATATACAATAAATAAAAATAAAAAAATAAAAAAAGAAGTAGAAAACATCATGTGTCACTATGAAGAAGATACAGAAGACTTAACTGTACTGCAATCAATAAATGAACGATGAGCAGCCTAGCATTTTTCACGAAGTAACAAAAGAAATTGCACATGGTGTACAACAATAAAGAATGTACCTGCCAACATTACAAACATATACTACTATACATCAGTGGAAAAGCTGGTTCAGGCAAAACATTCTTAATCAAAATCATCAGCAAGTTCCTTCAACAATTGACAAACAACAAACTGTCAGCTGTTGTAACTGCCCCCACAGGTTTAGCTGCCTACAACATAGGCGGTGTCACTTTACACCGATGACTACTCCTTCCAGTAGAACACCAAAACATATTAGAATATTACAAAATTTCTACAGATGCTGCACTGGAACTACACAGAGTGTTAAAACAATTGAAAATGCTACTAATAGATGAGGTGAGCATGGTCTCCAACCTAATGTTAGCCTTAATTCACCTCAGACTACAAGAAGTACTCAAAACAAACTAAGAAGAGCTCTTTGGAGGAAAACACATTATTGTTTTCGGAGATCTTCTTCAATTGACACCAGTAAAAGGTGAACCTATTTTTAAAACCTTAGGACACAAACTCTGCCATAAAACTGTTGGCAGCATAGGAAATGTCAACCTTTGGCAAGATTTCCAAGACAGAGAATTAGCAGAAAACATGCAGCAATCTGCAGACCTCACATACACCAGAATTTTAAAAAAGTATTAGAGTTGGTGTACTACCTCAAGAAGCACAATCAATATTAAAAACCTGGCACATCCATGCACTGTATGGCCATAATTCATGTGCTACTGATGTCATGGAAAAATTAGCACACACAAATGTCACTTGTAGGCCCTTGATGCCAACTCTTGCAAGCTGTTCAAAATTCAATGAAACAATGTTGAAAAAATAAATGCAACCAATAATTGAAATTTGCTCCACAGACAAACTGGACGTACATGGTATGACCCTACCCATGTGTCAACAAGCCACAACAAGACTAAATACCTTAGAAAACTCTATCTCCAACAAAGCTGGTTTGGAGAAAATATGAAAATTATCTTTAAACTGTAGAGTAATGCTTAAACGTAACCTTGACGTGGAGCAGGGACTAGTTAATGGAGCACTTGGTACAGTTGTTGGCTTTCAAACATACCCACGTGACAATAACATTCAGTTTGTCAATATTCTCTTTGACAAACTATCAGAAGTAAAAAAGATAGAACGCTCAACCGCTCGATTCCTTCTTTTCAAAGTCATGTATGTACACAGAGAGCAATTTTCTCTAACTCTAGCATACGCAGTCTCCATTCACAAATCACAAGGCCTTCCCCTAGATAAAGCATTAATAGATATTGGGAACACAGTCTTTAAAGTAGGCATGAGCTACGTAGCACTATCACGCTTACGTACACCTGACGGTCTATTTCTAATCAACTTTGATGCAAGTAAAGTAAACGCTGATATTCCTTGCATTTTAGAATACAATAGACTATGTTCACTGTACACCCCCATCTAAAAGCCTATCCTGTTCCACAAAAAACAAAATGTAGTAAAAGAAAACTACTTCAAACAGAAATGCAAAACGATCTCACTGCAAATCCTCCAAAGAGAGTAAAAAAAGCGAATACTTCATCAATTACTACAACCAAAGAAGAATCCACTACTCAAAGTAACTCAGGTACTTCTTCAAAGAAGCAACACACACTCCGAAGAAATCACTTGGACACAGAACTATCTGGTCCATTCAAATTTTCAAATATAACTGGTGCAAATTGCCAAGCAAATGTAGCAATAAATATTCTATTCCAATTGCCACCAATTGTTGACAACATTTACCTACACAATACAGACCAATTGTGTTAGCAAATGTTAGTCCTTCATAGAAATGCAAGCAACAATCCTGACAATACATACAGTGTGCATGGAATAAGACAAGAATTGGACTACTGTGATGGACTGCTGAAATTCACTATAAACTCACAAGAAGATGCACTAGAATTTCTAATGTACTTACTACAAGTACTGGAAAACAAAAACACACCTATAAATGAAATCTTCCATATTTCATACATGTGGAAACATACATGCACTCTCTGCAACAATGTGGCACAGGAACAAATCCCTAATGAACGCTTCATGTATGTATCCATACTTAACTGTGAAACCGTTCCATTTCAGCAACTTGTAGAAAATGCAAACCATGGCAGATTATGTACTAGCTGCAATTCAGATAATCGCTCCACCTTACAAATACAAACACATAGTAAATATATAATACTAATTCTTCTGCGTTACAATGCAGATGGTACCAAAAACAACTGGAAGCTGACTGGATTCACACATGGTCAAGTATCACTTGGTAAGAAAAGCTTCACAACAATAGGTATAATCTACCACACAGGAGCCACAACCAATGCAGGTCACTGCACTTCATGCAAAAAAAAAATTGTTGAGGGTTCGAATGTAATGATAGTACCATTACTCTAAAGCAGAGATTACCAGAAAATCTTATAAACGCTTATTTAATATTCTTAGAACGAAAATGTCTGTGCATAAACATTAATAAAACTTCATTAGAAAACTATAAACAGTTAGAATACACCAACAGGTATCTAACTTCCCCGAGATTCTGCAACAACCAAACAGATAAATCAATACCACTAAATTATAAGAAGAAATGAACAGTTAGAATACACCAACAGGTATCTAACTGCCCCAATATTTTGCAACAACCAAACAAATAAATCAATAGCACTAAAATATAACAGGAAATAAACAGTTAGAATACGCCAACAGGTATCTAACCGCCCCAAAAATCTGCAAAAACCCAACAGATAGATGAGCAACTTGAGAATATAAATAAAAAACTATAACCAGTTACAATTCGCCAACATGTATCTAATAATCTGCAATAAGCCAACAGATAGAACATTAGCCAGAAACAAAAAGTAAACACTGAAAACAATGCACTGTAAAATAACAAAAAAAAAATGTTTTTAATCCAACATGGATTTTTTTTCCCGCAGGCCCAATGATTTAAGAAACAAACACAGAAACTGAGCAAATTGCACAGTACTCTGGTTTGTAAACTGCTAACTATGAGGGTTGAAATAAAGCAGAAATGTCTATTACGCAATGCAATAAGTCTTTATAAACTATAAACTACCTACACTAACATGATCTTTTCTTTTATCACAGGAATCTAAAAATATATCTGCTCCAGTTACCCAAGTCATGAAAAATATATATCCAATCACAAAAAATCAAACAATAAGTATATTATAATACAACTCACAAATCCTGTACCATAACACACCATTGAAGGATACAACACAATACAAAATGTTTACTTCCATGGATATGTTATACTGCAGTGCTTGTTACCAAACTCTGCAATCTTAATTACATGACGTATCCAAAACTTCACATACAAACTATACAAATCAAACAGTACACAAACTGTAGATTTGCAAATATTTGATAGATGTTTGATTCTATGGGTGTGATCTATGGGTGTGATATGCTACGGTGGTTGTGGCCAGGGCCTAGAGTCTTGGGTGCATTGCCAAAGGCCGTAGTTCAATCATAGTTCAAAAGGGGACCATGAATGGCAAGTAGGTGTGCAGGTGATATTGCACCCATGTTATTGCAAACGGAGCATGCCACCAAATGGTACTTTAAGTGGCCTAATATAATGAAGCACTTACGCAGGTAAATTGTGTAACCTGTCCTGAGACAGATGGAAATTGAAGAAACATTTGAGACAATTGTACATTTTCCATACATAAACAGCCAAACAATTCCTCAGGGGAGGACAAGCAAAATTGTATCGACTAGTACAGTGGTATCCAGTAGTATATATTTGCCCTGTTTATTGAAAACAAAAGGGTCCTACATAGACAATATTTTAGGCTCTACGTGCTAACAATTAGTCTTGGATACAAATAGATGGTACAATCCTGTCTTCTATAGAGTGTGGTTTGATAGTACATCGTATTGAAAAAAAATAATTGGTAGGAAAGAGTGACTTAGTTAAAGTAAAGGTTCCATTCTATGGAAACATTGAGGCCTTTCTTTACAGAGTCCAGGCGGTATGTCCATTTTTGCTCCAGCTTGTGTAGCAGATGGTCACGGCCACCTCCTCAAAAAGGGTTTTAAACTATCTGTATTATGAACCAGAACAAGTCTGTGTAGCAATGTTTCTTGGCCTTGAAATGAGTCACCATGGGTTTATCGTCAACTTCGTTCTTGATACATGATTTGTGCTCGCAAATACGTTGGCGTATTTCCCATTTACATTTGCCTAGATAGATCAATCAACATGGGCATTTGATGCCGTATACTGACCATTTGGTCTTGCAGTTAGTAAATGTGTTGAAGCTCCATATTGCCCCGTTGAGGTTGATTTCTTTCATGTCTTTGCTGAGGCAACAGACATAGCATGTACTGCATCTGTGGTGACCTATGACAGATGGTAGATGCCATAAGGTGGTCTGAGTGGTAGTTGGTTGTTTTGGTTCCCCATAGGTGTGTACTAAGCGGTCTTTGAGATTTTTACTGCTGCGGGTTTGAAGGTGTCTGTTTGAAGAGAATCCCAGTGCCATAATATCCTCCTTCTTTGTGGATTGCTAAGAGTGGTAAACGTGGTGACACATGTTATCTTGTCAGCTTGTTTTTTCTCTGGGAAGTGGAGACAGACAGAGGTATCTGTTAGTGTTCCTTGCTCTTTTTCGTACTCTCCATATAGTGTGGGCTGGATAGCCACGTTCTTTTAGGCGAAAAGACAGGTCTTTACTGGTGTTCTCAAAGTCAGACAATGTTGTGCAGTTGCGTCGAATGTGAAGAAAATGGCCATATGGCAGGTTTTCTTTTAGACTAGAAGGGTGGAAAAGGCTAAGAGGGTGTTTTTGGCTGTAAGCTTTCTATATAGTGAGGTGCCTAGAGCATTCCCGCTGGTCTTGTGGATTTCTAGGTCAAGAAAAAGTATGCTGGTCTGATCATATTGCATCGTGAAGTTGATTGAGGGGTTATGTGCATTTAGCCAGATGAGGATCCTCTCCATATCATAAAGACATCATCGATGTAGCGATGCCAGTATATAAGATGGTTTGTAAATCTGTTGTTCACATGGTAGATGGTTTGTTGCTCGAATGTATCCATGTAAAGATTCGCCAAATCAGGGCCGAATGTAGCCCCCATGCTGGTCCCATGGCATTGTTGGTAGAAGGTGTCTTTGTAGATGAATATGTTTTTCGTCAGAGGTAGTCTGGTGCATTCGAGTAGAAATGCTGTGGGTGGTTCAGACTTGGTTCTTTGTTCCAAAAAGGTTTTCAGTACATCGACACACTCTACTTGAGGAATGCTCGTGTAGAGTGATTCGACGTCAAGTGTGAGATGGCTTAGGATTTTGATCATTGATGTCGTGTCTAGTATATAGGATTTCATCTTGCTGATGAAAGGGCGCAGACAGGTGTCTATGTAGATTGATTGTGGTTCTAGTAACGAGCCAATACCAGTGACTGTTGGTCTGCCTGGGGGGAAAGAATCGTTTTTATGGATTTTTGGTAGTAAGGAGAACGCCGGTAGGATAGGATGTTTCTTAACCAGAAATGATTTTTCGTCATCGTCTGCCCAACCTTCCTGCCACGGGTGAGCCATCAGACTCTCTATTTCTGAAGACAATCGTGAAGTAGGGTTGGTGTCGATTTTCTTGTAAAATGTGACGTCTCGGAGCTGTTTGTTTATCTCGTTATAGTACAGTTGTCTGCCCCAAAGGACTATGCCACATCCTCTGTCTGCCGGTTTTATGATGAAGTCGTGATCGCCTTCTTGATTTTTAAGTGCATACACATTTTCAAAATCATATAACAACAAAGCGCCCTGTTGGATAACACGTGTTTCAACACAACAAGTGTCTTTATCAAGCCAGGGCTAATTTCAACTAATTCATATTGTATATATGTTCAGTTTTGGAAAGATTGCAGTCTATGGGGTGAATCCCTCCTAAAAAGAGTGAACTCTGCCTTCTCATATCGGCTGAAAATTTGAAAATGTGTATGTGCTTAATATGACTAAAATCTAAAATCTGCTTATCAAAACATGAGTGTGGCGCAGTCCTTAATTGTGTGAGGAAAATCCTTTTTTGTGTTACAACAAGAGGTTAGGGTCTATGCCTCTTTTTGACTCACATATTTGCGACACCTGAGAAATCAACATTGCTATATTGGGGCGCAGGACTCAGTATAGTTGGCACAATCAAAACCCCCAAACTTGATTTTTAAGTGCTTGTCTTTCTTGTTTTGTCAGAATATCAGAAATGCGAGTTTGTTTAGAGAACATAGTGTTGACTTCTGTGAGAATTTGATTCTCAAATCCTAGAATCTCTGGACAGATCATGGAGGAGAGTGGTGTGAAGGTAGAGGGTGGTTTAAGACCAGTGGACTTAGGTGGTTCTTTTTCTGCCACGTTGTGGAAGAAGTATCTGAGATTAATTAACCTGAAGAATTTGTGCAATTTGACTTCGGTGTTGAATCTATCTGCGTTGGTACTTGGTATAAAACTAAGTCCTTTGCTTAAAGTGCTGATTTCGTCTTCAGTGAGGACATGGTTACTTAAATTGAAAATTGGTATTACCACATCTTTGGTGGTGGGATCCATTGTCTGGTCCTCATCCCATGTGGTCCTGTTTGGCGGGTTTTGCTTCTTCTTCCCCTCCCTTGAAAAAACTGTGGTTGCCCTTGTTTCGATGTGGAGGCTCCTGTACTCGCAGAGTGAGAGTCACTGCTATTCGAGCTATTTCAGAAAGTGACACATTTTCTTGGGAAATGGTGTTGATTGTATCCGCCGGTGGGCTGGTTGAGATTTTGTTGGTTGTAAAACCCTGGGACCAAGTACGGATAGGTCATCTCTTCTTTCTAGTTATTGATGTCATTTTTTAATTTACATAGTTTTTTGTCTATCGTGAATCGTCGAAATTTGGTGATTTCTTCTTGGATTTTCTGCAATTGTTTCTTGGTATCGGTTGTCATGGAGTCCATTTCTTTTTCTCTTTTTGATATTTTGTTTCCTCTTCAGCTGTTACTATCACTAAAATTACCCAATCATGTGAGTATTTGTTGCCCACGCCGCTAATTTTTGCCATGAATCTCGGGTTGTACAGAAATACTCTGGGTATGTTCCTCACTTGAAGGCCTTCAGGTATCACTCCGGCCTTTAAGTACTCTAACATTAGTTGTCTGTGTGATTCTGTTCTTACTAATTTGTTTTTCTTTTGGGTCAGTGTGTCGAGATCTGTAGAGGCCGGGTTTGTATCTGGGACTACAGGTGTAGGTGTCTTGCCCAGGAGGGATGGCATGTCTAAAAGTGTTTTATACAATTCGTCAGAGAAGCTGACTATGTTAACATTCTCCATTCTTGGTCATTATATCACGCCCAACAACCGTAGGGTTGTCTGTAGGCAACAGAAAAAATGGGGTAGAAACCCTCTTTTTTGTTGACGGGGGGCCTGACTCCAGAGGATAAATGAGTAATAGAAAGGAAGGACAGAGCGTCAAGGCTACCCCTCTCTTTGACGCACAGGAGGTGCACAAAAAGCTACAGGAGGCTAGGAATTATTGTGAACTAGCCATTTGATCACACAGACAAAGTGGGAATAATACTGATAAAACAAAATGTATTCACATTTAGGAAGCATACTAAAAACAAAGGTCAAACTATTAGTCATGCACTGAGCATAAAACATACAATTCTGTACATGATGTGGTTAGTAGCACTATGGTGATATTTCATGTACTGTCGCAACTTTAGCAGTACATTTCTACTGTCGACACAAAACAGGTGTTTCTGGTTCGGAAGCAGTTTCGCATCAAACAATGCTCCAAACTGTCTTCAGGACACTGTGGGATGCTGTTAGCAAGAAAATTGTAGAAGCAGATGTGTCTATTCATCTAAAAAGACCAAGAATAAACTGTTATTTTAAAAGGGGGTATTGGGCTGTGTGATCAAAACAACCTAGTATATAGGGTTGAAAGAAGGGATGTAGGTTGGCACCTACCTATATTAGTGGGTGGTACATTTGAAACCATATAGACTCCCAGAAGCACAAAAACAAATAGTAATGGATGAAGTTAAAAAAAAGACAAACATCATCAAGTCCTCTTCGAGTCTATGGCCTCCCCTATTGTGCTGGTGATTGAAGCCAATTATTCTCAGAGGCAGGTAGGTCAACGCCATCTCTGTCTTCGGTGCCCATCCAATGCCACACATCAATGAGTATATTAGATAAACTTGGAAATTCCACATTCCTGTCAATCCTAGATTTAACCATGGGATATTGTCAGGTCCCTATACATGGACCTGATAAGGGAAATACCGCATTCTAGACCCCAATGGGGCTATTCCAATTCAAAGACCTCCCTTTTGGGCTGCATGGGGCCCCAGACACTTTCCAACGACACATGGGCAGGCTATTGCAGCCTTATTCCAATTTCTGTGCAACCTATATTGACACAATAGTCATTTATAGTAAAACTTGGGAAGACAATCTTTTTCATCTTTCTACTATTATGAGAACCCTCAGAGAGGCTGGCTTAACTGCCAATCCATCAAAATGTAAACTGGCTCAGTCTGCCATGAAATACCTAGGCTTCTTTGTAGGGAATGGCACTGTCCAGTCCTAGCAAGAAAAAGTGAATGCTGTCCTAGATGCCTGCACACCCAAGAGCTAGAGCGATCTCAGGCCATTCTAAGGTTTGATTGGTTATTCCCACATTTTTCAGATAGAACAGCTAGACTAACAGACAAACTAAGAAAACAATAACCTGAAACAAATCTTATGTCAAAATCCAACACTAAAAGTAGTAGACTTCTCAAAGGAATTTATATACAGACGGATGCCTCCCTAACAGGGTTAGGAGCAGTATTATTGCAAATAACGATGGATTTGTACAGCCCGTCCTATTCACTAGTCGTAAATTCTTGTCATCAAATGAGCCATTATTCATTTTAGGTACTACCTTCAACGGTGAAAGTTCACACTCATCACTGACCACTCTCCTTTGGTATGGACAAGTCAACGAAAGGACTCTAACCCTCGAGTCATGCAATGGTTCTTAGACCTGCAACGCTACTGTTTCACTGTGGTACACCGAAAAGGTAAGGAACAGGAAAATGTTGATTTCCTTTCCTGGTTTCCCTGTGAAACAGATGCAGCTACATCTCATAGGGGAAGTGCATGTGAGAAAGCAAAGGGTGTCTCACCTGCTAGTCCCCAGGGATTTCTTCTCTCTTAGGTGGCCAGGGCACAGCCATCGTCTTTGGATCCTGAAACTGGGGGTGGACCAGTGCGGTAGGATCACCTGGGTGAGGGTTCTTCGAGTACTGGGGGTGAGGTGACTGATGGTCAGACACGGTATTCCCCGCTTTCCCGTACACCTGACCCATTCCTATTTTATAGGATTCTCCGATGTCCCAAATCGCCCCTCTTTCTACACAAACACTGGGTCGAGGAAGAGGGTGACTGAGAGTAAAGAGGCTAACTCTTACATATCTCATTGGACATGCCCCACTAATCAGGTCAGGCAAAGTCAGGCACTTCACATCAAGTGCATACATCTGATACCAATCAGTTCTCCTTACATGGATAAAAAGCGGAGCATAGAGACAGACTCTGAGCAAGGTGGAACACGAGCAAGAGCAGAACTTCCGGGGCAAAGGCGAACCTAATGGAGTACACCAATGCACTGACGGACGAAAACGAAGGGTAGAGAACCACAGGAGTTCCCTGTAGGAGATTATTACCTCCAAAAGGCCACGAAAGACACGTGGAGAAGTCCAAGTCCCAGACAAGCAGACTGCATTGCGAGTGAAAAGCAGAGTTGGGGAGGCGAGGCCAAGCCTGTGGTATTAGTCTTGACTCATAAATTAAGAACTGCAAAGGACAAGAAAGAAACGCACACAGCCGATTAGTTGCCAAGCAACATGAAAGACCGGTGTGAGTTAAAGAAAGATTGAAGGTGCAACAGTATATCGCACATTTGAAGGCTGCACACGTGTGGATGGGACGTGAAGAAAGGCAAGCCTGTGATGAACTTTGAATTCCTGATGAAAGGTTTTTGTTTGATAAATGGAATGATCTATAAAAAGCAAAGTGATTAAAAGTAACCCCTGGAAAAGGGGGTGGAGGAGTAAAAAGGTGAACGTTGAACTTTTGGGCTTATGACATAGAACTACCCAGACCAAGAGACACTGGGGCAAATAACACAAGAGTGTGAAGGGGAAGACAAAGTGGTCCTGCTGAGGTCTATAGTAAAATCCACGCACATTTGAAAGTCTTCGACATCAGGAAAAGGTCCAACCTCGACTGAGGAAGATGTATGTCGACTTTGAAGTGTAATAAGGTAGAGGAAGGGAACCCCTAAAGGATGTGAATTAAGCGTGGGGAAGGGAACCCCTGAAAGTGTTGTGCTTTGAAAGATCCAAGCCGTACTGAGGGATACCTACGTGAACTTTTGCTTTGAAAGGTCTGAACCCGACCGAGGGATACCATCATGAACTTTTTTGTTGAACTGTGTTTTGAAAGCTGGAAAGAGAGACTTTAAAGTGGAAGGTCAGGCGGGCCTCGATCCATGTTTTGAACTGCCTTTGTTTTGAGAACCTAAGCCAGAGTTTGTCATCCTATCTACTGAGACTGCCTTATTCTGTGCTGTCTAACGTGGGGAGGAGAACCGACTCCTACACACTTATTCTTTATATTGTGACAATGATTTTCCTTTGCATACATATTCTCCTTTACACACTTTTTGTCCAAGAGATAGGGCAGGCTTTAGTTTCTGTTAGTATAGGCCATTTTGATTTGATGGACGCCACCAGGACTGTTTTATTTATCATTTGATCTTAGAGACCACTCACATCCTAGTTATAGGGCAAAGTAGAGGTTTTTTCAACCCCATTGTACCTTTTTTGTTAGTGTCATACTTGTGATTCCATGCCTCCCCTACAGAACATTTCCCATTATTCCTTGATTTCTACATTTACATTCAATGATTTTAGACATAGGAGTGCTTTGCACTTTGTGTAAATCTGTACTGAGCGCCTCTTCAGAGCCACCATGTGATTTTAGTTGTGATATATATGTTCTTTTGATTGTGACTCAAATGTTTTGTCCTCACGGCAATTCTCCTCTCTTCTTAAAAGATCTCCAAAGAGAATGCTCTCTTTAAGAATTTGGCATGGGCAGTGGTCTCATGTAAAGTGGCATTAGTTGAGTTGGATTTCCTGAAGGTTTTAATTTGGACCATTTCGTTGATGATGTAAATTTCTGGGACATAAACTCTGTAAACTGGTTACGTTTCAAGTCAGTTCTGTTCCAGGTTGTGATCACATCATCAATATAGGTTCCCCAATATATATAACATTCAAGACCTAGATACCACCGAGGTTCCTTGCATTACTGCATCACATCCCACCCCATGGCTAAAACATCCAATGCTGCATAATGTATCACCCTTCCTTTCTGCATGTGTTTCCCTCAATGAGATGTACAACACTCTATTGCTCCCTAGCTAGGATCACCCTATGTAAAACCACAAATGCAGTTCTTTTATGGCAAGCATTTGTAAATAATAGTTGCTGTTGTAGTCACACACCTTTGCATAGTGAGGGCACATTTAGCCCCCATTTCAGTGCTTTGCATTGTTCATACAGAGATCCATCAAACATGACATTTGTGTTGTTCAGAACAAATTGCAAAAGAACTAGCAACATGGTATTGTGTTTCTGTCATGACCTACAGAACGCGCCCCTTTTGGACTTCCTGGTCCTTGTCTCAATGGGGCTTACACTCCCTGGTACTCCCAACATGGCCGTCCAGCGTGAAACACCTTCCTCGTTCTACACGTTGGACGTAGCGTGTTCTATTAATAGACCACGCCCCCCGCTGCTCCGCGTGTCTCAATGCTATTGCAAAGTAGCGACCAGACATGTGCTCCGTAGCTCGCGGTATTGTTTCCCTGATTCTGTCCCTACTCACTCCATTCCTAGGTCCCTCTCCTTTCTTCCTTGTTTCCTGGACCCGTGTGCTGTTTAGTGCACTTTCTTAATTTCCCGGATTCCTGGATCATTGCATCCCGGAACTTTGAACACACGCTGGAGTCAGATGAGACTCGTGTAGCCTTATTCAAGACCCGATCCGTCCGCAAGAAGGCATCGACCAAGAAATCCAGCAAAGATCGGACTCAGGTGAGAAGGGGGGAACTCCTTGACATTTTCATGAAGCTGACTAATTGGTGTTTTAGTATGTTGTCAACAGATTCAACGTCCTACTCATGCTTAATACATGTCAAATGTAACTAATAGGAAATCTGGTTACCAGGAAATATGTTAAGTTGCTGGATTACATCTCCAGTGTTGTCCTCAATGTATGACAGAAGTTACACATGTATTTAGATGGATATTGATAAACTCCAAAATAAATGATCATTATCATAATGTCTTTATTCGACAAGTTATACAAATAAAAAGAAGATCGAAAAGTAGAATCCTCCCGTCCCCTGCACGCTCTTGTACTGTATAAACAGCCAATATTTAATGCAAATTGTACGTAATTTCTGAATAAATAAGTACTTTTTTGTTTAAGAATTATGTACTATCTTCTTTTCTTTAATACTTTTTAGTTTTTTAAAATATGTACAATTGGCATTAAATATTGGCTGTTTATCCAGTTCAAGAGAGTGTGCAGGGGATGGGAGGATTCTACTTTTGGATCTTCTTTGTATTTGTATATTTTGTTGTGGTCTTGTGCCAGGATCATTGTCCCCCGCACCTTGTATAATTTGAAGCTTATTTTTCAATTCCTTATAAAAGATCTTCCTTTAAATTTGTGTGCACTAACATATTTTGGTTCTACATTTTATTCGACAAGTTGTCATTTGGCATACATACAAAAAAAAACAGATTATAAACAATAAAAATCATTGGACTTACATGATGCAATTAATTTCTCATACAAATCATCTCAAAATAACTCGTTTTAAAAGATAAAAACAAGATATTTGAATTAATCGTGATGAATTAATCCACCATATTTCCAAGTAAGATGTTTACTCCTAAACCCAAGAAGAAAGCACTCTGTGTGGTTTGAGGTATGTTTGATGTAATGATCATGAAACTGAGTTGTTTCAGACCTATAACCTATGACACTCATGAGGCAATGTTACCAATGTTGATTGCTTATGATACACTCATCATTTTGTAGCTTTCTGAGGGCAGGTATTTACTTCCCAGTAGGATACTGGGTACAGTGTCACAGGTTTGAGTATACATGGATGACCAACATGCTAAAGTCAGGCATTAGGATTGTATAGAAAACATCAATGGGATTATTTGGTGGAAGTGTAGGCATACACCTTGAAGCTGGTTGCAAACCACTATACTTTATCACCCCATGTATGGATTGGAAGTTGTTTAACAAGTATGTTGATCTTTGTTTCCCCTTCTTTTGTGTCCAAATTTATCAGGGTTTGTATGTCTATCATGTCTTGAAAAGGGAATTGTGATATTTCTTGGTTAACCAACGTAAGTTGAGTGAGTGCATGTTTGTCAAAAATATTTCATTTCTTCAAGTTATAAACACATTTGTAGAGATCTATATCAATTAGTGTGAAGTTATAATCTTGACAGAGAACAAGCTATGGTCTTTTTTTTTGGGAAACATGTCTCATCCATGGTTACAATTCTATGTGATAAATTACATATTTACGTGTTTTCAGTATTGGTCATTTCACACTGTTCCTCTTTCCATTGGCTCTTGTAATAACATCTCCTCTATTGGATCTTGCTTCTTCTTCAGATGATGTGTTGTATGGAGAGTTGTCTGAAGTTGTGGGTACATTGAATGGCACATGTTTGTTGATGTGATTATTTCATCTGAAGATCCATACATGTCAATGGATACTGCCTACCCCAGAGGGCTAGGGAACAGTTTACAGAAATAGATATCACTAGTTTGTAAATTGTGTCTCACAGTGAACCCCCAAATCCACTCATAAAGAACAGCTTAAAAAAGACCTGCAAAAAAGACTTTGGCAGCCATGGCCAACTGGGTTGCTGCCACAATGTTTTAATAGATGACACCCGGTGATTAGGGTCTTTAACATCCCCAACTCTCAATAAAAGTGGAGGCCATTCTCCCTTATGTTCAAATATATAGGGACAAAGGAAAGCACAAAACCACTGATGGTTAGTGAGGAGGGTCTGACTGGGCCAGCAAGGCTCTGTCCCAAGACCAACAGTACTCGACCGCCCATTACCAGAGAGAGACCAACCATGCTCTTATTCCTGACCCGGCAGCACCAGGAGAATTGCAAGCCTTTGAGAATCCCTGTGCTTCCCATCCCTGTTTGGACCCAAAATGAAGAGAGGAGAGCATTGGCCACTAAGAGTATCAGCAACCAGCTGCATCTGGGAATGGTGCCTGATAAAGACCTGAGTACCCCTTTTGCCACCAAAGACAAGCCTTCTTTTCTTTAACAACTTAACATCTTCAGTACCTCCACAGTTGGCCTGCTTGGTTGAGGAGCAACATTAGCTTCATTAGAACAGCACTTAAGTAGTTGTGACCCTTCCAAGGCAGCCCTCTTCCCGGCAGCCCCTGCAGCAAAGGGCCCCTAGGCAAAGGGTGGCTCCCATAGAGGCGGCTCCTGGTTGTGTCTGCAGGTGTCCGCAGGGGAAGCCAGTTGCCAGCCATCTACCGGGGTTGACCCGCATGCTACCCTGCTTACCCATGTCCAACTTGAAAAACGTAGGTGTGTTTTATCTCCAGTTTTTAAGATTGCATTGGGAAACCTAGGCCTTTTTCCCTCTATTCAGGACTCTCTAACTTAGGTGTGTTTTTATCCTGTTTTTAAAATTGCATTGTGAAAGTATTTAAAATTGCATTGGGAAACCTACGCCTTTTTCCATCTATTCAGGACTCTCAAACTTAGGTGTGTTTTTATCCTGTTTTTAAAATTGCATTGTGAAAGTATTTAAAATTGCATTGTGAAACCTACGCCTTTTTCCCTCTATTCAGGACTCTCAAACGTAGGTGTGTTTTTCTCCTGTTTTTAAAATTGCATTGTGAAAGTATTTAAAATTGCATTGTGAAACCTATGCCTTTTTCCCTCTATTCAGGACTCTCAAACTTAGGTGTGTTTTTCTCCTCTATTTATAATTGCATTGTGATAGTCCTTTAAATCTTAAGTGGCTGTTGTCTTGTCCAATAGATTTAACTTGGCTCGCCTCTCTCTGTCTTGTCTGCATGCACCCTGCCCTGTGTCCTTCCCTAGTGTTCTCCCCTTCTCTTTACCTTCCTCTTCTCTCCTTCTCTATGATGCTCTCTGTCTCTCCTATTTTCTCTAACTGCTTCTCTATCGACTATCCTGCTCTCCTCACTAAATCTTTTAGGAAGAAGTTTAAAGAGGACATCCTGGTCTCCAACCCAGGCCTCCCTATCGCTGACACATATACTAGTGCCTCCTCCAGGCAAACTTTCACTGACATCCTCTTTGACCTTCTCTCCCCATACCTATGGACTCTGTGCTTTCTCTTTTCTCTTCTTCTCCCATTAATGGTGACACACGGTGGTAGGCCCTCCTGGCGTCCTTCCACTGCTCTAAGGTCATCATTAATGTTTATGTGAATGGTACCATCTTGCTCCAAGGCCCTCAAGCCAACCTTCTCCTCTTTGATAGCTGCTTCCCGGGCCTCATCAATTTCCTTTCTTCTCCTGCTGTTCCCTCTTCCCCCTCTACGGCTTCCTCTCCTCCCCCAACTGCCTCCTCCTTGGCTACCTTGCCCTCTCCTCCTTCCATTTCTGCCCCCCCCTCGGGCTTCTTCTACACCCACGCAGGGCGTACCTCTGATTTGTACCCCTCCTCGGCAGCCTTTCAAGGATGGCAACCTTCTCCATATTGCCACTCTAAACTCTTGCTCAGCTTTCAAACATTCTTCTGACATCTGCCGCTTTCTGGAGGAACTTGACCTTGATGTCCTCGGTCTCACCGAGACATGGTTCACGGCCAGCTATGTCACGAGCTTCGACACTCTCCTCCCTTATGGCTACAAGATATCTCTGCGCCCAGGTCCAACCGTTCCGGAGGGGGTGTAGCCCTAATCTTCCGCAAGTGGATTAAGTGATTAAGTGATTAAGGCCGCCGACAAAGGGGGAGGGATAGTGGTTTGGGACGCAAACAACTATGATCGAGAAGTATTAAGTCTCTTACATATTCCTGGCCACTATACTAAAATAGCCAATGATCCATCTAATGCTATCAAGCAAAAAATATTGCAACTTACAGAAGCGATTGGTCATATTTTTGGAAACTAAGTGCTACTTCGGAACCCTTGATGCTGCAGAAAAAAATATTGCAACTTACAGAAGAAGCTAGTCAAGGAGGATTCCTTTCAAGTAAAGAATCTGAATGTGTCAACTACTCAGAAGAGCGGATTCCTCTCTTTTATATTATGCCTAAAGTGCATAAAGATATTAGTAATCCCCCTGGTCACCCAATTGTATCGGGCTGTGGGTCGATACTCGAACCCCTGTCGAAGTACATCGACTTCTTCATAAAGCCATTGGCTATGGCTACACCCACTTTTCTTCTGGATTCTAGAGATGTCATCAATCTTATAGAGGGCCGAACATTCGATTCCAGCAAAAAAATCTTAGTGACTCTTAATATTGAGGCCCTCTATACCAATATACCTCAAGACAGTGCAATTCATAGTTTAAGAACTATGTTGAATAGACGGCCTCTTGCACACAATGGCCCTCATTACGACCCAGGCGGTAAGGGGTTTACGCCGGCGTAAACATCGCCGACCCTTACCGCCTGAGTACGAGTTCCCTTAGCGCCATGGCGGATTTAACACCTGCTTTTAGCAGGTGTTAAAATCCATGGCGCTAAGGGACCGTGGAGTTAATTACGCCACCGTAATTTACGGTGGCGTAATTAACGCCTTCCCCACTCCCATTATGCCCTATGGGGCAAAAATGGGAATGGGGAAGGGTAAATGGGGATTGGGGACTTACCGCCCCGCCAAGGTCGGAATGGGGCGGTAAGTCCGCCAACCACCATGGCGGAATTGCACCCTTAGCGGCATGGACCATGGTGCTAATAGCACCATGGTTCTCCGCCAAGGTCGTAATGAGGGCCAATGTCCTCACAGACTTCCTATGTAAAAGAGCTGAGTTAGTTCTGGCTAATAGTATTTTCAAATTCAAAGATGAATATTTCTTATAGAGTAAGGGTACCGCCATTGGCTGTACCTTTGCTCCTAACCTGGCCATTATCTTTATGACTTTGCTGGAGGAAGTGCAAGTTTTGGCTAACACTAATCCATTTGTGGAGCAGATCAAATTATCCCATTGATTCATCAACGACATCCTGTTAATATAGGAGGGCAATGTTGAGTCCTTAGTACTGTTTGTCGAATGGCTGAACCAAGTTGATTCGAACATACATTTTACATTCGAGTACTCGACTACAAGAATCTCATTTTTGGATCTGTCCATCTTTAATCAGTCTGGCCTCCTCCAGATTGAATTATACAGGAAGCGGACTGAAAGAAACACTACACTTAAGTACGACAGCCAACATCCCACCAGCCTACTTCGTAACTAACCTATCGGCATGTATTTACGGCTTCACCATAATTGTACTGACATTACAAACTTCAACAAACATGCTGACATTATGGAAACGAAACTGCTTGAGCAGGGATACCCAAAAAAAATAATCAAACACTCCAGGAAAAGAGTGCGGTATGCTAACCGTGATTCATTACTATCTCCTAAAACCAAAATTGACAAATAAGACCAATTGGTCTGTGTCTCGACTTTTTATCAACATAGTAATGCCATTAAAGCCATCATTCTCAAAAATTGGCGTATCCTTAATTCATCTGAGACTAAAATGCAAAAACCATTGCTTGCATTTAAGAAGGGAAAACATCTTAAACAGTAAATGACTCGAGCTAGGTGAACATCACCAAAATAATTACCAATCATTAGAGACACTAACCTCAATCCAGTTGTGGGGCATTACCCATGTACTTCTTTGCTGGTATGTAAGTACTCCAAAAAGACCACTTGGTTTGTCGCAGAAGGAAAAACCTGGGACCTATGTACTTTAACAATCTGTAAAAGTAAAAATGTAATTTACGCGGTACAATGCCCGTGTAAAATGTTGTACATCGGGAAAACTACGAGAGAAGTCAGTGTACGGATTAACGAACACTGCTCTAAAATACGAACACGGAACTTGAATACCCCTATGGTTATTCATTTTGTAGAGAGGCAATAAACTCTAGTACTTGGAAATCGAACCTCGTGTCTGTTGTATCACTTAGTGTATGGTGATTGTGCCTTGTTTCCATACGCAAGGGTCTTACGGGCCGGGGTACTAACTGCAATTAGCCTCTCGCAAGGGGGCAGTACAATGCCCCGCCTGCTTGCGGTTTATTGTTTAATTATAGCACCAGCCACTGACTGGTATAGGTGGTGGTGTTGCTCTAAGAGAAAGCATAATGCCTTCATACGAGTGCCCCGGAGGTGCTCCTTTGAGGTTTTGTTGTTGAGATGTGCATCTCCAAATGTCACATCCGCATGAGGGTGAAATCAGGTTTCAGTGTAGGTATTAGTTTTCCTTTGCGAGGTCTTTCACATATGTGCCTCTGATAATGTGGATTTTAGGAAATAACAGTTCTTATTGTCATAATGATGTTTTATGGGTGATTAGGTTAGTCGTATCCCCAGCATCTGGCCTGTTTATTAGCATACCAGCCTGTCTCGGTTTTCTCAGACCCTTTACTGCTAAAATCAATCTATATACATTTTTTTTAAGGGTGTACATTTACTTTTTCTTTATACAGAGGTCGCTGTTTGGTTACACAGTGTATTGCTTTATGTGCATTTTGCTGTCATTGGAGTTTTTTTGTGCAATAGGGGCGGAGTCAACACGTATTGCAAGACGTACGACAACATGCAGTGCCTGCCAGCCTAATGTTCACCTTCTGGCTCATTAAAATATGAATATAGTGAAAAAAGTGAAACAAACCTGCATGTAATTTGACCTTTGTACATTAGCACACTGCATAATATTAAGATATACTCTGAGAACTCCAGTACTATTGGGAGTACTCTTCTCCTGGAAACCAACAGGTAAAGCACCTTAATAGCCATGTGGGAGTTATTCTCACATACATAAAGGGAAATTGTCTGGGAATTATCAATTACCCTTCTATCGATAGAGCACCATGGCAACAGCCTTAAAGATCAGGCATACTATTTCGGTTTGAAGTAAACCATGGGTAGATTTTCAGACTCTGACATTTTTGATGAACATAGCATGTCATGCCAGACTCCCATGAATGCTTTTATTGTACTTCAGATTTGGTAGCCAGGCAACATGAGAGAATCCTGCTAACACGAAGCGATTGGTCATATTTTTGGAAACGAAGTGCTACTTCGGAACCCTTGATGCTTGCAGATGTAATCTCAATTTGGCTGGAAATGGCTGCAACACTCGTACAGGCTTTCAACTCCCTCTGCGGTCGCACATTTTTAAAAAGAGCCGCATAACCAGTGGTCTAAGTGTATGAAAATAAGTAGTGGAACTATGTTCTCTGCTGCCCTGCAACCACTCCCCACAACCCCCATCGCCTCTCCCCCTCCTGGGCACAATGCAAACCCACAAACACATGCACCTGCTGTTTAAGGGAACGTTTTCAGTGCACTGAAAGTGCAAGTTTCAACTGCGTCCTTCAATTTCATTTTAAAACGAAACCATTCCGGAACGGTTTCTTTTTAAACAAAAGTATAGGAACAGTAAAACCAAATGCAAAAAGGGCAGAGGAGCAGCGCTCCCAAACGCTCCGCCAACAACGGCTGCATTTGTAGAATGTGTGTTCACCCTCAGGTGGTAGCTTGGTTTATAAGTGGAGTGGTAGCCACTAAGGTGGCTGATGCAAAGAAGTACATTTCCATGTTTCTGCCAAACATAACTCATGTCGTGATATTGTAGAGTTCTTCTGACGTTCTGAGTCGACTGCATGGCTGCTCTTGACACGTACGTTCCGATCTCATCATTTCATCCTGTACTGCATTCCGTGCTCACTGTACTACGCACAGTTAGTGTATTTACTAAGGCACAACTTGTGTACCGTGTTTACCGCTCAGTGAAGAATATATTGACCATGTGCAGTAACCAAAGTAGAAATGCATATCATAAATGTGTGTGCCACAAAAGTTCGAAAGATAGCTCAGTGAATCAAGCACTTGTTGTAGAGATCTGCGTTTATATTTCAGGTGGCAGTAATAATTCCTGGCCAGGCCAACTTAAAGGTTCCCTTCCCTGGGGTGTATTAACTTGAGTGTGTATACATATTTGGCGATAGCAAGGACTACTGTCCTAAAATCATAATGCATAAGCCTGGATTGGTGATTCGGCACCCAAAATCGACACTGTGGAGTCAAAGTATTGAGGCGCATATCCCAGCTGTATCACAGTACTAGGCAGTGATCCTGGAAAAATCATGTTATCTCACTCTTTGGCACAGTACTGTCTTCTGTGAAAAGGTTTGCCTTCTCACGTTCTGGTGGCAGTGGGTGGAGTCGCCACCTTTACGTTGGCGGGAGCAACTGGCGAGAGCTACTAGGACGGTGATGTTTAGGAGTATGAGAATTTGTACAAAGATTTATTTAGGGCGGTTTATTTGCTCTTTATATAAAAAAGGAATAGCGTATGCATTTGCCATGATATTAAAACGTACACTTTTCATTCGTAGCTGTCTCCTAAAGATTGTCAAGTATATCAGAATGTAGGAAACCAACAGGGACATTGATTGTGATTGTTGACACTGCACACCATCCACCAGTGCTCAGTGTTCTGGTGTGTAGCTTGAAACAGCAACTGCAACAGCTCTAAGATGCAGTCAGGCAGGATCAAAGTTTGTATTTTAGGAAGCTCATGTCTGAAAAAGGCAGATTTGCAGATAAGCAATGACATTGGCTAATAGTGCAGATACCTTCCTCGCCATAGTGTTTTCACCGAACTGCACGCCTCATTACGACCTTCGAGGAACGGGTTCACGGGCTCCGCTAATGGAGACGGACTAGTTAAACCCGTTCCACGAAATTACAAGGTCCCCTCGTGGGACCCGGTAAGGACCCCTGGTCCTTACCAGGGCTCCCTCTCCCATTCCCATTGAGCCCGATGGGGGCTGAGATGAGAATGGGAAGGTTCGGGACCGGGTTCCCAGAGGGAGGAATTACCGGGCCCTCCGAACTCGGAATGAACCCGGTAATTCCCCATTCTGGGAACCTGGTAAAGGAGCCCGGTTTGGCAGCAGCCATGGAGCTATTCCGCCAAAGTCATAATGAGGCCCATGGAGTGCAGATACCCTCCTCACCATAGTGTTTTCACCTAACTACACACCTGACACATGGCAGACATAAATTCAATACAGGTTTTAAAATCTCTCACAACAGACTCAGCCACAGGAGTCACCGCCCCTTCATAATTGCACCATCTGTAAAACTACATTTGTTTCTCATCAAATAATGAGCAACTTTGTAGGAAGCCTCTGTAACAGAATTTGAATTGCAGAATTTAGTTTACCTACTTATTAGCCCGCAGACAGCTTATTTTAGGAACATTCATTTCATAATGTGTGTTTTATTTCAAACCGCTTCTCAACAATACTCTTTTTTCCCCACTGTAACTTGGGCCCTGTAGATTAAAGATGCATATTTTCTGTTTATGCCGGAAGAAAAAAGAATCATTTTCCTACTCTGGATGGAAATGTTACCTTGGGTGGTGCGTCAGCATCTGCATCCAGGACTTCAACATAGGTAGTTTGTTTCTTTTGGGTTTGTTTCTTTTGGGGCTGCATGTGCAAAAAAGTATCTGAGTATTTCAATCAATGTGTTATACGGTTTTAACAGCATATACCACATGCTGCATGGTCAAAAAATAAAATACACTGCCAGTTTAGCATATCCCCAATTCATGCATATTGCTCACATGCCAGGTCTCAGAATTCAGAAAAAGTAAACCAAAACCTACTTTGTTGAGTACCCTTTGATGTTTTTATGTCAAAATAATTGGCAAGATGGAAAAAAGGAACATGTGGAAACTATGCAAAAAAAGTGTAAACCACAGGGCTAAAATAACACTCAGTTTTATAGTGTTGACTCGTAGCATGCACAAATCATATAACAACCCAACCAGGCAATATATTAATCATTATGTTAACATTTCGAGCAAAGAGAGTATGGTTGTAGCAAGGGGTGCCTTATACATAATGAGTGGGACCTGACATGCGGCTTTTCTTTATGAAGGATGCAGTAACACAGGTACAACTCACAGGATCTCTGCCGCTCCCTGCAGGAATCATGCAGGTCATTCTGATGAATGACCATTGGGCCATGCCTAGCTTGCACGTACAGCTTTCTCAGATATATTGAGGGCTCCAGCATCACAAAGATGGTTTAAAACGACAATTATGACATTCTTTGCAATGGCATCAACGTGTGTTTTACAGTGGCAGTGCCAGCATATCCTGCAAATTGTTGGTGATCAGGCATCTATTGGAATTTGATATGTGTTAGACAATTACTTGTAAATTGTATGGTGTTGTGCCTATTTTGTTATGGCCAAATGAGTGCTCATAGATTGCACCATTTCACCCCAGTATTGAAAGGCTGGAAATCCCCTGCCAGAATTACACTATGCATACAAGTTCCCCACAGATCTCTGTAGATCTCCCAGTTTGTGTACATAGCCAAAGGGGATCAATTCTAATAATTGCTGTCCCATCCCATGGCTCTCCTTAGTGTTCTCTCCATGTATTCACTGCCTTGTTTTGAACAGTGTTCTTTTACTCAGTAACTAGGTTTAAGCTGTATGAACCCTATACATATCAAAATATATACCTACACACCACTGCTCACTTTTCTAACCTATTTCTTTCATTCATGCTCTTGGTTCGTAAAACATAGGCTGGAACAAAACTCTCAAATCATGTTTTTAAGTCCTGGCACTGATAGCACATGGCATATTACATTCCTGTTTAGTTTTATAAATGTAATGTGCTATAAACGCACCAGAATGCAATGCAGGTAGTAGTTTTCCACATTTACTTAAATGTAAAATTGCTGTTTGCACTTGAACTCCTGTATTGGGGCACACATCGAGGTGGGTTCCTCCATATCATGGCAAATTCCATCTTAACCTTTAATACAATTCAGGTACTACTCCCTTCAAGCAAACAAATAAACCACAGTTTTACCATAAACATCAACACGTAACGCTAGATGTACCTTTTTCTGCAAGCTGGAACTCCACAGATTGGCCCTCATTACGAGTTCGGCCGATAGCCATGCCGCTATTGGCGGCATGGCTGCCGCCGAAATCGCCTCCATGTCCGGGTCCTTAGAATGAGGACTTACCGGGCCATTCCGAGTTCGGGTGGCCCGGTAATTCCTCCCTCAAGGACCCGGACACGGTCCTTCCCCATTCCCATTTCAGCCCCGATAGGGCTGAATGGGAATGGGAGAGGGAGCAAACAACGGGCCATAACGAGATGGCCCGTTGTTTGCTCCCTCTTCCCCTCGCGGGACTCGGTAAGCACGTCTGGTTTTCCCAGGCGTGCTTACCGTGTCCTGCAAGGGGACCTCGTAAAGTGTCGGAACGGGTTGAACGGCGCCGTCACCTTTTACGGCGCCGTTTAACCCGTTCCGTCAGGCCCATTGTCTTTTACACGCACACCGAAAAACGATTGCAGCTGTATCTTCATTCTCCCCATTCTGATTGAAAGCCTACAATTACCTGAATGCAAAGTAATGCTAACTGAAATAAATGTAAAGAAACTCAGTGAGACTGAAACAATCACATTCTCAGCTTTCTCAGCTTTCTTTCAAGTGGCATGCTGATTTACACACCCCTTCCCTTTCTGATAAACCCTCATTTGCAACTCTAGGTACAAAATTGCCACAATACACATTTCCCATTTACTGTTATTTTGTCAAGCGCTTTGAAACGCATTGTGTATAGGCGCTATATAAATAAACTATCATATCATCAAGCCCTTCAAGCCCAAATGAAGCTCCTCCTCTCACTGTGCACACAGCTTTTGACTGTTCACTTTGCAGGAAGAGGAGAGTAAGAGGCATAGGGACTGCAGTCACCAAAATAAACACACACTACACTACAGTCACCAAAATAAACACACACTCCTTATTTTGGTGTCTGATGTGAAGAGCTTCTGGGAAGCCTCAGGCAAGCTACTGGTGGCTCGCCATCTACTGGTTGGAGACACTTTAGACTGTCTCCTGATCTTTAATTTCAATGTATGTCATGTGAGTGGAAGGGGAACTATGCAGAAGAGAGATGGTCAAATGGCCCACATCTTCACTGAGTTTACTTTCAGGGCTGCGGATTTGACACAAAAACAGTTTAGTTTATTCTGGAATTTGTCCTTGTTTCACAATGATAACCTACAATGTATTTGATGAGTGTATTTTACGTTTTAAAATAAAATAGTAAAACCCAGATGAGATTTTTTTAGGCTTACTTCAATTTGTATATTAGTACTTGTATAGTTCCCCTGATGATGGAAAAGCTGATGCTAGGAACATTATAATTATTTTCATAAAATGTTTCTACAATATTTCTGTTTAAAGGTGATCATTTTGGGTTTCTATGTGATTTGTGTTATTTTCAAGTATGGTCTACAAAGCAGAGGAGCTTTGTAAGTCATGAAAGTCAAACATTTACCTTGCTGTATGAAAAAACCTAAGAAACATTGTGGCCAAGTGCGGACTTGGTAGAAACCCCATCATCACTACCCATCTTCACCACAACCAAAGTGTGTGATCCTTGGCAACCTATTTAATCTAATTATCCATATGAATGTGGTGGTAATTCAGTGTTAAACCTGTGGAATTACCACTATAACGGATTACCGTTCTCCCCATCTGGCCATGTGGAATTACCACATGATTTTGAGTGGTAAAACTGAGGTGAAATTCCGCATTTATGCAGTCCATGTGGCTGCACAGGGATTTTATCAGATTTACCATCAGCAGTAATGCTGCCACAGTAAATCTACCACTTTTTGGGAGGCATTTTGATCGAGGTTGTTAGGTGTATCGACCCACGTTCAAGTTATTATGCTGCACATTTGGCGTTGTGGGTTTAGAAAATCCAAGATGGCCGAAAAGCCCACATTGGCACCAGAATCCAGGAAAACCGCGCAGTTTTTGCGCACACCAAAATGGTTGCCTGACCTGCCACCCACCAGTGTGAGCGTGATGGGCCAGAAGCGCCATGAGTGAAACGTGGTGCCAAAGGAAAAACAGCAGTGCCTGTTAGCTCAAAAAAGCACTTTAAAATCACCTTTGTTTCTCTGAATGCAAGCTCAAAATGCCTATTTCAAACATTGCAAGATATTCAAAAATCTTACTGAACACCAGCAGACGTCTGGTAGAATGAAGTCTTGTGTGCATACCAAATCTGGAAAGATGAAGAGCCTAAAATAATGTTCATAACAAAACTGGCTGAGCTGTGGATGTCAGCAGCTCAAGTGAAATTGGACTTAAAGCCACTAAAATCGAAATGTTTCAAATAAATGAGTGACCTACTTTTGAGTGTCACATAGGTTCCAACTGTTTAAATGTCATAGTTTTGAACTTAGAATCAGCGTTCTAGCTGCATGTGTCATAATTGTAAGTTTGATTTGAATGAAGAAAAACTGGAACAAAAGTGACATTTGGCTGAAGCCTGGCTTAAAGAGATGGAATTCTGCCCGGCAACTAACCACAACAGGAGTTGAAACTTGCCCAGCAACTGCATTCACAGGCCTGGCCTGTCTTCTCCTGCTCCCACCAAAAGGAGATTACACCTCTCTAATTGAATTAGGGGAGGGGCACCTGAGACTGCAGGAAACAGAACAATGAACTTTCCTTGGCTCAGGCAAATGCTAAATCAGGGGGTCTTAAATGGCTTCCTCCCGGAAGGAAATGGGAGGGGCACTGCCTCTGTGAGCCAGCCGAGCTTGGAGGCGGGGGCAGACATAAATTCCCCATGTGCTTTGGAACCTAAACCACACCCCTCTGTGCCAGAGAATAATTTTAGAAAGATGGATAATTCATAGTACATAATTGTCAAAATTATATAAATAATATCATGATTCCTGTGATTTTTCTGTGCACATTTTAAGGGGTGTTAGGACTCTGTGGTATGTTCTGGGGGGTAGTAGCGGAAAATAGGGTATTAATCCAAATGTATGTATGTTAAAAATCTGACACTTCATCATCTGATGCCCATATTCCTTGCACACATTTGTGTACATTTTGGAAAAGTTTAGAGGTTGTGTTCTGGATGAAAAGGGCAGAATTCTGTCAGAAGTGAACAGGACATCTTACAAAGTCAGGGATCGGAGGGTTTGGTGCCACAGAAAATATGTTAACTGGACATATAATATTAGAAAAAATGTACATAGATAAATATGCATTTAAGTCAAAAATAGATTTGTGTGCAAAATGACAAGGGGAGTGTTCTTTCTGTATGCCATAAAAAGGATGCCGATGACTCACAATTCAGTTTTCCAGTGAGGCGACAGAGAATCCTATAGCCTATCAGGATCCTCAGGGGGTTGGGCACAGAAAGCTAGCCTTCCCACCCACTTTCAAAAGACATAAAAAGACCCACTGAAACCCAGGTAGGGACTGCTCTTTCCACTTTCATGCGAAGCACTTTGCCGGACCAGACAATATCCATAACTTAGCAACCAGACTCCAGATTCCAGAACTTGAAGCAGAGAGGCCTGAACCGAAAGCGAATCTGATTCTGGCTAGAACCCTGTGTCAGAACCCAGAAAGCAGAGCTGTATCCCAACCGCAGACCAGAC
Organism: Ambystoma mexicanum; assembly: GCF_040938575.1. Classification (NCBI taxonomy): domain Eukaryota; kingdom Metazoa; phylum Chordata; class Amphibia; order Caudata; family Ambystomatidae; genus Ambystoma; species Ambystoma mexicanum. The sequence continues at coordinate 409,857,794 of NC_090923.1, read as the reverse complement.
CCAGACCCGACCGCTGTGCAGTGCCAAGAACTTTTGCCAGAACCAGAGAACCAGACCCAGAGAGCAGAGCTGACCCAGATAGCTGTGACTTCAGAACCACCCGCCGGTAGTCCAGTCCAACCTGACCAGATCTTGACAGCCTAGTTCAAATTTATAGGAGTGAGTATCCATCCAGAGCTGTGCAAAACCAATCTATTAGTATAAAATAATCTAATTCAAACCATTTCCAGCTATTTAGAACTGCATAGAAATCGTGTGTCCATTCTGTGATTTCAAACCTGTGAAAGTGTCATTTGTCCTTCTGAGCTTTACTTTATTTCTGAGAATCTACCTCCACTAAATTGTCCGTATCTTTTGAACCGCACGTCCTAGGAGCGAGATTTAACTTTCATTTTAGTTTTTCCGTAATCGCGCTCGACGCACTCGGAAAAAGTGCCACGAATTGAAAACTAGCTCAATCTCACCCCACGTTAAAAAAATAGCTGTCTCTTGCTTGCATTGCTGAAATTCGTTTTCAACCTGATAATCCCTCCTGATTCATTGCTAGTGTTGACCTGGACTAATTCAAGGTAGCTGTTACCTACCCTGAATCTCCTGAAGGGAATTAAAATCATTTTTAGCATATTTTCACTTAATTGTAAATCACATTAAAAGTATTTCGGCATGTTTTAAAAGCATACCGGTTGCTCTAAGCTTGCTAGGGGAGAACTGAATTGGTATTGCATTCAATTGTATTCCTGAAAATTGTGTGCTCTCCTTCTATTGCATAGGGGGGGAGTGAATTGTCAAAAGAGAAAGTGCTCATATTATCTCTTGTGGAAACCATCTCAGTTTATTTCTGTGCTGCATTCTTTTCCATCATTGCATTTCCTTGAACCCATAAAAGCATTCTCAGCTACTTTATCCTCTCTATACCAACTCCTAAGTAATTAAAAAGTGTGCTAGTGTAATATTATCCATTGTTTATCTCTGTCATATTCATAAGTGTGCTATCAAATATTCATTTATTTATAAAAGTGTGATATATATCTTGTTTAATTTTTCAAATACATCTTTTAATTTGCAAAACAAACCTACTTCTTGGCTCAGTGAGGTCAGGGGGATTCAAAAAGAGGGGCGTTATACAAGGTTTTATCACCCAGATCTATGAACTTGTCATAAAAATATGTAAATAAGGGCTTTCCTTGGGCATCCCGGACTTGGCATTGACTTAGTTGGAGAGCTGAATTGAAGTCATTTAACAAGTTAACTCATGTACTTCACCTCTAAACCTTGCAATATGGCAGTACAGTAATATGGTGGTAAAGTGAGGGCAATGGATTTACTGCTGCTTTACTATTTTTCCCCATACCCATAACAGGGCTCTTAGTGTCAAGCTTCCAAAGAGTTGTTAACATTGGCAGCCCCTAAGAGTGAGGTAGATTGCAGGGTATGCTTTTTGTGGGTTAACAGGCTAGTGTTGCTCCCTATAAAATACTAGTGACCACTGATATATTTCACAGCACTAAGTCATGTGTTTCTTTGCTCAATAATGGGAACAAACCTGGCGGCCGCAATGGCACCCGCGAGCAGAACTCGTAGTTTGCCGGAACTTGTAGTTTGCCAGTCCAGGAACTATGGTACTGGCATGCTTAAAAGTACCGTAGTTCCTGGATCGGCAAGCTTATAATGAGGCCGTGAGTCGCAGACCCAGCCATTCAAAGCATGCAATCATACTTGTTTCTTTTATTTAATATCTTCTATGTATGGGCACTGATTTTAAAAACACAAGAGCCCTCATTACGGGTCCGGCGGTAACCGTGCCGGTAAAACCGGCAGGAAGCTGCTGGTCCCTTAATGATTTACTGCGTCTGACTTGCTGGAAACACTGGTGCATTACAACCCCGGTGGTCTGTAAAATGTTGATCCCCATTTCCATAGAGTCCTAAGATTGGGGACCATGATAGCACTGGCAACATTAATAACGGGGCCAGTGCTCTGTGAAAGTCTGATCTTGGCAGGTGGAACAGCACCCACCCGCAGACTCGTAGTTTGCCAGTCCGAAAACAACAATGCCAGTAAGCTTACCGGCACCGTTGTTTCCGGACCAGCAAACTTGTAATGAGGCCCAATATGAGTAATGTTGCAAAAAGCCAGCCAGTTTTGAATATTCCATGCCTTGTAATGTGAACACGCATTTAAGAAGCAAATCCAGTGCTTGCTGCATCTAAATAACCGGTGCAACACAAAGTTAATATAAAAGTGAAACAACCCAAATATAGCACCATAAAAATAAAAAGAGGATGGTCCAGCAGATACAATTGGTAGGGCGTAATTTCATTTTTAAAATAGAAAAGTGGTGGTGACAAATGTACTTCCGGAAAACAAATACATGATGTGTTCTGTCTAGTCTAGGACTATATCTTGAGAAACTTTAGGTCAAGTGTAAAGATGGTGAACACGCCGGTATACGAGGAAACTGTGGTATGCAGCCCATTTCTATCCAGGCGGACTCAGCCCGCTAGGACAACCTCTGCCTCCTGGATGGAATTATAAGTAATCGCCTCAGCAGAAACGTGCTGAGTGGCCACATAGCATCTAAGCATTATTCAAGTATCAGGAATGCAGCACTGCAGGTTCTGGTAGAGTCCACGACAGTGTGTGTCACGATAATGCTTCAGATCCCGGGAATAAGTCTGGGAACTACTTCTGTGTAACGTAGAGCCTAATATGGGTTGCCCTTATGAAGATCCGATATCACTGATTGTTATTTCCTCATGAGAAAGATTTGGGGAGGAGGAAGAGGAATGGGCAAAGTAAGTACTTCAGTAGTCTGACAGGCATTCTGCAAGGCACTAAGTGAAAAGGACTAAGAGTAATGCTGTCGGGCATGGAGGGGTTTAGACTGTCCCGCAATATAGGGTAGCGTTTAAATAAAACACAGGTTTGTGTTGAAAGATGGTTTCCTTTGGGTATTTGTCTCCAGGTAAAAGAGCACCCTTACTAGTAAGGGCTTTGATGAAGAGGAGTGGCAAGAAAGGTAATTAAGCAATGTCTTCACTAGCGGTGGATATGCAGTACCTGCTATTGCCGTTTTCAGTAATGTGATGTTGATGTGCCATATAATATAACATTGCTCTCCACTAGTCGATACACCCAAAGAAAATGTCACTGTACATCAACACTTACCCTGTTGAAGTGCTAGACTATGATTGTGTTGCCCAGGCAGGAACATGTGCAAACATACGTCCATCACACACGCCCGCTCTTTCCTGCATGTGGTACCGGAGTCGCTGATGGCACTGCTAATGTAAGGGCCAGGACCATTCAGAACATGTCCATTCTCCACACACTGTGGCGCTGTGTATAGAAATGCATGCATGTGTCTGGAATTTCAATTCATAAGCATTAGTGTTGGCTGCATTTTCTTAGGGAATCAGTGACATATGACTTAATTCCATTGGAGTAGTGGGAACCCCACCTCCCTATGTTCCTGGGGGGAATCCCCTCAGCTGGACTCTAGAAATACATTCAGGGCTCATGGGGCCCAGATGCAGTGGCTACCTGAAGTGACTACTGAAGTGACTACTCAATGCGAGGATCCAAACCAAATCACCGGAGAGGCACATGCCGACTAAACGTGGTCACAACAATAGCTTGGCCCAGCTAGCCCTTAACCTGCTGCCTCATTGATCGCATATCGACACACCCAAAATCACCACTTCAGCGACTGCTGCAGGCCGGCATAAACTGCTGGTGCCTAACTCATCAACGGGGCTAAAGCCCAACTCGTCCTGGCCAACTGTGAGCGTTCCTGGGACCGCCCCATCTGCATCTTTGAGACCTCCCCTTCTACTGCACATAGCAGCGGTATTCTCCCATAATCAACACCCCAGTTGTTGCTGGGGCCTTTACAATCCTACATCCCCAAACTGAGCCTGATCAGCTCGCACCTACGTTTGACTCCGGGTCTGACTGCGTCAGCCCTCCAAGAAAGTAATCCAGATACTGTTGACTCTAAACTGCCCCCATGGTCCACTTAGACCATACATAATGGTTAGATCACGATCCCTCCGGTGTTCAAACAAGATAACCTTTTTCATGGTTAGTACTTTACCTACACCCCTGGAACTACGCTCACAGTGCTACTTTATCCAGTCTGTCACATTTTCTCTGTTCTTCCTTTGGAGTGGGTTTATGTGCAGTATTTCCGATTCATTTGATTTGCTGTGCAGATGGTGTGTTTAATTAAATTATTTATATATTTATAGACCGTTGTTTGAACATTCCCTTTATTTTGTACTGTGACAGTTTTATTGTTTGGGTCACTACTGGTTCACCTTCACACCCCCCTTGAGAGTATAGCCTTCCTTCAGCCCACGTTAACACAAAAGGTGAACGAGGTATATCTCTTAACTCTCCCCGTTTTATCTTTATGATTGCATTGTATTTTGGTTTGTGGAAGTGTGAGGGAGTGTGTGACATTTTACCCCTGCTACTACTTTTACTCCGGCAGAGCAGAATCCAATTCATCACATCTACACATCTACGGGCTTCATGTGTGTGCCGTTATTTGTAAAGTAGTTAGGTGAAGTAGCTAAGACGTTGGCCTCTGAATGAGAAGTCAGGAGCGCTGGGTTTCAAAACTATTTCCTCCAATACCTTTTTGAATTTTCATGTTTTACCTATTGATTGGGTAATTGCAGTAGACAGGTGTAATATATCTGGCCAAAATGTAAAGCTCAGTGGCATCTAAAGCTCCTTTTTAGTTCCCTCAATACCATTACATTTTTTAATCTCAACTCCCTTTAAGGAAGTGTTTGTTACTTTTACTTTCATGTCCACAAATAGTAAAGAGCAAAAACAATATGTGGTAGAAGTGCAGTACAATTTGAGCAGCAATTAATATTTCAGCTTGGTTGGCTCAGTCAGTCTGTCCAGTGACTTGGGTGTTGTAGGTAATATTTCCACCTATCGGGTTCCCTCTTAGGGGCAATAATCCTGGGATCTAGTAGGGCTGTAGAGACCATGACTTCCAACACTGATTCTTTCTTAAAACATACTAATGAATTGAAACCCAGGGGCTGGACCATTCCCTCACCACCATGTTGGGATGACTTTTTCAATGTATTTACTTACAACTTCCTGAGTTTCCTGGGAGGGTTCAGAAATATGAGGTGGACAACGTTTGGATACACTCTCAAACTTTGCCATTTTATTAAATTATAGGTTTCATCAAATGCCCCACTATCCCTACTCTGGCGAGGATTTCCCTGCTTATCAAAACTGAAGGAAAACACTAATACAGGATATCTGGCCCACACACTTAAACATCAAATGCATCAAGACATATATGGCAATTAACAATAACATCAACAATGCTATTCACAGTCTTTCTTGGTCACCTGAGTGAACTCCCCTTCCCCAGGTTTCTAGGTAAATTCAGTCTCAAAGTACAACAAAAAGAAACAAGGAAATTCAGGTTTGAAAACAAAGTCTCAATTCAGTTCTTGGATCCTTCAATGTGTCGAAAGACTGTTTTGTTAATCCAAAGTTCAAACGGGAAAGCTTCTCGTCTTGCTGGAATAATAACTTTAAAAGTGAGATTTATGAATTTGGTGATGAGAGGGGTGAGTTGGCTGCTGCATTCTTTCACTATTGTGGTAGGACAAACATCCCCCTTAGAATTAGTTGGTTTACGTTGATTAAGTACCTCCAAAGGTATTGCTCCGAAATGGGCTGAAACTCAAATTTGGCAAAGTCCATATTGGAACATACCGGTGGTGAGGTCACGTTACCTTCGACACCAGAGTTAGTTTTGGTTGCTAGATTTTTTTGTATGATCTCTATTTTATTCATCATAGTCTGTTGCATAGATGCACACCAGCTGGTGTCCTTTATCCCCTGTGAGGGAACTGGGCAGGGATCCTCCAGTTCCTTAATAATCTTATTTAGTTCACCTGAGCTAGACGTTGCTCCGGAGATTCTTTTATCATAGTAACATTTTTGTGTATTTAATATAGCCTTTTTATATGTTTTTGTCTCACCGGCCATATATGTCTTTGTCTTCTGCTGAATGTGTTTTCCCCATTGTTTCAGCGTCCTAAATTTTGCTGTGCGTAGGGAGTTGTAAGGACATATATATTTTACCAAAATGTAATGTCATTTTTTTGTTGCAAAATGTAGTGGCATTTTTGTTGCCAGCAGTAATATGGCATATATATATATATTTTATTTTGCCAGTATGACATGTAAAGGTGTTGTTGGTGGCATGCAAAGTACAGGTTTCAACCAAGCCCAACTTGAAACTGCAGAGAATGAAATGCACGCATAGAAAAGCTTAGTATTGCCAGGCCAAATAATGAAGTGCACCATATTTTTTTGGATAACTCATACATGGAGACTACATTAAGTTATATAACTGACTAACATAATTAACATAGCTAAAATACTAAATTCTAACTTCCCTAACGTTATAATGCAGTCTCATATGCAAAATGAGGTGAAAATCCATCTTTTAGTGGCACTGCTGTAATTCATTTTTAAATACACACTGGCATTTTTTTTCTGTATTAGTTTGTGGAGAGAAGAGGGAAAGAGGCAGCAGGAAACAGAATGAAATATTTATTGAGGGAGGCCTAAAGCCCTCATTGTTCTAAACATGCGGGTTGCTAAACATGCGGGTTGATACAAACACATTCTTGTTAACCTGATTGATGGAAATTATAGGCAGACAAGAAACGTCACAAGGGGAAGGACAGAAGGTTTCTTGGGACATGAAATGCGGGGAAAGAGCTAGTTTGTGCTGGGCTGAGAAGACTGACAGTGTTCCAAGGGGTCAGAGCGCTGGCTGTGAGAGATATCTCGCAGGAGCTCCCCACACAAGATTACAGAATCATTTTGCGCTGACACTTGGCCTGTCTTTGCAAGTGGAGCAAGGTTGTGCTGAGAACTTCAAAGCAATACTAATCTTGGTAAGATATGTGCCAAGTGAGGATCATTTGAATGCCATATGTTTGGCTAAGATTTATTACAGTTTAGAAAGGTTTGGAAATCACTGCATGTTTATTTTTCGTCATGTTCAGAATTTGGGAACATTAACTCACGTTTCAAAGGCTTGTTTCTTCTGTTTTGCTTTCTTTTTGTATTTCAGATGACGATGCAATGTATCCATGGTAAGACTTGATGACGTGTAAATAAGATTCAATATAATAAGTATCCATGAAAACAAATGGGATTTAGTGTCATTTTTGCATCTGTGAATTCATTTATATATATATTCAGTAGTGCATTTGTCAATTTACTACTGCAGTCCATGAGCCAGTAATGCCTAAGGGCACATAGATTACTGGATGTAGATAAGCCAGTGATACCAGCCACAAACTGTAGGTGGCGCTCTGAATAAAATCATTGGGTTATAACAGTGTATAAGTCTGGGGCACTCTACAGACAACTAAGAGGTATTCTAATAGAAAGGAAAGTTTTGTTTTATGCTGGGATTATAGTATAAAGAAGAAAACCATGGTCACCACTATACCACAGAAATAAGTACTGCAAAACAAAATACCACTAAAATGACCACCAATATAAGCTAGCAAGGTATGGTCACTAAAATAATCTAAGTGCAAGACTAATCTACCACCAAATTACCGCCAATATTTTTACAGTAAGAAAATACCACCAAATCCCAAATTTACCCCAATAAGACAAAAATCTATTACACAGTGAATATCAGGAGAAAAACATGTTTTGTTTTGCCTTTCTTCAGACAGGCATGTTTTCAGTGGAGCCAGTTGATTAGTGGCTCTTTCAAGAATATCATCATAAGTCTTAACCAGTGCTTCCGTGGTGTTAAGGGAGTATAGATTATTGATAGTGGCAGCTATAAAAGGGGCCATAGTATCCAGAGTCAGTTTGCGCAAATTCCTGCACATCACCCAAACCTTTTCAGATTGATTTTTCTGAAAGCTTGGAAAAAACATATTCCAGTCCAACAAATAATGACCGGACAAGGAACAGAGGCTACACCCAGATTGGAAATGGAGAGATTTTGGGTAAGAACCCGATCCAGGATTCTGCTCTTAACGTGGGTGGGTGTCTTAACATGTTGCGTGAAACCCAGATCACATAATGCTTTATTAACTAATGTCGATTGGGAATCTAATGTGTCATCATAGCCTAGATTGAAATCACGCAGAATCAGTATTTTAGCGGTAGGTTTTAGGCTAGCTTTGATAAGGTCAATGAAGTTACTTAGAAAGTCTGGCATGCTCTGAAGTGGCCTGTAGATGAGGAAAATATTTACAGTCTCATTGGAATTTATATATAGATTGGCCTTTAATAGTTTGCAATTTGCCAGGCAAATGTTATCTATCTTTCTAATGCTTAGTGCATTATAGTACAAAACGGCTACCCCTCCACCCATACCTTTACCATGATGGTCAAGTGGCACAGCGAGTAGATCGCTCGCTTTGACACCCGTGCAGAGCTTGCTAACGCAGGTTCAAATCCCGGCAGGGCCAAACTCAGCCTTTCATCCTTCCGAGGTCGATAAATGAGCACCACACACCGTGGGTAATAATAAGCAGCGCTCAGATACCTGAGGGTTTGTAACGCTATATAAATAAATTAATTATTATCTGCTCTCTAGATATTGAAATCTGTGGGCAGGGCGAGTGTTAATGCTGGTCCCGCAGCTTCGTGCAGCCACGATTCCGTAATGGCATGGAAATTAATTTAATGTAATCGGCTACATCCACTGAATGTTTGATAAGTGATTGTGTATTTAAGGGCCCCTATGTGTCTCAAGTTACTATCGGCATGGTCCATTTGCATGTGATTATTGTTATCCCCTTTGATTACTGTGGTCACTGCATTGAGAAAAAGAGGCTTAGCGGCCTCTGCATATTTTTTCAATGTGGATCGAGCGGCGGTAGTAGGGGTTCTGTCATAAGAGCAGTTACCTGTTCTGAGGGAATAGTTTCTGTATCCCCAAGTCTCCCCAAGTGTCTCTTCTTCTGTATTTTGCCCATCATAGCAGAAGTGCATCCTTCAGAGCAGGGAAAGGGAGAGTCCTGCGGTGAACACTGCAACACTGCACAAACTGGCGAAAAAAAACCCTACTTACACGCCGGTGCTGATGCGCCATTAATTGATCTAAATTGCTGTTAGGCGACCAGGGAAATGTAGTCTTTTTGAAACTGCACGCTCCGTGCAGTGAATGGTAGGTTTCGAGGGATAATAAACTTTCACAACTAGATGGAAGGAGAATAATGCTGTGCAACTCCTACAAGGTCACAAGCTAATGAAAATAAACTTGATACAAATAATGAGACAGAAAAAAGGATTGTACTAACAAAGTTATTCCTCAAGCACACAATTATTCAAATTCAGTCACACAGAGCCAGGCAGTTGTCTAAACCAATAATATGAATATGGCTTCAAACCCAGATGCAGAACTGAAACAGCTACCATCACAGTGATCGATGATGCCCTTAAAATCCTAAATAAATGCCATCCATGCATCCTGGCTCTTCTTGACCTCTCAGCAGCATTTTTTTAATTTATTAATTATTTATTTATCAGTTTAAATTGTGCCACAGCCCGCAGTTATTGGGCACCACCACTAAGACGAAAGACATTTTACAGCTAACACAAGACAAAATGTACTAAATGTTCTGTTTCTGGGCTACTGTAGAAAGGTAACTCTATTTGAAAAGGTGTGTTTTCAGTTTTTTCCTAAAGCTATAGTAGTTTCTTTGCAGCTTTAGCTCGATCAGAAGGCTGTTCTAATTTTGGGCTACTTTCACAGGAAAGGAGCTGCCCAAGCATTTTACACGCCTAAAAGCTGGACATTTGATAAGCATCTATATTTCAGATCTCAATGATCTTGGGGGAACATATTGAGCCTCATTACAACTCTGGCGGTAGTCGTGCCGTTAAAGATTGCATGGCTGCCTCCGGAGTTGCATTTTTTCCGGCACCCGCGAATGGGCAAGAACCGGGTCATGCTGACCTCGGCGGACCCGGTAATTGCCCATTTGAGGGTGCCGGAATCAAGGGCCCCCATCCCCATTCTTCCCCATAGGCCTGAATGGGGTTGGGGACGTCGGATGCACCAACACATGCAGAGTTGTACCGGTGCATCCGGCGTGCTCTGCTCTCGGGTGCCGTTACACCCCCTAGGAAAAACCTGGCGGTGAAACGGCATCCGCGAGCAGAGCACGTAGTATGGCGGTCCGGGAACTGCAGTACCAGCATGCTTATGGGTACCGTAGTTCCCGGACTGCCAGGGTCGTAATGAGCCCCATTGACTGATTCTCGCTTTAGGATCACTGTCCAAACAGGCATCTGTGAGCAAGCATCAAGCTCTTAAAATAAATCCTCTCCTTAACAGCTAGCCAGTGGAGATTAATTCTGTCTTTATAAATGTGTTCAATGCTTTTTTTCATTTTGATTATTCTTACCACATTATTTTGTATAGTCTGACATTTCTTCAGACATTTTTGACTTGCACCAGCCATCAGGGCTTTCCCATAATCCAAGCGCGATCAGTTCGTAGATCTAGCTAATGTGGCGCTGTTCTTCTCATTTAAATAGGGTCTGATGTTCTTCAGGAGTCTGAGGTAGCACTGGCAGTTTCTATGCAGATATGCTACTTGTGAGTCTGCCCCTAGGGAGGCTTCTACATATAAGGCCAGGGTTTTTACTTTGTCACTGACTGGAATATCTATGTCCTTGATGTTAAAGGACCTGAAATCCGGGCTGAGTTTGGCTCGAGCTTGGCTGGATCCAAAAATCATTTGACACAGTAGACCACCAGACACTCACCCACAATCTACATCGCCGAATGGGGTTCAACAATATCATCCTTGGTCCTTTCGTATCATCTGTTGCTATTCGCCATCAGTTTGCCCAAGAGGATTCCTCCAGATCACCAACTCTTCCCATCATCCGAAGAGTCTTGCAACAATCCATCCTCTCCCACTTGATCTTCAAGCTTTACATGGAACCGTTTGGAACCCTCCTTGCTCTACACAACATCCACATCCACCAATACACAGATTACCCACTGTTCTAACGTACGATATTCTCCATAAAATAAATCCACAGTCTAAAGGCTTGCCTCCAATCAATCCTGTTGTCGATGTCAGGTGTTTACCTGAAGCTCAACCCCTTCAAGACTGAATTCCTACTCCTGACCAATAACACCGAACATCCTGACATACAGACTTCGCTCTCCACAGGCACCTCCAGGTATTCACACCCCAGCTGGCCACCTGCATCAAGTCACTTGAGTTTGACATCGTCCTTAAAACAGCACATAGCAAGAAAGACACATGCAGCCTGAGACCAACTTTCTCTACTGTGGAAAATTGAGCCCTTAAAGCCAGAAAACAACTCCAGGTCTGCTATTAAAGCCTTGTTCCTCTCTCACCTGGATAGTGGCAATGCCATTTTGGAAGGCTTTCCAGCGACTATTCTGTCACCCTTGAGATGGATCCTGCAAGCTGCAGCATGTCTCAGAACAGACGTGTGCAGTCTTGAACTCTGCCAGTGCAGAAAGGACAGAACCAGAAGACAGTCTTTCTCTGTCAATGGCCCAAGACTTTGAAACCTCCTTCCCATAAACATCAGAAACACCCCCTCGCTTCTACAGTTAGGGAAGGTGCTCAAGACCCACCTCTTCATGGAATGTGTCCTCTCTAATATCTAGGTCCACACACCTTCCACTCCCCTCCTTACCCAAGACTGGGTCATCTGATCTACACTGCTTCCTCTCCTGGTTGCTTATAGATCTGATCCCTTGCAGTCAAATTGCCCCCACCTCATGGTCAGCTGTCCAATCCCTTGTTTATCTGTTCCCCTCATCCTGTTCTTATCCCTATGATTGTAAATTGCTCTGTTTCATCTGGAATCTAGGTTAGCGCTCAATAAACACCCTAATACTGTAACTCAGTGTGATGCTGGAAATGCATCAGAGGGACAGGGCCTCTGTATCCTTGTCCTTTACTGTTTTTATCGCGTGTTCTGTCGTGTTTTCCGCACAGGAGTTCATGTGGGACTCCTGGCGGTGCAGCTCTCTCCTTTGGTTTTGGTGAACAGACCCATGGGATATCCTTATGACACCCATGGGTAGGGGTGCAACCCTGTGCCCCTAGTGTATGTTTTTGGGCACCTGTGTGTGACCCACAGAGAAGGGTACAGGCTGGTGGCAGCTCTGTGCTGAATTGACTGGTGCCCTGAGCGTCCTCCATTTTGGTAAGCCAAGGCCCTGTCATTGTAATCGGTAGATTCCTGATGGAGACAAAATGGCCCTATGGCCTCTTGCCTTCCATCGCCTGTTACCTTGATCTTCCCAAAGTCCCAGGAAGCCCTGACTCTATCCCTTCCTCCTGACTGGCTGTTGGGTGGAAGTTCCATATATGGTAGTGTGGGGAAGTGCTGACCAGACTGGATGGAGCCGTCCCAACGACCGTATGTTGTGGGTACGCTTGTGTGTGGGACCTGGGTGAATTGAGTGTGTGACGAATACGCATTCTATGTTGTGGGTGTTTAGTATCTGGTGTTTGACACAATGACTGAGACAGCCCTGCCCGTAACCGGTATGAATGCAGTGTGGAGTGTCGAATGGCTGGGTACTTGCCCCAATACACATAACTTGTTGTGAGTGTCTGGAGAGAAGTGAATGGCCTGAATGCACTGTGTGCCTGATTGGCTGCCTGCCTGCATGAATGCTCTTCGCCGTGATTAGATGCTTCTGTATGACCAAGCGGAATGAATGGGAGATCAACAGTATATCTGGGGACCTCTCACTGCTAGGAATCGTGTTCAGAAGCTGAAGTCCACTACAACGAGTAACTGGAGTAACTGAAGCTTGACCTTGAAGCCCTGCTGGAAGAGAAGAATTGCTGTTGCTCTCCTTCACAATCTGAAAGCTGCTGTGCCTCCAAGAACTGACCCACAGAGGACATGGTAAGGCGCCCTCTTCCCGAGCTACGAGGGACCATCGTGCACCAGCTGATCTTTGCCAAAGCTCCCTGGTAGACAGACCTTCGACAGGCTGCCGACCCGAGACGGGGACTGCTGTGGAATCCCAAGGAGAAGCGCCGGGACTGTGGTCCACCACTGTCGATGACCGCCGTCGTCGACCGGAGCCGCTGCGCTCCCGTTTGCCTAAGAACTTCATTTGATCCAAGGACGCTCTTGTCCGCATCATCGCCGCTGTATCCTGCTGGAGAAGGCCTGACCGTCGATGTGCCGAGGAGCATCTGCTGGTGGATTTACCGCCACCCAAAGACCACCGAGACGCTGACGACTCGACGGCCTTGCTGGGCCACAGTTCTTCAAACTCTTTGCGGTCCAGAACTATCGACACCGAGGTGCCCCGCACGCCTTTTCCTTGCAGGACATTTACGCTTCCCCGTCAACAAGCACCGCTAGGAACGAAGCTGCCACTTCACCGTCGTAGATCACCCTGTTCTCCGTCAGACGTTCGACGACCCATGACTCCTGCCTTAAAGGGAGGGCACTCAAGAAGGGCCGTTGATTCCCCACCGAGGAACGCTACAACGCCAGGTCCTTTGGGGTTGCAGAACTATTGGGAAGTCTATTGTGAACAATATATGGACTGGGCTTGTATCTTTATTCTACAGGTAGCCCAGGTGGAGGGATCTCCACACAGAGCTGTGTTTAACGGTAGCGACCAGTATTCTGCCAATTGTTCAACCATCTTGCTTTCCTTCCTCTCTCTACTGCTGGTTTCCTCTTTATTGATCTGTGTGTCATTTTGACAGTATAGTTGATGCACTTTAATGAGATCTGATAATATTTGTGGTACCACTGTAGAACTGTATACATTTACCATTATTGATTTTCTGAGCACAAAGTGAGTTATTGTGATAGTGTACATAACCTTGAATATTAATTATATAAAGACTGTGTTTTAACCGATACAGTGTGCGGACATTCCTTTATGGGTGCTTGGGGACTACACTGTACCTAAGAACCAGCCTGCATCACCTCCTGAGAAGCTAGGCCTTGATTGCTTGACCACGTACCAATAATAGAGAATCTTGGCTGGGGTCCTCTGTGCCTCTCTTCTACAATATAGAGAGCGGAAGTACAGACACCCCCCTCCGGTCCTTTACACTGGTGGCAGCGGTGGGATGCTTATGGTTTTAAGAATTATTGTATAACCGTGCCACTTACAAAATATCTGCACTTCATTAAATTGAGGTTTAGTTGTGTACAAGATAACTGCATTACAAGCAATGGAATCTATTGCAAATGGTAAATTGACTCGGATGAGCTTAGAGGCTCTCCAGAGTGCTTGTGAAGCCAGGTAGTTAGACTTTGTGGATAAGTCTAGGGCTGAGCGGATAGCTGCCCTGGTGGACTACCAGACTGATTGTGAAGCTCTTGAAGGGGGGATGCAACCAATGAGGACTCTACCCCGAGGGTTGTCGCCGAATCTTATTCTGGTAATGCCACCATTCTTGCTGCCTCTGTTCCGAACCCCAGCAATTCCTTGGAGCTTGAGTTATTAAGGATGAAATTGGCCTTTGAATATCGCAAGTTGGAAATAGATGCTGAGCTTAAGAAAGAGGAGTTGGCACAGCACCTGGAACTCAAGAATAGGGATCTTGAACTCAAAGACAAGGACATTGAATGTCAACGAATCCAGTTAGAGAAAGCTCGAATGGAGACTTTATTTAAACCAGTTGAGAGTGTCAGGTCCCCAGCAACTAAGTTTATGAAGGATTTGGTTGGTGTGTATGCGGAGGGTTCTGATATCCTCCAATGGATTGAAGCATTTGAAATGGCTTGTGCAATTCATGATGTTGATAAGAGAGATTGGGCTAAGTGTTTGTTAAGCAGAGTGCCTCAGACTGGATATGACTGTATTCTGAAACTGAGTGTGGAAGAAAGGGGTCAGTATGAGTGCATGAAGTCTGCTTTGATTGCCAAGTTTGGCAAGACACCTACCCAATACCTTAAAAGGTTCAGGGATTTTAAGAAAAGAGAGAATGTATCTTGGGTTGACTGTGTGAGTGCTGCACACATGAACATGATGGGGTGGATTGATGGTTACAAAATGAAAACGTTTGTTGAATTGTCTCACCTTTTGTTTTTTGAGCGTCAGTATGTTGCTGACCAGAACACTTTGGACACCTTCAAGCTGGCTAGGTTGGCTGACAAGTGGGTCTCTCACCAGGTGTCCCCTAAGGACTCCAGTGGGAAGGACAAGGACAAAGAAAAGGGGGCCTCTCAGAAAGCTGAGGAGTCCCAAAAGCAGTCACAATCGGGTAAAGCAAAACCTTCGGTCCTTTACACCCAGCAACTGTTCTACTTCAACTCTCTTTTTTCAACCAGTGTAACCTAGCGCTAAAATACTTCTGGGTTTGGGTACTATCAAAAAAATAAATAAATAACAATACCCACCTACAGTGAAAATGTCTGGGGTCACGTAGATGCTAATATAAACCAGGTAAAGTAAAATTGATTTATGCAAGCTAATCTTGGCCTGCCTTGTGGTACAACCGTGCTATCTATGTACCTGGAATGGGGCCTAGACTTTGTCTCAGACCAATTAAACCTGAGACTGTAAAGCTTCTGGCTGCGTGTTTGGAGAAACACTGCACCCAACCTTACACATGGCATTATCTGTGACATTTTTGTATTTATATTTATTTTATGGCATGTCAATTTCAGAATTAGTTAAATTAACACTTTTACAGATGGTGGAGGCATCCCCCTGAATGGCGCCTGTATAAGAGCACAAAGATTAGAAGAAGTGGTGAACCAGTATATGAGAGTTTAATGAAGGTGGGCCTATAGCTGGGACAAAAACAAAAGAACCATAACAAATAGGAGACTTAGCCTAAGGGAGCATATGCTTTAAACTAAAGAGGAGTACTATATAAATATATACAATTCCATTATTAAGCATCACTCCAGTCAGTGGTGGGGTCAGGTTGGGGGATGGGATGGAGGGTGACGGGGGCTGCCTCTGTAGCAAGTAAGTGAAATTTAAGGGGATCTTCGAAGAGATCCAAAGTTGAGCTGGCTTTATGTGGATGGACAGTGGTTGCAATGGAGTGGGGCGAGTAGGGAGAAAGACCAGAAGCTAGAGGAGTGACTCAGAACATGGGACAGTGAGATTGTGTGCAAAAGAGGAGGGGAAGGAACGAGATGGTAAATAAACATAGATACAATCAGACCGGTACTCAGGAGAAAAAACATTGATTGCTTTGTAGGCTAGAAGAAGGAACTTGAAAAGGGAGAGGTTACGCATTGAGATTCATCCAGCATGTTGGCCTTAGGTAGAAGTAGGTGGAGGATCTGGGAAGGTTGTAAAGAGCTCAGTACTTTGTCTAGAGGGAGGAAGGAGCAGAGAGCAAAGCCAAGGAGTTAGGCTTGATCAGTATTTAAGTTTGCTGGGCTCAAGTTTTTGTAGTGTGGTTTTGGAGAGTTGAGGGGGTTAATGCAAGAAGTAGAAGCAGAGGTATTTATGAATTTTTGCATTCAGATGTTGCAATTAAAGAGAACACCAAGGTTGCAAGCCTTAGACGAGGGCGCAAGAAGGAAGTAGATAGGAGTGGGAGGGTAGACTTTGTGTTTCAAAGAAACAATCCATATATCTCTGGAGGAAGTTTCTGGCAATAATAACAGACTGTTGTGTTTAGCTTTTAGTTATATTGCATGAAAATAATGTTGGAACACCAGCTCAGATAAAACGCCATACTAGCCAACTCTTTTTTTGTTTTTCTGACCGAAGCCACCAACTGCTTTGACTGCCCCTTACCACTATGAGCAGACAGCAAATGGCCAACTACAATATCTCTGGGGCAGGGCGGTGCAATGATAACAATAGCTTTCATGGAGCACCAAAGAAAAGGTGTGTGTTGGATATATGTAGAGCGGGTGTCATGAAATATAACCTCCCCAGTAACAAAGTCTCTGCAGGGAGACTTTATTCTGAAATAAAGTCCCCCCGGGAGAATTTATTCTGAAATGGAATCTCCCCCTGTGAAACAACTTCGCCCCCATGACAAGAAATTCATTTCCACTCATTTTGAACCCTTCACTATCTGGAATTTTTTGAAACTGAGTCTCTACTCTTCCAGGGAGGGTTTTGGAAAAGTCCAGTCACGGGAAGGAACAGTCAGATTGGCCTATAGGTCAATGCCAAAGCAAAAATAGAAACTGCTAGCCTGGGACCGTTTTTTGGCTAAAAGAGGGCCACATTTTTGGCCCATGTGCGCCAGTTTGATAAATTACTTCACCATTGGGCTAGTAGTTTTGACTAGTGTTACTGAATACATATTCTTTAAAATGCACAAACTTAAACAGTCTGTCATAAAAGGAATGAACTGCCATTTGCAATTGTGGGCCACTTTTTCATTGGTTCCCAAGACAATTGTATGCCCCAGTCCGACCATGGAGGGAAGTCTGTTTTGGAATATTTTTGAGTCTTCACCTTGATGGGGAGAGACTTTGTAGCAGAATACACTCTCCCCCTTGAAAGGGGAGACTCTATAGCAGAATAAACTCTCCCACTTGAAGTGGGAGACTCTGTAGCAGAATAAACTCTCTCCCTTGATGCGGGAAGAGTCTGTATCAGAAGAAATATTCTCTCTTCGTAGGGGAGACCCTTGAGTGGAGAATCTGTATCAGAACAAACTCTCCCCTTGAAGGGTGGACTCTGTAGCAGAATATACTCTCCCCCCGTTGAAGGGGGAGAGTTTATTCTGATACAAACTCTCCCCCAGAGTGTGCAGCAGAATGAACTCGCCCCCTTGAATGGGAGACTCGATAGCAGAATAAATTTACCCTCTTAATGGGGGAGACCCTGTATCAGAATACATTTTCCCCCTTGAAGGGGAAACTCAGTATCATATTAAACTCTCCCCCTTCAATGGGAGGATCTGTAGCAGAATAAATGCCCCCCCTTGCTGGGGGAAACTATGTAGCAGAATAAACTCTCCACCTTGTAAGGGAGACCCTAGAGCTGAATAAACTCCCCCCCTAAAGGGGGAGACTCTGTATCATAATAAACTCTCCCCGTGAAAGGTAAACTCTGCAGTAGAATACTCTCCCTTGATGGGGGAGACACTGGGCCTCATTACAACAGTGGCGGTAAGGGAACAACGGCGCCGGTAGTGCTACTGGTGCCGTTGTTGTCATGCCGCCACATTACGAGTTCTGCTTGCGGGGACTGTTCTGCACGCCTGGTGAGACCAGGCATGCAGAGCAGCACCCGCGAACAGAACAGGATGGTGGCAAGGTGCAATAGGATCCGGAGTCAGTTTGCGCAAATTCCTGCACATCACTCAAACCTTTTCAGATTGCATTTTCTGAAAGCTTGATGGATGCCTTAACATGTTGCGTGAAACCAGGATCACACAATGTTTTATTAACTAATGTCGATTGGAAATCTGATGTGACATCATAGCCTAGATTGAAATCACCCTGAATCAGTATTTTAGCGGTAGGTTTTAGGCTGGCTACGATAAAGTCATTGAAGTTACTTAGAAAGTCTGGCATGCTCTGAGGTGGCCTGTAGATGAGGAAAATATTTACAGTCTCATTGGAATTTATATTTAGGTTGGCCTTTAATAGTGCAATTTGCCAGACAAATGTTATCTATCTTCCTAATGCGTAGTGAGTTATGGTACAAAAGGGCTACCCCTCCACCCATACCTTTACCATGATCTACCTTCTAGATATTGAAATCTGTGGGCATGGCGAGTGTTAATGCTTGTCCCTCAGCTTCGTGCAGCTATGATTCCGTAATGGCACTGAAATTAATTTAATGTAATCGGCTACATCCACTGAATGTTTGATAAGCGATCGTGTGTTTAAGAGCATGCATTTAGAGGCCCCTACGTGTCTCAAGTTACTATCGGCGTGGTCCATCTGCACGTGATTGTTGTTATCCGCTGTGATTACTGTGGTCACTGCACTGGGAAAAGGAGGCTTAGCAGCCTCTGCATATTCCTTCAGTGTGGATCGTGCGAGTGGTACTAGGGGTTCTGTCATAAGAACAGTTACCTTTTCTGAGGGAATAGTTCCTGTAGCCCCAAGTCTCCCCAAGTGTCTCTTCTGCTGTATTGTGCCCATTATAGCAGAATAGCAGACGTGCATCGTTCAGAGCAGGGAAAGGGAGAGTCCTGCGCCGAACGCCTCTACTTGCACGCCGGCAAGGATGAGCCATTAATGGATCTAATTTGCTGCTAGGCCATCAGGAAAATGTAGTCTTTTTGAAACTGCACGCTCCGTGCAGCGAACGGTAGGTTTCGAGTGATAATGAACTTTCACAACTAGATGGAAGGAGAATAATGCTGTGCAACTCCTACAAGGTTACAAGCTAATGAAAATAAAGTTGATACAAATAATGAGACAGAAAAATGGATTGTACTAACAAAGTTATTCCTCAAGCACACAATTGTTCAAATTCAGTCACACAGAGCCAGGCAGTTGTCTAAACCAATAATATGAATATGGCTTCGAACCCAGATGCAGAACAGAAACAGCTACCATCACGGTGATCGACGCTGCCCTTAAAATCCTAAATAAAGGCAATCCATGCATCCTGGCTCTCCTTGACCTTTTAGCAGTTTTTTAATGTATTTATTATTTATTTATTATTTTAAATTGCGCCGCAGCCCGCAGTTATCAGGGCACCACCACTAAAACGAAAGACATTGTACAGCTAACACGAGATAAAATGTACAACATTTTCTGTTTCTGGGCTACTGTAGAAAGGTAACTCTATTTGAAAAGGTGTGTTTTCAGATTTTTCCTAAAGCTATAGTAGTTTCTTTGCAGCTTTAGCTCGATCGGAAGGCTGTTCCAATTGTGGGCTACTTTCACAGGGAAGGAGCTGCCCAAGCATTTTACACGCTTAAAAGTTGGACATTTGAAAAGCATCTGTATTTCAGATCTAAATGATCTTGGGGGAACATATTGATTGATTCTCGCTTTAGGGTCGCTGTCCAAACAGGCATCTGTGAGCAAGCATCAAGCTCTTAAAATAAATCCTCTCCTTAACAGCTAGCCAGTGGAGATTAATTCTGTCTTTAGAAATGTGTTCAATCCTTTTTTTCATTTTGATTATTCTTACCGCATTATTTTGGATAGTCTGACATTTCTTCAGACATCTTTGAATTGCACCAGCCATCAGGGCATTCCCATAATCCAAGCACGATAAGATTGTAGACCTAGCTAAAGTGGCGCTGTTCTCCTGATTTAAATAGGGTCTAAGGTAGTACTGGCAGTTTATATGCAGATATACAACTTGTGAGTCTGCCCCTAGGGAGGCTTCTAGATATAAGGCCAGGGTTTTTACTTTGTCACTGACTGGAATATCTATGTCCTTGATGATAAAGGACTTGAAATCCGGGCTGAGTTTGGCTCGAGCTTGGCTGGATCCAAAAATCATTTGACACAGTAGGCCACCAGACACTCACCCACAATCTACATCTCCGGATGGGGTTCAACGATATCATCCTTAGCCCTTTCGTACCATCTCTTGCTAATCACCACCAGTTTGCACAAGAGGATTCCTCCAGATCACCAACTCTTCCCATCACCCGAGGAGTCTTGCAAAGATCCATCCTCTCCCTCTTGATCTTGAAGCTTTACATGGAACCATTTGGAACCCTCCTCGCTCTATACAACACCCACATCCACCAATACACAGATTACCCACAGATCTAACTTACGATATTCTCCATTGAAGAAATCCATAGTCTAAAGGCTTGACTCCAATCGATCCTGTTGTGGATGTCCAGTGTTTACCTGAAGCTCAACCCCTTCAAGACTGAATTCCTACTCCTGACCAATAACACCGAACATCCTGACATCCAGACTTCGCTCTCCACAGGCACCTCCAGGGATTCACATCCCAGCTGGCCACCTGCACCAAGTCCCTTGGGTTTGACATTGTCCTTAAAACAGCACATAGCAAGAAAGACAGATGCAGCCTCAGACCAACTTTCTCTCCTGTGAAAAATTAAGCCCTTAATGGCAGAAAACAACTCCACGTCTGCTATTAAAGCCTTGTTCCTCTCTCACCTGGATAGTGGCAATGCCATTTTGGAAGGCTTTCCGGCGACTATCCTGTCACCCTTGAGATGGATCCTGCAAGCTGCAGCATGTCTCGGAACAGATGTGTGCAGACTTGAACTCTGCCAGTGCAGAAAGGAAAGAACCAGAAGACAGTCCTTCTCTGTCAATGCCCCAAGACTTTGAAACCTCCTACCCATAAACATCAGAAACACCCACTCGCTTCTACAGTTCGGGAAGGTGCTCAAGACCACATCTTTATTGAATGTGTCCAATCTAATATCTAGGTCTACACACCTTCCACTCCCCTCCTTACCCAAGACTGGGTCATCTGATCTACACTGCTTCCTCTCCTGGTTGCTTGTAAATCTGATCCCTTGCAGTCAAATTGCACCCACCTCGTGGTTTGCTGCCCAATCCCTTGTTTATCTGTTCCCCTCATCATGTTCTTACCCCTATGATTGTGAATTGCTCTGTTTCATCTGGAATCTAGGTTAGCGCTCAATAAACACCCTAATAATGTAACCCAGCAACTGTTCTACTTCAACTCTCTTTTTCCAACCAGTGTAACCTAGCGCTGTAATATTTCTGGTTTGGGCACTATCAACAAATGAAATTAATAAATAACATTACCCAACTACAGTGAAAAAGTCTGGGGGCACGTAGATGCTAATCTAAACCAGGTAAAGTACAATGTATTTATGCAAGCTAATCTTGGCCTGCCTGTGGTACAACTGTACTACCTATGTACCTGGAATGGGGCCTAGACTTTGGGGGTCATTACGAGTGCAGCGGTAAAGGGGTTAACGGTGCCGGTAAGGATGCAGGTGCCGTTAACCCCTTACTGTCGCATTACGAGGTCCCTTAGCGGGAGCCGCTAAAGGACCAGGGAGCTAATAACGGATCCGTTATTAACAGGCCTGTTATTAGCTCCCTCCCCATTCCCATTGAGCCCTATGGCGGCTTGAATGGGGATCGGTATTTTGAATGGGGACTTACCGGCTCCCCCAAGGTTGGAATGACCCGGTAAATCCCCATACAAGGAATCCGAACACGAGTTTAGAGGCAGCCATGGCGCTAATAGCACCATGGCTACCTCCAAACTTGTAATGACCTTAGTCTCAGACCTAATAAATCTGACACTCTAAAGCTTCTGGCTGCGTGTTTGGAGAAACACTGCACCCAACCTACACATGGCATTATCTGTGACATTTTTGTATTTGTATTTATTTTACCGCATGTCAATTTCAAAATTACTTACAATAACAGTTTTACAGATGGTGGAGGCATCCCCCTGAATGGCGCCTGTATAAGAGCACAAAGATTAAAAGAAGTGGTGAACCAGTATATGAGAGTGTAATGAAAGTGGGCCTATAGCCAGGACAAAAACAAAAGAACCATAACAAATAGGACACTTAACCTAAGGGAGCATATGCTTTAAACTAAAGAGGGGTATTATGTAAATATATACAATTTCATTATTAAGCATCACTCCAGTCAGTGGTGGGGTCAGGTTGGGGGATGGGATGGAGGGTGGGGGGCTGTCTCTTTAGCAAATAAGTGAAATTTAATGCGATCTTTGAAGAGATCCAAAGTTGAGCTGGCTTTATGTGATGGACAGTGGTTGCAATGGGTTGGGTCGAGTAGGGAGAAAGACCAGAAGCTAGAGGAGTGACTCAGAACATGGGGCAGTGAGATTGTGTGCAAAAGAGGAGGGGAAGGAGCAAGATGGTGAGTAAACATAGATACAATCAGACCGGTACTCAGGAGAAAAAACATTGATTGCTTTGTAGGCTAGAAGAAGGAACTTGAAAAGGGAGAGGTTACGCATTGAGAGTCAACCAGCATGTTGGCCTTAGGTAGAAGTAGGTGGAGGATCTGGGAAGGTTGTAAAGAGCTGAGGACTTTGTCTAGAGGGAGGAAGGAGCAGAGAGCAAAGCCAAGGAGTTAGGCTTGATCAGTATTTAAGTTTGCTGGGCTCAAGTTTTTGTAGTGTGGTTTTGGAGAGTTGAGGGGGTTAATGCAAGAAGTAGAAGCAGAGGTATTTATGAATTTTTGCATTCAGATGTTGCAATTAAAGAGAACACCAAGGTTGCAAGCCTTAGACGAGAGAGCAAGTACATAGGAGTAGGAGGGTAGACTTTGGGCCTCATTACACGGTAGGTGGTAACTATGGCGCTATTAGCGCCATGGTTCCGCCGGTATTTTACCATGTCCGCCTTGGTGGATGTCGGAATTACCGCCCTACTCCAAGGTGAGCAGGGGCGGTAATTCCCCATTCACCAAGGCCCTTCCCCATTCCCATTTTTGCCCCCATAGGGCATAATGGGAATGGGGAAGGCGCTAATTACGGTACCGCAAATTGCGGTACCGTAATTAGCACCAAGGTCCCTTTGCGGGTTCGTTTTTTAACGCCTGCTAAAAGCAGGCGTTAAAGTACCAACACGCAAAGGGACCTCGTAATAAGGAGCTAAGGGTTAATGGTCACCGGTACCCTTACCGGTGACCGTTAACCCTTACTGCCTACCGTGTAATGAGGCCCTTTGACTTTCAAAGAAATAACCCATATATCTCTGGGGGAAGTTTCTGGCAATAATAACAGACTGTTGTGTTTAGCTTTCAATTATATTACATGAAAATAATGTTTGGACACCAGCTCAGATAAAACGCTATACTAGTCAACAGTTTTTCTGTTTTTCTGACCAAAGCCACCAACTGCTTTGACTGCCCCTTACCACTGTGAGCAGACAGCAAATGGCCAACTAAAATATCTCTGGGGCAGGGCGTTGCAATGAAAACAATAGCTTCCATGCAGCACCAAAGAAATGGTGTGTGTCGGATGTATGTAGAGCTGGTGTCATGAAACATAACCTCCCCAGTAACAAAGTCTCTGCAGGGAGACTTTATTTTGAAATAAAGTACCCCGGGGAGAATTTATTGTGAAATGGAATCTCCCCCTGTGAAACAAATTCTCCCCATGACAAGACATTAATTTCCACTCATTTTGAACCCTTCACCATCTGGAATTTTTTAAAACAGCGTCTCTACTCTTCGAGGCAGGGTTTTGGAAAAGTACAATCAGGGGAGGGAAAGCTTGGACTGGCCCATAGGTCAATGCCGAAGCTAAAACAGAAACTGCTAGCATGGGACCTTTTTTTGGCTCAAAGAGGGCCACATTTTTTGGGCCATGTGCGCCAGTTTGATAAGTTACTTCACCATTGGGCTAGTAGGTTTGACCAGTGTTACTGAATACATATTCTTTAAAATGCACAAAATTAAACAGTCTGTCATAAAAGGAATGAACTGCCATTTGCAATTGTGTGGCACATTTTCATTGGTTCCCGAGACAATTGTATGCCCCAGTCCGACCATGGAGGGAAGTCTGTTTTGGAATATTGTTGGGGAGAGACTCTTTAGCAGAATACACTCTCCCCTTTGAAAGGGGAGACTCTATAGCAGAATACACCCTCCTCCTTGAAGGGGAGATTCTGTAACAGACTAAACTATCTCCCTTGATGGGGGAAGAGTCTGTATCAGAAGAAATATTCCCGCTTGGTAGGGGAGACGCTGAATCAGAATACTCCCTCTTCAGTGGAGAATCTGTATCAGAATAAACACTCCCCCTTGAAGGGTAGACTCTGTAGCAGAATACACTCTCCCCCCATTGAAGGGGGAGAGTTTATTTTGATACAAACTCTCCCCCAGAGTGTGCAGTAGAATGAACTCTCCCCCTTGAATGAGAGACTCGATAGCAGAATAAATGTACCCCCTTAATGGGGGAGACCCTGTATTAGAATAAACTCTCCCCCTTGAAAGGGAAACTCAGTATCACAATAAACTCTCCCCCTTAAATGGGAGGCTCTGTAGCAGAATAAATGCCCCCTCTTGCTGGGGGAGACTCTCTAGCAGATTAAACTCTGCACCTTGTAGGGGAGACCCTAGAGCTGAATAAACTCCCCCCCTTTAAAGGGGGAGACTCTGTATCATAATAAACTCTCCCCTGTGAAAGGTAAACTCTGCAGCAGAATACTCTCTCTTGATGGGGGAGACACTGTTTCATAATAAGCCCCTCCACCCCCCCTCCAGAGGATACACTGTATCAGAATACGCTCTGCCCTTGGAATAGGAGAATATGTAAAATAATACACTCTACCCCTTGATGGGGAATACTCTAAAGTAGAATAAACTCTCTCACTTGAAAGGTAGAGCCTGTAGCAGAATGTACTCTCCCCCTTGAAAAGGAGATCCTGTAGCAGAATATCCCCCCCCCCCCCCCTTGATGGGTAGACTTTGTGGTAGAAGAACCTCTCCCCTTTGATAGGGGAGACTCTGTTTTAGAATCAACTCTCCCACTTAAAAGGGTAGACAATGTATCAGAATCAACTCTACCCCTGTAAGGGGAGACTCTGCAGCGGAATAAACTCTCCCCCTTGATGGGGGAGAGTCTGTATCAGAATAAAGTCTCTCTGTATAAGAATAATAAGAATAAACTCTCCCCCTTGAAGGAGAGACACTGTAACAGAATAAACTCTCCCCCTTGAAGGGCAGATGCTGTAGCAGAATACACTCTCCCCTTTGAAGGGGAAGAGTCTGTATGAGAAAGATCTCTCCCCTTTAAGGGCACAATCTGTGGCAAAATAACCCTCTCCCCCTGCCCTTGTAGGGGGGGAGACCCTGTATCAGAATAAACTCTCCCCCTTGAAAGTTAAACTCTGTAGCAGAATGAACTCTCACCCTTGTAGGGGAGACTCTATAGCGGAATAAACTCCCCCCTTTGGGGGGGGGCTCTGTGTCAGGATGAAACCTCTCCGTTGATGGGATAGACATTATCAAAATAAGCTCTCCCCCTTGATAGTGAAGTTTCTTTATTAGAATAAACTATAAACTCTGCCCCTTTAAGGGGAAACTCTGTAGCAGAATAAACTCTCCCTCTTGACTGGGGAAGAGTCAGAGTAAAACCTCCCCTCGAAGGCAGAGGCACTGTATCAGAATAAAACCTTCCACTTGAAGATTGGGACTCTTTTTCAGAATGAAGCAGGGGTGTATTTATTCAAATTGACCCCTTTCCCTCTTTACATGGAGACTCTCCCTCGTATAGCAGGAAACTCTATTTTAGCCTAAAACATCCTCCTTTAAAGGGGAGACTGTAAAGAATGTACCCATCCTCTTAAAGGAAATGGGTATGTAGCAGAAGCAGCAACTTATCTCTAAATGTATTTCCCTTTATAACTCCTTTGATGGCAGTGGGCTATTTGTTCCATGGGACCACTCTACATTTCAATATAAATATCTGGAATGCATTCAGACATCATTACGGGCTTCTACTACTGGTGGTGTCCGATTCTATTTAAGCTCTTCAATTCAATGAGCCACTGTGGGGTCTTACTTTGTTCATGGGCGCAGAGTGTAACAGTCCGCATTTTCAAGAAAGGGGACTTTAATTACTGTATTGAACATGGACGCGAAGACAAATACAAGAATCTTGGCCTCACGGATGGAGAACATCATGCCTCGCTTGATCCATCCCGATCAGGTGGGATTCATAAAAGGTAGACAAGGGGCAGACGCTACGTGTAGAACTTTAGACATTATGGAACACACAAGGGAAAAGGAAGGGAACCAAGCACTACTAAGCCTAGACTCGGAAAAGGCATTCAATCGAGTTGAGTGGGGTTTCCTCTGGGCCATACTCAGGAACATGGGCTTCAATGACCGATTTATAAAAGGGATTCAAGCAATTTATGAAACACCCAAGGGCAAAGTGGTGGTAAATGGAGCGATGTCCCAGGAGTTCTGTCTGTAACAAGGAACCAGACAGGTATGTCCCCTCTCACCCCTCCTATACGCCCTATCAATAGAGCCACTGGGGAACGCAATAAGAAAGGAAAAAAGTACAGAAGGGATCACAGTGGGAAGCAATGAATACAAATTGGCAATGTTTGCCGATGACATCCTCTTGTATCTGGCCGACCCATCGACTTCAATACCTATAGTCCTTAAAGTCATACAAGAATTCGGAAAGTGGGCCGGACTGAAAGTAAATAAGGAAAAGTCTACACTCTTCCCCTACAACAGGCCTAATAATCTGATAATAATGTACCAGAACAGGGAGGGAATACCTGTAGAACCACAAAAGCTAAAATACCTGGGCATCAACATCACAATGAAAGCGTAGGACCTCTATGAAGCTAACCTCCTACCTTTAATGGCAGAATTAACATCAGACCTAGACAGATGGGGGAAATTAACGATATCATGGCTAGGCAGTCTCAACGAAATTAAAATGGTAACTCTCCCAAAAGTTTTGTACCAATACCAAGTGCTCCCAATCGATATCCAGGAAGGCACTTCTCAGAATTGAAAACGAAACTCCTGAACTTCCTATGACAAGGAAAAAGACAACTAATAGCGTACACCACCCTAACAAATTGTAAGGAGGAAGGCGGAATGGGACACCCAGACTGCTACACATATTACCGAGCTTCCCAATTCAGGGCCCTGATACCCAACCTGAGAGGCGACAAAGATCAACAATGGGTAGCAATTGAAAATTACCTCCTGAGACCAGTAACACTAGGTGAATGGCTCTGGGCCCCAAAATCATCATTTCCTCTGAAAGCTCTCAACTATTACGTGCTAGGATCCCTACTACAGCTCTGGGGGGGGCAAAAGAGAAATGAAAGAACATACAACATGGCCCTCGCTAATGAGCCATGTCTGGCCCCACCTGAAGAGATGAAATCCGGGAGCCACAACGCTTCCAAGAATGGTTTGAGGCAGGCTTGGAAAGAGTAGGACAAATGGTAAAAGGCAACAAATGTATCTTGTACCAAGAAATGGAAACGTGCCTACAGCTGAAAACCCACAAACCATTCCTATTTCTTCAACTAAGAGGTAGCCTGGTGGCTCCCAAATGGAAGGATAAGCTGCTCAGAGAACTGACCCCCTTTGAAAAAATCCTATGTGATTCCACCTCCACTAAACGCCTCACCTCTGCGCTATACAAAACCCTCCTCAGCAAACATCAGAAAAAAGATGAAGCTCTGCAGTTGGATGTTTTTCCAGCCATTGCAGCTTAATATTCACACATTAGTTATTTAACCAATTATAACTCAGATTGTCAATGTTTCTCTTATAGAGGGTGTGGTTACAGGTCTATTAAAGCTGGCGGTGCTACAACCCCCCTGCCAATGTCAAGCCATGGATCCATCTGTGACTTTTTGCTATTCATGCATTGTCCACAAATGTAATGAAAAAAAGTAGTTACCCTCCAACTCCTGAAATGTGTTGAGGAACTGTCACGACCCTCGGCCAAAACCCCCCTGGCAAACCCATTGGCCAGGTGGAGTCAGGACTTGGGCCTCTAGAGCCTGGCATCCTCTTCAAAAGCCCTCATGGGGCCAGTCCTGGCGCCTGTGGCGCCAGGCTCATACATCATGAACAACAATGTGCTTGGGAACTACTTTATTGTATTGTCAGCCAACATGGAGGCATCCACATAGCTTGGTTCCTAAGAACCAAGCTATGCGGTCTAGTGTTTTGGGTGTGGCAGGCCTGGAACTACTTTCCCTGGTACTACTTTAACCGGGCAATATAAACCACACCCTGACTGCAGAACATGCTTCGTGTTACTTTGCAGCTTGCAACGTGACGCTCACCGTGTCCAGCTATTCCCTCGAACCTTGGAGAAGCAGAACCTGCAAGGAGACAAAAGGAACATTATTAGCAACAGCATCTTACCTGAAGTCTTCATCTTTAAACACTTGCAGCTACTGAGAACAGCTTCCTCGAATCTGCATGCCTCCCGGATAGAACAACTTGAAAGAGGAAGATAGAGGCAACATTAAAGAAAGCTGTAGAGACATTTAAAAATTACGAACTGCTCAAAAGGCTTACCTGGCTGGTCGCCTCTCGGCTGGCACCACTCCGGACATTCCACTCGTGCTGAAGAACACCGCGACCTACAAGGAAGGAAAACACAGGTTAGCAAAGGCAAGACTTTGCAGCGCTGCGCATAGCGCTTACTTACCGCATCATAGCGCTCTTAATGCCCCATCATTTACCAGTGGGCTCAACCAAGCCAGTTCGCTGCGCTGAAGCACCGCATACCTAAGGGAGAAAAAAGAGACATTTTAAACAAAGAACGGCATGCAGGATAGCAACAAAACTAAAGAACAGCAATAAGACCTACCTGAACAATATCAAATGGGCCGGCGTTAGTGAAGTAACTGGACCGCACTCGCCCATGAATGACAACGCGCCCCTGCAATGAAGGCAGGATGGAGAGCACGCCTAATTCTACCACAAGGTAAGGAGAGGGCGCCAGAGGGACTGAAAGCATACGCGGTGGAGGGAGGATACATACCCCAGTCGGCCAGTCTTGAACACAGTCCTCCTGTATTTTCAGGCAGAACCTTCCCCGCAGACCACATCAGGGCGAAGCTGAGAAGCATACCAGCGAGTAACCCAGCTGGGTGGCGTCCCTGTGGATACCAGGTGAGCGTAACAGAACACGAAGCCTACCATAACAAATCCACCTGGGTGTCATGGAGACATCAGCAATGGACCAATTGGCCCAATTACTAGGAGAGCTTCGTGCTGAGGTTCATTCTGCCCGACAAGAGACTAATGCCCTCCGGAGAGACCTAATAGTGACCAAAGAATGCACTGAAGAGATTAGCAGGCAATACTTGCAATCACAGGCAGGACAGACGCCTCAACCTGGAAGCAATCCAACGATGCAAAACCCTGCCATACCACCCACTCCGGTACAGATCACGTTACCTGGAACAGTGCCCCTGGCACCACCAGAAAGTTCTCAGGCGACCCACGGAAGTATGCAGCATTCATCAATCAGTGCCGCCTTCATTTTCTTTGTAGGCCTGGAGCATTTCCAAACGACCAAGCTCGGGTAGCTTTTGTCTTATCCTACCTGAGTTGTAGTGCAGCAGATTGGTCGGTACCGTTGGTAACCCATGACGATCCTCTATTACATGACTTTGGGGGGTTCCAGAGAGAAATGGAAAAACCATTTGCTCACCATACCCAGGAACAAGCAGTAGACAATGAACTGTCCCTCCGACAGGGGAATCAGGACTTGTTAACGTACATTGCTACCTTCAACAGACTGGTTGCCGAAGCTAGGTGGCCAGAAAACAAAAGAACCACGTTATTCCATCAAGGCTTACGAGGCGAATTAAAGGACATTTTAGCCCAGGTGGTTGATCCACCCAGAGACTGTCAGAATTCATAAATCTAGTCGTGCAGCCAGACCACCGGTTGCAGGACCGAAAGGCAGACCGGTCTAAAACGGACCCTCGGACCGTGCATGTTCGACCAAGGGAAAACACACCCTGTGTACCTGAAAAGGCTGTAGAACCCATGCAGATTGGAGGGATATGGTCTCCATTAACAAAACAAGAGTGGTACAAGTGAAGAATACAACAGCTTTGTTTGTATTGCGGGAAACAAGGACATTTCCTGAAGGACTGTCCAGTAAAACCCCCAAGAAGAACAGTCGGGGCCACAGAGAAGGATGAAGCTAAGGAATCGGGAAACTACCAAGCTCGACAAACGTAGAGGTCGGTTTGTCAAGTCAGAAGAAAGAGTTGCTGACCTTGCACTTTGCAATACCAGTGATCTTAATTAACCACCAACAGTCGTCAAGAATGCATGCCGTTGAAGAATACATCGATAGCGGAGCAGTTGTAAATTATATTGATCAAGAACTGGCAGCAGAAATGGGGCTTCCTTTGTGTTCTAAGCCAACTATGGATAATGTAACCACCGTGGATGGGACAGAAATCGCTTCCGGACCAGTAACCCAGTGCACAGCCAGGGTAACCTTGCTGTGTCAGGACGGACATCGGGAGTCTATTTCCTTCGATCTCATCAAGGCACCTCAGTTCAGGCTAATACTTGGGATGCCATGGTTGGTTGCTCTTTGATAGACTGGCGGGCACGAAAATTAACCTTCCCCGGTGACTGCTCCCCTGCCTGCTATTACCAAGAGGAGAAACCCGAAATCTGTATCCCCATGACCCCCGGAGTGACAGTATCAACCCTGGGAGCAACTAATACCTTGCCAAATGAATACCATGATTTCCAGGACGTTTTCCAAAAGGACCAAGCCAATACATTACCACCGCACAGGCCCTATGACTGTCAGATCAACCTTGTTCCTGGTGCACAAATCCCTTGCGGCAGGATCTACACTCTCACAGAAACAGAAAACCTCCATTTGAAATCCTATTTAGACCAGTACCTTGCAAACGGATTTATCCATCCTTCGAAGTAACCCGCAGCCAGTCCTTTGTTCTTCGTACCGAAAAAGGAAGGAGACTTGAGAACCTGCATTGACTACCACGCATTGAACCAGATCACCGTGAAGAACCGCTACCCCTTGCCACTTATCCCTGAGATGCTAGACCAAGTTAAAGATGCCCAGATTTATACCAAATTGGACCTTCGAGGAGCGTACCACCTGGTCCGAGTCAGAAAAGGAGATGAATGGAGGGGGGAGCTGTTTTTCACGACAAACATGGCTGCCTGATTCAAGCGCTCCGGCCTGGGAATCCTCCGTTATATGAAAAAATCCTGATTCGGAGCATGCTGCGGGATACCGACCACACCGAGACGTGCCGTGGGTGTTGAAGCA
The DNA here is from genome assembly GCF_040938575.1 of Ambystoma mexicanum. Taxonomy (NCBI): domain Eukaryota; kingdom Metazoa; phylum Chordata; class Amphibia; order Caudata; family Ambystomatidae; genus Ambystoma; species Ambystoma mexicanum. Next base: position 409,826,086 of record NC_090923.1, on the reverse strand, counting down.
CCCGCACAAGAAATCCTGGAGAGCTAGGTGCCTGGGCTGAGGAGTTACGAGATCTGGTGTTCACTGCGCGAGGAGCTGTGGACCTGGTCAATCCCCGGAACCAGGACATTGCGGCGCTGAGCCGCTGATGCTCTATCTGCTGGGGCATAGAGAGGAAGGCCTACAAGGACGTAGTTAGCACGGACTAAGACTGCGGCGGTCCGCCCCAAGCTGGTTGGCCTATACTCCATTCCTTGGATATTCAAGAGCGATCCGAACACAGTGGGGCCGGATCGGCGCTACAGAGGCCAGAAAAGAACCGCTCCCCATACGCCGCCTGCTCGAGGTGATGCGCCCGAACGCCGGAGAGGTGAAGTCCCCCGCACCTGAGGGCCAGCGATCACAAAGGTGGATACAAGGCCCTTCAAAATCCTAAAACAATCCAGACACAGAGGGACTGGGTCGGTGCTGCATCTGTCGGGGGAGGACCGTTCCCGGTGCGCCGCCTGGCCAAGCGCTGGAGAGGTGAAGTCCCCTGCGCCTGAGGGGCCTGCGGCTACGGAGGCAGACACAAGATCCGAGGTCGGAAAGTTCGAGCACAACGCAGAACACATAGTTGGCTAGCCAGTGTATCCTTAAGCAAGAACCGTGGGAGAGCGCAATCCATTGGAAAAGATAGACGCCTGTACTGGGCTTGGCGGAGGGCCGTGACTGAGGTGCAGTGGCCCGTTGATACTGAGTAGTAGGGAATAACTTCATATTCCTACGCCCTCAAACTACGGCGAAGAACAATATCCCCTCAGTTTGGCTGGAACAGACCGCCAAGAGACTCCAAGGCCATGGGAAACACAAGGAAAGAAGACAAGATGGCGGAGGGAGCGAGCGCCAAAAATAAAGGACCGATGGACTCATACACTAGCAGCCAGGCGGGAAGCAGTGAACTTGAACCACCATTGGCGGCTAGCCCTGTGCCCAGTATAGAGGGTGAGGACAAGGTTGAGCACTTGACTAACATAGTCCAAAATGGATTCCTATCGCTGAATATGAAGCTGGACGACATCGTAACGACCATCGGCACATTGAAGACCAGAGCTGACAAGCATGACCAGAGACTAACGGAGGCGGAGAACAGAATTGGTACTACCAAGGACACGGTTGCTCGCCATGACCAGGACATTGCCCAACTCAAAGAAAGCTTGAACAAACTACAAAACAAGTGCAAAGACCTGGAATCGCGCTCGAGAAGAAATAATGTACGCATCGTTGGTGTCCCAGAGTAATTTGGTAAAGACAAAATGGAAGTGCGGGTGGAAGCTCTCCTCAAAACGCTGTTTGGAGCGGACTCCTTTTCAGAACACTTCCTGATTGAACGTGCTCATCGAATGCTGGCTCCGGTACCGAAGCCTGGGGCACCGCCCCGCACAATTATTGCAAGAATGCTCAACTATAGGGACAGAGATACGGTCCTTCGGAGGGCAAGAGAACTTGGTACGCTGCAGTATGAAGATAGTCACATACACATCTACCCGGACTTTGCCACTGGGGTTCAGGCCAGCCGAAGATCGTATGAGTCAGTCAAAAAATTTCTGAGGGCGCGGCAGGTCCCGTATGCACTAATATTCCCGGCCAAATTGAGAATCCAATATGGAGGAAAGGCGCACTTCTTTGAAAATCCTGCTGCAGCCCAGGCCTATGTGGAAGCCACTATTCAGCTGCCCCCGCGGGGTCGAGGGCCGGATCAGAATGGAAGACGCCCACCTGCAGTGGAGGACTGAAACTTGGCCGAATAGCCCGGCAAATGCAAGTAATCTTTGATGTTTCGGAGGTGGTCGGCCCCATGGGGGCTCCAAGTAATGTACACCGGGTCGTGAGCCCGGTCGGGTGGCCTCGTGACTGCAATAAAGCACCCTCAGGAATGTTCCTAACGGTTACTAGGGTTCATCTTCAAGTTGGGGTGGATGATGTGGGTGGAGGGGGGATAGGGAATGTGGGGATGTTTTTCGAAATCGCAACCACCTAGACGAGTTTTGAGCCTGGTGGGAAAGTTAGTATTGATGGATGTTGTAGGTTAATTGAAATGGGGTCTCGCAGACAATGGCGCTATTCAAAGGCTGGTTACTGGGTCACACAAGGTCACTTCTGTACAAGTACGATGTATAAACATACCAAATGGGAGACGGACTACGGATAAGATTAATGTCATGGAACGTCCGAGGCCTTCATAATCCAATAAAAGTCAGGAAGGTTGGTAATTATGTTACTAGACATGGGCCTCAAATGGTTCCATGTAATAATGTCGCCACAAAAATATCGCCGAAAAAGGGTCGCTTTTTGTGGCGACATTATTGCATGGAACATGCGGGGGACACCCCCGCAACCGCCAAATTATTATTTTTTTATTTTTTTTGCCACTATCGCCATATATATGGTCAGCCAAATAATATTGCCACAACATTTTCCCGGCGATATTATTTACGGTGACGATATATGTGGCGATATTATTACCTGATACCCCTCAAATCTTAATGCTGCAAGAAACACATGCACAGGGCCTGGTCAATGAGAGAATACTGGAAAAATGGGGCAAGTTGCGCTACTACACGGACTATTCATCACAGCCTAGGGGGGTTTGCACCCTCATTCATAGCTCGCTGGGCTTTATAGCCAAGGGACATCTGGTGGATCCGGTGGGAAGGTATGTACTGGTGTGGGGGGAGCTAGCGGGGAAACATATAACCTTGTTAAACACATATGAACTCAATCTAGATGACCCTGATTTCTACTTACAAATGCTCGAGTTGCTCACCAAACATGATGCAACCACTGTTTTTTGGGGTGGGGACTTCAATGTTGTATTAGACCAGGCCTTGGATAGATCCGTCAAGGTAACTAGGCCACCTTCTAAGGCGGCACTAACTTTAAAGCAAATAATTTCGCAACTGTCCCTACAGGACACCTGGAGGGTGCTCCATCCGGTCGATAAGAGGTTTATATTTTATTCTTCCGTACATGACAGTGAGTCACGCATAGATTATTGGTTTGTATCTTCGAATTTAGCACACGCCCTACAGAACTGCGAAATCCTTCCTCGCACACTATAGGATCATTCCCCGGTGGTGCTGGAGATCACTTTGAAAGATGCCCCTAGACCAACAAGGAGATGGAGAATGCCTAGAGACATACTGAAAGACCCAAATGTAGTTGAAACTCTACACACTGAAATTGCCAATTTTTTTACGGATAACGTTGGCTCCGTAGACCACATATCATCAGTGTGGGAGGCTTTTAAAGTCTAGGTTAGGGGGGCACTGCTGTCCAAGACCGCTGGTCTTCTGAAGGGAGTACGCTGTGAACTTGAGAGGGTAGAGAGGGAACTGAATACACTAGAGGAAACCTATGGCCGCACACATGGTGGAGACACTCTGGCGGAAATCCACAAGTCCCTTGGAGATTTTGATCGGCTGGCAGCGAGGGAAGTGCAATACATAGTGTCAGAATCCAGTTGCCCACGTCGTGTAGCCGAAGAGTTCTTCCTCCCGATGGAACCCTCTGGCCCCAGGAATGGACAGCCAGAGCGATCAATCAGAGGAAAGAACGGATACCTGATGAGACCCAGAGGACGCAGGAGTTGTAATGTAGATGACGCAAAAGTTGTAATGCAGAAGTCAGGGTGGTACGAGTAGCCGAGGACAGGCGTTGGATCTGTAAGTGAGGAGTTAACACAATACAGATAATATAACAACCGCCCTTCTGACCAAACCCGAACACAACAGAAAGAATGCAATACGTTGATCCCAATTCTGATAACAACCCTTAGGCTTACCGTTACTCCGGGGAGAACCAGATGGAACCAGGAAGAGAAGAACTCCGAAGTCCACAATGCAGAATACCAGCAAAGCTCAACCACCTATCCCGCCGGCACGAGGACGCCTAATACACACTAGATAGTGTGCGTCACAAGGAAACCCCAGGTTGGAAGTTCATAAGTTCCAAGTTCAACAATCCAAAAGTTCAAGAGTTCCAAGGTCAACAATCCAAAGTTCAAGAAAAGTTCCAAAGTTCCTCAAAATACCCAGATGCAGTCCAGATGATTGATGATCCAGAAGACAACCGAAGAGCAACCAAAACCAATGGGCGAAGGCTAGGAAATCCGTGAGCGGTCCGAGGTCGAAGAATGATGCGGGCAGCAAACAAGAACAAGGCAGTCCATAATCCAAAGCCAGGTAAACGGTCCGGGTCGAGGCAACGAGGTAATCAGAAATGCTGGAGGGAAGGGGAAGGGAAAGGGACAGAACCGGGATGATAAGGAAAACTGGATACAAGGTACAAGATACGAGGCGCCACCAATTCTCAATCAGAAGCACCGATCTGGAGTGTAGGCGGAGAATATAAAGGTGAGGTCACATGACAGCGTTCCGCGGCTTCCAGCGTCGACCGTGGGAAACGCTGAGAGGACGCCAGCGTTGCCATGCCAACTTCCAAGCCCCTGGTTGTAGTGTTCTTAAAGGGCTATGCATCCGTTTCTTGACACTGCTTACACGCCGGTACATGACAGTTTCCTCCCTCAAAGGGGGTGTCACCCCCCGAGCAGACCAGAAACGAGACAAAAGGGCCGGAGCATGGATGTTTCCCACAGGTTCCCACGTACGGTCTTCGGGACCATAGCCCTTCCAATCGACCAGATAGAGACGTCTGCCCCTTCGGACTTTGGTATCCAAGATCGCACCCACCTCATATTCATCAAAACCACGCACCCTAATCGGTGGTGGATGAGCAGGAAGTCTGGTAGATGGGTGGCATGGTTTCACTAGAGAGACATGGAATACCGGGTGTACCTTCCATTTTGCAGGAAGAGCCAATCGGAGGGCCGCAGGGTTAATAACCTGCAGAATGCTGTAGGGACCCACGAACCGAGGCAACAGGGATCTTCGACCAGGCAGGCGTAGATTTTTTGTGGACAGCCAGACCTTCATCCCCGGTCGGTAGTTAGGAGCCGGTGAGCGATGTGCATCTGCCGATGACTTAGTACGTGACTGGGCCTGTAATAGTTGACTCTTAACTATAGCGTGGGTATCTGATAGGTTCCTAAGACAACCAGAGGCAGCCGGATTTTGTAATGGCCAATCAGCAATACTGGGCAAAGAACGGGGGTGCTGGCCATATAGTGCAAAGAACGGAGATACACCTGTCGCCGTATGCATAGAGTTATTGTAGGCGAACTCGGCCAGAGGTAGAACAGAAACCCACGTATCTTGGCGTTGGTGGGTAAGACATCGTAGATACTGTTCCATGGTGGCGTTAAGCCTCTCTGTTTGCCCATCGGTTTGTGGATGGTATGCACTAGAGTACCTGCCGTCTATACCCAACGTTGAAGTCACGGCTCTCCAAAAACGAGAAGTGAACTGTGGTCCCCGGTCAGTAACAAGAATGGAAGGCAGACCGAATCTTCGGTAGACGTTCTTCAAGAACAGTTCCGCCAAAACCGGAGCAGAAGGAATCCCCTGGCAGGGTACAAACAAGGCTGATTTAGTGAAATAGTCCACGACCACCCATATAGTGTCGTAGCCGTCGACTACCGGAAGCTCTACTATGAAATCCATAGAGACCATAAACCAAGGCTTGTCTGGAATAGGCATGGGTTGAAGCAGGCCCACCGGTTTGCCCGGTTGATGTTTGCACTGTGCACAAATGGCACAAGAAACGATGTATTCCCGAACATCGTGTGACATGGAGGGCCACCAGCACCACCTTCTCAAAAGGTCAATAGTTTTCCCAGTACCTGGATGTGCCGCTACCGCTGAATCGTGACACCATTGTATGGCGGTGTGTCTTGTGTCGGAGTCAGGCACATATATTTTACCCTTCTTATAAGGCAATGAATTGATGACCTCCAACCCCAGGCTAGAAATCTCGGAGGGAGTAGTTCTCACCCATTCTTGTATCCTTGTTTTCAGAGAGGGGCGCAAGGTACACCCACACACCACTTGATTGGGTAATAGAAGAGCTCCTTTAAGCTCGGATGGTTCAGGGACTCCATGGATGCGGGAAAGAGCATCAGCCTTCGAATTTAGAGAACCAGGGCGATAGGTAATGGTGAAGTTGAACATGGCGAAAAATTCATGCCACCTGGCATGACGTGCCGTGGTACACTTCACTGATTGCAGTGCCAAGAGATTCCGATGATCAGTAAACACTTGAACTGGTTCGGAAGACCCCAAAAGATGATGTCTCCATACCATAAAGGCGTCTCTTACAGCCAACAATTCCCGTTCTGTGATCGTATAATTCCTCTCGTAAGAGGTGAGTTTTCTGGAGTGATACGCAACAGGATGTAAACCAGCGGACTCGGGGCAAAGTTGGGACAGGATAGCTCCCAGTGCAACATCTGAAGCATCTGCTTCTACAATGAAAGGCAAAGAGGGATCCGGATGTTGAAGGACGGGAGCCGTGGTAAAAGCAGATTTTAAGGCCTCAAAAGCCTGTTGAGCTTCCTCGTTCCATTCAAACAAACTTTTAGTGCTGGTTAGTTTAGTAAGTGGAGAGGCAATGGCTGAAAAGTCTTGGATAAACCGCCGATAGAAATTTGCAAAACCTAGGAAGGATTGCAGAGCCTTCAAGGTATCAGGACGAGGCCACTCCAATATCGCGGTGATCTTAGACTGGCTCATTTGCACTCCCCGGCTAGTGATATCATAGCCTAGGAACTCTACCTCGGTTTCATGAAACCTGCACTTGTCCAACTTAGCATACAAGTGGTACTCTCTTAGACGTTGCAAAACGTTGGAGACATGGATGACGTGAGTGTCCACCGAAGGAGAGTAGACCAAGATGTCATCTAAGTAAACGACTACGTACTGGTCTAGCATGTCATGAAATACGTTGTTGATGAAGTATTGGAAGGTCGCCGGTGCGTTACATAGGCCAAAGGGCATAACGCAGTATTCGAAGAGGCCATATTTGGTTTTGAAGGCCGTCTTCCACTCGTCGCCTTCGCGAATCCGGACGAGATTGTAGGCTCCCCTCAAATCCAATTTAGTGAACACCTTAGCTGCACCCAATTGGTCCAATAAGACTGAAATCAGAGGAATCGGATACTGATTTCTGATCGTGACGGCATTTAAAGCACTGTAATCGATGCAAGGACGCAGGTCCCCCTCCTTCTTAGGGACAAAGAACATGGGTGAGGCAGCAGGTGAGCGGGAAGGACGAATAAAGCCAGTACTCAAGGATTTGTCAATATATTCCTTCAAAATCACGTCCTCTTTAGGGGTCAGGGAATATATGCGCCCAGATGGAATCTTAGCTCCAGGAATCAGCTCGATAGGGCAGTCATAGGGCCTGTGGGGTGGAAGTATCTCTGCCCCACGTGCGTCGAATACGTCCTGATATTTCCTGTACACCATAGGAAGGACAGTGTTAAGTACTGCCCCCACAGTACGGGTAGTTACAGCAAGAGCATGACTTGGATTGGTGATCTCCGAACTGATAGTGAGGCATCTCCTTTCACAGTAATCCGACGGAAAACATACCTCCCCAGAATGCCAATCCACAGAAGGATTATGCAATCTTAACCAAGGTAAGCCAAGAATGAATTTAAACTGTGGTGCCGCAATGAGATCAAAGTAGATGCTCTCTTGATGACCGCAGTCAGTGATCATGGTGAGGTCAGTAGTCCGCTTCGTCACTAACCCAGAGACCAAGGAAGAGCCATCTACCGAATTTACCACTTCAGGACATGATTTGTGCATAACTGGCAGACCCAACTCCTGAGCATAAGTGGCATCCACGTAATTCCCTGTGGCGCCTGAGTCCAGGACCATCATCACGGCCCATTTCTCAGAACCGGGAGACGACAGGGAAACAGATAGACAATAAGGACTGTATATTGTAGGGTCTATAGAAGAAACACCCGGCATCTGGACCCCTTCAGTCACCGGGTTTTGGCGTTTCCCTGTTTCTTAGCAGGTTTTTTGGTACATTCTCGGAGCAAGTGGTCTGAACCTCCGCAATAGAAACATAATCCATTCTTTCTCCGGTGTTCCCTAACTTCAGCCGAGAGAGGAGTTCTAAGTGCCCCAATCTGCATGGGTTCCGTGGATCCAGCGGCAGGTAAAGGAACGGAGATAGCAACAGGAGGAACCGTTCTCTTTTCACCCCTCCGTGCTGCTTGTCGGGAATCGATCTGGAGAACCAAATCCAATAGTTCCGAAAAAGCAGTAGGTATCACCGGAACGGTAGCCAGTGTGTCTTTTAGGGAGTCGGATAGCCCTTTATAGAAGAGAGAGGCCTTCTTCTCTTCGGGCCAATTAGTTTCCGCCACCAGCTGATTGAACTTGGCTAGATAGGACAGGAGAGGTGTACTGCCTTGTTGGAGACCAAGTAGTTCTAAATCCGTAGCTTGTGTGGCATAACGTGTGTCGAACACACGACTCATAGCCTCAATTAGGGCGTCACAATTGTAAAGAAGATGACTGCCCTCTTCCAACAACGGATTAGCCCAGGCAGCCGCGGTACCCCCTAAATGAGATAACAGAAACGCCGCCTTAGTAGTGGAATCTGGAAAAGAGGCAGGACGACACAGAAAGTGTAGTCTACATTGGTTCAAAAAGGTCCTAAAGGTCTTGGGGTCTCCACTGAAGCGTTCCGGTGGAGCCAAAGGGAACTGGGTAGTCATATAAACTGGTCCAGCACCCTGTTGGGATGGACCAGCACCTGCCCCAGAGACACTGGCCAAAGGTGGGGCAGCTGCCCCAAGGAGTTGGAACCCTGCTTGCAACTCATCAATGCGTCGCTGCGTGGCTGAATGAGCCGCAGTCATATCATTACGTAAATCGGCCACCAATTGTAAAATAGTGGACAGCGTCTCATTGGTATCCATATTGAAAGGCTTCTGATTATGTCAGAATCCAGTTGCCCACGTCGTGTAGCCGAAGAGTTCTTCCTCCCGATGGAACCCTCTGGCCCCAGGAATGGACAGCCAGAGCGATCAATCGGAGGAAAGAACGGATACCTGATGAGACCCAGAGGACGCAGGAGTTGTAATGTAGATGACGCAAAAGTTGTAATGCAGAAGTCAGGGTGGTACGAGTAGCCGAGGACAGGCGTTGGATCTGTAAGTGAGGAGTTAACACAATACAGATAATATAACAACCGCCCTTCTGACCAAACCCGAACACAACAGAAAGAATGCAATACATTGATCCCAATTCTGATAACAACCCCTAGGCTTACCGTTACTCCGGGGAGAACCAGATGGAACCAGGAAGAGAAGAACTCCGAAGTCCACAATGCAGAATACCAGCAAAGCTCAACCACCTATCCCGCCGGCACGAGGACGCCTAATACACACTAGATAGTGTGCGTCACAAGGAAACCCCAGGTTGGAAGTTCATAAGTTCCAAGTTCAACAATCCAAAAGTTCAAGAGTTCCAAGGTCAACAATCCAAAGTTCAAGAAAAGTTCCAAAGTTCCTCAAAATACCCAGATGCAGTCCAGATGATTGATGATCCAGAAGACAACCGAAGAGCAACCAAAACCAATGGGCGAAGGCTAGGAAATCCGTGAGCGGTCCGAGGTCGAAGAATGATGCGGGCAGCAAACAAGAACAAGGCAGTCCATAATCCAAAGCCAGGTAAACGGTCCGGGTCGAGGCAACGAGGTAATCAGAAATGCTGGAGGGAAGGGGAAGGGAAAGGGACAGAACCAGGATGATAAGGAAAACTGGATACAAGGTACAAGATACGAGGCGCCACCAATTCTCAATCAGAAGCACCGATCTGGAGTGTAGGCGGAGAATATAAAGGTGAGGTCACATGACAGCGTTCCGCGGCTTCCAGCGTCGACCGTGGGAAACGCTGAGAGGACGCCAGCGTTGCCATGCCAACTTCCAAGCCCCTGGTTGTAGTGTTCTTAAAGGGCTATGCATCCGTTTCTTGACACTGCTTACACGCCGGTACATGACACATAGCAGTCCCTACCCGGGCTCGCAGATACGGGGAGGGTAGCAAGGCAGGAAAAATGCTGCCCAACCTGATAAAACATGAGAAACAAATTACCCCGATCGCAATGATCCAAACGGCACAAAATGAGATAATAACGAGCGAACAGGGAATAAACGACAAATTTGTTGAATTCTTTTTTTATTTTTTTATTTATTTAAAGTGCATATTGGTTAATTAAAACCTTATACACTAACAAAATTAATTACATCGAAAACAGAGAACATACATTAATTTCATATTATCCATACATAAGAAGGGAATATCGCACATCAAGTCATGTAAATCATACAAGCAGGATATCTCATTTAAAATAAGATACTACAGGTTTTAAAAAGAAATTGCTCGCTTCCAAATATAAAAGGCTTCCCCAATAAAAACCTTAATTTCACCGTCATAAATTACTGACCAAAATTGATTAGATTCAATCATTTGGAGGTCACCGACTAAATTTGAGTATCCTTTATAATACCATTCTTTTAATTTAGTACACATAGTTAAAATGTGTCTTACTAATGCCTGCACAGTCTTTCAGCATGGGGTATATTTGCCCAAGCCCCAGTAATTTCATTACATCGGAGAGTATTCATACGTAGCTCTAAAATAAATCTCCTCAGAGTCCTATTACCCGTATTTAACAAATATTGTTTCGGAGTGGCTGGTTTAAGTCCTTGAAGAGCATACATTGTGTATCGGGGTTATTATATAAATAGGACTGATTTTCACACAAATCCCAAATACATGCTTTTTCTTTGAGATTTTTCAAGATGCGTACTATATTGTCCTTCCCCGGGAACTCATTAAAACCTAAAATTTCAAGAAAGGCTAGTACTGTATTTTGTAAACTAATCATGTAGGGATTCTTAAACCTACCTTCACTCTTATTTCTTCCTATGAGACCAAGAAGGCTTTCTTTCCCCTCTTTCCCCAATATTATTTTAAAATAAAGTTTACAACATCCTATTTTCCACCACGTGGAAAGGGAAATTATCCCCAACTCGCATCTTATTGCTTGTATAGGCACAGCTTTGGGCAACCCAAGGACTGGTCTCCAGAGCTTCCCTTCGAGTTGGTCTAATTTACCCAAATATTTACTTTCCACTGTTTCTATAGCGTACATAATTCCTGGAATAATACAACTCTTATATATTTCTAAGAAACCTTCAATGGACTGGCCACCCTTACTAGTCATGTATTTCCTTATCACATTCCATTTCTTCAAAATTTTTAAATTAACTGCCTCTTGGAAAAAATTAATACATGGTTTACTCAGGATGGGCATCCCCAAATAGGGATAGGCATCAACAACTTCTAATTTAATATTATTAATATGCCATCTGGAAATAAGCCTTTTCTTTTCCTGTTTAGTTACTCCAAATGCCATATTTTTGTTTTATTTATATTAATATTGAGGTTGATGGCCTCCGAGTAAGCAGATAAACCATTCAACATTCTTTGCAGTCCTATCGGAGTTTTATCCATAAGGATAGTATCATCTGCATACGTAAGTCCACATATTGGTTTCCCAGCCACAATAGGTGGGAAGATGTTTAAGGTCTTAAAGCTCTCCCACATATCTAATACATATAGATTATACAGTATCGGAGAGGTAACACAACCCTGCTTAAGACCGATGTTAGTTCTAATGTCAGATGACAACATCCTTCCTTTACCCAAGCAGATTGTCACCGTAGTATCCTATACATTTCCTCCAAAAAATGAAGGATTTTTGGGCAAATCTTTTTCACTCTCAATTTCTCCCACAAAAGTCCCCTATTAACACAATCAAAAGCTTTCGAATAATCTATAAAACATACATATAGTTTTTCCCCCTTGTCCTTTGAGCTGGCTATGATGTAGTTCAGCATGGTCAAGTTATCCAAGGTGCTATATCCCTTTCGAAATCCCGTTTGTTGAATAGAGAGTAAACAATTTTCCTCTATCCAATTATTCAAGATGTTTACTAACAAGGAGCAAAAAATCTTGCAACTACTATCCGCCATTGCTAAAAGTCTATAATTATCCGGCAGTTTTCGGTCCCCTTTTTTAAAAATAGGGACGACAATAGCTTTCCTCCAACTTTCTGGTATAATACCTGTTCCCCATATATTCGTGAATAGTGAATAGTTGGAGAAAGATACCTGCCCATTTCTTAGGGTTTTGTTTTATAGCAATGTTAGCCAACCCACCCGGCCCTGGGGCACGAGAGGAATTCATTTTTGAGATAACTTTAAGAATATCAATAATATCAAAGGGGATATTAGTCATACCCCATGGATTTAGGCTAGTATTAGCTGATATGTGACTAGTCTTGAAAAAGAGGTTAGTAATATATTGTTTCCAAACCTCCTGACTAACATCATTAATTTCCCTGTTATCTTCATCCATTAAAAATTGGCGATATAGATACCAAAATTTTTTTGAATCATGAGCTTTACATAACTTATATATACATCTCCAATTTGCGTCATTGGTATTATATTTATAATCCTTTATCCAATTTTTATAATGTGTCTTTATATTACTTATTCTTTTACTTCTCTCTTTATCATCTAAGTCACATATCTGCTTAAGTTCCCGAATATCACGTTTCATCTCTTTTTTCCTATCATAGATTGCTTGATCGAACTTATGTGTGTGATTTTTCCCCTTTGAACTTTTCAGAATGACATTACTGTTTGTACGACGTATCATACCCAGCAGATTGGTAATAGAGTTAAGTCCATTACAAGCTATGTCGTAACCATCTATGACTAAACGATCAAACAGACCATTAAAGGAGGCTAGGTTTCTATCAGACCAAGTAATCCTATTTCCACTAGCTGAAAATTGGATATTCAGCTCCTCGCCCACTCCCCATTTTTGGGTTCCTGGATCACAATTAAATTTACCCCGAAGTGGTACATGATCACTTAGCAGGATATCTACATGTTCGAACGAGATGTTTGTGCGTCTTTGATTTTTATTAACGAACATGTAGTCAAGCCTATAAGAAACCTTTCTATTAGTCCAGGTGTTCCCATCCCCTGTACCTATATTAGTTTCCAAGTATGTAAGCCCCCAGTCAAACATCAAGTTCATCCATCGACAGCCTAATAGGGTCTGCTGATTTTTTCCCCCAACCCCTAGACAATCCTGTAATTCTGTAGATGCAAGTATAGCAGTTTCCTCCCACAATTCTTTACACCTATTCATATCCTTTGCGGCTATATTACAATGGGCATTAAAATCTCCCACTATACAAATATCAGAATCAGGAGATTCCAGAGTCCAACTATCAAGGATTAGGTTGAGATACTCCCCAATCTCCGGAAAATTGACCCCATCAGGTTGAGAATAGATATTTATAAGTAGAGGTTTACTTGTATGGCTTCCTCTATCTATAGATACACACATGACATTCCGGAGACTCACATGTTTCACATATGGTTTACAATTAAAATGATTTTTTATCCCTATACAGAGCCCTCCATATGGGCGACCCTTCTCACCTTTGTCGGCAGGTTTTTGCCATATATTATATCCATCCAATAAGATTTCCCTAGTAATCCAAGTTTCTTGGAGGGCAAAAATGTCACTCTCCAAGAGTAGTTTTATACCATCCTTGTGTAAAAGGGAGTTAAAACCCCTACAGTTCCAAGAGAGAAGGGTATATTCTTTAGTGCATACCTCATCTCAATTTGAGCATGGGGTATTTCCTTCCAAAATGTTTGTGTCCTTTAAATTACTTCCAGATGCAATACATGTTTGAGGATACCCCTCCAAACCCCTATTTGTTGTACTGATATTTTTATATGGGGGAGAGTTGCATATCACAATTTCATATTCATTCCCCCATATTCCATTGGAGTTTTCACGTATAAGGTCAACAAACACAGCAGATCTAAATCGGGCAATAACCCAGTTTTCCCAACTGCCAATTTCTGGTAGTATAATAGATTCAATGTCCCCTGTATCAATATTTTGTAACTGCGGTATAGATGACAATTTATTCAATAACCATGCCCGGTTTAGAAAGGGGCTTTCATCTGTGGTATCTCTTTCTCTAATCTTTATGGTTTTTCCCACTGGAAACAGAGGCTCTTCATTCGTTCCAACTAAGTTAGCCATGCCAATTTTATGATTACTATGCATGACCAACGCTCCATCTCCCTAATACATGTTTCCTGTTCTGTTTTAGTAAGAGTCATATCATTACTATTCCAAGGTATTGTAACATATTTAAAATTATTTCCCATTAGTGCCCTATCCTTGGGTCCAAATTCCTCTGGCTCCTGCTTATTTCCTTTTAACCAGGCCTGTAAAACCCCGTTTTTTGTTTTCCTTTTTTTGCCTAAGTCCAATTTCTGCTGATGTTCAATAATTTCAAAGTGGTTCCCCACCTCTACACATTCAGAGTCTGGAGAAGCTGTATCTGCTAGGGCCAACGTGTTATTTTTAATCTTTTTTGTAGTTATGACTTTAGCCATCGCCACCCTTTTCCGAGTGGGCCTTCTATTTTTCTTTTTGCGCCTAGTGCGTCTCTTTAAACCTTGAGATACTGTTACTACAACAACACTCTCATTCAGGGTTATTTCTTCAGGGGTGTTAACCCTAGAATTGGGCAACTCTTGAGGGGGTAGGTTAGACAGGGCTTGTTCTTTCTTACTTTCATTTTCAGCCACTAAGACCAATTTGCTCAAATCTCCAAGATCATCACTTATTTCCATTGGATACTCCCCCCCCCCCACCAAAATTCTTTTACCCTAATCTCAAGGGATCTAGTATTATCTATATTCTGTTGTACCATTACCTTACTATCCCTTTGTTCTTTAAGCAACTTAGTACAAATGGTCATTAAAACATCCATCATAGTGGTGAGTGCATCAAATTTTTCTCCAACCTCAAGGGGGTTTTCATTAATCCCACTCATATCTCTATTAAGAGAATTATTAAATGAATTCTCTGTAGGATTCCATGACACCTCTTCCTCATTACCGATATCTTCTTCTTGTGCAAATTTGGTCAAATCTGGAGTGTCAGATAGATTAAATCCAATAATATTATTCATTTCAGTATCCTCCACTGCAGAAATGTTATGATCCTTATCTATTCCCATGGATTGGCGCCTCAGATTATGCACTAATTTTAATAAAGAATTATTATCAATCATTGAACTGTTAGAAGGGAGAGGGAGGGGTTGTTCAGTATCAGGTACCAATACTTTTTCTTTAATAGTTAAAAAGCTAAGTATTTTCGGTTGACCAGATACAGCTTTAATCTCACCTGTGAATTCTTTCTTTTCTCCCTTCCTATTATTTTTTCCTTTCCCCCCTTTCTTAGTTTCTATTGTTATATTGGTTGTTGGTGTACTTTGTTTGCCTTTTTTTGACCTAAGATTATGAGTACATGGGCTTGGTGCCATAATAATAGAGGGTACAGAATGTCTATACGGCACCGCCTTCTAACCTAGCAAACAGTAGGTCAATTTAGAGTTTCACTGGTCTATAAAATCTAGCTAGATATAAAAATTATTTTTAAAAAGCGAGCAATTTGAGACTCGTATTATATAACAAGATCACTTCTTAGATGGAGTTTAAAACAAGGATAGCTATCTACCACAACTGCCAAGCAGATATGACACCAATCTCACGTCAGTAAGGAGATACAGATGCAATGTTCCACACAACCACCTTGTATGGGAGCGCCCGGCAGTGTAAAGAGCAAGCTTTAAACCGACTCTCCCCCCACCTAGTGGTTATCTTACAGTATGTTTAGAATTTGGTTACATGCACCAAGTCCAAGCCGCCTGGTTAAGAAGAGAACTATTACTGACTGTTTCAACCTTAAACTTGCGTCCCCGGCGCCCCGAACAGCCGCAGAACAGTCGGCGCCCTTTAAACCTATCAGGCTTAACGCCGCGAGGGTGGCTGTCTCGTAGTGAAGAGGCGATCAGGGAGTCACGTGATCGTGACGTGCGTGTCCCCAGCCCCGCCTCCTCCAGGAAGCAACGGGCTCTTAGGCACCAGCAAAAGCGTTTACCAGCTCGCAGTGCTGGCAAAAGTAATCAGGAGCCACCGTTAGGATATGAGCATATGATTATGTGCAGCAAAAGTTCGCCGCTCGGGCGGCTGTCTCGTAGTGAAGAGGCGATCAGGGAGTCACATGATCGTGACGTGCGTGTCCCCAGCCCCGCCTCCTCCAGGAAGCAACGGGCTCTTAGGCACCAGCAAGAGCGTTTACCAGCTCGCAGTGCTGGCAAAAGTAATCAGGAGCCGCCGTTAGGATATGAGCATATGATTATGTGCAGCAAAGGTTCGCCGCTCGGGCGGCTGTCTCGTAGTGAAGAGGCGATCAGGGAGTCACGTGATCGTGACGTGCGTGTACCCAGCCCCGCCTCCTCCAGGAAGCGACGGGCTCTTAGGCACCAGCAAGAGCGTTTACCAGCTCGCAGTGCTGGCAAAAGTAATCAGGAGCCGCCGTTAGGATATGAGCATATGATTATGTGCAGCAAAGGTTCGCCGCTCGGGCGGCTGTCTCGTAGTGAAGAGGCGATCAGGGAGTCACGTGATCGTGACGTGCGTGTCCCCAGCCCGCCTCCTCCAGGAAGCAACGGGCTCTTAGGCACCAGCAAGAGCGTTTACCAGCTCGCAGTGCTGGCAAAAGTAATCAGGAGCTGCCGTTAGGATGTGAGCATATGATTATGTGCAGCAAAGGTTCGCCGCTCGGGCGGCTGTCTCGTAGTGAAGAGGCGATCAGGGAGTCACGTGATCGTGACGTGCGTGTCCCCAGCCCCACCTCCTCCAGGAAGCAACGGGCTCTTAGGCACCAGCAAGAGCGTCTACCAGCTCGCAGTGCTGGCAAAAGTAATCAGGAGCCGCCGTTAGGATATGAGCATATGATTATGTGCAGCAAAAAGCTTGTTGAATTCTTGTTGAATGCTTGCTTGTTGAATTCTACAAAAATCTGTATGCGAATAAGGATAGGAAATCCCCTGCTGAGACTAAAAACTACCTTGCTATGTTGGATCTCCCTAAACTCCCAGAGGAAAGCAAATTACTGCTGGAGCAACCTGTCACGGCAGAGGAGCTCACAGAGGCAATTAAAGAGCTCAGATCTGGCAAGGCACTGGGTCAGAGGTGTGGGAAGAGGCCCTGAAAAAACAAATATTGCCCCCGACAATGCAAGAAGCTATAATCACAGTATTGCCCAAACCCCGACGCCCGCCATAGGATATGTCTTCATACAGGCCCCTATCCCTGATAAACGTAGATGCAAAAATCTTTGCGAAGGTGCTAGCAAATCGCGTATTACCCTTAATGCCCATGCTGGTTCACCCGGACCAAAGTGGGTTAATTCCTCAAAGGCCACTGCCTTGAACCTGTGCAGGCTGTTCGGCATAATGTCACAAATAAACACGAATAAACAAGCAGTAGCGGTGTCCCTAGACACCGAGAAAGCATTTTATTCGGTTTCGTGGGAGTACCTCTTCCTGGTGCTTGAGTCGTTTGGGATGGGCCCCTACTTCATTAAATATGTTAGAGTGCTATACACTGCCCCGGGTGCAAGGGTGTGCACGAATAAAACTATATCTGACCTGTTTGAGTTGGGCAGAGGCACCAGACAAGGGTGCCCTTTTCCCCTATCCTTTTTGCTTTAAAAATAGAACCCATGGCAGCAGCGGTGCGGTTGCGGCATGTAAACAAAGGTATAACGCTGAAAGGAGCCACCCAGGTAATATCATTGTACGCGGACGATACACTATTGTATGTACGCGAGCCAGACAAAAACATAGCCCCCATTATGGCAGACATTAGTGAATTTGCAGAATACTCTGGATATACAGTGAACAATACTAAATCAGAAATGTTCCCGCTTACCCCCTCTACAAAATGCCCTGCCCTGACGTGCGGCCTTAGGTGGTCGGAGCGACACATCAGATACCAGGGAGTACTGGTTTCAAACAGCAGACAGACCCTATACTTTGATAACCATGACCAGGTGCTACAAACACTCAGCACCAAGCTACAGGTCTGGGGGCACCTCCCAATCTCATTACACGGTACAATCGCCATTCTCAAAATGATTGTACGCCCCAAGCTACTATACTTATTTGTAAATATTCCTATATGGCCGGGAAAGGAATTCTTCTCCAGATTGCGATCCATGGCAGTGTCGTTTCTGTGGAACGGCAAGGTGGCCAGGATATGCAGGGAAAAGATGACAGAACCGTACGAAACATGGGGAATAGCAGCACCAGATCTTGAGCTCTACTGCACGGTGGCGCAAGCACAGTTTGCGAAACACTGGTACGATGAAGCAGACAACTCACCCCACACGTGGATACAGGAATACACCACTGTACCCACAAACATCAGATCCGTTATATTTGATACGAGGCACAGGGATTCCTGTGATTTCGACCCAGTGAGCTGCACCGTGAGGGCCTGGGGGGCTATATATAAAAAGTTGAAAGTAGAACCTCCATACAACCCTGAAATTCCACTATGGAAATACCCAAATGTTCCCCCTACATTCGATACCAGTATGCAGGAGGCCTGGGACCTCGATATGGAGATGAAAGTGGGACACATGTTGATAGAAGGGAAGTTCGTAACCCTTGTAGTATTTACTAGGAGTGTGGGAGGAGTCCCGCTCCGTACGTTACAGTACTACCGAATGAGATCTGCATATCAAGCGCGATGGCCATCCTTCCCTGATGAACCTCCCTCCCACCCATGCATACAATTAGTTACAACTCGGGGAGGACTGGGAATCTCTAAATTGTATAAAACAATCCAAACCCACACCCCCACGTCCAATCGAGTGAAAGAGAAATAGGAAGTGGATATGAGAATACAGATACCTGAGGACAAATGAGAAAGATATTGTGCACTTACAAAAAGGGTGATCCTCAATGCAGGATTGCGCCAAATACAGTTTAAAATCCTTAATAGATTGCACTACACCCCTGCCAACATCTCTAAATTCACACCTGATGATCCAAGTAACTGCCCCAAATGCGGGACCCCCCAGGCGGGATCCTATCATATGTATTGGGAATGCTCGGTCATGGCAAGGTTTTGGGCGAGGGTTGCAACCATGCTGACAGACATCACGCAGATTCCCCTGTGTCTGACCCCACAAAAATACCTGTTTGGGGATATTGGGAAATGCTCTGAAAAAGTCAGAAGACTGTTCAATGTATCATCTGTTATTGCCAAGAAATGTATATTGCAAGTATGGAAAAGCCCGAACCCCCCCACCATGAACACTTACCTACGTGAATTAACTTATATCAATGAATGTGAGGAACAGTACGTGCTAACTTTACCAAGTACGAACCGACCAAAAGACATTAGGGGCTCTTTCAGGGCGTACCTCTGCGATATGCTCTCGGACAGTGAAACAACTATGTGAGCTGTAGATTCTTGAACATTTGGTGGAAATATTGTTGTATGAAGGACCATATGTTGTGTTAATTGAATGCTGCTGTAACTGTTGAGACCATCAATAAAGAGATGTTTGAAAAAAAGAAAAGGAGATGAATGGAAAACCGCCTTCCATACTAAGTACGGCTTGTTTGAATATCAAGTCATGCCCTTCGGGCTATGCAACGCTCCTGCGGCATTCCAATATTTCATGAATGACGTATTAAGATAGTTAATTGATGTGTGTGCCTTAGTGTACATAGACGACATCTTAGTATAAACAGCCTCGGAACAAGATCATGTCAGGCACGTTCGTTCAGTCCTCACCAGGCTCCGTCAACATCGCTTGTTTGCAAAGCTTGAAAAATGTTTTTTCACGTCACCGAAGTAGAATTTCTTGGTTTTATCCTTACTCCAGGAGGCATCAGAATGGATGCGCACAAGGTAGATGCCATTCTGAAATAGCCTTCACCGACGTCTCTGAAAGCGGTACAAAGCATGCTGGGCTTTGCAAACTTCTACCGCAGGTTCATCCCAGACTTCTCTCAGGTTGTACACCCAATCACAGTACTATTAAGAAAAAACAGGAAAAAGTTTGCTTTGACCGAAGAAGCAGAAGAAGCCTTTCAGGAACTTAAACAAAGGTTTACCTCCGCTCCAATCCTGCGACATCCTCGTCCAGACCTCCCTTATGTCGTTGAAACTGATGCGTCCAGTCTCGCAATGGGGGCTGTCCTTTCACAGACAGACCAGGAAACCGGCCAGCTACATCCTGTGGCCTTCTGGTCAAAAAAGTTCTCACCTCCAGAGATTAATTATGCCATCACGGACAAGGAACTCCTGGCTCTCAAATCCGCCTTTAAAGCCTGGAGGCACTACCTTCTGGGGGCCAGACACACCATTACAGTCATCACAGACCACCGAAACCTGCAATATCTCAAAACAGCCAAGGCCTAGTCCTCGCGCCAATTACGGTGGGCCCTTTTCTTTGCCGAATATGATTATGTAATCACATTTCGACCAGGAGTCAGAAACGGAAAGGCGGATGCCTTATCTCGCATGGGCCTAGATGAAATAGTATATAGTACTCCAGACCCAGTACCTATTATACCTGAAGACAAACTATTGGGTATCACGACATCCTTGGCACAAGCAGAACTACAAAAAGAAATCCAACGGACAATGAATCCTGATGCCTACCTCGGATGGCAAACTCAAGGAGAACATTATACCATCAAGGACCACCTACCCTTTTTTAGGGATCGCCTATATGTACCCAAGAAGGAATTACAACAGCATATTATTTCAAACTATCACGATTCACTGATCGAAGGGCATCCTGGGATCGCCAAAACCCTAGCTAAGGTGATAGAGAACCTTTGGTGGCCTACCTGGCGTAAGGACATCATTCAGTATATTCAGGCCTGCAGTGTCTGCGCACAAAATAAATCACAGAAACAAAAACCATCTGGTCTCCTACAACCATTGGACATTCCTCCAGTTCCATGGCACACTCTTTCCCTTGACTTCATCACTGATCTACCTCCAAGCCAAGGGTTCAACACCATCCTTGTAGTTGTGGGCTTATTCTCGAAGATGGCCCATTTTATTCCTCTCAAAGGCCTCCCAGCCGCAGCCACTTTAGCAAAAGTGTTCCTGGAGGGCGTGGTTAAGCTACATGGCTTCCCTTCTGTTCTGGTCTCTGATTGAGGCAGCCAGTTGGTTTCAATCCTCTGGAAATAATGCTGTGATATGGCGCAGATTTACGTTCGGCTATCTACCAGTCACCATCCCCAAACGGACGGCCAAACTGAGAGAACCAATCAGACACTCGAGCAATATTTATGGTGCATGCTGCACCGCGAACAAAGGAATTGGAAAGACCTACTTTCAGACGGATAGCTGAATATGCATATAACAATTCTTTGCATTCAAGCACAGGACAAACGCCCTTCTATACCCTTCATGGCAGACATCCACGTACCTCTGAACTAGACCTTTCAGCCAGCTTGGAAATGCCAGAGGTAAAGACTCTACACACAACCATTACTCAGGCTTTCAAAAGGGCAAAGGAACACCTTATTCATGCCAAAGAAAAACAAAAGAGATTCGCCGACCAACACTGGAAAAAGGCCCCTGATTATCAAGTAGGAGACAAAGTTTAGTTAGCTGCTAAATTCGTACCCATCAAGGGAACCCGGACCTTTCATCCCAGATTCTTAGGACCCTATACCATTGAGGCAATTATCAACCCAGTAGCCGTGAAACTGGATTTACCACCTAATCTACACATCCACCCGGTATTCCATGTGTCCCTCCTGAAACCAATGCAACCCGGCACACGGATTGGGCCACCACCTAAGCCCATACTTGTTGACAGAGAAACAGAATTCGAAGTCAAAGATATCTTGGACTCTAAATACTCTATGACCAAGCTATATTATCTTGTCGATTGGAAAGGATTTGGACCACAAGATAGATCCTGGAAGCCCAGTGAGAATATCCACGCACCACGTCTAATCAGGAAATTCCATCGGAACTTCCTAACCAAACCTGGGCCAGACAGAAGGAACACCATGGGAGGGGCCTTAGGGGGGAGTGATGTCACGACCCTCGCCCAAAACCCCCTCTGGCAAACCCATTGGCCAGGTGGGGTCAGGACTCGGGCCTCTAGAGCCTGGCATCCTCTTCAAAAGAAAGCCCTCATGGGGCCAGTCCTGGCGCCCATGGCGCCAGGCTCATACACCATGAACAACAATGTGCTTGGGAACTACTTTATTGTATTGTCAGCCAACATGGAGGCATCCACATAGCTTGGTTCCTAAGAACCAAGCTATATGGTCTAGTGTTTTGGGTGTGGCAGGCCTGGAACTACTTTCCCTGGTACTACTTTACCTGGGCTATATAAACCACACCCTGACTGCAGAACATGCTTTGTGTTAATTTGCAGCTTGCAACGTGACGCTCACCGTGTCCAGCTATTCCCTTGAACCTCGGAGAAGCAGAACCTGCAAGGAGACAAAAGGAACATCATTAGCAGCAGCATCTTACCTGCAGTCTTCATCTTTAAACACTTGCAGCTACTGAGAACAGCTTCCTCGAATCTGCACGCCTCCTGGACTGAACGACCTGAAAGAGGAAGATAGAGGCAACATTAAAGAAAGCTGTAGAGACATTTACAAATTACGAACTGCTCAAAAGGCTTACCTGGCTGGTCGCCTCTTGGCTGGCACCACTCCGGACATTCCACTCGAGCTGAAGAACACCGCGACCTACGAGGAAGGCAAACACAAGTTAGCAAACGTCAGACTTCGCAGCTATGTGCATAGCGCATACTTACTGCATCATAGCGCTCTTAATGCGCCATCATTTACCAGCGGGGCTCAACCCAGCCAGTTCGCCGCGCTGAAGCTCTGCATACCTAAGGGAGAAAAAAGAGACATTTTAAACAAAGAAAGGCATGCAGGATAGCAACAAAACTAAAGAACAGCAATAAGACCTACCTGAACAATATCAAACGAGCCGGCGTCAGTGAAGTAACTGGACCGCACTCGCCCATGAAAGACAACGCGCCCCTGCAAAGAAGGCAGGACTGAGAGCACGCCTAATTCTACCACAAGGTGAGGAGAGGGCGTCAGAGGGACTAAAAGCATACGGGGTGGAGGGAGGATACATACCCCAGTCGGCCAGTCTTGAACACAGTCCTCCTGTATTTTCAGGCAGAACCTTCCCCGCAGACCACATCAGGGCAAAGCTGAGAAGCATACCAGCGAGTAACCCAGCTTGGTGGCGTCCCTGTGGATACCAGGTGAGCGTAACAGGAACAGAGTGTTTATTTGTTCCAATCGGAGTTTGATCCCACTGTGACTGATTGCTGTATAGAGAGAAGACTGTGTGTACCACCTAGATTGTTTTGTTTTATTAAATAATACATTGATGTGGGTAATTCTGTCTCAGAAAGAGTAGTCTGCTAATCAGACCTCCTTTTCATAAAGTTTCATTCCAAAACAAAACTACCCCCGTGCAACAGTCTCCTGCAATCTGCAGCAACCTGCACTTCAGTGGCATTGGGCAGGTCCGAAGGTCACACATGGCTTATTGCCAGCAGCTGTACACAATGTCCCTGCAGACAGAGGCTGCATTTACCTTCTGCACATCAGATCCAAACTATCATAACGCCCTGAGAATAAGCCACACCTGGTTGTGGTATGGTGACTGATACAACACAAGTATTAAAGCCACACATAAAATTGGTATCATATAAGGGCCAACACTGTGTAGCTCATGTCAGTGATGTCAGGTTGATGTGTATCAATGTCCAGCCTGACTGCCTGCACTGCTCCCAATGAGACAATAGTCAGGAGGCTGTTGACCTGCGATTCTCTGGGAAGAAAGGTAACACGTCCCCTCACACTTTGGAGCCCTCACAAGGAGATCTCCCGGGAGTCTTAGCTCATAGGGGCATCCACATGACAAAGGCCTGCCATATACCAGGGGCTTGTACACCAAAAGGCCTTTGAAGATGCAGGCTTGGGAAGATGGAATAATTAACATACCCAGAGAGTATCCACTGGACCTAAGCAGGATGCCACCATCTTGCTTTTCTCTGGGGATCTAATTTCTTCTTGTCCTCTCCAATTCCTGCAGATTAAGGCAATGTGCAACCTTTTCGGTCCTGAATCTCTTCTAAAATGAAGCAAGAGCTAGGCGTTGTAAAGGAAGCTGGGAAATGAAATCCTGGACTAATTTCATTACTATAAAAAGTAATTTACAAAGCAAGACACACATTTCAATCCAAGCTCCAGAGTCCTGTGCTGGTGTGCAATGCAAGCAGTGAGCAGAAGACAGAGGAGAACATTACATGAAAAATGTCACAATAAAAGAAATAAAATAAGAAGAGCAAGATAATGGCCTCATCACGACTTTGGAGGTAGCCATGGTGCTATTGGCGCCATGGCTGCCTCCAAAACCGTGTCCGGGTTCCCTGAATGGGGAATTTCCGGGCCATTCCAAGTATGGAGGGCCCGGTAATTCCTCCTTCAGGGAACTTGGGCCCAGTCCTTCCCCATTCCCATTGAGCCCCTATAGGGCTCAATGGGAATGGGGAGGGAGCTAACCACGGGCCCACTCATAATGGGCCCGTTGTCAGCTCCCTGGTTCCCTCTTGGGACCCGCTACGGACGTCTGGATAAACCAGACGTCCACATTGGGTCCCGCGAGGGAACCTCCTAATAGTGCAGAGTGGGTTTAACGGCGCCGGCACCATTACTGGTGCCGTTAAACCCATTCCGCACATCTTGTAATGAGGCCCAATGTGTTAAAAGACTAAAAATAAAGTGATAGCTGTTAACATGTAACTGTTAAACTGTTATGGTGAAATAGAATACTTAAAAAATGCAGTTCATGTGAATTTCCTATACTGAACTCTCTGACATCAGATTTGATGTTTGTATGACTTAATTTGAACTATTGTCCTTTGGTGAAGTATTTGCAATATGCTCCTACCAGACTATCAGTGTAGTGAAGGTGAAGATCAATAACGGAGTACCTTGGCATGTATTTGCAGCGTACCCATTATGCCTCACGGACAGCTGATGTACTGCATCCCAGCTAGACTTGAATTTGGCTTGCTACAAAAATAATAACTAAAATATAATGATACAATAGACAAGGCATGACCCATCAGCACCCCATGGGATAGCCAATGCTCATCTTTTGAGCCATCTGAGCTACGCTAACATCCTTAAATATACAGTTGCTGTCATTCACAGTCCTTTTTCACCTTCGTCTAGTAGCTAAACTGAAGTGTTCAATTCACAAGCAACTTGCCAAACAGATTTGAATCCAACCTACCATGTGTTCATTATACTTGGTAAAAAAAAGGCTATTATGTGATGTGGAAGGTCAGAAGAAAGACAGAGGCGATTTTGTTCCATTTTTGTAACTTGTATTCATGAATTATCGAGAATAAGATAACTCCTAACTATCCGTAAGCTATGGGTTTTCCCTACCTGCTTGTCAGTCGTCATTAAGGGCCTCATCACGAGTTGGTTACCGCTGCATTTAGAGGTCTGCCCAATCATGAGTATGGCATGTTTACCCCAGCTCACAGCTGGGGGTAAACACACTAGAAATATTCTGATTCTCAGCACAATTACCTTGCGGTAATACCACCGGCAGTAATTGCACCGGACCCAATGGGGAAAAATGTTTATCTCCCAACCCGTGATCCGGCAGTAATACCGCCGGACTGGTGGGTTTTAACGCAAATAAAGTTGGGCAGTATCGCAGTCAGTATACTGCCCAACTTGTGATGAGGCCCTAAGTGCCCAAAGAGAACTGTTCTCTGTATAACTGTAAATTATTCTATACTTGCCACTGTACAAAAAGAAATAAGGCACAGGAGAGCGACTCCATTCTTCTGTGTTCTGCTTCTCAGCAATGTCACTTTAATATGCAATTCTTAAATTGTTCTTAGTAATTCTTTGATAATTTCACACAGTTCATAAATAGGATTGTCTAGCTTTTCCTTTGTGTTCTTAACACTTTGCTTTTCTATTCTGATTCTACTTCTCCCTCTCTCTTCATCTAATATCTTTATTATCCCTTTTTGACACAAGGTCCCCTCTCTTTCCTGGCTGGGCCAGTTAATCCCTCTTATACAAGATTTCTCACTTTCTTTGTCTGTTCTGATTGACGCAATGTCCACTCTTTCCTAGTGAAGCCAGTCAAAAACCCTTTCAAAAGGTTTCTTATGTGTCTGGTATGCTCTCCTATTAATGGGACAAGTATTACGATTCCAGAAGTGATCTGTACTTGATTGCCACTCTCCATATTACAGGTACAAGTCTGATTGTACCAGTAGTGATTCTCTGTCAACTTCCACTCTTCACAATTACTGGGCCGAGTATGAATGATCTAGTAATGCGCCATACTGGATTTCTTCTTTTCCAAATTACTGGGATGTGTAGGATTGTGCCAGCAGTAATGATTCACACTTGACTCGCTCACTCTTCAGAGTTACTGGGATAAGGGTGATTGTGCCAGTAACAACTCACACTTAACTCTCTCTCTTTAGGATCACTGACACATGTATGATTCATGTACTCGTTATTTTTCTTCTCCCTCCCAGGGCTTCTGCCTTTGCCTTCTGTTCTTGGGGTTAGCGTCACTGGACCTGCCTGCAGGATGGGAAACTCTCACTCTCGTTCAGGGCTCTGTGAGAGTTTCCCGTCCTGCAGGCAGGACTGCACAGTCCACCTTTCCCGGGTCACGCCACCCCTCACAACTGTTTTCTTCCTTGGGGTCCTTTTTCCGAATGCTGCCTGGCTCCAGCTCTCTTTGTGCTTCCTTCCCATGCCAACTGGGTCCAGATCGGAATGTAGGACTTTGAAGTCTGTCTGCATCCTCAGCAATACCTGCTGGAATCTCCCGGGCTTCCTTCGGTACAATGCAGATTTGAAACACCCTGGTCTCTCCTTTCTCCTAAGCTCCTCCATCTGTTTTTATGACACACAGCTGAAACTTTCCCAACGTAGGATCAGAGTCCTTCTTTTCTTTCATTTGAGTATTCTGTATTAATCCATCACTCTTCTTCTTCACAGTAGCTGATGCTTGAGTATTCTGTATTAATCACGCATTCTTCTTCACAATGTTACCATATGTTGATGCTTGAGTAGTTTGTATTACTCTCCCATTTTTCTTCTTCACAGTATCATCAAAATATATTTCCTTATAGTAGCTAGTCGATTTATGGTGCAGTGACAAACATTAGCTTGGTCTTATTGATCTTTCAGAAGCTTAGTTGTCACTGTTGTTTTGTAAGTCAGTAATTCAGAGAGTTCCTCTGTGGAACAGGAGTCCTTGTATCCCAGGGTACAGTCTCCCTGTGAGGTCCCACTTACCGCTACCCTTAAGGAGGGTATTGTGTAGCAGCCTCACCTCCCTAGACTCACAGGGAAAGGCTCCTACAAGGGGAGAAGTTACTGAAAACCGCAAATCATCTCAGTGACAATTAAGTGTTAAACCATGACTGTATCTTTTTTTTTAAATTTGGTTTAATTGCATGACAATTTCTACAAAGAAAAGTGCTGCCCTTTGTCATCAAGTTACAGTTGCACTATCCAGTCCTGTGCAGCTATGAAATGAGTCCAGTTCCTACTTCATTCGTATGCGAGTTAAGACGAGTCCGGATCCAATCCGATGTTCAACATGAATGAGGCTACAGTGATCACCCATTGTGTCTTTTCTCCGCACATTAGTCGAGACCACCAAGTCTCTTTATCACAAGTACGTTCGGCTGTCAGTATTTTAGTCAAGTGTCTATCTCTGGCTGCATGTGTCCCTTTGCACGATAGAAGCAGATGTCGAAGGGTTTCGATTTGGTCTGAGGCTCTGCAGAAGAGGCAGTCGTTTGAATATGATTTGCCTCTTATCCTTAAGATTTCATTTGTTTTCATTATGTTCAGGCGGATACATAGGAAAGTACGCCCTAAGGCCTTGTTTGGGAATTTTGCTAAGTATCCCCTGACTTTGTTGACTTTGTTTAAGTTAATCGGTAAATTCCTGGCTAGTTTATATTGACCAGCTTCTTCCAAGGTCTTGATCCAGTCTGCTTCAATCAGCTTTGATGTGGTTTTTGTCTGATTAGTTAGCAGCCGTTCTTCCGTGATTCCTGTTTCTTCCAAAAGACGATTGTTTTCAGAGGCACATGCCTTTAGCATTTTGTTGTTTCCTTCTTCCATTTCTTTTTTGATTATGTCAAAGATTTTAGGCCTTGGGAGAACCCTAGTTTTTCTGTACAGCATTAGGGAGTTTCTGTTGATCGTCGCCTTTAGTGATGTCAAGCACAGTTCACTGTCTAGTTTGGGCCAGATTTCTTCTGGAATTCTGGACATTGCTTCAGTTCCATATGATAGGCAGGAATGCTTGGATAGGTTGTTCCGAGGGGCTGTTGCTCACGATGACTCCCAGATGTTTGAAGCTAGTCACCTTCTCCAGTTGAGCGCCGTCTGTGCACCATTTCAGTTTCTCTTGCTTTTCTGATGATTTTTCGAATGCCATGATTTTTGTTTTGGCTTTGTTCAACTCCAAGTTGTTCTCTTTAAGGTATTTTACAAAGTTGTTCAACTGCCGTTGAAGACCCACCGCCATCTGGTCCAGAAGGATAATATTGTCAGTGTAGAGGAGGCGTGAGATCTTAGTCTTCCCAATTGTTGGAGGGAAAGTTCTTAATCCCTTTTCATTCTCTTCAATATCAGCCATATAGGCGCTGTACAGGGCAGGTGCTAATGGGAACCCTTGTTTGACTTCTCTTGCTGTGGGAATTTCCTTCAACAAGACGCCTTCTTTGTTGAGTCGGACTTTCATTGAGGCCTCTGAGTACCAGGCTTTAGTCAGGCCCAGAAGTGATTCCGGCCAATTCCGTTTGGCCAATTTCGCCCAGAGAAGGTCCCGGTTGAACTGGTCCGACTCTTGTACCAGGTCAATAAACACCATAACGACTATAGGCCTGCCTTGTAAAATCTTCGCTTTTAAGGAACTCAGTAATAGTATGTTGGCCGTGGTTCCTGTACTCTTGACGAATCCCGTCTGAAATGGTTCGATGTAATTCACTTCTTTGAGCCACGTCTGGAAGGCATCGAGCGCAAGTTGACCAAATAATTTGCCGATGACATCCAGGAGCGCAATTGGGCGGTAGTGCCCCGGATCTTCTTTCATGGTCCTTTTAAAAATTGGCACAACGTTAGCTGTCTTCCACGTTGGGGGAATTGCTTTGTTTAGTTTGCAGTTGTCGAAGCTCTTACTGATGAAGAGTGACCACTGTTGAGGGTGGTTTTTTAGATCGATATTCATAATCCCATCAGGGCCTGGGGCTCTTGAGCTGTTTAAGTTTAAGGATCTTCGTCAAGACTGTATCAGCGTCACAGACGATCTCCCAGGTTTTCGGTCTTGAGCCTTTGGTTTTAAGCTCATCCATCTGCAGAGTTTTGGAGAGGTTGGTAAAGTGGTCAATCCATTGTTGTTCCCCCACGTTGTTCTTTAGTAGGTCGCTGTTATTTTTAGTTGTTGACTTTATCAGTGACCAGAATTCCCAAGGCTTTCCTTCCACAAACCACCCTGAGCATCTGCTCTGAATCCTGCTGATATAGTTCAATGCGGTGCTGTCTAAGCCAAGTTTTGTAGGCTGTTTTAGCCTTCTTAGCCTTCATTTGATTCTCCAGTGTCTAGTTTTCATAGCTATGCGTGATGCTTGACGTACAATTTTTCTCTGCTCGACTAGCTCAGAATTGTATGTATGGGTGTTTGGTTTCACAGATCCCCTCCTTGTTACCTTTTTCAGGCGATGTAGTGTAAGGAGAGGCAAGTAGTCCACCTTCAATTCAGGTTGTGTCAAGACTTTTCCTGGGTCGATCTTCTGTGCTTGATACAACTTTTGCATTTGTCCAATAGCCTTTTCTGATAATTTAAGGTGAGTTCCGCCAGCGCGCTCTTCTAAATCGACCGTCATTTGAGATCTTATGTTTTGTGGCGCAGACCAAGCTGTGATCAGGATGTTGTGGTCGCTATTTGCTGTTTGTTCCACTTTGTGTGATTTGATCAGGGCAAGCAGTTCTCTTGAAACATAAGTGTGGTCAATTGTGCCAGATTGCCCATGCCTCTCCCATGTTGCGACTGTTAGGTTAGTTTTTGTTCTCAGCCAGTGTAAGTTATGTAGGTCTAGTGCGTCCATTAGCGCTGTTCATTTTTTGCTTCTTTCCAGGACTGGTACGTTTCTTGCAAGATGCGGCTTTTGGTCTCCAATTTCTGGGCAAATTGCGTTGAGATCTCTGTTGATTATAATATACTTCATTAGGTGGGCCGAGCATGCTTCAACCAGTAATTTTTCCATTGATTTCAGGAATGAGACATCAGAAATGGCGTTAGGGTTCCAGTATGTGTTCACTAGCAAATACAGGGTAATTCATAGAAATTCGCACAAAAATGGCACGCGCGGCTGGCGCACAGTGTCCCCGTGCGATACACTGCGCCAGCCGCGTGCAAACAAATCCTTTTCATCGCACAGCCCCCACTCATGTCCCCTATCACACCACCCCCAAGCATCCAGGGGCAACCTCCACCAGGCCCCCAGACATGTCCCCCTGCACCCCCACCCCCCAGCAGTGCAGGGGCAGCCTCCACCAGGCCCCCACTCATGTCTACTACCACCCCCACCCCCCAGCAGTGCAGGGGCACCCTCCACCAGGCCCCCACTCATGTCTACCACCACCCCCACCCCCCAGCATCCAGGGGCAGCCTCCACCAGGCCCCCACTCATGTCTACCATCACCCCCACCCCCCAGCATCCAGGGGCACCCTCCACCAGGCCCCCACTCATGTCCCCTATCACCCCCACCCCCCAGCATCCAGGGGCAGCCTCCACCAGGCCCCCACACATGTCCCTCTGCACCCCCACCCCCCAGCAGTGCAGGGGCAGCCTCCACCAGGCCCCCACTCATGTCTACCACCACCCCCACCCCCCAGCATCCAGGGGCACCCTCCACCAGGCCCCCACTCATGTCTACCATCACCCCCACCCCCCAGCAGTGCAGGGGCAGCCTCCACCAGGCCCCCACTCATGTCTACTACCACCCCCACCCCCCAGCAGTGCAGGGGCAGCCTCCACCAGGCCCCCTCTCATGTTTACCACCACCCCCAGCCCCCAGCATCCAGGGGCAGCCTCCACCAGGCCCCCATTCATGTCTACCATCACCCCCACCCCCCAGCAGTGCAGGGGCAGCCTCCACCAGGCCCCCACTCATGTCCAACTCATGTCTCCCTGCACCTCCACCCCCCAGCATCCAGGGGCACCCTCCACCAGGCCCCCACTCATGTCTACCACCACCCCCAACGCCCAGCATCCAGGGGCAGCCTCCACCAGGCCCCCACTCATGTCCCCTATCACCCCCACCCCCCAGCATCCAGGGGTAGCCTCCACCAGGCCCCCACACATGCCCCCCTGCACCCCCACCCCCCAGCAGTGCAGGGGCAGCCGCCACCAGTCCCCCACTCATGTCTACCATCACCCCCACCCCCCAGCATCCAGGGGCACCCTCCACCAGGAACCCACTCATGTCTACCATCACCTCCACCCCCCAGCAGTGCAGGGGCAGCCTCCACCAGGCCCCCATTCATGTCCCCCTGCACCCCCACCACCCAGCATCCAGGGGCACCCTCCACCATGCCCCCACTCATGTCCCCTATCACCCCCACCCCCCAGCACCCAGGGGCAGCCTCCACCAGGCCCCCACTCATGATCCCAACCGAAGAAATGAAACCTATCTAATAACTATATACAAAAATGTGGCCCATTGTCCAAAAGGTCCAAAAAAAATGCTAAACCAAAGGAAACCTAACACTAACTACAGAACTATTTACAAGGGCAGCCGGCTAGTCCGGCGGCTCACTTCGGGGTGTTCCGGGCCAGCGCTTCATCAAACTCATGCTCAATGTCCCGGAGGGGGTCCTCCTCCCTGGCCCCGAGGGTTGGCAGGGCCGTCAACATGTTCACCCCAAACTCCCTGCTGGTTGCCTCGAGGCACTCGGCCCGCCTCAGGGCCCTCCGCATGGAGTTCTCCGCCCTGACCATCGTGAGCCGTGCCTCTTCCGCCCGCTGCCGCTCCGCATCTATGGCGTGGCCCAACCGCTGCCACATGGAAGACACTTCCCGTCCTGGGTCCTCCTGCCCTCCGGCCGATGCCTGCCCCTCCGATGTTGAAGGCCCGAGCCATCATGGCTCCCACCACGTTGCTGCTGCTGCTGCGCCTCTGCCCGTGCTCTGCCTCCTGCTGCCTGCACATCCTCCGCTGGCTGGGGTGCAGTCGTTGATGTGGCCACCCCTGCTGGACGTCCGACTCCCGACTGTGGCAGGGATGCCTCCTCCACCAGTCTGGCCGCACCGTCAGAGGCAGCTCCACAGGGCACCCAGGTGACTGATGGGTGGGAAGATGGCATGGAGGACAACTGGCGCATAGGAGGTTCAGTTGAGGAGGGGGTCTGAGCAAGCCCCATCCAACGGAGGAATCCGGCCTGGGTGACCTGTCCCAGTAGGCCGACGCGGTCAACGAGCCATTCGAGATGACGTGCAGTCTCCTCATGAAAAGACTGCAGGTCACCTCGCATGGCCCGTTGATGCAACGCCACACCAGTCAGGACAGGCTCAACCCGGACCCGGATAGCCACGTCCGCAGGCAGAGGAAGGCCAGTTGTCGTGAGCTCATCCCCTGCCTGAAAACGGGTCTGGACGTAGGCATCCCTGCTGGTGCAAGATGTTGCAGTGACAGGATCAGGGACAGGATTGCACACAGGCACCTCCGCGGCGACCTGTGCTGCCTCCTGTCCCTGGTCCTGCACTCCACCACTAGCACCAGT
This sequence comes from Ambystoma mexicanum, assembly GCF_040938575.1. Classification (NCBI taxonomy): domain Eukaryota; kingdom Metazoa; phylum Chordata; class Amphibia; order Caudata; family Ambystomatidae; genus Ambystoma; species Ambystoma mexicanum. The sequence continues at coordinate 409,793,289 of NC_090923.1, read as the reverse complement.
GGAATCCCCACCTCCAGACCCCGTCAGTGTTGCTTGCACGGCCTCCTCCTCCACCAAACCCCCACCAACCTGGATGACTCCATGCCATCTTCCCAGCTGCCCCTTCTGCTGCGGGCTGGGATGCGGCACCGGACTCCTCACTCCCCGACGAGATCACAACCTGGGAGGGGAGCCGGGCCTTGCGTCTCCGGCTGGCGGTGCGATCCCCGCCGCTGTGCTCCACAGCACCTTCTCCGCCATCTTCATCAGTTGACGCTGCAGACAGGGAGAAATAAAACACAGGCATCAGGGCACTGTACAATGGACACATACACACATGACAGTTGCACATGAGTGGCATTGACAAACCTCAGACATGGCATCACAATTGGCAACACACATGTCATTTCAACTTGCACACATGAGCCATACCACAGCCACATCGCAACTGCCAGCACCATCCATACACATACAACAGCATGAGCAGGCAAAGGTGAGCCAGACATCACATGCAACACAGGGAGTGCACTACACTTGCACGCACACCACCACACTTGCATGCATGTGTACACCCCAGCCAACTGTCGCAGTGTTCCGATGGGCATCCATGTCACATCTGCCAATCAGGCTTCCACATCCCGCTGTCACATGCATCCATGTTGCATCACTGTTGCACCCTTGTCAAATACACACACATGCACATGTACACAGTGCTGATACATGCAGCTGAAAACAACATACATGCGTGACATCACGAACATGCCTACTTACATACACATTCATCCAAACATGTGTGCCCACACAACTGCATTTGGCATGCAAGCCTACACACACAAGCACCATCCATGTCTCACACATGACAGCTCTCGCATGTGTTAGCCTCATGGTCCTTTACACCCCACCCATACTCTGCCTCATACAAACAGATGTACAACCGGCATACTACTGGCATATCACCACACGCACAGCTTACAATCATGATGCATGTACACTTACCGCTCAACTCCAGATGGGTCTGCCTCTCAAGGACCTGGACGTGGAGCGCTGGGGATATGCGTTCCGGAACCCTCATCTGATCTTCCGACAAGTGGCCCCGGCGCCCCTTAGCATCCGCTGCCTTCAAGAGGCGCCGGGCCTTGTTCAGGGTCCTGGACCTGAAGTCCTCCCAGCGCTTCTTGACATGTTGGAAGTCGCGGACTGCCACCCCCTCCATGTTGATGGCAGTCACGATGTCCGTCCAGATCCGAGTCCGTCCTTCGTTGTCGGCACGTGCACTTCCGTAGAGGGCATCATACTGCCCCAGGACTTGCTCCACCAGGACACCAACTTCCCTGGCACTGAAGCTGGTGCCCCTCTGCCTCTCTGGCCGGGGGGTTGTCAGTGGTGACAGATGTTGCGGTGCCCGACATGACAACCCCAGAGGCAGGAGTGGGTGGGCAACTGGGTCCTGGGGCTGGGCTGTGGAGCGATGGAATCCCAGTCGGGAGTCTTCGGTTCCAGCAGGGGTGGTCACAGCAACAGCACCCCTGGCTGATGTGCAGGCAGCAAATGGCAGGGCACGTGGGCAGCAGGCAGTCAGGCAGCAGCAGATGGCAGGTGGGAGCGTGATTAGGGATCTGGGGGGCAGTAAATCGGCTATCTGGGCAGGAGCGTTGTCTTCCGTGTGCTTACGCGTGGTCAGCTTGATACGGAGTGATTTGGCACGTGAAAAGTCCTGCACGTCTGTGTGTAATTCGAGGAAAGGCCCTTAGCACGTAAGCGCGTCTGCACGCATACGCGATTTCATTGGCCCAAAGGCCCCCATGCACAGCTATGATGTCACGCGCATGGCCGTAGAGAATGGCGCGTGTAAAAAAAAAATACACGTCCGATTGCCAAAGCGTGTAATAGGTGGAAATGGCCTCATCGCATATGTGCGTCTGTGACGTGTGTATAAAAGGTACGTGTAGAACACCATTTCCTTGTACGTGCTTTTCGTGGAGAGCGAGTGGGTGAAATCTGTACTTCTTGTCGGTTCACACGCGATTTACGTCACAGCGTTTCAAGTTCATACTCCCTGTTACCTCTGACAGCTTTTTCTCTTTTCCTCTTTTTCCTGGGCCTGTTTCCTCAAACAGCGTTCCCTTCTACTGTTGTCCTGTCTCCTCAGACAGCGTACAATCCTTCTTTTGGCGGGGGTGTTGCCAACGCGCACATGCGCATATTTTTCACGCTTTTGTTCCTGGCAGACGGTGAGTCGCGCACGTATTTAACATCTGTGCTTGCCCCGTGTGTCGCGTACCCCTTCAGAGGTCATTCTAGGCTGCGTGTAACACGCATACGTTCATTCTTGTGTTTCTGGGTGCCACAGCGTAGTGCATGTTTATATTTCCACACACGTGGTCTAGGAGGGGTTGCGTGCACCTTACTTCCCTTTTTTGGGGTGCCTGTGCGTTGCGTGACACGTCATCTTTCCCCAGGGGTGACATACAGCCTTGCTAGAGCACGAGGGTACGATTACCATCTGGTACCCAACCCCTTTGACCCCCAATTGCCCAGGACAATAGTTCACATCGACTCCCATACGCACAATAACATCAGTGCCATGGCTGGGAGGCGAACAAGCCGTAAGGGTGGCAAAGGTGGCCGAGCCCCAAGTGGTGGCCGTGGTGGATCCGGTAGGGGACGTGGCCGTGACTTGCAGGGTGCCCCTAGCCCCCCATGTGTGGAGGAGCAGTCAGGGACACCCATGCCCCCCCCTGGTTGAGGTTAACGTGGCTGACACCATCCATGCTCAGCCCTTGTTGGACCAGCCCACTGTGGAACCAGACCTGGCACAGGGTGACTCCATGGCTGACTTCCAGGTCAGCAGGTCTAGGCCATGTGCGCCGGTGCACGTTGGTGTCATCAGGCCACGTGGATCAGGGGCAGCTAGGTCATCTGCTGCCCCGCGTAGGCAGGCTGGGGAGGCTGCAGGGGCAGCTGCGGCTCCATCCACCCCACCTCTCACACACCCAGCCAGGACAGTGTCGGTCCAAGTCCATCATGCTGACATTCCCCCTGACACCATCACACTTCAGCTAATGCCTGCACCAACTCCCATGCTGAGTGTGCAATCCCACACTGCTAGTACAGAGTCCCCCGGGGCTCCTGCCCCTAGTGTCCAGAGCGGCGTAGGACACTCAGGATCCCCACCACCTTCCAAGCGGAAGAGGAAGAGTGCTTGTCCAGTAGAGGCTGATGCCCCAGACACGGCTACACAGTCCGGCTCGTCAAGGAAGCCCAGCTTCAATGAGGCCGAACTGAATGCACTTGTAGAGTATGTGTCCGCACATGACCGCGAAATGGTGATTGTTGCAGGATCCAAGACCACACCTGCACAACGTCAGGAACACTGGCAGACCATTGCGGACATCATAAGTGCCCTTGGAATCGTGAGGCGCACAGCTACTGAATGCTACAAGCGCTGGAATGACCTGAAGCGCAGGGCAAAGAATAAGCTGGCCTCAAGTCATGCCACAACTCTAGTGACTGGAGGTGGGTCTCCAGCAGAGGACATAGAACTCACTCCACATGAGCAGATTGCTGGGACCTACGTCACGGAGGAACAGATCCAAGGCATGGGAGAACTGGCAGATTACGAGGCATTGTCCGGTGAGTGCACATGCATGTGTGTGTCAATCATGTGCATGGTGTGTGTGGGAGGGCTTCTGTTTGGGTGCCAGGTGAGGGTGTGTGTGCCTGAGTGGTTTGGGTCACCCATGTGCCTCATCCAATACATTCTGCGCACCAGCATTTGGGTATAGCAGCATCCCTTCTGCCAACATTAGACATCCAGCCCAACACCACGCCAGTTGCCCTTGAAGTGTCATCTTGCCACAACATTGTTGCTTATTTTCCTCTGTTTATTCAGGCAGATTGTTTGCATACCACCAATTTTACTCTGGATTTCTCAGTCCTATTGTCACATGTCTGACATGGCTATGGTACAGTGGACTGGCTTTGTTTCCTGGACATGATTTGTTTAGACATGTCCCTGTGCTATAGGACCATTTTGGACTGGCAGCTCCAGGTTAAACATTTGAACCATTTCAATGAAAAAATCAATTTCATGAGCAAACTGGACTGAATGAACAATTGGTGCCCTCCTCTCCCTCTTCACTTTATGGCTGGGGTACATGCCATCTGTGTGATGGCATGTGTATTTGACCTGCCAATCACTGGCCAATGTGTGATGCCACTGCTAGGCAGCATGCAGCAAATGTGTTCATCTTCCATCTTGATGTCATCAATGTGTGCCATCTGCCTACCCTTCACACGCAGTGACAGTGCATGCATGGGAGGGTTTTAGTCATGTGGGACATGTGTCAATCAAGTACTGTTTCTGTAGCCTCTCAGCCCTAATTGTGTGCCATAGTGCTAACGCCTGTTTCCATTTGTTTTCTTTTATGTCTTTGCAGAGGATGAAGCACTTGATACTGCTGGGGTTGTGGAGATGGTGCAGACCCAGGAGGGGTCTGAGGCCCGACCGACCACCAGTGAGTTACGTGGTGTGGTGGTGGGTGAGAACCCACAACTGTTGCAGGTCGTGCTCTCAAGGGGTGTCTCTGGCTGCACCTCCCCCGAGCTGTATTCAGGTGTCGATTCGGATGATGAGACCTATGTGCCGTCGCAGGTGAGTGTTCCTGGGAGGGATTCTGTTCTGTCAGACCCACCTGTACCAGGGTTAGAACCCTCCATGGGGATGTCAGTGTTGGCAGGTACGCCTTTGGTGGTTACGGATGCAGGGTCACACTCCGCGACATCTGATCCTGTTCCTGGGCCAGCAGATCAGAGGGGGAATGCAGTCCTACAGCCTCAGGCAGTGCCGGCACAGCAAGGCGCAGTTCGCCTTGCCCCAGACAGGTGTGGTGCCCGCCGACGTGGTGGCCGTCTGCCACCTGGCAATACCACATGGGAGCAATCCATATACGGTATGGCAACCCAACAGGCAGCATCATCAGAGATGATGGCTCAGGCCATGGATAGGGTGGCCACTTCTATTGTCCCCCCCGAAAGGCTGATGGAGCGACTACAGCAGGCAACAGACTCCATCTGCCAGTCACACAGGGAGGACATGTTGGCGTCCGACAAGGACAGGCGGGCGGCGCTGGCGACTCTGCGGGAAGCCATTTCCATAGAGTCCCCGGGCCACAGGGAAGCCCTGAGGGTGGAACTCCTTCACCTCAGGACGACTCTTGTTGAGCTTGAGGCTTCAACAAACAGAAGGACAGAACAGCAGCTGGAGCGTCTCACACGTACGCCCTCAGCTGAGATGCAGGCAACTAGGGTGGAGGTCCGGGCATCCCGTGAGTTGTTGCATGGGGACCTCCGCATAATTATCCTCCAGAACGAGACCTACCACACCCGCATGCTTGCTGCCATGGAGGAACAGACTAGGGTTTTGCGTGGGCTGCCTCCCATAGTGCCACCACCTCCTGATGCAGCTGCAGAGGGTGAGGAGAGCGACAGCAGTGATTCTCCCACAATAGGGTAGCCGTGTAGGCCATGAGCCCATGGAGGTGTTTTTTTTCGCAAGATCCACACAGGTGGGTTTTGGTGTGCACTCTGTCCTCGGACCTCCTGGGTGGCCTCCCCCACCCCCCCCCCCCCCCGGGCCCATTAATGGCCATTTTTGATTTTTTTTTGTTTTGTTGGGACAGTGTGTTGCCTTGTGCGGCTCCCGTGGGCATATGCTGCATTGTGGCTGGGCACATGCAGGCTTGTCATGAATTTGGTTCAGATGCTTGGGTTTTTGTGAGACACACCCCTCCTGCTTCCCGTTTCCATGGGCTTGCAAAGGGTGTGCCCAAGTGACATTGACGTACATGGTGACATTGGACTCCCATTCGATGTGTGGGCAGTCTGTAGTCAATACTGTGTATACATTCATAGTGCATATTGTTGTTGTATTGTACACTGCATGGTGTATTGATATGTGCCTCTGCATCCATCTCATCTTCCTAATTTGCAGGTCCATTTCTCATGTCTTCACAAGGCGGTCCAACTTGGTACTGGAGTCCATGTTGTAAGCAGTGCACCTACACTCTTGCGTGGCGCTAACACTGTATACTTGGAAGTGTTCGAAGTGCTGGCATCATCAGGTAGTGAGGCTAGCAAATTTTTAAGTCTGTAATGTCATGTTTAAGGTAGGTTGGAGGTTGTGTAGGTGATTGGTATTCTTGGTAAGTATTTGGTAATGTGTGTTGTAGGTCCTGCATTACTGTGAGCATTTCATGTGTGGCCATGTTTCCATTAGGGACACTGAAGCTGGTGACACTTGGGGCATGTTGTGGGGATTAATTTGTTTTCTCTCACATTGCATGACATGCCATGGTGTGTTGTGTGGCCGTGCCGGGGAGGGGTTGGGTGACATGGCACTGTTCTCATGTAGTATTTTGCAAGTGGGTATTCACTTCTGCAGCATGGAAGTGTGTCTTTTGATGACACTGCATTGGTGGTGTCTGTGTAGGTAGGGATGCACACATTGTGACACTTCCACATGAACAATCTCAGGCTACTATGGTTCTGACAGTTGTCGTCATAATTGTCAGGTCGAGTCGTCATTGCTTATCAGATGGTATGTGCCAGGGCTGTGTGCACTCCACAGGGGTGTGATTTCTATGTGAAGTAATTAGCCACCAGCTGCGTACGGGCTGCCTCACCCCGTGCCCTTTCCCCTCCCATGCACAGCGGGCATGCATGTGGTTGGGGATGTGGGGGCACCACCATGTCCACAGAAAGGCCCCGGCGTGTTGCAACATTGTGCAGGACACATGCTGCCACTATGATCCTGCACACTACTGGGGGCGCATATAACAGCTGCCCGCCAGAACGGTCAAGGGAGCGAAAGCGTGACTTGAGCACTCCGAATGTGTGCTCCACTATGCCCCGGGTTGCAATATGGGCTGTGTTGTATCTTACCTCGGGAGGCGTGATGGGGTTCCGAATTGGCGTCATCATGTGGGTGCTCAGAGGGTAGGCACTGTCCCCTGGTGAGGAGGTGATGGGTATCATTAGTGGGGTAGTGACATAACTCTGCATCTGACATGCATGCATGTGCAGTGGCATTCATACTCACCAAGCAGCCATGTATCACCATGCCGCCCAGCTTCTAGGTCCCGGCTTAGGGTAGACATTCGGTAAATGAAGCTGTCGTGGGTGGACCCTGGATAGTTGGCATATACTGAGGTGATGATTCTCTTGGCCTTACATACTACCTGCACGTTGATGGAATGCCAGTGCTTGCGGTTCCTATAGATGTGCTCAGATGCCCTGGGGGGACGTAGTGTCACATGGGTGCAGTCAATGGCACCTAGCACTTTGGGAAATGTGCCACACCGTAGAAATCGAGGGCGGCAGCCTGCCTTTCTTCAGGTGTCCTGGGCAGGTATATGTGCCTACGGACTGATGGGCGTGCAGTGATGATGTTCAAGACCTGGTGTAGGCAGCGTGACTGCGTGGCCTGTGACACCCCACCCACTATGGCACTTGTCCGCTGAAATGATCCTGTGGCCAGGAAGTGCAGTACATTGAGGACCTTCTCCAGGGGGCTGAGTGCTTGGGAGCACAGGGTGGGTGATGTGAGGTCATCCTCCCACTCACTGACCAGGTCCAGTATTATGTGTGGTGGAAACCTGTACCTCCCATACACCTGGTCATCAGGCATCCCAAAAAGGCTGGTTCTGGGAGTGAAAATTCGGGCCCTCACTATCCTCCTCCTCCTCCTTTGGTAACCCACGGCCACTGCTGCTAGGAACGGTATATTCATCCTGGCGTCTGAGCTTGTTTGTTGTTTGCGCGCACTTTTATGCTGCGCGGGTCGACGTACGCCTGCTTCATGCTGGCGTACGTGTTTCAGGATTGGACCATTTCTTTTTCGGTGCGTTGTAGGCGAACGTGTGAATCTTCCTGCCCACCCCAGGAATACACGTAACACACTCTCCCAGGCCCAGTCGCGAGTAAATATTCCAGCCCACCCCTGGAATACACGTACCCCACTCTCACAGGCCCAGTCGCGTGTGGAAGTTCACGCGCACCCCGAAATACACGTACCCAGGGCAATCGCGTGTGGAACTTCCCGCGAACCCCGTAATACACGTAGCCTGCTGGTATCGCGTGTGGAAGTTCACGCGGACCCATAATACACGTACCCTGATTCTATCGCATGGGAGACTACCCGCGCACCCCAGGAATACACGTACCCAGGAAAATCGCACGGCTGGGGGGTGGGGGTGCAGGGGGACATGAGTGGGGGCCTGGTGGAGGCTGCCCCTGGATGCTGGGGGGGTGGGGGTGGTGGGAGACATGAGTGGGGCCCTGGTGGAGGCTGCCCCTGGATGCTGGGGGGTGGGGGTGGTGGGAGACATGAGTGGGGGCCTGGTGGAGGCTGCCCCTGCACTGCTGGGGGGTGGGGGTGGCGGGAGAAATGATTGGGAGCCCGGTGGAGGCTGCCCCTGCACTGCTGGTGGGTGGGGGTGGTGGGAGACATGAGTGGGGGCCCGGTGGAGGCTGCCCCTGCACTGCTGGGGGGTGGGGGTGATGGGAAACATGAGTGGGGGCCTGGTGGAGGCTGCCCCTGCACTGCTGGGGGGTGGGGGTGCAGGGGGACATGTGTGGGGGCCTGGTGGAGGCTGCCCCTGCACTGCTGGGGGTGGGGGTGGTGGGAGACCTGAGTGGGGGCCCGGTGGAGGCTGCCCCTGCACTGCTGGGGGGTGGGGGTGATGGGAGACATGAGTGGGGGCCTGCTGGAGGCTGCCCCTGCACTGCTGGGGGGTGGGGGTGGTGGGAGACATGAGTGGGGGCCTGGTGGAGGCTGCCCCTGCACTGCTGGGGGGTGGGGGTGCAGGGAGACATGAGGTGGACATGAGTGGGGGCCTGGTGGAGGCTGCCCCTGCACTGCTGGGGGGTGGGGGTGCAGGGAGACATGAGTGGGGGCCTGGTGGAGGCTGCCCCTGCACTGCTGGGGGGTGGGGGCGGTGGGAGACATGAGTGGGGGCCTGGTGGAGGCTGCCCCTGGATGCTGGGGGGTGGGGGTGCAGGGAGACATGAGTGGGGGCCTGCTGGAGGCTGCCCCTGGATGCTGGGGGGTGGGGGTGATAGGGGACATGAGTGGGGGCCTGGTGGAGGGTGCCCCTGGATGCTGGGGGGTGGGGGTGGTGGGAGACATGAGTGGGGGCCTGGTGGAGGCTGCCCCTGGATGCTGGGGGGTGGGGGTGCAGGGAGACATGAGTGGGGGCCTGCTGGAGGCTGCCCCTGGATGCTGGGGGGTGGGGGTGATAGGGGACATGAGTGGGGGCCTGGTGGAGGCTGCCCCTGCACTGCTGGGGGGTGGGGGTGCAGGGAGACATGAGTGGGGGCCTGGTGGAGGCTGCCCCTGCACTGCTGGGGGGTGGGGGTGGTGGGAGACATGAGTGGGGGCCTGGTGGAGGCTGCCCCTGGATGCTGGGGGGTGGGGGTGCAGGGAGACATGAGTGGGGGCCTGCTGGAGGCTGCCCCTGGATGCTGGGGGGTGGGGGTGATAGGGGACATGAGTGGGGGCCTGGTGGAGGGTGCCCCTGGATGCTGGGGGGTGGGGGTGGTGGGAAACATGAGTGGGGGCCTCGTGGAGGCTGCCCCTGCACTGCTGGGGGGTGGGGGTGATGGTAGACATGAGTGGGGACCTGGTAGAGGATTCCCCTGTATGCTGGGGGGTGGGGGTGGTGGGAGACATGAGTGGGGGCCTGGTGGAGGGTGCCCCTGCACTGCTGGGGGGTGGGGGCGATGGTAGACATGAGTGGGGGCCTGGTGGAGGGTGCCCCTGGATGCTGGGGGGTGGGGGTGGTGGTAGACATGAGTGGGGGCCTGGTGGAGGCTGCCCCTGCACTGCTGGGGTGTGGGGGTGATGGTAGACATGTGTGGGGGCCTGGTAGAGGGTGCCCCTGGATGCTGGGGGGTGGGGGTGGTGGGAGACATGAGTGGGGGCCTGGTGGAGGCTGCCCCTGCACTGCTGGGGGGTGGGGGTGGTGGGAGACATGTGTGGGGGCCTGGTGGAGGGTGCCCTGCACTGCTGGGGGGTGGGGGTGGTGGGAGATATGGTGGCCTGGTGGAGGGTGCCCATGCACTGCTGGGGGAGGGGGGTGGTGGTAGACATGAGTGGGGGCCTGTTGGAGGGTGCCCTGCACTGCTGGGGGGTGGGGGTGCAGGGGGACATGAGTGGGGGCCTGGTGGAGGATAACCCTGCACTGCTGGGGGTGGGGGTGATGGTAGACATGAGTGGGGGCCTGGTGGAGGCTGCCCATGCACTGCTGGGCGGTGGGGGTCCAGGGGGACATGTGTGGGGGCCTGGTGGAGGCTGCCCCTGCACTGCTGGGGGGTGGGGGTGGTGGGAGACATGAGTGGGGGCCTGGTGGAGGCTGCCCCTGGATGCTGGGGGGTGGGGGTGCAGGGAGACATGAGTGGGGGCCTGGTGGAGGCTGCCCCTGCACTGCTGAGGGAGGGGTGGTGGTAGACATGAGTGGGGGCCTGGTGGATGCTGCCCCTGGATGCTGGGGGGTGGGGATGATAGGGGACATGAGTGGGGGCCTGGTGGAGGGTGCCCCTGCACTGCTGGGGGGTGGGGGTCATGGGAGACATGAGTGGGGGCCTAGTGGAGGCTGCCCCTGCACTGCTAGGGGGTGGGGGTGCAGGGGGACATGTGTGGGGGCCTGGTGGAGGCTGCCCCTGCACTGCTGGGGGCTGGGGGTGGTGGGAGACATGAGTGGGGGCCTGGTGGAGGCTGCCCCTGGATGCTGGGGGGTGGGGGTGATAGGGGACATGAGTGGGGGCCTGCTGGAGGCTGCCCCTGGATGCTGGGGGGTGGGGGTGGTGGGAGACATGAGTGGGGGCCTGGTGGAGGCTGCCCCTGCACTGCTGGGGGTGGGGGTGGTGGGAGACATGAGTGGGGGCCCGGTGGAGGCTGCCCCTGCACTGCTGGGGGGTGGGGTGCTGGGAGACATGAGTGGGGGCCCGGTGGATGCTGCCCCTGCACTGCTGTGGGGTGGGGGCGATGGGAGACATGAGTCGGGGCCTGGTGGAGGCTGCCCCTGCACTGCTGGGGGTGGGGGTGGTGGGAGACATGAGTGGGGGCCTGGTGGAGGCTGCCCCTGCACTGCTGGGGGGTGGGGGTGCAGGGAGACATGTGTTGGTGATCAGTAGTGCAAGGTGACATGTGGGTTGGCTGGTGGGCATGGCCATGGTGGATGGGTTGCCTCTGGGACATGAGCAGGTGTTCAGGGTAGTCCCCTGTGGTGTGGGCTGCCTGCAGGGGCCGTGGAGGGTGTAGCGGGAACACCTGGGAGGACCCACACGGCCAAATCACATGTAGCATTCCCCGGCACCACCGAAATACACGTACCCTGCTGAAATCGCGTGTGAATCTTCCCACGCACCTCAGAATACACGTACCCAGGGCAATCGCGTGTGAAACTTCCCGCGCACCCGAAGTACACGTACCCAGGACAATCGCGTGTGGAACTTCCCGTGCATCCCGAAGTACCTGTACCCAGGCCAATCGTGTGTGGAACTTCCCGCGCACCCCGAAGTACACGTACCCAGGCCAATCGCGTGTGGAACTTCCCGCGCACCCCGAAACACACGTACCCATGCTAATCGCGTGTGGAACTTCCCGCGCACCCCGTAGTACACGTACCCAGGCTAATCGCGTGTGGAACTTCCCGCGCACCCCGAAGTACACGTACCCAGGCCAATCCTGTGTGTAACTTCCCGTGCACCCAGGAACACACTCACACGCTATTTTTCACACAGCAGGTGTCCGTGTTTGTCGGTACCCCTTTGCACCTCATTTGTCCTAGAGGGCCACTGTATGGACCATTCATCATGGCTGTATATGGGTGCTTTTTGTTAGCGCACATTTTGGCGCACATTTTTTTCAGGCGCAGGGGCGCTACCGCCTGCTTTCTTGTGGCGTACTTGTTTGGCCCTGTGCGCGTCTTTGACCGTGTGGTGGTTTGCCCTATTCGAATCCATGAATACGGGTTGTAGGCGAGCGTGTGGGCGTTCCGCGCACTTGCCTCCTGTACTTCCCCCGTGACGCCCATATTTTCACGCGTTGTTCCCCCTTCCGAGTGTTACGCCCCGTGTTCCACCTACTTTTGTGATGTGCGCCGCGCTATGTGCGATTTCGCAGTGGCCGTGGTACACGCTGTCGGATGACCTGTGCGCCGGAGGGCGCGGCGCACATCCATTGTTTTTCTCGCGCACGGACTTCCATGAATTGATGTGCACTGGTTTCCCTGCGATTTTCGCACTTGCACTGCGATTTTCGCACTTTTACTGCGAAGCGCACGTTTTGGCACCTCTACGCGGGAATTTTCGGCGCACATTAATTCCATGAATCGACCCCATAGTGTCAATTGCTGGATTCTCTGGGGTTAGATTAGGAAGGGTCTTGGTAACCAAGGAGGCTTGTAGAAATGTTGATAACCGGATCACTGCTGAGAGTTGGAGGCCGCATTCTGAGTGAATAGCAGCTAGTAGACCAACTGTCGGACGGCCAATAGAGCCCTTTTTTGCTGGACTAAAGGCAATTTCATAGCCGTCCTAGGTCGGTTTCATCGTTAGCCAAGTCTCTTGTATGCAAAATATGTCAAAACTTTCCCAAGTTGACATTGCTTCGTTCGGTTAGGTGGCCAAACCCTCTGGTGTTCCAGGAGCCCATAAGGTGCTTATTTTCGCTATTTACTTTCAACTCTCCCTCTCTCTCCTTTGCATAATTTAGTATTGGCTCCTGTCTTGATGGCTAGTTGTAAGAGTCATCGACAAGAGCCGCCAGTATGCAGGCCCATTTACTGTGAGCCTCTTCTTTTTTTTCTTGAGTTGGTCCCTTCATTTGTCTCGCTCGCTTAAGTTTCTCCAGGTCTTCATCGATGGTTATTTTTAACTTAGGCAGTGGTCCGTATTGAAGTCTTTCAGGGTCTCTCTCATCTTCTTTAGAGTCGTGGAGCTCCGGGCTGGTCTCTCTAAACTTGTCGTCGGCGTTATCTACATAGGTCTCTCGTCGTTACCTGGAGCGATGTTCCTTTTTATTTTTATGGTCTGTTAGTTCCAAGTAGGCTTCTTGTGATGGTTTAAACTCCTTGTTACTCTTGTCTTTTCCCTGTCTATCATCTCTCTCAGGTCTTCTGCTGTTGTAGACTGTGGGCCTCATTACGAGAATGGAGGAAGCCATGGAGCTATTAGCTCCATGGCTGCCTCGGTTCCGGGCTCCATTACCGGGTTCCTGCAATTAGAACTTACCGGGTTACTCCGAGATAGGAGGACCCAGTAAGTCCTCCATGCAGGAACACATCCCCATTCCAATTTGAGCCCCCATAGGGCTCAATGGCAATGGGGAGGGAGGTAATAACGGGCATAGTACAACTTGCCCGTTATTGCCTCCCTCTTCCCCTCGCGGGACCCGGAAAGCACGCCTGGTTTTACCAGGCTTGCGATCCGGGTCCCGTGATGGGAAGCTCATAATCAGCGCTCCCGGACTCATTTTCAAGCACAATATCTCTTCTTTTCATTTTTTTCATTTTAATTAAAAAAAGGGACAAAACAGTATACTATTTAAGTTTTAGGATGAGGCAAGTGATGGGGTTTCTCTATAAACACTCGCGTTCCTATTGGTAACACAACATTAGTAGGGACAGATCATTGCAGCAACAATGACAGATATGGCCTCTGAGCCCAATATATGGCCGCCACAGTAGAAACTGAGGTAGGACCTTTCTATATAAACCAGGCTCTTTAAGACTCTGTATACGGACGCGAACACACACGACGCTTGAAGCGGGAGACTGATTTTTATGAGGTAAGCCCTGATATGCAAGCCCACCTGGAAACGCAGGTGTAATGTTTTTTTGTCCCACTTTTATATTAAAAATGCTGCAAAGCGTACTGATGGGGAATTTGGTGTCAGAACTTCAAAGGATTTTCTATAATGATACATTGTACACAATGTAGCGCGGCACTCGATCCAAGTTGATGTCACGTGGGAAATATATACCAAACATACGTGGGTTTTGAAAATAAGATTTATCTTTTGGAACAACGATTACGTGCTATTCTATAACAGAAATAATTGTCTTGATACTGTTAAAAACCAGATTAACCGGCCCGTTTGATTAAAAGCAATAATCATTGCATTCACCAATCTGTTTAGCAAATTACATATTAGAATATGTTTACTCCGCATACAGGTGGGATTGAGCCCATAGAATAAAAGAATGAAAAACTGCATAATGCATTCATCCACACACGTGGGATGGAATTACGTAATGGGTAAGAAAACACAGTCATGGTGTTTCAAAGTGATGTTTTTTCTTTTTCTTTGACAATACTTGGATACTTTTGAATCTGCATGACCAGCTGGTTTTGTTCTCCAAGCACTTCCAGTTTTAGATATTTTCCTCAGACTCACTCCCTCAGACTCTGTACAGATATGATAAAGAATGTATGACCTGCTTAACACACACTTGGACACATCGGAACATACTAATAATTTGATTGTTCACAATTTTTTTTTATTGTTTGCATTTGCTTTTGAGGTCACAATAATAGTCACCAATCACCTAGGTGGTTTTTGAAGGGCTTATGTGTACCAACCAACCATGTTTCTTAACATATTGTTATGGTGCTTCTCTCTCTCTCTCCTTTTTTGTTAAAAATGTGCCCGGATATTAGAAAGGCAAAGCTTGGTTGCCGAAACACATGTCATCCTCTAAAGGGCTACAAAAGCACAAAATAAAGAATCTTGCACAACAAAGAAATACTGGAGTTTTTCTTATGAGGATTCCTTGAGCTCTTACCAATGGCATTGATATAAAGTGGTGCATTTGAGGGTATAAGCTCACCCAAAATTCGTTGTGATTTAACAAGGGAGTGGGGGTCTCTTAGTCTCCGTAGATGCTCACACCCATGCGACACAAGCCAATAGGCACTCACCCTAATCAAGGATAACAGAACTCTAAACTTAAATCTAATTAAGGTCGCGTGGTACAACAAAAGGGTATCAACCAAAAAGTCCCTCAACAGCAGTTTATTCTCCTAACATATCCACATTCACCAAGCACTTTGTGAATGTCAGACAATGATCAGAAATACCAAAGAATAACATTGCTAATTTACTGAAACAGATTATGCTCACAGACAGTGAATGTGCTCAATCCCAGTTGCCCCTGAGAAGGGGCATCACGATGGAGGGTCGGGGGGGTGGAGGGCAAAGTGCCATGGGCCTCATTCCTGGGAAGGGACTTGCAGCACCCTCCCCTGGCCTGAGTAGAAGGAAGCAGGGGCATTGCTAGTGCGGGCTATAGCCCCCGAGTCTTTTAGTTGTAGCTCCAGAGAGAAGCTCAGGTGCTACAACCAAAAGGCTAGGTAGCCCCCAGTCACGACGGTCCTCACATTAACGTAGTCCCAGATCTTTTCCAGACCTAGCAAAACTCCTGGAAGGCAGCACCGTACACCTATGTTCTTTATTCACACAGGGGACTGTGCTGTTTGCTCTCAGCAGGGACACATTCCCTGGAAGGGTCTTGTTTGTATGCTGAGCCATTTGGCTCTGCAACAAACAGCAAAATAATGAGATATGGTAGGGCTCGGAAGGGAGCTCTGCCACCTCCCATTAATGCCCTGAAAGTGCAAATATACTGAATGACCGGAGAGGAGTCCTCTTCTGTCATTCAGTGCGTTTACTTTGCGGAGACTCACAACATGAACACGCTGCTTGACATGAGAGCAGGTCTCTCCTGCCAGGCAGAGTATCTACATTCCAGAGTGAAGAGAGGGCCATCCGGTCCACCAGTACCTTCGCAAGCGCGTATGAAAGGTGCATGGATGCAAGATATGTGTTTTTTTATTTAATTCAATGTGTTTATATGTGCATGTTAAATAAAAAAGTGTGTGTATGTGTGTGCGCGAGTATGTTGATGTTTGTGTCAAAAGGGTGTTCGTTTTTATGTATGCATGCATGTACGGAGTTGTGTGACTGATGGATGAATGCGTGGGTGAAAGTATTGTATGTGATTGTGTGTGCCAGTCGCAAACCCTAAATTTAGTGGCCCCGGGAGATACTTAATTTTAGGGGTGGGCATGGAATTCCTTTTTGCTTTCCCCTTGATGCACAGAACCATGCATTACTTGGTTAAACTGGAATACATTGAATGTAGGCCAGTCCAGCCAGTAATAACAGTTATGGTGCACAGCCAGTCTGGATATACTTTCGGTTCATGGCATTTTTTACTGGATGAGAGTCCACATATGGTAACACATTGGTGCAGCCTGCAAGTACATGTATGGGAATAACCAGCATGAAAATGAAATGTTTTTAAACTGCCATCTGTTGTGGGCAAAGGCGGCATGTAATTCATTGGGAAATGTTCCTGTGCATGGTTGGTGACTTGCATCTATTGGATTTTTCCTTGTGTCACCATACACAACTAATTGTAAACTGTATGGCTTTTTACCAAAATTGTCAAAGCAATTCCGTAAAATGCACAATTTTAACCCTATGTTTCAAAACAATTGCTCTGATGATAAACCCTGTTAAGTCCCCATTTCCCCATTTAGGCTCCACAATGTGCTGTGCCGATTATGCATAATTGGTGCAAAAATTTAAGCATCTCCAGTTCAAAATGTCATTAGCTGCCACTGAACATGATCTACCTGTCACCTTTTTTGATGTGTGTTTTAAAGTGGACATAGATTCAGGATTCTCCTTAATGCTGCTGTCATGCACCACCCACTGTCATGTCATCCTATTGCATATGATACAAAAATGAGACTGGCATAAGCCTCTTCAGTAGAGGAACATCATTTTTCTGCAAGTGATTTGCTGTCGTAATAATCATGGTAAGGAGGCCTCACTAAATTATTTGCTCCAGGCCTTGTGACAGCCCTGCCCCTGAAGTCTGACCCGCATTTCCACTGTAAAAAAAATCCTAATAAAAATGCTACAGTCGGGGCTCGAAGCAGTAGCAGTTGGTGGTGTGTAGGTGCAGTTTTTGGCATATTGAGCAATTTGTTATTAAGGTGACCACTAGGAGTAAAATATATGTTTAACAGAACACTCTCCACCAAAGGACACTTATGGACCGTGTTGCTTACATGTGGCTATAGCTGTTTCTGCCTATTGGCTCTGGTTGTTCCTTAGTTCCGGAAGCAAAGCTTTCCTCTGCAAAGTAAAGCAAGTCAGGAGTTTCTTTTAGCTCGATCTTCCACTAATGTTTCTGCATACATAATATATAAAATGTATTCGCTGGGCTCGAACTGTTCCTTAAATAGCTCAAGCTGATGAGCTTAGGTCTTAAACACATACTTGCCAACCCTAGTGATTTAGGCAGTAGGCTACAGCTTTTTAAGCACTCCTACAGCCTACAGATTTGGGTGTTTGATCCTACCACTTTTAGTGTGTCTGTTTTAAATTGCTTTATGGCTTTTTTCACATCCTCTCTAAACACAAAGAGATGTTGTCTTCCTCTAATGGAAACCATCTCCAGAAAGGGTTAAAGGACATGTGGCAGGAAGGGTGCAGCTTCTATTGCTACTGTGTTATCTTTCCCTTGGTATTAGTCTTCCACTACAGTTGATCAACCAAAGAAGTCTAACTTTTGCTGCAGTCTCAGTCCCCTGCTGTGCGCATTTTCACAGAAGTTCAGCCTCAGTGCACGTGTCTGTCCCACTCCTGCAATCTGCCACGCAATCGCTGGTCAATGCGTGGTCCCTCTTTAAACCGCCAAGCACTGTTTTTACCTCTTCAGTGACTGTCTCCTGGTGTGATCTATTCTGCCATCTCTACGCTGCAACATTGTAACATTCTTGAAGTTTTCCCTGTGCAGCAGTCTCTCTCTTCCCCTGCAGTTTGACAGTTATGGACTCTCATGCAATAGTGCCTCGGGGTGTGTCTGCATTTTAGGTTGCCACTGCAGTCTGTCTTTTTCTTCTGCAGCTTAACTTTTCTTCCAGTCCTTCATCCTCCCTTGCAGTCGTTCTTTCCCCTCTTTTGGTTTTCAGTCTACCCCATTGCACAGCAGCCACCCTCTTGCCCTGCAATCACGCTTCCTACTTCAGGGCATATCTTTTCTCCAGTTTTATTCAGGAGAGGAACATCTTCTTTGGTTCCTAAATTGTCACTTCCAAACATCTACCTAATGCAAGGGAAAGGGCACTAAGGACTACCCCCCTGTTCTCACTCTGTCCCCTATCAAGTTTGAGATTCTGCAGCCCCTGCCTTTTTGGTTCATGTCATTCTGTAGTCTTGTCGTTTTATTTTCACCACTCTAAAACAAGGACTGCAAGTACCATAATGCACAGTGATGGGCGGCAGAAACCCAGATTTGGCTGGGCATTTAACATCTAGAATGGGGCAACATTTTATCTTAATAGACTCTGACAGAGGCATTTATTTATTTATTTAATTTATAAAGCGGGCACAAGCCCTGAAGCATCAGCATTCAGCTTACTGTTATGTTTGATGTAAATTGAATCTGCCATTTTGCACAAAAAGTATAAACAGTGGTCATGTTGGTCATGTTAACGGATCATTCATGCAAATGGCAAAGAACCAAGTACCCACGTGTATGCGTACTGCAATAATGGAAGACAAAGAGCTGTGGTCACTTAATTGCCAGCTGAGCTTATGGCTCAGAGTGTAGCAGCTGCCCTGCTTTATGACAAACCCGAGATACGGCCGGGGCCGCTCCCAAACAAACAAGCATTGGCAAAGCCAACTATTTTGGCTTTTGTGTAGGTATGGGATAGGCATTTGCCAGGCACTGCCATAATAATACTACTTGGCCATAAAATGGCAACAAAAGGTGTGATTACCTGGGCATTTCATAAGCAGTGCCTGACAACTACCTATCTAATACCTGTACACAAGCCAGAACTGTTGGCTTTGTCAATGCTTGTTTCTAGCAGGAACTCAGTGCAAGGAACATATATAAATCAATTTACTGAAGGCACACTTAGTTAAGAAATGTTTATTACACCAGGAGTGTGTTACAGCTGCAATCAAGCCATTATCTCTCAGCAGGCTGTTTTGAAGTAATAATCACAGGCCAACGTTTGATGTTACTGCTTGATAGAACTGGCTAAAAGAGATCCAAGGAGGATGTGTTTTGGGCGGTGAGGGGCAGATACTGGGTGGGAATGGCCATACGGATTAGCATGGCATGGGGCAGTCAATGGGTGGGTAAATCACCAAACACCCACACGCTGTGTGTCCATCCTCACATGCCAGCTATACTCCAATGCAATATTTGTGGCTTATTGGTGGTGCTTAGGTGCCACCTATTAGCAAAATCTAAAAAGAGCGAGGACTCCACAGAGAAAAACATACAAATTCACATGGTAAGGCACCCTTGATTTGGAATTTCTGGGCCTTTTCTTTTTCCTGTTTCATTGGACGCACATGTGCGCATCACAATTCTCTCCAAGTCCCACCACAAGGAACTCATCACATAAGCCCCTCATTTCAAGGAGACAGTGGAAATAACAATACCAGGCTCTGGATTAAAACCAGGAAGCGTTTGATCCCAGAAAGAGCAGAGAAGGCATGTAAAAGCTTCCCAGCAAAACTGTGAGTGGCAGCAGGGGTTTATTTAGGTGTTCTGGGGTGAAGGGTAGCTAAACACTGTATATGGGTTCATAAAGGCCCATGCCAGAAACAGAGGAACAATATTACTGATGAACTGAGGGTAAAGCTGGGGACCAAGAGTATCAAGGGTGGGAACATTGGATGAACTGGGCAGTCATTGTCACTTCAAACACTGCTTCCACGGGCTCGCTCTGCAGATACTACTTATCTACAGTGCACAACATATGTGTACTAATGTAATGCTTGAGTGGACTATACCGATATTTTCCATGTTGCCAGGGACACAGATTTGTAAGCTCGAAATAGAAAGACATCTGAGAAAGTCTATATCTCATATAACACCTATAACAATAGGCATGTATCATAGATAGGTTTGGCCGATAAAATAAAAGCAATGTGTACAAATGTTGTTCTGAAGTACTGTACATATGGCATTGATGGTAAGACATCTACAGTCCCTGTTGATAGATTTCAGAGGCAACACTCCATCCTGGAGATGCTCCCCATCAGCGTGAAATTTGACCTGGCCCCTGCCATCTGTGCTGCCCATGACTTGAAGAGGCATTGGCATGAAGAGCAGTAGAGACAAACAAGATGTTGCATTTCTAAGGTTAGTAGAGGAGGCTGGGAAGACCACTGGACCAGGTGCTACCAACCTGCTACGTGATGTAGATACTGTGGGTGTAAAGTGATTTCTAGTCTGGAAGGCTCATCCCATCATCATGAGAGTATGAGGAGAGTGAGCAGTAGCAAGGTTGAGCTGCAGTGGCAAGATCGTAAGAAGTAAAGAGAGCATTGGTGGAAGCAGAGAAGAGCTGAAGGGGCGAGTAACAGTGGTGGAGGTAGAGAAGAGCTGGAGAGGAAAATAAAGAACAGAGGAGATATGTACGAGTGATAGAGGAGGAAAGGGACAATAGGAGGCAGAAACGAGCTAACACGCCTGAGCATGGAGTAGAGAGTGGATAGGAAGCGCGGTCAAGAAGGGAGCAGACTGAGCAAAATAGCAGACAGACCTGAAAAGAGAATTAAAGAGTAGTGAAGAAACTAAAATAGCAAAGACTCCTGAAAGGGGAGTAAAGAGAGAAGAAAGCAGACAGTGGGGGGAAAGCAAAGAAGACAGCAGGAACCAGTAAGAAGCAAGGGATAAGGATGAGGAGTGATTATCGAAGGGTGAAAGAACAAGGTCAACCAGTGGAATAAAGAGAAGCTAAGAGGGAACCCGAAAAGGCCCTGCACTCAAAGTGGTGAAAGTAGATACGAGAGAGAGTGTACTAGGCCTGGAGGAGTAGCGGTCCTATCAAACGAGCTCTTGTCCATCCAGTGCTGGCAACGGCTGTGGAAGAGTCTGTTTCCAGTCTGGGACTCACACAGGATTTCCCTGGAGCCAGTGAGATCTAGTAAATTGGGTTTCAGGGTTTCACGTGTGCAATAACCTGTGTGAAGTAGCCCAGACTACAACAATGACAGTGGAAAAGGCCAGACAAACTCAGGAGGCAGAGCACCAGGGCATTCAAGGATGGGGAATTTTGAATTGCACCAATTGCGATCATTGCGATGTGCCTAGTCCACCCCAAATCCTAGGCTTATTGTTGATGTGGCAAACATTCATTTGACCCATAATTCTTGATGCCTGAGTTGTTTGGAGGTCCTCCAGTCATCCCAGGTGCCAAATGAGGAGGGATCACTTACAACTACTACCAGTGATTATAGCTGAAACCTTTCTCCCAGAGCAGAAATAAGTACACCACAGAGCACCACACACAGCAACCTATCACAGATCGCACTGTCCATTGCAGCAAGTACCCATTGCCTTTGCGTGTATCCCTAGTCATATGAATATGGGCAAACTAGTTGAAATGAAACTCCAACCACAAAACCTTTGGGTGATATAGATTCACCCATGAGGGCCTTGTGAAGCAGTGCAAGCTGCTGCTATCCACCAAAAGGCCATATAACATGCCCACTAACCTAACATAGCCTTCACAGAGCAGTGGGGTAGGGTAAAATATATTTTCAAAAAAGGTCTGTATATTTTCGTGCAAGTGAGTATGCCAGAAATGAAATAAAAAAGGACAATGTGGAGAGTTCTGCAACAAAGTTTTGATATACATTTTAGTCTAGGTGCTAACATGTAATACTAACATTATTCCCAAGTAGGTCTCTCGAATCGTGGGTGATCCACAAATATGATGAGGACATTGCATTTTCAAAGCAAATGCCTCCCTCTGTGTGTCTCCTCCCCCTTCTTTCCTTTAAATCTGTTTGTGTGTGCTTGTGGTCTCCTTTTCATCACTCTTTTCCGCCTTGTCCCTGTGACCTCTTTCTGCCCCCGTCTCTCCATGTGTGGTTCCTGTTCCTTCCTGCCTTAGGACCCTGTCTTGGTGCTTGTTGTCTCCATTTTATCTCAATTTTTCCTTTCTTTTTTCCTCTTCTCCTGTGAGGGCTTTCTGCCGGCTCCCTCTTTAAGGCTACTTCCCTCCCTGCCTTTAAGAGAAATAAAATTACTTACCCCTGGTAATGTTCTTTCGACTGGATATTCCTCCCACATATTCCTCATCTTTGATATACTCTAATATCCTGCTTGCAGCTCGGAAACCTTTCGCAGAAGAGGGCGCCAAAGGCCTCCATCCGTCTCGAGTAGGACATTGGTATTAGATTCACGCACTGTGCCCGTTGCCTCAGTTCATGTTTTTCCCCTCCTCAGCAAAGCAGTCTCATAGATGAGAAAGACATGAGCATCAACAGAGAGGAAGGTGTAAATCACGGAAACTCTCGCTTGACAGAGGGGATGGCTGGGAGGGGCGATGAGGAATATGTGGGAGGAACATCCAGTCGAAAGAACATTACCAGGGGCAAGTAATTTGTGCTTAGAATGTATTGTGTCTTCCCACGTATTCCTCATCTTTGAAAGACTCCCATAGCAGTGCCCTGCAGGAGGTGGGATAGAAGTTTATTTTTGATTTGTGCTGTGTAACACAGCTTTTCCGTATTTGGTTTCCTGGCCTGATAGAGAAGCCAATCAATAATGTTTTTTAAAGTTATGCACGGAAGTCCAGGTTGCGGCATTGCAGATATCCTGCAGCAGAACCCCCTTTGAAGGGCTGAGGAAGTGGCTTCCCCTCTAATTGAATGAGCTCTTAGACTTTCAGATACATCTTTCCTAGCTAGGTTGTAGCACTCAGAAATGCAGTGTATGATCCAACGAGACAGCATTTGCTTTGTAACAGATCACCCCATTTTGTGGCCCGCATAGCCAACAAAAAGATGGTCATCCTGTATCAATCTAGAAGCTGGTTAATATAACAACATAATGCTCTCGTAGTGTCCAGTCTGTGCAGTCTTTCCTCCATTTAAGATGGAGAAGGAGGAGGGTAGAAAGTAGGCAAAATGAACTTTTGCACCAAATGACATTCTGACCTCACCTTTGGTAGAAACGAGGAACAAACCCTCAAGACTACTTTGTCTTTAGAAAAGACTGTGAAAGGTGGCGTGGAGGACAAAGCTTGAATCTCCCTAACTCTGCGAGCAGCGGTAATGGCTGTCAAGAAGACAGTTTTCAAGGAAAGCATCCTAAGGTTCAAGGGATCAGCTCGAACACCGGATTGCCTCCTCGTCGCGAGGTGAAACCTAAGGAGTCTCCCAGAAGGATTTCTATGCAATCTGCAGGTAAGCACCATTGTGCCGGGGTGCCTGCAGACCACGGAGTGCTCTTGGCAAACTTATACTTGTCGCACAATTTTTCGCCATAATTGCCTGCTGATGCTGTGGGGGCTCTGTAAAGTATGGGGTGAGGCTACAGATCATTCTCTTTGTGGAGGTAGCCCAGGTCTGCTGCCTTTTGAATTGCTGGACAGCACTCCAAGATGGCCGTCACCATCTAATCTGGTAGAGAGCCTCCTACACCAGCCCCACAGTGAGTCCTATTGGCTAGCCCATGGCCACATAACTCAATTAGGAAGCCGGCATGCTAAGCCAACCCCCTACCCAAGGCCAATCACTAGGCCCAGTCTATGCCTGTCTGGGCCTAGGAGGGCTCAGAGGCCTCCCTCCTCCTTCTACCCTGCAGCAAACCATGGAACAGTCCCATGCCAGGTTCAGCCTTGGTTCAGGGTCCTCAAACCTGGCCCTCTGCAACTCTAAGGACCCTGCTGATTATCAGTGAGTGATGGCTGGACATGGTCATTACCACTCCACTACCCCTAACAACTGCTGAACCAAGGTGTGCCTAAACCATTCTGCCTTGTTTGCGTTACATATTCTCACATATTCCTTCTTTCATCACATTTCTGTCTCTTTTTGCAAATTCGAAGCCGTGTGGGTGTATTCAACATCTCTGCACCCCATTAATTTTTTGCATTGCATTTTGTGTTGCTTTTAGCAAATTCGAAGCCTGGTAAGTGTATTTAACATATCTGCACCCCATTCATTTTGCATTGCATTTTGTGTCGCTTGTAGCAAATTCGAAGACTGGTGGGTGTATTTAACATCTCTGCACCCCATTCATTTTGCAGTGCATTTTGTGTCTCTTTTTGCAAATTCGAAGCCTGGTATGTGTGTTTAGCACCTCTGCACCCCATTTGTATTGCATTTTGTGTCTTTTTGCAAATTCGAAGCCTGGTGTGTGTGTTTAACATCTCCACACCCATCTGTGGTGCCTAAGTATTCCAAGTGCATATGTTCTCTTGTTTGCCTTGGCTACTTGGCCGCCTGGTGAGTTTGTGCTCTGACTCTACTGTGCATCCCCTCCTCTTTTTTTCAACTATCTTCCGCTGCCCCTATGGCACCCAACCTCCCCCCTGTCCTCTCTTACTGCTACACTATCACCTATCCTCCCTCTCTCACCAAGTATGGAAGAGAAAAGGTTTAAAAAAGAGACATCCTGACCACTAACCCCGGCCTACCGATCGCAGACACCTATGTCAGTGCAACTTTCATACAGATCTTCACTGATATCCTCTCTTCTGTCCCCTTCCCAGATCTATGGACTATCTCATCTCTCCTCTCTCACATCTGCACCTATTAATGGTGGCACTAAATAGGAAGTCCTCTAGTTGGGATTCGCATCATCCAGGTGTTTCCTTAATGTCTATCACACTGGCACTATCTTGGTTCAGGGTCCTCAACCCAACCTCCTCCTCCGCTTTTACCAGTGCCTGCCATCCTCACAAACTTCATTCCCACACCTGCAACTCCTTCTTTCACTCTCTCTGTTCCACCTGACCCCCCCGTCTGGTGTACCCCACCTGGGAAAACCTTCAAATGTGGAGACCTCTTGCATCTAGCCACGCTTAATGCTTGTTCTCCCATGAAATACTCTGCTGACATCTGCCTCCTCCTTGAAGACCTTGACCTCGATAACCTTGCTCTTACCGAGACGTGGTTCAATGCCAGCTGAGTCACTGCGTTCGACTACCTTCTCCCTGATGATCATCTCCAGGCCTCGCTCTAACAGTCCTGCCGGTGGGGTTGCTCTGATTTTCCTTGAGTGGGTTCCTTCTTGCCTCACACGCACCCAGCCTTATTCTTCCATCGAGTCTGGTTTTCAAGTTGGTGATCTCTCCCACTGACAATTGCCACTATCTACAGGCCACCTGGCTCTACCACCCTGTTCCTCTCTGAATTGGATGATGTCTTCTCCTTACAAACACCTCTAAACTCCTTTTCATGGTTGATTTCAACAACCACCTTGATTTCTGAATCACGGCATCTGCTCTTTTCCACGACCTCTGCACATTGCTCTCCCTCTGCCTTGTGGTCGTACCCACTCGGCTGGACACACTTGTGATGCCTTCATCCACACTGGTATTTGACTCTCCTAGGACTGATCACCCCACTCTCCTGGTCAGACCACTCTCTCCTCTCTTCTCACCTGGGTCCTCTCGTCCCTCTGACCGCACCTCCCCCAGCCCTGCCAAACTCGTTCACGAACATCCGTCCAATGAAACGAGTGCCAGCTGCTGCCTTAGCATCTACCTTCTTCCCCCCTCTGTCCCCACTACAAACTCTACCTCTATGCTCTCGGCAACCTTCACCTTGCATTAATAATACCCTTGACATTCTTACCCCAGTCATGAGGATCCGCCTGGAAGATGCCCCCAAGCGTAACACCTAGTACGGCTCCAAACCCACAGCCCTGAAACGAAAGTGCAGAGCTGCGGAACAGATGTGGCAGACCTTAGGATCACTTTCTGACAAACTGGTCTGTCGCCTTATCCAAAGGAAATTCAGACTATCCATCCGCGCCAAGAATAGGGCCCACATCCAGGCTTGTGTCTCTGCTGCATCCAACAACACGGCTGAACTCTTTAAAATATACAGTGAACTAGCCAACCCTTCCACAGTCTCCTCAGCACCTCCTCCTTCCCAGGCCCTCTACAACACACTGGCCACATACTTCACTGCAATAACTCAGGACATCCTGATCACCCTTGCATCCCCTTCCCCCTCCACTTGCTGCACCCTCCTGCCTCCTTTGACCTCCCATCTGCCCTCTTCCTTTCTCTCCTCCTTCTCTCCTATCACACCTGATGAGGTCAGCAGAGTTGTCTGCTCCATGAAGGTCTCTTCCAAACAGGTTTCCCCCTGCTCCAACAGAACCATTAAGGACAATATTGTCCCTCTTGCCCCCACACTTGCTGATTTCTGCACCCACTCCTTTGCTACTGGATCTTTCCCCTCCTCCCTCAAGCACTCCCTTGTGTGCCCCCTCTGGAAAAAAACCTTCTGCAGACCCATCTTGTTCAGCCAACTACTGCACCATATCTATCACCCCCTTCCTTGGGAATCTCTTGGAGAAGCTGGTGTTCTTCCATCCTACCCAGCACACTGAACTTGTTGGTTGCCTCCATGACCATCAATCTGGATTCCCAGCATCAAGAGGCACGGAAACTGCTGTTCTGAACACCCGTGAGGAACTGCTTGCATTTCTCAATTCCAACTCTCCAGCTGTTCTCATTCTACTTGATCTCTCCTCTGCATTTGATACAGTCAAAGACTCCATCCTCATAAAACGGTTCTGCAATACCTTAGGTATCTCGGAGCAGGCACTGGACTGGCTGACATGCTTACTCAATGACTGACCGTCCCAGGTTATTCTGGGCTCTTTCTCCTCCCCACCTCTATCTCCACTTGGGATATCTCCCAGGGCTCCAACCTTTCGCCCTGGCTCTTTAACACCCATCTTGCTCCACTTGCACACCTCATTTCCACCTTTTCCCCTAACTTCCAGTGTTATGCAGATGACACACAACTCTTCTTCAACCTTCCCTCTGACCCTCTCCTTACTTCCTCCATAATTCCTGACTGCATATCAGCTATCCAGTCCTGGTGTACTGCCAATGATCTTTGCCTCAACACCAGCAAGACTGATATCCTTCCTATTGGGACTCCGGCTCCCTCTTTCTCCCCTCACTCTGGCCACATCCTATGCCCCCCTTCTCCTTCATCTGAAGCCAGAAACCTTGGAGTCATCTTTGACTCTCTCTTTCCTTCCTCCCTCACATTTAGGACCTTGCCAAGGAGGCACACTTTCAACTCTAACTCCTAAAAGGAATTCTTTCTTTCCTTGCTTTCCCCCAGAAACTCAATGTCTCTAGAGCTCTGGTTCTTTCTAGGCTAGACTACTGCAATAGCCTTTTCCTTAATCTACCCTCCTTTTCTACAACACCTCCAGCTAATCCAGAATAGGGTGCAAGACTTATCCTTGGCCTCAAGCCCAGGGACCGCATCTCTACAGCCCTAGAAACTCTCCACTGGCACCCAGTTGCTGCAAGGATCGCATTCAAATCCCTCTGCATCATCTATAAGGCTTGTCTGGGGCCAGGGACCACCCTTTATACAACTTGCTCTCACTGAATACTCTCCCTCCAGATCTTTACATTCCTGCGGCACCAACTCCATGCATGTAAAGTGCTTCCTTCCCTCCCTCCTCTGCTAAAACCCCACAGTTGCTGAGATTGGTGGCCAGGGCCTTTATGTGTCCTCTTGGGTCCTGGACGTGCACACCCAATCACCTTTGGCCACCGCCCGCTCCCAGCACTTGCCACTGGCCTATGTCACCACAGGCCTGCAGTTACGTATTTATTGGCAGCTGGCCACTCTCACCTAGGCACTTACAGCAGTTCACTCCCTAGCACTTCCCTCTTGGTACACCTAGCACTTAACCCCTACTACTTCCTCATCCCTTCTCTATCTCTGCACTTGCACCTTCTGAACGCTCACAATGCCTAGTAATACACCTTTATCTTTCACGTTATATTTTATTTGCATTCCCTTGCTCCCTCCCTGTTGCCTTGTGAGTGCTTTGAAACACAAATTACTTGATGTATAAGCGTGTTACAAATGCACAATAAATAAACAATTTTAAAAAAAAGTTGACAGGAATAAAATGCTGAAAAGCAGCACCAATCAGTTAGCTCAAGACTAGGTTGAGGTCCCAGACCAGAACAATGAAGCGAACCGGTGGGAAGATATTAGTCCACCCTTTCAGAAATTGGATAACAATCTGGACCTTGGAATAGGAACTTTTCCTGTGAGTGCAGTCAGATAGCCCTTGGACATAGCAATATGTATCCCCTGATGGGTTAGATGTAGAAGAAAACACAGCACTGATGGTGTGTCACAAGAGAATGGGTCAATCCCTTTATCTCTACACCAGCTGCAAAACTTGTTCCAATGGCAGCAGTACAGAGAATGTGTCGCTGGCCTTCTGGCCGAAAGCAACACCTCCATGACGTCTTCCAGAAGGTCCCAATCTTTGTAGCTTAACCTCTCAGAAACCAGGCGTATAGGTTGAGGGTCCTGATTTCTGGGTGAAGAATGTGACCTCTACCTTGTGAGAGGAGATTCCCCCTTTGGGGAAGACTAATTGGAGGGCAGATGGACATGTCCAGAAGTTCCGGGAACCAGGTCCTTCTGGCCCAGTCCGGGGATATCAGGATCATGGATTTCCCAAACTGTCTCAAACTCCTGAGAACATGAGGAGCGACGGGGACTGGTGGAAATGCATACAGGAGTGAAAACTCCCAGTCCACTACAAACACGTCTCCTAGAGCTCCTCCCTGATGAAATTCCATGGCACAGAACAGGTCGCACTTTCTGTTGACACGAGATGCAAACAGATCCACTTGAAGTGTTCCCCAAAGGGCGGACATCTCTTGAAGGACTTCCTGAGCTATCTCACACTTGTGGGAGACTGTGCTCTGCCTGCTAAGAGCGTCCAGTGCTGTGTTTCCTCTCAGGTGAACTGCCAACAGGGAGATTCCTTCGGTTGCAACCTTCCGTACAAGTCTTGATTTCTTTCCACTGCAGGTACCGGTTCTATTGCACGTTTCTCTAACAGGGCTCCCATACAAGTAACGGATCTGGTACTTTCAATGAATGGCCAGTTTTGCTTTTTTTTTTTTAGAAACGGAAGGCAGTAACCATGGGCAACAGTTTGTAGAGCCCAGACATCTCTAGTAATACTTTGCCACTCTTTCAGATGCTGAGTTAACTTGCCTCCCACCACTGTCATGTGTCTTAAGTCCTTAAAGTGGTTTTGAGCTACCGGAAGGTGCAGATGGCAAGGAAGTGGAATGTGCAGCAGCCCCTCTGCCTGTACGTCCCCAGGAGCCACAAGGCTGTCTCCTATGTCCCCTAGGCACAAACAGACCCCTTTCTTTTCCAACACAGGAGTTATCCCAAAATGAATGGTTCCTCCATTCCTGAGCAGAAGGTGTAGCATAACAAGTTGTCACGGCTGCCTAATCGCCAGACTAAGGGATTTAGCAGCTTCCTTAGAAGATTGCAACCTCAAGGCTTCCGTCCACTGTACATCAGGAGCAAATCCTGATTTTCTCAGCCAGGCAAACCGCCTAAGTATTGTACTGGCGGCCATAGAACGACTTACACAGCCAGCTGTGCCCAGCCCTGACTGTAAAGACTGACACATAGGGCCTCATTATAACCCTGGCGGTACTTTACCAACGGTGCCGCTAAGCTACCGGCACGTTGCTACCGCATCGCCATACTACAAGTCCTGCTCGCGGTTGCCCATCTGCCTGCCAGGTCTGACCTGGTGGGCAGACCGGCACCCGTGAGCCGAACATGATGGTAGCACCGGTACCGTTGCTAACGGTACCGCTGCTGCTGCTCTCCCCATTCCCATTGAGACCTATGGGGCCGAAAGGGGATGGAGAGTCCCTTATTACTGGCACCCGCGAATGAGTCATTACCGCGTCTTTCAAACACGGCATGACCCGGTAATTGCCCATTCGAGGGTGCCAGAAAAAAATGGATACCGGCGGCAGCCGTGCCTGTACTACAGAGACGGCTAACGCCAGCCTCATAATGAGGCCCATAGTGTCTTTACCATCCTGAAAGATGCTCAACAATCCCTCTATCCTCGCCTTCTGGGATATGCTGAGCTGCCATAGCAGCCACCTCCCATAAGGTCTACGTAAATCTAGCCAGTGCACAGGTAGCATTAACTGCTTTTCAAGCCATGCTCCCGGCAGAGAAAACCTTCTCTTATCATCCCTGTCCGGTGGGATCATGGCATATGCTGCCCCCTTAGAAGCAGAAGTTTCTGCTTGGACCACCAGACTTTCTGGGCTAGGGTGTTTTGAAAGAAACTCAGGGTCCAATGGAGGATGGTCTATATTTTCTTGTAAAGTCCTTATGTACTGAAGGAGTGGAGTATGGTCTTCTCCGATTTTTCAACACTTTTGACCATAGTATGGGAAGGAAGGATAAGGTCTTTAGGTGGCCCCTTATCCAGAATGTCAGTTAAATCATACTGCTCATATTCAACTGAAGATCTCCCACAGTCCAGATATACTATGACCTTGGACATGACTGATCTGAAGGAAGCATCAGTGTGTCCAGATTCCTCAGGGGTGCCAAATTCCACTTCTGGGGAAGTATCAAGACCACTGGTGTTTTTAAGAGTGTCCATGAGGTCGGTAATTTTGGATTCTTGGGAAATAAGCTCCTATAGAACACCAGGAGTGCCATAATCTAGCACAAAACCAAACACTGGGCTTTCCTCCTCCACCACTTCCTTATAAATAGAGGCCAAGAAATCCTTTTCTTAAGAGGTTTAAAAACATTTGTCGACCCCGATGAAGAAGTTGAGGGCTTCGACCCTGTTGACTTAGAAGCGGATGGACTCGACTTTGACACCTTCGACAGTGTCGGTTGGAGTGGAGGTGGAGTCTCCCTTCAAGGCGTTGAGTCCATGAGTGGCGCTTGAGAGGGCTTCAGGGCCTTGCTGTCCAGGCTCTTGGGCCTGCAGTCAGTGGCTTTCAATGACCCCCTGTCAGCCTTCTGCACGATGGGTCAGAAGTCTCCTTTGCCTTCTTTGAAGAGGTCAAAATTGCTGCCTTCTCAAAAAACCTTCAACATTTGGAGTATGAACTTCTCTAACTCTGACTTAGAAGCACCTTTTTTGGAAAGCTTACCAGTTTCCCCTCGGGCGAAGAATTCAACGAGGTCGATCTGGAGCGATGATTCCTCTTCCTAGACCACCTCGAAAAGGATGATGAGGAATGTTGAGATCTCGGCCTTGAGTGTTTAGCACGTTTGCCATGTTTCTTGGCCAGGTGAGTAGATCTTTCCCTAAAACTCTTGTTTTCAGAGGATTTCTTTTGAAGGGGTGACCAAAGACTTCTTAGAGGAGGGCCTGTCCAAAGCAAGGTTCCCTTTCCTCTCTTTTAAAGCTTTACCAGTCATAGATTGGCAAAAGCCACAGTCGTTGACGTGGTGGCCCGACCCCCAGCACCAGAGACATACCTGATGCAGCTCGATTATAGACATCTTTGAAACGCAATCGGCACATCTCTTGAAACACTTTTTTGGGGTAGAAGTCGACATATTTCGATAATCTCTTGAACTACGCAGTTGGAGAAAACACACTGAGGCAAAAGAACTGTTTTGATCAGCTGTGTAGAAAAATGGAACTGAGGCAACTGGGGGAGTGCGTGCCTCTTATACCGCTGCCTACATCATACTCGAGTTGGATCAAGGCCTTTGAGGGACACAAAGTCTGCGATATCAGAGTATATCAAAGATGAGGAATACATGCGAGGACACAATCCATTTGAAGTCTGTGTTTGTGCTTACAGTCTTCATGTATGCATCCCCACTTTTGCTCTCACACACAAACACTCAGAATGCGCCAAACAATAACACAGCTTTAGCACATACAATCTCATCAGCATCCCACACATGACTACACATCCCGCTCCACCCGAACACACTCACACCTGGTGTACACATCATAACAGAAACATGGCTTAGTCCGACCTCCTCCCATATCATGGACTTTATTGTACCTGCTTACTACAGCATACAGCACATCAAGCATAGAGCAAAGTCAGGTAGGGTCCTCAAAGTCATCCACAAAACCTCTAGGATCTCTCAGCCATCAACTCCATGGACCGACCTCCTGGCATAACACTATCCACTTTCCTACACCACAACTTCTACCTTCCACCTGATCAATGCACACCACAGAGAAAAAACATCAACAGGAGCAGCGCTATGAAGGGTGTCAAGACTGTATGAGCTCCCCACTAAGCTCTGCAGTAGGCAAATCCGCAATGCAATGCAATAAACAGGTTATTCAAAGGCATAATGGACAAACTTCTAGGCCACATACCCAACTCAGCATGGGCACCTTGGCCAAACCACAATGCCATGTCCATAATGTTCAGAATTCAAGATCCTAACCTGGAAGAACTTGCAAACATCCTTGGATCACTCAACAATATCAAGGGCAACACACTCTCTCCTCTCCTCCACACTATGAGCCCCTCATCGTACAAGGCATCTTCCCCGACATACTAAAAACTGGGTAGATCCTACGCCAACTAAATTGCACGCATTCCACCTTGATGATCTAGCAAACTACTGCTCCATCACCTACTACACATCATTGACATGATCACTGTGAAGACCATCATGCTCCAACTACATAAAAAGATTGTCCAACACAACCTACTTCAGACCAGTTTCTGGCCAAGATGCAGCACTGACACCATCACCATCCAGGTTATTGATGAGGCACTCCTTGTCTTGGGCCATGGCGACCCTTGTTTCCTGGTCCAGTTCCTGCTTCTCCATCGCATTTGACATGGTAGGCCAGGAAACACTACTGTCCTCTCTGATGGGATTCAATGCCACAGTCCTAGCTCACCAATAGGCAGCAGTTCATCCATATGGGAACCTGCAGATCCCAACGATTCATGGTGGCCTGTAGAATCCCACAGAGCTCCATCTTATTCCCTGTCATCTTCAAGTTCTACACGGAGCCATTGGGGACCGTCTCTGAAAAATCTAACATTACATTTCACCAGCATGCCAAAGATACAGAGCTATACCTAATGGGCAACTGCCTGGATGTCACGTGCCTACCTAAAACTCAACGGTATCAACACAGATTATGTTCTCCTGTGAGGCACACCCAAGTTCAAAACAGACTGACATTGATGGATCTCCAAGGCTTCTCCCCAATAAATCCCTAGTGTAAAGTCTCTTGGCTTCACCATTGATCGCAACCTCTGCTTCAAAGCACACATTGACAAGAAGACACAGACAGCATGGCACTAGCTCTAGCTCTCACTCCCGCACCGAATCAAACCCTTAATCCTTTCCTCGTACTTCAGACATGTCGTAATGGGCTCTGCTGCTCTCTGAGAAGGTGTCCCAACCACAACTCTGGTCCATCCAAAAGCTATCAAGCACACCGTAGCATTCCTCATTGCAGGACTGAAGAAATTCAAGCACATCTCTCCCACTCTCAAATAATTACTCTGATTATCCCTCCAAGTGCACATCACGTTCAAGACAGCATACATCACCTACAAAGCTCTACTGTGCAAAGAAATATCAAATTTAGCTGAAAGGTTCAACATCTCAGGTGGACAATGAAATACCTAGAGCCAAGATATCGCAATATTTAAGTACAAGAAGTGCAAGAAGGAAAAGACCAGAAAGCAAAAATGTACCTAATATGCTCCCATGCTCTGCAACAACCATCCTGTTAACATCATGCTGGCTCCCTCCCTCCTGTGATTCAGGAAAGAATTGAAGACCCTGCTTTTCAAGGAACACTTCACTGACAAATGCGGAGCATAAACTAGTCAAGATGATCGATTTGTTACCCGAAAAAGGGAGATTCAGCGGGACATGCACCCTCCTTTAAATGTTCCCTGTAATGTAACTTTTTGTATCTCATTTTTTAATTCGGTTTGAAGAGAAACCAAAGTATTTTTATTATCTCATTGTTGATCCCTGCATTGCTCTTATATAGGAGCAACAAGGGGGGACTCAGAGTTAAGACGATCGCCACTTCACACACCTACTGAATGAACTGCGTTTTGTTACAATGAAACAGCACATCTTTACTCTGTCTTAACTAAAGTTGTTTCACTGAATTTCCAAGGTTGTGTTATGCTACATCTTCTCCAAAGCCCAATGTCCATATTGCACCAAACACTAAAAAAAGACTGAGATCAACTGGCCACGTGTATCCCTGTTGCACCAAATAGGCTAAAAGGCCATGGCCAGTGTGCCAGACTGGCAGCCGGGGCCCATATCCCCCTCACTATTACATTTTCATATCCCACATGCCGTGGATGCTTTCCCTGCTGCACCAACACTACTAACCATTGGCCCAGTTCACCCTTTATTCACCTACTTTTCATTTCTGTGTTAGTTTGCCCTGGGGCATTCCTGTGATAACATACCATGGCCACCTGGATGCCACCTCAATTACCAGAGTAATCATTCCTGATAATCCTTCCTGTGGTAATGCATTCTGTGGTGAGTACAACACTAAAGGGAAAATACTCGACAATTTAAATGCATTCTCCATTTCCAATGTCACTCCCTATTTACACCCCTCCTGCTCCCCATTTGACCTACTCTGTGAAAATCCTCCCTGACTCTCTCCTATTATTGTCCATCACACACAGGTTCCTGTAGCACATTTATTTTTCTGACCACGCCATGCAATGATTCTGCTTAATTCCCACAGTAATTTTGTGGGATTCCTTCAGTAAGATGAAAACATTCTGCTACAAAATGGAATCTAGAGCCACCCAAAACTCTTCAGCTACACATGTTGTCCTTTCCCCCTTTCCATGTTCACCCTGAAGTGAAACTACACATTTTCCCAGCTAAACCTAATTTTGAGCACTTTGCTTTTCTGACTTCCTGAGGGATCCCTATGGTAATCTCTTTCTTTGAGCCAGAAAATAGCAGTGAGGAATTGCCATCTGGCAAGGGTGCAAATCCCTACCTTTTTTTTATTTTTATTGAATAATGAAATGATGTGGGTAGTTTCTTCTCTGCTGATCAGATTCCCCTTTCATAAGCTACACAACAAAAGTATAGTATGTATCTGTGGCCTGCTACATCAACATCCCAATTCTCAACGCCTGCTCTACCCGTGGCACCGAGCAGGTCCAGTGGTCACAGATGCCGATTTGACAGGGATAGACAAGTCTCTACCACACAGTGGCAGCATTTAAGATATGCTGCCTTATACCAAATTGATGATGATCAGAAGTAACCCATGATGGTGGAAGGATCATCTCTAAAATAAAGCCCAATTCATATCACGCATGTGTCACTTCCTGTGAATAGGCTCTGTTGTAGAAAGTGATGTGTATTCTGTTCAGCAGGGGGTAGCCCGCCAAATGGCAGGACAGGCACCTAGAAGGCCAAGTCTCCTCTTTGATCTCTTTGTAAAGGCTGATTACACCCGTCATCCGAGTCAACCGCCCAGCAGTCAACTATCCTGGGACCAGGCAGCAAAGTAGCACACCCATTCAAAAGCAGTAGCCTCACACCAGGGTGCTGAATATCTAAAGGCCTTTGTCTTAGTGAGATGGAAAGGGAGCAGGATAATGATAGGCAGCGGTGCTCTGGTCAATGGGAGGAGAATTCCACCACTTCTTTTATCTCTGTCTATCTCTCCCTTTCCTGTCCCCGCCAGTTGCCCTCGAGCACAGCACTTTGGGTTTGACATTAGAGGGGAAAAGTCCACTCATCCAGGTGCAGGGTTTGGACCACCAAGGCAGGCTAAAAGAAGAGGTGTCCCACCCTTTCAGCAGATTCTCTCAGGATCCGAGAGATTCACAGATTCACTTTAACGATCTCACTGGACTTCCTTCGGGAAAGTTGCACTTTCCAAAGCCCTCAGCCTGTGCTGGAGAATGAACCATCCAAGGCAGAAGGAAGATCTGCCCCCTACTCACTGCCAGGGCACATCAGAAGTGACCACTGCTGTGGACCAGGACCTATGGAATCTCCTAGAGCAGGGAGAGCAGACCCTGAATGGATCCATCCTGTCCTCGAGTCCTGCTGAGTGGGTCTCACAGCATCCAGAAGGGTCATACCAGCCAAAACTCCCCATTCTACTGCACCAAACTGATTGCTGCATGTTCCCCACACCTGGAACAAGAGGGGAGTAGCTGCACTGGTTGTTGCGCCCCTTCACCACTTTAAACTTGCTTGCACTTTGAATCAGCTTGACACTGCATTGTTTCTTAGCTAAAGCTTGTCACCTGCTAGCCCAAAAGTGACTGCTCGACACCGGGACCCAAACTGAATAACTGGAGAGTCACATGCCAATTCTGATCAGGGGTTACAACCACATCTCGACCCAGCCAGCCTTTGAACTGCTGCCTCATCGACTACATATCACCACTTCGAGAACCGTTGCACGCCGACTTGAAATGCTGAAGCGTCACACATCAACCCCTCCCCGCAGCATAAGCCTGACTCGGCCTGGACAACTGCGAAAAAATTCTTGGACCTCCACAACCTGCATCCTGGAGGTCTGCACTTTGACTGCACACAATGACTGCCATCGCCCTACTCGATTCCCGCTTGCTGCTTGGGCCAACATAATCCAATATGCCAGAAATTAGCTTAATCCGTTGCATCTGCGTTCAACAATGGGTCTGACTTTGTCAGCCCTCCAATAACTAAATCAAAGTACTGTTGACTCTGAACTGTCCCCTCGTACCACTTGGATCCTAGAGACAGATTAGTTCATGTTCACTCCTGTTTTCATCAAAGGTATCCTTTTTGTGGCTAGTGATTTACATACCACCCCTGGAACTATGCTTGGAGTGCTACTTTATCCAGACTGTTGCATCTTCTTTGTTGCTACTTTGGGGTGGGTTTTTGCACAGCATTTGCTATTCATTCTAAGTGAAGATGGTCTGATTGATTAAAGAATATATATTTTTATAGATCTTGATTGGGCATTCCCTTTATTTAAGTGTGGTAATGTGTTGTTTGGGTTACTACCAGTGGTCGAAGTGGGCGGGGGCGGTCGGGAGCGGTGCTCCTCTACTTCTTTTAATAAAGTTTTACCGTTCCTATACTTTTATTTGAAAAAGAAACCGTTCCGGAAAGGTTTCGTTTTAAAATAAAAGTGTAGGAAGAAGTTGAAACTTGCACTTTCAGTGCACTGCACAGGACGTTTCAATAAATGGCAGGTGAATGTTTTTTGGGGTTTTTATTGTGCATGCGAGGGGGCGCGGCGATGGGGTCTGTGGGGAGCGGTGCAGGCCGGTAGGGAACATAGTTCCACTACTTCTTTTCGCACACTTCGACCACTGGTTACTACTGGTTAACCTTCACACACCTCTTAAGAGTATAGCCTTTCTTCGGCCTATGTTACCACAAAAGGTGAAGGAGGTATATCTCTTAATTGTTCCTATTTTACCTTTATGATTGCATTGTGTTTTTGTTTGTAGAAGTGTAAGGGCTGAGTGGGCCTCATCGTTGTACTCCAGTCGACCAGAATCCAATTTGTCACAATGGCAGTTTTTAGTTTCTGACAAGCCTCACTGCTGCAATGCACCACAGGAGAAATGTAATTTTGTTTGGACTAGGGGCACCCCCTTCTCCCTTCATTTTTTTTCAAACCTACTGCACAGATTTAAAGCAAACCAGGAAGAGTGCTATTGTACCGATTTATGCTCCACTTGTCTCTTAGTTGGTGAAAATCCATTAAGCTATTTTCACGCTATGGGTGTTCAATCGAAGCAGCTTTTTTCTCTATGGGAAAATGAATGGGGCATGCTGAAAACAGCTTTTATGGTAACTTTTGAACCATTTAACAAGTTTTCCTCAACATGTCTAATTTAGAGGGATCTATGCCAGAGAATGTTTTGGAACATTTCATTCAAATCAATCCAGCAAGTCAAAAGTTATTAGGAATACAATTTTGGGAAAGTCAATGCAAATAGGTTTTATCTTTAACTTACATACGATATTTTCA
The DNA here is from genome assembly GCF_040938575.1 of Ambystoma mexicanum. Taxonomy (NCBI): domain Eukaryota; kingdom Metazoa; phylum Chordata; class Amphibia; order Caudata; family Ambystomatidae; genus Ambystoma; species Ambystoma mexicanum. The sequence continues at coordinate 409,755,394 of NC_090923.1, read as the reverse complement.
TGCAGGGGTAAAACAAATGGATTCCTATGGAATGTGCCTGCACTCACCATCTGATAAAAGCAGGCGGAGTCAATAGGAACCATAACAAATGCGGTCTGCAAGGCATAAATTGCAGGCGGCGTTTACATTTTTTTTTAAACCAGAGTAAAAGTGAATAGGAAAAGGAATTTCGCCTGGCTTTACTCTTCACTTTTAAACTCTGGTTTGCAAATGGGATGCAAGAGCATGTAATTATTAATGTTGGTGGACCCCTGAATGCAATAAAACTGTTTTGCAAAATGGCACACTTGTTGTAGCATACATTTTGTATGTCCCTTTGTTCCCTTGTAAAAGTACTGATTTTACTGTGAAATTATCATAATGTGTCTGCGTGTTTACTGCAAAAATGACTCGTAACTATAAAAAAGAAGATGGTGATTTTTCATTTTTGAAAAGCCTAAATTGCTGTAATGCGGCATGTAAGATAAATTGAAGGTTTTTTTGGACCGTTTTGTCTTTTTTAATTTTTCTATCTCCTCTTTCTTTAATGCGAGAATTTCCCCAGAGAATTTCCCTTGGGAACATAACTCTGAACACCATTATTTGCCGTCTATTCCCGCAAGAATCATTCCCACAGAAACACTTTTTGATTACCGGTGTCTGACGAAAATACCTTTAAATTGAAATATCTTGCACTGTTCCCCCTTCAACTCTACATGTGCACCCTCGTCATTTTCTGTTCTATGTATCTTCCCCTTAAAGTTAAAACGCCCCAGACCCTCTCCTAACATAATTTCCTCCAGTTTATTCCCATGATGCACTCCAGAAAATCTGCGAGAGTCCAGCAGAAAGACGAAAACCATTTCTGAAAACGATCTCTCTATCCCTCCCCATAGTTTCAAACTTCCCATCGGGTCCCCTTTCACCAGACTTGCATGCTCCCTGATGTCTACCCCCCCCCCTTTTCCTACCTCCAAATATGATTTTGAGTGTTTTCCTTTTTCTGGTGCCACAGGATTATAATGTTAACAGCGCTCATTGAGCCAAAAATATGTTCGGGTTTTTTATTTCTGAGAAGCAGCAGTGCTCCATTGCACCATGGGAGCCATATAAACATGTATTTGGTCTGGGGGCACCCCATTCTACTTCAAGTCGAAAACAAGCAAACTACTGGACAGATTCACATCAATACATCAAAAGGCAGATCTGTACTTGTTACTTATTTGGCTCAAATCTGCCAAGTGGCTTTCACTCTGTGCATGTCTGTAGCATGGCCCTTTTTCTCTGTGGGAAAATGAGTGGGTTAATTCTGAAAACAGCTATAATTCTGTACTTAACTTTTAAATCGCTTGACAAATGTGCCCCAATTTTCCAGTTTGGGAGGGCAGGGGGTTGTGTTTGGCAAGCCCAGTGAGTAAAACATTATTAGAAATATAATGGCTGTAAAAGTCAATACATTGTATGTTTCAATAGAAAACCTTATCAATGTTAAGGCGAGTATAAAAAGCGAAAAGCGTTGCCACGTGAAATGTGAGAGTATATGATCATCTAACAAGTCACATATACCACAGCGCCAGCCAGGAGACATTTCTGGAAGTTTACCTTCAGTTCAGAACCTATGAGCATGCATTATGGGTATTCAGATTAGCTCCAAAGCATGCTCTTTTTGTTCCAAAAATTGTGTCTGTCTTGTAGGGCAGTACTATTTTATACATAGCTTTAACAACTGGAAACAGACCGCACCCAAGGTTGCAAACAACCAAATATGTTTTTCGCCCTCATTAGCGATCATCAGTGTGGTATAGTCCGATATCCTTGTGATTGAAGCATTGACGTAGTTTAAGAAAACACAATCAATGTTTTGGAAGGTTTAAAATATCATAAAAAAACCTTGTCCTTGAAATTTGAGAGTATTATAGATCAATTCAGCTAACACTTCACACATGCCACCACACCACTCAGTAGCCTGGAAGTTCACCTCCTCCAGAGACACTGAGAAATGCATTGTGGGTATCAAAATTATGGATGCGTTCTGCTCCAGAAACGGACTGTGTCTTATAGGGAGCACTATTTTACACATAGCTTTATGAACCTATACAGTTCCAAAACAGACAGATCTCAAGAACGCAAACAATCTGCTGCAGGGTTCCCCATCAATAGAGGTCATCATTGTGTTATGTAAGAGCAAAGATCCCTCCAATGTAATGATGGGTTTTAAATGGATAAATACAATCTACCCGAAATGTGAAAGAAGGCATATGGCATGAAACCCAAGTTCTTTTGCCACAGGATGTATATGTATGTCCTGGTTTCGCATGGCGGATTGAGCCCTGTCTACTTGAATAGCCTTCCTCCATAAAGACCTTGGCAAAACAAAATGTTTGTGTCAGCATTATGAGCTCCATGGGTGTGGGCAAACAGTAGGTTAATGTGCTATACACAAAATTATCTATAGACCACTGCAGGTGTTTACCTTTCATTAGAGTTATCCCAGAAACCGTGCATACTGAAGCATACACGGTCAAGCATTAGAGAGGACAGCTATTTCCCTAAATTGCACATCTTACACCATACATAGTCAGGCTACCCCCAGACCTTAGACAAAACTATACCTCTAAATCACACATACATGGTTAGGATTTAGACAGAAGAGCCCTGTCTCCGTAAACTGTGCATCCTGACTGTATGTGGTCATCGATAGACAGGTTTGTGACATCAGAACTAACCCCCTAAATCGTTCATACAACACTGTGCATGGACAGGATTTAGACAAAAAGGTGCCCCCCCCCCCAAATCACACATCCTGCACTGTACATAATCAGGATTTCGACTGCAGAGCTCTCTCTCAACATCGCACATCCTCCACTGGCCATGATCAGCCTTCCAGATTGCCAATACGCCAGACCTTACACAGCAGAGATATCCCATTTCATATACAACTAACACGCTGAAGCTTTAGATAGCAGAGCAATTCCATGAATAAAGATCCCACCTATCATGGCCAAGCAACCAAAAAAAGCCCACAAACTGCTACAAAAAAAAATAGTTATCCTAATCATAGAGGTAAAATAGTCACACTTAAGAGACATACCTCATTCACCTTTCATGATAACATGAACCGAGAAAAGGATAAATCCTCAAGAGGGGTGTGAATGTGATCCAGTGGCAACCCAAACACCAATGGTACAACAGTCCAAAATTAAGTTAATGTTAAATCAAATTTCTATGAAAACATACATACTTAAATTAAACACACCATCTGCAAAAATAACTCAGTGGAATCAAGATGCAGCACTCTGGGTTGACACAGTGAACCAGGCTTATCTGTGCTGTTCAGTGGTTCGATTCAGTCCAAAAGGCGGCAGTCCAGCAGCAAACAGATGTTGAGGTGAGTTTGAACAGTAGGATGCGGCAGTTCAAAGCGCTACTCATGCATTGCAGATCATGGAGGGTCAACGGTGGTCACGCTGGTGGGCGAGTCAGTTCAATGCAGGTGCTCCATGGAGGTGGTTCGGGTAGAACATCAGGGTTGGTTCGATCATTGGGTGGAATGGCAATGAAGAGATGGGTGGTTTAAGCCTTGGTTTGAGCGATGCAAATGCAGCAATTCTCCTTTGTACGAGCCAGTGGCACAATGGCTAGAATGCGCAGAATTGCAGTTATAAAGACGGTTCGTGCCATAGGCAGCTCCAGAGGGTCCTGTTGGTTCGACGACATCTTGAACGAGCTTAAATCACAGCACGCAGCAATTTGATGGCTCACGTGTCTCTCAGTCACTAAGAGCCCCACTGCAGGGTTTCAGGGGCAAGAGTAATTATTTTCTTAGGCTTCCAATCATGGGGAGGCTGGCACACACCTTCTGAGGTCCTTCAGTACAATGTGGTCCTAGGCAATAGTGTGGCTGACAGAGGTTCAGGTCTTGCTCCAGCAGGTCACCACCAATAGCCCTGCGGTTGGTTAGGGGACAGAGCTTGCCTCACCTCAAACTGGAGGATTTAGGAAAGGACTGCTATCCCAATAGGGTCCAACAAAATCTTCTGGGCCTTCTGAAGTTCAGATATGATTCAAAGAAGTAGTGGGAGACCCCCTTCTTTTAAAGGCAAACGTCTACAATTCATTGGAAAAAGCAAGCCTGCTTTAAGGGTCCAATCCCTGTCTTTGGAACTAGTTGACTTTGCCTTCTGGCATCACACTCAAAGTTCTTTGGCCTACAAAAGTGGAGGGGACAGGAAGGAAAGATAGAAGCAGAGAGTAACAAGATGGTGTATCCTTCCTCTAGCAGCAAGGAGCTCCCTCTGGAGCTCCCTCTGTCTATTCTAATGCCGCCCACTTCCCTTCTCAATAGAATCATGGGCCCTTTTGTTATGCAGCAACCTGGTCTGATGCTACTCCTTTTGTGAATTGGTGGTGTAATGGGTTTGCAGCATTGTAATTGTAATGGGTTATTTATAATGCACTTAATACGCAGAGGTTTTTCAGTTGTGAGAAACATAAGGTGTCTCACCCGCTAGTCCCCGGGGATCTGTCATCCAGGTGGCCAGGACACGGCCATCACATTTGGATCCAGTTCCTGGGGGTGGACAAGTGTGGGAGGAGCACCTGGGTGAGGGGTCTTCAGGGAGTGGGACACCGGATGGTGTGACGCTGCACCCCCTTCCCTGTAACACCTTAACCCCATCCTACCCGGTACAAACACTTTCTTATGGACAGCTCGCTCTAAGGGAAAACAGACTAACACCCGAACTGTGTACTTGACATGTGCCAATACTATGGTCAGGCAATTATCGACAATCACTCACACCTGACTTCCATTACACTCCCCCACACGGATAAAAGGCAGTGCACAAGAGCACACTATGGGCAAGGCAATGCACACAAGGAAACAGCAGTTTTCGAGATGGCAGCTGAGCACGAGGGGGAAGATGGCAAAACCTAAGGGGATCGCTAGGAGGGAAATTCCCTTGACCTTTTCATCAAGGAACCATTACTTTCCAGAGACCTTGAGAATAGATAGCGGGGTGAAAATTAAATCACCAGAGAAGTTGTATCAGGCCCTCTGAAATAAGAGACTTTGAATGACAAAGGGACTTCGGCTCTGAAGGTGCTGTAGTTAAAGTCTTGACCTGCATCCTCATGCTTGAGAAGCCAGAGACTGTCCTAAGCTCGAGTGTGCCGCCTTGTCCGGTGAAGAAAACGTGGGGAAGGGAAGACTTGAATATCCTGATATATAATTTATTGAACACTTTTCTTTTGCATAACATTGTTTCCCACACTATCTGCATTTAGAAGTAAGGATTGGCGATAGGTTTATTAGTATAGGCCCTTTTATTTTGAGAAGAGACCACTAGGACTGCGTTATTATTATTTGATGGTTGTAGCTTCCTCCCATCTTCAGATTTATGTTTAGATAGGCGTTTTTCAAACCCAACTGAAGTTCAATAAACACCCTTAAACTGTGATCACTTGTGTCTGTCTTGCTGTTTGGTATCATGCCTTTCCTTACAGTGTGCCCTTTGATTCCTGTTCCCAGGACAGTTTCCTGTGGAGTGGCTGTCTCTCTGGGAAGGGTGTTACCTGACATGATATGATATGACATTTATAACGCGCCTATACACAAGTATTTTAAGGCGCGATGAGGGAAGGGAGGGGGAACAGAGGGAAGACAGACAACGATCCTACTAGGCCAAGTGTCATTCAGACTGCGCAAGTGCATGGGAAGGTGGAAGGGAAAGTTTGGGGGACAAAAGGGGAGGGGACAGTGCAGTACTTGGGATAATAGAATTAATAACAATAAGTAAAACTAAGGCCAGCAGGTGGCAAGTGCAAGGGTAAGTGCAGGCATCAGGTGTCAAGTGCTGGTAGTGGGACTGTACTGATACAGAAAACAGTCCCCAAGTTCGGGGGTTGCCAGGAAGGCAGTGCAGGTGTGAGACTGGCGGGGGAAGAGACCTGGGCCCGAGATCAGAGGGTAGCCAGATAACCAGTGCAGTTTCAGCCATGAAGTCAGTAGGGGAGAGGACGAGAAAAAGCAGGAGCAAAGAGAAAGGTTTTGTGGTGCTTCCGGGACCGGAGATGATTCTCCTCAAGTTTCAGGGAGGCAGGGAGGCTATTCCAGAGGGAGGCCCCAGTTGAAGAAAGAGATCTACCAACAACTTGTTGCTTGGAGAAGCGACTGACCCTGGGGGAGTTGGAGGCGGATGAGTGAAGAGCTTGAGAAGGAAGATATTTAAGAAGGGAGAGTTGAAGGTATTGAGTCCCCAAGCCCTAGAAGCCATTGTGGACAATGCAGAGGGTTTTGTACTTAATTCTCGCAGCCACTGGGAGCCAGTGCAGAGATTTCAGTCCTGGAGAGATACGATCCCTGGGCTTGAGGCCAAGGACAAGTCTTGCAGTCCTGTTCTGGAAGAGTTCAGAGGGAAGAGAGTCAAAGCAGGCAGATTTAGAAAGAGGCTGTTGCAGTAGTCCAGCCTAGAGAGAACCAGAGCTATGGAGACAGTGAGCTTCTGGGGGAAGGAGAGAAAAGGAAGAATACCTCTGAAGAGGTGTAGCTGGTAGTGTGACTTCTTAGAGACGTCGGAGATGTGAGGAGAGAAGGAGAGTGTGGAGTTGAAGATGAACTTGAGGTTTTTAGCCTCACAAGAGGGCCTAGAGCGGCCCGCCAGAGAGTGACAGTAAAGGATGGTGTGGGTGTGCCAATGAGGAGAATCTCGATCTTACTAGCATTAAGGCAGAGATCATTGGCGGCACACTACTCCTGGATGGCGGACAGACAGTCAGAGATGAGAGAGGGGAAAGAGGTGGCTGAGGGTAGCCTGAAAATGAGCTGAGTGTCATCCGCATAGCACTGGAAGTTGGGGCAGAGAGCGGCAATGCGGTGGGCAAGAAGTGTCAGGTATTGGTTGAACAGGGGTGAGATAGGTTAGGCCCCTGGGGAACACCACAGGTAGATAGAGCGATAGAGAATTGGAAGGACCCAAGTTGAACCTGGGAGGGTCGATCAGAGAGGAAAGAAGTCAGCCATGCTAGGACCTGACCAGTGATCCCCAGGTTATCACAGAGACGGTTGAGCAGGATGGCATGGTTGACTGTGTCAAAGGCAGAAGAGAGATCAAGTAAGATGAGGATACAGGGGGTGTTGGAATCAAGGTTGCAGAGCAGGTCTTCACGGATATTCAGGAGAGCAGTTTCTGTGCTTTTAAAGAGTTCAGCTGAGTTGTTGGATGCCGCAAGGGATGCAGGCTTGGATGTGAGCTCTCTTCTTGATGAGGACAGAGCGCCGTTATTGCCTTTGGAGCAGGCAGCAGGCCAGTTTGTCAGAGGATGTACATGAAGCACGCCATTTCCTCTCAACCACCCTGCACTTGCGTTTAAGGGTGACGAGGTCTGAATCGTACCAGTAGTCGCACTTGGCTTTGGGCTTCAGGCAGATCCCCATGACAGGGGCAAGAACATCGAGAGTATCAGATATAGCAGAGTGGAGCATGGAGAGGGCTGTGTCAGGGTGTGAGTCAGCCCAAGGGGGGAGGGGTTGAGAAAGTGGCAGTGAAAGCCTCAACTGACACGCGCTTCATGGGTCGGATAACCGAGAAGGTGGGCGGCAGTGATGGAGTATGCTTGGCCTGAGGGGTAGTGAGTGTGTGCTGGGAGGAAAGGAGAAAGTGATCACTCCAGGATAGAGGAGTGGTGAGAGGGATAGAAAGGGGTAGGTCTGAGGAGATCAGAAAATCCAGCGTATGCCCTGCAGAGTGAGTCGGGCCAGAGGGGAGAATAGAGAGTGAGAGATAGTCGCAAAGGTCGCAAAAGAATCCAGAGGAAGGACAGGAAGCATCCAGGTGGATGTTGAAGTCTCCAAGAAGGAGGAGTTGAGTGGTCGAGACCAGGAGGTAAGAGGAGAGGTCCGCCCACTCAGAGAGGAAGGAGGAGATCTGACCAGGTGGCTGGTAGACAGAGCTGGCCATGAACCATGTCTCGGTGAGACCGAGGACATCAAGGTCAAGTTCCTCCCTGAAGGCGGCAGATGTCAGAGGAGTGTTTGACAGCTGAGCAAGAGTTAAAAGTGGCAATATGGATAAGCTTGCCGTCCTTGAAAGACTTCCGGGGAGGGGTACAAATCAGAAGTAGGTCATGCAGAGGTGTAGAAGAAGCCCGAGGGGGGGGCAGAAAGGGAAGGAGGAGAGGGCAAGGTAGCCACGGAGGAGGCAGCAGGGGGTGATGAGGAACTGTGGAGGGGGCAGGGGACAGTAGGAGAAGAAAGTAAATTGATGAGTCGCCGGAAGCATCTATCGAAGAGGAGACGGTTGGCCTGAGGGCCTTGGACCAAGATAGTACCATTCACTTAAATATTAATGATGACCTTAGAGGAGTGGAAGGAGGCCAGGAGGGCCTCCCACCGGGTGCCACCATTAATGGGAGAAGAAGAGAAAGGAAAGAGCACAGAGCCCATATGTAGGTTCCATAGGTCTGGTGAGGCAAAGACAAAGAGGATGTCGGTGAAAGTTTGCCTGGAGGAGGCACTGGTATAGGTGTCCGCGATAGGGAGGCCTGGGTTGGAGACCAGGATGTCCTTTTTAAACTTCTTCCTACCAGATTTAGTGGGGAGAGCAAGATAGTTGATAGAGAAGCAATTAGACAAAATAGGAGAGACAGAGAGCACCATAGAGTAGGTAGGGAGAGGAGAGAAGAGGAAGGGAGAAGGAAGGGCAGAACACTAGGGAAGGACACAGGGCAGGGTGCAAGCAGAGGACACAGAGAGGCAACACAATTTGAACAAGACAACAGACTATATATATATATATATATATATATATATATATATATATATATATATATATATTACATGGCTATTACATGGCCACGTTAGTGGCCATGTAGTTATGGTTAAGTTGCTGTTTCCATAGGAAGAGCACTTTTTGGGTGGCTTATAACTTCACTCTCCCTGGACGGATCCTCATCAAACTTTGCAAAAAAAGTATTTGGGTCACTCTGAATTTTTTTACAAAGTTTGGAAGGATTCGTACAGGGGGGGCGAAGTTATAGATGGGGTCCAAAAACTTTTTTTTTTCCCATAGACTGAATGGGAAAAAAATTTTGCTCGCACCTACAGCCCAAACCGCTGGACGGATTTCCACCAAATTTGGACCAGGAGCAGCGGCTTGGTCCCGAAAGTGTGCTTTTGCAAATTTGGTGAAAATCCGTCCAGTAGTTTTTTAAAATGACCAAAAAGTAGGTAAAAAAAAATTAGTGATATCTGTGTTTGGTTCGCGGACACACTTCCCTGTTCGCTCCGCAGACAGTGTCCTGATTGGCCAATCGTCTTGCGTGATGTTCACGGACATGCAACGTGTTCGCTGATTGGACAGCGTGGAGCGTGAAGCGCGTCAGATTTTTCGGTAGCGCCCGCCATCTTGGATTCGCGGACATCCGCGGACAGCGCGGTGAAACTTTGTTCAAAATGTGTATTTTGTAGAGTGTGTTGGTGTGTAGGAGTGTTTGGGGAGGGTGGGAGTGTATGAGATAGGATGAAAGTTGTGTTTTTTATGTGTTAAACGTTCTTTTTGTGTTCGATTTGTTTGCGGACATCACGGGTATTCTGAAATGTTCTAAATAAACTGACTGGGGGGTGTTCTAAGGACTGAATATGTGTCCGTTTTGTTCGCAAGCAAAGTGAAACTGTTCTAAGAACACTCGCGGTGTCCGGGGAGTGTTCGTAGGGGGTGTCCTGAGGACGCTGTCCGTATTGTTCTCTGTCAAGTTGAATGTGTCCTAAGAACACTCGCAGTGTCCTGAAATGTTCGCAAATAAATAAAATGGGGGTGTTCTGAAGACGCTTCTAAGAACACTTGCGATGTCCGGGGAGTGTTCGTAGGGGGTGTCCTGAGGACGCTGTCTGTATTGTTCTCTGTCAAGTTGAATGTGTCCTAAGAACACTCGCGGTGTCCTGAAATGTTCGCAAATAAACAAGATGGTGGTGTTCTGAAGACGCTTCTAAGAACACTCCCGGTGTCCTGGAATGTTCGTAGGGGGTGTCCTGAGGACGCTGTCCGTATTGTTCTCTGTCAAGTTGAATGTGTTCTAAGAACACCCGCGGTGTCCTGAAATGTTCGCAAATAAACAAAATGGGGGTGTTCTGAAGACGCTTCTAAGAACACTTGCGATGTCCGGGGAGTGTTCGTAGGGGGTGTCCTGAGGACGCTGTCTGTATTGTTCTCTGTCAAGTTGAATGTGTCCTAAGAACACTCGCGGTGTCCTGAAATGTTCGCAAATAAACAAGATGGTGGTGTTCTGAAGAAGCTTCTAAGAACACTCCCGGTGTCCTGGAATGTTCGTAGGGGGTGTCCTGAGGACGCTGTCCGTATTGTTCTATGTCAAGTTGAATGTGTCCTAAGAACACTCGCGGTGTCCTGAAATGTTCGCAAATAAACAAGATGGAGGTGTTCTGAAGATGCTTCTAAGAACACTCGCGGTGTCCGGGGAGTGTTCGTAGGGGGTGTCCTGAGGACGCTGTCCATATTGTTCTCTGTCAAGTTGAATGTGTTCTAAGAACACCCGCGGTGTCCTGAAATGTTCACAAATAAACAAAATGGGGGTGTTCTGCAGACGTTTTTGAGAACACTCCCGGTGTCCTGGAATGTTCGTAGGGGGTGTCCTTAGGACGCTGTCCGTATTGTTCATTGTTAAGTTGAAAGTGTTCCAAGAACTATCGCGTTGTTCTGAAATGTTCGTAGGGGGTGTCCTGAAAACGGTGTCCGTATTGTTCGCTGGCAAGTTCAAAGTGTTCTAAGAACACTCACATTGTTCGCGGACATTAAAAGTTTCCCATAGATCATAGTTGAAATGTTTGACTCTATGGATGTGATATGATACATATCACATTCATATTTGCTTATAACTTTGGGTGAAAAACAAATGTATAAGGAACAAAGGTATTAGATACTATGGATGAGATATGCTGCTATGGTTGTCCTTATTATTGTATACTTACTGTTTGGTCTAGTAATGGGAGTCCATGTTTTTCTTCTTCATTTCTGTGATAAAAGAAAATAGCATGTTAGTATTAGTATTTTGTAATGACTTATTACATTGTATAAGCAATATACTTTTATTTTTTTTCGACCCTCATATTTAGTAGAGTACAAATCAGAGTACTGTGCAATTTGCTCAGTTTCTGTATTTGTTGCTAAAATCATTGGGTCTGTGGGAGAAAGAAAAATCCATGTTGGATTAAAAAAAAACCCTTTTTCTGTTATGCTACAGTTTATTTGTTTGTTTGTTTTCAGTGTTCACTTGTTGTTTCTGGCTAATGCTTTATACTTTGTGTTGTTGTATTTTTTTTGGAGCAGTAACAGATTCTTCATTTGTTTTGATATTATAAAATTTTGGAGCAGTTAGATACCAATTGGCGTATTCTAACTGTGTATTTTTTGGCCTAATTTAGTGGTATTCATTTATCTGATTAGTTGTAGAATCTTTGAGCAGTTAGATGGCTTTTGGAGTATTCTAACAGTTTATATTTTTTTAACACAAATTTACTTAAAGGTTTAAATACAGTTTATTTATCAAATTTTGGTTTTAAGAACATCAAATAAGCGTTTGTAAGATTTGCTGGTAATCTCTGCTTTAGAGTAATGGTACTATCATTACATTCAAACCATCCACATTTCTTTTTTATATATGCCGTTTAGTGCCCTGAATTGGTTGTGGCTCCTGCGTGGTAGATTATACCTATTGTTGTGAAGGTTTTCTTACCAAGTGATATTTGACTATGTGTGAATCCAGTCAGCTTGCAGTTGTTTTTGGTACCATCTGCATTGTAACGTACAAGCATTAGTATTACATATTTACTATGTGTTTGTATTACTAACGAGGAGCGATTATCTGAATTGCAGGTAGCGCATAATCTACCATGATTTGCATTTTGTACAAGTTGCTGAAATGGAATGGATTCACAATTTGGTATTGATATATATATACGAAGCGTTCATTGGGAATTTCTTCTTGTGTCACATTGTTGCACAGAGTGCATGTATGTTTCCACATGTATGAAATCTGGAAGATTTCATTTATAGGTATGTTTTTGTTTTCCAGTACTAATAGTAAGTACATTAGAAATTCTTGTGGATCTTCCTGTGAGTTTATAGTGAATTTCACCATTCCAGCACAGTAGTCCAATTGTCGTCTTATTCCAAAAACACTATATGTGTTGTCAGGATTGTTTGCTGCATTTCTGTGAAGTACTAACATTTGCAAACACAAAGGGTCTGTACTGTGTAAGTAAATGTTGTCAACAATTGGTGGTAATTGAAATAGAATATTCATTGCTACATTTGCATAGCAACTTACACCAACTATATTTGAGAATTTAAATGGTCCAGGTAGTTCTGTATCTAACTGCTTTTTTTGGAGTTTGTCTTCCTTCTTTAAAGAAGTACCTGGTTTACTTTCTCTAATTGATTCTTTTTTGTTTGTGGTACTTGATGAAGTATTAGTTTCTTTTACTCTCTTTGGAGGATTTGCAGTGACGTCCTGTTGCATTTCTGTTTGATTTAGTTTTCTTTTACAACGTTTTAGTTTTTGTGGAACAGAATATGTGTTTAGATGGGGAGTGTATAGTGAGCAAAGTCTATTATATTCTAAAATGCAAGGAATATCAGCGTTTACTTGCATCAAAGTTGATTAGAAATAGACCGTCAAGTGTACGTAAGCGTGATAGTGCTACATAGCTCATGCCTTCTTTAAAGACTGTGTTACCAATATCTATCATTGCTTTGTCTAGGGTAAGACCTTGTGATTTATGAATCGTGACTGCGTATGCAAGAGTTAGAGAAAATTGTTCTCTGCGTACATACATATCTTTGAAGAGAAGGAATCTAGCTGTTGAGCGTCCTATCCGTTTTACTTCTGAAAGTTTGTCAAAGAGTATATTGACAAACTGAATTTTGTTGTCACGTGGGTATGTTTGAAAGCCAACAACTGTACCCAGTGCTCCATTAACTAGTCCTTGGTCCACGTCAAGGTTACGTTTAAGCATTACTCTGCAATTTAAGGATAATTTTAACATCTTTTCTAAGCCTGCTGTGTTTGAGATTGATTTTTCTAAATTATTTAGTCTTGTTGTGGCTTGGTCACACATGGGTAGTGTCATACCATGTACATCTAGTTTGTCTGTGGCGCTAATTTCCATTATTGGTTGCATTTCTTTACTTAACATTATTTCATTGAATTTGAGACAGCTTGCAAGAGTTGGCATTAAGGCCATACAATTGACATTTTTGTGGGATAATTGTTCCATAACATCTGTAGCACATGCATTATCGCCATAAAGTGCATTAATGTGCCGGGTTTTCAATGTTGTTTCTGCTTCTTTAGAAAGTTTACCAACTCTCAAACTTTTTAAAATGTTGGCATAAGTTAGATCTGCAGATTGGCACATGTTTTCTGTTAATTCTCTGTATTGGAAATGTTGCCAAAGGTTGACATTTCCAATGCTGCCAACAGTTTTACAGCAGAGTTTGTGCCCTAATGTTTTAAAAATAGGTTTACCTTTTACTGGTGTTAATTGAAGCAGATCTCCAAAAACAATAATGTGTTTTCCTGCAAAGAGCTCTTCATAGTCTGTTTTGAGTACTTCTTGTAATCTGAGGTGAATCAAAGCTAACATCAGGTTGGAGACCATGCTCACTTCATCTATTAGTAGCATTTTCATTTGTTTCAATACTCTGCGTAATTCCATTGCAGCTTCTGCAGAAAGTTTGTAATTGTCTAATTTGTTCTGGTGTTCTACTGGTAATAGTAGTAATCGGTGTAATGTAACACCACCTATGTTGTAGGCAATTCAGGACACTACGAACAGTTGTACTGTTGTTCAGGACACATCATTTTCGTTTATTTACGAACATTTCAGGACACCAATTGTGTTCTTAGGACAGTTTTAAGTTGATAGCGAACATTACGGACAGATATAGTGTTCTTTAGAACACTTTAATTTTTGTTTCTTTACGAACATTTCAGGACACCAGGTGTGTTCTTAGAACTGTTTCAACTTGCTAGCGAACAGTACGAACAGGTGTGGTGTTCTTCAGGACACCTCCATTTTCGTTTATGTACGAACATTTCAGAACACTCGCACTGTCCTTGGACACTTTTATTGTTTTAAAAAAAAAAACGGAAACTATTCACAAAACAATATAAAAATTAAACTTTATTTAACATATATTAATATTTTATGACAGAGAAGGTGAGGCGGAAACAGCAACAAAAACAGGACAATTTGGGGTTTCAACATGATTGGTATTAGGTGAAGAAGGGATGGAAGTCTCATCAAAACGTTTTGGATTATGGAGAGGGTTTGGGGATAATTGACTGGGATATGGTGAGGAGGGACAAGTACATGTGGGGCAATGGTACAAGGTTTTTGGTTTGAAATGATTTTCTACAAAAGTTTTTAAATTATTAAAATTAGCCAACAATACATCCATTTTTTCTTCTATATTGTGAAGACTGTTATCCATAACAGGGTTTTCTGAGGTTTTTTCTATTTTGGTATGCTCTGTACAAAAAAATAATATATATGTTAAATGTATATAAAAAAAATAATAAATAAATGGTTTATATTATAACATGTTTACCATTAGTTTCACTATCTTGTGACATTTCTTCATGTGGGAAATTGCCCTATAGCTATTCCAAAGTACTAGACATTTCTGTGAGAAAAAAAAAGATAATATATTTTTTAATCTAATACAGAAAGTTTATAAATATATGAGTAAAATGAAGTACACTTACTATTTCTGGTAAGATGGTAAGATAAGTCCTATGTATTCAGTGGGTCTGGTCTTGTTCTCAGTTCTGTTGTATCTGTGAGGTAATTATGTTGGAAGCCAATTTATCTTCTTGTGGTATATTCCATTTCAGAACATATTGTATTTAAATGAATGGTTAGTGTGTTACATATATGGGTTACATTTCTTATGTATTACTATATATAATGTGTTTGTGTGCTGCTTTTTGAATTTGTTAAATGTTCCTATATTATGATATAACAATCAAACATACCCCACCACCCCCACCCCCACAGTTTTTAGGTAGTGGTACTGTTCTCCGAACATGTCCGCGAACATTAAATAAGTTTGCGGACATCAAGTTCATAAGAAGAGATCTAGTCAGTTCCATATGACATGTATATAAAGTCAAAGTCATTATTGTTAAGTTGTGCTACTAAAAAACTATGAAATTCAGTGAAAAAACTATGTTAAAGGGACGTTATGGTTAAGTTGCGCTACTAAAAACTATGAAATTCAGTGAAAAAACTTTGTTAAAGGGACATTATGGTTCCAAGTAAAACCGAAAAACCCTTGAAATTCGCCAGTTATGGTAAGCTAAGCAACCATAACTCGCGCCACCACCGTGCACTGCTAAGACTAACACCCAGTACATCAAAGATGACATCACAAATGTCATTGATGAAATCACTGATGACATCACATGTGTATGTACTTCTCATGAAATATGTGTAGAAGGGATTCTTATTATGTTGCGAAAAAAGTGTCAAGAATCATTGCAAGAAATATACCGTAATAAGTGCATTGAACGATGCATTGATATAAATAGCATCCTATTATGGGGTTCTATCTAGTATACTAAGCTACTCATACAGAAACATAACATTGTGTGCAGCGTACAAGATGAAGGTATGATATTCGTAATGTTAATATGTTGAATAATGAAATGATAATTGTTTTCTTAATAGATTTTTGTGTACTGTGAAATATGTAATAAGTAGCTAATAAAACCCATGTATTACATAATTGCATTACTATAGACAAAACACAAAGACACAAGAACACATACCAATATGGGTATATACAGGGAAAGTGAAGTTAGCAAAAAAGCACAAGTAGTAGCAGAAACAATTCATAACTTAACTGATTAGTTTCATGCAAATAAATGATTGCTCTGTTTCAAAGCTGCTATTTACCCTATGTATATGTATCACTTGATGTGATTGGACCCTAAGGAAAGTAGTGTGAGTACAATGTATACAAATATGACCATATACAGGGAAAGTACAGCCATAAAAAAAAAACAACAGAACTATCAGAAAGTGCTCATACGTCTAGTGATTATCTTTATGCACAAAAAGGATTGCTGTCTTTCAAGCTTGTGTTTTCCCATATGTATATGTTTCATATGATGTGACTGTACTCTAAGGGAATTACTGTAAGAACCTACTAGAAGGATACATCTACAAATAAAATAAAATTCTTAGTTTCTGACTGTTACTGAAGAAAACCATGTGGCCTAGATATGTCAGCGAAGAAAAAATAGTGAGCCAGACATGTGATGTCATCAGTGATGTCATCAATGACATTTGTGATGTCATCTTTGATGTCCTGGGTGTTAGTCTTAGCAGTGCACGGTGGTGGTGCGAGTTATGGTTGCTTAGCTTACCATAACTGGCGAATTTCAAGGGTTTTTCGGTTTTACTTGGAACCATAACGTCCCTTTAACAAAGTTTTTTCACTGAATATATATATATATATATATATACTTCGACAATGCAATTTTAAAAACAGGAGAAAACACACCTAAGTTTGAGAGTCCTAATAGATGGGGGAAAAGGCCAAGGTTTCACAATGCAATTTTAAAATACTTCCACAATGCAATTTTAAAAACAGGAGAAAACACACCTAAGTTTGAGAGTCCTAACAGAGGGGGAAAAGGCCTAAGTTTCACAATGGAATTTTAAAAAATACTTCTGCAATGTAATTTTAAAAACAGGAGAAAGCACACCTAAGTTTGGGAGTCCTAATAGAGAGGAAAATGGCCTAGGTTTCACAATGCAATTTTAAATACTTCCACAATGCAATTTTAAAAACAGGAGACACACACACCTAAGATTGAGAGTCCTAATAGAGGGGGAAAAGGCCTAGGTTTGTTTCACTATGCAATTTTAAAATACAGGAGAAAACACACCTAAGTTTGACCTTGCAGCAGCCACGTTGCTGAAAAGGAAGTATTTATAACCACTAACAGAATGGCTGTGAGAAAAGAAGGTGCTTTACCGCTGGGGCTTCCCTACCACACTGCTGTTCAACCTGAAGGGTAAGCGATGGCAAATACACACAATGGGCCTCATTCCAACAGTGGCAGCCATGGTATGAACGGTGCCAGTAAATCACTGGCACCGTTCATGCCGGGCCGCCACAACACGAGTTCTGCTTGCGGGTGGCGCTCTGCATGCCTGGTCAGACCAGGCATGCAGAGCGGCACCTGCGAACAGAACAGGATGGTAGCAATATTGGGGCTCAAATGGGAATGGGGACGTACTGGCTCCGGGTCCCGCGAAAGGGAATTACTGGGCCCTCCAAGGTCAGAATGGCCCAGTAAATCCTCTTTTGCAGGACCCGGAGCCGGACCCGAGTTTGGGGGTAGCCATGTCCTTCTTAAGGGCATGGCTACCTCCAAACTCGTAATGAGGCCCAATGAAAGGCAGACAAGCTACTGAACCCGGCGAGAGCAAACTACAATGGTAAGGATGGTATGGCACCCAAAGAGGACCCATTAAAGGAGGTTACGCAGCCCTGGACACGGTCAGACAGCAGAAGGCTCAAAGGCCCACCACAAGGGAGTAAAGAAGTGCTAGACCGAGGGAACAATCCACCTACAAGGAAGAATAACCAAATCTGAACTCCAGCAGCCACCTCAGGTGCTTCAAATGGAATAGAAGCATGCACCCTGGGAATGGACAGGGGGACCTCTGTAATAGAGAACTTAAGCACCTAATGGAGGGACAGGCAGCTGGGTATGTGAGTCAGGAGTGGTTCGGAAATCGAAAAGTGTAATTGCAAACAGCACTACTGAAGCAACCGCTCTGTGTTTGTTATTCAACTGGCACTGGTTGTCCATAATGAGGATGGTTGTCGCTTTCAAGCTTATTCTAGTAGAGGGGAAATAGGTAGGGAATTGGGTCAAAGCAGAGGCTTACCGAGGCAGCACAGGAGGAATCGCATGGATGCTTGGTCTTCCGCCCCTGGGGTAGGGGTCAGAAGCTAGAGGGCTGGATGGAATGGTACAAACATGGCAGTCAACTCGACTAGGGAACTGCATGGTAACCTGGAATGTGCAGGGCCTTAATTTCAAACGGAAAAGAAACATTGGTGGAGCGCAGATACAGAGCTTCCCGCCAACGTAGCAAGCTTCCAGGCAACACCTAGCAGAGGATGAGCAGTGCATTCACTTTAGGCGATTCAACAAGTACTACTTCGCTACCGCAGGGGAGTGGCACTGCTTTTTAGATGGGAAGTACCACTGACGCAGATTACGGTGAAACGAGACCCAATGGGGAGATTCTTATTGGTTAAGGGTAACCTACTTGCGCAAGCCCTAACTTTCACCTCCATCTATTGCCCAGGGCCAGTTTCTCAGCACCTTCCTCCCGGACATATCACATTTACGGAAGGCTGCCTCCTCATTTCCACCTAGTCCCTAAACCAAATAGTGACAAGACCTTGCCACTTACAAGAGGATTTTTCATGAGGAATAGGGTTGGCTGAATTCTTGAGGGAAACTGGGTCAGTAGACATTTTGTGACTAAGAGTGAGCACGCGACTACACATTTCATCCAAGGGTGATTTCAGATCATGCCTCAGTACAGGCCTGGGTTAGGGTATGTAGTCTCCCAAGGCCACCACAATGGCACTGGAAGATACAAGACTCGCTATTGCAGGACGTGGTAATTAAAGAGGAAATATCCAATGCACTCACTTGTTATTTTGGGAAAAACTCAGTGGGGTGCTCGGAAGCAGAAATCTGGAAAGCTTTGAAGCCAGTGATCATGGGAGTGTTAATAAGCTACAGCACAGAAAAGGGCTGGACCACTGCAGCAGTCTAGGCTGGAGGAGAGGGTACCTGTTCTCACAAATGAACAAATATAGGCAACCCTCAGGGATACAATATTTCTGGCAGGAGCAAAGCCAGCCTGACTGAGGGCTCACAGGGCTGACATGTGATCACATTGTTGTGATTTGGAAAAATATAAGTGATGCTAGCCACCATACCGCAAACTCAGGTACAGGTTAATATGCCACCAGGATAGCATTCTCATAGTTATGTCATTTTTGTTTTTAACAGGGGTGCAATTTTTAAATGCAGCCCCAGTGATGCAGAGATGTTTCCTGTCACTGCAGCTGTCAAGAGGACATTGGGACCACTGAAGTTGCTATGTGCCACTGGAGAGCAGGCACTGCAGATCAGGTTACTGATGCAACAATGCTTAGGTGAATGAAATGCTTTGGCATGGGGTTTATGAAAGGGAGATCTGATTAGCAATTAACCTTTCTGAGATTGAATGACCAGCATCGTTTTATTAATTAATAAAAACATCCAGTGCTTCTACACATTTACAGATGTAAATTCCTCACACATACCAAATTGTGTACATGTTGTAAATAGTAGAGCATAAAGCAGTCAACCCCACCCTACTTATGAGTGACTCCCCTCTATTAAATCGCTATTTTTGTTTTTGTTTTATTGGTTAAATAAATAAAAAGTCAACCTTTAACAATTAAGTCCACTTAATTTTCAGACCAAACCCCCTTAAGGGGCTTCCCGCCCCCCTCAGAGTTCTTCATTGTCCTCCCTTAGTCCCTTTAGGATTGCTTCTATGAATCATAGGGCTTCCAAGGTGGGGCCAATTTTTTGTGTAGTCCATATTCTCTCCCAGTAGTCCTCTTCTGTTGACATGTTTATATTAGCCACCCATTCTCCCAAGAACAGGCTCCTTTGGCTTGCCAATACTGGGCATGATAGCATCCAATGTCTTATTGATTCCAGGGTATCCGGGTTTTTGCAAAAGCGACATCTAGATTCTTCAGCTGGAATTTGTTTTCTTAGGTGTTGTACCTCCCTGGTTGGCAAGATGTTTAGCCTGCATCTCATCAGAAGATTACTATGTCTAGGCGAAGGGAATCTTCGCAGATACGGTGGAGGATCATTCAGAGCCTTTCGTTCCCAAATGATGTTGTGGCAGTTTGTATTCTGCCTCCTTAGGATATCCGTTTCTTCCCAGTCCTTTCTACGGAGGGTTTTCTTTACTTTGTCTGGGTTTTCTTTCAACGTATCCATTTTAATGTTATGATACTCTAGTATCTCTAGGCAATTCTGTTTCCAATTCTGGAAATTAGAATCTGTATTTCTAACGTCTTTATTAGCCAACAGTTAACATGAGATAGGAGGTTTGTCGAGGATACACTTCCGAAATAGCGAGAGTGTCTTCCACAACACGATCGAATCCAGTGATTGCAGCCTCAGTTTGTGCCTTATTGTTGATACTGAGAGAGAGTTGGGGAGCCTAAGAACCCTTCTCCAGAAAAGGCCCTCGAACACCCCCCAGGTCTTCCAATGGAGATTTAGCAGTGATTCGGCTCCGTAGGTCAGGATCGCCGCATCCTTTTGTTTATAGAATTGGATTAATGGCATCATTGAAAATGATCCATAACGTCACAGGAGGGTACGTGCTTGGTTTGATAGTTTCATGAGCTTCTCTCTAAAAAAACTCTGTTGAGCGTGTCCGTTGATATTTTTGTTAATTCGGACTCCTAAATAGACAGTAGAATCACCTATGTCCAGAGGATGGTTATCCAGAGACCAAGTAAATGGGTTTTTTTATGGCCTTGTGCCCTCTGGCCGACTGCATTATTAAGATCATTGATTTTTAACAATGATCTTCAGATGATTTTTTCTTAGGTAGATCTTGAATCCCGCCACGCGTCTTTGTAGACCTATAGGTGTTTGGTCCATGAATACGACGTTATCGGCATATAAAATCCATGACAATGCCTCATCCTGAAACACTGGTGGAAAAGCTCGAATTTGGGCCTGGTGTTCCTTCATGTCTGCTAAGTAGAGAATGAACATAAAGGGTGCCAAGGCACATCCTTGCTTTATGCCTTTCGACGTCACAATTTTTTCTGTAACATCACCGCCTTGGGAGACCAGTATTTGGATTGAGGTGTTGGTATAGAATTCTTGGATGGCCTCGAGCAGATGTTCCGGACAGTTCCATTTTCTTAACTTGGCCCAGAGCAGTTCTCTGCTGATTCCGTCGAAGGCCTGTTCAAGATCGATGAAACGCAGGTATATATTCTTTTTCTTTTCCAATGCCCGGAGTTTTATCATATTCAAGATGAATAAGTTCAGTGATGTACCGACGCCACTCATGAATGCTGTTTGGCGTTTGTCTAAGATTCCGGTCCTAATTGCCCATCTAAATCGCTATTGGAGATCTCCTGTCGGGAATGTTTGCATCTTGTGCATATGCTGTTTACGAGAGCCATCCCCTACCTCTGGAAGGTAAGCCCTGATAAAATAGATGATTTTTGCATGCCTGCCTTTGCCCTGTTTCATTGTTTAGCTGTTTCACGTAAAGAACAGGCAGAGAGCCATACATAGGCCCTCATTGTAGGTTTGGTGGTATCCCACCGATAAATCTGGTGGGATACCACCAAACGGTAATACCATTGCTGGTGCCTGATCTGTCAGAGCTACCAGCAGATTACAGCTACCAGCAGGGTTATAGGACTCCATTGAATGGGGGTTTGCCATTATTACCAGCACCGGTAATACTGGTGCCAGTAAGACTGGCTGTTTTTTGCCAAGTGGATGACAGGGCACCCCACCAGCAAACTTGTACTCTGCCGTTCCGGAAACGTGCAGGTAAACGGAATTACCGGCACCTTCATTCCAGACCAGAGGTAGGGTGCCAGAGACTGCAAATTCGATATTGCAGTGTTATTTAACTGACCATCCTCACCCCCACCAAAATGCCCTTTCTGTCACTGTCAGTATGCTTCTCTTCACCTTCCTGCAGCTGCTGCACACCTTTGTGGAATCAACACGCCACATTTTTTTTGTTCTGTTCCTCATTTCATTTTGAACATCCCCTTGCAGGGTTCTGCATCGGTGTCAAAGTAAAGTTCTGTCATTGATTCAAAAGCTGGTGAGTGAAGATTGTTGCTATGTACATTGTTTGAAAAGTGTTTGAGTGTGTAGTAGGCTGATGTGTAGACAGTGCAGCTGGTTTGTCATGATGAGGAGGAATCCTGTCCCCTGCCATGACTGCGTGACAAATGCTTTCTCTGCTCCTGAAGAGTGTTACTCTGATAGGCAAATGTCCCAGAAGGTCACTTAGAACAAAAACTGAGCATGTTAGAATGGGGATTCAGGTGTCCCCCATATGTTGTCACACTTTCTACTTATGCCCCTATCTAGTGTGGTTCTACCTCTATGTTTGCGTCCCCCTATAGTGGTCTGATTGTTCGTGTCCCTCTCTGAGTGTGTCCCACTATATTTATCTCACTGTGCATTTGTGTGCCTCTGCACATGTGTGTATCTGTTGCTGTGCCCTTCTCTGTTTGCTCTTTGTCTCTCATGAGGACGGGAAAGCCTGCGATTGTTTTCATGTTTATTTCATGAAATGATGCAGATATAATCTGTTGCTGAAAGTGAACGGAGGATAGCACAGGGGCAACGTGCTGGTCTTCGAGGCAAGACCAAGCAGAGCAAGAGGTTTTAATCCCAGACCAGATCCAAGCTTAGAAACCTAACTCAAGTATTAAGCGCGTTATTAAAAAAAACAATTAAAATTAAATAAATGTTCCTTTCCAAAATCAAAGTACATCAATATGCCTTTGTTGGGGTAGCCTACAGGCAACCTCAGTCCTAGTTCTTCAGTGGCACAGGGCAGGTTGAGAGGACGCATGTGAATCCCTGACTACTGCTGGAACACAACGTTTCTGCAGGCAGAGATGGCTTTTTAAACTTCAGCACCTCGGATCTAAATTGTAAAAATTGAATGCCTTAATCAGTCTGGTGGTGAATAAATCTTTAAATAAAAGCCATGCCTGTGTGTCATGGTAACTTATACGAGTACACAATTATACAGCAAGTTGATAGCACACTAATGTCAGCAATGTGAATAGAGCTAACTATGATAGGGCTGATATGTACTGGTATCTGGTCTGACCATCTCCACTACTATTATGCGGACAATGGCAGGATGCTGCCTCTTTGACTTCTTAGAGGAAGGTTTACACCTTCCTTCCTCAGTACAGGAACTTACCACAGGAGGTATTCAGGCAGGGAACCAGTGCTTCAAAGGCAGCAATGACATAACAAAAGTCACTCTTACACCAAGGTGCTGACCACTGGAGTCCCTTTGAAGTCAACAGGCATGGGAAGGGGTGATGTTAGAGTTGCTAGGAGGGGACGGTGGGGGTGGGCTAAGCGAGGGATTCCCCTATCTTGATTTCCGTTAGTGCTCTCTACCTCTTACCGCCCAACCCCATTTCCGGCAGGTAAGGCATTCTGGGTTTGATGTCAGTAGGGAAAGGGCCCTTGTCACAACAGCCTGCATTGGACCCCTTACAATATTCTATATTTGACAAGTCCCCCTTAACATTTTGCGTTTATAAGGGAGGAATTCCTCTCCTTCTTTGACTCATCTGTGGTTTCTTAAAGAACAAGAATAATTCACTACACCTTTCCACACCAGTCCATTCCAAAAACCTCCACCAGTGAGGAGAAGACAGAATGCATCCAAGGCAGATGAGATCTCTATCCACTAACCTTCCTCAGGCAAAGTTGGGGTGAAATGCTCCTGGACGAAGGCCTCTCAGTTGGTTGCACTGAAACCAAGCTCCTGTTCACTGAGTGTGAAAGATCCCCTGTAGGTGCCACTTAAGCTCCCTGGAGTGGGAATACAGAACAGAAGGACTCACCTTGGACTTGGACCCCCAGCAATCCAGAAGTCCCGATGCCACTTCTGGATGTCTCCAAGATAGCTCAAATACGCTTAGCACCTTCGAGCTGCCACAGGACCCGCATTGCTGATGTTAACACTTTTAAGCAAACTTCAAACTTTGAACCGCCTGCTGCACCTCTAGCCTTCCAGACACAGAAGCGGACCGACTCATCTCGACCCAATCATGGTCTTGATATCATGGGAGCAACTGATGCAAGTGCTGACTCGACTGCTGAATGCCTTTGAACTTGCCCATCTCAAGTGCTGAATCAAATCAGCAGAGCCATCATTTCACTGCAACTCCACCACTCCCCCAAACCGATTGGAAGCCATCATCTTGCTGTCTCAAACACCAACTGAACTCATCAGGAGCCTGACCCTTCAAACTGACATGCATTTCCTTGAAGCATTTGTGTATAGGCGCCTTATAAATGCCATATCATATATCATATCATGCATTGACTCAAATAATTTGATGCCGGCTCGACCATGGCTAAATCACCTAGAAGCCCATCTTGATGATGAGTGAAAAAGACAAGAATAAAGGTACTGTGAAGAGATCTGTGGACTTTTAAGCCCCTCTTCTCTACCTTTTTCTTAAAGAACATAACTTTGAACATTGACATTGTTGCCCAATCTGATTGCCTGAGCATCCCTGCTCATCTTTCAAGAGTGCCCTTTCACAAATGTCTCGACTCTCTGGGACTCATTTTCGAATTCCCCGTAATTTGGCATCAGGAACCTGTTATGTTTACACTTAAGCGTAGACAGTTCCCTGCTGCCAAACTTTCCTAGTTTGTATGATGGAGTGTAAAAGGATAATGTAAAAAGGTGGTATGCACACTTGTAGGATCCCATTTGCACTCCGCTGTGCAAATGAAGTAAAAGCCGCCTGCCATATACGCATTGCAGGAGGGCTTTAAACTGGATGTCTACGGAGTCCGCCTGCTTTTTGCTGATGTAAAAAGCCAGCGGACTCCATTGGAATCCACAGCATTTCCACCGGCATGAAAATCCCTGCCGGCGCAAATGCTGTAGTATTTGTATGGCTCTGAGAAGTGCCCTCCTCTCCGCCATACAAATAATTGAAAGTGAGCCGTAATGTAAATGAAATGCATAAAAGCCTTACACAAGGCTTTTACTCATTTTATTTCGGTTACACAGAGCTCCAATGAGCTCCTCTGTGTTTCTTTAAGGGGAAGAGATCGTCTAGTGTTTTCTAATTGATTGTTTGCATTGTTTGATTATATTTTCATAGAAACATGATTGGACCTTCTTTTACTATTTGGAGCGCTTGCACTTAAGTTGGTTGGGTTAATACTGTTATCAGCTTAGCCCGCACCTAAGGAGTATAACCTACCCACGGCCTACACTACCAAAAGAGGAAAACGAGGTCAAACTGCTGGGCTGTGTCTGTTTCACCTTCATGCTCGGGATGACTGCTAGTTTAGCAGTAGTGTGGGGCTGAGTAGCCAGGTTCGTCACTAATCATCCCTGTATAATGCAGGAGGGCAGTAGTCATTACGTCACACTCCTTCTCTCCACCTCTCCTTCCTTCTACCCCACTTTATTTTTCTGTATATTTGTCAGACCGTCTTTCCCTCCTTTTGTCAGCACATCACTGTCTATCTTGCATCACGTTGCAGTCAGTTAAACGAGACTGTGTGCAGAGATGTGCACCCTGCCTCCAAACGTGCTTATTATGAGTTGCAATTACATTTCGGCAGATAAGGAAGTCATTGCGCCTCATTATGACTGAGGCGGTAGCCGTGCCAGTATGCCTCCGAAGTCATGATATTACCAGCACCCGGCAATGGGGATCTACTAGGGCATTCTAGCTCCAGCGGACCCGGTAATTCCTCTTTGCGGGTGCCGTTAATAATTACTCCCCATTTGAGCCCCGTAGGGCTCAATGGGAATGGGTAGGTCGGATGCACGGGCACCATTCGTGAATGGTGCCGGTGCATCCGTCATGGTCTGCTCATGGGTGCCGTCCGCCCGCCAGGTCAGACCTGGCAGGCGAAAAGGCACCCGCAAGCAGACCAAGTAGTTTTCCGGTCCAGTAACAATGGCACCGGCAAGCTTACCAGTACCGTTGTTACCGGACCGGCAACCTTATAATGAGGCCCATTGTCCCTTTAAAATATAAAAGCATCAGAGGGAGATGAAGAAGTCTGGGGCTCTCTATGGTGCTGACACAGAATAGACACAGGCACCAAATTGGCCTTTCCTTTAGTTTTTTTGCAGAAGAGCAGAGGAGAAAGCTAGGACTGTTAGTGGATGTCAGGGTTGGGGGTGAAGAGGTACTGCATTCCTCCAGGAACTTTGTCCAGCATCATAGTACAGTTTCTGGCAATGTTAACATTTTGCGCTTTATTTCTTCATTTTCTTAGTGATTTGCACTGCGCCAAAAAATGCAAACTTGCTCTCTTGAGCGGATCCGGAGAAAAAGAAGAGAAGGGATCCTTAGATCCAAACAGCGAATATAAGGGGGAGCAGTGGATATGAAAACAAGAGCGAGAGGTAGTCTATAGGGAGAGGGCATGTCCCACAGGACAGACGGGAAAATAGGATACTCACAGGTAGAGAGGGCGATCTGATCACTCATGCTGTACCCAGTGCTTAATATTCTCAATACAGGAAAAATATCGTGTTAGCTATTTCTCTGGGGACACCATCCTCTCCTCGCAGGTTTCACAGAGTTGGCTTCTTGACGCGTACTCGAGTATCAGTACTCTCCTTTTGCTTCGTTAATTGCAGTACTAGCAAAAATGAGAACGAGCACATTTACACCACTTCTGATGTATCTGTTCATTCACGTTCATGGTGAGAGGCTGGTATTTTAGTGGCAGAATAAAGGTTTAAGCGGCATCGCAGATTTAAAGAAAGACATTATGGCAAGATTGTGCTTGGAATCGCTAAAGCTAAAAAGATCTGTGCATTAGCCCGCCTTCTCGTGAACATGCGCATAACTAGAGATTCTGCATGGCCTTTAATTCTGGCCTGGATACAATGGATAAAAAGCAGCTAGGGATCTGTGTAGTGTGCCTATGATCAGGGTTAAATGTACTTCTGTATACTCCAGTCAATTGGGCCTCATTACGAGTCCGGCGGTAACCGCGGCGGTAAAACCGCCTGGTTACCGCCAGACTCGTCTTACCATTCCGCCTCCGTGATTCCCGGAATTACCGGGGCATTACAACCCCGGTTTTCCGGGAATCACGGAGGCGGAATGGTGTTAATCCCCATTCCCAACGATTCCTCCCCATTCCCATTGAGTCCTATCGGACTCGATGGGAATGGGGATCATGGAAACACCGGCAGCATCTCGTAATGCTGCCGGTGTTTCCTCGTCCGCCTGCAGGCGGGCAGTGTTAAACCCGCCAGGTCAGACCTGGCGGGAGGTGTTCCCGCCTGCAGGAGTCGGGATCAGGCAGTCCGGAAACAACGGTGGCGACGGGTTTACCGCCATTGTTATTTCCGGACCGCCTGAGTTATAATGAGGCCCAATGTTTCCCCATTGCCATTACAATGCTATAGTACTGTCAGTAAGTCGGGTACAACGGGCATACTGTGCACAACATTACTCAAAAATGCAAGCATTTGCATTTACCTAAAATGGCTCAAACAGCCAGGCTACGTTCAATCAACGTGTCGTTGTTCACGTGAAGCACTATGCACCATGCCAATTATACTCTGTAAAGCTGAAGTGGTATGGCAGTGCAACTTCTGCCCGAAAGCAGATTGTCCCGACAAGCAGCAATAGCTGACCCTATACTAGGAGGTAAGGGGCGGCGGACAAAATGTCACTTTGCATTGCCTGAAATCCCTTGTGCTGAGCTAGTGTGACTTTCTACAAATCATTTGTGCTAGGTCCCTTAACAGAATTCCCTGAGGGTTGAATCTCCTTTCTATGTATTTGTTAATCTTCTGTACGATTGTTAGGCAGAATTATATGCAGTACCCTTTGGGAACACTACACACAATTAAGACTACAATTTACAGTACAATTTCACCTTTGGTTCAAGCCTGTACAACACAAGAGTAAGGGCCTCATTACACGGAAGGCGGTGATCCAGGGTGCTATTAGCACCCTGGACCATGCCGGTAAATTACCGGCACCGCCTTGGCGGAAAGGGGATTTACCGCCCCATTCCAAGGTCGGTGGGGCGGTAAATCCCCCTTCCGCCATTGCCCTTCCCCATTCCCATTTCTGCCCCATAGGGTGTATGGGAATGGGGAAGGCGCTAATTACGGCACCGCAATTTTGCGGTGCCGTAATTAGCTCCGAGGTCCCTTAGCGGGTTGGTTTTTAACGCCTGCAAAAAGCAGGCGTTAGAGCACCAACCCGCAAAGGGACCTCGTAGTACGGCGGTAAGGGTTAACGGTCACCGTTGCCATTAACGGTGACCGTTAACCCTTACCGCCGTCCGTGTAATGAGGTCCTAAGTGAGCAGTACAAGGAGTTACACAAAGGGACAGCTATTACCATGGTTCAGGCAAACACTGACTCACGGTTTCTAAGTAAAAGAATATATATTGATTTACTCAACAGTTGTATAACATTTCACTATTCTAAGCAAGTCAAAAATCACAATCATAAATACACCACACCACTTCCCTTAAATTCCAGACAAGTCAAGCTCACAAATGAAGTGGGAGCAAAATGGCACTCCAGCAATTCAAAAGGGAGGGAAAGACAAAGTTATTAGAAATTAGGCAGATCTAACAGATAAGTAATCAGGGCAGTAGAACAAGAGAGACGATAAGGTTAAAATCAGATAGAAAAGGCTTAGGGCCAAAGTCAATGGTTCAAAAGTATTTTGCTCAAAATAATAGGGTTCAGTCTAGTTTGCGGTAAAGTTTGTGGCACAGATTCCAGACGAGGTTGGTTGGTAAAAAGTTTGTTCAAAGAGAAGAGAAGGACAAGCCCTCGGATTGGAGAAAGATTTTAAACACTTTCACCGCGGCTAACCGAAACGGACAACCGGATTTGCACAGTACCGTAAAACGGAGAGGGAGCTGTAGCTGAGGCGGACGTTCCTGGTGGTTCCTACAGGCTCACGGTTCCTGAAGCGACTGTCGGACTGACACGAAGTAGGAAGACTGGAGGGTCCTGCACCACCCAGGGAAGAAGCCGGCAGCAGAGCAAAACAACGAATAAATGGTGTGCTCTTTAAAACCCAAGCAGGGTCCGATCTTCCTGGCTATCCGGCCCACTGTAGCTCTGTACAGCGAATTCGACCAGAGGAGGGGTCCTGGCTTGTAGTTTGGGCAAACTGGTTGGTCCCACCAGCTCAAGGGAAGACGTTTCCTGGAGGACCTTCTTTGTCGTCGGATTTGGAGATTCGGGCCTGCAGCAAGGCTTCAGCAGGCGGTTCAGTCGTGGTAGGGGTGCTCTTCTTCCAGTTCCTCATTGGTTCTTTCATTCCAGTGGGGACTCTGCTCTTCCAGTCCCGGAGACCTGCTTTGTATGCTGTTTTCCCCCATTCATACAGCCTGGCTGTCAATCACACAGCAGGGTGGCTGGCCTGGCAATGCCAGTCCCCTTAGCCAATCAGACAAAAGTGAGACTTGGGTTACTAAGGCAACCCATGGCAGGGGTCCGAAGATCCCCCCCTCACATCCTGCCATCCCAGAATATCAGGCACCTTAAGGAAGGGTTCTGTGCAGAACCCCACGAAAAGACAGCGAACAAAGGAATCATTCCCGGTTTGACGCACAGAGCAAAACATGAGAAAGACTTTAACAAAAAGAAATGGCAACTAAACCCAACTGGAGCCAAAATAAAATGTATTTGGTCAAGCAGGTTTATGTTTGAGGCTAATATAATAGCTTAAAACATTACCAGGTATATATGAGATAATTGCGGTAGAAAAGTTAGAATATTTACCACTGCCATCAGCCAAGTCTTAAAGTTAAGGGAGCGAAACAAGGCTCCAAGGGGCACAGACAAAAGGGATAAGAGTTAACCCTTTCCAATACTCCATGTAAGATGGGGTGTACTGGGTCTGTGGTTTAAAGTGAGTATATAAAGTTAATGGCAACTTTACCTGTTTCTGGGGGACAGTAGTCAGCCCCAGAAAAATGCAGTCAGTGGGAAGTCTCAAAGACAACCCTGTGTCCCTGCACTGAAGGTGCTGTGTAACACACACAAAAGTGGTGCACATGGAGTAGGTGAGGCTCCAGTGCGCAAGATCACACAAACAGTAAAAATACACACAGCAAAACACATGTAAGAGTGGGAAAAAGGCTCACACTCTTACCAGGTGAAAAATAAATCCTAGAAATCCAGCAAAGCTGCTGGGGGACTCTTTAGGTAAAGGAAATCAGCCATTTGTGAGAATTCTCCCTAACAACGATTACTAGAGTAAATCTGGGTGTAAGCAACCACCCTCAGAGGAGCACCACTTGGCGCTGTCATGAGCTTCATCTTCTCACCAATCCTTTTTAACCTTTACTTGGAGCCTTTGGGTACTCTGCTCAAAGATCTCAATATAACCATCCACTAATAAGTGGACAAAACTCAGTTGTACATGAGAGTAAATATCACAGAGGTCATTATTCATCTCTGCGATTACCTAGCCATCATCCAATCCTGGATGTCGACTGCCTACCTTAAAATAAACACAATCAAGCAAAAGGGCTCCTGGTACTGACCCTATTCTGCCCAGGAGGGCTCAATATCATCACATACAATTAAAAGGGTCAATGAAACAGAAACTGCTCTTTGTAGCATGTAGCACGCATAGGACAACAGATCAAATGAATAATATCTGGTCTTGCACCTTTAGTTATTTAAACAAATTTCATCTTGATTCAAAGACATATTTTTTCTGAGCGATACAACACGGAACACCAATTTTCAACAAATAAGGCAAAAGAGATTGCAGCACATATATCGACAAGTTACATTACTTGCAGTGAAGTACATAGAGTTAACAGAATACAAATCCTACTGTCGAGATCAAGCACGAGAGGGGTCATAACACATAACCAAATGCAGTGGTTTCACAGAATGAACAGAATTGCAAAACAACAGTGAATATATTATAACACTGTGACCAAAAGGTCAATGACAATGTCTACACCACAGTGTTTCGGCCCTTCTGGGGCTGGAATATAGCCCTGTTATTATGTGGGCCTTCGTCAGGACAAAAAGTCTGTGACGTCTGGGTGTTCAGTGGATGTGTGTGGGCACAACGTTCAACCACGGGAAGCTGTGTGGCAAACTGGACAAGTCAGATGTCACTAGATGTGAGGATCTTGTCACGGGGCACCTGTTCAACCTGTATCTAGGCAGCTTAAATGGAAACAAAATGGCTGAGAAGTGAATCATTCAGATTAAAGTTGAGTTTGTTTAGGCACAGGGCTTGAATGAATCAGTGATTCGCTTGGGTGCAGATTCATATCCAGGAATCACCGATCCAGCATTCACTGTTTTCATTCAAGCACCATTTTTTTAGCAGGTTTCTGAGCAACTAGCAACCAGTAGCGGGCGGCGCCCACTTCTGCCTGTCCATATGGATAATAGAAAAATGCAGGTTCTGCCGCATGACATTTTGGCATAATGTATGCTTCCCAGACACAGAGTCCACCTGTGCCTACACAAACTCAACTTTAATATGAATGATTCACTTCTCAGCCATTTTGTTACCATTTAAGCTGCCTAGATACAGGTTCAACAGGTACCCCGTGACAGGAGCCTCACATCTAGTGACATATGACTTATCCAGTTTGCTACACAGCTTCCCATGGTCGAGCGTTATGCCCACACGCATCCACTGAACACCCAGACGTCACAGTCTTTTTGTCCTGACGAAGGCCCACATAAGAACAGGGCTATATTTCAGCCCCAGAAAGGCCAAAACACTGTGGTGTAGACATTGACTTTGACCTTTTGGTCGCAGTGTTATAATATATTCACTGTTGTTTTGCAATTGTGTTCACTCAGTGAAACCACTGTATTTGGTTATGTGTTATGACCCCTGTTGTGCTTGATCTCGACAGTAGGATTTGTATTATGTTAACTCTATGTGCTTCACTGCAAGTAATGTAACTTGTCGAGATATGTGCTGAAATCTCTTTTGACTTAAGTGTATCAAATTGGTGTTGCGTGTTGTATCGCTCAGAAAACATGTATATGTCTTTGAATCAAAATGAAATTTGTTGAAATAACTAAAGGTGCGAGACCAGATTTTATTCATTTGATCTGTTGTCCTATACGTGCTACGTGCAACAAGCGGCGGGTTAAAATAAACACATCCAAGACTGAATTAGTCCTCATCAGTCCGCCCGCTAACAAAAAACTTGTCCAACAATGGCTGAATGATATATGCCTAGAAGGATTTGATCCACAACTCTCAGACTCAGCAAAATCCTTAGGCTTCACCATTGACAGCAGCCTCTCCTTCCAGAAACACACAGCCAAGAAGGTGTAAAAAGCCTGGCTCAGAATCGCTACCCTTTGAAAACCCTTCATCCTACAGCAGGACTTCCGGACCACAGTGCAGGCCCTTGCGGTCTTGCACATCGATGAGGGAAATTCTCTCCGGACATGGATCCCAGCTGCTCACTTGGCTCCCCTAAAAGCAGCCCACCACGCCGCAGCATTATCTTATTACAGGAGCATGGAAATTTGACTAAATTACCCCATCCTACGCAAACTACATTAGCTTCCACTCAAAGCCAGCATACTGTTCAAGACTGCATGTATTATCTACAAAGCGGTCAGGAGTAGCACACCAGCGTGCCTGGATGCTAAGCTCCACATAGTTTTGTGTAGCAAATCGACTAACCGGCTTGAATCCCAACTCGACTGAAAAGAGAAGACCCGCAAACAATCCTTCCCTTGTCACGCACCCACCGGCTGGAACTCAATCCCATTGTGGACTCAGAATTCTCCAATTTCGTAAATCTCCCAGAACATGGGTCTTTCAACAACACCCGACCAATGGCTAATTCCAATGGACACACATATCAAGCACAGATCTCACAGTACTGATTTACTGTTAAAAGATGCAGCCCAAATGCTTGCTACCCACACTCTGTACATCGCTCTGCTGCTCCCGAGCTAGGTCCACGCTTTAAACAATAAAAATAAACATAAAAATAAGCTGACAAGCAGCAAACATAGAGACACTACAAGGGGGAATAGCACTTGACCTCAAGCGGTATACACCTATTCAACAGCCTAGCCTCTCACATCACACTTAATATAAATAATAAATGTCCTTTATCTATTAAAAGTCCTCACAATATTCAAATGCAATGATTTTGTCTTTCAACTGTAACATTGCCTCATAGATGGAATGGCTGTTCTTATCTGCTCGCTTCCTCGCCTGTCCTCCGTCAAAGTCGCGCAGCTGCGCTTCTCCCAGAATGTTCAAAACCATTCAATAAACGCCTATGAACCAGCAATAACTTTCCTGTTAGGGAGCTAATTCAAAAAAATCAATCGTCATTTGGTTCTGCTGACTAGTGCCTTACTTCCTGTTTTGTAATGAAGATAAATAGGATAGAGAGGGCTCATCCAAACTGCTGTGGCAGCCATTAACCATTAATAGGAGAATGATGCAGAAAAGGCATTGGAATTTATAGCTGAGCTTGATAGCCCATTAATCCAACAGAAGGGGCAATTTTATGCTAGATTTTAATGTAATACATTTGCATTTAATCACATTGATTAAACATGTCTATGGTAGACCAGTGATCCAGACTGGAAGAAAAATGTGTATTTTATGAGTGAAGATATTTTCAGAGAAATTCTATCTTCTCTCTACAACACCATAAATGTGCTAACTCCTCTGTTTTGTATCATTCACATCAATACTTGCTCTCATCACCTTTCATACAAGACAGCATAAGATACCCTGTGGCTGGTCCACCTTGAGTCCAGTCCAAGGCGCTAAGGTCAGTGAGCTAAGTACCCACCTTGGACATTAGGACATACTACACTTGGCAATTTCGAATCCCTGAAAGGGCAACGCAGCCCTGCATTCTCCTGTGGCTGATACAGTGCTTAGTGGGAGCAATATGTCATGAAGCAATATGTATGTGTGTGTGTTTGTTGTCTATATATACTTGGTATTATGAGGCATGTGCTCATTATCTTTGTCGTTAAGGCTTACACATTGTTATCTTATCAGTATGCTTAAAAAATACCCCTTCCTTTTGCTATGTTGGGCATTCTGTACCAGGCTGCTGAACATAGATGTATGTTGTTCCCTTTGTCCTTAGCGCGCGTTTATGCTATCCTTCTTGGTCTGCCTTGAATCTCATAGAAAGGAGGACGTTATTTCTGAGTACAAGCAGCAATATATGTTGACGCCATTAATTATATATATGCATACGATGCTGACTTTAGGAAAAGGCTGAAGCACACCTCTTTATGTCTCCTAACAAGGTCAGCTCTCGATGAACTTTCGTCAACTATATCACGGTGGGGGGCGCTAGAGAGCCCGGATCCAAGATGGCCGCATCTCTCTAAGCTCTGAGAAGGGCCTGAGTTGAGGGGAGATTGCACCATAACCCATCGGGCTTATATGTGCAGTGGAAGCACGGAAGCCCAGCTGATCACAGCAGCAGTGTCCAGACTGAATCCTGATTCTGGCGGAGCCCGGCAACTTGCTAAACAGCCTTGAGGCCCGGTGGCAGTGAAGCCACACCTCCACCCAGGCCTGGCTGAGGAACTTCGACAGTGAACGAGAGCCAGAGGAGCCTGAACCCCTTGAAGAGCGACCAGCAGGGCATCTAACCTTCTCTGTGAGGGTCGAGGCGCCTGGGACTGGCCTAGCTGGGATCGCACTGGAGGGCGGAACATCTGAGAAGATCTGCTCACTTGCTGTAATAATGAGCAGCAGCCCCGATATGAGCAGTTGCGGTGCGGCACCACAGACCCGACATTACTGCACCCCCGTGGGGGGGTACATCCGCCAGCGGGACTATCGGGCGCTGGGATCAGGGGCGGCTCAGAACGGCTGGATCGTTCCACCCCTGGGACTAGAAGTTGAGTTACATGTCCGGGGGCCTGCTGCGACGTTGTGAACGTCCCCGGAGGAGGCTCCGGAGCGCTCCCTGCTGTGAGCTGAGGCCAAGGACCGGAGGGTAGCCGGGACTGCGTCTGAGAGCCGGATCAGCAACACCCAGTGGAGCATGAGCCATCCAGCCCCATAATCAGTGGCGCGTGACCCCCCCTGTGAGGGAGAGCACTCAGGTTCAGCCCGCTGCTGACACAGCGTGGATGGGAGAAACGTGGGCAGTCCCGGCACCAGAGCACCGTTAATGGACAGCCCCCCTTGCTCAGCAACAATAAGCTGCAGCGCAGTCTGCACAGAGAAGTGGAAGAGCCCAACAAAAGGACGGGCTGAGCCACATACAGTGGAAGGATAGCATGAGGAAGAGTGTGGGATGAGCACAGCAAGTAGCCAGGCACTATGGTTCCCCTGGCTGACGTACAGCTGCTTCAGAACTCAATCTTGGACGGGCACTGAAAGGTAGGAGAGTGCGTGTGGCCCACCCCCTGCTTAGGATTCAGCTGAACCTCTTCAAGTGGTGATATCTCCCTTACTGGGTGAGGGGAGTCCCTGGCCCCGCCAGACACCGGGGGCACAACGAGGAGATCGCCGACTGGGCAGAACTGCGGGTGATCACTTGTCCTGGCCTCAAGGAGGAGCCGCACAGAAATCCTGTGTCCCTGAGAGGGACAGCATTGGTGGCATACACAGGTCCTGTTGCTGACTGGATAGAAACACAGGGGTCATCCTCATGACCCCGTGACCTGTGGGGTTGGGCACGCCCGGACCCTTATGCTCAACAGTGTGCTGAGTGGGTGCGAGGTGCGCTCTCCATCTGCATGAACCATAGCTGGCTCACCTAGCCCCTGAGTCAGTAATGAGACGCAGGTAGAATCCATCTAGGAAGCCCTAGGATATTGTAGCCCACCAACAAACCGGCAGGACCCACTCTGAGCGGGATATTTGTGGGCAGAAATACAACAGTGGGGACTGAAGGAGGTTGCATGGCGAAAGGGAATAAGAGGTAGTCCCGTCTAACCTTTTCCCAGAAAGAGGGGCTAAACAGAGGAAGTGAGAGGATAATGGAACTCCATGCTGAAACAGCCAAGGGTCCCACCCCGAGAGGAGACCACTCCCCTACATGCTCAAGCGACGGACCTCAGCAATCGGAACTAAGCCTAGTCTTAGCTGAAATGAGATCAGGCTTTGCCTCTGTGAACACTAAACTGGATGGATTGGCGTACAAGGTGGACAGGATTCAGGAGCGCATCGAAAAAAGAAAGCAGGAGGATTTCGGAATTCGAGCACCGAGTGGGGGCCCTGGAAGATGCTAGTGGAGAGACTGCGCAGGCCATTCAGGAGCTCCAAAGGGATGTTAGGCTGATTAAAGAAAAGAATTAGGACCTCGAGGCGTGTTCCTGAAGGAACAACATCTGCGTTGTAGGAATTCCTGAATCGGTCCCCCAGCGAGACATGGAGACCATTATGGAAACATTTATAAAAGAGGTCCTACAGGATCCCCTGCTTTCGGACCAGTTCCTGGTGGAGAGGGCGCATCGGGTGTCTCAAATTGCACCCAGGCCTGGCGACAGCCCTCGCCCTGTCATTGCAAGAATGTTAAATTACAGAGATCGAGACACTATACTGTGCAGGGCCAGAGAGTTGGTGGAGCTCCTGTATGAAAACTCAAGGATCTCCCCCTACCCAGATGTTACTCCGGTGATCCAGAAAGCCTGCCTCACCTTCTTGTCAGCCAAGAGGGCCCTGTGGGACCAAAGAATGCAATAGTTTATGCTGTACCCATCTAAGCTGCAAGTTCAACATGGGGGTCAGACCCACTATTTCACCGACTCCGGTGTGGTGCATGAATTAGTCGAGTCGCTTCTGAAGAACCAACCCAGGCCACAACAGCGAGGTGCTAGCAAACAGGTAGCCGGAGTGGAACTATAAGGACTACGAGACGTAGACCCATGTAGACCCACTCCTTGCAGGAGTCATGCTGGGACTAAAATATTCCTCTATGGACGCTGAACATGAACACTAGTAAGGACATGTAATTAATCAGTCCAGCAGCAATATGTGAGTAATGCTATTGTGATCTCCCCCCAAGGGCTGGGAGATGATTGGTCACTTGGGTCGCGTTACCTGGTGCCCCCGGGCAGTGCCCCATGGAGAACCCATTGTTGAAGGGAACTGGGAGGAGAGGTATTCCACTGCAAGTTGCGGGAGTGCAGTGTGGGATGGGGAGGGGGAAACTGGGATGTTCTAAGTTGTGGGGGGAGGAAACCGGATTAGGTTTGGGGGGTACATTGGGGAAATTGTTTGAAAACGGACTCACATCGCATGGTTATAGGAATTGGTAGAGGTACGTCTAGCGCTCCGTCGGTAAAACACCAGTTGCACACACATGAGATACTAAGTGGCTGTGAAAGTCTAGGTACGGAGCAACAGCTGCACAGTCATGTAGTACGAAACTGCGATGACTGTCAAGATACTTAGCTGGAATGTTCGAGGCCTGAACAATCCGTGCAAGTCCTGCAAGGCGGTACAGTTCTGTGAGAGGCATGGCACCAAGGTGGTTCTTTTGCAGGAAACTCACCTGAGGGGCAGCGAGAACGAGGGAGTCGTCAGGTCTTGGGGGTGGGCTTGCAGATACTACACTTCCTACTCCACTTACTCCGCCGGTGTGATGACACTGCTGCACAAGTCGCTGGGTTTTCGCGTGGCCGAGGCAATTATAGATCCTAACGGGAGATTTGTCGTAGTATCCGGCTCCCTGGGGGCCACAATGGTCACATGTTTCAACGTTTATGTACCTAATGTGGATGACCCGTTTTTTTTTTAATCACTTGTAAATAAAAGTCATAGGTTTCTCCATAATTGCTAGGTTTGGGCGGGAGATTTCAAAACAGTGCTCGATCCGACCAAAGACAGGTCAGCAGTAGTGGAACGTCCTCGCTCCAGGGCAGCTGAGGTGTTACTCGGGTGTATGCGGGACTTAGAGCTGGGAAATGTGTGGAGGCTGCTGTACCCAGATGACAGGAAATACTCATTACATTCATCAGGCCAATGCACTTCGTCAAGACTTGATTACATCCTGGCTGGACCTTTGATGGTCCATCAGACGTCCGATTGCACCCTTCTTCCCAGAACCCTTTCGGAGCACTCCCCGCTACTCTGATTGCTGCGCCCAGAGGAGGGAAGAGTGCAACGTCCCTTCTGGAGATTTAAACCAGCTGCATTATCGGACTTAGTTTTTAAGAGTGAGGTCCATGAGCTAATTAAGACATGTTTTAGTGTGAATTTGGGATGCATACATGAGATGGGCATGATCTGGGAGGCCTTTAAGGTGTTGCTCCGAGGAGGATGCCTCTCCCTTGAACTGGGGGTACTAAAAACCATCCGCAGACAACTAGTTGAAGAAGAAGAGAAAATGAAAATTCTTGAGAGGCAGGTAGATGAAGGAAGGGGGCTCGGTCCCTTAGCTGGCCTGCGAGAGGAATTGGGTAAATTCAATGACTTAGCTGACAGAGAGGTTAAATATTTCACCCACCCAGCGATGGCCCGCAGATACGGAGAAGAGGGCAGGCCTGGCAAGCTGTTAGCAATGATGATACACAGCGAGAGGGGCAGTACAGATATAGCAGCAGTCAGAACCCCTGAGGGGGACGATGGTGGTGACACAGGCCGACATTGCAGAAACGTTCTGCTGGTACTACGCAAAGCTGTATTCCTCCAAGAGATGACACCTAGAGGTGGACCTTGAGGGGTATGTAAAGGAAGCCACCCTCCTGGTATTGAGCAAGGAGGAGGCCCTGGCATTGAGCTCCCCCATCACCCTTGACAAAACCACTGGCATGATCCAAGCTCTCCCCGCCTCCAAAGCCCCCGGCACGGATGGAATCACAGCCAAGTTTTATAAAAACTGGGGTCCGGATATGGATCGGCACATGCTGAAGGTGTGGGAGGAGGGAATGAAGGAGGGGTGCCTTCCCCGACCATGCGGGAGGCAGTAATAAACTTAATTTAAAAACCTAACAAAGATCCCCTAAACTGCGCCTCATATTGCCCTATTTCATTACTAAACCTGGACACGAAAATCTTTGATACGATTCTCGCAGACAGGCTTCTGCCACACATATCACGCATCATCCACGTGGACCAGTCGGGCTTTATACCTGGCAGATCGACCTCATCCAACTTGCGCCGGCTGTTTGCGATCTTGGCCCAGATTGTCCCTGAATTACAAGCGGCAGCAGCATTGTTGGACATGGGGAAAGTGTTTGACTCTGTGGAATGGGATTTCCTGTTCGGGGTACTGCGCCAGATGGGCACTCGCCCTTACTACCTGGTGGCTGTAAAGCTTTTGTATGCAGGATCAAACACATGTATTGCGATTGGTGGCATGAGATCTAAACCCCTTATGCTGGGCCAAGGGACCAGGCAGGGCTGTCCTCTCTCACCCCTAATCTTCGCTTCGGCAATTGAGGTGCTGGCGGCGAGACTACAGAAATATCACAGGGCTTGAGGCTTAGCGACGGGCCGCTCCAGGGAATTATGATATGATATGATATTTTATTTGTATCACGCCCGTACACAAGTGTTTCAGAGCGTGACAAGGCAAGCGAGGGGCACAGGGGTGAACACAACACCATTGAGAACGCGCAAGTGCATGGGAAAAGGAATGGGGAAAAGTGCATGGAAGGAGAGAGTGGAAAGTGCAGAGCAGAGGAGAAACAGATAAATAATAAAACATACAAATAAATAGATAATGGAGGCAATTAACAGTGGTAGTGCAGCCAGCAAGTGGCAAGTGTTGTGTTTACGGCAGCAGAACTGGGTAAGTCTGATAAGTGCATAAAAAGAAGAAAATGGGGGCGGTGGGGGACTGTATGGGTACAGATACATTCCCCAGTGCAAGGGGTGGGCAGGAGGCAGTCCAGGAGGGTGCCAGGGTGAGCAGGTACCTGGGCCCAGGGGACAGAGGGTGGCCAGGTGCAGAGTGCCAAGAGAGAACAGATCAGCAGGGGAGAAAAGGAGCAAAGGCAGAGGCAAAGAGGAAGGTCTTGAGGTGCTTCCGGAACCGGAGATGGTTCTCCTCAAGTTTTAGAGTGGCAGAGAGGCTGTTCTAGAGGGAGGCTCCAGCCGAAGACAGAGTCCTACCCCCAGCTCGTTTCTTTGAGAAACGACTGACCCTGAAGGAGTTCGAGGTAGAGGAGTGAAGAACTTGAGAGGGGAGGTAATTGCGACGGGACAGTTGAAGGTATTTTGGACCCAGGCCCCAGAAAGCCTTGTGGACAATGCAGAGGGTGTCACTTTAGTGTTGCTTAGTGTTAATGTTGCTAACCTATGTCCTGGGGGGCCTTCTATCTCTTAGAGTGCCAGATAAATGCAAATTTGACCCAGTGGCATGTACTATTCGTGCATGGAAGTGGGTTTAGCGGAGATTGAGGATCGACGTCCCCTTCGACCCGGGAATTGCGATGTGGAATGTGGAGACGATAGCCCCAACCTGCGATGCATCTATTGCTGCTGACTGGCGGGGCGCAGGGATACATCACATGGGAGATATGTACCCAAATGAATCCTTTGTTACCCAAGAACTATTTACAGAGAAAATGGGAGGGGGCCTGCACCGCCGATTATAATACCTTCGAATGAGGGCAGCCTTCAAACATTGGTCCCCGGTATTCTCGGAACAGCCGCCCACTACCCTGCTTTTGCAGTACATCGTGAATTACCCAGGAGGGTGGTTTCAGCATTATATATGAGAATTCAAAGCAATACGCCACAAGTGACCTTGAAGTGTAGGCAACGTTGGGAGGAGGACGCTGGGGCCCCATCACGGATACACAGTGGGCGGTGCTGTGCGAAAAAATACTCATAAAGGGGCCTTTAATACACAAGTACAGTTGATCCAACTGAAAACACTACACCATGCATACATAACCCCGGCTCGTATCAACCGGTTTGATAGCTCAGGCCGGCCCGCTGCTGGCGCTGTGGGCACGTCCCGGCTGACTTCCTCACATGATGTGGGCATGCACCAAACTATGCTCCTTTTGGGAGGGGGTGGTGGAGTGCTGCGCTACAATCCTGGGGCAGGTTATCCCCTGTGAATTACCGTTTTGCATGTTTGGGTGGTCCCCGAAACTCCCTAAGCAGCACCGAAAACTGCCCATAACTTGCATGATAATTGCTAGACAATGTATCCAAATGAAATGGAGCAGTTCAACGCCCCCGGGATGAAGACATGGCTCAGGGACTTAACGTGGCACAATGACATTGACAAGGAGTATGTGAGCTTGTGTGGTTACCAAAACAGGCCAAAAGACATTTGGGGTCCTCTCACTGCTTACCTATTATCCCTAAGCCCTGAAGCGGGAGACTAAACGGCATGGGCCGGGGCGGGTTCTGCACTGGTTGAGAAATCATACTTACTGGTTGTTTTATTTTTCCACCTCTTCTACTGACGCTGGAGGGGATGTTGGGCGTGTACGCTTGACTGTGACCTGCTACGTAGCCACATGTAACCCATGGTACTAATGCAACACACCCTATGTGCCGCTAAGCCACCCAACAGTTATGTTAACTTATGTATGGACACCATTATGTGATGCAACAATGATTATGTACTGACACTATGTGATGTGAGTCTTTAATAAAGAAAGTTAAATAAAACGATATGTTTGCTTGTTTTATTATTTATATAGCACACCAGACCCAGGGGTATTCGGGCGCGAAGACATGAAGAGGGTTGTTCAACTTGTGTTACAGAATCAACATAATATATACAGTACAGCCATGGTTACAATGCTATATACAGGCACAAACGTGGAAAAAGCAAACAAAAACAAGGTATATACAATTAGTGGGAGGAATACCTAAAAAGGCAGAGCATATATACAGTGGATCCCTGAGAGGCTGGTGTGGTGTGGTTAGACATCATGTTCCTTTAACCAAAGAATGAGGTTGGATCTGAATTGTAAGTAGGGGAGATCTTCCCTCAAGGCAGGCGGAAGGAAGTTCCAGTGTTGAGCTGCTTTGACGGGGAAGCTACTCCCACCAGATTTAGTGAGCCTAAATTTGGGTACCAGCAAGAGGTTGGAGTTAGCTTTTCTTAGGGGGTGTGCCGCTGTTTGTCTGGTAAATCTGTCTACTAGGTATTGGGGTGCTGCGTGGTTAAGGAATTTGTGTGTCAGAGATGCCATTTTAAGGAGTATTTTGTCTTTAGTGGAGAGCCAGTTGACGGATCTCCTGAGGTCTGATATATGGGCGTTTTTAGGAAGACTAAGGGCAGCGCTTAGTGCATTGTTTTGAAGGGTCTGAATTTTGGAGGTGATGTAGTTGTTGCCTATATATAGAGCATTACAGTAGTCTAATTTAGACAAAACTAGTGCTCTAGCAAGGGTGACGCAATTATTGGGGGAAAGGAAGGGTTTGGTTGCTCTGGTTAACTTGCAGGTATAGGATGTGACTGAGGCCATAGAGTTTACTTGTTTGCCAAATGTAAGCGTGGAATCCAAGTAAAAGCCGAGGGTTTTGACTACTTTGGCCACAGTTATGTTATTGGTGTCAATTATGAAGGAGGCATAATTGGGACCGAGTTTTTTAATATTGGAGGGTGAACCCAGGATAAGGAGTTCTGTTTTGTCATCATTCAGGCATAGTCCATGGGAGGCCATCCATGCCTGGATGATGAGGTAAACTCTGTTCACAAAGGCCAAATCCTTGTCATAATCGCCCGTCAACGGGATGAGGATCTGTGTATCGTCTGCGTAATTAGTGTAAGTGATACCTAGACCATCTAGATCATCGAAAAGGGGCTTTGTGAAGATATTGTACAGAGTGGGAGATACGCACGAACCCTGGGGTACACCACATGTGATGGGAATAGGGTCTGCTAGGGGAGAGAAAACCCTCATGGTCCTGTTATTGAGGAAGGACGTGATCCAAGCGACTGCCTCTTGGGAGAAGTGGGCTGCGGTGACCAGATGGTCATAGAGTATTGAGTGGTACCAGATCGAATGCGGCAGAAAGGTTGAGGAGTAACAGGAGTGACGTCTTGCCTTTGTCCCTAAGTGTGTCAATTTGTGCTTTGTGGTCTAGGAGTGCAATCTCAGTACCATGTTGCGGTCTGAAGCCGGACTGGCGAACTCCAAGGAGTTGGTTAAGTTCCAGATGATATTGAATTTGTGAGTATGCTACTTTATCCAACATTTTAAGTAAGAAGGGCACAGTAGTTATGGATCGATAATTGGTTGGGATGGCTGGGTCCAAGATTTGTTTTTTGAGGAGGGGAAGGACCCACAAGTGTTTTAAGTTGCTGGGTATGGTGCCAGTTGAGAATGAGGCATTTATGAGTTTAGAGATGAAGGGTGAGAGTTCACAGGCTGCGTCTTTTATAAATTGTGCTGGGCACAGGTCACCCTGACAATTGGACGGTTTAAGGGTGAGGATGACTTTCTCAACTTCTTTAA
Source organism: Ambystoma mexicanum (assembly GCF_040938575.1). Classification (NCBI taxonomy): domain Eukaryota; kingdom Metazoa; phylum Chordata; class Amphibia; order Caudata; family Ambystomatidae; genus Ambystoma; species Ambystoma mexicanum. The sequence continues at coordinate 409,712,123 of NC_090923.1, read as the reverse complement.
TAGAGACTTTTCGGAAGTGGAAGTTGGGGGTGTCTGGTCTATGAGGAGTTGGGATAGGTTGCAGAGTAGGTGGGAGGTTTGTGGCAGTTTTAGGAGTGATATCTTTGATATTGGTTTTGGGAGCAGTGATAGTACTTTTCTTGTTGTTAATCTTTGCCTGGAGCATTGTGACCTTATTGGCCAGGGCTTCTTGTATACTAGTGCACCAGATCTTATCTTTGAGGCATGAATCAGGTGTTTGGATAGGGGATTCTACTTCTTTCAGGATCGCGAACAATTCTTTGGTGTTAGATTTAGCTTGAGAAATTCGGGAGTTATAGGACGTTTGTTTAGCTAGGATAATCTCTTTTTTGTAAAGGGTGGCTAGTGTGTTCAAGTTGTTTTTGTTGGCGTCTGAAGGGTTTGATCTCCAGATTTTTTCACTCAGACGTTTCTTTTGTCTTATGTCTTTCAGGAGGGGCGTGAACCACGTATTTAGGTGTTGGCGGGGTTTGCTTTTTCTGATTTTCATTGGTGCAATGGCGTCTAGAGAGGCCAACATCACTTTGTTGTAGATATCTACCATGGTGGCTGGGTCAGCCTGATCTGAGATGGAGTTTAAGGTAGGTAGGATGAGGGGGATGAGGTTTTCAGGTGTTATGTTTCTTTTATTTCTGGTGGGAGCAGTGGGAGCTACGAAACTTTTATTTAGTGGTGGTGTGGCTTCTAGGCAGAACAATATCAAGTGGTGGTCGGACCAGTGTTGAGGCAGTATGGACGTGATAGTGGTTGGGCAATTATGTTCCGCAATCCAATCAAGGATCCTGCCTTTAATGTGCGTAGGTTCCGTAATCTTTTGGGAGAAACCTAATTCCTCAAGGGCGTTGTTAATCTGTAGGGCATTGGCGTCTCGTGTGTCATTAAATCTGAGGTTGAAGTCTCCTAGGATGAGGCATTTAGTGGAATATTTTAAGTTATTGGATAATAGGTTCATGAGGTCTTCCTCAAAGGAGCCTACGGGTCCTGGTGGTTGGTAGATTAGGTGGATGGTGATAGTTTGGTTGTTGGCTATAGTGTGTTTGGCTGTTAGGGTTTCACAGGAGTTAGAGTTAGTTGGTGCAGATAGTCTTAACGTTAAGTTATCTTTAACAATTATAGCAAGGCCGCCACCTCTAGAGGTGGTGCGATCCAGTTGTATAAAGGAGTAATTATCTGGGATGGCTAACATGATAGCTGGACCTGCTGCGGGATGGAGCCAAGATTCAGTAATAGCTAGGAAATCTAGGTTTTCGTTTTGGATTATGCCCGTTATGTCTGTGGCATGGGCTACCATAGAGCGGGCGTTTATTAAGGCACCTTTTATGCCAGGATGTGTAGGTGGGGCAGGGGGTGGCTGGACAATTTGTTGGCTATTTGGGGAGGGGATATCACTGTGCATAGATACTGCTTCAGCAGGGAATGTTTTTCGCTCTACCAAGCTAACAACATAGCATACCATATATGTATGTATGTACAGTGGCGTCTCCAGGAATCAAATTTAGGGGGGGGGGGGGCAGAGGTAGCCATACACAAAAGTAGGGGTGGCGTCCATAAAAGGGCAATGTGTATGCATTCCTCAGATTGGCACACACATTTTTACAGCAAACAATTCTGTTGGATACCCATCAAAAATTGTAATACTTCTGATGCCCAGGAATCAACTGTAAGCAGAATGCCATGAATCATAGGTCAGTAGAAATTACACCAGTTGTAATATTGAGCCTGGGGAACATGCAGTGCACAGCATTGGGATGGGAAGTGCCAGAATATAAAAAACAGAAGTAGTTGAAAGGTGTTAGCCCCAAATGTCACGTTACTTCAAAGTATACTGTAGTGTTGATCAAATGCTGCAGGGTGCTGTCAATTTACAGTGGCCTGTGTAGCTCAGTTATGGGGAGCTGCTCATACAAGTGCTAGCCTGATTGAGGCAATGTTGACAATACGCCATTGATCTCTTAAATACAGCAATGTTCAGCGCAATGTGCCAGCCGAGCATAATACTCAGTCACAGTCAACATAATGCTGATTCCAAAAGTGCCATGTCAGCCTTGCCCACACCTGCCACTGTATGACACGTTCTGATGTAAATACAGCCTCAAATCCACTAATAATGACATCACAAGCCTGGACAGGCACCATATGTATTGTATACCCTTGCAGGGGTCAAAATAAAGTGCCAGGTGCAACTTCAAAAGCCACACTAATAGTATTATATTGTTGGTAGTGTCACCATATGTTAGGTAGAGCCCCAAAAGTCCAAGCTCAAATGACCCAACACAGGCTGAAAGTCACAATATGTAAGCTGTAACCTCAGATGCCATGTCCACGTGCTAGCATCATATTCTAAGTGCACATTCAAATGCCCCTTAACATATCTTATCATGTAAAAGGTGAAGCCTTGCAGCCAGTGCTGCCATCATATACAAAGTAGAGTCTCAAATGACTTCCAATAGTGCCTTCATAGCCCTGCTAATTAATCAATGAGTGAGCGCTAGCATCGCTGCAGAAAGTACTTCTCCTGAATACATACAAATGTAAAACTGACCTGATTTACAAGATTTGAATTTTTTACAAATCCGTGTATTGTCAATTGTTTTTCCCCACTCTGTTTGCAATTTAACTGGAAAGCCAAAAATCTTAAAGGCAGGACTAGAACTGAACATGCATGTTTGTGGTCACAAATTACAGAAAACCATTTACATTAATAAAGATTCAAACAGGAATTTCTGTGGATCTATACATTATCCAGGTTTATTTGGGCAACCAGTCTGGACTCAATTGCCAATGTGCCAAGATCTGATAGCCTTTCCTCTGTCATTGTTGTGCTCAGATTAGACTTTATTAACTTTAGTGCAGGAAAGCTTCTTAAACATGAAGAGCGTACTCACTGGCAAAACACAAGCAATTTTACAGAAAGGATACTGTTAATTTGGGATATGACTAGGGTTTTTATGGGATTTTAATAGGATTTGAATAGGATGCAAGGTGAAAGAGCGGGCTATGCAGTTTTTGGGTACTGGGTGATAGGATACTTACAAGGCAAGCTTGATTTCGGTAATTTTCACAGCCAGAAAGGTCTCTGGACATCAGGGCCAAGGATCTGGGCATGGGCAGCAGAGTCAAGAGATCTGGTTACTGGGTCAGCTGGGCTCTCCTGGAAGGGAACAGCTGGGCAAGGTCTGGTGACCGTGGACAGTGGGATGGATCAGCTGGGCCAAAGGTGTGGTCAATGGATTCTCCTAAAGGGGATCAGATACCTCTCCTGCTTTCTCACTGGATTATTGGGTATGCCTTGATCTGGATAGGTGGTTCTGCCTGGATATGGATAGTAGGATGTATCTCTGCTTTCCTGGATATTGGGATCTGCTTTTCAGGTGCTCGTCCATGGGGTTTCCCTGTCTCCCCCTTATATAGGCAGAGTGAAATCAGAGAATTTTACAATCTGGGCGGAAGTACTCTGGACTTCCCCCTCGAATGGGATAGGCCATGCTACAGGTGTCCCCTCCTCCCTCCGGGCTGATTGGTACAAGGGATGTGACATCACTTTATGTGGGTGCAATTCATGACACCCTTTGTCTCACAAAACTATTTTTTACAAAATGAGTTATGGAGCAAAAACTCCATATCTACACTAGTCATCATCATAAAAATCAGATAGGCAGATCCCATATTTCACAGTGAATCGAATCGTTCAATCGTCAACTCTGTGCGAGGTAGCATCGCTTTTCGGCACAATTTTGTAGTTTTTAGGAAAAATATAATATTTACAATTCTGCAAATGGCTACCCATATGCATACTAGTATTTGGCATATTTTTCCCAAGGTTAATGTCTGTGCCATTTATGCTTCACCCAGAAATGCATTTTTCCTGCCATTCCAGTTCCCAAGGTGCCAGCAAAATGCCCTGGGTCTCATTTTGCTTGTTTAAAAATCACATTAAATACTGGCATAATATCGAATTCTTGCTTATTTAGGGTGCTGGAACAAATGTCTTAATGTCCAATATCCTTTATTTCAATGAGGTAGATTTGCCATTGATTTGCCTAGATTTGCAACTGTCTCTGCCAAGCTTGGCTGGCAACACAGAACTTTTATGATGTCTTTTGAAGTTGTTGCCAGTTCCCCCTTCAGAGGGATGCTTGAGGAAATCGCACCTCACTGTTATGTCCAGCCCAACTGGCCTCCTTTGTTCATTCTGGCAGGGCTGCCGGGCAGTCTGACGAGGCCACAAACTTCCACACCTCTGGACCTTTCATGTACCCATGGGGGGCTGGTCCCCTGGTGGAGGTAATTGTTCCCATGGGAGGCGGACATCTTTGAAGTAAGTGCCTGCCAAACCTGTTCTGCTGGTTTCCCAAGTTTTTTTTCTTTTCTTTCTTTCAACAGACACCAAGTCTTTTTGGGAATAAAGATAATGTACCTTTTAGAGCAAGACCCCCATCCCCACATATTTAATCCCATTTCTGTGTGAGCACAGGCTGTCATTGCCTTTCATTTTGAAAAACCAGTCACTTGCTTTGCAAAAGCACAGTTTCACACGTGGGTTAATTATTCTTGTATGTCACTTTCCAAATGCAGTTTTTGCTGCACACAGTTTCACTGCACTCATTCCTCTGGAAAAGCTATTATAGATATGGTCAGTTTCTGAACACAGAGAGATATATTTCCAAGCATCTCTTTAAAACTGACATGGGAAAAAGAAACACTGATTCGTTTCTTTCATTTACTGCGGTTTGTGCGCGATGGTTGATAGCAAAAGAAAACACAAGCCGTGTTCAGTGGAAACCCGCATTCTTTGCCTTTAAGTGATTTCACAGTACATCAGCTGTTCTGGAAATGTATTTGCCTAATTTCTTGATACTCAGCAGAAATAAAGCATGCAACGGTGGGTTTCCGTGAAGGGCACGATTTTGTGATGTTTTAAAATGAAATCAAGAGCTAAGACTTTCATGCAGGTCATTTTCTTGTGCAGCCTGGAGTCTTTAAATGACAGAACAGCAATGCAGAGCCATTCAGAACTTAAGTTATTTTCCCTGGATTCACGTGAAGGAAAACAAAATGCAGCCATTCTTGGGGTGGGTGTTCAAATCTCGCCACCCATGTGCTAAGCAGACAAAAGCACAGCTGTTTTTGGGTGAATGTTGAAAAGGTGGTTTTATGATGAATGGAATTTCTATTGGGGCTGGTAAACATACCCCATACTGGCCAGGGTTACCAACCAATGCCGGCTTTAATTCTGTTTGCAAGTTCTCCAGGTCACATGAATAGAATGTGGCCAATGATGACAATTTCTCAAATCTGAGAAAATAATCAGATCTGGGATTTAGTGCCTGTATACCTTCCACGACCAGCAAAGAATCTTTTGAAAAGCGGGATTTTAGTTCTGAGATTATTTGGTCAAGAACTACATACACAAGGTGTTTAGTGAAATCGTCTTGTGTGTGCAGTTTTGGTCGCTGCCACATAATCTCCATTACAGCACTATTTCTTAAGTGGAAAGACAGTCAACAATCACCGCCCTTTTTTCAAGGCGGTTCAGCCTCATCATTTGTAGGTGCTGCTATATTACACTGCTCAGGTGGAATGGTCTGTCCCACACATTTTGTATGGTTTCATCCAAGCCTTGATTATGCATTTCCTCAAGTTCTTGTATGAATGTCCGTACAAGGACGACAGCTGATATTCCCTTTTAATATTGTAAGGGTGTGGAAGGAGGAGACTGACACACATGTGGCAAGATTGTTGGATATTTCTCCTCTGTGAAAGGTAGTGAGCTAAAACATGGTTGCAGACCCTCCTGAGTGGGCACCTACCCAGAGAACAGGTTATTTGACCGTTTGTTCTCGGTAGAGGGTGTCCCAGACCTGTTTCTGAACTATTGTGAGACAGGCATAGTATCAAGAGAGACACAGACTCCTAAATATGTTTTCACAACCTTTATTTCTGGAGTTGGTGTAATACCTAACTGGTCCTACCTCTAAAGGGATGGTTCCCTCAAATGATGATTCTAAGGGCCGTCAGTTCTAAGGGCCGTCGTCTGAAAATCAAAAATGAAAATCTGTCTGTGTCTAAACCTATGCTTGCCATCTCTCTTTGAGAAAAATGTGTTGTTTCAACAAAATGAGGAAACCAAGATTGGTTTCAGGAGGTCTTCTCACCAATCATAGGTTGGACAGCTTCAAAAGGATGAGTACAATCAAACTTGACTGTTCATAGGACCATCTCCACAAACAATATCATTGGGGGTCATTACGACCCGGGCGCAAAGGGATACCAGGCACCGGTAAGGACACCGGTGCCGGTAATCCCTTTGCGCCCTATTCCGAGGTCCCTTTGCGGGTCCTTCCCTTAACGCCTGGTTTTAGCAGGCGTTAAGGACGGGACCGGCAAAGAGATACTGGGGTCAATAACGGCACCGTAATTTACGGTACCGTTATTGCCGCCTTCCCCCTTCCCATTGAGCCCTATGGGGGCTCAAATGGGAATGGGGATTGACATTTTCAATGGGGACTTACCGGTCCCTCAAAGGTCAGACTAGACCGGTAAGTCCCCATTGAACAAAGGCGGACACTGTACAGGTAATGGTGCTAGTCATGGCGCTAATAGCGCCATGACTAGCACCAACCTTGGAATGAGGCCCAATGTCTTTAATGTCTCTGGGTTCCCTTCCTCAAACTTCAGTTTCTTCAGTAACGCTTAATAGTTGAGGTTCCACTTTGATAGACCTCTCAGGGTTCCCTGCCCCAAGGTTAGGCCATTTTCAAGTTCAAACACAAATACACTTCTTGGGGCTCTCAGGGTTCCCTTCCCCAAGCTTAGGCCCCTTTTGAGCCTAAAATAAAATATGAGTTCAGTTTGTCAGGCTGTCCCTTGTTTTTCATATACAGTTCCCTCAAGGGGTTAGCATCAGAGGCTTTTGAAAAAACGCCAGGTTATTTTCTCCTCCCAAGTGCGACCACTACGAACCTTAACCCCTTTCTTGGATTTATCTGCTTTCGACTTTCCTTCTTGTGCACACTGGCACCTCTCTATTCTTTGCCTGCACACTTGCACTCTCCTCTTCGTGTCCACTGGCACCTTTCTTTCCTTCTCTCGCACACCTGTGCTTTCTTTACCTTTCATGCCCACTGGCACCTTCCTTCTTGCTGTCTCGTGCAATTTCTCGACCCTTCTGTACCCACTGGCACCTTTTCCACTGTGCCGGGTCACCTGAACCCTTCTCTCTCTTGTCAGGTTGCTTGCGCCCTCCTTTGCCCTTTGTTCTTTTCCATCACATCTCTTGCACGTTCTGATTTCAGACTGTCTCTCAATCGTATTACTTTTCTCTCAATCTGCTTTCTTTACTAATTTCCTTTCTCTTTTCAGCACTATGCGGCTTCATACATTTTCTTCTGCCCACTCTGCTTCAGTCAATTGCATGCTCCTGAGTCTCTCTCAATCTCTCTCTCGGCGAGACTCACCTGGGCAGCAGCGAACAGAGACAAGCGGTTCCTCCTGGGTGTGTCAGCCTGAGGTCTCACCACCTGCCCCTCAGACATCCTTGGGCCTGACACAGGCCCCAAGGGAGCGATCAATGTGGTACCCTCCAACAGAAGCCTGCAAGAAACTCCGCTCTGGCTCTCTCGAGACATGCTGCAGCCCCTCAGACACAGCGGGCCAGCATCCCATAGCCACCCATCATGCTGCTCACTGCTCCGTGGCTTCTCTGGTACAAACAACGTCCCCAGCTCACTCATTCAGCTGTGCAGAACCACACCTTTTATAGTTTGAAAAGCAGTCAAATAGAGTCAAGTGTGTGTGATAATTAGGGAATGGCTTACTCTGTCAGTAAATGGGACAACGTAAGTTCTTTCTACGCCTGGTTTTCCTTACATTCCCCATGTTATTCCTATGGGAAATGTTCACTACTCCCGGCTGCCTCTTTCTAGTCCCTGTATTTGTTGGAAATGGGGAGGGGGTGATGGCATGAATTTGAAAATGCCCCCTGAAAGCTGAGGAAAAGGGTTTTGAGGTAGAATGAGATTGCAGGGGAGATGGCAATGCGCCAAAACCAGGTGCAGGTCTCATAACCACCACCCAAGCGTGAGCCCCATACCTGGCGACCTGCCTCCACACGGTTGCCAGACATTTCGTCGAAAAAAATTGGTCAACCAGACAAATGGTCGAACCAATTTGGTCGAAAACCACCCGCTTTTCTTCTCTTAAAACCCCTTTTTTAACTAAACGAAAACCCGAAAATAAATATATAAATAAAAAAAAAAATTCGACCATTTGGTTTTCGACCAAATTGCGTCGACCAAATTGCAGTCGACCAGTTTTTTTTCGACGAGTTGACTGGACACCCCTCCACACCACCAGAGCCCAGACCACATACTTGGAATCCTGCTCCCCATGACCAGAATGTGAGCCCCATAGCTGGCAACCTGCCTACCCTCCACCAGAATAATAATATCAAGATGGGTCACCCCCTACAACGCTGACAAAAGGGGAAGCAACAGACAATATTTAAACAGAAGGTATGTCTGCAGAAAAAAACAGTACTTAATGGACAAGGACAAAGCCAACTAATCTTGAGAGAAGTAGCCAATGTTCCCACAGACAGATCAACCCAAGGACAATAAGGTTTTGTAAAAAACTATATTCATTTTATTATCATAAAAATACAAATTGAAATTTACATCGAGCTCATAATAAATATTAGCATATTAAATTCTAAAGATAAAGTGCATCACAATAAAGTGCTTATCTACAACAAGAAGGTCATCCAACTGGGCCTTGCCGCTGCAACCCAACAGGACTGCCTGCAACCCCTAGTGAGTGAAGGGAATCACTAAGAAGGGTGGCTGGCTAGTCCCGGAGTGTGGGCGGACAGGTGACTGAGTGCAGTCAAATGGTGATAGTATGCACTTAAGCTGGCTTTGGGATGCCGTACGTCACCTATTAGAGTGTCAATAAAACTGGGCTCGCGAGTGCTGCTCTCCTTGCCAGGCCATACCTGGCAGGCAGAAAGACACCCGCGGGTACAACTCGTAGTTTGCCGGTCCGGGAACTACACGCTACCAGCAAGCTTACAGGTGCCGTAGTTCCCGGACTGGCACACTCATAATGAGGCCCAATGTCTTTTACCATATGTTATTAGGGACCTCTCAGGAGCACTGTCCATCTGTTGGAGAATGTTGGTGTGTATCTCCACATATCTCTTTCAGAGGCTGCCTCGAGTAGGCCCAGGTACGGTGGGTCATGTGTGGCTGTGGCTGAAAGTTTTTCGGACCCTGGTGGTCTGTGATTGATTGTGCTCTCACAAACGATTACTAATTCTGTGATGTACCCACAATTCTTCCATGACACAGTGCTAGCCTCATTTGCAAGCGACAGGTCACAAGTCCTAAAGAATTAAGTGGGGGGACTCATTAACATATTCACTTCAAAGTGATGTCACTGCAATTGAACATACGCATTCATAATGAACAAATGCACACGACAAAGGAGCGTTTGGTTTTCAGAAACCCTTAAAGTACGTGAGCGATATTTCCACACGAGGTTGCGAACCTTTTTAAACCTGCAAATCCATATTGAAATATTCTCTCTCTGCAGAGCAAAATCCCTATATGAGACCTTCCACGTGGTCTCGGGCATCTTTTTCTGTCCAGGGACATTGATGAACTGAGTTTGCATCCTGACTTTACAGCTACACTCAAACTGCTGAATTCATTTGATAGAAGCAAACTGTGTTTGTTTTACTCCTGGCCTAGGAAAATAGCCACGGGGGCAGCATGTGCCCCCAACTTGTGCGCTGCAGCAGAAACGTTCGGTACAGGTGGAACAGATTCCCAGCAGAGAGGGCCCGATGCTCAACAGCATCTATGAAGAGAGGTGCAGGAAGCAAACAATTTGGGAGAATTGCAGGAGCTAAACAATACCATGGCAGAGAGGATATATCTTTGCAGGGGGGTGTATTGACTGAGCAGTCCATCGTGAATAAAAGGAGGGCAGCAGGGCAACAACTTAATTTTTTTTAATGACGCCTTCCCTTAGTATTCCACCATGTCAAAGCTTGAACACAGGACCAAAACTGAAAATTCACACCAAAAACCTTTACTAATATCACAACAAAAGTCCAGGAAACAAATGGGCATGGGGGCTCATAAACGTGCCCAATACGACATATCTGAAGTGAAATATGGAAATGTAATGCAATTGCCCTTTCCCACATTAAGAAAGTGTGCATATAAAATGAGCTTTCAAGATATGAAAAACAACATCACACAGATGATTTTCTTTTACCGTTGGTGGCAAAGCATAAAACAAGCGTACCTTTGAACCCCGAGCCTGATTTACCAAGCTTTTTTTAATTGGATTTACCCATTCAAAAACGCTTTTCTAAATCAGGTACTAAGAATCTGTACTACTGCTTGTTATGTCCTGCTATCGGGGCACCGGAGCAGGACATTAGGTTGCCGGGATCACCCGGATTACGAAAGCATGCTGCGATCACGCAGCGGACCATAGGGGGCGCCCTATGGTATCCCGATCACCGGATAGAAGACAATGCTGGGGGCACCCAGCCAACAGCTGGGACAGGGGGCAGCACCCTGTCAATCCCTGGTCATAAGGACACCTTCATGGCCTGGGCGCACCCAGGCCGACACGGGACACGGCCGGTGTTGCCCAGCAGGGGCACCAGCCTCTTCCAGCAGAGTTGCCCAGCAGGGGCTCTGCTACTGCAGCTCAGGAGGGATGGCGTTGCCCAGCATGGGCGCCGTCTTGTGCCATGGCCTGACATGGTAGGCCATTTGCCAGCTGACCACGCTGCAAAGAATGCCATGGCAGGCAGGAGTCTGTTACTTCGTAAGACTGACAAGCGGGAGGCCGCTCATTCTTTTTATTGAATGCAGTCACGTGGTTACTGCTACGAGACATGAGCACAAGCCCCTGGGATATACCAAGCTCCCAGGAGGGGTGACACATTACACTGCTGACATATTCCCTTCAAACCAAAATCCTAATATGAGACATTTTATGCAGTTTAATAGTGCTTTCAAGTGGTCTTGCCAGGGAAGTACCAGTCTGTGACCCAGACAACTGTTACATCCGCCTTGCGTCCCGCTACGCGGTGACGCAAGGCATTCTAAATAAAAGCCCCGCCCCCGCTCATCCAAGAGGTGATACGCGGGATCCCGGGGTTCTCAACGTCAGCGATGACATTCTCATTCACGCGGAGAACAGGGAAGAACACGTACGACGGCTCAACATGCTACTCAGCAGGCTAGAGAGCGCAGGTCTAACGATTCAGAAGGACAAATGTGAATTCCTAAAGGAAGAGATCTCGTTCTTTGGGTACATATTCAACAGCACAGGCATCTCTGTGGATCCTCAAAAAGTAGCGGACATCCAGGCTACCTCACCCCCCACCACACCAACGGAAGTGTTCAGTTTTCTAAGTATCGCAATCTACTGCGGAAGGTTCATTCCCAACCTGGCCACACTATCTGAACCCCTAAGAGAGCTCACAAAGGCCAGCACGAAATGGTTATGGGGGCCCACCGGCCAAGAAGCGTTCGAGCAAATCAAGGCGTCACTCTCGGCAGACACCACCATGGCATACTATGATCCGACACTACACACTGAACTGTATGTTGACGCCAGCCCTGTGGGTCTGGGAGCAATCCTCATAAAGGTAGCCAATATAGGAGAGTCAATGCCAATCGCATATGCCTCCCGCGTCCTGACCCCGACGGAGCAACGCTACTCCCACATTGAAAAGGAAGCAATCGCAGTGCTGTGGGGCTGCTGCCACTTTCATTTATACCTGTACGGTCGCAAGTTCAAGGCCTACACGGACCATAAACCACTCCTCCCCATTTTCACGGGCTCTTCATCACACCCCCCAGCCAGGATCAGAAATGGCTACTACATCTACAGCAATATGACTTCGAGCTGGCATACCGACCAGGCAGTATAAACCCAGGAGATTTTCTGTACAGGCACCCAAGAGCTGCCACACCGGGTGAGATACACATGGTGGAGGACACGTGGTGGCATCTGCCAGGTGGTCCACACAATGAAGCCAAGAGCCATCGGCATTGAAGACATTGCAGATGCCACACAAGCCGACCCATTCTGTGATCTGGTGAAAGACACAATCATCACTGGGGCGTGCATATCCTTCCTACGGAACATTCACAATGGAACGGCTGAAGCCAAGGAATTCCTCATCAGCCTTTTCACAGTAAGACAAGACCTATCAATCACAGAGGAAGGGCTCATCCTAAGAGGGACACGAATCGTCATCCCCACAAGCATGCAGGACAGTATCATGGCACTGGCGCACGAGGGCCACCAGGGAATGGTGAGAACCAAGGCCCGGATCAGACACCGTGTCTGGTTCCCACACATCAATGAAAAAGTGGAGCAGCTCATCACTACATGCCTCACATGCCAAATAACGGGCCCCCCCAATCCCGAGCCCTTACTATCAGCAGAGCGGGGGTCTTCCAGATGGGATGCCATCAGCATAGACTTCTGCAAGATACAAGAAAACACATACCTACTGGTGGCTATTGACGAACATTCCAGGTACCCTGAGGTTGAAATCGTAACCTCCACGGCTGCGGAGGTCGTTATACCCGCAATGGAGAAAATGTTCGCCACTCACGGCCTTCCAAGGTGGATTCGGAGCAACAATGGTCCACCGTTCCAAGGAGAGGAATTTAAGTACCTCACCGACCTCAACATCAACTACCACCATATAATGCCCAGATGGCCGGAGGCCAACGGCGACGTGGAACGATTTATGCGAACAATCAACAAAGTTCTGTGTCTGTCCCGTGTCAACGCAAGCCCCTGGAGAGTAGACTTATACAGATTCTTGAGGAATTACAGGGTGACACCCCACAGCACTACAGGGATACCACCAGCAGACATAATGTACGGAACCATAATCAACTCGTCCATCCCACACCACCCGACCAGGGGTACGGGCATGTATGACAGAGCTCGCACGGAAACAAGAAGGACTGCGGCAAACAAACACATGAGCTCCAAGAGAAACGCCAGAAAGTCCGACCACCGAGTCGGTGACCAGGTGGTGATGGTGAGAAACCCATCCAAGTCGAAGTTGGACACCCAGTACGACTCCATCCCGTGGACCATAACCCAAAGGCACGGGACCATGATAACTGCCAGGAGGGGACAGAGACAAGTGAAAAGAAATGCGTCTTGGTTCAAGACAGTACCGAAAGATCTGTGGACTGACGGCGAGCCGCAAGCAGAGGAAGAGGAAGGCCTGCAAAATGAAGGTGGACATCACCATCAGGAGGACGATGCACTCACGGACAGTAGAGGCAAAGAGCCGCAGAGCGAACCAGAGGTGGACGAGCCGAACAATGAAGGTGAGCCACCCAGTGGGAGCCAGGGGATAACACCCAGGGGTGGGCAGTATGCCCTAAGAACTGCACTCAGACCCCCGGAAAGACTGAAAGACTATGGGCCTCATTACACGGTAGGCGGTAAGATACCGCCTTTACCGGCATGGCGCTAACAACGTTTCCGCACAGGCGAGAGGCCGCTAATTGCGTGCCATTACAAGTACGCTGGCATCAGCTTAGCGCCATGCCGGTATTGACCCTACTGCCATGCCGGTAAAGACCACGTAAAGACCCTTAGCGGCACCCATGAAAGCGCTGATAGCACTTCCGACCTCCTGCAACGCGCCATTAGCGGTGACCTCTAATAGCGGTTACCGTAAATAAGCAGAACCGGAAGTAGCGTCATCGCACAGGAACGAGAAAGAGCATGGTGGCCATCTTTAAAAACACAATCCATTGCCATCCTCTGCCCCCAGGACCTGCATCCACACCAGTGCCATACAAAATCAACCAAGACCCCCTGACAATGCCCAAGGCAATCAAAAAAGGAGCGGAGCGGAGCGGCTGCGGAAGGAGCGATTCACCAATGAGGAGCTCATCATGCTCACTGAGATGCTTGCCGCCAACGCAGAGGTGGTGTTCGCAAATGACATGCGGCGTGTCACCCTAATAAAGAAAAAGGCAATCTGGGCAGAGGTGGCCCACAAAGTTAGTGCAGTGGGCATCACCACCCGCACTGTGAAAGATTGCAGGAAGCGGCGGGACGATCTCCGCCTCCGTGTACGCAGCATCCTGGCTGCCAATCGGAACCTGGCCATGGCCACAGGAGGCGGTGGAGGATGCCCTATCAAACTGATGGAGTGGGAGGAGACCTGCGCGAGCACCATAGGTGTGGAAACTATAGAGGGAGTCGGCGAAATGGAACGTGGTGTGCCCACATCGTCAGATGGAGGTGAGTACCCACATAAAACACTGCACTGTGAAAGATGAGGTATCCCCCCAAATCTGAACCCTAGATCAGCGCATGGATGTGGCCACAAACATATATGCACACAACCCTGCCCATGTGAGGGTCACATCTCAACACACACACATGCACGCATCACCACAGACACGTGCCACCCAGACCCATGCATGAATGACCCACCCAACAGTCCTACGACCTGTATGCCCACAAATGAAGTCCAAATGCATAGAACAGCATGATGAACAACATCTGCATGAAGCACGTTGACCTATCACCAATGCCATCCCCCTCCTTGTCCCCACAGGCTCACAGACTGACAGCGATGAGCAGGACACTGCGACACAGGCTCCCTCCGCCAAGAAACAACCCAGGGGAAAGGAGGCAGGCAACATCGCGAGCACATCGAGGGGCACAGGGAGGAGTGCACTCCCGCAGAGGGCCAAACACAGCAAACCAGCCACGTCACCAAGCCGTGAACCCATGGCAGAAACGGTTGCAGCACCCACTCCAGTGATCCCCCCAATTCACGAACCACCCACGGAAGGGCCACTGTCTGCTGCCAACAGTTCCATTGGCGAGGCAGCAGCCACAGCACCGCTGTCCGATGTTGAGGACACTTGTGACTTGGCCATGCAGGAGCACATCCCCAGCACCCAGCAATCAAAAGAACCAAGCCCACGCCCCGCATCACAATC
This sequence comes from Ambystoma mexicanum, assembly GCF_040938575.1. Lineage (NCBI taxonomy): Eukaryota > Metazoa > Chordata > Amphibia > Caudata > Ambystomatidae > Ambystoma > Ambystoma mexicanum. Next base: position 409,697,076 of record NC_090923.1, on the reverse strand, counting down.
CAGCAGCCATGCCCAGTCTGGCGATGAAATGGTGGCAGGGAGCTGGAGTCCACCGGTGTCCTCACCTGATGCTGGACCCATAGAACAAGGTGAGGCACCCACCCCACAAGCAACACACAGTGGGCATGACATGGCCATCATCAGACAGCGGCAGGAGGAGATAACAGCGCTGGTTGGCCAGCATGTTGATGAGGCAGCACGTTTGAGGGAGGAGTGCAGGGAGAATGCAAGGGAGATCAGACAGGGCATGGAAGCCTGCACCAACAGGCACTGCGAGGAAATGGCACTAGTGAGGCAGGTCCTCACACGCATAGCTGACGCTATGGACAGACAGAACCCCCCACTGCAACAAGAACAACCATGCACCTCCTCCTCTGCCAGCTCAAGGCAGGCGAGTCCCCGGCGGATGGCCTTGCGATCTAAGTGGCGCACACCCTTCCAACCCCCTAATGGTGGGAGTGGGGATGGGAAATAGGGCCAGCCCGATGTAGCTGACACATGTACAGCAAGACAGCAACGTTGTACCAGCCATACATGGGGTTGTTGTGGGGGGAGGGGGTAAAGGGTGTTTTGGGAGTGTTGTGGGGGCAGGGGGGAAAGGGTGTTTTGGGAGTGTTGTGGGGGGAGGTGGGAAAGGGTGTTTTGGGAGTGTTGTGGGGGGAGAGGGGAACGGGTGTTTTGGGAGTGTTGTGGGGGAGGGGGGAAAGGGTGTTTTGAGAGTGTTGTAGTGGGAGGGGGGAAAGGGTGTTTTGGGAGTGTTGTGGGGGAGGGGGGAAAGGGTGTTTGAGTAGTTGGGTCCATGCACTTCTTTACCTCATAATATATTAAACACATTGGTGACAAGTTAAAACGGTTTATAGTCATAATGTAGAAGAAAAAATGTCGACTTACAAAAATGTTGAAAAAAAATGTAGAAAACAATAATGTCGAAAACCTATACTTATAATGAAAAGAGTCAATTTTTAGAAAAAAAAAGTTGAAAAAAAAAGTGAATTAGCACTATCAATAAATACATAAACAAGAAGAGTATCATTTACTAGGGGGGGTCGCCCCCCCAACCCCCCTCACCCAACACCCCCGGGCTCTCCCCCCCACCCCCCACCCCCTCTCACCCCTCATACTCAACACATTTTAATTATATATGTATTTATTTTTTTTTCGAAAAATTCAAAAAAATGTAGGAAAAATTCGACATTATTGGTTTTCGACATTATTGTTTTCTAAAAAAATGTTTCGACATTTTGACTTTTTTGCATTCTACATTATGACTGACCACCGTTAATACACAGGCTTGGACCTTATCATTGTGTATGTGAGCTTTATTGGGGGACAGGGCCCAGTGTGCGCTTCACCACAAAACCCAGTGGACAAATGTCCACATCCATTCAACAGAGTAGGACCATGTGAATCAGAATATTTGGTTGATCAGATGCTGACGCACAGCACGTACCTCCTGGGCATCACCTCCTGCAGGACCTGGAGCCCCGTCTCCTCCCTCCTCATCCCCATCATCAACCTCATCAGGTGGTTGCATTTCAATGTCAGGGGGCATTGGCACATTCCGTCTGATACACATATTGTGCAGCATGACACATGCAATGGTGATCTTGGCCACCTTCTCATGGCCGTACAGGAGTGCCCCACCCGACCGGCTGAGGCACCCGAACCGTGTCTTCAAAAGGCCAAATGTCTGCTCAATTACGACGCGGGTACGGGTATGTGTATGATTGTATTCCTCTTCGTGCCTGTTCTGTGGGTTCCGTGCAGGGGTAAGGAGCCACCGTTTCAGGGGATAGCCAGCATCCCCAGCATGGGTGCAAGAATAGGGATGTGTTACTGTTTACATCAAGTGGAACCTGTACATATCACCCAAATCAACTTTGCATTGTGATTGGCATCTACGAATCCCAGCATGCATGGAGACGATCAGTGTAACTGCAATGTGAGAGGGTGAGCTAGTCCTTGCAAGTGGGCATGCACCATGCATGCATCTGGCAGTTTTTGCCATGTTCTGGGGGAGGACAGGACATTAGTGTTTCTGGGCCCGGGCAAGGTTTGTACCACACTGCTAGTGTACTGCCATTCTGAAATCGATGTCCCCATGCTGTGAAGCGGCACTTCAGTAGTGGTATACGCGTGTGGTTCAGTACAATGGCTACAGGTGATCCCTTAGTATGCACTCAAGCGCGCATATCTGTTGTGATGTTGTTCAGCGCACATTTCCATTTTGCATATTGGCTGCATGTTGCTGCTTTGTGTCATATAGGGTATGGTATGATGTGCAATGTGCATGTGGATAGATATGTCATGTTTGGCGTATTGGATTCATTCCTTTGTTGTGCAGCTTCCAACTTGCATGTGATTTTGTGTCCGGTCCATTGTGGGCTGCCTTGGTGGACATTGGCGTACATCTGTATGTCCATTTATACTACAGACGACAGTCCACACCCAGTAGGAGTATGCATCTCTCCCCCCCCCCCATCACACCCAGTAGGAGTATGCATCTCTCCCCCCCCATCACACCCAGTAGGAGTATGCATCTCCCCCCCCAATCACACCCAGTAGGAGTATGCATCTCGTCCCCCCAATCACACCCTGTAGGAGTATGCATCTCTTCCCCCCAATCACACCCTGTAGGAGTATGCATCTCTTCCCCCCAATCACACCCTGTAGGAGTATGAATCTCTTCCCCCCCAATCACACCCAGTAGGTGTATGCATCTCTTCCCCCCCAATCACACCCAGTAGGAGTATGCATCTCTCCCCCCCAATCACATCCAGTAGGTGTATGCATCTCTCCCCCCCAATCACACCCAGTAGGAGTATGCATCTCTGCCCCCCCAATCACACCCAGTAGGAGTATGCATCTCTCCCCCCCAATCACACCAAGTAGGAGTATGCATATCTTCCCCCCAATCACACCCTGTAGGAATATGCATCTCTTCCCCCCCAATCACACCCAGTAGGTGTATGCATCTCTTCCCCCCCCAATCACACCCAGTAGGAGTATGCATCTCTTCCCCCCCAATCACTATCCACATCACACTGCCATGTGCTTGCCCAGCTACTCACCAAGTAGCCACGCACGTTGTCCAGCATGTCGCTCCATGTGCGTGGTATCGTTGAGTTCCGCAGGACCATTGAATCATAGGTTGATCCGGGATATCGGGCACAGCAATGTGTGATTATCTTGTTTGAGTCAAATACCATTTGGACATTGATGGAGTGGTATTGCTTTCTGTTTCGGTACACTGCCTCATTGTCATGTGGTACCACCAACTCCACATGGGTACAGTCAATGGCCCAGATGGAACTTGGGATGCCTGCCAGTGAATAGAAGCCAACTTTGGTGTTAGAATTCTCCTGGGCAGTCCATGGCAGGGATATGTGTTCACTTGTGTGCTTCAGGAGGGCATCGAGCACCTGGTTCAGCGTGCGTGAAAATACTGGTTGTGATATGCCATGCATCTGCCCTACCGTGTGCTGGTAGGTGCCTGTGGCCAGGAAGTGGAGCACAGTTACCACCTTCAGTACAGGGGGGATGGCAGTACGGATGTCTATGAGGCTCACAATGTCGTCGTGTATCATGTCCACAATGGTGGTGATGGTACCCCGGTCCAGACGGTACAGGGTGTGTATCTGCTCAGGGGTTAGGTTGAATGGGCTGGCTCTGATCCTGGGGATTGGTGGCTGCCTCTGGGGTATGACTAGGTGCACTGGTGGGGCTTGCTGGGCCTGTCTCGCCCTCCTCCTCCTCCTGCGTCTCCTCTGTGCTGCCTGTTGTTGTTGGTGCTGCAATGCAATCATGTCCTCCAGCCCATGTAATGCTGCTAGTATTGGAACCATCTTGGTATGGGAAGGGGTGTGATGTGCTCCTTCTGTGCTGCCCCAGTCTCCATTGCCTCCACCTGTGCTGATTGTGGCCACCTGTGGCAGGTGGGAACACTGCTCATGTCTCTTAACAGGTGGTGCGCGATGCCGGTATTTCCTCCATGCCGGCATGGCCTTTTTTGGCCTAATGTATGCCGCTATTTGCGGGTCCGCATGGCTTGTGATGGTCTGCTATTAGCACCATGCTGCTATTTGCGTCATGAGTGGTCGCGCGCCCGCAGACTTCCCGTTATTAGAGCCACCGTTCTTAGCGGTGCCGCTATTAGCGGTTAACCGGGTCGTGATTAGCAAGGGAATTTAGCGATACCGGTAATCCCTTACCGGTATCGTTATTCCCTTACCGCCATCTGTGTAATGAGGCCCTATGTGTGGTAATAAACCAGCCAGCGAGACTACTGAATTTGCCATTATTGATCATCTGTTAAAAACTGTTACATCCGCCTTGCGTCCCGCTACGCGGTGATGCAAAGTGTTCTAAATAAAAGCCCCGTCCCCGCTCGGAACGAGCATTTCCAGGGCAGGACAGCAACACCTCCGTGTCTGTGTAATTCCTGCTCCCGCTGGAGCTGCGCAGCGGGGCCTAACAGTCCCAGGACCTTATCTCCTGCTTCCCGCCAGCGCACCGGCTGGGGAGTAGGACAAAACAACAACTTTGTTTAAAACACCGCCTTTGGAACATGATTTACACCGTTAATGAAAAGTATCAAAGCACTGCACTTCAGCACCAACAATAAATATACAGGGTGCGCAGACACGTCCACCTGATTGTGCCCTGTGTGGGGGAAATTATTAAAAATCTACTCTTTACCCCCCTCCTTTTTTGCCACAATTACCATCATGATCACTAACACGCTGTTGCGCTCCTCTCACACAGATCAGTAAACTAATACATCTGAACGTTTGGAAGACACATTTAATCAGGGATTAGACATTTCGCCTTCGTGTTACCCTCCCAATTCTCCTGCTTGTGCGCGTGCCCAGCCATCAGCACAGGAATAGGAAAATAAACTGTTAACATGCAATAGGCTTTGACGTTTGAGACGCATGCATTTTAATAAGCAAAGTGTAATTCGTGTTGTATAGTGTGTGAACGGCCAGCCGTTATTAGATACAAGCTGGACACTTTTCTGAACACTTTGAACAAAACTGATTTTAGAACAATATGCTGCATGCATAGTTGAGAAACAAAAACGGTTCATCCATTGACTACAAAACCGGCCCATCTTCGTGGGACGACCTTTCGCCCCTGCACCAACCCAGTATTTGCAAGATAGCATAGTGTGATGTTACACTGCTTTATTATCAGCAAGTCGCAGGTTTGAATCCCCATATTTAAAAATAAAATGAAATGAAAAATAAAATTATCTTGTGGTACTCAGTTAAGAGTATGTCGTTCCTGTACCAGCACATTCCCCCTCCCCACAATGGATTCTTGCATTGCTTCACTTTTGGGTGGTGCTAGCCAGACATCTGATGTCATGAGGACACTGGGCTATCTTTGCCTGGAAGAAGAGCATTGCACAATGCTAGTTTTGGGCTGAGCTGGTTTCTTCTTCCCCCAGAAGCTCACTGTTTCTAGAGCTCTGATTCTCTCTAGGCTTGACTACTGTAACAGCCTCTTTTTAAATCTGCCTGCCTCTACTCTTCATCCTCTGCAACTCATCCAGAACAGTACTACAAGACATGTTCTTGGCTTCAAGCCCAGCGTTCGTAGCTCTCCAGCACTGAAATCCCTCCATTGGCTCCCAGTGGCCGCAAGGATCAAATTCAAGATCCTTTGCATTGTCCACAAGGCCTTCTGGGGCCTGGGACCAAAATATCTCTAGCACAATGCATTTCTATGGGAAAACGTAGGTCTCCCGATTTCCCTGACAAAATCTCCCTCCCATGTGCATCTGAATGTTGGCATGTATGCCTTTGCACCTCCACCTCCAACTCCTTGAGGGCCAGGCGCTTTTCCAAGTAACGAGCTGGGGGCAGATCTCTCTCTTTGGCCGGCGCCTCCCTCTGGAACAGCCTCCCTGCCTCTCTGAAACTTCAGCAGAACCATCTCCAGTTCCGGGAGCAGCTCAAGACTTTCCTCTTTGCTTCTGCCTTCTCTGTTCCCCTTCCCTGCTGATCTCCTGTCTGATACTGCACTGGTTACCTGGCTACCCTATGAACTCAGGCCCTGCCCTCCCAGCTGCACACCTGCAATGCCTCCTGGCAACCCTGCACTTGGGACTGTATCTGTAACCCTACAGTCCCCATACCTGCACTATTTATCACTTGCTGTTTTGCACTTAACCTTGCACTGCCACCTGCTGGCCACACTTCTTGTGTCTTGATGTCCAGATCCTATCTCCTGCTCTTGCTCCTCCTCCCCTTCCCTCAGCACTTTTCCCCTTTCCTCTCCCCTGTATTTGCACAATCTCAATATCACTGGGCCTAGGAAGATCATTGTCTTGTCTCCCCCTTGGTCCCCTCCACTGCCTCATCGTGTTTTGAAACACTGGTGTATGGGTGCGCTATAAATAAAGTATCATATATCAAATAAATATGTGGCGTATATCCCCTGGCCCCTGCTATGTGGGTTGCCCTTGACAACCTAACTAGGCTGCTGCAGTCAGGGCTGCCTGGGGGGCGTGGGGCACAGGATTTTGTAGGGCGTCGGTGCACCCTGTGGTGGCCCCAAAGAGCATAGGACACTGGATTTGTGTAGAGGTGTTTATTTTGGACACCTTGCATAAACAAAGGGAAAGCAGGCACTCTCAGTTCATGGAGTGGTACTCACAGTTCAGTAGAACTGTAGCAGTACAGTTAGTGTCACTGCAGTAGGAATGCAGTAAATGGTATTTACAACCTCTCCTTGCTAGAGCTCCTATAATCAGCCATGGAATTACGCTCTCCAAGTAGAGGAATCTGCTTGAGCTGCAGCTTGCATTTCAGGAGTTCTTTTCCAGCTTCCAAGAAGGAGCGCTGAAGCACGACCGTCCTCCTGGTCCCTTGCTCCACATCTGCCTGGTTTCTGGCTTGTTGCGTGCTTCACGCGCGTAGTCTCGCAAGATTCTTGGCTCTGTGAGATCTTGCGTTTTAGATCCTAACATGCAAGCCCCAAAGACGACTGCAGCTCATCCTTTGAGGTCAGCCTGGGGTGTCAACTATGGTTTGGAGTAGGACTTTCTTATGCTCACCCCTTCTTTCGAGATCCTGTAATCCAGGTACTCTACTTCACACGCTCCAAATATAAATTTCTCATGGGGTAGGTGGACTCCTGAGCTCTGTAGCTTTCCGAGGACTTCTCTCAGCACTCTGTTGTGGGTTTCTGCGTCTTGGCGTGCACCAGGATGTCGTCCTGAAAGTAGGACATGTTATCGATGCCGTGGAGCCGTGAGTACATCATTCTTTGGAATGCTGATGTGGCTGACGACAACCCAAACGGCATGAATGTATTTGAATGAGCCGAATTGCGTGAGGGGTCATTAGGTCCTGTGTAGTTCGATCTGATGGTAGGCATCATGCATATCGAGTTTTTAGAAGATTTCTCCTTCCTTCATCATTAGGATAGTTTTGTTGATCGTGGGCAAAGGAAAGCGGTATGTGACCACCTCCAAGTTGAGGCGTAGGTCTATGCACACGCTCAAGTGGTTAGAGGACTTTTTTTTACTAAGACCACTGGGCTTAGCCATTCAGAGGACTCAACAGTCTCAATGGTGCCCTCATCAACCATCGCTGGAACAGGTCTGACGTTGTGTTTGACTGGGACAGCATTGGGTTTTAGGCGGATTTTGTGCATGTAATTTTTTATCTTTCCAGGTGTTTCAGAGAACAGCAAGGGGAAACAATTTCTCAGATCTGATGCTCCTCCTGAGGAGACCAGCAGCACCTGTTCAGCAGTGCTGGGGTCTAACCGGATGCTCAGTTTGTCCTGGTCGTTACAGCCCAGCACTGCGGGACCTTCGGTCGAGAAGTAGACTTTCATTGTGGTGCATCTATCCTTAAATTTGTGTTTGGCTTTAATGCAGCCCAAGAGGTCTACGGTGGCTCCCCCAAAGATTGTGGGCTTTTGCTTGGTGCTTATAATCTCAAACAAGTCACGCCCTACCATGTTTCCATATGTCTGGATGGGGAGGATGGTCAGCTCGGACCCCAAATCAGTCATGACACGAATTTCGTTTCCATCCACCTTCACTACACAATGGGGCTTCTCCCTTCTGGCTCGAGACAAGTTTACCATGATTACGATCGGCCTATCATTGCATTCCTCCTCATTGCTTGTTCCTCTGTCTCATTCGATATGGGTGACTTTCTTTTCCCTCCACGTGCAGGCTACGGCGACGTGACCAAATCGCCAGCACTTGGAGCACTCTTTGTTCCTTGCGGGACAGTCTCTATCGTTGGCCAGATGCTTGGTGCTGGCACATCTGCAACACTTTTGGGTGTAGGATGCATTGACCCACTTCTGCTCTGCCCTGCGACATCCCTGTGTCCTGGTGGTGCAAGAATTATCAAAATGGCTGCAAAACCCCTAGGCACGCCAAAACCTATGAAAATTGCGCTCTACAAAACACAAAAAGATGGCTGCCAAATCTACCTTGCCTGTTGTCAGTGGTGGAACGGAGACCTCACTGCTGAAACATGTCATTAGGCTGCCTAAACAGTTAAGATGGAGCACAGATGAAAAGCAGTGCTTGCTGAAAGAAATCCAGAATATTGTTCTTAAATCCCTTTTTCTTGGTTGCTGAAACTACAGAATGCCGGTCCAAAACACCATAAAACATCCAATATCCTTGCTGGGTGTTACCCGTCACTTAATTTAAGAAATCATTATGAACATACAATGTCATGAAAAGCGGAAACTGTCATCAAAATATTCAAAGCAAAAAGGTACTGTGAAATCTGCCTGCCTGTGAAATCTGTCAAAATATGAGCGCAGTACCAGCGGCCACCTGTATGACAGCTGTCAGTAGTTCACATCAGAAGTTTAAACTTGTGCAACTGAAATCAAATGTCTAAAAAATAAGTGACCTGTTATTAAGAGGAACCTAGGTTGTAACTATTTAATGTCTCTCTATATTGCACATTGGGGGGTTGAGGGGTGTGCAGGGGGAAAGAGTAACCACACTGCTATTTGATTTGAATATAACCCCAGAAGTATTATTTCTGTGCTGCATTGTTTATGCTCATCATTGCTCCTTGTGATTAAAGAGACTGCTTAGTGTGACATCACCCCATTGGTGATTATTGTATACCCATTAAAAATAGTGTGATTATATTGTGAAATACATAAATAAATATTTTAACTTTGCAAACCAGCTTTATTACTGGTTCAGTGTGACTGGCGGGGGGGTTCAAAGAGAGGGACGTGATATAAGTGGTACATCGTTCAGAATAAAAGAACTTATAGACAAAAATAATTAAATAGGCATTGACATAGGTGAAGTGCCGGATTGAAATCACTTACAAGATTGGGGGCTCATCCAGGATTTCTGAATTAGACATACCACTTGTGACAGTCTAATGCAGCGTGCTAACTGATGGGGTACATAAACCCTGTTGGGCTACCACACTGTGCTACACTGTGAAAACACCCTTCAATGGGAATGCTCTAAGGACTTGGCCTGTTTTACAAAAATAAAATAACTCCTGTAAGTCAGAAAGGAAATTAATATTTCCAGAATGGCGACCCCAGTAGAAATTAATATGGCAAAAGAACACCTACTGCACAAAATATTTGTCAGGGGTGAATGGACAGAGCAGGATCAGAATGTTTGGTTGCAGGAAATCAAAGAACAAGCCACTGCCACAGGATTAGATATATGGCAGGATCAGGGTCCATTACACATGGCACTTAGTGAATTGTACATGGCCCCTAAGGTAAAAGAAGAGAAAAGTAAAATTGCCAAAATAGCGGCACATCTGTACCTCCATATTGGAGCAATACAGGAAAAATATGCCGAAAACCTATGTCTGGCAAATAGGCGTGTACAATCACTAGAAAAAGCCCAAACTGATCTGGACTCTGCAGAGCAAAGGCTACAAAAGAGCCTAGAACCAGACAGTACCTGGTAAAAATAAAAGGAGATCTGGATATCCTGCAGCAAGAGAAGGTAGAGCGGGATACCAAGGTACTGGTGCTGCCAAGAAAGTTTGGACTCTCTACTACAGAGCCAACAAAAGCTGGAACAGCAAATAAACTTTAATAGAGCCTGCACAGCGCAGGTAGTCACCTGCAAAACCGCCTAGACCAAGAAAAAGAAGAAAAATAATACATTCATTCTCAAAGACCTTGATACCCAGACAGAATTCGATGAAGAGCACCAGAAAGCTAGTGCACTCCAAAAACAAAGGGACAACCTGGCTACACAGAGGGGGACTCTCATTCAGGAAAGGGACACCTTAGGCCAGGAGGTCAGTTATTTAAAAGCTAAAATGGAAGAAACTGACCTGGCCCTTCAGGGACTGGGTGAGCTCCAAAAAGACTACGAAAAACTGTTGGAGCATGCCAGGAGGATGGAAGGTGCTCTGGCAAAGAATGACCAGGTCAGTAAGGACAGGACTCAGGAGGTAACCCTCCTGCAGCAAAAATGGCCCAATACTCTAGAATTACACAGGAAGCACAGAGAGACAATGAGGCTCTCTGTGAGAAAAATGACAGGCGCCACAGAAAGGTAGCTATGCAGGAACAACTAATAGAGACTAGTAATGCCTTGATAGAAGACCAAAAAGGTAAGGTTCTTGCATGGCAACAGGGAGCAGGGGCTGAGAGAGATGAGGTCCGCTGGGAAAGGGAACCACCTGAGCATAACCTCAGGAACCCTAGTACCAGAAGCTTTCATCCCTTCAACTCCATGGACTCTGTCACCCCATGTCCACTGGCGCACATGAGCCAAGGGCCACAGGGATGGCAGACTTCAATCCAAAGAGGAATATGGGGCTCGTAGATCAGCACCTACCAGGAATGGATGGGCGGGCATCTGTGTATGGGTTCCCAAGTTCTAGGGCCATCTTCTCTGATCAGGGAGACTCCAATGAGGGGAGGGTCAGAGAAATGGATCCTCAAAAATATAATTTACACAGAGACCAGATGGTAAAATGTAGTGGGGAACTCCATGAGAGTAGGCCCACTAAGAGCATCCTGAAAAGCTCTTCCCAGGTAGGACAGTGGGGGAAGGGGTACTCAGCCACTCTTGGGAGCAAGGAAGAATCAGAAGACTCTTCTGAGCGCCACAGGACTCAAGAAACTAGGCCCCCACATTCTACCAGCCATTCCCAAGCTCACAGAATCCGGAAGAGCCTAGAAGACCAGACAGGCACCTCTGATAGCAGTGCCTCTGAGTCAGAGGATGGGTGGACCAGGGTCATCCGAACCAAAAAAGCCAACAAGGTCAAGAGGGCCTTGCTCAAGAATCCCCTAAAACAAATAAAAGCCATTAGGATCGTCATCACGCCCTATCATAAGAATGCAAAATATTCAGTTTGGGAGCACCTTGAGCTATTTGAACAAATGATGGAAACTTTCCAATTGTAGGACAGCCAAAGCTGTATTCAATATGTAAAGTGGACCTTTTCTCCTGAGTACGCCAGCTTCTTTGCGGGGCTGGAGGATCAGAATCATTCCAGATGGTCCACCTATAGGGCGGCCATTTTGAAACACTTTTCTATTCAGAGGAATCCTCAGCAGGCTCGCAAGGCAGCCTACAACTTGCAATGTGGGGTAGATCAGGCCCCACAAGAATTTGTTCAAGAGTTAAAACGTGCCTTTGCGCAGACCATTAGAAGGGTGCGCACTGACAGCAAAGAGTTTGTAAACACTTTCTTACATGCTCTCCCCAAGTATATCATGACCCCAGCTAGTGAGGGACTTTCACAAGAAAAGATCGCTAGACTGGGTCATTGAACAAGCCACACACATTTATGAGGTGCAAAAGCCAGTGGAAAATAAAAATAGTGGAAAAAGCCCCAAAACAACTAACACTCCTGCTGCTGCTAAAGTGGCAGAGGTAAAGGTTGTCCACATTTTAGATTTAGAGATGGAGGGCCCCGCACAGAATCAAAGTAACCCCAAACGCAGAAGGCCCTCGGGCCAATCACAAACAGGGAGCCAGGGTGGAAACCCCACAAATAGGACCCCTAACTCCCCTGACTACATCAGCCCACGCTACAAGGGCAATAGACCCATTCTGGGTTATGTATGGACTCTTCCAGCCCAAGGGGGGAGGATCCAACCAGATAGCAGCTAACCCGGGGAACTTCCCTCCTCACTTCCCCCAGGAGGGCAGTAATCCCTCAAATACTGGACAAATTTCCTCCCTAGGTACCCGCCAAACCTTAACCCCCAAAACAATCCATCCTTCTTTCCCCACTTTCCTGAGCCCAGACAGCCCAATCCGGGAGAGGGGAGGCCAAGAGTGGAGGGCTACCCAAACTTTCCTAACCCGGGGTATTTTGGGAGAAGGGATAGCTACCCTTCCCAGGATCAGCCCAGGGGAGACATGAGGGCCCCGTACCAGCCAGAGCGGGTGTCCCAACTAGAGCGCCAGGGCCTGAACATGGCACAGGATCTGGGTCGCATGCTGAGGGCTCAACAGAACCCTCAGATGAGCATGGCGGCTCAGAATGCCTCAAATCCAGGATCTGGTGCTCCAGAGCAATGATGGGGTAAGAACCACGACAACCCACCGGTTCCCAGGAAGGAGGCACAAGGGGAAGGGGGGGTGTAAAGCCTTGGATGAAGCTTCCTTCCCCACTTGTGAAAAGCCCCTGAAAACCCCAGAACCGGAACCAAAATCTCCTGCCGCCGGCAATCTGCCACCCAAGGAACAGAGGAGGGTAGGAGAAATAAAGGGCCCAAAAAGGACCATTTTGAGGAGGAGGTACAGGTCTTCCAGTTTGAAGGAGAGGGATCCTCAGATGATCTTGGGAAAAGGATCTTCTCCTTCAGAAATGGGGGAACTCCTCCCAAAAAAAAATGGGTCCCAAAGGATCCAAATCCAGACTGGGTAAATGTGTGGGCTGAGTTAGCACTGCCCATCATCAAACCTAAGAATCACCAGCATGAAAATCCCCTGGTTCAAACCCATCCTGGTGACTACCTCCAAAAAGGGGTGGGGGGCAGCCCAGAACCAGAACCAGGGGAACGCAAAACCTCCCCCATATCTAGCTGTCACCTTTTTCTTTCAGATTCCCAAGACACCCAACAGAATACTGCCCAAATAGATTTTCTGTCAATGTCCAAAACAAAGAAACTAACCCACCATTTGTCCAAAAAAGTACATTATCTTTGCCCCCTTGAGGAAAAGGAGGGAAGATTTTATGCCCCAGTCCAAGTACAGGGGCAGTGTACAATTTTGGCACTGGTGTCAAAAAAGGCCTTTGATCAACTGAATTCGGGAAGGGGGGAGAAATACCAAATTCCTCTCACCCCTCTTTGTGGACAACGTCAGAACTTCGACGGGAAGGAAATTCCTGTCGAGGGGACTGCAGATTTGGACATTAAAATTGGGTGACACAAGGTGAAGCACCCGGTCATAGTTGAGACTCCAGAGGGCACACCTCCTTTACTAGGGAATGACATCCTGCGTAGATTGTCACCCCTAATAGATTGTGTAAACAAGGTCCTCTGGACCCAGACTAACTGACCAATAAAATTGAAACCGATGTCAACCATGTTAGTTTAAACGGCACATGCCACATGGTTGACCAAATAGAATTTCACTTCCAGAATAATCAAATCCCAGACGTGACAGTAATTGCATTAGGACAACAGACTGGTGATGGCTGGTCCTCTCTATTCCTGAAAATCAACCTTCCTTCCAGTCTAAGGTGGCATTCCACACTGGAAGGAAACACTCTGAAATTCTTTACAAATTCACAATCAGAAAATCCCACTCCTATAGTCCAGAAAGATGAAAAATCAGCTCAAAGCCTGGCTGATATTCAGAAGATTGGAGAGCAGTTGTTCATCCCTATTCAGTTAAACGAAGGGAAGGACTCTGCTATCGCCCGAGTGTGCGTGAACAACGGTAAGAGTTTCGTCAGTGAAGCCATGTTTCGCAAACTCCCAAAAGATCCAGCCATTCCCACATTTAAACTGATAGACAAATGGGATATGGATCTGGGACACCCAATTCCAAACATCTCCTGCCTAGCAGGTGTATGCTCAGAATCTCCATTGGCAACAAGAGCATAGTCCATAATTGTTGGGTTGTGCGAGATGTCCCTGCTGCATTTTACTTAGGCAGTGACATTCTCAATCGCTTTGCCATTAGTTTGGACCTAATAAACTTCAAAGCCTGGCCCAGATTAGCGGGTAATCCCAAGGACTTTGATGACCCAGAGAAAGCATTTAGGTCAGTTCAACTGCTGCCTTAAGCAGTTGAAATTCAAATTGTAGAGGAAGTCACCATCCCAGAAAGGACCCGATAATTCTCACTGGAAGTGAAAGTTAAAAGAGGACAGGAACTGAAAAACCCTGACGCCTATGTTCATCTGAATGTTCATTTCCAACAGCAAGGGTTGGGGGTAAACCCGACACCACTATTCAACATAGAACACAACACCATTCCAATGGAGGTGGATAACAGCGACTGAAAGAGTATCACTCTGGCCGCGGGCACCATTATTGGAATGGTGGTTGATGACTGACATTTTTCCATAGATTTAGGTAATTAACTGTTAGGACTAATCCCCAAGGACTGTTTTGAGAGTAATAGTGATGACGACACAACACCAGACAGGATCTTCACCCGGCATGGGGGGAATTTCCTGATGTACACTTCCTGACCTTACGGTAAGGAAGATGTGACTTGTGACTTCAGGAGGGATGAGGTGATCTTCCAAGTCCGCGAGGACTGCCTTCCCCACTTGAAGCCACTAGTCCAAATCAGCACTTTGACCAGGGACTTCTCACCCAGCTGGAGGCGGCCGCTGATATAGCAAAACTGGAAGACTTTCTAGGCTTCAGGCAGATGGTTGACTAGAGAGTCAACCTAGCCGATGCCTGTGAGACTCGGGAGCAAAGGCAAAAATTGAAACAAGTTTTCTTATATTTTCAAGATGTCTTTGCGGTGGACTCATATAACTGTGGTCCCACCGACATCCACACAACAACAATTCCCACGGACCCTGGCATGACTCCAGTGTTTGTGAAGCAATATCGCTTGCCTCTCGCATCAATGGAGTCCCTTACTGAAATAATTAAGAACCTTGAGTCCCGTGGGATAATTCGTCCAGTCCACAGCACCTTCAATAATCCGGTGCTGGGGATTTTGAAGCCAAACGGCCAGTGGAGACTCTGTGCTGACCTTAGGGAGCTCAACAAATGGTTCCATACTTCCCAATGGCCTCTTCCCTACATTGACCAAGGGCTGGCCCAGATCCAGGGGTCACAGGTATTCACTACAATAGACCTGACCAATGGGTACTGGCCTGTATCTGTCAGTAGGGAGGACCAATACAAGCTGGCTTTAATCTTCGGGGGGCAGCAGTACACATGGACCCGGACTCCCTTCGGATACATCAACTCTGGTAATGAATTCAACATTTTTCTACACAAGACCATGCCAGACCTGGGTGAAAGGGGTAACCTGGCCTATGTAGATGATGTTTTAGTCAAAAGCTCAACTGTGGAGGAACACATAGCGGAGATCCGTTATGTCCTGACACAGTTGAGGGCTGCCGGAGCAAAACTCTCCTTTCAAAATGCACAGTGGTGCAAAACCCGTTTCAATTTCTTGGGGCATGAGATTACTCCTCAGGGTCTCTGTCTCCAGGAAAAGAAAGTGGAAGCATTCCAGAAATTAAAAGACCCCACAACTCTGTGGGAACTAAGGAGCCTCCTTGGACAAACTAATTACAGCAGAAACTTCATTGAGGACTACGCAGAGATCACCAGACCCCTGATCCATCTTTTGAAGGGGGGGTCAAGTGGGAGTGGGGTCCAGAACAAGTCGGGGCAGTAAGACAACTCAAAAGAAGCCTCACACAAGCACCTTGCCTAGCTTACCCTGTGAAAAACAAGGAGTTCTTCTTGGAGACAGGGTTCTCAAATACATGCTTGACTGCAGTATTATACCAAAAGCATAACAAGGTCAATAAAGTAATCTCCTATGCGAGTAAGACCTTATCCTCTGTGGAGGAAAAATTCAACGATTGTGAGAAGGCACTCCTGGCAACGGTGTGGGCATTGAAGAATTACCGCTCGTTTATCCATGGGGAACACATCATAGTGGAGACTCCACACCAGCCTCTGCAATATCTCCAAAGTGACAGAATCCGGGCGGAAATGTGAGTAATTCCCGAATTACTTCCTGGATTCTGTCAATGCAAGGCTTTCATGTGGAGGTCAGATATGGCCAAAACAAGGAGAGTCCCCTCGCGCAATGTCTGGCTGACTTGCATGATTGTGCCAGAGAAAACTGTCTCGAGGACGAAAGTCTTAAAATATAGGACAACATGGAGGCATACCTTAATTCCCCACAAAAAGTCTTTGAAGAAGACAAGTGTGAGGGAATGCCCACTGTCTATGTGGATGGATGTTCCTACCATGTTGACAACAACGGGGAAAAATAACTTGTGGCCGGCGAGGGGAATGCACGGGTGAATGATGCTCTCGAACCCTCCGCTGGGTACAAAATCGGTCCCCGAAGTAGTCAAGTGGCATAGTTGATGGCTGTGCATCAAGCCATCCTCACTGCGGTCCAACACCAACTCCACAAACTGGTCATAATCACAGATTCGGATTATGTACGGAACTGGTTCGTGGAGCACCTGGTTAACTGGAAAACCAGAGGCATGCTATGTGCTAATAACAAACCATTGAAACATTGAAAATTAATCCAAAATATTGATGATCTGGTCACCTCAAATGGGATGACCATCTACTGGAAAAAATCAAGGGTCATTCTAAAGTAGAGGGACCAGACAACACTGGAAATGACCTAGCTGATCAGCTGGCCAAACCAGAGCTATCCAAGGTGATCTACGTGAGATCGAGTCCCTGTTGAGGGAAATCCAGGTCACTGCTATCACTAGGTCCCAGACAAATGCTCACAATGAACTCTCAACTGCACAATGGAGTAAGGAGACCTCAGATGCTGATTTGATTATGGCTCAAAAAGCGGATCCAATAATTGGTCAATTTTATCAACACATTGAGGACCCTGAGAACTTTCCCCTGACGGATACTGATTACATTGGGAAAGAGGAACTCAGAGTGTTGATGAAGTGTCCAAAAATGTTCTGACTCCAAGACGGTTTGTTGGTAAGTAGATCCCTAGCTGGCCATGACCAGTGGGTGGTCCCTACCTTATTCCAAAGCCTGATGCTAAGTCACGCCCATGATACGGCCACAGCCGGTCATCGGGGGTTTCATACAACACTAGAAATCTTGAGAGAGGTTGCATCCTGGCCACACATGGGGCAGGACTTCGACCAATACTTGAAGGGGTATTTTGTGTGTGCACAATTTCAGCCAACATCCCTCACACACCGCGCGCCTCTCCAAAAGAGGGGGATGACACTGCCTTGGTCAGATTTACAAGTCGACTTTATCATGTCCGTGATTAGCTCCTCTAGGGGGAACCAGTACATGTTGACCGTGACATGCTTGTTCACTAAATGGGTGGAATGTGTCCCGGCCCCAAACTGCAAGGTAGAAACAGCAGCTGCCCTGATGATCAACCACATCTTCTCGCGTTTTGAACTACCCCAAAGGATCGAGTCAGACTGAGGTAGCCACTTCACTAGCGAAGTGATGACAAAGATGTGGGAGATACTTGGGGTCAAAAGGAAACTACATATTGCCTACCGGCCAGACTCTAGTGGTGGAGTTGCGAGATACAACAAGACAATTGTGAGCATATTAAAAAAGTTTGTGGCAGATTCTGGGCCAAGTTGGGACATTCGATTACCTCTTGTCCTGATGGCTATCAGATCTACCCCTTCTTCGGCAACTAAAATGTCACCGTTTGAGCTGGTGACCGGACGAAGGATGGTGCTTCCCCAGCATCTGCTCTACAGAACCCAAGAGCAGACTTTGATAAATGTTCCACAACTCATGAGTATGTTGATAATCTGAGAAAACACCTTCAACATGCTTTTGCCTATGCTCAGGGCGAATCTAGAACGATCTGCAGATGGTATGAAGACCCACTATGACCTTAAGACAACTAGAAAAGAAAACCAAGTAGGAGACCGGGTCTACTTGTACAATTTCCAAAGGAACCAGGCCAAACAGCACAAATTTCTTCCTAGCTGAAGGGGTCCTTTTGAAATTGTAGACAGAATCTCACCAATTGCCTACAAAATCTGTATCCCAAAAGGCAGTTTGGCAGCAGAAGTGGAAGATAAGTGGGTCCACATTAACGAGCTGAAGTGTTGCCATCCTAGGCATACTCTGCAGCAACCAGAGGATTCATCTGGAAACCCAGAGTGGGACATTCCAGCTCCCTAGAAAATTTCGACTGTAAAAACCATTCCATCTGTTATAATCAGTAATAATTGCAAATAGGAAAGAGTGTAAATTATATATCAAATGTATGCGTCTGCCCCACTACATGAATAGTGGTGGGGAAATGTCCACAAATATGCTCTGTTTTGTCATCATAGGACTGAAACCATGGATGCTAAGCACCCAGGAGGATCACTCGGGGACTGGAAGGAAAGACCCAAGGGGCCCGGGGTATCGCTCCATACTCTCATCCGGAACCGGTGAGGAGAACCTGTCGATTCACCACTGATGGGAGAAGCAGACACATTTTTCCACTTGGACCAAACAGAAAGAATGACATCCCAATCTCCCCACTTCCACTTTACAGGCAGTAAAATTCAAATCGTGAGGGGGGCTTGTGGGATGTATTGACCACTTCTGCTCTGCCCAGCGACATCCCTGTGTCCTGGTTGTGCAAGAATTATCAAAATGGCCGCAGAACCACTGGGTGCACCAAAACCTATAAAAATTGCGCTCTACAAAACACAAAAAGATGGCTGCCAAATCTACCTTGCCTGTTGTCAGCGGTGGAACGGAGACCTCACTGCTGAAACATGTCATTGGGCTGCCCAACCAGTAAAGATAGAGCACAGATGAAAAGCAGGGCTTGCTGAAAGAAATCCGGAATATTGTTCTTAAATCCCTTTTTCTTGGTTCCTGAAACTACAGAATGCCGGTCCAAAACACCATAAAACATCCAATATCCTTGCTGGGTGTTACCCGTCACTTCATTTAAGAAATCATTATGAGCATACAAAGACATGAAAAGTGGAATCTGTCATCAAAATATTCACAGCAAAAAGGTGCCTGCCTGTGAAATCTGTCAAAATATGGGCAGAGTACCAGCAGCCGCCTGTATGACAGCTGTCAGTAGTTCGCATCAGAAGTTTAAACTTGTGAAATTGAAATCAAATGTCTAAAAAATAAGTGACCTGTTATTAAGAGGAACCTAGGTTGTAACTATTTAATTTCCATGGTTTAGAAGCTGGAATAAGAATTCTAGCTGCTTGTTTGAAAATTGCAAGTTTTGTTTTATACCAAGAAAAATGTAATAAAATGACATTGAATTCAAGCCGAACTCAAAGCCACTAAACCAGTTCAACAGCTTCCCCCAACAAAAGGCATCTCCCTTCTGCTTCCCACCAAGGCCAGGAAATCACACCTTTGTGAGAATTAGATCAGGGGAGGATATCTTGGGCTGTCGCAGAAGGGGACAATGGACTTTCTATGGCTGAAAGGATATGCAGATTGTGAAGTGTCAAAAATGGCCTCTCCCAGAAGGAAGGGGACAGATTGCTTCAGACCTGCCAGGAGGAAAAGGAGGCAGGGACAGACAACTTTTGTTGATTCACAATGGACAGAAAGTATATTTCTAAAAAGACTGATAATTGACTGTGGACAATTGTCAAAAATGTGTAAACCCCGGACATCCGAACCTAAATTTTTGCTGCATATTTTAAGAGAAGCCAGAACTCTGTGCTATGTTCTGGGACGTAACTGTAGAAAATGCGGTTTTATAGCAAATATATTTATGTCAGAAACATGAAACTTCACACACTTATGCCCAGATGCAATGCGCACAGTTGTACAACATTTTGGACAAATTAGATATTGTGTCCTGGACAAAAAGTGCGAAATTCTGTCAAATCCAGACCCAAGATCCTACCACAACAGGGCTTGGAAGAGCATCTGCTCCACAAAATATGTGATCTAGATATGTCATTGTTATAAAGTTTGTAAAATTGTAAATATGTATTATACTAAAAGTAGATTTCATGTTCAAAAGGAGAGGATTCTCTGACTCATAAAACCACATCATCATGGTGACACCCTGTTTTCTCCTCCAATCAAGGGAGAGGGGAGATTCTAGCCTATAGCCAGCCAAGGGGGTGCTCTTAGGATAATTCAGCATACACATCCCTTTATCAAATGCATAAATAAAGACAGCTGAGGACTTATAAACACACAGATCCACCCACCATCCCGATCTTGGCGAATCACCCTGAAGGAGAACTATCCATATTACAGACTCCAGACTCCAGAAACTTTGCAAGCAGAAAGGCTCATTGCATAGCTGAACCACTTTCAGCTGGGCCTTAACTTCCAGAACCCATCCCACAAACCTAAAGGGGAAACAAAAGAAGCAGCCAGGCTGTGCTGTACTGCTTGCCTGCTAAATAAATATCTTCAGAACCAGAAGGGCAGATTAAACCCAATCTTGTGCCATACTGTGCTTTGACCATTGAGCCATTGCAGACCCTGTCCAGTCCTGTCATGCGGTGACTAGAACGCCTTGCTGATTGCAGACCCTGTCCAGTCCAGTGTGCCCAGCAGAATCCTAGAATCCCTGACCTGAATCTGTGACAGTTCTGTTCTGTTCAAACCTATCTAGTGAGTATCCCTAGATAGGACTGTGTCACTCTCATATATACTGTCCATAGTAATCCCTATCTAAATCCATCCTACCTTATCTTTAGAAACCTGCATTGTTAGAAATCTTTTTGAATTGCCTGAAATTTCCATTTTATCCTATATTCCTTCTGTACTAATATTGTTAAAATTGTCTTTGCCATGATATATTGCATCTGAAGAAGGCAAGCGTCTCGGCTAGCAGTTGCCTTGATCAAGTGGCTGAGCTTCCGTGTAGCAATTGCTTCTTCATAGTCTGCCCCTAGTGTAAAGAAACACTGTTTGTCTTTTAAAAGCACATCCCTGATTCTCATTGTTACGCCTATCTGAAAAAAAACAACCTCCACGAAAACATCCATAACTTCTTCAAGTTTTATGCTAGAAACAAAATAATAATCGTCTGCTTGTAGCTAACATCCACAGCTTTCCATAGAATCAAAAACTGCATCTCAAATCCTTATAGTTCTCCCGCGATTGCAATTACCGCGTGCAGAAAAGTTTGCCACAAATTTTCATTTTGACAAAATCTACAACGTGTAAAATAGCTTTTCACTTATAGACACAAATAATTAAATAAGGATTTCAGTTGTGCATTACACACTAAGCAGTGACGGATTGAAATCACTTACATGGGATCTCTCTACTTGGGTCCTTTCTCTTTGGTAGCTTCTCGTGGCTGCCTGTCTCTGTGCCCATTTCATTGCAGAGCCGCCATTTCAGGTGCAGGTTTGGGTCCGCCAACTTCTCTATGCCTGTTCGAGGTTTCCTCCTCAGCTCTTGCTGTTTGAATAGCCTTGTCTAGGTCCAGCTCCTTCTCCTGGATGACCTTGTCCTGGACTTTTACGGCAATTGATGTGAACCACCAATATATCGCAAATGACTTGCTCCAGATTGTCACCAAAACCCGCACAAGGCCGCTAGTTCTTTCATTCTGTAGACAGTGCTAAAATAACAGAAGTCTACAATATAATAGTCAAATGGATGAGACAGAATTGGATGTGCCTAAACGGTTCTAAGACGGAACTGATGGTTTTTGGCCCACATCAGGCCAGAGCCAAACTTGGCATAAAATATGAAACCTTTGTTATAAAGGAGACAATTATTCCTGTCTCGCCCCAAGTCAAAACATCGGGGATGATGATGGAAACATCAGTGGGATTGGAAGCACAGGTGAAATATCTTCCCAAGAATAATGCCTACTATTTACATCTGTTGAGAACCATACGCCCTTTCCTCAATGAGGAAAATACGGCCATGGTTGCTAGGGCAATTATTACGTCCCGACTGGATTACGGTAATGCTTTGCTCCTTGGTGCCTCTGAGAAAGAAAGAGAAATGTGTCAAGTTATGGAAAACCACGCTATTCGAATAATCAAGAGCATCAAGGGCAAAGAGCATATCACGGAAGGAAGACAATCACTACACTGGCTGAGAATAGAGGATAGAATCATCTTTAAATCAGTGACTATAGTTCACAGATGTATCTATGGCACAGCCCCAAAGTATCTAGAGAAACAGTTCTCGAAATACATTCTCCTAAGGGCTTTACGATCAGAAGATCAGGGCTTCCTAAACGTACTGCGCTTTTGCCGGGCAACCGGTAAGGGTAAAGCTTTCTCAGTACAGGCAATACAGCACTGGAATAAGCTACCTCGATCCCTCCGGCTGGAAACAAACCTGCTGTCTTTTAGGAAATCTCTGAAAACACATCTGTTTAGATGAGGGCACCTGTGAGTGTTCAATCTTAACACAATTTGTTAACATTTGTGCAAATGTTCGTCTTTGTGTGATATCTGTTCTGTGTCCCACGTGCCCTGATGCCTGCGGGCTTTTGGCGTGATATAAGTGCATAAATAAATAAATAAAAAATGTAATCATTAACCAGTTCTGTACCTTCTTGTTCTCTCGTGTAGAACTTGCGTCTGTGGAAGACCATGTTTTCTTTGTTGGAGAACCTCTTAATAATCCAGCGAATTGCTTCCTTGTAGACATCGTCGTCTTCCTCTGAAGGGGATTCAGCCTTCAAGTCCTCCCATATGTGTTGCCCTACAACCCCCATGGCATTTATTAGCCTGGCCTTTTTCCTGGCCGGCAAATAACCTGCGCCTCCCAACTCCAAATATGTAGAAAAGAGTAGCTCCCATTGTTGCCAGGGAATGGCAGGCCTGTCAGGGGACTGAAGGAAGGTGGGAGGTGGTGTGGCCCCTTGCATAGTTGGAGCGTGGGTAATTTCTGGTCCTCGTCACCAATTCTGTGGTGGCCCCAAGGATCACTGGACACTGGATGGGGGTAGAGGTGTTTATTTTGGACACTTTGCATAAACAAAAAGAAAACAGGTGCTCTCATTATCAACCATTGAATTACGCTCGCCAAGTAGAGGAACCTGCTTGTGCTGCAGGGTGCAGTTTAGGAGTTCTTTTCCAGCTTCCAAGGAGGAGCGCTGAGGCACCACCGTACTCCTGGTCCCTCGCTCCACATCTCCCTGGTTTCTGGCTCATTGCGTGCTGCCTGTGCGTAGTCTCGCGAGATCTCGGCTCCCCCTTGCCCTATCTTTGCAATTCTACAGTGTATGTATACCTTATATATATAGAATTCACTACCCACAAGCTGGTTGGTTCCCCCTAATGTCCATACCACCTAGTACATGTGCAACCTAAGCAAGGGTTTGAAACAAGGGATGTTACGGCCTAAGAAGAAAATTAAGATTGGCATCTCAAAATGCCCCTTTATTTCTTAACTGTCTTTCAATCTCTGCTAGTTCCTGATATGTATCTTGTGCACGAGATAATAATCCTCTTTTTGCCTTTATCTCTACCTATGGTCTAAATTGTCCCTTTTTCAGCGTCTTGGTGTAAAGCGCTCTATAAATAAATCAATCAATCAATCAATCAATGACTTCCAGAACTCCTGCTCTTTTTCTTCCTTCATTAGTCATCTTCATTCTCTAATCTCTGTATTGCTGTCAATATAACTTGATGCTTTCCCACTCCCTACATCCCAAGTGAACCAGAACAGATTTTGTGTTTTCCCCACCCATCTCCATATTCCTAACTCCCTCCTCAGAATACTTTCTTTCTACCACTTCACTTCCTTTTTCTTCTTCTGTTCACAACCTTGGTGTTACACCACACTGACATTTTAAATGTACGCATCGTTCCTACCTACATCGGCGCTAACTCTAAAATGTTCAAAACATCTACCCTTTTCTCATATTTGAGACCAGGAAGACTCACAATCTTAGCGTAACATTCACCCGTCAAAGTACTGCTCTTTCCTCCTGCTTGGCATCCCTGCTAAAGCTCTCTCTCACCGCTATAGGAGATTATTACATCTGTTATTTACCTACCTTCCGAAGAACAAAACAATGGGTATCCCCTGAACCGTGGACAAGGGAAGCAATATATGTAAGAAAACAAGGCAAGGGATAACGCGGGTAAGTACAACAATTATTCAATTGATAATTGATTCAGATAAGTGTGAAGGGCAAAGAGGCTCAGTCAGATGAACAATTATAACATCATATTTTATTAATTATCAACAAACATCATAATAGAATAAAACATTTTTTATATTCACACAGTAACAACCTAAAAGACATATGTTATTTTATGTTACTTTGCATTTATATAGTGCCTTATGTACCATTGGTATGATCTCAAGGCGCTGGTAGGTTGAACGCACTTGGGAACCAAAGTTCAAGTCAGTAGAGGGAGGAGAGAGCGTGATAAGGTGCGTGTGAGCACCGGATATGTGTGCAGCAGGTGTGGCATTCGTGTGATAGCTGCTTCTTAGCGATAGGTGTGGTGGTTGGGAGATCAAGACTATGTGTTCCTTCTGGGAGGTTGTTATCCAGACCGATTCTGGCTGCGTTAGGCCTGAGGAGAACACCTAGGCTGGAGGGTGTGTAACCAGCTGTGTTTAGTTAGGATGATGGGGAGTATGAGGCAAGTGATGGTATGAGAACAGCTATACCGAATGGTGTCATAGTATCACTGTGTTCTAGTTCAGTGGTGGTGTAAAGAAGAGAGTAAGCGTGGAGATGTGATATGGTGGTTAACCTTAGGTGCTTGAGATCGAGCACTCCAATAGTTCCATGCACTCCAACAGTTCCATGCATTCCGACCGTTTCGTGCATTCTGACCGTTTCAAGCACTCTGTTTTATGCACTCCAACCATTTTATGCATACCAACCATTTGATGTACTCCAATAATTTTATGCACTCCAACCATTCTATGCATTCCACTCCAACCACTCCTTCCATCCACATACTTCGTCCGTTCCACCCACTTCATCCATCCATTCTTCGACCTACTTCACTCGTTCCACCCAGTTCATAAGTTCCACCCAATTCATCCGATTCACTCACATACTTCACCCATTCCAACCCCATACTTTTCCCGTTCCAACCACATACTTCACTTGCTCCATCCACTTCATCTGTTCCATCCACATACTTCATCCGATCCATTCAGCATGTTGGACCCGTCCTTCCACATACTTCACCCGTTCCGTCCACTTACTTCACACGTTCTTTCATCCAACTTCACCTGTTCCATCCACATACATCGCCCGTTCGGTCCACACTCTACACCCGCTACACACTCTACATCCGTTCCGTCCACATACTTGACCCGTTCCTTCCACATACTTCACCTGTTCCTTCCACCCACTTCACCCGTTCCTTCCACCCACTTCATCCATTCCTTCCACCCACTTCGCATGTTTCATCCATCCATTTCCGCCATCCATCCACATATCTCACCCATCCTTCTACATACTTCACCCATTCCATCGATCCACTTCACCCGTTCCATCCACCAATTTCACCCGTTTCATCCACACAGTTGACCCGTTCCATCCACATACTTGACCCGTTACATCCGCATACTTGACCCGTTCCATCCACATGCTTCACCAGTTCCATTCACCCACTTCCCCGGATTCCGTCCACCCATTTCGCCCGATCCATCCACATACTTCAACCTTTCCATCCACATACTTCATCCGTTCCACCCACTTCACCCATTCAACCCACTTCACTCGTTCCACTGACTTCATCAATTCCACCCAGTTCATCCGTTCCACCCAGTTCATCCGGTCCACCCAGTTCATCAGTTCCACCCAGTTCATCTGTTCCACTCACATATTTCACCCGTTCCAAACCCATATTTCATCCGTTTCAACCACCTGCTTCACTTGATCCATCCACTTTACCTGTTCCGTCCTCAAACTTCATCCGTTCCGTCCACATACTTCACCCGTTCCGTCCACATACATCGCCCGTTCCTTCCAGATACATCATCTGTTCCTTCCACCCACTTCACCCATTCCTTCCACCCACTTCACCCGCTCCTTCTATCCACATCACCTGTTCCTTCCATCCACTTCACCCATTCCATCCACATACATCATCCGTTCCCTTCACACTCTACTCCCGCTCCACACTCTACATCCTTCCCCTCTTCATACTTGACCCGTTCCTTCCACATACTTCAGCCGTTCCTTCCACCCACTACAGCCGTTCCTTCCATCCACTTCATCCGTTCCTTCTACCCACTTCACCCGTTCCGTCCATATACATCACCTGTTCGCTCCCACTCTACACCTGCTCCATACTCTACACCCGCTCCACACTCTACACCCGCTCCACACTCTACACCCGCTCCATACTCTACTCCCGATCAACAACTCTACACCTGCTCAACAACTCTACACCCGCTCAACCACTCTACCCCCGCTCAACCACTCTACACCCGCTCCACACTCTACACCCGCTCTAGACCCACTCCACACACCCTACATCCACATCACACCCTACATCCACTCCACGCTTTCATTCGCTCCACGCTCTCATCCGCTCCATGCTCTCATTCATTCTGCACTCTCATCCGCTCTATGCTCTCGTCCGCTCTACGCACTTATCCTCTCCACCGACATTCATCCACTCCATCAACTTCATCCGCTCCCCCGGCTTAGTCTGCTCCACTCACTTCATCCATTCATCCTGCATTTTCGGTTCAACCCATGTCACTTGTCGCACACACTCGATCCGTTCCATGTTCTCCATCTGTCCCATGCACTACACCCGTCTCATGCACTCGAATCGCCTATTCTGTTCGTTCCATTTATACCATGCACACATACATTCATGCCATGTATCTGTTTCATGCACTTTACCTGTTCTGTTCACCCTGTGCACTCATCCGTGTCCTGTGTTCATCTTTTCCATCCTCCCACTTTATTCCTCCCGTCCATTTTGTTCCTCTCGTCCATAACATTTGTTTCATCCTTTTCATTGATTTCGGCTACTTTACTGCTTTCATACAATTTATTCTTTTTATTCACCTCACTGCTTTGATCCACTTTACTCATTCTATTCGGTTAGTCCTTTTTAGTTTACATTAGGAGGTTATTAGGTTTCGATTTCTCGCTTGGGTCTTGATGTTGGATTGTTATTAATGTTATTGTTATTTATGATCTAGTAGTTAGGGGTAGTTGAATTTGTGTTATCCACTTTATTCTTCTCGTCCACTTTGATCCTCTTGTCCACTATATTTATTTAATCCATTTCATTAATTTCAAACCCATTATTACTCTCATACAACTTATTCTTTTTATCCACTTAACTGCTTTGATCATTTTTGCACATTCTATTATGTTTGTGCTTTTTAGTTTACCTTAGAGGTTAATAGTTTTCGGAGCATGATCCTGGTTTGCTAATTATGATCTAGCATTTTGGGCTAATTATCCAGTTTGACTTAGTTTGAGGTAGGGGTCGGTTTTAGGCGAAGAGCCATGTTTTCAGTAATTTGCGGAAAGACATGAGGTCCTCGGTGAGTCGGATGTGGGGTGGGAGTGCTTTCCACAGCGTGAGAGCCAAGGCTGAGAATGATGATCCACCTAATCTGACTGAGTTTGTTTTTGGTATGACTAGGAGGCCGGCTGAGCTTGATCTTAGAACAAGGTCTGACTGGGACAAGAAATAGGCCCTGTCACCCAAAAAAAAGGGGCCCACCCCTCGCCTCAATAAAGTGGCCCACCCCTCCCCTCACAACCCTTGACCTCTGATGACATCACCAGAAATGATGTCATTTGACCCCACCCCAAAGTGACATCCCGGGAAGCGATGAAACACAACCTTTCACCCCTTGACAAAACAGGAAGTGGCATCAAATAGCATTGTTCCTAAGTACACTAAATTACTGTGAATCCAAGCAGACGTCCAAGGCCAAATGATAATATGTTATTGTATATCACTTACACTTAAGCTCTTTTTTCAGGAACAAATATGCATACAATATCACTCAACCAGTGTTGGTACTCATTTATCGACCTAAGAAGGATGAAAGGCTTTTTGAAAAAAAAAAAAAAAATTGAAAAATAAATATATTTTTTTCTATTTTTTTTTTCTTCCAAACGGCCCAGGCATGGCCAGAAACCGGCCCCCACACCCCAGGGACGATTTCGGCCCGGCTACGGGCCGAAAGGCAGAGCGGCCAATCCGACCCTGTCTTAGAGTATGTGCAGGGTGATAGGGTTTTAGTTTGTCTTGAAGATATTGAGGACCGGTTTTATGCAGTGCTCGGTGAGAAATGCATAAGATTTTGAAGGTCACCCTTAGGGCAACCGGAAGCCAGCGCAGAGTTTTGAGGGTTGGGGAGATGTGGCCTCTTGGGCCAAGCGCTAGTAGAAATTTCGCTGCAGCGTTTTGTGCTCTCTGTAGTTTAGTCAGTTGGTATGCGTGGACTCCGAGGTAGAGGGGGTTAGCATAGTCCAGTCTTGATATTACAATTGATTGGACCGTCGAGAGTATGTTGGGAAAGGAGAGGTATGGAAAGATGCACCTAAGAGTTTTAAGGTGGTAGTGGCAGGACTTTGAGACGTTGTTGACTTGTCGCGAGAGGGTTAGGTCTGATTCTAGGGTGAATCCAAGGTTTGTTGCTGAATTAGAGGATGTCGGTGAGTGCCCATGGCAGGTGGCCAGGGTAGTGGGTGTGGAAGAAGTTCAGTGTTGCCACATACCATGATTTCAATTTTGGAGGGGTTTAGCAAGAGGTGGTTTGTGGTCATCCAGAGATCTATGTCGAGGAGGCAGGAAGCGAGGTCGGGTCGGCTGTTGAGTTTCGAGTTTGGGAGTCTTAGAATTAGTTGAGTGTCAACGGCGTAGTTGTAGCACAGGATGTTGTGCGAACTAATTATTTGTGGGAGGGTGGCCATGTAGAGGTTAAACATGAGGCCTGATAGGCATGCTCCTTGTGGAACTCCAGTGTTGACTGGTCAGGCTTGGGAGGAATAGGTGGAGAGCAGGGTTATTTGGTTTCTATTATTGAGGAAGGATGCTATCCATTTAAGAGCGGTTCCACGAATTCCTAGGGAGTGGAGGCGGTCAAAGAGGATTGAGTGGTTGATTGTGTCGAAGGCAGCAAATAGGTCAAGAAGGATTAATGCGGCGCGTCCCGCCGAATCTGCCGTGTTTTTAAGGTCATCCCAGCTTGAGGTTAGGGTGGTTTCGGTTCTGTGTCGGGCTCTGAAACCTGATTGAGGGGGGTCTAGAAGATTGTTGGCTTCGACAAAGGCATTTAGTTGGGAGTAGCCGGTTCGGTCAATGAGTTTGGCAAGGAACCTGGTGTTTGAGATGGGGTGGTAGTTTTTGGGCTCGAGAGGGTCGAGGGAAGGTTTTTTTTAAGATGCAAACATTTTTTTGAGGGTTGTTGCTGGGCAAGGGTCCAGCGGAGAGCCGGATGGTTTGCGGGCAGAGAGAAGTTTGAGAAATTGGTCGGTTGATATTGGACTGAAGGAGTGGAACGTTGGTTGGGTAGTGGTTGCAGGCGGTGGGTTGGTCGATATGGAGGGAGGATTGCCTGGTGGGTGTAAGAGAGCTAGTTTACTGGTTAGAACGTTTGTTCTTTCGAGAACTGTTGTATAAAAGTGGAGAGAGAGTGAGTCGCACAGCAATTGTGAGGGGGTTGGGAGGGTGGTGGTGCATGATGGTTTGGTGAATTCAGTGATGATTTTGTGGAGTTCTTTGCTGGCGTTTTTACAGTTTAGGATTCAGGAGTTGTAATGAGCTTTTTTTGCTTTCCGGATTTCAGCCTTGTACTGACGAAGGTGCCGGGCCAAGGTAGATCTGCTCATGGGTGTTTTGTCTTTCTGCCATTTGCGTTCTAGGGATTTATATAGTTGTTTAGTGGTCTTCAGTTCAGGTGCGAACTACCAAGAGAAAAGGCCACAGCGGGCTGATTGTTTGCAAGAGCGTGTGAGCCGCATTAGTGAGGTGTTGAGCCATGAGTCGAAGGTGTCAGGGGTTAGTTGTTCATTTAGTAGGCAGGTAGGGGGAGGAGACTGAAGGAGTGCGTCGGCTAGGTCAGGAAGGATTATTAGTTTCTTCCAGCATTTGCGTAGATTCGGAGGTTCAGGTTCGGGTAAGGGGAGCGGGTTGGGGGAACGAATGGCAAAAGAAACAATGAAGTGATTGGACCAGATGATAGGGGTCGGGGGGTTTAGATGTATCAGGTTGTGGGAGCTGAAAATGGCATCAAGTGTGTGTCCCTTATAGTGAGTCGGGCCGTTTATGTGGGGTTGGAGGTTAATCGCGTCTAGGCCATCAACCAGAGAGGGTTGGTGGGAATGTCAAGCCATATGTTGAAATCTCCTAGAAGGGTGAGGTTGGGATGGTTTAGTTGGAGGGTGGCAATTGTTTAACGAGGAGTGATTTGCAGGAAGTAATGGAGGATTGAGGCATGGAAGTGAGACTTAAAGGCCATTTCTATTCCTCCTCCTCTAGAGGGACGGTTCAGTGGGATGAGGGAGTAGTTAGGGGGGAAGGCTTCATTGGCGATAGGGGCGAAGTCATCAGAGAACCAGGTTTCGGTGATGAAGACCAGGTCTGGTTTGTCAGAGACAAGGAGGTCAAAGATGCTGTGTCTGTTTTTTGCTATGGATAGGGCATTAAAAAGGATGCAATTCACTTCGGTAGAGGAGGATGATGTCGAAGTGGCAGAGGTGGGGGGTGGGTGGAGAGGGTGGAAACTGGCGAGCGAGAGGGGTGGGGTGGTTGATGGTCCATGGGAAGAGTGGACGAGCAGAAGAGTTGGTGGGTTTCGGGTGGGAGTGGATGGACGCGTGTGTTGGGATGATTGGGCTTGGCACAGGGCACTTGAAAGTGGGGTGTGGGGGTTAGGTGTTTAGTTGTGGTCGGTGAGAAATCGAGGGAGAGGGGTTTCACGCAGGGTGAGGCATGGGGGTAGGGGGTGATTGGAGGGATGAGGTGGTGGGTCGAGACAGGAGATGTGGGATGTATAAACCCACTCATCCAAGCCCTGCAACATCACCGTGCATTGCTGGCAGCAGAAACATCATAATGGCTGCCGGAAAGCATGCTGCTCACCAGAAATTGCAGTGAAAACCTGAAAAATAGGCCACCATCTACTTTTTCCTATATTAGTGAGCACAGGAGACCACTGCCAAAACCATTCTTTGGCTGCACACAGAGCAAAGTCATTGCAAGGGAATACAGAGCTGTTCAAAAATCCGTTTTCTTGGGTGTCAAATTGCTAAGATCCTGGCTCACAAATCACCTAAAAGATCCAACCTCTTTGTTGGGTGTTCCACATTATTCTACTGCAAGAATCCACATCAATACAATATCAGCAAGAATCATATGCTATCAAGCAAAATCCCCTTTTAAAGATACTGATTGAAAGACAGCTGTCAAAAATGGGTGCCATACCGTTACTCACCTCTACCAGAAAGCCGGCGTTTTAAACCATTTTCCTTGTAAAGTTGGACATAGAACCCCAAACTATGCCAAGGAAATACTTGCTATCAGAAGCCTAAGGGGTGGAGACAATTTAAAACTATATTCTGAAATGACTTGAAGGAAGCAATTGTTTAATGTATGTATTAAAAATGTGGGTTATATTGTAAGAAAAGACAATTTGTAGACATTGGTTGCAGAGTTAAAACGTTTCCCACACTGGGATCAAACAGATTCCACACCTTTTCCCTGGACAAAAGAAGCTTCCTTCTGCCCTTGGCCAAGAGATTGACAGACTGGTGTGAACAGGAACTAGCCAAAGCACCCTGGCCTGCTGCTCTCAGTCAAGACAATGGGGGCTTTGGGATGAATAGGAATATGCTGATTTGGGTGTGACTGGTCAACAACTCCTGGCAGGAAAGAGAGACATGTGACTTCTGAGTCAGACAGCTATGGGGGCGGAGACAAACCATTGTGGATTCAGAGGGCCCAACAAATATATGTTTTATAAAATTGCTTATAACAAAGTGTACCAAGCTGGCAGAAATGTAAAACGTTGAGACGGTTTAAATGAAAAATTCACTCAAAATTTAAGACTAAACTGGACGCGGTGTGATGTTCTGAGACTAAACCACGGAATGATTAATATTGTAGCTGCAGTGTTGTTGCTATGAACATAAGAACTTACAGTAATATGCCCAGAGAGGATCTGCATGCATGTATCAAATTTGGTGCAGACCCAATATTGGGAAACTCACCAAAAGCGCAAATTAGTGGTCATTTCTGAACCCAAGCTCGTAGCAACATGGGACTTGAACAGAGACATGCCTTAATTAATCTGTGATGTGTATATGTATTATGAACAACTTGTGTATCTGGGAAATATGTTTTTTGGGAAAAATTGATTTTCTATATAAAAGCAAAGGGGAGGAATTTCAGCTAAGCCATAAACACAGCATCACTCTGACTCATTCTGACATGCTGATCCTATCTCCAGTCAGGGGACAGGGAATCCTCTAACCTATCAAATCCTTAGAGGGTTGGGCATGTAGAATCCACCTTCCCACCCACTTTGGAAACACATAAATAAGGACTGCTGAGACCCAGAAAGGCCCACTCTTTCCACTCTTCAACCGATGTCTTGCGAAGCACTCTGCAGGAAGACTCCAGACTCCAGATAGATCCAGACAACAGATAGAACGGAACTCTAGAACCCAAACTCTAGAACCTTGAAGCAGAGAGGCCTAAACCAAAAGCTGAATCCTTTTCAGCAGGCCTCAGGATCTAGCAACCTGATTCTCACCTTCAACAGCTGGGCTGTGCTGTTTGCTTCTAGCTAAGAACACTGTGCTAGAACCCAGATCCAGACCCAGAAAGCACAGCTGTATCCAGAACCTGTCAGACCCAGACCAGAAGCCATGCTGTGAGCAGAACCCAGTGCCTGACACCGTCCGGTGGTAAGAGTGAAGTCCAAAGCCTTGACCAGATCTGTGACAAGGCCCATTCCATTCCAAAGCCTAAGAGTGAGTATCTAGTCTAGAACTGTCCATAACCAATCTCTTAGTTTAAAGTAATCCTCTTCCAACCATTTTAACCTGTCCAGAACTGCATTATAGAATCTTGTGTCCATCCTGTTGATTCCAAATCTGTAAAGCGCGATCTTTCATTTCTGAAATCTTGATTCTATTTCTGAAAATCTACCTTCACAAAAACCTCTGTAACTTTTGAACCGCACGTCCTAGAAGCGAAATGTCATTTTAAAGCTAAGCTCCTATGCTTTCCAACAAACCCAAATGACATTCCAATTCATTATAGTTTTTCCATAATCGCGATTTACGCACATGGAAAAATTGCCGCGAATTGCAATTTGGCTCAATTTCATTTTCTGTCAAAATAATTGTTTCTTGTTCTCAATTGCTGAAATTTGTTTTCAATTTGATAATCATTCATGAATCATTGCTAGTGTTGACCTGTGCCAATCCAAAGTAATTCTCACTAGTGCTGAATCTCCTTTAGTGAATTAAAATCAATTTAGCATATTTTCACTTTCACTGCAATCACATTCAAAAGTATTTTTGCCTGTTTTAAAATCATACCTGTTTCCCTAAGCTTGCTGGGGGAACTGGAATTGAACTGCCTTCTTCATTGTATTCCTGAAACCTGTGTGCCCTCATTTGCATCTCTTCATATTGCATAGGGGGGGGGGGTGAGTAGTCACAGGGGAAAAAGTGACCATATTATCTTTTGATTGAAATCATATTGAGTCTATTTCTATGTTGCATTCTTTCCCATTATTGCATTTCCTTGAATCACATAAAGTATTCTCTTCTACCGTATCCTCCATATTCATACTCCTAAGTGATTTAAGAGATTGTTAATTTTGTAATATTACCCATTGTTGATTACCGTCCATATTCATAAGTGTGCTATTCAAATATTATTTTGTTCATAATAGTGTGATATATATATTGTTTAATTCTTCAAATAAATCTTTTAATTTGCAAAACAAACCTACTTCTTGGCTCAGTGAGGTCAGGGGGATTCAAAGAGAGGGGTGTTATATAAGGGTTCATCATCCAGATTTAAAGAACTTTGACATAAAAATATATAAATAAGGGCTTCCATTGGGCATCCCAGACTAGACATTGACTTAGTTGGAGTGCTGCATTGAAGTCACTTACAGAGTGGGCGCTCGTCGCGGGACTTCTGGATTAGAACTACCACTTGTGCAACTTAATACAGTGTTCTAACTAATAGGATACATAAATCCTGTTGGACTACCACACTGTGTTACATTGTAAAAGCACTCCTCGAAAAGGAACGCTCTCAGGAAACGGTCTGTTTTGCAAAATAAAATAATAAACTTCTGTAAGTCAGGAAGGAAATCAATTTCCAGAATGGCGACATTGGTAGATATCAAGATAGCTAGAGAGCACCTTTTGCATAAATTGTTTGTCAGAGGTGAATGGACTGAGCAGGACCAGAATGTGTGGTTGCAGGCAATCACACAACAGATCACTGCAACTGGGTTAGATAACTGGAAAGATCAGGGTCCCTTACACGCGGTCCTGAGTGAACTATATATGGCGCTAAGGCCAAGGATGAGCACGACATGATTGTCAGGATAGCGGCATATTTATATTTATATATGGGAGCCATACAGGACAAATGTGCTGAAGGGCAAGATCTGGCAAGTAGGCAACTGATGGCATTAGAGAAGGCCCAATCTGACCTGGACTCTTCTGAGCAGAGGCTGCAGAGGAGCCAGGAGTCAGAAAACGAAAGTATGCAGTACATCAGTAAAATCAAAGAGGACATGGGTATCCTGCAACAGGAAAGGGCAGACCAGGATACCAGAATTCTGGCCTTGCAGAAGGAGTACCAAGAAGGTTTGGACTCCCTACTGCAGAGCCAGAAAAAGCTGGAGCAACAGCTGGATTTCAATAGGGCATGCACAGAGCAGGTAGCCACCCTGCACAGCCATCTAGATAGAGTGAAGGCAGAGAACAATAAGCTGATTTTGAAAGACCTGGACACCCAGGCAGAGTTTGATGAAGAGCGCCAGAAAGCTGGTGCCCTTCAAAGGCAGAGGGACGACCTGGTGGCACAGAGGCAAGCTCTTACTCAGGAAAGGGATACTTTAGGCCAGGAAGTCTGTCACTTAAAAGGGAAGCTGGAGGAAAATCACCTGGCCCTCCAGAGACTGGGTGATCTCAAAAAAGAGCATCAAAACTTGTTAGAGCACACCAGGAGGGTGGAAGATGCTCTGGCAAGAAAGGAGCAGGCCAGTAGGGACGGGACTCAGGAGGTAACCCTCCTGCAGCAAAGACTGGCCCAGTACTCCAGGACCAACCAGGAATCACAGAGAGAGAATGAGGCTCTCTGTCAGCACAATGATAGGCTCCAGCTACAGGTAGCAATGCAGGAGAGATTGATAGAGTCTAGTAAGGCCATGATAGAGGAACTGAAAGTACAGGCTCTTGCATGGCAACAGGGAGCAGGGCTGATAGAGATGAGGTTCTCTGGGAAAAGGGAAATACCTGAGTATAACCTAAGGAGCCCTAATACCAGAGGCCTCCATCTCTCCCAGTCCCTGTACTCTGCCACCCCCATGTCCCCTGGCGCACATGAACCCAGGGCCACGGAGATGGCAGATTACTATCCAGCCAGAAGTATGGGGCTCATAGGCCAGTACCTCCCAGGAATGGATGAGCGGGCATCCGGGTATGGGCACCCAAGTACTGTGAAGTTTAGTGGGGAACCCCAGGAGAGTAGGCCTACTAAGGGCATCCTGAAAACCTCTGCCCAGTTAGATCAGTGGGGGGTACCCATCAAATCCTGGGAGCAAGGAGGAATCAGAAGACTCCTCTGAGCATCCCAGGACACAGGTGACTAGGTCTCCACATTCTGCCAGCCTTTTCCAGGCTCGCAGAATCCAGGAAAACCTGGAAGATCAGACGGGCACCTCTGCGAGCTGTGCTTCTGAGTCAGAGGATGAATGGACCAGGGTTATCTGAACCAAGAAGGCCAATAAGGCGAAAAGGGCCCTGCTTAAGGACCCCTTAAAACAGATCAAAGCAATAAGGCGCGTCAACATTCCTTAACATAAGAACTCCAAGTATTCTGTTTGGGAACACTTGGAGCTCTTTGAGCAAATGATGGAGACTTTCCATTTGTAAACAGAAGTAGCTGCATTCAGTACGTAAAATGGACATTCTCCCCAGAATACTCCAGTTTCTTTGCGGGGCTGGAGGACCAAAACCATTCAAGATGGTCCACATATAGGGCGGCCATCTTAAAGCACTTTTCTGTTCATAGAAATCCCCAAGAGGCTCGCAAGGCAGCCTACAATTTGCAATGTGGGGAGGATCAGGCCCCACAAGAATTTGTGCAAGAGTTGAAGCGTGCCTTTGCGCAGACTACCAAGAGAGTGCGCACGGACAGTAAAGAATTTGTAAATACGTTTTTCCATGCCTTACCCAAATACATCATGACCCAGCTAGTGAGAGATTTTCATAAGAAAAGGTCACTGGACTGGGTCATTGAACAGGCCACCCAAATCTATGAGGTGCAGAAGTCCATAGAAAATAAAAATAATGTTCAGAAAAACCCCAAACTGACCAGCACCCCTGCTGCTGCCAAGGTGGCAGAGGTAAAGGTTGCCGCCATTTTAGATTTGGAGATGGGGGGGCCTAAAAACCTGCCTGCACCGAATAATTCCAAGCCCAGAAGGCCCTCGGGCCAGTCACAGACAGGGAGTCAAGGAGGTAGTCCCACAAATGGGGTCCATCCCTCCCCTGACTATGTAAGTCCCCGCTACAAGGGAAACCGACCCATCCTGGGTTATGTATGGACTCCTCCAGCCCAAGGGGGGGATCAAACCAAGCACCTAACCCAGGGAACTTCCCTCCTAACTTCCCCCAGGAGGGCAGAAATTCACCAAATCGTGGACAGAACTTTTTCACCAGGTATCCACAAAATTTCCAACCCCAAAATCATCCATCCTTCTTTCCCCACTTCCCTGAGCCCAGACCACCTAATCCGGGAGAGGGGAGGCCAAGGGTGGAGGGGTACCCAAATCTTCCCAACCCGGGGTACTACCAGAGAAGGGATAGCTACCCTTCCCGGGATCACCCCAGGGGAGAAAACAGAACCCCGTATCAGCCTGAGCGGGTTTCACAGTTAGAGCGCCAGGTCCAAAATATGGCACAGGATCTGGGTCGCATGCTGAGGGCTCAGCACAACCCTCAGATGGGCATGCCGGCGCAGAATGCCCCAAACTCTGGACCTGGTGCTCCAGAACAATGACGGGGCAGCACCCCGACAACCCACCGGTTCCCAGGGAGGAGGCACAAGGGGAAGGGGGGTGTAAAGCCTTGGAGGAAGCTTCCTTCCCCACTTCTAAACAGCCCTTGGAAACCCAGGAACCGGAAACAAAATCTCCTACCCCTGAAAGTCTGCCACCCAAGGAGCAGAGGGGGGGGGTAGGAGAAACAAAGGACCCAAACAGACCATCAATATCCCCTGGTTCAAACCCATCCTGTTGACTGCCTCCAAAAAAGGGGGGGGTGGCCCAGAACCAGAACCAGGGGAACCCAAAACATCTCCTATCTCCAGTTGCCAACTTTTTCTTTCAGATTCCCAAGACTCCCCACAGAATTCTGCCCAAATCTCTTCTCTCTCAATGTCCAAAACCAGAAAATTAGCCCACCAGTTGTCCAAAAATGTGCATTATCTGTGCCCCCTTGCGAAGAAGGAAGGAAGATGCTATGCCCCGGTACAAGTACAAGGGCAGGGTACAATTTTGGCACTGGAGGACACTGGATCCCAAGCTACCCTTCTGTCCAAAAAGGCCTTTGATTAACTAAATTCAGGAAGGGGGGAGAATTATCAAATTCCTCTCACCTCTCTTCCTGGACAACTTCAGAACTTTGACGGGAATGAAATTCCCGTCGAGAGGACTGCGGATTTGGACAAGGTGAAACACCCGGTCATAGCAGTGATTCCAGAGGGCACCCCTTGTTTACTAGGGAATGACCTCCTGAGAAGGTTGTCACCCCTAATAGATTGCGTAACAGAGTGTCAACTATGTTAGACTAAACGGCACATGCCATCATGGTTGAACAAAAATCTGACCAAGTAGAATTTCACTTCCAGAACAACCAAATTCCAGACGTGACAGTAATAGCAGTAGGACAACAGACTGCTGATGCGGGGTCCTCTCTATTTCTGAAAATCAACATTCCTTCAGGTTTAAGGTGGTATTCCACACTGGAAGGAAACACTCTGAAATTCTTTACTAATCCACAATCAGACATTCCCACTCCGATAGTCCAGAAAGATGTGAAATTGGCTCCATGCCTGGCTGATGTTCAGCAAATTGGAGAGCAGTTGTTCATCCCTGTTCAGTTAAATGATGGTGTGGACTCTGTTCTCGCTCGAGTGTGTGTGAACAACGGTAAGAGCTTCATCAGCGAAGCCATGTTCCGCCAACTCCCAAAAGATCCAGCCATTCCCACATTCAAACTGATAGACAAATGGGAAATGGATTTGGAAGCACCCAATTCCAAACACCTCCTGCCAAGCAGTTGTATGCTCAAAATCTCCATAGGCAACAAGAGCATAGTCCAAAATTGTTGGGTCGTGCGAGACGTCACTGCCGCCTTTTACTTAGGCAATGATATTCTCAATCGCTTTGCCATTAGTTTGGACCTAATAAACTTCAAAGCTTGCTCCCGATTAGCGGATAATCCCATGGGTTTTGATGACCAAGAGAAAGCATTTAGGTCAGCTCAATTGCTACCTTATGCAGTTGAAATTCAGATTGGAGAGGAAGTCACCATCCCAGAAAGGACCCAACAATTCTCCCTGGAAGAGAAAGTTAAAAGAGGACAGAAATTGAAAAACCCTGATGCTTATCTTCATCTAAATGCTTCTCTCCAACAGCAAGGGTTGGGGGTAAACCCAACACCATTAGTCAATATAGAACATGACACCATTCCAATAGAGGTGGAAAACAGCGACTTAAAGAGTATCACTCTAGCCGCAGGCACCATTATTGGAATGGCGGTTGATGACCAACATTTTTCTATTGATTTAGGCAATGAACTGTTAGGACCAGTCCCCCAGGACTGTTTTGACAGTGACAGTGATGACAACACAACACCAGACAGGATCTTTGCCCGGCATGGGGGGAACTTCCTGGTGTACACTTGTGTACACTTCCTGCCCCTATGGTAAGGAAGATGTGACTTGTGACTTCAGGAGGGATGAGGTGATTTTCCAGGTCCATGAGGGCTGCCTTTCCCGCCTGAAGCCACCAGTCCAAATCAGCACTCTGACCAGGGACTTCTCCACCCAGCTGGCGGAGGCCGCTGAGATAGCGAAACCAGAAGTCTTTCCAGGCTTCAGGCAGATGGTTGAAGAGAGAGTCAACCTAGCTGATGCCTGTGTGACTCTGGAGCAGAAGCAAAAGTTAAAACAAGTTTTCTTGGATCTTCAAGATCTCTTTGCGTGGACTCATATGACTGTGGTCGCATCGACATCCACACAACAACCATTCCCACGGACCCTGGTATGACTCCAGTATTTGTGAAGCAATATCGCTTGCCTCTCGCATCAATGGAGTCCCTTACTGAAATCATTAAGAACCTTGACTCCCAGCACCTTCAATAATCCGTTGCTGGGGATATTGAAGCCAAACGGCCAGTGCAGACTCTGCTCCGACCTTAGGGAGCTCAACAAACGGGTCCATACTTCCTGATGGCCTCTTCCCTACAGTGACCAAGGGCTGGCCCAGATCCAGGGGTCACAGGTATTCACTGCAATAGACCTGACCAAAGGATACTGGACTGTGCCTGTCAGTAGGGAGGCCCAGTACAAGCTGGCTTTTACCTTTGGGGGCCAGCAGTACACATGGACCCGGACTCCCTTCGGATACCTCAACTCCGGCAGTGAGTTCAACATTTTCCTACATAAGGCCATGCCCGACCTGGGTGCAAGGGGTAACCTGGCTTATGTAGATGATGTCCTCATCAAGAGCTCAACTGTCGAGGAACACACATCGGAGGTCCGTTATGTTCTGACACAGTTGAGGGCCGCCGGAGCAAAACTTTCCTTTCAGAAAGCACAGTGGTGTAGAACCCGTGTTAATTTCTTGGGGCATGAGATTACTGCTCAGGGTCTCTGTCCCCAGGAAAAGAAAGTGGAAGCACTTCAGGAACTGAAAGACCCCACAACTCTGCGGGAACTAAGGAGCCTCCTTGGACTGACTAATTACAGCAGAAAGCTCGTTGAGGGCTACGCAGAGATCACCAAACCCCTGATTCATCTCTTGTTCTTCTTGGAGACAGGGTTTTCTAATACATGCTTGACTGCAGTATTATACCAAAAGCATGACAAGGTCAATAAAGCAATCTCCTATGCGAGTAAAACTTTATCCTCTGTGGAGGAAAAATTCAATGATTGTGAGACGGCACTCCTGGCAACGGTGCAGGCATTGAAGTATTACCGCCCGTTTATCCAGGGGGAACACATCATAGTGGAGACTCCTCTGCAATATCTCCAAAGTGACAGAATGTGAGTAATTCCTGAATTACTTCCTGGATTCTGTCAATGCAAGGCTTTCCTGTGGAGGTCAGATATGGCCAAAACAAGAAGAGTCCCCTCGCGCAAGGTCTGGCTGATTTGCATGATTGCGCCAGAGAAAACTGTCTTGAGGACGAAAGTCTAAAAATCAAGGACAACCTGGAGGCATACCTCAATTCCCCACACAAAGTCTTTGAAGAAGACAAGTGTGAGGGAATGCCCACTGTCTATGTGGCTGGATGCTCTTACCACGTTGACAACAACGGGGAAAAAGAACTTGTGGCCGGCGTAGGGAATGCATGGGTGAATGAGTCCCTAGAACCCTCCGCTGGGTACAAGATTGGTCTCCGAAGTAGTCAAGTGGCAGAGTTGATGGCTGTGCATCAAGCCATCCTCACTGCTGTCCAACATCAGCTCCACAAACTGGTCATAATCACAGATTCAGATTATGTACGGAACGGGTTCGAAGAGCACCTGGTTAACTGGAAAACCAGAGGCATGCTTTGTGCTAATAACAAACCCTTGAAACATGGGAAGTTAATTCAAAATATTGATGATCTGGTCACCTTGAATGGGTTGACCATCTACTGGAAAAAGATCAATAGTCATTCCAAAGTAGAGGGACCAGACAAAACTGGAAATGACTTAGCTGATCAGCTTGCCAAAACCGGGGCCATCCAAGGGGATCTAATAGAGATCGAGTCCCTGTTGGGGGAAATCCAGGTCACTGCTATCACTAGGTCCCAGAAAAATGCTCACAATGATCTTTCAACTGCACAATGGAGCAAGAAGACCCCAGATGCTGATTTGATTACGGCTCAGAAAGGGGATCTAATAATTGGTAAGTTTTATCGACACATTGAGGACCCTGAGAACTTTCCCCTGACGGATACCGATTATATAGGGAAAGAGGACCTCAGAGTGTTGATGAAATGTCCAAAAATGTTCTGAATCCTAGATGGTTTGTTGGTAAGGAAATCCCAAGCTGGCCATGATCAGTGGGTGGTTCCTACCTCATTCCGAAGCATGATGTTAAGTCACGCCCATGATGCGGCCACAGCCGGTCATAGGGGGTTTCATACAACACTTGAAATCTTAAGAGAGGTTGCATACTGGCCACACATGGGGCAGGACCTCCACCAAGGGGTGTCTTGTGTGTGCACAATTTTAGCTAAAATCCCTCACACACCGTGCACCTCTCCAAAAGTGGGGGATGACACTGCCATGGTCAGATTTGCAAGTAGATTTCATTGGGCCCTTGATTCGCTCCTCTAAGGGGAATAAGTACATGTTGACCGTGACATGCTTATTTACTAAACGGGTGGAATGTCTCCTGGCCCCAAACTTCAAGGCAGAAACAGCAGCTGCCCTGATGATCAATCACATCTTTTCACATTTTGGACTGCCCCAAAAGATTGAGTCAGACAGAGGTAGCCATTTCACCAGCGAAGTAATGACAAAGATGTGGGACATACTTGGGGTTAAAGGAAGCTACATATTGCTTACCGGCTAGCCTCTAGTGGTGCAGTAGAATGTTACAACAAAACCATTGTGAGCATATTAAAAACATTTGTGGCAGATTCTGGGCCAAGTTGGGATATTCGTTTATCTCTTGTCCTAATGGCCATCAGATCTAACCCTTCATCTGCAACAAAAATGTCACCATTTGAGTTGATGACTGGACGCAGGATGGTGCTTCTCCAGCATCTGCTTTACAGGACCCAGGAGCAGACATTGATCAATGCCTCCACAACTCATGAGTATGTTGAAAATTTAAGAAAACACCTTCAACATGCTTTTGCCCATGCTCAGCGAAATCTAGAAAGATCAGCCGATAGCATGAAGACCCATTATGACTTGAAGACTACCAGGAAAGAATACAATGTAGGAGACAGGGTCTATTTATACAATTTCCAAAGGAACCAGGCCAAACAGCATAAATGTCTGCCTACCTGGAAGGGACCTTTTGAAATTGTAGACAAGATCTCACCAGTCGCCTATAAGATCCATATCCCCAAAGGCAGTTTGGCAGAGGGGGATGATAAGTGGGTCCATATTAATCAGCTAAAGTGTTGCCATCCTAGGCACACTCTGCAGCAACTGGAGGAGTCTTCTGGAACCCCAGAGGGGGCCCCTCCAGATCAATACATTTCCAACTCTAAAACCATTCCACACATAGTCTATAAAATTCAATAATAAAAATTCAAATGTCTCCTGATTTACAAAATCTATATGCCCGCCCCACTACATTAATAGTGGTGGAGAAATGTCTACGAATATGTTGTTGCCTTTTTGCTTTGTCATCCTAGGAGAGAGTAACCATGGAGACTGACCAAGGAGGATGACCCGGGGACCGGGAGCAAAGATCCGAGGGGCCCGGGGTATCGCTCAATACTCCCATCAGGACTGGCAAGGAGAACCAAGCGATCCACCCCTGATGGAGGAAAAGACGATGAACTGTGCCATTTGTGGAATCCGAAGAGATGAGGCTGACATCCGAGTCTTGCGAAGTTCCATCGATGAAAGATCAACGGCCATTGCAAGAGGGGGGCTTGTGGGATGTATCAACCCACTCATCCAAGCTCTGCAACATCACTGTGCATTGCTGGCAGAAGAAACATCATAATGGCCGCCGGAAAGCATGCTGCTCGCCAGAAATCACCAGAAATTGCCCAGTGAAAACCTGAAAAATAGGCCACCATCTACTTTTGCCTATATTAGTGAGCATAGAAGACCACTGCTAAAACCATCCTTTGGCTGCATACAGAGCAAAGTCATTGCAAGGGAATACAGAGTTGTTCAAAAATCTGTTTTCTTGGGTGTCAAATTGCTAAAATCCTGACTCACAAATCACCTAAAAGATGCAACCTCTTTGTTGGGTGTTCCACATTATTCTACTGCAAGAATCCACATCAATACAATGTCAGCAAAA
The DNA here is from genome assembly GCF_040938575.1 of Ambystoma mexicanum. Classification (NCBI taxonomy): domain Eukaryota; kingdom Metazoa; phylum Chordata; class Amphibia; order Caudata; family Ambystomatidae; genus Ambystoma; species Ambystoma mexicanum. The sequence goes on along the minus strand of NC_090923.1, from coordinate 409,653,531 downwards.
ATCATAGGCTATCAAGCAAAATCCCCTTTTAAAGATACTTATGGAAAGACAGCTGTCAAAAATGGGTGCAATACCATTTCTCACCTCTACCAGAAAGCCAGCGTTTTAAACCATTTTCCTTGTAAAGTTGAACATGGAACCCCAAACTATGCCAAATAAATACTTGCTATCAGAAGCCTAAGGGGTGGAGACAATTTAAAACTATATTCTGAAATGACTTGAAGGAAGCAATTGTTAAATGTATGTATTAAAAATGTGGGTTATATTGTAAGAAAAAACAATTTGTAGACATTGGTTGCAGAGTTAAAACGTTTCCCACACTGGGATCAAACACATTCTACACCTGTTCCCTGGACAAAAGAAGCTCCCTTCTGCCCTTGGCCAAGAGATTGACAGACTGGTGTGAACAGGAACTAGCCAAGGCACCCTGGCCTGCTGCTCTCAGTCAAGACAATGGGGGCTTTGGGATGAATAGGAATATGCTGATTTGGTTGTGACTGGTCAACAGCTCCTGACAGGAAAGAGAGACATGTGACCTCTGAGTCAGACAGCTCTGGGGGTGGAGACAAACCATTGTGGATTAAGATGGCCCAGCAAATATATGTTTTATAAAATTGCTTATATTAAAGTGTACCACCTGGCAAAAATGTAAAACGTTGAAACGGTTAAAATGAAAAATTCACTCACAATTTTAGACTAAGCTGGACGCTGTGTGATGTTCTGAGACTAAACTCCGGAATTATTAATATTGTAGCTGCAGTGTTGTTGATATGAACATAAGAAGTTAAAGTAATATGCCCAGAGAGGATCTGCATGCATGTATCAAATTTGGTGCAGACCCAATATTGGGAAACTCACTAAAAGCGCGAATATGTGGTCATTTCTGAACCCAAGCTCATAGGAACATGGTACTTGAAAAGAGACATGCCTTAATTGATCTGTGATGTGTATATGTATTATGAACAACTTGTGTATCTGGGAAATATGTTTTTGGGGAAAAATTGATTTTCTATGAAAATGCAAAGGGGAGGGATTTTACCTTAACCATAAACACAGCATCACTCTGACTCATTCGGACACGCTGATCCTTTCTCCACTCAGGGGACAGGGGATCCTCTAACCTATGAAATCCCTAGAGGGTTGGGCATGTAGAATCAGCCTTCACACCCACTTTAGAAACACATAAATAAGGACTGTTGAGACCCAGAAAGGCCCACTCTTTCCACTCTTCAACCGATGTCTTGCAAAGCACTCTGCAGGAAGACTCCAGACTCCAGATAGATCCAGATTACAGATAAAACCAAACTCTAGAACCCAAACTCTAGAACCTTGAAGCAGAGAGGTCTAAACCAAAAGCTGAATCCTTTTTAGCAGGCCTCAGAATCTAGCAACCTGATTCTCACCTTCAACAGCCTGGCTGTGCTGTTTGCTTCTAGCTAATAACCCTGTGCTAGAACCCAGATCCAGACCCAGAAAGCACAGCTGTATCCAGAACCTGTTAGACCCAGACCAGAGGCCATGCTGTGAGCAGAACCCAGTGCCTTAGACCGTCCGGTGTCGAGAGTGAAGTCCAAACCCTTGACCAGATCTGTGACGAGGCCCATTCCATTCCAAAGCCTAGGAGTGAGTATCTAGTCTAGAACTGTCCATAACCAATCTCTTAGTTTAAAGTAATCCTCTTGCAACCTTTTTAACCTGTCCAGAACTGCATTATAGAATCTTGTGTCCAAACTGTTGATTCCAAATCTGTAAAGCGCGATCTGTCATTTCTGAAATCTTGATTCTATTTCTGAAAATCTACCTTCACAAAAACCTCTGTAACTTTTGAACCGCACGTCCTAGAAGCGAAATTTAACGGTCATTTTAAAGCTAAGATCCTAACCCAGAACGATATTCCAATTCATTATAGATTTTCCGTAATCGCGATTTATGCATGCGGAAAAATTGCCGCAAATTGCAATTTGGCTCAATTTCATTTTCTGTCAAAATAGCTGTTTCTTGTTCTCAATTGCTGAAATTCGTTTTCAATTTGATAATAATTCATGAATCATTGCTATTGTTGACCTGTACCAATCCAAAGTAATTCTCACTAGTGCTGAATCTCCTTTAGTGAATTAAAATCAATTTACCATATTTTCACTTTCACTGCAATCACATTCAAAGGTATTTTTGCCTGTTTTAAGATCATACCTGTTGCTCTAAGCTTGCTGGGGGAACTGGAATTGAACTGCCTTCTTCATTGTATTCCTGAAGCCTGTGTGCCCTCATTTCCATCTCTTCATATTGCATAGGGGGGGGAGTGAGTAGTTGTGATGCTGGAAATGCATCGGAGGGACAGGGCCTCCGTATCCTTGTCCTTTACTGCTTTTTATCATGTGTTCTGTTGTGTTTTCCGCGCAGGAGTTCATGGGGAACTCCTGGCGGTGCAGCTCTCTTTCTTTTGGTTTGGTGAACGGACCCGTGGGATACCCTTATGGCACCCATGGTTGGGGGGTACAACCCTGTGCCCCTAGTGTATGTGTTTGGGCACCTGTGGGTGGCAGGCAGAGCAGGGTATGGGCTGGTGGCAGCTCCGTGCTGAATTTGACAGGTGCGCAGAGTATCCTCCATTTTGGGATACCCCCTGCCATTGGGATCAGTTGATTCCTGATGGAAAACAAGATGGCCTCTTGCTTTCTATTACCCATTACCTTGTTTCCCCAAAGTCCTGGGAAGCCCTGACTCTGTCCCTTCCCCCTGACTGGCTGTTGGGTGGAAGTGCCATATATGGTGTTGTTTTGAAGGCCCGGCCAGACTAGCTGGAGCCTTCCCGGTGATGTATGTTGTGGGTACCTCCTATGGGTGGGACCCGGGTGAATAGAGTGTGTGATGAATATGCATTCTGTGTTGTGGATGTCTAGTATCTGGTGGTTGACACAATGACTGAAACAGCCCTGCCCGAAACCGGTATGAATGCAGCTTGGAGTGCTGAATGCCTCGGTACTTGTCCCAATACACATAACTTGTTGTGAGTGTCTGGAGAGAAGTGAATGGCCTGAATACCTCGTGTGTCTGATTGGCTGCCTGCCTGCATGAATGCCCTTAGTCGTGATTGGATGCTTGAGTGTGACCCAGCGGAATGAATGGAAGATCAACAGGATATCTGGGGACCTCTCACTGCTAGGAATCGTGTTCAGAAGCTGAAGTCCACTACGACGAGTAACTGGATTAACTGAAGCTTGACCTTCAAGCCCTGCTGGACGAGAAGAATTGCTGTTGCTCTCCTTCGCAATCTGAAAGCTGCTGTGCCTCCAAGGACTGACCCAGAGAGGACCTGGTAAGGTGCCCTCTTCCCGAGCTACGAGGGACCATCGTGCACAGCTGATCTTTGCCAACGCTACCTGGTAGACAGACCTTCGACAGGCTGCCGACCCGATACGGGGACTGCTGCGGAACTCCAAGGAGAAGCACTCGGAATGTTGTCCGCCACTGTCGACGACCGCCGTCGCCGACCGGAGCCGCCATGCTCCCGTTTGCCTAAGAACTTCCATTGATCATCGGATGCTCTCGTCTGCATCGTCACCCGCTTGTCTCCCGCTGGAGAAGGCCCGACCGTTGATGCGCCGAGGAGCATCCGCCGGTGGGTTTCCCACCACCTAAAGACCACAGAGACGCCGACGACTCGACGCCCTTGCTGGGCCACAGTTCTTCATCATCTCTTTGCGGTCCAGAACTATCATCACCGAGGTGCCCCGCACGCCTCTTCCTTGCAGGACGCCAACGCTCTGTCATCGACGAGCACCGCTAGGAACGAAGCTGCCACTTCCTGCCGTAGTTCAACCTGTTCACCGTCGGACGTTCGATGACCCGTGACTCCTGCCTTAAAGGGAGGGCACTCAAGAAGAGCCGTCGATTCCCCGACACACACACCAAGTTCCCAGACGCCTCTCGACGAGCCGTGGCTCCTGCTTTAAAGGGAGGCACTCAAGAAGGATCGGTCGACACATCTTCGGAGAACTCTACTCCACCAGGTACATTGGGGGGGTAAAACCTTAATAGGAGGAACTAAGACTATTGAACAATATATGGACTGGGCTTGTGCTATATATCTCTTATTTACAGGTTGCCCAGGTGGGGGGATCCCCACACAGAACTGTGCCCAGTGGTAGGGGTCAGTATTGTGCCTATTGTTTCAACCATCTTGCGTTCCTTCCTATCTCTATTGCTGGTTTACTCGTTATTGATCTGTGTGACATTTTAACCGTACAGTTGATGCACTTTAATGAGATGGTACCACTTTAGAATTGTATATATTTATCATTATTGACTTCCGAGTACAAAGTGCGTTATTGTGATTGTGTACATACCTTTGAATATTAATTATATAAAGACTGTGTTTTCAGTAATACAGTGTGTGGAAATTCCTTTGTGGGGTTTCGGGGACTACACTGCACTTAAGAACCAGCCTGCATCACCTCCTGAGAAGCTAGGCCTTGATTGCTCGACCACGTACCTATAATAGAGAATCTTGGCTGGGGTCCTCTGTGCCTCTCCTCTATCATATAGAGAGCGGAAGTACAGACACCCCCTACCAGTCTTTACACTGGTGGCAGCGGTGGGATGCTTATGGTTTTAAGACTCAGTGTATAACCGTGCCACTTACAAAATATCCGCACTTTATTAGATTAAGGTTTGGGTGTGTACAAAATAACTGCATTACAAGCAATGGAGTCTATTGCAAATGGTAAATTGACTCGGATGAGCTTAGAGGCTCTCCAGAGTGCTTGTGAAGCCAGGGAGTTAGACTTTGTGGATAAGTCTAGGGCTGAGCTGATAGCTGCCCTGGTGGACTATCAGACCGATGGTGAAACTCTCGATGAGGGGGGGAATGCAACCAACGAGGACTCTGCCCCTGGGGATTCTACTGAATCTGTTTCTGGGAATACCACCATTCCTGCTGCCTCTGTTCCGAAGCCCAGCATTTCCTTGGAGCTTGAGTTATTAAGGATGAAATTGGCCTTTGAATATCGCAAGTTGGAAATAGATGCTGAACTTAAGAAAGCGGAGCTGGCTCAACAAGTTGAACTGAAGAATAGGGATCTTGAACTCAAAGACAAGGACACTGAATGTCAGAGAATCCAGCTAGAGAAAGCTCGAGTGGAGACTTCAGTGAAACCCAGTGAGAGTGTCAGGTCCCCAGCAACTAAATTTATGAAAGATTTGGTTGGTGTGTTTGTGGAGGGTTCTGATATCCTCCAATGGATTGAAGCGTTTGAAATGGCTTGTGCAATTCATGATGTTGACAAAAGAGATTGGGCTAAGTGTTTGCTAAGCAAAGTGCCTCAAACTGGATATGACTGTATTCTGAAGCTGAGCGTGGAAGAAAGGGGTCAGTATGAGTGTATGAAATCTGCTTTGATTGCCAAGTTTGGCAAGACACCTACCCAATACCTTAAAAGGTTCAGGGATTTTAAAAAAAGAGAGAATGTGTCTTGGGTTGACTGGGTGAGTGCTGCGCACATGAATATGATGGGGTGGTTTGATGGATACAAGGTGAAAACTTTTGTTGAATTGTCCCACCTGTTGTTTTTGAGCATTTTTCTGAAGCCTGTTCACTGGAGCTGCATCAGTATGTTGCTGACCAGAACATTTTGGATCCCTTTAAGCTTGCTAGGCTGGCTGACAAGTGGGTCTCCCACCGGGTGTCCCCTAAGGACTCCAGTGGGAAGGACAAGGACAAAGAAAAGGGGGCCTCTCAGAAAGCTGAGGAGTCCCAAAAGGAGTCACAGTCGGGTAAACCTAAACCCTCCTCTCCGAAGACCCAAAAATCTATTGGGGATAAGTCATCTGTGGGTGGGAATAAGAGTAGTGGTCCACCTGCTGCAAAGCAGGCTCCCGGTGGTTCCAGTACCGTACCCCGCACTCCTGGCACTTGTTGGGACTGTGGGGCTCTGGATCACAAAAGGGGTGACTCCAAGTGTAAAGGTAAGGCACTCGGAGTATAGGCTGTCAGCCTGACCTACCCTTACCCCATGTCTGAGGTGGAGGCTACTGCCCTCCCCTCCTCTACAGGAATCACATTTGGTTTACCCATAGAGATTTCCTTAGTGTTCCTTGGGGCCTGGGACCAGTACGCGGAAGTACTGGCGACTATCCCACAAAACACCCGTAGACTTTTGAGAAGTGTCCTCCTGAAGGGCCAGCCTTCTACTGGTTTGAGAGACACTGGGGCAAGCATGACAGTGGTGGACAGGACCCTGCTTAAGCCAGAGGACTATGTAGATGCTCCTCTGAGAACCTCCAGGTTAGCTGGTGGGCCTCCCAAATTATCGCCTGTAGCCCGAGTCACACTCGTAATTGGAGACAAGACAGCAAAGCTTCCTGTCCTGGTTCAGGACAATGTCCCTTCTAACATTCTGTTAGGTAACGATCTAGTAGAGTTGGGATTGATCGTGGATGGTCTTCCCATGACTGCGGCTGCGGTCACTAGATCACAGGTGACACCGGGTCTGGCTGTGAGTCAGGTACCCGAGCCGAAGGCACGGCCTAAGGCAAGACGAAGGAAGAGCAAGAAGGCCACCTCTGTGGAGGGAGCTCCGTCTCTTCCTGCTGTTCCTACAGCACCCATTGGGATCCATGCTCTGGACGGGCTGAGTCCTGTGGTAAACCTCGTCTCAACTCCTGTGGGATCAAGAGCCAGAAGACTCTCCTGTGGGAGAGAATCTCAACCCGGAGGATCATCCCGATCTTCAATGCTTGTTGGCTGAAGGGGGACCCTCCCGGGCAGACTTCTGTAAAGGACAGAGAGAGTGCCACTCTCCCGAGGGTCTGAGGAAACAGGCCCTTTCCCAGGCACAAGGAGAAGTGCCTAGGACATTCCGGATTTATTGGGAGGGTGAGCTCCTTGTTACCTGGTGCCCTCAAGAGGTTGGTGGTACCCCAGGTTTACAGGCCCTTCCTACTGCAGTTGGCGCATGAGGTGCCCTTGGCTGGTCATCTTGGTACCAAGAAGACTAAGCAGAGGCTCTCTGCCCATTTCTACTGGCCTCGGATGGGAGTAGAAGTGGAGTCCCACTGCAGGACCTGCCCAACTTGTCAGTTGTCTGGCAAGACTGGAGGCAGTGTCATTGCCCCACTGCAGCCATTGCCAGTGGTTGGCACACCGTTTGAGAGGGTGGGCATCGACATTGTTGGTCCCCTTGACCCTCCCACGTCAGGTGGACATCGGTTCATCCTGGTTTTGGTAGATCATGCCACCAGGTATCCTGAGGCTATACCCCTTCAGACTGTTACTGCCAAGGTGGTTGCCAGGGCTCTCCTGGGCATTTTCACCCGTGTTGGATTCCCCAAGGAGGTTGTCTCTGACAGAGGATCCAACTTCATGTCTAGTTACATGAAAACCATGTGGAAAGAGTGCGGGGTAACCTACAAGTTCTCCACCTCTTACCACCCCAGACCAATGGTCTGGTTAAGAGATTTAATAAAACTCTCAAGGGCATGCTAGGCGCTTTGGAAGAGCCCCTAAGGAGGAAATGGGATCTCCTCCTGCCATGCCTGCTGTTTGCTTACAGAGAGGTACCTCAAGATGGTGTTGGTTTCAGCCCCTTTGAGTTACTCTTTGGACATCCCGTGAGGGGGCCCCTTGCCTTGATCAGAGAAGGTTTGGAAGCCACCCCTCCCGGTCCCGCCAAGCAAGTGGGGGACTATGTGTTAGGCCTCAGGCGGAGGATGACACAGATGATGGGTCAAGCAACAGCGAATCTAAAGGCCAGCCAGGAATTGAACAAATACTGGCATGACCTTAAAGCATCGCAAGTGGATTGGACTCCGGGAGAGGAGGTCCTCATGATGGAGCCTACCAAGCCTCGGGCATTGGCAGATAAATGGACTGGACCCTTCCAGATAATCTCCAAGATGGGCGAGGTCAACTATCTGGTTGACATGGGAATCCCAGGGGTAGCCCCTCAGGTATTCCATGTCAATAGGCTCAAGCCTTTCCACAGGCGAGCCGAAGTCTCATGTCTCTTGCTGGCTTCAGAGCAATAAGAGGATGAGAGTGAGCCCCTTCCTGATTTGCTGCATAGCAACCCTACGGATGGCTCAGTGGAGGGAGTGCATCTCTCTCCAGATTTGACAACCGAGCAGCAGAGGGCCTGCAGGACTTTGCTCCAGCAGTATGCTGCTCTGTTTTCGCTGACGCCAGGCCTTACACCGTGGTGTAAGCACGAAATTGACACTGGTGACAGCGTGCATGTCAAGATCAGGAGCTACCGAATGTCAGATACGGTTAAGAACCACATCCAGGCTGAGGTCGCCAAGATGTTGGATCTGGGTGTTATTGAACCCTCAACCAGTCCCTGGTCCAGTCCCGTGGTCCTTGTCCCCAAGGCAAGTTCCCAGGCTGGTACCAAGGATTGGAGGTTCTGTGTGGACTACTGAGGGGTCAATGCCGTCACCAAAACTGACGCGCACCCACTGCCCAGGGCTGATGATCTCGTGGACACCATAGGTGCTGCCAAATTTGTGAGCACCTTTGACCTCACCTCAGGCTATTGGAAAATAGCTCTGACGGACCATGCCAAGGAAAAGACGGCGTTCTCAACACCAGAGAGACTCTACCAGTTTAGGGTCATGCCTTTTGGGTTGAAGAATGCCCCTGCCACCTTCCAGAGATTTGCCAATCATGCTATCAGTGGGCTGGAAGCCTTTTGTGTGGCTTATTTAGACGACATTGCCGTCTACAGTTCCACGTGGGAAGAGCACTTGACTCATCTGGGTAGAGTGTTGCAGGCCTTGAAAAGGGCTAACCTCACTATCAAGGCCACCAAGTGCCAGATAGCTCAGGGGAAAGTCACGTATCTTGGTCATGAGGTAGGAGGGGGTCAAATCCAACCTCTCCCCAGTAAGGTACAGGATGGTACAGGACTGGGAGACTCCCACTACTCAAACCCAGGTGAGAGCCTTTTTGGGCCTCACTGGGTACTATCGCAATTTCATGGCAGACTATGGAACCATAGCTGCACCCCTGACAGCGCTGACTTCACCCAAACAGCCTAGAAGGTTAATTGGACTGAAGACTGTCAGAGGGCCTTTGATGGCTTGAAAGAAAGTCTGTGTAGGGCACCCATGTTGTGTGCGCCTGACTACAGCCGACCCTTTATCGTCCAGACGGATGCCTGCAACACCGGAATTGGAGCTGTCTTGTCCCAGTTAGATGACAAAGGGAGAGAACATCCTATCATATTCATCAGTAGACAACTCAAGGGTAGAGAACTTAGGTAGGCTACTGTTGAAAAGGAATGTTTTAGTATAGTTTGGAGCCTTAGGCATTTTAGGCCCTACCTTATGGGGTCTACCTTCAAGGTCCAAACAGATCATAAGCCCCTGAAGTGGCTTATGCAGATGAAGGGTGAGAACCCGAAACTGCTCAGGTGGTCCATTAGCCTGCAAGGGCTAGACTTCACCATAGAGCACAGACCAGGGAAGAGTCACGATAATACAGATGGCCTTTCCAGAAGGTATGTTGACCGTCTGGATGAGGGTGTCTATCCCGTGGGAGATTAGGCACCCTCCACCTCAGTCTGGGGGGGGGCGACTGTGATGCTGGAAATGCATCGGAGGGACAGGGCCTCCGTATCCTTGTCCTTTACTGCTTTTTATCGTGTGTTCTGTCGTGTTTTCCGCGCAGGAGTTCATGGGGACTCCTGGCGGTGCAGCTCTCTTTCTTTTGGTTTGGTGAACGGACCCGTGGGATACCCTTATGGCACCCATGGGTGGGGGTACAACCCTGTGCCCCTAGTGTATGTTTTTGGGCACCTGTGGGGGGCCCGCAGAGCAGGGTATGGGCTGGTGGCAGCTCCATGCTGAATTCGACAGGTGCGCGGAGTATCCTCCATTTTGGGATACCCCGGCCCTGCCATTGGGATCAGTTGATTCTTGATGGAAAACAAGATGGCCCCTGTGGCCTCTTGCTTTCTATTACCCAAGTCCTGGGAAGCCCTGACTCTGTCCCTTCCCCCTGACTGGCTGTTGGGTGGAAGTGCCATATATGGTGTTGTTGTGAAGGCCCAGCCAGACTAGCTGGAGCCTTCCCAGTGATGTATGTTGTGGGTACCTCCTGTGGGTGGGACCCGGGTGAATAGAGTGTGTGACGAATATGCATTCTGTGTTGTGGATGTCTAGTATCTGGTGGTTGTCACAATGACTGAGACAGCCCTGCCCGAAACCGGTATGAATGCAGCTTGGATTGTTGAATGGCTCGGTACTTGTCCCAATACACATAACTTGTTGTGAGTGTCTGGAGAGAAGTGAATGGCCTGAATACCTCGTGTGCCTGATTGGCTGCCTGCCTGCATGAATGCCCTTAGTCGTGATTGGATGCTTGGGTGTGACCCAGCGGAATGAATGGGAGATCAACAGTATATCTGGGTACCTCTCACTGCTAGGAATCTTGTTCAGAAGCTGAAGTCCACTACGACGAGTAACTGGAGTAACGGAAGCTTGACCTTGAAGCCCTGCTGGACGAGAAGAATTGCTGTTGCTCTCCTTCGCAATCAGAAAGCTGCTGTGCCTCCAAGGACTGACCCAGAGAGGACCTGGTAAGGTGCCCTCTTCCCGAGCTATGAGGGACCATCGGGGGACTGCTGCGGAACTCCAAGGAGAAGCACTCGGACTGTTGTCCGCCACTGTCGACGACCGCCGTCTCCGACCGGAGCCGCCGTGCTCCCGTTTGCCTAAGAACTTCCATTGATCATCGGACGCTCTCGTCTGCATCGTCACCCACTTGTCTCCCGCTGGAGTAGGCCTGACCGTCGACGCGCCGAGGAGCTTCCACCGGTGGGTTTCCCGCCACCTAAAGACCACAGAGACGCCGATGACTCGACGCCCTTGCTGGGCCACAGTTCTTCATCATCTCTTTGTGGTCCAGAACTATCGTCACTGAGGTGCCCCGCTCGCCTCTTCCTTGCAGGACGCCAACGCTCTGTCGTCGAGGAGCTCCGCTAGGAACGAAGCTGCCAATTCCCTGCCGTAGTTCAACTTGTTCACCGTCGGACGTTGGACGACCCGTGACTCCTGCCTTAAAGGGAGGGCACTCAAGGAGGGCCGTCGATTCCCCGACACAGAACGCAAGTTCCCTGACGCCTCTCGACGATCCGTGGCTCCTGCTTTAAAGGGAGGTACTCAAGAAGGATCGGTCGACGCATCTTCGGAGAACTCTACTCCACGAGGTACATTGGGGGGGTAAAACCTTAATAGAAGGAACTAAGACTATTGAACAATATATGGACTGGGCTTGTGCTATATATGTCTTATTTACAGGTTGCCCAGGTGGGGGGATCCCCACATAGAACTGTGCCCAGTGGTAGGGGTCTGCATTCTGCCTATTGTTTCAACCATCTTGCGTTCCTTCCTATCTCTATTGCTGGTTTACTCGTTATTGATCTGTGTGACATTTTAACCGTACTGTTGATGCACTTTAATGAGATTCGATAACTTTGGTGGTACCACTTTAGAATTGTATATATTTATCATTATTGACTTCCGAGTACAAAGTGCGTTATTGTGATCGTGTACATACCTTTGAATATTAATTATATAAAGACTCTGTGTTCAGTAATACAGTGTGTGGACATTCCTTTGTGGGGTTTCGGGGACTACACTGTACTTAAGAACCAGCCTGCATCACCTCCTGAGAAGCTAGGCCTTGATTGCTCGACCACGTACCAATAATAGAGAAGCTTGGCTGGGGTCCTCTGTGCCTCTCCTCTACCATATAGAGAGCGGAAGTACAGACACCCCCTACCAGTCTTTACAGTAGTCACAGGGGAAAAAGTGACCATATTATCTTTTGATTGAAATCATATTGAGTCTATTTCTGTGCTGCATTCTTTCCCATTATTGCATGTCCTTGAATCACATAAAGTTTTCTCTGCTACTGTATCCTCCACATTCATACTCCTAAGTGATTAAAGAGATTGTTAATTTTGTAATATTACCCATTGTTGATTACCTTCCATATTCATAAATGTGCTATTCAAATATTATTTTGTTCATAAAAGTGTGATATATATATATATAATGTTTAATTCTTCAAATAAATCTTTTAATTTGAAAAACAAACCTACTTCTTGGCTCAGTGAGGTCAGGGGTTTCAAAGAGAGGGGCGTTATATAAGGGTTCATCATCCAGATTTAAAGAACTTTGACAAAAAAAAATATAAATAAGGGCTTCCATTGGGCATCCCAGACTAGGCATTGGGCCTCATTACGACCCAGGCGGTAAGTTACCGCCTGGGTCGTACCTTTACCACCATGGCGTAAACTACGTTTACGCCATGGTGGTTGGCGGACTTACCGCCCCATTCCGAGGTTGGCGGGGCGGTAAGTCCCCATTAACCCATTTACCCTTCCCCATTCCAATTTTTGCCCCATAGGGCAAAATGGGAGTGGGGAAGGCGTTAATTACGCCACCGTAAATTACGGTGGCGTAATTAACAAAAAGGTCCCTTAGCGCCATGGATTTTAACACCTGCTAAAAGCAGGTGTTAAATCCTCCATGGCGCTAAGGGACCTCGGAATCAGGCGGTAAGGGTCGGCGCTGTTTACGCCGCCGTAAACCCCTTACCGCCTGGGTCCTAATGAGGCTCATTGACTTAGTTGGAGTGCTGCATTGAAGTCACTTACAGAGAAGCAATGAGTACTGAGAGATTGGGGGGGACCAGGTACGTTTTCTCTTCTGTGTCTTTGTTGCGATTGGTGTGTGAAAGAGGGTAGGGGGCACAGAGGGGGAAAGGGACGAGGCTTCTATTCTTGCTATGGCGAGGCGACCAGTTTTTATGGAGGGGAAGGAGTGTGGTTGGAGGGGGATGGTGGTGGGAGTTGATGACGGAAGTGGGGGGTGAAAGGTTGTTGGGTCGGGTGTGCCTGGGAGGGTAGTGAGGGGAGCGGGTATGATCGTGGTAAGCTGATGGGTGGAGGGGATGGGAGAAGCGGTGGTCTTAGAGTGGATGGCTCGCCATTGTGCCCCTCTGCTTGGTGTTTGTAAAGGGGATGGGAAGGGGATGAGGCAGAGGGTGGGCTGATTTGGGGAGGGGGGTACGGGTGGCAGAGCTGGCGGGAGGGGGCGCACAGGGATCATTTTCGGCAGATCTCGCTTGGGGGCACTCATGGTTCGCACTGTGATATATATGGGTTGGATGACTTTGTTCACACCATCCCACTTTAGCTATATCACTTCATGTTAATTGTTTATACTTTTATGATTAACAGTACTACAGCTGTACCTAGCGATTATTTGTACTTTCTAAGTTCTAAATGCAATTATACTACAGATATGCTATTAGGAGGATTTTCTAAATGCAATTATACCATAGATATGCTATTAGGAGGACTTTCTAAATGCAATTCTATCACAGATATGCTATTAGGAGGACTTTCTAAATGCGAACTAGACAACAGATATGCTATTAAGAGGACTTTCTAAATGGAAACAAGAGCACACATATGCTGTTAGGAGGACTTTCTAAATGCAAACTAGACCACAGATATGTTGTTAGGAGGACTTTCCAAATGCAATTATACCACAGATATGTTATTAGGATGACTTTCTAAATGCAAAGAAGACCATAGATATGCTGTTAGGAGGACTTTCTAAATGCAAACTGGACCACAGATATGCTATTAGGAGGACATTCTAAATGCAAACTAGACCACAGATATGCTGTTAGGAGGATTTGTTGTCACAAAAGTGCTAAGCACCTTCATATTGATTAGTGTATTATGCTCATGAAATATAGATGGATATGAATTACATCCAGCAGTATTTGATAGGTTGCTTTTAGATATATTTTTCTAAATTTGAATATTCTATTATGATGTTTTTTGATAATTAATCAAATATGATGTTATATTTGTTCATCTGACTGAGTCTCTTTCCCCTCCACACTTATCTGAATCAATTATCAATTGAATAATTTACCTACCTTTCCGACATCTCTCCTTCTCCTTCTACTCTCTAATCTCCACTGGCTTTCCTCTTCTACTAGGCTCCGATTTTACCATCTCTATATTGAATTTAAATGGATTAATGATCTTGGCCCATCTTATTTATCTTCACTTCTTACTCTTTACCCTGATCCCTGTACCTCTCAGTTCTTCTTTTCATCATCTCTTAGCGGCCCCTCTTCTCCAGTGTTCAATCGTGTGTTATTTCTTTTTCTGTTCTATCCCCCAAACTCTGAAATGACCTTCTTCGTCTTTTACTCTCAGCACACGCTCTTGCCACATTTTGCATCTAATTTCGGTCACATTGGGCCTCATTACAACTCTGGTGGTAAAAAACGGCATGGCTGCCTCTGGAGTTGCATTTTTTCCTGCACCCGCGAATGGGCAAGAACTGGGTCATGCCGAGCTGGGCGGACTTGGTAATTGCTCATTTGCGAGTGCCGGAATCGAGGGCGTCCCGATCCCCATTCTGCCCCATAGGGCTGAATGGGGATGGAGACATCAGGATGCACCGGCACATTCAGAGTTGTGCCGGTGCATCGGACGTGCTCTGCTCGCGGGTGCCGTTACACCCGCCAGGAAAAACCTGCCGGGTGCAATGGCACCCGCGAGCAAAGCATGTAGTATTGCAGTCCGGGAACTACGGTACCGGCATGCTTACTGGTACCATAGTTCCCAGACCGCCATAGTTGTAATGAGGCCCATTTACTTTCTACCTCTCACACTTAATTGATATCTGTTGTTATGCCATTTCCATCTGCTGTTTTGTTTTGAACAACTTTATTTTTCACCAGACCTCTCATATTTCTCATGGCCATGGGTGAAAAGGCCATCCAGTCTTGTTTCCCCCTTTGGATTCTGGGACTTCTAGTATTTTCTTTCCCATCTGAAAATTAGGAAATGTACAAGTGCCAGAATTGCATACAAAACAGGGCTCCGTGGACTTCAGATGCCTGGCCATGAGAAGCATGAAAACTCTGGTTTCAAGCATATATACAGCACCTTGGCAGAAGCACTGTATAACTTCAAATGCATAAATACATACATAAACTGTTGCCTGTGGTGTTCTTTCAAACCACTTTTCCTCAGGACTTTGCACAAGCGTGCCCCCTACTCCTTTAATGTCACAGATGCTTTCATGTATTAGCTGTTAATCTAATTTAATAGATTAAGCTAACAAATAGCTATTTGAAAATAACATTAGATCACAATCCCATTCTATTGTAAATTAAGTTGTGAAAAAACATTTCTGATGTCAGAGCAAACAAAAATGTAGCAATAAACAATATTGAATTAAGTTTCAAACTGCAAGAGATAAGGCAGTACTTGTAACTGTAAGGCCAGTTTGGAGAAATTGTATGGCATGGCATAGATGTTTCCTAATATGCATCTGTACTCTTCTTTTTTTAATACAGCAGTAAGAAACCAATGCTTGCTCAAAACTAAGAAACAACTACTGTGACCATAAATCCCCATTGCAGTGTCCATGATCCTCCACCATGTCCAAGTCATCCTGTCCTTTATCTATGTTTAATTGCCCCCTGGTTTTTTGTCTTACTGATCCCTCTTTAAAAGTTAAATATGGCTTTTTATTTAACAAAGATTGTTTTTTCAATGATTGTGCTTGTTCTGGAGCTTTTGGGTGTGGTTTCCTGCGTCTCTGCAGGTAGGACTGGTGTCAGGTGCTGAGTGGATTTCAGGAGTGAGGTCTTGGGACCATCCTAGATGCTCTTTTTGCTTCATGAAGATTTTGCTGGTCTTTCTCTGCCCAAGCGTTCCTCCACGCTGCCTTGTTAACAGTTCAGATTGCTTTCAGTGGTCGCGCGGAGCCCTGGGAAGGGCTATTCTGAGCAAGAGCCGTAAACTGACAACAGCTTCACCCTGTACAACTATTGCTTGGTACTGTTAGGGCCTGTGAAGGTCCAAGAGCAAGAACCACTGCGCAACACACCCGAGATTACCCTATAGTGTGGCTGTCAGAGAGGCAGATCTAACTCCCGCAGCAGGTCACCCCCAATGTGCCCTGGGGATGGCTAGGGAGCAGAGCTTGCCTCTGCCTTGAACTACCTGACTTCATCTCTCAATTGAAGGTCTTTGGAAAGGACTGCTCTCCCAAAAGAATCAAACTAATTATTCTTCAAGGGTTGCAGTCCAGTGATGAATCTATGAATTTAAAGCCACATGTCCATAGGTGAATGCACAAAAGCAAGCCTGCTATAAGGGTCCAATCCTAGTTCCTGGAAAAATTGGACTTTGTCTTCTGACAAGATACCCAAAGTGCTTTGTTTTAAAGGAAGTGGAGGGGAGAGGAAAGAAAAGAGATAACATAGAAAAAAAGATGGTGCAATCTTCCTCCAGCTGGTCTGAGCTCCTTCTCCTCTGTCTGTACTAGCCCCGCCCCCTTTCCTTGACAATAGCATCAAAGGCTATTTTGGTATGCAGCACCCTGGTGTAATACTAGACCTTTTGGGATGTGTGTGCCCACGTGTATTATCGTTTTCCCAGGCCAGCTCTTGTTGTTAGCCTGGTTCACTGGAGAGGAGTCTTAAACCAACCCCACCCAAGATCAAAAGGAGAGGCATAGCCATTCACTCTCCTTCCCCGTCACTTGTGAGGGCCAGGCTGTCTGTGAAAATACAAATAAACCATCCACAGCTGAACTGGTCTCACAGTTCTGGCACATGTAAGATATGAGATTGGTGAGGCTTGGATAATGACGATAAACATTAGCCCCATACCTTAAACTCGGATATGGCTTATATTTATGGTTTACAATTGCCAACAGGATAGCAACTGTCATAGCAATGGGTTCTTTGGAACAAGGTGGGGGGGGGATTTTTTAAATGCAGCCCCTGTACTGTCACTGCAGCTGTCAAGAGGGCACCTGTGACCTTGAACCTGCTCTGTGTCACTGGAGAGCAGGCCCTGCAGATCAGGGTACTGATCCAGCTGGGCACAGGTGTATACTATGCTTTTAGCATGACGCATAGGAAAAGAGGTTCCTGATTAGCAAGTCACTGTTCATGAGATGGTATTTCCGAATAGTATGGGGCTGTTCATGTTTGGCAACGAGTTTGTCAAAGAACTTGACAAATATGTAAATGACTTCACAGTTCTTGAAAATGTAGAGGCTTTGTTTCTCAAGACTTTTTTCCTAGCATCTCTCCCAGGGCCAACCAATGTAGGGGTCATAAGTTGAGGAGTAACTCACTCTTCTGAGGCCCATATGATCAAAGACAGTTTGGGTACCAGACTGCTCCCTATCAAGCAACAGCTTCTGGGGTGTTTTGTTTTAGTTTCCGCCAGGGGATTATATGGGGGGTAGGTTACAGGTCTATATGAAAAATTGGTGACTTGTTCCTCAGGTCACTTGGGTTCAGGGTTTCAGGTCAGAATTCATGACCAGCAAAAATCCAAGATGAGTGTATTTCTTCTCAAAGGAGAATCATCTGTTAGTACACAGTGAGGCCAGGGATCTTGACCTAAAGAGAGCAGTGGAAAAGGCAGCCAGGCGACCATGGGTGCGTTCTGAACAACAAGAAGAAAGACAAAGATCTCGGGATCCAGCCAGAGCCAGCCGCCCCAAATCCATGCCATTAGCACCATGCACTGCATTATTAAAAAAAAAACACCTGCTACAGCATGGAATAGGGGGGTGGAGCAGCACATTGCCGCCATGAGCGCTCTTCTGGCTCTGCCCCCCTACGTGTACACAGCAGGACACCAAGCCTAAGGCCTTCTTAAGGAAGGCTGGGCCTGCACTCAGCTCACACCATCTTGAGGAGCCGCCGCCATCAATCTGCTTCAGGAGGCAGGTGCTGTCGTCTTCATCAGCCTTCTGCTGCTGCTGGAGCTGCCATAGCCATCATTATTCTGGAGCCGCTGATGCCTTTTTGCTACTCGCCGTCACTTCTGGTAAGAAGTTTTTGATGCCTGCACCTACGCAGATTACATTGCCGAGGCTGCAAAAATGGGGGCTCGGCCGCTCAGTGATTTAATCTGTCCTGTGCGAGCTCACAGCACATAGAGCAGATTACTCTTTGTGGCAGTGCTCACACAGGGCAGATTAGATCTCTGAGCCCCCACTTTGGTGGGTTGGACTCTAATCTGCCCCATGGTGCAAGCGGACTGTGCACACTGCACAGAGCATTTTAGTTATTTTGTACTCCCTCGGTTGATTTAATTTTAATTGTACTACTGTTTCCTTTGTCTCTCTGGTGTTTGTTCTTAGTTGGTTAAACAAATAAGAACAAACACGGAGCCAGCACACATTCAAATCTGGCCTCTAAAAAACTCAGCACGTCAGATAAGTTATGTGAATGTGTAGGGCTCCTCTTGACCCTGTGTAATTTGCAGGATCGATAACGGCACGAAATAGCCACTGAAGTGAGAGTTATTTTTAGCCCATTTGCTTTCCTAGATATATGTATTTGTTGCAAGGCAAGTTGCTTAATTTACACTTAAGTGTGTTTTGTTTGGCATGTGTATATGTTACTTAAAGTGCTCTTTACACTTTAGAGTGTGTGTGAATGTATGTAAGATCACAAAGGTAGTGCATGAGTATAGTCACAACATCTGGAGGTTGGCAACCCCAACACCTCCCTTCCCCAACTGAGCAGATGTAATTGATGTTTTCATACATGTGTATTACAGACAGGGATTTCAGTCCATTGTGCTATACATTCACAAACACTTGTTACTTCCTATCTCCCTGCTTAAGCGTGACTGATACTACCCCAGCTCCAACTGCCTACTAGGGACAGCATCAGGCTTTCCAAATCTCAATATAAAATGGACCTTTAATTCTTAGGGAAGCTCTAGTGCCAATCACAAATCAGGTACAGTTTACAAATGACTAACAAATGACTAACACTGCCTTGGACAAACCCGCCCTTATTTGGTTGTTACCGATTTGGGAAATCGTACTCGGTTGATTAATAGACCGGCTATAGAAAAATGTGTTTAACCTTCAAGCCCCATATTTCCGTCCTACAAAAGATAGTTTCCTGGTTAACGGTGCTTGTCTCAGAGACATCTATTTTGTATGTAGCCCTGGGTTTACACTTTATGCATCTGGTTTCCGGTACCACAGTGTTTGACTTCGGGTTTTTCTCACAAGATTTATGTAAATACTTCAGTGCTGGGCACCAAACATTTCCGATCCCCTTCCGCCTGCACATCTTCACTTAGTCTAGTGAGAATGCCTACATGTTTCATGCTTATAGCTGGTTTAGAACTAGCTCCAGAGCCTGTGTGCCACTGTTTAAATGGGTGTGCAGGCATGTCTTGGTTTGTGCACTGAGTTAAAGTGTGGTTATTTTGGAGCAGTTCTCATTGTGACTGATGCCGTGGGCAAATCTTATGCGTCTGCATACTGGCTGCCAGGGCTGGATTGGGGCATAAAATTGTCTTGGCACCAATGCAAAAGTGGCACACAGTTGCACATGGCCATTCATTCCTTTTGTGCCAGAATGTTTGAGTAGTATCCAAGGGGAGGTGTGTGATAAAATGTGATGCAAATTGTGTATATAAAGAATATTTATTCTCAAATACATGCAATGGAAAGTATAAGAATTTGTGGCTTGTGGGGTGAAGTGGGCAAGCCATACTGATCCTCAAAACATATTTCACAGCACATGTAGTAGCAGGAATTGGAAAAAGCTGTAGAATTTACTTTAAGGTATACATATATAACATCTCTGCAACAGTGTCCTAACCTGCTGAGCTGTCTTTGCAACATTCTGCTCTCAGATCCCCTGCCATTCCCACGCCAGACAATCAATTTTGTCCTGCTCACCGCCTCCTGTCAATGCATTATTGAGGCTCCTGTCTCTTTTTGTGGTGAGCAGCACTTGCCTAAAGGTTATTTCTTTGGAGAGTCAAAATAATCCTTCTCTGTGCCTTCCTTTCTTCACTGTGCCAATCAAAGAAGGTGGTGAAACACCATTGAGCTTATTGTACTCTAGGCACCACGCCCCTTGAAATTTAGGACTATGTTGGCTAACAGTCAGTGGTACAGCCGGTCGCGGTTCAAAGGCTAGACTTCCTCTCAAATGTCCTTAAATGATGGCCACTGGTTGATGCTTGTTGTGGCACTCCTCCTGCTTCACAGGATTCGTGCCGTCTTTTAAGGTGGATGGCCCAAAGCTGAGAAGAGTGTTTGCCAACGCCCTTGTACTTTGTTCAGAGACTCTCTTGCACTTCCCACCTAGGAAGCTGGCTGGCAGAACATGCTATGTGCTGGCAGGGTACTGGTTCTGGAGCTGCTGGATGTGTCGTCTGAGTCCGGTCTCTCTCTCTGTTTCTTGGGAGATGTTTAGGGGAGCGATCTTGTTTCCATCTTGGGAATCCTGGCCTTCCTTCACTGGCGGAAGATGTTAGGCTGACTGTACATTCAGCCAGGGTCCAAATAAGTCCTTCTTCTTACTCCCTTTGAAGTCGTCGGATGATCTGCTAAGTGAGGTGCTCAGCCCTCTTTTAAAGATAAATGGGCACCAGTGATTGGTGTAGGCTAAGCCTACCTTACAATCAATCTGGAGTCCCCACCAACAATCTTCTGTTATGCGTGAGGTCCGAACAAGAATACTTTGCAACAGGAAAGGTAAGGGGGGACAACATGTACTCCTAAGTCCCACCCATCTTCCTATCTGTTGTAAATCAAAGCGTCTCTCTGGTTAACTGAGCCCTCTGTGACTCTTGATCAAAGCAAAGGTCTCTGTTGAAGTTTGTGACAAGAGCAGGCAGACTTCTTATCTCCCTTAAATCACATACTTCTTCCCTCTAAAAGGGGACATCTCTGCAGGGTTTGCCTAGTGTAAATAATTAACCCAGACATGCCATTCACTGCCTTTTATACAGAGAGGTGGGAGTGAGCTTGAAGTTGACACATTGCATATCAAGCGGTGATAGAATATCACTATGTACAGGTATGGGTAAAGGACCTCAGGTTGTGCGCTTTGTTCACTCTAATAGATTATAACAAAAGGCTGAGCTGCGGTACCAGTGTCACAGATTAGCAACACCAATAGACTCCTAAGAATACACAATACAAGGTTAAAGTGTGACAGGCCTATCGTGCTCTTGCCCAGAATATAAGGTGCTCAGGTTCACAAAACCCAAAAGTCATATGTCGTTAGTATCCAAAGTATATCACCAATGTCTTAAATTGATGCAAAGTGTCAGAGGTGATAGTCCTGCCTTCCTCTTGTCCATTCTGCGACCAAGCATGTCGCAGGCCTGTTCCAATGAACTCTTATTAGTATGCGCTGCCACCAGCGGATTAGACAATAGGGAGGCAGATCCATGGAGCCTTTGATATTTTAAGCAGGCTGGCCATGGCCAGAGGAAGGTGTTGCCTTCCCCCTTGGATGCTTTTGATGTACCTGTGTGTAAAGACTGGAGGGGTGTTTGTACTTCTGCTCTCTATGTGGCAGAGCAGAGGCACAGAGGACCCCAGCCAAGGTTCTCTATAGGGCAGCGCTGGTCGAGCGATCATGGCCTAGCTTCTCAGGAGGTGATGCAGGCTGGTTCTTAAGTACAGTGTAGTCCCCAAGCCCCTACATAGGAATGTCCACACACTGTATTAGTTAAAACAAAGTCTTTATATAATTAATATTCAAGGTTATATGCACTATCACAATAACTCACTTTGTGCTCAGAAAATCTACAATGGTAAATATATACAGTTCTAAAGTGGTACCACGATTATTATCAGATCTCATTAAAATGCATCAACTATACTCTGGTCATATGTCACACAGATCACTTAATAAAGGCAACCAACAATAGACAGAGGAGGAAAGCAGTTGGTTAGAACAATTGGCAGAATGCTGGCCCCTGCCACTAGACACAGTTCTCTGTGGAGATCCCCCCACCTGGGCAACCTGTAAAGTAAAGATATATCACAAGCCCAGTCCATATATGTTCTAGAAGTCTTATTTCCTTCTAAAATAGTTCTACAACCCCAATGTACCTGGAATAGCAGAGTTCAACATCGGGTCGTCGATGGATCATTCTTGAGCAGCTCACTTTAAGGCAGGAGTCACGGATCGTCGAGATCCCATGAGGAAAAAGGGTTGAACGATGACGGTGAAGTGGCAGCTTTGTTCTTAGCGCTGCTCGTCGACGACTGAGCATTGGCTTCCTGCAAGGAAGAGGCGTGCGGGGCACCTCGGTGACGATAGTTCGGGACCACAATGAGATTGTGAAGAACTGTGGCCCAGCAAGGGCATCCAGTCGTCAGCGTCTCTGTGGTCTTTAGGTGGCGGAGCACCCACCGGCGGATGCTCCTCGGCGCGTCGGTGGCCTCGGCTTTCTCCAGCGGGAAAAATCGGATGACGGTGCAGGCAGGAGCATCCTTGGATCAAATATTACTTAGGCAAAGGGAGCACGACGGCTCCGGTCGGCGATGGCGGTCATCGACGGTGATGGACAACAGAACAGTCCGGGTGCTTCTCTTTTGGATTCCGCGGCAGTCCCCGTCTCCGGTCGGCAGCCTGTCATAGGTCTGTCTACCAGGGTGGCTGGCAAATATTACCAGTGCACAATGGTCCCTTGTAGCTCGGTAAGAGGGCGCCTAACCAAGTCCTCTCTGGGTCAGTCCTTGAAGACACAGCAGCTTTCAGATTGGTGAAGTAGAGCAGCAGCAAGACTTCTCCTCGAGCAGGGCTTCAAGGTTAAGCTTCAGTTTCAACTCCAGTTTCTCTTCAGCTTCTGAACACGAATTCTAGCAGTAAGAGACCCCCAGATACACTAGTTGATCTCCCATTCATTCTGCTGGATCACACTCAGGCAACTAATCGGTCAGAAGGGCATTCATGCAGGCAGGCATCCAATCAGGTACATAGTGTATTCAGGCCATTCACTTCTCTCCAGACACTCTCAACAATGTATGTGTATTGGGACAAGTACCCAGCCATTCAACACTCCACACTGCATTCATACCAGTTTCAGGCAGGGCTGTCTCAGTCATTGTGTCAAACACCAGATTCTAGACATCCACAACACAGAATGTGTATTTGTCACACACTCCATTCACCCAGGTTCCACCCACAGGGTGTACCCACAACATACAGTCACTGGGAAGGCTCCAGCCAGTCTGGCCTGGACTTCACAACAACACCATATATGGAACTTCCACCCAACAGCCAGTCAGGGGTACGGGACAGAGTCAGGGCTTCCCAGGACTTTGGGAAGACAAGGTAACAGGCAATAGAAAGCAAGAGGCCACAGGGGCCATCTTTTTTCCTATCAGGAATCAACTGATTCCAATGGAAGGGCCTGGGCATTCCAAAATGGAGGATACTCAGAGCACCTGTCAAGTACAGTATGGAGCTGCCACCAGCCCATACCCTGCTCTGTGGGCCACACACAGGTGCCCAAAAACATACACAAGGGGCACAGGGTTGTACCCCCACCCATTGGTGCCATAAGGGTATCCCATGGGTCTGTACACCAAACCAAAAGAGAGAGGTGCACCACCAGGAGTTCCACATGAACTCCTGCACGGAAAACAGTACAGAACACAAGATAAAAGGCAATAAAGGACAAGGATACGGAGGCCCTGTCCCTCCGATGCATTTCCAGCATCGCAGTCGCCCCCCAGACTGAGGTTAGGGTGCCTAATCTCCCACGAGATAGACACCCTCTTACAGACGGTCAACATACCTTCTGGAACGGCCATCTGCATTATCGTGACTCTTCCCTGGTCTATGCTCTATGGTGAAGTCTAGCCCTGGCAGGCTAATGGACCACCTGAGCAGTTTCGGGTTCTCACCCTTCATCTGCATAAGCCACTCCAGCGGCTTATGATCTGTTTGGACCTTAAAGGTAGACCCTGTAATGTCTAAGGCTCCAAACTATGCTAAAACATTCCTTTTCAACAGTAGCCCACCTATGTTCTCTACCCTTGAGTTGTCTACTGATGAATATGATAGGATGTTCCCTCCCTTTGTCATCTAACTGGGACAAGACAGCTCCAATTCCAGTGTTGCAGGCGTCAGTTTGAACAATAAAGGGCTTGCTGTAATCGGGCGCACACAACACAGGTGCCCTACACAGACTTTCTTTTTCAAGGAATCAAAGGCCCTCTGACAGTCTTCAGTCCAATTAACCTTCCTAGGCTGTTTGGGTGAAGTCAGAGCTGTCAGGGGTGCAGCTATGGTTCCATATTCTGCCTTGACATTGCGATAATACCCAGTGAGGCCAAAAAAGGCTCTCACCTGGGTTTGAGTAGTGGAGGTCTCCCAGTCCTGTACTTCCTGTACTTTACTGGGGAGAGGTTGGATTTGACCCCCTCCTACCTCATGAACAAGATATATGACTCTCCCCTGAGCTATCTGGCACTTGGTGGCCTTGATAGTGAGGTTAGCCCTTTTCAAGGCCTGCAACACCTTATCCAGATATGTCAAATGCTCTTCCCAGGTGGAACTGTAGATGGCAATGTCGTCTAAGTAGGCCACATAAAAGGCCTCCAGCCCACTCAGCGCGTGATTGACAAATCTCTGGAAGGTGGCAGGGGCATTCTTCAACCCAAAAGGCATGACCCTAAACTGGTAGAGGCCCTCTGGTGTTGAGAACGCCGTCTTATCCTTGGCATGGTCCGTCAGAGCTATTTGCCAATAGCCTGAGGTAAGGTCAAAGGTGCTCACAAATTTGGCAGCACCTATGATGTCTACAAGCTCATCAGCCCTGGGCAATGGGTTTGCGTCAGTTTTGGTGACGTCATCGACTCCTCGGTAGTCCACACAGAACCTCCAATCCTTGGTACCTGCCTGGGAACTTGTCTTGGGGACACGGACCACGGGACTGGACCAGGGACTGGTTGAGGGTTCAAGAACACCCAGATCCAACATCTTGGCGACCTCAGCCTAGATGTGGTTCTTAAAGGTATCTGACATACGGTAGCACCTACTTTTGACAGGCACATTGTCACCAGTGTCAATTCCGTACCTACACCAGGGTGTAAGACCTGGTGTCAGTGAAAACAGAGAGACATTCTGCCGGAGCAAAGCCCTGCAGGCCTTCTGCTGCTCTTTCGCCAGATCTGGAGCGAGATGTACTCCCTCCACTGAGCCATCCTGAGGGTTGCTATGCAGCAAATCATGAAGGGGCTCACTCTCATCCTCTTCTTGCTCTGAAGCTAGCAAGAGACATAAGACTTCTTCTCGCCTGTGGAAAGGCTTGAGCCTGTTAACATGGAATACCTGAGGGGCTTTCCCCAGGACTCCCATGTCAACCAGATAATTGACTTTGCCCATCTTGGAGATGATTCTGAAGGGCCCAATCCACTTTTCTGCCAAAGCTCTAGGCTTGGTAGGCTCCATCACAAGGATTTCCTGTCCCGGAGTCCAATCCACTTGCGAGGCTTTAAGGTCATGCCAGTACTTATTTAATTCCTGGCCTTGAGATTTGCTGTTGCCTGACCCATCATCTGTGTCACCCTCTGTCTGAGGCCTAACACATAGTCTCCCACTTGCTTGGCGGGCCCTGGAGGGGTGGCCTCCCAACCTTCTCTGTTCAAGGCAAGGGGCCCCCTCACGGGATGTGATAGAGTAACTTAAAGGGGCTGAAACCAACACCCTCTTGAGGTGCCTCTCTGTAAGCGAACAGCAGGCTTTGCAGGAGGAGATCCCATTTCCTCCTTAGGGGCTCTTCCAAAGCACCTAACATGCCCTTGAGAGTTTTATTAAATCTCTCAACCAGACCATTGGTCTGGGGATGGTAAGAGGTGGAGAACTTGTAGGTTACCCCGCACTCTTTCCACATGGTTTTCATGTAACTAGACATGAAGTGGGATCCTCTTTCATAGGCAAACTCCTTAGGGAATCCAACACGGGTGAAAATGCACAGGAGAGCCCTGGCAACCACCTTGGTAGTAACAGTCCGAAGGGGTATAGCCTCAGGGTACCTGGTGGCATGATCAACCAAGACCAGGATGAACCGATGTCCACCTAAAGTGGGAGGGTCAAGGGGACCGACAATGTCGATGCCCACCCTCTCAAACGGTGTGCCAACCACTGGCAATGGCTGCAGTGGGGCAATGATACTGCCTCCAGTCTTGCCAAACAACTGACAAGTTGGGCAGGTCCTGCAGTGGGACTCCACTTCCACTCCCATTCGGGGCAAGTAGAAATGGGCAGAGAGCTTCTGCTTAGTCTTCTTGGTACCTAGATGACCAGCTAAGGGCACCTCATGTGCCAACTGCAGCAGGAGGGCCTGTAAACCTGGGGTAACAACAACCTCTGAGGGCACCAGGTTCAGGCTTAGTGGGCTCACTAACTAGGAGCTCACCCTCCCAATAGATCCGGAATGTCCTAGGCACTTCTCCTTGTGCCTGGGACAGGGCCTGTTTCCTCAGACCCTCAAGAGAGAGTGGCACTCTCTCTGTCCCTTACAGAAGTGCATCCGGGGGGGTCCCCCTTTGAAGATCAGGGTGGTCCTCCGGGTTGAGAACCTCTCCCACAGGAGAGTTTTCTGTCTCTTCTCCCTCAGGAGTTGAGTTTGGTTTTTCCACTGGACCCAGCCCATCCAGAGCATGGATCCCAATGGGTGCTGTAGGAACAGCAGGAAGAGAAGAAGCCCCCTTCACAGAGGTGGCCTTCTTGGTCTTCCGTCTTCTTGCCTTGGGCCTCGCCTTTGGCTCAGGTACCTGACTCACATCCAGACCCTGTGTCACCTGTGACCTAGTGACTGCAGCAGCTTTCATGGGGAAACCATCCGAGATCAACCCCAACTCCACTAGATCATTACCTAACAGAATGTTAGCAGGGACATTGTCCTGAACCAGGACAGGAAGCTTTGCTGTCTTGTCTTCAATCGTGAGTGTGACTAAGGCTACAGGCGATAATTTGAGAGGCCCACCAGCTAACCTGGTGGTTCTCAGAGGAGTACCTACATAGTCCTCTGGCTTGAGCAGGGTCCTGTCCACAGAGACACTTTTCAAAAACCTATGGGTGTTCTGTGGGATAGTCGCCAGTACTTCTGCGTACTGGTCCTAGACCCCAAGGGACACTAAGAAAATCTCTACAGGAGCACCAAACTTGATCCCTGTAGAGGAGGGGAAGACAGTGGCCTCCACCTCAGATATGGGGAAAGGGTAGGTCAGGCTGACAGCCTGGACTCCAAGTGCCTTACCTTTACACTTGGGGTCACCCCTCTTGTGATCCAGAGCCCCACAGTCCCAACAAGTGCCAGGAATGCGGGGTACGGTACTGGAACCACTGGGAGCCTGCTTTGCAGCAGGTGGACCTCTACTCTTATTCCCATCCACAGATGACCTATCCCCACTAGATTTTGGGTCTTAGGAGAGGAAGGTTTTGGTTTTACTAGACTGTGATTGCTTCTGGGACTCCTCAGCTTTCTGAGAGGTCCCCTTTTCTTTGTCTTTGTCCTTCCCACTGGAGTCCTTTGGGGACACCCGTTGGGAGACCCACTTGTCAGCCAATCTAGCCAGCATAAAGGGATCCAAAATGTTCTGGTCAGCAACATACTGACGCAGCTCTGGTGAACAGGCTTCTGAAAAATGCTCAAAAAACAAAAGGTGGGACAATAGCAGTGCACGATGGTCCCTCGTAGCTCGGGAAGAGGGCGCCTAACCAGATCCTCTCTGGGTCAGTACTTGAAGACACAGCAGCTTTCAGATTGGTGAAGTAGAGCAGCAGCTAGACTTCTCTTCCAGCAGGGCTTCAAGGTTAAGCTTCAGTTTCAACTCCAGTTTCTCTTCAGCTTCTGAACACGAATTCTAGCAGTGAGAGGCCCCCAGATATACTAGCTGATCTCCCATTCATTCTGCTGGGTCACACTCAGGCAACCAATTGGTCAGAGTGGCATACATGTAGGCAGGCATCCAATCAGGTGCATAGTGCATTCAGGCCATTCACTTCTCTCCAGACACTCACAACAATGAATGTGTATTGGGACAAGTATCCATCCATTCAACACTCCACACTGCATTCATATCAGTTTCGGGCAGGGCTGTCTCAGTCATTGTGTCAAACGCCAGATACTAGACATCCACAACACAGAATGCGTATTCGTCACACACTCCATTCACCCAGGTCCCACCCCCAGGGTGTACCACAACATACAGTCACTGAGAAGGCTCCAGCCAGTCTGGCCTGGACTTCACAACAACACCATTTATGGAACTTCCACCCAACAGCCAGTCACAGGGAAGGGACAGAGTCAGGGCTTCCCAGGACTTTGGGAAGACAAGGTAACAGGCAATAGAAAGCAAGAGGCCACAGGGGCCATCTTGTTTCCTATCAGGAATCAACTGATTCCAATGGCAGGGCCTGGGTATCCCAAAATGGAGGATACTCAGAGCACCTGTCAAATTCAGCATGGAGCTGCCACCCACCCATACCCTGCTCTGTGGGTCACACACAGGTGCCCAAAAACATACACTAGGGGCCGAGGGTTGTACCCCCACCCATGGGTGCCATAAGGGTATCCCATGGGTCTGTACACCAAACCAAAAGAGATTACTCCACCGCCAGGAGTCCCACATGAACTCCGGCACGGAAAACACGACAGAACACACGATAAAAGGCAGTAAAGGACAAGGATACGGAGGCCCTGTCCCTCCGATGCATTTCCAGCATCACACTGTGGCTGTCACATTCCAGCTGAACATGACAGGGGAGAACGGCACCTGTAGGCTGTGTCCTCCGGGTGTACACATGACTATGCGTTTGTTGTGTGGTGAGCAGGAAAAATGTGTGCAGAATGGCCTCGGAGGTTGATCTCTCATCATTCATTGTCATTTCCAAAATTAAAAAAAAGCCCAGGCAAGCCCACGCTCTCCATGCAGATGGTCCAATTCCTCACACCAACACTTTTAGGTTCATGTGAGCACATCTGCTAGCTGAAACCAGGAATTAAATTATTCACTGCGCTGTCAGTGCCAAGAGGCAGTTAAGTTTGTCGTTTTTACTACACCAGATTAGATAAAACTAAACTTGCCTGACCTTCAACATCAACTTCTTCACAGAGAAGCAGGCACATCCATCTCACAGAGGAGAAGCAGGCACATCCATCTCACAGAGGAGAAGCAGGCACATCCATCTCACAGAGGAGAAGCATGCACATCCATCTCACAGAGGAAAAGCAGGCACATCCATCTCACAGAGGAGAAGCAGGCACATCTATTTCACAAAGGCTAAGCATGTGCATCTATCTCAAAGAAGAGACGCATGCACATCTTTCCCACAGAGAAGACACATGCACATCTATCCCACAGAGAAAGAAGCATGCTCATATATACCACAGAGGAGGCACATGCACATCTATTTGACAGAGGAAAACCAATCACATCTGTCCACAGAGAAGCATGCGCACCTATCTAACAGAGGAAAAATATTGCATTTCAATTCCACAAAGACACACGCAAACAGGTCTTCCAGATCATAAATAAATGGTCCGTCACCACCAGAATTTACTTTGAGTCTATGACTGAAATGTGTTTGTGATCTCACTGGCAAAGACCAATATGATATAATGTAATCAGTAGTATTATTTCACTAAAAAATGAGCCCTTTTCTAGGAAAGTATAAGAATACCGAGATGCACTTTCTTAAATCTCACCTACAGAAACATATACAATTAATAGTCACAGTCGCCATGAACCCTAAGAATGTCTAGGAAGAATTAGGTGCATATTGGAAGAATGGTCAATTTTTAAAGAATGTGTGAACTAAAGACATCTGTCTTTTATACGCTTCTGAAATGTATACGAATCTCATCAACCTCTAAAGTTGACCTATCATTCAAGTGTTTAATTAGTTCAATCAGCTTTTATCCTGGTATATTGACTTATTCAGCAACCCTCTGGTAATGAATAGCAAGTCAAGTCTCAAGGACAGTAACGATTTTTGGAACACCTGAAAAGCATTGACTCAAAGAGTGCAAACCTTTGATAACAACATCCTTAATAGTCTTTTTGTTTGGATTCTATTGCAAAACCACGCAGAAGTAGTAACATGAGCTATAGAATAAGTTTAACAAATATGAACACAAACATATAGTAATTATTAGTGGAATAATGTGAATGAACAGTGTAAACGCCTTGCGTAAGGCTTTGACACCGTTCATTCACACCACGCCACATTTTAATGTATTTGTATGGCAGAGAGGAGGGGCAGAACACAACTTGCATTTCCACTGCCTCCCTTCCTATCCGCTTTACAAATGCCCCAGCATTTGCTCCGGCATGAATTTTCATGGCAGTGCAAATTCCGGGGATCCATATGATGGCCACCGGTTTATGCGCCAGCATAGACAGGTAGACTCCATAGGGATCCTTTATACACGGCTCCTGCCATACAATCAAATGGATCCAATCATGCTCACAAGGCAGGAAACATTTACAAGTAAAACGATGCATACGATGGAACCATGGTAGGCAGTGTTTACAATTACAATTAAACGCTGCCTGCCATGGGTGCATGTCAGGAAGCAATTCAATGTAATTGTAAACTCTGCCTACCATGGCAGCGTTTACTCATTTGTACAGCGGAGTACAAATGTGCAGGGTAAAATGCTATGTACACTCATGGCAGACAGCGTTAACTATTACAATTAAAGGAAAATTCAGGAAAATGCATGCCGGCGCAAATGCTGCATTTACAAGTACAATTAAATGTTGCACCCCATGTGGCATGGCAGGCAGAGTTTATTGTAATTGTAAATACTTCCTTCCATTCAAGCATGGTAGGTAGCATTTAATGAGCATTGCAGACACTGGCCCTCATTACGACCCTTGCGGAAATCAACTGACATGACCGCCATAGCGTAAATAGCGTTTCCGCCACTGCACGATGGAGGAAAGTGCGGCTAATTCTGACCCATCGGGCACGAGCATTATGCCATGGCGGAAGTGCAAAGTCCGCGATGGCGGAAATGACCCCAAAACGCCCCTTACCGCCGTCGTACGTCGCCCTAGGTGCAATTCCGCCACCCATCTTAGCGGTCACCGTAATGAGCGGTCAGCGCAAAATACGGTCACCGTAAATATACGGAAACGGAAGTAAAAACATGGGGCCGGAACGGGAAACAGCACGCCGTACACCTATAAAAGCAGAATCCCAACACAACCATTAAAAATCCGACCCTGAGACACATCCCAACCCGTTAGCCACCCCAGTCCAAAAAATCAATATGGGAAAAGTTGCTAAAAAAGCGTGCGACCGCAAGCGGCAGGTCCACTTCTCCCACGAGGAACTCACCGTGCTCACAGAGACCCTCCAGGAGAATGCTGCCGTCGTCTTCTCCACGCAAATGACCAGGACGGCACTTGCGAACAAGAAGGCCATATGGGCGCTGGTGGCACAGCGGGTAAGTGCGGTGGGGACCGCACCCCGCAACCCACAGCAATGCAGAAAGCGATGGGACGACCTACGGATACGCGTCCGGAGCATACTCTCTGCCAACCGGAACATTGCCACAGCTACCGGGGGAGGATCGGAATCACCCATCAAGTTGACCCCCTGTGAAGAAATCTGTGCCTCCACCATTGGAATGGAGAGCATAGAGGGAGTCGGAGGGATGGAGAAAGGAGTGCAGACATCAGAAGAATCAGGTAGGTGGCCCAAATAAAACTATGCCAAATCCCCAATTACCAACCGTGTGAAGTACCATGTGTCCCCATAGTGCAATAGAAACACATGTTCAGGAGAACGACCACATACAATGCCATGACAGCGCCCCTTAAAAGTCAGATCAAATAAATAAATATTTAAAAAACCAAAAAACACACTCTACATGTGCAGCATGCACACCCTAACTGCAGACTGCAAAATAACTGCATCCCCAATGCACACAAAAATGAGACCACCTCCAAGGCCCTGACCCAAATCACCCCCAGGTACCACCCCAATGCATGTGATACAATTGCCATTACAATTACCACAGACCCATGAATAACGCTCGCCCTCCTTTACTCCACCACAGGGTCCGATTCCAACGACGAGCTTCAGGACACCCCTACCAGCACACCTGCAAAGAGGGCCAAGACCAACGGCCAAAGACCCTCCACCTCAGCTGCACGGATCAAGGCACGGCAGCTGCACAAATCGAGTGGCAGCACACTGGAGGGGACATCAACAGGCACCCCAGCAGCCAGCATGTCCACAACAGCAGCACCACAGGTCCCCCCCAATGGATGCCACAGAAGGCACTGCTTCTGGTGGCAGCAGCACCCTAGGTGACACTGCATTCATGCCAGCATGCTCCGACACAGAAAACGGTGCTGCCGAAGTAGGACACATCCATGACCTGTCCCAATCCCCCTGCATGTTTCATCCCGTACACCATGAGGAAACCACGCAGGGGCACCCACAAGACGACGACTGGCCAACCCCCACAAGGCCTGTTGCAAGGCAACATGAGGCGTCCAGCCCCTCTGTGACACCACCGCAAATGGGCATGGCCCAGCAGAGGCAACAGTCCCTCGAGCAGATGATAGTGCAACAGCAGCAACTAGCCACGCTCCTCAAGGAGCATGCTGATGAATGTGGGGGTTCTAAGGCAGCCATTGAAACATCTACTGAGACACTTAGGGCAGAAATCGAGCGAAGTACAGAGACACTAAGGGCACAAATGGAGAGAAGTACCGAGAGCCTGAGGGGGGAACTGCATGCGATGTCCAAAGACGTATGTGGTGAACTTGCCGCTGTGCGCCGTGTGCTCACTGAGCTCTCACAAACCCTTAGGGACATGCATGGACGTGAGCAGGCAGAGACATCATCCGTTGCAAGTTCCGTCCAGGGCAGCCCCCAACGTAGATCTGGGAGGACCCGGCGCTCCACAGGCAGGGGTGCCCCTGATACCCGGAGAGGCGGCTTGCAATAGCGTCTGCCCACTGACAATGAGCGTCATTGGACACTGGTGTTCGGGGGGGAGGTAGGAGGGTGGAGGGGGTGTGTTGGGCTTCTTTGGGTGGTGGGTCGATTGGGTGTGTAATGTCTTTTCACATCTGCAATACAATTCTTCATATTCATCCTATGAGATGTGTGGACATTGATCTCTGTGTACGAGGCCTATCTTGGCGTACAGTCCATATTGTGCATGTCCCAGACACACACAGTGCAACAAGTCCCATGTCCATGTAACAGCCACCAGGCGTGAGTGCTAGAAGCATGCATCTATGAGATTCTGACGTAATTCACGGGCCTCTTGTGCCTCGCGGACCCCTTGAGGTGCTGCCACATCCCCACCCTCATCATGACCATCTTCAGGTGCTAGCAGTTCTGCGTCGGGGGGCATGGCCACATTCCTACGTACGCACATGTTGTGTAGCATGACACATGCCATGACCATCTTTGCCACCTTCTCATGGCGGTACAGGAGTGCCCCGCCAGACCTGCTGAGGCAGCGGAAACGAGCCTTCAGTAGGCCGAATGCCTGTTCTATGACCACACGGGTACGTGAGTGGGCATGGTTGTAGTCCTCCTCATGCTGGTCCTGTGGGTTCCGGATTGGTGTAAGGAGCCATCTCTTCAGTGGATACCCGCAATCACCTGTATGTGGACAAGAAAGGATGTTTGTGGAATGTCATTGCTACGTACGCACCCCCACCCCTTCCTGCCAGGTCATTCACGCATCACCTACCCCACATACTCATGCATTAAATGTGACTCACCGAGTAGCCATGATCGGCGCCCTGCGTGTCGCTCCATGTAGCGTGGTATTCTAGAGTTCCGCAAGACCATAGAATCATGTGTTGATCCCGGAAATCGGGCAGAACAATGTGTAAAGATCCTGTTGGAGTCACACACCATTTGCACATTGATTGAATGATATTGTTTCCGGTTGCGGTACTGGGCCTCCATGGCATGTGGGACAACCAATTCCACATGGGTGCAGTCGATGGCACCAATGCAACCCGGTATGCCGCCAAGTGCATGGAATCCCACTTTTGTGTTTGTAAGCTCCTGCTCTGAGCGTGGTAAAGAGATGTAGTCGTCTGAGTGCTTCAGGAGGGCATCAAGCACTTGGAATAGTGTCCGTGAGAATAGTGGCTGTGAAATGCCATGCAACTGTCCGACTGTGTGCTGGTAGGTGCCTGTGGCCAGGAAGTGGAGTACAGACACCACCTTCAGTAGGGGTGGGATGGCGGTTGGGCTATCTATCATGCTGACAAGGTCAGCGTGTGTCATGTCGACAATGGCGGTTATGGTGTCCCGGTCCAAACGGTAGAGGGTGTGGATCTGCTCAGCTGTGAGGTTGAACGGATTAGCTCGGAGGCGTGGGATTGCGGGCTGCATTCGTGGTGGTAGTGGCTGTGCTGGTGGGGCTTGCTGGCCATGCCTTGCCCTCCTCCTCCTCCTCCTCCTCCTCCTGCGTCTCCTCTGTGCGGCCGGTTGTTGTAGTAGTTGGCGTTCGTCTTCTTCTTGAAGTTGGAGGACTTGCAGTGCAATCAGGTCCCCCAGGCCCAACATCGCTAGTCCTGCCGGTAGCATTCTGGAGTGGGTGTGGTTGGGGGAGGGGTTTGGGTGTGCAATTTATGTGTCTTCAGGCTGTATAGCCTTCACCTGTGGTGATTCATTCCACCTGTGTCAGCTGCAATGCCTTTCGTGCGAGCACGTCCCGCACACGACGCTGCAATTCGACGCATGGCATCTTGCATTTGCAATCATGTTCTTAATCCCGATGGCTGTGGAATATTGGTTTATATGTTAATTCTGCTATGGTCCCATTGTTGCACATACTATATTTGCATTCGTGAGCAGACTTGTGAAGGGTCAGTGGAATGTAGTGCTCGATCAACGGTGGACCCTCATGCAGCACTGTACCGACGTTCACCGACGGCGGGGAGTCCCATCAGTGATTGAGGCCAGTTACCATTTTCACACACAGCCGCACTGCATAGATGTATTTGTGAATCCAAGCGTTCACAGATGCCTTTTCAACGTGATGTTGCAAATGAGGAATTCGAAGGACAGCGCTTTCGGTTTTCAACTAGCGGCGTGGAGACGCCCACAGGTCTGACTAGAAATGTAACGTTCTATTGTTGAACGTCCTTGGGACAGGGCCCATGACGGGAATGCAATGATTGATATGGTTTGAATGGGATGCGCCATAGCGTTGTGGACGATAAGGCAGGACGTTCCCAAATACATGTGACTTCACTACACAAGGAATCCGGGCAGGAGCACAGTGGATTTTGAAGGCTGCATTACGCACAGACTCAATGGAAATTTCGAATGTTATGTGAGTGAATATTCAGGCGTTTTCATAACGGGATGAGGGAATGATGAATGGATGCATGGAAAGATGATTTAATTGGGAGTCTGCCATGTACATGGCTATTTGGAATCTATCCCCTTCCCCTGCGCTATGTGATGCAAGGCTGCCATAGTGGGACCATCGTCTGTCTGCCCTTGTTGAACCCTCCCTGTCTCGACGCGCCTTCAATCACTTGTGTCTATGCACGTTGATTATGCCATCTGATGGATCCTGTTCTGACAGGCGCATGCACACAGACACTCGTTTGAAATAGTGTATTCACTTCGATTTGTGTCGTAATGATTCGCAAGTGATTTTTGGGTGCAATTGATCCTTATGAGTGGGCTAGCATGCTTATGGTTGTAGGTTTGGTGTGTTGAATGAAGTGAGTAATGCATATGGAGTTCGGATGCCCATACTGTCATTTTTTTCATTTGGGTGACAGGTATCTCCTCCCCTTCTGCCGCTGCCATCTGTACGCCACTCCTGCAGATGGCTTCTACAGTCGACACCTGCAGCTTCGAGTTAATCAGTGGAGCACCTTTACGATCTTATGGGACGATCGCCAATGGCCCACATGCCCTTACGCAGTACTAGTGGCTAGGTGCAGCATACCTAGCTTCCAGCTGGATTAGTGCCTACTTCATGGGACGGCCCTGCGGTCCTAGGCGCTTCCATGTTGCCTTTTTGGACGTTGATGTAGCCCCTGTGTGCCATGAAGGTACAGGGCGTCACACATGGGGAAGCTGGTCATTTATTGCGGATGCAGCCCACAGTAATGCTGATCATTTGTGAGTTTATGTTCAAATGGCTGTATGGGCTTGGTGATTTTGATGTGCATTAAATTTATATTCAGATATTAACCGTGTAGCGTTATTCTTTGCTGGTAATGTGGCATATTCCGATTTGTGGCGCGATGTATTGTGAGGTGTTCTGCATTAGGTTCCGGCTTCTGGGTACGTCCTTATGCTGATGGTTGGTTTGACTACTGGCTTGTGTACAGGGCTGGTGCAGTCTCCCTCAGGTTACTGCTTTGGATGTTGATTTGCACTGGTGGCAAGCGATGGGGGACTGTTGTTGTTTTGTGTAATGGAATTTTCAGTTCATTTTGGTGTACTTGCACCTTCAGATGCCTGTGCTGCATCAGTACGGCAATGGTGTGTTGCCAATTGTGGATGGCCACTCACAGGGCACTTGGGGCCCCTGCATGCATTTGTTCGTTGGCATGCATGGGTGACTTGTACATTTCGCTGGTTGCATGGTGTGACTGCATTGCACCTACGAGGAGTTGTGCAATGTGGCCAGGGAGTGGAGTACAGGCACTCAGTAGGGCCATTACGGTTGGTTCGCGATGCCGTAGTTCTCGCCATGGCGGAATGGTACTTTCCGCCATGCTTGATGGCGTTAGGTGAATGTCCGCTGGGGTCAGCATTCGCGTACCGTTGCGCCATGGCGGATATTGCGGTTTTGCAGGGCGCGCGTGCGCGTACTTGGTGCAGTTAGCGTTGGCGTTCGCTACGGTGTCGCTAATGGCATCGTACTTTACGGTGACGGGTCATGATCGCAACGGGCGGTATTCGATGGCGGTATTACATTTCCGCCATCGTTTTTCGTATTCCGCAAGGGTCGTAATGAGGGCCACTGTGTACAATGGATCCCTATGGTATGGTATGGCTAGCGCATAAAGCGGGCAGGTTCCATAGGGATCCCCAGAATTTGCGCTGGCATGAAAATGCATACCAGTGCAAATGCTGGTGCATTTTTATGGTGGAGAGGAAGAGAAATGGTGGAAATGCAAGTTGAGTTTCACCCTCTTCTCAGCCAAAAAATGTATGAAAATGTGGCATGGTGTGAATGAAAGGCATTAATTCAGGTTACTCCACCGATTAAAATGAGCACCATTGAGTGTATTAAATTGTATAATTGTGATACGTGCTTTGATGGTTTTATATCTGAATAAAGCTGTTGATGATGATATAATAATGACATTTCATTTCAGCTCCTAAAACAGTGGAATGGTGGTCTTCATAAAACACATTATTAATATGCAAAACCGCTAGGGTGTCCAATATAGCTGCTTCATGTTCCCAGACCTACATCACTTCATTTGAGAAGCAATGCATGCTGCTTGCGTTACTCGTATTTCAGAGCAGAGTATAATTTTTTCAATTTTGAACAATAATAGGCAGTAATCCACACAATGACCTCCGATATGCCATGCCTTATGCAGGTTTATCATGGGATATTAGACGTTTTGATTTGTATAGAGGGGTACCTGAGCACCAGGGCTGGATCAGCAAAGCTCTAGCCCCAGGCTATATGTGCCACTGGTGGACTAGATACACAAGGCGAAGCTCTTAGCCATGTTTTGTCTGCGGCAGCAGCACTCAGTAAGAGAGCAGCACATTACACAGAGACGCAGGTTAATTCGTTGCCACTGCACATGTTGTCTCTACCAGCCATCCCTTCCCAACCAGGGATAAGGTTGCAAATGGCACATTCCAATTATGAGGGAGCCCAGTGACGGCCTGGGACCCCTCCTGTAGCGCAGTGTGCCACCTCTAGGGTAGAACACATGTAGCCAGGGTCGGACTGGGGATATGGTCACTCAGCCACGGGCCGAATGACTTGGAGGCCGTGGGGGAGGGTTTTATAAGCCACCACTTGGGTCGGTTTAGAGGTTACAAATATTGTGTAACTTACATTACTTAAAGTACCACTTTGCTTGCCGGCGGGCTGCTGACTGCGGCCCACTCATCAGCTAGATCACAGCACGCACAGCCAGTGGATGCATTCATCAAAGGAAGGTAACATCTGCGTGTTACCTTTCTTTGATGAATGCATCACAATAGAGAAGCCGTGCTGGCCTGGCTAGCAGTGCCCCTGAGCCAGGCCCAAGCCATCCACCGGCGGCGGCGTGGAGCCAGTCAGGAAGCAGCAGGCCCACTTCCAGCCTCCACTTTTGAATTGTAACACATTGCATTTGCAAGTTGCTTCTTGCAAGTGAAGTGCAACAAATTGTTCTGGGCCGGCCCGGGATGTGGTGGGTGGGATGATTGTGACTGACTCTGTGAGCTGAGGGCCCTAGGATGAGCTCGCGCTGGTGCCTTTCTGTCTCTCATCTCGTGTTTTGACCTTTGTCAGCATCAGGTTTTATGGAGTGGGTGTGGGGGGATTATGACTGGCCTGGCATTATCAGATATCAGACATTATCTCATCCCGGGACCCCACCCCATATCCCATTATTCCCATTTCTTCCAGACTGCCCAAAGCGTCCGTTTCTGAAGGTGGTCGCAGGGAAAGCCTTGGGATGTACCGAATCTAACAGTGGCTGATCACTCTGCTGTCTCAACGGCCAGGGCCAGGTCAGAGCCTTGTCTAGTGATTCATAATTGTGGGGGGGATGGGGTAGAGGGCTTAGCCATGTCAGACAAAACAACCAGAAGGCCAGTGGCACTGGTCAATTGTGGGGAGGTGGGGTTAAAACTTAAAACCCATGTTCTGTTTCACTCTCTTGCTCTTGGTCACCAGTGCTGAATGATTGAATCTCTGGTGAACAGCAATCCTCACACAACCCAATTCAGGGCTGTACTCACTTCACCTGGTACACTTACCTGAGAGAGTGCGTAGAATGGGTAACTATGGGCACCCACCGCCAGCACCCTGTCCCTGGCAATACAGAACAGTGGCTGTGTGGGCTTCTGGCCGGTCCACAATGTGTTAGAATCATAAACAGAACGCTCCTATACCTGCTCTGTCTTGAGTGCTGTTTTCACAGCGCCCATGCCTCCCAAAGGCTGTACAAAGCCCTGGATAGCAACAGAAGAGGAGGGAGGGTGTGGGAAGAAATGCAAATTACTCAATGTCCCCTGAATGAAATATAACATCATTCACAAACCATGACATTGATTGAATAAAGCAGGTGAAAAGCTCTACGAAGAAATTAAAAGCTAAACTCAGAGCTGACTAGTGCCACGGGTCTTCTCATGCCCCCTCTTCCCCCGCCCGCACATAATGTTTGTTATACTATGATGGTATTATAGTATTGCGATACACTATCATGCAATAAAATTATGCTCAGTCTTGTGCTATGGTGTTATGTTTCCTTATTGTATGGCATGGTGTTGTGATATGACATTACAGGTTGTGGTAGCATATTGTGATGGTATATTGCATCATTATACAATATGGCATGTCAAGATGCATTGTCATATTCATATCACTTTTGTTTCTATAGCTCACGAACGTATAGCGCATGGTCTTAGCTGGGGCAGCTTCGAAGCGCTGTTGGGCACTTTTAACAGAGCACAAGCGAGCGAGGTGCCAGGCTGGTTGCCTTAAGGGTAATTCAAATAGTACCATCAGATTTAGCATGGATGAAGGGAGGGAGCCAGGAGTGACTGGCATTCTGCCTAGACGTGTAAGGCACCAGCTGGCACTGAGGTGCCCCCGGGGATTCGCAGAAAACATTGGAAGTTGGTGTCAGAACACAAGTAAGAATTGGGGTGCGGGGGTACAGACAATGTATGGTTTCTGCATAGTTCGTCCCAGTGTGTTAAACTGCAATGCGTGAACGTTGAGTACTGTGTGATCGCACAGGGGTTGTTTCTCAGCTGGAGATCGCGCCGTGACAAGCTTATTGGGCGTGGACCTGTAGATCGGTGTGAGGCGAAGGAGACTGGTAAGTTGGGAGTGGCACTGGCAGCCAGACTGTGATGCGGGATAGAAGCCTAAAGAATACTTGCCAACCCTACAGATTTAGACAGTATGCTAGTGCTTTTTAAGCAGTCCTACCACCTACAGATTTGGGTGAGAAATCCTACTGCTTTTTACAGTGGCAGGTAATTTATGTGAATGTAAGGCAGGCTGCAGGACAAAGCATGCAACACATTAATTAGTCTGTCTGTACAGTGGACTGGTAGGTGATTACTTTGGGCTCAGAACAATCCCCTGACCTGACAGCTACGTTACTATGTCCTGAACTCTTGCCAGGACAACCATTGAAGGCAAGCGGCAGAGCGTAACACCATCACAAAGCATCTGCCTATCCAACTGAGAGGGGTATCAGTCTCTGTCATTCAGTGTTCAACTTGCACCGCAGGAATACATATGTCTTGCCCAGGCTGCTGCTGCAAAGCAGTGGCAAATATTGCCTATACCAGCTCTATGTGATTACCTTCTGTGAAGTTAGGTAATTGAATTTGGTGTTAACCTACCATTCAGAATGATACATTTTTAACATCTTCCCATGTTGTGCTGTTTGATGGGTTGTGTATTTTAGAATGCTCCAGTGGTTCCAACAATGTATGTTTTGTATTTTCCTGTGATGTCATTGTTATGCGAATTGTTATTTTTGAAACTTGAAAAATCCTACATCCTTTTGGTCACAGAATGTTGGCAAGTATGCAAAAGCTGACTGGACAGCTGGACAGGCAGGACAGTAGCAGGTTCGTGGCATGGCTAGGGAAGGACTTGAGTGTGTTGCAAGACGGGCACGCTCACTCCTGCGAGCCTTAAAGGAATGGTTTGGTCAAAAAATATTATTGTCCCTATGGGTCGGCCATGTGCTTTTAATCATAATTCGATCGATCGTACAAACATTTCCTATGCATCTTACCCGAGTTTTCGTCTGTTGAGCACAAGCAAAATCGGGCAGCAGGGCGCGGACATTTTGCGATAATCCTATCACTTGCCGCATCGCCCTGGATGACCTGCGTTTGCGGCACTAAATCATATCCACCGCCCCTGAGCCTGACATCACTAGACGGGTAGCGCCCATTTCACAACGCCAAAGCACGTCTCGTGTCAACATTCTCTGCGCCTCAGATAATGACGCGTCGCCATGGAAATGGCAGGAAGCCTCTTTCCTCGACAAGTATACACAGAGCGTTTCACAAGACACAACAACAGATTTTCTTCTCCATTCCTCTCGCTGTATTTCTTTGAGTATTCTGTGACTCGTTTCTGTGCTCTGGTCAACTACCTTTGTTGCTTGTAGCTCGTGTGAACAGATACCAGTACGACCGCTATCAATTATTTTCGTTTCTTTACCACACAATGGCAACAATAATGCCCTACCTGTACGAGACTGAGTATTCCGATGAGGAATTACTGGAAAGAGCAAGCTCTGTAGACGATGGGGATTTGGACAACAGTTGGGGGGACGTTTCAACAGATGAAGAGCCTGGGCCTAGTCGCATGGACGGCGTTTCCACCTGGTGTACCTGCAATCGGTGCGCGCTAATGCCAACCGAGGTGGAGAACTGCTGCTGCCGAGAAAACTCTGGATGCTTGTCCTACATATCGCAAGGCGATCCACAGCCGCAATGCGTTAGCGAGCTGCCAGACTTCACGGCAGTCTGTCTCACACGGTCCGTGTTGAGGATTTTGATGGTGCTTATGCATGAACTTCGCGCAACAGTTTGCCCTCGTAATCCAAGTAACGAGTAAGTGTAGTCTGGTTGTGATGTCAGTTAGGCCACTACTATTTCACGGTTTTCCACTATATTCTTGTAACTTCAAGATATCATTGTCATATCCGTTTAGTCTTGCAATTCTCTAGTAATAGTATCATAAAAGTCGTTCAATATTGTGCAGTGTCTAGTTAGCATTTGTCCTGGCAAAAATGCCATTGCATACAAGAATTGTCATTGACAACCAAGGTTTAATACACTTATCTTGGTCATTTAAAAACAGATTGTATCTTTCTCTTTCATAGGTGGTACCAGCTGGGGGCCTATTGTTCGTACACATGGTGGCTACATGGGAGATTTGGACACTGCGTTCGACGAGTAATACCCGCCTGTGTCGTTGGCGCCATTAGACAAACTTTCCCCAGCGACAGTGGTCAGTACAGGGGATTTTCTCTCGCCGAGCTGCAACCAGACCTTTACAATGTGTAGTATTTTTGTGCCATCAAAATAA
The DNA here is from genome assembly GCF_040938575.1 of Ambystoma mexicanum. Lineage (NCBI taxonomy): Eukaryota > Metazoa > Chordata > Amphibia > Caudata > Ambystomatidae > Ambystoma > Ambystoma mexicanum. The sequence goes on along the minus strand of NC_090923.1, from coordinate 409,611,400 downwards.
GAAACCAAATAAAACACAACATATTTTTTATCAATGGTTGTTTCAGTTTTTAAGTGAATCAAGTGTGTTTCCATTCAGCAGTGTTCCGGTGCCTTGTCTGCATGCCTCCCGGCCCATCCAACCCCCCCCACTATCAAAGGCAGTTCGCACCAGTGGATGTGCGCTGCCATGGGGGGCTGTCAGGGGTGCAAACGGCCAAGGTGCCAAACAACATGTACACTTCAAAAGGTATCCCACGCCCAGGGGCCATTGCTCACATGGCCTCTTCAGACCCTGTGTCTCCAGGCAGGCCTCCGTTAAGCAGACCGCGCCCCTGCAATCCACATAAGTGTGTCTCCATTCAGCAGTGTTCCGGTGCCTTGTCTGCATGCCTCCCAGCCCATCCATCCCACCCCCCATTATCAAAGGCAGTTCACACCAGTGGATGTGCACCTCCATGGAGGGCTGTCAGGGGCGCAAACAGCCAAGGTGCCAAACAACATGTACACTTCAAAATGTATCCCACGCCCAGGGGCCATTGCTCACATGGCCTCCTCAGACCCTGTGTCTCCAAGCAGGCCTCCCCTGAAGCAGACCGCGCCCCTGCAATGTACCTAATGCCACGACATATACACTTCATTCACAAACACACCCCTTTTTGTTATTCTTTATAAACCACTGGATATTTACCATGAGAACATCCTTGAGCACTGCAAGTCAACTCGTGAAGGTGCTACTCTGTGACCACTTCGAGTGAACTCGTCAGTGTGCTACCTGTGAACATCTCCCTGTTCTCCTGCCACTAATTACTCTGCTTGCTGAATCCAACTGTTTGTTGGTCAAGGTAAGTACATGTATCCTAATCATATCTCCTTCATTTGTAAATGTATATATATTCTGAAGTATCTAACTCCGTAGTGCTATGTTAATTTGTATCATTGCTATTGACCTGAGTTTCTTTTGTTATGTTATCGGTATATCAATTTTTATCATTGTCAATTGGCATCGTATTACATCCTTCGCGGACCGTGCCTATAGTATAAGCATGTTTCATTTTTGTGCATGATAGAACATTCAAGGGACGAGTAACATGTTCTGATTTTCAACACATCAATGAATCGTTTGTGAAATGTATCCTATAATGCAGCCACACAGGCTGCACTGGTTTTGCTGTGGTGCCCAAAAGAAAGCGTGCATCGAACAATGTATGGTCCAATTCATTCTTTCGCACATGCTTATGCAAAATAATTTTCGAATAATGTTGACCTTTATTTTGCAGAATTTACAACAATGCCTGCATGTTCTATTTTTGGTTGCCCTTCAAAGACCCATGACAAATCCGAAGGCATTACAATGCATGTATTCCCTAAGACTGTTGATCGAATAAGAGAATGGGTCAGACGTTGCGAATATCCACTGGAAGACCTTGAAATTAGAGTCTTGGAGGACAAGAGGGGTCATCGATACCGCATCTGCAGCCTCCACTTCTCACCGGATATGTACGACACATCCTTGTACACAAAGAGGAATCAACCGAGAACAACTTGGAAATCGCTCCCAACCGCTATTCCAACTTTACTCGTGAAAATGCCGCCACAGGTGAGTCACGCTTCCGGATTTAGCTTTACTCCTGTATTTTCGGTGTAAATGCCACATATAGTACTTTCTATATTTATGTGATTGAGTAGCTGTTGAAATAATGACTTTTCTGCTAAACATCAGTCCTTGTTTTGTAGAACCCACTTAGAAAAATGTTTTATGGGGACGGATAACTATGCTATATTATGCGTTTCAATAAGTGGCATTATCTCTTATTCAGTCTCCTTACATGCCATTTTGTAATGTTGGAATTTCTAAATCGAATAATACTTTCCCTTTACCACTCCATGACTATCCACCGAATATGAAGGAACAAGATTCAACATCCATGTCTTGCCTGGAGTCATAAACCACTTTGAGCGCGTATCAGGTAATCTTACCTAGATATTCTGTTCCAGACTGGTTTTATCTATGGAATTCTAGATAATGTGATCATATTTTTGCAATCTATCATTGCATTGGACAATGTTTCTTTACCACTTTACTGTTGATAAGTACCTTTGTCGTCTTCCCAAATTGTGTGTCCAGTTTCCAATCTTTTCGACATCACTAATGAAAGTACTGTGTTTCAGGGAGATGCTGAAGCGTCCACTACAATCCGAACACCCCTCGTAGTAGATGCGGTGTCAGATGTATGGGTCTTCATAGCTCAATGGGACGAGATAATCTGATCATATTTTCGCAACGTATCATTGCATTGCACAATGTTTCTTTGCCACTTTACTGTTGATATGTACCTTTGTCGTCTTTGTCCCGTTTCCAATCTTTTCGACCTTACTAATGCAAGTACTATGTTTCAGGGAGATTCAGAAGCGTCCACTACAATCCGAACACCCCTCGTAGTAGATCCGGTGTCAGGTGTATGGGTCATCATAGCTCAATAAGACGAGATAACCTGATCATATTTTCGCAACGTAGCATTGCATTGCACAATGTTTCTTTGCCACTTTACTGTTGATATGTACCTTTGTCGTCTTTGTCCCGTTTCCAATAGTTTCGACCTTACTAATGCAAGTACTGTGTTTCAGGGAGATGCTGCAGCATCCTCTACAATTACATTATCCATTGTGGGTGTTCCGGAACCAGACCATACAGTTGCTCCGGAGCCAGAGGTATGCACACTGACAGTACCATTGAATAAAAGAAAGTCGGTCTAATTAGATGTGTAATGACAATGACTTATTTTAAATGGATACTATTTTTTGTAGGGATGTATACAAGATCCGTATATTGAACCGGAGGAACGTGTGTCAGAGTCAGTCCGCCAGTTTGCTGATGTTAGAGTAAAGAAGGTTTCAAAGAAAAGAAATAAAAATAAGGTTAGTTATAAACACTTTCTATTGTTGTCAAAAGTTTTGTGCCAAGGCCTTCATTATATGCTTTTTTTAATGTCATTTGTACAACACTGTATGTTGGATTTACACTGAACATCCATTTTCCTATCTGTCCTGTAGTTGTCCAATCGAGTACGGACTATGCAGACACAGACAGCGATACAAATGACAGGTGCTGCTTGCCAAACTGTTTTCACCATGGAGGAACTATTCATTGAGGCGCGTCGTGTTCACACTCGAGATGCCTATGTCCAATGGCCAGAAAATGAATTTAATAAGACCAGCGATTGCAGCAAAGTGTTCTTGGACCATTGCTACCATGCGCCCGCTCCGCCAGAGGAAGGTGCAATTGAATTTATAGAAGATAGTTTTATATTACTCGATGAGCACTGGACACAATCGACACCCGCCAAAACAATGCCCCCCAAAAAACAGTCCACATTGATGTTTTCTCCTATCCATCGTCAAGTAACAGATGTTGAAATGACAGAAACTGAAGCATCAACACTATTGACGCACGAAACAGACAAAGATATCGACTATAGTATGTCCTGTTTTGCTGATATGTCCACCACGGGTCAGTCCGAAACAACAATGTTGCCTGATGACAGTATTATAAAAGAGGCCAAATACATAGTATTCAACAACAGCTTGATGTAGATTATAAAGATGCTGAAATGCGTGCATTCAGTGGGAGGGGAAGTATGTGGAAAGCCATTGGTGAGCGTGACTCGTCTAACACAAGGCAGTAACCTGAAAATACATGCCACCTGTGAAAAGTCATATAAAGCATTTTCATGGTCCGCTCAACCGATGCTGGGGAAACTGCCAGCTGGCAATCTACTGTGTGCAGCAGCTTTACTTTTCAGTGGCTCTAGTTTTACGAAGTTATCCAGTTTCTTTCAGTTTGTGGGACTCCATTTCATTTCCAAAACGCAATACTACAAATACCAACGTGATTATCTATTCCCTGCCATCAGTGATGCTTGGAAAATTGAACAATTGGCTATTGAAAGTACATTCCTTGACAAACGGTTCAGGCTAGCCGGCGATGGACAGTGTGACAGCCCCAGAGTTTCTTCTAAGTACTGCACCTACCATCTTCAGGACATGGAAAGTAAGAAAATTGTGAGTTCGGTGGTCGTGCAGGTGTCCCAATGTAAATCCTCGGTGGCCATGGAGAAACTTGGTTTTATAAAATCACTGGAAGATCTACAATCGAGGGGAATGCAAATCGAACTCATAGCCACGGACAGACACGTTTCAATAGCCAAGACAATGAGAGAGCAGTATCCAAATATTAAACATCAGTTTGATGTATGGCATGTTGCCAAATCAATTAATAAAAAAATCTCGGCTGCAGGGAAAAAAAAAGGTTTTGAAAGTATTTCGCAATGGTCCCAGTCTTTCAGCAACCATCTTTGGTGGAGCTCCAAAACATGTGATGGGTCTGTGGAAATTCTACTGGAAAAATGGCACTCACTGATGCACCACTGTTCCAACGTTCACCACTGTACAGAAAACCAACATTTCCAGCAATGTGAACATGGCCCTTTGTTCCCAGAGCAGGCACGGACGAAGAAGTGGTTGATACCATCTTCAGTTCCACACAAAGCCCTTGAGAAGATTGTGTTTGATAAAACTCTATCAAGAGATCTGAAGGGACCCACAGAATTCTGTCACACAGGAGATTTGGAGGTGTTCCACAATATGTGCCTAAAGTACAGGCCAAAGAGATTGCATTTTGGCATCCAGGGGATGAAATGTAGGACTTTACTAGCGGTATTAGCGCATAACGAGAATGTGGGCCATGAACAATCTAGGACAGCTGGAAACTTAGGGATGCTTCGCTACAATATGGCCTTTACAAAAAGAAGCAAAAAATGGGTGGTCAAGCCAGTATATGATGAAATGGAATTCGATTTTGTGAAAGATCTCATTGTTAATGTCGTCGAGATGCATGGTCATGGACTCACACACAAATCTGTTCAGAGCACACATACATTGCCACAAAACATTGGCAGCGTACCATGTCCACCCAAAGCAGAGCTTGTTAAATCGTTCAAATCCCTGTTGAAATGATGACCGTCTATTTTTATTTTTGCAAAAAATGTTTCTATAATCTGTATAAATAAAGTATGCATTTTGTCTTTTGAAATCTATCCTCTCAGTCCTTTTCTTAAAAATATATTACAATTATTACGATTGCTTTCACATTTCACAGTTTAGTTGAGATACTGTGGGACCATCATTATTTCTGTTAATGAACAATGGGTAACAGTGTGTAAGAATATTTGGGTTTTGGCAGTTGACTTGCAATAAAGTTCTGCAAAAAGCTGAATAACTGCTGGACCTACAAAAGGGCCACAAAACATTCTAGGGACGCAAGAAGTACTGACTGTGAAAACATGCCATGGGGTAGGAGGCCATGAGATAAGCAGAGGTGGCCTTATTGGCAAATTTCACCTACAGCTGAGCAGCACCACGAACAACGAGCGACCCCCTATTTCCTGAGCCTGTGTTTCAAAATTTGTTTTCTCATGGATGCGTTGACAAGGGATGTTGCAAAGCAAGAATGTACGTTCATTTTGAGTGAAGGTCACCAGCTTTGAATTTCGGCTTGGGAGCTGTGAGGCCCCACGCGTCCCTCGCACACTATAAGGTTCTATTGTTTTTTTACCTTGAGAGGCAGGGACCATTCCAAAAGGGATTGAATTGAAGGGGGATGTAATAACGTATGATATGATAAGGTTGCCCATTCTGAAACTGCACCTAGTTACATATAAGTTCAGTTTTTGAGAAAACGTTGACACGAACAGAGGATTCTGCATCACGGACTGCATTACGCCTAGAGAATGGAAATTGCGGAAATAATGTAAGTTTCTCTTTAGACGATTTCATACCAGAACTAATCAAAATACGAATAGCTGACCGTTACTGATGGGTGACATTGTACTTGTTCGTTCTGTTTGGCATATTGCAATGAAGTGCTAGTACTTCTATCTACCGGGCAACAGGCAGAGGCGTAGACACGGTAGGGCCTGAGGGGCAAGGCCCACCCAAAAGTTGTAGACGTTCACTCAGCGGCACTGTGTAGGAATTTACAGATGTTAATGTCACTGTGGTGGGCCCAAGTACATTAGCTTCAGGCCCCACTTGTTAGACAATCCTGGCCACGCCTCTGGCAACAGGGGCAGGCCAGCATTGAGACGCATGTAGACCACCACTCGTTTCTCCCTGGCTCTATGCTAATAAATCATTACATTGTTTTTGCCCCTCGAATTCTTGCCCAAGTTTATGCATTACATTTAGAGCTCAACATTCTCATTCGCACTATCCGCGGAAGCAAATGGCAGAGTACTTTGATATTCCATGTTATATTCTCTCGGTTCACATTGTGTCACCTCTGCGCTAATAAAGGAAATTAATAATTGTAATAAAGATCGGCTACTGAGACACTTTCTATTTTTATCTTTTTCAAACAGGTACATCGTGCCGCTCTGCGATTGTCATCTATTCCAGACCCCGACCGATGGCTTCTTCAACCGCCAGCTACAGCTACATGTCAATCGCTGGATCTACTTGACCGTATTTTGGGATGACAGACAAGGTCCAATCTGTCCGTACGCGGTACCGGTGGCTAGGAGCAACATAACAACCTTTACGGTGCTCTAGTGCCAAATTGAAGCACCAGCCTTGCAATTCACCATGCGACCGAAGTGCTTCGATTAACCAAAACGAACACCCTGTGTACCCAAAAGGAACAGCGTATGACTCACGATAAACATTTGCGGATTTATTAAACGAGAGCAAAGAAAAAAAGTTCTATTTTAATTGATTAGGTCACACGCCGATTGTTATCGAAACATTTAATGTGAAATAAATGTACTTTACCAATTGTACAGTCTTGTTGTTTCCTCTTAAAGTACAGTTTCATATTCCTAATTGTGACACGCCGCTCTGTGAGATGATGTGTGTTGTTTTCCGGGGTTCCGCGTCTACTCGCATAGGTGACGACTGGGCGTGTTTGGCCACGCTGCCCAGCAACGTCACAGAGAGAGGCGGAGAATATAAATGATTTGGTGATGTCAGGCTCAGGGGCGGGAGATATGATTTAGTGCCACAAACGCAGGTCACCCAGGGCGATGCCACAAGTGATAAGATTATCACAAGATGGCCGCGCCCTGCTGCCTGATTTTGCTTGTGTTCAAAACTCGGGTAAGGTGCATAGGAAATGTTTGTACGATCGATCAAATTATGGTTAAAACCACATGGCCGAACCATAAGGACAATAATATTTCTGACCAAACCATTCCTTTAAAAGCTCACATCTGACAAGAAGTGCGAGCACACAGAGAGGGCTCAGGGATAATATTTGCATAATGTGATGGCTGATATCCGTCAATCCCTGGCGGTTCAGGCAGTAGATCTGGAAAATAAAATGACTGCTCTCGTGCTATGTGTGTCTGACTTCCCTTGAATACTTCCTGATACTCAAGTTATTTTGTGTTGTTGTATTGTCTTTAAATGAAGGGCGCTGCATAATATTCCCTCTTGCAAAGCTTTCCCGCTTCTGTGCACTTATTTAATTCACCGGACCCAATGCCCCGCAGCTCCCACCCATCAATGCTATTTGAGGCCTGATTCATGCACATCATATTGCCAGAGATGAATGAGAAAACTAGAATTCCTTTGCCCCTCCACATGTAGAAGACAGAGCTCCTCAATACATTTCCCTGTGATATAGCATGGCGGCTAAGGAAAGCCAAACACTGCGGCTCTGTGCACGTGGCTTGAAATGCCAGGAATGGCCGTGTACTGTGCCTCTTGATATCGCCCATCTTGTCACAGAGGAGTTCTACTTGTGACTAAATAAGACAAAAATGCTGCACAGTGGAATCACGAAAAATTGTGCTGTAGTATTTCTCACTTAGCAGGGGGCTGGCTAGCAAGTACTGCACAATTTACTTCCAATGGCAAACGAAAACGATCTTGTCCAGACCCACTCCTTGATTGACAGCCCGTTCTGCCCATGGATATGGAAACAACACTCTTCATTCTAATCACAAAAATAGAACTGTTTGGGTGCCGGTTCATTGAGCTACACGATGCAATTTCTTTACTTAAGCAAGTCAAAATGTGTTCATGTACAGCTGGTTTAGTTGCCTCATTAATTAGAAGATAATAATCATTTCATTTAAAACGACTTGCCATGGCAGCATTTTGGATACCAACGTATTTCCTAAGCAGCTTGTGGGCTGTAGGTCGACTTGCAGGACCTCTACATGTGTACCACACCTCCACAGTGAAGTGATCTTCAAAGCGTGGGGGGATGCTCTCCCTACCCCTTTGTGGGTCACAGGGTTTGGGGGAGTATAGGAAGGTATACGTTTTGGGCAAGAGTGGGGGCTAGCTAGGGCTGGCCCAGTCACTTCCAAAAATGCCTGGGGAAACATGTTTTGTGCCTATGAGTGAAGGCGTGCATTGCCCAGCCAATGGTGTTTGGCTGGTTCCGGGTGCCCAGAATTGGTATGCACATGGGTGAGTGCACATATCATGGTTGAGAGTGTGCAGATCAAGTGTGCATGAAGCAGAGTGTGTGCTAGGATGTTCTATGTACAGTGCTTTGGCAAAAGTGCTATATGAATAACAAATGATTATTAAATTTCAGGTAGGGCCATGGCTACTGCCTGGAGTTAGTCATTCATGCAAACGTGCCTTAATTCATAGTTGTATGGTGATTGTAAGATAAAGAACCATGCACAGTGGTGTACGAATAGGTTTATTGTTTCACATTTCTTGTACGTTGGTAAGAGTACAAAATAAATTGACAGAGTGGGTTCTAGTCTAACCAGGCACTGACACTGTTATTGTTTGCAAAGGTTCTGGGAATTTTGCAGGGCATCCCAAAAGCGAGGCAGGGTAACTGCTGTTACCGTCAGCAGCCTGGGAGAGGGGCAGCTCCAACCTTATCTCACCCTGCTCCCCTCCTCCCCCCAGCTACAGAGACACGCAGTCTCTGCAGCACAAAGCCAAGGAAGGGTGAGGTGTGAACAGTCACCTCACCCTTCCTCCAAATAACAAGGTGCTAAGCACCATAAGGAAACCAACAGTCAGGCAGGGCCCAGGTTCAAAGACCTTCCCCCATCAGGGGGCCAGACAGTCGGCTATCCGGCCGGGGGCTGTGACAACAGCAGCCCCCACTACATACATAACAAAGACCCAGGGCCTCCCTGGGTCCTATAAATAAGAGCAGTCTATCTGGCCGGGGGCTGTGACAACAGCAGCCCCCACTACATACATAACAAAGACCCAGGGCCTCCCTGGGTCCTATAAATAAGAGCAGCATGCTCTGAGTAAACACAATCTGTTTTTGGACCCAGAACGGGGACCCAAACAAACAGGATGTTCACTGTTTACTCAGTGTCTTCCAAATCTTTTTGCTCCTTTAGCAAATCCTAAGAAAGTTCGCTGTACTCCGCAGCATCTTTTTTCTTCCTGAACATTGTTACTGTTCACAACAAATGCATTCCAGCCCCAACGAAGGAAGAAGAGGCATCCGAGCAGCCAGCACGGACGGTGTCAGTTTCAACATCTTTGCAGAACGGACAAGCGAGCGGCGAGCGTTTCCAAAACAAAGTGAAACAAACAAGGACGAGTGCCGTGTGAAACCTTCAAACCCATTCTCGAACGTAGGAAAAAGAGGCACCCAGCAGCCCAGCACGGACGGTGTCAGTTTCAACAGTTTTCAGGTAAGCCGCCACACTGGGACTACGGGGGAGTAAAAAGTAAACACAGTGTCCGGGAAGAGATACATTTGTTCTGAGCCCCCGCGCCGCAAAGTAGGCTGTACAGGATAAACTCAACCCTGTGATAAATTCAGATAGAATCACAGCCAGTCAAATAGCATGGCGAGCTGGGAGCTCGCTTTGACATCCACGCAGAGCCTGCTCCGGCGGGGGCCAAATACTGCTGACTAAAAAATATTTTCTAAATTTTTACGCGGGTGCCCCCACAGCAAAACCATTATTTTAAATAACAGAGACACATGAAACAATTCTGGGGGCTGCCCATTTATTTGAAAATAAGCACCACAAACGATTGGCAATAGGAGACATTTCCCTGAACCCTCCATAGATTAACAAATCGAGATACATTTTCTTTAGCAAAAGAGCTAGCAGAAAACCTATGCTAGCAAAACGAGGGCAACAGCTACCAGTTACCCAACACGGGCAACAAATAGAGCAAGCTCAAAGGAGCGTGCCGATAACAACAGCCCTAAACCCTAGTAAAACGTTTTTTTTCCTTTCACTGTAACGTGCCAAAAAGGAGCATGGGGCCCAAACGGAAAACACAGGTGCCCACAACACCGGCACAAAAGCCCAAATCACCACACCTGTTAGCAGCCATTGAAGCAGCAGAACACTACGGATGGGCATGGTTTAGAGAAAACATGTACGGCCTACCCAGGGAAGGAATTGCCAGGCCACCCTGCCAAGAGGAGGGCACTGCACCATCAAAAAAGAGAAAACTATCAGAAGGCGCCAAAAAAGGTAACAAAATATTGTCAAAACTATGCGAGAATGTAGCGGAATTTCAGCAATTAATGCTAGGAGTGAGGGCGAAACAAACCCCGTCCGCAGGGGAACCTGGGGCCCCAAACCCCACCATTGCACTAGAACCTGCAATAACGATAGTCAACACCCCGGTAACGCCACCTACAGCAACCCCGCCACAACAGGTACAGCAGGTGCCAGTAGCACCCACAGCAATAAATGCAATAGCCCGAACAGCTCCATCAACAGACCCAGCAGGCGCTTTAAAAGCATGGGCAACCCCTATCGCAGACAACACGGGAGTGACAGGGACACCCGGCAACAGTACAACAGATCTGTAACACACATTTAGACCAAAAAATGAAATCTTTCCAAACAGAGATATTAAATAGATACAAAAGATGCCTGGCATGGAACATTGACACCACAATCAAAGAAGCCATATGGGCCAAGGAATTCATAGAAATCTTTTCATTAATAGAAGCCCAGCACAAAGGGAAAGATGCTTTCAGAGATCCCAAAAAGATAGAAGAAAAAGCTATTGCCAGAAATGCCCAGGTGGAACAAAATTGGGACAACTGGTTACAAGCTTTTGCCATCTTAGCAACAATATACGAAGAAAAATTCCCCATGGATTGTAGGAAACTCTGGGCATATGTTGATAAAATAAGGGTGGTAAAAGTAACCCAGAGGGGGAAGACATGGCTAGCATATGATATCAGATTCAGGAGGAGCATGTCAGAAAGGCCACGCATTGAGTGGGATGAGGTCCAGAATGACATATATACCCTCAACGCCGAACCCCCACCGGAGGAAGATACCACGCAATCTTCCTCCAAAAATAACAAAAAAACTCAGGGTAACAGGTCCAATGATAATGATAAAACCAAGAAAGGCGAGCAGCCCTTTCGGAAGAACCAGTCATGGGCGGCTAAAAATAATGCCCACAGACAGAACAAAAACCAAGCTGCCAAATCCAACATCCCATGCAGAAATTTTGGGAAAAACCAGTGTACATGGGGCAAAGAATGCTGGTACAAACATACCTGCACAAACTGCAACGGTGACCATGCAGCAAGCAACTGCACCAGACTACCAGCCAAGAAAGAATTACATCCCAATTTTAGAACCAGGAAGAACACCCATCAATCTGGGAAATTTTAGAGAAGCCTCTAACAACTACCCAGACAAAGAAACGGCAGGGTTTCACCAAGGGTTTTTTCATCCCATTTAAGGGCACAGGGTCACAAACCGTCCCGATGAACCTGAAGTCAGCCAGGGATAACCCCCAGATAGTGGAAACGAAAATCAAGAAAGAATTGCAACTAGGCAGGCTAGCAGGTCCCTGGGAATGCATGCCATTAAATAACTACTTAATATCCCCACTAGGCCTGGTCCCCAAAAAAGAAACCGGAAAAATGAGGGTAATCCATCATCTTTCCTACCCCAAAGGCCAATCATTAAACGACGGCATCCCACACACGGAATCCGTATCTTACACACATTTCCAAGAAGCGGTAAGACTCATACAGGAATGTGGCAGGAACGCCCTGATGGCCAAGCTGGACATCAAGTCCGCTTTTAGACTCTTGCCAGTCCACTCAGATTCAGAGCAGTGGCTAGGTTTCACTTTTAACAACACATTCTATGTAGACAGATGCCTCCCCATGGGGTGCGCTGTATCCTGTGCACTATTTCAGCAATTCAGCTCCTTTTTTCAATGGGCTTTCCAAAAACAGAGACCAGGCACAAAAATAGTACATTACCTTGATGACTTCATGGTAATGGGACCACCAAACTCTGGTGAATGCGGTAGAGGGCTTTAGCAAAACTGGAACATATGGCCGCGCAATGGGGAATTCCCCTGGCGAAGGAGAAAACCACCAAGCTAGACACCAGCATAATTTTCCTGGGTATCGAAATAGACTCAGCAAAGGGGCTTTGCAGAATCCCCAAAACAAAAATAACAGAACTCTTGTTAAAAATACAAAACCTGATAACTAAAGATAAGGGGACAGTAAAAGAAATACAATCCCTAGCAGGTAGTCTCAACTTCGCATCCAGAATAATACCCCAAGGGAGGATATTTTCCAGAAGCCTAGAGTTCAAAATCAAATCATTCACCAAACCCCACTTGCACATCCGGCTAGGCAAAGAGGTTAAACAGGACCTGGAAACATGGGCAAAGTTCCTCAGAGAGTCCATGGGACTTTACTTTGGCGAACGCCTTTAAACACCTGGACAAACAGGGTCCTATTCACCGATGCAGCCGGGAGCAAGGGTTTTGGAGCCATACTAGACTCTGAATGGGTGGCAGGACACTGGCCCAATTCATGGCAACCAGCAGGGTGGACAAAAAACATCACCCTCCTAGAAATATTTCCCATCTGGCTAACATTACACATCTGGGGCAGGCAGCTAGCAAACACGGAACATTTGATCTGGTGCGAATAACATGGCTGTAGTGGGCTCCTTAAACAGAAGGTCTACAAAATGCCCTTTAGTGCTGAAAGTCTTACGAGCCATTAGAGCAGTCACACTACAAGAAAACATTGTGGTCAAAGCGAAGCACATTTCAGGGGCAGATAATAACATTGCTGATGCTTTATCTCGCTTCCAGTGGACAAGATTCCGAGAGCTAGCGCCACACGCCCAAGGTCAGATGACGCCAATACCAGCAGAATGCTGGGCAATAATGGGAAGACGAGAATAATGGCATCAACGCCAGCACCAGAGAGGCCAGGCCGGGATGCCCAACGGAAACCAGGCACCTCTAAAACGGGTGCCAACAACACATTGGCATCAACACCAGCACCAGAGAGCGCAGGCCGGGATGACCAACAGAAACCAGGCACCTCTAAAACGGGTGCCAACAACACATTGGCATCAACGCCAGCGCCAGAGAGCCCAGGCCGGGATGCCCAACAAGAATCAGGCACATCAAAACGGGTGCCAACAACCTCAAAGGTTTCCTAACGGAAATGGAAGAGAGAGCAGTTGCAAGCACTACTGCAGCACAGTACAGTAAGTGTTTACAAACAGTATTTAAAGCCACAGGTTTAAACCATGTAGAGTTAATAACGATTAAAGACATAGGCCCTCATTAGGACCTTGGCGGAGGACCATGGTGCAATTTGCACCATGGTCCATGGCGCAAAGCTGCCAACTCCGCCAAGGTGGTTGGCGGACTTACCGCCCCATGCCGACCTTGGCGGGGCGGTAAGTCCCCAATCCCCATTTTACCCTTCCCCATTCCCATTCTTGCCCCATAGGGTATAATGGGAGTGGGGAAGGCGTTAATTACGCCACCGTAAATTACGGTGGCGTAATTAACAACAAGTCCCGTAGCGCCATGGATTTTTCCGCCTGCAAAAAGCAGGCGTAAAAATCCTTCCATGGCGCTACGGGAACTCGTAGTCTGGCGGAGAGGTACGCCATGCACTACGCCGCCGTAAAACCCTCTCCGCCAGGGTCCTAATGAGGGCCATAGAAGTATTTTAAAAATTGGCTCGGGAACAAGGGTTCAAAAGAGATTGGGGAAAAAGACACCTGGTGGCAATCTCATACTTTACAAAAATATGGGCCTTTCAGATCCCACCCAGAATGCCCTCATCTCCTATGCAATGAAAGGATGGGGCAGAATAGAGGGTCCCCAAGTGGAAACCCGCCGACCCCTTGATTTCAACAAACTTGTGCAGATAGCAAGCCAGTTGGAAGCCATATGTTGGCACCTATACCAGATAATTCTATTCAAAACAGCATTTTTTCTAGCCTACTTTGGGGCTTTCCGGGTAGGAGAACTCATCGCTTCCAGCACCAAGGCCACAAGCGGCCTGGGTGTCATGGAGGTCAGGGTAAGACAAGAGAGTGTTAACATAGAAATGCAACAGTCAAAAACGGGTGCCAAAAGAACCATCAACATTTGTTGCATGGATGAAGCAACAAACTGTCCGGTTTGCATCACTAATCTCTATTATGCACAACGACCCAAGGTGGGGGGGGGGTTCTTAATCCACAAGGATTCATCAGCGCTAAGCCACTACCAATTTAAAGGGGTGCTGATGAAAGCAACCAGCAAAGCAGGGTGGGACCCCAAAGGTTTCGGCACCCACTCCTTCAGGACAGTTGCCGCCACTGCAGCATGACAGGGAGGCCTAGCACCGCAACAGCTAAAAATCATGGGGGGATGGAAGTCAGACTGTTACAAAAGATATATCAGACCACAACTGATATAGCCATCCTCCCTCAATTTTCTTTTTCTTTTCAGCCCCCCCCATCCCTTACAGAAACAACAGGCGAAGTGAGGACCACACTCCGATCAGCATGGATAGTCGGCCACTCATTCGTCTTTAGGACAGGCAGATGGGCAGAAGAGACCAAAGAAGGGCCACCTTTCAGAAACACCCTTGCTTCATGGTGGGGATACAGAGGCCTACGGTGGGCCGACATCCACGAAACACTAGCAGAACTAGTGGCATACAGGGACCCCCAGAATTCCTGATCATCCATCTAGGGGGCAACGACCTAGTCAACACGGGTAGACGAATTCTATGTGAGGAAATCTGCTCCTCCCTAGCAGGCATTTCACACAATTGGAGGGGTACAGAAATATACTTCTCAGCCATCCTACCCAAAAAGAAATGGCTAGGGGCCAACTGCTACAAATCTGTAGACATCTCCAGAACAAAATTGAACAGAGGGATAGAGAGATTCTGTACGACAAGAGGACTGGGCTTCATAAAACACCCAGCCATTACATTAGGCAACCCAGACCTCTTTCTCCACGACGGCACCCATTTATCTAACCAGGGCATGGAGCATTTCCTTCGAGAAATCACTGCCACCCTCACCTCCAGGGGTTGTCTTTAGGGCATACTTCTGGGGGAACACAGTCAGCCGCACAACCTGCCCGCGTGTGGCGGCACAGGCTAGAGGGGGTAACCTCAGGACCCGGTGCCCAAAAGTATGATACTATTATGATATGTATATTGTGTACTGCCATAACCATATCTGTACAATAAAATCCTACGGCCTTTTATTGCCAACACTTGACACAAGTTGTGAGCCAATTATTACGGGTGAGGGCTTGGGGGTCAGCCAATACTAATGCATGCATATGGGTTCAGCAGTTATTTTTGACACAGGAAGGAAGGGAGGAAGGGGGAGGGAGGAGGGAGAAAGGAAGGAGGGAAGGAGGGAAGGAACTATTTGCTCTTCCTTTCTTGCTCTAATATATAGACTAGCAGGTTGAGTGCTCGCTAGTGCTGCTGCAATCTATCATCTATGTGTGATCTGCAGGTAGCAGGTTCAAATCCAGGCAAGGCCAACTCAACTTTCTTTAATCTGAGGTTGATAAATGAGTACCATCTTCAGTTGGGAATAATTGTTTGTAAATATGTTTTATGTACAATGCTTTGGCAAAGGCTCTATATGAATAAGAAATCATTATCAAATACCAGGGCCATGGCTACTGCCTGGAGTATCTGGGTGGGTCGCTCACAAACTAAGTACTCACCTGCTTTTGTCACTCATAGTGGAGCCAGCCTGCACTTCACAAGTTCGAATCCTGCACGTGCCCATTCGGCCTTTCATCTTTCCGAGGTGGTTCATACACTGATCACTATTCACCATTAACCCTCCAAAAGTAAGATTTTCTGTAAAGTTGTGAATTGATGGAATTCACAAATGAGGGTCACTTTTTTTGGGTGAGGGGCCGGCCACTTTTTTTTTTTAGCTGCCCAGGCCTATTTCTTCTCCGAATCCGACCCTGCATGTAGCGCGCCTCTCCACAGCCTTGTGCATTCTTTCTTAATAAAAACGTGCACCCAGGAAATGGGTGTTCCATCCTTGCATGGCTCCTACCTACCCCTAAATAATGGGGTCCAGAACACGGAAAACAGCAGAATATGCCATTACACCAGCTTTGTTTTTCTAGACCAATATTTTTGATAAAAAATGCTTAAAGAAGAATGTTGCCGTCCATTTATCATACAGTCCCATCTCCTTTCAAGGTTTGTAGACCACATTTTAACCAAAAAACAGTGTCAAGAAACCCCCCAAAACACACAGGGATACATGTTTTAGCTGTGATGAAATGTGAGGAAGCGTGCAATGTAGGTTTGTGTGTAGGTGTCCATTTGCGGAATGTAAGGCACACCCATATAGAGGTCAAGAGGGGTAGAAGGTGTGTGCTTTTTATTAGTCAAGCGTTCACTGCTTAATAATGTCTTAGCACGATTGACGGTTTCATAAAGAATTTTATTAGTGCACAGACTTCATCAGAATCTTGTCAGCTTAACTAGGAGGCTGCTCACTGCACCTTGAGGACCAGTTCTGTCAAGTTCTGAAGTTGTCATCCCCTGCTTCTGGGAATGGTACTCATGAAAGGATTGTGTCAGAGGTTTTGCTAGGTCTGGAAAAGATCTGAGGCTACGCTATTGTCGGGACTGTCGGGACTGGGGCTAGCCAGCCTTTTAGTTGTTGTGCCTGAGTTTCTATCCAGGGCTTCAACCAAAAGACCTGGAGCTAAACCCCCCTCGTCCCCCCCAAGCAACGCCTCTGGATTGTGTTTAACCTTGCAACTCAATTCAGGGATCCTATTTTCAGCCATGGACCTGTTTCTTGGTTCTTTCCAGACTTTGATGTAGCTTATGGTAAGCAAGGTTCACAATGATTGGAATTATAACGAATAAAAACAGCTTAACATTCACCACTTCAGTAGAGATTCCTCCCAATTGTTGGCGCTGTTATAAGAGATAGTATTACAACATGTCATGGTACTCAATTGATCGAGCGTGGAGGGGTGAACGGCTAAATTGACCCTGTCAGGATGTGAAATTCGGAAGTGCAGGCTTGCCTCATCATGGAGGAGGGTGCTTAACCCATGAGCTACCATGCAGTGACACATGAGCTAGTTAAAACATATATGGCATGAGCCAAAGGGCCCACTTGTCTCAAGCATATATATATATATTTATCATCGAGAGCATGGGATTTTGCTTGCCAGCTTGTTGGCCTCTTGTTGGCAAGTGCCAGACGCCTGTGACACCATTACGGCATTTTTTTACAGCTCTGCTGGATCATGCATCCACTGCTACCGAAGACGAGCTTCGGGCACTTCAGCATTTGCCCGTAATTAACCGCCAGCAATGTCCCCTGGCAGCGTCCGTCTTGTGCGGGGTCCCCTCTTTACTGAACAGATATGAAATCTTGTTTATCGTACCTTCTGATGAATCTTGAAGTTGCATGTAAAACCTGTCTTGGCGGGCCGTTTTGCTAAAACGCAATCAGACCTGTTCGACACTGCTGCTTTCAAACCACAGACTGAAAATATGAAATGTTCATGCATAGATGTTCTGCAAATAGGACCACAATGGGTGGTGTATCAATTGCAAAGTGTGGCCTGTTCAATCCTGCCTCCTGGTTATTAATTCTCCACAATGCATGAAAGATGTGTGTATGTCTGTTGCAGTTGTGTGCTCTAAATGTATTTTTATGTATTTGTTTTTGTATTTATTGAAGGACTGGGTGACATTTCAAACAAAAATGACTTAGCAAGTAGGCAATAACAGAGGGAAAGGCGGTCCTAGCTTAAGGTGGCTTTACATAGGAGCTTTGTTTGATTAAATGACAGATACCAGGTGTGGACAGGATATGAGAGGGAGCACATACCAGGGCCTGGGGAATATACATAGACAGCCGAAGGACAGTATTTAACCATTTACAAATGACATACAGTGGTCATGAATGAAGAAGGTAGGAGAGTTGGGTTAGCCCCTCATTTGGATAAGAGGGTGGAACGGTTTGGGGGGCTCCTTCCATTGCTAGCAGGTTGATTGTAAACTGCGTTTTGAAGAGTTTCACTGAAGAGATGACTTTGATGGCTTGTGGCAGTGAGCATTCCGCTGGGGGAGGGGCAAGCAGGAAAAGAAGAACGAAAGCAGGTGCAATCACAGGGTGATGCACTGTTAGAATGGATTTCTAAACTCTGCTCTGGTGAACAGATGTTTAGAAGGCCACGTTTGTTTGTGAAATATTTCTGGGAGGATCGGCAGACCAATTCCCGGTAGCTTGGAGAGCAGTCATGGCTAATTCACAGGAGGAGTGGGTTGATCTGAGGTCTTTGATGTACTCACACAGTAGGATACCAGTAATTACCCTTGGACAGTATAAGAAAATATGCAATTTATTAGGCCCAAGAATAAACACACGTGAATAATTAAACGCACAGTAAAAAAACACACTTTGTAAAATATATACAGTCACTTTTTCGTCAATTCGGTAAAGTGCGGAATACTGCCAAAACCTGTAAGAGAAAAGGGCAGGCAAGCTTTATAGCAGAGACAGTCTTCAGAGATGGATAACTCTAACTTTATAAGTCCAGCCCTACGATGAATGGAGTCTTGGGCTCAAAGTGCGGTGCATGCGTAAAAGCACTCGGTTGTGCGTAAAGTCACAAAGTACAATTTCTAAGGAGTTGTCAAAGTTATAGAAAGGATGAAAAGAGGTTCCAAAATTCAGGGAAGATCTGCTTTGATGAACAAAGCTATTCCCAGCTTTTGGAGGACTTTAGGACGATGGGGCTACCCAAGCAAAAGAGAGGACAACAAGGGATCCTCTGCGTAAAAATGCAGTGCGGTTAACAATAGTCCTTAGGTCTACTTGGCTCTTCTAGAAACTTGACTCTGTCTACAGGTTGATTCAGACCTGTTGCTGATCTGCAGGTCTGCGTTTAGGACCCCCTCCTCATATCCACAAGTGTGGTGAGTGCTCGCACCCAGCAGCCAATGAGGAGATCTGCCGCACTCATGCCTGCCAGTATTTGTCCAATCAGGGACCACTGCGGCTCTCATACTCTTGTGCACACCAGACATCCTGGCACCAGTAGTGTGGATTGGGACCAGACAGTCCCAGCCCACTTCCTGGGTACCCATACACGTGACCTGCAGTAGCCCACGAAAGATGCAGCTTTCAAAGCTAGCTGCATGCCCAAATAAGGAATTCCTGGGTAACAAACACCAGGGGTAAGGCCAATGGACAAAATGGTCAAAGGAGCAGACAAAAGACCTCATGCACAGCCCTGAGGAACACTATCCACAGTGATGAGCCAAATGCATTAAGCGCGATATGGCTTGGTAAAAAGTCATAAAAGGATATGAAAAAGCTTCTGCCACCAGTCCACTCCTAAGCATATTGTCCAGTCACCAAAAATTCCTCAGTGGATGACTAGGGCCTGAAAACACAAGGGCCCCATTGTACAGTACAGAAATGTACTTTATGCAATGATAACATGGTGCCAAAAGAGGCAACAAAGTTGAAAGACTAAGAGAAACAAAGTTTTTCAGTACTGATAGCCAGAAGGAAGTGTCTGTTTCCCCATGATGATGAGCAAAAGTCCAGTGGAGCACAGCTGAAGGCTGTGATCCACTGGAAAATGTCAGGTCAGGATGCTGCAACAAAAGCAAAAAGTACGTGGGGTCCACAAATATAGAGGTAAATTAGTCATATCAGAAATGTGCCCTAACATGCACTGATAGGTTGTAAAGAAAAAAGGAGCAGAGAGCTCGGGAGTAAAAGTACAGTGAGATTTTTAGACAAGTAGCAGGAACTTAAAGACAGAGAGCGATTTTTCACTGAAGAGCCATTCACCATTCATGGTGATGGTAGGTAGAGATGGAGAAGGATCTGGGAAGGTAGAAAAGAGTGTGTTACAAAGTTGAGGACTTTGTTGAGAGAAGCATACAAGTAGAGGGGTAGAACATGAAGTAGGTTTGCACAAGAGTATAGATAAGTGTTTTAATTGTAATGTTTAGAAGGTTAAGTCTGACTGAATTGGCAGTGGACTCGATCAATTGGAAGAGTTTCAGGTCACTGCCAAAGGGTACCCAAGCATTGTGATCCATGGGTGAGGGGATGGGGAGGTCAGGGGGATAAGAGATGGGAGAGAAGAGAGTAGGGATGGCATTGGTGGAAGGGAGAAAGTTGACATCTTTTCTTGAAGAGTTGAGCATGAGGCAACATAGAATCACCAAATGGCGGATGGTGGTTAGGCAGTTGGTTTTGTATTCAGGGATTGCAGGTGTCAAGGAGGGGAAGACAACGTTCTGAGTATTGTCAGAAAAGAGGGGGATTTTAAAGCCAGAGGAGGAAATGGGTTTTCCAAGGGAGCAGGTGTACCACGTGAAAAGTGGATCTTTGACTGATCCTTCAGCTATAATAAAGTCCTGCAGAGAAACTCTGTGGGATCAGTATCACACACACAATAGAAATATATACCCACAGAATGTTTTGATTATAATTTATTTTCAAAAATTGTATTATTGGTAGAATATTGTTATAATCATTAATTTCAAAAAGAAGCATTCACAATAATAGTTTTGTAAATGTATTGAAAAATTTAAGAAGATAATTATTCAAACAAGAAATAATGAATGTTTGATTCAATGAACCTTTAGTTCACCTCAATATGTCATTTTGAAAATAATAACATCAGGTTCAACAAAATCTTACAAAAGAAGAAATTACTTACAAATATACTCAGCAAAGAACGCATAATTAAAAAAGATTTTCCTTATGTTATACACTACAGTATTTCACAGGTAAACAACAAATTAAAGGAAATATCTAGGTAATTAGACACCAATATATTTTTAAAAAATCGAATTTGGTGTTTTGTAGTCATTTAACGTGTTTCGGGGGACCCTTCAGCAGGAATGGAGACACCAATTTTCATCAACAGTTCTGGAATAATTAATGAGTGTGAATTTCTAACTATCTCTCCAGAAAGAAACCTTAAATATTATTGTCAAAACTAGTAAATCTAACAGTATATCTGGTATAGCACCTCAAGCAGACATCAATCCCAATGTTGTTTATGTACAGAGAAAGGCAATCAGAATGTTTCTCGCTCAAGTAACTAAATAAGTGTAAAAGATAAATGAAAACACTGAATTTGATTTCAGTTCTATGTCCTTAATCAGCAAGGTGGCAAAAGTCTATCAACTCTACATTAAAACAATCTCTCCAATAAGACAAGTGGTAAGTGGTGCTAAGTGGTTTGCCACGGAGGACCGTACCGTTGCTATTTTTTATTGTTGGAGGTGGTGCTTGTGTAAGTCTCTTTGCTGGTTTCATCATAAAGACTCGTAGACCGCGCGGTACCACATGCAGAAAACTGGGGCTAAGTGGTTTGCCGTAGAGAACGATCTTTACTATTTGTATTGTTGGAGGAGGTGCTTGCATGAGTCTCTCTGCTGCATTCACCATAAAGACTCAGAGACCACACAGGGCATGGCACGGATAAGTGGTGCTAAGTGTTTTGCCATGGTTCAACAGGAGAGTTGGGAAGTTGTGGCTTTCTTATTATTTTTGTCTCGGAATGGCATTCTCTAGCACTTGAAGGCTGTGACAGAAGTTACGGTGAGGACAAAGTCCTGCATTTTCATTTGCTCTGTCTCTGCATATGATCTGAACTGCACTGAATGTGCCAAGTCCATGAGCCTGTGTGTGTTTTGTAACTCTGTAACCCTTATCCAGCAATTATTCAAATTACTTACGTATGTAAATCGGTGCGTTTCAAGGCATTTTTTGCACATACTGTTGATAAAGTACTTAAGATATTTAAGACACATAAGTCAAGCATAGCATGGCGGTGCCTCCTGATGACCTCTTCGGTAAGGCTTAGATTGAGGAGCCGGTCATGCTACTCCCCTACTCCGTGGTGTCTGGTGTTCACTGTTACAAATCAATCACCTCACTTAACATTTATTACTTAGACCGGTTTTGGAGAAGAGGAGCGGTGCAAAGAGGCTTTAATCCCTGCACCATCCAGTGCACCATCTGGGACCCAATATGTTTATGTATAATCCAAAAAGTAAAACCTTGTCAGACACTACAGATATTATCAAAACTGGTGAAAAAGTTTCCTAAGGTGGAGAGAAAGACAAAAGGGTACCTGGGCGTACCGGTATGGATCTTATGAACGCCACGGTTGTTGCAATGACTCCCCGTCCCAGGTCAGGTACAAATCAGGGTTATGGGGTGGTTCTCGACTCCGGTCCTAGTACTGGCTGTGACAAAACTCAGGCCTTTGTTACAGGTACACCAGCAGATCCAGCAGATTCCACCTCCCTGGAGAATGCCTGTCAAGTGTCTTCATCCCCACTGGGGTTGAAACTGTCTCTGTGAAATGAACAAGAGGGCAATGATGATGAGATCATTCAATCAGAAATAAGATGTGTGCTGTTGGAGGAGGAAGAAGTGAGTGTGAAGGGAGGGTGTAATGTTCTGTGCCATCCAACAGTAACAAAAGGTTGATTAATCTACCAATAAGTCCCAGAGGATGTCTATCTCCAATTGCCCATCTGCAAAGGTTGGGGCGGGGGCTGAGGGTCGAATTGGGCCAAAGCCTGCTACTAATTGCAATGTTAATGTTCCCAATTCTATTCCAAGGAAAGTAACATCCAAGGGAGAAAAGGTCAGATCAGACCTGTCATTGAATATTTGCAAATCGATTGCAACACAAAAAAGAATGACTTCTTCAGAGCAAGGAGGATTTGGCTGTCCCTTGCACAAGCATGGATATTAGGCCAGTGGGGGGGTGAGAACTGTACCAGCAGAGGACAGTACCTTCATCAGGATCATAGCCTGATAGCAAAGAACCTGCTTGACAACACCTTGTAACTAAGCTTCGCATATTCGTGTAAATGCTGCGCCCTGATACTCATGGGTATAACTGCGCATTATAAATAATAAACAAAACAAAACAAAACAAACAAAACAAACAACATTCCTAGACTGGATATAACAGAGGGGGACTGTCAAGTGGATTTGAATGTTGCAATGGTGGGGGAGCTGATGCTGTCTTCTTACTGAGCATCAGACCAGTAACTCAGGTGGAGAGGCGAATGGTCAGGCTGCCCCTGGGTTTGGGTCAAGATCCCTGCCACAAGGATTATACGTTGAGGGAACTTGACAAACAATTCAGGCCAACTGCACCAAAGATATCAGCTCTGAACATGTTGTTAAGCTCCACTGTATGATAATATAAAACTGGAGCTAGATACACACACTATTCAGCTAAGTGAAATAAAACTTGGTCTGGAAGGTATTGTGTGATATTTTTACCCATGCCGATGTGCCCCACTGTACCACTTTACCAATGTGGAAAGAAACAGCCAAACATGGATGTGCGAACCCCTGTGCACGCAATAATCTCCAAAACTGTGCATCAGTCACAATTACAAAAGGCTGCACACCCATGCCACACACAGTCAAAGAGGGGGGAAAACAAAACTCACTGCAGGAGCATGCCAGTGAGTGCTGTTACATTTAACATGAAGCAAGGCCACAGAATTGGGCTAAAAACCGAAAATGACTTTTAAAATGCAGCTTTGCAATCTTCAAAGTGCTGTTTTGGCACTAGATCCATTTATTTTCTAATGAACAATTGAAATTAAAAGGGGTACAGATCATCCAGTGTGCCAGAGAAACCGGGCCTCATTGACTGACAGCAGCTAAGAAATGCATCTCATGAAAAAGGCAGCCCAGCAACATTTCTTTCAGTTCCACGGGAAAAATGCAGCTAAAAATGCAAAACATGTAACAATTTCAGCTGTGCAGCAAAAACTCCAAGCAAAGGCTGGATACTTACTTCCAGACTGCAAACAAATCTCAGCACTTAAGAGAAGAATGGGTGCTGAATAAAATGTGTGTGCTGCAGAGGAAACTCTGATGTAAAGGATTCAGTTTAAATGTGCTTTTTCCATGGAGAAGTGCAAAATCACCTGTTTAAAAGCATGTTTGTGAAAGGCCTAATTCTTCAAATGTTAAAATCCCCTATAAACTGTGTTCATTTTTATATGTTTTAAATGAAAGATTTAGGTGAATCTTAAAGTCAAAACCCAGTTTGGAGTTAAATAATTAATTCTGAGTTGACATTTCCCAGCCTGGGAAAGATTGACACTTCAGGTTGACACTCCACTGCTAGCAGGAAGGCTTAATTGCTGCTGGGAGGTTCTCACATATTCAGTACAAAGAACTTATTAGACATTCGTCTGGGGCCCAGCCAAGGACAATGGCAGGCTGAACACTGATCCCTTCAGGGGAGGGACAGGACACTTCCCTCTGGTCCCCCACCCTGCTCAAAGGAATTTGACAGCTGCTGCCAGTTGAAAGAAGAAAGAAAAACTGCTAAAAGACATTTGTTGTTTAAATGCCTATTCGTGATTAAGTTTTGAAAACCTTTAACTTTGCAACATGAAGGAGGACAAATCTAAAAATTGGTAGTTGTAAATCTAAGTTTATGCTCTTTCTTTGAAGACATGAGTGAACCCTGTACTACATAAGGAACAGAAGTTACACATAAAGAATAATTGTGGCAAAACTATTGACGCTGCATATATAATATTGTATAACCGTGTGCTAGGGGTAATTGCACAGATATGTACTGAATTAGGAATTGTTAGGCCAAACCGTTATGATTAAAATTGACAAAATTCCACAGAACAACAAAGCCAGCTCTCACTGAGATGGGAGATAGATGTAAGGATAACTCACAAAATATGTAATGTATGTGTCCGATTTTATTAGAGGGCTTAATTATAGAAATGTGCATTTGTGGGAAAGTTAAATTGTGGTTTACATCAATGTGGGAGTTCCCAAATCACATCATAAAATATGACAGCTCTTTCTGACTTCCAACCAGAAAAAGTCAAGTGCCTCTGACCTATCACAGCCATGGGGGTGTGGTTTGTAATTCTGCCCCTACCATAAACTTAGTGATGTCACTTGGCATGATAAATATAGGAACTTCACCACACACAGACATACACTGATTCCTGACTACATCCTGATTTCCGCGTGACGCTCTGGTCCTGACTTCTTCATCTTATTCCTGACTTCTTCATCTTGTCCTGATCCAGACTGCTTTACAAAACCCAGGCCCAGCATTTGCTGAACTCTTTTCAGCTAGGGCCAAATCCTGAAACCATTCCAAAAGAACTTTAGGGAAATCATTCTGATCCAGTTTGGCTTTCTACCATTCATGCTTGCCTGCTGAAACTCACCATACTGCTAATCTACAGTGTCCAGTAATCAGAAGGGCCAATCCAATCCAATCTAAGGTGCAGTCCAATTGACCAGAACTGCCCAGCTGATCCCACCAGAAGTGCCCTGCTGCCTGTAGACCTGATCCATGATGACCAGAACCTGACGGTCCAATCTTAATTTACAGTGGACTGTAAGCATCAATAGGAATCCTAGTGACCCATAGTATATTTGCCTTGTCCTATCCCAATCTCAACCTATCCAACCTTTAACTTAAGACTTTCTTGTCATGATCACTGCTTCCAAGGAGCCAGGACCAGCCCAACGTCCTTGGAAGCAGGCCCCTAACCCTAATCCTAGGCACCAGCCGGTCCCCACTGGGACCTTTTGGACATTGTCCTGGTGCCGGTGGCACCAGGCTCATCAAAACCATTGGTCCCGGCACTGGAAGCGCCGGGCTCATAATAGGTGTAAGGATGCTTGGGTGGACTTACCTGCAGCAGACCATGCTGCTTACTTACCAGTCACTTAGAAGCTATCTAAGAACAGGGACTACTTTCTTACCTGGGTGGGGCAGCTCCACTCCCTGGATACAGCACTGGAACTCTTCTGGAAACTGGAACTCTTTTCTTACCTAGGCGGGGCCGTGGAAGAAGACGCCTCATCACCCCAAGGCTATTTAAACCACACCCGATAGAGGAAGCGTGCTTCGCGTTATTCTGCATCTGCAGCAGAACGCTCACCGAGTCTGCTCCGGCTTTTCTTCTTCTGATCCTGGACCTGCAAGAATCTACTTACCATTTCAGTATCCAGACATCATCAGCACCTGCAAAGAACAGAAACAACAGGTTAGCAAGGCGAACTTTACACGCAGCACTTAATCACCTGATCCATCGGCTGCGGCCGCTTCGTCACGCCGCATCTCCACCTGCAAAGGCAACAGTATTGCCATACTTACCGGCACGCTGTGGATTCCGGATTTCTTCGTTCTGCATCGCCGCCTGTAAAGACAAAGCATCGTTAACAACTTACTGGCATTCCGCGGACTCCAGCGCTGCAAACCAACATCCCGCTCGTCGCAATAAAATGCCTGCAAATACTCCGGCGTCTCTTTAACACGAACTAAGCTGCAAGGAAAGAGACAATTACAGCGCTTGCCATACTTACAAACTTCCAGGCGCTTTACTTCATCTTCCATCTCAAGAGCCCTGCAATACATAAGGGAAAAGCATTATATAGAGTCTGCATATAAACGTGCCACGCATTTAAAGACTATACAGACAAAAGGTGTCCAGAAACTCACCGCTCGTGCAGACAACGACGGTAACCATCCTCTGAATTCAAGAGGCCTATGTTTCACCAGTGAAGGAACTGGCAACGGCACCCTGCACCAGACGCAGATGGAGAGCCCAGCATTCACCTATATAAGGTGAGCACGTTGACCTGGGGGCTCTACGAAAAAGCTGGGAAGAGAGAGGGATAGAGGGACCTTCG
Source organism: Ambystoma mexicanum (assembly GCF_040938575.1). NCBI lineage: Eukaryota > Metazoa > Chordata > Amphibia > Caudata > Ambystomatidae > Ambystoma > Ambystoma mexicanum. The sequence continues at coordinate 409,584,393 of NC_090923.1, read as the reverse complement.
ACTACCCAGACCATTAACCCCCATATTCTTTCACCTGCAGAAACCTCACTCTTCGAATCCGACACACAGTGCGAAGAGGTTCGACCCCAGAAGCCAATCGAGTCCTGCACATCACTTTTCGAGTCACAGACAGCTTCCTGCCAAGACCCGCGCCTCCGTGGGAATCAGGTGAGCGTTACACTTCTAATATTTTCAGATCCATTCTTGCAACCCTGTTTGTAATCCCTAGTGTTAGCACTGATTTTCTCTCAATTGTTTTACAAGAACATAATAAAGTAATTCCCATAAACGAAAAACAGAGTATCTGCCACATGAAGGATTATAATCAGCCGTGGATAACTGTGGAGATTCACGGGTGGCATTCTCTTTTTCTTAGTCATTAATATAGTTTAAATAAAACCAATCTGTCATTTTAAAACAGAATTTCTGCTTCTGTCTGTTCTATTTGTTTTCAAAAACGCCACTCATTAAAACTTACATAACTTCTTCAATTTTATAGCTAGAGATTTAATTTCGATTCTCTTTTAAATCTAATACCTGTAGCTACATCCACAACCAAAAACTGCGAAACAGTGTATTTGACCCATTTTTATTAAAAATCGCATAGTGAAATTTAGGTGTGAATTTGCATTTTTGCAAATGTTTTACACGTGTCTTTTCCCATTCAAAGTATTTCCAAACTTCCATTCTTATTCTAAGTGGGTATTGTTGCTCATATTGTAGCTTATGTTTGTTAGGACCTGTTTAGTGTTGCCCTCATAGGAATTTCTAGCAATTTAAGGATTTTTGCACACTTTTCATTGTTTTTCTAAGCCATTTTCAACTGTCATTTTAAAAAGTGTAAATTTCCCAAAAACCCTGTTATCTCTTGTTTGAGGAGGGAAGATCATATTCAAACACTGCACTCTGTTCTTCATTCCTGAATACCTGCTGCTTACTGACATCTGTGTAGAATTGCTCACGTGTGAATTAAGAACTTTGCAGGGGGAATCTTAACTTAAATGCTATCTATTCTACAACACAAAACTGTTCTTTTCTCTGTGTTTTATCTTCTGCATTGCTATAAGTTAATTCAATTGCCTTACTTTCTGAATTATTTTGTCACCACATTGGTCATTGCTGCCCCATATATATTAATTTGTGTTTGATTTTAATTAAATACATTAATAAATATTTACCTTTACGAACCAGCCTGATTCTTGGTCCACTGTGACCTGGGTGGTATTTTGAGAAGGATGTGATATGAGTGGTATATCACTCAGGGCCCGATTCTCATCTTGGCGCAGTGAGCGTGGTAAATAGCACAACTCATTGCGCCATTTTTTGATGCCCAGGCACCACTGCTATTCTCGCGTGGTGTGGGCCTGGGCGACAGTGCTTTCACTGTAATCTACCTGTTTCTAATGGAAACAGGCGGATTGCAGAATCTCTGCAGCATTTTCGTTAAATAACGAGGGAATCGTTATTTAACGAAAATGCTGCTGATACACCAAATTGAGCAGCTTCTTTTTATTAAAAAACACTAATTATTGGCATTTTTAAACAACAGCTCCAGAAAAACCCCCAAAACACACCCCTCCCCCGCCCATGCCCCCCTGACGCCCCACCCTTCCCCGCACCACTCTCAACACTTTATTCCCAGCAGCGACCATAGTTTTCTACTCCCGATCCCCCCACCTCCCTGCCCTCTCCTATCCAATGTCCGAAATCGCCTTCCCAGCTTCCATTCAGTCTGTTGGCCACAACCTACAGTCCTACTCCAGCCATGATTCCTTTGTAGATTAGACTGGCCTACCATCCATCCCCCAGTTCATATCCTCCCCATACATCTCGATCTTCCCATCCCTTCTCCTCTGCCCATCCCCCTTCATGGCGGCCGTAAATCATTGTCCTTCGATAAATTATTTAACAATTGGGACCAGTCAATCGTCACATCCTCCCTGTCCGTCTCAGGGTCCATGTTTTGCAGAACCGCTAATTCCGCCAACCCCCACCTCTGCACATCCTTCCGCAATAGATGAATCGCCGGACCTTGTGGGGCTTTCCATGCTATCGCCATTCGGCGTTTGGCCAGAAAACGTAAGAACCGGCCCATCCTGTTCCGTACTTTGTATCTCTTCCCCCCTGGAAGCTTACCCACAAGCAGATTTCCGGACTACGTTCCAAAGGAATCCCCAACAGCTCATTCACTCCCTTGATAACCTCATTCCAGTACTCCACCATCACTCCACACTCCCAAACCATATGCCAAAACCCTGCCTGCGCCACGACACATCTGGGACATTCATCTGACAGGTCCCAATTCATTGCCCGAAGTACAACTGGGGTCAATATGACCTATGTAAAATATTAAACTGAACCAGTTGGAAGCGGGCATTCCTTGATGTCTACCGAACTATTTCCCAGACCTGTGTCCATTCGTCCTCCGGTATTTGGCGCCCCATGTCACTTTCCCATTTCTCCTTAACCTTCAACTCCCCACACCCCCGAGTTCCCCACCCGCAGGGCCCTATAAATCCGCGAAATACTAGCTCTACCCCTCTCCCGATCCAGCAATACTCGAAGCACTGGACACAAGTCCGGCTCCTCCGGAATTCCCTCCCAAATTTCCGCTAACCTTCTAACCACCGCCCCATATAAGTGAGCTGCTTCATCATTGCAGGATGTTGAAGCTGCTTACTTTGGTGTAAATGAAAGTGTTCATATACACCCATTCGGTGTACATGAACACTTTAATTTACACCAAAGCCAGCAGCTTCAACATTGCAGAATGTAACGTTGAAGCTGCTCGCATTGGTTTGAATAAAAGTGTTCCTATACACCCGTGCGGTGTACAGGAACACTTTCATTTGCACCAAAGCCAGCAGCTTCAACGTTGCAGAATGTAACATTGAAGCTGCTCGCATTAGTTTAAATAAAAGTGTTCCTATACACCCGAGCGGTGTATATGAACACTTTCATTTAAAGCAAGAAGCTTCAACGTTGCATCCTGCATCCTGCAACGTTGAAGCTGCTCGCTTTAGTGTAAATGAAAGTGTTCATATACACCCGTGCGGTGTATATGAATACTTTCATTTACACTAAAGCGAGCAGATGAAGCTGCTCCCTTTGGTGTAAATGAAAGTGTTCATATACATCCGTGTGTTGTATATGAACACTTTCATGTACACCAAAGCAAGCAGCTTCAATGTTGCAGCAACGTTGAAGCTGCTTGCTCTGGTGTGCATGAAAGTGCCCATATACAACACAGGTGTATTTGGACACTTCCATTTACACCAAACAATGCTTCTTATGGCACTCCTCCAGTTTATCGGCACCAAAATGGTACCGTATATGTGCGCTAGTTTAGCGCACATATTAAACTGGAGGAGTGCCACAAGAATAGGCTTCCAAAAAGCCAGTTTACAAATTTGGCGGTTGCTAGGTTGGTTTCCAACCCATCCTAGCAACCGCCACATGTATTCTGAAAGTGGTGCATTCCTTCCGACTTCGAAAGAATGCGCCACCTTCAGAATAGGTCTTAAGTACCGAAAAGGTTGTTAACCCTTTTAACATCCTTTTCAGTACTTAACACCTTGATGAGAATCGGGCCCTCAGAATATTGAACCTATAGACACAATAAATAAGTATTTCATTGGTGCATGTCATGATGCCTACCCCCGGGCATCCAGACCAAGTCCAGCATCCCCGGAAGCAGGCATCATGTTACCCTGAGAAACCCTTGTTAGGGGCTATATGGGTACAGTCCTGGCGTCTATGGCGCCAGGCTCATATGGGGGAACAGTCCTGGCGCCATAGACGCCAGGCTCATATGTTAAAACTTACCTGATGCAGACCATGCTGCAAGAGATCCAAGCCCATGTGAGGCTTGGAAGGAAGTACTTTACCTAGGGACTATTTTGTTACTCGGGTGTGGTTGTGTACTTTGGTGGCTATTTAAACCATGCCCGAAGGGGAGCACACGCTTCGCATTACTCTACATCCTGCAGCGTAACGCTCACCGTGCCTGCAGTCAGCATCCAGCCTCGTGCCACGCCCGCCTCGAGTACAGAGTGCCTAGAAAGAAGTGGAAAGAAGAAGAAAGGTTAGAACAAAAACATTGGGTTTCTTACCTGATTCCGGATTCATCGCACCTTTGAACAAGAAAAAGTCTTTATTTAAACATGTCGCATTGCCAGCAGCAGCGCTGCGCCATACTCACCGTTCCTCGCAGCATCTCTACGATCCGGCGCTGCCTGCATCATTATGTTGCCGCATTCCAGCACCTAATGGGGACAAGAAAACAACAAGGTGAGCCGAGGGGAAACAAACAAGGACAATCTCTTGCCACCATATAATTACCTGATTTTACCGCCGGAGGTATTAGTCACCAGCACGCCAAATCTTCTTACGCTGCACCTGTAAGGAAAGAGAAAGCAGCAAGTTAAACTTTGGCATCATTTAACGGACAGCACAGACTCTTACCTGAACTCTTTAGCTGCCACAGAACTATCTTCTTTTGGGTGTAAGCTGCAAGATAAACAAAGGAATTGGACAAGAGTGATTATTTAGACATTTTTAAACTCTTAAGAACTATATGCTTACGGTCCTTCGCTAGGAGTTTTGGAGCCAAGATTTGTCTAGAACTCTTCCAATATCCTCAAGCCAGTGAAGTAACTGGCCATCAACGCACCCCTGCATTCCTCGCAGCATGGAGAGCTCATCATTCAAAACTATAAGGTGAGCTTTGTGAACGGGAATATCAGAGGTGATAAAAGGGGACGCAGTGAGGGGCTATTACTCAGATCCACAGTTTGTTAATTGCCTTTCTCCACCTTTAGGAGACTACTTCTATGGGTCAAGCAGATGAAGCTAGGTGGGCCAGTCCAGTCAGTCATCTCTGCACTGCGCATCACGTTGGTGGAGACCGTGGCTATCCAGTTCCGCCCGACACCCCTGTGAGAACCAGGTGAGCGTAACAGAACGCAAAGCCTTTCTACAAATCCTCACCCGGGTGTCATGGAGACCTCAGAAACTGACCAATTGGCCCTATTATTAGGGGAATTTAAGGCTGAATTACATGCAGCTCGCCAAGAAACGAATACCCTCAGGAGAGAACTGATTGGTTCTAAGGAACACACTGATGATCTTGCTAGACAATTATTGCAAAACCAAGCTGGGCAAACACCATTACCTGGACTCGGGGGGAATTCAACTCCCGTTTCATCGAGCAATCCTGTGCAAGTGGTTCTACCAGGGACCATTCCTTTAGCCCCGCCGGAACGTTTTGCTGGGGACCCGAAAAAGTTTGCAGTGTTTATGAACCAATGCTGCTTGCACTTTTTATGCAGACCTGGAGCCTTTCCAAACGATCAAGCCAAAGTAGCCTTTGTATTATCATATCTCAGCAGCAGTGCAGCGGATTGGTCAATTCCACAAGTCAATCAGGATGACGCTATTCTTCGGGATTTTCAGGGTTTTCAAATGAGCATGGAAAGACTATTTGCCTGGCACTCCCAAGGACAGGCCCTGGATAACAAACTTTTGTCCCTACGACAGGGTAACCAGGACCTTCTAACCTATATTGCAACCTTGATTATTCAGACATTTTTGAACTCTTAAGAACTATATGCTTACGGTCCTTTGCTAGGAGTTTTGGAGCCAAGATTTGTCTAGAACTCTTCCAATATCCTCAAGCCAGTGAAGTAACTGGCCATCAACGCGCCCCTGCGTTCCTCGCAGGATGGAAAGCTCATCATTCAAAACTATAAGATGAGCTTTGTGAACGGGAATATCAGAGGTGATAAAAGGGGATGCAGTGAGGGGCTATTACTCAGATCCACGGGTGGCTAATTCCCTTTCTCCATCTTTAGGAGACTACTTCGACGGGTCAAGCAGACGAAGCTAGGTGGGCCAGTCTAGTCAGTCATCTCTGCACAACGCATCACGTTGGTGGAGACCGTGGCTATCCAGTACCGCCCGACACCCCTCTGGGAACCAGGTGAGCGTAACATGCATTACATGCTAGGCGAGACCCGGGTGTATTGCCTGATTGAAATCCTTAACAGTATACAGGGGGATTGTAGAAATTTGCTGGAAAGGCCACTCACCCCAATTATCTGTCCACCATCTGTGTCTACTGCTATGGTGACAACCTCCCAACACAGCTCCAATAACCTACTATTCTAATGCAACACAGCTTTTCATTCTTTCTCAAAGATTCTTTGGCTTAAGATTTCATGATACCAATGTCCAGTTTCTATACAATTGCGGCTCTGCCTGCATTCTTTTAACTGCTTGTAGCAAGCCTAAATGATGACTTGATCTATTTTGCATTTCACCGTCTGTACATTCATTAAACTACTGTTTTCTGCTGCATTTTGTTAACATGTTATCTTCTTCATTTACACTTTAATAGTTCACTTGATTCTTTACTTCTGAATTTCTCCTCTAGGATCCATAAATCGTCTTTATTCAGTATCTCAAGACGTTGCACATACATCAGTTCATCTTCTTAGCTCTTTGTCGTATTCCTTCAGGAAGTTCCTCCTGCAGGCTGTCATCAACTCGAGGATACATTCAATATGGTTGTCTCAATGGATACCGTCTTCCATATGCTCGCAGTATTATTGGTACAGTAGCTGAGCTTAGACAGGGCTCCAATACAGTGGAGGTATGGAGGTAGGATCTCCTGCGGATGTATACGTCTGCTCCTCTACATTCCCCTCTCTGGTCGAGTCCTCGAGTTTTTATGCTTTTTTTGGATTTTTTCTTGAAGAAAGGTTTCTTTGGTATCCATATCTTCACCCCCCCCTCAGGGTGCCAGCACTTTTGATATGTTCATCCACACTCCAGGTCATGTAATTGCATTCTCCACTGGGGGTACAGAAGACCCAGCATCCAATGTAATTCTTGGGATCTCTGGGATACAGGCACTTTGTTCCCTCAGCTGTCACAATACTTGCTTTTCTGCGGTCTCTGATGGTACTTTCAGTCTGAGCGTTGTCTTCTGTTTCACCTCTTACATCAATCATGATCTTCATTCCCACTGCTTTCTTTGCTGTTTTCTGGCATTGTCCAAATAGTATCCTTACCACACAGAATCTGAACATTATCATCACCAATACTGCTCCAAGGAACTTGAATATACTCACCATCCACTCGGGAATCCATGAAAACAGGTATAAGAACCAATTGTCATCTGCAATAGCCTCCATCTCTTCCTCCATTTTCGTGTTTCATTTTGCCGACAGAGTTATAGCATCCGTCAGAGTCCCGTTCTCACCGTCATGAGGTGATATGAATATACAACAAGAAGGCCTGACATTGGCGCAAATACCTCCTTCCATTGCTGTAATCATGTCAAGGGTATACGTGTTCTGGAGGTTCATTAACCTCATGGCCCTCAATTCTTCTTTTATGGCATTTAATCCTTTAATAGTGGTGTTGGTTGTCTGTAACAGCTCCTGTCTGGTAATCTGAAGCCATTTGCAATTCACTACTGTTTGGAGTCCAGGTATGAATATAGATGTCATTATCATAGCAGTCTTACTAAACAACTTGTGCTCATAAGGAATATATTCATAAGCCTTTATTGATTTTGATGACAAAGAATTCTCTCTTTTCATCCACCGGAGTGCAAGTGACCTTTTTTTTCTTAAGTGCTCATCCACTTGTGGAAATCCCTCGATCTTCAGGACGCTCAGAGGAATCACCAAGGCTGGAACATGGATGCGTACTATGGAACAGACGCCTCACCATTTCCTGGGTAGCTTTATATATGCTCTAGATCCACAGGCCCAATATTGATCAATTAGGACAGCAGTCTCTTTCCTTATTCCTGGGATATCAATTATGTTCTTTCACCCCTTATTTTCTCCAACTTAGATCTTACCTGTGCTTCGAAAGCACATTGTTGCCTTAATCATAGGACCACAGCCAGTGGTCCTGGTTTATCAGCCACCCATGTGAGCAGTTTTGAGTTCTTGGCAATGACTTTAGGCACTCATCTTTCACCTTCTGCACCTCGTGCGCTGGTTCCTTCCTTAGTAGATGAACTGCACAGGAAATCATCCCATTTAGCCATCCTTTGGTCGTAATTACTTGTCCATAGATTAACAGCTGTGAGTGCTCTCAGCATCCAAGCATTCCAGTTATTTCCGTTTTGTCAGAGCAATTCATCCTCTTCATTTCTTCATCACTCTGTCTTGTCCTGCAGAAGCATATACAAGCATGTTGTCTGCCCATCCAGGCTCTTTTTCCATTTGCTTTGTCTTGATATAATCGCCCTGATATGGAAACAACTGTCTTGATCACCATCACAGGGTTGCCCAGCTCCCTTGGAACTGGCCTCTGGTAGTACATGCTGCTAGATGGCTGAGGCACTTCGCATGATGTGCCGGCATCTCCTTTGATTGAATGTCCTTACTGTACTCATGGCATAGGGGATGAGAGAGCAGACATAGCAACTCTCATCAGATGCCCTCTCCCCGCCTTTGTCATATGTTGGTACCACGTAGTATTCCCCAGGTGAGCTGAATTATCAAGATATCAAGATAGGTATTTATCACTTGGTTATCTTCTTCTGCATCCCTCTTATTTTGCCTGACATGCCCAAAAAGGTCAAAAAATGTATCATTATTTGTAATCATACTAGGAAAAATCACATGTGTAGTGTTTTTGTTTGAACCATCAACATGATAAAGACTTTGCAATCTAAGACACAGAAAGAAAAAGAGAAACCATATCAATATATATATATATATATATATATATATATATATATATATATATATATATATATATATATTCAGTGAAAAAAACTTTGTTAAAGGGACGTTATGGTTAAGTTGCGCTACTAAAAACCTATGAAATTCAGTGAAAAAACTTTGTTAAAGGGACGTTATGGTTCCAAGTAAAACCGAAAAACCCTTGAAATTCGCCAGTTATGGTAAGCTAAGCAACCATAGCTCGCGCCACCACCGTGCACTGCTAAGACTAACACCCAGGACATCAAAGATGACATCACAAATGTCATTGATGACATCACTGATGACATCACATGGCTGGCTCACTATTTTTTCTTTTGCTGACATATCTAGGCCACATGGTTTTCTTCAGTAACAGTCGGAAACTAAGAATTTTATTTTATTTGTAGATGTATCCTTCTAGTAGGTTCTTACAGTAATTCCCTTAGAGTACAGTCACATCATATGGAACATATACATATGGGAAAACACAAGCTTGAAAGACAGCAATCCTTTTTGTGCATAAAGATAATCACTAGATTTATGAGCACTTTCTGATAGTTCTGTTGTTTCTTTTATGGCTGTACTTTCCCTGTATATGGTCATATTTGTATACATTGTACTCACACTACTTTCCTTAGGGTCCAATCACATCAAGTGATACATATACATAGGGTAAATAGCAGCTTTGAAACAGAGCAATCATTTATTTGCATGAAACTAATCAGTTAAGTTATGAATTGTTTCTGCTACTACTTGTGCTTTTTTGCTAACTTCACTTTCCCTGTATATACCCATATTGGTATGTGTTCTTGTGTCTTTGTGTTTTGTCTATAGTAATGCAATTATGTAATACATGGGTTTTATTAGCTACTTATTATATATTTCACAGTACACAAAAATCTGTTAAGAAAACAATTATCATTTCATTATTCAACATATTAACATTACGAATATCATACCTTCATCTTGTACGCTGCACACAATGTTATGTTTCTGTATGAGTAGCTTAGTATACTAGATAGAACCCCATAATAGGATGCTATTTATATCAATGCATCGTTCAATGCACTTATTAGGGTATATTTCTTGCAATGATTCTTGACACTTTTTTCGCAACATAATAAGAATCCCTTCTACACATATTTCATGAGAAGTACATACACATGTGATGTCATCAATGACATTTGTGATGTCATCTTTGATGTCCTGGGTGTTAGTCTTAGCAGTGCACGGTGGTGGTGCGAGTTATGGTTGCTTAGCTTACCATAACTGGCGAATTTCAAGGGTTTTTCGGTTTTACTTGGAACCATAACGTTCCTTTAACAAAGTTTTTTCACTGAATTTCATAGGTTTTTAGTAGCGCAACTTAACCATGACGTCCCTTTAACAAAGTTTTTTTCACTGAATTTCATAGGTTTTTAGTAGCGCAAATTAACCATAACGTCCCTTTAACAAAGTTTTTTCACTGAATATCATAGATTTTTAGTAGCACAACTTAACAATAATGACTTTGACTTTATATACATGTCATATGGAACTGACTAGATCTCTTCTTATGAACTTGATGTCCGCGAACTTATTTAATGTTCGCGGACATATTCGGTGAACAGTACCACTACCTAAAAACTGTGGGGGGGTGGTGGGGTATGTTTGATTGTTATATCATAATATAGGAACATTTAACAAATTCAAGAAGCAGCACACAAACACATTATATATAGTAATACATAAGAAATGTAACCCATATATGTAACACACTAACCATTCATTTAAATACAATATGTTCTGAAATGGAATATACCACAAGAAGATAAATTGGCTTCCAACATAATTACCTCACAGACACAACAGAACTGAGAACAAGACCAGACCCACTGAATACATAGGACTTATCTTACCAGAAATAGTAAGTGTACTTCATTTTACTCATATATTTATAAACTTTCTGTATTAGATTAAAAAATATATTATCTTTTTTTTTTCTCACAGAAATGTCTAGTACTCTGGAATGGCTAGAGGACAATTTCCCACATGAAGAAATGTCACAAGATAGTGAAACTAATGGTAAACACTTTATAATATAAACCATTTATTTATTATTTTTTTATATACATTTAACATATACATTATTTGTTTGTACAGAGCATACCATAATAGAAAAAACTTCAGAAAACCCTGTTATGGATAACAGTCTTCACAATATAGAAGAAAAAATGGATGTATTGTTGGCTAATTTTAATAATTTAAAAACTTTTGTAGAAAATCATTTCAAACCAAAAACCTCGTACCATTGCCCCACATGTATTTGTCCCTCCTCACCATATCCCAGTCAATTATCCCCAAAACCTCTCCATAATCCAAAACGTTTTGATGAGACTTCCATCCCTTCTTCACCTAATACCAATCATGTTGAAACCCCAAATTCTCCTGTTTTTTTTTCTGTTTCTGCCTCACCTTCTCTGTCATAAATTATTAATATAAGTTAAATAAAGTTTAATTTTTATATTGTATTGTGAATAGTTTCCGTTTTTTTTTAAAAAACAATAAAAGTGTACGCGGACAGTGCGAGTGTTCTGAAATGTTCTTACATAAACGAAAATGGAGGTGGCCTGAAGAACACCACACCTGTTCGTACTGTTCGCTAGCAAGTTGAAACTGTTCTAAGAACACACGTGGTGTCCTGAAATGTTCGTAAAGAAACAAAAATTAAAGTGTTCTAAAGAACACTATATCTGTCTGTCATGTTTGCTATCAACTTAAAACTGTCCTTAGAACACAATTGGTGTCCTGAAATGTTCGTAAATAAACGAAAATGATGTGTCCTGAACAACAGTACAACTGTTCGTAGTGTTCGCTAGCAACATGAAACTGTACTAAGAACACACGCGGTGTCCTGAATTGTTCGTAAACAAACAAAAATTTAAAGTGTCCTAAAGAACACTATACCTGTCCGGTACTGTTCGCTAGCAAGTTCAAACTGTTCTAAGAACGCTATTGGTGTCCTGAAATGTTCGTACGTAAATGAAATTGGAGGTGTCCTGAAGAACACTATACCTGTTCGTAGTGTTCGCTAGCAAGTTGAAACTGTTCTAAGAACTCAATTGGTGTCCTGAAATGTTCGTACATAAACGAAATTACACGTGTCCTGAAGAACACTATATCTGTCCTTACTGTTCACCACCAAGTTTAAACTGTTCCAAGAACACACGCAGTGTCCTGAAATGTTCGTTTCACGTGTGACGCACTTTTAATTACTTCAGAACCCGAACAGTGTCCGTAGGACATCAATGCGCATGCGCTAACCAATCTCTGTGCACTTGGTGTCCTGCGGACAGGCGCTTCCTTCGCGGACTAGTTCGCGAACTGATCATATGACTGCACCCACGCTCATCGTGTGTCCTGAAATGCGGACACTGTTCGTGTCCCCGAACAATTTAAAAGTACATTTTCAGTTAATCCATAATATTTTTCAATAAAATCTCACCATGGCACAAGTCCCACATAGCAATCTTGAGTTTCTATATACCTTTTGAAACTTTCCGATCCTTTTTTTGTGTTCGATCTGTCCGCGGACAGTGCCCATGTCCGCGAACCGTGCACAAGCACCCCTATAAAAGACCACGCCCAAGAGCTTCTTCCCAATGTGTTTCTGGCTGTTCTTCAGAACACAGTGATTTTTGCTGCCACCTGCAGACTACACCATCATCGAGATGGCATCCTTGGCTGCTGAACTGACACTTGGTGCTGCACCTGCTTCAGCACCACCCCCACCCCCTCCACCACCACCACCTCCCCAAGGGCCTGAAGAGGGGAACAGGAGTGAGAATGCGGAGGAGGAAGAAGAGGATGATGAGAATGAGGGTGAGGAAAACCCTACTACCCGCACTAGTCGTGAGTCTTGGGTGTGGCGGTTATTTACCATTCATGGTAATGTTCCTAAGGCTCGTGCGAACCGTGTTACCTGCAATGAGTGCAAAATGATACTCAGTCGCGGGAAGCACGGTAAGTACAGCTTTGGGACCACTACTATGAAGCGACACCTGAGGTCATTTCACTCTGGGGCTATTTTCAGGGTTGTACCTTGCGAAGAACGTAGCAGGTTGATTTCCTCTACTTCATCCTCTGTTTCTGATCCTGTCACCACAAGGACCATCTCTGTGGGACAGCGTCTTCCTCAAGCTGCCTCACAGGCCATACAGAATGCTGATGACCCCTACCTTTTGAGGGTCACAGTTGTATGTATGTACTGTGACACAGTACTCCGCAGGGGGGAGCGACTTCGGAGTGCTTTTGAGACTATCGTCTCAGAGCACGAGAAGACCTGCTCACTACCCAAATAAAACCCACTCTACATCTTCCTCTCTCAGCTCGCCCTTTCTTATCCCTGTGGTTGGTGTCCCCCCATACCCTCCTTTACCCTCCTCTCCTAGTGTGTTGTGTCTGAAAAACCAAAAAAAATACAAAATTACAAAAATCAAAAAAGAATAAGGCTCTTTTCAGAGCCGCCTTTCCTAGTTAAAAAATAGAAGTGAAAATAAATGAAGCAGGGCTCTTTGTATTTTTTAGAAGTCCGCGGACAGTTCGCAAACATTAAAAAATTGGGTTGCTACTCCATCACTAACATTGTAATTTTCTCTGGAAAGAAGTGGTGGCTCTGAAAAGAGCCTTTGGGTGGTGTTTGTAAGTCAAAAATTGTAAATGCTTAACATCTACTTCAAAATTGTTGTTGTAATTCCAAAAAAGGTCGCAATGCATTTTGTACATTTCTCAGAAAAATCTGATTGCCAGCATAAGTAAGATGGACTCCATCTCTGCGAAAAATGTATGTACTACAAAATATAATATTTTCATTGTGAAAAGAAGACATGCCAAAATCTCTTAGAAAGGCACAAACAGCCTTATTAACATTGCGCCTTGCTTTTTCCATTTGTGGACCAAATGAAGAAGAACGAAGCCACATTTGTCTCTGCGCAATCCGTGAAAATATCACTTGAGAATTAGGAAACATGTCCATAACCTTCCTAAGTCCTTCTTTCATAGCAAATTACAAAAAAATTCCAGTCACATGTCCTAAACTGTTCCCTCCACAATGAATTACAATTATGTCTGGATGTTGCTCTGTCGCCAAAGTAGCACAGAGAGGTAGCAAGTCCAACCACTTCATTCCACGTACTCCATGCCAGTGTACTTCCACATGTGGGAATCCAAGATCTACAGCTACTCCACAGCTTTCTGCATGCACCTTCAACCAATGTATCCACGAATCTCCTAAAATCCAAACAATCTGTTTTCTGAAACACACAGCCATAGCTATCTTTTGTTCTCTCAGCAAAAAGAGAATCTGAGAAAATCTCTCCTGGCACAACACACTCACCAAACTTTCCTGACCAATCCCTTTCAGTGCTTATTCTCATTTGCATGACTTCTGAACCCAAAAATCCCCGGATGTAACTCCCGATGTCCGCAAACTACCGCCATGTCCGCGGACACATCGTAACATGAACAGCCCTTCTACCATTTCCACTACACTCTCTCTGCCATTCCCTCATTGGATGTACCTCAAAAATCACATGACCATGCACCAATCACATTCAAGACCTCTACAACTAACTGCATCATCATAGATCAGCACTGCAAATGTACTCTGAATCTCTCTGAGTACAAGTGTCATATCATTGGCAAGCAGCATCTACCAGAAATACTGTACAAGTCTTCAAGATTTCTACTTGCAGCTCCATGCATATCCATATGCATGAACACAAACTTCAGGTATGCATATTTTCTGTATAGTAGATGAACACATTTTCAAACAGACTTTTACCTTGTAAAATCTGTAAAATGAATTTACTATACTTTTTTCAATTTCCTAAAATCAACTATCACTTATAAACCTTTATACTATTTACTTTCTTTATACACACACACTCAAATCATGTTAAACTAACATTTTTTAAATTAAATATATAGACTACATATATTCAAACAAAACTGCATGCAAACACAATCTATGTTTAAACCTTTATAAAAATACTTATACAATTTCATATTTTTTGTTTTTATTTATTTATTTACTTAATTACTTTAAATTAGACATGACATTGAGGCGCTATTACCTAGAACAGTTTACTTACAGAAATAGTGGTATTCACTAATATATTATAAATTTCACAAGAGATAGTAAAGATATTTTTTTTTTGCTACAGTTAGTCATTCAATACAATTTGTTCATTAAGAACATATCATATGTACTGAACTGATGCAATGTATCTTATGTAAATAAATTAGTTTAATGGTTTTACAGAAGGCACTGAGGATTTCAATTAAAAAAATCAATATCTAAATTAAAAACAGTGCTATATACGAAGTTACTAATTTGAAGCTTTTACAATTGCAGTGAAGACCAGTTTCCTGAAAAGAAGCAGCCGAATTCGAAGAAGAAAGAAAAACTAAGAAGTTACCTGTTAATTTTAAAAAAAAGTAAGTAAAATATCACCATAATATTTGTATTATTAATCAAATATACTATAACGTTAATACGAGCTATTTCGGTTTCTAAAAATAGAGATTTTGTACCATTTTGTCCAAAAATTTCCATGTCTTAAACAGCGATTTACAGCCAGAATGGCCCACAAATTTCTATTTTTGGACACACAAATTACCCAACTGAACCACTACAATTTTCATGTTATAGAACAAACAACTGTTTTAATTGTATACATTAGATTTACTATTTGTACTTTTCCACACCACTAGCTTACTTTTTTTGTCATCTGAACCCCAGTTTAGTAACACATACATTCAAGAATACCTATCCCTACTAGTTTTAGTTCCCAATGCACAATCACACACCATTACATACATCTTTATCATCTTACTCAAACACTCATGCACACAGCACACATACATTCCAGAACACCCCAACCCATATCTTCTTTATTTTTTTCAACAGACCCTAAAGAATGCCTACCAAACGTCAAGTCCGTAGAAAGCAACGCAAAAATAGAGCAAATGAAAATAAAGGTGTCCAACATAAGCATCCATCTCTAGCAGAATTTGTAAAAAAAAGTTGAAACAAAACAGCTAATACAATCATTTAGTGAAACACAAGAAGGTTCAAGTACAACAACTTCGCTTCCTCTATCAAAATGTAAAACAAACCAAAAAACAATTAACAGAAAATCAGCTATCAGTACAGATAAAACTACTTCTTCAAATTTTAATATAGTGCAAAGTAAGCATATCAAGAAAAGTATTTTAGGCAAAATATACCATCACAAAGACCTTCAAAATCTTATAAAAACAGGAGAGAAATCAGGTTCAAAGCTTAAAACCTATCGTAGGAAATTAATCTTAGAAGCATTGATGGACAGTGCAATTCTTCTCAAAAGAAATTTATTTATTTTACTGTTAAACAAAATGAAACTACTAACAAAACTAATAACTAAATTACAAAAAAGACTTCTCAATAAGCGAAATATCAACAGAAAGAACTTCTTAAGTATCAGCAGAGGTGAATGGAATCACACTACAAGCACAGAACCATATTTTAATGAAGAAGCGTACAAACAAAAGCAAACAAATACAATTGCCATACATAGCAGTTGTCGAGGTTATGAAAAAGTGAATAATACCATAATGGAACAAGAAGTACTTCTTACAAAAATATGCCCTGAAAACTTAGGATTACCCCTCCATTCAACTGAATCAGAACGTCTAGTGTACAAATGGTCAATGTGTAACATTCCCAAACAATGTTTCAAATCTTTACGCCAATTCCTCAATAAATATGTAAAAAGCAAAGACAAAATCAAAATTAAATTACTGCAAAATATAGATACCTGTCCAGTGCGCAAGTACACAGGACTACAAGGACATTCATTGGCCTGCATTACAGGACCTACTTGTAAAACCACTTTCCATGATATCAAAATGATATCAACACATCATTCAACTATAAGAAATCTAGTCTATAAACTGTACTATGCTAAAAGTCCTGCTTTAGCACTAGCAAAGTTAAATAACATCCTTCTACATGGTACAGCAAAAGACCTACTTGAAGAAATTCACTATATCCAGAAAAAATATTTTGGAAGTAAAAGCCATTTACAGAATGAAATAGCTTTAAACCAATTAAGCAACAATTCTACACATGGCAACCTTTTGCTAAACACATACAAAAAAGAAATAATAAAATTTAAAAGTACATCAGCTGAAGTACCAAACCATGTATGTGTATGTTGCCGTAGAATTTTTTATAAAAGTAACACAAAAACTGTGGACCTATCATACAAAATAGAAGACAATGAAGATTCTAAATGGTTTGAATTAGCTCTCTACCTTGTAGCAGAAAACAAATGAAATAACTGAGCCCTTAATACTTTGCAGTTATTGCACTACAAAACTTGACAACCAAACTCCTTCACGTTCTATCACAAATAATTTGGAATTATACCCAGTACCAAAACCTCTACAACAACTTAATTTATATGAGAGCATCATAATTCAAACAGTACACCCATTTCAAGCAATAATACGCCGTCAACCAAATACAGCAAAATTACCTCCCTCTGAATTGGTAAAAGGCATTCGTGGAAAAGTAGTTTATTTACCATTAAATCTAAAAGAAAAAGTGCATACTCTAGGAGTGCAACATCCAATGCAGCAATCTTTAATTATATTAGTAAATGGAGTACCTACAAAAGACAAAAAAATATGGCAACAGCTGGTAGATTTATATAAAGTTAGACAAGCCTTCCAATATCTTAAAGAGAATAATGAATATTACAAAGAAATTAATATTGAAGAAAACTTGAAAGATACAACTGAAATAATTCAAGAAACACAAGAAGCTGGTCAATTTGAGCTACTAGATCCTGCTACAATATCAAATACTTTAGACCGTTATACAATTCATCCTTTGCACTGTAATGACACCGTACAAGATGTACCGGAAACTTACCAAATGCGGCAAGCAAAAGGATCGCCAATCAGTATATGGGAAAAAAGTATAGAAGCACGTGCTTTTCCTCTACTCTTTCCTACTGGCAAAGGAGGAAGGTATGATAATAGACCTATTCAAATATCAGCTTCAGAATACCGCTCATTACGGATGTATTCTGAAGATCCCAGATTTAGACAAAATGTGGAATACATATTCCACCTACTCTTTGAAAGTGAACTAGCAACTTTATGTTACGGAGTTGCACACATATTAAAATCAGGATCACACTTTCAAAATATGACAGCTACACAATTATTAGAGAAAGTGCAACAAAAGGATTAGGTTTTACAATCAAATATTACAAATCTATTAGCAAATATGCGTGGTACTAAAGAGTACTGGTTTCGACGTCATGGAGATGTACGTTGTATGATCAGAAACCTTGGCCCACCCACTTGGTTTGTTACATTAATTTGTGCAGAATATGCATGGGAAGATTTGCATGATTTCCTACGCATATCAAATAAAAACAAAACAAACATAGATATTCTAACACCTGGAGAACTTTGTTCTTTGGATCCTGTTAATGTTTCAAGATATTTTCACCATCGCTTCATTGCTATGCTACATTTTATTTGTAATAAAACTGTTCCTCCCCTTAGAGAAGTGCAACACTTCTTTTGGAGAAAAGAATACCAAGCCAGAGGAGCACCACATATCCACATGCTTTTATGGATTAAAGATGCTCCTAAATTTGGTCAAGACAGTGATGCCACTGTTTAACAGTTTATTGATAAATATGTCACTTGTGAAATTCCATCAGAAGCCACAAATAGTGATCTTCATGCACAAATTTTACAATTTCAAAGACACACATGTGGAAAATATTGTCGTCGCAAATACAAAAACAAAGGCAAATACTACACCAAATGCCGATTTGGTTTCCCTAGACCAGTTACAAATACAGGTCAAGTAAACAACCTCATGTCTTCAGTTAGACATAGTGTTAAAGGTAAGTCACCTAAAAATACATATTACATAAAAAGAAAAGAAGAAGAACAATATATCAATGATTATAATGCAATCATTGCCCACTTATGGAATGCAAACATAGATGTGCACTACATTGCAGACAATTCTACTGCAGTTGCACGATATGTCACAGCATACTTACCTAAAGCAGAAAAGACAGAGCTCCAACACCTCTGGAATGACCTGTCATCAGATAAAACAGTATCTCAGAAATTATACAGCTTGGGCATAAAAATGCTCACCCATAGAGAATGTGGATCTTATGAAGCAGCTGATCGTTTAACTGGTACTTCATTGTATGGTAAATCTGAAAATATAGTATGGCTAAGTCTTGGTCCAGCTAAATCTAGAAAAAGAGTTCTAAAATCATATGAAGATATAGAAACAATAGCCAAACCTGATCCCAACAGCCAAGACATTTTAAAAAAACAATTTATTGGACACATACTACCCAAACAGAAGTAATACTTTGGAAAACATGTGTCTATACCAAATAGCCCAAAACTACACATACAAAAATAATATGAAACCTGATGAAAAAAAAAGGTAAATATAGAGTGACAAACTGTGAAGGCAGCTTAGTTAAACTCACTAAACCAAATTTAATTAATCATATCAAATTGTCATTAAAGACTCCTCAACATAAAGAAGTATATTATATGTCCCTGCTACAACTCTTCAAACCATGGAGAAAAGAAGAACAAATACTAGATAACTATGACTCATATGAGGATGCTTTCAAAGCAAATGAAAGCACTATAACTGATGTAAACTTTACACAGTACAAAACAATGTTGCACAATGAACAGCAACACGAAGAAGAACTCCAAGCCCAACTAGATAAGGACACTCCTGATAGTAGTCAACCTTCTGTAACAGGAAGCCAAGAACCACTGGTAGAACCACTAATAATAAATGAGGCAGAATTAGCTATGATAGAAGTAGAAAACACCATGTGTCACTATGACGATAAAGAAGACTTAACTATGCTACAATCAAAACTAAACAATGAGCAAAGTAGCATTTTTCAAGAAGTAACAAAACAAATTGCACATGGTGTGAAACATGAAAATAAAGAATGTTCCTGCCATAATTATAAACCTATACTACTGTACGTCAGTGGTGAAGCTGGCTCTGGCAAAACATTCCTAATCAAAATCATTAGTAAGTTCCTTCAACAATTGACAAACAACAAACTGTCAGCTGTTGTCACTGCCCCCACAGGTTTAGCTGCCTACAACATAGGTGGTGTTACATTACACCGATTACTACTATTACCAGTAGAACACCAGAACAAATTAGACTATTACAAGCTGCAATGGAATTACGCAGAGTATTGAAACAAATGAAAATGCTACTAATAGATGAAGTGAGCATGGTCTCCAACCTGATGTTAGCTTTGATTCACCTCAGATTACAAGAAGTACTCAAAACAGACTATGAAGAGCTCTTTGCAGGAAAACACATTATTGTTTTTGGAGATCTGCTTCAATTAACACCAGTAAAAGGTGAACCTATTTTTAAAACATTAGGGCACAAACTCTGCCGTAAAACTGTTGGCAACATTGGAAATGTCAACCTTTGGCAACATTTCCAATACAGAGAATTAACAGAAAACATGCGCCAATCTGCAGATCTAACTTATGCCAACATTTTAAAAAGTTTGAGAGTTGGTATACTTTCTAAAGAAGCAGAAGCAACATTGAAAACCCGGCACATTAATGCACTTTATGGCGATAATGCATGTGCTACAGATGTTATGGAACAATTAACCCACAAAAATGTCAATTGTATGGCCTTAATGCCAACTCTTGCAAGCTGTCTCAAATTCAATGAAATAATGTTAAGTAAAGAAATGCAACCAATAATGGAAATTAGCGCCACAGACAAACTAGATGTACATGGTATGACACTACCCATGTGTGACCAAGCCACAACAAGACTAAATAATTTAGAAAAATAAATCTCAAACACAGCAGGCTTAGAAAAGATGTTAAAATTATCCTTAAATTGCAGAGTAATGCTTAAACGTAACCTTGACGTGGACCAAGGACTAGTTAATGGAGCACTGGGTACAGTTGTTGGCTTTCAAACATACCCACATGACAACAAAATTCAGTTTGTCAATATACTCTTTGACAAACTTTCAGAAGGAAAACGTATAGGACGCTCAACAGCTAGATTCCTTCTCTTCAAAGATATGTATGTACACAGAGAACAATTTTCTCTAACTCTTGCATACGCAGTCACGATTCATAAATCACAAGGTCTTACCCTAGACAAAGCAATGATAGATATTGGTAACACAGTCTTTAAAGAAGGCATGAGCTATGTAGCACTATCACGCTTACGTACACTTGACGGTCTATTTCTAATCAACTTTGATGCAAGTAAAGTAAACGCTGATATTCCTTGCATTTTAGAATATAATAGACTTCGCTCACTATACACTCCCCATCTAAACACATATTCTGTTCCACAAAAACTAAAATGTTGTAAAAGAAAACTAAATCAAACAGAAATGCAACAGGACGTCACTGCAAATCCTCCAAAGAGAGTAAAAGAAACTAATACTTCATCAACTACCACAAACAAAAAAGAATCAATTATAGAAAGTAAACCAGGTACTTCTTTAAAGAAGGAAGACAAACTCCAAAAAAGGCAGTTAGATACAGAACTACCTGGACCATTTAAATTCTCAAATATAGTTGGTGTAAGTTGCTATGCAAATGTAGCAATGAATATTCTATTTCAATTACCACCAATTGTTGACAACATTTGCTTACACAGTACAGACCCTTTGTGTTTGCAAATGTTAGTACTTCACAGAAATGCAGCAAACAATCCTGACAACACATATAGTGTTTTTGGAATAAGACGACAATTGGACTACTGTGCTGGAATGGTAAAATTCACTATAAACTCACAGGAAGATCCACAAGAATTTCTAATGTACTTACTATTAGTACTGGAAAACAAAAACATACCTATAAATGAAATCTTCCTGATTTCATACATGTGGAAACATACATGCACTCTGTGCAACAATGTGACACAAGAAGAAATTCCCAATGAACGCTTCATATATATATCAATACCAAATTGTGAATCCATTCCATTTCAGCAACTTGTACAAAATGCAAACCATGGTAGATTATGCTCTACCTGCAATTCAGATAATCGCTCCACGTTAGTAATACAAACACATAGTAAATACGTAATACTAATCCTTCTACGTTACAATGCAGATGGTACCAAAAACAACTGCAAGCTGACTGGATTCACACATAGTCAAATATCACTTGGTAAGAAAACCTTCACAACAATAGGTATAATCTACCACGCAGGAGCCACAACCAATTCAGGGCACTACACGGCATATATAAAAAAGAAATGTGGATGGTTTGAATGTAATGATAGTACCATTACTATAAAGCAGAGATTACCAGCAAATCTTACAAACGCTTATTTGATGTTCTTAAAACCAAAATTTGATAAATAAACTGTATTTAAACCTTTAAGTAAATGTGTGTTAAAAAAATATAAACTGTTAGAATACTCCAAAAGCTATCTAACTGCTCAAAGATTCTACAACAACTAATCAGATAAATGAATGCCACTAAATTAGACCAAAGAATACACAGTTAGAATACGCCAATTGGTATCTAACTGTCCCAAAATTATAAATTTGTGTTAAAATAATATAAACTGTTAGAATACTCCAAAAGCTATCTAACAGCTCAAAGATTCTACAACAACTAATCAGATAAATGAATACCACTAAATTAGGCCAAAAAATACACAGTTAGAATACGCCAATTGGTATCTAACTGTCCCAAAATTTAACAATATCCAAATAGATAAATCAAAACCACTAAAATATATTAAAAAAATAGACTTAGAATACGCCAATTGGTATCTAACTGCTCCAAAATTTTATAATATCAAAACAAATGAAGAATATGTTACTGCTCCAAAAAAAATACAACAAAGCAAAGTATAAAGCATTAGCCAGAAACAACAAGTGAACACTGAAAACAAACAAACAAATAAACTGTAGCATAACAGAAAAAGGTTTTTTTTTAATCCAACATGGATTTTTTTTTTCTCCCACAGACCCAATGATTTTAGCAACAAATACAGAAACTGAGCAAATTGCACAGTACTCTGATTTGTGCTCTACTAAATATGAGGGTCGAAAAAAAATAAAAGTATATTTCTTATACAATGTAATAAGTCATTACAAAATACTAATACTAACTTGCTATATTCTTTTATCACAGAAATGAAGAAGAAAAACATGGACTCCCATTACTAGACCAAACAGTAAGTATACAATAATAAGGACAACCATAGCAGCATATCACATCCATAGTATCTAA
The DNA here is from genome assembly GCF_040938575.1 of Ambystoma mexicanum. Taxonomy (NCBI): domain Eukaryota; kingdom Metazoa; phylum Chordata; class Amphibia; order Caudata; family Ambystomatidae; genus Ambystoma; species Ambystoma mexicanum. Next base: position 409,561,309 of record NC_090923.1, on the reverse strand, counting down.
TACCTTTGTTCCTTATACATTTGTTTTTCACCCAAAGTTATAAGCAAATATGAATGTGATATGCTGCGGTGGTTGTTGCCAGGGCATAGAGTCATGCACCCAAGACTCTATGCCCTGGCAACAACCACCGCAGCATATCACATCCATAGAGTCAAACATTTCAACTATGTTCTATGGGAAACTTTTAATGTCCGCGAACAATGTGAGTGTTCTTAGAACACTTTGAACTTGGAGCGAACAATACGGACACTGTTTTCAGAACACCCCCTACGAACATTTCAGAACAACGCGATAGTTCTTAGAACACTTTCATCTTAACAACGAACAATACGGACAAGCGTCCTGAGGACACACCCTAAGAACATTCCAGGACACCGGGAGTGTTCTCAAAAACGTCTTCAGAACACCCCCATTTTGTTTATTTGCAAACATTTCAGGACACCGCGGGTGTTCTTAGAACACATTCAACTTGACAGAGAACAATACGAACAGCGTCCTCAGGACACCCCCTACGAACACTCCCCGGACACCGCGAGTGTTCTTAGAAGCGTCTTCAGAACACCACCATCTTGTTTATTTGCGAACATTTCAGGACACCGCGAGTGTTCTTAGGACACATTCAACTTGACAGAGAAAAATACGGACAGCGTCCTCAGGACACCCCCTACGAACACTCCACGGACACCGCGACTGTTCTTAGAAGCGTCTTCAGAACACCCCAATTTTGTTTAATTTGCAAACATTTCAGGACACCGCGAGTGTTCTTAGGACACATTCAACTTGACAGAGAACAATATGGACACCGTCCTCAGGACACCCCCTACGAACACTCCCCGGACACCGCGAGTGTTCTCAGAAGCGTCTACAGAACACCCCCATTTTGTTTATTTGCGAACATTTCAGGACACCGCGGGTGTTCTTAGAACACATTCAACTTGACATAGAACAATACGGACAGCGTCCTCAGGACACCCCCTATGAACATTTGAGGACACCGGGAGTGTTCTCAAAAACGTCTTCAGAACACCCCCATTTTGTTTATTTGAGAACATTTCAGGACACCGCGGGTGTTCTTAGAACACATTCAACTTGACAGAGAACAATACGGACAGCGTCCTCAAGACACCCCCTACGAAAACTCCCCGGACACCGCGAGTGTTCTTAGAACAGTTTCACTTTGTTTGCGAACAAAACGGACACATATTGAGTCCTTAGAACACCCCCCAGTCAGTTTATTTAGAACATTTCAGAACACCTGTGATGTCCGCAAACAAATCGAACACAAAAAGAACGTCTAACACATAAAAAACACAACTTTCATCCTCATTCTCATACACTCCCACCCTCCCCAAACACTCCTACACACCAACACACTCTACAAAATACACATTTTGAACAAACTTTCACCACGCTGCCCGCGGACGTCCGTGAATCCAAGATGGCAGCGCTACCGAAAAATCTGACGCGCTTCACGCTCCACGCCGTCCAATCAGCGAACACGTTGCATGTCCGCGAACATCACGCAAGACGATTGGCCAATCAGGACACTGTCGGCGGAGCGAACAGGGAAGTGTGTCCGCGAACCGAACACAGATATCACACATTTTTTTTACCTACTTTTTGGTAATTTTAAAAAAAACTACTGGACGGATTTTCACCAAATTTGCAAAAGCACGCTTTCGGGACCAAGCCGCTGCTCCTGGTCCAAATTTGGTGGAAATCCGTCCAGCGGTTTGGGCTGACCAAACATTTTTTCCCATTCAGTCTATGGGGAAAAAAAAAAGTTTTGGGACCCCCCCTATAACTTTGCCCCCCCTGGACGAATCCACACTTTGCGAAAAAATTCAGAGTGACCCAAATACTTTTTTTTGTTGGTGAGGATCCGTCCAGGGAGAGCGAAGTTATAAGCCACCCAAAAAGTGCTCTTCCTATGGTGGAAACAGCAACTTAACCATAACTACATGGCCATGTAATATATATATATATACATATATCATTTTGTGTGCCATGCCATTTCTCTTTGAATTACTAGTCTCCCTGCAACTGCATTTTCTTTGTCCTGACTCATGTTTATTGCAATGTATTCCAATCACATCAGCAGTTGCACAATCTGCTCAATTATTGTAATTAAAAGTCTTCTATCACTGGGCTGATTTTCGTATCATGAAAAAACGTGAGAATATTAACATTTCTCCTGTGGAGGGTAGGGAATGATTGAAGTATAAACACAAAAACGGCAACTACAAGCCTATGTGTGTCACTGTCAACGGGTATCATGTATTATCCTTGAAATAAAGATGCTCCGAAGAATCAATTTGTGTATTGAATTCTCTTCTAATCTCTTATAAGGAATTGGTGCAAGGCATAATATCAATATGATTTTCCTTTTCATTTTTTTTTCAAAGAATCTCTAAAAGTACGTTTAAGCTCTGGAAGCTCTGCAAGTCTGTGCACTTCCTACTAAATTTCTAAAGAGTGTCCAATGAATTCCAGTCCAAAAAGAAATATCTTTTCAATTCTGCACTGTTTTATCATCCTTTTTCTTGATCATCGATTGGGTCTGCACACGCTGCAATTCTTCTTCTTGTCTTGCTTCTTTGTCAAAGGGTACTAGAGGGAAGGTCTCGCCTTTATAGATCTTTACATTGCCCAAATGTAATCAAGCTCTTCTTCCAGACACCCTAACTGCAGTAAGGGAAACTTCTACACAGAAAGTCCTGTTAAACCTTGGCTCATGCCATCTACGGGTAAAGTTTTAAATAAGTACTTGGTCTCCAACATACAACTTTAGTGGTGGCAATAAATCACTCGGATTGGTTAGTGGGCTGTCGTCTTCCGTGTTCCTTGATCCCTGGCTCTGATGCTTGACTTGATCTGAAATTAGAGAAACACTGGTAGTCATACATGTCAAATATTCATGTATTGCATCACCTACATTCTGGGCATCTTTCCTGACTCTAGATGGGGGCATAATGGGCGTCCACATGCGGCGCCGTGTTACTAGCTCATGGGGAGTAAGGGGATGGTCTGAACCTGGCTGAAATCGAAGGGCATTGTAAGGAACTCATGGTAGCAACAGTAAACACAAACACAAGGGATCACAGTTCAAGGGTTTAGTTTAGTTTAGTTTATTCATTTGTATTGCGCACCGGACCCAAGGGTATGAGGGCGCATGAGCAGCAAGGTTATTCAAAGCTTGGTTACAGGTTGCTTATACTTTACATTACATAATTACGGTGTGACAATGAAGGAACATGTGTACAGTTTGGCAGGAGATAATGCAGTAAATATATTTAAAGAATTACAAATATTTACAGATTTAATATTACAGATTTACAGATTTACTTAAAGCATGCAATGCGGAGAGCATCCGTGTGGTGTTAGAGGTGTTAATGGTTCGTGTTCTTTAACCAGTGGATGTAGTTGCATCTAAAAAGTGAGTAAGATTGGGGAGTTCTGAGCGATGGTGGTAAGGAGTTCCAGTGTTGAGGAGCTTTCACCTGGAAGCTGTTGCCACCCATTTTGGTGCGTTTAAACCTGGGGACAGTGAGCAGATTAGCATTGGAGGTTCTGGTGGGTCTGATGGGGGTGTGTTTGCATATTCTGTCTGCCAGATAGCGTGGTACATCGTTATTCAGGCATTTGTGGGAAAGCGATGCTACTTTAAGCAGGATTTTGTCTGTTGTGCTGAGCCAGTTATGGGATTTCCAGATATTGGAAATGTGTTCCCTCCTGGGAATGTTGAGCGCTGCCCTAAGAGCGTTGTTTTGTAACATCTGAATTTTGTTGGTAATTTGCTTGGTGGCTCTTATGTAGAGGGCGTTACAATAGTCCAATTTGGATAATACCAATGCTCTGGCTAGTGTAGTGCAACTCTGGGTGGAGAGGAAGGGATGGCTGCTCTTATAAGCTTACATGTGTAGGCCGTGGAGGATGCCATCAAGCTAACCTGTTTGTGGAAGGTTAGGGAGGAGTCGAGGTATATTCCTAGAGTTTTTACTTCTTTGGAAACCTTGATTAGGTTCCCGTCTATGATGAAATTAGCGTAGTTGTGGTCGAGTTTGGTTAGGTTGGAAGTGGAAACAAGGATTATGAGTTCAGTTTTGTCATCATTCAGGCATAGACTGTGCGAAGCCATCCATGCCTGGATGATGAGATACACCTTGTTCACCAAGGCCAAATCCTGGTTGTAATCTCCCGTTAACGGGATGAGGATCTGTGTATCATCGGCATAGTTAGTGTAGGTGATACCCAGGCCATCTAGATCATCAAACAGGGTTTCGTGAACACGTTGTACAGAGTGGGGGAGACGCATGAGCCCTGTGGGACTCCACACGTGATGGGGATGGGATCGGCGGCGGCAGAGGAGGAGAAGACACTCATGGATCTGTTGTTGAGGAATGACTCAATCCAACTGATGGCATCTTGTGAAAAGTGGGCAGCTGAGTCTAAGTGATTACATAGGATTTTATGGTCAACTAGGTCAAACGCAGCGGAGAGGTCTAGCAAGAGTAGTAATGCAGTTTTCCCGTTATCTCTAAGGACGTCTATTTGCGCTTTCAGATCTATCAGGGCGGTTTCAGTTCCATGTTGGGGTCTGAAGCCGGATTGTCTTATTCCTAGAAGGTGGTTTGTTTCAAGATATTTTTGGATTTGTTGGTATGCTGTCTTGTCTAGTATCTTGAGCAGAAATGGGACGATGGTAATTGGTCTGTAGTTGGTCGGGATGGATGGGTCGAGGGAGGGTTTTTTGAGGAGAGGGAGGACCCAAGACTCTTTGGGGTTACTGGGGACTGTTCCTGAGGCATTGATGAGTCTGGTGATGAATGGCGAGAGGTCTCTTGCCGCGTCTTTAATGATTTGTGGGGGGCAGAGGTTGCCTTTGCAATTGGAGGGTTTAAGGCCAAGAATGATTTTTTCTACTTCGAGAGTAGAGACTTTGGAAAAGCTGAAGCGAGCAGTGTTGGGTGTGTGGTGTGAGGGTGGAGGGCTCCAGTGGGCATTGATGGGGTTGGTGAGTTTGGTGAGGGAGTCTTTCTTGTTTTTAATTTTTGTTTGAAGGCCTGTGACTTTGTTATTTAGTGCATTGTGGACACTGGTGCACCATAGTTTGTTTTTAACGCAGGTATCTGGGATTGTTACCGGGGTTTCCAATTCTTTCAGGATAGTAAATAATTCTCTGGTGCTGGACTTGGATTGTGAGATTCTCTGGTTATAGGATTCTTGTTTGGCCGCTATGATTTCTTTTTTATAGTTGGCCGTTATTTTGTTAAGCAGTAGTTTGTATGGTCTGTCTGAGACTGTCTCCAGACTTGTTCCAGTTTACGCTTTTCCAATCTAAGGGTTTTAAGATGGCTGGAGAACCATTGGTTGAGGTGCTTTTTTGGTTTGGATTTTCTAAGTTTCAATGGTGCAATGGCGTCTAAGGCTATGCGCATGGTGTTGTTGTAGCCTTCTACGAGGTCATAAGGATTGGAGTCTTGGAGTTGACTAAGCGTAGGAAGAATGACCGGGATCAATTTTTCCGCTGTGATATTTTTTTTGCTTCTCGTGGGGATGGCTGCGGCTAGTGCCATGTCGGTTGTAAGGCTTGAGGCCTCAAGTGAGAAGGAGAGGAGATGGTGGTCAGTCCAGGATTGGGGAGTGTTATTAGTGATCGATACGGCACAGTTGTAGTCTGCTATCCAGTCAAGGGTTCTCCCTTTGTTATGGGTGGGGCTGGTTACTTTTTGTGTGAAGCCTAGTTCAGACAAGGTGTTACTGATGAGAGTGGCTTGATTGTCTTTGGGGTCTTTGTAGCCTAAATTGAAGTCTCCTAAGAGGAGGCATTGTGAGGAGTTTTTTAGGTTGTCGGTAAGGATGGCATTGAGGTCTTCCTCGAAAGATCCAAGGGGACCAGGCGGTCTGTATAGTAAGTGAATGGATATTGTTTGGGAGTTGACAGTGGGTAGCTTGGCTGTAAGTGATTCGCATGATGGGAGGTGTGTAGTGGAGTTAAGTCTGATGTTAAGGTGGTTCTTGGCAATGATGGCCAAACCTCCGCCTTTAGCTTCAGTTCTGTCCGCTCGGATGATGGTGTAGTCAGTGGGGATGGCTAGAGAAAGGGCTGGGCCTGCGGCTGCATGAAGCCAGGACTCTGTTATGGTTAAGAAGTCTAGATCTTCAGCTAAGATGAGATCAGCGATGTCCGTGGCATGGGCAATCATGGAGCGTGCGTTGATGAGGGCACCTTTTATAGGTAGGGTATTGGTTTTGGCAGGGGTGGGGGTGGTTGCTGTGATGAGTGCTCTGTTGTTAGTTGTAGTGGAGCTGACGGGTTTAGGTTTGGTTTTTTTTAGCGTGAGGTTAGCGCAGGTGCTAATGGATGTTCGGTTTGTGAGTTTGGATTGTGTGGAGTCCCTGGCTCTAGGCTCATGTATTTTGGGAAGTCTGGATCGTAATCTGGTCAGCCTGTCCGAAAGGCATGGGGGAGAGAGTGGGGTAAGCATGATTATGGTGCTAGGCTCTGTGAGGGTGGGTGATGTGGTGGCTAGGCTGATCAAGTAAAGGGGTGAGCTGGGCAGGCATGCGGAATTGATGATGTGGAGAATGATTCTCAGTAGTATAGGGTAAAGGCCCGGGAGGAACATTGTGTGAGGTAGGTAAGATGCAATGTGTGTCCTGTCTAGGTTAAAAATCTAGCAGTAGGCACGTAGGTGTAGTCAGTGCAGCTTGCCTGGAATAGCACTTAATCCAAGTAGCGCATGGTTGCAGATTGGCATCTGATTCAGATATAGGCATGCAAAGTGGCCCTTAGATTTAGAATAGCGCAGATGTGCAGATTAGCAATTTGAATCAAAAATAGCAAGCTTTTGTAAATTAGCACAGCATTAGGTTTAGAATGGCACCAGCGTACCAATTAACATCTTGGATCGGAGTAGCGCATGAGTTCAGAGTGGCACATAGAATAACACCTAGGTTCAGAGAAACACTTGGTTCAGAATAACACCTAGATTCAAGATAACACCTAGATTCAGAGTAGCACTTAGTTCAAATTAACACCTAGATTCAGCCTAACACCTGGATTCAGAATAACACTTAGATTAAACGTGACATGGGTTTGCAGCTTAATCACAACATTGAGTTTAACGGCAATTGGTGAGCAGATCAGCAGAACAAAGGCAGATGGTCACAGTACAGTTAAAAATGGCAACTAGAGTTGCATTAGGGTAACAAAGCAGCAATGAGGCACAGTGCAGTTATATTAACCACTAAATTCAGAAAAGCGATTGGGCTACAAGTCAGCAGTTGTAAAGGCCATTGGAGAACATAGCAGCAGAGCAAGGGGCCGTTAGGCACAGTGTAGTTATAGCGATATCTAAATTCGAGATGTTGCATTGGGCTGCATTTAAGTAATTCTATCGGCAATTGGACACAATGTGTTTATAGAAGCATCAAAGACCAACATATTGCGTGTGGGCTATAAATCAGCGAGTCACAGAGTAGTTAGGCACAGAGCATTGTCATAGCATCTAGATTCGAAATGTTATAGTTGGGCTGTGAACCAGTCAAAGTAGAATGCGGCCAGGCACGATGAAGGAAGGTTTAAATAGGCACACGCGAGTGACTTTTTAATGGATTTTGTGTCGTATTTAGGCACAGAGCGCTCAAGACACCCTGACGGGCATAGGGTGTCACGGATGGATGTTACCTTAGGAGACTGGTGTTGGGAGGCCAAAAGGACTGGCAGGTGGCAGGATCGGCAGGTAACAGGCAGAGAACAGGCTCCAGCCTTGTTCCTGAGGGCCTTGGTGTGAGAAGGCTGGCTTCGCCAGCCGGCGGCCAATGGCTGCAGTCGTAGTTGCAGTGGCCAATCCGCAGGGTCGGGCTACTGCTGGGTGCCTGATGGTGCACACCATGAAACAGGCATGAAAGCGGCGGCCATCTTTGAGAGGGCGCCTCGTGTAGGGTGCCTCGAATGCTAATGTGGGCACAGGAACGAGCTCTTTTGGCTGCGGGGCAGGTACAGGGCTGAAAGGGGTTCCGAATCCTTACACGTGCTTTTGGGGCAATTAGGTGTGAATGCACGGCAAAATTAAAAAAATGACCATGGAGGCGGGATGTAGCGCAATGTGGCCGCGCTTACCGGGGATGGTTTCCTGGGCCGGCCCGCTGCTCCTGCAGTGTCGGAGCCTCGAGGATGGAGCTCCTGCTCATCGGTTGAGTTCTGCAAATGCTCCCAGGCAGAGAACAGGCTCCAGCCTTGTTCCCGAGGGCCTTGGTGTGAGAGGGCCGGGTGTTTGTTAAACTGTATAAATGGGGTGAGAAAACGCCTAATCTAAACTAAATCTAAGATTGGAGCAAGCTACGACCATTAAAAAATAATAAGGCAGTCCTAGTGGCGTCTTGTCAAATAAAAAGGGCCTATACTAAAAAAATAACTATTGCCAATCCTTAATGCTGAGTTGCAAAATAGTGTGAGATAATGTCATCAGAAAAGAAAGAAGTGTTCACAAAATGACAAGTTAGGATGGTATATATGGGGTCTCCCTTCCCTATGTTTTTAGCATCATACAAGGTGGGACTCTCAAGCATAGCACACTCCTGGGTTTCTCCAGCACAAGCTTACAGTTTGTTTCCAAAATATCAGGGCCTTCTGTGACCAAGTCTCTTGCCTCAGAGGGCCTGTTGTACTATAAACAACAAACAAAAAGTTCCTTTCAATAATATTCCCTTCAGGTGATTTCCTGTCACCAGTGGATCCCCCTCAACCAGGCTCTGCTCCTTTTTGCAACGTTGGCCTCCCTCAGCCGGGTTCACTACGGGCTTTCATTCAAAATATCAGCAACTTGTAACATTCAAGAATCTCAATGTCTTTTTAAACAACTGTTCACTGTGGACATCCCTCTGCCCGGTTCACACTTGTCAACACTATGTTTACAGAGTGTTACATTTTGCTCTCATTCACGGGCATTCCTCAGCTAGGTTCACATTTGCCAGTTTAACACAGTTCACTTAGTTGTAACACTTTGCGGGTTTCACTTCCCTTAGCTTTTTCTAGTCCCCAGTCAGGCTTTCTCTTAAGCCCCAGTCAGGCTTCCTCTTAACCCCCAGTCAGGCTTCTCCTTCCCTTAGCCAGGCGCACATGCCTGTTTCACAATGTCAAAACTTTGGTAATGGGTTAAGTTCTTTCGATTGTACAAGGGATTTTGGCTCGACCCTTGTATGACCACCTTGACTCTTTGTGTTGGCCTTTCCTATGGCCTTTCGTTACTATAATTTTCACAAGAAAAGGGGACCAGCCAGAGTCTTTTGAAAGGACACCCATGTGGCGCCGGACCATTCTGCAGCTGATCTTTCCCTAGGCTTTAAAAGTTCCCTATCACACACGTTCTTTGTTCATAACAAGTTGCCGTTTGCAACCTTCGCTCAACACCGTCCGGTTTACTATCAGTTCTCTGGCTCACCTGCTGTGCTTACCTCCTTGTGGTTTCTTATATCTGGAGTCAAGGATGGTACCACAGTAGCAAGTGTGTCTCCCTTCTCGGTTATCAGCGTGGGAGGGTCCTGTGCACCGTTGACATCTGTTACACCACACCTAAGCTCTAGCTCCCAGTCTTATGATTCCTTTCATGGAGGCTTTGCGGGTTTGAGTCAAAAAGGGCAAGGGCACTGCCTTACTTGTTATCCTTGCTGTTCTTGCTGCCTTTCTTCTCTGTTTGAACTGTCATCCTGGAATAGCTGCTTCCTCATGCATTTGTCCTTGCTCAGAGTGTGCTCTCCTGCTCTGCCTTTTATCCCTGTGGAGAAAGGAAAGGGCCGTCAGGTGTGTGTAGTTATTGGCAATTGCCTGACTCTGCCTGACCCTTGTGTTGGTACACATCAGGTAAACGGCTCTGGTGTTTGCCTGTTGTCTTTCACAGTATAAAAAAGTGTTAGTTCTGAAAAGGGGGGTGATTCTAAGTATCCTATGGGGTAGGATGGGGAAAAGGTGTTATAAGGAAGGGGGTACCGTGTCTCAACCATCGGTGTCCCACTTCCACTCCCCGAACACCCCTCATCCAGGTGATCCTCCCTCACTGGTCCACCCTGAGGAAATGGCCACCTAGATGACAGATCTCCGGGGACTAGCGGGTGAGATACCTTCAGGTTTCTCACAGTATACAAGTCTAAGGGTAGGCAATATAGCCATCCCTTTTTCAACGTTAATATGATCTTTACTATCCTTTCCTTAAGGAGGCAGTTGAGTCTCTCACATATCTTGTTTGCTTGGGGGTGATACACAGAAGAAAACATATGTTGTATGCTCAATAGAAGCCCTATTTGTTCAAAAGGCTCATTGCCAAAATGTGGCCCATTATCGAACCTCAATACTTCACACACATCCCATCTCGAAAATACTTTGCACACTAGGAACTTCGCTGCACAGTTGGCATCAGGGTGTGAACAAGGACTGGCATCGATCCATCGAGAAAAGGGACCCACCACCTCTAATAGATAGCTACATCCATTACATGTCTGCAGCATATCGACATAGTTGATATGCAAATGCTGAACAGACCATTCGGACGGGTATTATTCCTCTGATTGTTCTTAGTGTATGCCCAGCTGTAAACATCTGACACACGATGCAATTCACAATGAACTGTGCAATGTGGCCCACAAATTGGGGACAAACCAGTCTTCTGCAATGGTGGCAGCAAGACTTTCACGGGTTATATACGCAGGCTAATGCAGCTGCTAAAGTGTGATTCTTAGTAATGCTGCTGGCATCACTGGCTTTCCAGCGCTTTCATGTCTCCATAGTGCTTCCGTGGGGGAAAATGAACACCACATATGTTTCCATAGCTCCTGTTCCTCTTGTGGGGGCAATGTATCTCTATTAGTTGCATAATTGACAGCATATTAAATCCCTCTCATACAAACATGCTTCAGTTTGCTACTTCTTTAATATTCTGTTTCAAAACTTGAAATTTCAGAAGAATAAGCAAACCTTTTGGCTTCTACGTCTGCGGATTCATTTCCACAAGAGATAAAGTCTGCTCGTTTAGTATGCACTGTGCATTTTATGGCCGCTGTGGCCACTGGGAGTTGTAGTGCCTTAATGAGCTTGTCCAATAAAGGCACATGTTGCACTGCACTGCCATCTTTGCGGAGATACCCTTCCTTTTCCAGCGTGACAGCACTGCATGCACGGTTGATGTCACATAGGCGGAGTCACTGTACACCATCACTTCCTGACCTTCGTGTTTCTCGAGCGCAACAATAAGCGCTACCAATTCTGATGCCTGTGCTCAAAATTGAGACGTTAGTCTTGCACTCTCCACTACCTCAAATTCACCATTTAATCTGTGTCTTACAACTGCGGATCCTGAATGCCTCTTCCCACTAGTTTGGTCAATTTTCGAAGAACCATCAATAAAGAGAATCTCCCCTCCCGCTAGAACATTTTCTTTCACACAGAGTATATCATCATAAAATTCAACACAATTAGAGCACTCATGCACATGATCACCTTCGTCACAGGTTTAGTTAAAAACGTGGCTGTGTTCACTATTTTACACCACACAAATGTAATCACTGGATTAGAAATCATCACTTCATACGCAGACGCTATTTGTGACATCAATGTACCTTTGGGTTTCTCTAGAATAGCAAATAAAGCGTGCTCCACATATAGAGACATGGATCAGCCCATGCTAATACTTGTGGACTTCTCAATTGCAAATGCAGCAGCAGCCAAAGATTGTTTGCATGGAAAATGTCCTCTCATAACTGGGTCTAAAATCCCACTGTAATACGCCAAAGGTTTATACCATTGGGTTGTTCTTTGTGTGAGTACTGCCGTCATTACTGACCCATTGGTGTGTGAAAACAAATACAATTCTTCACTATAATTGGGAATTCTTAAAACTGGAGATATACAGATTGTTTTTTTAAGTCTTCAAATCCTTCCTCCATTTCTTTAGTCAACTCTATCTTTTCTTTACCAACTTGTGCTTTCTTAAGTGCTTGCAAAAGCGTTTTTTTGTGTGTGCTATAATTGAACACCCAGGCCATGCAATAATTGCATAAGCCCAGAAATTGCTGGATTTGCCTCACTGTATTTGGCTTTGGGGTTTTCATGTTAGCCTCAGCTCTTTCAGGTGTCTTTCTTTTCTTCATGTGAAATTAACTGACCTAGGTACAACAAGTCTTCCTGGTAATACTGTAATTTCTCCTTATATACCTTGTATCCCTTGTCTGTCAATATAGTCAATAACTGGACAGAGTCTTGTCTACTTTCATCCTCTGTTTCACAGCAGATTACTATGTAATCTATGTACTGAATTACCGCGCTCTTTAGTTCAATGTTGCCTAAATCCATCTGTAGGACCCTGTTAACAATTGCAGAGGACTTGCATTACCCGTGAGGCAATTGAGTATGTGTTAGTCTCTTTTGTCTGAATGTAAAGGAAGCACGGTCTTATGAGTCTTTGTGCAACAGGATTGAGAAGAATGCATTTTTTAAAACAGTCACCATGAAATACTTAGCTTCAACTGGAATGCTTCACAATATTGTCCCAGGATACGGAACTGATGGAAATTCTGCTTCTACAATCTGATTAAGAGGATGCAGTCCTGGATACATTTCCACGACCCTCCTTTAGATTTTTTTTATCAGATAAACTACATTATTGCACGGGGACTCTGATGCCACTAGGATTCCCTGATTCATCAACGCTGAAATAGTCTTAAATATGCCTTCATCAACTTCTCGAGACATGGGGTACTGTTTTGTTTGAGGTAAAATTGCTCCTGGCTTGAGTTTTATTTTAACCTCTCCTATTCCCTTCAATCGGCCTACATCATATGGGCCCGTAGTCCAAAGGACACTTGACACCTTTTCTAGGTCTTCCTGAAAGAACACTGGCCATTGCTGCATCAATGCCATTCGTGGTGGGACTTCCCTTTTCTCAATTTCTATCCAATGGATAATGCACTACCTCATCATCCATACGCTCTTCTTCTTTTATGTCAGTCAATCTGTATCCTTCCCCCAGAGCTATCACTGTCCTCCATGCTCTTGCTTAGTCATCTACTCCTTCAATCATTGCTATTTCTCCTCGTACTGCAACTGCTTCCAATTCTATAGGAATAGTATGTCCTTCTACCTCATCCATAGGTACTTGTGGTCTAAATAAAAATGCATCAGGTTTCCTCACAATTTACCCCACTAATCCAGGTAGACATGTTAATAAAATGTTCACTCCGTACATGAAGACTTCTGGATCTACTGGAAGTCCTCGTAGAGCTACTTGCCCTGTAAATACCAATATAAACTCGCCTACATTTAAATAGTGTATTTCTAGAATGGAGCACACTATTCCTTGATCAGTGAATGAAATCGTCATGTTAAATTTTGTCATCAAATCTGTACCCAAAATGTTAACTGGAATTTGTCGTGAATATAACAAGGGGACAGACATGTCACATTACCCTATAGGAACAGGCAGTTTATCAGTAAAAGGAAATACATTCGTAGCTCCAGAAATCCCTTGGGCATTTATGGCAATTCCTGACATTGGGTATTTCCCTCCTGCACACAAGAGCGAGTCTCCCCAGTGTCTACAAAAAAAGAAAAAGATTTGCCTCCAATCCTTACATTGACCCTTGGTTCCTCTTGGAGGTCTGGTGTTACTGATAGTACTGAACACATCAAATAACCCTGTGAGCTGTCCTATTGAGGGTACAAATGTATCCCTGTCCCTGTGAAAGCATACCCTCCTACCACAGTGACACACCCTATTCTAGGTGTCATTATTTGCCCTGAATTCACATTCTGTTGTGTTTGCATAGGTGCTTGTTGCGATTGCCCTTGCTTTGTGTGCATTTGCACCAACCCCTGCTATTGTGTCTACTGTGCTTGCGGTGCCTGTGTCTTATACGAAGTGTGATCCTGTGCAAAGCCCTCTCGTGTTTGTGTACTGTATGGTGGTGGATAAGCTGCCCCCCTCTTAAAGGTTGTCCATTTTGATGCACATTTCTCGGCCTCTACATACACGTGCAATATGCCCTGTTATCCCACAATTCTAACACACTGGGGGTGGCTCTCTGGCAAACCCACCATTGTATCCTCCGTGAGTATTCTGATTCCCACTCTGGGAATTTTGAAATCCACCTTGGGTGTTCTGAAATCCACCTCCTCTTCCTCTAAATCCTCCACCTCTACCTCATGGCCAAAACCCATATCCACCTTCATCTATTGGGTGCACATTGTTCAGCTGTGACGCACCCGCTATTTCTTGCATTCCTACTCCCTCTACACTTGTCAATACTGCCCCTTCTATAGCAAATATTTACTGTTTTTTTAAACTAACTTAGCTTCCTCAATCTTCCTGTTCTAATCTTTCTTTCTGTTCTTCCCTTGTAATAGCCAAAATGATGCTTGATAGTAAATTGCATCTCAGCCCAGCCTTCGCTTCCATTCCCACTTGTTCTTTCATTGGTCTCTGCACTTGTTCTGGCAACCCCTGACACAAAATATGATAGAATAGTGCCAGTATTTGTTCCCATGGCACACACGTCTCAAGCTGCCATTTATCTTGAATATCCTTAATATAAGCAATAGGGTCCTCATCTTCTTTCATTTTACGTGTCACAATTGTACCCATATCGGACATATTGGGATACTGTACCCTGAGGGCAAATGGCTTTCCATCATGCTCTGTGTTTCGTGCTGTCACACTTGCATATCCCACTCATCTCCAAATGTCGTCAGCTCTCTCCCCAAGAATAGCTGCCAGTAGACCTTGTATGTCTCCTATGGCCAGCGCGTTTCCCCTTGTCATTTTCTCGAATTTGTAAATCCATTTCCCAGCCCCCAAAGTCAAAATAGATAACTTACATTTTAAGTTATCCTTATCCATCTGGGATTGCAGTCTTGCCCCCCCCTTCTCTAGCAAGGGGAACTGTGAGAACCCTATCTCATAAATGTGTCCCATTGTCCATTTTCACAATGTGGGGGTAATCATCCCTATTCATCTTCGTGGTGGTAACAATCTTCACCTATTCACATAGGGTGGGGATTCTCCCCCATACTACACAATCGACTTCAGGAAAGTTTGGGATATGGTGTTGGATCTGGTGTTCTCTCCTTAAGGTGTTCCTGATCTGACCATCTTACCTCCTTATCCAAATGTTGACTTCCCAGGGGGGACGCATTTATCCTCCCCTTCTATCTCACAACCTGACTCTCTTTCCTTGTCTGACATTGCAAGACCCCAACTGGTGTGACTATCTTCCTCCTCTTCTCTATCTAAATTTAATCGACTAAATGACAATGCTCTGCGTTCATCACTGAACATGTTTTCCTCCTCCTCCCGTGGTTTAGGTATCAGGGATCTTTGCCGCTCCCTGGTGTCCCACACTCGCTGTTCTGCCTCATTTGCTGATATATTTTGTCAATTCTCTCTACAATACTTTCTGCATCATATCTTTCCTCTTCCTGTCCTACTTTAAGCATTTCTTGGCTCCTTTCTCTCATTGGGAGAACTTTGCTTATCGTGTCCTATCGTCCCTGTATTTGATCGCGCTGTCTTACTCGTTACTTAAGAACAAGACTGGCATCCAGACCTTGCTGCCTTCTATTTTGTTCTATTCCTTTTTCCACCTCCCTTCGCTCTCTCGTGTCTCTCCTTGCCCTCTCTTATTCATGCTTTTGTGCTTCCCTTCTTATTTCTTCCTTTCGTGCATCTTCTTCTCTGTAATCTTTTTTTCCTTCACTCATAGTGCCTCTTCATCCTCTCTCTTTCTTTCTCTCCTATCCCTTTCTTCTATTTCTTTCTTTCGTCTGTCGTACTTCCTTTGTTCCTCTGCCCGCTTTTCGTCTTTTTCTTGTTCTTCTCTATATATCTGTTCCTGTCGTTCCCTGCATTTCTTCCTTGCTCATCCTCCTACAACCGGTTTTCTCATTCCCTATCCTTCTTTCCTTGCTAGTCTTTGTCTTCCTTTTGTCTAACCTTCATCTAACTTGAGTAACATCTGTCCTCCCATCCATTCGTTCTGTACAAGCGTTACCTCATCAGGTCTATCCTTTTCTTCTTTCCATCTCTTAATTTCTCTGTCTATATGTGTGTATATATTTGATCTCTCGCCTCTTTCTTCTTTATCTTGTATGAACTTGTTTTTATGAACTTACAGGCATCTTCCTTCTTTTGCTCTTTTCTGGACTGTCCTCACTAGTATAAGCATGGGGTTCATACGTTGGGTTAGTATACCCCGCTGCTGCTTTTAATTCCTTTGAAGGGTATCCTGTCTCCTGTGCATCTGCGCTCATAAACTCGAACGGATTAAGATGAGCCGAGGTCTCAATGCCCTCCCCTTTATGCTGATTAAGCATCCACTCCTCCGATAATTAATCCTCTTTCTCCTCTTGGTGCATTAAAAAAAATTCTAAATCTGCCAGTCTTTTCTCTAATTTCTTTCCTGTGTACGAAGTGTGCACATATGTGGTCACGTGTTGTAATACTGCCCTTGACAATGATCTCGCTTGTGACCATGGCATGAACATTTTATCAGCTGTGCCCTTTACTCATTCTGCACTGTACTGTTTGAGGTTGGGCGCATGTCGTGGTAATGTTTTACAAAGATGCATAAGAGAAGTGTCCTCCATAAAACAACTCAAAATTAATTTTCGATACTTACTAGATCATTAATACATCTCTACCTATCTCAAGGCTTATTGCTCAACAATTTTAATCTTAAAAACAATAAACATAAGCAAGCACCACCAATAGCGGCTCAATCCTCTTTTGTTTCAACAACCTAGCTATCTTCTGATTGGTGCCAATCGTTTAATACACTTAACTCAAAACAACGTCACTTCCAACTTTCACAGCTTATTACCTCTTTAAACTTCATACATCAAATAATACTCACAATAATAACAAAATACACATTAATAACTCTTGTGATCACCTTCCATTTTCCCTATAATCATTTATAGTAAGAGGTATTCATTCCCCGCCTCCACTTACATTACCACATGCAGAGTTTAAGACGTCACCTTGCACGGTCCTGACCATGCGTATTCTCTGTTTTAATATTCCGACTGGAATTTGAGACGTCTTCTTCTATCTCCCTTGAAATAGGATTATCTAGGCGTTTCTTTATCCACACAAAACGTCCTGTTACCCAAAAATATCACAATGTCGTCCCTTTATATTGCCATGTCCCTTAGTCTACTTACAGCCATTTAATCAACTCGAGGCCATTGTATCGACTTCTCCTCCAATCCGACCACTTCATTTTCCGTCCGTGGAGCACCCGTGGAAACTGAGCAGGGTTTTCTTCAAAGAGGGACCTGCCCACTGTCTCGATTCTTCTTTATTTCTATTGGCCGCTATCCACAGGAAACTCCACGATCTTCCACCTAATGGCAGAGGATGCCCAATCGTCCGAAACTCTTAAGTCAAACTAGTTTAGAACTGAAACCATCTATACCACTACCACATGAGCATATGGCCCTTGGAACGTGCATCTGTTACTGGATGGGATTACACCAGAATAATTCTGAGTCCAAATAACCGGACACACTCAAGAAGATGGCAAGTTACTGTTTTATTAACAATTATCTAAAACAGGGAGGTTACCCAGAGAGTGCTCCACCCAACCCATATCAAAGGGAGAACACTTGACTGGGTGGCAGTTTACAATTGTAACATCTCTATCTAGTCAATCTACCATCAGCTATGGACAGACCACCACCTTGTGGCATTTTCCGTAGCAACTAACAAACCTGCCGCTATGCCTAGCCAGCTGCCCCCACCCTTATAAACTAAGAATAAAAAGAACATTACTCCTGACAACTTAATCCACCTGTTTCTCCCGACACTCAACTCTCTGCCAGAAAACCTGGGTCCGGAGACGTTAGTGAATAAATACAACAAAATTATATCCACCTCCCTTGACCTAATCGCGCCGTACAAAATGAGAAAAAGTAAGCCCAAAGCTCATCTCAACTTTTGGTACACACCACACTTGAAAACACTACGCACTAAAAAGTAATGCGAGGCATCCTGGAGACTATCACCTTCGGAGGAAAATAAATCTAACCTCAGTACTATAACTGCACTCTAAAAGTGCAAAATACTCCTGACCAAATGCAAAACCTATAGCAACAGAATAGCACAAGCCAATTCAAGCACAAAGGAACTTTTTGTCATCTTGAAAGAACTAGAAGCCCCCATCCCAGAGCCAGACAACTGTGTGAAAGATAAACCTTGGTGTTCCAATATACAGGAAGCTCTAACTAATAAAGTCATAAACCTACAAGACAAAATTGCCAAAAAAAGTAGCACTAACCAAAACTACGCCCTCTAACATCTCCGAAAATACCACACCACCTAAGAATACCTCAGGCCCAACCCGCTTAAAGTTCTCCAAAGTCTCCATTATTGAGGCTGAAAAGATCATACTCTTGCTCAAGCCATCTAATTGTAAGGGTGACCAATGCCCAGCCAAACTGATAAAGGATGCAGCTAGAGTCCTAGCCCCATCAATTTCCAAACTCATTAATGCCTCATTCTCCTCGGGCACTATACCAAGTAATCTCAAATAATATTGGGTGCTTCCTCGACTTAAAAAACAGACTAGATCCGGCCATACCCACTAACTACTGACTGATCACAACAGTGCCATTTCTTCTGAAAATTCTAGATAAAATTGCCTACCTCCAAATACAGAAACATCTGGAATCCAACCTCCTTTTAGGAGCACACCAATCTGGTTTTCGGCCCCAGCATGGCACCGAAACTGCCTTAAAATACCTTAAGGCCCAGATCAATGAGCTCAGGGACAAGGGGAACGCAGCCTTACTCCTCCTCTTGGACCTATCGGGTGCATTTGACCTTGTGGACAACAAGGTCCTTTGCAGCTACTTGGACTCGGCGGCTCACTTCTCTGAAGAAGCCTTAACTTGGATACAGTCCTTTCTCAACAATGGGAATATGAGGGTCTTCTCCACTATGGCGGCAGCAGACCCGATCCCCATCACTTGCGGGTGCCCCAGGGATAATACGTCTCACCCACCCTATACAAAATCTTCACGAAGCCCCGTTTTCGATGATCTGGACAATCTTGGTATCACCTACACTAATTATGCCGATGATAGCCAGATTCTCATATCACTTACTGGGGATTACGAAAAGGATTTGGCCCTGGTGAATAAGGTCTATCTCATCATCCAGGCATGGATGGCCACCCATGGACTATTGTAAACAGAAGGATATTTGTTAAGAAGTTATTCCTACAGATAACCCATACTCCGAGACCCCACATACATTGATGAAAGGGATTGTATAATAAATGTATCAAAGCTATCTATACCCAACACAAAACCACTGTGTGGTGAATAGAAAACTATCTTTTTAAACTATTCTCTGACCTTAGTGGTCACAGAACCAACCTTGATAAGACACACATACTGGAGGAGGTACTAATAAAGACCAACACCGACCACCAGCAACTAAGCACTTACCTTTTTAGAAATTTAGGAAAGTAGTGAGAGAGGAAAGGGCCAGGACCTCTACATCTCTTTGTAGGTGGCACACCAGCGCACACTAGGGCTGGCTCCAACTCTATAGAAGGTATCTCACATGTAGGGCTAAAACAAGTTTTGCTAAGGACTTAGCTGTAGGAATAACTTCTTAACAAATATCCTTCTGTTTACAATGTGTTAAAATGACTAGGGTGCAAACAGGAGGTGACTACCCGTCGACTCCAATTTGTAGCTACTCACCCATGGACTATGCCTGAAAGACGATAAGACTGAGATGGTAATTCTGGGGACCCCCTCAACCCTCAATAAACTCGGAACCAAATATTCCACTTTTAGCATTGATAATAACCCTATCACAGTTGCTAGCGAGGTGAAAACATTGGGTTTCTACCTGAATTCTACACTCTCTTTCAAGAAGCAGGTTAATGCGATGGCATCCGCCACTGCATACACTTGCAAATTGATCAGAGCAGGTAACCCTTCCTGTCTAACCACAACTGCTTGACCCTAATTGGATTATTGCAATTCTCTTTACATTGGAGCAAATAAGGAGAGCATAAAAAAAAAATCCAATCCCCCCAGAATAATCCTCTTAGAGGCCCTCTCAGAATGGCCAGTAGAGAACATATCTCCGAAACTAGAAGACACAATAATTGGTTGACAACACATGATAAAATCCAACTTAAAGCTGATTCACTCATTTACAAATGCTTGAACAATGCTGCTCCTTGCTACCTCACGGAGAGACTCAACAGGAAAGGTCCCACCAGACTCACCAGACTATCTAGTACAAATTGCCTATTTGTCCCTAGATTTAAATTCTCCAGAGTAGGGGGTCGCAGCTTTACGGTCAAGCCTGCCCAAATCTGGAACTTGCTACCCTCTTCTCTGCATGAGGATCAACCTTACCTAAAATTGCCTCCAAATCTCACAAGATGGCTTAAAGACTCTGACAAGTAAAACCCTCTATTAGTAATTGCCATGTTTTTCCAATTAGTCCTACCAACTTCTGGCTCACCCTGACTACTGCCATACTTTTCTACTTGTGTTTGCGTTATCTTTATCCTAAGGATATTGACAGATGACATCTTCAATAACGCCATATATATAATACCTGACTTATATTTATCTTTGATGCATAATTAACTGCATTATGTAAATGTGACCTATATATATTTTTGATGTACAGTTAATTGTATTATGTAAATGTTATTATGCTATTTGCAACTAAGCTGTGATTTCTCTTATGTAATGCGCCCTGATACCTACGGGTCTGGTGCGCAATACAAGTAATAAAAACAAACAAACAAAACAAACAAACAACAAACATCAATGGATCTATGCTCAGTCTCTCAGTGATTTCCACAAAAAATACAATGTATATACTTCATTATGCGTCAGAGTGACGTCATACTATGTGGCAATAGTGAAAAACACACCAAGGGTTGGGATTGGTTAAGGGACACATCTAGATATACAATCATATAGGACCTAGGTTTGTTGTTGGCTGTCCGATATCAGGTGTCCAACTTATGCCGACCTCTTCACACGTGTTATTTAAGCAAAATCAGTTATACAGTGTTTCAGTGGTTTCTTAAACTATAAGATCCTTCGTTATACAGACTAATACAATTGGTTTGGCATGATTGTGCCATGTCTGGAACATTCGGTTCAATTAGCAGCATGTAAACTAAGACCCAGGGGCAAGTAGATAGGACATGAGGCTGCCCTACCTCATTATTAGCCCAGCATCTCTCATTACCAATGCCTTCTGCCGCAAAATTGTCTTTGTACTTGGCTTTGCAGAGTTTTCTTGTCCGGTTAATGCACGGGAGTGAGGGCTATTGTATCTGGAAGTCCTCTATTTCCATCCTTGACTCACATGACAAATGGCCACGATTTGGTTCATTCTGCAGCTTCTAAATGCTTTAAATGAATTAAGACTTGGCATCCTTTGTGTTCTTTCTTGCACCTTAACGTGAGAGGATTCATCCTCTGCACACACGTTCTTCTTCAGAGTAGATAGCTAACCTCGACTTCTCAGTTCTTGACTTCAGGCCAGACAGACTCCCAGCGCAGCTCCAATAAGCTACTATTCTACTGCGACACAGCTTTTCATTCTTTCGCAAAGATTCTTTGGCTTACTATTTCATGATACCAATGTCCAGCTTGTATACAATGGCGGGTCCAGCTGCATTCTATTTGCTACTTGTAGCAAGCCTATATGACGACTTGATCTAGCTTGCGTTTCAGCATTGATACATTCATTAAACATCTGTTTTCTGCAGCACATTGTTAACGTGGAGTCTTCTTATTTTACACTTTAATAGTTCACTTGATTTTTTACTTTGTCCTTTCTCTTCAAGGATCCATAAATCGTCTTCATTCAGTATCTCAAGACGTTGTACACACATCAGTTCATCTTCTGAGTTCTTTGTCAAATTCCTTCGGGAAGTTCCTTCTGCAGGCTGTCATCAACTTGAGGATACATTCAATATGGTTGTCTCAATGGATACCGTTTTCCATATGCTTGCTGTATTATTGGTACAGTAGCTGAGGTTAGGCAAGGGATGGTCTCATGGCTCCAATGCAGGGGAGGTAGGGGGATAGGATCTCCTGCGGATGTATACATCTACCCCTCTACATAAGAATGCAAGAGGTGGACACAATCAACACTCGCTTAACTCAGGACAATGTTATCATTATTAAGGTAGCTGGAGAGGCGGGCACACAGACAGAAGCCTGGGCCCAAAAAACTAACTAAGGCTGTACAATGGGCTAGCCTCTTTAACCAAAAGAGAGGGGGTAAAATATCAAACGTTTTGTGTAAGAGTGCAGAAGAGGGAACATCCAGTTTTGAGTTATCGGGGGAGTCAGCTCTCAAAGCCTTGGTCAGGGAAGTGGGTCTTCAAACTGAGGGGATTGTGGCTACGGGCGGGATGTGGAGGCCACCTGAAATAATGGGCCCGTTAAGGACGGAAACAGCACCATGGAGCGGCCTGGAAAAAGTCCAATGGGCTGCTATTTGTCATGGGGATGATCAAAGCTACCCAGAGGACCCTAACCGTCAGGCCGTGAATAATGTTTTTAGTAGGCAGTCTATTGGACCTAATGGGGCAGGGGGGTCCCAAAGGAAGTCAGACGAGAATACTGAGGTTGAAGGCAATGATGGGATGATGCGAAGTGGGATGTTATTGGCAGTCAGGGACACAGCAAACAGCCGTCCAGAATCCAGATGTAAATGCTCAGGAAGTCTGAATACTAAGCCATTCCCTAACCATATAGAGGGTGAAGGGAAAGGTCTATGGGGGTTTAACGGTACCCTCAGAATCAGTCTGGTCTGAAAGCGGGTAAATGTATGGTCTTGGAATGAGTGTTCGCATTAGTGGAGGATATCCCACAGAAATATCGGAACATTTTAAACCTGTTCAGGAGATTCCTCAACTACATCTGATCAGCTCTAAGGATATTGAAAGTGTTTACTTTAGCCATGTCATAGGCTGTTTTGATGGGAGCGATTTCAATGTAGCCTGTATAAAAATTACCGCAGTATGGTCCCATAAACGGTGAGGGGAGGATGACATTAAGAAATAGCGGTCCTTCTTTGACACTTGGGACCCATCGTCGCTAATGGTAGTGTGGAAGGGGACATTACGCCCATATGTACTTGGAAGAATGCCTTCAGCTCCTCCTGTATTGACTATTTAGTTTTGTCAGAATCTCTTATAAGTGTGTGTAAAGAAGTACATATCACTACACCTCATTGAGTGACCATAACCACATGATGGCCAGATTTGAATTTGGGCTCAAGCAGCAGGGTCGGACTGGGACAAGAAATAGGCCCGGTCACCCAAAAAAAGTGGCCCACCACTTGCCTCATGACCCTTGACCTCTGATAACATCACTGGAAGTTATGTCATTTGACCCAACCCCAGAGTGACATCCCGGGAAGCGATGAAACACGACCTTTCACCCCGTGACAAAACAGGAAGTGGAATCAAACAGCATTGTTTCTAAGTACACTAAATTACTGTGAATCCAAGCAGACGTCCAAGGCCAAATGATAATGTTATTGTATAGCACTTACGCTTAAGCTCGTTTTTATAGAACAAATATGCATACAATATCACCCAACCTGTGTTGGTACTCATTTATAGACCTAAGAAGGATGAAAGGCTTTTTGAAAAAAAAAGGAAAAATTTTGAAATATGTATATTTTTTTTTCATTTTATTTTCTTCCAAACCAGCACAGGCATGGCCAGAAACAAGCCCCCACCCCCAGCCCCAGGGACGATTTCGGCCCGGCCACGGGCCGAAAGGCAGAGGGGCCAATCCGACCCTGTCAAGCAGGATATACAGCCGAATGTCTCTAACTTTAATGGGAAATGGGTGCAATTGGATAGGGAAGCAGATTATGAGAGAAATCAGAGGTTTTGACTGTTGGGGGTTTTGGGTCCTTACTTGATAACTTGATAAATTTGTGAAGGCCCCAAAACAGAGGATGAAGGTTAAGATGGTCGGCACTCATCTGTTTGATAAAACTGCAATATAAGAAAAACGTATTGTGCAAAGAAATGCGTACAGTTGTGAAAGAAACTTTGGATGGGACCCAATCTTTTAAAAATTGATTTAGATCACACAGTCACCAGAAGCTGTAGTGGAAGGAGGAAGGAATGCTGCACATTGTTCTGAGTAAGGACTCTCACAACGTATGGGTAATGATTAACAACCTTTTACATTGTCAGGAGGATAAGCAAGATAATCCCATACCGGAAGAACCCTGGGGTAAGCATTTTGAATATCTTTATAGATAGTGTTGGTGTCTTGTACTAACTGTCACTGGTTTTTGAATTTGAACGTTGCCCAGGAAGAGCAGATTATTAGGAAGGCATCCAATTCATAAGCGATTGGGCCGGGGGTATATCAAATTTTCTCCTCAAGACTGATCCTGTAATATGGGCCATTGTACTGTTTTTTTATTCACATCTGTTCTTAAAACAAAGTCCACCCCCAGCTCCTGGAAATAATTAGTGGTGATTCCAAATTTTAAGAAAGGGGATAGGAGTAATCCCTTTAATTACTGCCCTATTTGACTTTTAGATTGTGAAACAAAACATTTGCAGCTTTAGTTCTCCAGGAGTTTGAAGGTTGGGCTAATGTAACAGGCGCCTGACCAAGTGCCAACCAGGTTTTAGAAAGGGCCTGTCTACAGGTTTAAATGGTTTTGTTTGGGCATGCATCCAGCAACAGGCTGTGGTGGGGGAAGCAGGGCCAAGTTTTGTAATGACGATAGACTTCTCTCAGGCTTTCGACTCTGTAAACCGTTCACAGCTTCGGGCTAAGCTTCAGGAATGGGAAATCCCTGAGTTATTATTGGCACTTTTGATCGATATGCACAGAGATGCAGTGTTGCAGGTTAGATTGAACAGGCAGGGGGACTTGTCTGAAGATATTTGTACACACTGAGGATTGAGGCAGGGTTGCATGTTGGCCCCTTGTCTGTTCAATCTGTATCTGTCCAATCTGGGTGAATGTCTGAGAACAGTGAGCTTTGTTCCGCCAAGGATAGATGATTTGCCGGTGTTGTATTTAACCTATGTGGATGATTTGGTCCTATTATATAGGACACAGGTGGGTTTGCAGTGACTGGCTAGTGCAATTGAGGCAATGCTGATGTAAACAAATTATCAACTGTGCAAAGTCAAATGAAATAAGATTTAACAAAAATGTGAAAATGCCAGTTTGTAACCAATCTTTGGTAACAAAATTGAGTTTGACCTATTTGGGGTTTGTTATGGATTCATGGGCAATATTTCACTAGTACCGATTCTATATTTCTATAGGTTGAAAGTTATCCTTGCACTAACGTATGGTGTGGAAATAGCAGCTGTTTATAGGGTGACAGACTGGGACAAAGTAGAGTCAGTCATCTGGTGGAAAGGTGCTAAGTCTACCTGATTGCTTACCAATAGCCGCCCTATGTTTAGAGCTGGGTTTGGCTTCTCTGTCCTACACTACTAAATGGAAAATGCTAACCAAGTACAGATTACTCTTAAATCCACTGCAGTGTTCCTTGTATAGTGATCTGGGAACTACGATGTCTAATTACCCCACCTTGATTAATTTGAAGAGAGCGATAGATCTAATCTTTGGCGAATGCGGGTTGGAAAATTACCTTTTGTTATTTAAGCCTCTGTCAAGGGAGTGGGATTGGCACTTGACTATACAAAAAATTAACACCTATAGATTGTATGCATGTGTGTCACTAATGGACAAACCTATGGGTTACTTACCACTCTTTCTGAGAAAAAACCCAAATTTATTTTGGCGGGGTCAATTCCTCAGATTGAGATAACATTTGCTGTTGACTGGGGGGATTTGCTTGATTAGGGAAGGTAAAGGAAAGAATGAAACAGCTGTTGTGTGTAATTGTACGAAGTGTAACTCCCCAAATGCAGTTCAAACTAGGGAACATATCTTGATGGAAGGCAGCTCATTGCAGAAAGCTTGGTTACCACTGCTTAAGAGATTCTTTTTTTTAAAAAAAATTATTTGGTTTATTCAACTTTTCTCAAGTTATTAAGCCCACACTTCAATTCACAAATCACATATATATATATATAAAAAGACCTAAAGAAGAAAAATTAAATCTGTCAATAAAACCCAGAGAAAAAAGGAGAATAGCAAACCATCCTCAGCTCCTCATGATAACATTTCCAAAATGGTTACAATCTTCCTCTAGAACAGACTGAAGAAAACAACAAAGACATGATTGTTCCCCATCCTACTGCTGTGGCTGCCGCCAACCTCAGATCCCCCAATGCTACACACTGGCACTGGAGATGGTTTACGGATTTTAATACTCCCTCCCCACACAAGCAGCGCTCCCTGTTTGCTCTGGGGACCTGTTGCCAGTGCCCCTCAATTTCCCATGTTCTCACCACATTACACTTCAGCTTTACGTAATCTCATACCAAATGGTTACCCAAGAAATTTTGTATGCATGTTGGGGGACTAGTCCTTTGCTGAATGTAGGCCACAAACTCCATGGCATGGTTATTTGTGCCTAGAATGACCAGGACCTGCTCCAGGCCTTGCTCCTCTACAATGCGCTTAAGAATTTGTTTGTAATACTGAAGAGGAGAGCCCACAATGTTCACCTGTGCAAACCTTAACCATTTCTCAGCTACTTCATATACATTAGAAAGGTTGCTACCCAGCATAAGTGAGGCTTGTGACCTTTGTAGCTCTGAGATTAAATGTAATAGGGATCCCTCTGGGACATTTCTCAGCTTCCAGTATAAATGTAAGTATCCAAGGTCCATCTTGAGATGAATAGACAGGATATTAAATTCCAGCAAGATCATCTCGAATGCTGTACGGAATGGAAGCCGCAACATGCTCTTATTCACTCTTCAGTCCTGGCTAATGGGCACGATTCCATACCATAGATCATTATTAGTACCACATTTGCTTGATATAGCTGGAGCATTGAGACAACCAAGTATCGTCCACCCCTCTGCGTAAGAGTACAAATCCCTCGAAGCAGGGCACTAGACTTCAGTCTGATATGGTCCAAATGGACCATGCCACTTAACCTGGTGTCCAAGTGAACGTCCAAGTATTTATACTTTACCACCTCCAGCTTGGTTCATGCCAGTTCCCAGGCAAGTTTAAGGTGTGTCCTCTTCCTTGGGGATCAAAGACCATTATCTTGGTTTTGGAGATGTTAACATTCAGGAACGTTTGTAGTTCTCCAGGTGTCATGTCTGGAATAGCTAATTCATCTGCATACCCTAACCACTGGAGCGGCTTGGAGTCCCGATTCAGGGGGAGGGGTGGCAGCTGGGTGATGCAAAGCCTCCTCCAAGTAGGCCAAGTATAGGTGGAACAACATCAGGGCCAAAATGCAGCCTTGTTTTAAGCCCTTTGGAGATGGTATCCGGCAATAAATCCCCTGTGTTGATCAACCCTAATCTTGACTTTAGTCCAGTTGAGAGGGTGTGCCAGTTTTTCAAAATCATTGCATACAACATTTAGTTTCTCAGCCGTATCCTCATATTTGTGTGTTAAGTCAGTCAATAGGGTTACCAAAATGGAATTGTGACAAGATGCTCCGGACTTCAGCAAGTTCATCATCAACGTCTACCACTGCAGACAAATTAGACCTCAAAAGGCCTGGAAACGAGATGGTGAGCTCCTGTACATTGGCATTGCTGAAACTTATTTCACAACCGGCCAAAAGAGTCTTTTAACTTGAGACGTTACCAAGTCATTAGGTTTACCTTCAAATTCGCCTCCAGAAATTACTAAACTCCTATTGCGCAAACTCAAAGCATCATGCATTCTAGGTGACCTGGCTGATATTCCCATCAGTATATCGGAGCCTGGTTTAATCATGGCTTTTATCAACATTTCAGTGGACTTAGATCCCAGGCAAGGAGCTGATATCATACGTTCTTCCACCTACTCCACACATCAGTCATTTGCCACCTCCTTGTTTGCAGGGAGTAATACTTTGTGATTTTGTTGGCTGCTTTGCCTGGCTCATTAACCTCCATTAGCCTTAAAGTCCGTTATGGGAATTGACGCAGGGAATGAATAGAAGAAAATGAATTTAAGGTCTTCCCTTGCCTGGTAGGGGGGCCGCTCGCAGAGCTGAAGAAAGATCCAGACCCAGTGTGGGGAATACATGTACGGTCTAGATCCTCAACCTCAGTGCTTGTATCCAACTCCCCGTCCACTATGGGCGGGCTGGATTGATACATATCTGTGCATAAACAGCGTCTTCCCACCGCCTCCCACTTAGCAGCGCCGGCCGCCGCGGTGGAGGTCACACAGTACTTCGGCATAAAGATCGTAGAAAGAAAGGTTAAAGGGGACGGTATGTAATCAGCCACCAACCCCACCAGAAATGTCCAACAAGGCTACGTTGTGCTCAAATGTCCAGAAAATCAGAATGTGAACAGCACTTACTGCCACTGATGTCATTCTGCTTCCTTGTGTCCAATGCAACTAGGATAAGCCAGCCAAGCCCATACACCAAGACACTCTGTCACCCTCTGCTCCACTCTACAGGATGGCTAAGTAGGCGGGTGTGAGCGTGAGCAGACTGGAGATGGAAAAAAAGTGTGCGCCTCCAAATTCACTGACAGCTGTAGAACACACCAAGACACTCTCAGGCCGATTCATGGAATAATTAGCGCGGCGCAAGTGGGCAAAAACGTGCGAATTGCAGTGGAATAGCGAAAATCGCAGTGCAAGTGCGAAAATAGCACGAAAAGCAGCGCACATCAATTCATTGAAGGCCGTGCGCGAGAAAACCATCGGATGTGCGAAAAAAAAGTGCGCGGCGCACGTTGGCGCACAGGCCATCTAACAGCGTGCGCCAGGTCACAGCAAAAATCGCACAGGCCACAGCGAAAATCGCACATAGCGCGGCGCACGCAACAAAAGTAGGCGTAACACGGGGCGTAACACTCGGAATGGGGAACAACTTGCCAAAACGTGGGCGTCACGGGGGAAGTACAGGGTACAAGTGCGCGGAACGCCCACACGCTCGCCTACAACACGCATTCATGGAATAGAATACGGCAAAAAAGCGCACGCTCAAACCAGCGCACAGGCACAAACACGACCGCCACAAGAAAGCAGGCGGTAGCGTCTCTGCGCCTGGAAGAAATGTGCGCCAAAAGGTGCGCCAACAAATAGCACCTATATACAGCCATGAAGAATGTCCTATACTGTGGCCCTACAGGACAAATGACGTGCAAAGGGGTACCCATAAACACGGACACCCGCTGACAAAAAAATACATGTGCGTGTATACCGGGGTGCGCAGGAAGTCTCACACGCGATTTCGGCAGGGTACGTGTATTACATGGGTGCGCGGGAAGTTTCACACGCGATTTCAGCAGGGTATGTGCATTTCAGGGGTGCGCGGGAAGTACCACATGCGATTTCAGCAGGGTATGTGAATTCCAGGGGTGCGCGGGAAGTACCACACGCGATTTCAGCAGGGTACGTGGATTTCAGGGGTGCGCGGGAAGTTCCACACGCGATTGGCCCAGTGCGAGCGGGGTACGTGTATTTCAGGGGTGCGCGGGAAGTTCCACACGCGATTTCAGCAGGGTACGTGTATTTCAGGGGTGCGCGGGAAGTACCACACGCGATTAGAGCAGGGTACGTGCATTTCAGGGGTGCGCGGGAAGTTCCACACGCGATTTCAGCAGGGTACGTGTATTTCAGGGGTGCGCGGGAAGTTCCACACGCGATTTCAGCAGGGTACGTGTATTTCAGGGGTGCGCAGGAAGTTCCACATGCGATTTCAGCAGGGTACGTGTATTTCAGGGGTGCGCGGGAAGTTCCACCAACGATTTCAGCAGGATATGTGTATTTCAGGGGTTCTGGGGAGTACTATACGTGAATTGGCCGTGTGGGTCCTCCAAGGTGTACGCTCCACAACCTCCACGGCCCCTGCAGGCAGCCCACACCACGGGGGACTACCCTGCACCCCTGCTCATGTCCCGCAGGCAGCCCATCCACCATGGGCATGCCCCCCAGCCAACCGACATGTCACCTTGCACTACTGATCAACAATGCATGTCTCCCACCACCCCCACCCCCCAGCCACCAGGGGCAGCCTCCACCAGGCCCCCACTCATGTCTCCCACCACCCCCACCCCCCAGCAGTGCAGGGGCACCCTCCACCAGGCCCCCACTCATGTCTCCCACCACCCCCACCCCCCAGCCACCAGGGGCACCCTCCACCAGGCCCCCACTCATGTCTCCCACCACCCCCACCCCCCAGCAGTACAGGGGCAGCCCCACCAGGCCCCCACTCATGTCTCCCACCCCCCCCACCCCCCAGCAGTGCAGGGGCTGCCCCCACCAGGCCCCCACTCATGTCTCCCACCACCCCCACCCCCCAGCCACCAGGGGCACCCTCCACCAGGCCCCCACTCATGTCTCCCACCACCCCCACCCCCCAGCCACCAGGGGCACCCTCCACCAGGCCCCCACTCATGGCTCCCACCACCCCCACCCCCCAGCCACCGGGGGCAGCCTCCACCAGGCCCCCACTCATGTCTCCCACCACCCCCACCCCCGAGCAGTGCAGGGGCAGCACCACCAGGCCCCCACTCATGTCCCCCTGCACCCCCACCCCCCAGCCACCAGGGGCAGCCTCCACCAGGCCCCCACTCATGTCTCCCACCCCCCCAACCCCCCAGCAGTGCAGGGGCACCCTCCACCAGGCCCCCATTCATGTCTCCCACCACCCCCACCCCCCAGCCACCAGGGGCACCCTCCACCAGGCCCCCACTCATGTCTCCCACCACCCCCACCACCCAGCAGTGCAGGGGCAGCCTCCACCAGGCCCCCACTCATGTCTCCCACCACCCCCACCCCCCAGCCACCAGGGGCACCCTCCACCAGGCCCCACTCATGTCTCCCACCGCCCCCACCCCCCAGCCACCAGGGGCACCCTCCACCAGGCCCCCACTCATGTCTCCCACCACCCCCACCCCCCAGCCACCAGGGGCACCCTCCACCAGGCCCCCACTCATGTCTCCCACCACCCCCACCCCCCAGCCACCAGGGGCACCCTCCACCAGGCCCCCACTCATGTCTCCCACCACCCCCACCCCCCAGCCACCAGGGGCAGCCTCCACCAGGCCCCACTCATGTCTCCCACCACCCCCAACCCCCAGCAGTGCAGGGGCAGCACCACCAGGCCCCCACTCATGTCCCCCTGCACCCCCACCCCCCAGCCACCAGGGGCAGCCTCCACCAGGCCCCCACTCATGTATCCCACCACCCCCACCCCCCAGCAGTGCAGGGGCACCCTCCACCAGGCCCCCACTCATGTCTCCCACCACCCCCACCCACCTGCAGTGCAGGGGCAGCCCCCACCAGGCCCCACTCATGTCTCCCACCACCCCCACCCCCCAGCCATGCAGGGGCACCCTCCACCAGGCCCCCACTCATGTCTCCCACCACCCCCACCCCCCAGCCACCAGGGGCACCCTCCACCAGGCCCCCACTCATGTCTCCCACCACCCCCACCCCCCAGCCACCAGGGGCACCATCCACCAGGCCCCCACTCATGTCTCCCTACACCCCCACCCCCCAGCAGTGCCGGGGCAGCCTCCACCAGGCCCCCACTCATGTCTCCCACCACCCCCACCCCCCAGCAGTGCAGGGGCAGCCCCCACCAGGCCCCCACTCATGTCTCCCACCACCCCCACCCCCCAGCAGTGCAGGGGCAGCACCACCAGGCCCCCACTCATGTCCCCCTGCACCCCCACCCCCAGCCACCAGGGGCAGCCTCCACCAGGCCCCCACTCATGTCTCCCACCACCCCCACCCCCCAGCCATGCAGGGGCACCCTCCACCAGGTCCCCACTCATGTCTCCCACCACCCCCACCCCCCAGCCACCAGGGGCACCCTCCACCAGGCCCCCACTCATGTCT
This sequence comes from Ambystoma mexicanum, assembly GCF_040938575.1. Lineage (NCBI taxonomy): Eukaryota > Metazoa > Chordata > Amphibia > Caudata > Ambystomatidae > Ambystoma > Ambystoma mexicanum. The sequence goes on along the minus strand of NC_090923.1, from coordinate 409,529,316 downwards.
CCCACCACCCCCACCCCCCAGCCACCAGGGGCACCATCCACCAGGCCCCCACTCATGTCTCCCTACACCCCCACCCCCCAGCAGTGCCGGGGCAGCCTCCACCAGGCCCCACTCATGTCTCCCACCACCCCCACCCCCCAGCAGTGCAGGGGCAGCCTCCACCAGGCCCCCACTCATGTCTCCCACCACCCCCACCCCCCAGCAGTGCAGGGGCAGCCTCCACCAGGCCCCCACTCATGTCTCCCACCACCCCCACCCCCCAGCAGTGCAGGGGCACCCTCCACCAGGCCCCCACTCATGTCTCCCACCACCCCCACCCACCAGCAGTGCAGGGGCTGCCCCCACCAGGCCCCCACTCATGTCTCCCACCACCCCCACCCCCCAGCCACCAGGGGCACCCTCCACCAGGCCCCCACTCATGTCTCCCACCACCCCCACCCCCCAGCCACCAGGGGCAGCCTCCACCAGGCCCCCACTCATGTCTCCCAACACCCCTACCCCCCAGCAGTGCAGGGGCAGCACCACCAGGCCCCCACTCATGTCCCCCTGCACCCCCACCCCCCAGCCACCAGGGGCAGCCTCCACCAGGCCCCCACTCATGTCTCCCACCACCCCCACCCCCCAGCAGTGCAGGGGCAGCCCCCACCAGGCCCCCACTCATGTCTCCCACCACCCCCACACCCCAGCCACCAGGGGCAGCCTCCACCAGGCCCCCACTCATGTCTCCCACCACCCCCACCCCCAGCAGTGCAGGGGCAGCCCCCACCAGGCCCCCACTCATGTCTCCCACCACCCCCACACCCCAGCAGTGCAGGGGCAGCCCCCACCAGGCCCCCACTCATGTCTCCAACCACCCCCACACCCCAGCAGTGCAGGGGCACCCTCCACCAGGCCCCCACTCATGTCTCCCACCACCCCCACCCCCCAGCAGTGCAGGGGCACCCTCCACCAGGCCCCCACTCATGTCTCCCACCACCCCCACCGACCAGCAGTGCAGGGGCAGCCCCCACCAGGCCCCCACTCATGTCTCCCACCACCCCCACCCCCCGCCGTGCAGGGGCACCCTCCACCAGGCCCCCACTCATGTCTCCCACCACCCCCACCCCCCAGCCACCAGGGGCACCCTCCACCAGGCCCCCACTCATGTCTCCCACCACCCCCACCCCCCAGCCACCAGGGGCACCCTCCACCAGGCCCCCACTCATGTCTCCCACCACCCCCACCCCCCAGCAGTGCAGGGGCAGCCTCCACCAGGCCCCCACTCATGTCTCCCACCACCCCACCCCCCTGCAGTGCAGGGGCAGCACCCACCAGGCCCCCACTCATGTCTCCCACCACCCCCACCCCTCAGCAGTGCAGGGGCAGCCTCCACCAGGCCCCCACTCATGTCTCCCACCACCCCCACCCCCCAGCAGTGCAGGGGCACCCTCCACCAGGCCCCCACTCATGTCTCCCACCACCCCCACCCACCAGCAGTGCAGGGGCAGCCCCCACCAGGCCCCCACTCATGTCTCCCGCCACCCCCACCCCCCAGCCACCAGGGGCACCCTCCACCAGGCCCCCACTCATGTCTCACACCGCTCCCACCCCCCAGCCACCAGGGGCAGCCTCCACCAGGCCCCCACTCATGTCTCCCACCACCCCCACCCCCCAGCAGTGCAGGGGCAGCACCACCAGGCCCCCACTCATGTCCCCCTGCACCCCCACCTCCCAGCCACCAGGAACAGCCTCCACCAGGCCCCCACTCATGTCTCCCACCACCCCCACCCCCCAGCAGTGCAGGGGCAACCCCCACCAGGCCCACACTCATGTCTCCCACCACCCCCACCCCCCAGCAGTGCAGGGGCACCCTCCACCAGGCCCCCACTCATGTCTCCCACCACCCCCACCCCCCAGCCACCAGGGGCAGCCCCCACCAGGCCCCCACTCATGTCTCCCACCACCCCCACCCCCCAGCCACCAGGGGCACCCTCCACCAGGCCCCCACTCATGTCTCCCACCACCCCCCAGCCACCAGGGGCACCCTCCACCAGGTCCTCACAATCCCCAATCATGTGCGTTATGGTCAGCCTCCACAGCCAAAAAGCCCTACCAAGTAACCCATTCACCCACATGGAAATGGAAATTACATGTCACACCCCCAATGTTCATGAAGCTAATGAACCCATGTCCGTCACACACAATGTTTGCAATTGAATGGGAAAACACCCAACATGACATGCATGAAACCAATGAGATGATACCACACAGTGAAGCATGAAAACAAATTTGTATTGAAAAAAAGAAAGAACGCTAAAGAAATGAAACAAACTACAATGGGAAGTAAAAAAAAATCAAGCTGCATGTCCGCATAAAAATAAAGAACTGCAAATCATAATCCAAAAAAATGTCCTCCAAAGTCAAATGTAAAAAAATTATCTATCAAATCAAGAACTATGTAAAAAACTCGAAAGGGTCCATGAGCCCAACTGAACAAAGGAAACCTAAAAAAAAACCTAACTAAAAAGCAACTATATACAAAAAGTGGAGCAGTGTCCGTCGACTCCAAATCATAAGAAAAAACAAAGGAAACCTAAAACTAAAGAACTATATACAAAGGCGGCGGGCAAGTCCAGCGGCTCACTCCGTGGTGTTCCGGGCCAGGGCATCATCGAACTCCTGTTCAATGTCCCGGAGGGGGTCCAGTTCCATGGCCCGAGGGTCCGCAGGGACGACGCCGTGTCCTCCTCCAACCCCCTGCAGATTGCCTCGAGGCACTCGGCCCGCCTCAGGGCCCTCCGCATGGAGTTCTCTGCCCTGACCATTGTGAGCCGCGCCTCTTCCGCCCGCCGCCGCTCCGCACCTATGGCGTGGCCCAACCGCTGCCACACAGAAGACACTCTCTGTCCTGGGTCCTCCTGCCCTCTGGCCGATGCCTGCCCCTCCGATGTCGAAGGCCCCGAGCCTTCATGGCTCCCACCATGTTGCTGCTGCTGCTCTGCCTCTGCCCGTGCACTGCCTCCTGCTGCCTGCACATCCTCCGCCGGCTGGGGTGCAGTTGTTGATGTGGCCACCCCTGCTGGATGTCCGACTCCCGACTGTGGCAGGGATGCCTCCTCCACCAGCCTGGCCGCACTGTCAGAGGCAGCTCCACAGGGCACCCAGGTGACTGATGGGTGGGAAGATGGCACAGAGGACGACTGGCACGTAGGGGGTCCAGTTGAGGAGGGGGTCGGAGCAAGCCCCATCAGACGGAGGAATCCGGTCTGGGTGACCTGTCCCAGCAGGCTGATGTGGTCAACGAGCCATTCGAGATGACGTGCAGTCTCTCCATGAAAAGACTGCAGGTCACCTCGCATGGCCCGTTGACGCAACGCCACACCAGCCAGGACAGGCTCAACCCGGACCTGGAAAGCCACGTCCGCAGGCAGAGGAAGGCCAGTTGACGTCAGCTCATCCCCTGCCTGAAAACGGGTCTGGACGTAGGCATCCCTGCTGGTGCAAGATGATGCAGGGACAGGATCGGGGACAGGATTGCACACAGGCACCTCCGCGGAGGCCTGTGCTGCCTCCTGTCCCTGGTCCTGGACTGCACCACTAGCACCAGTGGGATCCACACCTCCAGACCCCGTCTCTGGTGCTTGCACGGCCTCCTCCTCCACCAGACCCCCCACCAACCTGGATGACTCCGTGCCATCTTCCCCTGTTGGGCCCTGTGGGGTCCCAGCTGCCCCTTCTGCTGCCGAGGAGTCCAACTCCAACCTCCGCCTCTTGGACCTCCCCCCAGCAGCTGCGGCCTGGGACGCGGCACCGGACTCCTCACTCCCCGACGAGATGACAACACGGGAGGGGAGCCGGGCCTTGCGTCTCCGGCTGGCGGTGGGATCCCCGCGCTGTCTCCACAGCACCTTCTCCGCCCTCTTCATCAGTTGACGCTGCAGACAGGGAGAAACAAAACACAGGCATCAGGGCACTGTACAATGGACACATACACACATGACAGTTGCACATGAGTGGCATTGGCAAACCTCAGACATGTCATCACAATCCCCAACACACATGTCATTGCAACTCGCACACATGAGCCATACCACAGCCATATCGCAACTGCCACCACCATCCATACACATACAACAGCATGAGCAGCCAAAGGTGACCCAGACATCACATGCAACACAGGAAGTGCACCACACATGTACACACACCACCACACTTGCATGCATGTGTACACCTCTGCCAAGTGTCGCACTGTTCAGACGGGCATCCATGTCACATCTGCCAATCAGGCTTACACATACCGCAGTCAAATGCATCCATGGTGCATCACTGTTGCACCCTTGTCAAATACACACACATGCACATGTACACAGTGCTCATACATGCAGCCGAAAACAACATACATGCGTGAGATCACGGACATGTCTACTTAAATACACATTCATCCAAACATGTGTGCACGCACAACTGCATTTGGCATGCAAGCCTACACACACAAGCACCATCCATGTCTCACACATTACAGCCCTCGCATGTGTCAGCCCCACGGCCCTGGACACCCCCACCCATACTCGACCCCATACAAACAGATGTGCAACCTGCACACTACCGAATAATCACCACACGCACTGCTCACAATCAGGATGCATGTACACTCACCGCTCGACTCCAGACGGGTCTGCTTCTCCAGGACCTGGACATGGAGCGCTGGGGATATGCGTTCCAGGACCCTCATCTGTTCTTCCGACAAGTGGCCCCGGCGCCCCTTGGCATCCGCTGCCTTCAAGAGGCGCCGGGCCTTGTTCAGGGTCCTGGACCTGAAGTCCTCCCAGCGCTTCCTGACATGTTGGAAGTCGCGGACTGCCACCCCCTCCGCGTTGATGGCAGTCACGATGTCAGTCCAGATCCGAGTCCGTCCTTCCTTGTCGGCGCGGGAACTTCCGAAGAGGGCATCATACTGCCCCAGGACTTGCTCCACCAGGACACCAACTTCGGTGGCACTGAAGCTGGTGCCCCTCTGCCTCTCTGGCCGGGGGTTGCCAGTGGTCACAGATGGTGTTTGACCCGACATGACAACCCCAGAGGCAGGAGTGGGTGGGCAACTGGGTCCTGGGGCTGGGCTGTGGAGCGATGGAATACCAGTCGGGAGTCTTCGGTTCCAGCAGGGGTGGTCACAGCAACAGCACCCCTGGCTGATGTGCAGGCAGCAAATGGCAGTGCACGTGGGCAGCAGGCAGTCAGGCAGCAGCAGATGGCAGGTGGGAGCGTGCTCGGGGCTCTGGGGGGCAGTAGTTCGGCCTTCTGGGCAGGAGCGTGGTCTTCCGTGTGCATACGCGTGGCCAGCTTGATACGGAGTGATTTGGCACGTGAAAAGTCTGCACGTCAGCGTGAAATTCGAGGAAAGGCCATTAGCGCGTAAGCGCGTCAGCACGCATACGCGATTATATTGGACCAAAGGCCCTCAGCGCGTAAGTGCGTCTGTGACGTGACCCGCACGGGTGTTTCCCACACAGCACATGATGACAGAGCACACGTGGAAAGACTGCATGTCAGAGTGTCATCGCGTGTTATTGGACAGCACGTCAGAGTGTCATCGCGTGTAATTCGACAAAAGTGCGCGTACACGCGATTGGCCTATGTACGTGTATATCAGGGGTGCGCGGGCACTTACACACGCAAGTACGTAAGTGCACCTGTATCCCGGGGTGCGCGGGAATTTCCACACGCTATTGGACTGGGTACTGGATTTCAGGGGTGCGCGGGTCACACGCTCGCCTACAACACGCGCAACGCATTAATTTGCGCGCTAACAAAATAACAAGCTCAGACCCAGGATGAACATACCGTTCCTAGCAGTAGTGGGCGTGGGCTACCAAAAGAGGAGGAGGAGGATAGTCAGGGCCAGAATATTCACACCGAGAACCAGCCTTTACGGGATGCCTGATGACCAGGTGAATGGGAGGTACAGGTTTCCACCACACATTATACTGGACCTGGTGAGTGAGTGGGAGGATGACCTCACATCACCCACCCTGTGCTCCCAAGCACTCAGCCCCCTGGAGAAGGTCCTCAATGTACTGCACTTCTTGGCCACAGGATCATTTCAGCGGACAAGTGCCATTGTGGGTGGGGTATCACAGGCCACCCAGTCACGCTGCCTACACCAGGTCTTGAACATCATCACTGCACGCCCATCAGACCGCAGGCACATATACCTGCCCAGAACACCTGCAGAAAGGCATGCTGCCGCCCTGGATTTTTACGGTGTGTCACGATTCCCCAAAGTGCTAGGTGCCATTGACTGCACCCATGTGGCTCTACGTCCCCCCAGGGCATCAGAGCACATCTATAGGAACTGCAAGCACTGGCATTCCATCAACGTGCAGGTAGTATGTAATGCCAAGGGAATCATCACCTCAGTATTTGCCAACTATCCCGGGTCAACCCACGACAGCTTCATTTACCGAATGTCCACCCTAAGCCGGGACCTAGAAGCTGGGCGGCATGGCGATACATGGCTGCTTGTTGAGTATGAATGCCACTGCACATGCATCCATGTCAGATACTGAGCAAGGTCACAACCCCACCAATGATACCAATCACCACCTCCACAGGGGACAGTGCCTACCCTCTCAGCCCCCACATGATGATGCCAATTCGGAACCCAACCACGCCACCCCAGGTAAGATATAACACAGCCCACATTACAACCCGGGGCATAGTGGAGCGCACATTCGGAGTGCTAAAGTCACGCTTTCGCTCCCTTGACCGTTCTGGCGGGCAGCTGTTGTACGCTCCCCCAGTAGTGTGCAGGATCATAGTGGCAGCATGTGTCCTGCACAACGTTGCAACACGCCGGGGCCTGGTGGTGGTGGCCCCACATCCCCAACCACATGCACAGCCGCTGCGCATGGGAGGGGAAAGGGCACGGGGGGAGGCAGCCCGTACACAGCTAGTGGCTAATTACTTCACATAGAAATCACACCCCTGTGGAGTGCACACTGCCCTGGCACATTCCATCTGACAATCAATGATGACTCAACCTGACACTGATCCTGAATGTCTGGAGAATGAACCGTGAAAACCATATCAGCCTGAGATTGTTCACCTGGAAGTGTCACAATGTGTGCATCCCTACCCACACAGACACCACCAATGCAGTTTTGTGAAGTAACACATTCAAGCAGCTAAAATGAATACCCACTTGAAAAATGCAACAAGAGGACAGTGCCATGTCAGCCAACACATCCCCAGCACCGCCACACGACACACCGTGCCATGTCATGCTATTTGCAGGTAAACAAATTAATCCCCACAACATGACACTAGTGTCACAATGTAGAGTGTCCCTAATTGAAACTTGCAACACCTGAAATGCTCACAGTAATGCCGGACCAACAACAAACTTGAGCAGGTACTACCATCAACATGACATCACAAATGTTATATATTAGTAGTCTCACCACCTGGAAATGCCTGCACTCCCACCACTACCAACTGTGCGGTGTTGGCGCCATGTAGAGTTGTAGGTGCACTGCTGCCAACATGGACCCCATCTCCAAACTAGAGGGCCTTGTGTAGACATGAGGAAGGGACCTGCAAATTGGGAGGTAGACACAGATGATGAGTTACACATCAATGCAACATGCAGTGTACAACACAATAGCAATATGCACTAGGAATGTATACACAGTATTGACTAGACTACCCACACATGTAGTGGGAGTCCAATGTCACCATGTACGTCAATGTCACTTGGGCACACCCTTTGCAAGCCCATGGAAACGGGAAGCAGGAGGGGTGTGTGACTCTAACCCAAGCATCTGAACCAAATACATGACAAGCCTGCATGTGCCCAGCCACAATGCAGCGTATGCCCACAGGAACCACGGAAGCCAACAAATTGTCCCAAAAAAATTGGGAAAAAATAATAAAAAATAAAAATAAAAATAAAAATAAAAATAAAAAAAAAATCAAAAATGGCCATTGATGGGCCCGGGGGGGGGGGGTTGGGGAGGCCACCCAGGAGGTCCGAGGACAGGATGCACACCAGAACCCACCTGCGTGGATCCTGGGAAAATAAAACACCTCCATGGGCTCATGGCCCACACGGCTACCCTATTGTGGGAGTATCACTGCTGTCGCTATTATCACCCTGTGCAGCTGCATCCGGAGGTGGTTGCACTATGGGAGGCAGCCCACGCAAGGCCCTAGTCTGCTCCTCCATGGCTGCAATTATGCGGGTGTGGTAGGTCTGGTTCTGGAGGATGAGTGTGCGGAGGTCGCCATGCAACAACTCACGGGATGCCCGGACCTCCGCCCTCGTTGCCTGCATCTCAGCTGAGAGCGTACGGGTGAGACGCTCCAGCTGCTGTTCTGTCCTTTGGTGTGTTGAAGCCTCAAGCTCAACAAGAGTCGTCCTGAGGTGAAGGAGCTCCTGCCTCAGGGCTTCCCTGTGGCCCTGGGACTCTATGGAGATGGCCTCCTGCAGAGTCGCCAGTGCCGCCCGCCTGTCCCTGTTGGACGCCAACATGTCCTCCCTGTGTGACTGGCAGATGGAGTCGGTTGCCTGCTGTAGTCGCTCCATCAGCCTTTCAGGGGGGACAATGGAAGTGGCCACCCTATCCATGGCCTGAGCCATCATCTCGGATGATGCTGCCTGTTGGGTTGCCATACCTTAAATGGATTGCTCCCATGCGGTATTGCCCGGTGGCGTACGGCCACCACGTCGGCGGGCACCACACCTGTCTGGGGCAAGGCGAACTGCGCCTTGCTGTGCCGGCACTGCCTGAGGCTGCAGGACTGCATTCCCCCTCTGATCTGCTGTCCCAGGAACAGGATCAGATGTCGCGGAGTGTGACCCTGCATCCGTAATCACCAAAGGCGTAGCTGCCAACACTGACATCCCCATTGAGGGTTCTGACCCTGGTGCAGGTGGGTGAGACAGAACAGAATCCCTCCCTGGAACACTCACCTGCAACGGCACGTAGGTCTCATCCGAATCAACACCTGAGTACAGCTCGGGGGAGGTGCAGCCAGAGGCACCCCTTGAGAGCACGGCCTGCAGCAGTTGTGGGTTCTCACCCACCACCACACCACGTCCCTCACTGGTGGTTGGTCGGCCCTCGGACCCCTCCTGGGTCTGCACCATCTACACAACCCCAGCAGTATCAGGTGCGTCTTCCCCTGTAAAGACATAAAAACAAAGAAATGGAAACAGGCATTAGCACCATGGCACACAATGAGGGCTGAGAAGCAAGAGAACCAGTACTTGATTGACACATGTCCCACATGACTAAAACCCTCCCATGCATGCACCCTCACTGCATATGAAGGGCAGGCAAATGGCACACACTGATGACACCAAGATGGAAGATGAACACATTTTCTGCATGCTGCCTGGCAGTGGTATCACACATTGGCCTGTGATTGCCAGGTGAAACACACATGCCATCACACAGATGGCATGTACCATTGCTATTGAGTGAAGATGGAGAGGAGGGCAGCACCTATTCATTCAGTCCAGTTCCCGCATGTAATAGCTTTTCTAATTCAAACAGGTCAGATTTTTCACCTGGAGCTGCCAGTCCGAAATGGTCCAATTGCACAGGGACATGTGTGAACAAATGATATCCAGGTAACAAAGTCACTCCACTTTACCATAGCCATGTCAGACATGTGACTAGAGGACTGCGAAATGCCTAGTAAAAGTGGTGGAATGCAAACAATCTGACTGAATGAACTGTGAAAAATAAGCAACAATGTTGTGGCAAGGTGACACTTCAAGGACAACTGGCGTGCAGTTGGGCTAGATGTCTACTGTTGGCAGAAGGGATACTGCTATGGCCAAATGCAGCTGCGCAGGATGTATTGCATGAAGCACATGGCTGACCCATACGACTCAGGCGCACACACTCTCACCTGGCACACAAACAGAAGCCCTCACACACACCATGCACATGGATGACACACACATGCATGTGCACTCACCGGACAATGCCTCGTAATCAGGCAGATCTCCCACGCCTTGGATCTGTTCCTCCGTGACGTAGGTCCCAGCGACTGACTCATGTGGAGTGAGTTCCATGTCTACTACTGGAGACCCACCTCCAGTCACTAGAGTTGCGGCATGACTTGAGGCCAGCTTACTCTTTGCCCTGCGCTTTAGGTCATTCCAGCGCTTATAGCAATCATTGGCTGTGCGCCTCACGATTCCAAGGGCACTTACGATGTCCGCAATGGTCTGCCAGTGTGCCTGGCGTTGTGCAGGTGTGCTCTTGGATCCTGCAACAATGACCATCTCGTTGTCATGTGCGGACACATACTCGACAAGTGCATTCAGTTCGTCATCCGTGAAGCTGGGCTTCCTGGACGGGCCGGACTGTGTAGCCGTGTCTGGGGCATCAGCCTGTGCCGGACGAGCACTCTTCCTCTTCCGCTTGGAAGGTGGTGGTGATCCTGGGTGTCCTGCACCGCTCTAGACACTAGGGGCAGGAGCCCTGGTGGACTCTGTATCAGGAGTGTGGGATTGCACACTCAGCATGGGAGTTAGTGCAGGCATTGGCTCAAGTGTGATGGTGTCAGGGGGAATGTCAGCAGGATGGACTAGGACCGACACTGTCCTGGCTGGGTGTGTGAGGGCTGGGGTGGATGGAGCCACAGCTGCCCCTGCAGCCTCTCCGCCCTGCCTACTTGGGGCAGCAGATGACCTTGCTGGGCCAGATGCACGTGGCATGGTGACATCAACGTGCACCAGCGCACGTGTCATAGGCCTGCTGACCTGGAAGTCAGCCATGGAGTCAGCCAGGTCTGGTGCCACAATGGGCTGGTCCAACAAGGGCTGAGCATGGATGGTGTCAGCCACATCAGCCTCAACGGGAGGGGGAGGGGAGGTGTGGGATTATGGGTGCCCTTGACTGGTCCTCCACACATGGGGAGACAGTCTCACCCTGCAAGTAACGACCACGTCCCCTCCCGGATCCACCACGGCCACCACTTGTGGCTCTTCCACCTTTGCCACCCTTACGGAATCCTCGCCTCCCAGCCATGGCACTGATGTCAATGTGCATATGAGAGTGGCTGTAAACTATTGTCCTGGGCAATTGGGGGTCAAAGGGGTTGGGTACCAGATGGTAATTGTACCCTAGTGCTCTTGCAAGGCTGAATGTAACCCCTGGGGAAAGATGATGGGTCACGCTACGCACAGGAGCCCCAAAAAAGGGAGATGACGTGCACGCAACCCCTCCTAGACCACGTGTGCAGAAAGAAAAACCTGCACTACGCTGTGGCACCCAGTAACACAAGAATGAACGTATGCGTGTCACACGCAGCCTAGAATGACCTCTGAAGGGGTAGGCTACACACGGGGCAAGCACAGATGTTAGATATGTGCATGACTCGCCGTCTGCCAGGTAAAAGAGCGTGAAAAAGGAGCGCGTTTGATTGGCAACACCCCCGCCAAAAGAAGATTTGTACGCTGTCTGAGGAGACAGGAAAACAGTAGAAGGGAACACTGTTTGAGGGAACAGGCCCAGGTAAACCAGTAAAAGAGGAAAAAGAGAAAAAGCTGTCAGAGGTAACAGGGAATACGAACTTGAAACGCCGTGAAGTAAATCGCGTGTGAAACGACAAGAAGTACAGAATTCACCCACTCGCTCTCCACGAAAAGCACGTACAAGGAAATGGTGTTCTACACGTACCTTTTATACAGGCCCACACGTCCAGCGTCACTTACGCGGCGTGTACGCGCTAGGGCCATTTCCACCAATTACATGCTTTGTCAATGCCGCGTGTACGCGCTAGGCCCATTCCCACCAATTACACGCGATGACACTCTGACGTGCTGTCCAATAACACGCGATGACACTCTGACGTGCAGTCTTTCCATGTGTGCTCTGTCATCACGTGCTGTGTGGGAAACACCCGTGCGGGTCACGTCACAGACACGCTTACGCGCTGAGGGACTTTGGTCCAATAGAATCGCTTATGCGTGCTGACGCACTTACGCGCTAAGGGCCTTTCCTCATATTTCACGCTGACGTGCAGACTTTTCACGTGCCAAATCACTCCGTATCAAGCTGGCCACGCGTATGCACACGGAAGACCACGCTCCTGCCCAGAAGGCCGAACTACTGCCCCACGGAGCCCCGAGCACGCTCCCACCTGCCATCTGCTGCTGCCTGACTGCCTGCTGCCCACGTGCACTGCCATTTGCTGCCTGCACATCAGCCAGGGGTGCTGTTGCTGTGACCACCCCTGCTGGAACCGAAGACTCCCGACTGGTATTCCATCGCTCCACAGCCCAGCCCCAGGACCCAGTTGCCCACCCACTCCTGCCTCTGGGGTTGTCATGTCGGGGCAAACACCATCTGTGACCACTGACAACCCCCGGCCAGAGAGGCAGAGGGGCACCAGCTTCAGTGCCACCGAAGTTGGTGTCCTGGTGGAGCAAGTCCTGGGGCAGTATGATGCCCTCTTCGGAAGTTCCCGCGCCGACAAGGAAGGACGGACTCGGATCTGGACTGACATCGTGACTGCCATCAACGCGGAGGGGGTGGCAGTCCGCGACTTCCAACATGTCAGGAAGCGCTGGGAGGACTTCAGTTCCAGGACCCTGAACAAGGCCCGGCGCCTCTTGAAGGCAGCGGATGCCAAGGGGCGCCGGGGCCACTTGTCGGAAGAACAGATGAGGGTCCTGGAACGCATATCCCCAGCGCTCCACCTCCAGGTCCTGGAGAAGCAGACCCGTCTGGAGTCGAGCGGTGAGTGTACATGCATCCTGATTGTGAGCAGTGCGTGTGGTGATTATTCGGTAGTGTGCAGGTTGCACATCTGTTTGTATGGGGTCGAGTATGGGTGGGGGTGTCCAGGGCTGTGGGGCTGACACATGCGAGGGCTGTAATGTGTGAGACATGGATGGTGCTTGTGTGTGTAGGCTTGCATGCCAAATTCAGTTGTGCGTGCACACATGTTTGGATGAATGTGTATTTAAGTAGACATGTCCGTGATGTCACGCATGTATGTTGTTTTCGGCTGCATGTATGAGCACTGTGTACATGTGCATGTGTGTGTATTTGACAAGGGTGCAACAGTGATGCACCATGGATGCATGTGACAGCGGTATGTGGAAGCCTGATTGGCAGATGTGACATGGATGCCCGTCTGAACAGTGCGACACTTGGCAGAGGTGTACACATGCATGCAAGTGTGGTGGTGTGTGTACATGTGTGGTGCACTTCCTGTGTTGCATGTGATGTCTGGGTCACCTTTGGCTGCTCATGCTGTTGTATGTGTATGGATGGTGGTGGCAGTTGTGATATGGCTGTGGTATGGCTCATGTGTGCGAGTTGCAATGACATGTGTGTTGGGGATTGTGATGACATGTCTGAGGTTTGCCAATGCCACTCATGTGCAACTGTCATGTGTGTATGTGTCCATTGTACAGTGCCCTGATGCCTGTGTTTTGTTTCTCCCTGTCTGCAGTGTCAACTGATGAAGAGGGCGGAGAAGGTGCTGTGGGGCACAGCGGCGGGGATCCCACCGCCAGCCGGAGACGCAAGGCCCGGCTCCCCTCCCGTGTTGTCATCTCGTCGGGGAGTGAGGAGTCCGGTGCCGCGTCCCAGGCCGCAGCTGCCGGGGGGAGGTCCAAGAGGCGGAGGTTGGAGTTGGACTCCTCGGCAGCAGAAGGGGCAGCTGGGACCCCACAGGGCCCAACAGGGTAAGATGGCACGGAGTCATCCAAGTTGGTGGGGGGTCTGGTGGAGGAGGAGGCCGTGCAAGCACCAGAGACGGGGTCTGGAGGTGGGGATCCCACTGGTGCTAGTGGTGCAGTCCAGGACCAGGGACAGGAGGCAGCACAGGCCGCCGCGGAGGTGCCTGTGTGCAATCCTGTCCCCGATCCTGTCCCTGTATCATCTTGCACCAGCAGGGATGCCTACGTCCAGACCCGTTTTCAGGCAGGGGATGAGCTGACGTCAACTGGCCTTCCTCTGCCTGCGGACGTGGCTATCCAGGTCCGAGTTGAGCCTGTCCTGGCTGGTGTGGCGTTGCGTCAATGGGCCATGCGAGGTAACCTGCAGTCTTTTCATGGAGAGACTGCACGTCATCTCGAATGGCTCGTTGACCACGTCAGCCTGCTGGGACAGGTCACCCAGACCGGATTCCTCCGTCTGATGGGGCTTGCTCCGACCCCCTCCTCAACTGGACCCCTACGCGCCAGTCGTCCTCTGTGCCATCTTCCCACCCATCAGTCACCTGGGTGCCCTGTGGAGCTGCCTCTTACAGTGCGGCCAGGCTGGTGGAGGAGGCATCCCTGCCACAGTCGGGAGTCGGACGTCCAGCAGGGGTGGCCACATCAACAACTGCACCCCAGCCGGCGGAGGATGTGCAGGCAGCAGGAGGCAGTGCACGGGCAGAGGCAGAGCAGCAGCAGCAACATGGTGGGAGCCATGAAGGCTCGGGGCCTTCGACATCGGAGGGGCAGGCATCGGCCGGAGGGCAGGAGGACCCAGGACAGAGAGTGTCTTCCGTGTGGCAGCGGTTGGGCCACGCCATAGGTGTGGAGCGGCGGCGGGCGGAAGAGGCGCGGCTCACAATGGTCAGGGCGGAGAACTCCATGCGGAGGGCCCTGAGGCGGGACGAGTGCCTCGAGGCAATCCGCAGGGGGTTGGAGGAGGACACGGCGTCGTCCCTGCGGACCCTCGGGCCATGGAACTGGACCGCCTCCGGGACATCGAACAGGAGTTCGATGATGCCCTGGCCCGGAACACCACGGAGTGAGCCGCTGGACTTGCCCGCCGCCTTTGTATATAGTTCTTTAGTTTTAGGTTTCCTTTGTTTTTTCTTATGATTTGGAGTCGACGTACACTGCTCCACTTTTTGTATATAGTTGCTTTTTAGTTAGGTTTTTTTTTAGGTTTCCTTTGTTCAGTTGGGCTCATGGACCCTTTCGAGTTTTTTACATAGTTCTTGATTTGATAGATAATTTTTTTACATTTGACTTTGGAGGACATTTTTTTGGATTATGATTTGCAGTTCTTTATTTTTATGCGGACATGCAGCTTGATTTTTTTTACTTCCCATTGTAGTTTGTTTCATTTCTTTAGCATTCTTTCTTTTTTTCAATACAATTTTGTTTTCATGCTTCACTGTGTGGTATCATCTCATTGGATTCATGCATGTCATGTTGGGTGTTTTCCCATTCAATTGCAAACATTGTGTGTGACGGACATGGGTTCATTAGCTTCATGAACATTGGGGGTGTGACATGTAATTTCCATTCCCATGTGGGTGAATGGGTTACTTGGTAGGGCTTTTTGGCTGTGGAGGCTGACCATAACGCACATGATTGGGGATTGTGAGGACCTGGTGGAGGGTGCCCCTGCACTGCTGGGTGGTGGGGGTGGTGGGAGACATGAGTGGGGGCCTGGTGGAGGGTGCCCCTGGTGGCTGGGGGGTGGGGGTGGTGGGAGACATGAGTGGGGGCCTGGTGGGGGCTGCTCCTGGTGGCTGGGTGGTGGGGGTGGTGGGAGACATGAGTGGGGGCCTGGTGGAGGCTGCCCCTGCACTGCTGGGGGGTGGGGGTGGTGGGAGACATGAGTGGAGGCCTGGTGGGGGTTGCCCCTGCACTGCTGGGGTGTGGGGGTGGTGGGAGACATGAGTGGGGGCCTGGTGGAGGCTGCCCCTGCACTGCTGGGGGGTGGGGGTGGTGGGAGACATGAGTGGGGGCCTGGTGGGGGTTGCCCCTGCACTGCTGGGGGGTGGGGGTGGTGGGAGACATGAGTGGGGGCCTGGTGGAGGCTGCCCCTGCACTGCAGGGGGGTGGGGGTGGTGGGGGACATGAGTGGGGGCCTGGTGGAGGGTGCCCCTGGTGGCTGGGTGGTGGGGGTGGTGGGAGACATGAGTGGGGGCCTGGTGGAGGCTGCCCCTGCACTGCTGGGTGGTGGGGGTGGTGGGAGACATGAGTGGGGGCCTGGTGGGGGCTGCCCCTGCACTGCTGGGTGGTGGGGTGGTGGGAGACATGAGTGGGGGCCTGGTGGAGGGTGCCCCTGGATGGTGGGGGGTGGGGGTGGTGGGAGACATGAGTGGGGGCCTGGTGGAGGGTGCCCCTGGTGGCTGGGTGGTGGGGGTGGTGGGAGACATGAGTGGGGGCCTGGTGGAGGGTGCCCCTGGTGGCTGGGGGGTGGGGGTGGTGGGAGACATGAGTGGGGGCCTGGTGGAGGGTGCCCCTGGTGGCTGGGGGGTGGGGGTGGTCCTAGACATGAGTGGGGGCCTGGTGGAGGGTGCCCCTGGATGGTGGGGGGTGGGGGTGGTGGGAGACATGAGTGGGGGCCTGGTGGAGGGTGCCCCTGGATGGTGGGGGGTGGGGGTGGTGGGAGACATGAGTGGGGGCCTGGTGGAGGCTGCCCCTGCACTGCTGGGTGGTGGGGGTGGTGGGAGACATGAGTGTGGGCCTGGTGGGGGCTGCCCCTGGTGGCTGGGGGGTGGGGGTGGTGGGAGACATGAGTGGGGGCCTGGTGGAGGGTGCCCTTGGTGGCTGGGTGGTGGGAGTGGTGGGAGACATGAGTGGGGGCCTGGTGGAGGGTGCCCCTGGTGGTTGGGGGGTGGGGGTGTTGGGAGACATGAGTGGGGGCCTGGTGGAGGGTGCCCCTGGTGGCTGGGGGGTGGGGGCGGTGGGAGACATGAGTGGGGGCCTGGTGGAGGGTGCCCCTGGTGGCTGGGTGGTGGGGGTGGTGGGAGACATGAGTGGGGGCCTGGTGGGGCTGCCCCTGGTGGCTGGGTGGTGGGGGGAGACATGACTGGGGGCCTGGTGGAGGGTGCCCCTGGTGGCTGGGTGGTGGGGGTGGTGGGAGACATGAGTGGGGGCCTGGTGGGGGCTGCCCCTGGTGGCTGGGTGGTGGGGGTGGTGGGAGACATGAGTGGGGGCCTGGTGGGGGCTGCCCCTGGATGGTGGGGGGTGCGGGTGGTGGGAGACATGAGTGGGGGCCTGGTGGATGCTGCCCCTGGATGCTGGGGGGTGGGGGTGCAGGGGGACATAAGTGGGGGCCTGGTGGTGCTGCCCCTGCACTGCTGGGGGGTGGGGGTGGTGGGAGACGTGCATTGTTGATCAGTAGTGCAAGGTGACATGTGGGTTGGCTGCGGGGCATGCCCATGGTGGATGGGCTGCTTGCGGGACATGAGCAGGGGTGCAGGGTAGTCCCCCGTGGTGTGGGCTGCCTGCAGGGGCCGTGGAGGTTGTCGAGCGTACACCTGGGAGGACCCACACGGCCAATTCACGTGTAGTACTCCCCAGAACCCCTGGAATTCACATACCCTGCTGGAATCGCATGTGGAACTTCCTGCGCACCCATGGAATACACGTACCCTGCTCGCACAGGGCCAATCGCGTGTGGAACTTCCCGCGCACCCCTGAAATACACGTACCCTTCTGAAATCGCGTGTGGAACTTCCCGCGCACCCCTGAGATACACGTACCCTGCTGAAATCGCGTGTGGAACTTCCCGCGCACCCCTGAAATACATGTACCCTGCTGATATCGCGTGTGGAACTTTCCGCGCACCCATGGAATACACGTACCCTGCTCGCACTGGGCCAATCGCGTGTGGAACTTCCCGCGCACCCCTGGAATACACGTACCCTGCTGAAATTGCGTGTGGAACTTCCCGCGCACCCCTGAAATACACGTACCCTGCTCGCACTGGGCCAATCGCGTGTGGAACTTCCCGCGCACCCCTGGAATACACGTACCCTGCTGAAATCGCGTGTGGAACTTCCCGCGCACCCCTGAAATACACGTACCCTGCTTGCACTGGGCCAATCGCGTGTGGAACTTCCCCCGCACCCCTGTAATACACGTACCCTGATGAAATCACGTGTGGAACTTCCCGCGCACCCCTGAAATACACGTACCCTGCTCGCACTGGGCCAATCGCGTGTGGAACTTCCCGCGCACCCCTGTAATACACGTACCCTGATGAAATCACGTGTGGAACTTCCCGCGCACCCCTGAAATACACGTACCCTGCTCGCACTGGGCAAATCGCGTGTGGAACTTCCCGCGCACCCCTGAAATTCACGTTCCCCGCTTGGCGTTTGCTGTTTGCCAGCCCGGTGAACTGGTCCAGGGTTAGCGCAGCCCTTTGCGATGATTTAGCGATTTTGATGGCTTTTCCTTGCGCGAGGGCGTTCTTGGGGGCGTTACTGGCGCTGCTGCAGGGTCGCTGCGATTCTCTGCGCCACGGCTGGTTTGGGAGCCTAAAATCCATGAATACGCTGTGCGCGGAAATCGGTTTTAGCGCACGTTCCTGGCGCACACAATCACACGCGGACACTCTGAATTACCCTCTCTGTCACTTAAGAGATTTGCATATAATTTAATTCTGTAAACTCTATGAATATGTTCTATAGACTAACTAGCAGAGAATATACCCTATTAATGATAGCAATGCTAAAACTAGTGGATTTGGCTGGTGTCATTACCATTTTCAGAGTTTAATGAGAATGTGTCCAGAGAAGCTGCTTATTCTTCACAATAACATCACATATGAAGAGGAAGATTTGTTTTGCACACAATTTGTGCTGAAAAAATAAGCTTGAGAAAAATAATTAGCTAGGGATTGCTTGTGCCAATTAGCATTTTTAGAATTGTTGTGATCGATATTTATGAGCTGAAAGTTGCTGGACAGAGTAATTCTGCACAGAAATAAACGTTAGGACGAGCACATCTGTTGTGGAAGTGGAATAATGGAGTTACCTGCTTGCACACTGGTTGCCTTATTTGCACAGATAGGAAGGTTATTCATATATGAAGCTGCCAATTTGCACATGTTCTCATTATTTGAATATATGCATATAAGGGTGGTTTAGAAATGTTGTGTCTGGAACTTGTCAATGTTAATTGTTATGTGGAGTACCTATGTTTAAAAAACTTGCATATGTAGCTGCGTATTTGCACACTACTTTTGCACAGAAAAGAAGACCTCTTTCATCCTATTTGCACTTTATTCGCTGACCTGTGCAGAAAAAAGAGGATTATTGTTCAGTTTTACAGTTTGGGATATATGTCTAGGAAAGTATGAACTCTATAGACACCATTGGCATTGGAAATGTGGATAATTCTATGTGAAATCTGCTTATTTGCACATGATTTGCTTATTTGCATAGAAAGGAGGACCAATTCATAAGAAGCTGTTTATGTGTATTGTTAGACAGACATGGTATCAAGAGAGAAACAGACTCAAAGATAAATGTTTCAGCACCTTTATTTAATTAAGTTATGTGGATTGGTGTAATACCTAATTGGCCCTAACTCTAAAGGTATTGTTCCCTCAACTGATCTTTCTAAGGGCTGTCGAAGTCCAAAATAAAAATACATCTGTGTCTAAACGTATGGTTGCCCAGACTCTTTGATAAAAATGTGTTAGGAAGTCTTCCTAAAGTAAACATAGTGGTTTAACAAAAAAAAGGAAATGTAAACAACAACTGGTTTCAGGTAGTCTTACCGATAGGTGTGTTGTTTTGCCAGTTCAAAATAGTTCAACTCAAAAGGGTTTCCCTTGGAACATTCCATGTAGGGCTCTTGCAGTAAGTCAAAGGAGTTTACAATGCCTCTGGGTCTCTTGGTGTTCCCTTCCCCAAGCTTCGATCTTTCCAGTTCCAAACAAAAAGACACAGTCCCTGTTAGGCCTCTCAGTGTTCCCTTTCCCAAGCGAAGGCTTCTCTGCACAAAGTACAACAATGACTTTATTGGGCATTTTAGGGTTCCCATCGTCAAGCTCATGCCTCTCTAATTTCAAACACAAGTTCAGCTTGTCAGGATGTACCTTTTCCTTATATACATTTCCTTTCACATACAATCCTTCATGGAGTAGAATCAGACTTTTGAAACCAGGCTCTTTGCTCCTCCTAAGCATGACCACTCTGATCTTTCGCTCCTTTCTTTATTTCTTGCACTTGTTTTCCTTTTAACCTTTTATCTTCAGGTGCTTCCAGAACCCCTTTTATTGCTCTGTGTTTCTTTCACTCTGTCGTGCACACTTGCACCTTATTTTGCTTTACTTTCTCTGTGTTGTGCCTCTTGCACACTTCCTTTTTTCTATTGTGCACACTTGCACCTGTCTGTTTCCTTATTGTGCCTCTTGCACACTTCTTTCACTCTTGTTGTGCAACTTTGCATCTTATTTTGCTTAACCTTCTCTGTCCGTTTCCTTATCATGCTATTTTCTCTGTGTTGTGCCTCTTGCACACTTCCTTCTTTCTATTGTGCACACTTGCACCTGTCGGTTTCCTTATTGTGCCTCTTGCACACTTCTTTCACTCTTGTTGTGCAACTTTGCATCTTATTTTGCTTGACTTTCTATGTCCATTTCTTTATTGTGCCTCTTGCACACTTCACTCTTGCTTCCGCTCTGTGCTGCTTTACAAAATGTTGTCTTTTCTCCCTTTCCACTCCAGCCAACTGCACGCTCCCAGGTTTCTCTCTCTCACTTGTTTGAAACTTACCAGGTAGCGTAGCATAGACAAACTGTCTTTCCTCGATGCAGTTGGTTGATGTTAGGGTCTAACCACCTGCCTCTGCAGACACCCTTGAAACCAGCACACATCCCAAGGGAATGTGCACTTCGCTGAACACTGCCAGCAGGATGCAGGCTCCCTTGCTCTGGCTCCCTGGAGACACGGCTCCTAGCACACTGGAGCCCCTGACGAACATGGGGCCAGCGTCTCGGCATGCCATTGTCCTACGGATCCTCCAGGCTTCTCTTCCTGCAGTTTGCTGCTACTTAGCTCCTCTGGTCCAGTCAGCATCCCCAGCTCGCTCTCTGATTCTGGCAGAACCACCCTTTTTATACTGCGAATGTGAGTCAATTGTACAGTTGGGGAAAAGTATCTGACCTTGCCTGACTCTATAAGTGGGGCAATTCAAGGGTGTTAGATGATAAGCCTTACTTTGTATCCCTATGTTGTTTCCATGGGTAATCTTCATTGCTTCCGGTCGCCTATTCCTTGTCCCAGTACTTATTGGAAATGGGGAGGGGAAGATGGGGTGTGACTGGAAATACCCCATTAATGCTGAGGGAGAGCTTGCTGGTGCATACTTGGGAAGGGGGGAATACCATGTCTCACCCTCGGGTATCCTCATCCCAATCCGCCGTCACCCTCCACTCAGGTGATCCTCCCTCACTTGTCCACCCTCAGGGTCGGGATCCAAAAACGTTGGCCCTTCCCTGTCCACCTGAATGGAAGATCCCGGGGGAGTAGGTGGGAGAATACCATAAGATTTCTCACAGTATTTTATTTGTTGCTTTTGAATAAGAAATTATCATCATTTTATACATTTGAATGTGTTGTTACGTGTCTAGAAAGGTAGTCTAACAATGTGTGTTTTCTGCAATATATTTAAGTATTAATGTGTTTAATGTTCATAATAATTTTGGAGTATATGTGTTAACTTGATCGTATGGTTTTTGTGTAAGGTTGACTGATTTCAGCCAGAATAATAATGCAATATTAAAAACGAAATAAGACAAGTGAACATTAATTCTAGAGCCATTGCAATATGCATAGAAAGATAAATCAATTATTTTAGCTATAATTACTATAATATACTATAGATCATAAGAAAAACATATCTGCACTCAAAATGCACCACTATCTAAAGCAATTAGGCATCCTATAATAGAAAGTTAAAAAAAGAGTATTGATGCTCTCACTGAGGACTAGTGGGTAAACAATCATCTAGTAAGTATACTGTAAAATGCTAAGTAAGAAGTAACTCATCTCTACTTACATATATTGACGCCTGTTCAATGTGGTCTTCGAGCTATAACCACTGGGAGAGTTATCAGGGAGGATGTGCTAGAGGCCCATTAATTGGAGAAGGAGTGGAGAAGAGAGGTCCAAGTGGTGGGCAGCAGTAAGAGAATTTGCGACAGGGAAGCGAAGAAGTCTCAGTGGAGTGTTTGGAACAGACTGGAGGGGGTCAGCAAGTGAGTGCACCTCAAGATAGTTGGCTGTGTGGTTGAACAACCCTGTTGAGAATTTTAGAGTAGGAGGGAAGAAGAGAGACAGGTTTGTAGGATGAAGTTTGGTGGGACTCAGAATTCGATTTCTTTTGGAGGAGTATGGCTGTTTGGCAAAAGGTTGGGAAGATATCAGTTCAGAGAGTGAGAGCTTTAATAAGGCAGAAAGGTGAATGGAGGTGACATGTGCAAGTTGTAGTAAACATTTGTGTTGCAAAGGGGTACATTGGGCCAGAGGATAGTTTGGCAGAGTAATGGATGGGTAGAGGTTCAGTTGAGCAGTTGTGGGAAAAGAGGGGTAGAGAGGAGGGTGTGGGGATGATGGAAGGATAGCAGAAGGAGGGAGGAAGAAGTAGAGATAGAAGGGTGGACAGGTTGTCACTTATTTTGGTGATTTTAGTGGAGAAGTAAGAGGCAAAGTCATCGGAAGAGAGGGAGGAGGACACTGAATGGTTCTAATGGGGAGGTATGGCAGGGAAGGTCTTTGATGGTTTGTGAGGATGTGAGCGGATAGAGTAGAGGAGATTAGTGCAAAGACTGATTTCGGTGTATCGAGAGCTCTATTCAGCTTCAGTAGGGAGGCACTATAGGCAGCAAGGAAAGTGGGGGATCAGTCTTTCCAACAGCAGTATAGGCAACAATGCATGGTAGTTCTCAGCATCTGAACAACTGGTGACATTCATTTTTGAGGATACCAGAGGGAAGGGGTAAAAGAGCAGACAGAGTAGTGCGTGAATATGCACATTTAGTATTATTTGTTTAGGTTGTGTCACCATAATTCGACTCCACATGTATATCGGAATATTGGTACTCGATTTCTATGTCTCAAATATGAATTTAGTTATTTTCGGGATTTTCTTTCTTTTGATAAATTTTATTATGTTTGTGGGATTTTTAAGCATTTTATATGCCAAATAATTGACGTTCATATAGAGATGTACGCAGGTGCATTACATTGGTTGATTGATGTAAACATAGTACCCGATTTGCAGACTTTCATTGTCTTTCTAGGCCAGATGATGACCAGTGTATACTCTGGAAATTTAAGGAACAGTACTAAACTAACTTTGCATCTGATGCTGGAACATAGATCATTATTTTCACAGGTCATGGGTGTATGTGGCCTTACTGTGTAACATATTGTAAGACAAATGATGAATGTCTTTATTGGACACAGTAATTCCACTAACTAACCAGCAAATTATCCTATCACATGTTACCAGAATATAATAAAACTACAATATTTTCTACTGACTGTGATAGTCTCCTATAATGATGTTAAATCATTCCTAAGTTTGATGAGCTAGGTCTTATGCAGGGCACGATTTGCAGTTCTCTTAAATTATTAAAGGTAATTAAAATATTGTTCTCAATTGTCCATGCTATACGTCAAAAGGAGAATTTCAAAATGCACCTGTCACCATAAGGCACCCCTTGTTGCAGTTGTTGTTCCTTGAGTCTTGATCAGCTCTGTTCTATAGGTATTGCATATCATTTTATAAGTCATACATTCATGAAGAAACACAGAGTTGTAGATCTTTCCCAACAGTGTGATGCCTTTAATTGGTATTACATGGCATTGGCCTTTCTTAATTCAAAGTTTTCATTGAGATATCAAATGTAATGGTCGTAGCCATTGCATAATGGATTTCTGAGACACAACCTAATCTCTGTTGTCATAGAAGGTCAGATGCTGTGTGAGTTAGGAAATTCCTGGAGGTGAAATGGAGAGTGAAGTATTTGGTTTCTGTATTTGTGCTATTGCACTCTTCAAGTTTCCATTCTAACAGAGGACTGAGACTCAGAATGTAAATGCCAACTTTTGTTCATTAACAATAAAACTGTGAGAAGGTTTCAAAGACAGAAGTACGGATAGTTGGACCACCTACCAGTTGTGCCTCTGCTCACTCCAATACATGTTCCACTTGTTGTTAGTGAACACAGCACTGAAGTACTAAACAGCAGAGTTAGGTTCTTCTCTTTATGTTTGAGAATGGTTTCTTTCAGCCAACTATTGTAAAAAGCACTAACAGGGCAGAGGAACAAAAAGAAGAGTGTCCAACATACCTTCTGAAGATCAGAGAAGTCACTCTATGTACATTTTGGACTTCTTTGTGATTTCTCATCACTGAAGGAGTAAGGCCCCAGGGTGCCAACTCTAAACAATGTGTTTTACTGGCAGGATCAGAAAGATTTCCCAAATGTTATATGTGCTACTCCTCCTCCAATTAGTATGTTGTAACCTCCAAAAATGATCTTCCACCCACCAATTTAAACTACAGTCCCTCCCCTTGGAGCACTCCCTTTCCTCACTACACAATAGTCACACCAATGGTAAATCTCATATACCTGTCTACTCTTCTAATTAATCCCCACATATTATCTCACTATCAACCTATCCCCTTTGAACCACTTCACCCCCATTTCAGCATTAATGCGTCCGCCACTCTTCCCCTTTTATATCCCACCATCTACAAAGGAAAATTCTAAACTGGCCCCTTGGGCCCACACCTAACTGAATTCCAGTCAATCATTCTCTCCCTTGTTTCTCCACAGCACTGCTGTTTAATCCAGACCTTTTCAGTCTGAAACATAATGCTGTGTTTCCCTTTGACTACTGCTATTGCTTTCATACCTTCAGTACTTCTATCCCTACTCCCCTGCCTCACCCTCAAAGATCAGTCTCTTCAAAAGGGAAATGCGATGTCAACTCTGTGAGTGTCAAAATGTCCAGTCTATCCGCTCTTCTCCTCATCTTTAAGAATGCCTTCCTCTCCTCTACCATGGTGCTTGATTCGGACAAAGCATCCTACTTCACCAATCTAAATACCACTCTATGATCTCACCCATACACATGTTCCTCCACATTGTAAGCCATGCTCACTCTTTCCTGTTCTCATTCTATCTCTTATTCCCTCTCCAGTAAGAACTTTGCTGATTATTTCTAAATGAAATATTTTAAGACACTGCTGAATACCCACTGACTCACTTGCCCAACAGATCGCCAAGAAGATTACAACACCCACCTGCTCTTGCACCTCTCCCATTCTCTAGGAATCTGCTGCAAAGTGGTCCCCAACAAGTCCATGACTTATCCAAACTCTCTTGCCAATTGCTGGCCTGTATCTTTCCACGTAAACTATTCTAAAATCTTTGAAAGGCTTGTCTTTAACAGGATATCTACCTACTTAGGCACCAATGAACACCAAGCCCCTATCTGATCTGTATTTTGCAGCCAGCATCCTAATAAATCGACCCTCAACCATGTCTGTAACATTCTGACCTCTGTTCACCAATGAAAATATGTCTCTATCCTCGTCCTTTTGGATTTATCTACCACCTTTGATTCAGTGAACCACTCTTATCTTCTTCAAACCCTTACTGATATTTCACCCAAGGCAATGCTCAGGAGTGGGTAACTTCCCACATCTCCAATCAAAGCTTCTCCATTTTGTCTAACACTGAAACCCCGGATCCAACCTCCCTCCAGATTGGCATCCCACAAAGGTATGTTCTTGGCTATTTACTATTTATTCCCTACACCTCCTTACTCAATCAACTGATATCCTCCTTTTGGTTCTCCAGCTATCTCTACAGGGAAGACACGTACATCTTCTTCTCTTTTCCTGCCTTTACAGCTGGCCTTTACTGCTGGCCTCTCTGCTTGCATATCTGCTACTCTCACTGTACTCCATCACTTTAAGACTGGAAAGCACTTAGTTGTTTTATGCTTAATTCTTTCAAGACCAAATTGATCTAACTCCCTGTCTCCAAGGATCTACACCTCCCTCCCACCCCCCTGCTTTCTACCTGACTTACTCTCCCCCTCCTCCAAGGAAAGAAACCTTGTCGATGGTGAATGTAACCTTCACCACTTTATTACTTCTACATCTAATATGGGCATGAGTAACCGGCTTAATACAATGAAAACTCAGCCCTTCTCACTTATAATACTACCAAAGACATTATACTGACCTTGGTACTCATTTACCTCAACTACTGCGAAAGCTCATCCTTGGCCTTCTCCACTGATCATTCTCCCACTTGATGAAGTATATAGCTTCCCCACCCATGCACTCTGCGATCTTCTGTGATCTTCTACCACCTTGAAACCCTGCCTCCATTCAGGTTGGCTCTCCATGAATAACCAGTCCATCTTTAAGTTCTTACTGTTTTTTTTTCAAATCATTGCTCTCCTCATATGGTGCTCTACTACACCCTAAATATAACCACCATTGTGCTGCCTTCACTCGCTCTGCTCCTTCTCCATTCTTTCCTTGGACCAGTGGAACACCCCTCTGCATGTTAAAAATGCACTGTCCATTCACTACATTAAATGGCACTCAGGCTGCACCTCCTTAAACCACTCTACCTACTCTACCTACTCCAACATTCTCCCACTCCCTGACTACCTTACATCTAATCCTATTGTACATAATAACTTTTATGGAGGCAATCCTCCCAGACCACTGTCTCTTATCTGTCTGTCTTGTCACCTGTTTATGTGCAGTAAAATCATTATCACCCAGTGGCCCATTCCTCTCTTGTTGCTCACTTACTCTGCTGCTAAAGTAAAGACAATGGGCCTCATTAAACGTTAGGCGGACCGGGAATGAACAGTGCCGGTAAGGAACTGGCACTGTTCATTCCGGGCCGCCTCATTGCGAAGTATGCAGCGGGTCCCGCAGAGGACGTCTGGTCAGACTAGGCGTCCTTAGCGGGATCCGCTAGCAGACCAGGATGCTAACAATGGGCCCGTCATTAACAGGCCCGTTGTTTGCATCCTCCCTATTCCCATTGAGCCTTATAGGGGCTCAAATGGGAATGGGGATGTACCGGGTCCCGGGAAAGGGAATTACCGCGCCCTCCAAGGTCGGAATGGCCCAGTAATTCCCTAATCCTGGAACCCAGACCCGGTATCTGGTTTGGGGGTAGCCATGCCGCTAAAAGCGGCATGGCTACCTCCAAACTCGTAATGAGGCCCAATGATTCAGTATTGCCCTATCGACTGTTTATTCTTTGTGTGCTTCTAAGGGAAACGTCATGTATCCTCAATGAATCCAAACATGAATATTTGTGCTGTATGCAAAAATAAACACATTCAAGAAATGTAAAACACTATGGGCCTCATTATGAGGTCATTATGAGGTTGGCACTAACCCTGTTACACTGAATCTGGCACCTGTAAGTCCCCATTCCCATGTCCCATAGGACTCTATTGGAGTGGGGAGATGGAAGCATCGGCACCGTTGCTAAAAGTGCTGGTGCTTCTGTGATAACACTGCTTACCGGGGCCGCTGCGCCCACAAGGGTCAGTCCTGTCAGTTGCAGCAGCCCCGTCAGGTTCAGCGGTCAATGAGGCCCTATATGTCTAAAATTGTGGCTTTCATGGAAAGGCAGGAATCACACATGGAAACTTTGGTTAGGTCAGGGGTAGAACCACCCTCTAAAAGATCAGGGAGGTATGTTTAAGGGGACACTCAGTCACCAGAACACTAAGGTCCATCAATGGTATTCGCCTAGAACCAACTAAATACTCAAAGCAGACATTTGGTGGGCTGGCTTACTGCTCCATGTCAGCAAAACTTCGGAATTCACTCCCAAAGGACATTTGAGAAACAGATCACCTAAAATTCAGGCAACTGCTAAAGACATGGCTCTTTAACTCACAGTGCTAAATAAGAAATACTGTTGAAGAGCAGCAACCAACACAGCACAAGATAAATCACCCAAAACAACTGAAACTGTATGACGCAAAACATAGCTACACAACAAAGCAACTAACACAAACATCCACCATATAAGAATACAATCCCTCCCAGACCAACTTAACCAACATAAAAAACTACGCCAAGATTTTTCCTCTTTTAATATTGATGGGAACTCCATTCAAGTCTCGAAGGATGTAAAAACCCTTGGTTTCTATCTGGATTCCACATTATCCTTTGATAAACAGGTCAAATCCCTTACTTCCTCTACTGCTTACACTTGCAAGCTTCTCAGAGGGGGTAAGCCCTTCCTCTCTGACAATAGCTGCTTCATCTTAGCCAGAGCCTTAATACTCTCTAGAATTGACTACTGTAATGCCCTATACAGTGGTGCAAATAAATCCACTATCCTAAAGCTCCAAACACTACAGAACAATGCCCTAAGAGCAGCCCTAGGCATAAATAAAAAAACTCACATCTCCTCTGTGAGACGCCAGCATAAATGGTTATCCACATCCAATAAAATAAACTCCAAAGAAGAACCCCCCTGAAACCTACCAGAACGGGGAATGACAACTGTCTGACCATTCCCAAATACGAGCTCACTACCATCGGTGATAACAGCTTTACTGTAAAGGCTGCCAAATTCTGGAATTCCTTGCCTCAAGAGTTGAGAGCTGACCAACCCTACACATACTTCAGAAAAAATGCTATAAAATACATCATCGCCACAGATCCTTAGCTCCCTGTACCTCTTGTGAACTGACCGTTCTCTGTAGAGACCTTAAACCTTGCACTAAATGTGTACTCAGCGCCACCCTCCAAAGATAACATGCTCTCTAGTCCTCCTGTGCACCTCCTAGATTACAAGTGAACTGAAGTGTTATACGAAGAACCTTATTTTGTAATATACATTTTATGTACATTGCTGAGTGATTATTTCTGTAATTTTTGGATATTTTATTCGTTGCCACTATTTTTTGTACACTGTGTCTATCTTGCAAGTATGTAATTATTGTATTCCATGCTTATGTTGTAACTTTGTAAGCTTTGCATTTCCATACTGCTGCGCCCTTTTACTTACGAGTCTGGTGCGCTTAACAAATGAATAAACAAACAAACAAACAAAAAATGCAGAGAAAGCACAAATGACACCCATCACTAACCCTACAAAACAATTTCCAATATCCTGCTTACTCACCTGCCAACACCAAACTAAACACACACTGAAATCAACCGAAGCAGAAATATAAGAGAACCACAAATGGCACACACTCTGCAATACCAAACTGAACCCAAACACACTACAGAAAACTAAAGCTCTGACACATAAACTGACACACACACACTCATACACCAAACACGACCTAACCTCTACCAACTACACAAAATCAAACCCAGCACACAGTGATTGTTTTTCTGAACTGAAGTTAGAAACAGCACATAAAAGCTCTCTAGCTCTCTCCCTCTCAGTCCCACTAACCCCATCCTAGTGCCCTTTATTTTCAAATCCACCAGGGTGACGGAGACCATGAAAATGGCAGCGGGGGGCAGTATAAATCAAAAAAGCATAATGTATAGCACAGATAGTTTAAATATTACACATGTTGGTGAAAAGGATGAGATTTAAGATATCTGATGAAAGTACTGTGACTTAGTCTCTCGTTTAACCTTAGGAAACAGGACTGTGGAAGCCATGAGGGCCAGGGATCACCACCCGAAATA
The DNA here is from genome assembly GCF_040938575.1 of Ambystoma mexicanum. Taxonomy (NCBI): domain Eukaryota; kingdom Metazoa; phylum Chordata; class Amphibia; order Caudata; family Ambystomatidae; genus Ambystoma; species Ambystoma mexicanum. Next base: position 409,499,891 of record NC_090923.1, on the reverse strand, counting down.
TAACATAGACCATAAGCAGGTAAAGAGGGGATTGCCCATGTTCTCCAGTCACTCCCTAACTATTATGATTAGCCTTATTCCACAGTGTCAACAACATGCTGCTCCAGTATAAAAAACAGAAACATCTGGGTAGCAACGTGATGATCATGTCCTTAAAATGTCTGATCATGGAAACGCCTTACAGGTCTCACATCAGCACCAAAGATATTTCCCAGGGAATTGTCGGCAAAACACCAGCTGGCACCAGATACTTGGATCCGCAGATGTTTGCAATTTATCAACATTATTTCACTAAAATGTAATACCTCCCATTAAACCATGTGCATTTTGAATGAACTTATACGTTTACGTAATGTTAACTAATGTTAAACACAATAAGAATAAGTGCTATCTTTCAAAAATTAAATTAGCTAATGCAAAAAAGTGTTTATGTTTAGGCAGGCTTGCAGCATGACAAATATTATGCAGTCTTATACAAATTATATTTTAAGATTCTGCACGGAGATGATAGGCAGTATTCTGTGACAAATCTGGACTATTCGTCCCTTCTCCCCAGAGGGGAGCCACCCCCTTTGAGGCTAGGGAGGTGAGCTGGCTAAGCAAGACCCTCTTTAGAGGTCTGGGAAAGTGGAACCTCACTGGGAGTGGCTCCCCTCTTGCGGACAAGGACTCCCATTCCTGTAAGTCCTGTAAGGAACTCCCAGTCCAGAGTACATTGTACGGCTACATTGGAACTGGGAAGACTTATTTTACTTGACTCTCCAAATAGTGACATTCCCTCAATCCCTTTGGCCTCAGGTAATGCTGGATCTCACCTGAACCCCACAGTCAAAGAGCACTGCTACAACCCTTTTGTTTGTGATGATGTACATAAAACAATGAGGAACATGGAATGGAGGAGAGAGAATCCTACGCAGAGGCTACGTCTGACGGGAAGACGTCATGGATGGGCAGAGCCATGCTAGGCCGCTGAGCCTGAGGTAGCATAGGACGTGAGCTGATTGCTAGCAAGATGTCGGTATTCTGGCGTAATGGACGCCAGCAAAGCCGAAGTCAAGAGAGAGAGACAGAGATGGTAAAGCGACCATCTTGCCTGGTGCCCCGACCACATGGAAGCCATGGTGGACCTGGGCCCTGTTAACAGAGGCCAAGACCAGACTGCAGAGGAGAGATCAGTTCCCCATTCTCCACATGAGAGGTGCATCAGCTGCCAAGCAGGGCAGAGCAAGGGAAGCAGACACTTCCAAAGAGATAGCCCCACTGAGAGCGGTGAACAGCTGCATCCAAGACTGAGAAAGCTGAAAAGGTTATGGGAGCCAGGTGATCCCGAGCGGGCCTACGCCAAACCGAGACCCTGTTCAATCAGGCTGAATTGAGGATGAAGGGGCTTTGGGAGCCATGGAAATATTAAGCATATAATGTAAGACTGGGAACAGAGAGGACCAGGAGGATTCCTGTGGCCAAATCAAAGAAAGGAAAACTTCCCAACACCAAATCAAATATGGTAGCCTTGCATCACGGAGACCCTTTGTCCATGCAAAAAAGGAAATGAGCTGGCACTGCATAAAGATGTGGGACTGGCAGTTCATAATCTGCAGAGAGGCTGGAAGACCACATTGTGAGGTATTGAAGAACTTTTAAAACTATCCCTTGGAAAGGGATCCCAGTAGCTGGGCAAAACCAAGGCACAGAGACTATTGCTCTGGTCCATATTTTTGTTGATTGATTGATTGTTTATTTGTATAGCGCCTATACACAATGTGTTTCGAAGTGCTTCAAGGAGGGAGGGAACAAGGGAGAATACAGTTACATTCTTACGGGTCCTTGAAACAAATTAGAATGTGAAAAGTAGAACTATCGTAATCATTTTTGATAGTACAAGTGCAAGAACAGTTAGGGGGAGAAAGAGAAGGGAAAAAGGAGACAAAACAAGTAGTAGCATTACTATGCCTGGCAACAATTGTTGCAGTGCAAGAGTTGCAGGAGGAGGGGGGGAAGTGGAGAGAGTGTGGAGGAGAGGAAACAAACAGGAGACTATCAAGAAGGTCAGACGACAATTCAGAGTAGTCTAGAGAGGGAAGGGGAGGAGAGGAACAAGGAGGGAAAGGCGGGTCATACGAGCTGCTATCAAAAGTCAGGGGACAATGATAGTAGTAAGTGCTATGAGAAGGAGAAGTGGCTGCAGGACAGGAGGGGGGAAGGGAGGAGGAGGGGCAGGTGGCTGATTGACAGGCAGCTACGACTTACTATGCCTGATGGCAATTGAGGTAATGCCAGCCTATAGACAGGAGATGGGTAAGAAGAGGGGGGCTGTGAAAAGCAGGCTCTACTAATTACTATGCCTGATGGCAATCGGGGTATAGCCAGATTTAGACAGGAGGAGGGTAAAGGATGAGGCGAATAAGGGGCAACCAAGATAGTCAGAGTGGGCAGTGGAGTATGGCAGAGAGAAAGGTTAGGGAAGTAGGGGCTTTTCGAGGGGGGGGGGCTCTATCACAGCACAGGGGCCAAGGGGGGTGAGGACTTGGAGGGAGGGGAGGCATGACACAAGGTAATGGGGGCAGGGGCACAGAGACAGTCACGGGGTGGGGGAGGTCGGGGAGGCATGACACACGGTAACAGGGGCATGGGGGCACAGAGACAGTCACAGGGGCGGGAGGGGAGGCATGAGGCATGTGATAGAGTGCCAGATAGTATTTAGGGTTTGGACTAAGCACTATTTCTTTGAACATTTGACAGGCCCCATTAGTTGTAGTTCGTTGGGTAGGGAAGTTTTCTCATAACGGTACGGCTAAATAGTTTTTTTTATACAAACACATTTGAACATGTCACGGCTTAGTCTCACTCCTTCATCTGGTTCACCACAATGTTTATTATTACAAGTTATTTAAATAAACACGTTTCCTTTTAACATTTACCCTTAAAATGGAGAGCTAGTTTGACCTCTGTTTAAACCTAATATGAATGTTTTTGATACAAGGAATGCATGTGTCAGCTTTCTGTAAAACAGACCTAATTATTAATCAGCCACTAAGCAATTAAAAGTGTTCAATAGGCACAGCTGTGTGTACCCAGGACAAATGCCTTGATACAAAATAAGAAAATAAAAGAGCTTAATCTGAGGAACATATTGGATTCAGCTCAATTTGGTGGACTTGGTATTTTTTAGAAACGAGCAAGGTCAACTCATTCAGAGGTCTGGTAAGCCAGTAATGGCAATTTCACAGGACAGATATCTAGGATAACATTTACTGTTGACCTGGCAGAACCAAAAGCTCTCTTGTAAAATGTGTATGTGTCCATTTAAGAGACCACTTGAAAAGGGTCTTTTGTTATGAAGAAAGCAGTTGTTTTTGTTGATAATATGACCCAAGAAACACATCCATTTCAATGTGCATTGGACAGTAAAATGTGCACTACAGAAATGGAATTAAATGATAAATATTAAAATACATTTTACACTCTGATTTTTGAAACATTCATTTAATTTGAAAACTGAAAATGTATCTGATTTCAGAGGTGCATTCCTAACCACATCCAAGTAAGAATCATATATTACAATATATTTAATAGATTTGCAAATGTTAATAACACTTTGATGCCAGCAGTCACAGAAGCATCAAGGTCACCACATAATGCAGAATGTTCTTGTGATCCTGAACCTATAGGCCTTGCCAATAGCACAGGTCATACAAGAAAATATAATGGAAAGACATGTTTCAGTCCAATTGAATCATAATTCTTGAGGGGAAACCTAATTCACAACTAATTACATGTCCTTTTGACTTAGTAAACTAAACCAAGCCAATTAAAGCAAAGAGGAGGCTTTAATGGCTGTCAGTGAATCGAATTGAATCATAATTCCTGAGGGGAAGCCTAACACTCAGCTAAATACATGCCCATTCAACAATGGTATACTAAACTGGGCCAATTAAATCATCAAAGAGGGGGAGCTTTCTTGGTGTAAGTGAAAGGAACCTATCCAAGATTAATGCATCAAATGATTCTGCATGGGTGTAGTTTGCTTAGTATGTAAAGTTAAACACATAGAAAGAGGTGGCCTTCAGTTTTTATTTGCAAGACTCAAAGGAAAAGAGCCCACCCTACAGTGGAGAAGAGGATTGGGGCTCTAATTGTAAGTAGCTGGTGGACATTCTCCTCAAGAAGGCTTTTTTTCAGAAGGAGCTGCATACAGAAACCTTAACCAATATAGACCCAGATTGCCTTAATGGGATTTCTAAGCAGGGAAGAAGACAGAAAGGAAGATTTTACTGGCTGGAGTAGCTGGCGATGTTGAGATCCCTACATGTCCCGGGCATTTCAAAGACAAACCAAAAGTGAATACAGTAAATGTAGATCATTTAGATACATTTCCCAAGAATATATTATAGTCCAGAGGGTAGATACAATTATTTTGGGCTACCCTTGTTTACAAGCAAAGCCACAAAAAGGTTTCCAGGCCTGCAAATTAAACTTTATGAAAGTATATTTAAAATAGATTGTGCTAGAATCCATAATTGTGCAGGGCACCTTAGTCTGTGACAGTAGCTATTACTCAATTAATTCCCTGGATTTTCATAGGAGCAAATTATATCTGGGTTTGCGAGCATGGTGTGTTATTATTATTCCAAACATGTTTCTAAAACACATGCATTTTATATATATCATTGCTTGGCCTTAAGGCTACTATTGATACTGTAGATTCATTAAGCATTGGAGTGACAAGTGATTGCTTGGCAGCAACAGAAAACACTTAAAACCAAGAAATATTAATATATCCTATCATGGGTTTTGAACAAATTCTAAATAATGACTAGCCATGGAGATAAAGCGTCTTTGGGAAGATAGAAAGGTTGAAGAGTCTTCATAAGAGGAAGGATATTGTCACAGAGCAAAAATTAAAAGTGGGGGAAATTAAGCGGGGAAAAAGACTATTGAGATCAAGACAGTTTTGAGCATGGCAATAGCATCATGATTACAAGACATCTTGGTATTAGGTGCGTCATATTATTGTCTTGAGCTGCCATTTGGGTAAGAGAAAATTGTGTTCAACTTGCATTAGTCCCTTGGCTTATTACTGGCTAAAATGCCTTTTCTTTATACGAGATAGCCATTTTATAAGTTCTAACGTTAGCTTTGAAAGCAACTAACTAAAGTGTGAGGGGATTTCATTTTTTTCCTGAGTCTCTCAGAATTATAAAGCTCAGATTTCAGTTGTTTGAGCCAATTGGAAAACAACAGATGGGAGCATTTTTTTTTACTTTATTAATTTAAAAAAGGCCACGGTCATGCCTATGGAAGGAAGTCTGCATAAAGAAGACACATACAGGGCAGGAGGGCTCTCCCTCAAATGACATACACTTGAACAGTGTGTTTTCAAATTGAGCAGTGATATTCTGACCTAATGGCTGTCACCTTTTATTCTTATTATTAAAAGAGAGATGAAGGATGTTAATTGAGAAAAGTAAAGTCGAATTGTCTCAGAAATCAAATGCAGGACTCCTATCTTGGGTGAGATTAGTTTGGTGAATCTTTAATAGTAGCACTACATGGTAAACACAGGAATGGCCACACACAGTCCGCAAGCAATGCAAACACTGTGTTGCATGTCCCATTATCAGTGACCTTTATAAGATGTCAATACATTGATTTCAATACAAGTGTAAGATTCAATTTATTCACTATCGCGGATTTCACACATTCCAATGAGTACAGTAATCATTTGCAGCCTGGCCCCCCAAGGTCGCTCCCCAATCTTCCAAAGATAACTGATACAGATATGATATGAACCCTTAATTCAATTAAGACTCACACTTCCGTTTCATCATTCATTTGAAGCTTAATGTGTTAGTAATGCATGAGGCTATGTTTTGCAGTGTAAGTATGATTGCGCTATGCCACCAAAACACAAGCGTAGTTTAAATACTAGATTGGTGTTGAAAGTTTCTTTCTTCATCCTGACTGAAAGTGTATTAAACATTAAGTTCTCTGTAAGCTACTTTAAGCCTGGTGAGAAAATATAAATGCCTAGTCCTTCTTGAATCAGTGCACTCAAATCATTTAAATTCATGTGCAGGTATATCTACCATCTAAATTCAGTAGGTAATCATTTAAAACATGCATATTTTTCTTTTACAATATGAGTCCAAGGAAAGTGAACAGTGATTATCAGGTTAAAGAATAAACCCCTATAGCAAGTAACTGATCTAGACAGTGTTCTTTCACATGTGTACGTTTTTAATCAGACAACTCAAATCAGAATAGGTCTTTAAATTAGTTTGCAACCAAGCTATCGGGACAGCAAGTCCAAACATCAAAATCTGCTCTTAGTAAAAAGGTATGTATAATCAAGTGTTTGATGGGTGTTGAAACAGTCCAAAGTAGCAAAAAAATGTTTGGGCAACATGGGGGGCTGATAACAGGGAAACATGTTAATTGTGGTGGTTTTATTCAAAATAAAATTAAGACATAACTGGGAGAAGGAGACTAACCATGTAGTGGTCCATATTAAAAATATGCAATTCCACAACTGTGTTTTGTTGCACTATTGAGCTATTTAATGGCAAAGTTGAAGCGCACCATTGTAGGAAAAATGTACTACTATTATCCATAAACCAGGTTTCTGTAATGAAGGCAAAATCAAGAAAATGATTTTTCCAGAGCAGTGGTTAATCCATGTAAGGTGGCCAAATATTATTTCCATTGAGATCAATGTTCTCCCTAGTGTGTGCTGGAATATTGTGATGGCCATTATTGAAAGCTAACAACTCAGAGTGATTGAAAGAGGACATACTAGATAAGAAACAACTGAAGGAAGGAGCAATTGCTTTAAAACACACACTGACCGGAAGAGTCAATAGACAGTACCGTCTTGCAAATTAAAACTGTTCTACACAGGAAGAAGAGAAAGCAAAACAGGCTGAACTACTGTTGCTTAGGCCCAAAGAGCCCTAAATAGGCTTGGGGTCTGTATTTTGTTCCTGGTCAGCGCAACCCTATGATGTATATTCTTGGATGCTGGGAAACAGCGTCAGAAGGCCAGCTCCTTACTGCGTAAAATATAAAACCTATCAATCAGCAACTAACAAGGTGATAAAATTTAGAAAGGTATTTAGAAATAGCAACAATGAGGCCTAAGCGCCAGAAGAAACCAAAATCAAATAATAAAGAGGGAAATATACAAACATATAAGAACACCTTATAACACATAGAAAAGTGAGCAAGTGAAGAAAAACCACAGCCGAAAGCTGTAGCAGAGTATCAACACTCCCTACCCTATCTGAGATTTGCTGATCTGCTCCACTGTCTCCTCCCCTAGTTGCTTGTAGATCCCTTGCTGTCAATTGCCAGACCTCACCTCCCCTGTTAGCTTGCTGCTCTCTTTTTCTCTGCTTCCCTCACTGTGTTCTTTCCCCTAATATTGTAGAGTACTCTGTTGCTTCCTGAAGCTTGGTCTGCATTGAATAAATCCCCTAATAATAATAATGTCTTTGTGCACTGATAATCAGGCCTCTCTCAGAGGGGTTTTAGATGGCAAAAAACAACCCAGGTTTTCCTGTTGAAAATGGTATAGGGCAGAGGTGTGTTCCCACACCCAGGGATTTTCCAGCAATTCCAAGCTGCAGATGCACTTTTAAAGAAACCCTCATTAGACCCTAATACGCAAACTAACTATAGACCTATCACCACAGTGCCCTTCCTCCTAAAATATTGGACAGAGCTGCATACTTACAGATACAGCACCAACCTATTAGGGCTTCGCCAATCAGGCTTCCGTCCAAGGCATGGCACAGAAACAGCCCTGATAGATCTAGCAACACAAATAGAAACTATAAAAGACAAAGGCGACCTCACCCTCCTTCTGTTACTCGATCTATCAGCAGCCTTTGACTTATTAGACCACAAAACATTCTGTAACCACCTCTCACTGGCGGCCCATTTTTCCGACGATGCCATCTCCTGGACTCAATCATTCCTCAATAACTGAACCACCAGATGATTTGCTCCTACGGGATCTGCTATACCTGTGGCTGTCACATGTGTGGTCCCTCATGGCTCATGTGTTTCCCCTACGCTTTATAATATATTTACAAAGCCTCTATTTGATGACCTAGATCACTTAGGTGTCTCATACACAAATTATGCTGACGACATCCAAATCCTGATCCCCATCACACGTGATTACAACATAGATTCCAAATGCCTAAACGACATCTACATAATCATCCAAGCTTGGATGGCGCAACATGGACTCTGTCTCAACGACGATAAGACAGAGTTACTCCTTGTTGGAACCCAAGCTAGACTTAACAGACTTGATAAACAGTTTAACTCTTTCACCATTGATAACAATGACATCAAGGTATCAAAGGATGTAAAAACCTTGGGCATTTACATTGACTCCTCTCTTTCCTTATCAAGGCAGATCAACAATACTGCAGCTAATGCAGCCTATACCTGCAAGCTTATTAACACTTGTAGGCCATTCCTAACCGCAACTAACTGCATCACCCTAGCGAGGGTCTTAGTCTTAAACAAGTTAGATTACTGTAATGCCCTCTACCTAGGCACCAGTCAATCCAACATTAAAAAGTTACAAACCTTCCAGAACAACTCACTTAGAGCAGTGACTAACTTCCCCAGATCACTCCACATCTCAGAGTTAAGACGCAGTACTCGCTGGCTCTCAATCAATCAAAGAATCAGACTAAAAACCCTATCACTCCCCTTCAAATGCTTGAATAACGTGGCTCTGCTATACCTTTGTGACAACTTTAAACTAAATTCCTCTGATCGACTATCCAGATTCTCACAAGCCAACCGCCTAATTATCCCAAGGTGCAAGCTCCAAAAGGCTGGAGGCAGAAGCTTCTCCGTCCTAGCAGCTAAAACCTGGAACACTTTACCCCCCACCCTCAGAACTGAACCTTAATTCCGCAAATTTAGAAACAATGTCAAAATGTGGCTTACCATGAACGTGGACAAATATTTGACCCACTCTACTTTAAGTCCTATATGTATTATAAAGCTTATTGCCTACCTGTTGTAATGACTGTACTGTAAACCACATTTCTGCACAATGCTTATCCAACGTCATAGTTAATACTGCCATTTATATAATGTTATATGCAATTGCATATATATATATATTTTTGCAACTGTACCTAGCCAACTTCACATGCAAATATTGCCATGTGTAAATACTATATGTAATTGTAAATGTACACTATGCAAATGTAAATACCTTTCTTCCTATGTACCTGCAAGACATGTGCCCAGATGCCCCAGGGCTTGGCGTGCTATATAAATAAATACAATACATACAATACAATGCATGCACCAATAAAGTAGAGAAAGACCAACTGAGAAAAATCTTCTTAGAATTCAAGGAGGTAGGGGGGCACTGTTGCACGGGAATAAGATGGCCGCCTGATTTGGGAGCTCCGATCCCCAACACATCCTTAAACAAATGAATCCTCGTTGGAGCCACGTCGGATGCGGAATTACCTGTCCTGCCAGTGCCTTTGTGTTTCCTGCACACCGTTAGAGACTCAGGAGGAGATCTGGTGCAGCTGCGTGGAGCTGTGAGCATATTGAGGTGAGGCGAAGGACTTCCGCAGCCCCGATCTGATATTCGGCACCAGGGTGAAACTGCGAGATGCCGCGAACCGAAGACCAGTGCTGGGCCGTGATGGGGGTGGAGCTCCCCCTACGCTTCGGAGGAAGTTCCCCTTCACATGCCGCGCTACAGCTGCCAATGAGACAGGGCGTACTGCACATACGTGAGGATCAACATTGAGGATCCCTCGGGACTGCCCGACATCGCCGCTTTGTGGATGGTGAACAACTGGCAGTGGTCCCAGGAATGCATTCCGGAGGCCGCCGAGGCCGGGCAGGACTTCAGCGCACACACCGTGAGTTGAGCAGCACCTCAGGGAGTAGGCACGGCCATCGCCGGCTCCTGCAGAGCGGATCCCGGCTTCTCCCCCACTGTTGCTGGTAACGAAGGTCGGGAGGGGCGTGCAGTCTGCAGCAATTAGTAAGAAGCATGCGGTGTAACAGCCGCCTTGACAGCTGCCGGCAACAAGCACTGCTTTGGCATACTACGTGGAAGGAAACAATCCATTTGGTCTGAAAGCCTGTGAGATAGACTGCCCTAACTGTTGAACTGACACCTCTTGATAAACATATTGAACGTGCTACATAATAGAAAACGATAGCATCAAGCATTTAACAGCCTGAACTCTGTCTCTGCATTAACCCTTATCACAGCATACGGAAAAACTTAGAAACGCGCAGAGACTAAGCGCTTCATCACTCCAAACCCCCTGGCTTGGGGGCACAAGATCAAAATAAGCTAGAGTCACACATCCTAAGCAGGGCAAGCTGACCCAAATGTAGCCCGGGGCTCAGTGAATACACAAAGTGGAATTGGACATACATACCCCAATGTTAAGAGCCTCCTGTAACCCTGGAGCCTGAAAGGGCTCAATCTAAATGACACAGGCCACTGGTACTGAGTTGGGGCATATTGGAAAATCCGTACCATATCACAGCTACCCAATGACTGTTTGCTGATACTTGAGGCTACTGAATGGGGGCACATGGACAAGGACAAACCTAAATAACTTTGTGTACATAGTAAATCACTAATATCTGGTGGGCTGAAATTGAGCTGAGAGCTGCATGGTGGTTTGGCCTTTGCCTGCCGAGGCCAGTAATATTCTCGCCCTGCGTGGTATGAATGAGAACACACGCTGAAGTTTGGCCCATCTGCAGTCTATAATACAACGGAGCCTACAAAACAATGTGGTGAATCTCCGAATGCACTTAACTTCAGGATGCTCCTTACGATTCAACACCAACAGGTCTCTCCGAGACGGACAGTACTGGTGCGATAGTAAAACATTCTGGCCACCCAGGCCAGAACCGCCCAGCCAACTCTTAGATCACCAAAACAAAACCATCCCAAACAAGTCACGAGACGTGGGACAACACAGCCCACTCTCCGTGGGCAGTGGCACCATATGGGCCGCCACGAGAGGAAGGGTACGGTAGCCAAATAAAACAGCCCAATGGACTCCTTTGCCAGCTCTCAGCCTCATGGATCTACCATGACACCGTTATCAATGCCGGACGGCCAGGCTGGAACCCCCGCCAATGCAAGAGAAGACCGCCTAACGACACTTGTGCAAAATGGCTTTCTAGCGGTAAATGTCAAGCTGGATGACATTGTGGCAACAATTAACTCCCTGAAGGCTAGAATGGACAAGGAGAGTACACATATTACTGACAAAGAAAACAGGATCAGCACAAATGAGGATACTATAACTAAGCATAGCCGAGACATCGCACAACGAAAAGGTGAACTACATAAGACCCAAAACAAATGTGAGGATCTCGAATCAAGATCCAGAAGAAATAACATCCGGATTGTTGGCATCTCGGAGTCCTTCTGCAAAGGCCCAATGGAGCAACACGTGGAAAAACTTCTGGAAACCCTTTTAGGTGCAGAGTCCTTCTCGGACCACCTCCTAGTTGAAAGGGCCCACCGTACCCTGGCTCCCCCACCCAGACCTGGGGTGCCACCCTGCACGATAAACCCCCGTCTCATCAACTACAAGGATAGAGACGCGATTCTGAGACTATCCAGAGAAAAAGGCACCCTACACTATGAGGAAAACAGGGTGCATATTGATCCAGACTTCTTGGCCAATGTTCAAACACAGAGGAGGTCCTATGAACCTACGTCGCATCTCCTATGCCATCATCTTCCCGGCGAAGATGAGATTCCAGCATGGAGTCAGTGCACACATTTTTGAAAACCCTACTGAAGCAATGGCATACATTGAGGCCTCTTTCCCTGTGCCCCCCAGAGACCGGGCAATGGATCAAAATATGTGCTCACGAACAGGAGAGGAGAGACTCGACCCTGCCGACTGAGAGTGTTTTCGACTCATATCCTTTATGTTGTTTGAGGTCATTATTCAGAAAAGGTGGCTTCAATTAATAATTGTTGAAATTGGGACCGCAAGCCTATGTCTATGGTGGCCATGCAGCCGCAACAAGCGACCCTCAGGAGAATTCCACAAGTTATGAGAAATGGGATACATCATCATGTTGGGGTTGATGGTGCGGGTGGGGGCGGGGGCGGGGCACGAAGTATGCTGCATCTGGCACTTTGCCAGGCTTTGTTGGGGTTGTTAAAAGTTCAGAAATGGGGAGTTCTATGGCAGCGTACACAGCACACTGGACGGAGGCGCACCAACACATGGGAAATAGAACCAAGATAAGTGACGACTATGACACAGGGACTTGTGATTAAACTGCTCTCCTGGAATATCCGGGGACTCAACAATCCAGTGAAAGCCAGGAAAACCCCAGCCTATGTGACTAGACATAGCCCCCAGATCATCCTTATACAAGAAACGCACACACTTAATAACGTTAACACTAACTTTCTCCCAAGCTGGGGGCCCCTTAGATACTACACGGATTACTCGTCTCAGTTTAGAGGGGTACTCCCATTGATCCACCGAAAACTAGGTTTCCGATACCTTTCAAGTAAGATAGATGCTCAGGACAGGTACGTTCTGGAATGGGGAGAAGTGGCTGGACGACAAGTGGTGATAATAAAGTGGTGATAATAAGTGACGACTATGACACAGGGACTTGTGATTAAACTGCTCTCCTGGAATATCCGGGGACTCAATAATCCAGTGAAAGCCAGGAAAACCCCAGCCTATGTGACTAGACATAGCCCCCAGATCATCCTTATACAAGAAATGCACGCACTTAATAACGTTAACACTAACTTTCTCCCAAGCTGGGGGCCCCTTAGATACTACACGGATTACTCGTCTCAGTTTAGAGGGGTACTCCCATTGATCCACCGAAAACTAGGTTTCCGATACCTTTCAAGTAAGATAGACGCTCAGGGCAGGTACGTTCTGGAATGGGGAGAAGTGGCTGGACGACAAGTGGTGATAATAAACACCTACGGACCCAATGTATCCCACTCACCTGGGTCTCTGCGGGAGCGATGGGGTTCTCCGATTCCCTTCCTTCTTCTTCTTACTGACTTAGTTGGGGGGTAGATCTGTCAAAAGAAGGAGGAATTAGTGGATTCCCAAGTAATTATTCCACCCGCTCATGCCCTTCTTCCCCAGAATGGTGCCTGCTTAGCTAGGGGATGTCTCACCTTCTTTATTGAGTTTGGTGCCCTCTTCATCCTGCATCTGCAGGGCTGCCGCTTGTGGCGAGAGCGATTTGCTGGCAGATTTGCTACCGTGGGTTTGACTTGAGTTCCAACAGAAAGTCCTCTCACTTGTCAGGATGCAGTGCCCAGTTACTCCACTGGGATAGCTAGTGTGGGTTCAGTTTAAATTCCAAAGGAAGTTCTAACCAGCCTGTGCGAGATGTCCAGTTACTCCACTGGGATCCTATACAGTTCAGGTAAGTTCTTATGCTGCTATATGTTCTAGTGCCGGCTGGAGGAATGAACTTCCACTACTAACAATGTCTTTTTGTGTCTCTTTACAGGACTGGAGCTAACGTGAAGAAGAGGAGCGGCTCCTGCTCCTCTGAGGCAGCGTCTGAGGTAAGCAAGCTAAATCCTTGTAGCGCAGGAGACGGGGCAAGAGCAGCGTGAACTTTCTCTGTAATCTTCTCTCTTCTTCCTAGAAGCTGCTACATCAGAGTTCGGAAGACGAGAAACCGCAGAGACGAACGCTGGATCTGAACAGCGATAAGCATGTGCATTCAGCAACAGAGAACACGCAAAGCACGGGCCAGTCTCTGAGCGTGGCTTATAAAGGCAGCCACGCTCAGAGACTAGAGCGCGCTGCTAGTTCCTGGTTGGCACACAGGATCTGTAACAGGAAGTGGCAAGCACAACTACCTAAGCCTGTATTACAGGTATTCCTAAGAGTTGCAGCATGGCTCTTGGACCAGAAAGGAGTTATTTGCATGCCAGGCTCCCACCCAGATTGCCCCCAACTGTCCTCTCCATATGTTACCCCTAGCTAGGGGTGAGAAAGGCGTAAAAGAGGGTCCCTGGCCAGTCACTCATGACAGTCCTCCCCCTCAAGGCCCCACTTAAAGATGTGTTCCCTGGCCTGGGTTTGGTGGGGTTGTTTAGGTGAAACCTGCGTAATAACCGGGGAGCGTGAATGTTCTTTCTTGGTTCCCATGGCCTAGCTTGTGGCCCGTACCGCTTCCAGTCTATCAAGTAATACAATGTCCCCCTTACAACCTTGGAATATAGGATCTGTTTGACCTCATACTCTGGTTCGTCACCCTCTACCATAACTGGAGCAGCGGGTGTCTGTACTCTAGTTTCTGGGTGTACAGGCTTGAATAAAGAAACATGGAACACTGGGTGTATACGCATGTGAGGAGGCAGAGCTAGTTTCATGGCTACAGGAGTGATTACAGTTTCGATTGTAAAAGGGCCAAGGAACTTAGGTTGGAATTTTTTAGGCCCCTTTAAGGCGATGTACTTGGACGCTAACCATACTGAGTCCCCTGCTTGATAAGTTGGGGCTTCTTTCCGGTGACGATCGGCATACTTTTTCTGTATTTCTTTGGCTTGTTTCAAATGTGCAACAGCGTCCTTGGCTGCCTGTGTGATTCGTTCATGTAGGGTCTTGACTGCTGGCATTTCTATTGCGTCTGGTGGCTCATACGTTGAAGTTATTGGGCTTGTCCATATAAGGTGTAAAAGGGGGTCAATTGTGTTGAGGTGTGTGTTGAGTTGTTATATGCATATTCGCCATCCACAAAATATCCACCCAAGCGTGGTCTGTCTGGTGCAGAAGGCTGCATAGGTATTGCTCCAGCGTTTGATTTGTGCGCTCCGTCTCCCCATCAGTTTGAGGGTGGTGGCTGGTAGACAACCGGATTTCCACTCCAGCCAAAGAGCATCATTTCTTCCAGAATTTCACCACAAATTGACTCCCCCTGTCCGAGATTATCACAGATGGGAACCCGTGTAACTTGACTATGCGGTCAAGGAATATCTGGGCTAGGGTCTGGACCGATGGTATTCCTTTTAGGGCAGTAAAGTGGGCCATCTTGGAAAAAAGGTCAACCACTACCAAGATGGTGTTAAACCCAGAGCTAGGAGGCAGATCCGTAATTAAGTCCATAGATACTGTGTGCCAAGGCTGGTTTCCAGGGGTTGTAAGAGGCCAGCCTTGTTCTGGGCGCATATCCCACACATATTTATGAAGGCTTTGGTGTCTTCCCGCCATGTTGGCCATCAATAGGATCTTTTGATTTTTGCAATAGTCTTCATTATGCCAGGATGGCCTTCTAATAGTGACTCGTGGTAGCTGGTAAGTATTTCTTCTTGTAAAGCTTGTGTTGGTAGATGGAGTCATTCTTGGTAGTATGGGAGGCCGTCCTGGACTGTAAAATGAACTCCTCTTTTGTCCCAACCCCTTAATTCGGCCGCGGACATACAGTTTTTGATGCCTTGTTGGAGCACGTCCAACGGTGACGGGCTGTCCACGCAGAGGCCTAAGATCTTGTTACCGGGGATGATGTTTACCGGGTCGAGGTTGTTGTAGGCTTCTTCTCCTTTGCCAATACGTGATAGGGCATCAGCCTTACCGTTCTTAGCTCCCGGTCTGTAGGTGATCACGAAATTGTATTCAGTCAAGAACAAGGCCCAACGTAACTGTCGGGAGGACTGCGCCTTGACAGAGCGTAAGTATTGCAGGTTTTGATGATCAGTTATGATCATAATGGTGTGTTTGGCCCCGAGTAAGTAATGTCTCCATTCCTTGAGGGCGTCTCTTATCGCTAGTAGCTCGTTATCGGTGACCGCATAGTTTAATTCTGCAGGTGAAAACTTCTTAGACCAGAATGCTACTGGGTGCAAGCATCCCGTTTTAGGGTTCCGTTGAGATAGGACCGCACCCATAGCGACGTTTGATGCATCAGTTTCCATGACATAGGGGAGATTGGGTTGTGGATGTTGTAATACAGGAGCCGAGGTGAATTTGTCTTTTAGGGCACAGAATGCCTTCTCTGCGTCGGGTGTCCATTCAAATTTCTTGTGTTTACACAGAAGTGAAGTTATTGGGTGCACCATGTGAGAAAAAACAGGTATGAAATGTTGATAAAACTTCGCAAAGCCAAGGAATATTTGCACTCCTTTCAGAGACGTGGGTGAAGGCCAGGTGAGGATGGCTTCCACCTTCCTGTTGTCCATTTTGATGCCTTGTGGGGACAGCACAAACCCAAGAAACTCCACTTCGGTAACAGGGAAACTACATTTCTCAAGTTTGGCATACAGATGGTTTTCACGCAATTTGTGGAGCACTGCCCGCACATGCGATACATGTTCCTGTAGATTGGCCGAATAAATGAGGATATTGTCAATGTATACTACGGCACATACATCCAGTAGTTCACATAGCACGTCGTTCATGAAATGCTGAAATGCCGCTGGGGCATTGCAAAGTCCAAACTGCATCACCTGATATTCGTAAAGGCCATACCTGGTGCGAAATGCAGTTTTCCATTTGTCGCCTTCCTTTACGCGTACCAGGTGACCAGCTCGGAGGCCGAGCTTAGTGTACATTTTTGCCTGCCGTACCTGATTCGATTAGTACTGGAATCAACGGTAGCGGGTACCTGTTTTTCACGGTTACTTGGTTTAGGGCGCGATAATCGATGCACGTTCTCAGATCCCCCTCCTTCTTAGTGATGAAGAAGAGAGGGGATGCTGACGGCGACTTTCATGGAGGGATGAACCCGTTTGCCAAGTATTGGTCGAGGTAATTTTTTAGGTGGGCGTTTTTTCTTTCTGTTAAGGTGTAGATCCGGCTACAGGATACCTGCGTCCCTAGTACCAAGTCGATCTGGCAGTCGTGGGAACAGTGGGGCAGCAACGTGTTAGCCTGATCTTTAGCAAAAACGTCTTGAAAGTCCTGATATTTCAAGTAGCCCTAGCATGGGATCTGTCTTCAGGGAAGTTGAGAGTGGATTTATAGACTTTGTCATACCAATGGCTGCATTCACTGGGAAAGATCAATGTTCTAGCACCCAGTTAATCTGTGGGTTATGTGTCTCCAACCAGGGTATACCAAGGATCATTTGGAACTGTGGGGCTGCAATGAGATCAAAAGAGATTTCTTCCTTATGTCCTTCTTGGCAGAGCAAGGCAGCTTCACAGGTACATTGG
This sequence comes from Ambystoma mexicanum, assembly GCF_040938575.1. Classification (NCBI taxonomy): domain Eukaryota; kingdom Metazoa; phylum Chordata; class Amphibia; order Caudata; family Ambystomatidae; genus Ambystoma; species Ambystoma mexicanum. The sequence continues at coordinate 409,482,697 of NC_090923.1, read as the reverse complement.
GTTACTGGACCTGAAAGCAATTGCGTGCCATCAATTGCGTTCACGTTGTCCGCGGTAGTCTTGTTCCGAACCGGTAAGCCTATCTTTTCTGCAGTCTTCAGATCCATATAATTTCCAACTGCGCCACTGTCCACGACTGCTTCGAGTGCATGCATTCTGGAGGGGTGTTGTGAATTCATGATGATCACTGGGATGGCAAAGTGTGAGGTCATGTGTATCCTTCCCGCACTCGACAAACCGACCTCTAGGTCTGCCAGGTGTTGGAATTTTCCACCTCGTCCTTGTCCTTACTTCTCCCGTCGAAAGCTCCGAACTTTTTCCGAGGGGGCTTGGGCAGGCAACTACAGAGGAAGGGGCCGGCCTGGCCGCAGTATAGACAAAATTGCTCCTGACACCTTCTGTCTCGCTCAGCTTTGGTGAGTGAGGGTCGGACCACGCCCAATTGCATGGGTTTGGGATGTGCTTCAACAGACGGGCGAACTGATGTTTCCTTGGGCCGCACATATAACTCTGTACGGGCACGGTCAGCTTTCCTGTTTTGTAAGCGGTGGTCCAATTGGATGGCTAAATCAAGGTAGTCCTCACAAGCATCGGGTGGTTTACTACCTGTGCCAGTACACCTTTGAGCTCTCCTCGCAGGCCCCTGTAAAATAGGTTGGTTCGCTTTTCCCTGCGCCAATTTGCTTCGGCTATCAGCAGATTAAATGTTGCCACATAAACCAGTAAATCCTGGGTGCCCTGTCGGAGGGATAATAACTCATCGTCTAAGGCCTGTCCCTGTGTATGACGGGCAAAGAGTTTCTCAAGCTCACGCTGGAAACCAGAGCAATTACGAAGCAACGGGCCATCTCTGTTTACTAATGGGACCAACCAATCTGCTCATGACCCCCCAGTTATGACAGTACAAAGGCCACCTTAGACTGGTCTGTTGGGAATAATCCAGGTTTCAATAGGAAATGAAGGCGACACTGATTCATGAAAACCCTGAACCTCCTTGTATCTCCCAGGAACCGTTCTGGTGGAGCTAACGGAATGTTAACCGGAACAACCACCTGCATGAGGAGTGTAGGTTGGGGTTGTGGCGTTGGACCTGCCATAGCCCCACCTGGCAGTGGGGCCAGGCCTGCCTGTGTCTGCAGCAACTGTCAGGCTATCTCATCGGTCTTGTCCCTGTTTACCACAAGTTCATGCCTCAGGGCATTTGTCTCGGCACAGGCCGCATGCACCTCAGCCCACAATTCCCCTAACAACTGGGACAGTTAGTCAACTTCTGAGGTCTCCATTGCTCAGGCAGAGATTTTAATGTAGGCTTTGCGTTCTGTCACGCTCACCTGGGTCTCTGCGGGAGCGATGGGGTCCTCTGATTCCCTTCCTTCTTCTTCTTACTGACTTAGTTGGGGGGGGTAGATCTGTTAAAAGAAGGAGGAATTAGTGGGTTCCCAGGTAATTATCCCACCCCCTCACGCCCTTCTTCCCCAGAATGGTGCCTGCTTAGCTAGGGGATGTCTGACCTTCTTTATTGATTTGGTGCGCTCTCCATCCTGCATATGCAGGGGTGCTGCTTGTGGTGAGAGCGATTTGCTGGCAGATTTGCTGCCGTGGGTTTGACTTGAGTTCCAACAGAAAGTCCTCTCACCGGTCAGGATGCGGTGCCCAGTTACTCCACTGGGATAGCACGTGTGGGTTCAGTTTAAATTCCAAAGAAAGTTCTAACCAGCCTGTGCTAGATGTGCAGTTACTCCACTGGGATCCTATACAGTTCAGGTACGTTCTTATGCTGGTATACGTTCTAGTGCCGACGGGAGGAATGAACTTCCACTACTAACAATGTCTTTTTGTGTCTCTTTACAGGACTGGAGTCTTTGGGCTAATGTGAAGAAGAGGAGCGGCTCCCGCTCTGCTGAGGCGGCATCTGAGGTAACCAAGCTAAATCCTTGTAGCGTGGGAGGCGGGGTGAGAGCAGCGCAAACTTACTGCTTTCTCTGTTCTCTTCTCTCTTCTTCCTAGAAGCTGCTGCGTCGGAGTTCGTAAGACGATAAGCCGCAGAGACGAACGCTGGATCTGAACAGCGATAAGCATGTGCATTCAGCAACAGAGAACACGCAAAGCACGGGCCAGTCTCTGAGCGTGGCTTATAAAGGCAGCCACGCTCAGAGACTAGAGCGCGCTGCTAGTTCCTGGTTGGCACACAGGATCTGTAACAGGAAGTGGCAAGTACAACTACCTAAGCCTGCATTACAGGTATTCCTAAGAGTTGCAGCATGGATCTTGGAGCAGGAAGGTGTTCTTTGCATGCCAGGCTCCCACCCAGATTGCCCTCAACTGTCCTCTCCATATGTTCCCCCTAGCCAGTGGTGAGAAAGGCATAAAAGAGGGTCCTGGTCAGTACCCATGACACAATGTCAATGACCCAGACTTCTATTGCAAGATACTAGATATGTCGGGTGCTTCCAGAGACACACAGGTAATATGGGGAGGAGACTAAAATACAATTCTAGACAGGTGGTCCATGGATAGGTCTTTGCTGGTCTCCTGGGCACCCACGAGGACCGCACTTGCTCTAAAACAGATAATGCAACAAAAGAACACGATAGATATATGGCGGGAATTACACCCACAGGACAAGAAGTTTACCTACTATTCGTCTGTACATGATTCACACTCACGCATAGACTATTGGCTCATCGACTCTTCTCTCTCAGATGCGACCAGCTGTGAGATTCACCCCCGTACCCTCTTGGACCACTCCCAAATAACACTCACCCTAGCTTTCCATGACACCACACCATCTGCTAAACGATGGAGGATGCCCTCTACACTGCTCAGAGATCCCCATGTCTGGGAGGCACTTCACATTTAAATTGAAGAGTTTCTTGAATTAAATGTGGGAACGGTGAACAGCTACGCCACTCTATGGGAAGCATTCAAGGTGTGGATTCATGGTGTTATCTTTGCAAAGTCCACTGGGCTATTAAAAACTGTCAGGAGGGAATTAGACACATCTGAAGCAAAACTAGACATACTTGAAGCAGACTATAGCACCACACATACAAAGAGACCCTTTCCGATATACATACAATACTGAACAAATTCAATAAACTTGCAGACAGGGAAGTCCTATATATGGCCACCCCAATCCGGGCACGCAGATATGGGGAAAGCAATAAAGCTGGCAAGTTCCTGGCCAATATGCTAAAGGCTGAGAGCTGCCGTAACCCCATCTCCAGTATCCAAACAACCCAAGGGACGATAGTGAACCGGGCACATGATATCAAGGCAACATTTGCTGACTTCTATACATCCCTATAGTCTAACCGCAACGGGAAATCCAAGGAAGAAATAACTAGGTACTTGGATGAATTAGATCTCCCAACCCTTGCACCAGACACAAGTAATATACTAGATACGCCCATCACACTTGAGGAAATTATCAACGCGATCAAAGCGCTGACCTCCAGCAGGGCCCCTGCCTCGGATGGCCTGGGAGCCGAACTATATAAAGAATTTTATGCCAAATTGGCTCCTGTACTACTGAAGGTTTGGGAGGAGGCAATGGACTGTGGTACACTCCCTGAATCCATGCGCAAGGAAGTCATTACAGTCCTCCTTAAACCCTGCCGCCCTGCACAGGACATGGCATCATATAGACCCCTCTCCCTGATTAACACGGACGCAAATATTTTCACCAAGGTCCTTGCCACTAGGCTCATACCATGCATGCCCATCCTGGTACATGCCGACCAGGCAGCTTCATCGTCACTCGATCTACAGCTTTAAATTTGAGACGCCTCTTTGGTGTGATGGCACAAAACGATCCGAAGGCGAATGCAGTCATTGCAGCACTAGACGCTGAAAAGGCTTTCGACTCAGTTTCCTGGTCCTATCTATTTCTGGTTCTGGAACGATTTGGGCTAGGCCAATACTTTGTCAAGTGCGTTCGCCTACTGTATACGAACCCGACGCCCAGAGTCCTTACAAACAACACCGTTTCATCCAAATTCACGTTAAATAGAGGTACCCATCCTATTTGCACCCACCATTGAACCTATGGCAGAATACATATGTAAGAACCATTCCCATAGAGGGCTCAGCATGACGGGACCCCCGCAAATAATATCCCTATATATATGGACGATACCCTGTTATGCATCCGCAATCAAACATTGAACCCATCATGACGGTCATACATACATTCTCTGACTACTCCGGGTACAGGATGAATGTGTCCAAATCTGAATTGTTCCCACTGACATCTAACACCGGGGACCTGTCCGGGATTAGTGTGTTTAAATGGGCCCCCACACAGGTTCGCTACCTGGGAATAATGGTATCCAAGGACAAACATACACTCTATATCCAAAGCCACAGGGACATACAGCAGACTGTAACTATTAAATTACATGTGGGCCAACCTCCCCATTTTACTTTATGGTTGGGTGGCCCTCCTTAAGATGGTGGTACTCCCCAAACTACTATACTATGTTGGTAACATCCCAGACTGGCCTGAAAAGGCTTTTTTTTGCAAAACTGCAGTCGCTTGCCTCCTTTGTGTGGGGTGGAAAGATGGCCAGGTTGGGGTGGGCCAAAATGGTGGAACCATTCTCAAGTGGCGGCATTTCCGCTCCCGACTTTGAACTATACTATTTGGCGTCTTAGTCGCAATTTGCAAAACACTGGTTTGACCCCGATGACACAGCCACGCATATCCTTTTAGAGAAACATGCTGCTTCCTCCATCGTTATACTTCAGTTATTTTTGGATCTAAACATAAAGACTCCTGTGAATTTGATCCGGTAAGCACCAGCGCACATGCATGGTCCAAAATATACAAGAGAATTGGTCTGGAGAACCCATACGACCCAGACATTCCCCTGTGGAACTTCCCAACATTTGACAGGGCGCTACAGGAGGGTTCCTAGACATAAAATCGAAATCAATAAAATCGAAAGTCAAAATGTCGAAAAAATAATCTCGAAAAAAAAAAAGTCGAATTTTTTTTTAATACGTTTTTTATTCGAAATGGGGGGGTCCCCCCCCAACCCCCCTTTTTTCTATTTTTTTTTTATTTTACCCCTTTTTTTTACTTACCAAACCCAAAAAAAATATATAAATAATAAAAAAACAAATTCGACTTTTTTTTTTTCGACATTATTGATTCGACTTTTTTGTCATTCGACTTTATTTTTTCGATATTATGACTGGACACCCTACAGGAGTCATGGGACCGGAACAAACAATAAAAAATGTGCAATATGTTTCCAGTGGGTACATACTTTGAATTTAGGGACTTCGTTGAGACGGTAGGAGGTGGGTAGCTCAAGCGCTTTCAATTCCACAGAATGAAGGCTGGATTTGCCGCTAAATGGCCATCATGTCCCTTGGAGCCCCCAACTCACAAATACATAAGAGCCATGATGACTACCGGGGGGCAAAGGAAAGGGGTCTTGATGCTATACACCTTGGTGCAGTCGTATTCCACCTCATGCAACACCATCAAAGAGGCTTGGGAACGTAACTTTGGCATTGACATAAATGAAACTCTGTGGCTCCGATGCTGTGAACTCACCAGAACTGTGTCCATGAATTCAGGGCTAAGGCTAACTCAATTTAAGATAGTGAATCAATTTCACTATGCCCAGGCCAAGTTGGCCAAATTTGTGGGTGGCTGTACGGGTAGATGCCTAAAATGTGATACACCATATGCAGACGCATACGACATGTACTGGCCGTGTCCCCTGTTTATGGAATTCTGTGGAGAGGTTGTAGAACTCCTAGATGAAATCACAGCAATTCCTGCATCCCTATGCCCACTAAAATACCTGTTCAGCGATATCGGTAAGGTGGCTGAGAGCACTAGGCAGCTGCTCAACATCTCATGTGTTATTGCAAAATGATGTATCTTGAAATGCTGGAAGTCCATGGGGTGACCCAGCCGAGCCGACTTCCTTAAGGACCTGTCAATGGTAAATGAAAATGATGAACAATTTGTACTTACTGTCCCATCGACTTGTCGACCCAAAGATATTTGGTCCCTATTCCGGCTATATCTATGCCACTTGTTACCAGAGGAAGACTCCACGCCCCCGATAATTCCATAACACACTATGTTTATTGTTAAATATGCACAATATGTAACAATTGTATTTGATGTTCTATGCAAAGTCTATGATGCATGTCTGCTCCAATGTAACTCCCCATGAAAAATAAAGTTTTAAAATAAAAAAAGAATTCAAGGATGTATTTGCTAAGGACATCTATGTATGTGGGCATACTGATCTGCATGTTGCTACACTGCCAGAAGGATATGGTGAGGAACCTGTATTTGTGCGACAATATAGGCTAACCATGGCTGGTTTAGAGTCTTTGGCAGAAATAATCATGAACTTAGAGTGCAGAAGAACCATTGGAACCGTTTTTTTACAGTACCTCAAACACACATATGTTAGGTGTGTTGAAACCCAATCGCGGTCAATAGCGGTTGTGTGCAGACTTAAGAGAACTGAATAAGAGGTTACCTGTGTCAAGACGGCTCCTCCCATTCATTGACCAAGGCATTGCACAAATCCATAGGTCAAAGGTTTTTACTACCTTAAATTCAACAGCCGGGTATTGGTGCATGCCTTTAGCAAAGTCTACACAAAATCTATTTGCACTTACATTCCAAGGGAACCAGTTTGCATGCGAACATACTCCCTTGGGCTTTATCAATAGTGGGTGTGAGTTTGGAATCTTTCTTAACAAAGTGTATTGAAAACACGTTACTCTGCGATTTCCAAGATGGCCAACGCTTAAATTACATTTTGCATCTCTACTCGAAGCAAGTCAGCTGAACTGAGCTGATTGGCTGCCTGATGCCTCTTCATCCAATTAGGAGGACCAGCAGGCGTATGCCGGCCCTCCCAATGAAGGGCCGAAATCAAAGGCCCTGTCCGAGCCCAGAACATTGCAATTGCTCTCAGCCTTGTAAGGCTTCCCTCGAACTGTGTGCTGCAGGAGCACCGCACCATCTTCCACCCATGCTGCCTTGCCATCTGAGGTAAGCTAGTTTGGCCTACTCCGCACTTTGTGTAGCGCGCTGCTATAACCCCTCACATTATGAATGAAAGTCCTGCTATTTTGTGAGGAAACGCTGATCCGACGCATTTGTCTTTCACCAGAGTAACATTTTTGCAGCTAAATAAGCGTTTTCTGGTGATGCGTCTTTTGAAAACATGTTACTCAGTGATTTCCAAGATGGTCGCCACTTAAATTGCATTTTGCAACTCTACTCGAAGCAAGTCAGCTGAACTAAGCTGATTGGCCACCTGATGTTTTTTCATCCTATCAGGAGGACCGGCAGGTGCAAGCCGGCCCTCTCATCGAAGGCCCAAAATCAACTCCCTGTCCGAGCCTGTCAGAGCACTGGAAAGCGGTGAATGCCACACTAGTTGGCGCATTCTAATGAGATCCACTGGCCCAATTATCCCCTTTCCACACTTGCGCTCTGATACATTCATCTATACACAACTGCCATCAAGGCTACAGCAACACACTTTCTTAAACCCTAGTGTGACGCTGCCACCCTACTGCACCATACCGCAATGGTAAGACTATTAACATCCTTAGCTAGAATGTTACACTAATGCCTATGGCACACTCGTACCATTGTTGTTTGATATCTCTGCATAGCACAGAATGCGAACATATTGATATAAAGTTCAACTATCCCAACTTGTAGCACTCGACGACACAACTGCCAGTCCCTCAGTCTGTGCCCTGCATGTCCTTATGCACCCAAACATTGCTTTAATTACACCTGGGTATTTTATCCCCCAATGTACTGCCGTTGATGCTACTTAGCTGATGCACCGCACGTCTGACAACATGCAAGGGCATTCCTGCTCATTATCGCCGATGCTGTCGCTTACGCTCTGTATCCCTACCATATAACTGCCACTTAATGGCCCTCATTACGACCCTGGCGGATTTTTTCCGCCATCGACGGACTTTCCGGCCATGGCGCAAAGTCCCTTTACGCCATGGCGGATGGTGGACTTACCGCCCCATTCCGAGGTCGGCGGGGCGGTAAGTCCCCATTGACCCATTTACCCTTCCCCATTCCCATTTCGGCCCCATAGGGCTCAATGGGAGTGGGGAAGGAGTTAATTACGCCACCGTAAAATACGGTGGCGTAATTAACACCAAGGTCCCAGAGCGCCATGGATTTTTCCGCCCGCAAAAAGCGGGCGGAAAAATGACCATGGCGCTCCGGGAACTCGTAGTTGGCGGTAAGGGGTCCGCGCAGCTAACGCTGGCGCAGACCCCTTAGCGCCAGGGTCGTAATGAGGCCCAATGTCTTTAGCTGATATAAAGTTTTCTAGCCGGATTGCCTAGCACCAACGGCACCTTTTGGAGCATTTCTAGTGTTTTTGCATTTGTTCACCCTGCATCCTTTCCACAAATGTGTGCCACCTAATGTCTTTAGCTGATATGCCATTTACTAGCCGGATTGCCTAGCACGCAACAGCACCATTTGTAGCATTTCTAGTGTTTTTGCATTTATTCACCCTGCATCCTTTCCGTAAATGTGTGCCACCTAATCTCTTTAGCTGATGTGCCGTTTACTAGCCGGATCGCCTTGCATGCAACGGCACCTTTTGGAGCATTTCTAGTGTTTTTGCATTTATTCACCATGCATCCCTTCCACAAATGAGCGCCACCTAATGCCTTTAGCTGATATGCCGTTACTAGCCGGATTGCCTAGTACGCAACGGCACCTTTTGGAGCATTACTAGTGCTATAGCACTTATTCACTGTGCATGCACAACTGCTTTCCTCTGCTTGAGAGCCTCAGCCTTTAGCAGCCATTGCACGCACCCATAGTTCATCTAACCAGTATTGCCTGACCTTTATCTACCACAGAAGTACTCACAAAAGCATGCATAATTGACTGCTCCGAGTCAAAGCTTACTGCACGCAGCAGCCGTCTGCAACCACCAAGAGACTCAATCAATAGAACTTCCTGGTTGATGTTCTCCACTGAAGCAGTGACAGACGCATGTCCCTAATGTGCAGCTCTAATGCATTACGATGCTGACACTCACCATATACTTGATCTTACTCGCCCCCTATCTTAGCAAAACAATAGCACAACATACCTCAACTCTAGTCACAGCCAGGCAAGTCCACCAGACCTACAAACGCCAAACCTCAATTATGATTGGTCCGGCGCAGGACAAGCCGAATGCCATGGGATAAACCTTAAGCATGCCCAAATTGCTTCCTCATGCCAACTCAGTACTACCTACTGATTTCCTACCTTCACTTCAACAGCTCACAAATGCAGCCTTAGACACACCGAGACTAACTCTAGTGCAAACTCAATACTCACCCCAACCCAGTGGATACAGAAATGTACATCCAGGCCCACTCCAAACGTGCCATGTCCGCCCAGCATAAGGAACCTCAGACTAAGACCACGTGTACAATGACCCCGGACACTTCCCACTGCAACAAATTGTCGCACATGAAGAACCCCTTAGGAACATGTAAGACCCTTACTAAACCTAGGACACTAAAAGACAAACATAGAAGGGACATTCTGCCCAACAAGCTGTTATGCCCAACTACCCCCTCAGATAAACCTGTCTCTGCTCATCCCAACGCCAGCTTGCCTAAGCCAGACTTACCACTTATCTGTTGTGCGCTTATTAATGCGCTATCGCTAACAGCCCACGAACTGGACATTTCGGACCTCATCCTCACCAATAACTTGGATATCATAGCGATCTCGGAAACGTGTCTGCATGCAGCAGTGGGCCCGGCCCTCTCGTTGGCCTTTCCAGATGACTACACAACCCTCAGAACAGACAGAGAAAACGCGAGAGGAGGTGGAGTAGCACCCATTGCTAAATAAAACTGGGCATAAGAGAAACACCCATCACCAACCTTTCACCTCAGGTGAACTCCTCACTGTGAAAATACCCCTTACTGCTAACTATACATCTCCTATACATACATCCAGGTCCAGTATCATCCTTGGATGAAGAGATCACCCAACTTCTGACTAATAATGTTAAACCAGGCTCACAAATCATCCTATTAGGTGACCTCATCCTAAGACTTAATGACTCGAAAGACACAATGCCTCAACTTTAGCTAATACGATAACAGAATTAGGTTTCCTGAATTGTATCACTAACCTAATTCACAACAAAGGCAGAACCCTTGATTGGATTGCGGATCTTAACTGCAACATTAGGTTTATATCTAATACACCCTGCGCCTGGTCTGACCATCACGTGATCACCTTCACCATCCAGGACCAGCCCATTTCACTCACCGCCACAGTTTGGCCCATCCAGCCCTCATCAGAAATAAACAAAATATTACAGCAGAAAAGATACTTCTGCTAATTAACCCCATCACTAGCTCACGTCATATTGATAACCTAACCCTGCAGACTTGGTAGATTTGTAAAACCAAACACTCTCTCAGGCTAGTAACAAAGTGGTCCCACTAAACATGCGCAAAGCTAAACAATCTGCTCATCTAAACACTTGGCATACCTCAAGCCTAAAAAAATCGACATAATGCTAAGAGAGCAGCCAAAGGGACATGGAAAAAAGAAATCCTTAAAAAACAAAGAGAAATATGTCACTGCATCAAAAAACTAAAAAAAATGCTATTCATCAAACAAAAAGTGATACCTACAAGGAGAGAATTTGCAATGCTAAATTAGGCACCAAAGAATTATTTACTATCCTTAGAAAATTGGAAATCCCAGTGACACCACAGGAACAATGCATTAAAGACACTACCTGGTGCTCCAATATTCAAAAAGCACTGCTAGACAAAATCACTCTCCTTCAAAATAAAATAAAATAAATACCAAAAAGCCTATCATCAGATGCCCAACACTTTGAGCCCACAGACGTCTCTGCAAACCAGCCCATCCATTTCAGTTCGCCCCAGTTTCAGTACGCGAAGTGATCAAAATTATTGAAAGCCTTAAACCTTCAAAATGTCAAGCCGACATATGCCCAGCCTGGCCTGGGACCTCAATACCTCCAACACTCTCTTCCTAAATATTTTCCTTCTCGAGCTCTTCGCTCATCTGCCTCCAACTCCCTCAGAGTTAGTCGCTTCTCCAAGCAGCAAGTTGGTGGTAGATCTCTTCCTTCTGCTGGGGCCTCCCTCTGGAACAGCCTCCCTGCCTCTCTGAAACTTGAGGAGAACCATCTCTGGTTCTGGAAGCACCTCTAGACCTTCCTCTTTTCTTGTGCTTTTTCTCCCCCTCTCCCCTGCTGATCTCCGGGCTGAATCTGAAACTGCACTTGTTACCTGGCTACCCTCGGGCCCAGGTCCCCGCCATGCCAGTTGCACACCTGCATGGCAACACTTGCACTCGGAGACTGTTTCTGTATCCCTACAGCCCCTACTAGCACTTGACACCTAATGTCTGCACTTGCCCTTGCCACCAGCTGGTCTCATTTATTGTTTTTATTTATTTTACTGTTATCCTATGTACTGCACTGCCCCCTCCCTTTCCCCCACGCACTTTTCCCCTTCCCCCTCCCCTGCACTTCACAATCTTAATGTCACCTGTCCTAGTAGGGTCATTGTCTTCCCTCTGTTTACCCTCCCGTGCTTCATCAGGCCTTGAAACACTTGTGTATAAGCGCGTTATAAATGCCACATCATATTCCCCCAATCCCCAGCGTTCCCTTCCTGGTCTCCCTCTCCCTCCCACCTCCCAACACGCCCACCGCCTCTGATTGGCATAAAGTCTCCCGTTGGCTGGGTCTAGCAACCTGCTTGTAGCCACCTGCTTCCATTTCCATCCAGGAAGCAGGTGAGTGCAGCCTTCTTTGTTTTTTGGAGTTTTAATTCTTTTTTTTAAATGTGTTTGCAGGCATTGTCCGTTTACCTTCCCCCGATCCCCAGCGTTTCCTTCCTGGTCTCCCTCTCCCTCATGCCTCCTGACCCAGCCACCACCTCTGATCGGCTAAAAATCTCCAGTTGGCTGGGTCTAGCGACCCGCTTGTAGCCACATGCTTCCATTTCCATCCGGGAAGCAGGTGAGTGCAGCCTTCTTTGTTGCTACATTTTGGAGTTTCATTTTTTTTTAAAATGCTTACAGGCCCGTGCGTTTACCTTCCCCTGCAGAGGAGGTCCTAGATATGGCCTGCACCCCATCCCCTCATTTCGGGGTACCAGGAGTGTACTCGCCAAGGTATGTGACGTATGAGAAGCAAATGAACCAACAAAGAGCTGCCCTGGGACTCTGCCCAGTATACATCAGAAGAGCCAAACCTGTTGAAGCGCCCATAACCAGATAACCCTGACCAGCACGGTACCCTATCAGACAGCAGTACCAGCCGCTGGGACTAAATGAAGAGTACCTACAGACGGTCCAAGAAGAGACCCAAAGAGCCTTAATGGAAGGCCGGTGGAAATGACATAAGAGCCTGAACAGACTCGCAAATGAACAAAAATGGCTATCGAAGATAGCACGCCAATGCGAGCAGTTGTGAAACTATATGTAATGGACGCAGGAAAGAGACGATGTCAAAACGTGAGGAAACGTTGCTACGAGACAAAATGGAAGCAACCAACCAGTTAAACGTGTGTAAATAGGCTTTGAACGCAAGAAGCTAAACATATCGATACTGCTTGCAATGCTTAGTAGAAGATTAGAGCTGCAAGCGCCAACCATATATCTACCTCAATAAGGCACATTATACAAGTGCGACTCCATTTTGTAAAAGCAGAAATGTACCCAGGTTACCAGGGGCCTAACAGGCCGAGTTTCAGAACCCAGCCAGAGTCAAGAGAAGGAGCGGAATCGAAACTCAACAAAGAGCGGCTCATGCCGGGGAAATCGAGGTCAACCAGAGAAAGGGAGGAGAGCATCAGATAACAAGACTCAAACTTCAGAGTTTACCAGCTTGCCTCATGAAGGTCAAGATAAGGGGGGAACATGCAGGTGGTGAGGCAGAAACAGAATTAAATACACTAAAAGCTGGAAACTGAAGCAGATTCACGGTGAACAGACATGTGACCTGCCAGGCGCAAAGAGGTACCACCACCTGATGTCATCCAGGACCCAAGGATGCCATAACTTTTCCTGATGAGAGGCTACAGTTTCGAGGCCATACCCAGCCAACTAATTGACACATAGCCCTAAGATACTGATTGATGGAAGGGAAGCAGGGTGAAACTTGGGACACCAGGCACATGGGTGTCCATGCAGCATGCTGCTAATTAAAATGGGGATTTATGTCTAGGGGTGTAACCTGCCCAATCACAAAGGACCGAGTAGTCCTATCGAAAGTAGAACAAATAGGACGTCGTACTTGTAGTGACGTCAATCACGTGTGATTTAGTGGGAAGGGCTTAGATGAATTATCCAATCCGCATGCTCTATTATCATATACAGATATTGCACCTATACTTAAGTTACCTTTCCTAACCAATTATATTGCATGTCGAGTTTTGTAGAATTAGACGTCAATGATGACGAATATTGCCTAAAAGAATTGCTGTTCAACTGAAGTTCGAGGAAGTCGGAGCAAGACAGGTGATCGGAACGATGCTGATTCCCTACTGCTTCCCTGTTTGATGTACTTGTCATTAAACGGACTTCCCTTTTGCAAATTACTGAGTCCTCATTATTGAGTCGTGTTGGAGTAAGTGAATCCTGCACCCCTTTTCCTCACATGGTGCAGCTATCTTGTCTTACAAGTTCTAGAGGGTAAGCACTGACCTATGGGCCCCTCAGTGAATCCCTCTCCTCCTGAACAATTGGTGGCGTGAGGATGGTTTTGGCCATCGATTATTGATCATATAATACACCTTTAGACCGACGGCACAAAGTAACTCTGGGCCTTCGGCAATATCACGAGTCCTTTCGCCATTCCGGCTGAGTAGACTGAGAAGCTTCCCGTGGACAATGATGGAGTAAAACTTCCAAAAACTGCAATGGGTCTGAAGGAACCTGCCTTCCAAGCATAACCCTTCTCATTCCCATGGGCAGCCAATCGGATGAAAAACCCTTTAAAGGCTGGAAGAGGAAGGGGCGGTGATCTCGGAGTTCCAGAGAGGAAAAGATGCGAGCAGTGAGTGAAATGATAAACTCGTTACTTTGGCAAATGTCTTGTAGGCATTAGAGCAAGTAAGGGAAAGGTAATGGGGGTGGCGGAGAAAATTAAAATAGTCAGAAGTAGAGAAGACTGTATATATATATAGGGGGTAATGACTCGAGTATAAGAGATAGATACCGGGGGGACACCCAAGAGAAAAACAAAGGGTACCAGGGGGACACCTGAGATAAAAATGAAGGATTACCAGGGGGACACCTGAGATAAAAATGAAGGATTACCAGGGGGGCACCTGAGATAAAATGTGAGGATTCGCTTTGTTCCTGCGCTTTAATACAGCCATCAGAAGAAACGTGAACTCATAGCCCATATAATAAGGGACAATTAGACTACAGTGACGTTTAAAGACGCATCAAAGGAGTTTGTGTAAACTCCATGACAGGGTATTGATTAGAAGGCAGGTATATGTATGACCAGCTGGTGTCTGTCTAGTCTGTCAAGTGTCTGTCATATGTGTTCTGTTGTATGTCAAATGTAATGTAACTGTATTGTTGATTGTCCGAAATGAAATTTGGTTTTACGCGATTCTGTAACTGAGAGGGAATCGCCAATGAATTGATGGTTTTGAGTTAATGGATAGTAAAACAAATTTTTGGCAGGAAAAGATTGGATTGGAGCTTGCGTATTTGGTGCTCGCTCATACTATTGGAAGGATAAAAAACTATATGAATATTGTTGGTGACGAAATCAAGAATGGAGGAAGTTACTCCGTTTGCACATTTGTGCAAGCAGCTACCCAAGCATGCACCAAAGCTCAAGAAGTATAGCACAGAGTGGGTTAAGGGTACCACCCACAAAATGTTTATGCCTTGGCCACAGAATGGTTCCCTTTCTAAGGCTGTTTTACAGCATATGATGACCTTCCTACACGCCACATATACAGGCAAGAAGCTAGAGAAACGTCTTGCTGTTCTAGAATTGTGGAAGATGTCTGAAGAAACGAAGGTGGAAGATCCACCCACAGACTGGATACTAAATGTATGTACGGAGGGGGGTGAGACGCCTACCGCACTACCAGCCTTGCCTGAGCCAGTCATTGAAGGGAGTAAGACAGAGGGGCTTTACCCACTAAGAGAACTTAAGGCATCCACGGGGTATAGCAAACCCGCATATGAGTCGCCTACATACAGTAGTGACGACAGTAAGGGAAGGGAACAGGAAAACAATATTGCCTCCACAGTCTCGAGGGACAAGAAGAGATGCAAAGATGAAGGAAAATATCAGGCACAGAGTTGTGCACCTCCTGATAAGGAGAAAGAGGGAAATAAATGAAAGGGAAATGAAGGTAGAATTGATGAGACAGCATTCGCGAAAGACGAATGGATGGGAGGTCAGATATTACTGAAGTTGGATGGAAAAGGAAGTGATGATATAAGGCCAAGAGAGAGGTCTGATGACACGCAAAGGGGAGAGAGAAAGAAAGAGATGGAAGCAAGGGATGAAAGGACAAGAAGGAAGGATAGGCCAAAGCGAGAACAACTATATTCCAAAGAGCAAGAGAAACAGCTTGATCGCAAACAAGAGGCAGCCTACGACCAGTACAGACAGACTAAGCAAAGAATGGAAGAAGAGCAAAGGGTACGTGAGAAGAGAGTGAAAAGAAGAGAAGATGAGGAAATTAGAAGGGCAAAGGAACGTAGAAATGAAAGGATGAGGGAAGTAGACAAGGCTAGAGAAAAAGCGAGGAAGCGCAAGGAAGCAGATTAGGAAACAGAACAAAAGCGCAGACAGAGGGCACGGGATCTTGAATATCTGGAGCGGGAAGTTAAAAAACCCAATCCTGTTGTAGAATGGGAAGACATAGAAGAATTCTTTCCTGCGAGCGACTCGGTGCAAGGTATAAGTGGGACAAATATTGGAGATGACTTCAACACCAGAAGCATCAGTGAAACGATTGATAAAATATACGATGAGATGGGGCTAGAACAGATATCCGATGGGGGAAGGGAAGATGAGTGCTTAGAGAGCACTCAGCTATATGACACTGAGGATGTCACCCGAAGTAGTGGGAGCAGGGGACTGTCCCGAGACAGGCTGGAGATCAGGCAGAACGAAGATGATGCAAGGAGTTGCGTAAACTGAGATAATTCAGAAACCGACTCTGGTGGGGAAACAGAAGACAAGGCACATGAAGAAGGGAGGCGGAGTGAAAAGCGGTTTCCCAAGGGGTCAGGAGGTACGATGGTCCGATGCTAGCAAATTAGAGCCCAGGACATCGAAGCATGCCATGGTGCATGTGCAACATGAGGGAACTCCCCACGGTCGGAGGGGGGAGCCAGCATGCGCCTATGCAGATAGATTAAGGTCATTGCCGGGTAGACGACAAGGCGGGAATGCTGCCCTAGCAGTAGACAAGAGAGCTATGGGAAGAGAAAAGCAAGACTGCGTATTCCAATTCCTGCTACTAGAAAAGGGGGGGAGCAAGACCACAATATATTCCATGGCCACACATGGACCAAGAGAAGCTGAAAAATAAGCTTCCAATGCTGACATCGGGAGCCGGAAAGTGGATAGATGAGTTAATGAAAATGACTGGGGGTGTCACCTTAGCTATAGGGGACATTAAGGGCCTCCTAATTGCCATACTTGGTGAAAGAGCAGATGATGTATGGAAACGGGCAGGCTATCCTAGGGTAACCCTAACTAACAACTCCCATGATGGAGCGCTATTTAATAACTGTAGGGCAGCAGTGTGGAAAGCGCTGCAAACGCTATATCCAGACACTTCTGATATGGGGCTATAATGACTCGGAAAATGAAAGAGTCAGAGGATCCGTTGATCTATATCCAGAATTATCAAGACACGTGGGTGCTTGAAACGCATGAGTCTTGGACGAAATCTATCCCTGTATTCTACCATATATTATGCCAAGGGTTGCCCGAGCCAGTGCAAAAACATTTCAAGAAATTGGTGGGAATAGAAGCTAAACCGTGGGCCGTAATACAGTTGACAATTGCACACTACTGTAGATTGTTGCAGGAAAAGAACCGGAAAAAGGAGGCAACTCGTAAGGGTGAGGAGGCAAAGCTGGTGCAAAAGAAACTCTCAAAGTATGCTCTCGAGGGAGCCATGCTGACAAGCCCAGCTGAACCAAGTGCACAGCAAGTGACTAACCCATTGCAGAACAATCAGGGTAACGCAGAATTTTACCCGAGGGGAAGGGGTTTTGGAGGAAGAGGATGGCAGAGTAATCAGGGAGGGTTTCGAGGTAACCAGCGAGGTTTTCAGAATAATCAAGGTGGCTTCCAGAACACGCAGATGGGCAGTCGAGCTAAGCCAGATAGACAGATGGCCCGACCACTGCCAGTGTGTTGGCTGTGTGGAATGACAGGACATTTGGCGCGCGTGTGCAGAAGCCAAGGCATGTGGCAAAATAGCCAAGGGATGGGGGCAGGCATGGTGAATCAGCCTGCCGTCCTGCAGCAGGGCAGCAAACAAAATCACACAGTGCAGCAGCAGGCGCCAGGCCTGCAGCAAGGTGCACAGCAAGTGGTAGAACCCCCGAACATGGGGAACATGCCACAGGGACAATCCCAACAGGCACCGCCGCAAATGTCGCAGGGCACTAATTCTGGTGGGGGAATTAACCCCGGAAATGGTGGCAATCCACAGGCATACAGTGGGCCGAACCTGTATATGAAATAGGACAGCTCACGGGGGACTCTGATGTGTTCTATCCCATCAGTGACACTAGACCCTAATAGGGAACCTAGGGTGAATGTCGTCATAGGGGGTAAAGAATATACCTTCTTAGTTGACATGGGTGCGACGTGCTCGTGCATACGAGAAGGCAAGTTTTCCTTGTCCGGCGAGGCCATAGATACTCAGGGTTTCACAAGAGCTCACAGTAGTGTTCCCTTTACAGACGCACTCCAAGTCTCTGTGGGAGCGCAGGAAATAAATTTACCCTTATATCCACGTCAGACCCCATAAACATCCTGGGTTGGGACCTAATGACAAAGTTGAATATGACAATCTCGTTTACCGAGAACGGTATAGTGTGCTCCACTCCAGGTATGCATTATTCGAACATGTGCAAAATGATCAGAGCATACTCAGGACGCATAGCCATGAGAGCTGTCCCATTAGAACCAGAAGTCTTTGCATATGGCGTGCGGGTGCTCATGGCGGAATTGCCAGGCCTTGCTGATAGAACCATGAGGACACCTGATGAGTTCCTATTCAGACCGAGAATACCTATGCATGAAGAGGAGGGACAAGTATTTCCCTTAATGATACAGGCCCTCATTACGACCCTGGCGGATTTTTTCCGCCATCGACGGACTTTCCGGCCATGGCGCAAAGTCCCTTTACGCCATGGCGGATGGCGGACTTACCGCCCCATTCCGAGGTCGGCGGGGCGGTAAGTCCCCATTGACCCATTTACCCTTCCCCATTCCCATTTCGGCCCCATAGGGCTCAATGGGAGTGGGGAAGGAGTTAATTACGCCACCGTAAAATACGGTGGCGTAATTAACACCAAGGTCCCAGAGCGCCATGGATTTTTCCGCCCGCAAAAAGCGGGCGGAAAAATGACCATGGCGCTCCAGGAACTCGTAGTTGGCGGTAAGGGGTCCGCGCAGCTAACGCTGGCGCAGACCCCTTAGCGCCAGGGTCGTAATGAGGCCCACAGTCTGCCGCAGTGCGAGGGAAAGTGGTGTTGGTTGAAGGATACGATGATGAAGGGAGACAATGGTGTGCGATTATCGCCATCGAAGAAGGGTACCGAGTGACTGACATCACCGATGACGATCTGTTCGAAGAACACCCTGACCTAAAAGAGACAAGGGTGGAAGTAAGTCTCATATTTTGGGTAAAAATGATCGAACGGGAGGTGCCACAGAGAATTCTGCTGGCACTGATACATCCAGAATACTTCTAAGATGACATGGCCCAAGTGCCTGTCACAGTATGGACTACAGGGCCCTATGACGTAGGCCTCGTGAAGGGGGCAGGTGAAGTAAAAATTAAACTGAAACCCGGAGCAATTTTACCATGAGCGCGACAATATCCCATGTCCAGAGAGGAAGATGAGGGGATTGCAAAGACAATTTCCGCCATGATGGAGCAGGGCATCCTAGTGACGTCAGAATCACCTTACAACACGGTTATTTACCCTGTCAAGAAATCAAAGGGAGGGTCTTGGCGTTTAATCCAAGATTTAAGAGCATTAAACAATATTGTTGAAGCCGAATTCCCTCTAATTCCTAATCCATCCACAATTCTATGTAACATACCTACGAAGGCAAAATACTTCACGGTGATTGACTTGAAAAATGCATTTTTTCTCAATCCCGTTGCACCGTGACTCACAAGATCTGACATCATTTAGTATCAGACAGATGCGTCTGAAGAGCATGAGGTTGCCACAGGGATATTCATCCATCTTCAACAGAGTCCTGCGAATGGACCTAAGCAATATTGCAGTAGACGGTGTCGTCTTGCAGTATGTGGATGACATTCTGATCTGCAGCGTCACTGAGGAACAATGCAGGCACGACTCTGTCCAGCTTCTAACTATCCTGGCTGAGAAGGAATATAAAGTTGACAAGGAAACGTTACAATACTGTCAGCGAGAGGTGCTGTACATAGGCCAGCTAATCTCACACGAAGGAAAAAAACTAACCCCAGAAAGGGCTGACGCTATCATGAACACAGCTAAACCACTCACGATAAAACAAATGCAAAGCTTCTTAGGCCTGTGCAATTATCTCAGAGCATGGGTTTTCGACTACAGCTCGTATACCAAGCCCTTGCTTCAGGCTTTGAAGAAAGCCCAGGCAACAAAAGGAGAAATTGAATGGACCGAGGCAATGGAGAAGGGGTTTACAGAATTTAAGGGGGACATTTGTAAGGCCCCAGTTCTCAGGATTCCTAATTATGCAGAGGAATTCTACCTGTTCTCACATACCGATGGCAATTTTATGATGGCAGTACTCTCTCAGCGAACCTCACTGGGGTACAAGCCCCTAGCGTATTACAGCAGGAGTTTGGACCCGGTCATGAAAGGCCACTTCCCATGTGAACAAAATCTAGATGCTGCCGCGTTCGCCATTGAAAAGGCGTCATCCATTGTGATGGGGTGTCCCATGACATTGTATGTCGAACACTCATTATTCGCCATACTAGAGAAAGCAAAGGGCACACTGGCATCACAAAGAGCATCCGCCTATAAAGTGATTATCTCTAATCCATCGGCCAAAATAGTGCGGTGTAAAATTGTGAATCCAGCTACATTCATAGTAGAGCCAGTCACAGAGGGCGAACCCGTACACGACTGTGCGAGTTATGAGGAATTCTACGATGAAATCCCCAGGGTAAGGGAAAATGCCCTGGCAAGTGGTGAAATCCTGTTCATTAACGGTTCTTCGAGAATCGATCAAGAAGACAGACAAAGATATACAGGAGTGGCCGTAGTGAAACACCTGGCGAACGGGGAGTTTCAGGGACTCGTCAGTGCGTGAATACCATCTCACTATTCAGCTCAAGCTGCCGAACTATTGGTGCTGATACTCGCCATTGAGAATCATGCAGACCAGGAAGTAACGGTGTACAGTGACTCAGCCTATGTGACGTCCACAGTGCATGCAGGCTTAGCTCGCTGGAAAAGGAGGGGCTACCTCCGAGCAGACGGCACGCCAGTGCAACTCGCAGCCTTATTGGACAGGTTGATAAAAGCACTACAGCTCCCAGTGGGCATAGCAGTCATGAAATGCGCCACCCATTCCAAGGGCGCAGACTTGGTGTCACCTGGAAATCATGAAGCGGACATGGAAGCAAAACGTATGGCATCCAAGAATGAAACAATCATGGAAACGTGGAAGTGGCACGTACCCATGAGCGTATGATGGTAGCACGAGTCACACCAGAGGCCTATAGTGACATGGGGCAGACTCAGCTAATGTAGCTCCAGGGGGAGGCGCCACAGGAGGAGAAGAATTTGTGGAAGCGTCAAGGGTGTTCCTTAAACCCCTCTGACGGTTTGTGGAGGCAGGACAGCACTGGTAAACCGGTAATGCCTGTCGCCTTACTGAAGGTACCAATGGAGCAGTTACACTACCCTATACATAAAAGAAAATCTTGCTGCAACGCTCACAGAAGACTGGTTCACACCGAATTTAGCAGAGCATGTTGCTTTTTTCATGGTGAACTGCATTATCTGCCAACAGTTCACCGCTGGGCACACATTAAAAGTAGTGAGATGAGTTATCCCCCGGCCAAATGAACCATTCCAGCACTTGCATATCGACTACGTCGACATGATTCAAGTGTGCAATGGGTACAGGTATTTAATTGTGGCGGTGTGTCCATTCTCTAGATGGATAGAAGCAGGTCCCTGTACACACCCATACGCTACCTGTGCTGCCAAATTTCTAGTGAGGGAAGTGTTCCCTAGATGGGGGGTGTGCGAGGTGATGAGGTCAGACAACGGGGCTCACTTTGTTAATGCAGTGTTCGAACAGATCAGCTTGTTGCTTAGTATAAAGCACAAGTTCTCCTCGGCGTATCACCCGGAGGGGAATGGATCATGTGAGCGGCTCAACGGCCTGTTAAAGGAGAGGATAGCCAAGTTGAAGCTCACATTAAAAAAGGGATGGCTGCACTGTCTACCACTGGCATTGTAAGCACTTCGGAACCAACCAGGCTCCGACCATCATTTTACACCGCACAAGATAGTTACAGGCAGAAGGATGAGGAGCGCCTTGCCCCCCGAGATAGAGCTAGATGTGATGCCCAGCCGACTAAGGAGGTCTTGGGGACAGAGATGCAGGATTACCAGAACTGTATGACATCCAGCGTCTCTGTCATTACAGGCCAGCTGCAGCAACGAAGAAAAGGGTGCAGCGCAGCACAAAATACAACAGGAAGTGCTGAAGCAGACACTGCAAAAAGTCTACATGCGCCCATCATCTTCCCTGGTGACATAGTGCTTGTGAAGAACTTTACGAGAAAGAGGTGGGAGGAGCCACGATTCCATGGCCCTTTCATCGTGGAGGACTGCACCCCTTCTGTCGTCAAGCTCCAGGGCAGAAGGGCATGGATCTTCATAAATGACATTAAACCATATATAGGGAGGAGCCCTCCTGCTGCATCCAACTGCGAAGAAACCACAGACAATGGGGGAGAACCTCAGCATGTGCAGACAAGATCCATAGGGAGGAAGAAGGACGCATGAGCAGCGAAATAAGGGCGGGAAGAGCTTTAAATTGTGAATCTTAAACAAGACATTTTCTCAAACCAGTGAACAATGATAAAGGACATAAATCGAACACGCTGTGCATCCTAGTTGCAGGGTAAGGAGAAGTACATCCAAAGCCACAGCAGCAGTGATAAAACGAACTCTCAAAAGCACGTCATGCACAAGTAGTGCAAAGAATCAAGACTCTGATAGACTGCAAATGAGAGTGTAAGAGAAGTATCCTGAAAGCAACCACTGTCAAGACTTTCTTCACAGAACTCATGGTATCTCTGAGCAGAAGCCTCAAGTGGGATTTGTTAACTTATTTTCAACTGGTGATAATATCATACCCGACACTCATAGGGAGAGAAACCAGTGTCACAGACTTTATTCAAGATCCAGCTAACAAAAAGGTAATTTGGCAACTGCTGACTGTCATTACGGAAGCCTTCGCCGAGCTACCCGAACACAGTGAAGGGGACACAAATGCTTCATCCGCCAGTAGACATTGATGAACTCACATTTAATTTGTTTTTCCAAATAATCGAGAAATGCCCAGGACTTGTCGGGAGAACAATTGACACACGCACTTTCATCAGAGACCCAAGAAATTTAGCTCAGTTGAACCATTTGTGGACTAAACTAAATCACCTCGTGGTAGTCCACGGAAAGTGCAGGTACTGTGCGAATCAAAAGAAAAGCCCATGGCCAGGACACAGCAACACAGGACAAATGTCCCTATCTCCTAGAGGATACCCGGCTGGCACACAATGTCCTGCTTAGACTAGTCACAGATTATCTGGAAATGGTGGGGAGACCTACAGATGTTGACGTCATCACCTTCCTTAGAGATCCAGCCAACGCCCCACACATGGGTACACTTCTCCACGGCATAATGCTCCAGGTGGAGCTATCCAACTTCCAGCAAGAGTACCTTAGGAGGTTCCAGTGAGACTTTCCGCCGTGGGACAGATCGTGGAGACAGAGAGACAGTGCTTTATCTTCCGCCGTGGAACAAACTGAGGACAGAGACACAGTTCTTCAATGTCCCGCCACAGGACAGATCGAGGAGAGCAAAGACAAGAACTACACCATCTTATATTTTCTTTTAACTTTTTCTCTACTTTTCCTTATTTTTATTTTTATTTTTATTCTTATTTTTATTTTCCATGTTCACGTTCATTTTTATTTTTATTTTCACAACATTTTATTTTTGTGTGATTTTTAGCAGTTCCATCTTATCATTCCTGACATTCAACAGGGTCCAGCATGTCCTCAGGACCAAAGCAAATTCGAGGAGTGCACTGGGACCTTACCTACTATAGATATGCATTATGAATGTGATGTATCAAAGCTGCTAGCCTAACCTTTTTCCATAGTCTAGCACAGGAACTGTACTACCCAGAGATTACCGACAGCACCCACAAGAGGGGGGACGTTTGTAAAGCACCGTCACTTTAATGGTAATGAACTCTTGAACTAGGAGATCAGAGCAAGAGAAGGAATAAATAACTGACTATGTACTTGTTTGAAATGGGGGCCCAAGACAGTAACTTAGTTCTTCCCTTGAAGAAAGTGCTGCCATTTGTCCTACAAGGCTATAATGTGTGTATGTATAGTAATTATCATTGTGTTTTTGTCCTTAACTATCAGAACTGCATTTTTTATTGGTGCGCGAAGTGTCCCAATGTCAGTGCACCCACCAGATAATGAACGTCTGGGGCCTACGAAAGCACCCAGACCCTATATAGTCATCCCAGTCCCAAGAAAACCTGATGGTATAGTTAACAAACTAAAATTCAATATAATTAGCGGTGATTCAGACACACTTGAGGTAACGAATGACGAGAAAAGCTGGAGACAGGGTCAGCACGGAATGAATGAAAACGCGGCACTGACCACTGCACGCACCCACACACAGGATGCACACAGACAAGGGCAAGGGTCAATGGCTACAGGGCCTCCAACGAAGGCTGCAGAGAAGGGGAGACAGCCTGCTGAACAATCAGTTCCAGAAAATAGTGGAAGTAACCAAAAGAAGTCAAGTGAGAAACCCAAGAGAGAGGGCATAGCAAAATTCCTCGAAAGAACAGAAATAGCCACAAAGGAACTCACAGAGAAAATGAAAGCACTGATAGATTATTTGTTCCCATTCAGAGTCAGAGCAAAGAAACTGCAAGCAGAGCTGAACAATAGAACTACAGAGACTGTAATAACGAGCACACCAGCTCGAACACTGCTAACTAGCACCAGATCTACGACGCAGCCACATATTGGGGAGTTGGTGAGCTAATGGCGGCCGGAGAACCTCGATGAAACACTACAAAAGGAAAGGAAAAGAAACGCAAAACCTTCTCCTACCACAGCGATACAGGTAAAGAAACCCGCTCCGCTAACAAGCATGCCCAAGAATCCTCCAACAAGAGTCACAGACGCATTTAGAGATGTGGTTATAGCTAACTACAAAAGGACATTGAGGATTAAGAGAAACCCACATGAAGACAACAATGAACTCAATGATTACCTGGACAGCACAGCCCATCTCGGAAACAAAATATGGTACCAGCACATGAAGGAAGTAGGATGAAGGCAGTCAGAAGGAGAATGCATCATCTGTGCTCTCCTGCCATACAGCATGGGCAAATCCAAGATCTTCGTGGCTGTAGAAATCGATGTACACACAGCACACTGTATGTCACATGTAGCAATGTGCAACACCAGAGGACAATTTATGGGAAGAGAAGCCTCGTTGTTATGAACCAACAAAAAGGACTACCCGGATGAAGATGGCTACATCCAGGACATTAAGACAAGAAACAGGGCACACACAAGAAATCACGTGATCAGATACGAGAATCCTGATGTCAAAGGATCAAAGGAAAAACTGCAGAAGAGGCTCACATCTGGAACAACAGAGGCCAAATGCAGATTTGGGGAACAGTGGTCTCCCCAAATAGATGGGAAGAAGGAGTGGTAATCTGCCGAGAGTGGATGGTCCTTGGAGCATACAGAGAAGCAATAGAGAATTTGTCGAGGTTATGCAAACCTCTATGGCTAAAACTGATAAAGCTGCTAACATGGGTCAAAAACAGAGGAGGACCCCTGCAGATAGTCCCACTGGAAAGCCCAAAACTATGCTTCCGAAATAATGGCACGAGGAAGATGGGAGAGAATGTGAACTGCAGACGAATCTTTGAAGCCCCCGGAATGACACAAGGAACTGCAGTTATTATGGACCATTACTGGGCGTGTGGATCCAAGGCATACGTAAGGCTGCTGAAAAATTGGGGAGGCGTATGCACACTAGTGAACATCCACGTTCCTGTGCTAGTGATCCCTAAGAATGACCTGAAGTTGGACAGTTTCCCGAAAGCAGATGCTCATCTAAGAAGAAGGAGATCTGTGGAACTGGTATCCAGGGTGAAGAGAGAAAATTACTTGTCTACCAAATCAGAAGAGGCATTCCATGCAATCCCATATGAACACGGACTGTTCAGCCTCACCTCAACAGTGTTCACCACGATGCTCTTGCCACACATACAAATTGGAGTGAATGCTAAATGGTTGCAGATAACCAGATGGGAGTTATTGCAGACCATCAATACCACTATAAAAGGATTTAACGTGATCAAAGAAGAGCTGAGAGCAATCAGACTGATGACCCTCCAAAACAGATATCTGCTTGACATGATCACAGCAATGGATGGAGGTGTTTGTGCGAAAATCGGAGAATCATGTTGCACATTTATACCATCACACGATGAAGAAAACGGAACCTTAACAGATGCCATAAGTATGTTGACAAACTTGAAAAACCAGATGATCGATGAAGGTGATGAAGTGGACGATGACAGCTGGTTTGGATATATGGGTCCCACAATGGATGGCGGATATATTCAAGTTTCTGGGAGTTTTACTAGCAATGGTACTGCTAGTATTCTGTGTTATCAAGATAATCATCACACAGTGCCAGAAAACTGCAAAGAAAGCCATAGGGATGAAAATAATGGTTGATGTTGAGCAAGGGTGGAAGCCCAGAGACTTGACTGATGAAGAAATAAGAGACTTTGTGAGGGCCAGCAAATTTGCGCCAGAAGGAACAAAGTTCACATATCCTAAGAAACGAAGAAGGTATGAAGGAAAATAGATCTACTGCAGCCCAAATGGACAATGCCAGCTAATGACATGGAGCAAAGACGAACATGGGAAAACAGCAGGGAGTTTGAAAGGAGTGATAAAAATATGGACTCCAAAGGCTCACACATTCACACCATCATGTACAAACCCTGAGGATGATGAATATGACACCGAAGAATCAAAAGAAACAAATGCAAAAGAGGTTGCAGACGTGGTCGATGAACCGACCAGAGGGGGGAGTGTAGAGGAGGTCCCAGACATGGCCTGCACACCATCCCCTCATTTCGGGGTATCAGGAGTGTACTCGCCACGGTATGTGACATATGAGGAGCAAATGAACCAACAAAGAGCTGCACTGGGACTCTGCCCAGTATACATAAGAAGATCCATCCTGTTGAAGCGCCCATAACCAGACAACCCTGGGCAGCACGGTACCCTATCAGACAGCCATACCAGCCGCTGAGACGAAATGAAGAGTACCTACAGACGGTCCATGAAGAGACCCAAAGAGCCTTAATGGAAGGCCGGTGGAAATGACATAAGAGCCTGAACAGACTCGCAAATGAACAAAAATGGCTATCGAAAGATAGCACGCCGATGCGAGCAGTTGTGAAAACATATGTAATGGACACAGGAAAGAGACGATGTTAAAACGTGAGGAAACGTTGCTACGAGACAAAATGGAAGCAACCAACCAGTTAAACGTGTGTAAATAGGCTTGGAACGCAAGAATCTAAAGATATCGATACTGCTTGCAATGCTTAGTAGAAGATTAGAGCGGCAAGCACCAACCATATATCTACCTCAATAAGGCACATTATACAAGTGCAACTCCATTTTGTAAAAGCAGAAATGTACCCAGGTTGCCAGGGCCCTGACAGGCTGAGTTTCAGAACCCAGCCAGAGTCAAGAGAAGGAGCGGAATCGAAACTCAACAAAGAGCGGCTCATGCCGTGGAAATTGAAGTCAACCAGAGAAAAGGAGGAGAGCGTCAGCTAACAAGACTCAAACTTCAGAGCATATCAGCCTGCCCCATGAAGGTCAAGATAAGGGGGGCCCATGCAGGTGGGGAGGCCGAAACAGAATTAAATACACTAAAAGCTGGAAACTGAAGCAGATTCACGGTGAACAGACATGTGACAAGCCAGGCGCGAAGAGGTACCACCACCTGATGTCATCCAGGACCCGAGGATGCCATAACTTTTCCTGATAAGAGGCTACAGTTTCGAGGCCATACCCAGCCAACTAATTGACACATAGCCCTAAGATACTGATTGATGGAAGGGAGGCAGGGTGAAACTTGGGACACAAGGCACATGGGTGTCCATGTGGCATGCTGCTAATTAAAATGGGGATTTATGTCTAGGGGTGTAACCTGCCCAATCACAAAGGACAGAGTTATCTGGAGTCCTATAGAAAGTAGAACCAATAGGACGTCGTACTTGTAGTGACGTCAATCACATGTGATGTAGTGGGAAGGGCGTAGACGCCCACCCGATAAGAATTATCCAAAATGCATGCTCTATTGCCATATACAGATATAGCACCTATACTTAAGTTACCTTTCTTAACCAATTATATTGCATGTCGAGTTTTGTAGAATTAGACGTCAATGATGACGAGTATTGCCTGTAAGAATTGCTGTTCAACTGAAGTTCGAGGCAATCGGAGCGAGACAGGCGATCGGAACGATGCTGATTCCCTGCTGCTTCCCTGTTTGATGTACTTGTCATTAAACATACTTCCCTTTGCCAAATTACTGAGTCCTCATTATTGAGTCGTGTTGGAGTAAGTGAATCCTGCACCCCCTTTCCTCACATGATGCAGCTATCTTGTCTTACAAGTTCTAGAGGGTGAGCGCTGACCTGTGGGCCCGTCAGTGAATTCCTCTCCTCCTGAAAACCCCCGATCCCCAGCATTCTATTCCTGGTCTCCCTCTCTGTCCCGCCTCCCGACCTGCCCACCACCTCCAATTGGCTGAAAATCTCCCGTTGGCTGGGTCTAGCGACCAGCTTGTAGCCACCTGCTTCCATTTCCATCCGGAAGCAGGTGAGTGCAGCCTTCTTTGTTGCTCCATTTTGGAGTTTACATTTTTCTTTTTTTTAAAGTGCGTGCAGGCCATGTGTGTTTACTGTCCCTCGAGCCCCAGTGTTCCCTTCCTGGTCTCCCTCACCCCGCCGCCTCCCGACCCACCCACCATCTCTGATTAGCTGAACATCTCCCATTGACTGGGTCTAGCGACCCGCTTGAAGCCACCTGCTTCCATTTCCATCAGGGAAGCAGGTGAGTGCAGCCTACTTTGTTGTTCCATTTTGGAGTTTACATTTTTTTTTTAAGCGGTTGCAGGACCCGTGCGTTTACCTTCCCCCAATCCCCAGCGTTCCCTTCCTGGTCTCCCTCTCCCTTCCGCCTGCCGACCCACCCACCGCCTCTGATTGGCTGAAAATCTCCTGTTGGCTGGGTCTAGTGACCCGCTTGAAGCCACCTGCTGCCATTTGCATCCGGGAAGCAGGTGAGTGCAGACTTCCTTGTTGCTCTATTTTGGAGTTTTAATTAAAAAAATATATATCTATCTTGTGCTACAACTACGCCGACAATACCCAAATCATCCTTCAAATTCACAACTCAGACACCAACTCTCAGCCTGACCTCGCAGCTTGCCTCCTAGATATCGATCGTTGAATTACTATAAACCACCTCCTCTTCAACCGCACTAAAACCAAAATCATGATGTGCGGCAACGCTGAGCTTCTATCACATCCACTTCCTTGGCCCCTTTCCATGGGCCACCCCCCTCTCCCACCCCCACTGTCACAGTAAAAAATCTTGGGTGCACTATGGACTCTGACCTAACCCTTTCCCAACAGGTCAACAACGTATCTAAATGTTGTCACTACCATCTCAGTATTCTCAGTCGCTTTTTCCCCTACCTCTCCTTCCCAAACAGACTTGCCGCTGTTATGTCTATTGTAATGTCGAGACTGGACTATGCCAATTCCCTATACCTGGGAGTCCCGACATACCACCTTAATAAACTCCAAAGAGCGCAACACACTGCTGCTAAACTGTTCCTCGGCCTGGGTCCAAGAGACCACACCTCTCCAGCTCTTAAATCCCTCCACTGACTCCCAGTCGGACGAAGGGCCACTTTCAAGACCATGTGCATCACCCATCGTGCAGTGCACAAGTCCGGCCCACTATACCTGCAAGATAAGATTAAACCTTACCTCCCACCCCGCACCCTAAGATCAAGCTCTGCCCTCCTTTAAATGATCCCAACCACTAACTCCGTCAGGATTGGAGGATCTTCTTTCTCAGCATTGGCCCCGACTCTGGGGAACTCCCTTCCACCAAACATCCGACACACCCAAGACTATATGACTTTCCGCAAATTACTAAAAACATGGCTCTTTCCATAACGCCAACAACAACTTTAAAGATGCAAATGACCTCCCAACATCTCAATGACAAATACACAATGGGACTCGCAACCTCATCTTCAGTGAATACGCCCACTGATTGGGCTATAGACAACCATATATGAACACTGAACACTGAACAATGATCTGCAGACCCTACCCACAGGATAGAATGGATGGATGGATGGTATGGATGGATGGAATGAATAGAATAGATGGATGGAATGGAATGGATGAATGGAGGGGATCGATGGAAGGGATGGATGGAGGAAATGGATGGATGGAATGGATGGATTGAATAGATGGATGGAATGGATGGACGCATGTTGAATGAATGGATGGAATGTATGGTATGGATGCTTGTGGAATGAATGGAAGGTATGTATATGGAATGGATGAGATAGAGAGAATGGATGAAATGGGTAGGATGGAATGAATGGCTGGAATGGATGGACAGAATGGATGGAATGGATGGATGGAATAGATGGATGGAATAGATGGAAAGGGTGGACACATGTGGAATGAATGGATGAAATGGATGGCATAGATGCCTGCAGAATGAATGGAAGGTATGTATATGCAATGGAAGGATAGAATAGATGGAATATATGTATATGTGTGGAATTGATGGATGGAATGGATGAAGTGGGTGAATTGGATGGCATGGATGCATGGATGGATGGAATGGATGGATGGATGCAATGGATGGGATGGATGGAATTGATGGAATGGATAGATGGAATGGATGGAATAGATAGATGGAATTGATAGAGGGAATAGATTGATGGAATGGATAGATGAAAGGGATGAAACGGATAGAATGGATAGAATGGATAGAATGGATAGAATTGATGAATTGGATAGAATGGATGAAATGGAATGGATGGATGAAAAGGAATAGATGGAAGAAATAGATAGCATGGATGAAATGGATAGAATGGATGAAATGGATGAAATCGATGAGATAGAATGGACGGATGGAATGGATGGATGGGATAGATGGAAAGAATGGAGTGGATGGATGTATGTGGAATGAATGGATGGAATGGATGGCATGGAGGCATGTGGAATACATGGAATGCATGTACATGGATTTGATGTATGGAATGTATGTAAATGGAATTTATGGATGGAATGGGCATCAGTTGGAAGGAACAAATGAACGGAATGAATGGATGAAGAAATTGGAGAAATGGATGGATACAGTGACGGAAGGGATAGATGGAATGAATGGAACAAGAAATGGAAGAAATGGATTGATGCATCGATGGAATATATGGATGGATGGAATGAATGGATGAAGAAATGGATGGATGCATTGACTGATGGATGGAATGGATGGATTGAATGGATGCAATGGATGGAATTACCCTACCTTGTAATTCCTGTGTGTGCCCACAGTGCACGTGTCTCTGGGTAACCTGCTTTCCTGTTCCCATGCAGTTGTCGTATATCCCTATGTTCACTCCTATTGCTGTAAGACCAGCCCCCTGTCACTGTGGTGTCCGTGCGTCTGCTCCCTGCCACCCTGTTCTTGTGATGTCGCTTTGTATCCCAAAGTATTACCTAACCCTCTTGTCATCATGTGTGCCCACTGTGCTGGTGTGTTACTATGTACTCTGCTTTCTTGTCCCCCATGTTGTTACTATATATCCGTATGCCCTCCTGTCACCGTAAGCTAAGCCCACTGTCACTGTATTTCCGTGTGTCAATGTGTTCCCTGCCATCCTGTTCACGCGCCTGGTCTCGAGCGCTTTAAGGAGGAACCATCATATCATATCACATCACTATGCCTACTCTCTACTATACACCATCACTCAACTAGAACACAGCTATACCCTTGATAAATTAGGCCTAGCTTTTCACATACGAACACTACCCCATGAACACCTCACCACGCTAATAAAATGCAGCTATCCCATGACATTGTAGACTAGTTGCTCACATAAGCGTCCTTCAAGCCTAACGCAGCCAAACCCAGTCTGGATGCCCACCCAACAGACTGCACACATTCCAAGTAATATCTTCAACACCACACCTAATGCTAGGATGCAGCTACCATTCAGCTTTTACATCAGCTGCACACATAACTGGTGCACCCACGCACCCTACAATACCATCTCACTCTACTGACCTGAACTGTGGTTCCTGAGTGTGTTCAACCTACCAGCGCTTTGAGGTCATATCAATGATATATAGAGCGCTATATAAATGCCAAGTAACATAACATAACATAACATAACATAACATAACATTTCATATCACTCTTATCAAAGATGTGGCAGTGGAAATCGCACCTTTCATCACAACTCTAATAAATGCATCTTTTGAAACTAGTACAGTCCCTACCAATCTCAAGGATGCCTGGGTCCTCCCACTTCTAAAGAAACCCTCACTAGACCCTAATACACCTACCAATTATCAGATTATAACTACAGTACCATTTCTTCTCAAAAATCTTGGACAGGGCTGCACACCTCCAAATTAAAAATTATCTTGAATCAAATAACCTTGTTGGCCTTCGCCAGTCAGGCTTTAGACCAGGTCACGGCACAGAACCAGCTTCCACTGGAGATTAGAGCAAGTAAGACCCTGGGCGTGTTCAGAAAGAGGTTAAAAACTTTCTTATTCAGATAAATCTTAATGCGACTAGGGTCAAATTTCTGTCTTTTCATGCTCAGTTCCTTTTAGTTATCATCTGTGCCCGAATATGGTTTAATCCGTCTGGTGCGCATACGAAATTCCTCAAAATCAAAAATCAAATTTGACCTTAAAATACAAATGCATGAGCTAACGGATAAAGGCAACATAGCTCTCCTTCTCTTGCTAGACCTATCTGCAGCCTTTGACTTGGTCAACCATAAGGTCCTATGCAAACACCTGACTTCAGCTGCCCACTTCTCTGCCAAAGCCACATCTTTGATAAAAATCCTTCCTCCCTAACAAGAGAATGAGAGTATTCTCACCAACAGCAACAGCCGATCCAGCTCCAGTCCTGTGCAGAGTCCCCCAAGGCTCGTGCGTCTCGCCCACTTTGTACAACATCTTTACATAGCTACTATTTGACTACCTTGACAGTTTGGGTGTCACTTACACGAACTATGCAGATGACACACAAATACTCATCCCCCTCTCAGGCTTCTATGATACCGATTACAAACCTCAGAATGAAATCTACCAAGTCATTCAGGCATGGATGGCCATTCATAGCCTCTGTCTGACTGACGATAAAACTGAGCTACTATTGATTGG
The DNA here is from genome assembly GCF_040938575.1 of Ambystoma mexicanum. Taxonomy (NCBI): domain Eukaryota; kingdom Metazoa; phylum Chordata; class Amphibia; order Caudata; family Ambystomatidae; genus Ambystoma; species Ambystoma mexicanum. Next base: position 409,449,568 of record NC_090923.1, on the reverse strand, counting down.
CACACAGAACCGGCTACACAAATTACCTGAATAATTCCAATCTTTCAATCATTGATATTAATACCATCAAAGTAGCAAAAGAAGTAAAAATGCTAGGGATTTACCTTGATTCGACACTCTCCTTTACCAAACAACGACACTCTCCTTTACCAAACAAATCAATGCGACAGCCTCATCGGTGGCATACACAGCAAAACTCATTACTGCCTGCAGGCTATTTCTCTCCCCTGATAGCTGTATCATTCTGGCCAGAGCTCTAATATTATCAAAACTGGATTACTGCAATGCCTTATATATCAGCACCAGCCTTCGCAACTGAAACAATCTATAAGTATTACAAAATAATGCTTTAAGAGCATCTCTCAACATCCCGAAAGCCATCCACATTACCGTCACCAGACAAAAGGTCCAATGGCTCCCAGTAAAAAACAGAATTGCCTACAAAACATTATTTCTCACCCACAAGTGCCTAGCGAGCAAAGTCCCTAAATACCTAAATTGTAAGTTTTCTAAGACCAATCACTCAGACACACCAGAGCGGCCCAGGCCAACCAACTCATAATACCCAGTTTATAACGTGAAAAATAGTTTTCCGGTCCTAGCATCTAAACTCTGGAATGGTCTGCCTTCAGACCTCAGAACTGAGCCAACTTATGGAGCCTTCCGTAAAAAAATGTAAAATCTTGCTAGTCTCTCAGGAATAATAATGACTCAAGTAACTGACTATCGATCTGTGGAGAGAATCCAAGGTACTGTCACGATGCCTGCCCCCAGACATCCTGAACAGATCCATCTATCCAGGGAACAGGCATCCACGAAGACCCAGGAATTCCCGAAACCCTGTCTAGGGGCTATATGAGTTTAGTTCTGGCGCCATAGGCACCAGGCTCATGTTGCCATCTTTAAACTGTGCAGGCCATCCTGCAAAGCACTCACGTACAGGCCATCATGAGGCCATGAAGGGACTACTTTCCTTTAGGAACTATTTTACTACTTGGGTGTGGTACTGGAACTCTTTACCTGGGAACTACTTTTTTGATGCTATTTACACCATGCCCGAAGAGCAGCACACGCGTCGCGTTATTCTGCATCTCAGCAGCGTAACGCTCACCGTGTCTGCAGTCCGGTATTCAGTCTACAGCTACACCCGTTTGTGTCCGGAGCCGATCCTAGAGAAAAGGAAAGAAGAAGAGAAGGTTAGAACAGGAAGATTCCCATTTGGTCATCATCCTCTCCTGGAGCAGCCGCACCTGTGAGAAAGGGAAAAAACATTTAAAACAACCGCGTCGCATTGCCAGCTGCAGCGCCGCGCCCTACTCACCTATCATTAGAGCATCTTCACGACCCAACGTGGTGCCCGTTGAATCGCCGCTCGCAACTTCATCATCTGAAAAAACAAGAACAAACAAAAGGTGAGCGGGGTTTCGCCAAAGGCATTCACTTACTTACTGCAAGAAACCTACTTGGCATATTACCGTTCGAGGCAGTGCTGGTCACCATTCTACGCTCGACATTTTCGCAAAGGCGCCACACCTGCAACGAAGATAGAGAACTATTGGTTAATCGCACTTGGAACAATATTGTTTGCTAAACAGTGCTTGGTGCAAATTGACTCTTACCAAGGCGCTACCTTCATCCATCGAGGCAAACTCGCTCCTTGGACCACGCTGCATGGGGAAAGGTATGAAAGGAGCATGAGTGAATTAACAGACATGTGAACTCTAAAAGAACTATACATTTGGTTTACACACAGCTTACCTCAGAGTCATTATTTGTCTGGAACTCTGCCAAATACCTTCGGATCAGTGAAGTAACTGAAGTTCTACGCGCCCCTGCACTCCAAACGCAGGATGGAGAGTTCATCCTTCCTAACTATAAGGTGAGACTTTACAAAGGGAAATACTAGAAGTTTTTGGGACGATAGTGTTAGTGTTAACCCCTTTACCACGGGTGGCTAATTCCATTTACTGCTTCTAGGAAAATCCTCTTGCGGGCCAGGCAGACGAAACTGAGTGGGCAAGTGCAGTCGATCATCACTTTGCTATGAGTCACACTTGTGGAGACCGCAGCAGTCCAGCTTTGTTCGGCACCCCTGTGGAATCCAGGTGAGCGTGACAGGTACCCTGGCACTGGAACCGCTTTATGTCTCAGAATATTCATTATATCTCCTCTTAAATGTACTTGTACCACTGTATTCCTGCCTTCTCAATGTATCTGTACTATGATATTTCTGCCCTGTAGATAATTGTGCTATAAATTGTATTGCTCTAGTCTTTCCTACACTATTTGTATGTATTGCTAACTGTTTTGGTAAGTAACTGCACTTTAATTGTAACATATAAACATGGGCCCAGGTATCCCTGGGTGAGGAGCGCTATATAAATAAAACAAACAAACAAAGCACTCAGTGATGCAGCCGAGAGGGGGACTGTGGTTTATGTGCATGATGACCTGATTCAAAATAAGGATATCAAAAAACATTTCATTGAAATCAGACATGTACTCAGCCAGTTGCAAAAGGCTGGGGCAAAAGAATCATTTCTTGAGATAAAAGGTTACAGAACAGGGTTAAACCCACAAAAGAAAAGGGTAGAAGCTATTCAAAAGTAAAAGGATCCCACAAATCTGAAGGGTTTGAAAAGATTATTAGGGATGACAAGGTACAATAGGAAATGCAATGCAGAAATCACCCAACCATTGACTAAATTACTGAAACAGTGTGTGCCCTGGAAATGGGGACAGGAACGGCGTGAGGCAGTAGCCAGATTGAAAGATTGTCTAATAAAGTCCCCATGTTTGGCTTATCCAAAGAAGAATCAAGATTTATTTTTGGAAATAGGGATCACAAACTTATGCATGTCAGAGCTCTTGTATGTCCTGGTCAGATCACTCTCTCCTCTCCTCCTATCTGGGTCCCATTGGCCCTCTGACCGTCCCCAAAAGTTGCACCGACCTTATTTACTAACACCCGGCCAATGAAACGAGTGACTGCGGCGCCTTTGCCTCCACCTTCACCCCCCTCTCCTCCCACCTCTGACTCTACCTCTGACTCTCCCTCAGCAACCTCCATCCTTCCATCACCAACACTCTTGACATTGTTGCCCCAATCATGAGGATCCATCTGAAACCTGCCTCAAAGCGTAACACTCTGTACAACACCAAATGTACAGCCCTGAAAGGAAAGTGCAGGGCAGCAGAACCGAAGTGGTAAACCTCAGGCTCATCCTCTGACAAACTGGCCTGCCGCCTGCTCCAAAGGCAATACAGACTCACCATCTGTGCAAAGAAATGAGTCCACAGTCAGGGACGGGTATCCAGCACATCCAATAACACAGCTGAACATTTCAAAATCTGCAGGGAACTAGCCAACCCCTCCGCAATCTCCTCCTCCCCATCTCCTTCCCAGGCCCTCTGCAATGCCCTGGCCCCACACTTTGCCACCACAATTCAGGACATTCTTACCGCCCTTTATACACTCCTCACAATCCATCCCACTACCCCACCACACACGCCTACCTCCTCCTTCCTCCTTTTCCTCCTTTGCTCCTGTCACACCTGAAGATGTTATCAGAGTTGTCCACTCCATGTTGATCTCTTCTAAACAGGTCTCCCCTTGATCACCCAGGACAATCAAGGATAACATTGGCTCTCTTGCCCCTGCTCTCGCACAGTTTGTCAATCACTCTTTTATCACTGGATCCCCCCCCGAGCACTCCCTTGTGCACCCACTCCTGAAAAAAACATCCTCTGTTCCTAACTACCCTGCCAGCTATTGCCCTATCTCCATCACCACGTTCCTGGGGAATCTACTTGAGAAGCTGGCCTTACCCCAACTTAACTGTCACACTGAACTTGTTGGGGGCCTCCACAACCATCAATCTGGATTCCGAGCATCCAGAGGCATGGAAATTGCTCTTCTGAACACTCATGAAGAACTGCTCGTATCTCTGGATTCCAACTCCACAGCTGTTCTTATCCTTCTTGATCGCTCCTCTGCATTTGAACATTCCATCCTCTTACAAAGGTTCAACGATACACTTGGTATCTCGGAACAGGCACTGGATTGGCTGTCCTCTTTCTTCACTAACTGCTCTTCCCAAGTCATCTGGGCCCCTTCTCCTCTCCTGCTTCCATCTCCACCTGTGGTGTCCGCTGGGCACTATACTTCCCGCCTGTCTCTTAGACATCTACCTTGCTCTCCTTGCACGCCTTATTTCCTCTTTCTCCTCCAACTTCCAGTGTTACACCAATGACACACAGCTCTTCTTCAGACTCCCTGCTTACCTTCTTGCACCCTCCATAATCTGTGACTGCCTAGCTGCCATCCAGTCTTGGTGCACCTCAAAATGATCTCTGCCTCAACACCTGTAAAACAGAGATCCTTCCCATTGGGACCCCTGCTCTCACCTTCGCTTCACTCTGGCCTTCCTCCTTGGGCTCTCCCCCTGCACCTTCAACAGAAGCATGGAATCGTGGAGTCATCGTTGACTCCTCTATTTCCTTCCTCCCTCACACTCAGGACATTGCCAAGAAGTCCAACTATCAACTCTTCCATCTCAAAGGAATTCTACCTTTTCTCACTTTCCCTTAGAGGCTTAATGTGACTCAAGCCCTGGTTTTCTCTAGACTTGACTACTGTAACAGCCTTCTCCTGAATCTTCCTTCTTCCACTCTGCGACCCTTGCAGCTTATCCTGGACAGAACATCAAGACTTAATCTTGGCCTTAGGCCTAGGGACCGCATATCTCCTGCACTAAAAAAGTCTTCAGTGGCTCCCGGTTGCTGCACAGATTAAATTTAAATCCCTCTGCATCATCCACAAGGCTGTCTGGGCCTGGAACCACACTATCTTCAACTTTATCTCACTAAATACTCTCCCTCTAGACCACTTCTCTCCTCTGGCACCAACTCATTGTGTGTAAAGTGTTTTGCTAAACAGAAGGCAGGGGGGTCACTCACTTTCCTCTGCGGGCTAACTACTTTGGAATAGCCCCTCCCCCCACTGTGCCTTCAGCAGGATCTTCTCAAATCCTCTGTTCCTCCTTCTTCCCTCCTTCTCTCCTCTGCTAATCTCACAGTTGCTGAATCGGTGTCATTGGCCCTTATGCATCTTCGGGGCATTGAACCTCCCACACCAATTCTTACCAGCTCCTGTCTTTCCACAGCACTTTGCATCTGCACACGGTGTGCTCTGGAGACACGCACTTACACCTCCCTTGGCCCACACCACATAGCACTCTACATTCCTAGCACTTTGTCCTTGGCTCATCCACGGACTCAGACTCCCTAGCACTTACCCCATCTTCCCTCTTCCTTTCTGCACTTGCATGTTCTGGATAATCACAAGGCATGTAGGTTTGTACTCCTCCCTCTTCCCCCTCTGCTCTTAAATATTGTATTGTAATGTAATGTATTTCCCACTCTCCCTCCCTGCCCTGTATAAGCGCCTAAGAAGAAAACAATAAATACATAAATAAATAAATAAAAACATGATTCAAATCACAAAACCATGTCATATGCGAGCAAATCCTTGTCACAAGTGGAAACCAAATTTAATGAGTGTGATAAAGCACTTTTGATGACTATTTGTACATTACAACCTTTTTGCCCCACTATTCAAGGAGAGCGGGTGATTGTGAGACTACTCATCAACCCCTGCAATTTTTGCATAGTAAGAGTATCAGATCAGGAAACCTAGCCCAGTCAAGAATTACATCATGGACATAGGCGTTACAGTGATTCTCTGTAGAAGTGAGATATCCACAGAATAAAAAAAAGTCCAGTGGCTCAAGGGCTGGCAGAGTTGCATGACTGTAGAATTAGAAGCAAATCTGATTGAATTTGAACAATCACCACACAAGGCCTTGATGAAGAAGAGTGTAAAAATGTCCCAACTGTATATGTGGATGGGTGTGCATACTACGTGGGTGGTGACCCTATAAAGGAATTGGTGCCAGGAATTGGGACTGTGTGGGTCAAATGTGAAGGTATCCCACAGGTAAGCATGAGGATAGGTACTAGAAATAGTCCAATGGCAGAATTGGTGGCGTTTTACAAAGCAATATCCACAGCAGTAGAAAACAAATGAAAAGAAATAGTGTTGGTTGCTGATTCTGATTATGCTCAGAACAGTTTTGTGGAATACTTACCGGGATTGAAGCTGAGAGGGATGGTCACTTGTAGCAAAAAAAAAACACTGAAACATGAAAAGCTAATTCAAGCCATCGAAAATCTTGTTTCAGTGAAAGAGATGAAAATTCACTGGAGGAAGATATGAGGACATTCCAAAACACAAGGGGAAGATAAGGAAGAGAATGGCAAGGCTGATGAATTGGGCAAAAGTGGGGCAGTGATGGGGGAACAGTTTCCTATTCAACACTTGCTCATTGAGATCCAAGTGGACATGGTTGCACATTCCAAATCTCAGGGAACAAGTGATCCACCAGTGGTGCAGTGAATCTTTGACATGCGCGATCATGATTTGATTAAAGCACAAAAAGAAGACCCAATAATAGATTCATAATGGCATCTGTTAAAAGAGAAGGACTGAAAAGGAAGAGAGGAATTGAGGGGGATGTTGAAGAATAAAAAACTTTTGCAACTGCCAGACAGACTGTTGGTCCGAACATCCATTTCAGGTCAGATCCAATGGGTGCTTCCTGTGTCATTTTTGGGGTTAATGCTACATCACAACCATGATGCGACAACAGCGGGTCATAGAGGTTTGCAGAAAACATTGGAAATATTAAAAGAATATGCTTATTGGCTGCATATGTTCCAAGATGTGGAGTTGCATGCCTGCGGGTGTGTGGTGTGTGCGCAATTCCAGCCCGCCTCCCCAACACAAAGAGCCCCATTAATGAAGAAAGGTTTGACACTTTTCTGGTCAGATTTGCAAATTGATTTTGTTGGCCCAGTCCAAAGGTCATCACGGGGAAACAAGAAATGCTAACAGTTACCTGTTTGATGTAAAAATGTTTGATGTAAAAATGGTTGGTATGTATACCTGCTCCTAACTTTAGTACAGTACAGACAGCAGCTACATTGTTAATGAACCACATATTTACTAGGTTTGGTTTGCCTCAGAGAATAGCATCAGACCATGGGAGACGTTTTAATAGTGCAGTGATGACCAAGATAAATATGTCCAACCACCCATCTTCTAGTGGTGGAGAAGAAAGGTGCAACCAATCAATATTTGACATTCTTAAAAGTTAGTGGCTGAAACAGGGTCTAGTGGGGATTTGCGACTCCTTTTGGTACTGATGACCATTAGGGCGACACCATCAAACTCTCAAAATCACAGTCCACATGAAATTATCACAGGCAGGAAAATGTTACTTACGCAACACTTGTTGTACAGGACCAATGAGCAAGTCTTGGTGAATGCATCCACAAGTCATGAGTATATGGAAGAATTGAGAAAGCATTTGCAACATGCATTTGAACAGTGAAATCTGAGGGTGCCAAATCATACTATGACAGGAAGTGATTTGTCAGCGAGCTTGAAATAGTTTATGTGAGAAACCAAAGGGTGTCTCAACCGCTAGTCCTCAGGGACTTGTCATCCAGGTGGACAGGACATGGCCGTCGCTTTTGGATCCAGTGGGGATGGACCAGTGCGGGAGGATCATGTGAGGGGTCCTCGGGAGTGGGGTGAGGCATCCAATGATGAGTTGCAGTATTTCCCCCTTTTTTGTACACCTAACCCACCCTTTTTTTCAGGATGATCAGAGGTCCAAACTCCCCCCACCCTTTCTACACAAACACTGGGCCAAGGAAGAGGGCAATTGAGTGTAACAAGACTCACACTTATACATCACACTGGACATGTCCCACTAATCAGGTACTCGACTTAAGTACATACACCTGATACCAATTAGCACTCCTCACACGGATAAAAGGTATAACCTAGAGACACACTCTGAGCAAGGTGGAAGACGAGTAAGAGCAGAACATCTCGGATGAAGACAAACCTACCAGAGCAAAGTGATGCACCAAGGAATGAGAGCAAGAAATGAGAGCAGCGGGTCGAGAATCCCTGGAGTTCCCTACAATAGGTTGTGTTTCAAGGACTCTAGTGACTCTCCCATGTGAACGGCAGAGATTGGAAGGCACAGACAAGCCTGTGGTACTTACCTTGACTCGTGAATCTGAAACTTGTAAAGAAAAGAAAGTAACACACAGCTGGTGAGTTGGCAAACGACCTGAGAGACCGGTGTGTGTTAAGGAAAGATTGAAGTTGCAAAATGATATCGCAAGTGAAGGATGCATGAGTGTGGATGAGAGGCAAGGAAAGGCAGACCCATGAATGAACTTTGAAGTAAGGACAGTTGTGAGATCAGCAATACTGAGTAATGGGTTGGTCCAGCAAAAGGAGGTGGCCCACTCGAAAGTCTCTGTGAAAGGTACTTTGTTGTGGCGATAAAGTGAATGAACTGTAAAAGTGAAGTAAACAGAATGAATCCCCAGAGAAGGGGATGGTAAAAAGCTGACCATTGAACTTTGAGTCAACGTGGTTCTGCAGAGGTCTGTAAAGAAAGGTATGCACATTTGAAAGTCTTCGACTTCCGAAAAATGGTCTGAGCCCGACTGAGGGAGACCCGAGGTGTAATAAGCTCGGGGAAGGGAGCCCCTACAAGGATTGATGAACTTTTTGTTGGCAAAGGTCTGAGCCCGACAGAGGGGGACCAATGTGAACTTTTTGTTTTGAGGTCTGAGCCTGACAGAGAACTGATGTGAACTTTTTGTTTTGAGGTCTGAGCCTGACAGAGGGGGACCAAAGTGAACTGTTTGTTTTGAGGTCTGAGCCCAACAGAAGGGGGCCAAAGTGAACTTTTGTGTTGAAGAGGTCTGAGCCCGAGAGAGGGGGACCAGCATGAACTTTTTGTGAAAAGTTGTTTGAAAGTCTGGAAAGAGTGATTTTAACGTGGAAGTCTTGGCGGGCCTCGATCCGCGTTTTGAACTGTTCATGTGTTAAAATACCGAACAAGAGTGTGTCATCCTGCCTAAGAGACCACCCTAGTCCAGGCTGTCTAACGTGGGGAGGAGAGCTGATTCAGTCACATTTATTCTTTATGTTTGAACACTGAATTTTCCTTTACATACATATCTCCTTTATACACTTTTTGTACAAGAGATAGGGCAGGCATTCGTTAGTATAGGCCATTTTGATTTGACAGACTCCACTAGGACTGTTTTGTTTATCATTTGATGTTTGAGACTACGCCCATCATAGTTATAAAGCAAAGAAGGAATTTTTCCAAACCAAGAAACTGTAATAAAGGTTTTACAAATTGTTTCTTTTGCGTCAGTGCCATACTTGTGATACCATGCCTCCCTTACAGTTACCAGGTGTACAAGTTAAATTTCATGTAAGGCAAGAGTAAGAATGGCAGGTTTATGGCATCCTTGCGTGGCTCATTCAAAATTATTTTCGCCTGTGGTGTACAGGATAATGATAAAGGAAGGGGTTCTGAATCACGTGATGAATGAAGGGGATCTGGTCCCATGAATAAAATAAAACCATTTCACCTGAAACATGAAGTGCGAAGATTGGAACAAACTGCAGAGACCGGTAGGGAATAAGAAATGTTACAGAGTAAGGTATAAGGTGAGTAACTCACTGAAGGGGTAAAGGATTCATTGTAGAAGGTAAGTAGGTGTGTTTGGTGTGGTGTGCCTGCAGGAATGAATGGGAAGTAGGGCTATACATGTGAATAAAAGTGTCTACATAAGAAAGAGAATGTTTTAAGGTTTATTCTGGACAGTTGGAAGAAAAGGGAAATCCTAAAGCAAAAATTGCATTGCTTGGTACTTAACCTGTCTGTCGCCTTCTTCTGGTTTTGGAAATTTCATTTGGTTTCCTGCAAAAAGGGGTACCTGCAGCCGGATGTCCATGGAGGAGGCCTTGGGATGGATCAAGGTGGAGTCCCCAGGAGCAAAAGAGGAGGAGTCCGGCAGGCTGGCAGGTGCAAAAGGGAAATCCAGATGACAGCACGGCCATGCGACGCAGGAAGAAGAATCAAAATGTTTTGTTTAAAAAAATGCTAATCATAACCTGCTTATTAACCTGGACATGTGTCACATCAGCAAATGGGCAAGTTCTGATAGAGCCGGGGCCAGCATCAGGAATTGTGGTGGAGGTGGCCCCAGGTTTTATTTTGGGAAACAGGAGACTATGATATCAGAACATTTACATGAGTGTAAATCTGGATTTGGATTTGGAAATAATTGTAATGCCTCTAAGATTAAGTCCGCTCAAGTGAAACAGTGGGTGCAAACTCTTAGTGAAGGGGCTCAAAGAGCTGTTAGGGAAATCCGGTTACAATTGGAAAATATTTTTATGAATACTTCTAATGTTAAACGAAAAAGGGGGTGAAGGATGGCTGGTTTTCTGATTGCAGCAATTGTGGCAAAATAATAGGGGGCATTGTTGGGACAACTGTCTCAAAGGCCCATGCGGTGTCAGTAAGCAATTTGGATGACAAAGCCTGGGAGTTAGGCCAAGACTAGAAAATAATACAGCAGAGACTGGATAAAGGTCGAATGGAACATGAGGAGTTAGTCCAATACATAAATCAAACTGTTTTGACCCTCAATGATCAGTCAACACTATTAGATCATTGCATAAGTATAATGGACAAGCATGTCGTGGTATTAGAGGACATATTGAATGTGGTAAATTCTATGTAAATGTTGTTGACACAGTGTCTGTGTGGGGCTCAAAACGGGGTGTCTCAACTTGTACAGGGTTACATTCCTTTGTACTTTGTGTCATCTGATATCATCCGACAAATGATGGCTCGGATCACACAAGGAGAGATAGAAACAATTCAGGAGAACATTGCGTTTGAAATGGGAATTGCAATTCAGCTGTATATAGATGTGGAACGAAAGGAGATGGGGTTTCCATTGAGCATTCCATATACCACCTCAGAACTAATTTATCAGATTAAGTTGGTGCACGATGTGGGTTTCTGGCAGAGTAATAAATATGTAAAAATGGTAACTCCTGAAATGGTGGATTTTCAAACGTGGCAGCAGCCCAATTTATATCTAATTCCAAAATTAGATACCTGTATAAAATTCAAAAAGAACTACATATGCTCAGGGAAACCATTTGCACCTGATGCAAAATGTGGTTGCAGGTGGATCAGGGTGCTGCCGAAGAGAGCACAACACACTGTTAGAGAGTCAAGTTGGTGTGATCCGGTTGACTCACTGGGTATGATGTTTTTTTCCAGGGCTGCACAAACAGAATTGGATGCGGAAGGAGGGGGGGACACAGTAACAATCTTCCTGCACCTGACAAAGTTTGTTCCATGGCTATGCAAACAGAAGATGCTGTGATCAGTTCTCTTATGGGGAGTTAAAATCTTCCTATAACTTCTATGTTTAAATCAAGGGGCTCAGCAGCCATGCAAATAGACCCAGTAGGTGCTCATTCGATTGGTCAGGATAATGGTGTGTTAAGAGAAATAATTACTTCTGGGGCACGTGGGGTGAAACGTCTAAGGTGTCCCGTTTGCCTGATTCTCAGCTTGGAGTGTGTGGTCAGGGAGACCACTCTGCTCGTCATAAGCAAACTACACCTGGGCCAGTCCCCATTTTCAGTATTTTGAGGCAAGCTACTTGCTCGGAAAAACTGCACACACAAGCATGAACAGCCACCTAGTATTGAGCTATGTGACAACGTTTATTGGCGTGATACGTGTGAGAATATTCAGTCAGACAAATCTTGGTCGAACAGAGTTCTAGTTGAGGGAGTCTTAAGAGAAGATAAACAACTCATTTCGAATCGATCAAACATGCTGGCTTTATTTACAGAAGTACCTAACCTCCATGCCATTTCAACAAAAGATATTGACCGGGTCGAATTTATAGCCTCAACCAGAACATATCTTGTTACCCTGGATATAAGTGCCAGAATTGTGTTCCTGAACATTTGAAAGGTGCTCTTCATGATCGGAGCGTTTTAAAATTACCTGCAAAACCCAACTTGTGCCCTGCAGCACTGCGAGTCGAGCTCTTGCTGCTTCCCCTGCTTCCTGGAGGAGGCGGGGTCTAGCGCGCACACGTGAGTGGTCACGTGATTCCAGGCCAGCATAAATTGCCGGTATATCCACCCTTGCGGCGTTAAGCCCTGGAGGAAGTAAGGGCTGGAGTCGCTGTTATGCTGTTCGGCTGTGATCTGTGAGTGGTCTGAATTAAAGCCCTCAGCTGCTAACCACACTTCCACTTATTTGACTAGTTCTCAGGGTTTGGGGTGGAGAGTCGGACTCTGGCAGCTCCACAAGCTGTCAGGCGTTCCCTTCCCTGGAAACTGAATAACTGCCTCAGACTATTTGGATGAATATCATTGCTTCGTGAAGAAAGAGGAAAAAAATCTATCCTTTCTAATTGATATAGTAATTCAAGTGCTCTTCTGGGTGGCGTATTAAATGCGCCGACGCTTTTATTATCTTAGATCAAACAAACTGGCGGCAGCTCCATCCTCTTCCCCTCCTTTAGCTTCTCAGAAAAGAAAAATAATGGGCAGTACACCGCGTCCACAAGTGACTTCAGCTTCCCGAGTTTCTAAAATTGCTAGATCTAAAGCAACAGTAGCGTCTCGTGATATACAGGAGATGCTTGCCATTATGGGCAAAGACAAAAGGCCCTGTAGCAGTGATTTACCTGATAATTGTGCTATGTCTGATATTCCATCGTCTATAATGCAGCCTAAACCCAAGCGCTCTATTTCAGATATAACTATGCTGAAAGATAGTGAAATTCCGATACAACCGGCTTCTTTGACAGATCCCTATACTGATCTGGGAAAATCATTAAGCGACAAAGATCCACAGGCCACAAAAGAAGTGAGCACACAGTTACCGCAGAATGATAAATTTATGCCCATTAGCAAGCCTCTAGTTACATCTGGGTCAAATGGTCTATTAACTCCTGCTGCTTCGTGAATTCCTTCTATGTGTGGTACACCTTTTAACCCTACGGTTATAGTATTGGCTGATGAGTTTATAAAGGTTCAAGATGAACTTAACCACTGTCCTAATTCATCCTTTATCGATACTAATGTGGTGCTTGAAGCAAACTACGAATTACCAGAAATTGCCCACATATACTCTGATGATGAGAAACATATGTCTGTATCCTCATATTTAGCACCTACTCCCAGACGGTCTGACACCATGCCAAAACCCATTCTTTCTCCTTCCATGCCCTTGCCTTCTTTACCCCCTCCTTCTACTGCATGTCTGTCTTCTACAGTACTAATTGAAACCACCTTGCACGCTATGAATCTGGCTATATCATCATTTTTTAAACTATGTGAGACCTTGGATGAAAAACTTAAAATCCAAGATAAGCAACTTATTAAATTAATTAGATGGCAATCACAACTACGTTTACAACAGTTGAAATCATATAATGACACTGCCCCCTTCTCTCCTAAAAAATCAAAGTTAACTTCTGCTGTATTATCACAGCAGGAAGCAACTAATGATTCTTCCCATAATCCATTAGAAAAACCAAAACTGTCCATGACAAATACGGCTACATCTGTCCAATTTACCCTCCCTACATTTCCACATATTATTCGGGAACTTCATTCCCCTACTGAGAAGTGTGCTCCTGTATGTCCATCACCTAATACTGTGTTGCTCTCACCATCAGCAAATGAATCACAACCTTCTAAAGAACTATTCACAATTTTCTCGGGTGCTGTCCCGGCCAAACAGACTCATACAAGCCCCTTAAAAAAGAAAACAAAAAATCAACCAAAGCAGCACATTCCCTCCTCGATTGCCAAATCTTTTTTGAAAGGGCTAAAACCACCTGCCAAAAATAAAATGACTATAGCTGCTAAAGCAGTACGAGATAAATATGCAAAAATCGCTGCAGAGAAAAGCTTAAAAGAACCTGTAAATGTACAACCTCCAGCTGAACATTCACCCCTAAATAATATTGTGGCTTTGATTGACAATGAGTCTGCGATAATTGATAATCACCCAACATCAATCAGTGCTGAAAAAGTGAAAGATTTATTTGATACTGAGTTGTGTTTAAAACGCTCAGAGCTGCGCAAAGAAATAGACCTTTATTTAGAAGCTAAAAGCCTTAAACTTACTCCGGCTGAATTTAATATTAGTGGTGGATCTAAAATCAAAGATAGTGCTCTTTCCCAAATTGGAGCCAATAAGTTATCTCAACTTAGATTACCCTCTACAATAAAATCAGTACCACAGTCGCTTTCTCTTCCCTCCTTGGCAGATGCGAATAAAACGGATCAATGTAATTTATCTTCCATGCCACCAACCTTAGATCGTATTATAGCTTCAGCCATTGAACAATACATGCTAAAATATCACCAGTCCTCTGATAATGGCACTAAGTACGACGAAGGTGGGCAGAAATTACCTTCATCTATTACTACTTCGAATTTAAACCAATCTGTATTTGCTGCCTCTACTTCAAAACAAACTCCATTTGTCCCTACTAAACACGTAAGTCCTCATGTGACACTCACCTCGAATCCAGATAGTACTCTAAATAGACTGAAAAAACCCGATGTAAAACAAAATCTTCACTCATTAATTCTTAAATGTAGACCTTTGCCGTATCACTCATATGATTTGAATCGTGCTAGCCTTTTAGCTATTTTTGGTGATATATACGCATTGGAGGATATCAATTCCGCTGATATTGAACAAGTTGAATTCTTAAATAATAACGACCTGTCCTTAGTGCGAATCTGGCTCCGCTCAAGAGTGGTTCTAAACACTCTTTGGGCCGCTCGCGCAGCCTTGTGGGATCTGGGTTTTGAGCTTACGATTGACCATCAAAGAAGCTCTGCTATTACAGTCCCATATAAAGATGCACAACTAACATCGGTTACCTCCACTAAAGTGAACTCGAGTGGTTCACAATGTAAACAACAGTGTGAATGTCGGTGTTCTACCTCCCAAGCATAGCGTCTCCCCTAGTAAGCATCTTTCATTGTTAAGCTGGAATACTAGAGGCTTCAAACATCTTTTCTCCGATGCTGTCATTAAACTAAGAGAGTACAATTTTATATTATTACAGGAAACATGGCTAACTAACTGCCCATCATGGGATGGATATTATCCCATCCTAAATCCTGCTATTTCTGCTATTAAAGGTCGACCAATGTCTGGCCTGTTAATCATGCTGAAAACATCTCCATCCATGAGTGTTATTTCACATGAATTCTTGACTCCGTATCTCCAACTAGCACAACTATCTATTGACGATTGTCAATACTCTTTGATTAATACATATTGGAATCCAGTTGCTCTTTCCACTGATTCCTACTTGCGCTCCCTTGAACGCTTATGGGAAAAAATACATCAATACAAGAAACAAACGCACATAATTTTAGCGGGAGATTTAAATCTCCATTGTCTAAATAGTAGCAAAGTGTTATCTGACGATCGAGCACGAAGCTGGAATGCGTTTATACAATCGAAAGATATGTTCATGGTAAACGGATCATTTCCTGAGGACTCTCCTCCCCATCCGACATGGAAAAGGGGTAGTTCTGTGGCTATTATTGATTTCATTTATGTCAGCCGCTCCTTGTTCTATCTCCTAAAAGGGTTTCAGGTTCTGCCATCTTCGGCCAGTGACCACAATATGTTACATCTTCACTGGCCACTGAACTACACTATTCAAAGCACTGCTCCACCTATGACTCCTATAACAATGGAAGGAACTATTGAAGCGAATCTTGGTCGAAATCGCCTACGATGGACCAGTACGAAACTATTACATTTCACAGATTCTCTTAAAACATCAAGCGAAACCTCGCTAAACCACTGTAATTCTGATATTGATTATACAAAACTAATGTATCAATTTGCCGGTTCTACTAAGATAACAAGATATTCGGTTGCAGCACACTCTTATAACCAAGATATGCAGAAAGCGAAAGCTCTATTTCGAAAAAATAAGAAAGCGATTCAATCTCTACCAGTAGATCAGCGCTTAGCTGCTCTTAAAGCAATTAAAACTAAACATAGGAACTGGAGAAGAACTTATCGTTCTTTATTATACCAGAAAGATGGTGAGGCAATGTTAGTTAAAATGTTGACTAAAAACACTGCAGGATGTTGGACATTAATATCAGACACATATAACACCACTCAATGTCAGATGCAGACTAATGACGTTGCTTCTACCATATGGATCTCCCATTTTACTGATCTTTATGCTCTTCTCCCTTCTACTAATTGCGTACCTCCTGTAAAACTTGAGGGATCCTTCTCAATAGATTTTACAATAGACGATATTCTTAATCTTATCCACAAAGCAAGTAGATCCCGTGCTCCAGGCCCCGATGGTCTTTCTAATACCATGCTAAAAGAATTTCCGGACCTATGGGCCCCCATCCCGTTTGAAATCTTCTCTCAAGTTGTAATTACCCAAAAGATCCCCAAATCATGGTGTACTTCATTGATTGTACCCATTTATAAAAAAGGCGATAGACAAAACCCCGCAAACTATAGGCCAATTGCCCTGTTAGATGCTCCTGGGAAAATCTTTGCATCGTTAATTCTAAGAGATCTCCAACAATGGATTAATTCATCAAATATGAGAGACAGGTTTCAAACAGGATTTGTAGCTGGTAAGGGAACGGCTATAAATATCGTCTCCTTGACTGCAATCAAGGCACTCTGTTGTCAGCAAAAACAATCGCTATTCATTGCCTTTGTAGACTTCAAGGAAGCATTCGACTCTATAGATCGCAATCTAATGCTGCAAAAATTGCTACTATTGGGCTGCCCCTATTCTTTGGTTAAGTTAATTTCTATCTTTCATGAAAATACATCAGTTCATATTCGTCTTACTCGTGACGGGATACTAACCCGCCCCATTTTAACATATCGTGGACTAAAACAGGGATGCATCTTGGCAGCTACATTGTTTAACTTATTCATCCTTGATATGGGTGAAAAGTTTCAGAATGTTAACTCTGATGCTCCTAAATTAGACCAAGAACAGATACCATGGATCCTTTATGCAGACGATCTTGTTCTATTATCAAAAACTCCTGCAGGTTTGCAACGTTTGATTAATGGATTATCGGAGTATACTGTAGAAAATGCTATGACTGTAAACTTAACGAAAACTCAAATTATGATGTGCCAAAATCGTAAAATGACAAAACACTTTCAATACAAGTGGTATATAAAAAAGGAGTCGATTCTTCTAACCTCAACATATAAATACTTGGGCATTATGATCACCCAGGGTAACAATGATAAGGTGTTTAAAAAAGAACTTGAATTGAAACTGCAAACCCTAATTTCCCAATCTAAGGCCATTTTATATAAATTTGGAAAGTTTACATGCAATCATATAATATCATTCTATTCCATGAAAGTAAAACCCATTATCTCGTATGGCTCTGAAGCTGCATCGATGCTGCCCCGTTTAGTGTGGGATCGATTAGAAGGAAAATATTGGCGCTCAATTTTTAATTTGCCTGCCTGTGTCCCCATTGCAATGATTCGTTTTGAATTAGGGCTGCTATCGCTATACAGTACTATTGCATGGAAATTGATAGCCTTGTTGAGAAAATGCATTCTGTCATTACAATGTCTAGACATATCCGGTATCTTGGGTAAATATTTACTATACTCAGATCATCAATTCCCAAAATGCTTGTTAAACACAGCTATAAATATCCTTTCAGATGCGGACATCTCCGTAGATATTTTAATTCATAATCCAACGCAGGCTAAAACTAAATTATATCGGCAAGACTGGATACATACCTTGGAAAAATGTTCCCATTCTAAAGATTGGAACACTGCCCAGTTTGGCCATAAAAAATTTAGAGTTGCGGAACCATACATTTTAAAATATCCATCTCCAAAATTCAGAGATGACTATATTCGTTTTCGTCTAAATTTGTGGCACACAAGGGATATTTTATTTAGGCAAAAACTAATTGATGCCAGCGAGAACATCTGCCGTTTTTGTATGGATCCTGCAAACGCAGAAACGCTGAAACATGTTATTGTCTACTGTCCTGCATTATATGTCATACGTTGTAAATACTATTTCCATTGCTTTACAACGCAAACTGTAACTGATATGGAAGAATTATGGCTATTGATTTTTGGTACAAAGAGAATGTCAATTAGATTAGCTACAACGGGCTTTTTAAATGAAGTAGATCCAAGGTGATTGTGAATGCTGTCATGAGAGAATGGTGATAGAAGGGAAAGAATGAAAGGAAAAAAAAAATGAGAGAAAAAGGGGAAAAAAAAAAAATGCTGCTGCTACAAAAATCTTTTATATATTGGGTGTCAGGTGCAAAATTTAAAAATGTGTTATATATTGATGAATTGAATTGTAATATGTTTTTGATATGTTTTTATCCATTTTGTAATTGTTGAAAGGTTGTTCCATACAGCCAAACAATAAATAATAAAAAAAAAAAAAAGTGCCAGAATTGATTTTGACACTATTATAAGAGAGTCTGTCTCCCTTCACCAAGCTGGTTTTGATGGTTCCATGTGTTAAAATCGCTGCAAAAATGGCTGTGTACACAAAAAATTGTGGCAAAAAGGCCTTGGTTTTGCCTCTGCAATACATGTAAAGGATGCGGGGTACACCCCTGCAACCCCTGACCCATTATACCATTTAACGGCGGAGCGGGGGTCGCCCCCGCAACCTCCGCTCCCCTTAAATTGTATAATGGAGTACACCTTTACCGGGGCAAACCACTGCATTTTTGCCACCATTTTTTTTGTTGTAAAGGTGACATTTTTGCCACAATTTTATTACTGTATACCGTTTTAATATAACGGAGTATACGCCTTAGAGTTTTTCTCAGGACAATAACTTTGGGATTCCTTCAGGGTCAAGCATGTTAAAAGATTTTGTAATTTCTGTGCCTGTGGAGGATAAGGGTGGTAGGGAAGTACAAATGCTACACACCCACAATATGAACTCCAATGAAAAACAGGATTATACTGGTTATCAACTGCCCTGTATTCTAGTTGTAGGTGTCCTCGGGTGGATCCTAGTCTTTAATGACAGTACTAAGGTCCATGTTTTCTCATGCAACTCATGTGGATACACCTGCCTTTTCACGAATTCCACCCTAGGTTTGATTTTGAAAAAACATGTGGTTATAGTGTTACAAGAAACTTGGCTGATAGCCAGCCCTGTTTTAGATGGCTATACGATTTGTTGTCAGCCTGCTATTAGGAGTGTTGGTGGTTGCCAAGCAGGGGGCTTATTGTGTATTGTTAAATCCTGTCCCACATTATATAATATCAAGGAATACAAGGACAATTCTGTTGTTAACATCTATTGTCAAACGAGGGTTAGTGAATTAACTATGTTTTGACATTTTAAACTATTTTGTCATTCATTAGTTGGAGGTGCTCTACAGTGGATGAATCAGTAATCTTAGTGGGGGACTTGAATTTCACCTGCGTGAACGAGAATGCTGACTTGAATAACTTTGTTTGCCCTGGATTGTCTCCAACTTTAAGAAAGACATACAGTGGTCTAGTAACCTTTCAGCCTTGAGACTTCTTAAATTGAATGGATGAATTGCGGAGTGCATTCTTGGAATTCCAACTTGGCACATCGGTTTTGGATTATATTTATGTTGATCATAAATTATATGATTGCTGTATAAGTGTGAATATTGAACATAACACTTGGAGTGATCACTGTTTGATGAATACCTCAATTGACTTTCAACTACCTAAGAATTACTTGCTGGGTCCATTTAACCTGGTGATAAATTCAGGAAGAAATCGAGTCACTTGGCACCTGGGGGCAGTTGCACGATGCAACAATCACTTGGTAGACGTTCTTAAGAATTCCACCTATGAGTGGAAACTTAATACAATTAGCCTAACTAATCACACATGTTTTATAGATAGTACTTTGAAGGGTTTATTCGGGACAAATAATTCTACTAAATTGCCATTGGGAAAGTTCTGTAAGTATATTCATGCCTTTGATCCCATAGTAGCTGAGGAAAAACGAAATATATGGCAGTAATTTAGAGGGGTCAAAAAAATCAAATTGGTATCGAAGCTAGAAGCGAATGAAATATGACACATTAGGCAACGTTTTAAGAATTGCAACACATGTTGCGGGCATGTTAACTTCAACATGATGCCGAATTAATGTTTGGACTGTTGAAAAAGAATGATGTTGGCAGTTTTTGGAAAGGGGTTAATTCCCTGGATGGTGGTCAAAGGGAGAACCAAATTAACACAGTCGCTGAAGCAGACTGCATTAGCCTCTTTGATGCCATTTATTCAATGTAAAGGAATATCTCTCAACGGATTAGCCAATTTCTAGATATGGGTGTACTACATAAGACTATTGCCTTTGGTCTGGAGATGGTTCAGGACATTTTTAGAATGTCTAGTAGTTCGAGGGCCCCAGGTCCTAATAACTTGTCTAATCGCTTATTTAATGGTAATGTGGTGACCTGGGCCACAATAGGTTCCCCTTTATTTAAGGAAGTGGTTCAGAAGGGTTGCTTTTCTTTGTCCCTGCGTACTTCATGCATTATACCTATTTACAAAAATAAAAAGGATTGAGAACTGACTCGTGCAACTACCTCCCAATAACTATAATAGATGCAGGTAGCAGAGTGTTTGCCAGTATCTTGCTTCGACTTCTGGCAGAATGGGCGGTAGGAATTGATAGGTATAGGAAGCCTCGATCCGGATTTAGGAAGATGCATAGCACTAGCATGAATGGCTACGTCATAAGATGTTTACGGGAGAAGATATGGTCTGGTAGGCTTGAGCGGTGTATGTGGCCACTATTGATTTAACATCAGCATTTGATTTAGTAAATCATAATCATCTCTGGACCAAACTTTACAACTGGGGAGTACCGGCTGATTTGCTAAGGTTAATCGTTGGGTTGCATGTGCACACCAATATTCAGGTTCACCTAGCTCAATCTGGTACTTTGTCTAGGAAAATCGATACTAGGACTGGCTTGAGGCAGGGGGTGCATTTTAGCCACCTGCCTCTTCAATCTTTATGTGTCTTAATTGGATGAGTGTCTGTAAGGGAGCTTGTTTGTTCCACCAAAACTAGGCATGAGTAGTGTAATCTGGCTCTCGTATGCCGACTATTTCCTTTTGTTCGATCGCAGCCCAGTAGGCTTATAATGGCTGATAACAGTTTTTTCAGAATACACCACAGTCAATTCATTGAAAAATAATCTAGGGAAAACTAAAGGATTGGTGCTTTCCAGGGGTAAGAAAGAGGAAGTGTTTAATTGTAAAATCAAACAGGATCGCCTAGAGGTGGTTGATAGCTTGATCTATCTCGGCTTTCCCATATTGGCCCAACCACATACAAAATATTTAGTCAATTATCTTATGCATAAGACGATTGCCTTGGTATCAAAGATGAGGCTAATAAAGTCCAAATACTGTAAATATTCCCTTATTCCCCTTGTCAAGTTCTTTGAGGGAAAAGTTACTCCGAAACGAATCTATAGTATTGAAACTCTGCGGATGTGGCTTGTGGATAGTTCACAAAAGTTAGAAAGTTATCTCGTGCATTGCATATTTCTAATGCTTAATGCTTTCTCCATGGTTGCAATAACGTTCGAGGTGGGATTGAACTCTACAGCTGTCAGAGCCCAATGAAAATAGATGCAATTGTATCATAGAATATTGAGCCTTCGCAGGTGCCTCCTTATAAGGTGATCTGGCAGTTTCAATGTGAAAAGGTCAAGAACCCAGACTAAACTCCCTCACTGCTTATTGTGTCAAAATACTCTCCCAATCAGAGTTGAATCCTATAGTTGAATTCGATAGATCTTAAATTGAATTCTGGCAAAGTAAAAAATATTTGTATTAACACGATTGGGTTAGTAAATTGGAAACTTGTCATGGTTATGAGTCACTCAAACATTTAAAGCATGTTTCTCATTTAAGAATTGTTGGCTTGTCCACGGACACAGTGGGAACTCATAATATTTCAATGGAACTTATACCCCGCAAGAGATTTTCAGATGGCGAAACATTCTTGCACAGGGGATAAGTTACTGTCAGTTTAACAAAATTCACAGTGAATTGGAAACATTATCACATATAATTATCGACTGTCCAAAGCTGTTGTTAACTCGAGCCATGTACTGTAAAGGTTTTGTGTACTCTGACTTTTGAAGAGAGTGAACAGGTGTGGCAGAAATGTGTGTGGCACAGTCCTAAATCAACTGCCCTTCCTGTCATTCGGTTCCTTAGGACCTTAAAACTTTGATGTCTAGTGGACGTGTGAGATGGGAGGATGGAACAGTGAAAAAAAAAAGATTGCGTTGTAGATTTAGCACTTATTTTGAATTGTTTGACAGTGCAATATGACATTTTGCTGGACTAGTCAAATTGTGGATTTTAGTAAAATATGGATTTTACGTACTTGTCTTTTTATTTTTGTTTAAACAATTGAAAAGTCTATTTTATATTCTTAAGGTTGAAATATGTTTTTCAACCAATTCACAATAAAAATACTCAGTACATTTTACAACTTTTCACATTTTTATACTTGATGACACACATTTAAAAAAGGTGTAACCCAAACAGCATTCAAGCTCTTATCTTAAAATAAAAAGCCTGTTTGAAGGACCCCACCTTCTTTAAGATTAAAGGTTTAGGGGCTGATTCATGGAATTATTTGCGCCAAAAAACGAGTTTTTGTGGGCCATTCTGCCCTCAAATCCCTGTTTAACAAATGGGGATTTGCCGGGAGAATGACGCACAAAACCCTGTTTTTAGGCACAAATAATTCCATGAATCAGTCCCTTAATGTTCATATGCAGAAAGAAACTACTTTAGGGTAATTTCTATACCTTTACAGGACATTGGGGCTCATTAAGAGTTTGGGGTAAATTCAGCGGTAAATCCACTGAATTATCACCTAATTCCATGACTGTTACAGTCATTTGGTCCCGTGGAGTTACAACGGGATTACAAGTGGTGATGCGCCGGTGTACTTTTCCAATTTTGGAGTCCGGACTCAATGACGGTTTTTTATAGATTTACTGCTGGCAGAATTACTGTGCAGTAAATCCACCAATTTGTTTGTGGTAAAGTCAAGAATTTACCCCCAACAACAAGCTGGAGGTGTTAGGCTGAGTAGTGTGGGTTCACTTTGCTTCTCTTACCAGATCCCTACCTAAGTAATAAATTACAGACAATTTATGTGTATGGAAAAGTTGTAGGCCATAGGCATTTTATTTTCTTACAGAAAATACAACACAACAAAATATTTACACTGCCATATGCTTTTGGGCACATTGTGTCCAGTTCCGAAGTTGCCCAAGGCTCCTCCTGAGTCCTTGTTATCCCTGAGCCTTCGTTCCTGGGCACATGCCGCCTACGACGTGTCTTGGACCGTGTACCGAAAGAGTACTCGGCGTTCCTTCTTCTGCCTGCTCCTTCTTTTCTTGGACCGTGTACCGAAAGAGTACTCAGCGTTCTTACTTCTGCCCGCTCCTTCTTTTTTGGACCGTGTACCGAGAGAGTACTCGGCGTACTGGCTCCTGTCTGCACCCCTCTTCTTCCGTTATTCTTGTGGGGTGGGTTGGGTGGCAAACGTTTTTCCTTCCCCCTCTCCAGGTACTAAGAGCCTACCCGAGAGATGTGAGCTCTTACCTGATTTGTGCCACCTCTCCTTTTCCAGGCTTACTTATACCCCCACCGGCCTTTTGTTCCTTTCTAGGGGTGGCCGGGTTACCCCCCTGACCCCTTGCTGTTACATTTCGCACCTTCCCAGGTGCTGTTTCCTTCCCTTCCTGGGCTTTTGTTTCTTGTGGCACCATTCGGACGCCCCTCCCTACGCTTTCACGCCGTTTTCCCCCACCCCGCGCCTAAACTCCCAGACCCTCTATCGTCCCGCATTTCATGCGGCCCGGGGCCTGGGTCATAGGCTGAGTAGTGTGAGTTCACTTTGCTTCTCTTACCAGATCCCTACCTAAGTAATAAATTACAGACAACTTATGTGTATGGAAAAGTTGTAGGCCGTAGGCATTTTATTTTCTTACAGAAAATACAACACAACAAAATATTTACACTGCCATATGCTTTTGGGCACATTGTGTCCAGTTCCGAAGTTGCCCAAGGCTCCTCCTGAGTCGTTCTTATCCCTGAGCCTTCGTTCCTGGGCACATGCCGCCACACCTGAGTGGTTGTTCCTTACGCCCGCTCAGGTCCCCCACAAAAGCACCTTACCTACAACCCCGTTCCTGGAGTGCCCTAAAAATGTTGGAAAAAAAACCCATCCCTTCCTTTGATAGGTGCTCCCCATCCTGGTGAAACATGTCCGGATTATACCGGTATAAGCCATGTCTTATGAAATGCAGCCCTGTGCTCTTGCAGTACCTTTCTACTGATTTATTTAGTTTCTTCCTGGCTATTTCAATTGCGTGCCTCTTCTGTGCCCCATACCAGACCCTTCTTGGTATTATCTCTGACATAAAAATCTCGGTTTTCCACCAGCTGCGGGCTATGCTATGCAGTGACTCGCAGATGTTCCTTTGTAATTTACCCCTGCTTGTGCTCACCAGGTCATTCCCCCCGAGATGTATAACCAGGTACTCGGTGGGGTCCCTGAAACCTATCAGGTCCGACAGCCTGTCGTGGATGTCCTCCCAGTGCATCCCCGGGAGGCCCCACCATGACGTAATTGTGTTCCTGAAATGTAGTCCTGGCTTCACCTCTTCCAGCCACCTGCCTGCCCGGGTCACGAAAGAGTGCCCCACTATCCATGCCGATTTGTATGGTCCGGCCTCTGTGGAAACGGGGGAGATAAGTGTCATATCAGTTCCTCCCTTATGTATTTTTTAAAACATTGCGACTTCCATCCCCCAATTCGTCTCACCCCCTTTGCTCCCAGGCCCCCCGCCCATGCAGAGGTTGCTGCCCCTATCCTGAAAGAGTGTGTCCCAAATTCGGCTGGATGCCATCCTGCTTTCGCCACCGCCTGTTTTAATACTGCCTGAAACTTGTACCTGCTGAGTGCGCTGCCGTCCCTATGAATCAATAACCGTCCGTCGACCTCTGGTCGCAGATCTAGGAATTCTTGGGTGATGCATCTGGGACAGTGTTCCTTTTCTCTGATGCAATTGAGATCTATTGCTCTCCCCTTCCCCATTTGGTCTGTCTTAGATTTTCTTAGCATTATAGACATCCCCTTGATACCCATACTAACGTCTTTCCTTGCCAGGCCGTCTCCTGCCCCCGTATCCCTGGCCACCAGTTCCCCTATTCTGAAAGCTCCATAGTATGCTAGTGCAAATTCTGCCCTGAACAGCACGGTTTCGTACGTGCTGCTGCATGTGTCTTGCAGCACTTTTAGCAGAATTATCAATTTCCCAAAATTTACCGGCCTTCTGCTATCTGGTTTCTTCCCCTCTAACTTCGCCTATCCCCTCATAGCGTATTTTATCTTAGCGCTGTCAGACGGGTCCGGTATGCCCGCCACTTTTGTGGTATATGCCACCGCCGCCAGGTGCGCTGCTGGCCAGCTTTTCTTTTTCCCTCTGGCAAATGCCCCTTCGAGAAATTCACACATTTTTTCCGTTGAAATTTTTTTCCACCTTTTTTCCACCTGTTTCCACCAACACATCTTTTACATGCTTTTTGTACTGCTTACCCGTTTTGTACGTCAGGGCATTTCTGGTCAGCTTGTCGATGACCCTTTCTTTTCTCTGTTCTTCTCCCACTTCTTTTGAGTCGACCTTGTGGCCAACCGTGCTTTCCTTTCTAGTGCCTCCAACGGGACCCGTGCCTTCCGCGGCGTGGGCGTTCTTTCCTTGTTGGCGTCCGGTCTCAGCTCCCTGAATTTCTCCCACTGAAAGCGAGAGATTGCATCAGCCACCACATTTTCTTCCCCAGCGATATGCCTCGCCTTTATGCATGTATTCATCTTTAGGCTTTCCAGTGTGATTGCCCTCATTAATTCTAATACTATCATGCATGGCGCACTTCCTTTGTTTAACACGTGCACCACCGCCATGTTATCTGACCATACTGCCAACTCCTTGTTCCCTAGCTCTTCCCTGTTCCCTAGCTCTTCCCCCCATGCGCATAACGCGACCCAGATCAGGAAGAGCTCTAGCAGCGTTATGTTCTTTGTCCATTTGCCTGCACACCATTTTTTTCCCAGTATTGCGCCAAAACCAAAGCCACCTGCTGCATCGGTGAACAACACCCTTTTACCTTCCTCATTCACCGGTGAGCGCCATATTACCGCCCCCTTGAAGTTTTTCAGAAATTCTGCACACACTTCCAGATCTCTCTTGATTCCTCCCCCTATCCTGACTCTGCGGTGCCCTTTGGTAGCACCTCTCGTTTTCAGCTCGATACTTCTCTGGAACACCTTCCCCTGCGGTATGACTCTTCCTGCGAAGTTCAGTTTTCCTGCCAGCGCTTGTAATTCTCGCACTGTTGCTTTGTTTCTTCCTTGTAGTTCCTTTATTGTCTTCAGCAGCTCAGTCACCTTGTCCTCCAGGATCCGACACCTCCCCTTGTTTGAGTCAATTTCTATACCTAGAAATTGGATAACAAGCGTTGGCCCCATCGTTTTCTCCTCTGCCAGAGGAAAACCCCACTCGCTTGTATTTCCATGAATTTGTCCAGGGTTGCCCTGCATAGTTCCGCACCTTTGGGACCGACGAATAAAAAATCGTCCAGTTAATGTACCATCATGGACTCCCTCATCTCCTGCGTTACTGCCCATTGTAAGAATGAACTTACCCTCTCGAAATATGCGCATGAGATGGCGCACCCCATCGGGAGGCATTTGTCGATGTAGCATTCCCCCTCCCAATGCATGCATAACCATCTTTGTGATCCGCTGTTGACTGGCAACAGGCAAAATGCAGATTTAATGTCTGCTTTCGCCATCCATGCCCCTTCCCCCGCTTTTCTGACCAGTTCCACTGCCTCCTCGAAGTCTGAATATGATAACGTCGCCTCGCTCTGAGCGATGCCGTCGTTCACTGAGGCACCCGGGGGGTAGGATAGGTGGTGTATCAGCCTGTATTCCCCTTCGTCTTTTTTCGGCACCAGCCCTAGTGGTGAACATATAAATTCTTCGAATGGTAAGGCCGTGAACGGGCCCTCTACCCTCCCCAGTTCTACTTCTTTCCTGATCTTACTGGTCACTATATCCCTGTTTTCGATTGCCGATTTTAGATTCCTAGGAATGTCTTGCGCTCCCTGCCCGGTAAACGGGATGTTAAAACCTTCTTTAAAGCCTTGCCTGATTTGTTCTGCCGCTTCTTGGTCGGGGTATTTCTGGAGCCACCCTTCCATCCTCTCGATTTTTACCGGCATGGCCCCTTTCCTGCCCCAGTTCTTATTTCCGCGTCTCATCTCTGCGGCCGCTTGGAGCTGCGGCCCTTGTGCACTTGGAGCTGCTGTGGTCACCCTTGCATCTCTCGCACTTGTGGCTGAACTTGCACTTCCATCCCCAGCTACAGGGTGCCCCCTTTTCAAAGCTCCTGCATTGACCTGGTTCTGATTGTGCTGTCCCCATGCTCCCACTGCCCCCCCACCACCTGTGTTGTCAGGGGCAGGCTGCTCTGCCACCCTCTCTGTGACCCGTAATTTCTGCTCCGAAAACTCTGGTCTCTATTTCTGTCATAGCTGGATTCGTACTTTCTGCTACTGGACCTATAATCCGCTTTGTAATCATTCTGCCAATACTGCCTTCTCTGCTGTCCCCCTGTGCTCCGCTCCTTAGAATCCCATTTCTCCTTTAGCACGTTAAAAATGTAGAGGTTAAAGTTTTCCTCCTCCCAGCCCATATCCGGAAAGCAGTCCATCGCCTTTCTGAACTCGTGGCCATACTCCAGCCATGCATCCCCTCCAAACGCTGCGTGGATCTTCAGCACCCTCTGTTGATACGCAACTAATGCTACCCCGTCTTCCGGGAATTTTTGTAATATAATTGTAGACATTATGGTGAAGGCCGCCATCCAGTTGTCAAAGCTCCTCACTACTGGCCCCTTTCTTAGTAAGCTTTTCTCGTCCTCCTTCATGTCCTCTAGGGCCACATTCATCCCCCTCTTTTGACAATCTAACAATGTAAAGATATCGATCAATTCCTTCCTCCAGATTTTTTCCTTTACTTTGTCATTTATGTACCAAGCCATCGCTTTCATCGACCTGCCCTGTGCGTCTTTACCCATGGTTGGCCTGCCATATTTCGTCATGAGTGGCCCCTCATTTTCTGCCGCTGCCACCGTCGGTGCTGCCCCCGGTGGTGTGGCCCCTGCCCCTATGTTTGGCCCTGCCGGTACACCTTGTGGTATCGGGATCATTGGTGCTCCTTGCGGCACCGGGACTACTGGTGCCCCTTGTGGTGCCGGGACCGGGGTTTCCCTGGGCTCTGCTGGTGCCCCCTGTGGTGCCGGGACGGGCTTCTCTGGGTTCTGCCCCTGCCCCCCCTGCCCCTCTCTGTCTTTCCTTGCTCACTACTCCTCTCCATTTAACCCAAGCCCTTAGATGATCCCTTTCTTCGTCATCACTGCTTGATTCATCTGATGAACTCCCCCGCTGCTCCTCCCTGGATTTCTTCCCCCGTCTGCTCTTCTTGTCATTGGTTCTGGGCGACTTACCCGAAACCGTGATGCAATTTTTTAACATTTTTACTATTTTATTCCCCACATTATTATTCACAGTACCTTTCTTTTTATCTTTTTTCTTTCTCTTGGTCGTTGCCTCCGTCTGTCCCTCTGGTCTCTTCGACTCCGCTCTTCCCCTTTTCTGTCCTTGCTGTACCTCGTCTTCTCCTTCACTGCTGCTGGGATCTATGAACAGCAGAGGTAACGTTGCCTTTGCTCTTTCCTCTTTCTGCATTACTTCCAGCACCCATTGTGCCCCATACTCCTTCTCCGCCTTTCTTGCCCATTCTGAGAACTCTTGGGCCCTTTTCGTTCTTCCTTCCCCCATCCTTCTCGTCTGAATTCTGTCGGTCACGCTTCGGTTTGACCATGGTGAAAGTCCTTCGTTCGTTCGTAGCTGGTACTTCTGGGTTGCTCCTGCTCCGGCACCGTTGTAGCCACTGCGATCCGTATGAACTCTAGAGAGGTAGAAAAATGCGTGAGCCCGCAAGAGCAAATGTTTTTCCTTCCCCTTCTCCAGGTACTAAGAGCCTACCCGAGAGAGGTGAGCTCTTACCTGGTTTGTGCCGCCTCTCCTTTTCCAGGCTTACTTATATCCCCCCGGCCTTTTCTTCCTTCCTGGGGGCGGCCGGGTTACCCCCTGGCCCCTTGTTGTTACATTTCGCACCTTCCCAGGTGCTGTTTCCTGCCGTCGTGGGCTTTTGTTTCTTGTGGCGCCATCGGACGCCCCTCCCTACGCTTTCATGCCGTTTTCCCCCACCCCGCGCCTAAACTCCCAGACCCTCTATCGTCCCGCATTTCATGCGGCCCGGGGCCTGGGTCAATCTGCCCCCTTTCCTCCATAAATCAGGGGATTTGCTGCATAATTTGTTGGTGTGGGAAAAACAGCAGTAATTCTGCTTCTGCCAAAAAAAGTGGTGGTAACTGCCATACTTGTAATGAGGCCCAGTGTAAATGAAAAGAAGAAAATAAATGATGATACAAAGTGGTAGGTCAATGCACCTGTAATATTCTTAATGGTGCCTTCACACCAAGCCACTGAGAAGATGATCTCCTCTGTGCACTCAAATTGCACACACTTCCTAGAAATTCTTGGCTGTCAAAACACACTGGCATCCTTCACAGGGCTCATGCTGCTCATTCCAACTGCTCGTGTGCTGCCGCCTTGATAGTCCAGGAATCGGGTCTTTTTCTTGCACAATCTTGAGGTGCAGCTGCCCTGCAGGAGAATGCGCGCTCCTTGAGCAGAGATATACGCGTGAGACTGCGGGGTGCCAGTCTCCTTTCATTTGGATAGTAAAGCGTAGAATTAGCCTCCCTGGGAAATGAAAGGTTTTATCAAGCTGCTCCTCTTTAGAAAGACATTTTCAAAAGTATAGCTTTAACCGTGATTTTACAGCACATAATTATTTTGGTAATTGCGCTTCGTGTACGGAGAAGGCCAAGGAATGGGATCGCCTCCCTTGTCATTCGTTTTTGGCAATCAAATATTATTTTAAAACCTTAAACGTATCTATTGGTTTTCCCATTACCTTCGCAAACATAATCCGCTTACAAAATGTATAATGGACGCCTGCAATGCTGATTGTAAGGCAGAAACGAGGTTCTGTTTTAGGGCAATTCAAGATAATCAGCTCAGTGTTGGCAACACTGTGGAAAACAACAATGAAAACAATGCTTTTTCTTTCAACTCGCCTGCTCTGCCTAACTATGGGCCATTAACTTTAATAATGTCATTTTGGTCCCATTTTTATTTTCAGCTTAATTAGTGAAAATAGTCAAATGTAATAGTAGGCTTCACACTGGGCTATGTGGGGCTGTGTGCTGGGTTGGGAATCAATATAACAACACTTAAACACACAGCGAGGGAGCTGGCATCCATTAGCTGCTCCAGAGAGAGGCATGCGGCGCATACCCATTCCCACTCGCAGCCGAGATGGAGTGACAGGTCTATGTG
The DNA here is from genome assembly GCF_040938575.1 of Ambystoma mexicanum. Taxonomy (NCBI): domain Eukaryota; kingdom Metazoa; phylum Chordata; class Amphibia; order Caudata; family Ambystomatidae; genus Ambystoma; species Ambystoma mexicanum. The sequence continues at coordinate 409,418,955 of NC_090923.1, read as the reverse complement.
CCCACGTACTGACAAATCGCTCAATAACGCAGACATGCATTAATCTTCGCGGCCTCCATCCAGGAACAGAAAAAAAGACACGAATTCACTTGCATTGCTATTTTGTGCGCGGTGGAGTTGAAGTGGTGTCGGAGTGGCTAGATGAAGGAAAAGCAGACTACAGCTCAGACCAGATTACAGAATCTTTGCACCTGTGCAAGTGAAAAGTGTGCACGGTATTAACACTAGGGCAAAGTTTGCTCTATTTTTGAAAACACTGGGACACATGAAAAAAAAACATTGTACCGCGACAAGTGCAGTTTGGCATATTAAAAGCACGAGTGCTAAAACTGGCCTAGTGCTAAAGAGATCATTTTTTTAGGCATTTTTGCATCAGGGCAAAGTTTGCCCTAGTGTAAAGATTTTGTGAAAATGCATCTTTTTTGCACTAGGAATTTTTTTTCTCTAGCGCTTTTAGAGGTGCAATGGTTTTTTAATGTGTTCCAGTGTTTTTGAAAATAGGGCAAACTTTGCCCTAGTGGTAATACCGTGCAAACTTTGCACTTGCACCGGTGCAACGTTTCTGTAATCTGGCCCCAGAATGACAACCGTTTAGATGCTTTTTTTACACATAAACCAGATTACAGAAATTTTGCACTGATGTAAGTGCCAAGTTACACTGTATTAGCATTAGGACAGACTTTGCCCTATTACTCAAAGTACTGGGAAATATTAGAAAACCATGGCACCATGACAAGTGCTCTTTGGTCTGGTGTACGAACCAAGGCAAAAATTTCCCTAGTGCAAAAAAGATAAATGTTCACAATATTTTTGCACTAGGGCATAGTCTCCCCTAGTGCTAATACCAGGGACGTCAATTCACCAAAATGCCAGGGGTAGCGGAAGTGACATTACATGACCCTTGACCCCTGATGACATAACAGGAAGTGATGTCATTTGACGCCAACCCGAAGTGATATCGCGGGAAGCGATGGAACACGACCTTTCACCTGTTGACAAAACAGGAAGTGGCATCACATAGCTTTGTATACTACGAAAAATATGGTTATGATATCACTATAATGTGATGTACATTTCATATAAGAATGAATTGCCATATGTATCATTAAGAACAGTGTGTATAGGCCCATATTACCAAATTACTGTGAATGCAAGCAGACGTCCATGACCAAATGATAATGATGTGTTATTATATAGCACTTACGCTTAAGCGCTTTATATAGAAAAAATATACGGTGTGCAGTCAAAAAGTCGAAAAAATAAAGTTGAAGACAAAAATTTCGAAAACAAAATGTCGAGAAAAAAAAGTTGAATGTTTTTTTTTATTTATATGTATTTTTTGGGTTTAGTAAGTAAAAAAAAGGGGTAAAATAAAAAAATAGAAAAAAGGGGGGTTGGGGGGAACCCCCCCATTTCAAATAAAAAACGTAATGAAAAAGAAATTCGACTTTTTTTTTTCAACATTTTTTTTCTATTTTTTGACTTTCGACATTATTGTTTTCGATGTAATGACTATACACCAAAATATACACCCAATATCACCCAACCTGTGTTGGTACTCATTTATCGACCTCAGAAGGATGAAAGGCTGAGTTGAGCCATTTAAGGACAGACTAAATAAGTGACTCACCCCTGAAGTGTGCCTGAAATAAACCTTTAATGAGTCTAGCAATTGTTGTATAGAATTCCAAAACGACACATTATTTGATATTCCTATTCTTTCTTATTTAGGGTCAGTGCTGAAAGTGTTAAGACTTGTGGCACTCCTGTTCTTATTTTTCTTCTTTTTTTTAAGGGGCCTGAACAAGAAAGCCAGCTACTCCAGAAGTAAAGAACCACATGGTGCTGGCCACAGCCCAGTCATTAGCATGCATTAAAAAAAAGAAAACGTTTTTTTTTTGTTTTTTTAGAGGTCGCAAGGGAGACCACACAGGTCGCAAAGGAGACATCAGAGGTCGCAGTTGCGACCTCTGGCGACCCCTAAATGACATCCCTGGCTAATACCATTATGTATTAGCACTAGGGCAGACTTTCATGGTGCAAAAATACAGTGGAAATGTATCTTTTTTGCACTAGGGAAGTTTTTGCCCTATTGCTTATAACATGCCAAAATGCACTTGTCATGGTACAATGGTTTTCTAATATTTCCAAGTGTTTTTAGAAATGGGGCAAACTTTGCCCTACTGCTAATACTGTGCAAACCTTGCACTTGCACCAGTGAAAAGCTTCTATCATCTGGCCCAAGTGTAACCCTTCTGCTCTGCCACATATTACTGCATACAAGTTTACTTATACTATCATCATCACTCCTGTAGCCCACGTTTTTCAACCCTCGTCCAGAGCTGGGGTGCACACCTTCCTCACGCCAGGCCAGGATCAGTCCCCATAGGAAAAAAACAAACCGCCCCACCCACCAGACGAGCTGGATAGGGAGGGGCACTGCACCTGCAAATAAAATCCATGTTAAACAGGAGATGGGCTACTCCCTGAGGTCTATCATATTCTACTCCAATGGGAAACAGACACAAAGGTGGATATTTGCAGGTATCCCAAAAGGGATGTAAAACATTAAACATATTTATTTTGTAAAACTTCCCCTAAACATGTTCTCCTATTCACACTGATCTTCTCTGTTTCCCTGGCGTGAGTTCTTTCTGATGGATCTGCCCAGTCAGCCCACGCTCCCTTAGAGGGGTCACCGGAGGTCCCATAGGGTGGACCTTGCAGAACAGACCCCTAATCTCTACCTGGGACTACCCACTGTAGAGGGAGGCCAGTAGATGGTGTGGGATGTATTGACCCACTCTGCTATGCGGCATCACCCTGCCAGTTATGGTGAGAGAAACTGCCACAATGGCGGCAAAACCCTTGTGCGCGCCAAAAACCTACAAAAACTGTGTGCTTCAGCACACAAAAAGAGGGATGCACAACCTGCAACTCATGTTGCATGTGCAGTGGAATAGAGCACACACCACAGAAAATGTGCCAGTGGGCTCCATGACCAGCAAACAGAGTGCAGAGAGAGAACAGCACTTTGCAAGTTAAACCCCAAAATGTGCCTACAAATGACATTTGCTTTGTTGCTAAAAATTCCAAAATGCCTATAACACAACACATCTCAACATTCAAAATCTTGCCTGGTGCTAAAATTCATGTATCTAATGAAGTATTGTGAACATACAAAGTCCTAATGTGAAGAGCAAAACATTCTTCAGACAAACTGGATTGTCTGAAAACTGACAGCCTATGCCAAAATCTGGGTGCAGTACCCTGGGCTACCTGAATGACAGCTGTTAGATGAGTTACTGATGAAACCTTAAAGTGAGCTAAAACTGAAAGTCTGCTGGATTAGCAAACATAAACAGGATTTTTGCTAAAAGAAATACAGATCTTAGTTGTATTTTTGATCCCACAGATTTTAAGGCTAAGAAAGTAATATATTTATGTTTGATGCAACAAATTTGGTTTTGGCTGGATTTAAGAAGTTAATTAGCCTGGCTGAGCTGCAAGAACTGGAAAATCAGGTTTTTCTTCTAGGAGGAGGGTCTTCCTCTCAGCAGAAAGTCACTGGCAGAGGCTAAGTAAGTATTAATAGGAAGAAAAGTGATCCTAATATTTCTGCATAGTCTTATCCCAATCTCAATTCATCCTATCTGTAAATTCAGAATCATAGTATTGTCAGTACCTTTCTTGCGCTGACTTTTCTCATTTGTTTTATAAAATCATAAGTCATTAGTGATTTTGAGTAAAACAAGTAAATCCCAGAATGGAAACTAGAGTATCACAAGTGAAGGGTTACGCTGGCCACGTAACTGTGGAAATTCACGTGTGACATTCTCTTTTTCATAGTCATAATCTAGTGGAATCAAAACCATCTTTCATTTTCAAAGTGCATTTCCGTTTTCCATTCTTGTGCCTATTTTACGAAAACAACCTTTACTAAAACCTCTATAACTCCCTCAGTGTTTATGATAGAAACGAAATTTCAATTCCTACTTGTACCTGACAACACATCCATAGTTATCCATCGAACCCAAAACCACATTGCAAAACAGTGCGATTCTCCTGTTATTGCGAATATCGTGCAAGGAAAAGTTTGCTGCGAATTACAATTCTGAAAGAATTCTACACGTGTGAAATGGCTTTCAATTGTTTCTTACTTGGACTTTGAGATTGCGAATGCTTTGTTCCGACTAAATCATTGTTTGTGACTGTGTGCAACGGTTCAAAGCGGCTCCCATAGGAATTTACAAAAATTTAAGTATTTTTGACCATATTTGGTGTTTTTGCCCAGTCAATTCTAAAGACAATTTTAAAGCCATGCTGACAGCTGAAAAGTCAATTCCGTTTTTCTCTTGTGTTTGAAGGGGGAAGTGGGACTGATATTCTGTTTGATTTGTGCTATTCCTGAATACCTGCTCTCTCCTCACATCTATTTAATTGCCTATTGGGGGGTTGAGGGGTGTTACAGGGGGAACCTCTAACCATAGTGCCATCTGTCCACACCAACACAAAAGTATTATTTTCTGTGCTGTATTTGTTTTGCTCATTACATATTCCTAGTGTATTAAAGATATTGTTCTATGTTCTGTCACCCAACTGGTGATTGTTGTTTATCGATTAAAATATACTGTGATAAAATCTTCAATGCAGAAATAAATATTTACCTTTGCGGACTAGCCTGATTCCTGGTTCAGTGTGAACGGGGGGGGTGTCAGGAGAAGGGTGTGATATGAGTGGTATATCGTTCAGAATATTGAATTTATAGATAAAAATCAATAAGGGTTTCAGTTGCACACTACATGCTGGGCGAGACTTGGGTGTGTGCCGGATTGAAATCACTACCTAGGCGGCCTCTGGTAGGCTGCTGCTTCTGTAACCTGACTCACTCCAGAGTACCAACAACACACTTTGCCTTTTTTAACCCACATTATACATCTCCCCTAACTAACCCTCTACCCATTTCTAATCTCCCTACCTAACAACTAACATGCACTACCACCACTAACTATTTCTATACACAACTCCAAACATATTCACCTAAATAGACATTTAAATATGCCACAAACAAAAAGGAACAGGCATTAACATTACATTCATAGGGGATGCCTGCAGCAGTCAACCACCCCTTCTCAGCAGCTTTTGTCCTAGGTGCTACCCTTGGAGGTTGTGGGTCTGCCTCCTGATTAAAAATGTGTCTATCCCAATCTGCAGGTCACCCCCCACTCCTGCTGTTTCTCCCTGAGCTGCCTGCACAAAGTTAAAGTTTTCAGGCAGCGCACATGCCATGTGCGCTGCCTGAAAACATGCCCTGTGGGGTAGCTACACTCACCGCCACAACCCGCACCATTGCAGATATTCTTCATGGTGATGATGATAACGATAATAATGATGTGTTATTTATATAGTGATTACGCCTAAATGCCTTACATAGAACATATTTAAATACAATATCCCCCAACAGAAGTTGTACTCATTCATCAACTTCAGAAGGATGAAAGACTGAGTTGGCCTTTTACTACTTTTACTTTACTTTATGCTTATAACGTGCCATAAGCCTGCGGGCATCAGGGTGCGGGGAGCACAGAAAAGTACCATTTACAGTTTGAATCTCACCTTGGTTAACTGGGTCTATTCTACACTGGGGTAAGGTGCTGAGATGTGTCTAGGTTATTGGAATAAGAAGGTTTTCAAAGCTTTCCTGAAGCTAAAATAGTTTTCTTGTTGTCTTAGGTTCACTGGTAACTTATTCCAATATTTAGCCGCCTTGACAGGAATAGGTCTACCCTTTCCCGTTGCCCGTTTAGCCTCTGGTATATTTAAGAGACCCGTGTTTGCTGATCTAAAGCATCTTCGGGGCGCATACCAGGAGAAATGTGTTTTAAAGTAGTCCGGTGCCTCCCCAAAGAGGTATCTATGAAGGATCGTCATTGCCTTAAACCTGACTCTGTCCTCTATTCTAAGCCAATGTAATTCTTTTCTACCTTCTGATATGTGGTCCCTTTGTTTTTTCTTTTTAATGATACGAACCGCATCATTTTGCATTACTTGGCATTTTGTCAGCTCTCTTTTAGAGGCTCCCAGTAACAGAGCACTGCCGTAATCTAAACAGGACAACAAGATTGCTCTTGCAATAGTAGCCGAGTTAGTCTCATTTATAAAAGGTCTGATTGCTCTCAAAAGGCGCAGGTAGTACAAATTATTTTTGTACAAATAGTTAACCTGGGCCCCTGAGCCTAATGAGGCTTCAACCAGCATACCCAGGGGTTTTACCTTAGATACTACTGGTATGATGGCATCTTTGATATGGAATGTCTTATATTGGAAATCCAACTTAGACCTGGCCTAGTTAGATCCAAAAACCATTAATTTGCTTTTTGTGTTATTTTAACACATCCAGTGCCTCTGCATCCAGGTATCAATGATGGTGTAAACTTCCTCAATCTTTGAGCTATCTACTGTATAGTCTCCTGTTAATTTGAAGATCAGCTGCGTGTCATCGGCGTAATTGGTGAAAAACACGCCAATGTTTTCTAGCAGGGAGCAGAGACTTTTTATGTAGAGGTTAAAAAGGAGTGGAGACAAACTAGCTCCCGGGGGAACTCCGAACAGTATAGGGGTTGCTTCAGAGAAATGTTCATCCCAATGTATTCTCGCCTTCCTATCCTTCAAGAAGGAGGCAAGCCAAGCCTGTGCTTTTGGCGAGCACCCTACGAGTTTGTTCAGGGCTGATGCAGTAGCTGGTGGTCTACTAAATCAAACGGAGTGCTGAGATCCAGCAGCATGAGTAACCCGGGCTTGGCTTTCTCTATCAGTTCCAGCATCTGTGTCTGTAGATCCAGCATGGCAGACTCTGTGCTATGAGCCGCTCTAAAACCTGATTGTTGTTCGTGTAACACATCTGCAGTTTCCACATATTTCTGTAGCTGATTGGTGGCTAGTTTGTCAAGGATTTTTAGAATGAAATTTGAGTTTGTAATAGGACGAAGATTACTGGGGTCCTTAGGATCCAGGCCTGCCTTCTTTACAAGCGGGGTTATTGTGACTTTTTTTTATATCGTCGGGGACTACACCCTCTAAGAAGGAGGCATTAACTAGCCTTGTCAGGATAGGGGTGAAAAGTTCTTTATGATCCAGAATAATCTTGGTGGGGAGGATATTTTCAGCGCAGGAGGTAGGTTTCATGCCTGACATCACCCTACATAATTCTTCCTCTGAAACCGCTGAAAAACTAAATCTCTCCCTCTCGATGGTTGTGGAGTTTTCTTCTAAGGGGAGTTCTGTGCTAATGGCATCTCTAGCCAAAATTATATTGTTCCTTGCTTTTGTTATTTTCGCAGCAAAACCCTCTTGTACCCTCTCACAATCCTCCTTCATAGGGATGTGTGGAGGAGAAAGGATTTTAGGTTTTTCCATATCCTTTAGTATGTCGAAAAGTTTTCTGGTAGAATTTGGAGGTGTCTCTATTTCTTAATTATAGTAGTTGGACTTCGCCTCTCTAATTGCCTTTCGGTACGCTTGATCCGCGCATTTCCAATCCTCCCTGTCAACCTGAGTATGGCTCCTGCGCCATGTTCGTTCTTTAGCACGTTTAATTTGTTTAAGTTTATTAGTGTATTCATTATACCATTTGGCCTTCGTGTTATTTTTTCTTATCAGCTTGCTTTTTAGTGGTGCATATTTCTCTATCATCACCTGCATGTGTTTGGTGTATTTCGCTAACATATGCTCGCAATCGTCATTAACTGAGAAAGACTCAAGAATCTGACGAAGGCACGGTTTTAACTGCTCGGGTCCTATTTCTTTAGAATTTCTGCTTGAAACTTTCACATGTGGGTTCTCTAAATGCTTGATTGGGGAGGTTAAGAGTATTTCTAAAGTCACCAAGCTATGATTCGACCAGATGCAAGGCTCTGTCTTTATCTGAGACGATTGTAGGTTGTTTGTGCATATCCAATTTAACTGATTACCCTGCGGGGTAGTAGGCTCGTTGTTTACTATTTGAAAGGCCAGATTGTTCATGGCACTTTCCAAGGCAATACTCTCTTTATCATCTGGTTTCCCTCTCCACCTATTCATGTCCCCTACTAATATGGAGGACGAGTTATCTGAGACCAATTTACTTAATTGCAGAGCTATTTCACTCTCGAAGTCAGAGGTCAGGGAGGGGGGTCTATATATCACAATGATATTCAGACAATCGTTTGGTGTGTGAGTCAATTTTAGTTGAATGGTATCGCACCCAATACAATCGAAATTGGCTTTGAAGAGTTGCAGTGCTTCTTTAGCTATAACTGCTACTCCTCCACCTTGTCCTTGATCTCTATTTTTATTGTATAGTATGTATCCCTCTGGAACTGCGTTAATACCTACTGGACCAATGGGGTCTTTAAGCCACGTTTCGGTGATTCACATAATGTCCAGGTCCCTTTCTATGATTAGGTCATGGAGACTGTGTGCATGCTTATTACAACGAGCGTGTGTTCAATAAACCCAATTTTAAAGTAGTGTCATCCCGTTTGTGGGATATTTTAGGCCTTGTCTCGCTGTCCAACATGTTTCAAATCCGGTTACTGAGTACCGGAATGCTGGTTGTCAGCTGTTAGTGGCTGCCGACTTCCTCTTGACTCATTCCGTGTATGTCTATGTGAAGGAGAGAGAAGAGGGAGCTCACCCTTACAGTAGTCCAATGAAGGAGATGTTCCTGAGAAAATAGACTGTTGTGGTAGTGGACTACTCAGACAAAGTAGCGTATTCCTCTAGCCTGTGGCGATAATTACATAGATTGGGAGGAGATTTAAAGTTGCTCACCTCGGAGAACCTTCCTTGCACCTCCTTTCACAGACTGCAGCAGACTGTGCCTGCCCGTACGCGCCGGCGCATTCGCGCCGGTTTTCTATTGAAATGAGGGTTAAGAACTACAGTCCTGCTGGGGATTGTAGTTTTACTGGCATGTCTAACGCGTGTGAGAAAATAACTCTCTTTTCAAAGCGTTAGTACAACAAATCGAAACTAGGTGGCATAGAATGCTCAAAGCTAATGAGGTTTCCCTGATACTGATCTACACAAATCTTGGCAGTTAATCACACAAATTCGAATTTTTAAAAAGGTTAAAACTTAGACTAAAATCAACGAATAAAATGTAAATATTACTAAACTGCTTGCCAAGATTCGAACCTGCGACCTGCAGGTCACACACAGATCGCAGCAGTGAGTGCTCAATCCGCAATGCTATCTTACCAGTGGTGGCCCCATCAGCCAAGGGAAGCTGCTGCACTCAACACTGCACCCCAGTGCTCATGGATCTTCATGGCCTGGGAAACTGCCCTCTGTCACTGCCTCCCGCTGTTGTTTCTGTCCCTGGAGGGACTCCATACTTTTGCCCACGCCCCCTTGCCAACTTCCGCCATAGAGCCCTGCCTGGACGGGTGAAGCTCAGGGTGTCACAGGTGCGGGGTGTTGGCAGCCCACTGGGGGTGTTAGCGGCTCCGCAGGGGCCCAACCTGATGGACTGGACTGGATTGCAAGGTGAGGTGAGCCAGCCAGTGATCAACTCTGGGTGGGGGGGGGGGGCTTAACCACTTTCCACTGGCACACAAGGTCAGGTGCACCAGCCCCTAGCTCACACCTCAAGCTCCGTGGGGGTGTGGTGAGCCATCTTTTCCCTCTTGGAACCTGGAACCTGGAACTATCTGCATTCTCGGAACTGTTTACCGGGGCCCCCCTTCACTCAATTTACATGATTGTTGGCCCTCTTCGGGGTGCATTTGGAGCCTCAGAGGAAGGAGACATCTCTTTCCCTTTCTCACCACAACATCTTTTGCAATCCTCCCTTCTTTCGAGCCTTCAAGGACCCCCTTTCCCATTGGCAGACCGTAAGCCTATCTTAGGAAGAAGATTGAGGGGGGCTTGTTGTGCAAGGCTCCAGGGTCATGCAGGGAAATGGAGCATGCTTTGGAGCCTCTGCAGGAAGGGAGCACCTCCAGCCACTGCCTGTAACAAAGAGAGAGATAAAGAAGGACTCTCTGGGGAGCATCAATTACCTGAAGGCTGTAGCAGCCCAGATGTTTCTCCATGGTGTTCCAAAACTATCCATCAATTCAAGAGAACCAAGGGATGCCCTTCGGAACAAATGTCTTCATTGGTTGCGAGCAGTGGGGGAATATGTGTTTGTGTCCAGGGGCTCTTTGTTGGAGTGTACCAGACTGTCTAAACCTTCAGCAAAAATGGATATTGTCAAATTAGTCTTTGGTGACACCCACATGGTAAGGGCCGTCTTGGAAAAGTGCAATGGCCATGGGCGGTCAAGGAAAAGTGACATTGTAGCCAGTTCATCCTTCATCCACACCCTTATGTGTCCCATAGGGGACCACCCTAGCAACAGTCTCCTTTCAGGTTCAAATCTAACTGCCTTTGGTTCGAGGCGCTTTGGGAATTAGCAGAGGCAAGGGGCTGGTGGGACCTGATCACTGGCTTAAAGATCTCTTTAGGGGCTCCCATGGAGGGGACAGATTTTTTTTTACATTGCTCTGCTGTTCTTCCTTTCGTTGTGTTTTTGCAATCATGTATCAGAATTGTATCTTTAGTATCAAAACTGTATTTGTAGGATGTACTTTGATGGCATTTCTGGCCGAATAAAGTTGTTTGACTGACTGACACTGCCGCGCGATGCAGCCCTTTTTATGTTCTTTGGCAGCCCCATGCCTAAGGCCCCCTTGGCATTGGTGAAGTCCCAGGTCCCATGCCTGTGACTTCTCCTTAGCACTTCACCTTTCTTTTCTTCCTATGGTACTCTCCAATGTTTATTTCTTTAAAGTCTTTTCTCCCCTGCACAGCCCACGCATGGGGAAGGGGAGCTCTCTTATTGGTTGTTTTCCTTTCAGATTCCATTCAGCCCCATTGTGGGCTGGATGGTTCAGTCTAGGTAGGTCAGTAGAGTAAAACACAGACACTACACACCTAAAGACTAAATAAAGTACTTTATTTCCTACACCTAGGTGTCTGTGTTTATTTCTATATTCCCTCAGGGGGCAAGAATGTAGCCCTGTACAGCCGGGCCCAATTTGGGCCATGGGCTACATTAGTCCCCCCTTTAGGAAATACCATCCCAGGGAATGGCAATCACAGTGACGCTAGTCAGTGTCACTATGATGACACCATCAGGGCCCTCAGGGGCCTAGCCCATCTCAGCAGTACATCCAGAAAATGTAGTTGATATTGGTCTTGACATACTTGATGGGAAACAGGTGTAGGAGGGCGCATCGGTACACACTTTTTCTTACCTTTTTCTTACTTTTAAATACTTAACCTGCTTCTTACCTTCCTCCCTTACCTGAGCTCATGATCTCCCTGGGTGCACCTCTATGGGAAATGGATATGGGCAGGAAAGGCAAAAGTTAAGTATTCCCCAATACCTTTAGGACAGAAACACTTGTTTTTAATAACTCTAGAACACGAACATGAAAAAGTCAGACAAAGAAATGCTGGTGTGTGGTTCCTTTAGTTGTTGTTGAACTATAGATTCTTCCTTTCACCCAGTACACCAGCAGTTTAAACGTTTTTATAAAAAGGGAGAATCACAAGAGACCATATACAACTCTATAACTACTCCTAAGCAACTGTATACAACAAACAAAAACAATCATTTAAAGAAAACAGTAGTTGTTAAAAATATGATTTGTTCATTAAAAATCTAAAACAAAGGGGGGCGCTGTTGTGCGCCAGCAAAGATGGCCGCTTGAATTGAGAGCTCCGTAACCCTAAACATCCTGCTAATGAAATCCTGCAGAGTCAAGCAATTATCTTCATAAGCAAGGACAGGGATGTGATCGGATCCTGACAAGGCACGATCGGTGAGGATTTGAGGGAAAACCGGGCCTCCTAGCACCCGTGGTGAGCCGAGGCACGGTGGGCTGCCGCAGGCCCTGTCGGAACACTGCGCACCCAACCATCCGCACCTTGCATAGCGGAATGGTCCACTGGCTACGGGCAAAATAGATGTCCGGAGTGAGTGTTTACCCTAGTGTACAGGAAGTCACGTGAAAAGATCCCCCTGACAGCAACCCGGGACGGAGAACGGGAGCCAATGGCAGCTGCTGGAAACACACCGTTGAGGCAAACGATGCCTCATTGACCAGCGGGAGGGGTCCCGACACACTGGGACTAAGATCGGCCAGGCATGAGAAATACAGGTCCAGCGAGCCACCGGTGACGGAAGACTGCAGGATATCTAACCAGTGGGGGCTGGCTGTGAGGCCGAATCGAAGCGGGCAGCAGACATTCCAGAGGGCGCTCTGTGCACTTTAAACAGCCCACTTCCCAGAGCTTGCCCGGTCCCTCCAATGGCAGGCGGGGTGAGTGAACAAAAGCTAATCCTGTGAACATGGGCTGGACCCTATAAGCCTGCACGAGCATCTGCCTGATGAGCGGAGGAAGGGGGAGCGACAAAGCGAATCAGACCCTGTTGCAGAAGGTACGTGCCCTGTCAGACATGCAGGAGGTACCCATATATATTAAGCGCAGCAGCGGCCCGCAACTGTGAGTCCCTAGAACCCCAGCATTAACACATGGGAACCGCCCGGCGCCGCAGCCTCCCCTCGCCTCACTCTCTCTGCCAGGGCTAAGTTAATGCCCGTAAACCTTGAGGGGCACTCGGCACTGCATGCCACCACACACCACCTGTAAGCCCTGAAGGCGAGTAAGTAACCTTCCATCCAGGGCAGACCAGGCCAGCCCACAAAGGGAATCTCGTGTCAGCAGGGACCGTCGGCCCCGTGAGCTCCTCGCTTGAGCTCCGAACTGGTAAAGCGGCCCTGAAGACAGGACCAGAGTGACCTGGAAATCACAAATTGCTGCACAGGGGAGTAGCGCTGCAGAGGGCTGTGCCATTAACACACCTGCACTGCGACTGCACCCTCTGCGCCAAGGCAAACAGACTGCCAGTCCTGACCCACAGCTGTTGGGCCCTAGTCGTATGGTAGATAAAAGACCAGGTATAAACGAACTGTGTAGACACACTTAAGATACTTTCCTGGGACAAATCCATAGCAGATAGAACCTGAGAGGTGCAACGCCCTACCAAGAACTGGCCAGTCAGTGTGACCCCCCTACCTTGCTCTTATGTATCAAGCCCACCATAATTGTCAGAACAAGCAACAACAACTGTGGACACTCACCCTGCCCAAAATACACAAAGAGCATCGCCCACTCAACACTGTCATGACAAGGGGCACCAGGGGCAACAAGAAAGGTCTGATGGACGCTGTCACTAGTGCGAATGGTATGGAAGGGTCTCAGAGCTCCAACCAAGCTTCCCCAGTCAATTCCCAACCGCTCACTGAATCAAACATGGAGCCATACATGTCTGCGCTGCAGGCTGGTTTCGCAGCCGTAAACAACAAACTGGATGAGATCGGATGTACCATAGCCTCCATCAGATCCCACATGCAAAAAGTAAAGACTAGGGTCTCAAAGGCAGAAGAAAGAGTGAGTACTCTGGAAGATACATCGGCCATGCACGGCAAAGCAATAGAAGAGATCCATAAACACCTAAAGGCTATCCGAGACAAGTGCGAGGACCTCGAATCTAGATCCCGTCACAATAATATTAGAGTGGTTGGGATGGCAGAAAGAACCACAAATGTAACAATGGAGCAATTCTTTGAAGAAGCCCTTAGAGCTCTATTTCCGGTAGCCCAGTTCTCACAGCAGTTTTTGGTAGAAAGGGCCCAGGGATCAGTAGCCCACCTCCCAAACCAACTGCTATAATTGCCCGCCTCCTCAATTATTGCAACCGTGATCTGATCCCTCGCCTAGCCCGAGAGATGGGATCAGTGTCTTATGTCTCCAACCGGATATATACCTACCCGGATTACTCCAACGGAGTCCAAGCATCCAGACGAACATTTGACCAGGTTAAGAAGGCACTCATGAAGAGAAAAATACCATAAGCAATGCTATTTCCCGCCAAACTTCGACTGCAACATGCAGGCAGAGCCCACTTTTTTGAATCTTCCGGAGAGGCCATGTCCTACATTGAACAACACATCCCTGAAGCTCAAAACAATGGATAACGACTCATAGCCGAGATGCTGGCCCTGCCACTTTAACATAAAGCAAAAAGCCAGAATCTTAACTAAGTAAGGTTACACCCACTCTGCAGCAACCAGAGGTTACGACTCATACACAAGCGGCAAGTTCAAAGGTTTTCAGCTGTGGCCGTACATAGCCATCCACTGAGTCAGACTGTTAAGTTAGTTATGGGTAATACACCGGCCAGTTGGAGATATGGTGAGGGTGGGAGGGTAGGGGTTTAGGGGTTGGGTTATAGCGAAAAAAACTGACAACTGGTCCATGAACTGCTCACATGGGTTCGACAACAGGCACAGTAACAAGATAGCCTGAAATCAAATATGGCCTCAACAGGAACACCGAACAAAGTGAACATTCTTTCATGGAATGTCAGAGGCCTGGCAAACCCTATAAAGGCCAGGAAAATATTAGCTTATGCCAGACGACACAGGATCGACATATTATACCTGCAAGAAACACACACAACGGCAAGGGTCGTGGAACCCTTTGCCCAAGACTGGGGTCCCATGAGAGTCGGCACAGGAAATTCCTCACAGTCCAGAGGTGTGCTAACCATTATACAGCACCGCACGGCCTTCCAATGAACAAAATCGGCATTAGACACCAAAGGGAGATTTGTGATCATATGGGGCAAACTGCAGAACCAGCTGGTAATCTTAGTAAATACTTATGGCCCCAACATTGACACTCCTGAGTTTTATCTACATGTCATGTGACAAATATAACCCCAGGGTGGCGCCAGGATAATATGGTGAGGGGATTTCAACACGATCCTAGACCTCCAGAAAGACAGATCAGCCGGACCTTCTAGACCCCACTCCAGAGCCACCAGAACAATACAACAGGGTATTTGTGAACATGTGGAGAGAACTACACCCGACACTATTCCACTCAACCGTGCAGTCCACCAGTGGACACATTCCACTCAACCGTGCACTCCACCAGTTCACAAATAGACTATTGGCTGCTCTCACCAGAACTCATCCCACAGGTGAGCAGTTGCTCTATCCTCCAATATCTGACCATTCACTGTTGCTAGTGGTAATAATCACTGCTGTCACAGAAAAGATACAATACACGTAGCAGATTCCACCGTCCCTGCTGTGGAATGACAAAATCATAGAACCATTGAGAGCAGAGATCAACACATTCTTCAACCTCAACGTGGGCTCGGGGGCCTCGATTGCCACAGTCTGGGAAACATTTAAAGAATGCTCTAGAGGTCACCTATTGTCCAAAACAGTGGGCACATTAAAAAGCATCAGGAAAAAACTAAATAATTCGGAAACTGTTCTGCGTGAGTTGGAAAACACACATGCACAAGCACCTGGCAACGAGACCCGTAAACCACTGCTGGAGCAGCTGGAGGAATTCAGATTCTTGGCGGAACGAGAAATAAAATACATAGCGCAGCCAACCAGTGCCAGAAGATATGGGGAGGGAAACAAGGACGGGAAGATGGTGGCAAACCTAATGAAGTCAGAACAGGGATTCAAACCGATTACGTCCATCAGTGGGTCAGACGGGACAGTTCACACAAGGACGGACAAGATCAACAACATTTTCCTAGGATTCTACTGTAAACTGTATAAGAACACTGATCAAGTATCGGCACAAGAACTAGACCAATACATATCTACCATCCCACTCCCTAGACTGTAATAGAGGGACATGGAGCTACTCGAGACCCTCTTTACCCTTGAAGAAATCGGTCAGGCAATTAAAGACCTGACGGCAGGTAAAGCCCCGGGCCCGGATGGCCTCCCAGTTGATTTTTTATAAATGCTACTCAGACGAGTTATCCCCCAGAATACTAGAACTCTGGGAAGAAACCCTGGTGTCAGGCACGCTCCCGGATTCCATGAGGGAAGCCACCATAACCGTCCTACTTAAACCACACAATCCCCCACAAGATCCCAGATGATATCACTCTCTCTCACTAATCAATACGGCCCACAAAATATATGCCAAGGTCATAGCCAACAGACTCCTCCCCCACATGAATCAATTGATACACTCTGATCAATCAGGGTTCATAATGAATAGATCTACATCCTTAAATCTGCAGAGACTCTTCGCGAACATGGCACAGTTGGACTATGACACTGACGTAGTGATGGTAACGCTCAATGCTGAGAAAGCATTTGACTCAACGTCCTGGGGCATGTATGCCACACTGAACCGTATGGGGTTTGGCCCACACTTCCAAAGCTTTATCCGGCTATTATATAAAAATCCCAAATCTAAAATTTGTACTAACCACAGCCTGTCCCCTGCCTTCACCCTACAGAGAGGAACATGTCAGGGATACCCTCTATCGCCCCTGATTTTTGCCCTCACGATAGAGGGGATGATGGCACAGTTATGCCACAAGCCCTCGAACCGGGGCATTCAGACCCGTGGTGCCCCCAGTTAATCTCACTTTATGCAAACAACACCTTACTATTTCTACTGAATCCAGAAACCAACCTATTACCGATCATGCAAGACATTACAGAGTTTGCCAAATTCTTGGGATATAAAATGAATCAATCAAAATCGAAGATAATCCATCTAACAATGAGTGCCACAAAGTCGGCTGCCATGGCACACTCAATTCCACTGGGCTCCAAACTCTGCTCGATATCTTGGGATAATCATAGCCACGGATAGAGACACGCTCTATAACACCACTATGGCACTTATATTTCGCATTTTGGTAGTTGTCCCCAAATTGCTCTATCTATTTAGTAATCTCCCTATATGGCCGGGCAAAGGATTTTTCAATAAACTACAGCGACTGGCCTCTGGCTTTCTGTGGGGTGGCGGAAAAGTCAGGCAGAGCTGGACCAAATTAAGTGATAAATTTGACATAGGGGGACTGGCTACACCAGACTTTACCCTATAGTATTATGTGGCCCAAGCTCACTATGCAAAATATTTGTTTCATGACATAGAGGCGTATGCCCACATACAAACTGAAAAACTAGCTGTTGCCCCTGCAGACATACGCTCCAGTATATTGGCCAAAAACCATGGAAACCCAGTCGGTCTGGACCCAGTGTTTTGCACTACAAGGGCGTGGGCGGCACTGTTTCGCAGAGTGGGCTGCACATTCCCGTATTGGGCTCGTACCCCTCAGTGGCACCACATAGACATCACCCCTACACTAGATACCACAATGGAAAAGAAATGGGATCCCGGGAAAGTCATGAAGCTAGGAGACCTGTTCCCCAACGGGGAATTTTTAAAACTTGATGACGCTCAAAGTAGAATAGGGCAGGGGTTAACAGTAACCCTACAATACCACAGTCTAAAAGCAGCACTAAAACACGTATGGCCATCGTTGTCCACGGAGCCGCCGACCCACCCATTTATACTAGACATAATGGAGCAAGATGGGTTCAAAGGCACCATCTCTAGGATATACAGCATTGTCCAATCTCATACCCCCTCCCAGAACACCATGAAATCTAAATGGGAAAGGACCTGAAAATAATAATCAAGGATACACAGTGGGCTAGATACTGTCAATATACCAAATATATATCACTAAACGCCAACCTGAGGCTAATTCAATACAAAATACTAAACCACTTACATATTACCCCAGGTAAGATTGTCAAATTTGACCGCTCCTCGCAATCCTTATGTCCTAAACCCAGGCTCCTAGAGGCCAACTCCTTCCATATACGAGACAATTCTGGGAAGACGTGGCCTCAAACCTCAGCGACATCCTTGAGATACAAATAGTGGGTGATATTGGGAAAGTCCCCATCAAGACAAGACGCCTTTTCTCGGTCGCAACGGCAGTGGCCAAACGTAATATTCTTAGACATAGGAAAGCGAAAACTCCCCCCACAATGCACGCATGGTTTTTAGAACTGCTCGAAACATACAAATGCTAAGAAGGTGAACTCCGGTTGGGCAACGCTGGGAAGCAGAGCAATAGAGAGGCCCGAGAAGATGGCGATAAAGATGGCCAAGTACTGGAAGCTATAGCAGCGCTGCAAGCCTTCATTGATATGAAGATTGGAGAGGTGAAGTCGGATATGCATCTTATGCGGCAAGATATCCGCAATTTGGTGGAAAAAGTGACTGGCACTGAGGCTGGCCTGAAGGAGACGACAGAGACCACAGAGGATTTGAAAATAAGAGTGCAGGAACTTGAGAGGAAAACGGCAGTGCTGGAAGCATAATCAGATGATGCAGAGGGCCCTGCCTGACGCAATAATGTGCACTTGCTTGGAGTTCCGGAAGGGATGGAAGGCTCTAATCCTACAGAGTTTGTGGAAACCTTATTGCTGCAAGAGATTGGTGCTGGCAAACTCTCACAGGGATTCGTAGTTGAGAGGGCCCACAGATCTTCACAGAAGACCGCTGCCAGGATAATTTCCCTGCCTAATGATAACGAAGATCCGAAACTTTCGGGATAGAGAAATTATACTGAAGTTTTCGCGAGAAGGTGGGAAAATTTTCTGCAATCACTCCAAAATTGCTATATACCCAGACTACACGCTGGCAGTTCAAAGGGCAAGGAACTCATTTGTCCCGATTAAGGCTAGGCTCAGGCAGTTAAACCTTAAATACATGTTGATGTATCCATCCCGACTGAAGGTGATAAATAAGGGAAGGGCTGTATTCTTTGAAACACCGGCAGCGGCCAACATGTGGCTCAAACACAACAACTTGGCTAAGGGGGAGGAAACTGTCACATGATTTCCCCTCAGTCCAGCGAAGAAGGAGCACACTGGGGTGCCTGGTGATTCCCTTGTGACTTGCAGTTCCTTTTTTTTTGGTTTGTTTGAAAAATGCTTCATGAACACTGTAGACTGATTAAGTATTCAAACATGGCAGGTGGGCTGCTAGACTACCTAGCCAGGGCCTATCGGTCTAACCCATGAGGTGATTCGCGCTGGTCTTTTGCTGACATGACACATCCCACACACAGTGACCCGGATGGGCCGTAATGGTGCGGGGGCACCCAAGTGCCGCAGGAATGCAGCAGCAGCTCGGTGCAACTGTTTTGTTGTGTTTATTGTTTGGAATGTTAAATGTACTTCTATTGTTTGGGTTTGGTTTGCTGTCTGGACCGGTTTGAACTCTTCACGGAGAATGACACATGTGGTAATGAATGTACTGGCAACAAAGGGGGCACAGACGGGAGTGGAAGCTACTTAGGGATGGGAAAAAATGGAAGGGGGGCTTGTTGGGGGTGCAGGCGGTAAGTGTGGGGGACACTGCAGGACAACCCAATAACACCATGTTTGCTGACATCCGTGTACTGACGTGGGACGTCAGGGGTCTTGGAACATACCTACGCAGGAATCGAGTAAAGTCCTTCCTCAACAGGAAAAATATATTGATTGCACTACTACAAAAAACCCACCTAACACACAATACTTTGGCCATGGTTAAAGAACAATGGGGAGGGCAAGGATATGGTGCGGACTACTCTAAATATGCACACAGTGTTATTACATGGATAAGTGCTTGGGTCCCTTTCCGGTTACTGGAGATGGAGGCAGACCCGGAAGGGAGGTATCTGATATTAAGGGGCCAGATAGAACAGGTAGAATTATGTTTATTCAACTCCTACTTCCCCAATCACAGAATCCCTGCACACCTTAACACGGTATGTGCTAAAATAACCCCTCAACGGGAATGCTTTTTCATCTGGGGTGGAGATTTTAACTGTGTGAGACATCTGGATCTAGACAGATCCAAGCCGCGGGCTGCCTGCTCCGAGACTGCTACAGAAGCGTTGAATGCACTGCTCAAGAGCCTAGATTTGATGGATGCATGGCGGGAACTGCATCCTAACGACAGGGGCTATTCTTATTTCTCCTCAACTCACACCCTATATACCAGGATTGACTACCTCTTTGTGGCTAAGGCCCACTTAGGGCAGATGGAGTCAGCACAATATCTGGGCAGGTCGGTCTCTGACCACTCGCCTTTGCTGATAGAGTGGAGGATACTAGGCCCTAGGCCTCCTATACCATTGTGGCACATGCCCACGGACACCCTGACTGACCAGGTCTTTAGAGAAGCCCTACAAAACAAGCTGGTGGAATATATCGAGAGGAACGTGGAAAGTGTCGTGAAATGGAGCATGGCCTGGGAGTCAATAAATGTAGAGGTGAGGGAGGTTACTGCCAGTATTGGGGGTACCAGGAAAATGCTGAGGCTGGAGCTGGAGAAACAGGAAGAGGAAATAAAGCAAATGGAGGCACACACCTGAGGGACTTGCGAGGAGAAGCTGGCACTAGCAGACTTAAGACGCAGCTGCCAAGACACCTGGGGGAGGCTGTCTAAAGGAGGCTGTCTAAATTTGACTAAACTGTAAAGACCACCAAGGAACACGCAGAGGGAGATAGATCAGGTAGACTGCTCTCATGGCTGTGCAGAAGGGAGCATCCGAGACACCTGACCACAGAACTCAGGGATGATGCTGGCATTGTCCACAGATCGCAACAAGCGATCAATGACACTTTCAAATAATTTTACTCCCACTTGTATAGCTATGGGGAACAGGTATCCCAAGATGACATACTGGGCACACTAGAGGAAATAGGACTACCTAGGCTAGGCACAACACAATGCGAGGGACTAGAGAGTGTAATAACAGCTGAAGATGTATCTGAAGCAATCAGAACACTAGCTGCGAGCAAGTCATCTGATGGCGATGGACTCCCCCCAGAGTTCCATGAGACATATGTGTCAGTTCTCACCCTGGTGCTGCTCGAAGTGTTCAATGAAGCATATAGGAAAGGGATACTGCCAGATGCCATGAGAGAAACCTCAGTGATTCTGGTCCCCAAATCTGGGAAGCCCACTGATGAGTGTGACTCGTATCGCTCACTGGCAATGCTAAACTATGATGTCAAGATCCAAACCACTATACTGGCTAAACGACTAAGCAGGGTTATTGGAGATCTAGTACATGGAGACCAGAATGGTTTCATCCCGGGCAGTAGCATGGTGCTCAACTTGCGTATACTACAGCATCTTCTCGCTCAGACGGCAGACTCTCAGCCGCATTATGCCATACTCTCCCTAGATGTCATTGAGACGTTTGACTTGCTGTACTGGAAATGGCTGCTAGCAGCGTTAAAGGAATTTGGGTTTGGAGAACAATTCATTAGATGGGTCCAGATACTGTGCACAGCACCTAAGGCAAGGGTTAAATCTGGGAGGGTGGTGTCTCTGGCCTGGGACACACAGAGGAGCACTAGGCAGGGGTGTCCACTGTCACCTATGTTCTATGTGTTGGGACTAGAGCCAATCGCAATTTACCTTCAAAAACAGTTCCTAGATGCAGGCATTTGGGTGGGTGGGGTAGGACATCTAATCTCGCTATACGCGGATGATGTACTACTATACCTGAGGGACCCACACCTTAATTCCCCAGTGGTGTTGGACGTGTTAGATAACTACGCAAAGGTGTCTGAGATCCGTTTCAGCAAAGAAAAATCATGTATATTTCCGATAGCTGGTCTGCGGGTTAAGGGTGTTGACAAACTACCTGAAATTGGGTTACAATGGGAGCTGGGGTCCTTCAAATACCTAGGAGTGAACATAAGACACACGCCAGAACAAACGCATGAAAAAAATACAGTGGCCGTGGTGAAAGATTTAAGAAAATCCATGAAAGGTCCAGGTTACTGACGTACCTGATGGGCAGGGTGGCCATCACGAAAATGATCAAACTTCTGTGATTCCTATATTACTTTAACAACATACACTACTACATTGGGGCCTCCTTCTTCTGCTTACAGGATGCATTGCTGCGCGAATTCCTGTGGGGGGCAGCCCATCACAAATTGTCACATGCCACTCTTAGCCTGCTGTATCGGGAGGGAGGGGTGCAGCTACCAGAACTGCAAAGGTACTACCTAGAGGCCCAGCTCAGTTTTATGGCTAGATGGCTTTCGGATGAGGCCACATCCGAGACCAAGCTACTGTAACAACTAGTGGCCCCAGCATGCCTAAAAGAAATATTGTGGGTGCCACTGAACTGTATGGGGAATGTCCCTATGAAAGTCACGCTGGGGAGGAAGGTGTGGGGCAGGGCCCTGACAGTGCTGAATCCTGCTCACCCCTACTCACCAGAGACTCCAATTTCTGCAGATGGGTGCAGGGCTAGCACATATCTGGCAACGGTAAGGCACTGGGAACAGTGGGGTATATACACTTGGGGCGATCTGTATGATGAAGGCGTCTTCAGGGAGTTTGATTCATTACAGGAGAGATGAAGTACCTGTAGGGCTGTTCCTATGGTACCAATGGGTTTGGAAGGTGGGGAAGGAGAAATGGGATGGATGGTCTGATGAGCCAGCAGCAAACTCTTTGCTGACCCTAATGCACAACCTAGGCAATGGTTGGCGACCAGTTTCCAGGCTATATAGTGTACTGGCCCTAACTCCAGAAGCACTACACTGAAAGAGAAATGGGTAAAAGTTCTGGGAGGGGACATAACAGAAAAGGAATGGGTAAGGATACTATCATATCTTGTTTTAGAGTAATACAACTGAACTCGCTGTACCCCACATACATGACACCACACAGGATAGCCACATTCAACAACAATACATGACCACTGTGCCCTTTGTGCGGAATGGGAGAGGCTGACCTGATACACATGTTCTGGGGATGCGGACGAGTGCAGAGGTTCTGGGCATGGATTGAACAGGTCTGCCGGAGGGCTGGGGTTATTCGATATGAATGGACTCCGAAAGAATGCCTGCTAGGGGCAAACCCCAGAACCAGTAAATATAAGCAAGTGGTCAAGTTTAAGGATATGGTGTGTATATTGGCCAAAAGAACTAGCCCAATGGCTTGGAAGTCTGCTGGGGGTCCGCAATACGTGCGCTGGCACAGTGAGGTTGAACGTTGGGCAGAGGCAGAAACCAGAGAGTGGATGGAGGGGACCAACAGATCTGGGGCGGATAAATGTGCAGCCTGGAGGGCAGTGGTCTGGGACATGTTCCACCCATCGGATGACAAACCTCCCTGGAAACTCCACAATTTCCCTTGAAATATCTACTTGGAACTGGCTGAACTCAACACACATGCAGAGTCAACCCAGGCGCATCCCTCGGGCTGACGACAGGGACTGCCCCCAGTAGCCCACCAGCGCAGTGTACACACGACACAACACTGGAACTGCATAATATCTGACAAGTGAAGACAGTTGTTTGTTTTTGTGTTATTTAGTTGCTGTTAGGTTCAGTACTGCATATTGAAGGAAACATCCTATAAAATGTGAAATGGTTTCTGTATGCACGATTGTACCTATATACAAATGCCAATAAAAACATTTTAAATTAAATGAATGCGAAGAAGGCTGCGCTAGAGTTGTCACACCTATGTGTCGACCTAAAGAAATTTGGGCCCCCCCTCAGGAGATACCTGAACTCTGACACCCAGGTCTCAGAAGTAGCGCAGTAGTCAGCACTCCATAAGCCAACCTACAAGTCGCGTTGGGTTCCTGAATCTATTGCCTGTTATTATATCAAATGCAAAGACCTGTACCGCTTCTTTGTTGTTGTCTTATGCAATATACCTGTCAGCTGAAAAATAAAGTTAAAAAAAAAATAATCTAAAAACAAAGTCTTTTCATACACAAAAAGAGTCCTTAAAAATATAAAGGGTTCTTATAAAGTGCGCTTTCAAACTATATGCAAAACCCTTAATGGGAGACAGCCTGGCCAGAATTGTTTCAAGGTTACACTTGCTTCAGATCTTGGTTTTGATGCTCATGGGTGGTCAGCTGGCAGGCAGTGCAGCAGCAGCATATGTGGGGCCCAAAATCTTTGTAGGATGTGCTACATATGTCAGTAGCATGACAACAACTAATCAGCAGCGTAGAGGGGCTCTTTCTTTAATTTTGAGCCAGGTTGAGTATGCAAGGTACTGCCCAGCATTGATTGCAGTAGTGTGGAGAACCTAGTCCTTGCTATCTATCCCGGCCGCATATCGCAGTAGTGGCCTGGGGAGCCTCGAAAGCCTGACTATGTCAGGTGCAGCCCAGTAGGCAGTGGTGACATTGAGCGCTCCCCATTGAAGTTAGCGGGGCCAAAGTGGTGAAGGGAGGTGTGGCGCCACTCCCACTAATGGGGTGACGCATTGGCAGGGTCAACTAGGTATTTAGTTTTCATTTTACGTTTGACTGTGAGCGACGTACCAGATCAGCCCTCTAAAGTGAGGATTGTGCTTCAATTGTTACTAAAAGTGCTCTGCTCCTACAGCTTTCCAACATTCTTTCCCTCTTGTTTGAAGGATGCCCTACCCAGCATCATATGCTGAGGATCTTTCTTTATTTTCTTCCTTTTGTTTCCCCCCACCATCCAACACTATCATCATGACTCCTTGTTCTCAGATAAAGAACCTTGCACAGAAAGTCACAAAAAGCCCAATCACTAAGACCAACCAGCTCTAAGATCGAAGCAGTCCTACTGGTCCTTTCCGAAAACTCTTGAAAACTTGGCTCTTCACCTAAGATATCCATCCAATATTGAACTCAGACTATTCTACCACCTCTGTCTTTTTATTTCTATGATGTCTCATTTTCTGTAACTTGTATTGCAACCAGCGCCTTGATTCCCGCGGGATTAGTGTGCTAGATAAATTGAAAATTAAATCAAATAAATAAATACTACAAGACAGTGCCCTTTCAAATTACCCTCAGAGGATGCAATGCCAGCCCTTTTATCTGCCACGTACATTAAGATTATTTCCATAAGTGCCAAAGTTGTGTGTTGCCACATATCTATGATATTGCACTGAAATATATGTCATCATATTCACTGTTGAGACTCATGATGCTCTAACTCAATCTGGTCCCCTGCCCTGCTATCGTCTTAGTGTCTGCTGGTGAACAAGGTCAGCCTTATCTTCCACTTAGCGGAATCAATGATATTTCTCCTCCACTTACCCAGTGATTTACCATGAAGGCTGTCTGTAAACAGAGTACTATTCAATGACCAGAATTGGCTGTCCCTAATTGTGAACTAGTTCAATGAGCCCCAATAGGAGTCTAAACCTACTGCAGGGGACCAGGCTTCAACTTGTGCGTAAGAGCTACATGACAGTATGATCAGGGCTTTGACCTAACTTCTCATGATATGCCACATACATGACTCATTCAACCAAATGATTCAACCTTATCTGGAAACCCAATGAAGGTTCATTGGAACTTTTCCACCAGATTTCTCCAATTGGATCTACAAGGATGTGAGATACTAATGCTCAGACGTCTCCCACTGTCAGCCAGGCTAGCCAGATTACAAGAAAACATAGTAACCTTCCTCGAATTACTGTAGAACGTGTACAATGTAACAAAAAAAATATCCAGCCCCATTCATCTTCTAGGTGCAAGGAGTAGTTCAGGGAGACAGCGGGCACAGTTGGTGTGCTGCTCGTGGCATCAGTCTCCAACCAGTGACCTGGTGTGGCTATTCCATCCAGGCCTGATTCCACTATCCCTAGGAAGTGTTCCTGCGTCCTCAAACAAGCCGAACATTTACTTGTATTAGTTAGTCCTCAAGGAGGGCTGCAGATGCATTTGGGTCACTAGCCATGGTCTGGGTGTACAACCACCCCACCCCCAAGAAGACAATCCCATCACAGGGGAGAGTTCTTTGTGTCCTGGGAAGAGTCCCAGCATCCTCTGGATGGGTAAGCTTTAATATATCCCACTTAGAACTCCATGAGGCTCACTTTGCGTGCTGATTATGGACTGGGGCTCCAACCAACACCCCCAGGTTGTTCCTAAGAAGCCATAGTGCTTCCACACTCTACTAATCATGTTTGATTAGTAGAGTTTACATCTAACAAACAGTAAGAGAAAAATGTATGGAGTTGCACAGGCTACCTTTTTTTAAATAACAATACATCTATCAGAATGGGTTCTACTATAGGCATTTTGAAGAATGGGCTCCTGGTGAGTTTAAAAATTATCGCATTTTACTGGTGGCACTTTATTTCCCCCTTTTCCCCCTGTGATGGTTATGTTGTGCCCCCACACCCCTCTG
This sequence comes from Ambystoma mexicanum, assembly GCF_040938575.1. Classification (NCBI taxonomy): domain Eukaryota; kingdom Metazoa; phylum Chordata; class Amphibia; order Caudata; family Ambystomatidae; genus Ambystoma; species Ambystoma mexicanum. Next base: position 409,392,847 of record NC_090923.1, on the reverse strand, counting down.
GTCTCCCTTGATGGTGTGTTGTTACCCCCCTCTTTCCCCCTCTCCGTTCTCTAGCACTTTGCTATTCATACTTGCCTCCTGACCTGTATGATAGTTGCCTGTCTGTGCACCCCTCTTTTTGTTCTTTTCCTACCCTCGCCTCCAGCACTACTCTGAAAGGTCGCCTGTCCTAGTTTTGTCCACCTCCTCCTCCCTCACACCTTATCCCTCCTCCCCTCCCCTTCTCTTGTTAAATTCCAGCACTACCTCAATTGCTGTCAGGCATAGTAGTAGTAGCTGCCTGTCCTTCTCATCCACCTGCCATCTCTTCCTCCCACCCCTCCCTTCCTCTTGTTAAATTGCAGCACTACCTCAATTGCTGTCATGTAGCCACCTGTCTTTCACATCCACCTGCCCTCTCCTCCTCCCCAACCTTGCCCTCTCCTCTTCTTGTTAAATTGTATCACAACCTCAATTGCTGCCAGGCATAGTTATTGTAGTGTCTCTCTTAATCATCCATCTGCCCTCACCTCCTCCCCACCCCTCCCCTCCTCTTGTTAAATGTTGGCACTACCTGGATTGCCGTCAGGCATAGTAATTGTAGCTGCCTGTCTTTCTCATCCACCTGCCATCTCCTCCCCTCCATATTGTTGTTCATTAGCACTTGCTCTATCATTTGTCTTGTGACCTTTGTGATAGCAGCTTGTTTGTCTTCTCGCCCTTCCCTCCTTGTCTTCTCTTCCCACTTCCCCCTCCAGCACTATTCTGAATCGTCATCAGACCTAGTATGTTAGTCGCTTGTGTTGTTCCTCTCCTTCTCCCTCACTCTACATTCCCTCTCCCCCCAACCTCCCTCCTCTTGTTAATATTCCGGCATTACATCAATTGTCATCAGGCATAGTAATGTAACCGCTTGTTTTGTCTCATTTTCCCTCCCCGCCTCCCCACCTCCTTCATTGTTCCTTGCACTTGCACTATCTGAAATGTCGCCAGGCTGATTAAGATAGTTCTTTTTCACATTCTGAATTGTTTCAAGGACTTGTAAAAATGTAACTCTATTTTCCCATGTTACTTCCCTCCTTGAAGTGCTTTGAAACACATTGTGTATAGGCGCTATACAAATAAACAATCAATTCAATTCAATTCAACATGGTGTTGTAATAAAAATGCGAGTTTTGCACGGTGTAAGGAAGGCATGGTATCAAACAGTGAATACAGACACAAGTGATCACAGTTCAAGGGTGTTTATTGAACTTCAATGGGTTGATTGAATGCCTATCTAACCCTAAATGTAAGGATGGGAGCAAGCTACAAACATCAAATAATAATGCAAAATAAAAGGTCATATACTAATCAACCTATTGCCAATACTTACTTCTAAATATAAATGTTGTGGGAAAATGATGTATTCAAAAGAAACAATATGTCAGGATAGTTGAGCAGTTAGCTTCCCTTCCCCACGTTTTCAGCACAGGACAAGGTGGCACATCGAGCTTCCCGCACACTCTGGCCTCTCTGCCACGAGGTAGCAGTTCAAAACATAGGTATCTGGGCCTTCTGTGCCAAAGTCTCTTTCCCAATGAAAAAACAAACAAGTATCAAAGTTCCTTTCTCATCTGGATTTTCACATTCACAAGTTCTCGGGTTTACTGTTCACCACGGGTCTCCCTCAGTCGGGCTCGGACCCCCTTAAACACAATGTTCACAATTGGTCTCCCTCGATCGGGCACAGACCACAGTTCTCTCTCGATTAGGCTCAGACCTTATATCCCTTTTTTTGCTGTCTTCTTGTTATCAAAATTCAAATACTTTTGACTGTGCAATGGATTTTTTTTAAAATCATTGCAGGACCACTTTGATTGACTTCAACGTATTGCTTTTGTTTCTGCCACTTTTTGGTTGGGTATATCACACAGAGAACTTGGGTTGAGCACAACCGCGGTGCCGGACCACTCTGCTACTTGCTCTCATACCTTCTCTGATTCATATTAAAGTTCAAACATCCATCAGCAATTTACCTTTACTCGCGTCTCTCATCACACGTGTTAATATTCTTTGCTCTTGTGGTCTTCATACAATGTTGCCACTTGCAACCTTGATTTCAACACAGACCGGTCTTGCATCGGTCTCCCCAACTCACCGGCTGTGTTGATTTCTCTAGCGCTGCTTCGATCCTTGAGCCAAGGGCGGTACCACGGTGGCTGCTACTCCTCCCTGACTCAGCCAGTCATGCAGGAGGGCCCCGGACCCCGGGTATCTCCGAAAGACAATGCAGGATTCTTCAGTCTGATTCTCTGGCTTTTCATCTGAAGGTTTCTGGAAAGTAATGGTTTCTCACCGGAAAGGTCAAGGGCATCTTCCTCCTTGCTCTCCCTTCTCGGTTTGCCGTCTTTCTCCCCTCGTTCAGCTGCTGTCTGGAAAAGGCTGTTCCTTCCTGTGCTTTGCCTCATTCAGAGTATGCTCTCATGCTCCGCCTTTTATCCATGTGGGGACGCTTAATGGAATTCAGGTGTGAGTTATTAACAGTAATTACCTGACTTTGCCTGACTATAGTAGTGGGACATGTCATGTACAATGCTCGGGTATGAGTCTGTTTTCTCCCAGAGCAGCCTGTCTGTGAAAAAGTGTTCATGTAGGGAAGGGGGTTACCGCATATTGCCATCAGGTGTCCTACTCCCACTCCCCAAAGACCCCTCACCCAGGTGATCCACCAGCACTGGTCCACCCCCAGGGTATGGATCCAAAGGCGATGGCCGTGCCCTATCCACCTGAGAGAGAGATCCAAAGGGACTAGGGGGTGAGACACCTTCTGGTTTCTCACAGCAGTGAAAAGGTGTGCACATATCAATTGCGTGAATACACTGTAAAAGGGGAGGGGTCTCCTTTTTTTCATTACAAAAGTCAAGCCCAAAATAAAAGTGACTTACATATACATGAAAGGCAGGGGCACTGGTAAGTATAACCAAACTTAAAGGTAGGCTAAAATGTGATAAATAGGCCTTATAGCACACCTTTGCAGCAAAAATGTGTTAGCTTTTATTAATATGCAACGAAGCTGCAGTGGCTGGTAACACATCACAGGTCCCACAATACCAGGCTGGCATGGTAAGAAGCAAAACAATAGTTGTTATTTTTTTGAGGTCACAGATTAGAATCCATGGGTCCCCCAGACAGACATGGAGAACATAACCATATTAATATTCAAAGTGATTTGCAAAACATGATTTTTAGATGGAGTCAGAAGAACCACAGCACTTTCAAATTGCCCCTTAGCACATTTCGCCTGCTAAGGTCGAAGAGTTCTTAATATGCAACATTTGGATAGCAGTATATCCGTGGTCTAAGGCTCTGAAACTGTCATGGTAGGGAGCGCTTCTTACGAATACTTAGATGAGATGACGGGGGCAGATGAATAAAGTTCAGCTTGTCATCTCAATAGCTTCAATGAATTGTCATTATGATGTGGGAAGTGGGGGTTGGATTGTGACGTCGCATATATTAATTGTGGGCTGTGTGGGAATGTTTGTGGACACAATTACAGAACATAATGTATGTTTTTCTATAAGGATATAATGTGTGAGCACCAATCAGCTCGATGTGGGGAGATTTTGTAATGTTGCAAAGTTACTAATGTTAATTAGCTCAATTATTATAAAAGTCTTAGATTTAGGGCTGTTTCTTTGACAGCGCCTTTTCATGTAGTTCTGTTCCAAACTGAAACTGAAATATTTTTCTGAAGAATAGAAAGTTGACACATGCTGAAAAAGTGTCTTTTTTTCTCCCAAGTTTGTATCGTCCCTGACCCAATATATTTGAATGTTAGCTTTTTTTTCATAGCTGGACACAGTTATGGTATCTTTGATTCCACTAACAGCATGACTCGTCAGCTCTCTTCTTGTGGCTAACAATGTTGTCTTCTAAAACTATGTTTGTGCTATTCCTTGTCATTTCTTGAGGGGGTGAAGGGGTTCTCTAGCCACCTGGATATGATTGTTTTCTTAGGTTGTTTTGGTCATTAATGTTATGTCCCACTATGAGCTTGTTCATCTTATTATATGTAAAATGAAACATGATTACATTTGAACAACATGCTTCTGCACGCAAGCAACCATTTTATACCTTTTAAGTATATAAACAAATGCTACTCCCTATACCATTCACTTTAACCTTCACATGATGGAAGATCACCTATTTTAAAATGGTGGGTGGCACACCGCAGTGAGGTCAGTAGATGCTCACATTAACTGTGCTTGCTCTCCCAAGTGCCACTAGGTGTCTCTCAAAAAAACAGTATGCATTTGCACTCATAATAGCTCAAATGTCTGCAAGTAGGACCTACAATCCTATCCCCAAGTGGCACAAAATGATACTGCAGGTTATTCACAGATTATTTCCCCTTGGTGAGGTGACAAAGTCTCATTTGATTACATATCCTCATCTCTAACTTGCCCGTGGTGGGGGGAGACTTCTGTGAGGAAGAGGTTGTGATGCTCAAGCAACCATACTGCAGGCCCTTTGATTGGGATTAAACCTTGGCTCAGTTCCTTCATTTGATATAAAATCCTCATTAGAAAGGAGGAATACAGAAGGGTAGTGTAACCCTAAAGATCAGTATCTCTCGAGAGATCTGGAGGGACCTCAAAATGGTCAATGTAGCACTTTGGAGCACAGTGGTTTGCCAGAAGCAAACCTGAGCAATGGTGGAGAAGGTCTACCTTTGCGGGATCTAGGAAAAGAAAGTTCATAGTTCATGGGTGCATATGGGAAAGGGGGAGGAACAAAAAGTAATGGGAGGGGTGGAATTCGAAAAGAAAAATGGAAAATAAACAGCCATTTGAGACAGTTTTTGGCTTTTGATTGAGACAAGTAAAGTAGACAGAGAAAGAAGAGTAAACAAAAGAGGGGACAGAAAAGGGGGAGATGACATTGCCACATGACATTGCAAAAAAGAGTGGAGAACAGGAGGGGGAGAAACAAAAGGGAGTGAGGTAGGAACACCAGAAGGAGAAGATGCTTGGAGGAATCTATTAAGCGGAACTGGGGAAGGACTAAGCCAGGACACTGCATAGTGAGCCTCCAGCACCACTTCCACCTTCAGATTCAACGCAAGGATGGGGGTGCCAGCACAGACATGCCTCCCAGTCCACCGTAGCCATGCGGTGTGTGAGCCCATGTAGGGGATTTGTTTTCATTGTGGACGTTGACATGCACCCTGCCACTCCCCCCTCCTGGGTGGACCCTCCACCGCTCCCCCAGTGCATGATGGAAATATTTTGTCTGTTTTTTTGTTGATACATTTGTAGACCCCAGGGCCGGATGTTGCCATGTTATTTTTGCGTTTCCCTTTCCAGGTTTTATTTAAATTTATTTTTTATTTTTACCTTGAGTGATGGAGTTGCCCTCTCAAGGCCATGGCATTTGCAGTGGTGGACATGCAGGCATGCATAGTGAGGTCAACTTGCATGTTTGCATGGTGGTGCGCAGGATGGCATTTGCAGGTAACTATTGGTTCAGTGTATCCTCGCACATGTGTGCTGTGTGAATGTTACTTCACTATGTCTGTTGTAATATCTTCTCCCATGCTGTTTCAGTAATCTGTGATGTGGCGGTGACTGCTGTCCTGGAGGAGACACACTGCACCCTTTGACTTCCATGCTCCCCATGCACTCCACCAGGCACTGGCCCTCCTGTCAGATATTCGGAGACACAGTTCCTGGTGAAGGTGATGCAGGATTCACACCATGCCGGTCGCAGTCAGCGGGTAAGCATGAGCACTGTCTTGCATGTTAAGCATGCATATATGTTCCCCATGTTTGCTGCATGTTTACATTTACTTATATGTTCTATGCATGTAACCATGCCAGGATGTTTTTTTAGGTGGTACTCATGTCACTGTGTTGCCTCCCTCAGTCAAGTCATCTATTCCTGCACCTACTGTGGTGTGATGCATGTCATTGGCCATCTACAATCCAGGCAGTGTATTCCTTTCCTTGATGTGTGTTTAACTTGGCCTTCCCTCTCACTGGCACTCTCTCTACCTCTCTCTGTTGTGCTGCGCTGCACTCATGAGCAGATCAAAATCTATGTCCTGTTACCCTCTTGCACCCTGTGGTGCTTATGCAGTGGGAGCTGTGTGCATATTTTTAGGATCCATTCATGCGTTGTAATGGATGTGCATTTTCTTTCTGTTGTTACTATGCATGTCATTGCATTTAGGTGATGCGTCTCCCAATGGGTTGCATCGTATGCAAGGCAGGTGGGTACCCTGTGCAGGTAAGTGAAGGGCATTTGGAGAAACATGTGTGGTGTTTGGCTAGGAGTCTTGCACTGTGTGTGATCACTTTGGATTGACTTGTCTTGTGGGGCACCATGGGTGCATGTTTCATAGGGTGTGGTTCTGGTGATAGGTCTGGGGTTGGTGTCGTTTCTATGGATTTGTGGGGCCACTGGTTTTATATTAAAAATTGCGGGAGTTCCAACTGTGTGCGCCTTTCTTGGGTGCTTAGCACTGGGTGGCAGGGCCGGCTGTTTGTGGCCTGTGACAGGTGTTGATGGTTGTGCTGGTGTATGTCTCATTGCACTTTGACCATGTGTACTGAGTGTCACTTCACATCCCTTGCAATGTTTGTGGGGTAATGGTTCTACAGAACATTTGGCCTCTCTTGCTTAGGGTTCCCCAATTATGGGGTGCAGCCCCAGTTACGAGCCACAACCATGGAACCATTGATGCACATTTTTGGGATGCTATGTTGTGAACCAGCACATTACGTTGTGCAGTGTTGGTGTTTTCACGTACATGTCCATGCATGTTGCACCATGGTGTTTGCAACTTCAAGTTGACTGCAACTGGGTGCACGGTACTGCTGCATTCAATTGAATGCACAATTCGATCAATTATATGCTGTCAAAATGAAGTCTGCATTGATCGTGCGCTTTTACTTTGCATCCTATGTTTAGCATGCATTTATCCTTGCTTGCAGTATCACATAGCTTTGTCTTGTCTGCTTATGTCTTCCATGGCTGTTGCCTCTGCGCCCAGCCTTCCAGTCTGACATCAGTCTCTGTAAATTGCTGAGTCAAGCATGATCCTTCCTGGAGTGCAAGAGTTGAGTATTTGTGAACTTGCATTATTGTGCTTTGCATCATGGGCTCCCATGACTGTGTTCACTGCACTGTCCCAATACTACGCAGGAGATGGCATGCCTTGCCATGTCATTGATAGTCTTCCAGGGGTGTCCCTACTTTTTTGGGGGCTCAATTATCTACATATGTGATGTCTTCTCATTTCCAAGCGGCATGTTGACTGATGCGTGCATTGCGTATGTGCCATCATCTTGTGAATGGGGATAAGTGACATGCACATTTGCTGCATGTCATTCAAGGGTTGTTTGTCAATGTGTGTGTTTTGTGTGTTTGATTTGCATGCAGTGTGCAGGTGTTGCTGCATGTGTGCTGGGACACATGTTGATGGTTGTCTTGTGAGTTGTTGTTTGCATGTGTTGTATGTCACTGCGGGGGGGGCCTGTGGGTCTTGAATTTATGGGTGCATGGATGTGTTAGTTGCACTATGCTTCATTTTGTCATTGTCTGCAGATCCTTCCATCAGGGAATGATGGCTATTTCATGGGATCGGAATTTGACTGTCAACTGCATGCCAAGGGGACAGGTAAGATGTGAATTCATCTTGATCATTATGGAATGGCTACATTAGTTGATGCATGTTTGGATGTGGCCATTATGATGTGTCGCCCTCTTTGTCACAATTGCCAATTACCTCTTGTAAATTTTTGGTTTTGGGATGGGGTTTATTGTGGTTAAGTTGCTAGATTGTGTCACATATGGATCGATGCTGCACTGCTTTTCTACACCCTACAACAGGGACATGGATGCGTGTAGCATGCACATTCTTGGACATGTGTGCATCAATATGCCATTGTACTTGTTGTATTTTCTGTCCATGTTAATTTTGGAGGCCATGTATGGCTTGCAGCTCAGACATGTTTCAGGATTTATCACTGCTTACACATTTGACAGGTATGTTAGTGAGTCATTTGGGAAGTGTTTGGTTCCAAGGGGGTGATTTCATTAAATGGTTGGCATGGTGGTAGTGGTGTCCTCCCTCTTCAATGTGTTTCTTTGTGAAACAAAAAATGAAATCTTGTTTTAGTTCTAAGGGATGCACACAAATTTCCACTCCTAAGGGCACTTTCTCAGGGTGGTTTTGTGGCCACAGTGGATTGGCCCATTGTCATCAATGAATGGCACCTGGTATTTGGTGAGATTGTGTGAACTCCACAGGGGAAGGATTTTAGATGAAAAAAAGATTGCACAAGCTGGGTACGTGCAGCCTCTCCAAGTGCCCTTTGCCCAGCCATATCCAACTGGTGAGCCTATGGGTGTGGATGGTGTGCCACCACCATGTCCAACGGGATGCCACGCTGTGTTGCAACATTGTGCGTGACACATACTCCCACAATGATCCTGCAGACCACTGGGGGTGCGTAAAGCAACACACCACCAGAGCGATCAACGGAGCGGAAAGGTAACTTGAGCACTCCAAATTGTGTGCTCCACTATGCTACGAGTCGCAATATGGGCAGTGTTGTACCTTACGTCGGCAGGTGTGTAGGGGTTGAGTATGGGCATCATCATGTATGTGCTCAGAGGGTAGGCACTTTCCCCTGTAGAGGTGAGAATGGTTGTCATTGTCATTTGTTGACAGTGTCTATTGGTTTGTGTGCAACATTCATGCATGTGCATGGCCATTCATACTCACCAATGAGTCATGTGTTGCCATGCTTCCAAGCTTCCAGGGCCTGGTGTAGCGGGGACATCCTGAAGATGTAACTATCATGTGTGCTACTAGGTAAGTTGGCATACACTTCAGTAAATATGCTCTTGGCATCACACACAACCTGAACATTGATGGAGTGGCAATGTTTCCGGTTGTGGCAGATGTGCTTTGTTGCTCTGGGTGGACGTAGAGCAACATTGGTGCAATCAATGGCACCTAGCACTGCTCAGAAGTGCGCCACCCCATGAAAATCCTGAACCACTGCTTGCCTTTCTGCCAGTGTTCTGGGCATATAGATATGCCGGTGGACAGAAGGACGTGCAGTTATGATTGCCAACACCTGGTGTAAGCAGCAAGACTGTGTGGCCTGGCAGATGCCACCTACTATGGTGGTGGTCTTCTGGAATGAGCAGTGACCAAATAATGCAGAGTAGTGAGCGCCTTTTGCAAGTGGCTCAGTAGCACATGGTGGGTGATGTGAGGTCATCTTCCCACTCCGTGACCAGGTCTAGGATGATATGGGGGGTCCTATACCTGACGTAGACCTGGAAATCAGGCATCCCAAAGAGGCTGGTGAATGGGTGGAAGATCTGGGCCCTTGCCATCCTCCTCCTCCTGCGGTGTCTCTGGATAATTGCTGCAACAAATGTGCGTTCATCGTGACTGTATCCATGCGTTTGTTGAGCATGCATGGTTTTTATGAATTTGTTCGTGTGAGCATTGATGTTTACACCTGCTATCACGTGGCATAGGTTTTCTGGATTTGCACATGCTTTTTCGCGCCCCGGCGTTCCCTGTTCAATTCCAGGAATACGTTTCTTTTGCGTTCATATGGGCAGAGCGATAGTTTAAGAGAGGAACATCCCTCATAACGCCCACATTTTCACTTGTTCTTCCTCATTCCATGTATTCCGCCCCCTTTTTAGGTAGCTGCGCAGGTCGGCCGGCCCTTCCCTTGGAGTCTCGTACATGGCGTTTGTCAGGTCGCAGTGACGTTGTGGATTCCTCCCAAGTCCCCGGCAAGCCCTGTGCATTTTGTTAGATGAATCAACATTTTACCCTGTGAAGCCGAAAAGCCCAAATTAGGTAACATCCTCCCTTCAATCTGATTTGCTCAGACCATATTGTTGGGTTCATCCAGGTCGGCCACGTGTTTAACATAAATGACAACGGAATTGCTAATTTTTAACATGATGTTAGATGTAACTACATCCATGGACTTTTGTCTCTGTGAATGGTTTATGGATGTAACCTTATTGTCAACAAGAAGTGTATAACACGTCCGTAGCTCTGATCTTGGAGTAATGCATGAGGCGAACTCGCTGTCGATAGTGAGTCGCTAAAAGAGAAATTTAGTACCAATCTAAATAACTTGTAATAATCTTCATAGAACACAAACTATTCACTTAGACTGACATGAAGAAAGTATGCTCAGTTTGTAGCCTGACCATTGTTTGATTCAGGCCCTTTTTGTTTAATTTTCCCAACAGTCCGTTAAGGCCAATGAAGAAGAGGAAAGACTCCTTAAAACGCGTCGCTACAGAAAACAGACTATTGTATTTGCTTTGCTCTGTATATTTTGAACCTATATTTTTGAACTTGTAAGTTTGATAATATACTTTTACATCATTTTATACAAACTGTGGTGTTGTGCTCATTTTTCTTGATTTACACATTGAAGATACTATGCATATGTTTCCCTTCTATACATTAGTAGTTGGTTTTGCAAACAAAAGATGGTGTGCAGGGGACTGGAGGATTCCTATGTTGAATCTTCTCTCTTCTTCTCGTTTCCTTTACACACGCAGAATGACCTGCCCAAGCATCATTGTAAATTGGCACATAACAGAAGTGGACGTATAATGTAAATCATGGCACAATGTACCACTACGTCCCTCATTTGTAAAAACAGCATGTTCCTTGTCTTTTGAAGAGTCTGGTGTGCCTTTTTCTAATGTGTTCTTCATTCAAGCAGGGCAGGAAAACCGCAAAAGTGATCACACATATTAGCAACTAAGTACTGCTAAATACTCTACTGCAGAAAAACACCATAATGCTGCAGTGCCCTTTTCCTTTCTGACCTGGCAGAATTAGTCAGTTCGTTTTTGTTGAGCATTTAATTTGAGGATATTACATACAATGTTAACAGTGAAAGTGGATAGACTATCTTTGCTGTGATTGTGAGGAGATCCTTGGGAAAACAGATTTCCCTGCACTTCTTAGTTTCTTTGGGGCTGTTGGCGATATGTGAAAGAGTGCATAAAATATAGTCAAAGCCCTATTGTAAATTAATTATTAACATTTTAGTGTCCATCCATATATGTAGAGGTGATAAAATGCAATGTAGTAGTTGTATACACCATAGAAGAACAAAAGGCTGATCTGGTCCTGGTGGAATTCAGACTTTTGCAATGCATGTTATATTTGCATCAGGCCAACTAGTTAATTAACAGTTCATCTAGGATCAACCCATCAACGATCTCATCATCACACAGTATTAACATTTCAAAGTCGTAATCAAGGAACAACCCCAGCACTCTATTAAAAAGCAAGGTCAACTTCTCCCAGAAATGGCTCACTATAATACACTCTCCTAGCATGTCTTCTAGTGTCCCTGCTCTGTGAGATCACCCGCAGCAATCATTCGTATCAGTCATACCACACTTATACAAGCGCTCTGGCATCCAATAGACCCTGTTTAGCATCTTAACTTGCCTCAACCTTTACCCTAAGCTGATAGATGAAAGAGACACATTTCTGCAGATATAAGCCCAGATATAAGCCCAGCGCACATCAGTCATTTACCAAGACAACCTTGCCAACCACTCTTGCAATAAAGCTGCTTTGCTATTGGCAGAGGACAGAACCAGTTTGTAATCGTTGCTCGCTAGATGCCCCTCAATTTCAGTCTGAGCAAAGGACCATTCAAAATCAATCTAATCTTTCTCCAAAACATCTGAAAGACCCTCATAAGAGTGTGGAATTCTTGAATTGTGTAGTGTGGAATAGTGTGGAATATGCCAGGCAGCCTTCAGCTGGCTAAAGGTAAGCCATTTCCCGTTTGCCCTAAGATCTCTATCCACTGGACTCCCCCATGGAACTATTCCAGACAAAATAACATTTCCTTCTTGTCCTTGATATCTGGGTTATACCAAATTGAAGAGACAAGACGTCTGAAGGGTTTTCCACCAAGAAGGATCACAAGCCTCTTCCAAGAAGCCCTCAAACATTCTGCAAGAAACGTGGAGGCAAAGGGCCGCACCAATTTCATTATAAGAACAGATTTAGGTGTCAACGGCCCGTTTAAGCTTGCGTCTGCACTGGCCCAATGATCTGCCTCTGAACTTAGAAGTTGTGCCAAGTCCCTGCCTGTAAAAGCTAAATGGTAAGCCTGGAAATGTGGGAGTCCCAAGACATCCATGTCCACAGGTAGTTTCAGCTTCCAGAGCTTTATTCGAGGAGGCTTGTCGTCGCATAGGAAACCTTGCGGTAAAACCTAAAACTCCAACCACACCTGTTTCCCATGGGCAAAGGCGTGGGCATTTTCAGCGTGTTTACCTTCCCACACAGGGACAGTTTCAACAGCTTCCATCACTCCAAATCTGATTTTAGACCCGACGGCAGAATCCTTATATTCCCTAACATAATCTTGTCCATATTGCTGGTCAGCCAGATACCCAAGTATTTAATCCTTTCTGGGCACCATCTAAAACCTGAATCCACTATCATTTTCTTTTCACAATGCGTTGAAACAGGCAACGCCTCCAACTTGGACCAGTTATTCTTGTATGCAGGCCGTACGTTTAACTTAGCATACAACCAGAGTTTTTGGGTGACCCCACCATAATTGATCCCCCTTTATTCTCTCATCCTGCTGATATCTGAGGTCAGGAGCTCTATCGCAATCACAAATAACAAAGGCGATAGAGGGCAAGATTGCAACGTCAGAGCGAACCCTCTTAGCCAACACGTCTACAGTGGGGCCTGTGTACAAGATCTTTACCCAGTTAATAAAGGACTCACCAAAGGCCTTCCTCCTCAACAAAGCAAACAAGTAGTTCCAGCTAACCTAGTCAAACACCTTCTCTGCATCTAAGGAGAAGAACGCTGCATACTGATCCATGCCTGTGTAACTATCTAAAGCAGCCTCTGTATGTTGGCCGCGGCGTGTCTGACTTTTACAAAGCCAGATTGGTTTGATTGTATCAACCTCTGTAAAACTGCCTCCAGCCTCCTCACCAGAGACTTAGCCAAAATCCTATTATCAGCATTAATGAGACTAATAGGGCGGTAGTATGACGAAATATCAGAAACGTATCCTTCTTCAGAATTAACAAAATGGATGCATGGCAAGTTGTTGCCAGAAGGATCCCGATGGCTCTTGAGGCCCTGTACAATGTTTCTTAGAAGTTCAAAGACAGTATTCAGCATTTTCCTATAGAATTCCATAGGTAACTCATCTGGGCCTGGACACCTCCCGGAATTAACACTCAAAGCTTTTTTCTGCAACTCCTCAACTGAAGAATCCTCATACAAAACCGCCCTCTCACCGTCAGAAATATCTGGAAGTATTGTGCCCTGTCCAAGGTCAGGCAAATATCCCTTATCACCCTCCTCCAGAATGTAGAGCTTCTTATAGAAGCCATCAAACACATTGTTGATGGGTCAAACCTCACTGGACTATTATACTTATTAATGGAAGGGATGGCTCTATCCTTTTCCTGAATCTGAATCCTATGTGCCAACCATCGATCACACTTCACCCCATTCTCATAGTAGCTGCATTTAGTGCAAAATAGCATGTAATCTGCCCTTTCCGACATCATCTTATTAAACTTGCATTTAAGATAACAGAGCTAATTTTTCCTCCCACTACTTGCATTCTGTGTCATCTTCTTCATATTCTTAATCCTCACGTTCAATTTCTCAATCGCCACTTCCTAGTTCTTCTTCGGCCTGCTAGACAGACCTATTAAAAGGCATACATTTCAATGCTTCCCAGACTCTACCTGTTTCAATTTCCCCGGTATGATTCTGCTCCACAAAGTAATTTGCCTCCTTGATAACCTTTCCACAATCTCATCCTCCCCCAGAATTGAAGTATTCAGTTTCCAGAGCGAACTCCTTCGAGTGGTAAATGGTAGAGCAATAATGACCTCAACAGGAGCGTGGTCTGATATATGAGTACCCTTAATTGCTCCTGCCACATAGTTCGTAGTAGCCAAACCAGCTGTCAATATTAGGTCAATCCATGAATAAGTGTCATGGGCATTAGAATAGAAAGTATAGTCCTTCTCAGAAGGGTGCACAAGTCTCCAGGTGTCCGTCAGGTTATGCTCAGAGATCAATTCCTGCAAAGCAACTGCCTGACGGTCATTAATCCTCAACACATCCTCATCCATCAATGGATCCAGCACTTCATTGAAATCCCAACCCAGAACAATATTGTTACACCTCTGGTCTTGCAAGGACTGCACAACCTCCCTAAAGAAACACCCATCATCCACAGTCGGGGTGTAAATGTCACATGGCATAAACCTGTCCCCCTGCATGCATGCTGAGAGAATGATCATCCTACCCTCCTTGTCCTTCCACTCTGAGACAACCTGGATTTCCATATTATTTCGAATCAGATAAGCCACACCCCTCAAGTGTGAGTTGAACAAGGATCCATACACCTGCCCTACCCAATCACGCTGTAGTTTTGCAGTCTCAATATCTGTGAGATGAGTCTCCTTAGCATATTCAAATGATTAAGAATCTTCTTTCTTTTCAGGGGATTATTAAGCCCCTTGACATTTCAGGATATAACACGCAATTCTCCCCAGAAGCAAATATCTCCTCCGTGTCCTGTCAGACCAACCTATCTGTAGGGTACTACCTCTGTAAATAAACCACTGAAAAGAAGAACCACCCAACTACCTCTTAAGACAACAATAGTCTGTAGACACTCCAACCTGTGAATGAAAAACATTCAAAAATAAACTCCTACGTCTCTGGTCCCCTCCCTTTGTAGATGAATAACAAAACAAAAAGGAATACAACAATAACTGCAACAACTGGTCATTCCTTTTCTGTGATGGCCGCTAAACTTTGGGATGCTCTGCCTATTACACTGTGGTCCACTGTGGCTCACCTGCAATTTAGATGTTCATTAAAAACCTTGCCTTTCTGATAATCTGTGCTGGGCCAATATAGGTGCTTTTAATAGTCTTGTAGCACCAGGATGCCTTTTGGTGTTAGTTGAGCTGTACCTTTTGGTACGAAAAGGGTAATTAACATAATCTATATTGCCCACATCCTACCACGCATAACCAGAATAAAATTCTTCACCCCTTATCCCCCAAACAGCTGTCCCTCCCTCAGATCTAGAGAACCAGGGAGTGGCATCCAAGACATTGAATGACACAAAACATTAGTGCAAAATAAACAAATAGCAATCTGCCCCATCCATGCAATAGGGCATACAAGGTGTCCACCCAATGAAATCCACTCACACACCATTGGTCAAAGGTAGATGCAAAGACCAAGGCAGAGCAAGCATACCATAACATACCATCTTCCTGTAATAAGATGCAGGAGGAGACATGTCATTAATATCTGTCACCAACCCACTGGCCAAAGAAATAGCAATTAGCAGCTATACCCCACATATACAGACTTCATCACACGGTCATATAAATGCTAAAAGTCTACAATAAAGAACTCGAAGAATCATTCTGTCTATTCCAACACGCATTGCAATTCCCAAAGAGCCATCCACATACAGTCGCACAGAACACATCAAAATATTCATACACATAATATCCATCAAGTTTCCACAACGTAACCACCAAACTGGGCAGGTGTCAACAAAATCTGGGCAGATTCAATGCACCACAGCAATGCAAGCAGACTGTAGCACATCCTACATCTACACAAAGCATTATTGTAGATTCACATCCACACACCTCCACCACATTAGCAAGAAGCATTCTGACTTAAACCCTCTTACTGAAGATCAGAATCCTCAATAACAATAGCCATCATCCCCCAACATAACATATTCAAAGCACAGGCTCCCAGGGCTGCGCTGAACAAAATGCCCAAGAAATTGATGTAGATAGTGTAGGGGAGGTTTGGTCCAAAAGACCCCCCTTGCCTACATCCCCTCACCAGGTGAGGGCCATGACTCATCGGGCGTCCCCTCCTTACCACCAGGGCCCAGGTGGTGGATTGCTCACCTGCTGAAGACATTGCCCTAACGTATTGAATTTAGCTAGGCCGCAGAAACCATTTTGTCTAATAAAGATGGTGTGAGCTCGGCGCACTGCAGCGCGGCCCCCACCTTCGGAGAGTTTCAATTATCCATGTGGCCACAGCTCCCTGGCAGATCCGCTGTGAGCCCGTTCCCACGAACAAAACGGACATGAGCTAGTGTTAGATACCAACACTGTAACATTTCACCTTGCACAGTGTATTGCTGTGTCCAGCATGACCCGGCCAGCAGGGCCTGGGTGGAAAAGAACTGTAAAATGGTCCTCTGATAAAAGCAGAGTCCCCAAATACTAATGAGCAAACCACCTGTGATGAAAGCTGTCTCTCTATAACCTCTCCGACTAAGAAACATGTAAAATCTATAGAAATGGTAGAATGTGTGCTCATATGACACTAGGGATGAAGCACCCACATCCCTGTAGACATGCGCAAATTGTAAAAGCGTACCGGGGGTTTTTGTGTTATGGGTTTCATCGAGAAGACCGCACCCCATGGTCCCGCGCCATAACTGGACTAATGCTGCTAGAGTGCAAAGGAAGACAAATGCAACCATATTAAGGGCTCATGTAAAGGACGCGTGAGAATGCACCCCCTATGTGTGTATGTCCAAGCCCCTTATGTGCCATTACCGTCACGTACAGTGGCGAGTCGTTTTCTATGTGCTCCGCGAACCTCATTACTACCTCACTCACTGCAAAAGTATATGCATATAACAAATTGTTGTAGTTGTTAAAACATAGTATACAAATGATGTGCTTGGACTGGCTATATTTGAGAGGCATTAGCAACGTTAAAGTGTGAGCTTTGGAATGACTCAATTAGTATTGTATATTATTTGAATGTGTATGATGCTTTCACCTAAAATCGGCAACACACGAGGAAGATACCTTTGTGAATATGTGCAAGGCCATTTCCCCCTCCCTCCCTGAGAAGCCTGCCAGACAAGAGAGCAGAGGCCCGCGCCGCGCATTTCCACGTCCCCCAACTAGGCTGGAGCCGCTTCAAAGATTTGTAGTTCCCTCTGCAGCACCCAAGGCCATGGCCTGCCACCTGCATTATTTACAGCCCAGCAGTAAACCTCCGCCTAAATACACAAAACCAGAGACGCCCTCTCTTAAACCCCACAACCCACCTGATCACCTTAGGTTAATGGACCCTGTAAAATTAGGACACCCAATATTGTGGCAACATCACAGCAACCCATTCATAACGACTTCTAACAAGACAGGAGGACATGTACCGTCTGTCCCATGCCCTGAGACCCTGCCCCACGACCTATGGTACCCGGTCAACAGGACACTGGTAACCATGTACTGATGAATCGCCATCAAATCCCTCCCAAGGTGCATTCCTCCTGTGTTGCATTAACCTGTAGAATAACCTATTGGAAGATTTACTAAAAAAGATAATATTGCAAAAGACTGAATGACTGCGGTGTGCATGGCATAGGGCAGAGAAGTCAGGAAAAGACATTCATCTCTGACACTGGCCACATTGGCACAACGACACTGCCCGGATGAACCCAGCTGACCCGCCAGGCCCAGCCCAACCCACGAGGCTGACCAGTGACATCCTCCAGCCAAGGCCAACCACATCACAGCAGCACCTATAGCTAGTCGTCGCCACCCAATCCCATGGAACTTGTGCCGCCTATAGTATTTCGGTTCCGATGACGTTTTTTGTAAATATATACACCTGTCTTTGCGATTGTCAGACAGAGCGCTCTCGGAGTTTGCAGAGTTCTTTGCATGCCCTATTATGATTGATAAACTCCTATTTATGCTCACCCGCACTTTGTCTTGGCCTTATTCCCATCCTGGGAGAGTCCATCATTGTCTCTCATTGCGGGGAGGATCGTGCTGGTTGGGGACGCTTGCCTTCAGTAGCCAACATCGTAGCACATAATTACACAATAAAACTCAAGAGGAGTCATTCACGAAACATTCCCACACCATAACAACGCTGAGTCATTAACAGAATACAGAGTTCCTTCCAGTAAGTTAAATACAACCTTAGAATCTGATCACCACTTAATGAGGGTAAGACTACACAATAACAGATTTTAACCCTCGCCCAAAATGTCCATTTCACATGTGACCCGGGCAGTAGCGAACAGAATGCTGAAGACACTAAAGCGACAATCGTCCGACTCACTTTCTTATAAACTTCTATTTCAGTCCTGCTCCCAGAGCCACCGCCACATTACACCATAGATCAGCCTCAGCATGTACAGCTTCCCCCCGTGCCTCACCATATTAACCCTCTCCAGTTCCAAGGTCGGAATGGCCAAAATACAGGTTAAATGCAAGGGCAAGCTACGCCGTACTGCAAATTAGATGCAAAGCAACCAAGGCTGGCTCATAGGTAACATGCAGAAATAAACCATGCTGAACAACTTTAACATGTAGAACTTTCAGACTATGGGATACATGAATGTAGTAATGTTACATATTCATATTAATAATGTTTACTGATTCCTGCATTCTAAATCTACACTTAGAAACAGTCACACATTCTTCTCTTCACTGCAGCCAGCTCACTGCTTGACCTACCATGACTTGCGGCACCCGAACCTAATTTGACACGCACCGCAGTACAGCGCGAAGACTGGTTTGATGCTGTTGAACCCCGAAGAGCAGCTGAAAGGTACAATTGACCCCTAAGCACCCTCTGGTCCAACAATGGGCCCTAGAAACTGGTTAGGTCACATCTGCACCATTTAACACTGAAAGACATATCCTTCTAAATCAATTGTGGCTCATTTTTGCATTTGCATCCCGGCATTATTACCCATAAACCTGCATCTATCTAATGCATATTGTTGTGTTTCACTAAAGTATATTTCTTTTTTTTATAAAACCTAGATTGGACATTTTTACTTTGCTGTTTGGATTGATGCTGGATCACATTTTTACTCTTCTGAGTGTATAGCATTCCCTCAGCCCACATTACCAGGAAAGGCAAACGAGGTAAATCTCTTATCTGTTCCTGTTTTACATTTGTGATTAGGATCACTGTTGGTTTGTAGCAGTTTGGGGGCTGAGTAGGCGATTTAGCCACTACTCTTGCTTATATAATCCCTCAGAGCAGATGTCATTTCATCACAGATAGGAACTAGAAGTCACTGGTACAGTGATCAAACAAGAGGAAAGAGAAACGTTTTTCTTGGTTACTTTAAGTTATGGGAGTAGATTTTAATTTTGTGCGGCTTTAAGGTTGGTGATGTGCATTGATTTGTTAGTCTGTTTTATTCTCACTAGATTGCTGAAAGTGTGACACCCAGACATTTGGAAAGTAAGTCATCTACTGGTATCATGAAGTGGCAAAGGAAATTGTCAGACGTTTTTGGTGAAAAGACTTCAGATTCAAATGAACAACAGACAGTAATTTCACAGGAAGAATAAGAGGCTATCAATACAGATTCAATCCATGAGGAAGAAGAGGTAGTTAGTTGCTTCTGTCTCAAGCACAGGTAGCAGCTATTCCTTACCCAATTATACAGCCACTGACCAGGAAGCCATGTTTACTAGGCAATATCCAGATGATTTGGATTTGTTGAGTTCAGGGTGACATCACCCCCGAATTAAGATTCCAGCTACATTTATGAACCACAAAGCTAAGTTAATTTAAGGAAAGGAGGTAAGATAGCCTTCTTGTTTAGAATGTTTAATAAGAACATTTTCCACTCACTCTTTTATATTCTGCAACTTTTCTACGGGAGACTGGGCTCTATTAACAAAGTTACTTTTTACTTATATGGGTGAGTTGATCGCTGGCTGGTATTTTGTATTTCTTATAACATTTTCCATATACTGAAGTGTGGCCTACCTGCTGTGAGTTAAAATGCTTAATGTAGATGATTTGTATACACAATTCTAATGTTTGGCAGTTGATACTAGGGGTCATCGGTTTATAGGTAACATTAGTAAAAGCAAATGTTTGATTATTGGTGCAGTAAACTCCTAATTGGTTTCTGGGCTTTCCAACAATACATTTTGAAATTGTAAACATTTTCCTACTCTGACAACATGTTTTATAGCGGAAAACTGCAAAATCTACAGGTCAAACCCACATTTCCTATGCACTAGTGCCTATAAAAAAATCAAAACACCACCTATATTTTAATACCCCATTGGCCAATGACCTATCTGTAATGACATGAATAACACCCCCTAAGAATGACCTATTTGTGCAGTCAGCAAAAAATACTTTTTTCTAATTAGCCGATTATATTCAGGTAACATTTTGCAAATATGGATTTTTCTTAATGGCCAAAACAACTTGAGATAACTTGTGATATGCAGGCCCCCCGAAACCGACCAATATCGGAATTGATGGAAAAGGGAACTGAATACCCTTTGATTAAAAAAAATCGGCACAATGCTGCTTTCTCGTGTGACCAGCCAATTTATCAATCCCAAATGGCTCCTTGACCTTGCAGCTTAACTCTTTGGCAACACCTCTTGAGACACCCATCTTGAAACATATTGCTTTCCTAATGCACAACCTTCCCTATCTCTCATGGGAGCAAGGTGGCTTTATAATCTTATAATATCAACAACATGTCTTGTTCTCAGCAGATTGCCCTTTGCACCAGCTGCATATGTCTAATCGTCAGGAGATAATTGCTTCTGTGGACTGCTCGGCCTTGCACCATCAACTACTATCTGCACAGCGCTTCCCTCTCCCTCCAGAGACCTTGGCTGTCTGAACACTCACTGGGGGTCGGGGGGGGGAGCAAGAATAAAATCTAATGCAATTAACAAAACATAAGTCCCAAGAGGTGGCCTAGTGTTCTAACTAATCGAGCTACAACTTCTTACATGGCCTAATCCAAGATGGCGGAACTCTTGCTAACACAGCCGACAGCCTTATGTCACTGAACTTCAACATCTATCCTGCTAAATATCACACTATATAACACCTCAGCCACCCTTTAAACAACATATTCTGAATTCTCCTAAATACAAACAAAACACTACACAATTCACTAACGTTAGCTACAAAGCCCTTGAACTATTGTGGGTCTGAACTCTAAACATAATGAACAATAATGTTCCTGCTCCTCCTTCCACTGTATGATGCTCTCTAATGTGTGCTAAAACTAAGTACAAAATAGCACATGTGCAGAAATGGCGAATCAAATGGTGAAAATGCTGACACTAAATAGCCAGCTCTCTATGCTAATAAAACATATGCAGTCTGAAACCTTCTCCCATGGTTGTAACGTTGCACCTGCATCCCAACAGGATCTTCCACTATGAGATGGGGGTTTGCAACCTGTGGCTCTCCAGACGTTTAGTACTACAACTCCCAAGATGCCTAACAATTGTCTATGCTGGCTATGACTGTTGGGAGTTGTAGTCCACAACATCTGGAGAGCCAAAGGTAGCTGGGCCCTGCACTAAAAGGACTTATTGAAACCGAAGGACAGTTATGCAAGTTTATGGATTCCAATGATAATAGCAATCTCTGAAAGTTGTTGAAGTTTGCATTGCTTTCCTTAAGATTTCAATGCAGAATGTGAGTGTATCATTACAGAATAGTGCAAATAATGCTGGATATGTTTCCCAGGCTATTCCAAATGTGATTGTCCCTTCAAAATGAATACTTTCTTTAATGGCTGATGAAGTGATACAAACAATATGGCACAGATTAATTGTTTGGCCAGAGAAAGGATAACAGAAGGAAAGAGCAGGGTTCCTTTGTCCTGAGGTATGTGTAGGTAATTTATTTGATGTTTTTTTGGGAATTACACAAGCCACCAGTCTTGATGCTAAGAGTTTATCTTGCTCCATTGGACATAGTGGTGCTGACAAATAGCGTTTAAAGGAGAGTTCCGGGACTTTTTTTTTATTGTCCCTACGGGTCGGCCATGTGTTTGTAAGCATAAATCGGTAGATCGTAGGAAACTTTCCTATGGACCTTACCCGACTTTTCGCCCCTTATCGCACTCGAAATCAGCCTCCATTTTGTGATAATCCTATCATTCCGCCGCATCGACCTGGCTCACCTGCCTTTGCGGCACTAAATCAAATCCCCCGCCCCTGAAACAGACTTTATCAAAACATTCATATTCCCCGCCTCTATCCGTGACGTGACTGTGCTGCGTAGGCAAACGCGCCCAGGCGTCTTCTACGCGACTCCACACAGACCCCGGAAATCAACACAGATCAGCTCACAATACAGCGCACCACAATTCGGAATATGAAACTGTACTTTGAAATCAAACCGCAAGATTGTAAATGTGGTAAAGTACATTTATTTGACATCAAATGTTTAGAGAATATTCAGCGATTTGCATTTTTATTTGCTCATGTTCCAAAAAGTTCGTATTGAGGAACGCGATGGTCCTTTGCTGTACACAGGGTCTTAGAGCATCTCACAATACAGCACCACAATTCGGAATGTGAAACCGTGGTTTAAAAGCAAACGGCAAGATTGTACATTTGGCAAAGTACGTTTATTGGACATCAAATGTTTAGAGAATATTCAGCGATTTGCATTTTTCTTTGCTCTCGATCCAAATTAGTTCGTCTTGAGGGAAGCGATGTTCGTGTGCAGTACACAGGGTGTTGGTTTACGATAAAAATAAGCTCTTCTGTCGCACTGATAATCGCATGGCTGTTCCAACAACGAGGCGCTAGGCCACCACAATGGTAGGTATGTTGCATCTAACCGTTAGTACCGCGTAAGGGCATACTTGTACTTGGCGATCGTCCCATAAAATGGTCAGGGTGGTAACGTTGTTCACGCGGAGAAGCAACTGGCGGCTGTAGA
Source organism: Ambystoma mexicanum (assembly GCF_040938575.1). Lineage (NCBI taxonomy): Eukaryota > Metazoa > Chordata > Amphibia > Caudata > Ambystomatidae > Ambystoma > Ambystoma mexicanum. The sequence goes on along the minus strand of NC_090923.1, from coordinate 409,370,037 downwards.
AGCCGTCCGCCGGTGTCTGGTACTCGTGACACAGACAGTAGTGAATGATGTACCTAAAAACATAAAAAATGAAATTAGTCTCACCATCAGATCCTTATTAAAATTATTCATTTCATAGCGAGGACAGCGCTACTGGGTGTACACAAGTGTTTAAAGGCGTGGCGAGGCATGGAGGGGGGGGGGAGTGCAGGTGGAGAGTGGAAGGGCCCAGGACTGAGGTCGCAGACAGTGGACCAGTTGTAGCAGGGGAGAGGGAGAGAGAAAGCAGAAGCAAAGAGGAAGGTTTTGAGGTGCTTCAGTAAAAGCAGATGTTTCTCCTCAAGATAGTGCGCGGTAGAAAACAATATGCCACATAGAACGAACAAGTACAACTGAACCCGTCTTTAAAGCCACTGTATAGTAATGAAATTGCGGTATAAACTCATCAAAAGTTACTTACATTATATTTGCATTTTCCATTGTGTCTCTGTGTAGGGCAGACCCGAAACACCACTCCTTCTTTGCCGACGTTACTTCTTCTAATGAACGTGGCTCATCGTTTCGTTTCTGAAATTTTATTCATTATCTTTTCTTAGTCTTTCAGGATGGTCCCGGCCTGTCAAGGTCAAATCACAATAGAACCTTATATTGGGTCGTGGGCCGTTCCGCCACCCGAGCAAAACATCAAAGCAGCTGACCTTCACTTTGAGCGAGCACACATTTCTAGTTAGCTGCAGTTAGTTTTAGGGACATCTTGTCTGCGTGCCTTTTTTTTTATTGTCCCTATGGGTCGGCCATGTTTTTGCAATACGGAAACATTCTATAATTTTTGTAAAAATGATTTATATTACTGTTTGGTTTAATTGCAATGGGCCTGCAACATGAGGAGACTCGAGAGAACAGACAATCAAATTACAATCATTTAAACCGTGATGTGTATTTCTCAATGAGCTCTGCTTTAGGTGGACATGGAACAGAGGCAATGTTGGGTGGCAATGCAGTTGTCCCCTGCATAGGTTCGTTCACCACTCCATGTATGTGCCTATCGAGGACATCTACGATAAGTCTCTCAATAAACTCATATTGCATATCCTCAAACACTGGTTTGATCACCCATTGTTTACTTCTTTTAGTGAAGGCCTTATTGTAGCGAAGCGTCCCTAAAGTTCCGGTCGTCCTACTTTGTTGACGGCCAACATTATGGTTATGTGCCAAGACCGCTAAAAGAGTCCGATTTATCATGCCTTCCATGCCAAAATGCAATCTTTTGGGCCTGTACTTGAGGCACATATTGTGGAACACCTCCAAATCTCCTGTGTGGCAGAATTCCGTGAGTCCCCTCAAAGCTTTTGTTATAGTTTTATCAAATACAATCTTTTCAATGGCTTTGTGAGTGGGTGATGAAGGAATCAACCACTTCTTCTTCCGTGCCTCCTCTGTGGACAAATGGCCATGTTCACATTTGTGGAAATGCTCATTTGTCGACCATCGATGTACGTTGCTACAGTGCAACATTACTGACCGCCATTTTTCCAGTAGAATTTCCAACGACCCTTCACATGTTTTTGAGCTCCACCAAAGATGGTTGCTGATTGACTTGGACCACTGTGAAATACCTTGCAATTCTTTTTTTTTACCTGCAGCAGACAATTTTTTATTGATTGATTTTGCAAGATGCCAAACGTCAAATTGGTGATTTATATTTTTGTACTGTTCTCTCATTGTCTTGGCAATTGAAACGTGTCTGTCCGTGGCTATCAGGTCGATCACCATTCCCCGCGATTGTAGTTCTTGCAATGATGCTACAAAGCCAACTTTCTCCATGGCCACTGAGGATGTACTTTGTGACACCTGCACGACCACCGAACTCACAATTTTCTTACTTTCCATGTCCTGAAAGTGGTAGGTGCAGTACTTGGCTGAAAATCCTGGGCTGTCGCACTGTCCATCACCGGCTAGCCTGAAGCGTTTGCCCGCGAATGTACTTTCCATTGACATTTTTTCCATTCTCCAAGCTTCGCTGATGGCTGGAAATAGATAATCGGTTTGGTATTTGTAGAACTGACTTTTCGCAATGAAATGGATTCCCACAAACTGAAAGAAATACTGTAACTTTTTAAAACTTGAACCACTAAAAAGTGCGGCCGCTGCACAAAGTAGATTGCCTGCTGGCAGTTGCCCCAGCATGGGTTGTGCAGACCATGCGAACGGATGATATTGTGTACAGGTGGCATGTATTTTAAGGTTAGTGCCTCGAATTGCACGAGTCACATTAATCAATGGCTCCCCACATACTTCCCCACCAACCGAATGCCCACATTTCATCATCATAATAATATCCATCAAACAGCTATCGAATACAATGAATTTGGCCTCTTTCCTTATACTTTCACTCTGCATCCCAGCTGGTTCGGCCTGTAACGTTGAGGACATGTCACTCGCATGAAAGGTACAATCTCTGATATCGTCTTCCGCTATGCTGAGTGATATTGATGGTGTTTCATTGTCGTCCACGTCATTCTCTTCCATTGCAACATCTGTTCCTTGTCCGGAGATGGGAGAAAAAAACAATGTCTTCAACTTTCGCGCGCTCTTATTTTTTGCGGGTGTGGATTCTGTGAATTGATCTCCGACTGCATCCAAACTACCAGGAGGACATTCACTATCAATGGCTGGTGGTGGTATAGCTCCGTTGTCAATCACTTCATATTCTTCCCATTGGCACGATGCATCTCCAGTCTCAAGTCCCTGCCAAAAGGTTTGACAAGCAACATCTCTCGTTCGCTTCACTGTCTGTGTAGATTTAGTTCTTACACCCACTCGCAACTAGAGGACAGATTAGAAAAGGGATGTTCAGTTTAAACACAACTTACAGTATTGAACTATTGACAGTGAAAGACAACATAATATAGTGAACAGGACACTAACCTTCTTTTGCTTTCTTTTCTTTGAAACTTTCTTGCCTCGAACTTCAACATCTGGACGCTGTTGCTCCGACTCGTGTGTGCATGTCTCCACTTCCTCTCGCGCTGCAACGACTATATTTTCATGATAAGCACATCCATCACTCACTGAGGCTCCATCGACTCCCTGAAACATAGAACTTTCATTAGTATGTATAATAATATTGAAAACACAAAATGTACTTGGGGACCAATACCCATACGTACATCTCAATAGCAAAACACGAATGAACGCATTGTGTAGAACATTCAAACGACAATAGTTCACGCATTGTTGATCTAGTTAGATTGAACTGTCAAGATCCATACCTCGGGCTCCGCATAGACTTCCATTGATGATATTATTGAAGATGACGCTTCAGCAACTCCCTGAAACACAGTAATTGCATTAGTATGCTTTTCTATTTTGTTAAAAAGAACATAAACTTTGAGCAGGCGTCAACGGCTCATCTAAATAGACCTGCACAAATGATCAGTTGTCTAAAATAAATAATGGATATGTAAATATGATTCGATTTGCTCGATCGTTGGAAGTGTCACCACCCAGAGATCTGCATCAACTACTAGGGGTGATGTTCTTGTAGAAGAAGCTCCGTCATCTCCCTGAAACATAGTACTTGCGTTAATAAAGAAGGAAGTATAGCGGATGTAATCACGTCATATGATTTCGCTTGATCGAACTGTCAGTATCCATACCTCGAAATGCATAAGAACATCAAGGGACGATGTAACTGCGGTGCACACTTCTGCAAGCTGTTGCGCCGACCCGTAACTGCATGCTCCCCCTTCTACTTGGACTAATGCTCCATCGACTCCCTGAAACATAGGACTTTCATTAGTAATGAACACAATATTGAAAAAAGAAGACAAATAGGAGGGCGACGACAGAAGGACATATCAATGGCTAAAAACGAAAGAAACGTACCTCGAGCATCTGAGTGACATCTACGGTTGTCGTCAATGCGTTGGACTCCTCAGCATCTCCCTGAAAGACAGTACTTGCATTATTTTGGATAACAATAATTATAACTGAAAACAAAGACTAGAGGACGAGTACAAGGGTGTACCATTAGGTAAAATAATTACACGATCAATTAAAACTATTGATTTACATGCCTAAAACAAGTCAGTGTCAGAATAGCTAAGTAAGATTACCCGATAGGCGCTTGAAGTGGCTGATGACTGCAATAACGACACGGATGGAGAATCTTCCGCCTTCATATTGAGTGGATACATAAATGGGGAAATTATTGTTAGCTACTGCTACACACTACCGCAAGGCCGAGAACTAGATCCGTAAACTTGACTCACCAGTGGAGGCATGTGGACGAATAGAGTGGGAATAGCGGTTGAGAGCAATTTTCGCCTCGCTCGCGGTGTTTTCTTCTTTATTAGCAATGATGTGGAGTACATGTCTGGGCTAAAGTGCCTGCTGCAGATGCGGTATCGATCACCCCTCTTGTCCGCAAAGACTTCTAGGACTCTACTTTCTAGCTCAGAGGCTGGATATCCGCAATATCGGACCCATCCTCTTATCTGATCTATTGTCTTAGGGAAAACATGCATTATAGTACCTTCAGATTTGTTATGGGTCTTCGAAGGGCAACCGCCAATGGAACAGGCAGGCATTATGGAAAGTTCTGAAAAGTAAAGATCAACAATTCTCTATGAATACCAATGTGTTAAAACAGTAAATGACACATAAAAGGTTCAATGCAAGGTCCGTTTTGGTTCTTGGAACTATACACGTTATTCACATGCGGATAAGTATTTCAATAACTTTCAAAAAATAGAAAAAGTAATTTGACTAAACTCAGAACATGTGACTAGTTCCTTGCATGTACTGTCGTGAACGAAAAGAAAACATGGATGCAATTTGATGACTACTAGCAAATAGATATAAATTAAAAAATTGGACGCAAAATGATTATGGTACATGGACTTACCTTGACGAACAAACAGTTAGATGCAGGGATCAGAGTAGTTTCTTGTCGTAGAACAGGGAGCAGTTCACAGGTTGCAAACTGACGAGTTTGCTCAAAGTGGTCACGGAAGTTCACAGAGACGAAGAGCAGATAACCAGCACCTTCACGGGTTGACTAGCAAAGCGCAAAGAAGTTCTCATTAGAAATATGAGGTGGGTTATAAAGAATTCGAACCAGGGGTGTGTTTGTGAATGAATGACGTGTATATGTCGTGGCATTATGTGGATTGCAGGGGGCCGTCCAGCGTGAGGGGGATGCTTGGCAGGAGACACGGGGTCTGGAGGTAGACATGGGAACAACAAACCCATGCTCTATAGACCACTTTGAAGTGTACATGGTCTTTGGCACCTCTTGGCCTTTATCGCTCCCTGACAGCTCCACTTGCCAGCAGCTCAAGTACCCCGGTGCGAACTGCCTTTGATAGGGCGGGGGGTGGATCGGGGCGGTGGTCGTGCAGACAAGACACAGGAAGACTCGTGAATGGAGACACACTTATGTGGATTGCAGGGGGCCGTCCAGCGTGAGGGGGATGCTTGGCAGGAGACACGGGGTCTGGAGGTAGACATGGGAACAACAAACCCATGCTCTATAGACCACTTTGAAGTGTACATGGTCTTTGGCACCTCTTGGCCTTTATCGCTCCCTGACAGCTCCACTTGCCAGCAGCTCAAGTACCCCGGTGCGAACTGCCTTTGATAGGGCGGGGGGTGGATCGGGGCGGTGGTCGTGCAGACAAGACACAGGAAGACTCGTGAATGGAGACACACTTATGTGGATTGCAGGGGGCCGTCCAGCGTGAGGGGGATGCTTGGCAGGAGACACGGGGTCTGGAGGTAGACATGGGAACAACAAACCCATGCTCTATAGACCACTTTGAAGTGTACATGGTCTTTGGCACCTCTTGGCCTTTATCGCTCCCTGACAGCTCCACTTGCCAGCAGCTCAAGTACCCCGGTGCGAACTGCCTTTGATAGGGCGGGGGGTGGATCGGGGCGGTGGTCGTGCAGACAAGACCCGTTTGCCGCAGGGCCTCACCAAGGAGAGGCCATCTAACTGAATGTAAGAGGATGGCTGCAGGATCTACTACATGGAAGGCAGGGGGGTGAGTTTATAAATACCTCACCCTCCCAGGAGAATATACACTAGATTCATTTAAAAAATCAAAACAACCATTGTTAAAATATATGTTGGGCTTTATTTTAGATTTTAATTAAACATAAATAATAAACATTACACATTGTAAAGTTGAGGTTGCAGCACATCGAGGGAAAATCCGCGGTATTGTCCACTGTCACTGGGGAAATGTTGTCTAATGGCAAGTACCGCACAGGCAGGTATTACTCTCCGAACGCGGTGTCCGAGCCTCCCGTGAAGCCACCAAGTGAAGCAACGATAGGCCACCAGCCTGTACCACCTGTGAAAAAAAAAGATGCAAACTGTATTAAACTGACCAAACTTTCTTATCAATGTCGATTCAGGTAACACATGTCATTTTTCTTAGAAAAAAATTATATCTAGAAAATGCACTATATGGAACCAATTTACATGCGTTCCAATGATATGTAAATGTAATTTTATATGTGGGAGACGACCATGAAATAGTGGTGGCATCACTGACATCACAAACAGAGTATACTTACTCGTTACTCGGATTACGCGGACGAACAGTGCCACGAAGTTCGTGCATAAGCACCATCATCATCCTCAACACTGTCCGTGAGAGGCAGGCTTCCCTGAACTCTGGCAGCTCGGTGATGCATTGCGGACTTTGCTCGCCTTCCTGCTGACTTTGCTCGCTTTCCGAAATGTAGGCCAAGCACCCGGAATTTTCACGGCAGCAGCAGTTCTCCTCCTCAGTTGGCATTAGCTCGCACCGATTGCACGTGCACCAGGTGGAGACGCCGTCCATGCGACATGGTCCAGGCTCTTCATCCGTTGACTGGTCCTCCCAACTGCCGTCCGAATCCCCATCGTTTTCGCGTGCTTGCCTTTCCAGTAGTTCTTCCTCGGTGTACTCGGGCTCGTACATATACGGCATTATTGTGGCCATTGTGCGGTAAAGATAGTAAAATAATTTATAGCGGTGGTACTGGTATCTGTTCACACGGGCTACAAGCGGCGAAGGTAGCTGACCAGAGCACTGAAACGAGTCACAGAATACTCAAAGTAACACAGAGAGAGGAATGGAATCGAAAATCTGCTGCTGTATGTTGTGAAACGGTCTGTTTATACTTATTGGGGAAAGAGGCGTCCTGCCATTTCCATGGCAACACGTCAATAGCTGAGGCGCAGCGATTGTTGACACGAGACGTGCTTGAAATGGGCAGTACGCGTCTGCTGATGTCAGGCTCAGGGGCGGGGGATTTGATTTAGTGCCGCAAAGGCAGGTGAGCCAGGTCGATGCGGCGGAATGATAGGATTATCACAAAATGGAGGCTGATTTCGAGTGCGATAAGGGGCGAAAAGTCGGGTAAGGTCCATAGGAAAGTTTCCTACGATCTACCGATTTATGCTTACAAACACATGGCCGACCCGTAGGGACAATAAAAAAAAAGTCCCGGAACTCTCCTTTAAACGTGAACCACTGCATCTGCCAATGTTATGGCTCTGTCATGAGTGGCAAATGTTCTGGAGTACAAGCCATTTTACAAGTCAAATATACTACGGCTTCCTGTATATGCAGTCTTGCACATAGACTGATCCTAATTTTAGGTGAATTTTTTAAAACCATAATGTTAATTTTAAAGGGCATTTAAGGAAATGGAAGTGCTTTTTTAGGATTCTGGAAAGTGTAGTTAATGTCTCACACATCTGCTCAAGTTTCTTTCCTAGAAAATAGAAGGGACTATACTTGAGAAACCCAACCATAGAATTAAAGAAGCTGTCCAAGATATGGTGGGCTCACTGACGTACTGATATGATAGCATTCTTGCTAGTTATGATAGGCTCCTGGCTATCCTGTCCAAACTAACAGATATTGCTGAGGGAGGAAACAAGCAACAGGCTATTGTGGGCCAATGGTCATTATTTCAGATTGCTGCTTTTTTATTTTTTATCACTGCATTAGTTGTTTATAGTAAGGTTTTTGGGGCTGAACGAGAAGTCTGTCTGATCATCCTCAAGTAAAAGACCTTGACCTATCCTTCTGTGGTCTTCTTGCTGTGGTCAAACATGACCTGAAAAAATTACAAAGCTCTTCTGTTGATCGGATGCTTTTAGAGGTTCAGGATTTGGCTGCACTTTATATATTCCTTTATGGATCTGACCCTGTTGAAAGCAATCCAAAGCGACAATTCATCATGTTCCCAAAACTTCATGGGAGCATAGTTATGTCAGCACTTGGATCATTTCACACTGTGAATTCTCCCACTTCACAGAATCCGCTGCCTTCCGCGCTGCTTTGATCCACTCGCGTCAAGGTTATTCTTGATGAGCTCGAAGAGGAGATTTTCAAACTGAAATTGCGACTTACGTAAGGCTGCACACTCTAGATCCCATGCAAGTTCACATTTCTTTGACAGCACTGCCCTGATACATTTATGTGAAACACATGAAACAAGTTTGCCCAGTCAAACTTCCTCAAATTTCCACTGATGCTACCACTGTGCCTCTGAAGATATTGCAGTCTTGAATTGAATTGCCATTTCCTGATGTGTGAGGAATACCAACTATTTATGCACAATTGCAGTAGGGTCAGTTCCTTTGGAGCATACTTTTAGTACTCTAAAACGTGTAAAAGTTAGACTGCAGACAAGGGAGATGGATGATAGGCCTGATCTCCATGTGTTTTGTCTGTTGAAAGAAAATTGTCCTGCAAACAAGAGAAACGAAGACACATAATGATTGCTGCCATTAGCCCCACCGCCCGAGGTATTTCTCTGTGATATCAACATTCCCCCCTTCACTGTGGAAACAAACGAACGCTTAGCACTTTGAAGCATTCACGAGCAAGGTTCTTCTTGCTAACAAGACGTCCGAAAGGACTGCGTTGGGGAGAAAGATTAAGCGGCAATGTGTGGCTAAGCAGTGTCTATTCTTCGGACATGAGCGTATATTCAGCTTGTGCTGTCATAAAGTATTGCAAAATACTGGATATTTATAGCAACCGTAAAAAAAGAACAAAGACTGTATTTCTCGTTAAGGTGCAAAGCACTTTACTTCTTGGTGTGTATGATGTTTTATTTATTTATCGTGAAAGTGACCCTTGAGCTTGAGAGAAGTTGGCAATGTTCCTTCACCTTCGTGTTTTGAGGTCTTGTTCTTTATTGCTCTTCTATGTTTTCCATCAATAATAAAACAGTAAATGCCCCTTTTCTTCTCTTGTTTCCTACTGCCTGTAATTTTGAAAAATAATGCTTCAAAATTGGAAATGATTGCAGAATTAGGATATTAGCTCCCTTTCCCGAGCCAGGCAGATCACCTCTGCAAAATCGAGATCGCGGCACCCTGGCACTTGGTTGAATTGTGCCTTGTAACGCTTTTATTTCAAGTAAACAATAGACTGTAAAGACACAAACGTCGACTTGGTCAGTGGCAGTGTAAAAAAAGAAAACATTCAACAACAAAATGTATAGTATACATTACGGGGACCCCATAACGTAAGCCCACGTGCATCCGGTGCAGGCGAGCCCTGTCATTAAGTCCTGGCTACACTACTTCTTGAAGCATTTCTGGGGTGTATCTTTTTCAAGCATTTTAACCTTCTCAATGCAAAAGGCAAACCTCTCATTAACTGTAAGCCTGCTGTGGTACTATGAGTGGGGTGTGAATTGCTGTGTAAGGCAAGCTCTAAGTGAAGGCACGCCCCTAATCGATCACACCAGAAAAAATACAATCCGATAGGGAAAAAGGCTTAAGAAACTCTTGCAAGAATAAACCATTTTATTTCCACACAAAAATAGGTATTGGCAAAGAACTCTGCTGTTATGGAACGTTCTGAGCTCTTAAAGCACATGCAATACGTTATAACTGCAAACAGCGTCACTCATGATGTAATACTATGCAACACAATTCTACCATCTGAGGTCTGCTCCATATGGGATGCCAGGTCATTAGTCCATCTTCACCTGTCCATCTCCATCCACGTGGGTGCTGCTGGGCTCATCATCTCCAGGGAGCCAAGGTTGAACTAGCAATTAATTGTAAACTATGAAACAAGGTTGCTTTCTGTTAAATAGCTGCTTCATAGACTTCTTAGATTACTTGTAAGTTCTTTATTGTAAGTTACATGAGCTCTCAAGTATAGAAAGACCACTGGGTCCCATCACCCAGGCTCAACTGACAGCTTTGGAACTCCGGAGCGAAGCTCATAGGCAAACATTCCAAGCGCTCTCACAGTGTTACAAGCCAGCTCATAACCATGCATTAAGCAACATCATAACACATCTCCTCCCTTTCTGATGACAATCCAAACATGAGATGTCCAACGCAGTCAACATCATAATACATTTCCTCCCTTCCCAGTTACAACCAATCATGAGATGTCCACTCACACCCCTCCTTAACACAGACAACCCTAAGAAGGAAAAGCGCTGTACTGTAGGACCAACTGAACACTTCCAACATATGCATACCTCTCCTTACCACCAGAAAGCAAAACCCATGCCAAGGTGCACTTTCACAGAAATATTCACTCCAGAGAACTGTGCCAAAGAAAATGTGTCTTTTAGAGATGATGCAACTCAAAACATCTAGGGCGACACCACTGACCACCATGGTGACAATCACCCACAAACATTCGGAGGAACTACCTCCCTACACCTTCTGGCACTCAACCACTCACACACTTGGAGTCGCTACCTCCTTACACTTTGTGTCTCTCGCCCACAAATTCGGAGTCGCTGCCTCCTAATACTTTGTGTTTCTTGCCCACACATTCAGAGTCGCTACCTCCTAATACTTTGTGGCACTCACCCACACTATAGGAGTCGCTACCCCCTAACACTTTGTGGCACTCACCCACACTTTAGGACTCGCTACCTCCTTAGACTTTGTGGCACTGACCCACAACACCCGGAGTCGCTACCTCCTTAGACTTTGTGGTGCTCACCCACACTCTAGGAGTCACTACCTCCTTAGACTTTGTGGCACTCGCCCACACTCTAGGAGTCGCTGCCTCCTAACACTTTGTGGCACTCACCCACAATACCCGGAGTCACTACCTCCTTAGGCTTTGTGACACTCGCCCACACTCTAGAAGTCGCTACCTCCTAACACTTTGTGGCACTCACCCACACTCTAGGAGTCGCTACCTCCTAAAACTTTGTGGCACTCACCCACACCCTAGGAGTCGCCACCTCCTTACACTTTGTGGCATTCACCCACACCCTATGCATCGCTACCTCCTTACACCTTGTGGTACTTACCCTCACACTAGGAGTCGCTACCTCCTTACATATCTGTGGCACTCACCCACAACACTTGGAGTCGCTACCTCCCTACATCTTGTGGCCCTAACCCACAATCTTGAGGTAATCACCCACAAGTACACAGAGGCAGTACCTCCCTACTACATTGTGGCGCTCAGGCACATTGACTCAGAGGTGCTACCTCCCTAATACTCAGATCCTACACTCCGCATCTCAGGTACCTCACCCCAATGCTTCAAAACCAACACACAACACACTACAATCTCAGCACTTCTTACTGCAGCAAAACGCAAGCACTACATGGTAATCACTGAGCACATATTGGCATATCCAAAGCCTCTTGTAATCGTTGTTGCATAGGCAGCCTATAAGTCCTTATCGCACTTTGCAACGTAACCTGCAATGCCTCAAAAGATTTTACCTAGCACCTTCACTCCTGTAGCACGTAGAACACTCCCACACAGCTCACTACATAATGACTGAACAAATTATGCTTCAATACAGAACAGGGCTGATCTATAATACTAGTCATCAATCACCCACACCTGTATATAGCAACCACTGTCATTCACTGCCGCAACAGCATACATTTTATATGCAGTACTTCATTACATATCTATCAGTCAACAACTTCAATGAACGTCTTTCCGACAACGGATATACTTTGTAAAAGGATACTCAAAGTTCCCACACTACGCGAACATCTTCATCCATACCTCGCCACTGTGGAAGGTCGTAGCAACTCGACAGTCACTCGAGCACCCACTGACTTCAAACCTTTGTATTGCAAAATCCTTGTACGTACTATAATGGCTTAGATGTCTTGTCGTGTTTCCACAACTGGAGTCTCACGTAACTGAAGGTCCTTTCCTCTTCCATTACGTTGGATATCTCCTTCTCTCGTATACTACGAAATGCCTGTTCCCTATGGACCAACCAACAGCGGTGTTCAGCACATGCTTGTGCCATCAACAGTCCTTTGCGTCATCACACAGTATGACACGCTTATCTTTGCCATCATCTGTTGCCCTGTGTGTGACGTCACCAGTTACACTGCTGCATTCAAGCGATGTGGACCTCCCACTAACAACCGTCTGCTGGGGAAACGCTTCGCTGGGAAAACGCTACACCTGGCCCGACACCATCCAGGTACGTTAAAACTTCCCTCACAATCTGGATGGCTGCACTGCACAGAGTGCCCGCTCCCGCTGCGTGTGCCACCTGTGAATCTCCTACAGCCCTCTGATGATTTGGCACTGCTGGTGCGTCTGCGCCGCCTGCCGGTAATGGCACCAATTTCCTGTAGCATCAGCCTCAAATGACTTTCCCCTTTGCATTGCACTGCATCCAGTATCAGAGTTAACTTCACCAAGGTTCTCCCTTTCCAATAATTCAGGCACTGCTTTACTACTGATGTGCTGTACTTTCTTTTAACAGCCCTCACCCTTAGAGCAGCCCTGGCACCTGCTCTAAACTTCTGCTTTAAACTAACAGGGCTTTCTTTAGTCTTAAATTCCAAACGTCTTCACCAATTACTACTTCTTCAAACTGAAGCTTTCTTACTGGGGAATAGCTTATTTTCATGGGCCCTGTGCTTTGCATTTGGTGTTTTATACTCTTGTGGGGCTTAACGTCTTCTTATCTTCTCCCCCATATATTCTCTTCCAAACCCCTGCGCTTTGGGCCCCTGGGTGATGGGACTTACTTCTGGATGGCTGGGGCAGTGGTCTCTCTCCTTCTTCTGCTGCTCCCCCACCACAGTGTTCTTCCTCTCTGCGTGGGTTCTTGAAAATCCTCGTCGCCAATGTTAAATAGCTGCTTCATAGACTTCTTACTTGTAAGTTCTTTATTCTATGTTACATGAGCTCCTAAGTATAGAAAGACCACCGGGTCCCATCACCCAGGCCCAACTGACAGCATTGGAACTCTGGAGCGAAGCTCATAGGCAAACATTCCAAGCGCTCTCACAGTGTTCCAAGCCAGCTCATACCCATGCATTAAGCAACATCATAACACTTTCTTGTTACACTGTGCACCAGGAAGGCTCAGGGACTGGCACAAAGGGAGTCTTAGGTCAGGCTAACAGACACATCCCTCACTCATTCCTTATCGCATCATCCGCGCCAACGGCTTCCACCCTAGTTCTGGCCTAGTTCTCCCTGTACCTACTCACCATCCTCCAATGTAAAGTGTTGCTGAGTAAGACATTTCTACGGTTTTCTACCATTAATGCCTTTTCTGAGCTACCCTTTAAGCTGCATTCCAGCTATCCTACAGTACTAAAGCTCATCAACTAATATTGTTGCTCATCAATCAAAATAAGTAGGCACACTCAAGTACAGCCACTCAGTATAAGCTTTTCCTGCTTCACATACATTCTAGAACTTTTCAGTGCTGCTAGTATTTTACCTACTCTATCACAAAATGTTATTACACCCATTGAACATATTTTCCCCCTCCAAAGAATACTATGATTTCTTTTCTTTTTAACTAGTATTTTCTCTCATCTAACACAAAATATTCCACACTTAGTTACAGCTGCTGTATGTAATATCCTCCTACATCCAAAGAGTTCTAAGACTTTTACTTCATTAACAATATTTTGATTCATCACAAAAAATAAGGCACATTCAGTTACAGATACTGAATATAATTTGGACCTGGCTGCAAAGATGTCTAAGACTTTCATCTGCATCTATAATTTCCACTAGACCATCAAACACGTTGACAACCCAGCACAGCAACTGTAGGTACCCTTTTTACTTCAAAGGATTCTGACTCTTTCCCTGAAACTAGAATTTTCTATTGTCTATCACAAAAATGTCACACCCAATTACATTGACTGACTATAATCTCCCAATGGCTCCCAAATAATCAAAAATGTTTTCTTCCCAGTTTTGTCTTGTCAGATAAATATGAAATGTTCACTTAAAGCCACTGAAAATAATCTCCCGATTTACAAAAATCACAAAATAATGCCACACTCACTGAAGAACCCAATATATAATTTCTTTTAACTATTTATAGTTTTAAGGCTATTTCCTTGTAGCTGGTATTTGTCTCATTACAAATCGATGACACACTCAAATACAGCCACTGGATATAACTTCCTCCTGCCTCTGAAAAAGTACAGAGACCATTTGTGTACAACTAGTATATTCTCTCAACCAGCAAATAAATATGGCACAGTGATTTACAGTGGCTGAATAGATTCTCCTTCTAAATATAATTTCCCCTGGCTTCAAAAGCATTCTAAAACAATGATGGCACAATCAGTTACAGACACTCGATATAATCTCCTGCCTCAAGGGAATTCTTAGCCATTGCACACAAGTACATTCTGAAGCCTATCACAAACAATTGGAACACAAAGTAAAACCCCTTGAAGGCATTCTCATGTCACCATAACATTCGAAGACTTTGTTTGTGTCACAAAAACCTCCCACATTCAGTTACAGTCTCTGAATATAATTTCCTCTGACTTATTTTTCACAAAATCCCAGTTGCAAGAGCCAAACCACCAGCTCCTGGGGCAAGTTTTGTGGCAGAGAATAGTGATATAACTGAGCCAGGTCTTCGGTGACAGTTGGTTGGTATCTCTGCATTTATGGCAAGTGAACGCTGAGAGAAGTTCACAGGTTAACTACAAGTCAGCAGTGTTGTCCAGTGCCTACCGTCAAAACGTCTAAGAAACTACCCTTGTTACCCTTGTGAAAGGATCAACAGTAAATGCCATTTCATGCCCCTAGACATTTTTCTCATTAAATTGATAGGCATTTATAGTTGTGATATATTGATTCTAATACCCAAGAAAAATAGGCACAAACAAAATGTTCTTACATTTCCTTGTAGCATTTATTTATATGTTTTCTCATGTAAAGAAAATATATATGAGCACTACAAAGAGGAAAGAGAACCAATGAGCAATTTCCAATGAAAGGTATACTTGGCAACAATGCTAATATTATTTTCCTCTCCTGCCCATTTCAGAAACCGGAGAGACTCAAAGCCAATCATCAATATGCACAGCCATCTAGAATTTGATAAGGCAAAATTAAAAAAAATGTACTCCTATTTGTTCAGTTCTGAAACGTTGTACCTGAAAACTATGCACCTCTCAACGATGCTAAAAAAAAGTACAAATTAGCTGAAGGCCATAATGAAAACCAATTTTATGTCAAATATATTAGCAATCCACCTGTTGATATCCTCTCTCCAATATATCAGATATTTTTTGAGACTCTGCCCTCTCCAGAAGAAGTACAAGGCGGTGCAACGGCTTTCTTATGCTCTATACCAAAATGCCTACCACAACTTAGATTAGTGTGTCTCAAAAAGCAGTGAACAGTCACAAACGATATCAAGTTATAGCCCTATCAAAGATTATGGAAAAATATCAAAAAAGAAAATATATTTTAACAATTTGAATGAATAAGTCAAGATCAAAAAAATCTAAACAAAATTCCCCAAATATGAAACCTGGGTAAAGAGGTAATCCAGCTCTACATATCATCTGTTCAGATGGTGATCTGGTCTTCTACACCTATGCTTTTCAGCTCTGCCCCAGACGCAGCCCTGCTCTCCAAGTGTCCCACATGCTGTACTAGTTCTCCCCCAAAGTGTTTCTAATGTATAGGATTTGGAATCACATGACTTCTACCAGCTGTGAGGCTGTAGCAGTAAGAGACCAACACATGGATGGTATGTTGATTTGTAAAGACTTCTCAAACACAGGGGGAAGTTGAAGGAAAATCCTACCTAACCCTATCTTTAAGGGTTTCCCTGCCTCAACAAAACTAGCTAATGGAACTGTCTGTGTCAGAATGTCCGAAGTAAATTACGCAGACACGTGTCCAAATGCAGATGGACATTTCTCTCAATGGGGTCCTGCCTACCCAATAGATCCTCCGGCTGAGTGCCACCCCCGAGGGGACTATCGAGTAGCGGCCTCACCTCCCTGGCCTCATGGAAAGGGGCTCCCGCATCTAAAGCAGTGACGACACAATCTTGTTCTTCTAAAGTGTTATTACTTTAATAAATGTTTACCCACCAGAAATAGTTTCCATTTAACATGCTTCAAGGGTGGGAGTATTTACTTCAATGGGAGATAGCTGAGAAGCAACAGAATGTTATTTCAACATAATAGGGTTCAATTGGAGCATTACTGTCAATGAGTGAAAACAACACAAATAATTTCTTCTTCTATCACCTATCCAAAAGAGTTCCTCATTCAATGTTATTGTGTTTTCATAAAAATACTGATAACTAATTAGAGTCAGTCACTAACAGAGACATGGGGGTCATTAGACGTTTTGCCGTGCAGGAAAAGTGCAGGTAAAAGTAGTGGTACCACCACTTTTCCTGCATTGCAGAACTACAGGTTTGCTGGTGGGTGTGACTGATCTACCTCCAGCTAAGAGCCAGAAGTAAATCAGGTCCCCACTGGCAAAAAACTGCTGATATTACCGGCAACAGTATTGCCGTTGCAGGTATTATCAGCAATCCCTTACATGGAGAACTATGCGACTCCATGGAATGGGGAAGGACC
Source organism: Ambystoma mexicanum (assembly GCF_040938575.1). NCBI lineage: Eukaryota > Metazoa > Chordata > Amphibia > Caudata > Ambystomatidae > Ambystoma > Ambystoma mexicanum. The sequence continues at coordinate 409,353,194 of NC_090923.1, read as the reverse complement.
ACCATTGCTGCCACCTGCAATATACTGGCAATTCTGGGATATCAGTTGCCGGTAACATAAGTACCATTTGCCGGTATCCCGCCAGTGATTCCAACTGATAATGACCCCCATTGCTTTATCTTAGGCATTATGTAAAATAAACGGGCCCATGGTGAACATAATTGATGCAAATGATTCACCCAATAGATGGAAATGTTCATTCTTTTCAAGCAACATAATTACTCTTCAAAAGATGTGAGTGGTTTTTGTTTGGTGGGATCATCACTTTGCTATTGGTGTACACATTTATGGTGATTTTGCTATGAAAACTGGAATTGTTTTATTATTTAATTTCAGGCCTGCATGGCTCTCTGAATTTTCTGTGATGGCTTGGTCCCTCCAAACCTTTCTTGACAAACTTAAGTAAGTTTAGGTTGTTGCAGTTTTAAAGTAAAGTAAATAAATATGTTAGTTAACACGTTTTCAGAATTGTATTTTTAAAAGTCTTTGCATTTTTGGAGTTGGTGGTAGTGTAGTAAATATTGTCAAATAATTATGCTCCAGATTTATGCAGTGCCAATAATGTGATCACAATGAGAACTGACCCAATCCTCTGGGCTGGATGGAAATCCAGAAAAGAAGGTGGTACTGGTATGGCCATCAATTACATAACCCTAAAACAACTGTTTGGGCTCCAATTTGTATAGTCAGATACTAGTGGTGGGTGGTCTGATTTCAATTAATGGAATTGCAAGAAATAATCTTGAGGGGTTGGCCCGACTGATGGCTAGTTAAAAAACTCTCTAAGATTGTTTATTATTCAATGTAGGTGCTGTCAGAAATGATTGGCAAGTGCTTCCAATGAAGGCAGTTAAAACAGTTCATGTTACCGATCGCTATTTGTCAAACGTGTAGAAGCCCTGCCTTTTTGGATTTTTATTTAAATGAATAACATTTTGTTAGTATTTCCTTCTCTGAAAGGGAAATATGCTGATCAGATTCCCCTCAAATAAGCTCCATGTCAAAAGCATAGTTTGTACCTGTGCTCTGCTGCATCAGTATGTAGAATTTCAGCCCCTGCCCTACCAGTGTCACAGAGCAAGTTCAGAGGTCAGAGGTGCCCATTTTACAGCTGCAGTAATAGCCAAGACTCTGCAGCGCTGGGGCTGCATTTAAAATATACACCGCTTTTCCCAAACCCTATAATTGAAAGTTTACCTCCCGGTGGCAAAATAATCTTTAAATGTAAGCCATACCTGAGCTATGCTATGGTGGATGGTATTCCCATAATAATTACAGCCACAGCTATTTGCAGGGTAATTCATGGAACAAATGTGCGCTGAAAACAGGGCTGCAAGCATGAAAGTTTCAGTGCACGCATGCGAAAGCCATGCAAGTGCCCATTTGTCGATTCATGGAAGACGCTGCGCATGGATTACGTGTGATGTGCGTTGAATCCGCGTGCGGTGCACACGTCTTTGCGACATCCTGAAGGCTGTGCGTGAGACAGCCTTGACCTATCGCTGGCATTTGACCTCGTTGACCACCAAGTCCTATGCCACCACATTTCCACTACAGCCAGCTTCTCTCCCAATGCCACTGCATGGATCGCCTCCTTCTTGCAAGGGAGGACTATGCAAGTTTTTTCTCAGACCTTGCCTCAGCCTCGCCCTCCATCATTCTATGCAGCGTCCCACAAGGATCATGCATTTCACCAACCCTCTACAATATTTTCACACAACCTCTCTTCCTCATCCTTGACTCCCTGGGCATATCGTGTACGGGAGACTATGACACTGACTAAAAGACACTTAACCACATATACAACAAGATTCAAGCATGGATGGCAGCCAATGGCCTATGCCTCAACTCAGACAAAACCGAGGTACTCATAGTAGGCTCCAAGGAAACACTCAAGAACCTTGACTCCAAATTCAGTCATTTTACGATTGATAATATTAAAATCCCAGTGGATAATTCAGTAAAAACATTGGGCGTCTACCTAGACTTTACTCTAACGATGACTAGGCAAGTTAACGCCATCGCCTCCACAGCAGCATACCATGCCAAACTGCTGACAGCAGCCAGACCTTTCCCATCTAAGGATAACTGCATTACAATTGCTAGAGCCATCACAGGATCAAGACCTGACTATTGTAATGCACTGTTCCTGGGCACCTCCACCAAAAACCTGACCAAAAACCTGACCTGGGGCATTATGATGCCCTCTTCAGATGACCGTGCGCCGACAAGGAAGGACGGAAGAGGTCCTGGTCGGACATCATGGTTGCCATCAACGCGTACGGGGTGGCAACCCGCGACTTGAAACACATCCAGAAGCACTGGGAGGACTACAGGTCCAGGACCCTCACGATGGCCCAGCGCCTCTTGCGTGCAGTGGATGCAGAGGGGCGCCAGGTCCAACTTACCATCGACCAGATGAGGGTCCTGGAACGCATCAACCCAGGGCTTCACCACCAGGTCCTAGAGAGACAGACCCGTCTGGAGTCGAGCGGTGAGTGTCTGGCCTATCCCATTCCACACAGTGCAGGTTGAGGTGTGGCAGGAGTGTGCAGCTTGGACATATTGTCACATTCACCTGTGTCTCTGCAGGAGCGATGGATGAGCCTCACTTGACCCCGAGTTCTCCCTTCCCCTGTTTTCACCCGTAGGGATTCCTGTCAAATACAAGATATACACTCAGACCTGAATTCACCCGATTCTCCTGGACCCTTCCCTTCACTTTACGTGTGCTGTGATGTCCCCTAAGGGCTTACCTTGATATTTAGTAAGTTGTGCACTCCATCCTGCATTTGCAGGGGCGCGATTCGCACATATGAATGATGCCAATGTCTGTTGGCTGTGTTCAGATGCCACACGCTGTTATATGCCTTCACAGCGAAGCCGAGTGTTCAAGGCGCCTGTTTCTTCACTGGCTAGAAAGTGTTTTCCACAAGTGAACGTTGCGCTGAGAATGTTTAGTGTCCTGAATTGTCCGTATTGTCTTGTTTGCCAAGGTATTTTGTGGGTGAGTAGCGCTGCGTGTAGAAGTCAGCTGCTGGTATTTATTTATTTATTTATTTGGATTTGTAGAGCGCACGTCAGCCCGGGGGCATCTTGGCACTTGTTACAGACATATCTTAGTTGCATATAGACAAGTAATACATAATTTACAGGAGCAGGTATGACATTTGTACAAGTTTACAGTGCAGTATATTTACATAGGTTAGAGAGTATCACATATTATTGTGCAAGGAAGGAGGTCTTAAGTTTCCTACAAAAAATCGGGAGTGAGTTCTCCGCTATAATGTCTGCAGGTAGAGCATTCCAGGACTTGGCAGCAATGTAGGGGAAGCTTAGGCCACCGGCTTTGGCTTTTTTGATGTGTGGGATATGGTGTAAGTTGGTGTATTGCGTCCTGGTGGGACGAGAGGAGGAGGGTTTGGAGATGGTCTCTAATAGGTAGGACAGGGCAGAAAGAGAGAGGCATTTGTGTGTGAGGGTGAGGATTTTGAGTGTGATCCGCTCTTTGACCGGGAGCCAATGGGCTGAGTGTCTGGCCTGGGAGATATGCTCTCTTCTTGGGAGGCTAAGAGCGACCCGGAGAGCATTGTTTTGTGTGACTTGTAGTCTGTTAAGGTCTTTTGCCAATGTGCCTGCTAGGAGGGCATTGCAATAGTCCCAGTTTGGCTCCAATGGTTGCTCTGGCTATTGAAAGGCAGTTAGGTTTTGAGAGGTATGGCTTGATGGCGTTTATAATTTTGGTGGTATGCGCAGATGAGGAAGTGATTGCGCTGACTTGTCTGGTCATTGATAGTGAGGAGTCTAGGTATACTCCTAGTGTCTTGACAGCTGTGGATACGGGGATGATGGAGTTGTCAATGGAGAAGTTGGCGTACAGTTTGTCCAGTTTGTCTAGGGTGCTCTGTTAACCTAGTATCATAATCTTAGTCTTGTCTCCATTAAGGCAGAGGCCATTAACTGCCATCCAAGCCTGGATGATGGAGTAGATCGTGTGGAGTGCCTTGGCATCTTCGTGGTATGATCCTGGGAGAGGTAGAAGTACTTGTGTGTTGTCTGCGTAGTTCGTGTACGTGATACCATGTGAGTCGAGTTTGTCAAAGAGAGGCTTAGTGAACAAGTTGTAAAGTGTGGGTGCAGTGCAGGATCCTTGAGGGACCCCGCAATGGATTATAGTGGGTGTGGCGTTAGCATTGTCTGAGAAGACTTTCATGGCTCTTCCCTCAAGGAAGGAGGTGATCCAGAGAGCTGATTCTTTAGAGAAATTGGCTGAGTGTGTGAGGTGAGGGTCTTGTGATCAACCAGATCGAATGCAGCTGAGAGATCTAGGAGGAGCAATATGACTGGCTTGCCCTTATCCATGATTTGGGTGATCTGACTCTTTAGATCCACCAACGCTGTTTCGGTGCCGTGTACTTTCCGGAAGCCTGATTGCCTGGTCCTTAGGATGGAGTGGGTTTCCAGAAAGTGTTGTATTTGGCAGTGTGTGGCTTTGTCCAATAATTTCAGGAGGAATGGCACTGTAGTTATCGGTCTGTAGTTGTTGGGTTGTAGGGGGTCGAGGGTAGGTTTTTTTAGGAGGGGGCGGACCCAGGCCTCTTTGAGGCTAGCTGGGATAATGCCTGATTTAAAGGACACATTGATGTAGGCCGTAAAGAGCGGCGCAAAGCAGTCTGCGCAGTCTTTGATGAGCTTGGGCGGGCATATATCCCCTTTACAAGGGGAGCGTTTGAGATTTTTTAGTAAATTGATAACTTCTGGTTCAGTGACATCCCTGAAGGAGAAGTCAGGTATGGTGGGCTTAGACGAGGCGGGTGTGGAGTTGGTAGGCTTGGTTCCTGTCTGTTGAGGTAATGCTTTGCAATGGTCTTTGATTTTCTTTTGGAGAAGGTCAATTCTGTGTAGCATGGCAGCTTGGATACTAGCACACCAAGATTCATCTTTGATTATTTCATTAGGTGTATTGGGGGGGGAGATGAGCTCTTTAAAAATGGTGAAGATTTCTTTAGAGTGCGATTTGGCATTAGAGATTCATGTGTTGAAGGCTTTGGCTTTGGCAGCGGTGATGGCTGTTTTGTATTGGTGGGAGATTAAGTTGAATTTGTTTTTGGCGTTGTTGCAGGGGTTGGTTTGCCAGTTTTTTACTGCTTCTCTTAAATTCGAGCGTGCCTGGTAATGTCTCTCCCTTTTCCCTTGCAGAAGTGGATTATGTGATATTAGCGCCTTGAGTCTGGGTTCAGCGCTACCGGAGACTTGGTGGTCTGGTAAGTTTGCACCGAGGCTTTGGTAAGTATGTGCTGCGTTATGAGAGGGAGCGCAGTGCAATAGTCTCCACGTTATTGGGGCAAGAGCAATGACTAATGTCTCTTCCTTCTTTTGCAGGGGTTTGTGCGCTCGTACAACTGACCTGGATTCCAGCGTTGCAGGAAGATTCAGTGAGTATGCGCAGTATTATGGAAGTGCGCGTGCTAACAATGTTCTTCTTTGTTCTTACAGGTGCCAGTGTTGAAGACCCCTCTTGACCGGAGATAGCTGCGGCGTGGAGAAAGCAAGGAGTACCTGTAAGCAGAAGCAGAAAGTTCTGGAGCAGGTAAGCGAAGCAGGATGATCCGGAGCAGGTAAACTTAAACGGGAGGATCCGGAGCAGGTAAACAGAATTAGGATGTTCCGGAGCAGGTAAGCTGAAGCAGGATGATCCGGAGCAGGTAAGCTGAAGCTGGCTGATCCAGAGCACGGCAAGTGTGTTGCTGATGCAGCTCACAGTAAGCAACACGAAGCACTGGAAGAATCTTGGGTGTGGCTTATATAGCCAGCCACACCCAAACACTAGAGAGCTCATGAATTGTCCTGCACTTCCTGTTTGGCAACAGGAATTGGTAACCAGGAAGTTCCTACAAACACTAGGAAGGAATTAAGTGGAAGTATCTGCTATGGTCTTTTTGTGTGCCTATACCAGGCCTGCCAAGCCTCCACCCAGCTTGCCCCAACTACCTGCCTGGTACCCATGACACATATGTCTGACATGGCCCATGTATGGATGTGTGTGGGCAGGGACATGCCCGTGCTGCATGTGAGTCCAGTCATGTGTGATGCACATCGACATCGATGGTGTATGGGTTCCAATACATGACGCCCAACTACATGTGGCGATGCAGACATGTTTGAATTTCTTTGTATGTACTATGCCAAGGTTGGGGTGTGACACACGGATGCTGGTCCCACCTTCATGTACGTGCACAGTGTACATGTGCGTGTGTTTGTTTGGCATGTGTGTGACAGTGAGACGCCATGGATGCATGTGACCCAGATGTCTGGGTACCTGATGGCCAGATGTGACGTAGTTGCCAATGATTGCACTGTGACAGGTGATGGAGTTGTGCAGATGCATGTCTGTCTGGTGGCATGTGTGCATGTGATCGGCATTCCCCATGTTGCTTGTGATGTCATCCCAAACTTTGGATGTTCATGCAGTTACGTGTGTATGTATGCTGAAGCCTGCTGCACCATACCAGTTTATTTGTGCATGTTTGTGGGTTCAAATGACATGAGTGTTGGGGAGTGTCATGCCATCTGTGATGTCTGACACTGACACTCATGTGCAACTGTCATGTGTGTATCAGACCATTGTACAGTGCCCTGATGCCTGTGTTCTATCTCTCCCTGTATGCAGCGTCGACTGATGAAGAGGGCGGAGATGGTGCTGTGGAGCACAGCGGCAGGGATGCCACCGCCAGCCGGAGACGCAAGGCCCAGCTCCCCTCCCAGGTAATCATATCTTCCGGGAGTGAGGAGTCTGTTGCTGCATCCATGGCCGCAGCTGCCGAGGGAAGGTGCAAGAGGCAGAGGGTGGAAGTGGACTCCTCGGCAGCAGAAGGGGCAGCTGAGCCCTCACAGTGGCCTATGGAGGAAGACGGCACTGAGTCATCCAGGTTGGTGGGGGTTTTGTTGAGGAGGAGGCCGTGATAGCCCCATGCACAGGGCCTGGAAGGGGGGATTCCACTGGTGCTAGTGGTGCAGTCCAGGAGCAGGGACAGGAGGGAGCACAGGCTACCGCGGAGGTGCCTGTGTGTAATCCTGTCCCCGATCCTGTGACTGCATCATCCAGCACCAGCAGGGATGCCTTCGTCCAGACCTGTTTTCAGGGAGGGGATGCGCGATCAACAACTGGCCTTCCTCACCCTGGGGATGTGGCAATCTGTGACCAGGTTGGGCCTGTCCTAGCTGGGTTGACGTTGCGCGCACATTCTATTCGGGTTGACGTGCAGGGTTCTCGTCAGGACAATGCACGTCATTCCGAATACCTGTTTGGGCGCGTCGACCTACTAGGATGGGTCGTTAGCACTGGGTTCCTCCGTGTGCTGGAGGGTCTTGCGACCCCCTCCTCAACTGATCCCCCTATGCACCAGGGCCCCCTGTGGAGCTGCCCCTGAGCCAGCGGCCAGGCTGGTAGAGAACACATCCCTGCCACAGTCGGGAGTCAGAGGTCCAGCAGGGGTGGCCACCCCACCAACTGGACCCCAGCAAATGGAGGACATGCAGGAATCAACTAGCAGGGCACGTGCACAACGGCGCTGGGGGATTCCATCCACCCGGAGGCCGTCGTGGTGGCAGAGGCAGTTGCATTGGAGGCAGCTGCAGGCTCAGCATGGGAGGCATCATGGCTCAGGGCTGTTAACATTACAGGGGCAGGCATCGACCGAGGGGCATGAGGACCCATGACTGCGAGTGTCTTCTGTGTGACAGCGGTTGGGCCAGCAGGTAGATGCGGAGCGGCGACGGGCAGAGAGGGCACGGCTCAGGATGGCCATGGCGGAGAACTCCATGAACCGGGCTTTGAGGTGGGCTGAGTGCCTCGAGGAAACTCGCCGGGAGTTTGTGGATACCATGGCTGCATCCCTGCGAGACCTCGAGGCCAGGGAACAGGCCCGCCTCCGGATGATCGATGTAGAGTTCGATGATGCTGTGGCCCGGAACATCACCAAGTGAGCCGTGGGGCTGGCTCACCGCCTTTGTACATAGTTCTTTAGACATAGGTTTCCTTTTATTAATTTTTTATTTGGAGTGCCTGGACTTTGCACCACCTTTTTGTACATAGTTATGTTTTCTATTGGTATTTGTATAGATTTTCTTTCTTCTGGGGATCATGGACCCTTCAGACTGTCAGTGTAAATAGTTCTGGACATGTACATACTTTCATTTTTTTAAATCGCATAAAGGAATGTTTTTTTATGGTTTTCATTTTGGATTTCGTTTATTGGACTTTGGACATGGACCACTTTTCAGTTTTCAATTCTTTGGATTTACATTTTTCTTGGAGTTTGCATTATTTTTTATTTGCACTTTCATTACTTTCTCATTTTCATTTTTTGTTTTCATTTGGTCATTTTGCATTTATTTCAATACATTTCCATAATGTTCAATATTGGTGTGGAATACTCTGATTTGTTTTGTGCATGTGTCAGTCAACATTGGCTCAGTCATGTGTCACTGCTGTGTGGCTCTGTTGGACATGTCTTTGGGTGCATGCATCTGCTTTTGTAAATGTCATGGCATGGGCCTTTTACTGGGGAGTGGGTGCAATGGATGGTTGTGTGTTTAAACTGGGGTGGTGCGGCGTGGGGTGGGATTTGGGTTGTCATTTGTAACATGGACCCGTGTTGTGACAACGTGTTTGTTGGGGGGGACATGAGTCGGGGCCTGCTGGCAGGTTGCCATCAATGGGGGTGGGGTGTGGGGACATGAGTCGGGGCCTGCTGGCAGATTGACGTCAATGGGGGTGGGGTGACATAAGTCGGGGCCTGCTGGCAGGTTGCCGTCAATGGGGGTGGGGGTACATGAGTCGGGGCCTGCTGGCAGGTTGCCCTCAATGGGGGTGGGGTGGGGGGACATGAGTCAGGGCCTGCTGGCAGGTGCCCATCACTGGTGCGAGGACATGAGTCGGGGCCTGCTGGCAGGTGCCCGTCACTGGTGGAGGGGTACATGAGTTGGGGTTCACAAGTGTATGGTGCCATGTGGCCTGCCTGCTTGTGGGGCATGGTCATGGTGGATGGGCTGCCTGCGGGGCATGGTCAGGGGTGATGGGCTGCCTGCGGGGCATGGTCATGTTGGATGGGCTGCCTGTGGGGCATGGCCAGGGGTGGTCCCCTGTGGTGTGGGCTGCCTGCAGGGCATGGTCAGGGGTGTAGGGTGCTCCTCTGTGTTGTGGGCTGCCTGCGGGGCATGGTCAGGGATGTAGGGTGGTCCCTGTGGTCTGTGCTACCTGCGGGGTATGGGGAGGGCGGGAGGGCACACCCGGGAGGGCCCAAACAGCCAAATCGCATGAAGAGCGCACTTGCGTACCCTGGAATACACGTACCCAGCTCGCGCCAGCGAAATCGCGTGAAAAGAGCACTTGTATACCCCGGAATACACGTACTCCGCTCGCGCCAGCAAAATCGCGTGAAGAGCGCACTTGCGTACCCCTCGAATACACGTACCCCACTCACGCCAGCGAAATCATGTGAATGCCCCTGGAATACACATACCCCCCTTGCGCCGGCAAAATCGCGTGAAGAGCGTACTCACATACCCCAGAATACATGTACCCTGCTCGCGCCGGCCAAATCACGTGAATAGTGCACTCGCGTACTCCGGAATACATGTAACCCGCTCGCCCGGACGAAATCACGTGGTAAGCACACTCGCGTACCCCCAGATTTGCGCACCCATGTGTTGAGGTGCCACATGCACCCCCTGCAGGCAGCCCACACCACATGGGACGACCCTACACCCCTGACCATGCCCCGCAGGCAGTCCATCCACCATGACCATGCCCTGCAGGCAGCCCACACCACAGAGGACCACCCTACACCCCTGACCATGCCCTGCAGGCAGCCCACACCACAGGGGACCACCCTACGCCCCTGTCCATGCCCCCCAGCCAGCCCATCCACCCTGAACATGCCCCGCAGGCAGCCCATTACCCCTGACCATGCCCTGCATGCAGCCCATCCACCATGACCAAGCCCTGCAGGCAGTGCACACCACAGTGGACCACCCTACACCCCTGACCATGCCCCGCAGGCAGCCCATCCACCATGACCATGCCCCACAGGCAGCCCACACCAGAGGGGGGACTTTTTTGATGCAATTTGCCTGGCGCAGGTGGGGTACGTGTATTCAAGGGGGTGCGTGGGGAGATTATCACGTGGTTTGCCAGCCGAAACGGGCTACGCGTATTGAAGGGTGTGCACAGGGAGATTTTCACACATGTTGGCTGCCGCGAGCAAGGTATGCGTATTCAAAGGGGTGCACAAGTGGATTTTCACACATTTTGGCTGCCGCAAGCGGGTTACGAGTATTGAAGGGGGTGCGTGGGGTGATTTTCACACGTTTTGCCTGCCGTGAGCGGCCTACGCATATTGAAGTGGGTGCGTGGGGAGATTTTCACATGTGTTGGCTGCCGCGAGCGGGGTACACGTATTCAAAGGGGTGCACGAGTGGATTTTCTCACATTTTGGCTTCTGCGAGCGGGGTACGCATATTGAAGGGGATGCGCTGGGAGATTTTCACGCATTTTGGCTGCTGCGAGCAGGGTACGCGTAGTTTTCCACGCAATTACAGTGTAGGGTCCTGTAAGCTGGTCCAGGGTTAGCACGGCCCTTTGCACCGTATTGGGGATTTCTATGACTTTTTCTTGTGCAAGGGGCGTTATTGGGGGCCTAACTGGCACTGCTAGATGTTCTCTGTGCCACGGCTGTAAATGGCTTGGATAATCCATGAATACGCGGTGCGCCAGAATGCTGTTTGGTGCACACGGCTGGTGCAAGCTGGCGCACACTCCCTTTCTGCGCTGGCCGCATGCGCTACTATGAATTACCCCTTCATATCACACACATTTCAACTCTGTGAGCCCATACTCAGCTGTGGAATGATTATGTGCATTCTTACATAACAGGCTGGACTTTGCCAGTTTTCGGCAGGACTGTAGCCTCGGGCAATTGGACACAGGAAGCTGGGCTGGGAACAGGAGCCAAAGGGAACATCCATTCACAAATAGCTTGGCTCACACCAGTGTGCTGCATTTCAAAAGGCCTTTTAATCCTAGTGATTAGAGAGGGGTACGGGGAGGGTTTAGAGTAGACAGAATGGCTGTGTACAGTGGAAGAAAATGCCACCATATTGTTTCCCTCTGCCTCTCTCTCTCCTTCCTGTCCACTCCACTTCCTGTAGAGATAAGCACTTTGGGCGTGATGACAGAAGGGCAAAGTCCACTTCTTTTAGGAATAGGTATCAGACTACTAAGGCGGGCCAACTTTAGTCGAATCACCTGCAGGCTTTTACTGTTAAAAGAAAGTGCCCCCACTACGTCATTGATTCACTCTCTAAAATAAACCTGAGGAAGAATTCATTACACATTTGTTGGGAGAGTTGATCTCTCCAAAGTCCTTCATCAGTGAGGTGAACACTGAGCGTCCAAGGCAGAGGCAAGATCTGTCCACTAACCATCCCCTTGAACCATTGGGGAAGACTTGCTTCTGGGAAAACCAACCAAACAGTATCCAGGACCTCACCGTGTTGTAGGACTCCTGAAGTTGTGGACCAGCCTCTGTAGTGCTTGAGAGAAAGAGAACAAGGAATACAACCGTTACCTAAAGCTACTGGATTGGCACCCACAGCAACCACAGGATCAAGATACAGCCAGGACACCTCTGTTCCTACCATTGATTCAATTCAAACGTGATTCAAACATGATCGACATGGTTGAACCCATAAGATCCTCCAGAGCTGCTGTTGGCACTCTACCTCCTCGAATTGCGTGTTCCAGCATGTTCACTGCCGCACCATGCTAGCCGAGCATGTTGTTGCCTCAGCTCGAACTACATGCTCAAAATTGCATCTGCTGCCTTCAAACCACCAATCAAACCACCAGCATCTTAACTGTGCTTGCCATCACCAATCGAAACAACCCTGGTGGCCAATACAGCCCAGCCCATCGAATGCTGCATCGAGCCACTAGAACCAAACTGTGCATCCAGTCTCCAGCATCTTCGCAGTCGAACCAATAGTCAAACTGGCACTGATGGCACTTACACGCCACAGCTGCTCAAGCGCTCGGTCAAACCGATCCAGCAGAACCGCACATCTGTACTCCAGCATCTTTGCGGTCATATCAACTGTCAAACCTACCCAGGGGGCCTTTACGATTCGCCCCACCCTTCTCAACCATTGTGTTCAAAACACAGTGAGCCCCTGTTCGAACACTACTTGACACCACTGCCCAACTAGAACAATGTGCCTGTAGCTCCTGAACAATTGAACTGCATACTCAATGCATCCTCTACCAGATTCTTCACTACAGATTTTCATCAGCAGACAACCAGACCGTGGAAATACTTTCAAACTGTGATCTTTGAACACTGCACTCAAGCCGTTCGGCTAAAACCGGGAATCCAGTCATCAGCCGTTTCATTATTGAACCAATGCTGTTGGCCCTCATGATCTACACCTCTTTGTATAACAAGGAACTTTATCTCATCCCCAACTCAATGCCACCGCCCCCCATCTGGAACAACACTGCCGACCAGCTGAACCCAATTTGTACTACTGGAACAGAACACAAACACTTAGTTTGACACTGTTGAACCCCCAAGCAATCTAAGCAGGTACTACGGAGTCTTAACTGCCTCTTTAGTACAGTTTTGGTCCTAGAAACTGGTTAGGCCACTAAATCCCTTATCATCTTCAAGAAACATATCCTTTTATAAGAACATTGTGGTTTTCACATACCTTAAACCCCTGATTCATTACCCAGAGTGCTGCATTGTGATATCTTTTGTTTTCTCTCATACCGCTGAACTGAATCTTCAATGCATCCTCATCGCACCATGCCAGCTAAACGTGTTGTTTCCCTAGCTCGAACCTGAAGTTCGTTGCTGCAGCCACTGTTTCCAAACCGTCTCATCAAAATACCAGCATCTTCACTACAGATTCTCATCAGCAGACGACCAGACCCTGGAGGTACTTTCAAACTGCAATCTTCAACACTGCAATCGAACCATTCAGCTCAAACCATGAATCCAGTCATCAGCCACTTCATTACCAAACTGATGCTGTCGGCCCTTATGATCTGCACCTCTTCCATATAACAAGGAACTTTAGCTCAATGTCGAGTCAACACCGGCTACCCATCTGGAACAACGCCGCCGATGTAGTCAAACCCAATTCGAACTCCTGCAACAGCAGTCAAAGGCTGTTACGCTCACCTGGCTCCCACAGGGGCGTCGATCGGACCCGGACAGCTGCGGTCTCCTCCAACGTGAAGCGTGGTGTCGAGATGACAGAATGGACTGGCCCGCCTAATCTCGTCTGCTTGACCCGTAGAAGTATTCTCCTGCAAGTGGAGAAAGGGATGGCAACCTACTGTTCTCCCCACTAATCACCTCTGATATTCCCTTTCAGTAATCTCACCTTATGTTTTTGAATGGTGAGCTTTCCATCCGGCGTGGAATGCAGGGGTGCGTAGATACCAGTTACTTCACTGGTTCGAAGGCGTTGGAAGAGTTCCGGATGAATATTGACTCCGAGGTTTCTGGCGAGAACCCCATAGTATAAAGTCCAAAGAGTTCAATATGTTCGATGTTCACTCTTGTCCCATTCCCTTCTTGTATTGCAGCTGGGTCCAAGAGAAGATTGTCTTGTGGCAGCTGATGGCGTTCAGGTAAGAGTCTGTATTACCCAACACTGTCCGGTAAAAGATGCGTGTATTTAACTTGTTGTTTTCTCTCTCCTTACAGGTGCGGTGTAAGAAGTTGCGGGATGTTAAAGAATAATGCCTCCGGTGGTAAATCAGGTAAGTCCATGGTGGTAAAAAGAGATTGTATTTGTTGGCTCTCTCGGCTCACCTTATATTTCTTTTGTCCCCTAGATGCTGGAGTTCGGCAAGGAAAATGATGGAGGCAGCGCCGAATCGAAAAATGCTGTGAGGACTGGTGAATATGGCTCGGTGCTGCAGCTGGCGATGCGACGCGTGCAGAAATAATGTCCTTTCCAAGTTCGAAGACGTGATGGATCCGGAATCAGGTAAGGAATTCAAATAATGTCCGTGTTCTAACCTTTCCTTCTTCTTTCCTCTTTTTCTAGGACCTCTGGATTCGAGGTGGGCGTGGCAGAAGACTAGATGCTGACTGCAGGCACAGTGAGCGTTACGCTGCTGGATGCAGAATAACGCGAAGCATGTGCTGCTGTTCGGGCGTGGTTTAAATAGCCTTCAAAGTAGTCCCAGGTAAGAAGTTCCCCCAGAACCACACCTGAGTAAAAAATAGTCCCTGAAGTAAAGTAGTCCCATTCAGGCCTCACGTTGGCTTGACTTCATTGCAGCATGGGCTGCATGAGGTAAGTAATGTACATGAGCCTGGCGCCTATGGCGCCAGGACTGATTTCCTCTATGAGCCTGGTGCCAATGGCTCCAGGACTGTACCCAGATGGCCCCTAGCCGGAGCTGCTGGGCTTTTAGTAAGCACCTGGATGCCTGCTCCCGGGGCTGTTGGGCTTGGTCCGGATGCCCGGGGGTAGGCATCATGACAAAGGCCTAGTTTGACACTGTTGAATCCCCTGGCAACCGAAGAGGGTACTATTGATTCTTAACTGCTCCTTTAGTCCAGTTTGGCTCCTAGAGATTGGTTTAAATCTCTTCTTATCATCAAGAAACATATCCTTTTACAATAACATTGTGGTTTTCACTTACTTGTGATTCATTGCTGGCATAAACCTGAGGGTATTCTCACTCCTAGACCCCTTCGACCCTCTGTACAGGAGGCGAGGGAAAGGCCATAGCTATTGGATCCTGACCCCTGGGGCAGAGAAGCGAGGGAGTATAGGGACTGGGAGTGGGGTACCCTTTGTTGAGACATGGTATCCCCCTTTCCCCAGTGACAACCAACCCAACCCTTTCCCAACCTTTATGGGCTGTAATAAGCCAGCTCCCTTCATTTCTCCACAATTGACACTTGGCAGTACTGCAACGAAGAAGAAGCAATTGAGAAATGAAGACTATGCTCTTTTACCACTCTAGTACTGGGATGAGGAAGATGCCTGCTAAAAGTAGTGAAGGCCAGGAATGGCCCTTTAATTGTGGTCATGCAAAGCTGATTGGTCATGCACACCTTTAGTCTGTCAAGGGGCTGCAGGTGTATAAATGGAGCCCAGCCCAGTGGGAGAGGGGAGCGACAAGAGAAGGACCAGGACGGTGGTGCATGCAGCAGAGAACACAACATCATGGTGTGTGCGTTGGGACTCCCTGGAGCAGATTGCAAAAGGTGAAGAAAGCCATGCTGGAAGACTGCCCCTTTCCTTTATAATATAATAATAGATTATATATCTACTCAAAGTGCCTGTTTACCTGTGTCGGAGGACCCCCACAGGAGTGTCTGAGGGGTAGGGCTTGGAGCCCTGACACTAAAAGCAGAAGGCTGTGTAATCCGCACTGCAGGACAAACTCTTAAAGAGACCACTGAGCCTCTGGTAAATGAGAAACCCAGTGTGCATGTGTGTGAACTTCATGTTTTACAGAATGATTTGTATCAAAGTGGTCACGTGCTTCGGTATAGCACTTTTTCGAAAGTCTCAGAGTCTTTCATTGTTAGTTATCAAACATATGGGAATACCTTGTATCAGAATGGTCACGTGTAACAAGAAACACCTTTTCGAAGGTCTCTGAACATTGAACCATTCAATTACAGCAAAACAAACAAATATAGAAATACAGATGAAGTGAAAATGAACCATAAGCAAGATGGATAATTATTGAATATCAAACTGAATTAAAACCTTGCTACCAAACAGAATTAAAACCCAAAAGAGAAAGAAACTTTAAATCCAAGCAAACCATTATATGTTGACGTGCTAAAAAGTATATGCCAATCAAACCATTATATGTTGAAGTGCAATAATTGATATAACACTAAACAAAACACTGTATGCTGAAATCTAATGTGACTTTAAAGAACATGCAAACAAAAGATACTTATGACTGATTTACAGTGACATTTTCAACCTTTGTGAAAGCTGTTAATTTTCTTTGTGGGTTTTTTAACTGTGATTTGGAACTTGTGGAAGGGGACCCTGAGTTCTGCCCAGTTGCATTTCATCCCAAGATTGTTTGAACTGTGTGACTTGGAACTTGGGGAAGGGAACCCAGAGTCCTAACTTGGGAAAGGAAATCTTGAGTTGAATAAGACGATTGCATCCAAAATCCAAGAAAGGACATTTTTAGACTTTTTCTTTGTGGAACTTTTTTATAGTTGGGGAAGGAAGCTGCGAGCTGAAAGAAGCTCAGAACTTGGTGTTAAACACTGTTTTCCTTTGGTTGCGGACATCCCCACACATTGTACAGATTTAGTTGTGAGGGCAAGTATAGGATGTGGACACAGACAGATTCCTAGATTGAACTCTTTGACTCAGACTTTCCTTAGTTTTATTTAGGTAGGGAAACCTCACTTTAGCATAATCTAGGCATTTTTCTATCCTGACATTGAAGTTAACAAAACTGTTTTTTTTAAATTTAGGATTTGTTGTCTGTGTCCTTATCATGATGCCTTCACATTACCCAGTGTGCTGCATTGTGCCATCTTTGCTTTTTCTCTGCTCTTTCCTCATTGGTGGGTTTTGTGTAGTGTTTGTCTATTGAGTTATTTTGCAGATGGTATATTTTATTAAAGTATATATATTTTTTTCATAGAACCTGCATTGGACATTCCCTTTATTTTGGACTGGTATTCATTGCTGTTTGGGTCACCACTAGCTCACTTTCACACCTCTCTTCTGAGTATAGCCTTCCCTTAGTCCATGTTACCACAAAAGGCAAAGGAGAGTAACCGGCTCTTAACTGTGCCTGCTTTACCTTTATGAGTGTGCTGCATCTTGGTTTGTAGCAGTGGGAGAGCTGAGTTGCCATTGTAGCCCCTACTCACCCTTGTACTTCTGCAAGGAAGAATCCACGTCGCCATAGTTACTGTCAAGATATTGTCATTGATGTCAATGGAAATAAAGAAAATAACATAAGGTGGTGTACATATGTTGGGTATGTAGTTCCTTTAATGCTGATAGAGGGCAGATGGCTTGTTTGGAGAGTGGAATGGAGTACAAAATGTGTGGCATCTTCCAAAATGAGGGTCAGCCTGGAAAAAGTCAAAAATGTCTATAAATAAGTGTTTGCTATCCCAAGGGCATTAGGTCAATGCTCGTCACTAAACCCAAAGTAGAAAGTCAGGTTTTAGCAGATAACATGACCATATAATATATCACTAGTTTCTAAGTCACAGGGTAAGAAGAGAAGTTTGCACACCCAAAACATTTGACTCGTAAGCATGTCATTATCAGCGGCAATGTATTACTTGAGCAAGTCTGTCCCCTTCCCTTTCTCAGAATGGCTCAATATAATTGAAAATATGTTAATCCTGATCCATTTCATGATGGCAGCTGATTTTACCTTATCTGGGCTACTGCCCTGTAGTGAGAGCTGCCTAATCCCTCCAATCAGAACTACAATTTAAGAGAAACTGACATAAATTCCATAGCGTCCCTCTAGAAACAGTTTCCTGTTCAAATGTGACATGCAATATAGCCCCAACTGCTGCAGTCCACGGATTCACTACTAGCAGACCCACCCTGTAACTCTCTCTCCCATGAGGATCTTTCTCAGTCGAGCTCCTGCGTCTCTGTCATACCACTCATAAGTACTACCCATGTTATCTTGAAGGCCCAACACACTCTGGCCCACTGCTACCTCACAATACCCCAACACACCACACTCGCTCCACTGGGACTCCAATCTAGCCAGGCACTCCCTCACAAGAAGGCATTTGTGGCATAAACATCAGTGCATGGCAAGAGAGTCAGGGTGCAAAGTTTACATGTTCTCATTAGCTGTGCAGAGGGACATGGAAGAAGCCTAGCTGTGCTCCCACCATCTCATCTCTTATCGTCTGCAGTAATTTTCCTCTCAGGGTCAGAGCCTTTTCTTTATCTTTAAAGTTTAAAAGCAAGAACTGCACTAGCAAAGGTGATCAATGTTCATGGATCCCACTCTATGCAGAAACTGCAACCAGTTCCTATTTGAAAGAACTTTGATCCTGCATTCTGCTGAGAGAGAATTGGCCATATAGTCATTTATTTATTATTATTTGTTTTTTCATTTCTAAAGCACACATAAACCCGAAGGCATCTAGGCACTGTTGCTTGCATCAAGTTACATGTTTCATGTGGCAATGTGTCTAAGACAGCTGTATATGGCAGTTACAGTCAGAGTGTACATAGCATATGGGAGGTTAGAGACAGAATATACAAAGCATACGGCTCACATAAGATTAACCTGTCACAAGCTCTGAAGCTGAGAAGGTGTAGCTGATTTAAGAAAACAGCCGCCACGTGTTGAGGGCTCTTCAAAACACCCAGTAGGATTCCTCCTCCCTGAGTGCAAGTAGGAGATAGTTCCATTGTTTTGCCATAATGACTGGGAAGCTTGCCCCACCCGCTTTCGTTCGTTTGAACCAGGGTTGAGCTAGTCTGTGGGTGCAAGGTGTTCTGGTAGATCTGGATGATTGGGTGTTGGCAATTGTATTGACAAGTAGGGCGAGGCCACTTTCGAAATGCAACTGTGTGTGATCATGAGCATTTTAAAGGTGATTTAACCCTGTTTTGTTTAATCAGTGCAGGTGTTCCACTCTGGCAACATTTGTCCCTATTCCGGCTATCATTTTCCAAACATCATTGATGTTTTATCAAGGTCTCTCTTAAACCTAATATGGAGCTGTATGGCCCACATTGGACATCACCTGATCATCCCATAAAATAACTGATCTCCGATCGATTTACAACATGTCTAACCACCTCAAAGGCCCAGTCTTTCCCCTACAATCTCGTCCGAATAAGAAGACACACTTAAACGACGTCCTAAAACTGTATTCTCTTTATAAACATTACTACACTGCAATAATAGCCACTTTTAAAATGACTCATTCTGTAAAAATATAAAAGGTTTAGTGAGTGCAATTTGTTTTCCCTTCATTGTGATTTACACCTTAATTCTTTATGAGCATTTATCTAGTACGTTTTCTATTTTTGTATCACTCTCTTCATGGTTTTGCATATTCTTGTTCTTTTGTTAATAGCCCTACACCTCATTTCTAGGTTTGGAAAAAGATAGCAAAGTTAGCTCAATGATTCTTGATTTTCCCCATGTTTGCACGTTTATAGATCAGGGTTGCTTTTGTGGATCTGCTCCAGCAAAATGAACCAGTCTTCTATTCCATGTTTCCACCTCCCGTTGCACTTCTCACAGCGTTTTGCTTCAATCGCCCAATAAAAATCAGCATGTACACTTACAGTCGTTGTCATTGACATTTCTAATCCCAGTCATCACAAGATTTCCCCTTTGCCACTTCCCAATCAGCTGCAGATCACTTGCAACATACACACTTTACTAGTTGCTTACCACCCTCCTTGCACATAGATATGGTAAAACAACTTGCAGAATAGTGCAGCCATTTTTGAATGGCAATTTCAGCCACTGTTTTCTACAGCGTATATCTAAATATTTACTACAAACTTTAATTAATTCCATGACTCTAAGTGCACTTATAGACATTGTTATATTGTGTTTATGTGGTGTTGGATTCATTTTTATTTTGAAATTCAATCATCTCACAATGTGTTTACGTATCTGATTTATGTGAACACATATATTTGAAGGGGGTTAGGGTTAACTTATCTGTTCACAAGTCTGTCTTCCCCACAGCTCACCCACCACTCTACAGCTCATATGCGATTCTCTATCCCAGCACTTGGCTCATTGTCTTCTGACAATGCAACCCCATTACATTTCTGGCACGTTCCATGAAATATACACAAAAACACCTCTTAACCCCTCTAGTTTTTAGCACAGGCACCCCCTTTACTATCAATAGTGTTGTTATTTTTGAGTGAGCACATGCCTGCAGGATGACAGGGTGTCCGTGCTCCTTCAATGTTCACACTCTATCCTGCTCCTGCAATCCTAGTGATATTTCTACACTGGTGACACCCCTGTGCACCCTTTTTTAAAACATTTTATTTTATGGCTTTTCTTTATCCCTCCCATGACTTTACACTCATGCACGGCCTTGCCGTCTTCTCATACTTGCCAACATTCTGTGACCAAAAAGATGTAGGATTTTACAAGTTTCAAAAATAATAATTCGCATAAAATTGACATCAACGTAAAAAACAAAACATACTTTGTTGGCACAATTGAAGCATTATAAAATACACTACCCATCAAACAGCACAACATGGAAAGATGTTCAAATGTTAAACATGTATAATTCTGAATGGTAAATTAACACCCAATTCTATTACACAGAAGGTAATCACACAGAGCTGGTAGGCAACATTTGCTACTGCTCTGTAGCAGCAGCCTGGGCAATACATATGTATTCCTGCAGTGCAAGTTGAACACTGAATGACATGGAGACTGATACCCCCCTCAGTCTGAAAGGCAGATGCTGTGTGATGGTGTTATGCTCTGCCACTTGCCTTCATTGGTGGTTCAACAAAGGTTTGTCCCGGCAATAGTGCAGGACAGAGTCAAGTAGCTGTCAGGTCAGTGGATTGGTCTTAGCCCAATCAAAGTAATCACCTACCAGCCCATTGTACATACAGACTAATTAATGTGTTGCATGCTTTGTGGTGCAGCCGGCCTTAGAGTCACATAAATTACCTGCCACTGTAAAAAGCAGTAGCATCTGTCACCCGAATCTGTAGGCGGTAGGACTGCTTAAAAAGCAGTGGCCTACTTCCTAAATCTGTAGGGTTGGCAAGTATGTCTTCACTGTGATTCCACATGACTGTGCTTGCAAATACATTGAGCAAAGTCCAATGTTCTGTACCGGGGCAAGTTTGTCCAAAAAATTGTAACATAATGAGAGGCTCGAAGAAGGTTCAAAGTTGACCCTTAACTGACCATACGCTCTTGTCTGGCCCTATAAACAAGTGGCACAAAACATTTCACAATAATATAAATTCCTATGCTCCTAAATCATCCAGAATCATAAATCATAAGTCCTTTTAAAGCAACTCAATGTTTCTATTTCTTCATAAAAGGCAGTGTGGATCCAGCAGGGATCGTAAAAAGCCAATGCATTTCAGACCCAAGTCTGTCTTCAGGGCTAAACACTGCCTGCTTTAAAAGTAATGCCCATATGGGCAGTCAAATCTTGGAAGTCGAATAAGATGGCATGATATATCTCTCGATTCTGGATAGATCTTGTCTTTCCAGATCTACAGACAGCATGTAGAAAGATTTTAAAATGTTCTACGTGTACAGTATATCCTCTTTCCTATAGGATTTCTTTCCCTGTACGCTCTGATGAATAATTTTGACTATATGTATTACCAAATATCTATACAACAGTCATTATCAGGTAATAAAGTGCTGCCCACCCCAGACCCCATTGAATATAACGAGAGGCTACCACTCGGTGCAGACAATATGCTTCTGTGATAATGGTGGCCATGACACAGCCTCACCCTCAAAAATGATATATGCCTGCGTATAAAGGGTTGACGCATCTTCTGAACCTGACAGAGACCCGAAGGAAGACTTGTGTGGAAAGCTAGGGGACAGCTGCGGAGTGCCCCACCTCAGGGTGACTGCCATGGTATGGGTTAGGCCAAGTTGCTAAGAGTGACGGAGGGCACCAAACTCCTTCCCCATGGCACCAGGAAACAAGGGGGCCAACCGGAGGCCTGTGCTTATTGGAACAGGACAGGAGCTGGTCAGAGAGACACGACAGTCTGTAACTGTCCTGGCAATGCCATCATCCCTCCCCAACAACCACAGATCATCCTCTGTGGGCACTTCGCCAGGAGATAGCACAGATCTGGACACCAAAGGAAGAGGTGGATACAGGTTGAAGGGCCGGGCTCCATCTTTGAGACATGCATGTGGGACTGCTAGCGAGGGCCGGTCTCAACGTTAGTGGGACAGGCAAATGGCATAGAGTGGAACACAGCAGAGGGTTGCAAAGATGGGTATGGCAGCAATTTAGGACAAAAACACCAACATGATGGAGGGGGAGAAGGAAGTGATAGATATGGGCATAGGACATTCTCAGATGGAGGGTGCAGGAGTGACCAAAGGTGACATTAATGCCATCCTGGAGGAAATTAGAAGAATGAGGACAGACATTGAGGTCAAAATGTCTGAGACAAGTGCTAAAGTTGAAGGAATGGAAGTGAGAATACAGGGCCTTGATGAAATTCCATCCTTGGTGGAGATTCTTGAAATCCAAATGGATGTGAGGATTTATGAGATGAAAAGGCAGAGTGAGGAATTACACCTTAATTTGGATGATATCAAAAATAGGGAATGGCTAAACAATGAAGATTCTTTGGAATGCAGGAAAGAGAGGAGGAATCCCCAGTTAATGAGATCCTCACTCTTTTGTTCAAAGGTGAGGAGGAGATGAGAGGCACTATTGACAGAGCCCACATACCTGGAAGTAGTGGAAGGGGTCCTAGATCAGTCCTAGGGAGGTTCCACTACTAATCTGTGAAGACTCCCATTCTTAATTAGGCAAAAAACATGGGACCACTCTTCTTTCAACCTACACCTTTGGTGTGGTGCATTGGGATGCATGTTAAGCTTCCATCCCCACCCAAAGGATTTAGGCTGAACAAAATATATTAGCGCTTGAGAAAATTGACTTGCGAGGCTGCAGAGGGTGAAGCAACATGCATAGAGGGGAAGACAAACAAAGTGTGTTGTAGCAGTTATGGAAACACAGGTAGGCCCCAGTATAGGGCACGAGGGACATTAAAGTTAAATAGTCAAAATATAGTGTAGAACAATGTGAACGTAGGCCCTGGTCCCAGTTGCGAGAAATACTGAAGCACTGCCATATTCGAATTGAGGCCTATTCTACCGCGTGCCATGGTGTAATTAGCAGCATAGCATGGCAATGAGTTTTCAATCAACTTCCCATCTCAAGCCCTAGCAGGAAAACCGAACATAGATGCATTCAGGACTGATAGATAGAAATACATTTTTATCATATTGCAGGCCTTCGAAACCAGGAAGAAATGTGAATGCGAGCATGGGCAGGGTTGCATCTGTCCTGAAGGACAATCCCATGGGAGCTGAGGCACAGGACTAGCTGCCAAAAGGCCTGTTCTAGATTCAGAGCATTCGTGTCCCCCCAGAATGATAGCCATCCCATTTGACCTTCCAGATGCCCACAATCAGAACACCTAAATCTATCAGAATTTGGCTGAGTATTGCGGTCCTCAAGAGGCCCAGGAGAAGCCCTGGGGTGGGCAGCTGATAAGGTGGGACCAAGGAGTGAAACATCCCATGATTTGTACTATGAGGAGTATGAGGTGATGCCAACAAATGTAGGCCTACAACAGGGAGACATGGTGGTGGCACCCATATGTTTGGGATCAAGAGAAGTCTTCCTTTATTCTAGAGGGCCACTTTGACGTCAGAGGTATCCACTGAGCTCATGTTAATGACCAGGTGCACACCATGTGACTAGGCCCATGGGGATTGTAACATTCCCAGAGGCCCGCCAATCAGGTAGCGGGAACCCTAGGTGATTAGGCAGGCGACCACATGTTAGGGGCGGGGTAGGCTAGAGTGTGACCAATCTGGTGGGAAGTACAGAGGAAGTACTGTTTACTGGCGTGCCGTGCTCTGTGGAAATTGCCTGGGATTAACATCAAGCATTTGTTTTGCCTGCACGGACGTTCGTGAATTGCCTCGCTCGACAGCAGGAGGAAGTCTTTTTCCTGAACACCTTGGACTGCCTGATCTAGTGGCACTAGAAGAAGGACTACTTTGGCTGGGCTCCGCCCTTGTGACGCCCACACCGCTTGGAAGCCTCCTACATTTACCCAGCAGGCAGCGCACTCGCGCGCGCACCGTGGGAAGTACAGAGGAAGTACTGTTTACTGGCGTGCCGTGCTCTGTGGAAATTGCCTGGGATTAACATCAAGCATTTGTTTTGCCTGCACAGACGTTCGTGAATTGCCTCGCTCGACAGCAGGAGGAAGTCTTTTTCCCGAACACCTTGGACTGCCTGATCTAGTGGCACTGGAAGGTGACTGTTCAATCTCCAGTATGCATAACGAGCATGCCTAGCACTCTAGCGGCCACGCGAGTACACTGTGCACTGAGTGTTCATGGGTGTTCATGGGATGTTTAGCCTAATATTCATCTCGTGATTTTATCGTGCACGCGAGATGTGCACTAACGTTGTATGTGGGTGGATGAATAAGCTAGTATATTGATTGGCTGTTTTTTTCTGTCCCTTTCTTTGGAAGGACTACTTTGGCTGGGCTCCGCCCTTGTGACGCCCACACCGCTTGGAAGCCTCCTACATTTACCCAGCAGGAAGCGCATTCGCGCGCGCACCGTGGGAAGTACAGAGGAAGTACTGTTTACTGTTCACTGTGCTGGCTACTGGGGGGGTAAGGTAGGTTGACTGCAATAATTGTAAAACCAAGGCGCTCTTTGGATTATTTGAGCACTGGGTAATCAGCTCCTTCTACTCGAGTTAATATGGTGAATGGTCTCCGTAGTGGGCGACAAATCCATAGTAAGATGAGCAATGATATGGTTGATACTATGTTAATACATGCAGATAATGAGGCAATGGTAGACTCTGAGAGTGAGGAGAACAACTCATCTAACAAGGTGGGAACGTCGGCATGTGTAGAAACCCTTGGCGATTTGACTGGTAAAATAACACAGCCTGACATCTTAATGGAAACCATGCCCGAGAATAAGTTTGATACCGCACTAATGACCTATAACCTCAAAGCAATGAATCATGACTCCGATAATGGCGTTCTGAGTGAAACCTCAGGAGATTATCCAAAGGGTGATTTATTAGCAAAGATGGGTATTTCCACCACTAAACCTCGATTCTCTGATGTTTCAATTATTGCACCTGCAATTGAGGCATTGTTGGACAGAAGGATGCGGTTCTCTAGAGGTCCCTCCACCCCAATTAAAGCCAATAAGTACTGTATGGAGGATGTATATGTCCATATTGATGCTGATCTAGAACCGAGCTTGAAGGACCAGGTGCATACCTTTTTTGACGACCAAATTGGTAACAATGAGGGGAATAAGGAACTTAAAAAGTTAGGGACCAGTTCTCCTTCAGAAATAAAAATCCCCTCTGAAGGGACTCCTAGGATGTCGGAATTTCTTCCGGCTTTGGTACCCTCCCCTGTTGAACCACAAATTACCTTGTCGGCCCTAGAAGCCGAGGCAGAACGTAACTTAATTGAGTCCTCTGATATTGGAGCTGAGTTTCCGGTATTGTCTAGAATCCTGAATCTTCTAGATAAAGGACATGATCAGACGCATGTCCAACTTGGATATTCACACAGTTTGTTAACTGACCTTCTTACAAAGGTCAACAGAATAGAGGGGTTATTGTTCACGTGTGATATGGTAGCGGCTCTCTCTAAAGGGAAACAAAGAGTGAGCAATAAAGCCTCCCAAACACCCGCTGACCCACGATTGGGATTCATGGCGGCAACTACTTTTGCTGCGGTTACGGCTGGTGATAGTACCAAAAATGATTTGCCTGTAGCAGCAGAAATAAAACATCTAACTGAGCTGGTATCGGCCAATGCAGAGGCCATACAACAAATAATAGCCAGTATAACAAGGGGCGATAGTAGTGAACAACTTTTGGACGTTCAGATGATTAATGATGATGTGATTGCTGTTCCGATTCCTTCGACACCTAACCTACCAAAAGAGGAACTTTTAGATAGTCCCTCAACTCTAACCAATTTGATTGATTTAGAAGATGAGGCTCAGTTAGGTCAGCAGGAATTGAGAACGCCGACGATTGAGGCACAGGTATATGAACCTGTCCTGTCAAGGAAACAGAAAAAAATGCTCCTGAGAGCTACAAAACGTAAAATAAATCAAGCAAAAAACCTAAAAACAAACAACCAGAAAATGACTCTTAAAGTTACTCTGGATTCATTGACGGTCGATCCAAAGAACTTGTCGCATGATGAAGAGAGGATTGATTTATCGCAACTGAATAAAGAGTCACGGGCAGAATTGAGCATTGACACCACATATAGTCCTCGCGATCCACAGCAATTGCCGAATAAACACAACACAGGAAGAGATTTGGGGGAGACGGCTGCGGGAGAGCAGGGTTGTTCGCCCAAACAAAAACAAACGGACTTGACAAAGTTCTTTCCTGCCTTATATATAAAGAAGGCCTCCAATAAAATCAAGGTAGCTGTGAATAAAAGCACGAAATAACAGTTGCGAATAAACTTACTATAAATAAATCTAAGATAAATAGTAAAGGACAGATGGACTTGGATCGGCCAGTGATGAATCAACCCCCCCCTACAGCGGGACCTTCGTATAGTGCTAACAAAGCTCCTGTATTTAGGGCAGCAACTGATGAGGGGGACGAACTTGAAGAGTTGGGTGCTTTGCAAGGAAAGCAAAGTATATACAGGGACCTCAATAGGTCAAAATTAGAATCATTGATTCAGAGTGATGAGGTCTACGCTGAATCCTACTCTAACGATCAAGTGGCAACAAAAGACGGAATGTTTCTAACCCCTGAGATGCCTTCTATTATGGGATGGGAAAGCAAACAAATAAACTCTTCCAAAACGAGCTTAAATCGCTCGGCGTTGCTTAAAGCCTTTCAAGAAATCCCAGCACTACGTACGATTAGAAGTAATGATATAGATTGGGTTCGTTTGGCTCACAATAATCCCACGCGGATGATATGTGGCTATCAGTCACACATCATCTTAAAACTGATTTGGGCTCAGTGTGAAGACCTGGAATTACTGGGATTACATCCTTGTCTCTTTAATACCAGTGAACTTGCTGAAATTTTAATTACGACTGTTCCGGATTCCCCGCAAATAGCTAATGCAGTGGGCTCCCTACCACTGATCAATGAGGAGGTGCTGAAACAATTTATGAACCTAGCAGCATCCCTTACGGGTATGATGAGTATGGGGGCTTTGACTGCACCTGCCCCGCATCCTAAATTAGGAGGCAAATAGGATGTAAATTTGGGGATTGGGATTTTCTCGTGGAACTCATGCGGAAGTGCTAATTTAAGGTCATGGAATGAGACATTAGATAGAGACAGTCGCCCTGGGATTTGTCTGATACAGGAAACTATGTGCATGGGTAACTTGGTCCTAGAAGGATTCGATGCTTATCTACAGCCTGCTAGAAGAGGTGATCAAGGCCGTCCTGCTGGAGGCCTTGCGATATTGATTGATAAGCAGTTAAAACTAGAATCCTCTATTGTGTGGGCTGATGAAGCTTTACTGGTGGTGGGAATTGTATACAAAATATCGTGGGTCAAGAGATTCTGATTGTTGACTTATATTGGAATGAGGTCGCAGTTTCGTTTGAAACAATCACTAATCGTCTGAACCATATTTTCGAACAGGCTGTGATTCAGAACCTAACCCTGAATGTAATCATTGGAGGTGACTTCAATTCCACCTGTGTAGTCATAGATAAGAATGGGAAAGAGGCTATACATGATGTAAAAAAAAAATCCCAGGCTAATGGTTTAAGGTGGTTGGAATTCTTTCTCCAATGGGACATTCAATGCGTCCCGTTCCTACCGGGGAGCGCCCATTATACCTGGGCAAGAGGTACCTGTGCGTCACTTATTGATTATATTTTTGTGTCTACTAGGCTCTTAGAATTAATGGACCCTATAGCGATTTGTAATGTTGGGAAGGGAGATCATTTATCCTTGAACTCTAACCTTAGATTAAATGTGACATTTTTTGATAATATTCCCATGCTTACTGCAATTGAATTTGATCGCGCAGGAGCCACAATTAAGTGGACTTCTAGCACGTGTAATGAAGTTACCGCCAAAATTGAAAATGATATCTTGATCAACAGGAGTTGTGTCTCTGGTGGTATCTCGGGGGTCATTGTTGAGATCCAGAATTCCATTAGAGTTGCATTTCATATAGCTTGTTTGATGAAATATAAGGCTACTAAGCCTATAATTACGCACCATCATCACTATAATTTAAAAGTAGTCGCTCTAAGGAAAGAGAAACGTACACTGCTTAGACAGCTTACTAAATCTAATGTTCCAAACGATGTTTTTAATGAAAGCAAAGCCCATATTAACACGACCTACAAAAGACACCTAAAACTAATGAGGTATGAATTGAGAAATAAGGATAATCAACATCTAATTACTTTATTATTAAAGAACAATACTAGACAGGTGTGGGCTACCATGCGATCCCTGTTTGCCAATACTGAGTCAATTGGAGAAGCGGCAATATCGGCAGTTGTCTGGATGGCGTATATTAAGGCTAAATTTACTAAACCTTCGGCTTTCTGCGGCCATAGGGATATTTTAATCTTTAGGCCTACCCGGTGTGGCTGCCCATGGTCGATAGAAGACATAACCATAATCATTAAGAAAACAAAAGGATCTAGAGCCCCAGGTCCGGATGGGATTCCACCGTGTCTTATTAAACTTAACCCGGACTTGTGGGCAAGAATGCTCAAAATAAAATTTGATGCGATTTACTGTTTGGGCTACATTCCTAGATCGTGGTGTATGGCTAATATCATACCTATCTACAAAAAGGGCCAATTGAATGATCCAGCCAATTATAGGCCGATAGCTTTGATGGATGCTGCAGCAAAGATCTTTACTAGTCTGCTACTCCAACAGATTAATCAGCATATCAGAAAGTTCAATCTTCTCTCGAAGTATCAGACTGGCTTCCGACGCCAAATGGGTTGTCAACTTAACGCGACACTCATTGCTCATGTATACCAACAAACTAGATCTTATAAGGCAGGACCGGTATACATGGCGTCACTGGATCTCACTGCTGCATTTGATTCGGTAATAAGACACACTTTATGGACAAAATTGACCAAATTTGGATTTCCTGAGCAGCTGGTGTCTATCATTGCTGCCCTTCATAAACAAACCACTTATCGAATTCGGTTGACTAGCAATGGGGCATTCACCGATATAATTCCCACTGAGATCGGACTGAAACAGGGATGTAACCTTGCTGCAGTCCTCTTTAATTTATATCTATTAGACTTGGACGAGCAATGGAGGGATGCCATCATTTTTCCAGTGAAACTGGGGGCAACTGTGCTAAATTGGTTGAGTTTTGAAGATGATTTGTTATTTTTTGATAGGACCCCCTCTGGGTTACAGTCAAAATTTGCCCTGTTTCATTCCTTTGCTAGCAAACATAATCTGGAGATCAATCTTAAAAAATCCTTCATAATAATGTTTATTGAAGGTCGGAAAAAAATGGCTAAATTTGAATGGGGACTGAATGGGATTGCTATTCCTGAATCCACTGCCATCCGCTATTTAGGCTACCAACTTGCTAGTTCGTACTCTTTGGAAGGATGGAAGATATTTCTGGCCGATAAGGCAAAAATGTTAACTATACAGATGAAAATGATTCATCATCGTCTGGGGAAATACTCTATGATCCCTATAATGAAATTTTATAATCAAAAGATTGAACCAATACTATTGTATGCTCTAGATATATGTTTGCTTGATGTGGAACCAATTCTTGACGTGATCCAAGGTAAAATGTGGAAAACTGTTTTGGGTCTGGCTCATTCGATCCCAAATGTTATTGTGTGTCATGAGATGGGCTTACTACCATTATCAGTGAAATGGCACTGGCGACTTCTCAGGCACTATGGTAAAATGCTAATGCCCCCTAAAGATTCACTCTATGAAGATCTAGAATCTATGATAAAGAAAGGATACCCTCCATCATTTCTAAAATATAAGAACAAGATGGAGGAGTTGCTATTTAGTGCCATGATCTCTCGGGATGAGTTGGTACTGTGCTTGCCCTCATGCAAACTTAAATACTTCAGATATCATTGGTGTTTATTGATTGATAAAATTAATGAATATCATACTTTTGGTGAATACGCAAAATTTACACGGCAGTGGGGACATCGGCCTATGTATCGGGCTATTTTTCCTTGCGAACGGGCCAGGAAGACGTAGTTGAGATTTCGCTTGAATCAGTTACTTACAAATGAGCTACTGATGTCATGGAAATCCTATAATAATTCACCTAATAATGGTCAATGTAGATTCTGCAATGATAATACCATGTTGGAAACATTGAAACATCTGACAGTTTACTGTGTGTATTTTGAATCTATTAGAACCCACATACTTGGTAAATATCTTTACACAGTATCTACCCTAAGCAGAGAGGCCCTCTGGCAAAGATGCATGGTAGGGATGAATCAAAGCCTCATTATTGGTTTAACAAATTTCTTAACAATTATTGAAAAAAAATTGTTAGAAAAGCTACCAACTGAAAGTGATGAACCATGAACTACTTATCAAGATGGCTTCACTAGAGGAAAATTATGTTTGTACTAATTTATGTACCAGCTTGGGTAGTGCTTTTCAAAGTTGTAGCCCTATGTATATGTTTTTGTGTGCAATTGGGATATGAAATGAAATGAAATGAATTGAGTGTTTCTTACCTCTGTCAAGATTCAAGTAGTGAACCCTGGACTTTTAATATGTGATGTTGATGTCTAAACCGGTCTAGTAATACTAGCGGTGGTCTGCTATGTTGATGTATAATCAATAGTTTTAGATTCTTAGGAATAATCTATGTAGAGATGTTGTCTGGGTTTGGATGTAAAGGAGGGTGCTTGTTATGACGTATGTGAATTATATGAGATATTATTGTCTTGTTTGTTATGTTTTTAAAAGAATTTTGTAAAGGTTTGTAAAACAAACCATAAACAATAAATAAAAAAAAAAAATAGAGGACTGGTAGTAGGTATATAGATGGTAGCCAATGAGGGTGGGGGATGAATGCTGGACGATGATTTGCTTTATAATAGTATGTCCTCTTTGAACTAAACCAGAGATCAGTGGACACTCTGCCACCCTTTTCCTTTTTGCATACAAAATAAATGTTTTCCCTGCAAAGAGGAGCACCAAGCGTTTTTCCTTAGAGTATTGTTTTCTCTCTGTGTGGTTGTCTGGAGTTCCGCATCACAAATTTAGTGACCCTGACATGAATCCAGACCCTCTGCAGGAATGGAGGACTCCTGGGTGCACATCCAGTGGGGCTCCTTGCACCTGCAGTGACCAGTCCCCTGTGCTAAAGAGGATAAAGAGCAATGGGATCCTTCCTGATTGGGGGAAGAAGACAGTGCTGAACGATTGAAAGGAAAATAGGAATAAGGATAGAGGCCCTTCATATTGAGTGGGCCTGGGATCTCTCTGCCCGATATAAATGGGGCGTGAGAACGAAAAGTAGTATTTTGGTGTTTTTATTGTTGTGTTGCAGTGTGGACCGAGGAGGAGTCTGGGTTTGTTTTTTATATATATATATATATATATATATATATATATATATATATATATATATATATTCAATGAAAAAACTTTGTTAAAAGGGACGTTATGGTTAAGTTGCGCTACTAAAAACCTATCAAATTCAGTAAAAAAACTTTGTTAAAGGGACATTATGGCTCAAAGTAAAACCGAAAAACCCCTGAAATTCGCCAGTTATGGTAAGATAAGCAACCATAACTCGCGCCACCGTGCACTGCTAACACTAACACCCAGGACATCAAAGATGACATCACAAATGTCATTGATGACATCACTGATGACATCACATGGCTGGCTCTCCCTTTTTTTCCTTTACTGACATATCTAAGCCACATAGTTTTCTTCAGTAACAGTTAGGAAGTAAAAATTGAAAAGGTACTATATTTGTAGACTTAGGGTCAAGTCATATCATATGAAACATATAAATAGCGGAAGACGCAGGCTTGAAAGAGAGCAATACTTTCTGTGCATGAAGATAATCATTAGAGTTATCAGCATTTTCTCATAGTTTTATTTTTATTACTATACCTTCCCTGTATATGCTCATATTTGAGTACATTTTACTCACACTCCTTTCCTTAGGGTTCACTGACATCATTTGATACACATACATACAGTAAGTAGCAGCTTTGAAACAGAGCAATCATTTCTCTGCATGAAGATAATCAGTTAGGTTATCAACTCTTTCTGCTACTACTTCTGCTTTTTTGCTTACATCTCTGTCCCTGTATATACTCATATTTGTATGTGTTGTTGTCTCTTTGTGTTTTGTCTGTATTAAGTGTAATTATGTATTAAGTGGGTTTTATTAGCTACTTAATACATGTTTCAAAGTACGCAAAACTCTAATAAGAAAGCAGTTATCATTTCATTATTCTACATGGCAAGATTATGAATATTGCACCTTCATCATGTATACTGCACACACTGCCTAGGTTTCTGCATGAGTTGCTTAGTATACTGGATAGAACTTCATAATAGAATGCTATTTATATCAATGCATTGCTTAATGCACTAATTAGCTCATGATATTTATTCAAATGATCCTTGACACTTTTTGGTCAACATTATAAGAATCCCTCCTACAGAGTACTAGCGGCTAGGAGCAACATACCAACCGTTATGGTGGTCTAATGCCTCGTTGTTGGAACAGCCTTCCGATTATCAGTGCGACCACAGTCCTTCTTTTATCATAAACCAGCACCCTGTGTAACGCAAAGGAACAGCGCGTGACTCAAGATGAACTTTTGCAGATCGACAGCAAAGACAAATGCAAATCGCTGAATATTCTCTAAACATTTGATGTCAAATAAATGTACTTTACGAAATGTACAATCTTGCTGTTTGCTTTTAAATCACAGTTTCATATTCCGAATTGTGGCGCGCTGTGTTGTGAGATGATCTGTGTTGTTTTCCGGATTCTGTATGAAGTCGCGTAGGAGCAGTGTTGGCAACTCCTTAGTAAGAAAAGTAGCTTTTGGCCGTCATAAAAGTAGCTAGAAGTAGCTAAATGACATCATAACCTAATTTGCATAATTCACCAGGTGCATGATGGGTGATTGCTGAGGGCATGGTTGTTATAGCCTCTCATTGAGCTCACCCCTTTTTTGTAATGAAAGTCACGAATGCACAGATGCAAACTCATTACATCCATATGCATACATTCACATGCAAATGCACTAATATTTAAATAAACCCCACAATGATTAGGTTGTTCTGTTGTCGCTTCTTAAACGTGTACTGCCATTTTTAATATACTAGTATTTTATAATCCATAATGCCTCGTTGTTGGAACAGCCTTCCGATTATCAGTGCGACCATAGTGCTTCTTTTATCAAAAACCAAAACCCTGTGTAGCGCAAAGGAACAGCGTGTGAGTCAAGATGAACTTTTGCGGATCGACAGCAAAGACAAATGCAAATCGCTGAATATTCTCTAAACATTTGATGTCAAATAAATGTACTTTACGAAATGTACAATCTTGCTGTTTGCTTTTAAATCACAGTTTCATATTCCGAATTGTGGCGCGCTGTGTTGTGAGATGATGTGTGTTGTTTTCCAGGTTCTGTGTAAAGTCGCGTAGGACTGGAGATGACTGGGCGCGTTTGGCTACGCACACTGTAACGTCACGGAGAGAGACGGGGAATATGAATGCTTTGATAATGTCAGACTTAGCGGTGGGAGATATGATTTAGTGTCGCAAAAACAGGTCAGCCAGGTTGATGGTGCAAGTGATAGGATTATCACATAATGTCGGCGCACAGCAGCCTGATTTATCGTTTGTTTAGTGGACAAAAAGTCGGGTAAGGCCCATAGGAAATTGTAATGTCAGTGGACATAAGGAGGGTTCTTAGAACACTTTCAACCTGACAACGAACAATACGAACAGCGTTCTCAGAACACCCCCATTTTGTTTAATTGCAAACATTTCAGCACTGCAAGTGTTCTTAGAACACATTCAACTTGCCAGAGTACAATACGGACAGCGTCCGCAGGACACCTCCATTTTATTTATGTACCAACATTTAAGGACACCGCGAGTGTTCTTAGCTCAATTTTAGCTTGCTTACGAACAAAACGGACACATACTCCGACCTTGGAACACCCCACCATTTAGTTTATATAGAAAATTTCAACAACCGCTGTGTTGTCCGCAGACAAATCGAACACAACAAAAGCGTCTAGCACATTAAAAAAACAGAACATTGCACCTATCTCATACTCCCCCACCTTCCCCAAACACTCTTACACACCAACACACTCCACTAAATACAATTTTTAATCCAAGTACCACCGCGCTGTCCGCGGTCGTCGGCGAATGCAAGATGGCGGGCGCCACAAAAAATCTGACGCGCTTCACGCACCACGCCGTCCAATCAGGGAACACATTGCATGTCCGCGGACATCACGCAAGCCGCTTGGCCAATCGGGGCTCTGTCCGCGGAGCGAACAGGGAAGTCCGTCCGCGGAGCGAACGGAGATATCACTAATTGTTTGCCTTACATTTTGGTCATTTTAAAAAGAACTACTGGACGGATTTACACCAAATTTGCAAAAGCATGCTTTTGGGACCAAGCCCACGCTCCTGCCGCATATTTGGTGTAAATCCGTCCAGCGGTATGGGCTGTAGGCGTGCGCAAAGTTTTTTCCCATTATGTCTATGGGAAAAAACAAAAGTTTTGGGACCCCCCATATAACTTTGCCTCCCCTGTATCAAACCTCTCCAAACTTTGCAAAGAAATTCAGAGTGGGCCATATACTTTATTTGCAAAGTTTGGTGAGGATTCGTCCAGAGGGAGCGAAGTTATAAGCCACCCAAAAAAAGCTCTTCCTATGAAAACACCAACTTAACCATAACTACATGGACGCTACCGCGTCCATGTAATATATATATATATATATATATATATATATATATATATATATATATATATATATATATATATATATATATATATATATATATATATATATATATATATATATATGTATTGAAGTAGAGTGGAATGGAAATGGAAATGAGCAGTGTGAGGGCATGAGGAGTGTAGTGGCGTGCAATAATAGAGCGGTGTGTGAGTGTGTGTCCGGGTGTGTGGCATAACTGAGGGGGAATTTGGGGTATTGCAAACAGGAAAAGGGGTGGGGTACCGGGACAACAAGGCACCGCTGAATCGGAGCCTGAGTAAGTAAGATGTTATATAACATCTGAATAGTTGCCTAAATTAAAAAGCCCACAAACACATTGGAGTATATGTGCACAGCTCTTCCACTGTATACAGAGAAGATTATGAAGTATCATAAGAAGTGGGTGGCCGAAACGAGAGGGGTCATGTTTAAACCATGGCCGGAACACGAAATACACTGCGAAGGAGCCAAGATCTGAACATTCCTGGCAGCAAAATATAAGGGGAAGAAATTGAAGAACAGAAAGGAGGTGTTGGAGTTATGGAAAATATTGGAAGACTTAGAAGATGCCCCTTTGACCCTTCAAAGGCAGCTATCAGGCCACCTTTAACGTGTGTCCCAACCACACCCACCGCCCCGGTTTTTCAGGAGCACACTGCACCAGCGGCCACAATTCAAGTAGCGCAGCCTCCCCCATTAGGATGCTTCCCTACACGTGCAGCACCAGGGTACACAAATCCTTCCTATGTCCCGCTGCCCGCCACCGCTCCTCCTCCTCCTTTGTCATTGGCACAGTATCAGGATCTCCCAAACCCTGTAGCGTCTGCAGCCACTTGAGCTTAAGAACAGAGGGAACAAGAGCAGAAGCTGCAGGAAGAGTTAGAAGAAGCATTCAGGAGGACAGTGGAAGATTTAGAGAAACTGAAATTGGATAGAGGGGATTGGCAACAAGCACCGGTTGAATTAGATTAGTGGGTAGTGGGGCCATTTTGTTTAGAATCGACAGCATGGCGATCAAAGATGTGCATGTGGAGAAGGAAAATAGTGCACAGCAGTCTGGTAATATGCATGGTGGAAGGCAACAGTCAGGAGCATTAGATTATGGGTCAGGTCAGTCTGATGCCGACCAAAATAATTTGACAAAGATACTACCGGCCTTCACAGCGGAGTCGGAAAGTGAATTTAAGCATTCAAGATACAGACAGCAGGCATTACTTTGGCTCTGGGCGATATGAACCGCTTGTTCGCCACAGCATTGGGAGATCAGGCCAATGACATCTGTGTCAAAGCAGGGTACCCTAGGGTATGGCTAGGGGATGACAGTCATGATGGAGCCCATTTTTATAGCTGCATGGCCTGAGTGTAGGCAGCACTATAGCGTGCATACCCTGACATGCCTGATCTCCATTCCATAATGCAACTAACCATGCAGGGTGATGAGGACCTGGCCCAATATATATTATAGATACAAGAGTTGTGGAGGGCAGAAATGGGGGAACCATGGGATCGATCAATTGTGTTTTTCTATTTCATGGTTAAGAAGAGGCTCCCAAGGAAGTGCACAAAGAACTCAACAAGATGGTGGCGATTGAAGTGAAGGGGTGGTCGGAGATAAAGTCTATAATTGTGCACCAATGTAAACATTTAAAAGAGAAGGCAAAGGAAACATCCCAGAGAGTGCAGATAGAGGAACCAAAACAAATCCAGAAGAATCTGGTGAGGGAGCAGAGGGAGTTTAGTAGCTGTGCCTACATAAAGACAGACAGAACAGCAGGTGATTGTGGGAAAGGTACGGAAAGCCCCCACATGGGGACGGTGATACAACTGGAACAGTGGGTATCAGCCACCCTGTATGGGGTGGGCCCCAGGAGGGTATCCCAAGGGGAAAGAAGGGGTTGTGGAACCCGGGGAGGAAGAGACGGTTTTGTGGGAATGGGCCAGAGGAGAGGAAACATGGAGCAGTGTTGGACATGTGGGAGAATCGGTCATTTCTCACGGGAGTGTAGAAGCAGCCAAGCGCTGCATACAACCAGAAAATGCAACAATACGTCCAAGGCGCCCCACCCCGTATCCACAGCCATATGCCAAAAAGCCCTGCATGGGGCACCACTGCCCATGTCCTCACCTGCTCCCCCACCACAGTTCCCACAGCTGCAAGCACCAGCGTCCAGTGGTACACTAGCACATGTGATACACCCTCAGCAGCCCCAGTCCCAACTACCCAACAACTATGCAGTGCCTCATGGCACAGTAACGAACTACCAGGGGGCCAGTATGGTTGGAACAAACCCTTACGTCTCTCCAGGGATGAACACTTACCCAGATTGGGACAGCCCACAGAGAACCTTAGCCTGTACAGTCCTGTCAGTCACTGCCAACCCAGAAGAGGAACCACTGGTGGGCATGGAGATAGAAAGCAAACCATTAATTTTCATGGTAGAGATAGGTGCAACAGAATCATGTATTCGAGAAGGGCCTTTCCCTTTGTCAGGTGAGATAATGGGCATGCAGCAATTGTCTTAGGGCAATAAAATAGGTTCCATTCACGGACAAACTACCTATTAAGGTTGGTAACAGGGTAGTACAAGCCCCATTGTTATTTTTAACTGTGTCCCCTGTTAACATATTGGGCAGAGATATGTTGAGTAAATTAAACACGACCATCGCATTCACTGGAGGAGGGGTAGTGTGTTCCATCCTAGGTATATGATATGCAAGGGCAATGTTAATTGCACACTGTGCAGAGGAAGAAATGTGAGATGGACAACTTTTGGATGATTTTTCAAAGTGTGCTATTTTATTAAATCATAAGTTTCAACAAACGCCTCATTTTTCCTACCCTGACAAGGATTCTCAAACTAAATGAAACACTCTAATAAGGAATATCTGGCCCTCCCATGTACACATAGAATACACAAAGAAAATATATGGCAACAACAATGTCAATGTCTTGGTAATCTGGGCAATATCCCATCCCCTGGTTTCAAGTTAGTTTCAGTTTCAGTGTTCAACAAAAAAAACAGGAAATCCGTGTTCACAATAACGTTTCAGTTCAGATCTTGGCTCCTTCACAGTGTCAAAAGAAAATGCAGTCAACCAATGTTCAACCAATAGAAAAGTCTCTCTTTTACCTTTAACAATGTTTTTTTCACTCCGGTAAATAGCATCTAGGATGTTCCAGGTCAAGGTGCTTTGCCACAATTTATAAATGCCAAAGAAGAATTACAGTTCCTTGTCAAATTCAATGCAATACAATACAACTTCCGGCACGGTTAAAGGAATCACAGCTTTTGGCAATATTTCTTAGACTTCTTTAAAATGATGTAAGTCACAGTTTATATCTTTGTCAGGTTAACTTCACAGCACTTCTTAAACTTCATCATGTGGGCTTACTCGCCTGCTCCATAGTGTTTCACATTCAATTGTGCGTCTC
Organism: Ambystoma mexicanum; assembly: GCF_040938575.1. Classification (NCBI taxonomy): domain Eukaryota; kingdom Metazoa; phylum Chordata; class Amphibia; order Caudata; family Ambystomatidae; genus Ambystoma; species Ambystoma mexicanum. The sequence goes on along the minus strand of NC_090923.1, from coordinate 409,314,914 downwards.
AAATATTGAATCTACTGACAACACGATGTATTTACACAACTTCAGCAATGTGTCTCTTTGTGACTTTGAACAACTTTTCAGAAAAGATAAAATTTACTTTAGTGCACCTCAACACCTTCAAGTAACCAAGGCACTCTTCTTCTGACCATTCACTAACAGAAGAGCAGCCTCTTTGCCACTTGTGTCTGTCTTTCAGCAAACAAAACAACCAAAATGCCTTTAGGGATAAAATTCTACCTTCCCTCTTCTTGGCTTTCGCAATTTGAATTAGAACAACTTTCAGATAACAGTCCCAATCAACAAGCTTGCCTTTCCCAATCTTGCATTTGTCTCTGTGTTTCCTGCCAACCAGAGGAGTTTAACCATAAACCTTGTTTTCAGTTTTCTTTTGCATTAGGCAATGCTTGTACACCTTTGGTTTGGGCAATGTTGATATCCCTTTTGCTCTAGAACAATACTTGCACCACTCTTTGGCTTGGGAAAGGTTTGATTCACTCTTGGCTTGGGCACACTGTTTCACTCGTAATGCTTGCTCTCCATAACTCATGCAATTTAATATTCAAGCACTTACCTCAGTGTTAATTTGTACTTCAACAGCTTTGTATTTGATTCGTAGGTTCACCTTCACCTTAGAATCACGTGTAGGTACACACGACCCTTCTTTGATCTGTTTTCAAAGGTCTGTTTGTTTAATTAATGTATTTCAAGGTTTTTCACTCTTGCGCCAATAAAGGCAATAAAGTTCACTCATACATGAGTGCTATTTTTTACTCTACCTATTGTTCAGAAATTAGCGGTCGCGTTAAGATAGCTTCCACTCCTACACGAGTGATTCCACTGGATACTGTTGCCAGCCATTGTACGCGCAAGGGACCAGCATGCTCGGTAACATCCACTGGCTTCTATCTTGCTCCCTTTGCCTGCCACAGGGCTTTGGCTGCTTCTGGCTTTTCTCTGTCACACCCCCCTCTTCGGTAACAATGTTTACAGTCCTGCCGCAACTTTAAGGAGGTCCTCTCGCTCCTGAGACCCTCATCACGACTCCTTTCAGCCACTGGCTCCTGCTCACTGCAAACAGGTTCACATGGGTAAAAGCAGTCTTCTTTCATGCCTTCTGCTGTGCACCCACTGTACTTCAGATTTTGGGGAATCAGGATCGTCACCGAACAGGCACTTGAAATCTGCATGGTTAAAGTTCTGGTGTCCCTTCTGTTCACCGACTCCTTCTTGGATTGCCAAAACTATGCTCTGCTTCTGCTGCTGCTAGTACTGCGATCACTGACTTCATAAATCCATCTCCTTCTACACCTAATGTCCTGCACCTGAGGGGTCCTTTTAAGCTTCTCTGCTTCCTTCAGGTGTGGGTCATTAAGCTTAACAGGCTGATCTGTACTGCAAAAGCCACCTTCCTTGTCTCAGTACTCATGGAATTATGGGACAAATTTAGGTTTTCTTGTCAACTTTCAATTTCTAAATGCATAGTTATTTTTAGAGTACATTCATTTAAAGCGGAAGAATTTAAATGTGCTTGAAAAGAGGTAGACAGTTTGATTAAACCAATATTTATAGTTTCTCTTTCACTATAACCTTTGGGAGAGAAAAGTGATTTTTGATCTTGAAAGTCGCAAATGATCTTTCTTTTCTTGGGATATGTATAGATGTCATACCATCTTTACCCATATCCACAGGCTTGATAGGTGGTTCCAATACATCATAACAACAATAATCTATTACATGCTTTGGCACCTTTAAAAGGTTCTTTCCTTTCCAGGATTAATAATGTGTCTCATTCCAGTGGATCTCCTTACTTCTCTGGGCCTTGTCTCCACCCAGGTAATCCTTCCGTAGTGTACTAACCACAAGGTTAGGATAAGGAAGCATCTGCCTTTCCCTTGCCACCTGGGTGGAGACTTGAGGCAGGGTTTTAGTGATTGATCTGCAGGAGTCATCACAAAACGTGTTAGGGCACGAAGCAGCAACTACGGGAACAATAGTGCACACAGATCTGTTCATGTACAGAGATACAGTATTGCTGAATGCAGTGCCAAATGTGGCCAAACAGTCTTGGAGAGTGCCATCAGAGTTATTGTTTAGACCAGCACAGACCCAAGAGCATATTGCAGGGATCATCATTAAATTTGATTTAGAAGGTTCTGTGGTGTCAAAAAATAAGATTGTCCTGATAGCGACAGATGCTCAGGGAGGAGAATGGCGCACAGTTCTGTGCATTGACCCAGACCAGCCACTAAGGGGAGTTACAGAGAGTGACTTATTTGAATACATGGACAATGACGGGGAAATAATATTTTCAGTTTGTGTACCATGCAAAATAATGGTGCAAAATCGATACGTTCCATGTCCCATGTTACTAGTAGGGAATGTCCCACCCTTTGGCTAAGGTGATCTAGCACAAGTACCTGACAGTTTATGGACAAGGAATCCCCACAATGTAGAGCTCCTACGAAGTGTCACACCAATACAGATCATTCTCAAATTAGGCAAGGTATTTCCCAGAGTTCAACAGGACCCATTGTCCAAAGAGGCAGAGGAGGGAATACATGACACCATCACGGCTTTGCTACACCAAGGCATCATTGTGCCATCAAATTCTCCCTGTAACACGGCTATATACCCTGTCAAAAAATCAAAGGGATCGAGTTGGAGGATGATTCAGGATTTACACCCGCTAAACAGTTAGTACAAGATAGGTGAAAAATACAAACGGGAGAAGACAAACATAGTGTGCTGTAGCAGTTATGGACACGTAGGTAGGTCCCATTATAGGTCACAAGTGATATTAAAGTACAATAGTCGAAATATAGTGTATAACTGTAAACATAGGACCTGTCCCAGTGGTGTGAAATACTGAAGCACCGCCATATTCTAATTGAGGCCTAGTCTGCCATAGGCGATGGTGAAAGTAGAAGAGTAGAATGGCAATGAGTTTAGATCACCTTCCCATCCCAAACCCCAGCAGGGCAACCAAACATAGAGAAATACAATTGTATCATGTTTCAGACCTGAGAAACCAGAAAGGAATGAGATTGGACGAGCATGGGCAGGGTTGCACCCAGTGCAGGATTATCCATTAGGCCAAGTAGGCACTGGCCTATGGGCTGCACTTTTTTAGGGGCCCTACGACAACGAATCAAAATAAAGCAGCGCAGAATATTAAAAACTTATCAGGAGATCATTTGCACGGGAGGGGCCATATTTTGACTGCCTAGGACCTCCACAGGGTTTAATTTGGCACTGGTTGTGCCCGTCCCGAAGGACAAACACATGGGAGCCAGGGCAGAGGTCTTGAGCTGTCAAAAGATCTGGTCTAGATTTAGAGCATTAGTGCCCCCCAGCATGATGGACATCTCATTTGAACTGCCAGATGCCCACAAGCAGAACACTTAAATCTATCAGGATTTGGCTGGGTACCGTGGTCCTCGAGGGGCCCAGGAGAAGAAATGGGGAGAGGCAGCTGATAACGGGGGAGCAAGGAGTGAAACATCCCGAGATTTGTACCGTGAGGAGCAAGAGGTGATGCCAACAAATGTAGGCCCATGCCGGGGAGACATAGTGGGGGTGTGGGTATGTCTGGGATCAAGAGAAGCGCTCCTTTATTCTAGTGAGCCAATTTGACCTCTGGGGTATTCACTTAGCTCATGTTAACAGCCAGGTGCAAACCATGTGACTAGGCCCATGGGGAGGCTAACATTTCTAGGGGCCCGCTAATCAGATAGCGGGAACCCAATGTGATGGCGCAGGAGACTATGTGTTAGGAGACAGGGGTAGGCTAGAGTGTGACCAATAGATTGAGGGATTATAGGGGACTGGCAGTATGTATATAGGTGGTAGCCATGAGGGTGGGGGATGAATACTTTATACTGTGTGCATCACAAGTGATGAGGATTTGCTTTATAATGGCATGCCTCCTTTGAACTAACCCTTAGCTCCATGGCACCCTCTGTCATCCTTTTTCCTTCTTGCATACAAATCAAAATTGTTTTCCTTGCGAAGCGGTACACAGAGATGTGTGCCTTGTCTGGAGACAAACAATGTACTCCCCTCACACAATAGCTGAGACTTTAGGGAGTTAAATAAGGATGGGGATAACCTTTCTCTCTGTTGTTTGAATGTGAAGGGATGCAAAGTCACTGAAGACAACCTTCGGAGAGTCTCTAAGGAGCTGACAAAGGAGGGTCATAAACCAGCACGAATGATGAATCAACAGAGAAATGGCGTTTCAGAAAAGGAACGGGCCAAGACCGATAGAGAATTCCAGGATGTAAGAAATGTAAATAGCTAACCGCACCCTCCCCAGGAAAAGAAGGAAGAGTAAGATTGTGAGGATCACCCAAGGGAAAGGTAAGTCATTATTTTATGTGCTGGTTTCAAATGTGTGGGAGCAGAGGGAAGGTTTATGAAAGGCACGTCGCAGGACTCTACCACTCCTAGACTGGAGAGGGATGCTGTCACTGGTGGTACACCAAACTGAACCCAGCGGTCGGGGAGTAAGTTGAGAGACTGATTTGCCGAATGGGCATTCAACCTGGAGTGTGGGTTGAGTGGAAGTACAGTTAATTGTAGGGAAAATGGTTACCGTGATCCATGTTTTTGGTTTCAGGGCTCAACAGGGCCCAGATATGGCCACCTTCATTGATATGATGGGGGATGGAAGAAAGACTTACCCATATGGTTCGGACCTGCAGAGAAAGGAGGTGGGCGCAGGGATGAATGCTTTTAGGAAATGGGAGGTGGGAGGATGTTGGATTTTATGTTTCTTGTTTCATTTTTAAATGTCTGTTAATTGTACATCCTACCCCTTTCCTGAGTGGCCTAAGAGGTGCAGGTGGCTGGCGGCAGGGGAGAATATGATATCATAGAGATCGTGAATGCGAATGCACCCTTCTAGTAATGACTGATTTGCGGTTTCACCTGAGAATGAGCACATTAAATGTTAAAGGTCTAATCTATCCTTTTAAAAGGTTATTAGTGGAAAGGGAATTTAAGGCATTGGACCTGGATATCCTCTGTGTCCAAGAAACACACTTAGTGAAAGGCTCTGAACCACCTGTTATAGACGGGGCTATAGAGTGGGTCAAGACCATGTTGATATCTCCTCTCACTATAATAACTTCCTCCATAAACTTCTTCAGACACCGTCCCACTACCTCCCAAAAGGCAGTCTGGCCATAATTGGGGCAGTACATTGATGCGATGTCAGATTAGCATCTTGGTCATCTTTGCCGCCATGCACATTATATAGCAGATAGTATCAAGGACGGTGAATGTCATAGGGATGGAGTAGGGTTTCCTGAGGCAGGACAGGAGTGACATTACAGAAGAATTCTGAAAATACTATACACTTCTGTAAACCTCTGAGTGGAATGGGGATACTGAACAGATAAAGACACTTCTTGATGGATTGATTCTCCCTACAGTGGTCCCAAGAGTGCTTTTCTGCTAGCCTCACCTATCACATCTGAGGAGGTCATAGCAAACATAAAAGACATGAAAGGTGGAAAATCCCTGTGTGAGGACGGGTTCATCATCAGATTTTATTAATCAATCCGCTCCCTGGCAGCCCCTACACTAGCCAAGCTGTTTAATAAAGTTCTAGAGGGAGACCAAGATTGAGCCTTGGGTGATTATTACGGTTATTCCCATAGAAGGGAAAGACTTACCAAAGTGCATAGCTTATAGACCTATTTCACTTCTGAACACAGATGTGAAGATCCTGGCTAAAATTTTTGGAAATAGGCTTGAAACAATCTTTCCAACAGTCAGACTCAGTGGCCAAGTGGAGTTTCTCAGAGGGGAACCGGGATCCCATAGTATCAGAAAAAGCCTAGAGCTTATATTCCTCTCCCAGAAATGGAAAGAGGAGGCATGCCTAGTCTCACTAGATGCAGAGAACGCATTAGATATGGTATAGTGGGTTTTTATGATCATAGTTTTGGAGAAGTTGTTCTTTGGGATAAGGTTTAGAACATAGGTAGCAATGCACAGTGATGATCTAACGGCAAAGGCGACAGTCATTGGGGTTGTGTCCATGGGTTTCTCTTTACATAGGGGCACCAGACAGGGCTGTCCCCTGTCCCCTCTTCTTTTTGCCTTGGTAATTGAGCCCTTAGCGGCAACAATCAGAGATAACCCTGTTATTAGGGTCATTGACTGTGTCAGAGTGTAGTCTTTTTTTAGTATTCCATAGTGTTCTTTTTACGCAGAATACTATATTAAAACTATTCAGTGTGCTGAATACGAGTCGATTACTAACAGAATACAAAACAAATACTTGTTTCTAGTCTTTTAGTATTGAATACAACATTACCACTATTGACCACCACTGAGAAGAAAAAAAAATATGAAAAGAAGATCTTTCATTTTGGTGAGGGATATTCTGTGCTATTTGGCCGACCTTGTGAGAAATGGTGATAACCTTAAAGGTCTATGGAACCCTGGCTGGACTTAGGATAAACCACACCAAGCTGTATATCCTCCCGATAGGTAATATGATGGCAACCTCTGAGATAAAACTGGATCTGCATGGAATGTCTCTAGTAAATAACACAATAACATATTTGAGTGTTAAGGTACCAAAGAACCCGATTGCCCTGTACTGAGTTAACTATGATCCCATAGTGGATACTTTCAAATGAGATATGGGAAGATGGTCTGACCTTAGACTCTTCTAGAGGGTGACAGCAGTCAAGATGAATGTCTTTTGTGTTAACTTTTACTCCCACACTCCTCCCAGAATCCTTTTTAAAGGAAATTGATGGTATATGTTACAAATTCATTTGGAGATCGAAGAGGGCCCGAGTGGGCCATACGAACCCGACTCTCCCTAAAGAGGAGTGAGGATCTGTATTTTCTGATGTCTGCCAAAACTATAAAGCAGCCCAGCTTAGCGTTATTTTGAAACACATATGAGATCAAGAAGACTGTGTTAACCATCAAACAATAAGGTCAGCAAATTAGTGTGGGTACCTAGGTCAATCATACCCCAAGAAGTCTGAGAGCACCCTACCATAGGAATCATCTGGGCCTCTGAAAACAGAATAGAATGAACAGTTATTTATCCTCCCGGCTCTCTCCCTTGAGATCCTTCTGGGGTGCACGCTTTGAAACGGGCCACTTGGACTCTTGACATACTCAGAGATGGTTAGACCTAGGGCGTGTGAGAGTGGGAAACTTTAAAGGATTTGAGGAGGTGCAGGAAATGCTAGGAAGGAAAGTATATGAATCTTAGAATACCTCAGACTTAAGGGAGTTGTACCTGCTCCTAGGTGGAAAGCAAAATTAGTCGGGGAACTCACACTATTTGAGAAGACCATTAACACTGCACAGTCCAGAAAAGGGATCATCTTTAAATTGTACTGATTGCTGGTCATGTACCATGCTCCCTGGTTCGCTTTATCCCATTGTCACTCTCAGATGTATTTCTTAGCCCGTGTTGCCACTCCAAGATGGCGCACACATAGCTATCGCATACTTAAGGCTCATAAAGCAGAGAGAGCAGCTTCTGCTGATACCTTAGGATCATAAATGTCATGCTGATAAAGGTATAGAAGTGCTGGTGATTTTGGCCCTGTACTATGGACTTCACATATATCACAGAGTACATCTAAACAAGTAAGCATTCTGGGTTAGAGATCTGCCTGCAGTGCCGCGGTGCCATGATTTTATTTCAATCATGTTTGTTGATTGCTATCCCCTATTCACGGTATTGGTTGCTGTGTGAGTGCTTTTCATTGCAGCTACTCAGTCATGCCACCCATAGATGGAAGGACCCTGGAGACTGTACAGACCAATGGGTACTGTGAAAGGTAATGTGCATGTGAGTACAGTCACATTATACCATAAAAGGTGTCATTTGCACAAACCTCACGTTGAGGATTTGGTGTACTAAACTATGTTTGGATCACACATTTGTGGGTTAATATTGTTCTGTTCAGATTTTCATTTTGTTATTGGCTATTATGAGTTACACCAACAGAGGACAATGTGATTGAGGGTTTCCATGGGGTTGAGTTTTTGGTTTCGTGTGTTGCAGATGCGCACTTTATTTGCTGCTGTTTTCAATATGGTGAGCGTACATTATTTACAAGTTATGCATGTTATTCTGCACAGGTCCCATCCACGACTGACCCTGACAAAGGCTGCCTTATATAGTGGGCAAAGCCAAAACGGCTTGGTTTCTTATGTCATCAGATTGCATCAAATCCTGGCTCTTTGAACTGTTGTACTTATTTTGAAACCCTTATTGTATAATAGGCTAGTTTACATGCTTTTGTACCTACCAGTGGTTTTTGAAACTTTACATATTGGTGCAATCCATATGTAATTGTCATTATTATTATTATCTTTATTGTTTTTGGTTTGTATAAACCTTTACAAAAATTATCAGCAAGAATACAGTAAAAGATTACAAAAGTACAAAGCATGTTGTATAAAAACAGTAACAGACAAACATACACAATTTCACATTAGTACACTTAATTCCAAATAACAGATAAAACTTGAATTGCCAATAGCAGATAAAAACACCTTGTCCATACTTTATTGAGAATATTATTGAACCAAAACATCACTACCAAAGTATTTAAAATTTCTTGCCAATTGCATTACGACACTTAAACATGGCATAGACATATTCATACTAAATCACATATGATTCTCAAATATTCTTTAATACGTATTTTTAAAACCGTGGTGTTACCATGGAGCATCTCATACCACAGATTAGCTCTATTCACGTTAGAGATGTCATTTACAAAAGCTGAGAAGTATTCAATTCTGTGTTTCAAGAGTTCCGGACAGATCAATAACAAATGCATTAACGATTCGATAACCCCATTTACCTTACAGTGTCTACAAAACTTAATTTCCATGTCATTTCTGTTCCTTATATTCTGCATTTCAAAAGTGTTTAAAACATTAAAACAAAATCTCATGGTCACGTTTCTAAAGACTCTAGATGGGTATTTTTCAATATATTTCTCGGGAGCTGGTTTTCACTTCCAAAAAGATATTGCTTGTGAATACAAATGAGAATTTAAGATCACCACATTATTTTCCAACCACTCTGATGCTTTTAACAGTTCTTTGACCTTACCCAGATTCTTTATAAGAATCTCCATTGATAAACCTAGATCACATAATATTTTGGCGCATTCTCTTTTAAGATCGGACATGAGTACACCTTCTATATCTGTCCCCAAAAAATAGTACAATATGTTTATGTCGGACACAAGACATTTAGGTAGTAGCGATAGCTTCTTCCAATACATGATACTCTTTAGAGAGGGCAGGCCCAACTCATAACCTAACATTTCCATTGGTATACATTTAGGAATGTGACTTAAGAACTTTCGCCACACTTGTGCTTCGATTATTTTCAAAAAAGGTACCAAATCTTCTGAACAAAACTCAAAACCATATGACAAATGTGGGATTGCTTTTGTGCGATAGAATAGTATACATGGGATTAATGTAAATCTCCCGTATCTTCTCTCCACTATTTTCATCTGATTAGCAATAAAAGATGCTCTTAATTTAAGATTGTTTCTAATGAAGCCAAGTGTGTGTGTACTGGTATAGGTATAACCGAAGTATTTCAACACAGGTTGATTTTTTAACTTTACGCCGCCACAAGACACCGAAAAAGAATCTTGTTTTATAGATTTTGTACCTGTGTAGAATATTACTGTTTTATTTGGATTTATCAACAGTTTTCTATCTTTTATAAAGTCTACGAATGCTGCTATCGTTCTTTGCAAGCCAACCTTTGTTCCATCAAATAAAAGAAAATCGTCCGCATACGCGATCCATTTTATTCTAATCCAGGCTACGCCACTAGCATCCAAAAACGTTCCGGCTTTGGATACATAAAGGTTGAACAAAGTGGCTGCCAATCTACATCCGTGTCTTAAACCATTATGGGTCAGAATTTGTTCAGATAGTAATCCTCTGGTATTGAGTCGCATTTAATTGTCATTAGTGGGGGCTCTTTAGCTCTTTAGCCCCAAGACCATGAAATATATATATTTCTTGATTGTTTTATATCTTTTTCATTAACACATGTCAGCAATCTTTCTATATGTTTTGCGTCCTGCAGTCTGTGTCTAAACAGTGGCATTTTTGTGACATATACTTTGCTGATTTGATACATTATTTCTCTAAGAGTATAATGTCCTTGTGTTATATGTAATGGACCCTTCATACTGGGTGTAAAATGGGGCCTCCTGTCTAGATCAGGTTCATAATCTCACAAGCTGGAGACAATGGGTGTCATTCAGAATTTGGAGGTAAGTAACGTCCCTTACTGGCATGGCGCAAATAGCATGCCACAAAAGGCTCCCAAAAAGCCCTTACCGGCATCAAGCATAGCGCAGATAACACTACCGACATTGTTCAATGCATCATTAGCGGTGACCGTAAATAGCCGTGACCGTAATTAGCGGTCACCGCTATTTACGGTCACGGCTAATAAGAGGAACCGGAAGTAGCGTCATTGCACAGGAACGTGAAGGAGCACGGTGGCCATCTTTAAAAACACAATCCATTGCCATCCTCACCACACAGGACCCCTGGGACACTGCTGATTGTTTGAAAACATCCACCTCCAATACCACAATGCCTAAGGCCCTGAAAAAGGGAGCTGCCCGTCTGAAAAAGGAACGATTTAATGAGGATGAGCTTAAGATGCTTGTGGACACACTGCACGAGCATGCTGCCACAGTCTGCTCTAGCAACATGAGGAGAGAGGCAGTGCTAAGGAAAAAAGAGATCTGGGCACTTGTTGCACAGAAGGTTAGTGCGGTGGGCAACACACCACGCACAGTAAAAGACTGTCACAAGTGATCGGACGACCTGCGACTAAGGGTGCGCAACATCCACTCTGTCAATCGCAGCCAGGCCATGGGAACAGGAGGGGTCCCAGTTCCCCGATAAAGCTCACCCCATGGGAGGACATATGCGCAAGCATGATTGGGACGGAATCCATCGAAGGTGTAGGCGAAATGGAGTGTGGCGCCACAACATCGGGTGATGGAGGTGAGTGTCCAAAGTAAACACTGCTATGCCAAATCTGATGAAAGTCAACCCCAATGTCAGTCCGAAGAGTCAAGCTATGGTCGCGCACACACACACACTCCCCGCAAAGTAGGCCGATGCATCACAGACACATGCAGATGCCTGGTGCAAGGCAATATCGTACATGACACATACCACACAATGTAGGAAATTCCATGAGTCACACAGCGTGCATGTCCAAAATAGTATGCATGTCAGACAGCACTGTTCCTGGCCAACATGAGTGACGCCGACATATGCCTGCATTAACCACCCATGCGTCAAATGATGTGCTCTTCCAAACACAAATGCCTATTACCCCCAATTGTGTGGATGAGCAAATGTCCCAATGTATGCATAATGCCAATCAAAACATCACTCATGCCGTCCCTCTCTTCCACCCCCACAGGCACAGACCAAGACAGCGATGGGCAGGACGCCACCCCTGCACAGGCCACACCCAGGAAGAGGTCCCAGGATGACAGCAACTGGCCGTCAACCTCGAGGGGTCAACCCAGGGGGTGCCGTGTACCAGTATTCAAGGCACCCAAGGTACCCATTGCACCTGTGCCACCAAGGCCCGTGGAGGGCAAAGCACCACCACCACCTCCACCCACTGGTCAGACTGATGACACATGTGAGGCACCACATTCGGAGGAGTCGAGTTTGGTGGGTGAGGTGGCAGCCACGACACGCCTGACTGTGGATGACACTCAGGAGGACATCTCGGTCCCCATTGAGGACGATATTTCCGATGTGGTACATACCCCAACTCAAATGACATCCCCCCAAGTATCGTCGTTTGATACGGGGAATGCCACCACCCCAGAGTAGTCCGGTCATGACCACTCAGAGGGACAATTCAGTCCAGTTTCAAGGGCTAGTGAGGCTGAGCAGGCTGGGCATGACAGCCAGGGGCCCAATACCTCCACATGTGCAGCCACAGGGCCGCAGCGGTTTGACCTGCTAACTGCCCTTGTACGTGAGTTCATGCAGGACAACAGGCAGGCCAGAGAGGAGTGGCGTACGGACTTAGCCGCACTGGGCCGGTCCATCTCGGACAACACTGCCTCCATGGTGAGATCTTTCTCGGACAACGCTGCCTCCATGGTGAGATCTTTCTCGGACAACACCATGCGCCTCTGCGAGGAGGTCTCGGCCCTCCGCCAGGTGTTAGGACGCATCACGGATGCCATGGAGGCAGGGCATCCTGCCACACAACCACAGCGGGCAGCCACACCATTGTCCAGCAGTTCCACGCAAACAAGCCCGCTCTGCAGGTTGGCCCGTACACAGCGCCGACAAGACATGCCGCCCCATGGGCCAGGGAGTGCCGAGTAATTGTCATGGCAGCCTCATGTAGGCTTCGGGGACTCATTGGGACTTGTGTGGGGGAGTTGTGGGGGAGGGGGAGAGGGGTACGGGTGTGTGGGGGAGTTGTGGGGGGAGGTGGAGGGAGGTGAGGGTGTGTGGGGGAGTTGTGAGGGGAGGGGGCGGGGGGTGAGGGTGTGTGGGGGAGTTGTGAGGGGAGGGGGAAGGGGGTGAGGGTGGTTGAGGATTTTGTCACTTACGTTTACTTTGTTACATTTAATACACCGGTTGTGTGAAAAACAAAACCGAAGTGGACATTCATCATTGCGCATGTGTCAATTATTCAGTTACAGTGCATGGTGTAGTTGTCCCCCCACACCCAGTGCCCTCTGTCCAACCATAATGCCACCCTCTACTGCCATGTGTGTCACAAATATTGTGCAATCACTGAATTGCGCACAGTACGGCCCTCCTGTGCATCGCCACCGCGATGATGTCCAGCCACATCTTCTTCCTCCCCTTCATCATCACCAGGTGGTAGCAGTTCAATGTCAGGGGGCAGGGACACGTTCCGGCGGATGCTCATATCGTGTAGCTTGACACATGCCATAATGATCTTGGCCACCTTCTCATGCCTGTAGCGGAGTGCCCCACGCGATGGGCTGAGGCAGTGAAATCGTGGCTTCAACAGGCCAAAGGTCTGCTCGATGTCCACACGGGTATGGGAATGGGAACAATTGTAGGCTTCCGCGTGCCTGTTCTGTGGGTTTCAGACAGGGGTGAGGAGCCACGGCTTCAAGGGATAGCCACTATCACCTGCTTGCGAGGCAATTAAAGGTAAATGTCATGCGAATAATGATGGACAGCTGTACTAGCCACACATGCCGGCAGATTATTGTTGGTCACATGCACAGGTTCCTAGTTGTATGCAAGCTATTGTTGGCCCTCTATGTGTCCTGTGCCATGGATTAATGGTGTGGGTTGCATCTTCAAGATGATACACAGTGTGCTCCGCCGTATTGTAGCTCATGCATTGTGTACGCATATTGCTGTGTTTGTGTGAATTTAGTGATTTGTTGTGTTGTGTAGGTTGTTCTGATGGTGAGCGTTGGCAGTAGCCTCTGCAATTTTTGGCATTCTGTGCTAATTTTTCCCATGGTGACATGCCGCATTCCTGTGGTTTATCCGGAATAATGGCCACCACAATGTGTGAAGATCTTGCTTGCGTCACCTTCCATCTCCGCCTGTTTGTGGTGGTATAGTTTTTGATTGCGTTAAACCACCTCCATGGCATGGAGACCACCTTTTGTTTCTAGTATCTCCTGGGGAGGCCATGGTTGAGATATGTATTCCGTTGTGTGCTTGAGGTGGAGCACTGACACTACCTTCAGTAGAGGGGGGATGGCGGTGCATATTTCAATGAGACTGACAGTCGTATATCATGTTCACAATGGTGTTGATGGTGTCATGGTCCAGACGGTACAGGGTGTGGTTGTGCTGCAGGGTTGGGTTGGAGGGACTGGCTCTGATGTTTGGGATTGGGGGCTGCATGCGTGATTAAGCTGGCTGCACTGGTGGGGCATGCAGGGCCTGTCTCACCCTCCTTCTCCTGCTGCGTCTCCTCTTTGGTGCCTGCTGTTTTTGTTGGTGTTGTTGCTGGTGTTGCAATGCATGCATGTCCTCCAGCTGATGTGTTGATGCTGCTATTGTATTGATCTTGGTGTACATGGCATTTTACGGTAGGTCGGCGATGCCGGTTATTACGGCATGCCGGTAGGCACTTTTAACGCCTTCATGAAGCCATTATTTGCATGTCCGCGTACCTTGTGATCTCCACTTTACGGCATGCCGCAATTGCCGACATGGTGGGTCGCGTGCCCGCGCCCAGACCGCTATTAACGGCATCATACTTTACGAAGCCGTTAATAGCGGTCGGGCTGGTCAGATTTGCCCGTAGCGGTACTCAATGCCGGTATTCCTTTACCAGCATCGTTGTTCCCTTAGCACCAACCTCGTAATGAGGCCCAATGGTAAGTGTTCTACTTTAAACCCCTTTTTTCATCTAGAGCATGCTTACGTTCATTTGTAATGGCAATGTTTCGCCTCTGGCACCATTTTAACATCTGCTGTATGAAATATAATATTTCAAACTACACTGTAAGTGCTCTCTATGTGATCACTGCGTGCTGCCGTTGTTGTATTTGTAATTTTTGGCTATGGTATTTTTGGCTCTGCAGTGATCACATAAATCCCCTGACAGGCTATGGGAGAAGATATGTAAAGTTACTTTTGTTGGGGAGCAGGGGTGGAAGTCTCAGGCACCTCAGCACTTTTGGACTCAGTGAATGTAGAAGGAGGTGTTGTTGGGGATCCAGGCAATCGGAGGGGATAGCCTACAGGATTTGGATTATGGTGGAAACGTAATGAAATCAGGTATTAGTATCACGTGTGTAATGAAACTCCATTTTTGAAGTTAGACGCCATCTTGAAATTGAGGCATGAGGCTCAGTGTTATAGTTATGAAAATGTTCTGACAACCCATCCCGATGGTTAGAAGGGTATTCATGCATTTTCGCTCGCAGCCCAGGCAGCCAGGCAGAAGGTTAATTCCTTGAACATACACAGTTCCTCATTGTGTCAAGTCATAAGTGCATGTAACCCAGAAGGAATGTGCGCTGTAAGGCCAAGGCAGCGCCGGAATCAATCTTTGAAGAGCTATACCACAAGAAAGGGTGTGAGGGCTTTAGGCCTTCCCCAGTCCAGATCTCTAAGTTATAGCGCCGAGATCCCAAGCCCCAGACACAAACATTCAAGTACACTGACTAGCCCAAGACCCCTGGCCACAAAACTGTACATTAGCCGATGGATCAGAAGGATCAGGGAGTGGCGACGGGCTTCTCCCTCATCGGTTTATGTCCTTTGTGCTGCACAGTGCCATGGGAGAAGATGGGAAAGTTGTGGAGGGGCCGGCATGTCTGGGATTGTTCACGTAGTCCGGAGAAGTTATCACAACCTCGAAAGTATCCGCCACGCTCATGTCCTTGGTACAAGGTGCACTGTAGAAGATATGAAATAATGAATTGTGTAACTAAATTGACAATTAGAGCCCTTGTGCCGATGACAGAAGACGAAGATCCCCACGTGGTAGAAGATGGCCAGAAGATGCTCAGACCAATCGCCTGGTATCCCGTATGGAGCAGGCTATATGTGTATCGGTCACACCAACCAGCTACCTGGATTTGTAACCTGTGTGATGTATGTCACTTGTGATGCTGTGTACCTTTATAACCCATTGCTAATGTTGTTTTTGTCAGAGCGCTTAGCAGCAGAGTTCTTTGCTGGCATGATTTTTTATTTTTGTGAGAATAAACCTTGGAAGAGGTGTACTGGGCCTTTTTCCCTAGTGGGTTGTATTTTTTCTGGTGTGAGCGTTAAGGGGTTACTTTACATTTTCCATGGGAATCGTTTGACACATGCTATTGAACAGAACTTCAAGGTTGTCCATGGCCGGCACAGACATCCTCTCACTATTTCCAAGATGTTGGTGGACTTGTCGCATTGTGTACCAGTGATTGGGGGGGGGTTTGGGACCTCCATTTATATGTGGTGGATATGTCTTTGCATGTAGATCTTCTGGACTGAACTGTTAAGTTGGATAAAAAGATATTACAGTTGTCAGTTTACATTTAGACCCACTCATACTCCTCCTGGGAATACCCCCAAAGATTATGATACAACTAGATTGCCCAAGATGTGGGAAGCACTTCTATGAGCAGGGAAGAAATAGCAGTAGCCTAGATGTGAAGACAGCCCTCCACGCCATAAAAATATGATTGTTTACACAAGGTATGGATGCTTACACGAGTCAAAGATTGATGTATATGGCACACGATAATTTAACATTTGCAGAGGATTGTAGGGCCTTTATGGAGGAGCACATTTCTGACCCATGAGAAAATCCTACTTCACGAGATTCCACATTGAGAGGTCCTCTGGAAGCACGGGACGGGGACATAGAACCACATATTTATCTATGTGTCAACATTCCCGGAATCACATAGAATGAATACCCCTGGTGTATGTGTTTATTCCCCCAGGGTACATCCTTTGGTTTCTTGTGTTGTCTAACCCGATTTACAATAGAAGACCTTGTTTCGAGCAAATATAGGACATTTATCCTTAATTTCATGGCTGCATTTTACTGGTTTTATATCCCCTGTTTTGGAATAGTAACCTCATTAGTTCCGTACTTGTCTTTTGTGTTCCATCTGTGTACAATTTGAACTCAATAAAAACAAATTGACAAAAATCAGGTAACCCAACAAAAAATTGACCTGAGAGAATTAGACTGCATTCTATTCTCATTCACAAAATAGTCCTGTACATGAATGAACACAGGTGTGCAAGATTGTGAATATGAAATGGAGGGAGCTGATGTTATCTTTGCTCAGTGATCAGCATTTGGGCAACCGACAACTTGATGAGGGGTACCGCATATATGCAGTTCTATGCCAGTCAGTGTCTCCATATTTCTTTGGGCATTTTTGCCCTGGGATTATTCACCAAGAGAAGTAATTCAAGTGAGAAAAAGACCAAATATATCAAAATGTTCAACACAAGTACAGTGCAACACATCTAATTGTATCGCCCTATTTCTAATTCCCTTAGAATGTTTTGGCCTCTTTTTTAACTGGTTGGGATAATAATGCATCAGAGTATTATTTAGTATGTTCTAGTAATTAAATTATATATGATAGAGATGCTCATTCTCTGAACATTATGTTCTTGCATAGCCCTTGCATTCTTTCACGGTCAAACTTTGAGGTCGGCCAATCCACAAAGAAAAGTTGCAAGTGTACTTTGGCTCTCATCTGCCAGAATATGTCTGAATTCAGATGGTGTGGAAACTCATGATCTTGGTTCATAGAAACCTTTCCCCTTTCTCTCAACTTCTAGCAGGCCAGCGATTTCACAACATGGTCAGCAAAGTGCAGATACATTTCCAGAACCCAATCCAGTCAATGCTAAACGTCCAATTAGGTAAGCCTAACAATTATATTAAGGTAAAAATGACTTTTGTAAACTATTAATTATTTTCATTTTAAAAATAAATATGAATTTCTTGACATTAATGTATATTTCTTATTGATAATGCTGGTGGATTATTGTCTGTGCAATCAACTATTATTTCATCATTACTCTTTCTTACTGGAGCATTTATCATGGGGGCTAAGTAGAATGTTCCTAACCTGGGTATTTCACACTCAGAAAAAAAAATTCAGGTACATTTTTTTAATAAAGTGCAAATCCAGGATTCGAACCTCTGTTGCTCTGCATGCTTTTGCTCCGAGACCAGGAGTTTCCCCTGTGCTATCCTCTGTTCACTATGCTATTCCCATTCATACAGTACCTTATGTATGCTCTACTCTAACAATTGTCCCTGTGCTAAATATTGAGCAAATGCACTTAACTCCCATTTTGATGTCTGTGTAATATGCAAAGGAGCAAACAGGATTTGCCCCATTCCATATTGCGCAAAGATTTTTCTGGACTGAAAGGACATGTCTTCTCCATTTTTTCTGCCAGCTTGTTAAGGTATAGAGCAAAAATAGTGCTTGCTCGAGATTAGATAGGATCCAATTAAATATCATTTTGAACTAAATTAAGGAAACAGATTGCACAAACTGATTTTTCATTGTCTTCTCTTTATGCAGTAAAGAACAAACAGAATGTTGCTCCACATTTTCAATGTGGAAGATCTTCGTTTTAGGGAAAATGTTTTCTTTTAATGCAGCACCTGAGCCTCATTACGCGTTTCACAGTAATGTGCCGGTGATTCTGTAAAACCGGTAGCACTGTTTCCAGAAACCCCAACCACGGAATCACTGGCACATCACAACACTGTGGAAGCGCACAAACCATAATTCCGGAAATAGTGCAATCGGCATGACGGAAACACTGTCGATGTCCACTTATAGCCGTGTTTTCATCAGTAAAAATGCCAGTGGAACTGTTAACAACATGCATCCAACGGAAACACCGGGATCGGAAACAACATCAACCCAGGCGATCTTGTGCGGCAGCAACTGGATGAGTCATGCATTATGCGTGAATATGTACAGGCCACCAGTCGGAATTGTGCCCATACCCGGGACTGCTCTACCTCCTCCATGGGCATGCTGGCACAGAGGGTCTGGGAGGGGAACACGACCATCTCTGCTCTTGCAGAGTCCCTCGCGCTTTCCCTGCAGGTGGCCCTAAGCAGGGATTGGCATGGGTCTGACCCACCTTCCACCATCACCACGCTTGCTCAAACTTGTCTACAATTTAAATGGGGGGTTGTGTATATTTTTCTTGACTGTTTTAACTTGCTTTAATAATAGTGATTTGTTAGTGAACATCAGAGTGTGTAAAATAAATATATATATATGCTTTTTGATACAAAGCTTTGGTCAGTGTTTCCTTGTCCATAGTACTGAAGCCCTAATGTTTAAACCCGAAATACTGCTCATTTCCCTCTTGAGATAAGTCTGACTGCTTAGCCACAGCTACCAACTAAATCTTTGTGGTACAGACTGATACCAAAGGGGATTTTCTTGCATATACCTGTAGTCTTAATCTTCTGTAGTGCTCCCTAAGGGAACTGCACAGGATTCTGCCTAACAAAAGTGTGAGCAAAAACGCTGAAAAACAGTCAGCTTTTCTTAAGTAAAGACTTGCGACTTTGATAACAAGCAAGTCATGCTTTCAGCATGATATGTGACTGGTTAGATCTATAGAGTTACAGCAGTAGAGTTAAACGTGTTCCCTTGTTTACCATTTTAGCTGTTTGTATTTGCATTTTTTTATTTATATTTTTATTTGATATAGCTGTAAAAAACAGCCTTTCAAAAATGAAAATAAACAACATATTAATCGCAATATACATAATATACAATTTATCTCACATAGTATAAAAATAATAAAAAAATAAAAGCTTTTTTTTAAAAAAACAAAGGCATCCTACTACAACAAAACCATATTGGATCCAAACAAGTTCTCATGAATGTGACTCTTCACAAACAAAAAATGTGCTCATTGGCCTATATGGGGGAACTTTAGCATAGTCATTTCCCATCAGCCAACATTTTGACAGCTATCAAATATAATTTCCAATACTAAACAATTTCTAAAACACCAGTGTTGATACAGTCCTTTAGGCTTAGTGATTCGATGGACATTAATATTGCTATATTCATTTTTGCTAATTGACTATGATATAATTTATCCCATAGTACCTCGTAATCTACAATACAAAATTCATTGAACATATGTTTGAAAAATTGGCATCTTTTCACAATTAAAGCAGGGCAGGCAACAATCAGATGTTTTAGTGTCTCAGGTTGCAATGGGACCTTACAAAATCTGCAATCTCCATTCATAGTCATTTTGCGCATTGCACCTACTTCATTTGTAAGGCAGACATTCAGTCTTATTCTCAAATATCCAAATCTATTTTTTGGATCCGTAAATTGCACCAAATATTGCTCTATTTTGTGCAATTCCTTCATTGCAAAAGCCTGGTTCTTAAATGTCCTCAATTTCAAACAGGCATTTCTGGTCTTGATCCAATCAAGGAGCCACAGTTTCTTTTTGGCTCTTTCTGGATTGTTTATTAGGAGATCCTCATCAATACCTGCTTCTACCATTATTATTATTAACTTTCATTTTATTTTGAATTTGTAAAGCGCACTGCAGCCCACGGGCATAGAGGCGCTATCAAGGATACTTAAGAAGGACTGCATGAGGGTTACAATAAGCGGCCCAGAAAAACTTTGCTTTGTTTGGTACGTTACAGAGAAACAGTCTTATAAATTACAGAAACAGAAAATAAATTAAAACTTTACACATATTAAAAAGAAGAAACAACATATATATAAATATATATATATATATATATATATATATATATATATATATATATATATATATATATATATACACATTAATACATTAGCACTAAATCAAGCAAAAGCAAACCCTAAAAGAATATCATACATTAGGAAATAAAAACCAATTGGATATTTAAATACACCGTTAATATAAGATCTCATATTACATCAAAAAAGAGTATGTATCTTACTAATTTTCCCACAGTTCTGTACGCACTTGAGTACATACACTAGTAAAAAAATGTCCCTTCCCTTCTTCTTTCCTTTTCCTTATTTTTTTTTTCTTCTTTCCTTTTTTTCTTGACAGTTGAGAAGACAAAAAGAATACACAGCACTCCTCAAAGTTGTTTAGATCAAGTTCTTAAGGAGCCAGAGGTTAGAAAAGGACCTATACCTGATCCATATCAACATAAGTTTTCTAAGCTTTGCCGTTCTCACTTTGTTCAGATCAGAGATCCCAATCTTACTTCGATCTGTTGCCAGATGTTATAGAGTGCAATGAGAAGATGCATATTGCAAGAATTTGTGCAATAGAGCCAGAATGGGGTTTCACATATAGTTGAAGGATTATGTGTAAATTCCTAAAGGTGTGATAATATTATGTGATTTAATGAGTGGCATTCCGTCAGGAGATGTTTGGCTGTTTCCAGGCATTTTGTAACTTTGCATAAGCGACAGACTCGTTCTAGGGCCGGGATATTTTCCCTAACTCCTACATTGCTCCAAGTTGGCAGCTGTTCTAATATAAGCAAAATGATGAAACACCTGAGCCAGACAGAGATTACGGTACGTTTGAGGTTTCATAAAAGTATACAATCTGTATTTTATGAAATGGTAGGACTTTAGTGTGCCCAGATGTGCAAAGTTCTCAAGCCAGTCCCACAGGTCTACCCTTTTCCCAAGAGCATTTTGAACTTCCTTGGTAAAGGCTGTCCCTCTATGCGTCCAACCTATATCTGCCAAGAGTTTTCCATCTCTTTGATTAAAGGCGATGTGGCCATTTGCTGGTGGATAACCATCAATAAGGGATTGGATGGCCTACTGAGCATCTTGCGATATAGCCCTTCCCTCCCTTTGTGTACTGTGGCTCTCAGTGAAGGAAGGCCCAGTTCAAGTCTTATTAGTGCCATAGGCACTCCCGGGCACAATCCCAATAGTCGACGCCAAAATTTGCCCTCCATCACCTGGAGCCAAGTTAGATCGAATGAAAGGAGGGACTCGAGACCATATATAATCATGGGGGTAAACACTTGAAGGTATAGATGATGTGTCCCCCAAAGTGTAAAGCCCCCTGTTTATAAAGTAAATGACGCTATGAATGCTGAGACTTTCATTGCCCTAATTTTGCGTCCTTGTCTACATTGATGGTAATCACCATTGGGCTCAATTTCCACTCCCAGATAGCGATAAGAGGGAGCATATGATATGTGATTTGATTGCACCATTAGATTTACTTGGGAGGCTCTTTTCCTGGTGAACCTAAACACCTTGGTCTTATCTAGATTAATAGTAAATCCATTTGTCCTGGCATATTCCCACAGAATATTCGCAGAACGTTGGAGCCCACCTATGGTATTATCGAATACAACCAGGTCGTCTGCATATGCTAAGACTACACAGGGTGTCTCACCTATTTTGGGGGAGGGGCAGTTATCTGCACCTGACAAAGCTGCCGGGATGTCATGCACATACAGGTTCTAAATAAGGAGAGCAGTGACACATCCCTGTTTTACCCCCTATTTTGAATTACTTTTCTGGTCATCACACCTTCCTGATTAAGTCTGAGACGGACAGTGGTATCCTGATGTAGAAGTTGCAGATAGTAGAGGAGACCAGCGGGGCAGCCCATTGCTTCAAGCTTCACCGAGAGTCTGGCTCTGGGGATAGAATCAAAGGCAGCCTTAAAGTCTATATATATAGTGCATATAATGGAGGGTGTCCCTTGTGGAGTCCCCGTGTGCGCAGTATATCCATTACCAGTAGGTTGTGCGAGGTGGAGAAATTCCGCCGAAATCCACACTGAAATCTACTGAGTATGTTTGCCTCCTCTACCCATTTCTGTAGTTCACTTAGTAGTAAGGAGGCAAAAAGTTTGCCTGAAATATCTAACATGGAAAGAAGTCTATAGTTATTCAGATCAGTGCAGTTGCCCTTTTTAAACACCGGAATGAGAATAGCTGTTTGCCAGGATAGGGGAATAGCCCCCTGTGCTAAGACCTTTACGAATAATAGGGAGAATATGTCGGCCCAGAGTTCGGGGAAGTTCTTAATCACTACGTTTGCCAGCCCATTAGGGCCAGGTGCTCTGGACGACTTAAGACCTGTTATCTTATTCAGAATGGCCTCAGAAGAAACATCGAAGGGAGGATAATCAGGCCTCTTATTCAGAGATGTAATACAGGACTCCGTCTCCCCCGAGTTACGACCAATTAAGAATTTTACCCAGTTCTCCTCACTAATAGGGTTAACTAACGGGCCTTTAGCCTTCTCCCTGGTCTCATTTAGGAGTGACCAAATACTGCGAGAGGTCCTGGAGCATATAGTCTGCACAAGCCTTTGATAGGCAGTATTTATTTCTGCTTTGTTTATATTCTTAATGATAGTTCTATATCTCCTTTTGGCTTTTTTTACACTCTCGCAGTATAGAATAGCGGGCAAATTGAAGGTCTTAATGCTCCGTATTTCCGCTCTCATCCCTCTCTTGGCATCCCTGATTCCTTTATTATAAGGAGGGCTATTACCCTCAGTTCTTAGCATATATCCCATTTTCACTGTGGTATGCTTAGCCGAGAATGTCAGTATCCAATCCTCAATGGCATTAACGGTCATATGGTTAAAATCAGGGAAATCATCAGGGAAAGTGTGTTTAATTGTTTCGGTAGCCGATCTAATGTTCTGTTCAGACCAGACTATTCTAGACCCTGCATGATTAAGGTTGATACTACAGATATTCGATAATAAGACAGGAGGGCTAGGTATGCATATTGTACAGAGAAGCAACGCATGGTCACTGCAGTTATTGTTCATCACCCTCATGTCAACAACTTTAGACTGCATCGTAGGGCACATAAATATATGATCCAGTGTGCTAGAAGAAGTGCCATTAGTCCAAGTGTGTTTCCCAGGTCTGTCTCCAGGGGTACGTCCATTAATCATACCTAGGTCCCAATAATCAAACAGCTTAAGCCATCCTAAACCTTCAGTCTCCCTTTTATTATGTGTCATTAGGCATGTTGCATGTAGTTTATGGTTAAAAGATCCAAAAGTGTTGCCTGTCATATGGCAATTGAAATCCCCCAAAACCACCACTGCAGCATTACCAGGCATCAATGACCAATAAGACATTAGATCATGTAAATCTTCTTGTAGGGATTCTCCGACTACCGCCTCAGGGGGATTATACAGATTTATGAGAAGGAACCTACAAAGACCACTTTCTTCACTATATTCTACCTCTACTGCCAATAGGTTCTCTTCAGATTTGCACTGAATCCTACGAGATACAACTGTGTTGACCACCCCTGTAAGTAAACTCCCATATGGACGACCCTTAATGCCTCGTTTTGCAAAGGATTGATGGATACCAAAACCGTCCAAAAATAAAGGGTCCAATGCCCAGGTCTCCTGAAGACAAATACAACTGTACTTAGACAAAAGATCTACCGAACCGTCAGGCCTAAGTAAGTGAGCAAAGCCTCTACAGTTCCAGGTAAGTAGAGAAAAGGATCAAAGGTTCTGAAGGGCTCCTGGGAGGGATTCCAGAAGTGATTTTAGGACTTGTTGTATTTCAGCCAGTGCTGAATTGGTTCCTGTCACTGACTTGGAATCATTCGTTGAGGGGCTCAGAGTGGTAGTATCTCCGAGATCAATATCCTGCTCACTCTCATTCGGGTCCACGTCGATGTCAATGTCTGCTGCCCTCAGTTCCTCTTTATATTTCCTAATCAGTCTGGCTGTCGATATGAAAGTACAGTGTAAAGCAGAGACATAGGAGTTAGGACCGTTCAAAGGCTCAACAAACAAAAAATCATCAGATTTCAAAACACGCAATTGTGGAATGTAATAGAGTCTAAGTAACAATACCGAGCATGGCAGCCAGGTGTTTTTGCTGCTCAGATATAAGTTCTTAATAAAACAAATGTGATTCTCATTAGAGTCCTTAAATTCACTCTGTGGATCAGGTTATACAGAGACTGATGTGTCTTCCGTCTTAACCGACCCTGCATGTGGCACAGATCTTGTAGGTGAGCAAAGTTCGGACCCCGGTTCTGCTGCAACTATAAGGGGTTCATCTGAGTCCATACCAATAGATTTCTCTCCTGGCACCAACCAGTCAGTGAGAAGACCTTTAGTCGTTGCCGCTCGCATGGCCGCTCTCGCTAGTCTTTTCCTAGCTTTTTTTGAGCGCGTCTCCAGCGCTATCTGTGGCACCACAATGGCGGAAACAGCATTTATTTTTGCTTTCTTGTTTTTCAGTGCCTTTCTCGCCAATTTACGTTGTTTGCGAGAATAGAACGCATAGGCACTTGTTTCCAGCTCTACATCATCTTCACTCTCGAGGGGTACATCTGAAACAGCCACACTAGGAATAAATTTGGTTGTCCCCATGCTAGCCCCTACTGTATTTCCCTGGTCCTCCATCTCCTCCATTGGATGTATAGTGGTGGATAAATTGGCTTCCGCCTCTTCACGGGGATGTTCCTTCAGTTCTATTGCCTGGGTGAGGATGTTGGTGTTTGTCAGAATGCACCCAGCCATTTGCAACAAAATCTTAAGCGCAAATTGGAGAGCGGCTACAGATGATTGCAGCTCTACTATTTGCGAGGCGCCAAGCTGTGGTCTGATATTCTTGTCACCCTCGTTGTCTAGAACATCCTCCATGGATGCCATGGCTAGGTTAGGCGAAGCTGATAATCGACCACTACTCCCCACCGAATTTTGCAAGCCGGGGGGATTGCTCATATTATTTCCAGTAGGGGGTATCATACCACCAGTTGCCAATTGTGGTGTTTGTGCCGACATCCCTCTCTGTATGTTCAAACAGAGATCGAGGAGGGAGTTGTTGCCAATGTCATCAAAATTTATGGAGTTCAGAAAAATGCAGTCACTGAGAACGGGGGCTACAATTTCCTCAATTGCTGTGGAATTAATTTCAGGGGGAGGATTTACTGGGAAAAATGTGGTGATAGCACCATGCGCCACCGGCTTAGCGTGTTTAGTATTCTTCTTTGGTTTGACACCATTCTTGAGGGTCTCCCTGTACTCCTTTGTGGTTTGGGTCTTTGGTTTCCGCAAATTATAGATCGAATGAGCCAACCGTTTCCCCTGCTGCATGTTAACACTATATACGGGTGGCTATTAGAAATTCACTAGTCAGAGATAAGGGAAAACTCTGATCTGAACTGCGGAAAGATTACTAAAACCAAAGCGAGGAGAAATTGTTCCTCAAAGTCCCAAAAAAGAAGACAACCAAAGTTAATAATAAATGACAATGGTCAATTGCCCTGGGTCAAAGGCAACAGCCCGCAGTCTCCGGGGCTTAAACACCAAATACAATGTTCCTCTCTGCCAGACCACAAGCCAGTAAGCTTACTAAGGGCCAATAGGATGGGTCAATAAACAAATGCGGCTGTGAATAGTGAGTCACCTTAATGATCAGAACACTATAAATATGCATAAGTTACACTCATTGCAGGATTAATAGTGCCGAGCAAAAGAAGGGACGCCCCCCCAATATTATTCGCCCTACTTAACTCACCTCTCCCTCTAACTCGAGGGAAAACAGGTCCAGTGAGGCGAACCGGCTGATAAAGTGCTCTTATTCAATGCCGTCACCTGTTCATCCCGCTCCACACAATGGCCACAATGTACTGCCACACCATAGGTCGCTCTGAACTGACCCCCGGGCTACTCTGCAGCCGTCGTTGATGTTAGCCTCTCTCCACTGCCCCTCCGCTAGGAAGCGCATGCGGGTGCTATCCAGGAGATATACTGCGGAATTCCGCCTAGCAAGCCTCGGGAAACAGGTCTGCCTCGTAACACGGGTCCGCTGTGGAGACGCCGCCGCAAGTCGAAAAAAGGACCCTCAGCGTCCTGAGCGTCCTCAGCATCCGCGGCACAGCTCACACAGTACGTCAAGCCGCACCTCCTCGCAACAGGAAACAGACAGAAAACGTTGCAGGAGGCCGCCTCCGACGTAAACTAGAATCCATTATGATGTTTATCCATTTTCGCCATTTAACAATTTTATTACTATCTGCATTTAGCATGAATTTTCCCAAAACAAACATCACACCATTTCCTTCAGTCACCATGAGATACTTGCGAAATAAAGACAAAACTTTCCATTGATAAACCACATTCAAAGACACCATCCCTATTTCATGCCGTATTAGGCATACTGATACGGTCAATGGTAAACCACAGATAGTTTTCCAAAAACACCCTTCCATTTTGATCCATATGCTCTCAGCTATGTTATCTCATGTTTCAGTCAC
The DNA here is from genome assembly GCF_040938575.1 of Ambystoma mexicanum. Lineage (NCBI taxonomy): Eukaryota > Metazoa > Chordata > Amphibia > Caudata > Ambystomatidae > Ambystoma > Ambystoma mexicanum. The sequence continues at coordinate 409,288,105 of NC_090923.1, read as the reverse complement.
ATAGGTAAGGAAGGGGACAACCTTTTGTTTATAGAAAGGCATTGCAGGCATAAGCAAGAACTTGCCATATTTAGCTTGTATGATTTTTGTTTGGGATATACCGGTTGGCAATTTTTGGTTCAGGTCTCTAAAGAATGGTTTGTCATGCATATCATTGCTAATTTTAAGGCCAAGATATTCATAATCAGAAACCATCTCAACCTCGACATCCTGGATAACCCAATGACTCTTTGGACGGAGACAATTTTTCGTTAGGCCCAGTATCATGATCTTACATTTAGCTTGAGTTATTTTACAAAAATGTGCATTAGCATATTTACTCAAAGATGGCAAGAGCTCATGCAGCCCCCCTGGAGTTTAAGCCAACAGCACCAGGTCGTCGGCATAAAACAACCAGGGGATCGCATGTCCCCCTAGACATGGTGCATCAGCTCTACAATTCATGAAGTCATGACGTACAGCGGCCATAAAGAAATTGAACAACGTGCTAGCCAAGATGCACCCCTGCTTAAGGCCTCTGCACGTTGAAATGGGGTCCTATAAAGTTCCATCCGAGGCTAACCTAATTTGCACAGTAGTTCTCGAGTGCAATTCGTTTACCCAAAATATCAGGTATTCAGGGCAGTTTTCATCACTCAATTTTTTTATCAGCAATTTTCTACACACCGAGTCAAACTCTGCTTGGAAATCAATAAAGGCAAGATAGATAATTTGACTCTTTATATGTTCCTGTCTTTTAATGATTTGCAAGATAAGTAGATTAATAGCAGTTCCCATCCGAGGCATAAAGCCTGTTTGATTTGGATCCCTCATTCCAGCATCATTCAACCATTTATTCAAGTCTCTTAACAATAATCTAGCAAAAGGATATCGGCATATAGTTAGCTGGATCCTTGTTATCACCCTTTTTATAAATGGGAATAGTAATGGACTCTGCCATGATGGCGGTATACAATGAGTTTTGACTATTTGATCGAAGATGCACAAGAACATTTTGGCCCACGGCGTAGGATGTTTCTTAATCATAAAATTTGATAAGCCATCGGGCCGGGTGCACGGTATGTTGATAATTTTGATATATAAAACAATATGTCATCCACATAAAAGTCAAATCCCTTGCTTGACTACAGACTACTGGTTCTCCATTCTTTTCTAAATTGGTATCCGCGTAAAGAGACTTGTAGAAGGTAGCCCACACTTCTTTGGGGATTGGGTTCAGTTGATAAATCATCTGCATTTTGGACTGGGTGGATTTTAAAAGAGACCAAATCTTAGCTGAATTCTTTGATTTTAATCTCTCTAACATATTTTCAGCATCATGTTGATACATCAACGCATGTCTAGATTTTAGCCAGTTTTATATTTGCACTTCAGCGATCTAAGTTTAGTACCCCTTTCAAGCGAGTTCAGATGCATCAATTGTCTCTTATCTTTTCTATATTGTGCCTTACGCAAGGACACCTCAGAGTCATTTGAATGCAGAATCATCTTGCCACTTGTTTTTAATTTGTTTTTCCTTACTGCAAATATCTGCATTTCTTCCACATATGTACGATCATTTAACTTAGTCCCTTTTAATCGGTCATTCTCACTCCTTACACGATTACTATTCAATGTTTGCAAGGATCGAGGAGACCAATTAAATCTATTATGAGCTGCGTTCAAGATCAAATTAGACGCAAGAGAGTTATCATGCAGGTTCTCATGAAAACTCCATGACCATTGCGTGGTTCGAATGTCATGGTCACTGGCTTCTTGAGGGATGATTGTAAACTTCATTAAGCTGGTAAACAGGCAACCATCAATAAAAGTATAGTCAATCATGGTAGTTTGCGAGCCACGATGCCAAGTGTTTTTTTGTGGGATGTCCCGTTCTTTTGATCCGTTAAGTTTAACTAAGTGGCACTCGTCCATTAAAGAGTTCCATCTCACTGCAGCAGAGGGTAATCGTTTGCCTCTTTGGACATGACAAGTTATATTAAGATCACCAGTGACGGATACGTGATCGCAGGTCGAATCCAAAACTGTCATATTCAGAAGGTCATCCAAGGCCTCAAAGAATTCATCCTCTGAGATTGCTATATGGTTCCAATATACATTTATTAGCCCTATGGTCCTACAATAAATTTTTATCCTCACCATTTGGAGAAAACCATTAGGAGAGGACCATGGTTCTAAGTGAACATTGGTAGATGTTTATTATAGCCACCATAAGGACCGCCATGGGTCTACCCTTTACAGGGACAATTTCAGGGACTAAGGATATGATGTGTTTGTCCCATACCGGAGCATTTGCCAGCCATATCTCTTGAAATGCCAATATATCATATTTTTCCAACATACTATCCTTAGAATTTGTCAAATGTTTAAAGCCTCTCGTGTTCCACGAGGCCAACAAGAGAACGATGGGCTGATGAACTAGTTAATTTTTGCACAATCTTATTTCCATGTCATAATTTCGTCTAATCTCATTTATAAAACCCATCTGTCGGTTGATATATTGGGTCTTCAGATTAGAGTTGGATTTGGACTGATATTGATTTGCCATCATCGTAGCTTGAAAATGATCTGCCTCCAAATCGTTTATTAAGAGAAAACCCAATTCATACAGATCCAATCTAGCCTGCTATAGTGCATTTTTGACAAAGCCTCATTTCATCCATTGTTTTACCACTGATAAATCAATTTGATGTAAAAACTCTATCTGTTCAATATCGGCTGAACAGATCCCTTCCAAAGATGGTACATCCGCAAAGATGTTCATGACAGATTGTCTGTGAAGATCAAAAAAATGGAATGGATGCGAGCGGCACTGCAGAATCAAGTGATGCATTAACACGGGTTTCATCGGAGTACACTCTGCCCCTCTAGGAGCCGGGTTCACTTTTAGCTGTTTTTGAAATGACAATTGACTTGTGTTAGTAGATGGCACAGTTTGGCCAGAGTCATTTTTTCCACTGTGCTGTCCTGATTTTGGTTTATTTACAAGGGAAACAAGTCTCTTTAACGAGTTCTCTATTTCCTCTTTCCACTCATTCATCATTAATGTGTTCTCATCAGATAATTCTGCAGGATCCACTCGCAATTTTACATTAGTAGATTCAAGCTGTCCCACGGTATTTGAAGAAAGAACAGTCGGCTCCATTTGAGCCTTTGGGGATTCCCGTACAGTTGACACCTTCTTAGTATCAGGGATCTCGTTCTGGTTGCTCAACAATACAAGGCTATCTAGTGGTTCATAAACCAAAGACGCCAATTTAGCCTGGCTGGATTGGCTTGCCTTAAGCAAAAGTATATCTCGATACTTGTTGGCAAAGGCTTTACGGGCCAACGCTGTTACCGTTTTAGGCATCTTTAATGACTGTAAAAACTGTTTAGTACCAGAAATCTTAGAATTTGCTATAGATTTACAATTTTTAGACTTTTTCGTTTCCTTCCTTATTGACATTTGAGCATTCTTGCTTTTTTTGTTAAAGATGAGGTACGTGGACCTTTTGCTATTTGACAATCCTTCATCTATGCTTTCTACCTCCTTATTCTGTTGGCCATTTCCAATAGTGGAAGTGGTCGCAATTTCCATGTTCTTCAGTTTTGCCTTTTTTTTTTAGAGTATTGTTGACCTGGTTCACAATTGTTCTCCTTGTCTCTTTTTGCATCAGGAGGGGGATTCATTACACTATTCATGTTCACCTGCTCCATTGATATAAATTTATCAACAGCATCATTATCTTTGACAGTTGTTTTTATCCCCGCATCATGTTGCAGGATTAATTGTTGGTTCTGGGAGCAGTCAATTAGTAGCACATCAGATCCAACCGCTTCTAATTCCTCTTGGTTTACAATAAGATTTTTCTCCACTTGAGATTTAACATTAGTATGATTATCACAACATACACAGGACAGATTGTTGTTATTCTGCCCCTGTAACAATTTTAGTAACAAAGCATGTTGGTCATTCATTTTTATGTCCAAAGTATCATACAACCGAGTCAGCGAAAATAACGCAGCATTCATTGTTTGGAGAGAAGTCTCCAATCCTATTAGAAAACTCCCCTGGGTAGCCTGATTATTTCCACCAGGGATAAACTGATTTCTACGAGGAGTTGGTTGGGTAAAGGAACATGACAAAACAGATGACTTGTTCGCCATCGGGGAAAACATTTGTTGGGGAGAAGCTGGACCCCCACCAGGGCAGTGGGGGCCAGCAGCCATACCCTCACCAGCTATGGGAGACCCCAACACCTCCCATATGGCCCCCAGAAATGCAACAGAGTCCCAAGCAAGCAGCAGCATGTTCCAAACTGTGTTTATTTCTGGGCAGCAAAAAAGAAAAAAACACGCAGAGCATCGTGCACATGGAGAGTTCAGGCGCCGTCTCCCCCGGGGCTGGATTGCAAGCCAGCTTTATGATCACACTGCAGGCTGACCTCACAGTATTGGATCAGTTCCCAGAAACCTAACTCCTCCTGCTATTGGCTGCTAAGTGATAGGTTACGTATGTAGCCCTTATAGAGAGCCTTTTGCGTCATTGGGTTGGTTTAGCTGTGCCAGCCCCCATTACCTACTTCTCACTTGTTGCAATATGACCTTGTTCCCATAACTTTTTAGCTGAACAAGCAGTTCGCACCTGGGCTCTGGGCGCTGATTAGCTGGGCTGATCCATTCTTGTTACAATTATGTTTCAAATGTTGTGTGAGTCCTTGAGAAAATGTCTTTCTTTCCCAGAAAGAAAAAAAAAAGCACACTGGGTTGCCGTGATTTATTCGCATTTGTGGATAAAAAAAAAATGTTTGTCTGCAGAAAGCAATCTTATCTTGAATGTGCGGCCTTGGCAGCTCGGAGGTTTTGCGAGGAACATTGCTGAAGGCTCCCGCAGCCAGTGTTCAGTGAGAGAAATAAACTTGGCTGTAATTTTCCTGAAACATGGCTTTACACTGTGCAATTAGACCATGTTAATTCATATAGGCATTTGCAAGCCTTTAAACAGGGATTTTTGTGTTTGTAGATTCTGATATTGCAGCATTGATTCTAATGTAGCATGGAAGTTGCACTGTTGGTGAAGTGGGTGTGTTTCAGCATATTTGTCACCCATGGGTGCGCTGGGGCCTGGTTCAAATGATAAGTGCGCTCCTTGTTCTTCCTGCTGTTCTTCTGTATATGCGCCTGGGGTGAGGGGGCATGGGTTTGATCTCGATTTTCCCTCTTCAGTCCCCCCTCTGGTCGACTTTGTCGACCACACCACCAAGCAACATTCACCTCCTTCCGCTCTTCATATCTTTGTCAATTCCTTGAAGTGTCCATAATTTTTTGCATTGTTGTTGATGAACAGTACATATAGGAGTGTTCTCCTTCTGTGTTCCACCACACTCACTTCCCTTCGTACTTCCTCTGATCACAGGGAGTGGCCACCTTTATTACTGCTGGAACCATGTTGCACACCGCTATCTTAGTCCGGCTCTTCCTTTCACCATGTCTCTTATTTGCATTCCGATAACTTCTTCTGTTGTTCCCTTGCAATGTATCTCTATCTTGCACAATGATGCTGTGCTCGGTACTAGTCCTTCCGTTATCACCTTCAATCAACCAGGCAGTCATGATGTCCTCCATTACCATGCAAGCACTAGCTAGTTCTTTGCTTTCTCTTTTCGGATGCAGTTTTGCTGATCATTCTTTAGTAGGCTGGTACTTCACCCAATTATTCTTCTGTCTCGCTCGAGAAGTAATTCCCCCCTCTTTTTACTCCTCTGTCTGTTTCTCTTCTTCCGTTGTTTCCATCTTGGTGAATGTGTCACTCTTCACATATTCCTTGGTCATCACCAACAAGGGCATGCTGATGCGCACCAATGAACACTCTCCTCCCCAATTCAGTGGTAGTTTCTCTTGATCTTTGGATGCATGTGCTCAATAGTAGTCCATAAGCAGTGATGTTCCTGCTCTCATCTCGTAACTTCTCTCAACCTTCTTGCATCCAGAATGATTGTCCACTTCTTGTCACTGTTGTGCTGGTAACATAACGCTGGTACCTTAACAGTATACGTCCTTCTTCATTCTCCACCCAAGTGACCATCTTTGCTCTTTTGTCTCACTCCGTTAGGCACTTATCATATTTTTGTCTTTTTTATTTTATTTTTTCTTCTCTTTTTGTTTTTCTTTCTTCTTTTATTATTTATTTATTTAGTTATTTATTTTTTTTTTCTCTTGCAGCTTGCTCACTTGTGCATTTGCTCGTTGTTTCTTCTCTCTCTGGTCACTTTCCACATACAGTTGTTCTCCAATTAGCTGCTTTATGTAATCATCTTCCATAGGGGATTACACCCCTTTTTTTTTTCTTATCAATCTCAATGTTGCTGTCTTCCCTTGCAATCTCCTTCGCACCTTGGCATACATGGGCGTCGTGCTCTGCTGTAGTAATTTCTGTTGTAATCAATTCTCTTCCGGCATATGTTAAAGAACAGTCAGGACAGCTCTCTCCAGTGGTGTCCCTACCAATTTTGTACATGTGTGCATGTTGTTGGTCACTTCTGCTATGTGTGTTATGTGTATGTTTTACTCCCTTTGTGTCTGCCCTTAACTCTCCTTACTTTAGCAGCAGCTTTTCCTCACCCACTGACGCCGTAACTCTTCCTGCTTAGGTTAGGGAATGTTAGCAGGGGATGCAGCGGTAATGCTCACTATTAGAAATAATTTTCAAATTACCACCCCCATTATTTCGTTCATCATTAATAGTCCCATCGTGAAGGTAAAAGTCCTTATTTGCTTGCCCATAACCACTTACGCTGCTGGGTCCTTGCAGCTGATGAGATGATAAAGTTGCCTGCCTGAAAATCGCAAGAAAGGCGTTAATAGTTAGTACTTGTTAGTAACCTCAAGCTCCGCGAACTAAACAATCACTAAGGGCAAAAATCAAACCTCCCCCTGGACATTTCGTGTTTTCAAAATTTCTCAATATGGGTAGGGAAAATCTTGGGTTGTTTATTCAATGGAAGCAAGGAAATATACTTCAGGGAAACATGCTGTAAGGGGTCTGAGGTTCTTGATAGGGTGGGCAATTGAGTGGGGAATGCTACACGATGTTTTAATCAGTAGGCCTCACAGTTTCTAATGGAAGATAATATTAAGGAAATTTCCTACACATTTCTAACAGCATACATACGCAACAACCTGCATGTGCGGGGAAAAGAGAAGGAACAAAACAGTGTTACTGCTGTAGGTGCACAAAATGTAATATGAAACTCAATTAAACTTTGGAAATGCGTGTGTCAGTCCCTATTCTAGTTGCTAGTGTGCGTTGGACCATAGGGTGGCCATGTTTCCCTAACTCGGGAGTGTTCGTGCTATTTTGCAGTTCATGAAAATCTCTTGCGTTGGCCCTGTTGATCGTTGCTCCCTCGTTGCCAGGGTGGCCACCGCTTTGTAGGGCTTGACGCCTCACACATCTAACAAAGTCTGTCAGGAGGGGAAAATGTCCCACTGTAGTCCATAGCCATTGGGTGTTGGTTGTCCGTTGTCTTCAGGCCTGCCCTGGGTCCTTTATATCTGGCGAGAAATGAAATGGAAGCGCTTGAGACCTGAGAATTTACATATTCTTCAATTTCTTGACCTAACCTCTCTTCACTACTCTCACACTATTCAGTGTCCTAGTGGGAGGAGCCAATGGTACACCTATGCACCATCCTGTCACCACCTGGTGGCGTTCAATGGCGGTCTGACTGTAAATTATTACACAATTCGAAATGTACCCAGAAAATGGGTAGGCACTTAATTTATGTGAAGAAACTCATTACACACTTGGATCATATATACGCAATTTAGGTGCTAGTGTACAAATGGGCCTTTGGATCTTTATATTTACTGTGCTTTTGTTGTAAGCTATTTATAGTGCGTGCCTTTGTCCCGTGGGGCATCAGGCACTGACAAGCTAAATAGGGAAACATCAGGGTGGTAAATTTGTCATAAAGGGTGGCTGTGTTTCTAAATTAAGTGCACCATGTTACTTAGTTAAGATAATCGCAGGGTTTTTAAATCTTTTTTTTCTATGGCTCCTCTCTCAACTTCTCAGGGCGTGCCTCGCAGTGAACTGCAGGCACTTTAAGCTGGTACTAATGAAATTGGCTACCAATTATTCGCTACCTGTCTCTCCCCCCTCTTTGTATTTATTTATTTATTTATTTATTTATTTATTTATTTATTTCCTCTTTTCTTTCAAACCCAACCCTCACAATTTACTCCCATTCTCTCTATCCCACCCCATGTCCACTTTTTAAACCCTACCTACTCTGTTAATTACTCATTTAGTCTAGTATTTTATTACTCCACTACTGTAATTACTGTTACATTTAAACAATATATTTCTCCCCCCAATATCTGCTCTCAAATTTTAATACAACCATTATTCTCCAGTTCGTGCAGCAATGACCTCTTTCCCTATGTGTGTTGGCTAATGCATTTGTGCCAGTGCTATTTTCGAAAGCGCTAGTGACATCACCACTTGCACTGTTATTTTGTCGCCAAATTAATTCTGTTGGGAACATGGATCATCCACCCTTTACCCCTATTTCTCTCCTCCTGTGGTGAATTGTCAATGAAATGTAGGCCTCCCCCCTCAAGTGCACCTTCTTCCACCTTGTGTGTCTCATTTAATTGTTCTGTGTTAATCGTGTATTCATGAGCCCAGTCTCCTCACTGAAAGATGTGTGCTGAAAATGTAGCTAAATGTACTCTCTTGTGATGCGCTATCATTATGCACCCCCCTCTGTACCGTGTACCCCCATTATCCTTAAACAATCTTCCTTACTTTCAACATGTGTATGCCTGGTGTTTAACAAGTTATGGATTTCTCTGTTAATAAGGTGGTCATATCCACATCGCTCATGATGTCACAAATGTCTCTTCCCTAATGCATGGTCTAGTCGCCCCACTGTCACCCAGAAAAGAAAATGTTTTGATACCTATCACCACCCGTATGCAATTGTCCTCTGCATTATTGAGTGTGCGTGAGTGTGTGTGTCGGCGCGCGTTTCGCCCGCTCTGTCGGGGATGTGGAGCATGAGTGTGTGTGGCAGAGTGAGTCAAATCAAGTTTGTCTTGGGCTGTCCTATTAGCGGTATAATGTCAATCTATGTCCTTTGAAAGGTTTGTTTCCCATCAGGGAGATCCCACCCAGTCATGTAACCGGTACCATTGCTATTGTGTCAGTGTTCTGTATGGGTGCTGGCTGCTGTGCAGTGCCCCTGTGTTGTGATTCTAGTCAGTCCTGGGGTAGTGGTGCTGTCATTTGTTGTGTCTGTACATGTAGTGGTCACAGTACCTGCGTTGGTGCTTGTGGTGTCTGCTGAAATGATCCCATCCTGCTCCATGTATCCTCCCCACATGGGCGGTGCATATTGTGGTGGTTGTTGACACTGCTATTGTGATTCTTGTGCGTGTGTGTTGAGGCTGTTTTTAACTGCCCCTCCCATTGCATACTTTAATAATTTATTTTGTGCCTACTTGTCCTCATCTGCCTTTCTCTGCCCCTGCGTTTTCTTGCCACAATCTACAATGCACACAGTCAATGTCTAGCGCGCTATCATTCCTTCCTCCCTTCCATAACCCCATGCATGCTGCACCACCCCTTACTGATCCTCTATCATGTTTGGCTGTGCTGTCTCGTTCAGTCCTTCTCTCCTCCTCCAATCCCTTTCTTCCCTTTCCAGTTCCCCCTCTCTGTTGCTATTGTTACTCCTTGCACCTCCCCCGTTATCTTCCCTATAAATTTAATTCCTCTGTACCTGTGCCTTCAAATCTTCTTCCATGCACTGCAGCCCTCCCTTGCTCACTCCTGTGCTGCTAGTGGGTTGTTCTGCACCTTCCTGTTTGTGTATTGTGATTGTGTGTGTGTGGTGTTTAAATGTCCTTCTGCTGTTTTCAGTTCTCTCATGCAATGCATTCCTTGCTTACCACCTGTGTCATCAAATATTACACTCCCGGAGGTTCAGAAGGGTGAGTCCCCTCTTCCCTCTGCTCGCGCTGGTTCAGCATCAGCTGACCCCTCGCATCTTCCCTTTCCTTCGTGCACACAGTTCAACTGTAGCCATGTGCTTTTAAAGCTATTCCCGTGTAAGTGCTGTGTATGTGTGTCCTTAGCGATTGCTGCACGCTTCTGGAGAAGCCGCCTATGAGCAGCCATGGTCTTTTTTAATTTACCTTCAGTACTTTTGAATCTTTGCACACTATGTTTTACTTACTTATTTCGGCATGAAAGCTGTGTGCTACACAACAGTTGAAGGGGAGTCATTTCTGTATTGTGTGATACATTTTACCTCTATTCAATTCGAATATTTCGATAGTCCGCTGTTCAGGGGGCAAAAGTTAGAAGATAATTGAACATTTTTCAACTTCTGTGAGCCTTCTTGGCTCCGTACCTTAGCCAGTGCACTCCACGTGCAGCCCATCTTCACCAAACCATTGCCTTCTCCGGCACACCCCCACAATCTTGCGCATGTGTCTTCCACACACCGCCTCTGGGTCACCTATTCTCCAAATCCAAAACCACACCACTATCTCCTCACCATCAAAACTCTGTGTCCTATGCATCAATCTGAAGGTGACGTCACCAACTAAAAACACAGTGCAAATGAACAGACAAATGTGCATACACAGAACAATAGCCCATTTCTCCCAACCCCACAAAAATCCCAAAATAAAACCCCACAATCCCCACAGCTGTCTTCCTGTCTCAACTGGAACAAGGTAAACTATAATAAAAACTCTTATAATTGGACTGCACACGCTGCGTCGCCTCACGTGTGATACGCTCCTCACCAGGGGACCTTAACCAGCCAACTATCTTCCGCACTCGGGAACAATCTAGCTACCTCCTGCAGGGAAACATCATCCACTCACTGAACTAAAACGCTCAATTAGCAGGGAAACTCATCTACTCATTGATCTATAACGTCAATTCATAGGAAATCCAGACCCCCGTACATGAAATCGCCATCCAGACCAACCAGTGCGACACTCCTGTCCTATATGTGGGGAGTCACTACCCCACCCAATAGGCTCAAAAACACAAGAAGGGACCACTGCCACCGCCCCAGTCCCAACTACAATTCACGTGCCGATCACCACTAATGCGCTGAATTTTGCGACAATGTACAATCACCCACCACCCAATTTACAATGCCTCCCTCAGTTTCTACCCAAACAAAATAACTTAACATTTCTGCAACATACTGATCAACAATGCATCATAATACTTTAAACGTTTCCCCCCCTCAAAGCCCATGTTGCTTGTTGACTTACATTTTCCTATGCTGCACTGGCAGTTGCTCCGCTGCTGGACACCCCCTCAAGGCGCTTCACCGGACCCCTTCTCCTGCAGGGCTCTCACCTGCCCTCAAGCGGGGTATTTCCAAGTGGCCCCCGAAGCCTTTAGCCGGTTACGCGTTTTCCGGTGGTCTTCAGGTGCAGGCGAGGGTCCCACAGTTTCCTTGAGTCGGCGGCAGGGAGTTCAGTTCAACGCAGGGCTTGCGCAGGCAGTGCTCATTCACCCATGTTACAATGAGCAATGAGCCTCACAGAGGGCACCAACTTGTTGGGGAGAAGCTGGACCCCCACCAGGGCAGTGGGGGCCAGCAGCCATACCCTCACCAGCTATGGGAGACCCCAACACCTCCCATATGGCCCCCAGAAATGCAACAGAGTCCCAAGCAGGCAGCAGCATGTTCCAAACTGCGTTTATTTCTGGGCAGCAAAAAAGAAAAAAACACGCAGAGCATCGTGCACATGGAGAGTTCAGGTGCCGTCTCCCCCGGGGCTGGCTTGCAAGCCAGCTTTCTGATCACACTGCAGGCTGACCTCACAGAATTGGATCAGTTCCCAGAAACCTAACTCCTCCTGCTATTGGCTGCTAAGTGATAGGTTACCTATGTAGCCCTTATAGAGAGCCTGACAATTGGATATTAGCCTTTTGCGTCAGTGGGTTGGTTTAGCTGTGCCAGCCCCCATTACCTACTTCTAACGTGTTGCAATATGACCTTGTTCCCATAACTTTTTAGCTGAACAAGCAGTTCGCACCTGGGCTCTGGGCGCTGATTAGCTGGGCTGATCCATTCTTGTTACAATTATGTTTCAAATGTTGTGCGAGTCCTTGAGAAAATGTCTTTCTTTCCCAGAAAGAAAAAAAAAAGCACACTGGGTTGCCGTGATTTATTCGCATTTGTGGATAAAAAAAAAATGTTTGTCTGCAGAAAGCAATCTTATCTTGAATGTACGGCCTTGGCAGCTCGGAGGTTTTGCGAGGAACATTGCTGAAGGCTCCCGCAGCCAGTGTTCAGTGAGAGAAATAAACTTGGCTGTAATTTTCCTGAAACATGGCTTTACACTGTGCAATTAGACCATGTTAATTCATATAGGCATTTGCAAGCCTTTAAACAGGAATTTTTGTGTTTGTAGATTCTGATATTGCAGCATTGATTCTAATGTAGCATGGAAGTTGCACTGTTGGTGAAGTGCAGGGCTTTAAGTGGGGTAAGAAATCGAGGGGGGGCCCTCATTTAGAGGCGTGGCTTGTGGGAGGGGCGTGGCCTAAAAAGTACGCAAATCGTAGGGTATACACACAAATATATATAAATGTTATATATTTGTGTGCATACCTTACTATGGTTTGTGTGCTATGCAAGCCATCTTTTCTAAACATAGAAATATGTAACATTTCTACGTTTATAAAAGATGGCTTGCAAAGTACACACACATAGTAAGGTACGCACACAAATATATAACATTTATATATATTTGTGTGCATACCCTACGGTTTGCCTAGTTTTCAGGCCATATTTTTTAAACATTTCAGGTTTATAAAAGATGGCTTGAAATGTATACTTTTCAAGCCATCTTTTATAAACCTCGAAAAATGTCGAGGATTCCCCAGGTTCGCCGAGGGTTAAAGACACCTCGGCGACCTGGGGAAACAAAGGGACAGTAACTGCCTCTGGTGACCTCTCGCGCGAGGGGTCACCAGATGCAGTTACTATGACTGACGGAAGTGGCAGCCAGTCACAGCGTCGCTGTGGCTGGCTGCCACTTCTGTCAGCTTGCCTGACTTCATTGCAGGCGCATCTCCCGTCGCGGCTGCGGCTGCGACGGGATAATGCATCCCGCCAATGTTGCGGTAGGACGGGGGCCCCGGCAGGGCCCCAGCTCAGTCCCACTTTTTGGAGACTGCCGGGGCCCGGCCCCGGCAGGCCCCGGCCCACTTTAAGCACTGGTGAAGTGGTTGTGTTTCAGCATATTTGTCACCCATGGGTGCGCTGGGGCCTGGTTCAAATGATAAGTGCGCTCCTTGTTCTTCCTGCTGTTCTTCTGTATATGCGCCTGGGGTGAGGGGGCATGGGTTTGATCTCGATTTTCCCTCTTCACATTATAGGGGATTTCGATAGGTCATGGGTACACAAAGCACAGTCAAAATCATTGTTGACCAAAGAAGCAGTGCTCTGTTTACTCACCGGACTAATATCACCAACCTTGTGTAAGGCATCCAAAATGGGCATCACGCTTACCATAGCGTTATCAGAAAGGGCACTTATCAAGTCAGCTTTATCTTGGTTACTATTTACTACGGCCACTACCGGTTTTTGGGCTTTGGCCATATGCAGAGTTTCATTCACACCCCCCTTGATGCCTAATTGTTCTTTGATTAACATCAAGGCTCCGGCACCATGAATGAGTCAGGGGTGTTATCTATGTTAACCATTGCTCCACCATTCACATGAATATCTAGGGGCACCTTGTTTATCTCCACCACAGAAAGGCTTGTTTGTGAAGTCTGAATTCCCCCCCCCCATTTTAGCCTCAACGTGCCAAAATGTTCGAATATCCGGCAGCGCCAAGCAACTCCATATGGTAGTTTCAGATTTACAAACGCGCGCTAACTGGATTGTGCACGAGGATGATTTTGGGGTAAGGATCGCTTCAGCCACACACGCTTTGATTTTTTCTTTAGCAGGCATTCCTCATTCTAGGGTTATCACCATTGTGATTATAACAACTGTTTACTCTCTAAAATTAGTAAAATCAGCATCCACCATTAAGCGCCAGACCACACACCTAAAAAATAAAAGGTTCAAGCAACTTCTAGCATGAAAGTACTCCTTTACAACACTTGAAAGGAGTTCAATTGCAGAATCGTAATGGCCGCCCAACATCTCTCTCCCCCCCCCACCCCCCTCCGCTGCCGCGTGGCTAAGCAGCGAAGCGGTACTTAGACTGTATTTGCACGTGTGCACGTGCGCTGTGCTGGCCGTGCCGGTCTTATAGCAAAAAGTACCGTGGGTCCGTTAGGTAAGGGGGTGGTCCGCAGGTTCAGCCCCTCACAGAGCTTGAAAAACAAACAAACAGTGATCACTCAGTGATCTCGAACCAGTCCAGACCACCTGTCTGTGTCCACGGTCCGTAGATGTTAATCACCTTAAGCTGTAAAAGGCGTTTTTAAAACGTTCGCACAGAAGTCCCGCAGTAAGTTCACCAGGCAGCAGTCAGCAACAGCATGTATCGGCGAAGCGGTACTTAGATGGTATTTGCATTTCAATATCTCCTAACGGTAGATGGTTTAACTTTAAAAATGGTGGAGCATAAAATGTACTTTTGATTTAGTGCTACTGAACAAGTGTCTGAAATAGGGTTCGGGGAGATGGGTGGTCTCCACCAGAATTTGTAAATGGTGTGTTTTGCAGTACAATGTTTACGAAAAGTTGTGCGAAAAGTGATAGGATTTACATTCTTTAAGGGGAACCCGCAAAATATTGCAATACTTAAGATGCTGATAGATGAACAGTACACGGGAGAAATTTGCCGCAGCGATTCTTGCTTGCATGTGCCTTTTAGAAAATAGTTGTAACTGCTCCAAATAGACGGATGCATATTTGTACCTTACCACTGAGGCCTGGAGCTGATGCAGCTGCCATTTCTATCACTGACGAAATGCCACTCGTGAAGTACATGCCAGGAAAAATGTCGCCCTTTTAAAACATTGGCTAAACACTACACTGCAATGTCGAGCTCACTTCTGTGTCGCTGAGTTCTCTTTTGTGCTTGTCACAAAAGGACGTTTAATAAACCTTTAAAACAATATATATGTATGGAAAGTGAATACATTGTCTACCGTCTTCTTGTTGGACTCGTCCTAATCAGAGGAGTCGGCTGAGTGGTAGGAGTCTAACGAATCTTTTAAACGTCAATTTCTGACTTGCTCTCAGGAGCCATGGATGCTGTGGAACAGAACAAGCATTGGTTCAGGAACGTGGAGCAGGCTAGTGGTAAAGGCAATGCAGTCTCGTTATCTCTGGGGCAGACACTTATTTTGCCACGTGGGCCCTATTGTGCATGAACGTCGCTCTGTAGATTGTTCAGCACGATGGTTCAAAGATAGGATTCCCATTACACACCCAGGTCCAGGTTAATGAATCCAAATATGTTACATCAACAATTCTGCTGCTAGGCCATTACAGCAGTCTTCTCTATCCAAATGCGTTGAATGTCTGGAGTGGAGTAATAGAACAGCATCCTGGACAGTGTGGATTAACTCTGCATCTTCTCACAGTGGGAATCTGTACGCATGCCATACAGACTATTTGCAAAGAATGAAAACACAGCTTCTCTTCTCCCCTACTACTTCATTCCAAGTCCCAGTCACTGTCATAATTGTCTCAATGAGCACAGGTAAGGTTCAGAGTGCAACATGATTTGAACATTGGCCAGCAGTTTTATGACTAAAATTGATGAACATGATATTGTGGTATTAGTATAGGCTTTCAAAATTAGAGCTTCTGATAGCAATCCTGTCGTGGCTTTCAGGTTGATAAAGTATGCATTATAAAAGCATTATTTTTTTTTAATTTTTTTTTTATTTTATACGGTTTTTTATAAACCTCTAAAAAAATGTTTACATACATCAACAATCACCACAACACTACATTCAGGATCACCACCTCCCCTCCCTTCATTTCATTGCCTTTGTAGATGCCCAATGGCCTTTTGTTCATTTCCAAAGCGTCAGAAACCATGTTTAACTGATATTCAATTGTTGCTAGAAATTGTGTCAGCAGAATTAACAATTTTAGGTCAATACCATTAAACATATGACCCCACCATTCTTCCGCACACAACGAAGGGTGGATAGCCCCCCAAGGTCCCAAAAACAAAGTTTTTTCGTTCCGAAAAATTGTTACAAAATAACACTAAATGTTTCAGCGACTCTGGTTCCTTTCTACAGAATCTGCACCTGAGGTTTATGTTTTTGTTACATTTCCATGTTTGTAAACGCTCTTTAGTTTTGAACAAATTTAGACGGAATAGTGTTAAGACGGATTTCCGAACTCTGTCCTGGTGGTGCAGAAGTTCAGAAGGCCAACCTAATTACTTGGAACAGGGTAACCTCTGGACGAGCCAGACCAATCAAGGTAGCGATCGCGGCGGTCAAGACTAGGTCTCAAGAGGGGTGAGGGTGACTGAAAGCCCGCAATGAGCACACAAAGCAAGAACACTTACAAACTACTCCAAACAGTTGTTATATTAAAAATATATAAACATTTATTTCAAGGCCTTTAAAACAATGACCGTAGCGAGAAAATCACAATATAACGATAGTAAACCAACACATACCATATCAACACAATATATATACAAATACGACAGTCTCAAGCGTTAGATGCACGAAATGGGTAGTCCACCTAAAAGGGAAGGAAGACAGGCAGTGCGAAATAATGCTTAGACCCAGTTCGCCTTCAGAGGCACCTAACTAGATGGAAGTCCGAGCCCTGCGAAGAGTGGAGCCTTGTGCTCAAAGGTACCTGCACGCGCTGGTGCCAACGGGCAAAAGGAGAAGCTCTTCGAGGGAAATCAGGCAGTTCAGTTTAGTGCACAAAAGAAGAAGAACAAGTTCCGCGACTCAAGCGCAGCCTCCACAGTGGGCAGAAGCAGAGCGCGAGTACGGAAAAGGGTGCTGTTTGACACAGCGGGGAAAAGCAATGGGCTCCTGCAGGAGGGCGACCAGATCCTAGCTATGCTACTCACCGGTCCCCGATGCAAGCAGACGCAGGCTTCTCCGCGTCAGTTTCAGCAGCTGGCAGGTTCAGAAGAGCAGGGAACGCTTTGTCGTTGTGTTGAGTAAAAAGAAGTCCCAATCGAAGAAACCCGCACACTTTGTTACCACAGCAGGGCAACGGAGCGGCTGTGTGTATCTGAGCCAAATGTACACTACTCACTTCTGACCTGGGAACGCCAAGTGTACGAAGCGTGTGAGAGTGACAAGGACTCGCAATACTACACAACCTGGCGGCGGTTACAGAGCAAGACTCCCGTGTAAGCTGGTCAGTCAGCTGGATGGCCCAGAGACGCTTCCGAAGGCTTACTGGCAGGAGATGTTGAAGATGCCGAGAATAGCTGTTCCCGCTATTCCAAGGGTCGAAGTACCAGTACAGGCCTTCTGGTTCAATCAAAGGTGAAAAGGGTTTCACAAAGCGACAGCAGTGCAGAAGAGAAGTCCTTCAGCGGGTCACCAGCGATTCCTCGGTCCAGCCTCTTGGTTGCAGGATACTTGGCTCCTGTATTCCTTCGTTCGTGAGAACTCAGGAGATCGACATGGTAGTGGTGTTTCCAGCTCCCTCTTATCCACGGTTCCCTTCGCGCCAAAACGGAGGGGACCCAATGGGAGATCCGCTCATCAACACTCACACCATACGTGGACCAATCATGGACCACGTTGGTCCCAGGCATTCACACCACCCTAGACTCTCTGGCACCCAGGATGTGTATTGGGACCAGACATCCCAGCCCACATCCTGGAGGCACACACAAGACATGTAGAAGCCCGCGAAAGCATCCGTGTTTCGCGGGAAAGTACATGCCCAAATAAGGAAGGCCCCGGGTCGGCTCGACCTGGGGAAGGTGAAGGGAGCAAGACGGTCAGCGGACAGGACAAAGGAGCCTCGTGGTCTGGCCATTTTGGGAGCCAGGCCACCATTTTGGGTTAAGCGCGGAAAACGCGCTTAGAATGCCAAAAGGAGCTCAAAACACAAGAAACACCACCATTCCCGTCCCTGAATCACTTGCACCGATCAGATACAATCCTAAACGAGTATCTAGGGCCTGTAGAAGGCTAGAGACCCAAGAGAGCTGTAACTTAGCTTACAGTGCCCTCTTGTGTCATGTTGCACGAAAGCCGCAACATGATAAAAGAAACTATGGGAAACAGCGTTCCCCGGTACTGACTGTCTTAAGGGCATGTCAGTTTCCCCGTAAGAAAGGAGCGAACGCCCAGAGGAGTGCGGCAGAAGGCTGCACTTCTCTGGCAAAGTCAAGAACAAGGTGAAAAACAACAGCAAAAAGTTTAGGGGTTGCCACATGGAAGGAAAATTACCTACAATTGCGAAATCTTTCCTAACAAATAGCATAAAACGTCTTCGTGCACTGGGTTCTGGAAACAAATTGATGTAACATTGGGGCGTGTTAAAAGAACGTACTTCCAGTGGGGCACTCAACATCAGTTTTGCCATAGATCTTTCAGAACAGGTTCTCTCCCAGTCCCAACGCCAGATTTTCGTTTTAGCAGCGATTGGATTTTCATGGAGTAAATTGCTCTTAATGTCAAATTCTTCCAGTAAGCTTTCACATCTGTGCATCCACAAGGCCACCAAATTCTGACCTTGCGCCGTTGCACTTTGAAGGAGTTCAAATTGCAAGATGTTTTCTTGCACTCGAGTCTTTCGGTATAAAGATAACAAGTTCCACGTAATCCTTGCTTGTAATGAAATAAGAGATAACTCGTATCTAATGCACGAGGTCGTCGTCCCTCTAGGGAGACCCAGCACCTTTGTCCAAAATTGGTTCTCCAGGGAAGACCGCACCTCATGAGAGCATCCTAGAGCATTTTCCGCTCCGTAGATCAATACCGGCACAACCTTTTGCTGATGAAACAACCGCACCGGCTCCAATGAGAATTTCCCAAATTTCTTGTTCATCAGCAGTGCTTGGTTTGCTAACTGAGTGAATTTCCTTTTAGTATCTGCCACCCACGGGGCATCATTAATGCAGGAACTTAACACCATTCCTAAATATTTGACATTTTGTGATATCGTCATTGGAGCCCCACTCAGATACCATTTGAGAGTTTTTGCTTTCCTTGAAGTTGCCCCTTTTAAGTTTTTGAATATTAAGACTTCGCTTTTCTTTGTGTTGATCAAAAAACGATTCTCTCTTATGTAGACTTGGATAGCGTCTAATTTTCGTTGCAAGCCGACCTGTGTTAAGTCCATGTTCATCCGCATATATGATCGTCCAGATCATCAGCATATAGGAGCCAGCTTACATGTGTTTTGTTTATTTTTGGTGGATATGAGGTCACTGCGTCTAACGAGTAGCCCAGGTCCGATATGTACAGGCTAAATATTGCTGCGGCAAGTGGGCACCCTTGCTTTACCCCCTTGTATGTCTTAATTGTTGTTGACAAGGACCCTAGTTGATCGAGTTTAATCTTGATAGAGGTATCCGTGTGGAGCTCCTGGATTGCCGCTACTAAATCTTCAGGACACCCCCACCGGTGCAGTTTCGACCATAATAGATCCCGGTCAACAGTGTCAAATGCACTGGAGAAGTCGATAAAGGCCAGGTAGATTATGGTATTTGATTTCAAGGCCTCCATTTCTATAAGGTTGAGTAGTAATAGATTTAGAGAACAACCCACCTGTTTGACAAGCCCAGCCTGGCGGGCATCAACATGCGCCATTTCCACAGCCCATGCTACCAATTTTTGTTGCAAGACAGTAGCATATATCTTACCCAGGACGTCCAGAAGAGCCACTGGTCGGTAATTTCCGGGGTTCGCTCTGTCTCCTTTTTTGAATATTGGTACTATGACCGCCGATTTCTATGAATCAGGGGATAGTCCCGAGTTGTTTATTCTTTTAAATAGGGTTATGCACAGCTCAGCCCAGATCTCGGGGTGTTGTTTGATGGTGTAATTAGTTAACCCGTCTGGACCAGGCGCTGTCGAGTTGTTTGTCTTCAAGATTATAGATATAATGTCTTCTTTACAGTAGTTGATTGTTCGAGGGGGAAACATCAAGTCGTATCTGTTTTCGGCAGTCTTGTGGCCCTTATATAGTTCCTCGAAGTGGGTAATCCAATCCTTCTCCATCACCAAACACATTTGCAAGGCCTTTTGTGGAGCCTGCATGGTGTTAATGATCCTCCAAAAATCTCCTGAATTTTTGTTCTTCAGTGCCATAAGCATGGATTCCGCATCATTTTGGATGGTCAGATGTTCATGGGCTTTTAACCAGTTTTTGTACTTCTGTTTGGCCGATCTAATGGCCTTTTTCCAAAAAGACTGGTCCATTAGATTAGCCTGGCGGATCGCTTGTCTCATCTGTCTTTTATGGATCTGTATCTCTGGGTCAAATCAATGTTTACGGACCATATTTGGATCTTTAAGCCCTACATTCTTGCTCTTAAATTTGAGCAATAACTGTGCATAGTCTGTTTCAATGCTGTGGTGACAATAAGCTGTTGCCAATTTAGCCACCTCATGCATCTCCAGACATAGTCTGACACTGTTCGATGTGACTAGGATCTTGTATTGCCACATTGATGGGTCCTCTTTTGGTTTCATAATGAAACTTGTTAGCAGCATGTTGTGATCACTGCTAGTTTGGTTCCTAACCTTAAAGGACTTTATTCGAGCACGCAGATTTCTAGACACAAATATATAGTCAATTATAGAGGTAGTCTCGGCTCAATGCCATGTTGCTGCCAGTGCCAGGTCTCCAATCGTGTTCCCATTTAACATTTGCATTTCTCTGGCTTTCATTTCTTCCAACCAGTTGTGACCCAACACCTTTTTACTGTTATTATGAAAGCATCATGAACAAGAGCATATACAATAACCATAATACACATCAGCAGGAGTGGGTATTAAACATATTTATGAAGAAGAGCATATACAATAACCATAATACACATCAGCAGGAGTACGGAATCAGTCGGCAATATATGAAGATGGTCATGATCAGCTCATGAAACAGACAATGTTCATATGAAATGTAGCTGTACCTGAATGTATATTTAAGGGGCAAGTCATGGAACGTTGTGCATAATACCTTAGGGCATGTTGGTCATGGTTGAAAAATATGCATGCTGTCTAATGGCATCCCTCTGCATGCATAATGTGCTCACTGCTGTTTGCATATTGTGCAAATATGGATCCTGTCCTGCACGCTGGGTCACAGTGCTGACAAACCAGCACATACGACAAAGGAGACATGATGTGTATACTCGGCTGCCCACTCTTGGTCTGCTGAGAGACACGCGAGTTGCTGCCTTTATTAGCTGGAAATGATGACATCAGAGTGTGTGTCATTATAAAGGCATACACACCACATCACAACACTCCTCGTTTATCATAACAATAAAAAACAAACATTGAATGCGTTCCCTTCACATCATAACAGCAACTAATCTCAGGTTACTATGTTACACTCTGTTAGGAAAGATTTGCCAGAGAAGCACAGCCTTCAGCTGCACTCCTCTGGGCTTTCGCTCACTTCTTATGGGGAGACTGACATGCCCTTAAGACAGTCAGTACTGGGATACTTTTGCTTCCCTTAGTCCTTTCCTCATGTTGCAGCTTTTGTGCAACATGTAACAAGTGTGCAATGTATCTTACCATACAGCAAAGAAGGTCTGCCAAGACGCTTTGACCCATTGGAATAGGGGGACCAACTATTCTCGTCACCTTCACCAAACCCTGCAAGTAAGCCTTCTCGAAAGTGTCCCTGGGCCAACCAGAGGGCTGACCAGCTTATGCAGGACCTTTGTTCTGTCACCACGCCGTTTCGAGAAGGCCCTCGAAACTTGGTATTCTGCAAACTCTGTGTCCACGGGACCCTTACAACGAATTTCGTACACTTCGCATTCCCAGGTCTCAAGTGAGACGAGTGCACCCGGACCGGAGTATTCGCGTTTACCGTGTTGCCCTGCTGCGGTAACGACCTGTGCAAGTTCGCTGCCTTTGTGACCCTCTTGCCGAGACGTCCTTTTTGCCGCATTCGAACCTGCCAGCGAAGTGGATCGCACTGGCGAAGTTTGGGTCTGCTTGCGTTGGGGACCGGTGAGTACTCCATACACCCACGAGGCCCCTAGCACAAGAGCGCATTTTTACGCATGAGTGGCCCCTGCGGGTCCCTCTCCTTTCCACTGCTATTGCGAAATAGCGACCCCATCCCGCACTCTCAAACTGTCTCTGCCTTCCAGTGGAGGTCCTTCTTGAATAGTGGGAACTTGTTCTGCATTGCCGCATCCACCTTCCTGAGCTGCCAGAGACCCTGGAAGAGACACGATCCTGCCCATTGGCACAAGCGCGTGCACCTGCATAGCATGTACTATTGGGCACAAGGCTTCTGTCTTCGTAGGGCTTGGACTGCCTCTTAGTTAGGTGTTTTATTGATGCGGATCTGGGCCTAAAGACTATTTGCACTACCTTTTCCCTTCCCCTCTAGGTTGTCGACATACTTCATGCATTTAACCCTTTAGACCCCATTGGTCTTGTATATATATTGTATTGGTTGTGATGTGTTGGTTTATATAGTGTTACTGTGATTATTTTACTATGGTCAATGTTACAAAGGCCTTGTAATAAATGTGTCTATATTTTTTATATAACACCTGTCTGGAGTAATTTGTAAGTGTCCTTGCTTTGTGTGCTCATTGAGGTCTTTCAGTCACCCTCACCCCTCTTGAGACTTAGTCTTAACCGCCACCATAGCTACCCTGATTGGTCTGGCTTGTCCAGAGTTTACCCTGTTCCAAGAAACTAGACTGGCCTTCTGAACCTCTGCTCCCCCAGGTCAGAGTTCAGAAATCTGTTTTAACAAATTGGTGTACAGCGGTGGGATAGGACTGTAGGTATCCAGTGTTGCATACTAGTGAAGGCATTTCAAGTTATTCCTACCAGGACACATAATGAATTGTTATAGTATAACTTTAAAAAGGCCATAGTTCTATCTAACAGTATGGAAATAAGTACCTTGTTAATTTTGAATGCTTCTAAATCAGAAACATTGAAAAAGATGTGTGCTGAAAGAGGTGTCTCTTCTCAAGGTACAAAAGTGGAAACGATCCAATGAATCATGGACTGGCAAGAAGCTCAGCTTAGTGCTATAGCTTCTGAGGACAATGCAGAAGGAGGTGGGGCTGCTCTCACTGGCAGAACTGATAGTTCTGCCGCTGCACAGGTCCATAGACACCATGAGGATTTGGAGGATGTAATGTCTAATGTTTCCTCTGCCAGTGCTGAAGGTGAGGCCATACTTGAATTCAAGAGACAAGAACTGCTGTTTAGGCAGAAGGAGCTTGAGTTCAATATGGCCAAACTGAAAATAGAGCAGGCAGAAAAACAGAAAGACAGGGATCACCAGTTGGAACTGGCCAAGCTCCAAGTTGCCAAGGGATCCAAGGGTCCTGGACATGGTTCTGGGGCCTCCTCCCATCCAAGGTTTCCTAAGAATCTGCTCAGTGTGTATGAGGAAAAGAATTACATTATGGACTGGCTGAATACATTTGAGTATGCATGTGAAGTTCAACAAGTTGACAATGCTGATAAAATTGCCTGGTTACTTAGCAGACTGCCCCATTCTGGCTGCAGTGCCATTATGGAAATGTCAAAAGCTGAGAGAGCAGAATTTGCTATGTTGAAGCAAACGTTCATCTTAAAGCTTGGAAAGACTCCTGCCCAATACTTAAAAAGATTCAGAGAGTACAAACAGAAAGAAGGTGGTACTTGGGTATCTTATGTAACTGAATCCTTAAAGAACTTGCCTGGCTGGGTTGAAGGTTATAAGGTTTCTACTTTTGAAGGTATGATATGTCTTGTCATGCTGGAACATATTTTTGCATCTTCTTCCCCTGAGCTTAAGCAGCATTTGGCAGATTCGAAGGAGATAGATCCTAAGAAGCTTGCCATAGCGGCAGATTTATGGGTGTCACATAGAGTGTCCTATAAGGACAAGACTCATCCTGGTAAGCAGGAGGAAGGGAAAAAGGCCAAAGATAAGGAGGGTGGAGAATCTGATAAAACTCCCTCCCAGAAGGGCCACAAAAGAAAAAATAAGGGTAAGACACAAAAGAACTCACAGGGTAGTGGAGGTAAACCTCCAAAACAGAACTCCAGGATTGGATGGCTTGTAACTCTCTAGCCTTAAACAACAATAAAGCCGAACTAATGATAGTATCCTCGAAGAAAACCCAGAGCAAACTAGATACTGATTACTCCAACTTCCTTATTGCAGGCAACATCATCACAGTCCAGAGGAAGGTAAAAACTCTGGGCGTTGTCTTTGATGACGAATTATCCATGAAGCCGCATGTCTCTTACATGAGGTCTAGCTGCGGACTGATCAATAAGCAAATCAATTACATCTGTCCATTTCTAACAGCCGAAAACTGTGCTCTTCTATCCACAGCGTTGATAAACTCTAGACTAGACTATTGCAATAGCCTATTGTCTGGTACTACTGTTGCAAATATCCAATCCTTACAAGTAGCCCAGAACAATGCCATGCGGACCATCTTCACTCAATCTTGTCGCTCCCATATCTCTAGCTTCAGGAAGAAGCTTCATTGGCTACCAGTCAAACATCGCATTACACATAAAATGCTCACTACGACACACAAATGCCTCTCTTTCAGCAGTCCCATCTGCTTGTCTGAACGCATTAACATCAAGAGCAATGGAAGAAATCTTCGTTCATCCTCTGCCACAGTCCTTGCTTCCCCCAGATTTAAGACCACAAAATTTCGAGCCACCACGCTTGACGTTCAGGGCCCTCTACTTTGGAATGCTCTGCCGGCAGGGCTACAACAAATCAAAAACTACCTCCTATTTAAAAAAAAGCCATAAAAACCTACCTTTTTAACATGGAGTAATCCTTATGATCCCTTTCTGATCCTGCTTGCTCTCTCTTGTTGTCCTGTCTATGTCTCTGTTTTTTGTGTGCCCTGAGGCCTACGGGCATGCGGCGCGTTATAAGAATTAAAATGAATATAAATAAATAAACTCTGGTTATAATAAGCATCCCTATGTAAACAGACCCAATGGATCTTGTTTTGCTTGTGGAGCAACTGATCATGTGAAGGGGGATCCCCGTTGTAAGGCCAAAACCTTAGGGGTCCACTCCGCTAATCTGGCCTTCTCCTCCTATGAGGAAGAAGAGATTACAGGAGCATCCTTCTCCTCAGACTCGTCCCCCAGTGGGATAGAAGCTGAGGTAGGTTTAGTTTCCCTGGTTTCCTGGGAGCCTAAAGTCTCAGAGGCTTATGCTAGGATTCCAGATAATACCAAGCACTACTTTAAAGACAGTATGCTGATCAATGGAGTAGATACTCTAGCTCTTTAGTGGGTGTAGTCGAACTGTAGTGGATTCTACCTTGGTAGATGCAGAGGAAGTTGCCAGAGCTCCCCTGCTGCCAACTAAGTTGGCTGATGGCCCACCTTTCATGTTCCCAGTAATACCTTTAACTCTTACTATCAATGGTACAGCAGTCAGAATTCCAGTGAGCATACAGAGGAGTGTCCCAGGAAAGGTAATTCTGGGAAATGATCTCAGAGCTTGAGGGCTCATGGGAAATACAGCTGAAAGATCCTGCACAAGGTCTCAAACAAGGGCAGAACTGGCCCAGACCAATGCCCTGCCCCAGCCAAAGGGGAAACCCAAGGCTAAAGTAGTAAGGAAATCAAAAAGAGGGAAAGAGAATATTCCAACTACTCACCTACCACTGAGGTGGAGGCAGTTGGTGAAGCACCAGGACTTGACGAGGATGTGGTGTTACCTGAAGTATTTGACCCCAATGACCATCCTGAACTAAAGGATTTATTGGTAGAAGGTGGTCCGGACATGGAAGAATTCAGTAAGGGCCAATGTGAGTGCCCATCTCTGGAAGGCCTGAGGGACAGGCTTGCTCCCAGCTTGAAGGCGAACCTCCTGGTAAGCATAGGATTCATTGGGAAGGTGGGCTTCTGTATAGTGAACCTACAGAGTCTACAGAAGGAGACCATAGGAGGTTGGTGGTTCCCCTTGCTGTAAGACCCTTCCTCCTGCAGCTGGCGCATGAAGTTCCCCTTGCTGGTCACTTTGGAATTAAGAGGACCAAGCAAAGGTTATCCATGCACTTCTACTGGCCCAAGATGGGAGTGCAAGTAGAAAGTTACTGCAGGAGTTGTGCCACCTGACAGTTATCTGGTAGATGGATAGACATTGTTGGTCCCCTTGACCCTCAAACATCCGCAGGCAATAGGTTTATCCTGGTGCTGGTCGACCATGCCACCAGATATCCTGAGGCCATCCCATTAAAAACTGTGACTGCCAAGTCAGTTGCAAATGCTTTGCTTGGCATATTTACTAGGGTTGGCTTCCCTAAAGAAGCGTTTCTGACCGAGGCAGCAACTTTATGTTGAAGTATATGCAGGCCATGTGGAAGGAATGTGGTGTCACTTATAAGTTTTCATCCGCATACCACCTGCAGACCAATGGTCTGGTTGAGAGGTTTAACAGGACCTTGAAAAGCATGATTGGGGCACTGGAAGAACCTCAAAGAAGAAAATGGGATCTTCTGTTACCATGCTTACTGTTTGCCTACAGAGAGGTACCACAATAGGGTGTTGCCTTCAGTCCCTTTGAACTTCTGTTTGGTCACCCAGTAATCAGACCCTTAGCCATAGTCAAGGAGGGATGGGAAATGCCCACTCCCCCCATTACTACTAACGTAGTGGACTATGTGCTAGGGCTCAGAAAAAGGATGGTACTCCTGATGGTTCTGGCTAGTGAAATGTTTAAGGGAGGGCAAGCTCTGGTGAAACATTGGTATGACCAAAAGGCTTCCCTCATCAATTTCACACCTGGTCAGCAAGTCCTGATCATGAATCCTATAAGGCCTTGAGCTTTACAGGACAAATGGTCAGGCCCTTACACAGTGGTGGAGTCACTGGGTGAGCTCAACTATTTAGTGGACCTTGGAAGGCTGGTCAGGCTCCAAAAGTGTTCCATGTAAATAGGCTGAAGGCTTTCATCCCAAGAGTTGAAATCGCTGCACTGCTACTGGCTTCAGACATTGAGGAGGAGGAGTCAGAACCTCTCCCTGACCTGTTCCAAAGCAGTCCTTCAGACAGCTCCATTGAGGGTGTCCGAGTGGCCCCTCACCTGACTTCTGATCAACAGGCTGAGGTGAAAAGTTTGCTTAGGCAATTTTCCCCCTTGTTTTCACAGTCCCCTGGTTTGACACCTTGGTGCAAACATAACATAAACACAGGAGACCGTGTACGTACCAAAGGTAGGGAATACAGAATGTCAGACAAAGTAAGGTCTTACATTAAGACAGGGGTCAACAAAATGTTGGATCTTGGGGTGATTAAACCCTCCAGTAGTCCTTGGTCTAACCCAGTGGTGTTGGTTCCAAAAGCAGGTACTTCTGAATTGAGGTTATGTGTGGATTATAGGGCTCTGAATGCTGTCACCAAGACAGATGCTCACCTCTTGCCTAGAACAGATGAGCTTGTGGATACTTTGGGTGCCTCCAAGTACTTTAGAACGTTTGACCTCACTGCAGGCTATTGGCAAATAGCCCTTGCAGAACATGCCAAGGAGAAGACAGCTTTCTCAACACCAGAAGGTCTTTACCAGTTCAGGGTTATGCCTTTTGGGTTGAAGAATGCCCCTGCCACCTTCCAAAGGCTTGTGAATCATGTGTTGAATGGGCTAGATGAATTATGTCTTGCATATCTGGATGATATAGCAGTTTTCAGTGCCACCTGGGAAGATCATGTGAAACACCTTGGGATTGTGTTACAGGCTCTTCAGAAGGCCCACTTGACCATAAAGGCCAGTAAGTGCCAGATTGCACAAGGATCAGTGGTCTACCTTGGACATGAAGTAGGTGGAGGGAGGATACAGCCTCTACCCAGTAAAGTACAAGCCGTAAAAGACTGGCCTACCCCCACTACACAGACCCAAGTGAGAGCCTTTTTGGGACTCACTGGGTACTACAGAAATTTCATGGCATACTATGGTACCATAGCTGCCCCTCTGACTGCTCTCACTACTCCCAAGAAACCAAAAAAGCTAACTTGGTCTGAAGAGTGTGAGAAGGCCTTCCAAGGCTTAAATGACTCCTTGTGCCAGGCCCCTTTTTCAGGGCCCCTGACTACTACTTATTGTGCAGACAGATGCCTCTGACAATGGGATAGAAGCTGTACTATCACAAGCAGATGAGAAGGGTAAGGAACACCCTATTGGCTTCATTAGTCGCCAGCTTAAGTACAGAGAGCTCAGATGGTCCACAGTAGAGAAGGAATGTTTCTCTGTTGTGTGGGCCCTAAGGAAGCTGAGGCCCTGCCTCTATGGGAACCACTTCACTGTGCAAACTGACCCTAAGCCCTTAAAGTGGCTAATGAACATGAAGGGAGAGAATCCAAAGTTGCTTAGGTGGCCCATAAGTCTGCAAGGCTTTGACTTCACAATTGAGCATAAGCCAGGTGTCCAACATAGCAATGCTGATGAGTTGTCCAGAATGTTTAACTGACCTGGACAAGAAACTCATCCAGGGGTGGATTAGTTTCCCCTTTCCTTAGTCTGGGAGGGGCAAGTGTTAGGAAAGATTTCATAATTGTATGTAATTTTCCCTCCATGTGTCAACCCCCAAACTTATTGCTGCTGTTTAGCCACCATTAACTGACTTTACCAGAGAAGCACAGCCTTCAGCTGCACTCCTCTGGGCTTTAGCTCACTTCTTATGGGGAGACTGACATGCCCTTAAGACAGTCATTACTGGGAGACTTTTGCTTCCCTTAGTCCATTCCTCATGTTGCAGCTTTTGTGCAACATGTAACAAGTGTGCAACGTATCTTACCATACAGCACACTTGGGTCTCATTTCCCAAGGCCCTAGAAACTCTTGTTTGACTTTTTATGAACTGTGCAGATGTGTCAAGGACAAGACTGGTGGCAGCTATCTTTTCACATTCTTTTTAACCCTTTCCTCACCCCTCTTGAGACTTAGTCTTGACCGCCGCCATGGCTACCCTGATTGGTCTGGCTTGTCCAGAGGTTACCCTGTTCCAAGAAACTAGGCTGGCCTTCTGAACCTATGCCCCCCCAGGTCAGAGTTCAGAAAACCATCTTAACACTCTCCTTCAAGGATATAGTCCTCCAGACGTACTGGACGATGTTGGGACACTCTTGATGGATAACGACACTGGCTCTCACCATCCACCAGTGAAGCGAGTGCCCCACCAGTGCCATCCAACTCTGAACCATGGTCATCTTGTCCTATTTGTACCATTAGGTCATTGCTCTAATTCACTGAGGTCAAGTCTCCCTTCTTGACATACTCATCTTAAGCTCGCTGAGTGACAGGACCAAAAGGATTCTCTTGAAGAAGCTAGAATTCATTGCCACAACCTCCGGGCCACCCAAGACCATATTGATGGAACCTTTTGTGTCTACAACGCAGATTGGCAAAGTTCATATGGAGGCTCATTTTCCCCTTATTTCCCCATGTTCCAACTCGTCGTCATCTCCCAAAAATTGTAAGATAGGCCACATCGAGCAGTTTCCTTTTTATTGGCTTGACCTCTCTCTCAGCTCACCAATTAGTTGTCTAACTGGTTTGGAATAGTCGACGAATGATGTGGAATGAGACTACAAGGGCATAGTCAAAAAAGGGCCTCAGCTGGTTCGATGTTGGTTGCTGAATGTAGTGTCAGATAGTGCTCAAGCAGTAACCAGTACAACAATCACTCTTTGCTTGTAGCTTGACTGTGAGAAATTCAGAATATTTTGTCCAGTGTACGCATGAAGCTTTCCACGACACCATTGGCCCTCGTCTATAGCGGGTTGATTTTCCCATGATGAATCCCTCTAATTTCTAGGAGTGGTGATTTTCCTGTGGTGAATCCCTCTAATTTCTAGCAACTGTTAAACTCTCTCCTTGGAAAGGGTGACCACTATCTGAATACAGTTGTGTGAAGAGCCCATGTCCAGCAGATATCAGAATAGGCTAAATACATCTCTGACTGTGGTATATGTGATGAATTCCACTTCTGGATACCTTGCCCATTGGTCAGTAACCATTAGGAAGTGTTCTCAAAGGTTTATCGACCCAAATGTCCACACTTATTTTCTCCTATGACTGCAACTCCAGGGCATCGATTGTAATGGAGGTGCCTTAATTTCGGGTGATGCCACCTAACACTAGAGACAATTCTTCAAGGACATATCCACTTGTTTTTCCAACCATGGGAACAAGATCTTGAGCCTGTGGCAAGATTTATTCTTAGCTTTACCCTGATGTCTATGATGACCAAGCCCCAACTCCTTTGAAACCAGCTTGGCTGGACTCACAATTCGGGTGTCCCTAAGGAGGATATACTCTGGTGTCAATGTTAGCTTATGCTTCACCTTTCACAGCTTTTCTATGGCATTCTTGGCTCAAAAGGTCTTCTTACTTAGCTGAAGCAGCACCACGTTCCAATCCCCAGTGAGAAGACCACACCCTATGACACTGAAGCATTCATCTTATTTGGATGAGGCTGCAAACGCTTCCATGGACATGGATTTGGACACTGCACTTTGACACAAGATATATGTGGTTTTCCATCTCAAGTTGCTGCTCGGACAGATCCCTCTTGTCAGTGCTTGGGTGTCTCGAGTGTTCATCAGCTGGATTTCCAACCCCTGCTCCATAGGACAGCATGACATCTTAGTCCTGAAGCACCATAGATTTTTCAATTCAAGCCAGGGGCTGCAAGGACGATCCGGACATGATGGAGATTAAAGATTTGTGATCTGTTATGACTGATATGGGTTTCCCATGAATGAAAATATGGTAATGTTGGCAGCCCTGTAGTACTGCCAGTGCCTAACATCTCGATCTGAGAATATCACTGTTCTGTTGTAGACAGCGCTCTGCTGCCGTACAGCACTGGTCGTATTTAGCCCTTTGAGTAGCTTGCAACAATACCGGACCTAGGCTGGTTGGGCTGGCATCTATCACAAGTTCCAAGTATCTCCTCGGGTCAAAGAACGCCATCATAAGATCAGATGTCAGGGCAGCTCTAATGTCCAAGAGCAGTCTTACTTCCAGTGCGGTCCACTGCCAAGATGAGTCTTTTTTTGTTAGCTGCCAGAGTGCTTAGCAGAGGAATGCTAGATTCTGGATAAATCGGCCACAGTATGTGACCATACCCAGAAACTGTATATCTCAAAAACGTTGCTGGGAGATGGTGCCTCTTGAATGTCCTACACCTTCTTGGGATCTGCTGATAATCTGCCTTACTGAAAGAGGTAGCTGAAGAATTTGAGTTTATTTTGCTAATAAAAAACACTTCTCCCTGTGAAGCATATGTCCTGACGCTTGTATACTTTCACACACCTTTCCCAATCTTTCGAGGTGTTGCACTCTGTCTTGGCAAATAACAGAGCATTGTCACTGATACTGAAGGTTCTTGAAACATCCCGCCAATACGATCCGTATGGTTTGCTTAAACACTTCAGCCGCAGAAAAAACACCAAACCTCAGATGCTTGTAGCAAAAAGGACTTTATGGGTGGAGAATGTCATTATGTATCTTTTTGACAGATGTAAACATAACTGATGATAACCAGCTAGTAAGTCTAGTTTAGAAAAAAAGCCTCCCCTTGAATATCCAACACAATATCATTGATGGTTGGTGTTATGTGTCATTGCTTTTGTATGGCCCTATTCTGGAGTCTCATGTCAACACACATACAAACCGACTCTGGTTGCTTGGGTTTTCAGGCCATGACTATTGGTGAGGCCCACAGGGGGTGGGGGCTCAACTCTTTTGATAATGTCCATAGCTAGAAATATCTCAAGTTCTTTCTCCACCTTCACTCTCAAATGAAAGGGAATCCGGCAATGCTTCAGGGCAACAAGCTGAATGGTCCTATCAATGTACAGCCTAATTGGTTCTCTTTTTAGGCATCCAATGTCATAAAAGATGGAGCAGAATTTCTCCTCCAAAGAGTTAACATCATCTATGCACACTCAAGATGCAAAATTCACTATGTTAGAGCTTCTGCCACTGCTCAACCCAGCAGGGAATCCTCACTCCATGCGGTCACATATCATTTAGCTTTAAAATCAACGGAAATCATCTGGGTTGGATGCTATACGCAGATGACTTGGTCATTTTGGACGTAACCCCCATTGGTCCCCAATGGAAACTCTCTGCTCTGGAAAAGTATGTTGATGCCAATGGTCTCAAGATAAATCCCGCTAAATCCGAAATCTTAATCCTTCAAATCCTTAAAGGAAGGAAAGGGGCGACTAAAAAACAATACCAGTGGTTCCTTGGGAAGAAAATCCTAACGTGTAAACCAGACTCAATTCTTGGGCATGTTAATCAATAGTAATATCAATGATGCTCCGTGGGCGCAGATGACCAAGGCGAAATGCAAACAGCTAGCTGCCCAAGGTGCTATGATAAACATCAAATTTGGCAAATTCTCGATGAAGCCTGTAGTTGACGTCTATAAATAAAAGGCAGTGCCAGCTCTGATTCATGGAGCAGAATGTGCATTGGGATGCTCGTACTCCATATGGGCATCTTGTGAAAATGTCTTCTGGAAAAAAGTCCTGTGGTTGCCGAAAGGAATCCTGACCGCATGCATTAGATATGAGCTAGGTCTCATATCGATAAATGCAAGAGTAATTTGGAATATGCTTGCACTTTATCAGAAAATGTTGGAGCAGACAGCCCGCCGCAATTTAAGATACTGTACATTTTAAAATGTAGCAAGAATGAAACAATCCTGTGCAAATGGGCGGTAAATTGTGAAAGTATCCTAGGGCAGCTTAATACAGACAACAATGCTCTACAAGTGAATCCGAACCCAGTAAAAAGAAAATCGGTGGTATCAAGACTGGGTGTACACCATAGAACAGAGATCACAACATAGATGCATGCAAAATGCTGCTCCGGAATCAAAGCCTTTTACAAGCTACCAAAATACAAATATCATAGAGCATTCTACATTAAATTTCGGTTAAATCTATTCGAAACAAAAGAGAAACAATGCATGAGAAAAAACAATTTGCTTACGGACTTGAGGTGCAGATTCTGTAACAATCCCAAAGAAACTTTGAAACATTTGACCTTATTCTGCCCAGGATTGACAAATTTGACAACAAAGCACCTAGGGCCTGAAATATTGAAAAGACCGTCATTATATGGAGAGGAGTGGTGGTTGCTGTTTTCAGAAGGAGTCTATAACAAATTAACGTTTGCTCGGATGTTTTATCAAGTGAATAAGATGCTTCTGAAGTGAAAAGCACGAAGCTGAAAGATTTATATGATAAAATAATATGTTTAATTGAATGTAGTGAGGCAATGTAACTAACAGTATTTTCCTTTTTAAAAGTTATTAGTAACCCGGCGAGCGCGAAGCAGAACGCAACAAGCATTCTGATTGGCTCTCGCCAAGTCCCTACCCGGCCGGGAATCCCTCCGTCGGGATTCCACGGCCTTTGTCCCCGGCGGGGGGCGTGGCAGCCCCTCAGCCAATGAGGAGGCTCGAAGCGGGGCCATCCCTGCTCCGAGCCTCCCCGCGGCTGAGAGGCTGCCTTCGCCCCCCGCCGGGGACTCGGGTAAGTCTTTTTAAAAAATGTTTAAAATCGCTACCCTCCCTCCCACCCGCCCCCCCAACTTACCAGCTTGGTCCTACGTCGCCGGCGGGGGACGAGGAAAGCCTCCAGCCGTGTGGAGACCTGGAGTGGGCCACCCCGCTCCGTGCCTCCACACGGCTGGAGGCTTCCCTTGTCCCCCGCCGGGGACGCAGGTACTTTCTTTTTTCCCATCCCACTCCCGCCCTCCCAACCCCACTTACATTCTTTTTATCCTTTTTCGGGTCCTTACCTATGGGCCCCGGGGCATTACCTGGGACGGTAAGGCCCCCGACGCTCGGGTTCTATTGCTTAAGTAATAAACTGAATAAAAAAGTAAAATAATTTTGCTTTTATTTGTGTGGATCCATGTTTCACTGTGGCAATGAATGCCCCCTGCAGAGGAACCAGCTTTACACCACCAAATATGAAAATACTTACAGTTGTCTTAGGTGTCGCAATTCACAGTTTCTTATATTATGACAACTCCATAATGTTCACTGAAGCAACAGTGCCAATGATGACTGGTATAGCCTTCTTCTGAATGTGCACTATGCACTTGAGTTCCCATTTCCGTTTGTAACCAGCGGCAAGCACACTGGAGATAAAGAACCTCTCCGCTTCTTCATCCTCTGCCATTTTTGTGTTTTCCTCATGGATTGACGGGTCCACCTGAGGGATGTTCTACTTTCTGGGTTGGAATTGCTGTTTCCGCTTGGATTTGATGTGGGGTTGCAAAGGAGGTAATTGGGCCCTGTATGCTTTTGCAGAATTATTAATGCAGTCACACCTGACACACGTGTGTCCCTTTACCTGCCATTCCTTCATGTGAGGTATACTGTAGCTGCAGTTTGAGCAAGTTCCAGTTGGTTTGGCAGCATCCCCTTTCTGAAAATTATTCAGTGCCCCTTTTCCAAACTCATAGGCATCTTCTAGTTTGATTGCATTGAATTTTGAATTCATTTGAGATGCCCACACCTCAGCTAATTTGTGGGACCTTTCTAGTCTTAGAATCATTGACAGACTGATGCCACGTTCCCTATGAATCTGTTCACGTAGTTTCACAGACATACATCCTTGTATTATCGTCACACAAAGTTATTCCTCTTCATACTTCAACACACAGTATTACCCAAATTGACCTTTTACAAATTGACCTTTTGTCCTAATTGACTTAATTATAGTGGTCCTAATTGATCTTTGCACAATTTACCTTTATATTATTTTAGTTATTTTATATATGTATTGGGTTGGTTTTGGATTATAAATAATATGAGGGGATTGGGTGGGTTGTTGCAGGGGGCTTCCCCCCACATATATGTCCTAATTGACCTTTTAAATTAGGTAAACTCTCCCAAGGTCAGTTGTGAAAAGGTCACTTAGTATACATCCCAACACACACGTGAATGCTAGTTGGCGCAGTCGTGTTTGAAAAGCATCCAAAGATTCATCCTCCTTTTGTTTAGCTTCCAACAATGCTCATATTCTGTGTTAACAATTGGACTGGAACAAATACACAAAGCCACACTGGCTGCAGCATAGGAGTTGCCAGTTGTATTTAGAGTTTTGGATATTTCATGGACTGCAGGCCCACCTGAGTACAGAATAGTGAATTTCTTGGCACTATCCTTCATCTCACCCATGGCATCGAAGTACATTTCTAAGTGTTTTACCCAAAGTGCCCACCAAGCACTGTGGCTAGATGGGGTGCCGTGAATTTCAAATTCTGTGAGAGGAGCCATCTAACCTTGTTGTCCAGGACTCACAGCCAGCACAGCAGGTGCTCCCTCTGCATCATCAGCAATCGCCAAATCAGACACCTACGCCAATTTCACTTTGTATTTGTTTTCTTGATGCAACCGTGGTATGTGCACATGGTAACCTGTGTTGCTCAAATTGATCCACGAGATGACATTCATGCCTGGTCTGCAATATGGGTAGTTGGGCCTGGATCATCCTCTCAAACTCCTGTGACACAATGCCTAGTTTGCATTCCTACAGACACAGAAACCATTGGGTGAGCACATAGTATGAAATGAGGTTCCTCAGTGTGCAGAAACACCTAGCATGCAAATGACGCTTATAAGCAACAGTCTCCTACTTTGTCTTCTTTTTCTTTAGAGGTGCAGGAGAACATTGTAGCTTCTGCAACCTCAAGGTGGGACTTACCTCACCTTCTTCCGGTGATCATCAGTGGTTCCCGACCTCGCGCTGAGGTGAGTGCTTCCTCTCACTTACACTTTTGGTGCTTTTGTCCACCCCAGGAGGGCTCCAACTAGGGCACGCAACAGCAGCCTCCCCTTCTTCAGAATGCTGGGTCCAGATATCTGTGCCTTCCGGAATGGAACACGCATCCAACCCATCACCAATGTTTGAGGCTGCAGGCCTATCCGTGAAGATGGACTGCTGACAAACAAGCACATACAACACGGGATCCACGTGACGTAGTGTATACTCGGCATCCCGCGTCTGCTCTGCTCAGAGACACTCTGGTTGCTGTCTTTTTTAGCCATACGTGATGACAGACATTAATGTGTCTGTTACCTTAAAGGCATACATACCACATTGCACCACTGGGCCCAACGTTTGGTAGCAACATTCAGGGCAACAGATCTCACGAGATGAGGGGGGCAGAGGCAGGAACCTAATATCTAGATCCCACCTTCACTCTCCCTTATTTCATTACATCATCCCTAACACCACCCCTGTCGAATCACTGCAGAGTCGATGGTGGGGACAACCAGCAACTGCCTACCCCACAGCACCTAATGCTTCAATGGGCAGCTGCTCCTGCATACTTGCCGGGGGCACTACAGCCAGTATGATTTGAAAGTAATGGGAACTAAGACTAAAACAGTGAGGCTGCATTAGGTTTTTAAATATCAATACAGATATTGAAAACCTGGATTAGAAGAATCTCACAGATTCTACTGTCAGTGGAAATTCGGTGATCTGAAAGAAAGGATGCACTCCACATGGTGAGCGGAGGGGGGGCACATCAACACATAAGGGTATGCCTCAGGATGGCAGGGCAGGGAAATCTTCAGAAGGAACAGAGATGTATCATGATGGGTGTGGGGTGGGAAGCCAGGCTTGACCCTGGAAGAAGGAAGAGCAAGAGTGTCAATGGGGGTTGGGTCTGGGACAGCAGGGCACAGCATAGAGGAGCTCCACCGAAAAAAGGCCCAAAGCTATCTTTGACACAGGAGGACAGAGGTGGTCAGAATAGGAGGGAATGGCAGAGCTTGAGGCACTCCGGGAAGGGGGAGCCCCCTAAAAACAAACACATATTTGTACTTATCAACCTGGTCTCGAACGTCAAACACCGGTGGTGGGCAGTCACCCAATACATTTTAAATTGCCTGTGTCAATCTGTAGGTCCTTGGATTAAGTTAATGACGCTGAGGAGAGGTGGAGATGAAAACGTGACGCTCAATGGACATATATGCCAACCGATGCACAGTTAGACTCAGAAAGGGAAGCTAGAAGGCAACACGACTCGCTTTCCAGCTAATTTATCTCATACACCGCCCCACAAATGTGTCCTCTGCTACTTCGCACACCTATGTTAAACAAAATAACAAATCTTTCATATATTTGCCAATCATGGTTTACAATAACTGTCTCTAACAGTGCAGTTCCATTCTCCCATATGCTACATGATGTTGAGGGACACATGTCTCTCTGGTGTATGTTGTTAACAATGCAACAAAGTCTGAACACCTGAAGATAAGCCATTCATTTCAAATCACAACGCACTGCTACAAGTCATCATGCCATTCATCAGGGTACTCACACTTGAGTGTGAGCACATGCTAAGCTTGCTACATTTTTTGCATTTTTGTAAGGAACTTGGGGTTGTTCACCCTAAGTTACCTGGGGGAACCCAAACATGGACCCCCTGCTCACTGTGCTCAGAGAGGCACAGCTCCACCTCACTGATGAGGCCCAACAAGGCTGAAACATGTGTATGGGGTTGCTGTTGGTACTCTTGTTAAAAGGAGGTTTGTCTGACATTTCGGTGCTGGATTGCCCTTGTGGGTGGGACAAAAATTGATATGCAAATGTATATTCCTCCTTTGTGAAAAGTACAGTTAGCTAAAAGCGATGGCTGCAGACTCTCACAGTGGGTAATTACCACAGAACAGGTTATCATGACGTGTTCTTTCGAGAAAGGGGTGCCTGCTACCTTTTTTGCAGTTTTGTAAGGAACCTGGGGATGGTCACCCTAAATTACCTGGTGGAACCCAGACGTGGACCCTTTGCTCACTGTGCTGAGAGAGGCACAGCTCCACCTCACTGATGAGGCCCAACAAGGCTGAAAAACGTGTATGGGGTTGCTGTTGGTACTCTTGTTCAAAGGAGGTTTGCCTGGCATTTTGGTGCTGGACTGCCATTGTGGGTGGGACAAAGACTGATATGCAAATGGATATAGCTCCTTTGTGAAAAGTACAGTGAGCTTAAAGCGATGGCTGCAGACTTTCACAGTGGGTAAATACCACAGAACAGGTTATCATGCCATGTTCTTTCGAGAGCGTGGTGTCTGCTACCTTTTTGGCAAGCTCAAAATTATAAACATGCTTCTAGCTCAACATTCCTCCAAATATCATCAGTCTGCCTGACTTGCAGTTGCTGGTAGGTGCAAGGAGTGGCTTGCGTAGAGCACTTAATACCCAGCCCTCATTAGAAAGAAGGTCAATGTTCCCATCACCACATTCACCTGTGTGACCTCAAGAGGGGTTTGAATGTGATTCAGTAAGAACCCAAACTGCAAAGTGTAACAGTCCAAAATAAAGGGAATGTCCAATCTAAGTTCTATAAAATATTTATACTTTGATTAAACACCCTATCTGCAGGAAAAGGATATAGAAAACACTGTACAAAATCCGCCCCTGTGGAGAGAACAGAGACTATGCAGAAATAGGGAGAATGCAGCAAGCAATTCAATGACTGCAATGTTCTTTTAGAAAGGATTTGGCAAATGATTCCACAACGAGGTTATACAGTCCCTACCCTTCTCCATGTTCACCACATGTTAGATATGAATTCAAATGTCTCAGGTTTTCACATGCTCGCCTTTCTGAATACAGATTTCAGCGAAGACTGCATGATTCCTATAATATGGACGGATTAAATGCTTTGCTTCTTGTTTCTCTCTACTCAAACTGAACTGCTTTTACGATGTCCCAGGTGTCAACGGGAGACTCTTCAGGGAGTTAGTTGCCAAGGGTTGAACGGACAACACTATTTTGTCAGTTCAATTTAGAGACGCATGTGGGCAGCGAGAAAGCATGCCTGATTGACGGCGTAATGTTAGAAAAAAATGTGCATTTCTCTGCCTCCATGTCTACACTGATCCTTCTAACATAATTTCAGCATCACTTGGAAGTCGCACTTCTGCAGATGTTAGCGGGTCTTCTCAAATGCCAGTTTCTCTGACTTAGGTTAACGGGCCCAGGAGATTGAACGAGAACGTTAACGCGAGCGACCGTGAGGAGGACACTTTGCCCATTCACACACTCAGGAGGCACATCATTGAAAGTCCCTGTAACC
The DNA here is from genome assembly GCF_040938575.1 of Ambystoma mexicanum. Taxonomy (NCBI): domain Eukaryota; kingdom Metazoa; phylum Chordata; class Amphibia; order Caudata; family Ambystomatidae; genus Ambystoma; species Ambystoma mexicanum. The sequence goes on along the minus strand of NC_090923.1, from coordinate 409,248,846 downwards.
CCTACAGCGTCTAGAGTGCCATTGGTCCCACAGGTGGCTGGGCCATTGTGTGATATGGCAGCCATTAATCTTAACGAAGCAGAGTTGAGCCGCGGGGCATGGGGGCGGAGCAAATTAATGCGTCAGAATTGCAGGTGCGCTTTAAAGTATAGCACTTCTGAGCTGTTAACATCCACGCTTAATTGCTTTGAGACCATTAGTGGAGCTTTGTATTTTATAAGTGCATGTAGGTCTTTAATTATATATGTTCTAGGTTATGATCCGTATTATTGGATCAACAAAGGAAACATGAAATAGTACAGTGCATTGGCATTCAACACACCCACCGCATGTCCCAGTCTACTGAAGCGTTATATTTAGAGATCTATAAATTGTGTTTTATATTCCATCAATTAACTGTACCCATGTTTCCTAGTACTTGCCACAAAACGCACAGAATGTATCATTAACGCAATAAAGGTTGTTTATGCTGAACTAGCACAAGTATGAATTCCATTTGTAATATCATACGTTTAATAATGTGTATTTCATCAGGAAATGTAGCATTTTAGTGCTTGTGGCGAAACATATACATAAAAAAATCAATAAAAGCAAAGCTGCATCAAGCTTTTGCAAATCAAACAATATTCCTGATATATTGTAGTGCTATTTCGATTTCTTATATCTGTAAAGCGCGCCTTCACCATTCCTGGCATCGTGGCACTTTAAAAACAACAAAAGAAGGGAGAGCACTTGAGTACTAGTCCAAGGAGTAAATGGAGGTAGGAAAGGGGAGGACAGCTGTCATTTCTGAAGTGGGTCAAGCTACCCCCACTCCCCATTATGCGTCCTTACTGTCAGCACAAGGAAGGCAGGGTGTGATGGGCGTGGGGACACCCAAAAATAAGAAATGAGAGGGGAAAAAGACAGGGGTCTTAGGACAATATGTAACATGAGTCAGTGATCAAGAGTACATCTCACTCATGTGGGTAACGTGAATAGGAATGTCTGATGCATGTGGGTCTGCTAAGTGTGCACAGATAAGCATGACGTTTAGGGTATTGTTGGTGTCTATGGCACGGTCTGCAACCTGTGGCTCACCAGATGTTTCTGCCTGCAAATCACATGATCTCATATCATTAACTATGCTGGCTAGGGCTGATGGGCGTTGTAGTCCAAAACATCTGGAGGGCCAAAGGTTGCAGAACCCTCTTCTAGTGAGAGGGTTGTGTGGTACAGGATGAACATGGTGCTGTTGTTGTTTGTTCTCTTGGAATGTGTGTAATATTTGCATACCTTTCTAAGTATTTGGCAATATTTGTGTAAAATGTCTGTGTGGCGAAATGACGTCCACTCTGTAAGAGTGCAAGGGTGAGTAGTAGTAAAATCACTTACTCACTCCTCACAGTTCTGCAAGAACTGCAAACCAACAATGATGCCAATCATATAAGTAGAACAGATAAAGTGAAGACATACACTTCGTTTGCCTTTTTAATGGGCCATGGGAAGGCTATACTTACTTGGTGGAGGCGGCTGGGGGGTCCTTGTGATTCAGTAGCAACTCAAACTGCAAAGTATAACAGTCCAAAATAAAGGGAATGCCCAATCAAGATTCTATTAAAAAAATATGTACTTTAATGAAACAAAGCATCTTCAAGTCAACTTAATAGAAAAACAACTGTACAAATCCCAACCCTGTGGAAATATCAAAGAGCATGCAAGAATAGAGAGAATTCATAACGCTGGGAAGAAATACAAGGGTGAGAAGCAATTCAATAATCACAAAGTTATTTTAAAAAGTATGTGTCTTTGATGAAAAAGGTGCACAAGGGGCCTAACCACTCTCTAGGGCCCAAAATGGACCAGGGGGCAGTTATGGCTCAATAGTACCTTCTTGACAGTTGACAAAGGAGAACCAGGCTTCTCACTGCTGTTCATGTAGTTCGAAGCAGCTCCAATACAGCAATCACATTGTTCTAGAGGGGGAGTGGTGTCGAACAGGGTTCGTACAATAGCTCATTGTAGGATTCTCTCTTCTTCAAGCAATGCTTGAAAAAGAGTGGATTGTGAGGATCACAAGGGTAGTTTCGAAGGTCCATTCGATTAGGAATATTTTAGTGACTAGAAGCGCTGTTCTACATAGTTGGTTTGATGAGAAGCTCGAGGAGGTGGGAATTATGAGGGCCACCAGGGTCAGTTTGACCGTTGGTTCAATGAGAAGATTCTTATGACTGGATGCACAGTTCGAGTTGGCTGGTACGATGCAGTGTCTGATGATCGAGGCTCAATGTTCCACCAGGGTGAGGTGAACAGTGATTTGAGGTGGCAGATGCCACATGGCAGGGTGGCTGGTGCACACTTTCAGGGGTTCTTTACCACACTGAGTTCCTGGGAAGCAGTGTGACTGGCACAGGTCAGGTGCAGGTCTTGTTCCAGCAGCAGGTGCCTGATGGATTTATTTTTATAGTTTTCCAATTCAGGCTTGTCTTGAAGAACATTTTTCTAAAAAGATTATTGCTTTTTCAATTGAGCTTTATTCATTTCCAAACTTGTTTTTGAACGAGAAATCTCATAATGTTGTAATGATGCTTAGATAAATCAATTTAAATATAGATCTTCAAAAGGTTTTTAGTTATAGGAGACCTCAACGCATGGTTCACCGCCGTGTATAGTGGTTCATCAGTAGGATTTTTGAATTATGTGCGACAAACAGAGAGAAAGAAAAACAAAAGAGAAATATTTGTGTCTCGTTCTAGACAAAGGGTTATAGCTAACATTGGCTTTACATTAATATTTGCAGATTCAACACTCATCATAGTACTTAATTCACATATTTTTCCAAGGAGTCTTTATTAGGCTGTACTCTCTACAAAAGGATAATCACATGATTTTACTGTGTGCAACATTTCGATTCTAAACAAAATAGATTTGTTCCCACAAGGGATATAGTTGGTAAAAAAAACATTTTTCTTTTTTTTTTCTTACCTCTTGATATTAGGATCAGTATCTGGATATAATAATCCAGATGACAACGGATTGTGAAACGGCATTCTAAAATGCCTACTGCTTGCTTATTTGAGGGCGTGGCATCATTGCGTTCACGTTGACCATGGTGATGTCACAGATAGTCCATTTTGGCATGTACGATTTTACTCTGAACCACCATATTTGTGGTCTATGCTTGTCGATTTACTAAATTATTTATTATAATGTTAACAACATTCAAGTGATAGTAAATCATTTCATCAATATTTCTTGTGTTCAAAATAAATGTAAACATTCATTGCAGATATTGTTGACACAATCTAGATAGTCAATGTGACAAAAATAATTGATACATTGGGCCTCATTTTACGTTTGCCAGTTTCCTGGCAAAAAAACTGCAAGGATAACCGCAAACGGAATTACTGTTACTGCCACTTAGTCTGGCGGAATTACTGCCAGATTACAAGTGGCGGTAAGGGTTATAAATCCCCATTCCATGGAGTCCTACTGGACTCTATAGGGGGATTTGCCTGTATTACCGGCACCAGTAATACAAGTGCCGCTAATACAGACTATTTCTGTTTGTAAGTCAGGTGCCCCACCAGCAAACGTATAGTTGGCTGGTGCAGTAACATGCCGGTATGCTTTAATACCGGCACGTTATTACTGCACAAGTCAGCTTTGAATGAGCCCCAATGTCCTGTACTGAGTTCTTAGAGGTATGTATAAAATTCATTGGGCCTCATTATGATACTGGCGGTAGCCGGTATCATTTTTTTCTGGCGCCCCCGAATGGGCAATTAACGGATCATTACGGCCTTGCTGGACCTGGTAACTGCCCATTCGAGGGTGCTGGAAAATATTCTTCCCCATTCCCATTGAGCCCCATAGGGCTCAATGGGAATGGGGAAGCCGGATGCACCGGCACCATTTGTGAATGGTGCCGGTGCATCCGACATGCTCTGCTCGCGGGTGCCGGTACGCCCGCCAGGTCAGACCCGGCGGACGAAAAGGCACCCGCAAGCAAAACTTGTAGTTTGCCAGTGTGGTAGTAACAGCGCTGGTATTTTACTGGTGCCGATACTACCAGACTGGTAAACTTATAATGAGGCCCATTGTCTTGATTTAAACCTGAATTACAGGTATCTATGATATTTATCCACCTTGCCTCCTCTAGGTGTTGTTTCTAATGTTTGTAATCCAATAAATCGTAGAGCATCTACTGATTCGTTGAGATGCTCTTCGTTATAATGTACTGCCAAAGGGTATCTATTGTCTGCATTTTTTTATTGCTCTCCGGTGTTGCATTATTCACAATTCTAGATGACGTATTGTGCTTCCAATGTACCATTTGTTACAATAGCATTTAATTTCATTTACAACACATTTTGTATTGCAGTTGATGAATTGAATAATTGTCCATTTGTTAATTGTATTTTATCTTCCTTGTCTATCATCTGTGAGCAGGTCTTGCAGTTGCCACATTTGAGGTGGCAGTTTCCAAAGAGCATGTACTGTCGTACCTTGCTCTACTGGTTTAGGTTTCAGGAAACTTGGGCTCACTTGATTTTTTTTTCAATGTATTTTACTAGATCTTTTTCTGGGCAAAGTATGTTCCAATGTTTGTTCATGATCTTTCTCACTGTATGAATGTTTAAACTGTATCTCGTTATAAATCTTATTTTGTTTACAGTTTCGCTGCGGTATACATCTTTATTGCATAAAAGTCCACATTTTTTCTTAGCATTAGCTCTTAAGATAGATTTTCCAGTGTATTGTTCAGTGTTTGTGCTGATAACCTCACCCCAGTGTGCCCTAGAATAGAGCTCGACTCTGCCTTGGATATTCAGTTTTCACCTCACTTGTGGAGGGATCAACTCTCCAAACAGCGGTCCAACAAAATTCTTCATTAGGTGTTTGTTCCAAAGTGAACATGTGAAAGAGTGGAAGACCTCTTCTTTTAAAGGCAAACACCCACAGGTGATGAGCTAAAGCTAGCCTGCTTTAGGGGCCTAATCCCTGTTCTTGATATAGGTCAACTTTGCCTTCTGACATCACACCCAAAGTGCTTTGTGCTAAAGTAAGTGGAAAGTACAGGAAGGAAAGATAAAGGTAGACAGAAACAACATTGTGGTAACTTCCTCCAGCTTTAAGGAGGTCCCTCTGTCTACACTAACATACCCACGTATCTTCCTAATATGATCAAAGGCCCTTTTGGTATGCAGCACCTGGGTGTGAGGTTACTTCTTCTGTGAATGGGTGTGTCCTCTGATTCCTGTTCCCAGGACAACTTCATGTGGAGTAGCTGTCTCTCTGGGGAGGATGTTACCTGACCTCACAATGAAATAAAGAGAGGCAATCACCAAGACCACAGTCCTGCCAGCAATGGCAAGGACAGCCTTGCTGGGAAGAATATACATAATCCTTTCACAGCTGAGCTGGGCTCACAGGACTGACACGTATGATATCAAATTAATGTGGCAGTAGTAATTATGAGACATGCCATCCACCATACCGTACCTCATATATGGCTCATATTTAAAGATGTATCTGCAACCAGAACAGTAAACTCAAATATACAGGGTTTTGGTACAGCAGTGTATATCTTAAATGAAGCCCCTGTGCTGCAGAAACTAGGCTGTCACTGCAGCTGTCAAATGAGCACCTGTGACCTTTCTGGTAGAGCAGGCTCTGCATAGCATGATACTGATACAGCAGGGCTCAGGTACACACTATGATTTTGGTATGGAGCATATGACAGAGGAATGTGATTGGCAGATTACCCCTCCGGAGATGGAATTACTCATATAATTATACTATTTTTATCAAAATAATAAAAAAGCCAGGGGTTTGATGCTCGAGCCAAATGGCAATCAGTCACACCAGGCCACTCAATCATCTCTGTAAATAATACATTAACTGAAGCCAAATATGGACATATTGAATCCATCCAAATACATGTGTGAGTAGACAAAAAAAGCTTCTTACAGGACAAAACACATTTCCTCAGGAAGACTTAAGTGGCAGAATGTATACCATCAGATGCGCTCCTGACAACAGTAGATTTCACCTCACTTTACTCCAACATTCTACATGAAGTTGAAATATCTTCATGCAAACGATTCCTCAAAATGACTGCACAGGACACGTTTCCATCCAAGCAACACAAAACAATCTATCATCTAAAGTTAGTCTTTTTGAAACCAGCCTAGACATTCCAATAGGAAGACAAGGTACAATGATTTCACCACACTATGTACTCCCTTCTTGCAAAACTGTCACTCATAAAGACAATTAGACAGTGAATTTGATTATGCATAGAAATTACCCAGAGACCTGGGCATGGCCAAGGTGGCACTGAGAGCAGTTGCTTAGCATGGGAGCACCATTCCCAGACCTCAGTTATCTGTAGAACTCCTTGCCCGGATGTGAGGTTGGCCCTGCATGGTGAGGAGAGGTGAGAACATGCCTACAGTGAGGATGCGAGCAGCCAGCCGCTTTCAAACCAACCCACTGGTCCTCTTCTACATGGAGGAGATGCCCTCTCTTCCTGAGTAGGCAGGTAGGTATTGTTGGCGTGTCCCACCCCCGGCATTGAGAGCCAAACCAGGGTGCGAGTGAGGCAATCTGTGAGCCAATTTGGTGAGATACACCATTGATGGAAGCCACAAGAGGGACCTGGCTGATCACACTTTGCAATGCCAAGTTTGAGGACTGTAGTGGGGATTCCTATCTATGCCAAGGTCATCCAGGTGGAGATGTTGCCTCAGACCAGGACTTCAGATCATGGTAGGCCACTGGATATAACTCTTCCTTCATATTCACTAAATTTTGGGGCAAGTGCTTGCCAACAGGGACTTAACAGGTAGCCCACACACCTTTAATTGTCTGACTGACTGTCACCAAATTCATTCCCTAAATAAAGTAATCTTGGATTCTGAATAATCAAGTATTGGAGTGCACCTTTCCTTCTAGTGGGAGACTTTTCAAGTCCATATGCAGTGCATACTTGACGATGGTCAAAAGACAGCAAAATGTTTAGTTTGGGTGCTCCCTTTGGCTTTTCTGGGGTTCCTCTCAGAGTTTGTTCAAAATGGGGCTAGCTAAGTGGCAGTATCAGGGCTGCCGACATGCATTTATGATACCTAAACTGCAAAGATCCACAACAGCCACTCTATGAAATCTTATTTATGAACCTCAAGAGGTCATGGGTAGCATATCACATTGGATCCCTCGATCCACACAGACCACGCTCTTAGAAACGACTGTCTGTTTGGTCAACTCCACTATTCAAGGATGACTTAGCAGCTACATTTCTGCTGTGGAATGATCAAATGGCTGCTATTGCAGATAACAAGAAGGACATAGGGGTAATTGGGGAACTAGTGGATCAGCTGGATTCTTATATTATGTTATTCTAGCTGATAGTTGCTGAATTGTCAAAAGAGCTTGAAGATCTGAAAACATCTCTAAATGTGAGGACCTTGAGAGAAACCCCGAGAGAGCACTTTCTGAAGGAGGGTTTGGAGCTGAATGATATGAAGGGGTCTGTTGGGAACCTTTTCTGCCAGATTTTGAAAGCACCTGAAAATATGGAAATTAAAATGGATAGGGCACTCAAAGATGTTCCTCAGGGAAAAGGGCCATCAAGGACCCCCGATATGTGATAGTTAAAATGCATAACTACACTGTGAAAGGAAGTCATTCTTGCAGAAGCCAGGAGAGCCAGGAACATCCATCACATAGACAGTTTCATTCAGGTGCTTCAGGCTATCTACCAAGTCACCCTACTTAGGAGACGAATGATGAAGCTAGTGACTGGGGAATTAAACAAACAGCATATTTGCCACAAATGAATTTTCCTTTTGGTCTTCTGTTTCGATGGAATGAAGGCGTGAAGGTGGCATCCATCCCGGTAGAGCAGGAAAAGATCTTAGGCTTGTCTCTGCAGAAGGGGGTAGAGGCCAGTGCTGATCGGGTCCCCACAACATCTGGGGTGATGCCAACAAATTCATCTGAAGTTGAAAGGTCATGTAGAAATCAACCTACATCAGATGACTGATGTTCTTTGTAACCCAAGGTCCGCCTGAAAACAAGCTGTTATGGGTCTTTTTGTGCGGAATCTGGATCTGAAGCATGCGGCTGACTAGAAGTTGATGGAAAAGTCACTTGTCTCCTCAGTTTGGTTGGAACTGGGAGTTTCATTTTGCCCCTGTACAAAACGAGCCATTTCCAGGGTCTGGTTTACAGGCCTTAGATCACAGATCCTGAGGGGTTAATCTGAGGAGCTAACACACTACTCCCTTCCTCATATGAAGATGTGACCCTTTTTGCTATAGTGCATTTCGAGAGGGTGGGCTGGGAATGCATTTTAGTGGGAGTAAATAGCCCTTCATATTAAGATGAATTTTACGAAGGTGAGGTTGGGTCCTATAAAGTATCACAATAGGTGTAGCGTACTTTGAAGGGTGGGGGACGGGTTTTCTTGAATCTACCTTATACTTTCAACCAGAAAGTTTAGGGTATTTGTGTTAACATGCATATATACTTGTTCACCATCCTTGAATTTGACATGTTTTTCTTAAGTGGTTTTATGGGGGGATAAGGGAGAGAACACGTGTCAGGGGATCTTTTTTAGTTTTCTTTTTCCAATGCTGGGTGGGAGCAAGGGTTGATATTCAAGTAACTTGATTTTGAACCGTTGACTAATGTCCAATGGGATGAAACATTCAGACATTTTGGTCATGTAATGTCTGGGTCCCTAATACACACCATAAATGGGTCGAAACATTTAAGGAATTCAGAAAGGACCATGCCACAGTAGTGACACTTCAAGAAACACATTTGAAAATGCAAGCCCGAACAGACTAAAACATAGAGATCATAAGTAACAGTTTCATTCCTCTTATATAAGTTAAAAAGCTGTTGTGGACATTCTACTTAATTGATCTTTGGGTTTTGCTTTGAAGAAGTGGGCCAAGGATAAGGAAGGCATATATGTGATTGCCAAGGGCAGAATTGGAGAAGGTTGTATACTTTTGCCACATTTATTTAACCTAACAAGGTCAGGAAAAAATCACGCAGAAGAAAATGGATGGCAGCAGAGGGATAACAATTTAGTCTTGCACGGAAATCCCCCATTAATCAGTGGGGACTGAGTAAAATGCACTTCGGTCCATTCTCCGAGAGTATGGCATTTGTGACACTTGGAAAAAACAGGCACCCTCAAGACAGGGATTATACATTCTTCTCGCACATACAAAACCTCTTGAGGATAGATTACATATTTCTTTCAGCCGGATTGGCACATAACCTCTACAAGATCCACTTACTACAAGCTTCTGGCAAATACTGCTTCTTGAATAAGAAAATTGGTATTAACATTTCATCTTCTATTAGATTTCAGCTGGGGAGAAGTTTAGGTCTGGGATGTCGCCTTCCCTACTCCTTTAACTTCCGTTATGGAACCATTGGCCACAAGAATAAGGGGAAACAAGGAGTTAACAGGGATTGCAATGGAGGACACCATGGACAAAATAAACCTTTTTGCTAACAAAGTCTTTCTTATCCTGACTTGGCTGGAGAGTTCTCAGGGGCATCTCATGGCGAAACAGAATCCTATGGCAGAGTTTCTGTCTTAAAATCAATATTGAAAAATCCAAACCGCTGTGTATAGCTATCTATCCAGAAGAGAGGGTTGTCTTGGAGGGTGTGACCCCATTTAAATGGGCCAAGACGTCCATTAAGTACCTGGGGGGTGTGGGTAACTTTTAACTTTGTGCAGAAATATAATCGAATTACCATGGGTTGCTTGAGGAAATCAGAAAAGACCTCCAAAAATGGTGCAAATGCTTTGTTTCATGGGTAGGAGAATTTCAGTGATTAAGAACTCTATTTGTCCAAGATTACTGTATCTGTTCCACGGTTTTGCTGATACCTAGTCACAATGCCCCTCTTTTGCCTTTTCAGAGCGAGATGACTTTATTTTGGTGGCTTGCCCGTATCTCTATAGATACTACTTTGCCACCAAGATTCAAGTATTAGTTGTTTGTTTTAGATCCAATCCTGATCAATCTAGGGTTTCAATGGATTTTAATGGAATAATCCAGTGCAGGAACTCACATTTGGTCCTAGCCCTGGTTGAGGCAGGATCAACAGTCCCCAACCTTATATGAGAACTGGTTATCTGCTGTTACAATGAAAGTGTGGGCTTTGATGATGAGGAATGTAATGCTGACATCCTGGCTGTCACCCCTCACACCAATATTTTCAAATAATGAGTGTACTCCAGATACCCTTAACAGGGGCTTTGTGAGTTGGTTAAAGGAAGATTGTGTTATATGAAGCGTCACGAGATCGCTGGTTACCTTTTCTTCCCAGAGAGCGTGGAGTTGTGGTTGCCAGTCTGTCGATGTATCAGTGCCGATGAATGAGTAACGCGAGGAATCGACCCAACACCCTCCTGACGGTGAACGACAGGATGGCACTGAACCAACTCCCAACGCCACGGGTGGCACTTCTCTGTATTAACGTGACGTCGGACAGTGTTTCCAATGACAGAGAAGGCAAGCGAAGTCCTCTTCAACACCAGTAGATCGATAGGCGGATCTTCAGAACTTCCAGGATGGCAGAAAAGGCACAGATACCGGCAGGGCACAAGACCGGTAGAAGGTGGGCAAGGCGAGCCTTCAAGAAAGGACAGACAAGGGAAACCCCCCCAGGACCAAAGACCCCAACAGGAAAAGATACTAGGCAGGGTAACCCTGGCTGAACCCTCTCAGCACCCTGAACCAAGGGATAGGCAGGGACAAGGCAGGACAGGGGACCAGAGACAGGAACCACCAGGAGCAGGTAAGGAGTTAGTACAGGCTAGACACAGCAGAGAACGAGGAAGGACTGGAGGCACAGGCAAGCAGGACTCCAGCAGCGCATACACGGAACAATCGCATTGAGATGCGCTGTCTCCGCGTATGCGGGGCTTTTTTATAGCCCGGGACCAAAGCGAGGCCTGGTACGCATGTCCTGTTACTACACATGCGCGAAACGTCAGATGCTGACGATCCGCGCATGCGCAGAACATGCCAGATGGCTGCGCTCAGGGAGCCGGCCCGGACCGCGGGGCTTTGCAGGGAAAGACACCCACGCGGATAGAATCTCCAAGAAGGAGCCCGCCGCGGCCAAGGACCCGAGCCCCCAGAACAGGTAAGTGGCGCATGCGCGCGCAGTGTGACAGATTGTTGAAAGATTGGTGACAAGATTTCTAATGGCAGTAATACGACCTTTAGCCAACGTGCAGCAAAATTTGAGTTGAAAGAGTTTAAAAGAGTCAGATATCGGCCACTGCACCACTATATATCATACACAGTGATCAAAGCAGGAGCTAAGAGAGCACTCACGTATCTGGAAACATGCCTACTTTGAGCCACAGGCTCTAAGGGCTGTATTTAAAAAAAGTATAATATCCTCTCACTGGTAGGGGAGACTTCTGCAAGACCATATAAAAAGGCATGGGGGTTAAGATTTCAGAGGAAACCTGCCATCTAGTTCGCATGAGTACGTATAAGACCTCCCTTGGTACTACACACGCACAAACCCAAGTCACGATTGTATATTGATGATACTGTGCACCTGAGGCATTGCATACATTCTCCTGCTAGAACAGTTGTGGGGATACATGGAACCTAGAAGTATTCAACTTTTACGCGAGACAATGAGAAATGTAACTGCTTCTTTCAAGTGTGGTTCACATTTTGAAATGCATAGAGAAATACTGGGCCGATAAAGGAAGCAGATAGGTGCCGCCTCATTTTGTTGACAGGACCTAAAATAGGACATGGAGAATGCTTCAATATAAAATAAATCATTGATTTATTCATTAACATTTCTCACCAGCTTATTGCTTCCATGCAAGACTATACACAACAAATGGTACAGAGTTTGTCACAATGGAACAAGGTAAATAAACGTAAAGAAAATCTGCGCCGGTTACAATCCAGGAAACATTATTAATGAGGAAAATAACACCAGTTTATGTATGCACCCTTAATACTATAAACAAACATGTTGGTATGTTTTTAAAATGAAGTACAACAGTGCATCACCCTCATTTCATTGATAGCGTTTAAATTGGAATGTGATTCTTATTGACGTTATGTTGGATACAAAGGGATGAAGTGTAAAGAATGGCTTGCATTTTGACAATACAATAGAAGTAAATATGCCTTTCATGTACTTAAAATCAATAGAGACATTACGAACGTGTAGGCAATGCTTGTTTTGGTGTCTTCTTGTTGATCTGATCTAAAGTTAAAACTCCACTACTTCTGTAAGTGGTCAGAAATGTAGGACAACTGTTTGATGATTTATCAAAACATCCCATTTTATTATTGAAATATATCTAGTCAAAATTCCTCACTATCCTTACTCTGCAGAGGATTTCCCAGCCTAATCAAAGATAATTGAAAAAACTCTACAGAATATATGGCGCTCACATTAAGCAACAAATACACAAAGAAAATATATGGCAATACAACATAACATAAACAACATTCACAGTTTCTTACTAACCGTCTAATGTCCTGGGTAAATTCCCTTCCCCAGGATTCAAGGTCAATTCTGTTAGTGTTCAACCAAAGACAGAAACATAGGTAAAACAGTCTCAAATCAGTTCTTCATGTTCCAAAGTCAAGATAAAGGTTTGTTAGCCAAAGTTCCAATGATAGCAATTCTTTTCTCCTTTTGTGAAATATCCACTTTCCATGTCCCCCAAATAGCACAAATGGTAATCCCAGCCACGATGCTTTGTCACCCCTTCAGGAAGACTTGCCACAGTTCATAAGAAAGGCAAGCTCTACAGTTGTCAGTGAGACACCGTTCTTGGTTAACAGTTATTATTAGGTAAAGTTTTAGAGTTCACAGAGGTATATTTGTCAGGATTACTTCTCTGTGCTGCTGATTCCACTTCAGCAACTTAATTTCTACTTGATTCACTATGAGAACATTTACCTTTATCTCACAGCACTCCACTTTGTTTAGGATACTACAATGTTGACCACAGCTTGACAACTGCTCCTTGCCTCGGTCTCTGAAGCATTCTTTGCACAGCAAACCACGGAAATCAGGGTCACACGTGGAAAGACAGCACTCCAGCGCGCCTTCTGCTGGGCAGGCTCTGCACTTCAGAGTTTGGGGTGTTAAACCATATTCGCATATTACCGCCTTGTTATGAATATTGGTCTAAGCCCATTCGCGTTACACAGAAAACCACATCTGAAATGTTCTGTTTTTCGATCGATGTTGCCATTTTTAGAATCGTCCACCATTTTGATTTCACCTCTTGTTTCTGTGTTCTAAAATGGTGGACTGTGTTTTCAACTGGCAGCTGAGCCGAACAACCTTTGAGTTCTGTTAATGTTTAGGCTGACCGAAAGCAGAATGTTTGACAAATGTAAAGAAAGCTTGTGATTCGAATGAACTGCCATCCAAGTGTTGTCTGCGCTCACAAGCCTCATCCTCATATAAACAATGAGACAATGGAAAACAAACTCAGATCGTGTGTTCTGGCTGAACTGCATTGTAGCGATTCTTGGAACAAGGCTTACAGTGGATCAGAGAACCAACAGTTGTGTCCGAATTCCTAAGTATCCTGATATAATGCCAGGTAACACCAGTGATCTGATATGCCTGGGAAATTGTCTGCCTGTTTCACGGGTCTATTCCGTAGAGACAGACAATCTTTGGAATTTGGCCGACCGGTGTCCCCGGAGGGGTTGCCGGCATGTGCTATGTACTGTAAATCTGGCATTGGTAGTATAGTATTCAACCATATTTGGCATAGACAAACTAGACATGCTTCCAAATTTCAGCTGCCAGTTCATGGTAGTTTTGAGATTACCCGTATAGAGTATTTGGAGTCTATATTGTTAAAGAAAAAGGCTAGGCCTGCAGGATTTGATGTAATTCAGAAATGGAAAAAGGAAGCTATGCAGCAACTTAAGAGTAAAGAGAAACATGCACATCGTCACATGTCTAACTCAGAGAAAGCATTATTGTATGAACAACAGAAACAGTCAGAGTCTGTTAGAACATAGATAGGGCTTTTCAGCTTGATTTACATAAAATATATCCGTCTCAGGACTTTCATGCCTCAGATGAGCTAATTGATAAGCTTTTAAATGAGCGTAGGACTGTAGCTACTGCACCTCCTCCCTATGTGACTCTCCCTGTTGCTTTAAATCTTCCTGCTGTTGCACCTCCTCCTGCTGTTATTCCTGTTCCTCCTGTTTTAGCTCCTCCTCCAGTTATTGCTCCTCTTCCTGTTGTTGCTCCTCCTTCTGCATCTCTGCCCTTTCCGCCAGTTGTTGTTCCCTTAACTCCGTCTTTACCGGTAGCGTCTCCACTACCGGTTGTGCAAGATTTGTCTGAACTTTCTTTTCCAAGTGGTTCTGCTCCACTTGAAAAAATTGAAGGGGTGAGTGCTGATTTAAAAGTAGTGACTCGAAGTACAGTTTCAAAAGCTAGAAAAAGAGAATTGTATGCATGGGCTAAGAAATGTATAGAAAAAGGTGAAAAATCAGCTGTTTTATCTGGAATTTCTGACCAAGAAAGTATTCCGGAACAGAATGTTTTTATAGAGGGGATGGGAATGCACTTGGCTGAAATGTGGAATGATTTGACGAACATGGATGTCCCACAAGGTTTGAGGGATTTGAATGTCTTAGCTTACTTAAGGGACATTGCGGAGAAAGTACATGAGCATGTTGAGAGGGTTTTCGAGTCCAAGAGGGAGTTAGATCGGTTACAGAATGATGATATGGATGGCGATAGATTGGCCGCTTCGTATGTGCAGAATCGATTTCTTCATTCTTGTAAAACAATGAGTGAAGAAATGCGTATTTGCACAAGGGTTGCGCTTAGATGGATTTCGGATGTTTCTATATCTCCCATGGAAGTATATGACACGTTTAGTCAGTATACTCTGGCTATGCAAAGGAAATTGTTACAGGTAATGGTGGAGTACCTGCAGGATGAGTGTATGAAGAAAAAGGTTTGTTGTCCCGTAGATTTGATGGTCAATTATAAGAGAGCATTTTCACCTGATACTGCTTTGACTGCTTTGTCTCTTGATTTAGCCCTGTTGCTCAATGAACGTTCAGAATTGCCTACTTATCAATTGCCAATGAGGGAGGTTCATCCGACATTTGTTCCTAAAGTAGAGATTCCAGCGAATGTCGGTGACAGGAGCAGCAGCCGCTACTATTGAAGCTCATTATGTTTCACAGTTTGTTCATGTCCCATTCTCTAGACAGGAATGGAATACCATTACACAGTCGATTCCAGATATTAGGAAAAATCCAACAGGGTTCTACAAAGAAATAGAATGTGTTTTGTATTCATCAGTTTTCATTCTGGGTGATACAGACTTGTTGTTCACTGTGATCCTACCTGCTGATTTATGGAAACAGATTAGAACTGTAGATGATCAGGCAGGGCTGGGTGACACATGGGTTAACTTGGTACGGATAGATGGAGAAAGGAAAGCTGGTGAGAAAGCACCACAGGTGATATTGACACTGCCAGACAGAATAGTAACAAAATTGAAGACTCTAGGTTCCAGAGAGAAGAATAGTTTGGGACAAGGTTACTGCTTGCACCCAGGGGAAATCTGAAGGTGCTACCGAATTTTTTTATCGGTTTGAACAAGTATGTTCAGATTTTTGCGGTCAAGATTTAAGCACAGAGTCAGGAAAAAGGCTGTTCGTAGACAAATTTGTGCGTGGATTGTTGCCTGATATCCAATCACAAATTATGCCAAAAGTGCCTGGCATGCTAAATCGCAGACTGAAGTATTGCATATGTCTCAGTATTATGACAATAGAGTCAATACTAAAAGAGAGAGAATAGAAAAGAATGTGGATCTTATGAATGCTTCTTTAGCATTCCTGTACACGTTGACAGTAGATACTTGCTTGCGTTCGCCCTAGGGGGACGCTTGTTTACATTCACTTGTGTGCCACAAGGGTACACTGGGTACACTGAGAGTCCAAGTATTTACAGCAGAGCTTTGAAGGAGCAGCTCAATACATCTGAGTTGCCTTCTACTTGTACATTGTTGCAATATGTTGATGATCTTCTTTTAGCTGCAGACTCAGAAGTTGCTTGCAAGGAGGGCACCATGTTGTTGCTTATTCATCTAGCAGAACAGCGGCATAAGGCTTCATTGAAAAAGTTTCAATATTGTTGACAGGAGGTCACCTACTTAGGCTATCTCCTGTCAACGAAGGGAAGAAGACTGACACCTGAATGGATAAAAAGCATCTCTAGCATGTCTGATCCCAAATACACAAAAGGAGGTCAGAGCCTTGATAGGCATGGCTTTGTACTGTAGACAGTGGATCCCGAATTTTTCATTAATGATAAAACCAATGTTGGCACTGACAAAGAAGGGCATTTCTTTGCCATTACAGTGGAACTTGGATTGCCAGAAAGCTTTTGATCTTCTCAAGGCTGCGTTGTGTTCAGCACCAGTTTGGGCACACTAAATTATGATTAGGCCTTTGTGTTTTATGTGTATTAATGTGATGGATGCGCTTTGGCTATGTTAACGCAGGAACATGGAGGGAAGAATAGACCGTGCAGTTATTTTTCCTCCACGCATGCACTTTGCCGAGATGTCTGAAAGCTGGTGCTGCTGCCACTGCATCGGCAAAATAAAGTGAGGGAATGGTTTTAGGTCACTCTTTAACTGTGATGGTACCCTACTCTGTAGACGTTCTATTGAACAGAACGCAAACATCTTACATCAGCGCGATTAACAAGATACGAGCTGACTCTATTTGCACTGCATATTGAAATTAAGAGATGTTACGCATTAAATCCGGCCGAGCTATTGCCTATTCCGCAAGACACTGCTTGCAGTGACAAGATGTCACATGACTGCCTCCATGCCACAGAACAAGAAACCAAAAGCAGAATTGATTTAAATGATACACCACTAAAAGATCCACAAGGGGAGCTGTTTTGGGATGTCTCCTGCTTCAAACTTCCGGATTGGTACATCCACTGCTGCTTATGCCATCACTACATTAAGACTACTGTGGAAACCATAAGAATATCGCATAACTCTGCGCAGGTCGCAGGGATTATCGCATTGACTCGAGCTTGTGAACTTTCTGAAGGGCTTACTGTAAATATATTTACAGACAATCAGTATGCCTTTGGGGTGGTTCACAACTGTGGTCGATTATGGGCAGAAAGGGGTTTCTTGACCTCACACTAAGATTCAACATGGCACGATGATAGTTCAGCTACTCTCAGCACTTGTGCTTTCTACTCTACTGGCAATAATGAAGTGTGCTGCACACCAGAAAGTAACAGATGATGTGGGTAGAGGAAACGCTTTTGCTGACAGGATAGCCAAACAGACTGCCACTGATTTGTATTCTGAAATGTATGTAACAAAACAAGTTGCCAACACTTGTATAACAGATGAAGGAATTGATTGTATAAAAACATTCAAGCTGATGCCACTTCAGAAGAGCTTAAGCAATGGACTTAGGGTTTAGCAAGTTTAGACGATGAGGGTTGTTGGGTAGACACGGACAAGAAAAGATGGATGCTACCCGATGCTTATGTCACCTCTGTGGTTACGATGGCTCATGGTCCAACCCATATATGTGCTGGAAAAATGTGTAAATGGCTGGAACCTGTCTGGGTAAATATAAACATCTCGAAAACTGCTGAGCGTTTGGTCCAAAATTGCATGGTATGCATACAGCATAATGTGAGAAAATTGACACCGAGGGGTAGTTTTGTTCCTCCCTCTGTGCCCTTTGAAGTTATACATTTCGACTTCATCGAAATGGAGCGATATCAGAATTACAAGTATGTTCTGGTAGTCGTTTGTGTCTTTAGCAAATGGGTCAAACCCTTTCCGGTAAAAGATGCCACAGCAAAAACGACGGCAAAAACCATGCTGACGGAATATTTTCCTAGGTTTGGTTTGCCCAGGGTCATTTGGTCGGACAATGGTCCACATTTTATCACTGCTGTTATCCTGCAAATATGCGCAGGATTACAGATCGCTAAACAGTTACATTCAGCCAGACACGCTCAGAGTGCCGGACTTGTTGAATGCTATAATGGTATATTAAAGACAAAGATGGCGAAGATTTGCGCCAGTAGCAATTTGAAATGGCCAGATGCCTTACCGATAACTCTATTGTCCATGCGGACGACCCCACAAACGAAAACTGGGCTCTCCCCCTATGAAATATTTATGGGAGACCAGCCAATCTTTGGAGCATACCCAAGCCTAAGCGAATTAAGGATGTGGAGCATTTGCTCCTTTCTGAGTACTGTGACCAGTTAACACAAAACTTGTATTTGATTTACCAAAAGGTGTGAGAAGCCGTCCCAGTAAAATGCGAGGGGTCAGGTCATCAACTTCGACCCGGCGACTGGGTGCTCACTAAAGCAGTTGAAAGAGCATCCTGTCTTGCACCAGGATGGAGAGGACCGTTTCTAGTCCTATTGGCCACACAGACTGCTGTACAAGTAGATGGAAAGAAATACTGGATTCATGCGACGCACGTTAAGAAGATACCTTTTCCTCTGCCTCACGACGAAGGAGAAGAGAAGGAAATGGTTCACATTGTTCCTCATTGTAAGCCCGTTTTGATTGACACCAAGGGTGTCCCGGAAACTCTTCCTGAGCCCGTGGGGCCTGGGGAGACTGCTGTTTTGCATTCAAATTCTTCTTCGGATCGTTCTACATCATTGAGCAATCTTGCTTCTGTTTCACCACTTCCATCAGGAAGCAACGACACTCTGTTTGCTGATCACGCCATACCTGGAGTCTTGAGGTACGACCTGCGTCCAAGGCGCTAGACTTACAGCACAGCATCGGCTGTGCCCACCAGAAACCACCGTTGAGCTAGTCCCTTGTCACTCTTGCATGGAAACATAAGAAAGAGACAGGGACTGGCAAAGCTACCTTCAAGCTAGATCGGCCACGTGGTCGAGGGGCCACCGACTGATGAACTAAAAGAGCCTGACGGAGAGGCTTCTAAACAGACTCTGAGAAACAATGTCCTTTTCTAACTCTACTCGTACGAAACAAGATATTGGTCTTGTGGCTGACAAAGAATCTGATCCTCAAAGATCATGGTCCTTGAGGACTCAATGTTTTCTTGTCACAGTGTTAATCGGTTTGACAGTTGTATTTTTCGATTGGGTTTTGGTATTTGGGGGGGTGCGTCTACTTGTGACTTTGTTACCTACTGAAATTGTTCCCACTATGTCTTCACCTTTCGTGCATCTGCTAGGGACTCCCAACATAGACACAGTTATCACAATGATACTCTCCTACTAATCATGAATGCGACCCATTGCGATTCTAAACCGAATTAATTGCTGGGTGTGTTCACATTTTCCACAACGCGGGGAAAAGGGGTTCGGCTGGTATATTCATCCTCTTCCTTTGACTACTGCATGCTACGCCTCACTAAGGGCATTATTCTTTGGTCATTGGAACAATAGTATTTCTGGGAACTTTGATGGGACTAATCTGAATGAGTTCGAGAAACAAGTCCTGACACCTTTGGGATGTTCCCTTTTCGCAAATAGGAGCAAACTCAATGTTGCTTCTAATAGGGCTTCCGATAGACTTTTCAGACCTTTCCAATCATTGATTTCTTTCAAGATGGCTCCCATAGGCAACCGGGATGCCATGTCCTTCCTATACTATCAATCATAGCCCCAACTCTGTTTCCTTCTGTATACAAAGGGATGCTTCTCAGCCAATGGGTACATTCGAGGGTTGCATCAACATTACTAGTGAGGAGAGACCTTTGTATGTAGGTGATCCCGTTTACTTTGTCTGTGGCAATGAAGCTTATCTTTGGTTACCTAGAGATTGGCAGGGTACTTGTTACTTGGGTATCTTGTTACCAGGGGTATATGTAGCTAGCACCTCTGAGGTCTCTAGAGCTTGTACAAGGCGGGACGAGAATGGTGATACTCCTTTGCAGGTTATGGGTGATGTAGCAAAATCCTTTGTGCCATTTTGGGGACGGATAATGAACTCTGAAGATATCAGAAGATTAGCAAGCGTATTAGAGAAAACCATCAACAGAACCACCCACCGATTTACTATACAACATGACGCTAGAGCAAACAGCAATTCGATTAGTGGCCCTTGAAAATAGGATGGTGTTAGACGTCATCCTGGCCGAACGTGATGGAGTATGTAAATTGGTGGGATCTGCTTGCTGTGTTTTCTTATCTGACTCCTCCCCTACTATATTCAAGGCAATACAAAATCTGCATACCTTGAGTAAGGAAGTACATGTTCCTGAGGGAAACTGGGATCTTAGTGCTTGGTTCTGGGACTTTCTACGTTCTTGGGGTTGGAAGTTCATTGCAGTCCTAGTGGTAGTTTTGGTGTTCTATTGTTCTGCTGT
The DNA here is from genome assembly GCF_040938575.1 of Ambystoma mexicanum. Taxonomy (NCBI): domain Eukaryota; kingdom Metazoa; phylum Chordata; class Amphibia; order Caudata; family Ambystomatidae; genus Ambystoma; species Ambystoma mexicanum. The sequence goes on along the minus strand of NC_090923.1, from coordinate 409,228,420 downwards.
TGTTGTGTACAATATCTTCCTGCTATATGTTAGGAGGATGTTGGGCGCAAACTATAGGTACATTAGGACCAAAGGTACATGCAACCGAGAAAACTGCTAGCGTTTTTGTAATGAAATGTATCACTATCAAGGATTTTATGGCAATCAATATTTCTGAAGAATGTGATTCAGGATGTACGGACATTGAGGTGTGGGGTTTTGAGTAAAGTAAATGTTTAAGTAAATGCTCTTGGATTAGGCCAAAAGGATGGTTTGTTAAAACATATTCGCATATTACCACCATATTACCGCCATTTTTAGAATCGTCCACCATTTTGATTTCATCTCTTGTTTCTGTGTTCTAAAATGGTGGACTGTGCTTTCAACTTGCAGCTGAGCCGAAGGACCTTTGAGTTCTGTTAATGTTTAGGCTGACCGAAAGCAAACTGTTTGACCAATGTAAAGAAACCTTGTGACTCGAATGAACTGCCATCCAAGTCTGCGCTTACAAGCCTCATCCTCATATAAACAATGAGACAATGGAAAACAAACTCAGATCGTGTGTTCTGGCTGAACTGCATTGTAGCGATTCTCGGAACAAGGCTTAGGGCCTCATTACACGGATGGCAGAGAACCATGGCGCTATTAGCGCCATGGTTCATGCCGGTAAAATACCGGCACCGCCTTGGCGGAAAGGGGAATTACCGCCCCATTCCAAGGTTGGCGGGGCGGTAATTCCCCCTTCCCCCATTGCCCTTCCCCATTCCCATTTTTGCCCCATAGGGCTTAATGGGAATGGGGAAGGCGCTAATTACGGTACCGCAAATTGCGGTACCGTAATTAGCTCCCTGGGTCCCTTTGCGGGTTGGTTTTAAACGCCTGCAAAAAGCAGGCGTTAAATCCCCCAACCCGCAAAGGGACCTCGTAGTAAGGCGGTAAGAATTTACTGGTACCGGTATTTTACCGGTAAATCCTTACCGCCATCCGTGTAATGAGGCCCTTACCGTGGATCAGAGAACCAACAGCACCATTGTAACTTCATGGCCATGCAAACTTGTACAATATTGTAATATTTGACATGTGAACTGGGCACAAACTCTAGCATTTAACTTATTAGCTTGGAGATAGGCTGGACAATGTTTCGAAAATAGTATAAATATGTCTGTGTTTGGATGTTCATCACTCTCATCCCTCACTGTGTCTGCTGGTACACACTGCAAGGTGTTGGGAGTCAGATAGCCATCTGTTTTGCTTTGACTGTACAGAAATAAAAGATACTGTATCTTTTCAACCCGTGATTTGCGTATTTCATTTGTGGTATTAAGCCTCGATATTTCGTAGGTCTTTCAAGGGAACAGGACCCTCTCAGAACAAGCAGGTAAAAATCAGCTGTATCCATGGTCTGGTGTCCCACTTGTTCTCCCACTTCTGCTTGGTTTGCCAGCCTCATGATTTCTGCTACTACTGCTACAGCTCGCACTCCAGTCATAGTTCCAGCTCCTTCTAATTACCTGCTCCTGAGGGGGCCTTTCATGCCTCCCAGGGTCCTTCAGGTGTTGGCTGTTAGGATTGATTGCCTGACTATTGCTACAGAATACCTTTTCAGCCCTCTTCCTCATCCCAATACTCATGGGATAATGGGACTTGTAGTCCCCATCAACAATGTTTCTTTCAACTTCTGCAGTTTGGGAAAGGAAATCAACATTCCCTTGTTCCTTGTCTTTCCGATGTTCCACTGAGAAGCAATAAGGCTGTACATCTAAAAAGCAGGGAATTACTCTAGCATTGATATCTTTCCTCAAGCTTAAACATATGAAAGTGGCATGATGAGTAATTAACCTGAACTTCCATCCTGTTAAATAGTATTTCAAGTATCTTATTGCCCATTTGATGGCAAGGGCTTCCAACTCTAAAATGGCATAGTTCTTTTCCCGATCAAACAACTTCCAGTTTATATAGAGGATTGGATTTTCTACTTCATCATGAAGCTGAGATACTTCTGCTCCTAAACAAAAATGGGAAGCATCCGTTTGGAAAATAAAGGGTTGATTAAAGTCGGCCACTTTCAAAACAGGTACACTTCCACTTATCAAAACAGTTTTGATCTTCTGGTTACCACTGTAATTTATTTTGGGGGGGGTTACATTCTTTATCAGTAAGAGGACCAGAGATGGAGGAAGAATTTGGAATTAGCCTTTGATAGCAACTAACAAGAACCAAAAAAGCTTGTAACTCTTTCTTTGTTTTGGGAGGGGACGTTTTCATTATAGCCTCATTATAGCCTCAACTTTATCCTGTTGGGGTTGCACTAATCCACTCCTCACAAAGAAACACAAGTATTTTACTGCTGATCTAGCTTAGTGGCATTTCTTTGGATTAGCTGTAAATAATGTAATAATTTCTCTCAAGGCTCTTGTGACCTGGTGCAAATGCAACAAATGTGCAGGCCAGGTATTGCTTTTTATAATGATACCATCAATATATGCCCCACAAAAAGATGACAAAGCACTTAGAACTTGATTCGTAAATCTCTGGAAAGTAGCAGGGTCCCCATGCAATCCCAAAAGCAGTACTTTTAATTAAAATAATGCAAGTGGAGTAGAAAAAGCAGTCTTTGGTTTATCCAATGGATTAACAGGTACTTGCCAATAGCCTTTAGTTAAATCAATAGTGGACAGGTACTAGGCCTCACCTAATTTATCAATCAGATCATCTATTCTGGGTATAGGATAGCTATCAAATTGGGACACATCATTCAAATTTCTGAAATCTATACAGAATCTCCAGAAATTATCTGGCTTGGCAACTAAGACAATCAGGGATGACCATGGACTTTATGATGGTTCAATAATGTTGCCCTTCAACATAGTTTCTACTTCTTCCTGAATTATTTGCTTTCTACTTTCAGGGCTGCATTAAGGATTTTGATGTACTACCTGTCCTGAAGGAATATCTATATAATGATGTACTCCTTTCACTCTCCCTTGTTCAGGTCTATACACATTGTTATAATAAAAGCAATAAATCCTGTTTTTGATGTTGGGATAGCTCAGGATAGATTAGTTGGTTATGCTTGTTTTCTTCTGAAAGAAGACTGGCTAGCATGATAGAGGTATCTTTTCTGGTCTTAACACCCTTTAAGTAAATTGATATGATATATATGGGTTTTAATTTTCTGATCAGCCTGTGATATATTGTAATTGTAAGGTCCCATCTGTTCAATTACTTCATATGGTCAGTGTCATCTAGCTAGCATCGAGGGAAGAAGGACCAACACTTTTTGCCCTATGGAGAAAGATCTCCTCAATCCTTTCCTGTCATGACATTCTTTCTGCTGCTCCTGGGCTTTTACCATATTTAATGAACACGAAGTAGTGGGATCGATCTGAGGTCCTATGCGCTAGTGACCACCCTCACAATTTAATTAGGAACAATGTTCAGACACTGACACTGACCCCCACTGTGATCGGCATTGGATAAAACATAGGAATTGAAAGATGGGTCGGGTAGATTGCACTCAGATAGATTAATTCAAAAATGATGGACAATATAAAAAAAGGTAACAAGATTCTGTTATGCAGTAGAGTGGTTTAATCCACGTATTAGTAGAGTAGTACAGCCAGAATGGTACAGCCGACACGTGTTTCGACCTTTACATGGTCGTTTTCAAGGCCTATTCCGAGAATTGCAGTCATGAAATCTTGATGAGTATTGTAGAAAGAATATAAGAAAGGATATTATGTAGTTCACACTAGTAATTCTTGCTGGGTAAATTCTTTACCTTAATATCGAAAGCAACAATTGGTTTGACAACTACAGCGACTAATGCAGGTAAACTGGTGTTGTCGTACCCCTTTCCAATTTCAACATCATGAATGAGATAATCAATTGCATTTCTTCTATGAGGTCATTTGAGAGCACTTTATCATGTTTTGTCTGGCTTACTCAGAGATTAGAAATAAGGCCTTGCTCCTTATATTGCACACCTCTGGCAAAAGCAATTGCACTAATGCTTTGTTCTATTTATTAAGAGCAGGCCTGTTCGTTGGACTTTGAATTCTTTTTTAAGACAAACCCTACAATGAGGAAGAATGTTAGCCAGTCAGGTCCATGAGTATTAGAATATGCCTTGCTGTGGGATGTTGAATTACATTGCCGATTTTCATTTTTATACTTTCTTCTTGATATTTTAGTTTTAAGATACTATTAATTGGTGTTGTTTTTTCTTTGTTTTGGAAGCTGTAAAGGGTAACTCCGCGTTAGTGTCAGCAGTCCAAAGTATTGATGATATTTTATATTTTTATGACATATCTCATTATGGTGGATTCCCTGTGCGCCACTGTTTGTGTTATAATGTATACTTGTATGACATTTTCCATTGTGTCACAATATGGTTCTGATGACTACAGATGATGATTTATACTGTATGGAGGCTGTGAACGCATATACATACCTCTGACTAAATGCTTTGGTATACACTGTTTTAAAAAGTACTACTCGAGAGGTTAATTTGGAATTGAAATCACAGTGGGTAAATACATGGGTGGGGCTAGCAGGGATATGCTGACAAACACTTAATTTAGAGAAACCATAGGTTGTTTTCGGCAATGGAATTGCAGGCATTCTTTATCTATGAGCAACTTTATACTCTCTGTGTGGTGAACAGTAAACACATATCTTGCTTTCAAATTCTATGTTACTAAAGCTTACTTTTCGCGTAATGTGTGTCTTCTGAAAATGCAATTCCCATCATGGTTAGAATTGCAATGGAGTATCGTTATTCGTCCTGCCTGGGCCTAAAATTATTCCTCTGTAGATGAAGTTGCAGTCCCAGCACTGAATTGTATGCATATACCTGCTATACCCAATAGAGTTTAAAATGAAGATTCTCGCTTTCTTTATATGTGAAAGAAACATCGAGCTTGTTATAATTTTTTTTTTTTTTTTTACAGCTGCTCACACAGCCCGCAGGCATCGAGGCGCTGTTACAGGATTCGTTTGTTTTGTAGTTGTGTAATTGTTTTTCTCTTAATTTCATATTTATAATGCGCTTAAACACCCAGAGCTTTTTAAGTGCGGACCCGGGGATCGTACCTGTGTTGTTTCGTGTCATCTTGCTTTCAAGGCGCGCACGTTGCCGCTGTGCTATCCTCCCGGGACATAGGAAGAAGAATTAGTCTTTCAAAGCTAATGCACTGCGTAATATTTTCAGTAATTTCAGATAGACCTGTCAATATTCAAATAATCTCTCTCGAAATTCCGTGTTGGTGCATTTCTCTGGCATTTATTCGCTGTGTATGTCCTTAGTGGGTTTCACAATTTTATTACCCAAAGCAATTTATCTCAAAAACCTCATTTAGACAAAAGACATGTTTAAACTTATTTTTTTCAAAGAGTGTATAACCTTGTTTATTCTGGATACAATGTCCATCAAACAAATTAAAACAAATGACATCTACAACAGGTAAAACGATTAAACACAATTAAAATACGGCTCCACAAAGACAGTTAAACTTTTATTCTAAAGTGTTTTGAAGTAGTGAAAATAACGTGCACACATAACAATTGTATTTGAAGAGGTGTAACATCAGACCTCATTTTCTATCACTTACAACATATGTAAATACTCTGTGACTGTTATGGCCATTGGCACTTTTGACTGCAGACTTGCTTGTTGGTGTTTACATCCAGTGCTGGTCGAATGGCTCAATAAATCCTTCACCGCTCTTCCCGGGTTATCCTTATCTTTCGAGAAGTCCCTTGGAGCCTCCTTCAGGGTCTGAGTAGAGGTGAATTGATGAGACAGGCCTGGAAAGCTCACACTGGCGCTGCCTGTGATGCGCCTACTTTATGACTAAATGGAAAGCATCGCTTTGGTTTACAGGGCTGTCAGTCACACATCTTTCATCATCTCTACATTGACAGCAACTTTTTTTTTTGTGCGTGAAAGCATTCTTCTGCTGGCTCACGGAAATGTTACTTTAGACATAACCCACAGTGCTGTTGTTTAATGATTTTGGTCCCGACTGCAAAAAATAGTACAGGTGCAGCAATTGTAAAAAGCAAGAGCTCTGCAATTTTCTCCTTTAACTAGTGCAATTGTATAATGTACATGAAATAGCATTCATGATCACTCCACTCAGCCCCACTTCTCAATTCCCAGAGCTCACATGTCTACTTCTCCACCAAACTATTCCAGCTACCTCTGTGACCCCAACCCCCTACGTTTAACCCCTTGAGTCTGCCCCCTTTGTACAGTGAGCAATTGATTCCCAGGTAGGTTTGCAATGTATCTATCTCATAAATGCATCCATCAATGCTTTGCATTTAGGTTTTCGGAGTAAGAGGAGGGTGGTAGTGAAACATTGTATTATAGGGAGATCACTGTTTTGGCTGGGTGATTGTTAGGAGCCTGAGTGTCGTCTTATGAGGTTTATACCACCACCAATTGTGACAGAAGCACGAGCTAACTACCTTTTCAGGTGTTCTCCTTTTTCTCTCTCATAGCCTCAATATCTCATCGGTATTGCATCATTCAAATAACTGCAAATAACTGTTATTTTATTGTTCCTTGGTACATTTGGCTGCAGCACATTAGTATGGAGGACCCAGTGACTTTCTTTTCAATGGAGAAGGTTTAAGTTCTTGATGGAAATACAATTTAATTTATCACTGAATGCTTCTCGTGATTTGAGGGACATGTGTATTGGGCATCAGCCAGTCTGGACACATGATTGCTAAGGCTTTCACATTTCACATTTGATTTCAGCTGCCTCTAAAATGATGATATTGGCTTGGACATCTCCACATCCCACGGGTAACTAGCCTTGGTCAGTGAATAGGTGGCTGGGTTGGGTTTCTCCTGATTTTGGATGTGCCTCTGCAAAATAGTGCATTAATTCAGTTGCAGTCCATTTGTATCACAGAAGGGTCATGGGACTCAACTGTTGCTTGACAAGTACTTTATTATTTATCAAAACGTATTCCTATCGCCGACACTCGGCAGCAAGTTATTTCATTATTTGTTGCAGGAGAATGGGGTGGGAGCAGCCTGTCTCCATCCACCTCTGTCTCCGATCTCTCTTGCTTCTGCGCTCCATGTATGGTACACCCATGCCCTCCCCCGCACCACGAGTGACGAGCGTTCTGACGCGGAATGGTGTGTACCGGCAACACAGTGCATGCCACTACATCATCCCCAGTTGGTCTTATAAGAATTTCCCGAATATCAACAGAGTTCTTACTGACTAAATCTCTCAGGAACTCATATTCTTCTGGGTCTCTTTTTGCCTAATTGTACGTGTGTATCTTCTTCATCCAGTTGCCTATCTTCTTTGCTTCTTATCTTGTCCTCTCCTCTGCCAGGCAAGATTGGCCCTTCGCTGGTTTGTGTGCTGAACAATTTGCTTGTCTTGTAAGGTGAAGGACTGTGAATCCTCAATGGGGTGCTTCCGCTACCTGCTTTGCTTTCTCTCTTCTTCTGGTAGATTGATACCCTGGTCATCTTCCACTTCGTTCACCCTTTAACTCTTATGGTGTCTTGATGTATTCCCATGACAGTCAATGGGCGACTGTATTAGTACGAAGTGTCCTTATCCTTCTGGGGCATGCATATTCTCACTACGTCGCCTCTAGCATGTGTTGAGTTGCGTGCATCAAAGGTATCTATCTGGTTTTTCTTCTGACTTGTCCATGGCTTGCTTATGGTTCTCCTGTTGCATCCAAGCTGGATTCAGCTTCGTGTTGGCTTTTCGTCTTTTCATTAGATGGAATGGTGTGACTCCTATCATGGAATTTACTGTAACTCTGTGGGCTGATAATGTCCCTGGCACTGCATCGTGGCAATGTGCGCCACATGCTCGTGCCTGCTGAATTGCTTCCTTGATCATCAATGTTCTCGCTCAACTTGTCCATTACCTCTCAGGTGGTAGAGGAATGCTTGGAGGTGCTTTATTTCATTCCTGGAAAGGAAGTTTATCGTATTGGCTGATACGAATTGCACTCCGTTATCTAAAAGTACTTCCTCTGGACATACGTCCCTCCTGTAGACTTTCATGAGATCCCGAATAGTTGAACCTGTGGTTATCTCACCCATGAATTCCGCTTCCACTCACTTGGAGGTGAAATTCACCAGTACCAATCTGTAATTATGTTGTGCCGGCATGTGATCCATGGGACCAATAGAGTCTATGCCCACAGAAATGCCAGATCCATTCAACCAATGTGGAATGCATGTGATGAGACGGTTGTCCCCTTGTTTACATGCTGCAAATGTTGTAATGTGCCTCTCCATGTCACTGCCTATGCATAGCCACCAATAGTGCTCCTGTAGTCTCCTTTTCAATAGCGTGCAGCCCAGATGACCTTCATGAGCCAGCTCCAGCAAGGTATTCACAAATGAGGCAGGCAGAATGAGCTTGTCTGCTCTGCGAAGCAGGTCACCTTCTACTGTGATTTTGGCTTGTTTTGGAATATAAAGATGAAGTTAGAGCAGAGTGATCTCCTGCATAGGCCACCCTGTCTTGATGAAGTCAGCAAGCTTTTGGAGCATAGACTCAGCCTTGGTTTGCTGTAGCCATTGACCCAATATGCTTTGTGCAGTGTGTTTTTCTGCTTTTGTATTGAGGCTACAACGCAGTCATTACCGTTCCATTCATCTCCCGGTTTGTGCAGCAGTGGTTGTCTGGACAGGCAATCATCTTGCACATTTTTTGCCAGCTCGTGACGTACTCAACTTTGAAGGTAAATTGTTGCTGTTTGGCTGCGAGTCTGGCCTGCCTCAATGTGACTTTGCATGTGCCTCCTGGTTTTAAGATATGAAGGAGAGTGTGAATGTCCTGCCCCAGATATAATTTCTGAAGTGTTCCATGGCCCAGACACACAATCATCTCCTTCTCTATGACCGAGTAATTGTGCTCGGACACCGTGAGAGCCTGAGAGAGAAAAGCTACAATGGAATGGGTTTCGCTCTCCTGCATCATGGTCGCTCCTAACCCATGTGCATTGGCATCAGTCATGATGATTGTGTACTTGTTGGGAACGAAAGGACAGAGAGTAGGGTCACACAGGAAGCTAGATTAAATGGTATTGAACATGACTTGGATATATGTTGACTACTCAAAAGAGGCATTTTTCTTCAGGATGACCTTGAGAGGTTTGGATTTTGCTGAAAATGCTTCTATCAACCTGGAGTAGAACTTCGACAACCCCATAAAAGATGGGTGTTGCTCTTTCGTGGTTGGCTTCGGAGCCTTCCAAATCGCTTCACCTAGTGACACTTTGGGGCTACTAAGATGGTGTAGCCTAGATATTCGACTTCAGACTTTTGGAACATGCATTTTGCCTTGTGTAATATTAGTCTGCTGCATTCTATCATGCTAAACACCAGTGCAAGGGTGTTGTTGTGCAATTCCTCATCCCTCCCATAAACCATGATGTCAGCTGGAAAAACGACATGTTGGAGAATGTCCCTGGGAGTTTGGGAATAAAGTACTGGAAAACTTCTGCTGCAGAAGAGAGACTGAATGGCATTCATATGTATTGGTAGTCCGGATGACGACAGATTTGGTGGTAAGAACTCTTCAGGCCTGGTTTTGTGAACATTCTTGCATCTTCTACAAATAACAGTAATTTGGTGATGTTTGGTAATGGGTAGGAGTCCACTATGATGCTCATGTTTATACTGTGAAGGGCCATGCACATCTGCAATTTCTTGCTGCCTTGCTTCTTCATGAGAACAATTGGGCTTATTCACTCTGTGGCCTCAACTGGCTTAATGATGCCCTGTTCAAGAAGCTCAGCAAGGCATGACTTGTGTTCTTTCAAACCATGAATCATGAGGGCTACCCACCCAAGCTCACCTCCTGCACCAAGTCCCTAGAGTTACATATTGACAAATACCTCCCCTTCAAGACACAAAATAGCTAATAAAACTCAGACAGCTTGGTATCAGCTCTCCCTCCTGCAGAAAGTCGAGCCCTCCCTACGGACAGCAGCTTTAGATCCACCGTTCAAGCAATGTCCTCTCCCACCTGTATGGGGGCAATGCCCTCCTGGAAGGCCTCCGATCATACAACCTTGTGCATCTGAGTAGTGTACACATGGCCGCATGCCTCATCAAGGGTCTACACAGATACGACCACATCACCCAGCCCTCATCGCACTTTACTGGCTCCCACTGCATGTACAAATCACCTTCAAGTCTTGCTGCATCATCTATAAGGCAGTCACCCTAAAGTCACCCAGCTAGCTCACGTAAAAACTCAATATCTCCAGTGGACAATGCACCACCAGAAGCCAGGACACGTTCAGACTTGAAATCCGCTGCTGCAAAAAGGAAAGGACCAGAAAACAAGCCTTCTCTGCCTACGCCCCAAAACTATGGAACCTTCTCCCGTCAGCATCAGACTCACCCCATGCTGAAAAAAAAACTCAAGACCCACCTCTCCAAGAAGTCTCTCCTCCTCAACACCTAGCCCATCATGTCGCCCAAACTGCCACTTGACTTGCTAGAGCCCATCTGCATGCACCCTCTACAGCAGTCCTCTGTGCCCCTCTGTATCCTACCCCTGCTGTATATCTGTTCTGTTGTTACCTCTGAACAACTAATGCTCACTAATGCATCTGTACTGTTGTATACCTCTGTAGAGCCCTCCGTTGCTTCTCGAAGCTAAGGCCACATTCTATAATAATAATAACACTAATAATAATAATAGTAATACTAATAATAATAACAACAATAATAATAGGGAACAGACCTGACCTTGTGCCTTTCCGGTCTGGCGTCTTTATGTAGCTTTATTCTGTGCACATACTGTTTTAGCATTCCTATGTCATCCTGGAAGATATCCCTCTGGAAATCGAGCAGGCTTAATGCAGATTGTTGGTAAACAATTAATACCTGTTTGGAAATAGGTCTACAGGTCTAATTTGATGTCCATATGTTTCTGGTCATCCCAACCTACGACAGCTGGGCCTTTCTCGGCTATGTACTCCTTGATAACTGCGGTGCATTCCTCAAAGCATTCTGTGCTTCTCCTGAACCCAATCAGATCAATGTTGTGCCCTCCATATTCACCAGGGTTCACATCTGGTGCATGGAGACAGCCTTTACGCTTGAGAAACATTTGAAAAGTATGTATCTTTTGGTAAAATGGCATAATCGGAACCTGAGTCCGCCAACACCTTGATGCAGGTTTTGTTGAGGCTGATTAGGAAATAGGGCTGTCTGCTCCCAGTCCCTTTATTCTCTATGCTGAGTATGCGCTATTTGAACAGCTCGCTTGGTTCATCATCATCCAAGTTGTCTTGCACAGCCACGACCGTACGTAATCTTCTGGTGTTGCACATGGCAGCGACACTCTACACACTCTTTGCCTGTTGCCGGGCACATCCGATCACCGCATCTGAAACATGCCATACTTTCCCTGGTCTGTTTTGGCCTGGTGTATGTCTCCTTTGCAGCACATCCCCTGGTCTGCATTCGGCAGACGATCTTCTTTCTCGTTCTTGTCTCATGAGCCGCCTTCTCACTGTGCACACCTCTTCTTTAATACTTGCAGACACATGGAGAGTTATGATCGTTGGACCATTTTGGTGATAGTGATCACTTGCTCCAGTGTTGGATCACAGCTTGGCTTATCTATAAAGCTTTCAGTGTTTTGCTGTCATGGCAATGCACAAGAGGCTGGTCCCAGATGAGTTGATTGGCCATACTGCTGAAGGCGCACATGCTCACTAGTCCCTCCAGTGCAGTTACGAAGTCGTCATTTGATTCTACAAATGTTAGAGCCTGGATTTCCTCTCAGACTTAAACTCTCTGTCCCATCTACTGCTTCCACGTATGTCTAGAATTGGGATAACCATTGGTTCCAAGGGACTGGCAGCTCAGCTGGAGTTTGAAGAAATGTCAGTGGTGGCAAGACTTCTTGCTCGCTGTCTCGGTGTAGTACTGCCTGGTCACCTTGCTTTTGCGTCTATAGTTCTGCTTCATCGTGTGTTGGTCTGAGGGGGTGTAATATTGGATCTTCTGATCCCATCCTCGTCACCACTGCAGAAAAGTGCATTAATTCAGTTCTAGTCCATTTGTATCACACAAAGGTCACAAGTACTTCAATATTTACAATAAAGTATTCTTATCACCGACACACGGCTGTAGTAATCGCCCGGAAAGTTATTTAATTATTTATTGCAGGAGCAGCCTGTTTCCATCCACCTCTGCCTCCCATCTCTCGCCCATCTGCTCCCCCTGTGTGCCGAGCCACGCCCTTCCCCGCGCCACTAGCAGCGTGGGTCATGATGTGGAAAGGATCGCATCAGCAACATGGAGCGCATCACGACAGCCTCTCCACCAGAGTAGTAAGAATGACCCTATTTGGGGGTGGTTGAGGCAGATTATTTCTCTGCGTGATTTAAGGAGGATAGATGTTTAAATATGAATCTAGCATGTTAACGTCTCATATCCAATCATTATGGCTTTTCCCGATATCACCTACTTGCCATTCACAAATGTCACCTGTGTTTCCCTGAGTGCATTTTCATCACCAAGGATGGGGAAGGTCTGTAAATGCAATCTTATATAAAAAATGCATTGAAACATATTACAGAAAAGAACACCAATAATTTTATCCCATTCAGCTAAAAGTGCCTATAGAGTACATTATTTTAAAACATTTCTTTCTAAAGTGGAAGTAGAGGACGGTACTGCTACCAGTTGAAAAAGAAAAGAACTTTGGTGTGCTGTAATACATTCACGTTAATTTATCTCCAAATGACTGCAACAAACCTAATATTACAGACTGATTTAGCTATATAGTCACATATATGGTCACATATTTTGCATATATGTATATGTGTGTGTGTGTGTGTGTACTGTGACAAATCCATTGGAGTCCTCACACAAACCCTACCTAAAGTCTCCTGCCAGGTGGCCAGGGGAAGGCAGCTGCTACCTGATCCCGACCCTGAGGTTGGTATTAGCCAGGAGGATCACCTGGGAGGAAAAGGTCCAAAAGGGAGTGGGAGGACTCTTTTGGGAGGGACGCAGTATTTCTCTTCCTCAAAGGAGGAAGAGTCATTCATGCCTGAACATGTAATAGCTTACTGTCAGAAAGAGCTATTCTTTCCAAAAGCTATTTGTCTGGGTGATGGTAACATCTGTTCTCACCAATACTGTATTAGGAGTAAGAATTTCCTTCCCAAAGTTAAGCATACATGTAGAGGTGAAAGTTCCCGTGTTCAGCAGGGGAATATTATATCAAAGTTGAATCTTTAAATGTTAACTTATTAGATTCTGAAAGTCCTACTTCGCTAAGGAAACCAAACCATTCACTAGAATCTTGTGAAACTCCTTTTAAATGGATAATTAAGGATAGAGATAAAGTGTGAATAATTATTCTATTGAAAGGAGCAACTTGAACATTGTGGATTTTAAGTCCCATGATGCTAAATGTACCGGGATAAAGAAAAGGGATGCAGAGGCCCTAGATTGCCAGTCGCTGGTTAATTGGGTTAAAGAACCACACCTGAGGGAAGCTGGGAAGCATAAAAGGCCCCTTTAGGTACAGGCCATAAAGTAGAGCAGCAGTGGAAGGTGGAGTGGTTGCAGTAGCTCCACATTACAGAAGTTGCAGCTGAAGGAATGTAGATACGCCAGAACAGCCATGGGCTGCAGTACAGATGCCGGTTGTGAGAAGGTCTTTTCTTCAGAGACCTGAGGTGCAGAGATCGGGAGGTGTGTATTGTACAAGCTTTCCCCCTGAAGATCATGTTTGTAGAGGATTTGCAGCAGGAAGCATTATCTTACAAGCTTGAAGCTGAAGATAGTGGTTGCAGAGGTAGCGGGCAGGATTCATTAAGCCAAGAAGCATTCCCCTTAGCAAGGCAGACTCCATTGGCAGGTGAGTACCAGAGAGCCTTTGGGGCATGGAACACTCCTGTTTTGCTCAGCATGGGCCGTGGAAACCCAAGCAAGGATGTTTTCCATGTTGCACGTAGCAAAATAAGCTGAGGACCTAAAGGCAGTGAGGTAAGTGGACGCGTAGAGCAAACCCGGTGAGTTCACTTGTGCGTTGTGACCAGGGAGTGCTACATAACCACCCGCTGTCCCGACACCGGTCTTTTGAATATCAAACTAATAGAAAAAAAGCAAAGTGGCGGAACCCTAACTATGAAGTGTGGCTAACTGATGTAAAGGAGAAACATAATTCCTTTGCATATCAAGCGAATGTAAAGTGGAGAAAGTGGCAGCATAAAAGATTCGTAAGCAGGCCAGCAAACTATCATTGTGAGTTTAAAGGTCAGAATAATTACCATCAGTGCAAAGTGACAATATTGCTAGAAACAAATATAAAAAACCATTGCAAAAGCCAAAAGGGAACAATTAAGAAACAAGTTGTTGTTAACCCCTATTGTCAGAGGAAGAGGCAGGCAATAGAGGGAACTGACCTAACTAAGCATTTCCTAAGCCAATGATGAACAGAAGTGAGAAAATAAACATTGTCAAAACTTGGTTAATGCAAGAGGGGGAAACAAGAGTGGTAGGAAGGCTGTTCAGGAGAAGATGAGCATGACCTGCATTGCATGTGTCAGTCAATAGTGTGGAATAAACAGCACCAATATGTCTCATGTTTCCCTAGAAGAAGTAGCCCAAATTGATGTTGATCAAATTATAAGAACTTTTGAGTTGTATGAAGATAAAGCTAAGCCACTAGAGTAATTGTAGAAGTGGTAGTAGTTTTGCTAGTCCTGGCAGGGGAGTACACAAGGACAGGGAACCGTGTAGTATAGGCCTGGCAGGTGAGAGGACCAGGCAAAAGTCATGTAAGTATTGTGGTGTGGTTAAAGGTGTTAAAGAAGAAGTGGTAAGTTCCCAAAAGCGATTGTGAATCATTGTGGAAACATAGTTTGCAACCTTTTGTGTCACCAATGCAGGTGAAAACACCCACTTTTCTTTTTGGTGGGTGAGAGCCCATAGAAGTGAATGGGCGTATGAGAGATTTGGCGGGTGATGCAGCTGGTGGCAAAGCGGGTAACACCGCCAAAAGCGGGCGAGTTGAGTGCTATGTGGAAACCATCCTGACAAATCAACATCGCCGATGCAGATATGTTGTGAACTATTACAGAATTATTCTGATGGAAGCCTTTTTGTTGTTCTTGATGACATGTGGAAAATTCCTTATACTTTGAAGTTGAAGTTGTGTTGAACTCTCTGCCTCAAGGGTAGAGACCAAAGAATTGTTGAACACTTTGAACACTTTGAACTGTTGGATATGTTCAGTTAAAAGACTTATTGGAACAATATTGGAACTGACTATGTTTCTGAACTCTCAGTTGTAATCCTGATTAAATCTGGGGAGGGTGATTCACCCAGGTTATAAGGAGAAACAGTTACTAGATCTTGAATATAATTCCTGATTTTGTTGTATCTGAATTGCCATATGTAACCTTAATGAGTTTGTTGTATGTATACGTGTGAGGGACAAAATCCTTTTATTTATTTATTTTATTTGTTGATAGCGTATTTATTTTATTTTTATTAGAGTGTTTCCTTTAGTTTACTTTAGGCTGGAAAATCCTCATCAGGGTAGGGATAGGGAGATGTGTCTCAAAACCTTTTTGCATCTAATAAAATGGCATCTATTGAAAAAACTTCACATAGTTGTTCGCCTCATATTTCTGGCCCCTCACAGTACATTCACAACATGTGATCTACTGGCTGTCTATTTTAGGTGCATGCAAATTTGAAGATCCCATATTTTGGCAAGACCTTTCTAATGCCTTATCTGCTCCTTTAACCTTTGAAAATCAGTTTATTATTGAAGTGGTTGCCCAAATAATCATATTTGCAACAAACTTTCAATTTGTACCCAAGACATTTTACATCTGCTTAAAGGCATTACATTTATTTTATTTTTTTAAATTGACACTTTTGCCGGGCCCTTGCCTCAGTACCCCTATGATGTTTCATTAATATGACAAAAAGAGATTGTCAGGATACACAAACCCTGTCCACGTGGTCAAATGAGCATATTTTGAGAGAGTATATTATGAGCGGATTACATTTAAATTCAGCTGGGTTCCCAGTCCAAAGATCATCACAGGGAAACAAATACATGCTAACGGTTACCTGTCTAATGTCTTATGTCTAATTAATTTCTAATGGTTGGTTTGCATACCAGAACCTGACTGTAGTGCACATATGGCAGCATCTTTGTTAGTGAATCACATATTTTCTCAGTTTGGTTTGGTTTACCTCAGAGAATAGAATTAGACTGTGGGAGTCCTTTTACCAGTGCAGTGATTACTAAGAGGCACCAGATTCTGGAAGTAAAAAGTAAGCTACATATTACATTCTGGCCATCTGGTAGTGGTGGTGTGGAATGATGCAACTGATCAATAATTAATATGCTTAAAAAATGTGTGGCCGAAGCAGGGTCAAGTTGGCTTTTGCGACTCCCTTTGGTACTGATGGGCATTAGGGCGCTACCAACACATTTCACAAATCTCAGTCCACATTAAATCGTAACAGGCAGGAAAATGGTACTTCCCCAACATTTGTTGTATAGAATCAATGAGCAAGTCCTTCTAAATGCATCCACAATTCATGAATTGCAATTGTTAATTAAAAATGTGCTGGCCTAATCCACACACATTTTCCTATGCTCACACCACAACAAAAGCATAGACCTGTGTACTCTGGAGTGGACACAGGCACAGTCCACTTCTGTCATATTTAGTTGGAATGTGACAGCCAGGAGTGCACAATATCATCTCCAGGAAGGAGGAGGACCAACCTTCCCCCTGCCATGGTCAGCCTGATCAACTGACAAAGACTCCATGGAAATGACCTGCTCTTTTGTTAGGCTTTGCAGCTGGTGGCAGTGATTAACATACAAATAGAGGTTACCTCAAACAGGCCCACGTGGGGCTTACCTGCAGAGGTTAACAAAGGAGACAGGAAACCCAACAACCTTTCATATGTAATTGTATCAACCTGAAGCCAGCTCCCACCTCTCAGTATCGATGGCAGTGAACTGTCATGCCTGAGTCTGTTGTTTACAGTGACCACCCCACAGGGATGTTATTTGGGGGTTTCCAGGGGTAGTAGCTGCAGCCACTGGGCCTGCGATGAGGGGTGTGGCCCAGTGGCTTCTGCCACCAATCCTGCCTGGGCACTGACCCAGATCTGCCAGACCTGCATCACAGGCACACAGTAGATGTACACAAGGTGAGTGTTACGCTCACCTGGACCCCACAGGGGTGTCGATCGGACCCGGACAGCTGTGGTCTCCGTCAACGTGATGCGTAGTGCAGAGATGACTGTCTGGACTGGCCCGCCTAGTCTTGTCTGCTGGACCCAAAGAAGTATTTTCCTGCAAGTGGAGACAGGGATTAGCCACCTGTGGGTTTTAGTGATGGCCTCCCAACTGTTCTCGCTCTCCCCCACTAATATCCTCCGATATCCCCTTAGTAACCTCACCTTATGTTTGTAAAAGATGAGCTCTCCATCCTGCGTGTCTTGCAGGGGCGCGTAGATACCAGTTACTTCACTGATTTGAAGGCGCTGGGAGAGTTCCGGTAAGCATTGACTCTGAAGTCCCAGGCGGGAATGGTAAGTATCAAGTTCAAAGAGTTCAATGTGCCCAATGTTCACTCTTGTCCCCTTCCTTCCTTAAGTTGCAACTGAGTTTGTGAGAAGAAGGTCTCGTAGCTGCTGCTGGCGTTTAGGTAAGAGTCTGTGTTACCCAACGCTGTCTGGTAACTATTGCATGCGTTAACGTGTTGTTTTTCTCCCTCTTTACAGATGCGGCATATGAAGATATGGAGAATAATACCACCGGTGGTAAATCAGGTAAGTCTATGGTGGTAAGAGGCATTTGTTGTTTCCCTTGGTTCACCTTGTTATTCTTGTGCCCCTAGGTGCCGGAGTTCGGCGAAGAAATGATGGAGACAGTGCCGGATCGAAAGATGCTGTGAGAAGTGGTGAGTATGGCGCCGTGCTGGAGCTGATGAAGCGACGCGTGCAGGACTGATGTACTTTCCAGGTCGGGAGATGAAATGGATCCGGAATCAGGTGAGGAATTTGAAATAAGTTTGTTTTCTAACCTTGTCCTTTTCTTCCTCTTTATTCTAGGAGCTCCGGATTCGAGGCGGGTGTGGCAGAAGACTGGATGCTGGCTGCAGGCACACGGGCGTGGCAGAAGACTGGATGCTGGCTGGAGGCACGGTGAGAGTCACGCTGCTGGATGCAGAATAACACGAAGCATGTGCTGCTGTTCGGGCGTGGTTTAAATAGCCTCCAAAGTAGTCCCAGCAAAGAAGTTCCCCAGGACCACGCCCGAGTAAAAAATAGTCCCTGTAGTAAAATAGTCCCATCCAGGCCTCACGTTGGCTTGGATTTATTTGCAGGATGGTCTGCATGAGGTAAGTAATGTCTATGAGCCTGGCGTCTATGGCGCCATGACTGATTTCTATTATGAGCCTGGTGCCTATGGCACCAGGACTGAACCCAGACAGCCCCTAGCTGGGGCTGCTGGGGTTTTTGTAAATGTCTGGATGCCTGTTCCCGGGGCTGATGAGCTTGATCCGGATGCCCGGGGGTAGGCATCATGACAGTGAGATAATTAATTTACATGAAGATGTCCTTGACCTTTGAAGTAAACCATCTGTTGCTTCATCAAGCAAACATAATATATATTTGGATGTATAGCTCGGGGGCAACGCACTTGCTCTGGGAACAAGAGGATGCCATGCAACATGGGTTCAGTTCCTGTTCTTGTGCCAGTGCTTAGAAGCTGGAGGAGGCTGACATTAAGCAAGATATAAAGGACCAAAGAAAATAATAAAACGGGCCTTTTCCAGTGATGATGTCATGGAGCTGCTGTTTACATTTAAAAATTTTAAAAACTGCAATTACTGTACTGGCAACACAACTTTCCCCTCTATCTATTTAGTGTTATGGAATCGGGTACTGAAGACTTAAGATGTTGTACTAGTGACTTACAGATGTTGGGAGAGAGTGTTTGAGATGTAATGTGTGGTAAAAGAGTTGAAATACATTGAATACAGATATAAGATGTTTGAGGGGGGGTTTTGAGACTTACGCTGTTGGGGTGTTCAAGGAGGGTACTGGAGAGTTAAGCTGCTAGTTTGCTTCAGGTTGATGGTGTTGGGGAATGCTGGAGACTTAGGTTGCTGGAGGGTGGCATTGTGTAAACATGAAGGTGTTGGAGCAAGGCATTGGAGATGTTAGGTGTTGGAGAGCAGGAGTGGATGCCAGACATTTAAAGCTGCTGATGGCGTGCCCTTAGCGACTCGCATTAGATTGTGGGATGCCCGTGGTGAAAATGGTTGGGGGATATTCATGATCGGGGGACTGGTGAGAGTAGGTTGCTGTGAAATGGTTCAAAGTGCACTATTGACAGGAAAATCCTTGTGCATGTTTTCCATGTGTAAAAGCATGAAGTGGTACAGCCTCTGAATGTCTTCTGGTCTGTCTTGTGTTGGTCACTTGCTGTTTCCAGTCTGTGGCAAGAAACTTGGTAGGCACTGGATGTCTGCGCTTTCATGTGCCATCACTTCCCATGATGTCACTTGGGGGTGGGTCAAATGACATCACTCCCTGTGATGTGATCAGAGGTCAAGGGTGATGTGATGGTACTTCCACTAACACCTGTGCAAAGTAAGCAGGGTCTTCATGGACATTGCCATAGGCGAAGGAAAGGCTGCAGAGCTTGTATATCCCGGTGCACTTATCTGTCACGCAGACGGAGATGCTGCAGGTAGGATGGTGTCTTTGCAGGATTGGAAACCGGAAATGAGCCCATGGTACAGTTGTGGTTAACCACATGGTGCAGCCACCCTGCTTCAATTATTGCAAAGTAGCAGACTTTCCAAAGATGGCATATGGCAATACGGTTCAGATGAGTCAGCCCCGTGGTGTAGCCATCCTTGCTGAGATTTGGATGCCAAAGAGGAACTGCTGCTTGGGCTAGAAGCAGGCCCCTCATCCCCAATATGTAGTGCATACTCTGAATAGATGGGTAAGGATTGAAGTAGGTTTATTCATCCAATAGTAGTCCTATCCACCTTGCCAACCTCCAGTCATTGACCCGAAGAGAGGTTTCTTGCAATGGAGGTTCTATCTATTCAGAGCTTAGTGTGATGTGAGCTGGTACATTCCAGAGCGTCCCTGACATGCAAAATCCTGTGGCAAGAGGGAGAGGTAGAGTGTGGTGGATGGAGGAGGCGTGAGGTGTACCAATATTGCTTTATGGCTTACAAGGAACTTGATGAATTATGGCAAGGTCCCCCTCTCAGTGACAGTAACATAGCCCAGTAAGTTTGATAGCAATGGCTTTGAAGCTTCTTACTCGGAGCAAGCCAAAAGAGTAGATTTCGCTGGAGTTGATTGTTTAGTACTATGAGGTCTGCCTGCTTCACATCTGAGATAAGGAGGTAAGGGTTGTTTCCCCTAGAATTGTATTTGTGGAGTTTACCTTTTTATGTCATGGTGCTTTCCTTTATTACAACTCCTTCTCATCTTTTCTCTGGACCTCTTCAGTACTTTGAGGAACCCTGTCAGCTGTCTCTGTAGTGATCAACAATTGCATCTACTATCTTTAGGCACTTCTATGCAGGAGGGGTATCGATTTGAGCAAGGTGCCCATCTCTTTCTAGTTCAATGGTTTTTGGCATTTTAGATGACCGGTCAGTGATTGAAAATCTGCTTTCCAAATGCCTCTCTCATTGTCCTCATTATTGTTGAGTGGTACCTGCAACTGGACCTGGTCCAGTATCCAGTATTGAACTGTGAACTTCAGTTAGACTTTGCATATCTGTCCTGCTCTGATCCCCTCCATGCAGGGGCGTCATACTGGCCTGAGTCACTTCAGTTGATTGCTTGATTCTAAATGAAGCCTACTTCCAGACTTATCTCTCAGTAATAGTGGGACACCACTGCAGAGCCCTAGGATTGTTTTTGGGGGAGCTGACCTAGTGCAGGAAACCAAGAGCCTGAAAACCCTAGACATTAATACTTAGTGTATGGGGTGCTTCTGCCTCCCAAGTCAAGAGGGAAGAAACATGTCTCAACAAATGGAGTTGAGTGTTAGCAAAAACATATCGGCGCTAGGGCAAGTAATGTGCAGAAAATACAAATTTCACGATATTAGGCAAAGATAAACAACCCACCAATCACCACCTATAGTTAATCCATAAGAAGAAGGGGCTGTCCTAAAGTGGAGTGAATGCAGAATTTAATGTATTCTACAGCATTGCACAATGTGTCTATCCTTCCTTATGACAATAGGTGGAGGAGTTAGTAGTTGCTTTGCTCTAAACGTATCAGTATTACATACTTATATAAATATGCAACGCGTTGTTGCTAAAAATGATCTCATAAGTAGAAATGTAAAGTTCATATTATTTAATAATTCATGATACTACCTTCATTAATCTTTACATCTTACAAAACGCATGAAACACCTGCGTGAAATATACCAAATTTAGAAAACCAAAGGATGGGTATACCCTTCATCGTGGACCAAGGAGGTATATGAAATCAGAAAATTAAGGAGTGTGGTCACACGGACAAGTACTGGTATAGAAGAAATAAACGAAGGGATTCGACTTCGATATGCAAACAAATGGGGGATAGACTCGTTCAGTAAGAAATTATATGTTCATATTTTATTAATCAATTGCACACAATGTTATAAAAAATCGCAATAACATATAGTAGTAGATCATAAAACTGATAGAAATACTTGTTAAAATCATCCAGTTTTAGTACTGCCTGACACTGAGGTAATAAATCTATTGCAAAGGAGAGTACATTTTTGTAGGACAGCATGGGTTTCCTGCTAAACCTAGTTACGTGTACCCTGCTGCAGTCAGGGTAAATAGAAGTATTCCTCTTAATTTATACTCTTCATAAAGGAACAGTTTGGCATAGTAAAATAATCCTAAAGTACTGTATCAGAAATAAAAAAAACAGCACCATTTGCTGAATGTTAAATAGTACTATTGATGGTTCTATACTAATTGACCTTTTCACAATTGACCTCGGGAGAATTGACCTCAGGAGAATTGACCTAATTTAGAAGGTCAATTAGGGCATATATGCGGGGGGGAAACAGGCCACAACCCCCCACCCAATACAAAATCCCCTGCAACCCCTCACCCAATCCCCTTGTATTATTTATAATCCAAAACCAACCCAATACATATATAAAATAACTAAAATAATATAAAGGTCAATTGTGCAGAAGGTCAATTAGGACCACTATAATTAGGTCAATTGTGCAAAAGGTCAATTGTAAAAGGTCAATTTTGGGTAATAACTTATTGATAAATGAGTAGTAATCACAAGATTTTTTCGTAGTGCAAATCGTTATAAAGTGCTGTATCAGTGGTAAAAAAAACTCTATAGCAAAAAATGCTGAATGCCGACTACTAGTACCTTGTATAGTATTGTTGTATATCTATGTCCCAAGGTATCTGATAATTCTGTAGTTTCAACGAATATTATTGTCGAATTCAAGCCAATCGAACAAGAGAGGTGTGAACTGACAATCGTCTTCATCAGGACATGCACAGTACTAACAGGTTTTCAGACAATGAATGAAAAAAAACATATACAAGACATTATTAACATCTTGGCCTGCTCATTTCAAAATAGTGATGATGTAATCTTCATCTTGAATCGTATTTGTTTGTTTGTTTGTTTATTTATTTATTTATAATGCGCGCCAGACCCAAAGCTAACCTGGCGCACCAGTTAAAGAATATGCAAAGCTTACAATGTTACAAAAGTCTGGAGTATACAAAGTAACAATATTTACAATGGTGCATAGATGTACATTTTACATCTTTACACTGATTCAGTGTGGTCAGATGGATAAAAGCATATGCAGTTCATATACAGGATGCCATCTATGTTTAAGTTATATACAAATATAGGACGATTTCTAATAGTACATATATACAGTCCCTTTGGCTAAGGAATCGGCGGGATCTAGAGTGGCAACTAGAGATTGTTAGAGTTGATGTGTTTGATAACGTTTCTTCTGAAGTGAGAAAATGGTTGGTCAGCTCTCAGGTTGTGGGGCAAAGCATTCCACCGTTTGGCCACTATCACAGGGAAGCTGATACCGCCAATTTTGGCAAGTTTAAATCTCTGTACCACCAGACAGTTGGAATGACTGTTCTTGTCTGTCTGCTAGATACTTTTCTCTTTATTTTGTCTGACAGGTAGCTAGGAGCTGCATTGTTGAGAGCCTTGTGGGTGGAGGAGATCATTTTTAGATGGATTTTGTCATCAGTAGAAAGCCATTTATTTATTCTGGTGGAGGAGATATGCTCCCTTTAGTTTATGCCAAGTGCAGCTCTGAGGGCATTATTTTGTAGGGTTTGAAGCCTTTGGGTAATGGCTTTGTTAGCCCCACTGTACAGGGCATTACAGTAGTCGAGTTGGGAGAGTATTAAGGCTCTCGCCAAGATCATACAACTGTCATTAGATAGGAAGGGTTTACCTGCTCTTATTAATTTACAGGTATACGCTGTGGTTGATGCTAGGGAGTTGACCTGTTTAGTGAATGACATGGTAGAATCAAGGTAAAAACCAAGAGTTTTAACTTTCCTATAGACCTTGATGGCGTTGTCGTCTATACTGAATGCAGCATAGTCAGGGCCTAATTTATTGATATTGGTCTGTGAGCCCAACATGATTAGCTCTGTCTTATCCTCATTCAGGCATAGACCATGAGATGCCATCCATGCCTGAATGATGAGATACACTCTATTCACCAACTCCATGTCCGTACCGTGATCCCCAGAAAGCGGGAGGAGAATCTGTGTATCATCTGCATAGTTAGTGTAGGTGATACCTAGATGGTCCAATATATGGTGAATATAGAGTCGGGGAGACACAGGAGCCCTGGGGGACTCCACATGTGATTGGTGTAGGGTCTCCTGCTGCCGAGGAGGAAAAACTTGCATAGTTCTCTCACTCAGAAAGGATTCTATCCATCTGATAGCCTGTGTGGAAAAGTGGCCAGCAGAATCCAGATGCCTACAGAGGACCTTGTGGTCCACAAGATCAAAAGCAGCTGAGAGATCAAGTTAGAGGAGGAGTGCTGTCTTTCCTTGATCTCTCAACTCATCTATTTGGGTCTTTAGGTCAATGAGGGCTGTTTCGGTTCCATGCAGTGGACGGAAGCCAGATTGTCTAGCTCCCAGTAGCTTATGTAGTTCAAGATGTTTTTTGAATTTGTGTGTATGCCACTTTGTCCAGTATCTTCAATAGAAATGGTACCGTAGTAATTGGACGGTAATTAGTGGGGATAGAACGGTCTAATGTCTGTTTCTTGAGAAGCGGGAGCACCCAAGGTTGTTTTAAGTTAGCAGGGATGTTACCTGTAGAGAATGAAGCATTAATAAGTTTGGAGATGAAGGGTGATAGATCTCTAGCCGCGTCTTTTATTATCTGTGCAGGGCAAATATCACCTTTACAATTAGAGGATTTAAGGGAGAGGATAATTTTCTCTACCTCTAATGTATTCATTTTGGTGAAGGAGAATTTGTTAGTTTGGTCGTTGAAGATAGCATTAGGTGGTGACTGAGAGCGATTGGGAAGGTTTAGTGAGTCTTTTTTTAGTTGGATTTTGTTTTGGAGGGTGTTTATTTTATTCGCTAAAGCATATTGGATGTCTGCACACCAAGTTTGGTCCTTGGTGCAAGTGTCTGGTGTGGCAATGGGTGACTCAAGTTCTTTCAAAATGGAGAAGAGTTCCTTCATATTCGAGTTAGAGTTGGCAATGCGATCATTGTATGAGTTTCGCTTTGCCAAGCAGACTTCCTGTTTATAGTGGGGAGAGATAGCCGTTAAATTGGCCTTATTCTCATCCGTTGGGCATAATTTCCACGTTGCTTCACTTTTTCTCTTTGTAAGGCATAGGGCCTTAAGTTCAGGCGTGAACCATTTATTTAAATGGGCCATTGCTTTGCTTGTTCGCAATTTGAGTGGGGCAATTTTGTCCATAGTGTCAAGCATGATTTTGTTATATTCGTGCACTAGTGCACTAGCGTCTAGGTTGTCCGGCAGTGCATTTAAAGTTGGGAGGATAGCGGGAATGATATTGTCCACTGTCATATTCTTTTTGTTTCTGGTAGGGCAGGGTGGTGCCATGGGTGAGGCTATGGTAGATGGACGGGTGGTTAGGAGGTTGAAGGACACCAATGAGTGGTCGGTCCAGGGTACTGGAGAGATAGACGAGATAGCAGCTGTGCAGTTGGACTCAGCGACCCAATCTAATATTCTGCCCTTCAGATGAGTAGGGGTGTTAACTTTGGGACAGTCCTAATGAGTTAAGCGTGTTGGCAATGGTCAAGGTGTGCACGTCTGCTTGGTCGTTGAATCCTAGGTTAAAGTCCCCTAGTACCAGCAGTTGTGAGGTAGTTTGGGCATTATTGGAAAGTAAACTGTGCAGATCCTCCTCAGGATGGTTAGTGATTGGGAGTTGTTTATTGGGAGTTTAACAGTGAGGGCTTCGCAGGATTTCAAAGTTTGGGTAGGGGCTGGTCTTAGCGATAAAGTTGTTTTGGATATGATGGCAATGCCACCTCCACGGGAACCCTCTCGGTCTTGCCTAATTATCGTATAACCGTCCGCGAAGGCCAGCATAAGTGATGGTCCTGCCGCGTTGTGTAGCCAGGTCTCAGTTATAACAATAAAGTCCAAATTGGCTTCAGTGATTAGGTCAGCTACATCAAGGGCATGGGCAACTAGTGACCTTATATTAAGGAGCGCTCCTTTGTAAGAGTGAGCTTCTGTTTTTACTTTAGTTAGTGCGGGGTTAGATAGGCTTCTAGTACTAGGCTGAGGCATGGATTTAAGGATATAGGAGTTCATAGTGGCCGATGGGGCAGGAGGAGGGAGATTGGGGGCATTATAGTCCCTATTATGTTGGGATTTCGTTTCACATTTAGTCAAGGGGAGAATTCTTCTGGGCAACTTTTGTATTTTGCTAAGTCTGGCACGTAGTTTGTTGTTTCTTTCGTTACTTGAGCTAGGCAGGGAGGCGTAGGCTCCTCGTCCTGGTACGGCAAGGTACTTTGTGCTGATGTGGTCAGAATTATTGCTGGAATTTGCCATGTTTGGTAGGATAAATGCTGACTCATTTAAAGGGAGTCCACTATGATAGTACTAGAAGCTAGTGGCAAGGAATAAGGACATAGCTAGTATACAGTAGATACTGCGTAAGCTTGACATTATACAAGAATTACTAAGGAAGTATATCAGGTTCTTAGTCAATCTAGGTATGGTGTTACTATGGTTGCCATTTCAGTCCACTTAGTCACTAAAACATTCAAGGAAATACATAAAAGACAAAAGACAGTGTTAAAAAAGCCTGACCGAGCCTAGCAACTACATGTTGCAACATGAAGTTCTAAAAAATTATAATTATTCATTTAGTCGGGGCATCTGTTCAAAGTACCAGATGCCAGAAATAAGTCACCTTGTAACATCCAGTGAAGGTTAGAAGATAGATCCAACCGACATGGGAATAGGGCAGACACTAGAATAGTTGATCTGCAGGGACAAAAACAGCAGGACTGGAATTAGAAACATCCCTATTTCCCCCAACTTAGCTGTAAACCTAAATGACAAAAACACAAAGTGGAAAGCCAAAGAAAGACTCTACATACCTCCATGAATTTAATGAGGGGCACATCCAATCTTGGTGTGGCTCCCCATTAAGTGTGGCTGGCGATGGAGTGTAAGGAAGCCGAAGTCAAACCTCCGTCAAAGACAAGGTGTAGTTGATAGCCTATTGGAGGAAAATTAGGAATGTAAACTGATTTCTAAGCCTCCATCAAAGCCTACATCAAAATAAATCAAACACGCTGGCTCATGCAGGGCCGATCATTACACATATCTCGTGAGTGCAAAACGTGGAAAGCCCACACTTCCGATGGTAGTGGAAAGGTCTATTTAATTTACAAAGCAAAAGCTGCCTATGAAAGAAAGCCAAAGCAGTGTAAAACCGAAAAGAAGCCATTGCAAACTGGGTCTGCTGATACGTGATGACCCCAGCATCATCAAGACCAAACACTCATGTGGTTAAAACTAAACCTACGCAACTCAATAACAAATATGGAATTAGTGCATAGAAACTAGATAACTGACCGATCTGAATGGCTGAGTTACCCTATGCCTCTCAAACTCAACTTTTGATCACATATTAGCAAAACGGAATGGACAAAAGGAACCTTCAAACCTAATGTGATGTTTTCTTTTTGTAAAAATTGATTGATTCAATTAAATCAAATAGAAAAATAAATTAGTGCATGTGGGCATTTTTCTCTTACCTGAAATGGTAGCAGGATGCCGCATTCACAAGGCAGCAAGCGATTGGATCAAGTGAAGTCACAAACACAATGCTGCGCGTGGTTTATTTCAAATGAAGGCTAAATGTCTTAAGACAGTGCAAGTGCTTATGGTGAATGAGCCTCGCACTGAAAGATAGATATAGAAACAAGCCTAGAAAAACAGAGTCAAAATTCACTACTCGTGCCCGAGCCAAGAGAAACCAATGGGATTCAAATGAGTCTCGTGCTGGAGGATGGATATAAAAATAGGACTAGAAAAACAAAGTCAAAATGCACTACTCGTACCGGGATCAAGCGAAAAAGATGGAAATAGAAATACCAGTGGCATTAAGTGTTGTGCCCTGAAAGGGGCCCCAGTTATTTAGCACCAATCCGTGAGCAATTGTGTGGCGCCAATAAAGATAGCAATCAGAGCATAGCGCAGCTGAAGCTATAATCTAATAGCAAGATACCTTACACTTAAATAGAGGATATAAGGATGGAACCATGAAACACTTGGTCACACAAAAAAAAAATAGCTAAATAGCATACAGAGTATAATATAAATATAAATGTATATGAAAAGCGATATGCAGATGTTCTATAGTATGCAATGGAGCCATTCTTCTTGGTGGTTGAGCCCCATCTGATAGCTGAGGGCATTGTATATCCACCATTGCTCCACCATTGCTAAAGTTGGACCAGTCTAGCTGCTGTGTTCAACGGATCTGTTCGGAATACCCATTCAAGGGACCACAATTTGAAATCATCACATTTGTGATTTCTCTCAAGAAAATGTGCCACTAGAGGCGATGTAAGGGTTTTAGTCCGAATTTTGGACTTATGTTTGGATATTCTAGCTTTGACCAATCTAGATGTTTTGCCGATGTAGGTTTACAAAAATGGGCAGATGATCACATAGATGACATTGGAGGAATTGCAAGTGGTATGATGTTTCAAATACCATGATTTCCCATTCATCAAAACAGAGGAACAGGCAGTCGTGGATATGCATTGACTGAAGAATCGACACAGAAAAGGACCCAATATGGGCTTGAAGCCCCATTGGGCTCGGATGGTAGACTCTTTATTGGTGGCACTAGATCTGTCCGCTCGTGAGAGCCAGTTCTTTAAATGTTTTACTTTCTTGAAGGCAAAGATAGGGCGATCAAGCTTCTAATTATTCAGTTGTAAAAGATGCCAATGCTTGTGAATAATCTTGTTGATCTCATTATGTTGTGTGTTGTAGGTTGTAGCACATACAATTCGTTTGTAATTTAGTAATATCAGCTTTTCTGTTCTTAGTCAATGAGATATCCTGATGTTGGTTTTTGGCCCTTTTGCAGGGCTGCCTCAATAGATGAGGAGGATAATCCCTAGCCTGTAACCTGCCAGAGATAATGTCTGCTTGAGACCAGCAATCCACCATCTTGGAACAATTTCGTCTTGCTCTTAAATATTGCCCGTAAGCGATGCTTCCATGTAGTGTCTCTGAGTGAAAGCTATCGAAGCGAAGAAAAGTGTTCCTATCTGTCTCTTTACAGAACAGATCTACGATGATATGGTCATTATCAATCTTAATAAGCAGATCCAGAAATGTTAGTGCTCTATTGCTGCTAGACATTGTAAAGTTAAGATTAGTGTTTAAGGAATTAATCCATGGGAGAAAAGATGTATAGTCTCTTTGGGTCTTACCCCACACAATTACAATTTCGTCAATGTAACGCTTATATAGCCTAATGGCCCAACGTAAAGGGTTGGAATCATCCAAAATGAAGGTTCTCTCAAACGTCCACATATAAAATGTGGCATAATTGGGGGCGAAAGCTGCCCCCATCACCGTACCCTTGATAAGCAAATAAAAGGAATCTTTGAACAGAAAATAATTCTTGGTTGAAGCTATCTCCAATAGATCAAACAAAGATTTGCTAGGGATATGTTCAGGACCTGGTCTGTGATAAAGAAAAGTGTTCATAATATTCAAGGATCCCAATTGTGGAATATTTGAATAAATAGATTTGACATCCACAGTAATAAGTATATTGAACTCTGGATTAAAGGGTAATCCAGCAAGATATTTGATAGCATCAGTAGTGTCAGACAAATACGTCTCTGTATTAGCCACTAAAGGCTTGAGAAAATAGTCAAGAAATTGACCTATCGGTTCCAAGATGGAACTACATAGGGACATGATAGGACGGCCCGGGGTTTAAGGAGATCCTTCTGTATTTTTGGTAATACATATATTAAGGGGACCCTAGTCCCTTTAGCTGTCAGTGTAAGTGATTTCAATCCGGCACACACCTAAGTCAATGCCTAGCGTGTAAGGCACAACTGAAATCCTTATTTATTGTTGTATAAAAGTTCTTTTATTCTGAACGATGTACCACTCATTTCACGCCCCTCTCCTGGAACCCTCCCCCCCCGGTCACACTGAACCAGGAATCAGGCTGGTTTCCAAAGTTAAATTATTTATTTATGTATTCCCAACTCAATCACACTATGTTTTAATGGGTACTCAATCAATAATCACCAATGGGATGATGTAACACTAAGGGGGTAATTCATAGAATACAGCACACAAGTGGTGTACAGTGTGTGCGTGCGGCAGTCTGCACCAGCCGCGTGCGCCAAAATCCATTTCCGTGCATAGCGTATTCATGGATTTCAACATCCATAACCAGCCGTGGCGCAGCGACCCTGCAGCAACAGCAGTTACACCCCAACCCCTCCCTGTGCGCCATGAACAGCGCACAAATCACGTACATGGTGCACAGGCCAGTGGACTAGCATACAGCCCCTCAAACACGTAAACGTCTGTAAAACTCCCCGCGCACCGCTCCGAATACACATACCCCGCTGCGCGGTGAGAATCACATGTGATAGGCCCTGTGCGAGCGGGGTACGTGTATTTGGGGGTACGCAGGAAGTATCACACGCAATAGGCCTTGTGCGAGTGGGGTACGTGTATTTTGGGGGTGCGCGGGAAGTTTCACACGCAATAGGCCTTGTGCGAGCGGGGTACGTGTATTTCGGGGGTGCGCGGGAAGTTTCACACACGATAGGCCTTGTGCGAGCGGGGTACGTGTATTTCGGGGGTGCACAGGAAGTTTCACATGCGATAGGCCTTGTGCGAGCGGGGTACGTGTATTTCGGGGGTGCACCGGAAGTATCACACGCGATAGGCCTTGTGCAAGCGGGGTACATGTATTACGGGGGTGTTCGGGAAGTTTCACATGCGATAGGCCTTGTGTGAGCGGGGTACGTGTATTTCGGGGTGCACGAGAAGTTTCACACGCGATAGGCCTTGTGCGAGCGGGGCACGTGTATTTCGGGGGTGCGCGGGAAGTTTCACATGCGATAGGCCTTGTGCGAGCGAGGTACGTGTATTTCGGGGTGCGCGGGAAGTTTCACACCTGATAAGCCTGGTGCGAGCGGGGTATGTGTATTTTGGGGGTACACAGGAAGTTTAACACGCGATAGGCCTGGTGCGAGCGGGGTACGTGTATTTTGGGGATGCGTGGGAAGTTTCACATGCGATAGGCCTTGTGCGAGCGGGTACATGCATTTGGGGAGTGCGTGAGAAGTATCACATAGGATAGGCCTTGTGCGAGTGGGGTACATGTATTTCGGGGGTGCGCAGGAAGTTTCACACATGATAGGCCTGGTGCGAGCGGGGTATGTGTATTTGGGGGGTACGCAGGAAGTTTCACACGCGATAGGCCTTGTGCGAGCGGGGTATGTGTATTTCGGGGGTGCGCGGGAAGTTTCACATGCGATAAGCCTTGTGCGAGCGGGATACTTGTATTATGGGGGTGCCCCAACAAATTGGAAGTGTGTGTCCTCCCAGGTGTGCCCTCTCCCCCATCCCCAGGGCCTGCAGGCAGAACACAACACAGGGGAACACACTGCATCCCTGGCCATGCCCCACAGGCAGCCCATCCACACTGGCAAAGCCCCCCAGCCAGCCCACATGTCACCACGCACAAGTGAGCACTGACACATGTCCCCAGAACCCCCACCCACCCAGCATTGAGGGTCAGGGCCTGACTCATGTCCCCCAACACCCCCACCCACCCAGCATTGAGGGTCAGGGCCCGTCTCATGTCCCCCAGCACCCCCACCCACCCAGCATTGCTGGGCACCTGCCAGCAGGCCCAGACTCATGTCCCCCAGCACCCCCACCCACCCAGCATTGACAGGCACCTGCCAGCAGGCCCCGACTCATGTCCCCCAGCACCCCCACCCACCCAGCATTGACGGGCACCTGCCAGCAGGCCCGACCCATGTCCCCCAGCACCTCCACCCACCCAGCATTGAGGGTCAGGGCCCGACTCATGTCCCCCAGCACCCCCACTCACCCAGCATTGACGGGCACCTGCCAGCAGGCCCCGACTCAGGTCTCCACCCAACATGTCATAAAGATGCACAAACATGGGCCTAATTTCCACCAAAATCTCACTGCACGCCACCTCAGTCCTTAGACACAATCAAGTTTCCGATCCAGCCCACACTGGTTACTTGTCACTAACCAAAAGTTAAATATGCACATCAACACATGTCCGTCACACACACACACTGGGTGCAAGTGATTGTGTAAACCCACATTGTGACATGCAGTAAACCAAAGAGCAAATACCACACATGGAAGTAAGAAATCAAAATGTATTGTGCACAAAAATAAAAAAAGTGATTCAAAGCATGTAAATAATCACGAACAAGAAAAAAGGCATGTCCAAAACTAAAAAAATAATAATGATGACACAATCCAAATGAATCCAAAATAAAGTTTGTCAAAAATCCTTGTCCACCAAAGTAAATCCAAAGGAGACCAAATTCCAAAAATCCATTGATCCATGGTGAGGGTAAATGATGTAATAAAAAAAATCCACTGTCCAACTATGTACAAACATTGCCACAAGGGTCCATGAGCCCAACAAATGAAATGAAACCTATATCCAAAACCCTACCTAAATTACAACTATATACAAAAACGTGGGGCAATGTCCAAGCGTCCCAAAAGAAAAAAAAAAGAAAGCAAACCTAACACTATCTAACTATATACAATGGCGGTGGGCTAGTCCGACGGCTCACTTTCCGATTTCCCAGGCCGGGGCATCATCAAACTCCTCCTCAATGTCCTGGAGGCGGTCTTCTTCCATGGCCCCGAGGGTTCGCAGGGACGATGCCATGTTCAACTCCAACTCCCTGCGAATTGCCTCGAGGCACTCAGCCCACCTCAGCGCCCTCCGCATGGAGTTCTCCGCCCTGACCATTGTGAGCCGTGCCTCTTCTGCCTGCCGCCGCTCCGCACCTATGGCCTGGCCCAACCGCTGCCACACAGACGACACTCCCAATCCTGGGTCCTCCTGCCCTCTGGCCGATGCCTGCCCCTCCGATGTTGATGGCCCCGAGCCATCATCGTTCCCACCTTGTTGCTGCTGCTGCTGTGCCTGTGCCCTGGCTCTTGCTGCCTGCACGTCCTCCTCCGGCTGGGGTGCAGTTGTCGTGGTGGCCACCCCGCTGGACGTCTGACTCCCGACTGTGGCAGGGATGTATCCTCCACCAGCCTGGCCGCTGGGTCAGAGGCAGCTCCACAGGGTACCCAGGTGATACATGGGTGGGAAGATGGCATGGAGGATGACTGGCGCATAGCGGGTTCAGGTGAGGAGGGGGTCGCAAGAAGGTCCAGCACACGGAGGAATCCAGCACTGGTGACCCGTTCCAGTAGGTCAACGCGGTCAAAGAGGCATCCGAGATGACGTGTAGTCTCTCCATGAAAAGACTGCAGGTCATCTCGCATGCCCCGATGATGCAACGCTATCCCAGCCAGGACAGGCTGAACCCAGTCCCGGATTGCAACGTCCGCAGGGAGAGGAAGGCCAGTTGTTGTGCGCTCATCCCCTCCCTGAAAACGGGTCAGGACGTAGGCATCCCTGCTGGCTGTTGCGGGATGATGCAGTCACAGGATCGGGGACAGGATTACACACAAGCACCTCCGCAGCGGCCTGTGCTGCCTCCTGTCCCTGCCACTGCACTGCACCACTAGCACCAGTGGAATCCCCGCCTCCAGACCCCGTGTGTGTCCCGTCCACGGGTTCCTCCACCACCAAACCCCCCACCAACCTGGATGACTCTGTACCATCTTCCTCCGTCGGACCCTGTGTGGTCTCATCTTCCCCTTCTGCTGCCGAGGAGTCCACCTCCGACCACCGCCTCTTGGACCTACCCTCGGCAGCTGCGGCCTGGGACGCAGCACCAGACTCCTCACTCCCCAATGAGATGACAACATGGGAGGGGAGCTGGGCCTTGCATCTCCGGCTGGCGATGCATCCCTGCCGCTTTGCTCCACAGCACCCTCTCCGCCCTCTTCATCAGTTGACGCTGCAGACAGGGAGAGATAGAACACAGGCATCAGGGCACTGTACAATGGCCTGATACACACATGACAGTTGTACATGAGTGACAGTGTCAAACTTCAAGCATGGCATCACACTCCCCAACACACATGTCATTTCAACTCACACACATGAGCAAATCAACATGAATGTTGCACCAGGCAGCACCATCCATACACATACAACAGCATGAGCAGCCGAAGGTGATCCTGACGTCACATGCAACACGTGGAGTGCATAACACATGCACACACGTGAACAGACTTACTTGCATCTGTACATCTCCACCACTGCTGTGATGTCACCATCCATGTCACATCTGGCAATCAGCCTCCTACATGTCAGTGTCACATGCATCCATGTTGCATCACAGTTGTGCACTTGTCAAATACACACACATGCACATGTACACAGTGCAGATACATGCAGCAGGAACCTGCACCCATGTGTGATACCACAACCATGCCACAGTACATACACATAATTTTCACATGTGCGCACCCACACATGCATTTGCACAGCATGCTTGCCAACACATACACCATCGATGTGTGTCACACATGAGAGGAACCACATGTGGCCGGTTCACGTCCCTGTACATACGCATCCATACATGGCCCTATAAAGACAAAAAGTAGAACCTGCACACTCCTGGCACACCACAACACATGCAGCGTCCATCAGTAGGCATGTACACTTACCGCTCGACTCCAGACGGGTCTGCCTCTCAAGGACCTGGACGTGGAGCACTGGGCATATATGTTCCAGGATCCTAATATATGGCCTTCTGGGCAGGGGCGTGGTTTTCCGTGTGTTGTTGCGTGGCCAGCTGGATACGGAGTGATTTGGCACGTGAAAAAATTGCACATCAGCGTGAAATTCGGGGAAAGGCGCTTAGCGCGTAAGCGCGTCTGTTACCTTACGCACGCAGGCTTTTCCCTCGTGCCGTGTGCATACTGATTCAGCACGTGAAAAAACTGCACATCCGCGTGTAAATGTTTGTAATCCGAGGAAAGGGCCTACGTGCGTAAGTGACGTGACGCGTACGGGCGTTTCCCTCAGCACGGGTTAAAGGAGAGCGGCTCCCGGCAGTTCGCTGTACGTGCCTTTCGTGGAGACCGACATGTGTGTTGCTACTTTGTGATGTTCAGCGCACTATCACAACTTCACAGCGATCAAGGACGTATCTCTTCTTTTGGCAGGGGTATTGGCTACGTGTGTTTTTCATTATCACGCTAGTCTGACGGTGAGTTGCGCATGCTATTTTTCCCACTGTGGGTGCACATGTGTATCGCGTACCCGTTTTCGAGGTCATAGTAGCCTGTGTGTCCCACGCGTATGTGTATTTTGTGTCCCTGGGTGCCACCGCGTACTGCAGGAGGTTAATTCAACACACGTGGGCTACCGGGGTGCATGCACGGTTTTACTGCAGTTTTGGGGTACCTGAGCGTTGCGTCACTCGTCACTTCATCACCGGGGTCACATACAGCCTTGCAGGTGCAGGAGTGCTTATAACATCTTGTATCCCACCCCCCTTCACCCCAATTGCCCAGGACAATTGTAGTGTACACCTCCCATTGGCACTTCTCCATCTGTGCCGGCACTACTCCATCTGTGCCATGGTTGGGAGGCCTCTAAAGGTGAGGGGTGCCTCAGCTGGGCGTACTCCTTGTGGCGGGTGTGGTCAGGGATGTGGCCGGGGTGACCAGGGAGTAGGGGGACTCTAGGAGGTCCAGGGTGACTGCAGAGGGGGAAGAGGCAGGGGTGCGGCAGCTCGGGGCAGATGGTGAGCCATGTGATGTTTCAGTCATGCCACCACCCCCTGCGGCTCCGGGAGGTGCAGTTCTTGCATCTGGCACTGGCAACCGTGTGACCCGGCAGTCCGTTTCATCGATTGCCACGGGCCAAAGGGTAGTGGTAGCTGCAGCTGCAGCTGCAGCTGTGGACACCACCACCCAGGCTCAGGGTCTGCCAGCGCAGGCTGCGTTGGCACTTGAAGAGTCAATGGAAGATTTCCAGCAGGTCAGGAGGAACACCGTAGGTGCATGCAGGGCTGCCCTGACCGAGACACGTTTCCCTGGGGCAGCAATGTCATCTGCTGCCCCGACCAGCCGGGTGTTGGCAGTGCAGGGGCAGATGCAGCCAACAACACCCCGGTTGTGAGTCTACCAACCAGGACAGTCGCGGTCAATGACCCTGGCACAGTGGATTTTGCATTCCATGGCACCCAGCAGCCCCTGACGCAAGTCAGGCCTTCGGTCGGCCTTCAACCTGCCACTCCCTTGGTTCAGTCCACCGGTCCCACTGGCCATACTGATTGGGGCGGCATTCGCCAGCCAGGGCCCGCGCCACAATCCAAGAGGAGGAAGGTTGCATCTGCAGCACAGGATGGGACCCCAGACACAGCCACGGCCTCCTGCACGTCAAGGAAGAAGCCTTTCTGTAGCCAGGTACTGGACTCCCTTGTGGACTACGTGCAGGCCCACAGACGTGACATTCTAGTGGGGCCGAATTGTCATACGACGGCTGCCCATCGGAATACCCACTGGAAGCATGTTGCGGATAATGTGAGTGCATTCGGCCATGAGGTGCGCACAGCTGCCGAGTGCAAGAAGCGTTGGAATGACCTCAAACGCAGCGCTAAGGCCAAGCGTGCCTCTAATTACAGCATGACTCTGGTGACTGGCGGTGGGCCACCACCGGAGGAGGATGACCTCACTCCGCATGAGGCACTCGTTGCAGAGTTCATACCACAAGAATTGGTCGGAGTGGGAGGGATGCAGGACTTTGATGCCCAGTCCAGTGAGTGTTTTTGTGTGTATGTCCAGCCCATGTGTGTTTTGCCTGTGTGATGTGTTGTGCTTGACTGCCACTACATGCTATGTGTACATGGTTCTCATGTGCTAGTCATGCAATGCTTCACTGATGCGTGCTTGCTGTGCAGGATGGTGGACATGTAGAGCAGACGGGGACTGTCCTCATCACCACACTTGCACCCTACTCACATGTTAGTCACCCAAATGCTCCTCCGGTCCATGTTCCTGCTCTCTGGCCCTTCTGCATGTAGCCAGGGGTGGTTTTCCACTCAGCACTGGGACTATGTCATTGCATGACTGACGTGCATGAGTCGTCTGCCTGCATGCGGGTACTCCACGTAGGCATGCCCCCTTGCCCCTCCATCCCCCCCTGTACCCCAATTACACCACTGCACTGTTGTGCATCATTTTGGCGTACTGCAATGGCCTATTCAAGCCTCCTGTGTACCTGCTAACTTCCACCAGCCAACCTGCCAGACACATGCAGTGGGGTACATCCTCTGCCCTTCATGCAGGGTGTATCACTTGGACTGTGCAGATGGCAGATGCTCCACAGGGACATTAGTGCCGATTCATGCTCCATGTGCATTCCATGCATTCCCCTATGTGTCTTTGCCTGGATGATCATTGTAGTACGTGTCTTGCATGAGCAACATTTCATGGGATTTCTACAGCCATCCCATGCACACTCTGGCCCTGTCCTGCATCACACACATGTTTAGGGTGTCACAGTCTGTGTGGGGCACAGTCCTCCCCCAGTTTCAGGCCCACTGACTCTGTCCAACTGGTGTAGTGGCTTTTGCACACTTGGGCGTACTACTGAGGGTTCATCATGTGTCCTGCTTACTGTCCCGTCATCATCGGCTGTGTTGTCAGTTGACTCAGATGATGCCATTGATGCTAGTCAACACTGTCTGCCAATACACAGGTCTCTGTTCAGCCTTTTGCTACAAAGCAAGGCATCCCTTCATTTTCACTGAGGGGAGGGCTTTGCTTGTAGCCATGCAACCCATTGCATGCACATTGCACGTGATGCCTGAACTAGCCCTTCCACTGGCTTCACGATTTTTTATACACATCATGAAGTACTTGTTCATGTAGATAGTGAGTAACGTACACATGTTCTGCACTGCATCAACCTGCTTCTGAGCCGTGTAACACCGTTCTACATGCCTACTCACTGACGCAATGTCAAATTGACCAGGCATGCATGGCAGGTTCTGTTTTGTGTGTGACATGTCTGCTTCCTGTGTTGGCTGTCTGTGTGATATCTATCGGTATGTGTGTCATGTGCTTCTGACATGTGTACTAATTTGTTTTTCTCTCCACTTTTCAGGTGATGACGCAATGGACCCAGAGAATGGTGTTGTCATGCTAGGCACAGGGTTGTTATCACAACCACAACCCGGCACAAGTGGGGGTCATGGGGTGGTAGACCACGAGAACCCACATGTGCTTCAGTCCATCTTGTCTTTGGCTGGCTATGAGTCCAGCCCAGATGACCACTCTGTCAGCCATGTTGAGTTGGATGTGCATCAGGTCCATACGTCAGGGGTGAGTGATTCTGATGTGGACACTTCTCTGTCCGCGACAGGGGCCGGACAGTGGTGGGACCTCTGCCTTTGATGGATCGGGATGCAGGGTCACCCTCCACAACAGTCTCTGATGTGTCTGGGGCATCACGTTGATGGGGGCATGGAGTCGTGCAGCCGCAGGCAGTGCCAACCCAACGAGGACGCACGGTCCTTGGGTCCTGCAGGTGTCAAGCCCAGCAACGCAGTGGCCGCGCGCCAGCGGGGTATACTGAGTGGGAGCAAGACATGACTGCCAATTCAGAACGTCAGAGGGCAGCACTTGATGACATCGCTGTGAGCATGGAACATGTGGCCCAATCCGTGCTCCCCCCTGCTAGGCAGGTGCTTCTCTAGCAGCAGGCGGCACAGTCTACGGCCCGCTCGCTCAGGCTGGGCATGGCGGCCTCTGACACGGCACGCCAGGCTGAAATGTTGTCTCTGCATCAAGCAATTACTGCTCATGCAGAGGCACACATGGCGGCCCTGAGGACTGAGTCTCAGTCCCTCAGATCCACTCTGGATGCCCCCTTGACATCTCAGAGAGTGCGGTCAGAGGAGAGGTTTGAGCAGCTTGAGCGTACCATCTCGGATGAGCTACATGCTTGCCAGGAGGTGCATCGGTTGTCCAGCCAGACCACGCAGGAAGAACTCCGTGCTACACGTGTTACCTTGCAAGAGGAAGCACGTGTATCATGGGAGGTTCTGCATGCAGACCTGCGTGTCATTGCCACACAGAACCAAGCTCACCTGTCTGGCAGACTTGCTGCCGACGAGGGGCAAGCTGCACCTAGGCGTGGTCAGGCTCCTGTGCCACGTCGTCCTTTACAGGATGAGGCAGACTCGGACGACGGATTATCTTCCACACAGGTCGTGGTGTGCAGGCATTGAGCACATGGATGTTTTTTTTTTGTCTCAACATCATCGCATGTGGGTGTTGAGGTGCACCCTGTACCTCCCCCCTCCTGAGTGCCCCCCCCAGGTCGTATGTGGCCATTTTTGATTTTTTCCTTTTAGTTTAGTTAGTTAATATTAACTATTTTATAGTTATTTTAATTAGGTTATGTAGGTTGTTCATTGTTAGTTTAATTAGTTAATATAGTTTAATATTGTTTGTCTATTGTGCATTCATGTGACGGTGTGGTGCTTTGTGGCTTTTGAAAGCATCCACTGTCTGTTCCAGCTGGGCCCTTCAAGCTTGTCTTGTGTATGTGTTTGCAGCTTGGGGTCTTTACTCACATAGGCCACTCCTGCTTCCCTTATCCATGGGCTCGCTAGGATGGTTCGGTGTTACAAAATATTTCACAAGGGCTTTGGACTTCCTTAATTACTGTGGTCTGTCTGCTGCTGTGCTACTTGTGTTAACACCACTAGTAGGGATTGGTTGCGTTTCATCCTCCCCTTGTCTGAATTTGGGTGAGTATGTGATTGATTTCTCCATTAATTGATGTGGATTGTGATGTATGTTATTTTCTTGCCTGTATCTGTGCTTGATGCACTTCATGCCATAGACAGTAGGCTGCACCTTGGCCTGTTAAAGTGACTGTCACGCTCACCTGATTCCCACGGAGGCGCAGGTCTGGCTTCGAGTGCTGATGCTTCTTCAATGGTGAAGCACAGGACTCTGATGAGGAACAAGAAGGGCCCCTCTACTCTGGCTTTTCTGGCTCGCAGGAATATTCCCCTGTGCGTGAAAAGGGAGTATTACCTACTGATGGAATAATGCTCAAGCCTCCCACTCCCTTCCAACCCTCCTCGATACCCTTCCACGATTCCCCGTGAAGTCTCACCTTAGGGTCTGGAAGGATGAGTTCTCCATCCTGCTTCTGATGCAGGGGCGCATTGAAACCCAGTTACTTCACTGGATTGAGGTTTGATGGGAGTTTAAAATAAGCTTGACTATTCAGGTGAGGCGCTGTAAGAGTTCTGTTGCAAGTTTAAAAGATCAAGCTTAATAATAATGTTCATTTTCTTATTGCAGCAAGCGCTAATGCTTATGTCTTTTTCCCCTTAGGGGCCGGGGTTCGGAATGCCGGAGATATGGCGCCGACCCGAAGTGTAAGTTCTGGATGAGCGTTCAGGTAATGTCTTTGCATTCGCTCATTCAATGTCTTTGTCTTTTTTCCCCATTGGGGCCGGGGTCCGAAATGCCAGGAAGCGGCAGGACCCGAAATGAAATGGGAAAGACCCAACAGGTAAGTCTTAGAAGGAAACTGAGCTTTTCCTATTTCCCTTCCTTCTCTCACCTTGTTTTCTTGTCTTTTCTCTCTAGGCTATGGGAAGTGGGTGCGGATCCGGATGATCGCTGCTGAAGATGGAAGCGCCCAGGAAAGGTGAGTGAAATGCAGCACTGCAGCGATCGAAGCGAAATGCTTTTAAAATGATGTCTTCCCTTTCAGGATCGTCGGTGTGATGTCCCCGTGATGCAGCTTTAGCAGGTAAGGTCTTCTTTCTCGCCAATTCTCTCTTATCTCCCTTTGCAGGCAACCCAGGATTCTGACAGGCGTGGCTGAAGTCCAGATGCAGGAGCTGACACGGTGAGCGTCCAGCTGCGAGGAGCATAACAACGCTAAGCGTGAGTTGCTGATCGGGCGTGGTTTAAATAGCTTTGGAAGAAGTTCCAGGCATGTATCCTTCCACCGATCAGGTATGTATCCTTCCCCGACCAAACCCAGGTAGAAAGTAGTCCCACAGGTAAAGTAGTTCCATTCAGGCCTCAAGAGGGCCTGGATGTAGCAGCATGGTCTGCATCAGGTAAGTGCACATTAAAACACTTGAACACATGTCTAGCTTTATGAGCCTGGCGCCTAAGGCACCAGGACAGGGGTCCAACATGAGCCTGGCGCCTAAGGCGCCAGGACTGTGTCCAAAGGGCCCCAGCTTGGGCCCGCTGGCACTTCCCTGGGGGGAATGATGCCTGCCTCTGGGGTTGCTGGGTCGGACCTGGCTCCTTGGAGGTAGGCATCATGACAGTGACACTGATGGTGGAAGGAGTTTGGATGTAGCTCTGTAACATGGCCCAGTGACGACCAGCATGTAGACGCACAAACAGGGAACTGTCAAGCCTTATTAATTTATTTCATGCCCTTTCTGCAGGAAGATGAGCCTCCAGACTACCTTTGCCAGCAGACACAGGAACGACTAATACATAAAACTGGGGACGTTCAGTGGTGCAGACGTGTGGATGTGTGCGAAAGCAGATGCACAGGACTTGTGCTCAGACGTCCGACAGAAGCAGACGTGTTTCCAGGAGATCCTGGCAAGGTGAGCACCACAAGGGCCCACACCGCAGACTACCTTCCACCAGGCCACTTGCACATGGATGCTAAGTGACACCAGTGCTGTGGAGCTTTGCCAGGCATTGTTGGACAGCTGACATGTGTTGAGGGCCAAATGCCAAGTGCCTTTACTAGTTGTCAGGGGCACACGCAGGGGCCATCAAACATATCCTTGAGTACCCCGTGCTCCATTGAAGCAGAGTAATTAGGGTAGTAGCGTTCCTGGCCAGAAACTGATACAGCGCACAGGGACAACCAGCGAGGCTCAGACTTGTGGTGAGTGCATGTAATTGGCATGTGCAAATTGCCACGTGCACTACCTACTTAAATCTGCGGCGGCCAGAACGCAACTTGTACTGAAGTTGCACCTTGCTATACGCGCCTAGCAGCTCACCCAGGGACCATTGCATCATGTCTGATTCTTGCCCATTGGGCTTCCATTTCCCGTGTGGCCACATGCGCCGGCATTACTGCATTGAAAGTGTATGTACCATCGGTGGCCCAAGCTAACGTATGGGTAGATAGCAGCAGACAGGGGAGTTTGTTTGTGGATATGTCACTTACCTTGGAGCATGGATGGGTGTGTGTGTTGTAAACACACATTCAGATTAGTAACTCACGCTCTCTTTGCAGCATTGAAGTGCTCCTGTTACCGGACCTGAGAGTGTGCAGGCAGGAGGCCAGCACTCACCCCAGAGATAAGTGTCTCTTTGGCTTTCATTTGACTGATTTGGTACAATGTGCATGATGAACATGTTTTCTCTGATTGAGTATGTGTTTTTGTGATTAGTTGTATTTTGCCTACTTTACCTTACAAATCCACATCCACTCTCCTGCCCCTCTTTCCGGTTATCCTGAATACCAATGCCTGTCCATCAACATATCCCTGACCCTCCTTCCCCACCGGGGTCTCAGGGGCCTGTGTTAGTTTGACCTTGCAGGCACCCAGAAAACAGAGGGGGGGTTGGTTCGTGCCACTCCTGCGCCTGGACACTGGAGCTGTGACAGTGCCCATCAGTTGTTGCATCATCATTGTATGTTATGTACCGTGAATGGTAACCATCCTGTTGGACCATTGTTCAACTGTGCTACCTTGGTTGTTCTATCATTGTGCTTGTACATGTGCTTTGACATTTCCTGCTACCTCAAGTCATCTACTGGAGACTCTTCCAGGGTTTTCTGGTGCCTACAGCCTTTTTCACTGGTTTGGGGGTTTTCCTACTTGGGGTTCTCTGCGATTTGGTATTTTTGCCAGTCAAGGTTGCCTCTGAGGGGGCTGGACCCTATTTACATGCAAGCTGGAACATGGAGCCCAAGGGGTAGGGTTATCCTGTAGCCAGGTAGACTTGAAGGAAGAATGCTACATACCCCAGAGACAGTTGTTCAGAAGGTCACAGTGATGTGTAAGTGAGGGCCTTTTGTTGTTGGACAGTTGGCTTGGCCAACAGTGTTTTGGGCACTCTAACATTGTAATTGTGGGGTACTATGTACATGATGTGTTGTGCTGCTCAATGCCTGTTCCTGTGTTGTCTTTACTTTTCAGGTGTCAGGGGATTGGTGTGGTTTGGCATGCTGGGGTGTTCACATGGCCAATGTTCACATGTGATGTGTACAGGACACTGAGGGTCACTTGATTTCACATGCATATATTGAGTGCATGTCCCTAATGACACACACAGTTGCACAATGATCCACCACACGTACATCCACCCTTCCATGGACACAGGTGCACACAGATTGCATTTTCAGGCCCGCGGTGTCCATGCAGCACATGATCTATTGCCATTTGGGTACCCTGTACATGCGTCATTTGGTTGTAGATTTCATTAGTTTTTTTCATGTGATGCTCAAGGTGTATCTGCAACACAATGGCTGCTCAACGTGCTGTGTGCTGTGCAGTGTGTTGCAGGAGACACACACAGCACACATGTTCGGGAGTTGGGATTTTGCCATGCCCAATGTGCATGAGAACGGGCATTCAGTGTTGTGTTCATGCTT
Source organism: Ambystoma mexicanum (assembly GCF_040938575.1). NCBI lineage: Eukaryota > Metazoa > Chordata > Amphibia > Caudata > Ambystomatidae > Ambystoma > Ambystoma mexicanum. Next base: position 409,185,008 of record NC_090923.1, on the reverse strand, counting down.
TGACTGTTGCAAAGCCTTTGTGTCTGACTTTTTTATGTGTGGGAGGTTGTTGGTCAGTCATTTCAGCTGATTCCATGTCAGGCATCATTGTCTCATGCCAGTTTTCATTTATAACATGTCTCTTTGTATATTAGTGGTCATGTGTTTGTCTTTTGCTATTGCATGCCATGTCATGGTGTAGCAGACAAGGGTGATGTGGTTTGGCAAAGTTTGGGTGACATACCAAGGATTGTAATGGACTGTTTTGCAGGGGTGTGTGATACACACCTTGCATGTGTTCCTTTTGGTCACACAGGATTGGTTATTTTTAAGTAGCTAGGGATGCACACAATGTTGCTCTTCCGTGGGAACATTCTCAGGGTGGTAAGGTTGTGACAGTTGACTGTCTCTTTGTCATCATCGATTGTCACCTGGTATGTGCCAGGATTGTGTGCACTCTGCAGGGGTGGGAGTTTAGGTGACAAATGTGGCCACAAGCTGAGTCCGGGCTGCCTCGCCACGTGCCAAGTCCCCTCCTATGGGCAGCGTTTGTGCCTGTGGTTGGGGATGTGGGGGCATCACCATGTCCACCGGTACCTCCCGCCGTGTTGCAACATTGTGCAGGACACATGCTGCCACAATGATCCTGCACACTACTGGGGGTGCATATAGTAGCTGGCCACCAGAGCGGTCAAGGGAGCGGAAGCATGACTTGAGCACTCCGAATGTGCCCTCCACTATGCCCCTGGTTGCAATATGGGCATCGTTGTATCTTACCTGGGGTGGTGTTGGCGTCATCATGTGGTTGCTCAGAGGGTAGGCACTGTCCCTTGGGAAGGTGATAATAGTTGAGATTATTAGGGTTTGGGTATTTGTCTGTGTGTGACTTGCATGCATGTGCACAGGCATTTGTACTCACCTAGAAGCCCTGTGTCGCCATGCTGCCCAGCTTCCAGGGCACGGCTCAGGCCAAACATTCTGTATATGAAACTGTCATGGGTGGAGCCAGGATAGTTTGCATAGACAGAGGTGATGATTCCTTTAGCATCGCATACAACCTGCACGTTGATGGAATGCCAGTGCTTGCGGTTTCGATAGATGTGCTCAGTGGCCCTAGGTGGACCTAGGGCCACATGGGTGCAATCTATGGCACTGAGCACTTTGGGGAAGTGTGCCACCCCGTAAAAGCCCTGGACCACGGCCTGCCTTTCTGCGGGTGTTCTGGGCATGTATATGTGCCTGCGGACTAAGGGGGTGTGCAGTGATGATTGCCAACACCTGGTGCAGGCAGCGTGACTGCGTGGCCTGTGAGACCCCCCCCACTATGGCAGTGGTCCACTGAAATGACCCAGTGGCCAAAAAATGCAGGACATTGAGCACCTTCTCCAAGGGGCTCAATGCTTGGGAGCAGAGGGTGGGGGAAATAAGGTCATCTTCCCACTCCCTGACGAGGTCTAGGATGATATGAGGTGGAAACCTATACCTGCCATAGACATGGTCGTCAGGCATTCCAAAAAGGCTGGTCCGGGGTAAATAAATGTGGGCCCTGGCTATTCTCCTCCTCCTGCGGTGTCCCACGATCAGTGCTGCGACAAATGGGGTATTCATCGTAGCTGTATATACGTGTTTGTTGTTTGCGCGCACTTTTATACTGTGCGCGGGGACGCTTCCGCCTGCCTTCGTGTGGCGGACGTGTTGACGCCTATGTGCGTCTTTTGCCATGCGCAGGTTTCCTGTATTCGAATCCATGAATACGGGTGGTTCGCGTACGTGTGGGCGTTCCGTGCATTTCCCTGCAGTACTTCCCCAGTTGCGCCTTCTTTTTCACGCGTTGTTCCCAATCCGCGTGTTACGCCGCGTGTCCCGCCCCCTTTTTGGTGTGTGCGCGGACGTTGTGCGCTTTCCCTGTGCGTGTCGCGCACAGCGTTCGGGATGTTGCAATGACGTGTACGCCCATGCGCGCCACGCATGGGTTTGGCACACATCCTGAGAAAAACACGCAGAGGGACTTCCATGAATCGTACGCGTGCGCATGCGCTTCCTTTTTCACACTTGCACCAGCTTGCGCCACTTTTTTCGGTGCACGTTTGTTCCATGAATCGGCCCCTTAATAATCTCTTTAATACATAAGGAGTAATAGTGAGCAAAACAATTCAGTATCAAAATAATACTTTTGTGTGTGTCCAGATCAAATAGCAGTGTAGTTACTAGTTCCCCCTGCACACCCCTCAACCCCCTATAGACAATGTAAAGAGATAGGAGGAGAGAGAACAGGTATTCAGGAATGGCAGAACGCAAACAAAATATCAATCCCAATTTCCCCCCAGCAACACAAGAGAAAAACAGAATTGATTGTCAAACAGTCAGAATGGTTTTAAAGTTATTGTGAGAATGGATTGGGTAAAAACACTAAATATGGTTTAAATTGCTGAAATTGTTTACAGGCCGATTAATGGAATTAATGTGCGCTGAAATTTTCGGCGCAAGCGTGCGAAAGCGCGTGAAAGCGTGCGAAAGCGTGCGAATCGCAGTGCCAGTGCGAAAATCACAGCGAAACCTGCGCACAGCGATTCATGGAAGTCCGTGCACATGTAAATCCCAGGATGTGCGCCAAAATGTCTCCGAACAGCGTGCGCACAGCGAAATCACACATAGCGCGGTGCACACAACAAAAGTAGAAGGAACAGGGGGCGTGACACGCGGAATGTGAAACAACACGTGAAAATGTGGGCATCATGGGGGAAGTACAGGAGGCAAATGCTCGGAACGTCCACACGCACATTCAAAACACGTATTCATGGAATCGAACGGGGCTAACGCGTGCGCCAAAAAAGACACGCTAATCCGGAAACACGTACGCCAGCAGGAAGCAGGCGTACGTGGACCCGCGCAGCATATAAGTGCACGCAAACAACAAACAAGCTCAGACGCCAGGATGAATATACCGTTCCTAGCAGTAGTGGTCGTGGGATACCGCAGGAGGAGGAGGAGGATAGTCAGGGCCAGAATATTCACACCCAGAACCAGCCTTTTTGGGATGCCTGATGACCAGGTGTATGGGAGGTATAGGTTTCCACCTCACATAGTACTCGATCTGGTGAGTGAGTGGGAGGATGACCACACATCACCCACTTGTGCTCCCAAGCACTCAGCCCCCTGCAGAAGGTCCTCAATGTACTGCACTTCTTGGCCACTGGATCATTTCAGCGGACACGTGCTATAGTGGGGGGGTGTCACAGGCCACGTAGTCACGCTGCCTACACCAGGTCTTGGCCATCATGACTGCACGCCCATCAGTACGCAGGCACATATACCTGCCCAGAACACCTGCAGAAGGGCAGGCTGCCGTCCAGGATTTCTATGGGGTGGCGCATATCCCCAAAGTCCTAGGTGCCACTGATTGCACCCATTTGGCTCTACGTCCCCCCCAGGGCATCAGAGCACATCTATAGAAACCGCAAGCACTGGCATTCCATCAACATGCAGGTAGTATGTGATGCCAACGGAATCATCACCTCAGTATATGCCAACTATCCAGGGTCCACCCACGACAGTTTTATTTACAGAATGTCAACCCTAAACCGGGACCTAGAAGCTGGGCGGCATGGCGATACATGGCTGCTCGGTGAGTATAAATGCCACAGCACATGCATGCATGTCAGATACTGAGTAATGTCACAACCCCACTAATGATACCCATCACCACCTCCCCAGGGGACAGTGCCTACCCTCTGAGCACCCACATGATGACGCCAATTCGGAACCCCACCACGCCACCCGAGGTAAGATACAACAAAGCCCACATTGCAACCCGGGGCATAGTGGAGCGCACATTCGGAGTGCTCAAGTCACGCTTTCGCTCCCTTGACCGTTCTGGCGGGCAGCTGTTATACGCTCCCCCAGTAGTGTGCAGGATCATAGTGGCAGCATGTGTCCTGCACAAAGTTGCAACAAGCCAGGCCTGCCGGTGGACATGGTGGTGTCCCCACATCCCCAACCACATGCACGGCCACTGTGCATGGGAGGGGAAAGGGCACGGGGTGAGGCAGCCCGTACGCAGCTGGTGGCTAATTACTTCACCTAAAATCACACCCCTGTGGAGTGCACACAGCCCTGGCACATACCAGCTGACAATCAATGATGATGACATAAGGGACAGTCAACTGTCACAACCATACCAGCCTGAGATTGGTCACCTGGAAGTGTTATATTGTGTGCATCCCTACCTACACAAACACTGCCAATGCTGTGTCCTCAAAAGACACACTTCTATGCTGCTAAATTCATTACCCCGTTGCAAAATATAACATGACAACAGTGCCATGTCACCCAACCCCTCCCCAGCACCGCCACCCAACACACCATGGCATGTCATGCTATGTGAGACCAAACAAAGCAATCCCCAAAACCTGACACAAGTGTCACAAAGTAGTGTCCTTAATGGAAACTGGCCACACACAATATGCTCCCAGTAATGTAGAACTAACACACATGACCAAATACTTACCAACAATACAATGCAGCTACACAACCTCAAACATAGCAAAAACATGACAGTACTAAGTTAAAGTAGTGGTAGTCTTACAACCTGATTATGCCAGCACATCGACCCGTTCCAACTGTACAGTGTTGCTGCCACGCAAATGTGTAAGTGCACTGCTTACAACATGAACTCCATCTCCAAAGTAGACGGCCTTGTGAAGACATGAGGAATGAACCTGCAAATTAGGAGGAAGACATGGATGCACAAGCACATATCAATACACCATGCAGTGTACAATACAACAACAATATCCACTAGGAATGTATAGACAGTATTGACTACAGACTGCCCACACAGCTCATGGGAGCCCAACGTCACTGTGTAATTCACTGTCACTTGGGCACACCCTTTGCAAGCCCATGGAAACGGGAAGCAGGAGGGGTGTGTGTCTCATGAACCCAAGCATCTAACTCAAACTCAGGACAAGCCTGCATGTACCCAGCCGGAATACAGTGGATGCCCACGGGAGCCACACAAAGCAACACACTGTAAAAAATAAATCAAAAATCAAAATTCAAACATGGCCATGTGGGGGCCGGGGTGGGGAGGCCACCCAGGAAGCCCGAGGACAGGGTGCGCACCAACAGCCACCTGTGTGGATGTTGGGAAAAAAAACACCTCCATGGGCTCATGGCCTGCACGGCTATGCCATTGTGGGAGAACTGCTGCTGTCGCTCTCATCACCCTCTGCTGCTGCATCAGGAGGTGGTGGTGCTATGGGAGGCAGCCCACGCAAAGCCCTGGTATGGTCCTCCATGGCAGCAAGCATGCGGGTGTGGGAGGTCTCGTTCTGGAGGATTATAGTGCGGAGATCCCCATGCAGCACCAGATGTGATGCCCGGATCTCCTCCAGAGTTGCCTGCATCTCAGCTGAGAGCGAACGTGTGAGCCGCTCCATCTGCTGTTCTGTCCTCAAGTTAGTGGAAGCCTCAAGGTCAACGAGAGTCTCCCTGAGGTGATGGAGTTCTACCCTCAGGGCTTCCCTGTTGCCCTGGGACTCTATTGATATCGATTGGCGTAGAGTCCCCAGTGACGCCAGTCGGTCCCTGTTGGACGCCAACATGTCTTCCCTGTGTGATTGGCAAATGGAGTCTGTTGCCTGCTGTAGTTGCTCCATCTGCCTTTCAGGGGGGACAATGGATATGGCCACCCTCTCCATTGCTTGAGCCATCATCTCAACTGATGCTGCCCGTTGGGTTGCCATACCGTACATGGATTGTTCCCATACGGTATTGCTTGGTGGCATACGGCCATCGCGTTGGCGGGCACCACACCTGTTTGGGGCAAGGTGATCTGCACCTTGCTGTGCCGGCACTGCCTGATGCTGCAGGACTGCATTCCCCCTCTGATCTGCTGGCCCAGGAACAGGATCAGATGTTGTGGAGTGTGACCCTGCATCCGTAACCGCCAAAGGCGGATTTACCAACACTGACATCCCCATAGAGGGTTCTACCCCTGGTGCAGGTGGGTTGGACAGAACAGAATCCCTGCCAGAAACAATTACCTGCGACGGCACATAGGTCTCATCATCCGAATCAGCACCTGAATAGAGGTCTGGGGAGCTGCACCCAGAGACACCACTGGACAGAATGGTCTGCAGCAAGATTGGGTTCTCACCCACCACCACACCACGTCCCCCACTGGTGCCCGGTCGTGCCTGAGATTCCTCCTGGGTCTGCACCATCTCCTCAACCTCAACAGCATCAAGTGCGTCATCCCCTGCAAAAACATGAAAGACAAAAATGGAAACAGGCATTAGCACCATAGCACACAAATAGGCCTGACAAGCTACAGAACCAGTACATGATTTACACATGTCCCACATGACTATAACCCTCCCATGCATGCACTGTCACTGAGTTGGAAGGGGAGGCAAAATGCAGACACTCATGACACCAAGATGGAAGAGCAACACATTTTCTGCATGCTGGGTAGCACTGCCATCACACATTGGCCTGTGAGTGGCATGTCCAATACACATACATGACACATGCCATCACACAGATGGAATGTACCATTGCTATGGTTGTACTCATTCACTGACACATGGATGTAATTGTGGAATGTACCATTGCTATGGTACATTCCACAATTACATCCATATGTCAGTGAATGAGTATTGTCAGCCATCCATGTGAGATGGACATGTTGAGATGAAAAATGCTACATAGTGTGACAAAATACGCATGTGCCACACACTGCAACACATCCAGTGTACAAAAATACAGTGATTGCAGGCCGATGTACACATCAATGGTTGTGCACTTCAACATGACAGGAAACAACTATCATGTTCCACATTCAAACAGGCCCCAAAAATGTATGTGATCAGGCCAATACTCAATCAGCCTGAATGGTCAAATCATTCACCGAACAAGGTAACACACGTGGGCCAATGTGGGGTTCATCAATGACAGAAGCATGTCACAAATGTGAAAATAGGGCTTAGGAATGCGTAGCAAAAGTGGGACAATTGAAACAATCAGCCTGAACGAACACTGAAAAATACAAACAATGTTGTTGCAAGATGCCACTTCAAGGGCAACTGCCGTAATGTTCCGCTAAATTACTACTGTGGGCAGAAGGGATACTGTCACACCCAAATCCAAGGCCGCTGAATGTTTTGGATGAAGCATATGGGTGACCCATACCACTCAGGCACACACACCCTCACCTGGCACTCAATCAGAACCCGTCACCCAAACAACATACACATGCATTACACACACATGCATGGGCACTCACCGGACAATGCATCATAATCAGGTAGTTCTCCCACACCTAGGATCTGTTCCTCTGTGACAAAGGTCCCAGCAACAGACTCATGTTCAGTGAGTTCGCTGTCCTCTTGTGGAGACCCACCGCCAGTCACCAGAGTAGCGGCATGATTTTAGGCCAGCTTGTTCTTTGCTCTGCGTTTCAGGTCATTCCACCGCTTGTAGCAATCATCAGCTGTGCGCCTCACAAATCCAAGGGCACTTAAGCGGTCGGTGATGACCTGCCAGTGTGCCTTACGTTGACCAGTTGTGGTCTTGGCCCCTGCAGTCACCAGCATTTCATGGCTATGTGCCGACACATAGGACACAAGTGCATCAAGTTCTGCGTCATTAAAGCAAGGCTTCCTTGATGTGCCAGAGTGTGTAGCCGTGTCTGGGGTCTCAGCCTGTCGTGCTAGAGCACCTTTCTTCCTCTTCTTTAAAGGTGGAGCGGAGCCAGAGTGGCTTATGCCGCTCTGGTCAGTAGGGGCAGAATCACTGGTGGACTGGGTAGTAGGAGTGTGGGAATGCACAATGACCATAGGTCTTGATGCAGGCATTGGTTGCAGGGTAATGTTGGCAGGGGGAACGTCAGTTTGATGGACCTGGACTGACACTGTCCTGGCTGGGAGAGTCAGAGCTGGGGCGGATAGAGCTGCAGCTGCCCCTGCAGCCTCCCCACCCTGCATACTTGGGGCAGAAGATGAGATAGCTGCCCCAGATCCACGTGGCTTGGTGACAACAACTTGCACCGCCACACGTGGCCTAGACTTGCTGACCTGGAAGTCAGCCTGGGAGTCATCCTGTGCCAGGTCAGGTGCCACAATGGGCTGGTCCAACAGGGGCCGAGCTGGGATGGTGTCAGCCACGTTTCCCTCAACCATGGGGGGGGCATGGGTGTCCCTAATTGTTCTTCCACACATGGGGGTATAGGGGCACCCTGCAAATCCCGGCCACGTCCCCTACCGTGCCCACCACGGCCACCTTTTGAAGGTCGGCCACCTTTGCCTCCCTTACCGCTTGATCGCCTCCCAACCATGGCACTGATATTGTTGTGCATATGGGAGTTGCAGTAAACTATGGTCCTGGGCAATTGGGGGTCAAAGGGGTAGGATACTAGATGGAATTCGTACCCTAGTGCTCTAACAAGGCTGTCTGTGACCCCTGGGGGAAGATGACAGGTCACGCAACGCACAGGCAGCCCAAAATCAAAAATGAATGTGCATGCAACCCCTCGTAGACCACGTGCATGAAAAAATGAACCAGCACTATGCTGTGGCACCCAGAAACACAAAAATAATCGCACGCGTAATACACGCAGCCTACAATGACCTCTGAAGGGGAACGTGACACACGGGGCAAGCACAGTTGCTAAGTACGTGCAGAACTCACCGTCTGCCTGGAAAAAGAACATGAAAGATACGCGCGCGTGCGCGTTGGCAACACCCCGCCAAAAGAAGAATTGTACGCTGTCTGAGGAGACAGGACAAAAGGAGAAGTGAACTCTGTTTGAGGAAACAGGCCCAACAAAAAATCAGAAAAGAGCTGTCAGAGGTAACAGGGAGTACGAACTAGAAACGCTGTGAAGTAATCACGTGTGAACCGACAAGAAGTACAGATTTCACCCACTCACTCTCCACGAAAAGCACATACAAGGAAATGGCGTCATACGCGTAGCTTTTAAACCGGCCCACACGTACATGTCAGATACGCGTGTACACGGGCCCTTTCCTCCAATTACACGCGATGACACTCGGACGTGCAGTTTTCCACGTGTGCTCTGTCATCACATGCAATGAGGGAAACGGCCGCACGCGTAATGTAACTTATGCACTTACGCGCTAAGGGCCTTTGGTCCAATGAAATTGCGTGGGCGTGCTGACGTGCTTACGCACTAAGGCCCTTTCCTCGAATTACACACTGACGTGCAATTTTTTCACGTGCCAAATCACTCCGTATCAAGCTGGCCACGCGAAAACACACGGAAGACCACGCTCCTGCCCAGAAGGCCGAATTACTGCCCCCCAGAGCCCCGAGCACGCTCCCACCTGCCATCTGCTGCTGCCTGACTGCCTGCTGCCCACGTGCCCTGCCATTTGCTGCCTGCACGTCAGCCAGGGGTGTAGTTGCTGTGACCACCCCTGCTGGAACCGAAGACTCCCGACTGGGATTCCATCGCTCCACAGCCCAGCCCCAGGACCCAGTTGCCCACCCACTCCTGCCTCAGGGGTTGCCACGTCCAGCAGAACACCATCTGGCAGCATTGGCAACCCCCAGCCAGAGAGGCAGAGGGCCACCAGCTTCACTGCCACTGAAGTTGGTGTCCTGGTGGAGCAAGTCCTGGGGGAGTATGATGCCCTCTTTGGAAGTTTGCACGCCGACAATGAAGGACGGACCAGGATGTGGATGGACATCATGACTGCCATCAACACGGAGGGGGTGGCAGTCCGTGACTTACATCATGTCAAGAAGCGCTGGGAAGACTTCAGGTCCAGGACCCTCAACAAGGCCCGGCGCCACGCTAAGGCAGCACATGCCAAGGGGCGCTGGGGCCAGCTGTTGAACCATCAAATGAGGGTCCTGGAACGCATATGCCCAGCGCTCTACGTCCAGATCCTTGAGAGGCAGACCCGTCTGGAGTCGAGCGGTAAGTGTACATGCATGTTGATAGTACGCTGTGCGTGTCGTGGTGTGCCAGTAGTGTGCAGTTTGCACATGTGTTTATGTAGGGCCATGTAGGGACGTGTATGAACATAGGCGTGAGGCTGCCACATGTGAGTCCTCTCAGTTGTGAGCCACATTGATGGTGTATGTGTTGGTAAGCATGATGGGCAAATGCAGGTGTGGGAGCACACATGTTTGAATTTCTCTGTATGTACATTGGCATGGTTGTGGCATGGATGGTGGTTCATAATGCATGTATCTGCAATGTGTGCATGTGCAAGTATGTGTATCTGACAAGTGTGCAACTGTGATGCAACATGGATGTACATGACACTGATATGTAGAAGGATGAATGGCAGATCTGACATGTATGGCGATCTCATCACTGCAACAATTGGAGGAGATGTAGACATGCATGTAAGTGTGGTGGCGTGTGTGCATGTCTAGTGCACTCCTTGTGTTTCATGTGATGTCAGGCTCACCTTTGGCTGTTCATGCTGTTGTATGTGTATGGATGGTGCTGTCTGGTGCAATATTGCTGTTGAAATGTTCATGTGTGTGAGTTAAAATGACATGTGTGTCGTGGAGTGTGATGCCGTGTCTGTAGTTAAACAATGCCACTCATGTGCAACTGTCACGTGTGTATCAGTCCATTGTACAGTGCCCTGATGCCTGTGTTTTATCTCTCCCTGTCTGCAGCGTCAACTGAAGAAGAGGGTGGAGAGGGTGCTGTGGAGCACAGCGGCAGGGATCATCCCGCCAGCCGGAGACGCAAGGCCCGGCTCCCCTCCCAGGTTGTCATCTTGTCGGGGAGTGAGGAGTCTGGTGCCGCATCCCAGGCCGCAGCTGCCGAGGGAAGGTCCAAGAGGCGGAGGTCGGAGTTGGACTCCTCGGCAGCAGAAGGGGCAGCTGAGACCCCACAGGGTCCGACAGAGGAAGATGGCACAGAGTCATCCAGGTTGGTGGGGGGTTTGGTGGAGGAGGAGGCCATGCAAGGGACAGACACGGGGTCTGGTGTGGGGATTACACTGGTGCTAGTGGTGCAGTGCAGGGGCAGGGACAGGAGGCAGCACAGGCCACTGCAGAGGTGCCTGTGTGTAATCCTGTCCCCGATCCTGTGACTGCATCAGCCCGCACCAGCAGGGATGCCTACATCCAGACCCGTTTTCAGGGAGGGGATCCGCTTACAACAACTGGCCTTCCTCTCCCTGCGGACGTGGCTATCCGGGACCGGGTTGAGCCTGTCCTGGGTGGGGTGGCATTGCGTCAACGGGCCATGCGAGGTGACCTGCAGTCTTTTCATGAGGAGACTGCACGTCATCTCGAATGGCTCGTTGACCGCGTTGACCTACTGGGACAGATCACCAGGGCCGGATTCCTCCGTTTGCTGGACCTTGTTCCGACCCCCTCCTCAACTGAACCCCCTATGCACCAGTCATACTCCATGCCATCTTTCCACCCATGTATCACCTGGGTACCCTGTGGAGCTGCCTCTGACCCTGCGGCCAGGCTGGTGGAGGACACATCCCTGCCACAGTTGGAGTCGGACGTCCAGCAGGGGTGGCCACATCAACAACTGCACCCCAGCCGGAGGAGGATGTGCAGGCAGCAAGAGCCAGGGCACAGGCAGAGGTGCAGCAGCAACAAGGTGGGAGCCATGATGGCTTGGGGCCTTCGTCATCGGAGGGGCAGGCATCGGCCAGAGGGCAGGAGGACCCAGCACTGGAAGTGTCTTCCATGTGGCAGCGGTTAGGCCATTCTATAGATGTGGAACGGCAGCGGGCAGAAGAGTCACGGCTCACGATGGTCAGGGCGGAGAACTCCATGCGGAGGGCCCTGAAGCGGGCCGAGTGCCTTGAGGCAATTCGCAGGGAGTTGGAGGAGAACATGTCGGCGTCCCTGCGAACCCTCGGGGCCATGGAAGAGGACCGCCTCCAGGACATTGGGCAGGAGTTCGATTATGCCCTGGCCCGTGACATCCAAAAGTGAGCTGTCGGACTAGCCCGCTGCCATTGTAAATAGTTTTTAGAGTTAGGTTTCCTTTCGTTTTCCTTTTATTTGTGGTCAATGGACAATGCCACACACATTTTTATATAGTTATATTTTTAGGTAGTTTCTTAGGTAGGTTTCATTTGTTTAGTTGGGCTCATGAACCCTTTACATCGTTGGACAATGGATTGATCTATTTTTGGGATTTTTGCACATGGATTAATGGATTTTTATTTTGGACAATGGATTGTATATAGTTACATCATGGATTCATTTGGATTTTTTTTTTTTCATTATGGAAATGGAGTAATGTTTTTTTTTTTTCAGGACAGTGTATTGTAAATAGTTGGACTATGGATTGATTTCGCATTTTTATTTATCATTATGAACATGAAACAATGGATATCTTTTTTTTACCTTTTTTGGATTTGCGTTGGTGGAGGGAGAGTTTGGACTGGTTTTTTTTTTCAATTTTTTTTGCATTGCTTATTTTCATTCACTCATCTTTTTCACATGATTTTCATTTCATGTTTGATATTTTGGTATGCTTTCATTTCATTTATTTATTTATGTACATAATACCTTTTCATATTTTAGTTCCATGTGTGGGATTTGCTCATTGGGTTTAGGCATGTGAAATTGTGGGTTTACACAAGCAATGGCAACCAGTGTATTGTGTGATGGACATGTGTTGATGTACATAGTTGAGTTTTGGTTTGTGTCTTGAGATAGGCATGTCAGTGTGGGGTGGATTGGGAAATCATTGCGTCTCAAGAATGGGGTGGCGTGATGTGGTATTTTTTGGTGTAGAAGTGGGCCATGACTGTGCATCTTTATTTCGTGTAGGGGGGACATGAGTTGGACATGAGTGGGGGCCTTCTGGCAGGTGCCCCTGACTGCTGGGGGGTGGGGGTGCAAAGGGACATGGGTGGGACATGAGTAGGGGCCTGCTGGCAGGTGCCCGCGACTGCTAGGGTGTGGGGATGCAGGGGGACATGAGTGGGGGCCTGATGGCAGGTGCCCCGCACTGCTGGAGGGTGGGGGTGCAGTGTTACATGAGTGGGGGCCTGAATGCAGGTGCCCCGCACTGCTGGGATGTGGGGGTGCAGAGGGGCATGAGTGGGGGCCTGCTGGCAGGTGCCCCTGACTGCTGGGGGGTGGGGGTGCAAAGGGACATGAGTGGGGCATGAGTGGGGGCCTGCTGGCAGGTGCCCCTGACTGCTGGGGGTGGGGGTGCAAAGGGACATGAGTGGGAAATGAGTGGGGGCTTGCTGGCAGGTGCCCCTGACTGCTGGGGGGTGGGGGTGCAAAGGGACATGGGTGGGACATGAGTAGGGGCCTGCTGGCAGGTGCCCGCGACTGCTAGGGTGTGGGGATGCAGGGGGACATGAGTGGGGGCCTGATGGCAGGTGCCCCGCACTGCTGGGGAGTGGGGATGCAGGGGGACATGAGTGGGGGCCTGCTGGCAGGTGCCCCTGACTGCTGGGGGGTGGGGGTGCAAAGGGACATGAGTGTAACATGAGTGGGGGCCTGCTGGCAGGTGCCCCTGACTGCTGGGGAGTGGGGGTGCAAAGGGACATGAGTGGGACATGAGTGTGGGCGTGCTGGCAGGTGCCCCTGACTGCTGGGGGCTGGGGGTGCAGGGGGACATGAGGGGGACATGAGTGGGGGCCTGATGGCAGGTGCCCCTGACTGCTGGGGGGTGGGGGTGCAAAGGGACATATGTGGGACATGAGTGGGGGCCACCTGGCAGGTGCCCCTGACTGCTGGGGGGTGGGGGTGTAGGGGACATGAGTGGGGGCCTGCTGGCAGGTGCCCCTGACTGCTCGGGGGTGGGGGTGCAGGCGGACATGAGTGGGGGCCTGCTGACAGGTGCCCCTGGCTGCTGGGGGGTGGGGGTGCAGGGGGACATGAGTGGGTGATCAGTAGTGCAAGAAGACATGTGGCTTGGCTGGGGGCAATGCCCATGGTAGATGGGCTGCCAGCTGGACATGACCAGGGGTGCAGGGTAGTCCCCTGTGGTGCAGGGGCTGTGGGGGGTGTAGAGGGAACACCTGGGAGGACCCACACTGCCAATTCACGTGTAGGACTCCTCGCGCATCCCCGAAATTCAGTACACCACTCTGACAGCAAAATCGCGTGTGAAACTTCCCACGCACCCCAGGGATACATGTACCCCACTCGCACAGGGCCAATCGCGTGTGAAACTTCCCGCATACCCCCGAAATACACATGCCCTGCTCACATCGCGTGTGAAACTTCACGCGCACCCCAGGAATACATGTACCCCACTCGCACAGGTCCAATCGCGTGTGAAACTTCCAGCGCACCCCCGAAATACACGTACCCTGTTCAAATCGCGTGTGAGACTTCCCGCGCACCCCAGTTATTCAAGTACCCCACTCGCACAGGGCCAATCGTGTGTGAAACTTCCCGCGCACCCCCCAAATACACATACCCTGCTCAAGTCGCGTGTGAGACTTCCCGCGCACCCCAGTTATCCACGTACCCCACTCGCACAGGGCCAATCGCGTGTGAAACTTCCTGCGCACCCCCGAAATACACGTACCCTGCTCAAGTCGCGTGTGAAACTTCCCGCGCACCCCAGGAATAGACGTACCCCACTCGCACAGGCCCATTCACGTGTGAAACTTCCCGCGCACCCCCAAAATACACGTACCCTGCTCAAATCGCGTGTGAGACTTTCCGCGCACCCCAGTTATCCATGTACCCCACTCGCACAGGGCCAATCGCGTGTGAAACTTCCAGCGCACCCCTGAAATACACATATCTTGTTGAAATCGCATGTGAGACTTCCCGCGCACCCCAGTTATCCACATACCCCACTCTCACAGGGCCAATCGCATATGAAACTTCCCGCACACCCCCGAAATACACATACCCTGCTTAAATCACGTGTGAGACTTCACATGCACTCCAGTTATCCACATACCCCACTCGCACAGGGCCAATCGCGTGTGAAACTTCCCGCGCACCCCCAAAATACACATACCCTGCTCAAATCGCGTTTGAGACTTCCCGCGCACCCCAGTTATCCACGTACCCCACTCGCACAGGGCCAATCGCGTGTGAGACTTCCCGCGCACCCCAGTTATCCACATACCCCACTCTCACAGGGCCAATCGCATATGAAACTTCCCGCACACCCACGAAATACACATACCTTGCTTAAATCACGTGTGAGACTTCACACGCAGACCAGTTATTAACATACCCCACTCACACAGGGCCAATCACGTGTGAAACTTCCCGCGCACCCCCGAAATACACTTACCCTGCTCAAATCGCGTGAGACTTCCCGCGCACCCCAGTTATCCATGTACCCCACTCGCACAGGGCCAATCGTGTGTGAAACTTCCCGCGCACCGCCCAAATACACGTACCCTGCTCAAATCGCATGTGAGACTTCCCGCGCACCCCAGTTATCCATGTACCCCACTTGCACAGGGCCAATTGTGTGTGAAACTTCCAGCGCACCCCCGAAATACACGTACCCTGCTCAAGTCGCGTGTGAAACTTCCCGCGCACCCCAGGAATAGACGTACCCCACTCGCACAGGCCCATTCACGCGTGAAACTTCCCGCGCACCCCCAAAATACACGTACCCTGCTCAAATCGCATGTGAGACTTTCCACGCATCCCAGTTATCCATGTACCCCACTCGCACAGGGCCAATCGCGTGTGAAACCTCCCGCGCACCCCTGAAATACACATACCCTGCTTAAATCACGTGTGAGACTTCACACGCACCCCAGTTATCCACATACCCCACTCTCACAGGGCCAATCGCATATGAAACTTCCCGCACACCCCCAAAATACACATACCCTGCTTAAATCACGTGTGAGACTTCACACGCACCCCAGTTATCCACATACCCCACTCGCACAGGGCCAATCGCGTGTGAAACTTCCCGCGCACCCCCAAAATACACGTACCTTGCTCAAGTCGCGTTGAAACTTCCCGCGCACCCCAGAAATACACATACCCCACTCGCACAGGCCCAATCGCGTGTGAAAATTCCCACGTACCCCAGAAATACACGTACCTTGCTCAAATTGCGTGTGAGACTTTCCGCGCACCCAGTTAACCACGTACCCCACTCGCACAGGGCCAATCGCGTGTGAAACTTCCCGCGCACCCCCAAAATACACGTACCCTGCTCAAGTCGTGTTGAAACTTCCCGCGCACCCCAGAAATACACATACCCCACTCGCACAGGCCCAATCGCGTGTGAAAATTCCCACGTACCCCAGAAATACACGTACCTTGCTCAAATTGCGTGTGAGACTTTCCGCGCACCCAGTTAACCACGTACCCCACTCACACAGGGCCAATCGCGTGTGAAACTTCCCGCGCACCCCCGAAATACACGTACCCTGCTCAAATCGCATGTGAGACTTCCCGCGCAGCCCAGTTATCCACATACCCCACTCGCACAGGGCCAATCGCGTGTGAAACTTCCCGCGCACCCCCGAAATACACATACCCTGCTCAAATCACGTGTGAGACTTCACGCGCACCCAGTTATCCATGTACGCCACTCGCACGGGGCCAATCGCATGTGAAACTTCCCGCGCACCCCTGAAATACACATACCCTGCTCAAATCGCGTGTGAGACTTCACGCGAAACCCAGTTATCCACGTACCCCACTCTCACAGGGCCTATCGCATGTGAAACTTCACGCAAACCCCAGTAATACCCGTTCCCCGCTTGGCGTTTGCTGTTTGGCAGCCCTGTAAACTGGTCCAGGGTTAGCGAAGCCCTTTGCGCTGGATTGGGGATTTTGATGGCTTTTCCTTGCGCTAGGGGCGTTCTTGGGGGCGTAACTGGCGCTGCTGCAGGGTCGCTGCGCCACTCTGCACCACGACTGGTTTGGGAGCCTAAAATCCATGAATATGCTGTGCGTGGAAATGGATTTTAGCGTACGCGGCTGGCGCCAGACATTCACACGCGCAAACTGTGCGCCAGCCACGTGCGCCAATTGTGCGTGAAATTCTATGAATTACCCCCTTAATTTCTTATGGAAGCAGCTTTGGATAGTTGCACACAAACATTAGCAATGATTTGATACTAAGAAGCAATGGGAAATCTTAAAACTGAGGTCGGGAGCAATCAAAAGCTGTTTTACACGTGTATTAAATTGCCAAAAACAAAATTTGTGGCAAACTTTTCAGTGCGCGGTAATCGAGATTACAGGAGAACTATATGGATTTGGAATGCGGTTTTTGATGCGAATTAAAGCTGTGGATGTTAGCTACAAGCATACATTGAAATGCTAGCACAAAAACTGAGGAAGTTATGGACGTTTTAGTGGAGGTCATTTTTTTTTAGATAGTTGCAAGAATGGGAAAACAGGAATGCGCTTTGAAAATGACAAAAATGATTTCTTACACTAGAGGATGACTATGAATAAACAAATACCACACAGGAACATAGCCACTGGATCAGGTCGACTGCCTGCAGGGGAGCTCACCTACTTCAGATGAAACATATCAGCGCAAAGATAGTTTTAACAATACTAGCAAAGGAGGAAAATAGGAGGGATAGGCGAGAGAGTTCAGGCAATTCCAAAGTACTCCTAACAATGCAGGTTCTGAAGACAAGATAGGATGGATTTAAAATAGGGATTAACTAAGCCAGGTACATATGCTAGTGACACAGTTCTATCTATAGATACTCACTAGATATGTTTGTACACGGAACCGTCAGGACTCTGGTCAGGGATTCTAGTCAGGACAGACTGCTGGGCACACTGGACTGGACTGGGTCTGCAATCAGCAAGGCGCTCTGGTCACCACCCGGCAGGACTGAACCGGCTCTGCAATGCACTCTAGTCAAAGGCAGGCACCGAATGGATTGGATCAGCCCTTTTTGGTTCTGATGATAATTGTTTCAGCGGGCAAGCAGTACAGCACAGCCCGGCTGTATATATTTTGAAGCTTCCCCTTAGGTAGTGGGATTCTGGTTCTGGAATTTTAAGGCCTAGCTGAGAATGGTTCAGCCATAAAATGGGCCTTTCTGCTTTGCCAAGTTTCTGGAGTCTGGAGCAAGTAAGGTGGATAGTTCTGCGACAGGCTGCTCCGCCAGCATCGGGATAGTGGGTGAATCTGTGTGTTTTTCTGAGTGCTGAGATGTTGTAACGCTCACCTGGTTCCCACGGTGGCGCGGCGTCGAAGGCGCAGAACTCTGAAGATGGACAGGAAGGGCCCCTCTATTCTGGCTTCCCTGGCTCGTTGGATACCCTCCTTAGGGTTTGGAAGGATGAGCTCTCCATCCTGCTTCTGATGCAGGGGCGCGTTGAAACCCAGTTACTTCACTGGATTGAGGATTGATGGGAGTTCAGGTAAGCTTGACTGTTCAGGCAAGGCGCTATAAAAGTTCTGTTCAAAAGTTCAAGCTTAATAATAATTATGTGCGTTGTCTAATTGCAGCAAGCGCTAATGCTTATGTCTTTTTCCCCTTAGGGGCCGGGGTTCGGAGTGCCGGAGATATGGCGCCGACCCGAAGTGAAACAGTTCTGGATGAGCGCTCAGGTAATGTCTTTGCATTCGCTCATTCAATGTCTTTGGGCCTCATTACGACCCTGGCGGAGTGGGTTTACGCCAGCGTTATTCGCGGCGGACCCGTCCGCCCTACTACGAGTTCCCGTAGCACCATGGAACGTTTTCCGCCTGGTTTTTCCGGGCGGAAAAATCCATGGCGCTACGGGACCTTGTTAATTACGCCACCGTATTTTACGGTGGCGCAATTAACTCCTTCCCCACTCCCATTATACCCTATGGGGCAAAAATGGGAATGGGGAAGGGTAAAATGGGGAATGGGGATTTACCGCCCCGCCAAGGTCGGCATGGGGCGGAAAATCCGCCAACCTCCATGGCGCTATCGGCAGCTTTCCGCCGTGCTCCGCGGTGCATTTAGCACCGCGATTTCCGCCAGGGTCGTAATGAGGCCCTTTGTCTTTTTTCCCCATAGGGGCCGGGGTCCAGAGATGCCAGGAAGCGGCAGGACCCGAAATGCAGTGGGAATAATCCAACAGGTAAGACTTAAAAGGAAACTGAGCTTTCCTTATTCCTTTTCTCCCTCTCACCTTTGTTCTTGTCTTTTTTCCTCTAGGCGCCGGGGCGTAGCTGAATCCGGAAGATCGCTGCTGAAGATGGAAGCGCCTTGCAAAGGTGAGTAAAATGCAGCGCTGCAGCGATCGAAACAAAATGCCTTTAAAATGATGTCTTCCTTTTCAGGGCCGTTGGAGAAATGACTCCGGGGTGCAGATTTAGCAGGTAAGGGCTTTTCTTCTCCTATTCTCTTCCTTTCTCCCCTTGCAGGTGTTCCAGGGTGCTGGCAGGCGTGGCTGAAGTCAGGATGCAGGAGCTGACACGGTGAGCGTCCAGCTGCTAGGTGCAGAACAACGCGAAGCATGTGTGGCTGTTCGGGTGGGGTTTAAATAGCCTTGGAAGAAGTTCCTGGTATGTATCCTTCCACCAATCAGGTATGTCTCCTTCCCCGACCACACCCGGGTGGTGAAGTAGTCCTACAGGTTAAGTAGTCCCATTCAGGCCTCAAGAGGGCCTGGATGAAGCAGCAAGGTCTGCATCAGGTAAGTGTGCACCCAAGCACTTAAACACATATCCTCTTCTATGAGCCTGGCGCCTAAGGCGCCAGGACTGGGGTCCGCTACGAGCCTGGCGCCTAAGGCGCCAGGACTGAGTCCAAAGGGCCCCGACTTGGGCCCGCTGAGACTTCCCTGGGGAAAATGATGTCTGCCTCTGGGGTTGCTGGGCCCGGCCTGGGTCCTTAGAGGTAGGCATCATGACAGTACCCCCCCTCAAGGCCCCTCCCAAGGTCTTTTCCTCCGGGGGTTTTGGTTTGTGTGGGAATCTTCGATGGAATCTTTGAATTAATCGTGGTGCGTGAACATAGTTACTGGGTTCCCAAGATCTTTCCTGAGGTCCATATCCTTTCCAATCAACAAGATAGAAGAGTTTCGACTTAACTATCTTGGAATCTAAAATGTCTTCACTTCGAATTCTAATTCTCCATCAATTTGGACAGGGCCTGGGGGCTCAGACAGTCTGGTTCCAGGTTGTACTGGTTTTAGAAGAGATGCGTGAAAAACGGGATGAATCCGCATGTTGGATGGTAAATCGAGTTTAAAGGCCACTGGGTTGATAATAGCTTTGATGGGGTAAGGCCCAATGAATCTGGGATTAAAAGTTTGCTGACCCTTGAGGGGTAGATGTTTAGTTGCTAGCCATACCTGATCTCCTACTTGGTAAGGAGGAGTTTTACTTCGGTGCAAATCAGCGTTTTCTTTATACTTTTTCTTGGCTTGCTGTAAGTGGGTTGTAGCTTCTTTGAAGGCTTGGGTTATTGTGGAATGTAGGTGATTTACTGCAGGCATCTCCAGGGTCAGAGGTGGATCTAGGTCAGAGGTCCGAGGATGGTGACCATACAGGGTATAAAAAGGAGTCTGTCCGGTTCCAGAATGCACTGAATTGTTGTATGCATATTATGCAATCCAAAGGATGTCCTTCCAATTCAACTCGGATTGGTGTAACATGCACCGCAGATATTGCTCGAGAGTCTGATTGGTTCTCTCGGTTTGTCCGTCGGTCTGAGGGTGGTGGCTGGTGGATAACCGCACGTCTATTTGTGCTAGTTGGCAACATTTCTTCCAAAAGTGGGAGATAAATTGACTTCCACGGTCTGAGACTAATATGGAAGGGAAACCATATAACCGCACTATATTTTCCATAAATTCCTTGGCCAAGGTGGAAGCTGACGGCAATCCTTTTAAAGGGATAAAATGGGCCATTTTGGAGAATAGATCCACTATTACGAGAATCGTGTTGTAACCACCACAAGGAGGCAGGTCAGTTATAAAGTCCATTGACAAGGTGTGCCAAGGTGCTGGTGGAATGTCCAAAGGTTGAAGAAGGCCGGCTGGCCTTTTCTTTTGACTCTTATTTTGGGCCCAGATTCCGCAAGACAACACAAATGACTTTATGTCTTTTCTCCAAGAAGGCCACCAGAAGTGGCGTTTGATCTTTTCTTCTGTTTTCGCGATACCGGGGTGTCCTTCCATTAATGATTCATGATGACGGGTAATGACAAGTTCCTGCAATTCTTTACTTGGCAGAAATACCCGTTCTTGGAAGTAGGGTAAATCATCCTTAACGGTGTAGTGAGGACCCTTTTGACTCCATTCCAGTAAGGCAGAAGAGTCAAAAAGCTGTTTTACTTGAGCTTGGATGTCCTCAATGGTTTGCAATGAAGTCAAGCCCAGAATTCTTTGTGCCGGTATGATTGGCACAGGTTCTAAACTCGAATTGGGTTCTTCCATGCCTATCCGGGATAAGGCATCTGCCTTACCATTCTTGCAGCCAGGGCGATAGGTAATTACAAAATCAAATTCCGTAAAGAATAAAGCCCATCGGAGTTGTCGCGAAGATTGAGCTTTGGCCGTCTTTAAATACTGCAAATTTCTGTGGTCCGAAATTACGGTGATGGTGTGTCTTGCACCGAGAAGATAGCCTTGAAAGCTGATTTAATAGCCAGTAGTTCTTTGTCGGTAATTGCGTAATTGAGTTCAGGTGGAGAGAATTTTCTGGACCAAAAGGCTACAGGGTGTGGTTGGTTAGTTTCTGGGTCTCTTTGCGACAGGTCAGCTCCCATGGCCGAACTGGATGCATCGGTTTCCACAATGTAAGGGAGATCTGGGCGTGGGTGCTTCAATATAGGTGCAGAGGTGAATTTGGTTTTCAGGTCCTGAAAGGCTTGTTCAGCCTCAAGAGTCCATTCAAAGCGTTTGTTTTTCTTTAGGAGAGCTGTGATGGGTTGAACAGTTCGAGAAAATTCCGGGATGAACCTTCGATAGAAATTGGCAAAGCCAAGCATGCTTTGCACTCCCTTCACAGAGCTAGGAGATGGCCATTTGAGAATGGCGTCCACTTTCCGCGAGTCCATTCGGATTCCTTGAGGTGTCAGGATGAATCCGAGAAACTCCACTTCTGTGGTATGAAAAACGCATTTTTCGAGCTTGGCAAATAATTTGTGCTGGCGCAATTTCTCAAGAACTGCCCTAACATGGTTTCTGTGATCAGATTCTGAGGAGGAATACACCAGGATGTCGTCAATATAAACGATGACACAAACATCGATAAGTTCCCGAAGAACATCATTCATGAAGTACTGAAAGGCGGCAGGTGCGTTGCACAAACCGAAGGGCATTACTTGATATTCGAAGAGCCCAAATTTGGTGCGGAATGCAGTCTTCCACTCGTCACCCTCTTTTATACGTACCAGGTGGTAAGCTCCTCGGAGATCTAGCTTGGTGTACACACAAGCATCTTTTACTTGGTCGATAAGCTCAGGTATCAGGGGCAAAGGGTAACGATTCTTAATCGTTATCTGATTTAGGGCGCGGTAGTCAATACAGGCCCTAAGGTCTCCTTCCTTTTTAGGTACGAAGAACAAAGCGGAAGAGACTGGTGACTTTGATGGGCGAATGAAACCATTGGCCAGGTATTGATCCAAATACTGGCGCAAATGCAGGTTCTCAGGTTCAGTAAGAGCATAAATCCTACTACAAGGTAGTTGTGCATTGGGTACCAAGTCGATTTGGCAATCGTAAGATCGATGGGGAGGTAAGGTGTTAGCCTGCTCTTTCTGAAAAACGTCTTGGAATTCTTGGTATTCAGATGGTAGCTGTACAGGGGTGGAAGTTACAGAGGCTAGACCCATAGCTGGATTCCTTGGGTAACAGGTTGGTTCACAATCAGGAAAAGTTATCTTCTTTGCTCGCCAGTCTATTCTCGGATTATGTGTTTCTAACCAAGGGATTCCAAGAAGTACTTGAAATTGTGGGGCCTTGATCACATCAAACACGATTGCTTCCCGATGTCCGTCCTGACCCACCAGAGTGATTTCAACTGTGGAATGCGTTACAGGCCCTGAGGCTATTTCGGTTCCATCAACTGTAGTAATTACATCTTGGGCTACTTTCGGGCGGAGAGGAAGCTTAATCCGGGAAGCCAATTCACGGTCTATGTAATTTCCAATAGCTCCACTGTCTATGTATGCTTTTATAGCATGCAACTGCTGAGGCTGTTTTGGGTTCACAAGCACCATTGGCATGACAAAATGCGAGGTCAAAGAGTTTGTTTTCAAGCTCGGCAAGCAGACCCCGAAGCTTGTCGGGCTAGGTCGTTTCCCGAAACAGGTGTCAATAACTCGTTATCAGTGGCTCCAACCACCTTCTTGGGTGGTTTAACTGGACAACTTTGAAGAAAGTGACCGTAAGTTCCGCAATACAGACAAAGTTGCATTTGTCGCCTTCTCTCTCGTTCCTTCTGCGTTAATGGTCCTTTAACACTGCCAATTTGCATAGGTTCGGAAACGTCAGTACTCTTGGAGTTAACGTGGGTCTTGATAGGTACTCTGGTTTCATACTTGAGCCGATCTGCTTTTCTATTTTGAAGTCTGTGATCAAGTTGAACCACTAAGTCTATGTAGTCTGCGCAGGCCTGGGGTGGATCTACTATCTGAGCTATAACATCTTTAAGCTCTCCGCGCAGGCCTCGATGAAACAATGTGATCCTTTTATTTTCAGGCCATCCGGTTTCCACAACTAGTCTATTAAAGGTGGCGATATAGGACAAAAGATCCTGATTACCTTGTTGTAAGGATAGCAGTTCGTTGTCAAGGGCCTGTCCCTGCGAGTGTCGAGCGAACAATCTTTCCATGCTGGCCTGGAAGCCCTGGAAATCCCGGAGAATGGGATCATCCTGATTTACCAATGGAATAGACCAATCGACAGCACAGCCACTGAGGTAAGATAGTACAAAGGCTACTTTGGTCTGGTCGTTGGGGAAGGCCCCGGGCCTGCATAAAAAGTGTAAACGGCATTGGTTTATAAAAACAGCATATTTCTTGGGATCCCCCGCAAAACGTTCCGGCGGGGCCAAAGGCATGTGTCCAGGTAGATTGATTTGTACCGGGTTATTCGAACCCATTGTTGTAGAAATATCTCCGGAAACAGGTAAAGGAGTGTGCTCTGCCTGGCCCTGCAATAACCTTTTGGCCAGATCATCAGTTCTTTCCTTGGATAGGATTAGTTCCCTTCTGAGAGCATTAGTCTCCTGGCGGGCTGAGTGCACTTCTGCCCGTAATTCCCCTAAAAGATGGGCCTGCTGATCTGTCTCGGAAGTCTCCATAGCGCCCAGGTGGGAAATTGTGGTAAGGCTTCGCGTTCTGTAACGCTCACCTGGTTCCCACGGAGGCGCGGCGTCGAAGGCGCAGAACTCTGAAGATGGACAGGAAGGGCCCCTCTATTCTGGCTTCCCTGGCTCGTTGGATACCCTCCTTAGGGTTTGGAAGGATGAGCTCTCCATCCTGCTTCTGATGCAGGGGCGCGTTGAAACCCAGTTACTTCACTGGATTGAGGATTGATGGGAGTTCAGGTAAGCTTGACTGTTCAGGTAAGGCGCTGTAAAAGTTCTGTTCAAAAGTTCAAGCTTAATAATAATGTTCGTTGTCTAATTGCAGCAAGCGCTAATGCTTATGTCTTTTTCCCCTTAGGGGCCGGGGTTCGGAGTGCCGGAGATATGGCGCCGACCCGAAGTGAAACAGTTCTGGATGAGCGCTCAGGTAATGTCTTTGCATTCGCTCATTCAATGTCTTTGTCTTTTTTCCCCATAGGGGTCGGGGTCCGGAGATGGCAGGAAGCGGCAGGACCCGAAATGCAGTGGGAATAATCCAACAGGTAAGACTTAAAAGGAAACTGAGCTTTCCTTATTCCTTTTCTCCCTCTCACCTTTGTTCTTGTCTTTTTTCCTCTAGGCGCCGGGGTGTAGCTGAATCCGGAAGATCGCTGCTGAAGATGGAAGCGCCTTGCAAAGGTGAGTAAAATGCAGCGCTGCAGCGATCGAAACGAAATGCCTTTAAAATGATGTCTTCCTTTTCAGGGCCGTTGGAGAAATGACTCCGGGATGCAGATTTAGCAGGTAAGGGCTTTTCTTCTCCTATTCTCTTCCTTTCTCCCCTTGCAGGTGTTCCAGGGTGCTGGCAGGCGTGGCTGAAGTCAGGATGCAGCAGCTGACACGGTAAGCGTCCAGCTGCTAGGTGCAGAACAACGCGAAGCATGTGTGGCTGTTCGGGGGGGGTTTAAATAGCCTTGGAAGAAGTTCCTGGTATGTATCCTTCCACCAATCAGGTATGTCTCCTTCCCCGACCACACCCGGGTGGTGAAGTAGTCCTACAGGTTAAGTAGTCCCATTCAGGCCTCAAGAGGGCCTGGATGAAGCAGCAAGGTCTGCATCAGGTAAGTGTGCACCCAAGCACTTAAACACATATCCTCTTCTATGAGCCTGGCGCCTAAGGCGCCAGGACTGGGGTCCGCTATGAGCCTGGCGCCTAAGGCGCCAGGACTGAGTCCAAAGGGCCCCGACTTGGGCCCGCTGAGACTTCCCTGGGGAAAATGATGTCTGCCTCTGGGGTTGCTGGGCCCGGCCTGGCTCCTTAGAGGTAGGCATCATGACAGATGTCTCTATTTATGCTGGTTTATCCTAAGCTCGCCCCGTTAACAGGGATTGGTCAAGGTCTCCTCTCTGCCTGGATAGGAGGAGAAAAACAGGGTGTCACCTTAATGGTGTGGGCTTATGAGGCCTAGAGTCCACCCCTAGCCTCTTGAACACAAAATCTACTTTTGGTACAATACATATTTCCACATGTGTGACCTCTATAACAACAACATATATACATTATATATTTTGAGGTAGCATATACTCCTCAAAACCCCATCGCTGTAGGATCTTGTGTCTGCTTTCTACCGAATTACGCCCTTTTTATCAGGAAAACAATGTCCAGTTCATCAGCAAATTTGTACAAGTGTGCACGTATAACATGGGCTTAAGTGTATAACGTTTCATACTTCTATCAGAAATATATTTTGTGTAATATCACATTTTCCGTTGTTTCTCCCCAGACCATGTCACAGAATTCTGGTGCCTTTTCACCCGTGCATCCAGAAATGACATTAACAATGCTGTTATTTCTATATTTTGCACAATTTTACATAGTAAGTTATATGTATTTAAACAAAATGTTCTTTGTGACTGTTCAGCCACAGATGGCCGTTTGTCTCCGCCTCCTTCTGTCACCCTGCAGTTCAAAAACAGTCTCCTACCTGTTTCTCCTGGGCAGAGGCCATTTACGGACCAATTAGCATTTCCTTTAGCTGGAGGATGTCCATTATTTCCTTTTGCCTCAGTAGCCCAAATTCTTCCCCCACCCTATAATCATCACTTAGGTGTGATTTCCTGGTGGAGAGGAGCTGGAGGAAAGCTGTTATTCCAGTTTGGGTGGCTTTTAGCCAGGCTGAGTTTAAATGTTAATTCTGTTGCATTTTTCCTTAGCTTAAAAACAAACTTGTGATTGCAAACTAACAGGTAGAACACTTATTTCAGATTCAAAACCATGGAATTAACAATTACAACATAGGTTACTCTCAGGGACAGGCCACTTAGATTTCAAACATTTGGCTTCAGTTTATACAGGTTTTCAAGTTTATCATGCAGGCTTCTGACAGCTGTCACTCAGGCGGCCGAGGGTACTGCACCCACATTTTGACAGATTCCACAGGCAGGCAACTTTTGCTGTGGATATTTCTTTGATACTTTCAGCTTTTCAGGACATTGTATGTGCATAATGATTTCTTGAACTAAGTGAAATGCAGGACCCAGTAAGAATTCTGGATGTTTGAGGGTGTTTTGTACCAGCATTCTGCAGTTTCAGCAACCAGGAAAAAAAGATTTAAAGAAAGATTTTTGGATTTCCTTTAGCAGAGCACTGCTTTTCCCTCTGTACTCCATTTTCACTTGTTGTGGAGCCCAGTGACATATTTCAGGAGTGAGATCTCTGTTCCACCACTGACAAATGCGTGGTAGATTGGGCCACCTTCTTTTTGTGCTTTGCAGAGCGCGATTTTCAGATGTTTTGATGCGCACAAGGGTTTGCAGCCATTTTGATGTTTCTGGCACCATTAGAACACAGTGATGCCGCATGGCAGAGCAAAAGTGGGTCAAGACATCCCACATCAGAAATTTGAACTCCTTGTTGCTGATGACTCCCGCCTTTTGGGCAAGAGTAGTAATTTTGACAATTTCTTTGCTTATACTGTCAGTGAGATCACCCCTTAATTTGCAATAACATGTGGTGTTCTTGAGTTGTCTCATGATTTCTTGGTTGTATTTGTCAGCATCAAGAACCACAACTCCTCCCCCTTTATCAGCTTGTTTAATTTTAATAGACTAGTCTTCTTTAAGTTTTCTTAGGCATTCACATTACTTTTTAGAAAAATTATAACTGGGGCTATGATGAGAGCCTTGAGAGGAATCATACCTGGTGTTGAAATCTCTAAGTACTACCCTCTCAAAAATGGCTTTTTCATTGGAAACCATGTTAACTGTGGGAGTAAACATGGATTTGCATTTGAAAGGGGTATTTGAATCTCTCTCCGTCTCTTTCATTCATCCGAAAGAAGTCTCTCTCAGTCTGATTTTGAGAAAAAGACTCCGCAATTCGATTTCGTCCTCCATTTTGGTGGAATTTTTCAATGGAACGAATGAAAACCCCTTTTCTAAAATAGATGTTCCCAATTTACTCAACAGTCTATTGGAGATGTTTTAGACTGCCGACGGTATCTCTACCTCCGGTAGGACCATCTCCTGGTTTGGAATAGGTTGTCTAATGGTGGTGGTCCTTGCTCTGACAGGACAGGGAAAGGAATATTGGATCCAAATTGAGCAAGATTAGGTGGGGGACCATAATTCTGATACTGCCAATAAGGGCTACCTAATCTTCCTCTGTTCTGACCCCTATTCCAATTGCGTCCCCTGCCTCGAGACCCTCTAGTGGGGTATGTGCCGCTGCTGTCTGAAGTTGATGTCGGAGAATGTCACTTTTTTCTTATATAACATAGGGCCATGTTGTGAACCATGAGGATCGTACCAGTGGCCTGGTCTTTGGTAGTTCGTACTTAGATAAGGAAAAACCGCTTCTTTAGAAAAAGCTGAAATATATTGCTTTAATTTGTCTATTTTTTTATTTGTTGTTAATTTGACAAATTCATTTGTATGTTTCTCGATAAGTTCAACTTTTTCTTTAATATTGATAATTGTAGAATCCAAAGAGAATGCTGTCTCTGCTTTTGTTTTCCTCAACAAATATGGCACGTTTTAAAGAGCTTTATTAATGGTTAAAAGCATCCAATCTTGGCTGCATTTGATTGCCACACCTGAGAATGCTGCCTTATTTTCATCATCATCTATAAACAGACCAGGCTTATTGCGGACCAAGAGCCCTCGAGGAATTATGTTTTTCTTAAGGTCCTCGGTCAACAAGTGGCTGTGCATTTCAATACGAAATCCTTTCTTCTAAAGTTTTAGGATGGTGTCGCTGGTGACATTCGATGTGTCACCAACAATCTGGGTCCCGTCAATGTTCTCAAAGAAAGAAGGCACAAGGCACGCTAGTGGCTGCAGCTAACTGTTCTTCGGTGAAGAACACAGAGTCAGATGTTACCATATTGGAAAATTCAAGGAGGGAGAGTCTTAAAAGGTTAACCACGTGCAATGTCTGTAGGTTATCAGCTCCAGTGGAGTCTCATAAACCTAAACTAACCCAAGCAACAAATCTGTTGCACTAGTATAGAAAACCAAAGGATGGGTATCCTCTTCATCGTGGACCAAGGGGGCATATGAAATCATAAAAATGAAGCAGCGTGGTTACACGGACAAGTACTGGTATAGAAGAAATTAACTAAGGGATTCAGTGTGGGCATTCCACGTTTTGCACTCACGAGATATGTGTAATCATCTCATTTGTACATCCCAAGATGTTTGCATATCTTATGCCTTATACTCGCCATTCGTGGCTTAGTTGTTAGGGGCGTTATGGCCCTGTATGTACCTTGGGGCATTCACAGTAAGGTGTCATTTGTATTTTGTGATACCATGATCGGCCCTGCATGAGCCAGCGTGTTTGGTTTATTTTGATGGAGGCTTAGAAATCATGTTACATTCCTAATTTTCCTCCAATAGGCTGTCAACTATGCCTTGTTTTTGACGGAGGTTTGACTTCGGCTTCCTTACACTCCATCTCCAGCCACGCTTTATGGGGAGCCACACCAAGATTGGATGTGCCCCTCTTCAAATTCATGGAGGTATGTAGAGTCTTTCTTTGGCTTTCCACAAAATTGCTTCATGGAGCCAATGGCTTTCCACAAAATTGCTTCATGGAGCCAATAAGATGACAGTACATGTCATCAAGTTTACATCTTGCTGTTTTATCCTCTGTAAAACACTGCATTAGCACCTCTTTAAGCAATGCTTTGGTCCCAATCTTTTGGGGTCAATGATAGTCTAACCTTTCATGATGTTGATTCTCATTTCACCATGCAGTGGCTCCTATAAATTGAATTTATCCAGAGCGCTTGTGCCTCCATGGGCTGGCCATTCAACCGCATATGCATTCAAATACCCAGCGTAGTTGAGATGGCAGCTTTGATAGTGATCTCCAACTGCAACAATTCATCCCTACCACTATGTCTCCTGGTCATATTAACCTTCTCAATAATGCCCATTTCTTACTAACCACTCTACGAAACAGCTAATCTCGACCCTCGTGCTCAGCAAACCTGCTACTTCTCAAGTCTAATCCTTGACCTTCCTTTCTACTCGTTGCTTACTCTAGACAAATTCATCAACTTTAATAGCCACATTTTCAGTCCAACTGTATACCTCTTCAAAATTCGGTTTAAACGTCCCTTACTTGCTAACTAAGGAACTCCCTCTACCCTGTCCTCCATCCTCCCTACCTGACCCCTCGGTTCCCTCCAGTGACGCTTAATAATATAATTGTGTATATTTATGTTACTCCTATTAGGTTTGAAGCACGTTTCCCCTTAGGTTAATGTTACCGTTGTAAGTCAGATGTTTCTTATATATGTGTTTTCTGTTTGTTTTGTTTTTAAATGGTCTATATCCACTTTCTTTTCACCCTCATAAACTGTTGCATCAATTGTTATCATCTTTCTGCTATTCTTCAGGCACACTTCAGGCGAATGCCTCCGTCCTCTGTAATTGTGTTATTGTAAGTCATTTTTGATAAAAATTGACACTCCTGCCTGCTCTTCAACGCTATACAAACAAATGTCTGCCATGCTCCCTGCAATACATTAAAGTGCTAGGGTTTGAGGCTGATGATCGGCAATCATTAGGGTAAGAGCCTCATAAATTGGGTGATCAATTGATCACAGTACTCAAAGCCCCCAATTTTTTATTTTTTTATTTTATGTTTTCATACTTTTATGGCTAATTCACAGACCAGGCCATTATTTCTTGAGGAAATGAGATAACGGCCGTTCGGTTGTAATTGCGAAGAATGGCAGCTCAACCTTGAATTCGTGCTCGACCTAGACATGGTTCACGGGAAGAGATTGATTGTGCGAGCAACACAGAAGTGGGGTTTTCATTGACTCTGTATATTCATCTGGGTAAATGGGAAATCGTCCGTACTGCCAATGGAGACTTTCGCCGTGATAACAACAAGGCGGTCTCTTGAGATACAACAGAGACATCGACAAAGGAATTCACAGGAACACCAGAGGGAGACACAATTGGTTGGATTTACCAAGACCATTGATGTGAGGTCCAAGCTTGGGGAACGGCACCAACATTTTTGCACAAAACGGCAACATACTCTGGCCAATTACTGCTTAACAACTATATTCTTGTGGGCCTGGAACATGAAATACATAAGAATCAACATAGTTGACTATTCGATAAAAAGAACTCAATGCACACCAACTTGAGTTATATTCAAAATTGTATTTTTATATCTGTGTGTCCTGATGAGGTGCACTGGTTGGAAATTGTTGAACCAACTAGATGCCCAAAACTCGAGTCAACACACCATAGTTCGTACTGCATTCATGAGTTGGATCTTACTTGGGTTTATATAGAAATATTGTGGCAATTGAATATATTTAAAGAAATTTGACAATATATACCATTTCCAGAATATATGTTGATGCACTTTATTAGATGACAAATATTGTCTAGCATTTAAAGATCTATGGGACAGCCCAGGTGTTCTTATTTTAGAACAGACAATAGATATTGCGGTTGTTTGCACATGTATGAATGATATTGGTTTGAATGAGGATGCAAGGGTATGAGATGAATGGTTTGAGATACGAGGTCACTGGTTGGTGTGGTACTTTTTTACAAGTAGATTTTAATGATTGTTAACTAATGATTTCGCTTTTTTAACACATTTTTATGATGATGATGGCTAGATTATAAAAATAAGAAAATAAATGAAACAAATAAACAATGTCTTTGTCTACATTTACATTCTTCAAGTTGTCCTTAGTTGAAGGGATTGTGTGGTTTTTGTTGTGTGATACACATTATAAACGCTAAGAGGGTTGGTACTTGTCAATTGACAATTGTACCTTTTGTATGGTCCATAATTTCGCGAGGACCAGCTGCTGTACAGAAGGATTTAGCTGGGTGGCACTGTATATTGCATATTGTATGGTTTTAGGCTGTTTACTATAAAGTAACTGTACTTTACTGTGTGAACGCTATATCCTACTGAAATTTGAATGCGTACTGTAATGCATATATATCTGCACCATTGCACCCATTCCAAAAGCATAACTATTGTACAATACAGTAGGTGTAGAAGAGAGCAACATGATATTTACAAAGGTGTTGTACTGTATTGGCCATGTGTCTGAGCCAGCACACCCACGTACATTCAATTAGACCAACTCAACAATGCGGCCAGCTTCCCGACACCCAACAACCCATCCTTCTGGGATTTTGCTCTGGCTAAGTTGTCTCAAGCTAAAACTGGGGTGAAAGGAGGGAAAGAAAGCTTGTCATTGCTATTTACTATTTTTGTAGTTTTATAAAGCACGAGTTAGTCCTGATCCGTGTTTTTTCCCATTATAAATATCCCTACAAAGCATATATCAGGACATAAATCATTGTTTAGGTATTTCATAATGCTTTTTCTTACCAACAGCCCTACAGTAGGCAATGCTGACCTAATGCCATGGCACAGTGTACTGCAACTGATACTGTAGAGCAGGTGATGATAATCGGAATGGTCCAACAGCAGTATTGGTTAGTAAAATCAGAGCAGCAGCTGGACAGGATGGGATTCCACCATCGGCTAAAATAATGATCCCATTGACTCCTATTAGTGGCTGAAGCCTCATCACATTCCTGAAAAATCCCAGTCAAAAATTGGATCCCGCAGCATCTGCACAAGGACAGCAAATACCCAAATACGCACAGTGTGATCACGGGAAAGCATGCAACAGTATTAGCCTTCCATGACTGCTGTATGGAGGTTTCAATACCATTCACTGTCTTTACAGTAGTTCCAACACCCGCCCACCAATGTGTCTCTACCTCAGACCAGCACTTGCCATAAACTAGACTATTAATAATGACATATTTAATAAGGCAAGTAATACATTTATACAGAATCCTGATTGCCACGATAACATGTTTATACTGTACATCAATCCTCCACCCACCCATTGATACTGTAACTCCTTTCCTACAGTACTTCATGAAAGTGCTGCTACTGCTGGAGTCACCAACTACTATATGATGTTTGCAAAAGTGTCAGATTTTATTTTGCTCTTTAGATGACTTGGTAACTGGGTCATTTGCTATTTGCCATGGACAGACAAGGCTGCTTTCTTTTCCTAGTTTCATTTTGGGCCTCATTACAACTCTGGCAGTAGCCGGCTGCTGCCGGAGTTGCATTTATTCTGGCGGACCCGGTAATTGCCCATTTGCGGGTGCCGGAATCAAGGGACTCCCGATGCACCGGCACATTAAGAGTTGTGCCGGTGCATCCAACGTGCTCTGCTCGCGGGTGCCATTACACCCACCAGGAAAAACCTGGCGGGGGAGACGGCACCCACGAGCAGAGCTCATAGTATAGCGGTCCGGGAACTACAGTACCGGCATGCTTACCGGTACCGTAGTTCCTGGACCGCCATGCTTGTAATGAGGCCCTTTATCTTTTTACCAATAACGTATGTAATCTCTTATGTTATTGAGAACAAGTGTAAGGCTACAGTCGGTGATCATGCGCTCAGATATAGATGAAACTATGCATGTCTGCTACTTAGGATGGTGTATCGGTTCCATGTAATAATGTCCCTGCAAATATGTCACCTGGCAAAAAAGTCACCAAAAAATTGCAGTTTTTTGCAGGGACATCATTACATTGAACATGCGTGGGACACCCCTGCAACGCCCAAATCCTTTTTTTCCCAATGGGGAGCAGGGGCCTTCCTATGGACCCCCATCCCCCATTGACTTCCTATATATGGCTACCATATAAAATGTCACCACAAACCTTTTCCCTGCAACATTATGTATGGGGACATTATTACCGGATAACGATGTAACCTGGCGAGCCTCAAACCAGTGGTAATAAGTCAAACTAATCGGATATACACTGAACCCCTAGCGTAATCTAAGTTGTAATCAACCGTCAAATTAGGGTTAATCTTGACGGAAGAGCCGATACGACCAGATTTTTGTAAAGTGCTATGGTGGAGATTTTATTATGGTAGCCTCTGATAGTGGGTATCACTGACGATCCATGTGATACATAGATATACAGTCACATTCCCTAAGTACCTTAATCATACAATAAACTGATGCCACATTAATATCTACGGCAGATTAGACCGTCTATAAATACAATGATTGTAAACACCTGTCACATACATTCAAACTAAACAGACATTTGCTGCATGTATTCCAGCAGCAGTTAAAAATAACTGAAACAGTCCCAGCATGTATCTTTTGCTAGGTACATGTAAACTGGTGTCAATATTTCAAACAGTACATTTTGATGACAGAATATATCAATATTTGAATCCATCAATGTGTACCTATGTTTGTATCTATACACCTGTACCGCTCTTGTGCCAACACGTTTTTCAACCGTGCTATAGGTCTTTATCAAGGATGGGCCAATATTCATATAAATCATAATATTCACAATTCCTGATTTGTAAAAAATATTGAGCTTGAGCAAACACTCCTGTAGGGCAAAAAATAACAGATACAGGTTAAAGTAGGGTGTGTATCAAGCTGGCCGGATAGCACAGTTTCATAATAATAAGAGTTATACTGTTCAAAACCCTTCTTGGTGCTTTGACCCTCTCAACATCTAGACATGGTGTCCATAGACATTAAATCCCAATCACATGCCATTGTGCTACTACGGGTGGGGTTGAGTACTAAATACCTTGGTAATTTAACCCTTTCACCCTCTTACATTGATGCCCATATACTTATGTGTGATTTCCATGCCGTTGGATTTCTTCAATTATCAGTGAGTGTTCAGAAACTGGGTGCACACCGTGATGCCACAACATGCAATTATTGTGACCTGAATTAACTACTAGTGTCTATAATGCTTGATATAAAATAATGTTACAATTGTGTTCTCACCTTATTTAAGGTGAGTTATTTAAAGATTTGATACTGTTTGGGATATTGAACATTGCCCTGGTGGTTGTATTGCTGTCTCCACAAAAGATTTAAAAAATGCACTTAGTTATGCATAACTTCTAAAGTCACTTTCGATTAGTGTATATCAGATGTGTTTGGAGTGAGGGATGGGCAGCATTGTTAATTCGCCCCTCGTGGACCGGTGCCGGCTGCTTCTCCTATAGTGGCTGGCATTTTGGATACCGCGTGTAAATAAAAGGTGTTGTCATGCATCTGATGTCAGAGCGTGGAGCGTCATTGTTTACTTTTTAACGTTCCCATTAGTTAAGCTCCTATGTGACTCAGCAGATGATGTCCTTAGGGTTGGAACACTCCATGTATTGATCTACCTCTGACAAACCGAACTGCGACTCACTTCTCCAGGAACTCAACACCACCCTCACAAACAACATTTACAGTGAAACAATGCACCCTCAAGCCTAAACATTCCTCGCCATGGTATATAACAAACACATCATCAGAACACAAGAAAGGAATTGGCATAAATCTGACCTCATAATGCTCAAGGAATTCTCTGCTACACGTAGTTGACTGATCACCACTGCCAAGGGCAACTACTACCGAAAGATCATAGCCAAGGCCAACACGAAAAGCCGAGGAGAGAATATCCACTGCCATCAACTCTTTCTTTGTGAACAAGATCAGCACGATCCACCAACACACAGATCCAATGCCACAACTGATAGCATACTACACATCCCATCTCGAAAAAAAAAGAAACTACCTGGACAACTTTCAAGACACTTACTAAGTGTAGGATATTTTGCATAAATTTGGGATTTGGTGGTATTTTCGTACCGCCAAAATATGAGCAGTAGTTTGGTGGTAAATTGTCCTTGCATTTAGATTGAGTTTGGCCTCATGTCATTCTAGTGACTATACCTTGTTATATTATATCGGAGAATCTAGTGATATATATTATATGTAGTATTTTGTGGTGGTATGTTGTTTGCGGTATTTAGTGGTGAGCATAGTTTTCTTCCCTACATTATGACCCCATCATAAACAAAACCTTCCTTTCTATTAGAATACCTCCCAGTGGCTATATAGAGAGCCTTGGACCTATGCATACAATGAAACCCAACACTTTTATTTAGAGCACCACCTACAGTTTGTGGCCGGTATCACTGGCTTATCTACACCAGCGATCTATGCACCTGTAGGCATTACTGGCTCATGGACCTCCAGTAATCTATATGTTATATTAGATTCCCTCCAAACAACATGCAAGGAGGGGACACGCGCACGCGCGTGCACACACACGCACAGATACACTCACGCACACACACACACACACACACCCTCGCCCCTCTGCCCCCACCCCCTATTTTAGCACTGCTTATTCGGGTTGTTATTCTATCTGCATGGGCAAATTGACAAATGTACTACCAAAGAGAATTAATCTCCCCTGTGTCTTCATATACAGTCCCAAATGCAAAAATGACACTAACCAATTTGTTTTTATATTCTGATTATATTATATACAAATACATTTCATAATTATCGGTTCTTACCGTGAACATTGCACCATCTTCTGTAACAAAAGAATAAAAAACACAGCAAGCAAGTCTTTTAAAAAACATGAATTGATTTTTAACATTCTAAACCTGATGAAGTAACATGCAGGGGATTTCCTTTGCTATCTTGCCTACACAACATTCTAATTCAGTCATCCACACGACCGTACACAGTGACCTCACTTAACTTATCTGCTTACCAAGAATGTTTGTTTGAAATTCTCCCACATGACCTTGCTTCGCTCGTCTCAGAACGACAGGTCCAGTCAGCGCGAACTACTCCTGCAATCTTAAGTGTCTGGAATGTGCATTGAGAAATTTTCAAGCCAGCGCTCTGTGGCACCATGAACTTCTTTCTTCAGAGCCCAGTCCACACAAACTGCCTTCTCACTGTAAGTTTTCCCATTAGAAAAACTCAGAGCCTTCCCACATTTGACGTGGCATATCTGCAGACACTTTCTTCCAATCATATTAGCAGAAAATGTGTTCTGTTACCACCCTCATGTTCCCGACAATGAGAGCTTCAGAGCATAATAACTGTATCTCTTTTGTTTCCTGTTGCCTTCCTCTCTGCTTTCTGCACTAACACAGAAAGAGACAAAAAAAAAATGCCAGCGCACATTTAAAAACGAATTCCAAAATATGTATTTTCACCTCATTTTGAACATGAGACTACATTATAATGTTAAGGGAGTTAGAGTTAGTGTTTAGTAAATGTTTATTAAAGTTAGTCAGTTATATAAATAATGTAGTCTTCTATGTATGAGGTATTCAAGAGGGAAACAAAATGGTGCACTTTATTCTCTGCAGTTTCACATTGGACTTTTGCTGTGTTATGAATTATGTACCTTGCATGCCACCAGCAACATATTCACATGCTATATTGGCAACACAAAAATGACTATATGTGTGTGCCACATTACCAATGGCAACAACAACAAAAAATCTTCCCTCCTTTTCCGACAATTTAGCAGTACTCAAATCCACAAGTGGAGGAAACCCAAATTTGTGCTTCTCTTTTTCTTTTCATCATAGCAACTCCATAAAATGAACATTTAAATTGTTCATAATAAATCACTGCTCAATCACCATAAAATCAAAATTCATCTCAAATGAGTCCATAAGTTCTTATAAAATATTGTACATGTTTCTTTCCAACTGAAGTGTCCATATAATCAATTGTCTTTGTTCAATTGTGAAATCAATATTTGAAGTCAATAATAAAATAATAAAATAAAACAAATAAATAAAACAAAGAACTAACAAAATTAATTAAAATAATTAAATAAAATAATAAAGTAGTGGCACTCCATCCCCATCCTTCCAGTCACATATGGTATAATCTTCTCCACTCAGAACGCCGCAGAGCCAAGATGTCCTGATCATTGGCTTTTATCATCTGGTTCATTCGGTGCAATTCTTTCATTCTGGCACTCTTAGATGGTTTCCCAGCAAAGTCATCTCTTTTGGTGTTGCTGATACCTTGTCTTCACCTCCATATTTCGGTCCGGAGGCATTACTTGATCTTCATCCCGTGGACTCCATGACTCCATCATCTCTCGTGTCCTCCAGTCCTGCGACCTCCAACCCAAAATGTATATTAGTCGTTCTAAATCAAATAGAAAAGAGACAGATTAAGTACATAGCACAGTACCAATTTCACCCTTTTTACCAACAAATAAAAAATATATAGTCCAAAACAGTTCACCTTTTTTTCTGGTTTCTGAAACTAAGCACATGTTAGAGAGAAAACAAACATATACACAAAACATCATTATACATTAAATATATTTCAACATTGTATTATAATAATTCTATCCGCTTCAGACCCTTTTGTCAATGTTGACCATCTATGGTAAACATCAACCTTTATCTCTCTAATAAAGGACATAACTATTTACTATTATGATGTGGGATATTATGAACACAGTCACTGTGTCTTCCCTTCCATGTTTTCAGGGTACTTAAGCTGTTTCTACTTGCTCAAGTGTCCTGACTTCATGTTTGGGATGACAAGGCTTAATTTGGTTAACATGAACAAACTGCTCTGTTACCGTTTCACCCTCTGTCTTCAATATTTTGTACACCATTGGAGATACCTTATCTACAAAGGCCCTTGCCAGGCCGCCAAAAATTTTGAATTTTTCTGTTTACCTTTTCCAAAATGAAATGTATATACCTGATCCCCTACATTATACTCTTTCACAGATGTCTTTCTATCATAATATGATTGTGCACTGTCAGCAGCCCTTTCCAAATTCCGCTGCACAAAAGCAAATGCATGCTGTAAATGCTTCCTTAGTTCTTCCACATACTCGTGAACTGTAGATGCGCTTACAAGTGTCTGTTCATGTGTGCTGTATAATAAATTTTGTGGTAGTACCATTTTCCTTCCTGTTAACACCTCATGAAGACTGATAACTGTTGCTTTGGCAGGAGTTGATCTGATTGTCATCAAAACCAGGGGTAAAGGTAAATCATAGCTGGAACCTGAGTCTGCTACAAATTTCTTTAATATCTCTACAACGTTCAATATTCCCAGAAGAGGCGGGTCTGTATGCAATATGCAGTTTTCTTTTCACCCCCAGTATCTGCCACACCTTACTCATTAAAACGCTTGTAAAATGACTTCCTCTATCTGATTCTATTCTTTGTGGTAACCCAAATCTTGAAAATATATGATTTACCAGTAATGTAGCTGCGGTTTGTGCACTACAATCTGGTGCAGGAATACGCCCTATCCATTTTGACATCAAACAGACCACGCTCAAAATTTAACAGCTCCCCCTGCTCGACCTTTTTACAGGCCCTACATAGTCCATTTGCAAATCTGACCATGGAAGGGCTTATTGATTGTTTATTTATATAGCGCCTATACACAATGTGTTTCAAAGCGCTTCAAGGAGGGAGGGAACATGGGAAAATACAGTTACATTCAGTTAAAGTCCTTGAAACAATACAGAATGTGAAAAATAACTATCGTAATAGGCCTGTCGACATTTCGGATAGTGCAAGTGCATAGAACAAATAAGGCAAGAGGGAAAGGAGAAGAAGGAGAACAAAGCAAGCAGTAACATTACTATGTCTGACGACA
The DNA here is from genome assembly GCF_040938575.1 of Ambystoma mexicanum. Classification (NCBI taxonomy): domain Eukaryota; kingdom Metazoa; phylum Chordata; class Amphibia; order Caudata; family Ambystomatidae; genus Ambystoma; species Ambystoma mexicanum. The sequence continues at coordinate 409,145,824 of NC_090923.1, read as the reverse complement.
ATTGATATAGTACAGGAGGTATACAAGAGGAGGGGTGGAGGAGCGGGGGGATATGAGTGGGGAGAAGGAGATGAACAAGACACGCTACTGTGCAAATTTGTCAGCAACAAATTTAAAAAGCAGGGGTGGGGGGAGGAGGGAGAAGAGGGGAGGAGGGGAGACAGACAAGCTGCTATCAAAAGTCACGGGAACAGATGATAAGAGTAAGTGCTAAGTGGGGGAAGACTGAGAGGAGGGAGAAATAAAGTGGGATGGGGAGTAGGAAGATGGTAGAAGAATAGGGATTAATGGAGGGGGGAGGGGGCATAAAGGCAGATACGAGGGGCAAGGGGGTACACAGAGCCAAAAAGGGGGGGCAAGGCAGGGGGGGCACACAGACACTCACAAGGGGCATGGGGGCGCATAGGCAATCAAGGGGGGGTAGGGGACACAACAGGTGCTAAGGGGGGAATGGGGCATACAGACACTCACAAGGGGGGCATGGGGCAAACAGACACTCAAGGGGGGACATGGGGCAAACAGACACTCACGGGGGCATGGGGGGCATGGGGGCAAACAGACACTCACGGGGGGACATGGGGCAAACAGACACTCACGTGGGGCATGGGGGCAAACAGACACTCACAGGGGGTTGGGGCAAACAGACACTCATGGGAGGATGGGGCAAACAGACACTGACGGGGGCGATGGGGCAAACAGACACTGATGGGGGCATGGGGACAAACAGACACTCACGGGGGGATGGGGGCAAACAGACACTCACGGGAGGGCATGGGGCAAGCAGAAACTCAGGGGGGGGCATGGGGGAAAACAGACACTCACGGGGGCATGGGAGCAAACAGACACTCACGGGGGGCATGGGGGCAAACAGATACTCACAGGGGGGATGGGGGCAAACAGACACTCACGGGGGGCATGAGGGCAAAAAGACACTCACAGGGGGATGGGGCAAACAGACACTCACGGGTCATGGGGGCAAACAGACACTCACGGGGGGACATGGGGGCAACCAGACACTCACGTGGGGCATGGGGGCAGACAGACACTCACTGGGGGATGGGGCAAACAGACACTCACGGGGGTATGGGGCAAACAGACACTCATGGGGGGCGATGGGGCAAACAGACACTGATGGGGGCATGGGGGCAAACAGACACTCACGGGGGATGGGGCAAACAGACACTCACTGGGGGACATGGGGGCAAACAGACACTCACGTGGGGCATGGGGGCAAACAGACACTCACAGGGCGGCATCGGGGCAAACAGACACTCACGGGGGGATGGGGCAAACAGACACTCATGGGGGGATGGGGCAAACAGACACTGATGGGGCGATGGGGCAAACAGACACTGATGGGGGCATGGGGGCAAACAGACACTCACGGGGGGATGGGGGCAAACAGACACTCACGGAAGGGTATGGGGCAAGCAGAAACTCAAGGGGGGCATGGGGGAAAACAGACACTCACAGGGGGTATGGGGCAAACAGACACTCACGGGGGGGCATGGGGGCAAACAGACACTCAGAGGGGGGATGGGGGCAAACAGACACTCACGGGGGGCATGAGGGCAAACAGACACTCACGGGGGATGGGGCAAACAGACACTCACGGGGGCATGGGGGCAAACAGACACTCACGGGGGGCAAGGGGGCAAACAGACACGGGGGCATGGGGGCAAACAGACACTCACGGGGGGCATGGGGGCAAACAGACACTCAGGGGGGGCATGGGGCAAACACACTCAGGGTATTCATGGGGGCAAACAGACACTCACGGGGGGCATGGGGGTAGACAGACACTCAAGAGGGAGCATGGGGGCAAACAGACACTCAAGGGGGAGCATGGGGGCAAACAGACGCTCGTGGGGGCATGGGGGTAAACAGACACTCATGGGGGGCATGGGGGCAAACAGACACTCAAGGGGGGGCATGGGGGCAAACAGACACTCCCGGGGCATGGGGTCAAACAGACACTCATGGGGGGCATGGGGCCAAACAGACACTCAAGGGGGAGCATGGGGGCAAACAGACACTCACGGGGGGCATGGGGGCAAACAGAAACTCAAGGGGGGCATGGAGGCAAACAGACACCCCCGGGGGGATGGGGGCAAACAGACACTCAAGGGGGGGCGATCCGGCGTACCGTGGTCGACAGAGAGTAGACAGGGGCCTTGGTAGTCCAGGACAGGCTCCCGCCTTGGTTGCCCCGATTGGCCTTTCAAGGCCAGGCAGCCAATGGGGTGGGGGGGGAGTGCGGTCAGGCAGGACCAGGCAAAACAGAGCAGCCAACTTAGCAGGCCTTTAACACAATGAGGCATCAGGAGAAAAGGATGCAAATGAAATGAAAATTCTGATAGAGGATTCTAGGCAGGATAAGGAATATAATGTTCCACAATCCTCAGGCTGCCTTTGCAAAGAATGCATAATTTCAGATGAGATGACGAAATTCACGCTACGAGCACGGTGCACTTCATAAAATTAGTGGGCTTACCCCATCGAAGTGCGTGTGCTGCAAACTTGAATAAAAGCAGGTGAAGAGTTGCATGAGCCCAAGGCAGTGTGGCTCCTTCCACGTTGCTGATGAAGACTGAAGAAGAGAGTGAAGGGTTAATCCTCTTTTCAACAGTGGAGCTCTATGCATTGGTGAAGTGGGTTTAAATTGGGCACACACTAGACATCCCCTAGTATATAATTGAACATTTTAGGACATATGCGGCCAGTAAGCATAATCTTTCAGTATCTCTAATGTTTTTTGTGAACCTATGTGTCCTGCAGTTATTGCATCATGTGCATGGTATAGCATTAGCCCTCTGAATTACAGGGGTACCACCCACTGTATTTGACCTGTTATGGATTCTCTAATCATGAGTCTATCCTGTAGATTCTAATCTGTCTGATTCGTTTTTTATTCTTTAATAGCACCCTCAACTCTTCTTTTCCCGTACAATCATTTTCAGTTAAAGGATTTTGTTTGGGGTCTATCAAATGATTATAATAGATTCCCACAATTGGATCATCTTTTTGTGCCTTAATCAGGTCTTGAACTGGTGCATCATAACTTACTTGCACTACTGGTTGTTCTACCTCTTTTGGAGCTTTAGAGGGTGTAACTGCATCAATCTGTATTTCACCAATTAAGTGTTCAATAGGTAGCAACTCTCCAATCACAGCCCCAATTTTGGCTAAATGATCTGCTTTATCATTTTCCTCCTTATCTTCTCCTGGAGTTTTTAAATGTCCATGAATTTTCCTCCAATATATTGTTAAATCATTCTCTAAAACTAATTTGTCTATGGCCTGTATCATTTTTCCATGTTTTAGTGGCCTTTTATTATATGTAAGCATGCCTCTTGTTTTCCAGACAGGCAAATATTCCACAAAGCTATTTTGTGCATAATCAGAATCAGTCACCAGGACAATTTCACTGAATTTATTATCAACTGCAGTAGTAAATGGCTGCCAATTCCGCTACCTGACTACTCCTAGCCCTAATCCTCATCCCTATACTAGGAATGTCTTCACATTTCAACCAGACATTTCCTATTCCTGATACCAATTGTTTATTACTGTCCTTTTCAATGTGAAAGGCACAACCGTCAACATATACAGTTGGAAAATCCTTGCATGTCTTTTCATCAAAAGATTTATGTGGTGATTGTTCAAACTCCTGCAAGCTAGATTCCACCTCTACTTCATTTGATACATCATGTAGATCTGCCAGTCCTTGAGCAACTGGGCTCCTTTTATTTTGGCCATACCTCACTTCTACAGGAAAGCCTTGCAATGCCAATGTCCATGAAGTAATTCTGGACTGTGCTAGGTTGCCTGACCTAATTCTTTTACTCTCTAAAAACTGTAATGGTTGATGATTTGTCTCAATGATTACCTTTTCTCCCTGAACAATGGAGTGGGAATGCGGTAACGCCCACACAGTGGTCAAAAGGGCCTTTTCACATTCACCGAATTTAATTTCAACTTGAGAAAATGTCTTACTTGCATAAGCAATGGTTTTGTGATTCAAATCATGTTTTTGAGATAACACTGCTGACATACATTGTTCAGTGAAACCTATTTCTATAAAGAAATCCCTGTTTTTTATGGGGTATGCTAAACATGGTGCCTTTATGAGACATTCCTTTAACTTAGCCACTGCCTCAGATTGCTCTTTTTCCCATTTCCAGGGCGTATTCAGCTTCAATAGTTTAGTTAAGGGTTGAGTAATTTCAGCATAATTTTCAATACATTTCCTGTTATATCCCATCATTCCTAATAGACTTTTTAAACCTTTCACATTTCTAGGGTCTTTTAATTTCTGTATGTTCTCCACCTTTTTCTTTTGTGGGTTCAGTCCATGTTCAGTCACGTCATGGCCTAGAAAATTCACCTTTTTCTTGCACCATTGTGCTTTCTGTAAAGATACTTTGCCACCCGCCTTTTGCAATTGGCCAAGAACATGTCTAATTTCATCAAAATGGTTTTTTAAGTTTTCGTTTTTTATCAGGACATCATCCACATAAACTATAGTTCCTCTTTCCGCTGCATCAGGCATAGCCTTTCTCAAAAATATGCCAAATTCACCCCCACTGTTGACATACCCGAATGGTATTCTAGCCCATGCATATTGCGTCTTATCAAATGAAAATGAAAAAAAATCTGAATATCCTCTGCCAGTGGCACACACCAATATCTAGATGTGAGATCTAATATAGTAAACACCTTTGAGCCATGCACCTGAACAAGGCCTTGATCAATGAATGGCAGTGGCCATCTGGACACTGGCACTCTTTTATTTAACTCTCTCAAGTCTGCACACAGACGCCATTGACCATTTGGATTTAACACACCCAATATAGGAGTGTTGGATGTACTATGAATGGGCCTGATAATTCCCCGAGACTCCAAGTTTTTAATTTCTGCCAATGACTCTAAACATGCCAGTGGTAATCTATATTGCTGCACAAATACTGGATTTCTACCACACCCCTCCGGTAATGTGGCAACATGTAAATTAGTTAGGCCGCAATCATATGCATCTTTAGCAAAAACATCTTTAAATTCCATAAATATTTTCCTCAATTAATTTTTATCCTCGTCGCTATCACATGCATCTGCTAATAGAAATCTGCTCCTCTACCATTTTTGAGAATTATTGGAAATCCTTCTGTGGAGGAATCTCTGTGCTTTCTTCCAACTGTGTGGCTGTGTCTCTCTGTAAAGCTGCTACTTTTAAATATTTTGGCATATCAGCCTCCATTTGAATGTGCTGATTTTCTATTTCATTTTAATTTAAGTTAAATACTATACAATTCTTTTGGTGACAGCACACTGTCTCATTTGAATCATAAGGGTACACAGATTGAATTTTAAAGATCCCTTTGGGCTGAGAATCCAGATATTCTGGCAACACACCCTATCTACATATCTCTCAGGTATATTTCCAACTACCATGTTATTGAAATCTGCAGTATAATGGGAGTTGTGTATGGCCATTCCTAATGAAGAATTTTCCTCTAAATGATGCATCAGAATCTTTCATTTGCTGTCCATTCTTGCACTTTAACGTTATTGCAACCTGCTTGGTGAATGCAGGAATAGTAGTATCCTTCTACTAGCTGAGTATCCTTCCTCAGCTGTAATTCAATTGCATATGGGACCAGTTGAGCGCAATGATAAGCCTTTTTTTTGTCTTCAAATTCAGGTGCAGGCCCACCTAGCCGGGACCATATTTTTTGGTTAAGGAAATCTAACACCATACACATTCTGTGCGTGATATCATTGCCCATGTAAATATCATTTTGTGTTCCACTCACTACCCACACATTATGGTAGATGGTTTTCTGCCCAATACTAATCTTCAGCATGCATCTTCCTGTAATTCGGTTTTCCAAGTCTGGATTGTCCAAACCAGAAACATATTGGTTTTTAATTCTAAATTTTGGGATCTCCGCCCTATTATTTTCTGCAGTAATTTCTCATTAATAAATCTACTTTCGTGTTCAAGTGCTAAGGTCGCTTTTATCACCTTAGAATGGTCATTTATACCAATGTGAACCCATGGTTGCTCATCTTCCATGTGTATTTCAGCAAGAGTGGTAATTTTTTTTTTCTGTGTCTGTTTTAGGAATAGTATTCTGTTTGCAATAGAAGCACAATATGTGCTCATCTATTTCAGTTTGCTATTTATTCTTAGGATCCAAATAAATCTGCACAGATTGTTTTTCTTTTTCACTTTGCATTTTATCCTGACACATCAAAATGACAGTAACACCAGGTACACAGCTATTCTGGAGGCATACCTCCACTGCATCATTCATTTTGGCAACTGTGTGGCACTCATTTATACTGCTGTTTTGTGATTTCATTTTCTTAGGTCTCAATGGTTTTTTGGTTAAGGACCCCAGTACTCTATTCACCCCATCTATGAGAGGAGACAATCTTTTCAAGCAATCTGTTCCCATTAGGAATGGAATTTCACAAATGGATGTGATCAATACTTCCTGTTTCATCCTATATTTTCCTATTTGTATGTCAACCTCAGTGACACCCACAATAGGTACCTCCTCGCCGTTAAAATTATGCACTGGACCTTCACCTTGCCTCACTGTGATCTGGTTCTGTGGAGATCTCCCTTCATTGATACTTTTTACCAACTCTTTGAAAATAATTGTGGCCCGTGTCAATCATTGCAAACGTATTGCATTTCTCTTCCACAGTGACAGGGGCATAATACCTGTCTTCAGCTTCCTCTAATACACACAAAAAGTGCAAATTCTTACTGATTTCAGGACTCAACTTCTCAGACCTTTTTCACTTTTGGCTAAGCACATTGGTAAATGAAAGGACATTTTTCCCTCCTTTTTGTCCATTTTCGTTTGAGAAACCTTGCTCTTATATACATGGTATATAACACACAAATCATCAGAAAACAAGAAAGGAATTGGCATAAATCTGACCTCATAATGCTCAAGGAATTCTGTGCTACACATAGTTGACTGATCACCACTGCCAAGGGCACCTACTACCGAAAGATAATAGCCAAGGCCAACAGAAGAAGCAGAGGAAAGAATATCCACTGCCATCAACTCTTTCTTTGTGAACAAGATCAGCATGATCCACCAACACACAGATCCAATGCCACAACTGATGGCATACTACACATCCCATCTCAAGAAAAAAAGAAACTACCTGGACATCTTGCAAGACACTAAGTAAGTCTCCACTACCAATCTAGCATCACTCAAGCTCACATCATAGCCAGCAATTTCCTCCCTGCCTCTGTACTTAAGACCCTTCCGACTGAAACACTCCTCAATTATCTGACATTCGTCAACAGCTCCCTAATTCAAAGCACCTTCCTCTTGACCCTCAAGACCGGACAAATCATCCTGCTTATCAAGAAACCAACACTGGACCCTGACAATCTCAGCAACTACTGTCCCATCACCCATCTTTCCTTCCAAGGTAAGATCCTTGTGAAAGCAGTAGCCACACACCTCCTCCAACACATCAAAGCCAATAAACTCGGGCAATCCTACTATTCTGGCTTCAGACCCAGATGCCGCACAGAATCAGCTTCCATCAAGGTGATCGACAATGCACGTAACATCATTGATTATGGCCATCCTTGCGTACTGGATCTCCTTGACCTTGACTTCTTAGCAGCATTTGACACAGTAGCCCACCAGACACTCACCAACAATCTACATCGTCACATGGGGATTAACAAGAACACCCTGAGTTGGCTACATTGCTATTCGCCAACAGTCTGTACAAATGAATTCATTCAGATCACTTATTCTATCAAACACATGTGGAGCCCCACAAGGAACCATCCTGTCCCTGTGATCTTCAATGGTTACATGGACCTGCTCCGAACCCTCCTTGATCCACACAATATCCACATCAACAAATATGCTGATGACACCCAGAGAAGGATTTGATCCACAACTCACAGACTCAGCAAAATCCTTAGGCTTCTCCATTGGCAGCAATCTGTCCTTCCGTAAAACACATATCCAAGAAGGCCCAAAAGGCCTGGCTGAGAATCTGTTCCCTTCAAAAAATCAAACCCTTCATCCCGTTGCAGGGATGAAGGGACTTTTGGACCGTCGTGCAGGCCCTTGTGGTCTCGTACATCGATGGGGGAAATGCTCTCCTGACAGAGCTCCAAGCTGCTCACTTTGCTCCCCTAAATGCAATCGACCATGGGAGCATGGAAATTTGACCGAATCACCCCCATTGTAAGTAAACAACATTAGCTTTCACTCAAAGCCAGGATACTGTTCAAGACTGCATGTATCATCTACAAAGCAGTCACAAGTAGCACACCAGCGTACCTGGTGGCTAAGCTTAACATATCTGTTGGCACTCGCTCCTTGCACATCAAATTGACCAACCCGCTTGAATTACATCTCGTCGGCAAAGAGAGGACCCGAAAACAATCCTTCTCTGGTCATGCATCCTTGCTCTGGAATGCAATCCCAGTGTCAGCTCGGAATGTTCCACCAATTCTCCAACTTCACAAATTTCTCAAAACATGGCTCTTTCAACAACACCTCAATAACAACTTATTATTATTATTAACACTTGACCGAGGACTAATTCCAATGGATGCACATGCCGACGCACAGTACTGCGCTACTGTTAAAAGATGCCAAACCAGATGCCAGCTACCCACGCTCTGCTGTTCTCAAGCCAGGTCCTTACTTTAAACAATAAAATAAAAAATCAGTGAGTGAGTTTTCAGCTTAGTTGGATGAGTTAGAAAGCAGTCAGAGCAGTCAGAGTCAGTGAGCAGTGAGCAGTCTGAAACCCTTAAAACTGTATAAGGAATTTGAATTGACTTTGAAAACATGATTACAGTTTTTGAAATTGTTATATTCACACACAGTTTGAAATACTATTCTCAACTTTGTGGGACATTTTGAATTAACATGATTGTGACTGCTTTCAAGAAACAGAGGGCAAGGGTTGTTAAGCTCTGTTACCGCGCCCTTATGTGTTAAGAAATAGACCAGGAGCAAACTCCATACTTGTTGCTAATCGAAGAGCAGCATACCTAAGAACGGGTAAAAAGTGCGACCAGTCCGCTCTTAGGCCACTCTAAATCAATTGCCCGACTCTTCGGGTAATCGGCTGAAACAAATGTTGCAATTCTGAAAGCACCAACATCTGGCAAAAACGGCAGGATTACATGTTTCTTTCCAAGAATATGCTACAAAGAGAAATAATGTGATTCGGTCTTCGCCTGTTACATATACTACAGGTCCTCCCTCTACAACTGCTGGCTCCGACAACAATAATTCATTATTAAATCTGTATTTGGGGCTCCAGACTGAAACTCTGAAGGTAAAGCCTTCGGCTGGTTCTATGACAAATCTAGCAGACCTTTCACACATTCCTGGTACTAACCTTTCAACTACCCCTGATTTAGTTGGAATTGATGCCGATTAACAGAAGTAGCTGACCTAAGCAGCTGCTCCTTCATTTGTACAATTGGTGATTCTGCCAGAGAACACGATAATCTAGCTCAGTCTGCCAGCCTAGATGCTTCATCGGCTACGGCAGATGCAATCTTCGGAATGGTGTCCACTTTAGTACATGATCAGCAAGCCAAGAAGGAAATGCTTGCACATGTTGTTGATATCATCTTAACGAATAGTGCTTCATCCTGCAATTGGAATGTTCAGGAGAGTGAAGGAGATGAGTCCTTAACATCACAGGACTCTCATGATTTAGAAATACTTCATGATATACTGAGAACATTAAAGTCTATACCTCAGGCAAGTCGGTTAAATGTTCAGGTATAGCCCATTACCACATCTGCAATCTCTTCCATTACTATAAATGTCCCTTCAGCTTCATAGTAGATGGAAATGTAAACCACAGCATGTTCAAAAAAGCAGGCCAGTACAAAGCAGAGAAACAAGAAAATGAAAAAGAAAAAAAAAAATTGGTGAATGAGATTCCAGCCAGCAGGAAAAATGCAGCTGCTTCGACTGACATGGGAAACAGAAGTATTGTTTGTGTGTAAACAGAAACGGTCCCTACAATTGAACTTTTATGGCACATCAGATAAATGGCTCCAGGTCCCTCAAGCTAAGGCAGTACTAACTGGTCCCAGAAAAACTCACATTATGGAGTGGATACACAGGGAGCGGGTACCCTTTTATTTGAGCGCGTAAGGAATATGGCAGTGATGCATAAACAGATGTTTTGTGTGGACGATCAACTTTCTGGTTTTTCACATGCAACCCAGTATTGTTCTAATTATGCAGATATACAATCTTCTGGCATGGAATCCATATTTCCTGCACATTCTAATCATTCCTCCAATATGACTACTAAAGTACATAAGGGAAATTTGCTGGGCAAACAAGTGAGAGTGCCCAGCCAGTCCTATTCTGAATCGTTCTTGGATCATATGGATGTTACACTTGATTCCCGAATTGTCTATAATATCTTCAAATGATATTGAAAAAGTGGTTTTACCAAGTATAGACAGTTGTTTCAATTGGACTATAGCTACATTTATCTACCCAGTTATTTTACAAAATATTTGTCTTTTTGCACCTGCCTTTCTGGAATTTGAATTCTTGACTGAAATTCTCAGTGCAGTTGGTGGTTCTACAGAATTAAATTGGATTTCTTCATCTGAAAAGCCCCAACAATCACTCTCAATGCAGGTTGTGCCAACATATGATAACCGCAAGGGTTGGTAGCCCTGTTAAATCTTGGGTTTCACTGACAGATCTTAGTATCACCATTGATTTCAAGAGGACACAAACCCTCTGTTGTTTTTGTCCTGGAATTCACAAGGGTATAATTATTTCTTAGATCATAAAGAAAGAACAGATTATTCTTGTCATCTTCTATTTATTCCTGCAGGTGATGTCGTTGAGACATGATTTGACTGTAGATAATGTTGTGTCATTTTCTCAGAAGATGCAGGGTGGAGACATTGGCCTCCCGAGAGGTGGCCTTTGTGAAGGAGCTAGGATAGACTTGAGTTTGAAACGTTATCCTTTAAATGGCAATGATGACCCAATCTTCTGCTGTGGAACGGTTGACTGTCTATTACAGGTTTATGCTAAAACTTTGCTGATTACGTTATATGATACCCCAGATGAATTCTTTACCCTAGTGTTAGGCAGAATCACATGCAGTACCCTTTGGGAACACTACATGCAATTAAGACTACAAGTGTCAGTACAATTTCACCTTTGGTACAAGCCTGTACTACACAGTAATGTGGTAGCAGTGGCTGAGCAGCCAGACTTATCTCAAGAGTTGAGTGAGCAGTAGAACGAGTTACACATAGTGCCAACAAATACAGTGATTCAAATAAACACTTACTCAAAGATTCTTGGTAAAATAATATACATTTATTTACACAGTCAGTTTGAAAACATTACACTAGCAAGAGCAGCTCAATATCACACACTAACATACTACAAATACACAACCAATAAGTTACTAAACAAGTTCAGCTCCCCTGAAGTGGGAGCAAAATGGCACCTCAGATACTTAGTAAAGGGGAATAAATACAAGGTTACAAGAATAAACAGCCCAAATACTTTCACAGGCAGGGAAAAGAGTTTCAGTAAACTACATCCAGCAATTCAGTTCATAGGCCTGAGCTAAAGTCAATGGTTCAGAGTCTTTGTACAGTTCTGGTAGTAAACGGTTAAGTCTTTGCCACAGAGTTTAGAAGAAATTGGCTAGGCGAAAAGTATGACAAATATTTAGGGAAGGACAAGCCTTCGAAGTTGGGAAAGTTCCAGCACTTTTGCGATGGCTGAAAATATTTCCAGACCGCATTTGCACAGTACCTTGTAAGTGAAGATCTGTAGCTGAGGCACTTGATCTTGGCAGTTCGAGCAGATCTCGCTGTTCCTGAGCTTCAGTCGGGGGGACAAGAAGGAGGATGTCGGGAGGTTCCTACACTGCCCAGGGATGAGGCCACAAGCTTAGCAAAATGTCGGTGTAAGGTGTGAATGCCTTAAAGTCCACAAACTGGTATCCTTCCCACTGGCTATCCGGTTTTCCACAGCACTCTGCAGAAAATTCGACCAGGAGGGGACGGTGTCCAGGCGGCTTACGAGTTGGTTTTTCCCACCAAACTCAAGGGAAGAGGTTAACCTTGAAGGGCTTCTCTGTCAATGGAGTTTCAGGAAATTCAGACCTGCAGCAGGGTTTGCCTGGTCATCCAGGAGTTGCAGCAGTCCTCTTCCTTCAGCTCGTCTTCGGTTCTTTCGTTCCAGTGGTCGACTCTGCTTTCCAAGTTCCAGAGACCTGCTTTTAAACAGTTTTCCCCCATTCATTCCAGCCTGGCCCTGAGCAAATAATTATTCAGAGCAAAACGGACACCATTCATGGTGCACCCATTTTTGATACAGAGGAGATCATTGGAAAGATTTATAAATTAAAGTCATCGAGGGGCCCAGGGTCAGATGGCTTGGCATATGTCTACAAAGATAATCCTGAATTTTGGTGGAAATTGTGAGTGTGCAGTACCAGAGAATTATAAGTACTGCTGAAATCCCTGTTAGTTGGAGTACCTCTATATTAATACCATTACAAAAAAGGGAAATCTCGCGGTACCCTCTAATTTCCGCTAACTGGCCATGTTCGACATGAGCAGTAAGATATTTGCTTCACTATTATTCCAGCAACTGTCTACATGGGCAGAATCCTTGGCTATAATTATATGGAAACAAATTGGATTCTGAAAATGTTTTAGTATTTTATTCGGACTATGGGCAATGCATCTATTAAGAGATGATGTGAGATCGGCCACCGGGACACCATTATATTATAATTCTTCTTTTGTAATGCGCTTAATACCGGAGACCCGTTTCTAAGTCTGAGACCGGGATTCAAACCTGTGTTGCTATGCGTTGTCTTGCTTCCAAGACAAACGCATTGCCCCTGAGATATGCTCCCTGCTATATACATCTGCTATATAGATTACTCCTCTGCCTTCGATTGTGTCGACAAAGCAACAGTGTGGTATAAGCTCTATGAATGGGGAATAGATCCAACATTGTTGTAATATCTGAAACTGTTATACAGCAACACAGCAGTACAAGTTAGAACTTCTTTACAAGGCACATTGACTCAACCGATAAACACTAACATTTGTTTGAAACAAGGCTGCTTGCTTGCTCTGCTTCTCTATAACCTTTACGTGTCTGATCTGGAAGAACATTCATTGACATGTAATTTGCATCCACCTAGACTAGCTGGAGTTCCCATATCCTGGATTTGTTACGCGGATGACACTATCCTTATGGATTTGACTCCAACAGTACTTCAACATTCTATCAATACACCTCAGGATTATGCTTCTACTAATGGCCTTAAGATAAACTTGGCCAAAACTAAGACCATGGTGATGAGTAGACAAAAAACGAGAGTCAAGCCATATGTTTGCTATATCAAAGAGGGTAAGCTACAGTCCGTTGCAACCTATATCTATTTGGGCAAAGCAATTAATACAAATCTGACAGTACATTACTATTGGGAATACCTCTATGCAAGACTTATTCCCAAATGGAAATTGATAAACAGATATCAATTCTCAATGTGGCAATTTAATGGAAGGCAAACTAGAAGCTTACAAACGAGGACTCATACCAAGTATCATGTAGGTCTCGATCTGCCAGACATATATCTTGGCTGGGTGACCTCCAACTCAGTCCATGTAGAGGTATTATGCCTCGAACTTTGGATACCCTCTTTGATGTCACTTTGGAAGATAGCCATCTGTAAGTTTCTTGGTAAGATCAAGTTTGAGGACGACAAGGTTAACACTATGCTGGTGTTGTTTGCTAAACATACTTTGTATAGACCTAGAAATGCTGCACAGTTAGATCTAGTCAACACTGTGGAGTCGCATTTATGGGACATCTAACTCGCATTTCCCTCTGAATCTAATCTGGGTGTTTTTTTGCAAGGACCCCGTACATAAAACTAAGACCTAGGATAGAATAACTGCCATAGAAAAATTGTCTGTAATGAAAGGATATGCAGTTTATTCGACTCAGGCCCATCATATTGAGCAACCACGGAATTACTTGTTAAAATTGAGCAACCGCTCCTTAATCCGGTTTGTTTTTACTTACGTATGAATATTTTACTAGTATGTGCATGTGTGGGAGCTTGGTTACAAATTCCTCCTGAGGAAAGAATGTGCCGCTTAAGTAAAGCCAAAAAAAATACGGCAAGACACATATTGACTTGCTGTAATAGTCTCAGAGAAGAATACTAACGTGGCTATGCAACATTTTGTCATAGGCTTGATAATGTGAAATTGACACAGTTTAGGGCTATGATATATTCAGCTGATTCAATAGTCAATGCAGGGGTGGCCCATTATGTTTGGAAAGCAGCATTGTTAAAACTGATGACTGAATAATTATGAAAATTGGGTGGATATGTACTTCATTGATGGTGATTTTACAATTGTATAACTTTTGGTATAAATCTATGTTGATGGATATGGATTTGCATTTTATGTGAACATTGATTTATATCATGCATTTGTTTTGTATGTAGTGCAAAAGGCCATTTATTAGCCAGACAAACTTACTAAATAGAAATACAAAATACATTTTAAAAATCAAAAACTTTAAATTTATCTCAAGATATCCTTCATTGAAGACATCCACAGGCTAAAGCCTGGACTCACATTGATCCAGTCATGCATGTCCAGTGCTTACCTGAAGCTCAACCCCTCCAAGACTGAATTCCTACTGCTGAACAACAACATAGAACACCCTGACATCCAGATCCGGCTTTTTGCTATGAACCTCGAGGGCTTCACACCCCAGCTGGCCACCTGCGCTACGTCCCTTGGGTTCCACATCGACAGACAACTCACCTTCAAACAGCACATAGCAAGGAAGACACAAATGGCTTTGTACCAACTTTCTCTCATGCGGAAAGTCAATCTCTTCATCCCAGAGAACAAATTTAGATCCACTGTCCACGCCTTGGTCCTCTCCCATCTGGATGGTTGCAGCAACCTTTTGGAAGGCCTTCCAGTGACTACCCTGGTACCCATGAGATGTGCCGCAAATTCAACCACATCACCCTGACCCACAGCGAACTGCATTTTCTTCCACTGAAAGCCCGATCATCTACAAATCCTGTGGATTCATCTATAAGGCTGTCACCCTGAAGTCCACAAATGACCAGCCTTCCAAAACGTGCAACTCTTGGTACGACTCTGATCCGGCTGCCCTTAAACGCAAGTGTAGGGCAGCTGAGTGGAAATGGAATGCGTCTGGCGGACCCTCTGACAAACTGGCCTGGCGCCTCCTTCAAAGGCAATATCGACTCTGCATCCACACTAAGAAAAGAGTTTTTATTCAAGCCTGAATCTTCGCGGCATCAAGCAACATGGCCAAACTTTTCAAAGTCTGTAAGGAACTGGCCAATCCTGTAGCAGCCTCCTCTTCTGTCACAACCACCTAGGACCTTTGCTCAGCCCCAGCTGCACACTTCACCGCAAAAAACCATGACATTCTTTCCTCTCTCACTTCCACACCACATCATACACCAACACCCCTGGAGCCTCCCTTGGCCCCTGCACCACTTCACCTATCCTCTATCACTCCCATCACACCTGGTGAGGTTGCCAGACAAGTCCAGTCCATGGAGCCTCCCTTGGCCCCTGCACCACTTCACCTATCCTCTATCACTCCCATCACACCTGGTGAGGTTGCCAGACAAGTCCAGTCCATGAAGGCCTCATCCAAACAGGTAGACCCCTGCCCCTCCAAAACCATTAAAGACAACATTGACTCTCTCACTCCAGCCTTGGCTGATCTCTGCAATCTCTCTTTTGACACTGGAGTTTTCCCAACTTCCCATAAGCACTCCCTTGTGAGCCCCTCTGCTTAAGAAACCTTCTGCCGACCTCTCCATTCTGGCAAACTACTGCCCCATCTCTATCACCCCTTTCCTGGGCAAGCTCCTGTAGAAGCTGGCTATTTCTCAGCTCATCCTCCACACTGAATCTGCTGGTTGCCTCCAGGGCCATCAGTCTGGCTTCAGAGCATCCAGAGGCACAGAAACTGCTCTTATGAACACCCGTGAAGACCTGCTCTCAAATCTTGACACTAACACTCCCTCTGTCCTCATTCTTCTTAACCTCTCTTCTGCCTTTCACGCAGTAAACCACACCATCCTGATTGCACATCTCCGTGACACCCTGGAAATCACAGGTCAGGCTCTGGCGTGGTTATCCTCGTTCGTTTCTGACCGCCCATCCCAGGTGGACCTTGGGCCCTTTCTCTAAATTATCACTCTTTCAACCTGTGGCGTTCCCCATGGTTCTAACCTATCCCACTGGTTCTTCAACATCTACATGGCTGCCCTGGCATGTGTGATTGCCAGTTTCACCTCTAACGTCCGGTGTTATGCGGATTACATGCTACTCTCCTTCAGGCTAGAATCAGCCACCTCCTCTACCTCGCTCATATCTGACTGTCTGTCCGCAATTCAGTCATGGTGTGCTGCAAACATCCTCTGCCTCAATGCTACTAAGACTGAGATCGTTCGAATTGGGGGTCCTGCTCCCGCTTTCCCACTATCACTCTGGCCGGCCGCCCTTGTTCCTGCACCCGCACCCACCTGCAAGGCAAAAAACCTTGGAGTCTTCTTTGACTCCCCTCTCTCCTTCTCCACTCACATCTTGGACATCTCTAACAAGTACAACTACCAGCTGCACCTCCTCAGAGGTACTCTTCCATTTCTCACCTTTGCCCAGAGGCTCACTGTCTCCAGAGCCCTGGTTCTCTCAAAGCTGGACTACTGCAACAGACTCTTTCCCAACCTCCCTGCCTCTGCTTTGCACCCTCAGCAACTCATCCACAACAGAACCGCAAGACTTATCCTCGGCCTCAAGCCCAGGGACCACATCTCTCTGGCACTGAAATCCTTCCACTGGCTCCCAGTGACTGCAAGGATCAGGTTCAAGACCTTCTGCATTGTCCACAAGGCTTTTTGGGGCCGGAGCCCTCCGCTCATCTACCTCCTATCTTCTGCGAGTGAGCTGATTCTGTAAGCAGAGATTTGGAGGGCAACTTTAGCCTCAGCATAGTCATCCCCCTGGAATAGCCTCCCTGCCATCCTCTGTCTTGAGCCTGATCTCCTTAAGTTCCGGAAACACCTTAAGACATTCCTCTTCTCTGCTTCCTTCTCTCTCCCTATCCCTCTCTCCCTACTTTTTCCACACAGCATGCCGACTGGCCACCAGGTGTACCTCAGAGTCTCAAAAGCCCCCGCCACCCTCGCCAGTCTTCTAGCACTTGCCTCAGGACCTGCACTTACCTCATTGCCACTGCACTTGGTGAATGGCCCATTGAGAATGACATCTCAGCACTTACCCAGTTCTGACTAACTGGGCGCATCTGGATTTCCCCCCTGCATTTGTCCTTCCACCACACCCCCTCTCCTTTACCGTCTGTGCACTTGCATGATCTGAACGTACCATGCCTTGAAGATTGTCTATCTTTTCCTCCCTGTCTCCCCTCCTGCATGGTGACACCTCTATGCTCTTGGAAAACTGCAGAATCGTCGTCAGACCTATTTGCTGTTATCTACACAGTAATTGTATCATATGAACTTACTCGGCCTGGGAAGACTGGTATTGTTCAGAAACTCAAGGGCCCTGAATGACTGTTGTTTTTCTCCCCTTGTTCCCTCCCTCCTTGAGGGCTTTGAAACACTGGCCTTATGTATATGCGCCTTACAAATAAACATTCCCATTCCATACCATACCACATTGAGAAACTCTGCATATCTGAAGGCCTGCGATCCACAAGTAAGGACATCTGCAGACTTGGTGCAGGAAGGAACGTTCCAGGTGACAGGCCTTCTCTGTCTACGCCCCAGGGCTCTGCATCCTCCTCCCTATCAACATCAGACTTTCCCCACCACTTCTACAGTTCATGAAAGAGCACAAGGCCTTCTTCACCTCCCACTCCCCACCCTACCGGAAACTGTTTCTTCCCCTTGTTGCTTGTAGGTCCCTTTCTGCCAAGTGCCCACCTTCTCCTGTTGTTAGCTCCCCACTCCCTTTTCCTCTGCTTCCCTCACTGTGTTTTTCACCCTGTGATTGTAAAGTGATCCGAAGCTATGTCGGCGCTAAAAAAATAACATAATATCAATTATAATAATGATAATTATAAAAACCCCATATTATTTATGGTGATGGCATTGTTTTGTTGGCATGAACACCTAAATCCCAACTAATTCTTAGAGATATTTATACTAACTATATGAAGAACATGGGGCTGAAAGGTCAGGCTCACGTATCTGCAGCAATGACCTCACATGCACTAGAAGGAATAAAATCCCCAGAAGGTTTAGTACAGCTTATTTACTTATTGCATCTGTGCAAACCTTTGATTATTTAGGGATGACCTTTAATCAAAATCTACCTAACTCTGGTCATCTTGATAAACAGATTACTAGAATGAAGCGATCCATAGGGGATATCCTTCAGTAAATAAAAGGAGTGTCAACCAGTGGGTACATTTTGAGGCTGAGGCTTGCTCAATGGCACTATATGGTGCACCAGTCTGAAAATATATCAAAAGCCATATTTTGCAGTTTGAACAGAATAATTTTCGTAAACGGTTACTGGGTCTACTACAGTCAGTGCCAAATTTATTTTGTCATACGCAACTGAACTTCAGCAAAATATCTCATCACATCCCCTGGCTCTCATATATGAAAAGGGAACTACACGCTGTGAATGCGTAATGTCCTTTTGAGAATTATTCCTAGTTTAAGCACTTTGGTTAAGACTAGCAGGTATACCCGTTCTTCGCACAGTAATTCCTAGGGCTGAAGTGTGTAAGCTTGAAGTGCCATACCCGTCGGTGTACGGCTGAAGCATGTAAGCTTTATACTGTTGAGATGGTACACATTCATCAACTTCCCTGGGAAATGAAGTTCCTGTAAATATCATGAGAGATTTGCCGCAATGTGAAGGACAACGTCATTGCGGACACTATTGAAGAAACATGCACCGTTTCCTGTCACCTGCATTACTACAAAAGCACCGTTTTGTGTCACCTGCATGATTTCAAAAGTGAGTGCCGCTAATGTTAGCTGATAGTGTGAAAAGTTTAGGAACAATGAACTGCTGATGTTTTCATGAACTGCTGAACTTTAGGAAAAATGAACATAGAACTAAGCCATAACTATGGCGTAAACAGCCATATGGCAGGGGTAAGCATTGCAGACTGCTTAAAAAAATGTACACAAGGTACCCACATGCCAAATATCAGGTGTGTAGCATGTTGGGAAGTATGCTGAACATTTCAAGCAGAGACACACACATATCCAAGCATTGCAGACCGCATAAATTAGAAAATGTGCATTTTATACGTTTTACATTGTCTACACCATGAAACCAACCCATGTTCCAAATTTCAGCTTTGTAGCATGTGGGAAGTATGCTGAACATTTCGAACAGACACACAAACATATCGACTAATTTCCCTTTTTTATGTATAGAGATAGAAAATAGATAGCTATAGATATGGGTTGGAAAAACTTAGACGCCTTTAGTGAATAGGCTTACTATATATCTGTGGACAAGAATTTTGGAAAATGTCTAACAGGTTCCATGCTATGATTAATAGTCCACCATGCTGCCAATTGTATTTCAAATGGTCCACTTATACTAAGCTTCACGTACTAATAATACAGCTACATTTTAAAAGTCTGCCTTTAAGTGCAGTGATGGCAAAATGGCGTGGCATTAAGTCAAGTAGCAGTCTGGCTGTTGTCCATTTTACCCGACAGCAATTGAAGCTAATGTGTTTCTTTTCTTTTGTCGACAATATCTAAGAAGGAGACAGCTTTGATTCCTATTTATAAAGAGTTTAGATGTGCCCAATGTCTTCCTGTTTTTTCTATTTCTGTTACTAGCCTCAATTACTGGTTGCAGGTGGGCACTTTTATATGTTGTAAGGTCGGCTCTTAAAATTCGTAACCAATTGAAATCTCAACGTGGGTATTGCTGATTATGTATTCCAACAAATTATTTGATAGATGTATGTTCTTAGATAATTAAATTACATTATTTTAAATATCCCATACGATTTTGCATGGTTGATCCTTTTAATGCTTTATGTCGGTATTGTAAGCGCCGACATAAAGTTTAATGAAACTGAATAGACGTTCAAGAGAATCTGGGGTTGAATTTGGTTACTTTTCTGAAAACTTTGGTTCATCACTGCTCAATTGTACCTCACAATTAGCCTCTGAAGGGCCTATGTGGGCCAATTTCGACTTTGAAAGTCAGTGATGCTTTGACATGCTCACCATTGCAAGAACGTTGCTCCTTCCACAGTTATGACAGCTGAGAATTGGATGAATAAGCCTCAAGATGAGCACTGGAAGTTTCTATGCCAGGCACTGGTTCACTCGTAATATTTAGAGGAAATTGGGATTCATCAACCCAGCAACCCAACCCCAAGAAGTGCACCCTGGCCAGAGCACCAATGTTTACTGTATGTGACTGTACTGTACAGTATGTCTCTCTATATAATATATCACTCTCTTTTATGAATAGGAGATTTGGTTGTAACTGGATGAATCTTAACTCAATACTGGCCAAAACATCTAGAGTATAGGTATTAACAGTGTGCAGTTTCTCTCCTTGGACTGTACATTAGGCTTACATTCTCGTAACCTTTGGATTTTTTCAGAGCATGGGGATGGGCCAAAGCCTCGCTTTTACTGCACTAAGTTGCCTTCATGACTGACCCCAAACACATGCCGCAGCTGGCCTCAGACCTGGCTGAGTTCAGAAGGATGTTCAGAATTCTGAGAAGACAAGAAGACAAGTTTACATAATTAAGACTGCATAGATATGGCAGTGAAGAGCACAGGGGGTTTGTAATCACCATACAGTTGGATGTAGTCAAGGAGCATCATGGGGTTATATTGACTTCCACCCTGATCTTATACGTGAGACAGGTCCCTTACCTCTCCTTCTCGATAGACCCCAGTTCAACCTTGCTCAACACAGTACCCCACTTGTTCCAGACCGATCCCCATATCACAATTGGCCACCACCATCCCTCCATTGACTCCAGCCCCCACTCTACCCAAAGCCCTCCACTTCAGCCCTCCCCCTTGACATGTGTCAGTTCCCATATCTGCAGCATCCCTTGCTTGTCCATTTTGACCCTAACACTGTTATTTACCAAACTCCTAATTCTCCCTGAGTTGACACTTACCCCCTCATCCAAACACACAACGGTCCCTCCCTCATTTACTCTTCACCTACAGTTTTAGCCAGGCAATTCCCCTGCTTGCACACCATGGACATAATACCCCCAGTGTCACCCGACATGCTGACCAAATTGGCTAGACCAATACTGAACCATGGCCCACTCTCTGGTAACCATTGCTATAAATGAGTCTAACGTTATATGATTACACTTATTTGGCAGTGCCTGCCACCACCCCCCAAAAAAATTGTTCATAACTCATTAGACCACCCCTTGATTTCTGATCCAACTTGAGGTGCTGCGTAGGAGTATCACTAATCTATAGTATATTCAGTGCTTCACGTTTCTTGCTGCTAAATAATTCTGAAATAAAGTACCATTGTCTATTTCTTCATTTAAGCATACACTTTTTATTTGGGGTAGCACTATCAGAGGAGACAATGAGACAGCAGCACAGGTACATGGAATGTACTTTAGATTAGCACCACAGGGCACATTAACCAAAAACACTACTCCATTTACATGTTTGTTGCTCCGCCATTCAGCTCAAACATGACACGGAGGACCTTACGCGCCTAAAAACACTTGTGTACAGGCGCGTTATAAATGTCATATCATATCATCATTTGGTGTACAGTTCACTGGCAGGTGTCTGGATCTTGATCCAAAACGAAGTAAATCCCGTCAATCAGTTCTGCCTAATTGGTTTTGATGAATGTAACACTATGAACAGAATTAGACATTACTACTGTAATAGACCAAGGACAAAACAAAAGGCAAAGGAAACAGATAACTTAAGACGCTAACATTAACCTATAGAGTAGGGGTTTCAATCTGCCCAGGAATGATGTACAAATATATCAAATTACACCTGAATTAAGTTAAGACTACACACCTATACGTTTGAAAGCTTAATACAAAGGGTTTTCTGGTTAGCAGACCAACCTTTCTTGGATGGAAATACCCACATCACTTTATTAATGATTACAAATAAAATAAATCCAGGGCTTCTCTACCCTCGGCAAATGGTAATTCCTCACACTGAGTTTTCGAAGGGTTGGTTGAGGGCAAATGTCATAGAGTCAAAGTACTTGTGCACTCGCTGCATCCAGTACTACTGAAGGAATACTGTTGCTGTTATCTAGGGTGCACAAGGGTCTGGAGAGTAGGCAAAAGGTCAGACCCACTCCGGTCAATCCATGAAAAGATAAGTGAGTGTTGGTCACATGGGGCTGTAACTTTAAAACAGGGGGATTGCCCATGCCTCAGTGGACTCAGGGCTAGGGATCTGATACTGTAATGGTTGATCAAGGCACCAGGGTGTGGGCAGCTGAAATACCTCTGTCGTGCAAACAATCCGATGCGCCAGGTATGAAAACCACATGCAAAGCACATATTTAATTTGGCAGAAGGGAGGAAGTGATAGTATCTTATTTGAAAACGTTTGGTATATATTGGTAGTGTCTCTGCAGAGATCATTTTTGACTTTTCGGGGAAACACAGCGATGTTTCACCAGCGCATTGCATTTTTTGCATATTTTTGGATATAAAGAGAGCCTAAATGGATGTTTGGAGTTTGGGTTGTGCAGTAAGAGAAGATGTTGGGAGGAGGAACGAAAAAACTATGAACAGATTTATCCTGTATGTAGAGAGAAAATTACAGATTCATTTCTGAAACATCACATGAGAGAGAAAAGAATCTTTCAGCATCAAATATTGAAGACACAATACCTTCTAGAAAGTTGTTGATTCTCAAGGTAATTTACAATTACATATGCATTATAAAGAACTGAGTTCAATTAGTAGAGTAGATTGTCTTCCTTTGTAGTGATAAGATTTTGTCCTTTACATGGAATTGTATTTCCTTGTGATTGACCTTCAAAGGTCCACCAACATTAGCATTAGCTTTCCTATAATTGGAGAGCATAAGCTTTCCTTTCTTGAAGTAACAAAAACTGTGCTGGGAAAATGTAAACCAATGAGATTTGTACAACGACATCATCCAATGTTCATAACCATTTGCATACTGCTGCATAATCAAAATCATATTTATATTTGTTACAAGATCTCCTGAATTCTTCACCAGTCTGTCTAGTACCACAATTTGGAATGGTCCACATTTGCTTGAGTCCAAGCGGCCAACATAAGCTGAAGCCCTGAGTTACAACTTTAAGAACACATCTTTCTGCTGACTATTTTAATGCAAAAGTTAACTCCTGAAGGACAGAGTTATAAATAATCAAGACTACCTTTTTACTAAAAATACTAATTATGTAGTACCTAGCTCATGTCCATTAATATATAATGCTTGGAAAGTGAAAGAATTTTACAGGACCACTGAGGACAAGTATGCTCCTGACACCGGTCTATTACCCTTATGTGTTGTAGGGATCGCCATTAAATATCATGTGTGCCACCCTTTCACAATTCAGTCTATCTGCTAGTGATGTGAAAAGTGATGTCATGTAATGCCATCAGTGTGCTTTAGTTTATACTTATGTCACTGATGATGTCATAAAAGATGTCATATGTGATGTCATAATTGTTCTCATGGGCTGTGCAACCTTGGTGCGTGTAGTTAAAGTGGAGTCACTTCGAACACTTACTGATTTTCAAGGGTTTTGTTGCATTAAAAAGGCACATGAAAGTCACTAAAGTAAAGTTTTTTACCTTACCTTAAAGGGGTTTGAGCTGTTTCACCTTAACTATGTCTTAACTAAAGTTGTTATATGAATAGTTATAAATACAAACACTTATCTATGGACTGCAGATATACAAATATAACGAATGAACGAAACACATTAAGTAATTTGAATGTGATGTTGGATTTGTGATCTTTTGTGAACTTCAATTTTGATGCAAGAGGCTGATGCCAGGTGTGATCTTCAAACGTCATCTTATTTCCTGGTACTCTGATTTGATCTCAGGCCTCAGCATAATATGGCAGAACAGTGTCATCTTAATTTTTTACCTGGTGCAGCTTCCTGCTCCCCTTTCTTTTTTTGTATCTTTTTTTGTATAGGCAATTTATTATGCGCCTGTACACGTGTGTGTCTCAAGACGCAGCAGGTAAAGGGATCTGAGGTGGGAACAATCCAACTAGGCCTTGTACATTCAGATCCTGTAAGTGCAGGTTATTTATAATGTGCTTGGTTTCAAGCGCGGATCCGGGATTCAAACCTGTGTTGCTCAGCATGGTCTTGCTTCCACGACCCACGCGTTGCCACAGAGCTATCCTCCCTTTCACTGCTATTATAGCAGGGCATGTTAAGAGGAGCATATATATGGCAATTCACTTGCAGTTCACAAGCCACCACCCAAAGTGCCTTATTAGAGTATTGTGAAACAGCTAAACCCCTCCCCCCCACAATGAAGAGTCGGGATGAAATGGGATATTTGCTGTATGGGAATTATAGGAAGTATTACATGGGGGAAATACAATGTACTAATCCCATGTAGTACTTTTTTGTATACCCTTGTCATAACTATGCCATGTGAGCCCAAATTACAATTCAGTGGCTTCTTCAAAATAAGTTGTATTTAAAATGCATGTTTATAGCAATTACCACCATCCACATGAAACCTAAAGTAAGATACACTTTAAAGAGCCTGCAACAATCCAAAGATAAATGCTAAACGTGGAACTCCACAAAACAACAAAAAGAATGCTCCATAAGGAGATTATTTTTGAATGTGCAGATATTGCAGTAATTATACCATTTACTTATAGGAAGCAAATCCACTAATGGTCCAAATAAGAGTTTGAGCACATAAGGATTATATTCCAACCGTTGCATTTGCCAGAATAAGAGATGTGCACTTAACCAATCTGCTTAAATATAACCAAGAGAGAAAAAAGCGTCCACGTGAATAGAAAAAGCAAATAGTCGCCCAATATTCTGATCATTGTTCAGACCTGCTAAACAATCGCACATAAACAATTGAATGAAAATATGAGTGAAAACCTAACCGCCAGTCAAACGCAAAGGGCCTCATTACACGGATGGCGGTAGGGATTTACCGGTACCGGTAAATCCCTACCGCCTTACTACGAGGTCCCTTAGCGGGTTGGTGCTTCAACGCCTGCTTTTTGCAGGCGTTAAAAACCAACCCGCTAAGGGACCTCGGAGCTAATTACGGCACCGCAAAATTGCGGTGCCGTAATTAGCGCCTTCCCCATTCCCATAGAGCCCTATGGGGCAGAAATGGGAATGGGGAAGGGCAATGGCGGAAGGGGGATTTACCGCCCCACCAACCTTGGAATGGGGCGGTAAATCCCCTTTCCGCCAAGGCGGTGCTGGTATTTTACCGGCATGAGCCATGGCGCTAATAGCGCCATGGCTCACCGCCTTCCGTGTAATGAGGCCCAAAGTAAATGAAAGTGTGCTTCAACAAATCTGCCCAAGTACAATATATTGGATGCAACTGAGCCTCCAGATGCAGTTAGAGATCAGCCAATATGATAAAGATACAAATATACGTTTCTATAACTCAATTCTAGATGCACTCCTTCCTCATTTGCCAACATGCTAGTGATGTATCCTTCCTCGATTGTATTTGCAAATAATTATACGTTCACAGAACCATCAATAAATTAAAGAAAAGATGTATGGAACGTTTTACCCCAAAAAGCAGCTCTGATTAAAGATGCCCTATGGAGGAATGCTGCAGTCTGGAAGGTTAATGACATGCCTAGGGTATTCGCTTGGAATTGAGCAAGGCGCTACTCCCCCAGGGTGATGAAAGAAAGACAGCCTTGGGTGGAGGAAATCAAATTGGATGCAAATTACAAAACAAGTAATTGATGTATTGAACACTGCCCATTCGATGCAGCTATGTCTGGCGAACAAAAGTGAAATAAAAATGTTAAACTCACTGCCCAAATGTAAGCATCTCTATCTAGCAATCTGCTGAAACCGACCAGATTGTGAAAATCCTGACATTTCAGTGGCTCGTTTGGATTTTTCTGTTCAAGCACAGACCCTCCTTTATGCCACCTTCATCATTTATAAAAAATAAAAAAAATGTGGAAATGGTTTAGGATATTGTTTTACATAAGGTGGATCTCCCATTGGTCAATTAGTGTTTCATTGCACTGGCTTTATATTAGTAAGAGTATGTTGCCCATATATTCTTACCTCGAATAAGGGACTGTAGTAGTTCAAACTTTGAAAAAGGATCACACCTAAGGTGTGAATCACATGTTGGATTATATAAATTACTTGCATACATAGAAAATAAGTGTGTGTGTGTGTGGGTGGTGCACGATCTGTTCTTAAAATTGGACCTGTTGTTCTTGCTATGGTGACATTGACTCTGCAGCGCATGCTGCACTTAGAGGAAAATAAGATATTACATAAGCAATTGACATTGCAGGGGAGAGCCAAAGGCGTTACTTTCTTTAGAGAAGTTTTCAAGGGCATCTAAGTGTCTCAATAATGTTAACTCCGCGGTCACCCTAATTTCCTGAAAAAAGCAAAACTATGTTCTTGCCATTTACAATAGGAGAATCTACAGCTGTCTTCCCCATCCTGCTTCAGAGTTTATTAATGTATTGATTAAATCGAAAGTCTCCCGGCCTGGCTAAAAGTACACTAAGCGCCAAAGGACTGTGTTGTTGTTGCAAGACTGAAAGTCTTAAACTGCAGCCCTGAT
The DNA here is from genome assembly GCF_040938575.1 of Ambystoma mexicanum. Lineage (NCBI taxonomy): Eukaryota > Metazoa > Chordata > Amphibia > Caudata > Ambystomatidae > Ambystoma > Ambystoma mexicanum. The sequence continues at coordinate 409,118,903 of NC_090923.1, read as the reverse complement.
GCAGTGCTCCTAAAGATTTCTCAAAGAGTTTACATGATTAATCTGCGTGTTTGACATTTCCTTGGCCAGCTGTGATCCCCATTGCTCAACCACGGTACATTTTCTAATGTGCACGATTTGTACAGTAAATGTTCCGCATGCAAGTATCCGCATTTGGCTGGCTTCGAGGACTAGTACCCATTTAGGGGCAGTGAAAAACACCAATTTTAGGAAATACCACAGTTTTATTTACAGGCTCTGAAACAGATTGGTGAAACTTCATCTGGCAATGAGATATCACAATAGAAACAGATGTATATGTGAAAAACCTTAATTTGCTGAACATTCACCCAACATTGTCCTTATTGTGCCTTCCCGCATCTGACCTTTTAACAAAAGTTGTTGATCAAGTGGAGGTGGACAATCAGGATCCCTGGTGAAAAGAGGCTGAGTGAAAAAAGGTGGGTCTTTGCAAAAGAGACACTATAGTGTAACCTGGTGATCTGTGGAAAAAGATGCTCGTATGGAACCTGCAAGTCCATGGAAGACAACCTCAGAGTCCTTGAACGTTACGTGCTGGGCAAAGAACCTGGCACTCTTCAGAGAAGAGATGCAAGGCATAAAATAAAGCTCTACAAAGAGGAGATGTTGAGCATGAAACCTAAGCATAGATTCCCTGGGAATCTATGCAGAAGAGATGCTGGGCATGAACCTGGGAATCTACAGAAAAGTGATGCAGGGCATGGAAACCGAGAATCTACAGAGACAGGATGGTGGCCATGGAACCCTATACTCTACAGAGACAATATGGTGGCCATGGAACCTGGGAATCTATAGAGAAGAGATGTTAGCCACTGTACATGGGAATCTTCAGAAAAGTGACACTGGGTATGAAAGCCGGGAATCTACAGAGACAAGATGTTGGTCATGGAACCCTGTACTCTACAGAGAAGCGATGCAGGCCTTGGAACTTGGGAATCTATAGCAAAAAGATATTAGCCACTGAACGTGGGAATCTTCAGAAAAGTGATACTGGGCATGGAAGCTGATAATTTAAAGAGACAAGATGGGGGTCATGGAACCCTGTACTCTACAAAGAAGAGATGCTGGCCTTGGAACCTAGAAATCCATAGAGAAGAGATGTTAGCCACTGAACCTGGAAATCTTCAGTAAATTGATACTGGGCATGAAAGGCGAGAATCTACAGAGACGAGATGGTGGTCATGGAACCCTGTACTCTACAGAGAAGAAATGCTGGCCTTGCAACGTGAGAATCTACAGAGAAGAAATGTTAGCCACTGAACCTGGAAATCTTCAGAAAAGTGATACCTTGCATGGAAGCCGAGAATCTACAGAGACAAGATGATATATGATATGATATTTATAATGTGCCTATATGCAAGTGTTTCAAGGCGTGATGCGGCAAGGGTAGGGGGGAACAGAGGGAAGACAGAGACAGCGATCCTACTAGGCAAATTGTCATTCAGATCACGCAAGTGCAGTGGAAGGGGGAAGGGCTAAGTGTCGGGTGGGAAGGGGTGGGAACAGTGCAGTACATGGGATAAATAGAATAAATAAAACAATAAGAGAAGTACGGCCAACTGGTGGCAAGTGCAAGGGTAAGTGCAGACATCAGGTGTCAAATGCTGATGTGGGACTGTAGGGATACAGAAAACAGTGCCTAAGTGCGGGGGTTGCCAGGGAGGCAGTGCAGGAGTGCAAATGGCAGGGGAGGGGACCTGGGCCCCAGATCAGAGGGTGGCCAGGTAACCGGTGCAGTTTCAGTCAGGAGTTCAGCAGGGGAGAGGAGGAGAGAAAGCAGAAGCAAAGAGGAAGGTATTGAGGTGCTTCCATAACCAGAGACGGTTCTCCTCAAGTTTCAGGGAGGCAGGGCGGCTGTTCCACAGGGAGTCCCCAGCCGAAGAAAGAGATCTACCATCAACTCGTTCCTTGTAGAAGTGACTGACCCTGAGGGAGTTGGAGGCGGATGAGCGAAGAGCGCGAGAAGGAAGCTATTTAGGAAGAGAGTGTTGAAGGTATTCAGGCTCCAGGCCCCAGAAGGCCTTGTGGACAATGCAGAGGGTTTTGAACTTAATCCTCACAGCCACTGGTAGCCAGTACAAAGATTTGAGTCCTGGAAAGATACAATCCCTGGACTTGAGGCCAAGGACAAGTCTCGCAGTCCTGTTCTGGATGAGTTTCAGAGGTCGGAGAGTAGAAGCAGGCAGATTGAGAAAGAGGCTGTTGCAGTAGTCCAGCCTAGAGAGAAACAGAGCTCTGGAGACAGTGAGATTCTTGGGGAAGGAGAGGAAAGGAAGAATACCTCTGAGGAGGTGGAACTGGTAGTGTGACTTCTTAGAGACATCAAAGATGTGAGGAGAGAAGGAGAGTGATGAGTCGAAGATGACCCAGTGGTTTTTAGCCTCGCAGGTGGGAGCAGGAAGAGGGCCAAGAGAGGACAGCCATAGAGTAACAGGAAAGGAGTGAGCAGGTGTGCCGATGAGGAGAATCTCGATCTTACTGGCATTGAGGCAGAGATCATTGGTGGCACACCACTCCTGGATGGCAGACAGACAGTCAGAGATGAGAGACGGAAAAGAGGTGGCCGAGGGTAGCCTGAAAATGAGCTGAGTGTCATCCGCACAGCACTAAAAGTTGGGGTAGAGAGCGGCAATGCAGTGGGCAAGAAGTGCCAGGTATTGGATGAACAGCCAGGGCGAGAGGTTAGACTCCTGGGGGGTACCACAGGTAGAGATAGAGATAGAGGAGAGGAAGGACCCAAGTTGGACCTCAGAGGGTCGATCAGAGAAGAAAAAAGTCAGCCACACAAGGGCCTGACCGGTGATACCCAAATTATCATGGAGACGGTTGAGCAGGATGGCATGGTTAACCATGTCAAAGGCAGAAGAGAGATCAAGTAAGATGAGGACAGAGGGGGTTTTGGAATCAAGGTTGGCAAGCAGGTCTTCACAGATGATCAGGAGTGCAGTTTCCGTGCTTCTGGCAGCTCTGAAGCAAGACTGATAGTCATGAAGACAACCAACAGATTCAGTGTGAATAATAAGCTGGGAGATGGACAGCTTTTCCAGGAGTTTGCCCAGGAAGGGAGGGTATCAGGTAATAATATCCCTATATATATGGTCACCGTATATAATGTCACCGGGAAAAGGTTGTGGCGACATTATATAAGTGACCATATATGATCAAGCGCTCAGTGTAGCGCGAAACGCGTTGTTTTGCAGGTCGTGCACCATGGCGTCCTGCCTCTGTCTGTCTTTGTGTTGCTGCTTGTTGTACCTTATATCCTTTTGTACAACTCTTTTTTTGAAACATTAAAAATATCAGTATTCACAACACAGTGCGTTTCAGTTTTTCAGTTTTTGTCCGTGATCTTGGAGCTTGATACTAGTGCCTGGCCCGTGGGAGTGCGGTTCGCCTTTTCCTCCTTTCCTTGGATATGTATATATATATATATATATATATATATATATATATATATATATATATATACATACATATATATATATATACATATATATATATATATATATATATATATATATATATATATATATATATATATATATATATATAGGGACAGGGGCAGCAGGGGTTGCGGGGGTGTCCCATGCCCCCCATGAAAAATAAATAAAAAAGGGTTTGGGGGTTGCAGGGCTGTCCCCTGCATTTTCCCTGTAATAATGTCCCCACAAAAAAATTGCCATTTTTCAGCCATTTATTTGCATGGCGATATTTTTGAGGGGACATTATTACATGGAACCGAAGGGAGTGATGGAAATTGGGTGATAGTTAGCCAGGCAGGACAGGTTGCAGAGGGGTTCTTAAGAAGAGGGTGCACAAGGGAGTGCTTCATGGGGGATGGGAAGACTACCATGGCGAAGGAGTGGTTGCAGAAGTCAGCCAGAGCAGAAGCCAGGGAGTCAATGTGGTCCTTGATGGTTTTGGAGGAACAGGGATGAACCTGTTTTGATGAGACTTTCATAGATCAGATCTAGAAACCTTGTCTGGGCAGAACAGCGGAAAGGCAGAGAAGGAGGGAGGAGGTGTGGCCGAAGAAGGGCCAGGGGAAGAGCAGGGAGTAGAGGGGGGAGAGGAATAGAGAGAGGACAAGATGTCCTGAGTTTTAGAGATGAAATGTGAAGCCAGAGCTGTGCAGAGGGCCTGGGAAGGGACAGGAGGGATAGAGACAGCAGCAGGGTTGGCCAGTTCCTTGCAGATTTTAAAGAGTTCGGCCGAGTTGTAAGATGCTGCAGAGACACAGGCTTGGATGTGAGCTCTCTTCTTGGTGCAGAAAGAGAGCTGGTATTGCCTTTGGAGTAGGCGGCAGGCCAGTTTGTCAGAGGATGTACCAGAAGCACACCCATTCTGCTTAGCCACCCTGCACTTGCGTTTGAGGGTGATGAGGTCTGAGTCATACCAGGAATTGCACTTGGCTTTGGGCTTCAAGCGGAGCCTCATGACAGGGGAAAGAACATCGAGAGAATCAGATATAGCAGATTGGAGAATGGAAAGGGCTGTGTCAGGGTGTGAGTCAGCCAACGGGGGCGTGGGTTGAGAAAATTGAAGGTCTCAACTGACACACGCTTCATGGATCGGATAACCGAGAAGGTGGGTGGCACTGCTGGAGTTGGCTTAGCCTGAGGGGTAGAGAGGGTGAGCTGGGAGGAAAGGAGAAAGTGATCACTCCAGGAGGGAGGAGTTGTAGAGAGGAGGTCCCAGATATGGCCTGCACCCCTGCCCCCAGTGCGAGTTGCCAGTAAAATACTCGCCAAGGTATGTGACGTATGAGGAACAACTGAACCAACAGAGAGCCGCATTGGGCCTCTGTCCTGTGTACATTAGAAGATCAGTACCTGTTGAAATGCCAATAAGCAGACAGCCCTGGGAAGCACAGTACCAAATCAGACAACCATACCAGCCGCTGATACGAAACGATGAGTATTTACAGACTGTCCATGAGGAGACACAAAGAGCCCTGATGGAAGGCAAACGATGATGAGAAGAGGGCCTGGACTGACTAATGCATGAGAAAAGGCAACATGTGAACGGATGTATCCACGAAAACAGGTGTAAGAGACACAAAGGAAAACACAATGTTAGAACGTAAGAAACGTCAAAGCGAAAGAACCAAGATGAAAGAATCAAACCTGTCAAACATGTGTAAATAGGCTTGAAACGCAAGATGCTAAGAAATCGATACTGTTTGCAATGCTTAGTAAAAGATAGAGCGGCAAGCGTCAACCATATATCTACCTCAAGAAGGCACAATGTACACGTGCGACCCCATTTTGCAAAAGCCCAGGCGGCCAAGGACTAACTGGTCGGGTTTCATATCCAAGCCCAAGCCAGGGGAAAGAGCAGAATTGAAACTCAACAAAGGACGGCTCAGGCCTGGGAAATCGAGGTCAACCCAAGAGAGGGAGGTGAGCTTCAGCTAAGGAGAATTGAAACTTCAGAGCATACCAGTCTGCCCTGTGAAGGTCAAGATAAGGAGGCCCGGGCTGGTGGTGGAGCTACATGAAGAATTAAATACACAAAAAGCTGGAAACTGAAGCAGATTCACGGTGAATCAACACGTGACCAGACAGGCGCGAAGATGTACCCAGATCCAAGGGGTGCCATAACTTTTTCTGATAAGAGACTACAGTTTCGAGGCCTTCCTTAGCCAACTAATTGACACATTGCCCTAAAACCACTGATTGATGGAAGGGAGGCAGGGTGAATCTTGGGACACTAGGCACCTGGGTGTCCAGCCTGCTTGCTGCTAATTAAAGTGGAGATTTTGGTTAGGGGTGTAACTTGCCCAATCACAATGGACCATGTAATCTAGGTTCCTATAGACACTGTAACCAATAGGACGTTGTACTCATAGTGACGTCCATCACGTGGGATGTAGAGGGATGGGCATAGACGCCCACCAGATAAGAGTTGACCAATCCGCATGCTCTATTGTCATATACTACAGATATAACACCTATACTTAAGTTACCTTTCCCAACCAACTATATTGCGTGATGATCTTTTGTAGAATTAGACGTCAATGATGACAAGTTTAGCCGATAAAAACGGCTGTTGGACTAAAGTTCGGGGAAGTCGGAGCGATACAGGTGTTTGCAATGCTGCTGATTTCCATATGCTGATGTGTGTATCATTAAACGGACTTCCCTTTGCCAACTTACTGAGTCCTGATTTTTGAGATGTGCTGGAGTATGTGAATCCTGCACGCTGTCCTCACATGGTGCAGCTATCCAGTATTACAAGTTCTCGGGGGCTGAGTACTGACCAATGGGCCCGTCAGTCATTTCCTTTCCTCGTGAACACTTGGCAGCATGAGGATGGTTTTGGCCATCAATTATTGATAATCGATTAATATAGTTATAAGACACCCTTAGACCGACGGAACGAAGTAACTCTGGGCCTTCGGTTACATCACAAGTCCTTTCGCCATTCCGGCTGAGTAGGCCGAGAAGCTCCCCGTGGACAATGATAGAGTAAAGAATTTTAAAAAATCTGCTGTGTGTCTGAAGGAACCCACCTTTCCAAGCATAACCCTTCTCATTCCCGCGGGCAGCGGATCGGACGAAAACGTTAAAAGTGGGAAGAGGAAGGGACGGTGATCCTGAAGTTCCAGAGAGGAATAGAGGCCATCGGTGAGTGAAACAACGAAACTCATTACCTTGGCAAATGTCTCATAGGCATTAGAGTAAGTAGGGGAAAGGTAACGGAGGGTGGCGGAGAAAAATAAAGTAGCTAGAGGTAGAGTAGACAGTATATATTTAAAGGGTTAATGACTTGATTATAAAAAGAAAAACATATATAAAGAGGAATACCAGGGGGGAACCTGAGCTAAAACGTAAAAGAATACCAGGGCGGCACCTGAGCTAAAACATAAAAGAATACCAGGGGGCACCTGAGCTAAAACGTAAGAGAATACCAGGGGGGCACCTGAGCTAAAACGTAAAAGAATACCAGGGGGGGGACACCCGAGAGAAAAACAAGATTTCGCCTTGTTCCTGCGCTTTAAAGACTTTAAAGAGTGGTCAGAAGGAACGTGAAACCAGAACCCACAGAGGGGGGACAATTTAGGCTACGATTACGTTTAAAGACGGAATTAACAGGGTTTGTTCAAATCCCATGGTGGGGTATTAATTAGAAGGCAGGTACATGTATGACCAGCTGGTGTCTGTCTAGTCTGTCAAGTGTCCGTCATATGTGTCTTACTGCATGTTAAATGTACAACAATTGTATTGGTGATTGATTGAAATGCATTTTGGCCTTACGCTATTCTGTAACAAAGAGGGAATCGCCAGTGAATTGATGGTTTCTTTTGAGTTAATTGATAGTATACATTTTGGCGGGAAGAAGTGGATTGGAGCTTGCGGTTGTGGTGCTCGCTCATACTAGTGGAAAGATTAAAAGATTGTGTAAAAATCGTGGTGTTGAAGTTTAAGAATGGAAGAGGTTACCCCACTTGTGCACTTGTGCAAGCAACTGCCCAAGCATGCAATAAAATTGAAGAAATATAGCCAGGAATGGGTTAAGGGTACTGCCAATAAGATGTTTATGCCTTGGCCCCAGCAAGGGTCCTTGTCTAAGACTGTTTTACAGCACATGACAACCTTCCTACATGCCACATATACTGGCAAAAAGCTTGAGAAACGCCTTGCTGTTCTCGAGCTTTGGAAGATGTTTGAGCAAACGTAGGAAGAGGATCCGCCTGCAAACTGGATATTAAATGTATGTACGGAGGGGGGGTGAGATGCCTACCATGCCACCAGCCCCGCCAGAATCAGTCATTGAGGGAAGCAAATCAGATGGTCTTTACCCATTACGAGAACTCAAAGCAGCCACAGGGTACAGTAAGCCTGCATATGAGCCACCTACATGTAGTAGTGACGAAACTAAAGAACAGGAGCAGGAAATTGATTTGGCCCTCCACAGTCCCGGGGGACAAGGAGAGGCGCGCCGATAGTAGTAAGGATCGGGCACAGGCTAGTGCACCTCTCGATAAAGAGAGAGAGGGAAAGAAGCGGAAGGGAAGTGATGAGACAGCATTCGCGAAAGACAAATGGATGGGAGGACAGATACTATTAAAACTAGATGGAAAGGGAAGTGATGATGTGCGGACGAGAGGAAGGCACGATGAAGAGCAAAGAAAGAAGAAAGAAGCAAGGGATGAAAGGACGAGAAAGAAAGATAGATTAAGGCGAGAACAACTATATCGCGAAGAGCTAGGAATACCGCTCAGTTGCACACAGTATGCAGCCTATGAAAAATACAGGCTGAACATGTTAAAGTTGGAGGAAGAAAGGAGAGTGCTCGAAAGGAAGGTGAAAAAGCAGGAACACGAGGAGAGTAGAAGGGCAAAGGAACGTAGAAATGAATGAATGAGAGAAGTAGATACGGCTAGAGAAGAAGCGAAAAAGCGAAAGGAGATGAGGAATTGGAACGAATACGCAGACAAAGGGCACGAGATCTTGAGTATTTGGAGCACGCAGTCGTTAAACCCAATCCTACAGTAGAATGGGAAGACATAGATGAATTCTTTCCTGCAAGCGATGCGGTACCAGGTACAAGCGGGACAAATATTGACGATGACTTCGATACCAGAAGCATTGGGGGAAACGATTGACGAAATATATGATGGGATGGGACTAGAAGTAGCCTACCAAGGGGGAAGGGAAGATGAGCGCTTAGAGAGCACTCAGCTATATGACACTGAGGATGTTACTCGAAGTAGTGGGAGTAGGGGACTGTCCCTAGTAGACTAGAAATTGGACAGAACGAAGATGATTCAAGAAGTTGTGTAAACTGGGAATATTCAGAGTCTGACTCTGGTGGGGATACGGAGGACGAGGCACAGGAGGAAGGGATGTGATGTCAAAAGGGGCTCCCTCGAGGCCAAGGGGTACGATGGTCCGACGCCAGTGAATCTGAACCTAGGACTTCGAAGCGTACCAAGGCACATGGCAAACGTGAGGGAACACCCCGCGGTCAGAGGGGGGAGCCAGCATCCACCTATACAGGCAGATTAAGGGCATTGGCGGGTAGACGGCAAGGTGGGAATACTGCCCCGCCAGTAGACGGGATGAGTGGGGGAAAAGAAAAGGAAGATTGTGCCTTTCGATTCCCGTTGCTAGAAAAAGGGGGAGTGAGGCCACAATACATTCCATGGCCACACATGGACCGAGAAAACATAAAAAATAAGCTTCCAATGCTGACATCACGGGCTGGGAAATGGATACACGAGTTAGAAAAGATGACCGGGGGAGTCACCTTAGCTATAGGGGACATCAAGGGCCTCCTCATCGCCATACTTGGTGAAAGGGCTGACGATGTGTGCATGGGTATCCAACGGGCTGAGTATCCAAGGGTTACGATAACTAACACTACCCATGACGGAGCACTGTTTAATAATTGTAGAGCAGCAGTGTGGAAAGCGCTGCGAACGCTATACCCAGACACATCAGACATGGGAGCTATAATGACTCGGAAAATGAAAGAGTCAGAGGATCTGTTGATTTATATACAAAATGTTCAAGACGCGTGGGCGCTCGAAACGCATGAGTCTTGTTCAAAGTCTATCCCTGTCTTCTACCACATACTGTGTCAAGGGTTGCCTGAACCGGTGCAAAAACAGCTCAAGAAATTGGTAGGGATCGAAGCCAAACCGTGGGCCGAAATTCAATTGACAATTGCACACTACTGCATATTGTTACAAGAAAAGAACTGAAAAAGGAAGCAATCCATAAGGGGGAAGAAGCGAAGCTGGTACAAAAAAAGCTCTCGAAGTATACTCTCGAGGGAGCCATGTTGACCAGCAAAGCTGAGCCCAGCATGCAGCAAGTAAATAACCAAGCGTATACGGGATATTACCCGAGGGGTAGAGGATTTAGATGAAGAGGATGGCAAGGTGGCCAGGGAGGTTTCTATGGTAATCAGGGAGGTTTTCAAAATAACCAAGGTAGATTTCAGAATGAACAGATGAGCGGTCAAGCCATGCCGGATGGGCAGATGGTCCGACCACCGCCAGTATGCTGGCTGTGCAGAATGACAGGACATGTGGCGCGCATGTGCAGAAACCAAGGCATGTGGCAAAATGGCTAAGGAATGGGAGCAGGTATGGTGAATCAGTCTGCTGCCCCGCAACAAGGCAGTGCGCAGGGCCACATAGTGCAGCAGCATGCAGCAAGCTTGCAGCAAGGTGCACAACAAGGGTTTCAACCCTCAAACATGGGGAACTTGCAACAGGGGCAGCCCCAACAGGCACCACCGCCGGTGCTACAAGAAATGAACAATGGAGGAGGAACCAACCCTGGGAATGGGGGTATTCCACAAACTTACAGTGGGCCGAACCTATACATAAAATAGGACAGCTCAAGGGAAACTCTGATGTGCTCTATCCTATCGTTGAGACCAGACCCTAATAGGGAACCCAGAGTAAATGTCACCATAGGGGGTAAAGAATATTCCTTCTTAGTTGACACGGGTGCGACGCGCTCGTGCATACGAGAAGGCGAGTTTTCCTTGTCCGGCGAGGCTATAGATACTGAGAGTTTCACTGGAGCTCATAGCAGAGTTCCCTTTACAGACACACTCCCAGTCTCAGTGGGAGAGCGTGAAATGAATGTGCCCTTATTGTACTCACGTCAGTCCCCAGTAAACATCATGGGTCGAGATTTGATGACAAAGTTGAATATGACAATCTCGTTTACTGAGGAGGGTATAGTGTTCTCCACTATGCAAACAGAAATGATGTGAGAATTTTAATTTTCACTCTAATGCGACAACCTAGTTAGTTAAATAGAATTCGGTGAGGACGCTACATATAGTTCAATAAAGATCAAATTAAGTAAATAATTTTACCAAAGTCCAAAGTTTCTGTTCCAGTATATTTTAATCTTCAGTTTTCCTCATGTTATCACCACATGCTTTAAAACATAATCCAAATGTTCGTTCCACATCTGTTAGTTCGTTAAACAAATTAAACTCATCATTTTTCTTCAATGTCAAATATATTCACTCTCAATCTTCAGTTTTCCTCATGTTATCACCACATGCTTTAAAACATAATCCAAATGTTCGTTCCACATCTGTTAGTTCGTTAAACAAATTAAACTCATAATTTTTTTTCTTCAATGTCAAATATATTCACTCTCTACACGTGTTTCCCCATTATTGAGTAATGGTTCTTCAGGAGTGTAATTGAACTCAAGTTTACTGTTTACTCTGAAAATTTCTAAAAGAAAAAAAGAAAAAAAACCGAAACAACCACTGTTACCTCTATTTGCCACTAGTTGATTCGCTCATGAATCTCAGAAAATCAATGTTTAGAATTAGCATCACTCACCTAGATTGATTCTTGGAAGAACCTATTTACTGGTTCTGATAACCTTAAATTCTAATGTTTGTTCTTGTTTATAACATGTTTTTCTTTGAACAGCTCACTGTTGCTGACTCCTGTCTGATTCTAAAAAAACAGAGAAGGCTAAGTTTTAATGAAAAACTTAAAAGAAAGGGGCTTGGAAAGCAAATTTTACAAACCATCATAAATTCAAGGCCAATGTTAGGCTAAAGGTTCTCACCTCATTTTCTAATTGTTTCACTTCAAGGAAAACGTAATTTGCGATCTGGTCAGACATCAGGATGCTGCTGAATGCTTTCGCAGCTATCCTGAGCTCTCACGGTCAATTTATACACATTTCTCGGGTCGCAATGACGTCATCACGTCGCGCCCACGCTTTTACACGCAGCGTGATGATGTCATCGCGTTAGTTCACGCTGGCGGCCATTTTAAATGAAAATTTAACGTAAATAATATATATTATCTCCTAAGGACTTAGCGGATTCTACCTTTATGCGATGTAATCTCAATTTGACTCAACATTTGTTCATTATATATCATTGTAAATATTCACATTTATTACAGGAGTACTCTCTAAAATGCCAAAACATTCATTAATCAATTCCTATTTGTTTCTTTTTACTGGCTGTAGGTCAAAATCGTATCTTCAATTTGGAAGTAACCAACATGGCTAGATATTGATAAATCACTTATACAAAAAAAATATAGTTCACTTCTAAATTCTAATCATACAACTTATTCTAAAAAAATATATAAAAAAATCAAAAAATGTATTAAATCAAAGCCAGTTATTCATCTCAGTATCATTATTCAAACCAGTTATGCATGTGTCCATAATACATATCCATTTGCATTCTTGTTTCCTCAGTATATCTTCCCTGTTTCCTCTCCTTGGTGGTAAAGACATTTTCTCCAAGCCAAAAATACTCAAAGACGTAATGTCCATCATTGGGTGATTTTCCAAAACGTGAACTGCAATCAGGGATCTCAGATCTTGATTTTGGATCGCTCTCAGGTGTTCAAACATCCTCACTTTCAGTTTTCGTATTGTGCTGCCAATATATAGTCTCTTACAAATACATTCAAGACCATAAATCACATATGTCGAATTGCAGTTGATGAGCTGCTTTATTTGTTTTGTCTTTCCATTCGGTAGTTGAATTTCCTTTTTTCCTAAGCTGAGAAACGGGCATAATTTACAATGTCCACATTTTTGCGTACCTTGCATCAATGATTGAAAAAAAATTCTTCTGGTGTCTGGTAGTGGTTTCATAAAGCTGGGACTAACTAAATTTCTTATAGTTGGAGCTCTTCTGAAACAAATACTTGCTTTATCATCCACGTGTTTTTGCAGACTTGGATCTGTTAAAAGAATATTCCAGTTTTCTGATAGTATTTTCTTTATCTTTCTTGCTTCTGTACTGTATGTTGTTATGAATGCTACCTTGCGTCCAATATTTTTGATTTTTGGTTTATCCATAAGTATAGATTCTCTTGAAATGTTCTCTGCTTTTTTTATGGCAGACTTAATGTTTTTAATGCCATAACCTCTTTGTCGAAATTTAGTAATTGTGGTGTCCAAATTTTCCTGAAAGCTGAAGTTAGTGCTACAATTTCGTTTGATTCTAAGGATCTCCCCAAACGGTATATTTTGAATGGTATGCCTTGGATGATGTGAAGAAGCATAGAGTAGACTGTTTCCTGCTGATGGTTTTGTGTACAGTTTTGTTTGGATTTGTGAATTCTCCACAAAAAGTTCTAAGTCTAAAAATTCAATTTTGTCTGCACTGACTGATTTTGTGAAGGAAAGGTTGTAAATATTGTCATTTAGATAATTTACATATGTTTCCAATTCTACGGTGTTGCCTTCCCAGATAAGTAATATGTTGTCTATGAACCGACCCCAAAATTTTACATTGTTATTGAAAAGTGAATGTTTCCATGCATGTTGGATTTAAAAAAAAAATAAAAAGATTAGCATAAGAAGGTGCAAACTTCGATCCCATCGCTGTACCCTGACGTTGCCTGTATAGAGTATTGTTAAAAATAAAGATGTTATTGTTCAAACAAAAATGAAGCATTTCCAATATCATTTTGTTCTGTTGCTGATAAGAAATTGACCTGATTTAAAAAAAAAATGATGTGCTTTCAATTCCCAAATTGTGTTGAATACTTGTGTAAAGCTGAACCACGTTGTCAGATCCTCACTCCTCTTGACAGGCGCAGAAGCAGCACAAACGCCTCCCTTCCCATTGGGTTTTGGCACCTGGGAAATAGACAACACAGGCCTCCGCAACCCTCTGGGGAAAGAGGGTTAGGGTCCGTGGAGTGGATAGGTAGAGGGAGTTCAGGATGACCGGAAAGAGGTTTAGGAATTGACAATGGATGGGTTGGGGGGAAATTGGGGTAACATACTCCTCGACTCCTGTGCCGATCTTGCAGGTATTCAGTTGAGATACACCACCCTCTCATACAGGCACATCTAGTACCACACACTCAACTCAGAGATTGTTTCTTGGAAGGCTTTTGTATAGGAGCCTCTAACCAATAATCACCTTGTGCTCTGGTGTCACTTTTGATATGCTTGCCCAAGATATCATAAACAATGTGCAATAACAAGTACCCCACATTTACCCCATGTCTAGGCAACAAACAATACAAGCAAACAAGTGCTAAAACACTTAGCTCTGGCTTCTGCGTCAGTTCGAGGTCCTTGGGCCTTTCTGTGTGGATGGGCTGTGAAACTTCTCACCAGATCCGATTCAACTACAGGCTGTGAACAGTAAAACAAAGTCAATGCACGTGCGTGCGAAAAGTCGTTCCTTTAGAACGTTCCCTGCGGGATTTCAAGATTGCTAATTAGTGCGGTTACTTCACCGCCTAGCCCACTCCAACCTGGGGTTAGTATTCATGCTCTGCATGCAACTAGTAATCAAGTTTCCTGTGCTTTGATTCAGCCTAGGAACTTAAATCCAGCCGCGCGTAGCACGACTCACTCAGCGCGTCTCACTCAGACAGAAGTTAAACGTGTACTTAGCTTTTCTTGTACGCGGGGCCGGGAATGTGGCTGGCGGGTGGTGCCCCGCGTAGGCGTGCCTCCTGGAGCTCGGGAAGAACACGTCCTCTCTCGCCGGTGACCAGAATTGCGAGCGGAGCTCCTTGGGCACGGCTCGCGCATGCGCAGTTGTGCGCGTGGGATCCGATTGCTCCCAGCAGGTCTGTGAAGCACACGGCCTGCTGGGAGATGTAGTTTCCAGGCGGTTCTCCATCCCTGGGCCTTCTTTCTGAAAAAAGGATGGAGAACTCGCCTGGAGAAGCTGCTGGCATAACCCCAAGCCTCCTGAACTCCTCCCAGGCCCCCCACAACTCTACCAATGACTCCAGCCCTGACAGTACTCCCCCTCCCTCCGGCAGGCTCTGGTTTAGCGGGATTTAACAGATGAAACTGGCGGAGGAGTCGAGGAGCATGAATGTTACCTGCGGGCTCCCAAGAGCGATCTTCTGGGCCGTACCCTTTCCAGTCCACCAAATACCAAAGGGACCCCTGTCTCCGGCGTGAATCCAGGAGATTGTGCACTTCATATTCTGGGACGCCATCTATTAGAATAGGCGAGGGTTTTTTGGAACTTATGGAGGCTGGGGCTGGTTTTATCAAACAGATGTGAAACACGGGGTGTATCTTCATGGATGAGGGTAGGGTTAGTTTCACTGCCACAGGACCCACCAAAGCCTCAATTGGGAATGGGCCTATGTAACGCGGGCAGAAATTGCGAGACCCCCGTAAATGCAAATTGCGCGTAGAAAGCCACACCCGGTCCCCCACCTGATATTGTGGACCAGGTCTTCTTTTCTTGTCTGCATGACGTTTATAAGTCGCTTTGGCGAGATTCAGGTTGTGTTGTGCGATTCGCCAAACGTTCTCCAACTGTTTCTGCCTCTCACAGACTGCTGGTACTTCGGGTATTGATTCCAGAGGCACAGGTTGAAATCGGGGATGATAGCCGTAGGCACAATAAAACGGGGTAACCTTGGTTGATGCGTGTACTGCATTGTTGTAAGCTAATTCGGCCAGCCAAATCACTTCTGCCCATTCGTTTTCTTTTCCCTGTGTTAAGCACCGCAAATACTGTTGCAGAGTTTGATTTAATCTCTCGGTTTGACCATCGGTTTCAGGGTGGTAGCTGGTGGATAATCGAATCTCGATTCCTACAGTTTTGCAAAACGCTTGCCAGAATCGTGAAGTGAACTGAGGTCCCCGATCTGAAACTATCCCATAAGGTAGCCTGTGGAGTCGCACCACATGTCGTAGAAATAAGTTCGCTATTGAGCTGGCAGTTGGAGTGCCCTTACATGGTATAAAATGAGCCATCTTGGATAAATATTCCGCCACGACCAGGATAGCTGAAAATCCTTGACTGGGTGGCAGATCAACAATCAAATCCAAAGACACTGTATGCCACGGTGCTGGAGGAGTAGGAAGGGGTTGCAATGTACCCACAGGTTTCCTGTGTTCGGTCTTATTTCTCAAACAGATTTCACATCCTGATAGGTATTGGAGCACATCCTTTTGTAAACTAGGCCACCAGAAATGGCGTTTGAGTAGCTCCTTGGTTTTCAAGGCTCCAGGATGACCCGCAAAAGGGGAGTCATGGCACCACTTAATAGCTTGTTGTTGGAGCGGTTTTGTTGGTAAGTACAGTGCAGACTTGTAAAATGGTAATCCCTCTTTTATGGTCTGTTCTTGACCTCCACTTGCCCATCGTGCCAGATCCTGTGCAGACATTGCCTTCCGAATCTTTTCAAATATGATGTCCACCACCACACTTCCCACTACACGGATTGGATCCACAATCGGTTTGGGTTCATCCAAGTCTTTTGGCAGGAGCGAAGTTGACTCTGGATACCGAGATAGTATATCTGCCTTCCTGTTTTCTACTCTAGGTCGATATGTGACGATGAAGTCATATTCTGAGAACTGCATAGCCCATCTAAGTTGTCTCGGACTAAGGGCTCTAGCGGATTTCAAGAATTGTAAATTTCGATGATCTGTATAGATGGTGATTGGGTGGCGAGCTCCCATGAGGTAATGACGCCACTCGTCAAAGGCTACCTTTATGGCTAACAACTCTTTATCTGCTATCACATAATTTTGTTCTGCTGGTAGTAATGTTCTTGAATAATAAGCAACTGGATGTAATTGTCCATTATTGTCTCGCTGCGACAGGATAGCACCCACCGCATAACTGGATGCGTCAGTTTCTATGATGTAAGGCTTAGCAGGGTCTGGATGTTGCAAGACAGGTGCTGTCACAAATGCTTCTTTCAAGGCTTGGAAACTTGCTTCAGCCTTTTCGTTCCATTGGAAAGGAACACCTTTTCGCAACAACTGAGTGATGGGTCGCACCTTTTTAGCGAACCCTTCGATAAACCGACGATAGAAATTGGCAAATCCCAATACTGTTTGCACTTCTTTCACGGAACTTGGGGAGGGCCAGTTTGCAATGGCCTGCACTTTCTTTCGATCCATAGTAACTCCTTGAGGTGATAAGATGAATCCTAAAAACTCAACTGTGGTTTGGTGGAATTGGCATTTCTCAAGTTTCGCATACAGCTTATGTTCATGCAACCTCTGTAGGACAGCCTTCACATGACCCTGATGTTCCTCTACGTTGTGAGAATAGATTAGGATGTTGTCGATGTATACGATGGCAAAAACATCTAAATAACCCCGTAACACCTCATCTAAGAAGTGTTAAAAAGCTGCTGGGGCATTACAGAGCCCAAAGGGCATGACCTGATATTCGTACAGACCGAACTTGGTCCTGAACGCCGTTTTCCATTCATCGCCCTCTTTGACGCGCACTAAATGATACGCGCCCCGCAAATCCAACTTCGTGTATATGGTGGATCCCCGTACCTGGTCGAATAACACGGGAATCAAAGGCAGCGGGTAACGGTTCTTGATGGTAATGCGATTGATCGCCCTGTAATCAATACAAGTCCTTAGGTCTCCGTTTTTTTTGGGTATGAAGAACAAAGGAGAGGATACTGGGGATGTTGAATGCCGTATGAAACCGTTTGCCAGGTTGGTCTCGATGTACTCCTTCAGGTGCTCGTTCTCGGCTTCAGTGAGCGCATAAATCCTACTACAAGGTAGTACCGCACCCGCTTCCAAGTCTATGCGACAATCAAAAGGCCTGTGTTGTGGTAGGGTCTCAGCGGCCACCTTGCTGAAGACGTCCCGATACTCCTCATACTCCTCTGGTAGAACTACATCAATACTGCCTCCTACAAAATGGGGACAACGTTCCTCCACACTACAACTAGTCTGGCAATACTTCGAGGTGAACTGTAAAGTCCCTGTGACCCAATCCACGACTGGGTTATGTAGTCGTAACCATGCTAAGCCCAAAATGAACCCAAATTGAGGTGCTGTGATGACATCGAAATCGATGATCTCTCGATGTCTTTTTCCACACTCGAGCTCCATGGATTGCGTGTGCTGGGTAATGGGGCCCGAAACCAATGGCGATCCGTCCACTGACTTTACTGGTTCTGGTTGTTTCTTAGTTCTCAATGGAAATCCTAATCTTCTTGCTACTTGGTCATCCACGAAGTTACCCGTGGCCCCGGAGTCGACCATCAGGGATACTGGTATACGTTTTCCCTGCACATTTAGATGACCAGCCAGCATTATGTGAACAGACGGAGTATGGTGTACGTTTGCTAACATCTTTGGGGTGTCTTCAGATTTGCTCGCCCTCACCCCCTTCATGGACGAGCTGCCGCGTTTCCCGACGAGATTCCTTTACCGGGTGGTTTAGTTGTACATTCTCGGACAAAGTGGCCCGATTTACCACAATAGAGACATAATTTGTCTCTTCTTCTTCTCTCCTTCTTCTCTTTAGTCAAAGGGCCTCGTACAGTTCCAATCTGCATTGGTTCTTCAGTTCCTTTTTCCGACGCCTTGCTGATCTTTTGTTGATCTAGCCGGACCATAGGTTTGTTGTCCCATTTACGACGATCCTGGCGACGTTCGCTTTGTCTCTGGTCTAACCTTAGTGCCAAATCTATCATAGTAGAACAGTCTTCAGGCTGGGGGTCGACTTAGGCCACTAAATCTTTCAGCTCCTCTCTTAGACCCTGATAAAACAGGGCCATCCTTTTCTCCTGAGGCCAGTCGGTCTCTACTGCCAACCGATTGAAAGCTGTCACATACGTCACCAAATCCTTGCTCCCTTGTCGTAGCTGCAGCAACTCCCGATCCTTAAGTAAGGTCGCTGCCCTACGGTTGAATATCTTACCAAATTCTTCTAAGAATGTGTCCCAACTATACAACAAGGCATCGTCCTTGCGCACCAAAGGTGTCGCCCATGAAGCTGCATCTCCCGTCAAGTAGGAAATCACAAATGCGGTACGAGATTGAGCTGTTCTGAACACTACGGGTTTGGTCATTGCGAACAGCTTCCTGCATGTCCTCAGGGCCAAGGTGAATTGGCGGGGTGCCCTGGGACTGTGTTTATTATAGAAATGCAAAATGAAAATGATATGATAAAGACGGTAGTCTAACCTTTCTCCATAATCTAGCTAAACGGTACTGTGCCGCATATCTCGAGACTACTGGTTACACCCATAAGGGGGACATTTGAATAATACTCGTCACTTTAGTATTTGCTGAACCTTTTGAGCAACGAGATCAAAGTAAGAAAGGAAATAAACTATTGACGATGGACTTGATCGGCATGGGGGCCCAGAACAGTAACATAGTTTTGCCAGCCACGGCGGGGCGCCCCTGCTTCCCTGGAAGGAGAGGCTGCAAGCTATCGTTTAAAACCATTATATGTATATGCATAGTGATTATTATTGTGTTTTTGTCTCTAACTATCAGAACTGCATTTCTTATCGGTGCACGGAGAGTCCCGTTGTCTGTGCATCAACCAGATAATGAATATCTGGGTCCCACAAAAGCAACCGGACCATATATCATCATCCCTGTTCCAAGAAAAGCTGGTAGCAAAGCAAACAAACTGAAACTGAATGTAATAAATAGTGACAGCTACTCGATTGAGGTTATGAATGTTGAGAAAAGCTGGAAACAGGGTCAGCTCGGAATGAATGATAACATAGCACTGTCCACGGCACGCACCCACACACTGAGTGCACATGAACAAGGTTAAGTGTCAATGGCTACGGGACCTCAGACCAAATCAACAGTAAAAGAAAAACTACTTAAGGAACGACCAGCTCCAGAAAATAGTGGAAGTAAACAAGAGGAGCCAGGTGAGAACCCAAGCAGAGGGGGCACGACAGAAGCCCTCAAAGAACCGGAAGAAGCCACGAAGGAACTTACTGAGAAAACACATGCGTTGGTTGAATATGTGTTCCCGCTCATACTTAGAGCAAAGAAGCTACATGAGGAGCTGAGCAAGAAAACGACAGAAACTGTAATAACGACCACGCTTGCTCTAATGCCAGAAATAAGCATCAAGTCTACAATGCTGCCACGCGTTCGGAAGATGACGAGCCAATGGTGGTGGGAGGAGGTCTATAAAAGAATGCATGAGGGAAGGAAATAAAATGCAAAACATCCCCCTATTACTGCAGGGCAGGAAATGAAAGCTGCCCCACCAAGGATAATACCCGAAAGCCTACCCGAATGGAAGAGCAGTACAGACGCATTCAGAGACATAGTGATAGCCAATTACAGAAAAACGTTCGGAATCAAGAGAAGCCCATATGAAACCGACAACGAACTAAACGATTCTTTGGACAGCACAGTCCATCTAGGAAACAACATTTGGTACCAACACATGAAGGAAGTTGGAAGGAGGCAATCAGAAGGGGAATGTTTCATCTGTGCACTCCTGCCATACAGCATGGGCAAGTCCAAAATCTTTGTGGCGATAGAAGTTGATGTCCCCACTGCACACTGCATGTCACACGTAGCAATGTGCAACACCAGAGGGCAGTTTATAGGGAGAGACGCCTCCCTGATATGGGCCAACGAAAAGGATTTCCCTGATGAAGACGGTTTTGTTCAGGACTTCAAAACAAGAAACAGGGCGCACACCAAGAATCATGTGATTAGATATGAGAACCCTGACGTCCAAGGATCAGGAATAAGATGGGAAATAAACCCGAGACTGAATGTCCAAGGGAAAACAGCTGAAGAAGCTCAAATCTGGAAGAACCGCGGCCAAAGGCAGATCTGGGGGTCAGTAGTGTCCCCAAACGGATGGGAAGAAGGGGTCTTGATCTGCCGAGTCTGGATGGTCCTTGGAGCCTGCCAAGAAGCAATAGAAAATTCACAAAGACTATGCAAACCATTGTGGCCAAGAGTGGTAAAGCTGCTAACATGGGTCGAAGACAGAGGAGGACCCCTGCAAATAGTACCACTGGAAAACCCGAAACTGTGCTTCAGAAGTAATGCCACGAGGAAAATGGGGGAGAATCAAAACTGCAGACGAATATATGAAGCCCCAGGGATGTTGCAAGGAACCGCAGTCCTGATGGACCATTACTGGGAATGTGGGTCCAAGGCACACATAAAGCTACCAAGGAACTGGGGAGACATATGCACACTGGTGAACGTCCACGTTCCGGCACTGGTGATTCCAAAAAATGAACTGAATTTGGACTGCTTCCCAAAAGCAGATGCTTACCTGAGGAAAAGGAGGTCTGTGAAGTTAATGTCGAGGATGAAGAAAGAAAATTACTCCTCCACCAAATCAGAGGACGCATTTCCTGCCATTCCCTACGAACACAGGCTGTTTAGCCTAACCTCATCCATATTCACAACAATACTCTTGCTGCATATCCAAGTTAGTGCAAATACTAAATGGTTGCAGATAACCAGATGGGAATTACTGCAGACCATCAATACCATCATAAAAGGACTCAACGCGATTAAAGAAGAACTAAGAGCAGTCCGTCTGATGACTCTCCAGAACAGATATGTGCTTGACATGATTACAGCGATGGATGGAGGTGTTTGTGCAAAAATCGGAGAATCGTGTTGCACATTTTATACCATCGCAAGATGAGGAAAATGGAACCCTCACTGAGGCCATAGGCATGCTGACAAGCCTAAAGAACCAGATGACCGAGGAAACAGATGAAGTGGACGATGACAGCTGGTTTGGGACCTTATTCTCCTGGGTCCTGCAATGGATGGCTGACATATTCAAGTTTCTGGGAGCCTTACTAGCTATGGTTCTGCTAGGATTCTGTGTTATCAAGATAATCATCACACAGTGCCAGAAAACTGCAAAGAAGGCCATTGGGATGAAAATTATGGTCGGTATTGAGCCAGGTTGGAAGCCCAGAGACCTGACAGACGAAGAGATAAAGGACTTGGTGAAGGCCAGTGAATTTGCACCAGAGGGAACAAAATTCACTTATCCCAAGAAACGAAGAAGGTATGAAGGAAAATGGATTTATTGCAGTCCAAATGGACAATGCCAGCTGATGACCTGGAACAAAGATGAGCATGCAAAGACAGCAGGAAGTTTGAAAGAGGTGATAAAGATATGGACACCAAAATTGCATGCATTCACGGCATCTTGTATAAACCCGGAAGACGATGAACAAGACATTGAAGAGACAAAGAAACTAAATATAAAGGAGATAGCAGAAGTGGTCGATGAACCGACCAGAAGGGGGAGTGTAGAGGAGGTCCCAGATATGGCCTGCACCCCTGCCCCCCAGTGTGAGTTGCCAGTAAAATACTTGCCAAGGTATGTGACGTATGAGGAACAACTGAACCAACAGAGAGCCGCATTGGGCTTCTGCCCTGTGTACATTAGAAGATCAATACCTGTTGAAATGGCAATAAGTAGACAGCCCTGGGCAGCACGGTACCCAATCAAACAACCATATCAGCCGCTGATAAGAAACGATGAGTATTTACAGACTGTCCATGAGGAGACACAAAGAGCCCTGATGGAAGGCAAACGATGATGAGAAGAGGGCCTGGACTGACTAATGCATGAGAAAAGGCCACACACGAACGCTTGTATCCATGAAAACAGGTGCAAGAGACACAAAGGACAACACAATATTAGAACGTAAGAAACGATATAGCGAAAGAACCAAGATGAAAGAATCAAACCTGTTAAACGTGTATAAATAGGCTTGAAACACAAGATGCTAAGAAATCGACACTGCTTGCAATGCTTAGTAGACGATAGAGCGGCAAGCGCCAACCATATATCTACCTCAAGAAGGCACAATGTACACGTGCGACTCCATTTTGTAAAAGCAGAAGTACGCCCAGGCCACCAAGGCCTAACTGGTCGGGTTTCATATCCAAGCCCAAGCCTGGGGAAAGAGCGGAATCGAAACACAACAAAGGATGGCTCAGGCCTGGGAAATCGAGGTCAACCCAAGAGAGGGAGGAGAGCTTCAGCCTGCCCTGTGAAGGTCAAGATAAGGAGGCCCGGGCAGGTGGTGGAGCTACATGAAGAATTAAATACACCAAAAGCTGGAAACTGAAGCAGATTCATGGTGAACCAACACGTGACCAGGCAGGCGCGAAGATGTACCCCCGTCTGATGTCCCCCAGATCCAAGGGGTGCCATAACTTTTCCTGATAGGAGACTACAGTTTCGAGGCCTTCCTTGGCCAACTAATTGACACATCACCCTAAAACCACTGATTGATGGAAGGGAGGCAGGGCGAATCTTGAGACACTAGGCACCTGGGTGTCCAGTCTGCTTGCTGCTAATTAAAGTGGAGATTTATGGTTAGGGGTGGAACTTGCCCAATCACAATGGACCATGTAATCTAGGGTCCTATAGACACTGTAACCAATACACCGTCGTACTCATAGTTACGTCCATCACGTGGGATGTAGAGGGATGGGCGTAGACGCCCACCAGATAAGAGTTAACCAATCTGCATGCTCAATTGTCATATACAGATATAACACCTATACTTAAGTTACCTTTCCCAACCAATTATATTGCGTGATGATTTTTTTGTAGAATTAGACGTCAATGATGACAAGTTTAGCCTATAAAAACGGCTGTTGGACTAAAGTTCGGGGAAGTCGGAGCGAGACAGGTGGTTGCAATGCTGCTGATTTCCATATGCTGATGTATGTATCATTAAACGGACTTCCCTTTGCCAACTTACTGAGTCCTGATCTTTTAGATGTGCTGGAGTATGTGAATCCTGTCCTCACATGGTGCAGCTATCCAGTATTACAAGTTCTCGGGGGTTGAGTACTGACCAATGGGCCTGTCAGTAATTTCCTCTCCTCGTGAACAGAGTGGTTATAGGGATAGAAAAGGGAAGGTCTGGGGAGATTAGAACATCCAAATCATGCCCTGCAGAGTCGCCAAGGTCGCAAAAGAGTCCAGAGGAAGGACAGGAAAGCATCCTGGTGGATGTTAGTCTCCAAGAAGGAGGAGTTGAGTGGTCAACACCAGGAGGAAAGAGGAAAGGACCGCCCATTCAGAGAGGAAGGAGGAGAACTGACCAGGTGGCCAATACATAGTAGCCACAGTAATGGAATGGGTAGGAGAGAGAGAGAGCCTGCAGACGAGGCATTCGAAAGAGGGGTAGGCCTGTGTGGGAATGACAGAGGCAGGTATCCACTAAGGGAAGATCAGGGCTAAACCCCCCCCGGAATGGTAGGACTTGGGCGCGGAGAGGATCTTGTAGCTGTCAGGGAGGAGAATGTCAAAGCTTGTGACAGAGCTGGCCGTGAACCATGTCTCGGTGAGACTGAGGACATTGAGGTCAAGTTCCTCCAGGAGGTGGCAGATATCAGAGGAGTGTTTGACAGCTGAGCAAGAGTTAAGAGTTGAAATATGAAGGAGGTTGCCGCCCTTGAAAGACATCGGGGGAGGGGTACAAGTCAGAGGTACACCCTGCAGAGGTGTAGAAGAGGAAGGAGGAGATGGCAAGGTAGCCAAGGAGGAGACAACAGGAGAAGGCGAGGGGGAAGCCGTGGAGGGAAGAGAAGGGAAAGCAGAAGAAGGAAGGAAATTGATGAGGCGCAGGAAGTGTCTATCAAAGAGGAGAAGATTGGCCTGAGGGCCTTGGACCAGGATGGTACCATTCAAGTAAACATTAATGAAG
Organism: Ambystoma mexicanum; assembly: GCF_040938575.1. Lineage (NCBI taxonomy): Eukaryota > Metazoa > Chordata > Amphibia > Caudata > Ambystomatidae > Ambystoma > Ambystoma mexicanum. The sequence goes on along the minus strand of NC_090923.1, from coordinate 409,094,452 downwards.
ACCTTACAGGAGTGGAAGGAGTGGCCATGGAACCCTGTACTCTACAGACAAGAGATGCAGGCCTTGGACCTGGGAATCTATAAAGGAGAGATGTTAGCCACTGAACCTGGGAATCTTCCCAAAAGTGATACTGGCATGAAAGCAGAGAATCTACAGAGACAAGATGGTGGTCATAGAACCCTGTACTCTACAGAGAAGTGATGCTGGCATTGGAACCCGGGACTCTATAGCGAAAAGATATTAGCCACTGAACCTGGGAATCTTCAGAAACATGATGCTGGGCATGGAAGCGGTGAATCGACAGACACAAGATGGTGGTCATGGAACCCTGTACTCTACAGAGAAGAGATGCTGGCCTTGGAACCTGGTAATCTATGGAGCAGGGATAGTGGCAATTGAACCTGGGAATCTATAGAAACAAGATACTGGGCATGGAACTGCAGAATCTATAGAGAAGAGGTGCTGGGCATGGGAGCAGTGAATCTACAGAGAAGAGATACTGAGCATGGACCTGGGACTCTACTTATAATACGACTCCAATCCTCTACCATAGTCAAAACAAAAAATGAAACACAAAATATCTCCAGCCTTCTTTTACATTAATTTATTTCCATGATTTGGACATGTGTGACATGCACAAAAAAGTGTTTTTTTTAGAAAATGCACAATTTCTTTACATCATGCATATAATAAGTGGTAGGTCAATGTCAAACAATGACTACACGTCTGCATCAAGAAGTTAACCTTATCAAACAGTTTCTTTCTTGTGTTGTGTATCTCAAAGTGCCTTTAATGAAATCAAAAGCGCAAAACCGAGACTCTTTTTAGGCTCATTTTAATTTGCCTGCTGGTACTTAAAGTAGAATGGGGACAATACAAATACAACTCTTTTTGGTTGCCTTATTTGTCAGATTGCTTTATTTTGTGATGTGGACTTTCCATCTTCTACGCAATTGAGTATTTTTGATTTTTTTGAAGGGCCTTAGGTCTATTCACCCAAAGTTTCCAAGGGTCATCAAGACGTGGACCCCTTGCTCACTGTGCTCAGAGAGGCACAGCGCCACCTCACTGATGATGCCCAACAAGGATGAAACACGTGTATCGGGTTGCTGTTGGTACTCTTTTTCAGAAGAGAATTGCCATAGCATTTCAGTGCTGGACTGCCCATGTGGGTGGGACAAAGACTGATATGCAAATGGATATTCCCCATCTGTGAAAGTCACAGTGAGCTAAAGTGTGGCTGTAGACTCTAGAGTGGGTACCTTCCCAAAGAACAGGCCATTTTTGCTGTGTTCGTTCTCATAGAGGAGCGCCCATGACTAATTTTTGAGTATTATTGTAGTCCTTGATAGTCAACGCTTAATTCTACCCACTAGAACTGAGCAGATGGCCAAGTGTTTAAGTTGCAGGCATGGTTCAAATGCTAGTTTAACCACATAATAAAACTGTGTGATACCTCACAGTGCCCATGCCCCAAAATTGGAAGTGATCATTCACAGTGAAAGGTATTCAAAAAGCTGGATTTTATCATTGTTTAATTAACTCAAACGTTCACATATATGTTTACATATAGCAGTGGCCATGTATGATATTGCACAAAGATATTTGTCTTGAGGCTTATTCATGTAACATCCTGTGATCGTGCAGTACTACAAAAGACTGATGTCACTCCAGGCACATCATTTTATCTCACTACAGGCTGGTACCATACAAATGAAAGGGCTCAGCGCGTCATTTGACTCCCTAGGTCGTTTCTAAGATGATATGGTGTCAGTCTGTAATGTTAATGATGTCCAACTAGCTACCGAAACAGTCCATATCTGAAGAGCAACAGCACCGAGTTTGGGGTCACACATTTTTTAGTACAAGTCCTAATGGTCAAACTTGTGAACATTGTGATCTTGGCTCTATATTTAAGTCACTGAATTATAAACTGGAGAGGCCAAGCTTTATTTTCCTACAATACCTGATGTAAAGTAATAGAAATGACTGCAGCTCTGTGTATATTTGCACACTGCTAGCATTTGCTCCTGCAATTAGACACATCTCACCCAGATTAAAACAGAAAGAGAAAGAAATGATTATTTTTTTTTAAATGGCTGATTTGTAACTTTACTCATGTGATTCTATCTAAGGGGAGTCATTTCTAGATGAGGGGCAGGAACCAGGCCGTTTTTGTGACTTGCAAGCGATGAAAAGGTTTGCCGCCCACGGTTTTATCACACGACTCCCCAGAATAAGTGGGCAAATCAGACCCAAAACGTAAGGCACAGTCACCATACTTGGCCCATGGTGAAATGTCAAAGGAACCTTGGACGAACCTGTGAGAGCGCTCCCTTATGACATGAAAGTGAAAGGTTTTGAATAGTCTGCATCATGTCTCGCTTGTGGATATTAGGAAATTAGGCTATTTGCCTAATGTCCACTTTATACTGTTAAGGAAAGACTGCAGCAGCAGCAGATCAACATGATCATGTTTTGAATCATACGGTATGGCCATGCCGGAGTATGCTACAAACAACACAGCCCTAACCACTCACCTTGCCTGTCCTGGCACTAGTCATCTTCCTAAATGGCAACACAGAACAGTTTAGCTGTACCGCACACACATACCATCCCCCTAACTGCAAAAAAGTAATAACTGAGCAGTATTTAACTAATTAGTTCCGCGGCCCAACTAGAATTATGCAGCGCCCCTTTCTGCAAATGCATGCTCAGGGGGAGTGATTAGATCGCTCGTAGCTCGAGGAGGGATGCAAAGAAGCCTGACAGGCAGTCACGCTGTGACCGGGATTTAGCGCAAAATAAACTGCAGACCTCCCCTCCGTGTGACAGGCCGAGAGGCAGTTACACTGCTGAGCTTCTGGATTGCGTAGGCTCTGACTTGAAGTAGGGTGCTGTTGGCCCTGCGCAGCCCTTGACGTAAGTCTGCTGAGATCCTCCTGCATAAGAACAGAGGATGACAGTCAGACACGGGTAGTAAACCCCACCTCTGAAGAGATATTGACATCCTTGGTGGGAGAAATATTTTCTGCCACAATGTTGCTACAGAATTGTGATCAAATGCAGATCTCACTTTGCTGGAGACTCCTGCGCGATTTGCGGGACACTTGGCAGCTATGAACAGGTCTACATGTTGATGCTAACTTCCAGGTGGCAGCGTGTACCAATGGCTTGAATAATATTAATGCAAAAAGCTGAAAGGAACAGCACTGTTTGGTACTGTACAAATGAAGCTGTTGAGCATTTGTTATGAGGCATCATTGACCAGGAACTTTGGAATTGTTTCTTTACGCATGTATATGTGTGTACGTTCTATCACCCACATTTTTCAGGAGATTGAAAATTGTGCTTTTGCATATCATCTTTTTGAAACATGGTCTGTCTGGGTTTTGCCCCCGAACCATTTTGGTACAAATTGCCTTATGGGGATGGAATCATGAAAGAAGACCTGTTCTGTGCAGATTGGGTGTAGAAGACATGGCTTTTTTGATTTTTATTAAATTCATAAATGATACGAGTAATTCCAACTCACAAAGGGAAATCTACCTTTCACAAGCTCCATGCCAAAAGCATAGCGTACACCTGCGATGTGCTGGATCTGTACCCTGATCTGCAGAGTCTGCTTACCAGTGGCCCAGAGCACGTTTATGGATCACAGATGCTGATCTGACAGCTGCAATGACAGCCAAGTCTCAGCAGCACATGGGCTGCATTTAAGACATGCATCCCAGTTCCAATACACATAACTATAAGAGTTGCTATATTGGTAGTACATTAAACATTACATAATTAAATATAAGCTATACATGTGTTTGATGTATGTTGGCATGTATCTCTCCTAATTATCCAAGCTACAAACTCCATGCCTAAAGCATTGTGTACAACTGTGCCCTGCTGGATCAGTATCCTGATCTGCAGCACCTGTTTCAGAGTAATTTCAGGGGTCACAGGTGCCCATCAGCCAAGTCACTGGAGCACATTTAAGACATGCATCCCTGTTCCAAACACTACATAGGTATGAAAGTATCTATCATGATGGCTAGTATCACCATGATTATCCAAGCTACATTAAATTGATGTTACACATGTGCAGCTCTGTGAGCCCAGCTCAGCTGTGGAAGGATTATGTGTATTCCCCACAGCCAAGCTGTCTTTGCTGCTAACAACAAGATTGTATCACCATCGGAGCAACTATCTCAGGAACATATCCTTTTAAGAACACTGGTTATTACTTGCGTTTCGCCCAAGATTCATTACCCAGAGTGCTGCATCATGCTATCTTTGCATATTCTGTGTTCCACAGGGATGGGTTTTGTGTAGTGTTTTTCTATTTAGTTATTTTTGCAGACAGTGTGTTTAATTAAAGTATATATATTTTCACAGAAACTTGATTTGACATTGCTGTTTGGGTTGCTACTCTTCACGTTCACACCCTTCTTGAGAGTAAAGCCTTCCTTTGGCCCACGTTACGACAAAAGGCGAAGGAGGTATATCTCTTATCGGTGCCTGTCTTACCTTCATGATTGGGATCACTCTTGTTATGTAGCAGTTTGTAGGCTGAGTAGGCGCGTTAGCCACGACTCACCATTGTAGGACTTCCGGGCAGAAGTCTTTTTGTCACAACCGCACTGTACAAGGAATTTGCACATGTTGGCAACCACATCAATATTCTGATGGCAGCTGAGAGGCAGGGATCTGTATGAACTGTCCCTGAGGATTAGAATGAATGGGATCCACTGTATATGGGTTTGTATTTGTTTTATATGGCACAAGCCTACCTAGGAAGCAATGAAGCACGTTTAACTGAGGGCGCCCTTATCAATGTGATAGGTGTGAAGATGCAATGCATGGCGGACAGCCGATTAGCTCTCGCCAGGATTCCCATGCCTGTTACCACCACATGCGGAAAATGATGGTGATCTGGCAGTGAAGATCCACTCCGCAGATGGGCTAGCTTCAGGACACTTAATGCCAGATCTCGACCTCAAGTAAACTGAGGCTTTAACTGTAAATGCCTTTGTGCAGTCAATTACAGTTTGACAGACAGAGTGCATCCTGCGAGGAAGGTCACTTCCGAACAGTAAGTTCCTCAGCGCGAAGACCCGGCTGTTCTCTTCTTACCTGCCCTGGAGGCCCTGGGCTTCAAAGAGCACTTCTGCTAGTCTCTTTGAAGTCTCCCAAGTGATGGTTATTATTGGGAGATAAGAAAACTAACATTGACAGGAAATAAATGCATGGCCCTTCTGTACTGCGTCATCACTCTGGGAGTTCTGCTCTCAGTGAACTCTGAGGCACCGTCTACCAGATATTTAAGATAACATTCAACGCTAATTGTGTGGCGCCCCGCTTTCTGTGCCTGCTGAGCTGTTTCTATAATCTGGTAAAATATTTTGCAAAACCATTTCAACCCCAAGTGAAGCTGAAGCAAGTGTAAGCCCTTCACAGACACGACACCATTAGGATTCACTTATTTATTGTTTATAAACAAGAAGACGCCTCGATGTCACAACTGCAGCCTTTGCATGCAGTTTCCGAAGCTTTATGACTCCATTTGAAAATGAATCAGCACAATAATAAATGTTCATTGAGCTCTGCCATTTTGCACATCAGGTGGTAAAACTATAGCTGTGAATAAATTGCCTGCAGGATCATTTTTGCATTTCAAGCTGCATTAGCAGATGGGCTAATAAATATGCAGTGTTTTAAAACTACATTTGCAGTTCCAGAGGGCCAGGGACTTTTTTGATAAGAGAAAGCTAAATGCACAATCTTCGAATACAGTATTAGACCTTTGCGCAATAAAAAATATAGGCCGTGTTAAGTAAACTAAATTCCCAGCCAGCCATTTCCAGCATACAATACAACCTGTCTTCTTGTTGTTTGTAAGTAATTATGATGTCACAAGTTACCAAGGATCAAAGGCTTTTTTGATGTGGCCACAACAGTCCCCTGGTAGCAAGCTCAGAGGGTTACCCCCTCATTCATACCGCAAGCTCAGAGGGTTACCCCCTCATTCATACCTTATAGCCCCCATTGAGCACCGTTCCAGGCAAATCGAGGTGATAGTGCTAACCCAGCTGCCTACTTTACTAAGCGCTATAGAGTGTAGTTCGCCCCTGAGGAAGCATGCAAGGGCGTGGACGATGACATCTTTTAAGGCGCTAAATGTCAACGTGTGCAATTATATGTTAAATGCCACTAGCTGTCTATCCAATATAAATGATTAAAGGGTCTACTCACGTCACCTGGTACTTAAATATAATATATACAATGACTCTCCTCTCCTGCCAGGCACCAATAAAGAAATGTCAATCACTTGCTTGTCCAGGCGCATTGCATTTATTCATGAAGGCACGAACTCATCTGGCTTCCTGTGAGCTTTCTTTAAACTTTCCCGGCCCCAAGTCCACGCTCTCGCCTTCACACGAGTAACACATTTATGTCCGTGCTATGGTCTTCAGTGATATACATGATGTGGCATTTAAAAGGCGCCTGTACATACGTGTTTCTAGGTGTGACAAAACACGTAAGGGGAAACAAAGGAAGGACAAAATAACGATTTTACTAGGCCTTGTGTCATTCAGATTGCGCAAGTGCAGGGAAGAGGGAAGGGGAGAAGTGCTAGGGGGAGGGGAAGGAGGAAGTGCAGTTAACTCACAAGTGCAGCCAGCAGTGGTTCATAAGTGCAAAGAGAAGGGAATGCAGGGTTTCGGATACAGACCCTTAAGTGCTGGGGAGCCCGGACGTGGTGTGAGGGCAACTGGACACGCAGGAGCCTGGGCCCGAGTTCAGAAGGTGACCAGGTGACCAGTGTGCAGAGCAGTCAGGTGCATCAGCAGGGGAGAGGAAGAGAGAAAGTGGAAGCGAAAAGGAAGGTCTTGAGTTGCTTCAGGAACCAGAGGTAGTTCTGCTCAAGTTTGAGAGAGGCTTAGAGACTGTTCCAAATGAAGGCTCCAGCGAGGAGATAGACCTGCCCCCAACTTGCTGCTTGGAGAAGCGTCTGACCCTCAGAGAATTGGAGGTGGATGAGAAGAGCTGGAGAGATAAGATCCCTGGGCTTGAAGCGAAGAAAAAGTCTCACAATCCTGTTCTGGATCAGCTGTAAAGGTCGAAGAGTAGAGGTTGGAAGATTTAGAAAGAGGCTGTTGCAATAGTCCAGCCTAGAGAGGACCAGAGCTCTGGAGACAGTGAGCTTGTGGGGGGAAAGTGAGAGAAGGAAGTGTATGTATGGGATTCATAAAGAAGAAACCTAGCTGGGAAGCAACAGAGTGCTGTACGTATTTATTTCTTTATTATATAGCACCAAACACAGCAAGCATGGGGGCATAAGGGTGCTCACAGAGACAAACAACAAGAAACAAACACCAAGTACAAAGGGAGCCCAGCAAAGGGGTGACAAGTAGGGTGCAGGGGTGGCAGAGGATCTTGGATGGGTAGGTGGAACTGAGCAGGGGGGACTCTGAAAGGAGAGAATTGGTTTTAGTGGTTTGATTAGTGAATAGCAAGACTTTCTTTGAAGGATAGGGATTTGACGTTCTTCCAGCATTGTAGGATGGAGGGTGGCAGTCTTATCTGTGCTGGTTGCTTGCTCCAGAGACAGAGTGCATACCAGGCTAATGCGTGTTTCCAGTTTTTTTCCATCTTCAAGTTCTTGATTACCAGCCTAACAGTGCATTGGCCCCCGGATATGATATTATATGTTCCTCACTCAAGGAGATTGTTTTTTTTGGTTGTGACTGCTTTGTAGATGACACAGGCAGTCTTGCAGTTGGTGTGTGCTTAAAGTAATAGCCAGTGCAGCTCCTTGAGGATGGGGTGATTTGTAACAGCCCACTGACTAAGTCAATAGAAACGAGTGAAGTGGAACCTTTCAAAATGGACCGTCAAAGTAAAGCCAACTCATGAAAGCCAGTCAGTAAGTGAGTCAACTCTTTATTACAGGACTGCTATAGATCGCAAAAAGCACACACAGTGAAGTAAAAGCAACATCAGTACCAGGTCCCCTAGTAACCAAACACACAATAAATAGAGTCAATTTCAAACACATGAATTCCAGGTATAACTATATTTCATAAGAAGAGGGGTACTAGGTCTGAATGTATTTAAAGTAAGCATTCTCAAAGCCATGTAATGAATCTGATTCTTATTGCAATACGTAGAACCTGTATTAATGCCCATGATGGCTTCAATCTGTGTGTCCCAAGCACAGAAAGACGAGCAGGCTTAAACTGGTGAAATCCTGCTTTTTTAATATTGCTTTTTGTAGCCTTTTGTTAGATACTTTATGTTTTACCGAAATTAATATAAAGTGCAGCAGTCCAATAAATAAATGGTGACCAATTCAAGTACATTTGGGCAGATTTTGGAGACGTGATACCTGCTAAGCACCTCTTCCTTGATTTAACTCTAGTTCTTCTCTCTTGGTTTGATATTTAACAAATAGGTTTTAGTCTTGTGGACAACCGATTTTTATAAATATGTGAAATGTTTGCTAAATGAAAGCAGATTACTATAATTAAATTCCTTTGCGACATGCTGTATGATAAGTTACCAGTACTGCTCTATCACTGCTTCTGTGATAATATGTCTCTTTCAGCCCTGCAAATTGGTAAAAACAATGCTACTTGGCTCTGATTATAAATATCTAAATATCTAATTCCCAGTTACTTGTAGTGTGTTTGGGAATCCTTTACAGAATTGGTTTTGAGCTATTTGGAGTCGTTAATTTGCTTGCAATCAGTGCCACAGCCCTTACTTTAACCTCATATATTTTTACCAGAATTTAATTGTATGAACATTGTAAGTTTGCGCAATTCTGGTGCTGGAATTAGATCACCATTGGTTTAAAAGTACTGTACAATGATCGTACTGCAGAAGAATACGAATCCTGTACTCATTAAGGATCTATTCACCAGGGCTGATGAGGTGAGACCAACCAGAAAACCAGAAGAGATCCTGAGTAAGATTACCAGTCCCTCTGCCAGGCCACGCTTGTACAGAGTACATCTTTGTACATCACTTCCATCTATGAACATTAATCAAGGACATGAGAATCGCATGAATGGATGTATTGTTTTGGTGGCAGGCTGAATACATGGCCCAAAAGGCCTAGTAGTACTGTTCTCGAGTCATCCCATATCAATTGAACTATGATCTATAAAGGTAATGGGCCTGGAGTCAGGTCAGGCCAATTAGGTGGGTTCAAAGCAGATGCAGAATGTTGTGTTTCCTTGACTTTCAAGCCAATGAATACATCACCTCTGTTTGCCATCACTTGAAAAGCAGCACCAAAGCTCCTGGTGGTTCGAAATCACTGAAACGCTGCAGACTCTTGTTTGAGGATGGTGCTCAGCTGAAGAATTCAAGAATCCAGCTGCTGGGCTTCATTTGGTGCTGTGATTCCCAATCCAGGAGCCCAGGCCACCTGGGTACTGGTGCATCTGGCAGAGTGTGCAGGTCGTGATCCAGCAGCAGTCACCCTAATGTTCCCTGGGGATGGGGAGGGAGCAGAGCGTGCATCTGCCTTGGAACACCTGTCTTCACATCTGGGCATGGCTTTGGAAAGGACTGCTCTCCCAACAGGGTCCAAACAAATTGTACTAGAATCCTTGAAGTCCCAAAATGAATCAAGGAATGAGTAGGAGAGCTCTTCCTTATAAAGGCAAAAGGTCACAGGGTGTTGGATAAAAGCAAGCATACTTTATTGGGTTTGATCCCTGTTGACAATTGACTTCTGTCTTCTTGCATCATATTTCCAGAGGTGGCAGGGACAGGAAAATCAAGAAGGAGCAACCCTTCCTCCATTCCCTTCAGCTCCGCCTGGCTGTTCTAATTCCACCCCTTTCTCAAGCTTTCAGAATGAGAGGCCCTTTGGTATCCAACACCATGGTGTGAGGCTGGCCCTTTTGTATAGGGTCAGTCTCGTTGAAGGTTGGTTCAAAGGAATCTGCTGCAGTGAGTTTCCTGAGCTGGAGACAGGTGTTACACAACCTCATAAAGGATCAAACAGAGGCAGTTCCCTCTGATGATTGTACCTCTGGCTGCAACAGAGACAGGCAGGCTGGCTAGAATCCACTCAGCATGTCCATAGCTGGCCTGTGCTCACAGTGTTAACATGCATATGCAACAAATCTACTGTGACTGTACTAAGTATGTGAACAACCAGTCACCATACCAAAACCCAGGTATGATTTATTATGATAGATTACCCTGCTACCAGGCTATCATATTCCATATTTATTATTGTTTTGGATCAAAGGTGCAGATATAAATGTCTGTGTCTGCACTGACTTTTCTGTCACAGCAGCTATCAAACACGGCACATGTGACCTTTGAACTTGCTGTCTGCCACTGAAGAGCATGAGCTGCAAATTAGGAAAAGGATGCAGCAGGTAACATGTCCTCACTATGCTTTTCAGCAGACTGCCCTTTCTGACATGAAATTATCCACATCATTTAATGATTTTAAAAAATGTGAAAAAAGTCTGGGCTTCTAAACCTTGTCAGATGGCAATTCCTCACACTTCCTGTAGCCCCACCATTTTTCTTACCCATATTTTCCTGCCAGCCCCAACTCAATGACTCTAACCCTTTCCCTACAACTACCTTTAAATCTAATCCTAAATAACCCCTTTTCGTAATCCTAACTCTAATTCTGATCCTCTCTGCAATTCTTTTCCTAACTCTAAACATAAGCTTGAAGATGCAGACAAAGTAAAAGCATGAAGGAAATGACTGAAGAAGTGAATGTAGAAGAGATCACGGTAAAAAGCGTATTTCTAGGAAATAAAGGGGCATTCCTGGGTCGGACTGGAGAAATAAAATAGACAAGGACCAATAAAACAAGCATTGGCGATGCCAACAGTTTTGGCTTTTGTGTAGGCATGGAAAATACATTTGCCAGGCACTGCCATAGTGGCAATAACTGACCAACAACAGAAACAGCTGCAAGATGCTGCGAGAACCTAAGCATTTAACAGCAGTGTCTGGCAAATGCTGAATAGATATACACAAGTCAAAGCTGTTGCCTTTGCCAATGCTTGTTTTAACAAGACTTCGATGAAGGACATGTATGGCGCTTATGCATCGAGTTTCTGTACGAGACATGTTTGAGAGATTTGCATTACCTCCAATTAAGTCCTTACCCAATAGAAGATAGCCCTGGAAAAACGCTTTCAGACAATTCAAGCACAACGTTTTATGGTAAGGCTTGATAAATATAGCTCAAAGAGATCACAGGAGAATGTGTTTTGGGCAGGGAGATGCAGGGAGTGGGTGGGAATAGCCATGGGGATTAGTATAGCCAGGAGCAGTCACTGGGTATGTAAATAATCAGGCACCACCTTATTTGTGTCCCACCTTACATGCCACATTTTCCTAGTTGTACTCTAATGCAATAGTTGCAGCTTGTAAGTGGTGGTTTACCACCATCTAATAGACAACACTAAACAGATATAGCTTGTCATAAGACAGAGTAGATCCTCTTGGCACAGTTCATGGTAAACATGCAGCAAATGGTGCACATTAACTCACACTGAATCCGTAATATTACTCACAAGTGGGAAGGATTTAAGGGCAATTTTAAAAGCTGGAAGCTGTTGTCATATTGCAAAGCCATGAACTGTACTTCAAGCCTGCGTTTGCCAGCACCTGGGAACTAGATGAAGCTTGCGCAGTACCTCGCAATGACCTGCAGCCGGTCAAAGTGGAGCACTGATGTGCCCCCATTCTCTGAAGCTTGCCTTTCCCTGAAGACTTGTGGTATTCTGTACCTGTATGAAATATCACGAAGCAGACGGAGCCTTTCACAACAATCAGAACTGCCGATGCCATGTGCTCTTTGCCTGATCGGAGGCCGCTGAAGTGACGCGGCTAAGCCATGTTGTATATGCTACAGATATTATGCATAATTGGCAGTTTATACATACAGCCTTACACTAGAACACAAGATGTTATTTCAGCTGCAGCATTATTTTGCACCGGGATCCTGAGACCCAGAAGATCTCAGGAACATAACTGTACCTAATATGGCTTTACCCTGTACTACCATGGTATGTTCAGTTTGGTATTGTGACATATTAGTCTCATGAAATGTGTGCAACACATGCCTATTAGCTATGTTCAGGGGTCCTTACGGGCCTCATTCCCTATTGCATCAGGAGAATGCTAGGACCTGAAGCATAAACTCTAGTATCCACCTGCGATTGAACCAGGAGCTGTGGCAACCACATGGCTTGATATCTCCAAGACAACACTTTCCCACTCCTTGGCTTTCATTTAACTAATACATTTTGGGAATAGTTGTCTTGCTAAACTGAAAATGAATGCTATCTCTTTATACTAACAATGTATAAATACCTGGAAAGTTTATGTCTTGGTGGTAGAGTTGTTGGATCTGCAAAAGCACTACCCAAGCCAACTCAGTCCAAAACACAGCCCGAGAGCAACACTGTCAAGGTTACTGGCACCAGCTTGTCTCCAGAAGATGTCTGGTCCATCCTGATGCTCTAAAGTGTTGATTTCGCCTGTGCATGAGTTTGAGTGGGTACCTGTGGGTTAGACAGCCCTCAGAACACCCAAACAGCCCACTGCATGGAGGTATGCTTTCACAGCTTTCCTTACCCATTCCGAACTCTTGAAATCTTTCCATTACCTTTATATGCCGCTAGGAAAAAGAAGGATGGCAGATGCTGCATGCTCTTCCTAACTTTAACTATCTAACTAACTTTCTTCCAAGTTTGAAAAATATATAATATTAGGGAATCTATTGAGTGAAGACCTAGCTTTGGAAAGCAACAGAGCGCTTTACAAGTATACGGGGGAGAACCTGGTGAGGGAAGCAGAGAATCAAGAGAGAGGGAAGCTCATAGGGGAGAGGGAGGGTGGTCAGTTTGGTAGTGAGGGATCGAGAAGCCATCGGGAGAGGATACAGTGGGGAGAAGATTGGCCAGTCTTAGGTAGGGTGGTGAGTGGAGGGTGTGAACCAAGTGAACTCAGTGCGCCCTCTAAATACGCATTATATTGCCTGCACCAAAAGGCAGCAGACTAGTCAAAGCACCAATAAAAAAACACATTTAAGTAAATACAAGTTGACTGCATTCTGTATATGCTCTCTCATGAGCTGTACCAATAGAATGCAAAAAGTATCACCCTCCTCCTTCACAGACTTCAGACCTACTGGCGAAGGAGCATGTGCCAGCCCGTGAGTGGCCTCAACGATGACACTGAATTTCCTGAGGGAGTGGAGTGTGGTAGGAAAGATTTAAGGTAGCCAGAAGACCTATCACAGCAGTCTGTCATTGGTGATTGCAGTGAGTGCAGCCCAATTGTGTCTGGCAATAAGCTGGCCTTCAACGAGTGCTGGTCTCCCTTGTGCCTCTACCAAGTGCTGTGTGCAACATCTTAGCACAAGAGGGTCATATGTGCACAGGGGCATAACAAGGTTGGCCATAGTCCTGGAGCAAGCAATCAAAATGGGTTTGCCGTTCCCACCAGCCAGGACAAAACGTCTCTCACTCACCTCCACAAAGTTGTTAACAACATTAAAACAATGATTAGAGAATCTTGAATATAAATAAAACTGTTATAATGAGATTGTGGAAATGCATTTTTATGTGTAGCAGCAGCTAATTCTATGCTACACAGAATCCCTAAATGTAATACAGTGCTGTGTGCATGGTAGCTGCAGCTAGAGTTGAATCCACATCTGTCAATTACCAAAGGATGAGGTACTAAGGGAATAGATATGTGTTAAAGTAAGGTCTGAATTGTAAAATCAGTGCTGTAAGCGCTAAAGCGTAGAAATGAATTATTTACTACTGACAGTTGAGCAGACCATCATATGGAAAGGATTGTGCCTGGCTTACAGTTGCAGCAAATTCATAGATGCCACCATGTGCCATATCAAGAGGGAGAAGCTTTTAAAGGCGTCTTTATTTTCCTTGCAGCCTTGGACTTGTAGCCCTGGAATTATAGTATGCAGTCAAAAAACAAGCCCGAGAATGCAAAGAAAGAAACAGTACTAGATGAGCTTCACAATCATGATATACTGCATGGTGGCATCTATGAGCAGTTCCCCATCAAAGTGGGATTTGTCCTCCTTTTTTCTTTTTTCTCCCATGTAGAATTCTTGCTCGCTAGTCGGTGGTTGTGAATAATTGTGTTTGTTGCGCACTTAGGCCTCTGGGTTCTATGGAGGGCATAATAAATAAATAATTAAATTGAAAAGAAAATGATACAGACATTGCTTACAGGAGTGTGCCATAACGAAGGCACAATGGCTTCTCCTACTTTGGCATGTAAAGTGCATAATGTAAGGGTGTTAAGTCCACTTGAGGTAGGACCTCATTAAACTATCCCTTTTGTATATAGGTCCCCAACTTTTAGTATAAGCTTGGACTCAAGGAACCTTGTTGGAGTGGCGCAGCCCTCAGGCTTATTGTAGGAGGAAGATGTGAGCTGTAGGTATGTACACTGAACCCAGTTAGTTTAGTCCAAAGAAACACCTACACAAATAAAGGTTATTATATTACATAATATATTACATTTACAAAAGGAAGTCAGACTTGGTTCAAACAACCAACACACTTAGCATTACTTCGAAGGCCACTGATTAGTTGGTAGTTGCTTGCAGTACAATTGTTACAGAGTTTTACACTAATAACAGTTCTGCTTATTATCGGCACAACCGTGCAATCGCACAAAAACAAAGATATACAGTAATTGTATTTAGTTAGCAAAACCACATGATATAAAGTCTTTTAGGAAGGAAGAAAGTTGATTAGTCATACAGTATCAGAGCTTAACATTCTAGAGACACTTTCTAGGCAAACTAAAGTTTTAAAGTCCAATCCCTAACTATATGCAAAAGTCAGTTTGGAGAGAGCTCAAAGTCTTACAAAGCAGTAGAACAGCAAAGGTTCCTAGGGATACTTTAAGTCTCTAGGAAAAGATACTTGAAGAGTTAACACAATGATGGAGACCCTGTAAAAACTCACTGAAGGGACACAGGCTGACAGCTTGGGTCGGTGGTTAGAGGGGACACTCTGGACACCTGCTTGAGCACTCCAACACTCTGGAGCAACTTTGTGGTTCAAGGTAAGCACCCCACAGTACCTCGAGTTAGAAGAAATGTTTGTGGCTGGATTCTCCTCTGTGTAGCAGCGACGGACCAAGTCTCTGGATTCCTCGGTCTGGTGATGAGAGGACGGTCTCAGACAGGGAGGTCTTAGCAGCAGTCGAGAGAGAGAATACCCCTGGCATGGATTTCTTCAGCCTCTTTGGTCAGTCTGCTGTTTGGTGCCTTTTTCTCAGCACCAATAAAGGACAGTATTCACCTGGTTGATCTTCGATTCCTGGAGTCCTACACTCTGGTGAGGGGACTTGGATGAGTTGAATCGTATCTCTGTAGGTTCACCTGGAGCTCAGCAAAGACGATGCATTGCAAATGGGTCAGAGGTTTCCTGCTATTTATTGTCTGCAGCTCTGGAGAAGCCCAGCACATTGGGAGATGGCTCAGTTTTAGGTCATAAATAATAATTATTTCACTAGGGTGCACTACTACTAATCACTATGCTTGAAGGATATTCACTTGACTGCCAAATAATTAGATTTGTGTTATTTTCAGGTGCCCTCAGTACATCTCTCGCTACAGAGAAAATAAACAAAATTCTTCACAGTTCATCAGTATCACTGATGAATAACCCAGTCACTCTTATGGAGGTAAAAAAGCCCTTCATACATATTTTCGACATATAAACAAAAAACACTTTAATCACATAAAGATACAAGGATAAATAATGCAAAATCAATCATTCTTCAGCATACAGTAATTTGCTGTTGTAGTGTACATCTGTACCTCAAACAAAAAACAGTATTCTTCTCAATTATTCAAACAGAAGAGAAAGCACAAGTACATTTAGTAACTTGGTCTTCATTTATCATACATGAGAAATATTATGATGAACACATCTATATAGATAACATTTCTGTGCTATATTAGAGCAATACCTCATCAGCAAAACAGAGGTTTGCTTGATGAGACGCTCCCACATTGACACCACACTACGTGTTTCGGAACCCTCCGTCCCTTCATCAGGTGTAACTGTTATCTTTTCAACAATCTAATAAACATATAGAAAAGGATGCCAATCAACTTCTTCTGTCATTAAGCCAGTTCTGTTCATATGTTACTAATAGCCAGAATACTAACCTGTCTATTCTTTGGCTGGCAGAATAAGCACCAATAAGAGAGCTCTAGAGAATACAAATACAGCCTTTCACCATCAAATAACCTCACACTGCACATATCACATGTTAATAACTCAAAACTAAACATAACTGGTCCATCAACTAACCTGTTTCCTGTCTTTTAGACATCCAATGTGCTACATTAGCTCCAACCAGACTATCAACAACGAGTCATCCCCTCTCTTTCCAGTCGACTCTACCGAGAGACAATTAAAAATAACCCTTTAATATTTGACTTGCAGGCTTACGTTCTTTACCTTCACAGTAGTAGTATAATTCCTGATACAGGAACAGGGAGACGGTTGTGTAAATAGCCTCCCAGCCTGTAATGACATTTCAAGGTAGATCGTTGCTATGGACGTCACATGGAATGCCCCATGTGAGTATGGAATTGAGTCGCAAAAATGTGGGCCGCACCCATGTATGAATGGTCAATCGACAATCTAGTTTCAATTACCAAGTCAATCTATGAAGTATGGACACTTTCTGCTCTATGCATATGCTTCTTGTGGAAGCATGAATCATTCGCTGTTAAAGAGTATTCAAACTTGGTAACAATGACCATGGGCAATGCCCCATTCCTACAATAGTAACACTGTGCTACACATAGCACATTAAACATTGCCCCACTTGGATGACTTGTGTCAGCCACTATGATGTCCTCTAACATTATAGCAAAGGATTATAATGATCCTCAGTTACATACTAACTGAGCATCATCAAACTAAAAATAATGTTTTCTTTACATATTGCCGATTTTAATCAAATGCAAATCAGCACCAATGCCTGACTAATTAATCATGGACAAAGAAAGAGAACAGAACCTAAATTGTAAGTGTAACTTTCCACATGTTTTACTGATATGCTCATTGCTTTACAACAACTTCTTGAACAAAATCATTGTTTCATTGTAGTAAGTATATTAACCAATCAGCACACCAACGGGTATTCGCAGCAACAGTTATGTATCACAAATAGCATTTTAGGTCAAATTCAATATTCATCCTTTTAGGGCTTAGCACCTCTTAACGCTCTATCCAATACATTTCTTCTTGGTGAAGCAGGGTGTTCAAAGTTCCCCCTCGTCTGGGACATTTCACTTGTTCTAAAATCACAAATCTCATCTGCGCTATTGTGTGATTGGCATCTTTGAAGTGTTGCGATACTGGTGTGTGTAGTTGTCCAGTACAGATATTTAATTTGCATTCCATCCACCTTAGTGTGGCCTATCTTGTGGTAAGGCCCATATAAAACATACCACATGGGCATCTAATCCCATAGATGATACTTGTGGAGTCACATGTTGTATGTCGTAATTCAATTTGTTTTCCAGTATAGGGATGATTGATCACACTACCCATTGACAATTGTTACATGCCAGGGTTCTCTTGTAGGTGATTCTTTGTTGCTTTCCATCTATGTAATCAGCTCTAATAAGATAGACTCTCAGTGGTTTGCTCTTCCTGTAGGCAACGGTAGGCATTTTACCAAACAGTTGGGACAGTACAGGATCTATTTTCAAGATATCCCACATGTTTTAAAGTATTCTTTTTTCTTCTGACTCACATATACCAATTTGTCTTCTTTTGATTTTTGCATAGGTTTCAGTGCTTTATCTCTTGTCACCAATGTTGCTTTCACTTGAGCTTTTGTGAAAACTTCTGTAGAGTAACCCCTTTCTTGAAATGTATTTGTTAGCCAATTTGTCAGTACCTCTGTGGTGAATGTCTTTCACATTTGTTCAGTTGGATTAGTTACCGGAGGTCCATGGCGTGCAATTAGGATTGGTGTTCATGGGATAGCAGGTACAGCGTGTGAAGTCTGGTACTGTGAGGCGTTATGGATCCAGGGTCCTGGTCTTCCCTTGTGGACGTGGTCTGGGAGCTGGAACGGCTGTTATGCGGCAAGACAGTGCTCTGTTATGGCGGTAGGCTAATTTAAGGCTGATTTCTGTTGCAGCGTGGTCCCTCTTGCGTCTGGTGCACTGGCGGGTAGTCAGCCAAGGCAAGTAATCGGCAGTGTTTGCTGGTCGTGCTAAATGCCTCTGCAGGAAGTCCCGCCCCTATTCTGCCTTTATGTGGGAAACTGGAAATTGCGACATGTGCAACGCCAGTGACGGTGCCTATCCCACGAAGAGCCTTTGAGACAAGGTATCCACTGAGAAAACCCTATATGATGTATCCCCGAAGAGATGACGGTCCCCTGAGGGAGATCCCCAAAGAAGTGTGAAGATGTGAAAAGGAGAGGCTGGTGATGTCACAAGAAACGAGTGTGATGGACTGAGAAGGATGACCAAAGAAGAAAATGCATAGACCTTATAGAATCTGATGGCAAAGTAAAGAATCAAAAAGACTTTCATGCGCGGAATGACGATTGCATGTGTGAAGAAGCACAGCAGAACATGCAATCTGTTTTATAACTATAGAGATGCTGTAATGCAAGTAGACTAAGTAATCATAAAGGCTGGCTATACGGATTGAATCGACTGCAGGCGCTGCTGCCATAATATAGAATCCAGACATTCGATGCCCTAATTCTAGTAAGCTCAACCCGTGGAGAAAGGCTATGTGTGTGTGGCAGCAAAGAAATAAGACGAAGCTCGAAGATGGACCAAAGAAAGGCTGTTTGGCCTGATGTCAAAGGCTAAGGCAGCCACAACCGGTTATCAGTCCTTGAAGAACAGTGAATGTGAGACGCTGAGGCATTCCTTATTGAGTTGCAAAGAGAGAACACCATGAGTGGCAAGTTTCTTTATTCAAGACAATTAAATGCTATAATATGAGCCGATTCACGGTCTCTTGTCATGTGAGTCCAGGATGGAAATAGAAGCAGGCATGCAGACCTGAACCTTGATAAGAACATGCTCACACTCCCTTATATTCCCAGAGAAGAAAAGCTACTACAAGTTCAAAGACAATCTGAATGGCAGAAAGCATGAACCAGGAGAGATGTTGGGCTAATTGGGTGGAGAGATACGGTCAAGTCCACCCACCAGCACCTGGGGTACCACCTTACGTGCTGCTAGTGAATCGAATGTTCCAGAAGGGTACAGGCGTGCTAACCAATTGTAGAGGGCCATATAATGGAGGGCCTTATAGTTTGAGAGCCAATGATGTGTCGTGTCTCTAATAACTGTTGAAGATTACTTCCACTGGGGGGGGGGCATAAGTTGTCCACCTGACTGTAGAGACCCAATCACAATCCAATCCGTTATAGAAAGTATGTTCCCTTTGAACCAACCACACTCTCAAGAAGGTTTTCTTAGTTTGCCATGTAGTATGACATCACATATGCCGAATTTTTGTTTAACAAGAATGCTTTTTTATTAAATACTTTGAGACTATGCTGTGCGATGTCCGTTGAAACTTCCTGTTTTAGATAATTGAGAATAAAACAGAGACATTTTTCCAACTTCCTGAGTCGATCTTATTATTTGGTGTAAGAGTTATTCTCCATCCCATCCATCATACGATGTGTTGCCTCAATTAAAAGGGACATAAGGGTTCACTTGGTAGCAGAGGATGGTTTGGAAGTAAAATCAATCAACCAGTAGACTCCAGTATTTCGGACCATCAGGCACCCACCGCAATCTAGCCGGAAGATTGCAGGGTTTTCTGTGGAGGGCGGCCGATATAGACTTATTGAAAGAACATCGAGATGGTGGGATGGGTCCCTCTTTGACGAAGTCCCTCCTGGTTTTCACAGGCGCATTGCGGACAGAAGGCAAAATTGGTCAATTGGAGGAGGGTGCGATACTGAAGGCCTCGAGCTGAACAAATGAATAGTGAGTAGACTAAGGGGAATGGCAAACTGAGGGGATGGGATTGTGGTAATTTAGAAAGTAACGGGGAAAGTAACAGGATATTTCTTTTGTGTAACGAGAGAGAGAAAGCGAGAGAGAGAGAGAGAGAGCCCGAGATTCCTTACCCATGGGAGTTCAGAAGAAATTGTTATGCACTTGAGTTGAAGTAAACTAGGCTACTTACTCCTGTAATAAGGGTATTATTAGGGGCAGAGATAAAGAGTGATCGCTAAGGATTAATGTGAAGAGTCTCCTAGTCTGTTTGCGTATTTGTAGTAAATTAAGGTGTAGAAGAGCGACAATTGTGTAAGAAAAATTGAGAAAAGGTCAAGGACACACAGTGTCTACCTAGAAAAACTCAGAGGTAGACTGAGATTATTGAAAAATAGAGGTTTTGAGTGGCGATTGTTGGAGCGCGCTCATATTTGTTGTTTTCATAAAAGTATGTTTGTAAAAACTGTTAAGTATTGACAGTCAATTGAAACTTGTCACAATGGGAGATATTACCCCTCTGGTGCATTTATGTAAGACATTGCCAAAACACATGCCCAAGCTCAAACAGTACAGTGCAGAATGGGTGAAAAGCATGGCAGATAAGATGTTCATGCCATGGCCACAAGGGGGATCATAGTCAAAAGTAGTATTGCAACACATGACCACATAATAGCATGCTGCATACATGGGAAAGAAGTTGGAGAAAAGGTTAGCTATTTTAAAAATTTGGAATGTATCAAGAAGAGAGAGAGGATCCGCCACCTGAGGAGTGGATGCTTAACCAGTGTAAGGAGGAAGGTGTCGAGCATTCTGCTTCCCTTGCCTCGTCTGAGGTAAAAGGCGATAGTACAAAAACGTAGAATTGTATCCATTAAAGGAATTGAAAGTGGCGATGGGGTATAGTAATCGAATATACGAACCGCCTGCTAATAGTAGTGACGATAGTCCAGAGGAGACTAAGAGAAAAGAGGAGAGCTTTAAAGTGTTACAAAACAGGGAAGAGAAAAGTGAGCGATCGAATGTGTCAACAGATATAGAACGAGAGATGAAGATATGGAAAGGAGAGAAGGATAAAACGGACAAAGTAACACTCCTACAGAACAAATTAATGGAAGGACAGATATTACTCAAGCTAAAAGGGAAGAGCATTGAGGAAGTTAGGCAAAGGGAACATCAAGACGAACAGGATTGGAAAGACAGGGAGGGAGAAAAGAGGTAAAAAGAAGATGAGCATAAAAGGAAGAGCAGATAGTGGCGAGAACAGATGTATCAGGAGGAGCAGCATAAGAAAGAAGAAAGGACAGATGAGCAATAACAGACAGAGCAATAGAAGAACGGGATAGGCAAGAAAGGAAAAGAGAAGAGGAGGAAGCACAGAAATTAAGAGATCAAAGAATGCAGAGACGAAAAGAAGAGGAAGCGAGAAGAGCAGGGTTAAGGAGAGAAGAGATAAGACAAGAAGAGGAAGTAGTTAGAAGGGAAGCAAAAAAGCAAGGAGAAAAGGATGAAGAATTAGAACGAAAGAGGAGACAGCGGGAGCGCCATATCGTCTGCATTCAAAAAGAATTAAGGAAGCCAGGTCCAGCAATACAATGGGGCAGTATAGAAGAGTTCCTCCCGTTACAGAGAACAACATCAGAACTAGCTAGAGTAACCCTTGAATAGAACTTCAATATAGAAGCATCAGAGATAGGATTGATAAAGCCCATCAGGAATTAAGAGAAGGAGCCAAATCGGGAAGCCGAGGGAAGGGAGATCAAACCCTATCCAATCACGAAGCGAAGAGAATAATCCATTCAGTCTTGAGCATAGAGCCTTGTCTTTAAGTGGACTGACCTTAGATAAGGATGAAGGAAATGAGAGTCACACTAGTTGGGGACTGGATATGTCAGGCAAAGAGAGAGAGAATCCTTCAGTGGAGAAGGAGGAGGTGCCCCTGAGGGAGGCCTGCAGGCAGACAAGGACGTAAGATGGTCTGATCTAGAGCAACCTAAGCAAAAGGATGCCAGATCTTATAGCATATCCAGAGCACCTTAAAAGATTGATCGCATAGCAAGAAGATAGAATCACCGCCACATGTAAGCAGGTTTAGTTCACTGGCAGGAAGAAAGCGATCAGGAACCATTGTCCACATTATGGATAGGCAGATGATGTGAGCCGATTGCTGATCAGGATTTACACAGTTTCCCTTATTCGAAAAAGGATGAGCAAGACCACAGTATATTCCATGGCCACAGATGGATAAGGATAATTTAAGGTGTAAACTCCCCAGTTTAATGCCGGGTGTGGGAAAATGGATTTATGAGTTTGAAAAAATGACAGGAGGAAATACATTAGCAATAGGAGATATTAAGAGTCTCATAGCAGCCATTCTTGGGTAAAGAGCAGACATTTGGACGAGAGCAGGCTATTCGAGTGTCACGGCACAAAAATACAGTGCACAATGGAGTGCCATTTAATAATTGTGGGGTAGATGTCTGGAGGCCTCTCATAGTACAGTATCCTGATACATCAGACATGAGTGCGATTATGACACAAAAGATGAAAGAAGACGAGGATCCACTTGCTTACATTCAGGACATTCATGAATGCTGGACTATTGAAATGCGTGAGCCGTGGGGAAAAACAGTGGCAGTATTTTACCACATTTTATGTCAGGGATTTCCTGAGCAGGTACAGAGGCAACTCAAGAAGCAAGTGGGAATGGAAGCAAAGCCATGGGCTGAAATACAGTTAACTATGGTGCATCATTGTCGGCTGTTACAGGAGAAAAACAAGAAGAAAGACGATGCTAGAAAAATTGAGGAAGTCAAGTTAGTTCAGAAGAAATAGTCAAAATATGCCATAGAAGGAGTGGTATTGACAAGTGGAGAAGGACTAGTAGTACAGCAAGCAATGGGTACATCGCAGGTGAGTAATCAGTGCCTGATCGACCAAGTAGGGAATGGGTTTGTACCACGAGGTAGAGGCATAGGCTACAGAGGAAGGGGTGGGTTTCAGAACACACAAAATGAGAATCAGAATGTAGCTGCAGACACACAAGCCAAAAGGGTTGCATATTCTCCAGATATTTTAAGGTTTGATACTCCAGATCTCGAGGAGAAAGTAGTTACGATTATGGTAGTGAATGAAGGATTTAATCATTTACCAAGAGCCTAGTTAATGGAGATTCAAGGCAGTGCATCACAGGAAGAGCAGGAATTATGGAAGAGAATGGGGTGTTCTTTATCCCCCATACGAGCATTGTGGTAACAGGACAGTACTGCAAAGCCGGTGATGCTAGTAGCATAGTTAAAGGTAGCAAATGAACAGCTGCACTACCCAGCGCATGTAACTAGGGAAAGTCTTGCTGCAACAATTGCAGAACACTGGTTTGTGCTGAACCTGTTAGAACACGTTGCATTTTATGTAGTAAACTGATTCGTATGTCAAAAGTTTACTGCTGGGCATACACTGCAAAGAATTAGAGGAGTAATTCCTTGGGCAAATGGTCCTTTTCACCATTTACATATCGTTTATGTTGATATTCCCCAAGTATGTAATGGATAGAGGTATCTGATAGTGGTAGTGTGTCCCTAATCCAGGTGGATCGAAGCAGGTCCTTGTACACACCCTGATGCCAGTTTTTAGTATGTGAAGTCTTTCGAAGATGAGGAGTGTGTGAAGTGCTGACATCCGATAATGGGCCACATTTTGTTAATAAAGTATTTGAACTAATAGGATTACTGTTGAGCATTAAACACAAGTTTTCTTCTGCTTATCACCCACAAGCGAACGTAATATGTGAGAGGCTCAATGGCCTTCTTAAGGAAAGAGTCACCAAGCTGAAGTTGACACTGAAGAAAGGGATGGGTATATTGCCTACCGCAAGCTTTATATGACCTAAGGAATCAGCCCGGGTCGGACCACTACCTCACACCCCACAAGCTAGTGACAGGAAGATGAATGAGAATGCCTTTAACTCCTTCATTGAGGAGTCGAAGTGATAGCCAGAGTACAGCAAAAAATGTTAGGAAATTAATTAAATGAATATTTGACATCTACGACCGCTAGTATCTCTGTCATTTCAGATGAACTCAAGCGTCAGGGTGGGTTGGTCTTAGAACACAGATGAAACCATTCAGCAACTCGATCTTCAGAACTATTATCAGAGACCGTTTGCTGGTGAAACTGTGCTGATCAGAAACTTCACTAGGAAGTGGCATGAGCCAAGATTCATTGGACCTTATGTAGTGGAGGATATTACTCTCTCAGCTGTAAAGGTTCAAGGCAGACAAGCTTGACTCCATCTGAATGACATCAAGCTCTACACTGACAAGGCCGCAGCACCCCTAGCCACTGTTACAGAAGCAAGACAAGAAGAAGAATTTCAGCATGTGCAGACTCGCTCGATGACAAAGAAGGAGGACCATAAACCAACAAATTGACCGATAAATGCAGATTTGCATTTGGACTGTTTCCCTCTCTAGACACTCCTTATAGATATTATAGCTCGATGACAAAGAAGAAGGACTATAAACCAACAAATTGACCGATAAATGCAGATTTGCATTTGGACTGTTGCCCTCTCTGGACACTTCTTATAGATATTATAGCAGGCGTGCAAACTCATTGCTTGAGTCACAGAAGTCTTTGAAAATGAACTTTATGTAAGTGATTCCAACCCGGCACTTCACCTAAGTCAATGCCTAGCATGTGATGCACAGCTGAAACCCTTAATTATTTATTTGTGTCTATAAATTATTTTATTTCTGAACGATGTACCACTTATTTCACGCCCCTCTCTTTGATTCCCCCTCGGTCACACTGAACCAGGAAGCAGGCTGGTTTGCAAAATGTAAAATATTTATTTATGTATTGCACAATATATCACACTATTTTTAATGGTTAAACAATGATCACTAATGGGGTGATGTCACACTCAACAATCTCTTTAATCACAAGGAGCAATGATGGGAAAAATAATGCAGCACAGAAATAATCATTTTGTGTGTGTTCAATCAAATGGCAATGTGATTACTATGTCCCCCTGCACACCCCTCAAACCTCTAAATATGCAATATAAAGAGGTGGAAAGAGAGAGAACAGGTTTCAGAAATGCAGCACTCAGGCAAATATATCGATCCCAATTTACCCCAGCAAACACAGAGAGAGAAACAGGAATGATTGCAAACTTGTCAAAAATGGTTTTACAGTTGGTTTTGAATGAAACAGGGAAAACACTGAAAATGGGTTTAATTCACTGAAATTGTTAAAATACTAATGGGAGCCACTTTTTATGGTATCAGACAAACACTAGCAATGATTTAAGAGTGATAAGCAACTTGAAAACTTAATTTTGAGGTCGGGTGCAATGAAAAGCTATTTCACACGTTATAGATTTAAGCTATTCTGCGCGCAGTAAGCGTGATTGCGGAAAAACTATAAGCCTGCTGGGCACACCGGACTGGATGGGTCCGCGATCAGCAAGGCCCTCTAGAACCGCACGGCAGGACTGGACTGGGTCTGCAATGTCTCTCTGGCCTGCACAGCACGGCCCGGCACCAGAGTGGGATTTAATCTGCCCTTCTGGATATTAAGATGATTCTTTGGTAGGCAAGCAGTTACAGCACAGCCTGGCTGCTTCTTGGTTTCCTCTTTAAATTTAGGGATGGATTCTGGAAATTAGGCCCAGCCGAAAGTGGTTCAGCTATGCTCTGGAAATGGGCCTTTCTGCTTGCAAAGTTTTTGGAGTCTGGAACAAGGAGTATGGATGTATCTCCTTCAAAGTGCTTCGCCAATCTCGAGATGGTGGGTGTACCAGTCTGTTTTTCTAGGTCCTAAGCTGTCTCTATTTATGTGTTTCATAAAGGGGTGGGTAAGCTGAATTATCCTAGGAGCACCCCCTAGGTAGTCCATTGGCTAAAGTCTGCTCTCTCTCTTGATTGGAGGAGAAAACAGAGTGTCATCATGACGATGCGGTTTATGAGACAGGGAATACCTCCCCTTTGCCTTTTGCACATAAAATCCATTTTTGATATAATACATCTTTACATGTGTACAATCTTTATACCAATGACATACATAGATCACATATTTGTTGGAGCACATATTCTTCCAAAACCCATAGCTGTGGTATCTTTGGTCTGGATTTGACAGATTTTTGCACTTTTGTCCGGAACACAACATCTGATTTGTCCACAATATGTGCGCATGATATCTAGGCATAATCGTATGAAGTTTCGTGCTTCTGACATGAATACAATTGCTACAAAACCAGAATTTTCACTATGCCTTCTCAGAACATCGCACAGAGTTCTGGGCCCTGATAAAAATGTGCACAAAAAAAAAATCACATTAACAATACTGTCATTTTACAATCTTTACAAATTCGCACAGTACTTTATTAGTCTTTTCCAAAAATATGCTTTCTGTCCATTGAGAATCAACAAAAATGTATATCCCCGCCTCCAAAGGTTTCTTGTAGCCAAGAGCAATCCCCGCTTCTTCATCTGGCAGAGGCCACTGTTGACACTTATAATCTGCATATGCTTTCAGCCAAGGAAGGTTCAATGTCTCCTCCAGGAGCAGCAGCCCAAATCTCCTCCCCTCTTAATCAACACCTGAATGTGAATTCCTGGCCTTTGATGGTAAGCAGGAGAGATGCCTTTTGTTGGGGAAAGCTGGGGGGAACTGGTTTGATGACTCTGAGTTTCAGCTAAATTCACTGTCAAATTATAAAATGTTCTTAATTTAAAATAAAACTTGCAATTTTTAATCAAGCAGCTAGAACTCTGATTCCAGTCTCTAAACCATGGAGATTAAATAGTTACAACTTATTTATTTATTTGCATTTGTATAGTGCACTTGCAGCCCAGGGGCATCAAGGCGCTGTTACAAGTAGTTGTAGGGCTTTTGATTCAGATATTAAACAGGTGACCAGAGGTCTCTTGGTTACACAGATGCAAGCATAAATACATGAGATGCATGCAATGCATTTATACAGTTTACAGAAAGAAGTAAGGTACATTTCATACAAAGAGCTTGGTTTTAATGGCTTTGCGGAAGGCTTTGTGGGACTCAATCATTCTTACCTGAGGTGGCAGTGCGTGCCAGTGAGTGGCAACCCGCGTGGGAAAACTGGACCACCGGCGCGCACCTTGCGTGTTTTGGCCGTGACAATCGTGTTGGAGTAGCACCTTCTTAATGGTCTAGTGACATTATGCTTGGTGTTCCTCTTAATGACAGGTCACTTAGATTTAAGACATTATATCTTAATGGTGCAACTTTGCAGTTTAAATGCAGGATTTTGAAACAGTCACAAATGGCCGCTGGTAATGCGCCCAGATTTTGACAGATTTTCACAGGCAAGCACACTTTTTACTGTAGATATTTTGATGATAGATTCCACTTTTCCTGACATTGTGGGTTCATATTGATTCCTTAAATGAAGTGGCGGGTAACACCCAGCAAAGATATTGGATATTTTTGTGGTGTTTTGGTCCGGTATTTTATATTTTCAGCAACCAAAAAAAAGAGATTTAAAAGCAATTCCAGGGTTTCCTTGCCATAAAGCACTTCCTTTCATGCAGTTTCCATTTTTACTCGGTAAGCAGCCCAGTGGCAGGTTTCAGCAGTGAGGTGCACTAACAACAGGCAAAGTAGATTTGGCAGCCATCTTTTCCGGTTTCAAAGCACAATTTTTCATTAGTTTTGGTGTGCATAGAGCTTTTGCAGCCATTTTGCTGATTCTGGTGCCACCAGGACACATTGATGCCGCATGACAGAGCCTAGTGGGTTAAAACATCCAACATTTAGAAAGTTGTTGATGCATCACAAATATGCCTGAACTGGATTTTGAGTTCAGTTTCGATAATTGGAAGTGGGAGCAGTACCCTGATTCATTTATTACAGAATACTTGTTTAATTGAGTCTATGGTCCTGTCAGACAGAGATGCTCATAGACCTCTACTTGTTGTCTTTGTGTTTTTTCTTCAAGCTTATCCTGCACTTTTTTACATGATCCTAAGAATGGGCCTGTGATTAGAAGGCTGCTTACAGTGATAGTGGAAGAAATCCTGCAGCTGTAAAACCTATTATAAAGTATCTGATTAAAATGTATTTTTCCTTCCTTAATTGAGTATAGCAAAAATTAGGAATCTTGAAAATGGTACAGCTTTAAGGAATAAGAAATTCCAGAATGCCATAAAAGGTGTGGGTTAATATTTGGGTGTGTAATATGCAATATGCATGCTCAGTTTCTATCTTTGTCTTTCTGTTTCTTCTGGTTCATACTCTTTATTTTATCGGTCCAAGAAAAGCAGAAGTCCCTTTGATTCTCCCACTCCAGTAACTCATATAGATTTGCCCATTACTGATGAGCCAAGGTCTCGAATGGTTTCTTCCCAGAGCAGAGCTGCTTTAAAGTTGTTTCCATGGGCTGCTAATATTTTAAAGGGAAGACACAGGAGAAGTGAAATGGAAGATGATAATGGGATTAACAGATATTTAGACAGTACAGCACATTTGGGTAATAACATGTGGTACCAGCACATGTAAAAGGTGGGAGAGAGAACTTCCAAGGAGAGTTGCCATGTTTGTGCTCTCATACCGTACGCTATGGGGAACTTTAATATATTCATAGCTACAGAAGTACCAGTGCAAAAGGCTCATTGCCTAACGCATCTCGCACTCTGCCAGACATGAGGACAATGGCAGGGTCCAACCGCATCCATGATATGGATAACTGAAAAGACATCCCAAAGAGAAGATAACTATGTGCAAGATCTGAAAAATAGAGAGAAAACAGAAACACAGAATTTAGTGATAACATATTAACAGCCTGAAATGAACGGAGCAGGAATCAGCACAGAAGAAAACAAGATGCTATATTGTCATGGCAAGAATCAAGAAGAGATATAGGGGGTCATTACGAGATTCGCGGTAAAAATCAGTTTTTACCGGCATGGAGGCAATACCGGGTCCGGGTAGCACTGACGCCGCTAACAGCGGCCGATTACGAGTATGCTTGTGCACGTGTAGCGGCATGCCGGTATCGACAGTACTGGCTTGCCACAAAACACCCCAAAACCTCCCTTAGTGGAGTGGTCTTCAAACTTTTTCGGCCTGGGCACCCCTTGAGCAAAGTTTGGGCAGGCCGGGCCCCCCCAAAAGTTCCAGATGGACAGTATGTAGGAATCGCAGACCCTTGGCTCTCCCCACCATACTCCCACCACTATCCCAGTGCTGCCGCCCATCCTGCTCCCACCACAGTCCCATAACACAAGCATACACATTTAAATAAAAAATAAATCAACATAAACGTACCTTCTGCAGGGGGCAGCGCGTGGTTGCTAAAATTCCCCAGGTTAAAATGCCCCGCTCCAGGTTGCTCTGCCCATATGTGAGAGGAGGCGCAGGAGCACCCCCTTGCATACACATACATGCAGTGCCCCAGCCAGCATTTCCAATGAGCTATGCAAGGCTGGCGAAGCAAAACACCCCCAGTGTTGCATGGCTCAGTAATCATGTGCGGCTGGGGAAATGACTGTCAAAGGCAAACAGTGTTTCCCTTTGACAGTTCAACCAGCCCAGGAGCACTCCCTCAGCTGGAAAAAGCAGTTGAGGGAGTGCTCAGTGTTTCACTGGGCTGGCTCCTCGGCTCCTCCATAATGGAAGAGCTGGACAGTGGGTGGACACCCCCTCACCCATTATGGATGAACCGACAGGCTTGGGCTGGCCTATAGGGTAATAGGGTGATGACCGTACCAAAAATGCAAAATGCTAGTGCAGGCCAGTCAAAATGGGCTACTTTTTTGGCCAATGTGGGCCAATTTGAAGAGTTACTTCACTATACAGCTAGTAGTTTTGACCATTGTTGCTGAATAAATATTCTATAAATATCACAATTTGTTTACATTTAAACAAAAAACAACCCCTTGGGTACTATTCAAACAGTCTGTGACTAAAGGACTGAATATCCATTTGCAACTGCTGGCCATTTTTTCATTGGTGCCTAAGACCGTTTTGTGGTCCAGTCTTACCATGTGAGATGCCCCTTCCCATTTCCTCCAATCTAAAAAACAAAAAATAAATATTAATATTTTTACATTTCATGCTGGGCTCTGGCGCCCCCCCCCCCTGGGAAGCGGCCGTGCCCCCCTGGGTGGGCGCGCCCCACAGTTTGAAGACTTCTGCCTTAGCGGCATCATGGAAAGCGCTGACACCTCTTCTGTCTCTGTCCACCCCTAAATTACGGGCCCGGCATTAGCGGGCCCACTAATACCGGAACCGGAAGTAACGTCATCATGAACAGGAAATGGCACGGTGGCCAACTTGAAAAACACAATCCATTGCCATCCTTGAGATACAGGACCTAGAGCCTCAAACCAACAGTCGATCAGCATCTACACCACCAGCACTATGCCAAAGGCCATAAAGAAAGGGGCATCCCAGCAGCGGAAGGAGCGGTTCTCCGAAGATGAAATTAACATGCTGGCTGACAATGCAGATGTGGTCTTTGCCTCAGACCTGAAGAGAGCTGCACAGTGGCCCAGAAAGTCAGTGCGGTGGCACCACCCCTCACACTGTAAAGGACGTTAAAAAACTCTAGGAGGACCTGCGCCTCCGAGTGCGCAATATCTTGTCTGCTAACCGGAGCCAGGGTCTGGCTACTGGCGGTGGGTCCAACTCACCCATTAAACTCATCTGCTGGGAAGAACCTGCACCAGCACCATCGGAATGGAGTCCATAGAAGGAGTTGGAGATATGGAACGTGGAGCGTCGTCATCGGCAGATGGAGGTGGGTGTCCAAAGAAAGCATTGTAATGCAAAGTATGATGATGGTCCACCAATGTGACCATGCCATGAGGCAATGCATGGGTCATTACACAGACATGGACATATCCCAGCCTAGATGTCATCCCCAGCACTGTCACATTCACATGCATGCAGCATGCCAATGCCATACCTGAGACACACACCACAAACAGGGAAACAGCATGTGTCACACTGCACTCAGTCCACAACACAACGGCATGTCACACAGCATACACCACCTCACACATTTGTGAAACTAACATATGCCTGAATAACCCCACCATATAACAAGCAACCTGTATGCCACAACTGTAGGACCGCAAGTCATCAAATGTGTACAACTGCACTAATACTATTGTATGCATGATGCATGTACAACCATCACTGATGCCGTCCCTCTTTCAGTCCCCCACAGGCTGTGATACCGACAGCGATGCAGAGGACTCTGCAGCACAGGCCACCACTTCTTCGAAGAGGGACAGGTCCAGGGAACACACCAACAGGCCTTCCACATCCAAGGGTACAGGCAAAGCACTTCAGCCACCGAGGACAAAGGCAACACGGGATGGCCAGGAACAGGGGCGTCAAAGGACAGCCACTACACCAACAGTTACAACACCTGTGGAATCCGCTGCAGTTGAGCCAGTGGCAGAAAGGACCCTGTCTGCAGCTAACAGCTCCGTAGGGGAGGCAGCTGCCACTGCGCCACAGAGTGGAGACGAGGAACTTGCCCAAGGCGAGGTATGTGTCCCTGAGGAGGACAACCCAAACACCCCAGTACACACCAATTAGCATACCCGATGGCGCCTTGCACATCCAGTCTGGAGGAGAGGCAGAACCAGAGGCCTGGAGCCCCACAGAGGACCCACCTGAATTGGGCCCCTTGCCACACGTACCATCCACCTCCACAGGTGTCCAGGACGGGGAGTTCAGGAAGGCACAGATGGAGGCCCGGCAGCAGGAGCTGACCAGGCTTGTAAAACAATATGTCTCTGATGGTGACGTGACAAGGAAGGAGGCCCGAGAGAACACTCGGCCATGAAAGGGGCCATAGGGTCCAGCACCTTAAAGATCTGTGAGGAGCTGTCAGCAGTGAGGCAGGTCCTTGCCAGGATTGCGGTTGCCTTGGAGGCTCAGCGTCCTGCCCCGACAGTAGAGCATACGCCCACGGGTCATCGTCAAGCTCCACACAGACGAGCCACCTGCGCAGGTCTGGGCGCACCATGCGGTTCCCCAACATGCCGCCCCCGGAGTCCGACCCAGGACATTAGTAGCAGGGTCAGCCTGCATGAGCAGACTTCTGCAGACTCGAGTGGTATAACATTGCATGCCATATGTGGGCGAGTTGTAGGGGGAGGGGGTGTGTGGGGGAGTTGTGGGGCGAGGGGTGGGGGAAGGGGTGTGTGGAAGAGTTGTTGGGGGTGGGAGGGGTGGGCGGGTGTTTGTGAGGTGGAGGGTCTGAGCACTTATTACTTTTTCCTGTTAAATACACCTGTTGTGTACAAAACAATCACTTTCCCGGACATTCCTTATTGTGCATGTGTGCTTTATTGGTTTACAGTGCATAGTGTCCATGTACGCCCACACCCAGTGCCCTGAGTTCCACATTCATGGCACCCTCTGCATCCATGTGTCTTAGAAATATTGGCCCATCACAGACTGGCGCACAGCACGTCCCTCCTGTGCATCGCCACCTGGATGATGTGCAACCCATCTTCTTCATCTTCTTCATCCTCACCTGATGGTTTCTGTTAAATGTCAGGGGGCAGAGGCACGTTCCGTCGGATGCACATGTTGTGCAGCATGACACATGCCATGATGATCTTAGTCACCTTGTCATGGCTGTACAGGAGTGCCCCACCCGACTGGCTAAAATACAGAGACTTGCCTTCAACAGGCCAAAGGTCTGGTCAATCACTACACGGGTACGGTTATGGGCACGATTGTAGTCCTCTTCGTGCCTGTTCTGCGGGTTCTGGACAGGGGTGAGGAGCCATGTCTTCAAGGTATAGCCACTATCACCTGCATGGGTGCAAAATAAGGTATGTGTAAGTCAATTCCTGATAGACAGCTGTACTTATCACACATGCCTGCAGATATTTGTTGTTCACATGCACATGTCCCTGGATGTATGCACACATTTTACCTTGCCACAATGTGTGCTGTGCCATGGTCTAATGGTGTGGGTTGTGTTGTCCAGATGATACAGTATGTCCACTCCCTTGCTGGTGTTCATGCACTGTGGATACATACTCCTGTGTTTGGTATCATCATGTGATGTGTAGTGGTTTGTATGATTTTATTACTAGCAGCATTGGCACAAGTCTCAACATGATTTCTCATTCAGTGCTTATTATTCCCATGGTGACATGCAGCGCTACTGTGGTGGTGGACCAGTGACCGGCAGTGTATTGCCTTGGTGGGATTGATTTGTGCACACTCATGGATGCTTGTCCTGTGTTGTGTTTTGCTGCAGACATTTACATTGTGCATACTCACAGCATGTTGCTGGATTGTGTTACGGAGCGTGAGGACTGATGATGTGCAGTGGACGTGTTGTGGGATGTGGGCTGGTTGAAAGTCAGGCATATTGTCATGGGTGTCATGGGTGTGCAGCTTCCGTCATTACTATGGGGTGTGGTTGTCATGTTCAGTTTGGGATGCTTTGGGGCACAGTGTTTTGCAATATGGACATATGGACATTGGTGGAAAGCTTTACAGCTGCCTAAATCAGCCCCAATACAGCAGATAAGAAGAGAGCTGGCTTTGACATCACTCAAAACAATAGTGGTATGGAAAACACTAAGTTTCTATCGGAAATGTCTTGAGGAAAACACTACGGGTGGATTTGGGGTGTTGAAAAAAGCCCTAAAAGATCAATCCGATGTAATCCTAACAGACTGGCAAAAGTCATGTTGAGGGATCCTAGTGAACCTCAGCGAGTCAGAGGATGACTTATGGATTAACCCAGACAAAACTAAAAAGAAACTATACATGGCAGATTGGATCGAAACCCAAGAAGATAACTGTAAATATAAAGGTTACGAAGACTTCTGGGCCCAGCCACGAAAACTGAGTCAGATCCCGAGCTATCTGACTTTATTCCTCAATCGGTACTTCCGAGACCTTTTCCTGAGATTCAGATTGAACATTTTACCAACAGGAGAAATATTACAAAGAAGAAAAAGGCTGGACATCAGGGAAAGCTGCAGAATGTGCAAAAAAAAGGAGAGATAGAATCTCTGAAACACCTCATACTACAGTGTACCGGTTTAAGGAAAGAGCGAGAGCAGTGCTTGGGGGACATCCTTAGAAGCTACACGACAAGGAATGTCGATGAGTGGTGGAGGACTCTTGTAGAAGGAGAAAAAATGAAAACGACATTAGCACTCATAAAATTAGTGATTTTAATCCATAAGAAACCAGAGGAGATCAACAACATAACCCAGGATTAATAAGATGCTACCAAGCACTGCTACTAAGATTCTGTATACCAAACAAAGAATCATGATGAAAGAACGGACATGCTCAGGTTAAAGGTTTCAAATAAGGAAACCACACAATCTGTTTAAATAAAAATAAAAAAAAATATGGACATTGTGCAGTCACCACAACAATGACACCAGGGTGGTGTGTGCATCTCTCCCCCCATTACACTGCCATGTGCCTGTCATACAACTTGCCAGCAGCCAGGCACGGCGTCCTGCATGTCGCTCCATGTAGCGTGGTAGCGTAGGGTTCTGTAGGACCATTGAGTCATGTGTTGATCCAGGGAATCGGGCACTACAATGTGTGATGATCTTGTTGGAGTCACATACCAACTGTACATCGATGGAGTCATATAGCTTACGATTGCGGTACACCACCTCCGTGACATGCGGGACCACCAATTCCACATGGGTGCAGTCAAGAGCACCAATACAATATGGCATGCCTGCCAGTGCATGGAAGCCAGCCTTCGTGTCAAAGATCTCCTGGGCAGTCCGTGGTGGGGATATGTAGTTGCTTGAGTGCTTCAGGGGGGCATCCAGCACAGACACTACCTTCAGTAGAGGGGGAGGAGGTGGCAGTGGGTATTTCAATCAGGCTGACAATGTTGTTGTGTATCATGTCCACAATGGTGGTGAGGGTGTCCCGGTCCAGGCATTACAGAGTGTGGATCTGCTCAGGGGTTAGGTTGAATGGACTGGCTCTGATGCGAGGGATTGGAGGCTGCCTGCATGGTACCACTGGCTGCACTGGTGGGGCTTGCTGGGCCTGTCTCACCCTCCTTCACCTCCTGCGTCTCCTCTGTGGTGCATGTTGTTGTTGTTGCTGGTGTAGCAATGCAAGCATGTCCTCCAGCACCAATATTGCCACTGCAAGAGGAATCATTTTAGTGTGGAAAGGGGTGTGGTGTGTTGGTGTGCTCCTTTTGTGCTGGGCCAGACTCCATTGCCTCCACCTGTGCTAATTGTGTGCACCTGTGGCAGTTGGGAACACTGCACATTGCTGTTTGCGAGTGATTTGCAATGCCAGTGATGCCAGCATCCCGGTATTCCTTATTGCCGCCTTCATGATGCCGGTATTTGCATGTCTGCATGACTTGTGATGTCCTCCTTTTAGTGCCATCCCGGTATTGCCGGCCTGAAGTACTGCGTGCCTGCACGCATACCGGTATGGGGGTGCACGGTCTCAGTGGTGGCGCTAATACCGGGTTGTTGAGTCGTAATAGGCCGGAACAGTATGCAGTGCCGGTATTCCCTTACTGGCATTGTTTTTCCATTACCACGAATCTCGTAATGACCCCCATAGAAATGTAAGGAAAGAGGTCAATTGTTCAAAAGGAACCGTGTTGACTCCAGAAGGATGGGCGGCAGCACTAACAAGATATTTTGAGCCACTTATAGAAACTGCAAAGAATTAATGTATAACCACTGGCCGACAATTGTGAAGTTGTTGACATGAGCTGAAGATAAGAGCGGACTGTTGCAGATAGTACTTCTGGCCAGTGCAATTCTGTGTTTCAGAAACATTGGCACGAGGAAAGTTGGAGTAAATCATCAGTATGGCCGAATTTTTGATGTACCAGGCATGATGGACCACTATTGGGCCTGTGGTCCAGAGCCTACATGAAGCTTCCCAAACATTGGGGAGGGATGAGCCTCATAGTGCTTATTCACATTCCAGCAATAGTATTTCCGAAAAAAAGTGAATTGAACATTGGAGAGTTTCCAAAGGCAGATGCTCATTTGAGAAAGAGAAGATCGCCAGAATTACTCAACTGGACATGGAGGGAGAATTATTTCTCAGCTAAATCGATAGAAGCCTTTGATTCTATTCCATATGAGTACAGGTTGTTTTGCCAGACTTCAGCGGTATTCACAACTATTTTTATGCTTGGGATCCAGACGATGGTGAACGCCAAATGCTTACGGATTACCAGATGGGAGCTCCTGCAGACAATCAACACTACTATAAAGGGATTAAATGTGATCAAGGAAGAATTGTGGGCCATAAGGCTGATGACCCTCCAGACAGATATGTCCTTGATATGACACAGCGATGGATGGAGGTGTTTGTGCCAAAATCGGAGAATCATGTTGCACAATCATACCTTCTCACGATGACAAGAATGGGACCTTGACAGAGGCTAAAACGTTGCTAACAAAGCTACACGATCAAATGGAAAATGAGACAGAAGATATTGCAGATGACAGCTGCTTCACGT
The DNA here is from genome assembly GCF_040938575.1 of Ambystoma mexicanum. Lineage (NCBI taxonomy): Eukaryota > Metazoa > Chordata > Amphibia > Caudata > Ambystomatidae > Ambystoma > Ambystoma mexicanum. The sequence goes on along the minus strand of NC_090923.1, from coordinate 409,057,898 downwards.
CTATCTTCTCATGGGTTCCACAATGGATGGCGAATGTTTGGATTCTGTGTGATCAGGATAATAATTGCACAATGTAAGAAGACAGCAAAGAAGGCAGTAGGAATGAAGATCATGATCGATGTCGAATCAGGGTTTGGACCCAAGAAGTTGACAGATGAAGAAATCAGAAAATATATAGATGCTAGCATTTTAGCACCTGAGTGAAAAAAGTTCCTGCATCCAAGAAATCACAGGAAGTATGTGTGACGATGGATCTACTGTAATCCGAATGGACGATGCAGCCACATGACCTGGAGTGTTGATGAACATGTAAAATCAGCAGGATCCCTGAGGGGAGTGGTGAAGTTCAGGACTCCAAAGAAGCACTTTTTCAAGAGAGGATACCAAGATGTGGAGACTGGTGAAGGAATGGTAAATAAATCAACCAAAGGGGTGAGTGTAGAGGAGCAGCTGAATGCCTCTGCAGGAAGCGCCCACCTATTCTGCCTATATGTTGGAAACCGGAAATTGCGACAGGTGTAATGCCAGTAATGGTGCCTATCCCACAAAGAGCCTTTAAGACAAGGTATTCACTGAGAAAACCCTATATGATGTATCCCGCAAAGAGATGACGGTGCCCTGAGGGAGATCCCCAAAGAAGTGTGAAGATGTGAAAAGGAGAGACCGGTGACATCACAAGAAATGAGCGTGATGCACTGAGAAGGATGACCGAAGAAGAAAATGCATAGACCTTATAGAATCTGATGGCAAAGCAAAGAATCGAGAATACTTTCATGTGCAGAATTAAGATTGCACGTGTGAAGAAGCACTGCAGAAAATGGAAGCCATTTTATAACTGTACAGATGCTGTAACACAAGTCATCTAAGTAATCATAAAGACTGCCTATATGTAGTGAATAGACTGCAGGCGCTGCTGCCATTATATAGAATCTGGACATTCGATGTCACAATTTTAGCAAGCTCAACCCATGGAGAAAGGAGGATTGATAGCTATTTGTGCGTCGCAGCAAAGAAATAAGCCGAAGCTCGAAGATGTGTGATGTTACTCCCTGTTTTAGATAATTGAGAATAAAACAGATATTTTGCCAACTTCCTGAGTCAGTCTTATTATTTGGTGTAAGAGTTATTCTCCATCGTATCCATCGTGCAATGTGTTGCCTTGATTAAAAGGGCCATAAGGGTTCAGTCGGCTCAGCGGGCGGGTAAGGCCTCTGTTGTCAGCGTTGAATTTATCACTTCCCTCATTTTCTCATGGTACAGTCTGCATTGGGTTATAGGGCGGAGTACAGGGTGTCAGCGGTCCTTTGATCCCACTGCAGTCGATGGGCAGCATTGAAGTCCTGTTCATTGGGTACCTGGTGCAGGACTCAGGAAGCACCTCTGTCCCAGTGCTTTCAATGACAATAGGGTTCGGTCTGACTACGAGCCTTCTCCACACTCAGGAAATGCAGTCCCTTCTGAGCTTGCACAGCTGCTATGTCGCAGCTGTGCCAGCTAATCTTTCTGATCAGTGATTTGAACAGGGAGACAAGCTTTTTGTTCCTCATGTTGTGATCCCGCCATATCTAGTTGAGCATTTATAATCTGCGTGAGCTGGGCAGTGTATTTTTTGTTTGGTTTGCCAATCTTCGCCATTGCTTGATGACCCTGCCGCCAACTCGACCGGGCTCTCAAGAGCCCCCCCTTTCTGTGGTACTTCTTGTAACTTTGCAGATCACCTAGTATACTACCCTGACAGTTATCTTGATACAATTTCAGCTGCCTGGTATACTTGCCTTCCAGGACATTTCTAATGGATTTTCAGATCACCTGGTATACTCTCCTGGAAGGAATCTTTATGAAATGTTAGCTGCCTGTTATACTTGCCTGCCAGAACTGTTCTTATGCGTTTCACATTTCTTTTGCTATACCACAATAGCATATACCGTGAGGTGCTTGGTATATCTGTCTATGATAGCATTTGCTCAAGTTTCACCCCCACACTGGCATCTCATGCATCTGTACTTGATTTTGGTTTGCCTTTGTACTTTGCCTTGTCTGCATTCAAACATTCTTCTTATTGGTTCTTGAATTTGTACTTTGCCTTGACTGCATTCAAACATTCTTTGGGTATTTTCTGTGTCAGCAATTTTGTACCATTCAGACATGTGCTGGGGCACTTGTGGGTACACCCCGGGGCCCCCAGTTTTTTTGGTCAGACTCACAGGTTCCTTCCGGTGACTCTGACTCTTGTCACACATCTGCAGTGTGGTTCCTTCACACGCTTTCCACTTTGGAGTGTGGAGACGTTCCTCCAGTGTCCTGAGTGGCTCTGCGGTAACAGGCCGGCTTTCCTTGTCGGTGCAGGCTGGAGAATGTTGCCTCTTTGAGCAGTCCAATGTCCAGGAGCTACAGCGTGGCTCTCGACATCTCCATGGCCCTTCTTGGTAACTCGTGGCATTTCTACTCCTGTCCCAGAGGCCTTCTCAGTTCCACCAACCCTGTTCATGTGCCTGGCATTGGGAGCCTCAGCGTGGGGTTCAACGTCCTCTCCTTCACTGCTATTTCAAGCTCCTGTTCCTTTGCACTAAGTCACTCATCCTCCTCCTCCTCGTCTCAGTACCTGAGTGGTTATGGGTGTTTAAGTCCATGGATGTCATTGGACTTTTAACTCGATACATTAGAAGCAAAAGATGTTGTGTGTGAGTTGTGGGAGTTTGGGTCAAAGGGGGGGGGGGTCTAACCAGAATAACAAAAGGCCATTACAAACTTGGGTATTAGAGGGTCTTCCTCATGGAGAAGGTAGGAATACTGTGTCTTGTCCAACAAAATCAAAACATCTCCCCGGTAGTTGTCTACACTCATGTGACGCTCCCTCATCCAACAGCCCCTGAGTCAGACTCAGGTAGTGGCTGCTATCTCCTGGCCACATGAGAGACGGTCACCACTGAGGAATCTGTGATGGCTCCATTGGATTCATCACATTGAGCAGTGCCATGAGCATTTGATGGGTGACTGGAACTGGGCCTTCCTTTTGGGTACCACTGTAGGCCCAACTACAGCTGCATTAGTTGCACCAATGGTAGTTACGTCCCCTGTATGTCCAGTTAGCGTAGCCTACGTGTGTGTGTGTGTGTGTTTAGAGGGGCAAAGGCAGACAGGCACAGGCTCAGCTATCTGGAATAATGCATATCAATGAGCCAGGACAGCCTTGCATCTGTGTGATTTTATATACACTACGCATAAGCCATCCTTGAGCCTGGTGATTCAGCGCATTAAAGCTACTCAGCTGAGACTGTCAGAATATGTACAATGAAAGCTGAATACTTGTAACTGGCCAATGCACTTATTTTATTAAAGGGCCCATACACATATTTTTCCAAGAAACTGCCCAGTCATCTTCAGATATTGGTCGAATTGCCTACAAGTCAGAGCAGGCCTGCAACCACTCATCTAATGTTTTTTCAGGACTTTTATTCCACTTGATTTTCTCCATCATCTTTGGGGACATAGAGTCCTCCTGTCCAACACACCACACTTTCTGGCAAATTCTTTGATTGGATATGCTCGGCTGATAGATTGGCGGATCACTCTCTGGCAAACATGTAGACCCATGCCAAACCTTTTCTTAAGTGATAATGTTACCCCATAAAATGTGCATTATTCAGGACCACACAAAGATAGATGGCATAGTATTAATTTACCATATGTAACTTTTTACATCCAAGGATGAGAAATTAAGATGAAGAAGTTGAGAGGATTGAGACCACAACCACGCCACCCGTGTGCCCCCGCACCCTCAATATGTAGTTGTTTATCCCAAACCTATATAGAGATTCTAGCTCAGATGTTCTCAAAACCGAACTGTCATTTTCTTAATTTCTCTTGGAGCACCCCTGTGCCCTCATCCATCCGAACAGTTACTCAGTTTGCAGCCCCATGCAAACGTAAGTGTGCACCTCAGTCCGTTGCAAACCACCAGAGTCGCAGGATTTCCAGGCATACATATTCTGCACTTGGCATTAATTACAAACATGCACTCTGACAATCGCGATATCGCGGTGGTTTTTCACTTTCATCATTCCTTTTAAAAACAGTGGATACACGGCTTAACAACGAAGCTTAATTGGTCCATAGGAAGGACTATTATTCCACTTGCTTGCGTGCGTGCGTGAAGCCCATCCAACATTGGCAAATCGATACAATCATTGTATTAAAAGGAGAGAGAACAGAAGCTGGATGAGAAATTAATATGTCTGTCCTGTAACTGATCAAAAATGTTTCTGCAGCCGTCGTGTTTCTTGCATGGACTCGAGTCTATTCAGTAAGCCTATGAATAATTAATAAGCACAGGATGGTGTATATTTATTAGAGGATTGTTTAGAAGTGTCACCCTTTGTGAAAACCACTGGGTCAGCAATGAAACATTGCAGGGGCTTTCTTCTCCTGAGAGGCTGTCATTTCCCTTGTACTACGACTGTTGGCTGTTATTATGGAAATTGTGGAGGCTTGCATTATTTTATAATCTACTCAGATTTAAACATATTACTTTATTACCGTTTTTTTTTCCTTCAAGATAAAAAGCACGGTGGCATTCATGTATACGACGTTCTGCTGGCTTGTGAGAAGAACAAGTGTAGACATGGTCGAGAACATTTGTGCAAATTCCCTCCCAGAATGCATGTTGAGATGTGTGCAAGCGCGTGGATTTGTAGAAGTTTAAAATAATGTTTATTATTATTATTGCTAGGCTATTTATTGAGCGCGGCCCTATCCTCGTAAATCAACGGAGCGATTTGCAAGCCATAGAGGCAAGTACACAGGGAAGGAAGTAGATTGGAATAGATGATACAATGGAGTGGGTAGGGTGGGCAAATTGGCAGCAAGGGGAGAAATCCTTGACGAAGATGTAAAGGTGCCATGAAGCTAGTGCTGGCATGTTTGGAAAAGCAGAGAATGGTGGTAGGCCTCAGAGAGGAGTACAAAGGGATGCATGTTAGGGTAGTACCGTTGTTGTTTGAAGTAGGTTAAGCGCTACTTGGAGCAGATAGGGGTGAATCCGGGACAGGTGAGCTTGAGTTTGTGGCTGTCACACTCGCTTTGCTTCCAGTGGCAGCATTCTTGTTGTTGGGATTTTTCGTACTTTCTGATATATTTCTTATTTTTAGATATTCTATTGACCCTTTCCTGTGGGCAATGCAGGCAATTATGGCAAATAAGTGATCTTCAGGACACATCGCCGCTTGCATTGCCGACAGAAACAGGCACAGATTACTTCTGTAATACTGTATCATTCCTGCATGGCTGCAGGGCTGCCAAGCAACTGAGACTCAGTAGTGCCCGCAGTAAAGTGCCTCTTTGCTTCAGGGAGCAGGAAAGGACTATCCATGTCACAAGGATGGCAGGCGAGGTTGTTGGCGGAGCAGGAGGCTGGTGGCACAAAATGCAGGAAAGTTCTGGGGTTTGGAGGCTTGAAGTCGCAAATGGAGTCTTGCGAGCCATAAGAACCATTGTCCGGAAGGCCTGGTTCTTAATGGCTCTCAGGAATCCTATGTCAAAATTCTGGTGCTAATAAACCGCTATCGCTGAGCCATCTCCTTTGAAACACTTCATTCATTTGGGAGCATTAGATGATTTACGTATGCCACTATCTTATGTGGGCTCCATTTGAGACTCTCTTAGAAATATATGTATAGAACGAGTGCTAGCATACAATATGAGATGATGATCCAAGATAAGAAGCAAGACCATGTTTGATCCAAATGGGGGCATCTGAACAGGGTTATCATGGGAAATTATGAATAGACCTGGAAAACAGTAATTTGTGGTCGCCATTGCAGCCATCCCTCTCCATCCTTAGCTATTAATGCTGATATGGAAATTTCATATGTCAGTCTCCTCCTTTCTAAGGATGCCAGTGCGCAGCCATTGATAACCAATCTGTACATTGCCCACACTCCTTTAAGCCCACAAGGGAAAACAGTGACAACCTTGTCTCGCACTCCAGCAAGTCCCCAGGCCTAGATCGCAAATCAGTAGAGTTCGATGCATGTGAATCAGATATCTGAGTGCCTGTTCTTACATGTGCATTTAATAAAATCAGGGAAACAGCCTTGAAGGTGGTTGGGGCAGAAATAATCCAGATAAAGATAATTCAGACACTTACTGACTCGTTTGCCACAGCACAAGCAGGCCCTCACCAAGCTAATGACAATTGACCAATGTTTCTTACTCCATTTCATAACATCAAAGTGTGATACTCACTGACAAGGTTCTATTTACTTCTACATTTTAGCTCTCAAATTCGCGTTTGAAACACGGCTTTTTCTTGCTCCCGAAATGCTGTGAAATCTCATTGAGATTAGAATGCTATTACAATTTGATACGAATTCCAGAGTATGCTAGGCTAGGGCTGGCAAACAGACAAAACAAATCGCTATTCTGAAGGGTGCTGTGACAGGTTCCACTGCTTGACCATTGAGGTATGTGTGGGGGCAACTTAACTTCATGTGGTGCCCAGATGGTTGTGTGCAGAGTATCCCCTGGTCTACCCCACAACACAGTGCACCAGGAGTAGGGCACTAGCGCATGATTCACGTCACTCATACGACCTATTTAAATCAGACACAAGAAATCATGTTGATTGAAATCCGTGGGCCTTGTAAATCCAAATACACTACATGTATCCCACTGTGAAATACCTCCAAGGCTTACCAAAAGAAAAGTCAGTATTGAAAAGATTGCCTCTTCTGTGGCAAATGCTCAGCTCAGAGCAGCATAGTCATTACAAATCTGATTGTGGTGCTCAACGTGTGTGACCATGAGTGCATGCTTGATTTTCCACAATCCAAGATGGCAGATTTGCCTTTGAGAGGCTTAGTTTATGTCCAGGCAGAAAAGCAGTAGGATTAAAATTGAAGGACTTCAAGGAATGGAAGATGGGTAAACAGCCAGAGAGGAAGAAGGTGGTAAAGGACAAGAGGTGAAAAAAACACAGAAAAGGTTGTAGGGGGTGAAGAACGGGGATGTTGGACACAATAAGAAAATAATAAAGTGGATGAGTTATACAGAGGATGGAGAGGCAGTTGGAGTAGTCAAGTAGAGCCAGGAAAAAAGAGCTGAGGACAGTGGTAAATCCCCTAGAGACACCAGGAGATTGCCACACAGAAAGTAAAACACCACCAACCTATTTGCTGTCTAAGGGAAAGGGTGGAGGATATTGTGGCGGCAGAATGTCAAGAAGGTTAGACGAAGAGCTAAAGGCAAGGTTATAAGGCGACACACTTAGGCATGAGTGAGCAACAACTCAGATAGGAGAGGAGCCAGGCTTGAATGGGGAGGTCATGAATTCATGATCCTAGGACAGAGAGTGAATCAGGACTCAGTGTGATACCTAGACAATGATTGGACACATCTCACTTCTGGGAGATGCTTATGAACCCCCTCTTCTGGAAAGGTCTAACCCTGCATTAAGAGTACCTGAAACATTTGGGCAAAGCTATCTTCCCAGTGATTTGTCAAGGAAACCAACTCACCCAACAAGGCTTCATTCAACCGATGGCTTTGCTCAACATGAACGTGGTACTGGGGTGAGACCTGTCCAAAGACAGTTTGAACAAAGGATTTACCTTATAAAATAACTGATTTATAGATGGTTCTTTGCCTCTGGACCCTCTTATCTGTTCATTAACCAGGACAGGGGCTAGGAGGGAGACCAAAAGGAGACCCAGAAAACCCAGTTACACCCACAAGGGTTACTACTGGTCCCAGGGAAGTCAGACAAGAACTTAATGTGGTCAGATATCACAGCGAGTAGAGCACTAGCTTTGACATCTGTGAAGAGCCTGCTGATGCAGGTTCGAATCCCGGCAGGGCCAAGCTCAGCTTTTCATCCTTCCGAGGTTGATAAATGAGCACCACCCACTGTGGGTAATAAAAAGCAGTGCTTAGATGCCTGTGGGTTCGTAGCACTATATAAATGCAAAATTATTATTATTACTGTTGGCGTTAACCATTTTGGATTAGGTTCAAAGTTAAGAACAATAAGCGACTTTAACACCAGCCTGTAACTTGTTGGATTTGGAACTGCTACCTCTTCATGTAATAGCCCCTTTTGGAAACTACAATTTAGATGCCCGTCACAGATGAGGCTCTTTTCCCTCTTTATAGTTTTCCAAAGAATTTAACCTTATTGGATGCTGTTCTAACATTTATATTGTGGACTGTATGTTATTAGCTATAATATTTTATTAATTGCTCTCTTCCATATGGGGGATGCGAAGGAAACTTCTCCCCCATTATTATTGTGTTTCAATATTACATATCCGCATATTTCTTTTTATGGTTGTATAGAGTCCTATTGTTTTTATCCTGCACATTGCATTTTATCTTGGTGAACATATAGGTTCTTGTGTGCCCTCTCATATTGCTCCTGCTGGCCATTGACCGGTTGAAAATTAGTCACTGGAGGCTCCAAGGTATTCCTCTCCTCTGTTGATGCCAGTTGTAGCTCTTTAATTTGTTGCTCTTACTTATAGGGGAGAAATGAAGTTAGTCCCCACTTAGGTTGTTACCCCTTACACATATATCCTTGGATCTTTTGGGATATCTAAACTTCTCCGCTACTGTTTGAATTGCACCCTTTCCTTGTGGAAACTCAAATTTGTGTAAGTAGCTGATTATTGTTGTATTATTTTTGTCTGTAATCTTTTGGTTATACTGAGTATTTAAGAAGCACATACTTGGTCTGACATTTTCTTCTCCCTGTTTTCCCTCAGAGAATTGTCTGGTTGAACATATTAGGAAAGGTAATATGGGCCCTAGTTTATGCTCACATAGACTTTGGTCTAAGAAAGGTAAGCGAAATATGTCACTAAATCAAGCCAAATGAGGGGAAACAGAGACTGGTAAAGGGAAATGTTCCAAGGGTAGAGGAAATAAAGATATAAGTCAGATAACCCAGCACTAACAGTCCTTAGAACAACCAAAAATATGGAGCTTCCTTACCATAAAGCATAAACAAAAACAACTTGTTGTGGGATGTTTTTACCCACGCATACAAGCCCGACCATAAGACTGTGCAGTACTGGCATGGAAAACATCATGATGGCCAGAACTCCCCAGAGAGTGCACAGGGAAAACATGAAGAATAGGCTGCCACCGATTTTTGCCTATGTTGTGAGCACAGGAGGGCACTGCCTAAAACCACCATTTGGCTACACACACAGTAGCCTGAAACCATTGGGAATGGCAATGCTGATTGCCAAAAGCAACCCAGAACTGTGGGGAATTCATTTTCTTAATCCCAAAAATGGTTGCATTACCAGTACTCACCACTATCAGAAAGCCGTCGTTTTAAAACCACCAGACTTTTGTGTAAAACTGAACAAATGAAACAAAACCAGACCAAGGAAAGACTTGCCAAGAGGTGGATACAATGTAAAACTATATTCTGAAATGACTTGAAGGGAGTAATTATTTAATGTATAGGTAAAAATTGTCAGTTTGATTTGAATGTAGAAAACTGGGAACAAAAAGTGACATTTAGCTGAAACCTGGCTTAATGAAACTAGATTCTGCCTGACAACTACCCCCGACAGGAGAAACCTGTTCAGCCACTCTTCCCAGGCCTAGCTGCATCCTGCTGCCCCTTGCCAAAAGGAGTTGTCACCTCTCTGATTAGATTAAGGGTGGAGCACCTGGGAACTGGAAAGAACAGAACAATGCAACTTCCTTGACTCAGGCAAATGTTATATTGGGGGCGTCGCAAAATAGCTTCCTCTTGGGAGAAACTGGGGGGCAGCTGTGCCTCTGTGAACAAGCTGGCTTGGGGGAAGTGGATAAACCAGTTATTCCACCATGTGATGTGGGAAGCCATACCCCTTTTTGACCAGAGCATAATTTTAAAAAGATAGATAACTCATAGTGCAGACTTGTCAGAATTATATAAGTAATATCATTATTTTTGTGATTTTTCTGTGAACATTTTGAGAGGCGTTAGGACCCTGTGGTGTATTCTGGAGGGTTGCTAGCGGAAAATAGGGTCTCACTCCAAATGTCTGCATGTTAAAAATATGACACTTCATCAATTAATGTCCATACTCCTTGCGCACATGTGTGTAATTTTGGATAAATGTCCGATATTGCAAAACCAGTTAAAAAGCGCAAAATGTTGCCATTTTTAAATGCAAGCCCCCAGGAAGACCAGAGGCGGACAAGCATGAACCATAAGGAATATATAATGTGCACATGTAATTTCAACAAATTGTATATCTGGGAAAGATGTATTTGACTCAAATATAGATTTGTGGGCAAACTGACCAGGGGAGGGCCCTCTGGCCATAAAATCACCTCATCACTCTGACTCACAACTCAGTTCCCCCAATCAAGGGAGAAAGGAAAGCTTGGCCAATGATAAATTGAGAGAGGGGCTGGCTTAGTGATGCTGCGCACACACCCACTTTCTGAACACATAAAAGCAGACAGTGCAGGACAAGTGAAGATCCCTTTTTCACTTTCCGCGGGACGCTCTGCCGGGAGACTTCAGACTTCAATCCATCAATCTTCAGAGACCAAGACTTTACTTCAGAATTTGTAAAGAACAGGCCTAACCCACAAGCTGAGTTCTCTTCAGCAGGCCTCAAAATCAATTGCAGACTATTCACAGCCGGGCTGAGCTGTTGATTCTGGCCTGAAACCCTGCGCCAGAAAGATCCAGAAGCAGTGTTGTACCCAGAGAAAGCAGAGACACCCAGAAAGCAGACCAGATTCCAGAGAACCACAGGCCGCTGTATCCGGGGAGCTGACCCAGACGCTGTGAGCAGAACCGGTGCATGACAGACCCAGCAGAGCGGAGCTGACCCAGGCGCTGCGCGCAGAGACCGTCCGTGGTGAGGAAACCGCAGCCAATCCTGACCCGATCCGTGGCGAGGTCCAGTCCTTTCAAAGCTAGGAGTGAGTACTTAGATCAGATTGTGACAGAAATAAGCTCTTAGTTAAAATAATTTAATCCAACTATTTTAATCTGATTAGAACTGTCTCCTAGAAATCGTGTCACCTGTCATTTCCAAAGCTGTCACCTGTCAATTTGAGTTACTTTAAATCCGAAAAACGACCTTTACAAAATTGTTCCTATCTCTGGAACCGTTTGTCCTAGGAACTTGGTTTAACTTTCCTCTGAAGGCTTAGAATCTCAGTTTTCCAACTTTTGTCGTAATCGCGATTTACGCACTCGCGAATTTTGCCGCAATTTGCGATTTGGCCTGATTTCTTTACCTGTAAAAAGATAGCAGCTTTTTGCTTTCCTTTGCTAAAAATGTGTTTGCCTCTTAATAACCATCCCTGAATCATTGCTAAAGTGAGCCTGAGCTCATCCCAAGTATTTCTCACTCACCCTGAACCTCCTAAAGGGAATTAAAAGCATTTTCAGCATATTTCTCACTTAATTGCCACCACATTCAAAGCACTTGGGCCTGTGTTTTAAAACTCATACCTGTTTTCTCTAAGCTTGCTGGGGTGGGAATTGAATTTTGTATTGTATTTGATTGCATTCCTGAGAACTGTGTCTGTTACTTCCATCTCCTTGCATTGCATATGGGGGGGGGCTGAATTGCCACCAGGGGAAAAGTGAACATATGATATCTTGTGGAACCATATTAGTTAGTTTCTGTACTGCATTTTCATTCAACATTGCATCCATTTGAAATCATAAAAGTATTTTTGCTACTTTATCCATCCTATACTAACTCCTCATTGATTGTGAAGAAGTGTGCTAGTGCCAGATTACCCATTGTTGATCAACATCATATGTCTAAGTGTACTATCAGATATTAATGTATTATTAAGTGTGATATATATATATATATATATATATATATATACATATATATTGTTTAAATTCTCAAATAAACCTTTTAATTTGCAAAACAAACCTACTTCTTGGCTCAGTGGGGTCAGGGGGATTCTAAGTGGGGGGTGTTATACAAGGGTGGTCATCCAGAGTGCTGAAATAGACGTAAAAATATATTAATAAGGGTTTTCCTCAGCATCCCAGACTAGGCATTGACTTGGCTGTAGTGTTGATTGAATATCGCTTACAAAAGTGGGGGCTCGGAGCCGGGATATTCTGGGTTAGATTTACCATTTGTGCAGATTAATACAGTGTGCCAACTGACCGGATACACATATCCGGTTAGATCACCACGCTGTTTTACACTGTGAAAGCACCCCTCAAAGGAACGCTCTAAGGAAACGGTCTGTTTTGCAAAATAAAATACAAACTTCTGTAAGTCAGGAAGGAACTCAAATTCCAGAATGACGACCTTGGTAGATATGAAAATAGTCAGAGAACACTTCTTACATAAGCTATTTGTGAGAGGTGAACGGACTCATCAGGACCAAACGGTCTGGCTGCAGGCAATCGCGCAACAGGTCACTGAAACAGGGTCAGATAAATGGGGAGATCAGGGTCCATTACATGTGGCCCTGAGTGAATTATACATGGCTCCTAAAGTTAAAGATGAACACGACAAGATGGTTAGGATAGCGGCATATTTGTATCTATATATGGGAGCCATGCAGGACAAATGTGCTGAAGGCCAAGATCTGGCAAGTAGGCAACAGCTGGTGTTAGAAAAGGCCCAATCTGACCTGGTCTCTTCTGAGCAGAGGCTGCAGAGGAGCCAGGAGTCAGAAAATGATAGTAGGCAATATATCATTAAAATAAAAGAGGACATGGATAGACTGCAACAGGAGAAGGCTGACCATGATACCAGATTTCTGGCCTTGCAGAAGGAGTACCAAGAAGGTTTGGACTCCCTTCTGCAGGGCCAAAAAAAGCTGGAGCAACAACTGGACTTCAACAGGGCATGCACAGAGCAGGTAGCCACCCTGCAAATTCGATTAGACAGAGAGAAAGAGGAAAGCAATAAATTGATTCTGAAAGACCTGGATACCCAGGCAGAGTTTGATCAGGAGCGCCAGAAAGCTGGTGCCTTCCAAAGGCAAAGGGACGACCTGGCGGCACAGATGCAGGCTCTTAGTCAGGAAAGGGATACATTAGGCCAGGAAGTTTGCCACTTAAAAAGGAAAATGGAAGAAAATCATCTGGCCCTCCAGGGACGGGGTGACCTCCAAAAAGAACACCAGAACTTGTTAGAGCACACCAGGAGGGTGGAGGATGCTCTGGCAAGAAAGGAGCAGGCCAATAGGGACACAGCTCAGGAGGTAACCCTCCTGCAGCAGAGACTGGCCCAGTACTCCAGGACCAATCAGGAGGCACAGAGAGAAAATTAGGCTCTCTGTCAGCACAATGATAGGCTCCAGCAACAGGTAGCGATGCAGGAGAGACTGATAGAGTCTAGTAAGGCCTTAACTGAGGAACTGAAAGTGCAGGCTCTTGCATTGCAACAGGAAGCAGGGGCGGATAGAGATGAAGTTCGCTGGGAAAGAGAAACTCCTGAGCATAACCTCAGGAGCCCTAGTACCAGAGGCCTTCATCTCTCCCAGTCCCTGGACTCTGCCACCCCCATGCCCCCTCGCGCACATGAGCCCAGGGCCACGGGGATGGCAGATTACTATCCAGCTATAAGTATGGGGCTCATAGGCCAGTACCTCCCAGGAATGGATGGACGGGTATCCGGGTATGGGCACCAAAGCACAGTGCAATTTAGTGGGGGACCCCAGGAGAGTAGGCCCATTAAGGGCATCCTGAAAACCTCTGCCCAGTTAGGTCAGTGGGGGGATACCCAGCAAATCCTGGTAGCAAGGAGGGATCTGAAGACTCCTCTGAGTGTCACAGGACACAGGAGACCAGGTCCCCACATTCTGCCAGCCATTCCCAGGCTCGCAGAATCTGATAAAACCTGGAAGATCAGACGGGCACCTCTGGGAGCAGTGCTTCTGAGTCAGAGGATGAATGGACCAGGGTTACCCGAACCAAAAAGGCCAATAAGGCAAAAAGGGCCTTGCTTAAGGACCCATTGAAACAAATAAAGGCCATCAGGAGTGTCATCACTCCTTATCATAAGAACGCAAAGTATTCCGTTTGGGAACACTTGGAGCTCTATGAGCAAATGATGGAGACTTTCCATTTGAAGGACAGCAGTAGCTGCATCCAGTACGTCAAATGGACTTTCTCCCCAGAATACTCCAGTTTCTTTGCGGGGCTGGAGGACCAAAATCATTTAAGATGGTCCACCTATAAGGCGGCCATCTTGAAACATTTTTCTGTTCACAGAAATCCTCAAGAGGCTCGCAAGGCAGCCTACAATTTGCAATGTGGGGAGGATCAGGCCCCACAAGAGTTTGTGCAAGAATTAAAACGTGCTTTTGCGCAGACCACCAGAAGGGTGCGCACGGATAGCAGAGAATTTATCAATACGTTTTTCCATGCCTTACCCAAATACATAATGACCCAGCTTGTGAAAGATTTTCATGAGAAAAGATCTTTAGACTGGGTCATTGAACAGGCTACCCGGATCTATGAGGTGCAGAAGCCCATCGAAAATAAAAATAATGCGCCGAAAAACCCCAAAACCAACAGCACCACTGCTGCTGCCAAGTTGGCAGAGGTAAAGGTTGCCCCCATTTTAGATTTGGAGATGGGGGGGCCTAAAAACATGCCTGCACCAAATAATTCACAGCCCAGAAGGCCCTCGGGCCAGTCACAGACAGGGAGTCGAGGAGGTAGTCCCACAAATGGGGTCCCCCGCTCCCCTGACTATGTAAGTCCCTGTTACAAGGGAAACTGACCAATCCTGGGTTATGTGTGGAGTCCTCCAGCCCAAGGGGGGGGATCCAGCCAAGCACCTAACACCCAGGGAACTTCCCTCCCAACTTCCCACAGGAGGGCAGAAATTCTCCAAATCCTGGGCAGAACTTTTTCCCCAGGTATCCACCCAATTTCCAGCCCCAAAATCATCCATCCTTCTTTCCCCAATTCCCTGAGCCCAGACAACCTAATCCGGAGAGGGGAAGCCAAGGGTGGAAGGGTACCAAAATCTTCCCAACCAGGGATACTACCAGAGAAGGGATAGCTACCAATCCCGGGATCAGCCCAGGGGAGAAAATAGAGCCCCGTATCAGCCTGAGCGGGTTTCACAACTTGAGCGCCAGGTCCAAAATATGGCATGGGATCTGGGTCACATACTGAGGGCTCAACAGAACCCTCAGATGAGCATGCCACCGCAGAATGCCCCAAACTCTGGACCTGGTGCTCCAGAACAATGACGGGGGCAGCACCCCGATAACCCACCGGTTCCCAGGGAGGAGGCACAAGGGGAAGGGGGGTGTAGAGCCTTGGAGGAAGCTTCCTTCCCAACTTGTAAACAGCCCCTGGAAAACCAGGAACCGGAAACAAAATCTCCTGCTCCTGAAAGTCTGCCACCAAAGGAGCAGAGAGGAGGTAGGAGAACCAAAGGACCCAAACAGACCCACTTTGTGGAGGAGGTACAGGTCTTCCAATTTGAGGGAGAGAGATCCTCAGAAGATCCTGGGAAAAGGATCTTCTCCTTCAGAGATGGGGGAACTCCTCCCAAGGACAAATGGGTCCCAAGGGATGCCAATTCAGACTGGGGAGATGTGGAGACTGAGCTACCGCAGCCCATCATCTCATCCCAGAACCGACAATACCAAAATCCCGTGGGTCAAACCCATCCTGAGGACTGCCTCCAAAAAGGGGGGGTTGCCCAGAACCCGAAACCATTTCCAGTTGCCAACTTTTTCTTTCAGATTCCCCAGGCTCTCCACAAAATTCTGCCCAAATCTCTTCGCTAGCAATGTCCAAAACCAGAAAGTTAGCCCACCAGTTGTCCAAAAATGTGCATTATCTGTGCCCCCTTGAGGAGAAGGAGGGAAGATACTATGCCCCGGTACAAGTACAGGGGCAGGGTACAATTTTGGCACTGGTGGACACTGGATCCCAAGCTACCCTTCTGTCCAAAAGGGCCTTTGAGGAACTAAATGCAGGAAGGGGGGAGAATTACCGTATTCCTCTCACCTCTCTTCCTGGACAACTGCAGAACTTTGACGGGAAGGAAATTCCTGTCGAGGGGACTGTAGATTTGGACATCAAAATTGGGCGACACAAGGTGAAACACCCGGCCATAGTAGTGACTCCAGAGGGCACCCCTTGTTTACTAGGGAATGACCTCCTGAGAAGGTTGTCACCCCTAATTGATTGCGTAAACAAGGTCCTCTGGACCCAGACTAGCCGACCAATAAAATTAAAACAGAGTGTCAACCATGTTAGTTTAAACGGCACCTGCCACATGGTCGAACAAAAATCTGACCAAGTAGAATTTCACTTCCAGAACAACCAAATTCCAGACGTGACAGTAATAGCAGTAGGACAACAGACTGGTGATGGGGGGGGTCCTCTCTATTTCTGAAAATCAACCTTCCTTCCACTTTAAGGTGGTATTCCACACTGGAAGGAAACACCCTGAAATTCTTTACTAATCCACAATCAGACACTCCCACTCCTATAGTCCAGAAAGATGTGAAATCAGCTCAGAGCCTGGCTGATATTCAGCAAATTGGAGAGCAGTTGTTCATCCCTGTTCAGTTAAATGATGGGAAGGACTCTGTTCTCGCTCGAGTGTGTGTGAACAACGGTAAGAGCTTCATCAGCGAAGCCATGTTCCGCCAACTCCCACAAGATCCAGCCATTCCCACATTCAAACTGATAGACAAATGGGAAATGGACCTGGAAGCACCTAATTCCAAACATCTCCTGCCAAGCAGGTGTATGCTCAAAATCTCCATTGGCAACAAGAGCATAGTCCATAATTGTTGGGTCGTGCGAGACGTCACTGCTGCCTTTTACTTAGGCAGTGACATTCTCAATCGCTTTGCCATTAGTTTGGACCTAATAAACCTCAAAGCTTGGTCCCGATTAGCGGATAATCCCATGGGCTTTGATGATCCAGAAAAAGCATTTAGGTCAGCTCAATTGCTACCTTATGCAGTTGAAATTCAGCTCAAAGAGGAAGTCACCATCCCAGAAAGGACCCAACAATTCTCCCTGGAAGTGAAAGTTAAAAGAGGACAAAAATTGCAAAACCCTGATGCTTATATTCATCTAAATGCTTCTCTCCAACAGCAAGGGTTAGGGGTAAACCCAACACCATTAGTCAACATAGAACATGACACGATTCCAATAGAGGTGGATAACAGCAACTTACAGAGTATTACTCTAGCCGCAGGCACCACTATTGGAATGGCGGTTGATGACCGACATTTCTTCATTGATTTGGGAAATGAACTGTTAGGACCAATCCCCAAGGACTGTTTTGACAGTGACAGTGAGGACAATACAACACCAGACAGGATTTTTACCCGGCATGGGGGGAACTTCCTGGTGTACACTTCTTGCCCTTATGGTAAGGAAGATGTGACTTGTGACTTCAGGAGGGATGAGGTGATTTTCCAGGTCCATGAGGGCTGCCTTTCCCACCTGAAGCCTCCAGTCCAAATCAGCACTCTGACCAGGGACTTCTCCACCCAGCTGGAGGAGGCTGCTGAGATAGCCAAACCAGAAGTCTTTCCAGGCTTCAGGCAGATGGTGGAAGAGAGAGTCAACCTAGCTGATGCCTGTGTGACTATGGAACAGAAGCAAAAGTTGAAACAAGTCTTCTTGAATTTCCAAGATCTCTTTGCGGTAGACTCATATGACTGTGGTCGCACCGACATCCACACCACAACAATTCCCACGGACCCTGGAATGACTCCAGTGTTTGTGAAGCAATATCGCTTGCCTCTCGCATCCATGGAGTCCCTTACTGAAATAATTAAGAACCTTGAGTCCCGGGGAATAATCCGTCCAGTCCACAGCACTTTCAATAATCCAGTGCTGGGAATATTGAAGCCAAACGGCCAGTGGAGACTCTGCGCCGACCTTAGGGAGCTCCACAAACGGGTCCCGATGGCCTCTGCCCTACATTGACCAAGGGCTGGCCCAGATTCAGGGGTCACAGGTATTCACAGCAATAGACCTGACCAATGGATACTGGACCGTGCCTGTCAGTAGGGAGGACCAATACAAACTGGCTTTTACCTTTGGGGGCCAGCAGTACACATGGACCCGGACTCCCTTCGGATACCTCAACTCTGGCAATGAATTTAACATATTCCTACATAAGGCCATGCCTGACCTGGGTGCGAGGGGTAACCTGGCTTATGTAGATGATGTCCTCATCAAAAGTTCATCTGTGGAGGAACACATAGCGGAGATCCGTTATGTTCTGATGCAGTTGAGGACCGCCGGAGCAAAACTTTCCTTTCAGAAAGCACAGTGGTGTAGAACCCGTGTTAATTTCTTGGGGCATGAGATTACTCCTCAGGGTCTCTGTCCCCAAGAAAAGAAAGTGGAAGCACTCCAGAAACTGAAGGATCCCACAACTATGCGGGAACTAAGGAGCCTCCTTGGACTGACTAATTACAGCAGAAAGTTCATTGACGGCTACGCGAGAGCCCTGATTCATCTCCTGAAAGGGGGGGTCAAGTGGGAATGGGGTCCAGAACAATCCGAGGCGGTAAGACAACTCAAAAGAAGCCTCTCACAAGCGCCTTGCCTAGCTTACCCTGTCAGAAACAAGGAGTTCTTCCTGGAGACAGGGTTCTCTAATACGTGCTTGACGGCAGTATTATACCAAAAGCATGACAAGGTCAATAAAGTAATCTCCTATGCGAGCAAAACTTTATCCTCTGTGGAGGAAAAATTCAACGATTGTGAGAAGGCACTCCTGGCAACGGTGTGGGCATTGAAGAATGACCGCCCGTTTATCAAGGGGGAACACATCATAGTGGATACTCCACACCAGCCTCTGCAATATCTCCAAAGTGACAGAATCCGGGCCGGAAATGTGAGTAATTCCCGAATTACTTCCTGGATTCTGTCAATGCAAGGCTTTCCTGTGGATGTCAGATATGGCCAAAACAAGAAGAGTCCCCTCGCGCAAGGCCTGGCTGACTTGCATGATTGTGCCAGAGAAAACTGTCTCGAGGACGAAAGTCTAAAAATCAAGGACAACATGGAGGTGTGCCTTAATTCCCCACACAAAGTCTTTGAAGAAGACAAGTGTGATGGAATGCCCACTGTCTATGTGGATGGATGCTCTTACCATGTTGACCACAACGGGGAAAAAGAACTGGTGGCCGGCGTAGGGAATGCATGGGTGAAGGAGTTTCCAGAACCCTCTGCTGGATACAAAATTGGTCCCCGAAGTAGTCAGGTGGCAGAATTGATGGCTGTGCATCAGGCCATCCTCACTGCTGTCCAGCATCAACTCCACAAACTGGTCATAATCACAGATTCGGATTATGTACGGAACGGGTTCGTGGAGCACCTGGTCAACTGGAAAGCCAGAGGCATGTTATGCGCTAATAACAAACCCCTGAAACATGGGAGGTTAATCCAAAATATTGATGATCTGGTCCCTTCGAATGGGATGACCACCTACTGGAAAAAGATCAAGGGTCATTCCAAAGTAGAGGGACCAGACAAAACTGGAAATGACTTAGCTGATCAGCTGGCCAAAACCGGAGCCATCCAAGGGGATCTAATAGAAATAGAGTTCCTGTTGGGGGAAATCCAGGTCACTGCGATCACTAGGTCCCAGACAAATGCTCACAATGATCTTTCAACTGCCCAATGGAGCAAGGAGACCCCTGATGCTGATTTGATTACAGCCCAGAAAGGGGGATCCAATTATTGGTAAGTTTTACCAACACCTTGAGGACCCTGAGAACTTTCCCCTGACGGATACCGATTACATTGGGAAAGAGGACCTAAGAGTGTTGATGAAATGTCCAAAAATGTTCCGGATCCAAGACGGTTTGCTAGTAAGGAAATCCAAAGCTGGCCACGATCAGTGGGTGGTTCCTACTTCATTCCGAAGCCTGATGTTAAGTTACGCCCATGACACGGCCACCGCCGGTCATAGGGGGTTTCACACAACACTGGAAATCTTAAGAGAGGTTGCATACTGGCCACACATGGGGCAGGACCTCGACCAATACTTGAAGGGGTGTCTTGTGTGTGCACAATTTCAGCCATCATCCCTCACACACCGTGCGCCTCTCCAAAAGAGGGGGATGACACTGCCATGGTCAGATTTGCAAATCGACTTTGTAGGCCCTGTAATCCGCTCGTCTAGAGGAAACAAGTACATTTTGACCGTTACATGCTTGTTTACCAAGTGGATGGAATGTCTCCCGGCACCAAACTGCAAGGCAGAAACAGCAGCTGCCCTGATGAGTAACCACATCTTTTCCCGTTTTGGTCTACCTCACAGGATTGAGTCAGACAGAGGTAGCCACTTCACCAGTGAAGTAATGACGAAGATGTGGGAGATACTGGGGGTCAAAAGAAAGCTACATATTGCTTACCGGCCAGCTTCTTCTGGGGCAGTAGAGAGATACAACCGAACCATTGTGAGCATCTTAGAAAAGTTTGTGGCAGATTCTGGGCCAAGTTGGGATATCCGACTACCTCTGGTCCTAATGGCCATCAGATCTACCCCTTCATCTGTAATTACAATGTCACCATTTGAGTTGATGACGGGACGCAAGATGGCGCTTCCCCAGCATTTGCTCTACAGAACCCAAGAGCAAACGTTGATAAATGCCTCCACAACTCATGAGTATGTGGAGAATTTAAGGAAACACCTTCAGCATGCTTTTGCCTATGCTCAGCGGAATCTAGAAAGATCAGCCGAGAGCATGAAGACCCACTATGATTTAAAAACTACCAGAAAGGACTATAAGGTGGGTGATCGGGTCTATCTATACAATTTCCAAAGGAACCAGGCCAAACAGCGAAAATTCTTGCCTACATGGAAGGGACCGTTTGAAATTATAGACAAAATCTCCCCTGTGGCCTACAAGATCTGCATCCCCAAAGGCAGTCTGGCGGAAGGGGAAGACAAGTGGGTACATATAACTCAGCTAAAGTGTTGCCATCCCAGGCACACTCTGCAACAACTGGAGGAATCCACTGGAATCCCAGAGGGGGCCGCTCCAGAGTAATTCAGTTCCAACTCTAAAATATTCCACATATAGCATATAAAATTCTGTGATCCTTGTATATATATATATATATATTCTTGTCTCCAAAGTTAAAAAAGAAAATGTATATGTTCATATCTTCTGATTCATAAAATGTATATGTTCGCCACACCATTAATAGTGGTGGAAAAATGTCTAGGAATGTGTATTGCCGCTTTGCTTTATCATCCTAGGAGAGATGAAACCATGGAGACTGACCAAGGAGGACGACCGGGGACCGGGAGCAGAGACCCGAGGGGCCCAGGGTACCGCCCAATCCTCCCATCAGGACCAGCAAGGAGAACTGATTGATCGACTGGAGGGAGGAAAAGATGCTGAACTGTGCCATCCATGGAATTGGAAGAAGAGGATGCGAACATCCCAGATCTTGAGAGTTCCATCAGCGAAAGGACAGAATGGCCATCGCAAGAGGGGGGGCTTGTGGGATGTTTTTACCCACGCATACAAGCCCTACCATAAAACTGTGCAGTACTGGCACGGAAAACATCATGATGGCCAGAACTCCCCAGAGAGTGCACAGGGAAAACATGAAGAATAGGCTGCCACCCATTTTTGCCTATGTTGTGAGCACGGGAGGGCACTGCCTAAAACCACCATTGGGCTACACACACAGTAGCCTGAAACCATTGGGAATGGCAATGCTGATTGCCAAAAGCAACCCAGAACTGTGGGGAATTCATTTTCTTAATCCCAAAAATGGTTGCATTACCAGTACTCACCACTATCAGAAAGCCGGCGTTTTAAAACCACCAAACTTTTGTGTAAAACTGAACAAATGAAACAAAACCAGACCAAGGAAAGACTTGCCAAGAGGTGGATACAATGTAAAACTATATTCTGAAATGACTTGAAGGGAGTAATTATTTAATGTATAGGTAAAAATTGTCAGTTTGATTTGAATGTAGAAAACTGGGAACAAAAAGTGACATTTAGCTGAAACCTGGCTTAATGAAACTGGATTCTGCCTGACAACTACCCCCGACAGGAGAAACCTGTTCAGCCACTCTTCCCAGGCCTAGCTGCATCCTGCTGCCCCTTGCCAAAAGGAGTTGTCACCTCTCTGATTAAATTAGGGGTGGAGCACCTGGGAACTGGAAAGAACAGAACAATGCAACTTCCTTGACTCAGGCAAATGTTATATTGGGGGCGTTGTAAAATAGCTTCCTCTTGGGAGAAACTGGGGGGCAGCTGTGCCTCTGTGAACAAGCTGGCTTGGGGGAAGTGGATAAACCAGTTATTCCACCATGTGATGTGGGAAGCCATACCCCTTTTTGACCAGAGCATAATTTTAAAAAGATAGATAACTCATAGTGCAGACTTGTCAGAATTATATAAGTAATATCATTATTTTTGTGATTTTTCTGTGAACATTTTGAGAGGTGTTAGGACCCTGTGGTGTATTCTGGGGGGTTGCTAGCGGAAAATAGGGTCTCACTCCAAATGTCTGATTGTTAAAAATCTGACACTTCATCAATTAATGTCCATACTCCTTGCACACATGTGTGTAATTTTGGGTAAATGTCCGATATTGCAAAACCAGTTAAAAAGCGCAAAATGTTGTCATTTTTGAATGCAAGCCCCCAGGAAGATCAGAGGCGGACAAGCATGGACCATAAGGAATATATAATGTGCACATGTAATTTCAACAAATTGTATATCTGGGAAAGATGTATTTGAATCAAATATAGATTTGTGGGCAAACTGACGAGGGGAGGGCCCTCTGGCCATAAAATCTACCTCATCACTCTGACTCACAACTCAGTTCCCCCAATCAAGGGAGAAAGGAAAGCTTGGCCAATGATAAATTGAGAGAGGGGCTGGCTTAGTGAGGCTGCGCACACACCCACTTTCTAAACACATAAAAGCAGACAGTGCAGGACAAGTGGAGATCCCTTTTTCACTTTCCGCGGGACGCTCTGCCGGGAGACTTCAGACTTCAATCCATCAATCTTCAGAGACCAAGACTTTACTTCAGAATTTGTAAAGAACAGGCCTAACCCACAAGCTGAGTTCTCTTCAGCAGGCCTCAAAATCATTTGCAGACTATTCACAGCAGGGCTGAGCTGTTGATTCTGGCCTGAAACCCTGCGCCAGAAAGATCCAGAAGCAGTGCTGTACCCAGAGAAAGCAGAGACACCCAGAAAGCAGACCAGAGATCCAGAGAACCACAGGCTGCTGTATCCGGGGAGCTGACCCAGATGCTGTGAGCAGAACCGGTGCATGACAGACCCAGCAGAGCGGAGCTGACCCAGGCGCTGCGCGCAGAGACCGTCCGTGGCGAGGGAACCGCAGCCAATCCTGACCCGATCCGTGGCGAGGTCCAGTCCTTTCAAAGCTAGGAGTGAGTACTTAGATCAGATTGTGACAGAAATAAACTCTTAGTTAAAATAATTTAATCCAACTATTTTAATCTGATTAGAACTGTCTCCTAGAAATCGTGTCACCTGTCATTTTCAAAGCTGTCACCTGTCAATTTGAGTTACTTTAAATCTGAAAAACGACCTTTACAAAATTGTTCATATCTCTGGAACCGTTTCTCCTAGGAACTTGGTTTAACTTTCCTCTGAAAGCTTAGAATCTCAGCTTTCCACTGAACCTAGAACCGACTTTATACTTTTGCTGTAATCGCGATTCACGCACTCGCAAATTTTGCCGCGATTTGCGATTTGGCCTGATTTCTTTATCTGTAAAAAGATAGCAGCTTTTTGCTTTCCTTTGCTAAAAATTTGTTTGCCTCTTAATAACCATCCCTGAATCACTGCTAAAGTGAGCCTGAGCTCATCCCAAGTATCTCTCACTCACCCTGAACCTCCTAAAGGGAATTAAAAGCATTTTCAGCATATTTCTCACATCATTGCCACCACATTCAAAGCACTTGGGCCTGTGTTTTAAAACTCATACCTGTTTTCTCTAAGCTTGCTGTGGTGGGAATTGAATTTTGTATTGTATTTGATTGCATTCCTGAGAACTGTGTGTGTTACTTCCATCTCCTTGCATTGCATATAGGGAAGGGGGGGTGAATTGCCACCAGGGGAAAAGTGAACATATGATATCTTGTGGAACCATATTAGTTAGTTTCTGTACTGCATTTTCATTCAACATTGCATCCACTTGAAATCATAAAAGTATTTTTGCTACTTTATCCATCCTATACTAACTCCTCATTGATTGTGAAGAAGTGTGCTAGTGTCAGATTACCCATTGTTGATCAACATCATATGTCTAAGTGTACTATCAGATATTAATTTATTATAAAGTGTGATATATATATATTGTTTAAATTCTCAAATAAACCTTTTAATTTGCAAATCAAACCTACTTCTTGGCTTTGTGGGGTCAGGGGGGTTCTAAGAGGGGGGTGTTATACAAGGGTGGCCATCCAGAGTGCTGAACTAGACGTAAAAATACATTAATAAGGGTTTTCCTCAGCATCCCAGACTAGGCTTTGACTTGGCTGTAGTGTTGATTGAATATTGCTTACATTGTGCTTGAGGATATACCACCCCCACCCCACCAATAGTTCAATGATTGATAACAACTCCTTGCTGAACCTGGTGTAGGATTTTAGATGACAATCCATGGGGGTACGGACAGACTTGGACATGTATCATGTTGAAACCATTATAGAGATCGGCACTAACATTAATGATATAATAGGAACGATTCTGTCGGCCACACCACATCTGGGAAAATTTGCACAAGAAGATGCAGAGTATAATGCGGGTGAGGAGTCTTGGAATGATACTGGTAATGTCAGAGAAAACTCATTTAATCTGGCAATAGGTTGTAGAGGTGATAACTCATTAAATTTAGGAGAAAAATGTGTAACTAAAAGGACAAAATGATATTAAGTCCTTGGTACATCAGACCATAGAGAACACAAAAGCACTGGGAATAATGATAGAGGAAAGTTGTGAAAAATGCCAGATTTGTAAGAAGAATGAGTCTAAGATATGGCATGATGGTATGGGAGATTTGAGTGAATTATGCCTGGTGGTGGAGAAAGATAATGAGAGATGTATGTGCAGGAGGATGGGAAATTGGGACCAGAGAGCTCTCTAATGGAAATGATTGAAAATGAAGAGAATGATGGTAATAGAATGGGTGAATTTACTGCTGCCTATGGATCAAAGATAAGAACAAGATGTAAACGCAATAAGAAAAAAATCACCTGAAATAGGGTTGTTATGGACAAGGTTAGAAGGAATAAATGCGTAAAAAGGAATAGTGTGCACTGGCGACTACAGCCGCCTCAGATGTTGAAAGTGTGTAAGTTGGTACGTGATTCGAAATCATCGAATGCCAAAAGAAATTGGTTGAGGATAAAATTCCTTCACAAAAAATGGCTAATGGGAAAAGATCACGATATAGAAGTGGTAGATTTGGAAGACGATGAGTCCCTGGAATATGAAGTAAGATGCTTAAAAATCCCCATTAATAAAATGGCCCAGACCCTTACAAATAGGGAGCAAGAGATATATATATATATATATATAACTGAAATGGAACGGCTAGCATTGAGTGGAAACTCTAGAATTAGTATATGTAAAAATACAGCTAATGAGGAGGTGATATATGGCAATTTGGGAAAAAGTATTAAGATCACTGAGAAAGTCACTACTGAGGTGAGTCCCCTTATGAACCGAACTTGGTTGTTGGAACAATTGATAAAAATCCCCCAATTACATAATATTAAATCAATGGATATTGATACAGTCATGCTACCTGAATCTGGTAGCTGGAAAAATGGGGTCATTGTACAATTTAGATCTGCGGTTCTTGTATATCTTATTCGAGAGCATGCATTTCACTAATTCGCAATCTCTAATTCTGAACAAAGGGAGAGTATAATTGAGCCTGGGTGGAATCCAGGAACAGGCACTGATACCGAGAGACACCATGAGTACCTATTTCCCAAAATATTGAGATAAGGAATGCGGAAATGTAACCACCTTACTGTCTTGGAATAGCACAGAATTCAATTCCCTACTCCATTCTGATGGCATACTACTATTGATGGATAGTGATATATTTACCCTCCAAGAAACTTGGGTATGTGGAGAAATGTCATTGGAGGGTTATAATATATGGAATAAAGCAGCCATTAGAGGGGAGAAAGGTCATCCCGTTGGAGGCCTATATATAGGGGTGAAAGATCATGTCCCCTATAGGGAATATGATTTTTTTCGGGAAATCCCCCTTTCTTATGTGTGCAGCCATAGATAATGTGAGTCCATTTGGCGTGATACTGCTTATTAACATCTATTCACACCTGCAGAGACATTATAAATAACACCATTGAAGGATGGTTATTAGAATCCCCAGACTCAGACATATGCATAGTAGGTGACCTCCATGCATATTGTGATGTCGCCAAGAAGGAAATGGATAGATGGAAGGATTTATGGGATGATTCTCTTGACACCCTGCCGGCCTAGATGGGGAAATGCGGGCTAGGTAGGAAGCATCATAAACAAATAGTAAATGGGACACCATTTGGCTGAAAAATCTATCAAATTGGGGTTTGGAATATCTGGAACCAGTCCCAGACAATGGGGTGTTAAGTGAAAATACCTGGACAAATGCAAAAGTTAGCTATCGCCTTGATTATATGTTTATTAGTAAAAGACTAAGAAATTCTATGAGTTCCTTTGATCACATAGCCACTACACTTAGCGACCATAAGGGATTGAAGGGGAAATGTGTTAAATGTTCCCAACGAAGCTGGGAAGTAGAAAAAGTAATGAACATTCCGCTGGTGAAAATAGGATCATGTGGTCTGAGAACAATTTAGAGAAATTTGATAGATTATTTGATATAATACCCCTAGATGGCCATGAGATAGTACTCAATGGCTTTAAGGTGATTGGAGACTTATTGGGCCTGATTCAAAAAGAAAAGTGTAAGAAGTATGTTAAACATAAACAGGAGAAAGCCCATGTAAATAAATATGACTATCACATCCAGGAAAGAAAAAGAGAGATGAAGAAGGATATTAAGACTCTCAAAGGGATGCAATAGGTAAACGATGAGGAGAAAGGAGTAAGAACCAGAAATATCATGACAAGAGTTAAAAATTGGCTCAAGGCACATAAGCATAACATTAATAATGCTAATTGGAGGAGCATATTTGTGCTCTGTAAAACCCACGACTCCAAAAAATGTTGGTATCTGTATCGCCAATTTCTATAAAATTCGCCCAATCTTCGAAGTTTTCTTTTAACATTGCGTTGCTTAGGCCGTCGGGTCCTGGGGCTCTGGATGTTGAAAGCTTTTTCATTTTTAGTTGGATCTTTTCTAAGGTAATACCCAGGTCCCAGTATCCGGGACTAGGCTTCGTCACTGGGATTGGGAATATTCTTACATCTTTGAATAATGTCAGGAAGTGTTGTTCCCACTGTAACTCACTGACGTAGTTCTGTTGGGTGTCATGAGCAGATCATTGGTCTTCTTTTATTAACTGCCAGAAATCTCTTGAATTTCTTTGCCAAGGCTTTAAGCATTTTCTCTGCATCATTCTGGAGAACTATCCTCTTCCGTCCCGCTACCCAGTTTCTGTATTCTCAGGCATCGTTCTTGGCCTCCAATTTGAGTTTGTTTGAGTTAGATCTGGATGCAGCTTTTTTAAACGTCCGATGATTTTGCGTTTTTCTACTAACAAGCTTGCCGTAGCAGCGTCGCAATACTTGGTCTTTGGTTTTCCCATTTGGTTTATTAGATTTAGAGTGATCTAATAGGGCCAAGAAATCAGCCTGGTTTGTGTCTTTTGTCATGTTCTCTCTGTTTGGTGGCATGATGTATTTGCCTGTTATTGATTTTATGTCATTTAGTTTCATCTGTAATCGACTGCCTTGGTTGTTTGCCTCGACTTCAAATCCCATTGTAAGCCTTCGAGTTTCTAGTCCCCTTGTGAAGATCACTAGTCTTAGATTATGATCACTATTTTTGGTTTGGATGATCTAATGCTTTGTGATGTAATTTGCCAGTTCAATAGAGACAAACACATGATCGATGTCCACTGCTTGGTCTCCTTGGCACCAAGTTGGGATTGCAGGTTGGGTCACTGGACAATTCTGCTCTGTACAGACCACATTCCTTGGCTTCATAGCTGCAGACCAGAGTTTCCCTCTTTGTTCTCGCAGTGGATTTGTTTTATGTTCATTTGCAGCAGGGTTGGGGGGGGGGACTGCATGTGGCATTTAGGTCTCCAGATAAAAGGAGTTGCGGGATGTCATATTTCAATAGGACCATGTCAATTGCTGATGTTATGAGTTCCTTAAAGTATCTATTAGAGATCAGCTCCGGGTTCCAGTAACAATTGAAGATAATAAAGTTCTTAGTGGTTTTCTCATTCTTCAATGATTCCGTCACTGTCCAGTCAGCTCGGATTACCAGAAGCAAGAGGTCACAGATCAATACAACCTGGACAAATAGTCCGGAAACAGACTTTATTGCTGTTAGAAGCCCAGAAATGGGCTATCCCTTTGGTCCTCTCTTGGCGGGCGCCAACCTTATGTCATAACCGTCCATAAAAGGGGGGGTGCTCAGCCATGTTTCTTGGAGGCAAAGGATGTCAAACTCTCCAAGATTTAGGTTACTGGGTACAGTCAGGTGTTTAAATCCTCTTGTGTTCCAAGAGCCTGTTTCAGCGCTTTACAATATGTCTGGTTTGTGTTTGTAAGCTTATTTTCCTGAAAGCCAATGTTCTTGGGTTGCTATTTGGTCTTTGGGTGGACTTTTGAGATCCACTTTGATGACTTCTCAAGAACTTTATCTTTTCTAGTATTTGTCTCGTCCACAGTGACCAGTTTTCCTTCACCTGGTTGAGTTGGTTTGAACGTGATCTTTATAGGTAGCCTACGTATCTCACTCTGTTCATTAAGGGTGTGGGCGACCTCTGGGTGTTGTTTTTCTAGATCTTCAGTTAGGGCTTCTATGTGGGCGGTTGCCAGATCTGAATTTTGTCTGAAAAAGACTTCTCTAATTGAATCTTTGTTGTTTTCCTTTTCCGTGGTCGGATTTTTCGCCCTACTTGTTTTAGGGTCCGATGCTTGAAGATCCAGGCTGGTTTTAACGGTATGATCTTTATCTTTTTCCGTTGTTGCACATGATTTGTCTTTCTGGGGTGGCTTGATCGAGTTATCATGATGTCTATATACTCTTAGGTCAAAACCCAACTTTCGGAGATGATCCGTTGCTTCTAAGAGTGAATCTGTCACTGATGGTAATTTAATGTGCAGATAAACTGAGTCTGTGACATGTTTTCCTCCAAATTTCACTATTTGAATGTCATTCGTGAATATCAGTCTCAGATTCGGTACACAATAGAATAGCTGCAAGATAGTTTTGCAATTCGGGATCATGTTTTTTTTCCCCAAGATTCTGGTCAGCTTAATGGATCTCGTTCTTCATGACGGTTGTGGAGTGTGCCCTCTTTTCTTGTAGATGTTCTCCCTAGGTTCTGGTGTACATTCAGGTCTTCCTTCTTTATTAGTCGACTTATCCAATCTTTTACTCAAGTCGTGATCTTGCCTGGAGGGGGACATTCTGTCATGCACCTTTAACCTCCAGTCCTCAGTGTGCTGGGGAGATTTTTCCGCACTGTTTGTCACAGTTTTAACCCAAAATACCTCTGTCTTGGCCTTTTTTCTCTTTTGTGATCCACTTCTGGAATCTTTCTCTTTTTTCTGACAAAGTCATGAATGAGGGCGAGGACGGGGTAAATGTCTTTTGTGTTAAGGTTGTTTTAAGGTTTGGAGTATGGGCAACTCTCAACTCGATCTCTATTAGTAGCGTTATTTAATTCTCTCAAGTTTGGTTTTATCAGTGTTACAGGATCAGATTTTTCAGGTTCAGAGTTTTCAAATGAGTATTGCGAGAGGTCTAGCAAGTCGACTGAACCATCCAGGTTACAGTTCGCTGATACAGTTAGCCCTCTGTGGAGCGCTGGTTTTGATACCTCTGTTCCGGTTTCTGTGTCTTTCGATGTGTCCAGGCATACCTTGTCTGCATTGTCTTGGGTTTCGTTTCTTCTTGGTGACTCAGTGTTGTCCAGTATAGGCGTGGTCACGTCACCAGGATTTGGGTCTGTCATTCGGTCTCCTCTGATGTTTTTCACATTTTCCAAGATGAAAAATTCTTTTATACTTTTGTCTTGGTTTAATCCCAAGGGTCTCTGTTGCATTCCTATTTGTAAAGCTGGGAGACCAGTTCTTTTATTTTTGTTTTTGATGTTACCTTTGTTAGTCGAGGTTGATAGGTTCAGTTGTGGATCAGTTACAGTTGTTAAATCTATCTGTTTGCTTTCTCATCAGTACATTTTTCCCTGGGACCCTTGAAGTGCGGTACCACGTCTATGTTATTTTTAGATTTTTCTTCTTATGTAGTTGTTTGGGTGCTCCCCTCCATTTTTGAATAATTGTATCGATTCCTTTTAGTTTCCATAGCTAGCACAAATCCTTCCAAGAATTGGATTTTGCTATTCATCGTTGAAATAATTGAGGTTTGGTCTTTTAAACTCTCATGGATTGACTCATATAACTTAGTGAATGGTGCTAAGGCTATGGTCACTGTTGACATGGTTGACAGCAAATCAGATTTCCTTGTGTTTTCACCTAATACTTGGTCATTTAGCCTCCTCGGGGTAGAGTTTTTTGACGGGGTTGAATCTTCAGTAGTTCCAGTGGAGGATGGACCGATAAAGGACGTGGTTGTTTTATTTTGCATGTCTTATCTGTTTTTGGGTGTCAGATACATTACATTGTTGGTTAAGTTTCTCGTTGGAATTTCTCTTATTGGGGATGTTTGAAAGTTATAGCTTTCCTGTGTTTATAGGAGTGAGTCTTTGTTGTATGATAAAAGTCCGCAAAATCTATTGCTTACAGTCCTCGAAGTAATTTCATGAGTCTTTGCATAGACCTCTCCTAGATTATGTTTATCAGGACCTAGTCTACCGTTTGTGGCCACTAGTTTGTCTGGGATGGTGTTTCTTGGAGATGGAGTCTTTCTGGTGTCGTCCAGGATCCCAGCGTTAGCATAGTTTGTGCCAACTTCAAACACATCGTGCGTCTTGTGCCTTGATTTGATTTGGTCTTTTGACTGTGCAGGTAAATTAACGTTAGAACCTGGAGTGGACGCACCGTAACCCATCATTTGTGGGTTCTGAACCTGTGGTGGTTGGGCTTTGCCTTTGATCGGTTGGTCGCTGTCAGTTAACATAGTAGCTTGTTTTGTTACCTTTGATATCTCAGGATTCAGTTTTTGTCCAATGGGGGCTGATTTGCGGAGTTGTCTCTTTTACTGCGTCATCAGTCGCCATTTCCAGTAACTCCACATCTGAAACTTCATGGGGTACCAAGGATTCACTTTCTGCTGGATCTTGAGTTAGTAACTTGTGCTTAACAAAAAAGTTCACCAAGTTACCTGATAACAGAGTTCCTTTAGACAGCAGCTATCCTTGTTCTGGTTTTTGTATGTTTTCGAGACAACATTTTTGTGTTCTTTTTCATGTTAGAGTTTGAGTTAGGTTTGTTTCCCGTATTTGGCTTTATTGTACCTTTGGGGGGTGTATCGTTGAGCTGTTTCTTAAGTGCCTCTAGTTTGATTATTTGCCATGCAGGCAGAATGTCTTGGTGCAGGATTGTAATTGTTGGGTGTTCTTCGTGGTTCGCACTGTGAGAACCAGAATCATGCGCAGGTCCATTCCAATGGTTCGAGCAACCATGATTAAGATCAGGATCAACGTCTTCAATTGAGTACTGGCATGTACTGATCAGAGGGGTAGCGATAGGCAAGTTACGTGGTGCGTGGTGTATATCTACTACAATATTCTTTAAGGAGTTTGGGGTTTCGCCGTCAAAGTATGGTGTCAGCGACACTCCATATGTACCCATTACAGGTAAGTCTTTTAGGCCCTCTGTAGTAGGTAAGGTCAAATCTTTGTTATTTATGGTTGTAGTTGCTTTACCATCCTCTTATGTTTTTTGTTTGGGGTAGGTGGGCTTTTTTCTATCTGTTCTCCCCCCACCTCCTCATTCGGTACAGTTGGCATTTCTAGTATTTCTAGTATTTCTAACTGGTGGTTAGTAGGAAGGGGAACCACCACATCACCTGTCGCCTGAAAGTCCTGAAAGGCGCGTTCAGTACTTACTCCCAACAAAACACGGCCACCCTCACCATTCCCGTACCCCTGTGTAAGACCTTCTGGGTCAAGGTTGGTACTCGCGGGTCAGGGGCAGCTGAAGTGTTTACACAGAAGGATGTTTGTGTTACGCTGCCCTTACCTTCAGGTGTTACAGGTGGGCTTTGTAGTTCCAGGTCCTTTTCGGTAGCTGGCTCTTCATAACGCCTCCTCAAGCTCCTCAGAAGGCGACCCTCCTCCATTATTGGCCCTTCGTATGTTTTCTTATTTTTCAGTGTGCGGTGTCGGAGTGCAGCACGGCGTTAAACAAGAAAATAACAGCAAAACAGCAAAACCAGCGTACTGCAGGCGCCCTTCTCACGCAGCGGGCTTATCGCTGCAAGGGCGAGTCAATGCTCCTTTTGTTTCCGCTTCCTGGAGTGGGTGGGACCTTTATCCTTAAAGGTGCAGGGCATGGGTGTGTGGCAACGAGGCGAGGAGCAGGCAGCAGGCAGTCCTTAGCTATCCTCACAGAGCTCACAGAGCTTTTGTCTCACAAACTAGCAACAGCAAAACCAGCTTACTACAGACACCCTTCTCATGCAGTGGTCTTATCGCCGCAAGGGCGAATCAATGCTCCTTTTGTTTCCGCTTCCTGGAGTGGGTGGGACCTTTATCCTTAAAGGTGCAGGGCATGGGTGCGTGGCAACGAAGCGAGGAGCAGGCAGTAGGCAGCAGGCAGTCCTTAGCTATCCTCGCAGAGCTCACAGAGCTTTTGTTTCACAAACTAGCAACAGCAAAACCAGCGTACTGCAGACACCCTTCTCATACAGTGGGCTTATCGCCACAAGGGCGAGTCAATGCTCCTTTTGTTTCCGTTTCCTGGAGTGGGCGGGACCTTTACCCTTAAAGGTGCAGGGTATGGGTGCATGGCAACGAAGCGAGGAGCTGGCAGCAGGCAGTCCACAGGTATCCTCGCAGAGCTCACAGAGCTTGTGTCTCACAAACCAGCAACAGCAAAAACAGCATACTGCAGAAGCCCTTCTCACACAGTAGGCTTCCTTTCTGCTAGCAACTGTATACCTTTCCAAACATCTCTCTAACTAGGTCCAGGACAGACTGGTCCAAAATCACAATTCCATTGCAAAGGAAAGCATCCCTGCTGGCATGTCCCAAAAACCAGCCAACTGGATAATTTTCCTCATAATTCCCATAAACAGTCAGATGACTTTGTTACAGGAGGATCCCCTGGTCACACCCCATAACACTATGATCCAGTAGTAGGAGCCTCTACATGATTTATTCTACTGCTGATGCCCCCTTGAAAAAAACTTAAAATACATGTGTGCCAATTTTGAAATGTTTACCGCCAGTGGTATACCATTGAAATATCACTGGAAGTATTTCTGAAGCTCACCTCTGAATTGGCTGGTGAGGAAAACATCTGTATTTGGCAAATACTAACAATCTCTACATTGTAATGAACTTATTTGTCCTTCTCTCCCCTTCTCCTTCCCCACTCTGTTCACCCTACTACTTCCACTCAGAGGGTTTGGTACAAAGATGAATGTAATATCATACCATCCTTAGTATGGGCAAATGAGCAAGCAATGGTAAATTCAATGTTTGCATTAGATGGACAGTTGCATGGTATTGCAGTCAAGATAGCATTAATACTCTGTTACTCACGTCAGAGGTCTTGCATATAACGTTGCTTCATGAACTTCAATTAGTTCAGGCAATTCACATTCCCATATATGTAATCACAATCTTTTATTCAGGCAGCATCCTGCATAAGAGATACTTATATCTACCAAGATGGCCTCTAAAATGATGTTGGCTATTAAAACGCCGGCCAAGGTAACGACATTCATGATATAGCAAGATGATGTGATACACATAACTACGTTCTCTAAAAATATCCCTTTACACTTGAGTAATGGGATGAAGCTCCTGCCTGACATTGGATTTGGAAGGTAAGGTAGCCAAGTGAGCCATGTGCTACTAGCCCCAGGCGCAGAATGGGGAGGATGACCAGGAGGCTCCCCCACCCACACACCTCTTATGCACAGCTTGCCATGAGAGCAAGGCACACAATTACTGCATGCGTCCAATTTCGGTACTGTCCCTCTAAAGGTTATTAGATTGTCTGGTCACCATATTCAAACATCTTTACAGGTGAAATACCCCAAAAGATGTGTAGAGGGTCTAGAACAGTAACAGAAACAATCCAATCAGAATTAGCAACAACACTAGGAAAGATACACATCAACTCAAAGTGTGAGCAAGAGCATAGTAATCCCTGGCAGGTGGCCTCTTTGATCCAGGAGCATACGATTAGAAGCTACTCTGCACCACTGGAAATCACACTGGGACATGAAGATTGGTGGCTGGACCCAGAACTCCTAGAACCCATTAAAGGTGGAGAGGAGAAGATGCCCACCAAAGGACAGAGTGGGAGAAACTGTAAAACCCTATCAAACTTGAGGGCCAGACAGTAATGGGTCCCCTGGATTCTGGAAGGTATTTCCCAAGAACAATTCTTACAAAATAGGTGTTTTCCAGTGATTTGTGTTCATGAAAATAGGAACATCTATGGCAAGGGCAACTTAAAAACTGCTATCGAGGACCGACTGTTACACGAAGAGATGACCAAGTTGCCTGGCCTTCCAGAAGAAGTCATTCTGAGTACGGACTTCAAGGAACTTGATTTTGATGCCACAAAAGGCATTTTGTAGTTGAACAGCACCAAGACTGCAAGGAGGAACAGAGGAGGATGGCAGAACATTTTGAAATCTGCTCTGTCATTTTACAAATCAGCCTATGGAGATGTTCTCTGTGGGTGCCCTGGAAATATAAAGGGGTCCTGAGAGAAGTATGGGAAGATAGGTGACAAATGCTCTGCCTTTCCTTGGTTGTGGAAGCTGAAGTAGCCAAAGGTGCCACTACCTGCTACGTGATACGTGATGCTGGGCCCAGAGGCAGACTGAGGAGGATCACCTTGCTACACCATCTTTGCCATGAGTGGGAGGCAGGGCTTGCCATATGGGATTAACTGGGATTCTTGTCCCTTGAAGGGACATTAGATGAATGTCTCGTAACCCCTTTCTAACATCTATCAGGTGCAAAATATGCAAAGTCTTCTGTTTTCTGGCTTCTATGTCTTCTGTTTTGTAAAGGAGAGGCAGCAGGCACATGCAATGTCCAGGGGCATACACAGAGAGTGATCCACTCCAATTAGAGCTTGCAGCGGAATCTAAATCCAAAAATGTAATATATTTTAAATATATATTGTTGCAGGTCAAAAACAGCACTCAGACTACTAGACATTGTGTCTCGCAGTTCTTTATTTTCTTGTAATCAAAAAAGGATCCTCTTTCCTAAAGCCT
This sequence comes from Ambystoma mexicanum, assembly GCF_040938575.1. Lineage (NCBI taxonomy): Eukaryota > Metazoa > Chordata > Amphibia > Caudata > Ambystomatidae > Ambystoma > Ambystoma mexicanum. Next base: position 409,022,345 of record NC_090923.1, on the reverse strand, counting down.
GACCCCTATTCTCCAAAAGAAATTCACAATGGTGTTCGTTAGGATGTCAAAACAATATAACAGTCCTACACCCAGAATCCTCTTCTAACCTAACCACTTACCTATCTCCAAAAGAAAAACAACAAACAACACAAGTCTTTTGGGATTTTTGGTTTGGAAGTGATGGCTGCTGGCTTCTGAAGCCCCTGTCCCCCCCCAATTGTGTTCCCCTTTTTTTAGAGAAAGCATGTGCCCATAGTTCCAGACCTGATTATACAGTTCTTGTTGCGCTTGGCTGAGGTCCCAGCGTACAGTCCTTTGCTGTCTCTTGCCAGTTCCTTTGAGAATCTTCCTGCCTCTCCCTCTTGGGATTCTTTCAGTCTTTCTTCCTCTATATTCAGAGAGTTTCTCAGTCCTTCTCCACTCTGGGCATTTCTCTTTTTCCACCACCCACATTGTGGTTTTCTCTGTTTCTGACCACACTAGGGGGCTATTCCGCACTCTGTGATTTTCTCAGTTTATCCCCCACCTGGGGTGCTTCTCTTTCTCACTCATCACTCTGGGATTGTCACCGTTTCTCCCCACTCCTGGGTACTTTTTCTTTCCCATGCCCCACTCGGGAGTGCTTTTCTTTCTCACTCCCTACACTGGGATGCTTCTCTTTCTCATTCGTCGCTCTGGGGTCCGCTCCCCTTTTCCCCACTCTGTGATTTTCTCTCCCCACTCTGGGATTTCCTCTGCACCTCCCCTCTTGGGGTCTCACCATTTCTCTCCACTATGGGGCAATTCTCTTTCTGCCACCCCACTCTAGGGTGTTTCTCCTTCTCACTACCCACTCTGGGGTTCTCTCTGGTTATCCCCACTCTGGAGCGCTTTTTTCCCTCACTTCCCACTCTGCAGTGCTTCTCTGTCTCTTCCCCACTCTGGGGTTCCCTCCGGTTGGTGTTGTTCTTCCTTTTGCTCTCTTTCACCTGCCTCCCTCTCCTGTTGAGCCACCACGTACCTGATAGCCTTTAGCAGTGCTCTTCAGGATGGCTGCAGCGGGCTGTCGAGGCTATGTATCCTCATTCTCACTGCTTGATCTCTGCAGAGTTACTTTCGTGACTTCTTGCTGGGCCCCTCATCTGCTAATTTAGGGTCTGCTCCCTCATTCTTGCAGCCTCTCGAGGCTGCACTGGTCAGCCAGTATCTGTGTCCTGCGGCAGCCTCCGGGTGCATGTCTGCGTCTGTCACGTCAACACTGGCATTCTCTCTTTCTGACAAAACCTACTTTAATCTCCTTCGCATGGTTAACCTCTGCAGGGACTCCTGTGATTAGTTGTCCTAAAGAGGGACCTCCAGGGGAATGGTTTACTTATTTATCCTTAGTCTTCAAAGGAGATTGGGTACAGGTAAGGTCAGAAGCCAAGTCACCCATTACTAAAGGGTTTTGCAAGATCATGCTACATACCAGTCCATAGATACCCAACAAAGGTGTTAGTAATAGGGAGAGAGGATGGCAGCTTGTATCCCTATTGGGGACCCTGTCCCCTACGAGGGGTCATCTCCAGCGGGGTCCTGCTTACCCTGTACCCTAGGGTGTGGTAAGTGTAGCACACACACCTCCCTAGTCACAAAGGAGGTGGATCCCCATTGGGAAGAGGTGACAATCTCCCTCAGTGGTGCGAGTAGTTTGAAAGGAGTGGAGAGGGTTAGATGGAGTGAAAGACCATCAGCGAGAGGAAGTAGTGGGTGAAAGCAGAGGAAAGCAGGAAAGGAGGACCAGTTGTAAGAAGGAGGAGGATGAAAGAAGTAAAGAGGGGGAGAGAAGGACCATCAATGAAAGGAAGGAGAAGGTCGAGAGGAGTGGAGTCGAGTAGATGAGGACCGTCAGAGACAGAAAAGATGAGGGGAAAAGCAGTGGCAATGAGCAGAGGAAGCTCATGTTTTGAATGAGCAGAAGTAGTAGGGAGAAAGGAGTGGAAGGGAGGAAAAAAGGACCATCAGCATAACGAAGTAAGGAGTGAAAGCAGAAGAAAGGAGGAGAGAAGGACCAGGTGCATGAAGGACTAGGTTGAAAGAAGTAAAGAGCGGGAGAGGAGGACCATCAATGAAAGGAAGGAGAAGGTTGAGGGGATTGGATTAGCAGAGGACTATCAGACAGAAAGGAGGCGGGGAAGCAGTAGAGGAACACGCATTTTGTAACGCATTGAGAATGTCCAGGTGAAGAGAGAGAAGGATAAATTGAAGCATGAAAGAAAAGGGGAGGGGCTTTTAGAGATGTACCTATGGTGAGATGTCGAGGAGGTGGGAGAGATTCGGCTATGGCTTGATAGAGCTAAGACCCTAAGAAAGAGGGTTGGCACTAGCACACAAGTCTCTCTGTCTCTACTTGACACTTTTGTGTATCTTGCATTGCAAACTTTAGGCCTGCAGACTATCGACTGTCCAAGGGCTTGCTCTTCTTTGAGCCCACATAGAAAGTTGAAATAAGGACAGTGCAACATTCACATGTTGCCTCTGCTCATCTTACTGCAAAAAAGCTGGGATGCCAAGAAAAGCAGGAATGTTGAAAAGGAAGTGTAGGTGACATGTTAAAATTGAAATTGTGAGTGACATTTACTTTTGGACCAGCCACTGGTAGGGAGGCTGAATCTAGTTTTGACAGGAAAGCAAGATCTTTGTTACCCAGAGATGTTTGTTTGAATATTGACCTAGATACAGAGTGCATGAAGAACACAGATTTCTTGGAGTAGCATTGCCTAGATGTCTCAGGTACTCTTCTTGGAGCTTTCTTGTCCAGGTTCCAGAACATCTACTAGAGCTAGTATGGCCAGATGCTGCCTAAGGGCCTGACTGAGTCCTGGGTCGTCTCCCTGTCCTAGGGTAATGATGGACAGTGCCATTTGAGCAGCAGTAGACTGTTAGGCATGTACAGTATGCTATGTCTGCTTGAATGGTATTCACATTTGAGTTTAAGCAATTCATGAAGATGCTAAAGCATGGTCACTGTCATGAGGACACTGGGAAACGCCACATAATACACTAGTATGATTTGAGGATGGATGATTTATGATTTTAATTGGAGTTTCATAAGCACTTGTGTTCGGGAATACAAGAAGGTTGTGCTCAGCCAATACGCCCCTCATTGATAGCTATCCGATTGTGAGAGAATATGAAACTCGTCTGAAGTCTAGGCCACACTCCTATGGAGGAAGCTGAAGCCCAACAAAAACGGACCTATGACAAAAAGGTAAATCTAAGGTCATTTTCAATAGGTCAGAAAGTGTTAGTCTTATCACCTGCCTCTGAAAATAAAGTTGTTTCAAAGTTGTACAGGCCCTATGAGGTACTACAGCAAACAGGAACCTGTGTCTATAAGATAGCCCAGTCCGATAGAAGGCAAAAGACCCACCTCTACCACGTAAATCTCCTGGAAGAGTGGAAAGAAAATCCTTCCGTTACTACCTCCTCTATATTATCCGGTTTGTTACCCGAGGAGATTGAAAACTTGGAACGTATTCCCCAAGAAATACCTAAAGATAAGCAAAGGGATTTAAACAACCATATTACTGCATACCCCAATGTATTTTGTGAGAAACCACTGAGAGTACATGGTACCTACCCCTATATCAGAACTCCAAATGGGAAAGTGGTCCATGTGAAGCCATACAGACTCCAAGAAGCACAAAAGCAGGTAGTGATTGACGAGGTTAAAAGAAATGTAAAGCCAAATATCATCAAGCCTTCTTCAAGCCAGGGGTCCTCCCCTATTGTGTTGGTGACTAAACCCAATCACTCTTGGAAGCTTTGCATAGACTTTAGGCAGGTCAAAGCTATCTCCACCTTTGATGCTTATCCTATGCCACGTATCAATAATTTGATAGATAAACTAGGAAATGCCACATTCTTGACAACCCTAGACTTAACCAAAGGATGTTGGAAGCATCCTGTGAATAAACATGATAAGGAAAAAAAATGCTTTCTCAACGCCAATAGGGCTATTCCAATTCAAAGTCCTTCCTTTTGCATGGGGCCCCAGCGATTTTCCAATGACTCATGGACATGATATTACAGCCTTATTCCGATTTCTGTGGGACCTCTATTGACAACATAAGGCCTCATTATGAGTGTGCTGGTCCAGAAATAACGGTGCCGGTAAGCCTTCCGTCACTGTTGTTTCCAGACCAGCACACTACAACTCCGCGAGCGGGTGCCATCCCACCTGCCAGGGTCAGACCTGGCAGGCGGAACAGCACTGACCTGCGGAGTTCCACGGATGCACCGGCACTGTTATTAACGGTGCGGTGCTTCCATGTTCCCCATTCCCATTGGGACCTATGGGATTCAATGGAAATGGAGAATTACAAAATTACCGGCTTCTGATTTCCCAGCCAGTTTTACCAGCACGCTTACCGCCAGACCCATGATGAGGCCCATAGTCATTTATAGTAAGACTTAAGAAGACCATATTTTCCATCTTTCTACTATTATGAAAACCCTCTGAGAGGCCAGCTTAACTGCCAATCCAACAAAATGTAAACTGGCTCAGTCAGCAGTGAAATGCCTAGGCTTCATTGTGGGGAATGGCAGTGTACAGCTCCATCAAGAAAAAGTGAAAGCCATCCGAGATGCTCCCACACCCAAGGCGAAGAGAGATCTCAGAGCATTCATAGGTTTGATTGGATATTGTCACCAGTTTATGCCACATTTTTCAGATAGAACAGTCAGACTGACAGATAAATTAAGATATGCAGAGCCCCAGAAAATGTATTGGACCGATGAGGACAATGCCTGTTACAATAACCTAAAAATAAACCTTGTACAAGAATCCTATATTAAAAGTGGTAGACTTCTCAAAGGAATTTGTATTACAGACAAGGCCTCTCTCACAGGGTTAGGAGCAGTATTATCTCAAATGCACAATGGATTAGAACACCCCATCCTATTCACTATGATTCGGCTGGTGCAAGGGGTTTGGGTGTGATTGGCAGTGTGCGGTTTTAAGACTCTTTATGAGAGATATAGGGGGGCTGTGTAAGGGCAAGGGTTTTGAAGATGACCCTTTCTTTGATAGGGAGCCAGTGGTCTGGTTTCCTAGCAGCTGTCATGTGGTCTCTTTTGGGGATGCCAATGGCCGCCCTGAGCGCATTGTTCTGGACAACCTGGAGGTTTCAATGTTCTTGGTGGAGGTGCCGGCCAAGAGGGTGTTACAATAGTCAAGGCAGAATCCAATTATGGCTGTGGCTATGGTGAGGCTTTTTTGATCAGGGAGGAAAGGTCTAGCTGCTGTTAGTAGTTTGGAACGGTAGGCCACTGTGGATGATATGGCGTTGACCTGTCTTGACATGGATAGGTTTGAGTCCAAGTAGGCTCCCAAGTGTTTTGATGGCATGGGAGAATGGGATTTGAACATTGTCGATGGTGAAGGTATTGTATTGGTCATTGAGTTTGAGTTTCCTTAGGGTTTCAGGGGAGCCAATTAGAAGAAGTTCAGTTTTGTCCTTGTTTAGACAGAGGCCATTTTCTGCCATCCATGTTTGGATGGTGTAATAGATTGAGTTGAGGGTTTTGGTGCCAGATTTGCAGTCCCCTCAGTGTGGGATGAGGACCTGCATGTCGTCAGTGTAGTTTGTGTAGCTGATGCCTACTGCGTCAAGGATGAGGAATAGTGCCCTGGTGAATATGTTGTACAGGGTAGGAGAAATTCAGGACGACTGCACTTGATGATGTTATGGTGTTTGCAGGCTTGGTCGGAGAAGACTTTCACTGCTCTATCTCTGAGGAATTAGGTGATCCAGGCTATGGCTTTAGGGGAGAAGTTGGCAGCAGATGATAAGTGATGGCAGAGGGTGTTGTGGTCAAGGAGGTCGAACGCTGCTGACAGATCTAGGAGGAGGAGGAGGAATGCTGGTTTGCCCGCATCTCTAATTTCATCCATTGGATTCTTAAGGTCTAGCCAGGGTGTTTCGGTCCCATGGCCTGGGCGGATGCCCGACTGACGGAGACCAAGAAGGTGATTAGCTTCCAGGTACTTTTGTACTTGGAGATATGTTGCTTTGTCCAGGATCTTCAGAAGAAATGGGAGTCTGGTGATGGATCTGTAATTCCCTGGGTTAGTTGGGTCAAGCGAGGGTTTCTTTAGCAGTGGGCGTACCGAGGCTTCCTTAAGACTGGTTGGAACATGCCCAGTGGAAACAGAGGTGTTGATGAATGCAGTGAGAAAGGGGGCAAGAGTAGATGCGCATTTGTTGATGAGATGGGAGGGGCAGATGTCCCCTTTGCAGTTGGTTTGATGGAATTAAGTAGTCCAATGACTTCCTTTTCAGTGACACCCTGAAAGGAGAATAGAGGAGATTCACTCCTATTGAGTTTAGTAGGGTTTTGTAGTTCAGGGGTTTGGTGGTTCAGAGATTTTTGGTGAGCTCGGATTTTGTTCTGTAGGGTATTGAGTTTGCCCAGCATAGCTAATTGGATGCTGTTGCACCAGGCTTCATTTTTGGTGAAGGATTGTGGGGGGGTAGAAGGGGATTCTAACTCTCTGAATATAGAGAAGATCTCTTTAGTGTCAGACTTGGCGTTGGCTATTCTGGAGTTAAAGGAAGTGGCTTTGGCTTTAATGATGGCCATTTTGTATTCTTTACTCATTTTGTTGAACTCTAGTTTTGTGCCGTCACTCGATTTGGCTTTCCAAATGGAGAGAGCTTCCCTTTTCTTGGTGCTTAGAGCCAGGAGTTTGGGGGTGTCCCACGTGCTGGTGTGCTTAGTACGTTTAGCTTTCCTTGAAGTGAGAGGGGCGATGGAGTCTACTTCTTGGGAGATTTATGTTGTCACACTGACTTTCCTTTGCATACACATTCCCCTTTACACACTTTTTGTATATGAGATAGGGATGGAATTAGGTTTTGTTAGCATAGGCCATTTTGATTTGACATCCACCAACTAGGACTGTGTTTTCTTTATTATTTGATAGTAGAGACTACTCCCATCTTAGCTAAAGGGCAAAGTAGGAGTTTGCCCAAACCCCAGGAATTGAAAAAGGTTTTGAAACGTATAACTCTTGTTTCAGTGTCATACTTGTGATACCAGCATCCTTTACATAATACAAAATCCCAATGGAGTCCTACAAGACTCCAAAATCTGGTATCACTTTCGGGTCCTTCTGCCTTGTAATCATGCAGATCGAAAAAAGTACACAAGAGTTTACTGCATGCAGTAACAGTATACATATTTTGTGGCATACCACAAAACTCGTAATAAGGCGCACTTTGTCTTGGAAAGCAGGTTGCTTGGTTTAGCATCCTCCAATACTGCTGCCCAGTTACCGGAGTAATGTGGCAAACATCCCCCACTTGTCCTTTCTCCTCACTGATGTTCCTCTTTTTTGGGGGCCCACTGCCGTCTTGGAAATGATACAAATATTAGCACCCTCAAGGGAGGACAATGTCAGCAATTGGGTTGCCTTAGACATCCATAACCCCCTCCTTCTCTCAGGATTGTTAAGTTTGGACTCTCGGCACCTAACAGTGAAAAATAAACCCCCCACCCTACCCAGGTTGCTAAAGCAATTCTTTCCCTTTTGCTGATCATGTATTTACATGTTCTGTGTTTCTCTAGGTGATAGGCTCAGCTTACCAATATCTCAATACAATATATCAATATAGCACTATTTTGTTCAAAAGAAAGTCTGAAATGCTGAGTTGGACCTGATACGATTTATAGACCAGTAACACGCTTAGATGTTTATCTGTAATTTCGCCCTGTGTCATGCAGGTCACACACACATCTCTTCAACAGGCAAATGGACATTCTGAGCTACTATGGATCACAACAAGTAACCAGTAAGCTACCACTGCTCCCGACTGCAGACATATCAATCCACTAAACTACCACACTGGCATTCATCGGAATAATATGGCACATCTGGCTGTAATAATACTTTTACGTGAGGTGTTTATACTTGACAAAATCTCAATCAGATAGAAAAAGATCAATACCTGTGGAAAATCTTTGATACATGTGTGCATAGGCGTTGCTAGGGGGGGCTGAGGGGGCTATAGCCCCGGGTCTTTTGGTTGTAGCCCCGGATAGAAGCTCAGATGCTACAGCCAAAATGCTAGCTAGCCCCGAGTACCGGCAGTCCCAACATTAGCTTAGCCCCTGATCTTTTCCAGACCTAGTAAAACACCTGCATGTGTGCCACCACACTCATGTAAACAGCTACCCAAAACAAATCTGCTTTCGATCAACGCAGATTGTCAACAAATGAAAGAAATGCCTTTTCTTGCCTGACCCTGGCAAGGTCACTAGTGTATCCCTTCAACTCCCCTCCAATTAAGACTAGAGTACCACTTGTTCTCTTTTGAACTTCAGCATCTGGTTCGTCACGTTCAAGGCTCACAAAGCTGCCTATTACCACGTTTATTGACACATCGTTAAAAAAAAAACACAGTGGGAACCTGATTGTTATTGTATGCTATTCCTAGATCAAACATTTTATGTATGTTGTTTATATTGAACAGAAACCTAGCTGGGGTGCTACGGAGCACTGCTGCACAACGATAAAATAAGGGATGGAAAAAGATGCACATTCAAGATATGGCATGGTGGTGAGTCAGGCCTTTTGCGCAAGCGAGCGGATGGTTCTCCTGAGATGGGAGCTGGGTATTTGGGACGTTTTTAGCCCTTTCTTGAACTGGAGCATGCTGGAGTTAGTGCCTTGTTTTCTCTTTCAGGGCAAACGTACTTTCAAGTCTGGAGATGGCGTCACACCTAGATGTAGACAAGTTGCTCAAATCTTGTTGGAATGGTCATTCAAAGATTTTGGATCCATGATTGAGTAAATGTGATTAAATTAGAAGAACAAGTTACTTTCTTACCTGGTAACGTTCTTTCGATGGGATGGTCCGACGACGTATTCCATATCTATGACAGGTAATGCCCACAGCTGTGCTGCTTCGGAAAATCTTTGGCGTCTGCGTCCTGCGTCGATGACGTCGATGCGCCGTCCTCGAGGACCTCCTCCAACGGCCGACATCACCCGATGTGATAAGTAGGACGCACGACGCCCATAGCCTCAGTTATAGTTTTTTCCCAGAATGTGTGCCACCAGTTTACTGCCAGACACACAAGGCCTTGCGGAACGCAAGCTGCAATCTCAAAAGAAATTCTGCAGCGGGGAAGGCAGGGAGGGAGCGATATGGAATACGTCGTCGGACCATCCCATCGAAAGAACATTACCAGGTAAGAAAGTAACTTGTTCTTCGAGAGGATTGAGTCCTCCGACGTATTCCATATCTATGACAGACTCCCAAAGCAGTACCTAGCAAGGAGGTGGGAAAGAATTTAGAATACAAATTTAGCATGCCCAATCAAATTGCGGAATAGAGAACTGCCTTGCAAAAGGCCAGATCTTGCCCTCTGATGGAATCAAGGGAATAGTGACATACAAAAGTATGTACTGAAGCACAGGTGGCTGCATCACAGATGTGACGAATAGGGACTCCCCTCTGCAGGGCAGTAGAAGCAGACACTCCTCTGGTAAAACAGGCCCGCAAGCCCAGCCGGAGGGTCCTTACCCGCCAAGCGGTAACACTCAGAGATAGCTAAAATAATCCAACGAGACAAAGTCTGTTTCGTCACAGCTTGTCCCAAACGCTTTCCAGCGTAACCAATGAAAAGTTGATCGTCCACTCTGACCCGGGACATGCGCGAGATATAAAAGCTCAACGCTCTCCTAAGATCAAGTCTATGGAGCCTCTCCTCTTCCTTACCAGGATGTGGAGGAGGAGAGAACGCCGGAAGAACAACCTTCTGGCTCAAATGAAATTCCGAAACCACCTTCGGAAGAAAAGAAGGAAGAACTCTAAGGACAACCCTGTCCTTGTGAAACACAGTGAAGGGTGGCTTAACTGAAAATGCCTGTAACTCACTCACTCTGCGAGCGGAAGTAACCGCAACTAAAAACACAGTTTTCAGAGTTAACAGCCTCAAAGGGCAAGAATGTAAAGGCTCAAACGGAGCACCCATAAGAAACTTAAGAACAAGGTTCAAATCCCAACCTGGCACCAGAAAAGGTGACGGAGGGAAGACATTAGTGAGCCCTTTCAAAAACTGCAAAATTAAAGGAATTTTAAAATAGGAACACTTTTCAGACAAGCGCTTAAATATGGACAGCGCCGCTAGGTAACCTTTAATGGTCCCCACTTGCAAGCCCAAGTGAGCCAAAGAAAGCAAAAAAGACAGAACCATGGGAACGTCACATTCAAAAGGATCCACATTCTGAACTCTGCACCAGTCGCAGAACTTCCTCCAACGGCAACGGTACAGAGACTTAGTTGCTGGCCGCCTGGCTGAGAGCAACACCTCCATCACGTTTTCAGGGAGGTCCCAATCCTTATACCTCAACCTTTCAGAAGCCAAGCGTGAAGATTGAGGGATATGACCTCTGGATGGAGAACCTGACCCCCCCTCCCATGAGAGCAGATCGTCTCGGTAGGGAAGACGACGTGGAGGGCAGATGGCCAAGTCTAGAAGGTCCGGGTACCACGTCCTCAGGGCCCACGCCGGAGCAATGAGGATCATCCGGGAACCGAACCTCCGTAACCTCCGCAGCACTTGCGGGATGACGGAGACTGGTGGAAATGCATACAGCAGTAGGAACGACCACTCCACCACGAACGCGTCTCCTAAGGCTCCTTTTGGAGGAAATTCCTGTGAGCAAAACCTTTCGCACTTCCGGTTGACACTGGAGGAGAAGAGATCCACTTGAGGGGTCCCCCAAAGGGCGAAGATCTCCAGGAGAATCTCCTGAGCCAGCTCCCACTCGTGAGAGACCATGCTCTGCCTGCTCAGAGCGTCTGCCGTCTCGTTGTTGTCTCCGGCCAGATGAACCGCCGAGATCGAAATGTCCTGCTGGATGGCCCAGAACTCGAGCTGCATCGCCTCCCTGCACAGCGGAAGTGACCCTGCCCCCCCCCCCTTTTTGTTGAGGTAGTGCATGGCCACCGTGTTGTCCGTTAGAATCAGGACACTCTTTCCGCGCACAGTCGGCAGAAAAGCCTTCAGGGCTAGCCTGACGGCCCTCAGCTCCAACAGATTGATATGGAGTCTGGACTCCGATGGAGACCAACGACTGCTGACTGTCAACTCGTTGGCATGAGCTCCCCATCCCGTGAGGGATGCGTCCGTCACAATCGTCACCTCCGGCCAGGGAAGCCAAAATGGGGCCCTCGACGGCCCACCACAGAAGGTCCCGGGCTACCAAGGGCGGCACCTGAACAGGGTCCGACAGCCTGCCGGAGGACTGAGACCACTGGAGCTTGAGTGCCCACTGCAAAGATCTCATCCGCAGACGAGCCTCTGGCACCAGAAGAATGCAGGATGCCATGAGGCTGAGCAGTCTCAAGAACTCGGACGCTGGGAGATTCTGAGCAAACTGAAACTTGTGCACCATCTGCTGAATGTGAAGAGCCCTCACCTGAGGAGGAAAACACTGCCCCAGGGACGTGTCAAGCACTGCTCCGATGTACTGGAGCCGCTGCGTTGGTGTCAAATGGGACTTCTTTAAATTGAAGGAGATGCCCAGCCTGTGAAGGGAGTGGCAGGTGACGGACAGATGATCCATGACTTGCTCGGGAGAGCTCCCCCTGATCAACCAATCGTCCAGGTAGGGGTAGACGTGAATCCCCCCTTTCCTGAGATGTGCTGCCACCACCACCATGAGCTTGGTGAAAACCCTCGGGGCGGAGGTCACTCCGAACGGCAGGACCCGAAACTGAAAGTGCGAGTCGCCAACTGCGAACCTCAGGTACTTCTTGTGCTTGACACTAACCAGTCCAGAAGTTGAAGGGCCTGGAGGACTAGAGAAAGATTCACCATCTAGAACTTGTCCTTCCTGAGGAGTTTGTTCAAACCGAGCAAGTCCATCATGGGTCTCAATCCCCCGTCTTTCTTTGAAATAAAAAAAATAAGGGGAATACCATCCCTTGTTCCTCTCCGCTACTGGCACCAGTTCTATGGCGCTTTTCTCCAGCAGGGCTTGAATTTCCTGCGCAAGGAGCGGATCCTGACTCTTCAAAGAGAGGTTCCCTGGTGTATTGTCATGAGGCCTCTGCTGAAAAGGAAGAGAGTAGCCGTGGGTTATGATCTCCAGACCCCACACATCCGAAGTAATGGCTTGCCACTCTACAAGATGCTGCGCCAGCCTTCCCCCAACCGGCGAACCATGGGACCAGGCCTCATGACTGAGTGGTAGCAGCTGCGGCGTTGCCTGAAAGCAAAGAGGCAGCTGCCCGAGCGGCCTTGGCACCTCGAGTACCTTTGTTTCCACCTCTGGCACTCTTACGATGGCCTCTTTGACTGTTAGCTCCTCTCGCTTTACTGAAGGACGAGTAATAGCGAAAGGAACCTCCCCTCCATTGCTGTCCCCTAGGACGAAAAGGCGGAGGTTGGCGAACTGCAGCGCCCAATGATTTTGCTGCAGCTTTGGAGGTCTGCAACCTCTCAAGGCTCTCATCAGCCTTGCTGCCAAAAAGGTGTTCACCGTCAAAAGGCCTGTTGAGGAGCCGGGACTGCACATCAGGAGCGAACCCAGACTTACGCAACCACGCAAACCTGCGCATTACGGTGCTCGCCGCCATGGACCGGCTGACACAATCTGCCAAGACCAAACCCGACTGAACAGCCTCACACATAGCATCCTTGCCATCCTGAACCATAGCAAGGAAACCATCCCGTTCGCCCCCTTCGGGAATATGATCAGCCGCTAATGCAACACAGTTCCACAGAGTGTGTGTGAAACGAGACAAGGCACATATGGAGTTGGCCGCCTGAAGCGCCATACCCCCCGAAGAAAACACTTTCTTCGCCCAGCCGTCAAAACATTTGTCATCCCTATCCGGAGGGATAGTAGGATACGACGCCTGCTTTGCCGGTTCCGTAGCCGCCTGCACCACCAAATCTCCGGGGTGGGGTGCCTAGACAAGTAGCAGGGATCGCTACTGGCTGGACGGTATTTTCGCGACAAAGACTTGCCCAATGCCGGTAGACTCTCCGGAGCAGTCCAAGCCGCCGCCACCCTTCTCTGCAAAGCCATATGAAAAGGCAAGACCGGGTCAGTGGGTGGACCGAGATCAAGGATGTCCGTGAGATCATCCTGAACGAACTCCCCCGGGGGAGCTGGCCAACCCAAGTACTCGGTAACCCGAGACATAAGGCGCCGATATGACGAATCGGCATGAGTGCCAGGCTCCGGCCGACAAAACTCCACCACCGGAGAGGTGTCCAGACCACTGGCATCATGCAGCGACTGCCTCAGGTCATCAAACTGGCTAAGGCCCGAGATAAGGTCATCTGGAACCGTAACCGGAACCAGGCCGCCATCAGAGCCTTCATCACCCTCTGAAATGTACTCCAGGTGGGGAGAGGAAGACCTCTGCGGACCAAAGCAGTGCCGGACCTTAGCCATAGCCTTTCTAGGGGCAAACCCCGTGCCACGGGGCCCCTCCGACACCACCGCCTCGAAAGGCGTCGATGGCGCCGAACGAGTCGGCGCCGGCATCGACAGAAAAGGCATTGAGGGCGCCGAACGAGTCGGCACCGGCGTCGACAGAAAAGGCGTTGACATCGAGCGAATCGGCGTCAACGTCAGCTGCAACACCTCCAGCATCTGCGGCGTCGACACAGTCATCGAAGCCGGAGCTCCGAGCGTGTCTCTCGACAACCTGGTCGCCTACGGCGTCGACGACCCCCTTGGAGGCGGAGCCTCGAGAGAAATCCTCGACGACCTCTGCGCCACAGGCATCGACATCTTCTTCGAAGACGGCACAGCATCACGCGGTCTCGAGCGCGTCGAGGACTGGGACCTGGAACGGGCATGGCGGGAACGGCTACCCTTGTCCGAGCGGGACCTCTCCCGCGAGCCGTGCTGACCACCCGAGCCCGAAGGCGTATGGGCGGTGTCTCTCGACTGGTGCCGACCGACCCCACTCGGAGGCGCAGACGGACCGGTGCCCTGCGATTCCAGAATCGCTTGCATCTGCTTCCCGAAGGAAGCCCATTCCTCCGGTGTCGCTTGCATGGAGGGATAAGCGACCCACCGACGGGCGGAGTCCTCGGAAGAGGACGGGGAAGGCGACCTATGCCGGCGCTTCCTGGAATGCCTAGAAGAGGCGGAGGAGTGGCGAGACCGACTCCTGGAAGGAGACCCACTGGACTTCCGACGATGACGCGGAGAGTCACCCCTCGAGTCATCGGACGAAAGCCGCGCAGACCTCGACTTCCGGGGCTTAGACACCCTGCCTACCGACAGCTTCTTCTTGTGTTCCCGCAAGGCCTTTGCAGTGAGCGACTGGCAGTTGACACAGTCGTCCGTATCGTGGGCCTCCCCGAGGCACCAGAGGCAGGCGTCGTGCGAATCCGTGACCAACATCTTGGACCCACAGTCCCCGCAGTTCTTGAAGCCCGGACGCAGGGTCGAAGATGAGAAAGACATCGCCACGAACAGGTCTTCACAACAAACCGAACAGGTTCAATGAACCGAGAATAGAAAACAGCAAACTCCAACGAGTCAAGGCGTACCGAGATTCACGAAGCGAACACGTTCGCGGACAAAACGGAACTGACGCTATGGGCGTCGTGCGTCCTACTTATCACATTGGGTGACGTCGGCCATCGGAGGAGGTCCTCGAGGACGGCGCATCGACGTCATCGACGCAGGACGCAGACGCCAAAGATTTTCCAAAGCAGCACAGCTGTGGACATTACCTGCCATAGATATGGAATACGTCGGAGGACCCAATCCCCTCGAAATCACAATGACTTAGACCATGGTTCTGAAGTCTGGCTGAGGGAGAAAAGATGTGATGTTCCAGAGGTGCACTAGTTGGCACTAGGAGGTTTTCACAGTATGTTGGAGGTAAAAACAGAAGCGTATGGTAATTCTTTTAAATCTGAGCGGCGTAAACTTTTCTATACATGTGTGTGAGCATACAAACTTTTTCATTTACACATCTTATAAACGTTTCAGATGAAATTCGACAGTATCATATATATTCACGGTTGATTTATCCATAATAGGAAAAAAAAGTAAAAATAGCATTAGTTCTCTGTTCGGCTAAGATCATATCAGCGACTGTCTTGACAATTTAATTTAGTTTATTCCTGTTTTCTGATTTCTCAATCATCACACTGTTCCAAAATTGGATGACCCCAAAGATAAGGGCTTTATCATGTTTTAGTATTATCTGTGACCATCGTTGTTTTAACTCATGTTGAATCCTCTCACGAGGTAGCATGTCTCCAAACAGTTTTCTTTTATCTCCAAGTGGAGACTCCATGATGATATGGCTGCTTGATTCAACTTGTTGCAATTGTTGACAAAATCGACAATATATTTCTGTGTTGGGTAATTGTTTGGTGTGGGCAAGAAATTCTCGTGTAGGTAGGGCATTGAGTCGTAATCAGATAAAGATATCTCTCATTTGCCGACTTGGGAAGATGGTGAAATATTGTGGAAGTTGATTTAATGCTCTGATTTCTAGATCAGAATTTATAGTCAGAAGGTACTGTGCTTTCGCTTGTAGAGTTTTGATCCAATCATTATATTGTATTAGTTTTTTTTCCTCCAGCGGTCTAAAAATATTTTAAAAAATTGATTAAAATGCTGCATTTTACAGCAGACTTTCTGTGAAAAATCGTGTGAAAAGTCACACAGTTTACAATCTGTTTTGTAGGATAACACAGAACAATTCAATAGATTCCAGGTTACCAACAGTGCACAGGAGTATTTCAAGTGCATTTTCATGATGCATTTGACCACAAAATATGGCAGTATTTGCCAGGGTAAAACAATATTTTCATGCAAGATGTGCCCAAACATGTCCATCCTGGCTGCACCAATATATGCCAGTATCCCCATGCTTTGCCCATAATTCCAGTAGTGAGCCCAAATTAAAGACATGCCCAGACAGGCGCAGACTTGATGCGCCATTGGGCCAAGTCAAGCCGGCACACTGCTGAAGTCGAAATGCTGCTTTCATGCATCGATACCCAGTCAAACCTTCAAACCACATGGATCTGAACATCGGCTCTTGTCCCAAGTGGCTTTGAGACTCATGCCATTGCCACCAGCTGAATTGCACCATGTTGCTAAATCCCAACAAAGCAGCTCGACTGATTCCAATCTGAATCAATGCACCAGACAAGGCACAGAAACCCGGCTTGATGCTGTCGATCTCCTGAAACAAGACAATACGGAATTGATCATTTGTCCTGGCCCCCAGCCCTTATTCTATGGGCCATAGTGAAGATAAGACTCCACTTTATCCATCAACTACATATTGTGAACTTGTTTGACTTTCCTGCAAAATTGTTTACCTGTACAGCACTGTTCTTCAATATCTAGAGTACCTATTTCGCCCAAAGTCCACATTCACATGAGTGGGTTTTATTGTCCTTTGAGTTTAATGAAAGTCTTATATTTATAGAACTTTACCTTGTCTGTTCTTTTATTTTTGTATTTACTGCACTATTGTTGTTTCGATGCTTCCATGCAGCTCACACCATCTAAAAAATGATAGCCTGTCCATAGCCCATTCCACCTAAAATAGAGCAAAGGAGAAGTACCATCCATGGTCTGCCTTTTTCACCTTCATGATTGAGTTCATTGCTAGTTAAGTAGTACCAGAGGGCAGAGTAGGAGTTTAGAAACCACTGCTTATCTCAGTACTCTGCAGAGAAACAGTCATTTAGTCACAGAAAGACTTATTTTTTAGAGAGTCTTGTTTGGACAGGCCTTTTATTTTAGGAGATGTTAGGAAAGATTTATATAAAGCCAACTTTCCCCCTATATTTCTGGACCCCCCAAACCTTTTTTTTTATTTAAGTGTATATGGTTTATTTCAAACCTTTCACATCATTAAAACATTATATTTCATTAAGAGAGATCTGTCCTAATGCAATCACATTGAATTTTACGAAAAAAACAGTTTGCAGAGTCAATGCTGGAGAATGATAACAAAATGTTAGTTGCAAATTAACATAGCTTTAACTAACAATCAAGAAATTAAATTAGTTTAAAACCTCCTTTTATAATCAAATGGAGTACTTAAGGTGAATTTCTGTTGCTAACAGTATTGGATAAGATAAAGTTTTTAGATCAATAGTTTTAAATGACGCATAAATATCTAACATTGGCTCAGCACAGCCTTTCATTCGCTCGAGTTCATTGTTTATGCTGTATTTTCCTCATCAATGTGATCGAGTCTTTTTAGGGTGTTTTCAAGGAATTTGACTGTTGCGAAGTTTATTTTTGGAGATTGGCAGGTATATATTAAGCTCCACCATTTCTCCGCATCTAGATCGCATAAGTCAGTGATGTTATTTGTTAAAAAAAAGGTTCGCAAGTCTCCCAATTCTGGACAGAATAGCACTAGGTGAATTAGAGATTCTTCGCCTCTTTTGCACAGTCTACATTTTGTACATATTTTCTCTTTTGTGTATCTTGCTTTTGTCGTTTTGTTTCCTAAGATGTTTAGTCTGAATCGTAATAACAGATCTCTTTGTTTTGAACTAGGAAATTTTGTCAGATAATCTGGTATAATAGACATCACCCCACAATTGGATTTCAGAAGCGTGTGCGTTTTCGCCGAAGCTCGTTTCGTTTCAGTGTTCGACCAGTCCTCCGCCCACAGCGTTCTTTTTACAACTATTGGTTTCTCCGTTAGGGTTTCGATTTTGATGCCAAATTCTGTCAGGGTTTGTTTATTTATGCTTTTGCTTTTGCTTTTGTTACAGTATCCTGACCTGACTTTTGCTAGTGGAGCACAGATTTCAACTGCACTCCAGTACACTTTTGCTCATTGTTACGGGGAAACGGACACATCCTTCAAGCTGTCAGTACTGAGAAATGATGTTTCTCTTAGTCTTTTGACTTCAGTACCACATTTGGTAACGTGTTATCATTGCAATAAGTACATTACTGTACCGTCCAATGGAATCCCTGTGGTTTCTGGCTCTAGTTATCCACTAAGGATTTTCTGGTGATTGTACAGTGTGCCTAGGAACAGCCTGGTGGCAGCAGAAGCTTATCTTTGTATTTGTGCATTTTTTTACTGAGCCATCCCACGATTTCCGCATATGCCTCATGACTCTGGATAGTGTCCACCATGGCCATGCCACAAGGTCTTTTGATCTGCTCCTTTGGCCATTTTGTCCTCTGGCCATCCCCTTGGTCTTCCTGACTTGGGACTTCCTTATTAACCCACGAAAGTTGCTTCTTTCGTGGGCTGCTGCAGGTCACGTGTGTGGGTACGCAGGAAGTGGGTTGGGAATGGCTGACCCCAATACACTCTACTGGTGCCAGGAGGTCTGGTGTGCATGATAACATGGGAACCATGGTGGCCCTGATTGGGCCGGTGCTGGTGTTCATGGGTGGGGCAGATTTTCTCAATGGCTCACCGGGTGCAAGCACTCGCCAGACTTTAGATATGACAAATGGTCCTGATTCCAGACCAGCAGATTAGCAACAAGTCAGAACTGACCTGTGAACAGTATCAAGTATCCGGGAAGAGCTGAGCAGAACAAAGGAAGATCCTGAGACACACAGATGATGGCTGGCACCCGAAGCCCATTGTTGTCCTGGTGGAGCCCTGCTTTACGCTCGATCTCTGAGGTGACCCAGACCTGCAAAGGTGCCTCAAACATTTGGAGTAGTGGTATTAATTACTCTTGATGCCCCTACAAAAGAGCCGGTTCAGAAGCCGGTTCAGAAGTGCATTGAGTTTTGACTCAAGATTTTGGGGAATCATAGCTTGCACTGCAAACCACCCTTCCAGTGAATGTTGTCATCCCAGGCACTTTGGGCCTTGAGAGAGAAGACTGTGGCAGATAATGAGAGTTGGGTGCCCCTGCATCACTGTGATACAGTGACTGTCACTCAAGGCAGTTTTCCAGCATTCCTTCTTGTACCCTGAGACCAGCTGCATTGGTGTTTTCTTTCTTCATCACCCGAACCGTGAATTGCACCTCCTGGTCTATACCGGACCTGTATCTGCACCCGCAGAGCCTGTGCATTGTAGAGCTGAATCGAGGGTGGGAAAAAAACCTCTGATGACCTCCTTCCAGATCTGCCAAGTTTGGACCAAAACCGAGCTAAGGGCGGTGAGTACTGAAATCACTTACTGGTGGCCCCTTGTTTATCTATATGCTTTTAGGTACAGGGATCCCTTGTGGTCCTCTCTTTGGCTTGGATAGCCTCAGATTCCTAAAGTCCTCCAAAAGTTGGGAAAAGCTGACTCTTGGAACTCGTTTCACCCCCTCAGAATTAGTACACTAACTTGTTCCAGCTCCCTAAAAATGAACTTTGTAACTTTTACACATAATCAATCGCTTGTACGTGCGCATCTAACATTGATCACAAGGTTCTATTCATCGTAGGGCTGGACATATAAAGTTAGGATTGTTACTTCTGAAGTTTGTCTATGCTCAAAAGATTATTCGCCCTTTTCCCTTCAGGTAGTGGAAGTATTAACTTTATAGGCCTGTGAGAGTCGTTCACTCTTTAATAACTTTGGTGGGAACAACAGCTGATGACTGCGCTCTGACCGCCCTGAATTCTCTTCTCTGCCATGAACTCATGTATGGCTCCTTTGATCTGGTAAGCCTATGTGTGTCTCCATAAGCGGCACGCATCGCTGTTGCTCATCTTTGAGATTCTTGCTCTGAGGAAACTAGCATTTTTCTTTGATTGCATCTTGTGACATGCACCAAAGAAAAGAAAAATCTAAATCTTTTTTACTGCTTGCCTACTGTTTATGGCCTTCTCAAGTTGACCACCCTCACTGTAACCCTGTGAAGGCATCCTGTGGCCTGAGCCTGCTGCCCTCCCATTGGATGTCTAGGTTCACATTAGCCAATCACCGCAACCGGGAGGCGGGAGCCGGCCCTTTCAGCTAAGGGCCGCATTGAAGGCCCTGTCTGAACATGTCCGGGCCTGGCTGGGCTTGCGGCCCCCGTTCCTTACCTCAGGCTAAGAAATGCACCTTGATGCAGGGTACTTTGTCCCTGCATTCCTATACTATGGCATCCCCCTTTCCGCTATTGCATGAGTGCTAACTGTTCACTCCATTGACTGCCTCATCTCTCCTTGACTTTTGCCTGCACCACCCCTAAAAATCTCATTGGGCCATCTCAGCTGGTTCGTCTCCCCTGTACTTCATGGTAAATTTTCTTACATTTTCACCCTGCCTGAACCTTCACTGTCACCACATCTGTACTGTTGTGCTGCAATACCTGGGTATAAATATTCAAATTTAGGTATGCTCTCATCCTACATTGTGTATGTCTTTAGCTTAAAGGTCAGATTTAGGTGTGCTCTAATCCTGCATTGTGTGTGTCTTTAGTTTACAAGTCAAATTTAGGTGTGCTCTCATCCTGCATTGTGAGTGTCTTTAGCTTAAAAGTCGAATTTAGGTGTTCTCTCATCAAGCATTGTGTGGGTCTTTAGCTTAAAATTCGAATTTGGGTGTTCTCCCATCCTGCATTGTGTATGTCTTTAGCTTAAAAGTCAAGTTTAGGTGTGCTCTCATCCTGCATTGTTTGTAACTTTTACTCTTAACATCCTTTGCCGCCTGTGAGTTAAGGTCAGAACTGTGCACTGCAGCTCCCACTCTCCCTCTGTAACTCTCTGCCTCTTGCTCTATCCTCTCACTTTGAGGTGGTGCTCTCCATCTCCCCAATCTACTTCAACTGCTACATTATCACCTAGCCTCCCTCCCTCACTAAATCTGGACGGAAAATGTATGAAAAAGACATCCTTGCTGAAAACTCTGGCCTCTCAATTGCAGACATCTACGTCAGTGCATCCTCTAAAGACATTTTCACTGACATCCTTGTCTTTGTCCCATCACCTGACCTATGGATCACTCATCTGATCTCTACTCTCTCCCCTTACTGTTTCACCACCATTAATGACGCCACTAAGTGGGAATTCCTTTAGGCGGCTCTCTACTCATTTTGCTGCTGAATTAATGTTTATTTCATAGGCACTATCCTGTTTCAGGGCCCTCAGGCTAACCTCCTTCTCTTTGACCAGATCCTGCCATCTCTCATCAACTTCCTTCCTTCTCCTGCCTCTCCCTCTACTGTCCCCCCTGCTCTGTCACCCCTGACTGAAGTACCACGCTCCTGTTCTCCTCCTCAAAAAACGTTCAAAGGCAGCGATCGTCTCCACTTGGCAACCCTCAATGCTCGCTCAGCTATCAAACACTCTGCTGAAATCTGCCTTCTGCTTGAAGACACTGACCTGGACATGCTCTCACTCACTGAGACTTGGTTCAATTCCGGCTCAGTCACTTCCTTTGACTCACTCTTACCCGATGGCTTTAAGATCACCTCCAAGCCTCGACCTCACAGGCCTGGCGGTGGGGTTGCCCTAACCTTCCCTTAGTAGATTCCTTCCTCCATCCTACCCACTCGGCTTTATTCGTCCTTTGAGAGCCTGGTATTCCAATTGGTAACCTCTCCCTCCTCAACTCTGACAATTAATACCATTTACTGGCCTTCTGGTGCTTCCTTTCTGTTCCTCTTTACTCTCTATCACCTCCAACCTGCTTCTCTTGGGAGACTTCAACATCCACTTTGACTCCTCGTGCACAGCATCCACCCTCTTCATTGATCTATGCACCTCCCTATCCCTCTCCATTATTCCTTCTGGTCCAACCCACTCTGCCGGACACACGCTGAATACCTTCATCCATCTGAACTCCCTCTCTCATCTCCCCTGGTCACCCCCTCTCCTGGACTGACCACTCGCTTCTCACCTCCCACTTGGGTCCCTATGGCCATGTGACAACTCCTCCCAAAGCTCTGCCAACCTCGTTCACGAACATCTGTCCGATGAAACTAGTGTCAGCTGCTGCCTTCACTGCCACCTTCATTCCCTCTTGTCCACCCAACTCAGACACTACCTCTGATTCTGCTCTTTTCAACCTCTATCTTTCCATTTCTAACACCCTTGAAACCCTTTCCCCAGTCACGAGGATCTGCCTAAAACCTGCCTCCAAGCCTAACACCTGGCATGACTCTGAACTTGCAGACCGAAAAACGTAAATGCAGGGCTGCAGAACGGAAGTGGCAAACATCAGGTTCATCCTTGAAACAACTGACATGTCGCCTGCTCCAACGGCACTAACGACTCTCTATCCATGCATAAAAAAGAGCCCACATTCAGGCATGAGTATCTGTCACATCCAACAACACGGCTGAACTCTTCAAAATCTGCAGGGAACTTGCCAACCCAACCGCAGTATCCTCTGCCTCTACCTCTTCCAAGGTCCTTTGCAATGCACTCGCCAAGCACTTCACCTCCAAAACCCAGGACATTTTGAACAGCCTTGTCTCTCATTCTTCTAACCCATCCCCCCTTGCCTCTTCTGGCCACTCTCCCTCCTTCTTCCTCCTTTTCCTCCTTAGCCACTGTCTCCCCGGAAGAAGTCACAAGAGTTGTCACCTCCATGAAGGTCTCTTCTGCATCATCCACAAGACCACTGCAACTCTTTCTGACCAAATACTCCCCCTCCAGACACCTGCGCTCCTCTGGCACTAACTCCTTGCGGGTGAAGCGGTTTGCAAAACAGAGAGCAGGAGGTTGATCACTCTACTCAGCAGGCTCCTGTCTGTGGTATAGCCCCCTCTCTCTTCGTCTTGAGCAGGACTTCCTTCAGTTCCGGAAATGCCACAAAAGCTTCCTCTTCACTTCTTCCTTCCTTCACTCTCTGCCCTGCTAATCTCACAGTAGCTTGATTGGTGTGTAGGGCCCTTATATATCCTCGGGGCCCTGACCTTCCACATCTCATCTTCCCAGCTACTGTCCGTCCTCTGCACTTACCTCGGCTCACCCTCTGCCACTGGAAGTTGTGCTTACACTTCATAGTACTTCATAGCACTTCACCTGCTGCTCTCCTGAGCCTCACAGCACCTATCCCACACCCTCTCCCTATGCACTTCCACATTCTGAAGACTCAAAAGCCGTAGTAGTTATGTTCTGCCCTCCCCATTGCATCTTTTGTTTGTATTTAATTAATTATCATTGTTGTAATTACATTGGGCCTCATTACGAGGTTGGAGGAAGCCATGGCGCTATTAGCGCCATGGCTGCCTCCAAAATCGTTCCGACTACGGTATGGTGGATGGCGCAATTACCGGTCTATTCCGAGGTCGGCAGGACCGGTAATTCCCCATTCACCAGAGCCATTCCCCATTCCCATTTGAGCCCCCATAGGGCTCAATGGGAAGGGGGAAGGTGGCAATAACGGTACCGCAAATTGCGGTACCGTTATTGACCCCGGTATCCCTTTGCGGGTCCCGTCCTCAGGCGTTAAGGAAGGACCTGCAAAGGGAACTCGTAGTAGGGAGGTAAGGGATTACGGCACTGGTGACCTTAACGGTGCCGGTAATCCCTTACCGCCCACCTCGTAATGAGGCCCATTGTCTATTATCCCTTGTCCCCTCCCTCTGGGCACTTTGAAACAGTATTTGCTTCCTGCATAAGCCCCTAACAAGTGACCAATAAATAAAATAAAAATGTATCGCATTGACTCCAGTGATTGAATATATTTTACATAGTGTGTTGCTCTGTGTATTTTACTATTGCTTTTCATTATTCATTTGTGTTGATTCTTGGGCCCCAAATAAATTGTATATTTTCGGTACACTTCTGTCTAATCGTAATTCTGGGTGTTTCACTGTGTGTGCTCATTTAAGATCTCTTATCACTGTCACTCCTCCTGAGACCTACCCTTGACTGCTCTCAAAGCTACTGTTAATTGGTCTGGCTATCTTCCAAGAAGTATCCCCTGATTACTAACAAGTGTGGCCTCCTAAACCTTTGTCCACCCGGCCAGAGTTTAGAAATCCATTCCAACACGAGTTATCAGATTGTGGTTGTTGGGTTGCTTCCGCGGATGACCTACCTCTCTGTCCATGCTACCAAAGGTTTGTACAATCTGCTTGGATCTGTTGACCATCATGAACGAAGCATCTCTGGGCAAGAGCTAGTAGAAGCTTCTGCACAGTGCATGGCAGCCTTTGCTCCACCGTTCTCCAACCAGAATAGCATTTTATCACAGCATTTTTAGTCGGAGGATTGGAATTGGAGACCCCCCTTATTTAGTGTTTTTCTACCAGGTTCGGAATGCTAATTTTGCAGTGACTTTCCATGGATTGTCTTTCATTTACAGACAAAGGTTTAGCATTATCACGTAAACGTGGCCAAGAAAACTACATACTGTAAGTAGAAGGAGCAGGAAGGCGCAGGTGCAGTTGCTCAAAACGAAGGAACTGCATAATGGCACTTGCGGGCTAGCACGTGATCACTTGCCGGGACACTCTGCATGGAGTGTTTCTGCACATTGCAGTGTCACACAAGTACCGGATGTCAGCTGCTGATGTCCTTTGTGACTTTGGAGGTTAATTTAATGTGCTCTTGGGCCTTTAAGCACTGCCAATTTCCCGCCTTTGTTAAAGCAATTCAACTCAAATATTCAGATGTGTTCACAGGCATTCACTGTTTTAGCTGGGGAATATCGCAGGGAAAAAAATGCAGCGTGCTCATGAATACAGATTAGCAGATTTTTCAAGAAATGGGCGAAGAGCTCGGAAGGCCGCGCTCGCGCTGCAGCAAGGCCCGTTGTTTCAGATTGATTTGACAGGTTATCTCAATGAGACGAACTTCAAACATCACAGGGAGTACAAAATGACGGCTGATGCGCGGATGTGCGCGCGTTAAGGGTTTTGAAGCAACAGTGAAGCCGTCCGAGAAGCAGCTGGCAGAGAGGATGTTTGCTCGGATTCCCATCTTGAAAGGGGCTGGAGAGGCGGCAATGGCGGCCGTGCAGGAGTTAAGCAAATGGGGTCAGCACTTTGATTAGCTTTACTCCAGAAGTGCTGACTACAAAATGCATTCGCACAAAGTAGCTCTTTTATACCTCATCTGTCACTGGAAACCGGCAGTGTGATGGAGCTGCCTTGTCATTGGACGAGATTAATCTCCCGAAGTGTCACCGTCTCCGGGAACCCTTTGCGGCGCAACACTTTACAGGACCCCGAAAAATCACTGCCTCCATACGGTTTGCTTGGCCAAAAAATGTCTTGCTCAGCACATGGCATCACAGTTATGGGGAACATGCAATACTTGTGCGGACAGCTGTACTCAGTCACGACCCCTTCCTGTGTCAGAGCATCGAGCAGGATGCAAATGCGCCCCGTGGGGAAGTGGCGCGATCAGCAAAAAAATCCTTGACACTGACAGGCTAAAGGCAGGATCAATAGCAGGCTTCAGATTGCTAATGCAGCAGCACTGCGCGGCGCACAGAATGATGATTGCATAAACGCTCCCTGGGCTACAAGTCATGGCGCCTGTAAAGGAGCAGGGGGCGGTTACGCCATGTAATGTTGCCGGACTACATCGCAAAGCGCTTCGTCAACCCCGACACTCACCTGTACATTCCAAAACGGTCTGTATTCTGGCACGCTATAGTGAAGCTACTTGTAGGAAATGTCCCAAAATGTCGCCCTCACAATTGTGACGGCCGAAATTGACGACTTTTTTTTAAACACCCCTTTTAAACCACATATATATGTGGGGTGATATGGGATATTATAGTAGGGGATCTCCCTCCGCATAAAGGGGGTTTAACAAAAAAAAAGTCGCCATTTAGCCATCGCAATTATGTGTGGTTGCAGTGATCACTTAGATCCTACTTGCATAATGTTACAATTCAATATAACAATCCCTTGCACTTGGGTCTGTATCTGTTACCCTACAGTCCCCTTACCTGCACTTACCAGACACCCATTTGTCTGCGCTCAAAACCTGCACTTGCCACCTTGCTCGCTGCACTACCTTTTGTGGTGCTGTATCCCATGCTCAGCACTTTCCATTTCTCCTCTCTCCCTTCAACTTTCCCCCTCCCCTGCACTTGCGCGTTCTCAATGTCTCTGGGCCTAGTTAGATCGCTGTTTTGTCCTCCCTTGTTCTCCTCCCTTGCTTCGTCGCGCTCTGAAACACTTGTGTATGAGCGCAATACAAATAAAATATCATGTCATTATATCATATCACATCATATTGTGATCATCTTTAAACTAACTGAATGTGTAAACTTTGAATGAAAATCATAAATCTCAAACAAGAGAATTGCTAAATATTGCATTGTTATATATAATCATGTGGGAATTTCCTCAAAAGTAATGTTGGCACTTTTGGGAAACAAACAAGCCCCTCTCCCCACCAACGCAACACTATGGGCCTCATTGCACGTTTGTCTGTATTTCAGCAGTAAATACAGCCTAACAGAATTACCTTTACCGCCACTTGGTTCAGCAGATTTACTGCTGGATTACAAGTGGTTGCAGGAGGTGTTAGTCCCCATTTATTGGATTCCACAGGACTCGATGGGCATTTCAGTGGAAGTACCAGTGGCGTCAGTTCTGCCGATTTTGTCGATTTTTATCACTAAAGTGGTTTTACCTACTGCTAGGGAGAATTCTCATAAATGGCTAATTTCCCTTACCTAATGAGTCCCTCAGCAGCTTTGCTAGATTTCTAGGATTTATTTTTTTCACCTGGTAAGAGTGTGAGCCTTTTTCCCACTCTTACATGTGTTTTGCTGTGTGTGTATTTACCATTTGTGTGATCTTGGGCTCTGGAGCCTCACCTACTCCATGAGCACCATTTTTGTGTGTGTTACAAGCACCTTCAGTGCAGTGACACAGGGTTGTCTTTTAGACTTCCCACTAACTCAATTTTTCTGGGACTGACTACTGTCTCCCAGAAACATGTAAAGTTGCCATTAACTTTATGTAGTCTCTTTAAAGTACAGACCCAGTACACCCCATTTTACATGCAAGGTTGGATTGGGCCCTCGACCTTTTCGACCCATGGCCGGGCCGAAATCATCCCTAGGGAGTTGGGGCCGGTTTCTGGACATGCCTGGGCCGGTTTGGAAGAAATAAAAAAAAAACTTAAAAAAAAAATGTTATTTTTCTAATTTATATTTCTTTTTTTTTCAAAAAGCCTTTCATCCTTCTTAGGTCGATAAATGAGTACCAACACACGTTGGGTGATATTGTATGCATATTTGTTCTATTAAAAAAGAGCTTAAGCGTAAGTGCTATACAATAACATTATCATTTGGCCTTGGACATCTGCTTGGATTCACAGTAATTTAGTGTACTTAGGAACAATGCTATTTGATGCCACTTCCTGTTTTGTCAAGGGTTGAATGGTCGTGTTTCATCACTTCCCGGGATGTCACTTTGAGGTGGGGGTTAAATGACATCACTTTCAGTGATGTTATCAGAGGGCAAGGGTCGTGAGGCGAGGGTTGGGCCACTTTTTTGAGGCGAGGGGTGGGCAACTTTGTTTTGGTTAACCGGGCCTATTTCTTGTCCCAGTCTGACCCTGCATACATGGAGTATTGGAAAGGGT
Source organism: Ambystoma mexicanum (assembly GCF_040938575.1). Taxonomy (NCBI): domain Eukaryota; kingdom Metazoa; phylum Chordata; class Amphibia; order Caudata; family Ambystomatidae; genus Ambystoma; species Ambystoma mexicanum. The sequence goes on along the minus strand of NC_090923.1, from coordinate 408,994,900 downwards.
CAATTCTTACCCCTTTTTGTCTGTTCCTCTTGGAGCAATGTTTCGTTCCCTTTACATCAAGACTTGGCTGGTGGCAGTGGTAACTACCTTAATTTTTCTACCGCAGTTATCTTATATAACCTTGGTTGAGTCAGTGTTTGCCTGAATCATAGTAATTGCTGTCCTTTGTGTAACTATCTGATATTGCTCACTTACTCTTGAGATAAGTCTGGCTGCTCAGGCATTGCTACCACTTTACTATGTAGTACAGGCTTGTATCAAAGGTGAATTTGTACTGTCACTTGTCTTATTTGTGTGTGGTGTTCCCAAAGAGTACTGCATATAATTCTGCCTAACACTGGTGTACAGCGGTGAGGATCAAAGTATAGTAATTACACTTAGAGTGCTGCTATTACCTTGGATCAACTAACCACAAGGCTAACATCACTAAAAAACAATATTAATCATGTCTGACATGGAAAGCCACAGTCAGGAGACCCTCCTGAGTTACACTGCTGATTATTTAAGAAACATTTGTAAAGAAAGGAAACCCTCTGCCAAAGGCAAAAAGACTGACAGGGTAATTCATAGAATTTCACACAAAAGTGGCGCACACGGCTGGCACACAGTGTGCGCGTGCGAATGTCTGCGCCAGCCGCGTGTGCTAAAATCGTTTTCCGCGCACATCGTATTCATGGATTTTAGCCTCCAAAAGCAGCCGTGGTGCAGAGTGGCGCAGCGACCCTGCAGCAGCGCCAGTTACGCCCCCAAGAACGCCCTCGCGCAAGGAAAAGCCATCAAAATTCCCAATTCAGGTCAAAGGGCTGCGCTAACCCTGGACCAGTTTACAGGGCTTGAAAGCAAAGAAAAGTGTCTAAATCTAAAGACACTCCCGTCCCCTGCACACCGTTAAAGCTGATACAAAATCAGTCAAAGTATTCATAATTTATACTTCAAAAAAGTCAATAAATATTCATACAAATGGGAAAAAATTTCACAAAATAAATTATAGACCACAAAACATCTGGTTAACATTGAAATATCATTCAAAATTCAAAAAGGCCAACATGAGACAAGTCAATAGTCCAATATAATGATTATAGCAATAAAAAATCAAATAAGAAGAATTAGCAAGGGACAATATTTTTGGGATGAACTGAAGGGCTCTATGCGTTTCGGGGAACACCCCCTTCTTCAGGAGCAAAATAATCTGAAATTATATGCATTAAGAATCATCAGTTTACAAGAAACATAGCATAATATTTACAGAATACACAGGAGAAAAGGACACAGGACATGTACTAAACATTTTTATCGAGCAGCAAATTTGTACTTTCACATTCATTAATATTTATTTAAATGCAATGTAAACTGTCGAAATCAAATGCCTGAATACATCATCCAACATACTGTGAGTGTGACTCCAAAAAAGAACATAAATGACCTCAGAAAACGAGGTACTAGGGTAAATGAAGAAGGGAGGATAAAAAGGCAAAATATACCTATGTAAACAGAAGTTGATGGCAGCAATGCTTGGCTCACCACATCGATGGATCAAATTAATTCGGGAGTGGACAAACTCCACTATAAGTAGGATATTGATGCACAATGGTAATTTCAAAGTGTTGTAGTTACCCTGTATGGAGAGAACAAAGATATATCCATCCTTAGTTTATTGTCACTCGCCTAGTAACTACCCTGGAGTTCTCCATGTAATCAAGAATAATGCTTACCAATGGTGCAAAAAACCCCTGCGTTCACTAAATTCTTTATCACATGAGTAGACGATGTGTCAATCAATGACTCTCCACTCATTGGTGGATGTACTCCCATATGAGTCCACTGTCACTGTTTGTGTTACCAGTAAAATGCCAACACATACCAAGTGAATCACTAAATCTAATAGAGAAAAAAATCAAAAGACAAAAAGAAAAGCAACAAAATTTATAAATAAATAGACCAGAGAACTAGTCTACTCTTAAAACAAGTCTCTAAAAAATATTAGTAAGGTTCAAAATTAACCCAAAAAAACAGGGGATTTAAGGAAAGATTATCAATGAAATACTAGTTGCACAATGCAACCTAAAAAAATGAATGCATAAACTCAACTAATTCTAAACCACAAAGAATGTCTACAAAGAGATCGCCAATCTATCCATTAAACTCACCTCAGATTCAAAATGTACTGACTCCAACGATCTCCACGGCTCGTACTGAAAAGCCTCTAAAAGAGACTAACGGTTAAATAGCGTCTTTTTGGAAGTCATATGACCAAGTCACGTAATAATAACGGGACATGTTGTTGATAAGGTCTCCCATTGTAAAGGTGCTTAAACACGTGACTATAAAAAGTCACGTGGCCAAGTCATGTGGCTTAAGCATGTGATCGCATTACTCGTCTCCACGGAAACACAACCCAACTCAAAATAAAAGAATTCCTGTCAAACGGCAAGAGCACACAAACGAAAATGACACTCATCAAGAAAGCAAGAATATACATCATTCAAGACAACTCTGTGAGTTAAAAATACAATTCTAATCTAGCCTGATCGACGCGGAAATGCTTCCATCACAGAACTGATGTATAAATCCAATAAAAAGATGGAAAAAAATGTCCAATGTAGAACCGCAACAAGTGCGTGCAAATATAAACCAGAAAAAAGTACCGGGCCATATCTTATTGCCATGGAGGCGGAATCGCGCTCCCTATCACGTGGAGGCACCACATATAAATAGTGATTGCTACCAGCAACCGTTAAATGTGGAATAGAGTTACCTGAACTCTTTAATAAAGCAAAGTATGAACGGAGTCAAGTAAAGACTAAATAGTTAAAAAGGTAAAGTATGCTCAGAATGTTCAAATATCTATAACACATTAATAGTCGTTATTCTAAAATTAATCTCCAGAACCTAATAAACAAAAGGAAATGGGGCAATGAAGAAAAACTAAAAAAAAATACAATTAAACGGATACTGATGAGGAAAATCAAACAGGAACTAAATAAATTAGCAAAAAATGTAAAGTTTACAGGGCTGCCAAACAGCAAATGCCAAGCGGGGAACGTGTATTACTGGGGTGCGCGTGAAGTTTCACACGCGAAAGGGCCTGTGCAAGTGGGGTACGTGTATTACTGGGGTTTGCGGGAAGTTTCACATGCGATTTCAGCAGGGTACGTGTATTACTGGGTTTGCGGGAACTTTCAAACGCGAAAGGGCCTGTGCAAGTGGGGTACGTGTATTACGGGGGTGTGTGGGAAGTTTCACACGTGATTGTGCTGGGTACGTGTATTTCAGGGGTGCGCAGGAAGTTTCACACGCGAATGGCCTGGGTACGTGTATTTCAGGGGTGCGCGGGAAGTTTCACACGTGACTGGCCTGTGTACATGTATTTCAGGGGTGCACGTGAAGTTTCACACGCGATTGGGCCTGGGTACGTGTATTTCAGGGGTGCGCAGGAAGTTTCACACGCGATTGTGCTTGGTACATGTATTTCAGGGGTGCGCGGGAAGTTTCAGACGCGATTGGGCTGGGTACGTGTATTTCAGGGGTGCGCAGGAAGTTTCACATGCGATTGGAATGGGTACGTGTATTTCAGGGGTGCGCGGGAAGTTTCACACGCGATTGGCCTGGGTACATGTATTTCAGGGGTGCGCGGGAAGTCTCAAACGCAATTGACCTGGGTATGTGTATTTCAGGGGTGCGCGTGAAATTTCACACGCGATTGGCCAGGGTACGTGTATTTCAGGGGTATGCGGGAAGTTTCACACGCGATTGGAGTAGGGCACGTGTAGTACCGGGCTGCGCATGAAGTTTCACACGCGATTTTGCTGTCAGAGAGGGGAACGCGTATTTCGGGGGTGCGCGGGGAGTCCTACACGTGAATTGGCAGGTGTCCCCTCTACCCCCTCCATGGTCCCTGCAGGCAGCCCACACCACAGGGGACTACCCCGCACCCCTGGTCATGTCCCGCAGGCAGCACATCCACCATGGGCATGCCCCCAGCCAAGCCACATGTCACATTGCAATATGATCACCAACTCATGTCTCCCAGCACCCCCACCCCCCAGCAGTGCAGGGCACCTGCCAGCAGGCCCCCACACATGTCCCTCAGCACCCCCACCCCCCAGCAGTCAGGGGCACCTGCCAGCAGGCCCCCACACATGTCCCCCAGCACCACCACCCCCCAGCAGTCAGGGGCACCTGCCAGCAGGCCCCCACACATGTCCCACACATGTCTCCCTGCACCCCCACCCCCCAGCAGTCAGGGGCACCTGCCAGCAGGCCCCCACACATTATCCCCAGAAACCCCACCCCCTAGTAGTCAGGGGCACCTGCCAGCAGGCCCCCACACATGTCCTCCTGCACCCCCACCCCCCAGCAGTCAGGGGCACCTGCCAGCAGGCCCCCCCTAATGTCCCACACATGTCCCCCTGCACCCTCACCCCCCAGCAGTCAGGGGCACCTGCCAGCAGGCCCCCACACATGTCCCACTCACGTCCCCTTGCACCCCTACCCCCCAGCAGTACAGGTCACCTGCCAGCAGGCCCCCACTCATGTCCCCTTGCACCCCCACCCCCAGCAGTGCAGGGCACCTGCCTGCAGGCCCCCACTCATGTCCCACTCATGTCCCCTGCACCCCCACCCCCCAGCAGTCAGGGGCACCTGCCAGCAGGCCCCCACACATGTCCCCCAACACCCCCACCCCCCAGCAGTCAGGGGCACCTGCTAGCAGGCCCCCACACATGTCCCACACGTCCCCCTGCACCCCCACCCCCCATCATTGACAGGCACCTGCCAGCAGGCCTTGACACATGTCCCCCAGCCAACACGTCATCACAATCCAGATCCCTGGCTCTTATGGCCACACAAATCCCACCCCACAGCATCCCAGTCCAAACAACCCTCCAAGCTTTACATCCACTCCAAATATAAATCCCCATTACATGATAGATCACAAATAAGCAGTATGCGTATGAGTACACGTCTGTCCGACCCATACAATGGCAACACATGACTGAGAAAACCCACATTGTGACATGCATGAAACCAATGAGAGAAGACCACACATTGAAGTAAGAAACAAAAATGTAATCAAGTCAAAATGAAGGGAATGAAATAAAAATACACAATAATGCCAATAATAATGAAAATGCAGCATGTCCCAAAAAATAATTTTTAAAAAATGAGAATCCAAATTAATCCAAATGAAAATGTGTCCAAAGTCACCGTCCAACAAAGCAAATCCAAAGGGAAAGAAAAGCGTAATATCCATTGCTCCATGGTGAAGAAAAATAAATAAAGATGAACGAGAAAAATCCACTGTAAAACTATGTACAAATAGCAAATCCAGGGTCCATGAGCCCAACGACATAAATGAAACCTACCAAATTACTAACTATATACAAAAATGTGGGGCATAGTCCATGCGCCCCAAATGAAATAAAAAATAAATGAAACTTAACACTAATGAACTATATACAATGGCGGCGGGCAAGTCCAACGGCTCACTTGTTGAAGTCATGGGCCAGGGCATCATCGAACTCCTGTTCAATGTCTTGGAGACAGGCCTGTTCTCTGGCCCCGAGGTCTCGCAGGGATAACGCCATGTCCACCTCCAACTCCCTGCGAATTCCCTCGAGGCACTCAGCCTGCCTCAGCGCCCTGCCCATGGAGTTCTCCGCCCTGACCATCGTGAGCCGTGCCTCCTCCGCCCGCCGCCGCTCCGCACCTATCTGCTGGCCCAACCGCTGCCACACGGAAGACACTCCCATTCCAGGATCCTCCTGCCCTCTGGCCGGTGCCTGCCCCTTTGATGTAGATTGCCCCGAGCCATGATGCCTCCCACGTTGAGCCTGCCGCTGCCTCCGACGCAACTGCCTCTGCCAGCACGACGGCATCCAGGCCGATGGAATCTACTGACGCCGTTGTGCACGTGCCCTGTTCGATGATGCCGGCACACCCTCCATCTGCTGGGGTCCAGTTGCTGTGGTGTCCACCACTGCTGGACCTCCGACTCCCGACGGTGGCAGGGATGGGATCTCCATCGAGCTGGCTGCGTTGGTCAGGGCAAGTCCACAGGGGGCCCTGGTGGCATCTGGGCCGGAAGACGTCATGGAGAACGACTGGCGCATAGTCTCCACAGAGGAGGAGAGGGCCGCCAGAGTGGCCGACACATGTACAAAACCCCCGACCATGAACACTCCCAACTGGGCCACGCTGCTCTTCGTGATGACATGCATGCTCCCGACCGGGAAGCACGCACGTCATCACGAATGTCACGCGTGCACAACGCGACACCAATCAGGACGTTCTCCATACGGCCAGGGGTCCCCTCGTCCGCAGGTAGAGGAGTGTCAGATGACATGGACATACCCCCTACCTTCAGACGGGCCTGGGATGGGGCATCCCTGCTGGTGCATGGTGGTGCAGTGAAAGGGTCAGGGACAGCGACATGCACAGGCCCCTCCACGGTGACCTGTGCTGCCTCCTGCCCCTGGCCCTGGACTGCACCACTTGCACCAGTGGTACCACCCCCACCAGGCCCCATGTGCGGCTCAGTAGTGGCCTCCTCCTCCTCTGTGGAAACCACCAACCTGGTTGGCTCCACACCGTCTTCCGCCGTTGCAAGCCCCTGTGGGGGCTCAGCCACCCCTTCCGCTGAAGCCGTAGTTGCAGACGCAGCACCAGTCCCCTCACTCCTGGATGATGGTAAATTCTGGGAGGGTGACTGGGCCTTGTGTCGCCGGCCGGTGGGGGCATCCCTGCCGCTTTGCTCCACAGCGCCGTCTCCACCCTCTTCATCACTTGCCGCTGTGTAGAGGGAGACATAGAACACAAGCATCAGGGTACTGTACAATGGTCCCCTAGACAGGAAGCAATAGCAGATGAGTGGCACTGTCAAACATCACTTTCATCATGTCCCTCCACAACACATGGGTCAGTGCAGGCAAAACACATGCAGTAACAGGCATGGCGCATGCTGTGAATATTAGCATACATGCCCAAGGGACACTTCAAATATACAATGCTGGTTTGAAACTCACATGCATCATGGGTCATGCCCATCACATGCACACACTTCACCCTAGTTTCATCCATCTGGCCTTATACACCCCAGACACAGTGGATACAAGGATGAGTAGGCTGCATCAGTGAATCTGAACATTGTCACAGACATGTGTCATGCATCTATGGCATTACCAAGTCACAGACACGCAAGTCAGACACACAGACATGGACACCATACATGTCCATGACAGCAGCACCCATCTCTCACACCCCATCCATGTCCAATAACAGAGACAGGCATGTATTAATGTGTGCATTCCCCATGCTGCTACACATGTTGCATTGTGACACATGCACCAACCATGTGGTTCACACATTACTGGTCTCACATGCATGACCATGATGTCCCAGCACACACACATAAGTACATGGCCTATGTCACACATACAGGCAAGTATCAGACAACCAGCACCCTGCAACTTGCCCTGTCACACACAGCAATGCTTGGCCACTTACCGCTCAACTCCGGATGGGTCTGCTCCGATAGATCTGGGCGTGGAGCGCTGGGCCTACGCGTTCCAGGACCCTCATCTGCATAGTAGCATGCTGCCCCGGCCCCCCTCCATGAGGCGCCGGGCCTTGTTGAGGGTCCTGGACCTGAAGTCCTCCCAGCGCTTCTTGACATGATGGAATTCGCGGACTGCCACCCCCTCCACGTTGATGGCAGTCACGATGTCCGTCCAGATCCTGATCCGTCCTTCCTTGTCGGCGCGCGACCTTCCGAAGAGGGCATAATAATGCCCCAGGACATGCTCCACCAGGACACCAACTTCGGTGGCAGTGAAGCTGGTGGCCCTCTGCCTCTCTGGGTGGGGGTTGCCAGTGGTGCCAGATGGAGATGTGCCCGACATGGCAACCCCAGAGGCAGGGGTGGGTGGGCATCTGGGCTCTGGGGCTAGGCTGTGGAGCGATGGAATCCCAGTCGGGAGTCTTCTGTTCCAGCAGGGGTGGACACAGCAACTGAACCCCTGCAGATGGCTGACGTACAGGCACCAAATAGCAGGGCACATGGGCAGCAGGCAGGCAGCAGCAGATGGCTAGTGGGAGCGTGCTCGGGGCTCTTGAGGGCAGGAAAATGGCCTTCAGGGCAGGAGCGTGGTCTTCCGTGTGTGTACGAGTAGCCAGCTTGATACGGAGTGATTTGGCACGTGAAAATCTTGCACGTCAGCGTGTAATTCGAGGAAAGGCCCTTAGCGCGTAAGCACATCAGCGCAAGCACGCGATTTCATTGGACCAAAGGCCCTTAGTGCGTAAGCGTGTCTGTGACGTGACGCGCGCGGGTGTTACCCTCATAGCACGTGATGACAGAGCACACGTGGAAAAGCTGCACATCCGAGCATCAGCGCGTGTAATTGGAGGAAAGGGCGTGTACACGCGTAAGTGACGTGTACGTGTGGGCCGGTTTAAAAGGTACGTGTAGGACGCCATTTCCTTGTATGTGATTTTTGTGGAGAGCGAGTGGGTGGATTCTGTACTTCTTGTCAGTTCACACGCGATTACTTCACAGCGTTTCAAGTTCGTACTCCCTGTTACCTCTGACAGCTTTCATTTTTCTGCTTTTTTTGGGCCTGTTTCCTCAAACAGTGTTCACTTCTCCTTTTGTCCTGTCTCCTCAGACAGTGTACAATTCTTCTTTTGGCGGGGGTGTTGCCAACGCGCACACACGCGTATTTTTCAAGATCTTTTTCCAGGCAGACGGTGAGTTCTGCACGTACTTAGCAACTGTTCTTGCCCCTTGTGTCGCATACCCCTTCAGAGGTCATTGTAGGCTGCGTGTATCACGCGTACGCTTATTTTTGTGTTTCTGGGTGCCACAGCGTAGTGCGGGTTCATTATTCCACGCATGTGGTCTACGAGGGGTTGCGTGCACGTTTATTTTTGTTTTTGGGCTGCCTGTGCATTGCGTGACCCGTCATCTTCCCCCAGGGGTCACAGACAGCCTTGTTAGAGCACTAGGGTACGAATTCCGTCTAGTACCCCACCCCGTTGACCCCCAATTGCCCAGGACAATAGTTTACTGCTCCTCCCATACGCACAACAACATCAGTGCCATGGTTGGAAGGCGACAAAGCGGTAAGGGAGGCAAAGGTGGCCGACCTTCAAAAGGTGGGCGTGGTGGGCGCGGTAGGGGACGATTTGCAGGGTGCCCCTACACCCCCATGTGTGGAGGACCAATCAGGGACACCCATGACCCTCCCCCCATGGTTGAGGGAAACATGGCTGAGACCATCCCAGCTCAGCCCTTGTTGGGCCAGCCCATTGTGGCACCTGACCTAGCACAGGATGACTCCCTGGCTGACTTCCAGGTCAGCAAGTCTAAGCCACGTGTGGCGGTGCAAGTTGTCACCAAGCCATGTGGATCTGGGGCAGCTATGTCATCTGCTGCCCCAAGTATGCAGGGTGGTGAGGCTGCAGGGGCAGCTGCAGCTCCATCCGCCCCAGCTCTGACTCTCCCAGCCAGGACATTGTCCGTCCTGGTCCATCATACTGATGTTCCCCCTGCCAACATCACACTTCAGACAATGCCTGCACCAAGTCCTATGGTCAATGTGCATTCGCACACTCCAACAACCCAGTCCACCGGTGATTCTGCCCCTACTGACCAGAGCGGCGTTAGCCACTCTGGCTCCGCTCCACCTTCTCAAAAGAGGAAGAAGGGTGCTCTGGCACGACAGGCTGAGTCCCCAGGCACAGCTACAACACCGGTACCTCAAGGAAGCCTTGCTTCAATGATTCGGCACTTAATGCACTTATGAGCTATGTGTTGCAACATATCCACAAAATGGTGGTGACTGTAGGGTCCAAGACCACACCTGGTCAACGTAAGGCACACTGGCAGACCATCACCAACCACATAAGTACCCTTGGATTTGTGAGGCTGATGATTGCTACAAGCGGTGGAACAACCTAAAACGCAGAGCAAAGGACAAGCTGGCCTCAAGTCATGCCCCTACTCTGGTGACTGGCGGTGGGTCTCCACAAGAGGACAACAAACTCACTGAACATGAGTCTGTTGCTGGGACCTTTGTCACAGAGGAACACATCTGAGGTGTGTGAGAACTACCCGATTATGACACATTGTCCGGTGAGTGCCCATGCGTGTGTGTGTAATGCATGTGTATGTTGTTTGGGTGACGGGTTCTGATTGAGTGCCAGGTGAGGGTGTGTGTGACTGAGTAGTATGGGTCACCCATGTGCTTCATCCAAAACATTCTGCGGCCTTGAATTTGGGTGTGACACTATCCCTTCTGCCCACAGTAGTAATTTAGCGCAACATTACGGCAGTTGCCCTTGAGGTGGCATCATGCAACAACATTGTTTGTATTTTTCAGTGTTCTTTCAGGATGATTGTTTCAATTCTCCCACTTTTGCAACACATTCCTCAGCCCTATTGTGACATATGTGAAATGCTTCTGTCATTGAAGAACCCCACATTGGCCCACATGTGTCACCTTGGTAGTTGAATGATTTGACCATTCAGGCTGAATGAGTATTGTCCTGATCACATGATGTTTTTGGGCCTGTTTGAATGTGGAACCTGCTAATTGTTTCCTGTCATGTTGAAGTGCACAACCATTGATGTGTACATGGCCCTGCAATCACTGTATTTTTGTACACTGGATGTGTTGCATTGTGTGGCACATGACGTATCTTTTCACACTATCTGGCATTTTTCATCTCTTCATGTCCATCTCACATGGATGGGTGACAGTACTCATTCACTGACATATGGATGTACTTGTGGAATGTACCATGGCTATGGTACATGCCATCTGTGTGATGGCATGTGTCATTTATGTGTATAGGACATGCCACTCACAGGCCAATGTGTGATGGCAGTGCTACCCAGCATGCAGCAAATGTGTTGCTCTTCCATCTTGGTGTCATCAGTGTCAGACTTTTGCCTCCCCTTCCAACTCTGTGACAGTGCATGCATGGGAGGGTTATAAGTCATGAGGGACATGTGTAAATCATGTACTGGTTCTGTAGCTTGTCAGGCCTATTTGTGTGCTATGGTGCTAATGCCTGTTTCCATTTTTTGTCATTCATGTTTTTGCAGGGGATGACGCACTTGATGCTGTTGAGGTTGAGGAGATGGTGCAGACCCAGGAGGAACCTGAGGCACAACCGGCCACCAGTGGGGGACGTGGTGTGGTGGTGGGTGAGAACTCACTCTTGCTGCAGACGATTCTGTCCAGGGGTGTCTCTGGGTGCACCTCCCCAGACCTCTATTCAGGTGTTGATTCGGATGATGAGACCTATGTGGCGTCGCAGGTAAGTGTTTCTGGAAGGGGTTCTGTTCTGTCCAACCTACCTGCACCAGGGGTAGAACCCTCTATGGGGATGTCAGTGTTGGTTAGTCAGCCTTTGGCGGTTACGGGTGCAGGGTCACACTCCACAACATCTGATCCTGTTCCTGGGCCAGCAGATCAGAGGGGGAATGCAGTCCTGCAGCCTCAGGCAGTGCCAGCACAGCAAGGCGCAGATTTCCTTGCCCAAACAGGTGTGGTGCCCGCCGACGCGTTGGCCGTACGCCACTAGGCAATACCGCATGGGAACAATCCATTTACGGTATGGCAACCCAACAGGCAGCATCAGTTGAGATGATGGCTCAAGCAATGGAGAGGGTGGCCACTTCCATTGTCCCCCCTGAAAGGCAGATGGTGCTACTATAGCAGGCAACAGACTCCGTTTGCCAATCACACAGGGAGGACATGTTGGTGTCCAACAGGGACAGACGGGCGGCACTGGAGACTCTACACCAATCGATATCAATAGAGTCCCAGGGCCACAGGGAAGCCCTGAGGGTAGAACTCCATCACCTCAGGGAGACTCTTGTTGACCCTTGAGACTTCCACTAACTTGAGGACAGAACAGCAGCTGAAGCGACTCACACGTTCGCTCTCAGCTGAGATGCAGGCAACTCGGGAGGAGATCCGGGCATCACGTCAGGTGCTGCATGGGGATCTCCGCACTATAATCCTCCAGAACGAGACCTTCCACATCCACATGCTTGCTGCAATGGAGGACCATACCAGGGCTTTGCTTGGGCTGCCTCCCATAGCACCACCACCTCCTGTGGCAGCAGCAGAGGGTAAAGAGAGCGACAGCAGCAGTTCTCCCACATTGGCATAGCTGTGCAGGCCATGAGCCCATGGAGGTGTTTTCTTTCCCCAACATCCACACAGGCGGCTTTTGGTGCACACCCTGTCCTCGGACCTCCTGGGTGCCACCCTCCCCTGCCCCCATCTGGCCATTTTTGATTTTTAATTTTTAATTTTTAATTTTTAATTTTTTATTTTTTATTTTTTATTTCTTATTATTTTTTAACAGTGTGTTGCCTTGTGTGGCTCCTGTGGGCATCCACTGTATTCCGGCTGGGCACATGCAGGCTTCTCCTGAGTTTGGGTGCGATGCTTGGGTTCGTGAGACACACAGCCCTCCTGCTTCCCGTTTCCATGGGCTTGCAAAGGGTGTGACCAAGTGACAGTGATGTACACAGTGATGTTGGGCTCCCATGAGCTGTGTGGGCAGTCTGTAGTCAATACTGTGTAGACATTCCTTGTGTATATTGTTGTTGTTTTGTACACTGCATGTTGGAACTATGTATGCTTCTGCTTCCATGTCTCCCTCTGAATTTGCAGGTTCATTCCTCATGTCTTCACAAGGGCGTCTATTTTGGAGATGGAGTTCATGTTGTATGCAGTACACAGACAAGTTTTGAAGCCTGCAAGACTACAGTTGGAAGGGGGCGATGTGGTGGCATATTCAGGTTGTAAGACTACGACTACTTTAACTTAGTACTGTCATGTTTTAGTTCTGTTTGAGCTTGTGTAGCTGCATTGTATTGTTGGTAAGTATTTGGTCATGTGTGTTGTTAGTTCAACATTACTGGGAGCATATTGTGTGCGGCCAGTTTCCATTAGGGACACTGTACTTTGTGATACTTGTGTCAGGTTTTCAGGATTGCTTTGTTTGCTCTCACATAACATGACATGCCATAGTGTGTTCGGTGTTGGTGCTGGGGAGGGGTTGGGTGACATGGCACTGTTCTCATGTTTTATTTTGCAAGGGGGTAATGCATTTAGCAGCATATGTGTCTTTTGATGACACAGCATTGGTGGTGTTTCGGTAGGTAGGGATGCACACATTGTGACACTTCCAGGTGACCAATCTCAGGTTGGTATGGTTGTGACAGTTCACTGTCCCTTGTGTCATCATCGATTGTCAGCTGGTATGTGGCAGGGCTGTGTGCACTCCACAGGGGTGTGATTCTAAGTGAAGTAATTAGCCACCAGCTGCGTTCGGGCTGCCTCACCCCGTGCCCTCTCCCCTCCCATGCGCAGCGGGCGTGCATGTGGTTGGGGATGTGGGGGCACCACCATGTCCACCAGCAGGCCCCGGCGTGTTGCAACTTTGTGCAGGACACATGCTGCCACTATGATCCTGCACACGACTGGGAGAGCGTAGAACAGCTGCCCACCAGAACGGTCAAGGGAGCAAAAGCGTGACTTGAGTACTCCGAATGTGCGCTCCACTATGCCCCGGGTTGTAATATGGGCTGTGTTGATCTTACCTCGGGTGGCGTGGTGGGGTTCCGAATTGGCGTCATCATAGGGTAGGCACTGTCCCCTGGGGAGGTGGTGATGGGTATCATTAGTAGGGTTGTGACATTACTCAGTATCTAGCATGCATGCATGTGCTGTGGCATTTATACTCATGAAGCAGCCATGCATCGCCATGCTGCCCAGCCTCTAAGTCCCGGTTTAGGGTTGACATTCTGTAAATGAAACTGTCGTGGGTGGACCCTGGATAGTTGGCATATACTGAGGTGATGATTCCCTTGGCATCACATAGTACCTGGACGTTGATGGAATGCCAGTACCTGCGGTTTCTATAGATGTGCTCTGATGCCCTGGGGGGACGTAGAGCCACTTGGGTGCAATCAATGGCACCTAGGACCTTGGGGAATTGTGCCACCCCGTAGAAATCCTGGACGGCAGCCTGCCTTTCTGCAGGTGTTCGGGGCAGGTATATGTGCCTGCGGACTGATGGGCGTGCAGTCATGATGGCCAAGACCTGGTGTAGGCAGCATGACTGCGTGGCCTGTGACACCCCCCCCCCACTATGGCACTTGTCCACTGAAATGATCCGGTGGCCAAAAAGTGCAGTACATTGAGGACCTTCTCCAGGGGGCTGAGTGCTTGGGAGCAAAGGGTGGGTGATGTGAGGTCATCCTCCCACTCACTGAGCAGGTTGAATATTATGTGAGGTGGAAACCTGTACCTCCCATACACCTGGTCATCAGGCATGCCAAAAAGGCTGGTTCTGGGTGTGAAAATTCTGGGCCTGACTATCCTCCTCCTCCTGCGGTATCCCATGACCACTGCTGCTAGGAACGGTATGTTCATCCTGGCGTCTGAGCTTGCTTGTTGTTTGCGCGCACTTTTATGCTGCGCGGGTCCACGTACGCGTGCTTCCTGCTGGCGTACGTGTTTCCGGATTAGCGTGTCTTTTTTGGCACGTGCGTGTGGGCGTTCCACGCACTTGCCTCCTGTACTTCCCCGTGACGCCCACATTTTCACGCGTTGTTCCCCATTCAGCGTGTCATGCCCCGTGTTATGCCTACTTTTGTTATGTGCGCCGTGGTATGTGCACTTTCGCTGTGGCCATAGCGCACGCCGTTAGATGACCTGTGCACCGGCGTGCGCCACGCAGTTTGCGCTGGTTTTGCTGCGATTTTCGCACTTGCATTGCGATTTGCACGGTTTCGCACGCTTGCACAGGAATTTTCAGCGCACATTAATTCCATGAATCGGTCTGTGAATTGATTGAAACGTTGTTAAAGAAACAAAGTCTGGGGAGTGGGTATAAAATGCCTGAATCTCTAGCAACTGTGGAAAGTATTGAGGATGATGATATGTCTGTTAATGATGAGTTGGAAGAGGCAGATATGTCTCCTATGGTAGGTCTCTCTGTCCCCTTGCCTGCTCAGCAACCTCAACCCTTGTCCACTGGGACCCCCACAGGTCCCACACGCAGTCCTGAATTCATTGCTCTAGAGATAATGAGGCTTGAACTGGAATTCAAACGTTTAAATGATCAAACTGAACAAAAACACCAAGAACTTAAGCTCAGAGAAATGGAGTTGAATCATTAACTAGAAAGGAAAAGATTGTCTCTTGAAAATGCTTCTCTTCCAGAGTCTTCTAGGTCTTCCAGTCCTAAAAGACCCTGTATGCCTAAATAAATTCTCGTTATGTATGAGGTTAAGCTTGATATTTTGGATTGGTTGGCAATGTTTGAATATAACCATCGGATTCAAGGTCTCTCAAGGAATCAATTGCTTCCCTGGCCCTTCTCTAGGCTACCCCCTGTTGCATCTGATGTTGTAATAGAGTTGGGGGAGGTGGATAGTATGGATTATGAGTGTGTGAAGCTAGCTTTAATTGCTAGATTTGGGAAGACCCCTTCCCAGTACCTTAAGAGGTTTAGGACCCTCAAAAACCATGATGGTACGCCTTGGGCTATCTGGGTATGTGAGTGTTTAGGTTACAGAGTAAACACTTATGAAGGAATGAGAAATCTTGTTATGTTGGAGTCCATTTTTGATGTCTGCTCTCCTGATCTCTGACAGCACTTGGCTGATTCTAAGAAGATAGCTCCAAGTAAGCTGGCTAAGGCTGCTGACTTGTGGATTGCCAACAGGGCTACTCACAAGGATTCTGGGGCTACTCAGAAAAAGGATGAGGGTAAACAGCCAAAGAAAGACAACAAAGAGAGTTCTAATACCTCCAATCCAAAAGAGGGCCACAAACAACAACATAAGGGTAAACCACAAGGGAAACCAAATCAGGCTAGTGCACCATCTGGACCCAAACCAGATGGAGGTCAGAACAAACCCCAATTCATCAATACATTTGGAAAATGTTATGTTTGTGGGTCAACTGAGCATGTGAAAGGGGATCCCAGATGCAAGGGTAAACCTTCAGGAGTCCACACGGTCTCCTTAGCCTTCTCCCCACAGGAAGAAGTACCTATGGTAAGTGGAAACTTTCACCTACTGGCTGACGAACCCATGCAAGTCTCAGCTAGTGTTTCTTTAGTGTCCCTGGGCTTGTGGGAAGAACAGAACTTAGATGTCTATAATTCCATCCCAGATAATACTAAAGAGTATTATAACGATAGTGTTCTTGTGAATGGTCAGGAAACCCCTACGATCAGAGACACTGGAGCCAGCATAACTGTGGTGGATGAATCATTTTTAAAGGTGGAGGATGTTGCTAAGGCACCCTAATGCCTCACCAGGTTAGTTGGAGGCCCTGTGTAAATGCTTCCCCAGTTACCAGCTCTCATCCAGTGTAATGATATGACTGTCAAAATACCTGTTAGTGTGCATAGTGAATTGCCTGGGAGAGTCCTTTTGGGTAATGACCTGAAAACTCTTGGAGTTGTGTCCAGCACCCCCAGGCCTCCCAGTAAAAGGAAACATTGGCTCAATTGGTCTGCAAGGGAGAGAACCTTGAGAGGCTCTCCAGAGGAGTTGATAGAGGAAACTATCACTCCCACTCCACATGAGTTGCTTGCTGCTATTTCTAAGAAAACAGAGGCAAAGGGGAAACCCAAGTCCTCCAGAAAAAAGTCATACAGCACCCCTGTGCTGCCAACAAGGACATCCCCAAGATTGTCCAAAGCCACACCTGTAACTACTCCACCTGCTGAGGCAGAGTGTGAGGTGCAACCTTGTGTGGTTGAGCCAGTATCTGAAGAATCAGATCTGGAAGAAGACCCTATTGACCATCCTGAGCTGCAATCTTTACTGGCAGAAGGTGGAGCCAACAGGGCAGAATTCAGCAAAGGACAGAGAGAGAGTGTCTTACTCTTAAAGCGCTTTGACAACAGGCTGCTAACTTGGAAAGCACAGGTTAAGCTGGGACGATGGCCTCTTCTACAGTGAACCAACTGAGTCTATCCCTGGGGACTGCAAAAGAATTGTAGTGCCCCTTGCCAACAGACTCCAGTTCCTACAGTTAGCCCAGGAGATACCTTTGGCTGGTCATTTGAGCTTCAAGAAGACCAAGGAAAGTCTCTTTCTCTACTTCTACTGGCCTAAAATGGGTGCAGAAGATGACAAATTCTGTAGGAGCTGTCACACTTGCCAAACCTCTGGCAAGAGTGGAGCCAAGAATCTGGCACCCCTGGTGTCCCTCCCAGTGGTGGGATTTCCTTTTGAGAGGGTGGGCATTGACATTATCGATCCCCTTGACCCTCCCACATCTTCAGGGAACAGGTTTA
The DNA here is from genome assembly GCF_040938575.1 of Ambystoma mexicanum. NCBI lineage: Eukaryota > Metazoa > Chordata > Amphibia > Caudata > Ambystomatidae > Ambystoma > Ambystoma mexicanum. The sequence goes on along the minus strand of NC_090923.1, from coordinate 408,977,557 downwards.
TCCTGGTTGTAGTAGACCATGCTACATGATACCCAGAAGCCATACCTATGAGAACTGTTATGGCTCAGGCTGTGGCTAAGGCTCTACTTGGTATTTTTACCAGAGTAGGGTTTCCTAAGGAAGTGATATCCGACAGGGGATCCAATTTTATGTCCCACTACATGCAAGCCATGTGGAAAAACTGTGGTATCACTTACAAGTTCTCTACAGCTTACCACCCACAGACAAATGGACTGGTAGAGAGGTGTACTCGTACTATGAAGAGCATGATAGGTGCTTTAGAAGAACCCCTTATGAAAAAGTGGGACCTTCTACTGCCATGCTTCTCTTTGCCTATAGAGAAGTTCCTCAGGAGCGAGTTGGTTACAGTTCCTTGGAGCTTCTCTATGGTCATCCATTCAGAGGTCCATTGGCCCTGATCAAGGAGGGGTTGGAGAGTGCTCCTTCCCCCAAGCCAGTCAGAGTGACTGACTATGTGATACGACTCCGCAGGAGAATGTCACACATGATGGCAGAAGCAAGTGATAACTCAAAAGCAGGTCAGGCTCTGGTCAAACATTGGCATGACCAGAAGGCCAGCATGGTTGAGTTTATTTTAGACCAGCTTGTATTAGTTATGGTGCCATCAAGGCAGAGGGCTTTGCAGGACAAATGGATAGGACCCTTCAAGGTTGCGGGCAAACTTGGAGAGGTGAACTATTTGGTGGACTAAAGCGGATCCTAAGGAGGATCCCAGAGTCTTTCACACCAACCGTTTAAAGGCGCATGTCCCGAGACCAGAAGTGGAAGCTTTGCTTCTAGCTTCAGCTCAAGAGGAAAAGCAGAGTGAACCTCTACCTGACCTCCTCAGAGGCCAACCGTTAGATGGAAAAATAGAAGGAGTTAATCTCTCTTCTCAGCTGACTTCCGAACAACAGGAGGGGTGCAAAGTTCTGTTGAATCAGTTTGCCTCCCTGTTTTCACAAATCACCAGGCTTGACCCCTTGGGGCCAGCATGATATTCTCACTGGTGACTGTTTACCTGTGAAAAGCAGAGGTTACAGAATGTCAGAACATGTGAGATCCCACATCAAAGGAGAGGTCAACAAGATACTTGATCTCGGGGTTATAGAGCCATCTACAAGTCCATGGTCTAGTCCAGTGGTTCTAGTACCAAGGGCAGGATCCAAAGAGTTGAGATTCTGTGTGGACTATAGAGCTCTAAATGCAGTCACTAAAACTGATGCCCATCCTTTGCCAAGGACAGATGAACTGGTGGATAGACTTGGTTCAGCCAAGTACCTCAGTACATTTGATCTAACCTCAGGCTATTGGCAAATAGCAATGACAGACCATGCCAAGGAGAAACTGCATTTTCTACCCCAGCAGGCCTCTACCAGTTTAAGGTTATGCTTCTTGGACTAAAGAATGCACCTGCTACATTTCAAAGGATGGTTAATCAAGTTCTGAATGGGATGGAGGACTTCTGCATGGCATACTTGCATGGCATACTTGGATGATATTGCCGTGTTCAGCCCTACATGGAAAGAACATATTGATCATCTGGCATATGTTTTGCAGGCTCTTGCGCAGGCCCATCTTACCATAAAGGCAAGCAAATGTCAAATTGGTCAGAGTAAAGTGGTCTACCTTGGTCATGAGGTAGGAGGAGGTGAGATAAGGCCATTTCCCAGCAAAGTACAAGCTGTGCAAAACTGGGCCACCCCTACTACTCAAACCCAAGTGAGAGCTTTCCTAGGTCTCACTGGGTTTTACACGAATTTCATAGAGAACTATGGGTCCATAGCTTCTCCCTTGAATGTGATCCTGATTATCACCAACCCTTCATTGTGCAGACAGATGCTTCCAATATAGGTATAGGTGCAGTCCTTAGTCAACTGGATGAGAAAGGCAGAAGCACCACATTTGCTTCATCAGTAGGAAACTGAAGGAACCAGCAAGAAGGTGGGCAACCATAGAGCGTGCATGTTATGCCATTGTGTGGTCTCTGAAGAGGTTTAGACCATACTTGTATGGATCTACCTTTGTGATTCAGACAGACCACCAACCCTTGAGATGGTTAATGCAAATGAAAGGGGAGAACCCAAAACTTCTAAGATGGTCAATCTGCCTGCAAGGGTTTGATTTCACCATTGAGCACAGAGCAGGATGTCACCAAAAAAATGCTGATGGTCTGTCTAGGATGTTTTAAACCGACTACAGGTAGAGATTCATCCAGGAGTGGATTAAATCCTCCTGTCCTTTAGTCTGGGGGGTGGAGGGGCGGTGTTCGGGAGAATTCTCATAAATGGCTAATTTCCCTTACCTATTGAGTCCCTCAGCAGCTTTGCTGGATTTCTAGGATTTATTTTGTTCACCTGGTAAGAGTGTGAGCCTTTTTCCCACTCTTACACGTGTTTTGCTGTGTGTGTTTTTACCATTTGTGTTATCTTGGGCTCTGGAGCCTCACCTGCTCCATGATCACCATTTTGTGTTACACAGCACCTTCAGTGCAGTGACATTCTTTTAGACTTCCCACTGACTCCATTTTTCTGGGACCGACTACTGTCTCCCATAAACATGTAAAGTTGGCATTAACTTTATGTAGTCTCTTTAAACTACAGACCCAGTACGCCCATCTTACATGGAGTATTGGAAAGGGTTCATTCCTATCCCTTTTTGCCTGTTCCTATTGGAGCACTGTTTCACTCCCTTTACCTCAAGACTTGGCTGGTGGCAGTGGTAACTACCCTAATTTTTCTACCGCCGTTATCTTATATAACCTGGGTATTGTTTTAGGCTATTATATTAGCCTCGAACATAAACCTTCTTGACCAAAAACATTTTATTTTGGCTCCGGCTGGGTTTATTAGCCATTTCTTTTTGTTAAAGTGTTTCTCGTGTTTTTCTCTACCACCAAACCCGGCTTGATTCCTTTGTTCGCAGTCTTTTTGCGGGCTTCTGCACAGAAGCCCTCCTTAAGGCGCCTGAAAGTCTGGGTCGGCAGGATGTGAGGCAGGATGTGAGGGAAGGGTCTTAGGACCCCTGCCATGGGTTCCCCTGGTAACTCAATTCGCACTCCTGCCAGGACAGTCACCCTGCATTGTGATTGACAGCCAGGCTGAATGAATGGGGGTAAACTGCATAAAAAGCAGGTCTCTGGGACTGGAAAGGCAGAGTCGCCACTGGAACGAAAGAACCAATGAGGAGCTGATGGAAGAGGACCCCTTCAATGACTGGAGGACCCCTTCAATGACTGAAATGCCCAGTGAAGCCCTGCTGCAGGTCCGTATCTTCAGAATGCGACGACAGAGAAGATCCTCCAGGAAATGTCTTCCCCTGAGCTGGTGGGACCAACCAGTTCGCCCAAACTGCAAGCTCTGACCCCTCGTCTGGTCAAATTTGCTGTACAGAGCTACAGTGGGCCAGATAGTGTGGGATGTATTGACGCACTAGGCTCTGCCCTGCGACATCACTGTGTTCTGGAGGCACCAGAATCAGCAAAATGGCAGAAAAAGTCCTATGCGCGGCAAAACCTATGAAAATTGCGCTTTGAAACCGGAAAAGATGGCTGCCAATCTACTTTGCCTGATGTTAGTAGTGGAAGGAGACCACACTGCTGAAACCGTCACTGGGCTGCACACTGAGTGAAAATGGAAACTGCATGAAAGGCAGTGCCTTATTGGAAGGAAACCCAGAAATTGCTCTGAAATACTTTTTTCCTTCGCTGCTGAAAATACAAAATAATGGTTAAAAACATCAGAAAACATCCAACATCCTTGCTTCATTTAAGGAAACAGTATGAGCACACAATGTCAGGAAAAGCAGAAGCTATCATCAGAATATCCACAGTAAAAAGTGTGCTTGCCTGTGAAAATCTGTCAAAATATGGGCGCAGTTCCACCGGCCGCCTGTATGACAGCTGTCAGTAATTGCATTAGAAGCTTAAACCTTTGCAGTTAAAATCAAATGGTTGGAATTAAGTGACCTGCTATCAAAAGTAATGTAGGTTGCAACTATTTAATCACTATGTTTTAGAGACTGGAATTGGAGTTCTGTTTGCCCATTTTAAAATTGTAAGTTTATTTTCATCAAAGAAAAATTCAGTTTTAAAGTAACCTGATGCAATCCCAGAAAACTACAAAGCCAATTCCCCAGCTTGCCCCAACAAAAGGAACCTCTCCTGCTTCCCCCCAAAAGCCAGGAAATCTCATTCAGGTGTTGATGAAGAGGGGAGGAGATATGGGCTGCTGCTCCTGGGAGAGACAAGGACTTCCTTGGCTGAAAGGATATGCAGATTGCAAGTGTCAAAAGTAGCCCCTGCCAGAGGAAGAAGGCAGGGATTGCTCTTGAGCCACCAGAAACTTTGGAGGCAGGAACAGACTTTTGTTGATTCTTAAAGCACAGAAAGTATGTTTTTGAAAATGACTGACACAGGACTGTGCGAATTTGTAAAAATAGTAAAATGACAGTATTGTTGATGGGAAATTTTTGGTGCACATTTTAAAAGGACTGCATGAAACTTCATATGATTATGCCCAGATATCATGCACACATATGTATAACATTGTGGACAAATCAGACATTGGGTCCCAGACCAAAAGTGCGAAAAGTTGCCAAATCCAGGCCCAAGCTCTCACAACAACGGGCTTGGATGAATACTTGCTCCACAAAATATGTGTTCTAGATATTGCATTGATATCAAGTTTGTAAAATTTTAAATATAGATTTCATGTGCAAAAACAAAGGGGAGGTTTCTCCTGCATCTTAAACCACATCGTAATGATGACACTTTGTTTTCTTCTCCAATCAAGGGAGAGGAAAGACCCTACACAAAAGAATACCTAGGGGGTGTGCCTAGTATAATTCAGCATACCCACCCCTTTAGTAAACACATAAATAGAGATAGCTTGGGACCTAGGAGACACACACACATTCACTCACCAACTGATTGCTCGCGTAGCACTTTGCAAGAGAAATCCATATTCCAGACTCCAGACTCCAGAAACGTTGAAAGCAGAAAGGCCCATTTCCAAAGCTCAACCATTCTCAGCTTGGCCTTTAAAAATCCAGAAACCAGATTTTACCCCAGACCTCTAAGGGGAACCAAAGAACAGCCTGGCTGTGCTGTAGCTGCTTTCCTGCTAAGAATTATTGCCAGAATCCAAAGATCGAACCCAGTAGAACCGTGCTGTGACCAGATAGCTGTGAACCATAACCAGAGCAGATCCAGTCCAGTCCCACCGTGCGGTGTCCAGAGTGCCTTGCTGAGTGCAGACCAGAGCGCCTTGAGTCCAGTCCGGTGTGCCTTGCAGAATTTCTGTCCAGAAAGCTTGACTGTCCTGAATCCCTGACGGTTCTGTCCAAACATTGGTAGTGGGTATCCATAGAATAGGATTGTCACTAGCATATGTATTGTCCATAAGTCATTCCTATCCAAACCCATTCTCTTATATCCTGAACTGCATTGTTAGAAATTCGTTTTGTCTTGCCTGAACTCTCCATCTCATCCCTATTATACTTTGTAATAGTAGTGTTAAAATCATCTTTGCGCTGATATATATTTTCTGAAGAAAGGCGAGCGTCTCGGCAGGCAAAACCATCCAGAGATATCCTGGGTTGGTGGCTGTGCTGTCGTGTAGTTTGCATCTTCATAGTCTACCCCTAGTGTAAAGAAACCTTGTTTGTCAATTTTAAAAGTGCATCCTTGTTTTGCAATTTTGCCTCTTTGCGAAAGAAACGACCTCCACAAAAACCTTCATAACTTCTTCATCGTTTATGCGTTAAGTGTCTCCTTGAAGCTAAAATCCTAAGCTTTCCAAAGAACCCAAAACTGCATCTCATCTCCTTATAGTTTTTCCGTAATTGCGCTCACCGCACGCGGAAAAGTTTGGCGCAAATTTTTCATTTAGCTCAAATCTATAACGTGTGAAATAGCGGTTCATTGCACCCGACCTCAAAGTTAAGTTCTGAACTTGCTAGTTACTCTATAATCATTGTTAGTGTTTGTCTGATACAATACAAAGCGGCTCCCACTAGTATTGAAACAATTTCAGTGAATTAAATCCATTTTCAGTGTTTTTACCATTCATGCAAAGCCAACTTTAAACCAATTTTGATAAGTTTGCCAATCTGTTTTTTTCTGGTGTTTGCTGAGAGGAAATTGGGATTGATACTATTTTGTTGAATTCTGTATTCCTGAAACCTGTTTTCTTTCCTTCCGTGTCTTTATATTGCATATTGGGGGGATCGAGTAGTGTGCAGGGGGAAAGAGTAATCACATTGCATTTTGATTGAACCCACACAAAAGCATTATTTCTGTGCTGCATTATTTTTCCTATCATTACTCCTTCTGATTAAAGAGATTGTTAGTGTGACATCACCCCATTGGTGATCATTGGATAACCTTTGAAATAGTGTGATATATATATTGTGCTATCATAAAACAAATATTTTTAACTTTGCAAACCAGCCTGCTTCCTGGTTCGGTGTGACCCGGGGTTTCAAAGAGAGAGGTGTGATATAAGTGGTACATCATTCAGAAATAAAAGAAATTATAGACATAAATAAATAATTAAGGGTTTAAATTGTGCATCCCACGCTAGGCATTGACTTAGGTGAAGTGCCGGGTTGAAATCACTTACAATAGCCAGGAAGGTCGGACCCTGCTTGGGTTTTAAGGAGCGCACGTTTTATTTGTCGCTTTGCTCTGCTGCTGGTTTCTTCCCTGGGTAGTGCAGGACCCTCCAGTCATCCTACGTCGTGTCAGTCCGACAGTTGCTTCAGGAACCGTGAGCCTGCTGGAACTACCAGGTACGTCCCCCTCAGCTACAGCTTCCTCTCCGTTCTAAGTTACTGTGCAAACCCGGTTGCTTGTTTCGTTCAGCCGCGGGGAAAGTGTGTGAAATCTTTCTCCAATCCGAGGGCTTGTCCTTCTCTTCTCTTTGAACTAACTTTTCTACCAACCAACCTCGTCTGAAATCCATGGCACAAACTTTACCGCAAACTACCCTGAACCGTGTGATCTTGAGCAAAAGACTTTTGTCCTATTGACTTTGGCCCTAGGCCTTTTCTACCTGATTCTATCACTGCAGTTCCTCTTGCTCTATTGCCCTGAGTACTTACCTGTTGGTGTGGTTCAATTTCTATTAACTTTGTCTTTCCCTCCCTTTTAAATGGCTGGAGTGCCATTTTGCTCCCACTTAATTTTGTGAGCTTAACTTGTCTGGGATTTAAGGGAAGTGGTGTGGTGTATTAAGAGTGTGATTTTTAAACTGCTTATAATAGTGTAGCGTTATACAACTGAAGAGTAAAATAAATGTATATTCATTTACTTGAAAACCTTGAGTCAGTGTTTGCCTGAATCATAGTAATTGCGGTCCTTTGTGTAACTATCTGATACTGCTCACTTACTCTTGAGATAAGTCTGGCTGCTCAGCCATCACCACCACTTTACTGTGTAATACAGGCTTGTACCAAAGGTGAATTTGTACTGTCATTTGTAGTCTTAATTGTGTGTGGTGTTCCCAAAGGGTACTGCATATAATTCTGCCTAACACCTACAGCATTTTGCTGGAGGTGAAGCCTCCATTTCATGGCCTCAATTGTTGTACAGCAGTGCAGTAATGCAGCAGTAACAAAATTAGCACTCAGTTACCGCAGAATTTTACTGCATCGCCATACTCATTACGAGCCATTTCTTTTCTCCAACCCACTGCTTTCAAAGCTGCACCACAGCACCACAAAAAATGTATTTGTATTTCAACTTATTACGTTTATATAGCTCTTTACTCCAATAAGTTCTACTTATGCTTCAAGGTTGCTAAAAATACGAATATGATTACCATTACCCACTGCCCTGTGAGAGATGGGGGAATACCTGTCCTCAGTAGGGCAGTGGAGCATGTTATAAGGTCTTGGGGAGATTGGCAGTATCCTAGCCATGCTTAGTATATGCTAAATGATGATCCTTGTATGAATCTTAAACTCTTCCAGGCAACTCTCTAGAACAAGTTTGAAAGTGTCCAGAACTGGATAATGTAGAGAGTTCATGTGAAAAATTGGATTCTGCTTCACAGGCTCAGATGTATTTACAACAGGGCCAATTGGCAGAGGAGGAGGGTATTTTATTGCATTTCAATTTCAATTGACTGGTTTTCCTTTTTTAAATATAAAGCCAGTTTTGTTCTCCAAGTTTGATTGATCCACAACATTGTGAGTAATTTTAGCTGTTTGCATTTATTCCACTATAATAGCTAAAGTCTTTGATGTCCAAACCTGTATATATGCCTGATATTTACAAATGCTTTATTGTTGAGGTGACTTTGTTAAAAAAAAGTTTAAAAAAAGGAAACGTGTGCCAAACCCAGCTTGCTTTAGGTATTTCGTGATTTAGTCAAACAACTCTCACAGATATATATGTCAGAGATAAAGCTCTTTGGTCATTCTTATCTTCCTTAAATGATCTTTAATATACACAACAGACAAAACCTCATTGGTTTTATTGGTGCTACATTATCATTTGAGTTCTTTCTAATCAATACATACATACACTGTGTTAAGCAAACAATTTTATATTCAAATACACAACATGCATTTTTTAAACCTTTGCAAAAAATAAGGTTTTTCCATCAGAAAAATAAAGGTTAAAAAAATGCATCATTTTGTAATATTAAATGCATGCCTATGCTTAGGTAAAGCACAGAGTTCCCACAGGTGGCACTAAAATGATGCTCAGAAGCAAGCACTAATTCCCCCTGACCCACAGCCCCACATTACAGAGGTCTGTGGCCGCCCAAAAGGTGCAAGCATGGCAAAGAGTAAATCAGAATGCGCAAGGGCATCAAGAAACCTGTGAAAGGATACCCAAAGCCATAGAAGGGTGAGAACAAAATCGGTGTGCCAAAGATACAGACTGTTTCATAGCTGTAAAGGTGTCCCACAAAGATATTCATTCAGCCATCGTTACAGAAGCTGCTCAGTGCTAAGCAGGCAAATGACATCCGTGCTGGTATTATCATGTGTCTTTGAAGACATTCTACTGCACACTCAGCACTACCAGGGCAAAGTATGTCACACAGTGCTTAACTGTGATGTTTATATGTAATCTTTACATTAATTATAGTTTAAATACAAGGTAGGACTTTTACTGTGAAACAGTACTTCGAATAACAGCAGGACATCTATATCTGTACCCACTGTGACGAATCCTGAGATGTTTTCACTTCTCCCCAAGGAAGAGCCCCTTCCCATGAAGCCAGGATGGAGAAGTCCCTACCCCCTGGGGTTGGTACACAGTGAGAGGAACTCATGGGAAGAGACTCCCTCTCTGGGGACAGGAACAAACATCTAGGGAGAATGTGGTATGCCCCCCCTCCCTATCACCTCTCCTACGCCTACACATATTGTATACCCCAATACCATACCCATTTACCCCATGTACCTTTGTAGGGCCAGTGACATAATAACTACTGAGACGAAGAAGGGTACAAGCTAACCACTGGAGGCTAATAGTACTAGTATTGAGATGAGGAGGAAGTGTGGCATGAAGAATGCGGCAAGAACTAAGGGTGAGCGTTTCTGTAGTTATAAAACAGCTATGAACATAAAAACCAAACAAGGACTGCAGAAATGGTCAAACCAGTCCCAAAGCAGTAAGAGAAGAAGCTGTCGGATATGGAAGATTCAAACAAGTGGAAAACGGAACACCAGAGACGCTAACAGAAAGCTGGAGTCGTGCTGGAGTCGTTCCCGGGACTTCCACAACCGGCGAGCCCAGGTAATCCACAATGATGCAGTGGCAGGACCTCCAAGGGCAGGTGTACAGTGTAGCCCTTAAAATGTGCCAATACTGCAGAGCACCAGCATCAGTGGAGCCACTGAAGCAAAGCAGAAGTAGCAGATGGTTGTTGACAGAGGCCGACCCAGTACCAGGAAGAGCAAAACCATGCATGAAGGTCCCAGAATATAATGGGAAGCACGGTTGTGTCCGCAGGGACAGTGGGACACCGCCAAATTCTCCTTCACAACCCTAAGGCACTGGGTGGGCTAAAGAAAGGCCCCACAGTTATGGGGCCCACAACAGAAAGAGGGAAACATCGGAAAGAATCTTCCTCAGCAAAGCAGTCATGAAGAAACCACTAGCTACCATAGAGGAGTCTGGGACCCAAAATTTCAAGAAATAAGCATCAGAGGGAATCCCCTTCGGCACAGTGGGAGTGAGCAATCCATTAGACACCAAAGAGGGGTCTGGGACCCAAACTTCATCGAAGAGAGAATCAGAGGGACACTCCCTCTGCACAGTATTATTGAGGAAACCATTAGCCACCAGAGAGGGGTCTTTACCTGTCACGTCCTCGGTTCATGTCTCAGGCCAGGCCCCATTATCCAGTACTCACTCCCCTCCACATGTCCCCCAGGGCTCTCACAGGCAACCCGGTGCGGCTAGCGCGCTGGCAAAGCAATCGCCGCACGCTGTTCAGTCGCGCTTGCGGCCGTTTCTCCATTGGCAGTTGCCATGGAGATTAGGTAGCCGCTCAACTCCTCGTACCGGGTTGACCCGGTCACGTGACTCCAGTCATCATCACGTGACCAGGAAGTGAACGCATTTAAGCCAGGCAATACCGGTACTCCGCGCTTCACAGCTGACTTCATCGGAGACCTTGTTTGGCGAACTTTCTTGTGCTACGTACCCGGCTTCTTGAAACCTTGCTCTTGTATATCGGACTTCCTACGGATCACGTTCTGGTTACGGCGACATCGGCTCCCCAGTTTAGCACGATACTTTGACCTCGGACTGCCTCACGGACTCCCTCTGGATATTGTTCTTTGTTCTTCCTTCGGACGGCTCTCCTGGCTTTAGACCCTTCCTTGATTCTGCCAACAGACTTCTATTGGATTCCCCATATCACCTCGCTGCACGCTGGGCCAGATCTCACTGGTGACGCTTACCATCCAGTTGTGGGGATCCTCCGGTACTACACTCTCCAGGTGGAGACCGACAAACTACCTCTGGTCCTATCCGGTCCGTTGCCTGAGTGAGTCCTGGAGCCTTCCAGGTCCTGCATCCTTTCCATCCCCGGTAAGACCCTGAGGGTTCTTTTATTTATGTTACTCGTTGTGCCCTGCTTGCTTGGATTGTAACCATTGCTTTCTTTCACAGCCGCCTTGGGGTTCCTAACACTTCGGTTCAGACGTCGGATCTTCTCCACCTGTGGCCTCAAAGGTCGCCTAGGGAGTGTATTAAGTTTCTCCCTGCGCGGCACTTGGGGACGGAGGTCTCTTATATCTCCACGACTTCCAACGCACAACAGACTGTGAAGCCTGGTCGTGTGAGATATGGAGGGCGCAGCTGAAGACCCCCTGGCTGCTATAATCCAGGCAATTACGGTACTACGGGCCGACATGGTTGCTGCTAATACAACCATCCATCAGCGTCTCGACCTATTGCAGAGCGCCCAGCACCCCTTGCCCGCAGACCCAGAACTGGTGGACACCCCCCCAGTTTCTGTACCCCTTGCACAACCACTCCCGGCTCCTGTTCCATTAGTTCTGCCCTCTCCCTTTCCTTTGGCTGCCCCTGAAAAATTCCAGGGGGACCCGAGGAAATTTAGAACCTTCCTCAACCAGTGTAAATTACACTTCTTGTGTCGACCCCTTGCTTTCCCTGACCCCACCACCAAGGCAGCATTTACTCTATCTCACCTAGCTGGCACGGCTGCTGCTTGGGCAAACCCGCTGCTAGAAAACAATCATCCTGCCCTCTATGATTTTGATCTGTTAATAACGGAAATGTCCAGGGTGTTTGACACCAGATACAGAGCACAGTCCCATGATCTGGAATTACTGGATTTGTCACAGGATAAGAGCTCCCTAATTGAATACATCACTCGGTTCAATCAGCTAGCAGCTGAGACCTCATGGCCCGAAAGCAAAAAATCGGTAGTATTCTATAGGGGGCTAAACAACACTATGAAGGACGCTCTGGCCATGGTTCCATCCTTGCCTGTTCAGTTCCCGGCTTTGGTGGATCTGGCACTCCAAGTGGACGCACGACGCTCTGAACGTAGGGCTGAGGCCGGCTACCTTCACTCCTCCGGCTCTGCCTCCTCATCGTCTTGCCCCGAATCCACCATTGAGCCCATGCAGATAGGGGGTATTAGGAGTCCCATCACTTCTAGGGAAAGGGAGCGCAGGAGGGCTGAGAACGCCTGCTTTTACTGTGGACTGGGGGGGCATTTAATCAGGGAGTGTCCTCGAAAACCCAAATCCAAGAAACCGGATTTTCGCATAGCTCGATCCTAGATACGGGGGTAGGATCGAGTCCTCCATGCCCTTCCCCGAGTCCCACTCCATCGTTTGGTCGAATCAGGCCCATCCAGGTAGAAGCTACCATACAGCCTGCCCCTGGTATCCTTCATCCCGTACAGATCACCATAGATTCTGGGGCCTCCGGGAACTATATCGATATCACCTTAGCCCAGACTCTGAATCTGCCTTTGCTCAACAAACTCCGACCCGAACCGGTTCAAACCGTTGGCGGGTCTGAGCTTGTTTCTGGTCCCATCAAACAACAGACAGGGCCCCTTATCCTAACCATCCAATCAACCCATAAAGAAACCCTCCGTTTCGATCTGATATCCACGCCCCAGTTCGGTATCATCGTAGGCATACCATGGTTGCGAGAGCACAACCCTCATATCGACTGGGGAACAGGGCAGATATATTTCGAATCCGAGCTCTGCCAGAATTTCTGTCTTCCTACAGACTCAGAGACAGACACCCCGGCATTGGCTCTTGGGGCAGTTGCCCATTTATCAATCCTGGACGATGATGTTCCCCCTGCCTCTCACATAGTGGGTCTAGTCTCTGGTCACATTCCTGAGGAGTATCGGGAGTACAGCATGTTATTCGATCAGGGCTCCTCCGAAGTACTCCCTCCTCACCGCCCATATGATTGCCCGATCGACCTGGTTCCCGGGACCGAAGTACCTTCGGGCCGCATTTATTCCCTATCCGCCTCGGAAGATTTGACGCTTAAAAGGTACATTGATAAGGCGCTGCACTTAGGTCACATACGACCATCTAGGTCCTCTGCGGCTAGCCCCATATTTTTTGTGCCCAAAAAAGAGGGCGATCTCCGCCCCTGTGTGGATTATCGTCGACTTAATGCCATCACTATCAAGAACCGGTACCCGATTCCACTCATCACTCCCCTCCTAGACCGGTTAACCCATGCTTCCGTGTATACCAAGTTGGACTTGCGGGGGGCCTATAATCTCGTCCGCATCCGAAAGGGAGACGAGTGGAAAACCGCCTTCTGTACGCGGTATGGCCTTTATGAATATACAGTTATGCCCTTTGGCCTATGCAACGCCCCAGCCACCTTTCAACACTTCATGAACGACATCTTCTCGGACATCTTGGATAATTATGTGGTGGTGTACCTTGATGACATTCTCATTTTTTCGCACACATTGAAGGAACACGTCCAACACGTACTAGAAGTGTTGTCCCGGCTGCGACTCCACTCGTTATTTGTGAAACCCGATAAATGTTTGTTCCATGTAGCTAACGTGGAGTTTCTGGGGTTCAACATTACACCTGGTGGGTTGGCCATGAATCGTGCCAAAGTACGAGCGGTCCTTGATTGGCCAACGCCAAAAACCCTGAAATCCCTACAATCATTCTTGGGTTTCGCCAATTATTATCGGCGCTTTATTTCTGGGTTCTCTTCTTTAGTGTCTCCTCTCACTTCCCTTACCAGTCCTCTTGTCCCGTTCAAATGGGAGACGTTACACCAGCAGGCTTTTGACGCATTAAAGGACGCCTTCACCACTGCCCCAGTGTTACAACACCCCGACCCTGACCAGCCGTACATAGTTGAGGCTGACGCCTCTTCCTTCGCATTGGGGGCTATCCTATCCCAAGTATGCCCCAATACGGGTCGGCTTCATCCTGTGGCTTTTCACTCGCGTAAATTTAATCCTGCAGAAACCCATTACACTGTAACAGAAAAGGAGTTACTGGCGGTGATGGACGCTTTTCGCACCTGGCGTCATCATCTATTGGGGGCCAAACACATGGTCACGGTATACACCGACCACAGGAACTTACAGGACCTAGCAGCCTTGAAATGCGTGAACAGCAGGCAGGTCAGATGGCACCTATTCTTCGCCGCTTTCAATTTCCAAATCAAACACCGCTCTGGTTCTGAGCATAGCAAGGCAGACGCTTTGTCTCGCTCCCCTGGGGGGGTTTCGTTGCCTGTATATCCTGACACACTTTTGCCCAGGGGACATGTTGTTTGTACTTGTACTCCTCCTCTGCCTCTGCTCGAGGAGATCCGTTCTTGGGTAAAAAACCATCCCGATCACTTGTCAGAATGGGACCCCTCCTTCCATAACGGTTTACCATATGTACAGGACCGCTTGGTTCTCCCTACCGCCAATACCAGAAACCTGGCCCTGGAGTGGTCACATGATGCCCCGATCAATGGTCATCCGGGCCAGGCCCGCACCTTGGATCTCCTAAAGCGCTGGTGCTGGTGGCCCTCCATGAGACGGGATGTGGGCTGTTACGTTGCTTCGTGTTCAGTCTGTGCGCAGGGCAAGCATCGTAGGGGCCGTCCGTTGGGACTTTTACGCCCGTTACCCGTGCCCCCTAAGCCCTGGCACACCCTGAGCATGGACTTCGTGACCGATTTACCCAGGATCAAGGGTTATGACACCGTATGGGTGGTAGTAGATGTCTTCACAAAAATGGCTCGCTTTATCCCCTGTCATGGTGTCCCTTCTGCCCCTGCCTTGGCCAAATTGTTCTTTGACTCCGTTTTCTGCCTTTATGGCCTTCCATCTGTCCTGGTATCCGATCGTGGTTCTCAATTCACCTCCCGGTTCTGGCGTGCATTGACCACTTTGCTAGGTATCGATGCGCGTTTTTCCTCCGCCTACCACCCAGAAACCGATGGGCAGACGGAAAGAACCAACCAGTCTATGGAGCAGTACCTACGTTGTCTGATGTTACAGCAGCAGACATCCTGGTTACAAAACATCCGTTATGCGGAATTTGCCTACAATAACGCTACACACTCTTCCACTGGTTTCTCTCCGTTCTATGCCATGTATGGTCAGCATCCCCGGTTTCTTCCTGTCCCTGCCATAACGCCCTCTGACAACCCGGCCGCCGCCACCTGTATTCGGGATATGACGTCCCTTCATGCCCGGGTCCTTGTCCATCTGCAAGAAGCACAGGCTTCCATGAAGGCCTCCTCTGACGCTAGGCGTACTGTGGCGCCCTTATATCCTGTTGGTTCCCGGGTTTGGTTGTCCTCCCGTCATCTCCACTTGAAAGGTTGTCGCAAGTTGATGCCCCGCTTCGTGGGTCCTTATGTTGTTTCCCGGGTCATCAACCCTGTGGCCTATCGCCTGGTACTCCCTTCTTCTTGGCGGGTTCATCCTGTTTTTCATACCTCCCTTCTCAAGCCCTGTCCCTCCTCGACCCGTCTCCGCCCCTCTCCAGCCCCTGTTTCCCTGGGGGTGCCTGATGTTTTCGAGGTCTCGGGAATACTGAGTTCCCGTTTCCTTAGGGGTCGCCTGCAATACCTGGTCGATTGGTTGGGTTATGGTCCGGAGGAACGTTCCTGGGTCTCTGCCTCGGATGTCCAAGCCCCCCGGCTGGTTGCACGGTTTCACCGGGAGCATCCCTCGTGCCCACGTGGTCGTGGGCCTTTGGGGAAGGGCTCTGTCACGTCCTCGGTTCATGTCTCAGGCCAGGCCCCATTATCCAGTACTCACTCCCCTCCACATGTCCCCCAGGGCTCTCACAGGCAACCCGGTGCGGCTAGCGCGCTGGCAAAGCAATCGCCGCACGCTGTTCAGTCGCGCTTGCGGCCGTTTCTCCATTGGCAGTTGCCATGGAGATTAGGTAGCCGCTCAACTCCTCGTACCGGGTTGACCCGGTCACGTGACTCCAGTCATCATCACGTGACCAGGAAGTGAACGCATTTAAGCCAGGCAATACCGGTACTCCGCGCTTCACAGCTGACTTCATCGGAGACCTTGTTTGGCGAACTTTCTTGTGCTACGTACCCGGCTTCTTGAAACCTTGCTCTTGTATATCGGACTTCCTACGGATCACGTTCTGGTTACGGCGACATCGGCTCCCCAGTTTAGCACGATACTTTGACCTCGGACTGCCTCACGGACTCCCTCTGGATATTGTTCTTTGTTCTTCCTTCGGACGGCTCTCCTGGCTTTAGACCCTTCCTTGATTCTGCCAACGGACTTCTATTGGATTCCCCATATCACCTCGCTGCACGCTGGGCCAGATCTCACTGGTGACGCTTACCATCCAGTTGTGGGGATCCTCCGGTACTACACTCTCCAGGTGGAGACCGACAAACTACCTCTGGTCCTATCCGGTCCGTTGCCTGAGTGAGTCCTGGAGCCTTCCAGGTCCTGCATCCTTTCCATCCCCGGTAAGACCCTGAGGGTTCTTTTATTTATGTTACTCGTTGTGCCCTGCTTGCTTGGATTGTAACCATTGCTTTCTTTCACAGCCGCCTTGGGGTTCCTAACACTTCGGTTCAGACGTCGGATCTTCTCCACCTGTGGCCTCAAAGGTCGCCTAGGGAGTGTATTAAGTTTCTCCCTGCGCGGCACTTGGGGACGGAGGTCTCTTATATCTCCACGACTTCCAACGCACAACATTACCCCAACAAAAGAAAGCAAGCAAGAAAGCCACTCTTCCTCAGAGCAGTACTTGACAGAGGAGTGAAGCAAGTCTGCCCAAGCTGAGAAACGGGAAGCCTGGGTATGGATCCTCAAAGTGAGAGAAAGGCCAGGGGAAGGGAGTCATTCCTCCTGGTGTTGTTGAACTGTGAAACCTAGTCAAAGAAAGGACAGGGGTAGGCCATCATTCCCACTGGTATTGTTGAACTGTGAAACCATGTGGGGAATAGTCCAGGGTAAGGGAGTCATTCCCCTGGTGTTTGAACCTGCAAGATTGATCAAACCACTGATGCAGGGGAAGTAAGTCATTCCCCTCTGCAGTGAAGAAACAGTGAACCATCTGATACAGGGTGTTATAGGATTGGCTTTCCTTTATTTATGAAAGACTGGGCAAGGGGAAGGGAGTCTTTCCCCTTGGCAAAGAACATGCTAGGCAAATCACAACCAGTAACTGTGATACCCAGTGCAGGTGAAGGGTGTCATTCTAATGGACCAAGAAACTTGGTGCAACCTTTAGTTTAAGTGTAAGGGACAGAAATAGGGACTTTTGGCACAGAATGGTTGACTATGGATTTACAAGGACATTCTGACCAAACCTTTAGCATTTTAGTTGAGACAGGGGACCCCCTCTTAGAGGTAGGGGAAGTTAGCTTTTCTCTATTTATTTTCTTGCCTAAAAAAAGTCTATAGCAATCTCTATGCCACCTGTGGGTCAGACTCCTCCTTCTGGACCCTTACTCCACAAATCTCAAAATGTTCTTATTGTAAAGTCCAACCAACTCAACAGAGTTAACAAACATTTTCCATCTTAAACACAAGCGAGCAAGACCCATTGCCTAAACAACAGCCATAAAGGTACTATTCTGCTGCAACGCTCAACCAATGCTCAAATTGTTGGGTATTTTGAACAATTGCACAAACAGCAATGACATAAACAGTATGTACCACTTAATTTGTTATAAAAGGTGCCTCCACCATGAGAATGCACAGCTAAAGATTCCAAGAACCTTCACCAACTGTCTTTACTCTACTAATGTGTTTATGCCCAGGCACAGTTTACAAACTTCACTTGTGATTTGGCCATATTTTAATGGAATTCCAGCACAAGGGATTACAGCTACATCGCATGCAGCAGGTAACTTGCCTTATTTCCATTTTGCCCCATGCTGAAACTAAAGCGGTAACCATGAGAAAGTGTTTCAGTTCCTTTTATTCAACATTTTTATAAGATGTGCCTGTACCCTTTGCGTATATTTCATACATAAACTTTACCATTTGACAAGACCTGATCTATAAATTTAGTTATGTTTAATTAATAATTCAGACCAGTCTAGGTGAACCAGTACTCACCAAAGCAACACAGTATCACAGTCAAAAGTAAAGGGACGGTCCAATCAAGATTCTATAAAAATATAAACACTTTAAGAAAACACACCATCTGCATTTAGAATGAATAGAGAATACTGTACAAAATCCCACTCCAAAGGAAGAACAAAGAAGATGTGACATACTGGAGAAAGTAGCACTTTGGGAGTGGTTTTAGGGTTGGTAGGTAAAGTACTAACTGCAAAAAGGATACCTTAGTTGAAAACAGGAGCAATCATGACCTAACCAGTCTCTAGGATCCAGGTGGACCAAGGGGGAAGTTCAAAGTCAACAGTAACTGGATTCAGTTCTTGGTGGGCTGACGCAGTCAGACCCAAGGTCAAGAGCCGATGCAAGCTGATCAGGCTGAGCTTGGACATGTAGGATTGCGGAGGCCCCAGCAGCAAGCGGGCATCAAGTAGGGGTAAATGTGGGTGCTCTGTGCGGTAGAACTTCAGCTCTTCAAAGATCCGGTCAGGAGAGTCCCAGGAACGCTTCGCAGTTGACCAGGCCGAGCTGCGCTCTAGCTGCTGGGCTGGGTCGATGAGTGACGCCCCAGTGGTTTGAGTCAGTGGGCGATTGACTCTGAAATTGTGATCTCAGGTGCGTCAACGTACAATCGATGAAGCGGTAGGTCAAGAGATAGCTGGACCGAGCCCTAGTTGTAACCCCTAATTACAGTCAGTGTGTGACTTTCCAGTGTTTTAGTTTGGGTTCCAGCACTGAGCAGGCGGTTCGTGCTTAAAAGGTGACAAGCTTTGGCTGGGACACGATGCTGTGTCAAGCTGGTCGAAGGTGAAAGCAAATAATCAATTGGTAGAGGATAACTGCAACCAGTGCTGGCAACTTTCCTCTTGTTCCTGGTGCAGTGAACACAGAGCGACCAGTTTGGTTCTGTCAACAGGGAGCTTGGCTGGTCAGTTCCTCCCGTTGCTGTGAGGCCCTTTCAGGGGGACTCAAGTATAGGATGGTTCCTTCAGGGTCTGCTCTCCCAGCTCAGGAGATTCCAGCGCAGAGTGGTAGGTCCTGATCCACAACAGAGGTTACCCCGATGTTCCCTGGGATTAGTGGGGAGCAGATTTTTCTCCTTTCTTGGATGACTCTTTCTTCACCTCAGTCTGAGGGCTTTGGAGAGTACAATTCTCCCAAAGGACATCCAATGAGATTGTCAGAAAGAATCTGCGGCCTTAAAGGATCTGAGAGGAACTGTATGAATCTGCTGAAGGGCAAAACTCCTCAGGTGATTGGACTAAAGCTAGCCTGCATTAGTGATCTAATCCCAGCTCCAGTACAGAGTGGACTTTGCCATGTTGATGGAAAGAGAGAAAGAGAGTGGGACAGTGAGAATCATCAAGATGGTTGAAACCTCCTCCCATTGACCAGCGCCCTCCTGCCCATCATAATCATGCTTCCTTTCTTTCTTACTGAGATTAAAGACCTTTAGAGATGCAGCACCCTGGTGTGAGGCTAATCCTTTTGAATAGTTGTGCTCTCTTGATGCCTCGGCTGAGGACAACTGCCTGCTGTGTGGCTGTCTCAGGTGGGGGTGTTACCTGCCCTCACAAAGAGATCAAAGAGGAAGCCCACCCCTTCAGGTTTTCGTCCTGCCATTTGGCGTGCTACACTCGGCTGACCAGAATACACATCACCTTCGATAGTGGTGCTGGCTCACAGGAGTTGACGCATGTGCAATATCAGTTGAAATGTGGCAATTGTGATGATAAACACTATGCACTATTGCCTAAACATAAGCATAACTTTTATTTAGAGTTTACCCTGCCACCAGCATGGGCAACTTGTGATCATTATAGTTTTGGCTATAGTGGGGCATAGCTTAAATGCTGCCTCTGCGCCACAGTAACTTGGCTGTCTCAGCAGCTGTCGAGTGGGCATCTTGTGGCCTTCAAACCTGGTCTGTCACATGAGTAGAGTGGGTGCCATGGATCAGACTACTGATGCAGCACGGCAATTATGCACTATGCTTTTGGGATAGAGTCAAAAGGAAAGGGGGAATCTGGCTGCCAGATTACACCTTTTTGAGACAGAATTACCCTCATCATTCTATTTGCTAATACAAATAAAAAAATCCAGGGCTTTGCATCATTGCCAGGCGGCAATTCCGTACAGTCCCTTCACCTAATGTCTTAGGGGCACATTATCTGATCTGGAAAATCTTTGTAGCCTCCAATTGGGGACTAAAAAAGAAGGACCCCTAGATATCGAAGTTGCAGAAGTGCAGTTCTGTGTGTGGGTTTCTGAAAGAGCCCCACATCATGTAAAAGTCCATAGACACTATCACTGTGTCCTGCTTGTTCAGCGAATGAAGAAAAGGTTTTGCAAGCATGTTTTGAAATGACAAGTGTGAGAAACCTGAAGGTGTCTCACTTTCTAGTCCCTGGGGATCTGTCATCCAGGTGTCCAGGACACAGCCATCGCTATTGGATCCAGTTCCTGGGGTGGACAGTGCTGGAAGATCACCTGGATGTTGGGTACTCGGGGAGCGGAAGTGGGACACTGGCAGGTGAGACGCAGTGCCCCCTTCCCCATAACACCTTTTCCCCATCCTACCCAATAGGATATTCAGAAGTTCTACCCCCTCTTTTCCAACACACTTTCCTTGACCATGACAGACAACGGACTAACACCAGAGCCATTTACATGTGGGATGCATTGACCCGCTAGCTCTGCCCTGCGACATCATTGTGTGCTGGTGGCACCAGAACCAACAAAATGGCCACAAAAAGCCCTATGCGCGCTAAACCTCTGAGAATTGCGCAGTGAAACCAGAATGTTGGCTGCCAATCTACTTTGCCTGTGTCAGTAGTGGAACAGGAGACCACACTGCTAAAACCTGTCATTGGGTTGCCCACAGAATACAAATGGAAACTTCATGAAAGGCAGTGCTTTATGGCCAAGAAACCCAAAGGTGCTCTGAAATCCTTTTTCCTTGGCTGATGAAATTGCAAAAAAATGGTTCAAAGCATCAGAAAAGATCCAACATCCTTGCTGGGTGTTACCCGTCCCTGTATTTAAAGAATCCACATAAGCAAACAATGTCAGGAGAATCAGATTTCATCACAAGAATATCCACATTAAAAAATGTGCTTGCCTGTGAAAATGAAAGGCAGTGCTTTATGGCCAAAAAACCCAAAGGTGCTCTGAAATCCTTTTTCCTTGGCTGATGAAATTGCAAAAAATGGTTCAAAGCATCAGAAAAGATCCAACATCCTTGCTGGGTGTTACCCATCCCTGTATTTAAAGAATCCACATAAGCAAACAATGTCAGGAGAATCAGATTTCATCACAAGAATATCCACATTAAAAAATGTGCTTGCCTGTGAAAATCTGTAAAATATGGGCGCAGTACTGTCGGCCGCCTGTATGAAAGCTGTCATTTAATTACCCTGGAAGCTTAAACTTGTACAGTAAAATCAAATGGTTGAAATGAAGTGACTTGCTATCAAAAGCAATATAGGTTGCCACTATTTAATTTCTATGTTTAAAAAGACTGGAATCGGAGATATGTTTGCCTGTTTTAAAAATTGTAACTTTAATTTCAACAAAGAACAATGTAACAATTCACTTTAAAGTAAACTGATTCAGCAAAACTTCAAAGAAGCTTCCCCCACTGGGAAACACACCACCCTTCTGCTTCTCATCAAAGGCCAGGAACTTACATTTAGGTATTAATGAAGAGGGGAGGAGGTTTTGCTCTGCTGCTCTGGGGAGACACAAAAGACTCCCTTGATTGAAAAGATATGCAGATGCAACTGTCAACAGAAACTCCTGCCAGGGGAAAGAGGCCATGATTGCTCCTGACCTACCAAAACTTTGGAGGCGGGACAGACAGGTATGTGTATTCTTAAAGCACAAGAAAATATATCTTTGAAAAGGACTGATAGAGGACTGTGCAAAATTGTAAAAATGTGCAAAAAACAGTATTGTTAATATTAAAATTCTGGTCACGGTTTAAAACTACTCAGAACTCTGTGCTATGTTCAGGGACAAGACTACAGAATTTGTGGTTTTGTAGCAATTATGGTGATGCCAGAATCATGAAACTTCAGATGATTATGCCCAGATGTCATGCGCACATATGTGTAAAAATGTGGACAAATCTGCTATTGGGTACCGGACCAAAAGTGTGAAAAATTGCCAAATCTAGACCTCAGCTCTCACCAAGACGGGGCTCGGAGGAGTACTTGCTCCAACAAATATCTGATATAAATATGCTATTGGTATTAAGGTTGCAAAATTGTAAATATGTCTTGTATGAAAAATAGATTTCATGTGCAGAAAAAAAGGGGAGGTACTCCCTGGATCATCAAATACAGCGTCATCATGACACCATATTTTCTTCTCAAATCAGGGGAGAGGAAAGACCCTAACCAATAGAATCCCTAGGGGTGTGCCTAGTAGAAGTCAGCATACCCATCCATTTAGAAAATACATAAATAGAGATAGCTTCGGACCTAGAAGGACACACACATCCACTCACCATCCAATTGCTGGCAAAGCACTTTGCAAGAGAAATCCATATTCCAGACTCCAGAACTTTGAAAGCAGAAAGGCCCACTTCCAAAGCTGAACCATTCTCAGCTTGGCCTTTAATAAATCCTGAAACCAGACGACTTTACCCCAGACCTCCAAGGGGAACAACAAAAAGAACAGCCTGGCTGAGCTGTGCTGCTTTCTTGCTAAGAATTTTTGCCTGAATCCAGAGATCCCACCCAGTAGAGCAGAGCTGTGACCAGATCGCTGTGAACCAGAACCAACCCGTCAGATCCAGTCCCATTCTGCCGTGCAGTGTCCAGAGTGCCGTGCTGAGTGCAGAACCAGAGCGCCTTGAGTCCAGTCCGGTGTGATAGCAGAATTCCAGTCCAGAAAGTATCCCTGACCAGATCTCTGACGGGTCCATTTGAAACAGTGGTAGTGAGTATCCATAGCATAGGATTGTCTCTAGCATATGTATTATCCATAAGTCATCCCTATACAAACCCACTCTCTTATATCCAGAACTGCATTGTAGAAAATCTTTGGTCTTACCTGACTCTTTCTCTCATCCCTATAGTCCTTTGGTAATAGTAGTGTTAAAATCATCTTTGCACTAATAAGACAAGCGTCTCGGCGAGCAGAAACCAGCCAGAGGCGTCGCTGGACTGGTGGCTGTGCTGTCGTGTAGTTTGTGGCTTCATATTCTCCATAGTATAAGAAACCTTGTTTGTAATTTTAAAAAAAGCGCAACCTTGTTTTACAAATTTTGACTCTTTCTGAGAAAAAAACGACCTCTACAAAAACCTTCATAACTTCCTCACCGTGTATGCTAGAAACAAGATTTAAGTGTCTACTTGAAGCTAACATCCTCAGCTCTCCTAAGACTTGTAGTTATTCCACAATCACATTTACCGCGCATGGGAAAGTTTGCCACAAACTTTTCGTTTGGCTCAAATCTATCACGTGTGAAACAGCTGTACATTGCATCCGACCTCAGAATTCAGTTTTCAACCTGCTAATTCCTCAATAATCATTGCTAGTGTTTATCTGAAACTATACAAAGCGGCTCTCACTAGTATTGAATCCATGTTAGTGAATTAAATCCATTTTCAGTGTTTTTACCGTTCCATTCAAAGCCACATTCAAAATCATTTTGACAAGTTGCAATCATTCCTGTTTTTCTTTGTGTTTGCTGGGGGAAATTTGGATTGATACTGTATTTGTTGAGTGTGTATTCCTGAAACCTGTTTTCTCTCCTTCCATCTCTTTATACTGCAGATTGGGGGGATTGAGTAGTCTGCAGGGGGAAAGAGTGATCACTTTCCTTTGATTGAACCCACACAAAAGTATTATTTCTATGCTGCATTATTTTTCCTACAAATACTCTGTGTGATTAAAGAGATTTATTGTGACATCACCCCATTGGTGATCATTGTATAAACCATTAAATAGTGTGATATATATATTGTGAAAATACCTAAAATAAATCTTTTACACTTGTGACAGTCTAATACAGTGTGCTAACTAACGGGGTACATAATCCCTGTTGGGCTACCACGCTGTGTTACACTGTGAAAAGCACCCCTCAATAGGAACGCTCAAAGGAATTGGTCTGTTTTGCAAAAATAAAATAAACTCCTGTAAGTCAGAAAGGAAAGAACAAGTTACTCTCTTACCTGGTAACGTTCTTTCGAGGGGATGGTCCGACGAAGTATTCCATATCTATGACAGTAAACACCACATCTGTGCTGCTTCGGAACATTTTCGGCATCTGCGTCCTGCATCGATGTCGTCGATGCGCCATCCTCGAGGACCTCCTTCGACGGCCGACGTCACTGGATGTTATAAGTAGGACGCATAACGCCCGTAGCCTCAGTTTTAGTTTTTTCCCAGAACGTGTGCCACCAGTCTTCTGCCAGTCTAACACACAAAGCCGTGCGGAAACGTAAGCTGCAATCGCATAAGAAATTCTGTAGCGGGAAAGGTAGGGAGGGAGGGAGCGATATGGAATACATCGTCGGACCATCCCATCGAAAGAACGTTAGCAGGTAAGAGAGTAACTTGTTCTTCGAGGGGATTGGGTCCTCCGACGTATTTCATATCTATGACAGACTCCCAAAGCAGTACCAATGCAAGGAGGTGGGAAAAGAATTTAGAAAACAGAAATTTAGCATGCCCAATCAAATTGCGGAGTAAAGGACCGCCTTGCCAAAAGCCAGATCCTGCCCCCGGATGGAATCGAAGGAATAGTGACGTACAAAAATATGTACCAAAGCCCAGGTGGCTGCATCACAGATGATGTGAATAGGAACACCCCTCTGCAGAGCAGTAGAGGCAACCATACCCCTGGTAGAATGGGCCCGTAAGCCGACCGGTGGGCCCTTACCATCCAAGCAGTAACACTCAGAGATAGCCAAAATAATCCAGCGAGACAAAGTCTGTTTCGTCACAGCCTGTCCCAAACGCTTTCCAGCATAACCAATAAAGAGCTGATCGTCCACTCTGACCCGGGACATGCGTGAAATATAAAAGCTTAACGCTCTCCTAGGATCAAGCCTATGGAGCCTCTCCTCTTCCTTACCAGGATGTGGAGGAGGATAAAATGCCAGAAGAACAACCTTCTGGCCTAAATGAAATTCCGACACCACATTCGGAAGAAAAGAAGGACGAACTCTAAGGACAACCCTTCCTTATGAAACACAGTGAAGGGTGGCTTAACTGAAAGTGTCTGTAACTCACTCACTCTGCGAGCGGAAGTGACCGAACTAAAAATACAGTTTTCAGAGTTAACAGTCTCAAAGGGCATGAATGCAAAGGCTCAACAGGAGCACCTATCAGAAACTTGAGAACAAGGTTCAAATCCCAACCGGGCACCTGGAAAGGTGACGGAGGGAACACATTAGTGAGCACTTTCAGAAACTGAGAAATTAAAGGAATTTTTTAAAAAAAGAACACTCTTCAGGCGAGCGCTTAAATATGGACAGCGCCGCCAGGTAACCTTTAATGGTACCCACTTGAAGGCCCCTGTGGGCAAAAGAAAGCAAAAAAGACAGAACCATGGGAATTTCACATGCAAAAGGATCCACATTCTTAACCCAGCACCAGTCGCAGAACTTTCTCTAACGGCAACGGTACAGGGACTTTGTTGCGGGCCTTCTGGCCGAAAGCAACACCTCCATCACGTCTTCAGGGAGGTCCCAATCCTTATACCTCAACCTTTCAGAAACCAAACGTGAAGGTTGAGGGACCTGACCTCTGGATGGAGAACCTGACCCCCCCTCCCGTGAGAGAAGATCGTCTCGGTAGGGAAGACGACGTGGAGGGCAGATGGATGAAGGTCTGGGTACCACGTCCTCCGGGCCCACGCCGGAGCAATGAGGATCATCCGGGAACCGAATCTCTGTAACCTCCGCAGTACTTGCGGGATGACGGGGACTGGAGGAAACGCGTAGAGCAGTGGGAAGGGTCACTCAACTACGGACGCGTCTCCTAAGGCTCCGTTTGGAGGAAATTCCCACGAGCAGAACCTCTCAAACTTCCGGCTGACACTGGAGGCGAAGAGATCCACTTGAAGGTCCCCCAAAGGGCAAAGATCTCCAGAAGAATCTCCTGAGCCAACTTCCACTCGTGAGAGATCACGCTCTGCCTGCTCAGAACGTCCGCCATCTCGTTTTCGTCTCCTGCCAGATGAACTGCCGAGATCGAAACTTCCTGCTGGATAGCCCAGAACCAGAGCTGCATCGCCTTCCTGCAGAGAGGAAGTGACTCTGCCCCCCCTTTTTTGTTGAGGTAGTGCATGGCCACTGTGTTGTACGTCAGAATCAGGACATTCTTTCCTCGCACAGTCGGCAGAAAAGCCTTCAGGGCTAGCCTGACGGCCCTCAGCTCCAGCAGATTGATATGGAGTCTGGACTCCGACGGAGACCAACGACCGCTGACTGTCAACTCATTGGCATGAGCTCCCCATCCCGTGAGGGATGCGTCTGTCACGATCGTCATCTCCGGCCAGGGCAGCCAAAATGGAGACCCCCTCATCAGATTGCCTTCGTCGGCCCACCACAGAAGGTCCTGGGCGACCGAAGACAGCACCTGAACAGGGTCCGACATCCTGCCGGAGGACTGAGACCACTGGAGCTTGAGTGTCCATTGCAAAGATCTCACCCACAACCTGGCCTCTGGCACCAGAAGAATACAGGATGCCATGAGGCCGAGCAGTCTCAAGAACTCGAACGCTGGGAGAGTCTGGTCAAGTTGAAACTTGTGCACCATCTTCTGAATGTGATGAGCCCTCACCTGGGGAGGAAAAAACTGCCCCAGGGACGTGTCGAGCACTGATCTGATGTACTGGAGCCTCTGAGTTGCTGTCAAATGGGACTTCTTTAAGTTGAGGGAGAAACCCAGCTTGTGGAGGGAGTGGCAGGTGACTGACAGATGATCCAGGACTTGCTTGGGAGAGCGCGCCCTGATCAACCAATCGTCCAGGTAGGGGTAGACGTTAATCCCCCCTTTCCTGAGGTGCGCTGCCACCACTACCATGAGCTTGGTGAAGACCCTCGGGCGGAGGTCAATCCGAACGGCAGGACCCGAAACTGAAAGTGTGACTCGCCAACCACAAACCTCAGGTACTTCTTGGCTTTGGATGGATCGGCACATGAAAATAAGCGTCCTTGAGGTCGAGAGAAACCAACCAGTCCTGAAGTTGAAGGGCCTGGAGGACTTGAGAGAGAGTAACCATCTTGAACTTGTCCTTCCTGAGGAGTTTGTTCAAAACGCGCAAGTCCATGATGGGTCTCAATCCCCTGTCTTTCTTGGAAATCAAAAAATAAGGGGAATACCATCCCTTGTTCCTCTCCGCTACAGGCACCAGTTCTATGGCACCTTTCTCCAGCAGGGATTGAATTTCCTGCGCAAGGAGAGGATCCGGACTCTTCAAAGAGAGATTCCCCGGTGGAATGTCTTGAGGCCTCTGCCGAAAAGGAAGACAGTAGCCGTGGGTTATGATCTGCAGAACCCACACATCTGGAGTATTGGCGCGCCATTCTGCAAGATGCTGTGCCAGCCTTCCCCCAACCGGCAAACCATGGGACATGGCCTCATGACTGAGCTGAAGCGGCTGCGGCATTGCCCGAGGGCAAAGAGGCAACAGCCCGAGCGGCCTTGGCACCTCGAGTACCTTGTTTTCCACCTCTGGCACTCCTACGGTGGCCCCTTTGACTGGCAGCTCCTCTCGCTTGACCAAAGGATGAGTAATAATGAAAGGAACCTCCCCTCCACTGCTGTCCCCTAGGACGAAAAGGCGGAAGTTGTCGAACTGCAGCGCCCAACGACTTCGCTGCAGCTTTGGAGGTCTGCAAGTCTCAAGGCTTTCGTCAGCCTTGCTGCCAAAAAGATGTTCCCCATCAAAGGGCATGTTGAGGAGCCGGGCCTGCACATCAGGAGAAAACCCCAACTTCCGCAACCGCGCAAACCTGCGTATCACGGTGCTCGCCGCCATGGACCGGCTGACGCAATCTGCCATATCCAAACCCGACTGAATGGCCTCACACATAGCATCCTTGCCATCCTGAACCATGGCAAGGAAACCATCCCGTTCATCCCCTTCGGGAATATGTTCAGCCGCCAAGTAAACACAGTTCCACAGAGTGTGCGTGAAAAGAGACAAGGCACAAATGGAGTTGGCCACCTGAAGCGCCATACCCCCAGTAGAAAACACTTTCTTCGCCCAGCCGTCAATACGCTTGACGTCCCTATCATGAGGATTGGTAGGGTACGACGCCTGCTTTGCCGGGGCCGTAGCCACCTGCACCACCAAACTCGCCGGAGTAGGGTGCTTGGACAAGTAGCAGGGGTCACTACTGGCTGGGTGGTATTTTCATGGCAAAGACTTGCTCACTGCCGGGAGACTCTCCAGAGCAGTCCAAGCCGCTTCCACCCTTCTTTGCAGAGACATATGGAATGGCAGTACCGGGTCAGTTGGTGGACCAATGTCGAGGATATCCGTAAGGTCATCCTGAACAAACTCCCCTGGGGGAGCAGACCATCCTAAGTACTCGCTGACCCGTGACATGAGGCGCCGGTACGAAGAATCATCATGAGTGCCAGGCTCAGGCCTACAAAACTCCACCTCCGGAGAGGCATCCAGCCCACTAGCATCATGCAGGGACTGCCTCAGGTTCTCAAACTGGCTATGGCCCGAGAGAATCTCGTCAGGCACCGTGTCAAGCACCATGCCATCATTAGAGCCCTCATCCACCTCTGAAATTAATTCCAGATGGCGGAAAGAAGTCACAGAACTGGAACCAAAGCCATGCATGACCTTGGCCAGAGCCTTCCTAGGTGGTTCCCCTGAGCCACGGGGTACCCCCGTCGACACAGCCCCGAAAGGCGTTGACGGCGTTGAGTGAATCGGTGCCGACGCCGAGAGAATCGGCGTCGACGACAGACGCGGTGCCGACATCATCGACGGCGTCGACACAGGCCTCGAGTGAGGAGCCCCGAGTGAGTCCCTCGACAACCTGGGCGCCGAAGGCGTCGACGACTTCCTCAGAGGTGGAGCCTCGAGAGAGTCTGTCAACGACCTTGCGCCACAGGCATCGATGTCTTCTTCGAAGACTTCACAGGTTCACATGGTCTCGAGCGCGTCGAGGACCGGGACCTGGACCGGGCATGCGGAGAACGATTCCCCTTGTCCGAGCGGGACCTTTTCCGAGAATCGTGTTGACCACCCGAGCCCAAAGGCGTGCGAGCGGTGTCTCTCGGCTGATCACGACCCACCCCACTCGGGGGCACGGACGGACCAGTGCCCTGCGATTCGAGAATCGCCAACATTTTCTTCCCAAAGGAAGCCCATTCCTCCGGTGTCGCATGCTTGGTGGGGTAAGTGACCCGCCGACGGGCGGAGTCCTCGGATGAGGACAGGGAAGGCGACCGATGACGGCGCTTCCGGGAGTGCCTCAAAGAGGCAGAGGAGTGGCGAGACCGACTCCGGTACCGAGACCCACTGGACTTCCGATGACGACGCGGAGAGTCACCCCTCGAGTTGTCCTTCGAAAGCCACGCAGACCTCGACTTCCGGGTCTTGGACACCTTACCTACCGATAACTTCTTCTTGCGCTCCCGCAAGGCATTCGACGTGAGCGACTGGCAGTCGACACAGTAATCCGTGACCGACATCTTGGACCCACAGTCCCCGCACTTCTTAAAGCCCGGACAAGGTGTGGAAGACGAGGTAGACATCTTCACGAAGAATAACTTCACAAACTAACAGGTTCGAAGAACCGAGATGAACAACAGAAACTCCAAAGCGTTGAGGTGTACCGAGATTCATGAAGCTCACACGTTCGTGGAAAAAACAGAACTGAGGCTACGGGCGTCGTGCGTCCTACTTATAACATCCAGTGACGTCGGCCGTCGGAGGAGATCCTCGAGGACGGCGCTTCGACGTCATCGACGCAGGACGCAGACGCCGAAAATTTTCCGAAGCAGCACAGCTGTGGTGATTACTGTCATAGATATGGAATACGTCGGAGGACCCAATCCCCTCGAATCCATATTTCCAGAATGGCGATCTTGGTAGAGATCAATATGGCTAAAGAAGACCTAATGCATACATTATTTGTAAGGGGTGAATGGACATAGCAGGATCAGAATGCGTAGTTGCAGGCAATCACAGAATAGACCACTGCAACAGGGTTAGACATATGGCAAGATCAGGATCCATTACATGTGGCCCTGAGTGAACTGTATATGGCCCCTAAGGCAAAGGAAGAGCAAAGCAAGATTGCCAAAATAGCGGCATATCTGTACCTCCATATTGGAGCAATACAGGACAAATATGCCGAGGGCCAAGATCTGGCAAACAAGCAAGTACAGGCATTAGAAAAAGCCCAAACTGATCTGGACTCTGTAGAGCAGAGGCTGCAGAGAAGCCATGAATCAGAAAAACGAAATTAGGCAATATCTAACCAAAACAAAAGAAGATATGGGTATCCTGCAGCAGGAGAAGGTAGAACAGGATACCAGAATGCTGGCCTTGCAGAAGGAGTACCAAAAAAGTTTGGACTCTCTACTGCAGAGCCAGAAAAAGCTGGAACAGCAAATCCATTTTAACAGGGCATGTACAGAGCAGGTAGTCACCCTGCAAAGCCACCTAGACAAAGAAAAAGAAGAGAATAATAAACTAATTCTGAAAGGCCTGGACACCCAGGCAGAATTTGATGAAGAGCGCCAGAAAGCTGGTGCGCTCCAAAGACAGAGGGACGACCTGGCTGCACAGAGGCATACTCTTGCTCAGGAAAGGGACTCCTTAGGCCAGGAAGTCTGTTATTTAAAAGAGAAGATAGAAGAAAACCACCTGGCCCATCAGGGACTGGGTGACCTCCAAAAAGACCATGGAAAATTCTAAGAGCACACCAGGAGGGTGGAAGATGCTCTAGCAAGGAAGGACCAGGCCATTATGGACAGGACTCAGGAGGTAACCCTCCTGCAGCAAAAACTGGCCCAGTACTCTAAAACGACACAGGAAGCACAGAGAGACAATGAGGCTCTCTGTGAGAAAAATGATAGGCTCCACAGACAGGTAGCTATGCAAGAGCAATTGATAGAAACTAGCAAGGCCTTGATAGAGGAACAGAAAGCTTAGGTTCTTGCATGGCAACAGGGAGCAGGGGCTGAGAGAGATGAGGTTTGCTGGGAAAGGGAAACATCTGAGCATAACCTCAGGAACCCTAGTACCAGAGGACTTCACATCTTCTAATCCCTGGACACTGCCATCCCCATGTCCACTGGCGCACATGAGCCAAGGGCCACAGGGATGGCAGACTTCAATCCAATGAGGAATATGGGGCTCATAGACCAGCACCTCCCAGGAATGGATGGGCGGGCATCTGGGTATGGGTTCCCAAGTACTGTCAAATTTAGTGGGGAACTCCATGAGAATAGGCCCACTAAGGGCATCCTGAAACCCTCTGCCCGGCTAGGACAGTGTGGGGGGAGGTACTCATCAAATCCTGGGAGTAAGGAGGAATCAGAAGACTCCTCTGAGCGCCCCAGAACACAGGAAACTAGGCCCCACATTCTGCCAGCCATTCCCAGGCTCGCAGATTCCGGGAGAGCCTAGAAGACCAGATGGGCACCTCTGGGAGCAGTGCCTCTGAGTCAGAGGAGGAGTGAACCAGGGTCACCTGAACCAAAAAGGCCAATAAGGTAAAAAGAGCCTTGCTCAAGGATCCCCTAAAGCAAATCAAAGCGATAAGGAGTGTCAACACGCCCTATCATAAGAACGCAAAGTATTCAGTTTGGGAGCACCTACAGCTCTTTGAATAGATGATGGAAAATTTCCATTTGAAGTTGAGCAAAAGCTGTATTCAATATGTGAAATGGACCTTCTGTCCAGCTTCTTTGCGGGGCTGGAGGACCAAAATCATTCTAGATGGTCCACCTATAGGGCGGCCATCTTGAAACATTTTTCCGTGCACAGAAAACCTCAGGAGGCTCTCAAGGCAGCCTACAACTTGCAATGTGGGGAAGAACAGGCCCCACAACAATTTCTTCAGGAATTAAAGTGTGCCTTTGCGCAGACCACCAGAAGGGTGCGCACTGAAAGCAAAGAGTTTGTGAAAACTTCCTTCCACGCTCTCCCCAAGTACATCATGACCCAGCTAGTGAGATATTTTCACGAGGAATGATCACTAGACTGGGTCATTGAACAGGCCACACAAATTTATGAGGTGCAATAGCCCATAGAAAACAAAAATACTCTGAAAAGCCCCAAACCAACAAACACCCCTGCTGCTGCTAAGGTGGCAGAGGTGAAGGTTGCCCCCATTTTAGATTTAGAGATGGGGGGGCCTAAAAACCCACCTGCACAGAATCAGAACAATCCCGAGCCCAGAAGGCCCTCAGGCCAGTCACAAACAGGGAGCCTTGGAGGCAATCCCACAAATGGGACCCCTAACTCCCCTGGCTACATCAGCTCCTGCTACAAGGGGAATAGACCCATCCTGGGTTATGTGTGGACTCCTCCAGCCCAAGGGGGGAATCCAACCAAACAGCAGCTAACCCAGGAAACTTCCCTCCTCACTTCCCCCAAGAGGGCAGTAATTCCCCAAATCCTGGACAGAACATCTTCCCCAGGTACCCGCAAAACCTTCAACCCCAGAAACATCCATCCTTCTTTCCCCAACTTCCTGAGCCCAGACAACCAAATCCAGGAGAGGGGAGGACAAGGGTGGAGTGGTAACAAAGTTTTCCAAACCCAGAGTATTTTCAGAGAAGGGATAGCTACCCTTCCCGGGATCAGCCAGGGGAGAAATGAGAATCCTGTATCAGCCTGAGCGGGTGTCACAAGGAGAGCGCCAGGTCCAAAACATGGCACAGGATCTGGGTCGCATGCTGAGGGCTCAACAGAACCCTCAGATGAGCATGCCGGCGCAGAATGCCTCAAACTCTGGACCTGGTGCTCTGGAGCAATGACGGGGCAAGAACCCCGACAACCCACCTGTTCCCAGGGAGGAGGCACAAGGGTAAGGGGGATGTAAAGCCATCGAGAAAGCTTCCTTCCCCACTTGCAAAAAGCCCCTGGAAACCCAGGAACCGGAACCAAAATCTCCTGCCCCTGAAAGTCTGCCACCCAAGGAGCAGAGGTGGGGTAGGAGAAATAAAGGAGTAAAAAAATACCCATTTTGAGGAGGAGGTACAAGTCTTCCAATTTGAAGGAGAGGGATCCTCAGAGGATCTTGGGAAAAGGACCTTCTCCTTCAGAGATGGGGGAACTCCTCCCAAAGAAAAATGGGTCCTAAAAGATCCAAATCCAGAATGGGTAGATGTGGGGACTGAGCTAGCGCCGCCCATCATCCAAACCCAGAACCAACAACATGAAAATCCCCTGGTTCAAACCCATCCTGGTGACTGCCTCCAAAAAGGGGGGGGATGGCCCAGGACCGGAGCCAGGGGAACCCAAAACATCTCTATCCGTATCCAAAACCAAGAAACTAACCCACCAGTTGTCCAAAAATGTACATTATCTGAGCCCCCTTGAGGAGAAGGAGGGAAGATTCTATGCCCCGGTCCAGTATCAGGGGCAGTGTACAATTTTGGCACTGGTGGACACGGGATCCCAAGCTACCCTTCTGTCAAAAATGTCAAAAAGGGTCTTTGACCAACTGAATTCAGGAAGGGGGGAGAAATACCAAATTCCTCTCACCCCTCTTCCTGGACAACTTCAGAACTTCGACGGGAAGGAAATTCCTGTCGAGGGGACTGCGGATTTGGATATTAAAATTGGGCGACACATGGTGAAGCACCCGGTCATAGTTGTAACTCCAGGGGGCACACGTTGTTTACTAGGGAATGACCTCCTGCGAAGGTTGCGCCCCTAATAGATTGTTTTAATTTTATTGGTTGGCTAGTCTGGGTCCAGAGGACCTTGCTTACACAGAGTGTCAACCATGTTAGTTTAAACGGCACATGGTTGAACAGAAATCTGACCAAGTAGAATTTCACTTCCAGAACAACCAAATCCCAGACGTGACAGTAATAGCAATAGGACAGCAAACTGGTGATGGGGGAAAATCAACCTTCCTTCCAGTCTAAGGTAGCATTCCACACTGGAAGGAAACACTCTGAAATTCTTTACAAATTCACAATCTGAAATTCCCACTCCTATAGTCCAGAAAGATGCGAAATCAGCTCACAGCCTGGCTGATATTCAGCAAATTGGAGAGCAGTTGTTCATCCCTGTTCAGTTAAATGAAGGGAAGGACTCTGTTTTCGTCCGAGTGTGTGTCAACAGCGGTAAGAGCTTCATCAGCGAGGCCATGTTCCGCAAACTCCCACAAGATCCAGCCATTCCACATTTAAACTGATAGACAAATGGGAAATGGATCTGGAAACACCCAATTCCAAACATCTCCTGCCAAGCAGGTGCATGCTCAAAATCTCCATAGGCAACAAGAGCATAGTCCATAATTGTTGGGTCGTGCGAGACGTCACTGCCGCCTTTTACTTAGGCAGTGACATTCTCAATCGCTTTGCCATCAGTTTGGATCTAATAAACTTCAAAGCTTGGTCCCGATTAGCGGATAATCCCATGGGCTTTGATGGCCCAGAGAAAGCATTTAGGTCAGCTCAATTGCTGCCTTATGCAGTTGATATTCAGATTGGAGAGGAAGTCACCATCCCAGAAAGGACCCGACAATTCTCCCTGGAAGTGAAAGTTAAAACAGGACAGAAATTGAAAAACCCTGACACCTATATTCACCTAAATGCTTATTTCCAACAGCAAGGGTTGGGGTTAAACCCAACATCACTAGTCAATATAGAACATGACACCATTCCAATAGAGGTGGATACCAGCGACTTAAAGAGTAACACTCTAGCCGCAGGCACCATTATTGGAATGGCGGTTGATGACCGACATTTTTCCATAGATTTGGGCAATGAACTGTTATGCCCAATCCCCAAGGACTGTTGTGACAGTGATAGTGATGACAACACAACACCAGACAGGATCTTTACCCGGCATGGTGGGAATTTCCTGGTGTACACTTCCTGCCCTTAGGGCAAGGAAGATGTGACCTGTGACTTCAGGAGGGATGAGGTGATTTTCCAGGTCTGCGAGGACTGCCTTCCCCACCTGAAGCCACCACTCCAAATCAGCACTTTGACCAGGGACATCTCCACCCAGCTGGAGGAGGCGGCTAAGATAGCAAAACCTGAAGTCTTTCCAGGCTTCAGGCAGATGGCTGAAGAGAGAGTTAACCTAGCTGATGCCTATGAGACTCTGGAGCGGAAGCAAAAATTGAAACAAGTTTTCTTAGATTTTCAGGATCTCTTCGCGGTGGACTCATATGACTGTGGTCGCATCGACATCCACACAACAACAACTCCCACGGACCCTGGCATGACTCCAGTATTTGTGAAGCAATATTGCTTGCCTCTCGCATCAATGGAGTCCCTTACTGAAATAATTATGAACCTTGAGTCCCGTGGGATAATCTGTCCAGTCCACAGCGCCTTCAATAATCCGGTGCTGGGGATTTTGAAGCCAAACGGCCAGTGGAGACTCTGCGCCGTCCTTAGGGAGCTCAACAAAGAGGTCCATACTTCCCGATGGCCTCTTCCCTACATCGACCAAGGGCTGGCCCAGATCCCTCACAGTTATTCACTGCCATTGACCTGACCAATAGGTACTGGACTGTACCTGTCAGTAGGGAGGACCAATACAAGCTGGCTTTCATCTTCGGGTGGCAGCAGTACACATGGACTCGGACTCCCTTCGGATACATCAACTCCGGCAATGAATTTAACATTTTTTTACATAAGGCCATGCCCGACCTGGGTGAAAGGGGTAACCTGGCCTATGGAGATGATGTTCTCATCAAAAGCTCAACTGTGGAGGAACACATAGCAGAGATCCTTTATGTTCTGACACAGTTGAGGGCTGCCGGAGCAAAACTTTCCTTTCAAAAGGCACAGTGGTGCAGAACCCGTGTCAATTTCAAGGGGCATGAGATTACTCCTCAGGGTCTCTGTCCCAAGGAAAGGAAAGTGGAAGCACTCCAGAAATTGAAACACCCCACAACTCTGCGGGAACTAAGGAGCCTCCTTGGACTGACTAATTACAGAAGAAAGTTCATTGAGGACTAAGCAGAGATCACAAGACCCCTGATCCATCTTTTGAAGGGGGGGTCAAGCCGAGGCAGTAAGACAACTCAAAAGAAGCCTCTCACAAGCACCTTGCCTAGCTTACCCTGTCAAAAACAAGGAGTTCTTCTTGGAGAGAGGATTCTCTAAAACATGCTTGACTGCAGTATTATACCAAAAGCTTGACAAGGTCAATAAAGTAATCTCCTATGCGAGTAAAACATTATCCTCTGTGGAGGAAAAATTTAACGATTGTGAGAAGGCACTCCTGGCAACGGTGTGGGCATTGAAGAATTACCGCCCGTTTATCCAGTGGGAACACATCATAGTGGAGACTCCACACCAGCCTCTGCAATATCTCCAAAGTGACAGAATCCAGGCCGGAAATGTGAGTAATTCCCTAATTACTTCCTGGATTCTGTCAATGCAAGGCTTTCCTGTGGAGGTCAGATATGGCCAAAAGACGAGGAGTCCCCTCGCACAAGGTCTGGCTGACTTGCATGATTGTGCCAGAGAAAACTGTCTTGAGGACGAAAGTCTTAAAATCAGGGACAACATGGAGGCATACCTTAATTCCCCACACAAAGTCTTTGAAGAAGACAAGTGTTAGGGAATGCCCACTGTCTATGTGGATGGATGCTCCTACCATGTTGACAACAACAGGGATTGATTGATTGATTGTTTATTTGTATAGCGCCTATGCACAATGTGCTTCAAAGCGCTTCAAGGAGGGAGGGAGCATGGGGAAATACAGTAACATTCTTAAAGGTCCTTGAAACAGATCAGAACATTATCCTCTGTGGAGGAAAAATTCAACGGTTGTGAGAAGGCACTCCTGGCAACGGTGTGGGCATTGAAGAATTACCTCCCGTTTAAAAATGTGAAAAATAACTATCAAATCATAACAGATAGTACAAGTGCATGGAACAATAAGGGAGAGGAAAGGGAAAGGAAAAAAGGAGAAACAATACAAGCAGTAACATTACTATGCCTGACAGCAATTGTTGCAGTGCAAGAGTGACAAGAAAAGGGGGGAGGGGGGGTGGGGAGGGAGAGGTGAAGAGGAGAGGAACAAACAATTGACTATCTTAAAAGGGTCAGAGACTTACCAAGATAGTGCTTGTGAGGGAGTGGGAGGAGAAAACAAGGAGCGGGGTGGGGGACAGACAAGCTATTATCAGAAGTCAAGGGACTGTGATAAGAGTAAGTGCTAAGATGAAAGAAAGAAGAGGTGAACAAGGGGAAGGGCGAAAAGGATTAAGGAGGCAGGCAGCTACAATCAATAGCCAGACGGCAAATCTATTTCAGAGGGGGTACACGGAAACACTCAGAGTGCCGAGGGGGCACACGGAAACACTCGGGGGCAGAAGGGGCCGTGGGGACACACAGACACACTCGGGGTGCATTGGGGGCACACAGACACACTCGAGGGGCAGCAGGGGCACACAGATACACTCGGGGGACAGCGGGGGCACGCAGACACACTCGGAGGTGGCACATCGGCGTACCGTGGTGGACAGGGTTAGACAGGGCCTTTGTTGAGGCCTTAGGTGGATGGCCAGCTCCCGCCTCCCGGTTGCTCTCATTGGCTTAACAAGCCAAAGTGCAGCCAATGGGGCAGGGATGCAGGATGAGACACGGAGGGGCAACAAATACATTAAACATTGATGTGCTCCTCCCAAAAGTCAATCCACGACATGCGCATATTAAAAGAACTTGTGGCCGGCGTAGGGAATGCTTGGGTGAATGATGCTCCAGAACCTTCCGCTGGGTACAAGATTGGTCCCCGAAGTAGTCAAGTGGCAGAGTTCATGGCTGTGCATCAAGCCATCCTCACTGCTGTCCAACACCAACTCCGCAAACTGGTCATAATCACAGACTCGGACTATGTATGCAACGGGTTCATGGAGCACCTGGTTAACTGGAAAACCAGAGGCATGTTATGTGCTAACAACAAACCATTGAATCATGGAAAATGAATTCAAAATATTGATGATCTGGTCACCTCAAATGGGATGACCATCTACTGGAAAAAGATCAAGGGTCATTCTAAAGTAGAGGGACCAGACAAAACTGGAAATGACCTAGCTGATCAGCTGGCCAAAACTGAAGCCATCCAAGGGGATCTACTTGAGATCGAGTCCCTGTTGGTGGAAATCCAGGTAACTGCTATCACTAGGTCCCAGACAAATGCTCACAATGAACTCTCAACTGCACAATGGAGTAAGGAGACCCCAGATGCTGATTTGATTACGGATCAAAAAGGGGATCCAATAATTGGTAAGTTTTATCAGCACACTGAGGACCCTGAGAACTTTCCCCTGACGGATACCGATTATATAGGGAAAGAGGACCTCAGAGTGTTGATGAAATGTCCAAAAATGTTCCAAATCCAAGACGGTTTGTTGGTAAGGAGATCCCTAGCTGGCCATGATCAGTGGGTAGTCCCTACCTCATTCCGAAGCCTGATGTTAAGTCACGCCCCATGATGCAGCCACAGCCGGTCCTAGGGGGTTTCATACAACACTTGAAATCTTAAGAGAGGTTGCATACTGGCCACACATGGGGCAGGACCTCGACCAATACTTGAAGGGGTGTCTTGTGTGTGCACAATTTCAGCCAACATCCCTCACACACCGTGCACCTCTCCAAAAGAGGGGGATGACACTGCCATGGTCAGATTTGCAAGTCGATTTTATCAGGCCCGTGATTCTCATGTTGACCCTGACATGCTTGTTTACTAAATGGGTGGAATGTCTCCCGGCCCCAAATTGCAAGGCAGAAACAGCAGCTGCCCTGATGATCAACCACATCTTCTTGCGTTTTGGACTACTGCAAAGGATTGAGTCAGACCGAGGTAGCCACTTCACTAGCGAAGTAATGACAAAGATGTGGGAGATACTTGGGGTCAAAAGGAAACTACACATTGCCTACCAGCCAGCCTCTAGTGGTGCAGTGTTATGTTATGTTATGTTATTTTGCATTTATATAGCGCCTTATATACCATTGGTCTGAAGGCGCTGGTAGGTTGAACGCCCTCGGTAACCGAAGTTTGGGTCAGTAGAGAGAGTAGGGAGAGTCCAAAGGTGCGTGTGCGCACCAGGTGTGTGTGCAGCTGGTGCGGAATTCGAGTAGTGGCTGCTTCTTAGCAGTAGGTGTGGTGGTTGAGAGATCAGGAGTATGTGTCTGCTCTGGCAGTATTTATCCAGACCGAGTGTGGTTGCGTTAGGCCTGAGGGGAACGCCTGGCTGGGGGGTGTGAAACCAGCAGTGTTTACTTAGAGTGATGGGGAGTGAGCGGGAGATGTTGATATGTGAACAGTTATACCGAATGGTGTCATAGTATCTCTGTGTTCTAGTTGAGTGGTGGTGTAAAGAAGAGAGTAAGTGTGGGGTGTGGTATGATATATGCTCTTTCAAATGTTCCCTGCATTCGAAGGCATATTATGTATGTCACGCAATTCTATGCGATCAAGTCCATTCTATGCACTTTTATTCATTTCAGGCGTTCAAGATTGCCCTACACACTCCTGTCTGCTCGACACACTCACGCACTCTAGTCCACCAAGCATGCTCTAGTCTATCCCTCGTTCTCCAGTGTGCCCCACACATGCACTCCTGTATTCCATACGCATGCGCGCCTGTCTTCCCCGCGGATGCACTCCTGTCTACCTCGCGCATGTACTCCTGTCTGCTTACGCACTCATCCGCTCTGTACGCTCATCCGCTCTGTATGCTCATCTGCTCTACATGCTCATTCGATGTACACGCTCATCGATCAACACACTCGTCCGCTCAACATACCACTCATCCGCTGTACGTACTCATCTGCTCTACATACCCATCTGCTCTGCAC
The DNA here is from genome assembly GCF_040938575.1 of Ambystoma mexicanum. Taxonomy (NCBI): domain Eukaryota; kingdom Metazoa; phylum Chordata; class Amphibia; order Caudata; family Ambystomatidae; genus Ambystoma; species Ambystoma mexicanum. The sequence continues at coordinate 408,937,490 of NC_090923.1, read as the reverse complement.
ACTCATCCATTCCATGCATTCATCCGCTCCACACACTCATCCGCTCCACACACACTCATCTGCTCCACACACACTCATCCGCTCCACACACACTCATCCGCTCCACACACACTCATCCGTTCCACACACTCGTCCAATCTACACATTCGTCCAGTCTACTCATTCGTCCAATCTACACACTCATCCAATCTACACACTCATCCGGTCCACACACTCATCGGCTTGACATACTACTTGTCCGTTCCACACACTCATCCGCTCCACGTACTCATCCGCTCCACGTACTCATCTGCTCCACACACTCATCCGCTCCACACACTCATCCGCTCCACACACTCATCCGCTCCACACACTCATCCGCTCCACACACTCATCCGCTTCACACCCTCATCTGCTCCATACACTCCTCCCCACCGTGTACTCATCCGCTCTCCACACTCATCCGCTCTCCACACTCGGCCGCTCTCCACACTCAGCCGCTTCTCCACACTCATCTGCTTCTCCACACTCAGCCGCTCCCCACACTCAGCCGCTCCTTACACTCAGCCACTCCCCACACTCAGCCACTCCCCACACTCAGCCACTCCCCACACTCAGCCACTCCCCACACTCAGCCGCTCCCCGCACTCAGCCGCTCTCCGCACTCATCCGCTCCCCGCAGTCATCCGCTGCCCACGCTTATCCGCTCTCTACGCTCATCCGCTCTCTACACTCATCCGCTCTCCACACTCATCCGCTCTCCACACTCATCCGCTCTCCACACTCATCCGCTCTCCACACTCATCCGCTCTCCACACTTGAGAGTGCAGAGATACAACAAGACAATTGTGAGCATATTAAACAAAATGTTTGTGGCAGATTCAGGGCCAAGTTGGGATATTCGATTACCCTTTGTCCTGATGGCCATCAGATCTACCCCTTCATCTGCAACTAAAATGCCACCATTTGAGCTGATGACTGGACATAGGATGGTGCTTCCCCAGCATCTGCTCTACAGGACCCAAATGCAGACATTGATCAATGCCTCCACAACTCATGAGTATGTTGAAAATCTGAGAAAACACCTTCAACATGCTTTTGCCTATGCTCAGCGAAATCTAGAAAGATCTGCAGAGGTCATGAAGCCCCACTATGACTGAAAGACTACTAGAAAAGAATACCATGTAGGTGACCGGGTCTACTTATACAATTTCCAAAGGAACCAGGCCAAACAGCACAACATTTTGTCTAGCTGGAGGGGTTCTTTTGAAATTTTGAAATTGTAGACAAAATCTCACCAGTTGCCTACAAAATCTGCATCCCCAAAGGCAGTTTGGCAGAGGGGGAAGATAAGTGGGTCCATATCAACCAACTGAAGTGTTGCCATTCTAGGCACACTCTGCAACTCTGCATCAACTAGAGGATTCTCCTGGAACCGCAGAGGGGGTCACTCGAGCTCCCTAGAATTCCAACTATAAAAATATTCCATCTATATAATCAATAAATTGTACTGATTTGTCAAAATGTATGTGTCCACCCCACTACATAAATAGTGGTAGTAAATGTCTACAAATATGCTTTTGCTTTGTCATTCTAGAATTGGAAACCATGGAGACTAAAACCAAGGAGGACCACCCATGGACCGGAAGGAAAGATGCAAAGGGGCCCAGGGTATCACTCCATACTCTCATCAGGAATTGGCCAGGAGAACCATTCGATCCACCACTGATGGGAGAAGCTGAGGAATTTTGACATTTGCACCAGAAAGAAACAAAAATGATCATCCCAATCTTGCGACTTCCCTTGACGGACATTCAAAGCAAAATCACGAGGGGGGGCTTGTGGATGCATTGACCCACTAGCTCTGCCCTGCGACATCAATGTGTGCTGGTGGCACCAGAACCAACAAAATGGCCGCAAAAATCCCTATGCGCGCTAAACCTCTGAGAATTGTGCAGTGAAACCAGAAAGTTGGCTGCCAATCTACTTTGCCTGTGTCAGTAGTGGAACAGGAGACCACACTGCTAAAACCTGTCATTGGTCTGCCCACATAATACAAATGGAAACTTCATGAAAGGCAGTGCTTTATGGCCAAGAAACCCAAAGGTGCTCTGAAATCCTTTTTCCTTGGCTGCTCAAATTGCAAAATAATGGTTCAAAGCATCAGAAAAGATCCAACATCCTTGCACGGTGTTACCCGTCACTGTATTTAAAGAATCCACATAAGCACACAATCTCAGGAGAAGCAGATTTCATCACAAGAATATCCACATTAAAAAATGTGCTTGCCTGTGAAAATCTGTAAAATATGGGCGCAGTACCGTCGGCCGCCTGTATGAAAGCTGTCATTTATTACCCTCTAAGCTTAAACTTGTACAGCAAAATCAAATGGTTGAAATGAAGTGACTTGCTATCAAAAGCAATATAGGTTGCCACTATTTAATTTCTATGTTTAAAAAGAATGGAATTGGAGATATGTTTGCCTGTTTTAAAAATTGTCACTTTCATTTCAACAAAGAACAATGTAACAATTCACTTTAAAGTAACCTGATTAAGCAAAACTTGAAGCTTCCCCCACTGGGAAACACACCACCCTTCTGCTTCTCATCAAAGGCCAGGAACTGGCATTTAGGTGTTAATGAAGAGGGGAGGAGATTTTGCTCTGCTGCTCTGGGGAGAGACAAAAGACTCCCTTGATTGAAAAGATATACAGATGTAACTGTCAACAGAAACTCCTGCCAGGGGAAAGAGGCCGAGTTTGCGCTTGACCCACCAAAACTTTGGAGGCGGGACAGACAGCTATGAGTATTCTTAAAGCACAAGAAAGTATATCTTTGAAAAGGACCAACAGAGGACTGTGCAAAATTGTAAAAATTTGTAAAAAAACAGTATTGTTAATATGAAAATTCTGGTCACGGTTTAAAACTAGAATAAAAGGGGAGGAGTGGTGGGCCCCACATTGTTAATCCATTAGTGATCAGTGTTCAGAGTTTTTCAACAGTTGGTCTAATGTCTTAACCTGGAGGTGCCAGTCCAAACTGGTCCTATAGCACATGGACCACAAAAATACAACACAAAACAAAGGTGACTTTGCCTTATTAAAACTGGCGCTTCTCAGTTAGTCCCCTTATCCAAGGGGCTGAAAGCTTCAAACAAACTTCAAAACAGATTTTCTTCAGTAGTACATTTTTCTAAACAAATATTGAATCGATGTAGGTTTTATTCACAGAGCACCTAAGAGATTAACAACAAGTTGGCAGAATACAAGGCAGAACTTGAAACTAAAAGAATCCGTAAATTTAAAAGAGGTACATACGACTATTTGAAAGATGAACTCTACACCTGGATGGATAAGTATGGTCCTCCTGTAAGAAAAACCAAACCTACCAACACCAGTGAGACATCGAGTTCAGGAACAGATACAGAGAGAGAGCCTACCAATGTAGAAGAAGAAAACCTTCCAAGCACTTCACGATCTCCAAGACCATCGGAAACATCAATAAGAGGCAGAGCAGCTTTTTTAGACAAAGGAATAAGAGAACAAGAAGAGGGAAGAGAAAGTCAAAGAGGAAAACCAAACACGAGATTACAGCAGAAGATAACATCGTAATCAATCTATCAACAAGAATAGTGACTGCCGAAGAAACACAAACATTGCAGAAAGGTCTACGTTTTGTGCCAAATATGACAGTACACTATTTGAGTCCAAGATAGAATTGTACAACTTGATTAGGAAAATGAAGCTGAAAGTGTTCTTCAGTGAACTCGAACAGAAAGAAGTACAAGATATGAATGAAGAAGATCTCAAAGAATTTAGGAGTAAGAGCACCTTTATCCCTCCTATCACCATAACTTCAGTTGACATTTTTCAAAAACAGGTAATGAGAGACTTGGAGAAAATGTGTTTTAAGTCCAACACAACATGCAATATGAAACCACACAAATTAAAATTGATACTAGATTTGTATGGAGATTCATCAGTAACTATAAGATCTGCAGATAAAGGAGGTGGTTTGGTATTGTTGAACACTACAGACAATGAAGAAGAGTGTGAAAGGCAACTTAGTGATATGAACACCTATGCACAACTAGCGAACGATCCAACACCAGAGATCAAGTGCAACTTGGAAACACTTCTTGACAAAGCTGAGGAACTCAAATGAATCAACCATCACACAAAGACATTTCTGATAAACTCATACCCTCAGATACCATACTTCTATATACTTCCAAAGGTGCACAAAGAACCAGTGAAACCACCGGGGATACCGATTGTAGCAGGGATGAACAGCATTTTGGAACCTCTTGGTAAATACGTAGACTACTTTTTACAACCTCTCATTAAAAAAAACCAGCACATACATTAAGGATTTGACACATTTTCTACAATATTTGAACTCAATACCATTTGACTCCAATAACATTTGCTTTACGATAGACGTCAAAAGTAGTTTATACACGTCGATCCCACATGATTTAGGAAGTGAGGCTGTCGAATGGATACTACTTAAGACAGAAGAAATACCAGCGCAAAAAGAATTCATTATGGCACTCCTCGAATTCATAAACAACAACTCATACTTTCAGTACAAAGACCGATACTATCTCCAAGTAGCAGGCACAGCAATGGGGGCGAACATGGCTCCCCTTATGCTAATGCATTTATGCATAAATTCGAGACAGAACACGTACTCCTCAATCACCGCTGGCAACAACATTTGAGTATTTGGATTAGATATATCAACGATATCTTTGGAGTGTGGAAAAGCACTGAGCTGGAATTACTAGAATCTTTTGAATAGCTGAACAGCAAAGACACCAGGATCCAGTTTACACATGAGTACTCTCGAGAAAGTATCCACTTTCTAGATGTGAAGATTAACATAACCAACACAGAATATCAGACAACCATTTTTCTCAAACCTACAGACCGCAATAAACTGCTTCAACGACTTAGTTTTCATCAACCAAGCCTCATTAAAAATCTGCTTTATAGCCAAATGCTTCGGGTGAAAAGATTGGTGAGTGATCCAATGGACTATGATAGCGAAGACAAAGAAATGGGTAAGAAGTTTTTGGACCGAGAATATACTAAGGAAGAAGTCACTGCAGCAGAATCACGTGCAGCAACTCAAAACAGGGAAGATTTGCTGAAAGTAAAAACCAAAAAAGACAACGCACCTCCACTTGTGTTCGTGTCTAAGTACTCTAGACAAAGTAATCATATCAAAACCATCATATCAAAACCATCATTAAAAAACACTGGAACACAGTGACATGTGACCAACGGGTTGAACATTTATTTAAAGATGTCCCCACATTTGCCTACCAACGGAGCCATAATCTCAAAGACAAACTTGTCAAAACCAAACCAGCACAAAAAAAAGAAAACCATGCATCGCATTGGTACTTTTCCCTGTTTAATTTGTACTAATTGTGGCTATGTAATGAAAGGTGAATCACTCAAACATCCCCACAATGTGATATATCCAATAAAATGTCCTTGCGGCTTGTATTATGTTGGTCAAATACTTAGGGTGGCCAAAGCCAGATGGAACCAACATAGGTCCTGTATATGAAACAACAACAAAATCTCGGCTCTGGCCAGGCACTGGCATGACAGAAAACACAATTTAGCCCAGATTCAATGTGTAATTCTGGAGGTAGTAGAAAGAAGAGATCCTCACGAGAACTTCCAGAAAAAAATGGACAAACGCGAAACCTTTTGGATAGACCGTCTTAGCCCCTTGACACCAAAAGGGATAAACGAGGAGATCAATTACATGTGTTTTCTATAAAATGCCAATGTAGACATGTATCAAACCCAGCGTATTTGAGCTATAATGTTTTGCTTCACTAATATGCTTCACTAATATATTTTTCTTTGATAAATGTATTTCTTTGATTCTAATTGCGATATTAAGCTATGTGTACTTTCCCACATTCCACTTTGATTAGGCTATTGGACATTGTAGCACTACCCTTGTCCACCAAGAGTGGGCGTAAACCTTATTACTCTTTGATGATTTACTTTGCATTTTTTGACCATTCCGCTCAATGCGAAATCAGTTCTTTGTATAATCGACCTATTTCAACATGAATGAATGTTTATTTTTAATTTATTTTTATTTTCATGCTACTGTGCGTCCCCGCGGCTCACACAGTAGCAACTGGATCACAACACAGACAAGAGGGGCAGCATTGCTTCATGCGTTCTTACATGTATTTGAATATGAGAATTATACGTAATCAGCCTTATTGAGCAGTATATTGCCCTTGTACAGCCCTGATGAAGGTTTTCTCCGAAATGCATTGGCAAATGTACATTCAAGGCAGATTGAGATGATTACTCAACTTCAAATATTGAAAATAAGCGCTACTTTGAGAATACATAACAGGAATGTGAATAAAACATTTCTTGTTATACCTACATCGATTCAATATTTGTTTAGAAAAATGTACTACTGAAGAAAATCTGTTTTGAAATTTCTTTGAAGCTTTCAGCCCCTTGGATAGGGGGCTAACTGAGAAGCGCCAGTTTAAATAAGGCAAAGTCACCCTATTTGTTTTGTGTTGTATTTCACGGTTTAAAACTACTCAGAACTATGTGCTATGTTCAGGGACAAGACTACAGAATTTGTGGTTTTGTAGCAATTGTGGTGATGCCAGAAACATGAAACTTCACATGATTATGCCAGATGTCATGCGCACATATGTGTAAAAATGTGGACAAATCTGACATTGGGTACCTGACCAAAAGTGCGAAAAAATTGCCAAATCTAGACCCGAGCTCTCACCAAGACGGGGCTCAGATGAATACTTGCTCCAACAAATATCTGATATAAACATGCTAATGGCATTATGGTTGCAAAATTTTTAATATGTCTTGTATGAAAAATAAATTTCATGTGCAGAAACAAAGGGGAGGTACTCCCTGGATCATCAAATACAGCGTCATCATGACACTAGGTTTTCTTCTCAATTCAGGGAGAGGAAAGACCCTAACCAATAGAATCCCTAAGGGTGTGCCTAGTAGGAGTCAGCATACCCACCCATTTAGAAAATACATAAATATAGATAGCTTAGGACCTAGAAGGACACACACATCCACTCATCATCCGATTGCTGGCGAAACAATGACGAACCAATGATCAAAAAACTACTAAGCAATTGCAAACAGTTAACATCACAAGGAATGATACTGCAAAAATAAATATGGGACATTTTCATACAATCCGACTATAAAGTTCTATCAAAGCAAGGTTACTCCTATATTGGTTTATGGAGCGGAAAGTATGTTCGGTTGTTCCTCCGAGATTTGGGCAAGATGCGAGGGCACCTTTTGGAAACAAATTCTTCAGCTACCCCAAAGCTGTCCAACCGCTTGTATATTGTACGAAGTGAGCGTCTCTACATTAAATGCAAGAATAATCTGGAATAAATTAACACTTTTCAGAAAGACCTTCGAGGATGCAGACCTACCACCATTTGAAGCCTTAATTGATCGAAAATGCCAGAGGAATACCTCACTAACAGAATGCAGACACCAATGCAAAGTCATCTTGTACCAATTGGGCACAACGAAAAAAACTCTATGGTATAACCCTAATGCAGTGAAGAAAAAATTGCTGGAACTCGATTGGATCGAAACTGGAGAAAAAAGATCCAAATATCAATGCATGAAAAATGCAGCTAGCAAAGCTAAAAGACTCAATACTGTTCCCAAAGACATGATCATCGCACCTTGCAACTGTTTGAGAAGGTTTTATTTGAAATTTAAATTAAATCTTTTCGAAACTAAAGAAATATTAAGACACAGACGAATGATCCAGCCAGGAAACATAACTTGTAGATTCTGCAAAAGCGATGAGAAAGTTTTAAAACATCTAGTCCTCTTTTGTCCTAGCTTAAGAGATCTACGCGAGACATTTCTGGGGAAAGAGCTGGCCAAATGCCTGACTTATAATGAAGATGATTGGTGGCGACAAATGCACAATACTGACTGTAAATCACTAGCGCTAGCACTCATGAGGTTCCTAGAACAGTTGCAAAAGATGCTGGAGATGGCTTCAGATGTACATTAACGTGGGGGGAATCTCTCTTATAGTATATGTGAATTTGTGCTAGCAAAATCTGTTTTCTTTTTCTGTGAAGCATTTGGAGGGTTATTTTAGAATAAGTTGTTATCTTTTTTTTGGAGCTTTATATTTCAAAAGTTTGCATAAACTGTGTGAAATTAAAATAAAATAAAAAAGCGGTGTGAGAGGAAAGATCAAATCCACTGGGTGGTGTCTAGGCTGTAATGACCAGTATTTTCCATGATATGCAGTAGCTGGTTGTGGTCTAGGAGGGCCAATGCGGCCAACATGCTGGTGTGACCTACGTCAGAGATTTTCAACATGTGAGTTTGAAGGTCCAACAGTGCAGTTTCTGTGCGATAGTAAGGCCGAAAACCAGAATGCCTAGGGTGCAATATATTGGAGTTTTCAATGAAGACTTGAAGTTGAGTGGTAGCACATTTTTTCACTATTTTGAAAAGGAAATGAAAATTTGCGATGGGGCACAGAATGTTAGGGTTTTTTGGATCTAGGCTGGTTTCTTAATTAGTGGTGTGATGGTGGCCTTTTTAATGGAATCAGGAACCTGGTTGTTAGCAAATAACGAGTTAACTAGTCTAAAAAGAAAATGTGCAAAGATTTCTTTATGATCCAAAATAAGGTTGGCTGGGACAATGTTTTATGGGCACTGGGAGGGGCGTAGTGAGGACAGAATGTTCATCATGTCTGAAACAGTGATGCATGTGAAACTGAATTTGCAAATACTATCTTCAGTGTCTGTTTCAAGATGGGGAGAGAGCGTTGACAAATCTTTAGGGGGATTAGTCCTGATTCTAGAGCGTGCCTTATCGACGTTTGCTTGAAAAGCACTTTGTATTTCGAAACAATCTTGGTCAGTAGGGACAATGGCCATGAAAAGAGTAATAGGTTTCTCTAGAGATTTGACAGTATTGAAGAGCTTTTTGGTATTATTGCTAGGCTCTTCAATCTGCTTATTATAGAATTATTTTTTCATTTCGTGGATAGCCAATCTGTAGGCTTTGTCCAAAGCCTTCCATAGAGTTGTATTAGCTTCAGTGGGGCATCATTTTAGCCACTTTGTCTCAGCTTGTGTTTTACTTGTTTTCATTAGGCTTAGGCCTTGGGCATACCATTTCTGGTATGAGCATTGTCCCTTACCGCTTTATTCCAGATGGGGGCTACTTTGTTCAGCATAGCGCGCATAGATTGAGTAAAATGATCAGTCAAGGTGTTAGGGGGATCTAGATCTGAGGTTTCAGTCCATGATATCCTCCAGACAATCTTCCATATCTTTCACTGTGACTTTTTTAAATTACGGTTCTTTACCATTTTAACAGATTTCTTACTTTTGGGAGGCAGATGCAAGGAAGTATGTGTAAACAATATTTACTCTGAGGTTCCTAGCCACTACCCATTTGAGAGTGTGCCCTTTATTGTGGGTTGGTGTGTCGCTGTGTACATAATAGTCAATGACATTTAGTGATTTTTCCAAGGCAATCGCTTGGCTGTCAGTGCTGTCATTACACCATCTATTGAACTCCCCAACTGCAGGGTGGAACAGTTGGGTCCATGTACATTGAGGATTTGAACAAGGGCATCCTGGAAATTAGGCAAGTGTATAGGAGGGCTATAGACTATTTTTGTTTGTTATATTTATATAGCACACCTGACCCAGGGGTATGTGGGCGCTTTTAGAAGAGTTGTTACATGTACATGGCAGATAGTTAGGCAGAGAAAATATAATGCATACAAGCTTGAATAGGATACAAAATAAGTACGGGTAACAAGGAATGGCTGTGAAGTATAACTGAAATACAGCAGGATACAAATGCAGGCAAGCATTTGGCATAAGATAGAGTACATACAGCCTTGAGAAGGATTCGAAGTACATTTACAGTTGTAGTGGGAGCCGTGTGGTATGATACGGGTAGTAGGGAGTTGGTAGTTGGGAGCATAATATGGGGGATAGACAGAAGGGGGTGGTTGCAAAAATACAAGGTTAATGCAACTATGCTCCATGGGCGTTTGACGTTAGTGCAGGAACAAGGTGACAGGAATCATTTCAGATGGTCTTTAGCAATAATGGCTTCCCCTCCCCCATGGCCTAATGGGCCGTTCTGGCAGACCATGGTGTAACCCGCAGTTGAAGCTAAAGCAATCATTGGGCCACTAGATTTATCCATGTCTCAGTGAGGCACAAAAGATTTAAGTCCTCCTCAATGATGTAATCCAGAATGTTAGCCGCATACTTTGGGAGTGAGCGTGTGTTCAGTAACGTGCATTTTAAATGTGTTGCAGCCCGGTTTCTAATGCTAGGTGGTTTCTCAAAGGAGTTTACATCAGGGGTTCTGGCCAGCTGCACAGGATGTGCTGGATTATCTCCTGCAGCATGTTCTAGGGCCGGGGGTGTGGGGAGGAATAGTCAGTCGTGAAGAGAGCTGGCCCCTTCCTTCTTGGTCTGTTGTGCGTTTGAAGGAAGGGGCAGAGAGTTAGATAGAAATATTGATGGCCAGGATTGAACTGACATTGAACTTCAAGCTGAACCATGGGGGAAGGCCTTTCAGTTGGATTTCAGTTGGGAGTCCTATTCCAGGGGGCCTCAAAGTAGATTCTTAAGGAGAGACAACAGCGAGAGGAAGGGAAGAGTGCTCTGGAAGCGGAGCAGCTGAGAGGTCTAATCCCATTGCTCAAAGCTCATGCTCTGTCCCATACCATCTCCAACGCCACAAATCCTCTAGACCCTTTATCTATCGTGAAGCCTGTTCCAGCTACCACCCCTGTGGCTTTATCAGGAAGGGAGGAGCAACTCACAGCATTGCTTCAAGTCCAACAAAGTAATCCAGCTAGTACCGCCGCATCAGGAGTTCAACAACAACTCCTTAATGCACATTCTACTGGCAAGATCGTCCATGCGTTCCTGCAAGAATCGTGTTGCAAACTCCTTATGTGGTGCCCTTATTCCAAGGTCTGTGACCACCCCAGAAAAATAAACAAGACAAAGAAGATGATGGAACGATAGTTCTAGTGGCCCAGATGCCCTCACATAGCAAGAGATATTGAAGACTATGTACAAGAATGCATGGTCTGCGCATAACAAGCACTAGCCTCTTACAGTCATTGGAAGTAACTGACGGACCCTGCAGGCTCAGAATTCGGGGTTTCATCACAGAATTATCTGAGCAGTGGTTGGCACCTACACTAAAATGGGGCATTTCATTCCACTCACAGTACGCCTGTCTGCAGAAGACCTTCCCATCTGTTCATACACCGCACTGTCTGCCTCTATGGATTTCTTGACAGGATGGTGTAGGCAGGGCTGGACTGGGAACTAAAAGAGGCCCTGGAAATAATTACTGGGGACCAAAAGAGGCCCTGGAAATAAAGTTCAAAGTGGCCCCATATGACACATTTTCAGCAAGCCCAATGCTTTTCCTATGAGAAAATTTGGAAATACCACAGAAAAGAGGCCCAGGTTGCAGAGGCCCACCGGGAAATCTCCAGAGTTCCCTATAGGCCAGTCCACCCCTGGGTGTAGGATTGGGGGACCTCCGTTCACACTTACATTTTGGCACACTCTAGTTGACCAAGTAGGGTTTTTAAGTTAATCATTCCATTGTTTTCAACTCCCAAGCACATGGCCAAATATAATGAGTTAACCAGATGAGAGAACAGCATCTCCTCTCCCATTGTTACTGATGCTCAAGACAAATTGAGTGAGCTCCTTCCACTAGCTGGATTTGCCTACAAGAACCATAATGCCAGTAAGAAAGCTCAGCAGGTTAAGCGCTCACTGCTGTGATCTGTGAGTTATCTGCAGGTCACAAGTTCAAATCCCGGCATGGCCAACTGAACCTTTCATCCTTCTAAAGGTTGATAAAGAGAGTACCCATTTCGATTCGTTAATAATTGTATATACAAATGTATGTAAAATGATTTGAATACAACCGCTACAAAGATGACAAGTTATTATCAATGTGTATCTATCGATATGTCTTTTTACTGCCCGACAGGTTGCCACCCTCCCATGTACCCTGTAGCGCTACCCAGAATCATCCCCTCCCCACAGCCAAGAGTTAGCCAAAAAGATTGTATCCATGCACCAGAGAGCCTAACATACACTGCAACACGGCTCAGCCAAGCACAATCACCTGTAAAGTGACGGCTGGCTCCTGCCCATGCAGCTCAATATTGCATTTGGTTCTCGGCCAGCAACATTCCGATCCTGCAATGCACAGTAAGCTAGAGTCACGTTTTGGTGCCTTTACGATCCTGAAGCTGGTTTCCCTGAGAGCTGCCTGTGATTCCCTAAGAATTGCGGGGGTTCATCCTATGTTTCATGTGTGTCCCCTCCCCTTACGCCATTCATCCTTCACACCAGCACGCCAATGTCTCTGATATGGAGGCTTCTGATTCTGCTGTGCCTGAGTCCTGCACGAGAGGATGCAGTGTACACTGGAAAGACCCTAATGGGATCCTGACCCTCCTGTCTGGCCCGGCGCCTCTGTCGGCTCTTCCAAAAGTTCCACTCCCCACGCCTTTAAATCCAGGCCCTTTCTGGGGCAAGGGATTGGCACGGAGGGGTGCTCTGAGGAATCAAATCAGGGAAACACACTTATTACTGATTCCATAGGTATCAGTACTCATAAGATACACCACAATAGGTTAACCTTGTCTGCAGTACCCTGCTCTCATTAGAAGAAGCGGACCACCTTTGTAAGCTGTTATCTACAAAGGCTGGCTCTCTGCCCATGCCATTCGCCCTGCAATGTCATTCATCATTCGAGTCTCATTGGCTGCCGTGATACTAGCGAAAGACCTTGCCCACCTGCGCTCATCTTCGTGACTCATTCTTGCTGAAATCTAAGATCAAGTCCTCACATTGTCCACCCAATCCAGCGTGCTTATTGCCAGAGCTCCTCAGCCAGTGTTGGTCACCTGTTGGACTGTCCGCCTTGGTGAGATTGCGGCTCAGCAGAAGAGGCTGAGCAGCAGGGATGGCTTTGGGCAAGCGTGGGCACTGATTACTCTTCAACTCACTTTTAGTCCCACTGACGTTCTACTACTCTGCTATCTGCCTCAGCCCCTCCTGCCTCTTCTCTGCACGTTTGAGTTAAGATGCTGCTCGTTTCCTGCCAATTTAGGGAGTGCTGGAGGTGTGAAAGGGTTAGGAAGTGCTGGGGGGGGGGGTGAAAGAATTAGGGCGTGCTGGTGGTGTGAAAGGGTTAGGGAGTGCTGGGGGTGTGAAAGGGTATGGGAGTGCTGGTGGTGTGAAAGGGTATGGGATTGCTGGTGGTGTGAAAGGGTATGGGAGTGCTGGTGGTGTGAAAGGGTTAGGGAGTGCTAGGGGTGTGAAAGGGTTAGGGAGTGATGGGTGTGTGAAAGGGTTAGGGATGGCTGGAGGTATGAAAGGGTATGGAGTGCTGGGGTTGTGAAAGGGTTAGGGAGTGCCTGGGGTGTGAAAGGGTTAGGGAGTGCTTGGGGTGTGAAAGGGTTAGGGAGTGCTGGGGGTGTGAAAGGGTTAGGGAGTGCTGGGGGTGTGAAAGGGTTAGGGAATGCTGGGGGTGTGAGAGGGTTAGGGAATGCTGGGTGTGTGAAAGGGTTAGGGAGTGCTGGGGGTGTGAAAAGGTTAGGGAGTGCCCGGGGTGTGAAAGGGTTAGGGAGTGCTGGGGGTGTGTAGAGGGTGGGGAGTGTCTGGGGTGTAAAAGGGCTAGGGAGTGCTGGTGGTGTGAAAGGGTATGGAAGCTCTGGGGGTGAGAAAGGGTGTGGGAGTGCTGGGGGTGTGAAAGGGTTAGGGAGTGCTGGGGGTGTGAAAAGGTTAGGGAGTGCTGGGGGTGTGAAAAGGTTAGAGAGTGTTAGGGGCCTGAAAGGGTATGGGAGTGCTGGGGGTGTGAAAGGGTTAGGGAGTGCTAGCGGTGTAAAAGGGTTAGGGAGTGCTGGGTGTGTGAAAGGGTTAGGGATGGCTGGAGGTATGAAAGGGTATGAGAGGGCTGGGGTTGTGAAAGGGTTAGGGAGTGGTGGGGGTGTGAAAGGGTTAAGGAGTGGTGGAGTGTGAAAGGGTTAGGGAATGCTGGGGGTGTGAAAGGGTTATGGAGTGCTGGGGGTGTGAAAGGGTTAGGGAGATCTGGGGGGGTGAAAATGTTAGGGAGTGCCTGGGGTGTGAAAGGGCAAGGGAGTGCTGGGAGTGTGAAAAGGTTAGGGAGTGCCTGGGGTGTGAAAGGGTATGGGAGTGTGAAAGGGTTAGGGAGTACTGGGGGTGTGAAAGGGTTAGGGAGTGCTGGGGTGTGAAAGGGTATGGGAGTGCTGGGGGTGTGAAAGGATCAGGGAATGCTGGGTGTGTGAAAGGGTTAGGGAGTGCTGGGGTGTGAAAGGGTATGGGAATGCTGGGGGTGAGAATGGGTTAGGGAGTGCTGGGGGTTTGAAAGGGTTAGGGAATGCTGGGGGTGAGAACGGGTTAGGCAGTGCTGGGCGTGTGAAAGGGTTAGGGAGTGCCTGGGTTGTGAAAGGGTATGGGAGTGTGAAAGGGTTAGGGAGTGGTGGAGGTGTGAAAGGGTTAGGGAATGCTGGGGGTGTGAAAGGGTTAGGGTGTGCTGGGAGTGTGAAAAGTTTAGGGAGTGCCTGAGGTGTGAAAGGGTATTGGAGTGTGAAAGGGTTAAGGAGTGCTGGGGGTGTGAAAGGGTTAGGGAGTGCTGGGGTGTGAAAGGGTATGGGGGTGTGAACGGGTTAGGGAGTGCTGGGGGTGTGAAAGGGTTAGGGAATGCTGGGGGTGAGAACGGGTTAGGGAGTGCTGCGGGTGCGAAAGGGTTAGGGAGTGCTGGAGGTGTGGAAGGGCCGGTGCTCTATATCATCAGTTCCTTTGACATGGCTGACATGCTCCTTTTACAGCATTACATTTTACAATCATTAGGAAATGCAGCCCCTTTAAGGTCCATCTTACAGAACTGTGCTTCCACCATGAATGCGTGCTGGGGTATTGCTGTTGCTCAGCCCCCCAGGAATGCGCAAGTCGCCTTTGTGAATCCGGACCCAGACAGATTTAGCAAAACCAGGCATCTGAAAAAGTGCACCCAATCATATTTCTTTCTCCAGATTATCAATTCTTTGAGATTCGGAGACCTAAAGCTGAAACAACTGCATACATTACGCTTGAAAAGGTAACCCCACCGCCCACCTACCTCCTAAATGGGTGGTAGACAACATACCGCAAGGAGCATTTATTTGATGAAGGTAGCTTGCCATCTATCTTACTTTGTACTTAAGTAATACTAAAGGCACTTTGCACAAAGTCTGATCATCATTTGTTAGTTTGTGCGGTACCTGGATTTAATAATTGTCTAACCTATGTCATTGATTTAACTGGAACTCCTTATGCGCCACACTTGGAAACAGGCAACGCGTCCTGCAACATGGTAGCCATTACCTTCTATGGATATTTAAGTCACATTCTCAGCGACGTGCCTAAAAGTAAAGCCGCTGTGATTGAGTGCATGCGCGTTCCAGGCTTGCTGTTCAGGGCGAGCTCGTTTATATCGGCTTGCTTTATGCAGCGCCACGATGTTCTGTGCTTTCCCTGGAGTTATGGATGAAGTTCTGCTGGGACGGATCATTAGGCAGCCAGAGAGCAGGAAATGCAAATTCCATGCATTCCGCTCTATGTGCGACCATCTGCCTCCTACTTTCACCTACACACCAAACGAACATGTCCTTCGCATGATGGCTCCCCGAGACTGTAGTCCTACTCTGCAGGCTTTATTTATCACCTGTGCGCTCTTATAATTGCTGCGGGAACTGCAGTTTTAGTATTGCAATGTGACGATGCAGGAATATGTGCGCGCACTACTCACTATTTCCTTGTCCTGCCTCCACATGGTGTCATGACCTAAGCATGTGCACAAGCTACCTTGCAGGAAATCTTACATTATTATCATTATATCTTTGCACAGGTCCCATTTGTCATTTATGTTTCGCAATCACAGTGAAGATTGGAACCGAATGTAAAATACATGCTAAAAACGACACAGAACCGATTCTGTTTAATGGTAGGTAGCAAATAAACTGCCTGCGATGTAACATTACAAATAATTGGCTGTTGTTGTATTTGAGTATAAGATTTAACCATGCTTGCAATTAAAACAAGGCTTTCTTTTTTGCTATAACGACCATCTTGGGAAAATAATTGTATTCATACTATATTATTTTCGCCATGAAATCATCCATTTAATTGAATCTAAACATTCAAGAACGGCCTGCCCTATCTTTGTTTACTAGAACAATGTGTAATATACAGTGTGCATAAGGGGACGTGGCATCACGAGACATATGTTTCCAGCCTGTAAACAATTCTGGAGAAAGTAGAACATGTTTACTGAGAGTTGATGACATGGTCCATGGCTGGATGGATATGATGCACTAAGGAAAATGAAAAGCAGGCAATTGGCATGTTTCATATGTAAACGATCACTGTAAGGTTTCAATTAGACAAGACATATCTGGAAGAAATGATCCGCTTCTGCTTTATACGAACCCTGACACCATTCACAGAGACAGAGACTGCCTTTTCACAGATGTGTGGAAATGTCATGCGTTGCAAAAGGGCAAGAAGACATTTACACAATTCGATTCCTCTGTCTAAATCTGGCATTAAAAGACCATTTGTTGACATGAGTAGTTGGCCACTCAGTAGTGTTGTCTGTAAGCATGTATATAGTTGACTGCGGAAAAAAAATAAGAAGTTGCTTTTTGCCTTGATGTATGCAGTGTTGGGAGTTAATACTGTGATTCTCCAATCTTTTCTAAAATTGTATCCTTACATTTTAACACCATATCTGTAATGGAGACAATTGCAAATTGTATTTTAATTAGGAGCAAATGTTTTCAAATGGTGTTTTAATTAGCGCCAAATGGTTTCAAATGATGTTTTAATTAGTACGGTACTAAGTTTAATTAGCACCACATGGTTTGAAATGGTATTTTAATTAGTACTGAGGACTTCATTCACGCAATATCTCCATTTAAATTCATTACTTTCAGGTCCAAGTGGACTCGCACGAAAGAGGCAGCAGTAGCTAGCTTTGCATCTAGTTTGCTCAGTTGGCAGCTTGGATGGTACAGGTGGTGTAAGTCTGTGAAGGAGAAGAAAGACCTCCCCTGGGCAAAGGGTGTGACTATCAAAGGCATCTATGCAGACACTATCGTCATGGAATCACATTATGCAAAGTACAGATTTTTCTGGGACAGGAACAAGTAGTTCATTAAAGTTAAGTCTAAATGGTTTGATGTGTGGAATACATTTGTACAAACATCAATTACTGTCACTTTTCAATTATAGAAACCCTATATTATAACATTAGACTACCATGATCTGTTGCATTCTAATTTTAATAGTTATAATAATAACAATTTGTGTTTATATAGCACTGCATACCAGATGCCTAATACTTTTAAACACATTTATAACACCTTATTAACATCATAAATGGCTGCCGCGTATCATACTTGCAACATGCAGGCTGGTCCCATGTCAGAGGTGAGCAGTTAACGTTTGAGGATATAAACTATGCCTCCGTATAGTTAAGGTGATCCCTATGAGTCGTAGAAAATCGTAAAAGTAGGAAATCATTAAAAACTCTGTTGCTATTAACTTTTGACATGCAGGACAAGTGAGGATGATATTTTCCAAACAAAAACTTTTTCACGGACCCCACCACCCAGTCTGGAAATGTTAGGATAAATGTGTTAAAAAATGAAAACGGTTATTAAGAAAGCAAAATAATACTGTTTTTCTTCGTACTCCCATTCATTTTCCCATAGAGAAAAAGTCAAATTTTGGGAAGTTCGAAGTGCAAAACCCACTGAGCAGATTTTGACCAAATAAGACACAACTTGTGCATGAAGCGTTGACTTGATATACAGGAAAGGTTTGGGGCAAATCCGTCCAGCACTTTTAAAAATATTTAACGGGGAATGGGGTGCCCCCGCTCCCCAAAAAATAGCCATATCTCCCATGGTGCTTTGCAGCAGAGAGGCTTTTTGGCCCGATGCGAGCGATTACTGTGGTAATACCTGGGAAATGTGAAAATGAAAAGTGTTCAAAAAGCTATTTGGAGGAGGACTAAGGATGCAATCCCATCAGGCTAGAGGTGGGGAGGGGGAAATGAGCACCGTGTGAAGTTGGGGGATGGGGGTGGTCTGTGAAGCCAGTTACAGTTCAGCCATTTTCAGTTTATCAGGGGAATACAGAATCTCAAGTGGAAAAAACAATGTATACATGCTGAGATCACAACCACTAGGCAGGGGGGAATGGGTCTTTGGGAAGAAATTATTGGTGTAACATTTACAGTGACCACAGCCGAAGGCCATGGCTAGTGGGCCCCAAACAAACCTATTAGTGCAGCATGTCCTAGTGGGCCCCAAAGTAAACCTATTGGTGCAACAACATGTACAGTGGCTGAAGGTCATGGCTAGTGGGTCCCAAAGAAACATATTGATGCATGGGCCCTGAATATATAGGTGCAACATGTACAGAGGCTTTGGCCGAATGCCATGGCCACTCGTAATGGCCGAAGGCTATGGCTAGTGGACTCCAAAGAAACAGGTTGGTGAAACAAGTACAGTGGCCAAGGTCGAAGGCTATGGCTAGTGGGCCCCAAAGAAACGGGTGGGTGCAACATGTACAGTGGCTACAGCCAAAGGCCATGGCTAGTGGGCCCCAAACAACTTTGCACCCCCTATTGATCAAAATATGACCACAATGACATCACAGCTGTCATCACTGGTTACATCACTGATAAGATCAATAATTACATCATATATCACAGAACTGATTATATAAAAGTTAGTATATTTTTGTTGACCAGTGTTGGCACTTATTTTAATGTATGTCACTTAACAATAAAGAGTCATACATAAACAAGTATCATAGGATTACGCGTGGAGCAGCCATTTGAGGTACTTATCATCTTATAACATTTTAAATAAAAATATGTAGCGTTATACAAATCATTTGCATTTCATGTATTAGTAAGCAATTACAATACTTACAGGCCGATTCACGGATTCAACGTGCGCCGAAAAAACGGCGCACGCGTGCGAAAACCTGCGATTCGCAGAGAAACAGCGAAAATCGCAGTGCAAGGGCGATTATCGCACAGAAAACATGGCACATCTATTCATGGAAGTCCGTGCACGCGCGAAATGTGGGATGTGCGCTGAAAAAGTGCGCGGCGCACGCTGGCGCACAGGTCATCGAACGCCGTGCGATAAGGCCACAGCGAATTCGCACATAGCGCGGCGCACATAACAAAAGTAGGCGTAACACGGGGCGTCACACGCAGAATGGGGAACAACTCGTGAAAATGTGGGCGTCACGGGGGAAGTACAGGAGGCAAGTGCGCAGAACGCCCACACACTCGCCTACAACACGTATTCATGGAATCGAATAGGGAGAAACAGCGCACGGCCAAAGACGCGCACAGGCCCATACATGTCCGCCACACGAAAGCAGGCGGTAGCGTCCCTGCGCAGGAAAAAAATGTGCGCCAAAGTCCTACACGCGCGAGAAGGCCCACACGCGATCGGGCCTGGGGGAGCGTGTGCGTGTATTTCAGGGGTGCGTGTGAAGTTCCACACGCGATTGGCCTGGGCGCGTGTATTTCAGGGGTGCGCGAGAAGTTTCTCACACGCGATTGGCCTGGGCGTGTGTATTTCAGGGGCTCGCGGGTATTTACACACGCGATCGGCCCTGGGGGAGCGTGTGCGTGTATTTCAGGGGTGCGCGTGAAGTTCCACACGCGATTGGCTGCGTGCGGGTATTTCAGGGGCTCGCGGGTGTTTTCACACACGATCGGGCCTGGGGGAGCGGGGTACGTGTATTCCAGGGGCTCGCGGGTGTTTAAACACGCGATCGGGCCTGGGGGTGCGTGTGCGTGTATTTCAGGGGTGCGCGTGAAGTTCCACACGCGATTGGGCTGCGTGCGGGTATTTCAGGGGTGCGCGTGAAGTTCCACACGCGATTGGCCTGGGCGTGTGTATTTCAGGGGTGCGCGAGAAGCTTCTAACACGCGATTGGCCTGGGCGCGTGTATTTCAGGGGTGCGCGAGAAGCTTCTAACACGCGATTGGCCTGGGCGCGTGTATTTCAGGGGTGCGCGAGAAGCTTCTTACACGCGATCGGGCCTGGGGGAGCGTGTATTTCAGGGGTGCGCTTGAAGTTCCACATGCGATCGGGGCTGGCGGAGCGGGGTACGTGTATTCCAGGGGCTCGCGGGTGTTTACACACGCGATCGGGCCTGGGGAAGCGTGTGGGTGTATTTCAGGGGTGCGCATGAAGTTCCACACGCGATTGGGCTGCGTGCGGGTATTTCAGGGGCTCGCGGGTGTTTTCACACGCGATCGGGCCTGGGGGAGCGGGGTACGTGTATTCCAGGGGCTCGCGGGTGTTTACAAATGCGATCGGGCCTGGGGGAGCGTGTGTGTGTATTTCAGGGGTGCGCGAGAAGTTTCTCACACGCGATTGGCCTGGGCGCGTGTATTTCAGGGGCTCGCGGGTGTTTTCACATGCGATCGGGCCTGGGGGAGCGTGTGCAGGTATTTCAGGGGTGCGCGTGAAGTTCCACACGCGATTGGGCTGCGTGCGGGTATTTCAGGGGCTCGCGGGTGTTTTCACACGCGATCGGGCCTGGGGGAGCGTGTGCGTGTATTCCAGGGGTTCGCGTGAAATTTTTCACGCGATCGGGCCTCGGGGGGAGCGGGGTACCACTCACCGTCTGCCTTGCGTGTAGAAGAACGCGTAGCCAACACCCGCTGTGAAGTAATAGCGTGTGAACCCCAACGCCTGCAAGACACACGCACCGCACCCCACGAAAAGCAACGCCCGTGCGCGATACGTCACAGACACGCATACGTGCTAAGGGCCTTTGGTCCAATGGAATCGCGTATGCGTGCTGACGTGATTACGCGCTAAGGGCCTTTCCTCGATTCACACGCTGACGTGCAGAATTTTCACGTGCCAAAATCACTCCGTATCAAGCTGGCCACGGGTAAGCACACGGAAGACCACGCTCCTGCCCAGAAGGCCGAACTACTGCCCCCCAGAGCCCCGAGCACGCTCCCACCTGCCATCTGCTGCTGTCTGACTGCCTGCTGCCCACGTGCCCTGCAATTTGCTGCCTGCACATCAGCCAGGGGTGCTGTTGCTGTGACCACCCTTGCTGGAACCGAAGACTCCCGACTGGGATTCCATCGCTCCACAGCCCAGCCCCAGGACCCAGTTGCCCACCCACTCCTGCCTCTGGGGTTGTCATGTCGGGGCAAACACCATCTGAGACCAGTGACAACCCCCGGCCAGAGAGGCAGAGGGGCACCAGCTTCAGTGCCACCGAAGTTGGTGTCCTGGTGGAGCAAGTCCTGGGGCAGTATGATGCCCTCTTCGGAAGTTACCACGCCGACAAGGAAGGACGGACTCGGATCTGGACTGACATCGTGACTGCCATCAACGCCGAGGGGGTTGCAGTCCGCGACTTACAACATGTCAAGAAGCGCTGGGAGGACTTCAGGTCCAGGACCCTGAACAAGGCCCGGCGCCTCCTGAAGGCAGCGGATGCCAAGGGGCGCCGGGGCCACTTGTCAGAAGAACAGATGAGGGTCCTGGAACGCATATCCCCAGCGCTCCACGTCCAGGTCCTTGAGAGGCAGACCCGTCTGGAGTCGAGCGGTGAGTGTACATGCATCCTGATTGTGAGCAGTGCGTGTGGTGATTATTCAGTAGTGTGCAGGTTGCACATCTGTTTGTATGGGGTCGAGTATGGGTGGGGGTGTACAGGGCCGTGGGGCTGACACATGCAAGGGCTGGAATGTGTGAGACATGGATGGTGCTTGTGTGTGTAGGCTTGCATGCCAAATGCAGTTGTGTGGGCACACAAGTTTGGATGAATGTGTATGTAAGTAGACATGTCCGTGATGCCACGCATGTATGTTGGTTTTGGCTGCATGTATCAGCACTGTGTACATGTGCATGTGTGTGTATTTGACAAGGGTGCAACAGTGATGCAACATGGATGCATGTGACAGCGGTATGTGGAAGCCTGATTGGCAGATGTGACATGGATGCCCGTCTGAACACTGCGACACTTGGCAGAGGTGTACACATGCATGCAAGTGTGGTGGTGTGAGTACATGTGTGGTGCACTTCCTGTGTTGCATGTGATGTCTGGCTCACCTTTGGCTGATCATGCTGTTGTATGTGTATGGATGGTGGTGGCAGTTGCGATATGGCTATTGTATGGCTCATGTGTGCGAGTTGTAATGACATGTGTGTTGGGGATTGTGATGACATGTCTGAGGTTTGCCATTGCCACTCATGTACAACTGTCATGTGTGTATGTGTCCATTGTACAGTGCCCTGATGCCTGTGTTATGTTTCTCCCTGTCTGCACCGTCAACTGATGAAGAGGGCGGAGAAGGTGCTGTGGAGCACAGCGGCGGGGATCCCACCGCCAGCCGGAGACGCAAGGCCCGGCTCCCCTCCCATGTTGTGATCTCGTCGGGGAGTGAGGAGTCCGGTGCCGCATCCCAGGCCGCAGCTGCCGGGGGGAGGTCCAAGAGGCGGAGGTTGGAGTTGGACTCCTCGGCAGCAGAAGGGGCAGCTGGGACCCCACAGGGCCCAACAGGGGAAGATGGCACGGAGTCATCCAGGTTGGTGGGGGGTTTGGTGGAGGAGGAGGCCGTGCAAGCACCAGAGACGGGGTCTGGAGGTGGGGATGCCACTGGTGCTAGTGGTGCAGTGCAGGACCAGGGACAGGAGGCAGCACAGGCCGCCGAGGAGGAGCCTGTGTGCAATCCTGTCCCTGCATCATCTTGCACCAGCAGGGATGCCTACGTCCAGACCCGTTTTCAGGCAGGGGATGAGCTCACGTCAACTGGCCTTCCTCTGCCTGCGGACGTGGCTATCTGGGTCCTGGCTGAGCCTGTCCTGGCTGGTGTGGCGTTGCGTCAACGGGCCATGCGAGGTGACCTGCAGTCTTTTCATGAAGAGACTGCACGTCATCTCGAATGGCTCGTTGACCACGTCAGCCTGCTGGGACAGGTCACCCAGGCCGGATTCCTCCGTCTGATGGGGCTTGCTACGACCCCCTCCTCAACTGGACCCCCTACGCGCCAGTCGTCCTCTGTGCCATCTTCCCACCCATCAGTCACCTCGATGCCCTGTGGAGCTGCCTCTGACGGTGCGGCCAGGCTGGTGGAGGTAGTCGGACGCATCTACGACTGCACCCCAGCCGGCGGAGGATGTGCAGGCAGCAGGAGGCAGTGCACGGGCAGAGGCTCAGCAGCAGCAGCAACGTGGTGGGAGCCATGAAGGCTCGGGGCCTTCAACATCGGAGGGGCAGGCATCGGCCGGAGGGCAGGAGGACCCAGGACAGAGAGTGTCTTCCGTGTGGCAGCGGTTGGGCCACGCCATAGATGCGGAGAGGCAGCGGGCGGAAGAGGCACGGCTCACAATGGTCAGGGCGGAGAACTCCATGCGGAGGGTCCTGAGGCGGGCCGAGTGCGTCGAGGCAATCCGCAGGGGTTTGGAGGTGGAGACGTCGACAGCCCTGCGGACCCTCGGGGACATGGAGGAGGACCGCCTCCGGGACATAGAGGAGGAGTTCAATGATGCCCTGGCCCGGGACATCCACAAGTGAGCCGCGAAACTAGCCCGCTGCCCTTGTACATAGTTATGTAGGTAGTGTTAGGTTTCATTTTTGTTTTGATTTTATTTGGACCTTTCGGACATTGGCCACATTTTTGTATATAGTTTATTTTATTAGTTAGTGTAGTTAGATAGGTTTCCTTTCTTTTGTTGGGATAATGGACCCTGGCTTGTTCCCATGTACATAGTTCACTGTTGGATTGTATTTTTTTTTCACTTTTTAACCATGGAGCAATGGCTTTCTTTTTTATTTCCCATTGGAATTTGCTTTGTGGACATTGACTTTGGACAACATTACTTTGGAATTTTATTTTTGGTTTTGCTTTTTTTCACGGACATGCTTCTTTTAATTTTTGTACATTCAAATTTCTGTTTCTTCATTTTTTATTCTATTTATGTTTCCTTTAATACATATTTTTTTTGGTGAACTTCAATGTGTGGTATCTCATTGGTTTCATGCATTTCATGATATGTGTTTTGAGATTCACTGACACCCATTGGGTGTATGTGAGGGAGATGTGTTTGTTTCGGAACTTGCAATTGGTGTTCTGTGATGTAATTGCAAATTATGAGTGGGTGGATGCAATACTCGGGTGGGTGTTTTGCATTTGGAGGCTGACCATAGGGACCAGGGATCTAGATTGTGATGACATGTTGGCTGGGGAACATGAGTTGCACATGGGTGAGGGCCTGCTGGCAGGTGCCCCACAGTGCTGGGGGGTGGGGGTGCTGGGGACCATGAGTTGGACATGGGTGGGGGCCTGGTGGTGGGTGCCCCACAGTGCTAGGGGGTTGGGGTGGTGGGAGACATGGGTGGGGGCCTGGTGGCAGGTGCCCCACAGTGCTTGGGGGTGGGGGTGGTGGGGAACATGAGTTGGACATGGGTGGGGCCTGCTGGCAGGTGCCCCACAGTGCTGGGGGGTGGGGGTGCTGGGGAACATGAGTTGGACATGGGTGGGGGCCTGGTGGTGGGTGCCCCACAGTGCTGGGGGGTGGGGGTGGTGGGGGAGACATGGGTGGGGGCCTGGTGGCAGGTGCCCCACAGTGCTGGGGGGTGGGGGTGGTGGGGAACATGAGTTGGACATGGGTGGGGGCCTGCTGGCAGGTGCCCCACAGTGCTGGTGAACTTCAATGTGTGGTATCTCATTGGTTTCATGCATTTCATGATATGTGTTTTGAGATTCACTGACACCCATTGGGTGTATGTGAGGGAGATGTGTTTGTTTCGGAACTTGCAATTGGTGTTCTGTGATGTAATTGCAAATTATGAGTGGGTGGATGCAATACTCGGGTGGGTGTTTTGCATTTGGAGGCTGACCATAGGGACCAGGGATCTAGATTGTGATGACATGTTGGCTGGGGAACATGAGTTGCACATGGGTGAGGGCCTGCTGGCAGGTGCCCCACAGTGCTGGGGGGTGGGGGTGCTGGGGAACATGAGTTGGACATGGGTGGGGGCCTGGTGGTGGGTGCCCCACAGTGCTAGGGGGTTGGGGTGGTGGGAGACATGGGTGGGGGCCTGGTGGCAGGTGCCCCACAGTGCTGGGGGGTGGGGGTGGTGGGGAACATGAGTTGGACATGGGTGGGGGCCTGCTGGCAGGTGCCCCACAGTGCTGGGGGGTGGGGGTGCTGGGGAACATGAGTTGGACATGGGTGGGGGCCTGGTGGTGGGTGCCCCACAGTGCTGGGGGTGGTGGGGGAGACATGGGTGGGGGCCTGGTGGCAGGTGCCCCACAGTGCTGGGGGGTGGGGGTGGTGGGGAACATGAGTTGGACATGGGTGGGGGCCTGCTGGCAGGTGCCCCACAGTGCTGGGGGGTGGGGGTGCTGGGGAACATGAGTTGGACATGGGTCGGGGCTTGGTGGTGGGTGCCCCACAGTGCTGGGGGGTGGGGGTGGTGGGAGACATGGGTGGGGGCCTGGTGGCAGGTGCCCCACAGTGCTGGGGGGTGGGGGTGGTGGGGAACATGAGTTGGACATGGGTGGGGGCCTGCTGGTAGGTGCCCCACAGTGCTGGGGGGTGGGGGTGGTGGGGAACATGAGTTGGACATGGGTGGGGGCCTGCTGGCAGGTGCCCCGCAATTCTGGGGGTGGGGGTGCAAGGGGACATGAGTTGGTGATCATTAGTGCAAGGAGACATGTGCCTTTGCTGGGGGGCATGCCCATGTTGGGTGGGCTGCCTGCGGGACATGACCAGGGATGCAGGGTAGTCCCCTGTGGTGTGGGCTGCCTGCAGGGGCCGTGGAGGGTGTACAGGGAACACCTGGGAGGACCCACACTGGCAAATCACATGTAGGACTCCCCGGCACCCCTGCAATACACGTACCCTGCTGAAATCACGTGTAAAACTTTCCGCGCACCCCTGGTATACATGCACACGCTCCCCCAGGTCAGATCGCGTGTAAAACCACCCGCGAGCCCCTGAAATACACGCGCCCAGGCCAATCGCGTGTGGAACTTCTCACGCACCCCTGAAATACACGCACACGCTCCCCCAGGCCCGATCGCGTGTGAAACCACCCGCGAGCCCCTGTAATACACGCGCCCAGGCCAATCGCATGTGGAACTTCCCGCGAGCCCCTGTAATACACGCGCCCAGGCCAATCGCGTGTGGAACTTCCCGCGCACCCCTGAAATATACACGCCCAGGGCAATCGCGTGTGAAACTTCCCGCGCACCCCTGAAATACACGCGCCCAGGCCAATCGCGTGTGGAACTTCCCGCGCACCCCTGAAATACACACGCCCAGGGCAATCACGTGTGGAACTTCCCGCGCACCCCTGAAATACACGCACCCAGGCCATTCGCGTGTAGAACTTCCCGCGCACCCCTGGTATACACGCACACGCTCTCCCAGGCCAGATCGCGTGTAAAACCACCCGCGAGCCCCTGTAATACACGCGCCCAGGCCAATCGCGTGTGGAACTTCTCACGCACCCCTGAAATGCACGCACCCAGGCCATTCGCGTGTGGAACTTCCCGGGCACCCCTGAAATACACGCACCCAGGCCAATCGCGTGTGGAACTTCCCACGCACCCCTGAAATACACACGCCCAAGGCAATCGCGTGTGGAACTTCCTGCGCACCCCTGAAATACACGCACCCAGGCCATTCGCGTGTAGAACTTCTCACGCACCCCTGGAATACACGCACCCAGGCCATTCGCGTGTAGGACTTCTCGCGCACCCCTGGAATACATGCACCCAGTTCATTCGCGTGTAGGACTTCTCGCGCACCCCTGGAATACACGCACCCAGGCCATTCGCGTGTAGGACTTCTCGCGCACCCCTGAAATACACGCACACGCTCCCACTGGCCCGATCACGTGTGAATCTTCTCGCGCACGCGTGTTCTCGACACCCGTAATACGCGTTCCCCGCTTTTGCCAGTCCGGTAAACTGGTACAGTGTTGGCGCAGCCCTTTGCGATGGTTTTGCGATCTTGATGGCTTTTCCTTGCGCAAGGGCGTTCTTGGGGGCATAACTGTCGCTGCTGCAGGGTCGCTGCGCCACTCTGCGCCACGTCTGCTTTTGGAGGCGAGAATCCATGAATACGCTGTGCGCGGGAATTGGTTTTATCGCACGCGGCTGGCGCAGACATTCGCACTGGCACGCTGTGCGCCAGCCGCGTGCAACACTTTTGAGGCGAATTACATGAATCGGCCACTTAATTTGCAGGGAAAGTACCACATCCATCTAAATCTATTTGAAGTATTTCAAAGATAATATAATAAGTAGATGGAGTAGTAAATAAAAATAAGAATAAATCGAAATAGAAACAGTGTTATGAAAATGGCAAAGCTCACACTTAAATAAAAATATTACACGAACACATTATTTTGTAAATGACAAGTTTTATAAAAAATTACCACATTTAAAAGAAAGTACATGTCCGTGTGTATTGTCATAGTAACAAATCTATGAGTTTAAAATGTGGTTAATATCCCAATAAAGCTGTTACGTATACTACATAATCACATTTATAGAAAAGAAATGAAGATTAGAAAGTAAACATGTATTTATAGACAGAGCAACTGTATTGCTAATATTTGTAGTCATTTCGTTTGAAAATGATGTAATTAGTGACTCCATCAGTGAAGTCATATGCAATGCAATCATTGTGACCATAGGATGTGCAACAGGGAGTGCAAAGTCAAGGTAGACTTCCTTGAAAAGCGAGTGCTGAATTTTTGAGGTTTTGCTGCATTTAATCTGATCACCTTAACTCTCTCGTAACCAAGGTTTGTTCACTGAATTTCAAAAAGATTTTGCAGTGTTTAATAAACGGATGTTACGGTTGCAAGCCAAAATAACGCCCTGCAACCATATCTCGCACCCCCACCATGCACTGCTCAGGCAAACACCCAGGACATCACCGATGACATCACAAATGGCCTCATCATCATCCATCACTACCGCTGACCCTGTAATATGTATACATATGGCATCCTCTGCAATCCACCAAATCACAAATGGGCAAACACTCACGCAAATAATCATCTGTCTGTTAATCAATACCTTCACAAAGTGCAGTGATTTACGAAAAAGGGTCATCATAGTTGCGGACCTGCAGAAAAGCAGTCATGTATTGATTCATGTCACATCACATTTCACTTCTACTTGCAGTTTAATCATGGTCAGATAAAACACGTTAGATGAATTAATATTAAAGTGATTGCTTAATGAAACAAAACTGTTGAAATTCAGCAAGTGGTAGAATCTATAACTTCTTAACTAGGAGGAGTCCTGTTGCGCAGCCCACAAACACACTGATGACAATACAG
Organism: Ambystoma mexicanum; assembly: GCF_040938575.1. Taxonomy (NCBI): domain Eukaryota; kingdom Metazoa; phylum Chordata; class Amphibia; order Caudata; family Ambystomatidae; genus Ambystoma; species Ambystoma mexicanum. Next base: position 408,908,966 of record NC_090923.1, on the reverse strand, counting down.
AAGACATCACTTTTGACATCACTTATTAAATCATCAATGACATCACTGAAAACTAGAGCATACTAATGACAGCAATGCTGTCAGGCCCTGCCACAAAACTTAAAGTAACCACTGGACGTGGCATGTCCTGGAGCTCTCCCCATCCCACTCCCCACACTACCACAGGGCTCCCTCACCCACTCCAAATACAAACCTGGGCTACGCTGTCAGGTGTATTGACCCACGTTTGAGTCATTAAGCTGCAACATTTGGTGCTGTGGGCTTAGAAAATCCAAGATGGCCAAAAAGCCCACATGTGCGCCAGAATCCAGGAGAACCGCGCAGTTTGTGTGCACACCAAAATGGTCGCCTAACCTTCCACCCACCAGTGCGAGCGTGATGGGCCAGGGGTGCAATGAGTGGAATGTGTGCCAAAGGAAAAACAGCAGTGCCTGTTAGCTTAAAAAGACATTTGAAATCACCTTGGTTTCTCTGAATGCAAGCTCAAAATGCAAGCTTTCAAAGATTGCAGGATATTCAAAAATCTCACTGAACACAAGCAGACATTTGGCAGAATGAAGTTTTGTGTGCATACAAAATCTGGAAAGTAAAATAGCCCAAAACAATGTTCATAACAAAAATGGCTGAGCTGTGGAGGTCAGCAGCTTAAGTTAAACTGAACTGAAAACCACTAAAATCGAAATGTTTAAATTAAATGAGGGACCTACTTTTGAGTGTCACATAGTTTGTAACTATTGAAATGTCATAGTTTTTAACTTAGAATCAGCATTCTAGCTGCATGTGTAAAAATTGACAGTTTGATTTGAATGTAGAAAACTGGGAACAAAAAGTGACATTTAGCTGAAACCTGGCTTAATGAAACTGGATTCTGCCTGACAACTACCCCCGACAGGAGTTGAAACTGGATCAACAGCTGTGTTCCCAGGCCTGGCTGCATTCTGCTGCACCCACAAAAAGGAGGTGACACCTCTCTGATTGAATTACCTGGGAACTGCAGGAAACTGAACAATGGACTCAGGCAAATGTTATATTGGGGGGCCGTAAAGTGGCTTCCTCTTGGGAGAAGTGGGAGGAGAAGTGCCTCTGAGAGCCAGCTGAGCTTGGGGGAAGTGGATAAAGCAGTTCTTCCACCATGTGATGTGGGAAGCCACACCCCTTTTTGACCAGGGCATAAGTTAAAAAGATAGATAACTCATAGTGCAGACTGGTCAAAATTATATAAGTAATATCATTATTCTTGTGATTTGTCTGTGCACGTTTTAAGAGGTGTTAGGACCCTGTGGTGTCTGCTGGGGGGTTGCTAGCGGAAAATAGGGTCTTACTCCAAATGTCTGCATGTTAAAAATCTGACACTTCATCAATTAATGTCCATACTCCTTGCGCACATGTGTGTAATTTTTGGTAAATGTCCGATATTGGTAAACCAGTCAAAAAGCGCAAAATGTTGTCATTTTTGAATGCAAGCCCCCAGGAAGATCAGAGGCGGACAAGCATGGACCATAAGGAATATATAATGTGTACATGTAATTTCAACAAATTGTGTATCTGGGAACTATGTATTTGAATCAAATATAGATTTGTGGGCAAATTGACCAGGGGAGGATCCTCTGACCCATAAACAGACCTCATCATGATGACAATCCATTTCCTTCCCCCAATCATGGGAGAGGGGAGAATTGGGCCAATGACAAGTAGAGAGGGGCAGGCTCAGTTATGCCACGCAGACACCCACTTCCAAAACACATAAAAAGAGACTACTGGGACAGGTAGAGACATTCAATTCCATTTTCTGCAGGACGCTCTGCCGGGAGACTGCAGACTTCACATACTTCAATCTCCAAAGACCAGAACTTTACTTCAGAACTTAAAGCCAGGGCCTAAACCCACAAACTGAGAACTCTTCTCAGCAGGCCTCAGCATCCTTAAAATCATCTGCAAACTATTCCACAGCCGGGCAAGCTGTTTGAATTCTATGCCAAGAACTTTTGCCGGAAACGCAGACCAGACCCAGACCGCTGTGAGCAGAACCAGAGATCCGGATCGCTGTGAGCAGAACCGGTGCCTGATTGACCCGCCGAGCAGAGAGAACCGCCGCTGGACGTGTTGACCAGACCCGTGACGAGGCCTATTTCAAATTTATATTGTGAGTACCTAGCAGAACTGTGCAGAACCAATCCAAACTATTTTAACCTAAGTAGAACTGCCTCCTAGTAATCCTGTCATCTGTCATTCTAAATCTGCGAGCTGTCATCTGTCATTCTAAAGCTGCAAACTGTCACCTGTCATTTTGAGTTTTACTTTAAATCCGAAAATCTACCTTTATTAAATCGTCCGTATCTCTGGAACCGTTTGTCCTAGGAACGAGATTTAACTTTCCTTTGTTTACCGCAATCGCGATTTACGCACTCGCAAAATTTACCACTTGTCAAAATAGCAGCTCCATTCTTTCCTTTGTTAAAATCCGTTTGCAACCTGGTAATAACTCATAGAGCACTGCTAAAGTGAGCCTGAACTAATATTAACAAGCATCTCTCACTCACCCTGAATCTCTAGAGGGAATTAAAATCAGTTAGCACATTCTCCCATCCATTGCCATCACATTTAAAAGCATTTTGGGCCTGTGTTTCAAACTTCTACCTGTTTCCTCTAAGCTTGCTGGGGCGGAACTGAGTTCCGTATTGTATTTGATTGTATTCCTGAAGACTGTGTGTGTTACTTCCATCTCCTTGCATTGCATATAGGGGCGGGGGGGGGAGTGAATTGCCACCAGGGGAAAAGTGAACATATTATCTCTTGTGAAACCATATCAGTTTATTTTCTGTTCTGCATTTATTCCACCTTGCATTTCCTTGAAACCATAAAGCATTTCAGCTACCTCATCCTCTATACTACTCCTAAGTAATCAAGTGTACCACTGTACATTACCCATTGTGGATCCACATCATATGTATAAGTGTACTATCAGATATTAATTTGTTATAAAAGTGTGACACATATATATTGTTTAATTTTTCAAATAAACCTTTTAATTTGCAAAACAAACCTACTTCTTGGCTCAGGGGGGTCAGGGGGATTCTAAGAGGGGGTGTTATACAAGGGTTGTCATCCAGAGTACTGAACTGGACATAAAAATACATCAATAAGGGTTTTCCTCAGCATCCCAGACTAGGCATTGATTTAGCTGTAGGGTTGATTGAATATTGCTTACAACGCCCAGCCCCCTCCACATGGTCAGGTCCCCCCAATCCCCACACAGTCTCAGGGCTCGACCCCACGCTCCAAAAACAATCCATGGGCTACTCCCAACACGCCCACATGATTAGGTCTCTCCCCGCTCAGTTCTAGAGCTTCCCCTGCCCACTACCCACACAATCGCAGGGCTGCCCCCTTACCTTGTGTAGAACCAGTATTGTTGCCTGGCCCGTTCCATTCGTTTGCCTGAAAAGAAGCACACTTGGAAGGGCACACTCTGGAATTGGACAGAGAGCGTGCTTTCAGTGTGTTTATTTCCTGGGTCAGCGCATCCCATCCCATGCAATGCCTGGTTCTTTTCACTTTATTTTGTTTCATTTAAGTTTGAGGGGCTTTGCCCACCAATATGAAGACCTTTGTTGTGTTGTCATCAGTGATACCATCTGTGATGCCATCATTGTGCTCTAATTTCAATGATGTCATTAATGAGTTAATAAGTGATTTCATAATTGGTCTATTTGATAATGCCACATGTAATATCATGAGTGTGCTCTTGGGTGTCACACCGGGGGCTCTGAATTAAGATAGCTTTGCTTTCCACACTTTTCTGCACTAAGCCATCACGTTAACGTCACTTCAACTAACGTTACTTGCCTGAATGTCAAGGGAATTTTTTGCATAGAACTGTTTCAACTCAACTATCGCTTAGCTAAAGTCTTTTCACCGAAGTTCAATGGGTTTTTGTTAAGCTATCTCTAACACCACCTGTAATAACAAAGCTTACTCTTTGCATTACATCACACATGTTATATTCAGTATTATCTGCATGGTTTTAAGCTACAGAATATAGGATTGATTTCCCATTAAGGCTCTGTGGCCAATGGCAATTTTGCAATAAAGAGGAACCAGGACAAGAATGCTAGTAATATTTGGTATATTTTATGTAAGGGTGTACAAGTGACCTGGTTCCGGAACTGAATAACTGGTATGCATCTACTCCCTTACAGATCAGCATCCTCCTGGTGAACCAGAGAAACCTGTCATACTCCTTACAGCTCAATGCGTGTGTCATACAAAACCTGAGGAGATAAATAATAACATCAGCCAGAGTTATGTAGTGGAGGGGGGTGGAGTTGAGTCTACCCATTGAGAGAGAGTATAAAACCCCTTTACCTGCATAAAAGGAAAATACAAATGTCCATGTCCCTTGACAGCTGTAGGAACACCCCCAAGATGCTCACACCAGAGAAAATACTACTCACTAGGGAAAAAGGCCCAATACACATTTTGCAAGGATAACAAGTTGTATTTCCATACAAAAGGAAATAGCGCCAACAAAGTACTCCACTGCCATGGAACTTTCTGCCAACACCTGCATGAACAACACTTTAAGACGGTACATTGCATCATCGGCGATGCCATCACATACAGTAAAGACCCGCGCTGCTGGTTGGTGAGATCCTACACATAGGTCACCTGCTCCATAGAGGTTGCCAGGCCATTGGTCCCAGCTCTGCAGGTCCATCTTCTTCCCCGTGGGTGATGTTGCAGTCATCATTGGTGAGCCGAAGATCAACTAAAAATAATATCACTAACTAAGAGAAACACATCTATATTTCTGTAACAGGGTACCTGGCACGAACAGACAGGGGCCCGGGGGAAAGCCGAGGTCATAGAAACTCACACACTTCACTCAGACAGGCTGGCATTCCTCCTAGGTCTCCCACCCTCGTTCTGGGCTATAATGCCATCCCTGCCCACACCTCGCAGCACAGATCATATGACCTAAAAATGAAGGCAGGAAGGCCCTGCTTTCTGTTGTCTTGATGGACGGGGTCCAGCAGGATTATGGTCGGAGGTCTGGTGGTTATCTGGTAAACTGGAATTCAGGGGTCCTAAAGCCACGGGTATGGGTGCTATAATTAAGGATTTTGGGCTAGTGGGGGTTGATGGCCGGTGCCCTCCTTCTCATGGGATTGTGCGGTTCACAGGCATTCAGCCCTACTCCCGTGGCCTTGCAGGGCACATTCTTACCAGGGCGCAAAGGTTGGCAACATTTTAGGACAATTAAGGGTTTTATGGATCTGTGTAGCTCTGACCTTTCTCATCAGTGTTTGGGGTACAACCTATTGCTCATGTTTGCGGCCTAGGTCTGGGATGCTGACTGCTGTGCCACGTTTGAGCTTTGTGCCCCTAGTATCTAAGATGGCTGCTATTCCTGCATGTACACTACGCCTACAAAAATGTACAATAATATGATTGTGCAGATGCCTGTAAGGGCATCCCCTCCCCACTGGTCTCTTACATTACCGATAACAGCTTTTGCCTCTTTCTGAAGCACCTGGGGGTGTGGGAAGATCATGTCCCCTTCCCAACACTGTAAATTACACAAATCAGCAGTATAAATTACACCAGATGACTTTATTTTAGCCCGTTGAAAGGATAGCTTTTATATAAAAAGTATGAGCATACATAAAAGTCAGATGGTACCAACTGCACAGAATGATACCTAATTATCTATAGGTGCTTTACATATTTCAGAAGAATGGACCTGGTAACAGATGGCAGTTGGATACATAAGAAAATATAAGTATGTTACATGTGCAGGGAAGTCATTGTATCACAAGTATGACACTGAAACAATGGATACAATTTGACAACCTTTACTGAAAATGTTGGTGTCGGGGAAACTTCTATTTTGCCCTATAACTAAGATGGCAGTAGTCTTGACCATCAAACGATAAACTGCACAGTCGTAGTGGAGTCCATCAAATCAAAATGGCCTATGCTGACAAAACCTAATGCCTGCCCTATCTCTTGTAAAAAAAAGTGTTAAAAGGAGAAATATATGCAAAGGAAAAATCAGTGTTCTAAAGAATAAAGGTAGTTGAACCAGCTCTTGAACCAGGATGACACACTCTGGCTTGGTTTCTAACACTCTAAGCAGTTCCAAACCATGGATTGAGGCCTGCCTGACCATCCAAGTTAAAGTCTCTTTCTTGACTTTCAAAATCGCATTCCCAACATAAAGGTCCCCCTCTGCTGGGCTCAGACCTTACAGCACATGGTTCAGGTGGGTCCCTCTCTATCAGACTCAGACCTCTCACATCACAGTTCATTACAAACTTGCTGGGGCTCCCTTCCCAAGCTTATTGTACTTCGGGTCTCCCTCAATCAGGCTTGGACCCCTTTCAGATGTCAAAGACTTTCGAATGTGCTTGGCTCTCTTTATAGACTGCTACAGAACTACTTTGACTCAATGCTAAAGTTTTACTCTTGCTTAATTCACTTTGCTTTTTGTTTGTATTACAACTTAAAAAATGTACCTTTCACAGAGACATTTGAATGGGGAGCTTCCTTTCACCAGACCACTCTGTTACTTAGTATTGCTAATCCCCCAGATGCTTTTTATTTCAAAGTTCATTCACAGGTCTGCCTTTCTTTGCATCTCATCTCCACGCATGCAGCCTCCACTTGTGATATAATGTTGCCACTTCATTCGCTTTAACAAACACTATTTTCTCAGGTCGCTCGCCAACTCACCGGCTGTGCGTGCTTCTTTCTTGTTTTGCTATTTCCAATTTCGCGAGTCAAGATTAGTACCACAGGCTTGGCCTCGCCTCCCCAACTCTGACGTTCAACCGAGAGGGTCGGTGGCATACTTGAAACACAATGCAATCTTCACTTGTGGGATCTGGCCCTCTCGACATGTCTTTTGCAGACTGTTGTGGCCAATGACCTCCAGTAGGGAACCCTTGGGGTTTCGGCCCGCTACTCTCGTCCATGGGTCTGTTGCTCTGCTCCAGTAGGTGTGCCTTTGTCCTAGAAGTTCTGCTCGTACTTATGTTTTGCCTTGCTCAGAGTGTGTCGTTAGGTGTTGTCTTTTATTTGTGTGAAGAGAGCTAACTGGTATAACGTGTGTGCACTTAGTGTAAGGTGGCTGACTTTGCCTGAACTGATTAACAGGACATGTCTAGTACGATGTGAGTAAGTTGGGTTCGTTACCCTCAGTCACCCTCTTCCTCGGCCCAGTGTTTGTGTAAAAAGGGGCAGGGGGAGTTGGAACTTCAGAAACTCCTACAAAATAGGATACGTAGATGAACAAAAAGGGGGGAATTCCTCGTCTCACCGTCTGCTGTCTCACCCTCACTCCCCGAAGACCCCTCATCCAGGTGATCCTCCCACACTGGTCCACCTCCAGTAACTGGATCCAAAAGAGATGACTGTGTCTTGGCCACCTGGATGGCAAGTCCCAGAGGACAAGCGGGTGAGGCACCCTTTGGTTTCCCACACATACATTACAAATGACACTGGTAACAGATGCCAGTTGGATAAATAGATAAATATTTGTGCATTGCATACATTACAAATGACCCTGGTAAAAGATGCCTGTGGGATAAATAGTTAAATATGTGAACATTACATAAATTCCAAATGGCCCTGGTAACAGATGCCTATTGGATAAATAGTTAAAAATTAGGGTTTTAAATACATTACGAATGCTTAAGACCTGGTTGTGGGTTTACCAGTAAGTACTGGTGACAATATACATAATGCATAGTAAACATAACTGCCACCATTTTCACAGTTAACATTATGCTCCTTCACACAGACAAACTGGAACATCTATATCAGGAAAACGGCATAGGACAACTAAACGCTCATAGCCCCCCTCAAGCAATTTACCACTGATACGAATCTAACACATGAAAAGATATTCTTCCTATAATAACTGCTTAGTAGCTACCGTCTACCGCATCTACACACAAAAGACACTAATTACAATGACACCAGATATGACGTACCACTTCACATACAAGACCCTACCCAAACAGAAAGGCAAGGAGAACAAAATGCCAGTTATAAGAGTGACTGGGCACCCAATCAATACATGAAAACCAAATAAACACAGGCAACATAGTGGCCATCAACTCAGAGCAACCTACCCCCTATTAGGTGAACCTTGGACATAAGGACCTCAGTCCCAGTACAAGGCTGACACTCCTGACCTGGATGCATATGGGGCAGCACTAGATGGTGTCGCTCCCTCTTCCGCGAAGCCAGAGTAACCAGACCAGCACCGAACAGAAATCTTAGATACCGACACCTGCGAACGCAGAAACCTTGTTCAGTGAGGAAAAAAATCTCCTTAACACCAAGCACTCAGAAAAGAGAAAACACGCACTCCCTTAAACATACAGGGAAGAGTCAGTCCGCTTAACAATACTCAGTGTTCAAGATGCCAGATGCAAAAAATATGTTTCCCAGCAGATCCACCCAATTTAGAGCTTAAGGCTCTCTGTCTGACAGGAACAGAAATGGGGTTTTTGGTTTTTCTTTTTCTTTCATGTATTTTGTATTTACCTTTGTGACGCCTCACAACATAAGCACTGCCTCAAAGCTGGAAAGCATCCCTATGCATGCATATAAATAGAAAGGTATATATCCCTCAGGCCCGGTTTTAAACAGATGAAAACCACCTGCTGCCAAGCTGCCGTCCATTTTAGAGATTGGCACACACATATGCTGTGTCACGGGTGTTGCGAAACGCTACCAAAAAAAAAAACCTGGATAGTTCGGAGGCTCTATAGATCGCTACAGGGAAATAACGAGGCCAAGACGTGAATGAAACTGCACAGCGCAGTGCCAGGCTCATTACCTTGAGCAACTTTCTAAAACTGCACATAAACAACGAGCATACAATGACAGGAGTGCCCGTGTTTGTCTCCCATGAGGGAGCTTATTTCCTGTTTCTTTTATTATAATAGTTTTTCTTCTCTCTCTCCCCCTCTCCTCATAAGTTACCATAAACTTATAACAAGATAGAACAGGCCCGAAGTGGGCTAATTGACAATGGCATCAACCAACGACCCCAGTCATCACTTCCCTCTCCTACCTTAAACGGAAATTCCGGGATGGTGCCCAGAGCCCTAAAGCGACTCACTTTGTCACAGTGATAGAATTGTATTGTGTGCCCCTCCCAAGTGTTTTGCCCTTTTAAGATGGGAAGTATTATGTATGGCCCTCCCAATTGTATTTTCCTTTTAAGATGGGCCACAACTGTGTCATGGCCCGAGCTAATAAAAGGAGCGACTACAGGCACGTGAGACAGAACTGCTGCAGAGGCAACAAATGGAATGACTGAGGCCTGCACGCCCACACCGTGTGAGCATGGGCCTGCAGGCCATGGTGTTGTAGGGCCCTCTTGCCAGGACAGAGGCAAGGGTCAGCACGAGTTGGGTATGGTCCACCCAGCCCCTCCACAAGACTGGGTGTTCCCTGGCAACCCCCTGAGGCAGTGGGCTTCCAACTAAGGTTCTGATGTCCATAGCACCAATGGGCCCTGCTCGATGCCAATACAGGCCCCCATAACAAGCTGGGCTCCCCTACAATGCAGCCTGATGTACGTGCTAGCCCTCCTCACGTTGCTCATGCCATGCTTCTTCTGCTATATTCCCTGTGAGGGTATTCAATACACACGCCAAACAGGCCTCTTTGTCATGGGTAGGAACACACCAAGGGTCCCAGGACCCACTGATTGCGTTTCCTTTTGTGCTCTCTCTTCACCCAAGCTTGCAGGCTTTCCCATTCCCCAGGGCCATACCAATGTTGCTTCCAGAGGGGAAACAGCTGTCCGAGAATCAAACTTCTCCTCAGATGCAACCCAGGTACCCCGTACTGGCAAAAGGTACCACTGCCCTCCATTTTACAACTACTTGAACCAGATACATAAATATGCAGAAAAATGGATGAAATGAAACTTTATTTTCTAAATTAACACATGATGAATAGGAAATAAATCGTACCCCTATAGTAAAGCCCAAACATGAGCCAACATAAAAATGATGGCCTGGCCACGACAAATAAAACACATACTTAAAACCACATATTTATTCACGGACATAGCTTCATTTACAGGTATTCCCACTCATTGTTTTAGCGTAATTGTAGGTGGCACCATATAAGTTAAAACACTAACAAAATGACCCACATCTTACCAGGTACGTATGTACTGAAGTTTGAATGTAATCACACATTTCTTGAAGAGTTACATTTAGCATACATGTTTTAAAGCTTTTTTTTATCATCAACCTTGTTGTCACGTGAAAATCTGCAGCAGGTTTTGTTCACGAGAACACATAATTTCACTTTATTGTGAGAAAACACGCCATTCGCACAAACTATTTTCGTAAACACATCATTTGTGCTTGTGAGAAGGTAAAAATGCATTAAAAATATATTATCACTAGCTCCAAACAAACTTTAAAAATGCCTAAGTGCTACTCTTGTACTCTCTACACATCTACCCTGAAAGCAAACTATCTTAAGAGCCCTCCTAATATTTTATTCACAATCGTATTCCCTTGATTCACTTCCAAATGCAAATCATATTCTTGTGAGAACATCACCTTACTCGTGAAAAGACAGAAACTAATAAATATAACTATTAACAGTAGCTCATTATAAACACTAAAATTTCGCAATTGCTCCTCTCCCAGCCTCCCCACATCCAACCAGAAGACAAACACCCTCCTCACCCCTCCTAATATCGTTTGAAGCATGTTGTTATTTTTAGTTCTCACAAGAATACAGGCTAAAAGTGGACGCCTTGAATTGTGTAAAACAAATGGTGGCTTTTCATTTCTGAAAAGTCTCAGTTGATGCAATGCACAATAGGAGATCAATATTTTGGTGCAGAGGCACCAAGCTTCCCCCAAATTAAAAAAGAAATAGTGGAAGAATTTCAACCAAACCAACAAAAGGTACATTGTACCTCTTATGAACAACATTTGAAGCAAATCCATCAAGCAGTTTTGGCCGTGAAGACTGATGGAAAAAGTAAAAATAAAACATCACTTTTTCACCACTCTATAACTTTTAATCTGTTGGATGAAATTGCACAACACGTTCTTGGCAGGCTTTGGCTAGAAAATATCTTTGGAAAATGCCCTACGAGTTCCAAGTTCTTAGCAATTGAATTTTTGTAAAGGTAATGGATAGTAGGTTTTACTTTAAAGGGCGACTAGCATCTCCCTATAATATTTTCCATTAACAGGTTTATATAGAGAAACAGAACTATTCATCTTGTACAAAGACCAAACACTCTGAACCCTATGACCGCTATCCCATTTGTCTGGCATGCTGCTTATTGTGCTGTGAATTTCACAGAAGGATCTTCAACTGAAAATGAGACAGAAATAAGAAGCAGCAACAGCCATTGAATGCCACAGCCATGTTTTATTTTAAAAACAAAAATGCAGTGCTTTTTACAGCCCACACGGTAAAAAGCCAATGCCTTGCAAACAGGAGATATCTGAGGAGCTAACAACCCTCTGTCTTCTGCTAAAAGGTGAAATACATGTAAAGCCAAAGTGTTATTCAGCGGAAGGCAAACTAATGGATGGATTCAGGAGCTTTCATTCCGTGAACCAGAGAACTGCGCCGTATTGCCATTAGTACATAGCTTTTTTGTGCAAAGGCTCTGAGTACTGAGAATCTGTATTGCTAGCTAGTGGATTGCAACATGCCTATTCATCTCTACAAATATGTTGCCATGGACTCCTGACCATGTCCGCAATTCATTGTTTAATTAGCTCAGAAAAATGGCCACCGATATGCCGAGTACACAGCTAAGGCAAATAGAATGAACTCAAGTCTCAATCTTAAAAGCTAGACAACAAGCACTTAAGTGCCTAAATCTGTAGTGGTAATTAAGAGCATGTGAACAATTTAAAATTATGATTATTAATCAGAAATATTTAGGAGTGACTGTAATGTTTTACGGATTGAACTTCGACATATGCTACCAAATAAGAATATCTAAAAACATGTCAATAAACAGATCCAACGTGTGGGTGTCAAACAGGTTTGCAGTAGATTGAGCTGCAATTTGCACAAAACTCTAGACAAGCAATGGCAATAGTACACTTGCAAGAGACAACCGTTTTTTGTAGCAGCAATGTATACTAATGTTGGCTAGCTGGCAAAGGCATTAGTGGCCGGCTTACTATTGTGATAAGGGGAGAGAATAGGTGCAGTGTGCAGTACATAGAGGTTAATATTGGAGAAATCAATGCATATCTTTGTTGGCTGAGATGCGAGCCCCTTGCTCGGGATGAATTGGCGTGCATTAAGACAATCAGGGTTCCGCCCTAAACATGGCACGGAGTCAGCTCTGATCGACTTGAAAACTCAGATGGAGTCACTGAAGGACAATGGGAAGCTAGCTCTTCTCCTTCTCCTCGATCTCTCCGCGGCTTTTGATCTGATCAACCACCAAATACTCTTCCAGCATCTCAAATCCGCAGCACACTTCTCCGACTCTGCCAATGCCTGGATCCACTCATTCCTGAGCAATAGATCCATGAGGGTCTTCTCACCGCTGGCATCAGCGGATCCCTCCCATATTCACTGTGGCGTTCCTCAAGGCTTGTGTGTATCCCCTACGTTGTATAACGTATTCACCAAGCCCCTCTTCGATGTGCTTGACTATCTGGGTGTCTCCTACACTAACTACGCGGACGACACCCAGATACTCATCCCTATCACGGGAGACTACACAGCTGACACCAAAGCCCTTAACAATGTTTACTCGGTCATCCAAGCCTAGATGGCACAGCACGAACTTTGCCTTAACGATGATAAGACTGAGCTCTTACTTTTAGGATCAAATCATCGGCTCAACAAACTAGACCAAACCTACAAGTCCTTCATTATTGACGGCAATGACATTAAAGTCCCCAAAGATACGAAGACGCTAGGGGTCTATCTTGACTCCTCGCTTTCTCTGAACAGACAAATAAATGCAGTTAGGTCAGCTTTGGCCTATACCTGCAAACTTATTACTGCCTGTAGACCCTTCCTAAGCTCCACCAACTGTATCACACTCGCCAGAACTCTTGTTATGGCCAAAATCGACTACTGTAGTGCTCTCTACCTAGGGACCAGTCAGTCTAACCTTAATAAATTGCAAACTGTACAAAATAATGCCTTAAGGGCAGCCTTAAACATCCTCATATCTCCTCCGTCAGATCGGACTTACGCAGGCTCTCGGTAAAACAGAGAATTGCCCTGAAAACCCTAGCTTTGACTCACAAATGTCTGAGCAACAACGCCCCACCTTACCTGTCCACTCGCTTCTCACGCCACAGCTCCACTCGACCTACCAGAGCAGCCCAAACTCACAGCCTCATCGTGCCTAGATGCAAACTCCAAAAAGCTGGTGGGGTGAGCTTCCCCGTCCTGGCCTCCAAACTCTGGAACACCTAGCCCACACCTAACAGAATTGAACCATCATTCCACTCCTTCAAGAACAATGCTAAAACATGGCTGCTCTCCCAAGACTCATGAGACCTTGACACAGTCCAGACACCATGTGGGGTACAGGACTGAATATACATTTTCTCTCTGCTCTGTCCCTGTATTATACGCTGTTAATGGTACCCTTCGGTACATGTATATATGCTGTATATTTTTGTAACTCACTGTAACTACTGCTTTTTATTACATGTTTAAGAGTATGTACATGTATATATGCTGTATATTTTTGTAACTACAGCTTTTTGTAACATGTTTAAGAGTATGCGCCCGGTTGCCCCAGGACCTGGTTTTTTGCGCTTTATAAATAAAATAAAAACAAAATCAAATCAAAAGACCTTGCCCCCAGTGCTATGCCGCAGTATGGGTTCAAACAAATCACAAATGTTTAATTTGCACTAGAGAGTGATCTTTCTAGAACACATTTACCAGTACCCTTGTCTCCCAAATGAGGGCACTGGTATTTGCAGCGCATGCTCTCACATAGAATTTGGCAATGCTTAATTTGTCTGACTAGTTATAATTAATGATAACCATCATCAGTGTCCATTACCGGAACAGAAAAAGATCTATTTTTGTCAGAAGCCAGCATAGCCCTTTGCAGCTCTTCCAATATGAAGCCAATTGAACATCCTCTTTCTCCACGGCAAAGAGTATACTCCTTCCAGATACGAATCAAGCAAAGAAACGCAGGCAAGCAACTGGAAACACCATGCGCTTAATACAACGGAACTGAGTAGTCACAAATATTGTATTTTAATTAGCTGATATTCTTTGATACATGTAAGGTGAATAAAGCTTCTCCTCAGTGTGGGCCATTCTCCCACATTTGCATTCTTTAGAAATCAAGCTAGGGCAACTGAGCCTGTATTTTTTTAGCTACTTCCTTTGGAATAATGGCAACAAAAAGGAATAACCCACACACTAAACGCCGTGATGCATACTTACTATGTCTACTATATACTGAGGGGTAAGGGTGCTGCGTCTTTCATTCAATGGAGGATACAGGGAGGAACCCTGGATGCAATGAAAAGGTAAAATAAGTACTGGGTCTTAGGACTGTGTTTTCATTCCAAATATCGAGACAGAACGCATGGTCTCTACAGTAAACACTAAATGAATTACTATTAGCCAATACACTTCCATTTAGTAAAATCGGTGATCAATTTCTTTAACTTGTAATGACGGACTTTGGCATATCTTACTTGTACTGACTCTTCAGCCCGTGCTAGCATTGCATATTCAAGTGAAAAGCCCAACTTGTGGATCTCAAAATGTTGTTTCCAGGACTTCTGCTAGACTCGGGTAGATATGATTTTGCAGGGCTTGACACACGTTTTTAGTTTAGGAGGCAGAGTCGCTGTTCAAACAGCTTCTTCCATGTGTTGCACCTGGACAGGCAATAATGGTCCCCAGTCACTCTGTATCTAGGAGAACAACTAGTAGAGGTTACCCCAAAGCAAACGAGATGTCTCCTTTTTCCTCTGATTCATACAAGAGAAGAATGGCAAGAGACACTCACAGAGTTATGCAAACAACCCGACAGAAGACTCACTCGGTCACCTGGCGATGGCAGAATGCTAACGGCATACGGGGACATCAATTCACAAAAATGGCAGGGGTGGCGGAAGTGGCATCACCAACCTGATGACATCACTGGAACTGGCAATGCATGACCTTTTCCCCTGACAACACCACAAGAGGTGAGGCCATATGACCTTTTGCTTTGGCGACAACACAGGAATTACCATTACAAGAGTTAGAAAAAAATACAATAAGTGTATGATTAACAAATAGTACTAAAGCAGACAAAAGGATACTTTTGTTTTCAACCATATATTAACTATGGTGCTGAAGGCACCATAGTGAAGTCATGATAAACAGAGGGCACGCACACCCAGCAAAAATATCATCAGCGAAGGGCACAGCTTTCGTATGCCAGTACTGCCTCCTATGACTAGTGGCTGCCATCTTATATCTCCTAAAGCCTCACATACAATGAAAAGCAATAATATGCTGAATACTTCCTCACAAGACATATACCCTTATAGTGTCATCTTATTCCAGGATAAGTCTCAAACACCATGTATAGTCATCGTATGGAAGTTGCTGCCTCACAAGCCCAACTACTAGAATCTTATGCCAGGTAAAACCTGAATAGCCAGACACATGACTTAGCTTGGTTTTTGTATACTGTAAACTTAATTGAATCACTTTTGGTTCAGGGAATTAGGCCCTGCGAGGTAAACTGATTTGCCCACATGTAGGTCAAGTGGACAAGCCAGGACTTGGCCCAGTTTTATGGCCCCCAATTGACATTTCCTATCATCCCATCTGTAACGATATATTGGGAGACCATGCTTAAAATAGGGAGTTCTTGCCCCTCAATTAAGATGGCCAACAGTAAATCATATATTTTGGCTCAGCTAGCCCTATCTTTGACTCGTATAGAGCCACGTAGATCATGTCCCCTGTGCCAACAATGAGCCAAGAACCAGGCCGATGTACAGAGAAAATATATATTTATTTGAAGTATAGATTCAATTAATCTTGCACCAAACGGCTACACGAGCCACCTTTGTGGTACAAAAAAAGCTTCAATGCAAAACACTTTTCCTTTTGTTTCAGATGTAGGGAACACAGACAAACAGGTCAAAACTCTTGTCCCACAAACCCCATTTATGTCGAAATTAAAGGGTATCTTCGCACATTACTATAGTACGAATATTGTTTAATAAAGGTTACATTTAAAACAAATGCATAGTTTTGGATTTCAAACAATATCACATGCAGTACTGGTCCCTACACACTAGCAGTTTTGGAATCACACAGGCTTGTAAGAATACTTTTGATTTATAGAACCCGTGTTCCTTCTTCACCCCAAAGCAATACAAAATACTCCTATCAGGGTCAATCTTTCACTCTCAGGAAAGAGGATGCATTTTACATTGGAGAATTACACTTGGTTTCACTTTGCAAAGCACTTCTCTCTCCAGCATCAAAACCTAGGCATCAGTAATATGCATCATCCCTCTGTTTAAAGACCAGGTCTAGGGAGTGGGAACAGTTTAGGAATTTCATTTTGGGCCAAGGGAACCCCTTGGTTTAAAGGCAAGGGCTGGGAGTGGGGACAGTTAGTAATTTCGTTTTAGGCCAAGTGAACCCATTGCTGTAAAGGCAAAGTCTGGAACGGGGGACAGTTAGGAATTTCGTTTTGGCACAAATTACCCCTTGGTTTAAAGGCAGGGTCTAGGGAGTGGGGACAATTAGGAATTCCATGTTGGGCCAAGGGCACCCCTGTTCTTTAGGGTTTGACAGGACAAATAAATGTACCACAATTACTTTAAGTGACTATAACTTAACTTCCCGCTGGGAAAGAGGGCAGAGATTTCAAACTTCTCTGAGCTCCCCCTGCGTCAATCTATTTGGGAGTTAATTCAATTAATATTCAGTAAACTATGCTAAGGGTCTACACAGTTTGTCTCCCACCCACTATTAAGGGAAAATATTAAGGCAGGCAGATCCCTCACACACTCAGTTTCGGATGGATCAATCTACTTACATTGGACCTCTGCGTTTGCCACCCAGGGAAGATGTCACGGCTCCTCTTTATACAGCACAGGGGTCTGGTAGAACACCTCAATCAAAGAAAGTCACCTGCATCCATTCCTCATTTGGCTCTTCTTAATCATAGGGCCCAGTCAGTCTTTTAGACTTTCCCAGTTTCTGTCTCCCATGCAAGGTTAAGTCTCGTCAATTTGAGGCCTCTTCACTCAAGGTAATATCAGGTAGCTGTGTCAGTATACACGCAGATGGATTATAGGCAAGTCCCCTTAAAGATCTTTAGCAGCTCTCCCTACAAGATGGTTTTCCTCCCCTTCCCTATTGAGCAAGGGCTTTTTACCCTATAAGCCACACCATTAGAGGATTATCACCCCTTCCTTCTCCCAAGGACCAACCCCTCTCAGCCAGTAGGCCGGTGGAGTTCTATGATGGAAGTGATGTACAAAGGTACACCTGCTGTCATTTAAATTTGTTTACATGTCATCTTTTTCACTCAAAAAGTCCCTACATGGCAAGAATGAGCAATTTATCAATAAATGCCATATTACATACATATGGATTTGTGGAACTTATTTTCATTTTGGCAGGCTATTGCATGTGCGAACTATGGTTTTTCACCCTTTATGCAAAGATTATCATAGTTAGGAATGTGAACTTTCCTACCCAGATATCTAATTTAATGAGACATCAGCTCCCCAACCTCCATAGTCATAACATTTTTGGGGAAGCTAGAAGCACAATCTTGAGTCCACCAGGTTTCAGATCTATAGTGTGTATTTCTTTAAAGAGCTGCACCCATTCAGGGCTGGCCCTGTTGGTGATCTGGCAGCCATACATTCCTGTTATGTCCTCCCGCTAGAGCTTCAAAGAGATCTGACTTCCATATAAAGAGCCAAGTAGATCTGTAAAAGGGGATGTCACTTGAGAATTCTGCCCAGCAACCGACAGTCATGCCTGGGTCCATCTGGCCTGTGTATGCTTCATTTGCCAGAAAACACCCTTTTTAATTGTTGCATTCCTTTTCGATGTGCAGCCTTTATTTAGTTTAATGACTTGTATCTTGACGTCTTTAAAGTTGTGAAATGCCCACACGTCTGGGCATTGTATTTTCAGTACCCTGCTTTTCATGTAGAATCATACTTTCATTTTACCTTGGCCTTATCGACTACATGCAAGGCCCTTCTGCATCAGTGTCTTTCCCTTGCGTTGCACATCCAGTATTTTTAATATGGTAGTGGAAAATAACAGGCTGCACTTTCCTTTTGTCATTCACAATGTGCATTTTCCATTTTACAATGTTCTTTGTGTCACTTTCAGCAAGACACACATGCTACATTCACTAAGCCCTTTCACTGTTCTAAGGTTTTGGGGCTGGCATGTTAATTTTCAACTGTGCCCTTTTCCATCAGACCAATGTATTTCACATTAGAGGCCAAACCTGGCCTTTCAGTTTATGCCATTCTGGGGCCGTCATTAAACCCCACACATCTTTAATTCTACAATAACATACTAACATTTTTGCATTGTGTGCTTTTATGAGTAGACAGTTTTTCTTGCCTATTAAACAATATCGTTTTTTAAGCAGACCCACTATGTATACACATAGAACTACTCATTGTGACCTTGTATCCTCAATACAGAGGAATCGTAGAATACGTCTAGGGCTTATAGCAGATGAAGCTAAATATGCTACTCAAAACTGTGACCCAGCTGTGGTTACAGTCCATGATATACCGGACTCTCCCTCATTATATACTATACAGGAAAAAAACGCTAATTGTGTACCCCTCAAAGGTGAAACTAGTATACCACTACATAACTATGAAAAAAATGCTTTGCCAATACAACATATTTCAATACCATCCAACACAGATACCACTATTAAATGTGGTCTCCTGAACACACGCTCTATGGTGATGCACACGGTAGAGATTAGCGATAGTATTGTGGAAAATAATTTTGATCTCCTTATATTAACCGAGACCTGGCTCCATGATACAGCATTACATGCTATAGCTCTCGCTACACCTGAAGGCTATAAATGCTTACACTCTGATCGTAAATCAGGACGTGGTGGAGGAGTTGCAATGATTTTTAAAACCTCGCTTGATGTTTATGTATCCACACCTCCTCAATTGGACTTATGTGAAACAATCCAATTGAAACTAAATATGCACTCCTTGAGTATAATAATTATATATAGACCACCACGTGACACACCTCTCTTTGAAGAACAGTTAATGGCACTCATTGGAGGTCTGTGTAAAAACAATAGGGCGACAGTTAGGATGGGAGATTTTAACCTCTGGGCTAATAACCAGCAAGACCTCGAGGTACAATCTCTTTTAGAGACACTACTCTCCTTAGGTTTTTCACAAATTGTGGATAAACCAACCCATAAAGCAGGAAATAAGCTGGACTGGGTACTTACTAAGGATATGTCCATGGTCAGATCACTCTTTGATACACTTTGACATATCGTTAAAACTTGATAAGTCTCCTAATAAAATAAATCTCCCTAGCGAAATGCGCAATATAAAAAATGTCAGAGCCAAGGCCTTCCAAACAACTATCAAACCGCTTCTACCACCATTAGGTGGAAAATGGTCACTGGAAGAATTCACTGTTGCTTTTAGAAATGCTATGAATAATGCCTTTGACATTCTAGCACCTTCCCGCCCGGTCAAAAATAATAAAAAACGAAAAGGATATAAACATCGTTTTTCTCCTAAGTTAATTTCTGCAAAGAAAAACAAAAGAAAATATGAGCGCAATGTCGGAATCACCCATCGTCTATGACTCTAGCAGCCTATAAAGTAGCTGCTAAGGAATATAAGGACACTACACTAGAAGCTAAACAACTATTTCTTAATGAAAGAATTGAAAATGCTTCCATTAAATCCAAATAACTTTTTTCGGTTCTAAAGGAACTTAAAGGCCCTGCTATAGAACCTAGAATAAATATCAACAATGACTGGTGTCAAGATATACTTGAGAGTTTTTGTAAAAAAACGCAGCTTCACCAAGCTAACATCAAGGAAAAAATCATATCACAATCTTTAGTTGAAGACACCATGACCCCAACTTTGAGAGAACAGGATCAAGGGATAGAACCCTTCTTTTTTTTTTTTTTAACTTGTTTATTTGTAAAACAGCGCACAGGATAACAGAGCATTAACAATAGGAGCATCTCACAAGGCATATCAGATAACAATATCCCATCTCCCACCCCCAAGTTCCCGAAGGCAATGGTACGTGTCGCATTCGGCATGGGCCGGTGGCGAGTCCTCCCCCATCGTATGAAGGGCTCTGGCGATCAAGCGTGGTTTGAAAGTCAGGGCCGGGAAGTTGCGGTCATAGTCCAGGACCGGGGCCCAAATGTCAGAAAATCGGTAGAGCAGACCCGCTTCGGCTGCCTTGACCTTCTCTGCAATTAATATGTCCCATAGCTTGAGCCACCATAGAGTCAGTAGCGGTCCGTCCGGTGACTTCCAGGTGTGAGCCACCTTGATTTTGGTGGCCAGCAGGAGCTGAGATATCAGTGCTGCCCTCCTCCCCGTTCTTGGGTATAAGCCCGGGAGTGGGATTCCCAGGAGGACCTGCTCAGGCATCAAAGGGATTTCGATCTGGGTGATGTCTCGAATGGTGGCCAAACACTGGGTCCAGAATTCCTGCACTCTAGGGCAGGACCACCACATGTGGAAATAGGAGCCTGGGTGGCCACAGAGGCGCCAGCAATGAGGGTCCAAGGCGCTCTGAAAGTGGTGGAGGCATAACGGAGGGTAATACCATCGCAACAAAAGTTTGTGGGCACATTCCCGGTTGGTAACACACCGGGATGCCGTGCGAGTTCTAGTCCAGACATCCACCCATGTTTGGTCCTCGATTGCGTGTCCCAGATCCGATTCCCAGTGGCCCATATAAGAGGGTCTGATGCGGAGGGGGTCGTCCAACAATAGGCTGTAGAGGGCCGAGATCTTACCCGGGCCGGCAGGTCCTTCATTGTGAGCTCCAGCGGGGCCAGGGGCCTAGTTGCGGCTGCCCGGGTCTGGGGATGGGAGCACCAGTGCCTCAATTGAGCATATGTAAACCTGTCTGCCTCCGTTAGTTGGAAAACTGCTTTACGGCGATCAAAGGTGAGGGGGGCATCCCCCTCGAAGAGTTGTCCCAGGGTTTCAAGGTCTCCCGCCACCCAGCTCCTGAAGTTCCGTGGACGGGCTCCCGGGGCAAAAGCGGGATTGAGAAAGGTCGGGGAGGATGCACTAAAGCCCTCTGGGATGCCTCCCCGTCTGCGGGCCCAGTCCCATGCCTTTATCAGTTGCTTTGTAGCGGTTAGCACCCCTGGCCAGCTGCGGCATAGCGTGGTAGGGATGAACGGGAGAAAACAGAGAGGGAGAGGGAGGCGGGATTGTTCAATCACTACCCATTTTGGGCGTCCGGAAATGAGGTCCCATGCTTGGAAGTGGGCCAGCTGCGCCGCAATATAGTATTTTTGGAGGTCTGGCACCCCGAGCCCCCCCAGCCTCGTGCTAGTCATCAATGTTTTCCGGGGAATCCGTGGCTTCTTGCCCTTCCATATGAAGCCACTAATTTTCCTCTGGAGTCGGTGCAGAGGGGGGAGGGGAATTGCCGTTGGAAGGGCAGCGCACATGTAGAGAAAGCGGGGGAGAAGATTCATTTTGGTCGTAGTTATCCGCCCCATTTGTGAGATCTCTTGTGGCTGCCAGCGGGCCAAGTCCTTTTCCAGTTCTGTGAAGAGAGGGGGGAAGTTAACCTGGTAGACCTTTGTTTGGTCGGCCGGGATCCGGACCCCTAAGTATGGGATAGCGTGGGTGTTCTATTGAAATGGGCTGAGGTCTTCTAGGGCTTCTTTTTCGCCTGGGGGCAGGCCTACTCCAAGTGCCATTGATTTGTGGAAATTAATAGCGAAACCTGAGACATTCACAAAGGCCCGGAATTCATCCAGGGCCGCCCTCATGGAGTCCTTAATGTTTGTAATGGTCAAGAGCACATCGTCCGCATAGAGGGCAATCTTGCGGTGGCTCGTGCCGATCCTCGGGCCAGAGATCAGGGGATTCCGGCAGACTCGTTGGGCCAGCGGCTCCATGGCCAAAGCAAAGAGCAGAGGGGATAGGGTATATCCCTGTCGAGTCCCGCATGTGAGAGGGATCGGGTCCGACAGGCGGCCATTGACTCTCAGCCGGGTCTTCAGGGCTTGATAGTTTGCCAAAGACATCTTGACAAAGTTTGGGCCAAAGCCGAAGGCCTCTAGAGCGAGGGACAGGTAGGTAGGGCCAGTCCACTTTATCAAAGGCCTTAGTGGCATCTAGCGCAATCAGCGCTAGCTGCTGAGAGTCCTGGCTGGCGATCTCAATTAAATCCAGAGCCCTGCGAATATTGTCCTTCGTGGACCTATGGAAGATGAACCCCGTTTGATCCGGGTCTATAATGTTTGGGAGGACCGGGGCAAGGCGGTTGGCCAGGACCTTGGAGTAGATGTTGGCGTCCAAGTTCAACAGGGAGATGGGCCTATACGAGCTATTTTCTTTGGGATCCTTTCCAGGCTTGAGAATCAGCACTGTGATGGATTCCTGCATCAATGGGGTGACTGTACCGGAGGCAGCAAACGAGTTGAATAGGCGGGTCAGAGGAGCCACCAGTTGAGGACGGAAGAGTTTATAAAAACGTGTAGTGAACCCATCCGGGTGTAACGCTCACCTGATTCCCGCAGAGGCGCCGGTCTTGACCGGGTGAATGCCGTATCTTCAAAGGTGATGTGTAACACACGGTTGGCTCTTTGGGCTGGACCTCTGTGCACTGTATGTCTGACTCGAAGAGTAAGATGTCTGCAGATAGAAAATATGGGATTAATGAACTGGGGTTATTGGGTGCCTCTCTCCTCTTCCCTTTCTCTTCTCCTGTAGAACCCCAAAGGTTAACACCCTCACCTTAGGTAAGTGAACGCCGAGCACTCCATCTGCCTCGGGGCAGGGTGCCGTAACCAGTTTCTTCACTGGATAAGGGTGCAGGCCTCTTGACCTCAGAGGACTGCTGTCCGTCGTTAACTGCACGAACGGTAAGTTCTGGGCACTTCAAATGTCTTAAAAGTCTTTTGTAATGATATCTCTTGTTTTGCAGGGTTCCGGCGATGGCGGATGGCGGGCTGATGAGAGTTGAGGATCGAACCCGCGTGAGGAATAGAAGCGCCTGGAAGCACGTAAGTAAGCGCTTGTAGCCTGCTTCATGATGCGCACTAACTGCCCCTTTTATCTTGCAGGTACAAGTTCGGAGCTTTAGAGAAGCTGAAGGGTGCTGGAATACCCACTGGATTCGGCGTGGGAAGGAGTAATGGCACGTGAGTAATAAAGTTGCCCAATGTCTTTAAACGCACCTTCTTTTGTCTTTCAGATGCGGGATGCAGCGCCGAAGGCCTCCGGAGCGTGCGAAGAGCTGGTAAGCTTTTGTCTTTCAGATGCCAGAATGCAGCGCGAAGACCTCCGGAGCATGCGAAGAGTAGGTAAGCCTTTGTCTTTCAGATGCCGGAATGCAGCGAGAGGCGTTGGTGACAGCCGATGCACTAGGTAAGAGATGCGCTGCCACTGAAGACCGTAGTGCTAACCTGTTCTTTCTTTGTCTTTACAGGTGCTGCTGAAGACTGGATTCCAGGATGGTAAGCCTTTGTTCCCTTAGGCCCAAGATCAGAAGCAGAAGAAACGATGAGCGTTCTGCTGCAGAGAATGCAGAATAGCGCAAAGCAAGATTCATCCATCGGGTGTGGTTTAAATAGCCTCCTGTAGTGCTTAGGTGTCTCCTTCCACAGCCACGCCTAGGTAAGAAAAGAGTTCCTGCTTTCCAGAAGAGTTCCAGTGTTCTGAACCTAGGGAGTGGCTCCTGCCCCACCCAACAGGAAAAGTAGTCCCAAACAGAAGAGGATCAGGGGTTCAACTGGCAGGTAAGTAAGCAGCATGGTCTGCTGCAGGTAAGTCGACCCAAGCATTATGAGCCTGGCGCTTCCAGCGCTGGGACTGGGCATCTTTATGAGCCTGGTGCCACGGCGCCAGGACAGGGTCCAAAAGGTCCCAATTGGGACTGGCTGGCACTCGGAACCGGAGTTATGGGTCTGCTTCCAAGGGAGTCGGGCAAGTCCTGATCTTTTGGAAGCAGAGATCATGACAGCACCCCCCCTCAAGGCCCCTCCCAAACCGGGCTTCTCCGGGGGTTTGGGCTTGTTAGGAAATGTTCGATGAAATCTTTTGATTAGACGAGGCGCGTGGACATATTCTGCAGGTTCCCAGGATCTTTCTTGGGGACCGTAGCCTTTCCAGTCAATCAGGTAAAATAGTTTAGATTTGGAGATCTTGGAATCCAGGATGCTTTTGACTTCAAACTCGAGTTCTCCATCAACTAGAATAGGTTTTGGAGATGTAGTTAGTCGGGTTTGAGGTTGCACGGGTTTTAATAGAGAGACGTGGAAGACCGGATGTATCTTCATGTGAGGGGGCAAGTCCAACTTGATCGCTACTGGATTTAGTATGGTAGTGATGGAATAGGGACCAAGGTATCTTGGGTTGAATGTGCGTGGTCCTTTTAGAGGTAGATATTTGGTGGATAACCAGACTTGATCTCCTACTTGATATTGGGGGGCTTCCTTTCGATGTTGCTCCTTTCTTGTATTGTTCTTTAGCCCTTTGAAGGTGAGAAACGGCTTCCTTAAAGGCTTGGGTGATTGTAGAATGCAGGTGGTCTACTGCTGGTGTTCCAAGATCTTGGAGTGGATCCAACTCCGAGGTTGACTACCGTATAAAAGAAAAAACGGGGTCTTCCCAGTTCCCGAGTGGACAGAGTTATTGTAGGCATATTCGGCTATCCAAAGGATATCTTTCCAAGTTTTTTCAGTTTGTTGTAGCATGCAGCGCAAATACTGTTCCAGAGTTTGATTGGTCCTCTCGGTTTATCCGTCGGTTTGAGGGTGGTGGCTGGTCGAAAGTCTCACATCAATTTGAGCCGACCGACAGCAACTTCGCCAAAAATGAGAAATAAATTGACTACCTCGATCCGAAATTAGAACTGAAGGAAAACCGTGCAGTCGGACGATGTTTTCGAGAAATTCTCGGGCCAGAGTTGCTGCTGTTGGTAAGCCTTTGAGTGGAATGAAATGCGCCATCTTGGAGAATAGGTCCACGATTACTAGGATCGTATTGTATCCGGAGCATGGAGGTAGATCGGTGATGAAGTCCATAGAAAGCGTATGCCAAGGGCGAGGCGGGATGTCAATAGGGCGTAAGAGGCCGGCTGGTTTTTCCTTTTGACTCTTGTTTTGGGCGCATACTCCACAGGACATTATAAAGTCTCTGATATCTTTTTTCCAAGACGGCCACCAGAAGTAGCGCTTGATCTTTTCCGAGGTCTTGGTCATACCGGGATGTCCTTCCATTAAAGAATCGTGATAACAAGAGATTACCTTTTTCTGTAAATCTGTGCTGGGCAGGTATAACCGTTCTTGGAAATATAATAGGTTGTCCTTCACCGTAAAGTCCTTTCCCTGCAGATGCCAATTCTGTATATCTGCTGGAGTTACCAGTAGCCTGGCTTTATCCTTAACTTCCTCTATGGATTGTGTGGCGATTACACCTAGAATTCTTTGTTCGGGAATGATAGGTACAGGTTTAGGATTGATCAAATGTTCTTCCACTCCCATCCGAGAAAGGGCATCAGCTTTACCGTTTTTTGTACCAGGTCGATAGGTAATTATGAAGTCAAACTCGGCAAAGAATAGTGCCCAACGGAGTTGCCTAGAGGATTGAGCTTTTGCGGTTTTCAAATATTGCAGGTTTCGGTGATCTGTAATCACAGTAACGGTGTGTCGGGCCCCCAGAAGATAATGCCGCCAAGCCTTAAAGGCGGACTTGATAGCTAGAAGTTCCTTATCAGTAATAGTGTAATTGATTTCAGGAGGCGAGAATTTGCGGGACCAAAATGCCACGGGATGCAACTGATTGGTTACTGGGTCCTTTTGTGATAGAACTGCCCCCATGGCAAGGCTCGAAGCATCAGTTTCAACGATGTAGGGGAGTTCTGGGCGAGGATGTTTTAAGATCGGTGCAGAGATAAATCTAGTCTTCAAATTCTGGAAAGCTTGTTCCGCCTCGGTAGACCATTCAAAACGTTTGTTTTTCTTTAACAAGGCGGTGATGGGCTGGACTATTCGAGAGAATTCGGGGATAAACCTGCGGTAAAAGTTAGCGAAGCCTAACATGCTTTGAACACCTTTTACGGAGGATGGCGATGGCCATTTGAGAATTGCATCGACCTTCTTTGAATCCATACGCACTCCACTAGGTGATAATATGAATCCCAAGAATTCAACTTCAGTCACGTTGAAAACACATTTTTCCAACTTAGCGAAAAGTTTGTGTTGACGCAATCTCTCGAGGACCATTTTCACGTGTTTCCGATGTTCAGTTTCCGATGAAGAATAAACGAGGATGTCGTCAATGTAAACAACAACACACACATCTATGAGCTCTCTGAGGACATTGTTCATAAATATTGATAGGCGGCCGGGGCATTGCAAAGTCCGAAGGGCATGACCTGATATTCAAATAGCCCATACTTGGTGCGGAAGGCCGTCTTCCATTCATCGCCCTCTTTTACTCGTACCAAGTGGTAGGCTCCTCTAAGATCCAGCTTTGTATATATGCATGCTTTTCTGACTTGGTCCAGGAGTTCAGGGATCAAAGGTAACGGATATCTATTCTTAACGGTGATCTGGTTCAGGGCGCGATAATCTATACAAGTTCTAAGGTCCCCTTCTTTTTTTGGAACGAAGAACAAAGCTGAGGAAGCAGGGGACTTGGAAGGACGAATAAACCCATTCGCTAGGTATTGATCCAGGTATTGTCGGAGGTGAAGATTCTCAGGCTTGGTGAGGGGATAAATTCTACTACAAGGAGGAGTAGATCCAGGTATCAGGTCTCTCTGGCAGTCATAAGACCTATGAGGAGGTAGAGAGTTAGCCTGATCCTTCCGGAAAACATCTTGGGTTTCTAGGTATTCAGGAGGTAACTGGGGAGCCTCCGAGGAAATTGCTGCCAGTGCAACACCAGGTCGAGGGTGACAAGTAGAGACACATTCTGGAAACTGAACCGTTCTTGCTCGCCAATCGATCTGAGGATTGTGCTTCTTTAACCAAGGAATTCCTAGAATAATCTGGAACTGAGGGGCCTTGATCACATCGAACACGATCTTCTCATGGTGTCCATCTTGACTTACTAGCGTCACTTCTTGGGTGGTATGCGTTACTGGTCCGGAGGCTATCTCTGTACCATCCACCGTAGTAATGACGTCCTTTACAGCCTTTGGACAAAGAGTCAGATTCATCCTCAAAACCATTTCATGATCCACATAATTGCCGATGGCACCGCTGTCGACGTAAGCTTCAATCGCATGTAATCAATCCGGATGTTCAGGGCTAATGAGGACCATAGGTATCACGAAATGCGAGGTCACGGAACTGGTTTTAACGCTCGGCAAGAGGACCTCTATTCTTCTCGGGCGAGGTCGTTTCCCTGCTCAGAGTTTGTGACCCTGGTAACTGCAGCTCCTACTGCCTTCTTGGCTGGTTTCACCGGACAGTCTCGAAGAAAGTGCCCCGAGTTTCCGCAATAGAGGCAAAATTGCAGCTGTTTTCTCCTTTCCCGCTCCTTTTGTGTTAGTGGTCCTTTCAGGCCCCCTATTTGCATGGGTTCCCCGGAGTCTACTCCTTTGGTAGGAGTTGGTGGTTTGGAAAATACTCGAGCATCAAACTTTGAACGATCGGCCTTCCTGTTCTGCAGTCTGTGGTCAATTTGAACGACTAAGTCAATATAGTCCGAACAGTCTTGCGGGGGATTCACTACTTGGGCTAACACATCTTTGAGCTCTCCACGTAGACCTCTATAAAACAGCGTAATCCTTTTGTCCTCAGGCAATCGAGTTTCCACGATCAGTCTGTTGAAAGACGCAATATAAGCCAAAAGGTTTTGATTACCCTGTCGCAATGAAAGGAGCTCATTGTCCAAGGCCTGCCCCTGTGAATGTCTTGCAAACAGTTTTTCCATACTGAGCTGAAAAGCTTGAAAATCATGGAGAACCGGATCATCTTGATTAACTAGAGGGATCGACCAGTCTGCCGCATTGCCACTAAGGTACGAAAGCACGAAAGCTACCTTAGCTTGATCAGTTGGAAAGGCTGCTGGCCAGCATTAATAAATACTGCAAACCTCTTTGGGTCACCATAAAATTGTTCGGGCGGAGCCAGAGGTACATTCCCAGGTAGGTTGATCTGCACTGGGTTCGTAGAGGATGTTGAAGGAAGATTTGCCCCTGATGCGGGTAACAGAGTTTGTCCGGCTTGTGACTGTAGCAATTGTCTAGCGAGATCGTCTGTTCGCTCCTTGGAAATAATCAGTTCCCTTCTTAGAGCATTCGTTTCCTGACGGGCTGCATGCACTTCTGCTCTTAGTTCCCCAAGTAACTGGGCTAGCTGGTCGGTATCCGAGGTTTCCATAGCGCCTGGGTGGGAGTTTTGCGATAGGCTTTGCGTTCTGTAACGCTCACCTGATTCCCGCAGAGGCGCCGGTCTTGACTGGGTGAATGCCATATCTTCAAAGGTGATGTGTAACACACGGTTGGCTCTTTGGGCTGGACCTCTGTGCACTGTATGTCTGACTCGAAGAGTAAGATGCCTGCAGATAGAAAATATGGGATTAATGAACTGGGGTTATTGGGTGCCTCTCTCCTCTTCCCTTTCTCTTCTCCTGTAGAACCCCAAAGGTTAACACCCTCACCTTAGGTAAGTGAACGCCGAGCTCTCCATCTGCCTCGGGGCAGGGTGCCGTAACCAGCTTCTTCACTGGATAAGGGTGCAGGCCTCTTGACCTCAGAGGACTGCTGTCCGTCGTTAACTGCACGAACGGTAAGTTCTGGGCACTTCAAATGTCTTAAAAGTCTTTTGTAATGATATCTCTTGTTTTGCAGGGTTCCGGCGATGGCGGATGGCGGGCTGATGAGAGTTGAGGATCGAACCCGCGTGAGGAATAGACGCGCCTGGAAGCACGTAAGTAAGCGCTTGTAGCCTGCTTCACGATGCGCACTAACTGCCCCTTTTATCTTGCAGGTACAAGTTCGGAGCTTTAGAGAAGCTGAAGGGTGCTGGAATACCCACTGGATTCGGCGTGGGAAGGAGTAATGGCACGTGAGTAATAAAGTTGCCCAATGTCTTTAAACGCACCTTCTTTGTCTTTCAGATGCGGGATGCAGCGCCGAAGGCCTCCGGAGTGTGCGAAGAGCTGGTAAGCTTTTGTCTTTCAGATGCCGGAATGCAGTGCGAAGACCTCCGGAGCATGCGAAGAGTAGGTAAGCCTTTGTCTTTCAGATGCCGGAATGCAGCGAGAGGCGTTGGTGACAGCCGATGGACCAGGTAAGAGATGCGCTGCCACTGAAGACCGTAGTGCTAACCTGTTCTTTCTTTGTCTTTACAGGTGCTGCTGAAGACTGGATTCCAGGATGGTAAGCCTTTGTTCCCTTCGGCCCAGGATCAGAAGCAGAAGACACGATGAGCGTTCTGCTGCAG
The DNA here is from genome assembly GCF_040938575.1 of Ambystoma mexicanum. Classification (NCBI taxonomy): domain Eukaryota; kingdom Metazoa; phylum Chordata; class Amphibia; order Caudata; family Ambystomatidae; genus Ambystoma; species Ambystoma mexicanum. The sequence continues at coordinate 408,879,280 of NC_090923.1, read as the reverse complement.
AGAATGCAGAATAACGCAAAGCAAGATTCATCCATCGGGTGTGGTTTAAATAGCCTCCTGTAGTGCTTAGGTGTCTCCTTCCACAGCCACGCCTAGGTAAGAAAAGAGTTCCTGCTTTCCAGAAGAGTTCCAGTGTTCTGAACCTAGGGAGTGGCTCCTGCCCCACCGAACAGGGAAAGTAGTCCCAAACAGAAGAGGATCAGGGGTTCAACTGGCAGGTAAGTAAGCAGCATGGTCTGCTGCAGGTAAGTCCACCCAAGCATTATGAGCCCGGCGCTTCCAGCGCTGGGACTGGGCATCTTTATGAGCCTGGTGCCACTGGCGCCAGGACAGGGTCCAAAAGGTCCCAATTGGGACTGGCTGGCACTCGGAACCGGGGTTATGGGTCTGCTTCCAAGGGAGTCGGGCAAGTCCTGATCTTTTGGAAGCAGAGATCATGACACCGGGCCATGGGCCCTAGGCTTTAGACTCTTAATGGCCTCCTCCACTTCCTCATCCGTGATGGGTGTCTCTAGTTCCTCTCTCGTCTCTGGTGCCAGAACTGGAAGCGACGCCTTTTGAATGTAAGAGTGCTGCACAATTGGGTCCCGCAGAGTGGCTGTCATTATTTCTGACTGGTGAGCGACCGCCAGTCGTAATTTGTCACCTTCCGCATGATGGAGCTTCCCTTTTGCGTCCCGTAGTCCCATGATGAAGTTTCTGCTCTTCTCTTTGGCCAGCTTGTTGACCAGTAGTTTGTTAGCTTTATTATTGTGGGCATAGTACCACTGTTTGGTTCTGGTCAGCAGATTAGCCGTAGCATCAGCGTAATGCGCCTCAAGTCTTTTCCTAGCCATCCGCAGGACTCTGTAAGATTTCGGGGACCAGCCCTTACGTTTATGTGTGTCTTCGGCCTCACGGACTTCGGCTTCCAGAATGGCGCGTGTCGCCCTCTTCTGTTTCTGGTATTCGGCCCCTTGGGCGATCAGCTCTCCTCGAAGCACCGCCTTCATGGCGTCCCAGGTGTTAGCCGGGGAGGTGTCCTCAACAGGGTTTTCTGCAAAGAAGTTTTTAATAGTTCTGGCAATTGTATCTCTCGTTGCCATGTTCCCCAGGATATGGTCGTACAAAGCCCATTGGCGGCGGGGCAGAGGGTCCAGATCGGGCGCCCGCAGGATCAGTGAGACCGGAGCATGGTCCGAGAGGATCCGGGAGCCAATCGTGACATCATCCGTGAAGGTCAGGATCTGAGGGGAAGTCAGTAGCAAGTCGATCCTAGAGAAAGAGCGGTGGACGTATGAATAGAAGGTGAAATCTCTCTCCTCTGGCGACAGCACTCTCCAGGAGTCGACAGCGTTCAGGGCACGGAAAAGGCGAAGCAATGCAGTTGCCAAATTCAGGTCCCTGGCCGTTGGGGGGTGGGATCTATCCCTGATGGGGTCCGGGACCCCATTGAAGTCGCCGCCAACAACCACCTGTCCCTCCACGAATGGAAGGAGGGCATCCTCCAAGTCCTGGTAGAATTCTGCCTGGTGCTCATTCGGGGCGTAGGCCGAAACGAGGGTATAAAGCTGGCCGAGGACAGAGCATTTGACCGCCACAAAGCGACCCTCAGGGCACCTCAGCGAGTCCAAGACCTGGGGATGTGAGTCCTTGGCGAAGAGGATGGCAGTGCCTCCTTTCTTGGTTCCATTAGAGGCCAGGAATTGACGGGGATAGAGTCTGCTTCGTAAGCGAGAGAAGTCCGTTGGGAGTAGATGCGTTTCTTGCAGAAAAGCGATTGAGGTCCCCTCATTGTGCAGTCTTTGGAGGAGAGACTTCCTCTTTGGGGGGGGGGGGAGTTCAAGCCTCAGACGTTTAAGGTAGTAAATTTTAGTTTTAAATGAGGGGGCTGGAGTTCCAAGTCCCGGTTCTGCGGGGGTGGGCATTGTGGACGGGTTAGGTCAGCCATAGCCATGAAGAATTTGCTGCGTTGGGGTCTCCTGTGGCTGAGGGTTTTTTGAAATGGTCTCCAACGGGAGAAAAGAACTACCAACAGTGGCCTCCAACGGGAGGACCAAACTGCGACTGGGGGGACCGAGTTTGATTAGTCAGTGACTCCCCCGGCCGCCTTGGATGTCACAGGGTGACATCTCCAATGTAATTGAGAGTCTCTCCAGGGGTAAAACAGATGACATCCACCCTGGAGGAGGGTATGGACTGCATTGGGTCCGCGGTAAGCTTAAGGGTATTTCGGTGATTCCTGCATTGTATGTGTTACGGAGCTGCTAGTCCCCGTTATCTGGGTTTACGGTTCCGCTGCACCTTTGACCATGGGGTCCGCTTTGGTTTGGGTGAGGCGGGGTCCTGACCTGAACGTGCCTGGCTTGAGGAGTGTGGTTCTGCTGTCCCAGGGGAGTCCGGGCGGAGGATGGCTGCTGCGTCGTCCAGATGACTAATGGTGCGAGGAGTGCCCTTATACGAAAACTGTAATGCTGTGGGGAACAACCAGCGGTAGCGAATCTGCTGGTCTCGCAAGAAGAGCGAGAGAGGGCGCAGTGACCTGTGCTTTTGAAGGGTCAAGGGGGGAGAGATCCTGAAAAATCTGCAATGGGGAGCCTTGGAAAGAGAGTTCATCTTTAGAACGGCCTATCACTGAGATGGCTTCCTTAGTGGTGTAGAAATGCCCTCTTGTGATGACGTCCGGAGGAGATTCTGTGTCCAGTCCCCGGCGAGGCCGCAGTCGGTGAGTACGGTCAAGCAGGAGCCGTGTCTCATCCATTTCTGGGAGCAGGGATTGAAAGAAGAGGCTCACATATCCGGGAAGCTCCCTATCGGGGATCGTAGAAGGAACCCCGCGAATACAGAGGTTGTTGCGCCGGGAGCGATTCTCCAAATCCTCCTGCTTAAATTTGAGGTTTTCGGTTCTGTCCATTAGTGTCCGGATAGATCGCTGGAACTCCGTTAGTGCGTGATCCATAGCCAGTTCCTCCGATTCCCCTAACCTGCTTTCGATGTTGCTGACTCGCTGTTCCGTCTGCTCCAGACTGGACGTTAGTTCGGTCATGCAAGATCTAAATTCTGACTTGATGTCGGCCATAAAAGCCTGGAGGTCCTCCTTGGTTGCAAGCGATCCCTTATCTTCCGCGGATTTCTGGGGGGTGAGTTTAGTGGGGAGGTCGGGCTTCTTCCCTTTCTCCGGGGCCAGCAGCATGGTGGAGATGTCACCAGATTTAGTGGTTTTTCGAAACTCTGGACATGGCTCCAAAGTGGAGGATCGTTATAGAGCTCGGGCCGGAACCAAGCACCAAGACTCTAGGCACTGGCTACGGATTCCGGGGACAGGAAGGCTAGAGGGGTAGGGTGGGCCGGGGCGCCCCAGGAAGCAGGCAAAGCAGGTTGACAGCACGTAAGTCTCCCAAGGACGATCCGATGCCTCGGTGGTCTTGCTTCAAAAGGCCGGGCAGAGCCGCAGGGCACCCCCTGTAGCGTAGGTCAGGGAGTCGAGGTCGTAGGTCTGCTCCCTTCAGCAGCTCCCGGGGGTGAGCAAGAGCTGAAAATAGTGGAGGCCAGGAAGAAGTAGAGAACTTAGTGGGAGGTGATGTAGATTGCCGCAAGAAGCGGCACCGCTGTGCAGGATGGCTATGGGTCTCCGATTCATCCACCGCTGCGGGGGCCCAGGGAGCAGGGAGTAGGCAGAGAAGAGGGGTGGGCAGGGGCACCCCAGGAGGCCGAGGAAGGTGTCACGCTCCGGACCGGGGGCAGCCTGTGGGAGACTCTGAGCCCGGCGAGCTGCAGAAAGGCTGTGACCCTCAGAAGGGCCCGGAGCCAACAGAGGACTAAAGAGGAAGCCCCCAGGGCGCTCCAGGCAGACGAGGGTGGGATCGCCACTGGTGCTGGGGGCCGCCGGGCTCAACTGAATGATGGGAGGGTCCTTCTCAGGAGCTAGGAGTCAGGGCGTAGATGGGCGGCGTGGGGCCCCTCTCCCGTAGGGGCCAGCAGTTGTGGGTCTGGTGCTGGGGGCCTCCAGGCCCACCCGGATGATGCAAGGGAGCTTCACAGGAGCCGGGGCCGAAGCGTAGATTGGCAGCGTGGGTGCCCCTCCTCCAGGAGGGGGCCAGCAGCCGTGGATCCGGCATTGGGGCCGCCGGGCTCACCCGAATGGCAGAAGGAGTCCTCGTGAAAGCCAGGGAGCCGAGGTGCAGGCGAGTGGCGCGGGGGCCCCACTCCTCCAGGAGGGGGCCAGCAGTTGTGGGTCCCTGCCCCAGGCTCCCGCAGAATGGGCACGGGGGCCCAGTGCCAGCGGGCCCAGCGGGGTTTCAGGCCGGGACTGTGGGCAGGGATCAGAAGAGTCTCCGCGTAGTGGAGGCCGGAGCGATGCGCTTTGGGGCCGGCAAGGAGGCCGTGGGTGGCGGGAGTCTCACTCCGCGCTTCAGAGGCTCAGTGGAAGGAGGGCGAGCCAGCAGCACAAGCGATCCATGCGGGGTGGGGTGAAGTTAGCGGGCGAAGGCAGCGCCGTCACCGCGTCTCCCGAGTGTATCGGGGAGACCCTGTCTCCAAGGTCCTCCACGCACCAGCGGGGAGGGGAGAGCAGCCGCCATCTTGAACGCGGCATCGGCCGCCGGAGGAAAATCTCCCACCGCGTTTGAAGGGATCCCGGGGGCGTTAGGCTCCCAGAATGCGGCCATCGGTGCGGGGTATGTTCCGCTGCTGCATGTTGGTAGGCTTCTCGGCGGGCACAGCAGGAATCAGGGAATAAATCACTGGTGACCGCGGACCCATGCGGACGCCATTAAGGAAGCTGCCTCTTCATCGGCGCTCCAGGCCACGCCCCCCAGAACCCTTCTCTTTTATTAAAATGTCAGAACAGGAGGTTATGGCAATTATAGAAGGGCTCAAACCAACATTGTGTAAGGGGGATATATTCCCCTCTACACTTTTTAAAGAATTTGCTTCCTTTCTCACACCATGGGTTACGGAACTTGTTAATCGCTCCTTTGATGAGGCAGTCGTTCCTAATGCTATTAAAGAGGCCTGGATCACTCCACTTCAGAAGAAGGATAATTTGGATCCCATGGCCCCAGAAAACTATCGACCCATTACTAACGTTCCTTTTATTCTTAAGATTCTGGACAAAATTGCATACATTCAATTCCAGAAATGTGTTGGAACTAATAAGATCTTGGCTAATGAACAGTCTGGTTTCAGAATCAATCATGGAAGAGAGACAGCTCTCCTGGATCTGAAGGCCAGCATCATAGAAATTATAGAGGAATGTAGTCCTGCTCCTTTGCTTCTGCTAGATCTATCCTCTGCATTTGATTTAGTTGATCATAATCTTCTGGCAGACAGACTTTTAAATATAGGCCACTGTTCCCCTGAAGCAGCATTTTGGCTAAAGTCATTTCTTGGTCCTAGAAGTGCTTGTGTAGCTAAGGGCTTTTCGAAATCCAAGAAAGTTCCGGTGGAGTGTGGCGTCCCCCAAGGATCATGCCTGTCACCATTACTGTTTAATATATATATTAAATGCCTTTGTGGTATGATAAAATCCATGGGCATACTATTTGCAAACTATGCCGATGACACCCAGATAGTAGTTAAACTATCTGTGGTCTATAAAGATGATCTAGCAACTATTAACAGAATCTATGAAGCAATTCAGAAATGGATGGCTCTAAATTCGCTTGCTCTTAATGATAAGAAAACAGAGCTACTGATCATCAGCACACCCCATAGGCTAAAAAATCTTGACGACTCTTACAAGACCTTTGAGATAGATTGCAACAAGATTTCTGTATCTGAGTATGTAAAAACTCTTGGAGTGTTCTTTGATTGTCACGATGCCCGCTCCCGGGGAGCCGGCTCAGGCCCTGCGTCCCCGTAAGCGGACATCAAGTCCCCGGAGAAGGTCCCAGCAACCCCTTATAGGGGCCCTTTGGACAGCGTCCTGGCGCCTATGGCGCCAAGCTCATAGAAAACGTCAGTCCTGACGCCATAGGCGCCAGGCTCATTATGAAAGTGTTTGGGTGCACTTACCTGATGCAGACCATGCTGCAGAACCCCGGCCACCTTGAGGCCTGAAAGGAACTACTTTACCAGTGGCACTCATTTACCACCCGGGCGTGGTCGGGGAAGGATACATACCTGATTGGAGGAAGGACACATTCTAGGAACTTCTTCCAAGGCTATTTAAACCACACCCGATCAGCCACACGTGCTTCGCGTTGTTCTGCATCTAGCAGCTGGACGCTCACCGTGTCTGCTCCTGCATCCTGACTTCTGCCACACCTGCCAGCATCCTGAATCACCTGCAAAGGAAGGGAACAAGAGAACAGAAGAAGGAAAAGGCCTCACCTGCTAAATCTGCATCCCAGAGACATTTCACTGACAATCCTGAAAAGGAAGACACTTATTTTCAAAAGCACATCGCATCGATCGCTGCAGCGCCGCATTCTACTCACCTTTACAGGGCGCCTCCATGTCCAGCAGCGACCATCCGGATTCGCAGTCGCGCCCCCGCGCCTAGGGAGAAAAAGACAAGAACAAAGGTGAGAGAAAGAAGGGAAAAGCGAAGCTAAAACTCCATGTCAAGACTTACCTGTTGGGTCATTCCCTTTTCATTTCGGGTCCGCGCCGCATCCAGGCATTTTCGGACCCCGGCCCCTAAGGGGAAAAAGACATCAGCGTTAATGAGTGAATGAAAAGACATTACCAAAACACTCATTAAAGACTTACCTGATTTCATCAAGGATTTCACCGCTCACCTCAGGTCGGTGCCTGTTCCCCGGCATTCTGTACCCCGGCCCCTATGGGGAAAAAGACACTAGCATTAGAACATTAATGCATGGACACAAGGGGAACCACTTATAGAAAAACTTACCTGGAAGCCAAGCAAGTTTGGTTCTCACCCATCCGAAAATCCAGTGACGTAACTGGATACCAAAGCGCCCCTGCATAAGAAGCAGGATGGAGAGCTCGTCTTTCCAGACCCTAAGGTGAGACGCTACGGGGAAGCACAGAAGGGTTTGAGGAGGGTGAGAGGGGGAAGTGGGAGGCCAATTGCATTACCCCGCAGACAGTTAACCCCCTATTCTCACCTACAGAAGGATACTTCTGCGAGTCAGACAAGCCAGATCTGGGGCCCGGTCCAGTCCGTCTTCCGAACCCAGCGCATCGCCTTAGACGAGGTCACAGCAGTGCGAACCAGGCCAGTGCCCCCCTGGGAGTCAGGTGAGCATTACATTGATGCCCACCTGACCTTCCAAAAGCATGTGGCCTATCTTAAAACATCCTGTGCTTTCCTTATACATCTTCTTTGGCAAATATGTCCCTATTTGTCTGAAGTTAATAGAGCATCAATCGCAGCTGCGATCGTAAATACTAAACTGGACTATTGTAATAGTCTCTTTATTGGCACTACGAAATCCAATATAAAGCGCCTTCAAACAATTCAAAATGGAGCAGTTCGGGCGGTGTGTGGATTGAGTCGTTAATCCCACATTACAGAACACCGAAAAAGACTTCACTGGCTTTCTATTGAGCAACGACTGACCTTTAAGGGACTAGTCATAGTCTTTAAATGTATATTAGGTAGCGCCCCAGAATATCTCAAGGCAAGATTAAAAATGGCAACACTCAAATGTAGTCTACGTTCAAATAATCAGATAGTGTTATTTCAACCACGCTCAATCACAAAAAAACTAGGCAGAGCAAGTTTTGCAGCCTGGGGCCCAAGAAATTGGAATGTGATTCCAATTCATCTGAAACAGTGCGCAACGCTGCAACAGTTCAGGAAACGGCTGAAGACGTTCTTGTTTGAAGGTTAATAAAGGATACTGACATATGCTCCTAAAAAAATAAAATCTGCTTCTCCTTATGACTCTGCCTGTCATTTGACTAAGAATGACTTCTGAACCCTACCTGCTTCTATGTCTTGTTTTTTGTTATGTTTTGTCCATGTGAGTGCCCTGACACCTTTGGGTGAGAGCTGCGCTATATAAGAAAACATTTAGTTACTTAGTTAGTTAGTTGTTTGTATTAAATTAATTGGATGTGTGAAACACCAAACCCTATTCTAAATTAATCAAAATATAAAAGAAATCTATTGAAACCATTTTGGGAAAACATAAAGATCACTGTGATGGGCTGCATGTAGGAGCACAATTGGTAATCACAACTCACTGAGCTATCCCCATTCATTTCCACATACTGCATACACAAAATGATTTCATAAATGTGCAAACGTTCATGGAAAGAACCTCTCTGCAGTGTCAGAAATAAGACATAAAACATCACACATAAGGAAACTGCAAAGACAGCTAGCCTGCTATCTCTCTCTATCTCACACACACATGCACACATAACACTTAGGCATACGACTACCACAATAATAATTCTTAAGTGGCCTATTGCGGAAATTGTTTACTTTCCTTATGCAAATGATCAAAGCTTACACTCTTTCAATTATTACTTGTTCGGGCAGTCCTTATTTTGAAAAAGTGAAGTGAATGGGACTAAACACACTTAAAGTGCTGAAACCAAATCGCTTTATTTCGGACCAACAGTGTTTTCACTGAGCAATAACTCACTCTTTCACATCTAATGTGAGGGCCAGTAGGCCACAGATTGCAAAGACAGTGGGCATCATTATAAGCTTGCTGGTCTGGAAACAATGGTGCTGGTAAGCTTATAGGCACCATTGTTTCCGGACCGGCAAACTACAGGTTTTCATGCCGGAGCCGCTGAACCCGACAGGTCTGACCCTGCTGGGCACAGCAGCCACGGTAGGCAAAGCCGCCATAGAATTCCCATAGAATGGGGACTTACAATTTGCTGGCACCTGGCTTTCTGGCCCGCCTGGGTTGTAATCCCCCAGTGTTATCGGGAAGTCAGGCGCTGGTAAATATTTACGGGTCTGGCGGCAACCCGCCGGTAGCACCAGCACAGTTACCGCCGGACCCTTAATGAGGCCCATTGTCGGGGTCCAGAAGAGATTGCAAGGGGTAGTACCCCTAACTGCCCCCAAATGACGTCAATGATGGTGTGCTGAAAATTCTCATGGCTGTCAAGGTTCTGTCGTCCCCATTACACGGATCTACCAATGCAGTGTTTTGGGGTACACCTCTAGAAGCTGGGGAAGCACAACCTGTGTTTTTAAAGAGTGAGAGCAGTACTTTGATCATTCATTAACAATTCTATGTAGACAATTGTAGAATTCTGCATTCTGAATGCCAGCAACGAGAGGCAGCAGCATGACTCCACTTAGAAGCGGTTTCTTTAAAGCAATGCGTTGTCTACATCAATCCTGTATTGTATTCATTATCTGTTATTTTCTCTATTAGTTTGTTTTACTAATTCTCCATTTATTTGCCTCAAGGTGGTTCTTCATATGTTGCCCAAACAAAACTGGAATTGGCAGAGGGCTACATTGTTTTGGAAAAGCAAAGCTGGATGGAATGGTGACTTTCTACCCATCGGGTGTGTAGGATGTAAAGTAAAAAAGAATCCTTCATACGCCACCATTTTGCTCACACGTTCCTAATCTCTGTGGCTCGCCATCTACCCAACAATGCAGAGTCAGCAGCCCCTAGCGCTTCATTATGACCAAGTCTACTCTAGTAACTGCAATATTAGCCTTTTTCAGCATATGCATGTTTTAAGCATACCATAAAGTTTGACAATGTCTTTGCATGATGCTAAAACGCGTGTAGCATACACAATCCCCAAAGAACTGCTGCATGTCATGACATATTATGGATGGACTCTGTATTGGCTTGTCGGAGTCACCTTCCAAGGCTTTAGAACAGTTGCATGAAAATCCATTCTCATTACATCACCAGCAGTGATCTTGCCGAGACAAGTAATTATGTTTTCCGATGAGCACACAGATGCAGAGTAAATATGCTCAAACACAAATGCATTTAAAAGGGGTTCTACAAAATATGTGGTAGGCAGAAAATCTATAAAACAATAAAACAAACACAATACTAAGAATAAACGGAATATGGTACATCCTTTCTTTTATAGATGGCTGGTACTAATGAAGCAACATAATAAATAAACCACATAGGTTTCTGTACAGCTTTTATTTAAATAAAATATCAGATCTGTACATCAAGACATAATAATGATACATGACAGTGTCCAGCAATGACTGCCTTTTAGTTTCAAATTAACACATTACATAAAAATGCCACTTGTGAAAGTTTGGGCTAGTGTATTTTACTGATAGATTTTAAAAATTGCAATCGCCAAATTATGATTGTACTTTGTATAGTATTTGAGGGAAGTACTTTCAGAGCATTGTAAACAAACAGGCACACACTGCGATGTTTCTTAAAAATATAAAAAAATATGTATAGGAAGCCAAAGCAAAGATAAATGTATACATCTGTGAAATGTCCCCATTAAAAAGCCTTACGGGGGAATATTGGCACAAAATGAATCACCAGGAAAATATAAAAACGCAAATGTAAATCTCATAGTAATCACAGTACCCTGGAGCAGTAAGTGTGTAACAACTGTTACAGTAGGCTACTAAACTGGGGTTCTTATTGGATTTTCAAGTTCCAATTACATTAGTACATGCATCAGGTCTTGCTGTGGCAGCCTGGACTCCTGCTAATTGATGGTAAATTGGGACCGCTCCAAGCAATAGAAAATGTCACCTATCTAACAAGGTCTGAAAGTATGAATGACAACACAAACCACAAATCTCAGAATAGGGGCGATGGAGAATGAGTCTCGGACGCTAGCCAAACTGAGTGACCAGAGTTAGTTTTGCCACAACACCAGTGTGCAACATTCACCAAGAAGACCTATAGCTGGCTAAGATTGCCTTCGATTTGGAATGACATACTCATTGGACTTCTAGATCCTCCTCTAAATTTGTGGTTTTATGTACGCATTAATTGTTACACACCATTTGATTGTTGAAGTATATTATAGCTCTTAAAATGTATGTTCTAAATACAAATCAGGTGTACACTTCTCAACACTTGTGTGGATCATGAGGATAATGGACTAGCCCATACTCATCCTTGAGCAGGTTATGGATTCATGGATCAACATTGGCTTTGGTGTTTTCCTTCTGTGCCCACAGAGACCAGCTAGCCTAGCATGGCCAAGTCATCTCAACCAGCATTCTTATTACCTGTGGGTCCAGCAAGGCACATCTTTCCGTCTCCCTGTTGATTAACATCAACATGTTCCTCCTGGAGGTCAAGGGGATTGCTGGTCGGCAAAGCCAGCTATATGATGACAATTCTCAGACTTTTTAGCATGTACACAGATTTTGGAGATGTGGTGCTGTGACTTGGAGCTGAGCAATGCTGGATGCGAGACAATTAGTTGTATCTAAATTGTTAGAATACGGAATTTCTGCACCTGACGTGTACAAACACAAACACTCTTCCATTTTAGGTGTGTTTAACAGGGGCCCGTCTTGGGTTCCTACACATCTCTGAGGGTTGTGGTGTGATTCCTGACAGGAACCTCTCCTTTAGGTGTTAAGTCAACATTGGAGTCAAGGCTTTGCACTTTCATTTCTACAAGCTTAGTAAAATGTTACCCCATGTGTGCCAGTTGCCTACGTTTTTGCAAGTACATGCATGGTCTTTTCTATGTTTCAGTGATGCTTAAACATCAATGCAAAGGTCCCAGACGAACTGCAAGCCTCTTAAAATTGAACAATATGCATAAGTGTTTCCCTGTGTAAATATAGTGACATTTCATCTACCCACAGGAAACTTAGAAGGACTACTTGTAAACAAGTACGGATGTGTGATCTCACGCTAGTGTGGTAAATGATCAGTGATGCAGTCCTATGCATGCTGGCTGAACCCTAAGGTCTGGATCCCCATTTGCGTTTGAGCAATAAGCTAGAACTGAAACCATGTAAATATGGGAAGGATTACAAGGATGAAAAGAATGTGCAGTTATCTGTGACCTTCAAGTAGCACATTCTCTGTCAAGTTGTGGCACCATGTTAAAATTACATTATATACAAGACGGCCTGTAGGCTACTATTTTCTCTTTATGACCGATTGCACCTCTGAGAGGTTATGCCTTCTTGCTTCTAGGACGGATGGAATATTATATTGTTTTAGTGACTATTTTGTTTATGTTATGGAATTTTCTTGTTCAGGTCATAGCAGCTAAATTTGCATTTTGGCAGTACTTTACTCTAAATATAAATACATGAAGCAAACAAATGAAGGGTAAATGGTTCAGACATTTTTTTTTATCTTCCTTTTTTGAAAAATAACTTGCATGGATTGGCTTCTTTCATGCAAAGACACAGCCTTCTTTGGAGGAGCAGTCCTGACCAATTCATGCCCTATTCCTCTATACTACTTCCGTCCAGAAGCAACGTTGTGCTGTTCCAATACTGACATGGCCCGTTTTTAATACAATGTGTACATTTTCATCAAAATCAAACGAATGCACAAAATTATGGACATACCCCTAACCTGTGCCTTCGTCTAAGTGGATCCATAGCCCAATCATTACAGCATGTGTGTACACCAAATTATTATTTTTTTAAAAATATCAAAGAGCAAGATTGTACACCTTTTTTTATCGGCGGCATTTTATTGTAAGACTAGTTAAGTCTGAGCAATGCTTTGATGAAGGCGCTTTGAACATTCCTTTTGGTGGGTGGAGTTGATCACATACCTGGGTATCAATTGCACGTTTTGGGTCAAATTAAAGAACAATAGCAATGGTATAGAACATGGAACATATTCCTTGTGTGCCATGTTTGCTACCTACATATTAGAAAACGGAGTGAATAGGATTTGCTCCAGTCCATATTGAGTAAGAATGTTTGAACTAGGCAAAGATTAGAGAGAATATGCTGTGCATTGTGTCTTCTGCTTAAATCATTAGAAAAAGAGAAAACTGGTGTTATCTAAAAATATTATACGTTGTATGGCTTTCCTATGTGTGTAACATTTACTATGGACAGAAATGAAACTTGTTTCCTCTCTTCCCTGTTATTCAAGCAACAAAAATGATGCAAAACTGATTTGCCTCAATTTGAGCATTGGTGCAAAATATAACTGACTTAAAGGTTTTTAGTAAATGCCACTTAAGCCCGGATTCACAGAGCGTTTTCCAAGGGGGGTTTGCCATTATAAAGCATGTCTGTGAATTTGAATTAGGCCCTTAATCTTACTCATGTTTTGGCACACACCTACTTTGACAGGTGGCACTATAGACTGCCACGCAAAAATGAGCTAAGCCAATTCATAGTATTTCCCAGTTTCTGGATCAAAATAGCAATTTAGACATGGATCGTACAAAAGGGTCAAGACTTCCTCGTCCTCTCCAGTGCTGAGATCATCTTGACCTGCGAAAAAATAGGAAAAACAATTGTAAATCCTTAATTAATTTAATCATGTGGCTCATATCACACTCTTTATCAGTGCTTACCAACAAGTTGTAAAGTGTCTCTATACAATTTGCAAAAAGGCAAGTGCTGTACTGGTAAAGTGACAAGACTGCAGGTCATCGGAAAAGGAACAAACATTGACAACACCTATAGGTTTGGGCTTATGTATGCCAAGTGAAGAATCAAATGACTAATAAGGCTATCTGTGGAACAAAAACCCCTCCCTAAACTTACTGGTGGATGGTGAGGTTGCCAATGGAGCTGCCACAAGCCAGTTAATGACGGGCCAAGGCCCTCACAGTGCATAAATGGGAGTCAGGTACTTGTCACTATGAGCAGCGACAACCTGTGGTTTGCAATAGGGGATACATATGACATCATCTCCTTGTCAGTGGGGAGGGTGAAATAAATTAAATTGAAAGGTTTCCTATCACATTATGGTACACTTGGTTTTATGATCCCTCTGTGATAGTGATTCACACATGAATCAAAGAGTATTTTCTTTTTCTTTAAATCCTAGTGGACATTGGTTAAGGGTATTCCTTGGAGCCAGGGTCTACAACCAGTAGATTGTGAGCCACTGGTAGCTCGGCCGAGGCTTCTCAGTAGCTCTTTGCATCAGACACCAAAATGAGCACTGTGTGTATATTCTGCTGTCTGAAGTCCATGGGTCTCTTTCCAGGCCCATCTTAAGCACATTTGGGGCCCTTTGCACAGACATCTTTGGGCCCCCCCTCCACCAAACCAAAGGAATTAAGTGATCAAGAATATCTGCCCGGCTCCCTGCTGCAATCAACCCATAGGTTGACATGCTGCCTCACAGCATTAAAAATAACAATGTTTACTCCCTTTAAGTGCCCCTACCCTCGTCATTATTCTCTAATCAGAATGATAAACAAGTACCATTTGAAGGCCAACATTATCAGTATACGACAAGGTTAGTTCTGTTCTAGCATAGAATCAGGAGACTTTTTATCAATAGAATCCAGGAAGGTATGCAGCATGTAGTATTAAAACAAAAAGTGTCTAAACTTAAAGACACTCCCGTCCCCTGCACACCTTACAAGCTGAAATAAATCAGTCAAATTTCATAACATTTGCACTTTTATATATAGAAAGAATTGTCAATTTAGAACATAGGTAACAAAATATCTTCATAAAAGTACAGAAAAAAGGTATCAACTGACTTCCAATATGGCCAGCATGAAAAATAAATCAAACCAGACAAAAAAATAAGCTCCCAATTTTGAACTGCAGCTTCAAGCTCTACGCGTTTCGGGGACTATCCCCTTCTTCAGGAGCAAAAATATCTCACAGTGGGAATGTTGTCAAAGAAAATAGAGTCTCTGTCTGTGCATCTGTCTGTGCACGACGTACACAGAACCAGGATCCCTGCGAATACTCCTGCCGTCCTCAACAAGTGAAATGTGATTGCCGAACTCTAAGGCAAATCAATAGCCAATCCAATCCAAATTCAGGACTTCCAGTACCCCGCATCCAATGTAAAGCATCCTGCTGATTATAGAAATGTATAATGCAATTCCAGAAGCGCACCTCTTCACCTCAGATTCAACGGCTCCTCTCCAATTCACACGTAACAGATCCCAACCTGCACAGACAGATACCTTTTTTCTGTACTTTTATGAAGATATTTTGTTACCTATGTTCTAAATTGACAATTCTTTCTATATATAAAAGTGCAAACGTTATGAAATTTGACTGATTTATTTCAGCTTGTGAGGTGTGCAGGGGACGGGAGTGTCTTTAAGTTTAGACACTTTTTGTTTTATGTTTAACACATGCTCCAGTGTCAGGACATGTATTCCTCCCCAGCACCCAGAATTGTAATAAAATTTCTCTAAATAGTTATTTAGTTTTTGAGTAATTAGGTGTGCTCTGATAGATACTTCTTTTTGCATGTAGTATTAATGCAGGACTGTATGTAAAAGGTACATGTAACCCAGAAAAGACGGAGAACTCACATGTGCTGCCTCACAGAAAGCAAACATGCTCAAGCATGGATAGAGGAGACCAATTGGTAGGAAGGAGAAAGCTACACATACCATACCATGGATAGTGGATGCAGATTAGAAGCTACCAGGAAGGCGTCTCTATCCAGAGAGACAGATTATAAGTAGGACATGGTTTTCAAATAGTGTTGCCATTAGAGATCAAAAGAATAAAGTGCCTGTGGTGTGCACTACAGTGAAAGTAAATCTATAGCCAGTGAAATCATGAGTGAGGCTGTTCTGAAGATCATACCGTGAGAAGGAAATATCTCTGAAGGGCTGACAATTTTGAAAGGTTTAGGGACTGGCAATTTCAAAAGGCAAGGCAATAGAAGATTAAATTAGATTACACACACTGGTTAAGGGGTGAATCTGGGATTTGTGCCAACTCTGCAATTTCTACATTTGAATTGACAGCTATGTTATTTTCAAACGCCTGTTTTAAAAGGTCCTAGTGGCAGTCCCGCCGGAGGTCTAGTGATTGGGGTAAAAAAATCATCTCAATCCAAGATTCATTATTTCGGGGTGGTAATGCTCTGGATGTGGAAGCTCTCAATGAGGGGGGGGTCTGTCAGAGTATGTTAATTGTAAACGTCTATGATTCCCATGGTACCTCTGTTTCTGAAACTGCGTTTGATGATCTGGACACAATATTGTCATCTTGGCCCTGTGCTTTGGCTAATAACTCAGTGATTCTTTGTGGCGATTGGAAGGCTAGGTGTGTAGAAAAGGATAGGGGTATAAAAACAAAAACCTGTCTGATTATTGCCCAATGTCTAGTCAAACATCAAATTAAATGGGAATGGAGTGGCTGGGCTTCCTAAAGGAGAGGAACTCGACCCTGCTGAATGGCAGAGCTACGAAGGATCAGCCTGGTGGCTTGACGTGATCAGTAGGGACAAAAAAGGGCACACTGCCCAAAGGCCATTGCTAGTAATGTTTGTCTGCTGGAGTGAGTAGTTTCCTTAAAAGTAGCTTTTAACCTTTACAGTGATCATGCCACTAATTCTCTGGCTATTATGACATCAGCTGATATTGTGGGGCACCGCATGTGTGGGAATTTGATGCCTAATCATGCTGGGAATAGGATTATTTGGACGCAGAACAAGATCACTAAGCTATGTGTCTCTGCTTTCCCTCTGGGGTCTGTGAATTGGAGGAGTCTAAAGGTAAAAATGCAGAGGCTATTGAATCTTGGTTCCATGAGCTATCCCACTCGATAGGCATTTTTAATAGAAACCCACCACTAGCAGGTAGAACTAAGGCAGATAAACCATTCAATATAAACATCTGAGACCATAAACTCAGGATGCGTAGGGAAATATAGCTCTTGTGGCGCCCAGTCAGCACCAGGGCCTCTCGTCCCATGTACATCATGCTATTAAAATTATAAAGGGTAAATAATGAGTGTGGTTAAACCATCACTGCCTGTCCAAACAAACATCTGATTGGCAGAACTTGGTACAAATATTGACAACTCGAGACAGTGCTGATATATGGACAATCTTGGCCTCCTCTAGGGGCGAGAGGCTGACCACGATTTTAAATCCTATATCTGGGGTCGACTGGGTAAAGCATGTCACTACAAGATTCTTCAAGACTTCAAGACAGACATCCGTTTGGTCTGTGCGTTGCGAACGTCCGTGGCCTTTACCAATGAAACGTAAGATTTTGTTAGATGCCATCCTAAAGCTCAAGTTTTCCAACGCGCCTGGCCCAAATAGCCTGGCTAACATAGTCAAAGAATGGCCCCGACAACTGGTCTCAGGTACTCTTAATTCTTTTTCACGAGGTTGCAGAGAATGCATGATTCCGCCCACATGGCAGTGCTTATTCCGGTCCATAAAAAAGGTGATCGGACCAACCCTAATTACTACCGTCTGCTGTCCATGTAAGACGTGACCGACAAAATCTTTGCATCTCTTGTACTGAATGAGCTTCAGAAATGGGCGTCAGCTTATCCAGTACTTAATTTTGCCCAAACCGGCTCTCGCCCAGGTCCAGTACTTCCCATAATATCAGAGCTTTGGATCAGTTTATTCAGTCCACTCGGAGTATATCGCTTTTGTGGGCTTTAGAAGCGCCTTTGACCAGGTTGACAGGGACACATTATGGTCTAGGCTTAGGGACTTAAAATGTCCTGAATGAATAGTGCACATATTGATACACTTACATAGCAGTAACAGTACCAGAGTTAGGTTGGATAATGGGGGTGAGGGGGTCTCCGACTCCATTTCCAGAAATGTGTGAGTTAAACAAGGGTGCCTTGTGGCCCCAACGTTGTTTAGCTTATATATAGCTGACCTCCTCCATTGCTTTCTTGCAAAAGCTAATTGTCCCCCCAAGATTGGAGACCTACCTATGGTGGGCATGTTCCTGTTTCTGACTTGGTCCGGTTTGATCGGCCCTATACAGGCATGAAGAACATGCTTAATGAGTTATCGGCTTACGGCCATCAACAAGGCCTGACCATCAACCTAGAGAAGAACAGCGTAATGCTAGAATGCTAGTCTCGAGGAAAAAGGTCAACAAGGTTAGGATGGACACTTTAATTGGCACCATAAAATATATACTGTACTATCCCTATCTGGAATTGGAGATAAACACCTTGCCGACTATAGCCATATAATAATTAACAAGACTAGAAGAGCCAAACAACTGACTCTCCAGGCGTGAAAGTTTGCCAAAACTCGAGCCAGAGTCTCGATAAACGGGATCATCATGCAGTATAGTCAATGTTTTGTTCCCGCTATATTGTATGGCCCTGAGGCTCTTGCTATGCAGGATTTCTTCTGGCTAAACAAACTGGAGGGCTTCTCCTGGCGATCTACCCTGGGCCCGGGCCCCCCATGTTCTATGGAATTCTTGTGACTTGAACTGGGCTTAAGCTCATTGTGTGGAATGACAACTCGGGCCAGAGGATGCCTATACATAAAGTCCCGATCTGGGGCAGCATGTAAGCTTGTAACTGCATTGGGGCATTGGGGCAGAATTGTGTCATGGAAAAGGTTTTCAAGGGCTTCAATTGTAAGACGCTAAACGAGAAACTTTTCGCAGCTATAAACTGGACTCTAGATTTCAGTTAAAAAACTCCTTATATCAATCTAAAAAAATAGTTAGAGTGAAAGTTTAATAAGTGAGATTGGTGTGATAATTACACCCACCTCACGAAGTTAAAAGGTTATGAAGCAGTCTCCCATGTGGTACGCCGCTACAGGAGGACTCAGCCCTGTCTGTTAATGTGTCCTCACCCTGCATTAAGAATGTTTCTGTTGAAGCTTCGCACAAACCAACTGCCAGTACTTTCTGTAATAGGATCTCTGTTAGGTTTAGCTGCAGAAATCAGGCCACTATATATGTGCAATCTTGTGGTCTTGTGCATAGTTATGAGGGAATCCTATCGGATTCTTTTTGCGATTACTTTTTAAACGCGGATACAATTTCGGCTCAGATAGCCCTGTATCATGTATGGCTGCACATTAAATATTTGTTGACTGTTCCATGGGGTATTCTTTACTGCTAAACTATCACTAAGCTGTAAAAGCATGGTATGTTAGGAGGGATAGAACGAATGAAAGACAGAATTAATTATGTGATGAATTGAGTGAAAGAAAATTCTCTGGAAATCTATGAAATACTCTTACAGAAGGCAGTGAAAGACTAAATGAGGGTCTACGCTATAATATACTATATATACACTATACAATATTTTAGGAATGGAAAGATCATGCGTGTTGTACGTCCTTTGAAGTATGGTTGCATAGACCTTACAGTTTCTTGGATTTATGGTTTATATAAAGATAGTGGCACAGCCTGACAAATCTGACGATCGCAAAGCCATGCTGATCCAACCTGAAAGATGGAATGAATGATTCAATTAATTAATTTGATTGATCGATTTTACTTATTCAATTTAAGTAAGGCTAAGTGATACGTGACTTTTATGTGTGGATCTCTGAATTGCTTTGACTTTTGATTTTGATTGATCTTTGCTGTGTTTTTATGGTTTGATTTAGTTTAATTGAGGTTATGTTGAGCTTGTTTTGGACGACCTGGATTGTATTCATTTGAAGTGATGTTTGATTGATCGCTGTGTTTGTTATGTTATGTATATTGTAAATTGCTTTAGCTGTTTTAATTGATTCCTTGAAATTATTGAATTATTATTATTATTCCCATTTCAGTCACATTTAAAAACTTCTTGTATCCTCAAATATCAATCAGACAGAGCAGTCATTTGATTTCCCTAATTCATCAATTACCCAGTTCATCAATCTGTTACTCTTTTTCAATCATTATATATTCTACAAATTTCGTTGCTGCTAAAACCAGACTGACCTACCACCATTCTTCTGCCGTCAATGTGTTTGTTTTACATGAGCCCACAAGAAACTTGATCTTGCCTCCGTGAGGTCCTTACAGGAAGTCATTAGGTGGTAGATAGTTTCCACATTGCTAGTATCTCCACAGTATCTACAATACAAATGTAGCTTTGATATTTGTTTTCTGGCCAGTTGTACATCCCTAGCCACCAGGATATTCAGCCAACATCTCATCAAGAGGTCTCTGTAGTGGGCCGATGGAAATTTGTGAGGGTAGCATGGGGGCTGATTCAACCCTTTCCGCTTCAAGTTCAAGGTAGACCTCAGTTTATTGGTACTCCTTGCTTCCAGCGTTTCTATCCAATCGAGGAATCTGAGCTTTTTTTCACTTTGCTTGGATCTGATATGAGTAGGTCCGGTTAGATAACACAGCTTTCAAGGTAAGTCTCACATTTCTTCTTTCAGCGTGCCACACCCTTTCCTTGCACTTCCTCTTGTGCATTTAAGATGGAGAGGGGAACCAGCCTGTCCTCGACCAGGCATGTTCTGTACAATGATATTGTTTTCCACAATACAATTGATATCAAGGATTGAAGCCGCAGTTCATATCTAATGGAATATCCTGGAAGCGAGTTTGGTAATCTCAACATCTTCTGCCAGAAGATCCCCTCTAATACCCCCAAACTTTCCAAGACAGAGTTAGCAGGGATTATGCTCCTTATGTAAATATCTGAACCACCTTCTGTTTATAGAACGTCAAGAGTGGGAGGGTTAAGTAACTTCTGTATCTTCTGTGAAGAGCTTTCCCCTGGGTTGCTTACTAGCTTTCCTAGCTTGTCTCATAGCATTTGGTATTTACCTTTTTCATCCAAATTTGTGTTTATCATTATGTCAGGTAGATCACAGAATTTACTGTTTCCAATTTCTGATTTTCCACCCTCCAAGCAAAGGTTTCCTTCTGTTTTCTGTACGCTGATGCCATTATCAAGATTTTGGATTTCCATACATTAACCTTTATGCCATTTTCTTTTAGATAACTATTATTATCTAGCCGCCGCTACAGACCGATTGGCGTTTGGTCAATAAAGACCAAGTCGTCTGCATACAGTATCCATGGTATTTCAGATGAGTTTATCTTAGGTGGAAAAGCTTGGATATCTTTTTGCGATTCCTTCAGATCTGACATGTAAAGGGCTAAAAAGCAGAGGCGCTAGAATGCATCCTTGCTTTAGTCCATGATAAGTTTATATTTTTTTGACAGGCCCCCCTCTGCTGATAATCTCACTTGGATTGATGTATCCATGTGCAGGGATTTAATTACCTCCATCAGATCAGCCGGGCACTTCCATTCTGTGAGTTTAGACCATAGGCGCTCTCTATTTTACCTCATCAAAGACCTGCTCCAAGTACATGAAGGCCAGGAAGATTGCACTCTTTGTTTACAGGGCCCTCTGTTTGATCAAATTCAGTACAAACAAGTTCAGTGAGGTCCTGACTCCCCTTACAAAGCCTGTCTGTCTAGGGCAGTGATCCCCAAAGTGTAGCTCGGGAGTAACATGTTGCTTGCGGCACACTGAATTGTTGCTCGTCAGTTGCTCTGGGCCATGGTGTGCAGGCCTAGAAGGAGACGCTGAAGAGGTTAGCCCTCAGTAGCAGTATGGCCAGGACTGAGCCCTGGACTGTGTGAGAATGTTGGCCAATGATCATGCTCTGGTTCCAGTTGGCTTCTTTTTGTACATGCAAGATTTGTATATGCAAGAATTGAGTTTGCTGCCACTGTGCAAATTATTTTCAGTAAATGTTCTTTCTTATTATAGCAGTGTCATTGTTCAAACCCTGTCGTCTTCAGATACTTTGCCAGCTGACAAATGTATTAATGAGCAAAGTAATTGAACCATGTTTGCGTCCTGGAGAAAATTGTCATATTCTGTTCCTTTGTACAGCGGTAGGAGCATGATGGACAAATAAGTGGCATGCATTCCCAACTTTCTTTTATTAAATCATTTTCATGCCCTAGTTTTTGAACGAGGAAGGTTTGTGTTTGATGCCACCAGGCATTACATTTATCGGAAATAATACTTTTAGTGTCGCCTATATTTATTTTTACAGTGTTCTATTGGAAAATTGTCATTGTTTGATACACTGCCCATCTGGCACGTAGATAACGGGAGATAAGGCAAAAGCATGCCACATTTTTTATAACTAATTTGCGCTATATTCAAATCCAATTAAGTTACTGTTAATACGTTTAAACTAACAAGCATATTAATTAATCCAAATACTGAGTTAACACCACCACACCCTTCTAAGTGGTCATCAAATGCTCAACGTTTTGACCAATGTTTGCCACTAACTTTTTCACCTATGTAACAGGCCTCAGGTGCTTTGAGATGCACTATTTGACATTACATGCTGAAATAAGTCTGAAAATGTAACCTACAAAGCCCCAGGGAAGTGACTGACCAGTATTACTCAATCAATATGTATTTAATCATATTTCTCCATTAAGTTAGCAACATTTAAAAACATGTATCATATTTCATAAAATTCACATAGAACAAGTCCAAAATAAAAAAGTAGCTTTAACATATTCAACAAGCTATATATAAAAACCTGATCATTACAATTAATTATATAAAACATAGCTTCCATGCATGTCCATGCTTACACAAAACAGAGAAACAACAATAAATTAACAGAAAATGAACCAAATCTTCATCAACTCCACTTTTGCAGGCACAGTTTGTGCTTCCTCCTTCACACCTTCATTTATTGAGGGGTGGGTAAATTTAAATGTACCATTAGCATCTGCCGCCTGCTTTCTGTGGATACTTTTTCACAGATTTCTCCTTGCCATCTTATATGTGTACGTAAGTCTGCATATAAAGCTAAAGAGGTTCAGCTAAATATGTCAGGTCTGTCATATCCTTTGCTCCTTCTGCATCTCCCGGTCAAACTCCCTTGTTTCCTGCACTTGCCTATTTTCAGATTATTCATAGTATGTAGCTCGCTCCTCATGCAAGGCACTGAGCTTGGTGTGCTGTCATCCCATGGAGGTGTTTATCATGACCCCCTTTCCATGTCGCTCGGCTCGAATGGCTGTCGCACAGTCTCTTTTGCTTGCTCTCCAGCTGATTCGCTGAGACGCCAGCGGCCGGTTGCGATACTTTCCTTATTGTTTGACATTACTGGGCTCTTCATGTTTAGATTTATTTTGAGGGGGAGAGGGCCACACCGCCTTACCTACTTCTGGGTTCTTGCTCCCTGCAGGCTTTGAGTGGTCTCCGCCATCTCCTGCTGAAATGTGATGCACTCAATGCAGCCAATCCAGGGATCTCAGCTGCCACCCACGAACACCAAACACCACTTGCCTCCACTTGTCTAAACATCCTTCTATGTAGCTTTCTTCCATGTGATATTCTTCCACACTTTCAGTGAAAGAGTACATTCTATATGGCTGTCTGAGTGCATAACGTCTCTCATACACTCGACGCAGTATAGGAACGATGCAGGGGGTCCCATCTATGGCTTTTCTTCGACTGTTCCAATATGACTGTGGTGAAGGGGCGAGAACTGCCAAGAAAACCTTTACCTGGTCATCTACATTTCCCCCTCAAATCTTCGACCAAATTCACTTTTTCCATTGTCTTTATCGGGTAGCTTGCATTTTTGATGTGTTCATCCACACTCCAAGTCATATGACAGCAGAACTCTCCAGATGGCAAACAGAAAATCCAACATCCTACATACCTTTTCTGATCCTTGGGGTATTGAAACTTGATTCCTGGAGGTGCAAGGGTACTTTTCTTTATATTCTCACAGGTACTGGATTCATTTTGCATCTGCTCACCTATTCCAGCATCAATATCAATCATTATCTTCATCCCAATAGCTTTCTTGGCTGTCTTCTTGCGTTGTCCCACAACGTTCTTTATCAGACAGAATCCTAGCAACACAAACACTAGTATTGCTCCAAGCATTTGCTAGCCAGGTCTGAATCGATGAGAACAGACATGTAAACCAATCATCTTCAATTTTGTCTACTTCCTCACTGCGAATTTGACAACATGATTATTGATTCTGTCAGGGTTCCATTTCCTCCATCATGAGATGGTGTGAACATACAGCAAGAAGGGCTGACCTTGGCACACATGCTTCCTTCCATTGCTGTAATTAAGTTCAGGACATACCTGTACTGGAGTGTCATAAGGCTGATGGCTCTAAACTCTTCTGTGAGTGCATTGAATCCTTTTATTGTTGCATTGATCATCTGCAGGAGCTCTCATCTGTAATCTGCAGCCACTTGGTGTTTACTGCAGCTTGAAGTCCTGGCAAGAAGATAGTTAAAATGATCATTGCCGTCTGTTGCTGAAAGGTTCATGCTCATCTGGGATATTGTCATAGGACACGATTGATGTTGTTGAAAAATAATTGCTTCTATTCAGTCGGCTGCGTTTAGGTGATCTCTTCATCCTCAGATGTTCATCCATTTTCGGAAATTCATCAATATGGAAGTCACTTTGGGGAATCTTGATGATTATACCATCTGAACAGTGCACAGCTTAAGCATTGTTGTTGTTCTTTTTAAATGTACATGAAATTGAGTTTATGTTCATTCTGTAACTGCACAATTTAAATAATTGACCAATATTGGCAGTTTTTTGTATTGTTGTTTCATTGAAAACCAGCTCTTTCCACTGGATTATACCTACTTGTATTGTCTTCTAAATACTCCTGGGTGCTCTATCCCCACTATCATTATTCAGATGCTATTAAATACATTCAGTTCTAAAATGTATTGCTAGTGACTGTTATGTGTCAAAATGTTGGATTGGTGTGACCTCTCACCCTGAAATTTTGGCTTTGTTTACTCAAGTACGCCCACCTGGGTTTTTCAGGGAATTGCCAGGTGCCCTAACATTTAATCTACTTTGGGGAATCACCAATGCTGGTACATGTAGCATTACCATACAGCATATTCCTCCCCAATTCCTAGGCAACTGCATGTAGGCTCTGGATACACAGGCCCAATATTGATCCATTAACACTGCAGTTTCTCCATTCATTCCTGGGACTTCAATTATCTGTCCACATCTGTTATTGTTTCCAAGCAGGATCGGGCCATCATTCCTGAAGCATGTTGTTGCATTTTTCAGTGGTATTATAAAAACTGGTCCTGCTTCATTGTCAACCCATGTGAGTAATTTTAAGTACTTGGCCAATGATTCCAGGCATTTGTCACTCACTATCTGCACTATATGTGCTGATTCTTTCGTCAATAGATGTGCAGGGCAGGCCAATAGCCCTTCTTCCCATCCAGTATTGGTGAAAACACATCCATATATCACAAACAGAGGTGTTTCTGCACATCTTGGCTCTCCCGATTTTTCAGTTATGTCTGGGCAATTCAACATCTTCATCTGCACAACCTTTATTGGTTCTCCTATCTTGGATAAATACATGAGTTTCTTGCTTGTCCATCCTAGTCCATTTTCCACCCTTCTTGTCTTCACATAGGTATCTTCATATGGGAATGGCAATTATGATTGCCATCGTAACAAGCCCATTTTCCTTCAAATTGTCATGCTGCTACATGACTGAGGCATTTTGCATCACGTGAAGATATTTCTCTTGCAATAAATGTTCTTGCAGCATTTATGGCCTACGGTATTAAGGAACAAACATAACATTCGTCTGACATTCTTTCACCCACCTCTTTCATGTGCTGGTAACATAGGCTATTCTTTAATTGAACTGAATTTTCAATATACGTATTTATACCTTCATCTCACCATCCCTTTTAAATTGAAATAAACTCCAAGTTATATTGTAAAAAAAGGCTGTTTGTGCCTTTAGTGGGAGCAATAATAAGTGTTTCATTAATACCCTTCATATCAGTGCCAGAGGAAAACACAAATCATAATACCAGCTGATATTACCATCAATATCACATGAAAACATATTGATTTTTGGATGGCAATGAATCTCTAAAATGGTGAAGCCTCTTGTTTACTTTAATATGTAAATTTGTTAACTGCTTTTTAATCACTGGAGTATTATTGCAATGATCACTCTCCAGACCAGGGCCCCCCAACCTTTTGTGCGCAATGAGCTAAATGTGCATATCAAATCAAATGGTGAGCAACATCCATTTTCCGACTTAACATATCAGCGCTCAGTTGGCTGAAAAATTATTGCAACACAAATTAGAAATGTAATAAACGTACGACTGCTAATAGAACATTTTAATTTGCAGTACTTCATATTTATCTAGACCATGTGCAATTCTAGGAAAGTTGCAAGGCCTTTAACTTCATTTGACATTAAGGGGTTGTTTACACGACATTTTGAGGGAATTGAGTGGTCAGTAGGAACGTTTTAGACAGATAAGATCAGTCAAGTTGTTCAAAAATATAGAAGGACTAAATAAACATCATCAGAGGCTTTAGGTTCTCGAGCAAAATATTAGAAATCTAGTGCACATGTTTGGACAGTAATATTGGTTGCAAATGGAGCACTGATCTTCAGGTGTAATTTGGGATTCTGCCCAGGTATTTCCTGGGATCTTTAGTGGCAAATGGTACATTCCTAAGCATACAAGGCCAGCAATACTGTTCCTCAGTCATTGATTACTGTATTGTGGACTGTGTTTTTGTCAGGAATGTTATGAATGTTTGCATTTTTGATTCCTCTTTGGTTAATTTTCCAAAGGCCAGGGGTAGGCATCACAAAGAAAATGTCTGACAGCCATAGGGGCTGGTTAGCAATGCCTAAGCTGGACAAGGAGTCACTGGAAAGAATTGTTAAATCGTAAAAATTAAGATATTCTCTTAAAACTGTTAAAATAGTTCAGAGGTCACAAAGGAAAGTATCAGTTTGAGTTTTTGGTTGAAACTACCCAGGACAGAGCTATTGGCAAACAGCCTCCCCAAGTTTAGGAGGTCCAGGTCATTGTAGAAAGGGATGCCCCACGGTTTGATGCAGAATGCAGAATATCAAAAAGAAAATCGAACCATGATTTAATGAGTGGAGTGAACATGGCTGGTCAGATTTATAGTTCCATACGGGCATTGTTTCAAAAGGGCATATCAAAATTGTTAAAAGACAAAATAAATGTATTGAGAAACAATGAGAGCTTTTTCAAAAGGACAACACATTGTTTTTCTATTCTTTTTATTTGGTTTGGTTGAAAATATCAACCTTTAAATCTCAACATACGAATGAATAGACATTTCATTAAAATGCCCGCAATCATTTTATTATACAGCACACTTATCTTTAAACTCATTGCACAAGGAACAAGAGAAAATCAATTATGCTTGTGTAATACATTATGTCATCATATCTCTACATAGGTTCAAGTGAGATTCATTTCTTTCTGCGCATCCTCATCTTTAGTCAGGTATATTTCATTTGTTTCTCATCCATTTCATTTATAGAGGAGTCACACAATAAGAACACACACTACATTTCTGTGCGGTAGATCTCTAGTTTCATTAGAAATCTAATTGTGTTTAAATTTAGGGAAGTGTGTTCAGCGTTAAAAATCATTATCCACATTTTTTGGGGTGTCAAAAGGCAGTTATCCTGAAAGAACTTATGAAAGTGTTCTTGCCTTAAGGTCTTCAACTCTGTGCATTCCCCTAGAAGATGTTCTAGTGTTTCCATGTAGCTTGATAATTTGCTAAATCGACAGTAGGGTTTGATTCCATCTTG
The DNA here is from genome assembly GCF_040938575.1 of Ambystoma mexicanum. Lineage (NCBI taxonomy): Eukaryota > Metazoa > Chordata > Amphibia > Caudata > Ambystomatidae > Ambystoma > Ambystoma mexicanum. The sequence goes on along the minus strand of NC_090923.1, from coordinate 408,851,882 downwards.
TGATCTTGATGACAGGAGTGTATTTGTTGGCCATCGATCGGACCGCAGACCCATAAATTGTGTCCAATATATTTGGTCAGGGAACTTAGCCAGATACATTGTAATCTGGCTTAATCTTTTTAGAATGAAATGACCTTGAGCAAAGAGCTAATATTTGTTGCATTCCTGCCAGTTCACATTCCAGTCAGCAAGCCAACATTTTTGTTTGGCTCTATTAGGGTTTTTGTCAATCAAATTCTGATCGATGTCTGCTTTACTCATATTTGTTACACAGTATTGCTTCCATGATGCAAGGGGGACCTGGGATGTAGTTTCTAACAAGTTAGCTAGTATCGGTAGAAGAGAGTCACTGAATCTACATTTGTTCATGCATTTGTTATATAACAACATGGCATTCCATTGTACGGTTGTTTTCATTGATGTTAGTCCTAGTTCGTAATGGACTATTTGAATTGGAAAGACTCTAGGTGTTGGTAGGATCTTTTTCCAGAAAACATCTTCTAAATAATCCCAATCTGGATGGTTTTCAGGGGGTTTAGTATGGGCACCATATGTTATCGTGAGTATGACATTTCTTTGTAGAATTTTATTATCAGCAGATAAGAAAACTTTCCATATTTCTTGCGTACCAATTTTGCCTGGGAGGACAGTGATTGAGTTTTAAATTTCATGTTATTTTTAAATGGCTGATCTGTTTTATTATCGTTCATATTTATACCTAAATATTTGTATTTGTGAACTATTTCTGGGTTTTGTTTTCCTATTGCCCATTTAAATGATGAAACTCTATTTGATCTACTGTTTGGTACGAGTCTCAAAATAATTCATTTAGTTATGTTTATAGTGAGCATTTTCTCTGATGCAAATTGTGTTAGACCCTGCATTTGTGTCTGTAGGCCGAAAGGCGTTTGATAAATTAAAACTAGATCATCGGCATTAAAAACAGACACGCAATTGAATAGGTACCAAGTTTGGGTGGAAATATTCTCATCATTTGCAGATGTTTATGCATATCTTTGATGTAAAAATTAAAAACAGTTGCAGCCAAAATGCAGCCTTCTTTAAAATGGGGTTGGGGAGCCGGAGCCATAAGGTGTGCTGTTTTAAGCCAATTGTTTAAATCTTTCAGTATTAGTCTAGCAAAGATTTTACCCGGTATATCAAGTAGGGCGATCGGGCGGTAATTTGATGGTAAACTCCGATTTCCCTTCTTAAATATAGGTATCAATGTTGAATGTTTCCAGGTTTCTGGAATATGGCCTGTGTTAATTACCTCTTGGAATATTACATAAAGAATATCAGCGCATGCTTCGGGATAGGCTTTCAATATGGCCTTTGAGAGTCCATCTGGTCCCAGAGCTCGCCATAAGTTCAATTTTTCGATTAGGATCAAAATATCGATATGATCAAATTGAAGAGGAGAAAGGTCAGTATCATTTGTGGATATCATAGTCACCTTCACCGCTGGATCTGCGAAGAAATTTGAAAAATAGGTTACCCATGTATCTTCTGGGATTGTATTTAGAAGAAGTGATTTTGTGCCTGTGTTATTTGCTTGATTTAGTAGTTTCCATATATTGGCACTGGATTTGGCTGCTAAAGCTGTTAACATTTGCTAATTTACTTCTTGCGTTTTGAGGGCTTTGTGCTGTTTTATAAAATGTTTAAATTTGGAGCGGATGTTTGAGCTTTTCTCTTTGTTTTCATTAAAAGGCATGGCTTTTATGCCTTTTATTTCTGCCCTCATTTTTGCTCTAGTAGACTTAATAATACGGTCAAAAGGGTATTTATGTCTAAAAGCATGACGAGAATGAGAATAAGGAACAAAAAACGTAAGTGCCCGAGTGTACCCTGTCTGAAGCCCTGAAGATTTGACTATAGCTGAGCTAGTTTTGGTGGCGTCCATTTAATTCTATTATGACCTTCTGCTAACTGACATTGCGGGGTATAATACTGTCTCCTAGCTGTCGAGATATGTGTCCAGGTAATTTATAGAATATTGTGATCACTATACTCTGTGGGCACACTTTTAAATTGCTCTACCATTGTGATTGCTTGAGATGTTATGAAGGCATACTCTAGGATTGCTGTGGAGTGCTTTCTTTTCCATGTTGGTTGGGGTGGAAGGTCTCCCGGTAATGTGCCGATTCAGGATCGTAAAGTCTATCTCTTGCATTAACTTCAGCCACCTCCTTGCCTTTGGTTTTAGGGCCGTAACAGTCTTAGCGATACAGGATATGTTCATATCTCCTACAATTAAGGCTTTGTACGGATTATTTTCATTTGCTATCAGATCAAGCATTTGGTTTATTAAGTCAAAAAATGCATCGTCCTTGAATAGAGCACTATTCCAATACAGGTCTAGAATGGCCATGTAATAAAGCTCATGGTCTAAATAATTTGCAAATATCAGTTTGGCAAGTTGGATGCAAGGATGTAGGGATGCCCATGAGTGAAAGAGGCTTTCATGTCTAATTTAGTGTCAATCAGCAGGCCAGCCATGTGGCTGCCTTTTGCCTGTTTAATATTAAGATGAGGGTATAGGTTGGCCAAATAGGCGGTGTTGTTATCCAAGTCTCTTGAAAATGTATTATATCATACTATATTAGATGCATGTTGGTATTAGTATTCGTTTGATGTTTGAACCCTCCAGTATTCCATATGGCAAACTTGACACTTCGTCGGGTCGGCGAGAGTTGGCATTAATATTTTTTGTTTTGTTTGATGTCTTTTATCGCCTCCTTAAGCCATTTCCATGTCGTTTTCTGCAATGGGTAAATGGGTTTATCAATGTAGACAACTCGGGATAAATTCCCTCTGGTCCCCCTGCAGTTTATGATCAGAGGTTCCTGTATTCCTATTTCCCCTCGGGTTTGGATCCAGGTGGATGGGGGTGTAGTTTCTCTGCCTCGTCTCTCATCATACGAATTTGTCTCCTTCACAGGGTCACAATGTTTATTAATCGATATTGTGAAGCCTAAATCCTTAAGCACCATTTTTTCACTGCAGATGGCTTGTTTGACAATTTGTGAGGGTATGGTCAGTCTACCTGTGTCCATTTTATGGGTTCTTTCTAGGTAGACTAATTGAATGTTGTGTGATTCGAGTAGTTGTAAGTTTGGTATGTTAAAGAAGACAGTTAGAATAGTTGCATGATTTGTATAAGGATCTCCTCTTTGCTATCATTCATTATTATCTTTAGCATATCATGGGGGTGTAGAGTTTTATCATCTTTCGTAGCAGCTTCTCCCGCATATGTAGCTCTACTATATACACTTCTTGTGGGATTTAAGATTTCATGAGCGCTCTCTTTAGGTGACCGATCTCGGTCTCTGAATTGGGAAATAGATTTCTTCCTAGCATCAAAAGTTACTTTGCTTTTCGTCTGTTTTTCTGGTCTCGACTGGTGGTTATTGAATAACATAATCTCTTTTTTGTTCGAAGGTACCAAAGATAACATTTTCTGGCAAGCCTGTTTGTCAATGAATAGAAAATGCAGTTGGTTCATCTGGCCAATCTGAAAGATCTTGTTCTAGACCGCCGATAGGCAAAGAAGAGATTGAATAAGTTGAGTAGTTCATAAGATCTTCATTATCTATTGTTTTTGCTTCCTCTCCTGGTGATGCCACAGGTTGCGATGTTTGGATTACAGTGGTTTGTAAGCAATTTTGGGTGTTTACACTGTGTTGATCTTTCACACCACTCGCATTCGGAATTCTTCTTTTGCGTTTATTAGTAGTTTACTGGGAGGGTTTGTGAAAGCCTCAATGAAGTGCTTCCCTTTACATTTAGATGTTTTCTTTTCTAATATTTGGTTTTTAGATTTGTTTGTATTCATTTGGGTCAATATTTTCTTCTTTCTTCTTTTTTTTCCGCTTTGTTGTTTGAAAAACTTTATATATTGGTTCTTGAATATCAGGTATTTCTAGTATAAGGGGCTGCAGATCAGTATAATTTTGTGTGTTCTCAACTTCCAAAATCACAGGAATAAAGTTTTCTGCACTACTAAGCCCACTCCGATTGCTTCTCTTTGTGTCACAGAAAGCGGCTGGCTGGTATCAATTATTTCAATTTGTTCTCCCGTCGGAGTACATAATGGTTTCTTTTTATACAATATTAAGATGTTATCAGCAATACAGTCCAATTTTTTAGTCAATAGATTTAAAATAGACGTATGTGCGTCTGTTTGTTTGTCAAAGGCTTCATAGATTTTGTTTAATGTATACAAGCCATTATTCATGGCTGTTAAAGTGGACTCATCGACTGCAATCAGGATTTGTTTGAGACCAAAGGAAGGTCTTGGAGTGGGCTTAGCAAAGGACATGACTGAGGAAGTGGAGGCAATGGATGAAGCGTTAGGCGATTCTGGGAACAATATTGGAGAGTTGGGTAAGTGTGTCAGTTGTAGCCCAGATACGGGATCCTGTTGTATTTCCAGTATTGACTCCTCTATATTTTTTGACCAATCAGTTGTGTTTGCTGCTTCATGATGTTCAGGATGAATATCCGGGAATGCTTTTGAGGAGCCATGATGATCAGTTTTTGTCAGGGGCAGATCCAAGTGTATTCCGTTCATAAGCACTGAGAGTATAACGTGGGGAAGGTTGTGCTGACACACTGATTTACTTGCGCATAGCATTTTACTGTGACATCTTGTTGAGTAGGAATATTCAAATCAGAGTCTCAGCTGTAGAAAGCTGTAAATGCAATTGTCAAAACAGGCATTATGCCATCTCCTTGGACAAGTAGTCTGTGAGCGCTGCAGTCCCTCCAGTCAAGTCTGTTATATACAATGTACTGTTGCAGCGCTCAATAGTGGCGACAGGCATGCTGCTGTTGTCTTTGAGACACAAGGGGAAACTGGTAATCATATGCACTTTAGCAGGTCGTTCATTCATCTGTATCCATGTCAGCTTCGATATGTGTTTAGTTAATACATCATAGCAACTCTCATTTATGTGTGCCGCTATTTGCTCAGAGAATCCAAGTAGTCCCCTCTGTTATCATCTTTCCCATGTACTGCACTGTCCCTGCCCCCTTCCCAAGCACTTGCACGATCTGAATGACACCTGGACTAGTAGGATCGTAGTCCGTCCTCCCTTTCTTCCCCTCCCTTGCCTCATCGCGCCTTGAAACACTTGTGTATAGGCACGTTATAAATGCCATATCAAATCGTATCCTATCATATCAACAGGGATTCTCAATTAGATGTGTGTGAGATTTCAAAGCTATATCGTTGGAACTTAGAACCTCATTTCGTTCTATGGGCTTAACATGACAAAAATTCCTGATGTCGACGTTTAATAATTTAGAACGTTTGCCTTTTTTACCAGCAAACTTCAGATGATTTCCAGGCGTTGCAGGTTTGTCTTGCGTAAATTGATTCATAGCGGCCTGCTGTCAGTTTAAGAGCGGGAGGTCTGTGTCCATAGGCATTGCCAGTTTCAAGCTGTAAAGAGACATGCCGGGGACGTAAAGTGAGTGGTACCTGGTTACTCAAAGATGATTTATTTCAATCGGTGTGCTTCGAAAAACTGCACGCGTTGTGCAGGGAAAAAAAGCAAAAGACAAACTGGCCCCAACACAGACGGGCAGACTGGCATGGAACAAGCAAGAATGAGGAGCGCTCGAGGAGTCTGACAGCTGATCAGCTGAGCCAGCTAAGCAGCACTAACACGGGCACTCCCACGTTGCGCGTGTGCGTTGCGTGCGGGCTCCTGCTTTTGAAGAGGTTGGTAAAGAAAAGTGGGCGTGGCCTGCTTCTCCGCACAGAGTGAGGTTTCAGATTCTCAGCTGTAGAAAGCTGTAAATGCAATTGTCAAAACAGGCATGTCTGTTATATACAATGTACTGTTGCAGCGCTCAGTAGTGGCGACAGACACAGGGGGAAATTAGTAATCATATGTGCTTTAGCAGGTCGTTCATTCACCTGTATCCATGTCAGCTTTGATATGTATTTATTTAATACATTATAGCAACTCTCATTTATGTGTGCCACTATTTCCTCAGAGAATCCAAGTAGCCCCCCCTGTTCCCATCTGTTAGAAAACACTGCTCCTTCTTATTTTAATTGCGGTCTAAATTGGCACTGCATTTGCTCCTTATTCTCAGAACACTCACTGGGGTCTGTTCGTAGCACGGTGGCTTGAACCTTGTGTCCTTAGAACAACCCTCTAGGTGCACTAAACATTGTGCTAGCAGAGGTGCCATAAACAATCTGTGATTGCCCCTTGTATGTGGGATCAGGGAGCATGTGAGATCACGGAACATATGTAGCAGGAATCCTTTGACCTTGCTCTTCCCACCTCCTGCATATCATTGAATCCAGCCCTAGAGATAAGGGGTGTATTGGCCACTTTTATTGACCAAAAAAAGACAAAATACTCGCCAATAATTTAAATAGGGAGTATAAATAGCCGACACATAGAGACACATGCCTCTCATCCTGCTTTACGTGCAAAGCTCAATGGATACATTTCTATTTGTAGGGCGTATAGTGCCACAGGAAAACACTCTACTATTATTACTGCCTGATCTGAATAAGTAAATATGTTATCTTTCAAGGCACATGAAAAACTTGGTACAAACAAATACTTATTCTGTTCTATGGTTAAAACATGTTTTTACTCGCTTTGGGAATATGACTTATATTTTTACTCCCTAAAAATGATTTCACTCTCAACTTTTAAAAAATAGGGTGTAAAATACTCTCACTTCAAAATGTTACCTGGAGCACTGATTGTACCACACGTTATCTATGTCAGGGGGATGCACATCTGCAACAGAGTCCTAGAGAACTCCTTGATATTCAGTGTCACCATATTCAGTTCCTCTATGTTCAGTGTCCCTTTTGCTCCTGGGCACTAATACATTTCTATTTGCTACCCCCTGTACTACTTCAGTATCATTATACCCCCCCCTTTATGTGTGCCCACCATGTAACCCTTCAAAAATAAAGGAGAGAGAGACACAACATCATATTCCTAATGCAATGCCCCGTTTCTGGAGGCTGTGAAGAAGAATCAATACTTGTTCATCCAAAAGGATTCAGTTTTCACATAAATGTCAAAAATATGTGGACAACACTCATCTTTTAGGGCTATCCCTCCTATGAATTTAGGGGAGAAGGGCCGGTACTGGTGTCCTTTCTGATATTTGTGAGATGAATCCAGTATTTCAACCCTTCCACTTTCACTGCAGATGGCGTGCAGCAGTAAACCTTGTAGGGCCCATGGAAGCGTGTGTTATTCCATTTCCTGATAAACGAGCGAACAAACACAGAGGGCCTCATTACAAGAGCGGTGCTGCTAGCACCGTACGGCACCGTTTTCCAGACTGGCACATTCAGAGTTGCAAGTACGGAAACACTGTTACCGCAAAGTGACACCCACGGTGCTAGCGCACCCGGTAGCACTGTGACTGTAAACTGCAGAAAGATTTGCCGGACATCCCTGAACTAGTGGCATAGCGTTAGTACAGGGACATTCAGAGTACCGTCTACACGGAAACACCGCCATAAAAATGCAGTTGGCACTGTCAACACTGCACATGTAATGCTGGCACCGTGGACCAGGTATTAAACAGTTCCAGGTGAGCAGCAACAGGCCCCAGGTGTCCAGAACCAACCTAGCTGCACACCATTGACCGCTGTGAATGTACAAAAGGACCAGACCCACACCAAACCCTCCTCCCAACACAATCATGCTGGCAGTCACTTTAGCATCAATTGGGCTGGGGAACCTGCAAGGAGTGATTGAGGATGAAGCGGCAGAGAGGCAGAGGAGGTGGCGGAGGCACAGGAGACAAATGGAACCAGTTGGCCATGCATAAGAACAATGGGCAGCAGGTAGCAATCCACAGGCAGTCACCAATACCCTGCATCAGAGCCCCGCCCTGGAACCTGACCCCAAGCCAAATTCACAACTTGTACCGGCTTGACACGGAGACCATAAAATCAATTGTCACCCTCATTCATGACATCAGCAGCCTCATAAATATATGGACCATAACCCCTCTTTGCTGAAGGTAGCGTCGGTACTTTACTTCCTTGCAACTGGCACATACCAACACACCGTGGGTGAGCTGCACGGGCTGTCAAACTCTGTTTTTTAAGGGTCTTGTTTCAGGTACTGGATGCACTGCTGCACCATGTGGCAAACCACATCGCACTACCCCGAACCCCGTCCCAGGTTAATGCCACCAAAGTGGCCTTCCATGTCCTGGCAGGCAGGCCCAATTGCATCAGTGCTTTAGATTGCACCCATGTGGAGTTGGTGCCCAGACATGCCATTGAGGCAGTGTATAGAAAATGCAAACAATTCCACTCCCTCAATGTGCAGATGGTCTGTGATGCTGAACACCTCATCACCCATTGTTGTGCACATTTCCCAGGATCCACACACGACTCAATGGTGATCCGTAACTCCACGTTGCCTGAGTACATGGCACATCGGACAGCACACCTAGATGTTGGCTGAGTAGAATGACCAATGCATGACCTCCCTGGGGGATCGGAGGGAGGCACTGACCAGAGTGCACCCGGCTGCTGGGGGAGTAGAATGCCCAATGAATGACCTCTGTGGGGTGGAGGGGCGGGCAGAAGCACAGACAGCAGAGCATGTGGCAAAAGCAACCTAGCACACATACATCTCATCCCTTATTCCAAAGGCATTGTACCAAACGGGCATATGGATCACACCCAATCTCTATAAATTAGAAGTCAAATGAGGCAACACAAAAGTACCACATGTACCAGAATGTGTCAGACAACCTACAAAAGTACCTGCTAAAAGACTGTGCACATCCCCCACCACCCGCATCACAGACAAGTAAAATGAATGCAATCCTACACACCAACATCAGTGAACCCCACAGCATGTAACCAGTACACATGCCTACACAACTGTTCAGCAAGCACAAGTGCACATTACAGGGCAAACACCCACCTCAAACAATACACAATGCTGCATCATGTGTGATGAACGATAAACGTATCCCATCACACATGTTTATATATCAGAAATTGATGCACATCTGTGTGTCATCATGATACAAATTGTACCTGTGATTGCAGGCATTCAAATTGACAAATGAGCACTCAGAAGATGTCGAATAGCATGGTGAAGCAAGCCAAACACACCACATGAAAGAACAATGCAGTGGGATTGGGCATCAATAAGTGATAGACGTCAAAGCGAACAAGCACATGGGCCACATTCGTAGGCCTGCGGGAAGCCTGAGTTTGCCCTGGATGGGGTTGTGCCGGATACCTCACACCTTACATGCACCTGGCTTACCAGTGCCAGAGGGCCATTACAGGTTTCTGTGGCCAGTAAATTGCAAGTCCTCCTTACCATGGAGTGCCAGTGTAAGGGAGTACATGAGAGGATTGTCACAGTTGAAAAAGTAGCTGATGCTATCCTGTGGACACTGCCTAGCATGATAGCAGCACACAACAGTCTCAGGCCTCTTGGGCGCTGTGGGTGCAGTAGGCAGATTGTAAGCACCATACAAGATATGAGCCTCCTAGTAGGGAGGCACGGCCCCTTGTTTCCATACCAGCAAAGAAACATGTAGAAGCATTGAAGGCCATATGAATGTGGTCATGGCATTACATGTGACATTGCAGCAATCACTAGGGTCATCTGTGGTATGTCTTGTGCTATTTAAATGTGGGAAATGTGTACATTCACACCTGACTGACATGAGATTGACACCACAATGATTCAATCCCCATTCTGTCATTCCCATGCAGGTGATGCCGGATACCCCCTCACACCATGGCTGACGACACCTGTTAGATGACCACGGAACATGCATGAAGAGGCCTACAATCGTGCACATATCCGTAATGGGGCACTATTGAACAGACATTTGGACTACTCAAGGCAAGGTTCCACTGCCTCAGCAGATCCAGCAGTGCCCTCATGTATAGCCCCATCAACGTTGCCAAGAATGTCCTGGCCTGTGCAATGTTGCACAATATGTGTATTAGATGCAACGTTGCACTGCCCCCGGACATGGACCCTGCTGAGGAGAAGGATGGAGATGAAACGATGATGGGATGCCATTGTGACTCTGGCGGGAGGCCATGGATGGGCAACATGCAAGGGATGAACTGATAAACAACTTCTTTTGAACACTACTCACAAGTACATGGTGCACAACTGGTGGCATGTATTTTTGAGCACTTCTACTAAACACTTAATACGCATGCTGAAACAGAATGTCCAGTCATGATTTATAGGCAGAACCAAGTGTATTGTTAATGAAGCATTTTAACAGCAGGTGCACCATTAATACCCTCCCCAACTATCAACCCCAACTATGAACCACTCTCACCCTCCCTAACTAGTCACACATGGAGCAAGTGTTGTATGCCCATGTGTGAGCCTTGCTTTGTCCAGCCAACCGCCCTACTTGCGCCCGCGCTTGGTGGCATGCGTGTACTTGTGTGACATGCCAGACAGGCGCATGGATCGCCTACTAGGGCTGGCTGGCTATGAGCTTGCAGGAATGGAGCTAGTGGAGGCAAACAGTGTATTTTCGCTGGCGATTCGGGACATGCATGTCTTGAGGGCCAGTGCCATTGTCTTGGCAATAGTGGACTGGATGCTATTGCCCTCACTGACCCTCCTAGCCATACGGTAGCTGCAGTTGACCGTCCAATTGCACGAGCAACCCCCGTCCAATGGCCTGGTTACTTTCCCTCAAGAAGTGGGACTCTTCTAATAGCTGCTGCACCAGGGCAGTGAGGGTGTCCTGATGCTCTTCCATGCGTCTGAGAAGTGCATTCATCTCATGAACAGAGGGGTAGGGTGAGCGCTGGGGACTTGTTAGGCTCATGGGACTGAATGTGCCTAACATATCCGCGGTGTGATCATTGTCATCCCCCGTGTTAAGTCCAGCCTCTCCAACTGGAGTAGGAAGCTATTGTTATAAAGGCAGCATCATCAAATGCACATGCAGCAGTGGCACATGCGGTGGAGGTGGGTGAATTGATCCAGGAGCATGACTTGAGCTCTTTTTTCTGTCAGAAACCTGGTTCACTAAAGGATCTCAGTCTATCTTTCACAAATTGGTGCAGGAAATTATACAATTCAAATATTAACAGAGTCGGCAGAAGAGGGGGAGGCATTGCCATGATCTATAAATCATCCCTTAACATCTCACATTTTGGAGATATTGGATTTGGGTGATGATACACAGATTGGGGAATTTTTAATTTCACTTTCCCATACGGGGATGGTAAAGGTTTTTCTAGGGTGTAGAGCCCCGGCTCCCTTAGGAATTTTTAGGAAAAGTTAGATACATTCTTAACCCTGATTGGGAGTAAATACAAGGAATTTGGGGGGGATTGGAACATTTGGCTAGAGAATGATGCACACCCAAACTCAGCTGCCTTGGCCGACCTTTTGGATAGTCACAGTCTGAAATGTATGACATAAGCGATATCACACAATAAAGGGCACTGCTTAGACCTGATAGCAGCAAGAGGAAGGGTGTGTAATTTATGGAGACAATCCCACTTCACTGGTCAGATTACTGTTTACAATTATTTGGATTATTGGGAACAGCGACACCAGTAGGAGGAGGACAAGAGAGCATGACAATGTGGATGCGCAAGGCGGGTGATCTAGCTAAAATCCAAAGGGATGAAATCCAGGGATGTTTGGCATACCTAGACATGATGCTCTCTTGCATGGACTTCTTCAAAAAAGGGCTCTGATATCTTCGAGGAGATATGTGATAAATATGGCCCCTTAAAAGTTAAGAGCACCACAAATTCCAAATCTTGGTTTGGACCGCCATTGGGCTTGATTCGGAAACAGGTGCCACAAGCAAATAAATTGTGGAGGTCCTGCAAAATGGACAGCGATGTAGGAAAGGCAAAAGAAGTACTCAAACTGTATAAAATAGCCTTATTTGAGGCAAAAAAAAAGTTTCTTCACAACGAAATTGAACAGGCTGGGAAACAAGCAAGGGTGCTGTTTGATGTAGTAGCCAGATTAAGGAACCCAGCATGTAAGGCTGTGCCTATTGCCCCTACACAGGCAGAAGCCAACAGGTTAAACAACTTCTTTGAAGCACAGATTGTGGACATCCAAGAAAATATTGCTAAGGTGAGGGCCCTTGAAGAATGGAAGGAGCCAACAGAAGAAAAGGATACAGAAGAAACGAAGGAAGAGAAAGAGGGCTTCCACTTTCAGCTTGTGAATGAGGAGCTTGTCCATTCTCTGCTATTCCAACTAAAGTCAACTAATGATAGAGCATTCCCGATGCTGGCATGTATGGCTAAATGCTTGACGGCTAATATCACTCCTTTTGGAACAGTTTTTGTTAATATATCCCTACGGGAGGGCCAGGTTCCCATGGCTCTAAAGAGGGCATTGGTGAAACCCTTAATAAAAAAATCTAACCTGGACTCCACAGTTCTAAAAAACTATCGCCCAGTGGCTAATTTGGGCCCACCAACATTTTTGAAAGAGTGGTATGTGGTCAGTTTCAGGTGTTTGTGGACAGCGAGGGACTATTGGACGAGCTCCAGTTTGGCTTTCAACCCAAACATGGGACGGAGACCGCACTGCTGGCTGTCCAAGATGATCTACTGGAGGCTGCGGATAGAGGGAAATCTACAGTATTGTTGATGCTGGATCTATCCGCAGCCTTCGAGACGGTGGACCACCAGATTATACTCCAATCTATAAGACAAGTGGGGAAAGCATAGGAACTGGTGGTGGAATGGTTTTGTTCCTTTCTGAAGGACAGGACCCAACAGGTTATCCTGGGGGGGGGAGTTTCTCTCCGAAATACTGTGGTTAAGGTGTGGAGTCCCACAGGGCTCATCACTTTCTCCATTGATTTTCAACCTATATATTCACCCTGTGCATAACATACTGAGGAGATACGGGTTGAGGTTTCATTCTTACGGCGACAATACCCAAATTTACATTGAGACAGAGAATATAGAAGTTGCATTTGAGAAGTTCAATCAATGCATGTAAGAAATCAAGAGATGGATGGCAGGTAACCAGTTGCAGTTCAATGCAACAAAAACTGAGTTCATATTGTTTGGACATGAAGGAAAAATGCCACCCCCTCTGATACTAGGGGAGGAACTTCAGTATTCAAAGAAAGTCAATAATCTTTGGTTTCTCTGGCACGACAACCTGGGCAGTGAAGCCCAGATGGGTGCCAAGGTCAAGGCAGTGCATAATTCACTCCGTATGTTGAGGAATGTGCTCCCATTTGTCCTAAAGGAAGATCAGGCAATAGTGATATCGCATCTGGGCTATTGTAATAGCCTGCTGGTGGGAATCCCAGCAAACCAGATTACTAGATTACAGAGGGCCCAGAATGCAGCGATCAGGCTGATTGGTCATGTCGAGAAGAGGGACCATGTTTCGGCCCTATGCAGATCTTTACACTGGCTAATGATCGAAGACCAGATCAAATTTAAGGTGGCATGTCTGATGTACAGATGCATCAATGGACTTGCAATGGAGTACCTTACTGCCAGGGTGTGCTGCTACCATCCAACAAGAGATTTACGGTCAGGAGATTTATTGTTAATGTTCATACCTCGTGCTAAACGGGTATCCAGGGGGGGCAGGAGATTTGCTGTGTTTGGCCCTAAACTGTGGAATCAGCTACCACTGGAAATTCAAGCATGCCAGACCATGGAAATGTTCAGGAGGAGGCTAAAAACCTTCCTATTTAAATAAGCTAGTCAAGCCACAGATCACATGCAATATGTTTACACTCCATACCTGATGTATAGTTATCGTTTGCGTCCGAATGCAGTTAGGTTTGTTTGGTGTGCGTAAGAAATTCTCAAAATCAAATCAGCTGCATCCCCATCACTAGTGCTAGTGGCATGGGAATCAGGCTGCTGGGGTGGTGGTGGTGGTGCACGCCCCCATGGTGTTCCACTTGTGTGTGCCTGTGGCACAGCAGATACTGGCAGGTGGACTATCGCAGCTGGGGGGCCACCACAGGGGCTGCCTGGGTCACAAGGGCAGCTGGTGTATTCGCCGGGGCTGCCTGGGTAACAGGGCCAGCTGGTGCATCAGCCGGGGATGCCTCGGTGACAGGGGCAGCTGGTGTATCCGCCAAAGATGCCTGGGCCACAGGGGCAGCTGGTGTATCTGCCGGGGCTGCCAGGGTCACTGGGGCAGCTGGGGTATCTGCCGGGGCTGCCTGGTGCATAGTGGTAGTTGTCACATGCACACCGCCAGAAGTACTGGCACGGGACATTGTCAGATGATATTCCTGAGGGTCAATGAAAGGCATGATGTCAGTGACCTGCCTGGCTAACAATTGTACCGTTACATGGAACATGGTGATCGTGCAGAATTACATTGTGGGGCATGCAGTACTGCATGGTATGTGAAACTCATGCATGTGTTGTGTGGCCACAGCTGCAGGCACTGTGCAGGCGGCAAATGCAAAACAGCTGTGCTGGGACTGCTGACATGTACATCACCCGCGTTCGGCTGTGGGTAGTGTAATGCTGGTCTGCCCATTTGCAGGTAGTTGGGATGTGTTGCAGGAGGTGTTCGGGGGGCGCGTGTCTGGAGACGATGTGTGACCTGGTTGCATGCCTTGGAGGTGTGTGGCGTTCTCGTGGTAGTGCTAGCAGGGTCATGTTAGGATCTGGTCTAATTACTTCCTCATCTATCTTGATGTAGTGCTCTGTAGCATCCTCTCACTATCAGTCCTGAAAGAATGGACTTGCTACACAGTAACCTAGTATACATTTTAAAAAACAAGAACCAAGATTTCACCCACATGGTGGGTATATCATAAATCTATTGGGATGAATGACAACAACAATTCGACACACAACAATTAAACGGCATCAAATTTTAACACTATACACTCTGAAAAAAGTGTCATTTTACACAAACACATATCTCAACATGTTTCAGTTCTTATCAGCTTAGGATGCATGAACGTTCTTCAGGGGAACCTTTCTTTGCACAAATGTTTACACCACCATGCAATCCAGGGTCACACTGGGGGATTCCAAATCCAATGTGGAGACACCTATAGAGGACAACAACATAAACCAGCATCAGTATAGTGAGCCATGTTCTTTTAATGACTCTAAACTCATCTCCTTCCTGGATAGCCAAGAGTTTAATATCAAATGGAGTTACATCTCATAAATGTGTGGACGGGACTGGTTGGTGTTAATCATAGACACTGCCACTGAAGTTTCCAAACAGATAGAAATCGATATTACCAAACTTCAGGATGAGCTAAAGAAAGATCTTGGTTTAGTAACTTTTAAAAGTTTACTCAACTAAAGTCACAAGAAAATATTCCCATACACTACAGAAGGTTGCAAATTCTGTAATATGTATCAGTGTTCCACTAACAGTAATAAGAGGGTACATTTTAGAAATACATCATACAGCTCTAGTGACGATGGCAGCACAGGCTCTAATGGTCAAGGTAATCCTCAGGGACCCATTAGAGGTAGAGGACAACGATATCCCAATCGCCAGAGACAAGGATGTCCTTTTTTAAGACAAGGGCCCAACTGTGGAGATTGGGGTAATCAAATACAGACACGCAGCAGAGCAAGGAGTCAGTGGTGATTAATCTTTCCCAATATGTTTTGAGTAAAAATGAAGAGATGGTGCTTAACAAGGGTCTTAATTTTGTCAAGACTAAGTTTCACGACCCGTTTGAATTCAGATCAGAATTCCACACTTTCGTGTGTATGTTACACCTCAATTAATTCTTTGAGGGAGAGAACAAATATGTAAATCTGAATCGCACTGGTCTAAGACTAAATTGACCTTTAATGCCCCAGCGCATAGCTTTACTGCTGAATCCCTTGTGTTTGAGAAACAGGTCTTATTTGAAGCACAAATGTTGGAACAGTATAGTATCCCCCATCATTAAACTTTAGTACTGCACAATGTACCTAGTGTCCAGATTGGCCAAAGATCATGATACTATCATCAGACAAGCTGACAAAGGAGGATCAATAGTGCTCCTCAATCGTACTATGTGAAAAAATGTTTACGATCCCTAAGCGATGAAAGAAGTTATTGTCGCATTCCGAATGATCCATTCAGTGACATTATCGAAATTATCAAAACCAAGTATTCTAGTGCCTTGAAATGGAAATGATTAGCAAACAAGAACACAACTATTTAATCAGAGAGCAGGGTAGAGTCCCAGTATTCTATATATTGCCCAAAGTACACAAGGGTCTCACTAACACACCAGGAAGACCCATAGTATCGGGAGCAATGTTCCCTCTAAGCTGTGCGCATGTGCGCTTGCCCAGCTTCCTTCTGGGTGCCGCTCAGAAGATTTTTAGCAGCGCACACAGACAATTCTCACCTATTCAAAATGATTTAATAAGGCACAAGCCACAGCACTTACATGGAATGTTCTTTCTCTTAAAATAAGCAACTAATTTTGATATTCTGCTAATTTGCATTACATTACTATGTACCTAACATCTCTAACAGCTTACTACAGCACAAGAGGTTAAAAACTAATATGAAAAACTGGCTCCATGAACAGAAGAATCTAACCAGTCTGGCTTCATACATTAACCAAAAGTTTTCCCTACCCACCCACGACTCCTAAACCTGACTCTAGCACACTTTTACCTTATGACTCTAACCTCTGCCCCAGAGTACATTAAGATATTACCGGACAACCTTGGCTCTTCCTCTCTTGGCCCTGTAAAATGTTAGCAGACGTGTACCTACATCCACTTGTTTTGTTTGTTGTAACATGAATAACATTCACGCGCCAGAATTTCCGTTACTCATTGTGCCTTACCTAAAGTGTTACCCACACTCTATAGTCGAACTACCAGCTCAAAAATCGGATACTGACTGTAAGTAAGCAGG
The DNA here is from genome assembly GCF_040938575.1 of Ambystoma mexicanum. Classification (NCBI taxonomy): domain Eukaryota; kingdom Metazoa; phylum Chordata; class Amphibia; order Caudata; family Ambystomatidae; genus Ambystoma; species Ambystoma mexicanum. The sequence goes on along the minus strand of NC_090923.1, from coordinate 408,834,999 downwards.
CTACCTGGATGTGTAACCAAATCCCTTACTTCCTCTTTGTACATATGTCAAGCAAGTGCTTTGAAGCGGCCCCCTTGTAGGTTAACACATTATAAAACTCAAATATGAATTTGCTTGCTCAGCGTCTCCTACTATAGCATTACTAACTTTACCCTATAAGTAGAGAGCAACATTGCAATATCATTTACTTAGCCTATAAGGGATAATGGGTATGGACTATGCCTGGGATTACTCATCCATAGTATTAGGGCACCACATATTCAGACAGTAGAATGTTTTTCACACAATCTGCATCATTCCCAAGTGGTCAGAGTTCCTTTGGGCATAGACCTTCACACATTATATGGTAACTCACTTCTATACAAACATGGTTTCACTGAGCACGTGTGTAATCCTACACAATGAAATAAGGATGGGGTATGTTGCAAACAATCTTGTATGCACTGCAAAAGAATTGTGTACATGCAGAGTCATGACATTCTTAAAATGCACATCATATGTTGAGGCATTTAAATGTGCCTTGCTTATTGTGGATCTGCAAATATCCCAGTGAGTGTTTACTGCTACAATCCCTCACTTTTTACAGTCCTCTATCAACTCGTATTTGAGGCAAGCCCAGGGGCAGGGGAAGGGTACGGGCGGAAGCATCACTCCTTGCAGTTGCGGGTGATGAACAAAGCAACTAATTTCAAAGACCAAGTCAGACGTTTCGGCAGTACACTGAAGGAAATGTGTTGCGTGTGTGCCAAAGGATAGGAAATTCTAGTATCCATCTAGACAACAGCACCTTCTTTTTCTTTCTATGCTCAACTGTGGAGGGCTTTTCAATGTAACCATGTGTTCTGTGTGAGCAGTCTCTAGCATCTCCCTGCATCTCATTTAATTGATCACAAATAATTATAGAAGAGGGATCCATAGTTACAGAATAAGGCACTCAATCAGTTGTATATCTGATGAATTGATGCAATTAACTTAAAAGGCATATATGTGTGATTTTCTCCAACAGGGCTCCACAATAAACCTCAGTAAATCTCTTGTTTAATTTTATCTAGGCTGTGGTGCAGAAGGGTGGGCAAAACAACACACTTTATTATGTGCCCTGTCATTTCACTCCTGGGGTACAAGCAGGGCTCTACTCAGATTTTGCCCCCTACTTGGAGTCAAATGATTTTTCAGGGTGTAAAAAAGTTATTAGCTTTGCCAACAGGGCACTATCTGCTTACTAAAGGATGTTCTTTCCCCATAAAATTTTGGAGACCGGGCATTAATATTATTAGTGGCCCTACCTTCCTGTGCCACTGCTCTACTGGTCATTAATTCGAAAAAATATCAGTGGAGCTTTGTAGGTTGAAGCAATATGTTCACTGTTTCTCATTTTTGTTAGGCACATTTTCCTTTTTAGGGAGTAAAATGCATGGTGCATATGTCGTTTAGCTCTATGGCTGCTGTTGCCACTGCCCACAGGAGAACCTAATGTGGATAGTAAGCAGAGGCACAGGAACTTTGGATCATCATATTCTAATGTGCAGTTATTCTGATGCAACTATCATCCTTGCACAAATGATTAGAAGCATGTTCTCCTGGCCCTTGAATTACTTCAATAAAGTGGCATGTGAACTCCTTTAAGCATGTTTTTGACACATTGCTTAAGTATTCTTGAGTTTCAGCCACATCAGTTATGACAAGAGATATCTGAGAGCCACAAAAGCCAGGAATGTCGTTTGCAGCAGTAACAGGCTGACAAGCCAGCCTATTCAAGGAGTGGAACCCACGTACCCCAACCCACCACCAACAGCCAACCTACCTAACGGTCAATGAACAATAGCACACCAGCCTTGATAAAGACCTTTTGGGTCGAAACACGTGTCGGCTGACCACTTGCGATTACTGCATCATGAATAAAATCAGAATACAAAGAAAAATGTCTTTAAGAATAAGTATTGTTTGCGCGACATATCTGGGAACACAACTAAGAGCTATTTGTGTTTTGTAATACAAAGGAATGATTTTCCAGTGGCATAAAACATACAGGGCCACATTACGACTTGGGGCGGTGTCCCGGAGTAAATCTGCGAGAATACCACCCAAACAAATTACTGTTACTGCCACTTGGTCTGGAGGAATTTCCACCGGATTACAACTGGTGGTGGCAGTGTAATTCCCGATTCATATTGAGTCCATTGGACTCAATGTGGCTTTTTGGCAGAATTACTGAAGCTGAAATTCTGACGATTTCGGCGTTGAGTTGGAGGCTTTACCTCCTGGATTTTCCTGGAGGCAAATCTTCAACTCCAGGCCAGAAATCGTAATTTGGAATAGCGGTAAAGTTTGCAGTAATGGAGTTACCACCAACTTTACCACTTACTGCCAAACTCATAATGAGGCTGACATTTTTCTCTGCGCAGAAATAAGTTTGCAAGGTACTGTGGCAGATATTGAAGTCTTGGACTGGTTGATGAGTTTTCTGTTTAATCACATATGACATTTTAATTTAGCCTATTTGTTTGGAAAAAGTGTTTTAAGAGTTTTAAAGAATTGCAGAGTCTGGGAATCGGACATTCCTTTCCAAACTCTTCTGCGACGGTAGCTCACGAAAATGGCTTACCTCATTAGCCTGTTGTGCATATGGAAAATAATGTGCGCACAACAGTCAACCGGTTCCGCACATAGAGAAAAATAATTAGAGGGAACATTGATCAGGAGTGAGTTCTATTTTAGAACCACTGTCTAAGTTTGTGGACTTCTATTTGAGACCTCAATTTGTTTTGAAAATGACTAGCTATTTAAGGGATACTACAGATGCCATAAACAAGATAGAGAATCTTCCGTTTGTGTCTGGCGAAACTCTGTTGATCTGTCTGGATATTCAATCCCTCTATACAGTGATCCCTCAGAGAGCAACTCTGGCCGTCATTGAAGAAATCTTAAATAGTAGAGAGGATGGCCATCCAGTGAGTAATGGTTTCATTATGTGGTGTGCAGAGTTTGCTCTCACTAAAAACTTTTTTCAATTCCAGGGTACTTATCAACAAACAGAGGGCACTGCAATGGGTGCTGCCATGGCTCCTAACTTAGCTAATTTGTACGTAGAATACTTTGAAAAAATGTTTGTATACACTGACAGTAATCCATTTAAAATCCACCCACTGAAATGGCTACGCTATATAGATGACATTTTCATTCTCTGGCATGGCTCTGTTGAGGAGGCCAATTTATTTGTGGATTGGTTGAATTCATGTAATCCTTTTATGAAGTTCACGAGAGAGATAAATGAGCAGGAAATTAACTTTTTGGACATTACCATCTCCCATCATATGGGGTTCCTAAAAGTCAAACCTTACAGCAAAAAAATGGACAAGAATGCACTCTTACATTATACAAGTCATCATGCCAAACACATCAAAACTAACCGCCCATTCGGCCAATTTCTTAGGCTAAAGAGAAACAGTAGTTTGAAGCAGGATTTCTGTGATAGTGCCCAAACTCTTTCTAATAAACTCCTGAGTAAAGGCTATCCGGGCAAGTTGATTAAGCAATCGTCCAAACAGGCGTTTAAAAAAATAATCCTGATGCTTTGTTAGAGAAGAAGGAAAGAGATGACAAGATAACTGGAATTGTTTTTGTTAATACTTTCTCTAACCTTTCTTATAAAATTAAGGGAATCATTAGGAAGGCTTGGAGAAAAGTATACAGTGATAATGCTACTCCACCTCCTTTAGTGGCTTTTAGAAAAATACAGAATATAAGAAACATGTTAGTCATAAATTATATATCTGTTAAACAAACATTGAAACCTAGACAGACTACCCGATGGGGTCTCCCAACTGTCAAAGGACATTTCCCTTGTGGTCACTGTCTTATGTGTGGGTTTACAAAAGAAACAAAACAAATCAGGTTGAATTCTTCTTTGACATGGGTATTAAATGAAATGACGGATTGTAATACTGAAAATGTGGTCTACTTAATAACGTGCCCATGTGATCTACAGTATATTGGCAAAACCAATAGGAAGTGTCGGATACGCATGGTTGAACACCGAAGTTGTATCAAGAATCAAGTTATAGCAGCTCCTATGGTTAAACATTTTTTGGAAATGAAACTTACTCATGAAGAGTTCAAATGGGTCATTCTAAAAAAGATTCATGGTACCAACAAACAAGATATTGATCAGAGACAGCTGAATTTTGAGCAAAAAATGATTTATAAATGTCAGAGTCATATTAGAGGACTTAATGAGGAGGTGGAGTGGCATCATGTGAACATAGGATTTATTATTACATGGCTGTTGACTTTGAATACTGCTATGTACAGCTTGTCCTATGGGTGTGACTTTTGTCTGTACTGATGCTCAGGTCATAATTTAACGTTGGTGTGCACACATTTTCAGCCCATAAAATACTAAGTTGTATTTATGCAAACTTCTATTGATGCGTTCCATATCATTTGTAATCATTGTAATTAATTTACCCTGAATATTGCCATTTATAGCATTTCTTTATGGGTGTCACTCATATATATGCTGATGGCCAGGCCATAGGTTCACGCTTTGTGTGCATAAATGTCTAGCCCATAAAAAACAAATTTGTCTTTATGCAAATGTTTATTGATGTGTTCCATATCATTTATAGCATTTGTAACATCACCATGTAATCCAGTGGTTTCACTTTGCTAAAATCTCCTTTGATCCTATGTTGTATGACCGTCTTTTATCCGTTCCAAGATGGCGGTTCTATAGTAAGGACCTGCCTTGAGACATAGTCTGTTGTCAATGTTGATGCATGGTACATCGATATTTTTGAAGGAGTACTTCTGATCTAACTTGTATTTTACTTTGTGGTTATAAAATCAACCTTTTTACTTTTCAGCTCCCTAGCGTTACGTTATTCTAGACATCTTACTATGACGACCGCGTAGGTGAAGCGCAGTGATTTTTAGTCCCTCGTTTATGTCTATTGGAGAAGGGTTTGACTTGGTTCCATAACTATGCGTTATCAGATGGCGAGTGGTGTCCGATGCGAGTTGTGCGGAGTTCTGGAGAATCGATTACTCGATATAGAGAGGTAATCATTTTTGGACGATTTACATTGCAGTCCTGTCTTGTTACATGGAAGGGTATTATGTACTTGGTTAAAGTTGTGCTGGTTCGTGACAATTAACAAATTGGATTGAAATATAAAACTGATGTTGAAACTGTTGGTGTGTTTTTAAACCTGCGTTAATATGTGTGTTACTCCCTCCATGTTGACCACAGTGGCAATCCCAGGTGGGAGATAGGAACATAAGTCTTGGCCCGCTATTTATCTTTTCACTAAGATATTGTGTGTACATTTTGGAACTATTGGATTTGACTACAAACGTTGAGGTACTTGCACAAGGGATGGTGAAATGAAGGTGATGGGACATATTTTTGCCTGGAGAATATGCTTAAATGGTGTTGGTATCTCAGCTCCTAAAGTTATATGACCTTGTTTTTGTCTCCTCGGTTGTTGTTTTATGTTTGTATAGATCTCTGAACCAGTGGAGTTACTATGAAGCTTATTTACTGAAATGGAAATACAAACTTGATTTAAGAATTTTGCAGCTACATTTTGTGTATCCGGACACTAGCAGTACTTAAGTCCAATTTGGAGGTAAAGTAGTTATCACTTTATAGGACATGCTCAGTGAGACCTGTACCTTGTTCCTCAATACACCATTTTGGTGTTATGTAGAGGAGTTTAGAGTCATTAAAAGAACATGGCTCACTATACTGATGGTGGTTTATGTTGTTGTCCTCTATAGGTGTCTCCACATTGAATTTGGAATCCCCCAGCTTGACCCTGGATTGCATGGTGGTGAAAACATTTGTGCAAAGAAAGGTTCCCCTGAAGAAAGTTCATGCAGCCTAAGCTGATAAGAACTGAAACATGTCAGGATATGTGTTTGTGTAAAATAACACTTTTTTAGAGTGCATAGTGTGTTAGTGTGTTAAAATCATTTGATGTCTGTTTAATTGTTGTGTGTGTCAAATTGTTGTTGTAATTCATCCCAATAGATTTATGATATACCCACCATGTGGGTGAAATCTTGGGTCTTGTTTTTTTTTTAAAAAACCTCTTTTTTAGAAGCTTTTAGAAGTTATTATGTTGAGAATGAATTAAAATTGTGAAATGTATACAAGGTTACTGTGTACCAAGTCCATTCTTTCAGGACTAGTGGTGAGAGGATGCTACAGAGCACTACATCAAGATAGATGAGGAAGTCATTAGACCAGATCATATGAACCTCTTCTTTGTTGTATAAATATTTATGGTCTGCCTCTGACCATGGAGGGAGGTGTTACACAAGGGGTTGTTCTGCCTTTGTTAAAACAAACAGGGTCATGTTAGTGACATGTACTCCCCAGTGGGTGGGTGAGTGCACATGTGTGTGTGCAGGTGACGCCCTACCAGTGTTGTGCTGTGGTGGCAGTGGCAGCACAGCAGGCACACATGCAGCACTCGTGGCCAGGATGCACAGTGTCTGTCTGTCTTTTTCAATCGGCAGTAGAGGCTGGCTATGAGTTGTTCATCAGTGTTCTTAGGTGCTGGTTATTGGGGTGGTCCTGGGTGCATGGTCAACGCTGTACCCATGTTGTTAATGCAGGTATGTATGGGTGTCCCTGCAGGGGGGGTGAAGCTGTGTTCAGTTGACACTGGGCCTTATAATGGATCCAGTGTTAACCCTGCCAGGGCTACTGGAGGGTTGCTTCCGGACCCATTAACAATTACCAGTGCCTGACTTCCCAGAGCCACTGGCCTATTACAAGTCCAGGGGCCGGAAAGTCCGGCGCAGGAAATTTTCTTGGTCCACATTCCCATGGAGTCCCATTGGAATCAATGGGAGTGGGTACACGGATGAAGCGGCAATGTTGTTGACGGGGCTAGTGCTTCCATGGCAACTCAGCATGCCAGGCCCGCAGCACCCGCCAGGGACATATGATGCAGCACCGGCAGCCACTGTAATGGGGAATCATCATGTGTGGTGCCTTGTCATGTGGTTGGGTATGGGAAATGCATGGGAGGCAGGGTATGTGACTTGCTTTGCGTAACATTTACTAGATGGGGGCCATGGGAGTGCTGGGTTGGGTCGGGGGGATAAAGCCAGTGCTATGGCAATTTCAGTGCAGTGGTGGTACAGGGGGAGCAGGGTGGGCAGGTGTGCCCCTTGATATTTGGGCACTTTCTGTACTCACCAGCCTCAACAGGTGTCCTAGCTCCTGCCTCCGCTGCACTGACACTCTCAATATCCTCCATATGCAGCACACTGCTGCACTTCTCCTACCAGGACAGCAGCTTGATGGGTGAGGGTGGTCCACCACCTGTAGCCGTGCAGTGCCTGCGGTGTGCAGCAAGGAGGTTGTGCACTCAAAGGCACAGGCTGTCCCACCGCTTATGGCAGTCTTTGACACTGAGTGGTGTTACCCCCACAGCAGTCACCTTCCAGGCAGTTTCCACCCAAATTGCCTTCCTCCGGAGCTGCATGCTGTGGCACTGGTCTGCTGGAAAAAGCTCACTGGCATGCTCCACAATGTGATCAACCAACATGTTCAGCACAGCCTCACCAAAGTATGGCTTGTGCTGGCGGGTTTGGGGAATCCTGGCTGACATGTCCCTTGATTGGCTCAGACACTCAGAAGGGGTGGATGGCTTCAGGCACAGGTAGATTGCAGCGGATTGTGATTTTTGTAATGACCATCGGGCTCTTTCCGTTTCCGGCAATCACATACATTTTTCCGGTTCCAATGTTTCTGGCTCCGTGTCCGCGGTGCCGCTATGTCTGGCATGCACGTGGCTGAGGTGGATGCACCGTCAACCTTGGTGGCGGTACATCTGTCTCCACTGGTGTTACTGTGATGGCAGTGGCACCCGTTCCACGGATAGGGGATGCGTGCAGCCTACAAGGCGTAATCCTATCTTGTTTCCGGCACCCGCGGTGGCGGAACCAGTGGGACCGCCATCACGGTAACACCCGATTATTTCCGCGAGACTCGGAATGAGGCCCGAGTCTCCTGGGAAGAGCTGAGGTTGCTGCAGAGATGCTGGGTCAATGGCATCTGTTGACCCCAGCTGTTGTGGATGTGGTACAAGCTCTTGAGATATAATTCTTACACATTTGGTTAAGTCACTATGGTATCCTTGAAATTCATCTCCTCAAATATCATCAGTTTTGAGGGCATTAGACAATTTTTGTACAGGTGTGAGTGGTGTGTGCAGTCTCCTGCATGTCAAGGTTTTGTGAGGGGTCAAGCGGTGTTCTTTTCCTGGCTGAGTTCTGAGACTAAGCAGAGTGAGGGAGGGGCAGTGGAGTCAATTCTTACTCAAAGAGTGACAAATGATTGACAAGCACTGCTTTAATAAGTGATTAAGATGCTCTGCCCTCCCGCTGGCTTGCGGGTGGTAAACTGAACATAGTTTGTGGTTTATTCCCACATTAAAAAAAGTGTGTCCTATTGTCTGATTTCAGGACATTACATGTTGCCCAGCAAGGAAATACCTTGCGTACCACAAATGTAGCTGCTGATTTGGCATCAGGGTGGGCAAAGGGTCCTACCTGAAGCTAATAAGAGCATGGGCATATTACATCAATCAAATATCGATAGTTACTGCACCTGTTAACCATGTGGATATAGTCGATGCAAAGCTCTCGAAAGGGCCCTCAAGGGTGGGGGGCAAAATTTCTTTTAATGTTCTAAGGGTGTGGCCTGCAGGTAAAGGTGACAGGTAGTACAGGTAACTACAAAGTCCTTCTGAATGTATGCAGCAATGTATTGCTTAAATATATGTGTAGGATAGTGCAATTGCTTGAAGGCAACTGTAAGCAGCTCTTGAGCCATTACTACTTTACCTGTGATATTTTGTCTCCAAATTAGATTGATGGGGGAAAGGGAGCATCCTCTTTTGACCCAGAAATCCTCATCCACACAGTTTAATTATTTGGGTTAAGGAGGTCGAATTGTATGGTCCTGGCAGCTATGCCTGCTGAAATGCTAGCTTAGGGTATGCGTTGGTATCTGGTATTTCTAGGTAGGCTGCTTCTTTTGCTGCTTTGTCTGCTGTGTCATTACCATAAGAGATTGGGTCTGCATTATGTGTATGGTCCAAACATTTTACCACAGCAATTACTGAGGAACCAGCTAATGCATCAATAACACAATGCTGCCCAAACAATGCTGCATGCAGGACAGGAGTACCATCAGATTTTTAAAACTCTCTCCTGTGCCATCTTGACGGTCTGGAATGCCTGATGCAAGTGATATATGCCGAGTCAGTTCTGCAGCTTGTTCAGAAAAATGTGCAGGCTATCTCCTTTTTATCATGACCTCATACAAGGCTCAACACAGATGCACCAGTATGTCTCTGTCCCATCTCTTGATCGATCATCAATAAACCATCAATGAAAAGCTCTTCTCCCTCCCTCAGTACATTTTCCCTGACCTGTGTTATGTCATCATTAGGTCATAAATATGCTAAGCAATCGAGGCCTTCCTCACCAGGTTGTACGGGTTCTGTGGTGAATGTTGCTAGGTTAACTGTGCGACACCTAACAATGTGAACTGAAGAGTTTGACAAAATTATATCAGAGGCAGACGCTCTCTGTGTGTTGCAGGTTGATTTGGATCCCTCTAGAATCGCAAAAACTGTGTGTTCTACATAAAGTGTCTTCGGCATCCCATGGTCATTGTCAAACATTTTTCTATTGAAAAAGCTGCTACTTCTAGAGCCTGATCAAAGATAAATGGCCCTAAAATACTGAATATAAACGTCCTCTGTAGTAGGGCAGGGGCTTGTATCCAAGGATATGTGTTGTGTTAGAACAGGCGTCATCACTTGACCATTAGAATGTGAGAACAGGAAAAAGTCCTTTGCATAATGTGGTATTGCTAATACTGGGGCATTGCCGATTGCATTTCTGAATTCCTGGAAGCATGTGATCATGTCAGCTGTCCAGGTGATCATATACGTAACCTTATGTGCATCTTTCAGCCCTTGCAACAAAGGCTTGGTGTAATCAATGGCCTACAATGTTTACATAGCTCTAGAAACTGTTGTATGTGTTTGACAGTGGTGGGCTTGATGTATTCTGCACTACTGCCACTCTCTCTGGTGTTACTTTACATCCTGCTAAGGAGATTACTTGTTCTAGGTATACTACCTCTTTCTATACTGCAATTTTTCTTAATCTACTTTGTATCCCTATTCTGCAAGTAATGTCAAAAGTGTCACTGAATCTTTCCTATATTGTTTCTGTAGGGCTGCAGACCAAAAGGTCATCTACATATTGAATTATTGTACTCAGTACTTGTATGTTACCTAAATCCATTTGTAGTACTCTGTTAAAAATACTCTGGGATGCACAGTACTCCTGAGGCAATCTTGTGTGATGGAATCTTTGCCTACGGTTAGTCAATGCTGTGAGTCAATGCTGTGAGATATTGGGACTCTGGGTGCAAAGCAATGGAGAAGAATGCATTCTTGAGATGTATCGCAGTAAAATGTGTTGCGTCAGTATGTTGCAAATAAAAATCATAGGGGGATTGGGTACCAATGGGAATTCTTCCTTTACAGTATTGTTCTATAGGCTTAAGTCCTGCACCATCCGCTAGAAGGAATTTTTCACAGGGAATATGGTTGCGTTGCATGGGGACTCTGATGGCTGTATTACGCCCTGTTGCACAATGCTACAATGGTGTCATAGATCCCTTCATCTGCTTCCCTTCACATGCTGTATTACCTTACTCTGGGTAACACTGTGCCTTGCTTAGGTTTGATGCAAATTGCCCCTATGCTCTTTAGTAATCCTACATCATTGGGGCTGCTAGTCCTTTGCTGGGTACTCTCTCCATATCCTCCTGTAAAAATGATGGAAATGTTTTAGCAATGAGCACCTCTCTGTGTTGTGTTATAATTTGACAGGGCATGCAGATCTCAAACATAATTTCTCCTGTGTCTTTGGTGTCCTCAAACAGCTGTTCATCAGACACCTCTATTATTGGGTGTGTTGGGGCAATGCACAAAACTGTGCACCATTCGTCTTCTTCCTTGTCTGTTCCCATCAGAATTTCTTTGTCCTTTTTTATTATCACTGCTTCCAAATCTAATGTAATGATTGCGCCTGCGGTATTGTCCTGGGACAGAGCAAAACAAAACCCCTCCTTCCTACAACCCTAAATACAAACCCTGCCCCCTTTAAAAAACAATGATATTCACTGTAAGGGTGTAGAAGTACAATTCTGTGGTGAAATGCTTGCTGGCAAAAACCTTTATTATTAAAGGTAAAGAAAAGGAAAAACCTTTCTTGCCCTATTTTACAAGGGGTTGCCCTGCCTCAACAAAAACACAAAGGTCTTCTGTCAGGATGTCTTGTAACATATAAAGTCCACCGTCCTGTGTCCAAACCTATTTCACTCCCTTACACTAAACCAAGGAAACACTGGGTGTCTTCTTAATCCAGAATCAGACTTCTCTCATTATGGCTATGAAAACACAATGTCTGCTCCTTTGAACACAGTTCCCAAGTATCAAAAGGGGGGAAGTCTCTTCCCCTGACTTCTTTCTCGAACTCAAAACTATAGCACCAAGTCTGGTACACTATGCTGCCCGGCCTTGGCTGTCACACATTGCAAATGTCTCTCCCTTTGGCAATGGGTCCTTGACCCATTGTTCCAGCCTTTTACAGTTATTTTTCTCTTTTCCACATAGACTCCAGATCCCTCTTGGCTGTCTTTGACTGGCTCTGGGCCTCATGCCTTTGATAGTATGTTTCTTTGATTTTGTTTGAGTCACAGACCCATGTGCCTTGCTTTTGTGGGTCCCCCCAACTTCATATGGGGCCCATGTCCATGGTGGTTTGCTGATGTGGGTTTTCTACTCCTTTTCCACTTAATGTCCAACTGAACATATCTGGTGTACTCACCTGCTAGGCGCTGTTCCACATAGAATATGTTAGGATGTTTACTCCTGTTTTTCTGATGTGTTGGTTATCCCTTTCATTCTCCCTCTGTTTGATATTCTCAGGGCCCCAGAACCTCCTGTGCCGGTCTTCCACAGCACTTGGTTTACTCTCCTGGTAAGCGTCTACTGGGGCGGAATATTCTTGTGTCGTTATATTTCTCTTAGGGTCCTTAACCCTCATGTCATCAGCCTAAATTTGCCTCGGGTCCGAGACCCCTTTGTATTGGCTTTCCGGGGCACTTGGTTTACTCTCCTTCCAAGTGTCTATGGATGCATTAGACATCTGTGTCCTTATTTTTTCTGTTACGGTCATTGACCCACATTTGATCATCCTCTTTAATTGGGTCCCAAACCCTCCTTAGAGTGTCCTTTTTAGGAACCCAGCCCATTTCATGGACCGAGGCAGAACCCATACCTAGCTTTCGGATTCCCACTGCATGGCGTCCTGTTTGGGCTCTTCCGACTCTGTGGGCAATGTTCCGGACCTCTTCTCTCAGCTCCCACTGTCGTCCGCATCCCTGCTTTGGTTTCAGCGAATCGGGCTGCGCAGCTTCTCTTCGTGTAGTGTCCCACGTCTTTTTGTGCACTCGGATGTTCTCTGGTTTCTCATGGTCTGCTGTCTCTTGATAGCACTTCAAAAGATGACGGCTCTGTTCCGCCATCACGACGGTCTGAAGCTTCTCCCTGTATCTCTTGGTTTACAGCATTCAAACTTCACTCTCGGTTCCTTGGGTGCAGGACTGATCAATGATCTAGTCCTTGTTCTAACTTTTACTACAGGTAACCAATAGGCAGTCTCCAACCAGTAGACTGCATGTTTTGATTCCCATAAGTACTCTTCGATACTCCTCATTACTTCAGGCTGGATATATGGATGAAGAATGTAGGAAATAAACAGTTTATGGGCGCCGATTAGTGGGACAAACCAGTACCAAAGAAAGGCCCCTTACCAGTTTGTCTGCAAGAACATCATAAAAACTGCCCCATTTGTTTGACCATCAGACCATTATCATGCCCTCCTACTGCCCTCGTGGTTTGCCTGGCCCTATCCCTACATCCAGGCAATGGACAAGTGCCTTCCCATCAAGGCCAATCACCACCCATATTTAATGTCTTCTGTGCATAAGGATGATTGATCCTTTTGAACTGACACTAAATTGATAGAGTAAGCTATTCTATTTTATCATTTGGGAAATCTCTACGGAAAATGACATGTCATAATAAAGCCTCATCCCAAATTAAAAGCCGCTTCTGGGTAACATTTTGGAAAACTACCATCTAAAGAAAGGGTTAATTAACATGTTGAATACAGTTTTGGGAATATAGTTGGCGTGGATATTAGGGATCTAATATATAAAGCATTTTTCAATGAGATTGCACCATTGTAAAACACTTATGTAAATCAGGCCCATGGTCTTTATCACCTGACGTTTGACATGAGCATTCACCTTTTCTAAACCCCAAGAATCGTGTGCAGGGTTAAGACTTGAGCTTAGAGATAATATTGAAAGGAGTGATAAAGGTACATTTGAGAGATGTGGTTTCCCATTAACTCAGGTGTGGTGTTGAGCAAGCTCTGTCCTAGCACACTAGGTCCTATTACTTTCACACACACAGGTTCCAAAGGACTAACATTTTTGCACCATCTAAAAATGTAGGAAATGGATGTTTGTCGCATTTGAACATCCAGGTCTGGCACCCGCAAAAGGGTAATCACCGGGTCATTCTGACCTCGGCGGACCCGGTAATTCCCCTTGCGCGGATGCCTAGCCCGGTACATCCCCATTGAGCCCCCATAGGGGATGGGAAGGGTGGTAGCAACGGTACTGTCAATAACGGTACCGTTGCTACCATCAGGTGCTGCTCACGGGTGCCGGTATGGCCACCAGGTCAGATCTGGTGGCTGCAAGAGCACCCGCGAGCAGAACCCCAAATAAGGCGGTACGGTACCAACGGTGCCAGTAGCGATACCGGCCCTTTGTTGCCTTACCACCATACTCGTAATGAGCCCTAATGTGTTTGCACACATATCATTAAATAATTTGAAGAAAGAGGAGAGTTAACATTTAAGTCAGGCTTTTATACAGAACTTCCCACCTCATTACTCCCACTTACAAGTCCATTCACGTCATATGTGGATTCACTCAAGTGAGAGATGGTGCTCTGTTCATCTTGCCTCTGGAAATCTCAGGCATAACCATGACTAAATGACATATATATATATAAATGTGTTGTATTCTCTAATGAGAACCTTGAGAGGTTGACATTGGCAGGTGCACTGGCCACAGGAGTACGGAGGGAGGATAATGGGAGCTATGAGTGAGCTTGTTAGAGGTGGGGGCCAGAGGAGTAAGGAACCTTGTATGCCAGTCGGACCCAGAGAAGGACAGAGACGCATCAGGGGAGACTATGCAAGCCAAGCGCCTCAATTCAGGATACAGACGCAAACTAACCAACCCTACTAACAATTTTCCTTTCTGCATACACCTCTCAAACTCAAAACCAAATACAACGAAAACCTACAGCACAACAAACCGCACAAACTTAACTACATTGCAACAACAAAACACAAACACACATAGGGCCTCATTACACGGATGGCGGTAAGGGTTTACCGGTAAATCCTTACTGCCTTACTACGAGGTCCCTTCGCGGGTTGGGGAATTTAACACCTGCTTTTTGCAGGCGTTAAAAACCAACCCGCAAAGGGACCAGGGAGCTATTTGCGGTACCGTAATTAGCGCCTTCCCCATTCCCATTCAGCCCTATGGGGCAAAAATGGGAATGGGGAAGGGCAATGGTGGAAGGGGGAATTACCGCCCCGCCAACCTTGGAATAGGGTGGTAATTCCCCTTTCCACCAAGGCAGTGCCGGTATTTTACCGGCATGAACCATGGGGCTGATAGCGCCATGGTTCACCGCCATCCGTGTAATGAGGCCTATAGTCTTGCACAACAGTACACGACGACTACCGGCTGCAAACACCCTAGTCCCAGCCAGCGGACCCACTGGGCTGAGGCCACCAACAGCACATCACTGCTATCTTGCACTTTTCGTGCTTCCTCCCACTAACTCAACCCCCCTGCCTCCCCTCCTCCTCTTTCAGAGCTGCCAGAGCGCCAGGGGACCACTCCGGTGGTGATAGTGCACGGTACACATGTTCTTTAACATTAACATTAACATTAAAACAATAGAAACTGTGACCAAACGGGTACGTACAGCCATACTGGTGAGGTAGCGCTCCTGGAGAAAAATTGGTTAGGTTTGCTTATCCCTTTCCAAAGGAACCTAGAGGACCAAAAGGGAAACATGATGGGGTTTGTCCTCCACGAGCCTTAAGGCTCACAGCTCATCAACCAAGAACATGAAACGTGGGTAAACCAGAGGGAGGAGACAAGGGAAAGAACAGACATTGACACACAGGTGAAGCATAGAACTTACATGTGTATTTTAGTTATTTAATCCAAATTGAGCATAGCAACACACATCACGCAACTCAAGAAGGATGTGGTCCGAGCAGCCATGCAGAGATTCGAAGCGCTGACTGCAGTTGCACACATATCTCTAAACCGAGAGTCAACTCTCTTAGCTATGTTATTGTCGTTTGGCCCTTTTCCCTCCCACCACCCTGAGTGCATTATTAAAAGCATTCACTTAGGCTCCAAAGTAAGAACTCAGAGCTCCCTTTGGAAATAACCAGGGAAAGATATAGGAAGTTAACTGTACAATGCAGTTTTGTTGACCAGTTGCGATGTAGACAGCCCAGGGTTCTGATCACAAGCAGATGATGTAACTGTGTAAGGACAATGAATGGACTTGACAACATGAATTATTTTAATAGTTTAAGTAATAATGAAAATGTTACACTGGTGATTTCTAAGCAAATAAAAAAAATACAATTTCAGCCACACTCAATATTTTAAAACAAGGAGCGTATAATTAAAAATCCTGGCGCACCAACATCTTAATATCTGTACACGCTGGGTTAAGCAGCTCCACACTGCTTCTATGTCACATAGTCAATTAAACTGAGTAATGGCAATCTGAAAGAGCATCCCGGGCACTAAAAGATGCTAAGTCTGCTCTGTTTGGGGCCTGGCTGTTCTCGTGCTTACTCTTTGGTTCACACTCTTAACTAATGACGCAGAATGGGAGAAGCAAACTTTCAGAAAGGGAAAGTCAGCAGGAGAACATTTAATTGAAATTATATTTAACAGAGGCCCGGCGAGATTTATGGTATGTGAGGCACTGCATGGTAAGCAAGCACATTTCTTTTCACATCAAGTCTGGGGCACCATTTGTCTGCATTTACTCAGGTACCCTCCAAAGCAGTTATCCAATACTGCGCTGGCTGAAGATGACAGCCTCCTGTATTTAGAATATTCGGGGCACTTATCACACGATGTTCTGCAATTCTTCACATCAAGGTCCCCTGTTGACAGCAAAGTTCGGGCTGGCTGTCATAAACAATTACAAATGAACACCTCTGAAAGGATCCCCAATTTAAGGGGCATAATGTGTTTTGGATACTAAATCATTGTGACATCTTCATCCCTGAGGTAGCCAAAATACACACCGGAGATTTATGGGCTCTCACTTTGAATTCTCAGCACAAAAGGAAAAATGGAAGAACACGCTGTATTCTATGGAGAATTGCAACTGAAACGACAACGCCTTTGATGTGGACTGCGAGTCGCGACACCGCACAATCCCGCTGCACGTGCATGCATTTATTAACAGGAGTTCATAATAAACACGTGTCTGCGTCCTCCTCACCTACCTGGAGTGTTGTCACTTTGATGGGATTGTTTCCGGGTTGTCAAATCCACGTGCCCCGCTGACTGCTGGCTTGGCTCAGTAATGGGTGGACTGAAGACATTTAACCAATCTCTGCAAAAATGAAGCAGAATTATAGGAACCATTGCGTATGGCTAGGTCAAGTATTGCGAGTTTTAATACTGCTGTGTATCAGCTACTCCCTCAACCAAACCCACACAACTCCCCCCTCCCTCACCCCTCTTCATTTTCCAACCTCTGTCTTTTGGGATATGTTTTCCCTTTCCCTAGCTGAGGAAAACATGCTGCTATTTTGTTCTCTTCAGACGTCAATTGTCTGAACATTAGTTTATTATGTTTCTATTTGGTGGTTAATAAACGATGACCTTTCATAGGTTTGTGATGAGTATAGTCGAAGGCTAGCTACTGCTACTTGAATGAACATTTTCATTAGTTTACATGTTCTTAAAATATCACAACTGGCCGTTTTTACACCCACATAAGTATATTTTACAGTCTAACAACTTACCCAAAGTGTCACACAAATGACATATTTTGAATGAATATAAAATGCATCCATTGATTTTTCCCTACATAATGTATCAATTACCGCCACAATGCCACCTTAAGTGAGACTCTTGCACTTTTAACAGTAACTCAAAGGGTTTAAAAACATGTGCAATGACATAAGAGGCTCAGTTAGGATAGGAAGAACTTGAACGACATTTTTCGGTTATATGTGATTTTACCAACCACGATTACTGAGTGGTAAATTTCATTGCAGACAAAATACCGAAAAACACTGAATGTTTTTTAAGAAAATGTGGGGTACCCCTTCTAGTTACCCTGTTTTTTTACCGGTATACCACCACCCCAACCCACACCATTTTAACCCCTTTACCCTTTATTTATTTAATTGATGTTTGCTGTATGTTTTGGTATAATGGTCCACTCTGAAATGTACCACTCTGTAATGTTTTAGATATATTGACTGGATACCCTTTTTGCCATCCCTTACATCTGTGATCCAAAAGGGAAAATTGTGTTCCTTCAACTTCCTACAAGCAAAGAGAGCATGCATTGGAGGTTCAGTGCCCTAGCCACACAGGTGCCCAATCATTTGCCTCTCTCAATGTTTTTGCAGGTACATAAATAGGATGACACAGGTACGTACACTTAACCCATTTTTACATAATCTCTACAGATGGTTCTAGGTGGCCCTAACTTTAAAAAGGACTGTAAAACACCCATCCTTGCTAATTCCTCTATCCCTATAATACAGGGCAATTCATTTGCAGGGCACACAGACGATCTTCAGTCTTTTCAGAGCGGATTTGAAGAAGTCATAATCTATAATGATTATTTCATTAACGGCCTAGGACTTTCACATTGACCACAGGTCTTTTTTGCTAACACAATCGTTGTACTTGTTTTAATATTTTACAACACGATCTTCCTGTTTGCAATTAGCAGACACGCTAGTCAGGGCTCTGTGGAACCCTATCGGCTATCATGATTATTTCATTAAAGGCAAGGACTCATTTTAACCACACTCCATTCTTCCCTTTTCTGCAAACACAATGTTTTCTTTTGTATATGTACATCAAAATCTCCCTGTTTGCAAATAAAAGACAAGCCAGCTATCATCAATTAGTATCAAGCCATTTGCGTAGTCGTTTCCTAAAGTGTGCTGAACTTAATTTTGGGAGAAAAATATGGAGCTGCTTTTAAATGTTCGAATTCTAAAAGATCCGCAAACCATAGATCAAATCAAAAGGATTTAAAAAAACACTCTGTATCATGCAATTCATGACAAAGTTAGGAATCCACCAGGTAACTCATTTTCATCTGTTCTGATTCTCAAAAGCAAATGAAACGTCAACATTTAGTACATGCACAGATTTTTGCATTACGCTCTGCCTATGCTTTCAATTCTTTCAAAACTATTTTGACAAGGGCCAAGAGGTGGCGTGCTATGGAACTGGTCGCAATACAACTCTTCAATCCGTAGCAGGTACTGGCAATTCTTCCAGCTAAATTGCCTAGATTCAATAAGAAACATCCCATTATTGGACCAACACTTACACAAAGGCACCGAATGCTAAACTAACAGGGGCCGACATAAGCTTTGCTCCACCCTGGATTAGTATCATAGCACTTCTCTCATATGGCTTGAAGGGCCGACGTCATGCCATTGAAGAGTCACACTGGCAAACACTGGTAAACGTCATGCCATTGAAGAGTCACACTGGCAAACACTGGTAAACCATGTGGATTATGGACCTATATCACAAATCCACACCATTACCGTTACGGGAAGTGCAGGGAACCCTTACCCACACTTGCTACTACCACCTCTCTACTAACACCTCTCATTACTATTTCTCTCACTCTACTGCTGCTACCTCTTCATTACTACCACTCCTACTCTATACTACTCTACTACCTCTCCCCCCTCTAGTCTTACTCCCTCTGATAGCTAATCTCGTACTCTCACTACTACATCCTCTCTACTTCTATATAGTTAGTTCACTCATTCCTTACTCTCATGTACAATCATCAACAGACCCCTCTCTCCAATAACCTCTGTACTTCACTTGCATTCCCTTCCACCAATCTCTCGGACATCCTCCACCACCTCCTATCCTCATCCAATGAACCGAATACCCCCACATACTCCCAGGATTGGTTACTTACTCTGTCCAATTCACTTACCTGGCTTCCAAGTGTGTCACAGGAGAAGGGCTTAGAGGCTTCAAAAGGGCTTGTAAGCCCCGCCCCTTCAACCGTCCCTTTCCCACCATGTTGCTGACTGAATTTCCAACATGGGTGCTGTAATACTCATAGGAAACTGGTGTATCCTATTCTAGCTGGAAGCCCTTAAATGATAAACTCCCTGGTGGTTTAGTGGGTTGCAGTCCTAAATTCCAGTAAGAGGCTTTATGCTGGAGCCACACTGGATTCAAGGATGCCATGCTGGGCCAGGAAGCCTCTGCGGCATCACTCTACGCAGTGGCGGTGTTGCAGCATTTGGCACATTCTGTGCTGATGTGCATGTTGATGTTGTCGCTCCGGTGTTGCCGCGGCTGCTATGCTGGGCCAGGCAGCTCACTCGGCCTGATCCGCTTCCTATTGTGGCCCTCTGTGCGGGTATGCCTGCTCCCCGCTGCAGTTCTGCTGCTTCTCTCAGTGGCGGCACCATTGCCATCAAGCGAGGCAAGAAAGGGTTGGTCTGAGCCTGCCCCCGTGCCGGTACCTTAAAGGGGTGTTGTATTTATTTATTTATAGTACTTATATAGCGCTACTCGCCCATGGGCCCCAAAGCACACAGAAAACTGAGAAGGGATATACAGAACAAATTGCAGAAAGGGGTTTGGAAAACATGGTCTAAGCAGATGAGAACAGCAGGGTTATGCAGTTTATATAGAGTCAGCTTGGAACAGAGATATTCAAACAGTTCTGCAGTTTTGCAGGGGGATCAGACCCTGGGGTATTTAAATGAAAAATCATCTGCGTTTCATCTGCGTAGCTGTAAAAGCGTATGCCATGCTCAGCAATAAGGTCAACCAGCGGTCACAGAGACAACTTAAACAAAAACGGGTACAGTGCAGAGCCCAGGGGGACCCCGCGTGTCAGACAAAAATAGTCTGGTCCATTGGAGCAGGTAACCTGCACACCCAATTCTCTCCAAACTTTGTATTAGAATTACGTGATCAATGGTATAAAAAGCTGCAGATAGGTCAAGGAAATCAAAACTCTTACCCCTCTGTGGTCCTGAAATGAGGCAATGTCATCCAAGGTAGAAATCACAACAGACTTGATGCCCATACGACAGTGAAAGCCACATTGAAATGAGTGAAGAAAGCAATTGGTTTCTAAAAATCTGGAAAATTGAGCAGTAACAATATGTTGGGGAGTGAGCTGCCTCCTGCCCTCTTGGCAGGGCCATGAAGATGGCCGTGCCACACCAGACTGCAATGCTTGGAATGCTGCCTCCCTGTTGTCCTTCAACAAGGCCTTAATGCCCCCCCCCTCCTCTAGAGTCAGGTTTTCTGCTACACTGGAAGTGACACTACAAATCTGAAATTAATATTTTACCAGGGCAGAGGGCACATTAATAACCCATGGTGCTAGGCTGCCCAGCGCATACACTCTGCATTCCCAGGTGTCCAGCCTCTTGCACTCCCCGTCTGGCGGCAACAAGGGGAAGGGGGTCATTTTCAGGCATGCTGTGGAAGCCTGCACAAACAAAATATCTGGTGACACATGCATGGAGAGACAGCCTGGATTCAAATGTGTGGATGATGCTTATTTGCAAGGTTGCAGTCCACTGCCAGGATCAATGACAGCTTTTCTCAGGTCACCCACATAGGAGACTCTCCTACCAGATCGAAAGGAAGCAGAGTCCCACGTTGAGGACAATCATCCAGAATATTGGCCAACTCAGACTGAACTTTGGGCTTGGTGGCTGCATACAAAGCAAGTGCTTCCACTACTTCAGCTATCACCATTTGAAAAGAAGTGTGAGGTCTGCCGGAGTTGGTGCCAGCAAGATATCCAGCTCTGTGAAGTGTCAGGCCACTGGCCTCCAACCCCATCAGCACCTCTCTCTCTCCAGAGACCTCCTCCGGGAAGTCGCCAACACCCACAAGAGTGAAGAGGTTCCAGGTAAGAAGGGAAGGAAATTGGGAGCACAGAGTACTCATGTGAGGTGCCGGTGTCAATATTGCCAAAAAACACTGGGATAAGAGAAACCGGGGCAAAGGACTCACCCAAATGCGGAATAGTACCCGAGGTGTCAGATCCAAATCCTATGAGAATTATCCAGAGTGTCGACTCCACGTCTTAGAAGAAGAAGAAGAGTAATGCTTAGAAGACCCACTCGGAGAGCAGCACCTCTTCCTGTGCTTCTACTTCATTCAGACAAAGGAATGTTCCTCCATTCGTTCGTCCACCAACACCTCCCTGGTTTGCGTGCCCAGAGAATTGGAAGGGGTCCTCATACATGCTTTAGGTGAAAAATGTAGAGGCATGCTCCCCAAGGGCCTTCAGATGCATAGGGTGGCATGACATGGTATCTTGCGGATCGTGGCCCTCAACCTCAGCAATACAGAAAAATCCTGTAAGGGTCTGAGACGTACATCTGACTCTCACATTCCAAACGGGGCTTGAAGCACAAGGCCTTCCCACGGTTTGGCATGAGGCAAAGTAAAAAAAAAAGGTGATGTTTCCAAAGTGTACTGAGTGTACAGAACAAATTATCTAAGGTCATGGGTGCAACAGCTCAATATATACCAATCCTGAAAACGCGTCTCGTGCAGGGCGTGCAAAAGTGCCAAGGGGAGCCCTCATGCAGCCGCACAGAGCCCCCAGGTGGCAGACATTTTCTTTTCAAAGTCAGCTCATGCTGGAAATGGAATAGCAAAGACGAGGACTCAGTGGAAGGAAGTGAACAATTAGAGATGTCTGTGGTGGTACCTCATTCCCCCATGTCCCACCCCCAATAGGTGGCCGGTTCCCCGCTCCTCTTTCCATGCACACATTGTAATTTGCACTTACATGTACTGTCACTTCTACTTCTTCCTCCTATTTGTCATTCTCACTCCTCAGTCTTCTTCCTGCTTCTCGCACCTCCCTACCACTGTACATTTCAGCATATTATCATTCATCCTCCTCACGTAATTCCTCATTCCTACTCCATAGTAATTAGTTGCAGTCCTCACACCTCATATCTTATTTTTCCTGTTCACAAATTATGCATCAGTTGTCACAAGGCTTAAGTTATCTTACTCAGTTCAGTAATCATTCCTAATAATCAGTCTTCGTTTCTATCTCTCAGTAATCATTCCTACCCCTCATTCGTCATTCCTATCCTTCAGTTGTTATTCCTGATCCTCAGTCATCATTCTTACACCTCATTCAACAGTTGTTATTCTCACACCTTAATGATCATCTTCACAACAGACTTCCTATGCTGTTGAGAACAAAACATATGTCAATCTCTGAAATTATTGTGAACAATGATTACAAATTTAACTGAAGACCATCAGGGTATTTAAAGTCTGAAGAGTGAGGATGGTGACTTTGCCTCCTGTCTCATGCGGAACATATCAGCGTCTATATAACATGTATAAACAAGGTGTGGCAGAGTTCTGAGAGTGGTATTTCAGCTCGCATTGTAAATTCTATGGACACATTAGAAAATGTTTAAAATGAAATTACTACCATACAACCAGTGCTGGAGGTGTAATGCAGACAGATGTTCCTGCACACACATGCTCTACAGCGGTCCTAAAATTACAAAACTCTGGGCTGTATCAGTCAGCACATCTGACAATATGTGAGTCTCTGCTCGTACAATGACATTCCAAGAACCACAACATTTAGTTTGAACATGTCCTATAGATGAAAAAAAGCCATCTCGATTGGGAAGCGTGTCATTCAGAATAATTGGTAGGCCAAAAATCTCTCCTTGTGACAGAGGACTGGATGAAGGGTTTGGGTAATCTAGTTAGTGTGTAATGAATACCTTTCAAACTAAGACAGCAAGGAGAAAGTCCTTGAGATCTGAGCGAATTACCTAGACTACTATTCAGACAAACTTAGTACTCATTGTATACCGTACTGCGATGTTAGATATAGTATTGCAAGGCAGGATGATGTGTCTTGAATTATTATATGATGGTGACAGTGTCCTCCGATTTGCATGGAGGTTATACTTATATTTAGATTCTATAGCGAGTATTTGAAGAAAAATACAACCAAAAGTGATGTAACATGTAAGGACAAAAGTAAGTGTTTTTCTAAAGACAAGAAAGATTCTAAGGAAGTGTGTAATATTGAACATGCCTCCATTTTTTGCAGTGGGGAGTTTGACACTACTACACAACCTTCCAAGATTTATTAATTTTATTAATAGCACATGTGCACAACACCTTAATAGTACTAGAGCCACTATATGTACACAGTTGGATATTTCAGATGGGTGGTGTCAAGAAGCCAAATGTACGTCACATGAAGCTAAGTGGATTCCCCAGAGGACGCAACCCGTGAATCGGGTTTGAAATGTATTAAATGTAACGGTCAGATTAACCAAAACAATGGCTTCCTACTTCAGAAAGGTTTTTAAAAAACTTTAGCTGGGTCTGTCCCCAGTGTCAATCAGTCTTTTAGGAACATCCCTTCTTGATTGGATAACATTATTTTCCCCACTGGGTCTCTTCCTAAGGAGAACAGTGAAATAGGCTTGGGTAAAAAGATCAGGCTCATGAGACAGGAACGCATCGTAGCACGTCACCAGGAGCCTAGAGACCCTCCTGGCCTATCTCATCACTGTTGACCTTCACAGCAAAGATTGGAATTTCAAGAAGTGCATTTGATTTACCCGAGAGACACTATCTAACTTGTGGCCACAGGAAGAGACCCACTTTAAAGCTGGCCATGACTGAGGAACTGAAATTTACAATTTTACTGAAAATCAATTCTGAGTTTAGCAAAATGGCACTTTCCATGATGGATACATGTCTTATATTCCTGACTAGGAGCCATGGAATTGGACTAACAAGATAATTGCCTGGGATCTAATACGATGACACAGCGCATAACAATTGTTCATACATCATTAATATTCGCTGCAGACTATTCTTTGAGGAAACAGCGAGAAAAAATTGGTGTCCTAACCATTTGAGTCTGTGAAGTTACACACCATTCAGTAAGTTATGTAGTTCATTCTCAAAGACCAGAGGTGAATCTCGAATTTAGTTTCTAGGGTATTCTAGGTTAGAGTGAGTAGGTTAAGATGGCCAACCGTGAGAACACTGATAACTACAGAGGTAAGTGCACGAGATTTGTGCAGAGTCCATAAAGACAGCTATGGTGCTAGACTTAGTTATCACGGTTGTAGCCGTTATACCATCACCCTGGTGTTTGAGCTCATACAGGCAATTGTAGGTGAGTGTAGAAGATCTGTGTTCGTTGTTGATTGTGCCAAACATATAACGCTGTGATTGTTGCTTTAGACAGAGTTAATAATTAAGAGTACATTTGTAATTGACAGCAGAGCGCTTGACGCTGCAGAATGCTGATGTCCACACATTAGATCTACAAAAATTATGTTGTTGATCAAAGGATGGGAATCTATCTCTATACTGATTGAGTGCTTGTCGTTATGTTGTAGTCAGGGACGAATGCTACACAGGATGCACGACTGACCGGCACAAATTCGAGAAATAACGCAGTGGGGGTCATTACAAGTTGGGCGGTAAGGGTTTACCAGCACAGGTAAGGATGCCGGTGCCGGTAAACCCTTACCGCCCTATTCCGAGGTCCCTTAGCGTGTCCCAGCAGGAACGGCTGGTCTGACCAGCCGTTCTTTGCGGGACCCGTTAAGGCACCTTGGATCTAATAACGGGCCAGCAATTTGCGGGCCCGTTATTAGCCCCTTCCCCATTCCCATTGGGCCCTATGGGGCTCAAATGGGAATGGGGAATGGTTTACTGAATGGGGACTTACCGGGTCCGCATAGGTCGGAATGTCGCGGTAAGTCCCCATTCAGTGAGACCGGACCGAACCCGTGTTTGGAGGCAGCCATGGCTCTAATAGCGCCATGGCTGCCTCCAAACTCGTAATGACCCCCAGTGATTTCCGGAGGTGAGAGCTCAAGTAAGTCGACTGAGATTTGATGAAGGGATATCAGAGGTTGCCAGCTTTCCAATACCGAGAGATGTGGGATCTATGAAGTATCCAAGAAATAAGTGCCTCACGTTATGATTTGTTTACCTGAAAACTGTGAGATGGTACTGTTTATTTAAGATCCAAGTTCTTTTGGATTGTTAACTGAGCATTTCTGGCTTTGTGTTTTCTCAGGACTTTTTGAAGAATTAACTTTATCTGGCTTATGAGACTGATTCGGAAATAAGATCTTATATAATACCGCCATAGATGGCTTATGCACTTAATGATAATGGTAATGATGTGTTATTTATATAGCGCCTTAATCCAAAGCGCTTTACAGAGCACATATTTACATACAATTTCACCCAACCGAAATTGGTACTCATTTACCGACCTCGGAAGGATGAAAGGCTGAATTGGCCTTGCCAGGAGTCGAACCTGCAACCTGCAGATAACGCTCAGATCGCAGCAGCGAGCGCTTAACTCGCTGAGCTATCTTACCAGCTGTACATACAATGTATGTGTTTGTTGCTTTGATGATTGAATTAACAGCATTACTAATAGCTGTTTATAATGTGTTTTTGTGATGTAGGGAGCAACGCTGGGCACCATCATTGTAGTGCTTTTTTGGAATTAGCAGATGTTATTAAGGTGTATCTAGTTGAGAATCGCCACACACAGTTTATAGGCTACCCCATGAATGAAACGGGTGAAGCAACCATCCGTTAAGAAGGTCTCTGTGAGGAGGCCACCAGGGGGCGCACAGGCGATGGCTGCCTGAAGACGCTGCTCCCGCCGAAACTGGGCCGTGCTGAGGGATTGAGCCCCCCCGCAACCCCCTCACGAAATATCTGCGGTTCTCAGTGGTGGTGAACCCCAGGGGACCCCCCTGGGCGAATGAGCGACGCCATAAGACCCTCAGGTGCCCGAGAACGAGGCCTTGCGGCCCAGCGAGAGAATCCACGAGAGGCCCCGCCCCGTCTCCGGAGCTGCATGCGGAGTCGTGGTGCGTGGTAGCCGTTGAGGCCTGCAAGCGCGCCTGACCTCTCCACCCTGCCCTGGTCACAGAGCACGCCAGCGCTCCGACGGGGACTCCACCGGCGGGGCCCCGCGGCACAGGAGAACGGTACCAGCACGGAGCGGAAGCCCCAGGTGGCTGCGACTCGAGCCACGGCCCCGGACCCACCAAAGGAGAGGCTGCCCGCTTGACCCGGGCTCCCGAACATGGAGTTGAGCAACAGGGGCGCCGAGGCCCCGTCCAACGGACCCTGGCGAGGGCCATCAGAGCGGTGGACATTGGACAACAGCGGGACACGGCTGGTGAGAGGCCCAGGCAGGAGCCCCTGGGCTCCTTCCCAAGGCGAGTGCCCGTCTGGAAACAAACTCTGAAGTAAACATGGCCGATAGTATCTAACTAGCAGCCCCGGGGGCCTAGCCTGGACCCTCATCCGATCACAATTTGACACACATCGCCGCCACCTCCCCACCACAGGGACAGACGACCACAAGCAGCGTGAAAAGGGAGTGTAAAGAGTGTGAGGCCCCCACCGGAGACCGGTGGGGTGTGTGCTCGCTCAAAGATAGCTCCCCACGGAGCGGTTTTGCCCGAAGGATAGAGGGCAGTCTCCCAATAGGGTCATCACTCTTGGCCCCCGAGGACCATCGGCCGGAGGGAGAGAAAGGGAGATCGGATGAGCTGGCGCCACACACTCCAGGACTACCGCTACCAGGACGCCAGAAGGGAGATTAGCGGCCTGGAACAGACGACCAGAATGTCCCAGCCCGAGACCTCGCCCCTGCCCACCCTTACAATGGAAAAGGGCTTTGCCTCGGTCCTGCAGGAGATCAGAGACATGCGGGCGGACATTGCCCAGAAAATGGAGAACATGGACCGTAGGGTGGACAAGGTCGAGGACAGACTGTTGCAGCTGGAAACCAACCAGTCCGCAGCAACGACCCAAGAGATGAACATGTCCATGAGAATAGCCGCTCTAGAAAAAAGAGACGAGGAGAGGGCCAGGCACATGGACGATTTTGAAAATAGGGAACGGAGGAACAAACTCAGAATCTTTGGGGTGCCGGAGTCGGAGGGAGAAACGGAAAGAGAATTAAACCGGGTGGTGAGGGACATCATCACCCTCCTTTTCTCAGACGAGATGACGACCGAACCAACGTTTGATCGGGTCCACAGAGCGGGGGGCAGAGCCGGAAGCCCCCGGTCAATTCTAGTCCGCTTTCATTACTACACGAGAAAGCAAAGGTTCTGGAGGAGGCCAGAAAGACACGGGAGATTACATATAACAATGCACAAGTGTCAATTTTCCAGGACCTCTCTTCATACACGCTGGCCAAAAGCAGGATGTGCCGCCCTCTAACACAAATGCTAAAAGGGAAGGGGGTGCGCTATAGATGGGGGTACCCCTTCTCCCTCTCGTTCAAGTATGAGGGTCAACAGTCGACCCTGATTACAGAGGAGGACATAAGGGGAGTCATCCAAGAGTATGTGTCGGACCCGTCTCCGCAGAGAGAACCCACGGGATTCGCAGCGGAAGGAGCCAGAGAACGCAGGCCACAAGGAGAGAGGAGAAAGAAGACAGGTCCATGGAAATTTAAGAAACTGAACCCGCCGTCCCCGACGATGGACAGGGAGGACGCCGACCCCGGACACGGAGGAGCGGGCCGGTCGGGCCTGGGGTAATCTGGTAGCTGAAACACCAATCTGGAAGTGAAAATGGGGTACGGGGAAACCGGGCAAAGAACTTAGTTCACGATCACAACGCCCGGCCTGGCTCAAAGACGAGTTGACTTCCAGGACCATGGGGTCCAAGGACGTAAGGGGCCTCCCAGAACAGCAAGTATGTCGGCTACCTGGGGGAGGGGGCTTGGGTGGGCGGGGGAGAAAGGGGGGAGGCTCAAGGAGGAGTAATTTCTGACATTAGCCCAGCCGGAGGCGGTAGGCTGGTGGTCCGGCCAATTACCAGCAATGGTGGAACTATTTGGCTGGACGCCGGGGTGGAGGTGGGGGTTGAAGGAATAGTTGGGGTTGTTCAGTTCAGAGGGGGGACCAGGGGGCAGTTGGGGACAGGTTTAAGGCCCACCTGGGGGTGGGGGGAGGGGGCAAGGGTGATCAGGTTATAACACAAAAGGAGCAGGAAAGGAAAAGTGCCATGAGTCAGCTATCCAGTAAGATGTTGATCCTAGACAATGGCTGAGGATCTGCCTGCCCTGGGCGTGGGTTCCCTTAATGTGCGGGGGTTGTGAACACCCCAACCAAGAGATCCTTAGTCTGAAGGGAATTCAGGAGGGAAAAGCTTGACCTGCTCTTTCTTCAGGAAACACACTGGGCTCGCTCGGGGGAAGGAACCGAAATTGCGAGGAGGCGGGATTGGGGAGGTCCTCAGCGCACCCCATAGAACCAAGAAAAGGGGGGTAGCTATACTGCTAGCAAGGGATGTTGGCTTTGAAGTGGAAGCCACGGTGAAGGACCCAGAGGGCCGATATCTGCTGGCAAGGGGCTCTCTGCGGGGCTCCCCTCTGACTCTGGCAGTTGTGTACGGCCCCAATGAAGGCCAGGCGCAATTCTGGGAGGGAGTGTAGGACAGACTGAAATTGTTTGTTCACGGGATGTTGGTGGTGGGGGGGGATTTCAATATGGTCCTAGACCCAACCGCGGATAGTAAATGCTTGGGGCCCCAGCCCACTAGGGCTGCAGATGAAACCATGGCCCGTACCTTCCAGAGGGTCAACGCGGAGCTGGGCCTGGTGGACACCATTCCGACTCACAGGACAGGGCTCCCCTCCTTCACACACTACTCAGCAATCCACACATCATACTCCCGTATAGACTACATCCTGGTAGACGAACCCCTTCTTCCACATGTCTCTGGCCACAGGGTTGACCCGGTCCCTTGGTCCGACCATGACTTGGTCCGTACCACCATAGTAGAGGGATGGCGGAGTGGCAGCAGAGGGCGATGGAAATGTAATGACTCCCTGTTGAAGGACGAAGTTCTGGCACAGGAAGTGCAGGACGCCATCTAGGAGTACTTCGAGTTGAACGACAATGGCGAGGTGGGCACACACGTGCTGTGGGACACCATCAGGCGACCTTACGTGGTGTCCTCATTAGAATGGGAGCCCAGAAAAAGAGGAAGAGGGAGGCCCAGGAAAAGTCCCTGTGGGAAAAGATAGCCCAACTTTAGCCGGGTGACCTCCCGGAGGCACCCCTAGAAAGGGATCAGATTGCCTCCCTAGAAAACTACAAACTCCAGTTGAAAGACCTCCTGTTACATAAGACTGAGCGGAGCCTCCAACTAGTGAAACAGAAATATTATGAGAAGGGGGACAGAGCTGACAAAATCCTGGCCTGGAAACTCAGAGAGATCCAGAGGAACAGAATGGTGAAGGCAGTGAAGAATGATCGGGGTTCATTAGATCATGACACCCCAAACATTGGAGCAGCCTTTTGCCGTTATTATGAAAAGTTATACTCGTCAGAATATGACGGGGATGACACTCAGATTGAGGGCTTCCTGGACTCCATCCAGATCCCGTCCTTGACAGGTAAAATGGCGGAGGGTCTAGAGGGCCGGGTGACGGAAGAGGAGGTGGAGCACGCGATCAGTGGGATGAAGGGGGGAACGTCCCCAGGGGAAGACGGCTTCTCCGTATACTTCTTCAAGAGGTTTCGGGCTATCCTAGCCCCACATCTGGTGAGGGTGTTTAACATGGTGCTAGAGGGGGGCTCTCTGCCGGATATCATGATGAGGGCCATAATCGTGGTTCTGCCCAAAGAGGGCAAATACCCCACTGAATGCTCCCCATATCGCCCGATTTCCCTCCTCAATATAGATGTTAAGATCCTGGCCAAGGTGATAGGCAAACGGATGGAGGGGATAATGCCCAAGCTGGTTCATGGGGATCAATTGGGGTTCATAGGGGGCAGGCAAGGCTCTGATAACATCAGGAAGACGATAGACATAATCCACCATGCCCAAGAATCAGACCTTGAAGCAAGTCTGCTTTCCCTGGACTCTGAGAAAGCTTTTGACAGGGTAGAGTGAAGGTAAATGCAACTCCTCCTTCATCGAATGGGCTTCGGGACTCACATCAGGAACTGGGTTTCCGCCCTATACGGGG
Source organism: Ambystoma mexicanum (assembly GCF_040938575.1). Classification (NCBI taxonomy): domain Eukaryota; kingdom Metazoa; phylum Chordata; class Amphibia; order Caudata; family Ambystomatidae; genus Ambystoma; species Ambystoma mexicanum. The sequence continues at coordinate 408,804,439 of NC_090923.1, read as the reverse complement.
CCCCAACGGCGAGAGTACAGGTGAATGGAGAACTTTCCGACTCATTCCGTCTCACGCGGGGGACGCGGCAGGGATGCCCACTCTCCCCTTTAATATATGTCCTGACAATGGAGCCCCTGGCCATAGCGGTCCGGGCCCACCCCAACATTAAAGGGATTAAAAGAGGAGAGGTGGAGTTCAAGCTCTCCCTGTTTGCTGACGATATTCTAGCATACCTGGTGGAGCCCAGCTCCTGGCTTCCCCCCCTCCTATCCCTGATGAAGACCTTTGGGCAATTCTCGGGGCTAAAAATTACCGCATCAAAATCAGTGCTACTCCCTATGAGGGCTCAGGGCCCGGGGCTGGACCTCCGGGATAGGTGCGCGGGGATTGCGGTGGGGAGGGACTCCATTAGGTATTTGGGTGTGCTCCTCACGAGAGATCTCTCAAAATTGGCCTTGGCGAATTATGGGCCCATTATGGCGGAGATTAAATCAGATCTGAGGAGGTGGGGAGGTATCATCCTGTCCTGGTACAGGCGCATGACAGCGGTGAAGGTGAACATCCTCCCAAGACTGCTGTATCTTTTCACGGCACTCCCAACGGGGGTCCCTGACCAGAGGTTTCGAGACCTACAGAGGGCAGTCCGAGAGTTTGTATGGCAAGGGCGGAACCCGAGGATAGGGAAGGCCAGTCTAACGTTACCTAGGGAGGAGGGTGGTTTCGGGCTGCCGGACTTCCTTCTCTACCACCGGGCTGCCCAGCTAAGGGTCCTGTTGGAGCACATGAGGGAGGGATGGGCACCTATTGGTCTTATCTGGAGGACATGGATGCCCACCCTCTGAAAGTACGCAACCTTTTGTGGTTGCCGCGTAGACACATCCCAAATAAGCTGCAGACCCACCCAACCCTGGGAATACTTTGGTCGATCTGGAAAGAAGGTCCCACAACTGCACACCTCACTTCATGGCCCTCCCCATGTCTTCGCTCTGGGGCCACCCGCTCAAACTAGGTAGCAGGGGTTTCAGGAATGCCCAGTCCTGGTCGGATGGGCGGCTGGAATGGGTGGGGCAACTGTTCAAGGAGGGCGAGTTCCTCGAATACGAGGAGCTGCGAGATGCGCTTGGGCGGGTGTCTCTTTCAGTCTTTGAATACTTGCGCCAGAAGGCATCCTCTGTGACCAGACTTGGGGCCTGAATCTGCAGAGACAGTTGACCCCCTTCGAAAAGTTACTAGACACGGCCACAACAAGGAAGGGGGTAGTATCCAAAATGTACCAGATATTGAACACTATTAACTTGGAAGGGAGGAGAGGGTTTCGGGGGTTCTGGAATGACTTGGCAGAGGCTCTCTCGGAGGACGCACGGTCCAGGGTATTTAAAATAGCATTCCATGGGAACCTGTTTACGTCGGACATGGTGCACAACTTTAAGATCTTACAGGGATGGCATAGAGACCCATTGAAGTTATCCAAGATGTTCTCGGGGGTGTCCCCCAGGTGCCCAAGAGGATGTGGCCAAGTGGGGACGAGGGGTCACATGTGGTGGTTGTGCCCTAAGGTACAGGGGTTCTGGGAGAAGGTACGGGGATGGATGGCAGAGGTCACCGAGGAACTACTCCCACTCAATCCATTGACGATGTTGTTGGGCCTCCCACCGGAGGAGGCAGAAATATATAGGTACCCAAGAATGTGGGAGACCATGTTGCGAGCAGGAAGAGTGGCCCTAGCGCAAAGGTGGAAAAGCCCGGAGACCCCCTCTAAGGAAGACTGGCTCAAAAAACTTAAGAACATGTTCCTCATGAACAAACTGACGGCCATGGTAAACAATGAATTAAGCACCTTCAGGCAAATTGGTATGGGGTCTACCAGGCATGGGGGTGGGATGCTCACTGACACTATGTGGACAACATGGGGCGTGAGGGCGATGGCGCCCAGAGATACCACTCAAGGACAATGGTGTAACCCACGGCCCGGGAGACAGCGGATCCGTCTAAGCCAGCATTTACGGGAACGCATAGCACAGCTCCATGGCACCGAACGACGAGTACTGAGGACGACTCCTGCGATTGGTTTTTCGATGGGACACTGATCTGGGAGGAGGGGCAGAGTTGGGGAGGGGGGAGAGGGGGAAGGGAGGGGAAGGAGACCACAGGGGTTTGATGATGATGTGAAAGGTGACATTCATATTGTTCCCGGTGTTGTCATTGTTTCTTTTTCTGAAAACTTACCAATAAAACCAAAGTTTAAAAAAAAAAGGTCTCTGTTGTCCCCTGAAGAATTAATTAAATTAAAACTAATTACATACGTTTGAGGAAAGAAACATGTTTGGTTTTTAATAAGTGTTATATGTACTGTGTTGAATTGTGACTTTATTAGTTCAGTATTTGTTGAGGGTTGTATAGAACACTTAAAGAATATAGAGTACAACCATTAATTTAAGTTAATCAATGTGTTTTAGTCTGGTCTTTGGGGTGCTGTTTTTCTAAAAAGGCACATTTATTGTATGAAAAGATACTAGAAATGTATAATGTATGTTTACATTTTTGAATAACCATATGCCACTTTATGTGTTCAACTTGATGTACTGGACTGTATACTTACTCACATTTGTGAGTCAGTTTTTTAAGGTGACTATTACCACTCTAATACATTGATTAAAAGATTGAATTAGTCAGCAGGGCAATTGTATGTTCTGCCCTGGCCATAGTATTGTTTTTTCCTACATCACATAAGATCTATCCATACATATATGCTCAAGGTCTGTTTATGTCTGATTTAATTTATTGTGTACCAGGAATGACCCTGTAGTTTTGTTTCCAGGGGTCCCCTCTTTTTTCTCCAATTCACAGTTTTAAGAAACGATAGAGGAGAGGTTGAGGGTAAATTTGGTAGCTGAAGAAGCATGCAGTTTAAGGGTGCGTAGGGGCCAGCATGGCAGAGTGCTTACGGGTATGAGAGTGATGACAGGAGCTAAGATGAGTGCAGTAATTAGGCTAAGCAGTATCAAAGATAGAAGTAAGATTGAGGTGGCCCTTTTTATAATCTGTGAGAATTAGTGTATATGGAGCCACATCAAAGTTCTGAGCTGGCATATCTTGGGGGGTAATCCATGTTTGAGGGAGAGGAGTGGAGGGTGAGAAATTGCAGGAGGGTAGTCATGTATGGATGAGGGAGCTTGGAACGAGGTTGGATGGAGTGACTTAAGCCTACTCATTGGATAAGCCAAACAAAGGGCAGGGTAGAGGGCTTGGAGTGAGAATATTACTTCACAGGGGGACACTGATGAAAGTTTCAACTTGTGCTTGGTTATGGGGCAGTTAAAAAGGGGGAGAGAGAATGGGGACAGAGAAAGCAAAGTTGAAAAGGGAGTTGTCAGATGGGGAGGGGTTGATATGGTTGACATATGGTTAAGGAAGTAAGAAAGAAAGACAAGGCCAAAGGAGCTGCCGTGGGAGTGAGTGGTGTGGTTGTGGAGTGAGGTTGGGCACTGGTCTTAAAGGAGATATTCTAGTTCAATTTGGTGGAAGGAAGGAGATTTTGGAGAGTTCCAATTCTCACATGAAAACATTGAAAGCTAGTCGAGGCTAGTTGAGTTGGCCAGATGGCCCATAGATAAGTGGTGAGTAGGGTAGAAGCTAAAAGTTGAGTGACAGTACGTCAAAGGAGAGAAAGAAGGTGCAATATGGTGGGGGAGGACAGCAGTTCTGCTAACACCCCGCTAACACCAGTTCTGCATTGACCTGCCGTAGCTGCAGGCCCGAGTTAGCAAAAATCTTCCTTCAAAGTGAGTCGAGGAGCTTATCCTCTTTCCCCAGGACCTGAGTAGCCGTCATAGAAGAGGATGCTGCAGGCCTGTACTGTAACATGGCCACAGCCAACACCGTGGAGGAGGGAGGCGGACAAGATGCTAGAGCCACCTCTTCCGAAGAATGCAGCCTGTAGCGTGCGTCAATTTTCTTATTGACAAAAAGTCCAGAGTGTGGTTTCTCCCAGACTCTCCGGACCTCAGCCAAAACATCCTTCTGCAAGAACAGGCCGGTACGCTCCGAAGGAGACAAGGTGAACGCCCCCAAAAGCACACCCTCCTGCGGAGCGGGTGCCTCGGGCACTGGGACATCCAATAGACACATCATGTCCAGTACCCGGTCGTGAAAGGCTCTGATAGAGCGGGGCTGGTCTTCGCTGTCTTGATCTCCCTGTGCATCATCCGACAGGTTAGGATCCTGCTAAACCACGTCGGGCACTGCTTTGTCTACCGGGGACAACGGAGGCAAGGGCAGAAGGGTAGGGGGAGGCCCCGCAGGCAAGGGCAGCGCTAGCAGAACTACCGGAGGCGCGAGTGGAACCGGTGCCGCAGGCGGGCATATCTCCCTAAAAAGACCCTTGAAATACTCTCATGGGGTCGGTACGCATGAGTACCTGAAATTTGCCGAAAGAAGCGTTCTCTGGAGAAAGCTTTGGAGCCGCCGCAGAGGGAAGGTTGCCAAGTGGGCCCGTCCCCAGAGGTGTCCACATAAATCAAGGGTCCCGAACCCACAGGCAGTGAGATGTTGTGCGGAAGGTGCATCCGAGCGTTCCAGTCTTAAACCAGACAAAACGGATGCGCACAAGGAACCAACATAACCAATCCCTACAGCTGGGAATCGATGGCGTAGTTGCAGGGGAAGCACCCAAAATGGCCGCTGTGGTCTTGGTGGGAACGGCCGCCATTTTTTCGTCACCTGAGGGGAACTGTGGCACGTGTGGAAGTGAGGCAGGGGTCCCCACCGGTGGATCAGGGGTCTTCATTTTAGCCTTTAGGAACCTCGGCCGAGCCGGTAATATGCGGCCTGGGATGTTTCTGCGACAGGCCAAACTAGCCTTCACAGGAAGGACATCGGCAACGCTGATAAAGGAGGAACTACGTTTTGAAAAATCACTCCTTGCCCCCTCAACAGTTCTGGCATTGCCACAAGAGTGGGAAAGGTGAGAAACACCTTTCACCGATAAGGCCTTCTCAGGCCTCTCAGAACTGTTGGTTGCCTTAGGCTCTGTACGAGGGACCTCGGATTCGGGTCCGGTAGAAGCCTCTTCACGGTGGGCCTCGAACATACGTTCGGTTTCACCAAACCCAGCCGAGGCCTCGGGGCGCACCCTGTAACTTTTGAGGGAAGCTCCTGTTAGGGAGCATTCTCTGTTTAGGCTGAATTTCCTAACCTAGTGAGTCCCCCAGCAGCTTTGCTGGATTTCTGGAGTTTGTTTTTTTTCATCCTGCCAAGAGTGAGACTCTTTTCCTCCCACTCTTGGACGGGAATGTGGTTGATTTCTTTGAATGTCAATGTGTTCTATGGGCTATGGGGTCTTTTACTCCATAGGGCCTCATGTGTTTTGCTGTGTGTGTTACACCGCACCCTCTGTGCCATAACACTGGGGTGTCCTAGAGGATCCCCGCCATAGACTCCATACCCTGGGACTAACTACTGTCTCCCAGGGCATGTAAAGTCACCATTGGCTTTACTAGACCTAAATTTACTAACAGAACTAGTACAAACCATCCTATTGTGGACGTACTGGTAGGGGTAATTCGATTTCCCCTGGGTCTGTTGTTCGAGGGGGCACTGTCCCGTCCCCCTCGTCGAGTTTTGGCTGGTGGCAGTGGATACTACTTTTTATATTCGACCGCGAATATATTCCTATGGGATTCTTCCCATTGTTGGAGGCTAATACTTTTTCACATTAGTCTCTAACATACCGCCGGTTTATTTGTCTTAAATAAATCCACCGGTTGGTATTTTCTGCCAGAACTCGTTTTTTAAAATGGCGTATGTGTTCGCCTCTGTAACTCCGAACCAAAGGTTGAGCCCTTTGTTCCACTTTTGCACAGAAGCCCTCCAGAGTGCTGCCATTCTGTCTGGGTACCACAGGGGGTGTAGGAGGGGGTTTAGGCACCCTGGACTGAGTTGCCTTGCCAACTCAAGTCGCACTCTTGTGTGATTGGCCCGAGTGGTGAGCCGCCCCGCTCACCACTTAGCATGTTTGATTGACAGCTAGGCTGAATGAATGGGGGTTTTCTGCATAAAAGCAGGGCTTTTGGGACTGGAAGTTCAGAAGTGGCCACAGGACCTAAGAATCCGACGAGGGTAAAGCTGAGCCGACCTACAATGACGACACCTCCGGTGGAGCCCTGCTGAACCGACTCACCACTTCCCAACGACAGAGGAGATCTCCCTGCTGGAGAGTTTTCTTCCCCTGACTGGTGAGAACAACCAGTCCCTTGCTTTTTCTTTGCTTCCAGGACGTCTAGTGGTCGAATTGCCCGTGCTGAGCACCCCGGCAACCGGATAGCCACTGACCACTGTACCGTGACCAAAAGGTGGTGCCTTGTGATGGAGCACTCCGCGGCTGGTCTCTTCCCTGGTGGTGCAATGATCTTCAACTTTCCTCGACGACGAGATCCTCTCATCTTCTGGCAAAGCCCCGACTTGCATCCACCACCAGGAACAACTGCCCCCGCCGGAGCTGGCTCTTCACTTGCAAGGTACTGTGTCCGCCTGGCTTCCCTTGAAACGGTTAGCGTGAGGTGTCTTAAATCCTTACCTTTCCATTGGGTCGCCTCCAGACTTTCTTAAACGTTTGTTCTAAACTGGTCCAACCTTTCTGTGACATTTTGCTACAAAGACTTGAAGTGCATTTCCACTGTGATACTTTTGGGACATACATCCTTGCCTCTCTCTGAGTGGGCCTGGCATCTGAACTTTGTGATTTACAGTCGACCCTGCCTTGCTCGCCTTGCATTTGTTTCGTAAAAGTGTTGGTACTGAGTTGGTTTCATACCCTGCCTTTTTCTCTCCCTTTCAAACGAATACTAGAGTGCCATCCAGGTTCAAGCATTCAGCTCTGTCTGCAAATAAGTGGTGCCGTTGAACCTAGACTTGTCGAAATATTGTTATGGGATTGATATATACTTATAGTAACTGTGATTGAAGTTGTTTGCCATATTAGTGCCAGTGTGTTTTCCATAGATGTGTTTTTAAATAAATAATTATATATCTTTACACCCAAGCTCTGATCCGTGTCTGCTTGTTCTACTGTGTAAATTGCCCTATCCTGTATACTCCAAATACGGCCTAACTCGTCTTGAGAGAAGTCTGACTGCTCAGCCACAGCTACCAGGTAAATCTGGGTGGTACAGACTGCTACCAATTGGGTTTACTGCCAAACGCCTGTAGTCCTAAATCTTTTGCAGTGGTCCCAGAGGGAACTACACAGGTTTCTGCCTAACAGCTCCCAATAAGGAGGCCTCGGAGCGAGCTCCGGTACCCCAAAATTCAGTAGAACTAGGTCTACAAGCAGCCCCCACAGGAGGGACCTCGGATTGCAGTCCGGTGTCCACAGGCCACTTATGGAGACCCTCACAGAGAAAACTCTGGTACACTATTTAGGCCCAGAAGGCACCTCAGGGCGAGCCCCGGTGACAGACCAGGAAGACCCCTGGAAGGAGTCCCCCGGCCGGGGTGTCCTAAAAAGTAAAGAACTCACCGGGCGTTTTTTCTTCTCTTCGATGAATGTCAGAAAATGCGATGGGCAAGCGCGTTGGAACACCTCCTGCCACCGCTCCAATCGACGTTGAAGCGCCCGGACCGAAAGGGAATCACAATAGAAACAGGAGTCCCAACGGTGATCGGGACCTAAACACTCTAAACAAAGAGGATGGGGATCCGCCCTCGCGAAGCGCCGCTGACATGAAGAATAATTCGGGAAGTCTAGCTTAAACGGCATAGACAAACTACTACTCAATCGGTAGCGAGAGCCAGAGAGGAGGAAAAAAGGAAGAAATTCTTCTGCAGATGCAATTGCGTCCATTCCCGAACGAGCGGAGAAAAGGAGTGATGGGCGATGCGCGGGCAGAGCTAAGATGGGCGGGGTTACGGCCGCCTGCCATACCCTGGGTAGAAAGAGAGGAAGGACTAACATTTTTGCAAAATTTTGATGGTTTTTCAAAGTGCTCCGGTCCCGTCCCACAGGACAGAGGAAAGTTCCATAAGTATGGAGGAAAGGGGACGGGACATAGGAATATACCTCATTCGCCTACAGAGGATGATGGGCAAACACTTAGAGAAAACGCCTGGCCTCTTCTTATGAATACATGTCCAATGACTTACACCGTAAACCTACAGAGCTCTCCATCCTTGGATGAGCAGGTGCAGCACTTCTTGACAGTCGACAGACCTTGACACCCTGCACCATAGCGTTTCTGAACACCACCTTGAGGATGTGAAAGGTCACTTGACTGCAAGTGGCCTTTTTATATGACTTTTATTACTTATATTTCACCTTGTTAGGATTCTTAATTGATAGATTATCAACCTCCCCTTTCAAAGGCATGATTATCCAATTCACATTCTCTCGTGGAGGCTCTTTCTTCTTACCTATTTTCTTTCAAAGGAGGTCTGCTTACAATATTCTTTTGTCCCCAGAGCTTCAAATTGGTCTACTTGTCTCTCATTCCAGAGGTGCTAACACTGGCCTCCCTGTGTTACTTTTTGCAACTCTCATCAGCATTTCTACTTCCCAATTTTACAATCTCTACCTGAGGTCTTACATTCAATCCATTCTATTTTGAAGTTTACATATTTCAAGCTTTGATAAAGGTTTTATATATGGACAGCTGGTCACATAAATCCCAGCAGAGATTTTTCAAGTCCAAAATGTATTTTTATTGACTTGCTTATTGCCTCAACTGTTCTCAGGGTTCAAGTGCTTTTGCATCGTCACCACGTTTCCATGTTGACATGGTTTTAGTTTCTCCACAATGCACATGGTTAAAGCGTCTTGAATGCTCGCCACCTCTCAGGGTTCAAGTGGATCAGCTTTTCAAAACCTTTCAGGTTGAAGTGCTTTTAACTTCCCAGGACATCATAGGGTTTCCATGCTTCAAGATTCCCAGCACCTCTCAAGGGATAAGTGGGTGGTTTCAGCTCCTCTGTACCTCTTAGAGTTTTAATGATGTTATCTTACCAGCACCTCTGACAGACCAGGTGCTTTCAGACGATTGTTAATGCATCTGAGGGATATTATGTGTTTAGCTTCTCTTGACCGCTTAAGAGTCAAGTGCGTTTTACTTCCTAGCACAGCTAAAGATTCAGGTGTTTTCAACTTCTAAGCAAGTCTCCGGGACACGTGATTTCAACTTCTGTCCAACTATCAGGTTTCACGTTATCACACAGCCTCTTTGATTTTTCTTGGTGTGCAGTCAAAAAATCGAAAACATTTCGTCGAAAGTCATAATATCGAAAACAAAAAGGTTGAAAAAAAAAGTTGAATGCCCTTTTTTAAATGATATATTTATTTTGGGGTCCGGGAATAAAATAAAATGGGTAAAACAAAAAATAAAAAAATAAAAAAGAGGGGTTGGGGGGAACCCCCCATTTCGAATAAAAAGCAATTTAAAAAAAAAAAAAAAAAAATCGAAATTTTTGTTTTCGACTTTTTATTTTCGATATTATGACTTTCGAAAAAATGACATTCGATTATATCACTATAAACCATTTTTCTTCAATATCCAAACAGCACTGTCATGGTGAGTTTGTCATGCTATTTTTATATGATGCATTTCTACATGCATACACCGCAATGGAATAGGTTATCCCTTTTTCATCCAATAGATTTAGCAGTTGGTTATTTTTCAATCAGTCCCTTCTCTTACAATGTGAGCCTGTGTAAGGGCATAGGAAGTTATGTTACGTAAGCTGTTGTACAGTACAAATCACTACAGTAGTGAAGGTATAACACCGAGGCTTCTCTGGATAGTGGCATATCGTTCTTCTGCCTTGAGAAACCTAGACCATGGCCACTACTATAGTGTTCCCCTCTTCATTTCCTTTGTGCCGTGCAACAAATCTCTGTGATGTTTAGGATCATAAACCTCTGTTCGCTGCAGATATCAATAGTTCACTCACATGTCTCTACAGTAAGGAGGACAATGCTATATTCGTCCATGAACTTTGCATCGCCCCTCAGATTCCCTCTACCACACTGTGATGCTGAGTCTCTCTGCAGCTTTGCAGATCTATCCTGCAGGTTTGAATCCATGCAGGTACTACTCATATCCATTTATGCATTTTTAGAGTGATATTGTTCTACGCCCCTTATTGTTTTGAAGTCATCCAAAAAATTTAATATTTGCCATTCAGGAAAGGTGATTATGAGGCTGCATAGATGTATCAATAGCAAGAAAACAATATGAGCAAAACCATGTGGCACAGTGTTAATACATTTGAATACAATTCAAAATGGTGGGGGGGATTTGTGAGAGCCGTAAGAGGTGACAACTGTCCAGCGTTTTGAGCTTCGTCAAGGCTTGACGCATTTGATGCTATTTACTTTTTTAATCCAAATGTTGTTATGCTTAGTTCGTCGACATTCTTGATAGTTGTAAATGCTGAAATTTTCACAGTGTTTTGTCTTCCTTAACTTCTTCAATTATATCGATAATATCTGTCGTTTTTCTGTACAAATCAGTTTTCCATTGATTTGTTTTTCCCTGCCTTATTTTTTTTTTTATCTGGACATATGTTGCCATGCCCACAGTTATTGCTTAGTACCATCCTATAAAGCAAAGCATCCATCTTCTGGATCCTTGAGCACTAGAGGATTGTCAGTGAGCATGCAACTAGTGCTCACACATCCAGAAGATGAATTCTTCTCTGTATGCATCACTATTAAACTATAACTATGAGAATGAACACAACTCCATACTCCAAAGTAAATAAGATGAATATAAATCTATGGAACTCTAACTACAACTGGAAACTGCTAGCTATGTTTGGGATAATTCCAGAAGGGAACGGAGACTACAATCTTTACCTCTTACTGCTCTCACAAACGAATGCCTCTTCTCGTTAGGTGAGGAAGGATAGCTCAGGGGCCACGCGTTTGTCTTGGAAGCAAGACAACGCAGCGCAACACAGGACTGAATCACTATTTCGCGCTTAGAAGCCAATTGCTGGTGTTAAGCACGTTATAAAAGAACAATTATAATAAATTCAGTATCACTCATAGTCATGGAGACTGTGCCACAGAGAAAGACATTTGCTATATATTAGATTATTTTACTAAAATTTTTTTTTCTTGTCAATCGTAAATCTAGGCAACTTTATAATCCTCGTTCCGAGATGGCAATTATTTTATATTTTTAGGCAGTAGAACAATATCCCTCTAAAAACTCAAACATAACTAAATAATCCAGTAACACGGGCGGATGCCACTCAATTGATGGGCATCCAGTGGAGCACACCTCATATAAGTAAGTTATAAGAATAATTGCCAAGCACTTTGAAGACAACCAACTAGCAGCACTGGCAGAGCCAACGCTGCCCAACGAGAAGTATATGGTAATAACTGTTTCACCTTACACTACTCAGACCTGCATCCCTCTGATGTGAATACATTGAGTATCATTTCAGTGGGTATAACAAATATTGTTGCATTTCTTAGACGAATGACGGATCCTACATAATGGAGAGCATAAATGTGATATTTGTATTAGTAGTAGCATACCTAGTATCATTATTATTATGCCTGCAGCTCTGTTGAAAGTTTGAAATGCCATCACTGCATTTAAAAGGGTACCCTGTTGCTTAAACATTGCTTAAACGCATACAATGACTTTTACTTCGAAAGCATTACTTCGAATTACTTCAAATCATGTATATTTAATTGTAGTATAAGGGGTAAAAATGGGGTAGAGAGGGTTTGGGGTATGGGTGGTAATGAAGGGGAAGGGGATATGGGGACTGCCTCCAAATTAAATAAAATATTCTAAGTAACATTTTGAAGTAACGCCTTCGAAGTAAATTACCTCGCAGTAATTTTCTTCGGCGGATTAACATGGAACCATTTGAAAGATGCTTGAAAGGAAATGTTCCAAAATGGTGTGTCCTTTGATGCCTAAGGGTTTCTGGGAAACCAGTGGTGAAGGTGAACACGATCTGACTGTGCGTCTAGTGAGTAGGATATCATATTTTATAGCTGTTGTCCTTTAGTGTGCCAATATTTGGAATGGTCGTAAAGTAATGAAGAGATCAGCATTTTTTCAAACAACTCTGAAATATCTTAAAATGAACATTTTCAATGAAAGTTGATAAATAGATATGTCATGGATGAGATAAGAAACACGTTTAGATGCACTGGCAGTATTAAGAGCACCTTACCCTAACTAACTAGGCACTAGATTAGAGCATCTAAACGCTGCCCTTGTGCAAAAAGTTCAATGGTATTTCATATTTTGGGAAGAAGAAATTAAGTTGCCTAATTAAATAATAATGCAAGTGGTTCTTTTTGCTACTGAAAATGTTGTCAGAGACCCCCACGACCGGCAGGATAGCATACAGGCAACGTGTTTGTCTTGGAAGCATCACATAGAAACCCAGGTTTGAATCTCGGTCTCGTGCTTAGAAACCGGTCCCGGGATTTAAGCCCATTATAAAAGAAAAATTATAATCAGCAGCATAATCTCTTTTCGTAGAAAAAAAAGTTTCACGAAGTGTGAGTCATTCACAGACATGGAGCGGTAGCCAGTACAATACCAAAACGATGGTCCTACCAGCGGGAAAACAGAGATCCAATTATTATTTTACTTATTAATTTGGATCTATTTTTGATGCATAAGTCAACTGTTATATTTCACAGGAATGAAAGCTAAGGTTATGTTACCACACCTTTTTCATTTATGATTTAGCCAAAAATGTTTATTGAATGATTCTTTGCATATTTATAAAAACGCACATATAAATACATATACTTCCCAGATGGATGTGTTATCTAATTCACACTTTGCACTTTTGCAGAGTATGTTAAATTAATATCAATCACCCAGTTGTGATGAAACAAAAGACATGTCACCAACAGACAGAACCTAACTATCAATTTTAAACATCAAAATTAAAGTGCTCTAAAACAATGACGCAATGTAACTGTGGCATTAGCCAAGCTTGACGCATAAACAGCGTTTCAGTTGAGATCGATGTACCGTGTTCTCCAAAACCAAGTACCTTGGAGAGAATCACACAAAAGAGATGGGAAGAATGAATTACCAATGGGCTATCACCTAGATGTAGGATCAATTAATTATTCGGGCAAATGCTGCGTTTCTCACCAAAATCTTCACAGTCCAACCGTCTTAGTTTCCATGAAAGGAGTCAATGCATGGCCCACCAGTTGATACTTGTTAGCACGCTAATGTTAATTGTAGGGAGAGGAGAGATTGCAAGAAGAAAAGAGGGGCGACTGGCCCTTTTGGGCTGAGGGTGGCCAGTACCTTCAAATCTGATTAAACCAAGAAAGAGGTAGAGCTATTACCTACTTAGAATTGGGTAGTTCAAGGAACCACTGCATTGTAGCAGGATTAGTTGTCTTTATAAATTAACTTTTTATTAGGAGACAATCGGGTGCATAAGAAAGTAGAAATCCAATAGATTGGAATCTAGAGGCGAGAGTAGAAGACCTATATTAATGTAAATAAATCATATTTCATCTGTGACAGTTATGTCCTATTTGGATAAGTGAACAGAAATAAAAAGCAAGATACTTACAGCATGGTAAGTGTTTTTTTGATGATTGCAGCTGAGTGCCCTGGGATGAGTAGGCAGTTTTAGGGAGCAGTATATATTCTTTACAGGTAATCAAAGTGAGGAATCTGTTACAGAAAGGGGACGACACAAGCAAATGTACGGCTATGGATAAACTATTAAAACTATTTCACAGGTGCTTGATGCACATTTCATTTTAGATTGAGGGCAAAAGAAAGGAAGAAAAGCCCTGAAAAACATAGATTTCTTGTATATTTTAATCACAATTTGGAGAATATCTGCCGTGTAAAGAAGCCCTTTTAGGCAGTGGTCGAAGTGAGCGGCAGCGGTCAGGAGCGGTGCTCCTCTACTTTTTAAAATTACCTTTTACAGTTCCTATACTTTTATTTTAAAAAGAAACTGTTCCGGAATGGTTTTGTTTTAAAATAAAAGTGTAGGAAGCAGTTGAAACTTGAACTTTCAGTACACTGCACTGAACGTTCACTTAAACAGCAGGTGCAAGTGTTTGGTGGTGTGTATTGTGTGTGGGAGGGGACCTGATAATGGGGTTTGTGGGGAGTGCGTGCAGGCCAGCAGGGAACATAGTTCCACTACTTCTTTTCGAACACTTCGACCACTGCTTTTAGGAGAGGCGAGTGCAGCACCGCCAGGCTGCGGTTGGGAGTGCTCGATAGCAGTGCCAAGTGTTCCTTGGTTGCCTTGGAAACAGAAAGTGAAGCAGAGCCTGCGAGGGTCTGCTTACTTATACTTTAACCACGTGAGCGTGGCACGCTGATGTGGAGAGCTACGCCGTTGGGTTCCTCTAGTGAACGTCTGTTTGCTTCGATGCACAGCAGGCGGCGCAGACAGACATTAATTAGATCTGCCAGCGCTTGCAATATTTTTCTGGGCGCAGACATACCGCAGACACTGTCGGTTGTCTGTGGGTATTTAAGCCAAATAGTCCCTTCTAATCCTAGTATTTATCCATGCACTGGTTTTAGTTTTTCGGTTATCCGACGAGGTCATAAAGTGGCCTCAGCTTAAGTAGTGCAAATAATGGCACATGGATATTAGTTGTGCAGTTGACTATGAAAGTATGCACATTTAAAAAGAACTTTCAAGGGTGAATAAACAGGCCGATTAAGCGGAAGTCATTCTGGCAGTTCTCAAAGCCTGATTACAGAGGTGATAATGGAAATTCAAATCATTGAGTTACTGTGACTGGTGAAATGTTTCAGTGGAAAAAAGAACTGCGAGCCAGCTGCTCCAGCTATATGTATACATGACGTCACTTCCGGAATGGTTAATAGCCAATGAACCGTGACAGATGTGCTCTTGGAGTATCACACCATAATCTAGTGGCTGATGAAAACAGTTCCAGAATTGACTGTGTCAAAGATGAACTTTCAAACTAAGGCACATGCAGTTTAATTGAGCAGTTCTGTTAATATCATACTCAGACTTCAGTTGTCACTTACCTAGTTCATGATGAAAAACCATAGTGACATAAACCCAAAAGGCATATGATTCATATTGAAGTATCACAGCACTGGAATTTAAGATGGTCCATGCGATGAGGAGGCTGAAAGTGTAATGACTAAAGATTGCACTCCCATATATGCTATCAAATTTGAAGGGTATGGACAATGCAAATAACCCTTCAAATAGAATACGTAAGCATGGTCAGATATCCTCTCGCATCTAGCACTCAAGTTTTCAAAACGATTCCCACTATGTTCTAAGTTTTCTCAAGCCAAGAAACAAGCTAGCAGGGCACGGCCTTTGTGAGAAGGGAGAATAATACCTTTCGAGGAATGGAATGGAAGCAAGCGAATCACTAATGAAAGGTTAAGCCTCATTTAAATCCTCCGCTCCCGTGGATGTCCATGGCAAAGCTTTGGAGCGACTGCCCATGTTCCGGAGAGGTGACACACTAAAGAAGAAAAAGATAAAACCAGTCAGACCTGAGATTTGTTTTTCTCAAAATGTTCTACGCAAGTTCCCCCTTTAAAGGAATCCTTTGAAGTTAATCTAGAACTTATACATAGACGAATCCCCACTGGTGCTATTAAATAAGCACATCTTTGGGGCATGATAAAGCCCTTTGCAAAAAAAAGTAGCCTGAATAGGGAGCTGAGAGTTAGGAGCCCCTTTCAGCATGAATGCAATGTATGCATGTATTTACTATTTTTTTATACACCGAGAACCTACACTGGACAACAGATCACTGTTTAAGGAGACACAGTAATAGGGCACAATAATACAGATGCCTTAGAAGGATAGATTATTAAGGCTATCATTGGAAGAAACTGGAAATAGATGATACAGGCAGTGGGTGAAGGTTAGGGAGGTAAAGGTGAATCCAGTTGTACTTAATTAGTTGGTGGATCTGCAGCTGCTGTAAGTAGACTTGGGACACAAAAGTGGCATGCTTGTTGGCATAAACCTTTATTTAAAAGAAAATAAGGAAGAACCCTACCTGTCCCTATAACTAAGAGGGGTTTCCCTGCCTCAAACCAAGCTAAGGATAATGTCAGAACATCCGTCAAAAACATAAAGCCCATTGTCTTATGTCCCAAACCTATTTCCATCCCTTACACTTCAAAGTATATAATATATAACAGGTTTTTCCCTGACTCTAGAAGGGTGACTCCTTCCTTCTGGATGGATTTAGGCAGTTCATAAATGATGGGGAAATATCCTCCTTCCGTGGACCGTCACAAGGCCTTTCTATATATTAGCAGCCAAAGCGGGGGAGCCAACCAAACTAGATTGCTCTGAACACAGGCTGGAACTGCTAATCTCAGCCCTCACTTACCTTTTGTTTTCGGTGGCGGTGGCAGACCGCCGCCACCCTTGCTGCTGCACTTCGTCCAGGCCATCATGGAAATGGAAGAGGGGCTCCCCCTTCCATTTCTGTGGCCACCATCTTAGGACAGTATTTTGTTTGAATGAAAGGACCCACACAGTGCCCCGTTCATTCAAACAAAATACACTGCTCACAGCACCCCAGGTTACCGGATTGGCAAGCCGGGGTGCTAATAGCATTAACCCCCGATCCGGCATGCCTCTGGGTCCCATACCCCCGCTTCAGGTTTATAATGTCTCTTTCTCAGGCCTGGTTCATTATCCTGGCAGGCATTGGCTTGCATGTACAGTGCTTCCAATTTCTTAATCTTTAGGTACCAAGCCCCCTCCATAGGTTTATAATTTCTCTTTCTCAGGCCCGGTTCACTATCCTGCCAGGCATTATCTCTTATGTATAACTCTTCAATCCTCTCAAAATTCGAGTCCCAGACTCTTATCTCCCTCCGGTTTATTTGGGGTGCTTTCTCACCCAGTATGTTTTGTTTCTTGATTTGGTGCCATGGGATGAAGAAGATGATTCTGCACATCCTCCCAACCACAGCCTCTAGGGTTTCCCAGAGCCTTTGCGGTCCCCCTCTGCATACTTTCTGACCTAGTCTGCTAGGGTCCCGATCCTCCGCAACACCAACAAGCTTCTTTGGCTTCTCCTGGGTTCTCGCAGTATGCTTTTAGTGGCTTTGCCACGCTGGTGTCTCCCTGTATGTCGGTCCTCACATGGACCACTTGAATGGCTTCCTTCCTGTCACCGGACGTCGGGTTCCCCAGCCTTCAGGTGAGCTAAGCTCTGCTCAGCATTCTCAGATGCTGATTCCCTTCTCCTGGCATCCGGGTCTGCAGCGCTTCTTCCCTGTGCGGCGTCATTCATACTGTTATCTTTGCAGTCTTCTTGCATTGGACGATTACAATCCTGATTACACAGAATCCAAACATCACCATCAGCAATATCGCTCCAAGAAACTTGAAGATGTTTGCCATCCACTGCGGAATCCATGAGAATATGGAAGCAAACCATCCGTACTGTCTTCTGTCTCATCTTCCATCTTACTATGCAGGTTCGTTGGCAACCTTATGGCCAGGTCCCATTCTCGTCATCGTGAGAAGGTATGAATGGGCAACATGATGGTCCTATTTTGGCTCAAATGGCTCCTTCCATCGCTGTGATCATATCAAGGACATATCTGTTCAGCAGGGTCATTAGTCATATGGCCCTCAGCTCTTCCACGATAGCAGTGAATACCTTTATGGTGGTGTTGATTGTTTGTAGAAGCTCCCATCTCATAATCTGCAACCACTTGGCAATGGCCATCGTCTGGATCCTTAGCATGAATATAGTCGTAAATATTGCAGCAGTCTAACTGAACAACCTGTGTTCATAAGGAATGGAGTCATATGCTTCTATTGACTTGGCCGAGATGTAATTCTCTCTTCTGGTTCGATTGAAATATTCAAGTGATCATCTTTTTTCAAATGGGCATCTACTTTTGCAAATTCTTCAATGTTCAAGTCACTCTGAGGAATCACTAATGCTGGAACATGGATGAGCACCAAGGAGCATACTCTACCCAAATCCTTGGGCAACTTCATGTAGGTCTTAGGCCAACAAGCCAATTTTCCATCCATGAGGACAGCTGTCCCTTCTCCCATCCTGGAAACAGCAACTGTAGTTTTGCAGTCTTTGTTATCTCCCACACGATTCTTTCTGTGTCTTTAGAAGCACAACTTCACATTTGCCATTGGGATCACAACCATTGGACATGATTCATCTGCTACCCATGTCAGTATTTTGGCATGTTTAGCCCATGACTTCAAACATCCACTGTTCACTCTCTGCACCTCTTGCACATATTCTGACTTCAGTAGATGAACTGCACAGGACACCATTCCTCCTTTCCATCCCCTCTTGGACTTCACTCGTCCATAGACTAGGACTTGAGTTTGTTCCCAACTTCCAGTCGATTCAGCTATTTCTGTTACATCAGGGCAATCCATTCTCTTCATGTCTTCAATGACTACCTCTTCCTGTCCTGCTGCAGGATACACAAGCACCTTGCTCTCCCATCCAGGTTCCCTTTCCATCTGTGTAGTCTTCATATAATCATCCTGGAATGGAAACAACCATTATGATGTCCATCATAAAGTGGCCCAACTTCTCTGAAATTGTCCTCTGGTCATACATGCTGCAAGATGAATGAGGCACCTGGCACCCTGGTCTGGGACTTCTCTAGAGATTTTTGCACTGTATTCATGGCATAGGGGATGAAAGCGCAGACATAGATGTTTTTCCCCTACTTCTATCATGTGCTGGTACCACATGTTATTACCCAAGTGTGCTACATTATATAGATAGATATTTATACCCTCATAATCCTCCTCTGCATCTCTCCTGTGTCTTTTAGAAGCCTTGTATCATTGATGAAGTATATTAAAAACACGTTCCCATAGTAGGAAGAACCATAAAGACCTCTATCTCAGTGGAAGTACTAAAAGAGACTGTGAAAAATGAGGAACAGAAACACAAGGAGTAATCGTACAGGCATATATTTTGCACAAAAACATAGGCATCCATTTCTTTTGCCATCCTGGTACTTGTTGCACTTGTTCATTCTCTAGAACCGTGCTGGCTTCCACAGAAGCCTTCTTATCACTAGGCCAATTTTAAGATCCTGTAATCAAGTGCGAATATAGTCTCTTCTGACAATAGCAGGATAAGCTTGAAGTATAAAAACAAAGAAAGCAAGCACAAGCCAATGAAAATCACTGTCAGTAAGTACCATATGTTTAACTGATTAGAACAGGTATTCACTACAAAATGAATCTTGATACTGATCTCGTTTGCAATTTCTGATCAGGAACTGACGTTTAGGCATAATTATGATGCTTCAATGTATTTCTAAAAGTACATTTTCCAAATTCCTGACATTCTCTGAAAGTCTTTGCACTCCTGCTAAAATATCTATAAGGAGTGTCCACTGATTCTCAGTTCAAAACAAAATCTGTATTATCAGGTGGTTGCTTCAAATTGGGGTTGTTTTACCACGGCAGATATAACATTGATGGAAATGACGGAATGAGAAATGTACGTAACGCAAAATTGCGCATACATTTCCCATTTGGTCATTCAAGGTACAACAAACCCAAATCTAACCCCCCTTCTACCCTCCACCCCTGGCCACATCCCCACCTCCCCTACTTACCTTTTCTTCAGTCTCACTGGTCCCTGAGACGCCAGTTCCCTTTCACTTCCATGATCCGGAACCGGCGCAGCAGGGTCCTTTTAAAAAAAAAATATTGGGTCAGCTGCGGGGATGTCCCCTGCAACCCCCGCTCACTATACTGTACAGTATAGTGAACGGGGTGCTGTGGGGGACACCACCGCAGTCCTCGCACCCTTTTATTTATTTTTCTTTTGAGCGGGTCAGCTGCATGGGGGTGACAGCCCCGCAGTCTTTGTGTTTCTTTTTTTACCTACCCCACCAAAAGACCCAATATACTTACCACAAAAGGTGCAAACTTTTGGTAGTTTGAACTTTTTGTGGTATGTATATGAGGTCTTTTGGTGGGGTAGGTAAATTGGATTCAGTCATTTTGGCTGAATCCGTTGATTCATCGTTCTTCTTCATCATCGATCGAGTCTAGATAGGCTGACATTATTCTTCTTGCCTTGCTTCTGGATCAGCAACAGTGGGAGGGCAGGTCTCACCTTTATAGGCTTTTACGTCACCCAGGTGAAGCCAAACTCAGCTTACTTGGACCTTTACAGCTGAAGGGGTCATATTCTCAATGCAAACAGGACCATTAAATCGTGGCTCATGCCATTTTGTTTTGTAAAGTTTTTAGTGAGAACTAAGTCTTCAACATATAACTTAGGTGCCAAAAGTAGTTGAATTGGGTTGGTTGTTGAATTGTCGTCTTCTGTTTTCTGAGACCAACCGCCCTTGTGCTAGACTTGATCTGAAATGAGAGAGACGCTAGAGGTCATACATGTCAAATAGTCGTGAAATTTATCACCTAAAGTTTTAGCTACACTCTGGGCATCAATTCTACTCCTAGATGGAGATGTAAGGGGAGTTCTCATACGCCATCCTGTCACTAGTAAATGAGGGGTGAGGTAATGGTCTGATCCCGGCTGATTCCGAAGGGCATATAAAGCTAGGGGTAGGCAATATAGCCATCCCTTCTTCAAAGTCAATTTAATCCTAGCAATCCTTACTTTAAGTAGGCCATTGAGTCTCCCAAATATCCTGTTGGATTGCAGGTGATAAGGAGAACAAAACTTATGCTTAGTACTCAATAGAAGCCCTATTTGTAATTAACAAAATGTGGCCCATTGTCGGATCTCAGCACTTCACACACACCCCATCTCGTGAAGACTTTGTGCACTAAAAACTTCACTGCAAAAGTGGCATCAGGGTATGTACACAGATCTGCCTCGATCCACCTAGAGAAGGGACACACCACCACTAATAGAAACCTATATCCATTACATACTTGCAGCATATCGACATAGTCGATATGTAAATGCTGAAATTGACCATTCGGTCAATGTATTACCCCTCTAATTGTTCTCAGTCTATGCCCAGCAGTAAACCTTTGACACACAATGCAGTTTACCATAATTAGTGCAACGTGCTCCAACAAATTTGGAATGAACAAGTCTTCCGCAATTGTAGCAGCAATACTCTCCCTAGTTACATGCGCGGGGTAATGAAGCTGTTCAAGTGCAACCTTTAATAATGCTACTGGCATCACCGGCTTTCCAGTGCTGTCTTGTCACCATATTGCTTCTATGGGGGACAGAAAACACCCCCTTCGTTTCCACAATTCCTGCTCGTTCTGTGGTGCACACCTTTGAATCTCCATTAGTTGGGTTATCGACAATTTATTAAACCCTTCTTGCACTAACATGGTTGTAACTACTGTTTCTTTAATACTCTCAGTATCAAAACTCGAAATATCTGGGTAATATGCAACCTTTTTGGCTTCTTCGTCTGCGTCTTCGTTCGTGCAAGAGATAAAATCTGTTTGCTTAGCATGCGCTGTACATTTAACAACCGCTATGGCCACTTGGAGTGCCTTTATAGGCATGTCCAAAAAGGATGCATACTGCACTGGAGTGCCGTCCGCACGGAGGGAGACCCTCCTTTTCCATGTGCTAATCCTGCGTGTATGGTTGACGTAACATAGCCGGAGTCACTGTACACCGTCACTTCCTGCCCTTTGTGTTTCTCTAGTGTGATAATACGCGCTACTAATTATGCTTCTTGCGCTGAAAAGTGAGATGGTAGCTTTGCACTTGCTACAACTTCAAATTCTCCATTTAATCTATGTCTGATCAATTTTCAAAGAACCATCAATAAAGAGAATTTCCCCTCCCGCCAAAGCATTCTCCTTCACTCAGAGTATATCATCATAAAATTCAACATAATTAGCACAGTCATGCACATGATCATCTTCTTTTATTGGCTCAGCTGTAAACATGGGAGAATTCACTTTTTTACATCTTACAATCTTAATTTTTGGTTAAATCATTACCTCATAAACTGAAGATCTTTGGGATGTCAATGTGCCTTTGGGTTTCTCTAAAATGGCAAATGGAGCATGCTCTACGAAGAGAGTCATGGAGCAGCCCATAACAATACTTGTAGACTTCTCATTTGCGAACGGAGCAGCAGTCAAAGATTGTTCGCAAGGTAAGTATCCTCTCATAACTGGGTCTAAAATTCCACTGTAATACGCTAAAGGCTTGTACCCCAATGTAGTTCTCTATGTAAGCACTGCTATCATGACTGTCCCCTTTGTGTGTGAAAACGAAAAAAAAATCCTCAGCATAATTGGGAATTCCTAAAACAGGGGATGTACACATTGCTTTTTTCAGCTCCTCAAACCTTTCCTCCATTTCTTCAGTCCATTCTATTTTTACTTTATCCACTTGTGCTGTCTTTAAAGCTTTCAAAGGGGGTCTTATGTATGCACTGTAATCAAACACCCAGGCTCTAACATAGTTGCATAACCCCAAAAACTGTTGCATCTGTTTTACTGTATTTGGCTTTGAGGTTTTTATAATCGCCTCAGGTCTTTCAGGTATCACCTTCTTTCCTTCATGTGAAATCAGCTGCCCTATGTATAACACCTCTTCTTGGCAGTATTGTACCTTCTCCTTGTTAGGCAACATTGTATGCAGTACCCTTTGGGTGCACTACAACAACCCTGACCTCCTGGCAATAGGAACCCAACCTTTGGTATAAGCTTGTACTACACAGGTTGGTAGCGTGTTTCAAGGCTTAACTCAAGAGGGGTCAATGTGAGCTGTAGGGGAGTTACACAGAGATCCACAGTGACAAGTATTCAACTAAACACTTACACACAAGGTTTCTTGAATAAACAATTCATTTATTTATCAGTCAGTTAGAATAAGCCTTCTTCAGAAGGGAGCAATATAAAAGCAACACACAAATACACTCCAAAATACACACTCTTAGTTTCTAAATCAGTAAAGACCCTTTTGGGATGGCCCACAAACACAAACTACACCCTCAGGGGACTTCAATATCTAGGGTGCTGGGGACATTAATCTCTTACTGTTGCCTTTAGAACATTCCTAGGAATTGGTCAAAGGGAAAGATTATTTAAGAACAATACAAGAGATCACACATATTCTTAAGCAGGCAAATACTTTCAGATTCCCTAAGCAGAGTCATCCAGTGTAATAGGCTAGGCCAAAGTCAATGGGCAAAAGTTTATATGAGCTGAAGCACTTCTGGTAGATAAGTAAGAAAAGGTCTTTGCACAATGTTTGAGAAGTCTTTGAAGAAAAGAAGAATCAATGTAGGACCACAAGATGTTTACGATTGTGAGTAGTAGAAGATGCAAGCAACTCTACAATAAGAGGTAAGTTCTCTCAGACTTTATAGTACCTTTGGATTGAAGAAAAAGTGCAGCAGATGACTTCTGTTCCTGTGCAGCTCTGCATATCTCACTGTTCCTGGGCCTAAGTCGTGGGGACCAGCGGGACGACTTCTGGGGACTCATGCACTGAAATGGGACGGTCACTGCTCGCAACCGGCAATCTTCAAACAAGTGGTGCTTCGATGTTTCAGCTACTCACAACTACCACAAATAGCAAGATTGCAGTTCCTGGCTGTCGAAATGGACTTTCCTTGCTTCTGGCATATCGCACTCTGTTGAGGGAGCTCAGGCTCAGTCAGTCCTGCTTGCTGGGAGTACGGAGGATCTTCCTGGAACTCTTGGCCAACTTAAAAGCAACGCACACAATCCAGTGTTCCTCTACCTGGCTAGTCGGTTTCTAGCAGCAACTCTGTGGAAATTCAACAAGCTCCGAGATGTCCAGGTGGCTTACTTTGGAGTTGATTGGTCCCAGCAACTCAAAGGGAGAAGTCGTCCTTGCAGGGGCTTCTCTGTCGATACGAAGTTGGAGTTTCAGCACAGCAGCAGGGCTTCACCGGGATAACCAATGGTCCAGGAGTTGCAGCAGCGTCCTCTTCAAGTTCTTCTTCGGTTCCTTCGTCCAGTGGTCCAGTGGTCAACTCTGCCTTGGGCACAGTGAACAAAGGGACCAAACCTGGTAAATCTCAAGAAGGAACTTTCCACAAAGAAATGGCAAAAAAGAAGACCAGGGCCATTTTGACAAAAATGGCACCCTTGGGTGCTTTACTGCAGCTGGGAACGCAGCCCACGGTAAATGCACACCACGGTAGTTTAAAGTAAACCACTGCCACCGGCCATTCAGTGCGGAAAGTGTAACATAAAAATGTTACATGAGAAGCTAGACAAAGGGGATACAAGGTAACCCCTCTAGCACCCTATTGTAAGATAGTGTGTGCTGTGTCTAGAAAGTTACAAATGTAAGTAAAGTCAATTTCACTTTACTGCTCTGGGAAACAGTAGTTTATCCCAGTTTATCCCAGAGAAGGTAGTTAAACCTTTGGGAAGTCTGGAAGACTGCATTGAAAGTGCTGTGTGACACAATGTAAAAGATGATGCCTATGGAGTTTGTCAGGCTCTATAATCAAAAGAAACAGAGTTAAAAAATCACATTAAAATACATGACCCTCCTTTAGAGTTTTTGATAGGATACACTAAAGTATTACACAGTGATTCTAATGCCACCATAATCCCTTGTTTCATCAATGCTGAAATGGTCTGAAATATACATTCATCAGCCTCTGGAGACATGGGGTACTGTTTTGCTTGAGGTAAAATCGCCCCTGGCTTCAGCTTTATTTTAACTTCCCCTAATCCCTTTAATAAACCTATGTGTTAAGGGCCTGTGGTCGAAAGGATGCTTGGCACCTTCTCCAAGTCTTCCTGAAAAAATGTTGGATGTTCTGTGAGACTTCCCACTTTTCTATCCTTATCCATTTTGTACATTCCCTTTGCATACGTGTGCAATATGCCCTGTCATCCCAGAAGTCCAACATACTGGGGGTGCCCGTCTGACAAGTCCCCCTTGGTTATATCCTCCCTGGGTACTCTGATCCTCATTCTGTGTTTTCTGAAACCCACCTTGATTATTTTGGAATCCACCTCCTCTTCCTCTATAGCCCATATTTCTGCCTTGTAGCACGAACGCATATTCACCTTGATCCATCAGCGCTGATTACTCGCCTGCGATGCACCCATTGATTCCTGCATTCCCATTCCTGCTCCACTTGTCAATACTGCCCCTTCTATGGCAAATTTAGAAAAAAAATTCTGAACTAACTTGGCTTCCTCGATTTTCATCGTCTTATCTTTCTTCCTATTCTTCTCTTGTAATAACGGACAATGGTGTACTATCGTCAGCTGTATCTCAGCCCATGGTTTTGCTTTCATCCCTACTTGTTTTTTCATCTGCCACTGTACTGGCTCAGGCAACCCCTGGCATGAAATGTGGTAAAATAATGCAACTGTCTTTTCCCACAGCTCGCAAGTTTCAAGTGGCCATTTCCCCTGAATATCTTGAATGTAAGCAATAGGGTATTCACCTTTCTTCATCTTACGTGTCATAATTGAACCTGTATCTGATGTATTGTGGTACTGTACCCTGAGAGCCCTCCACACGTCTGCTCTACAATTATTAAAACGCACTCTGTCATGTGCTGTGTTTTGTGCTGTTACACTTGAATATCCTGCTCTCCTCCATATGTCATCAGCTCGCTCCCCAAGAATAGCTGCCAGGAGACCTTCAATGTCCCCTATGGCCAACATGTTTCCTCCTGTCATTTTTTCTAATTCATATATCCATTTCCCAGCACCCGAAGTCAGACTCAGAAGCTTACACCTTAAATTATCCTTGTCCATCAGCGGCCATGGGATATGCTCTAGTATTGCTCCCCCTTTTTCCAATAAGGGAAACTGTGTAAACCCCTTCCCAGACTCAGCTCCCCTCATTGGTCTATCTATGGTAGGGACGATTGTCCCTGCCTGTCTCCTTATCGTTCAACCTTAACCTGCTCACAAACGGCAGCGATTCTCCCTTCTCACTATATGATCGTCCTCAGGGACGCTCTGGATATGCTTTGGGATCTGGCGTCCTATCCTTAGGCTGTTCCATATCCAACCATTTTACTTATTTATCCAATTGCATGCTTCCATCAGGGGTTCACACGCTCCCTCCTTCAACCCCAAGACTGGATTCTCTTTCCTCATCTGACACACCTTGTCCCCAACTAGTGTGACTATTATCTTCCTCACCTTTGTCTAGGTTCATTCTGCTTAAGACCAATACTCTACATCCGGGACAGAACAGAATTTCTTCTTCGCTTCATGATTGATTGAAATACTAGGGATTGATCCCTCTTCCCACGAATTCCATACTTGCTACCTTCCTTTAATTCTTGATAGGCCTTATCGATCTTTTCTCCGATACTCACCGCATCAAAGCTTTCTTCTTCCAATACTACTCTAGATGCCGCTGGCATTGCTTCCTTCATTAGAGGAATCTATTCTAATCTGTCGCAGCGTATTTCTGGGCTTAGCCCTACTGGTTCCTTGCGAATGAGACTGGTATCAAAACCCTGCTGTATTCTTTTTCATTCTATTTCTTCATCTAGTTCTCTTTCCTTTCTCGCATCCCTTCTGATTCTTTCTTCCTCTTGCCTTCGTTCTTCTCTCCTTACTGCTTCCCTTCTTTCCCCTTCATCTCTGTAATCTTTTGTCCCTTAGTCTTTGCGCTTCCTTCTCTTCTCTCTCTTTTCTCTTCTTTCCGTATCTTCTATCGCTCTCTATTGTCATACTTTCTTTGTTCTTCTGCCTGTTCTTCTTTTCTCTCTTGCTCCTCCTGATATATCTGTTCTCGTCGCTCCCCGCTCTTCCTTTTCTGCTTGTCTTCTTTCAGTCTCTTCTCTCGTTCTGTCTTTTCTCTCTTGTTTGTCCTTATCTTCTCTTTGCCTAACTACCTCAATGCTTTTCCCAACTCTTAAGTAATAACTGTTCTCCCATCCATTTGCTGTGCAAAAGCGCTATCTCGTCAGCTTTATCCTTCTCTCCTTTCCATCTCTTAATCTCCCTGTCTAGCTCTGTTGACAGATTAGACCGCTTACTCCTTTCTTCTTTGTCTTGTATGAACTTATAGATCTCTTCTTTTCTCTTATTCTCCTCTGGACTATCATCGCTACTATAAGCGGGGGGGTTGTATATTGGATCTATATACCCCATATATACCATGGATTGTATGTACCCCATCGCTGCTTTCAACTCCTTTAAAGGATATAACCCTATTTCTTCCGCACTAGCATTCGGGTGAGGTAAGGGGAGCTGAGGGCTCAACACCTTCCTCCTTACCTCCTTACGCTGACTAAGCATCCATTCCACAGGTGACATATCTTCCCTTTCTTCTTGGTAAATTTGCCAGAGCTCTAGAATCGCTAATCTTTTCTCTAATGTCTTCCCCGTGTACGCTGCGTGCAAGTATGTAGTCATGTGTTGCTATACTCCTTTTGCCAATGTTCCCCCTTGTGGCCACGGCATGAACATTTTATGTGCCGTGCCTTTCACAGATTCCGCACTATACTGTTTAAGCTTGGGCATATGCTTTGGTAATGTTTTGCATAGGAGCATAAGAGGAGTGTCTCCCATGAATACAAGTCTCAATTTACTGTTAATACTTACAAGACTATTAAATAAATGTTATACTTTTGCTTAAATCACCACTTTTCAATGTTTAAAAACACCAAATATGAGCATGCACCATCAATCGCTGCTCAGGCCTTTAATTTCTCAATTAGCTATCTCTACCTTTTGATTAGTAACAATCACTTCGCTATGCTCAATCACTATTGCTCCTCAACTTTTTTTATTACTTCACAACTTCTATCGCTCTTTAATATTTTCACTGAACAAACAATATACTGACTAGTCGATATTACACATTAATAAACACTGTGATCACCTTTTTCTCTCTCGCCTTTACTTTATACCCTATATAGGGTTTGAGACGTCACCTTACGGAAACCTGTTTATGCCTTATATGTTTCTGCTCTAAGCCGGTTGGGATTTAAAACGTCTCCTTCTTAAACTCTCTTGAATCATGACTATTGGGTGCTATCTTTTCTTCTTTCAATAGTTCCCGTTACTCAAACCCTATCACAATCCCATCCCCTTCATTTGCCATCCACCTTAGTCTATTTACCATTCATTAATCAACTCAAGGCCTTCGGTATCGACTCTTCCTCCAAACCGACCACTTTGCCTTTCGTCCACAGAGTGGCCGTCAAAACCAGGCAGGGATTTCGTCAAAAGGGGACCTGCCCAACGTCTCAGTTTCTCTTGCAAGTTTATTTCTATCACCCGCTCTCCACAGGAAACCCAGCGATCTTCTGGCTAATGGCGGAGGATGCCCGATTGTCCAAAAATCTGGAGACAAACTAGTTTGGAACTTTTCCAACCATCCTCTGCTACCGCGTGAGTATATGGCTTTTAGTAAGGTGCATGCAGTGGATGGGGATGCAGAATAACTCTGACACCAAATAATCAAACCAACTCAGGAAGATGGCAAAGGTGCTGTTTTATTAACAAATATCTAAAACAGGGAGTTACAACGGACATCAACAGATGTTCGCGTGAGCACTCAGTGCATTTCTCATAAAAACATCCTTATATGCAAAAATTCATCAGACTTGACGTCCTACTATGTGGCAAATAATAGAAAACCTATCAAAGGCTGTGATAGGCTTAAGGGGAACATCTAAGTATACATTGCATAGGAACTACGATTGTGATTGGCTGTCCACTATCAGGTGGACAACTTATACCTACCTCTAAAACATGTCATAGTCAGCACTATTAAATACACAGTTTATCATTGGCCTTCAAACTATAAGGCCCTCTGTTATGCGGCCCTCCATAATTGGTTGGCATGCTCGTGCCATGTCTGGAACATTCGGTTCACTTAGCAGCATGTAAACTCAGACCCAGGTGCCAGGAGGTACACATGACTTTACCTCCCCACCCAATTAGCCCAACATCTCTCATCACCCATGCCTTCTGCCATGAAGATTGTCTTTGAACTTGGTCTTGCAAAGTATTCTTGTCTCTGGGAATATATGGGAGGGCAAGCACTTACTATCATTGTTCTAGGACCCCACGCTCAACTCTATTTCCATCCTTGGCTGACGTGACAGGATTCCACGATATGGTCCATTCTGCAGTATCTAAATGTCTTGAATTAATAAAACTTGGCACGCTTCGTGTTCTTTCTTTGCACCTTATGTTATGTTATGGGAATTTCTAAAGTGCACAGTCACCCTAAGGTATCTTGGCGCTAGAGGGCTTGGCACACAGCCATAACCAGAACACCACTCTGCCTAAAACAGAAATGTCTTTACGGTTTTTCTAAAGGCCAGGTGACTGGATAGTTTCTTTATGGCCAACGAGAGCTCATTCCAAAGCAGAGCTGCAGCTATGGAAAAGGCTTAACATGCAACGTTCACTGCCTTCAAGAATAGATAACCGACCTTGGCTGCTTCAGCTTTGATACCGGGCCAAACAGCCTCGCCATTTGTTTGCACGATCTCAGCTTATTCTTGCTGCAACACAGTTCTTGCCTTTTCTCTCCATGCATCCTGGCTTACACCGATGTACAGTTTCTATACAATGGCGGCTTCGCCTGCAGTCTATTCACTACATATAGCCAGCTTCTAAGACTACTTAATCTACTTGTGTTACAGCATCTGCACAGTTTTTGAATGACTTACATTTTCTGCAGTGCTTTGCATATGTGCAATCTTCTTTTCGCATATGAAAGTTGACTTGATTCTTAACTTCATCATCAGTTACTGTAAGCTCGTCTTTCGTGACGTCACAAACTCCTCTGATTGCTCGTTTTCATATTCCTTCAGGGAGTTCCTCCCTAAGATTATCGTCTCTTCAGGGATACATTCGATAGGGCTGTCTCAGTGGGTACCTTTTTTTGAATACTTGCCGTGGTATGGTCACAACTGCTGGTGTTAAGCATGGCACAATCTCAGGCTTCCAACATATAGGAGGTAGGGGGATGTGATTTCCTGCAGAGGCATGTAACTGCTCCTCTACAACACTCTCGATCAATTATATTCTACAAAGAGCTGCACAAGACGTTGGGGAAATAGATGGGGGTGACAAAGCTATTGCAGAAAGGTTTAAAAGTAGGCCATATTTTCTAACGAATAGCTAAATAGGAGACATTATCAACTAAACATGATTTACAAATTCCCTCCAGAATGCATTTATGTGCCTGTGTTCCTCCATTTTAGAGGAAATGCGTTGATTACAAGCAGAACAATGAACTGTTGCAGCTTCTGGAAAAAAGAGCGTTTCCAGTTGGCAGCCGTGGGTTATGCAGTCCAAGAAATCATGCCAGACAATTCCGTATCTTTCCCAGAGGATCTTAGTGAAACAAATCTCCTATTTATACAGAGGCTCTGCTGTGACGTAGGATCAACCATCAATACATTATAGATACTGATGGGCTTGCAGTGCTTTCTCCAAAAATGACAGATTTGCTGTATTTTAAATAGCTGAACCAATAATGTGCAGGAGATACCTATACTAATGATGATAACCATTTATATGCAAAGGACACTTATCCCCACAATATAAAGTGTTTTCAGTGAATAATGTGTTTTATTTCTGAAAGATAGAAAAAGAGCTAGGCTATGGATAGAGAATGCCACAAAATAGAATATTAGGCGCTGCCTGGCCAGAGAACAATCTAAACCATAAACCCATTTTCTCCTCCACAAAATGACTTTGTTCAGATGGTATGAGGAATTCACCAGATAATCGGTTCCCTAATGGATCCAAACATGCAATTTCGTGGAAAGGAAGAGGAGGCAGAGAGAAATGAATGTCCTGGAGGCCAGGGTAATCTGACCTACCTATCTATAACTTTACTAAATGGCAGAAATCAGCTTTATCTGAAATAAAAGAAATATGCCCCAGAGTTGCTAGCATACCCGCCTAAGACTGTGTCGCGGACTGAAGCCAAAAAGGCAAAAGGTGACACTA
This sequence comes from Ambystoma mexicanum, assembly GCF_040938575.1. Lineage (NCBI taxonomy): Eukaryota > Metazoa > Chordata > Amphibia > Caudata > Ambystomatidae > Ambystoma > Ambystoma mexicanum. Next base: position 408,773,557 of record NC_090923.1, on the reverse strand, counting down.
CGAAAATGGACCTTCAGGGCATTATGATACATTTCCACCACATAGCATTGTTTAAACGCAATAGAACATGTTATGATTAATCTCAACATAGCCTGGAGACGTAATAGAAACATTTATATTACCGTGTCTAGCATACAATAGCGGACTTTCAGCAACACCACAAGAACGGACAACACTGAAATAAAAGGATTTTCTATGGCTTCTCTTATTAATCGGAGCCACAGAGGGTAAACTGCTGCAGCATATGGGTAGCTGAAGTAAAAGAGAGAGAGAGAGAGAGAGAGGGAGAGAGGGAGAGAGAGAGAGAGAGAGAGAGAGGATGTGTGTGTCACACACGAAACTAATGCAGCAAGCAATTAATGCTTGCATAAAGTCACATTCAAAGTCACCATCGCATTTACCCAACAAAATAATAGTTAATATCTCAAGACATCAATGTTTAATAATATCTGTCTTTTCTATAGTGCTTCATGCCAGATTTGTCCTATACTGGAGCTGTTACTATTACCAGATGCAATGGTGCTCAATTTAATAAGCTGGAAGGGGGAAGACAGGGGTAGCGGAAGTGACATCACATGACCCATGGCCTCTGATGACATCACAGGAAATGATGTCAGTTGACCCCACCCTGAAGTGACATCACGGGAAGCGATGGAACACGACCTTTCACCCCTTGACATAACAGGAATTGGCATCACACAGCATTGTTCCTAAGTACACTACAAAACATATGGTTACGATATCACAATAATGTGATACATTTCATACAAGAATGAATCGCCATATATATCATTAATATCATATGTATCATTGATATCAGTGTGTATAGGCCCATATTACCAAATTCCTGTGAATGCAAGCAGACGTCCAAGGACAAATGAAAATGATGCGTTATTATATAGCACTTACGCTTAAGCGCTTTAAATAGAACAATATACATACAATATCACCGAACCTGTGTTGGTACTCATTTACCGACCTCAGAAGAATGAAAGTCTGAGTTGGGGTGTTTAAGAACAGACTGAATCAGTGACTCACCCCCTGAAGTGTGCCTGAAACAAAACTGTCATGACTCTAGCAATTATTGTATAGAATTCCAGAAAGACACATTATTTGTTATTCCTATTCTTTCTTTTTTAGGGTAACTGCTCAAAGTGTTACACTTTTGGAACCCCATGTTTTTAAAGAGGCCTGAGCAAGAAAGCCAGCCACTCCAGAAACAAAGAGCCACTTGCCACAGCCCAGGAGCATGTGGGACCACAGGGGTAGCAAGGGAGACCAGAGGGGTCTCAGTTGCGACCCCTGACATCCCCCAAATGACATCCCTGGGGAAGCGCGGAGACGGGCCAAGAGGGATTTTAACAAGTGACGTGCTTTCTGGCACCATGCTATGAGCGATTCCTACTGTAATATGTATTTATTGTGGTGGCATGATTCACAGAGTGTTTTCGATTGGCATTCTACCATTGTAAAACGCTTCTGTGAATCAGGCCCATAGTCTCGACATCATACGTCTTTTTATATGTTAAAAATCATGTTTAAGGGCCAGTGGAACCACAGCGTTTTAAAGTTGGTGTGACATGGAAGATGAAGGAACATAAGGGGAAGGAGTCAAGGAGGCTGATGACTGCTGTGGTTCTGGATGGCATCGGCTGGAAGGAACCAGAGTCTGCTGCTGGGTGAGGAAAGCCTTAACTGAGAACCGAAAAGTAATAGCAGAGATGAGAGAAGAGGAGAGCAAGGCAGACACCTTTTTACTGGTCACAGCAGAAGACTGACAAGAAACGAGTTGTTTGGTCACAAATTGAAAGCAGATCAGACGAAAACAAGGAGATGTCACCTTGCCACTCCGTACAACCGAAAGTCTAAACACAGAATCTGACACAGAGTGTCACTCTCACTCAGTTGGTGGCAGAACAGGCACCAATGAGCGCGAGAGGAAAAGATGAGAAAGAAACAGTTGCATATGTGTATTAGAGGAATAGCAACGATGCATGTCACCCAAACAGAAACTGACATTCTAAATCTGTACCAAGCTTCTTAGATGAAATTTTCAAGAGGAGCAAAGTGAGATTTCAAGCCATACTGTATCAATGGCGATATGGAAGCATCACTTGGGACGGATGTCGACATTAGAGGGAGTCCCTCCATGAGACCATGGTTTCTTGTGATCAATGTCCCCAGAACCCATTGAATGGCAAACAAGAGGTTATGTCAGTGCCCTATCTCAATAGACCTCAATAGTCCAGCCAGAAGTCTTAAAAGAAGTGGATCTTCTGTCACTTCAATGAAAAAGCAAAACAAACATAAAACATGAAAATCACAAAACCTAAGAATATGGCAAAGAAAGCCAAAAGGATTCTAAAAAAACATTCCACCATGAGTCGAACTTCCCAGACAGTACTTACCATTTCAACAATGCAGATGGGAAGGGAAACAAGGTCGGCAAATACGCCTATACCCTCAGCAACTAATATTGAATGTTATTGTGGAAAGGAGATCATTCAGGAGCCAACGATAGCAGACCCGCAAAAGACAATCACAAGAATCTGAACGTCTCAGACCACTGTGGCACCCAGTGGCCCAATAGAATTCTGTACAGTAATGCTCCAAATGATCCATGCCACCCATAAAAGAGAGAAGAGAAGAGAAGAACATGTATGACTTAATATAGGACATGAGAAACATAATTATTATGAATCGCGACAAGCCCATCAGACTTGAACCCATTGAGGACCTTAAAAATAGGATCCTGAATTGGATGAATGATAAGGTGGAGCCTTTGATAGGATGGCCACAAAACCATAAGAGGTAAAAGAGTACATTTCACTGAATAGGAGTCAGTCAACAATTGTATCGTTATAGGCTATGAGAGGGACATATTCCAGAAACCCTAAGGAAATGAGAAGAAACAATTCCAATTGAAAAAAATAATCCTCGATTTTTTCAAATTACTCTTAAATTGTGAATTGTTTTTTGTATTCCCAATACTTGTGCCCTCCTAGAATTGTCCTATATTCCTCCTTAATGGATCTTTCCTCATTTACCTTAGTCACATGAATAATTAAGTGAATAGTTTCAATGATGCAATGATAAAAAAAAATTAAAAAAAGATGCTGTGGCCCTTAGAATGCTTTTTATATCTGTTCTTATTGTTTTAAATGGTTTACTATGAACATTAATATAACCAAATCTACTTTGAACATTTTGTATGCTTTTGTATATTTCTGAAGCACCAAAGTCTATTCAGCTTACATGTATTAAATGAGCTCGAAACGCAAACTCATTTGTTGTGAACCAAGAGCAGTGCATAAATCGAGTGAGCCCAGAGAAGACGGTGCGTGAAAAGGAGGAGCACATATGCGGCTTGTGAACAATGTGAGGAAGAGTTTGTGAAGCAGATGGGGGATGCCGAATAGGTGATGGAAAGGCTGTCCACACTAACCAGGAGTCCATAGTTCAAAAGTAGAGGAAGGCAGGAGTCCAGAAGTGACGCATGTAGAAAATATGTGTTTGAGAGACGAAATACTGACGAAAATACATTGGGAGTGATTCCCTTCATCATCATAGGTGTAATATAAGAGAGAAAGACCTAAAAAGGAGTCAGATTGGTCTCCCCGGGTTGTGAATTACCACTAAGAGTCAGAAGGAAGAAGAGTACATTAGAACTGGTTGTTCTAATCCTAGCAGCCCTGTGAATCTCAGGGCTTGTTTGAGAGACATTGAAGTTCAAAAAGGGGCATGCACTAAGTCTCCTCAGTGGGGGGAGAAATCAGGAAATAGGGAGTTTAAGTTCACCCTAGAAGGAGTTTGGGAGGAGCTACAAGAGCTCTTGAGAAGTAATGGTTGACCCTGAACACCGCCTGCATTGACCCAGGAGAAGGGATTCATTCTCCTGGTTGGTAAATCAGATACTAAGGCAACAGAATACAGAGTTAAGCCTGGAAGAAGGTTCAAGACCAGTGTTTTTTATGTTGAGTTATTATCAGTGTGTAATCAATAACACATTGGTGTATCCACTGTGCATAGTCCAACAATGTAGCTTCAGGGTTGCTAACCTTCTAGGTCATTGTTCACTAATGATTGACCTTCAAAATCCTTCTGAATTCTTGCACACAAAATATCTCTAGAAGCTTTTCCGTTTTCCAGTGCTTATTGATTTTTCTAGTGGTGATTGGCAAATTCCTGCAAACACGTGTTTCAACCTCTTAGAGCACAGCTCGAAACACGTGTTGGCAGGAATTTGCTAATCACAACTAATAAATTAAATAAGCACTGAAAAACGGAAAAGATTCCTCAGATATTTTGTGTGCCTTAATTACATACTATTTGGTATAGACTCATAAGAGACTTCGAGTCTGGATTGGTTATCCTTGCTGCTAGGACGTGTATTTGTGTGTATACATTAGCTAACAAATCTGAAACGTATGTTCAGTGGTTTGCGCATCAGAGTTCAAGTCCCCCCACCCTCAATCTTCTGAGGGTCTACTGGTTTGAGTTATTATCAGTGCATTAGAGACTGTCATCACAGTAATCCAGGAGAAGGGAGTCATCCTCCCGGTTGTTCATTTTACCTTGAACTATTCTTTAGTTATTTATCACATGACGGTGGTGCACTATTTCAGTACGAAGGAGTCATTCTCCTAGGCTTTTTTTCCTAGTTATTCTTTTCATTTAGTGGTAGGGACAGAAGAGGATTTTGGGACTGAGGGCGGTTATTTTGTTAGGACATTCATCCTGACGACGACGAGCACACAGTTGTCTTTGCTTTAGGTAGGGATTCCCCTTTAGAGCCGGGGAAAGGAAGTTGTTTTTCTTGTTTAAAATAAAAGTCTATAGATAAAAGGCCACCTTGTGTCCGACTCCTGTTTCTGAGATACCACACTTTCTAAAGTATATCAAGTGTACAATTTCATAGTCATGATGGCTATTCATACAAGCCTAGACTATCGTGTTTCCTTCTACCTTCTCTTCCACTTGTCCCTTCTTGCTCTTACCAGCAGATACCAACAGAAAATGTTGTACTTCCCACTTCACAACCTATGAAGTAAATTGATGAATTACAAAGAGCATATGAAGAGCACAATTATCTAAATTCGAGAGTCAATAAAGTTATTCAACAGAGATCTAAAATACCAGAAAACTCACACTGAAAAGGGTAACAAAATGGCTTCCATAGAAGGCAAAATAAAGAAAAGAAAAAAGTTACGGCAGAATGAAGGCTGGAGAGAAACAAGGAAACAGACATACAGTAGGTGATCATTCGAAGCCTTCCCTAGGATATTTGTGTTCCTCCCGCTTTGCTTCATCCCCTATGTACGCCTCTGATACTTTGTTACAACTACCCCTTTGACTGGATTCTCTGCATGTGCCTGATTTTTGTTTTGCAATCTTATTTACTTGTTTTCATTTTGGACTTGGCACTTGCATTTGAGTAGGTTTCCTTTTTTTAAATTCAACATGTTATTCAATGTTTATACAAGAAATATGTGTAAACAGGAAGATGTGCATTTCAATAAATCTTGGTTGAAGATCTGCATGTAATACTACGTGAGGTCCCATTAATTTCATTGCCAGACACATCATGATAGATGCACATCAATGACAATTCTATACATTAACAATGAATATGTAATAGCCAAAAAAACCAGAGAGTGCGGCAAAGAACTCGTGGGAAGAATAGGTGTTACAGAAAGTATATCACCACCAATGTGTATGGGATCTATGGGGCTCATTCTAAGTATTGCAATGTGGGAAATAAATGGTAGCAATCTAAAAGCTGCCACTTTTCCCACACCGCCATAATACCAGTATGGCCCTGGAGTGGGGCATTAACCTGCAGCATCATTGTGGAGGTAAATCCTCCCACTTTCTGCCAAGAATCTGCAAAATCAGCAGAATTATTGCAGCAGTAATTCTGCCACAAATGCCCTACAGAGTACAATGGGTTCTTGAAAAATGGGGATTAACTCTGCACCGCCACTTGTAATCTGGAGGTAATTCTGCCAGACAAAGTGGTGGTAACAGTAATTCGTTGGGCGATATTTCAGTGGATTAACCGCCGGAATACCAATCAACTCATAAAGAGGCCCTATTTCTGCTGCTGTAATTCTGCCAATTTTGCCAACCTTATAATTTGCTGACCTTATAATTTGGCATAGTGGTAAAAACGGCGGTAACAGAGGTACCGACAATTTTACCACTTATCGCCATACTTGTAATGAGGCCCATATGTCTTTTTATCACCTACTATAGTTTTACCTGTGATAAAACTTGACTTCCAATACTTAAACCTAATTTTGCAAAATAAACAACCCCCAGTGCTGTGTGTAGTGTGATGTGTTCATTTGTGTTTTTTTAATTGTGCATAATTCTTTTGATAACAAATGATATTTATAAGTCAAGATGTCAATAAAATTCTACTCCGACTCGCATGCATTGACGCCAATACAAGCATGTTCAGTAGTTGGGTACGTTGTGTATTGAAGATATTTCTAACTTCTGCTCATACCAAATGGCTTGGATAGGTTTACATACATATACAATATGAAATAGTATGCTAACAACTCTGTTTCAGTGCCTTCAAAGTTTAGGCTGAAGAGCACTTGCTTGATGCATTGTTTCCAGTGTCCATCAGTCCCATTGATTGAGTCTTCATTGAGCCACATCAGCTGAAAACGTTGCTATATGGTGTGATCAAATGACTTTCCTCCTTTGATAATCAAAGATTATTGTTGGCTTTCCCTCATTTAGATCTTGTTTAAATGATTTCTTAAGGAGAGAATTGTCATTTTTTTTCTTATCAAGAATTGCATTAAGATTTGATCCCATATGACCAGTGGTGTAACAATTTTCCAATAGAGAGACTACTTGGTTAAGTTATAGAATCATTTGCACTATTTATCGCCGCTTTATGCTTCAAAAATAGATAGAATTTAATTTCTATACAGAAGTCTTTATCTGGCAGTGCAAAATGATACATTTTTGTGAAGGAAAGGGATTTTTACCACCTCCAATACCATCAATCATGATTTCCAAATCCAGGTTGCAGAACTGACAACTTAATTATTTAACTTTAGTTTTCTGTTTCTCCAAATTGAAGAACATGTGTCTTGTGGATGGGATTTTACATATTTTTGTCTAATGTAAGGATTGCTTGTGTTGCATATGTTAGGACTGCATTATTTCTGAGTATCCTCTTTTTAAAGCTGGAGTGGGTGCCTAAAAGAGAGTTTGGCTAGATATGGTTTTCTCTGGCATGCATTCATGGACTAATACCTTCAACTACAGTGGGAATCCGTTTGGATCCTTGAGAAGCTAAAAAGCTGGATTGGCATATGGAAAAAGTAGTTAAGGTAATTCCTTTGCATGATTTGGTTACCTTTTACGGTTTTGTTTGCCCTTTAGAATGTAACAATCACTGTGAAGGAGTCTGTCATCCTTGTACGGATCATGCTTAGCACATAGTTTATGATGGGGTAATGTCATTTTGATGACTACCATGCAACCCACCACGATAAGTATTTTGGTGAGCATTATTTAGTGATATTCCCTATTTTTCAATAATCACTTCTGTTTTAATATTTCTAGTATCAAAGATATATTTTTTTTAAAGAATGCCTAACTATTTTAAAGGCTCATTTGTCGTTTGTGGCTAGTATCTTTCCTCATTGCTTTGGAGCAGTGTATACTGAGAAACTGTATTTCGAACATAATTTTGTTAAGGATGTAACCAGAGAATTGTGGCTACTCTTTAATGACTTCTCATAATTCTGGTTTAGAGTTTGTAGTACCTCAGTCGATTTGAAATTCCTTCATTAAGTTTTGAGTCCTAGTGTTTAATAATGATTCTAGAGCCAATAGGAAGAGTAGGGGGCTAAGAGGGCAGCTTTGAAGTATGCATTTTTCCAACCAAACTTTTGTGATAGGTAACCATTAGCTCTGATATCTGCAGTTGGATTAGAGTATAAGGCCATGAATGCTACAAGGAAGTAGCCCCCGAAGCCAAATGCATTTAATATTGCTCTTAAAAAGGGCTGTGACACTTTATTAACTGCTAAACCAAATGAAAAAACTTGACTACAACAAAGTCAGAAAATATAACACCCGCAAACACCAAAGCAAAATCATCAAGGAATTGGATGATGATACCACGATCACACTGAGACCAGCGGACAAAGGAGGAGCCTTAGTGATTATGGATACCACATTTTACAACTCCCAATGTCTAAGATTACTTGAGGACAGAGACACCTACATTCCCATTGAGACGAATCCACCAGTCAGAATCTCAACAATGACTGAGGAGATTCTAGAAAAAGCAGTAGAGAATGGTTGGATAACTGAAAAAAACTAGATGCTTTTTACATAAAACAGACCCAATAATACCTGTGTTTTATGGACTTCCCAAAATCCACAAACAATTACCTGAACCACCTCTAAGACCAATAGTTGCAGGAACTGACAGCCTATTCCACCCACTGGCCATTTATGTAGATCAGGTACTCCAACCTATAGTACAAAAGACCAGTACTTACTTACGAGACACAACCCATTTTCTTAACAGCATACAGAACCTACATGACTTACAACAGGGAGACCTACTAGCCACATTCGATGTACAAAGTCTCTATACCTCGATTCCTCATGACAAAGTGTCGGAATTGAAACAATATTATGCCTCCTATCGCAGCAATTGTATGTGTATTGGCCTACGCCAAATTGTCTAAACATCATATGCGAACGAACTCCGCGGCTAGGTTTTGACCTTAGAGAAAGTAATGTAAGTCGCCATCTTGGATTAAGCCGCCATTTTAGGTTCTCTTGTAATGTGGAAGTCACCCTGAACATCAAAATGGAGGCCGAATGACATTCTGAGTAAGATTCTGGCCGTTGTGACCTCCGTACGCACGAATCATTAATATGCCTGCAGGCCACTTGTCGGGGTCGCTGTCAAGACTTGATGGTCGTGTAGCCGATGAAACCTCCGTCCCCAAGTACCACTCGAGCAAACAAGAAATTACTGCCCGAGCAGTCCTTGAGGCCACAGGTGGTGATCTTCGTCAGCCGCAACCAGGAATGCCTGAGGATGCCGGAAGGTGCCCCCTATGACCACTGTAAGGTAAACACGAAGTTAGGTCAAGAACACAGAACCCCCAGACTTGTATATGAATGTGTAATAAGTCTAGAATAAGGCTTACCCTTAGGAGTTGGTCGGGACTTAATAATGGTGTAAAGATGTTTGTCGGAGGCAGCCGGCAAGGGTGATGACCAGATGACAGGTTGGTAAAGCACTTAGTATGAATGAAATCACCACCTTACGTAGAAGCCAGAAAACGTAAGTCAATCAGTTGAAAAGTGCGTAATCCAAGAACATAGTTCATAACAAAAGGGCAATCCAAATAGCAATCCAGGGACAGAAATGTGGTCGAATCCAGTAGAAAATAGTTCCAAACAACGGTACCGTGAAGGAAGAAGCCAAAATCAGAGTCCAAAATCAATCCGAGGTCAATGGTAGTAATCTGAGTCCGTAGTCCGTAATGCGCCCAACAGGATCAGCTGTGAAGCGCTGAAGGGCAGTCAGCGCGTCCCTTTTCAACGCTGACTAATGATCACATGACTCATCATCTGTCACGTGATCGAACGTGCTGAAGGAGGAGCTCTCAGGTGCCGGCAACGGAGACGTTGTAGAATGCCCGTTGCGCATCTGCCACCGCCGGAATGGAAACCAACGCTGAGATGGCAAGAACCGGCGTCATTGACCTTGTCCCATTCCTTGCCGGCAGGCCTGCAGGGGAGTGTTTTTTGGCATGTATTTTGGAGGAGATAGTGGGAGCTGTATTGTGAGATGTGTTCATGGAACGTAGAGGCGTGACAGTCGCGAACTGAGACCTTGTCCTATTGCTGACCTATGTGTAAATGTACAACTATATCAGCAAAACTAATCAAAATGCATATATTATAGGATTGACCTGGCAAGGAACCCATAAGCCCGATCCCTAGAATGGTTAACCAGCGAGGGGGTTGGCCAAGGGCTGGATAAAGAATATAAAAAGCCCAAGTATTCCAATGTACGCTCTCTCACTAATGCATCGAACCTTCGTTGAAGTTCGTTACGTTACTCTGAGAGCCGAATAGCTATCCGTTTGTCAATTGACTTTGGTAACTGTTGTAGCTTTTAAATAAAGCACTTGTATGTTCTTTGTAACCTGTGTTGGTGTGTTTCTTTTGGTCTTCCCGGCCTCATATTATTTTTATGTTTTCACAAAAGGATTAGAAGCACTAGAATGGGCACTGTTACAAGAACAAGATTGTAAAGCAGAAAAAATGTTCATCCTGGACTGTCAACCATCATTCTGCAGAATAACTTCTTCAGATTTAACCAACAATTTTATCTACAGGCATCCTGCACTTCAATGGGATCAGCAATGGCGCCAGCATATGCCAACCTATTCATGCATCATCTGGAAACTCAGAAAATAATATCTCATTCAGTGTGGGGAGCCAAACTGATTTGTTGGCTGAGATATATCAACGATGTGTTTGTTATTTGGAGAGGCAACAAAGTCACTTGACACATTCATCAATACAGAGAATGACAGAATTAGGTTCACAATGGAGATAGGAAATTCAAGAATCCACTACCTTGATGTTGAACTGGAACTGAAGGATGGAGAAATTATTACAAACTTATTCACAAAACCAACTGATGTGAACAAGAGCCTACACTACTTGAGTCACCACCCAAGACATTTAAAAAATAATCTACTGTATAGCCAGTTTCTCAAGGCCAAAAGAATCACCTCAGTCGAATCAACACTTACAATTGAAAAGGACAAAATGACCAACAAATATCTAGAGAGAGGCTACCCAGAAAACATTATCAGTGCTGCAAAGGAAAGAGCAAACTTGAAATCAAGAGAAGAACTCCTCAGGAAAAAACCCGAACACAAGGAGACACCGTTTCTATACACTCTTAAATACTCAAGTCAAAGTCATCACATCACTCGCTTGATAAGAACAAAACTGGAGGATTACTCAGATGGATCCCCATCTACAGAAACTCTTCCCTGAACCACTGCTAATCGCTTACAAAAGAGGGAGTACCTTTCAGGACCAATTGGTCAGAGCAGAACGCATCCCGGTACAACAACAACAAACACTACACACCAGAAAACTTTGAACCTTTTCATGTCTACATTGTGGAAATTGTAACAACATCACCAAAGGGGACAATATAAGACATCCCAGAACAGGCGCTAAGATCAAATTAAAACACTTTGCCACCTGCGACTCTAAGTCAGTGATCTATGCTCTAAGTTGTCCATGTGGGATCTACTATGTGGGTCAGACAAAAAGGAAAATAAAAGAGAGGTGCAATGAGCACAAAAGCAACATTAGAACAAAGAATGAACGATCACCTGTGGCACGACATTTCACGGAAAACATACATACAGTGGCACAATTACGCTTTCAGATACTAGAAGTCGTCTCAAAAGCACCAAGAGGTGGTAACCATGCCAAAAGATTGGACCAGCGCGAACTGTACTGGATCGACAAACTTGACAGTATGAATCCTTATGGAATCAACAAAGATTTCCACTTAGGGGCCTTCTTATGAATGATCATTATAACATATAGAACCAGTGTACATTTTGAACAAGATTCCCCTTTTATATAGGCGAATACTTAAATCTAGCCATCCACTTATAAATTACATCTATTAGTCTTAAGATCTCTCCGGCCAGTTTTTCAAAAAACATTTTCTTTATCGATTATTGTTTGGTATATACTGTATTCCAGTTACTCATAGGCATGACGTAGTAGCCAATCCATAATATATGTTGCACTGTTGGAACATCATTTTGCACCCTCTTTTTAATATCCCTCTTGGGCCAATCTTCCAACCACTATGATTTGGACGGTGGACTCCATCAGCAATATACATGAACAATTTACCCTCCTTCTTTGCCAACATTATATACTGCTGTTCTTGGTAACACCAGTCAACATTAATCTCATTCTTCGGACTGTACAACCTACTTCACTGAATTTCTTACCCTTCCTCCCTGTAACCAGGGGCTCAGACCGCATCCTTGTTTGATGGGTCTGCACATAATCCCGATTGAATTACACTCGCGTCAGTCGAGCGCGGTGGCGTTATGCTACGTTATCACGTAGTGATGTCACATGTTTACATGTGACGTCACGACGTGCGTGACGTAACCACGCTGACGACACCGGACGCCATTTTGGCGCTCGCTTCTCGAGCATCTCGCACAGCGGCATTCAATTCCGAATGGCAGCTCCCGAGAAGATCCTTCTCGCTGCAGCAACTTCCCAGAACAACCTTTCCGTAGGTTAGACTCATTTTTAAGGCAATTAAAATCAAACTATTGGCCATTTATTCAGTACAAACCGATGGCTGATCCCCTAAAATACTCTATGTCTCCTACTATAGGTTTTCTTGTTGAAGAAAGAGTGATCTGCCTATTGGCACCTTGAACTGTTACCTGTCCCATGGGACTTACAAACTTGGCAGGTAAGCTCCCTTTATCCAATCCAATGTAATTGATGCATATATTTGCCCCAATTACCCTGACATACCAGAACTCCCCTTATACCTTGCTTTATCACCCACGGCGAATTGAAGCCCTATCCTGAATTACTGGAAACCCGTGTTAGCGGGTTTCCAGTAATTCAGTAAGCGTCTGTTCAGGATTCTACTACAGACTTAGGATCAAGATACAATTCTTTGATTCACACATTATATATAGTTGCTCTAGATGACCCCTATACTAAGTAGATTCATTTTTTAATTATAGGAGATTCACTTACCTAGACAAGCAACTGGATATGATCCTGAACAACTGTTGTTACTACAGCAACATAGACAACCTTGGGGTACCTATGTGAGGTAGGAAACCTTATAACATGTGGTTGACCTAATAATAAGCTGACAGCTGTAAAATGTGAGCAAGTTAGATTCTGAGAATTATGATCTCTCTTGTAGATATCCTGAAAAATTTGCCACTGAAGTTTAGAAAATGATGAAGGTTTATGAAGATGAATAGACTTTGAGGAATCATAATAATTACTCCTGATGAAGGGAATCTTCCAGAAACGCGTTGAGAAAGCTATGTACCACTATCTGTGAAAAATAACAAAGACTGCCGTATATGTGTATAATTTTGGCAGTACATTTTACATTTTATTTATTACTTTTTTGATAACATTTGATGTATGTGAATATGTGAAAAATCTATAATTATCAACAGAATAATAATTGTGAATAAACAATTATTGGTCATTTTGAATATAATTGTGAAGTTTATCAGTCATAAACATGAACAATTTGTAGCAGGTCGTTAAAATATCACTCTTAAATCTATTTTGGAGATATATCTAATATATATTGTATCAAGAAATCAAACACTCTAAGAATCATCTGTTAAGAAATGTTTCCTTAAACATGTCGATATAGAGCTTGCCCTAAAAAACCATACATATTGACTGTCTTTTGACAGTATCTTGAGTGTGGTGTGAAGGGGACGCGAGGGGCCCACAACCTGGGAATAACCTCTTTTCCTTTGTTTTCCAAAACCCACAACCTAGTGTCAGGGTTGTGTCTTTCTCCTCTGCACCTCATTACTTATTTTAAAAAAAACGACTAAACAGGTCCATTCCTAAACTACCAAGGTGTGCATATGTGTTCACTTCACACCTTATTAATTGCCTCATCAGACTCTTTCCATCACACAAAGATGCCTCTATGACTCAGCCCCACCCTTCCTCTCCCAGAAGACCAACAAAACCCAATCAGACAGACCCCTCAGATCGGCATACATGAACGGGCTGCTTTTTCCTAAATTCAAAAAATTCAAAGCAGGCGGGGCAAGCTTCCCTACTTTTGCAGCTAGACATTAGAATGCTCTCCCACCATCTCTGTGAGCAAAACAATCGTACTTGGTGCTCAGGAGCACACTGAAAATATTGCTCTTCAACTAAATTTGTGCTTAAGGGCCTCACCCCTGCCTGACCGTATATCCCTCCAACATTTCCACCGACCCTTCCTTTCCATACTCTGCATGTCCACTCAAGACTAAAGGGTAACTGGTTGTAACAGCACCTTGATGCCTGTGGTTTTAGTGAGCTTAAAATAAAATCAGTGTCCCAAGTAACTGCTACAAAAGAAAATGTTAACTTGTTTGCGCTAATGATAATATGTGAAGGTAGACTTGTATGGTCAAAGGTACATCTGTTTTTAACTAAGCCGGATTGTGTGGGGTGTAGGGTGGGTGATTTTATATATCACCTTATTTAGTTTCTTTGACAGAATATTTTGCAATCTAAGTCTAGCAAGGATACTGCCGATTTGTTAATCCTTTTCTGATTTGGAAATTAATGCTGCCAAGGCTATTGAAGGTGGATCTTTGAATGACTCTTTAGCAAAGAGTTGAAATAATTTAAGTACTTTTGACATGTGGGCATTTTGGAAAGTTTTAAAGAAAATTGTATAAAGCTATCTGGGCCCGAGCTTTTTTAACTTTTGAGTGAATAAATAGTTTGTGAGATCTCTCAGCACATTTTTGGCAGTTTATAAATCGGCCCCACACCTCTAGTACGCCAGAAGGGTTCTGAACAGATTGGAAACACGAGTCAATTATAAACCTCCTTGTCAATTTTGGTAACGTGGACGGAAGGGCAGGCTTATCTCTGCAAGGTTGTGGATCGCTGGGTAGCTACAACACATCAAAGATACAATTCTTATAAATGAGATTGTCCAGTCAATGTCGTAAACAAATATCTCTTTTATTATTATTATTACAAAAGACAGTTCTAGCACACTACAAAATAAAGCCAACCCTGTAAAGGAACACAGAGGACAGACAGTTTCATGAAGGAAAGGGATGCACTCTGGATACTGACAGAAGGGTAGTCGGTAAAGCAATCAGTCTTAACTGTTCAAGATTATTTGGTTTCTTCACCAAGGGACAAGGGGTTGTAAATGTCACTAGGGGCCTTTGTGGAAGGACCAGGGGGACAGAAACACAATGTACCAGGTGCTTGAGACGATCTTGATGCTCTACAGCATCAATTCGGTTCCAGGACGCTTTGCAGTTCCTTCAACATAGTTCAAGAAGAGAAGCTGTGGGTATCAGGCGACAGGCAGTTCTGCAAGCAAGGCTGAATGGACGACTGCGGGCTGGCCTACACGGCGGGTCAGGGTCAAGAATCGTAGTCTCTGTGCTGGTTGGCAGATCTGGAGCGCTGGTCGAGGCGTCTCAGATGGCTTTAGTGACTGCAGTGTGACAACAGTCAGTGGTTGCAGGTGGTTGCGGTTCGAGGGCTCGATTGCCTGAAAAATGTCCTGATGCTTGTCGTGGCACTCCTCCTGGCTTCTTCACTGGGCATGTTTAGTTCTTTGAGGCTGATGGCCCAATGCTGACAAGAGCATTTTCAGGCAACGGCCATGTCCTTTGTTCAGAGACTCTCTGGAACTTCCCACTTAGCTTGCTGGCAGAACCTTGCAGGGCACGCTGACACCAGTTCTGGAGCTGCTGGACGGGTCCTCTGAGTCTGGTATCCCCCTCTGTTTCCTTGGAGATGTTTAGAGGAGGAATCTTGATTCCCTCTTGGAAATCCTTGCCTTCCTTCACTTGCAGAAGCTGTAAGGCAGACGACTCCAAATGAGTCCCTCTTCTTACTCCTTTCAAAGTCGTCAGATGATCTGCCAAAAGAGGGGCTCAACCCTCTTTTAAAGTCAAATGGGCCCCAGTGATTGGTGCAGGCTATGTTTTCCTTAATGAACCAGTCCTGTGTCCCCACCAACAATCTTCTGTTATGCTTGAGGTCATGACCAGAGTGCTTTGCAACAGGAAAGGTAAGGGGTTACAACATGTACTACTAAGTCTCACCCATATTCCTGTCGGTTTTAGATCAAAGTGTCTCTCTGATTAATTGAGCTCTCTGTGGCTCCTGATCAAAATGCAGATCTCCCCTGAAGATTGTGGCTAGAACAGACTTTCTGTCTCCATCAATTCACATACTTATTCCCTCTGAAAGGTGATCTGCCTGCAGGGGTTGCCTACTGTAAACAGTTGTCCCAGACATGCCATTCACTGCCCTTCATAAAGAGGGGTGGGACCTAGCTTCAAGTTGACACATTGCATATCAAAGAGGTGTTCGGGTTTCCTGTCCCCTTTTGTCAGTTCTGCAAACAGGCCTATAACAGGTCTGTTTCAATTAACTCTCATCAGTATGCGCTGCCACCAGCAGAACGTAGACAATAGAGAGCCCGGATCCATGGAGCTTTTGATATTTTAATTAGGCTGGCCATGGCCATGTTGCCTTCCCCCTTCCTTAAATATTTTGACGTACCCGTGGCTGTCACATTTCAGCAAAATGTGACAGGGAGGACTGTGCCTGTAGGCTGGGTCCTCCCAGAGTACACATGACCATGTGTTTGTTGTGCGTTGAGAGAGGAAAATGTGTGCGGATTGGCCCCACACATTTGCTGAGGTTGATCTCCGATCATTCATTTTCATTATAAAAATTTTAAAAAGCCCAGGCGAGCACCCACTCCCCGTGTGGATGTTCGAATTCCTCACACCTTACTATTAACTTTCTTGAAGTCAATTTTGTGGAGAAAGGGTTCAATTCCTTAATTTTTAGTGGAGGTTGATTTTGTATAAAGTTTGTTATATAACTTTTTAAAGCCATTTGGGATGTCAGTGTTTTGGGCATGAATGTTTTCAGTTTCTTCCTTGATTTAAGAGATGAGAAAATGCAATTATTTATGGTGCATACATTTTATTAAAAGGCTGCCACTTTTATTTGCTGTATAGAGTTCATCAGTTTTTGATTTTATCCATATTCCACTGCATTTACTAAGGAGAAAGATCTACCTTAGATGTTTAATTTCTGAGAATAATATCTTGTTCTTATTTGATGTGATATGTCTTTCTATTTTTAAAAACATGTTCATTTGTTTTTGTTAGCCATAATATTGATGATTATCCCTCTAATACTGGTTTCATGGCATCCTAAAGTTTATTTATGGGTATATTACCTTTGTAACAGCTGATAAAGTAACTTGCGATTACTGTCTTTCTTTTTTCAATATCTACAGTTGATTATATAACTTGATTCATGCACCATCATTGATTATATAAATTTGATCGGATAGATTTAGATTCATATGGACGCATGCATGGTCACATATGCAAATAGACTCTATAGTGGGGTATTTACCTCTACTGAGATATTGTCTGTTCACAAGTGAATATTCATAAATAGCACTTGTGTGGAAACAAATTATATGTGAATTCTTTTCCCGAAGGATAGTAAATTCTCTCAACCTAGGAGGCCTACAGATATCGTTAATGATTTACGATATCGGTTTGTTCTAAATTGTGTTTGAGATTGTCCAAGATAGAATTTAATGGGAGATTGAAATCCCCATTATTTGTTTATCATTGGTGAATATGTCTAATCATTTTGTATAAATACTATTCCAGAAAACCAGGCTGCCTTTAGTCTGAGCACAGATGTTCATAATGAACACATTTTCCTGGCCCATTACAAGATGAGCTAAGAGCTAAGATCCATCAACCTTCAGATTCCGTTTCCCCAAGATTCTACCTTTCAGGTCTATTTTTATTTTATGAGTATTAGGACACAAGTGCACTTTTCACTTAAGTTTGAATATAATACTTTGACACGTCCATAACATATTTTATGGGATTTATGGGGTTGCAACCATTTTAGATTCTTGCAATCTGATTTTTTTAAATGTTAAATGGGATGGTTTATTCCTTTTTATATTAAGAGATACAATATGCATCTCAGACATCATTTGAGATGGTATGACGCATGATCCTTTACTCTGTCCCGAAATTCAAAAGAACAAAGGCTGGGGGACTTAGCTTTCCAGTTGTGGCAGCCAAAGGCTGGAACACCCTACCTCTAGACATTTGATCTGACCCGTCCCACACCTCATCCCGCAGAAAACTTAAAGCCTGGTTCCTCACTTCCAATGTGTAGCTTTTGTGCCTTAATGATCATAGTCTCATCTTACACAATCTGCTCATGTGAATATATCTGTTCTATCTCATTTGCTTATTACTTATGTTAATAAGGTTGCACATGTAAATATCACTGTTTATGTAGAGATGAAAAAATATATATGTAAATATCTTATGTCTGTAAATATGTGTAATATTATTAATGCCAAACCATTGTTTTCTATGGTTGCCTGTGGTAACACTGTAATGTGTATTACCTGCTCTACAGAACTCAGATACCTACAGGTTTGGCGTGCACTACAAATGCTAAATAAATAAAATAAATAAATTGACAGGCATGCCCAAAACTAGGTTATGGCCTTTGAAATAAGCTCTATATCTGGTTCATACTGATATTGGCAATCATTAAAGAACTGTGTACATATACCCATCCTGTAAGAGATAACCAACATTGGTGGTGTCTTGTCTTGTGATCTTCTGTGAAAGATATAGTTAAAAACATATTTAGTACGTGGCAGTGATCCCCAACATGTAGTTTCAGAGCAACATGTTGCTTGTAGTAACCTGAAATTCTATTTGCCATGTTCTTTGGGCCATGGTGTTAAGGCCAAAACGGAGGCACTACATGTACAAGAAAGCATTAACAGTGTAGCCTGAGCCAGGAAGGAACAGGAAAGCTGGCCAAACAGCCTGCTCTGGCAGACAGACATAATGTGTTATTAGTTGACGAGGAATCAGCAGAGATGTATTTATTTATTTATTTGTACATTTGTAAAGCATGCAACAGTCCAGAGGCATCTAGGTGCTAATTCTTAAGAATATGGTTACAGTTTTTGTTGCTTCAAGATGGCTACGAGGTGGAGAGGGTCAGGTGGAGAGGGTCAGATGGGTTTAATGTGTGCAAAGAGCCTTGGGTAGGCTTCTGAGACAATGCTTAAGGGCGCAGATTAGACAAGTCCCATGATGATTACAGTAGTGCTGTTGAAAGAAGAACCACAGTCTACTGGTACGCCCACACTGTTTGTCCCATGTGGGTTTACAATGCAAATAGACCTTGTGAGGTATTGAGGGGTTCATGTGGCTCAGAAATTAGGCTGGCCTGACTTTCCTGGTGAAGACCATGAAACTGCTGCTGTAATCAGCATAAACAAAACACCAATGAATCTGCACTTATGGGGCCTACAGTCACTGAGTTACTTGTAGCTGCATAGCACCAAGGGGTGAGCTGCTGGCTGAAGCAGGTATGCAATCTGTGCAGCAACTGTTTAAATCAATCAAACATTCCTCTATTACACTCATGCAGATTGCAATGAAGCTATTTGCAGAAGCCTAGCAATTACATAAAGGGCAACTAAGCAACATGAATGAACAATTATCCACAATTAAACAACTCCACATGTTTTTTTGCACATTTAAAATGTGCATGGCAATTATTAGTTAGAAATGTTCCATATTCGTTACAATTGTGAATAATTCCCAATTGTTTCAGTCAGATATACACAAATGGGCAAATTAATGAAACCACATGCCCAATGTTGGCCCTTATTCACAGAACTTTATCCAATGGGGTTTTGCGATTATAAAACACTTCTGTGAATTAGGCCCTTTGTGTCCTGGCGAACAGGTCATCTTCTGTAACTTTGCACTGCTGGCAAGTGCATAATGGACAGGTAAATGGCATAGATGCACAACTCTTTGTTATAACATAATGTGCATATGTCAAACTTTGAACCTGTGAAGAATGTGTTTGATGCCACCATGTTTATTGTCAAAAATATTACTCATTGCCGTGTCCGGGTGGAACAATTTTCATTGTCTGGTATTTAGCCACCCGGCATGTGAATAATGGGCAAATAAGGAAAATGCAGACCAACGTGCGCTCCGAGGCCTACAGGCGTGTGGCGCTTTATAAAAATGTAATAAATAAATAAATAAATAAAGTGTCCATCAGAATATTGTGCATAACTTACATTTGAAATGCAATGACATTACAGTTATTAATTTGGGACATATATACTACCAAATATCAAAGTAAAATACCCTGTCTGTAGAGTAGCCTTCAAATGCTATTGACCTAATGTGCTTAGAAATGCACCACTTCATTTCCTGGAAGATAGCTTAAAGGAGGATCCACCAAATCCTTATGTAAATATTTATTTTATTCCAAATCATGTTTTGACCTGTGGTAAAGGTCTTTTAGCCCCTGTGTGTGACTGTGTGCCACAAACATAACGCAAAACAAGAACACAAACAACATTCACATCAAACTCCAACACATCACACCACAAACAGCTAATTACATACTGCTGCATTCTCCTTAACTGCCACTATGCACGTGCACACACACATGAAATCAATGAACTTATAGCAAACACTCTCCGGATATACTCTTTACAGAAACATGGCTCAAACCCCAACACCCACCTATTATCCCTAACATACTTACCCCAAACTATTTCACCCACAACAGAGACCACCCACACAAGCAAGGTGGTGGCATTGCCATATTATGTAAAGACACAATCACACGTAGTAATCCCAAACCCACCCACACACACACTTCCTTTGACATTCTCTCACTCACCTGCTCCCCTCCACCACACCTACAACCCACGTGTATCAACCCCAAGTACTGCCCCAACACACACTCCCAAATTACACATTGATTAGATTTATTTCACAACTAACAACTCCTCCATCCCCATGCATCAATATCTACCTTGGTACTGTCCAGCCAGACAGCAATCCTATACTATAGACTATACCCACTCCACTCACCCCATGACCTCACACAACTTATTACCTACCCCACACACATCACTAGCAACACCCTGGAACTTTTGATTGCAAGAAAAAAGCATGTCCATGTGGAAAATAAAATCTGGGTAGCCTTAGTACAACTCATACCTCTCTCTCTACCCACATCCCTCCATTCCACTCAACAAATAAAACACCATATTCACACAGGCACCACTCGAATTACAAAAAACCCACAAACCATGGTTCAACAGTCCCCTCCTCTCTATCAAGCAGGAAGATAGCCATCTAGAAAAAGCCTGGCAAAAGAACCCATGCACACAACCAGGACACCCCTCAGACATTTCAGCAACAAACACAAAACAGCCATTGGCAATACGCTCCATTACCTCTGAGTACTCCAGTCCATCACCAATTGTACACACAAGCTATTCATCATCATTAAGTCCCTCTCCAAACCACCATTCACACCTTCTGCATCCTCATACATTGCAGTATACAATTCCCACATGGACAACTTCAACTCCAAAATACACACCATCAGGTAAGCCCTCCCCCTCTGCTCTCCCATATTCCAACTCACTGGACACATTCCACTCTTCAACACAGACACCCTCACTGCCAAAACAAAACCTGCACACTTATTGGTTGACACATGCCCACCTCAAGCCACATCCAATTGCATCACCACCATCACTCCCCACTGGCTCAACATCATCAACTCCTGTTTTGCATGGTAATATCCCCTCTGCACTCAAAACTGGCCAAATATCACCACTCCTAAAAAAAACATTCCTCGACCCTATTCTCCCCAAAAACTACTGCCCCATTACTATCCAGCCGTGCCTCACCAAAATCATGGAATTGTTTGTCACTACCCAAATCCAACAACACAATCACCAAGAACAACCTCCTCAACCCATTCCAATCTGGTTTTCGACATGGGCACAGCACTGAGACTGCGTTTTTTTTTTATTTGTTTACGACTCGCAAGTCTTTACAAAATTAATGAAACAACATATTTCTTCATTTGAAAAATACCATTAAAACACAATACATTCATAATGAAAAAAACAAGAACAAAGGTATGTAAAACTGTTATCCTAATCCCTATCCACATTGTTATTTTTGCCAAGATCTACCTTTAGCTTCGCCTTCCTTTTAACTTTAACACCATATGCAATTCTACAGCATAATCTCACAGCTTTTTAGCACGCATACCACCGCAGAGGATAGTGCAGCGTTACTGCCGAGACGATTTTATCCCAGAAAAATTATGAGAATATATTTTCTTCATCTCGGACAAAACGTCTAAAATATGTCAAACGAGAGTTCCATGTCCCCTCACATTCCATGAGTAAATGCCTCAATGTTTGTTGTACTGGATCAATATAAACTTTGCACAATTGTTTTGCATTATGACCCTGATGGCACCTTACCAAAACCTCTCTGCAGTGAACCAAGTTTAACCTGATTCTAAGTTATTGTGCAAACAACTGTCTGGGAATTTTGTCAGGTAGTTCGCAAGGCATCCTAGTTCTTTTTCGCCACCCAGTATCTACATCAAGAGCAACACTAGAGAGAAGCTCTCTTACCTTACTCTCCAATAATCGAAGGATTTGGTCTTCAGCAAATGACATCTAATGTCACTATATGTCTTTTTTTTTACCAACCGTAATATCCCGATATAGGGAGATGAATTTCCAACTGGCCATGCACCCTAGAGATTTTAAGCTTAGTTCATATCTAAGGCTACAATTAGGTGTACAGGCAGGGAGACCTAATACTTTCTTCCAAATCCGCACTTCAAAAACATCCCAATTAACTGACTACAAACGTGGTCTAGCCTCCAGCCCATAAAGAATGACTGGTACTATTTTTGCCAAATAGTACCTAATCAAGGGAGGGATCAAAAATTTGCAAAGTTTCTGGTTTAGTTTCAGCATTTGTGCAGCTCCCTGCACTACTTTAGCTGTAACTTCTGCTTCAACTTTATAAAGAGCTGGGGAGGCATGGATGACATATCCCAGGTATTTAACCGACTCCACAACTTGAATTGCTTCACCATTTAATTCCCAACTTGCAAACTTAATTTTCTTTTGTGGGTGCTTAAACATCACAATGTTCGGCTTGGCAGGGTTTATGGAGAGCTTGTTAGTTTCTGCATAAATACTCAATTTCGTCAGCAAGCGCTGCAGACCTATTGCCGTTCTATCTAACAGCACTATATCATCTGCATAGGCCAGCCAGAAGATCTTTTTCCCATTCAGCACAGGCTGGTCAATGCAGATGAACTCAGAGACATACCCATGTCTGTCAGAAAGAGTTTTAAAAAAAGTGGGGCTCCTAGGCATCCTTGCCTAACTCCCTTTTGCACCTCTATATTTTCTGACAGATGCCCCAGCTCGTCTAACCGAACTCTTATATTGGTGTCCATGTGCAGCTCCACCAGCATTGTGAGAAGAGTTTCTGGTAAACCCCACTGTCTTAACTCATTTCAAAGAAGGGGCCGGTCCACTTGGTTGAATGCCTTTAACAGGTTGAACCATGCACCAGAAATTGGTAACAATCCATTTTCTTTCGGCCTGCTCACTTACAAGATTTAAAATGAGGCCATTTAACGTTGTTGACATACCCTTCCTGAAGCCCGTCTGGAAGCGGGATAATATACTTTTAGGCAGAAACCTGTGCAGTTCCCTTAGGGACCACTGCAAAAGATTTAGGACCACAGGTGGTTGGCAGTAAACCCAATTGGTAGCAGTCTGTATCACCCAGATTTACCTGGTAGCTGTGGCTGAGCAGTCAGACTTCTCTCAAGATGAGTTAGGCAGTATATAGAGTATACACAATAGATACAGAGACATAGTAGCACAAGCAAACACTGACCAGAGCTTTGGTGTAAAAGTATATGATTATTTATTTAAAAACACACTTGTAAAATTACACTAGCACAAAAAGAGGTAAATAAATTCAATGCACAGTCACTATTATACATATTCAACCCTGAGTACTTATTAGACAAGTCTTAATGAGAAACACCACTTATTTCCAGACAGAGGTGAGCGCTTAACATAAGATGGCACTCTAATAAGTTCTTTAAAAAGGGAGGGGAAAAGGCAGAGTTATGAAAGCACACAAATCTTAATACTTTTCAAAGAACCACAGTGAGGCAGGTTAGGCAAAGTCTACTGGGGAGCAAGGAAGTTCAAATGCCAGGCCCACTCTCAGAGAGAGCAAGCGAAATGTGTCCAGGATCACACAGTGGGGTTATGCCCAAAGAGTCTTTGTAAATCATTCACAAAAGATTGAGATCAAGTCAGGAAAAGTTAGTTAACAGGCCCCAGGCTAACCCAGGTTAGAATGTCGAGGATTTATTGTCACCCCGAACGATCTGTCGCAAGGGAAGCCAGGCGGGACACAGTACCTGAAAATGGGAAGAACGCTCCAGCGGGGGCAGTTGTTCCTGGCAGCGGGTGCAAGTCAGTGTTTCGTCCAGAGGAAGAGGAGGTCTCGATGTGGAGGAAAGATGAAGGTCTTTGCACTGCCAGGGAAGAAACCAGCCGCAGAGTTTCCCGGTTACAAGGTACTACCCTTTTCTTCGCGGTAGTGGTAAACCGTGGTATTCCGGTTGCCAGGGTGCTTGGCACGGGCAAGGCGGCCACGAGATGGTCCAGGAAGGCGAAAAGAAGGGCAAACTGGTTATCCCCACAAGTCAAAGGAAGAAGACTCTCCGGGCTGGAGATCTCCTCTGTCGTTGAGAAAAGTGGTGAGATGGCTCAGCAGGGCTCCACCGGTGGTGTTGTCGTTGCAGGTCGGCTCGGCTTCTCCCTCCTTGGATTCTTTAGGTCCTGTGGCGACTTCTGAAGTTCCAGTCCCCAAAGCCCTGCTTTTATGCAGAAAACCCCCATTCATTCAGCCTAGCTGTCACTCAAACATGCTATGTGGTGAGACGGGCGGCTCACCACTTGGGCCAATCACACAAGAGTGCGACTTGAGTTGCCGAGGCAACTCAGTCCAGGGTGCCTAATTCCCCTCCCACGCCCGCTGTGGTACCCAGACAGAGTGGCACCACTTTTGGAGGCTTCTGTGGAGAGGCCCGCCAAAAAGTGGAACAAAGGGCTCAACTTGGGTTGGAGTCACAGAAGCGAACACAAACGCCATTTTGGAACCAAGTTTCGGCAAAGAAAATACCAACCGGTGAATTTATATTAATTTAATAAACCAGCGGTATGTTCAAAGCTATTTTAAAAAGTGGTAGCCTCGAACAATGGGAAAATCCCATAGGAATATATTCGCGGTCGAATATAAAAAGTAGTATCCACTGCCACCAGCCAAAGCTCGGTTGGGGAGAAGTGGACAGTGCCCCCTCGAACAACAGACCCCGGGGCAATCAAATTGCCCCGACCAGTACGTCCACAATATGATGGTTTGTACTGGTTCTGTTCACAATTTGAGGCTAGTAAAGCCAATGGTGACTTTACATGCCCTGGGAGACCGTAGTCAGTCCCAGGGTATGGAGTCTATGTTTGGGGGTCGCTACGACACCCCTGGGTTACTGCACGGAGTGTGCTGTGTAACCCATATATCAAAACACATGAAGCCCTATGGGGTAAAGGACCCCATAGCCCATAGAACTCATACAAAGTCAAACAAACACCTCAAATCATGTCTAAGAGTGGGAGAAAAAGAGTCTCACTCTTAGCAGGAGAAAAAATAAACCCCAAAAATCCAGCAAAGCTGCTGGGGGACTCACTATGTTTGCGAAAATAGCCTTAACAGAGAATTCTCCCTAACATATACCATGATCTTCTACCCACTGTGTCATCTCTTTCAACATAAGCTTCATAAAGATTTTACTCCCTATGTCGAGCAGTGCTATAGGTCGATTATTAGCGGCTGCTCGACGACCTCCAGCTTTGAAGAAAGGGATGACCAGGGCCATTTTCCAGGAACTGGAAATAGACGCCTCTTAAGAATCTCGTTAAACAAACGAAAAAGAAGTTGTGACCACAAAACTGGCTTTTTTTTAGTATTTGATACGTCAGGCCATTAGGGCCTGCTACCCGCGAAGCAGATGATTTCATAATTATCTCCTCTATATCCCTCACGTCAAACTTCAGACGCCAAGGTATATGTGGTGTAGCGCCAAAATGAGAGCCATCAATATTTTTAAATACTTCTGTTAAATGCTCTATCCAACCCTTTTCTGAAACCAGATTACATAGTGTGCCTCCGGGACCACCTTCAAAGTAGTTGATGAGCATCCAGAAGTTTTTGGTAT
Organism: Ambystoma mexicanum; assembly: GCF_040938575.1. Taxonomy (NCBI): domain Eukaryota; kingdom Metazoa; phylum Chordata; class Amphibia; order Caudata; family Ambystomatidae; genus Ambystoma; species Ambystoma mexicanum. The sequence continues at coordinate 408,747,493 of NC_090923.1, read as the reverse complement.
TCCCATATCGGAGTAGTTTGAGAACCTCCTCTCCATCATTTTGAAGTCGTGAGGCTCTCTGAAGAAATGACCATGATCGATAGTTTGTCGTTTCTCTACTCATTTCTACCTTATACGTTTCTGATAGATACCCTGCTTGCTTTATTTGCCATAAAGCTTTTCTATATTCTCTCTTCCTTTTCTGTGTTTTTTCATCAAAAGGAATGAGTGTGCCTTTGATGAAATTTGATGAACTTGTGGGGATGACAATTTGATGAACTTGTGGGGAAGGCAATTTGTTTCCCAGATCGCTTGTGGAAGCTTCTTCAACTGTCTATTTAGGTTTTCGCCTTCATTTCTATACTAATCTGACTTTACCTTTATTCCCACTCAGCAGCTGCTTATTTCCGCTTAGAAAAGAGCTGGATAGAGTGGGAAAAGATAGTTCCAACCTACTATGGTCGCTACCACCGGCATGCTTCACAACCAAGGCGGAAGGCAGTGCATGCAAGTTCTGGGAAACAAATACATAATCTAAAATCGAGGAGGAATCCCCTCTATGCCATGTCTTAGAAACCCCCAAATCTCCATCTGAGCTACCATTCATCATTTTAAGATTCCAAGAGTCCATAAAGTCTACACAAAATTTCCAGTTCTTTGTCTTATTTGCAGTTGGGTAGTTTTTTATGCTCTTTTTTGACTGCATACAGTCCGCATTGAACTCGCCAGCCAGGATTATGCTGCTGGTTGCTAGGCCCAGTTTAATTGTCTCCAACTGGGAACCCGAAAATTCCATAAACACGGACAGCTTTGAACAGGCGGGGTTCCAGTATATATTAATTAACACCCAATCAAGGGCTAAATCTTCATGATTTGAACTAGCTCTGCACGCCTGAATACCAAAGGGTTCTCTAAGATAATAACTATATCCTTGAAAATATGATTTTTTTAAGGCTAACAGTAGCCCTCCAGACGCCCTCCCTTTTGCTTTTTGCAAAGCTGGTAAACAGAATACACTGAAATCCTCAATACTCAAGGGGTTCAACCAGCCATGTTTCTTGCAATAGGACCACATCTCCTAGATTGAATAGATATTCTCGCATATTTTTAACCTTAAATGTACTGGAACCCCGCGTGTTCCAAATGACAATGTGTAGACGTTCCCTCCTAAAGCTGCTGGCTGCCTACACCCATTTTCTGCAAAACTTGTGTAAGTATCTCAGGAAGGAGGGACAGAACATCTTCCTGTAACTTACATTCAGCTTTTTGGTTTCTGTTCACTTTTCCAGGGGCCTCGGGCTAGATTTCCGATGGGTTCTGCGGCTCCGCCAGGAACTTCAAGAACACTCTTCGAGTCACTAATCGAAACTTCCAGGTCATAGGCCTCAAAATTTTAAGCTTCATTTAGGATGGCATTTCTTGCTGTAGATGATGAAAAGACTACTTCTACTAAGAAGGGGTCTTGTGCCAAAGGAAAAGTTACAGCCTCAATGTCTTTTGACGGAAAGAGGTTTTTAACTTTTTTTGATGATTCCCAAGATCATCACCCGATTTAGGGACTTATGTTGTTTGACTTAGCTGCAGAGCCTTAACCATGCTCTTGGGATGGCATATTCTTTAGAACTGTTCGAAGTTTGCAGCGTGGTTTCTTTAATTATCTCCTGTGGTGCTAAGCCAAAATTGTCTTGGTTAGATTGAGGGATGAGAGCCACAGATTTCCCGATTCCTTTGTGCATACAGCCAGTTTGCAGACATCCAAACTGTGGAAGATCCTGTACCATGACAGTTGGTAAAGCTCCCTGTGTTGCTGGATGATCCATCACATTTTTCTTGGCTGCGAGGAAAATCGGAGCCAGCTTTAGACTATTTTGAATGTGAGCTGGTGGTGGCTTGATGGCGGTTTTGGCTTTCTGCAGCAAAAGGGAGATTTTTTGGAGGAAGATAGGTGCCCATTTAACCTTATTCGTTAAGTTGTCTTTATGGCGAGTTTCAGATAAAAGACTAGCATTTTTCCCAATCTTAAACGATTTGCATTGTTCTCCCCTAGATCCTTTCCCAGGGTACTATGATATTTTTGACTTGATTCCGTTTGGCAGCCAATGCTTATGTTTGTAATCTTAATACTCTCCTCTATACTGCTTTGCACATTGATCTTGAACTTTTTATTGCTATTTTTCTTCTTCCCCTTGATTTGTGCTTTGCTTGGATCATCCTCTTCTTCAAGGCAGTCTGGCACATTATGGGTCCCATCCGCTGGTTTTATTACTATTTTGTCATCTTTAGATGTTAGCTTTTACTTTTGTTTATCTGATGACTCAAAAGCAGTAACAACAGAGGTGCCTTTACTTTTTGTTTTCTTGTTGTTTTCTTTAAAAGTGAATTGTACAATTTTTGATCTTTTCCTAGCTTCTTGGCGCTTTCTCATTTTTCTTCTACTTCTTGACCGTTGACAATGCACCGGTATCCATCCAGATTCCCCCTAATTTTGCTTCTCCATTTCCGCTACAGGTTTTGTTGATGTTATTTTCACGGTATTATGCAATTCCCCTAATGCTACATTTGCCAGCCGGAAAAACTCCTCCAGCATTGACTGTGAAAGAGGTTTATCATCAATGGGTTGATTTGGAATGACATCTTCTTTTGTATCCGGAGCTTTCGGAATGACAGCTTTACTCAGGGATTTAGCCATTTCACTCAATAATATATTATTCCCCTCATTTGTTTTATTCTGGAGACTTAACATAGTTTGTATTGATGAAATATCAAGACCTTGCTTGACTACCTCTAGCCTTAGGTCTCTTAATGGAGAAATCACATTGATATTGATAGCCAAGACCAGTCCCACCAAGGTAGATTCACACGATGCCACTTTGTTCGTCATCTCCAACAGTGTACCCGCCTGAACTTCTGCTTTTAAAAGTTAAAAGACTGAAACTAACGAGTTCTGAACAAAATTTACAGCCATCGATGTATCTGACTTGGCACAGAAATGGCTGTGGGCAAATCTGTCTGAGTTATATCTTTTGGTGTATCTATCATGTATTGGGGTTTTTGAGGGACTATTAATTTGTAGGGAAGAGGATAATCTACCTTGCTCTTTACAAACTGTATCCTCGTTATTGTCCGTCTGATTGATTGAACACTACAAGATGTACTTTGGAGAGTTGGATGCATAGTTCAAGTAGATGCCAGGTTTCCTTCCACATCATTATGGCTTTTGTGCCTTTTTTTCCCAAAATGGGCTTTGATTTTCTGCTGAATCTTTTGGGTAGTTACTGTGTACTCTAGGCCCCGCTACCAATGTTGTAAGAGCGTAGTTTGATGAGTCCGCTCAGCACCACTACCCTTTGGGGTGGTGGGCCTTTCCTCAGCATGCACTTGATCATGAGTAGATGCTTGTGTATAGAGGTATACATCTTGAGCAACCATTTGAACAGGGGAGCGTCCTACAGTTTCCGGGTCTAGCAGGTAGGATCCATTTCCTTCCACCCCACTCTCCTTGTCCATGAAGAGCATGCTGCGCAACTTCATGTCAGCTCTTGCAGTCTGCTCACTGTTATAGTACTGATGGAACAATTGTTGGACTCTTTCGGATGACTGCTGTACAGAGAGGGCACGTTGTTAGTTCTGTGCTTAGTCTCGCTAGAGTTATCTTTAAACGTTTGAACTTGAACTCAGCTGCCTGACTCAATTGTGTTTGGGTAGATTTCCAACAGCCTCCACAGTAAAGGCACTCTCCCCTGTGTTCTGCAGCTGGGCCTAACCGCGTATAGTTGAAATGCAAGAATAGCCCTCAAGTGGCTTAACCCTCCAATAATTTTCTCGGAGGAATCAAACAATGGTCTCTAGCCTCTCATCAACAAGGTTCAAAGGCTGTTGCCCGCTGTTGCCTCGCCGATGTTACAAAAGGGTATGCCTTCAATTTCCGTCTGATTATCTCCAAAGAGTTTTTCACAGTTTGCAGTTTCACGGTTCTGTCTTAGCACTCATTTGTCTGTGTGAATGAGGACATAGTGGTGTTGATAAAGTGCATGACATCCTCTACACTTATGAGGAGGAAACGTTTCCCTGCCTTAATGGCATCAGATCTCTTCAGGAAACAGATCTCACCTCATCAACCCCAAACAACTCCGCGCCGGACACTTGACACCCTGTGCAATAGAATAAAGATGGTACTCACACTTCTGGAAAGTGGTCGTAGATTTTCGGGAGAACCGAAAATCTACCGAGTTACATCCGCTCGTCCCGCATCCCGCAAAACAGCGGCACCCTTTTCGTGGCAGGGCTTAACCCTGTAATATTCCTTGACTTCACCCTCGACCCCCACCTTTCCTTGACAAACAGCATAGCTGCTGTCACCAAAAAAGAGTAAGTAAGTAAATGCAATTATGTTTTATGGGCAGTATACAAAAGGAATCAAGGGTATATACTTTGGAGTGAATTGCATGCATACAACTTAATAAAACATTGCACCAGGCGAGAGGAAAGCATGCTGTTGGAAGGCAGTGATAGGTGTGACACAAGACGTTTGTGGTTAAATTGAGTGTGTTTATCTTGTAGTATAGGTAAGGAGTTGGACCAAATGTCGCTTGAGAGCAAAGTATAAGGAGTTGGACCAAATGCTTATATGAAGTAAGGAAAGCTGCTGAAATGAAGAGGGAGTTCCTGACAAAAACAGTGCAGCGGATGGAAAAATACAACTTGGGAGCTTCTCCTGTGGCATTTCTACAAATCATAAAGTTCAGAACCTAGTCTCAAGAGCCCTTGTTCCTGCAGGCACACACTCTTCAACAACTCAATGTGCAAAATGGGATGCCAATAAACAAAAAGATCCAAAACCTGGTCTTAACAAATATCTAGATTCCTAGCAATGCCTAAGCTACAAAATACATTTTCCATGACCTGGCCAAGAGAAGTGTTCATAATTCCTATTCTGAAATGTCCAGCCCCAGCCTAAACACAACATAAATAAAATGTATCCTTGGACGCTCTTTCAAGGTTATTCACAGTAGGGTCACCTCCTTCGGTCTTACTGGTTTCATGTAGCACTCCAGACCTACACCAGATCTAAGGATTCTCAGGTTTAAGTCTCGCCTTCCAGGTTGCACTGGACTTTTGTTCAGTGCTTCTCACTTTGTAGTTCCCATATTCACGAATTAGGTCTTTCCAGGAGTTAGGTTTTCAGTCTCCACTTTACACGCCTTTCTTGAGTCCATTGGTTGAACATTCTTAAGATAAGTGTTCTCTTCTAGGCCCCTCAGTTCTCAATTAGAATAAGAATGTCTCTCCCAGGCATCTCTTCTGGACCCTTTGTTCCACATATGGGAACCTCCTAAAACTCTAGTTTCTTGGAGTTCAATGGTCAGGATCCATTTTTTTTCTTTCAATGCCCAGGTCTCTCACAGACCTTTGGGTTTTCAGCATTCACTATGTTTGTCTTTAATAGAGCTTGCCTTTCTCAACAGTAAATTGATCAGGATTCCCAAATACCTAATCAAATTTGGTTAGGTCTTGTGGGATATTTTTACCCATGCCAATGCGCCCCACTGCACTCCTTTGCCAATGGGGAAAGAAACAGCCAAAAATGGATGCGCTAAACCCTGTGCGCAAAAAAATCTGTAAAATTGTGCATGGTTCATAAATCACAAAAGGCTGCACACCCCTGCCACACACAGTCAAAGTTGGTGCAAAAACAGAACTCACTGCAGGAGAATGCCACTGGGTGCCGGTACATGCAACATGAAGCAAGGCCACAGAAGTGGGCTAAAAACCGAAAATGCCTATTAAAATGCAGCTTTCCCTACCAATTGCAACCTTCAAAGTGTGGTTTAGGCACTAAATTCAGTCATTTTCCAAGTGAACTATTGAAATTAAAAGTGTGCTGAAACCACAGATCATCCAGTGCAATCAGAAGAACCTGGGCCTCACTGACTGACAGCAGCTAAGAAATGTATTTCATGCAAAACAAATCCCAGCACTCAGACAGCATAATGCTGAGTTAAATGTGTGTATGCTGCAAAGGAAACTCTGATTAAAAAAAACTCAGTTTAAATGTTTTTCTCTGAAGAAGTGCAAAATTCGCCTGCTTAAAGCATGTTTTCTGTGAAGGGTTTAATTTCCTTAATTGTCAAAAACCATTATAAACTCTGTTCATTTTATATATTTTAAATTAAAGATTGTAGGTGAATCTTAAAGTAACCCAGTTGGCGTTAACTGATTAATTCTGATTGGACAGTTCCCAACCTGGGAAAGATTACACTGCATGTTGACACTAAGCTGCTCCCAGGAAGGCTTAATGGGTGCTGGAGGTTCCCGCATATTTAGAACAAAGACCTCATTAGCCATTCGTCTTTGGCTGACCCAAGGACAAAGGAAGGCTTGGACATCCATCCTACCAAAGGAGGGGCAGGATGTGGAGGAGGTTTCTCAAGGAACATCGAAGGACTGGCCATTTACTCAATGGGGAAGTAAGAAAACAAAAACTGCCATGGATTTTGAATCGAAATTACTTATTTTGCCTCAGAACCTTATGACATTTAACATGGCAGCCACAATAAGTAGACGAGTGAAAAATACATACTTATGCATCTAAACTCATGCTAGACATTTGAAGAGCTGGTAGGAATTCTTACTACATAATGTGGGATGTATTAACCCACTTATGCTCTGCCCTGCGGCATCAAGGTGTTCTTGTGGTGCCAGAATTATCAAAATGGCCGCAAACCTCTTGTGCGTGCCAAAACCTTTGAAAATTGCCCTTTACAACACGAAAAGATGGCTGCCAAATCTACCATGCATGTTGGCAGTGGTGGAACGGAGATTTCACTGCTGAAACATGTCACTGGGCTGCCCAACAAGTAAAAATGAAGCCTGCATGAAAAGCAGTGCTTTGCTGAAAGAAATTCAAAATCTTGCGTTTAAATCTTTTTCTTGGTTGCTGAAACTGCAGAATGCCAGAACAAAACACCATCAAACATCCAATATTCTTGCTGGGTGCTACAAGTCACTTAGTTCAAGAAATCATTAGGAACAATGTTCTGAAAAGCTGAATTTGTCATCAAAACATTCACAGCAAAGATGTGCCTGCCTGTGAAATCTGTCAAAATCTGGGCACTGTAACCGTGGCCGCCTGTATGACAGCTGTCAGTAGATTGCATCATAAGGATTTAAACTTGTACAACTGAAATCTAATGTCTGAGAACTAAGTGACCTGTTATTGAGAGTACCCTAGGTTGCAACTATTTAAATCCCATGGTTTAGAATCTGGAATCAGTGTTCTAGCTGCTTGTTTTGAAATTGCAATTTTGTTTTAAACCAAGAAATAAATGTAACAAAAGGACATTGAATTTAGGCATGCCTAAAGCAATTTAACCAATCCAACAGCTTCTCCCACAGAGGCCAGGCATCTCCCTTTTGCTCACTCCACCAGGAAATCACACCTCTGTGATGATTACATTAGGGGAGGAGAATTTGGTCTGCTACGGGAAGAAGACAATGGACTTCCTCAAGTCAAAGGAAGTCTAAGTGCGAAGAGTCGTAAAGTGGCCTCGGCCTCTGGAGGAAAATGGAGGAGACTGCTTCTAACTGCAGAGAGCCAAAAGGAGGCAGAGACAAACAGCCATTTGGGGCTGGACATTCACAAAGAAACATTTTGTTAAAGAGATATAACTCGCCACTTAAAATTGTTTAAATTACAAAAATCACATATTTGTGTATCTAAATTTTGACTGTACATTGTGAGAGGCTGCAAAACCGTGTGACATGTTCTAGAAGGAAATGGCGGAAAAGGTGGTTTTACACCAAATGTATTTGTGCCAGAAGTATGAAACGTTATACACTTATGCCCATGTTCAACGCGCATATTTGTACAAATTTTCGGATAAACTGGACATTGTGTTCCTGTCAAAAGCAGACACAAGATCCTACAGCGAAGAGACTTGGAGGAGTATCTGCTGCACAAAATATGTGGTTTATATTTGTTTTTGTTCTAAAGATTGCACACATGTAAATATGTATTGTACCAAAAGTAGATTTTATGTTCAAAGGGACAAGGGGAGGATTCTCTGACTAATAAACTCACACCATCATGGTGACACCCTGTTTTCTCCTCCAATCAAGGGAGAGAAGAGATGCCAGCCAATTGCCTGCCTAAGAGGCGTGCTTAGGATAAATCAGCACACCCCCCTTTATTATAAGCATAAATGGAGACAGCTGAGGACTTAGAAGGAAACACAGATTCACCCATTAACCGATTGCTGGCGGAGCACCCTGCGAGAGAACCATCCATTTCCTTACTCCAGACTCCAGAAACTTAGCAAGCAGAAAGGCCATTCCATTAGTTGAACCATTTTCAACTAGGCCTTGAATTTCCAGAACCAGAAAGAATCCCACAGAGCTATGGGGAACCAAAGAAACAGCCGGGCTGTGCTGTAACTGCTTGCCTGCTAAATAATTATTTTCAGAACCAAGAAGGGCAGAGCGCCTTGCTGATTGCAGACCCAGTACAGTCTGGTGTGCCCAGCTGTCTGTCCCAGAACCAGAATCCCTGATCAGAATCCCTGACGGTTCCGTCTGAAACCCATATAGTGAGTATCCATAGATAGGACTGTGTCACTAGCATATCTACTGTCCATAGTCCAATCCCTATCTAAACCTATCCTATCTTGTATTTAGAACCTGATATTGTTAGGAGTAGTTTGAATTGTCAGAGTGTGTCTTGCGCGGAATTTCTCTTATTTGTAGTCTAAAATCATATATCAATAGTGTTGTCAATAAATAAATTGAATCCCAGGAAGAAATTGATTATCCACCACGTGAAGGGTCCCTGGCCAGGATTGATGGAGATTCAAGTGTGGCATTCTCTCTTTCTATAGTCATAACCTAGTGTAAACAAAATCCCATTTGTCTTTGAAAAGTGCATCCCTGTTTTCCCATTCTTGCGCCTATCTCAGAAAAACGACCTCCACTAAGACATCCATTACTTTCTCAATTATTATGCTAGAAACAAAATTTCAACTTCTGCTTGTAGCTAACATCTTCAGCTTTCCGTAGAACCAGAAAATACAAATCCATGTAGTTTTCCCGCAATCGCGATTACCGCGCACGGGAAAGTTTGCTTTAGGTAAAATTCTGGCACGTGTAAAACAGCTTTCAATTGCACCCGACCTCAGTTTTAAGTTTTCACATTGCTTCTTACTATCAAATCATTGCTCCTGTTTGTCTGCAACCATACAAAGCGGCTCCCATTAGAATTTAAACAATTTTAGCAATTTAAACCACATTTAGGTCCTGATTCATGGATTATTTGCGCCGAAAAAAACTGATTTGTGTGCCATTCTGCCTGCCAATCCCCATTTGTTAAACAGGGATTTGCAGGCAAAATGGCGCACACATCCCGTTTTTTTCGGCGCAAATAATCCATGAATCAGGGTGTAAGTGTTTTACCCATTCATTCTCTAGATAACTTTAAGAAAACCATTTTTGACAGCTTGCCCATCAATTCTGTTTCTCTCTTGTGTTGCTGGGGGGAAACTGGGATTGACATTTTGATTGAAGTATGCATTCCTGAATACCTGCTCGCTCTCCTTCTATCTCTTTATATTGCATATTGTGGGATTGAGGGGTGTGCAGGGGGAAATAGTAACCACATTGCCGTTTGATTGAACACACACATGCAAACGTATTAATTCTGTGGTGCATTGTTTTTGCTCATTATTACTCCTTGTGATTAAAGAGATTGCTTAGTGTTGCATCACCCCATTGGCGATTATTGTATGCCCATTAAACATAGGGCCTCATTACGCGGTAGGCGGTAAGGGTTAACGGTCACCGGTAAGGGTACCGGTGACCGTTAACCCTTATCGCCTTATTACAAGGTCCCTTTGCGGGTTGGTACTTTAACGCCTGCTTTTAGCTTTTAGCAGGTGTTAAAAAATGAACCCATAAAGGGACCTTGGTGCTAATTACGGTACCGCAATTTGCGGTACCGTAATTAGCGCCTTCCCCATTCCCATTATGCCCTATGGGGGCAAATATGGGAATGGGGAAGGGCCTTGGTGAATGGGGAATTACCGCACCCGCTCACCTTGGAGTAGGGCGGTAATTCCACCATCCACCAAGGCGGACATGGTAAAATACCGGCGGCAACCATGGCACTAATAGCGCCATGGTTACCGCCTACCGTATAATGAGGCCCATAGTGTGATAACATTGTGAATACATAAATACATATTTTAACTTTGCAAACCAGCCTGATTCCTGGTTCAGTGTGACCGGGGGGGTTCCAAGAGAGGGGCGTCATATAAGTGGTACATCGTTCAGAATAAAAGAACTTTTAGACACAAATAAACAAATGAGGATTTCAGTTGTGCATTACACGCTAGGCGTTGACTTAGGTGAAGTGCCGGATTGAAATTACTTACAATAAGGAAGCAAAGTTATGCTAAAACCCTGATTGTGGCTGTTAGGCAGAATTATATGCAGTACCCTTTGGGAACACCACACACAAGGCCTTATAACATGCTCCACTGCCCTACTGCGGACAGGTATTCCCCCATCTCTCACAGGGCAGTGGGTAATGGTAATCATATTCGTATTTTTAGCAACCTTGAAGCATAAGTAGAACGTATTGGAGTAAAGAGCTATATAAACGTAATAAATACAAATACACTTTTTGTGGTGCTGTGGTGCGGCATTGAAAGCAGTGGGTTGGAGAAAAGAAAGGGCTCGTTATGAGTATGGCGATGCAGTAAAATTCTGCGGTAACTGAGTGCTAATTCTGTTACTGCTGCATTACTGCACCGCTGTACAACAATTGAGGCCGTGAAATGGAGGCTTCACCTCCAGCAAAATGCTGTAGGTGTTAGGCAGAATTATATGCAGTACCCTTTGGGAACACCACACACAATTAAGACTACAAGTGACAGTACAAATTCACCTTTGGTACAAGCCTGTACTACACAGTAAAGTGGTAGCGATGGCTGAGCAGCCAGACTTATCTCAAGAGCAAGTGAGCAGTATCAATAGGTATACAAACGACAGCAATTACTATGATTCAAACAAACACTGACTCAAGGTTTCTGAGTAAAAGAATATACATTTATTTAGACATCAGTTGTATAACATCTCACTAAAGGAATGCAGTTGAACAATCACACTCTTAATACACCACACCACTCCCAATAGATTCTGGACAAGTTAAGCTCAAAAATGAAGTGTGAGAAAAAATGGCCCTCCAACAATTTAAAAAGGGAGGGAAAGACAAAGTTAGATACAAATTGAGCAGCACCAACAGGTATGTAAGCAGGGCAATCTAGAAAGAGGAACTACAGTGAAGGAATCAAATCAAAACGGCTTAGGGCCAAATTCAATAGGACCAAAGTCTTTTGCTCAAGATCACACAGTTCAGGGTAGTGCGCGGTTAATTCTTTGCAAAGAGTTCCGTATGAAGTTGGTCGGCAGAAAAGTAAGTTTAAAGAGTAGAGAAGGACAAGCCCTCAGAATGGTGAAAGGTTTCACACCTTCACCACGGCTGGACGAAACAAACAACCAGATTTGCACAGGACCTTTAAATGGAGAAGAAGCTGTAGCTGAGGCGGATGTTCCTGGCAGGTCCTGCAGGCTCACGGTTCCTGGGCGACTGTCGGACTGACATGAAGTAGGAAGACTTGAGGGTCCTGCACTGCCCAGGGAAGAAACCAGCAGCAGAGCAAAGCAACGAATAAAAGGTGCGCTCCTTAAAACCCAAGCAGTGTCCGGCCTTCCTGGATATCCGGTTCACTGTAGCTCTGTACAGAAAATTCAACCAGAGGAGGGAGTCCTGGCTTGCAGTTTGGGCAAACTGGTTGGTCCCACCAGCTCAGGGGAAGAAGATTCCTGGTAGATCTTCTCGGTCATTGGAGTCTGAAGATTCGGACCTGCAGCAGGGCTTCACAGGTGGTTCAGTCGTTGTAGGGGTTCTCTTCTGTCAGCTCCTCATCAGTTCTTTCGTTCCAGTGGCGACTCTGCCTTTCCAATCCCAGAGACCTGCTTTTTATGCAGTTTTCCCCCATTCACACAGCCTGGCTGTCAATCACACAGCAGGGTGGCTGTCCTGGCGGTACACTCACCTAGGCAATCAAATAGGAGTTCGACTTGGGTTACCAACGGAACCCATGGCAGGGGTCCTAAAACACCCCCCTCACATCCTGCCTACCCAGACTTTCAGGCGCATAAGGAGGGCTTCTGTGGAGAAACCCACAAAAAGACGGTGAACAAAGGAACCAAAACTGGTTTGGAGCGCAGAGTAAAACCAGAGAAAGACATTTTCAAAAATAAATGGTGAATTAACCCAGCCGGAACCGTATAAAAACGTATATGGTCCAGCGGGTTTAAGTTTGAGGCTACCAAGATAGCCTAAAACAATACCAATGTTATTTAAGATAACCGCAGTAGGACAAATAGAGTAGTTACCACTTGCCACCAGCCAAGTCTTGATGAAAAGGGAGTGAAACAATGCTCCAAGAGAAACAGACAAAAAAGCTTAAGTATTAACCCTTTCCAGTACTCTATATAAGATAGTTTGCACTGGGTCTGTGGATTTTAAAGAGACTAATAAAGTCAATGGCAACTTTATATGTTCTGGGAGACAGTAGTCAGTCCCAGAAAATTGAGTCTGAGTTGGGAAGTCTAAAAGACAACCCTGTGTCACTGCACTGAAGGTGCTGTGTAACACACAGTAAAAAGATGATGCCTATGAAGTAGGTGAGGCTCCACAGTCTATGAACACAAGAATGTTAAAACACAAAATGTATCCTATAAATCCAGCAAAGCTGCTCAGGGACTCTGTTGGTAAGGGAAATTATCCATTCTGGAGAAGTCTCCCTAACAGTGGCAAAACTATTGATGTTGTAAATATGATATTGTATACCCATGTTGTAGGGGTCATCGCCCAGATATGCATTGAATTAGAAATTGTTAGACCAAACAGTTATGATTAAAAAGGACAAAATTCTACATAACGTCAAAGACAGCTCTCACAGAGATGGGAATTGGATGCCAGGACAACCCATAAAATATGTAATACATGTGTCTGATTTTAGTAGAGGGCATAATTTTACAAATGTGTATTTATGGGAAAGTTAAGTTGTGGTTTAAATCAATGTGGGAGTTCCTAAATGGCATCATAAAATATGACAGCTCTTTCTGACTGCCAACCAGAACAAGGCAAGTGCCTTTGACCACTCACATCTGTGGGGGTATGGTTTGAAATTCTGCCCATACCATAAACTTTGTGATGTCACTTGGTAGGATAAATATAGGAACTTCACCACCATAGACACACACTGCTTCCTGACCACATCATTATTTCCGCGCAGTGCTTTGTTCCTGACTTCTTCATCTTGCAGCTGATTCCAGACTTCTTTGCAAAACTCAGGCCTTAGCATTTGCTGAACTCTCTTTAGCTATGCCCGGATCCTATCGTCCTCAACTTAAGGGAAATTAATTCTGATCCAGTCTGGCTTGCTACCATTCAAGCTTGCCTACTGAACTCGCATCCTGCTAATCAACCGCATCCAGTGACCAGAAGGGCCCATCCAAATCCAGTCTGAGGTGCATTTCAAATTGACCAGAACCGCACCTGATCCAATCCCGCCAGAAGTGCCCTGCTGCCGGTAGACCTGATCTGATGACCAGAACCCTGACGGTCCAATCTTAATTACAGTGTACTGTAAGTATCAACAGGAATAATAGTAACCCATAGTATGTTGCCTTCTCCTATCCCCATCTCAACCCATCCTCTCTTTAACTTAAGAACTTGTAGTAGTGTCACACCAGTCTGAAACCTTGCTTTGATTTCTTGTAATAGTAATAATTTCTTGAAAATCCTCTTGTCTTTTGAAAATTCCAAACCCTTAATATCATCCCATGGGAAATCCGACTGTGGCCTCCAAGGCAGACACAGAGGTGCCGGGGTTGGTTGCCGCGGACCACTCTGGGGCTTAATGTGTTTCAAACTGTTAACCAGCCTGAATACACTAGTTTAGAGCATAATTGTCATTGTAAGAACTGATTTCTGTTTTCATTTTCGCACATATTTTTCAAAAACATCTCTTACTAAAACGTCCATAACTTCTTCAGTTTTATAGACAGAAACAGTGTATTTGACACGTTTTTATTAAAAATCGCATAGTGAAATTTTGCAGTGAATTTACATTCAACAAAAGTTTCCCACATGTCTTTTTCCCATTCAAAATGTTTCTTAACTCCCATTCTGATCTAAAGTGTGTACTGTTGTTTATCTTGTAGCTCATGTGTGTTAGGACCTGTTTAGTGTTGCTTCCATAAGAATTTCTATCAATTTAAGCATTTTTGCACCCTTTTCCTTGTTTCACAAAGCCATTTTCACCTGTCATTTTTAAAAGGATACATTTCCAAAAGAGTTTTTCTCTCTTGTTTGGGGAGGGCAGTCTGCATTCAAACACTGTATTCTGTTTTTCATTCCTGAATACCTGCTGCTTACTTATATCTGTGTAGAGTTGCTCATTTGTGCATTAAGAACTTTGCAGGCGGAAATATTAATTGAAACGCTTTCTGTTCACAAACCAAAACTGTTCTTTGTCCTGCGTTTTCTATGCAGCATTACTATAAGTGAATTCAATTGCTTTACTTATTTTCTGAATTGTATTGTCACCACCTGGTGAGTGTGGCCCCATATGTATAATATATATATATATATATATATATATATATATATATATATATATATATATATATATATGTGTGATTTGTATATTAAGTAAATAAATAAATATTTACTTTTACCAACTAGCCTGATTCCTGGTCCAGTGTGACTTGGGGGTATTTGGAGACGGGTGTGCTATGAGTGGTATATCACTCAGAATATTGAACCTATAGACATAATAAATAAGTATTTCATTTGTGCATTATATGCTAGGTGAGACACGGGTGTGTGCCTGATTGAAATCCTTAACAGATTTTGGGGGCTTGTGCCGTGATTCTGGGTTCGAGATACCACGGCATACTAGCCTGCAGGGTACAGACAACTTGCTGAGTTGGTGTATTGTACTATACTGTACAAGCACCTCTCAAAATAAATACTCCAAAAATCAGGCCTGTCTGTAAAAGTAAAAGTACATTCACCCTAAAATAAGTCATAAGGAAATTGATATTTCCAAAATGGCAATCCCAGTAGAGATTAATATCGCTAGGGAACACCACCTGCACAAACTGTTTGTCAGGGGTGAGGGGCCAGAACAGAATGAGCAGACAGATCTGGCTACAAGAAATCAAAGAACAGGTCACTGCCAAAGACCTAGATACATGGCAGGACACATGCCCATTACACCAAGCCCTTAGCAAACTGTACATGGCCCCAAAAGTAAAAGAGGAGGAGTGTAAAAATGCCAAAATAGCGGCCTACCTGTACCTCCACTTAGGAGTAATAGAGGCAAAGCATCCAGAAAACATAGTTCTGGCAAAGAAGCAAGTGGAAACGCTAGAGTACATCCAAACTGATCTGGACTCTGTAGAACAAAGGCTACAGAAGAGCCAAGAATCAGAGACAGAAGCTAGGCAGTACCTGACAAAACTAAAGGAAGATCTGGCTCTCCTACAGCAAGAGAAGGCAGAGCAAGATACCCAATTACAGACACTGAAAGATGAGTGTCAGGACAGGGTTGACTCTTTCAAACAGAGTCAACACAAGCTGGCACAACAATTCCAGTTTAATAGGGCCTGCGCGCAGAGCAAATAGTTACTCTACAGGACCATATAGACAAATTAAAAGAGGAAAACAATACATGAATTATTAAAGATCTAGAATCACAAACAGAATTTGATGGGGAGCGTCAGAAGTCCAATGCATATAAAAAAACAGAGGGATGACCTGGCTGCACAGAGGGGCACTCTAAGTTAGGAGTAAGCCAAATAAAAACTAAGTTACAGGAACGAAAGCTGGCCCTCCAGGAGCTAAGTGTGGTAAAAACCAAATATGAGAAGCTACTAGAGCAGTCCAGGTGGTTGGAGGATGCTCTGGAAAAGAACACCCAAACCAATAATGATAAAACTCAGGAGGTGAGTCTCCTGCAGCAGAACTTGGCCCATCATTCTCAGACCAGGTAGGAAGCACAGAGAGACAATGAGCCTCTCTGTGAAAAGAATGACAGGCTCCACAAACAACCATGCAAGAACATATCATTGAGAGCAGTAAGGCCTTAATAGAGGAGCAAACGATTTTGGCATGTCAACAGGGAATAGGGGCTGAAAGAGAAGAGGTAGGAAGGGACAGAGAAACCCCTGAACATAACAGGGTCCTGCCCTGTAATTAGGGACTCTAACCCGTTCAGTACTATGGAGTCTGCCACCTTCATGTCCACTGGCTCATATGAGCCAAGGGCCATGGGGATGGTAGACTTCAGCAGAATTAGCATGGATGGATGGGCGTCTCTGTACAGATTCCCAAATGTTAGGGCTAGCCTCTCTGATCAGAAAGACTACTGTGAGGGGACAATCAGGGAATTGTATCCTCGAAATACTGCCTACCAAAGGACCAGTTATTAAAATTTGGTGGGGAACTCCAGGAAAGCAAGCCCAAAAAGAGTATCCTCAAGAGCTCTTCCCAGCTAGGGCAGGGGGGTTACTCAGCCAATCCTGGGGGCAAGGGAGAGTCAGAAGAATCTTCTGAGCACCACAGGCATCAAGAAACTAGACCCCCCACATTCTGCAAGCCATTCCCAAGCTTGCAGAATCAGTGAGAGCCTAGAGGATCAGATAGCCACCTACTGTAGCAGTGCCTCTGAGTCAGAGGATGAGTGGACTCAGGTGACTAAGACCAAAAAGGCCAACAAAAGTAAGAGGGCTCTACTAAAAGATCCCCTGAAACAGAGCAATGCCATTAGGAGCGTCATAACTCACAATCACAAAAATGCCAAGTATTCAGTTTGGGAGCACCTTGAGTTATACGAGCAGATGATGTATACTTTCATCTGAAAGATAGCCAGAGTTGCATCCAATATGTCAAATGGACATTTTCCCCTGAGTACTCCAGCTTCTTTGCGGGGCTGGAGGCTCAGAACCACTCAGGAGGGTCCACCTACACGGCGTCCATCTTAAAACATTTTTCTGTCCATAGGAACCCCCAAGAGGTCCACAAGGCGGCCTACAATCTGCATTGTGGGAAAGACCAGGCCCCACAAGAATTTGTGCAAGAACTGAAACGTGCCATGCGCAGACCACCAGGAGGGTGCGCACAGACAGTAGGGAGTTCATTAATACCTTCTTCCATTCACTCCCTAAATACATCATGACCCAGCTGGTGAGGGACTTTCACGGGAAGAGATCATTAGACTGGGTCGTTGAACAGGCGACCCGTATTTATGAAGTGCAGAAACCCGTAGAGAACAAAAATACAAATAAAAACCCCAAACCAGCCAACATCCCTGCTGCTGCTAAGGTGGCAGAGGTGAATGTTGCCCCCATTTTAAATCTGTAGATGGGAGGCCTAAAAATATTCCTGTACAGAATCCTTCTAGCCAAAGAACCAGAAGGCCCTTGGGCCAATCCCAGACAGGTACTCAAGGAGGTAATCCCACAAATGGGACCCTTAACTCCCCTGATTATATTAGCCCCTGTTACTAGGGCAACAAAACCATCCTGGGGTATGTGTGGACTCCCCCGGCCCAAGAGGGGGGATCCAATCAGGTAGGCACTGCCCCAGGAAACTTCCCTCCTAACTTTCCCCAGGAGAACAGTATTCCCCCAAATGCTGGGTTGAGCTTCTTTCCCTGGTAACCACCAAACTTCAACCCACAAAACAATCCTCCTTTCTTTCCCCACTTTCCGGAGCCCAGACAGCCCAATCCGGGAGAGGGGAGACTATCCCAACCCAGGGTATTATGGGAGAAGGGACAGTTACCCTTCCCATGATCCATCTAGGATGGAACATAGACCCCCGTACCAGCCAGAGCGGGTGTCCCAGTTGGAGCACCAGGTCCAGGACTTGTCACAGGATCTGAGTCACATGTTGAGGGCTCAGCAGAACCGTCAGATGAACATGGCAGCTCAGAACTCAACAAATCAAGGGTCTGGTACTCCAGAGCAATGACGGGGAGAGAACCCTGACAATCCACCAGTTCCAAAGGAGGAGGCACGGGGGAAGGAGGGTGCAAAGCCTTAGAGGAAGCTAACTTCCCCACTTGTGAAAAGCCCCAGGAAACCCGGGAACCGGAACCAAAATCTCCTGCCCCCGAAAGTCTGCAACATAAGGAACAGAGGGTGGGTAGGAGAAATAAAGGACCTAAAAGACCCATTTTGTGGAGGAGGTTATTGTCCTCCAATCTGAAGGAGAGGGGTCCTCAGAGGACTCTGGGAAAAGGATCTTCTCCTTCAGGGATGGGGGAACTCCTCCCAAAAGAAAATGGGTCCCGAGAGATCCTAATAAAGACTGGGTAAATGTGAGGACTGAGTTGAAACTGCCCATCATTGAACCCCAGAATGATTGCTTGGAAAGCCTCTTGCCCAAACATATTCTGGTGCCTGCCTCCAACAAAGGGGGGGAAGAGCCCAGAATCAGAACCCGGGGAGCCCAAAACTCCCCCAATATCCAACTGCCATATTTTTCTCACAGATCCCCAAGCTCCCAAACAGAATCCTGCCCAAACTACCCCTGTGTCAGAATCAAGAGTCAAGAAATTAACTCACCATTTGGCCCAAAATGCACATTATCTTTGCCCCCTTGAGGAGAAGGAGGGAAGATTTTATTCTCCGGTCCAAATACAAGGGCAATGTACATTTTTGGCACTGGTGGACACTGGATCCCAAGCCACTCTTCTGTCAAAGATGGCCTTTAATCAGCTGAATTCAGGAAGGGGGAAGAGATACAAGATCCCTCTCACCCCCATTCCTGGACAACTTCAGAACTTTGATGGGAATGAAATTCCTGTCAATGGGACTGCGGATTTGGAAATTAAAATTGGGTGACACAAGGTGAAACACCAAGTCATAGGTCATAGTTGTGACTCCAGAGGGCACACCATGTTTACTGGGGAATGACATCCTGCGTAGATTGTCTCCCCTAATAGATTGTGTAAACAAGGTCCTCTGAACCCAGACTAACCGACCAATAAAATTAAAACATAGCATCAACCATGTTAGTTTAAATGGCACATGCCACATGGTTCGACAAAAATCTGACCAAATTAAGTTCTACTTTCAAAACAACAAAATGCCTGACGTGACAGAAATTGCAGTAGGACAGCAAACTGGTGATGGGAATTCCTCTCTATTTCTGAAAATCAACCTTCCTTCCAGTCTCAAGTGGCAATCGACACTGGAAGGAAATACTCTGAAATTCTATACCAATTCACAATCAGAAAATCCCACTTCCATAGTCCAAAATGATGAGAAACCAGCTCAAAGCTTGGCTGACATTCAGAAAATTGGAGAACAGTTGTTCATCCCAATTCAGTTAAATGAGGGAAAGGACTCTGTTCTCGCCCGAGTGTGCATGAACAGCGGTAAGAGCTTCATCAGCGAAGCCATGTTCCGAAAACTCCCAAAAGATCCAGCCATTCCCACATTTAAATTGATAGACAAATGGGAAATGGTCCTGGAAACTCCCAATTCCAAACCTCTCCTGTCTAGCAGGTGTATGTTCAAAATTTCTACAGGCAACAAAAGTATAGTACATAACTGTTCGGTCGTGCGAGATGTCCCTGCTGCATTTTATTTAGGCAGTGACATTCTCAATCGCTTTGCCATTTGTTTGGACCTGATAAACTTCAAAGCCTCGTCCCAATTAGCGGGTAATTCCATGGGCTTTTATGATCCAGAGAAAGCATTTCGGTCAGCTCAACTTCTGCCGAAGTTAAGATTGGAGAGGAAGTCACCATCCTAGAACGGACCGGACTATTCCCACTTAAAGTAAAAATTAAAAGAGGGCAGAAACTACAAAATCCTGATGCATATGTTCATCTCAATGCCCATCTCCAACAGCAAGGGTGGGATTAAACCCAACACCATTAGTCAATACAGAACACGGCACCATTCCAATAGTGGTGGATAACAGCGATCTTAGGAGTATCACTCTGGGCGCAGGCACCATTATTGGAATGACGGTTGATGACCGACATTTTTCCATAGACTTAGGTAATGAACTGATAGGACCAATCCCCAGTGACTGTGATAGCGACAATGACACAACACCAGACAGGATCTTCACCCGGCATGGGGGGAATTTCTTGGTGTACACTTCCTGCTCTTATGGTAATGAAGAGGTGATCTGTGACTTCAGGAGGGATGAGGTGATCGTTCAAGTCCACCAGGACTGCCTTCCCCACCTGAAGCCATCAGTCCAAGTCAGTACTTTAACCAGGGACTTCTCTACCCAGCTGGAGGAGGCCGCTGAGTTAGCCAAACCAGAAGTCTTTCTGGGCTTCAGGCAAATGGTTGAAGAGAGAGTCAACCTAGCTGATGCTCCAGCTCTGGGGGAACTGGAGCGAACAAATTACTCATGTTCTTTTGGAAGAATTATTAATTATTTATTTTTATTTATGAGACTCTGGAGCAAAAGCTAAAGTTGAAACAAGTTTTCTTAAGAGTTTCAGGATGTCTTTGCGGTGGACTCATATGACTGTGGTCACACCGAAATCCATACAACAATTATTCCCACGGACCCTGGTATGAACTCAAGTGTTTGTGAAACAATACCGCTTGCCTCTCGCATCCATGGAGTCCATCACAGAAATAATTAAAAACCTTGAGTCCCGTGGGAAAATTCGTCCAGTCCACAGCACCTTCAATAATCAGGTGCTGGGGATTTTGAAACCAAACGGCCAGTGGAGACTCTGTGCTGACCTGACAGAGCTAAATAAATGGGTCCACACTTCCTGATGGCCTCTTCCCTACATTGACCAAGGGCTGGGACACATCCAGGGGTTAAAGTTATACATTGCCATTGACCTGACCAATGGCTACTGGACCATATCTGTCAGTACAAGCTGGCCTTTACCTTCGGGGGCAGCAGTACACATGGACCCAGACTCCCTTTGGATACATGAACTCCGGCAATGAATTGAATATCTTCTTGCATAGGTCATGCCCTACTTGGGTGAAAGGGGTAACCTGGCCTATGTAGATGATGTTCTGATCAAAAGCTCAACTGTGGAGGAACACATAGCGGAGATCCGTTATGTTCTGACACAGTTGAGGGCTGCCAGAGCAAAACTATCTTTCCAAAAGGCACAGTGTTGCAGGACCCGTGTCAATTTCTTGGGGCATGAGATAACTCCTGAGGGTCTCTGTCCCCAGGAAATTAAAGTAGAAGCACTCCTGAAACTAAAAGACCCCACAACTCTGCGTGAGCTAAGGAGTCTCCTTGGACTGACTAATTACAGCAGAAAGTTAATTGAGGATTACGCAGAGATCACAAGACCCCTGATCCATCTGTTGAAGGGTGGGGGGGGTCAAGTGGGACTGGAGTCCAGAACAAGCCGAGGCAGTAAGACAACTCAAAAGAAGCCTCTCACAAGCGCCTTGCCTAGCTTACCCTGTCAAAAACAAGGATTTCTTCTTGGAGACAGGGTTCTCAAATACATGCTTGACCGCAGAATTATACCAAAAGCATGACAAGGTCCATAAGTCATCTCCTATGCGAGTAAGACTTTATCCTCTATGGAGGAAAAATTAAACGATTGTGAGAAGGCACTCCTGGGCAACGGTGTGGGCATTGAAGAATTACTGCCCGTTCATTCAGGAGGAACACATCATAGTGGAGACTCCACAGCAGCCTTTGCAATATCTTCAAAGTGACCGAATCCAGGCTGGAAATGTGAGTAATTCCCAAATTACTTCCTGGATTCTGTCAATGCAAGGCTTTCCTGTGGAGGTCAGATATGACCAAAACAAGAAGAGTCCCCTCATGCAAGGCTGGCTGACTTGCATGATTGTGCCAGAGAAAACTGTCTCGAGGAAGAAAGCATAAAATCAAGGACAACATGGAGGAGTACCTCAATTCCCCATCCAAAGTCTATGAAGAAGACAAGTATGAGGGAATGCCCACTGTCTATGTGGATGGGTGATCCTATCATGTTGACAACAACGGGGAAAAGGAACTAGTGGCTGGCATGGGGAATGCCTGGGTGAATGATGCCCCAGAACCCTCCGCTGGGTACAAAATCGATCCCCGTAGTAGTCAAGTGGCAGAGCTGATGGATGTGCATCAAGCCATCCTCATTGCTGTCCAACAGCAACTCAACGAACTGGTCATAATCACTGATTCAGATTATGTTCGGAACGAGTTCGTGGAGCACCTGGTTAATTGGAAAACCAGAGGCATGCCATGTGCTAACAATAAACCACTAAAATATGGAAAAAGAATACAAAATATTGATGATCTGGTCACCTCTAGTGGGATGACCATCTACTGGAAAAAGATCAAGGGTCATTCTAAAGTAGAGGGACCAGACAAAACTGGAAATGACGGATCTACCTGAGATCGAGTCCCTGTTGGGGGAAATCCAGGTCACTGCTATCACTAGGTGCCAGACAAATGCTCACAATGAACTCTCAACTGGCCAGTGGAGTAAGGAGACCCCAGATGCTGATTTAATTATGGCTCAAAAAGGGGATCCAATAATTGGTAGGTTTTATCAACACATTAAGGACCCTGAGAACTTTCCCCTGATGGATACCGATTGCATTGGGTAAGAGGACCTCAGAGTGTTGATGAAATGTCCAAAAATGTTCTGAATCCAAGACGGTTTGTTGGTGAGAAGATCCATATCTGGCTGTGACCAGTGGGTGGTCCCTACCTCATTCCGAAGCCTGATGCTAAGTCTCGCCCATGATGCGGCCACAACCGGTCATCAGAGGTTTCATACAACATTACAGATCTTGAGAGAGGTTGCATACTGGCCACAAATGGGGCAAGACCTCGACCAATATTTGAAGGGGTGTCTTCTGTGTGCACAATTTCAGCCAACATCACTCACACACCGTGCTCCGCTCCGAAAGAGGGGGATGACACTGCCTTGGTCAGATTTGGAAGTCGATTTCATTGGGCCTGTGACTCCTCAAGATGGAACAAGTACATGTTAACCGTAACATGCTTTTTTACTAAATGGGTGGAATGTCTCCCGGCCCCAAATTGCAAGGCAGAAACAGCAGCTGCCCTGATGATCAATCACATTTTCTCGCGTTTTGGACTACCCCAAAGGATTGAGTCAGACCAAGGTAGTCACTTCACCAGCGAAGTGATGACATAGATGTGGGAGATACTTGGGGTAAAACGGAAATTACACATTGCATACCACAGTCCTCTAGTGGTGGAGTTGAGAGGTACAATAAAACCATTTTGAGTATATTAAAAATGTTTGTGGCAGACTCTGGCCCAAGTTGGGATATTCGATTACCCCTTATCCTGATGGCCATCAAATCTACCCCTTCTTCTGCAACTAAAATGTCTCCATTTGAGCTGATGACTGGACAAAGGATGGTGCTACCCCAGCATCTGCTCTACAGAACCCAACAGCAGACATTGATAAATGCCTCCACAACTCATGAGTATGTTGAGAATCTGAGAAAACCCCTTCAACTTTCTTTTGCATATGCTCAGCGGAATCTAGAAAGATCTGCAGACAATATGAAGTCCCACTATGACCTTAAAACAACCAAAAAGGAATATCAAGTAGGAGACAGGGGCTACTTGTACAATTTCCAAAGGAGCCAAGCCAAGGAGCGTAAATTCCTACCAAGCTGCCGGGGTCCTTTTGAAATTGTGGACAGAAACTGACCAGTCACCTACAGAATCCGTATCCCCAAGGGAAATTTGACAGAAGGGGAAGACAAGTGGGTCCACATAAACCAGCTAAAGAGTTGCCATACTAGGCATACTTTGCTGCAAATAGAAGAGCCTACCAGAAACCCCAAGGGGGAGAATCAGACATCTAGAAAAATGATTAAATTATCATTGATTATATGTGAGGAATATTGTCAATTGTTAAAGAATGCATGCGTCTATCCCACTGCTGAAATCCCCTTGGGAACAGTAGTGGGAACATTTTTCATAACCACGTTATGTTCTGTTTTCTAGTATTGCACCAACTACACCTAATCACCAATGAGGACCTCCTCCGGGACCGGGAGGAAAAACCCAAGAGATCTGGAGTGCCACTCCACACAAAACCGGCGAGGAGTGTGTGTTGTATCAATCACTGACGGCAGAAAGAAATAGCCAAAAATGGATGTGCTAACCCCTGTGCATGCAGGAATCTGTAAAATTGCACATGGTTCATAAATCACAAAAGGCTGCACACCCCTACCACAACCAATCAAAGTTGGTGTAAAAACAGAACTCACTGCAGGAGAATGCCAGTGGGTGCTGGTACATGAAACATGAAGCAAGGCAACAGAAGTGGGCTAAAAACCGAAAATGCCTTTTAAAATGCAGCTATCCCAACCAATTGCAACCTTCAAAGTGCTGTTTTGGTGCTAAAGTCAGTCATTTTCCAAGTGAACTATTGAAATTAAAAGTGTGCTGAAACCATCCAGTGCAGTCAGAAGAAACCGGGCCTCACTGACTGATAGCAGCTAAGAAATGCATTTCATGCAAAACAAATCCCAGCACTCAAATACAGAATAATGCTGAGTTAAATGTGTGTATGCTGCAAAGGAAACGCTGATTAAAAAAAACTCAGTTTAAATGTTTTTCTCTGAAGAAGTGCAAAATTTGCCTGTTTAAAGCATGTTTTTTGTGAATGGTTTAATTCATTTAATTGTCAAAATCCATTGTAAACTCTGTTCATTTTATATCTTTTAAATGAAAGATTGTAGGTGAATCTTAAAGTAACCCAGTTGAATTTAACTGGTTAATTCTGATTGGACAGTGCCCAGCCTGGAAAAGATGACACTGCATGTTGACACTAAGCTGCTCCCAGGTAGGCTTAATAGGTGCTGGAGGTTCCTGCATATTTAGAACAAAGTCCTCATTAGCCATTCATCTTTGTCTGACCCAAGGACAAAGGAAGGCTTTGACACCCATCCTCCCAAAGGAGGGGCAGGGTTTGGAGGAGGTTTAGGGGTACATCTATCATTCCTCCTTGTTAGATCTATTGAGGGACACCTTTGTAGTATGTTAGTACAAGAGAAAATATATGGCCTTTATGGCCAGTCGGGGTTAGGGTGAACTGGGATATTACAGGGTCAGAGGGCACTCAGCCGGTACCCCAGGAGTAGGTGGGTTAGGAGGCTTGTCAACCATACTTCTTTCAATCTGAGTCTGGGGGCTTTGGAGGGTGCTCGCTGGGTGTGGGTACAAGGGAAGGGCAAGGGGTTACAATTGTAGCATCCCATCATTCACAGAGCCAGGGCTTCACATCTCAGGCCGGCCAGAGGGAGAGGGAAAATGGGGGCTGTGCACAAGGTGGTAGATGAGAGGGGAAAACAGGGCCCGTAGCATGTTGGGCCATACATTATTTATGTTGTGGGGGCACACATAGAGCATGCATTCAAACGAGGTAGAAATAAGTTAGTGTGTACATTGGTACATTAAAAGGTGTGCAATGTTCTGCCTATAATATGAAGTGCATGATTCAATGCTCAGCGGTTATTCGTATGCTACAAAGGGACACTCTATTATACAGTCAGCACACATCATATTAAACCATACATATCGTGATACTTAATTGAATACATTTGAAATCGTACATCTTAAGAAAATCATCGAGTATATATTGACAACATACATTGCTCCGTGTATTCAGTGACAACCAATAATCCTTGCTTAGTGATGAAAGGCTTAAACATACACTTCATGGCTCTGCGTGCAATCTGGGATGGGGGAGGGTCATCTTATTTCAATATGAGTATACAATTGATCTCGTAGCATACACCACCAGGAGTGAATTTATAGTCCCTTCAGAGGTATTAGCTGTACGGGTGAAACAGGGTGGCACCCGAGCTATGTATGTGTATCTGGCACTGCAAACGGGGAACAGGGTTGGGGGTTATCCTCAGCATATGTCATAAATTTGGTGTCTGAGAGGAGACAGGACAAGATTTATGGAGATAGCTTGTTTTCCTCAAACCCCAGCTTTAGCCAGGTCATCTGCATGTCAATGATGGCGGGAGGTGAAAGATACAGTCTTTGTCTTTGTCAGTATGTATATATTACAGGAGAGCTATGGAATCACACCATAGCAATGCTGGCGGTTTATGCGCCACCGGCGCTACTACCAGCACTCATAGCTGACATCACGTCTATAATCACGGAGGATGAATCTGACCTGCTGGTCACTGGCGGGGACTTCAATGAAGTCATGGATATAGAAATGGACCGCACACACTTGAGAGGGAGGAACCCGGCCAACCACACCAGACTCGCCACCTTCGCCGTGGCATTAGGCCTATGTGACATGTGGAGGGACCTTCATCCTGACACAAGGGAATACTCATTCCACTCTGGGGCACACGCCTCACTCTCACGCTTGGATTACTTCTTTCTTCCTGCACTAAACATGCATAGGGTCATAAACGCAACATTACTACCCCGAGGCATATCAGATCACTCCCCCCTGCTCATTGAACTGCGCACAACCAGACCACGACCCCCCCCCCACCACCACCACATGGCGTTTGAATAATTACTACTTGGGTTTCCCAGAACTCCTAGAACAGATGCAAACGGCTACCGCAACGTATTTTGAAACAAATGTTGGTTCAGTTGATGATCCAACCGTACTATGGGAGGCCCTTAAACCAGTGCTGCGCGGCGAGGTCATCTCCTGGACCGCTGCACATAGGAAAGAACACCAAAAGGAAGTCCTCGAGCCCGAGCAATTAGTCACGCAAGCCGAGGCAGACCACCTAACTCTCGACCAGCCCAACACCCACCGCCAGTTAACCCTAGCCCATAAACGCCTTCAGAACGTGGCCCTAAATTGTGCCAAGCAAGCTCACCGAACAATGCGAGCGAGGATATACGAAACAGGAGATAAAGCAGGCAAAATACTGGCATGGCTGGAAAAAAGAGACGAGGGCAATCGCCAAATTAGAGCGATCGTAACAGAAAACTCCAAAGAATTAGTGAATGATAAAGACAGCTGAAAACTTTGCCTCCTACTATGCTGAATTATACAGATCTCCCGAAACACCTGCGAACACTGACATATTGAATGAAATCACCCTTCTCACCCTCACCCAAACACAACAAACCAAGTTAGAGAAGGATATCATTGAAGAGGAGCTGGTAACAGCAATGTCCCAGCTTCAAACTGGGAAAACGCCAGGCCCGAACGGCTTCCCGATAGATGCATGGCGAAAAGTGGGGACGAATGTAATAGCCCCGCACGTGTTGCGAATGTTCCAACACGCCAAATCCCGAGATGCTCTCCCCCCAGACCTCCGGCGAGCCACGATAGTGGTGATTCCGAAAGCGGACAAACCACCAGACCGCTGTGGCTCATACAGGCCCATCTCCCTTATTAATACAGAGACCAAAATTCTCACAAAGGTACTCGCCAACAGACTGCAGCAGGTAATAACATTACTAATACACCCCGATCAATGCGGATTTATGAACATACACAGACTACACTCAGTACTTGAGAGAGCTCCCGCTCTCCAAGGCCCCTTAGCATTGCTCACAACAGATTTTGAAAAAGCCTTTGATTCTGTGTACTGGGATGCTATATGGGTGGTGATGCACCGGATGGTCCCCGGAGGCAGAAATGCGAGTCAATGGGTGGCCCTCGAATCCCTTCGCACTGGGAAAGGGGACTAGACAAGGGTGCCCTCTGTCTGCAATGATCTTTGCGCTGGCCATTGAACCCCTGGCGATATTGTTGCGCACATCCACGTCTTGGACAAGTTTTCAATGGGAAAGCGACTGGGAAGACAAAGTTTCCCTATACGCAGATGACCTACTTCTCTACGTAGAAGACCCACACCGCATGAACAGTAATAACGGAATTACTTGATAGATATGGGTCATTTAGCGGGCTACGAGTAAACTGGTCCAAATCGACACTATTTCCAATTGATAAACACAATTTTAGAGCCCCACCAGATTGCCCATACAAAATTGTGACGGATCAGTTTCGGTATCTGGGAGTGCAGGCCACCAACGACTTAAAAGAATATGTAACTAAGAACCTCCATCCAATAACGATAAGATTTACAGAAGATGTCCGCCATTGGGTCTCCCTCCCACTAACCCTACTAGGCAGGGCCGCATTGTTTAA
Organism: Ambystoma mexicanum; assembly: GCF_040938575.1. NCBI lineage: Eukaryota > Metazoa > Chordata > Amphibia > Caudata > Ambystomatidae > Ambystoma > Ambystoma mexicanum. Next base: position 408,719,279 of record NC_090923.1, on the reverse strand, counting down.
AATGATGGCACTTCCCCGTTACCTGTACATACTACAGAACGCCCCATTATACATTCCGAAGGGAGAGTTCCAGAGAATCGACCGCGTGTTGAGGAAACTGCTATGGTGCAACGGACACCCTCGCATTGCAATGAGCATCCTCCAACGCTCGGTGTGGGATGGGGGGGATTGGCCTCCCGTGCCTACAATCTTACTACTGGGCCAGTAAAATGGCAGTAGTCAATGATATGTTGCATGGCGATACATCACTGCCGCACAACAGGGTGGCGAGTGCTGGGGACCCAGGCAGTGCCCACCTCGAATGTCTCTACCGGGCAACGAACCCCAGGAATCCCCAAACCATGCGCTCCCACATCACACGAATCTGGGAGGAGACACACAAATACATAGGCTGGGATGCTAAAATCACCCCCTGACAACCATTATGGGGAAATAAGAACCTTCCTGAACTGAACCAACTCCCGAGATGGCACCAGTGGATGAACCAGGGAATCCCCACGGTTGGTGACGTAATTGTTGACGGCGGGCTGGCATCCTTCGAGCACCTAATTACCCGCTTCCACCTCGCACACACGGAACACTATCAGTACACACAAATGCGACACGCACTAAGACCCCACCTCGCAGGCCTCGCAGACATGCCCGAAAGCACTCCCCTTGAAAGAAACATAGTCCAAGCAAGAATCGACACCAAAATAACATCCACTATGTACGCTGTTATGACATCCTTTGCCACCACTGAATTGCTGAGTCTTAAAACAAAGTGGGAACGGGATGTTGGTGCCATCCAACCAGAGGACTGGATGATTAGCCTAATGTACCCACGCGAGGTAGCGATTTCCGCCAGACTCCGACTCATACAATTCAAAATCCTGCATAGAGTATATTACCCTAGGGTTGAACTCCATAGATGAGGAAGGGCTACCGACCTGCTCTGCCTACGATGTCAAAAAGAGGAGGGCACCTTCTTTCAAATATTGTGGGGATGTGACCAGATCCAACAATACTGGCAACAATGCTGTGATGAACTCACACGAGTAATGGGGAAAGAGATTCACAAAGATCCGAAAGTACGGCTACTCGGGATGGAGGGTGAAGAAGACCTGTCCAGATACGAAAAACTGTTTCTGTCCACAGCCACAGCACTAATCAAAAGGAACATTGCGAGACTGTGGGGTTCAGCATCACCCCCGCAATACGAACAATGGGTTGCGGATGTGAACATGTGCGTGATGATGGAACGCAGAGGATATGCAGCCAGAGGCTGCCCAAATAAGGCGGAAAAGATATGGCAGAAATGGGAAGATATGCAGTGAATCAGGTGACCGCATGTACATAACTTGATCTAAACGATGTGGGATATGACCTGGAAGATCCCTATATGAACGATGGTGTTGCTCCCGAGACCCAATTCAAAGGTGTGAACGATTAGTTGTTAAGGGTCCGTTGACCCCGTTGTAATGTTTGTTATTGTAAAATGTGATTAAAAATAACTGGATTATTTTTATTACTTTTATATGGTTCCGACTCGGTTTATTCACCATTTGTTTTTGTAAAAGTCTTTCTCGTGTTTTACTCTGTGCGCCAAACCAGATTTAGTTCCTTTGTTTGCCGTCCTTTGGCGGGCTTCTGCACAGAAGCCCTCCTTAGGCGCCTGAATGTCTGAGGGGGACAGGATGTGAGGGAGGGGTTTGAGACTCCCTGCACAGGGTCTCCTTGGAGACCCATGTCGCACTATGTGTGATTGACTGAGGTGACTGTCCCACCGGGACAGCCACCCTGATGTGTGATTGACAACCAGGCTTTGCGAATCGGGGAAAACTGCATAAAAAGCAGGTCTCTGGGACTGAGAAGGCAGAGCCGCCACTGGATCGAGAGAACCGAAGAGAAGCTGGCAGAAGAGGACCTCTACCAGGACTAAACCTCCCGGTGAAGCCCTGCTGCGGGTCCGAATCTCCGAATTCGACCACAGGGAAGATCTGCAAGGAATCCTCTCCCCTTGAGCTGGTGAGACCATTCCAGTTCACCAAACTGCAAGCCAGGCCTCCCTCCTCTGATCGAATTTGCTGTGCACAGCTACAGTGAACCGGATAGCCAGAAGGATCGGACCCTGCTTGGGTTTTAAGGAGCCCACCTTTTATTCGTTGCTTTGCTCTGCTGCTGGTTGATTTCCTGGGCAGTGCAGGACCCTCCAGTCTTCCTACTTAGTGTCAGTCCGACAGTCGCTTCAGGAACCGTGAGCCTGCAGGACCTGCGAGGAACGTCCGCCTCAGCTAAAGCCTTCTTCTCCATTTAAGGTACTGTTCAAATCAGGTCGTTCGTTCCGTCCGACCACGGTAAAAGTGCTTGAAATCTTTTGCCAATCCGAGGGCTTGTCCTTCTCTATTCTTTAAAGTAACTTTTCGTCCGACCAACTTCGTTCTGAACTCTTGTAAAAGACTTAACCGCAAACTACTCTGAACTGTGTGATCCTTTGCAAAGAGTTTGGTCCATTGACTTTGGCCCAGGCATTTTGATTTGATTTCCTCACTGTAGTTACTTTTTCTAGATTGCCCTGCTTACTTGCTTGTTGGTGCTGCTCAACGTTTGTCTAACTTTGTCTTTCCCTCCATTTTAAATTACTGGAAAGCCATTTTGCTCACACTTCATTTTGAGCTTAACTTGTCCAGAATTTATTGGGTGTAGTGTAGTGTATTAAGATTGTGATTTTTCAAATGCTTGATAATAGTGAAATATTTTATAACTGATGTGTAAATAAATGTATTTTCTTTTACTCAGAAACTTTGAGTCAGTTTTTGTTTGAACCATAGTAATTGCTGTCCTTTGTGTAACTATTGATACTGCTCACTTTACTCTTGAGAAAAGTCTGGCTGCTCAGCCATCACTACCACTTTACTGTGTAGTACAGGCGTGTACCAAAGGTCAATTTGTACTGTCACTTGTAGTCTTAATTGTGTGTGGTGTTCCCAAAGGGTACTTCATATGATTCTGCCTAACAGCTGCACCACGTTGCTAGCTGGGAAATGTCATATGTATCGATTTGCCGAAGATATAACCTTGGGAGTAGTTTATCTCCCATTAGTACCTGGCACGCTGCGTCCACCGGAAACACTGAACGTGGATTGGCTCGTTTCAGAGCCATACCACAGTGTAATCCTGTGGATGCACAAACGTCTTTTGCGTTCCGGGTACACACTTTTTTCAAGGCAACCTTGGAAAGGGAGAAGGGACCACACGTAGCCCCTTCTCCTTTTTCCAAGGAGGCCTTTTTTTTATTTTTGTCCCATTCATTAGTACGGAGCAACTTTGCCAAAAATGGCGCCCTGTTGCTCCGTACTAATGAAGCAGTACGCACAGTCTAGTGTTCCGAGAACCAGCACGTACTGCAACAAAACCCTTTCAAACGGCAAAGACATGCTGCTTGAAAAGGTTTCATAAGCCATTAGTGCTGCAAACTCGGGAAAACCAGTATCCCGAGCCTGCAGATCCCGGAATACTAATGGCAATAACCGCCAAATCGGCGGGCCATTACTGCTACGCTCAGGCCTGTCACTTGAGGCCTTTTGGGCATTACCATAGGCGGTAATGGCCCGCCGGCTCGGTAGTTATTTCCACAGTCCACTATCATCAAGCTTTTAATTTTCCCATGAGCATGAAGGTTTGGATCTAGTAGATGTCAGTTTATGGAAAGTGAGCCCTTTGAAAGTACATAGGGCCTCATTACGAGTTTGGTGGTACCTGGCCTGTAAATCCACCCAGATACCACTAAACTGAATTACCATTACCGCAACTTAGTCTGGCGGTATTACTGCCAGATTACAAGTGGCGTGGTGATGTAAGTCACCATTTTTTTTTAGTCCACTCAATGGGTCTTTTTTGGCAGAATTACCGCAGTGGTAATTCGGTCACTGTAAATTTGCTGATTTTGCTGATTTTTTAGCAGAGAGCTGGAGGGTATACCTCCAGCATGATGCTGTAGGTAAATCCTCCACTCCAGGGCCATACTCATAGTGTGGGAGAGTGGGAACATTGCAGTAATTCTGTTACTGCCAATTTGTTCCCACTGCGACATACCTGTAATGAGGCAGTGTCAAAATGTTTCCCCTTTATAAACATGCCCCAACGTTTTGTCTACACATGTAATTAAAATCGGTTATTCGCAATAACCAAATTGTAACCTTGTGACATGCAGGTCACACATCTCTGCAGTGGTCGTTCAATACACTGACATGTTTTCTTCATTGTCCCGCATATTAGGGTACATTCTCATAAATGTGTACATCTGAATGCACCACACTAATCAAACACTAAATCATATTTACAAGTTTTGACACTAAGTTTGCCAACTTCTCAAATAGTTGCTCACTGCAAGTTAATGGAGCTCACTGATACCAGCATGCACATACAGTTGTTTCAAATCCTGGCATTTGAAATTGTATTGTGGAGAATGACAATTCATTTTTAAACTGCAAACTTTACTGGATTGCCTTTCCGCTGTGTTGTTTTGCCTTTTCAGAGTGAGTGATACTTGCTTGTTGAAAATGCTTTATTTTACGACTTCTTGTATATTGTTAGGTTGATTTACCACATGGTTTAGCTTTATTGAACACCTTGATTGTTTTTCGACGTTTTTTAAAAGCAACTATGCAGTATTATTTATTGGTGCACATCTAAAGATTGGATAAGACGAGACGCAGGCTGCTGCTTAAATTGCAAAGTAAGGAACCAAGAAACATGGGCTCAAATTCCAGCTTACTCACTTCACCAAAGTATGTAACCCTAAGCACACAACTTTGCATAATTATTTTTATAAAATTGTGGTCACCTATATTTGATTTTCTTAAATGTGCATTATAGAAAAATAATCACTCATTTACAGTTTATTAGACAAGTATTGCTCGCAATATATTAATATTGCCCGTTTATACATATCATACAAAAGGCTGAATTGTCTCAGTTCACTCATGAAACATCACACGCTATGGATAGATAAGCGGATTCAATTACACTACAATGTTTGGTCTGTGGGAGAGGTCTTAAGGGTCTCATGAAGGCATGTTTGTAGAAGAATAAAAGGGTGTGAACATGGCTACGGGTGTTAGAACGGCCCCATAAAGGACCTGTGGATATTCACAGTTCACTCCCTTTAAAAATCTGGTAGCCCACAAATATTTCTAAGTTAGGTTTGTATTTCCGTTTGTGGATGCGAAAGAAGTTCGGAGTATGCAAGGTGCTCTCTGAAGTAGACGCCTGGATCTGTGCACACATTGGTCTGGTATGTTAATAGACTAAAGTATTTGCCTTTTATCACCAGTGCACGCTCTTCTTGCATGCCACATGACCATAACATTGTGCAACATTATACTGGTGACCTGCACGGCAAGCTCACGGGTTAGGTGCTGGGCTCAAACATGGCTACATTTTGACTCAGCCTTTCATCCTTCCGATGTTGCTACATGGAGTAATGTTAAACTGAGTAATACCAGCAATGTGTACACTAGTTACAAGTGCAAAGAATCTAGCATGAAGCAAGCACTGTATACAAAAATAAAACACGATAAGAGTATTTATTATCGGAATAAAATAGTGCAGTAAAACAGTTGAGGTGTTTATTCGGTACTCAGTGAAAACTTGACCGAAAACTAAAAAGATCGATTTAAGGGCTGACAGGTGAGTGGCTGTGTGGCTGCGTGAGGGGTTGCGTGTACAGATGTGTGTGGACTTGGCATGTGTTGTGCTTGGAAGGGCGGTTGTGGCTGGGGAAAGGGGGGATGGGGTTGTGAACCCCCGATTTACATAACTACTGAGGGGGAGAGGGTGGGGAGGGGATCCCCTTTGGATGCGGAGGGAAGGGGCATGAGCATGTCATATTGCCGTATTTTAAAGCCAAAACAAAAAAGGGCAAAAGAAATTCGTCTTTTTTTGTGTTCGGTCTTTAAAATGCGGTAATATCACATAGAACCGTTTGTTCTGCATCCATCATAGCTATGGGTACTTCTCACTTTGTAACTTTACCAGTAGTTTCAACAATAACATGTTACCCTCTACATATCAGATGTTTTTTCGACTGGCTATTCAAATGAGGACATAAGGGGGCTCACAAAGTCTGCTCTCTGTCTCTTGACGCCCAAAGTCAAGCTTTCCAATTCTGCGATTTTCTGAATCCCTGATGACACATTGGAGCTCATTTTGCTTAATAACGCAATTTGACAGCAGGAAGCCATTACATTTACACTGTAAAGTAAGCGCCTTCCCGCTGCCAAATTCTCATCCTTTGCACTGCGGGGTGCAATGCAAATGTGAAGGGCAAAAGGCGGCGTACACGAGTGCACGCTGCCTGTTGCCCTTCACGTTTGCACTCCGCAGTGCAAAGTGACTGAACGCTGCCTGGCATGCTGGCATAACAGTCAATGTTTACTTTTGTTTATAATCACCGGTTGCCATGCTTGCCACTCACAAATGAAATTAAACCCTCTGCTACATGCTCTCATATCGGAAAGGGTTTAATTTCAACTGGCAACACTGCTTACCATGCACTCATGGTAAGCCGTGTTCCAAATTTAAATGAAATCCTCCCCAACATGCAAGCATGTCAGGGAGGTTTTTATTTCAATTGTACATACAAACGTATACAATGGATCCCTATGTGGTCCGCCTGCTATATGCTTGTGCATCAAGCAGGCGGACCCCAGAGGGATCTCCAGCATTTGTGCTGGCATGTACATCCATCCCGCCACAGATGCTGGAGCATTTGTATGGTGGAAAGGAAGGAGGTGGCGGAAAAGCAAGTTGTGTTCCGCCCCTCCTCTGCGCCGTACAAATGAATGAAAATGTAGCGTGCCATTATTGAATGTCATCAAAGCCATACTGAAGCCTTTTACGCCTTTCAATCACGTTATGCCACTGACAAACATGAGCCCCATTTCATTTTCCATCATACCACTTCTTTGTAAAATGTGGACTAGATCGAGACAGACATATGTTGATACCCACAGATAACAGGTGATTCATCAAATGATTTCTTATAAAATGTTTTTGAATTCTCTACCCTTTTCCCTGTATATACATTTATACAGTGGGCCTGGTTCACAAATTGTATGAGTAGATTGCTCTTATTATAATGTGGGGTACATTTGCACACTTAGCAGAATTCCCCTCCATCACCAATCTGCATGCCAGCAGTTACCAGCAAAATGGCTACGCTGACACTATTGAGCACTATCGCCTTGCCTTAAAAACTGCATTTTGCAGTCACCAAAATAATGGCTGTGCTGTCTTTGCCAAGCACATATGGCGCAAGATGGAACCAGTAACACAAGAAGAAAGGCTGCCAGTGTGTTTCCTGATGTGCACCAAAGAGAGTTCAAAAGCAGCGCTGCTTGGCTGCTAGCTCCAAAATTTCCCATGAAAAAGGAAATATTTTGCATTAAATTGATGGAGCCTGATGCCCTTTTTCATCTGTTCAACAATACACAGTCCTGATCCAGTGAGACCTAGCTATGCCCAGCCATATTTAGGTTGTGTTCTGGCAAAAGATAGCATTTCTCACTGAATCACAGGCAGTGGCAGGCAAAATCTGTGAAATCACAAACAACTTTACTCCCAGCCGTAAGGAAAAAACGCCTAACTTTTTGCTACATTTCCCAGATAAACTCTTCAAAAGAAACGCTATATCTCTGTACATACGTCAGTTTCAAGGGATCTTTATTTGGACAGATGCTTGTGCATTAGAAACATGACTGGGGCTTTGGAAAGATTCAGAAAATGTATGTAAGAAGGCTGCATTTGAAAGTGAGATCCCAGCAGAATTAACATTGTGTAAAAATGGTTGCCTTTTGCAAACAAAGAAAATGCTGTTTGAAAGTAAAATGTGGAGTTAAGGCCCTGTCCTTGCATGGAAATGTGAGGTTGGTTTTGTTTGAAATCTAATATGTTTTATTACAACAGCCTTGCTTTTTGGCACAGTAAAAATAAAAAATAAAATAAAAAATAAATGCCTTTGCTGTACTGGCAAACCAGCAAAACAGGTTTTCCTGCTTGGCTTCAAAGTACATTTGTGTGCTGGTAACAGGATTTGCCTTCCCCCAAGGGGCCAGCCCCTTGGAAACTATGAATGGACCAAGAGGGAGAATCTCACATGCTCGTCAGACATTGCGTCTGGGCTGGAGCCTGTTACAATAGAGTTCCAGGACACTTAGGTGTGAAATTCCAAATAACACCTCCCCTTAACTTCAACTGGGGTGCTTCAAAGCCAACTCCAGAGCAGCCTTGGGCGTTATTCCCTTATTTGGGAGACAATGCTGTCCATCTGGCTCAAAAGACTATTTTTATTAATAAACTTTAAGGCTTATCTCTGCAACCGGACCACACCGGAATGTAAAAGTTTTAAAGTTTAAATGCAATTTTTGTGGCTTTAAATTAAGTTTTGGTAGCCTTCACTAGCATGTCGGGGACGGAAATGATGCAAAATTGTATATTCTGAGGAAAGTGTATATGGTGCCACTTTGGAATTCAATACTAACAAGCCTTATGATAATATGTACACATGTATAAAGTTATAGAATTGTAGGTAAAATATTTCTCACTGAAAATGGCGAATAATTATTAGGACGACGAAACAAAGTCCTACAAACCTGGGAGTTGGAGTATTATTTTCTGTGTGGAATATGCAATTTGCCTGTATGATTTGTGAAAGCACCACAACTGTAAAAAGGTGCAATTTATGTCAGAACTGATTTTTAGCAAAACTGACTGGGGGGTGACTTTATACCTCATAAAAACACACCCCATAAAACTCAGTCTCCTCCTTCAGTTCAATGTGCCCCTAAGGAGGAGGCGACATAACATAGGCTGACCTATCCGATTCTTAGGGATAGGTGTAGCTTTGTTCTGCCGAACAATAAATCCTGTGATGGCACCCGCCTTATAAAAGGTAGAAGCTCAGAGAGACAGAGGACACTCTCTTGAATTTTCCAGTACCTGCGTATCCAGACATTTTAGATCCATCCTGCAAGACTCCAGATTCTACTGTCAGGCCAGAGCATAGCTGACCCTATCCAGGCAGGACCACCCTGCAGAACTAAACCCCATAACAAAATCCCAGTAACTCAGGGAGAAAGGGGGGAAAGCTTTTTGAGAGTATCCTGTGACCAGACCGGCTTTTTGCCCCACTACCTACATGCAGCTGTGCACGTTAGTGGCCATGTAGTTATGGTTAAGTTGCAGTTTCCATAGGAAGAGCACTTTTTAGGCGGCTTATAACTTCGCTCTCCCTGGACGAATCCTCACCAAACTTTGCAAAAAAAGTATTTGGGTCACTCTGAATCTTTTTGCAAAGGTTGGTGAGGATTCGTCCAGGGGGGGGCAAAGTTATAGGGGGCTCCCAAAACTTTTTTTTTTCTCATAGACATAATGGGAAAAAACTTTGCTCACGCCTACAGCACAAACCGCTGACGGATTTACACCAAATGTACGGCAGGAGCGGCGGCTTGGTCCCGAAAGCGTGCTTTGCTTTATTTGGTGTAAATCCATCCAGTCGTTGTTAAGAAAATTACAAAAATGTAAGTGAAAAAAATTAGTGATATCTGTGTTCGCTTCGCGGACACACTTCCCTGTTCGCTCCGCAGACAGGACGGTGATTAGGCAAGGAGCTTGCGTGATGTCCGCGGACAGCTGACGTGCTCTCTCATTGGATGCGGTGAAAGCTTGCAGTGCGTCTGGCTTCAGAGACGCCCGCCATCTTTGTTCCTCGCATGAGAGGCTTTGTATCCAGCCTGCACAGTAAGTCCCCCACCCCCGCTCATGCCCGTGTCTGTCTCCTGTTCCTCCCACCACCCCACTTATGCTCCATGTCTTCCCTTTTCCTCCAGCCCCCCGCTCACGCCATCGGCACATGGTGGCCAGTGGAGGGCCGAGGAGCGGGATCTGCCGCCTACACACGAATGCCGTGTGTCTTTCTCCCTCTCGCCCACCCCCGCTCATGTCCGTGTGTCTTTCTCCCTCCCACCCACCCCCGCTCATGTCGTGTGTCTTTCTCCCTCCGGCCCACCCCCTGCTCATGTCCGTGTGTCTTTCTCCCTCCTGCCCACCCCCCGCTCATGTCGTGTGTCTTTCTCCCTCCCGTCCACCCCCCGCTCATGTCCTTGTGTCTTTCTCCCTCCCACCCCACCACCCGCTCATGCCCCGCTCGTCTCTCCCACCCGCCCACCCCCCACTCATGCCCCGTGTGTCTCTCCCACCCCCCGTGTGTCTCTCCCACCCCCCGCTCATGTCCGTGTGTCTCTCCCCTCCCGCCCACTCCCCGCTCATGTCCGTGTGTCTCTCCCACCCCCCGTGTGTCTCTCCCACCCCCCGCTTATGGCCGTGTGTCTCTCCCCTCCTGCCCACCCCCCGCTCATGTCCGTGTGTCTCTCCCCTCCCGCCCACCCCCCGCTCATGTCCGTGTGTCTCTCCCCACCCGCCGCCCACCCCCCGATCATGCCCCATGCGTCTCTCCCCACCCGCCGCCCACCCCCCGCTCATGCCACGTGTGTCTCTCCTCCTCCCGCCCAACCCCCACTCATGCCCCGTGTGTCTCTCCCCCTCCCGCCCACCCCCCGCTCATGCCCCGTGTGTCCCTCTCCCCTTCCCCCCACCGCCCGCTCATGCCCCGTGTGTCTCTCTCCCCTTCCCCCCACCGCCCGCTCATGCCCCGTGTGTCTCTCCCCCTCCCGCCCACCCGCCGCTCATGCCCCGTGTGTCTCTCCCCCTCCCGCCCACCCCCCGCTCATGCCCCGTGTGTCTCTCCCTCCCCCCACCCCGCTCATGTCCCGTGCGCCTCTCTCCCCCCCTCCACCCCCGCTCATGCCCCGTGTGTCTCTTTCCCCTTCCCCCCACCCCCGCTCTTGCCCCATGTCTCTTTCCCCCTCCCGCCCATCCCCGCTCTTGCCCCGTGTCTCTTTCCCCCTCCCGCCCACCCCTGCTCTTGCCCCGTGTGTCTTTCTCCCTCCCACCCACCCCCGCTCTTGCCCCGTGTGTCTCTCTCCCTCCCGCCCACCCCCGCTCCTGTCCGTGTGTCTTTCGCCCTCCCGCCCACCCCCCGCTCATGTCGTGTGTCTTTCTCCCTCCCGCTCACCCCCCGCTCATGTCCGTGTGTCTTTCTCCCTCCCGCCCACCCCCCGCTCATGTCCGTGTGTCTTTCTCCCTCCCGTCCAGCCCCCGCTCATGTCCGTGTGTCTTTCTCCCTCCCACCCACCCCCCCGCTCATGCCCCGCTCGTCTCTCCCACCCGCCCACCCCCGTGTGTCTCTCCCACCCGCCGTGTGTCTCTCCCACCCCCCGCTCATGCCTGTGTGTCTCTCCCCTCCCGCCCACTCCCCGCTCATGTCCGTGTGTCTCTCCCACCCCCCGTGTGTCTCTCCCACCCCCCGCTCATGGCCATGTGTCTCTCCCCTCCTGCCCACCCCCCGCTCATGTCTGTGTGTCTCGTCCCTTCCATCCACCCCCAGCTCTTGCCCCGTGTGTCTCTCCCCACCCGCCGCCCACCCCCCGCTCATGCCTCGTGTGTCTCTCCTCCTCCCGCCCACCCCCCGCTCATCCCCCATGTGTCTCTCTCCCCTTCCCCCCACCCCAGCTCATGCCCCGTGTGTCTCTCTCCCCCTCCCGCCCACCCACCGCTCATGCCCCGTGTGACTCTCCCCCACCCGCCCACCCCCCCGCTCATGCCCCGTGTGGCTCTCCCCCCCCACCCTGCTCATGTCCCGTGTGTCTCTCTCCCTCCCTCTCCACCCCCGCTCATGCCCCGTGTGTCTCTCTCCCCTTCCCCCCACCCCCGATCTTGCCCCGTGTGTCTTTCTCCCTCCCACCCACCCCCGCTCTTGCCCCGTGTGTCTCTCTCCCTCCCGCCCACCCCCCGCTCATGTCGTGTGTCTTTCTCCCTCCCGTCCACCCCCCGCTCATGTCCGTGTGTCTTTCTCCCTCCCGTCCACCCCCCGCTCATGCCCCGTGTGTCTCTCCCTCCCCCCACCCCGCTCATGTCCCGTGCGCCTCTCTCCCCCCTCCACCCCCGCTCATGCCCCGTGTGTCTCTTTCCCCTTCCCCCCACCCCCGCTCTTGCCCCATGTCTCTTTCCCCCTCCCGCCCATCCCCGCTCTTGCCCCGTGTCTCTTTCCCCCTCCCGCCCACCCCTGCTCTTGCCCCGTGTGTCTTTCTCCCTCCCACCCACCCCCGCTCTTGCCCCGTGTGTCTCTCTCCCTCCCGCCCACCCCCGCTCATGTCCGTGTGTCTTTCGCCCTCCCGCCCACCCCCCGCTCATGTCGTGTGTCTTTCTCCCTCCCGCCCACCCCCCGCTCATGTCCGTGTGTCTTTCTCCCTCCCGCCCACCCCCCGCTCATGTCGTGTGTCTTTCTCCCTCCCGTCCTGCCCCCGCTCATGTCCGTGTGTCTTTCTCCCTCCCACCCACCCCCCCGCTCATGCCCCGCTCGTCTCTCCCACCCGCCCACCCCCGTGTGTCTCTCCCACCCGCCGTGTGTCTCTCCCACCCCCCGCTCATGCCTGTGTGTCTCTCCCCTCCCGCCCACTCCCCGCTCATGTCCGTGTGTCTCTCCCGCCCCCCGTGTGTCTCTCCCACCCCCCGCTCATGGCCATGTGTCTCTCCCCTCCTGCCCACCCCCCGCTCATGTCTGTGTGTCTCGTCCCTTCCATCCACCCCCAGCTCTTGCCCCGTGTGTCTCTCCCCACCCGCCGCCCACCCCCCGCTCATGCCTCGTGTGTCTCTCCTCCTCCCGCCCACCCCCCGCTCATCCCCCATGTGTCTCTCTCCCCTTCCCCCCACCCCAGCTCATGCCCCGTGTGTCTCTCTCCCCCTCCCGCCCACCCACCGCTCATGCCCCGTGTGACTCTCCCCCACCCGCCCACCCCCCGCTCATGCCCCGTGTGGCTCTCCCCCCCCACCCTGCTCATGTCCCGTGTGTCTCTCTCCCTCCCTCTCCACCCCCGCTCATGCCCCGTGTGTCTCTCTCCCCTTCCCCCCACCCCCGATCTTGCCCCGTGTGTCTTTCTCCCTCCCACCCACCCCCGCTCTTGCCCCGTGTGTCTCTCTCCCTCCCGCCCACCCCCGCTCATGCCCGGGTGTCTTTCGCCCTCCCGCCCACCCCCCGCTCATGTCCGTGTGTCTTTCTCCCTCCCGCCCACCCCCCGCTCATGTCGTGTGTCTTTCTCCCTCCCGTCCACCCCCCACTCATGTCCGTGTGTCTTTCTCCCTCCCGTCCACCCCCCGCTCATGTCCGTGTGTCTTTCTCCCTCCCACCCACCCCCCCACTCATGCCCCGCTCGTGCCCCGCTTGTCTCTCCCACCCGCCCACCCCCCGCTCATGCCCCGTGTGTCTCTCCCACCCCCCGTGTGTCTCACCCACCCCCCGCTCATGGCCGTGTGTCTCTCCCCTCCTGCCCACCCCCCGCTCATGTCCGTGTGTCTCTCCCCTCCTGCCCACCCCCGTTCATGTCCGTGTGTCTCTCCCCACCCGCTGCCCACCCCCAGCTCATGCCCCGTGTGTCTCTCCTCCTCCTGCCCACCCCCGCTCATGCGCCGTGTGTCTCTCCCCCTCCCACCCACCCCCCGCTCATGCCCCGTGTGTCTCTCTCCCCTTCCCCCCACCCCCCGCTCATGCCCCATGTGTCTCTCTCCCCTTCCCCCCACCCCCCGCTCATGCCCCGTGTGTCTCTCCCCCTCCCGCCCACCCCCCACTCATGCCCTGTGTGTCTCTCCTTCCCCCCACCCCTGTTCATGCCCCGTGTGTCTCTCTCCCTCCCCTCCACCCCCGCTCATGCCCCATGTGTCTCTCTCCCTCCCCTCCACCCCCGCGCATGCCCCGTGTGTCTCTCTCCCCTTCCCCCCACCCCCGCTCTTGCCCCGTGTGTCTTTCCCCCTCCCGCCAACCCCCGCTCTTGCCCCGTGTCTCTTTCCCCCTAACGCCCACCCCCGCCTCTTGCCCCATGTCTCTTTCCCCTCCCGCCCACCCCCACTCTTGCCCGTGTGTCTTTCTCCCTCCCGCCCACCCCCGCTCATGCCACGTGTGTCTCTCTACCTCCCCCTCCACCCCCGCTCATGCCCCGTGTGTCTCTCTCCCTCGCCTCCACCCCCGCTCATGCCCCGTGTGTCTTTCCCCTTTCCCCCTCCCCCCAACCCCGTTCTTGCCCCGTGTGTCTCTCCCCCTCCCACCCACCACTGCACATGCCCCGTGTGTCTCTCTCCCTCCCGCCCACCCCACGCTCATGTCCCGTGTGTCTCTCCCCTCCCGCTCATGCCCAGTGTGTCTCTCTCCCTCTCCCCTCCCCCGCACCCCCCGCTCATGCCCCGTGTGTCTCTCTCCCCTTCCCCCCACCCCCGCTCACGCCCCGTGTGTCTCTCTCCCCCCCTCACTCCCCTCTCATGCCCCGTGTGTCTCTCTCCCTCCCCCACCCCCCGCTCATGCCCCGTGTGTCTCTCTCCCTCCCCCCACCCCCGCTCATGCCCCGTGTGTCTCTCTCCCCTTCCCCCCACCCCCCGCTCATGCCCCGTATCTGTCATGTGCCGTGTCTGTCTTCTGTTGCCCCCACGCCCCCCGCTCATGCCCCGTGCCCTGTGTCTGTCTCCTGTTCTCCCCACCCCCCGCTCATGCCCCGTGTCTGTGTCCTGTTCCCCCCACCCTCCGCTCATGCCCCGTGTCTATCTCCTGTTGCCCCCACGCCCCCGCTCATGCCCCATGTCTGTCTCCTGTTCCCCCCACCCACTCATGCCCCATGTCTGTCTCCTGTTCCCCCACCCACTCATGCCGTGTCTCTCTCTTGTTGCCCCCCACTCCACCGCTCATGCCCCGTGTCTGTCTCCTGTTCTCCCCACCCCCCGCTCATGCCCCGTGTCTGTTAATCCCCCACCCCCCGCTCATGCCCCGTGTCTGTCTCCTGTTCCCCACACCCTTCGCTCATGCCCCGTGTCTCTCCTGTTCCCCCCACCCCCCGCTCATGCCCCGTGTCTCTCCTGTTGTTCCCCCACCCCCCCGCTCATGCCCCGTGTCTGTCTCCTGTTCCCCCCACCCTTCGCTCATGCCCCGTGTCTCTCCTGTTCCCCCCACCCCCCGCTCATGCCCCATGTCTCTCCTGTTGCCCCCCACCCCCCGCTCATGCCCCGTGTCTGTCTCCTGTTCCCCCCCACCCCCTGCTCATGCCCCGTGTCTGTCACCTGTTCCCCCCACCCCCGCTCATGCCCCATGTCTCCCTCGTGTTCCTCCCCACCCCCGCTCATACCCTGTGTCTCCCTCATGTTCCTCCCCACCCGCTGCTCATGCCCCGTGTCTCTCTCGTGTTCCCCCCACCACCTCTCAAGCCCCGTGTTTCCTTCCTTTTCCCCCCGCCCCCTGCTCATGCCCCGTTTGTACCCTGTTCCCTCTCACCCCCCGCTCATGCCCATGTGTCTCCCCTGTTCCCCCCACCCCCCGCTCATGCCCTGTTGTGTTCTTTACACACCCGCCTTCCCTTTCCATGGTGGCCATCTTGGTAAAAGATTTTCCTTCCTACACCGGGATGCCACAGGCGTCCCGGTGTAGGAAGGAAAATCTTTTTGTTTTTTTTACCACCCGGCGGTCCCACTTTGAGGACATAAGATGTTAGTGGTCTTCATCTATTGAAAAGGATGTTATGGTGACGTTGCACTAATAAAAACCTTTAAAATTTAGTAAAAAAAAAATGTTACAGGTACGTTATGGTAAGTTGCACTAATAAAAACCTATGAAATTCAATGAAAAAACTCTGTTAAAGGGACGTTATGGTTAAGTTGCACTACTAAAAACCTATGAAATTCAGTGAAAAAACTTTGTCAAAGGGACGTTATGGTTCCAAGTAAAACCGAAAAACCCTTGAAATTCGCCAGTTATGGTAAGCTAAGCAACCATAACTCGCGCCACCACCGTGCACTGCTAAGACTAACACCCAGGACATCAAAGATGACATCACAAATGTCATTGATGACATCACTGATGACATCACATGTCTGGCTCACTCTTTTTTCTTTTGCTGACATATCTAGGCCACATAGTTTTCTTCAGTAACAGTCAGAAACTAAAAATGTTATTTTATTTGTAGACGTATCCTTCAAGTAGGTTCTTACAGTAATTCCCTTAGAGTCCAGTCACATCATATGAAACATATACATACGGGAAGACACAAGCTTGAAAGACAGCAATCCTTTTTGTGCATAAAGATAATCAATAGACTTATGAGCACTTTCTGATAGTTCTGGTTTTTTTTTATGGCTGTACTTTCCCTGTGGGTCCAATCACATCAAGTGATACATATACATAGGGTAAATAGCAGCTTTGAAACAGAGCAATCATTTATTTGCATGTAAATAATCAGTTAAGTTATGAATTGTTTCTGCTACTACTTGTGCTTTTTTGCAAACTTCACTTTCCCTGTATATACCCATATTGGTATGTGTTCTTGTGTCTTTGTGTTTTGTCTATAGTAATACAATTATGTAATACATGTGTTTTATTAGCTACGTATTACATATTTCACAGTACACAAAAATCTATTAAGAAAACAATTATCATTTCATTATTCAACATATTAACATTACGAATATTATACCTTCATCTTGTACGCTGCACACAATGTTATGTTTCTGTATGAGTAGCTTAGTATACTAGATAGAACCCCATAATAGAAGCTATTTATATTAATGCATCGTTCAATGCACTAATTAGGGTATGATATTTATTGCAATGATCCTTGACACTTGTTTCGCAACATTATAATAAGAATCCCTTGTACACATATTTCATGAAAAGTACATACACATGTGATGTCATCAGTGATGTCATCAATGACATTTGTGATGTCATCTTTGATGTCCTGGGTGTTAGTCTTAGCAGTGCACAGTGGTGGCGCGAGTTGTGGTTACTTAGCTTACCATAACTGGCGAATTTCAAGGGTTTTTTTCACTGAATTTCATAGGTTTTTAGTAGCGCAACTTAACCATAACATCCCTTTAACAAAGTTTTTTCACTGAATATATATATATATATATATATATATATTACATGGACGCGTTTGGGTCCATGTAGTTATGGTTAAGTTGGGGTTTCCATAGGAAGAGCATTTTTTGGGTGGCTTATAACTTCGCTCCCTCTGGATGAATCCTCACCAAACGTTGCAAAAAAGTATATGCCCCACTCTGAATTTTTCTGCACAGTTTGGAGAGGTTTGGTCCAGGGGGGGTGCAAAGTTATAGGGGGGTCCCAAAACTTTTGTTTTTTCCCATAGACATAATGGGAACAAATTTTGCGCACGCCTACAGCCCAAACCGCTGGACGGATTTACATCAAATTTGCGGCAGGAGCAGGGGCTTGGTCCCGAAAGCTTTTGCAAATTTGGTGTAAATCCGTCCAGTAGTTTTTTTTAAAATGACCAAAATGTAAGGCAAAAAAATTTGTGATATCTCCGTTGCTTCGCGGACAGACTTCCGGGTTCGCTCAGCGGACAGTGCCCTGATTGGCCAAGTGGCATGCGCGATGTCCGCGGACATCTGACGTGTTCGCTGATTGGACGGCGTGGAGCACGTCAGATTTTTGGTGGCGCCCGACATCTTGCATTCGCGGATGACCGCGGACAGCGAGGTGAAACTTGGTTTAAAAATTGTATTTAGTGGAGTGTGTTGGTGTGTAAGAGTGTTTGGGGTGGGTGGGGGAGTATGAGATAGGTGCAATGTTTTATTTTTTTTATGTGCTAGACACTTTTGTTGTGTTCGATTTGTCTGCGGACAACACGGCTGTTCTGAAATGTTCGTAAATAAGCAGAATGTATTCGGTGTCAAGTTGAAAGTGTTCTAAGAAGACTCGTGGGGTCCTGGAATGTTTGCAGGGGGTGTCCTGAAGACGTTGTCTGTATTGTTCATTGTCAAGCTGAAAGTGTTCTAAGAACACTCGCGGTGTCCTGAAATGTTCGTACATAAAGAAAATGGGGGTGTCCTGAGGACGCTGTCCGTATCGTCCTCTGGCAAGTTCAATGTGTTCTAGGAACTTCCTTGTGTCCGCGGACATTAAAATGGTTGCAATGCTTGAATCTATGGGTGTGATATGCTGCGGTGGTTGTGGCCAGGGTATAGAATGTTGGGTGCATGGCCATTTGGCCATGCACCCAAGACTCTATACCCTGGCCACAACCACCGCAGCATATCACACTCA
Source organism: Ambystoma mexicanum (assembly GCF_040938575.1). Lineage (NCBI taxonomy): Eukaryota > Metazoa > Chordata > Amphibia > Caudata > Ambystomatidae > Ambystoma > Ambystoma mexicanum. Next base: position 408,701,083 of record NC_090923.1, on the reverse strand, counting down.
TATGCCATGCACCCAAGAGTCTATGCTCTGGCCACAAGCAGCGCAGCATATCACACTCATAGTGGCTTATAACTTTGGGTCAAAAACAAATTTTTAAGGAACATTGTTATAAGCCAGTATGGGTTTGATATGCTGTGAAGGTTGTTTTTATCATGTTATACTTACTATTTGGTTTAGTAATGGGAGTCCATGTTTATCTTGTTCATTTCTGTGATAAAAGAAAATAGCATGTTAGTATTAGTATTTTATAAAGACTTATTACATTGTACAATAAACATTTTCTTCATTTCTTTTACCCTCATATTTAGTAGATGACAAACCAGAGTACTGTGCAATTTGCTCAGTTTCTGTGTTTGTTGCTAAACTCATTGGGTCTGTGGGAGAAATAAAATCCATGTTGGATTAAAAAAACCTTTTAGTGTTATGCTACAGTTTATTTGTTTGTTTGTTTCAGTGTTTACTTGTTGTTTCTGGCTAATGCTTTATACATTGGATTGTTCCAGTTTTTGGGAGCAGTAAGATATTAGGTATTTGTTTGGATATTGTACAATTTTGGAGCAGTTAGATACCAGTAGGTGTATTCTAACTGTTTATTTTTTTTATATAATTTCGTGGTATTGATTTATCTGTTTGGATATTTCTAAATTTTGGGACAGTTAGATACCAATTGGCGTATTCTAACTGTCTGTTCTTTTCTCTATTTGAGTGGTATTAATTTATCTGATTAGTTGTTGTAGCATCTTTGGGCAGTTAGATAGCTTTTGGAATATTGCGACAGTTTATATTTTTTTACTACAAGTGTACTTAAGGTTTAAGTACAGTTTAGTTATCAAAGTTTGGTTTTAATAACATTAAATAACCGTTTGTAAGATTTGCTGGTAATCTCTGCTTTAGAGTAATGGTACTATCATTACATTCAAACCATCCACATTTCTTTTTTATATATGCAGTGTAGTGCCCTGAATTGGTTATGGCTCCTGCGTGGTAGATTATACCTATTGTTGTGAAGGTTTTCCTACCAAGTGATATTTGGCCATGTGTGAATCCAGTCAGCTTGCAGTTGTTTTTGGTACCATCTGCATTGTAACGTAGAAGCATTAGTATTACGTATTTACTATGTGTTTGTATTACTAACGTGGAGCGATTATCTGAATTGCAGGTCGAACATAATCTACCATGGTTTGCATTTTGTACAAGTTGCTGAAATGGAACAGATTCACAATTAGGTATTGATATATACACAAAGTGTTCATTGGGGATTTGTTCTTGTGTCACATTGTTGCAGAGAGTGCATGTATGTTTCCACATGTATAAAATCTGTAAGATTTCATTTATAGGTATGTTTTTGTTTTCCAGTACTAATAGTAAGTACATTAGAAATTCTTGTGGATCTTCCTGTAAATTTAAAGTGAATTTCACCATTCCAGCACAGTAGTCCAATTGTTGTCTTATTCCATAAACACTATACGTGTTGTCAGGATTGTTGGCTGCATTTCTGTGAAGTACTAACATTTGCAAACACAATGGTACTGTGTAAGTAAATGTTCTCAACAATTGGTGGTAATTGAAATAGAATATTAATTGCTACATTTGCGTAGCAACTTACACCAACTATATTTGAGAGTTTAAATAGACCAGGTAGTTCTGTATGTGACTGCTTTTTTTGGAGTTTGTCTTCCTTCTTTGAAGAAGTACCTGGTTTACTTTCCCTAATTGATTAATTTTTGCTTGTGGCACTTGATGAAGTATTACTTTCTTTACTCTCTTTGGAGGATTTGCAGTGACATCCTGTTGCTTTTCTGTTGGATTTATTTTTCTTTTATAATGTTTTACTTTTTGTGGAACAGAATATGTGTTTAGATGGGGAGTGTATAGTGAACGAAGTCTATTGTATTCTAAAATGCAAGGAATATCAGAGTTTATTTTACTTTCATCAAAGTTGATTAGGAATAGACCGTCAAGTGTACGTAAGTGTGATAGTGCTATGTAGCTCATGCCTTGTTTAAAGACTATGTTACCAATCTCTATCATTGCTTTGTCTAGGGTAAGACCTTGTGATTGATGAATGGTGACTGCATATGCAAGAGTTAGAGAAAATTGTTCTCTGCGTACATACATGTCTTTGAAGAGAAGGAACCGAGCTGTTGAGCGTCCTATTCTTTTTACTTCTGAAAGTTTGTCTAAGAGAATATTGACAAACTGAATTGTGTTGTCATGTGGGTATGTTTGAAAGCCAACAACTGTACCCAGTGCTCCATTAACTAGTCCTTGGTCCACGTCAAGGTTACGTTTCAGCATTACTCTGCAATTTAAGGATAATTTTAATATCTTTTCCAAGCCTGCTGTGTTTGAGATTGATTTTTCTAACCTCTTTAGTCTTGTTGTGGCTTGGTCACACATGGATAGTGTCATTCCATGTACATCTAGTTTGTCTGTGGTGCTAATTTCCATTATTGGTTGCATTTCTTTACTTAACATTATTTCATTGAATTTGAAACAGCTTGCAAGAGTTGGCATTAAGGCCATACAATTGACATTTATGTGGGCTAATTGTTCCATAACATCTGTAGCACATGCATTATCACCATAAAGTGCATGAATGTGCCGGGTTTTCAATATTGCTTCTGCTTCTTTAGAAAGTATACCAACTCTGATACTTTTTAAGATGTTGGCATAAGTGAGATCTGCAGATTGGCGCATGTTTTCTGTTAATTCTCTGTATTGGAAATGTTGCCAAAGGTTGACATTTCCTATGCTGCCAACAGTTTTACGGCAGAGTTTGTGTCTTACTGTTTTAAAAATAGGCTCACCTTTTACTGGTGTCAATTGAAGAAGATCTCCGAAAACAATAATGTGTTTTCCTGCAAAGAGCTCTTCATAGTTTGTTTTGAGTACTTCTTGTAATCTGAGGTGAATCAAAGCCAACATTAGGTTGGACACCATGCTCACCTCATCTATTAATAGCATTTTCATTTGTTTCAATACTCTGCGTAGTTCCATTGCAGCTTCTGCAGAAAGTTTGTAATAATCTAATTTGTTTTGGTGTTCTACTGGCAGGAGTAGTGATGGGTGTAAAGTGACACCACCTATGTTGTAAGCAGCTAAACCTGTGGGGGCAGTGACAACAGCTGACAGTTTGTCGTTTGTCAATTGTTGATGGAACTTACTGATGATTTTGATTAGGAATGTTTTGCCAGAACCAGCTTCACCACTGACATACAATAGTGTAGGTTTGTAATTTTGACAGGTGCATTCTTTGTTTTCATGTTGAACACCAGGTGCAATTTCTTTTGTTACTTCTTGAAAAATGCTACGTTGCTCATTGTTTAGCTTTGATTGTAGTATAGTTAAGTCTTCTTTATCTTCATACTGACACATGGTGTTTTCTACTTCTATCATAGCTAATTCTGCCTCATTTGTTATTAGTGGGTCTCCCAGTGGTTCTTGGCTTCCTGTGACAGACGATTGACTACTGTCAGGAGTGTCCTTATCTAGTTGGGCCTGGAGTTCTTCTTCGTGTTGCTGTTCATTGTGCACGATTGTTTTGTACTGTGCAAAGTTTACATCAGTTATACTGCTTTCATTTGCTTTGAAAGCGTCTTCATATGAGTCATAGTTATCCCTCCCTCCCGTCCACCCCCCGCTCATGTCCGTGTGTCTTTCTCCCTCCCGTCCACCCCCCGCTCATGTCCGTGTGTCTTTCTCCCTCCCACCCACCCCCCGCTCATGCCCCGTGTGTCTCTCCGACCCCCCGTGTGTCTCTCCCACCCCCCGCTCATGGCCGTGTGTTCTCCCCCCTCCTACCCACCCCCCGCTCATGGCCGTGTGTTCTCCCCCCTCCTACCCACCCCCCGCTCATGTCCGTGTGTCTCTCCCCTCCCGCCCACTCCCCGCTCATGTCCCTGTGTCTCTCCCACCCCGTGTGTCTCTCCCACCCCCCGCTCATGGCCGTGTGTCTCCCCCTCCTGCCCACCCCCGCTCATGTCCGTGTGTCTCTCCCCTCCCGCCCACTCCCCGCTCATGTCCGTGTGTCTCTCCCACCCCCGTGTGTCTCTCCCACCCCCCGCTCATGGGCGTGTGTCTCCCCCCTACTGCCCACCCCCCGCTCATGCCCTGTGTGTCTCTCACCCCTTCCCCCCACCCCCCGCTCATGCCCCGTGTGTCTCTCTCCCCTTCCCCCACCGCCCGCTCATGCCCCCTGTGTCTCTCCCCCTCCCGCCCACCCGCTGCTCATGCCCCGTGTGTCTCTCCCCCTCCCGCCCTCCCCCGCTCATGCCCCGTGTGTCTCTCCCTCCCCCCACCCCGCTCATGTCCCGTGTGTCTCTCTCCCTCCCCCTTCACCCCCGCTCATGCCCCGTGTGTCTCTCTCCCTTTCCCCCACCCCCGCTCTTGCCCCGTGTCTCTTCCCCCTCCCGCCCATCCCCGCTCTTGCCCCGTGTCTCTTTCCTCCTCCCGCCTACCCCCGCTCTTGCCCCGTGTCTCTTTCACCCTCCCGCCCACCCCCGCTCTTGCCCCGTGTGTCTTTCTCCCTCCCACCAACCCCCGCTCTTGCCCCATGTGTCTCTCTCCCTCCCGCCCACCCCCGCTCATGTCCGTGTGTCTTTCGCCCTCCCGCCCACCCTCGCTCATGTCGTGTGTCTTTCATCCCTCCCGCCCACCCCCCGCTCTTGCCCCGTGTGTCTTTCTCCCTCCTGCCCACCCCCGCTCATGCCACGTGTGTCTCTCTCCCTCCCCCTCCACCCCCGCTCATGCCCCGTGTGTCTCTCTCCCTCGCCTCCACCCCCGCTCATGCCCCGTGTGTCTTTCCCCTTTCCCCTTTCCCCCTCCCCCCAACCCCGCTCTTGCCCCGTGTGTCTCTCCCCCTCCCACCCACCAATGCACATGCCCCGTGTGTCTCTCTCCCTCCCGCCCACCCCACGCTCATGTCCCGTGTGTCTCTCCCCCTCCCGCTCATGCCGTGTGTCTCTCTCCCTCCCCCCTCCCCCCACCCCCCGCTCATGCCCCGTGTGTCTCTCTCCCCTTCCCCCCACCCCCGCTCATGCCCCGTGTGTCTCTCTCCCTCCCCCTCACCCCCCGCTCATGCCCTGTGTGTCTCTCTCCCTCCCGCCCACCCCCGCTCATGCCCCGTGTGTCTCTCTCCCTCCCCCACCCCCCCGCTCATGCCCCGTGTGTCTCTCTCCCTCCACCCACCCCCGCTCATGCCCCGTGTGTCTCTCTCCCCTTCCCCCCACCCCCCGCTCATGCCCCGTATCTGTCATGTGCCGTGTCTGTCTTCTGTTGCCCCCACGCCCCCCGCTCATGCCCCATGCCCTGTGTCTGTCTCCTGTTCTCCCCACCCCCCGCTCATGCCCCGTGTCTGTGTCCTGTTCCCCCCACCCTCCGCTCATGCCCCGTGTCTATCTCCTGTTGCCCCCCACGCCCCCGCTCATGCCCCATGTCTGTCTCCTGTTCCCCCCACCCACTCATGCCCCACGTCTGTCTCCTGTTCCCCCACCCACTCATGCCGTGTCTCTCTCTTGTTGCCCCCCACTCCACCGCTCATGCCCCGTGTCTGTCTCCTGTTCTCCCCACCCCCTGCTCATGCCCCGTGTCTGTCTCCTGTTCCTCCCACCCCCCGCTCATGCCTTGTGTCTGTCTCCTGTTGCCCCCACCCCCCTGCTCATGCCCCGTGTCTGTTCTCCCCACCCCCCGCTCATGCCCCGTGTCTGTCTCCTGTTCCCCCCACCCTTCGCTCATGCCCCGTGTCTCTCCTGTTCCCCCCACCCCCCGCTCATGCCCCGTGTCTCTCCTGTTGTTCCCCCACCCCCCCGCTCATGCCCCGTGTCTGTCTCCTGTTCCCCCACCCTTCGCTCATGCCCCGTGTCTCTCCTGTTCCCTCCACCCCCCGCTCATGCCCCATGTCTCTCCTGTTGCCCCCCACCCCCCGCTCATGCCCCGTGTCTGTCTCCTGTTGCCCCCACCCCCCGCTCATGCTCCGTGTCTGTCTCCTGTTCCCCCCCACCCCCTGCTCATGCCCCGTGTCTATGACCTGTTCCCCCCACCCCCGCTCATGCCCCATGTCTCCCTCGTGTTCCTCCCCACCCCCGCTCATACCCTGTGTCTCCCTCATGTTCCTCCCCACCCGCTGCTCATGTCCCGTGTCTCTCTCGTGTTCCCCCACCACCTCCCTCTCATGCCCCGTGTTTCCTTCCTTTTCCCCCCGCCCCCTGCTCATGCCCCATTTGTACCCTGTTCCCTCTCACCCCCCGCTCATGCCCATGTGTCTCCCCTGTTCCCCCCACCCCCCGCTCATGCCCTGTTGTGTTCTTTACACACCCGCCTTCCCTTTCCATGGTGGCCATCTTGGTAAAAGATTTTCCTTCCTACACCGGGATGCCACAGGCGTCCCGGTGTAGGAAGGAAAATCTTTTTGTTTTTTTTACCACCCGGCGGTCCCACTTTGAGGACATAAGATGTTAGTGGTCTTCATCTATTGAAAAGGATGTTATGGTGACGTTGCACTAATAAAAACCTTTAAAATTTAGTAAAAAAAACATGTTACAGGGACGTTATGGTAAGTTGCACTAATAAAAACCTATGACATTCAGTGAAAAAACTTTGTCAAAGGGACGTTATGGTTCCAAGTAAAACCGAAAAACCCTTGAAATTCGCCAGTTATGGTAAGCTAAGCAACCATAACTCGCGCCACCACCGTGCACTGCTAAGACTAACACCCAGGACATCAAAGATGACATCACAAATGTCATTGATGACATCACTGATGACATCACATGTCTGGCTCACTCTTTTTTCTTTTGCTGACATATCTAGGCCACATGGTTTTCTTCAGTAACAGTCAGAAACTAAAAATGTTATTTTATTTGTAGACGTATCCTTCAAGTAGGTTCTTACAGTAATTCCCTTAGAGTCCAGTCACATCATATGAAACATATACATACGGGAAGACACAAGCTTGAAAGACAGCAATCCTTTTTGTGCATAAAGATAATCAATAGACTTATGAGCACTTTCTGATAGTTCTGTTTTTTTTTATGGCTGTACTTTCCCTGTGGGTCCAATCACATCAAGTGATACATATACATAGGGTAAATAGCAGCTTTGAAACAGAGCAATCATTTATTTGCATGAAAATAATCAGTTAAGTTATGAATTGTTTCTGCTACTACTTGTGCTTTTTTGCAAACTTCACTTTCCCTGTATATACCCATATTGGTATGTGTTCTTGTGTCTTTGTGTTTTGTCTATAGTAATACAATTATGTAATACATGTGTTTTATTAGCTACGTATTACATATTTCACAGTACACAAAAATCTATTAAGAAAACAATTATCATTTCATTATTCAACATATTAACATTACGAATATTATACCTTCATCTTGTACGCTGCACACAATGTTATGTTTCTGTATGAGTAGCTTAGTATACTAGATAGAACCCCATAATAGAAGCTATTTATATTAATGCATCGTTCAATGCACTAATTAGGGTATGATATTTATTGCAATGATCCTTGACACTTGTTTCGCAACATTATAATAAGAATCCCTTGTACACATATTTCATGAAAAGTACATACACATGTGAGGTCATCAGTGATGTCATCAATGACATTTGTGATGTCATCTTTGATGTCCTGGGTGTTAGTCTTAGCAGTGCACAGTGGTGGCGCGAGTTGTGGTTACTTAGCTTACCATAACTGGCGAATTTCAAGGGTTTTTTTCACTGAATTTCATAGGTTTTTAGTAGCGCAACTTAACCATAACATCCCTTTAACAAAGTTTTTTCACTGAATATATATATATATATATATATATATATATATATATTACATGGACGCGTTAGGGTCCATGTAGTTATGGTTAAGTTGGTGTTTCCATAGGAAGAGCATTTTTTGGGTGGCTTATAACTTCGCTCCCTCTGGATGAATCCTCACCAAACGTTGCAAAAAAGTATATGCCCCACTCTGAATTTTTCTGCACAGTTTGGAGAGGTTTGGTCCAGGGGGGGGCAAAGTTATAGGGGGGGTCCCAAAACTTTTGTTTTTTCCCATAGACATAATGGGAACAAATTTTGCGCACGCCTACAGCCCAAACCGCTGGACGGATTTACACCAAATTTGCGGCAGGAGCAGGGGCTTGGTCCCGAAAGCTTTTGCAAATTTGGTGTAAATCCGTCCAGTAGTTTTTTTTAAAATGACCAAAATGTAAGGCAAAAAAATTAGTGATATCTCCGTTGCTTCGCGGACAGACTTCCGGGTTCGCTCAGCGGACAGTGCCCTGATTGGCCAAGTGGCATGCGCGATGTCCGCGGACATCTGACGTGTTCGATGATTGGACGGCGTGGAGCACGTCAGATTTTTGGTGGCGCCCGACATCTTGCATTCGCGGATGACCGCGGACAGCGAGGTGAAACTTGGTTTAAAAATTGTATTTAGTGGAGTGTGTTGGTGTGTAAGAGTGTTTGGGGTGGGTGGGGGAGTATGAGATAGGTGCAATGTTTTATTTTTATTATGTGCTAGACACTTTTGTTGTGTTCGATTTGTCTGCGGACAACACGGCTGTTCTGAAATGTTCGTAAATAAGCAGAATGTATTCGGTGTCAAGTTGAAAGTGTTCTAAGAAGACTCGTGGGGTCCTGGAATGTTCGCAGGGGGTGTCCTGAAGACGTTGTCTGTATTGTTCATTGTCAAGCTGAAAGTGTTCTAAGAACACTCGCGGTGTCCTGAAATGTTCGTACATAAAGAAAATGGGGGTGTCCTGAGGACGCTGTCCGTATCGTCCTCTGGCAAGTTCAATGTGTTCTAGGAACTTCCTTGTGTCCGCGGACATTAAAATGGTTGCAATGCTTGAATCTATGGGTGTGATATGCTGCGGTGGTTGTGGCCAGGGTATAGAATGTTGGGTGCATGGCCATTTGGCCATGCACCCAAGACTCTATACCCTGGCCACAACCACCGCAGCATATCACACTCATATGCCATGCACCCAAGAGTCTATGCTCTGGCCACAAGCAGCGCAGCATATCACACTCATAGTGGCTTATAACTTTGGGTCAAAAACAAATTTATAAGGAACATTGTTATAAGCCAGTATGGGTTTGATATGCTGTGATGGTTGTTTTTATCATGTTATACTTACTATTTGGTTTAGTAATGGGAGTCCATGTTTATCTTGTTCATTTCTGTGATAAAAGAAAATAGCATGTTAGTATTAGTATTTTATAAAGACTTATTACATTGTACAATCAACATTTTCTTCATTTTTTTTACCCTCATATTTAGTAGATGACAAACCAGAGTACTGTGCAATTAGCTCAGTTTCTGTGTTTGTTGCTAAACACATTGGGTCTGTGGGAGAAATAAAATCCATGTTGGATTAAAAAAAACCTTTTAGTGTTATGCTACAGTTTATTTGTTTGTTTGTTTCAGTGTTTACTTGTTGTTTCTGGCTAATGCTTTATACATTGGATTGTTCCAGTTTTTGGGAGCAGTAAGATATTAGGTATTTGTTTGGATATTGTACAATTTTGGAGCAGTTAGATACCAGTAGGTGTATTCTAACTGTTTATTTTTTTTATATAATTTCGTGGTATTGATTTATCTGTTTGGATATTTCTAAATTTTGGGACAGTTAGATACCAATTGGCGTATTCTAACTGTCTGTTCTTTTCTCTACTTGAGTAGTATTAATTTATCTGATTAGTTGTTGTAGCATCTTTGGGCAGTTAGATAGCTTTTGGAATATTGCGACAGTTTATATTTTTTTACTACAAGTGTACTTAAGGTTTAAGTACAGTTTAGTTATCAAAGTTTGGTTTTAATAACATTAAATAACCGTTTGTAAGATTTGCTGGTAATCTCTGCTTTAGAGTAATGGTACTATCATTACATTCAAACCATCCACATTTCTTTTTTATATATGCAGTGTAGTGCCCTGAATTGGTTATGGCTCCTGCGTGGTAGATTATACCTATTGTTGTGAAGGTTTTCCTACCAAGTGATATTTGACCATGTGTGAATCCAGTCAGCTTGCAGTTGTTTTTGGTACCATCTGCATTGTAACGTAGAAGCATTAGTATTACGTATTTACTATGTGTTTGTATTACTAACGTGGAGCGATTATCTGAATTGCAGGTTGAACATAATCTACCATGGTTTGCATTTTGTACAAATTGCTGAAATGGAACAGATTCACAATTAGGTATTGATATATACACAAAGTGTTCATTGGGGATTTGTTCTTGTGTCACATTGTTGCAGAGAGTGCATGTATGTTTCCACATGTATAAAATCTGGAAGATTTCATTTATAGGTATGTTTTTGTTTTCCAGTACTAATAGTAAGTACATTAGAAATTCTTGTGGATCTTCCTGTAAATTTAAAGTGAATTTCACCATTCCAGCACAGTAGTCCAATTGTTGTCTTATTCCATAAACACTATACGTGTTGTCAGGATTGTTGGCTGCATTTCTGTGAAGTACTAACATTTGCAAACACAATGGTACTGTGTAAGTAAATGTTCTCAACAATTGGTGGTAATTGAAATAGAATATTAATTGCTACATTTGCGTAGCAACTTACACCAACTATATTTGAGAGTTTAAATAGACCAGGTAGTTCTGTATGTGACTGCTTTTTTTGGAGTTTGTCTTCCTTCTTTGAAGAAGTACCTGGTTTACTTTCCCTAATTGATTATTTTTTGCTTGTGGCTTTGGAGGATTTGCAGTGACATCCTGTTGCTTTTCTGTTGGATTTATTTTTCTTTTATAATGTTTTACTTTTTGTGGAACAGAATATGTGTTTAGATGGGGAGTGTATAGTGAACGAAGTCTATTGTATTCTAAAATGCAAGGAATTTCAGCGTTTATTTTACTTGCATCAAAGTTGATTAGAAATAGACCGTCAAGTGTACGTAAGTGTGATAGTGCTATGTAGCTCATGCCTTGTTTAAAGACTGTGTTACCAATCTCTATCATTGCTTTGTCTAGGGTAAGACCTTGTGATTGATGAATGGTGACTGCATATGCAAGAGTTAGAGAAAATTGTTCTCTGTGTACATACATGTCTTTGAAGAGAAGGAACCGAGCTGTTGAGCGTCCTATTCTTTTTACTTCTGAAAGTTTGTCTAAGAGAATATTGACAAACTGAATTGTGTTGTCATGTGGGTATGTTTGAAAGCCAACAACTGTACCCAGTGCTCCATTAACTAGTCCTTGGTCCACGTCAAGGTTACGTTTCAGCATTACTCTGCAATTTAAGGATAATTTTAATATCTTTTCCAAGCCTGCTGTGTTTGAGATTGATTTTTCTAAACTCTTTAGTCTTGTTGTGGCTTGGTCACACATGGATAGTGTCATTCCATGTACATCTAGTTTGTCTGTGGTGCTAATTTCCATTATTGGTTGCATTTCTTTACTTAACATTATTTCATTGAATTTGAAACAGCTTGCAAGAGTTGGCATTAAGGCCATACAATTGACATTTATGTGGGCTAATTGTTCCATAACATCTGTAGCACATGCATTATCACCATAAAGTGCATGAATGTGCCGGGTTTTCAATATTGCTTCTGCTTCTTTAGAAAGTATACCAACTCTGATACTTTTTAAGATGTTGGCATAAGTGAGATCTGCAGATTGGCGCATGTTTTCTGTTAATTCTCTGTATTGGAAATGTTGCCAAAGGTTGACATTTCCTATGCTGCCAACAGTTTTACGGCAGAGTTTGTGTCTTACTGTTTTAAAAATAGGCTCACCTTTTACTGGTGTCAATTGAAGAAGATCTCCGAAAACAATAATGTGTTTTCCTGCAAAGAGCTCTTCATAGTTTGTTTTGAGTACTTCTTGTAATCTGAGGTGAATCAAAGCCAACATTAGGTTGGACACCATGCTCACCTCATCTATTAATAGCATTTTCATTTGTTTCAATACTCTGCGTAGTTCCATTGCAGCTTCTGCAGAACGTTTGTAATAATCTAATTTGTTTTGGTGTTCTACTGGCAGGAGTAGTGAGGGGTATAAAGTGACACCACCTATGTTGTAAGCAGCTAAACCTGTGGGGGCAGTGACAACAGCTGACAGTTTGTCGTTTGTCAATTGTTGATGGAACTTACTGATGATTTTGATTAGGAATGTTTTGCCAGAACCAGCTTCACCACTGACATACAATAGTGTAGGTTTGTAATTTTGACAGGTGCATTCTTTGTTTTCATGTTGTACACCATGTGCAATTTCTTTTGTTACTTCTTGAAAAATGCTACGTTGCTCATTGTTTAGCTTTGATTGTAGTATAGTTAAGTCTTCTTTATCTTCATACTGACACATGGTGTTTTCTACTTCTATCATAGCTAATTCTGCCTCATTTGTTATTAGTGGGTCTCCCAGTGGTTCTTGGCTTCCTGTGACAGACGATTGACTACTGTCAGGAGTGTCCTTATCTAGTTGGGCCTGGAGTTCTTCTTCGTGTTGCTGTTCATTGTGCACGATTGTTTTGTACTGTGCAAAGTTTACATCAGTTATACTGCTTTCATTTGCTTTGAAAGCGTCTTCATATGAGTCATAGTTATTCCTCCCTCCCGTCCACCCCCCGCTCATGTCCGTGTGTCTTTCTCCCTCCCGTCCACCCCCCGCTCATGTCCGTGTGTCTTACTCCCTCCCACCCACCCCCCGCTCATGCCCAGTGTGTCTCTCCCACCCCCCGTGTGTCTCTCCCACCCCCCGCTCATGGCCGTGTGTTCTCCCCCCTCCTGCCCACCCCCCGCTCATGTCCGTGTGTCTCTCCCCGACCGCCCACTCCCCGCTCATGTCCGTGTGTCTCTCCCACCCCCGTGTGTCTCTCCCACCCCCCGCACATGGCCGTGTTTCTCCCCCCTCCTGCCCACCCCCCGCTCATGTCCGTGTGTCTCTCCCCTCCCGCCCACTCCCCGCTCATGTCCGTGTGTCTCTCCCACCCCCGTGTGTCTCTCCCACCCCCCGCTCATGGCCGTGTGTCTCCCCCCTCCTGCCCACCCCCTGCTCATTTCCGTGTGTCTCTCCCCTCCCGCCCACCCCCGCTCATGTCCGTGTGTCTCTCCCCACCTGCCGCCCACCCCCGCTCATGCCCCGTGTGTCTCTCCCCACCCGCCCCCACCCCCTGCTCATGCCCCGTGTGTCTCTCCTCCTCCCGCCCACCCCCCGCTCATGCCCCGTGTGTCTCTCCCCCTCCCGCCCACCCCCCGCTCATGCCCTGTGTGTCTCTCACCCCTTCCCCCCACCCCCCGCTCATGCCCCGTGTGTCTCTCTCCCCTTCCCCCCACCCCCTGCTCATGCCCCGTGTGTCTCTCTCCCCTTCCCCCCACCGCCCGCTCATGCCCCATGTGTCTCTCCCCCTCCCGCCCACCCGCCGCTCATGCCCCGTGTGTCTCTCCCCCTCCCGCCCACCCCCCGCTCATGCCCCATATCTCTCCCTCCCCCCACCCCGCTCATGTCCCGTGTGTCTCTCTCCCTCCCCCTCCACCCCCACTCATGCCCCGTGTGTCTCTCTCCCCTTCCCCCCACCCCCGCTCTTGCCCCGTGTCTCTTTCCCCCTCCCGCCCATCCCCGCTCTTGCCCCGTGTCTCTTTCCTCCTCCCGCCCACCCCCGCTCTTGCCCCGTGTGTCTTTCTCCCTCCCACCAACCCCCGCTCGTTCCCCGTGTGTCTCTCTCCCTCCCGCCCACCCCCGCTCATGTCCGTGTGTCTTTCGCCCTCCCGCCCACCCCCGCTCATGTCGTGTGTCTTTCTCCCTCCCGCCCACCCCCCGCTCATGTCCGTGTGTCTTTCTCCCTCCCGCCCACCCTCCGCTCATGTCGTGTCTTTCTCCCTCCCGTCCACCCCCCGCTCATGTCCGTGTGTCTTTCTCCCTCCCGTCCACCCCCGCTTATGTCTGTGTGTCTTTCTCCCTCCCACCCACCCCCCTGCTCATGCCCCGCTCGTCTCTCCCACCCCCCGCTCATGTCCGTGTGTCTCTCCCCTCCCGCCCACTCCCTGCTCATGTTCGTGTGTCTCTCCCACCCCCGTGTGTCTCTCCCACCCCCCGCTCATGGCCATGTGTCTCTCCCCTCCTGCCCACCCCCCGCTCATGTCTGTGTGTCTCTCCCCTCCCGCCCACCCCCCGCTCATGTCCGTGTGTCTCTCCCCACCCGCCGCCCACCCCCCGCTCATGCCCCGTGTGTCTCTCCCCACCTGCCGCACACCCCCCGCTCATGCCCCGTGTGTCTCTCCCCACCCGCCGCCCACCCCCCGCTCATGCCCCGTGTGTCTCTCCTCCTCCCGCCCACCCCCCGCTCATGCCCCGTGTGTCTCTCTCCCCTTCCCCCCCACCACCCGCTCATGCCCCGTGTGTCTCTCTCCCCTTCCCCCCACACCCCGCTCATGCCCCGTGTGTCTCTCCCCCTCCCGCCCACCCACCGCTCATGCCCCGTGTGTCTCTCCCCGACCCGCCCACCCCCTGCTCATGCCCCGTGTGTCTCTCCCTCCCCCCCACCCCCGCTCATGTCCCGTGTGTCTCTCTCCCTCCACCCCCGCTCATGCCCCGTGTGTCTCTCTCCCCTTCCCCCCAACCCCGCTCTTGCCCCATGTCTCTTTCCCCCTCCCGCCCACCCCCGCTCTTGCCCCATGTGTCTTTCTCCCTCCCACCCACCCCCACTCTTGCCCCGTGTGTCTCTCTTCCTCCCACCCACCCCCACTCTTGCCCCGTGTGTCTCTCTCCCTCCCGCCCACCCCCGCTCATGCCCGTGTGTCTTTCACCCTCCCGCCCACCCCCCGCTCATGTCGTGTGTCTTTCTCCCTCCCGTCCACCCCCGCTCATGTCCGTGTGTCTTTCTCCCTCCCACCCACCCCCCCACTCATGCCCCGCTCGTGCCCCGCTCGTCTCTCCCCTCCCGCCCACTCCCCGCTCATGTCCGTGTGTCTCTCCCAACCCCCGCTCATGGCCTTGTGTCTCTCCCCTCCTGCCCACCCCCCGCTCATGTCCGTGTGTCTCTCCCCTCCCGCCCACCCCCCGCTCATGTCCGTGTGTCTCTCCCCACCCACCACCCACCCCCCGCTCATGCCCCGTGTGTCTCTCCTCCTCCCGCCCACCCCCGCTCATGCCCTGTGTGTCTCTCCCCCTCCCGCCCACCCCCCGCTCATGCCCCGTGTGTCTCTCCCCCTCCCGCCCACCCCCCGCTCATGCCCCGTGTGTCTCTCCCCCTCCCGCCCACCCCCCGCTCATGCCCCGTGTGTCTCTCTCCCCTTCCCCCACCCCCCGCTCATGCCCCATGTGTCTCTCTCCCCTTCCCCCCACCCCCCGCTCATGCCCCGTGTGTCGCTACCCCTCCCGCCCACCCCCCACTCATGCCCCGTGTGTCTCTCCCTCCCCCCACTCCCGCTCATGCCCCCTGTGTCTCTCTCCCTCCACCCCCGCTCATGCCCCGTGTGTCTCTCTCCCCTTCCGCCCACCCCCGCTCTTGCCCCGTGTGTCTTTCCCCCACCGCCCACCCCTGCTCTTGCCCCGTGTCTCTTTCCCCCTCCCGCCCACCCCGCTCTTGCCCCGTGTCTCTTTCCCCCTCCCGCCCACCCCCGCTCTTGCCCCGTGTCTCTTAACCCCCTCCCGCCCACCCCCGCTCTTGCCCCGTGTGTCTTTCTCCCTCCCGCCCACCCCCGCTCTTGCCCCGTGTGTCTCTCTGCCTCCCCTCCACCCCCGCTCATGCCATGTGTGTCTCTCTCCCTCCCCCTCCACCCCCGCTCATGCCTCGTGTCTCTCTCCCTCCCCTCCATCCCCGCTCATGCCCCGTGTGTCTTTCCCCCTCCCCCCAACCCCGCTCTTGCCCCGTGTGTCTCTCCCCCTCCCTCCCACCACTGCACATGCCCCGTGTGTCTCTCCCCCTCCCGCCCACCCCACGCTCATGTCCTGTGTGTCTCTCCCCCTCCCGCTCAAGCCCAGTGTGTCTCTCTCCCTCCCCCCTCCCCCCGCTCATGCCCCGTGTGTCTCTCTCCCCTTCCCCCCACCCCTGCTCATGCCCCGTGTGTCTCTCTCCCTCCCGCCCACCCCCGCTCATGCCCCGTGTGTCTCTCTCCCTCCCCCCTCCCCCCGCTCATGCCCCATGTGTCTCTCTCCCCTTCCCCCCACCTCCCGCTCATGCCCCGTGTCTGTCTTCTGTTCCCCCCGCTCATGCCCCGTATCTGTCTCCTGTTCCCCTCATGTGCCGTGTCTGTCTTCTGTTGCCCCCACGCCCCCCGCTCATGCCCCGTGTCTGTCTCCTGTTCTCCCCACCCCCCGCTCATGCCCCGTGTCTGTGTCCTGTTCCCCCCACCCTCCGCTCATGCCCCGTGTCTTTCTCCTGTTGCCCCCACCCCCCCGCTCATGCCCCATGTCTGTCTCCTGTTCCCCCACCCACTCATGCCCCATGTCTGTCTCCTGTTCCCCCCACCCACTCATGCCGTGTCTCTCTCTTGTTGCCCCCCACTCCCCCACTCATGCCCCGTGTCTGTCTCCTGTTCTCCCCACCCCCTGCTCATGCCCCGTATCTGTCTCCTGTTGCCCCCACCCCCGCTCATGCCCGTGTCTGTTCTCCCCACCCCCCTGCTCATGCCCCGTGTCTGTTCTCCCCACCCCCCGCTCATGCCCCGTGTCTGTTTCCTGTTCCCCCCACCCTTCGCTCATGCCCCGTGTCTCTCCTGCTCCCCCCACCCCCCGCTCATGCCCCGTGTCTCTCCTGTTGCCCCCCACCCCACGCTCATGCCCCATGTCTCTCCTGTTGCCCCCCACCCCCCGCTCATGCCCCGTGTCTGTCTTCTGTTGCCCCCACCCCCCGCTCATGCTCCGTGTCTGTCTCCTTTTCCCCCCACCCCCCGCTCATGCCCCGTGTCTGTCACCTGTTGCCCCCCACAGCCCGCTCATGCCCCGTGTCTGTCTCTGTTGTTCCCCCCAACCCCCGCTCATGCCCCGTGTCTCCCTCGTGTTCCCCCCACCCCCGCTCATGCCCCATGTCTCCCTCGTGTTCCTCCCCACCCCCCGCTCATACCCTGTGTCTCCCTCATGTTCCTCCCCACCCGCTGCTCATGCCCCGTGTCTCTCTCGTGTTCCCCCCACCACCTCTCATGCCCCGTGTTTCCTTCCTTTTCCCCCACCCCCTGCTCATGCCCCGTTTGCACCATGTTCCCTCTCACCCCCCGCTCATGCCCATGTGTCTCCCCTGTTCCCCCCACCCCCCACTCATGCCCTGTTGTGTTCTTTACACACCCGCCTTCCCTTTCCATGGTGGCCATCTTGGTAAAAGATTTTCCTTCCTACACCGGGATGCCACAGGCGTCCCGGTGTAGGAAGGAAAATCTTTTTGGTTTTTTTACCACCCGGCGGTCCCACTTTGAGGACATAAGATGTTAGTGGTCTTCATCTATTGAAAAGGATGTTATGGTGACGTTGCACTAATAAAAACCTTTAAAATTTAGTAAAAAAAAAATGTTACAGGGACGTTATGGTTAAGTTGCACTAATAAAAACCTATGAAATTCAATGAAAAAACTCTGTTAAAGGGACGTTATGGTTAAGTTGCGCTACTAAAAACCTATGAAATTCAGTGAAAAAACTTTGTCAAAGGGACGTTATGGTTCCAAGTAAAACCGAAAAACCCTTGAAATTCGCCAGTTATGGTAAGCTAAGCAACCCTAACTCGCGCCACCACCGTGCACTGCTAAGATCAACACCCAGGACATCAAAGATGACATCACAAATGTCATTGATGACATCACTGATGACATCACATGTCTGGCTCACTCTTTTTTTCTTTTGCTGACATATCTAGGCCACATGGTTTTCTTCAGTAACAGTCAGAAACTAAAAATGTTATTTTATTTGTAGACGTATCCTTCAAGTAGGTTCTTACAGTAATTCCCTTAGAGTCCAGTCACATCATATGAAACATATACATACGGGAAGACACAAGCTTGAAAGACAGCAATCCTTTTTGTGCATAAAGATAATCAATAGACTTATGAGCACTTTCTGATAGTTCTGTTTTTTTTTTATGGCTGTACTTTCCCTGTGGGTCCAATCACATCAAGTGATACATAAACATAGGGTAAATAGCAGCTTTGAAACAGAGCAATCATTTATTTGCATGAAAATAATCAGTTAAGTTATGAATTGTTTCTGCTACTACTTGTGCTTTTTTGCAAACTTCACTTTCCCTGTATATACCCATATTGGTATGTGTTCTTGTGTCTTTGTCTATAGTAATGCAATTATGTAATACATGTGTTTTATTAGCTACGTATTACATATTTCACAGTACACAAAAATTTATTAAGAAAACAATTATCATTTCATTATTCAACATATTAACATTACAAATATTATACCTTCATCTTGTACGCTGCACACAATGTTATGTTTCTGTATGAGTAGCTTAGTATACTAGATAGAACCCCATAATAGAAGCTATTTATATTAATGCATCGTTCAATGCACTAATTAGGGTATGATATTTATTGCAATGATCCTTGACACTTGTTTCGCAACATTATAATAAGAATCCCTTGTACACATATTTCATGAAAAGTACATACACATGTGATGTCATCTTTGATGTCCTGGGTGTTAGTCTTAGCAGTGCACAGTGGTGGCGCGAGTTATGGTTGCTTAGCTTACCATAACTGGCGAATTTCAAGGTTTTTTTTCACTGAATTTCATAGGTTTTTAGTAGCGCAACTTAACCATAACGTCCCTTTAACAAAGTTTTTTCACTGAATATATATATATATATATATTACATGGACGCATTAGCGTCCATGTAGTTATGGTTGAGTTGGTGTTTCCATAGGAAGAGCATTTTTTGGGTGGCTTATAACTTCGCTCCCTCTGGATGAATCCTCACCAAACTTTGCAAAAATAGTATATGCCCCACTCTGAATTTGGAGAGGTCTGGTCCAGGGGGGGCAAAGTTATAGGGGGGTCTCAAAACTTTTGTTTTTCCCATAGACATAATGGGAAAAAACTTTGCGCACGCCTACAGCCCAAACCGCTGGACGGATTTACACCAAATTTGCAGCAGGAGCGGGGGATTGGTCCCGAAAGCTTTTGCAAATTTGGTGTAAATCCGTCCAGTAGTTTTTTTTAAAATGACCAAAATGTAAAGCAAAAAAATTTGTGATATCTCTGTTCGCTTCGCGGACAGACTTCCGGGTTCGCTCCGCGGACAGTGCCCCGATTGGCCAAGCGGCATGCGCGATGTCCGCGGACATCTGACGTGTTCGCTGATTGGACGGCGTGGGGCGTGGAGCACGTCAGATTTTTGGTGGCGCCCGACATCTTGCATTCGCAGATGACCACGGACAGCGAGGTGAAACTTGGTTTAAAAATTGTATTTAGTGGAGTGTGTTGGTGTGTAAGAGTGTTTGGGGTGGGTGGGGGAGTATGAGATAGGTGCAATGTTTTATTTTTCTTAAGTAATAGACGCTTTTGTTGTGTTCGATTTGTCTGCGGACAACACGGCTGTTCTGAAATGTTCGTAAATAAGCAGAATGTATTCGGTGTCAAGTTGAAAGTGTTCTAAGAAGACTCGTGGGGTCCTGGAATGTTCGCAGGGGGTGTCCTGAAGACGTTGTCTGTATTGTTCGTTGTCAAGCTGAAAGTGTTCTAAAAACACTCGCGGTGTCCTGAAATGTTCGTACATAAAGAAAATGGGGGTGTCCTGAGGACGCTGTCCGTATCGTCCTCTGGCAAGTTCAATGTGTTCTAGGAACTTCCTTGTGTCCGCGGACATTAAAATGGTTGCAATGCTTGAATCTATGGGTGTGATATGCTGCAGTGGTTGTGGCCAGGGTATAGAATGTTGGGTGCATGGCCATATGGCCATGCACCCAAGACTCTATACCCGGGCCACAACCACCGCAGCATATCACACTCATATGCCATGCACCCAAGAGTCTATGCTCTGGCCACAAGCACCGCAGCATATCACACTCATAGTGGCTTATAAGTTTGGGTCAAAAACAAATTTATAAGGAACATTGTTATAAGCCAGTATGGGTTTGATATGCTGTGATGGTTGTTTTTATCACGTTATACTTACTATTTGGTTTAGTAACGGGAGTCCATGTTTATCTTGTTCATTTCTGTGATAAAAGAAAATAGCATGTTAGTATTAGTATTTTATAAAGACTTATTACATTGTACAATCGACATTTTCTTCATTTTTTTACCCTCATATTTAGTAGATGACAAACCAGAGTACTGTGCAATTTGCTCAGTATCTGTGTTTGTTGCTAAACTAATTGGGTCTGTGGGAGAAATAAAATCCATGTTGGATTAAAAAAAACCTTTTAGTGTTATGCTACAGTTTATTTGTTTGTTTGTTTCAGTGTTTACTTGTTGTTTCTGGCTAATGCTTTATACATTGGATTGTTCCAGTTTTTGGGAGCAGTAAGATATTAGGTATTTGTTTGGATATTGTACAATTTTGGAGCAGTTAGATACCAGTAGGTGTATTCTAACTGTTTATTTTTTTTATATAATTTCGTGGTATTGATTTATCTGTTTGGATATTTCTAAATTTTGGGGCAGTTAGATACCAATTGGCGTATTCTAACTGTCTGTTCTTTTCTCTATTTGAGTGGTATTAATTTATCTGATTAGTTGTTGTAGCATCTTTGGGCAGTTAGATAGCTTTTGGAATATTGTGACAGTTTATATATTTTTACTACAAGTGTACTTAAGGTTTAAGTACAGTCTAGTTATCAAAGTTTGGTTTTAATAGCATTAAATAACCGTTTGTAAGATTTGCTGGTAATCTCTGCTTTAGAGTAATGGTACTATCATTACATTCAAACCATCCACATTTCTTTTTTATATATCCAGTGTAGTGCCCTGAATTGGTTGTGGCTCCTGCGTGGTAGATTATACCTATTGTTGTGAAGGTTTTCCTACCAAGTGATATTTGACCATGTGTGCATCCAGTCAGCTTGAAGTTGTTTTTGGTACCATCTGCATTGTAACGTAGAAGCATTAGTATTACGTATTTACTATGTGTTTGTATTACTAACGTGGAGCGATTATCTGAATTGCAGGTCGAACATAATCTACCATGGTTTGCATTTTGTACAAGTTGCTGAAATGGAACAGATTCACAATTAGGTATTGATATATACACAAAGTGTTCATTGGGGATTTGTTCTTGTGTCACATTCTTGCAGAGAGTGCATGTATGTTTCCACATGTATGAAATCTGGAAGATTTCATTTATAGGTATGTTTTTGTTTTCCAGTACTAATAGTAAGTACATTAGAAATTCTTGTGGATCTTCCTGTAAATTTAAAGTGAATTTCACCATTCCAGCACAGTAGTCCAATTGTTGTCTTATTCCATAAACACTATACGTGTTGTCAGGATTGTTGGCTGCATTTCTGTGAAGTACTAACATTTGCAAACACAATGGTACTGTGTGAGTAAATGTTCTCAACAATTGGTGGTAATTTAAATAGAATATTAATTGCTACATTTGCGTAGCAATTTACACCAACTATATAGTTTAAATAGACCAGGTAGTTCTGTATGTGACTGCTTTTTTTGGAGTTTGTCTTCCTTCTTTGAAGAAGTTCCTGGTTTACTTTCCCTAATTGATTATTTTTTGCTTGTGGCACTTGATGAAGTATTACTTTCTTTACTCTCTTTGGAGGATTTGCAGTGACATCCTGTTGCTTTTCTGTTGGATTTATTTTTCTTTTATAATGTTTTACTTTTTGTGGAACAGAATATGTGTTTAGATGGGGAGTGTATAGTGAACGAAGTCTATTGTATTCTAAAATGCAAGGAATATCAGCGTTTATTTTACTTGCATCAAAGTTGATTAGAAATAGACCGTCAAGTGTACGTAAGTGTGATAGTGCTATGTAGCTCATGCCTTGTTTAAAGACTGTGTTACCAATCTCTATCATTGCTTTGTCTAGGGTAAGACCTTGTGATTGATGAATGGTGACTGCATATGCAAGAGTTAGAGAAAATTGTTCTCTGCGTACATACATGTCTTTGAAGAGAAGGAACCGAGCTGTTGAGCGTCCTATTCTTTTTACTTCTGAAAGTTTGTCTAAGAGGATATTGACAAACTGAATTGTGTTGTCATGTGGGTATGTTTGAAAGCCAACAACTGTACCCAGTGCTCCATTAACTAGTCCTTGGTCCACGTCAAGGGAGCGTTTCAGCATTACTCTGCAATTTAAGGATAATTTTAATATCTTTTCCAAGCCTGCTGTGTTTGAGATTGATTTTTCTAAACTCTTTAGTCTTTTTGTGGCTTGGTCACACATGGATAGTGTCATTCCATGTACATCTAGTTTGTCTGTGGTGCTAATTTCCATTATTGGTTGCATTTCTTTACTTAACATTATTTCATTGAATTTGAAACAGCTTGCAAGAGTTGGCATTAAGGCCATACAATTGACATTTATGTGGGCTAATTGTTCCATAACATCTGTAGCACATGCATTATCACCATAAAGTGCATGAATGTGCCGGGTTTTCAATATTGCTTCTGCTTCTTTAGAAAGTATACCAACTCTGATACTTTTTAAGATGTTGGCATAAGTGAGATCTGCAGATTGGCGCATGTTTTCTGTTCATTCTCTGTATTGGAAATGTTGCCAAAGGTTGACATTTCCTATGCTGCCAACAGTTTTACGGCAGAGTTTGTGTCTTACTGTTTTAAAAATAGGCTCACCTTTTACTGGTGTCAATTGAAGAAGATCTCCGAAAACAATAATGTGTTTTCCTGCAAAGAGCTCTTCATAGTTTGTTTTGAGTACTTCTTGTAATCTGAGGTGAATCAAAGCCAACATTAGGTTGGAAACCATGCTCACCTCATCTATTAGTAGCATTTTCATTTGTTTCAATACTCTGCGTAGTTTCATTGCAGCTTCTGCAGAAAGTTTGTAATAATCTAATTTGTTTTGGTGTTCTACTGGCAGGACTAGTGATCGGTGTAAAGTGACACCACCTATGTTGTAAGCAGCTAAACCTGTGGGGGCAGTGACAACAGCTGACAGTTTGTCATTTGTCAATTGTTGATGGAACTTACTGATGATTTTGATTAGGAATGTTTTGTCAGAACCGGCTTCACCACTGACATACAATAGTATAGGTTTGCAATTTTGACAGGTGCATTCTTTGTTTTCATGTTGTACACCATGTGCAATTTCTTTTGTTACTTCTTGAAAAATGCTACGTTGCTCATTGTTTAGCTTTGATTGTAGTATAGTTAAGTCTTCTTTATCTTCATACTGACACATGGTGTTTTCTACTTCTATCATAGCTAATTCTGCCTCATTTGTTATTATTGGGTCTCCTAGTGGTTCTTGGCTTCCTGTGACAGAAGATTGACTACTGTCAGGAGTGTCCTTATCTAGTTGGGCCTGGAGTTCTTCTTCGTGTTGCTGTTCATTGTGCACGATTGTTTTGTACTGTGCAAAGTTTACATCAGTTATACTGCTTTCATTTGCTTTGAAAGCGTCTTCATATGAGTCATAGTTATCTAGTATTTCTAATTCTTGTCTCCATGGTTTAAAGAGTTGTAGCAGGGACATGTAATATACTTCTTTATGTTGAGCAGTCTTTAATGACAATTTGATATGATTAATTAAATTTGGTTTTGTTCATCAGGTTTTATATTATTTTTGTATTTGTTGTTTTGGGCTATGTGGTATAGACACATGGTTTCCAAAGTGGTACTCCTGTTTGGGTAGTATGTGTCCAATACATTATTTTTTAAAATGTCTTGGCTGTTGGGATCATGTTTGGCTATTGTTTCTATATCTTCGTATGATTTTAGAACTCTTTTTCTAGATTTAGCTGGACCAAGACTTAGCCATACTATATTTGCAGATTTACCATACAATGCAGTAACAGTTAATCAATCAGCTGCTTCATAGGATCCACATTCTCTATGGGACAGCATTTGTATGCCGAAGCTGTATAATTTCTGAGACACTGTTTTATCTGATGACAGGTCATTCCAGAGGTCTTGGAGCTCTGTCTTTTCTGATTTAGTTAAGTATGCTGTGACATATCGTGCAACTGCAGTAGAATTGTATGCAATGTACTGCACATCTATGACATATTTTTCAATAAACTGTAAAACAGTGGCATCACTGTCTTGACCAAATTTAGGAGCATCTTTAATCCATAAAAGCATGTGGACATGTGGTGCTCCTCTGGCTTGGTATTCTTTTCTCCTAAAGAAGTGTTGCACTTCTCCAAGGGGAGGAACAGTTTTATTACAAATAAAATGTAGCATAGCAATGAAGCGATGGTGAAAATATCTTGAAACATTAACAGGATCCTGAGAACAAAGTTCTCCAGGTGTTAGTATATCTATGCTTGTTTTGTTTTCGTTTGATATGTGTAGGAAAGCATGTAAATCTTCCCATGCATATTCTGCACAACTTAATGTAACAAACCAAGTGGGTGGGCCAAGGTTTCTGATCATACAACATACATCTCCATGAGGTCGAAACCAGTACTCTTTAGTACCACGCATATTTGCTAATAGATTTGTAAGATTTGCTTGTAAAACCTCATCTTTTTGTTGAACTTTTTGAAATAATTGTTTAGCTGTCATATTTTGAAAGTGTGATCCTGATTTTAATATGTGTGCAACTCCGTAACATAAAGTTGCTAGTTCACTTTCAAAGAGTAGGTGGAATATGTATTCCACATTTTGTTGAAATCTGGGATCTTCAGAATACATCGTAATGAGCGATATTCTGATGCTGATATTTGAATCTATTATCGTATCTTCCTCCTTTGCCAGTCGGAAAGAGTAGAGGAAAAGCATGTGCTTCTATACTTTCTTCTCATGTGCTGATTGGTGATCCTTTTGTTTGACGCATTTGGTATGTTTCCAGTGCATCTTCTATGGTGCCATTAGAGTGCAATGGATGAATTGTATAATGGTCTAAAGTGTTTGATATTGTAGCAGGATCTAGGAGCTCAAATTGACCAGCTTCTTGTGTCTCTTGAATTATTTCAGTTGTATCTTTCAAGTTTTCTTCAATATTAATTTCTTTGTAATATTCATTATTCTCTTTAAGATATTGCAGGGCTTCTCTAACTTTATGTAAATCTACCAGTTGTTGCCAAATTCTTTTGTCTTTTGTAGGTACTCCATTTACCAAGATAATTAAAGATTGTTGCATTGGACGTTGCACTCCTAGAGTGTGCACATTTTCTTTTAGATCTAATGGTAAATACACTACTTTTCCACGAATACCTTTCACTAATTCAGAGGGAGGTAATTTTGCAGTTTTTGGTTGAAGGCGTATTATTGCTTGAAATGGGTGCACTGTTTGAATTATGATTCTCCCATATAAATTAAGTTGTTGAAGGGGTTTTGGTAGTGGATATAATTCCAAGTTATTTGTGATAGCACGTGAAGGAGTTTGGTTGTTGTCTAGTTTTGTAGTGCAGTAACTGCAAAGTATTATGGGGTCAGTTATTTCATATTTGTTTTCTGCTATAAGGTAGAGAGCTAATTCAAACCATGTAGATTCTTCATTGTCTTTTGTATGATAGGTCTACAGTTTTTGTGTTACTTTTATAAAATGTTCTGCGGCAACAAACACACACATGGTTTGGTACTTCAGCTGAAGTACTTTCAAATTTGAGTATTTCTTTTTTGTATGTGTGTAGTGAAAGGTTTCCATGTGCAGAATTGTTACGAAGTTGGTTTACAGCTAATTCATCTTGTAAGTGGGTTTCACTTCCAAAATATTTGTCTGGATATAGTCGATTTCTTTTAGTAGGTCTTTTGCTCCACCATGTAGAAGAATGTTATTTAAATAGGCTCGTGCTAAAGCAGGACTTTTAGCAAAGTTCAGTTTATAAAATAGATTTCTTATACTTGCATGATGTGTTGATATCCTTTTGATATCATGGAAGGTTGTTCTGCAAGTAGGTCCTGTAATGCAGGCCAATGAATGTCCTTGTAGTCCAGTGTACTTGCGTACTGGACAAGCATCCATATTTTGCAGTAGTTTAATTTTGATTTTGTCTTTGCTTTTCATATATTGATTGAGGAATTGGCGTAAAGACTTGAACATTTTTTTGGGAATGTTACACATTGACGTGCATGGCCATTTGTACACTAGATGTTCTGATTCAGTTGAATGGCGGGGTAAATCTACGTTTTCAGGGCATATTTTTGTAAGGAGTACTTCTTGTTCCATTATGGTATTATTAACTTGTTCATAACCTCGACCACTGCTATGTATCGCAATTGTATTTGCTTGCTTTTGTTTGTACGCTTCTTCATTAAAGTATGGTTCTGTGCTTGCAGTGTGACTCCATTCACCTCTACAGATATTTAAGAAGTTATTTCTGTTGACATTTTGTTTATTGAGAAGTCTTTTTTGTAATTTAGTTATTAGTTTTGTTAGTGGTTTTATTCTGTTTAACACTAAAATAAATAACTTTCTTTTGAGAAGAATTGCACTGTCTATCAACGCTTCTAAGATTACTTTTCTACGATAGGTTTGAAGTGTTGAACCTGGTTTCTCTCCTGTTTTCATCAGATATTGAAGGACTTTGTGACCGAACATTTTGGCTAAAATACTTTTCTTGGTATGCTTACTTTGTACTACATCAAGATTTATAGAAGAAGTTTTATTTGTAGTGATAGTTGATTTTCTGTTAATTGTTTTTGGTTTGTTTTACTTTTTGATAGAGGAGGCAAAGCTTTTGTACTAGAAACTTCTTTTGTTTCACTACATGACTGTATTAGCTGTTGTGTTTCAACTTTTTTTTACAAATTCTGCTATAGATGGATGTTTATGTTGGAGAGTTTTCTTTTCATTTGCTCTACTTCTGCGTTCCTTTCTACGGAGTTGCTTTTTGGTAGGCATTCTTTAGGGTCTGTTGAAAAAAATACAGAAGGTATGGGTTGGGGTGTTCTGGAATGCATGTGTGTTGTGTGCATAAGTGTTTGAGTAAGATGATAAAGATGTATGTAATGGTGTGTGATTGTGCTTTGGGAAGTACAACTACTAGGGATGGGTATTCTTGAATTCATGTGTTACTAAACTGGGGATCAGATGACAGAAAAAAAGTAAGCCAGTGGTTTGGAGAAGTATAAATAGTATATCTAAAGCTATACAATTAAAACAGTTGTTTGTTCTACAACATCTAAATTCAGCGGCTGAGTTGGGTAATTTGTGTGTAACAAAATAGGAAGTTGTGGGCCATTCTGCCAGTAAATCACTGTTTAAGACGGGGGGATTTTTGGTCAGAATGGTGCAGAATCTCTATTTTTAGGCACAGAAATAGCATGAATTAACCTTACAGTGTGTTTGAGTAATAATTCAAATATTATGGTAACATTTTACTTACTTTTTTTCTAAAATGAGCAGTTTGCTTCTTAGTTGTTGTTTGTACTTCAAATTCGGCTGCTTCTTTTCTGGAGAATGGTCTTCACTGCAATTGTAAAAGAAAGAAATTAGTAATTTGGTTTGTATATAGCACTGTTTTTAATTTAGACATAGATTTTTTAAATTGAAATGCTCAGCGCCTTCCGCAAAACCATTAAAACTATCTTATGACTAACTGTAGGAAAGAAAATATCTTTACTATGGCTTGTGAAATTCATAATGTAGCACTGTATACCACTATTCCTGTAACTAAGCTTTTCCACGTAATAGTGAGTCAATGTCATAGCCTGCTTTTCCACATAATAGTGAGTCAATGTCATAGCCTGCTTGTCCTATATAAATGCAAGTAATTATATAAATTGAAAAAATTAAAACCAATTATGTGTTTGTACACATATTATTGTTTGAGATTTGATCATAGAGTGTGCATGTAATTATGTTTGATTATATGTAGTCTATATATTTTATTTCAAAAATGTTGGTTTAACATTATTTGCGCGTGTGTGTGTGTGAAGAAATTAAACGGTATAAAGGTTTGTAAGTCACAGTTCATTTTAGGACAATGAAAAAATGATCATAGATTCATTTTACAGATTATTCAAGGTAAAAGTCGGTTAGAAAATGTGTTCATGTACTGTATAGAAAATATGCATACCTGTAGTTTGTGTTCATGCATATGGATATGGACGAAGCTGCAAGTAGAAATCTTGGAGACTTGTATAGTATTTCTCGTAGATCGTGCTTGCCAATGGTATGAGACTTGTACTCTCAGAGATTCACCGTACATTTGCAGTGCTGATCTATGATGATGCAGTTACATGTAGAGGTCTTGGATTTGATTGGTGGATGGTCATGTGATTTCTTAGCTACATCCAATGAGGGAATGGTACAGAGAGTGAAGTGGAAATGGTAGAAGGGCTGTCAATGTTACGATATGTTCGCGGATATGGCGGTAGTTCTAGGACACCGCGTATTACATCTGGGGAATTTGGGGAGGTGGAGGCATGCAAATGAGATTGAATGTAGCAAGGGATTGGTCAGTAAAGTTTAGTGAGTGTGTTGTGCTAGGAGAGGTTTTCTCAGATATTCTTTTTGCTGAGAGAAGAACAGATGGCTATAGCTGAGTGTTTCAAAAAACAGATTGTGTGGATTTTGGGAGACTCGTGGATACATTGGTTGAAGGTGCATGCAGAAAGCTGTGGAGTATCTATAGATCTTGGATTCCCACATGTGGAAGTGCACTGGCATGGAGTGAGTGGAATTAAGTGGTTGGACTTGCTACCTCTCTGTGCAACTTTGAAGATAGAGGAACATCCAGACATAATTGTAATTCATTGTGGAGGGAACAGTTTAGGACATGTGTCTGGAATTTCTTTGCAATTTGCAATGAAAGAAGGACTTCAGAAGATCATGGACATGTTTCCAAACTCCAAAGTAATTTTTTCACGGATTGCGCAGAGACAAATGTGGCTTCGTTCTTTCTCATGTGGTCCACAAATGGAGAAAGCAAGACGTAATGTCAATAAGGATGTTTGTGTCTTCCTAAGAGATTTTGGCATGTCCTCTTTTCACAATGAAAATATTATGTTTCGTAGTACATACATTTTTCACAGAGATGGAGTCCATCTTACTTATGCTGGCAATCAGATTTTTCTGAGAAATGTACAAAATGCATTGTGACCTTTTTTAGAAATACAGTATCCATTTTGAAGTAGGCGTTAAGTATTTATAATTTTTGACATACAAACCCCTCCGAAAGGCTCTTTTCAGAGGCACCAATTGCTCCCAGAGAAAAATGCAATGGTTACAATAGGGTAGCACCCCAATTTTTGTAATGTTCGCGAACTGTCCGCAGACTTTTAAGATATACAAAGGGCCCTGCTTTATTTATCTTCACTTCTATTTTTTAACTGTGAAAGGCGGCTCTGAAAAGAGCCTTGTTTTTTTGGGGGATTTTTGTTATTTTATATTTTTTTTGGTTTTTTATACACGACACACTAGGAGAGGAGGGGAAATGAGGGTAAAGGGGGGGCACCAACCACAGGGATAAGAAAGGGCGAGCTGAGAGAGGAAGATGTAGAGTGGGTTTTATTTGGGTAGTGAGCAGGTCTTCTCGTGCTCTGAGACGATAGTCTCAAAAGCACTACGAAGTCGCTCCCCCCTGCAGAGTACTGTTTAACAGTACACACATACAACTGTGACCCTCGAAAGGTAAGGGTCATCAGAATTCTGTATGGCCTGTGAGGCAGCTTGAAGAAGACGCTGTCCCACAGAGGTGTTCCTTGTGGTGACAGGATCAGGAACGGAGGATGAAATAGAGGCAATCAACCTACTACGCTCTTCGCAAGGTACAATCTGGCAAATGGCCCCAGTGTGGAATGAGTTCAGGTGTTGCTTCATGGTCGTGGTCCCAAAGCTGTACGCACCATGCCTCCCGCGACTGAGTACCATTTTGCACTCATTGCAGGTGACACAGTTCGCACGAGCCTTAAGAACATTCCCATGAACGGTAAACAACCGCCACACCCAAGAATCACGCTGAGGGCAGGTAGTAGGGATTTCCTCTACCTCATTCTCGTCATCCTCTTCTTCCTCCTCTGTATCCTCACTCCTGTTCCCCTCTTCAGGCCCTTGGGGAGATGGTGGTGGTGGAGGGGGTGGGGGTGGTGCTGAGGCAGATGTAGCACCAGGTGGCAATAGTGGAGCCATGGATATCATTGGCTTGGAGATGGACATCTCAAAATGCAGCAAAATGCAGTGTGCTCTGTGGAATAGCCAGAAACACAATGAGAATGAGCTCTAGGGCGTGGTCTTTTATAGGGGTGCTTGTACGCGGTTCGCGGACATGCGCGCCGTCCGCAAGACAGATCGAACACCAAAAAAAGGTTCAAAAAGTCACAAAAACGATGTGGAAACATAGGATTAGTATGTGGGATTTGTGGTATGGTGAGTTTTTAATGAGAAATATTGTGGATTACTTGGAAATGTACTTTTAAACTGTTCGGGGATACGAAAAGTGTCTTCATTCGGAACACACGATCAGCGTGGGCGCGGTCACATGATTGCTTCGTGAGCATGTTCGCTAAGGAAGCGGCCATCCGCAGGACACCCACTGTACGGACATTGTTTTGCGCATGCGTGTTGATGTTCTACGGACAGTGTTCGGGTCCTGAACTAATTAAAAGTGCGTCACACGTAAAACGAACAGTTACAGACAGCCGTTTGTTCTTAGCACAGTTTAAATTACTTGCGAACATTACGGACAGACATAGCGTCCCCAGCACACCTCCATTTTCGTTTATTTACGAACAATTCAGGACACAAGGAGTGTTCTTAGAATAGTTTCAACTTGCTAGCGAACACTATGAACAGGCATAGTGTTCTTAAGGACACCTCCATTTTTGTTTATTTACGGACATTTCAGGACAGTACGAGTGTTCTTAGAACAGTTCCAACTTGCATGAGAACATTACAGACAGATATAGTGTCCTCAGGACACTTACATTTTTGTTTATTTACGAACATCTCCGAACAACCGCGCTGTCCGTGGACACCTAAATTGGTTTTAACACAAAGAACTGAAAGTAATTACAACACAATAGAAAAAAGTAACTTTATTTGACATATATAAACAATTTATGACTGAGAAGGTGGGGCAGAAACGGAAACAAAAACAGGAGAATTAGGGATTTCAACATAATTGGGATCAGGTGAAGAAGGGATGGAAATGTCATCAAAACGTTTTGGTCCATGGAGAGGGTTTGGGGTTAAATGAGTGGGATATGGTGAGGGGGGACAAGTACAGGTGGGACAATGGTATGTTGTTGGTAGTTTTAGGTGATCTTCCACAAAGTTCTTTAAATCGTTAAAATTTGCCATAAGTTGGTCCATTTTTTGGTTAATGTGTTCCAGAGTGTTATCCACCACTTCTTTTTCTGTGGTAGTGGCAATTTTTGTATGGTCTGTAAAAAAAAAAAGTATATGTTAAATGTATACAAAATAATATTTATTAATTGGTTTATATAGTAAAGTGTGTACTATCTTCTGACATTTCGTCTTATGGGAAATGCTCCTCTAGCCACTCCAGAGTACTACACATTTCTGTGAGAAAACAAAAAAGTAATATTTTTTTTATCTAATACAGAAAGTTTATAAATATATGAGTAAAATGAAGTGCACTTACTATTTCAGGAAAGTATGTGATGAGTAGTCTGCACGTCTGGTCTTGCTCTTAGTTGTGGAGTGTCTGTGAGGTAATTATGTTGGAAGCCACTTTATCTTCTTTTGGTATATTCCATTTTAGAACATATTGTATTTAAATGAATTGTTAGTGTGTTACATATATGGGTTACATTTCTTAAGTATTACTACATATACTTTTTATGTGTGCTGCTTTGTGAATTTGTTAAATGTTCCTATGTTATGATATAACAATTACACATACCTCCCCAGAGTTTTTAGGTGGTGGTACTGTTGTTCGAACATGCTCGCGGACATTCAAATTCAGTAGAAAGGGTTCAGTATGTTCCATATTACATGTACATAACGTCAAAGTTATTATTGTTAAGTTGTGCTACTAAAAAACTATGAAATTCAGTAAACAAACTTTGTTAAAGGGACGTTATGGTTAAGTTGTGCTACTAAAAACCTACGAAATTCAGTAAAAAAACGTTGTTAAAGGGACGTTATGGTTAAGTTGCGCTACTAAAAACCTATGAAATTCAGTAAAAAAACTTTGTTAAAGGGACGTTATGGTTCAAAGTAAAACCGAAAAACCCCAGAAATTCGGCAGTTATGGTAAGATAATCAACCATAACTCGCGCCACCGTGCACTGCTAACACTAAAACCCAGGACATCAAAGATGACATCACAAATGTCATTGATGACATCACTGACGACATCACATGTGCATTTACTTTTCATGAAAACTCTGTAGGCGCGATTCTTATAATGTTGACCAAAAAGTGTCAAGGATCATTTGAATAAATATCATGAGCTAATTAGTGCATTAAGCAATGCATTGATATAAATAGCATTCTATTATGAAGTTCTATCCAGTATACTAAGCAACTCATGCAGAAACTTAGGCAGTGTGTGCAGTATACATGATGAAGGTTCAATATTCATAATCTTGCAATGTAGAATAATGAAATGATAACTGCTTTCTTATTAGAGTTTTGCGTACTGTGAAACATGTAATAAGTAGCTAATAAAACCCACTTAATACATAATTACACTTAATACAGACAAAACACAAAGAGACAACAACACATACAAATATGAGTATATACAGGGACAGAGAAGTAAGCAAAAAAGCACAAGTAGTAGCAGAAAGAGTTCATAACCTACCTGATTATCTTTATGCAGAGAAATGATTGCTCTGTTTCAAAGCCGTTACTGTATGTATGTGTATCAAATGATGTCAGTGAACCCTAAGGAAAGGAGTGTGAGTACAATGTATACAAATATGAGCATATACAGGGACGGTATAGTAATAAAAATAAAACTATGAGAAAGTGCTGATAACTCTAATTATTATCTTCATGCACAGAAAGGATTGCTCTCTTTCAAGCCTGTGTCTTCCGCTATATATATGTTTCATATGATATGACTTGACCTAAGTCTACCTAAGTCTACAAATATAGTACCTTTTCAATTTTTACTTCCTGACTGTTACTGAAGAAAACTATGTGGCTTAGATATGTCAGTAAAGGAAAAAAAGGGAGAGCCAGCCATGTGATGTCATCAGTGATGTCATCAATGCTATTTGTGATGTCATCTTTGATGTCCTGGGTGTTAGTGTTAGCCAGTTATGGTTGATTATCTTACCAAAACTGCCGAATTGCAGGGGTTTTTCGGTTTTACTTTGAACCATAACGTCCCTTTAACAAAGTTTTTTTACTGAATTTGATAGGTTTTTAGTAGCGCAGCTTAACCATAACGTCCCTTTTAACAAAGTTTTTTCATTGAATTTCATAGGTTTTTATTAGCGCAACTTAACCATAACGTCCCTTTAACAAAGTTTTTTTACTGAATTTCATAGGTTTTTAGTAGCGCAACCTAACCATAACGACCCTTTAACAAAGTTCTTTTACTGAATTTCATAGGTTTTTAGTAGCGCAACTTAACCACAACGTCCCTTTAACAAAGTTGTTTTACTGAATATATATATATATATATATAATATACTTTAAATAAACAGTCAAGAATGGAAATAACTAAACTAAAAACATTAGTAAGTGATAGCACGCAGGGTGCTGAAGCACAGGTTGATAGGATAGAAGTTGCAGCAAAGTCTCTTGAAAAGAATACATCCTATTTAGAAAAAGATGCAAAAGGGTGGTTTATCAGTCACTACATTCACAAATGTGGACCAGGCAGTTTGGCCCTCTAAACAATACTGTGTTTTTTGGGAGATCTGTTAGCTTCGAACAAGGATTCTAGGTGCTGTCCTTTCCTGCCAAACCCATTTTGAATGTGGTGTGCTGTGCTGATCCAGGCGGCAGGGCGGCTGTGAATCACATTAAAAGCAGAGCTACATGCAGTTTAATGTGGTATCCAAGTGGAGCTGTGCGATGAGTCTCCAGAAGGGTCAGTTCAATGGTAGAGCTGGTTCGAGATGATGGAAAACCACTGGGTCGGGTCAGCATGTGACATGATGCTTCCAGCATTTCGGGTCAGGTTGATGTGAAGGCCCTGGTGGTTCGTGCAATGCTCAAAGATGCAGCAGTTTGACGTCTTACACAGTAGTGAGTTGTTGTTTGAGCCAAAGAGGTGGCAAGCCGTTTCTAAGGATGCTAACAATGGTTAAATTGTCGACGAGAGTTCAAAGATAGCACCACTGGACCTGTCTTGTTCGATGGCTTCAGACATGGTTTAATCAGTTCTGTGATGGTTTGACACAGCATAAACAGGAGTTCAAGCTGCTTTGGGGTTGTGGCGATGAAGTGAGTCCCACCCCAGGGGCTTTAGGACAAAGTGAGTCCTTTTTACTTTTAACTCCTAGTCCCGAAAGCTTACCTGGCACCTGCAGGGGTTTCCTTCACACCGAGTGAGGAACACCTAGCAGAGAGCAGGCATCTGTCCATAGCAATTCACCCCCAGTGTTCCCTGTGGATGGTTAAGGAACAATGCTCTCCTCTGACTCGGATGCACCTGTCTTTACATCTATTACAGAAGACCTTAGAATGGACGGCACTTTCAACAGGGATCCATTGATGTCTTCTTCTTGGTGTTCAAGAAAGAATTAAAAAAAGATCAGGAGACCCCTTTCTTATGAAGGTAAAAGAAAACGGGATTAGACAAAAGCAAGCCTGTTTTGAGGGACCCCATGCTTGTCGCTGTGACAAGTGACCTTTGCCTTTTTTTGCATCATACCTAGAGTGCTTTGTTCTGCAGGAAGAGGAGTAGACAGAAAGGAAAGAGTCTCACAGAAAAGCAAGAGTGTGCTTGTGTCTCTTTGAAGTATGGTTCCTATGAGATCTCCTGCTGAGAACTCCAGGTCTCGAGGGGGTGTTGCCCATTCTCCCAGTGAATCAAAGGTGATCAGCATCCTGTCTTTTGTCTCATTTGCTGAAGTGGAGACAGACAGACTAGACATGAATCCACATACTCTTCATGTGATTGGCCTGGGCTCTAAGGGATGATAACAAAGGAGTGTAGGATTTTGATAATTGTGTAATCCTCTCAGTCACCATACCAAAACCAGGTTGACATATTTTTATAGTTTGCCCTGCCAACAGATGGAAAGGGCAACAATTATGATATTTTGGATCAGTGGTGCAGCAGTTAAATACAGCTTATGTCTGCAGGGCATATTGGGCCTCATTATAACTTTGCCTAGCTTGGTAATAACGTGCTGGTATTAACGCATACCAGCATGTTACTACACTGGCAAAGTACAAGTTTGCTGGTGGGGTGGCCAGAATTACCTCTGGCTAAGAGCTGCAGGTAATTTTGTAACCCTAGCGGCAAAAATAGCCTGTTTTAGTGGCACTGGTGTTACTGGTGCCGGTAATACAGGCAAATCCCCCCCATGGAGTCATATTGGAATCCATGGACTGGGGATTTACCACTCTTACCATCACTTGTATTCTGGCAGTAATTCCGCCAGACCATGTGGCGGTAACAGTAATTCCATTTGCTGGTATCTTGGTGGAATTACCGCCAGGATACAGGCAAACCTATATTAAGGCCCATTTTGTGCAAGCAACTGTCAAGAATGTATGTGTGACCTTTGCAAAGGCCCTGGGCTACTGACGGGCAGGTACTGTAGATGGCACATGACTGATGCAGCAGGGCATGTGTGTGCAGTATGCTTTTGGCATGGAGCTTTATGAAAGGGGGATTTGATCAGCAGACCACTCTTTCACAGGTAAATCACCCATTGGGCTATCTTATCCTCACCAGACAGCACAGAGGAACTGGGTGGCTTTGAATAGCAGAGGCCAGAGAAATAATATCCCTTGGTCACCCTCTGAGGGGATGAACCAATGCTTTCTTCTCTTTGCTTGAGGCACTAAATGGGTCTGTCTCTATGACGCTCTGAAACAGGATGCCCTCTTCAAATATACCTCTAACATCTTCTTTATGTCCAGAGGGTGCCAAGCCAATTCTTCCAAGAAGGAAGGGGTGGGGAGAAGGATGAGAGCACAAGATTGTGTGTTAATAGACATCTTGATATGGCTTTAGGCTTGATCACAGAACAACACTACCCTTTTATCTGTAAAAACTAGAACATGGTCTGAGCATTGATGCATGCTTAATTGTCACTGGCATTTAGCTGACGTAATTTACATTATAAACAAAACGTCCTTAAGGTCAAAAATCCGATGGTACAAAGCAATGAGTTTAAAGGCATGGATTGGGGAGCTGACAGAAATAATGAGCAATCACCCTCATTACGAGTTTGGTGGTATCTCAGCAGAAATACCACTGAGATATTACCAAATGGTATTACTGTTAGCACCACCTGGTCTGGTGGTATTACCACTAGCACTATTACCACTGGATTGCAAGTAGTGGTGGGCGATGGTAGTCCCCATTAATTTGAGTGCATAGGACTCCATTGGGAATTTGGTGGTATTACCACTGTTGGTATTCCCACTGGTGGAAATACTGCTAATTTGACCTTTTCTGGGTGGTAAGGCAGGGACATTACCTCCAGAATTCTGTTGTAGGTGTTTCCTCTGACTAACCTCAAAACCTGTAGGTCGGTGGTGGGGTAATGCACTGGTAATTACAACATATCTTTACCACATTGTCGAACTCAGAATGAGGACCAAATGATCCTTCTGACCTGTGGCCCAGAGTTATATGGCTGGCCACTAGAAATGTGACCTCCAAACTGTGGGGACCTTGCCAGGGGAACCCAATGCCATGCACAGTGGGGTGACAAATCCCTCAGTGTGAACCACCATTAAAACCATTCACGGACTGCTTTGAAGACAGTCTTTCTTCCCTGCTTGCTGTTGGAGCCACTCCCTCTGAGGCAAACGGAATAACTGCTGGCGTACCCATGAAGAGGGCCGCAAGGTGTGGTGACAAGTGTGCACTTTGCAGACTGCAGGGAGAAGGGTAATCCTACCTTCTCTCTTCCCTCCTTAGTCACAGACGTCTGGCGTCAGTCTCTGACATTCTTTCCTCTGGGGTGAGTACAGAGCAAATTGCAAAGTGGCCTTGAGTAAACTTTGTTTGGAGATCTGATCTGGACCTAGTGACTGCGGGGGCTTGCCCCTTTGATCTAGGCCTTATTCTTCATTCTCATTCCTGTCACGCTCAAAATTTGAGTGAAAATCTGGACTTGTGCTATTTTGGTCTGAGACCTAGTGATTGCTGGGGCAATCCCCTTTGAGTTAGGTCTTTCACTTGGTGTGTGGTCTATTCTGAGTCTCTTTTTCCTAGCACAATCACTATAGTTTGATCACAGCTCTGTTGAGATTGACTGGTTCGCCCTGCTACATTGGCTCATACATGGTTGGTTTGCAGAACGGCAAGAGGATGATGCCTCCATCCTTGATGATTATTACAGACGAAGAAAAAAAAGCTGCTGCAAAATTGCCATTACCTCCTTCTCGTCAGCAGGAGTAGATGCCTGCTATCACTGGGGCCCAGGATGGGAGGCTGCACTCTCAGGAACATCATGTTGAGCCACTGATCTCTGGCTCACTACAGGAGTCTGGTAGGAAGTTGTCTCCAACTATACCGTCAAAAGGTTTCATTACCTCCTTTTTTCTTCCTAAAGAGACCATGATGAAGCTGTCCCATCCTAAAATTACATCAAGGGATCAGGAATTACCAGGTTGTGTTACTTCAGCCCAATGTGTCATCTTTTTTTGTGCCTACTTCCTCTCTGGATGGTAACGAGGATTCAAGTTACCTGGACTCACCTTTGGACATGCAACAACAATATGGGCCGGACTTTGATTCATCTCTTTCATCTATCGGCTTTAGGTCTGTGACTATCCTAAATGAGAATCTGGACCTCCCTTTTGTAAGGCAAACCGACAACAATCTGCCATGGACTCACTCCCCCGTGGAAATCAACCAGGTTATGTGCGTCTTGGTATCTCTATTTGAGAGCCTTCAAAAGGAAACTAATCTAACTCTGTGGCATTTAAATCTTTATGTTTAAATTTGACAACCTAAAACTGCATGCGACATCTACAGAATTCCTGTTCTCGCAAGGCCTAAATAATCCTAGTAAGTGCCTTTAATCAAAATCAGCTCTAGCAAGTACAGGGCCAACAACTGGAGCATGCGAGATCCAACCTCAAGTCTCAACAACGAACGACCTACGAAGAAGTGCACCCTCTGAAAGTATCATCATATCGGAGGGTTGCGCAACCGCCCTGGAGAAAACAGGGCCTACAGTCCAGCAGGGGCCAAAAGCTCGGTGTCCTCATTCCACCACTGTATCTTTGAATCGGCCTTTGAAGGCACTCCCTGTCCTCTCTGACCTGGATTTGTGTACTAAGGAGAGAGAGACTACTCCTGGGGGGGATCCACTCAGGAAACCCTTATCCGATCGAGGGAAGGTGGTTAGGAAATGTCTGGGCATTCAGAAGCGAAAATCAAAAAAACTCACAGCGGGGAACCTGAATTCCCAGACCTCTTGTTTTCTTCTGCTGTCCCTGTTTCCCCAACTGAATCATGGTGACAGTAATGCCCCTATGGCCACCTCCTCGGCTGGGAAACAGGAGGGTTGTGGCAGCATCACTGTTTTGGATTCTCCTTCTTCAAACTTGGATCAGGCATCTTTGACGGCCCTGAATGGGGCAGGGTCTGCAGGAGAACAGCAGAAAACACTGGACCCTCAACTTTGTTCTATACAATCCTTGTAGATTCTTCACTTCCTCACGCAAATTGACACCCAGTTGCCTGCTTCCAATGGGGTTATCCTTGCCCAAAGGTCTCTACAACCATTGAGGGCTGTTGCTCACTTATGGGTAGGGTGGGGGTGTTGCCCGGGTGGCCCTGTGCGATTAAGTGCACAAACAGATACAGTCATGAAAAAGGTTAATGTTGTGAAGGAAAAGGGCGCAGGCAATGGCATTGTATTTGAGTCGATAATCACCGAAAATATGTCTGTGAGCCATACCTGCACAAATATCTTACGTTTGCTGTCTGGGGTCTCAAGCCTGGAATGTATCTCCTCAGCTGGCATTAACAGGGTTCAATTTCCAGTGAGACCTTGTGTAGAAAGATCTGTGGTTTATTTTAACTCTAAGCTCGTTGAAGATCTTGTCTTGCATGAAAGGGACTCTATTAGAAAATGTGGCTTTGCTATTGCCGAACACTTGAGTCCTCCAGTCGGGGCACAGCACCCTAATTAGCCTGCCCCCTGATCAACAGCTTAAATGTAACAAACAGATCTCAGATGACTGGTCATGGTTAGTTGGATCACTGTCCAATTAACAACTCTATACGGCTCAACAATGGTGGCCTCTTCTCTCTCCTTTCTTGGAATACATGGGGCTACTCACGACTGTTTGACAATCCAGTGTTGGGGCAGGAGTTTAAATCTTACTGGGTTGTTTTCTTGCAGGAAACTTGGCTTTTTACTGTTCGAGTGATGGATGGATTTATACTTACAGGGCAGGTTGCACTGAGGGGGGGAGAGAGGGCGTCCTTTTGGCGGCCTACTAACAATGGTAAAATCTACAGATAATGAGTTATATAGACAAATGGGGCGTACACCTGCATCCTCTTAACTCATGTAGAAGTATTTGGGGAATATTGTCTTCAATATTGATTGTTAACATCTATTGGCATGAAAGGGTACGAGAGCTCTCTGTATTCCTAGACAACTTGGTGAGTTGTATTAGTGATTGGTGTTGTGCGAATGATGGTGGGCAAGTTTTGCTTGCTGGAGATCTCAACTCGGAATGTGTGATTCAAGCTGTACAAGGGGGCCTCTATGGGTCTGACGATTCTGAAAGGCCAAAAATATCTAGGGGCGTCCAATGGTTGTATAATTTGGGTGGACTCGGTCTACGACCCCTCAATGCAGGGGTTCTGGGGGATATCCCTCAAAATCATACTTGGACAAACAGGTCCTCCCATTCAACCATAGATAAAATCTTTGCCACGGACTGGCTCTTTGAGAGTTGTAACTCTTTGACCATTAAGACAAATTCATTCAGCGATCATGCCAGGCTCTCAGCCCTATTCACCGTCGATGGACTGGAAACACAAGTAGGACTCAAGGCTCTGGCCAGTCTGGCTATTAATCCGGAACCAGTGATTGGCTGATCGAGTGAACAACACATTGGTTGAGGTTCTCGAACATGCAATGGCAAATTGGAAACTGTGTTTAATATTAATAAAACTGAGGATTGTATAGAGGGTCTACTTCGAGGACAACAAAGTGAAAGGGATAGAGGCAAGCTGCAACAATCAAAGCAATATGTGCATGTCTACAACAAAGAATGTTGCAGACATGAAAAGATCACTGAATTTTGAGGCGAAGAGGTGATCTATTGCCCAACTCATCGTACAGTATAGGGAAAAAAGCTTGTCAGTGTTATCCAAACTGGCAAAGAAATAATTGCAGTAAGCAAAGCCAGTTGGATGCCAAGTCCATGCTTTCTTCCCTATGTAATAACAACTCTGTGACCTTCTGGCGAATGTTGAACTCTTTTGATCTTCCAGTCTGAATTAACCAGGTGAATGCTGTCTCAGAGAATAACTGGTATGCACACTTTCTAGCACTTTATGCGTGACCCATGCAGTCTGTCATATTTTCCCTTCTGGAAACAACTGACAGATTGAATTTAGCTGCATTTGATACAGAAAAGATTTTGGAGGACCTTAAGAGGATTAGTCCTTCACGTGCTCCCGGCCTTAAAGGGCTTTCCAACTTTTTGATTAAGGCCAATCCTTGTAACTATGCTGCTGTATTGAGCATCCTATTTAAGGACGTGATAACCCATGATCGTTTCCCTGCCTCCTGGTCCAAGGCCTATATAGTCTCCATCTTCAAGCGAGCCTTAAAAACTAGCCCGCTTAGCTATCGAACAATTGCCCTCCTTGATGAGGACAGCAATGTGTTCTATGCTATACTGCTGTCGCACCTGGAGGAATGGGCTGTGGCTGCTGGAAGGATAACTAAATGGCAAACAGGCTTTCGGTGGAATCCTGGCACCAGCCTCAATGGGGCAATCGTACAACTAGTCCAGCATCTGGCGTGGGATGGTAAACACAAGCAGTATATATAGCTTTGATATATCTAAGCGCTGCTTTTGACGCAGTGGATCGCCAACTTCTGTTGGCTAAACTGTATCAGTGGGGAGTGCTTTCTGGTCTTTTAAGACTCTTGATTGACATGCAAGCCCAGTTAGTAATCCAGGGGGCCTTGTCTCAATCTAT
This sequence comes from Ambystoma mexicanum, assembly GCF_040938575.1. Classification (NCBI taxonomy): domain Eukaryota; kingdom Metazoa; phylum Chordata; class Amphibia; order Caudata; family Ambystomatidae; genus Ambystoma; species Ambystoma mexicanum. Next base: position 408,659,804 of record NC_090923.1, on the reverse strand, counting down.
TCCAATGAGTTGGGGGGTCAGACAGCGGTGTGTGTTTGCTCCCTGTCTGTTCAATTTATATTTATTGGATATCCGCGAGCATCTGAAATCTGCTATTCTTGCTTTGCCTGCGGTTGATCAGTGTAGACCTTTCTGGCTATCATACACCGATGATTTTCTCCTGTTCGATCTTACACCAGTGGTCCTTCAAAGGCTCTTGAACACCATCACAGTCTTCAATCATTCTCTCTCCATTAATCCTGCTAAATCCAAGATCTTACAATGCTCCAAAGTTATCACAAGAGCAAAGTTTAAGTGGTACATTGGCACAGAAGCAATTATGAAAGTCAATTCACTGGTATACGGAGGGTTCCTAATTGATGCTACTCCGGCCTGGATTACGCTGAAAGCTTGGGTGAGAGAATGGACCACTCAATTAATAAATCAACTGGTTTGGGTTGATAGTCGTTATGGAAGCTATACATTGCTACAGGCCTTAAAATATTACAGGGGTAAAGTGGTTCCTAAAATAACATATGGGACGGAAATATACTCACTATCCCTAATGGATACCCGGTCCTGTCTCGAAGCTTTAACTTGGCTCAGGATGTTGGTTTTGACCAACGCAGTTCCCATCGAAGCCACTCAACACGAACTGGGGATAATCTCTTGGTCCGCCCCTGTAGAATGGAAGCGGCTGTCATTAGTGAGGAAAATATTGATGCCTGTAGGGGACTCTCTTTGTGACGATCTAAAAATAAATTTGGTAAGCAGGAAAAGCTCCTGGCTTAATGAGATCTTTGATCACTGCACCACGGTTCTCATTAAAATTCATAGCTCATCGTAGGAACTCTGTTAAAATCCAGAGCAGGTGAAGAAAACTTTGTTTGAGCTGGACTGGACCGTAACCATGGAAAAGGTACATAGCTACTCCTCTCCCTCGACCACAAGATACGACCACAAGAATCTGGGAGTGTTGGCACCATTCCTGTCAGTATATCCGGGCTAGATGGGCTCGGTATGCTTTTCTGGGTTTTCGTTGGAATCTATTCTTAACTTAAATAATCAGGTGTAGAAGAGGTTTGATTGTTAGGGACTGGGTGGCGTGTAGGTATTGTAGGAACGTGGAAGCCCAGGAAACCCTGAAACATTTATTTATGGTATGCCCAGCACTGACTGTTTTGCTATTTGCAACCGTTGGTGACTCTGAAATGATTTGGTCCTCGTGTTCATCTGGGCATTTGACATCTACTGGGTCATTCCATCGAATTCTTACCATCGACAGACCATTCCATCGAAAAAAATGCATCAAAAAAATTGCCTCAAATGTATTTTTTCTTTTTTTAATGAAGGCTCCCAACCCCCCTTTTTTACCCATTAAATTTAAACTAAACCCTTTACCTTCAAAAACATGCATTCAATGTTTTTTATTCTCGATGGGTGGTGTTGAGTATGGGGGTGTGTACCTAGGGCAAGCTCCATCCCCCAGACACGCACACAAAGGACCCACTTCAAACTGCTGATGCTAGTGACCTGGACCATGGTACCATTTGCATGACAAACCCAGAATCTGCAACAGAAAAAACACATTCCCGTGCTGCTGGCAATAAAAGGAAATCTGATCTGCCATGCTCCATCCAATCAATCTCCAGAGCCATCCATAGCAGAATGAATGGAAAAAAGCATCTTTGAAGCAGTTTATGTCCCACAATTCTGAGAACATGTGCCAGATCAAATATGACACCAACGCTATTCAATCTAGCATGGAGAAATATGACACCAGAATTCAGTTGATGCAGAACAGATTCAGCATCTGGGAGGACAACATAGCCAAGACACACAAGCTGGAGAGAGAGTATAATGCTCCAAGGCAGAATAGAGTGTAATAATTGAAATAGTTACAGCAACGTAAGAGTTTAAAGTGTACCTCTCCAAATTCCCCCCAACCTCTCTCTTTCACCCCAATTACCAATTAGATATTCAGAGGGCCCACAGCTGTACCACCAAAAATCCCCAGGCTTCACCCATACACCCAGTGCTTTACACAGGTACACAATGTTATCAGGGTGGCAAGTTCAGCTGATGCTCTCCAAAAGCATGGTGCACACACCTTATTCAGGATTTAGGCATCAACACAGTAAAAAAGAGTCCTAAAAGTACACCCCACACTTAGATCTCTTTATATAAAATATGGTTTATTGAGTCTGGTGTGAATGCTGATCAATCATAATGTTAAAGTCAGAAGCTATGAATACCAGAGAGATCTGCAAATGTGTATTAACGCCTTTACTCCTTTACTCGCCAACAACCATGGTTTCCCATGGGAACCATACTCTACATGCAAGCCTGCCTCTACTGGCTTTCATTCATTCACTCAAGTCTTCAGTGGTTATTGCCCCATTGATGCCTCCATCTTTCTTCCATATAAGCTTCAAAGTGTAGGTTTTGTGTATAGCTTAGATGAAAACAGGGACTCACAGGGACTCCTCTGTGATAGCCTGAGCTGGTTAATGTTGCTTTTTATATTGGAACTTAGCTCTCCTTAAGTGTCTTATTTCACTTATCCATTAGCTGTGCTCCCACCTGTTCAAAATCCCTTTGTTTCCCTGGAAGGTGACAAAAGACCCTGTGTCGCAAGATGGAACCTCCACACAGGTTTAGCTAGCCACAATGGTTGATTGATTTATTGATTGATTTATTTGTTATTTATTATGCGCCTATACACAAGTGTTTAAAGGCGTAACAAGGCAAGGGAGGCGGAATAAAGGGAGGACAAGACCATGATCTTACTAGGCCAAGTGACATTGAGATTGTGCAACTGTGCAACAAGAAGTGCAGGGAAGAGTATAGGAAGAAGTGCGCCCAGAGCAGCAGGGCCCTGAGTTAAGTGCAAGGAAGTCTGAAACTACAGGGGGGCAATCCCAGGGCAGTAGTGCAAGGGTAGCCAGGAAGCAGTGCAAGTTCGACCAGACAGCAAGTGCAGGGGGCCTGCTCATGGGGGGGCTGGTGTCCTGGACACTGAACAGCTAGTAAGTAAACGGAGCAGGAGCAAGGGAAGGTTAGCAGGGGAGAGCAGGCAAGAAAGAGGAGGAGAAAAAGGAGGTCTTGAGAAGCTTCCAGAACTTAAGGAGATCCGGCTCAAGGTGGAGAGAGGCAGGGAGGCCATTCCAGAGGCAGGCACCTGCAAACGAGAGTGATCTACCTCCCATTCTCTGCTTGTAGAAGCGACTCACCCTCAGAGAGTTAGAAGTAGACGAGCAAATGGCTCTAGGAGGAAGGTACTGTGGAAGAGAGAGTTGAATTTAGTGAGGGCCACAGCCCCAGAAAGCCTTGTGGACAATGCAGATGTCTTAAATGTGATCCCTGCAGCCCCCGTGAGCCAGTAGCCGAGCCTAGAGAGAACTAGGGTGGTGGAGACAGTGAGCTTCTGGGGGAAGGTGAGAAAAGGGAGAATACCTCTGAGGAGGAACAGCTGGAAATGGGTATTCTTGGCAGGGTCTGTGATGTGTGGAGAGCAGGAGAGAGTGTAGTCGAATATAACCTCAAGGTTTTTTGCCTCATAAGAGTGTGAGTGCACAGAGCCCAAGGAGGGCGCCTGCAGTGAGAGAGGAAAAGCAGGAGCAGGGGTCCCAATGAGAAAGATCTCAGTCCTGCTGGTGTTAAGGCAGAGAACCTGGGAAGGTCGGTCTAGGAGGAAAGAGCCTGATTCATAATGCCAAAAGTCTTGCAGAGACGAGTAATCATGATGGTGTGGTTGACTATGTCAAATGCAGAGAAAAGGTTGATGGGTATGAGGACAGAGGGAGAGATAGTGTCAAGATTAGAGAGCAAATCTTCACAGGTGCTTAGGAGTGCAGTGCTGCTTTGAAGCCAGACTGATGTTCATGGAGACAACCAACATATTCAGTGGAAAGGTTTAGCTGGGAGATTGCCACCCTCTCCAGGAGATTGACCAGGAAAGGAGTGAGAGAGATCGGGTGATAGTTTGCTGGAATGGAGGGGTCGGCAGAAGGCTTTTTTAGTAGGGGTTGCAGAAGGGAGTGTTTGAGATGAGAGGGGAAAGATCCAGTGGCGAAGGAATGATTACAGAAATCGGTCAAGGCTTGAGCGAGAGAACAAATGTTGCCCTTAATGGTTCTGGAGGAGCCAGGGGTGGGTGAGGGTCACCTGTTTGGGTGAGACTTTCATAGAACGGACTTGTCTGGAAACGCCTTCTGGTGTTACAGGAGAGAGGGACGATAGAAGGAGAGGAGGGGGGCAGCCAAAGAGGGCCTGTAAGAGGTGGAGGGAGAGCAAAGAGGAGAAGAGGAGAGTGCAGTCAGGATGTCCTGGGTTTTAGTGGTTAAATGAGAAGCCAGAGCTGTGCAGAGGGCCTGGGTAGGTGTAGAAGAGATAGATACTGCAGTTGGATTGGCCAGCTCCTTGCAGATTTTGAAAAGTTCAGCCATGTTCTTAGAGGCCTAAGAGATGTGGGCTTCAATATGGACCCTCTTCTTAGAGAAGATTGGAGAAGATGGACAGTCTGTGTTGCCTTTGGAGCAGACGGTAGCTCAGTTTCTCAGAGGATGAGCCCAAAGCTCCCCACTTCTGTTCAGCTACTCTGCACTTTTGTTTCAGAGTGGCCAGATCAGTGTCATACAAATAATTGTACTTGTTGGCAGGCTTCAGGCAGATCCTCATAACAGGGGTAAGGATATCCAGAGTGTTAGTGATGGCAGGTGAAGGATGGAAAGGAATGTGTCATGATGGGAGTCAGCCGCAGGTGTAGGTGGGAGAGAGAAAGTGGAGGCAAAGGCGGCCACTGACACTCGCTTCATAGGTCGAATGACCGTGAAGGAAGATGGCAGTGATGGGTGGGCCTTTGTCAAGGGAACGGGAGGCATCAAGTGAGAAGAAAGAAAAAAGCAGTCAGTCCAGGAGAGGAGTAGTAAGAAGATTAGGAAGGTGGGTGTCTGAAGAGATGAGAACACACAAGGTGTGGCCAGCAGAGTGAGTCAGACCAGAGGGTAGAATGGAGTGGGAAAGGGATGCATAGGTTGCAAAAAAAGCCCAGACCAGTCTGCAGAGTCCAGGTGCATGTTGATATCCCCTACGGAGGAGAAGCTGGTAGGTAGAGGAAAGGAGAGAGGAAGTTAAGTCAGCCCATTCAGAGAGGAAGAGGGTGACCTGGCCATGTGGCCTGTAGATGGAGGCCAAGGTCAGAGAGAGACAAGGAAAGATAGAGAGTCTGCCGACCAGGCATTCAAAGGAGGAAAAGGTCTGAGTGGGGATGATGAAAGCAGGGATCCAATCAGAAAAGATCAGGGCCACTCCGCCTCTGGGCCTATTGGGCCTGGGCACAGAGAGGATCTTGTAGCCCTCAGGGAGGAGTGTGTCAAAACATGTGACTGAGCTGGCCTTGAACCATGTCTCGGTAAGAGCGAGAAAATCCATATCCAGGAATTCAAGGAAGTGGCAGATGTCAGAGGAGTGTTTGACAGCAGAGCGAGAGTTGAGAGTAGCCATGTGGAGCAGTTTTCCACTTTTGAAAGACTTCCAGGGGCTGGGGGTATACAGGGGATAGCAAAGCCCATCGGATGTGTATGAGGAGTCAGAGAGGTGAAAGGAGGAGGAGCCAGAGGGGCCAGATACGTGGTAGAAGGAATAGCAAGAGAAGCAAGGAAGTTGATGAGGCCAGGGACGCGCCTATCAAATAGTAGGAGATTGGGCTGAGGGCCCTGGACCATGATGGTGCAGTTTAGATAGGCATGCATGATGACTCTGGAGGAGTAGAAGGGGTCCAAGAGGACCTCTCACCGGGTGCCACCATTAATGGGAGAAGAGGATTAAGGAGAGAGAAGTGAGGCCATATGAATGGTGCATAGGTCGGGCAAAGGAACGGCAAAGATGTCAATGAGGGTCTGTCTGGAGGAAGCCCTGACATAGGTGTCAGCGATGGGAATGCCTGAATTGGAGACCAGGGTGTCCTTCTTGAGCTTCTTCCTTCCAGTCCTACAGAGACGAGTAGGATAGGAGATAGACAAGCAGATAGAGAAGATACGGGAAACTGAGAGCACCACAGTGGGTGTGATAGAGGGAAGAGAAAGGGCAGGTGAGAGGAGAAGAGAAGGAAACACTTCACAGAGCTACACCCCACAGGTTGCACAAGGAGGGGATTTGTGAAAAATTGAACAGTGAACCTGATGAGCCCATTTTGCTTCACATGCAGGATGTCTGCCACCCTTCTTTTCGTAATATGTCTGCCACCTTTCAAGATATATTTTAAATGGTTTTCCCCTCTGGTCCGCCTTACCTGGCAACCTGTTCAGTACAGGGCGTTTGCTTCTTTTGAAAGTTCTAAAGACTTCTCCACCAGTTTTTGTTCCCTTTATATACTCAGCTCTCCAAGACTGTATTTGACTGCTGGTCTGTCTGGGCTTGGTTAAAATTGTTTAATGGCATTTTCAGAGCCTGTCCAAAACAAAGAAGCATTCCAAAGTGCTAACTGTGCTCAAGAGAGACAATTGTGGAATCACAATGCTAGAAGAAACGCATATGAATTATAGTGGATTATTTAGGTTATGTGATTGGGTAGAGCCTTCAATCTTCTCCTCAGCTCAAGGAGGCATGTCCATTTGTGTACATAGGTCCCTTAACTCAATGACTTCACACTGAAGGCAAATAGGTCTTAGCCCATATTGTTATTTGCTTGCAAAAACAGACCCGGCTCAACATATAAGGCCTTTCTATGGATGATCGCACATTCTAGATAAATGTCCATAACTGCTGCTAAGGTTTTCTTCTGATGACCTGGCAAATGCAGGGGGTCTGAATCTCCCACTAGACCCCCACCTAGAAAGTGTAAGGGTTAATTAGCAATATCTCAAAGGGCTTAAAGTTATTTACGCAATCATGTCCTCTCCCACCCTGATTGGTTCCTGGAGATGACTGAAGAATACAACTCCTTCTCTAATTTGCATCACATGCATTCACGTATTGATGACATCCGTCTTAGCCAGACCTTTATCCCACGTTTGATATAAAAGACATGTGTGCATGCCCCATTAAGATCATTTCTCTTTTTGGTCTGTACTTGATTTTGACACCCCTCCTTAACCATGAACACCTGGACATTGGACCCCTCACACTTAAGATATGAACATCTTAAAAGACTTATCTAAGAACACTGCTCTGATTGTATTCTGACTCAATCGAAGGGATGACATGAGCCAGCAAATAACTTGGGATGTGTATAAGGCCTCCATGAGAGGGTTGTTGATATCCCATTGAGCTTTTCCAAAATAAACTGAAAAACAAGATATTCTAGCAGCCGAGAAAGACAAAGTCCTGGGAAAACATGGGATACTGGTGACCACATTATCCTTCATTAAGTTTGCAAAGGAAAAGTTGACATGTCTTCACCAAACAGGCAAAACTACTGATCTTAACTAAGGGTGTCAAATACCTCATAGGGAGTAATAGACAGGAGAGGGTCTTGCAGGACATCCAATGGTCATGCAAGGGATGTCCAGAGTGCTTGCGGTTACAGATGCTAAGGGGAACCTTTTAAGTCGGATGCTGCTATTGCGTCAGCTTTCGCCACATTTTTAATTCCCTCTATACTGCAAAGATTCACCCCTTTGAAGAGCTTAGAAAGGACTTCATAGAGAAAATAGGCTCACCGGCTGTGCCCTAGAGCAGTTTTTCTCCTCTAGAAAATCACACACGGAATCCTTGGATTCTTAGCAAAAGTGAATTCGCCTGGGCCAGACAGTCTCTAAGCACACTTCTACAGAAATGTTCCAAGCATGCGTGTACCAAGCCGTACACATCTATTTAATTATAAGATGAAGGATGCTAATGCTGAGAGCACCTTCCCAAATCATTTTATCCCCAAAGCCTGGCATGGATTCAACTTTGATCAAGAATTATAGGCTAGTCTCACTCATTAATAATGGCCACAAGGATTAATACTATCCTTCCCCAGCCTGTATCTACTGATCATGTTGGATTCATCAAACGTCAGTTGGAAGCTGACTACACACATATGCTATGCACTTTAAGAAACAATTTCCCCCCCGAAAACCTCAGGGAATTATATACTGTGGAGGTCCTTTTTGCACCCACCCTTGGGAGTAACATTCAGCTGAATTTAGAGCATATCATTGCAGAGTTATGATTCCATGTTACTGCTTGGTTTTCCATCTTCCTGATGTGGTAGGACATAATTAGATCCATTAAGACATTGCTTGTGTCTAGGATTCTTCACATCCTTTCAAATTTGAGCATTACCATGCCTGCCATTTAAATCTAAATTCCCGTTGCTAATCTTTTCAAGTGGTGAAAGAGGCCTTGTATCAGCCTACATACTCTTTCTCTCTCTCTGGCTATGCTCCTTACGGTGTAATTCACATATTAAAGTTGGGGTTACCATAATCAAATGGCCCCATCCTTTGAAATCTGGGGTGTGTGAAAAACCTGGCAGTATTCTCCCATCTACTCCCCGGGATCTTCCATTAAGGTTGCCAGGGAAGGGCCATCGCTTTTGGATCCCGACCCTGGGGGTAGACAAGCGAAGGAAGATCACCTGGGTAGAGGGTCACAGGGATTGGGAGGAGAATAGCCAAAGGCAAGACATGGTAATCCCTTTTTCCCAATTATACACCAACTCACTCTCCCCACCCATTTCCAATAAGAACTGAGACGAGGAAGATGTGATCGAGAATAATTAAGATTACCCATAGCAACAACATAGGGATACAAAGTGAGGCCTACCATCTAAAACATTTGAATTGTCCCACTAATAGAGCCGGGCAAGATCAGCATCATGGCGCACAGCCTTCCACGATGGTCTCTTTGGGGAAGGTGGCGATGCTGCCCTGCATTGGCTTACTGTGCTACCAATAAAGAACAGTAGCACTTCCAACATGGCCACTGTTAGGTCCTGAATCTTGATCTGTGGGAGCTGCTGAGCCCCACAGTCCCTCTAAGATGTGTAGACGACTACTGATTGTACCAGTAGAAGTCTCTACACCCCAAAGGGAAATGGGAAAGTGGATAAAACAAAAAACAGAACAACAGAACACAAGTTACTCTCTCTCTCCAACTAGCCGAGCACCTGAGAGGAAGAGAAAACTAAATATTAATACCTTCCTAATCAAAACACCCCTCCTGAGTTCCTCTGTACTTTTCTATACCTGTTGTGCTTAGCTTGAGAGCTGGGAAGCAAGTTTTATTTCAGAAGCTCCAAATAGAACCTTAACAACCTTTTCCTTATGAGAGGTTTCCTTTGGAATAGCTGTTAAAACTAATTCTGTACCATCCCAGAGTCTGGAAACATGTCTGTTGATTTGCTAGATGGAGGCAGACTACAAAACTGTTCTTCTGGAATGACTCTCCTGGGCAAACGTGTTCCTAGACTACTCAAACCCCCAGTAACAAACTGGCAGTGGATACCTTGAGTCTATTGTGCTAGACTTATCTCTCTTGGAATGAGTCTTTAAGTAATCAGTGTCCTTTATTTTTATTTCCTCTATTGTATTCTTCAAGGAATATTACCTTCTACCCCTAGACTACTGTCCAGGATATGAGAGAAAGCTGGGCTTGACTCTCTTCCTGAGATACCACTGGTCATCCTGAGCGCATGCGCAGTGAGATGCAGTCTGAGGCTTACTTTCGTGTTCTAAATCACTGACAGGCGCTAGCGATAATTACACTGTGAGTGACATGCGCGGGAGTCGCAGCAAATAAAGGAAAGGTCTGCCGTAGTGCGTGCATATTATTATCACCGTCTTTTTCCCTGAAAGCAGTCTTTCTTAACAGCATTTAATGTTCATGTAGATTAATCTAGAGTCTCCTTCAGAGAGAAAATTCACGCTTACAAGTGTGACTGGTTTTACTGCTGTCAGCTTAAAATTACAGTTCCTTGCTGAACGCTGCTCCCAACTTGGACTCACAAAGGCTGCTTTCTTAGCATTTTAAACTAACTGACTAAATAGTTAGCTAACTAAGAGATTAAAAATAAACTTGCAGTCTCTTCTTAACTTCTCCTGAATGCAGATTACTTCTTCAGCAGATTTGTATAAGAATTTTTCTCTAGAAATCAGAGCGCTGCGCTCCCCCCAGATCTGCGCTCGTCTTGTCCCTCGTGGATCTGGACTCCAACCTGCCTCTTCACCAACCTGGGCTGAATTCAAAGATTGAAATGGGGCCTACTTCAAGAGATACAAAAACAGGACCTTCCTCTTAAGGTGAGGACAATGAAAGGAAGTTTGGAATTCTCTTTCTGTTTCCAAGCCACCTCAGTCTCCAATCATCTTGCGGAATGTTCTCATCCAATCAGGACCCTGCCTCCTCACCACCATGATGGCTTGGGGAACTCTCCTTCTGAACAATGGAAGTTAAGGTAAGTTTTAATCTGAACTGTGTATGAATTGTGTAAGGAGTTAAATAAACAAAATATTACTATATATTACAGCACATCCATCTCAAGAGACAAGTGAACCTGACAGCCGCCACCATCTCTACTTGTAGTATTCCCTTGTTTGTGTCTGCGCTTTTGGGAACACTGCATCATTGTTCATCACCCGGCTCTGGAAGCATCCAGCTTCATAAAACGAATCACTGGGACTGGGGACTTTGCATCTCAACGCTACGGTAATTCCCTAGCTCAGCGATCTGGACTCCAACCTGCCTCTTCACCAACCTGGGCTGAATTCAAAGATTGAAATGGGGCCTACTTCAAGAGATACAAAAACAGGACCTTCCTCTTAAGGTGAGGACAATGAAAGGCAGTTTGGAATTCTCTTTCTGTTTCCAAGCCACCTCAGCTTCCAATCATCTTGCGGAATGTTCTCATCCAATCAGGACCCTGCCTCCTCACCACCATGATGGCTTGAGGAACTCTCCTTCTGAACAATGGAAGTTAAGGTAAGTTTTAATCTGAACTGTGTATGAATTGTGTAAGTAGTTAAATAAACAAAATATTACTATAAATTACAGCACATCCATCTCAGGAGACAAGTGAACCTGACAGCCGCCACCATCTCTACTTGTAGTAGACCCTTGTTTGTGTCTGCGCTTTTGGGAACACTGCATCATTGTTCAGCACCCGGAAGCATCCAGCTTCATAAAACGAATCACTGGGACTGGGGACTTTGCGTCTCAACGCTACGGTAATTCTCAGGACACGTGATTGCCTTATCTGCTTTCCCTCGTTTCCAGCCTGCTTCTCACCCTCCTTTTCTCTATTGCGCCCACTCACCTGGATTCCAGCCATCCTCTTGCTTCTATGGAACTCTCTCTGCAGTGCTATCTTATCTGGATTCCCCCATCCTGTTGCTTCTGTGGAACTCTTTCCGCTGCTCTCTCTCACCTGGAATTCAACCCTTCCTGCTTGTTCCGCAGACCTTCCCACCCGTCATCCCTTGGCAGCCGACAGAAGTTTTTTCCCCAGTCAGGGTTTTTTCCTCAGTTCTAAGGTTGCTCCGGGCGCCACCCCTCTGTAGCACCTCGCTGGACATTGTGGCATCCCAAGAGAATTGTCCTTTTCTGCAGGACTCCCATTTGCAGCAAAAATACCGACCAAGTCCATCTGGGAAACCGTCAACAAAACCTCAGGTGAGCCCTAGCCCTCTAAATTAGGCACTTTTTTCCAGCTGTGCACACCTGACTCCAATTGACTCTCACCTGCTGTATTTAAATGGTGATTCCGCCAGGGTAATTGAGCAAGCTGGGGTTTCTGGATGGAACCAGGAGGCCAAGGAGCAGAAGGCTCCAAGGAGAGGAGCCCAAAAGGACCGGTGGATTACGGGACGCTGAGACGCTGGCCCAGTGTGTGTAAAGGGCAGCAGCGTGGCGAGGGAGCAGTGTCTCCAGGGAGCCGGTGCGTGATGGAAGACAGTCCATTGGCCTTGTTTAGGCCAGTGCTTCTTCCCCTGGGGCATGTGCGGGTTCCAGACATGTCTGAGGTGCACGTGGTGAGACCCTGACCTTGACCCTAACCCATTTTAACTTATTTGACCTGCTCGCCGGTACCGTGCTACTTTGATGAGTTAAGTAAAGCAGGGAGAAACTCAGTAGCGTGCAGGTGGCCAGAGCGGGAGCAAGAGCGTTGTGAATGTAAGTGCCGATGAGTGAAAGCGGGAAGAAAACAAAGCAAAGCGAAAAAAGGTAATGGCAAAGTGAAGCAGGTCAAAGCTGGAAAGTGGCAAGAGAAAGAAAGCAGAATGTAAGAAAAACTGTAATACAGGCTGAGAAGTAAAGATAGACAGAGACAATGCGCAAGCAGCACAAAATAACGAGAGGGGGACAAGCAACCCAAAACAGAGAGAAACAGCAAAGAGACAGTGAGAAGGAAAATTGACAATGAAGAGAGGGTGAAAGTAACTCAAACATGAGAAAAGGGTGCAAGCGACCCACAGGAAACCCAGAGGGTGCAAGAGAGCATGGTAAGAGAAAAAGAGGGTGCAAGAGAGCACAGTGAAAAGTAAAGTGAAGTGGGCAAGAGGCACTAAAAGGTGGAAAGAAGGTGCAAGTGTGTACAACAGGAAAAGAAGATGCGCAGGGCACACAATAAAGTAAAGAAAGGGCGCAGAGCGTAGAGGTACAGAAGAGGAAAAGGCGCCAGAGAATAAGAACAGGGGTTAGAGGTCATAGTAGTCGCGCCTGGGAGGAGCAAAGAACCCTTTGTTCTCGAACCTCTCTAATACTACCCCCATGAAAGAACTGTGCAGTGAAAGGTACATCCTGATAAGAGGAACATGTTGTTTGTTTGAGACCAGAGGGGCCTAGTCTTGTGCCAGGGCCCCCTAAGAGGCCCACAAGGGACAGTGTTGAACTTTGGGATAAAAGGGGCTATGCTTGGCGAATGGATCTCTGGGAGGCCTGAATAGAACTGTGAATCCTCAGTTGAGTTGTAAAGTAAGAAACTGTGAATCGTTTGACCCAGAGCGGCCTAAGTTCGAGGACGGGAACCCTGAGAGGCCTAACAAGAACTGTGTCATTTTGTTTGGAACTAAAAGGATCAAGGCTTAGGGAAGGGAGCCCCAAAAGACCCACAGACTTTGTGATCTTTATTGATTTGCTACAAAAGCCCTACGTAGAAGGTTCGCAGGGCAACCCTTTTGCGTTGAGCTATTTGGAACTGGAGAACTACACCTATTGGTAAGACTACCTGAAACCAACTAGGGTTTACATTTTCTTTTTACCCCTAAGAAGACCCGCTATCACATTTAGTTTAAGTGTGAGGGCAAGAGTAGGTTTGGACACAGACAAACTTTGGTTTTGGACTTATGGACATCAACGGCCCTTAGAAAAATCAGTTGAGGGAACAGCCCCCTTAGAGTTAGGGCCAGATAGGCATTACACCAACCCCAAAAAGTTTGATGATAAAGGTTTACAAAATGTTAGTTTTGATTTTTTCTCTCTCTTGATACCATGCTTGTCTCACAGGTGCCTTTCAGATTACAATGTTTATTGGGTGTCAAACTGTAAGTGATTTCAATCTGGCACACACCCAAGTCGCACCCAGCATGTAGTGCGCAAATGAAACCCTTATTTCTTTTTATCTATAAGTTCAATATTCTGAATGATATACCACTCATATCACACCCTTCTCCTGAGACTCCCCCGGTCACACTGAACCAGAAATCAGGCTAGTTTGTAAAGATAAATATTTATTTAATTATTTAGAATTTTAAATCACAATATATTTGAATATGTAACAACAATCACCAATGGGGTGACAGAACACTGAATAATATCTTTAATGCACTGGGAATCAAGTAATGAACACAAAAACAATGCAGCACAGTAAAGGATACGTTTGGTTGGTTTGGAACAGATAGCACTATGGTTAGGGGTTCCCCCTGCAACACCCCTCAACCCACCAATAGGCAATTTAAATAGATGTGAGGAGAGAGCAGGTACTCAGGAATAACACAGATCAAACAGAATATCACTCCCACCTTCCCCCTTTAAACACAAGAGAAAAACGGAATTCACTTTTCAACTGTCAGATGGCTTTGAAATTGGCTGAGCAAAAACACTAAATGTGGTAGAAAATGCTCAAATTATTATAAATTACTACGGGAACCACTTTGAACAGATGCAAGCAAACACAAGAAATGATTTAATAAAAAGAAACATTTGAAATCTCAAAGTCAAAGTGGGAAATAATTTAAAGCTATTTCACACGTGTAAAACTCTTCAAAATGTCTATTCACTGCAAACTTTTCCTAATGAAACTTCGAAGTTTCATCAGGAGAGCCCATCTGACAGGGCTGTCATTCACAGATAGCCCAGTGTGCTGCACACAGATTTTGACAGGGGATGCAATTCACAGGCAATCCAGTTTTTCTGAGAAAATGTTTTGCTCTTCACATTTTAGGACTTTGTACATTCTCATTTCCTCTGAAAGGCTCTTAGATGGCTTTAAACAACAAAACAAAAGTTCCTTTAACAAATGAAAGTTCATTTACAAAGTTCATTGTGGGTGATGTTTCATCCCTGGGTCCCCCTCTTCTCGGCTGACCCTTTTTGTATCATATTTCACAATTTCGATAGGGTGACGACTTCACCCCCGGGGTCTCCCTCTTCTGAGCTGATCCTTCTCAATTGTATTCCAAAGTTCAAAATAGGGTGATGGTTTGACCCCTGGGTCACCTTCTTCTGGGTTGATCCTTCTCAATCGTTTTCCTAAAATGTATATCAGTTCTTTTCAGTTTGGATGATAGCTTTACCCCTGGATCTTCCTAGGCTGGGCTCAGACCTCTCTTGACTGCTAGTCCTTGGGTGATGGCTTCACACCTGGCTCTCACTCGTTTGAGTTCGGACCTCTCTCGACTACCAGTGCTGTGTTTAGCTTCACTCCGGATCTCCCTTGTCTGGGCTTGGACCCTTTTACCATACAGGATTCACTTACCTTGCTTTCATGCCAATTCACAAATCAAAGCCTTTCGAATGTACGGGGCTTTTTCTTGACCCTCACGTATGACCACTTTGCATTCCATTGGCGGCCTTCCTATGGCCTTCTGCTTTCTGTAGTTTCTCAATATGAGGCTCGATCAGAGTCTCTCGAGTTAGCACCCACGTGGTGCTGCTTTCCCCCTGCAGCTGGTCTCCCCTTCACACTTTTAACAGTTCCTTTAAAGTTACTTAGCCTTGGTTCAAAACTTGCCACTTTGCAATTCTCACTCAACACAGCACAGTGCTCATCGATTCTCCCCTCGACTCACCAGCTTTGATGAACCGATTGGCTTTCGGCTTCTTTGGAGTCAAGACCGGTACCACCAGTGCTGGAGCTTCCCTCACTCCTGCTTATCGACATAAGCTTGCCCTCGTGTACTATAGACATCTGCTGCACGACACTCATGCTATTCTTTGCGGTTTTAGGTTTTCCTCCATGAAGGTTCCACAGGTTTGGGATGAAATGGGCAAGGTCACTTCTTTTCTTGCCGCCTTCTCGATTCCTGCCGCCTTTTTCCTTCGCCTGAACTGCCGCCTACTATTAGCCATCTCGTCATGCAGTCTTTCGAGCTTACCTTCCTTGCCTTGCTCATACTCCTCTCTCCCGCTTCACCTTTTATCCCTGTGGGGAAAGTAAAGGGCCGTCAGGTGTGTGTGACTCAGGTTAATTTCCTGATCCTGCCTGATGCTGGGGTTGGGATGTGTCAAGTGAACGGTTCTGGTATTAGTCAGTTTTTTGTCGTAGTGTCAAAGAATGTTTGTGTCAGAAAAGGGGAGAGATTGAATTTCCAGACTTCTTACCAGGGCAGAAGGGCAAGAGGTGCTACATGGATTAAAGGCCTACGCATTCAGGCTTGTGGGGATCTCGGAAGGGTAGGTGGCATTTGACCAAGAGTTTAGAAATTGATATTCAGAGGAAAGTAATTGTCGGGGTTTGTGAAATGAACACAGGGGATTCTGGGACCAGTAGTGAGTTGTCGGAGTAGATGGAGTCTTTGTAAAAGAGTAATCTAAAAGATGTGGAGAAAAATGGTTGAGCGTTTTCAGGTAGGAAGTGGGAAAGCAGGGTTTCTGGAAGATGTGCTTTTCCACTTTAATAGGGTTGTGCGCCTAGAGGATGTCCCGTATGCTGTGGGATGTATTAACCCACTTATGCTCTGCCCTGCGGCATCACTGTGTCCTGGTGGTACCAGAATCATCAAAATGGCAGCAAAAGCTTGATGCGTGCCAAAACCTATGGAAATTACGCTCTACAAAGCACAAAAAGATAGCTGCTAAATCTACCATGCATGTGTCAGTAGTGGAACGGAGACCGCACTCCTGAAACATATCACTGGGCTTCACAACAAGTAAAAATGGAGACTACATGAAAAGCAGTGCTTGCCGAAAGAAATCCGGAATCTTGTTTTAAATCTTTTTTTTGGGTTGCTGAAAATACAAAATGCTGGTACAAAACAACCACAAACATCCAATCTTCTTGCTGGGTGTCACATTTTACTGAATTCAAGAAATCATTGTGAAATTGCAATATCCTGGAAAGCTGAATTGGTCATGAAAACACCCACAGCAAGTGTGCCTGCCTGTGAAATCTGTCAAAATATGGGCGCAGTACCAGCGGCTGCCTGTATGACAGCTGTCAGTAGTTTGCATCAGAATTTAAACTTGTGAAATTGAAATCAAATGTCTGGAAACTAAGTGACCTGTTATCAAGAGGAACATAGGTTGTAACTATTTAATTTCCATGGTTTAGAAGCTGGAATAAGAGTTCTAGCTGCTTGTTTGAAAATTGCAAGTTTTGTTTTAAACCAAGAAAAATGTAATAAAATGACATTGAATTTAAGCTGAACTCAAAGCCACCAAACCAGTTCCACAGCTTCCCCCAACAAAAGGCACCTCCCTTCTGCTTCCCACCAAGCCCAGGAAATCACACCTTTGTGAGAATTAGATCAGGGGAGGAGATCTTGGGGGTTGCAGCAGAAGGGGACAATGGACTTGAAAGGATATGCAGATTGTGAAGTGTCAACAATGGCCTCTCCCAGAAGGAAGGGGGCAGATTGCTTCAGACCTGCCAGGAGGAAAAGGAAGCGGGGACAGACAACCATTTGTGGATTCACAAGCACAGAAAGCATATTTTTAATAAGACTAATAAATGACTGTGCAAACATGTAAAAAATTATAGAATTAACAGCATTGTTAATGTGATTTTTGGGTGTGCATTTTAAGAGATGCCAGAACTCGGTGCGATGTTCTGGGAAGGCACAGTGAAAATTCTGATTTTGCAGCAAATGTATTTATGTCAGAAGTATGAAACTTCACACACGCATGCTCATATACAATGCGCACATGTGTACACATTTTGGATAAATTAGATATTGTGTCCCAGACAAAAAGTGCAAAATTCTGTCAAATCCAGACCTAAGATCCTACAGCGACGGGGCTTGGAAGAGTATTTGCTCCACAAAATATGTGATCTATGTATGTTATTGTATTTTTTTTTCAAAGACTTTTTTTTTTAACCAAACAACACTCCAAACATTGCAACCATTTAGGACATTCAAAATCAATGTTAAAGAATTCCATTATTTAATGCACTTTACAGTCCTCTCCCCCGATTAACATGAGCCGTTCCACCAGCGTCATCCTACTGAGCTTCCTCATGTATCTTGGACATCATCTCATCCATGTCCTCTGCTTCACCCTTGGTCTGGTGGGGGTTTACCATTGAAGCCACCAGTTGTCTCCAAGCCATCAGGGGACCTACCTCCTCCTCCCCTCCTCTAGTGGCTGCTTCATACCAGGCCACCGATTCTGCCTCTGCCCACTTCAGGAGTTCTGCCCACCACATCTCCAATCTGGGCCGGTGGGCTGCCTTCCAGCCCATTGCAATTCTGTGCTTGGCCAGAATATAAACCAGGTCCTTCATCTTGCTAATATGCTTTAGGTTACGGGGCCTAGGAAAGCTCCCGAGCATGCATGCCCAAGCAGATCCAACGTCAAGCGCCACCCTACTGCTAGCCAGTCTCGTTTTCAATTCTATCCAGAATCTACTCCCTTCCGGGCAGGCCCAGAACATATGCAGCAGTGCAGCCCCCTCCTCCCCACACCTGGGACATTTCTGTGCAGTCGAGCCCCCAAACCCTGCCGGGGGTCAAGTATGCCTTATGGGTAACGTATAGCTGAATCTCCTGAAGTCTTGCATTCCGGGACACCTTCTTGTGGTACCTCTGGGCTCTGTCCCATTGGCCGTCTGTCATGGGTTCCCCCACCTCCTCCTCCCAATCGTGCCTCAGCTGGAGCAGCTCCCTCCCTGCTTTCATGCTTAGTAACTCATATATCCGCTATATTTCGTGCCCACCCTCCGAGACATCGTACATCATTTCGGTGGCGTCTGGTTGCTCTGCAAGTACTGTTTCGGGCCACCTTTCCCTCACCGTTTCATAATTCTAGTGTTTGTTATATGTTGGCCTTTATGCACCCTGGTCTCCTCCATCAATCTCTGGAATCCGACTGCCTCCCCCTCCTGCCATATATCACCCAGGGTGGCCAGGCCCACCGGTTCCCAGCATCTGCGAACCCCTTTTACCAACTGAGAGTCTCCCCACATAGCACCACCAAAGGGACCTGTTGAGAAAGCGGGTCCGGGTCGCCCACCATTCGCCACGCTCTGCGCCAGACCTCCCAGCCCAGAACCAGCAACCCCCCCCGCCACCTTCGCCTTGGGCAACCACACTGTCTCCCTAAGGAAATACGGGACCAGGTCTCCCTGTAAAAGCCTGACCTCTGCCGACTCATTTTCCAACAACCACCTGGCCACGTATAACAGCTGTCCCGCCAGGTAATACAGTCCAAAGTTTGGCAGGTTGATACCCCCCTTTTCACTCGAGTTTTGTAATTTCTAGAGGGCCACCCTGTTCCTGGAGTTGTGCCATATGAAGCCCCTACACATGCTGTGAAGTTTGACAAAAAAGCCTTTGGGAATCAAATACGGGACATTAACAAAAAAGTGTAACAGTCTGGGCAACACAACCATCTTAAGCAAAGCTGCTCTTCCCATCATGGCCAGGGGCAGTCTAGACCAGAACACCATACTGTTCCTGATGCCTTCAATCGCCTTCTCCGTGTTCTGTTTGTGCTCTACCTCTATACTGTGGAATACGTTTATGCCTAGGTACCGGAACGTCTCAGTATGCCAGGGTATCTGCAAGATGGCAACTTATCTGGTGGAATGCCCCTGTATCTCCACAAGGGGAACACGCTGGACTTCCCTGGGTTTACCGATATGCCCGAGAGGGTGGCATAGCGAGCCATCACCTCCAGGACATATAGCAGGTTCTCTTCCGTGAAGAGCAGGTAGAGGAGCATGTCATCAGCATACAGCGATATCAAGTGTGTCCCTCCTATTGTTTGGATCCCCATCTCCCCCATATTGTTGCCTAAGGCAAACTGGCAACGGCTCCAGCGCAAGGATATATAACATGGGCGACCATGGGCATCCCTGTCTGGTCCCTCTGCTGAATTGCCATTTGTCTGAGATTGTGCTGCCTGTTTTTACCCTAGCAATTGGGGAACTGTATAACATCTTAATCCATCTCATGTACCCCGGCCCCATCCCGTACCTTCTCAGGGTCGCCATAAACCATGGCCACCTAACTGAATCAAAGGCCTTGACCGCGTCCAATGACACAATGGCCAGTTCGCCCGGGTCACTATCTGTTTGGTCAATGATATGGTGTAGCCTCCTATGATTGTCAGTAATGTTTCTGCCGGGGACGTAACCGGTTTGGTCTGGGTGTATCAGCTTGCCAATCACCAGCTTGAGCCTATTAGCGAGCAGCGCAGTTAGTATTTCACTATCCTGGTTGAGCATCGATAAGGGCCTATACGGCCCACAGTTTGATTCCGGCTTGCCTGGTTTCAGGAGCGGGATGATCACCGCTTCTCGCAGGGTCTCCGGCAGCTCCCCCTGCTCGTAGGCCTAGTTGAACATGGCCAGCAGCGGCTGGAGCAGCTCCTGCCTGTACGCTTTGTAAAATTCGCTGGGCAGTCTATCTGACCTAGGCGCCTTACACGTGGGCAGATGCTGGATCACTGCATCCAGTTCGTCCGCGGTGATTGGGGCCTCTACGCTAGCTCATTCCAGGTCATCCAGGGTGGGCAGGCCCAT
Source organism: Ambystoma mexicanum (assembly GCF_040938575.1). Classification (NCBI taxonomy): domain Eukaryota; kingdom Metazoa; phylum Chordata; class Amphibia; order Caudata; family Ambystomatidae; genus Ambystoma; species Ambystoma mexicanum. The sequence goes on along the minus strand of NC_090923.1, from coordinate 408,639,715 downwards.
ACCTCTCGTGTTTCCGAAATTTCTTGGCCCATGTCTCCGCCTGTATCCTCGTACAAGTGTTTATAATACCTGAGGAACTCTTCATTCACGCCGTCCTGGGTATCATAAACCTGATCTTCCTCCCCCCTAACTAATCTAATCACTGACCGGGGCGTCTCATTTTTATATAACCAGGCCAGCAATCTTCCCGGCTTGTCCCCGCCCGCATGTTGCCTCTCCACGTATTTCTTGTAATTCAACTTGCATAGCCTGTCCCAGAGCTCTCCACTAGCCCCCTGCAACTCCCTTATCCTTATCCCATCCTCCTTGGCGGTCCCGCCTTTACGCATCAGATCCTCTAGCTCCATTTCCGCATCCTGTAACTCCCATTCGATACCCTCTTGTAGTCCCCTGGATTTAGATATGGCCACCCCTCGCACCACCACTTTGAATGCCTCAAATACCGTTCCCACTGATTGCACACTACCAGTATTAATGTCGAAGTATTCCGTTATGGCCTCCCTTAGGTCCTCTCTGAATCCGATTCCTGTAGGGCCTCAGCTCTAAGCCTCCACATTGGGATATGCGTCCTGGGGGGGTGGTATTGCCACTCTAGGACCAGGGGTGAATGGTCCGAGAGCACCCTGCTTATATTCTGCTCTGACCATTTCTCCCGCTACTTCCTCGGGAGCGAATACATAGTCCAACCTAGCGTGCAGGTCGTGCGGCGCTGCGTAATGCGTTTACTGCCTGTCTGTTGGGTGCAACCTCCTCCATACATCCACCAATCTGAGATCTGACAACAATGCCCCAAGTGGTTTGGCTGCTGGGGTAGGCTTGTCCAGCTTACCATCTGACCTGTCTAACCTCAGGTTCAGGGTGCAATTGAAATCACCCCCCCACAGTATCGCTCCTCCCAGCAGGGGGCATATTTTTCCATATAAAGACCTAAAATAAGCCGCTGTGTCCTGGTTAGGGGCTTATAGGTTTATGATGTTCACTTCTCGATTCTCCAGAAGCCCCTCCGCCACCACCATTCTACCCTCCGTATCTGTAGTGGACCTAAGCAGCTGAAACGGCACATGCCGTGCCACCCATATAACAACTCCTCTCGCGTATGCGGAGTATGTGGCTCCCATGACGCTTCCCTTCCATTTCCTCTTAACCACCTCCAGTTTTTCTTTAGTGAGGTGGGTTTCCTGTAATAAAGCGACATCGACTCTCATCCTTCTGAGGTACATCATCACTTTATTCCTTTTCAGGTAATTATTGAGGCCCCGCACATTACAGGTCACCACCCTGAGACTACCCGACACCCTGACATGGTATCCCGCCTCTCCTCTTAGCTTCCCTTTCTGCTCCCCAAAGCCCGCCCCTCTCTTCCCCAACAACACCCCACTGCACACAACCCCTACGCTCCCCCCTCCGCCCCAACAAATGCCCAGCTCCATCCCTGGATCTCAGGCCCACCCGCGTTTGGTCCCTCCTCAGAATTCCAGAGGACAAGAACCCAGCAGGGTGTTACCGGACTACCAGTGACCTAACTAAGCTTAATACTATGGGGGTACAAGGGTGTTATCTCCCAGTAGCACCCGCGTTTGTATTCAGGATTATTCAATGCAAACAGATCCTACATGCACGTTCATCCCAAGCATCACCTTCTCTGTCTATATTCCAGTCCCAGTGTCTTGCACAACGCCATCATAGGTGCCGCTGCTGCTTATTTCTCATCCTTCTTCGCCTCCTGTCTGGATACCAGATTCTTGGGGGCTGCTCTGCATATCCAGCCACCCGATGACATCCTCCGGGGTTTTAAAGAAAAGGGTTTTGCTCCTGTGGAACACCTTCAGTTTGGCAGGGTAAAGCAGCATATAATTGTGACCTGTTTCTCGCAGTCTGCTTTTCACTGCCCCAAAGTTCATCCTGCTGCGCTGCACCTGCAAGGTGTAATCCGGGTATGCAGTTATCTTCGCTGTCCCCTTTTCAATTGTCCCACCCTTTCAGAAGAATTCAAGTATCCTTTCCCGATCCCGGTAATTTAGGATCTTCGCAATTATCGGCCTGGGAGGGGCACCTGGTGGTGGCTTCCGCATCAAAGCTCTGTGCGCCCTCTCAACAGCGAACCCCTGGGACAGCACCCCTCCAGTTATTTCTCGGATTAACATGGTTTCGACGTATTCCGTTGGGTTGGGCCTTTCGGCTCCTTCAGGCAATCCTATTATGCGGATGTTGTTCCGTCGTGCATGTCCTTCTGCCTCCTCCGCCCTGCTTTCCAGGTTGCCCACTCGCTGCACCAAGGCATGCAGTTGCGATTTGTGGGCGGCGCAATCTGCTGTGTTTGGGGCCATCTCCTTCTCCAAGTCTCCAGTGCGCTCTGCCAGTGTCCTGATGTGTTGCCTAAGGAGGTTTACTTCTTCCTGAACCGCCCCAACCTTGAGGTCCAGCGCCACTTTAAGCTCGCTCATGGCCAGTCCTAATTTGGTTTCCCAGGCGATTTTCAAGTCTGCAATCGCGGCAAGCACCTCCTGTATTGTGCCCGGCGCCTCTGCACTTCCCAAGGCAGACTTCTCTTTACTCCTGGCACCCTCTACCCCAGGCAATGTCTTGGCATAGTCGTCCAACATGGGCTGCTTGCCCTTTGGTCTTATGGTCTTGTTCGACATCGTGCTGCTCCAACCAAGTGTGGGCCGACACAACAGCCCCCCTCCTACAGTCCCGCTCCTTGTTGAGTGGTGCCCGGTGTGTGAAACCAACTTGGCCGTGTCGGGGGTGTGCGCTGGTTGCCTTTGGCCCTTCTGGGGTGGGCCTGTCCCCCCACGTGCTGCTGCAGGCTCAGCTGGTTTACTGGGGCTTTAATCTGGATTCTTCCGGGCACTCGCGCCCCGAGACATCTGATGGCTCTGAACTCATCAGCTGCGGGCTTTGACTAGTCCCCACGGCTGCTCATCCGGCAGTGCTGCCCGTGGCAAGGGCCAAACTTTCGGGTGTGCTTTAGCATCCAGTGCCCAACGTTGCTAGCCCCAGTGCCTCTTTGTTATGTTTCCTCAGGTATCGTGGTGTTTGGGTCTGTGCCCTTCTTTGTGGCGTCTCGCTTCAGGGGCCCATACCTCTATTGAGGACTTTCAGGGCGGGGCCGCTGTCCACCAAGCCCTCCAATGCCTGGGGGGATACTGCCCCGGGGCTCCGTGCGCCCCAGTGCAACGGGTCTCGGCCGCCACTGGTCCTGGCCTGGCACGCTGCTGCTCTCCCTGGGCTCCGGTGCGGCAGCCTCTGCTGCGGCAATGCGGTGCCATCCGCTCCGTCCACACCTCCCCCCGCCCCCGACTCGGGGGCTGCGGGGGCCTCTGTCCTTCCCAGGGCTCCTAGTTCGAGTATCGCAGTTTTGGGCACCGGGCATTTGCTGCCCAAATGCAAACTGCGCCGCGGTCTGCCACACATTCAGGGGCGATCCTCCACTGCCCCACGCTTACACGCCAGCTGTGCGGGCCGAAATCCTCTGTCGCTCCTCTTTGTGACACGGGCTGCTATCTCGTGCTCTGGTTCGGCGGGACCCTCCTCCTCAGGGCAGCTCCCCCTGGGCTCCCGTGCGGCAGCCTCTGCTGTGGCAATGCGGCGCCACCCGCTCCATCCACACCCCCCCTCACTCAGGGACTATGGGGGCCTCTGTCCCTCCCAGGGCTCCAAGTTCGAGTATAGCCGTTTTGGGCACCGGGCGTTTGCTGCCCAAATGCAAACCGTGCCGCGGTCTGCCACACGTTCGGAGGTGATCCTCCGCTGCCCCACGCTTACACACAGGCTGCGCGGGCCGAAATCCTCCGTCGCTCCTCTTCGTGGAACGGGCCGCTATCTCGCGCTCTGGTCCGGCCGGACCCTCCTCCACCTAAGTCCTCCGGGCAGCTCCCGAGCCGGGTACCTTATATCCTGGACATCCGCTGCTGGCGTGATTTGTGCTGCGCTGGCCGGCCAGATCTGCCACAGTTTTGCAATCCGTTTATGGCCCTTTGTCCACCTTCGGCCATCTTGTGGTCTTCCCAGTCACGGGCACTTTGTTTCTTTCAGCTGCTCTGGTTTTTCTGCCAAAAACTGCCGTCAATTGGGCTGTTTTTACGATCGGTGCATTTATGTTCAAAAGGGGAGGATGTTCTGCCTCATAAAACCACGTACGAATGGTTAACGGTATAAATGGGGATGAAAGTGGATGTAAGGATGGGTGAGATGTGATCACTGGTTTTGATATGATATGTGTTTTTCTAGATGTAATATGTGTATCTTTAAATTTGGCTTTTAATATATGAAATGTGTTACATGTGGTTTTTCTTACAAATTATTGTTTTACAATGAAATTCGATTAATAAATACAATAAATGAACTTCAAACATATACACAGTGATTTGTCTACAATACATGTCCTTTGATTAGGGCTATCCTTCTGGAAAGGATGTTTGTTAGCGTCTTTACGCATGAATTGTCTCATGAATGAATGGAGGGGATGCACTTATCTACAGATAATTGCAATTTTGTATGGTCATAAAACCACATCATCATGGTGACACCCTGTTTTCTCCTCCAATCAAGGGAGAGAAGAGACTCTAACCTGTAGCCCACCAAGGAGGTGCGCTTAGGATAATCCAGCATACACACCCCTTTACCAAATCCCTAAATAGAGAAAGCTGAGGACTTAGAAATACAGACAGATCCACTCACCATCCCGATCTTGGCAAAGCACCCTGAAGGAAGTCCATCCATATTCCCTGCTCCAGAATCCAGAAACTTTGCAGGCAGAAAGGCTCATTGCATAGCTGAATCACTTTCAGCTGGGCCTTAACTTCCAGAACCCATCCCACAAACTTAAAGGGGAAACAAAAGAAACAGCCAGGCTGTGCTGTAACTACTTGCCTGCCAAAGAATTATCTTCATAACCAACAAGGGCAGATTAAACCCAATCCTGTGCCGTGCTGTGCTATGACAGGAGAGCCATTGCAGATCCAGTCCAGTTGTGCTGTGCCGTGCAGACCAGAGCGCCTTGCTGTCCAGTCCGATGTGTCCAGCAGAATTCCTGTCCAGAAATCTTGACTGACCAGAATTGCTGACGGTTCTGTTCAAACATATATAGTGAGCATCCATAGTATAGGACTGTCACTAGCCTATGTACTGTCCATAGTAATACCTATCTCAAATCCATGCTATCTTGTCTTCAGAACTGCATGGTTAGAAATATTTTTGAATTGCCTGAACTCTTTATTTTATCCCTACTATCTTCCTTCTGTACTAGTAGTGTTAAACCGATCTTTGCGCTGATATTTTTCATCTGAAGAAGGCAAGCTCCTCGGCAGGCAAAAACTTAATCCAGAGGCGTCCTGGTCAGGTGGCTGTGCTTCCGTGTAGTATTTGTTTCTTCATAGTCATTCCCTAGTGTAAAGAAATCCTGTTTGTCTTTTAAAAGCACATCCCTGTTTCTCATTGTTGCACCTACTCCGAAAAACGACTTCCACGAAAATGCCCATAACTTCTCCAAATTCTATGCTAAAAACAAATTGTAAACGTCTGCTTGTAGCTAATATCCCAAGCTTTCCATAGAACTGCATATGAAATCCATGTAGTTTTTCCACAATCGCGATTTCCGCGCACGGAACGTTTTTCTGCTAATTTTCGTTTTGGCAAAATATTACACGTGTAAAATAGCTTTTCATTGCACCCGACCTCAAATTTAATTTTGCACATTGCTTATTGGTGTCAAACCATTGCTAGTTTGTCTGCAACCAGATAAATCGGCTCCTATTAGAATTTAAACAATTTCAGTGATTTAAGCCATATTTAGTGTTTTACCCAATCCATTCTCAGATAACTTTAAAAACCATTTTGACAGTTTGCCAATCAATTCTGTTTCTCTCTTGTGTTTGCTGGGGGGAAATTGGGATTGACATTTGCTTGAAGTCTGCATTCCTGAAACCTGTTCTCTCGCCTCCTATTTCTCTACATTGCATATTGGGGGGTTGAGGAGTGCGCAGGGGGAAATAGTAACCATATTGCTATTTTATTTGAACACATTCCCACAAAAGTATTATTGCTGTGCTGCATTGTTTTTATTCATTATTACTCCTTGTGATTAAAGAGCTTGCTTAGTGTAATATCACCCCATTTGTGATTATTGTATACCCGTTAAAAATAGTGTGATTATATTGTGAAATACATAAATAAATATTTTAACTTTGCAAACCAGCCTGATTCCTGGTTCAGTGTGACTGGGGGGGGGGGGGTCTAAAGAGAGGGGCGTGATATAAGTGGTATATCGTTCAGAATAAAAGAACTTATAGACACAAATAATTAAATAAGGATTTCAGTTGTGCATTACACGCTATGGCATTGACTTAGGTGAAGTGCCGGATTGAAATCACTTACAATGCAGTAGGTTGGTGAATTCTGTTACAGGAGAGTTTATGGGAGAAAGGGGGCCAGATGCAGTATAGCCCACAAAGGTCTCGGGGACCTCACCTTCCTTGTCCTCTTCGTCTACAACATACCCCGTCTCACCTGGGGCATTCCCCCAAGCACAACCCTGGGTTCGCCTACCCAGGTGATCCTCCCCCACTGGTCCACCCCCAGGAACTGCATTCAATAGCGATGGCTGTGTCTTGGCCACCTGAATAAGGGTTTCTCAAGGGTGTACAGGGAGAATACCCTCAGGTTTCTTAAAGCACCTTGACCCAGTAGGGAGTGTGCTATTAATACTGATCCTGCTTCTGAGGATACAACCTACAGCCTGTTTAACTTCCCTGATACAAGAAATTCACCAGTTCCTGGGGTTCAATCAAGAGGCCCAGGAGTTCTCCACGGGGGAGAGATAATCAGCAATTGGGGTGGACTGACTTCTCAATGTCTTCAGGAGAAGTCTACAGCTAAAAAAATAGAGAAGGACCAGTCACTAATGAAGGTCTGTCTTTCACCGTAGGAAATCCTATCTGATCTGATAATGACAACACCAAAGCTACTGGTAGTGGAAATGGCCTCCTATCCCCAATTCTTGCTGAAATCTCCCCATATTGTAATCCCTCGGTTTCCCTTCTGGCCTCTACAGTGACTACTCATTGCCCCTCATCAGAACTGATAAATCATGGGGTGGAGCAACGATCAGCACTAGTGGTGGAAGATGTTACACTAGTCCAACCTGAAAGGTGTCTTCCCCACGGGCGGGGACTTGCCACCCAAACCTTTTCTCACAAACACTTGTCTGGTTCCTGAACCTCTGCCCGTGTCCGGCCCAACCAAGATACTCACTCTGCCTACCCCTGCATCCGGCCGCCTGGACCTAATGGACTTGGAGACTGATGTTACAGCTCTTTTCTCTGTTTAACTCCATTCAGGGTCTCCAAGTCAATTAACCAAGGTATTCGATCCATCTCCGATTCACTCACCAAGGAGGCCAACACTGTCCAAGGAAGTAATTGCAAGCACGTGCTCTGCAAACTTGCAGACATTAAAATACTGCTACTGCTCTTTTTAAAAAATATATATATATATATTTACTTGATTTAATTGCAATCCCTACAAAGGTATACCACATTAAATCTGTCCTCATTACTTGATAGGTTAGATCAAGTCCATCAGCCGATTCTAGATGATTTCGGTCATCAGGTAGAAAAAGCAAAACCTATTGAGAAAGAGCCGGCTCCCTCCTTCGATCTGCCCTCTCTTATGTGGGGGTCCGCTGTTGTTGGTGTTAAGGTCATAGGTCCATTTAAACCTAGCATTTCGAAAACCAACCACAGCTATGACCCAGCTGGCTTTTTCTCCACTCATCAATCTTTTCCACGCCTCTTCGTCGTCGTAACATCTCAAATTCTCGAAGAAGTGACTCAAGTAAGCGGAATGTGCTTCATTTGTCCCTATGCAAGATAGTAGGAGGTATCTTATTGATTCTTCTTTGTCAATACACTTGCAGAAGTGGCATTTGTTTGTGTTAGATACATTTCTTCGGGTCAGGATTTCATTACAATGTAGCAAGTTTAGACGGATCTGTGAAAAATGCTGGTGCACTTTTTTGTCCGTGCATTTAGCCAGGTCTTGTTTGGTTTATTTTTACGGAATCAAGAGGAACATTTTCAGTCAATTTTGAATTGGAGGCTTCTTGCAACCTTTGAATTCAGTCACTCTCCTAGATACTTTCTTTGACTTTGTTGGGATTGTTTCTTAGTTCCTCTTCAGAGCTTCCCACATGATTCAAAAGGCGTTTGTTTCTTGTAGACCAGTTTAACAGTATCTTGCAATTTCCTGCATCTATTGCTCTTTTAATGAACTCTAGGATCAAAGGCAGTGATGAGAGGATTACCTTTCTGTAGAGCATTGCACCGTTGCAAGCTATGGTTGCTTTCGGTTATTGTAGACTCAGCTCACGCCTAATCAATGTTACAGGCAAAGACTGAGGGAGGTTAAGAACCTTTCTGCCAGAACGATCCCTCCAATTTTTGCCAACGGTTTTCGGGAATGTTCGGCATGGCTTCTGTGCCGTAGATTAGGCCTGGGACCACCTTTGTCTTGTCGAAGTTTAAAGCTGGGATAAGTGAGAACCGTCCGTACTTTCGGTCTATAGCTTTCGTCTGTGCTATTGATGTTTTTATTTTCGCGCATAGACAGTCTTGCATTGGCATTTCCGTATGTCTAGTATTTAGAATAATTGCCAAGTATCTGAAACTTCTAACCTTTTCTAAAGGCACACCTTCAATTATCCATTTTTCTATTTCAGACTTTTTAGTTGACTTTTCAAACATCATTATTTTTGTTTTGTCTTCTTTTTTATTCATTTCGAGTTGGTTTTCTTTCAGATAGACTATCAAGTTATTTAATTGTCTTTGAAGTCCGATAGCCGTCTTATCCATTAAAATAATGTTGTCAGCATATACAAGTCTTGAGAGTTTTGAATTGCCTAAAGTAGGTGGAAAGGATCTTACTTTTTGTTCAGTGTTTCTGAAATGTATAGCGCCAGAGCCAAAGGACATCCTTGTTTGACCCCGTGCTCTGTTATGATTAGTTCCGAGAAACGACCGACTCTATTTAAGCAGGCGCTCATTGAAGTTCCTGAATAAAGCGCCTTTATTGGTCTGAGTATCTGATCCGGGCAGTTTTGATTTCCCAGCTTGCTCTACAGAATGTCCCGGTTGACCTGGTCGAATGCCTGGACAAGGTCAACAAATGCCATGAAAATTCTTGGTCTGCCTTTAATGACCCTGGCCTTTAAGGTGCTCATGATTAGAATGTTTACAGATGTTCTGAGATTTTGTAACAAAGCCCGCTTGTAAGGGATCGTAATAAGCAGATTGGTTGATCCATTTCTGTAGGTTGTCCAAAGCCAAGGAGACAAAGATTTTCCCTATTGTATCCAAAAGCGCTATCGGCTGATAGTGCTTGGGGTTATCTCTGGCTCCTTTTTTGAAAATAGGGACAACCAGAATGTTTCCACGAAGATGGTATTTTATTCATTTTTAGGCAGCTCTGGAAAACCACTGCTATGAACACTGACCATACTTCTGGATATTTTTTCAGGTCAAAGTTAGTTATGCCATCCGGCCCAGGGGTTCGCTAGCAATTACGTTTTTTATGTTGCTGAAGATGGACTCAGTGTCGTGTGTTAATGTCCAAATGCTTTTGACCTCAGGGTGTCTGGTCGCAGGAGTTCCGTGTGGGTTTTTGTATAGAGCTCTGAAGTAGTCCATCCACTTCTCTTCTCCCACGTTGTTTTGTAGGGTGGTGTTTGCTTCTTGGGCCAGGCCCTTTATCAGGGACCAAAAGTCTTGTGATCTTTTACCAGCTATTATACGCAGCATTGGCGCCGCATCCTCTTGATAGAGATGGTGATGATTCTGTCGTAACCATGATTTATAATTTCACTCTTCAAGTTGCGTTATATTTGATTTCAAATGTTTAGCCGCTCATTTAATTTTTCTTAGTGTCTTTCTTGTATTTACCACCTGCTGGTTGTATACATAGGTGGTCAGTTTTGAGTGGTGCTGGCCTCAAATCCTTTTCTCTTTGAGGACTGAGAGCAGTGTTGCATAGTCCGCGCCATTCGTTTTTACTTGTTGTTGAGATGTATGTTCCGCCACATATTCTTTTGTCAACCAGACGTTTGCCTTTTCCGTGAGTTTTCGTCTGAATCCCCCATCACAGGTTTCTACCACGAGTTCCATAGTTTTAAGTGGTTGCCGGGCACTCCTCCAACTAGTTATTAGGAGGTTGTGGTCACTCTGCTTAGTTCTCTGGATTGAAAAGCTCTCTATTGGCTTGCTGCCTTCCCTCTCCGATGTAGGGACATTTGGCAGCGTTTTATCAGTCAACCAATGTGTATTATGGAGGTCTCTTGAGTCCATAAAGATGTCCATCAGCGACCTCTCTCCCTTGATCGAACCGGTCCTCTAAGGGGCTGGTTGCCTTCTCCTGCAATTCTACATACTGTGTTTACGTCCCCGTTGATGATGACATGCTTGACCTAATGTATGTCGTATGACTTATCAATAATTGTTTCTATTTGTGCGAGGTAGTTCTCCTTAATTATATTTCCCGGATTCAATATGTGTTAATCAGGAGTATATTTTCCATATCATCTTTCCCTTTTTGTTGATTCCTGAGATTCCAAGTTACCAAAGATGCAAGAATAAATTCTGTTGATACTAGAATTTTTTTTAATTGAAGTCCATTTCCAGATGTAATTGGACTGATGAGGCCTGACTTCGGGCGACCTTTACTTCCTTTTGATGCTGGTGAAAATGGCAGCTCATGGCCGTCCATGGTGGGTTTCGAACTCAGCCAAGTTTCTTGAAGACACAGCACGTCAATGTTACCTAAACTGACGTCGCTGTGTGAAGTCAAGTAACCAAAGCCTCTGGTCTTCCAAGAGCCCATTGTGGTCTTAGCTGGTGTTGTGACTGCTTCTTCCCTTGAACGGGATTTTAATTCCTTACATACTGATGGCTAATTCCGAATCTGGAGGGCTAGAGCAGATGGAATTGAAGCCCATTTGCACTCTTCTGATCTATTTTTCAACAAGTCACCACTGGTAATGCCCCTGGACCAATTAGAATCTGTGGTTTCTTGAGTGAAAGTAATTTCAGCTGGGATAATGGGCCCGAAGGTAATATATTCAGATCATTTTTAAATGGATAATCATCCTGGTCTTGCCATATCGAGGGGTCAGACTTACTAGGGACCATTACCCTTGCCCCGTGTTTCCAGGATTGTTTTTGCACTCCTCCTCTCGAATTGGATGCTACTTTTGTGGGCGAGTCTAGTCGATAGGATCGATACAATGAATTCTCTTTTCTATTGTTTGAAGGTCCAGTCGGGGCCACCTCAGATCTAGATCTCTGTGAAGACTCTCTGTGATGGGAGTTTTCGCTCTTTTGTGAGGAGCATTTTTCCCTTGGTTCGTTAGGGATTATTTCACTTAGGTCAAAGCCTTGGGACCGCAGATTTTTTGTCACTTCTAGCAAGGTTTTCTTGACTCATTGTGAGTCTATGGGCCTCATTACTCGGTAGGCGGTAGGGGATTACCGGCACCGGTAAGCGCACCAGTGCCAGTAATCCCCTACCGCCTTACTACTAGGTCCCTCAGCGGGTCCCGTCCTTAACGTGTGGTCTGCCCAGGTGTTATGGACGGTTCCCACTGAGGGACCTCAGAGCTAATAACGGTACCGCAAATTGTGGTACCATTATTAGCTCCTTCCCCATTCTCATTGAGCCCTATTGGGGCTCAAATGGGAATGGGGAATGGTTCCCGGAATGGGGACTTACCGGTCCCGCAAAGGTCGGAATAGACAGGTAAGTGCCTATTCCGGGAACCCGGACTCCGACGGCGGTAGGGGGGTCTTTTCTCCCATTTGGATTTGGTTCCACTATTTTGATGTCACTCTTGGACAATCTTCTCAGCAAAGATATGCTTTCAAATATCTTTGTTATCGTTCTTCTGTTCAAAGTCATGTGATCATCCCTGTCTTGCAGCCTTTCCAATTTGAAGGTTTGAGTTGAATAAGGTGTTGTTGATCTTTGCCTGTGGGCTTCTCTAATACCACTTGGATTAGGCTCCACTATGGTCCGGTAAACTGTTTCCTGTACTGGAGATTTGTAGTGCGTTCTTTCCTGAGGTTCTTGTTTCTCAAAGTTTGGGCTATTTAGTTTTTGTTTTACAACTTTTGATTCCCTCCCGTCTCGCATTGAGGTCGAGGCTTTGTCCTCACTCTGTCTCAAAGTTGTTTTTAGTACGGGGTGTCGATTGCACGGGGACTTCTTGGAGTTATCGCCCTTCTTTGATGTTTGGGGTTTAGTAGTTTGCTCATTTTTTGATTTTTTTTCTGTTTTTCATCCATTGTTAAGAATTTCGGTGAAGGCGAATCAATAATCAGGGTTTTTTTCTTTGGTTCAAACTCTGATGAGTCTTCAGGATAATTCAGTTTTCTTTTTTGATGAAACGTGTTTATCAGTTCCGATTCTGAGTCCATGATTGTATAGAAGCTCAGGTTTAGTAGGTCAATTGTGTTTTCAGACCTTCCTTCATCCTCTGCTCCTTTTTGGTCTGGTTCTCTCTCAGAGTTTTCATCACCAAAGTTAGTTTCTGGGTTTGTAATTTTATTGCCAGATACTTTCAAAAATACGTTCCTCGGTCCCTTAGCTTCAGTTAGTTTCGAAGCTGCTGCACGTTTTTGATTAATTATTTGTCTATTTGATTGATTGGTAAGTACATCCTGCGTCGAGTTTGATTTCTGAGAGAAGATACCGAAAGTAGCTGGAATGCTACCTTCTAATCTCGGCCCTGTGAGATTTTTAGAACTTTGCTTTTGTGTACTGTCTTTAAGGATTTCTTCGAAAGAAGCCGTGGCAATGGAACTGTTTCCTGGCCTTTTATCGATGAGCTGTTAGGGTGTTTGTTTCTGCCTCTGGTCTTTTGTATGCTTTGCTAGGGGTTAAGGAAGCGAGGGATCGAGAGTAGTCTTGCTTGAGGTCCCTCGTAGTTCCAAGTCAGGTATCTTTTGTTTTAATGGTACTATTATTTTACTTAGCCTAGAATTCCCAGTTTGGGTAGTTGCCAACATTGCACTCTGTTTTTTTTGGTCTATTGTTCTCACAGGTGAATCTAAGTCCAATGAAGTCCAAATTGGGGCTTCTGTGGCTTGTGATTTCATTAGTGGTTTGTCAGTGGATTTTGCAATGACATAGCCTTCTAAATACGCAAGCTTTGTGTGCATGAAGGCAATCATGGAGGTTTGGCCCTTTAGCATGTTGGTTAAGGCCTCATAAAGCATATATACAACTTGCTAAAGAGAGCCAAAGCTATGGTATCGTTCACATATTTGTCAGTAGGTCCATTTTTTTTAATGGAATTTCTTTTGGCATCATCATTGAAATTTCGCTTAGATGCCTGTTCGGTTGCTGTGTTCTCAAGGCTGGACTTGGTTTTGAGGTATTGTCTAACCTCAGCGTAATTCTTAAAGACACTAGCCCCATATCCTTCTAGGGCTATTGCTGAGGTGTTGGTAGGTCTTCATTGGTCGTACGGGGTCCTTTGTGTGAGGGGGAATTTCCATCGCCCCTGGGCCTAGTAGGTTCTATTGGGATTTATCCTTGTTTGTGCTGTGTATAATACTGCATCTCCAAATTATGTTTTGAGGCCTGGTCATGTGAGCGGAGATTCCCTCCTTCACCACCGTATGCCGAAGTTGGAATTGGGGAGGCTGAATGGCCCGTTCTTAAACTCAAGTGATCCGGCCTCTCCAAAGATGTTTTAGCAATTTTCACTGGGGGCTTGCCAAAATGCCATATTTGGGTGGTCAACTTCATCATAGGTTGTGTCTATGTCATACTTGCACCCTCCTTCTCGCGCATCTGGAGTTCTTGTGTTTGTGCAGCAGCATAAACCGGCTCCACTACTTCTTCCACTACTGCCAAAATGTCAGCATCGGAAGTACGTCGAGGGTGTGATTACTGTCATGAATTTTTTTTAAAAGAACTCTTCCAGTATATTTGCAGAAAGTGTCTGCTGTTGTGCTAAAACTGCTTTCCTGTAGGGGCCTTTGACTTTCACTATTGTACGCAAAGGTCTTTTTTGTTTCTTTGTTAACATGTGATTTTGTGAGTTCGAATAATGATAGCCTGTTTGTCTTTGTTGCCTCTTTTTGCTTTTCATAGCTAACTTCATCTTGTTGGACTCCACAACAACCCCCAGAGTATTTTCCTTATTTTGTAAGGTCAAGACTGGGAGTTCGGCGGTGTTGTGATATTGGGCCAGATTATTTTTTAACTCAGCCGTAAAACCGGCAGGGTTGAAGTTAAGGTCTTGGTTATGATCTCCTTCTGTCTGGGTGCTTGAGTCCTCTGAACGGCTTTCAGGAAATTTCTCGGCTGAGTCACAGGCCGGGCTCACCAGGTCCTCCTTGTCGGGGGTCAGATGGATAACGATCGATATTATTGCCTCATTCGTTGCATTCTCTACCGTCCGGCTCTCCTGGCCTGGGGAGGAGCCCCATGTTCAGCCGCTCGACAGCCCTTTGGACTATCGATCTGTTCGTCGTGTACCATCTTGGGAGAGAAGTCAAAAGCCGTTCACTCTGAGGTGGCTGGAGTGTAGAAAGGCAACTCCTCTGAGCTGCTGTGATCAGCTAGGTGGATTTGGGGGACGGGCAGTGTTTGCAATCCTCGAGGGGCAAGAGTTACTATTTTCGCCACTCTTCTCGAGGCCTGAAGTGGGTTTGGGGTTGAATCCGCCAGGTTTGCGCAATCTGCTTGTTCCGCTAGACCCGCTAAAAATCTTGAGTTGGGAAGCGGGAGCCGCATTATGGGGGCTCATTTGGCATCCAGGAAGGGAGTGGGTGGGGTTACTGTGAGCGTCGGGTGATTTCTCTTGCTAAGGAGACTCTTACCTGTCTCCTTACCTGACAGGGTCTCCAAACGAGGGACATTGTTCGTCACATAGACTTTCACCGGGTCCAAAACCTTGTCTTTCTCCTGAGGGCGAGTTTGAGTGCTCCGCGGATGCCTTCTATCATCTTCCACGGCTGTTTCCAGCCTCGCAGCCGTCGCTGCGATAGACTGCAGAGACTGCTTTGACTGTGCTGACCGTATGGGTCCTGCCACACAGCACACATCTCTGGGAATAGTAGAAACTGGCAACAGACTGTTTCACCATCACGAAGAAGAAGGGACTGCAGAGACTGCTTTGACTCTGCTGACCGACTCTGCTACTGCTCTTGATAAAGGCTCATGGGAGGGGTGAAAAGGGGACCCACCTGTCACAGAGGGGCCTTGCAACTCATACCTGGAATGTCCTACAAAGCTAGATACACTTGGTTTACTTGATCACTGAAAATAAGACTGACCACAACAAACCTGATTCTGCGAGAGATCGAGCGACCATCACCCATTGCGAAACTAATGTGCACATCCATATGACGCAGCCCCACGATGAGCAATCTGTTCAGCAGAACATGTCCAAGGAACCCATTAAGGCCCCCAGCCCCAACATTACGCCCATTGTATCAGAGGTCTGGGATTTAAGCACAGCAGGAACTCAAGACCCCAGTGTAAAGGGAATTAGAGCATTCAGACCTTGCCCCAGGGGGAGCATGATCAGCTGTCACGAACATGGGGTGGTGGGGGCAAGACAGGTCACAATATTTTTTCATGGGTTACGCAAACTGCCTGCAAACAAGCGAGAACCAAAGAATGATACGCTCTCAAATAAATGCTAAACTGGCTCCGTACTGCAAGGGGATGTGCTTTTGTGACCAGGGAAGCCATAGCGAGGTGCTGCAGAATGTCCAGTGAGGGTGATAACCCTTGTGATTCTGTAAAGTTGGAAGTTTGGGTCCAGAGAGTGGCCAAAGGCGTCCTGGGTGGAGCCGAGTGTCATGATTGCAATTCGTCCGTATCCTCACCCAAGACTTGTCGAACCACTTGGAATTACTCCAACCAACAATGTCCTATCTGGTGAGAACCTTACACCATTGGGAAAAGACCAAATGGGAACAACATGGTCCGAGGAATCCAGAATTGCGCTATGACTGTAAAATAGGGAATTTGCCCCACTGTGACTAGTGAGCTTCTAGTCATTTCTTTTTCTCTTTTCTTTGTTTTCTTCTTCTTCTTTTTTGATCTGATGTATTATGGGAATTTAAGTTAATGCTTTGTTGAATTAGGATGTAATTTGATGGTCCGAAGGCCGAATAAAGTTATTTGAATGAAAAATCATCCCAGGGAGGATCATTTGATAAAAATGTACTGGATATGGTGGCCACATGCCTATTTGTAAAATATAAGGGAAAACAATTGCAGAATAGAAGGGAGAAATTAGACCTATGGAGGTTATTTGAAGAGGTGCCTCCAATAAAAAGGAAAGAGAAAATAAAGGAACAGGTTGCATCTCCTCTGGCAATAGAGAATAACGGAAATAGAGAATAACGAAGAAAAGGAAGGGCCAGTAGAGGTTGTACAAAAATACCCCCTCTTAAACAAACCAGGGCCAGTGGAGGGATACAGTGACCCGGTGTATTGTCAAAACCCACTCCCACCATATGAGTGCCCCAGAGCACGTGGCCAAGTGTGTACCCCGGCAATAGATATTGAAAAGTTCACAGAAGATTTAGACTCAAGGTTAACAATGGCCCAGAGTGAATTGTCCAGACTAGGAGATATGTGCAAACAGAGTGGATCAGGTACTTCTAGGATCGATCAATCACAGAGATCACGGACTCCCGACAGATCCATAGAAGAAGAGTGGAAGAAGGGGGAGATACTATTTCAAATAAACGATGAACCAACAAGAATAATAGAGCTAGAGCAACACACGCCTGAGGAAGAAAAAATGGGAGAGGGCATGGCATCGGGAAAAGTGGAAGAACTGGTGTGGTGTGACATAGAGGAAAAGGAGTTAGAAGGAAGGAGAATAGGGATTGCAGCAGGAGGAGCACTGGTGAGGTTAGACGAAACACCTCTGGGGCGGGCAATGGAAGAAGAATGGAATGGAAGGCTAAGAAGCAGAGTGGGGAGGATGGCCGTATTGGGAAAAAGAGGGACAAAGGTGAGTACGGGTAAAGGGACAAAAGGAAGGTTGCAGCTGCCACTGATACGCAGGGGAGGAGGGAGACCAAATTACATACCATGGGCACAGATGGATAAAGCTAATTTATTAAAACTATTACCCCCACTTTCAGGAGGTGCAAGTAAATGTATATATGCATTTGAGAAGAACACTGCAGGGGTTCCTTTGGCAGTAGGTGACCTTAAAAGCTTGCTGGTGTCCGCAGTGGGTGATCAAGCTGATCGGGTTTGGGCGAAAGCAGGTTTCCCAGGAATAACAGATTGTGACCCGCCATGATGGCGCTTCCTTTAACACAGTAAGAGCAAGAATCTGGGATGCATTAAAAGACACAATCCTAGATAAACCTGACTTACAGTCAGTAATGCACTGCACAATGAATGACGAGGAAGATGCAATGGCTTTCAGTTTACGGTGCAGGAGATGTGGAGAGCGGAGACGGGCACGACCTGGGATCAGTCAACCACTTTGTTCTACTTTATAATAAAAAGAGGGATCCTGAAGAAAGTTCAGAAAGCGCTCGATAAAATAGCTGGGATTGAAGCCCAAGGCTGGCCCGAGATACAAAGCATCATAGTACACCATTGCAAAAGGATAAAAGAAAGGGAGAAGGAGATAGTACAGAGAAGACTGGCAGACAAGGGAAAATTAATTCCGGCGAAACTAGTGAAGGTCACAGCAGCTGTAACTGCACTCCCCACAGACAGGGACAGAGAGGAGGAGCGAGGTTCAACAGTAATACAAGCAATAATGGCAGCCAATTGGGCAGGAAACGTACAGGAGCAGTGGAATGGTGAGGAACAATACAGAGTGCCACAGTGGCAAGTAAGGAGTGCCCGCAGAGGACGAGGTGGGTACAGAAGGCAACGAGGAGGTGGTTCAGGGTATGGTGGGTACAGAGGTCCAGGTCCAAGGGGAGGACAAGGGAATTGTTGGAATTGCAGAAGGTGGGGACATTTTTCAAGGGAGTGTAGAAGTAGACCCATGAATAATTATCAAAATGAACAGCAGTATGGCCACCCCCACCCAGGAAGCCCACATGGGCTGCCAATGGGAGGTGGAGGGAGAGAAGAACAGCAGGATCAGAGATACACAGATGAGCACAGGGCACCACTGCGTAATGTTCAACAGCACCAAAATATTGCGAACACATGACCCATGTACAAGGTAACCCTTTCGTCACAACGGCAAATGGTGCACCTACACCCTTTGGTGGAGTGGCAGTGGTAACGGGGAATGTTTTTGACAAAGGGGGAACGACAAGGCATCCAGCATTGGACAGCCCACAGAGAGCACTTGCGTGTCCAGTAGTATCGACAACCCTCAATGCAGCTGAGGAACCATTGGTGGGGGTGGAGATAGGGAATAAACAATTCATTTTTATGGTAGACTCAGGAGCTGAAAAATCATGCCTACAAGAAGGCAGGTTTCCGTTATCTAATCGGAAATTGGAAACGCAAGGGTTCTCTGGGGCGGTGCTCGAAGTTCCTTACACAGAAGATTTCGATGTAACAGTGGGTGGGAAGACAGGACGATCACCTTTACTGTACTATGAAGAATTGCCTATTAACTGGCTGGGGAGGGACCTCCTCAGCAAGCTCAATATGAGTATATTGTTCACTGAAAGAGGGATAGTCTGCTCGACCCCGGGGATCTGCCCATTGCGAGTAATGTTGGTAGTACACACGAGCCACAGCACCGGAGGTACACGGCATACCAGATGACCCAGACATGTTCATCCAGGGGCTAAAAACACTAGCACGAGTAGTCCCTGAGTTAAAGCGCCAAGAGTGGAGAGTGGCCGCAGAGTTTGTTTTCCGCCCAATAGCATGCCCAGAAATAATGCCAGGAACAGTGGTGTCCTTAGATTTAGATGCAGTACAGGTGTCCACACAAAGAATAGGGGTCATAGGAATGGACATACATGGATGTGAGTGGCAAACAGGATCGTGCATTAATGCTAATATTGCACTGTGAGATTTGTCGAACAAGGACCTTTATACTGATTCAGACTGTGATGGGGAGATAGTGATGGAGATTGCGATCCCCTGCGATATCATGATACAAACAAGATAGGTACCAGTACAGTTAATTGCAGTGGTATGGGCAACACCTTCCATTTTCAATGATGACATGTAGCTGGTGCCACACGATCTGTGGACCACAGGCTAACATGATGTGGGTCTGCTGCGTGAGGTGACAGAAGTAAAAATAAACCTTAACCCAGGGGCGTTGCTGCCCCAAATAAAACAATACCCCATGTCACGAGAAGCAGAAGAAGGGATAAAAGAAACAATATATGCACTGCTAGTGCAGGGGATAATAGTGCCCTCAAATTCACCATGTAATACTTGCATTTACCCCATCAAGAAAGCAAATGGCGGTTGTGGAGAATGATCCAGGACCTACGCCCCCTTAATGACGTCATACAAAAAGAATGTCCATTGGTCCCAAATCCTACATCAATTTTGTGTAGTATACCAAAAGATGCATCATGTTTTACAGTGGTGGACTTGAAGAACGCATTCTTCTCAGTCCCACTGGACCCTGAGTCTCAATATTTGACAGCATTCATCCTGGGAGGGAAAAGATATGAGCATTGCAGATTACCTCAGGGATACTGTGAGAGCCCAAGTATATTCATTAGAATTCTACATGAAGATCTAGGGAATGTTATCACAAAAACCATGACCATTCAATATGTGGATGATCTCCTGATTTGCGGAAAGATGAAGATGAGTGCAGGAAAGACTCTATTGCGCTTTTGACATTGTTGGCCCATAAAGGTTACAAGATGGACAAGGAGAAATTGCAATACTGTCAGGAAGAAGTGTTGTACCTGGGTCAATTAATGGTAAAAGAATCATACCAGACAGGGCGGCTGCAGTACGCGCTGTAAATGAGCCTACGACGGTGAAGGAAATACAGAAGTTTCTCGGCATGTGCAATTACTGCCGTGCCTGGATCTCAGAATGTGCAAGATACACAAAAACATTACTGCAGGGACTTAAAGAAGCAAAAAGGGAAAACACAAAAATACAATGGACAGCAGAAATGTAATGGGACACTTATGACAGAGGTGCTAACACAAAAAACATCCTTGGGACATAAGCCTCTGGCGATCTACAGTGGTACATCAGATGCAGTCATGCAAGGACACTTCGCTTGCGAGCAGTCTCTCGCAGCTGCAGCGTTCGCGTTAGAGAAAAGTGCAACAGTTGTAATGGGATGTTCTGTGACACTGTGGAACATTCCCTATTTGCAATATTAAAAAGATCAAAGAGCACACTAACAACACAAAGAGCAACAGCTTACAAGATTATCCTATCCAGCACTAACATACACATAGTGAGATGTAAAACAGTTAACCCTGCAATATTTATCACAGAACCATGCACAGTGGAAGACATGCAGACACACAATTGCGCTAGATACAGAGGAGAGGATGGAGACACATCCACAGCAAGTAAAAATGCATTATCTGAAGGAGAGATGTATTTTATAGATGGGTCAGCATCAATCAATTCAGAAAAAGGAGAGAAATATGTGGGGGTGGCTGTTGTGCAACTAGAGGAAGGTGAATATAAAGTACTCGTCCAAAAAAGGTTACCTGCCCATTACTCAGCACAAGCAGCAGAGTTAGTAGCACTCCTTGAGGCACTACATGCAGCAAAGGGATGAGCAGTAACAATATACACAGACTCTGCATAGATGACAACAACAGTACATGGGGGATTGGTTAGATGGGGGAGGAGAGGATTCCACAGAGCAGACGGATCCCCAGTGCAGCACGCGGAGCTACTAAAAAAGTTGTGGCCATAGTGAAATGCCAGGCCCATACAAACATCAATGACATCATCTCTTTAGGAAACGTGGCAGCGGACGCTGCTGTGAAAGAGGCATCATATTTAGCCAAGGGAAAGCAGGTGAGTACATATTACAGAAACATGTGGAAGGAGATTGCCCTGATGGGTATAATTCAATGCCCATTTCTCAGATATTAGAATTACAACAAGGGGTGACTGTTGAGGAAAAGGAGTTGTGGGAGAAAAGAGGGTGTAGCCAGTCATCCACTGATCTCCTTTGGCATCAAAACAATACAGGTAAAGTAGTAATGCCCCATAAGCTACTAGAAATAGCATTCCAACAGCTTCACTTCCCGGCTCACAATGCCAAACAACACATTGCAGCAGAGATACAGGAAAATTGGTTTGCCCCAGGATTGCAGGAACAAATATAAAAATTGGCCATGGAATGTTCAACATGTCAAATATATAATTCAGGGCTGACACTCGGAACACTGCCCAAACCAACTGGCCCATTCAGAGAGTTGCATGTAGATTACGCCGACATGGGCGAAAGATGCAATGGATCACGCTACATGATAGTAGTGGTTTGCCCTTTCTCAAGATGGCTGGAGACAGGACCCTGCGCCCACCCAGATACAAAGTGCGCCGCAAAGTTCATAGTGTTGGAAGTGTTTCCCCACTGGGGAATCTGCGACGTAATATGCTCAGATAATGGGACACATTTTGTCAATGATCTGTTCAAAGAAGTAATAGCAATGTTGGGAATAAGGCATAAATTGTGCATTATTTATCATCCGCAATCAAACGGCATGATTGAGAAAATAAACGGCCTCCTGAAGGGGAAATTGGCGAAATTGTGTTTCACGCTAAACAAAAACTGGGTATACTGCTTCCCCCTGCCTTGTTTGAACTGAGAAATCAACCCAGCAAGGACCACCATTTGTCACCCCATGAGATTGTGACAGGAAGACGCATGCATACAGCCCACTCCCCACTCCGCAGATACTCGGATGCCCACAGAAGTGCAACAGTATTAGGGGAATAATTCAATGAATACTTAACTAAGCTCACCAAAGCGGCCCATATGATTGCCAGGCAGCTAGCATCCCCGTTCACACAAGAAGCAACAAGTGACACAATAACACCAGCAGCAGACAGTCCATCAGGTCAGCTAATGCCAGGGGAGATGGTGTATGTGAGAAGTTTTGTACGTCGGTGGAACTGTCCAAGATTTCATGGCCCATATGAAGTGGTGTATTGCACACCCACTGCCATCAAGGTAAAGGGGCTGGGATACTGGATACATTTGACAGACGTGCAAAAAGCTTATGAAAGTGTAACACAAGAAACAGAAACGGGAATGGCAGAAGAGGAAACACAAACTTAATAGGCGAAAGGTGTAGATTGAGAGGTACAAACGTGACAGAAAGAAGAAGCACTAAATTAAGAAATAGAATGATGTATACAAAGAAAAAAAAGGGGATTAATGGAATTAATGGAACAAAGAAAAATTGCTGTCGCTCTCTCTCGCTTTCTCTCTCTCTCTTTCTTTCTATATCTTTCCCTCTCACAGTTCTAAGTAATAATATGCTAACGGTAATTTAATAAAAAAATGGTAATGATAAGAAAATTAAATGAACAAAATTATTAATAAAAAACTGTAATGTATATGAGTTGCTTAATACACTTTTTTGTCTCATTATGTAGGAGAAACAATGGCAACGGAGGGGCCCCCCGATGTAAACAGCATTAGAATAGATAGAAATGGAAATAGTAATTTTGACTTGCGTAGATACAGTTATGAATGCGGTCTGTTTATGTGTGCTGTGATATTTTTCTCAATGATGTTTGGATTAGTAGTATATTGGGCTGTAGCGTTTATAACAATTGATATAAATGAGGGGGGAGGGAATGGGACAAGCATCGTAACACAAGGGAATAACCTCATATGGGATGGGTTTAAACGAATATGGGGACATGGGACACACCATGGTGGCACATAGCATACAAATAATACAAGTGATGCACAGGTATCAGTACGCCCCACCACCCCATACAATATTTACGAATTGAATGACCCAAGTTCTTGAGAATTACCCTGGTAATACGATGACACCCCCACAACTGTCACACCACTATCTGAAACTTCCATAGGCAATCCTTCCCCACAAGTATAGCACAAGAAAATGCAGAGACAGCTGAGAGGTTTACTACATTGTACAATGAATGGGAAAAGGGGGAGCAGGGGAACCCCTTTAATGCAGCATGATGTAGAGAAAGGAAGAGCACATCCCAAAGGTAATAAAAGAAGAAGAAGGGAGGTTGAGAGGAGGAAGTATGATGAATATTCTGGATTGGGATTAGACACAGTAGAAGATCCACGACACCCACACCAGTCCAACAAGTGGTATGCAGACATGAGTTCCGCTGCAAAGCAAGCAACTAATGAGAGCTGTTACGTGTGGCTCTCTTATCCCCCACACCTCGGGTACCCCAAGGTGCTCCTGTCACAGGAATCACCTATAGCAGATGCCCAGTGTCTCCTTCATCTCGCATTATGCAGAATAAAGAACACCTTCCAGGCACATACCGTCTCTTTTGAAATGCTACAGAACGAAAAAACATGCTACTCAAGACCAAAGGGGGTGGTGTGTCTAAAGGAACCATTTTTAGTAATTAAAGGAACACTGTATTCGAACAATAAATTGCAAGAGGAGCAAATCACATGTAAGGCAGAGGCACTACGAGGGTTGGCAGTCAAAAAGTTGCAGTGGATCGAGAAAACATGCGCTCCAATATGGGCCCAAGATATCACAAAGCTCACTTGGATCACAGCCCTGGAAAAGCCCTTCAAACTACAAAAAGAAATTACCTAAAAACTGTGCTTTCTCAGTGAAGGAAAATTAAGCATGGGCACAAATAAGAACTAACAAAACGCTCATCATCCCAGACATGAAGAAAGGGACAGCTGCATTAAAGCATACGTACCGGGTTTGCAGTAAACAGGCATACTTGCACCTCCCACAGTCATGGAGGGGCATGTGTTCCCTGGCAATGCTGCATTCTGCCCTGATGGTGGTCTCGCAGAGTCATAATCAAGAGGGGAAGGGGCTGCCGGCTGTCCAAGAACCAGAGGCTCCACAACCAACAGATGAGGCCCCAGTGTATGCCCTATCCGCGGAGAACATGCAAAGCCCAATATCCAGAAAAAGAAGGTCATCCAATTACATATCCATGGCATCCACAGAACTTTTGGCACAGATTCCAGACAGGTTTTGGTTGTTCAATTCCGCTGAAACATTTTTCGCCTCCCTCGTCCCAAGTATTCAAGTGCGAGTCAAAGCAAAATGGCTCAAAATTATGCGCTGGGAGCTGAACCAACTGGCCAATGACACAGAAGAATGATTCAACATAATAAGGGTGGAGCTAAGGGCCCTACCACTAATGACAATGCAGAACAGGTACATCCTAGATCTGTTGACGGACATGGATGGAGGTGTTTGCTGAAAAATCGGGAGTGCATGTTGCACTTTCGTACCTTCTGCAGACGTGGACAATGGAACTCTGTCTCACGTTATAGCAGCCGTGCACAACCTGGGCGAGCGGATGAAGGAAGAAGGAGGGGTGCAGCCAAGCTCGTCGTTCGATTACCTTTTTTCATGGGTATCTTCCTGGCTCGAGATGACTGTCAAACTATTGGTATCCATCATCGGTTTTTTGCTCCTGATTTTTTGTGTGTGCCAGCTAGGTCTTCGTTGCTGCAAAAACGCAGTCCCTGATGGTGACAATGGGCAATGCTAAAGGAGTGGCACAGATGACACATGAAGCACAAGTACAAACAGGTGAGGACACGGGGCCCAAATATAGAATGGTACCACTGTATTATGATGGGTACATAGTAGATCATTTATATCACACAACAATAAAAGAACCACATAGATTAGAATGGTATAAGGAGGTAATGGGTAGACCTGGAGGGAGACGGGGGTTGCATATACATGACTTGCACTCCTGATGAATATGCTAGAGCTGGGCAGAGCCTCTAGGGAGTGTGTAGGGCATGGATGCCACGAAAGGGAACACCTGCCTGGGACGGAGAGGTAGCTGATGAGGAAGAACAGAGGAGGTTGGGTGAACTGCAATATTTGGTACTTAAGCAACTAAAGGCTAAATGTGGTTCAGTAGGGACCAAAACAGTGAAGTATAACAGTCCAAAATGAAACAGTGTCCAATCAAGGTTCAATAAAAGTATATACTTTAATAAAACACACCATGTATAATAATAACAAATTAGAAAACACTGTAAAATCCCAACTGTACAGAAGGAAAACAGAATATACAAAGATAGAATAGATGCAGCACTCTGGGTAATGAGATGGGGGAAAGGCAATAAAAAACCACAATGTTCAAAGGATATGTTCTTGAGGTTGCAAAATGGATTAAAATTACCTATTCAGTATCTAGGGCCAAAAGATTGACCAGGGGGCAGATATAAGTCAATAAAACCTTTACATAGGTTTTAGTGGTTCAACAGTATTATCTTCAGTTCAAAGCGTCAAGCTGGCGTTGAGTCGGGGTAGAACGGAAGAGTGCTGAATTGTCTATTTGAGCGGTTCGGATTGGGCGGTCAACAGTTTTGGTTGACTGTTGAAAATCAACAGCGGTCCAGCTGGTACCGGAATGTGCAGGCGAGTCAATTCTATGCAGGGCACGGAGGTCACAGTTTGGGAGAGACCAGGGTTGAGTTAATCAAGCAGGGATAAGGAGAGTAGTGCTTTGGATGGAGGCTCAAGCAATGCAAGACAGGTGTGCTTCATTGTTGCGAGCCGAAGCATTTACGCACATCAGTGGATGTGGTGCAGTTACGAATAGAGTCAAACAGTCAACAGCGGTTTGAAGAAAGGCCAAATGCAGCATCAAAGGGTCCTGACAGTTCACTCGGTATCGAACAAGCTTGAAACACGGGTCGAATCTAGAAACAGGGATTTTAGCTGTTCTAGCTTCCAGGTGCTATGAGTCCCACTGCAGGGTCTCAAGGGCCAAGGTTAATTCTTTCTCAGGGCCTCAAACACAGGGAGGCTGGCACACACCCTCAGGGGTTCTGCAACACATTGAGGTTCCAGGCAACTGGGTGGCTGGCAGAGATTTAGTCTTCGTCCAGCAGCAGAGGTCATGCCCAATGGTCCCTAGGGATGGTTGTGGGACAGAGCATGCCTCTGCTTTGAAACACACTTCACAATTGGAGGATTCTGGAAATGACTGCTCTTCCAGCAGTTTCCAACAAATTCTTCTTTCAGGACTGGAGTAAAAAGGATGATTCAAAGATGATTAAAAGAAGTGTTGTGATACCCCTTCTTTTAAAGACAAAAGCCCACAGGTGACTCAACTAAAGCTAGCCTGCTTTAGTGGTCTAATTCCTGCTCTTGAAACATGTGAACTTTGCCCTTCTGACATCACACCCAACGTGCTTTGTCCTAAAGGAAGTGGAGTGGAATGGAAAGAGAAAGAGAGGCAGATAATAACAATATGGCAGAAACCTCCCCAAACTTTACAGATTTCTCCCTGACTGCACTAAACTCGCCCCTATCCATTATCAATAGTATCAAAGGCCTTTAGAAATGCAGGACCCTGGTGTGAGACTAAGCCCTTTGTAAAAGGGGATGACCTTTAAATCTTGTTCCCCGGCTATCTTCCTGGGGAGTGGCTGTCTCTGGGGTTAGAATGCTGAATGTCATTTCAAAGGAAAAAGAAGAGGCAATCCCCTAACTCTATAATCCTGCCAGTAGGCAGGGTGAGCCTTGTCTGGAACACATACAGGTAACCCTTCCACGGTTGAACTGGGCCCACACACACGTGTGATATCAATTTAATGTGCTGGTATAACTATGAGGAATGCTGAACACCATACCCTAATTACGGTATGGATTATATTTACAGTGCCACCAGGACAGGATCCTCTGAGTTATGTGGTTTTTGGAACAGGGATGCACATCTTAAATGAAGCCCCAGTGCTGCTGAGACTTGGCAGTCACTGCAAGAAGCACCTGCATCTCTGAACCTGCTCTGTGCCACTGGTAGAGCTGGTGCTGCAGATCAGAATTCTGATGCAGCAGGGCACAAGTACACACTGCTTTTGGCATGGAGCTTATGAAAGGGGAATCTGATCACCAGATTTCCCTTTCAGAGATGGAATTACTGCATCACTATATTATTTAATACAAATCAAAATAAAACCAGGACTTTCATACTCTTGCCAGATGGAAATTCATACTATGGACCATCACATTGCCAAATACAAAGTGATAGTGGCAATAACGCAGAATACAGGCGCTTGGCAGCTACCCAGACCAGACTGCATGGAAAGAGGACAGGCTGCTACTGACATATAGAATGAGGTACGTTTAGACGTCTGTAAACTGTTGAGTGTGTATTATTAATATGAAATCACTTGCTTTTATAATTGTTTAGCATTGTTTGAAACAGGAAGCCAGCTTTTTGTGGCATATTTTGTGAATAAACTGTGTCGTTCAACAAGGATTTTACCTACTTTACAGGTGGAAAGGTATGTGAAGTTTTACAGTTATTTACTGCACCTTTTGTTCAGCAAATTATTCAACCTCAGGCTGTGTAAGGAACCCTCGTTTTGAAATGCAGGAGTCCCATCGCACAGTGACAATTAGCACTTCCCAGGAAGATTTGGAATTTAACACTGAACATGACCTTGTCAGGGCAAGCATTCCCTATTCATTGCTGTACAGAGGTCATCCCATGCAAAACAAAAGAAAAGAAAACAGCAAAAAACTTTTATCAGCTCATAAAGCCTAACAAACCCAACTGAGTGTCAGAAACCCGACTTGACTGTGCGATTCAAAGGATGTTGCCCCGCACACAACCCCTCTGGATCCCCCCCACACCCAGCTGCCCCACAACCCCACGCCACAAGCTACGTTGCTGCGAACACTGACTATTAAGACCGTCTATTCAGGATTCACACTGTTGGCTGTGTCCTCGTTACACGTTTCCAAAGACATTTCCAAAACGGATTCATGGCATTCCACAATACCTTACTATTGGCAGAAACTAACTGGAGTTCATACAAGTCAATAATAAAGAAGGCTCCTGCAGATATACCGTGGCTGCCAGATTGTCTGGGATAACTGAAAAGGGGCACGCGAGTTATAATCTGCATCAGCAGAAGTGCGCACAGTGCCTCCTTGAAATGAACTTGACCAAAGGGGAACAAAATAATTTCTGAGACAATTTCTTTCAGAAGTCTCTAGTTTATCTCATCAACACAGAACGAGTAATCAAGCCTTTTCTGATTAATTAGAGACACCCTTCTCTTTATGTTCTCAAGGCCTCGAGCTGTAATCAATACAATCAACATGCACAGAGCTATCTATAGCTTGGTGGGTACCCCAGCAGAATGCTAAACAGAGCAGGCCCAGGGACATTGGGAGTCAGATTTACTTAAAAGTCTGAAAAACATACACGCACGAATTACATTATTTTTAGACATGTGGAAAGAAAATGAAATGCATCTCTAACATTCAGACTTGCTGAAAACAAATATGTACAGGGCCTCATCACAAGTCTGGCGGTAACCCTTAAAAGCGGCGGTAATGGAATTCGTACGGCCAATACCGCTCTGCCGGATCATGAGCCGGTGCAAATATATCGCTGACTGAAGAAAATCAGCCAGCGCAATAACAGCAGGCGCAAATACAGCAAGCACAATTACTGCCGGGCGCTAATAGCGTTACCGTCGGTGTTGGGGGCACGTTCACGCGAGGTTGTGAAACGGTGCTGACTGTGCCGCACGTCCCCACGGTAACACTTTTTGCGCATGGCGGTAACTATGTCGATTTACCGCCGGACTTGTGATGAGGCCCAAAGTCAATTTGAAATTATGCAGAGGTTTCAACGTGGGATTTTATCTTTAGAATCACCACATTTTGATACCTCCCATTAAGAAACAGTTAAAAAAATAAGCAAATCTTCAAATTTCTTCCTGCAGCCTTATGATGTTAAAAGAAACACAGTCCGTGCATGGTTTGGATGGAAGCGTAATACCTCAGCCGATGTACTTGCATATGGTAGTGACATTAGGTGTGTAAGTCACAGTGAACATCTGGGGGGTTCGGGGCCTGTTGAGTCAATGGTTTTCCGGCGAGGAGTAATAATAAAAAAAACAGTTATGAAAATAAACTTTAAATGTGCTAACCACTACCAGACAGCGTTTAATCATACAATGATACGCTGAATCAAAGCAAAATGAATGTTAATAAGAAGTGTAGAGATAGTACTTCTTTGTTGCTAATATGCTTTTGTGCCACACATATATTTATTGAAGAATATGTGGTTAACGGGAAGCATAATAGATTGGTCTTAAAAAAATCTTTCAAATTCAGTGAATAAACTTTGGTTAAAGGGACATCATGGTTGCAGCGAAAAACAACAAAGACGCAAAAGGCTAGAGCAAACGTAACTTGGCCACCACCATACTCATGACATCTATTGTCGTGCTCACTGACACGGATAGCTGCTCTTGAAAATAACCTTTACAGTACAGCTGGCCCTTGTTTTGGGTTAGCCCTCCAATGAAATTAGTACCTGGCGCGGGTTACTATAAATGAGACAAACGCACCTATTGTTGCGTTTATGAGCCTTACCAGACTGTAAGCCAGTCTGTCCCATGCGCCGGTCTTCACTTTTTTTTCATGCCATCATGGAAAGGGAGAAGGGATTACGCGTAGTGCCTACTCCCTGTTCCATGGCGGTCATTTTTGGTGTCACATTTTGTTCCATTTACTTGAATGACTGTCATGGAAAGAGAGAAGGGACTGCATGTAGTCCTTTCTCCCATTCCATAGCGGGCATTTTCTTTGTTTACTAGGCAGCTATGGATCTATCTTTTTTTGTTTGTTTTTGTCTGAGAAACGCAACGCGTCACGCAACCGAAAAAAAAACACCATTAGTACCCCGGTCTAACACGCCGGGGTACTAATGGCAATAAGCCGCAAACCGACAGGCCGTTACTACGTAAGGTAATGCCTCTGGGGCCTTCATTTAGGCCCTCACTATGCTCAGGCCTGTAACTATGGGCACCGCGGGCATTACCTTATGCAGTAAAGGCCCGTCGGCTCATGGGTTTATTGCCTAATTAAAGCAAGCACTAGGTAATATTGGTTTCCTTGGCTGTTTTCCTTTCTTATACTCTTTAGGATACATGGGGAAGTGAAAGGCATCCGTGGTGGCATATGTGGCATCCTGGGCATTGCTTATGGGTTTCAGAATCATGGTTGTGTTAGGAACCAAATCTGGCAAATTTCCCTTTAAACAAATTACATTTCTTCTACTAAATTTCAAAGGTTTTAGTAAGATGAACTTACCCAAATCACCCTCTAACCAACGTTTTTTCACAGAATTGTATTTTTGTTTATGATATTCACTACCATATCTATACTGGCCACTGGGCATGGATGGGATCCTCTTTGTTCAATCATGTGACCATTTGGCATGGACTCACACCATACCTAATGGTCATTTTGAATGGGCATGTCATCCTGCAATGTGCAAGTCGCCTCCGGCAACATATTCAGTGGACACTGTTCCTACAACATGGTCTTTGGCCGTGCCACATGCTCCTCCCAGAAAACGAATTTGGCACACTTACCTATGGCCAAGGTATCTTCTAGACACCAAATGTGCTTACTGGGTCAGGCCTGCTGTCATGCCAAGTAGACACTTTGCTTTGTGTATGGCCTTTGATCATGCCCCGTACTCTTCCTACCAACCACTGCATCCAATGTACATGGCACGTTGCAACTTAACCTGGGGTCTATAATCCTGCCATAGGACGAATGTACCATCTTTTGTATGACCTGAGGCCATGACCACTGAACAATGGGCCCAAAGCATGGCATGGCCATACCCAACAGTCGCTAAGACTTAAAGAAGACACCTCCTGCGCATGCAATGTATCCACTGACCTAGCCTCTGGTGATGCACAGTGGTCATTTTGCCAGGGGCATAGCTTTTGGTCATGCCCCTGTCACCCCCTGGTCGCCCATTGTGGCCACTGAACTGGCTTGCTTACCGCCATGCCCTGTGGATACTGTTGCCACAGCTTAGCCATCAGATATGCCCCAGGCACCTCTCAATGTCCCAATGTGCCCACTGGACACCTTGCTTGAGGCATGCCTTTTTGGCCTACAGCCATGCCCAGTGGCCATGATGAATCTGCGGCCCACAACTAGCTCTAGGGATCCGGTCTGCAATGTCTCTTAGGTCTGAGCAGGATTCCATGCCACACACCTCAAGCCACCCGCTGTGGCCATGCCATACAAAACACTTTGCCCATTAACACACATTTTTAGTTTCTCTTTGGGGGCATATTTCAGTCCACTCAGATCCCCTGACATTGACTTGGGTGGGGTTGTGCTCCAGTGGGCATCAATGTTCTGTCAACACACGTTTTGTATCTCCTTTATACCTTCCCTCTATCAGACAAGAACGACACAAAACTTTCCGAAACAACACAGACATGGAAGAATATTTGGTTGGGAACATTTTGTGCAGAATCATCAAACAATGTCAATGTAATAAGCATCAGAGAACTTGTTCTTCTTGTGGGGAGTTCAATTTAAGTTAGTGACTCAATTATATTTTACAGAACGCCCTTTGAGTTGTTTACAACTTTATCACCGTTCAATGAATTTTCACAAAACATTCAATAAAAAAAGACATGCCTTTTGATTCTTTTGAAAGGTTTTGTGAGGGTCTATGATATGATATGATTTGATTGGTTATTTATAACACACTGAATACCCTGAGGTTTCAAAGCGTGGACCCGGGGATCGAGTCTGTGTTGCTCTCTGTTGTCTTGCTTCCAAGGCGAGCATGTTGCCCCTGCGCTATCCTCCAAAGGAGAAAGATATATGGAAGGGACCCAGAACCAAGGGTACCCATGACTAGAACCTTCTGACTTTAATTTCAGGAAAAATGTAAAAACGTGGCTTTTCGCGCAGGAGACACAATAATGTTGTATGTCCTATTATCCTGCTCATGTCTGTACCTACCTGTGATGCACTTCAATGAATTCTTGTACTGTTCCAGCTTTATGTAAATTGCGTAACATGTGTAACTGTAAGAAATATAAAGAAATGCGCCCAGATACCTAAGGGTTCGGTGCGCTATATAAATAAAGAAAATACAAATACAAATACAAATGACATTTCTAACATGCCAAAATCGGGAACTCACCTACCACCCAAACTACTTGACAACATGTTGCCATATCTTCGTGGGGGTCTTGCGCCTAATCTGACTAGCAATTCTTTTCAGGTTTTGCCCAAATCCTTCCAATAGTTTATTTAAATCTGCCCTAATGTGTCCCCAATCATGCTAGTGATATCTAGGTTTGGCAAATCTATTAGATGACTTTCAGGGCCGCATTCAGGACCCTGTATGCCCAATTAATGGCCGAAGCCATGAAACCAGTCTGGATATTTTTTTAAGGGGAACCAATACTGGATAGTTGGAAAATAGACAAGCTTATTGAAATATATGTCCTGCGCCCAAACCAAATGGCCAGCGCTGTTATTTACAGACAGAACATGTGGTCATGCGGAAACCGCAAAACAAAATTGTTCAGAATGGCCATATTTCAGCCTCATGATCTGTACCCTGACCCTAGACATGGTCCGAGGGAGTCATCAAGAGGAGAAATATACACCAAAATGCCAGAAAATTGTTTTTTGACAGGGCTTGCTAACCTGGCACGCATGTCCATGGGCCAAAATGCCAGTGCCCTTGCAGATCATAATTAGAGCAAATGGGCTTAGCCAAAAGCCAGACAGAGTGGCCACGTTGGGTGTTTTGGTGAGGCCTGGGGCATGGTCAAAGGGCATATCTTGCCAAAAGTGGACACAGGGCAGTCCATGACCAGTGACCCACGGAAGGACAATGTGGTCAAAGTGCCACTGGGTATGGCCACCTGTCAGGCCCAGTTACCAGTTAGACTGGCTTGGCTGGACCTTGAGTATGGCCTTTGTTAATGCCTGGGCACAAGAGCCACTTACAATGGCTGCATGCCACTTCAAGTGGCTTGCAGTGTGCCGAGGGTCTAGGGTATAGCCTATGGCCATGCCCCAGGCATAGGAGCAACTGTTCATGGCTGCAGGCCACTTCCAGTGGCTTTTAGTGTGCCGAGGGTCTAGGGTATGCCCCAGGCACAGGAGCCACTTACCATGGCTGCATGCCACTTCCAGTGGCTTGCAGTGTGCCGAGGGTCTAGGGCATGGCCTATGGCCATGCCCCAGGCACAGAAGCCACTGAAAAAGGCTACAGGCCACTTCCAGTGGCTTGCAGTGTGCCGAGGGTCTAGGGCATGGCCTATGGCCATGCCCCAGGCATAGGAGCCACTTAACACGGCTGATGAGATCAACACCCATAACCTCAAAAGGGAGGCGCAGCAGAGGAAGAAGGAGATATGGGAGGAGGTAACCCACAAGGTGTCTGCAGTCGGCACCACCCCACGTACAGTCAAAGACTTCAAGAAAAGGTGGGATGACCTCTCCCTCAGGGTCCGCAACATCCTGGGCAGCAATTGTCGTGAGGCCATGGCCACAGGCTGGGGTGCCCACTCCCATCTCAAACTCATGCGCTGGGAGGAGACATGCAGCGCTGCCAACCAGATGGAGTCGATCTAGGGCTTCCGGGAGATGGAGACGGGTGCCGCAACATCTGGAGATGGAGGCGAGTGACCCTGCAAACCCCAGTAGGGCAAACCATGACATAGCACAAGTGATGTGGAATAGAGCCTAGGCAAGGCAATGCATGTCCCATCACACACACATTAACATATCCATGTCCAGATGGAGGCCCAAACCCTGCCAGACTGAAATACATGCTGAGTGCCAATCCCATTACCAACATACAACCAACACACAGGGACCATTCCCATGTGATACATCAAACAAACCCCAATACAACGGCATGCAACCTGGCATGCAGCATTGCCGAATCGAGACATTACGGCTAATGCCCAAATGCCCCTCCTTCAAACTACCCTGTGTGACACACCTGTAAGATGTTAATGCATTGGAAATGAAAGACTCCACAGCACCATCTCATGCATCTTGCATGTAACACCATCACTGATGGCCTGCATCTCTTCTTCCCACCCAGGCACTGATGGCAGTGAAGACCCAGCCACAAGGCCATCCACATCCCGGGTCAAACCACCTGGCACTGGCAAAACCACCTCCAGGGCAGCATTGCGGCCCAGAGTACAAGCCAGGGCGAGTGCACAGGCCATGCCGGCACATGAGGGTCCCACAGCTGCGAATCAGACTGCAAGCACAGAGCTGCCAACAACAGTGGAAGGGGAGGCCAGTGGCACCCATTCTGTTGCAACTAGTTCAGTGGGTGAGGCAGCAGCCACAGCCCCACTGAGTGTCGTTGACATCGGGGCAGAGGAGTACATGGACCAAGAAGGCGCAATCCATGTGGCATGTCCACACACCCCAAACACGCCACTCAGGCCTCACTCGCCAGCCCCATGCTGGAATCTGCAGTTCCGCTGCACAGCCCCGAACTCAGAACCACCCTAGAGGCCAGCCCTGCAATGCCACGCCCTGCCGCAGCACCATCAACCTCTGTTGTTCCCACTGACTTGGAGGCACGGCTGTCCAGGGTGGAAGCAAGGCAGGAGAGCATGATTGACATAGTGCGCCAATATGTGGCTGACGGGGAGGAGACAAGGCGGGAGATCCATCAGGCCATTGCAGGGGACACTGCCGCAATTAATGCCTGTGCTGCAATGATCCGTGACAGTTTGGGGGCAGTCACACAGGTCCTGACCGGCATACTGCAACACATGCAGCAACAACAACCTGTGCCAGCCGTGCCAGTCCCTACGGCATCCACCCCATCCTCCACACCCGCATCCTCTGCACCTTCCAGCCATGTGCGACTGACAAGGCGGAGTGTGAGGCAGTTCGAAATGCTGCCCCTGGACACAAAGAAGTCACGCAAATAGTGTGGGACAACAATGGGAGTGGGGGAGGTGGTGTCGGTGGTGTATAGGGGAATAAGGGGGTGTTCATTGGGCGGAATGGGGAGTTAATTGGGGGACTGGGGAGTTCATTGGGGGAATGGGGTGTTTTGGTGTGTTGGGGGAGGAGGAGGGCATGTGAGTGGTGGAGGGGTGAGGCACTTTTCCGTAGTTTTCATTAATACACCCGTTGTGTAAAAAATCATTTAATGCCTGGACATTGTTCATTTCGTGTGTATTAATTTTATTCATGAGAGTGCACAGTGCCAAACTCCCCACATACCCTGTGTGCATGTCCATATGGACCCAGTGCTCAGTGTAGCACTGACACATATCCATCAACGTCCATGTGGTTCAGAAGTATTCGTCAATCAGTGATTGACATACAGCACCGCCATCTTGTGCATCACGTACTGGCAGGGGAGCTGCTTCTCCTCCATCTTCATCCTCATAATTCTCAACTGGTGCTTGCATGTCAATGTCAGGTGGCAGTGGTACATTTGTCTGGATGCACATGTTGTGCAGCATGACACAGGCCATGGTGATCTTTTCCACCCTCTCAGGCCTATAAAGGAGTGCTCCACCATACCTGTTTAGGCAGTAGAACCGCGCCTTCAACAGGCCAAAGGTCTGCTCAATCACGACACGGGTATGGGTATGAACCCGATTGTACTCCTCTTCATGCCTGCTCCACGGGTTCCGCACAGAGGTAAGTAGCCACGGCTTCAGGGGATATCCTCCATCACCTGCATGGGAGTACAAAGAGGTCTGTGTGAGTCATTCTGAGCTGCCACCTTCAGGATTCACAGCCATGGCCGCAGCTATTTGCTGTTGACATGCACATGTCCCTGTATGTATGCATAAACATTATTTGGATGCATTGTGGTCTGCTAGTCTGGATGGCATTGTACAGATGATGCAGGGTGTTTACTTGCATGCTGATGCGGATGTACTGTGGATGCCGAACAATGTCTTCCCTCCCATAATTGAAGTGTATGCTACTCTGTGCCTAATCATACTAGCGACAATGGCACAGTTGTAATCATGTTTAGTCATGCATCGCTTGACATACCCATGGTGGCCTGGTTGTGTGTCCTACATGTTGTCATTGATGTACGACATTGGGCCAATGTGTGGCAGTGATGTGTCATGTTCGGATTGGGAGGTTCAGGTGAGAAGTGTTTAGCTCTGAGTGCATTGTCCACTCACCGCCCATTCCCACCCAGGTGGAGTATGCATCCCCCCGCATCACAACCCTGATGCACTGCATGGGCCAGTCAGGCAACTCACCAAGCAGCCAGGCACATCGTCCTGCATGACGCTCCATTTGACGGGGTAGCGTGGAGTTACCCAGCACCATGGCATCATGTGTTGATCCGGAGTATCGGGCACAACAATGTGTGATGATCTTGCTGGAGTCACATACCATCTGCACATTGATGGAGTGGTATTGCTTGTGATTGCGGTACACTACCTCTATGGCATGAGAGTCTACCAATTCGACATGGGTGCAGTCGAGGGCACTGACGCAAATGGGCATGCCTGCCAGTGCATGGAAGACTACTTTGGTGTCAGCAATCTCCAGGGCAGTCCGTGGCAGGGATATGTGGGTGCTAGCATGCTTCAGGAAGGCATCCAGCACTTGGGTCAGCATGTGTGAAAAGAGTGGTTGTGATATACCATGCAGCTCACCCACTGTGGCCAGGAAGTGGAACACAGAGACCACCTTTAGTAGCGGGGGGGTGGCAGTGCGTATTTCAATGAGGCTGACGATGTCGTCATGTATCATGTCCACAATGGTGGTGATGGTGTCCCGGTCCAACCGGTACAGCGTGTGGATCTGCTCAGGGGTTAGATTGAATGGACTGGGTCTGATGCGAGGGATTGGTGGCTGCCTAAGAGGTACTACTGGCTGCACTGGTGGTAATTGCTGGGCCTGTCTCACCCTCCTTCTCCTCCCGCGTCTCCTCTGTGCTGCCTGTTGTTGTGGCTGTAGTTGTTGTAGTTGCTGTTGTTGCTGTAGTTGTAGCAGTACATGCATTTCCTCCAGCCCCATTATTGCAACAGCTAGTGGTATCATTTTGGTGTGGGAAGGGTTGTGGTGTGTGGGTGTACTCCTTTTATACTGGGACAGGCTCCATTGACTCCACCTGTGGTGATTGTGAGCACCTGTGGCAGTTGCCTTCACTACAGGTTGCTATTTATGGGTGGTCTGCAATGCTTGTATGGCCGCCGTCATGCAGGCCCTATTTACCGCTTTCGGGATGCCGGTAAGTGCATGCCCTCGCAACTTGTGATGTCCTCCTATTACAGGCATCCCGGTATTTCCTCAGCGAAGGGGCGCGTGTACACGCACAAGCCGGTATGAGGGGGCACAGTACGGGCGCTGGCGGTATTGGCGGGTTGGCGGGTCGTAACGGCACGGACCTGTTAACGATGCCGGTAATACCATTCCGCCTTCCTATTTTCATTACCTCCATTCTCCTAATGAGGCCCATTGAGTTTGTCACAGAAACCGATTTAACTACATCAAAAATATGGTTACCTTCTAGAGTTGTGCTAAATGCCATATGGCTAGCAAAATCAGATATATTCGCTTTAGGATTTGTATTATCACTTGATCCCCCGGGACTAATAAAATCTCTGTCTGTGAATTATAAAAGAACTCAGATCTATGGATCACAACCACAAATGAAGACTGACTTCATTAGCAATTTTTCTACATCATTAAAAACTTGTCAGTGTAATTTCGCCCAAGCCTAACTAGAGGTCCAAGATACTATGATACATATTTCTATAGTAAGTTGGAAAACCAGAGGATTTTCGCATTTAATAACAAATCCAACAAATTTTTTGGAAGATCATGATATTGTTCTCCTGCAGGAGACATGGTTAGCAGAAACCTCTTTGTGGAATAACTATAATATAATCTTGAATCCTGCTATTCGATCTCAAAGAGGCCGCCCTATGTCAGGCTTAATGATTGCCCTGAAATTGAGTGCTGATATTACTCTGGTTTCCAAATTTGCCCCTAATCCTTACATGTAGCTAGTGCAAATCAAAATTGGAGATCTGGGATTCTTTATAGTTAACAGATATTGGAATCGGGCAGCGATATCTGATAAAAAATGTTTTAAAGATCTAGAAGCTCTTTGGAATATGATAATAGTGTCCTCCGCTTACTCACATATAATTATAGTCAGTGAACTTAACCTACACTGCCTGGACACTCCTCTCAATCAGACAAATGTGAGGTTAATGCGTTGGAATACATTTATAAAGTCGAAAAACCTGACTATGGTGAACAGCGCCTTATCAGATGATATCCCACCTCACAATACGTGGAAAAGAGGTTCATCACACCCAGTCATTGACTACATTTATGTTAACAGGAAACTGTTCACTTTTATCTCCAAATTTCAGGTCAAATCCACTGAGGAGAGTGACCATGAGATCTTAAATCTAAAATTGATAATGAACACCAAATAACGGACAAAAAATTGGTCAATTTTCCGTGCATCTGTTGTAGTAAACTCAGGACAAAATAGATTGCACTGGTCTGAAGAATCTGTAGTCAAATTTGGCACTCTACTAAAAAGATCAATTTCGAGATTTGCAGAATTTCAAACTTAAACCAATTTCAAATATAGTGATCTTTTGCATCTCTTTTCCTCTAATCAGAAAAATAAGGCTAATACCGAACTCTTCACATATTTGACTCACAGGTGAAAAAGGAAAATCTCTATATAGATGAGAAAAACAGTATGCTTTAGCGCTCCCCGAAGATTTAAGATGGTCAGCCTTAATCTCTGCTAAAACAAAATATAAAAATTGGGTGAAAGCCCACGAATCCACGTTATATCAAAATGATGGGGAACACATGCTAAAGGCAATACGTAATAAAAATTCTGCCCAAATGTGGACTCTAGTTAATAACATCAGTCACCATTCTCAGATTTCGACGCAAATAAATGATGTCTCTGAAAATCAATGGATAACGCATTTCTCTTTGATAAACTTGTATCTTTCCAGATGCATAAACAAACAAAAACAAAAAAGCCATTTTCTGTTACATTTACCAAAGAAGATGTATTACACTATATAAACAGATCTAGCTGCTCGAGGGCGCCTGGGCCTGATGGCTGGTCCAACATGATGTTTAAACAATTTCCTACATTATGGGCTGCAATAATTTACAACCGATTTGTTCAGATCATGCATAGCCAAACATTGCCTAAATCATAGCGTCATTCCATTATCATTCCCATTTAAAAGAAGGGCGATAGGCAAAATCCAAATAACTGCAGACCTATTGCCCTTCTTGACTCTCCAGGAAAAATGTTGGCCAAACTTATTTTGAGAGATCTCCATACATGGATCCAACTTTCCAACAACTGTGATCCCTTCCAAATGGGTTTTGTAGCTGGCAAG
Organism: Ambystoma mexicanum; assembly: GCF_040938575.1. Taxonomy (NCBI): domain Eukaryota; kingdom Metazoa; phylum Chordata; class Amphibia; order Caudata; family Ambystomatidae; genus Ambystoma; species Ambystoma mexicanum. The sequence goes on along the minus strand of NC_090923.1, from coordinate 408,600,363 downwards.
GGCACTGCCATCAATATTACAGTTATAAATGCAATCAAATCACACTGTCACACTCAGAAACAGTCACTATATTTAGCCTTTGTTGACTTCAGCACAGCTTTTGACACTATTTCTATGCTAGTTCATTTGATTTAGATCTTACATTCTGATACTACTATGCAAGTTAGATTAACTCTTGAAGGATGATTGATGTCAATATTCCAAACATTTAGGGGACTAAAGCAGGGATGCATACTTGCCTCTATGTTATTTAATCTATTTATATTAGATATTGAAGAACAATTTATCAACAAATTTTGATGCTCCGAAAATGGGATCACAAAAAATCACGTGAATATTATACACTGATGATCTCATTTTACTATCAAAAACCTAATGTGGTCTACCAAGATTATTAGAAGGACTCAGCACATATGTACAAGAAAATCATATGAAAATTAATCTAGAGAAAACGCAAATTATGGAGTGTGTGACATCAAAATGGCGGCAACGAAAACCTTATGTTTGGACACTCCAAAAAACATCTATTCAGATTACAATTTACTATAAATATTTAGGCGTTAACATCAATGATTGCACAAACGATGATTTGTACATAACCAATCTAAGAAACTAGTTATCAACTGCTATATCCCAAGATAAAGTTATCTTGTATAAATTTAGCACGTTTACCTGTTGCCCAGTAATGTAGTATTACATGCAGAAAATGGTTCCCATAATCACATACGGTGCTGAAAAGAAAGAAGTACGAGAAAGAATATTTTGGGACAAGATGGATGAAAAACTTTGGCACACTATATTATCTTTGCCAAAATCAACTCCAATTGCCTTGATTCGTTTTGAGTTAGGCTCTCTATCACTATATGGTGCCAATACTTGGAAGCTGATATCATTTTTTAGAAAATGTCTGTTATCAATACAATTTGTAGATCTTTCTCACATTTTAGGTAAATATTAATTACAATCTTTTCATCCCTTTCCTAAAAAATGGAGGACTCTATTTTAAATATGTTACTGGATGCTGACTTATCCATTGATTTACTGATATACAATCCTTGTCGTGCTCAAGCAAAGCTTTATCAGCAAGATTGGATTGTGACTCAAAAGCAATGTAATACCTACAGAGATTTCAATGCCTTGCTCTTTGGTCATAAAAAATTCAGAACCATGGCTACATATTTATCAAAATATCCTTCACCTCTTTTCATGAATTCATATATGCGATTTAGGTTACATTTATGGCAGACAAGAGACATTCTCACCAGACATGGTCTACTCGACATACAAGAAAACATATGTTGGTTTTTTTTTTTTAGCACAAAGAAACCTTGAAACATCTTCTGGTTGAATGCATAGCTCTAAAAGAAAGCTGCCACAAACATTTCAAACACCTGATGATTACACAAATGAATTTAACTCAGAATGACTTAAGGGCTAGGCAATTTAGTGCTGAGAAACCTCAACTTAGAATTGCAACAATACAATTTTTGCAAACATTAGAGTTGTCCGCTCTGGTTGAAGATTGATCAACTAATTTTATGACCTAGATCATGTTTTTTATTCCTACTAATTTTTAATGAATTATACTCCTTTTCTTATTACCTTTTCAGTTGTTGGTTAGCATTTTATTACTGTTGATTGTTTTATAATTTGTGAAAGATGTTAGTTTATATGATGTGACTATGGTATTTCATCTGTGCCTATCACATTTCACCATGTGAATAATTGTTTTTTATGTAACTATTATGTATTTTAACAAGAACAAAAATAGTTTATATGTAATGGACAGCAATAGCAACACTAATTGCAATTGTAACATTTATAAGACTATCTGTAATGCTAAAATAATAATTGAAAGGTTGAATCCTCAACCAAAACAAAAAAAACTTATAAAAAATAAATAAATAAAAATATCTGCTTCAGTTTTCGAGATACAAGGCATGCAACCAGCCATTACCTGGAACTGTTACAGGCACCAACATGTTCAAATACCTAATCAGCCAAATTCTAAATATTCAGGCAGAAATTATGAGGCGGTATGAGAACTGTTAAGAAACAGGGCAATAATACTATGTAATGCTCGTCTTCATTGCCACAATAATATTTTAAGCATAGTATCCAGTTTTCTTCAAAGCACATGTACACTGACATTCCTTGTCGGGAGTTAAATTAAAAGCTGTACAGTTTTGGCGAGTACAACCCGTGAAGGATTTCCAGCTGGCAAGGGTGTAAAAACCCTAGTTTTTTTGATTTTTATTAAGAATAAAATGATGCAGGTAACTCCATCTCAGAAACTGTGGCCTGTTAAGCAGACGGCCCTTTCATTGAACTCCATGCCAAAAGCATAGTCTACACCTGTGCCCTACTGCATTGGTATTCTGATCTTCAGCGACTGCTCTTCTGTGGTACAGAGGAGGGTCAGAGGTCACATAAGGCTGCAATTAAAGTGTGCATCTCTCTTTCAAAACTACATAATTGATGAATACCCACCCTGGTGGCAGGTTAATCTATAAATATAAGCCATAACTAGGTTGGGGTATGGTTTATGGCATTTAATATAATTATTAAAGCCACATCTGATCTGCATCATACACATGTCAGCATTGTGAGCCCAAACCAGTGATGTGTGTATTCTTCCTGGACTGGCAGTTTCTGCTGCAGCAAGCAGGACAATAGCCAGTGGGAGCTGCCTCTCTTTTCATTGTGAAGTAGGGTAGGACAGCCCTCAGCAAGAGCTGTGCTGGGAACCAGGATTAAAAGGGCGCAAAAGTACTAGCCACATACCACTGTGTTACATGCCAAAGGGCCTTTGTGGCTATGGGTTTGAGAGGAGGCACCGTTAGTGAAGCTCAGCACAGTTAGGGAAGGATATTACCATCTTGCTTTTATCTATACCTTTTCTTCCTTCTTGTCTCCTGCATTTCCTTTTGCACGATGCATAGTGGGAACAACCACGTGTCACAAAGACAGGAATTCGACCCCTTAGAGTAGACCTGCTTTCCTCCAATCACATGTGTCCTTTTCCTTCTAAATGAAGGGCTCTCTCTCGTTGATAAACGTTTGGACCATGCAGGGCTTAAGGAAGAATTAATGTGGGCCTCCTTTGGGAAAGTTGATCTTTCCAAAGCCCTCATACATTGAGGTGACACAGGAGTTCTGCAAGGCACAGGCAAGATCTGTTCTCTACCTACTGCCAGGGAGCAATGTGGGTGACTCTTGCTGAGGATCAATGCTTGACAAACTGCTTGTAAACAGCCATAAACTGGAGCAGCAGAACCTGAAAGGGCTCACCTTGTCCTAGGGCCCCTATAGTGGGTCTCATCCTGAGAGCCAGGGTCCCTGTCTTCATCGCATCAAACCTATCAAACCGTATTAGAATTCTGAGCTAAAACGTGGTTGTAGAGCCTCCTTAGTGGGGTACACCCCATAGAACAGGGTATTTGAACCATTTTCATCCTCAGTAGAGGGGCTCTCACACTAGTGTAAATTCTACATTTGAAACATGTTCACTGCACTCTAACCAAAAGGGACCCACTGGTTCTGCTTTTGGCACCATCTCAAACTTCCTTGCCACCACATTGCAGGAAGCACAGCATGTCACCTGTTTGGCTCGGACAACCAGCTTTCCGCTGCTAATGACGTTGAGCTGACACCTCTTATAACAGCGCTTTGGCTTAAGGCGCTTTATAAAAGACCAATAAAATACAAAGTACAAAATACAAACATCAATTCAGAACACCACAATCAAAGCTTTGAACCTCTGTACCTCGACTTGAACCGCTATGTGTCACTCGTAAACCAGAACCAGCAGTTTACCAATGTCTCAGACCTGACCTGACGGTCAAACCAACAATGGTAATCCATCTGCACTCCATCACTGAAATACCTCATTCGAACCGCATCAAGCATCTGCTTTGAAACGACTCAACACCAACTTGCTGCTTGGACCAATACAAGTCACAGCTCCCAAACCTGCTTCGACCCACATCTTCAGCACCTCAAAGTCTGTTCAACACTGGTTAAGCCACATTGTATACCTTTTTCCTTCAAGGCATACCTTGCTGGTCTCCTTGTTACATCTTCTGTCTGTTTTTCCACCTTGGTAAGTATCCAGAAGGGTTGCATCATCACATTCTGCATTTCTCTGTCTTCCCTTCCAGGTGTGGGTTTTCGATAGTTAAGTGTAGAAATGGGATGTGTATATATGATTATAGAGCCTTGATTGGATATTTTTTCTTATTTTGGATCTGTCACACTATTGGTGTTTGGGTTGCATCTGGCTCACATTCACACCAATTCTGAGTTTATAGCATCAGCTCAGCCCACGTTACCCCAAACGGCAAAGGAGACATTTATCATAGCTGTGCCTGTTTCACGTTTATGATTGGAATCACTGTTTGTAGATGTGTGGGGGCTAAGTAGGCACCTGTCATCCATTTTACTCATTCAGAGCAGAAGTCAATTTGTCACAAAAACACTTCAAGAAAAATTCCATATGGCCTTTGCTGCTTTCAGTACTTAAAGGAGATGTTGTAGCCATATTGCATTCGAATGTTGGGATTATTTGCCTGTAATCTTCCTGGTCCAAATCTTCCTTGTCACATTACTTACTTGTGAAGTACATATGGGTGAGGTTGCCCACCCCCCAAGAACCCGTTGTTGTGACCCTAAGTGGGGTCTGCAGGTCAAAGGATACACTGGGAGCCGGGAGGAATCTTCAGTTACTTTAATGAGGTGATACATCAGAGATTCTTCAGATATATTTAGGATCAGAGCTGAGCCCACTGGCTCCCACCACCCAGGCTACATCATGTCAACTGCCCTGGGTGGAACACTCACCACACAGCATTCCACTCAATCATACCCAAACACTCCATCAGTGACATCACACCACAAGCACTCAGCATACATACAGGCAAGGGACTAGCACCCCTAACACCTCCCTTCCTTCAGCCACATGCAATCAAATGACTAGAAACCCTAACACCCGTCTTCTATGTCTATTGTTATTTTGACCTCCTTTGTCCAGCCCCTTCCCGAGGTTATAACCACCATCCCGTCCAATATACCACAGTTAAGCAGAAAGAAGTACTTGCCCCATTGAACCATGTCAGAAGGGATGGGTGGGACACAAGTACTTTGAAGAGGAAGAGTTGTACTAGGAGTAATGAAGGTTATCGGAAGGTAATCTCAAAATTACTTCCATGTCCCTCTTCGTTTTCTCAGTACTTACTTGTGAGGTTTAGGTGAATATGCTGAATGGGATAAGAAACACAAGACGCAGTGAATTCATGCACACAACCCAGTACCACTTTATTAGCTGATCCTTGTACCAAATCTTGAGTTCATATGCTACCAGCCATCATAACCCAGCACCAAACGCAGAATTAAGTAATTGCCCCATTCAGCCATGTCAGGGGGAGGGATGGGACACAAGTACTTTGACGAAGAAGAGTTGGACTAGGAGTAATGAAGGTTATCGGAAGGTAATCTCAAAATGACTTCCATGTCCCTCTAGCTTGTCTCAGTATGCACTTGTGAGGTATAACTGACTACACTGAATGGAATGAGAAACACAAGACCCAGTGAAGTCATGCACACCACCCATTAACACACTATTAGCAGACCCTTATAACAAATTGCGAGTTCATAAGCTACCAGCCATGAGGACCCCAACACCAAAAGCACCCTCCACTAATCTGTGCACATTTAGGCCATAATGCCAAAAAAAGTGTTCATGTTAACCCAAGTGGCAGCCCTGCAAATAGCCTGAATAGACACCCCCTCTGCCTCTGATCATGAAGCAGCCATTGCCCCAGTGAACCTGCCCTGAACTCTCTGAGGGTAAGATGTTCCCAAGTATTGGTATGCAATGGGGATAGCCTTGCTTAACCATCGGCTTACAGTGGTAACCAAGGCCCTATAACCAGACTGAGCCCTCCCCCCCAAAGGCGACATATTTCCTGAAAGACCTTGAGCACTCAAGATAGATTAAAACCACCCTCTTAACATCCAACAGCAACCACAACACTTCCTCCAGAAAATATGGGTTAGGCATAAACACTGGGAGATCAACCTACTGGAATATATGAAATTCGGACACCACCTTAGGAAGGAAAGCTGGGTTAAACGTAAGGAAAAGAGCTACCTCCTGAATCATCAAATAGAGAGGTCTACAAGTAAGCACACCCATTCCCTTAGTCTTCTAACTGAAGCAATGGCCACCAGAAACACTGTTATGAGGGAGATATGTTTTAAGAAAATTCCAAGGGCTCAAGTTGACTCAAGGAACATCAAGACAAGGGGAACATCTCATGAGGGTAGCTCTGAGGCAGACACTGATCTATTCAGAGACAACCTTTTCAGTAGCACATACACAAAGGTACTCACTTCGGATCCCATTTCTGCTGACTTCAGAAAAGTTCAAATTTCTTCCCATTGAGCCTTCAAGTTGGCGACAGCAAGCCCTTGCTCAAAACCCTCTTTAAGGAGTTGTGGGACACTTGGAGCGAAGCAGTGAGTTGCCCAAATCCCATTCTTGGTACAAAACCCTGAAACAAATCCCAGTGTCGGTCATAAGCATTCTGAGTAGAAGACCTCTTGCCGTTCTCAATACATGTCACTAATCTGTGGGACAGACCCCTTCTGTGTAGTCTTTCCTGCTCAATTTCCAGGACCCCTAAGTGAGATTACTCTGCCCTCAAGCATGAAGGATGGGCACTGAGTGTCTCGGAAGTCGGAAACAAACCCCTATGTGGCTAAAAGGGAACCACCAAGAACACCAAAGCCTCAGATTCTCCGATTTACCACAGGGACAGAGGAGGAAAAGCATACAAGAGGCCTTTTGTCCAATGAATAGCTATGGCATTAGTCCCCCATGCCTCCTGACAAGGCAATTCAGTACAGAACTTGGGAGTCTTTGTGGTCTAGGGAGAGGCAAATGGGTCTATCCAGGGGATCCCTTCTGTAAATGTAGAGAAACACATCCTCTTAAAGTTCCCATTCCACTGACGGAAAGCCCCTGCTCAGCTCGTCTGCCACCACATTGTCTAGGCCCCTGATATGAACCGCCCTGAGAGAAAGGAGGTTCTTCTCTGCCCCAAACCCCAGATTCCTTGCTAACAGACCCAGAGAACCTCACTGCTTGGTGATATAAGAGAAAGTTGTGGTATTGGCCATCTGGAGCAGTACTGCTTTCCCCACAAGAATGGGGAGAAGACCTGAAATGCAGCTAACATGGCCCTCCTATACCGACCATTCTTCTTGATTGGATTGGTTTGTTACCACCGCCCTCATCCCACCATGCTGGCGTCTATGGTAAGGTTGTTTGACAACGGCTAATTTAATGGCAACTCTTACAGCAGATTGTCCCACTGGAGCCACCAATGCATTTTCCTTCTCAGAGACGATATTACCAGGATCCTTGTTTCGAAGACCTCGAAATCTGTGAACATAATAAAATAAGGGTATCGCATGGAGGGAAGTCCATGGGACCAGGAACATGCATGAGTCTCTGTGTTCTGAATAATTCCCTTTCTGACAGCTGGAAAGGGGTCTAGCTGAAGCTGCCCAGTCACCATGGTGAGGCATTTCTGCACCACACTATACCGGAAGCGCCCTCCTCCCAACTACTTACCAATTCTCAGGACTGCATACATGACTATGATGTCCATCAGAGACTTTAGCTTCCTGAGGGATACCTGCTAGGGTGGTGTATCTGCCTCTGGAACTAGGCCCCGAGTTTGACTGCAGCGTAGTTCTCCTCAGTGATGTCACATGTCCAGTCCAGAAGCTTAGCAATGGCGTGGCCTTAGTATCCTCCTCAACTGGGATCCTTTTGCCCAGCATGTGTCCCAGGAAGGATGCGAACTAGAGAAGAATCCCAGATCCTATTAAGGGAGACTACAGCCAGGAGTTGTTTGTTGCCCCTTCGAGACCTGCAAGGAGAGGAAGTAGAGGACCCAGGAAAGTAAGTCCTTGCCAGAGAAAGGAAACATTTTTAACTGGGGTCTGTTGGGCTGTTGTTCTTATTACAGGCTAGTTGTGGCAGTTAAGTGAAACATCCTGCACCTACAACCTTTGTTGTCATTTCAGTTCATAATGGAATTGATGGAAATAGCATTATGCAGGAATTTCTTTACATTCAATAACTTCATATACATGCAGACAAAAGGAACTGCGACGGGTGCTGCATTTGCCCCCATTCTAGCAATCCTTTACATGGCCAAGTTCGAAAACGAGCATGTTTTTCCAAGCACAATCAGTGGCAGGCACAGATCAGCCACTGGCACCGATACATCGATGATGTAATCTTTATCTGGACAGGTACAGAGACCCAATTGTGTGCTTTTTAGACTTGGCTAAATACTTGTAACCCAGACATACAGTTTACTATAGACCATAGTAGCTCCGAAATTAATTTTTTGGACTTAATCATCAGACTCAAAGATGGCCACTTAGAATGTGATCTTTATCGTAAACCCACAGACAGGAATACTCTTCTGCATTACGGCAGTAACCACCCAGCACATACCAAAGATAACTTGCCCTATGGACAATTTCTCTGTATACGCAGAAATTGCACCTCTGTTGTTGACTACAAGCGTCATTCTGAGGCTCTATCCACCCGCCTGCGAACTAGAGGGTACCCGGAAAGACAACTGGCACAAGCCAAGAAACGAGCTTGCATACCAACTGAGATACCCTCCTCCAATTGGAATAGGAGGCTACCTCAGCCACAGAAAACCTCATAACATGCGCTGTTACCTTTGGCACCCATACTGCAAAACTAAAGAAAATTATCAACAAACATTGGCACACAGCCCGTTTGAACCTACCGGACGAACAGCCTCCGAGGTTCGTATATAAATGAGCTAAAAATATCAGAGAACATCTGGTGCACTCACTTTACTAACCCGACACAGCTGGCAATGCCTCCCGTATCCTCTGCCCTCTACAAGGTCATCATCCATGCAGGAACTGTGTTGCCTGCCAGTTTACGAAGAAGATGAAAACCTTCCCCATTGGTGGACACCAATGGACCCTCATGGACCTCACTAATTGCAAAAGTCAAAATGTCATCTATTGCATCGAGTGCCCATGTGGCCTTCGATATATAGGTCAAACCACCAGGGCAGTCAATATTTGCATCTTAGAACACCATTCAAAAATCAGATGCAAAAATCTTACAGCACCCCTAGTGGAACACTACCTGGCATCCAACCATACCCCCAACAATATTTTCTGGTGGGTGGTGGAACAAATCAAAGGTGGTCCTGACATCCAACACAGTCTCCTCAGAAAGAAAACAATGTGGATTCATTACCTAGATACCTATCACCATGGTCTAAATGAGATCTGTCAGCCCCTTATCTAACTTACATCTTTATGAGGGCGTCTGCACATCCCAACCCCTCTACCTATCCCCTCCCGGCTGGTTCCCACTGAGCACTCTGGCAGGCTCCTCCATAACTTGAAATATCACCCTTAATTTTTGTTAATCTTGGGACACACGCCCCCAGTTTAGTGACCACACAACCCTACTGCGTCCTCAGTTGCTTGCTAACACAAGTGTGCAAAAAGCGCACACTGTATGTTTGTTACAGCTGGTTTGAGCTGTGTCTGGCCACCAGCATGTAACATTTATTCACGGCTGCATCTAGCCAACCATTTTGTGCCTCTTCCCATTGATTGCTTGGTCTTTTCTTTTCAAACTCACCTTTTCCTGAGTTCAAATAGGCACGGGCATCATGACCTTCGTAACCGGCACTGCGGACTCCCCTCTATCAAGTCCCTCAAGGGTTCCTATGGCAACAGGCACCACAACAACTTTGAGAGCGCGCGCATACACTGACAGATGGCTGCGCTGCCCACCATCGCTGGATTGGTCGCCGCGTCGCCCTCAACGGAACCACGCACGCATGGTGTCCAAGGACGACGGAGCCTAAACAACGGCTCCAGCCACTCGCGCGCATAGCCATTCGACAGACGCGAACACCGAACGCCGGCAAGCATACCCCGCACGAGAGGTAGTTCCGAGTGCACGCGCCAGGTAAAGCCAACCCATATAATCGATCAGCTGTGATCTTTGGACACATGTCCTACACTGGGCTGCACTTTTTCCGCTGGTCGGCTTCACTTTGCCTCTAAACTAACAGTTTTCATATGCAGACGTCAGCAGCACCCACTAAATTGCGACACGCCTCTATTCATACGTGCACCCCTTTACATACTCATTTGGTAACTAGGGGTGCTCTGTTTCGCGTGTCACTGGGTCCACCATCGATCTTGAGGTTAAACCACTAGGGTATTTGTTCTGTCCTGACTTAGCAGCTATAGACTCTGACCTTGTTGTTCTCTCCAGCTCACAGCCTTACATTTGAGAACATAAACTGCTTTCCACACATTGTTGTAACTCGCGTTTGTATTATTCTTTTCATTCGTTTGTATTATTCTTTTCATTAAACTACCAGTTTTTTGACTAATTTGGCCCCCCACTCCTCCCCTATTGTCCCCTCCTTGATTTTTCCAGGAGCCATACCAGGCATCCACCACGGCTTCTGGGAAACAGTTTCTGGAGCAAGCCATTACATGACACAGCAGGCAATACCTATCCAGCTAGCAGGTACTAATTAATTATGACTTTTTCCTGCCTGTGTCTTTTGTCCTGCACAAATGAGTATTATTGTAAACACCTTCCCCTGTTTTTGAGGGGTTTGGGGTAACGGGTTTCCAGCAGCCCTTCCCATTTTTTGCTTTCTTTTGTTCCCCACCCAGAACTTCTTTTGTACCAAACAACTGTCCGGGTTCCTGCCATATCTATGGTACCCGAGTGATGATCCATGCTGCCCAGCACCGAGCCTCTTAGGGACGACAACTGAGTACTTGGGATGCATAGCACCGGCAGGTGCCTGGTGATGTGAGAACCGATCCATAATTACAGTGCCCAGTAGTTAATGGAACACTATTACCTCACTCACTGGAGTTCTCTGTACTTCCCACAGGGTCGCCCACATGGAGCCCTGATGAAGGTAGACGTAGTTTTACTGCAACACAGCCGAAACGTGAAGCAAACCAGGAACACCTGATCAAGTCTGTTCCCGGTTTTACAGACCCTGTTCAGTCAGTCTCTGCGACATTGGCAAAGATATCTTTCATTCTATGACCCTGGAACATTTATTGTTCAACTTAAGTTATATCTTTACAGAACATTCACTGTTCAATTGAAATTACATCCTAATTAAGAAGCCTTTGAAACTCGACCAATTCACCAGTATAGGTGATTCATTGTACCTTTAACCTGCACCTGAGTGACAAGTGTTAAATCTTTAGAGCGAGTTGCCAGGCACTTTGTTCTTCCTTTACTCAACACAAAGTACTTATGTATTCACATAAGCATGTACACTACTAGTGTCAATGAAATAACAATTGATACTTACTCGTATATTTGCTGTATAGTATATTATGTTTTTCTCTTGTATATTCTTTATGATGTCACTGTCAACTGTACATTTTTACATGTATGTTTCAATTTTTTAGCATGTCTCATTTATGTATTACATGTCTCACATGATTAGAAAATAAACAATTGTTTCCTAACACTTTAACATCTTAAGTGCCATTGAGGTCCCCCCCCCCCAGTGCCAATGGTTTTTTTTTAAAATTGCGGTATTCATCGCACAAACCCTCCAGCATTTCCCCCCTCATTAACCCCTTAAGTGCCACCGACGAGCCGGCTCGTCGGTGGCAACCTGGAGCGGTTTTTACCAACGAGCCGGCTCGTCGCTGGCATTTAAAGGGTTAATATACCAACACAGTGAGTGGTTATTACTTTCAGATTCACTCCTTGGATCTCCTAATAAGGAGACCAACCTTTGAAAATTCTCTGGACAGGCCTAAACATCCTAACAGATTTTATAGCATGGATCTGGCGTGTGTTTACATGATTGATTAGTAGAATACATCTTCCATGAAGAACACACTACAAAAATAAACACTTGCGCATTCTCTATTTCTGATCTAACTGATGTAAAATGAAAGAGGTGGATCCCAAAGCACAACGCTGTAAAGCATTATGAATAAAACAGATGATTACAGCCATTACAGGTCCCACGATGGTATCTGTGATGTGGGGGCTTCGGTGGTGCAGGGCCTCAGGTGAAGGCTCAAGTCTGCGTACGCCTGGTGGTCGCAGTACAGAGCAAAATGGCACATAACCACTTAGTAGGATGCATAAACCTGGACTGGCGCCAAAGTTCCAGTTCCAGTGATATCTTTATTTCCGGCTCCCGCCCCCTGGAAGGTGGCCCGGTCTCCCGTGACACGTGACATCACATTCCTCAACAGTAACAGACATTAGTATCGTCCATTCTAGTCTCTTAGGAGCGTGGCCTGGCTGTGTCCGATCAGTGGTAGACACCTTGTATGACGTACCCTTGGAGGAGGGATGACGGTTGCAGCCTCTCTCTCAGATGGTAGCGGGGTGACTCCGCTCTGCCCCTTACTCGGGAGGGTTCTCCGATTGGGCAACACCTCTGTATGGTGTCAGTTCTCGAGATTCTTGGGGTGTGTCGTGTCCCTCTGATGGACCTGGGGCTTCGGGTCGATCCTGTGATCTGGGTTCTTCTCTCGGGTCCTTCTTCCCACATTGCCGCCGGGACTTTCTGGAAGTGGGAAATGTTCCTGGTCACTGTTTCACTCCCCCTGGTGGCCTTGATCATGCTGTGGTTTATGGTGCTGACTGTCCATGGTCTGAGCTCGATATTTAGTGATATCTTCTTGGGCGAAGTTCGGTTCTTGACCAGCACTGTGTCTCCTGGCTACAACTCTCAGTGGTTGGCGCGGCGAGTGCAGCTCTCTTGTTCATTCTGCTTGACTCATCTTGCCTCTATGACGGGGATGTCTGGCTCCGGTGCTACCCAGTTTGGGTGTACAGGAGTTCAGCTTGGATCGGCACCCCCAACTGAGGGCTGCTGGACTGATCCCGGTGGAGGAGTGCAGGATCTGGCGGTGAGTCCTCAGGAATCGGTACACGGCGTATGCCAGGGATGGTCTTGTTCCTTTGCGATGCGGATTACTTTGTTAAGCGAGTCCATAAAACGTTTGGCGTCGCCATTGGCTTGTGGCCAGCATGGGGTGATCCTTTTGTGCCATAAATTGAGGTCTTGGAAGAACTGCCAAAGTTCTTGACTGGTGAAGGGGGGCCCGTTGTCGCTCTTGATATTGGCTGGGATGCCGTGTATCACAAAGATTTTCTCCAGTGCTAGGTTCATTTTCTCTGCGTTGGTGGATGCCACATGTTCGACCTCTGGGTATCGACTGAATTCGTCCACCAGAACTAGCAAGTATCTCTCTCCCGCGATGGTGCAGTAGTCTATGCCGACGGACTCCCACCTTTTGTTGCTCCTTGGGGCACAGATGATGGTTTCTCGAGTTTCCGCTATCCCGGTGGCTTGGCATGCCGCGCAGGATTCTACAAGGTCTATAATGTGTGGGGCATCCACATTCGGGATTTCAAGTATGAAGTTGTCTTTACAATTCCTTGGTGCCCACTGTGGGCAAGCTTGAGTGCTCTCTCCTCTAGTGCCGTTGGTAGCACAATTCGGTGTCCCTTAAGCATCACCGCTTTGGGGGCTACGGTGAGTTTGTGGCAGATTCTGAAGATGGCCTGCAGCTTCTCCTGGGCCGGTTTAGTGCACTGCGCCGTCGTGGCTAGAATATTCTTCCAGTTCCCTGATTGGATAGCTTGCGTGGTTTGGGTTACGATGGTGTCTGCCTTGGTCTCTTCAGTGCCTGCGGACGGGCGCATGCGACTACATGACATACGTGTTCGTCTGTTTCTACGGTGTGTTGCCTTTCTTGGTCTGTGGCGGGCTGCGGGTGGTGGGATAGATAGTCAGCAGGGTTATCTGCTCGGGCCTGATCTGCTACTAAGATATTGTAGGGCTGGAGTTGTAGCATCCACTTTTTCGATGCTTGCCGGCGGGTGTGGTGCTGAGCCCTTGAAGATGGGGGTGAGGGGTTTATGGTCGGAGAATACCCTTGCTTGCTTTCCCAGTAGATATACTTTGAAGTGTCTGCACCCCCAGAGGATTGCCTCAATATGCGCATAGTTTTGTTAGTTTTTTGGTCAAAGTGCGGCTGGCAAACGCAATGAGGTGTACTTTGCCTTCTTTTTCGGTTTGGATAAGCACAGCTCCTAGGCCCACCAGGATTGCATTGACAAGGAGTTATGTGTTTCTTTCGATGTCAAAGAACGCCATTGTTGTGGATGTGGATAGCGAGTCTTGATCTTTTGGAAGGCCTGCTGGTGGATGGATGACCATTCCCACTTCTGGTCTTTCTGTGCAAGTTTGTGGAGTGGGCTCGCTAGAGTAGCAAGGTCCGGGAATAATTTCACGCAGTACGTCGCCATTCCCATAAAATTCCTTACTTCAGTGGCGGATTGCGGGGCTCTGGTACCTTTGCTGTCATTCACCTTTGCTGGATCAGGTGATACTCCCTTAGAATTAAAAATGTAGCCAAAGAAACAGAGTTCTTCTTTGCCAAATTCGCATTTCTCGGCATTCAATGTTAGTCTTGCGTCTTCGAGCCGTTGAGGTGAGGTGAGGTGCTAGCTCCACTTTCCTCACTTTCACTAGTGTTTGTAGATCATTGCGCATGGTCTACGGCCCTTGCCCTTCCTCTTCTACTCGGCTGGCCGGTGGTTTAGTGTGGGGGGAACTTCTTTTAGTGTTCCTGTCGTCGTTGTGGCGTCTGTTCACAGTCTCCTCTGCCTGGCGATACTGGAAGACTGCTGCATAGTGGTTGAGGCGATTGCATTTCCGGCAGGTTGATCCCCACGTAGTGCATGTTTCTCCCTGGTTCCATGGGTCACCACACCATTTGCAGGAGTTCTCTCGTCCTTGAGGTATGTGGGATCTGGATGGGTTTGAGTCTCTGTCTCGGCTGTTCTGGCATCTCTTGATGGCTGCGACTTCTTTGCTTTTCCCCAGGTTGTCCAGCGTTAGATGTTGAATTGCAGCCTCAATTGCTGCCACCTGGTCGTATGTGCGTTAACAAAGACACCCCATCTCAAGTATTCGAGATAGTGCTATGTTCTTTTCTGATAGGATGGCCCTTCTCAGCTTTTCCGACGAGATCCCTTTGATTATTAGAGTCAGATGGCAAACTCCTCATTAGGAAATTCACAACCTACTGCCATCTCCCGTAGGCGGGCATGGAAATTGTCCACGGTTTTGTTCTCGAGTTGCCTAGCCATGCAAAAGTGGAATCGCTCGTAGTCGGGATTGAAGTCCGGATTAAACTTGTTTGTGAGCGCAGTCTTTGCGGTGTCATAGTCATTTGCATCACCATTGTTGCGGAGAGTGTTGAAGAGGCGTAGTGCTGCTGCTCCGATGTTGAGTAAAAGGAATGCCATTTTTTTCTGTCTGTGGTGATCTCTCTGGCATCAAGATGCATTTCAAACTGTTGTAGCCAGATCCGCCACGAATAGTCGGCCATGTGGCAAATGGGTCAAAGGGCACCATGAGGTTGGTGAATTCTGGGTCTGGATGGTCTGGGTTGATGCTCCTCCTATCTGGCGGGCTTGCACTTGCACGTAAGGGACTTGCATTTGCGCTGGACAATGGTTCAGCAGTGGTGCTACTTGGCAGGTGCATGGCTGTGTGGGGGAAATCATAGTTCTCGCCACCATCCGCACAAATCCTCTATATGGCGCAAATGCTAGTGGACCAGCATACAGCCCCCAACAAAGAAAATGCACTACAAACTCCACTCAACCCTCACGCCAGAACCCAATCGCGTGTAAAACTCCCTGTGCACCCCTCGAAATATACGCACTCTGGCGGGACCAGTGGAATCACGTGCAAAACTCCCTGTGCACCCTCGGAATATGCGTACACCGCTCGCGCCAGGCCAATCGTGTGTAAAATGCCCCACGCACCCCTCGGAATACGTGTACCCTGCTCGTGCCAGGCCAATCACGTGCAAAACTCCCTGTGCACACCTCAGAATACGTGTACCCTGCTCGTGCCAGGCCAATCACGTGCAAAACTCCCTGTGCACCCCTCGGAATACTTGTATCCTGCTCGTGCCAGGCAAATTGCATGGAATAAGTCCCCCCCTGTGGTGTGGGCTGGCTGCGGGGCATGGGGAGGGTGGATGGGCTGCCTGTGGGGTATGGGGAGGGTGGATGGGCCGCCTGTGGGGCATGGGGGAGGGTGGATGGGATGCCTGTGGGGCACGGGGAGGGTGAATGGGTTGCCTGTGGGGCATGGGGAGGGTGGATGGTCTGGCTGTGGGGCATGGTCAGGGTGGGTGGGCTGTCTGTGGGGCATGTCCAGGGTTGTAGGGGTCTCCCCTGTGGTGTGGCCTGCCTGCAGGGGGTGCATGTGGCTCCTCACCACACAGGTGCGTGAAAATGAGGGTGCGCAGGGAGTTTTGCAGGAGATTCTGCTGGCGCAAGCAGGGTATGCGTATTCCGAGGGGTGCACAGGGAGTTTTACACACGATTGGCCTGGTGCGAGCGGGGTACGCATATTCTGAGGGGTGCGCGTGGAGTTTTACACACGATTGGCCTTGCGTGAGCGGGGTACGTTAATTCCGAGGGGTGCGCGGGGAGTTTTGCACACGATTCCGCTGGCGCGAGCTGGGTACACGTATTCCGAGGGGTGCTTGGGGAATTTTACACACGATTGGCCTGGCGTGAGCAGGGTACGCGTATTACGGGGGTGCGTGAGGAGTCTCACACTCCATTTGGCAGTGTGGGCCCTCCCGGGTGTGATCCTCCCCCCCCTTCCCATGCCCCACAGGCAGCCCATCCACTCTCCCCATGCCCTGCAGGCAGCCCATCCACCCTGACCATGCCCTGCAGGCAGGCCACATGGCACCATGCACTTGGGAGCCCCAATACATGTCCCCCACCCCACCCCCATTGACGGCAACCTGCCAGCAGGCCTCGGCTCATGTCCCACCACCACACCCCCAGTGACAGGCACCTGCCTGCAGGCCTCGACTCATGTCCCGCCCACCACACCCCCAGTGACAGGCACCTGCCAGCAGGACCCTACGCATATCCCCCTCACCCACCCCCAGTGACAGGCACCTGCCAGCATGACCCGACTCATTTCTCCCCCACCCCACCCCCAGTGACCTGCCAGCAGGACCCGACTCATCATAGTAGACCGCACCAATAATGAAGAATAATGAAATGTATTAAAAACAAAACCAAATGAAAAAATGAAAACCACACATGCAAATGAAGAAATTATGATTGCAATATGAAAAAGAAAGTAAAATCCAAGGAACAATAAAAATCAAAAACATGAAAAAAGAAAAGTGGTCCATCCCCAAAGTCCATAGAAAGAAATCCTAAATTGAAAAGCATAAAAAACATGACTCCATGTGAACATCTAAAAAAGAAAATATGTACATGTCCAGAAATATTGAAAATGAAACTCTGAAGGGTCCATTATCCCAAAACAAAAGGAAACCTACCAAAAACCCTATCTAAAATACAACTATATATAAAAAGTGGAGCAAGGTTCGTGGACTCCAAATCATAATAAAAACCAAATGAAACCTAAACCTAACTAACTATATACAAAGGTGGCGGGCTAGTCCGACGGCTCACTTATTGATGTCCTGGGCCAGGGCATCATTGAACTCCATGTCGATGTTCCGGAGACGGGCCTGTTCCCTTGTATCGAGGTTTTCACAGGGATGCAGCCATGTCCTCCTCCAACTCCCTGTGAGTTGCCTCGAGGCACCCAGCCCGCCTCAAAGCCTGGTGCATGGAGTTCTCCGCCCTGACCATTGTGAGCCATGCCCTCTCTGCCCGTCGCTGCTCTGCATCTATTTGCTGGCCCAACCACTGCCACACAGAAGACACTCCCAATCCTGGGTCCTCCTGCCCACCGGCCGATGCCTGCCCCAGGGCTGTTGAAGGCCCCGAGCCATGATCGCTCCCACGCTGAGCCTGCTGCTGCCTCCAACGCAACTGCCTCTGGCAACACAATGGCCTCCAGGCTGATGGAATCCTCTGGTGCTGCCATGCACATGCCCTGCTTGATGATGACTGCACATGCTCCATCTGCTGGGGTTCAGTTGGTGGGGTGGCCAACCCTGCTGGACCTCGACTCCCGACTGTGGCAGTGATGCATCCTCCACCAGCCTGGCTGCTGACTCAGGGGCAGCTCCACAGGGGGCCCAGGTGACACTTGGGCAGGAAGATGGCACGGAGGACGACTGGTGCATAGGGGGTTCAGTTGAGGAGGGGGGTCACAAGAAGATCCAGCAGACGGAGGAACCCAGTGCCGATGACCTGTCCTAGTAGTGCAACGCGGCCAAACAGGTATTCGAAATGATATGCATTGCCCTCACGAGAACCCTGCATGTCATCCCAAATACCAAATTGGCGCAACGCCACACCAGCTTGGACGGGCTCAATCCGATGAAGGATTGCCACGTCCACAGGGAGAGGAAGGCCAGTTGTTGATTGCGCATCCCCTCCCTGAAAACGTGTCTGGATGGCGGAAGCATCCCTGCTAGTGCCGGATGATGCAGTCACAGGACCGGGGACAGGATTACACACGGGCACCTCCGTGGCATCTTGTTCTGCCTCCTGTCCCTGTCCTTGGTCTGCAGCACTAGCACCAGTGGAATCCCCCCTTCCAGGACCCGTGCGTGGGTCTTCCACAGCCTCCTCCTCAACAAAACCCTCCACCAACCTGGATGACTCCATGCCATCTTCCTTCGTAAGCTCCTGTGGGGGCTCAACTGCCCCTACTGCTGCCGAGGAGTCCACCTCCAACCTCTGCCTCTTGGACCTTCCCTCGGCTGCTGCGGCCATGGACACGGCACCAGACTCCTCACTCCCGGAAGATATCAGTACATGGGAGGGAAGGTGGGCATTGCGTCTCTGGCTGGCGGTGGGATCCCTGCCGCTGTGCTAGACAGAACCGCCTCAGCCCTCTTCATCAGTCGACGCTGCAGACAGGGAGAGACAGAACATAGGCATCAGGGCACTGTACAATGGCCTGATACACACGTGATAGTTGCACATGAGTGGCAGTGTCAAATTTCACAGATGGCAGCACACTCCCCCAACACTCATATCATTCGAACCCACGCACATGCACCAATAAACTGGTATCATGCAACAGGCATCAGCATCCATACACACGTAAGTGCATGAACAACCAAAGGTTGGCATGACGTCACAAGCAACATGGGGTGTGCCGATCACATGCAAACACACCACCAGACAGACATGCATCTGTACATCTCTAACACCTGTCACAGTGCAATCATCGGCAACTAAGTCACATCTGCCAATCAGGTACCCACATGTCCGGGTCACATGCATCCATGGCGTATCACAGTCACACACATGTCAAACACACACATGCACATGTCCGCCGTGCATGAAGGTGGAACCAGCATCCATGTGTCACACCCCAACCATGGCATAGTACATACACAGAAATGCTAACCTGTGTGCATCTCCACATGCTGTTGGGCATCATGCATTGGAACACATACATCATTGATGTGCATCAAACATGACTGCACTCACATGCAGCATGGGCATGTCCCTGCACACACACACACATACATACATGGGCCATGTCAGACATATGTCCAAGATGCACACTCCCTCCACACCTCAACATGCACTCTGTGGAATGGGATAGCCCAGACACTCACCACTTGACTCCAGATGGGTCTACCCCTCCAGGACCTAGTGGTGAAGTCCAGGGTGGCCAGGGTGGCTACAGAGGGGGAAGAGGCAGGGGTGCCCCACTGGGGCAGGATGCCCAGCCACGTGCTGGTGCAGACATGCCACCACCCCATGTGGCTCCTGGAGATGCAGCTGTTGCATCACAACCTGGTGCCCATATGACCCAACAGCAACGTTCATCGGCTGTCACACGCACACCGGTGGTAGTAGCTGCAGGTGCAGCTGTGGGGACCACCACCCGGGCTCGGGGTCGGGCAGCGAATGTTGTGTTGTATGATAAGGACTCCCAGGACGATTTCCATCTTGTCAGGAGGTGCAGGTCAAGGGTATCCAGTGTAGCTGTGACCAGGGCACATGTATCTGTGGCACTTATGACATCTGCTGCCCCAAGCAGCTGGGAGGTGGTAACTGCATGGGCAGGTGCAGCCAACACCACCCCGGCAGAAAATCAGACCCAAGTCAGACCTTCCATCCTCACTCCAACACCTACTCCCTTGGCCCAGTCCACCAGCGCCACTGCCCTCACTGATCAGGTCCACATTGGCCACTCAGGGTCAGTACCACTGCCCGAAAGGAGGAAGCATGCTCCTGCGCAAGAAGCTGAGACCCCAGACACGGCTCCAGCCTCTGGCACGTCGAGGAAGAAGCCTTTCGGCAAGCAGGAACTGGACTTCCTTGTGGACTACGTGTCGGCACACTAACGCAATATGCTTGTGGGCCCACAGTGCCATACAATGCCTCCCCAGCGTTGGGTCCACTGGCAGCATATTGTGGATGGTGTGACTGCCATGGGATTCCAGGTGCGCATGGCTCAGGACTGCTACAAGCGTTGGAATGACCTCCGACGCTGTGCAAAACAAAAGCATGCCTCCAATTATGCCATGTCGCAGGTGACTGGTGGTGGGCCTGCACCAGAGGAGGATAAACTCACTCAGCACTAGGCGATTGCTGCAGAGTTCATCCAGGCAGAACAAATCCGTGGAGTGGGAGAGAGGATGGATTATGATGCATCGTCCGATGCGTATTGATGCGTGTTACTCAATGACATGTGTGTTTGGCGTGTGTGACCCTCCCAGCTACAACTTGGGCCTTCCATTCATCAATCTCCCTCTCTACCTGTGGTGTTTACCAGGGGTCTGACCTCTAGGCCTGGCTTTTCAAACAAAACCTGGCTGCTCTCGCCTACTGCATTTACATTATCTGCTTCAAGCCACCTTATTCTTGCTACCATTGTAGGGTTCATCATTGCCACATTGCTCTGTCCCCCACTCCTAGCACAGCTAAGACCGACCATCGTCACCCCACCCCACACTATCCCACAATGCCCCTTAGCAACCCATACCTCAATGACCCTGCCCTATGGCTCCAACACTTAGCCACCAAACCTACACCCAATCAACCGTGCACGCTCCAAGTCAGGAACCTTAGAATTGGATCCAGACTGCCTCATGCCCCTCACGCCTCTGGCACAGAGCACACACTCAACACCACCACTACACAGAAGACACCACCATCATTCAGCACCATTTCCGCCAAAGAACTCAAGGGTGCCCTCATTAACGCGAGATCTATCACGGCCCACGCGCTGGACACCGCCGAGCTCATCACCACTCAAAACCTTGATTTTATAGCCATTACTGAAACGTGGCTACATGCAGCCTCTGGCCCACTCCTTGCCCTCGCCATCCCCAACGGTTACTCTATCATTAGAGCTGACCGACAATCAACATCCAAAGGAGGCGGAGTCGCATTCATACACAGAAATAACATTACACTTAGAACCATCCCCAACACTGAGCTCAGCTCTGCAGAATCCCTCTCCGTGAAACTCACCCTATCTCCAACTAACACTGCTACTCTCCACCTTATCTATAGACCTCCAGGACCACTTGGCCCCTTCATAGATGCGATCACGGCCATTCTTACCGTCAATACCAAACCTAACTCTCAGGTATTGCTTCTAGGTGACCTTAACCTGGGCCTTCTCGACACCAAGGATCACTCGGCCTTTGAGGTCGCTACCTCATTAGCTAATTTAGGCTTCAAACAACGCATTGCCGAACCTACCCATATTAAGGGCAGGACGCTTGATTGGATTACTGACCTTAATTGCAACACCTCCATAAGTTCCAACCACGCTTGTGCCTGGTCTGACCACCACATCATCATCATCTTCCACTTACCAGCGACCAACCCTCACATCACTCCTACGATAGCTCCAGCCATTCCCACTAGGAATAAAAAAGACATCACCAAGGATAAACTCCTCCCTCTTATCCTTCCCATCCTGAACAAATGCGTGTCCCAACATAACGACCCCACAGTCTTAGTAGATATCTTCAATCAAATATTGCTCAAAGCCATTGACAATATAGCACCGCTCAAATTACGAAAAGCCAAACAACAAGCCCATTTGAACTCCTGGCTCACCCCGCAGTTAAGAACTTTACGCAAAGAAAAACGTAAGGCTGAATCACTTTGGAAGACCCACCCATGTGACTAACAAAGATCGCCTCATCGTCACCACCTACAACTACAAGGAAGCGATACTACAAGCTAAAAAGGAGACTTACAACCAAAGCATCATACAAGCGGAATCTAAAACTAAGGAGTTATTTAAAATCCTTAAAGAATTGGAATCCCCATCCCCGCGCCCGACACCTGCACCAAAGACAGTAACCGGTGCAACAACATCCAAATCGCTCTCCTCAACAAAATCACCACCCTGCAATCGAAAATTAACACCAAACAAACTACCCTACTCACCAATCCCCCTACTAAACCTTCCAATACTCCGACGGCCTCATTTACTCACACCCTCTTCAGTTTCACCCCACTAACCATCCTTGAGGTCGAAAACATCATTCGCAATTTAAAACCCTCTAACTGCCAAGGTGACTCCTGCCCAGCACCCATCATCAAGGAAGCAGCACATGACCTCGCTCCTTTTATAACCACCTTCATTAACTCTTCATTCCTAATTGGTACGGTACCCAACAAGCTAAAGGACGCGGGGGTTATCCCTCTCCTAAATAAACCAACCCTAGACCCTGAAACACCAACTAATTACAGACCGATTACCACCGTACCGTTCCTACTCAAAATACTTGACAGAGCAGCATACCTGCAGATTCAGAATTACTTACAAACCAATAACCTCCTCGGCTCAAGACAATCTGGCTTCAGACCTAAGCACGGGACTGAAACAGCTTTACTTGATCTCAAAACTCAAATTGAGGACCGTAAAGACAACGGTAAACTGGCCCTTCTACTACTTCTGGACTTATCCACTGCCTTTGACTTGGTCAATCACCAAATACTATGTCGGCACTTGAAGTCAGCGGCCCACTTCTCTGACAATGCATCCAACTGGATTAGGTCATTCCTCGACAATAGGCACATGGGAGTTTTCTCCCCTACTGCATCGGCCGATCCCACACCAGTCCCCTGTGGAGTCCCGCAAGGGTCCTGTGTCTCCCCAACTCTCTACAATGTCTTCACCAAACCTTTATTTGATGTGCTTGACTATCTGGGTGTCACCTACACAAATTACGCTGATGACACCCAGATACTCATACCTATCACGTGACTACATTGCTGACTCTAAAGCCCTTAATGACATTTACCTTGTCATACAAGCCTGGATGGCCCAGCACGAGCTGTGCCTCAACGATGACAAGACTGAGCTTCTCATCTTAGGCACGCAACAGAGACTTAACAAACTGAGTCCCCCGTTTGGCTCCTTTAACATTGACGGCAATCTGATTAAAGTATCTAAAGACACCAAAACTCTGGGTATATACCTGGGCGCCTCCTTGACACTCACCAGACAAACTAACTCAGTGGCCGCTGTGTCTGCATACACATGCAAATTGATTTCAGCCTGTCACCCATTCCTTACTGCCCAGAACTGCATTGCCCTGGCCAGGACATTGGTTATGTCTAAATTGGACTACTGCAATGCACTGTACCAAGGCACTAACCAGGGCAATCTTAAACTTCAGACAACCCAAAACAATGCCATTAGAGCAGCCCTTAACATCCCCCGATCTGCCCACATTTCAGAAACCAGGAAGAACCTCAACTGGCTTTCAGTCACCCAAAGGATCTCTCTGAAAGCACTGGCCCTCACATACAAATGTATCAACCACCAGGCCCCCTCATACTTAGCCTCGCGATTCACTCAATATACACCAGCACGAGTACTCAGATCTGCACAAACCCAAGGTCTTGCGATCCCTAGATTCAAGCTTCATTCTGCCGGGCGTGCCAGCTTCCCTGTCCTGGCAGCCAAGCTTTGGAACACTGTACCACTCACGATCAGAACGCTACCCTCATTTAACCAATTCAAACACAAAGCCAAGCTTTGGTTAGCTACATCCCATTAACAACCGCTCCTCTGTTTTTGCACGGGCCATGTGGAACCTAGTCCTGCTTTGCTCCGTTCTGTTTGTTGCCTTGATTTGTAATGTCAATTGCATACTTTGTTTACAATTTGTTGGGACTACTGTGATGATATGTCCTACCCGTAATGTAATGCTCTACTACCTGTAATGTAATGTTCCACTAAAATACGCGCCCAGTTGCCCTTGGGCCTGGTCTGCGCTATACAAATAAAACAAATACAAATACAACTTCCAGTGCTATGCTGATGACACTCAACTCATTTTCAGGCTGCCCTCTGCCACCTCTTCTCCCTCCCTCATTTCTGATTGCCTCATTGCCATTTGAAATTGGTGTACTGCCAACGATCTCTGTCTAAATGCCAGCAAGACTGACATCCTCCTCATCAGTACACCTTCACCATCCTTTCCCCTCACTCTCTGGCCTGCCTCCCTTGGCCCTCCTCCTACCTGCAAGGCCAACAACCTCTGGGTCACCTTTGACTCCACACATTCCTTCTCCGCACACATTTCTGATGTCTCTTGAGAGTTTAACTTCTTGCTTAACCTCCTCAGGGGTACTCTGCCTTTCCTCTCATTCACCTACAAGCTCATCGTCTGTCAAGCTCTGGTTGTCTCAAGGTTGGACTACTGTGACAGCCGCTTTCAAAATTCTACCTGCCTCCACTCTCCACCCTCTATCACTAATCCAGTACAGGACTGCAAGACTTGTCCTTGGCCTCAAGCCCTGGGATTCTACCTCTCCAGCTCTGGTATCCCTTCATTGGTTACCAGTGGATGCAAGGATTAGATTTTAGACCCTCTGCATTGTACACAAGGATTTCTGGGGCCTGGGTCCAATATACCTTCAACTATCTTTCTGCCAATACCTCCCCTCTCAAGTCCTTAGCGCCTCTACCTCACACTCCCTCCGTTTATCGAAGAAAAAAGGTAGGGGCAGATCTGTGTCTACGGCTGGGACCTCCCTTTGGAACAGCCTACCTGCCTCATGTTGAAACTTGAGGAGAAACATCTCTGCTTGCGGAAGCAGCTCAAGAACTTCCTATTTGCTCCTGCATTAGCCCCTCTTCTCCCCAGCTGAACTATTTTCTCTATTGGCACTGTGCACCTGAACACCCTCTGTCCTTCGGTCCCAGGTACCTGCTCACCCTGCCTCCCTGCTGCACTGCCTCCAGGACTCACATTGCAATGGGTCCTGTACGTGTACCCATACAGTCCAGTCCCCAATCTTCTTCTGCACTTATCAGATTTGCCCTATCCCAATGATCTTGCACTTGCCACTTGCTGGCTGCACTACCACATTTTCAATGCCTATTCTATCAAAAGACTTCATTTTCATTCTTTACTCCGCTCTGTTCCGCACTTTCCACTTCTCCCCATTCCAGGGACTTTACCCCTTTTTCCCCTCTCCATGCACTTGCGTGTTCTCAATGTCACTGTGCCCAGTAAGATTGTTGTTTTCATTTTCTTTTCTCCCTTGTTCCCCTCCCTTTGCATGTTTGCGCTCTGAGCCACTTGTGTACGAGGGCAATCTCAATGAGATGTCATATCATGTCATATACATCCTTTGTCCTTGGTGCATTGTGTCTCACTCTGACTGTGCTGATGGCAGTGGCTCCCCGTACACATGTGTGCACAATCATGCACCATGTGCATTCCATGTATGTCCCTACGTGTCCTTGTCCACCTGCTCATTTTAGTACATCTCCAGGATGATCCAAGTGTCATGTTATTTGGACAGCTAGTTCATGCTCACTGCGGGTCCGTGTGTCATCACACATGACTTTAGGGTGTCCACATCTTTGTCATGCACATGGCGCCCCCTGTTACAGGCCCCCTACCTCTGTTCAACTGGTATTGTCTCTTCTGGATGCATGGGTGTACTACTGATGGTTCCTCATCTGTCTTGCATCATGTCCACTTTTCATCGGCTGTAGTGACATTTGACTGACAGTATGCAATAGACGCATGCCAACACTGTCTGCCAATGCACAATTCTGTGGTGAACCTTTCATTGCCATGCAGTGCCTCCCTGCTATTCCCCAGAGGGTGGGGGTTTCAAAGTATCCATCCTACATAGTGCATGCCATTTGGACATGATGGCTGCAATTGACCTTACACTGCCGTCATGTTTGGAGATTGACATCACTACGTACGTGTTGATGTTGGAAGTTGAGGGGGTACACATGCGCTACACCACGCACACCCACTCCTGTGCCAAGTTCAACCCTTCAACATGCCAACACAATGCTGCTGTGTGATAGTGACCTGGCATGTATGTACCCATGTCCCTCCTTTGACTGTATAGAAACACACTAGCGTAGGTGCCTCCTGTGACACATGTACTCTGCATAGTCGATGGTTGTTGAGTGCTGCACGAGAACATGCATGTTACATGTGTCATGGTGTGTTTGGTTTGATTGCCAGCTGTGGCTATTTGTGTGTTCCCGCATGCTTATGTTACATGCCATCTCTTTGTTGCCATCTCTCATTTCTGCCTTGGATATGTGCCTGCTAGAGGTTGTGTGTGATGCAGGTGATGTGCAACATGCAATACATGTGTTGGCTTCACATTTTGCACACATCCTTCTCTGCTTTTGGGATACCCTTGCATTGCAATGCCACTGGATGCATGTTGGGGTTTGAGTTGTGTGTGACATGTCTGCTTCATGTGTTGGCTGTCAATGTTGTGATTTGTATGTGTGTGGTATATGCTACTGACATGCGCGTTCATGTTTCTTTTGTTTATGTTGCAGGTGATGACGCACTGGAGGCAGAGGATGAAGATGTCGTCCCAGACACGGTGGTCAGTTCACAACAACCAGGCACCAGTGGTGGTCGTGGGGTGGCAGCCCACGAGAACCCACTGGTGCTCCAGGCCATCATGTCCAGAGCTGACTCCGAGTCTGGCTCTGATGGATCCTCTGACCACTATTGTTGAGCCAGATCTGCATGATGACTTGTCGTCGCCGGTAAGTGATCCTGTGTTGGATGATCTTCTGTCCGCGACACCTGCAGTAGGGGGCCAGGCTGGGTTGGAATGTCCGCCTGTGGTGGTTACGGGTGCAGGGTCACACTCCACACCAGTTGGCCTATTGTGCATTCAAGTGACAGCGTGGTGTTTTGTGGCTTTTCAAGGCATCCACTGTGTGTTCCAGCAGGGCCCATTCAGACTCGTCTCGTGTATGTGTTTTTCTTGAGCTACTGACACATATGCTACTCCTGCTTCCCCTTTCCATGGGCTCGCAAGGATGGCTCGGTGTGACAGCATCTTACACAGGGGCATTGGGCTTCCGTCATATCTGTGGCCGGCCTGCAGTCCTACTTGTGTGTACACCCCTAGTGGGTATTCCGGATGGCTTCTCCAATGCATGTATGCACATCAAAGGCCCACAACGGAGACCCTGTCTACCCCTGTCCAACAAGATAGGCCACCCTTCTGGGTCCCTTGATTGGCCCCTGTCTCCCCTGCCTCCCGCTAGTCTCTACCTGCCCCCCACCAGTCTCCCTTTGTCACCGTAACACCCTCTCCCCTTCTGCACCCTCTTCTTTCCCTCTGCTCCCTGTGTGTGCTTTCTTTCTCTCTCTCCCCCTTCCTGCCTTTACACCTTGGCCCCCTCCTCCCTTCTCTCCTCCCTCTCCCTCTCCACCACCCTTCCCCCCCTCCTTGTCCTCTGTCTGTCTTTTTCCGGCACAAGCTCAATTGCCACCAGGCATGGTGATACGTAGCCACTTCTTCTTCGCAGACACTTCCCCCTCTGCCTCCGTCCATCCACCCCCCACCTTCACCTTTTTGAGTTTTATTTTGGCACTTACTTTTATCATCAGTCCCTCCACCACTGATTACAGCTCGTCTGTTCCCCCTTTCCCTTCTGTGTTTTTTCTCCCTCTCCCCAGCACTATCTTGACTATTCATCGACCTTCCATTGTTTGTCACTTATTTTGTTACTCTCCTCACCTCTACCCTCCTCTTCCCTCACCTCCTCCTTATGTGACTCTTGCACTGCAACTATTGCCGTCAGGCATAGCAATGTTGATTCTAGTTTTGTTTTCCCACATTCCCTCCCTAGACTCTCCCTTATTGTTACAAGCACTTGTACTATCTACTTTGATTGGATTGTTATTTTTCACATTCTGGACTGTTTGAAGGACGTGTAGGAATGTACTGTTATTCTCCCTTGTTCCCTCCCTCCTTGAGGCGCTTTGATGCACTTTGTGCGTAGGCCGTATACGGATTTACAATAAATCAATCAATCAGAGATTGCTCACTGTCTGCCATTGTCGATGTGGGGTACTCTGTACATTATATGTTCTGCGGGTCAATGGCTGATCCTATGTTGGGTTTTATTTTGAGGTGTCAGAGGATTGGTGTGGTTTAACACACAGGGGGGTCTTTGAGGGCAATGTCCACATGTGCTGTGTACAGGACACTGAGGCTCACATCATTTCACATGCATGTATTCAATGCATGTCCCTACTGACACAAACACTTAGCCAACACACCCCCACACCAACTACGAAAACACCATGCACACATGTGCGCCCAGATTGCCTACTCATGCATGCTGTGTCCCTACAATTCTTGTTCACTTCCAATTCTTTGATCGTGTACATGCATCACAGGGTACTTTTGGTTGATTGTACTTACTTTTCATGATGCTCAAGGCGTTTCCCCAACACAATGCACACTCACTGTTCTGTCCAGTGAGCAGTGTGTTGCAGGGGACACACACGCAGCACACAGTGTTTGTAATGCCAATTTGCTATTGTCCAATGTGCATGGCAACAGGTATTCTGAGTTGTGTAGCTTGTTCCACTGGCGCATGCATTTCTGCCACAGTTTTCAGGGTGTGAGGTTTTGGTCAGTCATTTATTCAGATTCCATGACAGGTGTGATTGTCTGGTGCCTATTTACATTTGTCACGTGGCACTTCATGAAGATTATGTCATTTGTTGTGCATTTGGTTTGATGTTTTGCCATTGCATACCATGGCATGGTGTGGCAGATGGGAATCATAGGGGTTGGGAGGGTTTGGGTGGAATACCAGTACTTTCATGCCCTGTTTTGCGGGAGGGTGGGATATGCACCTTGTATGTGTTCCTTTTGGTCACACAGGATTGGTTGTGTTTAAGTAGCTAAGGAAGCACACAATGTGGCACTTCCATTGCCACATTCTCAGGGTGGTAAGGTTGTGACAGTTAATTGTCCCTTTCTCATCATCGATTGTCACCTGATATGTGCCAGGCCTGAGTGCCCTCCGCAGGGGTTGGAGTTTAGGTGAAAAAGTGGCCACAAGCTGGGTACGGGCTGCCTCGCCATGTGCCCTTTCCCCTCCCATGCGCAGCGCCTGTGGTTGGGGCTGTGGGGGCACCACCCTGTCCACTGGCATGCCCCGCCGTGTTGCAACGTTGTGCAGGACACATGCTGCCACAATGATCCTGCACACTACTGGTGGTGCATATAGTAGCTAAACGCCAGAGCAGTCAGGGAGTGGAAGCATGACTTGAGCAGTCCAAATGTGCGCTCCACTATGGCCCTGGTTGCAATATGGGCTGCGTTGTATCTTACCGGGGGTGGTGTGGTGGGGTTCCGTATTGGCGTCATCGTGTAGTTGCTCAGAGGGTAAGCACTGTCCCCTGGTAAGGTGATAATGGTTGTCATTAGTTGGGCTTGTGTATTTTTCTGTGTGTGACATGCATGCATGTGTACAGACATTTGTACTCACCTGTGAGCCATGTATTGCCATGCTTCCCAGCTTCCAGGGCCCGGCTCAGGGTGGACATTCTGTATATGAAACTGTCATGGGTGGACCCTGGATAGTTTGCATAGACAGAGGTGATGATTCCCTTGGCATTGCATACAACCTGCACGTTGATGGAATGCCAGTGCTTGCAGTTGCGGTAGATGTTTTCAGTGGCCCTAGGTGGACGTAGGGCCACATGGGTGTAATCTATGGCACCAAGCACTTTGGGGAAGTGTGCAACCCTGTAGAAGTCCTGCACCATGGCCTGCCTTTCTGCGGCGGTTCTGGGCATGTATATTTGCCTGAGGACTGAGGGGCGCGCAGTGATGATTACCAACACCTGGTGTTGGTAACGTGACTGCGTGGGCTGTGAGACGCCCCCCCACTATGGCAGTTGTCTGCTGAAATGACCGAATGGCCAAACAAAGCAGTACATTGAGCACCTTCTCCAAGGGGCTCAATGCTTGGGAGCACAGGGTGGGTGATGTGAGTTCATCCTCCCACTCAGTGACCAGCTCTAGGATGATATGAGGTGGAAACCTATACCTGCCATAGACCTGGTCATCAGGCATCCCAAAAAGGCTGGTCCTGGGCAGAAAAATGAGGGGCTTGGCTATTCTCCTCCTCCTGCGGTACCCCACGATCACTGCTGCGAGGAATGGGACATTCATCGTAGCTGTATATGCTTGTTTGTTGTGTGCACGCACTTTTATGCTGCATGGGGGAACTTCTGCCTGCTTTGGTGTGGCGGACGTATTTGTGTGTGTGTGCGTGTTTTGACGTGTGCGGGTTTTTCCTATTAGATTCCATGAATACGTGTTTTTCACTAGCGCGTGTACATTGCGTGTGTGCGTTACGTGTGTTTCCCAGCGGTACTTTCCACGTTACGCCTAAATGTTCACATGTTGTTCCCCATTCCCTGTGTTTCGCCCCCTTTTTAGGTGTGTGCGTGAGAAGTTGTGCGTTTTCCCCGTTCCTGTCACGCAAGCATTTGGAAAGTCGCAGTGACGTGTAAAGTAAGCAAGGATTTGGTGCACTTTCCGGGAAAAACACGCGCAGGTCCTTCCATGAATCACACGCATGCGATTAACATGCATGCGCTAGCTTTTTCATGCTTGAACCACAAATTTCGCCACACATTTATTCCATGAATTACTGTGTATGTTTTTCAAGCCTTCTATCGTGGCAATTTCAGATGGGGCAAAGTGATTTGCCACGCACATTAGTCTGCTCTAAGTATTTGCTATATTACTAATGTACCCGGCCATCTTAGATAAGGCATATTGGATAGTGAGTATCCATCAATCCAGTTTCTTTTGAATTATGATCTTATAGTTTCTTAATTTATTAATGTCCTTCAATTTCAGGCACTTGCGTGTCCCATCAGAAGCTGGCAGCATTACCTGCTGTCAGATGCGCCAGCCTTTAAAAGGAACCACGCCTGTTGCATGCCGAACTACTCTCTTTTCTTCAAGCCTTCTATCACGGCCATATTAGATGGGGCAAAATAATTTGCCACACATTTTAGTCGGCTCTAACATTTTTGCTAATACTATATAATATTGGATAGGGCATAATGGGTTGTCAATATCCATTGTTCCAGTTTATTTTGACTTATTATCTTGTGAATTCTTAATTTTTTTTTTTAACATCCCTCAAAATCGGGCACTTGCAACATTATGAATTTTCAAGATAACTGGGACATTTTCTGCTGGATTCTAATTACTACGTCCTGTGGGTATAGCAACCTGATGCACCATTCCCAATCTTACAGTATAGTGACATCACATTAGAGTTCTCTCTGTGCATCTTATTGGCCCATTATGTTGGCCCTGACAATATTCACTCCTATAAAGCCTATGAGTATCTCGACTGTACCTCTTTCTTAACTACATAGATTTAGATTTTATGCCCCTCGGGCCACCTCATTAAGGCGTCTACTGTCGCTCTTTGTCATAAAGATAAGTTCTTGTTCCCTTCGGATCAAGGTCTTTTCTTTTACTTTTACATTGGATCCATGCATTCTTAGCAAGATGGTGCACGAGAAATCATCCTAGTTGTGTTTTTTCATCATGAAATGTTTAACCGTCGGTGCCAACTCAATTTTATTTTTCAAGTAGCTACAGTGTTCCATTATTCTAACTTTAACTTTTCTAATGGTCTTTTCTATGTAGTTAAGTCCACATGGGCAGGTGATCATATGGACCACATAGTCAGAGTTACAGTTAGTAAAGCTGTTCTGTGTCCAAGGTTTATTCAGTCCAATTTCCACCATTTTGGACTTTTTTGTGTGTTTATATGCCCCATAGGTCCCACATAGGAAGTGTCCTTTTATTGGTTTCAAACCCCAGGACCTCTGTACAGTATTGTAATTTTCCTTTGTCTTTTCTAACATGCTTTAACTAACTAGGTTCCCGATGGAGGCACTTTTTTGATAGGCAAAGTGTAGTTGTCCTTTAATTCCCTTTTTATCAAACACTCTTCAGTGTTAATGCATTATGTTCCTTATCTTAAAGCTGAGGTTAGTGTACTTAGAAACATACACCACTTTAAGTATATAGGTCCACAACCCTCCTCTTGCAATAAAGGAAAAGAGGGACTAGAGTGCCCCCTGAGTTGTGTTGTTGTGTTATAGTTGCACATGAGGTGTTTGCTGTCTCAAGGGTGTTTATTGGACAGTAAGATTTTGGTCAGATGATTGAGAGATTGGCGAGGGTATAATTTTCTTAATTGCAGTGTCGTCACCTCTCTTCTTATCTTGTGTAATTTGAGGGGGGCAGAGCTTGGTGTTGTTTGGTCCCGTTGTCATGTGGGCGTGCGTTCTTGTGGCATACAAGGTCGGTTTTAGGGTTTTGGTCTCTGGGTCGTATGATGCTCAAGGTTTTGAAGTGGTGGACTTGGAATGATAGTTTTGAGAGATGTGTATGTCTCTTTTATTGTGTTCACATTCTGAATTCACATAAGGGGGAGATGTGTTGTGATGTACCTTCTTCCAGCCTTGTCTGCTATCTATGGATGTGATATTATGAGTGTTCTGAGAGTCGAATGTGGTGAGAGTGCTGCTTGCTGAATGTTCCTTGGATGACAGCTGGCGAGAGGGTGGCTGGAGAGAGGCTGGGTGTGCTGGTGGATGTTCCCCATTGTATCTATGTATTCTGTATACTCTGCTCTGTCTGACTGTCGGAAGTGGCTGATGCTTTGAGCATTCGAGTTTCAGTGCGAGTTTCTGTGCGGCTTGACGGTTTAGAGTATGTGACAACGTGTGAGGTTCTTTCCTCTAACCGAGTCGAATTGCAGGGAGAAGCAGTGAGTTGTGGTGAGGAAAGCTGCCTGTAAAATGGTGAAGATGCCGATTGTGAGCTGGTGAGCGGTTGTGCGAGGGTTGAGTTCTGAGGTGTGTGGCTCATCCCCGCTCATCCCTGCTGAAAAGACCGAAAAGGTGGAAAAGGCGCCCGCCTGCACAGAAGGAACAAAATTTAAGCTTCATCTTTGTCTCAACGCGGGTATGGTAGGTGTCCGGTAAGCGTCTGGTAAGCGGGTCTGGTCTGGTCGCAAAAAAGGTGCGCAATTAAAGATACTTAAGTTGTCAAACCTATCAAAAGCACCCCTGTGACCAAATCGACAAGTGGGAGACTTTTGGGGCTTGTTCCCCTTTGATCCCAATTTAGACTGGGCTGACTGCACCACTAGTCCTGTATAAACAAACGTGGTGAGAAAGTTCCTCTAGGTTTGTTTATGCCACTCTCATTCCACTCTCACCACTGATTTACTTGTTAGATATAGTGTGTTCCTGTTATTGTAGAACGGGAATAAAACTACGTGAAAAGGAGTTTGCACTGTTCTCGGTGGCAGCTTTGGCTATTTTTAAGACTTGCTTCGTTTCATTTGGCCTTACACTGGTCTGTAGCCGTATCGTTTAGGTACGTTCTCCTTCTTCAGCTTACCATAGAGTCGCAAGAGGCATCACTGTAGGCATTTACAATATTTGGGACATTCCACAAGCGGAATTTGAATTGGGTGGGTCTTGTGCTGTGGATTTTTGATTACATCATAGCTTTGGGCGTCTCCAGCGTCCCTGTGTTCTATTGAGTTGCGGGTTTTAAAATTTGATCTAAATGTCAGTATATTCATGTGGGGACTGCGGGCGTAGAGCCTTTGATCTGCGCTTTTATTGACACATGATAGTGTTATCACAAATGTCAAAAACGTATAATCTACGGAGCGCCCCCTCAGGATATTTCCACAGTCCCAATCCAGTTGAATAATCTTGCAGGGAAAACTACATTCAAATGTTATAAGTCAGGGGAGGAGGGGACGTTTTTGTTCCACCAAAAAGCATCCACCTCATTGACTCTCAATTACCTACCTGCTCAGGGCTGCCTGAGGCCCTTGACTCTCTGAACTTTGAAGAGGGAGCGTCAACGCCGCTGAGTCATACAACACGGGACTTGCATCAGGGTAATCTAAACTATTCCCTAACAAGGTCTACAGTGAGGAACACCATAGGAAGCCTGTTCCATAGTAGTGTATCACATCATCCTGAACTCGAACAGCGAATCGCCACCAAGGACCTAAGAATTTCTCTACTTAGGGGAGAAGCTTTAAAAAAGGATCAAACTGGGGTAGATTTTTGTGATGAAGACGTCCTGGAATTGGAAAGTCAAATCCACATTGAATCTTATTTGAAATTAATGTTCCATCTATGACCTGGGAGAAAGAAGGGTCATTGGGTAACGAGCAACCCAAATCTGTGACGAGAACAACTAGTCCATTGAGGAAGTCTGATCCTTCAAGTGTGGAGAGCTCAAATTAACTTTTACCCCCCCCCCACAATAATGGCTGAACTTTGTCTTAACCTCTCTGGTTAAAGTTTTTGAAAATCTTAAACTTGATGTTCAGAAGCAGACAGGGACGTCATTTCATTCAAAATGCCAGGGGTAGCGGAAGTGACATTACACAACTCTTGACTCCTGATGACATCACAGGAAGTGATGTAATTTGACCCCAACCCAAAGTGATATCACGGGAAGCGATGGAACACAACCTTTCACACGTTGACAAAACAGGAATTGGCATCCCATAGCATTGACACTACATAAAATATGGTTACGATATCACTATAATGTGATGCACATTTCATAAATGAATGTATCATGAATATGTATTGTTAATATAAGTGTGTATAGGCCCATATTACCAAATTACTGTGAATGCAAGCAGACGTGCATGACCAAATGATAAAAATGTTTTATCATTTAGCACTTATGCTTAATCGCTTTATATAGAAAAAATATACACCCACTATGACCCAACCTGTGTTGGTACTCATTTATCGACCTCAGAAGGATGAAAGGCTGAGTTGAGGCATTTAAGAACAGACCAAATCAGTGACTCACCGACTGAAGTGTGCCTGAAATAAACCTTTAATGCGTCTAGCAATTATTGTATAGAATTCTAGAAAGACACATTATTTGGTATTCCTATTCTTTCTTATTTAGGGTCAGTGCTGAAAGTGTTAGACTTGTGGCACTCCTGTTCTTATTTTTCTTCTTTTTGTTAAGAGGCCTGAACAAGAAAGCCAGCCACTCCAGAACTAAAGAGCCATATGGTGCTGGCCACAGCCCAGGAGCTTGCATTACAAAAGAAAAAAAAAAGAACGTTTTTTTTTATTTTTATTTTGAGGTCGCAAGGGAGACCTCAGAGGTCGCAGTTGAGACCTCTGGTGACCTCTAAATGACGTCCCTGGCAGCAGACTGGTACTCTCCAAGGAATTGTTACTTAGTGAGATCACAATGGTGGCAATTAAAACGGCACTTAATGAATCAGTCTCTGAGATTTTGGGTGAAATTCGCTCAGTATCTAGAGCGCATTCATCCAAACTAGGCCACCTAACAGAAAAATTGATTGAGGCCAAAGAGGAGATTAGATCTCTATCTGAGAAACTTGATTGTCTGCCTAAACAACTCTCCGAAGCTAGTCATCCCCTTCGGGAAAATAACACCCTAGTGGATGAGATGGTTGATACTCCCCTCTCTGCGTCTGTAATGGAGGAATTATTCCGCTTAGCACAAGTTGTAGATACTGTGCCGTCCTCTGATAGTATGACTAAGGAGGCAGATTCAAATCTCCCGCCAGTGGCAGAACCAGAGGTATAACTTGGGAAAAAGAAATCCAATGGGAAAACCAAAAGGCGGGAAAGAAAAGTAACTAAGGGTTCGCCTGTTCCCTCACCTCCTGTGGTAGGCAAATCAAAGAAAAGAAGACTGAAGAACTGGAATTCTGATACAAGTCGGTTTATTAAAAACCTAAAGGGGAAATCCACACTGAAGACGGAAGTAGACTATATAGGAATCCCAAACATTGGAAAGGGTAAAAGGGGCAAATCTACTTCTAGAACTGAAGAACAGCAGGAGAAAGAGCCTCCGAAGGAGGAGGCAAAACAAACATACGCAGTGGCCATTAAAACGGACCCTATTATTCCGGCCAGAAAAATGACCCCCATCTTTCTAAAAGCGGTCCCGAAACTGAAGCAGGCTAGATCCACCCTGAAATTGGCTCTAATCTTTCTGAAGGCAGGGAAAAACAAAGCCAAACAATTGGAAGCCCGCCAGTCCAGCAGAATCAGGAGCCCAAGTCTCTTGTGCCAATTGATCCAACTCAATCTGCTGGTAGTGACCTACACTATCCAGAGAAACACGAATTAACCTAGTTCCCCCTTCAGGCTATGTGGGCGGTAGGTGGGGTTCCTTGGCTATCCGACTCTAACTGCAACTCAGTTGCAAAAATGTTACCTCCAGATTCGGACCTCAAAGTATATCTCTCAAGAAAGTCTTTGATTGATACTGGTGCTTCTCCTTGAATCTATTCGCTCTCTTAACTATTTTTCGACTGCTGATATCCAACTAGTGAGCTTTCCATTTAGTCCAGATACCAATGTAGTTGAATTGAAATTAACTTTGAGACTGGGCCAAGAAACAATCATGGGGGCTAATGAGGCCTGGGATGAGAGGGGCTTGCTGGTATCGAAAGTATGTCCACAGTCCCTTGTATCTTATCCATCGATAATACCGGCCCATGGTGTGAAGATACCCTTCCTTGGTCTAGCCGGCTCTATCCCATCTTCTTCAAATTTATGGGAGCTGGTTCAAGAGATCATCTCTCAGATTCTTCTTAAAATGAGTATCCACCAACAGAGACTCTAGTTGACCCCCATCTTAACTTACTTTCCTGGAATTCAAGGGGATTCATCTCTTTCACCTCAAACAGTGAGAAGATGCTAACTTGTCAGAACTCAGACTTGAACCTACTCCAGGAAATGTGTTTGACTTTTTTAATAGGAATCGATGGGTTCACAACATTTCAACAGTTATCTGTTCAACTACGAGGGGGAAGGCCTGCGGGGGGCCTGCTTATTGCTTGCAAAAATTATTTTTTTGTGCATTCTGAATTGCTCTTCAAAGAGATACAGGGCATTCTGATATTAAGAGGGGTTTGTCTGGTGGAAAGGTGGATAGGTGCTGGCTGGTGGTTAACTTATATTGGAACCCTCTTTCCTCCAAGCTATTTGAGTTCCTACAAGATCGTTCTGACAGTCTAGTGGTTAAATTTGTCTCTATGTTTCCTTCTGATCAAATCATAATAGCGGGAGACATAAACTCTCAATGTGTTGATGTCCGGGATAAGATATTGGGCAATGGGGAATATAGCATTAAAAATGGAACAATCTGGTTAAAATGTACGAGGGATTGGGATCTCTGGCTGCTTAATGGAAATGTGAGGGGGTAGCTGTTGAGTGTGCCCACTTGGCAGAGGGGAGGTTCCTTCTCTACTATAGATTATTTCTTTGTAACCAAAAGTCTCTTTGATAGTTGTTTGAATTTTGTAGTGTCTGAAGGTAATCAAGATGACCATGATATGCTGATAGCAAAAGTGTCCTGAGGAGTGGTGAAGGCTCCGTCTGTTTACTTGGGTGAGGTTTCAGTAAATCTGGCTGGTAATCGTGCAAGAAAACTTGACAGAGGGGAGCCGACTCTAGTTGACAATTTGAGTAACCGAGTTGACCAGTTGATGGATGATCAGCTTTCTTTATGCTGTATGCCAGCTTGGTTTCAGCCTTTCCCGTGGGAGTTAAGTCCCCAATCTGTTCCTGGGGAAAAAAAAGGTGTCACATAGGCACTCATTTGATATTCAAATTAAGGAGCAAAAAAGGCTGAAACGGTTCCATAGGGCAATGCTGAAAAAAATGGCCTTGATAAAGACCTACTGAAAGAACATTTTAGGGTTCTGGGCAATGTGTATAGGAATTAGGTTCGCTCGCACAGGCGCCTTATACATCAAGAAGATGGTGAAAAGATGTTAAGGGCTCTAGCCAAAAGAAATTCAAGACATTTTCGGGATTTAGAAGGTTCCCTCAAAAGTAAATCTTTGGACGGTCAGGAAACGATACTACAGGAGGAGGTCCGGGTCAGATATTTCTCTGAGGTCTATGGACACTCAGAAAGCATAGTTCCCAACACTGTGGTGAGAGATGCCTGGTCCCTATCCTTCTCTTATGAGTCTATTGAAGAACTGATAAAAAAATTGTCCACCTCTAGAGCGGCCGGTCCAAATGGGATGAGCAATTCCACCTTAAAAAGGAACCTGCCCTTTGGGCGCGACTCCTAAAACATCAATTTTATAACATATTGCAGTCTAAGGAACTCCTAGAGATAATCCTGGAGAATGCTGGTGGTTCTCCCGATATATAAAAGAGTGGACAGGTTAGCAGCCTCAAACTATCATCCCATATATCTTTTAGGCGCGGACATCAAGATATTTGTGGGTTTGATTTTGGCAGAGATGGAAGCTTGGGCTAATTCAAAAGGCCTAATCCCTAAACAGCAAACAGAGTTTAGAAGGGGACTATTGACTTCTCTCTATGGATTAGTTTTGAGTTGTCTCAGTGTACAGGCCCTGGGAAGGGTGGGTCTCCCTTATTTGGAGCGTGGATCGATCTCTCCCAGGCGTTCAACACTATTAATAGAAATCTTCTTTGGGAAGAAATTGATTGCCTGGGGAGCCCCACCCAATCTTTTATCTATTCTTATCGAACTTCACCATAGTTCAACTATGTGTGTTAGGCTATCAAGAGCAGGCGCTCTGTCGGCACCAATTAAGATCAACCGAGGAGTTTGACAGGGCTGCCTGATTGCTCCCTTTCTTTTTATTCTTTTCAAATCTGATTTAAGCCTATGGCTGCATGACAAGGGACTTATCTCTCGAAAAACTGGAGATATTAAAACCCATTGGCTGGCTTATGCTGATGATTTGGTGGTCTTTGACCACTCACAGGTCGGGCTACAACGAATACTCTCAGCACTAGCATAGTATGCTAAATGTAACAATTTAAAAATCAACTCCAATAAGTCGATACTCTTGGAGCCTCATTACACGGTAGGCGGTAACCATGGCACTATTAGCGCCATGGTTGCCGCCGGTACCGTACCGAGTCCGCCATGGTGAATGGCGGAATTACCGCCACATTCCAAGGTGAGTGGGGGTGGTAATTCCCCATTCACCATGGCACTTCCCCATTCCCATTGAGCCCCTATAGGGCTCAATGGGAATGGGGAAGGAGGCAATTACGGTACCTTAAATTGCGGTACCGTAATTGCCTCCAAGGTCCCTTTGCGGGCCCGTTCCTTAACGGCTGGTAAAACCAGCCGTTGAGGTCGCGTCCCGCAAAGGGACCTCGTAGTAAGGCCGTAGGGGATTACCGGCACCGGTGCCCTTACCGGTGCCGGTAATCCCCTACCGTGTTCCGTGTAATAAGGCCCTTGGTTTTTAAATATCCAAAAAAGATTCTTAAAATGTACATCTGGGACTTGGAGAAGCGTCCAGTAGAAGTAGCTACCGAGATCACTTATCTGGGGCAAGAATACAAGCTTACCCGACCATGGGCCGTGTTCTTGCAAGGATTGACCTCAAGTTGTTTAATATGGGGGCCCAGATGAAAATAATTCATCAAAAAATGTGTTAATTCTCAATTCAGCCCCTAGTGAGGTTTTATATAGGCAAAGTAGCTCCGAATTGTCTTGTTTGGCCTGGACTCTAATCCCTTGTCTATGAATATAGACCGGAAAAGAATAGAGGCCAAACTGTAAAAGAGGCCTTTAAATTTACCCAACTGTGTGCCTATCAGTTGTCTAACCTATGAATTAGGACTGGCCTCGCTCAGAGTTATGATGTAGTGGAAATGGGTCTCCAAGTTGAGACTAATTCTAGATCCTAAACCCTAAAGCCTCCTTATTTGAAGATGTGGCTCTGTTAGGACAAGAAAGAGTGAACATCTTTCTAAAAAATCTTAATGTAAGATGTCAAGATATATTCCTTGCTTCTGATTGTTCAGTTGAATTGCTTATTCAAAACCCTATGTAGGTCAAAACTCGTATATTACAAGCTGATTGGATTAGGACAATCGACAATATAAAGCAAGCCAAGTTATCAACATCACATAACAAAACTAACAAATTGAGATCCTTTATGCAGCAATACCTAAACAGATTATCTGATCCAGCTATTAGATCTACCTTTCTGAGATTTAGATTAAACTTACTTCTCAAGCAGGAAATTTTGGCGATAAGATATAAGGAGTGTCCGACTGCCATCTGTGATTAGTGTGACGATAAGGTAACTCATTCCTTATATCATCTACTCTCAAAATGCCCGGGTACATGGACGCTGAGTGTCCAAACTACAGAGATGTGTTCATGATGTGAGGTGGCTTAATTCAGAGGCTTTTTGGGAAAGACTATCATCTGGTAATGAAACTTTTTTGACCTTTGAAGTAGTGGCTGTTTTAAAAGTTTTAGTTCTATGGAGGCCAGATCCAAAATTAGAAAATCACTTGATTTCACTAATTTCTTGATTTTAGGATAGTATATTTGACTATCAGTGGGTAGGCTCTTAGTTTATGATATTAAAT
Organism: Ambystoma mexicanum; assembly: GCF_040938575.1. Classification (NCBI taxonomy): domain Eukaryota; kingdom Metazoa; phylum Chordata; class Amphibia; order Caudata; family Ambystomatidae; genus Ambystoma; species Ambystoma mexicanum. The sequence continues at coordinate 408,559,512 of NC_090923.1, read as the reverse complement.
TGTATTCTGTTGATTTTTCTCTTTTTTTTATTCTTTCTCTTTTTTTTTCTTTATTTACAATATTAGGTCTTTTTTACGGTTTTTAACCAATTTTATTTAACAGTATATGGGTTTTTGCCTTTTCCTCTTAGTGATATGTTTATGGGATAGTCATTAATTGTTTATATATGGCTCTAACACTATGATAAATAAATATATATATATACAGTCTTGGAGTGAGGTATGCACTGTTCTCATTGTTTTTTACACCTCACAGCACGAACACAGTTTTAAGTGCTATTTGACCTCCACATGCACGTGTATGAAATCTTTATACATCTTTTGAAATCCAGCCGAATCTCCTGCACTATAAGTGCCTAGGATCTATAACAGTGATACGTTCACGGATACTTATGGCTTCTCAGGCCAGCATTGAGGCTATAAGAAAAGAACAGGCAGCCAGCCTGTTTAATGAAATTCTTCCCACAGCCATGGGGAGGGCAATGGCAGGAACGGAAAAAGTCAAGGATAACACGGAAATTACATTGCTGAAAAATTTAGAAAAGCTGAAGAAAAAGGAAATAAGCAAATGGTCGGAAGAACATTCCCTCCAAAACTATTTGGATGTGGGTCGAATTCCCCGAGGACTTAGAATTTTGACTATACCTTCCTTTGAGGAACAGGACCCCGTGATGCTTAGATAATGGGGTGATGCTTCCGACCACTGTTCCAAGACCTTTCTGCGCATTTTTGTTAAATACGCTGGGAGCGACCGGACAAAAACATTGGTACAAATAAAAGAACTTGAAGAAAAACTTAAAAGTATCAGTGAGGAAGGGAAGAAATTCAAAATCAATATAGAGAATGGACTAAAAATATATGAAGAGGATATACAAATGAGAAAACAGCGCAAGTGCCTACGTGACAAAGGGGATTATGAACAGGACAGAGTGTACACTTTCGCACATCGCTTTGATCAAATGAGGAAAAAGGTGAAAGCAGTGACGACCCCTGCAGGATCAATAAATGAAGCCAATTTAGAATCTGCAGCATCAAACTCTGAGTCTGATGTCACTGAAAATGAAGACGAAGAACCTACAGTATGCCTTAATTTTTTAGAAGAAATGAGGCTACTATGCCAAGACGGCCGCGCAAATACCAGCAACAAAAAAACACGTGGAAGTGGGATTGGCCAAAAAGGAGGAGGCAGAGGAGGCAGAAAGCCACGAGGAGGGGGCAGAGGGGCAACAAACACAAACAGCAATCCTCCTCCAAGATCACTGCGCTCTGGAAATTAAATAAAGATGTTGAGTTAAGCCCACCCCAACAACAAATCATCAACTTGTCCAACCATGTTTTGACAATAGAGGAAAATAAACTATTTAAACTGGGACTTAATTTCTGCCCTCTGGCAGGTTTTCATTATGTGCAAACAAGATTAGATCTGGATAGCTTTGTTCGCAAGTTGCGGCTAAAAAAGTTCTTTGCTTCCAGCACATATACTAAGAAACCCAAACCGCCATTGGAAGGACAAACAGATATAATTATTTCAGATATGGCCACCCTCACTGCATTGGCTACTCTCCAAAGTGAAAGTGAACAGATAACAACTACAGATTCTGTCAACCTGGATAGATCAGTCATGGAACAACAAGGTATTAGCATTGACTGGCCTTCAAAGAGTAAACTTAAATGGAAATCCAGGTTTAATCCTTTGAGTGCACAAAATGTGCATATTGAAGCCTTTTCAAATGTAGTGATAGATGACCTTAAACAAGAAAGGAGAAAGAACAATAAACATATCAAAAGTAATTTGTCCTGGAAACAACGGAATGCCCTCTCAAACATATGCAAGATGGATGGATGTATAGTCAAACCGGCGGATAAAGGGTGTAACATCGTTCTGATGACTAAGGTGGACTATATTAAAGAAGCGTACAGACAACTCAACAATTCCAGATGCTACGAAACCATTAACCAGATGGAAACAACAGTCTGGGAATTCCTGGTAAAATGGGAGAATGCTGGAATATTGGATGAGGACATGGTGAAATTTTTGTTCACCCGCCACTCTACGACCCCCACAATATACTTTCTCCCCAAGATTCATAAAAATCCTTCTAAACCTCCTGGTAGGCCAATAGTCACATTATGTGGCTCGCTATTTGAAAACATGTCTAAATTTGTGGATGAGACGTTGTGCCCATTTGTTTCAACTCTGCCCTCGTTTATAAAGGACACTACTGATTTCCTTTGCAAAATTGATGATTTGCTGTGGGAACCAACATATCTGCTTGCCACTATGGATGTGGTATCTTTATACACATCCATACAACATGAAGACGACATCAAAGCATGTGAAACTTTTTTGAAAACTCGCTCTCTCAATTACCTCAACCATTCTATAATGATTCTAGAAATGATAAGACTTTGCTTAGAAAATAATATCTTTCTTTTCAATGATGAACTATTTCGTCAAATTCAGGGAACCGCAATGGGCACCACCTTTGCCCCATCATATGTAAATCTTTTGATGGGGAAATGGGAGAAAACTGTCGTATGGGCCGAAGGAAATTAGCACTTCACTGATAAAATCATTTTGTGGCTACGCTACATAGACGACTTATTCATTGTATGGAATGGTACAGCTGAAACTTGGAAAAAGTTTGTTAAATTCCTCAATGTTAATGAACTGAACCTACAATTCACTGAACAACATAGTGAACAATCTGTCGTCTTTCTGGATGTGAAGGTAAAAATTACTGATAAAAAAATTGGGTGTGAATTGCATCGGAAGACAACTGGAGCTAACATCCCATTGCATGCCAATAGTGCACACCCCAAAAGTCTTTTATGGAGCATCCCATACGGAGAATTCATTCGAATTAGAAGGAATTGCAGTGATGTGAAAGACTTTGATTCAGCAAGTAAAATTACGGCTCATAATTTCAACAACTTCAACAGCGATATCCCAAACAAGTAATTGAAAGATCTTACCTGAAGGTCAGAGATATGAATCGACAAACCTTGTTAACAACATCACAAACTGATCTTCGGAAATCCACAGAAAAAGACACTACCAGGCTAATACTAACCTTCGGGAGCCATTCTACCATCATAAGAAATATAATCACCAAGTATTGGAAAGTCCTTAAGGTGGATAAAGATCTAGGAAGCATGCTAAATGCACGGCCAGATATTACCTTTCGGAAAAGTCTGGCTATCAAAGATTTGGTGGTTCAAAGCTACATGGTCTCCGAAGATGCATCCACAGGAACCAATTGGCTCACAGGGGGACAAAAAGGCTTCTTTAAGTGTAGCAAATGCAAAGCATGCAAATATGCATTCAATTGCAGAAGCTATACACATCCAATCCTCCAGAGTGAAATACAAATAGCCAGTAGAATTACCTGTGAGTCTGAACTGGTAGTATATGTTCTGAAGTGTCCATGCTCCAAATGGTATGTTGGCAGCACCAAGTGCAAATTAAAAATACGCATTTTACAACATATCAGAGCCATTGTCAACAAAGATCACGCATATCCTATGGCCAAACATTTTTCAGAGTACCACAATGGAGATCCAAGTACTCTGAGGTTTTTTGGTGTCCATAAAGTAATTTGCGGCCCGAGAGGAGGTGACAATGAGAAACTGCTACGACAAGAGGAGACCAGACATATTATAGACTTTGAGAGCAAAACCCCGATGGGCCACAATGTGGATGAAGAGCTGTATACTTTTTTGGGAACTTAAAATGTGCCAGCTAGTCATCACACTATTCCCAGTTTTTTTGTATATAATATTGCTCAATGTGTCTGTGTCCAATAGGCCACACATCTTGCAGACCGTACTATTTGTATTTATTACAGTTAAAGCAAATTCGTTGTCCCTCCCTTGAACATTTAGATAATGATTTAATGTCCCTGATTATGTTCCTACATGTTTTTGCGTTTTCCTGCCTTTCTTGTCTTCCCCTTAGGCTTTGTATGGGCAGATTTTTTAATCTTTTCTTTTTCCACATGTCACCCATGAACACAGTCTATAATGAAATATCTAATTGAGGTGCATCTTTTTGCAAAAAATAGTATTTACAATAATATGACTGCTAAGCAGTCTTTTCTAGTCATAAAAGTTCTCTCGAGCATTTATAAATTAAGAGTAATGTCGTGCTATGTAGGAGTATTGATTTCAAGTAAAGCACTTGCACTTTAATTGATGGCTGTAAGACGATGCTCTGGTCATCGAATCATGCTGCTAAAATATTGCACTATGCACTAGCACTTTATCGCTAAAAGCTGCCATGCACTTGCACTTTGATTAAAAATCTTCTTTTAAGTATAGGAAACTACATAAAGCCACACCATTACCGTGTATAACAACATTCTAGTTATGGGTTTTTGTTGTTAAAGAACTCCACATATAATATTAGATCTATATATGTGTTACTATGATTAGCGTCATTATGATGCTTATTTGATGTTTATTGCTCGAATCTGACTAGGCGCACAAAAACTAGAGAAACACTTTGATTTTCAAAATTATTTTAAAATTGAGATGGAACGTAGATTTTTACATGTATTATCTGGTGAAATCTATCTAGTGTTGTAAAGTATTGTCTATATGCAGACATGGGGCTAGAATTACATTTTGCATTTTTGCACTGTAAAAGATGGCCGAATGTAAAACCAATACTTTTTTAAGTCACCTTTTCTGTGTTCATTTGGTATGCCAAGGGTTAAAAGAGCTCCCACTACAGGGTGGAGCTACCGTGAACAAGCCACAGGAGTGTGGCAAAACGCGTCAGGTAGCCTCCTCTTGCTACTGGGAAGCCGTCTTTTTTACTGCAAATACATTTTGGAATTAAAGTTTGAAACCTTTTAAAGCGAATTTTCTTGCTGTGCAGTGGTTTGCTTTCCTATTTACTGGACATTTTCGGCGAGCACTTGCTGATGGACATTAATGGATTTCACTAATTGGAGGGAGTGCAGCTTCTAAAGGAACCCGACCTTGCGGTCCGTGTTTGCTTTTCTACTTCATACATATATATATATATATATATATTGTATCTGTGTGCAGTGTCCTGCAACATTTGGGCTTATTTTGTCATTTATTTTTTATTTATTTATTGGCTTTAGATGGTTACACGATTAGACAACCTTTGGCCATTCCATTGTTTCACACTAAAAAACACAATAGATACAAGAAGAATCCAATGTTTCATCAAACAACAGGGACATTTAAGTCCAGTAAGTCGACTCTTTACATGTTTGTATCTGCAATCCTCCTGAAAATCATGATAAGAAGTTTGATCAATGCCAACGTAATCAGTATCTTCTCTGCAGCCAGAAGGATTTTCCACCATTCTTCCACTGATCTAAGGCCATACTTGTTGGTCACCTCACTCTAGAATTTCACTCTCAGCTCCTTTGTTGCTGAACAAGTCATTACCAGATGTTTTAAGATTTCAATAGAGAAATCCACTTGACATAATCTACATATCACTGTTCCAACTTCAGATTTCCTGGGCCTACATATTTCTCTCGTTGGAAATAAATTTAAATGAAATCTGAAGAACTGATCTCTAAAGAACCATTTCGGGAGCAGTTGAAGATATTTCGGCTGGGAGTTTAGCCCTCTTGGTTCCTGTAATGGTTACCCATAAAGTTTGTATTTTGATCTTTCCTCTTGCGTTAGAATCCAATCTTGCATATACAGATTCTTTTTTATTTTATCAGGGTTTGCAAGAAGACTTTGTTCACATTTGCTCAGATTAGATAGTATTGCTTTACAGATTGTTTCCCATTCGGTCAAGGTAATTTACGTTCTTTCGGTTAAAGACTTTTTAAGGTTGCAAACCCTCCCTTTGGATGGTCATCAATGCACTTCCTAAAAAGTGAGATTTTGGGCTTATCATTCCTGCATCTGTAACTGATAAAGAAGCCTACCTTTTCTACCTGTGACTCTTGGTCATCTGTGGACAAAGCCACCCCACAAAACAATGCTTGGACCACTGCTGAACGGAGCACAGATGGAACGCCTAACAAAGCAACTTATGAAGCTGGCTTATACTACAATAGGGTGCTGGAAGTTAAACACATCCAAATGTCATAGACTATCTGCAAGAACACCCTGGACAGCTTGGGTGCCTTAACAAAAATCTATCTTTATTGACTAAAAATAAAAATAAACTGGTTCAGGATGTTTCCTGTGCAATTGTCTCTGTCTAGACCTTAGGCAGTCTAATGCAGTCTGGGTCTGTAACCCTTCAGAGAGCATGGATGAACTCTGGTCCTAGTTCTCGTAGACCAAGCGGTGTTCATCGGCACTCTCCTTGCATTACAGCCTGTTCTGAAACAGAACAGAGAAAAATCTGTCAAGGCTTCCAAGTATGACGGCTCCTGGTTGGAGTGTCATTGCCCAATCAGGAGTCGTCATACTTGGAAGCCTTGATAAGCCCCCTCCAAGCCCCGCCCCCTTCTTTCCAAAATGAAGACAACCATAATACCTCCCAGACTGGATGCTGGCTGGATTCATTGTTTGGTGTCTCAGGGCGGAACACCAAGGGTAGGTCCGCACATTTCTTATTTGTGCCTAGATGGATTAACAGAGCCACGACTATTGGCGTGTTCTCTTCCCAAGAAGTGGCGTTGTTGCTTTCCGCGGTCATTAGAATGTCCACGGAAAATGTGTCAACCGAGTTGGCATTCTCACTTCCTGGGGTAGTGAAGGCTTCCCTGTCACTCTCACTTGCTGCAAGCGACCCCTTACCTGTAGTCTGGTTGTCTGTCCAGGGAACACTGCAACCCCACCATTCACCCTCTTCAGTTTCACCGTCTCCCACACGGTTCGTCAGATGGCTATGTGCACCGCGGGCTTGCCCTTTTTCCTTGGTAGCTTCTATGACCCCGTCAGCCTGGTTGTTCCGACCCACGCTGCCATGGCTATGGACGTTATATAGACCCCCCCGAGGGATGGAGCCGGTCGGGCTGGTCCGCACTCCTGGAGAGGTAATCAGGAACAACTTGGAATGAAGCAGGCTTAAGAACAGTCCGGGAATAGAAGGCCTGGAGGGTGAGGAACCTCCTTAAAACCCTCTGGTTGGAATCCTTGTGTACTCCGAGCCATTGTAGGGGAGCATTGTGATGCTGGAAATGCATTGGAGGGACAGGGCCTCTCTGTCCTTGTCCTGTAATTCTTCTTCATTTGTGTTCTGTATTGTTATCTGCCCAGGAGTCCATGTGGGACTTCTGGCAGTGCAGCTCTTCCTGTTTTTGGTTTGGTGTACAGACCCATGGGATACCCTTATAGCACCCATGGGTGGGGGTACAACCCTGTGCCCCTAGTGTATGTTTTTGGGCTCCTGTGTGTGTCCCACAGAGCAGGGTATGGGCTGGTGGCAGCTCCATGCTGACTTTGACAGGTGCTCCGAGTATCCTCCATTTTGGGATACTCAGGCCCTGCCATTGGAATCAGTTGATTCCTGATAGGAAACAAGATGGCCCCTGCGGCCTCTTGCTTTCTATTGCCTGTTACCTTGTTTTCCCAAAGTCCTGGGAAACCCTGACTCTTTCCCTTCCCCCTGACTGGCTGTTGGGTGGAAGTTCCATATATGGTGTTGTTGTGAAGTCCAGGCTAGACTGGCTGGAGCCTTCCCAGTGACTGTATGTTATGGGTACAACCTGTGGGTGGGACCTGGGTGAATGGAGTGTGTGACCAATATGCACTTTTAGTAGTGGATGTCTAGTATCTGTTTTTTGACACAGTGACTCAGACAGCCCTGCCTGAAACTGGTATGAATTCAGTGTGCAGTGTTGAATGGCTGGGTACTTGTCCCAATACACATTCCTTGTTGTGGGTGTCTGAGAGGGAGGAGAATGGCCTGAATGCACTGTAAGTCTGATTGGCTGACTGACTGCTGAATGCCCTTCTGAGTGATTGGTTGCCTGAGTGTGACCCAGCAGAATGAATGGGAGATCAACTAGTATATCTGGGGGCCTTTCACTGCTAGAATTCGTTCAGAAGCTGAACTTGAAACTGACGCTTGATCTCGACAACCTAGCCTGAAGAAGAAGGTTGACTGCTGTCTCCCTTCGTCGAAATCTGAAAGCAGCCGTGACGGCGAGACTGATCCAAGAGAGGACCTGGTTAGGCACCCTCTTCCCGTGCTCCGAGGGACCACCGAGCACCGCTAACCTTCGCCAAAGCTCCCTGTAAATCAGACCCTCGACAGGCTGCTGACCGGAGACAGGGACCACCGAGGAGAACAAAGATAAGCACCGGACATTTTGTCTACCGCCGTCGACCAGTGTTCGCAGGTTTGCTATCACCGTTAGAGGCCCATCGAAGCCGTGTTGACTAGAAGCGGGAACCGCTTTACGCCGTTCCATCGACGACCGGAGCCGCAATGCTCCTTTGCCTAAGACTTTTGATTCACAGATGCGCTCATCCGCACGGCCACCTGCCTTATCCCGCCGGAGAAGGCCAGGCCGTCGACACGCCGAGGAGCATACGACTGTGGGTTTCCCGCCACGCAAAGACCGTAGAGACGCCCAACGACTCATTATTACTGAGCAGGAAAAAGACTGATATGCAGGGACATTTCTTCTCTGTGAAGGGAACAGTGAGCTAAAGACTTGGTAGAGTCTCTTCCTGGGGTTATTCACCGAGAACAGGTCAATGGGCTCTGTTCGTGCAGGTAGAGAGATTCCCAGACCCCCCCTTGCTTTGCTTAATTATATAAAGACTGTGTTTTAACTAATACAGTATGTGGACATTCCTTTGTGGGGGCTTGTGAACTACACTGTACTTAAGAACCAGCCAGCATCAGCTCCTGAGAAGCTAGGCCTTGATTGCTCGACTACGTTACCAATAATAGAGAATGTTGGCTGGGGTCCTCTGTGCCTCTCCTTTGCCATATAGAGAGCAGGAGTACAGACACCCCCCTCCAGTCTTTACAAGCATGATCAGTGCTTCTGAATTTGTAAATTTCCTAAGCTATGCATCTTGTTACCTTGTCTTCGGGCTCCTTGAATCCCTGGTTTTCTTTGTGACTTTCCTGCCTTGTTCTCGTCATTGCCTCCGTCTTACCTGCTCATTGCCAGACACGGAATGCCCTCGGACTGCATTCGCCTCATTCATCACGTCTTACCTGATTATTGCCTACCTCGGAAAGTCCACGGACTGCCTTGTGTCATTCCTCACGTCTTACCTGTTACCAAGACCTAAGTCTGTTAGATTGCTCCAACTACAATCAGTGCTACGTCTTCATTCTCTTACCGCCCAAAGACTTTAAGGAACAGAAAGGACTTTCGCGCATCGGCGCAACGATCAAAGGACATTAGCGCAACAGCGCAAGGATCAAAGGACATTAGCGCAACGGCACAAGGATCAATAGACTCCTTAGGCGTCCTCGTGCCGGCGGGAATAGGAAACAGGACACTGTGTTTTCAGGACTACCACTTCCTTCCCAAAACTACATCTGCTGTTTCTACCCAGAACACTCACTTGGTAAGCACATACAGTGTGGTTCTTCCTTTTTCTTACTCTTCTGTCCTCCTGGTAACAGTTACCTTTCTTGTTTCAGGATACTCACCAATCTAACTTGGAACTATTCAGTCCCATTCTGATTTTCTTGCTTCTGAGTATTAAATCTTCACCTTGTTTTGAGATTACATTGCCTTTAGCCAAATGTTAATAGTTGGTTATTTTTTCTTGCAGCCAGCTGTCTGAGTACCAGGGTGTACCAATATTTTCGGGCAATTCTCACCTCAATCTGTCCTTTTGTACTCTTGAGGGGTATATTGTCAGAAAGACTCAATTGCATCACGACGTGTCAAGCCACCACTACTGGATTTAGTCCTTGGGCCCTAACATATTCAGAAGCCTTCAAAAATGGAAGAAGCCACTGATCATTTAGTGGCTTTATCCAAAGTGGTGGCTGACCTCAGAGCCGATATGACAGCAGCACATGATGCTACTCAACGTCGTATCAATGAGTTACATGCTGGCTTGCAGTCCTGAGCTGGAGCACCTAGTCCTGGAGCGGATTCAGCTTCAGGAAGGGCTCAATCGAGAACTGAGTCAAGTCATGTCTACATGGCAGCCCCGTTTCCGTTGGCTCCTCCAGAAAGGTTCCTAGGAGATCCTAAGACCTTTCGAACATTCATTAATGAGTGCCATTTGCATTTCCTGTGTACTGCCTCCTTTCCGGATGCTACTACAAAGGCGGCTTTTGTTTTGTCTAACCTTGGGGGTATTGCTGCAGTATGGGACAATCCCCTGCTGGAACAGAGTAGCCCGCTCCTGTATGATTGCGAGGCACTGATAACGGCTATGATCTGTGTTTTTGATACCAGATATAAATCACAGGCAACGGACATGGAATTGCTTTCTTTACAACAAAAAGACAAATCATTTTTGGAGTACTTGGCAAAATTTAACCAGCTATTTGCAGAAATTGATTGGCCAGATGAAAAGAAAGCTGCTTTGTTCTATAAAGGTCTTTCGGAAAAGTTTGAAGGATGTTCTAGCAACGGTACCGGTTGTGCCTAGTGGTTTCCCAGAACTGGTTGACCTTGTGTTACAAATTGACGCCCGCAAGGCAGAACGAAAGGGTGAACAAAGAACCACCCCAGCTGTTCCGCCTGTCTTGACTCCTGTTTCAACCTCTGAGCCAATGCAGATTGGTGCCATTCGAGGTCCACTCACTCCCTCAGAAAGGGAACGCCGAAGGGCCAATCATTTATATTTCTAATGTGGTTCGTCTGGCCTTTTTTTAAACTGTGTCCCAAGAAACCTAAGAAGGTGGGAAACGCCAAAGCTCGACAATAGACGAGTCCCTTTGTCGAGTCAAGTTTTCATGGACCCCAGATCCTTGGTTCCTTTCTCAGTCTTGGTTACCTTGTCTTCTACATCTGAGACAACCTGGTCTGTTGAACCCATGCTTGATTCAGGTGCAACTGGAAATTACATGGATGCACAATTTCTACGTGATCATTCCATTCCATTGATTTGCAAGAAAACACCAGAGTTAGTTAATGCAGTGGACGGTACATCGCTGATTTATGGTTTGGTGACGGAACAAACCATTGACCTTGTGTTATCCATTGGTGACAATCATTCAGAGATCATCCATTTTGATGTTATTTCAGCTCCCCAACTCAAGCTGATTCGGGGTCTGCCATGGTTAACTAAACACAATCCTACCATCGATTGGATATCTCATTCTGTTGAATTTACTTCAGAGCACTGTCAGAAGTTTTGCTACGTATCCACGGTTGAATCCGGAAATCCTAGTTCCTTGCTCCTGAATACAGCCTTTACGATTGGGGCGATCACTACAGAGCTCCTTCCTAAAGAATATGATTCTTTTAGGGATGTTTTTGATAAAAAGGCGGCAGAAAAACTACCTCTGCATCGTCCTTATGATTGCCCAATCGAACTACTGGCAGAGGCCCGTATTCCTCCTGGTAGAATCTATTCACTTACGCAAAAGGAGGATGTAGTGCTAAAATAGTATTTAGATCAAACACTCAGGACAGGATTCAGTCTCCAGCAGCACCACCTCTTTTCTTTGTTCCCAAGAAAGAGGGAGACCTACGCCCCTGTATCAATTACAGAGAGCCGAACGCAATCACAGTCCGGAACCAGTATCCTATTCCGTTGATATCAGTCTTGTTGGATCAACTGGGTTCTTCCAAGTTTTTTACCAAACTGGATTAAAGGGGACCCTATAATCTGGTGAGGATCAGAGAAGGCGATGAATGGAAAACAGCCTTTAAGACAAAATACAGTCTTTTTGAATACTTGGTTATGCCATTCGGTCTATGTAATGCCCCAGCTACGTTCCAGTATTTCATCAATGATGTGTTCAAGGATTTACTGGACCAGTTCATGGTTGCCTATCTTGATGATATTCTCATTTATTCCTCTACCTACAAAGAACATGTTCAACACGTCTCCACTGTTTTACAGAGGCTGCGTGAAAACAGTATGCCAAACTGGAGAAGTGTGTCTTTCATGCTGATCAGGTTGAATTCTAAGGATATGATATCACCAGTGAGGGTGTTAAGATGAGCAATAATAAGGTCAAAGCGATCTTGGACTGGCCTGTCCGAAATAATGTAAAGTCCCTTCAGTCCTTTTTAGGGTTTGCAAATTTTTACAGGCAGTTCATACACTCCTTCTCTGCTATTGCTGCTCCCTTGACTGCACTAACTAGTTCCAAGTCTCGCTTTGTATGGACTGATCAAGCCCAAGAAGCCTTTGACACGCTTAAGGCCACGTTTACTTAAGCCCTGGTGCTACAGCATCCGGATCAAAAATGTCCATTTATTGTTGAAGCTGATGCCTCTGATTTGGCTGTGGGGGCTGTTCTGTCCAGGAGATGTGAGGATACTGGTCTTCTACATCCCATGGCCTATCATTCTAGAAAACTTACCAAGTACGAGATTAATTATACTATCACTGAGTGTGAAGTACTGGCAATACGTGATGCATTCCTGGTGTGGAGGCACCATCTATTGGGTTACACCAGTACAGGTCTTCACTGACCACCGTAATCTTCTTGCTCTTAAATCAGTACATTGTACCACTGCACGCCATGCATGTTGGCATGAATTCTTCTCAGGGTACAACTGTCAGTTCACTTACCGTCCCGGCAGTTTACATTCTAAAGCAGATGCCATATCCAGACTGAATGACGGTGGACAGACAGCTCTCCGGGAAAGGAAGGTTTTACAGCTGTCATTTGTCATTTGTACTTGTACTGTTGATTCTTCTTTGAAGGGTTTGATTAAATCCTGGATGGCGACTAGTTCTCCTGAACTCCATGACCATGAGATGGAAGTCATCAATTCCATGCCATATGTACAATGACGGCTATACCTCCTTACATCTGAAACCCGCGTTTTGGCTCTCCAGTGGTGTCATGATGCTTTAATGGCCACACATCCGGGGAGACTCAAGACTCTTGAACTATTAAAACGATGGGCGTTCTGGACTACGATGTCTAAAGATGTTTCGGATTACATCAGGAATTGCGCTATTTGTGCACAGTGCAAAGGTACGGTTTCCAAGCCAATGGGATTGATCCATCCTATGTCTATCCTGAAGAAACCTTGGCTAATGATCTCAATGGACTTTGTGGAAGAATTACCTCTTGTTGGAGGTTGTGATACCATATGGGTGGTCGATTACTTTTCTAAGATGGCCTTGTTTGTACCTTGCCAGGGCATACCTTCTGCTCTGGTCCTAGCGGAATTGTTCTTGCAGAACGTATTCCGTCATTTTGGGCTACCAGAGATCATCATTACTGATCGTGGTTCACAGTTTACATCCCGTTTCTGGCGTCATCTAGTCACTGCTTTGGGTACAGATGGACGGTATTCCACGGCCTATCATCCTGAAACAGAAGGGCAAACAGAAAGGGCGAATGCCACTATGGAACAATTCCAACGCTGTCTAATCACTCAGCATCAAGAGTCATGGTTAAACTTATTGGGAGCAGCAGAATATGCATACAATAATTCAGTTCATTCGTCTACTGGTATCACTCCGTTCTTTGCCACGTACGGCCTACATCCCAGGCCATTTTCGGAGGATGCGATTCCTACCACTGGCAATCCGGCAGCCCAGGGTTGCATTTGTGACTTCATCTGTTTGAGGGAAATGGTTTCGGACCACTTGGAGGCCGCTCAACGGAAAGCAAAAACTATATGCTGATAAGCACCGGACCCCTACTCCTGATTATCAACCCAGAATGCTGGTCTGGTTGTCTTCTAAGAACCTCCATTTGCCTGGTCGTAGATGCCTGATGCCTCGTTTTCTGGTTCCCTTCCCTATCAAAGAAGTTCTCAAGCCATTGGTGGTTCATTTAGAGTTGCCTTCCCAATGGAAGATACATCCAGTCTTTCATGTTTCCCTTTTGAAGCCATGCCCCGCAGGTACCTGTCTCCCTTCTCGTCCTGCACCAGTGATGGTTGAGGGTGTGGAAGAGTACGAAGTTAAAGCTATTCTGGATATGAAGAAGATACATGGGGTTCGTCATTTCCTTATTGATTGAGAAGGTTACGGTCTGGAAGAGCGTACAACGGAACCTGAGTCAAACGTGCATGCTCCTCTCCTATTTTTCAGGTTCTTGGCCACTCACTCCGGGGTTTCATCTTTGGGGGAGGAAACTGTCAGGGTTCCATTAGATGTCTCTTCGTCGGATCATAGATCGGTCCCGCATAACATTAAACATTCCAGAATCCACAGTAGAGCTAACAGTTTTTACTCTAAAGCGGGACTCGCTTTAGCGCCTCGCAATCATGGTTCGTCTCTTTCCCCGCTCCCTTTCAGGAAACGCTATGGGTTGCCTTGGAGACGCTGGCGCCCTTTGCATTCACGTAGGTGTTCAGGCCTATGACGCTGTGTTATGCGTGCGGTCAGCTGACCGGTATTTAAGCCCCGCGCACGGCGGTGCTTCTGAATTTGTAAATTTCCTAAGCTACGCATCTTGTTACCTTGTCTTCTGGCTCCTTGAATCCTTGTTTTCTTTGTGACTTTCCTGCCCTGTTCGTGTCATTTTTTTTTTTCTTCTCTCTCTTTTTTACATATTATTTTGTTTTCATCATATGGACATTCACATATTGGCACTTCGACCGCGATTTTTGGTTCGACAATACATGGTAATAAATCAAATGTTTTTTATTTACTTCTTATTTACTTGGAATATGTTTCACATTGAAATGGTTGCTTTGCTCTTTGACATGATGTAATGTACATATGGGCTTTTTTCTTTCTTGTTTGCATTTCTCTTCTTTAACCCCGGCCTCCTCTTCTTCCTCTGCTGGTTAATTTTGTTTAAATTTCAAATGTTCTTATCTTTATGGCATGATTACATAATATATTGCTGTATTTGAATGCATATGAATCATAATAACACCACAGTCTTGCCTTGAAAAGGACCCGTTGTTCTGGGTCGAAACACGTGTCGGCAGTCTTGTTTTTGCATCATTTCATAAAATCTGTTTCAACAGCGTATTTTGACTGAAGAATCTACTTGCTTTGGACTCTTTGTTTCACCGTATCTGTTGTCCAGTTACACACTCAATTTGAATAGGACATTTACCATTTGCTCAGGGTTGCGCAATCATTTAGAGGTGACAATTTCAAGTGTTTGTTCTTGTCATTGCCTTCGTCTTACCTGCTCATTGCCAGACCTGGAACGACCACGGACTGCATTCGCCTCATCCCTTTTTACCAGCTCGCCACCCCGCCCATGAGGTGATATCTTCCATCCTTGGAATTATTGATTACTGCAACTTTCTGTATATAGCTGAGCCACTTAGGTTCTGCAGAATACTGCAGCCAGAGCTGGCACTGCTGGTACCTCTTTGCGCTCTTCTATCTCACCGGTCCTTCGCCTTCTGCATTGAGTTCAAGGCACTCTTCATCGTTCATCATGCCTTTTATGGAGTAGGTGCAGAGTACTTTCAGGATAAATTCCGTCCATATTGTGAGGGGTCACCAATGTGAACAGGGACGTCATTTCCCCAAAATGCCATAGGTAGTGGAAGTGACATCACACAACCCTTGACCTCTGATGACATCACAGGAAGTGATGTAATTTGACCGCACCAAAAAGTGACATCACCGGAAGCAATGGAGCATGACCTTTCACCCCTTGACAAAACAGGAAGTGGCATCACATAGCATTGTTGCTAAGTACACTACGAAAAATATGGTTACAATATCACTGTAATGTGATATACATTTTATACAAGAATGGATCACCATATGTAACGTTAATATTAGTGTGTATAGGCCCATATTTTAGAGTTACTGTGAATGCAAGAAGACGTCCAAGGCCAAATGATAATGATATGCCATTATATAACACTTACAATGAAGCGCTTTATATAGAACAAATATAAATACAGTATTACGCAACCTGTGTTGGTACTCATTTATCAACCTCAGAAGGATGAAAGGCTGAGTTGGCCGGGATTTAAACCTGCGACCTGTAGATCATACACACGTTGCAGCAGCACGCACTCAACCCACTGAGCTATCTTTCCGGTTACAGCTATCTTACCAGCTATAATAAAATGAGCAATTACATGTAAGAATGTCCTCAAAGTCAGAAAGCAAAGTACACTATGTAGTGGATACCATTAAACTGGTAACTGAGATGTAACAGTGGGACAGTTCATATGCTGGTCTGGTTCAAAGTTGGCCACATGTCAATACTGCGTGGATCTACTTTTCAGGCTTCAGAGGTTGGCAACATAAATACCATTGGGAGGGTTCATAACAGTGTGTTAAAGCGTTTAGAGTAGCGCAGGAAAAGGAGCACACTCACAGGGCATCCAGTATTCTGGGCACTTGTAACCTCATACATGCAAACATACTGAAGAGCATGCCATGGAGGTAGGAAAGATAGGCACATTACAACAAAGCATTAATTGTGACACAATTAAATCAAGGGCCACGTTATGTGCTATGGACAAACATTTCTACAGAATACACAAGCTTTTAGAAACAAGGATTTTGTCAAGTGAGCGAGGACACCGAGATGGAATGTCTTGTGATGATTGGCAGAAAATGGCAGAAAAAACATTCTATAACTGCAACTTGTAGAAAGCAAAATACATAGGGGGTCATTACGAGGTTGGAGGTAACCATGGCGCCATTAGCGCCATGGCTACCCCCATACCGCAAACCGGGTTCCCTGAATGGGGAATTACCGGGCTATTCCAACCTTAGAGGACCCGGTAATTCCTCATTCAAGGAACCCAGACCCGGTACTTCCCCATTGCCATTTGAGCCCCCATAGGGCCTGTTATTAACGGGCCCATTATTAGTATGCTGGTCCTTTAGCGGCTCCCACTAAGGGCGCCTGGTAAATCCAGCTGCCCTCAGCGGGGCCCGCTAAAGGACCTCGTAATGCAGCGGTAAGGGGTTTACGGCACCGGCACCTTTACTACCCCTTACCGCCAAGGTTGTAATGACCCCCATAGTCCGAAATGGTTGCTTATTCTACTCTAATTGCCTTTTGGAAGTTTTTGTCTGCATTGTGAATTTGAGGTGTTTAAGAACAGACTAAATCAGTGACTCTCCCCTTGAAGTGTGCCTGAAATAAACGTGAGCAAGCAATTATTGTATAGAATTCCAGAAAGACAAATTATTTGTTATTCCTATGCTTTCTTTTTAGGGTCACTGCTCAAAGTGTTACACTTGTAGAACCCCTGTTTCCATTGAAGAAACAAATAATAATATATATTTTTTTAGGGGTAACAAGGGAGACCACAGGGCTAGCAAGGAGACCTCAGGGGTCGCAAGTGTGAACCCCAAATTACATGGTTGAATGGGAGGGGCACCTTTTGGGTGATTTTTCAACATACGCCATTTTATTAAATTATAAATGTTATCAAACGCCTCACTGTCCCTACTCGACGAGGATTTCCCTGCCTATCAAAACTAAAGGGAAACACTCTAACACAGGATGTCTGGCCCTCACACTTAAACATCAAATAAATAAAAAAATATATGGCAATTATAGTAACATCAACAAGGATATTCACAGTCTCACTTGGCAACCAGGGTGAACTCCCCTTCCCCAAGTTCCAAGGTAGTCAGTTCAATGTTCAACAAAAGAAAAAGGAAACAAGGACATCCATTGTCCATGATACAGTCTTAGTTCAGTTCTTAGCTCCTTCAATGTTAAAGTTCTGTTAACCAAAGTTCCAACAACAGAAAGCTTTTCTGCTTTGTGAAATAAAGACTTTCCACTTCCTCAAGCTAGCATCAATGTTATTCCCTGCCACCATGTTTTGCCACAACTTCCAGTTGTCCAAGAAGAAATACTGCAGTTCAAAGAAAATACAATGTCTGTAAATGTTAATGAACCACAGTTATTGGTTAACGCTTAATAGGGCTCTCTTTACAAGATTAGGAGTCACAGTAGGTATCTTTGTCATGGTGACATCACAGACCTTCTACTTCCACTTTAACAACTTTAACTTCTACAAGAGTTTACCATGAGGACCTACTCCTTCGTCTCATTGTATTCCACTGTTTGTGCTACCGTAGTCTCAAACCTACTGGCAACAAAATACACCACCACAGCTTCAGCACTTTATGACACCAACACAGCTTCAGTACCTTGTGACACCACCACATCTTATGTACTTTGTGACTTTAAACAGGTATTGATTATGACAGAATTCACTTTCGGGTACTTCATCACCTTCAAGTTGACAAGGCACTCTTCCCCTAAACCTTCCTTTTCAGTAGGGCAGCCTCTTTTGCCTTTATTGTCCGTCTGCAACCACCTACTACCTGGGCTTGCCTTTAGGACACACTTCTCTCTTCTTATTATTTTCTTTGGCAATGTAGGTTGTAACAACTTCAAAGAATGTTTATAAGTAGCAAGTTTCCCTTCCCCAATCTTGCCTTTATCCCTCTGCCTACTGTTAGCGAGAATAATCACCTAGACGTTTTGTCGCCACTCTCTTGGCTTCAGATAATGTTATGTTATTTTACATTTATATAGCGCCTTATATACCATTGGTATGGTCTGAAGGCGCTGGTAGGTTGAACGCCCTTGGGAAACGAAGTTCAGATCAGTAGAGAGAGAGTACAGAGAGTCAAAAGGTGCATGTGAGCAACGGGTATGTGTCCAGCACGTGCGATATCCGTGTAGTAGCTGCTTCTTAGCGGTAGGTGTGGTGGTTGAGAGATCAGGAGAATGTGTTCGTTCAGGCAGGTTTTATCCAGAACGGCTGCGGCTGCGTTAGGCCTGAGGAGAACGCCTGGCTGGGGGGTGTGAGACCAGCAGTGTCAACATAGAATGATGTGGAGTGAGCGGCGGATGTTGGTATGAGAACAGTTATACCGAATGGTGTCATAGTATCTCTGTGTTCTAGTTGAGTGGTGATGTAAAGGAGAGAGTAAGCGTGGTGATGTGATATGATGGGTTATATGCTCTTTCAAAATTTCCCTGCATTCTAAACCATACTATGTATGTCACGCAATTCTATGCGTTCCAGTCCGTACCGTGCACACCTATCCATTCTATGCACCCCAGTCTGGTCCAATTTACTCTGGTCCGCCCTGCGCGGTCTAGTCAGCTCCGCGCAATTGCTCTTGTAAGCCTCGCGGCTGTCCATTTGTCCGCCCCATGCATGCCCTCTTGTCTGCCTTGCGCATGCACTCTTGACTGCCCCAGGCATGCACTCCTGACTGCTTCATGCTCTACGCATTCAGTAGCTCAACCTACTCATCCATTCTACGCACTCATCAGTACCGGATGTGTCAGTGCTCGTTCGTTCTACATACTCGTCGGCTCTACGTGATGCATCAGTTCACTCTGGGCACTCGATCGCTCCAGGCACTCGTTCGCTCCAGGTACTCATCCGCTTTATGCCCTCACGCGTGCTATGCGTTCACCTGTTTTACGCACTCTCCCCCTCTACGCACTCACCACCTCTACGCACTCACCCCCTCTATGCATTCAACGGCTCCAGGCACTCATCCTCTCTGCACTCATCCGTTTTAATCACTCGTGATTTCACGCATCCAACAGTAATATCTTGTTCTATATATTCATCTCTACACTCACCTGTCCTATACCTTCATTTACTCTGAATATTCATCTATTTCATATATTCATCCGTTCCATACACCACCTATCCGCTCCATACACCCATCGGCTTCATACACTCAACCGCTCCATACACTCATCCGCTCCATACACTCATCCGCTCCATACACTCATCCGCTCCATACACTCATCCGCTCCATGCACGCATGCGCTCTATATACCCATGCGTTCTATATACCCATGCGTTCTATTCCACCGTCCGCTCCATACACTTGTCCGCTCCATACACTTGTCTGCTCCATACTCATCCGCTCTATACACTGATCCATTCCCTACACTCATCCACTCCCTGCACTCGTCCACTCCCTACACTCGTCCGCTTTCTACACTCATTCACTCCATACATTCGCCAGGTCAGTACAATCGTCCGCTCCGGCGATAAACACACTCTCCCCACTTCCGCATTGATCAGCTATCGAGACTCGATGGCTCTACATACTCATCCGCTCCACATACTCATCTGTTCTACACACTCATACTGTTTTCGCTCATCCGTTCTGCACATTCATCCAGTTTGCGCATTCTTGCGTTCTACTCGCTTCTCTGAAGTTTACGCACTCACCCCCTCTGTGCACTCACCCCCTCTGTGCACACACCCGATCTGCGCACTCACCCTCTCTGCGCACTCACCCGCTCTGCGCACTCACCTCCTTTGCGCACTCACCCCCTTTGCGCACTCATCTGCTCCAGCGCACTTATCTGTTCTAGCGCACTCATCCGCTCCACGACTCATCTGCTCCATGGACTCATCCCCTCTCCGCACTCATCCGCTTTAAGCATTCGTGCTTTTCATGCATCCAACAGTGATATCCTATTCTCTATATTCAATCTCACACACTCATCTGTTCTATACCTTCATGTGCTCTGCGCACTCATCCTCTCCATACACCCGTGCGCTCCATACACCCGTGCGCTCCATACACCTGTGCGCTCCATACACCCCTCCGCTCCATACACTCCTCCGCTCCATACATTCATCCGCTCCATACACGCATCCGCTCCATACACGCATCCGCTCCATACACGCATCCGCTCCATACACGCATCCGTTCTGCACTTCTGAGTTCATCCACTATCCACACAATCATGTGCTTTACTTGCCACTCCTGCGGAAACCTGCAGATATGACCTGGAGCTGTCACATGGTCTACAAACTTATCCGTTCCACATACCCATCTGTTCTACACACTCATTCGGTTTACACTTATCTGTTCTTCACATTCATCTATATTACGCACTCATCCGTGTTACATGCTCGTCCACTCTACATACCCGTCCGCTCTACACACTCATCCGTTCAATATACCATCCATGCCATTCACTTCGTTCACTCCTCATGGAATCTGTCCATTTCAGCAGTTTAACTTTCTTTACTGTTTCCGTATGATTTACTCTTATTAACCCTTATACTGCTTTGATCTACTTTATTAGTTTAATTCTGTTTGTCCTTCTAGTTTATAGTAGGAGTTATTAGCAGTCGATTTCTCGCATCGGTAGTTTGTTGGATTGGTGTCATTGAGTTGTTGTTAGCCTGTTTTGGGATAGTATGGTACAGGTTGGTTTATGGGAAGAGCCAGGTTTTCAGCAGTTTGCGGAAAGACGTTAGATACTCAGTTAGGCGGATGTGGGGTGGGAGTGAATTCCATAGCGTGGGGGCCAAGACTGAGAATGATGCTCCGCCTAGCCTGACTGGGTTTGTCTTTGGTATGACTGGATGCCGGCTGAGCTCGATCTTAGAGTGTGTGGGGGGGGGTGATAGGGTTTTAGTTTGTCTTGAAGATATTCAAGTCCGGTTTTATGCAGTGCTTGGTGGGAGATGCATAAGGTTTTGAAAGTCACCCTTCGGGCTACTGGAAGCCAGTGGAGCGTCTTAAGGGCTGGGGAGACATGGTCTCTTGGGCCAAGCGCAAGTAGTAATTTGGCTGCCGCGTTTTGTGCTCTTTGGAGTTTATTCAGTTGGTACGTGTGGATTCCGAGGTATAGGGGGTTTGCGTAGTCCAGTCTTAATATAACGATTGATTGAATGGCGGAGAGTCTGTTGGGAAAGGAGAGATATGGAAAGATGCGTCTAAGGGTTTTAAGGTGGCAGTGGCAGGACTTTGAGACGTTGTTGACTTGGCGCGAGAGAGTTAGGTCAGAGTCAAGGGTGCACCCAAGATTTTTCACTGATTGGAGGTGGTCAGTGAGTTGCCCATGGCGGGTGGCCATGGTAGTGGGTGCGGAAGAAGTTCGGAGTTGCCACATACCATGATTTCCGTTTTGGAGGGGTTTAACAGGAGGTGGCTTTGGGTCATCCAGAGTTCTATGTCAAGGAGGCAGGAGGCCAGGTCGGGTCAGAGATTGAGTTGTGAGTTCAGGAGTTTTAGAATTAGCTGAGTATCGTCGGCGTTGTTGTAGCACAGGATGTTGTGTGAACGGATTATCGGTGGGAGGGTGGTCAAATAGAGATTGAACAGGAGGGCAGATAGGCATGCTCCTTGTGGGACTCCTCTGTTGAATGTCGGGCTTGGGAGTTATAGGTAGAGAGTATCGTTATTTGGTACCCATCTTTGAGGAATGAAGCTATCCATTTAAGAGCGGTTCCACGAATTCCTAGGGAGTGGAGGCAGTCTAGGAGGATTGAGGGACTGATCGTGTGGAAGGCGGCAGATAGGTCGAGAAGGATTAGCAGGGTGCATCCTGCAGAGTCTGCTGTTATTTTAAGGTCATCCCAGATTGAGGTTAGGGTGGTTTCAGTTCCGTGACGGGCTCTGAAATCTGATTTGGCGGGGTCTAGGAGATTGTTGGCTTCGACAAAGGCATTTAGTTGGGAGTAGGCGGTTTGGTCAATGAGTTTGGCAAGGAACCTGGTGTTTGAGATGGGGCGATAGTTATTGGGCTCGAGAGGGTCGAGCAAAGGTTTTTTAATTAGAGGTTTGACATTAACCGTTTTGAATGCGTCGGGAAAGATACCAGAGGAAAGGGAGGCATTTATGATGGATCTTGCGTGTTCTCCTGCGCAGGTGGATGCGAAAATTTCTTTGAGGGTTGTGGCTGGGCAAGGGTCCAGCGGGGATCCAGATGGTTTGCGGGCAGATAGAAGTTTGAGAAATTGTTCTGGTGATATTGGGCTAAAGGATTCAAATGTTGGTTGCGTAGAGGTCGCAGCTGGTGGGCTGGCCGGTACGGGCGGAGAATTGCCTGGTGGATGTAAGAGAGCCAGTTTGGTGGTTAGCATTTTTGTTCTTTCGAGAGCCGTGGTGTAAAAGTGGAGGGAGAGTGAGTCGCACAGTGATTGTAAGGGGGTCGGGATGGTCGTGGTGCAGGCCGGATTGGTGAATTCGGAGATGATTTTGTGGAGTTCTTTGCTTGGGTTTTTGCAGTTTAGGATTCGGAAGTTGTTGTGGGCTTTTTTTGCTTTCCGGATTTCGGCTTTGTACTGATAGAGGTGGCAGGCCAAGGTAGCCCTATTCTCCTGGGGTTTGTCTTTTTGCTTGGACACTTAAATCTTAGGCAATGCTGAAATTAAATTTGGACCACTGTACTGTTTAGACTGTTCTTTGACTTTGGGAACGTCTATTTGTTTATTCATTTATATGGCGCACCAGACCAAAGGGTATGAGGGCGCAGGCATAACAAGGATATTCTCAGCTGTGCTGTACATTAGTTTACAAGGTGTACATAGGTTAATACAAGGAAGCAGCGGAGTACAATTACAATGTATACACATTTACAATATTTACAACAGAGTTGTCAGTAATTGGTCTTTGTTCTTTAGCCACTGGATGAAGTTACGTCTAAAGTGGTGGTAGGTTTGCGGTGTTCTTAAAGAGTAAGGAATTCCAATGTTGGGCTGCTTTCACCTGGAAGCTGTTGCCGCCCATTTTCGTTCGCTTGAATCTAGGAATGGATAGCAGGTTGGCATTGCTATTCCTGGTGTGTCTTTTGGCAGTGTATCTAGCTATTCTGTCCGTTAGGTAACGGGGGGCTGCATTGTTAAGGCATTTGTGAGTTAAGGAGGCAACCTTGAGCAAGATTTTGTCGGTGGTGGTGAGCCAATTCTGGGTTCTCCTAATATTAGAGATGTGTTCTCTCTTAGGGAGGCTAAGCGCTGCTCTGAGGGCATTATTTTGTAGGATCTGGATTTTATTGATAACCTGTTTATTGGCACCTACATAGAGGGCGTTGCAATAATCCAGTTTAGATAGTACAAGGGCTCTGGCTAGAGTAATGCAGCTCTGGGTAGATAAGAAGGGTTTGGCTGATCTTATAAGCTGGCATGTGTAAGCTGTGGTGGAGGCCATAGAGCGGACTTGTTTATGGAAGGAGAGGGTAGAGTCAAGGTAAATACCAAGGGTTTTTACTTCCTTGGCTACCTTAATGGAGTTACCATCTATGGTGAAACTGGTGTAGTTTTGGTTCAATTTGTTTAGGTTAGTGGTGGATCCCAGGATGATGAGTTTGGTCTTGTCATCATTCAGGCATAGACTATGGAAAGCCATCCATGCCTGGATGATGAGGTACACCTTGTTCACCAAGGCCAAATCTGTGCTGGAATCTCCCATCAGCGGGATGAGGATCTGGGTATCATCAGCATAGTTAGTGTAGGTGATACCCAGACCGTTGAGATCGTCAAACAGGGGCTTCGTGAACACGTTGTACAGTGTGGGGGAGACGCATGACCCCTGAGGGACCCCACATGTGATGGGGATGGGGTCAGCGGAAGCCGAAGTGGAAAAGACACGCATAGATCTGTTGCTCAGGAATGACTTAATCCAGCCAATGGCTTCTTGAGAGAAGGGGGCAGCCGAGTCTAAGTGGTTGCATAAGATTTCGTGATCAACAAGATCGAATGCTGCCGAGAGGTCTAGGAGAAGCAGTAAGGCAGTTTTCCCATTATCTCTCACAGTGTCAATTTGGGCCTTGAGATCAATGAGAGCAGTTTCTGTCCTGTGTTGTGGTCTAAAGCCTGATTGCCGGATACCTAGGAGATGGTTTTGTTCGAGATATTTTTGTATTTGTTGATAGGCTGTCTTGTCTAGGATTTTGAGCAGGAAGGGGACGGTGGTGATGGGTCTGTAATTCGTGGGTTTAGGGAGGGTTTTTTGACCCAGGATTCTCTGAGGTTGTTAGGGATGGTACCTGATGAGAAGGAGGCGTTGATGAGTTTGGTAATGAATGGTGAGAGGTCTCTTGCCGCATCTTTGATGATTTGTGATGGACAAAGGTCGCCTTGGCAATTTGATGGTTTAAGGCTAAGTATGATGTTATTCCACTTCTAGCGTGGAGACTTTGGAAAAGCTGAAGCGGGTGGGTGGGATGGCGAGGTGCTGATGAGTGGGGCACAGGTGGGTGTTGTTAGAGTTAGAAGAGTTGGTTAGTGCCTCTTTCTTGTTATTAATTTTGATTTGAAGGCCTGCAACTTTATTGGCGAGGGCATTTTGGACACTGGTGCACCATTGTTTATCTTTTATACAAGTGTCTGGAGCTAAGATAGGTGATCCCAGCCCTTTTAAGATGGTAAACAATTCTTTAGTGCTGGATTTAGCTTGTAGTATTCTCTGGTTGTACGATTCTTGTTTGGCAAGGAACATTTATTTTTTATAAGTGGATACTATTTTGCTAAGGATCAGCTTATTGATGTCTGTGAGGGATTGTCTCCAAGTTTGCACCTTTTTACGTTTCTCTAGTCTAAGAGCTTTTAGGTGGGCAGAGAACCAGGCGTTCAGGTGTTTTATCGGCTTACATTTTCTCAGTTTTAGCGGTGCGATAGCGTCTAAGGCTGAGCGCATACTATTGTTGTAACTTTCAACAAGGTAGTGGGGGTTGAAGTTGGCTGAAAGTTGGTTCAAGGTTGGGAGAATGTGGGGGATGAGATTTTCCACCGTTATGTTTTTCTTGCTTCTCGTAGGGATAGCGATGGCTACTGAGTTATTAGTAATGGGGTTTGATGCTTCAAGTGAAAAAGTGAGGAGGTGGTGGTCGGACCATGGTTGCGGGTAATGGAAGTAATGGAAGCAACGCAATTATGGTCTGCTATCCAGTCGAGGGTTCTCCCTTTGTTGTGGGTGGAAGTGGACACTCTTTGGGTGAAACCTAATTCTAACAAGGTATTGTTGATGGCGGTCGCTTGGGGGTCTTTGGGGTCATTGAAGCCAAGGTTACAATCTCCTAGGAGAAGGCTCTGGTAGGTATTTTTTAAGTTGTTAGAGAGGATAGAGTTGAGGTCTTCCTCAAAGGAACCTAAAGGTCCCGGAGGCCTGTAAAGGAGGTGGATGGTAAGAGTTTGGGAGTTGGCGGTGGGGAGCTTAGCTGTGAGAGATTCACATGATGAGTTAAGGTTGGTGGTGTCAAGTTTGAGATTGAGGTGAGTTTTGGCGATTATGGCGAGGCCTCCGCCTCTAGATTCTGTTCTGTCCGCTCGGAGGATGGTAAAATCCTTGGGGATGGCTAACGAGAGAGCTGGACCAGCAGCTGCATGAAGCCAGGACTCAGTGATGGCTAGGAAGTCTAGTTATTCTGTCAGGATGAGGTCTGCTATATCTATAGCATGTGCTACTATAGATCATGCATTAATTAATGCGCCTCTTATAGGCAGGGTGGTGGTTTTACTACCAATAGATTTGGTGGTTAATTTGCAAACCTTGTGCTTAGTTGTAGTATTAGTTCGGCTAAGCTTAGGTAAGTCTGTGAGGATATTGGTAGGGGTAACCGCACGTGAGGGCAGGGACCAGTTGGTCAGTTTATTCTGGATAGTATCCATTGCTCTAGCCTCATATATTTTAGGTAGTCTGGCGCGTAGTTTGGAGTTTCTGGAAGAGAGGCTACATGGGTAGAAGGGTGCATGGTGAGTGAGGAGGTGGTGCCTATGTACGTCGGGCTGGGAGGAGGGCTGATATGACTGGATACGTGGATGAGGTGGAGAATGACTCTCAGCAATGCTGAGAAGATACCTGGTAGGTACATTCTGATGGGTATAGGTGAGGAGCAACGGACAGGTGTCTACTAGCTACTAGTTACTAGATGGGCCTGAGTGAAGTTTGGGCAGAGCAACTTGGTGCACGATATA
Organism: Ambystoma mexicanum; assembly: GCF_040938575.1. NCBI lineage: Eukaryota > Metazoa > Chordata > Amphibia > Caudata > Ambystomatidae > Ambystoma > Ambystoma mexicanum. Next base: position 408,532,837 of record NC_090923.1, on the reverse strand, counting down.
GTAATCAAATGCAATAGTTAAGTGGGTTTCCAGGTAACGATTAAGGTATCAAGGTTTGACTGGAATTGAAGTTCCCAAAAGCAGCAAAAATCACACTAAATTGCATTGAATAAAATGGGGGGAGTGTTTCACCTGAATTCGAAAATCACAGAAACAGCAACAATCACACTAAATTGCATTGAGTAAAATGGGGGCAGTGTTTCACCTAAATTTGAAAATCACAGAAACAGCAAAAAATCACACTAAATTGCATTGAGTAAAATGGGGGTAGTGTTTCACCTAAGTCTGGTTTCAGTATCAATTGGGGAAAATCTTGTTCATTCTTGGCTTGGGCAATGCTTGTTCTCTCCAACTTAAGATAACAATATTTAAACACTTGACTTCTCTTTGTTAGCAATTGTTGACTGTGTTAATAAAGATTTGGAGGTCACTCTTCCTCCTAGAATCGTAATTAGGCACAGGCAACCATTTCATTCATGTGCTTTACAAGGTTTTAAGTTCAACTGTTGATTATCACAAAGTTTGCTCTTCACGCTAGTGAAAGAGAGAACCCCAGATCACACGCGAGTGCTACAATTCAAGTGTTCCTTTGTTAAAGACTCTATGATCAACTTTGCATCATTTCTACTCATTCGCAAGTGATTTTTTAACTGGATACTGTTGCCGGCAGTGCTCGTGCAAGGAATCAGAACACCTGGTTAAACTCACTGGGCCTCATTACGACTCAGGCGGTAAGGGGTTTACGCCGGCGTAAACAGCGCCGACCCTTACCGCCTGAGTACGAGGTCCCTTAGCGCCATGGAGGTTTTAACACCTGCTTTTAGCAGGTGTTAAAATCCATGGCGCTAAGGGACCATGGAGTTAATTACGCCACCGTAATTTACGGTGGCGTAATTAACGCCTTCCCCACTCCCATTATGCCCTATGGGGCAAAAATGGGAATGGGGAAGGGTAAATGGGGATTGGGGACTTACCGCCCCGCCAACCTCGGAATGGGGCGGTAAGTCCGCCAACCACCATGGCGTAAACGTAGTTTATGCCATGGTGGTAAAGTCACGGCCCAGGCGGTAACTTACCGCCTGGGTCGTAGTGAGGCCCACTGGCATCTGGGTTCGCAATCGGCACAACTTCTACAACTTCTGGCTTCACTTGAGACCCACACCCTTCGTAGCTGATGGCATCTCTGGTCTGGCTTCTCAAATAAGGTGCCCCTCTTGCTCCTGAGACCCACGGCTCAACAGCAACTTCTCGCCATGGTCTCTAAGACGCTTCTTGCTGCGCAGTCTCTGCAATTAGATACACATGGGGGAATGGCAGCCTTCCTGCATGCCTTCCACTGCACAGCCTCTGCACATCAGAATTTGGGGAAATAGGATCCTCACAGGGCACGCAGGTGAAATCTGCTACATCAGAGTCCCGGCACCCGTATGGTTCTCCCACTTCTGCCTGGATTGCCAGCACCATGCCTTCATCCTTCTGCTTCTGCTACAACTGCATAAACTCCAGCCACAGTTCTAGCTCCTTCTAATTGCTGGCACCTGAGGGGGCCTTTTAAGCTTCTCAGCTTCCCTCAGATGTGGGCTCAGGTGTGGGCTATCAGACTTAATTTCCTGGCTGCTACTGCTACATGACTGTTCAACCCTCTTGCTTGTTCCAGGATTTATGGCAGGCATTATGGGACTTTTAGTCCTTATTGACAAAGTTAGACTTTCTGACTTTTCTTTGGCAAACAGCCATTAAATGTGTGGGGTTATGGGAAAGTTAAAAAGGGGTGTTCCCAGTCTTCCTGGCCTGTTCCCCCCACACAGGAAGGATGCGGTAGGATCACCCGTGTGATCCTACCACAGAACACTACCCCCAGGATTGGGATCAGGAAGCGTCCACCCTTCCCTGGCCACCTGAGATGCGTCCCAGGCCAGGTTTCTGGGAAGAATCATTACTGATTCATCACAGTGTACTCCCATTTGAGCCTTAAGATCAGAGCATGCTTACCTCATCCAGGTACCTAGGTACAAATGCTTGCAGTTGGGAGGACACACTTTCTCTGTGAATGCTGCAGTTGTATGGAACAAATTGCTGTGTTCCTTACGTGCGATCAATAATCACTTGTTGTTTTAACGACATCTTAAAGCCCCTATTTGTTTTGTTTCTTTCCTGTTTCCATCTGCTCTCCTTTCAGTTTCATTTCAGCGCCATGATGCCTTTTTTGGCATAGGTCCGCACTTTACACATTTTGTTAATATAACAGTATATAAATTAGTAGCAGTACAGGTTGTAGTAGTACTAGTACTGTTAGCATCATTAGTTCCACTATACTTTTACAATGAGAAGTGTGTCTTCTATTATAAATTAGTAATAGAACTATTGATTTATTTCTTAAAACTCAAGGTATACCAAAAAGATATGACAACACAATAGTAGTAGCAGTGGTAGCAGGACTCCTACTACTACTCCTATTACAACTAGTACTAGTAGTACTGCTAGTGTAATTTGTAACAGGATTGCTACTACTATAAGGTATATTAGAACTACTACATTTACTAGTTTTAGTAGTTGTTATGAGTAGTATACACTAATCTAATTATTGATAGTAATATCTCTACTATTGGTATTATTGCTACTCTAACTGGTGGGTCAGGGTTACTAGATATGTAAACATCTTGGTGATTTGTCAAGTTGGTCTGAATTCATGCAGGCAGTCAAATTCCATGAATCCCCTAAAGGAACGTTGTCTCCCTCAATAAGGTCTAGTTCACTTCCTGTTGCTTTGTGGATTTTGCTAGGCAAATTTTACACAAGGCAGACTCACCCTTGTAGGGTGGTTGGTGCATTTTAGAGCATTTGAGCAATCGTATGAGGAGTTTGAACCAGTGTTATCTTTTTGTTGGTGGTCCTTTGTGCACTGTCTTGCTGTTTGGTGTGTTTTGAGCCACTTTTTTTAAAATCTTGACTAAGTTTGTGTTCAGTGTGTGATAGTATCTTGTGTTAGTTTCCACTTATAAACAAAATAAAAGAAAGTTTTCCCATTCCGCTTGTACCTTTATATGCCTATTTATATCCCCAAAAACCACTAAAGAACGAAGAAGCAGTATCCCTGGGAGAGATACTGGGGAGAACCATTGCACTGCAGAGTAATCTGCACTGCAGACCAGAAAAATAGATACACTACTTGACATGGATCAGTGTGAGGAAAATGTCTTCAGCATCATAACACTGTCCTCAATATATCAGTGATCTCAGCATGCTCAACAAAACCCACAAAGACAATGTTCTCACGATGATGGGACTTCAGAGTGGTCCTCATGTAAACACTGGCATTCTGCTCACTTCAGAAAGTCCTCACATGAACTGGGACATTGAAAGGCAGCCATTAACTCGAGCCAGTGGATGTGTAGAAGAAAGGGACGGGGCATAAGACCCCCTTTTGTGCTTTTGCTCACCTGTAACACCTCCCCTGGAGAAAGGAAAGCCAACGCTGGCCTGTGGAACCAGGTGAGGGAGAGGGCCAATGGAAAGGAAAGGGGAGGATAAGATGGGGGACAGGAAGGTGTGGCTTATTTAGGTGAGATCAAGGCAGTAGAAGGAGGCCAACAGACCAAGTGGAGGAAAGATGGTGTAGAAGAGCGTGGAGGAGAATTGCTGAAAGAGTGTGGAAGATGAGTTAATGGTTGGCCGGAGAAAGTGGTACATTTAATTTAGTGTGCATGCAAGGCATGCAAGTTGAACAAATGTAGAGAGATTAGGGAATGACTGAGAAGGTGAATGGAGACGTAAAAGGGGAGTAAATGTGAGAGAAGGTGGGGTTGGTGTGTAGTAGTGTGGAGAGGGGAGAGCGACAGTAATGGGAAGATGGGGAGTGGGTTTGATGTGGAGTAGGAAGAGAGAGTAATAGATAGTTTGATCAGAGAGGAACATTGGAGGGATAGAAGAGGAAGTGTTAGGGAAAGAGAAGTTAGATAGGGTAGTGTAGCGGGGGAGAGTAGGAGAGGGAGAGAGACAAAGAAACATAGGGATATGAATACAAGTGTGCAAAATGAAAGGACCAAGTGGAGGTCTGAGTGTCTGGAAAGCACCAATCCTTAGACTATACTGCACTGGGGAACTTAGGTCAGGGACCTCCTAGACTGTTCCCAGAGGGGGTTAGGGACAGAAGGTGTTTGCCTTTAGGCCATCACTACCACACAGACAGATTTTAAGTATGGGTTACCGATCAATAGATTCAATCCTGGGGTTCAGGGACAGCTGGGCTAGGGAGGGAATGGCCCCCACTAGACAAGAGAGAAACTGACACCCCTTAGTAAACCCTTTTCTACTATGAAAATAAAAATCCTTGAACTGTTTTCCAGAGTTGGTGTGTTCTTGAAGCCAACCGTGAAATGTATTAGTTGTAGTTGTAGATATAGGAGAAGGATTGTTTGGTTTGTTCTCGTGTTTGTTCCCTTGTTTATTCATTTGGGTCACTTGGGGTTGTGCTGGTTCTCTCTAGTTAAATTCTCCTGGCACATAACATCCACGTCCACCAGTACGCAGATAGCAGGCAGCTCCACTTTAAGAGCTATTTCATCCAAGACATTCAAGGCCTCCCTCACATTGATCCAGTCCTCGATGTCCAGTGCTTACCTGAAGCTCATGCCCTCCAAGACTAAATTGGTACTACTGACCAACACCACCAAAATACCATGACAATAAGGCCTGACTTTCCACTATGAACCTAGGGCTACGCACCCCAGGTGACTACCTGTGCCAATTACATCGGGTTATACATTGATAGACACCTCTCCTTAGAGGAGCACATAGGAAAGACGACACAAATGGCTTGTTATCAAGTTTCCCTCGACGGAAAATCAAGCACTTTATCCAAGCAAACAACTTCAGATCTGGTCTCCAAATGTTGGTCCTCTCCCACCTGGGTGGTGGTAATGCTGGAAGGCCTTATTGCAACCACTGTGGCACCCCTTGAGTCCTACATGCTGCAGCAGGAATCATTAAATAACTCAACAAACTCAACCACATCACCCTGGCCCTCATTGAACTGCACTGGCCCCTGCTGCGAGTATGTATCACTCTCACATCCTGCTGCATCCTCTACAAAGCTGATAACATTCAATCCCCAAGCTAACTTAGTGAGAAGCTCAGCATCTCCAGAGGCCTACAATCTATCAGAAACCAGGTTATGTGCAGACTTCACCTCCGTCTGTGCAGGAAGGAAAGGACCTAAAGACAGGTCAGACTTTGGAACCTCATCTCCGCCATCAGCAGAGTCGCCACCTCCCGTCTACATTTCATGAAGGAACTGAAGAGTCTAGAATGTCCTTAAACCTATGTACTTACCTCCTTTGCTCCCCATCTAACCTGACACTGGGTGATTTGCTAACAGCCTTCCCCCTACTCCGTTGTTAGCTCCAGCTACCTTGTATTGATATCTTGAAACTTGCTTCGCCCACTGTGTACTTATATTTATGTCTTTGAAAGTGCTCTAAAGCTATGTCCATGTTCAATGTACACCTTCATAATAATAACAATAGGTTTGTTTAGGCAGTAGTGAGCACACACATTTGAAGCTGTGAACCGGAAAAGGGCAGGATGGGCATGATTGATGAGGAGGGGAGGGGGCCTTGTGCACTTTGTGGTTACCGATTCAGAAGTCAGGGAGGAGGAGGTAATGGGCAATGTCTCAAGAGTAGAGGAGGAGGCAGGGCTATCAGAGGTGGGCCTGACAGTGACAAGCATAGAGTCAGGGCCTCAAGTTGATGCCCTCACAGAAGCACTATATGAGCATATATGCATATCCCTTTCAAGAGGAGGGAGTAACTGCAGCAAGCACCATAGAGAAGGAATTTACAATGGGTCCTTACTGGGTGGCAATATAGAATAATAGAAGATTGTCTCCACCCAACAGTGCACTGGTGCTTCTGCAAAGGGGGAGGACTGTCATGAGGAGTCTGAGGGGGAGGTCCAGCCTGTGGAAGGTGGACCTACTTGAGAGGGAAGAGAATGGAAAAAGTACAGGAAGAGGTGGTGGTGGAGGACCCTCGTCTTGCTATGGCAGAGGGGAAAGCCAGGAGTTGTCCCAGTGAGCGGTGACCTCAAGCCTCCATATACATCCCACATGTGTGGGACTATTTTAATCTGCCACCAGGGAAGATCATCAGAGGGAGGAGCTTGAAGTCTTGTGCATGGAGGAGGGCTGTGGGAAGCAGATCAAGCTGGGTAGAAGGAAAGTATCAAGAGAGCCACGCCCTAGGACACCAGCTATGAGGGACCATGCACACTCTTGGCATAGAAGGGCACACCAGGCAATTGGGGGTGGTGTGCCAGAAACAACATGCATCTTTGAGCAGGACACCCTGGACCATATCATGCAGCATGTGGGGTCCTACTGCCTTTATTGTGGGTAGTCGGTACAAACATGGGAGCTGGACCACATAGTGGTGGCAGGCAGCCTGATGTGGCATAGAACGCTGCACCACCATCTCTATTCTGTAGGGTGTTGTGTATGGGCAATGAATGAGGTAGTCAAGGGGACAACTGGCATCAAAGGGGGACTCCCCCATTCACAGGAATGAGAGGGCTTGAGAATTTAATGGGCTGCAGGCTCCTGTGAAAGAGCTGGAGAACATTAGTTGGTGGCTACTCCCTGTGAAAACCCAAGACTCTTAGTGGGTTGCTCCCCCCTGTGGGTGACTGTGCATTGTGAAGAAACCTGAGAACCTTAAGTGGTGACTGTGCTCTGTGGGAAAACATGTGAACCTTAAAGGTTGAGAGTGGAACAATATCTGGGTAGACCATTGCATATGTATTTGGCAGTTGTGCACTAGGGTTCATAGGACTTCATAGGCAAGTCAGGATAAGGTTGTCAGGTTGAATTAGGTTGTCAGGTTGAATTAGGTTGTTACATAGATGGCAGTGTGTAACTTCAGTCACTACCTCAGTGGGGTTCATTTTCAAGTGTCATAGTATTCTGGACGCATTGAAAATTAAACCAGGATATTACCATAACTAAGTTCATATCATAGGATGTCTCTCTTTTAATGCCATAAATTATTTCACAACACAATTATTGTCATGGGATATTGGTAAATAAGCTGTCTTTTGAAACAGCTGTTTAGAGTTACATGTGAATTTCCAAACATGCTTTTTAAAATCATTGGCATTACTACACAGCTCACAACATAATTTCCATTTTGAAAATGGCTTTTGGTGCGTTGTTATCTGAGAAAGCCTCATTAGCTTGGCGTGTGCCTTGCCGCTTAGAGCCCAAGCCAAACCTCCTGCTCGACTCAGCATGTTGTTGCCTGTCCACTCTAAAGGGCAAGAAAACCAAGAGGGATTAATGGTATTTATTCTTCATTTGAGGTGGCTGTACTCAGCCAAAAACATATGATTAAGAACGATTAAAGGTCCTGATGGGCTACAATTTGTCCGTCCCATGGCTGCTATATCTAAAAAAGCACCTAATAGGGGTGCTTTCATCCTCTGAATATGTCTCCCACCTCATATTCAAGGACAGTCATATTTCGTTTGTAACGATAAGCAGGTTTGACATTTTCTTGCTTGGCATGGATGGAGCTTCTCTGATCCAATGATTTAGGAGTTTGCCATCATTCAAACCTATGAGCATGCAAAATAGGATTTTCCTGATGTGACTGATGTATTTCAATTGGAATGTTCTCACCATACAACAGGAGTTAACCCCTAGCTCCTGTTATGGTTTATGCATCCTACTCTGCTTCCACACATGCGTGTTTCATTTGTTTTATTAAGTATTGGCCAACCCTCACTGATCTCCCCCGCTTCACCCCTACTTCTTCCCATCACCAGCAGGCTGACTGTCTAACTATGCAAAACAGGGAAAGATTCAAATTTCTCCTACTAGTGCATAAATCCATCCATGGTAAGGCATCTATGCTCTTCTATCAACGCATACAAACTATGTCACCGTCTTCACTCAGCCTCCTCCAGCACCTGTGTGGTACCTCCCTACCATGTTCTTCCTCCTGCATCTGCTCTGTCACTCTTCTTGATCCTCTTACTTGGAATTACTTACCTCTGCAATTCGGAACAAGGTCCACATCGATGTTTTCAAAAGCAAATTGAAAGCCCACCTCCTCGCTTCTGAGCTATCCTCTTGACTCACCTCTCCGGAATGTTACATTTATCACACCAGAATTACAAAAGCTGGCCCTATGATGTGCATCTGTATTTTAAACTCCGGATTTTGAATGTTTGTGCCCTTTACCTGTATTATAAAAGCAGCCTTTTGGTTGAGTTTGGCCCGATGTCCTCTACCCATATTCTGAATGTTGTATTTTGTTTGATTGTGGCCCTGTGCTCTTTACCTGTCATACAAAAGCTGAATTTTGGTTGCTTGTGATCCTATGCTCTTTACATATATTTTGAAAGCTGCTGTTTTCTTACTCGTGATCCTTCGCTCAATACCTGTATCTTAAAAGCACAACTTGATCTTCATTGTTTTCCTTTACATTCTATTCTGTCACTGCTATTGTGCTCCCCATGCTAGAAATCCCCTGCCTATTAGCACTGTTTCCTGCTCACTACTTTGTGCCGTCACTTCTCTGCTTTATCTCTACTGTCCACTACCCTGCTTCTAAGCCCTATCTTCTTCTTCAGCTCACTCTCCTCACTTCCCTCAGCATACTTACTCACTAGCCCTAGTGCTACTATTCTCTCTCACATAACCTTTCTCACATTCCCTACAGACTGAAGGCCCTAAGCCCTTTTCACTCACCTTGTCTGCCATGTTTGCCACCTCTCCCTATTGTATCCCTGCCCTTCATCTAACCTGCAGAAGGGCTATTGGCCAACCCACTTTCCTACATCTCTCTTTTGAATTCACTGTCACATAACGCCTCCCAATTACCCTTCACCATCCTCTCGATCAATCTCTAGCCCGCCTTTGACATCGTGGACTAATCGTCTCTTTCGGACTCGCAGTGACCTTGGCATTCAGTGAATTAGTATTGAATGGGTTGCCTCCTATTCACTGGCATAATTTCTTCTCTATGTCTACTCATTACTATTGATCATTTATTCCTCTTGCCTTTGGTCCACACATCGCATTTGGGTTCTCCTACAACCTCTTTGCAGATAATGCTCATGTCCAATCATCTTCTTTTCTATCTTTAGTCCTGGCCACTCGTCTTGCATATCTGCTTGTTTATCTGCCTAGCAGATTGCTGCTTTACGCTGAACTCCTCTAAGCTAAAATGTACTTACTTCCTTGCCTCTAATATCCTTACTACTTCCATTACCGATTTCATCCCTACCACTCCCCTTTTCCCCAAAAACCCATAACCCAGGGTAATTTCCTGATAGCAATCTTTTCTTTTAACACTTTATTGCATTTACTGTGACGGCAGCTAGGATTGATCTACTTATTTCATTTTAATCTGCTCCCTTATTACTTACAACTAAAATAAAATGCTTATTGTGACCTTGGTTACCCAGCTGCATGGACTACCGTGTCAGACTTCTTCTTGGCCTCCCTCTTTACTCCTTCTCACCACTTGTTAAGGTATTCAACTTTGTTGCTAGCAGCTTCTACTCCTTTCCCTCCTCTTCTCTCAATTCCCACCACTGACTTCATGCTGGCTAGCTCTCGATGAAAAAACTATCCCTCCTTAAATGTTGGCAGCTTTTCTTTTCATCTCTGTATGGGCTTGCCCCACCATCTAGCCCACGTTACTCCCCCGCCCCATGAGCGTTCTGCTTTCTACAGTCTTCAATACTGAAAACTGCATATATTCAAATATGTATTGCATGGTGTACTTTCCACAGTCTATATAATATCATTCTCTCACCATCATCCATGACCATCTATGACTACCATCTCTCTCACCTGTGAAAAAGTTCCCAACCTAGTAGGATGACCAAAGGGTCCAAGCCCCCCCTTGTTGCCCCCCCCAGCAAGAGGAGAATAGGCCCAGGGATGGTATGGGGTGGATCCCCATCCAAATGTCAGGGTCCACGTAGAAGGCTTGACAGGTCACCCACCTTTTTGGGAAGGGCTTATACCTTGGATGGTGGCTTATGGGAAGTGAAGGGTCCCCTGTCCTCACACGTTCCCTATGTCACTTGCTAGTGGGACTTGAACCATCCATGGAGGCATACACCTGGGAGGTGTAAACCATCTGGGAGAAGGGAAATCAGGCTCTCACCAAAGCACAGTATATCAGATTCCACTCAAACAGGGCTCTCTGTGGCTACGGCCCCTTGACGGGAGTGAAGAACAGTGGTCCCACAGAACAGGCAGCAGCTCTGTGCTTGGCTCTCCTTTCCCATGTACAGGAATCCCATCTAAATCTAGAGGGCAAGCGAGAGACTGAAAGTGGGAAGCTTCTGGTTCTGATTTGTAAAAAACTCAACACTTGGACACTTGGAAAGGACTGGGGTCACCTAGTGGTGACGTTTTGGTGATTATTGATATTAAACTGGGGTTTTCTCACACTAACAAGGATTTATTGGCGGTGAAGATCCGGACAAATTATGAAGAGGGAATCTCCAAGTTATTAATAGTCGACTTATATTAGAATCCATTGAGGACTGGTATTGATTTGATATCAAACGACTTAGGAGAGATCCTCGAAAAGTGGTATGGTAACAGACATGCCGACAACGTCACTGTTGCAGGGGATTTTAATTCTGAATGTACAGAACCTAACTGTAGAGGCCCTGGGTTTTCTTGAAGACTCTTGAATAGAGGTTTGGGCAGAAAAAGAGGTGATAGCTGGGTACATTTTATATCCTCTTTGGGTTTGGAGCTTCATTGCCAAACAGGGGGTAACTCAGTGATGAGCTTGTATTCTGGCATAGAGATAATTCCTCTTCTTGGATAGATCATGTTTTTCTCTCCTCAGGCCTACAACATTAGCACTGTTCTAACTATTACAGCACATTACCTTTGTGACCATGCCTTTATCTCATTGAAAATTGAAACTAATCCTCTCTTGGTTCCCATTATGTCATGTAAGGGAGGTCCCATTGTGCTCTGGAATACAGCAATCCTAAAGACATTTCTTCTATAACTCCAGACCATGTTTCATAATAGTTCAGAAGACTGGTTAGGAATGTTGTTTAGTGTCTCTAACTATAATAGGACCAAATGGGAATGTCTCTCAAAAAATCTGAGAATAGGCATTTGTGGGGGAACCAAAAGCATAAAGCAAGTTTTTAACAAGAATATTGCTGAGACTAAAAGAGAAAGAAGAGCTAGTTTGAGAGGTTTACATAAAGACAAATCAAACATGGATGAAGAAGATTTTGTGCGAGCTATGAATATAATTCGACAGAGATACATAAACTTTTGTAAGGGCATCAAACATACATTGTATGTAGTGGACAGCCAAACAATTTTGTACACTATAAAAGGGAAGAAATCATTCTTATTTTGGGATATGACTAATATCACATATTCAAAGCATCTAATTTACTAATTTGTGCTATTGAGGAAGATGTGTGGTGTCCCACTTTAAATCCATCTATGCTGTCATTGAAGAATTATCTCAATTAGAACCCATCTCTAGATGTAAACATCTGAAATGGGAGGGTATTTTTTCTAAGGTAGACATTTTGTTGGTTATCAACTGAATGGCGGCATCGAAGGCTCCTTGGCATGATCATTTAGCTCCTTTCACGCTTGAGACCAAACCGGAGATATGGGATAACATCTTGAGCATTTTATTCAGTGGCATCATTCTCAGAGATATTCTCCCTCCTACGCAGAAACTTTTCATACATTATTCCCAGATACAAGAAAGATGCTAGAGGTTGCCTTCTAAACTACCGGCCAATCGCAATCCTTGATGGCTCTAGCAAGCTTTTTGCAGCCCTTTTACTTAAGGAACTGAATCTTTGGGTGGAGAAACTGAGATTGATTCTTAAATACAAAATAGGATTCTAAAAGAACCTTAATGGTACATTTTTAAGTCATCTCCATGCTTTTTCCCATCTGAAAATGAATGAAAATCTCTATATTGCAAGCAAGGACATGACCTGTGCATTTGAACGAGTCACCAGGGAGAGACTTTGGCTTAAGTTGAGGAACTGGGGGCTGCCTGAAGGGCAGTTGAGATTGGTTCTGCTTCTACATGAAAATTGAACTGTCAGACTCAACAAAGAAGGTTCCTTGTCCTTCCTATTGAGACATCTATTGGACTGTGGCAGGGCAGTATTCTCGCCCCAAGCTCGTTAACTTGTATATTACTGATTTACATTCCCTTTGAAAGACCCAGTTACATTGGGACCAATATTATTACATTGGATGGTGTTAGCGACAATGTACTTTTTTTTACCCCACTCCCATTGGTTTGCACAGGAAATTGAAAATGTTTTCCCAATATGCATAGCTCAGTCATTTAAAGACCAACGGATCAAAATTCAGGATTATTATCTTCAAAACAAAATGTGTTCTGAAAACTTGCCCTTGGTCTGTGGGTGGTACTAGGTTGAATATAGTGGATCCACTGACCTATTTGGGCTTTACAATTAGATAAGGTCAAACCCCTACATTCCAAATTTAAACACATTCACTGGTGCCAATGCACGTTTTCACTTCTCCCATTGTTCAGATTTTATCCTGTGAAAATATTTCCTGTATTGACTGACGGCCTTGATGTTGTGTTACAGAACTTGGGTGAGTTTCTTAATACTGTGGAAGGCACTCCATGGAAGAAAACACTAGGCATTGCATTATAAGCTGTGTTTTCCGACACAAATTGGGTTTCATATCCAAAAAACACTAGTGTTATGGAAAAAACGTTTCCTGTATTCAAAATACACTTGCCCCTGTCCAAGAACTCTTTGTTTGGTGATCTGGAGATTGTCATACAGGAAAAAGCGGTCCCTTGCATAGTGGTATTTACCAGGTACAAGGAATTTTTATTAAAGGAGATTGGCTCTAACATCGGGGAATTAACAGATAACTTTTCAAGTAAAGAAAAAGTTGTATTTGTGGGACTGGAGGATAACGATTGACCAAATGCAAATGTATTCTCTACATTCTTAATATGCTGCTTTTATGCATAGCGAAAAGCCATCCCAAGGTATCTTATGCTCTTTCCCTGACTTGTATATGAGATTTAAATTAAATCTTATTCCAACATTGGAATGTATTGGTCCCAGGAAGGGTCTGGATGTTAAAGAGGTAACTTGCAGATTGGGTACTAATTTAAACGCAATTGAAACCTTGAAACATCTGGTTATATTTTGTCCGCAATTACATAGACTCAAAGTCCTCCTTATTTATAGGTTTCATCAATCCTTCTTTTATGCATGCAGTTGAATGCCTAAAGGCGTCCTTTATGCATGGAGAGAATATCTCTCGGATTGTAGCCTTGATAAGATATTTAACGATGTTAAACAACATGTTGGATTTGGATTCTAGGGTGAAATCTTTAACTAGGTTTTAGGATCAAATTCATGAAATAGAATAATAATGGGCCTAATTACGAGTCTGGCGGTAACCGTGCCGGAAATTCCGCAGGTTACTGTCAGACTCGTATTACCATTCCGCCTCTGTGATTGCCGGAATCACCGGGGCATTACAACCCCAACGACCCGGTAATTCCGGAGGCAGAAATCGGCAAATCCCCATTCTAATGGCGTCCCATAGGACTCCATGAGTATGGCGACCATGGAAACACCGGCTCCGTCTATGACAGAGCCAGTGTTTCCATGTCCGCCTGCAGGCGGGTGGTGTTAAAACCGCCAGGTCAGACCTGGCGGGAGTGACACTTCCCACCTGCATGACTCTTAATCAGCCTGTCCGGAAAGAACGGTGGTAGCGGATTTACCACCACCGTTCTTTCCGGACCGGCAGGGTCGTAATGAGGCAAAATGTGTTTTTGCACAATAGGTTTGTCATGTTTTTGTGAGAGGTTTTAGGATTAATAACAATAATTAAATTGTATTTAAATGATGATATTGTATGCTGGAATGACACTTCCTTTTTGTATAATATGCTTGTTATGTTAATTGTTTAAGGTTTTATAATATAAAACCAATCACAATAAATATGTGTAAAAAAGAGCAATTTATAGTCTCCTTTGCTTAAAACATTATTTCTTAATCTTAAAGTACAATGGATTGTTCCAATTGCTTTACTTATGTAGAATATGTAGAATAAGTATAACAAGCTGTCACTAACAAGGTATCTTGCTAAAGTTGGTCCTTTTAAATATCAAATAGAAAAATGGCCCTGGTTTAACCCCAAACTGTTGAGTTGGAAACGGTTTTATAGGTAATCTGAAGCTAAATGGAGAAAATCAGTCCTTACCTCATATAAAAGACCTTTGCTGCTCTGTTTTATATATATATAATATAATGTCCTCTGCTTTTGTTTACCCCAAACACATTTATACGGTGAATTCCTCGCTCCCTCTTGTATGAGGGGGCAATTCATACCTTCAGCTGACATCTGTGAACAACTCAATGGACTCTTTAATGACGACATTAAGCTCAGTTAAGCAGATATTGCAAATGAGTCTGTTGAAGGCCCTCTTATGTCAGAGCCCTTATTTACATCAATGAAGACTTCACCTTCCTTTTCCTTCACTATTATAACAAATTAAGCCACTACTAAACTCTCTTTGGCCTAACTCGATAGATGCTACTACAGCCTAGTTTGCCAAGGATTATGTGGCTGGGCTAGCACTATGGAATTCACATTTCATTAATATTTTCCTTACTTCTGTGTTTGTCTCCATAAAGATAAATGAATTAAGGATTACTCCTGTGCTAAAAATGTGGACTTGGTCTGACTATCCTAAATACATAATGCCCTACTATGTCTACTATGGATCTCCAAGATTATGGAGAAATTGGTGGTTCAACTGGACCAATCAAAACTACTTAATACTTTCATTCCTTTTTATTTTTTTAACTCTTTATTTCTTATTTTCAACAATAGTCAACAAACAACAGTAGCATCATCAGAAGTCATCGAACTGCAAAATATACAATAGCGGGAAGTATTACAGCAGAGTTTTACACCAACACCCCGTACCCCACCATATCAAACTGTAAGATTAACCGAAAACCAAACCAAATGCACCAAACAAATAACAACAGACAAACAAGACTACACAAAACAATCACATAAAAAACACAAATCTACCCACCCCCATATGTATGGTACCTGAAAGTAAACCATTGCACTCCACTCCATAACTCAACCTAGCGTTATCCATAAAGGCCATTAAAACCCTCCCACACGTCATCATAATGGTCTGCCTTGTCCTGTTTACGAAACATTGTTTTTTCAAATCTTGATAAAGCTCTAACATCCAAAATCCACTCCTCCACTGTCGGCTTTTTCGTGTCTTCCAGACCTTCAACACCTGTTTAGCCACCACCAACAAAACTTTACGCACCCCACACAATGTCACCCAACTTACATTACGCCCACCACCATATGACAGAAATATAACTGCTAAGGGATTGCGTGGGTAGACAATGTGCCAGATCTGGTCGATCCTGTCAAGAACCTCCCTCCAAAAGCTTACCACCCTTTCACAATGCCACAACATATGTAACAGTGTACCCTGTTCTTTCCCACAACCCCAACACAAAGCATCATCAACTAAACCCAATTTGCACATACGTGCTGGAGGCCAATACATTCTGCCCAATATCCTTTGATGTATGTAGCGTTATTGCAAATCCACTTTGGCTGTCGTCGGCACTCTCCAAATCTTATCCCATTCTCTCGATGTGAGTTCCCGCCCCAACTCCTCAGTCCACGATAACCTCAACTTTTCCCACAAATCCAACCATTGCCCATCCAGTAGCATAAACTGCATAAATGTAGACACTCTTTGAAATCCCATCTCCAATATATCAAAATTCTATGGCTTTTTCAAAAATGGAGCATCCAACATTTCTCTCCATTCTAAGAGTAAAGCTACCAAAATATCATACCTCCTCAATTCCCTGTTCCTTAAACCAAATTTCTCAACTAAACCCCCAAAAGGTATACCCCAGCCTCATTCCACACATCGGATTCAGAGAGGAGTCAAAACTCCTCTCTGACTCCAACTCTTCCAAGACAGTACCTTATTATTAAACTGCAGAGCAGGATTATGCCAAAGTGAAGCCTCCTCATAAAGATATAGTCCCTGACCAGTACCCACAATCCACGACGACAACACTTCTTTGGTAGCCAATACCGATTTCAAATACTGTACCTTCTTAGGTAACTTTCCAAAAGAAAATAAACATTTAATATCGTAAGGCAAAAACCGCTACATCTCAATTTGTACCCAAATCCCCCATTTTTAACATTCCTGACCATAATGTACCGGGGAATCTTGGCTCTCTTCCCAAATCCCCACATAAAATCCTGAAACAATCTATCTATACGTGCAAATGCTCCCTTTGTAAAATGTAAAGTTAGAGATTGAACAACATACAGAACCTTCGGCAGAAAAATCATTTTAATAGCATTGATTTTGCCCCAAAGAGTCAAATTAACACGTCCCCATCTCATAATATTCCGCCTAAGAACCTCAATGATTTTATCTACATTAAAACTTACTAACTTTCCAAAATCCTGAGTAATATGAATACCCAAATATTTCACACTAGAATATTCCCATTGACAGTCCCACCCCAGAAGCTTTTCACAACCAGGCGAAGCCCTCACCGGAAATATCACTGTTTTATCCCAATTGATCTGATATCCTGATAGCTTACTCACCTCCTCAAAGACCTCCCGTAACACTTGACCCCCCAACAACAGGGTCATTCAAAATGATCACCACATCATCCGCATAAGCCAGAGCCTTTACCTCCCCATCTCCCGCCGCAAACCCTCTGATACATCTCATCTGACGCATATACGCCAACAAGGGCTCTAACACCAAATTAAATAACAGCGGCGACAAGGGGCAACCTTGGCGAGTGCCTCTAAACAATGAAAATGACGCAGAAAACCCCCCATTCACCCACACCTTTGCCGATATGCCATTCTGAAGAACATGAACAGCCTTAATAAAGAAAGGAACAAAACCCAACTTTGACAGTGTATAATTCAGAAAGCCCCAATTCACCTTATCAAAGGCCTTCTCGGCGTCTAAAAAAATCAACAAAATATCCTTTATCTCTGAGTGCGGCAAGCTCAAAATAGTGTTTGAATATTATCATATCCATACCTTCGCTCCATGAATCCCGTCTGAGAGCGCTCCACTAAATCACCCATGAAACTGAAACAGTAGCATTTGCGGTCTGGCATGATATTTTTTCTCAGGCAGCATGGGGGCACTTTCTTGTTTCTTATACTTTCTGACCTGTCCTTCGGCTGTGACACTGAGGAACATGAGCTAATTTTGCTAAGGCTATCGCAAAATATAGGTGTCAATGGTTCTACACTGGTTTAAGTTGTGCTTTACAGATGGGGCCAATTTGTATCCTCCTTTCTTGCAGTCAGGTGTGAGGGGTCCATCTATTTGCTTTAACTTCTTAATCTCTAGGATTATCTGGGTTTGCACTATTTCTCTTATACTGATAAAACCTAGATTGTAGTGAAGGTTTATATCCCTCAAAGTAGGTTGCTCAATTATCAGACAGATAGGATAATATCCATTTCTTGATGTGGGAAAGTAGATTAAAAGGTATATTCAACAAAAACCAACCAAAGTTATTTTGTTTGGTCCTTGCCATTTGTGGAATAATATTATCACTTTTCCTCAATGGCCAATTTTCAGGGCTACTCCGGCAAAATCAGAAAACTCGGGATCTTGTGGGAAGGTAACAAGAACTTTAATGCTGAAAATGGGGGAATGGTTAATGCCTTATACTTCACATTGCGTCAATTGAAGAGGGCTCGCAGATCACCACTGAATAGTTGTTGGTGCCCTTGTAAATTCCAGCCTTGACTACGCCAATGCCATCTATGTGGGCATACGTCTGGTTCTGGTGCCCATCTTCATATGGTTCAGAATGCCACAGCCCATTTTATCATAATACGTGGGGGCCTATCCCTACTGGCCTAGGAACTGAGATACATAAAACAAAGGCTAACAAGAGGGGTGTTCCTAGGGTAATGATTTGATTTTTGCTTACATATATTTGTCACAATGTCAATTAATGATGAAAAAAAGCAGATGCGAAACATGAAGCAAATAAGATGTCTACTAGATTTATTTTTCTTTGTTTTATTTTTATTTGATACTTGTTTTTTTACAAACCTTTCATCATATAACATCAAGCCTTTTCCTATGAAACGGATAAACTGAATAGAACGAGTGAAGTGGATGAAATTAGTAAAGTGGATGAAAGGTATAAACTGGATGAAAGCAGTGAAGTGGATGAAATTAAGGAAATGGATGAAATCCATGAAATGGAAGAGAGGAACGAGGTTGACCGGAGGAATAAAGTGGACGAGAGGATGGAAAGGATTAGTACATGATACGGATGGTGTGCACGGAATTAATAGAGTGCATGGAACGGATAGATGGCATGGAATGACCGAGTGCATGGAACGAACAAAACAAATCGAATAGATGAATCAAGTGCATGACATGGATGGAGTGCATGGGATGGATGGAGTGCATAGGACGGATGGAGTGCACGGGACGGATGGAGTGCATGGGATGGATGGAGTGCATGGGACGGATGGAGTGCGTGGGATGGATGGAGTGCATGAGACAGATGGAGTGCATGGGACGGAGGGAGTGCATGGGACGGAGGGAGTGCATGGGACCGATGGAATGCATGTGCCGGATGACGTGGGTAGAATGGGTGAAGTGGGTGGATAGGAAAAAGAGTGTGTAACGGATGAAGAGTGTGGAGCGGATGAAGGGTGTGGAGCGGATGAAGGGTGTGGAGCGGATGAAGGGTGTGGAGCGGATGAAGGGTGTGGAGCGGATGAAGAGTGTGGAGCGGGTGAAGAGTGTGGAGCAGATGAAGGGTGTGGAGCAGATGAAGGGTGTGGAGCAGATGAAGGGTGTGGAGCAGATGAAGGGTGTGGAGCAGATGAAGGGTGTGGAGCAGATGAAGGGTGTGGAGCGGATGAAGGGTGTGGAGCGGATGAAGGGTGTGGAGTGGATGGAGAGTGTGGAGCGGGATGGAGAGTGTGGAGCGGGTTGGAGAGTGTGGAGCGGATGGAGAGGGCGGAGCAGACGACTTGTGTGTAACCGACAGAATGCATGGATCGGATGAAGTGTATGGATCAGAAGGAATGCATGGAGCTGATTGAACAAATGGAGTGCATAGATCTGAGGGAGCACACGCGACGGATGGAATTATTGGAACACTTAGGGGCCATAGAATGGACAATGTACAAGAATGGTAAGAGTACATGGAACGGTTGAGTACATGGAACCGGTTGGAGTGCATGGAATGGCTGAAGTGCATGCAACAGTTGGCGTGCATGAAACAGTCGGAGTGCCTGGAGCGGTTGGAGTGCATGGAATGGCTGAAGTGCATGTAACAGTCGGAGTGCATGTAACAGTCGGAGTGCATGTAACAGTCGGAGTGCATGTAACAGTCAGAGTGCATAAAACAGTCAGAGTGCTTAAAACAATCGGAGTGCATGAAACGGTTAGAGTCCGTGGAACAGTTGGAGTCCGTGGAACAGTTGGAGTCCGTGGAACAGTTGGAGTCCGTGGAACAGTTGGAGTCCGTGGAACAGTTGGAGTCCGTGGAACAGTTGGAGTCCGTGGAACGGTTGGAGTGCATGGAACAGCTGAAGCGCATGGAATGGTGGGAGTGCATGGAACGGTTGGAGTGCATGAAACAGTCGGAGTGCATGTAACAGTCGGAGTGCATGAAACGGTTGAAGTGCATGGAACATGAAGGCGCTCGATCTCCAGCACCCACTGAATACCATCATATCACATCACCACGCTCACTCTCTGCATGAAACGGTTGGAGTGCATGAAACGGTTGGAGTGCATGGAATGGTTGGAGTACATGGAAAGGTTGAAGTGCATGAAACAGTTGGAGTGCGTGGAATGGTTGGAGTGCGTGGAATGGTTGGAGTGCGTGGAATGGTTGGAGTGCGTGGAATGGTTGGAGTGCGTGGGACGGCTGGAGTGTGTGGGACGGCTGGAGTGCATGGGACGGCTTCAGTGCGTGGGACGGTTGGAGTGCGTGGAATGATTGGAGTGCATGAAACGATTGGAGTGCATGAAGCGGTTGGAGTGCATGGAACATGAAGGCGCTCGATCTCAAGCACCTACTGAATACCATCATATCACATCACCACGCTTACTCTCTTCTATACACCACCACTCAACTAGAACACAGAGATACTATGACACATTCGGTATAGCTGTTGTCATACCAACACCTGCCACATACTCCCCATCATCCTAACTAAACACAGCTGGCTTCACACCCACCAGCCTAGGCGTTCTCCTCAGGCCTAGCACAGCCAGAATCAGTCTGGTATCACCCTGACAGAATGAACACATATCCCTGATCTCTCAACCACCACACCTACTGCTAAGAAGCAGCTATCACATGAGTGCCACACCTGCTGCACACATATCCGGTGCACACATGCACCCTTTGACTCTCTCTCTCTCTCTCTCTACTGACTTGAGCTTGAAAGGTTACCATATTTTTTTTGTACCAGTCTGGCCTGGGCTATCAAGGTTTCAGTTTGCTCTTCAAGGCTTGTTGGCAAGGAACATCCAACTTACGGTTGTTAAGACGAGCCCCCATATAAGTTACCCTTTGGGTTCGTACCATGGGTTCCTGTTTAACATACCATTTTAGCAAGGAGCTTGATCTGGGTCCTAAAGGGCCCAATATCATGGTGGCAGTATGCATAGTACTATATTGTTTAGATTTAAAAATGGATAAGAAAACACTTTAAAATGATTACAAAGCACTTCAAATTAAATAAACATCATTGAGTCCATGAGAGTAGGAAAAAGGAAAAAATAAAACATTGCGGTGATCATTTCCATTAAGAAAAAAATAAACATTTCCGGTGAAGATACATTCAGAACATTTCTCTAGTAATTTCCATACATATTCTATTTTAGTAACCCTGGAAACTAAGAAAGCAGAGAAAGGTCCTCTACATAGTGGAAAAAGAGTAAATTGCTTTAAGCATCACATGCCCTTGTAAACCCAAATTGCAGAAAAAATGCTGCTAGTTTAAGGAGTGCTCAATAGATGCACTTTTTAATGGAGAGTCATAGATGCACTTTTGTATCGAGGGTCGACGCCTGCCTTTAGCTTATTGGCTATTATGGCTGTGTGGAGGAGGGTGTATGGACGTTTCGGTGAGGAGATAGATCATGCCCCCTTCGTCAGGACCAGGGCATCACTGGTAGACCCTGTCCACAAAGATACAAACATTATTAAAATCAGAGTGGTTAGGGAAAACCCTTAGTTTTCTGTCAGGCAGTGCTTTTTTCTCTTAGAATGCATTTATAATGATACAAAGGGCGTACATTTGAACGTGAGAATAAGTATTCACCATTCTTTTTGAAGTAAAGGGGACCTCACCTGGAACTGGAAAGACAGGCTGTAGATTCAGGTGTGCTGATAGGCTGATAGGCTTGGTTATTTGCAAAGCCCAAATGAGTCTATTCCAGTTCCCAAACATGGGGTTTCTACAATTAAACTGAAGCGTTGGGACACATTTATTCGTATGCTCGGGAGACTGTGTTCCCATGTAATGTGTGTCCGTCAACAACAAGTAAAGAACAAGTGAGCCATTACACGAGTGACGCGATAAACAAAGTATGCCCAGACTGCAGAGGTTTGAGCCAGTTTCCACTCTTCAACAAGAGTTGCATTGACTTCCTGTAAACAAGTGGAACATGTTCAAGGTATGCTGCCTTTTATTAAATGCCTTAAACTAGAATTGGATTACTTCTCCAACAAAATTCCCCTTAGGTTCATGTGCACTTAATCATCTGCTACCCACCATGGTCTGTCTGTTCCTGTATTCAAGTGCTCAACCAGGGGAGGATGTGGTTTTCTCAGTGGAGGAACCCATCTTTAGAATTCTCTCCTGGTTAAGCTCTGATTATCATCTCGTTTGTGTGCTTTTATGGATGACACTAAGACCTATCTTTTTATATAAGCCTGCAATATTTACATTCCCAGGTTAAATTTACACGTCCAGAGGCAATTATGGTTGCTCAGCAGATGAGTCATCAGCGTGGTGTAAAATATCAGAAAAAAGACAATCAATTATCCATCCATAGCACAAAGCCTTCCCTCTCATACAGCGAAGAAGAGGTGGGTCATGAGGTTCAAGCACAGAGCCAGAGTCTGGGCATGTAACCAGAGAGCTGTCCACCCAAGAGGAGTGGCTTGCCAGTCCCAAGCCCCAAATCAGAACTATAAGCTGTCCTCTGGGACTGGCCCACCATCCAATCGCTGCACCCAAGGCCAGAACAGAGAGACCAGAGTTTCCTTAACATAGAGAGAAACTGGAAGGCAGGGCCAGTATGCTTTAGGCAGAGGGAGAACCACCCATGGGGAGGGACAAGTCAATCAAAGGTCCCATGTCCAGGCTGTAAGCCACCCTAGTAGGTAGAGCCCAACAGCCAAACCCCATCTCAGCTAACACACCTGAATCCCCTTTTGTCAGAGAGAGCCTGGAAAGTGGGAACACAGCGCATTTAAAGCATACCACCTCTGTCAATGTGGGAGTTTGGTGCAGGAGCTGGAAGATGGAGGAGAGGTCCTCGAAGCTGCCCCTCCTAGAGCCTGGGAGTGGGAGAAGAGACTAAGGTGACCACACTGAGAACCCAATATAACTTGAGCTACTAGTAAGGAGTGGTAAAGCTTTGGTAAAAGAAGGCACCACTAGTAAGAGGATGAAAGGTGGTAGTCATGGGATACTGACAACAGTTAACAAAGGGGGAAAAGATGAGAGTGCAGTGCCAGTAGTACACCAAGGGGAGAGGAAGGTGGTGATTGTAAGACATTGACAAAAGGGATGAAGAGGGGTTGACAGTGGGAACTGTGCCCAAACCTTTTGCTCCTACCAAGACACAGGCTATTCTTTAGGCTGAAACAATATGTCATGTCACTGCTGCTGTTCACCAATTGTTCTAAGTGTCTGAAAGTAGCCGACATGAGTTGACGATTTAAGGCCTAATTAAAAGGGATGTTAACAAAAGCTAAATTTAAAGTGGAGACGACTGCAATAACATTGACTGCAACCTGACAACATATTTAAGTGCGAGATATCTTCACTGCAGTGGCAGAGCTGTAGGGGGCTGAGGATATGGTTGCCACTTCCTGGCCACTTTTCAGTGCCAGTGTGATCCCTTGGCTCCTGTGGGCTTGACACCTGCCCCATACATCGATACAACCTCAATCAAAATAAGTACAAGCATTTGTGGAGTTCCAAGCTCCGTGCCCCAGGTTACTCAGCAACCAACCAAGTTGATCATGCAGCATCCAGAGCCCCACGTGTACTGTAGTTCTTCCATGGCATGGTGGAACCGTTTGAACTAATTCCTGCCCAGCGCCAGGGAGCCTGTGGCTTTCCTGCCCTACTTGAAGTTAAGACCGAGCACTAGTCACCAGTGTGTGTGTTATTGGGGTTTGTGTGTGCACAAACGTTTTGAGGGAGTCTGAGTGTGTATGTTAGTGTCAGTGTGTGTGTAGGACTGAGCATACATGGGTGTGTGTGAACATGAATGCAGAGCATATGTGTTTGTATGGCGGCGGGAGGGGGGATAATAGTAATGTCTGCAATATCATCAATGGTACATTATTTTCGGCTCTATAACATAAAAGCGACAAAATATAAATACATATAACAACAGTGCAATTTATATATATTCAGTACACAAATACGGTTTAGGTCGAAATTACCTAAAAAAAATAAATGGTCGTATTGACCAAAAGTTCTAAAAATGCTACCTCCAAAGGTTTGAACTTTTAGTGGTAGCATTGAAAAAAAAACAGGGGCTGCTGGGGTGTCCCCTGCCTCGCCCCGCTCACTATACTTCATGGTATAGTGAGGGGGGGTTGCGTGGGACACCCCTGCAGCCTTCCATTTAAAAAAACAAAAAAAAACAAAACAGGGGCTGCGGGGGTGTCCCCCGCATCGCCTCACTCACTATACTTTATGGTATAGTGAGCAGGGGTCGCGGGGGACACCCCCCGCAGCCTTCCATTACAAAAAAAAAAGAAAAGAAAAGGACCCTGCAGCGCCGGTTCCTGATCACGGGAGTGAAAAGGAACCGGTGCTGCAGGGAACCCAGCGTGAAGATGAAGGTAAGTAGGGTTTGTTTATGTTGGGGGGTGTAGGTGGGGGTGTGCTGAGGGTGTGGGTGGGGGGGTGTTATGGGTGTGTTGTGTGTGTTTGAGAATGTATGTGTGTACGCATTAGAAAGTTGCAAACTTTTGGTAGTTTGCACCTTTCTCATGCGAAGATTTGCCCACGGTAATTTCAGTTGCGGGCAAATCACTCGAATTTCACAAATACATCTTAGATTAAAAACCCAACATGTGGTCCTTAGTCAGGGTTCATTTCTGCCTTGGAAAACAATCAGATTATTTAAACCCTGGACTATTTCAGAAGCTCATTTGTACGATCAAAACTATTTTCACTGACTGTAGTATTTCTTTTATTCCATGTCCTTGTGAGGCCATATCAATGTGCTTTGTATGTGTACACCATTTTTCTGCAGAAATCACATTTCTAACAATGTGGTTCAACAAACAATTTCTCAAATTATATTTACGAATCTGTAAATATTCAGGCCAAAGGAACAAAAAGTGATGGAGAATTGTCTTTTATATTTTGACACAATGGACAATAACTTGAGCTTGTACTGAACCACCGATTTGTTACAGGTGCCAGTGGTAGTATATTGAGCCTCATTTTCATGTACAGCAAGTCGGTATACGTTTTTTAATATAGATTGGGCAACTTTCAGTTTGAAAAGCAGACTTTTGCGCCAAACATGACCAACCATATGTCAGCGAGAGACATTTGCTTTCATTTAGATTTCTGTGTTCCAGAGCTCAGCACCATATGTCGCTGCTGCCACTGCTTTGGGCTTTATATACTTCAATGGTTGGCTTGATAGAGTAATAATGGAAAGATCTTGCAAATTTGAAAATAGCATTGCTACTTTTCCTCTGCACCATACTGGCTTTATCGATGGGCAGGTCCCACTTCTCGTTCCTAATCAGCCTGACCCTCAGGTAACCGAATAACACTACTGATTAAGTCTCCAATTTCTATGCTCAAATTAGTGTGTGTTCTCATCTTATGTCCACACAGAATTTGAAGAACTGGTCTGTTATTGTGGCTATGTCACTTGGTGCGTGTGAAATAAGGACTGAATCACCTGGAAACATCAAGATATTTATCTCCCCCCGCCACCCTATTTAGGTGAGTCTGCATAGTCTAAATAATCAATAACATTGTCAAAGTAGTTGGACACCCTTCTCTACAGGGAAAGCACCTTTACATTCCCCACCAGTTCCCCGGCTAACAGTGTTATTAGTATACAGTTGCATTGTGGCTTTCAAAAGCGGTATTGGAACGTTTTTTCTATTCATGGCGTTCCAAAGCTCTGCTCTAGGGATGCTGTGGAACGCTGTCTTGAGGTCAATGAATAACTTGCAAAGCAATACCTTCCCGAAAGAGTTTTATTTTTCCATCGGGAGGGTTAACCTCAGCACTTGGTCGACTGTAGAGATTCCCTTTTTGAAGCAAGCCTGCAAATGGATTTTACAACTGACCTCTAACATCCAAGTCTCCAATTTGTTTAAGAGACATTTACAATACAATTTTCCCATTGAGTCAAGGAGGGAAATTGGGAGGTAATTTTCCAGGGTTGTTGCGCCCTCCCTTCTTGTAGATGGGAACAAACTCCAATCTGTTTCAGGATGGTGGAACCTTTGCAAATGTTGCAACTGCATTAAATACCAGTTGTAAATAAGTGACCTAGACCTGTCTTTTCTTTCTACATTCGCTTTCATACAAGCTACATTGGCGTTTCTTTATCAATTGTGACATGGAGACCGATTTGCATGGTTTCAAAAAATGTGCTCCAAGGATCGTCACAATGTTATTATTTAACTCCCAAATTCTATAGATAGTCCCTCTTTCCTGGCAATAATCATCTTTCAGGTACAGAAGGATATAATGGCATATTAAAGTGATGGTCTTATTCAAATCTAAATAATCCCACCTCAATATGTTCCTCTTGTTTGACCATAGGAGTTGTTGGTTTATGGGTTGATGAACATAAACTCCCTGGGAAATTTTTAATGGTATTATGATTGAAATAAGGAAGTGATCACTTTCACATCTACTGTGGACTTCCATCTTCTGCACTCTCTTCCACTGTGGAAAGTCTACTAATATGTAATCGATGTGACTCCTTCTAGTTCCCTTCTGGTAGTCAGGGGCTGGTGGAATATCACTGATTATGTGGCCATTACAAGCTCTAACCCGCAGTCTATACAGAATGTGTGCCATATCAAGAGCACACTTATATTTTCGTTCCTCTTTTGTGTGTTCGAATGTAGGTATGTCCTAGATCTGCACATCTTCTTCTAGGGCATCTGTCATTTCATTTAGTGGTTCCTATTGCAAAATTAAATCACCTACAACTAGAATGCATTTATTTTATTTTATATAGTGCCTTATGCCCATTGGCAAACAGGTGATAGGCCTATTTATTTTACCACTTGTCCATTGGTCCAGCAGTGCCTCAAGGGTAAAAACTGTTTCAAGGGACTTACTACCATATGGGGGGAGGGAGGGCGTTATATACCTCCATAAAAATGATGCAATTATTAGATTGTGGCCACAGGCAGGTGATTTACAGAGACCATCCATACTGGCATAGAAAGGTATTGCCACAGCCTCATGTATGTAACTTACAGTGACAAAACAGAACTGGCACAGATTGTGGCCACAGCCTCATGCAAGTGATTTACAGTGAGCATTGGGGCTCAGATTGTGACCACAGCCTCATGCACGTGATTTACATTGACCATTAATGGCACATCTCATGGCTCTAGTCTCACCCAAGTGATTCACAACCTCCATCCATTACTGGCATGCTCGTATGTCCTGCTCGTAACATGGCATTTACCCGATTTCTCTTGTTTTACCCCAGATTGCCAATTGTAAATTGTATGGCATTTCACCCCATTTATTCACCAAACATTAGCTGTAAAATGTACATTTTCAACAAATTATCCCTCCCACCCTCCCCCACCCCCGTCTGCACAAATAGCTGCCGCAGATACTACCAAAAGAGAACATATTTAAACATATTTTCCTTTCATGTGGTCTGTACGATTTACATATCACCATGGCCGACGTTAATTACCTTTATTGCAACAGCCTCTGCATTTGTGTACATTCATAGCAAGAAAACAACAATCAAAACGCCATTGTACGCTGGTGCTAGGATTTCACAGAAGCTTCTTTTTTCTGAATGCGAAACTGATAAACGACCAGAAGTTGCCATTCTAGGTTTTTGGCCCTCCGCTGCTATTAAGGTAATGCAAGAGTGTATTTCTTGTCTGCATGTAATGGTTTATCTAACTACAAAAATGTTCTCAGTCTGCGAAACGGCATTCGTCCTTTACATCTCATCTGCTGTACTGCTGAGGTGCAGGACTAGGAGCAACGAGGGAAGAAAACTGCAAGCTATGTAACTGGTACTCCATCTTACAGCTGTTCTGGGAATATAAAATGTTGAAATAAAATGGGCTTCCTGCTCAGTTCCAGCTCCGTACCTCTGTAATGCCGCTGCTATCTGATATTTATGCTGTCCATTATCACGTCGATATGACACCCAGCATCATTACACAGTGGCGCTTATTTCCACATTGCAATGGATCATTTCCTGTGTGGTGAAGGAAACTAATTCATATTTAAAGATTAGTACTGAAATAAGATGCTGATCCAGATAACCGCACAGGTTCTTTACAAACCAGATCAATAAAATTATATTTCTGTAATGAATAACTGAGGCAACATTTTAAATGCCAACTCAAGATGTATCGTGCCACGTACATTAAGTTATATCTGTATATGTATCAAATGAGTGTTTTGCATTAAACAGTTAATAATGATGGCTTTGTCATGCATGTAAATACACCATGTTGTGACGTTCATTTGAAATACTGCTTCTTTAATGTTTTCTCGAGTATGCCAGGTTTACAAACATGAGAATGGCCTCGAAACAGGAAACGAATAGCTACGTTTCCGAAAGAACACTTGTGATAAAGAGAAATCGATGCATTTTCTACAATAATAGGTCACGGAATTGCACTAAATTCTAATTCTAAGTCCAGCCATGTCGTAAACAACACCTCAGTTTGGAATCGAAAGTTGCAGTTTGTTTTCACTGAACTTGGTAACGGGGTTAACAGCCAAGAAAAGGCAACAATATCACTTTAAAAAGGATGTGTACAGAAAAAGGTGCAAAACGGTGGCTTAATAGTCACTAAGGTCCCAAAACAGAACAAGGGTGTCTGGGCCACTCAAAGGTATCTTAATCTATTCGTGGGTGGTTTGACAGTGTCAAACCAGGCTTCCAGGCTCTGTCCTTTTAGGTCAAACTGGGTTCGAGTGCACACTGAGTCAAGTTGGGTTTGGAGGGGAGCTCGATGCAAGGATTGAACAGTGCAGTTCGATGGATCCACCAGGATTGGTCTGATGGTCATGTTGGTTCAAGACACTGGGTACCAGTGGGTTGAGTCACTCAGTGTGTGACACATGCTTTCTGTAGTTCAATTTAAGGTGCTAGTCATGTCGATGTGAACGTCCTGGTGGGTCGACGTGTTGCTCGAAGATGCAGAAGTTTGAAGGCTCCCGCACTGGTGAGCTGCTGTTTGACCCAAAATGGTGATGAGCATTGATGGTGCAATATGGTGGAAAACCAGTTTGAAGGATGCAAGCAGCAGTTTGAAGTTTGAAGTGAGTGCCAAAGGCAGCAACAAAGTGTGTAGGCTTAAACAATGGTCAAATCAGTTTGAGGAAACTTCAAAGTAGCAGAAACAGCATCCCAATCTGATTTGGGCTTGTCAGGATGCTGTTAGTCCCACTCCAAAGGCTCTAGGACAACGTGCACCTGTGTTACTCTTCACTACCAGTGCAACACCCAACCCGTCCAATAAATTCTTCTGGTCTGGTATGTCCAACATTAATCATGGTAGGAGTGGAAGACCCCTTCACTATAAAGGCAAAATGGCACAGGGGATTGGCAACTGCAAATCTGCTCCACTCCCTGTCACTGTCACAAGTGACCTCTCTCTTCTTGCATCATACCCAGTGTGCCTTTATCTGCATGAAGCGGAGGGGACAGGAAGGAGTGAAACCCCCACAAAAAAGCAAGATGGCGAAATCATTCTCTGTTCGCCGTGGGTACTCTAGTCCCACCCCCTTCTCAAGCCTGCAGATTCAAAGACCCTTTGGTATGCAACACTCTAGTGTGAGGCAGGAATTTGTTATGTGCAGTCCGCTTTAAGAATGGTTCCCAGGAGATCTCCTGGTGAGAGCTACTGGGCTTGAGGAAAGATGTTACATATCCACCAAGAGAATCCCAGGAGAACAGCATCCTGTCTTTTAGGACAGGAAGGCTAGCCATGAATCCACATATCCTTTCCATAGCTGACCTGAGCTTACAGGATTGACATTTGTATGATACTAATTGTATGCACTCTCCGTTACCATTCCAAAACCAGGTATTGCTTATTCTTAGAATTGACCCTGCCATCAGGTTAATAGGACCATAATTATATTTTCGATGAGTGGTATGGTATTTCAGCAGCTATCAAGAATGTACATGTGACCTTGGAACCTTTCCTGTGCCACTGAAAGCAGGCAATGCAGATGTTCTTACGGTTTATTACACAGCAAATGCAAGCCAGGGAACTCCTTCCCTGCAATGAATGTGGCACACAATGAAACACTTTGTATTGTTTAGTATACTACAGATTCTTTTTGAGTAGGCCTCCAATCCATCTCACACCAATCTTCACAAACACCCCATGTCACAATGGACTAGGAACCAGGCCGGTGTGAATCAATAAGATATTTATTAATGTATTATTTAATGTCAAAGGAAAATCAACCAATTACAACAGCCACCAATGTTGTGGCAACACAAAATGCCATAATATCTACAGAACAACCAGGTTAAGATATACAGGGTAATTCATAGAATTCAGCGCACAAGTAGCGCACGCGGCTGGCGCACAGCGTGCGCGTGCGATAGTCTGCGCCAGCCGCGTGCGCCAAAACCGAATCCGGCGCACAGCGTATTCATGGATTTTAGCTTCCCCAGGCAGCCGTGGCGCACAGTGGCGCAGCGACTCGCTGCAGCGCCAGTTACGCCCCCAGGAACGCCCCTTGCGCTGGGAAATCACATCAAAATCCCAAACCAGCGCAAGGGGCTGCGCTAACCCTGGACCATCACGGCAAGCGGCCCATGCGATTTTCAAGGGTGTGCGGGAAGTTTCACACGGCAAATCCCAGGCTACGTCCATTTCAGGGGTGCGCGGGAAGTTTCACACGTGAAAAGCTAGGCTACGGGAATTGCAGGGGTGCGCGGGAAGTCCCACACGCGAAAAAGCCAGGGTACGTCCATTACAGGGGTGCGCGGGAAGTTTCACACGCGAAAAGCTAGGCTACGGGAATTCCAGGGGTGCGCGGGAAGTCCCACACGCGAAAAGCCAGGTCATGTCCATTACAGGGGTGCGCGGGGAAGTTTCACACGCGAAATCCCAGGCTACTTCCATTTCAGGGGTGCGCGGGAACGTTTCACACGCGAAATCCCATGCTACGTCCATTTCAGGGGGGGCGTGGATAGTTCAACACGCTACTCCGATCGTTGGGTCTTCACAGGTCTCCCCTGTACAGCCTCCACGTCCCCTGCATGCAGT
Source organism: Ambystoma mexicanum (assembly GCF_040938575.1). NCBI lineage: Eukaryota > Metazoa > Chordata > Amphibia > Caudata > Ambystomatidae > Ambystoma > Ambystoma mexicanum. The sequence goes on along the minus strand of NC_090923.1, from coordinate 408,501,970 downwards.
CCACACCACAGGGGATTACCCTGCACACCTGCTCATGACTCCCACCCCCCAGCAGTCAGGGGCACCTTCCAGCAGGCCCCCACTTATGTCCCACTCATGCCTCCCACCACCCCCACCCCCCAGCACTGTGGGGCACCTTCCAGCAGGCCCCCACTTATGTCCCACTCATGCCTCCCACCACCCCCACCCCCCAGCACTGTGGGGCACCTGCCAGCAGGCCCCCACTTATGTCCCACTCATGCCTCCCACCACCCCCACCCCCCAGCACTGTGGGGCACCTGCCAGCAGGCCCCCACCCATGTCTACCACCACCCCCACCCCCCAGCAGTCAGGGGCACCTGCCAGAAGTCCCCCACCCATGTCTACCACCCCCCCCACCCCCCAGCAGTCAGGGGCACCTGCAAGAAGTCCCCCACCCATGTCTACCACCACCCCCACCCCCCAGCAGTCAGGGGCACCTGCCAGAAGGCCCCCACCCATGTCTACCACCACCCCCACCCCCCAGCAGTCAGGGGCACCTGCCAGAAGGCCCCCACCCATGTCTACCACCACCCCCACCCCCCCAGCAGTCAGGGGCACCTGCCAGAAGGCCCCCACCCATGTCTACCACCACCCCACCCCCCCAGCAGTCAGGGGCACCTGCAAGAAGGCCCCCACCCATGTCTACCACCACCCCCACCCCCCAGCAGTCAGGGGCACCTTCCAGCAGGCCCCCACCCATGTCTACCACCACCCCCACCCCCCCAGCAGTCAGGGGCACCTTCCAGCAGGCCCACACCCATGTCTACCACCACCCCCACCCCCCAGCAGTCAGGGGCACCTGCAAGAAGTCCCCCACCCATGTCTACCACCACCCCCACCCCCCAGCAGTCAGGGGCACCTGCCAGAAGTCCCCCACCCATGTCTACCACCACCCCCACCCCCCAGCAGTCAGGGGCACCTGCCAGAAGGCCCCCACCCATGTCTACCACCACTCCCACCCCCCAGCAGTCAGGGGCACCTGCCAGAAGGCCCCCACCCATGTCTACCACCACCCCCACCCCCCAGCAGTCAGGGGCACCTGCCAGAAGGCCCCCACCCATGTCTACCACCACCCCCACCCCCCCAGCAGTCAGGGGCACCTGCAAGAAGGCCCCCACCCATGTCTACCACCACCCCCACCCCCCAGCAGTCGGGGGCACCTTCCAGCAGGCCCACACCCATGTCTACCACCACCCCCACCCCCCCAGCAGTCAGGGGCACCTTCCAGCAGGCCCACACCCATGTCTACCACCACCCCCACCCCCCAGCAGTCAGGGGCACCTGAAAGAAGTCCCCACCCATGTCTACCACCACCCCCACCCCCCAGCAGTCAGGGGCACCTGCCAGAAGGCCCCCACCCATGTCTACCACCACCCCCACCCCCCAGCAGTCAGGGGCACCTGCAAGAAGTCCCCCACCCATGTCTACCACCACCCCCACCCCCCAGCAGTCAGGGGCACCTGCCAGAAGTCCCCCACCCATGTCTACCACCACCCCCACCCCCCAGCAGTCAGGGGCACCTGCCAGAAGTCCCCCACCCATGTCTACCACCACCCCCACCCCCAGCAGTCAGGGGCACCTGCAAGAAGTCCCCCACCCATGTCTACCACCACCCCCACCCCCCAGCAGTCAGGGGCACCTGCCAGAAGGCCCCCACCCATGTCTACCACCACCCCCACCCCCCAGCAGACAGGGGCACCTGCCAGAAGGCCCCCACCCATGTCTACCACCACCCCCACCCCCCAGCAGTCAGGGGCACCTGCCAGAAGGCCCCCACCCATGTCTACCACCACCCCCACCCCCCCAGCAGTCAGGGGCACCTGCAAGAAGGCCCCCACCCATGTCTACCACCACCCCACCCCCCAGCAGTCAGGGGCACCTTCCAGCAGGCCCCCACCCATGTCTACCACCACCCCCACCCCCCCAGCAGTCAGGGGCACCTTCCAGCAGGCCCACACCCATGTCTACCACCACCCCCACCCCCCAGCAGTCAGGGGCACCTGCAAGAAGTCCCCCACCCATGTCTACCACCACCCCCACCCCCCAGCAGTCAGGGGCACCTGCCAGAAGTCCCCCACCCATGTCTACCACCACCCCCACCCCCCAGCAGTCAGGGGCACCTGCAAGAAGTCCCCCACCCATGTTTACCACCACCCCCCAGCAGTCAGGGGCACCTGCCAGAAGGCCCCCACCCATGTCTACCACCACCCCCACCCCCCAGCAGTCAGGGGCACCTGCCAGAAGGCCCCCACCCATGTCTACCACCACCCCCACCCCCCCAGCAGTCAGGGGCACCCGCAAGAAGGCCCCCACCCATGTCTACCACCACCCCCACCCCCCAGCAGTCAGGGGCACCTTCCAGCAGGCCCCCACCCATGTCTACCACCACCCCCACCCCCCCAGCAGTCAGGGGCACCTGCAAGAAGGCCCCCACCCATGTCTACCACCACCCCCACCCCCCCCAGCAGTCAGGGGCACCTTCCAGCAGGCCCCCACCCATGTCTACCACCACCCCCACCCCCCCAGCAGTCAGGGGCACCTGCCAGCAGGCCCCCACTAATGTCCCACTCATGCCTCCCACCACCCCCACCCCCCAGCACTGTGGGGCACCTTCCAGCAGGCCCCCACCCATGTACCATCCATGTCCACCTTCACCTGGGTCACAACCCCACACAATCATGACCGTAATGGACAGTCTGCCCTGCAAGAATTCCCAAACAACTATCCCATCCACCCACAGATCAAACACAATGACATGTGACACACCCAATGTAAATCATATGAATGAACACATGTCTGTCACACACAGATGTTGCAAGTGAATGTCCAAACACCCCACATGTCATGCATGAAAGCAATGAGATGATACAACACATTGAAGGATCAAATGAAAATGTATTAAAAATAAACAAGGATGGTAAAAATAAAAAATAACAATAAACATGCAATGCAAACTAAATAATAAAAAAGTACAACCAAAAAAATCAGGAACACTAATTAACAAAAAAAAAGTAAAATAGGGGTCCAAAGTCAAAGTCCAAAATGAAATCCAAGTACAAATGAAAGAAGAAACACATTGCCTCATGTGAAAAATTAAAACTAATATCAACATCCCTCAAACTATCAACATGATGAACCGGGTCCATGAGCCCTAATAAATGAAACCTAACTATTTACACCAACTAAGAAAATGTCTATATACAAAAATGTGGTGCATTGTCCTTTGGCAACCAGATAATAACATTCAAACAAAGGAAACCTAACTACAACTAAACTACAGAACTATATACAAAGGCGGCGGGCAAGTCCTGTGGCTCACTGATTGTTGTTCCGGGCCAGGGCATCATCGAACTCCCGCTCGATGTCCCGGAGGCGGCCCCGTTCCACAGCCCCGAGGGTCCGCAGGGACGCCGATGTACCCACCTCCAACTCCCTGTGGATGGCCTCGAGGCACTCGGCCCGCCTCAGGGCCCTCCGCATGGAGTTCTCCGCCCTGACCATAGCGAGCCGCGCCTCTTCCGCCCGCCGCCGCTCCACATCTATGGCATGGCCCAACCGCTGCCACACGGAAGCCACTTGACGTCCAGGGTCCTCCTGCCCTCTGGCCGATGCCTGCCCCTCTGATGGTGATGGCCCCGAGCCATCAAGGCTCCCACCTTCTTCCTCCTGCTGCTGACGTGCTGGTGCCGGTGCCCTGACACCTGCTGCCTGCACATCCTCCATTGTTTGGGGTGCTGTTGTTGCGGTGGCCACCCCTGCTGGACTCACGACTCCCGACTGGGTCAGGGATGTGTCCTCCACCAGCTTGGCCCCATCGTCAGAGGCAGCTCCACAGGGCACCCAGGTGACAGGTGGGTAGGAAGATGGCACGGAGGACGACTGGCGCATAGGGGGTTCAGGTGAGGAGGGGGTCGGAACAAGGCCCAGTGTATGGAGGAATACAGCCTGGTCTCCCTGAGAATGGGTCCGGACGTGGGCAACCCTGCTGGTGCAAGATGATGCAGACACAGGACCGGGGACAGGATTACACACAGGCACCTCCGCGGCGGCCTGTGCTGCCTCCTGTCCCTGCCCCTGTGCTGCACCACTAGCACCAGTGGAATGCCCACCTCCAGACCCCATCTCAGTCCCTTGCACGGCCTCCTCCTCCACCAAACCCACCACCAACCTGGATGACTCCCTGCCATCTTCCGCCGCGGAACCCTGTGGGGTCTCAGCTGCCCCTTCTGCTGCCGAGGAGTCCAACTTCCCCCTGCGCCTCCTGGACCTCCCCTTGGCAGCTGCGACCTGGGACACAGCACCGGACTCCTCACTCCCCGACGAGATGACAACAGGGGAGGGGAGCCGGGCCTTGCGTCTCCGGCTGGCGGTGGCATCCCTGCCGCTGTGCTCCACAGCACCTTCTCCGCCCTCCACATCAGATGACGCTGCAGGCAGGGAGAGACAGGAGACAGGCATCAGGACACTGTACAATTGACTCACACACATAACAGTTGTACAAGAGTGGCATTGTCATACTCCAGACCTGGCATCACAATCCCCAACACACTTGTCTCCTCAACGCACACACATGAGTCATTCAACAGCCATATTGCTACAGCCCGCTACATACATTCACATACAGCAGCATGAGCAGACAAAGGTGAGCCACACATCACATGATACACACGGACTCAAATACACATGCACACATGCAAAGCACACATCCAAGCATGTGTACCACTCCGCAAACTGTCAGTCATGAGATGAACATCCATGTCACATTTGCAATTCACTCTCCAACATGACAGTGTCACCTGCATCCATGTTGCAACACTGTTGCACCCTTCACAACTACACACACGCACACACTGCAGACTAATGCACCTGGAATCAACATCCATGTGTCACACCACAAGCATGCCAACTCACATGCACAGTCAAACACATGTGCCCACACACAAGCATTTGCACTGCAAGCACACACACACACACACACATGCACCATCCTTGTCTCACACATCACAGGCACACATGTGCTTGTCTCACAGCCCTGCACACACACATTCATACATGGCCACACAAAGACATGTGCAACATGCACACTCCTGGCACACCACCACACACACAGCTTACAATCAGTATGCATGTACACTCACCGCTCGACTCCAGACGGGTCTGCCTTCCAAGGACCTGGACATGGAGCGCTGGGGATATGCGTTCCAGGACCCGAAGTTGATCTTGCGACAAGTGGCCCCGCCGCCCCTTGGCATCCACTGCCTTCACGAGGCGCCGGGCCTTGTTCAGGGTCCTGGACCTGTAGTCCTCCCAGCGCTTCTTGACTTGATGGAATTCTCGGACTGCCACCCCCTCCGCGTTGATGGCAGTCACAATGTCCGTCCAGATCCTGGTCCGTCCTTCCTTGTCGAGGCGCATCCGTCCGTAGAGGGCATCAAACTGCCCCAGGACTCGCTCCACCAGGACACCAACTTCGGTGGCACTGAAGCTGGTGGCCCTCTGCCTCCCTGGCCGGGGGTTGCCAGTCGTGCCAGATGTTGTGCTCCCTGACATGGCAACCCCAGAGGCAGGAGTGGGTGGGCAACTGGGTCCTGGGGCTGGGCTGTGGAGTGATGGTACGGCTGTCGGGAGTCTTTGGTTCCAGCAGGGGTGGTCACAGCAACTGCACCCCTGGCTGATGTGCAGGCAGCAAACAGCAGCGCACGTGGGCAGCAGGCAGTCAGGCAGCAGCAGATGGCAGGTGGGAGCGTGCTCGGGGCTCTGGGGGGCAGGATTCCGGCCTTCGGGGCAGGAGCGTGGTCTTCCGTGTGTGAACGCGTGGCCAGCTTGATACGGAGTGAATTGGCACGTGAAAATCATGCACGTCTGCGTGGAATCCGAGGAAAGGCCGCGTAAGCACGTTAGCACACGTACGCGATTTCATTGGTCCAAAGGGCCAGGCGCGCCCGCGCGAGCGCGTCAGCACGCGTACGCGATCTCATTGGTCCAAAGGGCCAGGCGCGTAAGCGCGTCCGTTTCCCAACCCGCGTGAAAAAATAAACCTCCCGCGCGAGCGCGTCAGCACGCGTACGCGATCTCATTGGTCCAAAGGGCCAGGCACGTAAGCGCGTCTGTTTCCCAACCCGCGTGAAAAAATAAACATCCCGCGCGAGCGCGTCAGCACGCGTACGCGATCTCATTGGTCCAAAGGGCCAGGCGCGTAAGCGCGTCTATAACGCATGGCCGTTTCCCAACCCGCGTGAAAAAATAAACCTCCCGCGCGAGCGCGTCAGCACGCGTACGCGATCTCATTGGTCCAAATGGCCAGGCGCGTAAGCGCGTCTATAACGCACGGCCGTTTCCCAACCCGCGTGAAAGAAATACAAGCCAGTGTCAATGCGTGTGATTGGAGGCTGGCCCTTCAGCGCCTACACGCGGAAGTGACGCAGGACCTGTGGGCCTGCATAAAAGGTACATGTAGAACGCCATTTCCTTGTACGTGCTTTTCGTGGAGAGCGAGTTGGTGTATTCTGGACTTCTTGTCAGTTGACACGCGATTTACTTCACGGCGTTCAAAGGTCGTACTCCCTGTTACCTCTGACAGCTTTTTCTCTTTTGCTCTTTTTCCTGGGCCTGTTTCCTCACACAGCGTTCCCTTCTACTGTTGTCCTGTCTCCTCAGACAGCATACCATTCTTCTTTTGGCGGGGGTGTTGCCAACGCGCACACGCGCGTATTTTTGACGCATTTCTCCTGGCAGACGGTGAGTTGCGCACGCATCTATCATCTGTGCTTGCCCCGTGTGTCATGTACCTCTTCAGAGGTCAATCTAGGCTGCGTGTGACACGCATACGTTCATTCTTGTGTTACTGGATGCCACAGCGTAGTGCAGGGTTTTTCATCCGCACACGTGGTCTAGGAGGGGTATCGTGCACGTTCCTTAACTTTTTTGGGGTGCCTGTGCGTTGCGTGACCCGTCATCTTTCCCCAGGGGTGTCATATAGCCTTGCCACTGCACTAGGGTACGAATACCATCTGGTACCCAACCCCTTTGACACCCAATTGCCCAGGACAATTGTGCACACCGACTCCCATACGCACAATAACATCAGTGCCATGGTTGGGAGGCGTGCAAGCCGTAAGAGTGGCAAAGGTGGCCGAGCCACACGTGGTGGCCGTGGAGGATCCACTAGGGGACATGGTTGTGACTTGCAGGGTGCCCCTGTCCCCCCCAGTCTGGAGGACCAGTCAGGGACACCCATACCCCCCCTGCCCCCCAGGTTGAGGGTCATGTGGCTGATACCAACCCTGATCAGCCCTTGTTGGACCAGCCCATTGTGGCACCAGACCTGTCCGAGGGTGACTCCATCGCTGACATCCAGGTCAGCAGGTCCACTGCACGTGCACCGGTGCACATTGGTGTCATTAGGACACGCGCATCTATGCCAGATAGGTCATCTGCTGCCCCCCGTGGGCAGGGTGTGGCTCCATCCACCCCACCTCTCATACACCCTGCCAAGACTGTGTCGGTCCTAGTTCATGCACCTCAGATCAGGCCTGACCCTATCCCTCTACCCCCAATGCCTGCACCTACTCCCATGCTGAGTGTGCAATCCCACACACCCAGTACTGAGTCCACCACGGCTCCTGCCCCTAGTGTCCACAGCGGCGTAGGACACTCTGGATCCCCACCCCCTTCCAAGCGGAAGAGGAAGAGTGCACGTCCGGCACAGGCTGATGCCCCAGGCACGGCTGCACAGTCCGGCCCATCAAGGAAGCCCAGCTTCACAGACGCCGAACTGAATGCACTTGTTCAGTATGTGTCAGACCATGATAGGGAAATGGTCATCGTTGCAGGGTCCAAGACCACACATGCCAGACGCCAGGCACACTGGCAGACCATTGCTGACAAAATAAGTGCCCTTGGAGTAGTGAGGCGCACAGCTAGTGATTGCCAGAAGCGCTGGAATGACCTTAAGCGCAGGGCAAAGGATAAGCTGGCCTCAAGTCATGCCGCAACCTTGGTGACTGGAGGTGGGTCCCCAGCACAGGAAATAGAACTCACACCACACGAGTCCGTAGCTGGATCCTACGTCACCGAGGGACAACTCCAAGGTGTGGGAGATCTCCCTGATTACGAGGCATCATCCGGTGAGTGCACATGCATGCGTGTTATATCCATGTGCATGGTGTGTGTGCGAAGCCTTCATGTTGGGTGCCTGTCAAGGGGGTGTGTGGCAGAGTTGATAGTGTCACCCATGTGCCTCATCCAGTATGTTCAGTGCAACACCATGTGCCCACAGCACTATCCCTACTGCCAACAGTGCATATATGGCCCTACACCATGGAAGTTCCCCTTGAATTGTCATTTTTTCACGACATTGTTGCTCATTCTCCCCTGTCTATTCATCTTATGTCTTACATACCATTCCTACACTTTCCCCCAGCCATTCAAGTTCCATCGTCACATGCCTGACATGCAATGATACCACATGCTAATGCGTCCTCTGTATATACATGGCACTCAACATGCTGTCATACTGTGGAATTTGCCTTGACACCCACCTCCTACCTGTGTGCTCTTGTTCCGTCTGGTTTCAAGCCCCATTCCCTCACACTCCATGCTGCTCTTCATGGTCTATCTTCCCTGACTTCTACTGTTCAGACCATCGTGCCCTACTCACGACACCTGCTTGCAAACAGTCAAATGAGGGCACCCTGCCCTCCAATGCAACCCCCCCTATTGCTGACAAGTACATCTGAGCCTACTCAAGGGTAACTCTCACTGACATCTGCTCATACATGCCTTTGCCTGTCCCATGGACCCTTCACATGGTCCCAGTCCTCTCTCCTTGCTCCTCTTCCACCATCAATGGTGTGACCCGTTGGGGTGTACTCTTGGCCTCCTTCCAATCCTCAGAGGCCACAATTGATGTGTAAGGTAATGGGAGCATCTCAGTCCAAGGCCCTCAGGCCAACCTTATTCTCCTTGACAAATGCTACCCACATCTCATCAACTTCCTTTCCTCTCCTGCTGTCCCCCCTCCTCTCTCCTCATCTATCCTGCACTGCCTCCCTGCACCCTCCCATTATCCTTCTCCGCCTCCCACTCCAACTCCTACACATGCTGCACCTCTGATCTGTAGCACTCCCCGTAAGTCCTACAAGGCTGTCAACCTCCTCCACATTTACACTCCTTACTCTGCCGCTGCATCAGGCATTCCTCCCATATATGTCACTTACATGAGGCAATGCACCTTGACATCCTTGGTCTCATGGAAACATGTCTGACGGCCAGCTCTGTCTGCATCTTTGACACACTCCTACCTGACGTTCAGGAGATCCTCTCCTTGGCCCGGCACTACTGTGCAGGGGGGTGTGTGCCCTTGCCTTCCCTGAGGGTATTCCTGCCACTGTCACTCCTACGTAGACCTACTCCCCTCTGGAATGGCTTGTGTGACGTCTCTCTCTATCTCACCTTGACATTCACAAACTGTGCGTACTGTGTATCGGAAAACTGGTCAAATGTACTACTTCCTTTCTGAGTGTCCTCACCTCTCCTCCTCACTCATGTCCCCAGACACTGAAATCCTCTTCCTTGGTGATGTACGCATCCACCTGCATGCTTGTTGTCCCCCCCATGTGACTTTTCCGTGACCTCAGCAACTCCCTATCACCCTCTAAACTCCTGTCTGTCTCTACTCATTCTGCAGGGCACACTCTTGATGCTCTGATCTCATCTGACCTTCCCCTCTCCATCCCTCTCTGCACTCCTCTCTCCTGGAGTGATCACTTTCTCCTCTCCTCTCACCTCACCCTCACCACCCCACAGGCAAAGCCACCCTCACCACTGTCACACACCTTCTTGGTATTCCAACCCATGAAGTGTGTGTCAGTCGAGGCTTAGGCTGCCAAAATCCCCCCCCATCCAGCTCCCCCTTAGGCTCACTCCCATCCTGACAGGGCCCACTCCATGCTCCACTCTATGTCAGGTACACTGGATGTCTTTGCCACGGTCATGACAATCCGCCTGAAGCCCCATGCCAATGCTGACTCCTGGCATGACTCGGATCTTGTGAACCCAAAACACAGGTGCCGGGTGGCAGAGAGGAAATGGCCTGCATCATGCTCATCCTCTGGCAAACTGGCCTGCCGCCTGCTCCAAAGGCAATAGCGTCTCACCCTTCTCACCAAGATGAGAGCCCCAATCCAAGGCCACATATCTGCGGCATCTGACAACTCTGCAGGACACATTGAAATCTGCAAGGACCTTGCCGAGGCAGATGCAGTGTGTACCTCCCCTGTCCCCTCCGAGCCCACAGCACTGCATGACTGTCTCTGTACCCCTATAGGCCACCCCCCCAGCACTTGTCTGCGCCTACCACCATCTGCCCTCGACGTGAAGTCCTACTTACCTTGTACAGCACTTCCAGCCGCCACTTCCCCTTGCACTTCATTGTGCCACCCACCTCTGCACTTGCGTGACATGAATGGCACCAGTAGGATTGTTGAATGGCATCCCCTTCTGCCCCACCACCCCTCAGTGCTCCGCTGTACCTTCATACATTTCTGTACAGGTGCTTCACGAATGCTATATGAATCCATTACAGGTGATGGGGAGGTGGAATCTCATTGTTTACTGCATTTTGTTAATGTTGACAAGGCACTGTGCATCGTGGCCAATTGGGACTAGCAGATCCATGTCCAACATGTTAACTTCTTGATGTGATGAAGCAATGTCAGGACCAGAGTGGCCAAAATCCAAATTAGTTGCCCTCCTCTCCCTCTTCACTTGGTGGCTATGTCACATGCCATGTGTGTGATGGCATGTGCATTTGACATGGCAATCACCGGCCAATGTGTGATGCCAGTGCTAGGCAGCATGGGGAGCAGGCGTTGCTCTCCATTCTCTGTGTCATCATTGTGTGCCCTGAGCCTCCCCTCCAGACCCAGTGATGGTGAATGCATAGGAGGTTTCCCAGTCATGTGGGACATGTGTCATTGAACTACTGCCTCTGTTGTTCATCAGCCCTTGTTGTATGCCATGGTGCTAATGCCTGTTTCCATTTCTCTCTTTCATGTCTTTGCAGGGGACGAAGCACTTGTTGATGCTGGGGATGTGGTGGTGGAGCCGTCCCAGGAGGGCAACCCGGGCCGACCTTCCACAAGTGAGGGACGTGGTGTGTTTGTGGGTGAAAACCCACAAGTGCTGCAGGTCGTGCTGTCGAGGGGTGTCTCTGGGGGTTCCTCCCCCGAGCAGTATTCAGGTGTAGACTCGGAGGATGACACCTATGTGCAGTCGCAGGTGAGTGTTCTTGGGAGAGAATCTCCTCTGTCCGACCCACCTGCAGCCGGGTTATTGCCCTCAATGGGGATGTCAGTGTCGGCAGCTCAGCCTCCGGTGGTTACGGATGCAGGGCCACACCACACAATCTCTGATCCTGTTCCTGGGGCTGCAGATCAGAGAGGGAATGCAGTCCTGCAGCCTGAGGCTTTGCCGGCACAGCAAGGCGCAGTCCGCCTTGCCCCAGGCAGGTGTGGTGCCCGCCAACGTGGTGGCCGTATGCCACCTGGCAATACCGCTTGGGAGCAATCCATCTACGGTATGGCCACCCAACAGGCAGCATCATCCGAGATGATTGCACAGGCCATGGATAGGGTGGCCACTTCCATTGTCCCCCCAGAAAGGCTGATGGAGCGACTGGAGCAGGCTACAGAGTCCATCTGCCACGCACACAGGGAGGACATGTTGGCGTCCAACATGGACAGGCGGGCGGCACTGGCGACTCTGCGGGAATCACTTTCCATGGAGTCCCAGCGCCACAGGGAAGGCCTGAGGGAAGAATTCCATCACCTCAGGTCGACCCTGTTAGAGCTTGAGGCTTCATCCCATAGAAGGACAGAGGAGCAGCTGGAGCGTCTGACACGGACGCTCTCGGCCGAGATGCAGGCAACTCGTGCGGAGGTCAGGTCATCCCGGAAGTTACTGCGTGGGGACCTCCGCATGATTATGATCCAGAACCAGAACTACCAGACCCGCCTGCTTGCAGCCATGGAGGAGCAAACTCGGGCTTTGCGTGGGCTGCCTCCCATTGTCACACCATCTTCTGAGGCAGCTCCCCCACCTCCTGAGTCAGCTGCAGGGTCTGGCCAGAGCGATAGCGACTCATCTCCCACAACAGAGTAGCCGTGTGGGCCACGAGCCTATGGGGTGTTTTTTTTCCCATGATCCACACAGGTGGATTGTGGCGTGCATCCTGTCCTCGGACCTCATAGGTGGCCCCCCCCTCCCCGCCGGCCCTTTCATGGCCATTTTTTCTAATCATATTTTTCTTTTTCAAGTGTGTTGCCTTGTGTGGGTACCTGGGCATACACTGTATTGTGGCTGGGCACATGCAGGCTTGTCCTGAGTTTGGTTTCGATGCTTGGGTACCTGACATCCACACCCCTCCTGCTTCCGTTTCCATGGGCTTGCAAAGGGTGTGCCCAAGTGACAGCAAATTACACGGTGACATCGGACTCCCATGAGCTGTTGGGCAGTCCATAGTCAATACTGTGTAGACATTCATAGTGTACATTGTTGTTGCACCTAACTATGCATGATGGTTTGATATGTGCCTCAACTTACATATGTTACTCATGTTTTGCAGGTATTTCACACAGTTCTTCACACGGGCATACTCTCTGGAGTCAGACTACATGTTGGTAGATGTGCAGTGACACTTTTGCGTGGCGCCATCAATGTACATCTGGACGGTGAGGACATACCAGCACAATCAGGTATTGAGACTACCATTGATTACATGCATTGTGTCTTGTTTGGGTGGGCTTCAGGGTGGCTTGGTGTGTAATTTGATTGAAATGACTCTTACACAGGTGTGTAGTTGTGCCTCCATCACGGTTAGCTGTTCAAGTGCGGCTATGTTCCATTTGGGGCACTGCAATTTGTGACACCGGTGTCATGTTGTGAGGGTCAGTTTGTTTGCTCTCACATACCATGACATGGTGTCCTCTGTGGCGGGACTGTGAAGGGATTGGGTGACATGGCAATGTTGTCATGTAGCAATTCGCCTGTGCCAATGCATATTTGATGAATGGAGTTGTGTCTTTTCGTAGTTATGCATTGCTGGTGTATGTGTAGGTAGGGGTGCACACATAGTGACACTTCCATGTTAACAATCTCAGGCTGATGTGTTTCTGACAGTTTATTGTCAAGTAATTTTGTGACATTGTCAGGTAGTGTCATCATTGATCGTCAGATGGTATGTGCCAGAGCAGTGTGCACTAGCCAGCACTGTGATTCCTAGGTGAAGAAGTTGGCCACAAGTTGCGTACGGGCTGCCTCCCCCCGTGCCCTTTCCCCTCCCATGCGCAGCGGGCGTGCATGTGGTTGTGGATGTGGGGGCACCACCATGTCCACGGGCAGGCCCCGGCGTGTTGCAACGTTGTGCAGGACACATGCTGCCACTATGATCCTGCACACTAGTGGGGGAGCATATAACAGCTGCCCGCCAGAACGGTCAAGGGAGCGAAAGCGTGACTTCAGCACTCCGAATGTGCGCTCCACTATGCCCCGTGTTGCAATGTGGGCTGTGTTGTACCTTACCTCGGGTGGCGTGGTGGGGTTCCGGATTGGGGTCATCATGTGGGGGCTGATAGGGTAGGCACTGTCCCCTGCGGAGGTGGTGATGGGTATCATTAGTGGTGTTGTGACATGACCCTGTTTCTGACATGCATGCATGTGCAGTGGCATTCATGCTCACCAAGCAGCCATGTATCTCCATGCCGGCCTGCCTCTAGGTCCCGGCTTAGGGTAGACATTCTGTAGATGAAGCTGTCGTGGGTGGACCCGGGATAGTTGGCATATACTGATGTGATGATTCCCTTGGCATTGCATACAACTTGCACGTTGATGGAATGCCAGTGCTTGCGGTTTCTGTAGATGTGCTCTGTTGCCCTGGGGGGACGTAGAGCCACATGGGCGCAGTCAATTGCACCAAGCACTTTGGGGAATTGAGCCACACCATAGAATTCCTGGATGCACGCCCGCCTTTCTGCAGGAGTCCTGGGGAGATATATGTGCCTGCGGACTGATGGCCGTGCAGTGATGATGTTCAAGACCTGGTGTAGACAGCGTGACTGCGTGGCCTGTGACACACCACCCACTATGGCACTTGTCCGCTGAAAAGATCCAGTGGCCAAGAAGTGCAGTACATTCAGGACCTTCTGCAGGGGGTTGAGTGCTTGGGAGCACAGGGTGGGTGATGTGAGGTCATCCTCCCACTCACTGACCAGGTCCAGTATGATGTGTGCTGGAAACCTGTACCTCCCATACACCTGGTCATCAGGCATCCCGAATAGGCTGGTTCTGGGTGAGAAAATTCTGGCCCTGACTCTCCTCCTCCTCCTCCTTTGGTAACCCACAGCCACTGATGCTAGGAACGGTATGTTCATCTTTGCACTGAGCTTGTAGGATGTTTTCACGTGTATATTTAGACGTGCCGGGTCACGTACGCCTGCTTCCTGCAGGCGTACGTCTTTCCGTATTGCCTGTTGTAATTTTGCACATGTCGTGGCCGAGCGTGTGTGACTACATGCTCGAGGTTTACCAGGTTAAATGTACGTTATTAATATTGTAATTGTATTCAGATGTAAATGGTAACCGGGCGTTTTTCACGCGCGCTGTTGAATATGCGATTACTCGCTGTGTGCCTTTGGACCAATGAAATCGCGTACGCGTGCTGACGCGCTCGCGCGGCACGTGTTTTTTTTTCACGTGGGTTGGGAAACACCCGTGCGTCATAGGCGCGCTTACGCGCCTGGCCCTTTGGACCAGTGAAATCGCGTACGCGTGGTGACGCGCTCGCGCGGCACGTGTATTTTTTTCACGTGGGTTGGGAAACACCCGTGCGTCATAGGCGCGCTTACGCGCCTGGCCCTTTGGACCAATGAAATCGCGTACGCGTGCTGACGCGCTCGCGCGGCACGTGTATTTTTTTCACGTGGGTTGGGAAACACCCGTGCATCATAGGCGCGCTTACGCGCCTGGCCCTTTGGACCAATGAAATCGCGTACGCGTGCTGACGTGCTTACGCGCTGAGGGCCTTTCCTCGGATTCCACGCAGACGTGCATGATTTTCACGTGCCAATTCACTCCGTATCAAGCTGGCCACGCGTTCACACACGGAAGACCACGCTCCTGCCCAGAAGGCCGAGTTACTGCCCCCCAGTGCCCCGAGCAGCCTCCCACGTGCCATCTGCTGCTGCCTGCCTGCCTGCTGCCACCGTGCCCTGCCATTTGGTGCCTGCACATCAGCTATCTGCAGGCGTACAGTTGCTGTGTCCACCCCTGCTGGAACGGAAGACTCCCGACTGGAAGAACACCACTCCACAGCCCAGCCCCAGGACCAAGTTGCCCACCCACTCCTGCCTCTGGGGTTGCCATGTCGGGCACTGAAACATCTGGCACCACTGGCAACCCCCAGCCAGAGAGGCAGAGGGGCCCCAGCTTCAGTGTCACCGAGCTTGGGGTCCTGGTGGAGCGAGTCCTGGGGCAGTATGATGCCCTCTTCGGAAGTAGCCGCGCCAACTGTGAAGGACGGACTCGGATCTGGGACGACATCGTGACTGCCATCAACGCGGAGGGGGTGGCAGTCCGCGACAACCGACATGTCAGGAAGCGTTGGGAGGACTGCAGGTCCAGGACCCTCTCAAAGGCCCGGCGCCTCGTGGAGGGGGGCCGGGGCCACATGAGTTCGATCCAAATGAGGGTCCTGGCACGCATACACCCAGCGCTCCACTCCCAGGTCCTTGAGAGGGAGACCCGTCTGGAGTTGAGCGGTAAGTGTGCAGGCATTGCTGTGTGAGACAGTGCATGTTGCAGTGTGCTGGTTGTGTGATGCTGTATGTGTGGAATGGGCCTTGTAGGCATGTATGTGTGCAGTGTTGTCATGGCGATGCATGTGCGACCAGTAATTTGTGGATCACATGGTTGTTGTATGTGTTGCTATGCAACCTGAGGAGGCCTATGCAGATTGGACACATGTGAGCATGCAAGTGTATGTTCGTGGACATGGGTGTGGGTGAGGGATGGATGCTGATGCCAGGTACATGTATGGTGTCGAGGTCGGTGTGCTTGACCTGCATGTCTGTGACTTTTGAATGGCATGGATGCATGACACATGTCTGTGACACTGTACAGATTCACTGATGCTGCCTAATCATCCTTGTATCCACTGTGTTTGTGATGTACGAGGCCACATGGATGTGACAGAGGTGAAGTGGGTGCGTGTGATTTGCATGACCAATGATGCATGTGAGTTCCATGACATCGTACTTTAGAAGAGTGCAGTGGACATGTATGTTGATGTGCATGCCATGGACCATGGGTGTTGCGTGTGTGTATTGCCTGACCCATGTGTTGTGGAGGGACATGATAGAAGTGTACTTTACCATTGCCAGTCATCTGATATTGCTTCCTGTGTAGGGGACCATTGTACAGTGCCCTGATGCTTGTGTTCTATGTCTCCCTCTATGCAGCGGCTAGTGATGGAGAGGGCGGAGACGGCGCTGTGGAGGTAGACGGCGGGGATGCCCCCACGGCTGCGGCGGAAGGGGTGGGTGAGCCCCCACAGGGGCCAGCTACAGCGGAAGAGGGCAAGGAGCCATCCAGGTTGGTGGTTTCTACAGAGGAGGAGGCGGCCGAGACTGAGGCGCACCTGAGGCCTGGTGGGGGCATCCCTGCTGGTGCAAGTGGTGCAGTCCAGGGCCAGGGGCAGGAGGCAGCACAGGTCGCCGTGGAGGTGCCTGTGCATGTCGCTGTCCCTGACCCTGTGAGTGCACCACCATGCACCAGCATGGATGCCCCATCCCAGGCCCGTCCGCAGGTGGAGGGGGTGTCTATGTCATCTGACTCCCCTCCACCTGCAGACGAGGGGACCCGTGGGCGCATGGAAAAGGTCCTGATTGGGGTCGCGTTGCGCACGGGGGTCATTCGTGATGACATGCATGCTTCCCGGGAGGAGCACGCACATCATCACGAAGAGCACCGTGCCGACGTGGCCCAGTTGGGATCTGCCATTGCTGCGGGTTTTCAGCAGGTGATGGCCAATGTGTCGGCCATCTCCTCCTCTGTGGAAAGTATGCGCCGGTCGTTCTCCTTGCCGTCTTCCGGCCCAGTTGACACCAGGGCCCCCTGTGGACCTGCCCCAACCAATGCAGCCGGCTCAGTGGGGATCCCATCCCTGCCACAGTCGGGAGTCGGTGGTCCAGCAGGTGTGGACACCATGGCAACTGGACCCCTGCAGGTGGAGGATGTGCCAGCATCATCAGGCAGGGCACGTGCACGACGGCGTCGGTGGATACCATGAGCCTGGATGCCGTCGTGCTGGCAGAGGCAGTGGCTGCAGAGGCAGCGGCAGCGACGTGGGAGGCGTCATGGCTTGGGGCCATCAACATCGGAGGGGCAGCCATCGGCTGGAGGGCAGGAGGACCCTGGACAGAATGTGTCTTCCGTGTGGCAGCGGTTAGGCCACGCAATAGATGCGGAGAGGCAGCGGGCAGAAGAGGGGCGGCTCGCTATGGTCAGGGCGGTGGACTCCATGCAGAGGGCCCTGAGGCGTGCCAAGTGCCTCGAGGAGATCCGCAGGGGCTTGGAGGTGGACACTGCGTCAGCCCTGCGGGCCCTCGGGGCCATTGAGGATGAACGCCTCGGGGAGATAGAAAGGGAGTTCGATGATGCCCTGGCCCATAACATCTCTCAGTGAGCCGCAGGACTGGCCCGCCGCCTTTGTATATAGTTATGTAGATAGTAGGTTTCCTTTATTTTTATTTATTATTTGGGTTGATTGGACAATGGCCCACGTTTTTTGTATATAGTTAGCATTAGTTAGGTTTTGGGTAGGTTTCATTTTATGGTTTTTAGGGATATTGGACCCAGACAATCATCTTTGTACATAGTTTGTGGAAATTTTAGATTTTATTATTTGGACCATGGGGCAATGTGTTTGATTTTGATTTCCATTTTGATTGTCTTTGCACCCGTTCTTTTGGATTTCACCTTTCATTTGATTTTTTTTGTTTATTACCTGTTACTTTGTGTATTCATTTTGGTGTTTATTTTATTTTCCTTCTTACATTTTAATACATTGTTCTTTTGATTCTATTGTGTGGACTTCTCTCATTGGTTTGTTGACTGTCACAATCTGGGTTTTCACAGTCATGTGTTGCCATTGTGTGAGTCTGACGGACTTGGACTCATGCGCATACTGCTCATTGGTTATGTATCATGTAATGGGTATTTGATTTTTGAATGGATGTGTACCTTGGATGTGTGTATGGACTGGGGTGACATGGGGTGGGATGTGGTTGCCCATGGGATCCTGGGATCTGTATTGTGATTTCCTATTGGCAGGGGAACATCTGTGTGGGCCTGGTGGAGGGTGCCCCATGACTGCTGGGGGGGGGGGCATGAGTGGGACATAAGTGGGGGCCTGCTGGCAGGTGCCCCACAGTGCTGGGGGGTGGGGGTGGTGGGAGGCATGAGTGGGACATGAGTGGGGGCCTGCTGGCAGGTGCCCCACAGGGGTGGGGGTGGTGGGAGGCATGAGTGGGACATGAGTGGGGGCCTGCTGGCAGGTGCCCCACAGTGCTGGGGGGTGGGGGTGGTGGGAGGCATGAGTGGGACATGAGTGGGGGCCTGCTGGCAGGTGCCCCACAGTGCTGGGGGGTGGGGGTGGTGGGAGGCATGAGTGGGACATGAGTGGGGGCCTGCTGGTAGGTGCCCCACAGTGCTGGGGGGTGGGGGTGGTGGGAGGCATGAGTGGGACATGAGTGGGGGCCTGCTGGCAGGTGCCCCACAGTGCTGGGGGGTGGGGGTGGTGGGAGGCATGAGTGGGACATGAGTGGGGGCCTGCTGGCAGGTGCCCCACAGTGCTGGGGGGTGGGGGTGGTGGGAGGCATGAGTGGGACATAAGTGGGGGCCTGCTGGCAGGTGCCCCACAGTGCTGGGGGGTGGGGGTGGTGGGAGGCATGAGTGGGACATGAGTGGGGGCCTGCTGGCAGGTGCCCCACAGTGCTGGGGGGTGGGGGTGGTGGGAGGCATGAGTGGGACATGAGTGGGGGCCTGCTGGCAGGTGCCCCACAGTGCTAGGGGGTGGGGGTGGTGGGAGGCATGAGAGGGACATGAGTGGGGGCCTGCTGGCAGGTGCCCCACAGTGCTGGGGGGTGGGGGTGGTGGGAGGCATGAGTGGGACATGAGTGGGGGCCTGCTGGCAGGTGCCCCACAGTGCTGGGGGGTGGGGGTGGTGGGAGGCATGAGTGGGACATGAGTGGGGGCCTGCTGGCAGGTGCCCCACAGTGCTGGGGGGTGGGGGTGGTGGGAGGCATGAGTGGGACATGAGTGGGGGCCTGCTGGCAGGTGCCCCACAGTGCTGGGGGGTGGGGGTGGTGGGAGGCATGAGTGGGACATGAGTGGGGGCCTGCTGGCAGGTGCCCCACAGTGCTGGGGGGTGGGGGTGGTGGGAGGCATGAGTTGGACATGAGTGGGGGCCTGCTGGCAGGTGTCCCACAGTGCTGGGGGGTGGGGGTGGTGGGAGGCATGAGTGGGACATGAGTGGGGGCCTGCTGGCAGGTGCCCCACAGGGGTGGGGGTGGTGGGAGGCATGAGTGGGACATGAGTGGGGGCCTGCTGGCAGGTGCCCCACAGTGCTGGGGGGTGGGGGTGGTGGGAGGCATGAGTGGGACATGAGTGGGGGCCTGCTGGCAGGTGCCCCACAGTGCTGGGGGGTGGGGGTGGTGGGAGGCATGAGTGGGACATGAGTGGGGGCCTGCTGGCAGGTGCCCCACAGTGCTGGGGGGTGGGGGTGGTGGGAGGCATGAGTGGGACATGAGTGGGGGCCTGCTGGCAGGTGCCCCACAGTGCTGGGGGGTGGGGGTGGTGGGAGGCATGGGTGGGGGCCTTCTTGCAGGTGCCCCTGACTGGTGGGGGGTGGGGGTGGTGGTAGACATGGGTGGGGGCCTTCTGGCAGGTGCCCCTGACTGCTGGGTGGGTGGGGGTGGTGGTAGACATGGGTGGGGGCCTTCTGGCAGGTGCCCCTGACTGCTGGGGGGTGGGGGTGGTGGTAGACATGGGTGGGGGCCTGCTGGCAGGTGCCCCTGACTGCTGGGGGAGTGGGGGTGGTGGGAGGCATGAGCAGGTGTGCAGGGTAGTCCCCTGTGGTGTGGGTTGCATGCAGGGGACGTGGAGGGTGTGAATGGAACACCTGTGAGGACCCACCCAGCAGAGCCGCGTGTGAAACTTCCCGCGCACCCCTGTAAATGACGTACCCTAGTTTTTCGCATGTAGGATTTCACGCGCACCCCTGGAATTCCCGTAGCCTAGCTTTTCGCGTGTGAGACTTCCCGCGCACCCCTGTAATTGACGTACCCTGGCTTTTCGCGTGTGGAACTTCACACACACCCCTGAAATCGACGTGGCCAGGGCAATCGCGTGTGGGACTTCCCCGCACCCCGGGATACACGTACCCAGGGCAATCGCGCGAGTGACTTCTCGCGCAACCCGTTGTACACACACGGGCAAATTTTTGAACAGTGGGTGTCCGTGTTAATGGCGTACACCTTTGCACCTCATTTGTCCTTTGGGGTCACGGTATGGCCCATTGCTGTATGTGGGTGGTATTTGTTGGCGCAGGTTTTGGCGCACTTTCGTTAAGTGCGTCGGGACGCTACCGCCTGCTTACTTGTGGCGTATGTTTTTGGGCCTGTGCGCTGGTTTGATCGAGCACTGTTTTGCCCTGTTCGAATCCATGAATACGTGTTGCCGGAGAGCGTGTGGGCGTTCCGCGCACTTGCCTCCTGTACTTCCCCGTGCCGCCCACATTCTTCCCCATTCCGAGTGTTGTGCCCCATTTTATTCCCCATTCCGAGTGTCCCGCCCTGTGTTCCGCCTACTTTAGAGCTGTGCGCTGCGCTCGGAGTGATAGCGCAGTGGCCGTGGCGCACGCCGTTGGTTGACCTGTGCGCCGGCGTGCGCCGCGCACTTTTTCAGTGCACGTCCTATGCTTTTCTTGCGCACGGACGTCCATGAATCGACGTGTGCTGGTTTCCCTGCGCTTTTCGCTATTTTTCGGCGCAGCGCACGTATAGGCCCCTCTGCGCCGGAATTTTCGGCGCACATTTATTCCATGAATCGGCCTGATAATGTCACAGTTACTTCCTTCCCTTTCAATGGAAGGCAGTGGCAGGGAGTAAGAATACAAGGGGAAAATCGGCTTTTCGGGTGGTGCCCACAGAAACAAGATGGGGAACCAGCAAAGCAGGGGAAAATCCATTTTTGGAGCATCAAGAATGTTTTTTTTAATTATTTCTCACAACTGCTATGGGAAAAAAAACAGGGAATTTGCTTGCTTATGTTTAGAAAGACAGGCAGGGCTTTTAGGGAAGACTAACCAGCACACAAGGAGAACATAGATTTTTAGAATATGCAACACATGGACAATGGAAAGGGAAATCATATGAAAAATCGTTTTGACCACACAGTAGGGAAAGAGGAACAGAGGAAGAAAATCCGTTTTGGGATGTTAAGCTTAATTTCAATGGAAAAGAAAAGGCAAATGGAATTTGTAATTTTTTACTGAGGCTGCAAACTGGTCTCTGGAAAAGGGGTTAGCTCACAACAGGGTAATCAGTTTTGGACAATTACCCTCTATCTCTCAGCCCCCAGTCAGGATTGGTTTAGGGGTTTGGAGCAACATATGTCTTTTCCCATTTGTCATCATCCTTTGCACTTTTTGGCAAAAACTAGTTATGTATCACAACTTCATTATTGTACTAGCAACTGCCATACTAAACATATTTCTGTTTTAGCTGATCATGGGCAAATAGATAAGCCGACCACCAAATCCACATGATGTAGCAAGACTTTTACTTACCTGCAAAGAAGATCTTCAGCTCCCCTAGACTTGTTTCAGCTAACATTAGCTGGACTGGCTCCCTGTGAGACTATTCTTACCTTGAATCTGTGCCTTTAGCTTTCCCCCAGGAAAGGGTTAATTTACTTTGGATTGGAGGGTTGAAAAAGTAGTTAACAGTTTATTCATTATTTGTTAACCTTTGTTTTATTGCTATATCTACCCTTTTACACCTAACTCAGTATTGCTCTAAATGTACCAGTGATAAATCAATGTCCACAGTGTCCTAGCTATTTAAGTCACCTGAGGGTTTAGGAAGTGTCTGTGTGCCATCCCCAATGGGTATCATCTGATTTAGTGAAACTAAGAATGTGTTTTGAAGTGTATCATCATTGTTACATGTTTTTCTCCCTTCTGAAGAAGGCTTATATAACTGACTGTTAAATACATTGATAATAGTTTAATCAAGAAACCTTGAGTGTAAGTGTGTGTGATGCTGGAAATGCATCAGAGGGACAGGGCCTCTGAATCCTTGTCCTTTATTGCTTTATCATGTATGTTCTGACTTGTTTTCCGCACAGGCGTTCATGTGGGACTCCTGGCGGTGCGGCTCTTCCTGTATTTGGTTTGGTGAACAGACCCTTGGGCTACCCTTATGGCACCCATGGGTGGGAGTATGACCCTTTACTCTCGGTGTATGTTTTTGGACACCTGTGGGTGGCCCACAGAGCAGGGTACGGGCTGGTAGCAGCTCCGTGCTGAATTGACAGGTGCCCTGAGTGTCCTCCATTTTAGGATGCCCAGGCCTTGTCATTGGAATTAGTGGATTCCTGATGGAGACAAGATTCGCAATCAAGAGGAGACGGAATCTGCGAGACGCACTCATCCACACCTACAAGGAACCAAAGGTTGAAACAGTGGCTACCCTATGGAACCAAGCACCACCAACTGGCCACACACCGTGTGGACAAAACAGCTTGTGTTCCAGTACGAAAAGGAGCACAACAATTTATATCGGTTGGCAGTTTCCCTGGACACAAAGGCCACTAACTAATTGTACCAGCAGCAATGTTATATATCTAATTACCTGTTCATGCATGCACAGATACGTGGGAATGACAACACGGCCAATAAAGACTAGGCTCACAGAACATAGGTCATATATTCGGACAAAACAATTGACAGCCCCAATGGTGGAACATTTTCTATAAAAAAAACATGAACCTGCAAGCGTTACCTGGACAATAATAGAAAAACTAAACGTTCCCAAAAGGGGATGGAACATGCATGACATGCTGTACAGACGTGAACAACTATGGGTATTCCGTCTTAAGATGGACCAGTCTGGATTGAACGAGCAGGCAAATTGGCAGATGTTAGCCACCCTGTAAACAAATATCATAGGCACTGTGACCATTTTTGGCTTTTGTTTTTTGTTTTTCTGTTGTTTTTTTAAAATTGATTTGACCAAGTCTTTGTTTGCACTGAACCACTGCAACAACGTACCGTTCTGCAAACACGTCCTATGGGTACACACATACCCTCTTCCCCGTTTCTCTGCTGGGTCTCTAGCAACCACTCCCAACATGGGGGGTGGCAGCAGTAGCACAGCCTTGCGGGCTTATTTAGATCAAAGGATTCTTCCTCACTACCCGGCTATGCTTTTGGGAAACTACTTCAGCTTACGAATCTCACGCAAATTTCCCAAAAAATTTCAAAACAATTTTCACAAAATGTTCAGAAATCTCTTTCAAATCTTTTATCGATATTGTCCGGATACAAAATGCTTCATTATTATCTTGAGCCTACGCCGAGGCAATTATACGATGCCACGCTTCTTCTAACACACCTATAGCTCACAACATGGGTGCACAACACTCCCAGATGGAGATGCTGAATATTACCAACCTGTGCCAGACACGCCCCTTGCATAATGCGCATGCGCACATTGTGCGCAAATGAGTATCAACACGGGGCTCCTGCATTGAAAGCAGAACCCGGAACAAGATGCCACGATCACTCCTGAAATCTCGGGTAAGCATCAGACCAGCAGCAGCAACTGCTGGGACACAGTTTTCCTCTTAACTGTGTCGTACATACAGCCCATACTGGGCTGGCTGTACTATAAATATACAATAGGAACCCTGCTTTGAAAGTATAGAATAAAAATTCAGAAGTCCCTTCTTCTTCCCTTTTTAAACCTGCAAATAGCTAGCTAAAAGAAATATGTATTTTTTCAGGATATGCCGGAATGTCGGAGATCAATAGGCATCCGTGCTACAGCCATAGACAACTGAATAACCCTTCAAAAACAAAGTATTAAGCTGATGATGCAAAGCAGAAGGGTAACACTATGGCACCACAAAAGTATTACAAAAGCACTAGTTAGTGCGCACGCTGTACCCAGAGTAACACAGAGGCAAAACATAAATTGTTTCTTCCTCTCTCCCACACCCTTTATGTTTCCTCTACAGTTGGGGGCCTGTGCAGAGAGATCTATATATCTCACAGGGACACTGTTATGACAACACTCTGAATAGGTGTTGTGGCCCTGAAGAAAGTGGGTTAACCACCATCTCCACTGAAACCGGTAGGCCAGATGCGGCCCCTCTCTCTCTCTCTTTTCCGGAATTATAGACAACAAGAGAAGGGGGTTACATCTTCCGAAACAATTCATGCAAAGCTGTCTTTGCTTGAAAAACACCCATACTGGGTACAAGTACAGCTGCACTAAGAAACAGCTGCACAATAACAAATAAACCGAGCGGAAAGGACACCACTCATCACTTGTCCTTTCCTTCTCCTCTTTTTTTATAAAAAAATACCCATTTTGGGGTTCTTAACACAAAAACTTTATTTTAAAGAAAAATAGTTTTTCTCTTCATTTGAAGTGCAGCCATAGTGAGCTGAGAATAAAAATAAATCTACACAATTCATCAGCAATGCTATGGCCACACAAACTTTGTTAAGTGAATCCTGTACAATTATTGATGAATAGTGTGAGATAGGGTGAGCCTCTCTCCCTATGCCCTAACCCTAGATAAGCGGCTCGTCAGTGCATCCTAGGGGTAGTAAAATCACAAGGGCTTAGGAAGAAATGTTGGAGGGCAACTTTAGTTATAGGTTACATGTTTGTAGATGTTTATGAATAACTCCAAGAATTGATAATTAACCTGTGACCAATCCTCTCAGCAGAAAAATGTTTTTGGCTGACATCCCCCCCTGCAGCCACTGAAGTTTGATTTAATTGTATTTATTTTCGTTCTGAATGCTGAATAGAACCATTTCATACATTGTATTTTCACAGTACAATCCCCTTTCACATTACTAGGCAAGAAGAAGTTTTTGTTCAACATAGTACTCTCAAACAAGTTTCTTCTTTAGTTTGCAAAGCTCCATTTTTACACGTGTGGTGCAAGCTGCTAACATTTTGCTTTCAAATTCGGTGTTTGACTGTACATCTGGATTCCCACACTGTTTTGCAGCTACTGTTATTTTCTTGTAGGCCGTAGTTTATTTGAACCACCTACGTGCTGAAATTGACATAGCGCAGACCTGGAGTTTCTTTGAATTACTGATCATTGACACTTTGTAACTTAAAAAGTGGTGCTTTTCCCGTGCAGCAGAAAATCAAGTTTCTTTGATGATTTTTCCCAGATTTGGTTTGACAGAGCCTGTCATTCATAGGTCATACTCAGTTTTGTTGAAGCACAATGGGGATATGAATGGGCACGACAGGGCCTTATTAATAACAGTAGTTTGAGGAAGAACAGATAAAACAGAGTCAGAGCAGCATCATTTTAAGGTAAAATACCCCCTTTTCAATGGGGACTTTGGGGCTGGCAGCAAAGCAGCGCTGCTTTTTCACTCTATTTCTTTTGTATATGTAAGAACACACTGGCCACCTCCCTCAGTGTGCCCCCTTGTTCCATCCTGCCCAATATGTGCTTGGCAAGATGGTATAGCCATCTTTTTGTCACTGCAAAACACAGTTTTGAGGCCATGGTTCTCACAGAAGCCAGCGCAGCCATTTTGCTGGTGACTGTAGATGCGCAGCTGGTGATATTGGGAAGTACTGCTGAGTGGGTAAATATACCCCACAATATGGACAGGGCTTGTAGTGCATCTTCATTTACAGGTTTCCCAGGTGGGGGGATCCTCATACAGAACTGTGTCTGGTTGGTAGGGACCCAGTATTCTGCCAACTGTCTAACCAACTTGTCTTCTTCCCAAGTCTATGGTTGATATCATTTTGCTGTGTTGATTCGTATGCTAGTTGAACTGAGAACAGTTAATGCATTTTAACGAAATCAGAGTAATCGTGGTACCACCTAGAAGTGTATATATTTACCATTTTAGAACTGTCGGAGCAAAACGTCTATTATCGTGATAGTTTATATCACATTGAACCTTATTTATATAAAGACTGTGTTTTAACTAATACAGTGTGTGGTCATTCCTTTGTGGTGCTTGGGGACTACACTGTACTTAAGTACCAGCCCACATCACCTCCTGAGAAGCTAAGCCTTGATTGCTCGGCCAAAGCTACCTTACAGAGAACCTTGGCTGCGGTCCACTGTGCCTCCCCTCTACTATATAGAGAGCAGGAGTACAGACATCCCCCTCCAGTGCACATTTCTTTACAGTGTGTATTTGAATAACTGTCACTGTGAAACCCTGTGTTACAACCATACTGCTCACATTGACCCCTCTTGAGATAAGCCTGGCTCCTCAGCCACACTACCAACCTGTGTAGTACAGACTTACACCAAAGGTTGGGTTCCTATTGCCGGGAGGTCAAGGTTGCTGTAGTCTTGCAAAGGATACTGCACACAATTTTGCCTAACACTGGTGGCAGGCAGTGAGGATCTATTGTAGAGTTGTTACATTGAGTGTTTGCTTTACTTAATTTCAACTAAAAACATTCACAAGGCTAAGCTCCACTAGAACAGCAATTATAACATGCCTATTATGGATAGCTTCAAGCAGGAAGCTCAGCTCATTCTAACAGTAGAACAACTGAAAGAAATGTGCAAAGTCAGAAATCTCCCTGTTAAAGGAAAGAAAAAGGAATTGAATACAAGGTTTTAGATCACCAAAGGTCGGATAGTAGGTCTGTCACACCTACTACTCCAAAACATGTGGAAATTGATAATGAGGATGACTATTCAGAGTCTAACTCTAATGTCTTAGAAGAATCAGAGGAGGGAGAGGAGTCCGAGGATAGGAGCCACTCTTTGCATCAGCAGCCCCTTTTTGCCCCAACCTTTATCAACTGGGACCCCACAAGGTCCATCACTGAGTCCAGAATATATGCCTCTTGAGAAAATTAGACTTGAATCAGAATTTTAAAGGTTGCAAGCTCAAGCTGAAGCCAAACATCAGGACATCAAACTCAGGGAATTGGAAATGCAACTAGAAATGAAGAAATTGTCTCCTGAAACTGTTTCCCTCCCAGAGTCCTCTAGGTCGTCCAGTCCGAAGAGGCCTCGCCTGCCCAAAGATGTAGTGAATATGTATGATGTGAAACGTGATATTTTGGATTAGTTGTATGCTTTTGAAAACAATCATGGGATTCAGGGTCTCACAGGGAATGAGTTGATTCCTTGGCTTTTGTCTAGGCTCTCCCAGGTTGCGACTGATGCTGTACTGGAGGTGGGGGAACTTGAAAGATTGGCGTATGAGAATGTGAAGCTGGCTTTGATAGCCAGTTTTGGGAAAACGTCTCCCCAGTACCTTAAGAGGTTTAGGACCCTCAAAAAGACTGATGGTACCCCTTGGGCTACCTGGGTGTGTGAAAGTTTGAAAAACTTACATGGATGGGTTAAGGGTTACAGAGTTACTACCTTTGAAGGAATGAGGCATCTCATTTTATTGGAATCTATTTGTGATGCCTGCTCTCGTCAGCTGTGACAGCAATTGGCTGACTCAAAAGAGATTGATCGCAAGAAGCTAGCAAAGGCTGCTGACTTGTGGGTTGCCAAAAGGGCCACTCACAAGGATTCTGGGGCCACTCGCAAAAAGGATGAGGGAAGCAGCACAAGAAAGATGACCAAGCGAATTCTAAAACCTCCAATTCAAAAGAGGGCCATAAACATAAGAAGGGTAAGCCACATGGTGAAACATCTAGTGGTAAACCAGAGGGAGGTCAGCAGAAGCCCCATTCCAGAAAACATTTGGAAAATGTTATTCCTGTGGGTCAACTGAACATGTGGAAGGGGATCCCAGATGTAAGGGTAAACCTCCAGGGGTCCACACTGCCGTCTTAGCCTAAATTTCTGAGGGAGATGTTCATATGGCAAGCATAAACTTTCATCTGTTGGCTGAAGACCCCATTGGAGTCTCAGCCAGTGTTTCTTTAGTGTCCCGGGGTCTGTGGGAACAGCAGCATGTAGATGTGTATAACTCTATTCCAGATAACACAAAATAATATTACAACGACAGTGCATTTGTGAATGGTCAGGAAACCCCTGCCATTAGAGACACTGGGGACAGCATTACAGTGGTGGATGAAAGCTTTTTCAAACCGGAGGATGTTGCTAAGCCACCCAAAGGTCCCACTAAGCTTGCTGGAGGACCTGTCCAGATGGGTCTAATAATACCAGCTCTCACCCAGTGCAACAATATGACTGTGATAATACATGTCAGTGTACAGAATGAGGTGCCTGGGAGAGTCCTGTTGGGGAATGACTTAAAAGCTCTTGGAGTTGTATCAAGCACCACCAGGCCTCCCAGTAAAAGGAAGCAGGAGCAGACTAGACTGGCCAGAGAGCAAACTTGGGATGATTCTCAGTGGGTAGTTACAGAAGTACCTATAACTCCCAGTCTACAGGAAGGACCAACTTCTAATTCCAGTACATGAAAGAGACAAAGGGGACACCCCAGGTCTCAGGAAGAAAGAAAGGTATCACCTCTGTGCATAAAACAAGGACATTCCTGAGAGGACAGTCCAAGGTCATACCTGTGACCCCTCCGCCCCCACCGGATGAGGCTGAGTGGGAGGACCAACCAGAGGATGGTGAACCAGTTACTGGTGAAACAGAACTGGAAGAAGCCCTTCCCCCTGTTGGAGATCTGGATCCTAAAGACCATCCTGAGCTGCCGACTTTGCTTGCAGAAGGTGGCCCCTGTAGGGCAGACTTCGGCAGAGGTCAAAGAGACTGTTCGACTCTTGAAGGACTTCACCAACAGGCAGCTTCTCAGCTGAAAGGGCAAGAGCCAGGGAGGCACAGGCTGTACCTGGAGGGTGGTCCCTTTACAGAGAGCCTATAGAGTCTACCCGAGGGTACTACACAAGACTTGTAGTGTCTCAGGAGGTGAGACCCGAGTTCCTACAGTTAGTCCATGAGATTCCTTTAGCTGGTCACTTAAGTTTTAAGAAGACCAAGGAAAGGAAAGGATTTCTCTATATTTCTACTGGCCTAAGATGGGTTCTGATGTAGCTAAATTCTGTAGAAGCTGTCACACTTATCAGACTTCTGGCAAGAGTGATGCCAAGAATGTGGCACCCTTGGTGCCTGTCCCAGTGATGGGAGTTCCTTTTGAGAGGGTAGGGATTGACATTGTTGGTCCCCTAGACCCTCCCACATCTTCAGGCAACCGCTTTATATTGGTTGTGGTAGACCATGCTACCAGGTATCCTGAAGCTATGCCTATGAGAACTGTTACTGCTCAGGCAGTGGCTAAGGCCCTCTTTGGTATTTTTTTTTTACCAGGGTAGGTTTTCCTAAGGAGGTTACCTCAGACAAGGGGACCAATTTTACATCCCACTACATGCAAGCCATGTGGAAAAACTGTGGAATGACCTACAAGTTCTCAACAGCCTACCATCCCCAAACCAATGGGTTGGTGGGGAGGTTTAATAGAACAATTAAGAGCATGATAGGTGCCTTAGATGAACCCCTTAGAAAAAAGTGGGACAATCTACTGCATGCCTTCTCTTGCTTATAGAGAAGTCCCTCAACAAGGGGTTGGCTTCAGCCCTTTGAGCTCCTCTGTGGTCATCTGGTTAGAGGTCCATTGGCCCTAATTAAGGAGGGGTTAGAGAGTGTTCCTTCCCACAAGCCAGTGAGAGGCACTGACTACTTGTTAGGTCTCCGAAGGAGAATGACACACATAATGACAGAAGCTTCTGATAACTTGTAAGCAGGTCAGGCTCTGGTTAAACATTGGCATGACCAGAAGGCCAACATGTTTGAGTTCTCTCAGACCAGCTAGTTCTAGTTATGGTACCTACAAGGCAGAGGGCCTTACAGGACAAATGGATCAGACCCTTAAAGGTTGTGGGCAAACTTGGAGAGGTCAATTATTTGATGGACTTGGGCAATCCCAAGGAGGCCCACAGGGTCTTTCACACCAACCGTCTAAAGGCATATCTAACTAGAAAAGACCTAGCAGCTTTGCGATTAGCATCCAATCAATAGGAGGAACACCAACCTCTACCTGACCTTCTAAGGGGGCAGTCTTTAGATGGGAAAATAGAAGGAGTTAATCTCTCTTATGATCTGACTCTGAAACAGCAGGAGGAGTGCAAAGTTCTGTTAAACCAGTTTGCATCCCTGTTTTCACTGACACCAACCTTGACCGCTTGGGGCCAGCATAATATTCCCCCTTGTGACTGTCTACCTGTCAAAAGCAGGGATTATAGAATGTTAGACCATGTAAGAACCCACATAAAGTGAGAGGTGTCATGATCTCTGCTTCCAAAAGATCAGGACTTGCCCGACTCCCTTGGAAGCAGACCCATAACCCCGGTTCCGCGTGCCAGCCAGTCCCAATTGGGACCTTTTGGACCCTGTCCTGGCGCCAGTGGCACCAGGCTCATAAAGATGCCCAGTCCCAGCGCTGGAAGCGCCGGGCTCATAATGCTTGGGTGGACTTACCTGCAGCAGCCCATGCTGCTTACTTACCTGCCAGTTGAACCCCTGATCCTCTTCTGTTTGGGACTACTTTTCCTGTTGGGTGGGGCAGGAGCCACTCCCTAGGTTCAGGACACTGGAACTCTTCTGGAAAGCAGGAACTCTTTTCTTAGGCGTGGCTGTGGAAGGAGGCACCTAAGCACTACAGGAGGCTATTTAAACCACACCCGATGGATGAATCTTGCTTTGCGTTATTCTGCATTCTCTGCAGCAGAACGCTCATCGTGTCTTCTGCTTCTGATCCTGGGCCTAAGGGAACAAAGGCTTACCATCCTGGAATCCAGTCTTCAGCAGCACCTGTAAAGACAAAGAAAGAACAGGTTAGCACTACGGTCTTCAGTGGCAGCGCATCTCTTACCTGGTCCATCGGCTGTCACCAACGCCTCGCGCTGCATTCCGGCATCTGAAAGGCAAAGGCTTACCTACTCTTCGCATGCTCCGAAGGTCTTCGCACTGCATTCCGGCATCTGAAAGACAAAAGCTTACCAGCTCTTCGCACGCTCCGGAGGCCTTCGGCGCTGCATCCCGCATCTGAAAGACAAAAGAAGGTGCGTTTAAAGACATTGGGCAACTTTATTACTCACGTGCCATTACTCCTTCCCACGCCGAATCCAGCGGGTATTCCAGCACCCTTCAGCTTCTCTAAAGCTCCGAACTTGTACCTGCAAGATAAAAGGGACAGTTAGTGTGCATCGTGAAGCAGGCTACAAGCGCTTACTTACGTGCTTCCAGGCGCTTCTATTCCTCACGCGGGTTCGGTCCTCAACTCTCATCAGCCCGCCATCCGCCATCGCCGGAACCCTGCAAAACAAGAGATATCATTACAAAAGACTTTTAAGACATTTGAAGTGCCCAGAACTTACCGTTCGTGCAGTTAACGACGGACAGCAGTCCTCTGAGGTCAAGAGGCCTGCACCCTTATCCAGTGAAGAAACTGGTTACGGCACCCTGCCCGAGGCAGATGGAGAGCTCGGCGTTCACTTACCTAAGACATCTTACTCTTCGAGCCAGACATACAGTGCACAGAGGTCCAGCCCAAAGAGCCAACCGTGTGTTACACATCACCTTTGAAGATACGGCATTCACCCAGTCAAGACCGGCGCCTCTGCGGGAATCAGGTGAGCGTTACAGAGGTCAAGAAGAGGCTTGATCTCGGGGTAATAGAGCCATCTACCAGTCCATGGGCTAGTCCTGTTATACTAGTGCCAAAGGCAGGATACAAGGAATTGAGATTCAGTGTGGAATATAGAGCTCTTAATGCAGTCACCACGACTGATGCCCTTCCTTAACCTAGGACAGATGAACTGGTGGATAAACTTGGTTCAGCCAAGTACCTCAGTACATTTGACCTAACCTCAGGCTATTGACAAATAGCTCTGGCAGACCATGCCAAGAAGAAAACTGCATTTTCCACCCCATGAGGCCTCTACCCTTTTAAGGTAATGCCTTTTGGACTAAAGAATGCGCCTGCAACATTACAAAGGATGGTAAATCATGTTCTGAATGGGATGGAGGACTTCTGCATGGCATACTTGGATGACATTGCAGTGTTCAGCCCAACCTGGGAAGAGCATATTGACCACCTAGGATATGTATTGCAGGCTTATGAGCATGCCCATCTGACCATAAAGGTAAGCAAATGTCATATTGGTCACAGTAAAGTGGTCTACCTTGGACATGAGGTAGGAGGAGGTGAAATGGGGGCATTGCCTAACAAAGTACAAGCAGTACAAGACTGGGCCACCCCTACTAATCAAACCCAGGTGAGAGCCTTTTTTAGGTCTCTGCACTCACTGGCTATATGAATTTCATAGATAACTATGGGACCACAGTTTCTCCCGTAAATGTGATCTCCTCACCCAAATTCCCCATGAAGGTCAGCTGGAATGAGGAGAGCACAAAGGCATTTGAAGGATTTAAGAAAGCCCTTTGTCAATCTCCAATCTTGAGAGCTCCTGACTACAAACAATCCTTTATTGTACAAAATGATGCTTCAAATACAGGAATAGGTTACAGGAATAGGTGCAGTTCTGGGTCAGCTGGATGAGAAAGGCAGGGAACACCCTATCTTTTTCATCAGTAGGAAACTGAAGGACCGAGAAACAAGGTGAGCAACCATATAACTTGAATGTTTTGCCATTGTGTGGTCTTTGAAGAAGTATAGACCATACTTGTATGGATCTACTTTTGTAATTCAAACAGACCCCTAACCCTTGAGATGGTTAATACAGATGAAGTGGGAGAATCCTAAATTGTTAAGATGAACAATCAGCCTTCAAGGGTTTGATTTCACCATTGAACACAAGTCAGGGTGCAAGCACCAAAATGCTGATGGTCTCTCCAGAAAGTGTGACCGACTGGAGTAAGGAGATTCATCCAGGAGTAGATTAAATCCTTCTGTCACTTAGTCTGGGGAAGGGGGGGGTGAGTGTTAGGGAGAATTCTCAGAAATGTGCTAATTCCCCTCTACTTTAGAGACCCCCAGCTCTTTTGATGGACTTTAGGACTTTTAATTTCTAGCCTGGAGAGAGTGATACCTTTTTCGCACTCTCTCATGTATTTTTTCTGTGATTTGAACTCTGTGTTTCTTTTGACTTTGGATTCTGACAACCTCCATAGGCACCATCTTTGCATTGTGACACACAGCACCTTCAGTGCAGTGGCACAGGGAAGTCTCTTAGATTTCCAAAAGGTTTAAATACTTTCTCTTGGTGAAACCACTGTTTCCATGAACAGTGAAGTGAAATTGACTTTATTTACATTTTGTCACTTTCTATACCCAGCACACACTATCTTACCATAGGGTGCTGGGGGAGGGGTGGTTACTTAGTATCCCCTTTGTCTAGTTTGGCATGTAATATTTCTATGTTGGCCTTTCTACAGTTAATGGCTGGTGGCAGTGGTTTACTTTATACTATCATTGTGTGTTTTTACCGTGGGCCATGTTCGCAGCAGCAGTAAGGAACCCATGGGTGCTCATTGTTTCAAAATGGCCCCTGTCTTATTTTTTTGCCATTTTTTATCAAAAAGGTCCTTTCTGAGATTTAGTCTGCACGCCAAACCAGGTTTGGTCCCTTTGTTCGGTTTGCCTTTGGCAGGATTCAGGAGTGAAGCCCGCCTCTGGCTCCAGTATGCCTGGCAGGGGCAGTAAGTGAGGGAGGTGCCGAAAACTCCCTGTAATTAATCCCCTGGGTTACAGGAATGCACCCAAAGGTGATTGGCCGGCTGGCTGTCCGGCAAGGACAGCCACCCTGCTGTGTGATTGACAGCTAGGTTGGAATGAATCGGAGAAAATCCGAGGCTTATGGCTTGAAAGGCAGAGTCGACCACTGGACGAAGGAATCCAAAGAAGAACTTGGTAGAGACGCCTGCTGCAACTCCTGGACTGTTGGTTTGCCGGTGAAGCCCTGCTGCTGTGCTGGAGCTCTGAATTCATTTGAGTTGGTGGGACCAATCAACTCCAAAGTGAACTCATTTAGACCTCCTCTCGAAGTGGCTGTACTTCCACTGCTGCTGCTGGAACCGAAGTGCCAGGGAGAGGAACACCAAACCGAGTGGATTGCAAGTCAGACCCGAGCGCCCGAAAGATCCTTCGGACTTCCCTGAAGCAGGACTGATTCAGCCTGAGCCACCTGAACAGAGTGCTGGACCCCAGATGTGAGCAAAGTCTGTAGTGTTATCCGACAACCGCTGTATTGCTATTTGCTGTCAGACGCGAGGAGCTGAAACTGCGAAGTGCTGGTGAATTGAAGTTTGCCCATTGCTGCTGCTGACCTTCCCATTGCAGTGTAGAAGTCCCCAAACATCCTCCCTCTTGTCCCCATGATTGAGGCCCAGGAACACAAGGATCTGTAGAGCTGTACAGGAACAGAAGCCAGCTGGTACATTTTTTTTCTAACCAAAGGACCTGTAAAGTCTAGGAGAATTTACCACTTGTTGTGTAGCCTTACTTGCTCTCAGTTGAGACTTGTCTTGGTTCCCCTTGCAGAGTTGCTTATAGCTTTGCCCCTTACAAGCCTCCCAGCTTGTGGCCCTTCAAGTGAATCTTATTTCTACAAACCTTTCTAAAAACATTGTGCAAGACATTTACTTACCTGCAAAGAGGATCTTCAGCTCCCCTAGACTTGGTTCAACTAACATTGGCTGTCCTGGCTCCCTGTGAGACTCTTCTTACCTTTGACTCTGTGACTCTACCTTTCCCCCAGGAAAGGGTTAATATACTTTGCATTGGAGGGTTGAGAAAGTACCTACCAGTTTATGAATTATTTGTTAACCTTTGTTTTATTCCTATATCTAACCTTTTACGCCAACCTAAGTATTGCTCTAAATGTACCAGTGATAAATCAGTGTCCTAGATATTTAAATCACCTGAGGGTGTAAGAAGTGTATGTGTGCCATCCCCAATGGGTATCATGTTTAGTTTAGTTTATTATTTGTATGGCGCGCCATACCCTGGAATATCAGGGCGCAAACAGAGAAGGATATGCTCAATTTAGTTACAGATACATAGAAATCAGATGAAGGTACAGATATGCGCTGAGCTTGGTTACAGATATGCTCGGCTAATTGCAAGTACAAGGAAACGGCAGGACGTGTAGACATAGGGCCTCATTACACGGAAGGCGGTAATGGTTAACGGCCACCGTTAATGGTAACGGTGACCGTTAACCATTACCGCCTTACTACGAGGTCCCTTAGCGGGTTGGTGCTTTAACGCCTGCTTTTTGCAAAAATTGTGGTGCCGTAATTAGCGCCTTCCCCATTTCCATAGAGCCCTATGGGGAAGAAATGGGAATGGTGAAGGGCAATGGCGGAAGGGGGATTTACCGCCCCACCAACCTTGGAATGGGGCGGTAAATCCCCTTTCCGCCAAGGCGGTGCCGGTATTTTACCGGCATGAGCCATGGCGCCAATAGCGCCATGGCTCACCGCCTTCCGTGTAATGAGGCCCATAGACATCAGCAATATTACAGTAAGCAGATATGAACAGGGAGAGATCAAGGACAGGGGAGCAAGGAGCATGCTCCTGCATGGTCCTGTTCACGTAATATATAGTTATATACAGTTATGTACAATGTGACAAGTGGAATAGTTAGCTGTCATTGGCTCTCAGCCACCTAGTGAGGTTTTGTCTAAATTTTTCGAAAGGCTGAGGTTCTCTGACGTCATGGGGGAGGGAGTTCCATAACTGCGCAGCCTTGACCGGGAAGCTATTTCCTCCTATAGTGGCAAGTTTGAAACGTGGAACTTGGAGGCAGTTTGCGTTGGCTATTCTGGTAGGTCTGGAAGAAGTCCTTTTGCGTAATCTATCCATGAGGTAAGGTGGAGCTCTGTTATTGATACATTTGTGTGTGAGGGAAGCGATTTTGAGATGAATTTTGTCTATGGTGGAGAGCCATTTGTATTCTCTTCTTGTAGAGGATATATGCTCATTTCTATTAATCTTGAGTGCTACTCTCAAGGCATTGTTCTGGAGCACTTGAATTTTGTGGATGGTCTGTTTATTTGCTCCAATGTAAAGTCCATTACAATAGTCTAATTTGGATAGTATCAAGGCTATGGCAAGTGTAATGCAACTATCTGTGGAGAGGAATTGTTTGCTCGCACTGATAAGTTTGCATGTGTATGCTGTAGCAGAAGCTAGAGAGTTAACTTGTTTGGTAAAGTTCATGGTGGCGTCTAGGTAAAATCCTAAGGTTTTTACTTCGTGAGCTACTTTTATATTGTTCCCATCGATAATGAAGTTGTCGTAATCAGGGCTGAGTTTGGATATATAGGTAGTGGTGCCCAGGATGATAAGCTCAGTTTTATCATCGTTCTGGCATAAGCCGTGTGTGCCATCCATGCCTGAACGATGCTATAGATCCTGTTCACTACGGCCAGGTCCTTGGCATAGTCTCCTGAGAGCGGGAGGAGGATCTGGGTATCGTGTGGCCCTTGTGCGTAGTTGGTGTAGGCGATACCCAGATGATCCATCTCATCAAAGAGAGCCTTCGTGAAGACATTGTAGAGTGCGGGTGACACACAAGACCCTTGTGGCACTCCGCATGTTATGGGAATTGGATCTGCTGAGGCTGATGGAGCGAAGACTCTCATGGTCCGATTACTCAGGAATGACTTGATCCAAATTATGGCCTCTTTTGAGAAGTGGGCTGCCGAGTCGAGGTGACTACAGAGGACTGTGTGGTCCACTAAGTCGAATGCCGCTGATAGGTCTAGGAGGAGAAGTAGGGCCGCTTGGCCATTGTCTCTGCAATCGTCTATTTGGGCCTTAAGATCTATTAACTCTGTCTCGGTCCCATGTTGCGGGCGGAATCCTGATTGACGGGTTCCAAGTAGGTGGTTAGACTCTAGGAAGTTTTGAATTTGCAGGTAAGCTACTTCATCTAAAATTTTTAGAAGAAAGGGCACAGTCGTGATGGGCCTGAAGTTAGTCAGAATGGCAGGGTCAAGGGTTTGCTTCTTTAGTAGTGGCAGTACCCAGGACTCTTTTAGGTTGATCGGTACTGAACCTGAGGTAAAGGAGGAGTTGATTAGTTTGGTTATAAATGGCGATAGTTCTCTCGCAGCATCCCTGATGTGTTGTGCTGGGCATTGGTCGCCTTTGCAGTTGGACGGTTTAAGTCCCAGGATGACTTTTTATACCTCTATGATCGATACCTTAGAAAAGCAGAATCAGGCTCCCAACTTGGGCTGTGGCGGTGGCGCTGGCGCTGAGCTCTGAGGGATGTGTGGTGTTAGCGATGCCTTCTTGATGGCAATTTTGGTTTGTAGATTTGCTACTTTGTTTGTTAAAGCAAGTTGTATGCTAGAGCACCATTTTTTATCCTTGGTACAGTTTTCTTGGGGTACAACGGGTGTTTCTAATTCTTTCAGAATGCTGAACAGTTCTTTGACACTGGATTTTGAGTTGGATATTCTAGTATTGTAGGTTTCTTGTTTGGCTAATAGTATTTCTTTCTTGTATTGAGAGGAGGCTTTGGAGAGGTTGAGTTTATTTTTGACTGATGGGGAAAGTCTCCAAATAGTTTCAAGTTTTCTTTTGGCCAGCCTGAGATTTTCTAGATGGGGCGTGAACCAAGAATTGAGGTGTTTTTTTGGTTTGCTATTTCTTAGTTTGAGCGAGGCTATGCGATCCGGGGCTGAGGTCATGGCTGCATTATAATGTTCAACTAACAGATCAGGGTCCATGCTGTCAGGTAGTGAGTTCAATTTAGGTATTATAACGGGCATCAGATTTTTTGCTGTCATTAGTTTTTTATTTCTCGTTGGCAGAGCTGGGGCGGGTGCGGACGGGGCAGTGGCCCGGTTGGTTGTCACTGTGAATAATAGCAGGTGGTGGTCAGTCCAGATCTGCGGTACAGAATCCGTAATATTTACTTCGCAATTATGTTCTGCTATCCAATCAAGGATGCGACCTTTGTTGTGGGTGGGTAATTCAACTTTTTGGGAGAATCCCAGCTCTTTCAAGGTCAGAGCAATCGCTGTCGATTGGGTGTCCTTATTGTCATTATAGCCTAGATTAAAGTCTCCTAGCACTATTGTTTGGGATGTATTTTTTAGGTTATTGGACAGGGATGTCGAGATGTCCTCAGCGAAGGTTCCGATAGGACCTGGTGTTCTGTAGATGAGGATGATGTTTAGGGTTTGGGAGTTGGCGATGGCTATTTTGACCGTGAGACTTTCACAGGATTGCATATTGGTAGTAGTGATGATCCTCATGTCCAGGCTAGTTTTAGCTATGATTGCTAGACCTCCACCTCGGGAGGTAAGTCTGTCCACACGTAGAATTGTACAGTTGTCTGGGTCTGCTAGTGATAAGGCTGGGCCAGCCGCATCATGTAGCCAGGATTCTGAGATGGCCAAAAAGTCTAGGTTGTCTGTGGCAATGATATCTGAGATCTCTGTGATTTAGAGAATCTAAGAGTGTTTTGAAGTTATTATAATTGTTACATGTTTTGCTCCCTTCTGAAGAAGGCTTATATAACTGACTGTTAAATAAATTAATAATTGTTTAATCAAGAAACCTCGAGTGTAAGTGTTTATTTGAAAAACTGTCACTGTGAAACTTTGTTTACAACCTTACTGCTCATATTGACCCCTCTTAAAATAAGCCTGGCTGCTCAGCCACACTACCAACCTGTGTAGTACAGACTTATACCAAAGGTTGGGTTCCTATTGCCAAGAGGTCCAAGTTGCTGTAGTCTTCCAAAGAATACTGCACACACTATTGCCTAAGAGAGGCACACACTCAAATGTCCTTTTTCACCCCTCCCGCATATTCCGACAATTCAAAGGGCATTTCTGTGCATTACACTGCATATACTGAAATTAAAAATGCTCTTTCAAACACGCAGGAATGAGGCACATTTCTTTGCTATTGCTGGCAATAGGCGCAGGGGGATAAGCAAAGCATGGCACGGCATTTTCTGACCATGTCATGTTTTTTTCTTTAAGGGTGGCAGCAGTGGTTTGAACTGCTGCTGTCACACTTGCATTTCTATCCCCCAAACAGTGATAGAAATAATGTTTTGTGTGTTTCACTGTGACAGGCCCCTTACAGGTCTAACGCTGTAAGAAATGTGCTCTCAGAACCCATGTCAGAGCCTGTCATATTCTCCCGACACTGATATATGCAAGGGGGCTGGACGGTGCATCATTTGCACTGTCAAACAGCCCCAAAGAATGTGCTGGTCACCTTTGTGAAGAAGGGGGCCTGCACATTTCTTAAAGTGGCTTACTTAAAAAAAAGTGCTTCCTCTGCTACCTTTTTACACTTAGTTTAGTGTAGTTTATACATTAATATACTATAACCTAAATACAAATTAAATCTGTTCACGTTTCTCAAATGGGAATCAGAAGATGCAGCTTTGAAATCTTGGTGGCTGAGGACAGCCACTGCCCCAAAGGAAGTATGCACAGGTAGCTTAAAAAGACACAGTAGCTAGCAGTGATCTGCCAACAAGTGGAAATGCACCAACCAGCCGTCAGGCCCTACTCTGCTGCCACATTGTTCAGGAACTGTAGAAAAGAATGAATGGGAAGTCCAATACCAACAGGACCATTAAGAGTCCATGATTGAGCCTTTATGAGAGAAGCTCGACAGGACATCCCATAAGGGTGACCATTTATAGTTTCCATGTCCCTTATTCAATTTTTTCCTTCTGTTTTCATTTTTGTGTTGATTCTATGTAATATAAATGTGTTTTTGTTGTGATGATTCACAAGGTGTCGTCACTTCTGCCCAAGGGGGAGGCCTTTCTCATGAAGCTAGGTAGTTGCAGCTACTACCCAATAGACCCCTGGGTTGGTGTAATGTGGGAGGACCTCCTGGGGAGGGACTCCCCATCTGGGGAAAAGGACAATCACCAGGGGTACAGCCCACTGAATGTCGTCACTCCCTGACATTCCCTACCCTTCCCCAATGTTCATAGCCACTACATTGAAGGCAAACCTACAACAAAAGTACTAGGACACAGGAGACAAAGATCATTGACTATATGTATCCTGTTACAAGGTGGCCCCACCTAGGCAGGAAGATCCAATCATCAACAGAGTTAAAGGAATCTTGTAAACCCCAAGGGAGGAACTGAATACAAAGTTTAAAGAGCAAAAAAGGACAATCAGAGAAGGCAAGCCTGGCCACGGAGCTAAGCACAGCTGTGAGAGGACGCAGGTGCAGGCAATCTCTAGCACAGGAGAATCCTCTCCTGCTGGCAGTCCAGCAGGAGAGGGACGTGAAGAACACTGGTGACCAGCTGTGGGAATTATTCGCTGGGTCTGCCCGTGCAGACCCAAGGTCATGAGCGAATGAAGGACGAAAGCAAATCTGTGCAGTGAGACGGCACATTGCAGAACCCTACATGAACAGAAACCCAAAGAGCAAAGGAAGCAGACCCCAGTCTGAGGAAGACCCAGTGACGTACCTACAGCTATGAAGGAAGGAGCCGTACGGGAGTGCCACGGTGGGGGGGGCGCAGGAGCATGTGGGAGAGACACGTGAGCAGTCTTCAGTCGTGATCTAGCTTTCAATCAGCAAAATTATCCTATTCTGTCAGAATCCTCCTCGAAATTAGTGTCTGAAAAAGAAGGAATGTTTAAGGACGGGCCATTTCATTTTCTAAAACCAGGTTTTCTGTATAGGGTAGACCTTACAGCAGAAGGGGTAACCAGGACCCGGATTGTAGTGCCTAGAAGTCATAGGAAGATTGTCCTCAAAATGGCTCATGCCCATCTGAATTCAGGGCATTTGGGAACAGCCAAAACACAGGGATAGATTATCAACAGGTTTTACTGGCATGGGGTTTACACTGATATTAAGAACTTCATAGCCATCTTTGCCCTATGCCAGAAACCGGCTCCACACTCACCCCCACCTGCACCACTGCAACCCCTCCCTATAACAGAGGTACCATTTTCTAGAATTGGTATGGATACTGTGGGCAATTTGGAGCCATCCATACTGGGGAATAAGTATATTCTTGTAATTCTAGATTATGCAACCCGTTATCTGGAAGCCTTCCCATTGAAAAATAATATCTCACAACAGATTGTTAAACACCTAATCCCTTTTCTGTCATGGGTAGATTTCGCAAAACAAATATTGACCAGCCAAAAGAGTATATTTATGTCTACATTGATGGCGGAAGTAAAGGAGATTTTACAGATAAAAACCCTGCACACCTCTATGTACCATTCTCAGACAGACACCTTAGTGGAACATTTTAATAAAATCTTAAAAAACATTTTGAAAAAGCTAGTGGAAGCAGATGCCTGCAACCAGGACACCATGATCCCGTGTGCATGTTTTGCCATCAGAAAAGCCCCCCAGGCCTCTTTAGGGTTTTCTCCTTTTGAGTTCCTTTACGGACACGACCCCAGAGACGTACTTGACATACTACGGGAGACCTAGGAAGAAAGGGAAGAGTCAGGGTTATCTATGTCCCAAACAGCCCAGAGGGTAAACAAGCATATGCCTATAGTGTAGGACCTAGTCCACAATCATCTAGGGCAGGCCCAAGAAATTCATTATGATAGGAAGGGAATATCACAGTCCTTTTCCATCGGATAGAAAGTCTTGGTCCTCTTATGCACTTCAGAGCACAAGATAATTTCGTGACGGTATGGACCATATGAAGTATTAGAAAAAACAGGTCCTTATAATTATGAGGTCGATCAACTGGACAGAATGCTTAAAACCCAGATCTACCACATCAACCTCCCAAAGGTGTGGAAAGAGGACCCATTAAAATCTTCCTCTGTCCTAATGGCTACCTTGTTATCTGACCAAACGGCCGAGTATAGTTTGGTTTCCTCTGATATCCCTGAGCAACAATATTAAGACATCCAAGACTTACTGTATCAATTCCCAGATATCTTTAATAGTGAGCCAAGGGAAAGTAATTACTTGAATCCATACCGAATTCCAGAGGCGGGAAGGGAGATAGTCCTCCATGCTCCAGTAGGTGGAGAAGATGTTATTAGCCGACATAACTGATCCATCGCAGAGTCCATGGTCATCTCTGTTACTTCTTATGGCCAGACCTGATCAGTTGTGGAGGCTTTACATAGACTTCCAGAAGTTGAATGCCATATCCCAGATTGACAACTATCTGATGCCTCGGATTGAAGACCTCATTAATGGACTGTTTATATCTCCTTGATTCATCTAACCAAGGGCCATTAACAGGAGCCACTGAGCTCTCTGATAAAGAAAGGCGGCCTCCACCACCAGAGAATTATTTCATTTCAAAGACCTTCCTTCTGTATTTCATGGTGCCACAGACACTTTTCACCGGCTGATGGACCAAATACTGCAACCCTTTTCCCACTTCTGTGGTGCATATCAGTACGATATCGTGATCCACAGCAAAACCTGGGAGGAGCACATGTTTCACTTGTATTAGATCACCCGTGCTTTGAGGCAAGCCAACCTTACCGCCAATCCCAAAAAGTGCCATTCAGCTAGTCTGCAGTAAAGTATTTATGCTTTTTTGTGGATAATGAACTAGTCAAAATCCAACTGGAAAAAGTCGGGACTGTGCAGGAAACGCCTCCCCCAAAGACCAAAAGAGACTGAAGGGCCTTTATTGGGCTTACAGGGTATTACCAGAGATTTATTCCCAACTATTCAGCCATTGCATCTTGCCTCACTGTTAAACTGAAAAAAGCGATGGTAGAAAGAAAGATGGTCGGAAAAGCTTTAATGCATTGAAACAAATCTTGTGTAGTGAGACTTTAGTAAAAGTTCCCAATTTCAATAAAGCGTTCAGTGTCCAACGGATGCTTCCAAGCTGGGGATAGAGGCCTATTTGTCACAAGAATGTGATGGGATAGAGCATCCAGTTATATGCATCAGTAGGAAGCTCTTCCAAAGGGAAAACAATAATGCCACCATCAAACCTGAGGCCCTACCAATGAAATGGGTGGTGGGTTATTTGAAATATTATCTGATAGGGGGACAATTCACATGTATAATCGACCACTCACGTGGCTCAGTTTGAGGAAAGAAATTAACCCTATGATAATGCGCTAGTTCCTTTCTTTTTTCATGTAGAATACAGAAAAGGCAAAGAACAGGAAAATGTTGATTTCCTTTCCCGATTTCCCTTAGAGGGAGATGAGGAAGGGTATGTGATGATTCACAAGGTATCGTCACTTCTCCCCAAGGGGGAGACCTTTCCCATGAGGCTATGGAGGTGCAGCCACACCCCAATAGTACCCCTAGGGGTGGTTTAATGCGAGAGGACCTCATGGGGAGTGACACCCGCTCTGGGGACAAAAATGATCACCTGGGGTACAGCGCACTGAAAGTCGTCACTCCCTGGCATTCCCTAATCCTCCCCAATGCTCAGAGCCACTACATTGAAGGGAAACCTTTGTATTACTGTGACTTAGAACATAACACCAAAAGTACTAGGATGAGGAAGAAAACAGGAGACATAAGTATCATTGACTGTATGCTGTGAGGAGTCATTAATGCGAGGCGGACAACTGGTTGAAGATCGATCTTTCAAAATATAAAAGTAAATATATTAAAATGCCTCACTTTCCCTACTCTGCTGAGGAATTACCTGCCTATTCTAAAAGCTAAGGGAGCACACTCTAGCACAGGATAACTGGCCCTCACTCTAAACAACAAACACATAAATAAAAGGTATGGAAATTCAACAAAACTTGAATAATATGTACATTTCCTAAAT
This sequence comes from Ambystoma mexicanum, assembly GCF_040938575.1. Classification (NCBI taxonomy): domain Eukaryota; kingdom Metazoa; phylum Chordata; class Amphibia; order Caudata; family Ambystomatidae; genus Ambystoma; species Ambystoma mexicanum. The sequence continues at coordinate 408,457,946 of NC_090923.1, read as the reverse complement.
GACCTTCTGAAGTCCTGGGTTATCTCCCTTCCCCAGGATTTAAGTCACTTCACCACAATGTTCAACCTTGAAAAGGAAAGGTCTTCACTTGGTTCTTAAAGATGTAAAGGTAAAGCGAAAATGCATCAACAAAACGTTCTCCTCCTTTTAACAAAAGTTCCATTAGAAACAAATCTCCTACTTTTGAGTGAAGTTTTCCACTTTTCACTTCAAGCAAAATAGCCCCAATGGTAATCCTGGCCACAGTGCTTTGGCAATCCCATAGAAAGTTTTGCCACAGTTCAAAAGAAAATGCAATATTCATACTGTTAATGGTACACAGTTCTTGATTAACAGTTATGGTTCTTTGAAATACATTGTATATTTGTCAGGATGATTTCTTAATACTGCTGCTTCTATTTCAACAACTATATTTCTTCATATTTTACCATGAGAACAGTCACCGTTATCCCACAGTAGTTCACCTTGGTTTCGACAACTGCAATGTATCATCTACTGACAACCAAATGTACCTCAGGAGTTGGACTACTGCCACAACTTCAATGACTTTTAGACAGACATTACAATACTTTAACCTCTATTTGAAGGCTCAGCACTCTTTCTTTAAACTGTTTTCTTCAAAGGGGCAGCCTCTTAGCCTCTCTTGCGTCTTACTGTCAACAATAATAACCTGTGTTTTCCTTCAAGAGTGTTGGGCATTAAAGGTTGAGTGTACTTCAAAATGTTCTTCACAAGCAGCCAATTCCCCTTACCCCAACTGTACCTGCACCTTTCAGCCAGCCTTCAGCCCAACAATTAACCAGAAGTATTGGTCCCACTCTCAGTTAACAGTTATATTCTTGTTGGCATATGCCAATTAACTGTTAATAACTTCACAGTATTGCTGGATTGTTTTAAACTGTGAGAAAGGTATGTCACTTGTATACAAAGTATAAAATGTAGTCCTTCAAGAGAAACCACAATTAGGCACACACAATAAATTCTTGATGTAGTTGTCAAGCTTTAAAAGTGGTTGTAAAATTGTATTCCCATAGAAGCAAAGGATAGAGTTCAGGCCTCCTTGGGGAATTACAATAAGGCACACGTGACCGTTCGATAATGTAGTTTTCCCACGATGAAGATTGTAACTTTGAAATTGTCACGTTAAGTGTTCTGCAATGGTATTTGCAGCGTTCCCCTTTCTTAACTAGGGACACACAACCACTCCTTGAACATTAATAGTCTTTCTTTAAAGGACCAATGGGCTGCAACAGCACTAGTTTCCTACTTCTCGTGAGCAAGAAGCCTTTTCCTCAATATGTGTGCGTTACATTTCCATTGTTTAGAGAATCTCTAATACAGTGGTCCACTTCTACTCTCTGAAAATCTTAAGTGAGTGGCAAAGGGGATGGTTACTGTTACCGGCAAGGCCTGCACAATGCTTTAGAATGCTGTACTTCACTCACCAGCTTCTGAATCATTTTCTCTGCTTTCCGGACCTCTACTACAACTTCTTCTGCTTCTGGCTCGCTGGAGACTGTGAAAAACCTGAGGGTGATTTTCACTACTGAAACCCTGGGGATCCCTTATTCAGGTGGCCATGGAAGGGCCATCGCTATTGGATCCCGACCCTGGGAGTGGACAAGGGAGGGACGATCACCTGGGTAGGGGGGTCCTTTGGGAGTGGGGGAGAATTACCAGAAGACGAGACATGCTATTACCCCATTTCCCGACAACTGTTTACCCCATATTCCCTCTACTTTTATGGGATACTACAACTCCCATAATTCCCCTCCTTTCTGTGTCAGCCCAACTACTGAGATGAGGAAGAGGAGGACTGAGATTGGGAAGATTACCTTCAGTAATATGCAATGGTCCTGTCCCAGTAATGAGGCCAGGCAGGGTCAGGCACTCAGTCATAATTACACAAACGGCTGAAACAACGGCTACCAAGAATATAAGAGGTGGAGCTTAGAGTCACACAGTGAGTAGGTTGAAGCCCGAGGAGGCACACAAGGTGGAGGTCGAGCAGGCTGGTGAGCTGGGTCGCCTAGGTACCCCAAAATGTGTCAGAAGTGAACAAAGCGCTGAGACACTGGGGGGATGAGAGGTGAAAAGGCTGCAGCGTGGCGAGGGAGCCGTGTCTCCAAAAAGCCAGAATGGTGTCATTTGAGAAAACAAACCCCAAATAGAAAGCCTTGTACAGATGCTCTTGCCCCTGGGCGTGTGAGAAGGCCCAGGGGTGTCGAAGGGGCAGCAGGGAAATCACTGACCTCGACACGCTTCAAGCGATGAAGAGGAATACAGCCGATGAATTCCAAGCAGATGGGAGCATAGTTTGTGAAAGGCATGTGGCGCGAACAAAATACAATGTTGCAAAATGAGGAGAAGCATATGGCGAGAAACACAATGACCATGAAAGCTTCAACGGTCCATTTTTGAAAGACTGTGATGAGAACCAGAGAGATGGCGAGGCCACGTGTACGTTTACACGAGTAAAGAGAGACTTTTAAAGATTGTAAATTACAGAGTCCTAGAAACGTGAGTGAAAGTGAAATAAGAACTGTTATATTTGTGGAATTAAGAAAAGGGTCTGGGACCCATGAGGAGAATAAAGAAAAAGGTCTGGGACCCATAATGAAAATTAAGAAGAGGGTTGTAAGAGGATTCAATTCAGCACTACAGCCAAGTCAACGCCTAGTCTAGAATACTGAATGAAAACCCTTATTGATATATCTTTATGTCCAGTTCATGCGTTCTGGATGACTACCCCTATATAACACCCCTCCCTTGGAATCCCCCTGACCCCACTGAGCCAAGAAGTAGTTCTGTTTTGCAAGTTTAAATGTTTATTTGATAACTTAAACAATATATATTATATCACGCTTTATAATAAATTAATAATTGGATATCACACTTAATCTGGTATGATAAAGATTAACAACGGAGAATCTGGCACTAGCACACTTCTTTATAATCAATGATGAGTGGTTATAGGATGGATAAGATAGCAACAATACTTTTATGGTTTCCAATGGATGCAATGTGGAATGAAATGCAATACAGAAAAGAACTTGATAGGATTTCAGCAAAAGACAATGTAATCACTTTCTTGGACAATTCACCCCCCCCCCCCTTTATGCAATGCAAGGAAATGGAAGGAAGGCACACAGTTCTCAGAAATGCAATCAAATGTGATTCAGTTCACCCCAGCAGCTTAGACTACAGACGTTGAAACATAGGCAAAATGCTTTTATATGTGCTGGCAATTAAGTGAAAAATATGCTAAATTGCTTTTAATTCCCTCTAGAGGTTCAGGGTGAGTGGTATCTAGTTAATATTAGTCCAGGCTCACTTTAGCAAGGATCTAGGGTGTAACTAGCAGGTTAAACGAATTTCTGGCAAATGGAAGGCATGCAGCAGCAGATTTTTACACGTGAAGAAATTTGCAAATCGCGGTAAAATGTCAAATCGCGGCTAAATTTGCGAATGCGCCGAGCGCGATTACAGGGGAACTACAAGGACTATCACTATTGTTTTGGGGTCCTAAGAAAGCCTAGGATCTCAGCTTCCAGATGCAAGTTACTGCAAGTCTCTAGCACAAACGGTCACGGAGATATGAGCGATTAAATAAAGGTCGTTTTTCAGATTTGAAATTTTAAAGTTCAAAAAGACAAGTGCAGCTTGCAACTAGAAAATGACAGGTGACAGTTAGGAGGCAGTTCTACTTAGATTAAAATAGCTTGGATTATATTATTTTAACTAAGAGATTGGTTCTGCACAGTTTTCTAGGTACTCACACTATATTCTTGAGTTAAATGGGCCTCGCCACGGATCTGGTCAGGTTTTAGACTGGACTCTGGTCTCTGCACTTCACAGTGATCTGGGTCAGCTCTCTCTGGTTCTGCTAACAGTGGTCTGGATCAGCTCTGCTCTCTCTCTGGTTCTGGAAATTTGATAGATTTGAAGTCTGGATCTTTCTGAAGGTTGAGGGAGGTAAAGTATGGATTTTCCGGCAGAGCTTCCAGCTGCAAATGGATTTGAAGGTCCCTATCTGTCCTGTCTGTCTGCTTTTATGTGTTTTCAAAATGGGTGTGTGTGAGCAGCATCACTAGCCAGCCCCTCTCCACTTGTCATTGGCCAAGCTTTCATTTCTCCCCTGATTGGGGGAGCTAAGTTGTGTCAGAGTGATGTCATTTTACAGCCTGAAGAAAGTCCACTCCTCCTGTCAACTTGCACACAAATCTAGATTTGAACCAAATACATATTTGCAGAGGTACATATTGTTTTAAAATCATATGCACCCATCATGCATTACAGGAGGTATACCCTGTTCAAACTCTGCTCTTCCTGGGGGCTTGCATTCAGAAATGGCAATATTTTGCACTTTTTAACTGGTTTGCAATACCGGACATTACCCCAAATTTACACACATGTGCGCAAGGAGTATGGACATTAGTTGATGAAGTGTCAGATTTTTCACATGCACACATTTTTAGTAATATCCTCTTTTCCGCTAAAACCCCCCTGAACATGCCACCGGTTCTAAAAACCTCTTAAAATGTGGGCAGAAAAATCACAAGAATTATGGTGTCATTTAAATAATTTTCACAAGTCCGTACTATGAGTTATTCATCTTTTTAGAGTTATGTTCTGGCCCCAAAGGGGTGTGGTTTTCCTCCAGCACAAGGTTGAATTTCTGGTTTTTCCAGTTCTGCCAAGCCAGCTTGCTCTCACAGGCAGTGCCCCTCCCCTTTGCTTCCAGGAGAAATCTCCATTTACGACTCCCGCCATAAAACATTTGCCTGAGTCAAGACAGGGCTTTGTTCAGAGCTCCTGTATTCTGTGGGGGCCCCCCTTAATTCAATTATCAGAGAGATGGCATATCCTTAGTATGGCCAGCAAAAGGCAGATAGGCCTGGGAACACAGCTGTGACTCAAGTTTCACTCCTGATGGGGGTGGCTGGTGGGCAGAATCCAGTTCCTGAAGCCAGGTTTCAGATAAAATGTCACTTTTTGTTACCCAGTTTAAGTCAAGACAATGTTTACATATGCAGCTAGAATGCTGATTCTAAGTTTAAAACTATGACATTTAAACAATTGCAACCTATGTGACACTCAAAGTAGGTCACTCATTTCTTTTAAACATTTAGATTTGTAGTGTCTTTCAGTCCAAATTTACTTAAACTGCTGAAATCCACAGCTCAGGCAGTCTTGTTATAAACCTTCAAGTCACTTCAGAATATAACTTTACATTGGATCCACCTCTCAGTAAGTCTTTCTTTGGCTTGCCTTGGGTTCATTTATTCAGTTTTACACAAAAAAGTAAAATCTGGTGGTTTTAAAATGCCGGCTTTTGGATAGTGGTGAGTACTGGTACTGCACCCCTTTTTGGGATTTAAGAAAATGAATTCCCAACAGTTATGGGTTTGCTTTTGGCAATCAGCATTGCCATTCCCAATGGTTTCAGACTACTGTGTGGGTAGTCCAATGGTGGTTTTAGGCAGTGTCCTTCTGTGCCCATAACATCGGCAAAAATGAGTGGCAGCATATTCTTCATGCATTTCCCTGTGCATTTTCTGGGAAGCTCTGGCCATCATGATGTTTTCATGTCAGTACTACACAGTTTTGAGGTAGGGCTCGGATGCATGGGTAAATACATCCCACAAGCCCCCCTTCTTGCGGTGGCCATGTGATCCTTCACTGGTGGGAACCGCAAGATCTGGGATGTAGTTCTCATCTTCTTCCGGTGGATGGCCAGTTCAGCATCTCTTCCTCCATCCGGTACTGGTCGATCGGTTCTCCTCGCCGGTCCTGATGGGAATATTGGGCGGTACCCCGGGCCCCCTTGCGTCATCCTCCCAGTCTCCGGATCATCCTCCTTGGCCCGTCTCCAGGTTTTCTTTCTCCTAGGACGACAAAGGAAGAGCGGCAATACCTATTCATAGACATTTTTCCACCACTGTTGAGATAGTGGGGCAGCATATGCATTTCATCATAACAAACATTACATTCTCATTTTGAAAAAAAAAACAGTATAACTAAGAGACAGTTTCATGCAAATCACAATATTTTAGAGACTAGATGTGGCATGTTTTATGATTGGAACTGAATTAGTCTGAGACAGTACCCGCTAGGATCCCAGAGGATTCCTCCAGTTGTTGCAGAGTGTGCCTGGGATGGCAACATTTCAACTGGTTTAAGTAATTCGGGAATTACACACATTTCCGGCCCGGATTCTGTCACTTTGGAGATATTGCAGAGGCTGGTGTGGAGTCTCCACTATGATGTGTTCCCCCTGGATAAACGGGCGGTAATTCTTCAATGCCCACACCGTCGCCAGGAGTGCCTTCTCACAATCGTTGAATTTTTCCTCCACAGAGGATAAAGTTTTGCTCGCATAGGAGATTACTTTATTGACCTTGTCATGCTTTTGGTATAATACTGCCGTCAAGCACGTATTAGAGAACCCCGTCTCCAGGAAGAACTCCTTGTTTCTGACAGGGTAAGCTAGGCAAGGCGCTTGTGAGAGGCTTCTCTTGAGTTGTCTTACTGCCTCGGCTTGTTCTGGACCCCATTCCCACTTGACCCCCCCCTTCAGGAGATGAATCAGGGGTCTGGTGATCTCTGCGTAGCCCTCAATGAACTTTCTGCTGTAATTAGTCAGTCCAAGGAGGCTCCTTAGTTCCCGCAGAGTTGTGGGGTCTTTCAGTTTCTGAAGTGCTTCCACTTTCTTTTCCTGGGGACAGAGACCCTGAGGAGTAATCTCATGCCCCAAGAAATTAACACGGGTTCTACACCACTGTGCTTTCTGAAAGGAAAGTTTTGCTCCGGCGGCCCTCAACTGTGTCAGAACATAACGGATCTCCGCTATGTGTTCCTCCACAGATGAACTTTTGATGAGGACATCATCTACATAAGCCAGGTTACCCCTCGCACCCAGGTCGGGCATGGCCTTATGTAGGAAAATATTGAACTCATTACCGGAGTTAAGGTATCCGAAGGGAGTCCGGGTCCATGTGTACTGCTGGCCCCCAAAGGTAAAAGCCAGTTTGTATTGGTCCTCCCTACTGACAGGCACGGTCCAGTATCCATTGGTCAGGTCTATTGCAGTGAATACCTGTGACCCCTGGATCTGGGCCAGCCCTTGGTCAATGTTGGGCAGAGGCCATCGGGAAGTATGGACCCGTTTGTTGAGCTCCCTGAGGTCGGCGCAGAGTCTCCACTGGCCGTTTGGCTTTAATATTCCCAGCACCGGATTATTGAAGGCGCTGTGGATGGGACGGATTATTCCCCTGGACTCAAGGTTCTTAATTATTTCAGTAAGGGACTCCATGGATGCGAGAGGCAAGCGATATTGCTTCACAAACACTGGAGTCATGCCAGGGTCCGTGGGGATTGTTGTTGTGTGGATGTCAGTGCGACCACAGTCATATGAGTCTACCGCAAAGAGATCTTGGAAATCCAAGAAAACTTGTTTCAACTTTTGCTTTTGTTCCAGAGTCACACAGGCATCAGCTAGGTTGACTCTCTCTTCCACCATCTGCCTGAAGCCTGGAAAGACTTCTGGTTTGGCTATCTCCGCGGCCTCCTCCAGCTGGGTGGAGAAGTCCCTGGTCAGAGTGCTGATTTGGACCGGAGGCTTCAGGTGGGAAAGGCAGCCCTCATGGACCTGGAAAATCACCTCATCCCTCCTGAAGTCACAAGTCACATCTTCCTTACCATAAGGGCAAGAAGTGTACACCAGGAGGTTCCCCCCATGCCGGGTAAAAATCCTGTCTGGTGTTGCGTTGTCATCACTGTCACTGTGAAAACAGTCCTTGGGGATTGGTCCTAACAGTTCATTTCCAAGATCAATGGAGAAATGTCGGTCATCAACCGCCATTCCAATAATGGTGCCTGCGGCTAGAGTAATACTCTTTAAGTCGCTGTTATCCACCTCTATTGGAATGGTGTCATGTTCTATGTTGACTAATGGTGTTGGGTTTACCCCCAACCCTTGCTGTTGGAGAGAAGCATTTAGATGTATGTAAGCATCAGGGTTTTTCAAATGTTGTCGTCTTTTAACTTTCACTTCCAGGGAGAATTGTCGGGTCCTTTCTGGGATGGTGACTTCCTCTTTAACCTGAATTTCAACTGCATAAGGTAGCAATTGAGCTGACCTAAATGCTTTTTCTGGATCATCAAAGCCCATGGGATTATCCGCTAATCGGGACCAAGCTTTGAAGTTTATTAGGTCCAAACTAATGGCAAAGGGATTGAGAATGTCACTGCCTAAGTAAAAGGCGGCAGGGACGTCTCGCACGACCCAACAATTGTGGACTATGCTCTTGTTGTCAATGGAGATTTTGAGCATACACCTGCTTGGCAGGAGATGTTTGGAATTAGGCGCTTCCAGGTCCATTTCCCATGTGTCTATCAGTTTGAATGTGGGAATGGCTGGATCTTTTGGGAGTTGGCGGAACATGGCTTCGCTGATGAAGCTCTTACCGTTGTTCACACACACTCGAGCGAGAACAGAGTCCTTCCCATCATTTAACTGAACAGGGATGAACAACTGCTATCCAATTTGCTGAATATCAGCCAGGCTCTGAGCTGATTTCACATCTTCCTGGACTATAGGAGTGGGAGTTTCTGATTGTGGATTAGTAAAGAATTTCAGGGTGTTTCCTTCCAGTGTGGAATACCACCTTAAACTGGAAGGAAGGTTGATTTTCAGAAATAGAGAGGACCCCCCATCACCAGTCTGTTGCCCTACTGCTATTACTGTCACGTCTGGAATTTGGCTATTCTGGAAGTGAAATTCTACTTGGTCAGATTTTTGTTCAACCATGTGGCAGGTGCCGTTTAAACTAACATGGTTGAAACTCTGTTTGAATTTTATTGGTCGGCTAGTCTGGGTCCAGAGGACCTTGTTTACACAATCTATTAGGGGTGACAACCTTCTCAGGAGGTCATTCCCTAGTAAACAAGGGGTGCCCTCTGGAGTCACAACTATGACCGGGTGTTTCAACTTGTGTCGCCCAATTTTAATGTCCAAATCTGCCGTCCCCTCGACGGGAATTTCCTTCCCGTCAAAGTTCTGGAGTTGTCCAGGAAGTGAGGTGAGAGGAATCTGGTAATTCCCTCCCCTTCCTGCATTCACTTCATCAAAGGCCCTTCTGGACAGAAGGGTAGCTTGAGATCCAGTGTCCACCAGTGCCAAAATTGTACCCTGCCCCTGTACTTGTACCGGGGCATAATATCTTCCCTCCTTCTCCTCAAGGGGGCACAGATAATGCACATTTTTGGACAACTGGTGGGCTAGCTTTCTGGTTTTGGACATTGCAAGAGAAGAAATTTGGGCAGAATTCTGTGGAGAGCCTTGGGAATCTGAAAGAAAAAGTTGGCAACTGGAGATCAGAGCCATTGTGGGTTCCCCTGGCTCCGGTTCCGGGCCGCCCCCCCCCCTTTTTGGAGGCAGTCACCAGGATGGGTTTGAACCAGGGGATTTTCTTGCTGTTGGTTCTGGGATGAGATGGTGGGCGGCGGTAGCTCAGTCTCCACATCTCCCCAGTCTGGATTTGCATCCCTAGGGACCCATTTTTCTTTGGGAGGAGTTCCCCCCTCTCTGAAGGAGAAGATCCTTTTCCCAGGATCCTCTGAGGATCCCTCTCCCTCAAATTGGAAGATCTGTACCTCCTCCTCAAACTGAGTCTGTTTGGGTCTTTTGTTTCTCCTACCCCCCCCTCTGCTCCTTAGGAGGCAGACTTTCAGGGGCAAGAGATTTTGTTTCCGGTTCCTGGGTTTCCAGGGGCTGTTTACAAGTGAGGAAGGAAGCTTCCTCCAAGGCTTTACACCCCCCTTCCCCTTGTGCCTCCTCCCTGGGAACCGGTGAGTTATCGGGGTGCTGCCCCCGTCATTGTTCTGGAGCACCAGGTCCAGAGTTGGGTGCGTTCTGCGCCGGCACACCCATCTGAGGGTTCTGCTGAGCCCTCAGTATGTGACCCAGATCCCGCGCCATGTTTTGAACCTGGCGCTCTAACTGGGAAACCCGCTCAGGCTGATACGGGGCCCTGTTTTCTCCCCTGGGCTGATCCCGGGAAGGGTAGCTATCCCTTCTTTGGTAGTACCCCTGGTTGAGAAGATTTGGATACCCCTCCACCCTTGGCCTCCCCTCTCCCGGATTCAGTGGTCTGGGCTCAGGGAATTGGGGAAAGAAGGATGGATGGTTTTGGGGCTGAAAGTCGGGTGGATATCTGGGGAAAAAGTTTTGCCCAGGGTTTGGTAAATTTCTGCCCTCCTGTGGGAAGTTTGGAGGGAAGTTCCCTGGGTTCGGTGCTCGGTTGGATCCCCCCCCTTGGGCTGGGGGAGTCCACACATAACCCAGGATTGGACTGTTACCTTTGTAGCGAGGACTTACATAGTCAGGAGAGCGAGGGACCCCATTTGTAGGGCTGCCTCCTGGGCTCCCTGTCTGTGACTGACCCGAGGACCTCCTGGGCCTAGCATTATTAGGTGCAGGTAGGTTTTTAGGCCCCCCCATCTCCAAATCCAAAACGGGGGTGACCTTTACCTCTGCCACCTTGGCAGCAGCAGGGGTGCTGTTGGCTTTGGGGTTTTTCTGGGCATTACTTTTGCTATCTACCGGTTTATGCACCTCATAGATCCGGGTAGCCTATTCAATGACCCAGTCTAAAGATCTTTTCTCGTGATAATCCCTCACGAGCTGGGTCATTATGTATTTGGGCAAGGCATGAAAAAATGTATTAATGAATTCTCTACTGTCTGTGCGCACCCTTCTGGTGGTCTGCGCAAAAGCACGTTTCAGTTCTTGCACAAATTCTTGTGGGGCCTGATCCTCCCCACATTGCAAATTGTAGGCTGCCTTGCGAGCCTCTTGAGGATTTCTGTGAACAGAAAAGTGTTTCAAGATGGCCGCCTTATAGGTGGACCATCTTAAATGATTTTGGTCCTCCAGCCCCGCAAAGAAACTGGAGTATTCCGGGGAGAAGGTCCACTTTACATATTGAATACAGCTTTGGCTGTCCTTCAAATGGAAAGTCTCCATCATTTGCTCAAACAACTCTAAGTGCTCCCAAACAGAATACTTAGCGTTCTTATGGTAAGGCGTGATGACGCTCCTGATCGCCTTAATCTGCTTTAAGGGGTCCTTAAGCAAGGCCCTTTTTGCCTTATTGGCCTTTTTGGTTCGGGTAACCCTTGTCCATTCATCCTCTGACTCAGAGGCACTGCTCCCAGAGGTTCCTGTCTGCTCTTCCAGGTTTTCCCGGATTCTGCGAGCCTGGGAATGGCTGGCAGAATGTGGGGACCTGGTCTCCTGTGTACTGCGCAGTTCAGAGGAGTCTTCAGATTCCTCCTTGCTGCCAGGATTTGATGGGTACCCCCTCCACTGACCTAACTGGGCAGAGGTTTTCAGGATGCCCTTAATGGGCCTACTCTCCTGGGGTTCCCCATTAAATTGCACTGTGCTTGGGTGCCAATACCCGGATGCCCGCCCCTCCATACCTGGGTGGTACTGGCCTATGAGCCCCATACTTTTGGCTGGATAGTAATCTGCCATCCCTGTGGCCCTGTGCTCACGTGCGCCAGGGGACATGGGGGTGGCAGAGTCCAGGGACTGAGAGGTATGAGGGCCTCTGGTACTAGGGCTCCTGAGGTTATGCTCCGGAGTTTCCATTTCCCAGCGAACCTCATCTCTATCCGCCCCTGCTCCCTGTTGCAATGCAAGAGCCTGCATTTGTGCCTTCAGTTCCTCAGTTAAGGCCTTACTAGACTCTATCAGTCTCTCCTGCATCGCTACCTGTTGTTGGAGCCGATCATTGTGTTGACAGAGGGCCTCATTTTCCCTCTGTGCTTCCTGGTTGGTCCTGGAGAACTGGGCCAGTCTTTGCTGCAGGAGGTTTACCTCCTGAGTCCCATCCCTACTGGCCTGCTCCTTTCTTGCCAGAGCCTCTTCCACCCTTCTGGTGTGCTCTACCAAGTTCTGGTTTTCTTTTTGGAGGTCACCCAGCCCCTGGAGGGCCAGGTGATTTTCTTCAATTTCCTTTTTTAAGTGGCAGACTTCCTGGCCTAAAGTGTCTCTTTCCTGACTGAGAGCCTGCATCTGTGCTGCCAGGTCGTCCCTCTGCCGTTGAAAGGCACCAGCTTTTTGGCGCTCCTGATCAAACTCTGCCTGGGTATCCAGGTCTTTCAGAATTAGTTTGTTGTTCTCTGCCTTTTCCCTATCTAGGTGGCCTTGCAGGGTGACTACCTGCTCAGCACATACCCTGTTGAAGTCCAGTTGTTGCTCCAGCTTTTTCTGGCTTTGCAGTAGGGAGTCCAAACCTTCTTGGTGTTCCTTCTGCAAGGCCAGAAATCTGGTATCCTGTTCTGACTTTTCCTTTTGCAGCACATCCATATCCTCCTTTATTTTAGTGATGTACTGTCTGGTCTCATTTTCTGACTACTGGCTTCTGTGCAGCCTTTGCTCAGAAGAGTCCAGATCAGATTGGGCCTTCTCTAACGCCATCTGTTGCCTTTTTGCCAGATCATGGCCTTCAGCACATTTATTCTGTATGGCTCCCATATATAAATATGAATATGCCGCTATCCTAACAATCTTGTCGTGTTCATCTTTGGCCTTAGGAGCCATATATAGTTCACTCAGGGCCACATGTAATGGACCCTGATCTCTCCATAAGTCTGACCCTGTTTCAGTGGCCTATCGCGTGATGGCCTGCAACCAGGCATCCTGGCCCTGCTCAGCCCATTCACCTCTCACAAATAGTTTATGTAAGAAGTGCTCTCTGGCTATTTTCATATCTACCAAGGTCGTCATTCTAGAGATTGGTCTCTGTCCTGACTTACAGAAGTTAGTATTTTATTTTTGCAGAACAGAACTTTTCTTGGAGCGTTCCTTTAAGGAGTGCTTTACAGCGTAACACAGCGTGGTGATCCGACCGGATATGTGTATCTGGTCAGCTGGCACGCTGTATTAATCTGCACAAATGGTAGATCTAACCCAAACGTCCGGCACGAGCCCCCAATTTGTAAGAGGATTCAATTCAGCACTACAGCCAAGTCAACGCCTAGTCTAGAATACTGAATGAAAACCCTTATTGATATATCTTTATGTCCAGTTCATGCGTTCTGGATGACTACCCCTATATAACACCCCTCCCTTGGAATCCCCCTGACCCCACTGAGCCAAGAAGTAGTTCTGTTTTGCAAGTTTAAAGGTTTATTTGATAACTTAAACAATATATATTATATCACGCTTTATAATAAATTAATAATTGGATATCACACTTAATCTGGTATGATAAAGATTAACAACGGAGAATCTGGCACTAGCACACTTCTTTATAATCAATGATGAGTGGTTATAGGATGGATAAGATAACAACAATACTTTTATGGTTTCCAATGGATGCAATGTGGAATGAAATGCAATACAGAAAAGAACTTGATAGGATTTCAGCAAAAGACAATGTAATCACTTTCTTGGACAATTCACCCCCCCCCCCTTTATGCAATGCAAGGAAATGGAAGGAAGGCACACAGTTCTCAGAAATGCAATCAAATGTGATTCAGTTCACCCCAGCAGCTTAGACTACAGACGTTGAAACACAGGCAAAATGCTTTTATATGTGCTGGCAATTAAGTGAAAAATATGCTAAATTGCTTTTAATTTCCTCTAGAGGTTCAGGGTGAGTGGTATCTAGTTAATATTAGTCCAGGCTCACTTTAGCAAGGATCTAGGGTGTAACTAGCAGGTTAAACGAATTTCTGGCAAATGGAAGGCAAGCAGCAGCAGATTTTTACACGTGAAGAAATTTGCAAATCGTGGTAAAATGTCAAATCGCGGCTAAATTTGCGAATGCGCCGAGCGCGATTACAGAGGAACTACAAGGACTATCACTGTCGTTTTGGGGTCCTAGGAAAGCCTAGGATCTCAGCTTCCAGATGAAAGTTACTGCAAGTCTCTAGCACAAACGGTCACGGAGATATGAGCGATTAAATAAAGGTCGTTTTTCAGATTTGAAATTTTAAAGTTCAAAAAGACAAGTGCAGCTTGCAACTAGAAAATGACAGGTGACAGTTAGGAGGCAGTTCTACTTAGATTAAAATAGCTTGGATTATATTATTTTAACTAAGATATTGGTTCTGCACAGTTTTCTAGGTACTCACACTATATTCTTGAGTTAAATGGGCCTCGCCACGGATCTGGTCAGGTTTTAGACTGGACTCTGGTCTCTGCACTTCACAGTGATCTGGGTCAGCTCTCTCTGGTTCTGCTAACAGTGGTCTGGATCAGCTCTGCTCTCTCTCTGGTTCTGGAAATTTGATAGATTTGAAGTCTGGATCTTTCTGAAGGTTGAGGGAGGTAAAGTATGGATTTTCCGGCAGAGCTTCCAGCTGCAAATGGATTTGAAGGTCCCTATCTGTCCTGTCTGTCTGCTTTTATGTGTTTTCAAAATGGGTGTGTGTGAGCAGCATCACTAGCCAGCCCCTCATTGGCCAAGCTTTCATTTCTCCCCTGATTGGGGGAGCTAAGTTGTGTCAGAGTGATGTCATTTTACAGCCTGCAGAAAGTCCACTCCTCCTGTCAACTTGCACACAAATCTAGATTTGAACCAAATACATATTTGCAGAGGTACATATTGTTTTAAAATCATATGCACCCATCATGCATTACAGGAGGTATACCCTGTTCAAACTCTGCTCTTCCTGGGGGCTTGCATTCAGAAATGGCAATATTTTGCACTTTTTAACTGGTTTGCAATACCGGACATTACCCCAAATTTACACACATGTGCGCAAGGAGTATGGACATTAGTTGATGAAGTGTCAGATTTTTCACATGCACACATTTTTAGTAATATCCTCTTTTCCGCTAAAACCCCCCTGAACATGCCACCGGTTCTAAAAACCTCTTAAAATGTGGGCAGAAAAATCACAAGAATTATGGTGTCATTTAAATAATTTTCACAAGTCCGTACTATGAGTTATTCATCTTTTTAGAGTTATGTTCTGGCCCCAAAGGGGTGTGGTTTTCCTCCAGCACAAGGTTGAATTTCTGGTTTTTCCAGTTCTGCCAAGCCAGCTTGCTCTCACAGGCAGTGCCCCTCCCCTTTGCTTCCAGGAGAAATCTCCATTTACGACTCCCGCCATAAAACATTTGCCTGAGTCAAGACAGGGCTTTGTTCAGAGCTCCTGTATTCTGTGGGGGCCCCCCTTAATGCAATTATCAGAGAGATGGCATATCCTTAGTATGGCCAGCAAAAGGCAGATAGGCCTGGGAACACAGCTGTGACTCAAGTTTCACTCCTGATGGGGTTGGCTGGTGGGCAGAATCCAGTTCCTGAAGCCAGGTTTCAGATAAAATGTCACTTTTTGTTACCCAGTTTAAGTCAAGACAATGTTTACATATGCAGCTAGAATGCTGATTCTAAGTTTAAAACTATGACATTTAAACAATTGCAACCTATGTGACACTCAAAGTAGGTCACTCATTTCTTTTAAACATTTAGATTTGTAGTGTCTTTCAGTCCAAATTTACTTAAACTGCTGAAATCCACAGCTCAGCCAGTCTTGTTATAAACCTTCAAGTCACTTCAGAATATAACTTTACATTGGATCCACCTCTCAGTAAGTCTTTCTTTGGCTTGCCTTGGGTTCATTTATTCAGTTTTACACAAAAAAGTAAAATCTGGTGGTTTTAAAATGCGGCTTTTGGATAGTGAGTACTGGTACTGCACCCCTTTTTGGGATTTAAGAAAATGAATTCCCAACAGTTATGGGTTTGCTTTTGGCAATCAGCATTGCCATTCCCAATGGTTTCAGACTACTGTGTGGGTAGTCCAATGGTGGTTTTAGGCAGTGTCCTTCTGTGCCCATAACATCGGCAAAAATGAGTGGCAGCCTATTCTTCATGCATTTCCCTGTGCATTTTCTGGGAAGCTCTGGCCATCATGATGTTTTCATGTCAGTACTGCACAGTTTTGAGGTAGGGCTCGGATGCATGGGTAAATACATCCCACAGGGTCTGGGACCCATGAATTTAAGATTGTGAAAGACAGTGCAGAGGGCACGACCAAGTAAAGATTGTGAAAGACAGTGCCAGGGGCAGAATCAAGTGAACTATAAAGAGGAGTATGAACTGTATAGATGGTGTTAGTAAAAGAGTGGTCCCTCACAGGGCCGAGCAGGATACTGTGTGTTTGCAAACGACTCTGTTACTGTATTATGAGGGAGGCCTGAGAAAACTGTGTTTTGAGATATTGATATCAAAACAGGTGAGGGAAACATGAGTGAATTGTATGCTGATGAACTGTGTGAATTCTGAGCCAGGCAAGGGAAGGCTGGAAGAACTGTGCCTAGTTGAACTGTGTGAACTAGCCACCCAAACTCCTAATTAACTTTTATTGTAAAGGTTTGGGGATGGGAGTGTTATTTAACTCCATTGCCATCCTGATATTATTTGACTCACTGTTTTGTTTTGACCTAACCCCGTACATATTATCATTGTAGAATTAAGTGAGGGCAAGATTAGGTTTGACACGGACACCTTTATTATTTTGACAGACTGATTTGGACATCCTTTGGTTTAATTTGATGGTCGAGACTACTCCCATTATAGAGATAGGGCCAGATAGGAAGTCTCCAACCGCTGTTAAAGTTAAAAAAAAAAGGTTGTTGAAACTGTTTATTTGTGTCGGTCTTCTGAAACCATGCCTACCTCACAAGACCCACACCATTCGCCTGAGACCCTCGACTTGGCAATTACTTATTGCCTCACTGTTTGACACAGCAACCATGGCAATCAGGCGCACATGGGGAAAACTGTTTCTCCGGCATGTCTTCGACTTAGCAGCCTCTGCACTTCAGAGTTTGGAGAAACTTTTTTTTTTTTTTTTTATTTGTTTAGTCGTAAAACAACTTTTCAAATCAATTACATAACACTTTTCAACATTATTTCATCAATCATTAATAGTGATCATAATAAAAATAATAAAAGATACATAGTACAATCATTTGACCACAATTAGATTTAGATCGTAAAATTTTGCCATTGAGACCTCTTTGGTCTCTACACTATATGGTGTTTTTTCATTGGGTTCAATGCAAAAGGGGAGAGAAGACATTCATACTTTGCATAGATCAAAGTTCTCAAATTCATTAAAAATTATAATCATCTGGTAAAACTAGGTCTAGAAATTGCGTAATTGCTATTTGCAGTGATATTCTAGGGCTAGAGAAGAGCATTTGCCATTTCTGGAACTGAGTTACATGGTTCTGAAATATTAATTTACCTTTAAAGCATTTATTTCTCGCCTCTGACACTGCTTCACAGTCTACTAACAGATGCTGCATGGTTTCAATTTGAGCTTTATTTTTGCAGTATCTGCAGTAATTTTGCTCACCTGTGATGATCTTTCTTCTATGCAAAATGTCACGAGTGTTATATAGGTTCAGCCTGAACCTCATGTACTTTCCTCTGAAGTGCGAGCTCGGATGTTTTATAAGGTAAGAGGCAGTTATGCCAAGTTTCTTCAACCCAAAGAGAGTAACATCAAAGTCCTTATAGGTTGAGCACTTATTGATGTTTTCCGCCCAATCATGCTGGAATATTTTTACTTTAGCTCGATCAGGGTTTGATAGCAGTAAATCAAGTGTTATTGCCGCATCACTAAGTGCATCTAATGTGTGATTACGCCACTTGCGAGGGAAGATATTGCTAGATGTTAATAAGTTATGGGCTACAACCTGTAAAATGGTTGATTTCTCCAGCCCTATCATAGCTTTCCGTAGGAATGCACATTGTTTCCATGCTACTTGTGAATAGAGCGACGTAAGACCCAATTCAAAACGAATTATTGCCATGGGAGCACAAACAGGGAGTCGCAACACTTGTTTCCAGTAATCTGATTCTATTCTGTCCCAAAATGTGCGGTTCCTATGTGGGCAAGCTTCAACTCCATACAATAAGATGGGTGTTACTTTCATCTTATAGAATGTAATAATGTGCATCACTGAAAACTTCCCATATTTTCGTAAGAGGATTCGAGATTGTGACACCAAAGATTGTAATTTAACTTTCATCTCATCTTTATATTGCTCCAATGTTTTGCTGTGCTGTACCATTACACCCAAATATCTATATTGCTTGATGATATCCATTTTAGTTTGCTGTAGATGCCAACTATAGTTGCTCATTCTGGAGTGCTTTTTAGGGTCACATACAACTATCTGAGATTTGTGTATGTTGATATTCAAGTTGTTATCCTGAGCATACTCGCTCAACCGATTTAACATATTTTGCAATCCTACAGGGGTCTGTGACAAAAGGACTAAGTCATCTGCATATAATAAATATGGGACTCTCTGTGATCCTATTCTCGGTGGATCACCTACACAGTTGTTCAAATATTTGCCTATGTCAAGTATAAAGAAATTAAACAAAAAGGATGCCATGGCACATCCCTGTTTTAATCCCCTATATGTTCTAATCCTCGGCGATAGTTGGCCATCAAAGGTAATACGCACTTGCATAGAAGTATTAGAATGGAGCAGGATTATCAAAGAAAGTAACGTGCTTGGGCAGTCATTTTCCTTTAATTTACTATAAAGTCGTTCCCGATCAATTGAATCGAAAGCGGCTTTAAAGTCTATAAATCCTAAATAGAGAGGGGCGCCCTGCTTTAGCTGCTGAGCCTGTATAATAGCAAGTGCAAATATATTAGGGATGGTGCCTAATCCCCTCACAAATCCAGACTGGCGAGGGTCTAATAATGATTTTTTTTCAACCCAAGCATTGAGTTCGTGGAGTATGATTCTGCAGAAGATTTTACCTGGGGCATCCAATAGTGATATTGGGCGATAGCTATCCGGAGATTGTCGATCGCCCTTTTTATATATTGGGACTGTAATAGCCTGGGTCCATGTTAAAGGAATCATCTGATAGAGATTGATTGCGGTGAAGATGTGAAACAGGATGGTTGCCCATATCTCCGGATGCTTTTGCATAGCAAAGTTGGATAAACCATCAGGCCCCACTGCTTTTGACTTGCTAGCAGTTGTGATCAGTTGATATATCCCCGCCTCATTAAACTCTAGATTGAACGGTGTGGTGCTAATCAAATTGCTGGAAGAGGAGCTACTCTGAGGTGCAGCATAGAGTTTACCAAAGTGCAAGATCCACGTCTGTGTGTCCACGGCAGTTGACTGGGCGCAGATCTGACGTAGACCAACAGATTGGTTCATCTCTGCCCACATTTTGGAGATATTTTTGCTGGCAAGCGTTTTTAACATTGACGCTCCATCTTTCTGGTAAAGAGCACCTCGATGGCATCTAATCCAATTTTTATATTCGTTGCGTAGCTTCCCAGAGAGGTGTGTTCGAATGGCCGGAGGATGTCTCGCGAGTTTCCTTAATTCTGTACGATACGCAGTTTTCCTTGCACTTACCAAATTATCAAATATGTGTAGATGTTTTTCGATGTGTAGTTTACTTATGTGATTTTTGGTTTGCCGGAAAATCTGCAACATATTGCTATATGCAATTCCCGAGTTATCTATTGTATTCTTTTGATTAAGACTTGACTTTTCGAGAAGTTCGTTGAAATAAATGAGAGCATCCTCCGACCATCATAGGCGACACCCCCCAGTGTTTACCACTAAGCAGCCTTCATTTAACTCATTTGGACTACTTCTATGTTGCATTTGGACTTCTAATTCAATGGACAACATATTATGGTCGCTGACTTCTGTGGCTAAGACCACAAAGCTACGAACGGCCGGCCATAACGTCATGTTTACATAGATGTAATCTATGATGGATGATTTTGTGCCTCTATGCCACGTTGTAGCCGGTGGTATGTCGGTTGAGAAAGCTCCGTTCAAAACATGCAGACCCCTGTGCTGAACCAGTGCTAACCAGCATCTTTGTCTCTGATTGATCAACACATTCTCATTCCCCAGGCATCTTAAATTTAAGTCACCAGCAAGTATTAGTGACCTTGTACTGCAATCACTGGCCACCATGTCTAAAAGATGGTTTAGATCTCGAAAAAAACAGTCATCCGTTATTGCCAGTGAATTCCAGTACAAATTTAACACCGCGTATACAACATCACTGGATATGGTTACCTTGACCAACATCATGAATTCATTCGGCATAGCCCATAGCTGGGACATCATACCAGTTTTTTTCCTTACTGCTATAAGGAGACCCGACATTGGCCTACCCATTTGTGTCTTAATGGCGGGGTTCAGATGAACTTCATATCTGTCCCAAATGGGGGGATTGACCAACCATGTTTCCTGCAATAGTATCAGATCGTAACTATTCAAGTGATGTGAATTGTTATTAGCAAGATGCCTATGACCTCTAGTATTCCAACTAACTAAAGTTAAAGATTGATCAACTTTATGGCTTAGTTATCTATGCTCATTGCTATTAAAGTAAGAGCAAGGCATATTGAATGAAACGTGATTTTGAGTTTTTGAGGGTATATTAGCTTTTGGTTGATCCACTTGTCGATTTCGAATCTTAGTTGGATCCCGAATAACATTATCGATATCAAGGTCAAAGCCTAAAGCATTTAAATCACCCTTAGATTGCCAAATTAAATTTTGCACCACCCTCGAATGAAACCAGAGTCTTACTATATTCACATTTCTGTGTTCCACAAATTCCACCTGTGCCAAATCTCCCGATACAATATCCTCAAGCTGTTGGATATCCGAAAATATTGCCATAACAGCCCTACGGTTTAAATCGTATTGGGTGAATGGCGGAGGTTTACACGCTAGAATCAGTGAGTGAGGAGCTGGATTAGCTTTGGGGGAGTGGTTTTTCTCCGGGGCTTGCTTTTGGCCTGGTTTTCTAATCTGAGCTGACTCCCTCAATGGTGTTTGTGTGGGAAGTGCATTTCTCAAAGCACTCTCGATAATACATTTGATAGAATCTGAGAAATCACTCGTTAGAGCGGAGTCTTGTGCATATATGTTAGATGTGGAGGATGCTTTTAAGCAGCTTTTGCTTGATCTGGGCTCCTCTTGATGTTTTATTTGGGTATTCATAGAAGTACTTATCGGTTGTGTTTGGGAGGGAAATTCCTGAATCACTGATAGATTCAGATTGCCCTGCTCTTGTTTACCTTTGTTCTGAGAGCATTCACAGATTCCTCTGGATGTATCTATTTGGGATTGTCGACGGTTTGACATGTAAGCGTCAACAGCCATCCTAATCTCAGTTCTATCTATATTATTCTGTGTGTTTTTGTCACTAGCCTTTCGGCTAGCAGTAGACTGTAAGTCATTTGTGACAGTTGGAATGCAGGGTGGTGGGGATTGAGGTGAATTTTGCGGGCGTAATGCCTGTATGAGGTCATTTAGAGGCGAGTGATCCAATGCTTGAGCAGATTGGCAGGGAAGCGCATCCTTATTTCTCGCATTGCACATCTGCAGTGCATATTTTTTCTTAATTGCCTGTGATGCCCGAATCTGATTTTTTTTTGGGAGCGGAATAGCTTTTAGGAAGCGTTTAGTCACGGCATTTTCCCTGTGTTTTATAATTTTTTCATTCTTTGAGAGTTTTGGGTGCCCTGTTTTTATTTTTTGAGAGATTTTATTTCTAGGTTGCTGTGGAGTATCTTCACATGCAACTACTGCATCCAATGTGTTCTCATCACTGTGCTTAATTGCTCTCGATTTTTGCAAGGTGAAAATTGGGAACAGGGCTTTTGTACTGGGTACATTTGATTGTCCCAGTGAAGTCGTGTTCCCACTTTGAGGTGGATTCTCAGGACTCTTACAAGGATCATATATGATGGCAGCTATATGAGGTAGGGCGCTTATGGGTTCTTCTCTTAACCTCTTAGTGGATGGGAAAGTGCTATGATTAAAGAACTCATGTTTATGGTTGATTTGAGAGGCTGTGGTGGTAGCAATCAAAGGCGTTGCTGGGATAGCAGATCTTTGATCATTAATCAGCACAATCTCGCGCCTCAACATTTCATGGGATGTCAAAATTTTTTGCAGGAGCGTATCCTGCGTCACCAACCGTGCATTTATTGTTTGGTATGTTTGATTTAATGCCTGAATAGCTAGATTCATGGCTTGCAATGCTATATTGGAAAACAATTCAGGTGTTTCATGAGGGAGTGACGTGTTCAGTCCCTGCGTTTTAGTGTAAGCAATGCTCCTTTGTGATATTAAGCTAGAAATATTGGATTCTGTTGATGAGTATGAATATGATTCCTCAGGAAAAAGCACTGGTGATTTGGAGAGATTTTCTGACATCAGACCATTCGAAAATGCCGAGCCATCAGGGTCTAAGTCAATCACAACCACATCTTTGATGGGTGAAGTTGTACAAGACCCAGTCTCGGATACGCCCTCAAGCAAAGTGGAATCTGTTACTATTTGACATGGGTATCTCTTTGCTGACTGCTCATTACACAGATCTTTAGATAGAGCAGAGTCAGCAAATGTAGCAACAACATTTTCTTTAGCAACGGTTGCCTGTTTGTTTGACAGACTAAATTTTGCTCTGTGAGCTGACAAGGAACCATTACAGAATTGTCGAATGTCCATATTGTGCAACCTCCCCTTGGGACCTCTAGCCCCATTAGGTGTTGAATTGAGATTAGTGCTTACTTGCTGAAGGTCAGAGGATGCAAGGTCCATGCGGGTATGGAAAGATTGAGGCATTCCGGTCGTGAGTCCGTACGTCTTCATCATTGCGCCACCAAACAGCCACACAACAGCCGATGGGCTTGTCTCCTATCGGGCTTACCGCCGCGAGGGTGACAGCCTCGGTGTTTTATGGCTGTCTGGAGTCACGTGATAGGTCACGTGGGCACTGTGTCCCCGCCCCCTCCAGGAAGCGCAGCGTTCACCACACAACGGCACCGACAAGAGCTACTCCCTGCTCGCAGTGCCGGGTGAGTGTGGATTGAGTGACAATCCTTGCCAATTCCAAAGTTCGAGTGAAAACAACACAGCGCTCGATCGACAGCCTCGGTGTTTTATGGCTGTCTGGAGTCACGTGATAGGTCACGTGGGCACTGTGTCCCCGCCCCCTCCAGGAAGCGCAGCGTTCACCACACAACGGCACCGACAAGAGCTACTCCCTGCTCGCAGTGCCGGGTGAGTGTGGATTGAGTGACAATCCTTGCCAATTCCAAAGTTCGAGTGAAAACAACACAGCGCTCGATCGACAGCCTCGGTGTTTTATGGCTGTCTGGAGTCACGTGATAGGTCACGTGGGCACTGTGTCCCCGCCCCCTCCAGGAAGCGCAGCGTTCACCACACAACGGCACCGACAAGAGCTACTCCCTGCTCGCAGTGCCGGGTGAGTGTGGATTGAGTGACAATCCTTGCCAATTCCAAAGTTCGAGTGAAAACAACACAGCGCTCGATCGACAGCCTCGGTGTTTTATGGCTGTCTGGAGTCACGTGATAGGTCACGTGGGCACTGTGTCCCCGCCCCCTCCAGGAAGCGCAGCGTTCACCACACAACGGCACCGACAAGAGCTACTCCCTGCTCGCAGTGCCGGGTGAGTGTGGATTGAGTGACAATCCTTGCCAATTCCAAAGTTCGAGTGAAAACAACACAGCGCTCGATCGACAGCCTCGGTGTTTTATGGCTGTCTGGAGTCACGTGATAGGTCACGTGGGCACTGTGTCCCCGCCCCCTCCAGGAAGCGCAGCGTTCACCACACAACGGCACCGACAAGAGCTACTCCCTGCTCGCAGTGCCGGGTGAGTGTGGATTGAGTGACAATCCTTGCCAATTCCAAAGTTCGAGTTAGAGAAACAGGACTCTCTAAGAACATGCAGGTGAAATCTGCTGTCTCTTTGTTTCAGCGTCCCTCTTGTTTTCCCACTTCTGCTTCAGTTGCCAGCCTCATGTCTTCCTTCTGCTTCCACTGCTATGGCCTGCACTCCAGCCAACGTTCCAGCTCTTTCCTACTGTCTCTGCCTGAGGGGGCCTTTTATGCCTTCCATGTTCAGTGATCATTTTCAGGTGTGGGCTATTAGCCTCATTTGCCTGACTACTGCAATGGCTAGTAGGCTTCATTGCCTGACCTTGACAACTACATGCCTCCTCAGCTCTCTTCCTCATCTCAGTCCCTCCTGGATTCTGGAACTTGTAGTTTCTTTTAACAAAGTTAACTTTTAGCATATTATATTTACGTTTAAGGGCAGGTTTAATTCCCTTCAAGTTACTAAGAGAGGGGCTATGAACGTTAGACTTTAGAGAGGAACTTAGTTTATTGAAGACAACATTTCCACAATCCTTTATAGTGGAACCTTGGGTTTGAGGAAGGTGTTTAGTTTGAGATACCAAAAAGGATCTTTCTTTTGTAAAGTTTGCTCAGATATTACAACATTAGGGTCCACAACTCAAGATCTAACATGAGAGTTAAAGACATTGAAATTATAATATGCCATTACCTCTTTAGGTACCTTGGGAAGATTCTTCCTTCCAGAGGAAAAATACTGTGTCTCATCCCACAGAATCTAATTGCCACTCTGGGCCCTATCTCCTCCCAGGTTATCCTCCTGCAGTACACCACCACCAGGGTTAGGATCATAAAGTGTCTGCCTTCCCCAAGCCACCTGGGAGGAGACGTTAGGCAGGGGTACGAGGTGGCCCAGCGGAGGCAGGAAGATCCAATCAACAGAGTTAAAGGACTCTTGTAAACCGCATGGGATGAACTGGATACAAAATATAAAGATCAACAAAGGACAATCGGAGATGGCAAGCCGGCTGCGGAGTCAAGCGTAGCTGTGAGAGGATGCCGATCCAGGCAATCTCAAGCGTGGGAGAATCGAATCCTGCTGGCAGTTAAGCAGGAGAGGGACAAGAAGAACACTGCTGAGCAGCTGTGGGAATTCTCTATTGGGTCTGTTGGTGCAAACCAAGCTCATGAGCGAACGAAGGAAGAACACAGAGCTGTACAGGGAGACACCACATTACGAATCCCGACACAGAGAGATGCCTGTAGAGCCGACGAAGCCGATCCCAGTCTCAGGAAGCCTAAGTGACGTACCTAGAACTCCAAGGAGGTAAGGAAGATACAGTAGACCCGCAGGGGGTGCAAGAGCGTGCAGGAGAGACGCTTGAGCAATTTTCTGTTAGCCCAGTGAGACTAAAGCAGCAAGCTGAGCCTAACCAGTGTCAGTTGTCCCTCCAGCACCATCTTCCTCATGTCAGTGGAAGACAGAGACCCATTGACCGTTGGGGACCCTACCACAAGTCTAAGAAGGGTCTGGGACCCAAGAGTAGATACTAAAGGCATCAGATGGGTGGGCAGAGCAGAAAGGCATTTTAAACAGGGTTTAGAAGGGCACATAGTACTACCTACAATATATTTGTGCTCCAGTGCATCACAGCGGAATTGTACAGATGCTTGAATAAAAGACTTTGGGCCTCATTCCGAGGTCGTCGGTAACCCACCGGTGCTATTGGTGGTTTGTTGCGAACATGGAAACACAGCGAATCCACCATCTGACTTCCTGGTGCCACCGGGACATTACAAGTCTCGACGGAGTGGGAAGTCATGCAGCAGATTCAATAACTCCCCATACCCGTGGAGTCACATAGGATTCCATGGGAGTGGGGGGACGGAAGCACTGGCATCGTTGCTTTGGGATTAGGGGAGAGTGTTTAAAGGGATAGTCAGGTTTAAGTTGAGTTTTAGTCACCATATCTGAATATTGCCTGGGGATACATGAATTTCTCCTGGTGTGTTCTCCCCTACGGGAGGAAATTGTCCCTTCTTTAAGGTCTGCTGATGATCTACGGGTATGGGGCGTACCCCAATGATTTGGAGAGAATGAATAATTCTTATTCTCAGTGCTTTGGTCCTGTGTCACCTGTGCCTTTCTCTGCCGCTTGGGTCATTAGCTCCTTTCCTCCTTACTCTGGGGTCATGATGGATAGGGTAGGATCTAATGATCCTGCCACCTGGATTTAGGTTATGGGAGTCGAGACATCCCACAAAAGCATCTGGCACTTCCTCTTCCACCATTGACTGGTTAGAATACTGTGTCTCCCTTAGGGTATTCTCCCGAGGGCAAACCCGACCTCCCCTACCCATGTGATCCTCCCTCCCTTGTCCACCCAGAGGGTTAGGATCAAAAAGCAATTGCTCTCCCCTGGCCACTGGAATAGAGGATTCTTGGGGACACCTCCTCTCTAATGCCAAACCTATGTCTAGAATCATACTTCTAGGTGATCTCAGCCTTGGACTCTACAATGGGTCAGACCTTCAGGCCCAATCCATGGCTAACTCTCTTAAAGAGCTAGGTTTTATCCAACGTATCACTAGCCCCACACATTCCAAGGGACAGACTCTTGATTTTCTGGCTGATCTGAACTGCAACATTGCCATCACATCCAATCTGCCCTGTGTCAGGACTGATCATAATATAATCCTATTCTCTTTTCCTGTTACTAACCCTCAGCCTCCTATTGCCTCACGTCTGCCTCCTACTGCCACGGGAAGCAAGAGAAAGATCACTAAAACCAGCATTCTGACATTGCTAGACAACTTACTCCAACCACAGACTTCAGCCAGTGACCCAGCTGTCTTAGTAGACCAGTACAACCTGACAATCACACAAACAATCGACATAGTAGCTCCCCTCACACTGCAGAAAGCCAAAGCCACTGCCCACTGCAATGCCTGGTTTTCCCCTGACCTTCAAGCCCTCTGTGTTCAAAAAGGGGAGGCTGAAACGCAGTGGAATAAAATCCCCACCAAGCCCAACAAGGCCTGCTCCATCCTTTTAGCCAAGGAATACAAAAAGACCATTAACCATGAAAAGAGCTTCTTCTACAATACCTGTATTGCTAAAGCCAACTCTAGTGCTTGAGAACTCTTCACTATACTGCGTGAACTGCAAGCTCCAGTACCTCTCACTACTCGCTGAATCCAGGATAGTGTCTGGAGTAACAACATACAAAATGAACTACTCCTTAAAATTGATAATCTCCAAAAAAAAATCACCATTAAGAAAAACACCGTGAGTAGCCCCATAGCTGCAACCTCGATTCCTAGTCACCAGCTGACGTTACACAATCTGCCTACTTTTAACTTTAAACCAGTTACAGAATCTGAGGTCACGCAAATCATCCAAGGTCTGAAACCATCTTGCTATCAAGGCAACATTTTCCCAGAAACAGTCATGAAAGACTGTGCCGTATCACTCGCACCTTTCTTTACCACTCTGATGAACACCTCCTTTTCCTCATGCTATGTGTCTAAACAGCGTTAAGGAAGCATGGGTCCTCCCACTACTAAAAAAAAAAAGACTACGTTAAACCCAGCCATCACCACTTACTACTGCCCCATCACTACGGCCCCCTTTCTCCTTAAGATCTTGGATTGTGCGGCTTCCCTTCGCATACATTCCCATTTGGAATCTAATTACCTCTTATGCCTGCACCAATTAGGTTTCCGACCAGGTTTCAACACTAAAACTGCACTGTTGGGTCTTAAGAATCAATTGAACGATATCAAAGACAGCGGCAGAGCTGCCCTACTGCTAATATGCTAATACTCGACTTGTTAGCTGCTTTCAACTTAGTGGACCATCAAACCCTGTGTAGCCAATTGGCATCAGCAACTCACTTCTCACCAGGAACTGCTGGATTGCCAAATTTCTGTCTGACAGGTCAATGAGAGTGTTCTCAGCTAATGCTGCAGCGCTGCCAGCTACACTCACATTCACTTCCCATAAGGCCCGTGTCTCCCTGAACTTCTACAACATTTTTACAAAACCCCTCTTTTTTCTGTTTGATGAGAATAGAATATCCTACACTAATTCAGGGACGTCATTTAGGGGTCGCCAGAGGTCGCAGGAGCGATCTCTGCTGATTGGCTAGCAAACTCTGCCAATCGCTTGCGACCTCTGAGGGGGCGTGGCCAAAGCACAGTGCCACGTGTGGGCTCCTACATTTTGCGGCTTGCCTCGCAGCTTTAAAAGCATGTATTTGGAGCAGAGTCCATTCCAGCATGTAACTTTCTTCAAAGGGAAGCAGCTACTGCCGTTTCACAACTAAAGACGACAAGAAAGCCCAAGCGGCGCAGCCCAGGCCGTTTTACCAATCGGTGAGTGCGTATTTGCATTGGCTGCTGGCAGGTGGGAGAGGGGCGGCGGCTGCAGTGCTAAAGCGAACCCCAGATTGTCTGCAGGCTATATTGACAGTGATCATCAATCACCTGCCCGAGCTCTCTCCGCTAGCAGAGGCAGCAAAGGTTGCACTGGGTCACAGGCTTTGGAAAGGCAAGAAAAGGCATGCATGTCCCAGCACCGGGCCCAGCTCCATCTGAGCACAAAGTCGGCCCGTGGGCCGCGAGGGCTCTAAACTAATACCCAGTCTTGGGAGAACTTGTTCAAATATGTAATATAGCGGCACAAAGAGAAATCTCTGCTTGAAATGAATGCATTATTTAATGAAGACTTTAAAAGGGGGCATTATTTTTTGGTTTGCCAGACACTAAAATGGTAGAGAAGCATTAGAAAACATATATTTGCTGTATACACATGTTAGAAAAGGACTATAGGCAAGCCGATTTCATTTTTTTTTTTAATTAAAGTGTGCATGCTTTTTCTCAGTTCGGAGACCCGATTACCGCAGATAACATAGAAAGCACGCATTTGCTAGCTGAATACAACAAACATTGCTGTAAAAACAAGCTTGAATTATTGCTAATGTATTTAGGCAAGTAATGTAACCTGCCACTTTTAACGTTATGCAACACCTGGGCAATAAAACGCAGGATACTCTGCATGTCTCTCCAAGGACAACGTTCTCTTTCTTTGAGTTTACGTAAACACTTAAGACTTTTAAATGCTCTCGTGCAAATATACCGAGTGCTTTTAGAGAGAAATTGGTATTACATTTTTTAAGACAGTCTAGTTTAAAAAGAAATCTATGTCACCCCAGTCACAGCTCAGAGGCTTTGTAAAATAACGCCTCCTGCTTTAATAAAAGAAACCAAAGTACATGTTCAGCCTTCACTTGCGTCCAATTAGAAGGCATGATTTGCTTGTTTCCTTGGAATACCACAAACACAATTTCCGGGCACTGGGAGACACAAAAAGAAAACCTGTGCAGCCGACAAATCCAGCACTTGTCAGATACACCCCCAACAGGGTGGATCGACATAGAATGGATTTGGGTTCATACACTTCCCATGGTAACATGGGCCTTGACACACTGCTACACATGATGACCCACTCTTGTATGAAATGTCACAATACAGTGATATCGTAACCATATTTGTCTTAGTGTACTGAGGGATAATGCTGTATGATGCCACTTCCTGTGATGTCACATGGGGGCATGGTCAAATGAAATCACACCCCGTGATGTCACTCTTGGGGGCGTGGCATTGTGATGTCACTTCCGCTACCCCTGGCGCTTTGGTAAAATGACGTCCCTAAACTAATTATGTGGACAGGCAGATCCTCCTCCCCCTGATGGGTGACTATGCCTTAGACTCTAATAGCTTGCAATCAGTATACCACACCATACAGTCTTTGATGGCCTACCACCTCTTATGCTTGAATGATAAGACAGACCTCCAACTGGTCAGTTCTCAAATGTCACTCAATAAGCTCGACCAATCCTACAAATCATTTACTATTGAGGGTAAAACATCCTCCAGGTATCCAGTAATGTCAAGACACTGGGTCTATACCCTGGTGCCACATTATCCCTATACAGGCATGTCGACTCGAAAGCAGCACATACATCCAAACTAATCAATCGATGTAGACCTTTCCTTACTCATGACAACTGTGTCTCTACTACTAAACCACTTATTGGCTCCCAGTTGCATTATTGAAATGCCTTATTTGCAGGTACCTCCTCACGCAATATAAAAAAAACTCCAAATCATTCAAAAGAATGCCATCAGAGCTGCACTCAAAATACGGAAGTGTGATCACAACTCGGCAGATAGAAAGAATGCACACTGGCTACTGATCTGAGAGTGCATCATTTTCAAAATGCTAGCAATCATATACAAATGCCTCCCAACTCAGTGCCTGAGTACCTTTCGCAAAAAGTATTGGAAGTCCAATCCACCAGATGTACACGCACCTCTTATACCAACTAATTCACCATCCCCCGATTCAGGTGCCAGAGAGCAGGGGGCTCCAGCTTCCCTGTCATAGCCTCCAAGACTTGGAACTCCTTACCACTTACTCTGAACGGAACACACATACTGGGTGTTCCGGAAACAATTTAAGACTTTACTCTTTACAACGAACTTGCCACTGTTGAACTGAAACCAATTAAGCTTTATGTACATTGTTTTAATCTCATGTGGTGCAGTGTACATCCTTGACAACAGGGTAGATATTATGTGTTTCACTGAGAGTTGGCTGCATGAAAGCAGTGGCCGGAGCATAGATTTGGCCACTCCCCCTGGCTACAAAATACTTTGCAAAAACCGACTACAAGGAAAGGGGGGAAGAGTAGCATTTATTAGCAAGAAAGATATTGCAATTTTATAGGCCAACATTTTATGTGCTGGATGTGAAGTTTTACATGCTAAAAAGACCCCCACTAGTAACAACTGTAAAAATATCATCTTGATCCACAGACTCCTGTCAGAAATGCCATTATTTAATAATGACTTGGGTCACTTGCTCAACTCCTAAATTGTCATTGACCCTACTTTTAGGAGACTTGAATCACTGGAAGGGGGATGCCAAGGATAAATGGACCATCGAGTTGGAACAACATCTCGCTAACATAGGAATCCCGGTCCACAATCTAGAGCCCACTCACAAAGGACGCCACATCCTGGACTGCTGGGTAACCACTCGTAATATCACAATAAGTAACATCAATACTAATCCCTGCATCTGGTCGGACCATCACATGGTTGACTGTACCATCTATTTGCCTGAATCCGCGACTCGGTTTAGTGACCATCGCAAACAAATTCTAAATAGAAACTATACGTAGCAGACCTCGAAACCTGCATGTAATCTATCATGAATGCCTCCTCAGACCTTGACCCCCCCCCCGGTAGGCTAGTAGAAATGTACAAATCCCAGCTCACCAATTTACTCGATAAAAAAGCACCCTTGAGAACCAAGATAATATGTGACTGTCCCAACCAGCAAAACTGGTTTACCTCAGACCTAAGCACTTTAAAAAAGGCGAAAAGACAAGCTAAGCGAGCATGGGTAAAGAACCAAAACCTGGAAAACAGAGAGGAAATCAATACAAAAGAACTACAAAGATAAGATTCTTGATGCCAACAAGCTTAACTGTGACGTTGAAAATGCAGGAAATAACACCAAGAACATTTATGAACTATACAAAATATGGGAAAAACCAACCGCCCTCAAACATTCTATTGTCCCTAATAAATATGACTACGACAAAGTACAAATTGCTTTTCAGGACAAAGTCTTGTTCTCTCATAACACGATTCAAAACAAGCTAAATACTACAAGAACTCTCAGTGAACAAAAGATTGGTACTGACTACAAAAACAAGAATGTGCCCTCTGGTTTTTGTTTCAATACCATCTCCAGTGACAAAACAGCCAAAATGTTACCTAATGTCAGGTCCACCTCCTGCATAGGAGAATGTCTTCCTGATAAAATTGTACTAAAGAACACTGATACATTTGCCCCTTTCCTTACCAGGTTCATTAAGGACTCCTTTTTACACAGGGATGTGCCTATAACCATTAAGGAAGTAGCAGTCAACCCTATCATCAAGAAACCTGGACTCAGTGCTAATGATCCTGAAAATCCTAGACCAATAACCAATGGCCCTTATCTATTAAAAATCTTGGACAAGGCAGCAACACTTCAATTTATTTTTTTATTTTATTTGCATTTTTAAATCGCTCACACAGCCCGGGGGCATCGAGGCGCTGTTACAGAATTTCTTTGTTGTTGTCTTAGTTGCATATTTATAACGCGCTTAAATACCCAGAGGTTTCTAAGCGCGGACCCAGGGATCAAACCTGTGTTGCTTCGTGTCATCTTGCTTCCAAGGCGACACGTTGCCACTCAGCTATCCTCCGGGGACAATATTACATTCACATTTTGAAACATAATGAATCCTTCACCCTAAACAAACTGGTTTCCGAAAAAAATCACAGGACAGAAAGCCCTCTGCTTGATTTGCAGACCCAAATGTTGGAGAGACTGGGCAAGGGTAAAATTGGGTTGCTTATACTCCTAGATCTCTCTGCAGCTTTTGATTTGCAAGATCATCCATGCCTGCTGGAAACATTAGCCAATACAGGAAATTGCTCTAGCCATGCTATTGAAAGGATAAGCTCCTTCCTAAGTGATAGAACCTCCAGAATATGCTGGGGCACAGCCTGCTCAGACCCAGTCTCCATCAGCGACAGAGTACTTCAGGGGGCCTGTGTTTTTTCGCCTTCTTCAATATATACTTCAAGCCTCTGTGTGACAAACTGGGTGCTAAGGGATTTTCAACTCATCATGAACCTCAGTGGTGATTACCTCACTGAAACAACCAACCTTAACAATATCTAATCATTCATCCAGGAATTGATGGCTAGTAATTGGATGTGCCTTAACTGCTCAAAAACCGAGCTCATGATCTTTGGGACAAACCAAACCAGAAGTAAGCTCACCCAAACGTATGCTAGCTTTACACTAGACAACTGCCTCATCAGGGTGGTTGATAAAGTAAAAAACACTTGGCACAGTACTTGAGGCTTACCTAAACTCTGATGCCCACGTCAATAATGTTGCAAAAAACACCCACTATCACCTTAGAATCCTGAGGCCCTCGGCAGGATTATTGTAATGCCCTACTACGTGGAACCAGTAAAAAAAACATCCAGAAGCTACAAATTATTCAGAATGATGCTGTCCGGATAATATACAATGCCTCCAAGAAAGAACACATCTCTAATTCCAGGAGGGAGCTTCACTGGTTGCCTGAGGAAAAGAGAATCCAGTTTAAAACACTGGGCCTCATTACGAGGTGGGTGGTAAGGGGTTAACGGCGCCGGTAATGTTGCCGGCGCCGTTAACCCCTTACCGCCCTATTGCGAGGTCTCCTCGCGGGACCCGCAAAGGGCGCCTGGTAAAGCCAGGCATCCTTAGTGGGTCCCGTGACATACCCGTTGAGCCCAGATGGGGAAGGTGGGATGCCGGGGCACATTACGGCAAGTGCCACACACTATGGTAAAGGGTGACAAACCATGTAGAAGTGATTAAAGAAGGGTCAAACTGGACATTAAAGGCATGGAAAAGGCAGAAGCCTGCAGATTAACATGAGTCTAAGACCCCCACTTGAAAATAAGAGACTTGTGAATCTTCTTTAACAAAGTTCTGGTAGGAGGGAAAACCAGGCATTTGTGAGACTGGTACTCACACCCACATTGGGTGACTAAAGAACCTGGCAGGGGAGTACATCATGTGTTTTGTGAGACAAATAATCCCAAGGAAGACCCCATGCCCTTGGGGATTGTGAATTAAGGTAACTGTGCAATAATGTCCTGGCAGGAAAGTACACCAGGCAAAGCCAATTGTGTGAAACAAACCTTAAGGAAAACCCATGCCCTTGGCATTGTGATTTGAGGGAATTGTGTAAGGAAGTCCTGGCAGGAGCGTATAACAAAAGGAGTCAAATCTGTTAAGTAAAAATTCCAAATATCAGGAAGAGGGAGCTATCTTCTTTAGCTACAAAGAACCTTGTTATTTTTTTGGAACTTTTGTTCTGCTGGAAAGAAACTTGGGGAAGGGAGACATTCACTGGAACTGTTAATATCATCTAAGTGGAAGCCTTTTTGTTGGTGTTGTAAGTTTTGTTGAACTTGAACATTTGTGCATTTTTCAAGCCAAACACATTACCCTTAGCACTTTAGAGTTACTTTTAGAATGTGAGGGCCAGAACAGGATTTCGGACACAGGACATTTTGCTTTGGACATCTTGACATCAGACAGTCCCTTAGTTTTGGTTGCGGTAGGAAAATACCTCCTAGAGCAGGGACAGCGAGGCATTTTCCAACCCTTTTATTATTTGAATACAAGTCTCCAACAACCAATACGACTCCACTGTGTCCGTGTCTCATTCCTAGTTCATCACATTAGGTAATGTGGGATGCTGGGGTGTATAAGTGCTGAATGTTGGTTTCCCTTATATAGCTCTTAAAGGCAGATATTCTAAATGCGTGATTTGAGGACTTACATTTCATTTCCGTTTAAGCTGAACATCACTGAGTACATAAAGTACAAATGTTCCAATATAGCATTGCTGGTCATGCTTCAATCCTTTCAACACTACAAAGCAATAGGTCTCTGACTTGTTTAGGCCTTGGTTAGGCCTCTCAGGCTTCCCTTTCCCAAGCTCAGGCCACCTTCAGTTTCCAACACAAATTCAGTATGGTCAAGATGTACTTTGCATTCTTTGTTAGGCCTCTCATGGTACCCTTCCCCAAGCTTAGGCCCCTTTTTGGTTTCAAATATAAGTTCAATTTGTCAGGACGTACCATTCCTTTTTAAACACAGCTCTTTCACACACACATTTCACTTGTTGTCACACAATCACAGACTTTCAAAGCCACCTGGTTCTTTACTCCTCCTAGGCGTGACCACCCCAATCTGTAACCCCACACTTCATTCCTTGCTCTTCCTTCTTAAACCTTTCACCTTCAGGTGCTTCCTGCATTCCTTCTTATTCTCCTTAGTATCTTTAGCTTTCTTTCTTGTGCACTCTTGCACCTTCCTTGCTTTCTCACACTTAAACTTCCTCTCGCTTGCTTTCATCTTTTCCATGCCTCTGGCCCTTTCCTTTTCCATCTCGTGCTCACTTGCACCCTCATTTTTGTTGAGGGTTACTTGCACCCTTTTTTCACACCTTCCTGTTCCCACGGTGCTCATTTGCATCTTTCCTTTCTGCTCTCTCAGCACTTCTTTATACACTTTCCGGTTTCCACTTTCACTTTTGTATCTTTCGCCAGCAGGACGAAGGCAGCCTCACTCCGGCTCCTTAGAGACACGGCTCCATTGCCATGCTGCAGCTCCTCACAGACACCGGGCCAGCGTATCGGCACGCTGTTCACCTCCAGTCAGTCTCTGCACCTTGGCTCTTCTGGTCCAAACAGCATGCCTAGCTTGCTCATTCGCTTGAAAAAGACTACACCTTTTATAGTTGTGAAAACAGTCAAGTGGAGCCAGGTGTGAGTGATAATTAGTAAATGCCTGACTATCAGTGGGACAGTAAGGTCTTTCTATAATCAGTTTCCCTGTACTTTCCCCATGTTGTTTCTATGGGTGAACTTTACTGCTCCCAGTTGCCTCTTCCTCGTCTCAGTATTAATTGGCAATGGAGAGGCCGTGATAGAAGAGTTTGGAGGATAGATGTATGTTCTCCTCTTCTATCAGGGATGGTTGAAAACATGTGTTTTGATGGCATTCCCTGGAATTTAAATTGGTAGAGGATGACTGGATATTAACATCAGACTCCTGGCTTTGTTTTAGTTGTTTTTTTCTTTCTTCCCCTTGGGTCATTGATTATGGGATTGGAAATAGAAAAAAATGAAACCTGGATTAGGGTGATAGCAATCAACGTATTCCATGAAGGCGTCCGGGGCTTCCTCCTCCTCTTGTCTCCCGGTCAGAATACTAAGTCTCACTTGGGGTATTACCATGAAGGCAACCCAGGATTCCCCTACCCAGGTGATCCTCCCTCGCTCGTCCACCCTCAGGTTTGGGATCCAAGAGCAATGGCCTGATCCCTGACCACCTGAACAGAAGGCTCTCGGGGTCTTAATGGGAGAATATCCCTAGGTTTCTCACAATGTTTATTGTGGTGTTTTCGATTTGTTCCTAATTCTGAAAATCATCTTTTATTGTTTGTGTGGTTTCAATGGCATATTTCCCACTTGCATATTTATTTATGCATTTATAAAGAGCACTAAACCCTTGGGCCATCAAGGTGCTGGTACATACACTTAGAGTAGATGAGATAACGTATTTAACGAGTGTGGTGGAATAGACAGGACTCTGCTGACAGGGCAGTGTGAATCCTTTTAATATATGCAGCGCACCAGTTTATTTAGTTCATAACAGCAGTGAGTTTTGCAGAGAAAAGCAAAATCTGGAGATGTTTCCTGAACACCCAGTAAGATTGTTCAGCTATGAGTGATAGAGGTAAGGAGTTCCAGGTTTTGCCCGCTGTAACTGGCACCCCCCCCCCCCCGCTCTCTCACACCTGTATCCTGGGATGGCAACCATCTATTGTTAATATGGAAGTCCTATTTGTGAAATTTATATTCAGTGACAGTAAAAAACATTAGTTGCCGGGACATTAAGGTGAGAACTTAACGCAACAAAACCCTTGAAATTCAGCTAAAGCCACCTCAACTTTGGGCCCTCAGTTCCGCAGCCTAGGACCACAATGATGACAACACTGATGGCCTTCAGCTTTGGCTGTACCGTCAAGCAACAATTAAACATTTTTGTCTATGTGAAAATTAATGGGAAGTAGGCCGATAGTGCTTCTGTTGTTTTCTTAATACTTTTTTTTAATTTTTAATGCTCTTTCCCAACTTTCCATTCTGGGGTGCGGGGGTGCTATTGAGGGCGGGGGGGGGGACTACGGGCATACGAGAGTGTATGCAAACTTTCAGTCAAATACGTCACACAAGTCAAATGTTATTAGAAATTCCTTTTTTTGATTTCCTATTGAACTCCAACTCACACTTAACTATAGGGTGGTGACCGCCGCCCTATAATAAATATTTTATAGGGTCTGCGGTATCAACCCTTTAGTTATGATAAATTTGGCTTTCTGATAGGAAGATCAGTTTTTGTCGGCTTATAACTTTGGTAACGTTTGACAAACCAACACAAAACAGACCTGACCATTTCTCAATCTGTGTAGACTTGAATGTGAAACATTTTTTTCTTGTGGGTACAGTCCGAACTGGTGGACAGATTTGCAAGCAATTTGTGCAAGGCACATCAGCCTACTCCTGAAAGCATGCTTTCGCAAATTTGGATTAAATCCGTTCAATAGATTTATTTTAAATGCCCAAAAAGTAGGTAAAATTAAATGTGTGATATCTTGGTTCTGTCCGCAGATTCACCTCCAGGTTAAGTGTAGCAGAAGCCTCTGGACCAATCAGGAATCTGCTTAGCATTCACAGACATCGCACAAAGGTGCTGATTGGTCAATTGAGAAATGTGAGGTGCGTCAAAACCTTTGAAACAGACGTCATATTGGATTCACAAAATGCACCTGTAGTTCACAAACATCCCGTTGGGAAAGAATCATAAGCAAAGCATTAAACTTGTCATAATAATATAAGAACCTCTGGAGAAGTGTATGGTGATATGGAAGGGGTGGAATATGTCAATAAAAGGCCAAAAAACAGATGTTTTTTTGTTAGGACATTCATGCATAGGTACATTAAAGGGCGTTGAAGAGCAGCTATTGGGGAGCTTATAACTTTGGAACCGTTGGACGAATCCACACAAAACTATAGATCTAACTCTGAATTATTTGGCAAAGCTTGGTGTGGTGTCATGAGTTGCACGAGGGTCTTACAAATATTTCAAAATCCAGATAAACTTGAATAGGAAAAAATTGCACTCACAGCTACAGCCCGAACCGTTGGATGGATTTGTACCAAACATGCACAAAGACCTTAGACCAGGTCCAAAAGTATGCTTTTGCAAATTTGATGTTCATCAGTCCTATGTTTTTTTTTTTTAAAGTGCAAATGCAGGTACAAAAAAATAGTTCAGCCTGCCCCATTCAATCTGGCTACTGGCCATGGTCACTAGGGGACCAGCTATGGTGGTTCAAGCAGGCGCTGTGCCTGGCAATGTACTATGTCTACTCTGAGATGGATAGTGGGGCCTGAAACATGGCTGAAACTCATGGCCAGTGGATTGTGGCCATTGGCCAAGGCTGCAAGCCATGTACAGAGGCCCACAATCCCAATATTAAGGGATAGTGGTCACAGGGCCAGGATACAGGCCATGGCCAATATTTACTACGGGTTGATTCAGTGGGAAAACACTGTTTAAGGGGTATTATACTTGCATCACAAAATCGAAAAACCAAAGACATTTGACAGTTAAGGTAAGCTATCAAACCATAACTCACGCACCCCCATGCACTGCTCAGACTAACACCCAACCAATCAATGATATCACTGATGACATCAACAATTTGTAAAAATACTGACAGAAAGTGCTTAAAAAATGTACTTATTCAAACAGAAAATGTATATTGAAGTTCTGTTGAAAATATAGCATGACATAGAATATACATGAAAAGGTTTGCATTGTTTTCTTTTAAAAAATAAAAAAAATATATAGGAAATCTTATGTTTATTGATTACACCTTCTTATGATTTTTAAACATTTTTTGGAGAAAATAATTGTCAACTTTATTTTTCAAGTCCCTCAGGGCTCACC
This sequence comes from Ambystoma mexicanum, assembly GCF_040938575.1. Lineage (NCBI taxonomy): Eukaryota > Metazoa > Chordata > Amphibia > Caudata > Ambystomatidae > Ambystoma > Ambystoma mexicanum. The sequence goes on along the minus strand of NC_090923.1, from coordinate 408,419,513 downwards.
TCCCCATCTTCCCCAAATTGAAAATAAAGAGCCTCCAACGGCTAGCCTGCTAGCAGTTTAAGCAACTCCAATTCAGAACCCACAATTTCCCCCTTGATCCCAGGCACTGTCTGGCATTTTCCCAGTCCTTCGGCCTCCTATGGTGTGCTGTGCACTGTGCACCCAAAAATAAATCGTACAATGCAAAGACCACATACAATACATTTTTGTGTTCGACCTCATCCACTCCCAACATCTGATACTTCTCTCTCATAAGATCACCAATAATTCACAAATTAATTGCAAAACATTAGTAATTACCGGCGTTTTAGTAAGGGAAAATGTGAGGCTCACACAGAGAACATGCACTCAGTTTCTTCAATTCACAAGGATGTAGTCCTAACTTTCTCTGGCCCACGCTGCACAATGATCAAACTATGTCCACCCCTTCTTTTCGGAACCTTTCAAAATGTGCTACTACTTCCTATTGGTAAGAACCCCTGGATCACCTGCTCCTAAACCAGAACCTAGTTGCCTGCTAAATCCTGCTTCTCTTGCAATACACCCTGACTACAACCTGTATCTTCTTCCAACTTGATATGTGTATTTGCCAACATTTCACATAGCATGCTTTCTGCTGTCTGCTAGTGGCTTACCCATAATTCCTCTTCAAGAGCACTGTTATTATTTTCATCCTCCCCTCTGCGCTGTTTCTAGTGCTTTTTGACAATTTCGAATCCAGGTGTGCTTTAATATCACTGCATCCTCCATGTTGTGCTGTTTCTAGTACTTTTTGGCAATTTAGAATCCAGGTGTGCTCTACTATCACTGCATCCTCCATTGTGTGCTATTTCTTGTTCTTTTTGGGAATTTTGAATATGTATGCTTTCCATTCTGTGCACTGTCTGCCTTCCTTTGCATACTCTTCTCCTCTGTGCCTGTCTGCTGTTAGGCTACTTGGTGAGTTCATGTGCACTGTGCAGCTCCCCTGCCTATCTCTCTCTCACCCCCTCTACTCCCATGGCACTCTCTATCTCTCCTATCAATTTGAACTGCTATTCCCACCTCTCTCACGAAGTCTGGAAAAAAGAAGCTGATCCAAGTCTACCTGTCGCTGACACCTACGTCAATGCCACTTCCAGGCAGACCTTTAAGGACATGCTATTCAATTTCCCCTCCCCTGACCAGTGGATCCAACCATCCGGTCTCCATTCTTTCTCCTCCTCACTCATTAATAGTGGCACTAGGTGGGAAGTACTCATTGCATACTTCTCATCCTCTAGATGCATCATTAATGTCTATCACAATGGCACTATCATGGCCCAAGGCGCTCAACCATCTCTTCTTCTTGACCAGTGCCTGTCTTCCCTCATAAACGTCCTCCCTTTTCCTGCCACCCCTTCTTCCTCTCCTCTCACTTCTCCACCACCATCGATGGGAGTACCACGCCCCCGTACACCCCTTCAGAAAACATTCCAAGGTGGTAAACAGATGCACTTAGTTACTCTGAATGCTCACTCTGCTGTCAAACACCCCTCTGAAGTCTTTGACCTGGATGTCCTTGCTCTTACCGAGACATGGTTCAATGCCAGTTCTGTCACTGCTCTTGACACTTTCCTTTCTGAAGGATACAAAATCCTCTCCAAACCCAGACCCAAAAGGCCTGTAGGTAGAGTGGCCCTGATCTTCCCTGAATGGGTCCATGCTTCCATCATTCCTACTCAATCCTACTCCTCCTTTGAATGCCTCATTTGTTGGCTCAAGGTCTCGCCTACTCTCTGTCTCAAACTCACCACTATCTACAGACCACATCTCCCTCTTCCTCAATGAATGGGCCGACCTCGTCCCCTGCCTCTCAACCTCTTCCTCCAAATTCCTCCTCTTTGTGACTTCATCATCCACCTCAACTCATTTCAATCATCCATCTCTCAGTCCTCTGTGACTCCCTCTCCCTCACTATTCTTCCTTCCACCCGACTCACTCTGCTGGCCACAGCCTTGATGCCCTCATCTTTAGTGACATCCCAATCTCTAAACCGGTTACCAGCATCCTCTCTTGGTCTGACAACTCTCTCCTCTCCTCCCACCTCGGGACTCTTGGCCCTCTATCCAAGCAACCCCCTGCACTGCCAGCCTCCTTAGCCGTCATTCAACCAATGACGCAAGTGTCAGTTGCTGCTTTTACCTCCATCTTCTTCCCCCTCCATCCTACCCACACCCCTGACTCTCCCTCTGACTCTGTCCTTGCTAACTCTCACTTTGCCATCTCTAACACCCTTGACATCCTTGCCCCTGCCATGATGACCCACCTAAAGCTTGCCACCAAGAACAACAGCTGGTACGTCTCCAATCTAGCATCTCTGAAACGCAAGTGCAGAGTTGCTGAACGGAAGTGGCAGACCTTGGGCGTAGCATCTGACAAACTGGCCTGTCGTCTGCTCCAAAGGCAAGATCGCTTCTCTATCCACTCCAAGAAGTGGGCCCACATCTAAACCTGCATCTCTGGAGCCACTAACAACGCATTTGAACTTTTCTAAATCTGCAAAGAACTCGTCAATCCACTTGCAGTCTCCACCACTCTCCTTCCTGCCCAGGCTCTCTGCACTGCCTTGGCATCCCACTTCACACCCATGACTCAGGACATTAGTTCCTCACTCTGCTCCACCCCATAGCCCTTCCAACGCCTTCTCCCCTATCTCCCTTGCCCCCATCCTGCCACCCCATCACTTTCCTCCCTCCTACCCATAGCACCGGATGAGGCCTCTAAAGTGGTCCGCCCTATGCTCCCTTGCTCTTCCAGAACCATTAAGGACAACATCTACTCTCTCATCCCAGCTCTTGCTGACTTCTGTAACTACTCCTTCACCACTGGCTCTGTTAAATGGGAAATCATATTGTGCCTCCTTTCTAATATATATTGGCCTAAGCCCAGTCGCTCCGCGAAGAAAACCTTGTTAGATCGACTTCGCTGCCATTTTAGGATCATCCGCCATTTTGATTTCTGTTCATATGTAATTCTGTGTTCTAAAATGGTGGGCTGTGTTTCGAACTTGTAACCGAGCCTTCCCGACCTTTACACTAAGTTGATGGTTAGACTGTCTGCGGGCCGAATGTTTAGACTGGGTAAAGAGACCTTGTCCCATACATGACTTGTGGTTTTAGGATTGTCTGCACCAATAAGCCTCATCCACGAGCATACATCGAAGACAATACAAAGCAAATGTCGAGCGTGGACACTGGCTGAACTGCATTGTGAAGGGATATGTGCCAAGGCTTACTGCTAAATCCTGGAATACACTTTGCCATTGTAACTTGTTTGAATGTAAACCAAATGTAATCCGTGTGCATATTGTTGTATAAGCCATAAGTGAACTCGGCACAAACTCTAGACCACTGATTATTAACCTGCAGAGGGGCTGGACATTATTACTGAAATTGTATAAATGTACGAATGTCCAGATGTCCAGTACCTCTTACTCCTCACACTAAAGGGCTGGTATTTGTTGTGATGTACTGAGGGCCAATAGCTATCTGATTTTGTTCTTTGTAAACTGCGCAATAGAATAAAGATCTGTGAATCTTTATAAGCCTGTGTTTGGTGTATTTCCTTTTGCTTTTACAGCTCTTTCCCTCAAGCACCCTGTTATGCACCCTCTCTCAAAAAGGCTGTGTGCTACCCCTCCTGCATTGCTAACTATCACCCTATCTTTACTACCAGCCTCTTTTTAAATCTGCCCGCCTCTACTCTCTGTCCTCTGCAACTCATCCAGAACAGGACTGCGAGACTTGTCATTGGCCTCAAGCCCAGGGATCGTATCTCTCCAGCACTACAATCTAGAGCCAATGGCTAGCCAACCTTTGCATTTTTTTATTTCTCCCACTGCTCTGATGTAGTGGAGCCTTTGGGCAATTTTGCATGTTTTTGTTTGTTTTTTAGCTGATGAATTCTTTGAAAAGCTGTTGTCAAGAATGCACCTCCAAGTATGGCGACCTTCCTTTCTTGAGGGAGCAGAGGAGCAATTGTACAGCTCACTTGGGGTGTGGCCCTCGTATTGGGCACTTTTTTCCTTGATTGTAGACAGAATATCCTCCTGCTCCTCCGATTCTAGAAACAGATTTTTCTTTGTCCCTCTTTCACTCGTGTGGAAGCTTCAAAGATTACTAAGACTTGGAGTAGGGTCAAGAGTTGCTCTTGTGAAGGGCGATAAAGAGCTTTGCCTCCAATTCCATAAGAGTATTTGGAAGCATGGCCTGACATGAACCACAATCATCTGTTTGATAGTCAAACACCAGGCACCAATGGAACCCTGATAGGGCTACAACATGAGTATTTTGGCTCAACAGTATTTAGAGGGCTTGCAGGCTGAGGCATTCGGTCTACCAGGTGTATCATAGCAAAGATTAGTCTCTGAAGTGATGTAATTCCAAAATTGCGTACTGAGTGCACAGAAAAGGGAACAGGGGTGCTGGTGTTCTACATGTACCGAGTATTTCATCACTTCAGGAGCCACTCTGGTCTTTTGCCCTTGAATAAATCAGATGCCCTGAGCATCTCAGATTTGCACCTCCTACCTCATACTCATTCATATGATTCCTTGTGAATCACATTTACACATGAGCATCTCAAATATACCAGGGGCAGCTCCAGAGGAGCTCCAGTTTAAGGCTTTATTAATAGGGTGTAAGATAGCAGGAGCTGATTTGCGCCTGTGCAAATCTTTGTGAATCTGGGCAACAAAGTAAAAAATAATATGCTTAATAATGACATTCTAGAAACTGTTGTGGTTCAAGGGGAGGTAATCTGCAGTATTATTTTTCTTTCTTACGATTCCATGGAAGCCTCTCAAATGGGGGGAGCCATACCCTTGCTTTGCTTATGCAGGAATAACTTGAGGTATACCACTCAGAACAATGCTATGGGGCCACCTATCTCACCCAAAGCTAATGTGTTCCTTTGTCATAACCCTACCAGCCCTCCTGATTTTTTGACACGTCCATGATTTTCCTTTGAGACCCCCAAAGCCAGTTACCCCGTTGCATCAGGGTTAAAGCCTTTGTTTACAGTCGTCCCCACTCTCAAAGTTGTATCATAGAATGTAAATGGGCTCAATAACCTGGTTCAAAGGACACAAATTCTATCAGCCTTAAAACATGCGAAAAGTGGAATAGTACTCCTACCAGAAACACACTCAGTAGACAATAATAATAATAATAATAATAAATTAATAATACAAAGGTGTGTTCTTATTTATTGCTTCATGACAGATTTCTCTTGCTTCTAAGTAGGCCACTAAAAGCTTTTATCATTAGTCGCTGTAATAGTTTTTCATTCATTGACCTTCCAAGGATGGAAGGCTGACTTGGCCCTGTGTCAAGTGATTGCATGCTGGCCGCTTTTCAGAGACCCACGCTCAGCTTCTGAGGCATCCAGCTGGAGATGCGGAGGCACTTTAGCAATGAAGAGTAAATGTGGGCCTAGAATGCAACAATTATGGCAGAAGTACATTGCAAGAGGTGAGCAGTTTATTTAGAAAGTATGGGTATGTAAATTACAAAACCACATAGACAACGAAGGACGCTTGTTGGTGGAAACCATGTCAATAAGGGAGGAGGGGTTAGCAGTAGTAAATGTATATATATAGCCTGTATGGCTTCTTTAGAGCTCCTGCCACCCAAAGAACAATAGGCGTGACACTCCGGAGTGTGTATACTGGATGGGTAATGATCTGAATCTCACAGTGGACCCAGTCCTAGACAAAAGCCATGACATATTGACTAATGGCAAATCACGCAGAGAGGTTTGCACACCAGACCTTCATGCTAGATCTGAAGGATATATGGCAACTGCTGAATCCCACTGCAAGGGAGTGCACATTCTTCTCAGAAACATAAGACTAGTTCAACACCTTTATACATTCTCTTTAGGGAGGGTTGGGAGGAACGATAACAGGAATGAGAGAAAAACACAAACATTGGAAGATTCTTGGAAATAGTGTCCGGATTTATTGTGGGTCTTAGCATGTGAATGTAATGTAATGCAAGTGCTTCTGTGCCACTATTGGTGGTCTCGCTGCACGTGGCTTTTAAAGGAAAAAAGGTGGGTGGGGTTTTTTTATTGGGACAGTCGGAGACGCAAATGGGAAACCTGTGGTGGATGGGTGCAGGGCCGATGTACACAGTTTCTGAGTGCCAATCTGCTTTCTATGGGTTTAACAGAGAAACCTGGGAGTATGTTATCCATGGAGTAGAGCCAAAGATCTGATTGCCTACTGTGATTTGGGTCTGGTTAGCTGCTGGTGTGGGAGAATGTGAAAGGGCTAAAGAAGAGAGCTTCACTGTGGAATGGTTAGTGTTGATGTGCTAATGGCTAGGCCTGTGGTGGCCATCTGGTGAGTTTGTGTTTGTAGTGTAATGTGATTTGGTAGGAGATCTTAGAGAGGAGTCCATTAGCTGTGTAGACGGGAGTGGGCATAACAAGGCAAATCAACTTGCAAACCTGCTCTCTTACACCAGGCCATTAGCAGACAAGTCCTAGTTCTATAGCCTTCAATGCCACCCCCTCTCTCGACACACTGTAACTCTGAGGAATAGAATAAGCATCTGTGAGTTGGCAGATGAGGGTAATGTCCGGTGTGGAAACTCAGACATTACCAAGAGCTGCCTGCTGAGCGTTGTGGGAGGCAAGAACTGTAGATTCAGAGGAAGGGCTGCTTGAAATTGAGGGCCACAGTCACCCATTTCACCTTCCTTGATATGTTGGTGAGCAGGCTGAGAGATACCTCAAACATCACTTTAAGATGCTCAGATGCTATGCCCAATGGAATTCTGGGACTCTTGCCCACTTGAGGGCATGGCAACGTGTTTGTCAGGCGTTGGTCAGGGTGAGGGCCATAATCTCTGCTCGTTTCACCCAGATATCTACCATGCTGTCTCTCACAAGCCACACATTCTTCTCACACAGTGCAAAATGAAATTCACCTCTCCCCCCTTCCACCAACAACCACAACTTGACGTGGTACAAGGACATGAGGAGGTTTCTCTTACGATGAAACAAGGAGCATAAAAAGATAGAAAGTGGTTTGTGGATGCCTCAAAAAAAGCATAGGCAAAGACAATAATTTTGGCATTCGTAGTTGTTTATTGCATTTTAGATTTAGCATGAAGAGAAGGCATGAGGACTGACAGCACATGGAGGAAGAAATTACAGCAACAGAGGGAACGTTGGGCAGCCCCGGGGGGAGGGAAGCTCTCTGGTGGCAGGAATAAGAAATAAACAGCAATACGTGGGCGAATAAACGAATCCAATAGATGAAAGCTAGACAGCAACAGTACACAGGAACATTGTACAACATTTGAAGGAAGAGGTGACAGCACAAAGTGGAGGAGCGACAGTGCAAAGACCAGAAGGAGCAAAGCACAAAGGGGGGTAGGAGCGACAGCACAAAGGGTAGAAGGAGCGACAGTGCAAAGGAAGAAGGAGCTACAGCGCGAAGGGGGAAGGAGTGGCAGCACAAAGGAGATACGGAGTGATAGCACAAGGACTGGTAGGAGCAACAGCGCAAGGGGAACAGGAGCAAGTTGAAGGAGTGACAGCACAACAGGGGAAGAGCGACAGTGCAAGGAGGGGGAAGTGACAGTGCAAGGGGAAAGAGTGGCAGCTCAAGGGGGAGGAGTGGCAGCTCAAGGGGGAGGAGTGGCAGCTCAAGGGGGAAGAGTGGCAGCTCAAGGGGGAGGAATGACAGCTCAAGGGGGAGGAATGACAGCTCAAGGGGGAGGAATGACAGCTCAAGGGGGAGGAATGATAGCTCAACGGGGAGGTACAGCTCAGGGCACAGGACAAGAGTGGGAGGATCGAAAACACAAGGAGTGATATATGTTGGTTGTATGTGGCTTGCAGCCTTTGATCGTATTTGGCCTAAATTGTGTGTGATCTTAATGTGATTTCTTACAAGAACACCTTTATGTTGACAGTGGTACTGCACCTCTCCAAAGAACTACAGTCTACAGATGTCCTCACAAATCAATTTATTAGAGAGGTGCAATACCACTGACAACATACAGATGCCCTGATAAGAAATCACATTCAGATTGAAGTGGTGCAGTACCACTGAAAATATCCAGATGTCCTTGTGAGGAATCCCATTGAGATTTCTTATGAGGACTTCTGTATGCTGCAGTGGTACTGCACATCTCCAAAAAGTAAAATAAAATAATCAAAAACCAGGAAAACAGGAAATGGAAACATTTGCCAGTGGTTCTTCACCTCTCCAATGAACTACAACCTACCGATGTCCTCACAATTAATTTGATTTGATAACATATAGATGTCCTCATAAGGAATCACCGCAGAGGTGCAGTACCACGGACAATGTACAGAGGAACTCAAAATAAATCATATTCAGATTGGAGAGGCGCAGCAACACTAATAACATGCAGATGTCCTCACTGGAAATCACATTGGGATTTCTTATGAGGACATCTGTATGTTGTCAGTGGCACTGCGCCTCTCCAAAAAGCCCCCACGGAAACAGGCTGTGCTGTGGTGAAAATAAAGATCACTGAACGGCCCAGCTTTGAAAGTGACACAGCCACGTGACATGATACAGTAATCCTGATTGGGAGAAATCAAGCCACTATTGGATTACACTGGTGTAATGGAACACACAATAAAACGTTGTGTGTTGGTTGATCATGCCACAGCATTACCAGTTGCCATGACAACCACAAAGTCAACTTTCTGGCACCCTTTTACTCTCCCTCGTATCTCTAGCAAAGGTAATGGTGATATTTTGGTGGCTGCGCCAAGACCAAAAACAAAAAGGGGACTAGGAGTTATGACAAGTGCACGGTGAAGGGCAGTGTGTTGACAGATGGGTTTTGTGGGGGGTGGATATGACAGTAATAATAATGATAATAATAATGGTGTAGGAAGAGTTTGGTTAGGTTTGACAGATTTGAGTGCTGAAGTGGTGATATTAGTTTTGCAGCAGGAATCATTTACCAAATACTACTGTAATAGGAAGCATTTGGAAGCTCCTACTAATGACATTGAGCTCAATAAAATAGCCAGAAAATAAAAATAAAATTTTAAAAAAGCAACTTATAGGTATTATTGTTGGATAATAACCGATTAAAACTACAGGAAAAACGTGCGTTCTTGACTCAGCTAACTTTGAATACATTTGTCTTAATTAGACTTGTGTGCGTATTTTTCACAATAAAACATTAATTTCCCAAAAAATCATTATTTTCCTCACTCTCAATTGGAACAACGAGCAGAGCTGAACATGCATTCGGATCAGATCACTTGTCCCCTATAATGTGATTGTATATTCATTTAGGTGTGTAGATTGCTTGTCTGCATTTTTGAATTGTGTTTTCTTAAATACGGTTGTGCTCTCTGAAATAGGCCCTCTGAACACAACGAATTTTGTAACATTTATACTTTTCCTGGCGACTTTCTAAATCCCGGTGCAAGCAAAAAACGAAGAAGAACGTTGGTGTAGGGCATACAGTAAATGAAGATATTATGTATTAGGGACGGAATGAATCTGTCACTTTGACGGATTGCGAGCCAGAGAACAGATTAACAGATTACTCATAGTCAGAGAGCAGCTCCCTGTGAAAAATGTGCAGGAAATGATAAGTGTTGGTTTGTGCTGATTTAATGATATTTCAAAACTACAATACCAGTCTCTGAGTGTGCTATAATGTAGCACTTGCCTTCCTTTTTGTAGCTGCTATTTAGTTGACAGGTATTGAGTGTGGTTCATTTTTCATCCTACTTGACCCCAAAAGTTACTCATTCATCCGTAGTTGTTTTTGCACACAAGAGGCCACCTCTTTCGCCAAGCATTTATTTTTTTTTATTTTTAGCACAGGTGTAGGTTATACATGGATCATGATTTCATATTTATTGCAACCATTTCGTGTTTGTCCATTGGTCGCTGCTACTCTACCATTGCATATTCAGTGCATATTAAATTGGGATCAACCATTTTCTTCCCCAATTTACGTTCTCCCATCGGCCCCTATCTACACAGTTTTCCACATGAAGGAAAATGATCCCGAAGCCATCTAACCACCTAATCTCCACAAGCAAAGTGTGCCTTTGTATGTATGTCATGCCATTAAACACACACATTGTTCAAACTCACCTTTCAGTTCTACTATAACAAACAATTAATACAAAAACGTGTAGCAATAAATATCTCAATTGACTGTAAACAGAAACAAGACCAATATAACTGATGGGGGTCTCTACAATTATACTTTTGCCACCACTGTCTTTATTGATAAGATAGTTTATATCTTACACAACATCAATCAAATCATCAGTTTTCACTTCAGAAACACTTCTGAAAAGCAGGAACCAATAGATGACTGGTGCAGTGTGCATCAGACTTACAGTAGTTCACTGCTGATAGGAAAATATAAACACTGATACAACAGGTAACTATAGTTGATGTGGCAGGTGAGAGGCAATAGGATTTACAAAACTACCTTCATACTCACATACTAAAAGCTACCACTGACAATGAAGATGGCATGGTGTGGAATAGTTGTGATTAAGCGCCATCTGTGTGAAAGTCTTGGCTTTTTTATTTTGATTAAATAATAAAATGATGCAGATAATTCCATCTCCGAAAGGGTAATCTGCTGATCAGATTCCCTTTCATAAGCCCCATACCAAAAGCGTAGTGTGCATCTGTTTCCTGCTGAATCAGTATCAGTACAAGTCTCTGCAGCGTAGGGGCTGCATTTAAAATATGCAGCCCCATCCCAAAACTATGATGATCATAAATCGCCCAGGCTAGTGGCAGGGTAAACTCTAAAGTTAAGCTATACCCGAGTTAAGGCATGGTGCATAGCACTATTAATAATCAATGCAGACACATCCAATTTCATATCCCACATGTGTCAGTCAGCTCAGCTGTGGAAGGCGATGTGTATTCTAGCCAGACAGGATGAGGCTGCCAAATGGCAGAACAGGAACATGTAGGCCATGCCTCTTCGTTTATCTCTTTATCAAGGTGTGTAGCACCCTCCCCCAGGGACAGTCGCACAACAGACAGCTGCTTTTGGCCAGGCATCAAAGGAGCACACCTATTCAAAAGGAGTAGCCTCAAACCAGGGTGCTGAATTTTGAAAGGCATTTGATCCTAATTAGAAGGGAAGGGGCTGGACAGAGTAGACAAGAGGGCTTTGTACAGTCGAGGAATCTTGTTTCTCTCTAACTTGCTCTCTCCGTCCTGTCCCCTCCACTTCCTCTAGAGCAAAGCACTTTGGGTGTGATGACCAAAGGGCAAAGTTTCAAGAACAGGGATTGAACCACTAAGGTGGGCTAGCTTTAGTCCAATCACCTACAGACACCTTTAACAGAAGGGGTCTCCCACAAATTCTTTGAATCATCTTAGAATCATCGCTGGGATCCACCCCTGGAAGAAGATTTTGCTGGACCCTGCTGAGAGATCAGTCTTTTCTAAAGTGTTCCAGTTGTAAGATGAAGGGAGGTGTTCAAAGGCAGAGGTGTGTTCTGTCCCCTAACCATCTCCAGGGACCATTGGGGATTAACTCTGCTGCTGGACCAAGAACTGCATCCCTGCCTGCCACCTTATTTCTCACTGTGCTTTAGGATCCATGAAGGGGTATGCCAGCTTCCCTTGTATTTGGGAGCCCTTGAAAATTACATTCCTTGGCCCTTGAAACTCTGGAATGGTGCTCACAGCTCCTGAAAGTCAAACGTAGTCTAAACGAACAACCCCCAAATGCAGCTTCGAAGGGTCCTGAAGGTTGCACATGCACAAATCACAGCAGGTTGGCATCAAAAACACAGGGATCGTGGCTCCCTACATTTGGGGGTTCCTAGTTTTCCAAACCCCCATTTGCAGTTCATCTCTTTTCACCTTTGGCTCGAACCAATGAAGTACTGCTGCCTTGCATTTCTTGAATCACTATTCGAAGAACAATCTTCTGCATCGCCACTCCTGTAAATCGATCGACCTGACCCTGCTGTCTCCCAAACAGCGACATTCGAGCCTTTGCATTGAATCAACTCACCTGCATATCCTTCAACCGCCATTGAACTTTGACCATAGACCAAACCTGGTGATCGGCCGATCCACACAGCTCGAGTAGACGCTTTGAGAAAACAGCTACCTTTACATACGACCTGAACTCGACAACAGCTTGCCACTGTGCCATCGGGACTGCCACACCCTCAAACCGAGACAAACAAGAGTTCGATGACGAGAAGCCAGGTTCGAAATCGTCGAACCACCAAGACATTGGCCAAGACATTATTGACTAATAGATGCCCCCTGATCCATATTTGTGCCCTATAGACTGGATTGTAATCATTTTTCAACCTCAAGAAATATCAATTTTGAACATGTTGGTCTTTTAATCGCCTTTTATTTCGCTGCCTCATTACCCAGATGCTTGCATTTTTTCGATCTTTGCATATTCTGTGTTCTTTCTATATGGGTCGGTTTTTACAGTGTTTTCTAGTTGATCATTATTTTATATGGTGTGTTTGAAGTATATATTGTTATAGAATCTTGAATGGACATTCCTTTATTTTGGGTGGTTATACTTTGCTGTTTGGGTTGCTACTGAACCACTTTCGAACCTGTTTTGAGAGTACAGCCTTCCCTCGGCCCACTTTACCACCAAAGGCGAAGGAGGTTTATCTCCTAACTGTGCCTGTTTTACCTTTATGATTGTGTTGGCTCGTGGTTTGTATAAGTGTGAGGGCTGAGTGGGCACTTTAGCCTCTGCTCATCCCTGTACTCATGCAGGGCAGAAGTCAGTTTGTCACACTAGTGTTCTTCCTATTGGAAATGAATAAGAGCGTGGTGTTAATGTCTAAAGAATGTGGTTTATCAGACACATCCTGATAACTTACTTAATCTCACAGAGGAAATTTTGTATGCGCTTACCTGACGATGCGCTTGCAGCCGCATACCAGAAGTGTCTGATAATACACACGCCTGTCCCCTTTTTCTTCTAATCTCCACTTCATGAGCTGAACAGATTGGCATGATCAGCAGCATGAGTAGTTGACCAGAAACTCTACCCATCACCTCTAAGGAACCCACTTCCAGTCATCAACTTTAGTTGGTAAATTGGTGGTATAGTGTGACTCAACTGGCCACAGACCTGACAAATTAAAAGACCTGTTGTAAGGATTCCCTTAGCAATCTACAACACCCACAGGTTGTTGGCTTTCACAATCTCCAATTTTGACTTTATCTGGATGCAGTTTAAAATCTATTTGTTCTAATGCAGCTGTGCAAGAGGAAACCTCCCGTTTTCTTTTTGAGAATTTCAGAAATGCACGAGAATTCGGTATGTATGAAATTAGGGCCGCAGTCTGCTACACAGCCTGATGAAAGAGTAATGTACCAGAAATCACCTGTTCGTGTTCCGGTGCAGCACCTTCTGGTTGTTAAGAGTTGTATATTGCAAAATCTCCATCATCCTCTCTTTCTGTATGGACTGGTCTGCTCTGTTTGGCCGCCTCAGTAACTGAGAACACACAATCAGTCCTTGAGTATTTGTATTTGTATTAGTAGATGTCTTCTGTGACTTCATTCTGGGAAAATCAAAAACCCTTCACCTGAACGTGGACTCGCAGAGTATGATGGGGCACTGCCACTTGTCTGCATGTTTGTGTCTGTATTTATCACACCACAAATTAAGGCAGGCATTTAAGGATTGGGGGATACTTAAACTCTACTGCAAGAGCTAGCAGTCAAGCAGAAAGAGGCAAAACACTGATGCAAAGGGAGCACAGCCACTCCTACACACCACCTTCTCTTGCCAAGACATTGGGCCGCATAACGAGGGAGGAGGTAGCCGTGGTGCTATTAGCACCATGGCTACCCCCTTACCACATTCCGGGTCCGGGTTCTCGAAATAGGGACTTACCGGGTCATTCCAACATTGGAGGACCCGGTAAGTCCCTATTCCGAGAACCATTCCCCATTCCCATTCGAGCCCCATAGGGCTCAGTGGGAATGGGGATGGAACTAATAACGGGCCCGCTATTTGCGGGCCCGTTATTAGCTCCCTGGTCCCTTAGCAGATCCCACTAAGGGCGCCTGGTAAAACCAGACGCCCATAGCGGGACCTGCTAAGGGACCTCGGAATAGGGCGGTAAGGGTTTACCGGCACCGGTCTCCTTACCAGTGCCCGTTAACCCTTACCGCCCACCTCGTAATGAGGCCCATTGTGTGGATATTCACCTTTACATGACCCTGGCGATAGCACTCACATGCGAGCGAGTAAGCGCCATGAAATAGATACTGTTTATCTGTCGAGTACTTCTGCACCAGGTGCAGAATTGCATAGTTCATATTGTTAAGAGCACTTGCAGAGGTATTTGTAGAAAAGCATTGATGTCTGAGTTTGCAAAGCTTTTATTTCATACTATTAATAGTCATTCGTAAAAGACAGGAAATTGGGAAGCTGATGACTATTTTCCGGTCTTTATTCTCCTCCTAAGCATGACAGAACTGTGGCAACACGCCCATGTGGAGGACGGGAGTAGTTAGACTACGCAGCAATAAGTCAACAGTTTTTGTGGAGAGCATATTGTGGAACATGAAACAACTGTGTCAAACAGTTGCTTTTTTTCGTAGGATAAATAACTCAAGACACCTGCAAAACGATGAAATCAAACGTAATCTTTCACCACAGATGTGTGCTTTGGCCAATATTCTCAATGGTAATAAGAAATAACAACTGTATCCAGCATTTGAATTAATGTGACTTTGTTGTTATTTGTATTCGTGCTCGTATTTGGCGCAACCAATACCAAAATAGGCAGAATTATGGCCTATGACGACTGGCTATTATTTGGGGCAGATGACATTTCCGTTTCATACAATATTTAACATAAATGCGGAGAAATCACCACTGTGGGGATGTGACAGCCACGTCTTCAAGTAAGCCAGTACAGGCATTGTATGGTTGAACCATGGAAAGGTGGGGGGGAGGGGGGCATCTGGCAAACAGTGTGCGGTAGTGCGAAGAGGCTACTTTTTCAGAACGAATGCTGTGATATGAGAGTGTCTGTTTAATGGAACGTCAGGTAACTAAATACTGAGTTGAAAACAAAAACATAATAGGATGTTCATTTCAGCGACGTTTTAGAAATCTGTTTTTGATCTATAAAGTATGCCAACACATAAACAAGGAACGCGTGCTTTATCCATAAGACTTCCTTCTTTCCCTTGGCCCGCAGTACTCACTGCAATGCACAATGTGAGGCTCTGTATGCACTCTCTGTGCTGCACCGCAGACGTAGCACTGCTGGGCTGTCAATAGTGCACGAAAGAAGCCCCCCTGACCTCCCCACCAAACTGTGGCCCTTCTCGAGGAATCGCTATCGGAGAGCATGGCACTAAAGCGGACTCTTGGTAAATACTTGCTGCAGCAAACCTTTTACAAGGTCGCACTAGAGACCAACTGCTTAAACTTCTCACGGCTGGAGTTTCCAGGCAGACGTCTAGTAAGTCACTAAGGACGATGGGCATTACTAAGTTCAGTTGTGCCAAATACTCGAAATGCGTTTTTCACTTCTCGCCATTCGCTTTTGAAGGAATTGCTTACCATCATAAGTTGTGGTACCGTTTTGGAAACTGCTTAAAAGTCACGCGTAAAGTTCATTTTGACATTTCCTTGTCTTGCCTCCGTTTTATATCTAATATTAGCACCTGCCGCAAGGAAGCCAGTCAATCAGCCACGCCCCCCCCCATTTCTCCCCGTGAACGGACAATGAATGCCTGTGTTCAGAGCTCTTGTGCCACAGGCGCCATTTCCAGCCAGGCCCCCGGCTCCTCCATTGCTTGCCCGGCACCTGGCAGTGCCTTCCTATCCTCCCCATGTATGTGCTTTCATCTTCCTCCCAGCCCATCCCCTCCTCCCTCCTTGTGCATTTACATTGTCACCGCTGTCCGCTGCAATCGCCCCCCTCATGCCATGGCTGCCAGCAACAAGGGATTTGCTCCTGAGCCCCTGTCTCATCAATGGTGATCATCTAACATTAAGTAAACCTCCCCTTTCCTGCAGGGCGGACAATCACACACCACTCCTTCAGCAACTTTGTTTACGGAATACATTATAACAGCATCCCAAGCGCAAGACCGGGCCACAAATGGTGTTTACACCTGTGTTCGTTCTTGGCGGGCTTGACCATTAAACACACACAGGGCCCACAATTCACTCTGGCCGAATTATTGAACTTTAATTTGTACTTTGGTTTTGTTGTTAGTTCCCCAATATTTGAATACATTATTTTGTTTTTGACCTGTGTATCGTACCCCTGTAACCCCCACGATTAGGGTGAGGTTGTGGTACAGAATTCTTATAAATAAACATCAATCTTTATCCTTATCCCATTTAAGATACATGTTGAAAACTACTGCTAGAACAACGAAAGGGAGGAACTGAATTGCTTTTTAGATGCATAAAGACCCTTCCAAAATCCACTTTACATTGAAGAATTACTTTCTGCCAACTTTGGAAATTAAGCACGCCTCTTTGTCAGGTGTACTACTAATGATCCTGGTCAGTGGCGGTCAAGCGGCGGACCCTCAGATGTTTTACCATACAATTCCCATCCGCCATAGGCAGCACAGTCAATGGTGAGGGATCATGCGAGTTGCAGGGAAAAAACATCTGGTCTTGGTGGTCAGGGCCAACGAACGGAACACCGGAGATTGGATCTAGCCAGTGAAAAACTAGATCCCACACTTCAGGCAAAGACGGGGAGAAACAAAACCAAAATCTCAAAGCATTTTCACAGATAGCCTCAAGAATACACAAACCCCTGAAGATTGTTTAAGGGGTTTTAGTCAATTTGTAATCAAGGGGTTCTCTAAGGGCCATCCTTTTCTATCTAATCTAGGAATGGTCAGGCTGGGCCTCACTTAGGCGTTCCCTTAACCTCAGGCTTGTCACTAGAGATCAGTATCCCCCACTATCAAATACAACTACGTCTTATGGGGATAGCCTAAAGACAAACACCCTATCTCTCTAACTTCCTCTGGGAACAATCCAAGGTCCCCAAAGGTAGTTTGAAATGATAAGTGCCTTCCAGACAAGCAGACCCCACTTGGTCTCTTACTTCCACACCCTCCTGTTCTGTGTCTTTCTGTCTCTCCCTATTCTCCTCCTCTCCCTCCCTGACACTTACTCTCCTGTCACTCCAATATTCTATTCTCTCTCTGTCTACTTCCACCCTCTGATCTTACTCATCTCTGCTCTTTTGTCTTCCTATTACTACCACTCCATTCTCCACACCACTAAAATTCCCTCACCGCACCACTACCACTCCCCTCAACACCCTACTAATTCCCCACACTTGCAAATTCTCTCTCCACACTACTACCTTCCTAGCCAAGCCAAAACAGCTCCACTGAACACTACTTCTACTACTCCTTTCTTTACACTACTACTCTTTTATCCACACTACTACTAGACCCATTTCCACACCACTACTTCCCCTCTTTCCACACAACTACTATGCTCAACCCCACCATCTACACAGTCAACCATCTTTCACTCTCTGTCACCTTCTCACTGGCTCTCTTATCTCCCTCAACAAATCTCACTCACCCACATAACATGCACACTTATAGACAAATAACATTTTCTTTCTCCAGCCAATACCACACCTTGCACACTTCCGGAATAATCTGCTTCAGTGTTCCATTCACCCTCCATCGTCTGCCTGGTCTATTGGTCTACACCTCTTCCTCCTCTGACCTCACTGGAACAATCCACAGCCTCCTGCTTCCAGGATCCCTTTTTATCCTCCCCCATAATATTCCATTGTTTATCCTCCCCTGCTGGTTTCCAGGGCCAACCGCTTACTGTTCTTCTCCTCGGGTAAGATGTTACAATTAAAAGAAGCCCCAGTGTTGGTCTGGCTGGGTTTGTCCATGGCATTTAAAGTCATTGTCCATGTCCAGATGAGGGCATTCTTTGTGTCCGAGAATGCTGGTCTGGCCAGGAAGCTGTTAAACGGCCCCATTACAGGTGAGCATGCGTCTTCTGCAGTGTTTATGAAGGTTTTACGGGTGCGCACCAACATTCGGGTTGGTCTATTTGGTTGCTTTGCATGGCAGCTTCCCTTCTCTGTGCTGCTGGTTAGATGGACAGTTGTGTGGCAGTTTTACGAGTCACTCTCAGGCCATTCTCTTGCCTTCCGACGACTAGGTATGCTGTGGCTTGTAGTTCCCTACACAAAATAGAAAGAACCTGGCCAGCATCATGTGAGACGGGTATGGATTGACCAACAGGGATAATCCTTTCATGCATTCAGGCACACACAGATGGGGAAATGGACTGGGCCCTCCCAACTGCTACCTTCGGCTTGCACCCTAGTAGGCCTCCACACCAGGATCGGCGTGGTCCTTATCCGCTAATGATAGGTTCAGATTACTGACCCTGTCACACAATGTTATTCCCTTCTCAAGGCCACTGTGACAACATGATTTCTGCTGTGTAGAAGTACAAGGGTGAGAAGCAGGGAAACTACTTACTCTGCCCTCACACTTCTACAAACCAACTGTTATCCCATTCATAAGGGTAAAACAGTTAAAAGTAGGGGTGTGCCGATCTTCGGCTTCAAGCAAGTATTCTGCCGAATTCCAGCTGTTATCCAGCTCTTTGGCTTCGACCGAATACTTATTGGAATCGATACTCAATGCCAAAGTTACACCCCTAGTACAGTATAATACAAACAGATAGACAACTGCCTGCAATACAATTAAAGCACCAAGCAAATATGCTCAAACATTCTCGGTCCAAGTAGCATTGTGCTGCAGTGTGAAACCTCCCAGTTGCTGTGCGCTGCTCGGAAATGTGATCAGTGCTCATACTTGCATTTTAAATGAAGGGGTAAAATTGCATGCACTGTGGATGTAGGACTTTATGCTCCCAGGTCCAGAGGCTAAAGTTAATTCATGCTCTGTGCTGCTAGAACAAAGTACCCAAGGAGATTTGCACATTCTAATCACTTCCCTCACCACAAACACACAGGCTCTACCCCTCTCTCCTCCCATCACCAGGCACACTGGAACCCAACCCACCTCGCTGAAGACTGAGGCCTGCCTGCGAGGGGAAGGGATGCGGTGGAGGATGTGTACAAACAGCAATAAACATTCTACAAATGGGCCCTCGCCGTGGGCTGGCCTTTTTCTGAGGTGCAAACGATGCAATATATTCTGAACACCATTAAAACCTGTGGTGTCAGTAAAATACAGTAAGAGAAGCACACAGGCAATTTACGCTTGTCTGGGGTAGTCTGCAGGGTGACATGATAGGGTATTTATTTCAAGGGATATGGCCAGATAAGTGATGTATAAACTGTAGAAATGTGCCATGTCTGTGCTGTGAGGGGGAAAGTCATACATAGGATAAAGAGATTGTGATATGTATAATCCCATAATCCATCTGGTATGAAAGTTTGCCGATTTAGCCTCACACAAGTTTCCCCAGAGCAGTGATGTAGTCCACCGACGGACCCCGGGGGGTGGAGTGGCAGCCTTTATTTCCCCTTGATATCCCTTTCCATCTACACTTCTGTGGGCGCTTGTTCCGAGCCTGGTGTAACTAAGGTGAAGCAAGTCTTTCAGCCACCGAGGGGGGGGTGTAGCAGCTAACCATATGCCTATCTCCTGAGACGGCCGATGCGGGCTGCGGGAGCCCAGGCGGCATCACCAATCAGGAGCCAGGGGAGGGAGAGCATGGTGCACAGGATTAAGAAAACTTTCAAGAGTTTAAAGAGCCGCAAAGTAGCTGGAAACAGCGGCTGAGTTTTATAAAGTGGAAAGCCACTCTGTTGTTGTCAGAGTGGATGATCCACATTTGCATTTAAGAACCACAGGAGAGCAAATCTCCTCAAGGTGTCTGGCTGAACAAGAAATGAAAGCCGGGCTAAAGTTGAACAAGTGTCTGCCCGCGGTTATGCCACAGTTACGTGCCCCATCACGTGGCATCACAGAGGTGCTCTCTGAGTCACTGATTCGTTTCTCTTCCACGGTCTGAGAGCAGCACTTGCTCCTCCTGACCCTTTGTGATTCTCATGCTTTCTTGCAGTTCTGTGTAACTGTTATTCACAGCACTGAAAGCAGCCCTGTCTCGCTCTTCTCTCTACCAATAATGTCTCCTTCAGGGCCCACCCTGCAGAACAAAAGGAGAGCCAACATGCAGCTCTTCACAAAGTGGGCTTCACCTTTTACTTGATGGAACTTTGGATTGATTTGGAAGGATTGGGGAATTCATTTTTTAGTGGTTTATTTGTTATTTGCATGGCCTATTCTAAAACGTAAATGTTAAAGTAATTGGAGTTGTGATGACTCCTTCTGTGTTTCAGTGCCTTGCTAGAGCCAGAAGGCTACTAATGGGCATGCCCGAAAGGAAAATTTGAAAGTACAAGTACACAGATCACTGTCTCCCCTCACAGTGATTACATACATGCATATTATACTTTTGGGATCGTCTTAGTTAGTTGGGCTCTGCCGAACAAGCAATACCTATTAAAGCACAAAAATACAAACTGTGCTGTTATTGAACAGTATATTTTCTGATAATGTATTCCTTTCAAGGTTTATACAAACATCTTCTATAGACAACAAAGAAAAGAAATGCAATAAAGAATGGATAAACATATTTTAAAGTGTGTTTTTAATTGACAAAGTGTTTTTCTTATCTACATAACTTTATTGATAAAAAATGCAACTATTCGGCTCTGTAATCGGCTCCGGCGGTATACTTGTCCAACTACTTTGTATTTGTATTTGGGAATTTATAACGCGCATATCCACCAGGGAACCGGGCAAAAAGATTGCATCTGGGTGCAGATGTTAAAACAGCATAGAAACAGAGAGCCAGCATTGTCTACTATTTTAAATGGTATCAGGTAATAAAATTGCGGCAAAAATAAGTTGCCCGTAAAAAAAATCACAGCAAAAATGCAGTGGTTTGACCCGGTAAAGGTGTACCCCATTACACCATTTAAGGGGAGCGGAGGTTGCGGGGGTGTCCACCGCTCCCCTTAAATGGTATAATGGGTCCAGGGGTTGCGGGGGTGTCTCCCACATCCTTTACATGATTGTGGTGGCAAAACCACGACATGTTTGCAGCGATATTTTGTATTCACGGCCATTTTTACCATGATTTTAAAACATGGAACCTTTTAAATGAAGTGATGAGTTTTCATTTTTTTCTAAAGACCAACAGGGACTTAGTATTGGAAGATCATGAGGTAGGGCATTCTACGCTATTGGCACTGCATAGGAAAAACGTATGTCACCCCATGTCACACAGTTCGAATGGGGAACCACCAAAAGCTATTGTTGCGATGAAAGCAGACAACGTTCTGGCTGATGAGCCAACATTTTTGACATCAGGTATCTCGGGGCAGTCCCTTGAATGCACCTAAAAACCAAACAGAGGGTCTTGAATAGCACCCTATGTTATACGGGCAACCAGAGGAGATCCCTCTGAGGTTGCAAAATATGTGAAAGGCGTGCAGTGAAAAAATCAACCCAACGGCTGAGTTCTGTGCAACCTGCAAGTGCTGAATTTGCTCCTTCGGTGCTCTTATTAGCAAGGCGTTGCAATAGTCGAGCCTCAAATTAATGAGGGCACTGGCCACCAAAGGACAATCTTTAGGTGAGATCAATGGTAATAACAGTTTTACCAACCTCTCTGTATCATTGATCTGCAGATTGCAGCTTAAATTTGCTTGTTAGGTACAACTGAGATTTTTTACTTTTGCAGCAAATGATGTAGAGGCCTCAAATAGCTCAGGACAGGGCACATTTTAGAAAAAGTCCATGCCCGTTTTTTCTTAGGTCCAAACAAAATAATCTCAGTTTTGTTTGGATTGAGCTGAAATTTGTGAGCAATCATCCAGCTCTTAATTTTACTGGCACAAGCAAGCACTCTCTTTGTGGCTTCTTTTTATTCATTTAGCCACACATAGATCTGCTGAATACTTAAATCGACTATTCGGTACTTCCCTAAAAGATATACCTCCTTCACCTTTTGTGGTAACGTGGGCCAAGGGAGGGCTATACCCTCGAGTGGGGTGTGAATGTGATTCAGTGGCATCTCAAACAGCACACTATAACATTCTAACATTAAATGACTATCCAAACAATAAATACATATATGTACTTTAATTAAACACATCATCTGCAAGACAACTAAACAGAAATACAGTGCACAAACCCCCTCACTGTGGAAAGAACAGAGAATGTGCAGAGATTGAAGATACAGCACACTGAGTAATGAAGCAAGAGGAGAAAACGATAGGTACTTGAGCAAAAAAGGATGACTGGTGACCGAGCCAGTCTCCAGGGCCCAGCGATGGACCGGGGGAAGTTACCAGTCAACAGAAAATGTAGCTGGTCTTGGCAGGTTTGACAATGGTGAAACAGTCTTCTAGGTGCTGTTTTGAGTGTTTGAAGCAACTCGATTATGGTGGACGTGGGGAGCGATGTCAAACAGAGGTCGAGCTAAATTTCATTGTGGTTCGGAGCAATGCATGGAGAAGGGGGGGTATTGTGAGGGCCAGCAGGGTCAGTTTGAAGTTTGGTTTGACGACTGAGAGGATGCTGGTGAATGTAAGCGCTGTTCTACATGATCGAGTCAATGAGGTGCACGAAGGAGTGTGGATTATGAAACCCACCAGGGTTGGTTCGGCACAGCGAAGATGATGGTGATTGGATGCACAGTTCCGGTCGGGTGGTTCAGTGTGGCGTCTGATGGTCCATCAGGGTCAGTTCGACTGGTGTGAAGATCATCGAAGAAGATGCTGGCGAATTGAATGGTGGTTCATAGGTAATATGTGCAATGAGGAGCTTTAAATTTGAGCCGAGGTATTGATACGCTCAGCTAGCGTTATGTAGCAGTCAACTGGTTTGAATGTGCTTTCAGCAGTTCGAAGATCGGATGAGTGCCAAATACAGGCCGGGAAGGATCTGATGATACAATGCAGTCGAATGGGCTTGAATCTCACTTCATAGCGGTTTGACAACAGGAAATGCAGGAATCCTGCCAGTCTTGGCTCTAAGGTACGGTGAGTCCCTCTCAGCAGTCTCAGAGACAAGTGCAGGCCTTGCTTTGCGCCGCTAAACAAGAGAGGCTGGTCCTGGGCAGCAATGTGACTGACAGAAATGAAGGTCTTGTTCCAGCAGCAGCTCGCCTCCAATATACCCTGGAGATGGGTAGAGAACAGAGAACAAAGCTCACTTCTGCCATGGACACTCAGTCTTCACCTCAATGGTGGAGAGCTTTGGAAAATCAACTCTCCCAACGGTGGTCCAACAAATTCTTCCTTCGGTGTTTGTTCCAAAGTGAATCAGAAAAGGAGTGGGGGACCTCCTCTTTTAAAGGTAAAAGTCCACAGGTGATTGGAGTAAAGCAAGTCAGCTTTAGGGGTTCAATACCTGCCCTCTGAACAAGTGAACGTTGTCTTCTGACATCATACCAAAGGGCTTTGTGTGAAAAGAAGTGTATAGAGCAAGAAGGAAGAGAGATAAAGAGAGAAAACAAGATGGTGAAAGCTTCCTCCAGCTGCTCTCAGTTCCTACTGTGTACACTAACCCCGCCCCTCCCCTTGTCAAGAGCCTTTTGGTATGCAACATCCTGTGTGAGGCTAGTCCTTTTGGGATGGGTGTGCCCTTTGATTCCTGGTTCCCAGGCCAGTGCCTGCCAGGAGGCTGGCTCACCAGGGAGAGGTGTTACCTGACCTCACAGGATTGAAAGGAGAGGCATAAACATCCAGTCTCCTGACCTGTCAATTGGCAGGGCCACGCTGTCTGACCAGAAAACACTGTCTAACCCTTCCACAGCTGATCTGGACTCAGGTATGGCTTACATCTGAAGTTTACAACTGCCACCAGGATGGTAACTCGCTTAGTTATTTCATTTTGGAAACAGTGGGTACATCTTAAATACAGCCTCAGTGCTACAATGACTTGGATGACACTGCAATTGTCAGAAGGCACCTGTGCCCATTGTGTGGAGGAAGAAAGATACTTGGAGGGTGTGTAATCGGTCTAGGTGGTGAATGGATGTATCATAAAAGGAAATGGTGCATGCAGTGTGGGGCCTCCAAACATAAGCTTTGACTGTGCATTCATGCGTGCATTAGAGGATACTGATTGGCTGGCTCCTCCACACTGGGTGCTGATTGAGATTATAGCCATATATGATTGCAGGAAATATTGCAAGCATCTGAAAACATGTGTCCTTTAGTGGCAACACAGTACCGGTTTATTACATTGAACATAGCACAACATGTTTTGAACATTGGAAAGCAATGAAAACTACAGTAATGATGTACTTCTCTTTAAAGTATTTTTTAATTTATGAATCATCTATTTTAGAGTATCACATATGACATATTGCAGTCACTTCTGAGCAGTTACTTACCTGTACTCTCGAAGATATAATGGAGCTCAGATGGGGAGGCAATCAGTAGACACAAGTAAGTGGGAGAAGAAGGTTAATGGAGTATATGTAAAGGAATCAAAAGATAACTTTACATATACTCCATTAACCTGGGGAGGAAGGATAGTTCAGGGCAACGCGCTTGTCTTGGAAGTAAGACAACGCGGGTGCAACACAGCTTCGAATCCCGGACCCATGCTTAAAAACCACTCACTGGTATTAAGCATGCTATAAATAAACTATAAAAAATAAAATAAATGAACTACAAAACAAATAGGGCAGTCAAGGGTTTCTTTGATTGAACTCCCTTGGGACATCGATCTTGAGAAGTGCGGAGCAGACAGTTGAATTGGATTAGTATCAGGTATAAAAAAAGAACAAAGGGGAGTAAATATCAGTCAATCAGTGTGATCTTTGAGTTGGGGGCGAGGCTGTTTTACAAACTTGTATTGAAGTGTAGAGCATGTAAGAATTGCATTTCGACTTTCCAACAGCCTTCTGCATCAAATATCTTCCAACAGACACTAAAAGTGGGCTTAAAGGTAATTGTTATCTTGGTGGATTGCTCACAGGTTAAGCCAATGTTCGCCTCTGACATGCAGCAAGCCTGCACTGTCGAAGTTCAAATCCTATCACTTTGTCTGCCTGGGGTTGATAAATTGTGTACCATTAAATTGGATAATAACTGCAGCTAATATTACAAGGATTAAAAGTGGCAAGCACCCGGCAGAAAGAACTATGTAAAAAGTTGATATTATTGTTTGTTTTACAAAACTGCACTCCAGGGTGGCATTACAAAGAGGAATCATGATGAATGGCAGTCTCTCGCTGCAGATACAACTCAGCACTCCATCCAGTTCTTTTAACATGTTTTAAAATGTTTTATTGTGCAATGGTTAGACAAAACCTTAAGCACATATCTCAACATAAAAACAATTTACAA
This sequence comes from Ambystoma mexicanum, assembly GCF_040938575.1. Lineage (NCBI taxonomy): Eukaryota > Metazoa > Chordata > Amphibia > Caudata > Ambystomatidae > Ambystoma > Ambystoma mexicanum. Next base: position 408,394,115 of record NC_090923.1, on the reverse strand, counting down.
TTCATAAATTTCTATAATTTTCAATATTATATTCTTTACAATTAGCATCACATTTACACAATTTACATATTTCCTTATTTAAAACATATCTCCACATACATTTATTGAATTTTCCTATTTCATTGTCTAAAATGACTCACTGTCTTAAAAGACAAAACATCTCTTTATATAATAGTCATATTACTGTTTACCAGACAAGTCATCTCACTAAGATCCTAAGAATCATTGTATTACTATAAAATATCCAAATTCATCGAGTCACTGGAATCCTAAAATTCATAATATTGTTTTGAACCCTTTAAAATATCCAAATACCTCTCATAAGGCGCTTACGTTATAGTCTCTATCAGCTTCAGTGCCTCTTTCCAAACTTAAAAAGCTGCTGAGATGACAACAATTGATCTTGCACAGTATACATGGTTCCAAAATTGATCACTTCTTACGAACACCATGTGGTTTCGTTCCACTAAGTAGACTTTCTTATAAAAATCCATCATACTCATACAACTAGTGAGTAAGTGACGAGATGTCTCTAATTTCTGTTTACACAGCTTGAACAGTCTTTCCTCATGGGGAATACCACTCCACCTACCTAGGCGTTCATAAGTAGGTAGAATGTTAAACCTTAAATATGTTATAAAGTTCTTTATTTGTGAGTAAACAACTTTCATGAGGTATGTGCAGGGTTTATTGCGAGTGAAGCTCTGGCTTGAGTAGAAAGAATACATTTGTTTCCCTGCCAGCCTTATCTGGCATACATCTCTCTTCCACACTGTTTTCTATTTTAAAAGCTCAACACCCTTAGGATTTTCCATAACCTCATTAAGTGTCATACCAATAGAATATAAATGATTTTTTACAGAATTCTGCAGGTCTGTAATAAAATCATTGGGCCTAGACTTTTTTTTAACTTGGCAGATAGTGAAATTAGAGACCCCTGCTCCGAGGACAGCATAGAGCACCACAATTTACACCTGGCAAACGCCCATGTCGATCTTATAGATTGTACCCCTAGTTCCAATCTAAGTGCCTCCAACGGTACTGACTGGGGCACGTTTGGAATTGACCTAGGAATTTTCCCTTCCACCGTTTCTAGCCAGGCACTTTGGCTCTCAAGTTTTGACACTAACATCCCCTCTGTCCTCATTCTCCTTGACCTCTCCTCTGCCTTCGACACGGTTAACCTCGACATCCTGATTGCACATCTCCGTGACACCCTGGAAATCACAGGTCAGGCTCTGGCATGGTTAACCTCCTTCCTCTCCAACCGCCCATCCCAGGTGGAACTCTGGGCATTTCACTCGAATATCACTCTCTCAACGTGTGGCATTCCCCAGAGATCTTACCTATCCCCCTGGTTCTTCAATGTCTATATGGCTGCCCTGGCGATATTGTACAAAATTACGTACTCCCAAAACTTTGACCCCAAAATTCTGGCCCCCAATTTTCTGCATATATATGTGTTGGGGGGGGTAAAGTGAATAAATAATGTATAGGGTAAGGCAGGGGGTCTGTGGAGGTCTCCCCCCACATATATATTTGTGGAAAATTGAAAAAAAAAAAGAAAAGGGACTTTTGGGGGTCGAACTTGCGGTTCGGTAAAATCACATAGATCCGCCCTGGCACGTGTGATTGCCACTTTCACCTCTAACTTCCAGTGCTATGCGGGTAACATTCAACTATCTTTCAGGCTACCCTCAGCCGCCTCCTCCTCGCTCATATATGATTGCCTGTACGCTATTCAGTCTTGGTGTGCTGCAAACGACCTCTGCCTCAACGCCACTAAGACAGATCATTCGCATTGGGACTCCTGCTCCCACTTTCGCTCTGGCCGGCCTCTCTTGGCTCTGAGCCCGCACCCACCTGCGAAGCAAGAAACCTTTGGGTCATCTTTGACTCCACTCTCTCCTTCTCTTCTCACATTTCAGCCATCTCTAAAAAGTCTAAATATCAGCTACACCCCCTCAGAGGTACTCTTCTTTTTCTCACTTTCCCCAATGCTCACTGTCTCCAGAGCCCTGGTTCTCTCCATGCTGGACTATTACAACCTCCCTTCTTCTGCCCTGCACCCTCTGCAACTCATCCAGAACCGAGCCACAAGACTTATCCTTGGTCTCAAGTCCAGGGACGGCATCTCTCCAACGCTGATATCCCTTCACTGGCTCCCTGTGGTTTCAAGGATCAAATTCAAGACCCTTTCCACAAGGCTCATCTACCTCCAACCTTCTGCGAGTGAGCCGGTTCTCCAAGCAGAAATTTGGAGGGAGATCCTTATCCTCAGCAGGTGCCTCCCTCTGGAATAGCCTCGGCTTGAGCCAGATCTCCTTAAATTTCCGGAAACTCCTCAAGACTTTCCTCTTCTCCTCTTCCTTCTCTACTCAAAGTCTCACTGGTTCCCGGTACCCCAGCCAGTCCTCCCTCACACTTGCCTCAGGGCCCTACACCCTAACCACACTCAATGCATTTGAGAAATTAACCCAAGAGAGTGGCTCTCTCTGCACTTACCTCAGTCTCAAACGACAGGGTGCACTTGATCACCCCCTGTCACCCTCTGTCCACTTGCTCGATCTGCACGCACTGCGCCTGAAGATCTTCTGTCTGTTCTCCCTTGTCTTCACCCCTAAATTGCTCTGTTAAAACTGCAGAATCCCCATCAGACCTATTTGGTGTCTCCCAAACTGTTACTTTACGCACTTACTCTGCTTGTGCATCTCAGAATCTCAAGAGCTCTGAGTGCCTGTTTGTTTTTTCCCCATGCTCCTACCCTCCTTGAGCGCTTTGAAACACTTGCCTGTGTATAGGCGCTATATAAATAAACAATACCATACCATACCCATGTGCATTTAGAAATACTTCTCTGTATAATATCCCTGGGATAATGGATGTATTGTATACCGTAATACCTTCTACATTTGAACACCTGTTTTTATATATGAATTTCTTTACAATCCACCATTTACTCATAATTTTGGGCATGTAGAAATCCTTAAGGAACCTATTATTTTGGTGCAGTCTAATAGGAAAACCCAGATACATATATTCACTAACGCCTTCAATCGGGGTGTTATTTAGTCTCCAAACAAAGCCTGGATCCCGAGTTGCTGGCCTGCTTAAATGTAAGTTCTTTGTTTTATCAATGTTAAACACTATATCATTCTGTTTATTGCTTCAATCGACCGCTGTAAACCAATCTGTGTATGGTCCATTATAATGTGTCATCCGAATCGGTACACCTTCCAATGAAGGGGGAACATTTCGGACCTTATTTATTGCCTGTCCCTTATCAGCTGTGTATTATTTATATAGTATTGGGGCAAGCGCACAACCGTTTTTTAATCCCACGTTAGTCTCAATGCACTGTGTTAATTGTCCCATGCAGTTCGTGCAAATTCTGACCGTGGGATCCGTATATAGAGATATAATAAAAATGTAGTAATTTGTCACGTAATGCAGATCGGTTTACTGTGTCAAAAGCCCTCAAGAAATCTATAAAGCATACAAAGGAGGTGCTTACTTTTGGTATTCTCGGCCTTTGCTATTATACTTAGTAGTGTTCAGATGTTATGCACAGTCAAGTATTTTTCGCAAAAGCCAGTTTGACACATGTGTAAAAGTTCCTTTTATTCTACCCAAGCATTACGTTTTTTTTGAAGCAAGAAGGCAAAAATCTTCCCAATACTGTCTAACATGGCTAGAAGCCGATAGTTAGATGGGTTGCTCCTACAGCCCTTCTTAAAACACAGCAACCCGTTCCTATACTTTTATTTTAAAAAGAAACCGTTCTGGAATGGTTTAGTTTTAAAATAAAAGTGTAGGGAGAAGTTGAGGCTTGCACTTCAGTTCACTTCGCTGCACATTCCCTTAAATAACAGCTGTGTTTGTTTGGGGGTTTGCATTGTGTGTGGGTGGGGCGCAGCGATGGGGTTTGTGAAGAGCAGGGCAGACCGGCAGGTAACATAGCTCCACTACTTTTTTTCGTACACTTCGACCACTGCAGCAACCAAAATTGAAGTGCGCCCGCAGGGGGAATTATACCAGTTCCCCATACCTCTGAAAATAGTTCAAACAGGGCACTTCACCACATGTCTGGATTTGCTCTAATCACTATATTGGCCAATCCATCTGGTCCTGGAGCTTTTCAATTTTTTAGGGCTTTGACAATAGGAGGATATCTGTCTGATCAAAATCAATCACCCCCTTCACTTTACAGAGAGTCTCTTTATAGTTATTGTCCCGGGTAGGAACATTATAGAAGAGCGCCTTAGTAAAAGTCACCCAGTCGTCTTTAGTGACCGCAACATCGTTGCTTCTAGATTTTTCATTTAGGGATTGTCTGATAAATTACCAAAACCTCTTGTTATTATCCAATTTAAGTAGGTCAAATAGAAACATCCAATTGGCATTATTTAAAGTACCTCTATACATTTTCACCCAATTTTTATATTTGGTTGCCAATTTACTAATTATCTTTTTTTCTGTTCAGTCAATCCCGAATGTTTAGAAATTGCCATTCTAGAGGTTCTAAACTCATGTTTTCTTTTTTGTATAGCCCTGTCAAATTGTGCACTTCTTGGGCTCACACATGAAAAATGAAAAATTCCTCCGATACATACCGAGATGGTGCCCTAGCAAAGTTATCAAGGCTTTGAAATCCCACTCCCAAGTGTATTTACGGTGGCTAGACCATGTCCTGAGAAAAAAGTAGTTAGTCTTCTTACGTTTATATCTGAAAAAATAATACGGTTGCTTTGGTTATTAATGGGCAGCTTGAATCCTAAGGCGGTATGAGTGATGGGTTTAGCCATCAATAATAACAATTATATATTGTTATTATTATGCCTAAGGAGGTGTGAGTGATGGGCTTAGCCATCGGGGGATTCCATTTGAGGGTAGCATGGTCACTCAGAGCATTTTGTTCAACTTTCATAGACCTGCAACAATTTCACAACGATTGATCCACCAGCACATAATCTAAACAGGAATGAGAAATATTATTTGACCATGTAACCTGTATATTTTCCCAGCAAGTTCTTTGATATTTAAACATGTCAAATCATATGTTTGTATCAACCCACCCCATTTCATACATCTGGGAGAATAAGTTCCCATATATTTGGTTTCCTTTCTATCTGCATCATACTTGTCTTTAATCACAGGGTGACTATGTAACATAGGTGTGTTAAAGTCCGTTGCGATAATCAGAAGTCCTTTGGGACACAACTCCTCCCAATCACAAATCAGTTGCTTCATAATCTTACAAATGGTAGTGATTTCCTGGTCTTGGGCCACAGTGGGCATATGCACGTTAATGGCAAGGATAGGATTCAGTATTTGGTCTGGGAATGTAATTACTGCCGGTAAGATATAAGAGTTCTTACGATTGCGTGGGAAAGGCTGTAGATCGAGGTATGATCTGGCCTCCATAGCTAATCTACACTTTGGTCTGCCTCTGATCATTTTAATGGCCTTTCGATTCAGGATTTGGAAACCATCTAGGTGGAGGGGTTTAGAAAGCCAAGTCTTTTATAGGAAGAACATATCACAGTTCTGCAGATGGGAAATCCCCTCTTCATACTTAAGGAACAAACTGTGCCCCCTGGTATTCCAGCATAGCCAAGTGGCCACCCTTTGCTCGACAGAATTTCACTTGTTGCTCACCTTTAGCGTTTTGGGCAGCCATTGTACTCTACCCGCTTTTACACCGTTGCCTTGATTCATGGGTCTTAGTGACGCTCTCAGATTTGCTCTTTTTGCACCTGCTGCCCTCCCAGAATTTCCCCTATAGTTTTCCACTAGCATATAATGGTGCTGATGATCACTTGATAGATGTTTCCTACACACAGTTATTTCAAAGCCCAGTTTGTATAATTCATTAATGCTTGAGCACAGCGGGGCCACTGCCACCAGTGATATGAATTCGATCAGTGCCCAGTTATAGCAGTCACACTCTGGTAATTCAATACATGTCATATAATCAGTACTCGAGTCAGAGAGTTTCGCAATAAGAGACCATAACACCAATAGGTTAGATCGTTTCAAGAATGGGCTATTAAGTCCTGGGTTCAGTTCTGATATTTTTACCCATCTCCCTACCGGCAAGCGGTCCTATACTTCAGCGTTGGAGAACCCTTGGGCCGATTAGTTCTCGAGTTTTCCACTTTCAGAGAGCCTTTCACCAGCCCAGATCATGCTTTTGTACTACTCAGTATCGCTCCGCTGTTTCTCGGCCTTAGGACTACTCACCCCAGACAGACTGAGATAATCATTCATTGGTGTATGCTCCGAGATGTTCTTTCAGTGGTATTTGTTCACCCCTTTCTCGAACCATTGGGAGCTAGACAGCCATTTATAGGGCCATGCAATAGTACCACCCTGGTGGAGCCATCTGCTTGCATTTCTTTTCTTTGCCCCCTTTATTTGAAGCTGTTCCACCTGACTTCACCAATTTCTCATTGGCCCTATTTTTTTTTTAATTGATATAGTTGAAAAAACAACTTTTCAATATTTTTAGTTATAAAATGTAAAAATCTGAAAAATTGGATACAGTTGCATTGAATGTGACAATTCATATTTCATGATATTTACATGATATAAACAAAAACAAAAAAAATGAGTATCACATAGTATAAAACAACAAATCATCTCGATCATCGCAAGTAAAAATAAAAATAAAAAGGAAGAGTGAGATATGATTATCATTTGCAAAATCAACAAAGCAATCAAGCAATCAAAAGGACTTAGAAGGAAGAATGTTAGGATTGTTAGCTTTGGTATGCACATGTAATAATTCATCTGAGTTGGTGCTTCCTAAATCAAGTGCTATTAAGTAATTTACAAGTGCAATTCTGATTTTGTTCAAAGGGGTATTGTACAAAATGTGCCACAATTGTCCAGCAGTTGTAATTAAGAAACCCTCTAGATGGCATTTAAAATACTTTATATGATGATTTAACAAGGTGGGACAACTTGTTATCAAATGAAATAAGGTCTCTGGTTCATGCAAATTTTTACAAAAATGACAAATGTTTTGAGATGGAGAGATTAATTTCCATTTTGCTAGAATGGCTCTCGTGTAAACATTTAACCTAAATCTAATGAAAAGATCTCGATACTTTGCATCTGGGAATTGCAACATGTATGATTCCGGTGTTCTAGCTTTTTTAGTCAGTGTGCAAAAAACTTTCGAATGCTTAGTTTTGAGACATTGTGATTGTGTTGTGTTCCAGTCTGATATCATTATTTTTTCTTTTTCTTTTCAGGATTGTTAATCAATAACACTTCAGTAACATCTGATTCAAGTAAATATTTTCTAGTCTCAAATCGCCATTCTTTCATGTTTTTGTGGTCAGTCTCTTTCTTATATTTGGACAGAATGTTAAGTAGTGTGCCTTCTCTGGAGCGTATGATGCATTTTCGATAAAAACTACACATTCTCCACATGTACATGGCATACAGGGACATTAATCCTAATTCATAGCGCAATAAGCACATGGGTATAGATTTCGGTAAATTCAACAGTTTTTTTCAAAAAGACCCTTCTACCGTTGACCAGAAGGAGTGGTCACACCATGCTCTTGCGTCGGAACCATAAAGGACTGTCGGTATAGCTTTTTGGCAATAGAAAATCATCGCCGGTTTCAAGGAGAATTTACCATATTTATAATTGAGGATCCTTGCTTGTGAAGTTGCTGTGTTCATTTTGGCTCTGATTTCATTGTAGTATGGCACATCAGAAATGACATTGCTTGGGGGCGTGGCCAGCTACGAGACGATGCGGACGTGAATCTGCACCGCTCCGCGAGCTGCCACATAATCCTGAAACATCCCGCCTGATTTCGACAAGATGGACCAAAAATAAGCAAACGTACGGAATGCGGAGGATCTGCTCTATATCCTGGTAAATTTTGGGGACAAAACGCATACACGAGGAAGAGAAACATTGACTCTGGTTCGAGGCCACGTTTTGAAATGCTGCTACAAACAATGGCCGCTGCGTATCCCCTAGGCCCTGGCCGGGCCACACAGTGAGCTGCAACCACCCCCGCGAGGTTTGAGAAGACGGCGCTGAAACCGGTGACTCGTACCTGAACGCAAGTTGACCCTCCGCCCCCCCGCATGCATCGTCAAGCATGGGGCGGCGTGTATCGACAGCCAGTGTCCGCCGCCTGGGACCGCGAGCCAACACAGCTCGCGCTGCGGACGAGGGAGACTCACCATAGCATACTGCTGGAGACGCCACTGGAAGACGAAGAACCTGGGAGAATACAGTACGTTCCTGGGGCGGAAGCGGTGAGGCAAAGGAGCGGACTGTGGCTACAGCCATAACACGCTTCCTCCGTAACGCGGAGCTGGTGCCTAATAACTGTAAACTACCGTCTCATCCACCGCTACCTTGTCAGTGCTACGGGCGGTAGAAGCAGTCTCCCAAACAACGGAACTGAGCAGACGTGGGGCCATACCCCAGTCCGAACATTGCCCACACCAACAGCTCGCCAATAGAAGCAAAGAGCGGGAGAAGAGACCAGCATAAGACTGCCCCGGTTAGCCTGGCGAAACAACCCTGGGCGACCCGCGAAAACACCGGCACCGAGCGTTCGTCCTGTGAAGCTGTCAAACCGCCTGGGAGCATCTGTACCCTGGCGCAACTGTGCGACCTATCCAAGTGTGTGCGGCCACTACGCATCTCACTAAACTACTGCAGTGGCCCTGGGACACATCGGAGAAAATGGGGAAAGATAAAGCTAAGAAACTCACGACACAGAGCAGAATGGAACAATATACAATCCCTTCGACACAGGTCCCCGACTACCATCCGGTCACCCTGGAAGAAGGACAACCGGGTAACGCAATCTCCCTGAGGGACATCATGGCCGCCATTGCAGACTCCCGCACGTCAATGGAGCAAAAAATGGATGCGATAAGCCTGGACGTGTCCCTCCTCAGACACGATCTCCAAAAGCTGACGGCGCGAACTGGCGAAGTCGAACAGCGCACCTCGACTACAGAAGATGGAGTACGAGACATGCAACACCAGCTCAGAAGCGTTACTTCGAAACTCAAACTGCTGGAAAGCCGAGTTGAAGGCGGTGAGGGCCGCTCAAGGCGCAATAACGTGCGCATAATTGGCATACCTGAGAAAGCTGAAGGCCCCTGCATGGAGCTCTTCCTTGAACAATGGCTAACAGACCTATATGACCTGAGCTCCTTCTCCAAGTTTTTCTCTATAGAACGAGCACATAGAGTACCCACGGGTAGACCAACGCCTGGGGCGCCACCACGCACAGTAATTGCGAGATTCTTAAATTGCAGGGACCGAGACGCCCTACTGCAACTGGCACGGACCAAAGGCCTGATCACCTTTAACGGCTCCAGGATCGCCTTCTTTCTGGACTACACAAGAGAGGTGCAGAAAGCGAGGCAGTCTTTCCACCAACTTAAAAAGCACCTGCAAACATTGGGGGTCAAATATGGCCTACTTTTCCCAGCACAGCTTAAGATTTACCACAAAGGCACATCAATCCATTTCAGTGATCCGAAGAAGCATGGCAATGGGCGGAACAACATATAGAGAGGGACTGGTCAACTCCCCGAGCCAGCAGGGGAAGAAACAACAGACCGCCCCCCGACCAACAACATGCACCCCGACCGCCCCCGGAACAAGACCTACCGGAGGACAACGATGGATGACCCCTGTCACCACTCCTGGCGACACCCAGCGGTATACCAGTGAGTACACAATGCACTACCCTAACACAATCCACAAACCGTACCTGCTGACACGAATCAACACAATCCCTAAATTTGCAGCCACGGGGTCGACTCGCAGCCACACGTTAGAGGGCCCCCCACCCTCTAAGAGACACATCAGAGAGTAGCCCCAGCGGTGCTAACCCCTGATTGCACACCGCCAGGGACTAGCATACATACACAAGTTGAGTTTATTGCATGTAAGGTGTCCAGTTGACACCCATGGTTTTCTAGGTTCGGGCGACCGATGCTTCTAGTTGGGAGGAGTATGGGGTGGGGGGTAACGGGTTTGTTAAGTTTCATTACACACGGGACACGTCAGACACGAAACATATCAGGACCAATCAGTATGAGCATAATTTATGGCCACAAGCTCGCGAGACGCGACACATCGTCATCTGCAGCACACGTATCCACTCCCACAAGCAGACATGGCATCACATAACAACACTGCTCATACCCTCAGAACACTCCGGCTCATGACGTGGAATGTCAATGGCCTTGGCAACGCTATCAAACAGCGCCTGGTTAGGCAATTCCTTAATAGACGGGCACCAGACATAGTGCTTCTGACTGAGACCCATCTTGCGGGCACGGAATGCACCCTGTTCAAACGCACAAACTACAAGCTGACACTCCACTCAGGCTTCACGATGGGATCAAGGGGAGTCATGGTCCTGTTACAAAAAAACCTTCCTTTCCAACTCACCACAGTGCGCCTGGACACTGGCGGCAGATACGTATATGTGACGGGCAGGTTGTGGGATCAATCCATCGCACCGTTAGCCACCTACGCACCAGCAACCCAACTGGACCAACTGCTCACAGACATTGCCCCGCTGATCACGAACGACACTTCCAACCTGCTGGTTCTGGGTGGAGACTTCAATGAAGTCATGAACGTAACTTTAGACCGCTCACATTTACGCAACAGGAACCCCAACGCAACTACCCGACTCGCCACATTCACCAATGCTCTGGGTCTATGCGACACATGGAGAGAACTCCACCCAGACACTAGGGAATACTCCTTCCATTCAGGGGCACATGCCTCCCTATCTAGGCTGGACTACTTTTTCGTCCCGGCCTCTGATTTACACAAGGTACAGGAAGCAGACCTGCTCCCTAGAGGCATATCTGACCACTCCCCGCTTGAACTGAAAATCACAACATCCAGGCCGATTCCCCCGCCGAGCTGGCGACTAAATTACTACTACTTGGGGGACCCCGAGTTAGAGGATAAACTCCAGGAGAGCACAAACACATACTTTGAGCTTAATACACAGTCTGCTTCTAACCCTGAGACACTGTGGGAAGCCTACAAGTCAGTGCTAAGGGGCGAGCTAATATCATGGACGACTGCCCAAAAAAGAAAGCATCTTAGCAAGATACTTGAAGCAGAACAGCAAGTGAAGCAGGCAGAGGAAAAGCACATAAACGAAAACACACCGGACACAGACCGCACCCTGCTTCGAGCACAAAAGAAGCTCCAAAATAAAGCAATGGATAACGCAAGGCACGCACATACTGCGATGCGAGCGAGAATCTATGAAACGGGAGACAAAGCTGGGAAGATGCTGGCATGGCTCGAAAGGAAAGAGCAAGGGCGCAGCCATGTCTTGCGGCTGGAGACAGGAGAGCAAAACACTTGTGTAACGGACCAGGACATAACACAAGCCTTTGCAGAGTACTACGCAGAACTCTATGAGGCACCCAGGACTCTAATGGATGCCTCGATCATGGAGGAAATAGCCATCCCTACCTTAAATGCGGCGCAGCAGGAACTACTGGAGAGAGACGTCACGGAGGACAAGATTCTAAGCGCCATAATCCAGCCTCCAAACCGGCAAATCCCCAGGTCCCAACGGCTTCCCGATCGAGCTATGGCGGAAGGTGGGGACCAATGTGATCGCTCCGCACCTGTTACGGATGTACCAGTATGCACGTGAAAAGGGCATTCTCTCACCTGACCTATGTGAAGCAACGATAATAGCGATACCCAAACCGGAAAAACCCCCCCGAAACCTGCAGTTCATACAGGCCTATCTCACTTATCAACAGCGAAACAAAGATACTCGCCAAAATACTTGCAGACCGCCTCCAACAGGTCATTCCCTCTCTGATACACCCGGAGCAGTGTGGCTTCATGCCAAAGAGATCAACACGAATGAATCTTTATAGAATATATTCAGCCCTGGAAAGAGCCCACAGCATACAAGGCCCCTTGGCCTTACTTGCAATTGACTTTGAGAAGGCCTTTGACTCAGTGAGATGGGAGGCCATCAGGGACATAATGCACCGTATGGACTTTGGCGAGAACTTCATAAGCTGGGTACGCCTACTATACAACTGCCCAACCGCCAGAACCAGGATCAATGGATGGCAATCAGATCCCTTTGGGCTGGGGAGAGGAACGAGGCAGGGCTGCCCACTGTCAGCCATGATCTTTGTGATCGCAATAGAACCCCTGGCGATTCTCCTGAGAAACACACCTGCCTGGGAAGGCTTCCGCTGGTCAGCAACCTGGGAGGACAGAGTATCACTCTATGCTGACGACCTGCTCATCTATCTGAAGGACCCAGCCAACTCCTGTCCCAGAGTTACGAGCATACTGGAGCAATATGGGGCATTCAGTGGCCTACGAGTGAACTGGGCCAAATCCATCCTATTCCCTATAGGGGCTGCGCCTGCAACCAGTGCAATGAACGGCCCCTACCAGATCGAAATGGAGCAGTTCAAATATCTTGGGATACGTATCACGCAACAACTTGCATACTATACATCCCTGAACCTTGCCCCACTCGTAACAAGATTCGCAGAAGACACCCGCAACTGGATCTCATTGCCATTGACATTGTTGGGTAGAGCTGCACTATTCAAAATGATTGCCCTCCCCAAATTCTTGTACATCCTGCAAAATGCCCCTCTATATATCCCGCAGCAAGAATTCCATAAGCTCGAAGGCATCCTCAGAAAACTGCTATTGGGGGGGGGGGCGCATCCGCAGATCGCTCTTTCCATGCTCCAAAGGTCCGTATGGGTAGGAGGGATTGGACTACCCAGGCTGCAATCATACTACTGGGCCGGCCAGCTGACAGTGGTCAATGACATGCTGCCTGGAGATGGGACACTTCCGCACATCAAGGCAATTAACCCCCACAACACAACAGCACCATTAGAACATCTCTACGGAAGCCTGGGTCGCCCACCGAAACCAGATATGGCGACACACATTGTGAGAATATGGAAAGAGGTACACCGACACCTAGGATGGGATGGGAAACTGACACTGGCCCAACCCCTATGGAACAATTGCCATCTTCCTGAAATACAAAAGCTACCAAGATGGCCCGAATGGGTCCAACGAGGAATCACCACCGTCGGGGCTGTGCTGCGGGAGGACAAACTTGCACCATTTGAAACATTGCAAGAGGAATTTTCCCTCCCAGCCATAGAAAGATACCACCACACGCAATTGCAACATGCGTGGAGCACCCACCAACAAAATACACGGAACATACCGGAAAGCTCCCCCCTTGAATGCAATATGGTGTCGGACCAGGTGAAACGGAAAGTCACCTCCACCTTGTACAATGTGATTACATCCTTTGCGACACCAGAATTGACCAGCCTGAAGACCAAATGGGAACGGGACGTGGGACCGCTCCAGCCGGAAGACTGGGTGGAGGCCCTAATGTACCTGCGCGAGGTAACCATCTCTTCAAGACTCAGGCTGGTCCAACTAAAGATCCTGCACCGCGTCTACTACCCAAGAGTCGCCCTTTTCCGCTGGGGGGAAGACGATAGACGCACGCTGCCTGCGATGCAAGCGTGAGGAGGGCACATTCTTCCATATCCTATGGGAATGCAATAATATCCAACAACTCTGGCAGAAATGCTGTGACAAACTATCCAGCGTTATAGGCAAGACAATAGTCAGATGCCCGAAACATCTCCTTCTGGGGATCTCTAATGAAACCGACCTGTCCCGGTATGATAAGATACTCTGCACCACTGCAACGGCCGTGCTCAGGCGGAATATAGCACAACTGTGGGGCGCAGAACGCATTCCGGACTATGACCAATGGGTCGTGGATGTGGACATCTGCGCTGACATGGAACATCGTGTATATGCTGCAAGGGGCTGCCCGCAAAAAGCGAACAAAATATGGAGTCGCTGGGCAGACGCCAGCTAGAAGGCAGGTGTGCCACGGCAGATGCTAGGCACGGACAGGGCCGCATGATGCTGAATGAAGCGAGCCAGGAACATACTGATTGTGCCACGAGTAACTCCTGCTTTGGCAAAGTCTGATGGATGACTAGACAGCAGTCCCAGTTATCAAGAGTTTTCTTTTCTTCTCTCTTCTTTCCTCTCTTTTGTTGTTTTTAGTTTTTTACCTGCTTCTCTCTCCTCTCCTGACCTCCTCCTGAAAATGTTGATTGTATGACTGCACCCTTGCTCCCATCCCTGATACACAGAGAGATGCATGTACTGTTAAGTTGTTTTCCTATGTTTAAAATCAATAAAGTCTTTGATCAAAAAAAAAGAAATGACATTGCTTAAATTTAAACCCAAATATTTGTATTTTGACACAATCTCTAATGGTTTCTTTTGCAAGCACCATGACTGACAAAACCTTCTCTTTGCATTATTAGTTGTTATAATCATAACTTTGGATTTATTCAAATTTACGGTCAACTTATTGATGGTAACATAGTTATTTAGTTGGTCCAGCAACATTTGAAGACCTCTAGCTGTTTTTGCGAATAGCACGAGGTCATCAGCATATAGTAGTTAGGGGATCGTATGATTAGCCAGACGAGGGGAATCAGATGTTATATTTATGAAGTGATTTATAATATCAGCTATGTAGAAGTTGAACAAGGAAGAGGCCAAAAGGCAACCTTGTTTTAGACCTCTATATGTGTATATACACCTGGATAGTTTGCCGTCCATTGAGAGTCTTATTTGGATTGAGGTGTTGGTGTGAAATTCACGTATCCAATGTTGAAGATGAATCAAACAGTTACTCCTCTCTAACTTGTCAAAAAGCAGCTCTCTGGATATTGAGTCAAAAGCGGTTTTCAGATCAATAAAAGCCATGAATACAGGTTGTTTTAGCTGCCACTCTTTATGTTTAGTGGCATGTAAGATATGTAAATTAATAGACGTCCCCAATCCAGCAATGAACCCTGTTTGGTAGGGATCATTAATGTTGGATTTGTTTGATCATGCTACAAATTCAGCCAAAATTAATCGGGCGAATAGTTTCCCACGCACATCCAATAAGGCTATCGGTCTGTAGTTTTTGGGATCTTGTCTATTGTGCTTCTTGTAGATGGGGAGGATTGTTGACTTTCGCCATGACTGAGTTATTCGTTGGCATATGATCACTTGCTGAAATATGATTCTTAGTATGTTAGCCCAGGCTTCTAGTTGGACCTTTAGCATAATATTAGATAGGCCGTCCGGACCTGGGCTTTGGAGACACTTAGTTTCTTTATGTTTTCTAAGATGTCAATGGGGTCTATTTTCAAAAGAGGTACATTTTGCAGAGGCATATAGACAGGTTGATCGGCCCATGGAAAGTCAGCATAGATTGAGCTGTAATACGCCACCCAAGCTTCCTCGGATACTGCATTGAGTTGAATGATAGATTGTTGGGGGGGTGTAGGTAGTTTTAATTAAATCCCAAATCATAGCTGAACTTTTCGAGGCTTTGGTTTGCAACATTAGTTGTGCATCTTTGAGTTGCATGCTAGCTTTAGGCTGTTTTTGCCAATTCACGTATCTGTTTTTGAGTGTTTTTGTTTGCGGGAGTCTCTGGTCGAAAGGTAGATGATGTAGATCTCGAATTTGTTTCTTCATTAGGGCTTTTGTTTGTTTAACTAAGTTGTCCGGAACATGCTTCTGATGCTTTCTTGTGTTATATTAATGTTAGTGCTCATGTTTGTTTTTTGTTCAAATATTCGTAAGGCCGCAACATAGGCTCCATCTCCGATGACGATGTCTGGACATAAAATATCCGGAGGAAAGGATATCACTTGAAGTAGGGATTTTAATTTCAAAGTCGTCCATTTGTATTTGATGCTTGTTGCTGCAACTGCTATTTGAGTGTTGTAATTTTCACGTGCAGTTGTTAAAGAGGAAATCAGCCAAGACCAGGTCATCTCCAGGATGTCATGGTCACTAATGTTTTGTTCGATAACATTAAAGGAAGTGAGGCAGGCATGAAGATTGGCGTCAACAAATATGTAATCTATGAGAGAAGCTTGTTTGCCTTTTTTCCAGTGTTCTTGGGCAGAACGTCATTTTGTATGGATCCATTCACCATGAACAGGCCTCTCTCTTTCATAAGATGCTTCCATTTTTTATTGATTGTTGATGCTTGTTACCTGCTTTTCTCAAGCAGTTCATGTTTAGATCCCCTGCTATGATGATGTGATCTATGTGAGGATCTGCAGTAATGATGTTCAGGCATTTTTCTATGTCTTCATAAAACTGTTTGTCTTTTATAGCCACATGATTCCAATATAAGTTTAAGCAGGCTATTTGTTTTGCGTGAAAAGTAATTCGGACTAGTTGTATATAACTACTTGGGGCTACCCAGGTTGTTACAGCTAGATTTTTATTGTTCTTTATTGCTGTTAAGAGCCCAGCCATGGGTCTTCCTCTAAGCACATTAGAGGCTGGATTTAGCACTAATTGATGGTTATACCAAACTGGTGGATTAGTTAGCCACACTTCTTGAAGAAGCACAATGTCATATTCCACCAGTAAACTCATCGAGGATGTTGCTAAATGTTTGTTCCCACGAGTATTCCATGAGGCCAAGGTTAGATGAATTTGTGAAGTTGATTCAGGTTGTTATTGCTGATCCTTCATTGGTTGCCTGTTTGGGAAAGATACTGTTCGCATATCATTCTGATTTATTGAGGAGCAAGAAATTGTCATTGCTGTAGATAGCCAGGGATTTTCTAGACTTGGATCACTGATCTTAAAAGAGCTCTGAAGGTCTTCTGAAGATGTATCAATCGTGTTCAATAACATAAAGCCCAGTTGATAAAGTTCATATCTGGCCTGCCATATAGTATTTCTTACCAAGCCTGACGACATCCATAATTTTACTACAAGCGTGTCATAAGGATGAATACATTCTACTTGGGCTATGTCAGTTGTGGTTACATCTTGTAAATTAGTTATGTTACCCATGAGGTTCAAGACTGAAGCTCTGTTAAGGTCATATTTTTTGTAGTCACTGCTGCAGCTCTGAAGTATTAGGCTGAAGCATGCTGCATTTTGGTGTCTGTTTCGTAATGTATTCATCTTAGAATTGCTTATCTGATTTGTTTGAAGTGGTTCTTTGCTCGAATTAATCACCATGTTCTTTGAAAAAGTTTCATCAGAATTCTGTTGAAAGGTCACATGTTTGTTGATATTTACATTTGGTTGAGAAGAATGTGAATCACTTTTCAATTGTGTCTGATGCTTGGTGAATTGCAATGGACATGACATAAATATATTAAAAGATTTCTGGATTTCTTCTCTTCTTTTCTCTAACGTTGTTGAAGATGTGTCCTCCAATTGTTTCGCGGTCAACGATTGTTGAATCTTTAGTGCTGGCTGAAGGTTAGATATGACAGCAGGTACAGGCACAGCTGTTAAAAGGCTCTGTTTTCGTGCTTCATTAATCAGGTTATCCAGTGGAGGATATGTTAGGTTGTGATGCTGGAAATGCATCTGAGGGACAGGGCCTCTGAATCCTTGTCCTTTTACTGCTTTTTACCGTGTGTTCTGTTATGTTTTCTGCCCCGGAGTCCATGTAGGACTCCTGGCAGTGCAGCTCTCTCTTTTGGTTTGGTGAACAGACCCATGGGATACCCTTATGGCACCCATGGGTAGGGGTACAACCCTGTGCCCCTAGTGTATGTTTTTGGGCACCTGTGGGTGGCCCCAGAGCAGGGTATGGGCTGGTGGCAGCTCCGTGCTGAAATTGACAGGTGCTCCGGGTGTCCTCCATTTTGGGATACCCAGGCCCTGCCATTGGGATCTGTTGATTCCTGATAGGAAACAAGATGGCCCCTGTGGCCTCTCGCTTTCTATTGCCTGTTAACTTGTTTTCCCAAAGTCCTGGGAAGCCCTGTCTCTGTCCCTTCCCCCTGACTGGCTGTTGGGTGGAAGTTCCATATATGGTGTTGTTGTGAAGGCCCAGCTAGACTAGTTGGAGCCTTCCCAGTGTCTGTATGTTGTGGGTACCTCCTGTGGGTGGGACCTGGGTGAATGGAGTGTGTGACCAATATACACTCCTTGTTGTGGTTGTCTGGTTTCTGGCATGAGAGACAAAGACTGAGACAGCCCTGTCCGAAACTGGCCTGAATGCAGTGTGTAGTGTTGAATGGCTGGGTACTTGTCCCAATCCACATTTCTTGTTGCGAGTGTCTGGAAGGGAGGAGTGTGGCCTGAATTCACTGTGTGCCTGATTGGCTGACTGACTGCATGAATGCCCTTCTGTATGATTGGCTGCTGAGTGTGTGCCAGCAGTGTGGATGAGAGACAGGATAGTATATCTGGCGACCTCTCACCACTGGAAATGTGTTCAGAAGGAACCATTGGTTCAGAAGCGACCATTGTGTTCAGAAGCAGCCAGGTGTTCAGAACGTTCGGGAACGTTCAGAAGCATCCTGGAGTGGAGTCTCCACTCTAAGAGTAACTGGAACTGCTTCTCCTCGACGTCCAGCTGGAAGAAGAAGACTTGCTGTGGCATTTGCTTCGACCGATCCGAAGGCTGACGAGATCGTCGAGGGCTGACCCGAGAGAGGACCTGGTAAGGCGCCCTCTTCCCGTGCTCCGAGGGACCATCGAGCACCGCTCCATCTTCGCCGAAGCGCCCTGGAAGACAGACCCTCGAAAGGCTGTCGACCCGAGACGGGACCGCTGAGGAGATCGAAGTGAAGCACCCGGACATCGACGCCGTCGAAGTCCATTGCCGTCGACCAGGGTTCGCAGGTTTGTGTAACCGCTGGAGGCCCGTCGAAGTTGTGTTGCCCAGCCGTGGGAACCACTTGACGCTGTGCCGCCGACAACCGGAGCCGTCCACTCCTTTGCCTAAGAACATTCAATCGAAGGACTCTCTCGACCGCATCGTCGACCGCTTATCCTGCCGGAGAAAGTCGAGGACGACCAACGCGCCGAGGAGAAACCTGCCGGTGGGTTTCCCGCCACCCGACGACCTCAAAGACTCGAACGGCTCGACGCCCTTGCTGGGCCTCCGTCTCTACAATCTTTGCGGTCCAGAACTATTGTCGCCGAGGTGCCCCGCATGCCTTGCAGGACGCCGACGCTCCGACGCCGACGAGCACCGCTCGGACGAAGCTGCCGCCTCATCGACACCGTTCTACCTCGTTTGTCGACGGACGTTCGACGCCCCGTGCCTCCCGCTTGAAAGGGAAGGCATTCAAGAAGGGCCGTCGATTCCCCGTCGCCGAACAGCGAGTTCCTCGACGTTTGTCGACGCCTCTTCAAGGAGCTCCACTCCACCAGGTACATTGGGGGGGTAAAAACATTATAGGAGAGAATAAGACTTGCAGAGCAATATATGGACTGGGCGTGCGCTATATCTTGTTTTACAGGTTGCCCAGGTGGGGGGATGTCCACACAGAACTGTGCCTAGTAGTAGAGGCCAGTATTCTGCCTATTGCTCACCCATCTTATTTTCTCTCCTCTCTCTATTGCTGGTTTCACTCTATTGGTCTGTGTGACATTGTACAGGATTGTTCATGCACTTTAATGAGATCTAATACAAAGGGTGGTACCACTTTAGGATTGTATATATTTGCCATTGTTGATTTTTCCAGAGTACAAAGTGAGTTATTATGATAAATGTACATAACCTTGAATATTGATTATATAAAGACTGTGTTCTAACCAATACAGAGTGTGGATATTCCTTTGTGGGGGCTTGGGGACTACACTGTACTTAAGAACCAGCCTGCATCACCTCCTGAGAAGCTAGGCCTTGATTGCTCGACCATTGCTACCGTAATAGAGAATCTTGGCTGGGGTCTCCTGTGCCTCTCCTCCACCATATAGGGAGCAGAAGTACAGACACCCCCCACCGGTCGTTGAGGCCCTTCTTTCACATAGGTCCGCATCAGTTGCAGTCTTATTGAGCGTACTGCTCAAATTCAATTTTGGTAAGGAAGCTTTGAGCTTAGATAGTGTTGCATACTTTCTGATGATAGCAGCTTTCCTTTCTTTTGTTCTCCTATCAGGCATAGGAATTGATTTGATGAAATGCTGAGTGGTATTTTTCTTATGCGCCTTCATGATTTGTTGATTTTTGTTTTTTTTTAGCGATGCTCCGTTATTTGGTGTGTCTTTTCATTCGCCTTTTGGGATAAATATGTAGAAAGGAACTTTATTTAGTGTGTTCTGATCTGTTGAGGTTTCTGAAATGATCTCGGGAGGTAACAACTCAGGTAACTGAACTACTTCAACTTCTAATTTATCATCATGAACACAATTTGTCTTCAATGGTTTTTTAAACGTTTTTTTTGTTTACCATCTGTAGTTTTTCAGTGTCCATTGTCTTCGGTGCGATTTCATTCTTAGTTTTGCTCGGTTTTGTGTCTTCAAGATTTCCTGTGCTCGTCTTGGAGAGTTCCTCTGCATGCAAATGTTGCGTGTTTCCACTAGCTCTCTCTAAGTCTGTAGGCAGAAAGTGTTGTTGAGTCATTGCAGATACTTCTGCCATAGATGGTGCATGGCGTTTGGTTTCCAATAACTCTTTTAAGAGGAAATTCTGATCAATAGGGCATGAATCCAAGGTTTCGTAGAGTTTGGCCAAAGAAAATAGGGCTGTGTTCATGGCTTGTAGTGTTAGGTCTGATGAAGAAGAGGCATTTGGAGAAATCATTGGTTGAGGATGGAATGGAAAAGGTTTGGATTGTCTTGGAATAGGTTAGGTATAGGAAATAGATAAAACAGAAGACTCATTGGGTGAGTGGGTGAACATAACAGGCGACTGAGATAGATGTACATAATCTTGCGACTCATTAATTTCTTTAGATGGTGCTGGAAATGATTGACAAGTATGAGCTTTGGTTGGTGTTATGATAGGTATTTCCATTGGTTCTTCTATAGCAGGACTAGTGTGTTGTTCGTCCGGTGTAACCAAGTTTGTTTGGTCATCATTAGATTTCACATGAATTTAAACTAACGTTACAGGTCTGCTTATAGAAGGCAGAGCAAAATCACCCAGGAGATTTTTTCAGAAAACGCTACTAGTAACGAATCCGACGGCGTGCACAGATCAATCTGGGGAGTTGCCAACATTTTCATGGACGTATCAATTGTGCCTGTCAAAGACACAGGAATAGAGTTTGTAGTTTCAGGCACAATCTTTACTTTTGTTTGTATTTTGTCTGGGTAAAACTTGCGTATGTCTGTTAAACAGGACGTTGATTTTGCACGTCCTGCTAATTTGTTTGTATTAGATCGAGTTAAACGTTTCGGTGTTTAATTATTAGAAAATAAAGCTGCGGCCACCTGATCAGGCGGCGGCATGTTAGACATGAGAGTATATAGTTTTACCATATGCTTTTGCAGTTATCATAATTAAATGGTAAGCAAAAAGCAACAAACAAATATAGCTTGACAATCACAAGAAGTAACTCAAATGATTTCACTTTTTAGGTTTGTTCGAATGAAGAAAATGAAAATACACAATCAATTACACGTAGTAGGAAAAATAAATTACCTATCCTCCACCTCCACGCCCTCCAGGCACAACAGCAATAACAGCCCTTATTGAAGCCCTTGCTCGAATGCGCCCTATGGGGGGCTGCCTTGGTGTATTGTCACCTATAGGGTCCAGCTCTGACTGTTCTTCAAAATGTGTCAGGGACTTTTCCATGTCGTGTCTACGCCTCATTTTCCCCACAGTTGGTTCCTCCTCCTGATCGAAGTTTAGCACCTTCTTTCTTCTTTCCTCCACTGAGCATGTTATGTCAATGGGCAATGCTGATATTTTATCAGCCTCCATGCCATTAACAATCAAAATAGTTGTCTCTAGTGGTTGCGCTGATACAATTCTTACTGCCGCAAGCAGCCCCACCAGTTTAGTGATGGTCATAGAGGGGATAATACACACCTCCAGTAATGCCTCTACCACTCTTGTCAAGATCAATTTCAAGTAACGTTGTTCTTCGGCAATGGTATTACAGAGGGCTTCTATCTTTGCTATGCAAGTTGTAAAAGATCTCAATTGTGCGTGGTCGTTTTCCATTTCCTTACCAAAGAAAATTGCCTTGGATAGAGAAATACTTTCATCCTCACTAGAGCAGTACGAAGAGTCTGTCGTTGAAACCAGCCTACTTAAGTCTGGACTGACAGACAGATTAGAGCCAATAATATTTCCCAGGTCCTGTTCGACTTCATTGTAGGGTTTAGCTGGTCCTACAGAAACCCACCGAAATCCCAAGCATAGATTCAAAAGACATAGATTATTATCGATTGAGTCTGATCCATGGCTTAAAGCCACTTGAGTATCCATATTTGCTTCTATAATCAGATCAGTAAAGCTGGGTTCAGGGAGTTTTGGATTAGAGGCAGCTTGCAGAAACCCCAATATTTTGGGCTGTGACATAACCTTCCTGGTGGATTTATTTTTCTTGGCTTTTGAGATGGAAAATGACCCGAAACATTAGGGCTGCATGCTCTTTTGCTGGTTTTCTCACTGTGTTCTGCATGGTGTATTTTCTCTGTCTGCTCATTTTCATCCTCTCTTGGATGAAAAGGCCCCTGTTGTGTCAGTAAGATATAAGTTAGTGTTCTTCAGTTTTATTACTACAGTCTCCATGGCACCAGGGGTTCAGAGGGCGTCTTGCACTGGTTCCAACGAGACTCAAACCAGCCACCTGCTCACAAAACCATTTCGATGCGGTCGTCCACCACCATCAACCACCTCAAACACTTCTCCTCACTTCGCTACTCCCTATCTCCCACAGCCGCCACCGTGCATGAGCTCTGGGGTGCTGGATGCACTCGCTGTGCTCAACACTGTAGCATTCAGAGGTGAGGGGTTCCTCCCCCATGCGCAACAGTAGTAAGCATGGTCCTATTCCTTTGACACTTACTGCAGCTAGGGTGCAGAGATAGTTGCCTTAAACCTCGGCAGCCTCTTCACTCTGGCAAAAAAGCAAAAACCAGACTGAGGGACAGCTAAGATGCAGCCGAGACTCCGATCTCCGGATTCCAACAGCATTCCCGGCGAGCTTCCCTCTTCAAAGTTAGAGTACGAGACATAGTGAGCGCAATGTGAGGTAAGAACGTCAAGCCACACTGCAATCGCTCTCGTTCTCGTTCTAACGTGCAGCCGCTTCCGACGTGTCACCACTCGTTGTGCCACAACTAGGAATTACTATGACATACAGATGATGCTTAGCAAGTCCACATCCAGTTCTAGCTTTGTTCAGATGAAAACATTGAAGGACATTCAACTGCATCTCTCAAATGTAATTCAAATCACTGCAGTACATGCCTCATCTCAGAGAGAGAGAGAGAGAGAGAGAGAGGCTGCACTATGGTAACCACACTAACATGCCTCACGAGAATTGGCATTCATGATGCACCTCAAACTGCATAAAGATGACCAATGTTATTTCAGCAATAACATACTTGTCTCCAATTTACAAACTTCAAATTCATGTGCCTTTTTCACAGGGTATCCAAAGTTAAAACAACAACAAATGTATCCATTACACACTTGCACATACCACAGACTTAAAATGTGCGATTGCACATTTGCGTTGGTGTCAGATCTTCCCTGGCAAAAGAATGTATATGCCCCAGGGTGGCTGGAATCACATTGGACAGGAGGGCTCCACCATTTTGTGTTAGGCCTCTGCTTATGGCCGTTCATTTTAGCTGCAGTGAGGTAGTTACTAAATACTGGCCATGCAGCCATACCAGGATAAGGCAAGAGAACAGGCTATAGTAACAATTGGAAATGTGTCCTTCTTACAACTCCCACCATCTTTTTCTTATAGCGCACTGTATTTTGAATATTTATTAAAAGGTTAACGCTGCCTGTTAAGAAGTAGGAGAGAGGATCAAAAATAATAACCATACTGCTCACATCAGTCCTGGAAACACAAACAAATAAAAGCACAAGAAAAGAAACTGACTTGAATCAAACATGATCAACGACACCCAAATGAGACAAATAACTATAATTGCAATACCGCAAGAAAAGTGACTAAAAATACAATCCCACTTACTGTTATCTTCAAAAGCACTCTAAAATATTCCGCGTTGCCTGAGCTGTGGGGGAACCTTACCGTGGGTTGGAATGGGAGAGCGGGTTCATTTCCTTCTGATAGTGGCGGCCTTGATTGGCAGGCTAAGAAAGACAAAGGGAGCAGCCGTGAGAAAATGACTTTGCAAAGAGTCTTTCATGACATCTAAAACTATTTCCATTAAGCAAATCCTTCAGGACATCAGATATATTTTCGAAACCCAGTTCATTTGAATTATACAGTCCTTGTCATTCCACTGGGACTTAACATTCAGGGATAATACTGTTAAATCTTTAGGGACTGCTGAACAAAAGACCATTTTAAAATGAGATGTTATGGACTGATAAGCACATAGAGTACAAAACACTGTATTTTATGACAGATTTACGATTTTCAATATGCATACTCTTTTACACATCCTGGAATCCGAGGCCATTTTACACTTTAAACATTGTTTTCTGAATTTTACGAGAGGGCTAAAATCATGATATTTTCATGTGTTGGGTTAAAAGGAACGCGGTTTGAATAAACAACGTAATTGTCTCTGGAAGGAAAGAGGTTTTAAGAGACAGCAGAGCAGTCTATTTATTAACCACGGTATCTTCAAAACAGTAGACTTGTTTTGGCAGGCTCAGCAATATGGGTGAATAAGTAACAGTGACAGTCAGTTGTAAATGTGTTATTTTGTGTAAAGACATTAGACATGTTTGAACACGCCAAGTCGTTTGTGTGAACACTCCCTTAAAAGCACCCGTTGCTCTCTCTAGTGTGACGCCTGAGGTCACTGCTGCCTAATGAGTAAAACGGCTTCAGCTACCTTGTATTGCTTATATCCAGTACACATACCAACTGTTCCTGCACACACAGTGGGGCCTATATTACAGGCTGTTATTTTCCATTCATCCAATATAGGATGCCCAGAGCATTTCAGCTTGACAGCCAGAATTTTCGAGTTGTTTGCTTACCTAAACATAACATAAACTGAGGTTTTGGGCCTGTAAATTATTTTATTCAAGACCCCTCTTCAATGGTTGACTTTTCCTTGTGGCATGCAACCATCACACACACACTGACATGAGTAGGACACTCAAACAAATTGACCATATTCAGCAAAAAGCCTCTCTAAGATCGTCTATCCCAGTTTGTGGAGTAGACCTCCCACCCCGTTCTGTGGTCTGCCATCTGCACAAGCAATCGTGATTGGCTGAGGCCTTCAATCAATCACCTCTGCGCAGTCCATCCGAACATTATGCCTGGTCAATTTTCCTTTAGGACTACCAGTCATAAAGCATAAGAAGGAACAATTAACAACTGGATTAAAAGGAAAAAAGGCCCCAGGGTGAAATATTACACAGAGGTTTTGTGTGTACTATATGAGTAGGACCCACATACATTGTTTAACGTGTGTTGTTTTTTTATGTGTTGTATTCTTACACCCTGTTTTATGAAATATGATCATTTTATGTTTGTTTAATAAGTTGTTTTGATTAATAAAATGTGTATTAGCATATATGAGAACATAGTGATTTTTGGCACATTTGTCTTCCTGGTCAGCCAGTGTATAGGCAATGTTGACATATATCTTCTTTTTGTAGAATGAAATGAATATAGACATAGATAGGCTTGTGGACACTCGTTTTCTTTTCAACATGGGTCAGAGAGGGAATATCTCCTAGCAGGGAGGTCGCACACCTGAGCGTCTTTTGCTGAGAGAGTCAAGCTTAAGATGTTCTGTGTTGCACATCAGAATGTTTACCTCGAAGGACACGGTTTCCTTATTAAGAAACTGTCCTGCTGAGCTCAGGAAACACCCTCGGGTCATGTCTCATAAAAGTACAAACATTCCATAGTCCATATGCAGGCAGCCACTCTATTCAAGTTCTCTCCCAGGCCTTTGGAATGACTTACCTCTGAACATCTGTAGCACAGAAAAAAACAAGGCTTCTTTATGAATGGATTTAAAAACGTGATCTCTGCGGAGTGCTCAGGAATCTCGTGTTGACCAATCGCCTGAAGTTCCAAGAAGCCATCCCTGCGTGCAAGGCACGCTACAGACATGATCTACCAATACATAACGTTGCTCACAGAAGCAGAAAGCAATCCCCTTTGCCGCCAGGACCCTACATCACTGAGAAATGGGCCAGGGAATAAACCCTTCATTGGTTAGGTTTCAGTGTGTCCCTGCTGGGTCACAGTTGACACCAAGAAGCTTGCTCTGTCTCGGATTTAGATGTTTAATTTTGACATTTCAGTGAGAAGTTTGAGCTGGAGGAAGCACAATGATGTCCTCTCCAAGAGTCATTATCGTCTCTCTGGGTCTTGCCCCGTTTCTTTACTCACAGGAAAGCTGAATCCCTGAATGCTGTCATGACTGGCTCAGCAAATGCACCAACCTCGTACGTAATGAGCCTAAAACTCGATAGGGACAGGACCTCCCTGCTATGGAAGGATGGAACAAATAGGGGAGAGGAGGTCGTAGTGGACATCTTGAGGGTTAGACAAAACAAGGAGACATTCTCGTAGTCAGGCAGAAAGAGGGACCTCCCCTATGGTTACAATTATGGGGCTAGTTCAGAAACAAAGGGGGCAGAGTCTGGGATGTTAACGTGTAGCCACACAGGGTGGGGTTGCCCTATGAAAGCCCATTTCCAAGCAGACAGCTATTTGGAAGTTTGGGAGAAACAACATATCTCTTGTGTTCACGCACCTGTGTAACATCTTCCTCATAACCTCTTTTTTATTTATTATTTTTTTTTTACAAAAGTACATTTTATTGAATGGAACCAGTTCCACCCCGCAAACCCCCCAACAATAAACTGCGGGGAAACGAGTTGCGCTCCAATGTATCTTCCTATTAATGTGATATGCCTTGGAGGGAATCTCTCCACCCCAGGAGGGAGGCAAAGAAAGTGTAGGTGTCACATATGGAGCAGCTGCATGCATCCCAGGGAGGTTTATGCTGACGGCAAGGCAAGAGACCTGCCAAGGCAAGAGACCTGCCAAGGCAAGGGACCTGCCAAGGCAAGGTGTCCACCTGTGGTACCCCCATGGTGACAAAACATTATCCCTGTGGTGACGCTGGCCCATGGAAAATCAATGCTGAGGATCACCTATGCAACTTCTGGCTGTGCGGCCACTGGTTTAGTCTGCATTTGCACAGATCAACGAACCCCGTTGTCTTTCAGGGGGGCTTGAGAACCCCAACCATGATTCCAACTTTGTATGTGGGTGCCTTCAGGCCCAACTTAAAAGGCTGTAGTGCTACCTAAGAACATCTTCACGGAGGGATGGCACAGACCACCACCACGCCAGAGAGCGGAAAGTGCCTAGTTGGCTGCTCTGTAGAGAGCAGGGTTGCCCGGTGCAGTGCTTGCATAAAAAGGCACTTTAACCTGAACAGAGTCCCAATAGTCGTCAAGGAAATGGTAAATTGCAGTACTCGACATCTAATTACAAAGCTTGCTGGGGGAGAGTCCCCTTTGAAAGTGTGTGTTATGCGGATGTTGCCAATTAATCCATACGTTTGGGTTGTGCTGGGGCAATATGAATTTAAAGAAGCGAGTGAGAAAGGTCGGCCAGAGCACAGAAAGAGCGTTGAGACATGATGATAGTTTTATCATCATTTTTTATTAGAAATGGGCAGCGAAGAAGCTGATATGACTATGGGCGTGTGTGGGTGCGATTGTTATGTGTTCAATTCAGCGACTCTTAATTGAGTGTAATTCAGAAAGCATCATTTCTCAGAGGTGGAACTTTCCTAGATGCGCTGCTTTCTTTTATCACAACACTCGTTGCCACAACCATAGCTGGGCGACACATTTTGTCGTTGCACAGTTAGGTGTAGCGTGTGCCCGTTTTGTGTGTGAATGCCTGGCTTATGCTCCTAACTCGCAGAGTGCGCCCCATTTTGGAAACGGCAATAACGGTAACCGAATCACGTGTCGTAACAACTTCATTTTCAAACAGCAACAGTCCGTTTTTAGTGAATTTTCATAGCATGGAACGTGTGGGCTTCTGAAGTGAACTGGCTAATATTAAAATATTTACCACAAATGATGCCCAACATCCAGTGCTTTAAGTTGAAGGATGATTCATAGGGCATGGGGGCATCTAAGTGGGAGTAGCCTAAATGTGGTGTGGGAGGGGGCTTAATTGCTTGGCAGTGGGAGCCAATCAGGTGAGATGGGGTGCTGCAGGGGACCGCCCCGGCTAGCCCCAGCCCACTTAAAGCCCTGGCAATGTTGTCATCCTCAATAAACTAGATTATATTAATATGGGCATTAAACATTTAGCTACTCCTAACTGCTATAGAGTTTTAGAGCCTAACCCTACCAAGAACATCACTCGAGATTTATTGGCTATGACAAACAAATGGCACAATCAGGGCTACCTCCCAAATGAGAAAAAGAAGTATTTGTGCATCACTGAGCCAACAATTCCCACAATGTACTTCCTGCCCAAAATCCATAAGACTTTTGACGTTCTTCCTGAGGCACAACCCATAACGAGTGGCATTGGCTGGGTAACAGAGGGAATCTCACAGTACTTGGACAATGCTTTTAAAGAACATGTACTCAAGATGCCATCGTATATCAGGGACACTACACATGTATTACAGATATGGTCGAGTATACAATGCTAGGATCTATTCCTGTTAGTCTCTTTAGATGTAACAGCACGTTATACCAGTATCAATCACGATCTTGCAATTGCTACAGTGGATTATACTTATCGCAATGAGTCAGCATCACATCATACTCATATTGAAATGTTGAATATCTATCTTAAATTCACCCTCAACAATAATGTTTTCCTATTTAATGGTGTTTATTACACTTGACAAAATTGCTCCACTTAAACTTAGACCAAGCAAACCCAAAGCTTATCTAACAAATGGTTCATTCCCCAGCTAAAGGGCTTACGCCTCCTAAAAAGGAAATGCGAAACTACCTGCAGACTATGCCCCTCCAACGCTAATAAATCTAAGCTAACTAAAATAAAATCTGCCTGGCAAAACAAAATTCCTATAATGAGCGCATTGCCAAAGCCAATTTTAGTATGAAGGAACTATTCACCATACTAAAAGAACTAGAGTCCCCGATTCCTACACCTGACATCTGCATCAAAAATAAGACATGGTGCGCAGATATCCAACACGCGATATCTAATAAAATAAATACCGTCCAAAATAAAAAAAATTTAAAAAAGATTCCTTGAATTTACAACTACAATCAAACAACACCCCCCCTTCTAGCGAAACACCTACTGACCAGTTTGCCAGATTCAACTTCCCTAAAACCTCCATACTAGAGGTAGAGAAAGTCATCCTTTCCCTCAAGCCATCTAATTGTAAAGGCGGCCACTGCCCAGCCCAAATCATAAAAGATGCGGCTAGAGATCTTGCACCTTTCATATCCAAACTGATCATTGCCTCTTTCTCATCCGGCACTATTCTCTCCAACCTGAAACAATCTTGGGTTCTCCCACTCCGGAAGAAGCAAACATTAGACCCCCTTATTCCTACTAACTACTGCCCCATCACGACGGTACCATTTTTACTCAAAATACTTGACAAGGTCGCATATACTCAGATACAAAACTATATTGAACTGCATAAGCTCCTGGGAGCAAGACCATCTGGTTTTCGCCCACTACATGGGACGGAAACTGCCCTCACCAACTTAAAAACACAGGTTGATGAGCTAAGAGATAAAGGTAAAACAGCCCTCCTGTGAGATCTCTCAGCTACATAGGTCCTATGTAACCACTGGACTCAGCAGCTCACTTTTCTACAGAGGCTATCAGGTGGATAGAATAATTCCTGAGAGAAAGAACTATGCAGGTTTTCTCCCTATTGGCAGCGGCAGACCCAGTCCCTATCACGTGTGGTGTACCCCAGGGCTATTGTGTCTCCCCCACATTATACAATATATTCACCAAGCCTTTGTTCGAGGATCTGGACCTTCGAGGTATCACCTACACTAACTATGCAGATGATACTCAGATTCTCCTCCCACTTTCTGGGGATTATGGCAAGGACCTCGCGTTGGTGAATAGAGTGTATCTCATCATCCAGGCATGGATGGCCACCCACGGTTTGTGCCTGAATGATGACAAGACAGAGCTGATCATCCTGGGTACCCACACTAACCTTAATAAACTAGGCCAGGTATACTCCTCATTCACCATCGATGGAAAAATCATCAAGGTAGCTAAGGAGGTCAAAACTCTCAGCTTTCACCTTGACTCGACCATGTCCCTAGACAAACAATTGAAATCTCTGGCCTCCACCACCGCTTACACCTGTAAGCTTATCAGGGCAGGCAAACCATTCTTCTCTAACGACAGCTGCATGATCCTGGATAGAGCACTAATACTCTCAAGGCTAGATTACTGCAATGCTCTATACAGTGGCGCTAACAACGCTATTACCCAGAGACTACAAACACTCCAAAATAATGCCTTAAGAGCTGCATTAGGAGTAAATAAAAGAGAACACATCTCTAACACCAGACGCTAATACAAGTGGCTCTCTACTCACAACAAAATTATCCTAAAAATAGCATCCCTGACCCATAAAGCACTAAACAGTGCAGCCCTTAGCTACCTCATAGACAGACTAAACAGAAGAACTTCTAGCAGACCTATGCAAGCCAGCAATGCAAACTGCCTCGTAGTACTGAGATTTAGACTCACCAAGATCGGCGGTAATAGCTTTCCTGTGAAGGCACCCAAACTTTGGAACTCCTTGCCACATTGGCTCAGAGCAGATCAACTGCATCTACACTTTAGAATCAATTATATCAACCTGCTCAACTCTACTGACCACTAATCTATTGCCGTTGCATTACCTCACCTAGGTTGCCTTAGCCTATCCCTCCATCATATTGTAACATTTGCTTGTGTGCTTATTTATCCTTATCGTGAATAACTCGTTCAGAATGTGTACCTTTGTATATATATTTCTACCTTGACCATGCCTGCACCTGTACTTTCTTACAATGACTATATTTGTAACTATGTAAGGAACAAGTTACTTACCTGTAACTGTTGTTCTCCAGGATTGGTCTGGCATGGATTCACATGCTCATGAATATTCCCCGTCGTTAGGCTGGGAATCCTCGGCAAAAGAAATAATCAGTTTCAGTTTCGCTTCTGAACTGTCTTTCTCCTAATAACCAACACTGGTCTCTGGGTCATACTGCCCCCAGACAATGACTGCCGTCTACCTAAGCCTCTCCTATGGCAGCCATCTTCAGATTTGGTAGCACGTAAAGTGGCAGTAGGACCAAGTGAAGAGCCGCAGAGGGGTAGGAGGGAATGTTCGCATGTGAATCCATGCCAGACCCATGCTGGAGAACAACAGTTACAGGTAAGTAACTTGTTCCTTCTCCAGCATGGGATCTGGCATGGATTCACATGCTCATGAATACAAGAATACATAGCAGTAGACACATGCACAACCACGGGAGGTGGCAAGGCTCAACATTAAACATTTTGTCAACTCAACATTAAGCATCTCTTACCTCCTCACCAGGCCCACCTTCAGGCGAACAGGTTGCGCAGCACTGCCTGGCCGACTCTGGACTCATCAAACGATGACAGTGCATGATGCAGCCGGAGAACCATCCGGAAATGGAAGCCTTCGAGCCTGTGTTGTCTTCCGAAAACTCTTTGTGCGGTCCACGTAGAACTTCAGCGCTCTAGCTACATCCAGCGAGTGCAAAGTCCTTTCGGCCGGCGACGAAGGCGACGGGAAGAAAACAGGTAACACCAAGGACTCGTTGAGGTGGAAGTCCGACAGCACCTTGGGCATGAAGGAGGGGTGCATCCTCAGCACCACCCCCACCTAGTGGAAAGTCAGGTATGGGGCTTACAAGAGAGGGCCTGGATCTCTCCCACTCGTAGTGCGAATGTGATGGCCACAAGAAACGCTGTTTTCCACAACAGGAACTTCAATGGTGCTGAATGCAGGGGCTCGAATGGCGGCCCCATGAGTCTGGTCAGCACCACGTTGAGTTCCCATGCCAGGGCCGGAGCCTTCACCAGCGGGAACGATCGGAACAGTCCCTTAATGAACTCCTTCACCAGGCGATGAGACCACAGGGATGAGCGCCTCAGAGTTCTGGTGTATCGTGAGATAGCCGCCAGGTGGATCTTGATGGAGGCATGGGCCAGCCCCACCTTGGCCAGCGATAGCAAGTTTGGTAGCACTTGAGGGGCCATAATCCGCAGAGGGTTAATCTTCTGTGCACAGCACCAGACAGAGAACCTCTTACATTTGTGACCGTAGCACTTGAGAGTTGAGGACGCCCTGGCCTTTGCAAACACCACCTTGCAGTCCGCCGGGATATCGTACCCTCCAAACTCTAGTGCTGCAGGAGCCAAGCCTGCAAGTTCAGCGACCCCGGGTCGTGGTGGAGGATGGTGCCTCTTTCTCTGGAGAGGAGATTTGCGTCCGTCGGCAGTTTGACTGGGGGGGGATGCTGACATGTACAGAAGGTCCAGGAACCAGATTTGTCTCAGCCACGCTGGTGCAATAAGGATCATCCAGCACCGGGACCATCTGAGTTGGTTGATGAGTTGCAGCAGCAATGGCAACGGCGGGAACGCATAGAGGAACAGGCCGTCCCAGGGGAATGAGGAGGCATCGCCCATGCTCCCCGGCTGGGGAAACCTGCTGGCGAACCTCCGGCACTTGGTGTTCGTCGCCGTTGCGAATAAGTCGATCCGGGGATTGCCCCATCGTTGGAATAGCAGATCCACTTGATCCTGCGGCAGTTCCCACTCGTGGCACGAGCGTAGCTACCTGCTGAGTGAGTCAGCAATGATGTTCTTTATTCCTGCCAGGTGGAAGGGTACCAGAAACATCCCTTGGGCGACGGCCCAATGGCACAGATCCTGGGCCTCCTTGGATAAGGCTGGGGATCTGGTGCTTCCCTGCTTCCAGATGTACAACATCGTGGTGGTGTTGTCGGTGAAGATCCTCACCACCTTGCCCCTGAGGGATGGAAGGAATGACCTGAGGGCCCAGAACACGGCACGGAGCTCCAAGACATTGATGTGTAGTGACTTCTCCTCCGGGAGCCAAGGGCCTCTTGCGTGGAGATCTCCGGTGTGCGCTCCTCATCCGTCCTGGGAGGCATCTGTCGTCACTGTCGCTTTGTGTGCGGGCGTCTGGAAGTCCATCCCCGCCGCGAGATGCGTGCAGGTGCCCCACCACCGGATCGCTTGGTGGAAAATCTCGTTGAGTGAGATCCTGTCTTCGAAGCTGCCCGCTGCTTGCATCCAATGGGCGTCGAGGAACTCTTGCAGTAGACGCATCCGCAGCCTGCACAGGCACACGAGGTAGATGCACGAGGACATCATGCCGAGAAGGGATTTGATGGACCTCACCCTGGCCACGTCCATGGCCGACAGCCGTTGCACCTTGCCCAGGATGGCCTTCGTCCCTTCCTCTGACGGAGAGGCCAATCGCGCCACTGTGTCGAGCATGGCTCCCAGAAACAGTGTGACTTGCGACAGGACCAAATGGGATTTTGCGTAGTTGTTGGAAAATCCCAGATCCGTGAGCAGCTGGACAGTCTTCGCTGTGTGTTCGAGGGCGAGTTCTCTTGTCCTTGCTCAGATGAGCCAATCGTCCAGGT
Organism: Ambystoma mexicanum; assembly: GCF_040938575.1. Lineage (NCBI taxonomy): Eukaryota > Metazoa > Chordata > Amphibia > Caudata > Ambystomatidae > Ambystoma > Ambystoma mexicanum. The sequence continues at coordinate 408,360,423 of NC_090923.1, read as the reverse complement.
AGGGGGCAGACGTGGATTCCCTGCAGGCGCTGGTGCTAGGCACTTGGTGAATACCCTGGGCGCCGACTTCGATCCGAAGGGGAGGGCCTTGAACTGGTAGTGCCATCCTCGGACTACGAATCTGAGGAACATTCAATGTCCTTTTAGAATGGGGATGTGGAAGTAAGCATTCTCAAAGTCCAGCTACGATCGGAAGTCGCCCTCCTCCAGCTGTCCCAACACGTGCTGGAGAGTGGTCCAGCGACGAGAGTGGTCCAGCGACGAAGGTCCAGGATGGGTCGCCAACCGCCGGTCTTCTTCCTTACAAGGAAGTATCGTGAGTACACTCTGGAGCCCCTGAGCCTCTTTGGGACAAGCTCGATGGCTCCTTTCTTCAGCATCGCCCTTACTTCCAGCAGCAGTTGAGGGATGTGGTTTTCCTTCCTGGCCACAGGAGGAATGCGGGGGCACTTTTTTAGAAACTCGAGAGTGTGCCCGCGGGCCAGGGTATCCAGCATCCATCGGTCATTGGAGATGGACTCCCACACGCTGACGAACCTCACCAGCCAGCCTCCCATCGGGGTGCTCAGATGGGGGCCCATCCCTACGGCAGGTTCAGTCCTGCTTTATAGTGGCCTTGCCGCCTTGGCCTCCTTGACGATGCATCCTCCTGACTTGCCGTGTCCTCTGTAGGCCTCCTGCGATGAGGAGCGGTACGTAGCAGAGCCGCCGCCGAAACCTTTGGAGGCACCTTGCTTGCTTCCAGAATTCCAAAAGGGCGGCTGTCGTTGCAAAACTCCCAAGGCCTGAGCCGTTTCCGTGTCAGCCTTGATGGCCTGAAGTGACTCGTCCACTGTCTTGCCAAACAGGTTGTTTCTGTCGAAAGGCATGTCCAAAACTCTGGTATGCACGTTGTGGCGGAAATCAGTTGCCTTGAGCCAACCACGCCGGCGAAGGCAAACACTGTTGCCCATCTGACGGAAGCCAGTGTCAGCAATGTCTGTGGCCACCGTTATTGCGTGGTCCGACTCCACCTCACCCTCCTGCAGTATCTCCAGGGCCTCAGCCCTCTTGTAATCCGGGAGGAAGTCCAACAGGGGAGCGATCTTAAACCACAGCTCCCTGTCGTAGCGGGCCATGATCACGAGGGCGTTGGCCGCTTTAATCGTCGTCGCCGACGACGAGATGACCCGTCATCCCATGGCATCCAATTTCTTCCCCTCGCCGTCTGGCGGGGAGGTCGAAGATGATGCCGTCGCCCCTGCCGCTTTCTTCTTGGCCGTCGCCGAGAAGACCGAATCTGGGTTCGGCTGCGCCCTAAGGCACATGGGGGCGGAATCCAGGTCCCGGTACTTCTTCTCGTACCAGTCTCTCTTGGCAGGGGTCCTGGAAGGATTCTTCAGGAGCTCCAGCCCCTCGTCCCACATGTCGTCAAGCAACGGGACCAAGAGGGCTGTCTTCCTCTTGGCCTCATGCCGTTGCTGGAGGAAGCCTTCCTTCTTCTGTTCCACAGGGCAGAGCTGAAAGAGCTCGAGTGCTCTGGCGATCATGGCATGGAAGGAGCCCGGGGGGGGTGGTGATGGAAGGCACATCCTGTCGTCACTACTGCGATCATCCGTCCCAGTCGTAGCCATCTCTGTTCCCGTGTCATCCCTCGGATCCGGGGAGGGGTATGAAGGCCTTGAGGGCCACGTCGGCTGGAAGAGCGGTGGGGGATGAGTTCTCCTCCGTTTGCTTGGAGGGCTTCCCAACGGTCCAGGTTCTGCTGGGACATCCGTTGGGGGTTGGGGGTAAGTGCAACCTTGTCCTTATCTCTGTACACAAGGCCTGGATCGCCATCAGGATTGCTCCTGAGTTGTCCTGTGGCCCAGGTACCGGTTGAAACGGGCGCGACGGACGGGGAGTGGAATCCTCCGCCTCCACGGGAACCGTGTCGGCGTCACCATCGCTTTCTTCGTCGGCCTCCTCGGGATCCCTCCCGAGAGGCCGGACTTCCTCGGACCTCCTGTCCAGGATCTTCACGACTTTAGCCAGCTCCTCTTTAGAGGCTGTGTCCGTGTCCGTGATGGTCACCGCCCCCCCCTTCTTTTTCCACTGGGGTTTTCACTGGGGTCTTATCGATGGGCTGAAAAGAGGATTCCCTCCGTGGTGGCAGGGAAACTCTGGGCCCCGAGGTCGCCTCCACTGGGGTAGCCTCCACAGGCTTCGCCAGGGCTGCCACGACTCCCTCGATATAGGCATTAGCCGGGTGAATCAACGCCTTGACGACTTTGGAGGTGCTTGAGGCCTTCACCCTGGGGGGAGGGTCGCTGCCTCGCTCCCCCTCAGCTTTCTCTGTCGGGATCGGCCAGGGCTTCTCCCGAAGCTTACCCGGGTTCTCCGACTTCCTTTTCCCCGAGCCAGAGCGTTGGCTCGTGGTTGATGGTGTCGGTGAACGTGCGCCCTGCCTGGCAGCCAAGGAGCCCGACTGGTCGGTGCTCCCGGTGCCCGTGGACTCACGGTGCTTTGTCTTTTGTTGGGCCCCTGTCGCTGGAGCACCATCAAAGGTCTTAGAAGACCGCTCGGACCTCTTCTTCTCACCTGCCGCTGGGTGCTTCCCCTCCAGCCAGTTGGTGAGGCGGATCCGCCGATCCTTCATGGTCCGTTCTGACATATTCTGGCAAAACGCACAGTCCTTCTCCACGTGCATTTTGTCGTCATGAAGGCAGTAGAGGCATCTAGAATGCTCGTCCTCCTTGAAGACATTCTGCAATCCGCATCCAGGGCAGCTCCTGAACAGCTTGGATTCGGGTGTCATGCTCCCTTTTTCCTGGGCCATGTCCACACGAGGTAGGCCTCAAAGAATCTTCTGGAATCCTCCAAGAAGCGGGACTCGATGAAAACTTAGCCCTTGAGGGGCGTAGGAAATCCAAAACGGGTCCCTGTTGATCGGAAGTAGAAACGGTGGACCTTGAGGTTCGATTGACCGAAAAAATGAGGTTTAACTCGTTGAAAAATCGCAAAACACAGTAAAAGCTCGAGAGCTATAGCACGAGGACTCCCAACACTTGAACGTGCAGTAAAAATATGAAGATGGCTGCCAGAGGAAGGGCTTAGGTAGAGGGCAGTCATTGGCTGGGGGCAGTATGATCCAGAGAACAGTGATTGGTTATTAGGAGAAAGACAGTTCAGAAGCAAAACTGAAACTGATTCTTTTCTTTACCGAGGATTCCCAGCCTGATGACGGGGAATATTCATGAGCATGTGAATCCATGCCAGACCCCATGCTGGAGAAGCTTTGCATTTTCTTACTGTTGCAACCTGCTACCCTTGGGATTGGTGCGCATTAGAAATAAATAAACAAACAAAACATAGACCAAAGGCATGGCTATGGGTGCAAAATATGCCCCGTCCTTGGCAAACTTGTTCATTGCTCAATTTGAAGAGACTCATATTATTAACAATATAGAATTTTCAAAACACATTATCCTTTGGAAACGTTCCATTGATGATGTCTTGATGATCTGGTCTGGTTCAAGGGAGGATTTCGAGGGCTTTGTGAGATATATCAACAATAATTCTTTTGGTATAGCATTTACAGGACGTTGTGATGAAAAACAAATAGACTTCTTAGATCATAACATCCATATATCAGATGGATACATGAACACCAAGACTTAGCGCAAACCTACAGAAGTCAACTCAACTTTACATGCTACGAGTTGCCATCGTAAGTCAACTATACACAACATTCTGGGTCGGGAATTCTTTAGGGCACGCCGGAATTGTAGGAATGACAAGGACTTTGCCACTGAATGTGATCTTCTGGCTGAAAGATTTAACCAAAGAGGATACACTACAGACAGTATTAACAGTACTATGCCCAGATACAAAACGGTTGACAGAACCTCTACATTACTCCCATCCAATAAAGCAACCAAGCATCTCAATACCACTGATATTATAACTACATTCTCATGGGATGCACACTGTCTGTACAAACTTGTTCAGAGACACTGGAATATTTTGCTTTTAGACGCAGATTTATGCCCATTCATTGCGGATAAACCGAAATTTATTTTTGCAAAAGCACAGACCATTAGGGACATAGTGAATCCCTCTTTCATGGAGCCACTCAGTGATGAGCTAGGGCTAGAGACTACATGGCTCAAACCAGCTAAAGGTTTTCACAAATGTGGTAATTGCTCTATGTGCTGATATGCACATAAGAACAGTACGGAATTTACAGACCGCAATGGGTTTAAAGTTCCCATCAAAGATTTCATTGTCGCACTACTAATGTTGTGTATGCTATAATATGTGTTTGTGGCAAGGTATACATTGGCAGCATGATCAGACAACTCCGTGTCTGAATCAGGGATCACCTTGCCTGTCTAAATAGACAAGACCCTAAACCCCTGCTTGCAGTTCACTGGCAACTCACACATCAACTTGAAGATAATGCTGATTTGCGCTTTATGGGATTGATGAGAGGTATGAAGGGAAAAAGGGGTGGTAACATACAACTTAGATTAAGGCAAATGGAAGCTAAATGCATTTGCTATATGCACTGCACAAAGGTCAGCCTTAATACCGACCATGAGATCTATGTTTCTTATGAACAACTATGACCTGATTGATTCCTCCATAATCTATATAATCTATGGTTGAATATGTGGGTATTTGAAGCACTATATTGATTCAGGATGGTCATGCACTGCATTCTGTGGCTTACATCATTATGGAAAGAAAAAACTCATCATCTGATCATACTATTCACAATATACATCTAACTAATGTAATTCCAATCATATTTTGGATTTCTAACTAGGCAATCTGATGCCCTGTATGGTACTCCCACTATCAACGAACAATTTACCCTCTTTCAATGGTCATTAAGCCAGTCAAATGGCATTTGTAGGTTTCTGTCATAGATAGATTAATATTGCTAACAGGCATAAAAATTACTGTGCACAATTGCCAATGTTTAATTTTACAGGGCACATCAAACAGACCAATTCTTTATTAAACTAGCCCCTACTAATCTACTGTAATGACTGATATTGCAACCTTAATTAACATTAGATTTTCATGGCGATACATTAACACATACAAAGTCACTGTATTTTTATGCATGCATTCAACTTTAACCCTGCAGCTCTGTGGCGTGAAAGGGCTGCTTGAAGGGTTTGGTGAATCTCAAGCTAGCATGGGGGAGCCCAGGAGAGCCCTTGCTCGGGAACACCTTTTGGAGACTGCAGGGGTCCACCCAGGCTAGCCCCAGCCCACTTGAAGCCATGCCAACTTCCAGCAGACAATGAAGAACACATGTTGCTTGAAGACTCATGCTAAGAAAATGTTTCCCCTAAACTACTGCTGCAAAGGCAGACATTAAAGCTATTTCAGGCGCCACCATCTGCTGTGAGGTACTCCACGTTTAGCACTACAAAAAGGTAGTACAATTAATTAAAAATCATTTTCTTGGCCAAAGTAGTGGTAATCAAAGATACTGACTGACATCCCTAAATTCAATACAGGACAACTGGAAAATCCACTACACATCAAAATCTCCCAAAAAATAAACGGTTTATAAGTAATTTTACAACACATTTGTAAGATTGCATACCTTAAAGATTGAAAAGAAAATCTGAGATTTTTGAATGCCCATTGATGATGCAATGTTGTATATCATGGATGGTAGGATTCATGGCACTGTAATTTTCAAAGGATTTGCTTCTGTGCGAACGCATCTCGCATGTGAAAAATGACTGTTGCCAACATCTAAGAGTATTGCAGCAGTGTCGCATTGCGGACAACCCACAGTGGGAGCATTAGGGTAACCAGCTTTGTGTAATGCAAAATCTGTATGCAAAGTCCCGCCCACAGATAACGGGCTCTGCCCCCTGCAATATATCTCCAACCACATAATTACTATCAGTTATTTCTTTCTTTTGTATAGAGCACAGCAACCCGTAGGCATGGAGGCTCTGTTACTTGCAGTTGATACAATCATATAGCTTAGGCAGGTAGTGCAGAGCAGCCTGGTGTCGGGTGGGATGGTTAGGCAAACAACCAGGTTTGCAGGGATTTCCTGAAGGCCCCCCAGTAGGAAGGTTCCGCTCTCAGTGAGGGTGGGAGGGAGAGACCTATTCTTACTAGGGCATTTATTGATTGTGGACCTAGTTTCAAGAAGCAACAGAGCTCTTTACAATCATAGAGGGAAGAACATGTTGAGGGGAGCAGAGAAGGAAAAGAGAGCGAAGTTAAAAACAGGGGACAATTCGTCAGCTTGAGATCTACAAGCAACCAGGGGAGGAACCAGTGGGAATTGATCATCCAGTCTCCTGTAGTGTTGAGGAGTCATTCCTTGAAGAGGCGGTTCTTGAGCTCACTCCTAAACCGTAGAAGCAAGGGGACGAGTCTGATGTTGGCGGGTGGGAGGCTCCAGGGTCTTGGGGCGTAGACAGAGAAGGCCTGTCTTCTGGTTCAATGTAATGTAATAATAGGTAAAGACCCATGTCAGGCCAGTGTAATTCAATCAGTGTTTTTTTCTTTGCCTAATTGTTTTGAGGTTTGTTATAAATGAAGTACTATAATGCAAAAGAAAAAACTGTTTTAGACAGGATGCACTGGCCCGAGGTGTTTCTAGCTGAGATGCCTGTGAACGCCCCAGATAATTGGAAATGGTATAGCTTGTCAGTTTGTACTTAATCGGCAATGAAAATAACAGTTGAACAAACCCTTACAGTTGCTGCTTTAGTAGGTCGAGCAAACACACCACCGAAATAACACAATCAGTAATCAACATACAGATCTCTCCTGTTTCCCCATGCCACGCGTGAGTGGATCATCAAGTCCTAAATTTGCTTAGTATTCTTCAACTTATAGTTCTGAATTTAAAATGGGAAATATTAAAAGACTAAAACTAGGAAAAATGTATATCTTCATTCACCGGCGTGAGAAACTTGAGATCACTTTGTACAATTGTACATTCCATGCCTTTACATCTACAAATAAGACTACTTCTGTGATAAACCCAAAACGTATAATCAGTCAATCGCCAAAATGAAACCCTTAATGTTTTTGGTCATGCCCAAACAATTGTATTAGTACACCCTGAAAAGTCGGTCTTTGATTTCAGAAAATATTTATTATGGCCTCGGTACTGTAACATTCTGGGCCATTAAAAATCCTCATGGACTTCTCCGGCATAATTAAAAAAACGGCATACAAAGTACAGTGCAAATGGATTCAGGAATGGAACCACTGAAGAATAAAGTGACTGGCGAAAATGCCAGCACCAACAGAATGAGACAATTGTCAATAACAAAAATACTGCCATTTATGCATGCAAAAAACAAACTCTTGCTCTTTAACACTTACAGCAAGTAACATGTGTCACGAATTACAATCAGTACTCTTTAAAATAATTGTATGTGTGGAACTAAGCACTGCATGCAAAGAAGTAGAAAAGGTATTTTGAACATTTACATTTCCTTGGTTATCAAACTGGCCAAATTCCCCATTCAATAATGAACAGTAACTGCATAAAACAGGGCTAGTGTATATTGTGTGAGGATTCACCTACTCACGTCACTCCTTCCCAGAGGTGAGCCCCTTCTCATAAGGCTAGGGGGTGAGGCCGCTACCCAATATTCCCCATAGGGGTGCTATAATGTGGGAGGACCTCATGGGGAAGGGCTCTCCTCCAGTGGATAAGGATGACCACCTGGACAAAAGTCAGCACATCACCCCAAACCTAACACTCTCAAGCCTGTTACCACATTTCCACCAACCCCCACTTGATAGCACTTCTATTTGTTATTGTAACATTATACCAGTTACTTCTACTGAGACAAAGAAGATTGCTAACAATTCACATACTATGACTAGCTCCAGTACTGGCACAAAACATATAATCGCAAAGCATGAAGATTACCAGCAAGGCCAGCTCTAAGATGAGGTTGTCACCAGGAACCACGAAGAATGGCACTGAGAAGAAAAAGGAACGGTATAGACTTCTGCGGGGGAGTCGACCTGAGAAACTAACAAAAGGACAGCATACCAGCATGAATGACATTCCTGCAAAGGAAGTTCAAAGTAGATGCAGAGGACGCGGTAGGAAAGACGAGAGCACTCCACTCCCAAAGGCAAAAGGCCGACAACAGGATTCCTTTGCCCGGTGTTGTGGAGTTTGTCAAGGATTTCACTGGAGCCTAGAAGACAGTGGCATGATCTCTGGGAGGTGGGCCGAGCAGTCCAGTAACGGTGCCTACCAAGAAGAAGGTATGCAGAGTGAGAGCAGCAGAAGCCAGAGACACCCACGGAGCCTGGCGCGAATCCACACGCACCCATGAAGAACCGCCCAAGAGTCCCAGAGCCAATCTGAGGCATTTTCCTTGTGGCAGTACTTGGGACAGGTGAGTGAACCAAGTGGGCCTAATAAAAGAGGAGTAGAAACCAGGTTCTGGGATTCAAACCAAAGTCACATATATCAGTATACAAGTAATCTTCCTCGTGGCAGTACTTGGCAGGAGAGTGCACCAATTGGGCCTTACAAGAAAAGGGGAGCAAGCAGGGTCTGGGACGCAAATAGGTACAAGGTGACTATCTGAGAGAAGAACCCTCCAAACAGTGGTAAAGAAAAGACCACTGACGGGCTAAGGAGAGCCTGGGACTGTTGTGAAAGTTACATAGGAAGAAAGGGGAAGGGAGCCATTCCCCCGATCTCAACTGGAACTTTGTTGAAACAAATACCATGGGGAAGGGAGTCATTCCACCTCGGCGCATTTGGAACTTTGTTGATACGAACATCCAGGGGAAGGGAGTAATTCCCCCTGGACACAGGTGGAACGTTAGTGAAACCATTATCCAGGTAAGGGAGGCATTCCCCCTGGACCCAGCTTGAACATTACCAGAGAAGCCAGGGAAAGGGAGTCATTCCCTCCAGGTATCGATGGGAGTACTGAAGGGACTTTCTTTTAAGACACCAGGAGAAGGGAGATATTCTTCTGGTGAGAGAAGTTTACTTTTGATAAAGACTCTTTAGTTGGAGTGTAAGGGACATAAGTAGGGTTTTGACTCAGGACAGTGCTTTTTTCAGTTTACACACATTCTGACAGATCCTTTAGTTTTAAGTTTGAGGCAGGGAATCCCCTCTAAGAGATAGCTAGGTTTTTGAATTCAATCAAAATCTTTGCCAACCACCATGACACCTCCTGGTTACTTGCCTTCTTCTGCACCCTTACAATTTGTACTAGCATATTTAGAGATAGAGACAATATATTGTTTGTGCTGATCCTTTCAAACACCCATTTGGTTTAAATGCTTGTAACACACATGTTCAATGCTCTATTAAGGCCCCACATGTCCCCTTTTGTATATGCACGAGTTGTTAATTTGTGCCAGCTTGTTCTGTTTAGTTTTGGATATTACTTGGTGCTTTAGCGCCATCTATAACTCAAACCTATCTGCACTGGAGTACAGATAGGAGGGAGATGGTATGAAGGCGAGAAATACAGCTTTCAGGTGTTCGATTTTTACCCACCCATTGAACATACATGGCAACGCCAATTCCTATGCCTATTCACACGCATTACCTGCCCCTCAACGCCCAAAAACACTTTCTCCAAGGATCTATTATAAATAGCTCTATCAGGCAGTGACGTCAAGCTTTGTGGTGGATAGGGCATGGCAGTGTTATTTGTAATTAATATTCTGAGGCTTTGTGGCAGCTGTTATGTAGACCCTGGTTGAATAAAAACCTCTCAAACAAGTGTGCTTTCACCCACTTGATGTATGTGTCTTTATATCTATGTATAGGTATTAGACAGGCATTTGCCAGGCATCATACGTCAATGGACCCAGACTGTTCAGCTATTGCCATTTTATGCAAATGTCATACAATGTCTACACACAAGTCAAAACTTTTGGCTTTGTCAGTGCTTGTTTTGTTAAGGGTCTGCCCATTGTCAGCAAAGAACAGACGTCATTCCGTCTCACTAGCAGTGATGGGTGTGTACAGCATCACGGACAGAACGTCTAGTTTAGAGATCATACATGTGTGCCTACAGTCTACAAAAGCAGATAAGCACCTGACAAAAGACGAGAAATCAAGCAACCCAGACATAGCACTACAAGAACAGCTAGCCCGGCCTTAATCCACATAGGTGGCAATCCAACACTGATTGGCAATTCTGAATCCATCATATCGATCAAAAAGTAGTCCAGTTCCCTCTCTGAGAAACATGGCTAGAGCAGGTCAGATCTGAAGCATATTATCATTACTTGCAAGTGCAGATTGCATTGCAGTATGAAGCACTACATCCAGAACACGGACAGAAGAAGGAAAATCAATCGGCAGGCTACAATTTTGTTAGAGTGGAGACGGTAACGCTGACTTGAATTGGGATCATTAGAAAGCAGCCCACTCGGGAATCAGGTTGGTAATTGGCTCAATTATTTCTGCAATGCCTTTGCAATGTGCATATCATTAGGTCCCCCATTGAGCGTCTGGGAAGAGAAAACAAAGTAGCAACGTAAAAAGAAAACCAGGCTTTCCTTATTATCACTTGTTTTTACTGTGACATACAATGCAATATAAACAACAATCAAGTCACTGCTTACCTGGTGATAGTACTGTAATACAGGCAGCCCCTTTTACCGGAACACTGCACTCTCATACAATGTCTATCCGAATATTACACTATTTTCCCTCAGGCAAGGATAGCACTCAAAGAGACAGCCCACGCACCTGACTCCAGGTTGTTAACACTCTATTTACTACGATGGCTTTGCACCTGTGCTTTTCCCAACTATCTTTGTTTCTGTTTGATTCTCTGTGTTTTGTTCCTTTGGATCCTTTCTATTTCATGAATCCTATCTTCACCTCTTTTAGCTTATTATCAACTAGTGCTTAGGGAATATTTCAGACAGAACAGTGTCAGTGTTCAAGATACAAGTCAAATCTTATAAGCATTCACTTGCAGGCGTTATGCAGACATTTACTCATAATTAGGTCAGCTGGAGCACTATATTTCATTTGGGCAGTGAACAGCTCCCAAATCATTGTAATGCACTACTTCAGAGATGGACACTCCTGCACCTTTATAGAATAGATCCATTTATACAATATATTGCCAATCACTCACTGCACACATGTGAACGCAATCTGCTTACCCTGAATGTTCCCTTCCACGTCCTCCTTTTACATAGTCCACTCTGCTACACTTGGCAGCCAAACTGGACTATCCCCAAATTATTATTCAGGGGCTTATTTAAGGTCAATATTAGCATGTGTGAAGACTTGCCAGCTTTTTTGATTTGTATTACTAGATAAAATGATGCGGGTAATTCCATCATGAAAGGGTGATCTGCTGATCAGATTCTCCTTTTGTAGGCTCTATGCCAAAAGCGTAGTGTACGGTGCTCTAGTGCACCAGTAGCCTGATCTGCAGAGCCTGCTCTACTAGTGGCACTGAACAGGTTCAAAAGTCACAGGTGTCCACTCGACAGACGCAGCAACAGCCAAGTCTCTGCATGCAGTACAGGGGCTGCCTTGTAGATATGCCCCCTCTGTACCACAACTACGATGATCCAAAGTAACCCATGATGGTGGCAGGATAAACTCTAAAATAAAGCTATGCCTAAATTAAGGCATAGTGCATGGTGCTACTTATGAACAAGGCCACCATTTCCAAATTGATATCACACATGCGTCAGCTCCACTGTGGAAAGTGATGTGTATTCTGGCAAGATGGGTTGAGACTGCCAAATCGTAGGACAGGAACCTGAATGGCCATGCCTCTTCTTTGAGCTCTTTGTGAGGGCAGGCAACATCCTATGCAAGAGGCAGACACAAACAGGCAGCTGTCCTGTGCTCAGGCATCAAAGGAGCACACCCATTCAAAAGGTGTAGCCCCCACCATAGTGCCTCTAAAGTCCTTTGTTCTTAGTGGTAAGTGTAAGGTGCGGGATTGGACGAGACAGGAGAGGTCTGTTCAATGGAAGTAGTTTTCCATCATTTTATTTCACTTTGCCTCTCCTTCCTGTCGCCTCACCTTTAGGTGTGATGTCAGAAGCGCAAACACACCTCTTTCAAGAACACTAATTGCACCACTAAGGCAGGCTAGCTTTAGTCTTATCACCTGTGGACATTTACCTTTAAAAGAAGGAGTCTCCCCACCACCTCTTCGATTCACTCTGGAACAACAGCTAAGAAAGATTCACTGAACCTCTTTAGGAGACTTGAACTTTCCAAAGCCCTCAGCCTGGGGTGAAGAAGAAGCTGTCCAAGGCAAAGGAGAGCTCTGCCCCCGACTCAGTCCCATGGCACATTGGGGTGACGTTTGCTGTGACCAGGACGTACCACTATGCACCAGAATCTCCTAAAGCTGGGAGAGCAGACACTGAACGAAATCATCCTTTCCTTGAGTATCCTGAGTGGGCCTCACAGCATCCAGAGTACTAGACCAGCTGTTCTGCGGCACCAAACCGGTCACACCGTGTTTACTGCCCATAGAACCAGAAGGAATTTGCCAGCACTGTCTTTTGTGCTCCTGCATCCATTACAACTGTACCAATCGCATCTTGAACCAGCTTGACGCTCCATCATGCACTTGCAGAGCCAGTCACTTTCTAGACTCAAACCAACTACTCAACACCGGGACCCGACTGGAATCACTGGAAAGTCAAACGCCGACTCTGCCCAGAGGTTAACAACCATGACACGACCACCAGACTACCTCTTAAACGGCTGCTTCACTGAAAACATACAAGGGGGCAAGCAGATCACTAATTTGACGACTGTCCCCCGCCGACTCAAACCTCTGGAGGGTCACTCATTGACCCTTGCCAGCGGTTACAACTCGGCTTGATCTGGCCAACCTCAATGTGATTCTGGCGGACGCCCTGCCATGCATCACTGAAAGCCCCCCTTTGAACTGCACAGAGTGACCATATTCACCTCTGCTCAATGCCTGCTTGCTGCATTGGCCCACACGATCTACCATACCCAAACTGAGCATGATCCGCTCAAATCAATATGCAAAGCTGGGTTCAACATCTTCAACCCACCAACGATCCGTAACAAGGTACTGTTGACCACAAACTGCTCCCTCAGTCCACTTGGACCATAGAAACCGGTTAGGTCACAACTGCACCTTCTTTCACCTGAAGACATATCCTTTTTGTGGTTGGTAATTTGCCTATCACGCCCGTATTCACGGTTAGAGTGTACATTCTGCAGTCTGTCCTTCCATATGGGTGGATTTTTGTATAGTCTTTCTAGGAGGGTGATCTATTTGTAGATGGTGTGTTTAATTAAAGTATATACATTTTTATAGAACATTAAATTGGACATTCCTTTTAAAGTGGACTGTATTACTGTGTTGTTTGGGTTACCCCTGGATCACATTCACACCCCTCTTAAGAGCATAGCCTTCCCTCTGCCCACGTTACCACAAAAGGCAAAGGAGGTATATTCCTTAACCTATTTGGTTTTACCTTTATGATTGCGTTGGCTCTTGGTTTGTAGAAATGTAAGGGCTGACTGGGCAGTTTGACCCCTACTCATCCTTGTGCTCCTGCAGAGCAGAATCCAACGCGTAACAGCAAGCCCAAACAAATAAGCCTCCCTGCAACAGGCCTCCACTTGAGCACATTGCATGCCCATCCCACAGCCACATACCACTTTGAATACTACAAGATTATCACTTGGAAACTGCCTTCCGGCAAAACCTCCCTTACTAGTACAGCGAAAAAATATATTGCACTTCTGCTTCTGCACCTGTTGGCTCAACGTACATCCAAAGGTCCCAAACATTACCCTGGACCTCACTGCTGCAACTCCCATCCATAACTCTTTCTATCTAAATCCGTGCCCAGTTCACTCCTCTCTTACCCTATTCCCCTTTTCCTTCTCCTCCACATGCCACAGTCTGCATATGCCTGCTAGAGGCAAAATATGCCAGTACCCAAAACATGCCAAAGTACTGTTAAACTACAAATGGGACAATTGTGTAAAGCTCTGCAACATAACGTGTATATTTATGGGAAAAAAGAAGTCCCCTCAGGCTTTGGGGAATGACATGTGAAGTGCCAGGCCAGGCTCATAGCTCTGCCAGTGCTGAAGTGTATTTTTGCTGGAACAGTGGGCATTAGGAATTATGTGTTTACAACCAAGGATTTCCCTGAATCCAACCACTACTTCTGATTTGCAGCATAAATCTGTCCAGGTCTGTTTTCCCAGAAACCTGAGGTGATGATAAAGTTTCACATGGACTAGCCACTATCTTGCTCACTGAATAATTAACATATTAGGAAGAAGCACATTTTTTAAGTGGAACAGCATCATTATTTTCCTCTGAGTTGGTGCAAGCAAACATAGCAAAAGAGGAAGGAACATTTAAGATAGTTTGCACATAGACAAACACTCTCCCATTCATACCTCACCTTTCACACCACCTGCGTAACCCACCTTCATGATTCCCTGCACTGTCTTTCTCTGTCGACTGATCTCTTGGTCTGCCTCCACCTCCTCTGACCTCGCACAAACAACCCACACTCTGTCTTTCCTTATGTCTCTGGTTCTTCTGGTTACATACTCTGATGCTAGGAACCATTTTGTGCCTGCCTATTCCACAGGAGCTGGGTCTCCTAGTTGATAGGCTTTAAGAACTCTTAGAACCCCGTCCTCTTTTACAGCATGGTTTTAGAAACAGTCTCTGTTGTGGTAGAAGTCAGGGTCTCATACTGCTTGTTCTCCCTGTGGCTTTCCTCAGGAGTTGGTGAATGTTGTTGCCAATTCAGTTTTGGGTGAGTTTCTGTGTCTCTCCTGTCCCACAGTAGTCTCTTCTAACTCACATTTCATTTCTGCTGGTCCCCCATTCAAGTGGTGTCCTTCTGTGGTTGTCAGGTCAGGTGTTGGGTGTCTCGGTTCTGTTTGCCAGGGAAGTTTCCAGTCCATTTCATGGCTATTCCCGATTCCATTCTCCTGGCTCTGGTTTTCTCAGTTGCTCCCCGGTGCACTGTAGGATTTGTGAGTTCTGAAAAGGAACAGAAAGGTCACTGGAAAAGAAAGTGGAGGAAAGAATTATGCGACAGATGGGGACACCAGGAACCACTTGCATGGCATATGAGGGGTCCTAGAGGCTTGGGCCCTCCATCATGCCCTAGCAGACCGGACATGTTCATGACCCTGACCAACAAGGTCAAAATAATGTTCCATTCCAGAGAGCCTGATTAACCTCTCCCACCACCCTATTCGCTTCCATACACAAAGACAACATCATGGTATGCACACACAGACACATAAATACAACTGTTAACATGCATGCAAGCATACACATGCTAAAGGTTGTCCTCTGTCATACCCAGCCTAAGAAAAGAACTACATCCAACCAGAGAATCCCTTGTTAAAAACATTGAAATCATTGTCTTTAACCACAAGCAAAGACTAATGTAACCCCTACTAATTTGGGTTCTGCAGCAAACACACCACAGAAAATGCTTTCATGCACGTCTTTAAGTTTCTTACCACTGTTCACCATGTGCACTTCTCCTCTATCATTCTACTTGATCTCTCTGTTTTCTATGACAGTCGAGTGTCCCTTCTGCATTCAGACTCCTGATCGACTCTTTCTCCTTCAAACACTCCCCTCCCTAGACTTTAAGTGCATTGCGCTCAAGTTGGTGGATTCTTATCTGTTTGACAACATCTATATCTCAGAGAACTCTAACATGTCCCAATTATCAACTCTCCCATACCCTACCTCCACGCCTTCTTACTTCCTCACCCAAGATTCACAACCTTGGGTCCTCTTTGACAGTGAATGTAATCTGAATAATGTATGCACTGCCATTTCATCCAATTTCATCCATTTCATTGCACTTCCCCCCCTCCCCTTCCCCTTGCACTTTTCCCCCTCCCCCACCCCTGCACTTGCGCGATCTGAATGACACCTGGCCTAGTAGGATCGTTGTCTGTCTCCCCTTGTCCCTCCCCTCCCTGCCTCGTCGCGCCTTGAAACACCTGTGTATAGGCGCGTTACAAATATCATATCATATCAGTATCAACATTCTAAATATCAGGAAGATCTGCCTGCACCAGACTCTGCCAAAACTCTGACTTCACTCAGGTCTCAGCAAACTGGACTATTGTTTCAGGCTGCTGCAGGGGCTCCCGCTCTTTCGATCATCTTGACAAAGCACTAAACTTTGCCTTATTCACACCCTGCCACTGCCCTAGATTCTTTTCCCCCCTCAGCATACCGCCGACCATCATGCCAGGTGGCACACAATGCAAAAATGCTCTGTCTACAAGTGTCAACTATTTGGGTCTCATTACGAGTTTGGTGATATTACCTCTGGTAATGCTGGTAAATGGAATTACCTTTACTGCATATGGTCAGCATACGAGAAGGGTCAGATTGTTTCAGGGTCATGTTACTCTTCAGTTATTCCCCACTTTGGAGTCCCATCAAACTCAATAGGGGAAATGCGATATTAGCAGATGCGGTAATGGTTTTGTGTGGAGGCAATTTCTTCAAAATAAAGCCAGGTGTTGTTGAAGCGTTTCAGTACTGAAACTCTAATTTGGCAGTAGGGTAATTGTGTCAATACTCCTATTATCAACGCTTCTTTATCACACAGCCAACCTTTTGACAAGCACCTGTGTCTTTAAATCAATCTATGGCTCAGCCCCCCGCACCACCCATGTCAAATTATCTGCATTTCTTTCTACGCTGCCACTCAGGGTCTCTGCTCTTCTACTCTCAACAATCTCTCTGTGTAACACCTTTGTGTGCTCTATCCTCTCGCCGTGGCTCTTCAACATTTACCTTGCCCCTCTTGCTCACTTGATCTCTACCTTCTCTCCTCATTTCCAGTGTTATGTGGACGTCACTCAGCTCTCCTGTAAGCTTCCCTCCTCTACCTCCTCTCCTTCCTCCCTCATTCCTGATTGTCTGACTACTATTCAGGCATGGTGTGCAGCTAATAATCTCTATCTCAACACCAGTAGGACTGAGACCCTTCTCATTGGAATTCCCCCATCTTACTTCCCCCATACTGTCTAGCCACCCATCCTTGGGCCCCCTCCCTGCACCCTCCTCTGAGGCAAAAGACCTGGGTGTCATCTTCAACTCCTCTCTCTCATTCTCACCTCATATCGCTGACCTTACCAAATAGGCTCACTTTCAGCTTTACCTCCCCAGAGGCATTCTCCCTTTCCACACCTTCCCCCAGAAACACAATGTCTCTGGTGCTCTGGTTCTCTCCAGGCTGGACTACTGTAACAGCCTGTCATTCGGCCTCTTTCCTCACTCCGCCCTCTACAACTAATCCACAATAGGACTGAGAGACTTATTCTTGGCCTCAAGCCCAGGGACCATATCTATCCTGCCCTAAAATCTCTCTATTGGCTCCCGGTGGCTGCAAGGATCATATTCAAGAACCTGTCCATCATCCACAAGGCTTTCTGGGGCTTGGGACCACGCTGCATACAACCTTTTCCCAAAATACCTCTCTGGTAGAGCCCTTCGGTCATCTAGCTCAAACTCTCTGCAGGTCAGACGTTTCTCCAAGCAGAGAATGGGGGGGAAGATCTTTCTTCAGCAGGAGCCTCCTTATGGAATGACCCCCCCGCCCTTCTCAGACTTGAGCTGGCTCTCTTTAAGTTCCGGAAGCGTGTCAAGACCTTCCACGTCACCTCCTCCTTCCATCTCCCCCTTTCTTGCTAATGCTACTGTGTTGCTGCGACTGGCTTCCTGGACCCTCTGATTCATAAAGGAGCCAGGCCCTCCTTCAACCAGTCTGCCTCAGCACCCTCTTACTAGCACTTGCCCCTGGGCACCCACCCTGACCAGACTACTGAGTCTAGTCTACCCCTCTCCTCGCACTAGCTGACCATCATCCCACCCCCTTCGCACTGCTTGACTATTGTGTCTGGCCCTCCCCCTCCTTGCACTTGAGCCCCAGCAAACTTGCCCTCCTTGCTCCACCTAGCACGTATCCAGCACCTGGGGACCTTCCCCTCTCCCTCAAACCCTCCTCTTACCTTCCCATTCGCCCTGACCCCCCTGCACTTCCTGCTTGCTGTACTTGCATGATCCGAATGTCACAAGACCTAGTAGGACCGTTTATTGTTGTTAGCCTCTTCTTCCCTCCCTCCGCATGGTCTTGTGGCACCTGGAAACACTTTCCGCTGTATAGGCACTGTACAAATGTCCAATAAATAAATTGGAAAAGAAAACATTGGCATCCTAAATTTCTGAAACACGTTCCAAAATTGCTATGTTCATCCACAAATTATTAGGAACCACTTTCGAAGTTAGAACAGAGTATATGCCCATTATAAGTTACAAGATATGTACACAGTAGGGTTTTGTAACCTTTTATTTACACAAAACAAATACTTCAACAAAAGGCAGCTCCTTTTTTTCTACAGGAAATTCGACTCCACATAAACAACACATTAAAAATAAGTACAAATGCAATGAATTAATGAAGTAATTACTTTCAGTTATACTATACAAAACAGAGACTATAGTGTCTGAAATTTCCATTTCAAGATGGCCGCCACTGTCCACAAATAGTTGTTCCTCCTCTATGTTGTAGAGCAGCATGGCAGGGAACAAACAGAGTGAGCTTGCTGTGAGCGATATGCAGCCGATCATATCAAGGCAAATGGCGCATCACAGGTCGACCAAGATTATACATTGCAAGTACTGCACCAGTTATACTACAACCCAGGTGGACCCAGGAGTGCACAGCTCGGATGCTCATTTCAGCTGAGAGAATTCCGGAGTTTTCCTGGGTCTTCCCCACCTTGCTCCTCCATAATGGGTGCCAGAGCACTTCCCTGTTGCATGAGATGGACCAACTGCACTGTTAGAATTACGTGGACGCGAGGGGTAATTGCTCATTGAGAATTGCAAAATGGCAAGCAGTGAAAATGCATTGCAAATACTGGCCTGGTGAACAGGTCGCCACAACACATGTACTTGGTGCTCTGATGAGCACATCCCCCGCCATCACACACAGAAATGGCGTTGACCACTTAGCTATTTCATCAGAAAGTGATCACAGTCTAATTATAGCTGTGGAAGAGATTGAAAGTCAGCTTTATTACTCCAGAGAACATTAATTCAAGGGAATTGTTAACCAAATTCCTTCTATGCCATTGTGGGCTTGGCTAGATCTAAATAGCATGTAGTAGTTCAATCCGCGAATGAAGAACAGGGAGATGAAGAGATTGACTCAGAATCACAAGATGTCGTTTGGTCAAGTGCAGAAGGCAGATTAGCACTCAAGGGAATCCGATTAACAAAGCGTTTTTCAATGGTATTGTGCCATTGAAAAGCAGCTTTGTAAATCAGGACCTTGGGACTCTATACGGAAAAGGTGGTATGAGCACCACAGTGGTTGCTA
The DNA here is from genome assembly GCF_040938575.1 of Ambystoma mexicanum. Lineage (NCBI taxonomy): Eukaryota > Metazoa > Chordata > Amphibia > Caudata > Ambystomatidae > Ambystoma > Ambystoma mexicanum. The sequence goes on along the minus strand of NC_090923.1, from coordinate 408,341,037 downwards.
AATATCGACACCATTAACCCAATGCCCATTAAAGAGAGGCAAAATATGGGCAAGTATAGTCAATTGTCGGTGGGTTACATCTGGAGATAAATTATTACCTCCAGTGGCAATGACATTTCCCTAACCATTCCTCACTACAGAATACATTACAACACACATTTAAAAAATAAATCACTTTCCAAAACAATAGCAGCACTGAGATAGTCATAAACATTGCAAAATCCTAACTAGGTGTCGCAATATGAAATATGTTTTATATGGGAAGTGTAAACTAGTGCATAATGTACAAGCCGTTTGTGCTGCGCATGCCCTATACCTGCAATTGACACATTTGGCTGCTTGTGGTTTGCTATCTTAATTTTTATTATTAGTGGTAATAACCCGTTTGAATTTAGCGTCATTGAGATTTCATATCATCGCCGGTATTGTGAAAACCACAAAGAATACACTGCGGTGGGCGATAATCTCAGTGGGGTGATTTCAAGGTCAAAAGCCACAGTTCCTCAACTGCAAATAATAAACTGCAGAGCAATGTGACATGGGCAAGTGCTGAATATATTACAGCTGTTCCTGTTGGTTTCTAAACACAACAATGAGAGTTTACAGTGAAGTTTCTTGGTGAAATCAACCCTCGTAGTCTCACTAGAGGGAAAAAGCTCAGTAGTATCTGTGAGGAAATGTTTGCATGGGTGTGCAAGTCTGAGCTTATTTGATTTTTCATTGGTAAAATGTTGTTTTTCCTCCCTTTTAGAATGTGGCCTTTGTCAATCAAGCCTCACTTTTTAAATCTCCATGCTGAAAAAATGTAGTACACACATGTTCTCTTGCCTGCAGCCACAGAGTAACATTTGAATTCCTGACAACAGCCAGCTGGAATCCAAATCACAAAAGACATCACATTTCTGAGGATAGACGAAAGAACAACCAGCTTTCACTTTAGGATAGGATACAACTGTATTCCCCACCCACAGAAGCCTAAACAAAGCTGCTCCAAAACATTTAACTGACACATTTGCCAGACATACCTCAACACGCCCTATGCAGACATCAAACTCCTTCAGTCTAAAAGTTCCAAGATTGAAGCTGAAAAAAGCAGGGGGCAGCAGCTTTCCGGTTATGGCCGCCCAGCTTTAGAACTCTCTACCTACCACCCTGCGAGCCGACCAGTCCTTCAGTAGTTTTAGGAAAAACACAAAAAACAGGCTCATTTCCAATGATGAATAACTATCTCTAGACAATCCTGATCTGGTCATCTTGTATAGTTTGCTTGTATCCTTAGAAGTCGCCTATTCTATTAATTGTATGATGATGACTGTATATACCATGTGTAAATTATGGAACATTCGTCTGTAATCCTTCTACATTGTATTTTAAATGTAACCTATATATTGAAAATTACCTGCATAATGCGCCCAGATACCTCCGGGTTCGGAGCGCTATAGAAATAAATAAACCAACAAACAAATGAATTCAAACAGCCATGAACTATCTTTAAGAGCGGGAACCCATCAGCCGGCCCAAAATCCCCTGCCACTAGGTTGTGAAGGATGTCCAAGGAAGAAGCAGGAACTAACCCCCTCCACCCACTTCAGAGAAACATGTGAGTGACTTGCTGGTCGAAAGCTTGCCTGCTACTGAAACACTGGTACCCGGGACTTTACCCACTGGAAGTGGTACACATGAAAGTGTTCGATCCCAACCATCCTGGGTGTGAAGGGCAGATGAAGGACTTACTATTTCAGTAAGACTCTGGACAGAGTGCCACAGAAATCCAGGAGCGAAAGAAGCAACATGGTCTCTGTGTCCTGCTTCGAACCACTTACGAGACAACTCGACCACTCGAGTCGTTTTCAAGCTGCTACAATGCCCAATAGAACTGCATTTGAAATTCAAAACTTTCCGACTTGCTTCCATCCACTTCAAGCCATTGACTTGACCTCCCCTGCCTGTTCTCCAGTGCCTATAATCTGATCTCCGCTGTTGAACTGACAGGGACATTTGATCCAGTTGAATCAGGTCACCACTACATTTGAATCAACGCTCTGAGACACTTTCAAGCAGTCGAACCATGCGGATCTACACATTGCCTGTTTCCAAGCTTCGTTCCAGTCTAGAACCGTTTGCCGCTTGACTATTGAGTGTGGCCCACCCCCTCCTTGCACTTGACCCTTATCCCGCCCCCAGGGCACTTGGATAGTGTTTACCTCCTGTCAAACCGACTCAACCATCTCAACCATTCAGACAGCACCCAGAAGCCTGACTTGATGCTTTTGTGCCGTCAGAAGCAGATATAAAGGTATACCCTAGTGGGTCTGTCCCCACTGCATCGTATTAAGGGCCCTAGAGACAGTGAACAATCGACTCCATGACTTTAAAAAAAAAACATACTTTTGAACTTAAACTTAATTGCCTGCATACCCCTATCTTCATACCTAGAACAAAAAGTCTTCACATTTTCTATATTTCATGATAGGGGTAGGTTGCTAATTCAATAGTAAGTTGCATTCTCACTTTACAAATTTGACTCTGAGTAATATGGGTAATAGGATTGCGAAAAGAATTGTGACGGGTCAGAAACGTATTGATCGTTTCAATTCCTTGATAAACATCATCGATATAGGCAAGAAGAGATTGCTTCTGAATGTGGTTGATTTGGCCCACTACTGGATAGGTTTGTGGGTTGTAATAAACTGATGGAGAATGGGAAGGGTAGTTGTACCCATCCATTTGATAAGACAGTGCAAGGTAGGAAAAAGGATCTACAAATAAATATTCGTAGGGTGATGAGATAAGTACATAAATAACGAGGTTGGTAGAGAACAAGTGTGTAAGCTGAAGCAATCTTTTCAAAACTGGTATTGGTGTTATTGGTTTTTGGAATAGCAGAAGGAGGGGGAAAGAATGTTGAAGATCGTTTTGAATAATTTTTTGGTGGGTGATCAATAATTTGGTGAAACCACAGGAGGATAGACAAGATAATCCGATTGCAGAAGGAGTGCGAGAAAACAATGTAATTCCCTGTATAGGCATCCAGATCTCTCCCTCAATCAATATTAGCATTGTTCTAATAGAGCATGCTATAAGAAAAACATTGAACTCGCGCGCTACCTGGCCAAATGTGGTGTTGAATATGTTATTAAAATCAGACCCAGTGGTGTGGGCTGTTATTTAGTATTTTCTCTTTGGAATTTCTCTTTGTGTCTATCCTAGGGACTAGATCTATGCCTCCTTCCTGGAAGTGATTAGTGGTAATTCTGATATTTAAGAACGGGAACAGAAGTGACCCTAAAAATTACCGACCGACATCACTACCGGATTGAGAGAGTAAAATCTTTGCTGGAATATTATTACGGGAGTTAGAGAGTAGGGCAAATGTGGTAGGGGGCGCCTGCCTAAATATCAGACACTGTTTGGGAAAGGTCTATCAAAAAACGTAAATGGTTTTATACTATCGTGTATCCAGGAGCAAGCCTGGGAGGATAACTAAGGCCCCGTTTTTGTGATGACAATTGACTTCTCCCAGGCCTTTGATTCTGTCAATGGCTCACATATCTGGGCCAAATTACTTTTATGGGATATTCCCAAACCACTGGTCTCAATTTTGATTTATTTGCACGGAGACACTATGCTATTGGTCAGTTGAACAGGCAGGGAGCCCTATCTAAAGATGTTATGATGCACAGAGGGTTGACACAAGGTTGCGTGTTGGCTCCTTGCTTGTTTAATGTATATGTATCTGACGTTGGTGGTGAGCATTTGAGAAGGCCAAGCTTTGATTCAGCAAGGATTAATAACCTCCCCGTCTGGTACTTAACGTGCACTGATGACGTGATTTTGCTAGATAGGACTCAAGTAGGGCTGCAAAGGTTGGCGAACTCTATTGAACACTATGCAAATATTAATGGTAGAAAAAGAATGTTCTGTGATTTTACATGAATGTTAAAAAACTGATTGTGTGTTTGGAGGATAAGCAACCTTTGGTAATACAAAACAAGCATAACCTATCTTGATTTTGTTATGAAAGCCAACTCGAATAAAGGTATTATAGTAGTTAGTATTAGGGAGAAGGCAATGCATAAGGCCATCCAGATGAAGAGACTATAGAGAATACTGTTGCTTCGCCATAGGCCCGGTATTGGAGTTATATAAGTTAAAAGTCATACCAACTTTAACTTATGGGGTGGAAGCAGCTGCCCTGCACCAACAACTTGAATTGGATAAAGTGGAAGCCATTATTTGGCAAAAAAAGCTAGCCTACCTGATTGCCTGACCATAGCTGCGCTGCGCTTAGCGCTGCAATTGTCCTCATTGCCCTACACTTTGTAATGGAAAATGATACATTTGTATAGAGTATTGTTAAACTCTATATCAGGCCCATTGTTTAACCATGTGGGGGAGGCAATGAGTGTTAGAAACTACCCCCCTTTCAAAGAATGTTGAAGGATCTTCTGGTTTTATGTTATTTGAATGTCTATTAGGTCGATGATTTGATCTCTAATCGACTCTTGTTAAAGAAAAAATGGCAGGATCTCGAATAGAGGGTGACAATAGAAAAGGTGACATCTGAAAAAGAATATAGAAGTCTTTCTCTTCTGAACAAACCTCTGGGGCACTTGCCAATGTAACCAATTTCTCAGGTTTAGACCGAACCCTTTGAAGACTGTGTAAATGCGAGAACTGTGTGGGAGAAGGATATCAAGTAGTCACGGGGCCTCAGGCCAGTGTATGCTGTGCAACGCCGCAAATGCTATTCAATGTAGACAACACGCTGTGACTGAATGTAGGACATTACAAGATTTACGAGTTCAACTGTTGAGTAGATTTGTCCATAAAGAGGAATTTTTAAACTACGCTAGATACGGTATGCAGATTTGCTAGTGTGGAAAACACTCTTCTAACGATAGCCACGATAAAGTTACCCAATGGTGCAGGTTTGATAAAATGAACATGGTAACTTGCAACTACTACTTATTGATTGTTATTTGCACTGCAGCTATTGAGAGATGGAGAGTCAAACATGTTATCCTATCCAAGGATTGGAATTTTGTACTCTGTATTTAGGATTTTATTTCTCTATTAGATTCATGTTCTATGTATATGCTATCGTATGTTTTTACTCTCTAATTCTGATATGTGATAACAATGATTTTGGTGATTTTTTTGTGTACGGTTGACTTGTATCAAACCGAATCGCAATAAAGGAAGAGAAACTAGTGTGTTTACATTTTTCATATAATGAAAGCCTCCTTGATTGGACATTTCCTGTGTTTTGGAAGCCAGGGTACTATTGCTGTGCTGGCTGTGCCCTTGCTGGAACACCTTCAGGCCACGCTACGCTATCTTAAAGAGATGAATGAGGCGTTCCGTTCATGTTGTCTGTTTCACCTTTTCGTTTGAGATCACTGCTGGTTTAGTAGCAGTGCGCGGATTAGTAGGAGTTAGGAACCATGTTCTCAAAGTATCACCGAAATACGCATTTTGATTATGTGTAACTTGGAGCAAAACGGGTGATGTATTCAGAATTTCTGACGTGTGCTGCGATTGATATACAACCCCCAAAGCTGTGCACGCTCGGGGCCATTATGCAGCTGTTTTGGAAGTATCCTGTTAGGCGTCTTTTGTTCACTGCATATATAGTGTACTTTTTACTCTACAAACTACCACCGCCTGTGAAATACCTTGTTAATATATCACTTCGCAGTTGCTTTGAACATCTGCTCATTTTTTTCTTGTTGTTGCTGAAGTTACCAAAATAGAGCATATATCTTATGCCCTTCCGCTGCCATTTTTTAAACCTGTTTAAAGGAAGCATTCTGAATAGCTCGCCATCTGGCGCCGGAGAAGCACGTGCAGCATACTAAAAAGCAAGTACTATCCGAAAAAGTATCATTAAAAATCATAAAAAATAGCACTAATGCGCCATCTCAGTAGGTCACATGCATTTCTTTTGCAATGCTGACGTGTTTTTCAGAATTCTAATATATGTTCGTGTTCGCGAAGGCACATTTGACCCGCAGGCGGCGCTGTTGCCACGCATTCACGTCAGGCCCAGAGCAGCGTCTTAAAATGAAGCCGGTCTTAATTAAAACTACAGCTGTAACCGGCACGGCCGGCCTAAATTGTGTAGTTAAAAGTACCTATTCTGGGAAGACAAATAAATAGTCGAAATATCTCATGGTTAATCAAGGCTGGCTAACACTTTACAGTAATCTCACCTTCGTGCTGTAGACTCGCGGAATTATAACATAGACAGATTCGCCCTTATCTACAAAGAGAGGGTGGCGTTTTAGAACCCTATTACATGAAGCGAGGATGAAATCAGCTTGCATTGTACTGCAGCTTTTCAAGAGCAGTAAAGGATAATTAAGTGTGGGATTATTAATTGAAAAATACCGTAAAGCTTTCAGCTGTGGAAATGTTCAGAAACTGGACAAATGCTACTCTTAACTTATTTACCACCTGCTAATTCCGGTCGCTATTAGCTGCAATGGTCTTCCATTTCTTTCATTTTCTTTGCTTAATAGAGGTCCCAGCAGTTCAGGCCCCAGCGCTGTGCGTTTCCTAAGTGCCATGCTGCAGAAATGAAAACACGGGGGATGCTGTGTGCCCGGGGCACACCATGTTGCCATCCTTTGTGTATGAAAGGGTAGTGCCTATGGATTGCGCGCGACACACAGTGTGTGTCTTGAACTCTTGAATTTGCACAAAGGACAGGTGCACCCTGCCAAAGTGCCCCCGCCTCTCCCGCTACACACACACACACACACACACACACGCGCGCGCGCGCGCGCGCACGCACACACACTGTCATTCAAAGTCGCCAGTACGTGAAGCTCGCGCAAATCTTGCGGTGCTCAAATGGCAAACATGTAAGCTGTCTACACCCCGGCGCAGGGTTCATATTCAAAAGCAAAGACGGTGGTGTGGGTGGGCGTATTCCTTTTCTCGCTGGGGTTCCTGTCACCTGCTAGGAATGCATCCCCCACACTACTTCTTTACCCAGAAAAGAGCAAGTCAGTCTGAGGGACCCTCTTTCAGGGACTGACACACTGGACGCTCTCTGTCACAGAGAGGAGGCCTGGCCTGCCCCGTCCTGCGCCAGGGCAGACCAGTGTGGCTGCCTTGCTCCCCTCCCCCATCGGCTTATCCGGGTAGTGGATGGTTGGGGATTGGAGAATTCTCTTTTTTGGCACAGTTCTGAGCAGTGAACGGATCGCATTTGTCTTTTTGGCCACTCTATATGTGTGGGTGTCTGTGAATGGCTAATGTTTCTGCTTACAAATGTACTACCTTTCAATATTACCCATGCTCTAGCGCCGAGTGACCATTGTAAAATGAAGGAGTGACTGACCGATTGATTGTTGAAATGTGGGGTAAAGCACCACTTGCTGCTCTTCATCACTTCTATAAGATCTGAAGACGGCTGGGCACAATAGGGAGACATGGAGAGAGGACCAGACTACCGTATTTAGGTTCTGAAGTGGGTAAGGTTTCATAAGGACCCTTCCAGACAGGGCTGACGCTAGCATAAGGCCACTACAGGTTGCTACTTTGTGTTACACCACCTGAGGATCACTACCGTGGTCATTTTTGCCCAAAACTATGAAAGGGGGAGGAAAAGGGCACTGTGCCGAGGGTGGTATGTTTCTGGAACATTCCGACTGCATGGTGGAGCATGGCAGAGTACTTTGATATCAGAGCCTTCCAACGGGGCCTACCAATTGCCCAGAGAGTGCTGTTGGTGATAATAATACATAGTTACAAGCAGGGCTTTAAGTGGGACGGGGCCACCTGGCGTTGAGCCCGGCAGGCTCAGAAATCTTGTTTTGAGGCAGGGTCCTGCTGGGGCTCACTATTCAACCCTGGCAGCCCTGGCTACTACATGACAAGGCTTTTATTCTAAAGCCTGAAGCTCATGCTCCTGTGCGAGATCTTCAAGCTTCAGAAAAAAATGGCTTTCATTCATACTGGTGGCGCCGCACCTGCGAGGCATCCCTTCAAGCAAGAGATGCCTGTCTGCCGGTGCCACCATTATGGAGAGAAATGTGAGGCCGTTCAAAGCAGAGGCCTTTTTTTCTAAATCCTGAAACTCCCGCGAATGAGCAGGAGCTTCAGGATTTTGGAAATAGGCTTCTGGTTCCAGTGGCCCCACTTTTTCAGCCTCAATGGTGATGCTGCTCCTCCCCAGCTGACGAGGGGCAGCACCAGCATTGAGACTGAAAAGATGAGGCACTGTCCTCTGCCAGGCAAGCCTTTAGAAAATAAATGCAGAGATCAGCACCCTCTCCCTTGCTGATCTCTACAAAAGGCTGTCTGGAGGGGGTGCCTGTAGACCATTGAGCCGGGGCCCATCAAGGGGCATGGTCTAATGAGCCAGCAGGCGACCCCGACTATTAGGCCACGCCTCTTGATCAGCCCCGGCTCATTTTACCTTGCCACTTAAGGCCATAGTGGAATGCACATGTGTGTCATGCAGGTTACACGCAGGTATCCGCAGCAATCAGTTCCGTCACTGAAGATCATCACTAGTTGGCTGGGTGCAAACGTACCTGCGAAGGAACCTATCCTCCATCAAAGGCATCAACAGCTCAGAATTTGAACTTTATCAGATGTGCTTCCTGGGGCACGTCTAACCAAAGACTTGGCTACCAGCATGGGTTCACATTCTCTGTATAAGTCTTAAGATTGCAATTCAGTTCAATTCACTTTTTGGTTGTATATGGTTTTAAATAAACCTTGCAAAACATGGGGTTCTGGGACACTCTCTACCGGCCACAGTCGCGGGGGAGTCTCAACCAGATTTGTTTAGCTCACTATTCCTTTCACAGAAGAGAAATATCCACAATATATCACTCTTTGTCCTGCCCAATGGCAGCCCAGCACTGAAATGCTAGGCAATTCTCTTCTGAAGAGAAGAAGACTACAAACAGTAACCCCAGACACGTGTTCCGGCCTGGCTGGAGCTCATCAGTGAGGTGGAGCTGTGCCTCTCTAAGAACAGTGAGCAAGGGGTCCACGTCTGGATTACCCTAGTAATTTAGGGTGAGACCCAAAGTTACTTTTTAATATGCAAAACAGGGGGCTCTGGGAGTCTCTCTACCGGCTTCAGTAGAGAGGGAGTCAAAACAGTACAAATAGAAATAAAAAAACAATTAAATTAATCTCATAAAAGTACATCACATATCATTTAAAATGTAAAAAGAGATAAACAAATATTTGACTAACTCTTCAGAGGCACAATCAAAGTACATAGCATGCTTTTGTATCTAATCATACAGCGTTCATACATTTTCAAGAATCTTAAAACTGCCAATTTTAATCTAACAGATTTCCCATTCAGAATATTCAGCATGAAATGGTCAGAAACTGCCCACTCTAGGCTGGGTAGATATTTACCAAAATAGAAAATACACTTTTGGAAAAGTGTAGGGCCATCACAAACAAGTATCCTTTTCCTGGACATTTTTACAAAACCTACAAAAGGCAGATTCCCGAGGCAATCGACTTCTGGTACATAATATCTAATTTGTAAAAACGACATTCAGACGAAAACGCATAAAATCATTTCTTAGACTTCTAGCCGGAAACAGCCTCAAATATAATTCAGGGGTACCAACACGTTTGTGGTGTAAACTTAAATGGGTGTATAGTGTGTACTCCGCTAAGGCTTCTCTTGTAGCAATCCAATCATTATACTTAACTTTATCCCGATTGGAAGTTAAGATTTCCAAGGGTAAATCCAACTTAAGCAACAACTCTGAACAATGGGTGATAAATGAACTGATAGAGCGTGCTTTATGCCCACCCAACTTCCCAAGTTCAGCACATAAAGACTGTTTAGGAGAGGAGTGGAATGTGCCATGTAGTACTAGTTGTTTCTACCATACTTTGCGTTGCAGAGTTTGTAAACCCAGTTCAAATCTTATTGCTGAAATTGAAATACAATGAGGCAGGAAATACAAGACTTTTTGCCAAATCAATGATTCATAGGAACTCAGCTCACCCAAACCCAAGATAGACTTCGGAATAACCTTTCCTAAGTAGAATTTCAGAACCGGCAATAAGGAAAATGTAACATATGTTCTATCTACTTAACAAATTTGGTGGCTTAAATAGTTGCTTTTTGTTTTAAGAAGTTCCTGTAAAAAGCTTTGGGAGGATGAGAAACCATATGATAGCCCAAATATATCATGCTATCTCTGAGCAGTAGTTTAGAATGATTTTTGAATTTAGAGTGGGTGTTCTTCTCTTTCCGCTTACAGAATTTTAAAACCACGGTTTTCTGTGGGTTTATCCTCAATTTATTTTCAATAATAAAATGAGTAAAAGCATCAATTAACCTCTGTGAACCAACCGTAAAATAACTAAACCAATTGGAGTGCAATCAATTAAAACAAAGTCATCAGCGTAAGCTGTCCACGAAAAAATACAGAGCTCCCCAAATTTGGCAGGAAAATCAGTCACATATAGATTAAAAAGGCAGGGGGGCAGAATGTATTCCTATCTAAGCCCATTACAAGTTGGGATTCATTTGGACATTGCCCCTTCGTTATTTAGTCACACTTGGACCAAGTTTCCTACATGTAAGTGGGTAAGGATGCTCAGCAGATCTTTCGGGAGGCCTAGTTTGTCCAGTTTAGCCCACAGAATAGTCCGCTCAACCAAATCGAAGGCCATAGATAAGTCCATTGAAGAAGCATATATGGGTAAGGAATCTTCCCTGCAGGCCAAGGATTGGATACAAAAAACACAATCCGTACCTATCTCTTTTCCAAAACCAATTTGAAACATATGAAACACATTTAGTGAGGCTCAACCATTCCTCCATGTTCTCCAGGATGAAGGAAGCAAACATTTTGGAATCAGCGTCCAGGAGTGTAATGGCGGAATCATTTAAAGGAGATGACTTGTCCCCCTTTTTTAAATAGGAATGATATGTGCTGTTTTCCATGACGGAGGAGAGGACATGGTGGCAATAGTGTCACTGAAAAAGATATATAAAATGCGGGCCAAGAACCTGACATCGCTCTTAAACATTTTGTTAGCTAGATGGCTAGGTCCTCCCACCCGAGAAGGACTTACCTTAATAATGAGTCTTTCAATGTCATCTATAGTAAATTCCAAGATCCAGCCACCCACAAGGGCTACATAGCCTGCAGAATTGAGCCCCATTTTCCATAAAGCTCTGTTAAATGGGAGGTCTATATATCTTTAGAAACAGGATTACTTTGAGCTACCATTTGAATTAGCTCTAGTCCATTTATGAAAGAGCAGACATTTCTAGAATTACCCTGGTTCAGTGCAGCCAACATTTCCTCTCCATCCTGTTGGTAAAGCCTATGTCGATGCATTTTCTATTATTTTTTCAGGTTTTGCTTCACAGTTCTAGTCCTAGAGATTATCTCATCCTTCTCTAAAGAAGTAATTTTTAGCTGCTGTATAGTTTGACGAGTAGATCTTTTGAGAATATAAACTTGAACATCAAATTTGTGGTTATGGTGTCTCTTAGGCAATTTACTCAGAAATGTCAGTAGCTTAGATTCATATGGACAGTTCCCAAAATCTTGGACCATCATAATGTTAAATCTCTTAATATTACCCTTGTGCCAGCGCAGTCTGTTACAATTCATGCTTGCCGATAAAGCAATCAGATTTTTTGGCAGAGGGTATTCTGGACCATTCTATGCAAATCTCAAGACTGACATTCTATGATCACTGGAATGATTGGGAACAATATCAAATTCAGTGCATAAATGCAGTAGAACTATAGTTACAAAGACGTAATCAATGGCGGATGAACAATTCCTCCCATGCCAGGTTGGGTTAGACTTTACTTTACCCTCCAACAACTTGTTGAACATGCTGAGCCCCCAACCCGAGAGAGCAGGAACCTTGTCAAAAAGAGTCAAAACACACATTCTATTCAGAGAGCCTGGGCCACCTTTGTCAAACATATAGTTTAACGAAAGACTCAACTCATTAGGCTGGACAATGTTTTTTCCACTTTTCCTCTGGAGCCCTAAAGGGAAGATATGAACCAGTATTTTACTCTCATAAAGACTTACCTCTAATAGATGTTTACCAAAGGGCCTGAGCTGTCTCTCTAGGTGTCCTCTCACACATGTTATTGCTCTGGGCGTTCAGCCTTACGTCAGCCTGTGATATATCATGGGGTAATGTGCAGAAAGGATCCCGACAATCATTTGGAAGCCCCAGCCTGGCATCCCTCTCGGTCGGACATCTTTTCAGCACTGGGGCATGGGAGGGCTTGCCACTACTCTGTGTATACCTCCCACCCTGCAGTGGAGGTTTAAGCTGTCTTTCTTATTGAATACATCCACGATAATCTCACTAATGGTTCCCTCAGATGGGACTTGGTTAGGGGCCTCCTGCGTAAGTTGTGCCTTAATAGTGTCCCGTGCAATTAATTGCTATACATCTCGATGCTCTCACTACAGGATACTTTCTGGCCACCCATTATACCTTGATTGGCTTTTAAGTGAGGAACCCCACATTCCTGAGCAGACTCCCCCTCCCCTGAATGTTAGGGTCCGTCTGACTTTCTTGTCAGGCAGACTTAGGTTTTTCTTTATTTCAAGGCCAAAGAGTATTTGGACAATTGAATATATGAAGCAAAGGCGAATCTTTCTGGGGTTTGTTTGAGTTGACAGTTTGCCGTCCCTTTGTGTTTCATAGCATGAAACAGCCCAATAGTAGATGATTCACCCTGTCTGTTCACTCCTTCCTTTGCTGTTCACACCATGGGAGCAATAAAACAGAGCTTCTACCTACCCATTGGGTCCTCCAATGACAATTGAACGTTTTCCTCCAGTACCAAATGTAAATCCTCATCCCCCCCAGAGGACCAATTCCTGGAGGATTTGTTCAGATTTTCATCTTTTTTGGCACTGGTATTTTGCCGCTTCTGATGCTCTTGCTTTTTCCCAGAACTAGTTACACATTCTATGAGTGTAGATTTGTTTCCACAATTCACAGGGTCCTCTGAATCACTCGTGAGAACCCCTACTACCCCTGCCCTTGACCTCTCGAGTGGTGATGTACTTCCCATGCCATTCATGCAACGGTTCCATGTCATTTCATCGAGGGATGTTTTTTCACAGGGTTTTTTACCGCAGATTTTATTTTGAAAAAACTCATTGAATTTTTAATTTTGTTATTTTTGGGGGGTTGTCCCCCAAATCCCCATCCCGTTTAATTTTTTTTATATCCCCGTACACCCACACCCAATTTATATAATTTCTTTTAACCCCCCCCAAAAAATTCGATGATTTTTTTCAAAAATAAAAATCATGGTAAAAAACCCTGCGAAAAAACATCCGGCGATGAAATGACGTCGTAGCTCATGCAACAGCCCCTCATAAATCCCTCAGACCGACTGGTCACAACAGATTTTCCAATGCGGGCAGTTGGCTTGAGATAGTGTTTAGGAGGCCATTTTAATTTTTCAGCTCACAGCAGGTGGCTTCACACACATTCTAAATAGACAGAAAAATTGTAGGAGACTCTGACCATGAAAGAGACTTAGCGCATGTTTGCGCCTGAGCCAGAGTTATGCTACCCTCATCATCCTGTGCACCGTATTGAAGATCCGACAATGCCAAGAGGGAAACTTCTCCGTCCCAAAAAATAGGGGGAGTATTAAAAAAAGAACAATTCAAGCCCTCCAGATTCACATTGGTTGGATCTGCATATGCAGAGTCCAACATTTGTTTTTATATGGTTTGGGGGAGATTATCCCGGTCACCATTTACACGGGGAAGGGGGTCCATTGCTTTTGTCATTTGCAATCAGATCAAAATGATCTTTTATTTTCCCACCTTTTTTCCCCTTATCCTTGTACTTATCCTTACGGGCTTGTGTGTCACTCAGATCATCCCCAAGGGAGGGAGACAAGGGCAGCACCAAAGCCCGGCTCCTGCTATCCCTCTGCTATGATCTCAGTTCTTGGAGGTGCCACCCTATCCTTTTTCCTCATTATCACCTAATCTGCGGTAACACACAACTCCAAAACAACTGCAATGCAATGTCAGGTGAGAGATATTAACTTATTCTTGCGCAAAACTTCGTAAAAGCAAAATTCTAATGAATCAATATCAGAACAGTAAGGAGTTTGTACAAAATTCACGCTAATAAATAGATATAACAAATAAATATTGCACATAGGAACACTGATACGAGATTTTAAATACAAAACTTCCCACCAGGAATACAGTAGATCAATATGAGACAGCACAAAGCGACTGCACCCTATCACAGTTTCCAGGGCAGGGAAAAAAGAATGAGAATGTTATTTTTTATGTGATCCCCAATAACGGGGAATGAATGGTAACTATCGAGCCCCTGTGATGTGCGAGGCATACCCGTGCCTTATAGGGAATGATAGCAGCCCAAGTCCTTATAGGTGAAGCATCCGATGGAGTGGAGAGAGAGCGAAATTGCATTCAGTCAATAAGACGCTCCCTCAATACAACGTATAACAGTAACGACATGGGGCAGCTAGTGGATTGAATGAAACTGGTGCAAACGACCAATCAGCCGGGCCGCACCTTCAAAACAGCGTCTGACGGAGCAGAAGGCAGGCAACCAATGGATTGAATAAAGGTTGTGTGGACAGCCAAACGGTTGAATGGAGTGTCGTAGGTGCAGCCAATCCGCTAGCCCCACCTGCAGAAACAGTCAGTTCACAGTTTCTTGAGGATGATACAATAAGGTGGGTCATGGCGCAAAGGGCGAGGGAATACAGTAGCCTTGGCGCGCAGTCACCGCGACCCCCTGCAGAGTAAGAAAGGATCAAAGGGTTTGGGAGGAAAAGCTCCACCCCGCAGTCACCACTGAACCGGACAACCCAGTTGAGGAATGGCTGCACCTTCAAGATAAAAACAAACCCAAACAGTCACTTCCTGCAGGAGTTTCATGAGCTCCTTGCCCTAAGGTGGTCTAAATCACCACCAGCGGAGTGTATCCTGAGGCCGACATGCATCGGGTCACTGGGGGGACCACAGGAAACACTCCTGCGATGCTCCGCATCCGGAGTAGGGTATTTATAATGTTGCCCCTCCTCTCAGCAATAAGCTCTTAGCAAAAGGTTGTGGCAACAGGGAAACACTCGCGAAACACTCTGATTTTTCTACGTGTAACCTTCAGATTACACTTAGAAAAACATGTTGTAACTTGCAAAGGCATTACTTTTTTTTCCAACCAACTAATGCAAACATTTTCATGATCGAAACTCAAGGTTTGAAAAAAGTCAGATGTTGACAGAGCAGCCCGCTAGACATCTAGGACCTCCAGGAGAACTGTTCCTGATGCTTATTTATGTTCATTGAGAGAACAAGTCCCGTAAATGTGTAAATCGTCAACCATGTGATGCATGGAGATTAGAACACTGTCCCTGTGCAGCAAAGAAGTGCACAGAGTTTGCACTGAGCAAATTCGCGCATATTCTCATTGTCGTGTTCTTAATGTGTGCTTGAGCAGTGATTCCTTTTATCATCTCTCGAGCTGAGCAATGTGCACGTGTTCACTAAATGCTTCACTGCACATTGAAGCGCAAAGCCCGGCGTGTTGATAAATATGTCATGACAGCTGATATGTTGGTACAAAATGTATGGGTAGATTTTTTTGTGGGGCTCAGGGGTAGTTCAATGGGATGAGCGCTTAGCCGTCAAAATGCATCAGTTCACTTTTCTATGGCAATGCGTTTTGGTGCTTTTATAATGCTTGGGATGACCACAGACACCACTGCTACCCTCGCATGTTAAGCTCAGCCTTCAATGCCTAAAAACCTGCAAAGAAAACAGTGCTACATGGCCAGACTAACAGAAAATGCAGCTACCTCACTTGCAGTCGGTTTCCTGCGAACCTGGAAGGTCGACATACAAAAGGTTCCGAAAAAGAAGGGTGTTTTGGGGTTCGCCCCATATAGAGACTGGCAACAGAGGGCTCTGGAGGGAGTAGGCCACAGAGTGGAGGGCAGGAACAGGAGGGTCGGCCTGGAAAGGGAGAGGAAACCATGAGCAAAGGACCCACCTTGCCCTAGCGGCCTCCACGCCTTAAAAACGCAAAGGTGGTGTCTTGTTTAGACCCCGATGCAGGACGAGCATTGTATTGAGCTGCACCAGATATGAGGCAACCCTTGAAATTTAAGAACAATGTCACATAAATTCACACTGCACATCTAACTGAAAGTAGTTGCTAACACAGCAACATCACAGCGCGCAAACCTCCAGGTTAGCTAAGGACCTCACAGGGATTGCTGGGGCTACAAACCTGTGCAAAGATACTGCAATGCAAAAGGAGAACACACAAGTAATAAATGCATAGTAAAATTCCAACTTGCAGACAATTCCACTTTACCAGTTTTCAAAATACGTAAAATTATCTGTAAATGTAGCACTACACGCCTTTCAGCACCAGGGCAGCCGAACACTGAAGAGGTGGTCAATACAGATAACAAATTTACAGAATGTGGAAAGAAGGTCAAGGCACTAACATGCAACATAATACATATATGCAAGGTGTGAGAGGCAGTATGCAAATTCCAGGTAAGATGTTAGTGCCCGCAGACCTGATGAGTCACATTTCCATGAACTGTGGATAGGGATAGGGGTGGAGGCAGCAGTGTTGTGGGCCAATGTGTGATGAAGTACTACTGCAGCATGTTAGGAACACTGAAGATGTATGAGTCTCCATAGCCCAGGGAGTTAGAGTCTTCTAAAGGTGTAGGTCACCACTTTAAGATAAGAGCAAGGTCAGATAAAAATGTCCACATTAATAGGGAACGGAGAGAGCAAAAAGAGTACAACCTTCGAACACAGCACACCGATCACAAGGAATCACATGGCAAAGGAATCTACACCTGCCCCCTCTCTCTTCCCCTGGTCTCAGACACATATCCTATGGTTTCTCCACTGCTATCTCAATGTTTTATGTTTGTATTGTCTGTTAGCGCCCCGAGGCCTGCAGCGCTTAATACAAATTCTATAGAATAGAACAGAATAGAAAAACCTTCTCCACCTCCTGGAATGCTGTTGATGACGACAGCCCGGAATTCGACCAATCTTTCCTCTCACACCAACTTGAATTGCAGTTGCTGGGGACAGCACACGAGGTGATAAATATGTCTTCTCACAGCGTGACCAGGAGATCGCAGTCAGGTCCACTGTGCCTTGCAGGGACCTTTACTGATTGCTCTTTCCTTGTCACAACCACGTATACCTAGATATGAAGTTTAATACGCTGTGCTTTCATAGGACCAAGATGGCGATACTGATGCTGGGTGCCAGAAACAAGCCTATGCTTCAAGTGGCCACAAGTGCTTGGAGTAGGTCCTCCCCTGTTCTAAAAAGAACACACGTTCACCACATGAGGGTCAGAAAGATTTTGCTACATCTCTAGGACAATTACTCACCACGTTGGTACACCCCAACAGGTTCATTGTCCAAATTGGCACTCTGAAGTGGATTACATTTGCATATCTGAGAGCACTGTAAATGACCCAAAATATAAACAACCATAACAAATTCAACACATTATGCATTGTAGAACCAGGTCATAATGCTTAGCGGAACAGTAAGACCTTATAGAAATATTTATTTTTAGTAAATACATATATTGATAAATGTATGGGACAAACAATGAAAGTGGGATTTCTTTGCAGGAGGGACCTTGTTGAAACCTACATGAAATGCGGCACCATACGCCTTGCTTCAATGATACTGTGTCACCCTTATGCCCCTAATATCTTTTCTAGCATTTTTTTCAAATTAGGTTTTATTAGGATGCCCCTTCCCACATTGTACTGAAGACAAAAAGCTTGTTCAGCTACATACAGATGGACACATGCACAGAAGACAAGGACTGCATGTTCCATCCCCTAAGGGATTACTGGAGAAAGGCCACCGTCCTGAGCCCAGTGGAACAGTCCGGCATTTTGATTTTGAATAATTTATAATGCGCACCAGACAGAATGAACTGTATTCGGGCGCAGATGACAACAAAGGCCAGGACCAGAAAACAAAAAGGAAGAGCAAAGAATAGAGTTCTGATTCTGTCACTTTCCTCTTTTATTTAAACAAAAAAGTTTTCAGTTTCTTCCTAAAAATGTCCAAAGTCTCACACAATCTAATTTCCAGTGAAAGTTGATTCCAGACTTTAGGGCCAAAGGCTCCAAAGTTTCTATCTCCTCTCGAAACGCATTTTATTATTGGAGTGCAAAGCAGGAATTTATCCTCAGAACGTAGATTCCTTTATGGATGATATGGCGTAATCTTATTAGCCAAGTACGCTGGTGCAAACCATTTCAAAAATTTAAAAACTAGGCATGCCATCTTAAATTTTATTCTGTCCTCCACCATCAACCAGTGGAGGGATCTCTGCATTGATGAAACATGGTGCCATTTTCTGAGGTTCCCGATTACTCTAACTGCTGCTTTCTGTGCTCTTTGGAGTATATCCATTGGTTTTTGAGGGATTCCTGCTAACAAACTGTTGCAGTTGTCCAAGTGGAGGTTAGTCGTAGCCCCCACCACAACTGCCCTATCTTCCATTGGAATATAAGGGATCTACTACTATATACTACTATAAGGACTACTCCGTAGTGATTGCATTGCGAAGTGGACTGTTTCTACCTTTGCTCCCACCTGACTCTCACTCCCCAGATTCTCCTGGCACCAGCAGCCTAAGTTTTTAACTTTTTTGGCATACTGCGACTGTTCACCTAAAATCAGTGGAGGGGGATTTTGTCTTTCCTGTGACATTTTATTCTTTGGGTTGAACAAAATAATTTCTGTCTTTGCTGCGTTTATTTGTAGATGCTTATCAGTCATCCATTCATTGAGTTCTTCCATGCATTGGTTCATTTTTTCAAAAGCATCCTGACTATTCTAGACGTCAATATATAGCTGTGTATCATCTGCATATGAATGAAATGACAAGCCATACTTTCTAAATATTTTGAAAACTGGACGGAAGTACAGATTGAAAATGAGAGGGGATAAGGAGGAACCCTGAGGAACCACACATTCTAACTCCACCATTTGTGAGATAAATCCATCCAATATAACCCTCTGCGATCTGTCTTTGAGAAATGATTCAAACCATTTTACCACTTCTTAATATGCTTTTCCCACTTGCCCAATCCGTTGTGCCATTATCTGGTGATTCACGGTGTCAAAGACCACAGACAGGTCCAGCATCAGCAACACTGTTGACCCTCCCCTATCCGCAACCTTTAACAAATCATCATGTACGGCCAAAAGAGCTGTCTCTGTGCCATGATTGGAGTGAAATCCTGACTGAAGATTATCCAGCAATTCTTCCTTGCCTAGAAATGCTTAGAATTCGGAACAAACCACTTTTTCCAGGATTTTTGTTGGCCACATCAAGTTAGCCAATGGCCGATAATTCTTAATTATTTCGGGATCTAGGTGGGTTTTGTTTTCAATAGTGTCTTTATTAATGCTTTTTTAGAGATTTAGGCACTTGAGGGTCTTGTAGAGACTTATTTACAAAAATCCTAATAAAAGGTGTAAGCTCATTTGCTAAAGGTTTAGCAGCATATGCTGGTATCCTGCACACAAGGTAATTTGTAAGTTTTCAATTGATTCAACTGGAGCTTACTTCCAATTGTTTAATGTCAATACATTGTTGCAAGTAAGCGGACGTTGTCATGGAGTGGAGGAACTACACCCCCGAGCTGAAGCGGCAAGACCGGAATCACTCCTGTGGGAAGAGGTCCCCACTCGCCGCTAGTTCAAGCTTGAGTTGAAATATGTCATCATAGGTCACTCCTGTTCATGGACTTAACAGACAGACTTGAACTGTGAATGGATGGGATTATTGTTTGTCCAGAGGTGGGATGAATATGCAAGATGTCCTTGAAAGTGATTTTCTAGAACCTTTATTGGTCAGGTGACTAGAGATCTATAAAGGTAACAGTTTGTAGCGCGGATCAGGTCAGTTATGTGGGTCACGGTTAGAGGCCGGTTGCTGTGTTCCTTGACTTTCAAGCCAATGAATAAATCACCTGTTTACCATCAACCAAAATTGAAATGCAAGTCTGGCTTCTCCGACAGTCTTTCCCTCCTTCAGAAAAAGAGCAAGGTGGTTAATTACATCAAGCTCTATTGGTAGGAAATTCGTTAAGTGCATTCCAGATACTAAAAGCCTTCCATCGCTCCATGTTTTACTGTGAGATTTCAGGCTATTTTAGCAATGTATCATTCTTTGAGGGCATAGCATGATGGAGACAGTCTTCTCTCTCAAATAGCGAGCGGAAAGTTCATGGACACACCTAGAATACAGACACACAAGCCTAAGGGACACCCTGTGGCGCACAGGCAGCCAGTGAAGCTAATGTCTAAGAATGGCAATGTGCTCTCTCTCAGTGACCCCAAAAACCATATGTACAGCAGTAGTATTCTGAGCCAGTAGTATTCACTGAATCCGGTAGCCAGACAGTGTTACATACAATTAACTAGGGCCCCAACTGCTCTTGAATGCCATAGTCAAAATTAAAGGGATTTCCTAAGGATTGACTAAGCAAGCAGACTGCTCCCAAAAAGCCTTATTTAAGCATTTGGTAAGCCCTAATTAAGCGTGTATACTTTTTTCTAAGTGATTTACTCAATGCTTATAATACATGAACTGCTTGTTGAAGTTAAATGCTCACAATTGCCCGGCAAATGTTATTTAAACATTTACATTACTTGAGAGATGCTAAGCAATCATTTCGTTTGTCTGGGATGTTGTACATGAGGACAGAATACCGAAGAATGCAATGCATACATTGGAATGGACCCAAAATTTCCAAACTCTTATCACCCTGGAGTCACTCTCTCTCCACTATCTTTCTGTGCAACAGAATGCAAAGTATACTGGAGAAAAAAAGGGCTCTAAACAGCTGTTTCTCTTTTGCTGTATACCACCCCTCTCCCTCACCCCCATGGCGTACCACACAAAAGGTCAACATAGGCCGTGCCTAAATGACCTGCCAGCTCGCATTCACACAGAAAAAGCACTGATATCAGGTTATACAAGTGAAGAGTGGCCTAATTCACCGAGGCCTTTGAACCATAGTTTGACCACACGCTTTCCAGTCAATGCCCGAGTCCAACAGAGTGCATAATCATTTCCATTTTGCTCTTGAATGCCTAAATGCCGGCTGACATGGTATGCCAACAAAACAAATGATTGGCAAACTTCGTTGCATAATACAGTATTCGCTGTCTGCCAAAGTGGACAGTACATATTTCCACTCAGTGGAAAACTCTGAGCTAAGTGTAATCATCCTTCCCTCAGAGGTGTAAAAGGGGCATTTTACCCTCCGGCAGGTCCTTTCCGTCTTGACATCCATGGGAACACAGGGTGGAAAAGCATTTGATGGGCAGAGGGAACACGTGTGGTGCCCCTCTCAGTGCAGTGGCAGGGCCCTAAGAGCTATGCTCCCTGGTTGGGGGGTTGGGGGGGAATCTGTGTAACACCTCCCCTGTTCAATGTGGTCTCAGCAAGACCGTGCGTTCCCTCTGCAAACTATGCCCAGTTGCAACTAGCTTTGTGGTGGACTAAAACTGGGCAGATTTCTTGGTAGATTGGGTACTGAGTAAAGCTGGTATGCCATTGAAAGTCAGCGAAGCAGCAGGGAATGGCCAGAGTAGCCCCTGTTGTAATGCAGCTCTGACAGGTTGGCTTTCACTAGTCGTTTAGGCAGAAGCTCTCACCGTCAGTCTTTTGTCCACTTGCAGGAGCTTCAAACGAGAACCACCGGCTTTCTCGGTCAACCAAAATTTAAATGTGATCCTCCCACTGAACAGCCGCGATGCACACTGGCATGTAATAGATTTTACTGTTGTTGCAAACTGAGGCCTGTAGGGCGTGGAACAGTTTTTCCCTTTTCTTCCCATTCGACTCTCACTCAGCATCAGCATCCCTCCCACCAGGTCCACACCCAGATGAGAGTGGGGATAGGGTGGGTGGATGGGTGGGGGTAGAGGGAATGGGGGCAGGGTGGGTGGATGGGTGGGGGTAGATGGAATGGGGCAGGGTGGGTGAATGGGTGGGGGTAGAGAGAGTGGGGGTAGGGTGGGTGGATGGTCAGGGGTAGAGAGGGGAGTTAGTGTGTGGGTGGGAGTAGAGAGAATGGGGGTAGGGTGGGTGCCTCTCCAGGAATACACAGATGCCCAGCCCTCCAACCAGATCCACACCCAGATGCCCCATCCCTCCCACCATATCCACATCCAGATGCCCCTTCCCTCTCTTCAGACACATACACGGATGACCCCACCCATTCCTTCAGACAAGCATCCAAATGGCCCATCCCTTCCACCATATCCTCACTCAGATGCCCCTTCCCTCTCAAGACACACAACCAGATACCCCATCCCCCGCCAGATGCACACCAGATGCCCCATCCTTCCATGCAGATCCACACCCAGATGCTCCATATCCCTCCCTCCTAATGCATACCCAGATGCCCCATCCTTTCACCCAGATGATTCATGCCTTCAACCAGATGACCATCCCTGCCACCGGAACCACACCCAGATGCCCCATCTCTCTCCTAGAAGCACATCCAAATTCCCCATCCATCCCTCTAGATGCGCACAGATGTCCCATCCCTCCTTTGAGATCCACAACCAAAGCCTCATCCCTCCATCCAGACCCACAAACAGATTCCCCATCCCTCCCACCAGATCCGCATCCAGATGACAGTGGGGTAGGGTGGGTGTCTCCCCAGACACATACACAGATGCCCATCTCTCCAACCAGATCCACACTCAGATGCCCCTCCCTCCAACCAGATCCACATTCAGATGCCCCTTTCCCTCTTTTCAGGCAAATCCACAGATGCCCCCACCCATTCCTCCAGACATGCATACAAATCGCCCATCCCGCCCATCCCTCCCACAACATCCACACCCAGATGCCCCTTCCCTCTCCAGACACACAACCAGATACCCTATAGCTCCCCCCTGATGCATACCCAGATGCCCCATCCCTTCACCCAGATGACCCACCCCTCCCACCAGATCCACACCCAGATGCCTCATCCCTCTCTTAGATGCACATTCAAATGCCCAATCCATCTCTCAGAAACATACACCAATACCCCATCCCTCCACCCAGATCCACACCCAAATGCCCCATCCCTCTATCCAGATCAATAACTAGATTCCCCATCCCTCCCACCAGATCCACACCCAGATCCACCCAGATGCACCATCCCTTCTTCCCGATGCCCCATCTCTCTCTCACCAGATCCACACCCAGAGGCCCCATCCCTCTCACCAGATCCACACCCAGAGGCCTAATCCCTCCAACCAGACCCACACCCAGATGCCCCATCACTCCCTCCAGGCCATATAAAGATGACCCACAGCTACCTCCAGAAATACATCCAGATGCCCCATTCCTCCCACCAGATAAGCACCCAGATACCCCATCCCACCCACCAGATTCACACCCAGATGCCCCATCCCTCTCACCAGATCCACACCGAGATGCCCCATCCCTCTGTCCAAACCCATACATCCAGATGCCCCATCTCTCCCAACAGATATGCACCTAAATGCCCCATGCATCCCACCAGATTCATACTCAGATGCCTAGTCCCTCCCTCGAGATCCACTCCCAGATGCCCCATACCTCCCACCAGACCCACGCCCACATGTCCCTTCCCTCTCTACAGACACACCCAGACATCCCATTGTTCCGTCCAGATGCACACCCAGATGCCCATCCCACCATCTAGAGGCACACCCAGATGCCCTATCCCTCCCACAAGATCCAAAACCAGATTCCCCACACCTTCATCGAGATTCAAACCTAGATGCCCCATCCTCCCCGCCAGATACCTACCAGATCCACACCCAGATGTTCCATCCCTCCTACTCGATCCACATCTAGATGCCCTATCACTCCAGATCCACACATAGATACCCCATGCCTCCCACCAGACCCAGACCTAAATTCCCCACCCCTTCATCCAGATTCACACCCAGATGCCCCATCCCTCTCTCCAGATACCTATCAGATCCAAACTCAGATGCTCAATCCCTTCCACTCGATCCACAGAGATGCCCCATGCCTCCAGATCCACATCCAGATGCTCCATCTCGCACACCAGATCCACACCCAGATGTTCCATCCCTACCACTCGATCCACACCCAGATTCTCCATCCCTCCAGATCCACACCCAGATGCCCCATCCCTCCCTCCAGATCCACCACCAGGTGCTCCATCCATCCCACCAGATCCACACCCAGATGCCCCATCCCTCCCCCAGATCCACAACCATATACCCCATCCCACCCACCAGATTCATACCCAGATGCCCCTTCCCTCTCACCAGATCCACACCCAGATGCCCCATCCCTCTCACCAGAGCCACACCCAGATGCCCCATCCCTCTGTCCAAGCCCATACACAGATGTCCCCATCCCAGACATACATCCAGATGCCCCACCCCTCCCACCATATCTGCACCTAAATGCCCCATGCCTCCCACCAGATTCATACTCAGATGCCCAGTCCCTCCCTCCAGATCCACACCCACACGTCCCTTCCCTCTCTACAGACACACCCAGATGTCCCATTGTTCCCTCCAGATGCACACCCAGATGCCCACACCACAATCTAGAACCACACCCAGATTCCCTATCCCTTTCACCAGATCCATACCCAGATTCCCCACACCTTCATCCAGATTCACACCTATATGCCCCATCCTCCCCTCCAGATACCTACCAGATCCACACCCAGGTGCTCCATCCCTCCTACTCGATCCACACCCAGATGCCCCATCACTCCAGATCCACACATACATACCACATCCCTCCCACCAGACCCAGACCTAAACGCCCCATCCCTTCATCCAGATTCACACCTAGATGCCCCATCCCTCTCTTCAGATCCCTATCAGATCCAAACCCAGATGATCAATCCCTCCCACTCGATCCACACTGAGATGCCCCATGCCTCCAGATCCACATCCAGATGCCCCATTTCGCCCACCAGATCCACACCCAAATGTTCCATCCCTCCCACTCGATCCACACCCAGATGCCCCATCACTCCCTCCAGATCCACAACCAGATGCCCCATCCATCCCACCAGATCCACAGCCAGATGGCCCATCCCCCCAGCTAGATCAATAACAAGATTCCCCATCCCTCCCACCAGATCCACACCCAGATGGCCCATCCCTCCACCCCGATCAATAACAAGATTACCCATCCCTCCCACCAGATCCACACCCAGATGCCCCATCCCTCTCTCCAGGCCCATACACAGATGGCCCACCCCTACCTCCAGACATATATCCAAATGCCCCATTCCTCCCACCAGATACACACCCAGATACCCCATCCCACCCACCAGATACGCACCCAGATGTTCTACCCTCTCTTAGATGCACATTCAAATGCCCAATCCATCTCTCAGAAACATACACCAATACCCCATCCCTCCATCCAGATCCACACCCACATGCCCCATCCCTCCATCCAGATCAATAACTAGATTCCTCATCCCTCCCACCAGATCCACACCCAGATGCCCCATGCCTCCCACCAGTTCCACACCCAGATGCCCCATCCCTCCTTCCTGATGCCCTATCTCTCCTACCAGATCCACACCCATAGGCCCCATCCCTTCCACCAGTTCAACACCCAGAGGCCTAAACCCTCCCACCAGACTCACACCCAGATGCCCCATCCCTCTCTCCAGGCCCATACATAGATGACCCACCACTACCTCCAGACATACATCCAGAACCCCATCCCATCCACCAGATCCACACCCAAATACCCCATCCCTCCCACCCGATCTGCATTCAAATGCCCCGTGCCTCCCACCAGATCCATATTCAGATGCCCAATCCCTCCCACCAGATCCACACCCAGGTGCCCCGTCCCTCCCATCAGATCCACACCCAGACACCCCATCACTCCCACCAGATCCACACCCAGACGCCCCATGCCTCCCACCAGACCCACACCCACACGTCCCTTCCCTCTCTCCAGACGCACCCTACATCCCATTGTCCCCTCCAGATGCACCCCCAGATGCCCATCCCACCATCTAGATCCACACCCAGATGCCCCATCCCTCCCACCAGATCCATACCCGGATTCCTCATCACTCCCTCCAGATCCACACCTAGATACCCCATACCTCCCACCAGATACACACCTAAATGACCCATCCCTTCATCCAGATTCACACCTAGATGCCCCATCCTCCCCTCCAGATACCTACCTGATCCACACCCAGATGTTCCATCACTCCTACTCAATCCACACCCAGATGCCCCATCCCTCCAGATCCACATATAGATACCCCATTCCTCCCACCAGATGCAGACCTAAATGCCCCATCCCTTTATCCAGATTCACACCTAGATACCCTATCCCTCCCTCCAGATACATATCAGATCCAAACCCAGATGCTCAATCCCTTCCACTCGATCCACACTGAGATGCCCCATGCCTCCTGATTCACATGCCCCATCTCGCCCATCAGATCCAAACCAAGATGCTCCATACCTCCCACTCGATCCACACCCAGATCCCCCATTCCTCCAGATCCACACCCAGATGCCCCATGCCTCCCTCAGATCCACAACCAGATGCCCCATCGCTCCCACTCTATCCACACCCAGATGCCCCATCCATCTAGATCCACACCCAGATGCCCCATCTCGCCCACCAGATCCACACCCACTGGCTCCATTCCTCCCACTCAATCCACACCCAGATGCCCCATCCCTCCAGATTGACACCCAGATACCCCATCCCTCCCACCAGATCCAAAACCAAATGCCCCATCCCTCCATCCAGATCCAAACCCAGATGGCCTCAGCTGACCCTCTCTAGTCTACCCATCCTACCCACCTATTTGTTTTCCCGACCTTCATTACACTCCCAACTCACCACCTCTTCATCATTCTACGTCACACAGATGTGCAAATTAGCCGTTGAGCCCCTTCCAGGCACCCCTACCACATCATCAGCCTAGCATGCCCGATTCCCCTCCTGTTATTTCCTTCCTGCTCAAGATTCGAAAAGGGAAAGATTTGAAAACGGAACCAACCGTCTGCTCAACATCACGTGGCAAGGAGGAGAATGAACGCTGCTATTGTCTTTTTCTCGGATGGGAACTAGACACAATGGCAGTCTACCTGCCATCCCAGAAACGGACCATGGCAACACCACAGCTCCTCACCACGTGACTTTGAACAAGCCCAGGATCAATAACATGTTTCTGCACCATTTACACGGACCATCTTGGTCCGTGTAATTCGTGAAGAATATATGCTATTTGCAAGGACAAAGGGTAAATAGCATACATTCTGACAGTTTACACGGACACTCTTCGTCCTTGTAAATTGTGCATAATGTATGCTATTTACCCTTTGCCCCTGCGAATAGACCCTTCTGCCGAAGAACGCTAAAACGCATGCTGATTGCCAATTTGAATCCTATGGGAAAATGCGGTTTGACTTGTTTTTAGATCCTCTAAAGGCGACCATATCAGTATTGGCCAAAAACCCGTTGTTAAGGCTGGTCCGTCAGTGCGCTGATTTCTATAAGCGATTGTTCTGGGCTCGCTCTTAAGCCTAATTCCTATGGCAAGTGTGTTCCAGAAGTGAAGGCATTTACTGTACTATTGACTGAGAGGAGCTTCATAATAATTGCGCTACGTCAGAGCATACAAAATACCCTACAGGATGACCTATTACAGGATACTGGACCCTGATTACAGGTAGAAGATTATAGCTTCATATAAATCATCAATCAATTCAAACTATGTATGCATTACTTTTAATCACCTGTTCAGCCTCTTTGTAATTACTTCTTGTACTATATAGGCAAAAACATGATAGAAAGAAGTATTTGTTTTTCATAGATAGCGCTACTGGAAGAATCAAAGAATCTATTTCAAGTTTTATAGAAGAAAAACCCTTTCTCCTTTAAAGTTCTGTTTTTGTGATTGTTTATGCGTGCTTATTCTTGCACATTTTATTATTTAGAGTAAATTATTGAACATTGAAATGCTCTTTGATATTTTATTACTTTGCTTATGTATTATTTGCTGTATGTATGCCTTCTTTTTCGACTCTTGGACGCTTTGTGTACATTACAGATGGTTCTTTATTTTGTCACTTCAGAAAATCATTTTATTTCATGGTTTAATGAAGTTCCCCGCAATGTTCTGGGAGTTGGTGATTGGGTGACCAATGGGGCTAGGCCCTGCCACAGTGTATGTGATGCAGGACCCATGCCGGTGAGGGGATAATCCCTGGTCGACCCAACCCTCTTCTGAACGCTTGGCAGGCTGTTTTCACAAGGGCCTGTCAATGTGCTCCCCTTGAGGGGGTTGGTTTAGCCAGTGAAGCTTTGGGGAGGCCTGCAAGTAACCTCTGCAGAGAAACAGACCCCAAAGGACAGAATTCCCTCATTAGCACTTTTCTTGTGGAAGGTCCCATAACCCATGCCCAAGACGATGTATTTGCAGGTGTCGCCACTCTCAAAGCTACAGTCCCATTCAAACATACATTATCGCATATTTGCAGCAAAGATAAGAGAAAAACTCTCAACGTCCAGAGACCACTGGATAGTCCCTCAGATCACATGCACAATCTCAAAATACAAGATGGTGGACTGCCTCTAAAGGCTCGTTCTGCTGAGAGGAAAGGGACAAACCTATAAACAGAAACATCAATGCAAGACTGCCAGGAGCATGTCCCAATCACAAACATACGGCACTGAAAAATTAAACTAGATACCCATAGTCAAAAGATCAACGCCATGGTCCGGGTTAAGAGAGTATGAATGGAAAGCTAAGGGTCCTAGTAGTATGAAGTTTGGAGAACACAGAGGCAAGGAGAAGGACCGTGCTGTAGGGGAGTAAAGAGACAGGCCTGGGAGAAGTAAGGAGAGGTTAAAACCATCAGAATGATTATGAGGCATGGGTTACCCCAAAAGTTGGGCAATGTGGGACTACAAAGTTGAAGGTGAAAGAGGCCCACGGTTTGGGGAGAGTAAGCCTCTGTGGTTAGGCAATTGAAAGACCCCAATGGCTAAAAAGAAAAAGACGGCAGGGCTTAGGTAGAGAATCCTTAAGGGGAGAAAGACTCCAGAGGGTGAGTAGAGAGCAGCATCATATGTTAGGGAGAGAGAGGCCATTGAACTTGGGAAGAGTGAGACTCAGGTGCTTTGCAAGAAAAGTACTCATGAGGCTGGGGAAATAACAGAAGGGGGACTGCATGTGCAATGTGTAGGTATAAGACTGGGGGTAAATAGTGAACAATCTAGAAAAGAGGAAGAGGGGAGTATCCCACTAAGAGAAGGACTTCGTGAGAATGGACAGGAAGAGGAAATCGACAACATGGGAAGGGGACAGTAGGCAGGAAGGAGAAAGGAGAGAAGAAGGACCTCAAAGATGAAGGCACAGGAGAGGTGCTGTAGAAGGAGAATACCAGGGAGAAACGGTGATGATGAACTGCCCTATATTTGCTGGCCAGTGGGGGCAAGAAGAGGGATATGCAGATTGCCGGGCATCAAGAAAGTGATAGGAGCTCAGAGCAAATAAGTAGCAGGTGGCAAAGACAAGGAGAGAAGAGAGAAAGAAGTCCAAAGAAGGGGACCAATACAGAGGCACAAGGAGGACAGCAAGAGGGGGAATTGGGGAGCAGTTTGTGAGGCCCTGAGCTAGAATCAAAAGTGCCTCTTTCCAAGGCCCCAGCTAACCAGCCAAATACCAGTGAGAAATTGAGGAGACTGCACATGGTGATTCTTGCCCTCCTACCAGTGGTTAACCATATATGGAACGAATCAGAGTGTGACCTCTTGACGAAGACCATAGAGCCGGTAAAGGAGAAAAGAATGTAAACTGCAGGAATGATGTGAAGAATTGTTGAGGGCATTTACAATACTGCATACCATGAGCGACTTCTATTCCCTATGGATTACTGGATATGGGACTCAGACTTTGAGAGTGGTTACTTCAGAAAGTCACTTGTTGCTTACTTGTTTCCAATCCGAAGAAAAGCCGGCCTGCTACTTTTTGCCATCTGTCTCAACCAGAGACACCGTCCTGCTATCTATTAGTTGCACCCATTTTATGTTATGTTATGTTATGGGGCATTTGTATAGTGCTTTTTATCATTGGCATGATCTCAAAGAACTGTGGGTTGAACACCCTCGGGGACAGTAGTCAAGGTCAGTAGAGAGAGTAGAGTAGTAGATAGAGCATGGGTGCACTCAGTATGTGTGCAGCCAGTGCGGAGTACGAGGTGTGTAACTGCATTCTAATGCTAGGCGTGATGCTGTGGTTGTGTGAGATCAGTACAATGTGTGCAGCAAGGCCGAAA
The DNA here is from genome assembly GCF_040938575.1 of Ambystoma mexicanum. Taxonomy (NCBI): domain Eukaryota; kingdom Metazoa; phylum Chordata; class Amphibia; order Caudata; family Ambystomatidae; genus Ambystoma; species Ambystoma mexicanum. Next base: position 408,310,642 of record NC_090923.1, on the reverse strand, counting down.
TTAACTCAGTGTCTGCATTCTGGTGGTGGTGGAGACTGTGTGTGAGATTAATTGTGCAGCTAGGCCGATTTTTCATGGGTATAGCTGCATTCTAAAGATGGTTGAGGTGTTCATGAAGGTGTACAGGTATACGTGCTGCTAGGTTGAATCGACTGAGGACTATAGCTGCATTCTATTGTTTGTTGGTGTAGAGGAGAGAGTGAGCATTTTATTATGTGCGAGTGTCGGGAGATCTCTGTTCCTGAATAACTACCAATGCCTGCCGGGTGACAGAATCTATTTTAGAGGTTCAGAGCCTTGGTTCTCTGAGAGAGTCGCGGTCTAGTGTGGAATATATCATGTATAAATAAAACATCTTTCAACTTCGACGTCGATCTATACGTCTGATCCTCACACGACTTCATAAAACAGTGGGCAATAATTCGCTATTTTCAGTTTTACATGTGGCAGGTGTATGAGCCGTGTCACCATTTTGAATGGGGGTGTGCATATGTGCATATTGCCCGATTTCTGTTATTAGAAAGTATGGCTAAAAAAAGAGCGCAAATAAAGATTTTACCCACCGAAGGACCCTGGATGTAGAATTGAGGAAAGGCTTTCGTGGCATTCATGATTTTTTAAAGACTTAGACTGAATAAAAGAAAATAATTTGATTCTGTTGAGTATTTTTGATTTTTTGGCATGTAAGCTATTTCTAATTAGACTGCAGGGCCGTGCGCACCCTTGGAAACTGCCTATTCAGAAGCTAAGTTGAAGATCATTAGGATTAATGAAGATGACTATGAGAAGATGTCTTTGTAATTGAAGAATAATGCATCAGCATCTATAAGCTCATTATGAGCTACACAGACCTGCCCGGGCTCACGCAAGAGACCTATTTCAAAATGGTGGCGGTGCAGCCAGTAGCACGTAGGTCACAGGCTTATCTACTGAAGAGGTAGTCGACAGCATCAAACCCACACCCACACGGCAGTAAACAAAAGCGCGGGTAGTGACCTGCTTTTAAATTTTAAATGCAGCCAGACCAAATGAAGTCAAGTGTAATCATTCGCAGCAAGGCCATCTTGACGTAGGAAGAGCAGGCACGGTGTAGCTTGTATTGTTCATGTTTACGATATTCCATTGTGAATATTTTAAAATACTTTCTGAAACGTGATATCAAGATAGTAGTAAAGAAACGGGAAAGAAGGACTATGTGATAAATAAATAATTGGACTGTACAACCCCTTGGCTTCTGCTCAGGAAGAAAAGTGTGACTATGCCAAGTGTGCACATTTCCACAAGGAATCCCAAAAACTGAATTGCAAACATTAAATAAATGACAGAAAATGCTTTTATTAAGGACAGAACCTCACAAGCTGTCAATATCTTATCTGTGCAGGTTTGGCTGCGCAGGGCCCTTCCTACCTGACCTTCTGAACTCTGGCGCTATCATAGTGCACATTATTGTATGCATATCCAAAAGGGAAAACAAAGTAGAGTGCCCCGATATCATAAGGTCTGGGGTGCACTATTAAACACTTGGAAGAATGCACTCATTTCAAGTCCTAACAATGTACAAACATGGTCTCCGCCCTAACAGTGCGTCTGCCGCATGGCTAAGCTGGCTGCTGGGACACACTGGTGGCTAAAGAAATGCTCCAAGTTTCAAAGACAGTTTAATTTATTTTTGGTGGTGCCCTTGCAGCGTCCCTCTCTCGTCTGAAAAGCAGCGAGCCTTCCATAACCCAGGCGAGTGTTTCACCCAGGAAATGGAATTAGCACCACGTGTACTGCACCCCTTAATGTGTAGTTTTGACCTTCAACGCCGAGGCAAAGAAACTGGTGGATTATCTGCAGCAGAATTACAACTCGTAATGTCCTATGGACTCAAAAAATGGGGATTTAGAAATCCTCACCGCCACTTGCAATCCGACTGTAATTCCGCTTTTCTGGTGGCAGTGCCTGGTCAGTTTAGGCAACACAATTCATGAACACACTTCCTGTAGTTTAGTGTCTTCTCCTTCAGTGCATGGCAAATATTAGACCACGGTCTACCACCGAATATGTAAATGTTCAGGCAAAGTTTGACATGTTGGTGGGGGTGTTAGGGGGGTGTGGGGATTCTAGAAGGCTGGCTGGAATACCGCATGGTCACAGACAGTCTTCGCTTCTGGCGTAGTACACCAAATGTTCAATGTCAATAAGGACAGGGTACAATTATAATTACACACTTTCACTAAACGGCCAATTTTTATAATCATCGGTGCCAAGCAACCGTAAAAACAGAGAAAAACAAAATGTGGCCAGCACCTTTCAGATAGGAAACTGTCCTTCACCAGGGTCAACCTGTTTTCCTAATAGCTAGAACATCCACAGCTGAAACTAGGTTTGAGAAGCTTCTGGAAGCTGTACCTGAGGCCCCAGATAAGAAGCCGGGACGTAGGAATCCAAGACTGCATATGGAACGCCTGCCTGGAATGACGGAATTTGGAAATAACACAATAAATAAAAAAAGAAATAACGAATGTTGGCATGTTATTTTCACACAACTATAGGACCAAACATGTGTCTATCACTTATGCATGCAATGTGATGTCAGATTGGGAAGGGTAACCATCAATGTTGTTGGTCCTCTCGACTCAGCACAATCCTTTTTATATGAAAGCTCAGCTGACAACCTTCCCAGACAGATACCACACACATTCCAGGCATTCCAGATAAGCCTTAATAAGTATATACGCCTTGCCCTACTTCATTGTTTAGAATTCAAAGACAGCCATGCATTAGGCAGGGGGTGGGGGGATGGGCTGTAAGAACTGTGACAAATCAGGGCGATCAGAGTAATGATGATTACCATAACCTGGCATTAAAACCTGTCCCCATTTCCTCGTCACAGTCCTAACTATATGAAAAAAAACTCACGAGCAGTACATTGTCTGTGTGCCGTCCTTATAATAACGATAAAAACCAGAATACAGCTCAGACACGTAAAAAATAATTACAGGTCTAAGACAGAGCTCGCTCCCTGTACTCTTTTTTACAAAATCGTCTGATAGTCGACACCTCCACCTCCCAATCACCAGCTCAAGGTGTTTGTTGAAGACCAGGTAGCGGCTTTGTGTCACGTTTGGATTGTATGGTCGTTGTCCCCAAACTTCTATCCCTCCCCTGCGCTCTATGGCAGGAGGAGCAACCCTGAGCTCCATTGGCCCAGATAGGATAATGAGACAAACAAAGGGTGGGGGGGACCTGGGTCTTCACAGTTTCCCTAAGAGTGAAACAACTATGCAGCAATGTATATCTAGCACACACTTTCTCTTCCTTCCCTTGCACCTTTTAATGTCTTTGAAAGTCATACTTACCTGGTAGGGGGCTAATGGTCACCAGTAAACTCCAATCCAGCTTAGAGTGGGGGAATAGGGCCTTGTAACCTTGCACAGTACCTATAGATCAGCACGTTAATAGTCCAGGAATGGGTGACTTTGGTCCCCAAATTATAAGCTGCCCTTCAACTCAGCCTTAAGTTCTTGCCTCCCATAAGCCTTTGCAGGTTATGGTAATGTCTGAGTTTCCACACCGATCCTTTACCTCATCTACCAACTTGCAAATGCTTGTTTTGTACCTCATAAGGTACAGAGAGAGAGGTGGCAATGGTAGCTAGAGAAAGGGGACCTGTCTGCAAATGGCAGGGTTGCAGAATGTTTGCCTGGTAAGGCCTACTGCCATCTTCCCATGACTAACCGTCTCCCCTCTTAGATCTCCTACTATTTAACACTATGCAAATAAGCCCACCAAAGACACCACCACAGGCCTAACCATTAGCATATCAACACTAAGCAGGCTGGTTAGTTACTGTTGTTCTTTTTTTTGGCCTTTTCATTTTGTGTTTCTCAGGGTACTTTCCCCTACCTTTATGTTATTTAATGTCTTAACTGTTGTTCATGATTTAACTTGTAACTAACAGAATGTGTAAATATAATTTCAGTTACGATTGATACACTATGAACAAGTGTTTGAATCATTTGTAACCTTTGAAGAAGTATTTGAACTATTATTTATATATTCTTTTATGTGTTCTATTTCTGCTGTCATGTCAGATACACAGAGCGGGATATCAGGTTAAAATACCCGTCCATATAGAATTACATTTGACCAAGAAGGAAATTCAAGAAAACCCAATGGTGGAAGACTTTAAATTTTCTATTCCATTGATCAGAGTATTGCATTTCAGGCCCAGATGAATGTTCAGCATTTTTTGGCACAAAGAACAGAAACATGACATGTTATGTTGGGCGTTTATGCATACAATATGTAAATCGACCATACTAATACACATTGTAGACTACTAGGATGCGTTTCCATTCAATGCAACCTGTGGAGAAAATGTAATTCCTTGCCACTGCTTATCTAATTCTATGTTTTGTAATCAGGAAGGTTTGATGCGCATGTGTAATGGTCAATCCAATCTGTTTCCAATTACACAAGGTGCTATTAGCATGGAGAGCGTTTGACTGAGTATGTGTGGGGGTTTGAATAATATATGACTGATGAAATGATCGTCATTAAATAAGGAACATATTTACATATGCCTTTGGATTGTAGATGATTTAATAAAGATATTTCTAAATTGAATATTTTGGAGTTCAGATGATGTTTCCCTTTTGCACACTTCGACATCGATCCAGGTCCTTTTTTGGTGTTTCGTGGGCTATTTATAGCCATATTAAATACAAAGTCTCCCGAGCGTGAAGAATGCTTAAACATCACTGTATGCATGTTCTAGATGGAGACGAGGGAGCATCAAAGAAAACATTTGCGTGTTTGAGAGGATGCACATTGTGGTGTGAGACGAAACAAACATGGATTTTCATGATGTGTATAACACGTTAGAATGTTTAACAGTGCCAACCGTCAAGAAAGCGTGTGCACATCAAGCATGGTGCTGGGCAATCTCTCAGGCTTCTTTGATTTAAGATGCACCTGTCTTCGAGGTGCATAAGGCCCTTCGATGATTTTGATATCGCAGTAAGGCGGCACGGGGTTGCTGCATTAACATCTCAGATGCCGTGTGTTTTTCTTCAAAATCAAAGGCTAAGGACTTCATGTAGTTGGCTCTCGCCTCGAAGGCGTTTCTCAAAGCTTTGCCTTTGATCAGAGAAAAAACACAACAGACACTTGGGCTTCATGTGTGAAGCCCGCAGTGGGTCGACACATCTGTGTTTGAGGTAGATAAGATATCCCATAGCAGGGTGCCTCATTACTGTCACCTTGGCAGCGCACAGCTACGCTGCCACAGCAGCATCACTTCACCTCTGCTATATTGGGCGTTTATCCTGAAAAAAACTCAACAGTGGTCGGTCCTCAACTCTATGTTTAGATAAGATGGCTGGGAAAGGCCAGCAGAAGAGCTTCATATTATGGTGTACTTTAAAAAAAAAAAAAAACACAACCCGACCAAAATTAAATGCATATGGCAGAGAGGGTCACCTTCACAGTCGTATACTCTGTATATTTCTTAAATCCCTGCATAAACACACATCAACATGTCGTTTCTTTGTGGTAACAATGTAGGCTTACGCTGTTAACTGGGATGTTGAGACTAGAATAAGGAAATGTGCATGCACGCTCCTTGGGCGACAGGTTATAAGAAAGCTAGACAAATACCCAATGCACATGTTTGGGATGTTTACTCTTGAAATGTCACTAATGAAGAGTATCTTTATCCATTATGATCATTTGCTCCTAATGAAGAGCATCTTTGTCCATTTTGATGAATCACTGTCAATCAGGAGCATCTTTGTCCATTATGAGGAATCGTTGCTAACGAGAAGCATCTTTATCTATTATGATGAATTGCTGGGCGAATACATGGTCAAGTAATTAGTGTTCCACTTCCCGCACAGGAGAGGCTGCAATGACTTTTAGCAGTGTGAGAACTAGCTCCCTCCTCTCTTCAATCTCGCCACAGATTCAAGAATCGTAGTGAGACTAAGCAATCTGCTGGCTTTCTTCGGCGGCTTCACAGATTCTCTGTAAAGGTGCAATAGACTCAGCATTTTCAAGGCTTTCATCAGCCTCATCACAGTTTCAGGGTAGGTGTCAGACACAATGGTCTACAAACTTTCATCAGACTCTTCACAGCTTCAGGATTAGTAGTTAAACTAAATTTTAAGTTAACTGGAGCAATTTGACCCAGTTTCGCCAGACCTTTGTCTTGCTTCTAATTCATTGTATTTTATTCTCTTAAGTGACTTGACTCTGGATTGCTCTCTGGGACTTTATGACACACCCGCTCCCTCCTTTCCTGACACTCTCTGGCCAGCCTCTCTTGGCCCTCTTCCTGCTCCCACCTGTGAGGCTAAAAACCTCAGGGTCATCTTCGACTCCACACTCTCCTTCTCCCCGCACATCTCTGACATCTCTAAGAAGTCACACTACCAGCTGCACCTCCTCAGAGGTATTCTTCCTTTCCTCTCCTTCCCCCAGAAGCTCACTGTCTCCTGAACTCTGGTTCTCTCTAGGCTGGACTATGGCAACAGCCTCTTTCTAAATCTGCCTGCTTCTACTTTTCGCCCTCTGGAACTCATCCAGAACAGGACTGCGAGACTTGTCCTTGGCCTCAAGCCCAGGGATTGTATCTCTCCAGGACTGAAATCTCTGCACTGGCTCCCAGTGGCTGTGAGGATTAAGTTCAAAACCCTCGGCATTGTCCACAAGGCCTTCTGGGGTTTGGGGTCTCATTACCTTCAACTCTCTCTTCCTAAATATCTTCCTTCTCAAGCTCTTCGCTCATCCGCCTCCAACTCCCTCAGCGTCATTTGCTTCTCCAAGCAACGAGTGGGCGGTAGATCTCTTTTTTCGGCTCTGGCCTCCCTCTGGAACAGCCTCCCTGCCTCCGTGAAACTTGAGGAGAATAATCTCCGGTTCCGGAAGCACCTCAAAACCTTTCTCTTTGCTTCTGCTTTTTCGCCTCCTCTCCCCTGCTGACTTCCTGGCTGATACTGAAACTGGGTACTGTACGAAATTATCTAGTGCAAAAAGTCTGACCCCCAAAAGTCCGAGCACCATTTTTCCGCAGCTATATATATATGTGGGGGGTAAAGTTAATAAAAATGTATAGGGGTAAGGTGGAATGGGATGTGGGGGGTCTCCCCCACACATAGATTTGCGGGAAAATGGGAAAAAAAGAAAAAAAGTCAGACTTTCGGTAGTCAGACTTTTGCATTCGGTCATTTCACGCAGTTCCCAGAAACTGAACTGGTCACCTGGCCAACTTCTGATCTCGGGCCTAGGTCCCCTCCCCCGCCAGTCACAAACACCTGCACTGCCTTCCTCGCAACCCCTGCACTTGTGGACTATTTTCTGTATACCTACAGTCCCACTACCAGCACTTGACACCTGATGTCTGCACTTGCCACCCTGCTGGCCACACTTTTTACTTATTGTTTATTTATCCTACTATCCCATCTACTGCACTGTCCCCTCCCCTTTGCCCCCGCACTCCGCTCCTTCCCCCATTCCATGCACTTGTGTGATCTGAATGACACCTGGCCTAGTAGGATCGTTGTCTGTCTTCCCTCCGTTCCACCTCCCTTGCCTCATCACGCCTTGAAACACTTGTGTATAGGCGTGTTACAAATGCCATATCATATCATGTCCAGCCGGTTGTGTTCTGGAGCTTCTAGGTTTGATTTAAACATTAGAGGCAAATGCATGAAAGGATACAAAAAAACTAGCCACTATCTTGGATTACATTTCTTCTGGATGTAGCAGCATGCAGGTCCCTGACATCTCTTTGTGCCTCTGCAAAGTCTGGCTGGCCAAGAGAAATTGTATCCCTCCAAATGGTTATTCTGGTATCCTGTCTGTTGGTTCCCTTTGTTATTGGGTAAGAACCTTGATACATGCTGTTCATATTTACTTACCAAAAACACAGTGTTTGGCAGTTTATAAGAGGTGTGGGGTTGGCCCACCTTTTACATATTTATTGCAGTAATTTTAAACCTGGCAACAGACTGCTTTAGGGCAAGGTTCGTAAAGGAGACTTTGAGTGCACAAATGTGGTCAATGAACAAATGAGCCCAGCCAGCAAGCTACTCTTTTCCAGGGAGGATCTGGGGTAGACGTATCCACTCGAGATGTTTTCAAATAGTGTGCAAAACATTTATTTTAAAGACTATTACGTAAATATTGTCTGGCTTTTTGTAACTGTTAAAAAAAAAGTTCCAACAGGGATTTGAAGTAATCAATCAATATGATCTAGTGGTAAGGATGCAGAGTGAGCTTTTCAAGAAGTAAAACGTATTTGAATTAATGTGCTTTTGTTAAAAGAGTAGTGCTTCAAAGTCAAGGTTGGAAAAATTACTCCAGGAGCTAGGGGAATGACCTAGAAATATTATGGAATAACTTTTTAAAACAGTGTCAATGAAGGGCCAACACAAATTGGCATTTGCCAGCTGTTTCCTCTGCCTGTATTCTCCCTCAAATACGTTCTTCAAATCTCTCTCTCCCAACAGCACATCTCTACCATCACTGCACATCGCAAACCATGCCGCTCACCAGCAACATTAGGGACACCACATTGCAGCATTCTCCCTGCATCACTATAGACCCCACCATCACTCCATCATTTACTCCCCATCTCCCTTCCCTTTCTGATCCGCCTGAGCGCTGGAAACAATGAAACATGGCAGCGGTGCGCTGTACAAGTCACAGTAACATAAGATAACATCTACCACTAAATACAAACTGATGCTCGCCAATGTCCACTCAGCAACCAACAATGCAGCAGACTTCACCGACCTCATTTCTAAACATGACGTTGATGTCATCCAGGTCTCAGAAATGAAAATGCCCTCATCCCTATGGTAGAAAAATCTACAAGACCGTTCAAACAAGAATGGTGGAAGCTTGTCCATCATTCACAAGGCATTATGACCATGCAGCCAACTGGATGTCACCACTATTGGCTCTTTTGACAACATTCCTTGGCCCTTCCCACTCTCTCCAATGGAGACCGTCACTTTTCACCTCATCCACTGACCACCCAAGTCCAACAGTTCTTCCATCCAAGACTTCACGGATTTGGTCACCACAATGTCTCTCACACATGCAAACAACATCTTCCTCAGTGATATCAACATCTCTGGCAACACAGTAACCAAGCCAATGAAGAAAGATGTCAACTGCTGACTCGCCACTCTGAACCTCACACAGCACCAGAAAGACCCAACTCACAGGAAAAGTAATATTCATCACCACCCTACCCCACTCTGATGAATATGATGATGCCATCACTCCTTTCTCTGAGATAGCCTCTCCTCATGTCGTTAGGGGACAGCAGCTGCTACCGGAGCCTGACCGTGGGGATGGCTATTTGAGGGAGGGTCACATGGGGGGTGACTCTCGGGGGGATGACATGACATCATCAGGTGAGAAATGGTATCCCCTTTTCCTTTTAGGGATATTTCCTCCATTCCTCATGCCGTAATGACATACTGCCATCACCCCCTTCAACAAATTGACAACTTTACTGACAGTATTCCTCAATATCAGTGAACAAAAACGAGGAAGAGGCAAGGAGCAATAATGATTACTCCTAATGCGAACCAATGCCAGTGGTCTAGTAGTTGGAAGAATTTAATTGGCCCAGGAAAAGAAGCATGAAGTGTGTTGGCTTCTTACCCAGCTATGGTGAGGACAGCAAAGGAGAAAGACTGGCAGTATGGAGGCTGGCATCACAGGAGATTCTTGAAGGTGGAACCGCCAGAAGAAGCAGACAGTCTTGCCAAGTCATGGGAGGCCTGAAAATGTTGTGCAGAGAAGCTCACAAGTCAAAACTCTGCCACCCAGACACTGAGAAGAGAGGGAACTGCCAAGGACAGCCAGAGGCGTGGTGGAAGAAGATGAGCTAAGGAAGTGCTCCAAACACCGAAGAAGGCACAGACCGACACAGGGGATGCAAGGAACCCTTAAGATGCTGCTGAGAATCAGTAAGCCCACACAGAGGGGATGGTGCCACGGGGGCGGTTTGGATGGTGTACCGCCTACCGTAGGAAACACAGTGTGAGAGCTGGGGGATGCCTGAACATACTAATAGGGACCCTTGGATATTTGATTACGAGATAAGAAGTCCATAAGAAAGGGTCTTAGACCCGCAGCCACATTAGAAAATCCATGTTGGGAAAACAGTGTTGCAGAAAGGACTACAATGAAATGAATGCTAAAAGACCTGGCAGGAGAGTATACCAGGCGGAGCCAACGTGTGCATCAAGTAAACTACATAAAGAAAGTCCTGGCACACCAGGGAAGCGTATACCAGGCAAGCCAAATGGCTGTAATGAATTATAGAGAATGTGAAAAGGCACCTTGCAGGAGAGTAAACAGGTGTTTTGTGAGTTAAAGAATCCCAAGGAAGACCCATGCCCTAAGGCTTCTGAACTGCAGTGAATCTGTAAAGAGAATCTGGCAGGAGAGTATACCAGGTGATGTGCAAGTCTAGGACTCGCACACAAAGTGCATCAAGGAACTATATGAAAGAACCTGTCAGGGGAGTTTACCAGGTGTTGTTGTGTGAGTCAGAAAATCCCAAAGAAGATTCATGCCCTCAGGACTTTTGGATTGTGTTGAACGTGAGAAGGACCTGCTGAAGGGAGACATTTCTCCTGGAACAAACTGCAACATCAATATGATGGGAGTCATTCTCTTGAGCTAAAGAGAACTTGGTTATTATTTTGAACTTTTGTATTGGTGGAGAGAAACCTGGGGAAGGGAATAATTCCCTGGAACTGTGAAAACTATTCATTTGGAGCTTTTGTTGGATTTAGGCCTTTTTGTTGAACTTGAACAATTTGCACACTTTGAAAGTCAGAGACTGTGAGGGCTAAAATAGGATTTCAGACAAAGAACATTTTTGCTTTGGATATCTTGACATAGGACAGACCCTTCGTTTTTGGTTGAGGTAGGGAAAAACCTCTTAGGTTAAGGATAGTGAGGCATTTTCCAACCCCTTTATTGTTTAATAAAAGTTTATGGCAAACACCACGAGTCCTCTGTGTCCGTGTCTCATTCATGTCTCCTCACACCACCCTCCATCACAGCTCTCCAAAACAGCTAAAAAGTTGAGGCAATCTGGCAATCCCCTTTGGCATTAGTCACACCTCAGCAGTAAAGCAAACTAATCGGAAACCCAGCAAATAAGCCTTCAGATCATTCAAGAACTTCCCAGCCGACTCAGAGAAGACCTCGCCAAACTCCACTTGACATGGACTGATATACCTCTGATGAACCAGGACTGTGACTCGATTCTCCAAGAACTCAACACCACCCTCACAACCAACATCAACCTCCATGCTACAGTGAAACAATACACCCTCAAGTCAAAACCTTTGATGGCCTGGTACACTCAAGAACTCAACTTCAACAAAGAACTATCAGTAAACAAGAAAAGACTTAGCAAAAATCCTGAAGTGCATCCAACCTCGCCCTGCTAAAGGACATCTGTGTTACACATAGATGACTGATCACCACTGCCAACGCAAACTACTACCAAAACACCATTGCCAAGGCCAACAAATAACAGCCCTCTTCAAAGTCATCAAGCACTGCCTCAACCATCTGCCCGACCCACCCGCAATCCATCACAAATTCCACCACCATCAACTCTTTCTTCATCAACAAACTCATGATCAGCCAACACAGACACCAATGCTACAACTGACAGCACACTACACATCCCACCTCACAAAACTACAGCTACATGGACAACTTTCAAGACACTCACTGTGAAAGACCTCACTGCCACTGTAGCATTCCTTAAGCCACATCGTACATGGATTACATCCTCCCTGCCTCCGTACTCAAGATCTCCTTACCTGACAATGATTAACAGCTCCCCAACTCAAGGCACTTCCCCCTTTACCCTCAAGACTGGACAAATCCTCCTGCTTCTCAAGAAATCAATACGGAACCCTGATGACTTCAGCAACTACTGTTCAAGCACCCATCTTCCCATCCTAGTTACGATCCTTGAGAAAGCAATGGCCATGCAACTCCTCCAGTGCATCGAAGGCAACAATCTCCTTCAGTCCTACTAATCTGGCTTCAGACCCACATGCAGCACAGAAATGGCTATCATCAAGGTGATCAACAATGCCCTTAAAATCCTCATTGATGGCCATCCATGCCTCCTGGTGCTCCCCTCTCCCTCAAACTCTCTCAGCCCCCCCTCTGGCCACCTCACCCTCTCCTCCTCCTTTCTCCTCTTGCTCTTTGACAACAACCGACTACATTTCTACATTTCTAGTGTCATTTAAGTGTCATCCAAACAGGTGTGCCCCTGCTCCTCCAGAACCTTCAAGGATAATAATAATAATTTAATAATAATAGTAATAATAATTTAATAATAATAGTAATAATAATAATAATAATAATAATAATAATAATTTGGCACTTATATAACGCTACGAACCCTCAGGTATCTGAGAACTGCTTATTATTACCCACGGTGTGTGGTGCTCATTTATCGACCTCGGAAGGATGAAAGGCTGAGTTTGGCCCCGCCGGGATTCGAACCTGCGTTAGCAGGCTCTGCACGGATGTCAAAGCGAGCGCTCTACTCGCTGTGCCACTTGACCGGATCCCATTGACTTCCTCACACCAGTCTTGGCCATTTTCTGTTATCACTCTTTCGCCACTGGATCTTTCGCCTCTTTCCTCAAGCACTCCCCTGTGCACCCTCTCCTAAAAAACCTTGGGCCATCCTACCTCCCCGGCAAACTATCGCCTGATATCTATCACTCCTTTCCGGGGCAAACTCCTGGAAAATCTGGTCATCTTTCAGCTTACTGTCCACACCAAATCTGTTGTTTGTCTCTAAGACCATCAGTCTGGGTTCAGAGCAATCGGAGACATGGAAACTGTTCTCCTGAACACCGGTGATGAACTGCTCCCTAATCTTGACTCCAGCATTCCGTCTGTCCTCATCCTCCTTGACTTTTCATCTGCTTTTGATACAATTACGCCACCCTGATCAATCGACTCCGCGAGAATCTGGGCATCACAGTCCAGGCCATGGAGTGGTTGACCTCCTTCCTTTTGGATTGCCCCTCCCTTTCTCTCCACCACCTCCATCTCCACATGTGGTGTTACCCAGGGCTCTACTCTCTCACCCTGGCTCTTCAAATGTCTACCTGGCCCCTTTGGCCTAAATGATCTCTACCTTCTCTAACTTTCAGTATTATGCAGATGACACTCAACTCTCTTTCAGGCTCCCATCAGCCTCCTCTCATCTCTCGCTCATTCCTGACTTTCTATCCACGATTCAGAAGTGGTGCGCCTCCAACGATCTCTGCCTTAATGCCAGTAAGACTGAAATCCTTCTCACTGGGTCCCCTGCTCCCACTTTCCTTCTCTCACTCTGGGCCTTCTTCCTTCACCTTCCTGTGAGGCAAAAATACCTTGGTGTCATCTTCAACTCCACTCTTTCCTTCTCTCCTCACATCACAGACCTTGCCAAGAAGCCCCACTACCATCTGCCCCTCCTCAGAGTTATTTTTCCCTTTCACACTTTCCCCCAGATGCTCACTGTCTCCAGAGCCCTGGTTCTCTCTAGGCTGTACTACTGCAACAGACTCTTTCTCAATCTGCCTTCCTCTATTCTCCGCCCTCTTCAACTAATCCAGAACAGGACTAGGACTGCAAGTCTTGCGCTCTGCCTCAAGTCCAAGAGCCATATCTCTCCAACCCTGAAATCCCTATACTGGCTCCTGGCGGGTGCAAGCATCAAGTTCAAGAACCTCTGCATTGTCCACAAGGCTTCATGGGTGCGGGACCTGCACTACATCCAATTCTCTCTTCCAAAATACCTTCCTTCCATAGCTCTTCGTTCAGCTACCTCCAACTCTCCAAGGGTCTGACGCTTCCCCAGGCAGATAGTTGGGGGTAGATCTCTCTCTTCGGCGGGTGCCTCCTTGGCCATCCTGCCCCTCTCAAACTTGAGCAGGATCACCTAAAGTTCCAGAAGCAGCTCAAGACCTTCCCTTTCTCTTCCGCATTCTCTCTCTCCCTCCCCTGCTGATCTACTTGTTTGCTGCACCGACTGGTCACCTGGCTAACCTAAGGGTCTAACTGGGTGCCAGTCTCTGCCTCGATCAGTCTCTTCTGCACTGCCTCTGGGCCTGCTGCGCACTTAGGGACTGTAACTGTTACCCCTACAGTACCCTGCCTCCTTGCACTTACCCAGAGCAGTTCGTCCTTGGCTGCACTTACTCAAGAGTATTGCTGCCCTGTCTGCACTTCCTCACTCCCTCTCCCATGCACTTCCCCCCTCCCTTCTCCTGCATTGTCGCACTTGCATGATCTGATTGACACAAGGCCAGTAAGATTGTTTTTCTGTCCTCCCTCCGTCTTCCCCCCCTTGATTTGTTGCGCCTCGAAACACTTGTGTATATGAGCATTATAAATGACATATCACATATCACTGCATGGGTATCAACAAGTTTGTTCTTAGCTGTTTCAAATCATATCTTGCTATTCACCACCAGTTTTCCAGATCAACAACTCTACCCATCTCATAGTGTTGTTAGATTGTCTGTTGTGATTAATAAAGAAGTTATTTTTAATACAACCTTGACTGGACAGTCCCTTTTATCATTTAATAAGAATTGTATTTTCGAGGTATTGCAACTAACCAACAACCCACAACCTTTCGGATATAAGCCTCCCATTCCACCCACCTTACCAGCATTGGACAAGGAGGTTTATAATGTGCTTGTTATTCCAATCTGTTTGGATCCCTTCTGGTGGATTAGAAGTGTGGGGCAGATTGATGGTTTAGAAACCGACATTCGCCACTGGACCACTGGTGCCCCGGAAGTTGATTTGTCACAACTATATCACTTATGTAACAGGGACGTCATTTGGGGGCTGCAACTGGGACCCCTGGCAACCTCTGTGCAAATCCTGGCACTGCATCTGCGATCCCCGAGGGCCCTGGATTTCAAAATTGTTTTAATTTTTGAAGTCACTCTGACTTCCAAAAGAAATGATTGCTGTTTTTGGTTTTCCTTAACAGAAATATATATATTTTTTTAAATCAGAGTGACTTCAAATAAAAATGATTTCATTTTGAAATCCGAGGCACCCTCTCCCACAGGATGGCCCTGGCTCCTGTGCTGTGCTGCACATGACACATGCGTGCTGGAGCATGGAAGCCACAGTCATGCCTGCAGAGGAGTAGCAGTGGAATCTGAATGAGAAGGACATTTTTTTTTAATTAAAAGTTTGTGTGTGTGTATTATGTAATGTATGTGGCTGTATATATCATGTAATGTGTGTGTGAATGAGTGCATGATGTTTGGGTGGCTGGGTGTGCTTGAGTGAGTGAATGGTAAATGAGTGCATATGCAAATGAGCAAGTGGTGTGTGAATGTGTGTGCTTGTGTTAAATACCTGGATTACTTACCAGTAATCCTTATCACTACTAGTCCCACGCTTCCTTGTCCCAGTGCCTGCCCACAAAGCACTTTGCCTCATACATAAGTACTGGCATTAGGAAGAGGTATGTTGAGGTAAGACTGGGTCGAGGAGTTGATTTCTGGGCTTGGAGGAGGAGAGTGGGAATGAATGAGGGGATGTGTGAGAAGGGTGGGGGAGGAGAGCGATGTGCTAATACATTTTTTATTTATTTTACTGCACCAGAGCCCGCAGGCATCAGGGCGTTAGACTAGAACACACAGAGACTTGAGGCATACAGGCCACAGGACCACACTTAACAAATACGTTTCAAACAGAAATTAGTTATGTGTCATTTATCGAAATAGAACTGTCTTGACTTTCTTCCGGAAGGTACTATAGGAGGCCTCAAGCCTGATTTGCAACGGAAGATTGTTCCATATGGTGGCAGCTATAGTGTGGAAGGCTTTGTCTAGACCATTTGTTTCCCTGCACCTGCTGATTTCTAACTGGCCCTGTGCTTGGGATCTGAGGGCCTGATCTGGTACATAAGTAACCAGTTTGGTTTTGAGATATGCAGGGGCTGCACCATTGATGCAACGGTGAGTCAAAGTGAGTGCTAATTCATAAAGGTCATCAATGATAAAGCAGGCATGATATATATTAGTGGCTAGATTGGCCTTATAGTACACAAGTCTAGTAATTTCTTATTGTGGCATGGCATTTTTACTGGGCATCTATAATAAAGTAAGCATGATAAGTGTTATTACCTGTCTAGCCTGGCATTTGGGTGTAGTCAAAATAGCCTTTTCTTACTGTGTCATGGTCTATTTTATGTTGCATATATAATAAAGCATCATTACTGTTATTACGTGGCTCGATTTCCATTTTGGTGGAGATAGTCTAGAAATTTCTTATTGTGGCTTGACATTTTGTACTGGTTATCTCTGACAAAGCAATCATGATAAGTGTAATTACCTGGCTAGAATGGCATTTGGTGCAGCCAGTTTAGCCTTTATTTACTGTGGCATAGTATATTTTTATGAGCATCTATGATAAAGTGAGCATGATAAGTGCTATTACATGGTTAGATTGGCATTTTGGTGCAACCCATCTACGTATGTCTTATTGTGGCATGGCTTTTTTTTTCACTGTGCATCATCAAGGATACAGCTGACATGATAAATGTTATTACGTGGCTAGCCTATGTTGTGCAGCTAGTTTTGACATGTTTTCTTATAAAGGCAGTGTATTTTCAATAGCAAAGTGGTAAGATATCTCAGAGATTTATGTGTAATCTGCAGTTTGCAGGCTCAAATCGATGCAATGCCAACTCAAGCTTTAATTCTTCAGAGGTTGATAAATGAGTACCAACTTCAGCTGGAATGATGATTGTATTTAAATATGTGTTTTGCATAGTGTTTGGCGAAAGCGCTATATAAATAAAAATCATAATCATGAACCAAAGCATTAATGCTCCTGTGCATTGTTGGTGACTTGCATCTATTGGATTTTTGTAATATCACAGCACCTGGCAATGTAGGGGCTCTACTTATCATATAATGACAATACCTGACATGCAGCTATAACTAGCATAATATGGAAGTAACTGGCCATACAATGCTTAAGTGGCATATGTATGGCAGTGCCTCAGCCTATGTTGTTTATATTGCGTCTAACACTATGATATCATGACACCATCCATGGCAAACGAAAGCAGCACCCTTGCTAAAACGTGGTTGGTATCTAAAATATTCTTGTCTGCTTTAGTAACTGTTTGGTATTTTAAAGGTTTTACATTTATGTGCTTTTATTTACCTCCAAGTCACTTCCGGTAATGTCATCAGGGTTAAAGATTGACTGATGCCATCCAGGTCAAAGTCCATGTGAGTTCACCTCCTGTGATGCCATCAGGTGTGTGATGTCACATCCACTGCCCCAGGCATTTCCACGAATAGTATGTAATGTGTTTTCTGGAAAATCAAAGAAAGTCCGCTTGCAAAGCCATTATATTCACGTCTTGCCCAGTAGAAGATTGTACATAATTAAGAGCCATATAGCTCTCTCTAGAAGCGATCTATAAAAGGACGATTTGCGAAATGTCATATTCAAACGTTTGTCTCGTGCAAATGATGGACAGAGAGGAAAACCAGACAACACATTGTAAATAAACTACGAATCTATGACCTTCAAGGCGGTTTTTGTTGCTGCATGTAAACTTGAAATGTAGCACGGAGAACGCATTCCTTTTGGAACACAGTCATGTCTACAATGTGATCTGTACTTGTCTGCGTATAGGGTAGTCAGATATTTACGTTTTGTTATGTTTAAAGTTAAGAAAAACAGCTCTAGGCGTTAACCTAAAATAGGCAGTTAGTGGAAAGAATAGTATTTATTTACTGGTACATAAAGGTAAAGTCTTTGCTTAGAGTAACACATTTCTTTCAAAGCAACTTTTGTTCGTTCCCCTTCATACTGCTAATTATGGGCAACGTATAAAATACACCAATGGCCATTTTTAGAACGGTTATATTGATAAAGAATCTTGAAAAGGCATACAATTGATGTAAGGACGGACAATTGAAAGCTACAGGTGCAACAGCTAATAGCAGGCACAGTTTGCGATCTATTCTGAAAAGGGTACAGCAACATTAAACAATCAGACTGTGCCGAAAGAACACTGTGATGACCTTTCGTAATAATGAAGTGGGCTTGAAAGCTGCTATCAATAATAGTAAACACACCACAAAGGAACGAAGACTCCTGATGATTTGTGTGACATTTAAACCTTCTACTCGGAAACAACATACGTGCGAGAAATCTTATTGCATCACACCTTCTCTTATCCTATTACCACCAGTGAATCTATGTGAAATAACAAGAGATGATATGTATTAAGTAACTCCAAGCATTAAAGTATCTGCATTTACTATCAGAAATTAGAGGAAATCGCAGAGGAAATCGCAGAGTTACAAAACTCCATAAGCTAGAGGGGGCTGGCAGTAAGTCATAGCATTAAATTGTTGTATACAGCAGTACATTTCGGTTGCAGTTAATAGAATAACACATTATCTAACTTTGGTAAAGTTACGTATGGGAGATTCAATTTTCTTCCCAAATATTCCGAATCCGTTGAAATATAACCAGGGTCAGACTGGATCCAAACACAGATGGAGTTCAATTATCCAACACCACTGGAAAGACAATCGCACAGGATAATCAAAAAGTCTGGTTAACCAATTGACAGATGACTGAGCTGCCTAACAAACAAAACATGCCAGATATCCAAGCTTCCTGGACCGTTTGCATGCTTGTCTGGCTCTGTAACCTTTAGATCCATCATTTTCATAACCGGTTCCATTACTTTTACCACCAAAGGAGGTGCTGGTTAACAGAGAGTTCTGGTTAATGGTCTGCTAGATAGCAAAGCTTTTACTGTGCTCCACGTAGTTGAGGGCTCAGTGAGACGGCAATCAGGAATACAATGCAGGTTGTATCCTTTAGCATGAACAATACAAAGGTAAAAAATGTGGTGTTCTAGAGGAAAATTCTGTCCCACAAATTCCTCATCTGTTGAAAGACTCTGAAAGCAGAGCAACAAAAGGGGGCAGGGCAAAGGATTACAAGGACCCAGTATGCAAAGAATAATACTCGGCAATCTGCTTCCTCCATTTCCTTCCCTAGTTGCTTGTCCGTCCCCTTCTGCCAAATTTCCCACCAACCCTCTCTCCTGCTGTTAGCTCTCGGCGTCCTTGTACCTCTGCTTCCCTCACCATACACTTGCCTTTATGACTCTGTTTCTTCCTGAAGCTAGGTCCGTGCTCAATAAACACCATAATAAAAATGGAAGGTGGCAAACTGATGTAAGAGACAATAAAAAGAGGCCTCCTCCAAATATCCAAGAAGTCCGCTTGACACATATGCAGAGGAGACCAAGTAGAAACTTGACAGATGTCTAGTAAGGAAGCACAGTTCTGCATGGTGGATGACACTGCCAGACCTCTGGTTGAATGGGCTTCATTGCCTTCAGAAACTCTGTGATAAATTGTATTATATACCAACAATATGAAAAGCTCTAACCTCTCAGCCAGGCCACACAGACCTGCAGCCACAAATGAGACATTTCTGTTGACTTTGACAGTGATACATTTTACAAATGTGCATCCCAACCATTGACTTTGACAGCTTTCTCTTTTTAAGTAAAAACGTATACAGAATATTGTAGAACTTTTCAGATTACATGTGAGGAAACCGGAAGAGTCACAAAGGGTTCTATGTGATTTGCTTGAGTTTATTTTACCGAATTCGATTTCATCGAATATTTGTTTAATTTTTGCAGTTTGAGGCACAAATATATGCGGGTGGAGACCAATGTTCCCTCTAAGCTGTGCACTTGCCCAGTTTCCTTCTGGGTGCCGCTCAGAGGGTTTTTAGCAGTGCACACAGGCAATTCTCACCTATTCAAAAAGATGTAATAAGGCACAAGCCACTGCAATTACCTGAAATGTTCTTTCTCTTAAAATAAACTAGTATTGATATTCTGCTCATTTGCATTGCACCACTATGCAAGGGTGACCGTAAAAACGCCTAAAATCCCTATCAGCAAAATAAACACACAAGAAGTTAAAAACTAATATGAAATACTAGCTCCATGAGCAGAAGAATCTAACCAAGATATGCCTGCACACATTAACCATATAATGTTCCCTACCCACACATGACTCCTAAACCTGACTCTACCACACGTTTACCTTATGACTAACGTCTGCCCCAAAACACATGAAGATACTACCGGACAACCTTGACTGCTCCTTTCTTGGATCTGCGAAAGGTTAGCAGACATGTACCTACACCCTCTTGTTTTATGTTTGTTGTAACAGAATAACGTTCATGTGCCACAATTCTGTTACTCATTGTGCCTTACCAAAAGCGTCACCCACACTATATAATTGAACTACAAGCTCAAATATCGGATACTGAGTAAGCAGGCTGCTTGGATGTGTAACCTTATCCCATACTTACTCTTCTTTGTACATATGTCCTGCAAGGGCTTTGATGCAGCCCACTTGCAAGTGAACACAAAACTCAAATATTAATTTGCCCTCTAAAGATTTTGAGAAGACAAATGTGATGCTCAGCGTCTCCTACTTTAGCATTACTAACATTACCCTACAAGTGGAGAGCAACATTGCAATATTATTTACTTAGCCTACAAGGGATCATGGGTATGGACAATGTCTGGGATTACTCGTCCATAGTATCAGAGCACCAGATATTCAGGCAGGAGAATGCTTTACCCTCAAACTGCATCATTTCCAAATGCTCAGAGTTCCTTTGGCATAGACCTTCATACATGCATGGTAACTCGCTTCTATACAAAAAAGGTTTCACTGAGCACTTGTGTAATCCTACACAATGATATAAGGGTGGGGTGTGTTGCAAACAATCTTGAATGCATTGGAAAAGAATTGTACACATGCAAAGTCATGACATTCTTAAAATGCACTTCATATGTTGAGGCATTAACTATGCCTTGCTTGCAAAATGCTGTGGGTCTGCAAATATTCCAGTGAGTGTTTACTGCTACAATCCCTCACTCTTTTTACAGTGCTCTATCAACTAGTATTGGAGGGTGGCACAGGGGCCAGGGGAGGGTATTGGTGGAAGAGCACAGGTCATCACTCCTTGCGGGTGGTGAACAAAGCAACACATTTCAAAAACCAAATCAGCCGTTTCTGCAGTACACTGAAGGAAATGTGTTGCTTGTTTGCTGAAGGATAGGAAATTCTAGTACCCATCTAGACAACAGCACCTTCCTTTTCTTTCTAGGCTCAGCTACTGAGGGCTTTTCAATGTAATCATGTGTTCTGTGTGTATAGCCTCTAGCATCTCCCTGCATCTTATTTAACTGATCACAAAGAATTACAGAAGAGGGATCCATAGTTACAGAAGAGGCACTTGTGTGGGAGTAAGGGGTCGTTTAGGCCCCCCTCACACACTCAGCACAATGTGGACCACTTGCTTGCACAATAGTGGGGGATGCTTCCATTGCCCGCATCTTAAGCGGGGCTGTTGTGAGGGACACTTGACGTCCATTTTGTGTGCCCTTAGCTCCATCTTTGGACTAGGCCTCACTGCGATAATACAAAAGGTCTTCTCTCCCCGATGCAGCACCACGCACTCCGCGCTCATGGCCCCCACCTTTTCTCACTCTGTCTGAAAGCTTCACAGCTCCATTTCTCACGGATGCGCAGGGGACAATTGAAACAAATATACTAATGTAACATCTCACTCTTCCTCTGAGATCACTGTCCTGTGTGTGAACCCGGCTCGAACCATGCCTTGTAACTCATCCATCTCCATAAACCTGCCTGTGCCCTCTTACCCCTGCTGCTGGAAAATGACTGCCAATGTAACCCTGTGCCCCCTACTAAAACTAAACCTCTGTCACAGTATATTGCACCACAGAACTAACAAATGTCAGCATGCCTCATAGTGCTTTGATGTGCCCAGACCCACCCCATGATCAATGTTATCACACTGACCCCTAAGCCTGTTACTCCATATAAGTCATAATGAATGATGCTCTGATTTTATGCATGCAACTTATAGGTTCAAGAAGATTTACTTAAGCTTATACTAATGATCATTGTTTATTATATGTCTAATGGTAGTTTCTCATGCTAGCTTAGTTAGTGTCCGCCCTACCTCACCGCAACCTCACCCTCACCCCTTCTGGACGCTGGCAGCCGGATGACATGATGTTCACCCTCCCGCCAACTGGGCAACCAATCCGGATGAAGCAGCACATATTGATCCATATGTATCTTTAGTGTCCAGCCAATCCTGCACTGGTTTAGTACCCTATGTTAACTGCGTCACTAATTTGCTTTATATGTACATAACTTTGTAATGTTTGCCAGAGCGCTCTCGCGGCAGCAGAGTTCTCTGGATGCCAACTTTGTATAAAAGAAAAAACTGAACTCTTGCAACCGGTTCTCTTAGTGTCATTCCCCATTGGGGTGTCTCATATTTTTTGGGTATTGCATGTGTAAGACGGGGAGTGAGCCTTCACACTCAATCAGTAGTATCTTCCGTATTAAACCTCAGTAAGGCTCATGTTTAATTTTCTCTGGGATATGGTGTGGAAGAGTGGGCAAAACTATACACTTTATTAAGTGCCCTGTCATTTGACTTCCTATGTCAGGGATACAAGCAGGGCTCTAATCAGATTGTGCTCCCTAAATGGAGTCAAACAATTTTTATGGGAATAAAAAAGTAATTCAATTTGCCAATAGGGATACTTTCTGCTTATTAAAAGATGATCTTTCCCCTTAAAATTCCTCTTGAGATCGAGCATTAATATTATTAGAGTTTCTTCGTATGCCACTGCTCTACTGGTACCTAATTTGAAAAAAATATCAATGGATCTTTGTGGGTTGAACCAATATGTTCATTGTTTCTCATTTTTGTTAGGCACATTTTCCTTTTTTTAGGGAGTAAAAATGGATGGTGCATACGTTGCTTAGCTGTAACGCTGGTGTTATGACTACCCACTGGAGAACGTAAAGTGGAAAGTAAGCAGAGGCACAGGAATCTTTGATCATCCTATTCTGAGGTGCAGTTATTCTGATGCATCATCATCCTTACACAAAATATTAGAAACATGTTCCCCTGTCCCTTGAATTACTTCATTAAAGTGGCACTTGAACTCCTATCAGCATGTTTTTGACTCATTGCTTTTAATTGCCATTAATCCATCGGCAAATGTATTCTGTCTGAATTTCTTGACAGCCACATCAGTTATGACAATAGATATTTGTGTTTTGTAATACACATGAGTGATTTTCCAATGGCATAAAACATACAGGTCCTCAATACGAGCAGGGCAGTATCCTGGTGGTAAATCCACTGGAATACCACCCAAATGAATTACCGTTATCGGCACTTCGTCTGGTGGAATTTCCGTCAGATTACAAATGGTGGTGATAGTGTAATTCCACATTCATATTGAGTCCATTACACTCCATGGGGCTTTTTTGGCAAAATTACTGCAGCAAAATTTCTGCTGTGATAATTCCGCCAATTCTGCCAACTTTTTGGCAGCGAGTTTGAGGATTTACCTCCAGTATTTTCCTCCACTCCAAGCCCCAAATTTTAATTTGGCGTAGTTGTAAAGTTGGCGATAACTTGTTACTGCAAACTTTACTACTTAGCGCCAAACTCTTAATGAGGCTGACATTATTCTCTGCACAGAAGTATGTTTGCAAGATACTGTGGCCGTAAGATTTGTAAAGAATTGCAGTGGCTGGGAAGAGAACATTACCTTTCAAGCTCTCAGTTGCGCACATGGAAAATAATGGGCGCACAACAGCCAACCAGTTCCGCACGTAGACAAAGATAATTAGAGGGACCATTGAGACCCCCCACATTAATTATTACCCTAAACCCACCCCCACATACATTTTCAGCAAAAAACATTCAAAATATATGCAATCAATTAGAATTCAATGAAATAACCTGCGGCAAAACCTCCCTATCCCGTCACAAAGCAAAGCCACACAGGCCTGCAGTTTTCCTATTAATTTGGCAAGGCTGTATTTCAAATCTAGGAATTCAAAACTATTGATTTATCTTGATAGTCTTCTCTTTTCAAACACAATGGGAAATATGTAGACCAAACTGACATTTTAAGACGTTATGTTAAAGGTTCCTATACCGCTCACTGTTGTCACCTGTGTGGTTTCTCTGTGCTCTGGAGGATCTGTAAAGCAAGGCGGGAGGAGGGTAATTTAGTAGGACTGAGTAGGGAAAAAGAGCACGAGAGCTGTGATGTTCTGTTGGCAGATCAGTTCGGTTGACACTGTTCACTGAGCGTAGGTGTTTTTCGGTTGGTAGCCGCCATGTGCTGTTGGGCGAGGCTATGTGTGGTTTGTGCTGTAGTGAAGTGCAGGCAGTTTGTTGTGCCATAGAGGTATGATTGTGTTTTGTTCAGAGTTTGTGAGGTGTATGCAGAGGGGTGAGTTTTTAGTAGGGTTGGTTAGTGGCAGTACCCCCTCCTACCTCTGCTGTTCTGAATAACTGTGACCTGTTTCCCTTCCCTGTCGTATAGTCTGGTGTGCTGCAATAACCACCACTAATGTCTATGCAGAAGTGTGGGTTTTTAGTAGTGTTATTTAGTGGCAGTACCTATTCTACCCCCAGTGATACGACTAAATTGCACCCACATCACTTCCTCTTTAGTACATTATGTTGTGCAGAAAATTACCACCCCCATGGGTTCCTCCAGGGGGATGTGTTCCCTGTACCCTGCAGTCCATTCGTTTGGAGATCGGGACACTTCTCTCTCCCCTAATTTCAATCTTAGGACATTTATCACTGGTCCAAATAATTTGGACCCATTCCTCTCCCCTGTTGCCCATTTTACCCTCTATAGGGTACACCTTAGATCACAAAAAACACCTCTCCCATTCAGACACCTCTCTTTTCCTTGCACTCCACTCCGGTCCAGCATACTCCGCACTCTATCTAAGTTGTGTGTTCCTTTCGTGGTGCGTGGGTGTTGTTCAATCATGTTCATCCCATTCGGAGCTGAAGAGCCAGGTTTTTAGAAGTTTTTGAATTTCAGATGGTACTTCATAGTTCGCATTTCTCTGGGAGGGGGTTCCAAAGTTAAACGGCTAAGCAAGAGGTGCAAAAAGGACATTCATTAATAGTATCTCGTGGCATTCATGTTCATACTAAAGTGAGGAGAATGCCAGTTGATAAAATGCAGGCACAACCTAGTTAAAGGAATTTCTTTTAATCTTGCCAAACTAATAGAAGCACTGCTTTCATTTAAGTCTTGAAAAAATGATTTGCCATTAAGCACTCAGAAGACACCATTGTTAAAGATAAGCTCTGGTGCCTTCAAGTCAGCCATCTGTTGATTTCATTACATCGACACGTTCCATTAGGCATGATCACTCTAGGGGGTTATGCAGGAAAAACATATTCAACAAACTGTTAGAAAAGTTTATAATGTCACACAGAGTATATAGTTTGAATTAAGTGGATGCTCTTAGCTGGACTTTAGGCCATGGTTCCAGTTAAGATAGATATAGCAACAGAGCGCTGTGGGAAAAACTAAGGGTAAGCTACAGTGTCCAAAGACTCTGTTGCAACAAGATGGCAACTTTGGTGAGTCTTCTGCCAAATACTTTGAAGTAATTGCAAAGCTTACACCTCCAGACCCTCCAAGAGCTATGAAATTCCAGAATAACTCACGCGGCACAAACAAAAGTAGTGCACACATGCACCTGTGTAAGGCAAAGACAATAAGGAAGTTGCAAGGGGAGAGACATGATGGGAGGTGAATCCTAGGAGACACCATGATACTACAACACCAAATCAACCTAGAAGCCCAACACCCCTCCTCAGAATGCAAATTAATGGAGATGGCACATATTGACTTTTGCATCAGTCCATATTAATCGGCAATGTCAACCTACCATCTCTGAGGCTAACTGCATTACCCAGATTTAGCTCAATCTAGATCGGTTTAAACTATTAACTGCAAATCAAAAAAGATTGGTGAATTTAAAAATGCATTTAATACTTTCTTTGCGAACAGAACAGGATAAGAGATGGCCTAAGAAACAAGCCTTCTAGCTTTGTTCTGTTTTTCAAAGCAAATGATCTCTCTGCTTTGCAGTGATGACCGCGTGGTCACATTATCAGCATTTGTCATTAAAATATAACAAAACTGCGTGCAGCATTTCAAAACAAAATCATTGTTATTTGTTAAATAAAATAACTATTTTGAAAAGTTTTATTGCGCACTGCAAAAACACGCTTAGCAAATGAACTGCATATCATCATGTATATTGTTTGTACATATGTGCGTCCAAAGATGTTTATGTAAACAAAAAAGACAGATGTTCAGGGTAATATAAACAAACCGAGTGACAATAATAAATTAGCACAACAAGATAACCAGAAATGATTGTCTATGAATAACATTGTCAACTTGTACTATTTGGTAATAACCATCATGTTCATACATGCCAGTTGATAGGAAAGCGACGGATAAAAAGCAAGATTGGCTTCAATTCAAATGTAAATTAACAAGCAAGATGATCAGCTCTTCTGAAGACATGAATGACAGTATCAGATAGGATTGGATAGGCTAACAGGTAAAGAGGGGTGAGACTCAGCCTTTAAAAACCAGCTTCATGGGAGCGTGGCATGGCGCACTGCACTGAAGCATGGCCGCCCGAGTGCCTCCTGCACTTGCAGGGAGAAACAAGCTGGCAACCAGCACTAGCAGATGTCTAACGGCCACCTAATATGCAACGCTACTGGTGGACTGCTTTCAGAACCTGCAGTTGGAATCTTGGACCATGGAGGCTACAGGGACAATCTGCTCCCGACCGCCCTGTTGATGCAGCATTCCGGCAATGGCGCATCTGACCCATGGACTGAGGAGTGCTGCCATCTATGGCCGCTCGCCTTCTGAGGGTTACTGGGGGCGGGCCGTGATGGCTGTGAAGAGTATGTGTTGGCTTCCCTATTACCACTGATGTATCCCAGCAATGTGGCTGCGGTGTGTGGCCTCTGTGGCCTGGGGCTCCTCTTCACCCAGAGCCTCCTGCTGGTGTGTAGAGGCAGGGCTTCCGCTGCCATCTCCAGTGTTACTCTTCACCAGGCCTGGAGCACCCGCATCATGGATCCAGCCCTATGACCTGGATGGCTCCGGAGGGCTGAGGGGGGTCACTGGGGGCTCTTTTGGGCCCGGGAGGCGTGAGGTTGAACAGCCACCACTGCAGTGCTACCTGGCCCTGATGGGGTGGGCTGGAGTGGGGCCTTGAGCACACCGCTCGATCACCTGTTGAACTGTGACATTGGGGTCTGAGGCAGGGCTCCTCACTCGTATACTTTCCCACTATCAGGAGACACAAGCCAGCTTCCTCTGCTTACTCTGTCTTGCAACAGGGGCTGGAGCCCAATGGACCAACACTCCATTTTTGCATGATCTAAACTGCCATGACGTCCAAAGGTAGCATGGGGACACTATTGTGTGGAGCCACGGTAAGGACTTTCCAGCTTGCTGCCTCTACACACCCTATTATTATAGAAGTCCCCCAGTGAAATCTAGCATTGTAAGGATTAAATCAAAAGGGCCCTGCTTGTTTTAAGCCTGAGACGCTGGTCTTCATTGCCCTTCTGTCATCTTGGAGGGATCTTGTGGACCTGTATATCCAGGACCTAGTTACCTGCATGGATCTCTTGCAACAGATTGCTCCAAACTCAGCCCGGTTCTGGGCTTCACCCTATCGGGGGCTTAGTGGCTCTCACAGGACTTTCTGACAAAGCAACACCAGATCCACCTGAGGGCTTTCGCCCCCTTCACGAGAGGGCCCAGTCACACCCTAGTGCTCCGGCCAGAGATACGCTTGGGGTACACCCGTAGCACATCATGGCGAAACCCAGGAAATCCCCTAAATCATCAGCCATCGCATTTGTACTGTAGATCCAGGAGAGAGGAAATAAGGATCTCACGACAACAGCTCAGGCCCACAGGAGGGAGCAGCGGGGCCCAGCCTGCAGTTGGCCACGAAGGACGATCTGCTACAGTGGCTGACAGAGATTAGGAAGAATATCCAAGGCAGCCTGACTGAAATGGCTGGGAAAGTGGCTGCGATAGACAAACAAATGGATGATGCTGAGCGCACGGTTGAGGAGGTCGAAAGAACTTTGTGTGAACATTCATATGAAGTTAGCAAATGGGCCCAACGCAGAGAAGCCCTAGAAAACAAGGTGACCTTTCTCTGCGACAAGTATGAAGACTCAGAGAATAGATCTCGACGCAACAACATCAGGATCAGAGGAGTCCTGTCCGACATGGCTGACCATGACCTGGAAGCCTACATCATTGATTTCTTCTGCCAGCTCTTGGAAGTTTCAGGGGGCGATTCGATTGAACTAGACAGGACCCACATGGTTCATCTGGTGGGAACTGAGCACCGTGATTACATCCCAGATATCCTCACAAGCGTCCACCTCTATGCTGAAAGAAAAGATTCTGGCACAAGCTAGACAACCAGAAGAGATTCATTTTCAGGGTGCCACCTTGACCCTTATCAGGATTTAGCAGGGGTCACATTGTTCAAACGCAAAGCACTGCAGCCACTCACGGAATGGCTTTGCGATAAGGACATCTGATACAGGTGGGGGTTCCCCACCGCACTCTACTCCACCCACATGAGCCAGTCATGGTCAATTTCGATGTTGAAAGACGCGGAATAGCTTCTTTCTTCAGGCTTTGTGGTCCCCCCTGCGGAGTCAGTCTAGAGTTCAGATCTGCAGTCCAGGGCGGGCCCCAGAGTGGGCCTTTGTTCCAAAGGGGTAAGAGGCGGCAGAAAGAAGAAAGATTCAAGCCACCCCACATGATCTTGCCCAGCTTTATGATCAGTGTCCCGATTATCGCTTGTCATAAGCTTTCACACACAATAGCTGGTCCTGGAGGGCTTGCCAGTTGCCACCACTGATATCTCTAGTTAACCTGGCTTGTCGGCTCAGATGGTTCCCGTGAGGTTTTATTGTTATGTTTCTCCCTGTTGCAGGTTGCCCAATTCCCTGTTTTGGTTGTATAACAACTAGAATTATTGTTCACTTTGATGGCCCACTAGAAATATTCTCTGTGGTGGAGGTGTGAGGGTGGAAGGGGGGGAATAAAATTGGGGATAGAGGATGGACAGTTCTCTTTAGGCCTCACTGGCTGGGAGAGGTTGGCATCTTGGGGTTGAAACTCTGGCCCTATGGGTAGTATGGTTAATGATCTGCAGGATTGTTCACTCTCAACGATCACTTGGAACGTCCAGGGCTAAATTTTGACTATCAAATGTAGGTCTGTAAACGGCAAATTAATAGAGCTCTCTCCCTCGGTGGTCTTCCAACAGGAGACCCAACTCTTTCGGGGTGACGAGGGGAGATTCAGACATGCTTGTTTCTCGCCAGGCTTTTTTGCATCAAGTGGGGGTAAGAGAAAAGGAGTGGCAATTTTATTTGATAAATCAATGTCCTTCCTCAAAACAGGGATTTTATGGGACCCGATGAGAGGTAGTTTGGGGATTAAGGGGTCATATATGGGTAACACCTTTACATTCATAGTGTTTTACTCCCGCAACGATCAACAGGGCCTCTTTCTGCAGGTTCTCCTGTACAAGCTGCTCCCATTCGCTGAGAGTTCCCTGTTCATTGGTGGAGACTTCAATGTTAGCCCTGATCCTAACACAGTGTGAGAAACTAGAAGGTGTCTCGCCCACTAGTGCCTGGGGATCTGCCATCCAGGTGGCCAGGACATGCCCATCGCTTTTGGATCCAGTTCCTGGGGGTGGACCAGTGTGGGAGGATCACCTGGGTGAGGGGTCTTCGGGAGTTTGAGTGGGACACTGAATAATGAGACACAGGTTCCCCTTCCCTATAACACCTTTACCCCAATCCTACCAGGTAGGTTATTTAGGAACTTAACAACCACAACCCCCTTTTACAACATGAACACTTTCTCACGGACAGCCTGCTATGAGAGAAAACAGAATAACACCTGAGCTGTATACCTGACGTGTCCCAATACAATAGTCAGGTGAGGTCAGGCAATTACTAACCATCATAAACACCTGACTTCCATTAAGCTTCCCCACACTGATTAAAAAACAGAGCACAAGAGCACACTCTAAGCGAGGCAAAGCACACAAGGAAACAGCAGTTTCAAGACAGCAGCTGAACGAGAGAAGAAAGACAGCAAAACCAACAGCGAAACGGACGGGGACCGCAATGAGGTAAGTGTGTCAGAGATACCAGGGGCCCTCCTGCATCAATAATCAAGGCAGGGAGAATCACCAGCCGCTGTAGTACCATTGTTGGCTCCAAGAACAAAGCAGCATCAGTGAAATCAACACAGCCGGTGAGTTGGGGAGACCGATACAAGATCGGTCTGTGTTGAAGCCAAGGTTGCAAGCAGCAACATTGTATGGCACGCGCTGGAATGAACATTATTAAAACGTGTGTGATAAAAGACGCAAGTAAAGTTAAAGTGCTGGTGAGTGATTGAACGTTTGCTCAATTCAAGGTCTCTGTAAGGTATTCAGCATAGAAGTAGAAAACGTGAGAGTGAGAAAGAGGTTATATCAAGAACAGAGTGAGTAATTGTGAATCGAAGAGGTCCTGCAATGGGTTTAGCAACATCCTGCACACAGTTGAAAGTTTTGGCAAAGTAGATAAAGTAGGTCCGAGCCCAGAGAGAGATCAATTGAAAGCTTTGTGTTAAAGTGGGTGTGAGCCCGGAGGAGGGGGACCCGGGGTGAAGTGAAAATCACCAGAGAAGGTGAAGTGCTCAGGTGGCAAGGGCGTAGAAGCCCTGACCTTTTTGATGTGCTGTATTAGTGAATAAAAGTACACAGGTAATTCCATCTCAGAAAGGGTAATATGCTAATAAGATCCCTTTTTCCTATGCTCCATGCCAAATGCATAGTATTTGCATGTGCCCTGCTGGATCAGTAGCCTTATGTGCAGCGCCTGCTCTTCAGTGGCACAGAGCAGGTTCAGGGGTCACAGATGCACTCTTGACAGCTGCATGACAGCTCCAAGTCTCTACAATGCAGGGGCTACATTCCAAAACTACAAAACTGTGAAATGTCCTTTCCTGGTAGAACGCCAAACTGTTAATACAAGCCATGCCTGAGTTTAAAGGTATGGTGGCTAGTATGTATCATATTTATCCAAGCCACTTCAAGTCGAATATAAACACAGAACCCATTGTAAAATCCATATGGCATTAAAATGCTGTACACTTCAAGTTGATTCCATTGTTAAATCATGAATCTTGCAAAACACACACAGAAAATGGTCTGTCTCATAACATCCTGATGCAAAATCATTTTGTCTTGGTTCTTTTAAGTGAATTCCACCAACACCATGTTATTTGTAAGTAACTTGATACCACAAATACTACGTCAGAGTTTGTAGAGGATTTACACAACGCTTCTGCCTCTCATAGCGTTCGTACCTAATGGTTCTTCAAACATGGCTTAAGATTCTTTTGGTGCACGTCTTTGTAAAATGGGCATAACACCAAAATATATTGGATAGACTCATCACAATAGTTATATGCTGGACAAAGAGTAAATCATGAAGTGTTTCATGATCTTACGACCATCAATAAGGGCGGGATACCTATCCACAGCTTCATAAATAATGTTTGTTCATAGGGAGGACGTTAGTTCTCAAAACCTTGAATAGGCCTAATAATTATGTACTCTCAGAACAGTTTTTGAGCCATGCTTTTTCTCCACGTTTTCTCCCCTACCCAAGCATGGTGGCCATGTGTTATTTTATGATATGTAATTGATTCTGTATAGGTCCATAGTTTAACTTGGCCTATCTAATGCAAGGTTTGCTTGAGGAAATGGAACCATCGTAGTTGTAGGCCTATTGGGTTCTCCATGATTTTGCACATTACATCTTTGTATTTGTTTAAATTGTAATTGGACCACAGCTTAATCCAACAGAGGGCTGATTTTAATTCAACCAACTCGTCTATTCCCGTCCTTCCTAATTCGGAGTGTAGAACTTTTGTGCGAGTTCACTGCGGAAAGCCCAGTTTTATGAACCTGTTTTCTGAGACAGGTAAGTATGAGGTGTTACAGTAGCCTTGTATCTTGGCTCCATATAGAGAAGCCTGCCTTGACTTCGTACAAAATACTATGAGTGCTGAGTGGTTGTCGGTGTCTGCAGCAAACCTTGCAACCGCTTCACTATATTTAGTCAAGATTAGGTTGTTTTTCTGTATCTACTCTCCCCAGCCCACTTTACCAGTGAAGCATCTGCCTAAGTAATCATGTGAATTGACATTCTTTAATCGGTAACACCCTGCCCCCCCCCCCTCTACAACAAACAATACTATCTTATATCTATTGTTTTCCGCAACAAGTCATTGTTTTGTTTTGGTATAGTTAATCTCTAGGCCTTTGGAGATGCACTTTACGGCAAATAAGTTAAGTTGTTTGTAAAGGCCAGTTTGAGTCTTGGAGATTCGCACTGGGTTTTCCACAAATAAGAGAATGCCAATCTTAGAGCCAGCAAAAACTGGTGCATTGGCATCAAGAGGTTCAGTAGAGGTGATGCATAACGAGAACAGGATGGGCACCGTTACGCAGCCCTGCCTAACGTCCTTATCAAACTTAAATTTGGAGTGCATTCCACACTTAGGCCCCATCTAAGCATTTCAGTAATGTCTGAATAAAGAGCAACTATTGGATTCAATAAGCCCTGCCCATCTGTCAATCACTGCTAAACTGTTGGTACCTTCAGCTTTGCCGCCCTTTTTCCCTACTTAAGCAGCCCTCAAGTCTAATTGCATTTGGTGAGCAGGTGCTAGTGGATCTAGGTTACGTGGCCTAAGCCCCGCCCACATGTCATTCACTGCAAAACTGTTGGTGGCTTCCTGTTTTGTCACCCATTTCCCCTATTTAAGCAGCCCTGAAGCCTCTTTTCCTTTGCAGTTGGTGAGCAGGTGGAAGTGGATCAAGGTCACGTGGCCTAAGCCCCCCCATCTTTATAGCCCTGCCTCTTCCTTTCTGATCTTAACTCTTAGATCAAAGGCATCTCTCGCGCAGTCGCCCAAAGTTAAGGGCAGACCAAGAAAAAGCGCAATTCCTGTTTGGACATGTTCGGGCCTGGGACGACCCAGGACCAGAAGCCCTGCTCAGACAACAGGTAAAAACGCGCTGACATTTATTTTCTCCCTCCGTCCCCACAGGTCATCCCCACCATCACCAGGCAACGCCAACATCAATGACATCACCCCCTCCTTCAGTCATGGACTCTGCGATGCAGCAACCTCAGCCACATCAGCCTCATGCCTATCAGCACCCCCTTACCATCCACAACACAGATATTGTTACTCACCAACGAATGCTCAGCTATCACCCATGCAGCAGAAATTGCCAACACACTACACATGACATTGATGCCATCTTCATCACAGAGACCTGGCTGACACACCACATCCTGGATGTCCTTGTTCCCGACGACTACAGCATCCAACACAGAGACCCGCTGAACCAGACAGGCAAGGGCCTCGCAGTCATGCACAAAACATTGATGTCGACAACATTGGCTCCTTTGAAGCCCTCTCCTGCCTCTTCCCACTCTCCCCGACAGACACAGTCACCTTCCATCTCATCTACAGACCAACCAAACCCAACACCACATTCATTGGAGACTTCACCGACCTGGTCCCCACCATGTCCCTCACACACACCAACAGCATCTTCCTAGGCGACTTCAACCTCTCGGGCAACAATGCCACCAAACCACTGAAGGAAGCTCTCCTCTGCCTTCTCGACACTCTCAGCCTCTGTCACATTCATCGTCTGAAAATGCCTCCCCCGACTCCTCACCTGTGTCGGCGGGGCTAGTGGTATTATTCCGTCTTTTTCGGTAATCTTTCTTTTTATGCAGATATGGTCTACCATGAGGGTTTGCCACCATGAGTACTTATGGGACAAGTAGTCCAGTGGCGAATATCCGGAATAGCCTACAAGGGGGAAAAAGCCAATCAGGCATAAAACCCCCCTAATGATGTACGTAGTGGCCACAAAATGATGGAATCCAATAGAATAACTCCAATAGGCAAGCAGAACGGAAGAATCTGTAGCAAGGTCCAGTTGGCAGAACGTACTATCCAGATCAAAAGTCCCAGAAGGTAAGTGGGAAAACCAGGTATGGAAACTCCAGGATAATAGGAGGTAAACAGAGCCAACCGACCAAAAGAAAGGTTGGTAAAGGTAGCAACAAGGCGGAGATAAAACACAGAACACTAGCTGTTAAACCAGCAGGAGCAGGGCTGACAAGAGAAGAGCGAAGAAAAGAACAGAGCAAAAAGAAAGGGACCAAGGAAGGATGGAGAGCAAGGGAGGAAGAAGAAGCAAAGCGGACCGCACAGAGAGAGGGAGCGGAACACGACAAAGGCAGAATCACAAGCGGGGCAAGGAAACAAGCGGGAGCGAAGGAAAACAAAAGCGAACACACAAAAGGAAGCAAAGTACAGAAAAGCAGGGCTCACCTGAGCCAAGAGAAAACTGGCAGCGTAGAACCCACAGCAAAGAGGAATGATGGGGTTGAAACGCACCGAACGCTGGTTAGTACTGAATAAGTACTGGGCTAGCGGCAGCCATGTCGGAAAGCAGCTAGACAGCTGACTACGTAAGGAGAGGTACGTAGTGTGTCAATAATGGCGCCCAAAGCGCCATCTATCCAATACTCGCCAGGGGCGGCGAAGCATGCCAGCCTCACACAGCACATGAAAGACCCAACACATTAGAAAGGTAACATCCTGGACCTAATCATCATGGCACTGCCTTCCCTCCACCACAGCTTTCCACTCCGCCTTGACTGGTCTGACCACCTGGCCATCCCTTTCTACACCTGCACCCCACCCTAGCCAAACAGTCCCAGCAGAAACCTATCAGACAAACCTTCAGGACCTTCAAGAACATCCCGGTGAAATTCCTCACGGAAGACCACACCAACCTCCACCTCACATGGACGGAATTACCCCAACCAAACCACGACTCTCTACTGGAAGCACTCAATGTCACCCTCTCAGCTTCCATCGACCTAAAAACACCTCTGAAACAATGCACCTACAAACCGAAACCGTCAGCACCCTGGTGCATGCAAGAACTTAACCTCAGTAAAAGGGTAATCAGGAAACAAGAGAAATCCTAGCACTGCTCCAGGACCGCATCCAACCTGGCACTCCTCAAGGAACTTCCTGCAACCCACCGACAACTAATCAACACAGCCAAGGCCTCCTACTACCAGAACACATAGCAGAAGCTGACAGCAAATGCAGAACCCTCTTCAAAGTGGTTAAGCACTGCATCAACTCGCTACCCAAACTTGCCATACCAAATTCCATCAAAAAATCCACTTCCATCAACACTTTCTTCATTGACAACATCAGCAAGATTTGCCAGCACATAGACACCAGCTCTGGATCAACAAACCCACCTCATGTCCCTCCTCGCGAAATCTCCACACCATGGACAACATTCAAGACACTCTCTACAGAGGATCAAGTAACAACAAATTGGAGTCGAAAGGTCGACGTCTTCCATCTATACCTTAGTCATTATACCACATAAATGACAGAAGGATAATTTATTAAAAGTTATTCCTATGGCTGGGTTTCTAGCGATAGTTTGGTTAACCCTGTGTGTGAGGAACCTCTTAAAAAGTCGCTACCAGCCCTAGTTAGTGCTGGTGTGCCACCTACAAATGGGGTGTCGAGGTCCCGACCCTTTCCTCTCTCACTACTTTCCTGGATTCCAAATGTAAGTGCACACATAGTGGGGGGTCGGTATTTGTCTTTAATGGTGCCACCTCCAGTTTGTGTGTCTTAGAAAACAATAGGTGTGACCCAATGATCAGAAAATATTAAAGAAAAAAAAATGTAAAAAAAAAATATTTCTACGAGCCCTTTCATTTAAATATGTGGGGTATTGGAGTTTGGGTTATATGTCCAGTACTGCTTAAGTGAAAAGTCAACCGGTTTTAGCGGGATTAGTTAGTGGCCGCTTTCCTCAGGACGAATACTAATTGTAGTATTCTATATGTAATCTTCAACTGTTTGAAGGTTAGGAGGATATCTTCGGATATCCATTGGGCTTATTGAATCAATCCCTGGGTCCTATAGGGTTAAAAAAAGACAAGAAAGACAAGTGGAGCTGTCATCAGTCTTAGGGTGCCTCTAATGTTGAATTTCTATTGTTTGTGTGGAAAAGATTTTCCATACATTGAGGGTAGATGGCTGCTTACCTGTGTTCCATGCAGTGCTTTCTTATTTGTTACTGCTATCTGGTGAGTAGTTCTTAGGCTCAGCTAGTTGTATTATTTACTGGAATCTGTAAATACAAGGATAGTATAAAATAGTATCTCCTTCTCTCATCTTTATTTTTACGTTTTCTTGGTTATTGCCCCGAGGGGAATGCGCCATAACAGAGAAAAACACGCTCAGTAAGCTTGTTCACCTGTCTTCACTGTTTGGGCTTGTCAGTGTGAAGATACAGTATCCGTTCCTTTGACTTGGGAGTTCCTCTTTCTTTCGAGTTTCTCCTGAAACGAGACAGCAGGGTTCCTGTAACAAGTTGTCTGTCTGCCTCTATTGCAGATATGACATGCATAGTTGTCTCCAATGCGAATATAGAGCACCACTCTCCCTTCTCATGTATTGGTTGCCCATTCCTCTAGACATATAAGTGATACATCATTGCAACGTGGTTTGAATGTATTACCTAATGGGCAGTTATGCCGGAAGCGCGGCGATCACTGGTACCACACGTAAAAGACTACTGTGGGGCCGTCCATACGTTGTTATCTGCGGTCATTGTACAGTGTTTAGTTTTGGTTTCAAAGTAACCCTCCAAGAGTGAGTAGGCATGGACATGGGACCATTTTACCCAAGACCTAAAGGTTCACCACAACTATACTCGAGTGAGAGATCCTCCCTCTGCGAAACCCTTCCTACCCTATGACCAACTGAGTGATTCCTGTCTCACCCTCAAATAGTTATAGGTGCTGTCTGCTTTACTACTAATTGTGGAGAGCATTGGATGCGTAAACAACCTGTAAAAGATCGGTGGTCCTTCTATATACCAGACATGAGGAGCGAACGACAGCATGAAACACATGACTACGTATCCCAACTATCATTGGGATATTTGACACTCATTGACCATTAATAAATAAGAACGCTTAAATGGTAAAATCCTACAGCATGAATACAACACAAGGCACTAAAGCAAGGCCACAAACTAACAGCCGGCTATAGGATCGACCAGCTACCGGGAGTATGCAGACATGAGTCAATTGCGGCAAAACCTATTTTTCCAACACACTTACCAACATCATGGTAAAAGATGGAGTGACCCGGCTGATAAAAGAAAGATACAGCACGCAGAACAGAAATACGAAATACAGCACTGGACTACATCTCCCATTACCCACAGGGACGTGTGCCGTATAATATAAATACGTAATACAGCCCTATATTACATTTCCCATCACCCTCTTGGACTTATTGGTAGTCATGTGTGGATTACAACACAGGAACAGGTTTTTATATAGACACGGATATGTGTGAAAATATAATCCGCTTCCTGAGCTATGGCTTTGGGGAATATATGTAAAACTCACCCCCCTCAATTTATCGCAACAAATATAACAACCGACACACGAGATGCGGTAGCTGCAACGAGTAACAAGGTGGTGAGCATTAAAAAACCTGGGGACCCTCATTATGAAACCAAAACTAAACACTGTACAATGACCGCAGATAACAACGTATGGACGGCCCCAAAGTAGTCTTTTACATGTGGTACAAGTGATCGCCGCACTTCTGGCATAACTGCCCATTAGGCTATACATTCAAACCACATTGCAACAATGTATCACTTATATGTCTAGAGGAATGGGCAACCAATACACGAGAAGGGGGAGCGGCGCTCTATATTTGCATTGGAGAAAACTATGCATGTCATATCTGCAATATAGGCAGACAGGAAACTTATTACAGGAACCCTGCTGTCTCGTTTCAGGAGGAATTCGAAAGACAGAGGAACTCCCAAGTCAAAGGAACCCATCCTGTATCTACACACTGACAAGCCCAAACAGTGATGACAGGTGAACAAGTTTACCGAGCCGTGTTTTTCTCTGTTATGTCGCATTCCCCTAGGGGCAATAACCAAGAAAACTTAAAAATAAAGATGAGAGAAGGAGATACTAGTATATACTATCCTTGTATTTACAGATTCCAGTAAAGAATACATCTAGCTGAGCCTAAGAACCTCTCACCAGATAGCAGTAACAAATAAGAAAGCACTGCATGGAACCCAGGTAAGCAGCCATCTACCCTCAATGTATGGAAAATCTTTTCCACACAATCAATAGAAATTCAACGTTCGAAGCACCCTAAGACTGATGACAGCTCCACTTGTCTTTCTTGTCTTTTTTACCCCTATATGACCCAGGGATTGATTCAATAAGCCCATTGGATACCCAAAGGTATCCTCCTAACCTTCAAACAGTGAAGATTACATATAGAATACTACAATTACAAGTATTCGTCCTGAAGAAAACGGCCACTAACTAATCCCACTGAAACCGGTTGACTTTTCACTTAAGCAGTACTGGACTGATAACCCAGACTCTGATACCTCACATATTTACACGAAAGGGCTCGTATAAAGAAATTATCAAAGCTGTTTTTCCCTGCTTCCCTAAATAACCTTGGGGTGAACAGAGAATGAACTTCTTTCAACTTTTTTCTGAATTTCTTTTTTTTCTTTAATATTTTCTGAGCATTGGGTCACACCTATTGTTTGATAAGACACACAAACTGGAGGCGGCACCATTAAAAACAAATACCGACCCCCACTATGTGTGCCCTTACTTTTAGAATCTAGGAAAGTAGTGAGAGAGGAAAGGGTCAGGACCTCGACACCCCATTTGTAGGCGGCACATCAGCACTAACTAGGGCTGGTAGCGACTTTTTAAGAGGTTCCTCACACACAGGGCTAACCCAACTACCGCTAGGGACCCAGCCATAGGAATAACTTTTAATAAATCATCCTTCAGTTATTTATGTGATATAACTCTTTACAGAGGACCTAGTAGAAATCCTAGCCACCCTCAAAACCACTTAGTACACAGACGACATCCTCCCAGCATCCATCCTCAAGACCCTCCCCGCAGAAGCTCTCCTTCCCTAACTCGAGATCATCAACAGCTCTCTAACTCAAGGTACCTTCCCATCGACCCTAAATGCAGGAAAAATCCTCTCCCTACTAAAGAAACCCACTCTGGATCCCGATAACCTAGGTAACTATCACCCCCATCACCCAATTTCCCCCTCTAGGTAAGATAATTGAGTAAAAGGTAGCCGCGCAACTGCAGCAACACATCGACACCAACAATCTCCTCCAAGCTTACCAATCTGGGTTCAGACCCAGATGCAGCACAGAGACGGCAACCATACAGGTGGTCGATGACGCCATCAACATCCTTGATGACGGCCACCCCAGCCTCCTGATTATACTAATCCTCTCGGCCGCTTTCAACACAGTAGACCGTCAGGCGCACACGGACACCCTACATCACTGCATGGAGATGAGTGACCTTGTCCTATGTTGGTTCAAGTCCTACCTCGCCAACCGCTAGCAGTTTGTTCGGATGGACTCCTCTAGATTGCCAACACTACCCATTACCTGTGAAGTCCCACAGGGTTCCATCCTCTCCCCAGTGATCTTCAATCTATACATGGAGCCACTGGAGGCCTCCTAGCCACACACAACATCCACATATACGCCAAAGACACAGAGCTATACCTCAAGATAGACTCCATCAAGGACATCAACAGGCTCAAATCAGCCTCTGCCTGATCCAGTATTGGATGTCCAGTGCATACTTGAAGCTCAACCCCTCCAAGACCGAATGCCTACTCGTCACTAACAACACAGAACACCCAAACAGGGAGATCTGGCTATAAACAATGATCCCTGAGGGCTTCACACCCGAAAATACCTCCTGCATCAAGCCCCTCCAGTTCCACATCAACAAACACCTCTCCTTCAAGACTCACATAGCTAAGAAAACTCAGACAACTTGGTGCCAGCTCTCCCTCCTGTGGAAAGTCAAGCCCTTCTCCCTCCGGACAGCTTTAGATCCACCGTTTAATCACTTGTCCTATCCCACCTGGATGGGGGCAATGCCCTCCTCAAAGGCCTCCTGTTGTCCCCCCTTGTGCCCCTGAGAAGTGTCCTACATGCAGATGCACACCTCATCAAGGGTCTACGCAGAAGCAACCACATCACCCGGCCCTCATCAACCTTCACTGGCTCCCACTGCTCTCATGAATCACCTTCAAGTGTTGATGCATCACCTGTCAGGCAATCACCCTTAATTTACCCAGATACCTTGTGGAGAAACTCAGCATCTCCAGTGGACAGTGCACTACAAGAAGCTAGGACTTGTTTAAATCTGTTGTTGCGAAAAGGAAAGTACCAGAAAACAAGCCTCCTCTGCCTATGCCCCAAGACTATGGAACCTCCTCCCTGTCAGCATCAGACTCACCCCCAAACTCCTACAATTCTGAAAAGAACTCAAGACCCATCTCTTCAAGGAGCGTCTCCTCAACACCTAGTCCATCACCTCGCCCTCTGCGCCCACTGATTCGCTAGACACCGTCCACCCCTTCTACTCCCTGCCACCCTGTACAGCTGTACCCCTCATCTGTGCCACGCTGTATATCTGTTCTGTTATTACCTCTGAAAAGCACGACATTATGATATGATAGGTTATTTATAACGCGCTTAATACCCAGAGGTTTCGAAGCACGGACCGGGGGTCGAACGTGTGTTTCTCCGTGTAATCTTACTTGTTGCCCCTGAGCTATCCTCCCGAGTTATGCAGCTGTACGGTTGCATAGATCTGAAAAAGGGTTGTGTTTTGTATCTGTATTCTTGTATACCTCTGTAAAGCACTCTATTGCGTCTCAAAGTTAGGTCTGCTCTCAATAAATGATATAATCTTAATAAAGATTATAATAATAATATGGCCCTAGGCAGGCCCAAACCAGCTAAGGTACACCATAGTTTATGTCGTGGTACTCCGTCAAATGCATCAATTTAAGTATTTCGACATTATTAAGTTGAACCTTAAGGCCTGTGTCATGACCCACAGAACGCGCCCCTTCTGGACTTCCTGGTCCTTATCGCGATAGGGTTGTATTCATTGTTTCTACGACATGGCCGTATCACATTACACGGCTCGCACCAGCCTTCACGGCGGACGTTGTACGTCCCATAAATGTGCCACGCCCCCGCAGCCCCGCACGTCTCAATGCTATTGCGAAGTAGCAACCAGACGTGTGCTCCTTAGCTCGCGGTATTGTATCCTTTGCTTCTTCCAGCTAACCCCATCCTAGTCCCTTTCCTTCCTTTCTTGGTTCCTGGACTTGTGTGCTTGTTGCGCACCTTGTTACTTTCCC
The DNA here is from genome assembly GCF_040938575.1 of Ambystoma mexicanum. Lineage (NCBI taxonomy): Eukaryota > Metazoa > Chordata > Amphibia > Caudata > Ambystomatidae > Ambystoma > Ambystoma mexicanum. The sequence continues at coordinate 408,269,118 of NC_090923.1, read as the reverse complement.
GGACTCCTGGATCCCTGCATCCCGGAACCTTGAACGCACGCTGGAGTCGTAAGAGACTTGTGCAGCTTTATTCAAGACTCGATCAGTTCGCAAGAAGGCATCGACCAAGAAATCCAGCAAAGATCGAACTCAGGTGAGAAGGGGGTAACTCCTTGACAGTTTGAGATGCCACCCGACTGAACTCGATATGGACATGGAAGCAGCTGTCCAGGATTTGATGCGTGGTATGTAAGAGCTATCAACCGAGGTGCAGAATCTAAAGGCGGAAAACGCTGCTCTCAAACAATTAGTTCTATCCCGTGATTCTGCCACAAAAGAAAGTGTACTGCTGGGCGGCATAGTGGACAAATACGCTGGATCAGCAAAAACCCGTGGATTCCTGGATTCATGTTGGTCCACTTTACTTTTAAGCCCTATTACTTTTCAACTCCCAGGGATAAGGTGGGGTTCATAATTTCCCACCTTTCAGGAAATGCCTTGACCTGGGCTACGCCCCTCGTTAATTCCGGCGATACTCTTCTGGAAGACTATGATGGCTTCATACAAGATTTTAAGACCATGTTTGAGCGTCCAGAGCAGGTCTATAGTGTCCAGGAACGCCCCTTAGACTTCCAACAAGGATCCCAGGATATGCTCACCTATGTTACCCGATTCAAGCAGTTAGTCAAGGAAGCGGATTGGTCCCTGGAGGCTAGTTTTACCCTTTTCAGGAGAGGACTGAATGAGGAGATTAAGGATGAGTTGGCCAGAGTGGCTCGCCCAAACTCATTTCAGGCACTAATGGACCTTGTCTTGCAAATAGATTTCCGTATCCAGGAAAGGAAGGCAGAGAAGAAGAAATCCAGAGCTAATCCTCCGAAGCTGTCTTTCGAGAATACCACCAAGACGGACACAAACCCAGGCTCAGTCTCTGAACCTGAACCCAGGCAGATAGGAGCCTTCCGTGGACCTATATCCCTGCAAGAAAGAATGAGAAGGATTCATACGGGGTTGTGGCTGTATTGTGCCTCAGACAAACACTTGGTAAGGGAGTGTCCTCTAGCCCCTCCTCGGCGTTTGGGAAACACCAGCTGCCGATCCTAGATGGAGCAGAGCTTCGGGAGAGAGATGTTTGCTCTGCATAAATTCCATCCTTGAACTCTCCTGGACAAAACAATTTGGTGATACTACAGGCCTCCTGTCACCCTCCAAGAATAAGACCTATCCCATTCTGGCCTTGGTGGACTGCGGAGCTATGGGAATCTTCATTGATCAAGACTGGGTTGTTATTCATCATATTCCGTACGAGACACGAAGCACCATGCAGCCGGTGGAAGCAATCGACGGAAGACCCCTCTCTTCAGGACCCATAAGCCTGCAGACAAAAGAGATCCAACTTTCCATAAACCATCACCAAGAGCGGATTACATTCGACATCATTAAGTCAGCCCATTACCCCATGGTATTGGGTATGCCCTGGTTACAAAAGCACAATCCGTATATCAATTGGACAGCAGGATCACTATTCTTGGGCTCAGAGTTTTGTATGTCCCACTGTCTATCCCTGGATCCCTCCTCGACACCTCCTAAAGAACCACTAAGAAACCAGAAAACACCACTCATGGTTTCCAATATCATACAAGTCTCAGAGGCCTATGAGGGATATGCTGATGTATTTTCAACTGCCATAGTCCAGGCCTTACCCCCTCACAGACCTGAAGACTGTGCCATAGATACAGATCCCTCAGCAGTGATTCCCTTCGGCAGAATGTTCATTCTTACTGAACCTGAGAAAAAGGCCCTCCGAGAATACCTGGACACCAATCTTGAAAACGGCACCATAACACCCTCAAAATCTCCAGCAGGTGCTTCGTTGTTCTTCGTTCCCAAGAAGGACACCAAGGAACTCAGACCTTGCCTCAACTATCGTGGCTTAAATCAATGCACCCTCAAAGATCGATACCCACTGCCCCTGATCTCGGATATCCTGGAAGCTGTGAGAGGCGCCGTAATATTCACGAAGTTGGATCTCCGGCGTGCCTACCATTTCATCCGTGTCCGGGACGGAGACGATTGGAAAACAGCCTTTAGAACAGCCTTTGGTCACTATGAATATCTAGTCATGCCCTTTGGACTAGTTAATGCCCCCGCAGTTTTTCAACGTTTTATGGATAGGGTGTTTTCTGACATGTTATTCCTCTTCACCATTGTCTATCTGGTTGACATATTGATCTTTTCCAAGGATCCTCTAAACCATGAAGAACATGTAAAGGCAGTATTACAACGACTTTGTGAACACAAACTTTAAGCCAAACCCGAAAATGCTTATTTCACGTTACTTCTGTTCACTACCTAGGATTCATCCTTAGCCCAGAAGGAATTGGTATGGACCCTTCAAAGGTAAAAGCCATACTGGCTTGGCCCGCTCCCACATCTGTGAAACAAGTTCAATCCTTCCTGGGGCTTGCCAACTTCTACCGGAAGTTCATTTCTACTTTTTCCGAGATCATTCAGCCGATCGTTGCTCTCTTGAAGAAAGACACCCCCTTTATCTGGTCTACACCGCAAGATAAAGCATTCCAACGATTGAAGACAGAGATCACGCAACTCCCATCCTGGCCCAACCCGACATAAATCGCCCATTCCTAGTGGAAACGGATGCCTCTAACTACGCCATAGGAGCGGTCTTGAAACAGGTACTTGAGGATAAACTGGAACACCCCATTGCTTACCTCTCATGAACCCTGACTCCAAGTGAGACACACTATTCCATCCTGGAAAAGAAACTGTTAGCCATCCGCCAAGCCTTCATTGAATGGCAACATCTACTTCTGGGTGCTAGATATCCAGTTCAGGTCCGCACGGAGCATCAGAATCTTCAAATTCTACAGTCGTTGGAGTGCAGGAACAGTCGTCAGGCGCGTTAGGCCTACTTCTTTGCCCAGTACCAACTCCAAATCACTCATGTTCCCGGATCACAAAACATGATTGCTGACGCCTTATCTCGACGTCCTGACTATGTAACCACTGAAGACAAGGCCTATCCTAAGATGTTCCCCCACACGATCTTTGTAGCTCAAGCAGTCAACCTCCTGGAAGAAATCCGAGTGCAAACCCAGTCCTCTGACCTCTGGAAGGATATTTCAAGGAAGAAACCATGCAACCTAAGAGTTAAGGAAGGATATTTATTCAAGGACAATGCATTGGTCATTCCTACACAGAAATTACAACAAAGAATCATAAACCACTGCCATGATACCCTTCACTCCGGACATCGTGGCATAACTAACACCCTTCGTCTTATACAAAGACAGTTTTGGTGGCCTGGAATGAAGACCGACGTACAACAGTATATCAAAGCTTGTGCTGTCTGCAGTCAAAACAAACATGATAACAAGAGACCGGCGGGTGTTCTACTGCAACCATCGCTGCCAACAAGTCCATGGGAATTCATTGCTACAGACTTCATTGTGGAATTACCACCTTCCCGAGGATACACGACCATCATGGTAACCATAGACTTGTTCACTCAAATGGCTCATTTTACACCCCTGTGTAAGCTGCCATCCTCGTCATAGCTTGCTGGAATCTTCCTGGAACACATATTTCGTTTACATGGACTTCCTTCCAAGATCATATCTGATCGAGGACCTCAATACGTCTCTCAATTCTGGAAACATCTCTGTCGCATTTTGGGAATCCAACGCGCCCTTTCGTCTGGTTATCATCCCCAAACCAATGGGGCCACAGAACGTGCTAATCAGACCCTGGAACAGTATCTCCGATGTTTCGCCACCAAGGTTCAAGATGACTGGTCGCTCCTGATACCCGTGGCTGAATTCGCCTACAACAATTCTGACCATTCAGCACTTAAGACCAGTCCTTTTTTTTGTAGCCAAGGTTTCCATCCATCGGTTCTACCCTCTTTTCCCCCTCATCCTACACCAGTACCTACTGTGGACTCCTGCATCGAAACCCTCATCAACGTTCACCAGGAGGCCAAAAAAAACTTAGACAGGGCCAGAACACAGACTAAGAGGTATGCGGATTTAAAAAGGAGACGAGGTCCTTCTTATGCTATCGGTGATCAAGTCTGGTTGTCTTTGAAATGACTACCCCGGCATCTACGGCCAAACAAGTTGGCCCCTCGGTACTATGGTCCATTTCCCATCAAGGAAATTATCAATCCAGTTTCATACCGGATTAGACTACCAGACTCTTGGAAGAGAATTCACCCAGTATTCCACACATCCTTATTAAAACCCTATAGCCAATCCTCCCGAAAAATCCTGCCGACCTCCTCCTCTACTGGTCGACAACCAATTGGAGTATGAAGTATCCCGAATATGTGATTCCAGGTATAAACAGGGTCAGCTTCAATACCTGGTTGAATGGAAAGGATATCCTCCTAGTGAAAGAACCTGGGAGCCACTTTCTAATCTCAAGGCCCCTCGACTACTCAGAAGATTTCACCTTATACACCCGGGCAAACCTGGTGGAACAGGTTTTCGGAGGAGGCATGCTGTCATGACCCACTGAACGCGCCCCTTCTGGACTTCCTGGTCCTTATCACGACGGGGCTTGTATTCATTGTTTCTTCCAACATGGCCGTATCACATGAAACACCTCTCACCAGCCTTCACAGCGGACGTTGTACGTCCCATAAATGTGCCACGCCCCCGCAGCCCCACGCATCTCAATGCTATTGCGAAGTAGCGACCAGACGTGTGCTCCGTAGCTCGCGGTATTGCATCCTTTGCTTCTTCCAGCTTACCCCATCCTAGTCCCTTTCCTTCCTTTCTTGGTTCTTGGACTCGTGTGCTTGTTGCGCACCCTGTTACTTTCCCGGACTCCTGGATCCCTGCATCCCGGAACCTTGAACGCACGCTGGAGTCAGAAGAGACTCGTGCAACTTTATTCAAGACTCGATCAGTTCGCAAGAAGGCATCGACCAAGAAATCCAGCAAAGGTCGAACTCAGGTGAGAAGGTGGGGAACTCCTTGACAGCCTGGTCAACTGTACTACATTTCTTTTTGAACCCTGATTGCAAGTGCGAGGTCACAGTATTGCTTGTGATCCAATCTTCTAGGTGGGCATGGCGAGTTCTCACAAAGATCTTTCAAGATGGATAAATCAGAGAGATAGGGCGGTTATTTTCACATACCTTCCTATCGCCTTACTTGTGTATGGGCACTATAATGTCTTGTCGGAACCACTCTGGATTCTTCAATTTAATAATATGAAATGCATCAAACAATTCAGTTATGGACTCCAGATTACTAGCTCTTCTTTAAATAGGTCTGCAGGAGCAGAGTCAGGGCCAGCAGCCTTATGCAAGGTTCGAATCTTAATGGCTTCACTAACCTCAGTTATACATGCCATCAGGTATTAGTTATCACTGCCTATTTGAATAGCCATGGTTGACTCATCTACTCCTTCTCCCTGATTTATACAGGAATTATATAAAATTTCATAAAGTGTGTACTTTTACTCTGGTGGGAGACAGACCTCCAGTGTCTGCTTGTTGTTGTTTAACTCACCAACGACTATTTTCCTGAAATGTCTTTATATTACATATGTGTCAACCCTGTGAGCACACCTCAGCTGTGAAATTGGTATGTGTATTTCCTCCAGCCCGGATATCTCTGCTTTTCCCAGCAAGACTATACCCTTGGGTGTTACCTATCTGTGATTTCTCGTGAGGGCAGGTAACACCCTCTCTAGTAAGACAGCTATGCCACAGAAAACTGTCCTGGGAATAGGTATTAAATGTACACCCTTCACAAAAGGATTAGCCTCACAGCAGGGTGCTACAAACAAACAGAGTCTTTGATACTATTGACAGGGGAAGGGGCAGAGTTAATGTGGATAGGGGAGCTCCAACCAGCTAGAGGAAGATTCCACCATCTTTTTTATCTCTATATTCTTTCTTCTGCCCTGTTGACTCCACTTCGATTAGCACAAAGCATGTTGAGTGTGATGTGAGAAGGCAAGTACCACTTGTCTCAAGAACAGGGATTGGACCTCTTCATGTAGGCTTGCCTATGTCCAATCACCTATCGATGTATGCCTTTAAAAGTAGGGATCTCTCACTCCTTCTGGGATTTGACTTACCAAAAGCCTCCGCCAGTGAGCTCTACTCCCTAACCATCCCTAATTTGCAATAGGGATGGTTAGGGCGTAGAGCTCACTCGGTGTGACCTAATGCTGGGGCAAGACCTGCCTCTCAGCCAGCCACATTGGAACCTAGGGCCTTACTGTGTTGAAGGACACCTGCAGTTGTGTACCAGCCTCCCCCATGTTTGGGAGCCCAAGAACAAGAACCCATCTTGTCCCTGGATTGGGACTCACAGCAACCTGAAAGTCAAGAGAGCCACAATCCCTGTATTTGGCACCATTGAAGCACAGCAAGCTGTGATTCTTGTCGTTCAACCCAGTTCATGCCTACGGGAACATCCGAAGCTGCCTTTGGCACTCGACCATCTTCGAACCGCTGTTCTGCCCTCTCGAGCCAAATGACTCCTGCACCTCTCCAGCTTAGCGCGTTGTTGTCTCAGCTCAACCTCGAAGCTCATCTTTGCACCTGCCGCCTTCAAGCTGCATTTTTGAAATGCCAGCATCTTTGTAGCTGATCTTCATTGCCAATAGAACAGACCCTGGGGGACCCATAGAACCACGACCTTCCAATGCTGCACCAGAGCCAATCGACTTAAAATGCACATCCAGTCACCTGCAAATTCACCATTGAACCACTGGCGAAGTGACCCTGATGGCCCTCACAATCACGCTGCTTGGAATTGCCCTTAGGACCACCAGTATCTTCACTGCCGATCTTCATAGCCAATTGAACTGACCCTAGAGACTGGGTACGTCCCTATAATCCCTTTTCACACACAATAAAATATCCTTTTAAAGAACAATGTGGGTTTCACTTACCTTTCTCCCACATCTAATTATCCATAGTACAGCATTTTGATATCTTGGATATTCTGTGTTCTTTGTACAAGGGTGTCTTTTGTAGAGTTTTTTATTTTGATATTGTTGCAGTATTGTCTTAGCTCTTGAACTATCTGACATGTCGACGGGTCGAGTACGACAGTTAATTTCACACACTTACCTTTCATGGCCTGTAAGAATGTCATTGTATTTTACCTTGTTCCCTCCCTTGAAGTGCTTTGAAACACATTGTGTATAGGCGCTATATAAATCAACTATCATATATCATACATATGTTTTCATAGAACCTTTATTGGGCATTTTCTTCATTTTGGACTATTGTACGTTTCTGTTTGGGTTGCTAATCACATTCACACCCCTCTTGAGATTATAACCTTCCTTCAGCCCACGTTACCACAAAAGGTGAATGAGGTATATCTCTTAACCATGCTTGTTTTACCTTTGTGGGTGCAATCTTGATTTGTAGATGTGTGTGGGCTGAGTAGGCACTGTAGCTGCTTCTCTTCTCATCCTTGCACTCTTGCAGGGCAGAAGTCCATTTGTCACAAGGGTACATTTTCTGCCACAAAACCTGCCACAGGGGTGCAGGTTAGGTTCTTGAATCCAGGGTATGATGCAAATCATGACACCACCTTGTCTTCCCAACAAGACTTGATGCACATGACCAGAGATGGACAGTGTGGTAATAACCTTGCCTTTCCAAGAGTCATCAAACCAAGCAAGCATTAACAAAGCCAGACTGTCTGGCTTTATAAATGTAGAGGGCAAGATGTTTTGCAAAGAGCTCAGAGAACATTTAAGTCTTACCAGTAAACGTGGGTACAAAATGCACGTGAGGGTACAAGGTTTAGAGGAACTTAATTATTAGGAGGACGAGGTGAGGAAAAATACACGTTTGAGAGAAAGTCAGAAAGAGAGGTGAGTGAAGAGAGCAGGTCTGAGTGAGTTTAGGAGAATAAGGTGAGGGAGTTGGGGTATATGAGGATGACCAGTAAGACACATTGGATACATGATGAGATCTAGGATGGGGAGTGGAAGTGAGCCTAGGCAAGAGGCACGTATACAAGAGGCAAAAAGGTCAGGAGGTAAGTGAGGACAATAAAATACTTGATATGAACAGCTGGGTAGAGGACAGGAATTAATATAAGCAAGATAAAACAGAGCAGAGGAAAGTAGTGAGTGGAGCTGAGAAAGGGCAGACGTAATGAGAAGCAGGGGTGTTGCTAGATCTGAAAAACCTCCGAGGCTACGGTAGTGTCGGGACTGTCGGGACTCGGGGCTAGCTAGCCTTTTGGTTGTAGCCCCTGGTTTTCTTTCGAGGGCTACAACCAAAAGGCCTGGGGCGATAACCCCCTTAGCGCCCCCTAGCAACGCCTCTGAGAAAAGGTGAAGGGAAGTGACACAGGGGAAACATGATGACTAAAGATGAGTGGGTGAGTGAAGTGTACAGAAGAGAGACAGGGAAAGAGGGGAAAATCAAGTGTAGCCTTTCATTCCAACTATAAACAGCAGAGAGAAAGTGAACATGCAAGTAAGAAAGCGAGTTTGATTAACCCATGTATAGGGATATTGATCTCCTCTCAGCCAATCAGAATGCAGCTTACAGTCAGTAACTACTGATTGTTACTGCCTTCTGATCATTCACATTCAAAGGCAGACAGGAAAACAACAACGCAATTACCAGGTAAGATTTCTCTCAACAAGACACTTCCTATCTGGGGGGCCTTTTTTTTCGCTGCCACATGCTACTTAACACACAAAAGAGAAAGCTAAAAACAAAATGTGATTCAATTTCTTAAGGAGAAACCATTTACTTACATGGCTCCTACTGTATACTCATGTTAAACATGATTCCGTTCAACCAACTTTATAACTGAAATCCTCAACTTATGCAGACAACCTTGTTATTTAAATACTGTGAAATAAAATGTACTAACTCAGTTTGCCGACTGTGATGCCGGAAATGCATCTGAGGGACAGGGCCTCTGAATCCTTGTCCTTTTTCTGTTTTTACCGTGTGTTCTGTCATGTTTTCTGCCCAGGAGTCCATGAGGGACTCCTGGCAGTGCAGCTCTCTTTTGGTTTGGTGAACAGACCCATGGGATACCCTTATGGCACCCATGGGTAGGGGTACAACCCTGTGCCCCTAGTGTATGTTTTTGGGCACCTGTGGGTGGCCCACAGAGCAGGGTATGGGCTGGTGGCAGCTCCATGCTAAACTTGACAGGTGCTCTGGGTGTCCTCCATTTTGGGATACCCAGACCCTGCCATTGGGATCAGTTGATTCCTGATAGAAACAAGATGGCCCCTGTGGCCTCTTGCTTTCTATTGCCTGTTGTCTTGTTTTTCCCAAAGTCCTGGGAAGCCCTGGCTCTGTCCCTTCCCCCTGGCTGGCTGTTGGGTGGAAGTTCCATATATGGTGTTGTTGTGAAGGCCCAGCTAGACTGACTGGAGCCTTCCCAGTGACTGTATGTTATGGGTACCTCCTGTGGGTGGGACCTGGGTGAATGGAGTGTGTGACCAATATACACTCCTTGTTGTGGTTGTCTGGTTTCTGGCATGAGAGACAAAGACTGAGACAGCCCTGCCCGAAACTGGCCTGAATGCAGTGTGAAGTGTTGAATGGCTGGGTACTTGTCCCAATCCACATTCCTTGTTGTGAGTGTCTGAAAGGGAGGAGTGTGGCCTGAATGCACTGTGTGCCTGATTGGCTGACTGACTGCATGAATGCCCTTCTGTGTGATTGGCTGCTGTGTGTGTGCCAGCAGTGTGGATGAGAGACAGAATAGTATATCTGGGGACCTCTCACCACTGGAAATTGTTCAGAAGCATTCAGAAGCTGAGTCTCCACTCAAGAGTAACTGGATTTGCTGATCCTCGACGTCCAGCTGGAAGAAGAAGACTTGCTGTGGCATTTGCTTCGACGGAACTGAAGGTTGTCGAAATCGTCGAGGACTGACCCGAGAGAGGACCTGGCTAGGCGCCCTCTTCCCGTGCTCCGAGGGACCATCGAGCACCGCTGAATCTTCGCCGAAGCTCCCTGGACGCCAGACCATCGAAAGGCTGCCGACCGGAGAAGGGGACTGCCGAGGAGACCGAAGTAAAGCACCCGGACATCGACGCTGTCGAAGTCCATTGCCGTCGACCAGGGTTCGCAGGTCTGTGCAACCGCTGGAGGCCCGTCGAAGTTGTGTTGCCCAGCCGTGGGAACCACTTGACGCCGAGCCGCCGACGACCGGAGCCGTCCGCTCCTTGCCTAAGAACATTTGACTCGAAGGACTCCCTCGTCCGCACCGTCGACCGCTTTTGTCCTGCCGGAGAAAGTCGAGGACGACCAACGCGCCGAGGAGAATCCGCCGGTGGGTTTCCCGCCACCTCACGACCCCAAAGACTCGAGCGACTCGACGCCCTTGTTGGGCTACCGTCATTCACAATCTTTGCGGTCCAGAACTATTGTCGCCGAGGTGCCCCGCACGCCTCTTCCTCGCAGGACGCCGACGTCTCGACGCCGACGAGCACCGCTCGGATCGAAGCCTGCCGCCTCATCGACGCCGTTCTACCCTGTTTGTTGTCGGACGTTCGACGCCCCGTGTCTCCCGCTTGAAAGGGAAGGCATTCAAGAAGGGCCGTCGATTCCCCGACACCGAACACCGAGTTCCTCGACGCTTCTCGACGCCTCTCGACGATCCGTGACTCCTGCTTTAAAGGGGGTCATTCAAGAAGGATCTGTCGACGCCTCTTCGAAGAACTCGACTCCACCAGGTACATTGGGGGGTAAAAACATTGTAGGAGAGAATAAGACTATTGAACAATATATGGACTGGGCTTGTGTTATATCTCTTTATTTTACAGGTTGCCCAGGTGGGGGGATCTCCACACAGAACTGTGTCCAGTAGCGAGGGCCAGTATTCTGCCTATTGTTTCAACCCTCTGTTATCTCTCCTCTCTCTATTGCTGGTTTCCTTCTTATTGATCTGTGTGCTATTTTAACAGTATTGTGAATGCACTTTAATGAGGTCTAATATTAGTGGTCCCACTTTAGAATTGTAGGTATTTACCATTATTGATTTTCCTGAGCACAAAGTGCGTTATTGTGATAAGTGTACATAACCTTTGAATATTAATTATATAAAGACTGTGTTTTCAGTAATACAGTGTGTGGACATTCCTTTGTGGGGGCTTGGGGGATACACTGTACTTAAGAACCAGCCTGCATCACCTCCTGAGAAGCTAGGCCTTGATTGCTCGTCCATTGCTACCGTAATCGAGAATCTTGGCTGGGGTCTTCTGTGCCTCTCCTCTACCATATAGAGAGCGGAAGTACAGACCCCCCACCGGTCTTGACAAGCTGGTGGCAGCGGTGGGATGCTTATGGTTTTAAGACTCAGTGTATAACCGTGCCACTTACAAAATATCCGCACTTTATTAGATTAAGGTTTGGGTGTGTACCCAATAACTGCATTACAGGCAATGGAGCCCATTGCAAATGGTAAATTGACTCGGATGAGCTTAGAGGCTCTCCAGAGTGCTTGTGAAGCCAGGGAGTTAGACTTTGTGGATAAGTCTAGGGCTGAGCTGATAGCTGCCCTGGTGGACTACCAGACTGATGGTGAAACCCTTGATGAAGGGGGGGATGCAACCAGTGAGGACTCTGCCCCTGGGGTTGTCGCTGAATCTGTTTCTGGGAATGCCACCATTCCTGCTGCCTCTGTTCCAAACCCCAGCAATTCCATGGAACTTGAGTTATTAAGGATGAAATTGGCCTTTGAATATCGCAAGTTGGAAATAGAAGCTGAGCTTAAGAAAGAGGAGCTGGCACAGCAAGTGGAACTCAAGAATAGGGATCTTGCGCTCAAAGACAAGGACACTGAATGTCAGAGAATCCAGCTAGAGAGAGCTAGAGTGGAGACTTCAGCTAGACCAATTGAGAGTGGCAGGTCCCCAGCCACCAAGTTTATGAAAGATTTGGTTGGTGTGTTTGTGGAGGGTTCAGATATCCTCCAATGGATTGAAGCGTTTGAAATGGCTTGTGCAATTCATGATGTAGATAAAAGAGATTGGGCTAAGTGTTTGTTAAGCAGAGTGCCTCAAACTGGATATGACTGTATTCTGAAGCTGAGTGTGGAAGAAAGGGGTCAGTATGAGTGTATGAAGTCTGCTTTGATTGCCAAGTTTGGCAAGACACCTACCCAATACCTTAAAAGGTTCAGGGATTTTAAGAAAAGAGAGAATGTGTCTTGGGTTGACTGGGTGAGTACTGCGCACATGAACATGATGGGGTGGATTGACGGTTACAAGGTGAAAACTTTTGTTGAGTTGTCCCACCTCTTGTTTTTTGAGCATTTTTCTGAAGCCTGTTCACCAGAGCTGCGTCAGTATGTGGCTGACCAGAACATTTTGGACCCCTTTAAGCTGGCTAGGTTGGCTGACAAGTGGGTCTCCCACCGGGTGTCCCCTAAGGACTCCAGTGGGAAGGACAAGGACAAAGAAAAGGGGACCTCTCAGAAAGCTGAGGAGTCCCAAAAGCAATCACAGTCGGGTAAACCAAAACCTTCCTCTCCTAAGACCCAAAAATCTAGTGGGGATAAGTCCTCTGTGGGTGGGAATAAGAGTAGTGGTCCACCTGCTGCAAAGCAGGTTCCCAGTGGTTCCAGTACCGTACCCCGCACTCCTGGCACTTGTTGGGATTGTGGGGCTCTGGATCACAAAAGGGGTGACCCCAAGTGTAAAGGTAAGGCACTTGGAGTACAGGCTGTCAGCCTGACCTACCCTTACCCCGTGGCTGAGGTGGAGGCCACTGTCCTCCCCTCCTCTACAGGAATCACATTTGGTGCTCCGGTAGAGATTTCCTTAGTGTCCCTTGGGGCCTGGGACCAGTACGCAGAAGTACTGGCAACTATCCCGCAGAACACCCGTAGGTTTTTGAGAAGTGTCCTCTTGAATGGCCAGCCTTCTACTGGTTTGAGAGACACTGGGGCAAGCATGACAGTGGTGGACAGGACCCTGCTCAAGCCAGAGGACTATGTAGGTGCTCCTCTGAGAACCACCAGGTTAGCTGGTGGGCCTCCCAAATTATCGCCTGTAGCCCTAGTCACACTCATGATTGGAGACAAGACAGCAAAGCTTCCTGTCCTGGTTCAGGACAATGTCCCTGCTAACATTCTGTTAGGAAATGATCTAGTAGAGTTGGGGTTGATCTCGGATGGTCTTCCCATGACTGCTGCTGCAGTCACTAGGTCACAGGTGACACCGGGTCTGGCTGTGAGTCAGGTACCCGAGCCAAAGGCGAGGCCTAAGGCAAGAAGAAGGAAGACCAAGAAGGCCACCTCTGTGGAGGGAACACCTTCTCTTCCTGCTGTTCCGACAGCACCCATTGGGATCCATGCTCCGGACGGGCTGGGTCCAGTGGAAAACCCAAACTCAACTCCTGTGGGAGAAGAGACAGAAGACTCTCCTGTGGGAGAGGTTCTCAACCCGGAGGATCATCCCGACCTTCAATGCTTGTTAGCTGAAGGGGGACCCTCCCGGGCAGACTTCTGTAAGGGACAGAGAGAGTGCCACTCTCTCGAGGGCCTGAGGAAACAGGCCCTGTCCCAGGCACAAGGTGAAGTGCCTAGGACATTCAAGATTTATTGAGAGGGTGAGCTCCTTGTTAGTGAGCCCACTAAGCCCGAACCTGGTGCCCGCAAGAGGTTGGTGGTACCCCAGGTTTACAGGCCCTTCCTACTGCAGTTGGCGCATGAGGTGCCCTTGGCTGGTCATCTTGGGACCAAGAAGACTAAGCAGAGGCTCTCTGCCCATTTCTACTGGCCACGGATGGGAGTAGAGGTGGAGTCCCACTGCAGGACCTGCCCAACTTGTCAGTTGTCTGGCAAGACTGGAGGCAGGGTCATTGCCCCACTGCAGCCATTACCAGTGGTTGGCACACCATTTGAGAGGGTGGGCATCGACATCGTCGGTCCCCTTGACCCTCCCACTTCAGGTGGACATCGGTTCATCCTGGTCTTGGTAGATCATGCCACCAGGTACCCTGAGGCAATACCCCTTCGGACTGTTACTGCCAAGGTGGTTGCCAGGGCTCTCCTGGGCATTTTCACCCGTGTTGGATTCCCCAAGGAGGTTGTCTCTGACCGAGGATCCAACTTCATGTCTAGTTACATGAAAACCATGTGGAAAGAGTGCGGGGTAACCTACAAGTTCTCCACCTCTTACCACCCCCAGACCAATGGTCTGGTTGAGAGATTTAACAAAACTCTCAAGGGCATGCTAGGTGCTTTGGAAGAGCCCCTAAGGAGGAAATGGGATCTCCTCCTGCCATGCCTGCTGTTTGCTTACAGAGAGGTACCTCAAGAGGGTGTTGGTTTCAGCCCCTTTGAGTTACTCTTTGGACATCCCGTGAGGGGGCCCCTCGCCTTGATCCGAGAAGGCTTGGAAGCCACCCCTCCAGGTCCCGCCAAGCAAGTGGGGGACTATGTGTTAGGCCTCAGGCGGAGGATGACACAAATGATGGGTCAGGCAACAGCAAATCTCAAGGCCAGCCAGGAATTGAATAAGTACTGGCATGACCTGAAAGCTTCGCAAGTGGATTGGACTCCGGGACAGGAAATCCTTGTGATGGAGCCTACCAAGCCTAGAGCTTTGGCAGACAAGTGGACTGGACCCTTCAGGATCATCTCCAAGATGGGCGAAGTCAATTATCTGGTGGACATGGGAGCCTCTGGGGTAGCCCCCCAGGTATTCCATGTCAACAGGCTCAAGCCTTTCCACAGGCGAGCAGAGGTCTCATGTCTCTTGCTAGCTTCAGGGCAAGAAGAGGATGAGAGTGAGCCCCTTCCTGATTTGCTGCATAGCAACCCTCAGGATGGCTCAGTGGAGGGAGTACAACTCTCTCCAGATTTGACAACAGAGCAGCAGAGGGCCTGCCGGGCTTTGCTCCAGCAGTATGCCCCTCTGTTTTCACTGACACCGGGCCTTACACCGTGGTGTAAGCACGAAATTGACACTGGTGACAGTGTGCCTGTCAAAAGCAGGAGCTATCGTATGTCAGATACCGTCAAAAACCACATCCAGGCTGAGGTCGCCAAGATGTTGGATCTGGGTGTTATTGAACCCTCCACCAGTCCCTGGTCCAGTCCAGTGGTCCTTGTCCCCAAGGCAAGTTCCCCGGCGGGTACCAAGGATTGGAGGTTCTGTGTGGACTACCGAGGAGTCAATGCCGTCACCAAAACTGACGCGCACCCATTGCCCAGGGCTGATGAGCTCGTGGACACTATAGGTGCTGCCAAATTTGTGAGCACCTTTGACCTTACCTCAGGCTATTGGCAAATAGCTCTGACGGACCATGCCAAGGAAAAGACGGCATTCTCCACACCTGAGGGACTCTACCAGTTTAGGGTCATGCCCTTTGGGTTGAAGAATGCCCCTGCCACCTTCCAGAGATTGGTCAACCATGCGCTCAGTGGGCTGGAAGCCTTTTGTGTGGCTTACTTAGACGACATTGCCGTCTACAGTTCCACCTGGGAAGAGCATTTGACACATCTGGATAAGGTGTTGCAGGCCTTGAAAAGGGCTAACCTCACTATCAAGGCCACCAAGTGCCAGATAGCTCAGGGGAAAGTTACCTATCTTGGTCATGAGGTAGGAGGGGGTCAAATCCAACCTCTCTCCAGTAAAGTACAGGACGTACAGAACTGGGAGACTCCCACTACTCAAACCCAGGTGAGAGCCTTTTTGGGCCTCACTGGGTACTATCGCAATTTCATGGCAGACTATGGAACCATAGCTGCACCCCTGACAGCTCTAACTTCACCCAAACAGCCTAGGAAGGTTAATTGGACTGAAGACTGTCAGAGGGCCTTTGATGGCTTGAAAGAAAGTCTGTGTAGGGCACCTGTGTTGAGTGCGCCTGACTACAGCCGACCCTTTATCGTCCAGACGGATGCCTGCGACACCGGAATTGGAGCTGTCTTGTCCCAGTTAGATGACAAAGGGAGAGAACATCCTATCATATTCATCAGTAGACAACTCAAGGGTAGAGAACTTAGGTGGGCTACTGTTGAAAAGGAATGTTTTAGTATAGTTTGGAGCCTTAGGCGTTTTAAGCCCTACCTTACGGGGTCCACCTTCAAGGTCCAAACAGATCATAAGCCCCTGAAGTGGCTTATGCAGATGAAGGGTGAGAATCCGAAATTGCTCAGGTGGTCGATTAGCCTACAAGGGCTAGACTTCACCATAGAGCACAGACCAGGGAAGAGTCACGATAATGCAGATGGCCTTTCCAGAAGGTATGTTGACCGTCTGGATGAGGGTGTCTATCCCGTGGGAGATTAGGCACCCTCCACCTCAGTCTGGGGGGGGCGACTGTGATGCCGGAAATGCATCTGAGGGACAGGGCCTCTGAATCCTTGTCCTTTTTCTGTTTTTACCGTGTGTTCTGTCATGTTTTCTGCCCAGGAGTCCATGAGGGACTCCTGGCAGTGCAGCTCTCTTTTGGTTTGGTGAACAGACCCATGGGATACCCTTATGGCACCCATGGGTAGGGGTACAACCCTGTGCCCCTAGTGTATGTTTTTGGGCACCTGTGGGTGGCCCACAGAGCAGGGTATGGGCTGGTGGCAGCTCCATGCTAAACTTGACAGGTGCTCTGGGTGTCCTCCATTTTGGGATACCCAGACCCTGCCATTGGGATCAGTTGATTCCTGATAGAAACAAGATGGCCCCTGTGGCCTCTTGCTTTCTATTGCCTGTTGTCTTGTTTTTCCCAAAGTCCTGGGAAGCCCTGGCTCTGTCCCTTCCCCCTGGCTGGCTGTTGGGTGGAAGTTCCATATATGGTGTTGTTGTGAAGGCCCAGCTAGACTGACTGGAGCCTTCCCAGTGACTGTATGTTATGGGTACCTCCTGTGGGTGGGACCTGGGTGAATGGAGTGTGTGACCAATATACACTCCTTGTTGTGGTTGTCTGGTTTCTGGCA
The DNA here is from genome assembly GCF_040938575.1 of Ambystoma mexicanum. Taxonomy (NCBI): domain Eukaryota; kingdom Metazoa; phylum Chordata; class Amphibia; order Caudata; family Ambystomatidae; genus Ambystoma; species Ambystoma mexicanum. The sequence goes on along the minus strand of NC_090923.1, from coordinate 408,252,211 downwards.
TGAGAGACAAAGACTGAGACAGCCCTGCCCGAAACTGGCCTGAATGCAGTGTGTAGTGTTGAATGGCTGGGTACTTGTCCCAATCCACATTCCTTGTTGTGAGTGTCTGAAAGGGAGGAGTGTGGCCTGAATGCACTGTGTGCCTGATTGGCTGACTGACTGCATGAATGCCCTTCTGTGTGATTGGCTGCTGTGTGTGTGCCAGCAGTGTGGATGAGAGACAGAATAGTATATCTGGGGACCTCTCACCACTGGAAATTGTTCAGAAGCATTCAGAAGCTGAGTCTCCACTCAAGAGTAACTGGATTTGCTGATCCTCGACGTCCAGCTGGAAGAAGAAGACTTGCTGTGGCATTTGCTTCGACGGAACTGAAGGTTGTCGAAATCGTCGAGGACTGACCCGAGAGAGGACCTGGCTAGGCGCCCTCTTCCCGTGCTCCGAGGGACCATCGAGCACCGCTGAATCTTCGCCGAAGCTCCCTGGACGCCAGACCATCGAAAGGCTGCCGACCGGAGAAGGGGACTGCCGAGGAGACCGAAGTAAAGCACCCGGACATCGACGCTGTCGAAGTCCATTGCCGTCGACCAGGGTTCGCAGGTCTGTGCAACCGCTGGAGGCCCGTCGAAGTTGTGTTGCCCAGCCGTGGGAACCACTTGACGCCGAGCCGCCGACGACCGGAGCCGTCCGCTCCTTGCCTAAGAACATTTGACTCGAAGGACTCCCTCGTCCGCACCGTCGACTGCTTTTGTCCTGCCGGAGAAAGTCGAGGACGACCAACGCGCCGAGGAGAATCCGCCGGTGGGTTTCCCGCCACCTCACGACCCCAAAGACTCGAGCGACTCGACGCCCTTGTTGGGCTACCGTCATTCACAATCTTTGCGGTCCAGAACTATTGTCGCCGAGGTGCCCCGCACGCCTCTTCCTCGCAGGACGCCGACGTCTCGACGCCGACGAGCACCGCTCGGATCGAAGCCTGCCGCCTCATCGACGCCGTTCTACCCTGTTTGTTGTCGGACGTTCGACGCCCCGTGTCTCCCGCTTGAAAGGGAAGGCATTCAAGAAGGGCCGTCGATTCCCCGACACCGAACACCGAGTTCCTCGACGCTTCTCGACGCCTCTCGACGATCCGTGACTCCTGCTTTAAAGGGGGTCATTCAAGAAGGATCTGTCGACGCCTCTTCGAAGAACTCGACTCCACCAGGTACATTGGGGGGTAAAAACATTGTAGGAGAGAATAAGACTATTGAACAATATATGGACTGGGCTTGTGTTATATCTCTTTATTTTACAGGTTGCCCAGGTGGGGGGATCTCCACACAGAACTGTGTCCAGTAGCGAGGGCCAGTATTCTGCCTATTGTTTCAACCCTCTGTTATCTCTCCTCTCTCTATTGCTGGTTTCCTTCTTATTGATCTGTGTGCTATTTTAACAGTATTGTGAATGCACTTTAATGAGGTCTAATATTAGTGGTCCCACTTTAGAATTGTAGGTATTTACCATTATTGATTTTCCTGAGCACAAAGTGCGTTATTGTGATAAGTGTACATAACCTTTGAATATTAATTATATAAAGACTGTGTTTTCAGTAATACAGTGTGTGGACATTCCTTTGTGGGGGCTTGGGGGATACACTGTACTTAAGAACCAGCCTGCATCACCTCCTGAGAAGCTAGGCCTTGATTGCTCGTCCATTGCTACCGTAATCGAGAATCTTGGCTGGGGTCTTCTGTGCCTCTCCTCTACCATATAGAGAGCGGAAGTACAGACCCCCCACCGGTCTTGACACCTATTTACTTTACTTAATATAAAAGTAACATGTTTTACTTCACCACCAAAACATGTATTGCTACTACTTTTATGTTCTAATAGCCTTATAGACCTCAGGAGGGGGTAATTATTACCTAGGATAATGACCATCTCTCAACTTATGGCCTTCAGCACCGCCTCGGGCTATAACTTGTTGGCACATCATTATCCTGCGATAATGAACAATCCCTCGATACATAAAGGTTTATTATCAGACGAAAACAAATGAGCGGCCACATGAGCAGAACATAAAGGAAGGGGGAGTGGAGAGCATAGGAGTCCAAACAAAAACAAACATGGCAAATGGGAGCGAGATGATTATTTGAAGATGCAGGCTGCCCTTTCAGGTGTTGGGGCTGAGGGTGAAGGTGTCATGGAGAAATGAGGTGAGCAAGAGAGTGGATGATCTGAAAAATGTGAATTGAGAGCAGTTGAGTTCACGATAGCAGAACATTGTTGCAGTCCCACACATGTGTGCAGTAGCAATGCTGATGAGGGTTCACGTCCTATGATGTTTGCTTGAGTGCCCCAAAAAAAGGGCAGCATGAGGTCTGTGTGAGACAAAGATTAGGCACAAGGTCAAAGGTCAATATGGGACCAGAGGCATTCCCAAAACGCTGCTGCAACTGAGCAGCCAGTAGGGTTGGGGCAGGGTGAATCATATGCCATGCTTTGTAATGTGTCTGACTCCCCCAGCTCAGCATCTACGATCTATCAGAGGCTTCACGTGACACAGTGCTTGTGCAGCCAATTGTGCCGTTCGTGGTTTCCTACACTGGACTTATGTCAACTGGGAAAGCAAACCAGAGGGAATTCTACTACAAAAAGAAAGAAAATACATCAGAGAGTCAGCCCCCAAAGACACAGGTATGGAACGCAAGGGTGGACTAGGAACCACAAGAAGCCCTAAAAATAATGCTCAAAGTGGCCCCATATTACACAGTATGAGCAAGCTCAACTCATTTCCCATACGACAATTTGGAAATAAAATAGGTAGGCAATAGAAAGAGTCCCAGGGTGCAGAGGCCTGTCGGAAATTCTCCAGGGTTCCCTGGTGGCCAGTCCACCCCTGATGGAACGCAAGGCACGGATGCTAAACCGTTCAACTTCTTCTCCCAAAGCACCCGAGAGTACCCCCCAAAACCTCGGGTGCACTGTAAAGGATTTGCCCCCAAAAAGCAATGACACATACTTTAGTAAATCATGAAAAAGATTTATGTAACATGATGTGGGCGCTGATATACCATCATTCAAGTGAGGAACGACTTGTGGGTGTTTCGCCCCCACCCGCCGCGCTGTCTTTTGAAGTAAAAGAGCTGAAAGGCTGACAGAGCACATTGCAGTCTGGGATGAACATACAGTTCGAATGAATGATCTTACCAAGAGGATGTGTGCACAGTCAACTAACAGACTCACAAGGTAAACAGCATGGGGTACATCATAGCGATAGGGCTGGGGCTAGTAATAGCCGCTCTCGTTCTTCCTCGTATCGAACTAAACAACAGAAGTATTAAAACACCCCAGCGCTCTCCGCTTGGATTTGACATTTAGAAAAGGGTGACACCAGTTTTAGAGCCCTGCTATTATTGATGAAGGTACCATTGGGAGAACTGCTTTGGACGTGGTTGTTTGTACCCTGCGTCCAGCCTCATGGGAAACACACACTGAAACTTGTTGCAACCTCTTAGTAGTAGGCAGATGCAAAACATTGCACCAGACAAGCAGACTTCCAGTGGTTTACAGATTCCATCTTCGGCTGAAGTTTTGCTAAATGACACCCTGAGCACTGCAGCAAGAGGAGGCAGACAATGGGAATTTGAAGTACCCTCGCCGCTCCACAGGTTTCCATTATGCGGACCACCGAAAATCAGCACCACAGCTGATACACACTTACTGTAGACATCACTAAGAAGAGCGGGAACAGCGCTGTCGTGGCCACTGCTTTTACATAGTGAGGAGCCATTTCTCTGCATGGAACCCTGCGTCCCTCGTCACAGCGCAACGGTAAGTGGCTGATGAAGCTTAAAAGGATCAGGTGAGCAGAGGCGTTGTGGACATGGGTTGGGACAGTTTGAGATGGGGCCCGCTGTAGCATGCAGGATGCCTCACACGGGTCTGCAGCAAGAGTGCATGGGTTGGCATAGCGGCACTAAAAACAGACACCAGTAGAAGGCAAATAGCTCAGGCTCCCTGAAGTCCCAGTGGGCGGATAGGAGAGGACAGTGACACTGCTACCCTCTTTCTCCTGGGCAACTCTGCCAGTGCCCTGCTCCAAATGTCCAATTTGCTTTTCTACACAACACACTTTCTTTGGCTTTTCCTTGGTTTGACCATTGGTTCAGAAAATGATCCTCAGATGTCCCTGGCTCAGATATTGTAACCCTCTGGCCACAGGCAACTGAGTCCCAATCACAGCACACAGCACACATGCTTTGGAGGTTATTTGAAGGTTCCTCAAAACAATTACTATCAGGAATCCACCCTCATTTAAGGATGAAGTAATTCTATCCCACCATAAAGGGTTGTCTTCTTAGGCTTTCTCCTAACTACATGATTTGGTATGCTTTATTCTTCAGCCCTGACACGAAGCTGAGTAGGAGTCACATAAGGTGGACATGAGAAGGTAAAGTTCAACAAAGGTGTACTATTGTTATTTAAAGGTAGTAAAGAAGAGGAAAGCTCGGCATACCCACCTCATGGACACACTTGGGATGGCAATCCTGTGGACCAGAGTCTCTCTGCTGCTTGAGCACAGGAACAAGGATCCTGCTCACTGGAGGGGTAGGACCACTGTAGGTGCCAGACAATCTTCCCGAACAGGAAGTGAGAAACAAAAGATTGTCCATGGAGACCCTGGATTGGGCATACTAGATACCCAGAACCCTGTTTACCGCCTCAAGTCACCTTTATAGCTGGCTTGACTCCCTTCGAGCTGCCACAGAACCTACAGTGCTGCTTTTGAAACTCTATGAATTTCGCACCACTTACCCGCTCTTTGAGCCATCCAGGTGCTGACTCGTCCACTTGAAGCAGAGCACCTTGAACTAAACCTTTTGGCAACTCAATTCATTGGAAGCAACCGAATCTATCAGCAACTCAACCTGCCGGAAGCCATCAACTTACCCATCTCAAAATGCTAACTCGACCCAGAGGAAGCATCCTTTTGTCTCCACCACAACTGCTGACTCCACCTGCTGAAAGCCAATGATTTGCCCATCTCGAACGCTGACACAACACAGCAGAAGCATTGTCTCGCCTCCAACTTGCCTGCCAGCTCGAACCACTGGAAGACATCGACTTGACCTATCTTGAACACTGGCTCAGCCCACCAAGAGCCCAAGCCTGGAACCAACTTGATGCCAACTCGCCATTGGAAAATCACGTCTCAACAGCTTGTCTGCAGTAAAGTACGTAGTAGCCTGGCTCGACTCTTTTGAGCCCCAAAGACAAGCAAACCAAAGGTTTTTAAAGGGACCCTGTCCCACCTATCCACCCAGAGTGCCCTTTCTCCACAATGTCTGCATTTTCTGTTTTTCTTTTACATGGCTTGGTCTTTAGTGATTTTAATTAGTTTTGTGCATTGTACGTTTTTATTAAAGTTCCAATTCTTATAGAATCTTGGTTGTATAATATTTTCTTTTGGCATCACTGTACTATTGTTGCTTGCGCTGCATATGTATCAGCTCACACTCCACCTGAAAAGTATGGCCTTACTCTGCCCACATTAACAAAAGAGGAGAAGGAGGTATACTGTTGGCTTGAGCCTGTTAAACCTTTATGAATGGGATCACTGATTGTTTGGTAGTAGAGCCGGGATAGTACTCATCCATGTACTACTGAAGAGCAGTAGTCATTTTGTCACACAGGTTGGTCCAATTTATGCTACATAGAACACCAGTGACATCAACAGGATGGCATCTTTGTGCTGCAATAGTTCCAGTTTTTTGGGTTGCAAATTTAAGTCTAGTGCTCTCAGACCAGTGTAGACAGATGGTTTATAGTCGCTCACAATCCTGAAGGTTTTAAGTGTCCCTCACACTCCTTTCTTGTCTCTATGCTTAGCATCTCTCGGCCTCTGCTTTTCATACCCATTCCTGAGTGTCCCTTCATCCAGAATTTATTGCCACGTGCCCCTGCACATGTTCGACGAGGACAAAGGCAGAAGTTGAGATAATCAGTAATGGACAAATCTCCCTTCACCGAAGAAGCAGGTAGTATGAATGAACCTAGAGGTCGTTGTACTGGTCTCTTGCTTCTGTCCTGTTTTAGAGTCTTCTTTGTTTCCCAATGGCCTGTACTTTATTTTTCTCCAGGTGACGCACACCATTCTTGTGCACAAAGGAATCTCACCTGCACCTCAAACTTCTCCCCTCCAGGCGGTCTCTCCACCTCAATGCTCTACCACATGCTCATACCCCCACCCATATCAAGGTCACATATTTTAAGGATTGGACAGGGCTGTTCCTGACCTTCCTCATGCTCTCCATCAGATGTTCTCTTGACTTTCTTCTAGCACCTCTCTCTCTCTTTCTCTCATTCACCCGCCCCCCTGTTGTATCCTCACAATCTCCTCCCTTTCTTCAATATCACCTTTAATCTACTCCTGAGTTCTTCCTCCAACCTCAATCCGCTGTCCTCCACTCTCTTCACTGACTCCTGTCACTTCTAATATTCCCTTTCGCCCCCCCTTCTTCCTCCAATCTCTTCTCTAACCTCCTTCTCTATATCCTTCTTTCCAGCCTCCTCTCCTGCTCCAATCTCTCCTCCAACCTCTGCTATCCTGTCGACTGTATTCTCTACAGTAATTCTTCAAACCTCCTCCATCTCTACCACAACCTACTCTGTCCTTCTCCCTCGAATCCCCTCCTTCTACCTCTTTGCCTCAAACTCACTTCACTACTAATCACCTCCATTCCTCAATCTCTGACTCCAATCACCCACGTTACTTGCCAAAAACCCAGAGGTTTAATCAGGCCTTAACCCGCCCGTGTCTACCCTCCATGTGAGTATTCACATTTTGGCATGATAATAGGTTTGGTCAAACGATGACTGTGGCTGGGATCATCGAGTTATTCCATCTGTTTGTACTTGTGAGATGCCACGCTGTGCTCCTCTGCAAACCAGATCTTCTCTCGGCACATCCCCATCTGTGTTTTCATACCTGTGCCTCTGGACCGAACATGTGGATATTGTTTGAGTAGCAATTCCCTGCTAGAATCTCGAAGCAACTGGGCCAGAGCCCTGCTGCAAGATTCAGGCGAACCCCGGTTTGAGTGGCCTCCTTGAAACGAGGATGGGCAATGACAATTCCCTGCCAGACCTAAGCAGAGGTGGAGTGGTCCAAGGGATACCCATGTACCTCCTCTAGACCAAGCATCATGGCACAGGTGGTATAGCCTGGCACTCGTGACCACCCCTCTGCGCAACCCAGGCAAAGGCGAGGGAATTTGGTCACATGCAACTTTCTGGTCTGTCCACCCTCACACCCTGGAGCACTCGCTTACACCAGGGCCTTGTCTGAGGGTTTTCTAGCTTGTACAAGGGTCTTTGATATAGCTCAATCAGGCTGCTCTCTTCGGGCTTCCATTGTCCTTGCCAACATCTGGGCTGCATCCTCCAGCAGGCACTTGACAATGTGCGGCAAGAACTGAACGGTACAACACAGGACTCTCGTTGCTATTCCTTACAACCTCTGCTTAACAAAGCTCTCCAGATCTCCGTCCTAACTCCCACCACATCTACCTCCCTCGATCTTCTTTTATACTGCCATAATAATTTCAAGGTACCCAATAACTCATGCAAATGGTTGGCTTGTTTGCTATTTATTTCAAGGTCACAGGATTTGTCAGGGGGTTCGGGCTCCACCTCCCCCATGTGTTCTTGCTTTCCCTTCAGTGTACTGATATGGTGGCAATTAACCACATATCTACTCCTGTAATATGGACGGTGCACACACGCTAAGGGCTTAAAGGTAGCCAGTGCCATTTTAGAGTGAGGAGGCTCTGTCACAGTGATCCTTCACATCCACAAATATGCACCCAACACCTTGCGACTGTGACTTCTCCAACCTCACTCTGTACGCATGGCTCATGAGACACCTATACTTTCATGTGGGTGCCGAGTATGAAACGTGAAGAACGAGCAGGCTTGTGAGTCGCTCTCCTGCCTCACAGTCTGGTCTGAGCGCAACCTGGCTCGGAAGCCTAACACTTGCACTGAGGTGCAGGGTCATTAACTAAGGTCTGCTAACTGTCGGGACCACAGCCCAGCCATCAGATACTCCAGATATTACTACTTGAGGGACCATGTCACCCCCACTATACTTCTATGGCATTGCAAGCTGGGGAGAGAAAGGGGGCTCTGGGGGATGTTTCCTAGTTCACCTGCAGGAGTTGAAATACAGAGAGGGGGCTTCCCCAGGTCTCCAGAGACTCCTGCCCCAGTCTCCACAAAGCTGCCCATGACCGGTGAGTTCACCCCACATGCCGTGCAGAAGAGACACATCTGTTATCACTAGGCGCCGAATATTTACTGGCAGAGAAAAATATCAATGCTGTGGGTAATATAACATAATATAGCAGATATGAAAGAATGACACAAAACCAGTGATTCAAAAGGTCATTTATGGAGAAGGAGAGAACTGGATTTAAAGCACGCGATGTCAAGGGGAGTACACTGTTTAAAAGTAAGTGCACATTTAAATCCTAATGACTTGGACGTCTTCAAGTGTAACTTGATCACACTACAAACAGAACAAACAACATCAACCTTTTTATACAGCAGATAACTGGACATGCGTGTGATGTCGGTGAAAGGATAGCCTGCAGCAAATGCCTTATTTGCCATTGATAGAGGTTGGCCTGTCAGAGGTGACAGAAGACGTGAAACCCTCTGGGTTTAAGTTGGTGTAAGAAAAAGATTAACATTTTGATAGGTATCTGTGATGGACCTTTCAGTCATCGCTAATGCTTATCGCTGCGATGTAGCTGCAGCGATAAAAATAATTCTGAATCTAGCCACTTGCTATGATGGGGGTCATTAACCTCTGAGATATAGACTTTGATCTAGAACTGGATACAGGATTGGCACGTGGAGATGTTCACGGCAGCGTAAAACATGTTGTTGAAGCATTGCTGCAAAGCTCAAGCGTGGAAGCCATACCAATATATAATACCCAAGCAGACCGAATTATAGATCTATCTTGAAAAATAACTCTACCTTGCAGAAACGACTGCAGAGAATACAATCCAAACACTGACTTTAAGGTAAACGTTGATGTGATAAGCAACATGTCGTGTAGATTAAAACAACAACCATGATTGCAAGTACTGAAACAATTAGTTGATGGCAGGGGTGTATTTAAGTTGAATCACACATTCACGAGTTCTACCTTATGTAAAGTTAAAGCATATATAGCAATGGATATTTATTCAGTAGACGGTCTATGCATTTTGATAACCCTATATAAGGCTTGGGCGGTTTGGCAGGATTCCACACTCCTTTTAAAAGTAATTTAACCAATGCTGTTAAAACATTTTTGGCAATATTTATATCTGGGTCACCTGACTTCTGTTGATCCCTTTGTCCTTTTCATTTTCGATGCCTCCATTTTTCTGGCTCTCATGACTTGTCTAGCATGTGCATTATTAGCTAGGTTTCTGACATGCTTTGTATAAAGCAAAGCTCTCACAACATGTAACCTTATGTGGCTAAGGCCTGATGTGCCAGGCGTTTCATATGGTGCAAATGTAATTAGTTTTGAATTAAACATAGTTATGACGGGTGTCACTGACAGCTTCAGCATCCAACAGTAATAACATATGCAATTAGTTGGTGGGCTTTTTCAGAGATTCTTGTTTAAATACGATTTCATTGTAGATAAAACACAGATACAACTGTGAGGGAAAGTCTGGAATTGAACATTTTAAGTACCCCCCAAGAACACTGCTGCATTATAATATTGAGTAGGCACTGCAAACTGCCATGTTTAAACTATTGTTTCTTGCCCATGCAAGGTGAGGCTTTAGGCTTCACTGCGCATGTCCTTGCGATGAAGGCTCTTCGCCTAGTGTGTAGGCACGCTCGTCTCCGCATCTCTCACTTCTGACGGGTTTCCCTTTTAGCATATGCAAGTGTGTTTTAGGCTTCCGCTTTCTTAGGGAAGGCAGCGTTAGCAGATGGAAGTCATCGTACTGTAAGCAAGCTCGCCTGCCTCGGACCATGTGTGAATCTATGAGTAATATATTCAACTCCACTAAATGTATCACTTTTAGTGGATCCATTTACCTAGAGACAAACCAACTATTAGGAATTCGTCAGTCTGGCTTTCGCCCTCAACATGGAACAGAAACGGCCCTTGTTGATCTCAAAAGTCAGATCGACGAACTCAAAGATAAAGGTAGGGCTGCCATCCTTCTTCTCCTAGACCTTTCCGCTGCCTTTGACTTGGTTGACCATAAAATCCTATGCAACCACATGTCATTGGCAGCACATTTCTCTCACACTGCGGTCACATGGATCCAATCCTTCCTTGCTAACAGGACTATGCGCGTCTTCTCACTGCTAGCAGCGGCCGACCCAATTCCCATCACCTGTGTTGTCCCACAAGGTTCTTGTGTTTCGCCTACTTTGTATAACATATTTACAAAACCTCTATTCGACAAAATGGACCATCTGGGTGTCACCTACACCAACTATGCGGATGGCACCCAGATACTCCTAACTCTATCCGGTAACTACAACTCGGACGTCACCCGGATCAACAAAGTCTTCTCCATCTTTCAGGCATGGAAGGCCACACATGGCCTCTGCCTGAATGATGAGAAGACTGAACTACTCCTTGTCGGATCCCCCAACACCATCTTGAAGCTCAGCACCAGCTATACTAGCTTCATTATTGATGGAAACACTATTCCTATCGCAAAAAGTGTAAAAACCCTCGGCTTCTATCTAGACACCAACACTAACCTCTCCAAACTAATCAACATGACCGCCTCAGCCACCGCTTTCACAGGTAAACTGATCAGGGCCTGTAGACCTCTGCTATCCTCTAACAGCTGCCTCACATTAGCCAGAGCACTTATACAGTCTAAATTGGACTACTGCAACGGCTTATATGCAGGTGCAAACAAATCGATAATCAACAAATTGCAGGTCCTTCAAAACAACGCACTCTGAGCTGCTCTTAATATTCCTAGGAGAGAACATATCTCTGCTACTAGAAAGTCATGTAAATGGCTTTCCATCCAACAAAAAATTGATCTAAAAACTATTTGCCTCACCTACAAATCCCTAAATCACCTTGCACCGCCTTATCTAACCAATAATTTCACCTTGAAACCTGCTACCAGAATCACCAGATCCACCAACACGCAATGCCTGGTGGTGCCTAAATATACCCTAAAAAGAGCCGGCGCAACCAGTTTTCCGGTTCTAGCCGCCCAACTCTGGAATACACTTCCACTGGACATCAAATCCATCCCCACTTTTCAACCTTTCAGAACCCAGGTCATCACCTGGCTACTAAATAAATACCACCACCTCAGGTCCTTCGGGACACCTCACATACATACCAGCACTCACCCACCACTACCCTGCATTATTGATACTAGCTTCTACAGCCCTTGTATCTTCATGCACCCATTTTCTAAATGTATAGCGACATAGCATACTGTCTGTTTGCTATCTGTTTCAATTGTATTTTTTGTAAATGTATAACTGCTGCACAATTGTTGCAATGTACTGTCCTATGCCTGTAACCATATCCTTGAGCGCCCATATACCCCTGGGTCTGGAGCGCTATACAAATAAATAAACAAACAAACAAACTTTATGCTGTCCTTCCTGATAACACTGTCTCCACATGTCAGAAAGCAGCTGGTATCAAATTTTAGTAGTGAGGCTTTGTTCCCGGCTTGTAACTTGGTTTCAGTTTGATTCCTTGCCCTGTACGGATGTCCCCTTCAATGGAAATGCATACGTTCCTTTAGATATAAGGGAACAGTGCATGGATGGAAGGGGGTTCACACTTGCTTTAAAGAATTCTGACATCTGAAAACTGTTGTGAATATCCAAGAATACCAAGAATACAGGAGGGAAGGTACCCTGCCAACAGAACTGTTTAGCTGAATAAGAAAAAGTAAAAGCGGTTGGCCACTGCAGTTTAGTATAAAAAATAAAAAAGTAAAAGCAGCGTATCCATGCTCCCTACTGACTTCAGAGGACACAAGACCACTACGCTAGTCAGAGTAATGTAATATGGACCAGGGACTAGGATGGATGTGCTCTTTGTAAGTGTGGAGACACTATTTTGGATGAGAGCCCCATGGTCTATACCCGTACCACGAAACTTGAAACCCTAAATGTGCAACTCAGTTACGACTTTGCTTTAAATTTCACACTCTCCTTTATCCTAATAGGGGAGCTGTAACAGGCTTTGTTTCTACCAATTGTGTCTTATCTTTGATTCTCACCTACCCAAGTCTCTGAAATAAGCTGAAATACCACTATGCACTGTGGGCAGCTTAACAGGGGATATAGGCTGTGAACCAGCAGTCATCTGAATATGACCAACACCTGCGGGTGTCACTGAAATGTCTCTATGAGGGAGGAAGGTGGCCAGGTGGTGATACTTGAGCCTCTGGACAGACGTGGCAGAGAGGTCAGCTATGAGCCGTATCTACTCCGCCAGCAACGGGACACAATAGCATCCCGATGCAGACGGATTTAGGAATGGACCTGGATCCACAATAAGTAATACCTTGTTTTACCCCTGTGAAAATGAGTTCAAGACAGTCTAGACAAGTGCCACTTCCTCCTAAAGGAAGTCCAACACACTTTATATTTACTCACTACTTTACCAAAGCATATAAATACCTACATCAATGACACAAATATTCAGAGTCAACTAGACGCTTCACCAGAAAGGCACATTTGATGTTATGTTATATGCTCTTATAAAGTGCACGTACACCTGTAGGCATTTTGGCGCTAGGAGGAGCAGGTGAGGAGGACCCAATTAAAAGAGAAGAGTCTTCAGGGCACGCCAAAAGGCCAGATGGTTGGGGGTTGCACAAAGGGACCATGGCAGTTGGTTCCATGCTTTTGCGGCTGCCACAGAGAAGGCACGGCCGCTGGTTCAAGTCCGTCTGACACAGGGAACCCAGAGTAATAGGGCAGCCTGCAAGTAAAGGGGACGAGCAGGGATGTAATGAACACATTTCTCCTGGAGATACTCCGCTCTCACCTTATAGAAGGCCTGGTGCACCAGGTACATAGATTTAAACAGAATCCATTGTTCAATACGAAGCTAGTGAAGTTGTTTCAGAAGAGGTGTCATATGGGTGCGGGCCGGAGGGTGCATTACTGCTCGGACTGCTGCATTCTGGAGCATTTGGATGAGATTTAACAGATAGAGGGTTTGGCCTAGTACAGCAAATTGAAATAGTCAGTCGTACTAAGAACCAGCGCTCCTACTACGGGGGCATGAAGATAACCAGGAATGAAGGGGAGAACCTTCCTTAGAGTACTCATTTTGAAATGACCAGCTTTGCAGACTGCACCGACCTGCTCTGTCATAGTCAACGAGGATGAGAATTTAACCCCCAGATTTCTCACGGTGGGGGAGGGTGAGGGAAATGGGCTGAGAGTAGGCGGCCAGAAGTCAGGATCCAGTAGTTGAGGGGGCTGGTTGTCCCGACAACCAGGACCTCTGTTTTACTACCATTAAGTTTAAGGGAGTTGATTGCCATCCAGGCACCCAATTCCTCGAGACAGCTCCTAAGCCGGGTCTCAGTTTCAGGATGAGAGAGATCCAGACGTACCAGGATCTGCGTATCATCCACGCAGGAAAAGAAGCGAAAACCATGTGACAAATTAAGAAGAAGTAAGGGGCAGATATAAATGTTAAAAAGGATGGGAGATAACACCGATCCTTGCAGGACTCCGCAGAATAAAACGATAGACTCCGAGCAGAAGGGGGGTAAGAAAACGGACTGTGACCGATCAGTCATAAAATCTGCAAACCAGTTCAATACCTGGCCTCCGAGGCCCACACTCAATAGATGGGAGATCAGAGTGGAAAGATCAACCGCGTTGAACACGGCCGGCAGGTCAAGCAAGAACAGAGCTCACACACCGCCCTGATCAACTAGGCAGGTTAGATCATAACATACGGAGTTAAGAACTGATTCGGTACCTCTCCCAGGGCGGAAGCCAGACTGAAATATGTCAAAAAAATCAGAGGATTCCATAAAGGATGATAGGAGGGGTAAGACCAAGACCTCGAGAACTTGCATCAGGGAAGGAGGAAAGGAGATGGGACGAAAATAGATAAAGTAACAAACTCACATAAGGCATTAGAAAAGAAAGGTGATCATGTACACCAACGGCAATGGGACAGCTATCTAGATTGGTATATCAAAGCTACTAAGAGACAGACTGAGCGCAAGTCCTGGCAATGAAAACACATCCAAGAAAAGCTCCATGAGCAAGTTAAATCACTGAAAACTGAGTACTCTAGCCTGCAAGTACCGGCCCACAAAGCCGAGTACAAATGTTAATATCCTGAAATCCAAGGTAGTTCACAGACATTCTGGACACTTGCAACCCTGTGTGAGGGGTCAGAAATGAGAGACAGATAACTTTGTGAAGATGTTTCAAAAAATACCAAAAGGTTGGATAGACACCTCACTATCCCTACCCTGATGAGGATTTCCCTGCCTAAAATAAACTGAAGGAAACACTCTAACAAAAGGTTTCTGTCCATCACACTTGTACATAAAATAACCCAACAAGGTAATATAGAACAATTCAGAACCAACGAATAAAACAGTTAAGCGTGCATCATAATAACTGTCTCTACTTATTTTCTGGGCGAATTCCCCTTCCCTAGATTCAAGTATGAGTCGATTCAACAGTTCCAAAAGAATAAGGAAATCCTGTCTTGTAACAAAGTTCCAATGCAGTTCATTAGATTCCAACTTGACAGCAAACATTCCAATACTTCTGAATTGTTCAACAAAGATTTTCCTCTTCCACTTGTGATATCAAGAACTCAATCTTCTTCGTATGAACCAAGAACACTTCTCTAGTTCATCGGAATTAACATAAATTGTCTTTGTCAGGATTATTCTGTAACAACACACTTGCTCTGACACTGTTGGAAACTTCTGCAGAAGTTTATAAAACACTTGCTTCAGCATTGTACATTTGTCAGGATGATTCTGTAATATTTCACCAAGACATCTCAGTGTTTCTACCACTTGTTCGTTACGACTTTTCAACACAACATCACAGTACTTTACCAACTATAACCTGGTCTACTCACCTGCCAGGCCTTCTAATACAAGGTTCTATGTTCTGGTGTACTCTCCTGCCAGGCCAGAATAAACAACTAACTACAAGTACTTATGTGGTAAAGATCAGCTTCCAACAATTTAGCAATGTCTCTTGCTTCACAACATCATGTTTAAGAATTTCTTCAGGGAAAAAAAGAATCACACTGGTGCTGTTTGGTATACACTTGTGATTGCCACACACTCAGCAAGTAATGCTCCACTGCTGCTGAATACCTTCTACCAGAAGGGCAGTCTTTGTTCCACTCTTGTTTTCCCATTTCCTCTTTACAACTTCAAACTCAAGTATTTCTTCTGGGAGAACAAGAAACACATTGGTTCTGGTTGATGTACTCCTGTGCTTTCCACACACACTACAAATTATGCCCCACTCCTTCTGAATATCTTCTACCAGAAGGGCAGCCTTCTTGCTACTTGTGTTTCCCCACTTCCTCGTTAACCAAATATTGACAATAATTCTGTCTCTCTCTGGCTCTTCTTTGGCTTTAGCAATGTGGGTTTAAGCCAGTTCAAACATGGGCAATAGGGTTTCAATAAGGTTTACAAGCATTTGGATTATCATTTCCCCCTCTCTTGGCCTTGGCAAGGATTGTTCTCTTTAACTTGCCTGGTTATTGCATTTTGTTCATTTTTCTTTTGTGTTTATTAGTTAAATAAAACCTTTTACACTTTATAAACATTCATAAAATTTCATAAACAGTTCATATAATAAAAAATACAATTCTAAAACAAAGAGAGGAAACTAATATCCAAAACCCCTAATAACTTAACAATTTCTTTCCACAGATAATATAAGGTAAACTAAGTTATTTCTGATACATACATAAGACCACAATTGGTCAGTGTGAATAAAGTGTAGTGCATCTACCATGGTCCCATATGCTTTTTCATCTAGAGTAGTTAGTTTATAACAATTAGTAAACAGATGCCGTGGGGTTTCTAATCCCAATTCACAGCCTTACTTTTTATCTCTTTAAATGTGCTGGCAAGGTTTTCAGTAGCTTCACACGTACATCTAATATTCATCAGAAAGGTATTAATATCCTTTCTCCATTCTTTCAAAGCTGCTGTACTTATAAAAATGCCTGCTGATTTAAAAAATATGAATATAGTGATTTCGCTATATATCCTGACTTATCAGAATTCTAATATAAAGCTTACATTTTACTATCATTTTCCTTAAACTAGGGATATAATGCCTAATTCACTACATATGGCTTTTACTAGGACACATTGCGGCAGGCCTAATGCCATACGCCATCATTTTCCCTCCAAAACACTTAGCCAAGCAGTTTCTTTAGAGGTATATATCTCCAAACCATAAAGAATGGTTGGAACCACACAAGCTGTATACAACTCTACCAGCCTCTCAATGGATTAACCTCAAGATCTTTGTATAAAGGTTCTAATAGCTTTAAACTTAGTTGTTACCCGGTCAGAAATAGATTTGGAGAAGATCTGCTTGTTCATGTTATTAGTGACAAGTATACCAAGGTAAACATAACTCAATACCTCCTCAATTTTTAGAAAGGTGGAAAGCGAGATAAGCAACCACAGTGACCACTTGAGCCTCAATCTAAACCCATCCCCCAACTGTGCCATCACCTTCCACATTGTCTACCGCCCCCAGGACCTACCACCGACTTCCAAGCCTCCCTACTGCACCTGCTATCTGACAACTTAAAAAAAACACCAAAGCCATTCTCTTAGGAGAGCTCAATCTTGGCCCAAATGACCCATATGACTCCTCGGCCAAATCCCCAGATAAGGCTTTGACAACTCTATAGTTCAAACAAGCCATCACAAGTCCCACCCACACTAAAGGTCACACCCTTGGACTGGTTAGCACACCACAACTGCCACCTCATCATCAACTCTAACTCCCCCCTTCCATGGACAGACCACCACATCATTCTCTTTGATCTGTTCACTATTAAGGCTACTCCCCAGCCAGAGGCTCTCCTCCCCCGGCACTCACACGGAGCTCCCTCCTGCTTACCAAAGAAAGGCTCCTACCCCACCTATCAGTGCCTGTCCTCAAGCCCCCTTTCTCCAATGACCACGAATCCCTAGCACACTCATTGAACATCATCATTACTCAAGCAGTAGACTCCATCGCTCCTCTCACTTCAAGGAAAGCTAAATGTACTAAGCACACTAACGCTTGGAACCGCCCCTGAACTCCTGGCTCTACACACCATGAAAAGAGAAGCTCTCGCCACATGGAAAGCCAAACCGAGTGACATCACAAAACTAGAGTTAAAAAAAATAGCCAAAGAATACAAATTGGCAATCATTAAAGCCAAAGCCACCTCCTTTAACACTAGAATAGCCAACGCCAAGTCAGACACCAAAGAGATCTTATCTATTTTCAGTGAGTTAGAGTCCCCCTCGCCCCACCACTATCCTTCGCCAAAGATTAAGCCTGGTCCAACAGCATCCAATTGGCCATGCTGGGCAAACTCGACACCCCTCAAAATCTGAGTTCACCAACAATATCTGAACCACCAAAACACAACCACAACAACCCACAACCCTAAATGGGAGCGAATCTCCCCTCTTCTCTTTTCAGGACATCACTGAAAAGGATGTCACAGAATTACTTAACTCTATCAAACCATCCAACTGCAAAGTTGACATCTGCCCCGCCCATCTCATCAAAGAATGCAAATCTACTCTTGCCTCCTTTCTCACCGCATTCATCAATGCCTCTTTCACTACTAGGTATGTTCCAACCAATCTTAAGGAAGCTTGGGTACTCTCACTCCTAAAGAAACCCTTGCTTGACCCAACCCACCCAGTGAATTAAAGACCCATCACCACAGTTCCATTTCTACTAAAGATCTTGGGTAAGGCAGCATATCTCCAACAACAAAGAGGTGATGGCTTGAAGGTTTAGAATTAATCTTAACCACTGGCAATGCTCTGGGCAACCCTCCAGACCACCGTTCTTCGCCTGCCAAGCCATTACAGAAGGGAAAGGCCATATGCAAATCAGGCTTGGCCCACCCCAAAAGGGGCAGTCCAGCCCGAACTGCTAGGCCACATCCCTTCTGCACGAGACCACAAGCATCCCCAAACATGTTTCGCCCTTGTTGGGGCTCATCAGTGAGGAGTAGCTTGGGTCTCTAGGCCCAGCGCAAAAGGGATGTGACCTAGCAGTTCGGGCTGGACTACCCCTTTGGGGGTGGGACCAAGCCTGATTTGCATATGGTTTTTCCCCTTTTGTAATGGCTTGGCAGGCGAAGAACGATGGTCTGGAGGGTTGCCCAGAGCAATGCCAGAGGTCAAGATTTATTCTAAACCTTCCAGCCATCAACTCTTTTGTTTTGCTATTGTCACCCCGAGTGGGAAGGGTATGCCCAGACGTGGGTCCCTTGCCTGCTGGGCCTAGAGACCCAAGCTACTCCTCACTGATGACGCCCAACAAGGCTGAAACATGTCTGGGGATGCTTGTGGTCTCGTGCAAAAGGGATGTGACCTAGCAGTTCGGGCTGGACTACCCCTTTGGGGGTGGGACCAAGCCTGATTTGCATATGGTTTTTCCCCTTTTGTAATGGCTTGGCAGGCGAAGAACGATGGTCTGGAGGGTTGCCCAGAGCAATGCCAGAGGTCAAGATTTATTCTAAACCTTCCAGCCATCAACTCTTTTGTTTTGCTATTGTCACCCCGAGTGGGAAGGGTATGCCCAGACGTGGGTCCCTTGCCTGCTGGGCCTAGAGACCCAAGCTACTCCTCACTGATGACGCCCAACAAGGCTGAAACATGTCTGGGGATGCTTGTGGTGTCGTGCAAAAGGGATGTGACCTAGCAGTTCGGGCTGGACTACCCCTTTGGGGGTGGGACCAAGCCTGATTTGCATATGGTTTTTCCCCTTTTGTAATGGCTTGGCAGGTGAAGGACGATGGTCTGGAGGGTTGCCCAGAGCAATGCCAGAGGTCAAGATTTATTCTAAACCTTCCAGCCATCAACTCTTTTGTTTTGCTATTGTCACCCCGAGTGGGAAGGGTATGCCCAGACGTGGGTCCCTTGGCTGCTGGGCCTAGAGACCCAATGTCATGATCTCTGCTTCCAAAAGGTCAGGGTTTTCCCAACTCCCTTGGAAGCAGATCCATAACCCAGGTTCCGAGTGCCAACCAGTCCCAATTGGGACCTTTTGGACCCAGTCCTGGCGCCAGTGGCACCAGGCTCATAAACATGCCCAGTCCCAGCGCTGGAAGCGCCGGGCTCATAATGCTTGGGTGGACTTACCTGCAGCAGACCATGCTGCTTACTTGCCTGCCAGTTGAGCCTCTGATCCTCTTCTGTTTGGAACTACTTTTCCTGTTGGGTGGGGCAGGAGCCACTCCCTAGGTTCAGAACACTGGAACTCTTCTGGAAAGCAGGAACTCTTTTCTTACCTAGGCGTGGCTGTGGAAGGAGACACCTAAGCACTACAGGAGGCTATTTAAACCACACCCGATGGATGAATCTTGCTTTGCGTTATTCTGCATCCTCTGCAGCAGAACGCTCATCGTGTCTTCTGCATCTGATCCTGGGCCTAAGGAAAAAGGCTTACCATCCTGAATCCAGTCTTCAGCAACACCTATAAAGACAAGAAAGAACAGGTTAGCATTACGGTCTTCAGTGACAGCGCTTCACTTACCTGGTCCATCGGCTGTCACCAACGCCTCGCGCTGCATTCCGGCATCTGAAAGACAAAGGCTTACCTACTCTTCGTGCGCTCCGGAGGTCTTCGCACTGCATTCCGGCATCTGAAAGACAAAAGCTTACCAACTCTTCGCACGCTCCGGAGGCCTTCGGCGCTGCATCCCGCATCTGAAAGACAAAACAAGGTGCGTTTAAAGACATTGGGGAACTTTAATACTCACGTGCCATTACTCCTTTCCACATCTAACTCAGAGGGTATTCCGGCACCCTGCAGCCGCTCCGAACTTTTACCTGCAAAATAAAAAGACAGTTAGAGCGCATCGTGAAGCAGGCAACAAGCGCTTACTTACGTGCTTCCAGACGCTTCTATTCATCACACGGGCTCCATCTTCAACTCACTTCAGCCCGTCATCCGCCATCGCCGGAACCCTGCAAAACAAGAGACATCATTACTAAAGACTTTTAAAGACATTAGAATTACTCGAAACTTACCGTTCGTGCAGTAAACAACGGACAGCAGTCCTCTGAAGTCAAGAGGCCTGCTCCCCTTATCCAGTGAAGAAACTGGTTACAGCACCCTGCCCCGAGGCAGATGGAGAGCACGGCGTTCACTTACCTAAGGTGAGAGCGTTAACCTTTGGGGTTCTACAGGAGAAGAGAAAGGGAAGAAGAGAGACATTCAATAACCCAGTTTATTAATCCCATATTTTCTATCTGCAGACATCTTACCCTTCGAGTCAGACATACAGTGCACAGAGGTCCAGCCCAAAGAGCCAGCCGTGTGTTACACATCACCTTTGAAGATACGGTATACGCCCAGTCAAGACCGGCGCCTCTACGGGAATCAGGTGAGCGTTACACCCAAGCTACTCCTCACTGATGACGCCCAACAAGGCTGAAACATGTCTGGGGATGCTTGTGGTCTCGTGCAAAAGGGATGTGACCTAGCAGTTCGGGCTGGACTACCCCTTTGGGGGTGGGACCAAGCCTGATTTGCATATGGTTTTTCCCCTTTTGTAATGGCTTGGCAGGCGAAGAACGATGGTCTGGAGGGTTGCCCAGAGCAATGCCAGAGATCAAGATTTATTCTAAACCTTCCAGCCATCAACTCTTTTGTTTTGCTATTGTCACCCCGAGTGGGAAGGGTATGCCCAGACGTGGGTCCCTTGCCTGCTGGGCCTAGAGACCCAAGATACTCCTCATTGATGACGCCCAACAAGGCTGAAACATGTCTGGGGATGCTTGTGGTCTCGTGCAAAAGGGATGTGACCTAGCAGTTCGGGCTGGACTACCCCTTTGGGGGTGGGACCAAGCCTGATTTGCATATGGTTTTTCCCCTTTTGTAATGGCTTGGCAGGCGAAGAACGATGGTCTGGAGGGTTGCCCAGAGCAATGCCAGTGGTCAAGATTTATTCTAAACCTTCCAGCCATCAACTCTTTTGTTTAGCATATCTCCAACTACAAAAGTTCCTAGAAGCTAATAACCTTCTCGGACTCTATCAGTCAGACTTCCGCCTAGGCCATGGGACCGAAACAGCCCTTTTAGACCTCAAGAATCAAATGGATGACATTAGAGACAAGGGCAAACTAGCCATCCTCCTCCTAGATCTGTCGGCAGCATTCAACCTGGTTGACCACGACACCCTCTGCCACAACTTATCTTCTGCTGCCAACTTCTCCCCTAATGCCACAGCATGGATGACCTCATTCCTCAAAGACAGAGCCATGAAGGTCTTCTCCGACCAAGCCCACGCATACCCCAACATCATGAAGTGTGGTGTCCTGCAGGGTTCCTGCATTTCCCCCACCTTGTACAACATTTTCAACAGGCCATTATTCCTCATCCCTGATGCCCTAGGCATCACCTACACAAATTACGATACTCAAGTACTCATCGCACTTTCAGGAGACTATGAATTTGACACAAAACCCCTCAACTCGATCTACGCCACCATCCAAACACGGATGGCAGAAAACTGGCTTTGTCTAAATGAGGACAAAACTGAAATTATTCTAATTAGTTCCCAGGAAACACTAAGAAAACTCAATGACCAATACAACTCCTTCACCATCGACAATGTTCAAATCTCTATCTCCCAAGCCGTCAACATGCTTGGTGTCTACTTGGACTTCAACCTAACCATGTCAAGACAGGTCAATGCCATAGCTTCCGCAGCGGCCTACCACTCAAAACTACTAACCACTGCAAGACCCTTTCTCACTGAGCAAAACTGCCTAACCATAGCCAGAGCCATAATTGGATCCTGCATTGATAATTGCAATGCGCTCCTTGCCGGCACTTCTGCTAAAAATATTGAAAAGCTCTGGTTGTCCAAAACAACACGCTCAGTGGGGCCGTTGGCATCCCCAAAAGAGATCACATAACAGCCGCTAGGAAACAAGCTCACCGGCTCCCTATCAAAGAAAGGGTCATCTTCAAAACCTTAGCCCTCACCCACAAATGCCTGCACAACACAGCTCCCCTGCACCTCTCTCAAAGAATCTCAAGACCAAACAATGCCAAACCCACCAGAACCCCATACACCAACCGAATCACATTACATAAGGTTGCAAGAACATGCACCGGAGGCCCCAGCTTCCCCTTCATTGCTGCCTCCCACGGAGTCTTACCTCAGAGGAAAAACCTCCCACCTAGCCTTCCACGAAGCGATTAAGACCATGCTCTTTGGATGAACCTGCCTACACCATCTCTGACCTAGTACACATTGTCCATTCACTGTATCCAAAATAACTCATGTAACTAAAACAGCATTGTACTGTCGGTTCTTTACTGCTACCCTCTTTGTAACCAGTAGCAATCTCTGTATCATGTAACCAAGTCATTTTCCTTGGACCAGCGTCTCGATGCCTCTGGGCTGCTAGTGCACTTTATAAATAGAAAATAAATAACAATAAATAAAAATACAGTTGTATCTTTTATATTTTGTCTATTCAACTTAATTGTCATAATCTTGGTTTTCCCAAAGTCTATGATCAGACCATTTTCCAGGGTGAACTTCTCAAGAGCCTTTAAACTATTCTGTAGGGTCAATGCAGTTTGGTCAAAAATTACTATTTCATCTGCATACAAAAGCCAAGCCACTGGGCGTTGCACAATTCATGGCGGATTGTTATTACAATTCTGCAGGTGAGTACCCAAGTCAGCTAACAAAGTACAACCTTGTTTTAAACCATGATTGACTTGGATATCTCCACTTAAATCTCATCCCTGTGTTATTAATATAAAGTGCTTCAGCAAAAAAATAAGATCTGGCATGCAATTTATACAACCTCATTTTTTGCCATAAAAAGTGACGGTCAACAGTATCAAAAGCTTTCGTAAAATCAATAAAACAGATATAGCCGGTCTTGCTTCAATCACTGAAAGTACTACAAATAAAATACATTAAAATAACATACAATACATTTGTAATAGTACTAAAACCCTTTCTAAATACAGATTGTTGTATGCGGAGGATAATTTCTTTATCTAGCCATGCATTAATATATTGTAGCAGTAGCTTACAGAAAATCTTAGCACTGGAATCAATCATTGCCAGCACTCTATAGTTACCCAGAAGATCTCTAGGACCTTTTTTGTATACTGGGATTAACTGAGACTGCTTCCAAGAATCTGGTATTTGGCCCGTTACCAAGATATTCTGAAAAATAATAACCCATATTTGGGCCCATATTTGAGAATGAGCTTTAAATAGGACATTTGGCAAGCCGTCTGGACCCTGGGAATTAGAGGGTTTCAGATTTTTTATAATTCCTTCAATATTCTCTTGAGTTAATTTTGAAAAAATCATTGTCTTCCAAGGTTTCCTAGGCCAAGTGTCTTTCCTTTACATTCTCTCTACAATAAAGAGCTAATATATAGCTCTTCCATCCTTCAGACGATATCAGGTTAATTTCTATCACCACAGCATGATTGTTATTACATTTATGAAAGGTATACCAAAACTTTTTTTTGTATCTTTTTCCCTAAGGAATGCCCACATAGTTTTCCACTGAGCAGAAGCAATAGTACCTCTATGCATTTTGAACCTGTTTTTAAAATAAGATCTTAACGTTAATACTACATATGTGTACCACCTCCCCTGAACATTTCTTTTGATCCAGCGAATATCTTTCGATAGTTGCTTCTTCTTTAACGCAAATTTATGATCATAAACTTTGTGATGTTTTATTTGCCAAATGGAGCTTTGTTCTCTGTTCATTTAATAAATTCAACTTAAAAGAATGAATAATCTGATAAAAAGACTCAATATTCATAAAATACATTTCCTCTCCTTTCATTAAGAGGGATTAACTTCATACCAATCTGATTCACATTACTTTCCGTCCACCTAATTCTATTTCCTCCGCTATTGATCTGAAACATTCCAGTTCATTACTCAGCGGGTGGAAAGACCTAAAAAATGAGGGTGAATTCAATAATAACATGGTCACTAAGCTAATTAGGAAAAAGAATGCAATTACTAATATTCATAAAACCATCACTAGTAGACAAGACAAAATCAATCCATGAATGTAAAACACCATTCAAACAGGTATAATGTACGTCTTCTACCTTAAAAGTCACTATTTGCAATAATTGATATGCTTGGAAGAAAAAAAGCCAGCAGCTAGTATTGTGTTCAATTTCATCCTCGGAGGACCTCATAGCCCATACATCATAATTATTCACTGTATAGTAGTAATCTTGAAAAATAGTTACTTCTCTTCCATTGTATCTTGGTCGATGGAAATGTAGGTTACCTATTTTTTAAATTTATTTTAATTCTTATTACGCGTCACATGCCCGTAGCGCACAAAGGAACAAGGACAAGACAAAAACAACATATAAAACCAGCTGAGAGAAGAAAAGAGGTCTTTAAAAAATTACTCTAGGTTAAAAAGGTGAGTCTTTATAACTCTCTTGAAAAGGGGATAATTTTGAACCTGTCATATGCCAGCCAGGAGTGCATTCTAAAGAAGGGGACCCTGGATGTCAAGAGTGGTGCCTCCAAATTCAGCTGTCTTAAATCTGGGATGAACAAGAACTGTAGCAGTAGAGGAACAAATGTTTCTACCAGTGGTCTTGATATTAATGCATTCAGACAGATAGGTAGGACTGCTAAAGTACAAGCACTTGTGTGTCGTCGTTAACACGTTATGTGTTATGCAATGTTTTACAGGATGCCAATGTAGCTTCTTTCTAAAGGTGGAAATATGGGTGTCGCAAGCCTGATTAAAGATGGTACACACAGCATTGTTCTGAGCCACCTGTACACGTTCAAAAGAAGAATAAGAGCATTTCCATATTCCAAATAAAATTCCACTACTACAGCCAGGACTTGCTCCGATTGCTTTAGAGGAAGAAACTCTTTAGCCCTTAAATGGTTAGCATCCACAGTAATCAGTCCTCCAAAGGGATGGTCTTTTTCATGCTTCCGGGCCTTCCTTTGAAACATCATAACACAGTCTAAAATCAAATCCTGCATTAACCAGGTTTCTTGTAAAAAAAAAAAGATATCTGCTGTGGTTAGATAGAATATACCCAGGGGATTATCCAAGAAGGAACCGTATGCCCTAGAATTCGAGGATCTAATTTTAGCTTCTTTGGGTACCTTAGTCACTCAACCCCCTCCATATTCCAGGAAACCCCGGTTTTAAAGGTATGTTCTACACCAACTTGATATTTCAGTTGTTACAGTGGGTGTCTAGTCAAATGGTCGACAGACAAATGGTCGACACAATGTGGTCGACAGGACAAATGATCAAATTTTTTTTTTTTAGTTATATATATTTTTTTTAGGTTTTCGTTTAGGGAAAAAAGGGGTTTAGGGGGAACCCCCCCCAAAAAAGAAATAAAGTGAAAAAAAAAAATTCGATCATTTGACCTGTCAACCTTTTGGTGTCGACCATTTGTCCTGTCGACCATTTAGATTCGACCATTTGACCTACAACCGTTAGTGGTATATCTTTGCCAGTATATCATTAATTACATGTTCTGGTACAAAATCGCCCATATTAGGTTCTTTAAACACACTCTTTACCTTAGGTTTTACCTTTATCTCCTTAATTATCTCATATCCTAATTGCAAACGTTGTTAGCTTGTGTCATAATTATTTCAGTAACAGTAGGTTATACAAAGTCAATTGCTGCCCAATTAGATTCCCAGATTTGGAGTGGGATTACAACTTGTTTTATATCATGGGTAGTGATAATTTTCAGTGAGGCCACTTGATGGAGTAATTCTAATACATTTGAGCGATTTAGAAACGGGCTTGCATATGTAGCATATAAATCAATTATTTTTATCTGACATGAGGCAATATTAATTGTTTGAGAAGAGAGAAGATCGAGATCCAATACATTACAGTTTTCCTCCTCTATCAAAGCAGAACTATCTATGGCATCAATATCATCCCCATCATATTCATACTCTGGCCCCCTATGCACAATCCCCACCGACGAGGTAGGCAACTTAGTATTTTTTTTGGTATTATTTACAGATTAAAAAAAAGTAACTTTGATTGACTTTAAGCCCAAACTATCTTCTTTGAGCGGGCAAGACATATTCTCCAACTGAAGATCAGGAATATATCCCTGCATAGTTTTCTTCCTGTTTACTTGGACCTTCTTAGGGATAATATTGAAACCTTTTACAGTTTCTTGACAGGTCAAGTTCCTGGGGAAGTTTGCTACCAGAGTTTGTCTGCTGACTCCTGTTTCATAAGGGGCTTTCTCCTTTGCTGCAACACAATTCTTTGTTTTAGCCGCACATTTTTTGCTAGGTGCCATCTTCTTCACATGCATGTCAAGTTCCCCTGTTCCTTGCGATAGAGTGGCCACATTATTGACCTCTTCGGCCTCAGTGTTCTCGATGCATTAATTATCCTGCGTATTCTGGTAATAAATGTAATGTCTGGATTATTAGTAGTATCTGCATTGCACGCTGGCTTCAATGTGGTCTGCAGCAGGAGTAACATCTCTGTAATCTCATTTAGATCTTGTTTCATAATTTGCTGATCCTTGTACATTGAGTTGCAAAGAGAGACCAAGGCTTTGAACAAAATCAAGAACTCGGGTTCGACGGTTGGGTCATCCAAGGAGGAAGCATCACTTGAGGAGACGCTCACATGGCCTTTCGGTGAAGATGAATAAGCGTTCATAGCAATAGCAGTTGGATTAGGGATTTAGCTAAATCCATAAATGGAATAGAGCAAGGATCTTTACACTCTGTCATTTGCTCCACCATGCTAGTCGCCTGAGTTACAGAGTCAGACACTCCCCCTAAATTTAAACACAAGTGGAGCAAGGAATTATTGTCAATAGGATTTTCCTTAGACCCGTTATGGTCAATACTTGTGACACTGCTCAGCTCACCAGGAATTGTTCTTTTGGTGGGTTTGAGAAACGCTGTGATCTTACCACCTTCTAAAGCTTCAATTTCGTTAATATCAAGGATCAAATCAGCAATTCCCACCAATACTGGCGTCGATTGCTAGTTTTGTTTAACAGTGTTTCCTTTCTTTTTTAACACTCGGCAAGCTGTAAGAACCGGAGAGCATGCTGCACGATCCTTTGTGCGAAGAGGATATCTTCTATTTACTGCTGGCATTATAGTATAAGCCTCGCCTTTAACACCAGGCCATGTCATTTTAAACACAGTGGAATTCAGAGACCTCCCATTGCCCACAGTCACTTCCTACTCAACAAGTGAAACAACAAAGCGTTTCGTGCAATGAAGGAAGAAGAAAGCTACACGGCACCTGTAGTAAATACACCAAATGAGTTCCAGTCTGAATAGAGTAAGCTTAACTTTCCAGAGGTTCAAAGGCACTTGGTTCTCAGGCACCTCTAGGTATATGTAACAGACTTTCACGTATTACATGATTAACTCATCAAAGGCATTTTCCTGAGCTAGACATCGCTCAATTCTCAGAGCCTCAAAGGCCACAGTCAGCTCTATGAATGGTAGTGGTAACCTAACTCTCTTCTTTGTAGAAATGGAAAAAGAAAAGAAAGAGGGAGGTGTCAGCTTCCCTTTCTTACCGACGTGTAATCCTAACTTGTTCGTTGTCCATTCCGGTACGTAATTTCAAGGGAGCCCCCAACTGTCAAGAAGTACAAAAAAAACAAAACACGTGAAACACACAGCACTGCACACCGCAGAGCAGCAATTCTGAGGAAATCGTTGTGGGACCAACAGAATCAACTAGCAAGTGTACTCTCATGTATTCATTAATTTACATATGCCGTAGTCCATGTGTCCTGTATCCTTCCCAACAGCCCAACAGTACTGCAGCACCCTTTGCAGCAAGATTGACTTGGTAGGGATTATAAACCCAGCTTCCTGCTTCCTGTGCCCTGGTGGGAGGGCCTCCGACCCGCCGACAGTCTCCTTAAAGTGGCAGTGTCTCCTTGAAGTGGCAGTGAATTACCAGTAGAGTAAACAGCAACTTTGTGTTTTCCAAAACAAAATACAAAACGGCCCACAGTGCAGCCCAATAGTACTGCAGCACCCTTTGCAGCCGCAGGCTTTGCCACAACTCTATTACCTGCTCTATCGAGAACTCTGTAATACACCATGCCACGACACTCCACCCACTATCAAACTCTAAAATCAGAGCTGCACTCTGGTGCGCCAACCACCTCCCTCCTCAGAAGCCCATTCCCCGCCTCCACTTCCCACCCAGTCTCATCGCTACCCAATCTCCTGCCGACCTCTACTGAGAACTCTCTAATACCCCTCACCATGACATCCTGCCCCCTATCAAACTCCCAAGCCAGAGGCGCCTGCTGCCGCTCCAAACAGCTCAAACCCTCACCTTCTTCCACCCCTTCTTCTCACCCTCCAACAACCATCCCTCCCATCTTTCCACCCCCCTTTCCTCTGAGTCCCTCTCCCCTAACCCATCACAGAACTGAACACACCCCCTCATAACCCTTCACTGAACTGACTACCCTCCCACCCACATCCCCGTACCGCTCCTTAACCCCCCTTCGACACCAGCTGACAACCACCCCACCATATCCATCTCTGAAAGCCGCTTGTCTCGCCCTCGCCAGAACAGTAGCTTATTCTCCATCACCCTCCGACCACCCCACCCTCTCTCACACCCCTACTGCACAGAAACCCAATAAAAGTAGAAAACAAGCCTGGTCCCCCTCCTCAACTGTCCACTCCTCACCACTTCTACCTCCAGCCATCCTCCCAATCTCTCCTTCCCTATCCCCATTACACTCCCCCTTCCCCTGCTTCCACCCCTATCTCTCAACTTCTCTCTTTGCACACCGGATTTCCCCATTCCTTTGAAACTCACTCGAGACACTCCCCTCAAAAACCCCCACTCACCCACTGACCACATGTCCACTCGTCCACCCCTCCTTAACTAAACCCACACCCCTAACATCTCCTCCTCCGCCAGCCTCCTCATTCCAGCCTCCACCAACTTGCCCCTGCCCCTCGTCACCCTGAGCCCGCCCCTCCTTAACTCTACCCACATCCTTCACATATCCGCCTTCCATCTGCCTACTCTTCCCAGCCTCCACCAAGTTGCCTCCGCCCTCGTCACCCTGAGCCCGCTGTCACCCTACCTCCCCACCACCCCTCCTCTCCCTCCCTCATTGACCTGGAGCGCATCCCCCACCACCCCCACTGTCCCCCATGCACCTCCTGCTCAAACCCCGAAAAACCCAATGACCACACCCCACTCCAAATTCAAGTACATCCTTTTAATGCATCACTGAAACCTGGTTCTCCGATGACTTTGCCCCTATTGCACATGAGGCATTCCCCCCCCGGCTACCCACTCATCCAGCTCAACAGACCCTCTAGATGAGGCGACGTGGCAGTCCTCTTCAAATATCACTTCTCTGTCTCACACGTGGATTCTCGGACATGCATTCCATCATGCAAATCCCTTTTCGTTACACTCTCACTACCACCAACTTTCTCCCACAGTTTTGTAATCATTTACAGACCTCCTGGTTACGACAGACATTTCTCCACCAACCTTTGTGACTCTGTAGCCACCATCCAAGTAAATCACCCCTCCCTGATTCTCCTAGGAGAATTCAATATCTGGCTGGACATTCCCACCAACCGCATGACCAATCCACTGTTCAACAGTCTTGATGCGCTAAACCTCTCCCTTCATATGAACGGTCCAACCCACTCTAAAGGGCACACCCTAGATGCTATCTTCAGCTCCCATGACTTAATATATCTAGCCCCCCCCACTCATTTGGTCTGACCACTTTGTCGTCCCTTTATCCATCCTCTCCCCTGTCCCTCCCCCTATCCCTCACTCAGCCTCCCCCTTCATCGCAAATGCTGGAACAAACTAAAGATCGTCCCTGACCTGGCCGAAACCCTACTTCTTAGACCCCCTACAACACCCTCCCCCTGACAGATCCTTAACCATCCACTCCTTCGACTCATGGCTCAATGAATCAGTAATTCCTCTCACCCCCTCGCGCCCCTCCCCCTCACACAATGGACCCTATCCCAAATGGTTTACCCCAAACTGAGGAATAGCAAAAAGCTAAATAAATCTCTGGAACGCAAATGGCGAGCAGAAAAAAACAGTCTCAGCAGATCCACTTTCGCCTTGCACCATCGAAACTACAAAGCTGAAATCCGGAAAGCCAAAAAAGCCTACTACAACATTAGGATTCTCAACTGTGGAAACCGCAGGAAAGACCTCCACAGAATCATATCTGAATTTGTCAAACCCACTTGCACCTCTTCCCAATCTGCCCCATCAAAATCTCTCTGCGATTCTCTCTCCCTCCACTTCTACACTACAGCTCTTGACAGGACGATTTCCCTTAACAACAAAATGCCCTCCTCTCCTCCCGCCAACTCCCAACCAATCCATCAACCCTCCACCCCTAACCTCCAACTTACCCAACTTTGACTCATTCAGAGCGATCTCCAGAGAAGAATTTCTTGACTTTCTATCTGCTAGCAAACCATCTAGCTCCCCCCTTGACCGCTTCCCCACCTAAGTCCTCAAAGAAATATTCTCGTCCGCCTGTGCAGGAGAACATGCAAGAATCATTCTAAATGACTGCCTCAGCTCTGAAATCTTCCCCGACGCCTTCGAAATTGTCAAGCCTCTTCTTAAAAAAACATCTCTTGACCCCCTTGACGCCAAAAACTACAGACCCAGATTCCTTGCAAAACTCATCGACCGAACAGCATACTCCCAACTAAACGCCTTTGTTGAATCCAACAACCTCCTCGACCACATACAATCAGGCTTAAGATCGTGACATGGAACTGAAACCACTCTGGCCTCAATCTGGGACGATCTTAAGATCAGGGCAGACTCTGCAGGATGCGCTGCGCTGATTCTCCTCAACCTCTCTGCAGCCTTTGACACGATTAACCACTCAATCCTCCTTAACCGTCTCCACTCCCTTGGAATCTGTGGCCCTGCCCTCAAATGGATCGCCTCTCTCCTTAACAACAGGAAATAAATAACCCTCCTCTCCCCTTTTTCCTCAGCTGCTCGCTCGGTTAATACTGGAGTACAGCAAGGCGCCTGACTATCTGCTCTCCTATTCAACCTCGTGTTAGGGAGAATACTCAGAAATGTGCTAATTTACCTTACCTTTTGAGACCACCAGCAACTTTGCTGGATTTCTAGGACTTTAATTTTCACCTGAAAAGAGTGTGAGCCTTTTTTCCCACTCTTTCATGTATTTTGATGTGTGTTTTACTTTTGTGTTCTTTGGATATGGAGTTTTAGACAATTCCATAGGTATCATCTTTTTCTTGTGAGTCACACAGCATCCTATGTGCAGTGGCACAGGGATGTCTTTCAGACTTCGCAAGGTTTAAATACCTTCTCTGGGACTGACTACTGTCTCCCAGTGAATGTAAAGTTAAATTGACTTTACTAGTCTTTTTAAATTGCTAAATCCAGCACCACTGCCTTACAGCAGAGTGCTGGAAGGAATACCTAGTATTCCCTATGCCTAGAAAACTCATGCAGCCCTCAAAAGCTACCCTTTCCTTTTAGAATGGCTGGTGGCAGTGGTATTACCATGATTATCCTGACCGAGACCCGTTTAAACGCTCCGGTAGCTAAAATCCACCAGAGCAATGTTTTTCAAGATGGCGTCTGATCCCCCTCTTTTTGGAAAGGTCCTTCTAGTGTTTGCCTCTGCGCACCAATCCAGGTTTGGTCCATTTGTTCGTGGGCCTTCAGCGGGCTTCAGTGCTGAAGCCCTCTTCTGGTGCCCAAGTGTCTGGGGTGGACAGGATGTGAGGGAGGTGCCCGAAACTCCCTCTGCGTAGTCGCCTAGGAGACCAGAATGCACTCTGGCGTGATTGGCTGGCTGACTGTCCGGCAAGGACAGCCACCTTGCTGGGTGAGTGACAGCTAGGCTGGAATGAATGGGAGAAAACTGTTTAAAAGCAGGTCTCTGGGACTTGGAAGGCAGAGTCGACCACTGGAACGAAAGAACCGAAGACGAGCTGAAGGAAGATGACTGCTACAACTCCTGGACCGTTGGTTTGCCCAGTGAAGCCCTGCTGCAGGTCCGAACTGCCTGAAACTCCCTCGACAGAGAATCCCTTCAAGGACGACTTGGTGGGAACAACCAACTCGCAAGCCACCTGGAAACCATCTCCATACTGGTCTACCTGGAAACCATCTCCATACTGGTCGAATTTTCATCGGCGTGCTGTTGAAAACCGGATAGCCAGTGAGAAGGATACCAGATTGTGGACTTTAAGGCACTCACACCTTAAACCGATGTTTTGCCAAGCTGGTGGCTTCTTCCCTGTGCAGTGCAGGAACCTCCCGACGTCCTCCCTCTTGTCCCCACGACTGAGGCTCAGGAACAGCGAGATCTGCAGGAACTGCCAGGGACAACTGCCTCAGCTACAGCTTTTCTTCATCCATCTAACAATTTCACCCCTCTGCGTATACCTCTCAAACTATAACCAGACACAACCCCAAACCTATAACACAACAATCCACACAAACTTCACTACACTGCAACAACAAAACAAACCACACATAGACTCGCACAACAGCACACAACGTCTAGCGTCCAAAAAACATCCCAAGCCCAGCCAACGGAATTCCGGGTTGAGGCCGCCAACTGCACAACACTGCTTTCTTGCACTTTTCCAGCTTACTCCCACTAACTCACCACCCCCTCCCTTTTTCAGAGCCGCCAGAGCGCCAGGGGACCACTCCGGTGGTGATAGTGTGGGGCATAAATATCCTTCAACATTAACATCCGTAAGGTACTGTACGAGTGAGGTAGAGAAATCCTCTTTGCCACAGTGAAAGTTTGTGAAACTTTCCCAACTTTGGAGTCTTGTTTGCTCCTAACCCGACATATAACTCTTTTCCTTGCAAACTACTTCCAAGAACATTGGCAAAGACTTAACCGTTTACTACCAGAACTGTACTATCCTATCCAAGACACTGAACCATTCACTTTGGCCCAGGCCTATTGAACTGAATTGCCTCTTGTAGTGAACAAACTATTTGCCCTGTCTATGAAAGTAACTGTATTTTGATTCTTATAACCTTTGTCTTTCTACCCCTTTTGAAAGTTACTTAAGTGCCATTTTGCTCTCATTTCAGGGGAGCCTAACTTGTTCAGAAACTTATTGGTTGTGTACTGTAGTGTATTATAGTGTGCTATTGAACTGCTTATTACTAGTGGAATGTTTTCTAACTAAATGTGTAAATAAATGTATATTCCTTTACCAAGAAACCTTGAGTAAGTGTTTAAACAAACTACTGTGATTGCAAGTCCTTTGTGTAACATCTTGTACTGCTCACATCCCTCTTGAGATAAGTCTGGCTGA
This sequence comes from Ambystoma mexicanum, assembly GCF_040938575.1. Classification (NCBI taxonomy): domain Eukaryota; kingdom Metazoa; phylum Chordata; class Amphibia; order Caudata; family Ambystomatidae; genus Ambystoma; species Ambystoma mexicanum. The sequence goes on along the minus strand of NC_090923.1, from coordinate 408,218,561 downwards.
TCAGCCACTGCTGCAGGTCAAGTGGCACAGCGAGTAGAGCGCTCACTTTGACATCCGTGCCAAACTTGAGGTTCGAATCCCGGCAGGGCCAAACTCAGCCTTTCATCCTTCCGAGGTCGATAAATGAGCACCACACACCGTGGGTAATAATAAGCAGCGCTCAGATATCTGAGGGTTCGTAGCGCTATACAAATGCAAAATTATTATTATTATTACCACATAACTGTGCAGTACAGGTTTGTACAAAAGGTGAGATTGTGCTTAGACCTGTAGTCTTAATTGTGTGTAGTGTTCCCAAAGGGTACTGCATGTAATTCTGCCTAACGCCTCTATATGCCCACACTTCCTGGAATTATCCACCTGCACAATATCCTGTGCTACAACTAATAATAATAATTTGGCATTTATATAGCGCTACGAACCCTCAGGTATCTGAGCGCTGCTTATTATTACCCACGGTGTGTGGTGCTCATTTATCGACCTCTGAAGGATGAAACGCTGAGTTTGGCGCTGCCGGGATTCGAACCTGCATTCGCAGGCTCTGCACTGATGTCAAAGCGAGCGCTCTACTCGCTATGCCGAAGATACCCAAATCATCCTTAAAATCCACAATTCGGACTACAACCCCCAGCCTGACCTTGCAGCCTGCCTCCTAGATATCGACCACTGGATGACTATAAACCACCTCCTCTTAAAGCCCATTAAAACCAAAAGCATGGTGTGCGGCAACACTGAGCTTCTACCTGGTCCACTCCCTGTTCCCCCTTCTGTGGGCCAAAGCTCCTACCCCCTCCGTCACAGTAAAAGACCTAGGATGCACTATGGACTTTGGCCTAACCCTTTGCCAACAGATCAACAATGTCTCTAAATGCTGTCACTACCATCTCTAAATTCTCAGGTGCATTTTTCCCTACCTCTCATTCGCAAACAGACCTGCCGCTGCTATGTCTATTGTAATGTCGAGACTGGACTATGCCAACTACCTAGGGGTCCCGGAATACCACCTTAATAAACTCTAAAGAGCGCAACGCGCTGCTGCTAAACTGCTCCTTGCCCTGGGTCAAAGAGACCACACCTCTCCAGCTCTCCAAAGCCTCCACTGGCTCCCAGTCGGACGAAGGGCCACTTTCAAGACCCTGTGCATCACCCATCATGCAGTGCACAAGACCGGCCCACTATATCTGCAAGATAAGTTAAAACCTTACCTCCCATCCCGCACCCTAAGATCAAGCACTGCCCTCCTCTTAGTGATCCGAACCACTAACTCTGCCAGGATCGGAGGATCCTCTTTCTCAGCATTGGCCCAGACTCTGTGGAACTTGCTTCCACCACACATCCAACAATACCCACGACTATATGACGTTCCGCTAATTACTTAAAACATGGCTCTTTCCATAACTCCAACATCAACATTAAAGATGTGTCTGAACCTCCAACAACCCAAGGACTAAATGCACAATGGGACACCCAACCTTGTCTTCAATGAATACCCCACACTAATTGGGCTATAGACAACAGTATCCCAATGTATTATGGATGGAACGGATGGAATGGATAGATGGAAGGGATGGGTGGATGGAATTAATGGTTGAATGGAATGTATGGAATGGATGAAATTGATAGAATCAATAGAATGGATAGAATGGATGAAATAGATTAAATGGATGTAATGAATGAATGGATGATGGATGGAATAAATGAATGGATGGATGAATGGATAGAATGGATGAAATGGACAGAAAGGATGCAATGAACAGAATGGATGTAATGGTGAAATGGATAGGATGGAATGGAATGGATGGAAAGGATGAATGGAATGGATGAATGAAATGGGTGACTAGAATGGATGGCATGGATGGATGGAATACATGAAATCGATTGAATGGATGGATAGGAAATACAGGGAGCACCAACCCTTGATCCTCTCCGCTACAGGTACCTGTTCTATTGCACCTTTCACTAGCAGGGTTGAAATCTCCTGCACAAGGAGCGGGTCTGTAATTTTGACAGAATTGGCTCCCGGTGGATGATCTTGAGGTCTTTGTTGAAAAGGAAGGCAGTATCCATGGGTCACTATCTCTAGCACCCAGGCACCTGATGTAACACCCTCCCATTCGTTCAGATACCGAGTGATCCTGCCTCCCACCGGGGTCTTGTGGGTGAAGACCTCAGAGTGGCTTTGCAGTGGCTCCAGAAGCAGCTGAGGAGCAAGTACCCGTTAGCTGGGGCTGATCTAGCGCCTTTCCCTCTTCCACCACGAAAGGGTTTTTTTCTGTTGGCTTCTTTGACTGGCCTGTCCCCTCCCTCTTCCAAAAGAGGAGTAGAAACGAAAAGGACATGTAGAGGATGTCCCAAGCCCGACCTGCACTAAAATCGCCCATTTTGAAGTGCCAGGAACTTTCACGCCGAAGTATGTGACGTATGATGAGCAAATAAACAAGCAGAGAGCCGCAGTAGGGCTCTGCCCGATACCTATCAGACAGACAGCACCTATTGAAGTACCTGTATCTAAGAAACCCTGGACAGTAAGGTACCCATTGAGAAAACCATATCGACAAGTAAGACAAACTGACGATTGTCAAAAAACAATGCCTGAAGAAGCCGAGAAGGCCCTAAAGGAAGACGAATGGGGATGTCACAAGAACCTGGATTGACTCCCATATAGAAGATATGACAGCCTGTGAATGACGAAAAGAGACAAAACACCATGGATAAGGGACATCATGATTCTAAAGTGAAATAACAATGTGAAAGGTGAATCTTATGCCATAAGCGTGATGAAGATATGCAGTCAGTTTACACGTGTACATAAGCTTGGAACCGCAAGAAAGCTGAGAAAATTGTGTGGCTCGCTATGCTTAGTAGTAAAATAGATTGCGGCAAGCGCCACCTATACATATCTACCTCAAAAAGGAGCATTTTATATAAGTATACTTCCACTGTGCACAAGATCAGAATCAACCAAACGTTACTAAAAGGCTGCAGGAGAGGAGCCCCTCAACACGAGAATCGAAAATGAAAAGACAAGAAATTAAATCCGGATGCATGCAACCCGTACCAAGAAGCCAAGGTCGCATCGGCTGACAGACGAACCATAGATACGATTTATGAAGCATAGAGCAGAGTATCCTGTTCAAGGAATTCAAGATAAGCAGCAGAAGGCAGATGGTGGGCATAAAGCTAAATCAAATACACAAATTGCAGGGAAAATTAGACGATTTCACGGTGTCTGAATCACGTGACCTGCCAACTAAGAAAAGTTGGGGCCTTCACACCTACACACAGACTGGTGCCAAGCACAGATATCTGAACTCTTCCCGACAGATATACAGTCTCAAGGCCAAACCAACAAGAAATAATTGACACAGGGCCATTGGGGAGGTGATTGATGATGGCAATGGTTGGGGGAAGGCTGGAAGAGCGGGCGAGCACCCTGCACCCGGCCAACCATTCTGCACGCTGCTAAGCCAGTGGAAAAGCACAAGGAGACTTGGTGCCAACCCAATCACGATGGACCAAGTAATCCCGGGAGGATAGCTCAGCAGCAACGTGCTCCCCTTGGAAGCAAGACGACACGAAGCAACACAGGTTCGATCCCCGGGTTTGCGCTTTGAAACCTCTGGGTATTTAAGCGCGTTATAAATATGCACTAAGACAAAAAAACAATTACGCAACTAAAAAACAAACAATTCCTGTAACAGCGACTCGATTCCCAAGGGCTGTGTGAGCGCTTTATAAATACAAAAAATGTAATAAAATAAATAAATAATCTATAGTTTGTAGAACCAATGGGACGTTGTACTTTTAGTGACGTCCATAATAGCTATTCTGAAGGAAGGGCTTAGATGCCCCACCTGACACTGATTACCCAATCCTGTCACCCCGTTACCATATACAGATATAGTACCTATAGGTACCTACAGTAAAGTTACCTTCCTATAACAAATTGAATTGCATGCAACATTTTAAGCATTACACTTCAGTGATGACGAGTTTCTGATATAAAAGATGTGTTTTCGTTGGAGTTGAAGCGAGTAGGAATATCAAGCAACAGCTGTTGTTCATGAAGTCCCCATTTTTTGTACTGGTCATTAAACTGACTCCCTTTGCCAAACCACTGAATTGTCATTATTGATTCAATGATAGAGTACGAATCTGCACCCGCATCCATCTCACGGGTGCTGCTACCTCATCTTAACGTGCTATTGGGTAACCCCCAGCTTTATGGGCCGGTTGGGGTCCTGGTGCACACTTGGTAGCAGAGAGAGGATGGTTTATCAATTATCTATTAGACAAAGACACTTATTGGCCGTCAACATAAAGTAACTCTAGGTCCTCGTTAATATCACAAGTCCTTTTGCCATCCAGCTAAGCAGACCAATAAGCTCCCCGTAGATAGTGGTTAGTTAAGTAAAAATCCTGCAGGTCAAGGTTTGAAGGAACCTGTGTTTTGCCCACAAACCCCTTCCCACTTCTACAAGCAGCCGATCAAGTGAACAGCAGGAGAGGCGGTAACGAAGGCGGTGATCCTGAGGATCCAAAGAGGAAACATGTGAACGGTGAGTGGAGAAGACTGAACGCTAAGGCAAAAATGTGCATGCCTTACAACAAGTAAGGGAAGGTAATGGTGGGAGGCGGGACAAAAAATAAAGGTAGAGATAGAGTAGAATGTATATATATAAGGGAAAGGAAATAAAGACTCAAGGGTGACCGAGTAACACATAGAAGAGGATACCGGGAAGATACCCGAGCATAGAGGAGAATACCAGGAGGATACCTGAGCAGAGAAAGGATACGCCCAGGTACCTACGCTTAATATAGTGGCTAGAAGAAGCCTGCATCCAAAGTCCTGAATTAATAGGACGAATTAGGAGACCAAAGCAGTTAAAGACGCTTTTGAAAAGGGATGGGCTTACACTCCATGTCGGGGTAACTCATAGGGGCAGAGATCTGTGTAGCCGTCTGAAGTCTGTGTTGTCTGTCTAGTCTGTCACATTTGTCTTGTGTTTTTCTCTTTCTTTTTCTCTCTGATGTCATAATAAATAAGGACATGTTTGAGGCCTAAGCATGAAAATAATGCGATTGTGTAGCAAAGACACTGTATATTATGAATCAATGATTATTGTTTGAAAAGGAAAAAAAATAATTTTGTGAAAAAACAAAATGGCATTGGAGCTTGAGACGACTGCTTCTCGCTCATATTGTTGATATTGGTTAAGCAACGTAAAACTCGGCTAAGTGTTGTGTGAGGAAGAAAAGAGATAATTTTAAGTATGGAAGATGTTACACTGTTGATACACTTATGCAACCAGTTGCCAAAACATGCACCTAAGCTGAAAAAGTACAGTGCAGAATGGGTTAAGGGAACTGCTAACAAAATGTTTATGCCATGGCCCCAGGGCGGGTCCCTATCTAAAACGGTCCTGCAACTCATGACAACATATTTGCATGCTACATACACTGGCAAAAAGTTAGAAAAACGCGAGTTTAGAACTTTGGAAAATGTACCAAGAGGACAAGGGGGAAGAGCCGCCTTTAGATTGGCTACTTAACGTATGTACAGAGGGGGGTGAGACGCCTTCCGTGCCACTCGCCCCACCTGAAACAAAAGGTGAAGTTAGTAAGATGAAGGATTATACTCGCTAAGGGAACTTAAAGCAGCCACAGGATATAGCAACCCGGCATATGAGTCACCCACGCAAAGTACTGATGAAAACCCAGACAAAGACAGAGATAGAGATATCACCTCCAAAGTCCTGTGGGTCAAGCAGAGGCGCGAAAAAGAGAAAAGAGACCAGGCACAACAGAGTACATCTCTAGATACCAAGACAAATGGTAAAAGATGGAAAGGAGATGAGGATAGAACAGAGGAGATCGCATTCACACAGAACGAATGGATGCGAGGTCAGATTCTGTTGAAACTCGATGGTAAAGGCATTGAAGAAGTGAGACAAATTAGAGAGCTAGACGAGTTTTCGAAGAAGTGAGAATGACAAGGAAAAAGGATTGCGAGATGAAAGGATCATGAGAAGAGACAGGCAGAGATGAGAACAATTGTATCGCGAGGAGCAAGAAAGGAAACTCAGTCACAAGCAGAGAGTAGCCGACGAAAAGAGTAGGCAAGAATTACAGAAGATAGAAGAAGAAGAAGAACAACAGATCAGGGAAAGGAGAATAAAAAGATGAAGGGATGAGGAAACACGAAGGGCAAATGAACAGAGATGCAAGGAAACGGGAAGAAGATAGAGTCAGGGAGGAAACACGGAAGCACACAGAGTTCAATGACAACATAGAAGACAAGCGAAGACAGAGCGCACGAGATCTTGAATATTTGGAAAGAGAGGTTAAAAAACCTGATCCAGTGGTAAGATGGGAGAACATAGAACAATTCTTTCCCCGAGCAATATTTAGTACCAGGCACGTCTAAGGCAAATATCGAGGATGACTTTGACACATGAAGCATCGGAGAGACGATCGATAAAATATATGATGAAATGTGGCTAGAACAAGTACCCCAAAGTAGAGGACGAGCATCTTGAGAGCACTCAGTTGTATGACACTGAGGACACATCTAGAAGTAGTAGAAACAGAGAGATGTTCCTAGATGGGTTGACACTAAATCGGAATGAGGGCGACGAGAGGATTTGCACGAGTTGGGCACAGACAATGTCAGATGCGGAAAGGGAGGAATATGAGGGAAAAGAGGATGAGAGAAGGCGCGAAAAACACTTCAAGGGGAAGGGGAATAAGATGGTCATATCCTAGTGAATCTCCACCTAAGGCATCAGAGTCAGCCACACAATCAGACCGACATGAAGGAGTATCTTACGGTCAGCAGGGGGTGTCTCCACCACCCTATGTGAGCCGACGAAGGACATTGCCAGGTAGATGGCGATGCGGGACTATCACCCCTGCAGTGGATAGAAAAATGATGAGAGGGGAAAAGGAGTGTCACGTATCACAATTCCCGTTGCTCGAGAAAGGAGGAACGAGGCCACAGTATATGCCATGGCCACACCTGGATCGAGAACACCTGAAAAATAAGCTTCCAATGTTCATATCCGGAGCTGGGAAATGGATACATGAGTTGGAAAAAATGACACAAAGGAGTATTTTACGGTCAGAAGGGGGTGTCTCCACCACCCTATGTGAGCCGACTAAGGATATTGCCAGGTAGACGACGATGCGGGACGATCACCTCTGCAGTGGATAGAAAAATGATGAGAGAGGAAAAGGAGTGTCACGTATCACAATTCCCGTTGCTCAAGAAAGGAGGAACGAGGCCACAGTATATGCCATGGCCACACATGGATCGAGAACACCTGAAAAATAAGCTTCCAATGTTCACATCAGGAGCGGGGAAATGGATACATGAGCTGGAAAAAATGACGGGAAGGAACACGCTAGCTATTGGAGATATTAAAGATCTTTTAATCGCCATACTTGATGATCGAGCTGACGATGTGTGGACACATGCAGGTCACCCTGGCATGACTACAGTTAACACTGCACACGATGGAGCTCCATTTAACAATTACAGAGCGGCGGTATGGAAAGCATTACGATTGCTATACCCAGATACTTCTGACATGGTAGCCATAATGAAACGAAAAATGAAGGAGTCAGAGGATCCTTTGCTTTACATTCAGAATTTCCAAGATGCGTGGGTGCTCGAAACTTGTGAATCTTGGGGGAAATCTATACCCGTGTTTTACCATATATTATGCCACGAGCTGCCAGATCAAGTACAGAAGCAGCTAAAGAAATTGGTAGGAATTGAGGCCAAACCATGAAAACCACTGAAATACAGTTGACCATAGCTCACTATTGCAGATTACTGCAGGAGAGGAATCGCAAAAAAGAGGCTGCATGAAAGCTGAAGAGGCCAAATGAGTGCAGAAGAATTTGTCAAAATATGCCATTGAAGGGGCAATGATAACTAGCACAGACGGACCAAACGTGCAGCAGGTGAATAATCAACAGCAAATTAGCGAGGGCAGTAATGGATTCTACCCCAGAGGGAGAGGCTTTCGAGGAAGAGGATGGCAGAGTAATCAGGGAGGTTTCCAAGGTAATCAGGGAGGTTTTCAAAACATGCAAAATGGCAATCACGATATGCCATATGGGCAAATAATCAGACCACCACCAATATGTTGGACGTGTGGGATGTGAGGACATCTAGCACACATATGCAGATGTCAAGGCATGGTGCAAAGCGACCAGGGGACAAGAATAGGGATGGTGAATCACCTGTGTTTTTTCAGCAGGGTGGAAATGGAGTTGCACAGAATCACACAGTACAACAGCAAGTGTCAGGAGTACAGCAAAGCTCGCATCCTCAGAACTTGATAAGCTATCCACAAGGTCAGTCTCAACATTCGCCGATGCAACTGTCACAGATGAGTGCAGGACAAGCATTGAGTTCTGGAATGAGAGCTAACACTGATGATGGAGGAAGTCCATTCACGCAGCATGGGACAAAGTTATATATGGATTAGGTCAGCTCACTGGAAAGCCTGATGTGTTCTATCCTATCAGTGGCACCAGACCCTCATGAGGAACCAAGGGTAGATATCATTATAGGAGATAAATAATATTCCTTCCTAGTTGACATGGGTGCAACACGTTTGTGTATACGTGAAGGCAACTTTTCCTTGTCCGGCGATGCTATCAATATTCAGGGCTTCACAGGAGCAACAAGTCGTGTTCCTTTTGCAAAGGAACTTCCACTCTCTATAGGAGAATGTGACATGAATGTGCCACTGTTAGATTCAAGACAAACCCCAGTAAACATATTGGGACGAGACCGAAGTTAAACATGACAATCTCGTTCACGGAGAAGGGCATAGTATGTTCGACTCCAGGAATGCATTATTTGAACGTATGCAAAATGATTAGAGCATACGCAGGACAATCAGCTTTGAGAGCTGTCCCATTGGAACCAGAAATATTTTTGTATGGGAAACGCCTATTAATGGCAGGGCTACCAGGCCTTGCAGACAAAACCATGAGCACCCCAGATGTATTTCTATTTAGGCAACAAATACCTATGCACGAGGAAAAGGAACAAATGTTTCCTTTAGCAATACACACAGCCATAGTGCGAGGAAGAATGGCACTGATCGATTGGTGTGATGATGAAGGCTGACAATGGTGCACAGTAATCGCCATTGAAGAGGGGTGCAGACTAACTGACTTCACAGATGATGATCTATTTGATGAACAAACAGATGTAGGCGAGACATCAGTTGAGGTACATTTTGCTTTCTGGGTGAGAAGGATCAAAAGAGAGGTGCCCCAGAGATTGATGCTGGTGAAAAAACGTTCTGAATATTTTGATGACAACATGGCCCAGGATCCTGTCTCAGTGGGGACCACAGGCCCCTATGATGTAGGCCTATTGAAGGCAGTCAGAGAAGTAAGGATACACTGAAGCCAGGAGCAATTTTGCCAAGAGTACGGCAGTATCCCATGTCTAGGGAAGCAGACAATGGGATTTTCAAGACAATTTCTGCTATGATGGAAGAGGGCATCTTAGTGACGTCAGAGTCAACATGCAATACCGCGGTTTACCTGATAAAGAAATCAAAGGGAGGGTCCTGGAGACTAGTTCAAGATTTACGTTTGATAAATTATATTGTTGAGGCAGAGTTCCGTCTAGTCCCTGACCCGTCCACGATCCTATGTAACATACCTGTTGAGGCTCAATATTTCATGGTGATTGACTTTAAAAATGCATTTTTCTCAATCCCATTACACAAAGACTCGCAAGATTTGACGTAATTTGCATTCAGACAGATGCGTCTGAGGAGCATGAGGCTACCCCAGGGATACTGTGAGTCTCCTTCAATTTTCAACAGAGACCTACAAATGGACTTAAGCAACATTGTATTAATGAGTGTTGTCTTGCAATATGTGGATGACATTTTAATTTGTAGCACAACAAAGGAAAAATGCAGACACAATTCTATTCAGCTATTGATTATAGTGGCTAAGAAAGTATATAAAGTTGACAAAGAAAATTTACAATATTGTCAGCAAGAAGTGCTGTATATAGGCCATCTGATCTCGCATGAGGGGAAACGGATTACTCCCGAAAGCGCTGAAGCCATACTGAACACAGCCAAGCCACACACGATAAAACAGATGCAGAGTTTTCTAGGTCTTTGCAATTACGTCAGGGCATGGGTCTTTGACTACAGCTCATATACCAAACCCTTGTTACAGGCCCTGAAGAAAGCACAGGTAATTAAAGAAAAAACTCAATGGTCTGAGACTATGGAAGAGGGCTTTACTGAACTCAAGAAATCCATTTGCACCGCACCAGTTTTACGGATTCCCAATTATGCAGAGGAATTCTACCTGTTCTCACACATGAATGGCAGATTTATGACGGTAGTACTCACACAGAGAACCACATTGGGGTACAAGCCCCTAGCATACCACAGTGGGAATTTGGACCCAGCGATGAGAGGCCACTTCCCTTGCGAACAGAGTTTAGCTGCCGCAGCATTCGCCATAGAGAAAGCTACAACCATTGTGATGGGATGCTCAGACGTTGTTTGTCGAGCGCGCACTATTTGCCATTCTAGAGAAACCGAAAGGCACATTGACATCGCAGAGAGCTTCTGCTTATGAAGTGATCATATTGAATCCATCAATTAAGATAATACGATGTAAAATAGTGAACCCAGCTATGTTTATAGCAGAGCCAGTCACTGAAGGAGAACCGATCAATGACTGTGCAAATTATGTGGAATTCTATGACGAACTTCCCAGGGTGAAAGAAAATGCATTGGCAGAAGGAGAAATCGTTTTCGTTGCTGGTTCATCGAGAATCAATCAAAATGATGGACATAGGTACACAGGCACTGCTGTGGTAAAGCACACAGCAAATGGAGAATTTTGGGTACTTATTAGTGCACGATTACTGTCTCATTATTCAGCAAGGCTACACAATTATTGGCATTAATACTCGCCATTGAGAATCACGCAGACCAAGAAGTGGCGGTGTACAGTGACTCCGCCTATGTGACATCAGCAGTGCACGCAGGCTTAGAGTACTGGAAAAGGAGGGGCTACCTCTCCTCTGAGCAGACGGCACACCAGTGCAGCACGCAGTTCTATTGGATAGGCTCATTAAGGCACTACAGCCCCCAGTGGGCATAGTGGTCATGAAATGCGCCACCCACACGAATGGGACAGATTTTATCTCACGAGGAAATAAAGCAGCAGACACAGAGGCCAAGCGTATGACATCCAAGGGCGAAACCATAATGGCCGTGGAAATAACTGATATAAATGAAAAAATGATCATTGCACAAAGTGAACATGAGGGTTATAGTAACATGGGGCAAACCCAGTTAATGGAACTCCAAGGGGAAGCACCACAGGAGGAAAAGAACCTCTGGAAGTGGCGAGGGTGTTCTTTAGCCCCCTCCGAAAGCTTGTGGTGACAAGACAGCACTGGTAAACCAGTAATGCCTATAGCCCTGTTAAAATTAGCATTAGAACAATTGCATTATCCAACACACATGTCAAAAGAGAATTTAGTAGCAACGGTTGCTGAAGACTGGTTTGTACCGAACTTAGCGGAACATGTTGCATTTTTTATGATGAACTGTATGATCTGCTAACAGTTGACGGCTGGGCACACACTAAAAGTAATTAGAGGAGTCATCCCAAGGCCAAATGGACGTTTTCAGCACTTGCATGTCGATTATGTCGATATGATTCAAGTATGTAATGGGTACAGGTATTTCATTGTTATGGTGTGTCCATTCTCTAGATGGACAGAAGCAGGTCCATGTACACACCCAGACTCTACCTGTGCGGCCACATTTCTGATGAGAGAAGTATTTCCCAGGTGGGGAGTATGAGAGGTCATGAGGTCAGATAATGGACCTAACTTTGTTAATGCATTCTTCGAACAGATTAGCTTGCTGCTTGGTATAAAGCACAAGTTCTCGTCAGCGTATCACCTGCAAGCTAATGGAGTATGTGAGAAGCTGAAGGGCTTATTAAAGGAGAGGATAGCCAAGTTGAAGCTTACTCTAAAGAAGGGCTGGTTACACTGCCTTCCGTTGGCACTGTATGCACTCAGAAACCAGCCAGGTTCTCACCACCATTTTATGCCGCACGAGATAGCAACAGGCAGAAGGATGCATAGTCCACTGACACACCGAGACAGAGCTAGATATGATGCCAGCCAACAAGAGAAATCTTAGGGTGTGAAATGCAAAATTACTTGAATTGCATGACATCTTGTGTTACTGTCATTTCAGGACAGCTGCAGTGACGACAAAAAGGGTGTAGGGAAGCACAGAACACAGAAGTAGACATCGCTACACACTCAGTTCAGAGTTTACGTGTTTCATACATTTTTCCTGGAGACACGGTCCTGGTGAGAAACCACACGAGAATGAAGTGAGACGAGCCAAGGTTCAACAGACCCTTCACAGTGGAAGACGTTACCCCATCTGCAGTCAAACTACAAGGAAGAAGAGCTTGGATTTTCTTGGGCAACATCAAGCCGTACATCGGAGAAGACCCCCTGCTCGCACCCCAATGCATAGAGACTACAAACAATGGGGAAGAAGCACAGCACGTACAGACGATATTCATGACGAGGAAGAAGGATGCATGACCAGCAAAACAAAAATAAAGAACTTTTGTGCAAAATTGTGGCTTAAAATTTGACATTTCCTCTAAGCAAAAAAGGACATAAAACACGGACACTCTGTGCATCCTAGTACAGGGTGAAGAAGAAAATTGCGTGTATAAGCCACAAAATGGCTTGTTGACTTTGAACTTTGGACTGAGGCACACTGAGGCCTTGATAAGAAAAGAATATGCCAAAATTTGATCGTGGACACACAAATTTGAAAAAAGTACAGTATCCAGACTCATCCAAAACAGGAGCTTTGTTCATATTCACTTATGACGCCCCACAGCAGCAGTATCACTAAAGACGTTGACCTAGTCTTGAGGTCATACCCGTCACTAGTGGGAAGGCTCACTAGCATCACTGAATTCCTTCAAGACCCTGAAAACGAAAAAATGATAAGGAGGCTGCTCACCATGATTGCTGAACAGTTCCTCCTGCTTCCGGAATACAGAGAAGAAAAAAACAAATGTCCCAAGCACAAGGAGAAGCAAATAGGCATGTCAACGTGCTATACTTTTGTTTAATTGAAGACTTCCCAAATCTTGTCGGAAGACGCACTGACGTCCTGACATTTCTTCGAGATCCAGCAAACACAGAATGCTTGAGTATAATCCTGAACGGAATAAAAATTGCTCTCCATACACACTGAGTTCACAGAAGCCACTCACAGTGAATACCGAACAATTCCAGAATTCAGCAAGGACAAGACAAAATTCTCTGTCTCGAGAAGATAGATTGGCGAGCAATGTATTCTTTTGCCTAATTGAGGACTTTCCAGAACTTGTGGGAGGCCTGCTGGGGTTGACATCCTCACTTTCATCAGAGACCCAGCAAATTGTACACCAATGAGCATGCTCCTGCAGGGTATTGTAATGAAACTTGAACTTTCTAATCACCATCAGAACTCCTAGGGGAGACTGCGAAGCGTTCCGCCAAGGGACAGATCGAGAAAGTATTGCCAGAGACTTCACTTTTATTCATACTATCAAGGACACAATATTTCTTCCAGAGTGAAACAGATAAGAAGAGTAGACTTAGGAACTTGTATATTTTTGAACACATACAGTAAAAGAGAACTTGCCGAACGTATTGCATTAATTGACATTTCTTGAATACAGAAAAGAGAACTGTATCCAGAGACAATAGGAGGACAATTGTTTCAGTACCCGCAGCCGACAAGCAGAAACCGCATAATCCAGAGATATTGTTGCATAGAGTATATATTTTAACATTAGTCTATTCTTTCAATGATAGAGATGGGAAATCAAACCAGCAGCACCGTCAACCCCCAGGAGGAGAGAAGTACTTATTATCCCAGAACTAAGTGCCATTGTCTAACCTGTAGGGGCATAATGTATTTATGCATCATATTCATCATTGTTTTATTATCACTGACAATTCGAACTGCATTTTATATAGGTGTAAAAAGTGTTCCGAGTCCAGTGCACCCAACTAATAACGTACGCATGACACCCAAAACAGCACCGAAAACCTTTATAGTGATCACAGTTCCTAGAATGTCCAACACAGGAGTGAGTGAACTTGAAATGAATGTGATTAGCTATGACAGACATGCAGTGACAATCAGGGTGAAACGCTGGAGACAAGGTCGGCAGATAAGAATGAAAGAGGGTTAATGACAACCACACACATTCAAGCGATAAGTGCATACACAGCAGGTCTAGTGTCAATAAAAGCAGAACCTCAGGCCAAAGAAGGGGAAACATTTGGGCAGCCAACAATAAGCTACCCTACAAGTGAAGCGATAAAACAAGTGGGAAAAGCTGAACTTTTAAAGAGACAAATGGAGTTGGAGAATGAAACAACCGAGACAGCATTGATAAGCACACATGATCCAATGAAGGGGACAAGTACAAGTTCTACAATATGGCCATATACTGGACCAATGGCAGAGTCGATATGGACATTTATAACCAGAAGAAATAGGATTCAAGAGGAGAAGGAAAGAATTGCCAGACGTTTGCCTACTCCGCTAGTACAGACGAAGAGGCCTGAACCCTGGATTGAGGTACCTGAGAAACCTCCAGTAAGAAGAAGCCATACAGATGTGTTCAAGAACGTAGTTATAGCAAACTACATGAAAACCCTGAGAATCAAGAGAAGCATACAAGGAGATGACAGTGAACTAAACAACTACTTGGAAAGCACAGCACACTTGCAGAATAACATATGGTACCAGCATATGAAAGAAGTTGGAAGACGGATTTCAGAGGCGGAATGCTTTGTTTGTGCACTCCTACCTGACAGCCTGGAGAAGTCAAAGATCTTTGTAGCTGTAGAAATTGATGTCCAGACAGCACACTGTCTGTCACACATAACAATGTGCAAGACCAGAGGCCAGTTCATGGGAAGTGGTGCCTCACTGAAATGGGCAACTGAAGCAACTTATCCAAATGAAGACAAATATGTCCAGGACATAAAGACAAGGAACAATGGGAAGACAAGCACATTGTGATCATATATGAGAAGCCTGGAGTTAAAGGGGTGGAGATCAGAAGAGAGGCAAATCAAAAATTGAACGTCCAAGGAAGAACTCCAGAAGAAGCCAGAAAATGGTATAACAGAGGTCAAAAGCTTTCCATGCAATCCCTTATGAACGCAGACTGTTCAGTCTGATCTCATCAGTGTTCACGACAATCTTCAATCCACAGGCCCAAGTTGGGGCAAATACTAAATGGTTGTAGATAACCAGATGGGAGTTAGTGGAAACCATCAATACAACCATAAAGAGATTCAACATGATCAAGGAAGAATTAAGGGCGATTCGACTAATGACTCTCCAGAACAGGTATGTCCTTGACATGATCACAGCCATGGATGAAGGTGTTTGTGCAAAAATCGGAGAATCATGTTCACATTTATACCATCTCACGAGGAAGAAAACGGAATGTTAACAGAGGCTATAGGTATGCTGACAAAATTACAGAATCAAACGATTGATGAAACTGATGAAGTGGACGACGAAAGTTGGTTTGGATCACTATTCTCATGGGTTCCACAATGGATGGCAGATGCATTCAAATATCCTAGGAGCCCTGCTAGTGATGATATTGCTCGGATTCTGTGTTATCAAAATAATAATCTACCAGTGCCCAAAAACTGCAAAAAAAGCCATAGGGATGAAGATCATGATTGATGTCGAACCCGGATGGAAGCCCAAAGACCTGACTGATGAAGAAATAAGAGACTTTGTGAAAACTAGCATTTATGCACCAGAAGGAACAATGTTTTGGTATCCAAGGAAACACAGAAATTATGTGGTAAGATGGATCTACTGCAGCCCAAATGGATGATGTCAACTGATGACATGGACCAAAGACGAACATGTGAGAGCAGCAGGAAGCTTGACGGGAGTCATAAAAATATGGACCCCAAAGAGACATTTCAACAGACTATTGTGTGTGAACCCAAAGATGAAGGAGCAGTGAATGCAGAGGATGCAGAAAAGATGGACACCAAGGAAAAAATGAAAGTGGTCGATGAATCGACCTGAGCGGGGGAGTGTAGAGGAGGACCCAAGCCCGACCCGCACTCAAATCGCCCATTTTGAAGTGCCCGGAACTTTTACACCGAAGTATGTGACGTATGATGACCAAATAAACCAGCAGAGAGGCACAGTGGGGCTCTGCCCGGTACCTATCAGACAGATAGCACCTATTGAAGTACCTGTACTTAAGAAACCTTGGACAGTAAGGTACCCATTGAGAAAACCATATCGACAAGTAAGACAAACTGATGATTGTCAAAAAACAATGCCTGAAGAAGTCAAGAAGACCCTAAAGGAAGACGAATGGTGATGTCACAAGAACCAGGATTGACTCACATATAGAAGATATGACAGCCTGCGAATGACAAAAAGAGATGAAACACCATGGATAAGGGACATCATGTATCTGAAGTGAAATAACAATGTCAAAGGTGAAGCTTATGCCATAAGCGCGATGAAGATAAGCAGTCAGTTTACACGTGTACATATCCTTGGAACCGCAAGAAAGCTGAGAAAATCATGCGGCTTGCTATGCTTAGTAGTCAAATAGATTGCGGCAAGCGCCACCTATACAGATCTACCTCAAAAAGGAACATTTTATATAAGTATACTTCCACTGTGCACAAGAGCAGAATCAACCAAACGTTACTAAAAGGCCGCAGGAGAGGAGCCCCTCAACACAAGAATCGAAAGCTAAAAGACAAGAAACAAAACTCAGATGCAACCCATACCAAGAAGCCAAGGTTGCATCGACTGACATAGACGAACCATAGATACGATTTATGAAGCAAAGAGTGGAGTATCCTGTTCAAAGAAGTCAAGATAAGTAGCAGAAGGCAGATTGTGGGCAGAAAGCTAAATCAAATACACAAATTGCAGGGAAAATGAGAGGATTTCATGGTGTCTGAATCACGTGACCTGCCAACTAAGAAGAATTGGGGTCTTCACACCTACGCGCGGACTTGTGCCATGCACAGATATCTGAACTCTTCCCGAAAGAGATACAGTCTCAAGGCCAAACCAACAAGAAATAATTGACACATTGCCATTGGGGAGGTGATTGATGATGGCAATGGTTGGGGGATGGCAGGAAGTGCGGGCGAGCACCCTTCACCTAGCCGACCATTCTACACGCTGTTAAGCCAGTGGAAAAGTACAAGGAGACTTGGTGCCAATCCAATCATGATGGACCAAGTAATCTAGGATCCTATAGTTTCTAGAACCAATGGGACATCATACTTTTAGTGATGTCCACAATAGCTATTCTGAAGGAAGGGCTTAGATGCCCCACCTGACACTGATTACCCAATACTGTCGCCCCGTTACCATATACAGATATAGTACATATAGTAAAGTTACCTTACTATAACCAATAGAATTGGATGCATCATTTTAAGAGTTACACGTCAGTGATAACAAGTTTTTGATATAAAAGATGTGTTTTCTATGAGGTTTGTTGGAGTTGAAGCGAGAAGGAAGATCAAGCAACGGCTGATGTTCATGAACTTGTCATGAAACGGACTCCCTTTACCAAACCAACGAATTGTCATTATTCTTTCGATGCTAGAGTAGCAATCTGCATCCCCATCCATCTCACCGGTGCTGCTACCTCATCTTAAAGTGCTATTGGACAACCACCAGCTTTATGGACCAGTTGGGGTCCTGGTGCACAGATGGGCCTCCAGGAAGATTACCCTGTTTAGGTGTGTTGCTGAGGCTGTCTTATAGCGGAGCTGAGTGATTTAGCTGCCGCTTTCGAGGCTTGCAGCTTCTCCAAGCTCTCGTCTGCCTTGCTGCCGAACAGCCTCAAGCCGTCAAAGGGCATATTGAGTAATCTGGACTACGCATCAGGTGCAAAGCCAGATTTTCCCAGCCATGCAAATCTGCATAGGACCGTGCTAGATGCCATGGACCTGTTTACACTATCAGCAGTGGCCAATCCTGACTGGAGGCATTCCTCCATAGCCTCTTTTCCATCTTTCACTATCGCCGGAAAACCATCCCGTTCCTCACCCTCCGGGATGTGTTCAGCCAATGATGTCATACAGTCCCACAGGGTGTATGTAAATCTTGCCAAAGTGCAAGTTACATTTGTGGATTTAAGGGCCATGCTGCCCGAAGAGAAGACTTTCCGGGCCCAAGCCTCGACTTCTTTGTCATCCCTGTCAGGTGGTATTGAAGGATAAGCTGACTGCCTAGTGGAGGTTGCAGCCTGTACCCCCAAGCTCTCAGGCAAGAGATGCTTAGATAGGTACTCAGGATCTGGTGAGGATGGCCTGTACTTTCCCACAAACTTTTTATTAACTGCTGGCCCAGAATCTGGGGTATTCCAAGTTACCATCACCCTCTTTTGAAGTGCTTTATGAAAAGAGAGGACAGGGTCCCTTTCAGGTCCCTCATTAAGGATGTCAGTCATATCGTCCTGATCGAAATTTGGGGAAGCTGTATTCCATCCCATGAAGTCAATGATTCTTCCCACTAGATTTCTACACCCACAGTCTGCATGATCTGTAGGGTCTGGTCTCTCAGACTGTACTTCAGGGGAAGTATCTAGGCCACTGGCTGACTGAAGGCAGTCATAAAGATCCGCCATTTTAGAATGTGGGTCTACTAGTTCCTCAGGAACCTCCTTGGTCCCAAATTTAACCCCAGCTGAAATAACATCCTCTTAAGAGGACTGTTCCTCAAAGATAGAGGACATAGATCTGATCAATTCTTGCCTGGGTTGAGGCTGGAAGATTTCTTCTGGTAAAGGTGGTGGCATTGACCTAGGTTTAGACATAGGCGTCGATTTTGCCATCGGGATTAAAGAATGCCCATACAAAGGCGGTGAAGGCGTCAATGATATGGACAGTGGTTTTGACATTTTCAAAGGAGGCTTTGACGGCGTCAAGGGAGGCCTCCACATTGTCGCAAAGGTATCAACACCATCTTTGGTGGCGGCTTTGACGCTGCCATCGAAGGCTGCATTGAGTCGATATTCGACTTCTTCGACGTCGATGCCATTTTGACCTCAGTTACCCCCGATTTATGCACCAGTGGTTTCATTCGTTTTTCATGAGGTGTCGGAGAACTTTCCTCCGATGACACTCTCAACTTTTTGTCGGATCTCGCGTGTTTAGTTTTTGTTCTCCCTCTCTCACCTTTGGAATGGACAGGGGAATGCCCTTTTCATGGTTTTTTCGAGGGGGTCTGGGCCGCATTCTCGAAAATGTTAAACATCGAATCCCTAAAGGCCTCCCATTTTTCAGGGGAATCGTGCTTGGAAGGATAGGAAATAACCCTTCTCTCAAATGAGGAGGAAGAAGAGGAAGAAGATCTAGGACGTTGCTTCTTTGATTTTTTGGACGAAGACGAGGAGGATTTCCTCGAGCGACTCTTAGACCTCAATCTCTTCGAACCGTGTTGAGACTTTCCACTCAACTCTCCTGAATCTCTTTGTCTTTTCGAAGACTTATAATATTCCTCCCACACCGCCAGCTTACCTTTCTGTTCCCTAAGAGCCTTATTGGACGTAGCCTGACAGGAACCACATTTGTCGACCCGATGGTCAGGACTCAAATACCAGAGGCAATTGCGATGAGGGTCGGTAATCGACATTTTTCTACCACACTTCAGAAATATTTTAAAACCCATCTTGGGAGGTGTTGGAGTCGGTGACGAGGACATTTAGTCGAAGAAAAACTGGTGCTCCGTTTTGTGACACGAAGCAGTGCTCGGAAAAACGGAACTGAGGTAACAGGCGCGTCTCAAGCCCTTTATACTGCGGTTGACGTCGACGCTCAACAGCAGCCCTCGAGGGACTTCAATTCTGCGGCTTCGAGCACAGTGCCCTCTGGTGAAAAAAAAAATCCGAAGCAGGAGAGCTGGGAGATAGGATATCTAAGATGAGGAATACGTGGGAGGACAGAATCCATTCGAATGGCATAGATGCATGTGGAATTAATGGATGGGATGCATGTGGATAGAATGGAAGTGATGAAAGTGATGTGAGTGACATATTAGATTGACTGGATGGCTGGACTAGATGGATGGTAAGGAATGAATGGAAAGGACGGATGAAAGTGACGGACTAAATGGACTGGATGGACTATATGGACTGGATGGATGCAAAGGAATGGATGGATGGAATAGATGGATGAAATGGATGATGAAAGGATGGATGGAATGATAGAAATGGAAAAATGCAAAGGATGGATGGAAGTGCCCTTCCCCCTAATTCATGTGTGTCCCCACAGTGCATGTGGCTCTGTGTACCCTGCTTCCCTGTTTCCAATGTTGTTGTTGTATACCCCTTTGTCCCCCCCAGTCCCCTGTCACTGTGTTTTCCATGTGTTGCTGTGTTCCCTGCATTCCTGTTCTCGTGATGTCGCTTTGTATCCCCAATGTACTGCCAATCCCTCTCGTCACCATGTTTGCCCAGCGTCCCCGTGTGTCACTGTCTACCCTGCTCTCTTGTGCCCCATGCTTTTCCCTGCTATCCTGCTCACATGCCTGGTCTTGGGCGCTTTAAAGATGAACCATTGTATCATACCACACCACTACGCTTACTCTCTACTATACACCATCACACAACTAGAACACAGCTACACCCCTGATAAATTCGGCCTAGCTGTTCACATACGAAGACTACCTCATGAACACCTAATCACCCTAATAAAATGCAGCTATCCCATGACATTCCGGCCTAGTTGCTCACATAAGCATCCTTCAGGACGAACGCAGCCTAAACCCAGTCTGGGTGTCCACCCACCAGACTGCACACACTCAATTGATATCATCAGCACCACACCTAACGCTAGTATGCAGCTACCTTCCGGCAATTATATCAGCTGCACACATAACTGGTGCGCCCACGCACCCTACGACACTATCTCTCTCTACTGACCAGAACTGCGGTTCCTGAGGGAGTTCAACCTACCAGTGCTTTGAGATCATACCAATGATATATGGAACGCTATATAAAAGCCAAGTAACATAACATAACAATGCCCCTCCTCGGGCCTCCACCCTACACAATAAAAAACACAAAAACAATAAGCTAAAATAAGCTAAAATAACAACCACTAGTATTCCCGATCCCACTAATTATGCAGGGCTCCTAGTCATTTCCTTTTCTTCTGTTACACAATAAAAGTGGTCCTACCATCTCCCCTCACTCGGGGAGGCACCCTACACTTCCGTTTTCTTTTTCCGTAATGTACTCCTTAAAAATTCAATAATAATGAAAAAAACAAAAACACACTCACACTATACAGCCGACCTTGTTCTCCACATTCTCAGAACCCACACTCTTTCCCAAATACCTTTCCCCTACTTGTTATTCCTTGCAAGGGTACACTCACATAAGAGTGTTCACCTGAAGTCCCCCATCATGTGGTTCCAACACCGGCCTGCACTCTCTCTGGAGCCGCGCCCCACTTCAAAGAGCAGACAGGAATTCTGCAAAAATGGTTCCTGCAAACCTCTGAGAAGTACGTGTTTTTGGGACTGGTCGCTGCAGGTGGTCTGGGCCCCTCGGGAGAAGCATACTGGAATCCTCCGTCAGAGCTGGCGTCGATGGGATCACGTCAAGGTCATCAAATGAAGGCACGCCCCTGCACGCAAACACCAGAAAAAATACAGCCCACTAGGGAAAAAGGCATGAGAGACTCTTGCAAGCATAACAAGTATTTATTTCTACAACATTAGAAATGCATCAGAAAATAACTCTACTGCCACGGAACGTCCAGAGGTCCGTTGGCATGTGCAAAACATTATAAGCACAAAATGCGTCACTAATGACGTCATACTATATAGTACAATTCTATGATACGGATTGGCTGGGGCCTATAGATGTAGGGTCTGCTCCATATAGGATGCCCGGCCATTGGTCCATCTTCATGTGTCCATCTCTGTTCATTTGGGTGCTGCTTGGTTCGTCATCCGCGATGAGCTGACCCAACAATTAATTTCCTACTCTAACACACAATGTTATTCTTCCGATTGCAACAATGCACCTGGCAGATACAGGGATGGAGTCAGGGGAGAACCGAGATCACACTAACTCACACACACTTCACTCATTCCAAGACAGATCAGCAACTCCCAAGGTCCTTGTGAGCAGCCTGACAATGTCTCCCTGGCTAGTCCCCGGGCATCTGTCATCCAGGTGGCCAGGAAACGGCTATTGGATCCAGTTCCTGGGGGTGGACCAGTGAGGGAGGATCATCTGGATGGGTGGTCCTTGAGGATTGGGAGGGGGACACTGACGGGGGGAGATGTGGTATCCCCCTTCTTTCAACATCATTTCCTCATCCTACTACGTAGGACATTCTAAAACACTGCCACCCCCATTTTCCGACACAAACACTTTTGCACAACACAAAAGACAACAGACAAACACCAGAGCCATTTACGTGACATGTCCCAATACAAGGGTCAGGCAAGGTCAGGCCATTGACCAGAATCACACACACCTGACAGCCCTTTCCCTTCCCCACAGGGATAAAAAGTGGAGCACAGGAGAGCAGTACGAGCAAGGCAGACCACATGGCATGAGAGCTAACTCAGCATGGCAGTTCAAGAGGAGGAGAAACAAAGTGCCTACCGAGAGGGTGACAAGGAGAGAAGTGATCTTGCCCTTTATGACCAAGGCCCGCGAAACCTCTGCAGAAGGAATCATAAGACCGCGAACAATAGCCAGCCTGTGTTGCAGCAGATGTCAACGGTATACAAGACCCTCCTCCGCTGATTACCAAGCCGGGGAGAGACACTTGTCTCTCTGGTATTAGTTTTGACTCCAAAGAGGAGAACGACAAGGGGTTCATCACGCCGGTGAGTCGAGGGGAGAGTCGATAAGAAACCGAACTGTGTTGAACGAAAAGCAGCTAACAGCTAATTTGAACTTTGAATGGCATAAAGGAACTAGTGATGAGGAATGGGGAAAACCAGCAACAGAGGAGTCTGGCACCACGTGGGTGCTCACGCAGGAAACTCTGGGCGATTACCCGATGGTAGAAAGTACCGTAACCAGAAGGCCTTGGAAAGAGGTGGGAAGGGGTCAAAGTGGTCATACAGGGGTCCTGTAAAATCCACTGTACCATTGAAAGACTTTGACCGACAGATGATTGTGAAGCGAAGGGAAATTAATCCTGTTTGGTGAAGTGAGCGCATGAACAGTGTGTGGTAAAGGTTGGCAAAAAAGAACCTGGCATAGGGATGCTAACAAGAAGGGGCAAAGTCTAAAGTCCCATAGAATATGTTGACAGGAGTGGTCCCGAGTGAGGGATGCCCATAGTGAACGGCTTGGCAATAGTGGGCAAGACTGAACCTGGCAGAAGGATTCTAACGAAAAGGGGCGAGGCCTGACGTCCCTATGAACAGTGCGTTGACAAGAGTAAACCCAAACGAGGGATGACCACAGTGAACTGTTTTGCAAAAGGTGGCTAGAGTGAACCCGGCAGAGGGAGGCCGACAAACAGGGGTGAACCCTGAGGAACTGCTCAAAATTACATTAAGATTTGTGAAAACAAGAAGTATTGTAAGGCCAGGGGAAGTGAATTGTCCCCCTTGTCATTCGGGTCCGAGCCCGAACGAGGGAGATCTAGGGGTGGAAAGTCATCATCCAAAGTCCATTTGAAAAAGGAACTCTTTGTTTGTTTGGTTGTTGTTGAATACATCAGGCCCTCGAAGGCAAGAGACTTGTCAATGAAAAGAGACTTAACTATTGAAGAACCTGATCGCTGGTACGGAACTATCGCCTCGTGCTGGGAAAGCTCGAGTGTGTGCTGTGCTCAGGAGATCCTCCTTGTCCCGTGTTCAAAACGTGTAGAAGCGAGACCCCTGGCAATCACATCCTGACATATCATTTGTGAAAAAATTCTTTCTTTATTGAAAACCCTATCCCACACTCTTTCTGTAATTATTTGTAAGGATTTGGCAATAGTTTCTTTTTAGTATATGCATTTTACTTTGACAAGACGTGACAAGGACTACTTTATTTATTATTTGATGGTCGAAGCTTGCTCCCATCTTAGATTTCGGTTTAGACAAGGCGGTTTTCCATCCTGCATTTCCAGTTTAATAAACACCCTTGAACTGTGATCACTTGTGTCTGTCATTACTGTTGCCACCATGAGTTTCGTACTGTGCTCCACCTTATTTTTGAGCTATAATTCTGATGCCACCCTGGACTTCCTAGCACAAAGCATGTGACTCATTGCCAAAGGCGCGATAGCCTTGCCTTCTGAACTTAGTGATTGATCGAGGGGTGTAAAAGTTGAATGGTCGGTGGTCTAGGTTTGGATGGAGCAGGGATCATGGGATGAAAACCTGGCAAGGCTGTATTTCCTATGTAGGGATCGTTGGGGGCAGGAGGGCCTTGCTATCTACTTCGTGGGATGGTACTACCAAGATGCGCTCTTCTCCCTTCTTGGATTGGAGCGCATCGACTCATTGGCTCCTGCCCTTGCTGACTTCTGCAATCACTCCTTCGTCTCTGGAGTCTTCCCATCCCCTCTCAAGCACTCCCTTGTGAACCCCCTTCTTAAGAAACCCTCTTCCGATCCCTCCTGCCCAGCTAACTATCGCCCAATCTCTATCACTCCCTTGCTGGGCAAGCTCCTGGAGAAACTGGCCATCTCCCCGCTTAATCTCCATGCTGAATCTGTTGGTAGGCTTCATGACATCAGTCTGGCTTCAGAGCTGCCAGAAGCATAGAAACTGCTCTCCTGAACATCCGTGAGGACTTGCTCTTGAACCTTGACTCTAACACTCCATGTGTTCTCATTCTGCTTGATCTCTCTTCTGCCTTTGCTACTGTCAACCATACCATCCTGCTCAACTGTCTCCGTGATAACCTGGGTATCACTGGTCAGGCTCTGGCGTGGCTGACCTCTTTCCTCTCCAATCGACCCTCCCAGGTCCAACTGGGGTCTTTCCTCTCTGACATCTTTTTCTCTACCTGTGGTGTCCCCCAGGAATCTAACCTCTCCCCCTGACTTTTCAACCAGTATCTGGCACTTCTCGCCCACCGCATCGCCGCTCTCTGCCCCAACTTTCAGTGCTATGCAGAGGATACCCAGCTAATTTTCAGACTACCCTTGGCCTCCTCTTCTCCTTCTCTCATCTCTGACTGTCTTTCTGCAATCCAGGAATGGTGTGCCGCCAACGACCTCTGCCTTAATGCCAGTAAGACTAAGATCCTACTCATCGGCACACCCACTCCCTCCTTCCCTGCAGCTCTCTGGCCGGCCTCTCTTGGCCCTCTTCCTGCTCCTACCTGCAAGGCAAAAAACCTCAGGGTCATCTTCGACTCCACATTCTCCTTCTCTCCTCACATATCCGACGTCTCTAAGAAGTCACACTACCAGCTACACCTCCTCAGAGGTATCCTTCCTTTCCTCTCCTTCCCCCAGAAGCTCACTGTCTCTACAGCCCTGGTTCTCTCGAAGCTGGACTACTGTAACAGCCTCTATCTAAATCTGCCTGCCTCTACCCTCCGCCCCTTACAACTCATCCAGAACAGGACTGCGAGACTTGTCCTTGGCCTCAAGCCCAGGGACCGTATCTCTCCAGGACTGAAATCACTACACTGGCTCCCAGTGACTGCGAGGATCAAGTTCAAAACCCTCTGCATTGTCCACAAGGTCTTCTGGGGCCTTGGGCCAAAATACCTTCAACTCTCACTTCCTAAATATCTTCCTTCTCGAGCTCTTCGCTCATCCACCTCCAACTCTCTCAGGGTCAGCCGCCTCTCCAAACAACGAGTTGGGGGCAGATCTCTCTCCGCTGCAGGGGCCTCCCTCTGGAACAGCCTTCCTGCCTCCCTGAAACTTGAGGAGAACCACCTCCGGTTCCAGAAGCACCTCAAAACCTTCCTCTTTGCCTCCGCTTTCTCTCCCACTCTCCCCTGCTAAAATTACTGAAACTGCACTGAATCTGCAACTGGGCCACTCACCGTTCTCGGTCCTTGGCCCAGCCACTCTCCCCTGCACTGCCTCCCTGGCAACCCTGCACTACGGGACTGTGTCTGTATCCCTACAGCCCCCCTTCCCAGCACTTGTCTGCACTTACCTTGCACTTGCCACCAGCTGGCCCTTGTTATTTATCCTGTATGCTATTAATCCTGTACTGCACTTTCCCCTCTCCCTTTCCCCCTTGCACTTTTCCCTTCCCCTCTACCTTTGCGCGATCTGAATGACACCTGGCCTAGTAGGATCTCTGTCTGTCTCCCCTTGTTCCCCCCCCCGCCTCGTCGCGCCTTGAATCACTTGTGTATAGGCGCATTATAAATGCCATATCATATCATATATCATATCATATCATGACCTTGCAGAGTGCATTCTTCCCAGGATGCGAGGGCCCGTAACTCTTTGAACAATGGAGGAGGTTGTGGATTTCTGAGACCTGGCCAGGGTGGGGGTGGTGTTTGCGCTCATGCAAGGGTCCTAATACTAATACACAAGGTGCTGTTTGCTGCGCTTGGGCCTAACTTCAAAGATGGCTGCTGATCGCCAAGATGGCGGTCACACCCGCACCCACCATAAAGCTATAAAGCTTATAATACATGTACTTAGGGGATCACACACCCCCCTTTAGGTGCACTCTCCTCCTCCTGGATTAGCATCTAGTTTTTGTTCAGTATCGCCTAGGGGGGTGAGAAGATCATCTCACCTTCCCAACAGGTTTCAATATGGTCTGCGGAGAGTGAGAGAATTAAATGGCCTCTTGCAAAGCAAGAAAATCTGCTTCTTTCATAGGTAGAGTTCAGCTGCCTTCAGGGTGTTTCTTAATTCTTTTGAACATACCATTTTTATAAATTTGAAAATAGAAAACCCATCCAAGGTAGATTAAAATAAGGCTTAATTGCAATATACCTATATATGTAATAAACTGATTTGCTACGTTCTCGGGGGTCTTATTAAAAATACCTATGCTGTTCAACTCTCTCAATGCACTCAGGAGTGAAAAACAATTTAGAAACCTATCAAATGATGATTTGAAAGCTTAATCTTTATTTGAAAAAGCACCGGTCCAAGACAGTGTGTGAACTCTGCAACGTGCAGTGCTTTGAACTGACTTCGGAGCACACAGCTGCTCTGTCATGAAAAAGAATGCAATTGACAGGTTCTAATATTTTTATTTAACAATTACCGATATGGAGGTAACCATTAAGTAGTTACTCAATACCTTATGTCAATTGAGTTTCAATAAACTCGCACACATAATTCATTAAATTACACCACTACAAAGTATTCCTATTCTTAATCATGCCATCTACGATCCCTGACACTGTTCAAGAACAGTCTCTACTCGCAAAAAAATTCTAGTACAAATCAAGTAATTTAACCAACTGAGCAATGCAGTTTGGAGTTAATGAGAAAGAGCGGATCGTCGGTCCAATTTTCATAGCTTACCTATTTAAAATCAAAGACTGTCTTTCTTAACTTATATAAATCCGCTCTCTTGCAAAGTGTACCCAGTTTGAATTATTGAAAGTAATACATGATGTATTCTCCTGATAAAGGATCGGACCGAATTTAACTACAAAGTCGGACCTGGCTGATTATTCTCTGGTGCATGTGCTGTAAAATCGAAATAAGCCATTGCAATTACACTTTTACACACCGTAAAAACCCACAACTGAAAACTGGACATGGAATACAAATGAGTTTATTCTTATGCTCGGGCACACATTTACACAAACAAACCAGTTTCAAAGCTTCTGTGCGTTTTAATTGTGAACATTGTTTGCCATGCTACAGACTGACATTCGCAAGTGACTAGAACCGGACCTGGCTGCCCGATGCCCTATTGGTACATATTGAAATAATATTCCTTGTTTTGCCCGTGTAAGAGCCAGTCACGTAAGTATACATGCCACCGCTCCCTATTTAATCTCAGGCAGGATAAAGCATAGGCAAAGAGACCAAACTCCAAATAGAAACCATTTTTTCAAGTTAAATTCGTGCCAGATAAGACCTGTCCAGAACTAGTGTTACGCGCACCTCTTAAAGATGAATGGTTAAACACACAAGCAGGCGTATTACTTAATAATTCATACTGAATTGTGCGGGGGGTGAGGGTGTAGAAAATGCAGCTCTGGCACAACAAATTGCTCCTATGAATATAGAGAAGAGTGGGCAATCCCGTCCCCTGCACACCAAAGGCGCTGAGATATACTCTGTCAAAGTTTGTCATTAGTTCCACCTAATTATATTCATAACAACGTTTCTTGATTTAGTTCTGATAAGTGTCAGAATTAAATTCATAATACATACAGTGGTGGTAATATACAGTAGTGATAAAGACAAAAAATAGAGAGCTCTAGCGTTTTCCGGATTAAAATCCCTCCATCAGGAGCAGTACATGTTCAATTCGATACAAATTCTCTTCATACTTCTAGAGAAAGTAAGTACAGAAGATGATTTTAGTATTCAGATCTCTAGATGTGTCAGTAGTGACATTTCAATTAAAAACGTTCTAACTCTTTACAAACCTTTGATATATTTCAGTAATATCTTCATTGACTTCCCAAGCAGTGTGCCTATTATAGATGTATTTATTTAATTTATTAGGCGCCTAAACAACAAAATAGTGTTTCTCCGCGCCACAAGACAAAAGTGGGGAGGGAGCAAGGGGAGTAAATAAGCAGTAACAATGAATAAACAATAGCGCCTCTATTGGGCCTTGTCATAGCAGCAGTGGGGGATTCAGCAGGGGAGGGAGAGAGGGAATGAGGTAGAGAAAAGAGGAGTTTTGGGAGTTTCTGGTACTTAGTGGGGTCCAGGTAAAGTCTAAGAGGGGCAGGGAAGCTGTATCCCACTCTCAGCTTGGAGAAGCGTTTGATCAGTAGAGAGTTGGAACTAAAAGATTGAAGGGATCTAACAGGGAGGTATTTAGGGAGAGAAAGTTGGAGGTAGCGAGTCGCAGGCCCCAGAAAGCCTTGTGGATGATGCAGAGGGTCTTCTATTTGATCCTTGTGGCCACTGGAACTGGTGGAAGATTTTAGAACAGGAGAGATATGGTCCCTGGGCTTGAGGCCAATTTTTAGGGAGATGTTCCATTTTTATGCTTCATCACCTCTCTTAGTGAGACCCTGAGCACTTTTTGCTGGACATCTGGATCTTTTTCTTTCAACCCTGAATAAGTGGAGCCTTTTTCCAGTTATTCATTCTTAAGGGCTCTGTCTTTTGGAACTCTGTTCTTTGTATTCTACCTGTACTAGGGAGTCTGTCTGCTCCATAGCTCTTAAAGGCATCTGTGGTTTTACTACTGCAGCACACACACAGTTCCTTATGGGCAGTGTTGCTGAGGACGCTTAGGGCCCTCCTTTAAGATTATTTTTCTATATCCTCGAGTAGCTACAGTTGTTAAGGATAAACTTATTATATATCCCAACACTCTGTAGTCAAATAGATTGGCACACACCACCTTCAGTGGAGTGGCAAAGGGATACCTAATATCCCCCTTCTCTCTGCTCTGCTCCTGTGACTTTTTAGTTCCATAGACAATCTACCAGTAATGGCTGGTGGCAGTGGACATGTTCTACCAAATATTGTGTAGTTTTTATACTGCATGCTATGTCCATAGCCTCGGTAGTGCAAAATAGGGGCACCCAAGTACCAACTTGGGGCCTCCCTTCTTTCTTCGCCATGACTAGTGTGGTTGTTCTTTGTTAGCCATTCTTCTACCATCTTGGGAGGGGGAAGTCAGTGTGTGTGTTTTGACTTTGGCGGGACATGGGTGTCACCGCCTAGGCTCCAGAGTGTCTGGGCATGCAAGAAGGTGGGAGGAGTCTTCCACCCCCCTGTGCTTTGTCTGCCAGAGAGCCTGAACAGTACCTGCTCCCACAGGGTGCCTGGCTGCCCTTATTGGACCGCCAAACGCCCCTTTCTGTAAAATGCTGAGAGAGATTTGACCCTGTTTTCTCTGCGACAGAAGAGCTACAAAGAGGACGACTCCTTTCCTTTGGCTGGTGGGAACAACCAGTCCCAAATCAAACTTTGAATTGAGTCACCTCCCGAGGTCCTAGGAGTTTCCAGAGCTGCAGAACCCCAATACCAGGAGACCTGCTGCCTATTTCGAGTGCATCATCGTGGAAAAGCTGAATCCATCCAAATCTTTGCTGAACACATAAGGACATTACAGAGATCCGATCTAACTCGCACAAACCCCCTCATCGGAGTATGGGACTGCAGGAAGTGTAGAAGATTGACCGGACAATCCGTGTCCTATGTTGGTGTTGCAGAAAAGGCGCCAAAACCACAGAGTGAACCAAGAAATAGCTGAAAGTCGTTCCCCACATCCTCCCTCAAGACTGCTGCTGAGAGATCCTATCCATTGTCCTGCCTTCAGTCATCACGCAAAGGAATCCAGCGGTCGGGTCCAGATCTGCAACTTCGCAGAGCATCCAGCACAAACATTTTCTTCTAACCTAAGGTACTGTGGGGAAAAAGGTACTGCTTACTTGATTCCAAGAAGTTGCTCCACAGCGTTGGAGTGCATCAAGAGGTGTCTATGGTCACCCCCTCTTATCTCAGACTCAAGCCACTGCTTGCGTCCCTTCATCGAGTCCTTTCACAGGTCTACCTTGTTAGTTGTTAACTTGCTGCTTCAATAACACTAGAGACTTGAGGAAATCCTCCGGAACTCTTCATATTCTGCTGCTTGTCAAGACTTGGAGCCCTCGCCAACCTGCCCTTAGCTAGGGTTGCGTTTGGGGACTTAAAATACTTACTGGGCGAAGAAACCCTCTATAACCTTGAACCAGGCTAATGTTAAACTAACTAACCATTTTCTCCCTTTAAGTGACTTTACTATATGTGTTTGCAGAGTAAAATTATTACCCTATGAACTGTTAACGACCACAGGGGCACGTAATAACCAAATATATTGTCTTTTCCCTTTTTAACGTTGCTACAAATGTAACTGCGAACAAACACAAAAGTGAAAGTCAGTTGAAGTGTATTCTCAAGTATTCTGAAGTGTTCTAGTGTAAATGTCTAACGTATTTAAAGTGATTCTAGTGTGTGTATATATAATAAATATATAATTATAAGTGTAAGAGTTTCTTCGATGTGCATGTGTTAGATTGTAGGTTTAGTTGTTTGACAAATCACTCAGGAGCCTTTGTTGACTTAGGTAGCTTTAGTAGGTTTGTGGTACATAGGTAAGTACATCAGGATACATGTAAGACAGGTTCTTAGGAGAGAAGCATCCACTGGCCCCCCTCTGCCAAGCTTAAGTTTCCAACTGACAATTCAGGAACACAGGCACTCACATTATAACATTCCAACTAGAACACTCCATACCAAACATTCCAGAATCGAACACACACACATACAGGAAATGGCCACATAGCCAGAATAGGTAAAACACATCTCCCCCTTACCTAACGACACAACCAAAGGAAGAAACAGAAGGGACAGTCATTACTGAACAATATATATACCTCAAACAACTATCCTTCCAGATACGCATCCAGCAAAACGCTCCAAGCATAAAGCTATTCCCTTCCAAGTCCTCAGTGTAGCTACCAAATAGCTAACCCACTTCCAAAACATTCACCAGAACCATAACAGGCCTTTTATGGAACTCGCTACAATGGAACCAGCCACAAGCCCATGCACAACCATTACCACTTACATCACAACAACCCTACATCATGATTCACTAACAACAAGTTGTGCTAACACAAACCACAGGGTTACACCCCACTATCTGCGTAAAGTGTACACATCTTAACTCCACTATGGGCGTCCTCCAAACACCCTCTTGGGCACCAAACAAAATGTCGGTGTCACATAACACCAACATTGGTACCAACAAAATTGTCAGTATCAACATACCAACACATTGACACTAATAGTGTACCAACACCAAATACCAGGCCTCCAACCCACACTAAAATTGGCACCACTGTAGGCACCAAACTTGAGAAACCAAATGCTCACAACTGAGCACACTATCATTGGCACCACTACAGGCACCAAACCTGAGTGACTAAATGCTCACCATTGAGCATCCCATGCTCAATCATAGAGCAGCCAATACTCACACAAGCAACCAGATGTTCATAAACAACCACATTCTCACAACCGACCTTACATCATTACCCACACACATTCCCCTAAGCAAACCAAATGAACCAATTCAGCATTGAAATTTGGCAATAGAAAACATTTTAAGTTAAACCTTGAAAGAGTCCCAAAGTTCATGCTTGCAGAGTCCAAATTGGAACATACCTGTGGAAAAATTGCTAGGTTAATGTAAGACATAGCATGACTGAACATTACCTAGAAATGCCGTAGGTCCAAATACACAAGAACTTTACTCCTTTTTCTAGCACTCTCACCCTCACACACACCATCACCCACACACAATCTCCACCCCAAAACAACTAGACCAATTCAGCAACAAAATTATGGCAATCTAAAGTTAGGTTGGCCACATAAAAATCCCACAAATGTTATGCCTGCAGAGTCTATGTTGAAAAGTGCCTGTGGAGAAATGGTCAGGTTAGTGCAAAAACATTACTGTACATTTCATTAGTTAACATTTCTTCTGGTTACATTAGGTCCACACAGTTCTCAATAAAACTTTGCCAAAAGCACATTGGCACCATAACACTAATAACACACTTTGGCACCATAATAAATCACCACTTTTATTGGCACCATGCCACCAAAGGACTCCAACAAAATGCCCACACCTGAGCGTCACACATGCCAACTATGTTGGTACAAAAAACACCAAAAACACCCCTTATATTGGCACATTGCCACCATATGGCTCCAACACCAACCATAACTTGCCCACACTAGAGCTATCACATGCCAAATACTAAGAAACTACCTAAACTGGGAACAAATTTCCCCAACATCAAATAAAACCACAACCATATTGCATTGCCAACAACAGAAATGGGAACCACTTATCTAAACCGCAAACACATTGTAAACACATGTTTTCAACCACACACCGCACCAATACTGTGACCGCACCTCAACCCATTGCAATAGTAATGCAGAAACTCTTATGCAATACGAAATTTCTCAAATTTAGCAATTTCACAAAAAATATCATTGATATCACTGTAATTTAAGTCACCATTAGTAGAAGTAACACCAAATAAAAATTCCTGTATTTGGAATAGGGTTGCAGCTCCTCTTGAACAATGCGGCAGGCTCCTTATTGTCATGAACTACAGAACACTCCCCTTTTGGACTTCCTGGTCCTTGTCTCAACGGGGCTTACACTCCCTTGTACTCCCAACATGGCCGTCCACTGTGAAACACCTTCCTCGCTCTACACCTTGGACGTAGCGTGTTCTATTTATAGACCAACCCTGCCGCGGCTCTGCGCGTCTCAATGCTATTGCGAAGTATTGACCCTACGTGTGCTCCGTAGCTCGCGGTATTGTTTTCCTTGCTTATTTCCAACCAACCCCATTCCTAGTCCCTTTCCTTCCTTTCTTGATTCTTGGACTTGTGTGCTAGTAGCGCACTCTGTAAATTTCCCGGATTCCTGGATCTTTGCATCCCGGAACTTTGAACGCACGCTGGAGTCGGAAGAGACTCGTGCATCCTTATTCAAGACTCGATCTGTCCGCAAGAAGGCATCAATCAAGAAATCCAGCAAAGATCGAACTCAGGTGAGAAGGGGGGGGAACTCCTTGACAGTTTGAGACGCCACCCGACCGAACTCGATATGGACATGGAAGTGGCCGTCCAGGACCTGATGCGTGGCATGCAATAGCTACCAACCGAGGTGCAGAATCTAAAGGCGGAAAACACCGCTCTCAAACAATTAGTACTATACCGTGATTCTGCCACAAAAGAAAGTGTGCTGCTGGGCGGCATTGTGGACAAATACAATGGGTCGGCAAAAACCCTTCGCGGATTCCTGGATTCATGTTTGGTCCACTTTACTTTTAAGCCCTACTACTTCTAAACTCCCAGGGCTAAGGCGGGGTTCATATTTTCCCACCTTTCAGGAAACGCCTTAACCTGGGCTACGCCCCTCGTTAATTCCAGCGATGTTCTCCTAGATGACTGATGGCTTTATACAAGCCCTTAAGACCATGTTTGACCGTCCAGAGCAGGTCTATTGTGCCCAGGAACACCTGTTAGACTTTCAGCAAGGATCCCAGGATATGCTCACCTATGTTACCCGATTCAAGCAATTAGTCAAGGAAGCTGATTGGTCCCCTGAGGCGAGGAGGACTGAATGAGGAGATTAAGAATGAGTTGGCTAGAGTGGCTCGCCCAAACTCATCCCAGGCACTAATGGACCTTGCCATGCAAATAGATTTCCGTATCCAGGAAAGGAAGGCAGAGAAGAAGAAATCCAGAGGTAATCCTCTGAAGCTGTCCTTTGAGAGTACCACCAAGACGGACACAAACTCAGGCTCAGTCTCTGAACCAGAACCTATGCAGATAGGAGCCTTCTGTGGACCTATATCCCCACAAGAAAGGATGAGAAGGATTCATACGGGGTTGTGCATGTATTGTGCCTCAGACAAACACTTGGTTAGGGAGTGCCTCTAGCCCCTCCTCGGCGTTCAGGAAACGCCAGCTCCCGATCCTAGATGGAGCAGAGCTTCGGGAGAGAGATGTTTGCTCCACATCAATTCCATCCTTGAACTCTCCTGGACAAAACATTTGGTGATACTACAGGCCTTCCTGTCGCCCTCCAAGAATAAGACCTATCCCATACTGGCCTTAGTAGACTGCGGAGCTATGGGAATTTTCATTGATCAAGACTGGGTTGTTAGTCATCATATTCCGTACGAGACACGAAGCATCATGCAGCCGGTGGAAGCAATCGACGGAAGTCCCCTCACTTCAGGACCCATAAGCCTGCAGACAAAAGAGATCCAGCTTTCCATAAACCATCACCAAGAGTGGATTACATTCAACATCATTAAGTCAGCTCATTACCCCATGGTATTGGGTATGCCCTGGTTACAGAAGCACAATCCGTATATCAATTGGACAGCAGGATCACTATTCCTGGGCTCTGAGTTTTGTATGTCCCACTGTCTATTCCTGGATCCCTCCTCGACACCCCCTAAAGAACCACTAAGAGACCAGCAAACACCACTCATGGTTTCCAATATCATACAAGTCCCAGAGGCCTATCAGGGATATGCTGATGTATTTTCAACTGCCATAGTCCAGGGCTTACCCACTCACAGACCTGAAGACAGTGCCATAGATACAGATCCATCAGCAGTGATTCCCTTTGGTAGAATGTTCATCCTTTCCGAACCAGAGAAAAAGGCCCTCCGAGAATACCTAGATACCAACCTTGAAAGCGGCACCATAAGACCCTCAAAATGTCCCGTGGGTGCTTCGTTGTTCTTTGTTCCCAAGAAGGACACCAAGGAACTCAGACCTTGCCTCGACTACCGTGGCTTAAATCAATGCACCCTCAAAGATCGGTACCCACTGACCCTTATCTCGGATATCCTGGAATCTGTGAGAGGCGCCGTAATATTCACGAAGTTGGATCTCCGGGGTGCCTATCATTTGATCCGTGTCCAGGAAGGAGACGAATGGAAAACAGCCTTTAGACCCCCCTTTGGTCATTATGAATATCTAGTCATGCCCTTTGGACTAGCTAATGCCCCCGCAGTTTTTCAACGTTTTATGGATAGGGTGTTTTCTGACATGTTATTCCTCTTCGTCATTGTCTATCTATATGACATATTGATCTTTTCCAAGGATCCACTAAAGCATGAAGAACATGTAAAGGCAGTATTACAACGACTCCGTGAACACAAACTTTTAGCCAAACCCGAAAAATGCTTGTTTCACGTTACTTCTGTTCACTACCTAGGATTCATCCTTAGCCCAGAAGCAATTGGTATGGACCCTTCAAAGGTAAAGGCCATACTGGCATGGCCCGCTTCCACGTCCGTGAAACAAGTTCAATCCTTCCTGGGGCTTGTCAACTTCTACTGGAAGTTAATTTCTACCTTTTCCGAGATCATTCAGCCGATCGTTGCCCTCTTGGAGAAAGACACCCCATTTATCTGGTTTACACCGCAAGATAAGGCATTCCAACGTTTAAAGACAGAGTTCACGCAAGCCCCCATCTTGGCCCAACCCAACATAAATCGGCCATTCCTAGTGGAAACGGGTGCCTCTAACTACGCCATAGGAGCGGTCTTGAAGCAGGAACTTGAGGATAAACTGGAACACCCCATTGCTTACCTCTCACGAACCCTGACTCCCAGTGAGACACATTACTCTGTCCTGGAAAAGGAACTGTTAGCCATCCGCCAAGCCTTCACCGAATGGCGACATCTACTTCTGGGTGCTAGATATCCAGTTCAGGTCCGCACGGACCATCAGAATCTTCAAATTCTACAGTTGTTGGAGTGCAGGAACAGTCGTCAGGCGCGTTGGGCCTACTTATTTGCCCAGTACCAATTCCAAATCACTCATGTTCCCGGATCACAAAACCTGATTGCTGACGCCTTATGTCGTCGTCTTGACTGTGTAACTGCGGAAGACAGGGCCTATCCTAAGATGTTTCCCCACACGATCTTTGTAGCTCAAGCAGTCAACCTCCTGGAAGAAATTCGAGTGCAAACCCAATCCTCTGACCTCTGGAAGGATATTTCAAGGAAGGAAGAATCCATGGAACCTAAGAGTTAAGGAAGGATATTTATTCAAGGACAATGCACTGGTCATTCCTACACAGAAATTACAACAAAGAATAATAAACCTCTGTCATGATACCCTTCACTCCGGACATCGTGGCATAACCAACACCCTCCGTCTCATACAAAGACAGTTTTGGTGGCCTGGAATGAAGACCAACGTACAGCAGTATATCAAAGCTTGCACTATCTGCAGTCAAAATAAACATGATAACAAGAGACCGACGGGTCTTCTACTGCAACCTACACTGCCAACAAGGCCATGGGAATTCATTGCTACAGACTTCATTGTGGAATTACCACCTTCTTGAGGATACATGACCATTATGGTTCACTCATATGGCTCATTTTACACCCCTGTGTAAGCTACCATCCTCGTCCGAGCTTGATGGAATCTTCCTGGAACACATATTCCGTTTACATGGATTTCCTTCCAACATCATATCTGATCGAGGACCTCAATACGTCTCTCAATTCTGGAAACATCTCTGTCGCATTGTGGGAATCCAAAGCGCCCTCTCATCTGGTAATCATCCCCAAACCAACGGGGCCACAGAACGTGCTAATCAGAACCTGGAGCAGTATCTTCGATGTTTCGCCACCAAGGTTCTGTAACGCTCACCTGATTCCCGCAGAGGCGCCGGTCTTGACTGGGTGAATGCCGTATCTTCAAAGGTGATGTGTAACACACGGTTGGCTCTTTGGGCTGGACCTCTGTGCACTGTATGTCTGACTCGAAGAGTAAGATGTCTGCAGATAGAAAATATGGGATTAATGAACTGGGGTTATTGGGTGCCTCTCTCCTCTTCCCTTTCTCTTCTCCTGTAGAACCCCAAAGGTTAACGCCCTCACCTTAGGTAATTGAACGCCGAGCTCTCCATCTGCCTCGGGGCAGGGTGCCGTAACCAGTTTCTTCACTGGATAAGGGTGAAGGCCTCTTGACCTCAGAGGATTGCTGTCCGTCGTTAACTGCACGAACGGTAAGTTCTGGGCACTTCAAATGTCTTAAAAGTCTTTTGTAATGATATCTCTTGTTTTGCAGGGTTCCGGCGATGGCGGATGGCGGGCTGATGAGAGTTGAGGATCGAACCCACGTGAGGAATAGAAGCGCCTGGAAGCACGTAAGTAAGCGCTTGTAGCCTGCTTCACGATGCGCACTAACTGTCCCTTTTATCTTGCAGGTACAAGTTCGGAGCTTTAGAGAAGCTGAAGGGTGCTGGAATACCCACTGGATTCGGCGTGGGAAGGAGTAATGGCACGTGAGTAATAAAGTTGGCCAATGTCTTTAAACGCACCTTCTTTTGTCTTTCAGATGCGGGATGCAGCGCCAAAGGCCTCCGGAGCGTGCGAAGAGCTGGTAAGCTTTTGTCTTTCAGATGCCGGAATGCAGTGCGAAGACCTCCGGAGCATGCGAAGAGTAGGTAAGCCTTTGTCTTTCAGATGCCCGAATGCAGCGCGAGGCGTTGGTGACAGCCGATGGACCAGGTAAGAGATGCGCTGCCACTGAAGACCGTAGTGCTAACCTGTTCTTTCTTTGTCTTTACAGGTGCTGCTGAAGACTGGATTCCAGGATGGTAAGCCTTTGTTCCCTTAGGCCCAGGATCAGAAGCAGAAGACACGATGAGCGTTCTGCTGCAGAGAATGCAGAATAACGCAAAGCAAGATTCATCCATCGGGTGTGGTTTAAATAGCTTCCTGTAGTGCTTAGGTGTCTCCTTCCACAGCCTCGCCTAGGTAAGAAAAGAGTTCCTGCTTTCCAGAAGAGTTCCAGTGTTCTGAACCTAGGGAGTGGCTCCTGCCCCACCCAACAGGAAAAGTAGTCCCAAACAGAAGAGGATCATGGGCTCAACTGGCAGGTAAGTAAGCAGCATGGTCTGCTGCAGGTAAGTCCACCCAAGCATTATGAGCCCGGCGCTTCCAGCGCTGGGACTGGGCATCTTTATGAGCCTGGTGCCACTGGCGCCAGGACAGGGTCCAAAAGGTCCCAATTGGGACTGGCTGGCACTCGGAACCGGGGTTATGGGTCTGCTTCCAAGGGAGTCGGGCAAGTCCTGATCTTTTGGAAGCAGAGATCATGACAGCACCCCCCCTCAAGGCCCCTCCCAAACCGGGCTTCTCCGGGGGTTTGGGCTTGTTAGGAAATGTTCGATGAAATCTTTTGATTAGACGAGGGGCGTGGACATATTCTGCAGGTTCCCAGGATCTTTCTTGGGGACCGTAGCCTTTCCAGTCAATCAGGTAACATAGTTTAGATTTGGAGATCTTGGAATCCAGGATGCTTTTGACTTCAAACTCGAGTTCTCCATCAACTAGAATAGGTTTTGGAGATTTAGTTAGTCGGGTTTGAGGTTGCACGGGTTTTAATAGAGAGACGTGGAAGACCGGATGTATCTTCATGTGAGGGGGCAAGTGCAACTTGACCGCTACTGGATTTACTATGGTAGTGATGGAATAGGGACCAAGGTATCTTGGGTTGAATGTGCGTGGTCCTTTTAGAGGTAGATATTTGGTGGATAACGAGACTTGATCTCCTACTTGATATTGGGGGGCTTCCTTCCGATGTTGGTCTGCTCCTTTCTTGTATTGTTCTTTAGCCCTTTGAATGTGAGAAACGGCTTCCTTAAAGGCTTGGGTGATTGTAGAATGCAGGTGATCTACTGCTGGTGTTCCAAGATCTTGGAGTGGATCCAACTCCGAGGTTCGAGGGTGACTACCGTATAAAAGAAAAAACGGGGTCTTCCCAGTTCCCGAGTGGACAGAGTTATTGTAGGCATATTCGGCTATCCAAAGGATATCTTTCCAAGTTTTTTCAGTTTGTTGTAGCATGCAGCGCAAATACTGTTCCAGAGTTTGATTGGTCCTCTCGGTTTGTCCGTCGGTTTGAGGGTGGTGGCTGGTCGAAAGTCTCACATCAATTTGAGCCGACCGACAGCAACTTCGCCAAAAATGAGAAATAAATTGACTACCTCGATCCGAAATGAGAACTGAAGGAAAACCGTGCAGTTGGACGATGTTTTCGAGAAATTCTCGGGCCAGAGTTGTTGCTGTTGGTAAGCCTTTGAGTGGAATGAAATGCGCCATCTTGGAGAATAGGTCCACGATTACTAGGATCGTATTGTATCCGGAGCATGGAGGTAGATCGGTGATGAAGTCCATAGAAAGCGTATGCCAAGGGCGAGGTGGGATGTCAATAGGGCGTAAGAGGCCGGCTGGTTTTTCCTTTTGACTCTTCTTTTGGGAGCATACTCCACAGGACATTATAAAGTCTCTGATATCTTTTTTCCAAGACGGCCACCAGAAGTAGCGCTTGATCTTTTCCGAGGTCTTGGTCATACCGGGATGTCCTTCCATTAAAGAATCGTGATAACAAGAGATTACCTTTTTCTGTAAATCTGTGCTGGGCAGGTATAACCGTTCTTGGAAATATAATAGGTTGTCCTTCACCGTAAAGTCCTTTCCCTGCAGATGCCAATTCTGTATGTCTGCTGGAATTACCAGTAGCCTGGCTTTATCCTTAACTTCCTCTATGGATTGTGTGGCGATTACACCTAGAATTCTTTGTTCTGGAATGATAGGTACAGGTTTAGGATTGATCAAATGTTCTTCCACTCCCATCCGAGAAAGGGCATCAGCTTTACCGTTTTTTGTACCAGGTCGATAGGTAATTATGAAGTCAAACTCGGCAAAGAATAGTGCCCAACGGAGTTGCCTAGAGGATTGAGCTTTTGCGGTTTTCAAATATTGCAGGTTTCGGTGATCTGTAATCACAGTAACGGTGTGTTGGGTCCCCTGAAGATAATGCCGCCAAGCCTTAAAGGCCGACCTGATAGCTAGAAGTTCCTTATCAGTAATAGTGTAATTGATTTCAGGAGGCGAGAATTTGCGGGACCAAAATGCCACGGGATGCAACTGATTGGTTACTAGGTCCTTTTGTGATAGAACTGCCCCCATGGCAAGGCTCGAAGCATCAGTTTCAACGATGTAGGGGAGTTCTGGGCGAGGATGTTTTAAGATCGGTGCAGAGATAAATCTAGTCTTCAAATTCTGGAAAGCTTGTTCCGCCTCGGTAGACCATTCAAAACGTTTGTTTTTCTTTAACAAGGCAGTGATGGGCTGGACTATTCGAGAGAATTCGGGGATAAACCTGCGGTAAAAGTTAGCGAAGCCTAACATGCTTTGAACACCTTTTACGGAGGATGGCGATGGCCATTTGAGAATTTCATCGACCTTCTTTGAATCCATACGCACTCCGCTAGGTGATAATATGAATCCCAAGAATTCAACTTCAGTCACGTTGAAAACACATTTTTCCAACTTAGCGAAAAGTTTGTGTTGACGCAATCTCTCGAGGACCATTTTCACGTGTTTCCAATGTTCAGTTTCCGATGAAGAATAAACGAGGATGTCGTCAATGTAAACAACAACACACACATCTATGAGCTCTCTGAGGACATCGTTCATAAAATATTGAAAGGCGGCCGGGGCATTGCAAAGTCCGAAGGGCATGACCTGATATTCAAATAGCCCATACTTGGTGCGGAAGGCCGTCTTCCATTCATCGCCCTCTTTTACTCGTACCAAGTGGTAGGCTCCTCTAAGATCCAGCTTTGTATATATGCATGCTTTTCTGACTTGGTCCAGGAGTTCAGGGATCAAAGGTAACGGATATCTATTCTTAACGGTGATCTGGTTCAGGGCGCGATAATCTATACAAGTTCTAAGGTCCCCTTCTTTTTTTGGAACGAAGAACAAAGCTGAGGAAGCAGGGGACTTGGAAGGAGGAATAAACCCATTCGCTAGGTATTGATCCAGGTATTGTCGGAGGTGAAGATTCTCAGGCTCGGTGAGGGCATAAATTCTACTACAAGGAGGAGTAGATCCAGGTATCAGGTCTATCTGGCAGTCATAAGACCTATGAGGAGGTAGAGAGTTAGCCTGATCCTTCCGGAAAACATCTTGGAATTCTAGGTATTCAGGAGGTAACTGGGGAGCCTCCGAGGAAATTGCTGCCAGTGCAACACCAGGTCGAGGGTGACAAGTAGAGACACATTCTGGAAACTGAACCGTTCTTGCTCGCCAATCGATCTGAGGATTGTGCTTCTCTAACCAAGGAATTCCTAGAATAATCTGGAACTGAGGGGCCTTGATCACATCGAACACTATCTTCTCATGGTGTCCATCTTGACTTACTAGCGTCACTTCTTGGGTGGTATGCGTTACTGGTCCGGAGGCTATCTCCGTACCATCCACCGTAGTAATGACGTCCTTTACAGCCTTTGGACAAAGAGTCAGATTCATCCTCAAAACCATTTCATGATCCACATAATTGCCGATGGCACCGCTGTCGACGTAAGCTTCAATCGCATGTAATCGATCCGGATGTTCAGGGCTAATGAGGACCATAGGTATCACGAAATGCGAGGTCACGGAACTGGTTTTAACGCTCGGCAAGAGGACCTCTATTCTTGTCGGGCGAGGTCGTTTCCCTGCTCAGAGTTTGTGACCCTGGTAACTGCAGCTCCTACTGCCTTCTTGGCTGGTTTCACCGGACAGTCTCGAAGAAAGTGCCCCGAGTTTCCGCAATAGAGGCATAATTGCAGCTGTTTTCTCCTTTCCCGCTCCTTTTGTGTTAGTGGTCGTTTCAGGCCCCCTATTTGCATGGGTTCCCCGGAGTCTACTCCTTTGGTAGGAGTTGGTGGTTTGGAAAATACTCGAGCATCAAACTTGGAACGATCGGCCTTCCTGTTCTGCAGTCTGTGGTCAATTTCAACGACTAAGTCAATATAGTCCGAACAGTCTTGCGGGTGATTCACTGCTTGAGCTAACACATCTTTGAGCTCTCCACGTAGACCTCTATAAAACAGCGTAATCCTTTTGTCCTCTGGCCATCGAGTTTCCACTATCAGTCTGTTGAAAGACGCAATATAAGCCAAAAGGTCTTGATTACCCTGTCGCAATGAAAGGAGCTCATTGTCCAAGGCCTGCCCCTGTGAATGTCTTGCAAACAGTTTTTCCATACTGAGCTGAAAAGCTTGAAAATCATGGAGAACCGGATCATCTTGATTAACTAGAGGGATCGACCAGTCTGCCGCATTGCCACTAAGGTACGAAAGCACGAAAGCTACCTTAGCTTGATCAGTTGGAAAGGCTGCTGGCCGGCATAAGAAGTGCAACCGGCACTGATTAATAAATACTGCAAACCTCTTTGGGTCACCAGAAAATCGTTCGGGCGGAGCCAGAGGTACATTCCCAGGTAGGTTGATCTGCACTGGGTTCGTAGAGGATGTTGAAGGAAGATTTGCCCCTGATGCGGGTAACGGAGTTTGTCCGGCTTGTGACTGTAGCAATTGTCTAGCGAGATCGTCTGTTCGCTCCTTGGAAATAATCAGTTCCCTTCTTAGAGCATTCGTTTCCTGACGGGCTGCATGCACTTCTGCTCTTAGTTCCCCAAGTAACTGGGCTAGCTGGTCGGTATCCGAGGTTTCCATAGCGCCTAGGTGGGAGATTTGCGGTTGGCTTTGCGTTCTGTAACACTCACCTGATTCCCGCAGAGGCGCCGGTCTTGACTGGGTGAATGCCGTATCTTCAAAGGTTATGTGTAACACACGGTTGGCTCTTTGGGCTGGACCTCTGTGCACTGTATGTCTGACTCGAAGAATAAGATGTCTGCAGATAGAAAATAGGGGATTAATGAACTGGGGTTATTGGGTGCCTCTCTCCTCTTCCCTTTCTCTTCTCCTGTAGAACCCCAAAGGTTAACGCCCTCACCTTAGGTAAGTGAACGCCGAGCTCTCCATCTGCCTCGGGGCAGGGTGCCGTAACCAGTTTCTTCACTGGATAAGGGTGCAGGCCTCTTGACCTCAGAGGATTGCTGTCCGTCGTTAACTGCACGAACGGTAAGTTCTGGGCACTTCAAATGTCTTAAAAGTCTTTTGTAATGATATCTCTTGTTTTGCAGGGTTCCGGCGATGGCGGATGGCGGGCTGATGAGAGTTGAGGATCGAACCCACGTGAGGAATAGAAGCGCCTGGAAGCACGTAAGTAAGCGCTTGTAGCCTGCTTCACGATGCGCACTAACTGTCCCTTTTAACTTGCAGGTACAAGTTCGGAGCTTTAGAGAAGCTGAAGGGTGCTGGAATACCCACTGGATTTGGCGTGGGAAGGAGTAATGGCACGTGAGTAATAAAGTTGCCCAGTGTCTTTAAACGCACCTTCTTTTGTCTTTCAGATGCAGGATGCAGCGCCGAAGGCCTCCGGAGCGTGCGAAGAGCTGGTAAGCTTTTGTCTTTCAGATGCCGGAATGCAGTGCGAAGACCTCCGGAGCATGCGAAGAGTAGGTAAGCCTTTGTCTTTCAGATGCC
Source organism: Ambystoma mexicanum (assembly GCF_040938575.1). Taxonomy (NCBI): domain Eukaryota; kingdom Metazoa; phylum Chordata; class Amphibia; order Caudata; family Ambystomatidae; genus Ambystoma; species Ambystoma mexicanum. The sequence goes on along the minus strand of NC_090923.1, from coordinate 408,174,369 downwards.
GGAATGCAGCGCGAGGCGTTGGTGACAGCCGATGGACCAGGTAAGAGATGCGCTGCCACTGAAGACCGTAGTGCTAACCTGTTCTTTCTTTGTCTTTACAGGTGCTGCTGAAGACTGGATTCCAGGATGGTAAGCCTTTGTTCCCTTAGGCCCAGGATCAGAAGCAGAAGACACGATGAGCGTTCTGCTGCAGAGAATGCAGAATAACGCAAAGCAAGATTCATCCATCGGGTGTGGTTTAAATAGCTTCCTGTAGTGCCTAGGTGTCTCCTTCCACAGCCTCGCCTAGGTGAGAAAAGAGTTCCTGCTTTCCAGAAGAGTTCCAGTGTTCTGAACCTAGGGAGTGGCTCCTGCCCCACCCAACAGGAAAAGTAGTCCCAAACAGAAGAGTATCAGGGGCTCAACTGGCAGGTAAGTAAGCAGCATGGTCTGCTGCAGGTAAGTCCACCCAAGCATTATGAGCCCGGCGCTTCCAGCGCTGGGACTGGGCATCTTTATGAGCCTGGTGCCACTGGCGCCAGGACAGGGTCCAAAAGGTCCCAATTGGGACTGGCTGGCACTCGGAACCGGGGTTATGGGTCTGCTTCCAAGGGAGTCGGGCAAGTCCTGATCTTTTGGAAGCAGAGATCATGACAGGTTCAGGATGACTGGTCGCTCCTGATACCCGTGGCTGAATTCGCCTACAACAATTCCGATCATTCAGCACTTAAGACTAGTCCCTTTTATTGTAGCCAAAGTTTCCATCCATCGGTTCTACCCTCTGTTCTCCCTCATCCTACACCAGTACCTACTGTCGACTCCTGGATAGAAACCCTCATCAACGTACACCAGGAGGCCAAAGAAAACTTAGAGAGGGCCAGAACACAGACTAAGAGTAAGCGGATTCCAAAAGAAGACCAGGTCCTTCTTATGCAATTGGTGATCAAGTCTGGTTGTCCTCGAAATTACTACCCCGACATCTACAGCCAAACAAGTTGGCCCCTCGGTACTATGGTCCATTTCCCATCAAGGAAATTTTCAATCCAGTTTCATACCGGATCAGACTACCAGACTCCTGGAAGAAAATTCACCCAGTATTTCACACATCCTTATTAAAACCCTACACCCAATCCTCCCAGAAATCCTGCCGACCTCCTCCTCTGCTGATCGACAACCAATTGGAATATGAAGTATCCCGAATATGTGGCTCCAGGTATAAATGGGGTTAGCTTCAATACGTGGTTGAATGGAAAGGATATCCTCCTAGTGAAAGAACCTGGGAACCACTTTCTAATCTCAAGGCCCCTCGACTGCTGAGAAGATTTCACCTTATACACCCGGGCAAACCCAGAGGAACGGGTCTTCGGAGGAGGCATGCTGTCATGAACTACAGAACACGCCCCTTTTGGACTTCCTGATCCTTGTCTCAGCTGGGCTTACACTCCCTTGTACTCCCAACATGGCTGTCCACTGTGAAACACCTTCCTCGCTCTACACCTTGGACGTAGCATGTTCAATTTATAGACCACGCCTCACGCGGCTCCCGCGGCTCTGCGCGTCTCAATGCTATTGCGAAGTAGCGACCTGACGTGTGCTCCGTAGCTCGCGGTATTGTTTTCGTTGCTTCTTTCCAACCAATCCCATTCCTAGTCCCTTTCCTTCCTTTCTTGATTCCTGGACTCGTGTGCTAGTAGCGCACTCTGTAAATTTCCCGGATTCCTGGATTTTTGCATCCCGGAACTTTGAACGCACGCTGGAGTCGGAAGAGACTCGTGCAGCCTTATTCAAGACTCGATCCGTCCGCAAGAAGGCATCGATCAAGAAATCCAGCAAGGATCGAACTCAGGTGAGAAGGTTGGAAACTCCTTGACACTTATTGCTTTTCACTGCTCTGATGATCCAATCTGTGACATTTTTCTTTGCTTTACTGATCCAAACCAAAAAAAAAAAAAAACATTGATCCGTTTTACTTCCCCTTGCTTTGTTGTTCTGAGCGAAATCGGTCTTTTTTTAAAAAAGATTTTTTTTAAATCATGCCAAGACACGGACATCTAGAGCATGTTTGAAAGTACTTTTCCCTTCACAGCCACTGCAATACGTGCTAGAGTTCGAGTTCTCAGGAACGTTTGCTTGAGCATTCTCTCCTTTCATCTGTGATCACTGATACCCATGAAGACTGAGTGACGTCACCATTGTGGTGCGACGTACGGACGTGAACATAGCTCCCAGCAACAACCGTCAACTGTAGCTTACCAGCTATGATCCCTCATAGATATTGTAGGTGAAACGCCCACGCACATCAAACACAAGCTGCTGGTACAGTCTTTATCATAACTTCAACACTTAATGCGCTTCGTCTGCTCCTCTTAATTGTAATTCGCTGACCGCACACAGTCACTCGAATGTTCCCCGGCCCCATTAGCACTGCCAACATGAAGCTGTATTAGTAAAACGACAAACCCCTTAATTGGGCTCTCTCGTAATTGCAGCTCACGAACAAACTTTCATTTGATCACTATGGAGAAAGCACATTACTGATTGCATGACAGCACGATAAATGTGCGCAGCGCTGCCTTAATAATCTTCAGTTGTGCCTGCCCACACCAATAATGCAGGGCACGGGGCGTGCTCACCTGGGGGCCACTGGGGCGGTGGATGCCTCTGGTTCCTCTCATCCTCCTGGTGGGAGAATTGCCATACTTTTCTCCTTGTCCAAGTCCTTTGTTGTACTCCTTGCTCCTTTTCTGTTCCTGCTTTGCCACAGTGTCCAAAAATCCTTGTTGCCAGTGTTATATTGTATGTTTAGGGTTTGACAGATTGCACAGGATCCTTTGGTAGCTTTACTAGGTTTGTGGTACACAGGTAAGTACATCAGTATACATGTAAGACAGGTTCTCAGGAGAGAAGCATCCACCGGTCCCCCTGTGCCAAACTTAAGTTTCCAACTGACAATTCAGGAACACAGGCACTCACATCATAACATTCCAACTAGAGCACTCCATACCAAACATTCCAGACTCAGACACACACACATACTGGAAATAGCCACATAGACAGAATAGGTAAAACACAATAGCATGTCTAGCTAAGGTTCAGTGTACTTAACTACAGCTCACATATTCCTCTTAAGATAAGGCTGACTGCTCTGCGATTCTAGCAAGGTCCTGAGTTAGTACAGACTGATACTAAGAGTTGGAGATCTACAAACCACTGTGATAGCTTATTAAAGTCTTACTAACAGTAGGACCTTAGGAAAACTCCCCTAACACCAAGGAAAAGTCTTGCAGCCCTTTTTTGAATTGGTTGAAGGGATTGAAGGGAGGAAAGGTGCAGATTGAGGAAGAGGCTATTGCAGTAGTTTGGCCTGGGGAAGACCAGAGCTCTGGATACAATGAGCTTCTGGGAGAAGGTGAGGAAAGGGACACTGCCTCTAAGAAGGTGAAGCGGAAAGGGGGCCTTCTGGGCAAGGTCCAAGATGTTAGGGGTGAAGGAGTGAGAGGAGTCGAAGATGAGCACAAGATGTTTGAAATCAGTAGAAGGTGAGGGCAGAGGGCCCAAGGAGGGTGGCCAGAGGGTTCGAGGAAAACAGGGCACAGGCGTCCCAATAAGAATGATCTCAGTACTACTGGCATTAAAACAGAGATCATGTACCATGCCTGAATAGCAGACAGACAATCTGAATTGAGAGAGGAGGAAGAGGAGGTAGTAGTGGGAAGTTTGAAGGAGAGCTGTGTGCCATCAGCATAACACTTGAAGTGAAGAGAGAAGGAGGAGATCAGGTGGGCAAGAGGGGCAAGGTAGATGTTGAAATGTCACAGCGAATGGATAGACCCCTGGGGAACGCTGTAGATAAAGAGTGAGATGGTGGAGGATAAAGGGCTCAGTTGCACCTGGGAGGGTGGCAAGTTAGGAAGGAGGTCAACCAGTCCAGTGCCCGGTCCATGATGCTTAGTGTATCGCAGAGCCATTTCATGAGGATGGAATGGTCAACCATGTCAAAGGCAGAGGGGAGATCAAGGAGAATGAGAACAGCAGGAGAGTTGGAGTCGATATTAGCGAGCAGGTCTTCAAGGGTGTTCAAGAGAGCAGTGCCTGTGCCTCTAGATGCCCGGAATCCTGATTGATAGTCGTGGAGACAACCAGCAAGTTCAGTATGATAAATCAGTTGGAGGAAGACCAACTTCTCCTAGAGTTTGCCCAGGAAGGGGGTAGTAGAGATAGGACGATAGTTGGCCGAACAGGAAGGGTCTTGGATGGCTTTTTCAAGAGAGGGTGCACAGGGAGTGCTTGAGGGATAGAGGGAAAGAGCCAGTGGTGAAGGAGTGGTTACAGAAATCAGCAAGAGCAGGGGCGAGAGAAGAGATATTGTCCTTAATAGTTCTGGAAGAGCAGGGTGCAACTGTTTGGATGAAAGCTTCATAGAGCGGACAACTTTAGAGATCTCATCAGGTGCTATGGGTGAGAAGGAGGAGAGAGCAGGGGGAAGGGGCCCAATGGAGGCTGGCGAGCAGGAGGGGGGCAGGGATAGGGGTGCAGGAGAGTGAGGACATGATGTCCTGCGTTTTAGATAGATGAGAAATGGGAGGACAGTGCAGTGCAAAGAGCTTGGGAAGGAAGGGTAGAGGCAGAGACTGCATTGGATTGACGAGTTCCTTGAATATTTTGAAAAGATCAGCTGTGGTATTTGTAGCTCCAGAGATGTGGGCTTGAATGTGGTTCCTCTTCTTGGAGCAGACGGAGAAATGGTATTGCCTTTGGAGTAGGCTACAAGCCCGTTTGTCAGCGGGTGGACCCGAGGTCTGACACTTCCATTCAGCAACTCTGCACTTATGTTTCAGAGAGGCTAGATCAGAGTCTTACCAGCCATTATGCTTGGAGGCAGGCTTCAGGTGGATCCTCATGACAGGGACAAGGATGTCAAGGGTATCAGTGATAGAGAGGTGAAGGTTAGCAAGGATTGAGTCAGCAGCAGAGTCAATCGCAGGGCTAGGGGTGGGATAAAAGTGGAAGCAAAAGCAGTGACTAACACTGGCTACATCCGTAAAATGACTGCGAAGGAGGCTGATTGAGTGGGAGGCAGCTCGGACAGAGGGCCAAGGGGCCCCAAGCGGGAGGAGAGGAGAGAATGGTCAGACCAGGAGAGGGGGGTAGTGAGCGGGTTAGTTATAGGGATGTCTGTAGAGATGAAGGCATCAAGAGTGTGTCCTGCAGAGTGGGTCAGACCAGAAGGAAGAATGGTAAGGGAGAGAGAGTTACAAAGGTCACGGAACAGTGATGAGGCTGATTCAGGAGAGTTAAGGTGCATATTGAAATCTCAGGAGGAGGAAGAGTTTAGAAATAGAGGTTAAGAGAGAAGAGGTGAGGTCATCCCATTCAGAGAGAAAGAGAGAGACAGGGCCAGGGGCCTATAGATGGTGGTGAGGATAAATGAGTGAGTAGTAGAGACACTGAGCCTACAGGCAAGGCATTCAAATGAGGAGTAGGATTGAGTAGGTATGACAAAAGCAGGGACCCACTCAGGGAAAATCCGGGCTACTCCACCTCCAGAACGGTTGGGCCTGGGTTTGGAGAGGAGCCTGTAGCCCTCAGGAAGGAGAGTGTCAAGAGAAGTGACAGAGCTGGCATTGTACCAAGTCTTGGTTAGGTCGAGGATGTCAAGGTCAAAGTCTTTGAGAAGGAGGCAGATGTCAGAGGAGTGTTTAACAGCAGAATTAGCATTCAAAGTAGCTGAGTGGAGCTTATTAGCAGCTTTGAAAGAATTCTGCAAAGGGGTGCAAGGGTGTGGTACTCCCAATGGTGGTGGTGAAGAGGTTAGAGGGGAGGAGGAAGGAGGAATAGCAGGAGAATGAAGAAAGTTAATGAAATGACAGGCGCCTGTCAAGAAGAAGATGATTAGGTTGAGAACCCTGGGCCATGACATTGCCATTGTGATAGACATTAATGATGCACCTAGAGGATGAGAAGTGTGCCAAGAGTACTTCCAATCAAGTACCACTATTAATGGGTGAAGAGGAAAAAGGGCAGAGGGTTGAGACCAAATGGGAAGTCCATACGTCCAAGGAGGGGACAGAAAAAGAAAAGAGGATGTCGATAATAGTCTTTCTTGAGGAAGCATTGATTTAGGTGTCAGCAATAGGCAAGCCTGGATTAGAGACCAAGAGAGCTTTTCTAAACTTTTTTCTTACAGGCTTCGACAGTGAGATAGGATAGGTGATAGAGTAGCAGTTAGAATAGATAGGGGATGGAGAGCAACAAGGGAGTTGAGGGAGAGAAACAGACAGAGGAGCTGCACAGTGCACAAATGAGCTCACCAGACAGCCTATCAGTCGATAGACAGGCAGATAGAAGTCCCAGTCAAACATTTCAGGGCTGAGCAGCCAGTCAGCCCTCCTTAGCAGGATGGATGCAGCATAGATGTAGTAGGTGAGGCAGAGGGACAGAGTCAGCAGGACCAAGGAGTGGGGGAGAGATCTTCACCAGAGAAGGACCACAACCTTATAATGTCACTTGTCCATATCAATCCAGTGTACCTTCTAGCAGGTAGACTCCTGACTCGGGATGCACATTACATGACGTGTGCACAGGCGTCAGAATCCCATGGGTGATCCAAGGACAGAAGCCGAAAAGTACCTGGATCTTGACACAGCCAGGCGCAGCGCTGCACCCCACAAAACACAAATCTACGGCTCATACGCACTCAGTAAAGTCGGCATATGCAGGGCTCGAAACACCAGTGTTCTGACTGTAAACATGTGCTCCGACCCCCATGTGCTCACCCAGGGCACTGCCGCAGTACAGTAAGCCAACTCTTCCTCACTTATTTGCAAGGCAAGTTACCAACCACACGGTAGGTAATGTATCCACTCAGCTACAAGCAAATGCAGGGCCCTAACGTGAACATTGTTTATGTGTAGGGCCAATCAAATGTACAGCGCAGCTCTCCCTCAGTGTCTCCTTCCAACTCACAGAAATTCTTACTGTGTACCAGGCATCAGTAGTCAAATGAATCAGGTATGGCCGGCAGTTCGCTTGACTCCACTGCATCCCCTGTGACCAGTCAAAAGGGGATCTTGGTCTCCCTCACCACCTGTGCAATCCCCACCACCCTTCTCAGTACCACATATGCTGCAAGCACCACAACGTCTGGGGGGCTGATCTTTTACCATGAGCTAGGAGCTGATTCAGCTACAAGGGGTTTGGGTGCCTAGTACCACCAAAGGACTCCACCTGCAATACTGGGCCACTCCCCCCCTCTGGCTCTCAAAGGCCCGAATGCACCTATTGGCCACTGGGCCTCAAAACTGACAGAAACTGTAGTAGAGAAAAACAGCTCCCGAAGCACTTTTTGTGAATGCCACTGAGTCCATCACTCCAGAATGATTCACGGTAAGGATCCCCAAAGCCAATTCCCTGCCAATCCAACAGCAGGTCTCAATCACACTGCCTGTGCCAGCAGTGGCTCCCCAGCCCTATGGAGCTGTCTTCTGCCTCCTGGACCCTCTACCCTGCCCAGAACAGGCTTGGTCATCGGCAGCCCCTTCACACTCCTTTATGTGCCTCCTCCGTGCTGAGGTCTGCTGCGCTAGGTCGTTGGGTTCCTCCTCTGTACTCTGCAGCCTGGCTGTGCTTCTCACCCTCAGGTAGGCCGGGTATGACAGGCTTCCCCCGTAGAAGGCCTGTGCTCAGCGCTGGTATCACCTTTGGTAACGTCACCTGCTGCGTGGTGTGAGGACTGGTGGACTTCCTCTGCTCGAGTCGGTTCTCTATGAAGCTTATTGGAGCATGGCCTCCACATCTGCGCTGGATATCCGATCACACACTGAGATACTTTGGGGAAATCCATGCTCGTCCTAACGGTTGTTTATCATTAAACGTCACTACTGTGACATCATCATGCGTGTAATGACGTTTTCACGTCACGCCATATATTGCAGCAATTTTCGACCCGCAAGCGTGATCGTCCGTGTTAGAAAGTGCCTGTGCTCATGCTGCTAAGTGTTTGGTTTTAAATAACTGAAATTTGGACTAGTTTATTTTGAGCCAGACTGAGCGCTGTTCAATATCATCCCCAAATACCTCAAATCCCTGATGCCCCGCTGAATGATCTCTGAATATAATTTCTCCACTTATCCTAATTATTGAAATCTATCACAACTTGAACAAGGATAGTCCAACTATTATCTGAGTATGCACTCACCATTCCCATAAAAATCTGTTAAGATGAAAGTGTGCATAATATGGTCTAAGTCATCTATAGCTATGTACGTGTATATATGGGGTGCTAGACAATTTTCAACAGACTGTATTAGGCATTGCATTTAGTTTGATTGTTTACCTGCCACATTGCATGGATTGCCTGGCCGATGCACTAGTCACTTTAAAAATCAAGCATTAGACACTTTTCTTGATGGTGTTTAATGGTCTGATTTTAAATATTTCTCCTATAAAACAAGAAATGATGTGCAATAATGACATTCTTTAGTAACGCATAATGGCTTGACACCTGATTTATCATTGGGTTCACAAGCATATGCAACTAGACCATTATGGATATGGAATACCAGCATTGAAGAATGTCTACATTAATAGATATATTTGTGGTCAGAACTCTGTCTCAATGCACGATGCACTTTCATCAGACCCGATTTTATGTTTTGTTACCTGACCAAAATGTGAATTCAATTTTGTAAGTGCTCAATGATATGTACCATCCATCGCAACACTGCACTTTCATGACAATCAGGCAAGAAGTTACATGCAAAGGGGAAAATATATTAGAAATTTGGCTAAATTATATATGAATGTGTATTGACAAGCTCCGTTTACAACATTGGGGATAAACTGCTATTTGCTAATTAGCTGTCGACGACTTCAAGGTATTCCCTTCGTGCTTCACTCTTCATTTTACAACCCTAGGCAACATGGCTGAAACATTTTGGTGAGGAGCAAATCCCTTTTTCCCTTTTTACCAATTCGCTTTTTTAAGGTTGCAGTGCACACGGGGGAGACATTGTGATCAAGCCACGTTTTGTGGCGAAATGCGCCAACTGCCTTGAATCTGCTGGCACACACCAGAATGGGAGGATGATTTATTAACAAAATCATACATTTTTTCAATAAAGTTTAACTTACTTTTTAACCTTCCTGACATTTGGTTTTCTATCTTTGGATCCGTCACATGAGTGCTGCTCAAACTAATGGTGTTTCTGCATCGCAAATCTCAGATGAATACACGCTGCAGCGTTGCAGCGCGGAGCAGCAACTGTGGAAAATTCACAATTGAGACCACAGTGCATTTCAACGCTCCCTTTATGACTTTTGCATTCTGCAGCCGCTAGGATTTCCAGAAACATTCAAGCCACTAACAGAATCGGAGGAACAAGCTAAGGACAACGTGTACCGGCGGTGTCGGAAGACGCTAAGGGAAATTTTAAGAGGATGAGTCCTACTTACTTCCATTTTGCATTCTGTCTGGCCACGCTACTCTACGAGTAGGAGTCCGACCTGCAATCCACAAATCCACATTTGGACATAAGATATTTGTTGCATGAAAAACCAAATGTGACACATTGACTGATTTTATTTGAAATAATTGGATCCATTGATTATATATATGCTAAAGCCGTGTGATGTCATTGCATATCAGCATGTCTCCCCAGGCCAGCAGAGAGGCAGCAAGAAAGGAACAGGCAAACACTATGTTTAATGACACACTAACCTTTGGAAAAAATAAAGACAATGAGACGATAATGGTAAGGGACAACTGTGAGATCTCCCTACTTAAGGAATTAGAGAAATTACAAATAAAATAAGTCAGCAAATGGTAGAAGGAACACTCCCTACAGAATTACATAGATTTAGGGAGAATCCCAAGAGGGTTAAGAATCCTCACCACACCATCTTTTGAGGAACAGAATCCCGATAAGCTACGCAAGTGGGGAGATGCCACTAATTGATCTTCTAATACTTTTCTTAAACTGCTCATCAAATATGATGGAAGTGATCTGGAAAAGATTTTGATACAAATGACTGAGATAGAACACAAAATAAAATTGGTCAATGAAAGTGAAGCTGGCAAGAAAATGAAAAGCAACATGAAAAACAGTTTAAAAGCACATGAGGATGAATTTAAGTTAAGGAAACAAAGCAAATTCTTACATGACAAAGAGGACAATGAGAATGGTCATGTCTACACCTTTACACACAGGTTCGACCATTGGAGGCAGAAAATGAAAATAGTGACTGTTACACCTTCAAGCTATAATGAAAAACACCTGTGATCCAATTGCTTCCACATCGGAAACAGATGTCAGAGAGAGTGAAAGTGACAAACCATGAGTATGCCTTCATTTTTTTTAGAAAAAATGAGGCTACTCGGTCAAGATGGCAGAGCAAACAAAGAAATACGAGGAGGAAATTTAACTTCAAGAGGACAAGGGAGAGGAGGAAGAAAAAAACAAGGAGGGGGCAGAGGCACAGCAAGTACAACCAACAATCCCCAGGGAGATCTATGCGCTCTGCCAAATAAGTGGTAACATCATGGAGGAAGCAAGTAAACGACAAGTCATTAATTTATCTGTACATATTCTAACAGATGAACAAATCAAAGTGCTGAATTTGGGGCTTAATTTCTGCCCCCTAGCTAGGTTTGATTATGTGCAAACAAGAATTGACTTGTACAGATGTATGCAGAAGCTGCGTCTCAAAAAAGTATTTGCCACCAACACATACAAAAAAAACTACGCTGGCACATGAAGGTCATACAGACATTACAATACTATTACATGCACCATCTCCACATTAATACATTTGGAAAAAGAAGGGCAAGTGGAAACCATTCAAGAGTCGGTCAACTTTGAGGAATTGGGTATCAATGTAGAATAGCCATCTATGAGTAAATTTAAATGCAAATCGAAATTCAATCCCACCAGTACTTCAGACAATAACATCGTAGCCTTTCAGAATGTAGTGATAGACGATCTCAAGAGCATAAGAAAAAGTAGCAGATTCCAACACAAAGATAATCTGTCAAAAAAACACAAAAAGGTGATCATAGAATCAAGTCAACTACCAAACTGTATTATCAAACCTGCGGATAAAGGCGGCAACATTGTGGTAATGAATAGAAAACATTACTTCAAGGAGGCCTATAAAGAACTACATGATACTAGATGTTATGAAAAATTGACTAGAAATCCCACCAAAGAACTAGAAGTAAAAGGGCAGACCTTTCTCCACAAATGGGACCAGTTAGGCATCTTGGGTGAGGATAAGGTCAAGTTTCTTCACATCAAGTATTCAATTACACCAACCATATATTTCCTCCCAGAAATCCACAAGAATCCTACTAGATCACCGGGAAGCCCATTGTGACACTCACTGGGTCTCTCTTGGAAAACATGTTCAAATTTGTGGACAAAGGTTTCTTTACACTTGTATCATCTTTACCATCATATCTAAGGGATAGTACTGACTTTCTGTCAAAAATGGACAAACTCCCACGGGAGCCTACTTGCATCTTAGCGACCATGGATGTGGTATCCCTGCATACCTCGATACAACAGAAATTTGTAATGAAAGCATGTGAATTTTTTCTCAACACAAGGTCATTGAACCACCTGAAACACGCCAATATGATTCTGAGAATGATCAATCTTTGTCTCAACAATAACACAATCAGTTCAATAACACATTTTTCTGGCAAATTCAAGGTACAGCCATGGAGACCACATTTGCCCCTCAATATGCCAACTTAACTATGGGGTACTGGGAAGAATTTGAAGAATGGTCAGACAAAAATGAGGATCACACAGAGAATATAGTGCTATAGCTATGCTATATCAATGATTCCGTCATTTGGAAAGGAAGTGAGAAAGGATGGGTAGAGTTTGTTAAAGAACTTATCAAAAATGACTGGCCTGAAATTTACTGAAACCTACAGTTTGAATTCTATAGTGTTCTTAGATGTTACAGTCAAAACAGTGGATCAATGGGTCATTTGCGGGCTGTACAGGAAATGAGCAGGTTCCAATGCCCCACTTCATGCCACAAGTGGCCACCCGAAAAATCTCATATGGAGTATATCCTAAGGAGAATTTATTAGATTACGAAGAAACCATACTAACATTCAAGGCTTTAATACAGCTAGCAAGATCACTGGATTGCGGCGGCAAAACCACAGCCTTTTTGCCACGATTTTTTGTGTAAACAGCCATTTTTGCCGCCATTTTAATACATGGAACTGTCTTGCTAACAAATCAGTCATCTAATAATACCAGCAAGACTGACGAAGATGTCACACAATTAATCTTCACATTTGAAACTCATGCACAGCCCATTAAGCATATCCTAAACACATTTTGGAAAATATTAAGAGCAGATAAAGATCTTGGTGGGACACTTAAGGAATACCCAGACATTACTTTTCGTAAAAAAGCAGCTCCATTAAAGACACCTTGGTAATTAGATTTATGAATTCAGAAAATCTGAATGAAGGAAAAAATTCACTTAACACCAGTGGAGAAGGTTTCTTCATATGCACTCACTGCAAAATTTGCAAATATGCCCTCAATTCTAATACCTATAAGCATCCAGTATTCGGGTACCCCATTTACATCAAGGGGAAAATCACATGCAAATCTGACTTTGTTGTTTATGTCTTCTTATGCCCTTGAAAAAAATGGTACATGGGAAGCACTAAATATAAATTGAAAATGTGTATCTTGGAACACGTGAGAGCAATCAAGAACAATGATGGCGCTTATCCTACGGCCAAACACTTTTTTGAATTACACAAAGGCGATCCAGCTGAACTCACCTTCTTTGGGATATACAAAATTGACATAAAACCACGAGGAGGAGACAAGGAACACTTAAAGCGACAGGAAGAGACACGTTTCATCATAGATTTTGAGAGTGAAAATCAGAGGGGGACATAATTTAGATGAAGAACTGTACACGTTTTTGGCAGTGGAATAATCTTTTCCTTCATTGTATCTTTTAAACTGATAATTAGTCCTTTGTCTTTTACTCACAGACCTATTAAGAAATAGGGCATGTGAACATGATTATCCTCTACATTAGATATAGGAATAGGATCAATCCATGTATAACCGAATGCTTCTTTCAGCAATACCTAAAATATGTCATTCTATATTTTGAATTAATAATCTTCAATTCATTTCATGTTTCTAAATGTTTGAATTACATCACATATTTTGTATAGCGGAATATTTTTCAGTAAGGATATGATGTTCCTTTATTAGGGAATATATACTTACTACATGTTTTTTTGCGGGTGTTTTCTCCTGTTCTTAACTGGGTCAGTTAAGGATAGGGTATAAACCACACCTCACAAGACATTAGTGTACCCGCCTGCAGAATCATATTGTGCCGGTCCGGCACACTCAAAATGAGGCCCATAGTCATTCTTGAAATATAACTTATATAACAAGTCAATTTCAGATTCAGACTCTTTAAATAATAGTCAAAGCTATTATCAGTTTATTACGAGTTGACATCTATCCCACTGCTAGACATAATGCACCATGAAGGTTCAATAGTTTGCATTATTAGCCTTGCCATACAACTGCATAGGACCATTATCTATAATTGGCATGTTTAATCAATAGACAATTACCTGAGTGCTTAGATCCTGTTATAGATTGGTGACTTGTTAGTTTGGGGACTAGACACTTGATTAACAAATACAAAACTGCATTGTAGGATTAGGTTGGGTACTAAACAATTTTTAACAGACTTTTCTAGGCAATGCATTTAGTACGATTGTCTATCTTCCACATTGTATGGTTTAACTGGCCGATGCCCTAGTCACTTTAAAAATGAAGCATTTGACACTTTCATTATCTATCATTAGCATGTTTTAATAGACAATTATCTGAGTACTTAGATCCTGCTATAAATTGGCGATGTGTTGGTTAGTGCACTAGACACTAGATTAACAGATACAAAATGCATTCTAGAATTACATGGGGTGCTAACCAATTTTCATCAGACTGTATTAGGCACTGCATTTAGTTTGATTGTTTACCTGCCACATTGCATGGTTTACCTGGCCGATGCACTAGTCACTTTAAAAATCAAGCATTAGACACTTTTCTTGATGGCATTTAAAGGTCTGATTTTAAATATATCTTCTATAAAACATGGAAGGAGGTGCAATAATGACATTCTTTAGTAATGCATAATGGCTTGACACCTGATTTATCATTGGGTTCACGAGCATATGCAACTAGACCATTATGGATATGGAATACCAGCATTGTAGAATGTGTACATTAACATATACATTTGTAGTCAGAACATTTTGTCTCAATGCACGATGCACTTTCATCAGACCCGATTTTATGTTATTTTGACCTGACCAAAATATGAATTCGATTTTGGAAGTGCTGAATGGTATGTACCATCCATTGCAACACTATGCACTTTAACGACAATCTGGCAAGAAGTTACATGCGACGAGGAAAATCTATTTGAAATTTGGCTAAATGATATGAATGTGTTATGACAAGCTCTGTTTAAAACATTAGGGATACACTTCTATTTGCTAATTAGCTCTGAACGACTTAAAGGTATTCGCTTCATGCGTCGCTCTTCATTTTACAACCCAAGGGCAACATGGCTGAAACTTTTGGTGAGGTTCAAATCCCCTTTTCACTTTTTATCAATTCACTTTTTTAATGATGCAGTGCACACGGGGGAGACATTGTGATCAAGCAACGGTTTGTGGCGAAATGTGTCACCGGCCTTGTATCTGCTGGAACACACCAAAATGGGAGGATGATTTTTTAACAAAATCATTAACTTTTTCAATAATGTTTAAATTACTTTTTAACCTTCGGGACTTTTGGTTTTCTATCTTTGGATCTGTCACGTGAGTGCTGATCAATCAAATGGTGTTACTGCATCGCAAATCTCAGATATACATATATAAATATTCAATGAAAAAACTTTGTTAAAGGGACGTTATGGTTAAGTTACACTAATAAAAACCTATGAAATTCAGTAAAAAAACTTTGTTAAAAGGACGTTACGGTTACAAGTAAAATCGAAAAACCCCTGAAATTCACCAGTTATGGTAAGCTAAGCAACCATAACTCGTGCCATCACCATGCACTGCTAAGACTAACACCCAGGACATCAAAGATGACATCACAAATATCATTGATGACATCACATCTGCATTTACTTTTCATACAAGTGGTTTTGAATGTAATGTTGGAAAAAAGTATACATCAGTGATGTCATCAATGACATTTGTGATGTCATCTTTGATGTCGTGGGTGTTAGTCTTAGCAGTGCACAGTGGTGGCGCGAGTTATGGTTGCTTAGTTTACCATAACTGGCGAATTTCAGGGGTTTTTCGGTTTTACTTGGAACCATAACGTCCCTTTAACAAAGTTTTTTCACTGAATTTCATAGGTTTTTAGTAGCGCAACTTAACCATGATGTCCCTTTAACAAAGTTTTTCACTAAATTTCATAGGTTTTTAGTAGAGCAACTTAACAATAATATCTCTGACTTTATGTACATATAATATGGAACATACTGAACCCCCTCTACTGAATTTGATGTCCGCGAACTCTTTTAATGTCTGCGGACATGTTCGGACAACAGCACCACTACCCAAAAAGTCTGTGTGGCTATGTTTAATTGTTATATCATAACATATGAACATTTCACAAATTCACAAACCAGCACACATACACATTATAGGTAGTAATAAATAAGAAGTGTAACCCATATATATAACACACTAACCATTCATTTAAATACAATATTTTCTAAAATGGAATATACCAAAAGAAGAAAGATAGGCTTCCAACATGATTACCTCACAGAAACTCCACAACTAAGAGCGACAGCAGATCTACAGACCACTCAGAACACACCTTACCTGAAATAGTAAGGGCCTCATTACACGGATGGCGGAGAACCATGGCGCTATTAGCGCCATGGTTCATGCCGGTAAAATACCGGCACCTCCTTGGCAGAAAGGGGAATTACTGCCCCATTCCAAGGTTGGCGGGGTGGTAATTCCCCCTTCCACCATTGCCCTTCCCATTCCCATTTTTGGCCCATAGGGCTCAATGGGAATGGGGAAGGCGCTAATTACGGTACCGCAAAAGTGTACTGCATTTTACTCATATATTTGTAAACTTTCTGTATTAGATACAAAAAATAATGATATTATGTTCTTTTTTCTCACAGAAATGTCTAGTACTCAGGAGTGGCTAGAGGAGCATTTCCCACGTGAGGAAATGTCAGAAGATAGTGAATCTAATGGCAGACACTTTACTATATAAACCAATTAATATTATTTTACATACATTTAACATATATATTTTTTATACAGACCATACAAAAATTGAAAATACTAATTAAAATCCTGTATTGGATAAGACTCTTCAGCACATAGAAGAAATAATGGACCTACTCTTGGCAAATTTTAATAGTTTAAAAAACTTTGTGGAGGATCAATTCAAACAACTAACTACATACCATTGTCCCACATGTACCTGTCCCCCTCACCATATCCCAGTCAATTATCCCCAAACCCTCTCCATGAACCAAAAGTTTTGATGAGACTTCCATCACTTCTTCACCTCATATAAATCCTATTGAAACCCCTTATTCTCCTGTTTTTGTTTCTGCCTCACCTTCTTTGTCATAAATTTAACATACATGTAAAATAAAGTAAAATTATTATATTTTGTCCTAATTCATTTCTTGTTTTTTTTAAAAAAAGCAATTCAGGTGTCCATGGACAGCGCGGGTGTCTGGAATGTCCGTAAAGAAATGAAAATGGAGGTGTCCTAAGAACACTATACTTGTCCGTACTGTTCACTAGCAAGTTGAAACTGTTCTAAGAACACACGCGGTGTCCTGAAATGTTTGTCAATGGACGAAATGTGGGTGGCCTGACAACGCTGTCTGTATTGTTCGCTGGCAAGATGAAACTGTTCTTAGAACATATGTGTCCTAAGATGTTCGTAAATAAACAAAATGGGGGTGTCCTGAGGACACTATGCCTGTCCGTAATGTTCGCAGGCAAGTTGAAACTGTTCTGAGAACACACGCAGTGTCCTGAAATGTTCGTCAATGGACAACATGTGGGTGTCCTGACGACGCTGTCCGTATTGTTCGCAGGCAAGTTGAAACTGTTCTAAGAACACAGGCTGTGTCCTAGAATGTTCCTAAAGAAACAAAATGGGAGTGTCCTTACGACGCTACGCCTGTCCGTAATGTTCTCAGGCAAGTTGAAACTGTTCTGAGAACACACGCGGTGTCCTGAAATGTTCATCAATGGACGAAATGTGGGTGTCCTGACGACGCTGTCCCTATTGTTCACCGGCAAGATGAAAGTGTTCTTAGAACATATTATGTGTCCTGGGATGTTCGTAAATAAACAAAATGGGGGTGTCCTGAGGACGCTATGCCTGTCCGTATTGTTCGTAGGCAGGTTGAAACTGTTCTAAGAACAAACGCCTGTCCGTAACTGTTCGTTTCACTTGTGACACACTTTTAATCACTCCAGGACCCGAACAGTGTCCGTAGAACACCAACGTGCATGCGCAAAATAGTTTCAGTGCATTTGGTGCCACAACCATCGCATCATATCACACCCATAGAGTCAAACATTTTAACTATGCCATATGGACACTTTTAATGTCCGCAGACATCATGAGTGTCCTTAGAACAGTTTCAACTTGCCTACGAACAGTACAGACAGACATAGCGTCCTCAGGACACTCTCATTTCGTTTATTTACGAACATCCCAGGACACATAATGTGTTCTAAGAACACTTTGAATGTGCTTGTGAACATGTGTTCTTAGAACAATTTGAAATTGCTTGCGAACAAAACAAACAGGCTTACTGTCCTCAGAACACATCCATTTTGTTTATTTACGAACATCCCAGGACACATAATATGTTCTAAAACACTTTGAACGTGCTTGCGAACATGTGTTCTTAGAACAATTTGAAATTGCTTGCGAACAGAACAGACAGGCATACCGTCCTCAGGATTCGTCCAGAGAGAGCGAAGTTATAAGCCACCCAAAAAGGGCTCTTCCTAACGAAACAGCAACTTAACCATAACTAAACAGCCACTACTGTGGCTGTGTAATATATTGCATAGCCTGCGGTAGCGGCCATGTAGTTATGGTTAAGTTGCTAAACCAGTAGGAAGAGAACTTTTTGGGCGTCTTATAACTTTGCTCTCCCTGGAGGAATTCTCACCAACCTTTGCAAAAAAAGTATATGGGTCACGGTGAATTCCTTTGCAAAGTTTGGTGAGTCTGGAACAGGGGGGGCAAAGTTATAGGGGGGGTCCCAAAATTTCTTTTTCCCCACGCCTACAGCCCAAACCACTGGATGGATTTTCACAAAATTCACTGACTTTTGCATGGTCCGCAGTCCGTGGGCATCGGGACGCGGCTGCTGGTTGGGTGGTGAGAAAATGTGAAATGCGTCGGTTTTCCTGAAACGCCCGCCATCTTGGATTCAGAGACTTTTTTGGGGTCGGAGACAGCGTGATGAAAACATAAAAACAAGCACTATTGCACTTGTCAAACTCAACAAACAATCTCTGGGGATGTGAGGGGTATGAAGATTGGATTGGATATGGCTATAAGAAACCATAAAATGGGTTGTTTCATCCCCCCGAAGTCCGTGAACACTCCAGATGTCCTGGGGCAGTCCTGTGGGCGTTCGCGGACACTTCAGATGTCCTAGGACATCTGTACCTATTTCTGCATTACAGGGTTGGGGAAAAGCAGTTTTTGGATGGCTTTTAACTATTGCGCCACTCAATGAAACTGCATGTAATTTTGCAATTTTATTCTAGAACTAACCCTGAATTGTTTTGCAAAGTTTTGTGGTGTCATTTGACGAATCTGCACAACATTTGGCAAAACGATTTTGGATCTAGATATAAATTGTTTTCTAAAGTTTGGTGGGATTTTCTCAAGAGGGGGCGAAATTAGAGGGGGGTCTCAACATTTTTGGTTATCTTATAACTTTGTTGCTATTTGACGAATATGGACACAAATCTTGAGAAAGATTATAGACCCAACCTTCAATGTTTGTGTAAAGACTGAATGGATTTTGTGAAGTGGGGGCTAAGTTATATGACTATTGTATGTACATACCTTTTGACACTTTAAAAAAAATAAAACAAGGGCCGACTTCAAGCAAACTTGTGAGGAGCATTGGCAAGGACATTAAAGCATGGTTTTGCAAATATGCCTGTGTTTTATTTTGTACAAGTCTCATAATGTAGGTACAAATAATAGTCATATACCTTTCGTGACTGAGGTATAGTCTGTGGCCGTGGGCAGTAGCCAGATTGTCTGGGTCATGGCATAATGTCATGACGCAGACAATCTGGCTACTGGCCATGACCCCTAGGGCTGAAAAATGGTGTTAAAGTGGCTATGTCTACCTGGGACCGGCTATGTGGTAAAGTTATTCGAAGGTAGGACAGGTCTGAACGGGAAAAAAGTGCTTGTGGTAATATGTTCATAGGGTTTTGCAGGCTGCCATGGCAAGGGAAGAAGGGCTGCGTATTGTTACGCTCACCTGATATCCCCGGGGGCATCTGGAAGGCTGTGAGATCTGGAACCCTGGATGCATAGTTGCCCAGTGCTGACTAATGAATCTTAGTTATTTGTAGGGTGAGCTATCCGTCCTGCGTTTCTTGTGCAGGGGCGCTTGACGTTTGTTGGCGAGCTGCCCGAGTTGCTTCACTGGTGCAGTACACCTTCCTTGGGCCCAGGCCTGCTGTGACCCTGAATCAGCTGGTAGGCAGCTAGGTTTGTTAATTGTAAGTTTTTGTTCTGTTTATGGTGGGAATTCGTTAATGTCTTTATCTCCTTCTTTTCAACTGCGAAGGTCTTGATGCTGGCATGCCGGATGGAGAGGCACGTTTCTAGATAAGAGAAAGCGTGAAGTGCAGCGCCTTTATTGTCTTTTGAAGCTAACCTGTGTTTTCTTCTTCTTCTCCTCACAGGCCACTGTGGTGCTGCGAGTGGATGAGAGCGCGATGAAAAACCGGCCCCCAGAATATGTTAAGGTAGTACAGTGCTGTGCAGTTGTTTAATATTGAAAGCGAACCTGAATATGTCTCTTTTCCTTTGCAGATGTTGCTGTGGTGCTCCGGATGGAAGCGTGGAGCGATGGGATTCAGGTAAGACTGATGGAATTCGATGTTTTGGAAGCGCGCGTTCTAATTTTGTTTTCTCCTTTCTCGTTATTGCAGGTTGCAATGTTCAAACAGCAGCTGTGGTAGCGGTTCGCCGGAAGTCCTTAAGCTAGTACTCACAGGTGAGTGATGTTTCTTCTTCTCTCGGTTTCCACAGATTGCAGCCCAGTTGAGATGCTGAGTGCTGGATGGTGTTTTTTCAGGTAAGACAGAATAATCTTGTTATTGTTCTTGTTCTTGCAGGATTATAGGAAGATGCTGAAGACCAGGAGCTGGACACAGTGAGCGTCACGCTGCTGGTTGCAGAATAACACAAAGCAGTTCTGCAGTCAGAGTGTTGTTTATATAGCC
Organism: Ambystoma mexicanum; assembly: GCF_040938575.1. Classification (NCBI taxonomy): domain Eukaryota; kingdom Metazoa; phylum Chordata; class Amphibia; order Caudata; family Ambystomatidae; genus Ambystoma; species Ambystoma mexicanum. Next base: position 408,153,809 of record NC_090923.1, on the reverse strand, counting down.
CCGGTAAAGTAGTACCAGGGAAAGTAGTTCCAGGCCTGCCACACCCAAAACACTAGACCGCATCGCTTGGTTGTTAGAACAAGACTGTGTGGGTGCTTCCATGTTGGATTTAAAGGCCCACGTACATAAATGGGACCTAGTTTGAACAGCCCTTCCTTCCTACATATGAGCCTGGTGCCAAAGGCGTCAGGACTGGCTTCAGGTGCCCTTTTGCAGTGGTTTTAAGGCCCTTAGGGATCTGGGGGGAGCCTGCTTGTGGCACAACTTGTGCCCCCTCACAGTGGTCATGACATGTATGGAGCCCCGCCTTCTCTTTCCATGTTGGCTGTCTTGGAAAAGGATTTTCCTTCCTTCTTACAGCGGGACGCTGCAGGCATCCCACTATAGGAAGAAAAATCTATGTTTTAGCTTTAGCACCCTGCGTTCCCGCTTTGGCAACCAGGGGTGCTAATGGCCTTTATCCCCCATTTCAGGGGCTGCAATGGCCGATAACGGTCTGTAGCCCTCCTTATTTATTTATTTATAACGCGCCGAACCCCGCAGACATCAGGCTGTGTGGTTACAGTATTTGTTGAGGAAGATGAGGTGGAGGAAGACAGCTTAATACTTGCTGAGAAAGGAACAACCTTTATGAGAGCATTGCGGTCATTGGATTTGGTGTGGCGGTGCATGGAGGTGGTCCCGGAGTACTGTCCAGGTAGTCTGCGACTAAGTACAAAATTGCTCTCAGTGAATTTCACTTGGGAGTGCAAAGGCTAAAGCTACCAAACAGTAGCAAAGAACTGGCACACCCATGATTCGAACTTGGTGCTAGAAGTAGGCACTTCCTCTACCTCATCTTCTTGGTCCTCTTCATTGGGCCTCATTACGACTGTGGCGGCCACGGAATGAACGGTGCCGGTAAGGGACTGGCATGGTTCATTCCAGGCCGCCACATTTCGAGTTCTGCAGCAGGTCCCGCTCTGTACGCCTGGCCAGACCAGACGTGCAGAGCGGGACCCGTTAGCAGACCAAGATGCTAACAATGACCCGTCATTAACAAGTCAGTTGTTAGCATCCTCCCCATTCCCACTAAGCCCTATGGGGCCTTAAATGGGAATGGGGATGTACCAGGTCCCGGTCCCGCAAAAGGGAATTACTGGGCCCTCCAAGGTCGGAATGTCCAGTAAGTCCCCTTTTGCGGGACCTGGACGCGAGCTTCGAGGTAGCCATGCCGTTAATGATGGCATGGCTCCCTCCAAACTCGTAATTGTCAGGTTTCAATGGGCAATGGTTGAATTTGGTGAAATGAATTAGAGATTAGTATGATTTATGGTTTGGGCCTTAACTTCTATGTTCAGAGTGTGGAGAACTTCCCAAGCCAAAATGGAGTATTTCAGTGAGATCCATGATTGGTCAGAAGTAAAAGAAAGGCATTGTCTGGGCATTCTAAACTGCCTTTCATTGTCAGCAGCCCAGCAGGAAGGATATCTTTTTGAAGCTTTAGAGATTTAAGAGACGTTAGCTGGGCCCTTTGCCTAGGTTAATGCTATTTTGGTTCAGGAGAATATTGAAGAGCAAAAGAAGTAATTCAGAAATCTTCCTTTTAAAGGAAGAAGCAAGCTAAGTGACTATTTTTACTGATCTTTGTTTTGTAACTCTGTGAAAAATTACCATTTCCAGTATAGTTTAATTTCCTGATTTCTACATCTTTGGAAATATTTATTTTGAAAGAGTTGTTGGTTAATATACTACTACAGACAGTATACGTTGTTTTCTTTGAACAGTACCCTGCAATATACTGTGTAACGTTTTCAGCGCATGCTTTGTTGGCGCGTAGTAGTCCAGGTTTTATTTAAAGGACTCCTCATTTGCGTCGTGAGTTTTTTTCGGTCGTAGAATTCATTTTGAGCACAGTTGCTTTTATTGTGCTTATCTTTAGCGTCGGGCCTGTGGATAGTAATATTGCGCTGGATGCGCAAGTGACAGCGTTTTAAGTGCGCGGTTCTGACGTGTTTTTAATTTTTAATTTTTATTTTTATTTTCTAACTTACTAACCCTGCATGCCTTCAGTGTCTAACTTCATCCATAAGGATTCTACAAGAAACGCTGTTCTTTTTAGTTTACACACGATTCTAACTAGAAGATAAGAAGAGTGAATTCTAATCCTACACGCATGCGCATTAATGATTATTTGTCGGGTGAACGCTGTTCTTTTCACGCATGCGCGGACTGATTCAGAAGTGAAAAGAAGGAACACTATTTTAAAACGCATGCGTGTGACTTCAATCCTTGCTGGGTGAATGCAGTAACTTATCACACGCCCTTGACGCTAGCCATTCAAGGGTGAAAACAGCTTTTTTCGTGCTCAGTTCTTTTTATGCATATAGGCATTCTAGGTGCACGCCAGTTTTCAATTGAACACTTGTTAGAAGCATTTTTAAAGAGGAATATGTACTTACAAATATAAAGTTTGATACTTGCATGTATATTACAAGATATGTTTAATACAAGGAGGAGATATGGATACAATTCCAATTCAGGAATAGAACTGCCTTTATCTGTTTCATGGAACTTCCAAAGTGTGATCAGACAGCAGTGTTCCAACTAAAGAGTTTAAGAGCATAGAAGAAGTGACAGAGAACTCAATATTTAAATCTGTATGAAAATTCTTCCTCTAAGTTGTCAGAAGAGGATATTCAGGTATGGTGGTGTGTTTATTTACTTTATTCTGAAATATCACATATTCAAGAGAAGACAGAGATTAGGAAAAGAAAGGTTAGTGACTTAAATTTAATTTCTATCTCTTTTTGCAGGTTAGAGTCTTTAAGAAGTTAAGTGAGACAACCTGAAGTTTATTATTTAGTCCCATTTTCCCCCTTTCCCTTGGGAATGCTCTCAACTTAACTGTTTGCAATTCAGTTGAGAGGTTAGTATTCAAAGGGGACTGCGGGGGTTCAGCAGCTTCCGCGGACAATAAACCAATTGAAGACAAAGCCTGACAGTAATGAGGCCCATAGTCTTTGAAAGTACTGCGCTCTTTTTGTTGTGAAGGTCCTCCAGCTGGTGGTGGTGGCTCTTGGGGAGGAGGGATGTCAATAACTGATGCCATTATTAATAGCAGTTTTGATAAAAATTCTTCCAAGTATGTACTGTGTACTAGATTGGTAATGGCCAATGAGTACGAAAAGGTGTAGGAGGTGTGCAAGGGAAATTTTGAAGTTGAAAGTTCGTAGGTCAGTAGAAAATACAGTTCCAAACTGTCTTCGAAGCACGGATCCGATCACGAAGTGCAGACGCCTTCACAAACACGTCACCATGCCACGCGCACGCGTATGGTCACGTGGCACTGCCCAGAAGGTCTACAATTAAGTCAGACTTTCCCGGACATCTACGGGTGCAAAATTATTTCAAAAAGTTGCAAAAAGTGTACAGATGTGTTATAAATGATGCTACAAAGTGGGAACTGGCACAGTTTTAAGGTGAAACTTTGTAAATTGGACAAACATATTGCTTATTGGCTATGTATGATATTAGTAGATTGTAGGAAAATAGCATGCACTGGTAAAAACCCATGAAATTCACTGAAAAAACTTTGTTAAATGGATGTTATGGTTAAGTTGCACTAATAAAAATCTATGAAATGTAATGAAAAAACTTAGTTAAGGGGACGTTAGGGTTAAGTTGCACTAATAAAAACCTTTGAAATTCAATGGAAAAGCATTGTTACAGGGTCGTTATTGCTATAGGTAAAACCTCAGAAATTCACCAGTTATGGTAAGCTAAGCGACCATAACTCGTGCCACCCTGGTGCACTGCTAAGACTAACACCCAGGACATAAAAGATGACATCACAAATGTCATTGATGACATCACAGATGACATCACATATCTGGCTCACTTATTTTGGTTCACTGAAAAATCTAGGCCAGATGGTTTTATTCACTGGCAATCAGAATATTAAAATTCAAAAGGTGCTTTATATCAAAATGTTAACCTTGTCGTATGTTCTTAAAGTACTTTCCTTGGGGTTTGGTCTCAGCTCATGGTGCACATGTTGAGATGTGCCACATTTAGATGGAATTCTAGCTTCGTCATATCTAGACAGGATTGTGAATGTTAGCATGTGCCACACTTTGATGGAATTATTAACTCTAGCTTCAGTCACCTCTAGACAGGATTGTGAATGTTAGCATGTGCCACACTTAGATGAAACTGTGGATGATGACAAGGGCCACACTTGGATAGAATCGTGATCACTAGCCTGCCTCGCATCTAGACATGATATTGAAAATTAGCAAGTGCCACACTCATATGGAACAGTGACAGTGAATGATGGCAAGCATCACTCCTAGACACAATTGCAAGGACAGCAATACCAACTAACCAATCCACTAACAATTTCATCCCTCTTCATACACCTCTCAAACTCGAACCAAACACAACCGCAAACCTAAAACACAGCAATCCGCACAAACTTCACTACACTGCAACAACAAAACAAATCACACATAGACTAGCACAACACCACACGATGACTACCGACCGTAAAACACCCCAAGCCCAGCCAATGGACCCACCGGGCTGAGGCTGCCAATAGCACATCACTGCTCTCTTGTACTTTTCCAGCTTACTCCCACTAACTCACCCCCCTTCTCCCTTTTTCAGAGCCTGCAGAGTGGTGCAGAGCCTGCCGGTGGTGATAGTGTGCGGTACAACTATCCTTTAACATTAACATTGACATGCATAAGCTAATTGCAGGCCTCAAACACACAATTCATTTATATACAGGAAGATAAACTTAAATGCTATTAACATTTTCTGATGATGGTTTCTTTCTTCCTTACTTTAGTTTCCCTGTATGTGCCTCTGATTTATATGCATTGTGGGTCTTCATATGTATTGTTTGTACTAACACAAGTGTTTAGTAAGTATTAAATTGTTAGCTAGTTATTACATGTTTAACATTACACAAATCACCACTGACATCTTGTTACCATCATATTAAAAACAACCCCTTGTAGGTAGGGACTTTTCATCAACATTAATTTCACACCTGATGTCATCAGTGATGTCATCAATGACATTTGTGATGTCATCTTTGATGTCCTGGGTGTTAGTCTTAGCAGTGCACGGTGGTGGAGCGAGTTATAGTTGCTTAGCTTACCATAACTGGTATATTTCTGAGGTTTTTCGGTTTTACCTATAACCATAACGTCCCTGTAACAATGTTTTTCCATTGAATTTCATAGGTTTTTATTAGTGCAACTTAACCATAAGGTCTCCTTAACTAGGTTTTTTCACTGAATATATACATATATATATATATATATATATATGTATATACCAACAAAGAACAGTAGGCAACAAATCATTGATGATTGATATGTCCTTGGGGCCTAACACCATTTTTTAACTTCATTAGGGTCATGATCAAGTGTCTCCAGCTTAAAGGTAGGCACTGTTCCACACAGTGGCATATTAGTAAACTGACAGCTAAAATGTGCAGAACATACAACATAACATGTACATCTATTATATTTGGTGGAACACTGTTCTTGAACCTATGCTGATACTCTCAGACAGCACGTCTATTTGAAGAATCTATTACTTCTATGATCCTCGTCTAAGGGTTAAGGTGATGTTCTATTGCAATAGCAAGAACCTTTTCAATTGAAATGTTACTACGGACACATCTAGAGATCTGAAGACTAAAATCATCTTCTGTACTTTCTTTCTGTAGAGACACAAAGCATGAAGTATGAAGAGAATTTCTATCGAATTTGACATGTACTGCTCCTGATGAAGGGATTTTAATCCGGAAACGGGTAGAGCTCTCTATTTTGTTGGGTTTATCACTACTGTATATTACTACCACTTTATGTATTCTAAATTAAATCCTAACACTTATCAGAACTAAATCAAGAAACTTTGTTATGCACAAAATTAGGTGTAACTAAAAACAAACTGACTGAGCATATCTCAGCGCCTTTGGTGTGCAGGGGAAGGAAGTGTCCATTAACAAGGACAGCACTCCCTCCCAGTAGTGAAAGTAACACAACTTTTGCAATAAGTCTCCTGCCAGAGACTAGCAGTCTTAGACTGGCAGCCTGACACAGAGGAGTGGTTTGGCCTGGTGCGCTGTCTGGCACTGTACATATTCAGAGATTCTGAAACAGTGTATACATCGACCACTCATGCAAGTGTACACGTCTCCTCTAGTATGAATAATACAAACAAGCCAACATTTTAAAGCCAAGATGGCTCCCTGCTTTTATAATAGATGTCTCCTATGTTTACAACCAGTTACAAGCAGCAAATGACAAATGATGCACATTTTAACCAAACACAATATAACCACAGTCTCAGATATAGGTACTCAGCCAGGATTGTGCTTATTCAGAGGCATCGACCTGGCACACCTTCACTGGAGATGAATACGTTATGGCCCACTCCTCTAAGTAAGTTCACTATGACATTTTCGACATGGAAATCTTACTTCCCCATATTAGAATGTAAACAATATTAGAGATATTTCACCAGTAGAGACCATCTATTTTCGTTTGAGCCCATAGAAAATGAAGATGCTTGCAACTTAGTGTAGCGGTTGGATGGTTCTACTCTCAGTTGGCAGAAGGCATAGGTTTTCTGATTTCTAAAAACTTAATCTCATCTCTTACCTGTCTCTGGCATCCCCCCACATGCATGAGTTAAAAAATAACTGTTGTAGTGTAAGTGGCCCTCGCAGTGCTCGCCAGGTACAGAATTGGAATGTAGAACGATAGTAGTGGAAGTTTGATAGAGACAGGGGCGGAAGATGGTCAGAGCGCAGACCCACTGGTGGAAATAAAGATACATAATTCTTCAATCACCCTGCCAGGAAAGGCAATGGGTCTAGGAAAACCCAATCCTCTATAAATAACCGCTAGGTTAGGTGAAAAAAACTACAACACAAGGATAGGTGGGCAAAGAAATGCTGGCGTATGGCCCCTTAGTGATCAGATATTATATAAATATATGTCTTAAAACAGTCACAGTACATAAGCAGCTTTATATTTTATAAAAGAGGATAAGCAACGCATAACACACTGTCAACATGTCAAAGGAGCTGCATGTAAAAACGTTTGAAAAATAGACCTTCACTATATGTATGTATATAGTCCATATAGTGTGCATTTTATAAAAAGCAATATTTAAAACGAGTCCTTACTTAAAAGGACACCTGGCCAGGGCTACCAAAAAGTCCTTCCTAGCTGGCCCACACATGCCAGCGATGGCCAGACATGTGTAGCAGCAGTGTGAGGGGCCCCTGAGGGGAGTCCTGACGTGGCTGCGTATGCAAGAAGGGGCCCAGCACTAATTGCAGGCGGCTTCAGTAAAGGCTATCAACTCGGGCCGCGTATGCCAGCATCTACCTGGGGATTTAATGAGGGCCTGATGCGGCTGGGGGCCAGCCCAGCAGCAATCACACGGGGGCCTTGCATAGTCTTACATGCAGCCAGGCAGGCGGCAATGTTTGTGCGTCACTATCCCTACGCACGTGTAGTGCTAAGAAATGTCCAGCCCAATGGCGGTTAGCAGGTGGCGCTTCCCTTCATCAATGCAGGATCGGCTGGAGAAGTGATTCGACGTGTGGTGCCCCTCCTGGCAATCAGGCGCCGCTTTCAAAACTAGGAGTTGATTGTATAAAGGATGCTGATTGCAGCGCCGGGCCGGCCCTCCTGAGTGGCCACTGAAATAACGGCACACCACTCGCGCCTTGTTGAACACTCCTTTGTTTACTTTTGACGGTCACCGCTTGCTAAAAATACATCATTTGTATTCCGACTCCTGACCTCACCGAAAGTGAAAATGATATTTAATTACACATTTACAAACGTACCTATCTTTACAACAATTGCAATGATGTAAGATATTGGAGGAATGAGACCAAAGAGAAAGTTGCCTAGGCAAGACAGGAACAAGAATCGACATTTCATAATTATGTGTTCAAGGAGGGGTGCAGTCTAGATTTGTATAGTTGTAAACTGGCTACACCTACAAAAATAAAACTTGTTGCAAATAATTTTGAAATGTAAAATGTGCAACACAATGTACTGAAACTTCTTGTAGGCATAATTTATGCAATATGTGTATGTGATTGTTTGAGTCAATGCCCTCGTGGCCATAATCAAACACCAGGCTGTGAAGAATTGCCATCTGGCAAAGGTGCAGAGTCGTAGCTTTTTAGATTTTTAGTACATAAAATTATGTGAGTGATTCCTTCTCCAAAGAGGTAATCTGCTTCCTAGGTCCCCCATTGTCACAACTCCATGCCAAAAGCATAGTGCATTGTGCCCTGCCACTTCAGTAGCCTGATCTGCAGCACCCACACTGCTTGTGGCGCAGAGCAGGTTCAAAAGGTCACAGGATGCCCACTCAAAGTCACTGCAGCACAGGGGCAACATTTAAGATATTCCCCCTGTACCAAAATGAGGATCATTCTAGTTGCAGGGTAATCTCCAAGAATAAACTATGCCTGAGTTTAGGCATAGTGCGTGGGGCTACTTCTGATCATGGCCGCCACACCCCAATTGATATTGTACATCTGTCAGCTCCTGTAAGTCAGCTCTGCTGTGTGAAGGAAACGTGTATAATTGCCAGATGAGCCGATACTGCCACACGGCAGGACAGAAACCCAGAAGACCCAGCCTTTCTTTGATTCTCTTTGGAAGGACCATTAATCACCATTCTCAGAGACAGCCACACAGCAGACAGCTGTCCTGGGCCCAGGTATCAGGCGGAGGAGCCTCACACCAGGGTTCTGCATATACAAAAGTCTTTTTTGTCATTAGGAGGGAATGGGGCGGGAGTAGGATAGGCAGGAGTACTCTGGACACTGGAAAATACCTTCAAACTTGTTTCTCATTGTCTATCTGTCCCTTTCCCATCTCCTCCACTTCCTCTAGAGCAAAGCACTTTGGGTGCAAGATCAACAGGGCAAAGTCCACTTCAGCCAGGAGCAGGCATTGGTCCCCTAAGGCAAACTAGCTTTAGACCAATCACCTTAAGACTTGTACCCTTAAAAGAAGGCGTCTTGCACCCCTTCAACAGAATTCCCTCAGTTCCTCAGGAACCTTTAAGGCCAAAGAGATATTCTGAAAATTCTCACCTGGACTTCCTTTGGGCCAGTTGCACTGTCCAAAGCACAAAGGTGAAGCAGGAGCCATCCAAGACAGAAGGAAGATCTGTCCCCTAACCACTCCCAGGGCTCATCGGGCGTGACCAGTGCTGTGGACCATGACCAGCCATTCTGCAACAAATCTTCTGGGCCAGAAGAGCAGACCCTGGACTGCGATATCCTGTCCTTGAGTCCTTTGCAAATGCCTCACAGTAACCGGAGGGCCAGACAAGCCAAAGCTTCCTGTTCCCCCACATCCTGAACGATACGGAAGGTGCTGGTGTCTGCATTCCTCCAACCATCCAATCAATTGCACTGAATCTAAACCAGCTTGACACTGTATCGTGTCTTAGTGAAGCACGTCACCTGCTATGGCCAAAGCGACTGCTCAATGCTGGAACCCGCACCTAAACTCTGGCGGGTCACTGTCCGACTCTACTCGGGGGTTACAACCACAGTGCAGTGCAGCTAGCCAAAAAACCGCTGACTCATTGCTAGCACATCGACCCAACGGTGATCACCACTTCATGGATCATCGCCTGCCAACTCAAACCGCTGGAGCATCTCTCACTGACTTGTTCCAGCGGCTAAAGCACAACTCAGCCTATCCAACTGCAAAGCTTTCTTGGGACCGCCCCTGCCGGCATCATTAGAAACACTGTCATTTGATCGCACATAGCACCCACATTCGCCCCTATGTGGAGGCCGCTTGCTGCCAGGGCCCCACAATTGTACATGCCCGACTGAGCCTGATCAGCTTGCATCAACATTTGAAACCAGGTCTAATGCACCAGCTGACCAAGAACTGGAACCAGGTACTGTGACACTGAACTACCCCCCACGGGCCACTCGGGGTCTAGAGACTGGTTAGGTCATGGTCGCGCCTGTTTTTTTACCCAAAAGCCTTTTTATGGTAGTACCTTACATACCATCCATGAAACTGTGCTCAGAGTGCAACTTTCTCCAGCCTGTCGCATCTTCTCTTTCTTTCTTTGGTGTGGGTTTTGGTGTAGTAATTCTTTTCGTTTTATTTGCAGATGGTGTGTCTTATTTAAGTGTTTATATTTTATAGAACATTGATTGGACATTCCCTTTATTTTGGACTGTCAGACTGTATTGTTTGGGTCACAACTGCTTAACCTTCACACCACTCTCAAGAGTATAGCCTTCCATCTGCCCACGTTAGCACAAAAGGCAAAGGAGGTATATCTCTTAATTGCCCCTATCTAACCTTTATGATTGTGTTGTGTTTTGGTTTGTTGAGGTGCAAGGGCTGAGTAGGCCATTTTATTCTTATTCATCCTTGTATTCCTGCGAGGCAGAATCCCAGAGTACTTGCAGGCAGATCTTTAGCTACATGATACTCATATTTGTTTAATGTTGTCAGCTGAGTGAATTCTAAACCAACACTGTGGTGTTATGCATTTCATAAGACTGGTACACGCCAATCTTATGAAAGTTATAACAACACACCAAACATGCCCTATATAACTAAAGGTAAGTCCAACTTCTGCTATTCAGGATATGGGTGCCTGTCTGTACAGTTGAATTCTAAAGAAACTTTCAACAGTAAAGAGACGGCCATGTGCAGAAATGTCCTGTATAACTCAATTTCTATTCTCACATGAGGAACCTTTTTGGTGATATCAGTTGAGGATACACCCACGACCAAACATTGTTTAATCAGTCCTTTAGGACGTGTTGCATAGGTGTGTGAAGCAACAGAGACCTCGAGTTCCTCTACTCCGTTAATTTGAAAATGGCAGGTTTCTGCTTCACCTATACCTTTTACTGCGCCACAAAGAGCATCTGGTTGGAATGGTTTTGCATTCTCTTGGTTGAAATAAATGGATCCAGAGTCCCAGAATAATTTTCAAGCATCACACGTCGGCTGCAACGGACCGTCTGTTGCAGCCGATGCGTGATGCTTGAAAATTATTCTTTGGATGTGGGATTATAACCCAAGACTGACTTATACTGCAATTACGCAGATGATTGGACCTAAAAGAAAGGAAAAAGAAATAGTCCTGATTTGAGAAAGGCACAGCAAAGTGCCGAAACACGTGTCATCATAAAGGGCAACAAATAAATAAATATTTCAGACAAAACATTTAATTGGTACTCTGGATCCATTTATTTCAACCAAGAGAATACAAAACCATTCCAAACAGATGCTCTTTGTGGTGCAGTAAAAGGTGTAGGTGACACACAAACCTGCCTAACTAAATTTCTACTTTCAAAAACCTAAACATGCACCAGGTTATATAGATGGGCTAATTCAGATCCAACCGACAGTCAAGTATGGGGTCCCCTATAGTGCCATTCTCTCTTAAATGACCCCAACATAGCCATCCATCAGTAAACTGATGACACTCAGGTGTGCCTTAAGGTCATTGATCCATGGAACATTGCTTGGTTTTGTGAATGCCTGGCTATGACCCAAACATGGATGTTAAACCCTTACCTTAAATTGAACCCGGCCAAGACTGAATTTATCCTCATATTCCCCCCACCAAACAACAACGGCTGGATAACGTGGCTGGAAGGCTTCATCCCTTAGCCGTCAAACTCAGTCAATCCCTGAGTTCATTGTTGACAGTAACATTTCCTTCCAAAAGCACACAGCCAAAAAGGCACAAACCACATGGTTACGGATCCACACACACCGCAAAATCAAACCTTTTAACACCCCAAACTAATTTTATAAAGTGGTCCAAGCCCTCGTTATCTCACATCGATGGGGGAAATGCCCTCCTTAGTGGGTTTCCAGCTGCACACCTGGTCCCCCTCAAAGCAGCACAACATGCTGCAGCCTACTTCATTACAAGTGCCCTCAAATGCGACCGTATCTCTCCAACACTGCGCACACTCCACGGGCTCCCGCTCCTCGAAAGGTTCATATTCAAAAATTGCATTTATCACCTACAAAGCAGTCTTCAACGGAATACCAACATACTTGGTGAATAAACTACACATGTCTGGAGACTGTGACACCTAATTTAGCAAAACTATCAAAAGGTTGGAGTCAAAGCTAGCCCGCAAAGAGAAGACTCACAAGCAGTCCTTCTCCTGCCACTCTGACCATCTGGAACTCAGTCCCAGTAGAGGCTCCAAGTGCCCCTACCATCCTCCAGTTCGGAAAAACACTAAAAGCATGTCCCTTTTAAGAATGCCTGCCAGCCAAATAGAAATGCCGCTCTTCCTCCACCAAGAGTGCTGTATTACTGTATAAAATGCCATGCCCAATAGTGACAGAATCCTGTTGTAAAGCACTGAGGTTTGTGCTATAAGAAATAATATAATAATTAAAAAAAAGTGAACAGGTTGTGTTTGCTGTGTTGTTAAAATTTCATAATACAAGTGTGTTACAGTCTTAGGAAGGTATATCAACACAAGCAAACACATCCTTTTTAGGTGAATGGAAGTAGAAATAATGCTTTACAGGACATGTTTGGAGTATCTGTATAGCTGAATTCTAAAGAAACTTTTAACTTTATAGTTAAAAGTTTCTTCATAATTCAACGGCCATTCTTATGAAAGTTATAAGAACACGGCACACACGCCCTGTTTAGCTGAATAGAAGTAGAAATTCAGCTATAAAGGATATGGTTGCTGTGTCTGTACAGTTGAATTCTAAAGAAATATTCATCTGTAAAGTTTCTTTAGTATTCAATTGTATAGACACACTAACCATGTCTGGAATCGAGAATAGTGAGCGGGGAGAGATAGAAACACATCTCTCGAGGTCTGCATTAATATGGTTCCCTACTATTATTAGTCCTCAAGCCTCTCTAATCTTAATGTAGCCTCCCTGACCCACTCTCATTGTTCTCATCATTTGCTCCTGCCTAGAGATGGCCTTGCTTACAGATACTTACTTCCCTGTCTGACTATTGGACTGTTATTCGCCTTCATTCTCCTTCACCTCATGTCTTCACCATCTGATGTCCCCACCTCCTCCTCTTCTGTACCAGCTTTCTTTCTTGATGTTACCCTGGTCTCCTCTCTTGATACCATCATCTTTTTCTGCACCATCTTGACCTCCAACTCTTACCACCTCCAAACTACCACCTTTTCTATTTAGCTGTATTACCTCTGAGTTATCAACGCTGCCTTGTGATGTGCTATCGTCCCCTCCTTTTAACCACCTCTGTAGCACCTTCGGAGCAGATATTTCCACATTCACCTCATCTGAACCACTTTCGTTACCAGTGGTTACCACCTTCATCTCTTGCTGACTGCCATGCTTCCTCCAGCATGCTTGGATATACCACCTCCTCCTTCAACGTGTTAGCTCTCATCTCCTCGTCCTGCCCTTCACTTCGGGGCACCTCTCCAACCTCATTCATCCCTCTAGCCTATGCTTTCCCCAACCGCTGCAATCTCAGCCACTGCCAAACTAGAGCCTCGTACACCTCCAACACACACTCCCTGACTGGGGTCTCCGGTTTTAATAGCATTTTCCCTTGTGCCCATGTTAGGATTTAGTTGAGTGTTTTCATCAGGGTCTTGTAAATGGGGATGGACCGGGATTTGTTGTCACTCCTGGGTGCACCTGGCCTCACTTTAGGCTTATGGGGCCGGGCCAAGTAAAGGTCTCTGGTGCTCAAGGAGGGCCTCACTGGCTACTTAAAGTGAGTTTTCAGATATTGCATTCATTATAATGTGGACTTGTAACAATGTGTCAAGAGTACGTTTCTGGTGCTCGTTGAGCACCTCACTGGAGATTGGAAGTTGCTCTTATGATAGCGTAAGTTGGACTGTGATACTAAGATCATGTGAATGGAATTAACTTTGATTACAGGGTCAGGTTTATTCATCCTTTCTAGGGCTTTGTTTCTACCAGGAGAAAGCTGCAGGCTTCTTCAGCTAAGAAGTCTTGCATTACAACTGTCCCACACAGCTTTCTTAGGAGACTAATGAGGGTAAAGGCAACCATTACATTTTGGCCCTAAATCACTGGGGGCTGAGAATGGTCAAGGCTACGAGGTTGTCCAACATTGGCTTACTGTTCTTCTCAAATGCCCTGTGATGTGTACCAATGGAATTTGAACAGGGGATCCACCCCATCCTGCCTCGGGCCCAACATCCACTGGCTCAGAGTTACACCTGCCTCCTTGAGTGATCCACTCGGTGGTTCTCTAAGCAGGGGACATCATCACAGTACAAAAAAGGGTTGAATATAGAGGTTTACCATAGCAATGATAATGAAGCTTACAATTCACAAACTAGGAAGGTCTTTAATTGTTTCTTCAAAGTACATTGAAGTCTAAACATGCAAGCATTTGAACATCTAAGATTACATTTAGGCTGATTAATTAGCAAGGATTTGAAGTGGCTGGTTATGAAAACATCTCTGAATGTGAACCACACATTTAAATATAATTTGTGCTGAAACTTCAAGCAAATGATGTTCCGGAAGATGGGCAAGCTTGGGGACATTTGTGCATGGCTTGGTTTTTTAACATTTGAAGTTTGTTAATAAGCATTTTTGAGCATTTGTCCACTGATGAGTTACAGGAGTCTAATTTGAAACTCACTAGGACTTGAGCGTTATGGCATAAGGGCACGTTTGTGAGAAAATGCTGTATTTACCTCAAGAGGAGATGATAATATGTAGTAGAACTAACAACCAAATGATTATGCACCGAAATGCCCATTAAAACATCATAGAGAACCCCTAACGATTTAATTTGATCAATGATAGTAGTCTCTTTGTTTTCGATCTTTGTGTGTGGATTTCCTACTATCTTTAGGCTGAATTTAGTTCTGATAATTGCTTGTTCCGATTTTGGAAGTATTAAGACTCAGCAGCGTTGCTCCATCCATTGTTTAATTGAAAATAATACAGAATTGAGTTTAGTGACATTGTGGGATAACTCAAGGCCATCATTATTACTGTATTTTGCCCACATGCACCTTGTGCCTGAGATAGACGATAGAACTCTGACCAATCAGGCACTTTAAAGACTTGACAGTGAGCTGAGCCTGCAGCACTCTGCTGAGGTGGCTCAGATGCTCTTCTCAAATGTTACTGACGACAACTAAATCATCTAGGTACACAACACACACTCTCCAGGCCTCTGAAGGCATAGTTTACCATCCTATGAAAAGTGCCAGGTGCATTCTTCAGAGCAAAAGACATTACTTGAAATGGGTAGAAGCCTTTTAGGGATGGTTAATGCAAATTTTACCTTAGCAAGGTCAGATAGAGCTATTTGCCAGTAACATAAATTAAGGCCAATGGTGATTAAGAAATTGTCTGTACCCAGTTTGTCTACCAGGTCATCAGCACTGGGTAGAAGGTATGCATCAGTCTTTGTGACTGCATTTGGTGTGCTATAATCCCTAGATAACCTAATTTCCTTAGTTCTCACTTTAGATACCAGTATGCCAGGACTATGGTCTGATACCAACACCCTACTGAGGTATCCCTCTGTAGACAAAGAGTAGGCATTGTAAAATGAGATCACACTCTCTCCTTAGGGGCTCCTACAAAGCACACATCATGCTTTTTTTTAAGGTCTTGTTGAATGTATCAAGTAAACGGTTGGTCTGGGTCTTAAGCTGTGAATAATATGTAGATTACTCCACATTCTATCCACACTTGCTTCATGGTTGTGAGACAGGAAGTGGGATCCCATGTCTGAGACAGCCCCATTTGGGAACTATCTCCAGGCGAAGACACCAAGGGCAGCGCTGTCCACTGCTCTGACAGTGACAGGCCTAAGGGTAACTTGGTTGCATAATCAACAACCACCAGAATAAATCTACTTTCCAAGGAAGTGAGGCATCAATGAAGCCAATTATGTTGATCTTACCTTCTGAAAGAGAACACTGACCCCTGAAAGTGGTTTATGGGGCCCCTGGCACTTTGCCGGAAATCTGGCAAGTGTAGCGAGACAAGCAGCATCATTTTATTTCATTTGGGCCAACGGATGTAAAGCTGTGACATCCCTTTGGTTGTCTTCCCAACAAGGTGCACAGCCACAAAATGTACCAACCCTACCAAAAGATTCTGTGCTTCACTTGGGTTAGCCTTTCAGACTGGTAAGGTTTCCTTTCTTTCTGCTAGACGTTTATGTAGCTCAGTCTGATTTCCTAACTCATGGGGTTCTTTCACTACAGGATAATCAGGGTCTTTCTCTAAGAAAACAACCCCCGCCGTAGATGCTGACTCAGGTTCAGAAGGTGAACTTACCCTTCTTGCTCCTGGATGCTCTGAGTTGCCCCTTAGTCTTGGCACCTGTAAGGAATGCATGGTATCAAACAGTGAAGACGGACACAAGTGATCACAGTTCAATGATGTTTATTGTACTTCAAATGGGTTGGTTAAACACCTATCTAAACCTAAAGCTAAGGATGGGAGCAAGCTACGACCATCAAAAAACAATAACCCAGTCCTAGTCCAGTCTCTGTCAAAAAAAGGGGCCTATACTAATAAACCTATTGCCAATCCTTACTTCTAAATAGAAAAGGATGTGGGACAATGGTGTATACAAAAAGAAATGTGTTCAAGAAATATGTCAGACGGTTGAGCAATTGGCTACCCTTCCCCACGTTTTCAGCACGGGGCAGGCGGCACGTTCGAGCTTCACTCACACCCTGGCTTCTTGGGCCATGAGGATACAGTTCAAAGCACAGACATCAGGGTCTTCTGCCAAAGTCTCTTTTCCAATAACAGTCTCTTACTGCAGAGGGTCTGTTGTAACAAACAAAGTCTCAAAGTTCCATTCATATCAGGATTTTCACATGCCCAAGTTCTCGGTTTTAAATGTTCATCATGGGTCTCCCTCTTCAGGCTGATATCCCTGTTTTATCTCAATGTTCTTAATTGGTCTCCCTCGTTCGGGCTCGCAGCATGGATCTACCTCGTTCGGGCTTGGGTCCCCTTGATATGGATCTCCCTCGTTCGATATCTAAATTGAAGACTTTCGAATCTGCAATAGGTTTTGCTTAAACCATTGCACAACCACTTTGATTCAGTTTGCACAATTGTTCTCATATCTTCTACTTTAATTTGTCTTGGCAGGATACCTCACAGAGACCTTCGATTGAGCACACGAACATTGCTGGACCACTCTGTCAACGGTATTGTATCTTTCCTTCTCAAGCTCAAACATTCATCAGCAGTTTAGATTTACTAGCGTCTTTCATCACACGCAATCAACAATGTCTGTTGCAGCATTTTATGTACAATGTTGCTGCTTGCAACCTTGACTTCAACACAGACCGGTCTGGCATCGATCTCCCCAATTCACCTGCTGTGTTGATCTTTCTGGCACTTCTTTGTTCTTGGAGTGAAGAACGATACCATGGCAGCTGCTGCTTCTCCTCCCCTCCTTAGTCAGGTACGTGGGAGGGCCTTCGGTATCTCCTACACAAAATGCAGGATTCTTCAGTCTGTTT
Organism: Ambystoma mexicanum; assembly: GCF_040938575.1. Taxonomy (NCBI): domain Eukaryota; kingdom Metazoa; phylum Chordata; class Amphibia; order Caudata; family Ambystomatidae; genus Ambystoma; species Ambystoma mexicanum. The sequence goes on along the minus strand of NC_090923.1, from coordinate 408,136,261 downwards.
TCCTGGCCTTATACTTTCTGCCTCCCAGGTTGCTTGAAAGTAATGGCATCTTGCCAAAAAGGTCAAGGGTAATTCCCTTCTTACGAATCCTTCTTGGTTTGCCATTTCATCCTCCCCTCATTCAGATTCTGACTCAAAGCTGCTGTTTCTTCGTATGCTTTGCCTTGCACAGAGTGTGCTTTCCTGCTCCGGCTTTTATCTGTGTGGGGAGGTTTAATGGAAGTCAAGTGTGAGTGATTGTCAGCAATTGCTTGACCTCGCCTGACCACAGTAGCAGGACATGTCAGATATACTGCTTGGGTGTGAGTCTGTTTTCTCCCAGAGCAGGCTGTCCATGTGAACGTGCTGGAAAAGGGAAAGGGGGCAAAGCTCTCACGCATCCTACCTGGCAGGATGGGACAAAGGTGTTGCAGTGGGAGGGATACTGGGTCTCGCCATCCGGCGTCCCACTCCCACTCCCCAAAGACCCCCACCCAGGTGATACTCCTGCACTGATCCACCCCCTGGTTCTGGATCCAAAGGTGATGGCTGTGCCCCGTCCACCTGAGAGATCCGCATGGACTAGCGGGTGAGACACCTTCTGGTTTCTTACACAACCCTATCAGACTGGGAAGATTCAAAGTCATAATCCCATAACCCCTGTGCATGCAGATTCTTTTTTTCTGGGCAGCCACCAAGTCTTTCCTGCTCATCATTCAGCCATTTGGGTTGCATTTCCTGGGCAGTGTGGTTTATAAGCGATCCAGGAAATGTGGTCTGAAGACTGAATACCACTGGGACAGCTTGCTAGTTTATCCCTTTGTGGGCTGTGAGCTGCGATCACAGCAACAGCCAGGGGAAATCCAATATTTACCACTCACTGCACATCCATGTTGTTTCCCAACAAACCTATAGTTGGGCCATTGTCTTGTACAATCATGAGAATTGTGTCAGACTTATCTTCTACTTGGAAAGTTATTTGGACAAGAGGAAACGTTCAAGTGGGCCCACCAACTAGCATCAAGGTTCGAGAGACACTGGGAGGTAGTCCTCTGGGTGGTTCTGTGTTTTGGTCACCCCTGTCCTGCTTGACCATGAGTCTCTCAGACCAGTAGTCTCCTGCCCATTGATAGAAATACTCTGAAGGTAATTTTTTGTGTTTCAGGGATGAACTATAAGAGCAATATTAAATTGATCCTGGCTGCCAGGGAGAATTGAATTAATTCTGTGGAGGCCTCAATGGACTCTACCTCAAGCAGGTTGGTAGGAGTTGTAGGACATGTGACGTGTATCCTTTTGGTATTCCCTTCACCTTCCAGTGGTCAGAAGAACCACAATCCCACAGATAAGTGGGAATTAGGAAAACATGGTTTCTTGACCTACTGCTTAAACCCCACTCCTACTTGGTGAGCCTATTTAACTGTCAGTGTTAGACTTGGTGTACCCATCACTCTTCTGAGGCGCCCCTTTCCTGGATGCCTTATGGGATTACTAAGAAGTCAGCAGAGGTTTAGGCTGATTAATTATCAAGCAACTTAAATATGAAGGGGCTGCTTATGAAACCTTCTGTGGACAAGAAGTGCACATTTAAATATAATTTGTGCTGAAACTAGAAGCAAAATAAGTTCCTGAAGATGTGTAAAGATATAGCTAAACTGGGGACAATTGACATGTATGTGCGGCTTGGTTTTTTAACATTTGAAGTTCATCAATGAACATTTTGGAGTATTTGTCCAGTTTAGAGTTACAGTAGTCCAATTTGACTAGGACTCGGGCAATATGTTTAAAGGGCAGTTTTGTGAGAAAAGGCTGTTCTGGGGAGATGAACAGGGTGGTTTAAAGGTACAGAAAAAACTTACAGACATATAATAAAAACGTGTCCACCGAATATATACTCTTCGACAAATATATTCATTATAAGGACAAGGCAAAGCGGGGGTTTCCAGCTACTCTGTAAATTCTTTTTCAGAGGATGGAGCGAACTTTTAAAGGGTAAGTAAGGGATTTCCCATCTTTTCAGAAAGGGAGTGAAAACTGAGCTCCAAAGAAACGAACGGGACACGAGTAGGCTGTAAGACGTTGTCTGATGAAAAGTCCTACCAATGGGCAGCCCAAGTTTGGTTCAGATCTGAAGGAGCGCAGAGGGGACTGTGGTGGGTCAGAAGAAGCACACAGACTCTTGCAAAACATTTAAAATGTGCTTTTATTAAAGAAAATGTTAAGGCCTATCTCTACCTACTTCAACGAGGTGTTCCCTAGCTAACAAACTGGCTAAGGTCAGTGAATGTCTTAAAAGAATCTGTCTACCATCCAAACTAACCCTAACTCACTCCAGCACTATTTTAACAATTATAGACATGAGAACGACTCCCTCTACTCCTAGTCTTGTTTCCTGTCTTTACGCTTTCCAATCTGAAGGATTCTGAAAAGTAACTGTTTCTCTGTGGAAAGGTTAAGGGTATCTCCCTCCTTGTTTTCCCTTCTCGGTTTGCCTCCTGGAAAACGCTAATCCTTTGCCTCGCTCAGAGTGTGCTCTCGTGTCCACCTTTTATCTGTGTGGGGAAGTTTAATGGAAGTCAGGTGTGAGTCGTTAACAATAATTGCCTGTCTCTGCCTAACCACAGTATAGGGACATGTCAGCTGTAATTCTCAGGAGTGAGTCTGTTTTCTCCCAGAGCATGCTGTCCGTGTGTAAGTGTTCATGTAGGCAAAGGGGCGCGGGGGGTAAAGTCCTTAAGTATCCTACCTGGTAGGAAGAGGTAAATGTGTTACAGGGGGAGGGATACCGCGTCTCACCATCTGGTGTCTCACTCCCACTCCACGAAGAGCCCTTCACCCAGGTGATCCTTCAGCACTAGACCACCCCAAGGGTCTGGGTCCAAAGACGATGGCAGTGCCCTGGCTGCCTGAGAGAGAGAGACCCCTGGCGACTAGCGGATGAGAGACCTTCTGGTTTCTCAAAGTACCCTTCTTAGGGTCCGTAGGAGTTTTACCCTTTCCCCTCTCTGGAGACTTCTGGGGAGGAGCGGCTGCTGTCCCCATTCCAGTGGCATTTTGCGGAAGCTGTGGCAGCTACTTCATGCCATGACAGTAGAAACACAAGTGGGCAGCCGTCGCCGTCACTGTGGACACCACATTCGTGGCCAGGCCCCCTTTTGACGAAGAAGTAGTGGTCGTCGGCGAGGTCGTCGACATAGTCGTCAATGGGTGGTGGCCGGAGCCTTCTTCAACATGGTTCTGACCATTGATGACAAACTTGTTTGGCCAGTTGAGCTTCCGATGCAGATGGTATTTTGGGCAGCAAAAGGCCACCTCTGGATCTTTCCTTCATCACCTTGTCCACTGTTGGTAAGTGGGGTTTTGAAGGAGTCAAGGACTTTCTCTTAGAGAGAGTGCCTCTCACTGGCAGGCTCGCTGTAGAAGTCGTTGGTGATAGCGATCAAGTATTTCCCGAGCTGGGACCCGCAGCAGCGGTGGACCCAGTGGGATCAACAACGTGCAGCCTTGCCTTCTTTTGTTCGGGCGTCCTCATAGTATCTTGACCACTTTTCTGAGGGAGTTTGTTAGTGGGACCGGCCAGTCCTGGGGGAAGCATGACAATGCCCGGAAGCAGAGTCAGAGGCCTTGCCCGATGTGAGCCATACTGCCAACCTGCTGTAGCAATCCTTCTATGTCTTTTCTGAACACCCACGGCATACCTCGCATCCCTCCTCATCACGGTCCAGATGCAGGCAATAAAGACATTTATGGTGTCCATCTTCGACGTACACGTTCCTCAATTCACATTTCGCTCAGAGTTTGAAGAGGCATCACTTCTCCTCGGTCTTGGTGGAAAGACCAGGCCTTCTCAAAACTCGATTAAAGATCTGCGATATAGTGTGATCTTCACTGACAGCGGGTCCCCGCTGCCGGTAGTCAACCTCTGGTCGAAGGATCAGACAAGAATCGGTCAAAAGTTTTACAAAAATTTGCCAAACACTTTAAATATGAATAAATTGCTCAGAGAGCACTAAGAGGACTCCTAACACTGAAGCGTGCAGTAAAAATCTGAAGATAGCCTCCGGGGGGGGGGGGTTTAGGGAGAGAACTGTCATTGGACGGGGGCAGTAGGACCCAAAGAAGAGCGACTGGTTGACAGGAGAAATACAGTTTTCAAGCTAAAGTGAAACCCTTTTTTCTTTTATCGAGGATTCCCAGCCTGACGATGGGGAATATTCATGAGCATGTGAATCCATGCAAGACCCCATGCTGGAGAATTGACAATACCAACTGTGGTTCTACAAAAGCCACGGCATGGCACTATTGAAATTAAGTTGGGTTGTTTTAGTACCAAAGTCACTAAGATCTACTGATCCTCTCAGACTGTTAATGTCAGGTTTTGCAAAGTAACACACGTGGAGCTCATTTTAAACAAATGAGTAATGTGCCCTGCACTTTTGCACTCCGCCGTGCAAATTGAGTAGACCCTGCCTGGCATGCTTGCTCGCATTATGCCTTCCATTAACGGGCCCCCACATAAAATGAGCTACACAGTGTTTTTGTTCATGTGTTTATACTGTTTGTAGCACATAAAAGAGCTTAACCCTCACAAATGTGTCTGCCCAGAACTGCCAACACGATGTTTGTATAGTAACTGGGCCTAATGTGGGCCCCAGTCTTAGTCCAGCGAGAGATTTACATATTCCAAACATATGATTTTCTTTTACAAGTTCAGGGACAGTTCTTCCCATACAAGTGACTTTTTTAGAGAGTCTCAGCCAATGATTTGCTGTTTGGCTAACACGCGATATATTCAATTAGGAGTTGAGTATTGCATCTCAGTTTTCTACCCAACAGTTCGTACAAAATACGCAATTCTTTGCTTGAAGGTCCCTTGAGGATATCAGTGGTGTACCGTTTAGATGCATGTATACTAGAAAATATGATAGATGTATATTTTAGGCCACAGTGGATTGACCACTTAGAGCATGCAATAAAACAAATTCAACAGACTAATATTGTTGTCTTTTTCTAAGCTTAAGGTGTTGTTCACTATGCTCCTTATCGCAATTCAAAGCTGAAATATAATAAATATTAAAACCTTTAATCCTTTCTAAAAAACATTTGCACTCGCCAACAGATCTAGCGAAGTGCGGCAGCCAAACAGGAACACACTCATTTTCGATTCTGCAAAACAGCACGTCCTTTGTAAATTGAATGTCTGGAACATTCGCCCATTGAAATGATCAGATTAGCAAAGCATCCCTGTCTGCTCTATACAAGTGTAAGCTACGGCTGCTAAATTGCATGCATTTTTTGCTACAAGTACCAGTTTCCTAACAATAAAGCCGTACGACCGTGCATCACAGCCTCAGTATGAAAAGCAATTTTGATTTTGCAAAATTAGCTAATCTTCTCTCCTGCCTACCCAGTCCATTTTCTGGGAAATGCTATTTTTTTTTCTCCAAACGGTTGATAACAAATCACAATGCTGTGCAGTGAAGGTATTATTTCTGGAAACTGTAGGTTCTGTAAATAGAAAATGGCCCCGCAAATTGCCTCGCATGCAGAACCGGTCAATGCAGAACAAAGAAAATTAATTACGAATTTCTGCCAGCTGCAGTGAGACTTGATGACTCTGTTTTAAACATGTCATCGGGGCTGTACAACTGTACAGCAGAGGTCACCTAAATGATCCTGTCATGATATGTGCCATTTATCAATTTCACATAACGTGTCTTTGTGAATGATCTGGTGGTGTCATTTAGCAGCAACGTTTAATTGAACTTTGCATAGGCTTCCATTATCCTAACATAACATCTGGTAGCAAGTCAGCTAATTTAATTATCATCGAATAACACCTCACTGAATTTATGAGATGTCACTCAAAAAAAGAAATATATTCATTTTGACTCAGAAGCCCAAAGTTATTATGCCTCAGTTCTGTAGTAAAGGACATCGGGGAAGTGGCTGCCTTCATCAGAGTCCTGATATATATGTAACGTTAATTACGGGGTCTTTCTGGCGCTAAAGGTATTCCCATTGTAGTTAGCTGACAGTGAAGGAGAAGAAGTCCAGTCCTTGTCTGGAATTGAAGTAGGGACTTTTATGAATTGTGAATGATTCGGAAACTGTTGCATTACGGTTGGCCCTAGGGTCATGCATCTGTCAGCAACATCTGGGACGGCAATAGCAAAGGGGAACATGAAAATGTGACTCTCGCCTACAGAGACAATGTGAGAAATATATATGTATTCCCTGAAAAAACGTTAGTTTAATTAAGAGACAGAAAAAAAGTCAAAGTTCGACAGATGTGGGCAATGACAGCAATCTAAGCTCATACACCCTACCCCATATATGATACGCATGATGGCATTTCTGAACTCATGTATGTGCTCATGGGCTGAGCAATGGTGGGTAGGCAGTGGAGGGGGCAGACTCCCAGTGTTGTCACTTCTCACACCATCTGAATGTCATGATTTATGTTGTGATACTTAGCTTACTTAGCTCTCTCTTAACTAAAGATTTAACTATACATCTTCTCCAGGGCCCACTTGCCATGGGCTTTGGAGACTTTGGCCACTGCCTACTCTGCAACAATTAGGAAAAATGACCATGTCTCACTGGTCATGGCGTTCGGCCGTGGCCCATATCCCCTCACTAGTGAATAACCAGGTCTCACCAACCATGGTCTTCAGCCATGGCCATTGTCCAAGTTGCAACAATTAGGCTAAAACACCATGGGCTGCTTTACCCTGCAATAATTAGAATAAAAGACCATGACCTCTGGGCACGGCCGTCCATATCCCAGTTAGTAGTAAATATCCAGGTACAACCGCCATTGATTATCGGCTGGGATACTGTCCACGTTCCAACAATTAGGCAAAAACACCATTGGCCACTGGATAAAGCCAGCCTTTGCTACCCTTTCTTTCATTTTCACAAACTTTTCCAATGAGAATCGTTTCCATGGCCACACATTTTCTGAATACCCAGTCTCAAAAAATGTTCCACAGAACCACTGACACTAACATGTGCACCTTCCTCCTTTTTAGGTCTACCCACATTCTCCCCACTGTGTAAATCCCTCCAAAACCTCTCCTATTATCCTCCTTTCCTCGCTCTTACCCGTAAAGTACTTATTATTCTGATTAGATCCTGCTATTCTTCAGCTATGATTCCTGTGGTAGAAGCGAAACGACTGAACTCAAAACGGCTCACCAGCCTTCGCCAAGGTACCCAACGACTCATCTGATTCTTTTTCACCCTTATCTTCACCCTAATGTGAAGCCACCCACCTTTCCCGAATATACTTTTGAGCACTTTTCTGCATGTTCCTATTGGATAGCTGGGAAAACTCTTGCATTGGGCAAATAAAAAGTTATGATGACTTTTCATTTGTAAGAAGGCTCAGTGCTGCAATGTACCATGGGAGAAATATAAACGTCTTAGACCAGGACACCCCTTTCTCTGCGAAAAAAGCGACAGGATGGTGTGACAAATCTACCAAGGGGTAGTTGCCCCGTGTGAGACTAGGGAGGTGAGCCTGCTATGCAAAACCCTTCCTAGGGGGTTGGACAAGCAGGAACTCACTGGGAGTGACTCCCTCTTAGGGGACACAGACTCCCAGCTGAACAAGGTTATAATAGCTCCCTTAACCCAAATGTCCCCAGTGTTTTCAGCATATATGGGCATAGATGATAATGTTGATAGAATGAGGCCTTTACACATGTTTGGACTGGTTGCTCGAACATCCTCGAAACTGAAGTGCCAGGACCAATGGGACTTTGTTTCTCATAGAAAGCACTGACATATAAGGGACAAGACCCATACCTGGAGGAGGAGATGAGCTGAAGAGAATCAATCCAGCTGGAAGGAAGCTATGCAGACCGGACGCGCTGCTACAGCACAGTGCAACACAACCTGGAGGCAGGATCACAATGTGTACCTGGTGGGTGGAGAGCTCACACAACTATGTCAAGTCTAGTATTGCCAGGGGACCGCAGCAGCAAGGTCTCTACCAAAGCGAAATCCGCCCGCATGTGACATGGAAGACCGGCATGCTGGAGAAGCGGCATATGACGTTCTGTGAAGGAAGAAGCTTCTGCCGCAGACAGAGTGACAGCCTCCACCTGAAAAGGAGATTGCGGAACAGCAGGTATGTGGCACCCGATAAGGAGATGGTGGAGGATGGTGTAGTTCCACGGCAATCCACGAGAGACTCCGGAATGTCAGGGCTGCTCAAGTAACTCACAGGACTCGCAAACCTAGCGAAGAACTGAAAATACCACGCAAAGAAGGGGTACAAGAATCCCATACAGAAAATGTTATTACTTGAAACCAAGAGATAAAGAATCACTGAAAGGGGGTGAACCCAAAGTTTATAACCAATAAACGGGTACCAGAAGAATAGAGGAGAGGAGAAGACCCAAGAGGTGTTGTCTGCCCGAAGGAGACATGCAACGAGAGGCAAAGCTCTAGCCCAGACAGATAATCAAAACCAATAAGGGAGTATGGAGAACTTGAATCAGGGATTTGAACCAGAGCTTGCAGGTCCATGTAGGACCACAACATATTAGCCAACACAGGAAATGGAACCGACCCAAAGGGGTGAGCCAAAGGCAAAAATAGAACCATTTAAAGGATAAGATCTCTGAGCAATGTTATTGGCCAAATGGATAGGGCATGTAGTTTAGCGCATATATTGATTGATCACTTTTTTTTCCAATACATCTTACCTTCTTTTTACTGCCATTTAGACATGCAAATCGCACTGGACAAAGCGACTTGTTGGAGGAGTCGAAAGCGGCTGACCGTGTTCTCGTCTCAATCCCGATCACGATCAGTGTGGCTTGATGCCAGTATTACCTCGTTGCCAGGTCCTTTCCCCTAGCCATCACTCGTGTTGGTCTGTGCCACTAGGAGGCTGCAAAAGGCTATTCTCCAATGAATGCTGTGTTTCATCCTGTTTCTCAGCTGGTGACGAAGTAGAGTGGCTGAGAAGCTTGGTGTAGTGGGAGAAGGGAGGAGATGCCCCGGCAGTGATTTTTGGCTAAAGTAAGTGCTGTTGAATCTCCACTGATTAGTTATTTGGCTGGATTGTTTTTGCTCCAGCAGCTCTATCAGTTACTTCTCACTTCTTGCACAGTTATGAACCATTGCATTCGGTTCTTGCCTTTGTTTTTTTATTTAAAATGCTATAGTTTATTTCTAAACTTTTCATTTATATACAATTCTTAGTTTCCATGAGCATATTAAAGCAGAATTAATGCAAAGTCTAGAGACTTGTATTCTCTAGTTTCAAGTCTTTCTTTAGAATTCTTCTCCAAAATTGAATGATCGTGAATGTCATTTTGTTGTTGTTGCCTGGGAGAATTTGGTCCCATCGATCTTTTGCATCCAACTGTGTCATGAGTTTCACATACATTTCCCTGTGGGTGTTTCTCAGGTCGGACAGATCCTCACATTCCATTATTAGATGGCAGAGAGACTCAGGATGCTCAGGATCTTTACAAAATCTGCAGTATGCTTGTCCAGTCAGTAGTTGATTTATTTCCGTCAGTCATTTGCGGGTTGGCAGCAAATTAAGGCGTAGTCGCAGAAATAGATCCCAGATGTCTTTGTCAGGGAACAGATTCAAATAGTTAGGGAGCTGATTAATCGCCCAAGTCTCTGATATACAATTGAGATTCATGCGATATTGGGGGTAATTCATGGATTATTTGCGCCGAAAAAAACAGGATTTGTGTGCCATTCTGCCCGCAAATCCCTGTTTAACAAATGTCGATTTGCGGGCAGAATGGCGCACAAATCCTGTTTTTTTAACGCAAATAATCCATGAATTACCCCCATTGTGTTTTGGCTTCGACTGTATGAATCCAGTCATTGAGCATGATTTTTATTTTCGCGTGCTGTGGGCGATGGATCAGCATTTCATTTGAAATTTCGGATTTCACAAGTGCAAGTTCCATGATTTTTTTTTTCAAGTTATTTAGAGTGGTTGTATTGCTTACAGATGAGTCGCTTGAAAAATTTCCATTGCTGGGACTTTATGTGTTAAGAACCATGAAGGCTTCTACTTAGATTGTTTCTTGGTTAACAGCATGATCTGCATTTTCTCAATATTGATCTTTAATTCGTTCAGCGTCATTTAGTCTTCGAGTTGATCTAAACATATCCGGAGCCATCTCTGCGTGTTATCGAAGATCACAATGTCGTCTGCATACATCATCTGTGGGAGGGCTGTAGCGTTAAGTTTCGGTGGATTTCAGGTCGGAATATTCATGTGCTCATCAAAATCTAAGGTGAAAAGATTGAAGAGTATTGCTGCCAAGGGACAGCCCTGTTTCAGGCAGTTTGATGTCGTTATTGGTTTAGAAACTATGCCATCCGCTGTCATACGTATTTCAATACTACTGTAGGTATATAATAATTTGACCGGCTCTAAAATGTCTCGGGATTTCCCCAAGCTTTCAATTTAGACCAGAGCGCTTGTCTATTGATCATGTTGAAGGCAAGTTTTAGATTGACGAAGACCGCATATATTTGAATTTTTCCTTGGATGGCGTCTTGTTTTAAAAGATTTAATAAAAGCAAGTTGCGATTGGTACCAAACCTTTTGACAAATCCAGTTTGTCTTTTTGCTTGTCTGTGGTTGTTAGCAGCCCAGTTAGATAGCTTTTGCAGTAGGTAAACAGAAAACACTTTCCCAAACGGATCAAGTAGAGCAAAGGGACAATAGTTATTCGGTTGCTTTCTATCTACCTGCTTGGAAATAGGGACCAGAATTGCCGATTTCCATGTTCGAGGTACAGCATTTAGTTCCGAAATCAGGCTGAACAACTGGATCCAAAGTTTTGTCCAATGCTGAGGGTTCTGTCTGATAAGTGCATTAGATAGCCCGTCGACGATGGGAGCACGAGAAACATTTAATTTGGATATTATTTCAGCAATGTCCTTTTGATTGAACTCAAGTGACCATCTGTGAGGATGTTTCTCCACTTCTACCTTCATATTTGAGTCGCATATTCTATATAGTTACGTAAAATGGGTAATCCAACTGGATTCGGGTACATGCGAGATTAATCTGTCGCTGGAACTATCACGTTAGTTTCGGATGTTCCATATGTTCCTGCCGTTTTTATGAGACAAGGCTTTGAGCTTTCTTTCTGAGTCCTGTTGGACTAACAGGTATCTATTGGTTTTACTCCAATGTTTCACCTTTTTGATCAGGAGTTGGTTGTTTCTTTCATGGCTTTTGATGATTGTTTTGATATTCTTACCCATTCCAATTCATTACATTGCGTAGCAAGGAAAGTTTCCGGTAGTGAGCTTGTGTTTAGACGTAAACTCATTCGTCTTTCACCCATCTACACTTTTGGTAGCGTCAGTTTGATCTTATTTGATGTTTTGATGCCCAAGTTAGATGTTGCATCCAATGGTCACTGTTATTGGAGTGAATGGTAACAATTCTCAACAGAGTTTGTGTTATTTCTCGAGAGGCATACATGTGGTCAATGAGTGCCGAAGGGGGGCCTCTTGACCAGGTCGGCTGCATTTTCCCTTTCTTATTCAGCGATTTGGTTATAAGCAAGAGATGTCGGCAGTACATCTCTTTGGTCCAGTGTCTTGCTCTGGGGGTGAGGAAGCATGGATCTAGAAATTTCCCTTGGGGATCATATAGGTGTAAATTTAAGTCTCCACATATAATGAATTCTGTTTTTTGAAAGCAATCGATGGTGTTGTCAATAGCTGTAAATACGGCATCTATAAATACCTCGCTGTTTAGCGCTACCGGATTCCAATATTCACAATTGTCCAAATCTTTATCAGTTGGTAAAGGTCCATGTATTTCAATAGAGGGACCATCAGATTGGTAACTCATGGTAGTGGTTTGACTCCAAGGATTTTCATTTCTGGATTCCAAGATTCCAGAAATGGTTCTTGCCTTTTTCTTTTTTGCGAACAGTGGGAGTTGCAGTGACTGCAGGGCTGCTTGCAGGGCTGTTTGCCCTTTGCCCTTTGAGCTGCCCTCAGCAACTTTTTCGAGTCTGCTGGTTCTAATCTTTATATTGTTTTAGGCCCTTTGCCCTTTCAGCTGCCCTCGGCTCACTTTTTTGAGTCTGCTGGTTCGTAGCTTTATATTGTTTTAATCAGCACTCGTCTGCTGCACTGCTCTGAGGGTGGTAATTGTTGGGTGGATAGCCCCCTGAGCTGGCAGTGGACCATCTTTGCTGGGGGAGTGGCTCATACTACACACACTTGACAACTCCTGCATGGGAGCTTGATGCTCAGCATAGGAAGTCTGGTATTTTCTAAAATCTTCCTTTGGTGTTGTGTGTAATAGTTTGGGCTGGTGGCTATAGGCATACAATTTCGCTGATATAAGCTTGCATTGCTGACTAGCTATGCCCCCAAACTTCACTCTCACCCTGTATGGGGCACAAAAAGAAAACAGCAGTTCGGTTTCGGTTAACATCCATTCTCCTACTGTGGTCGCGCGAATGCGGAAAAAAAGAGGACTATTAAAATTTCATCAAAGTGTAAGGAAATAAAATTGAGTAATGACCGAGATCAAATTAAAATCACTGAGTCTTTGTTTCCCACAGTAATGGCAACAAATGCCCTATGGCAAACAATTTGGAAGCCCTCAACATTATTTTACTTACTAAGAGTGCAGCTAACTCCATGGTGGACAGAAACTCATTACCTATTACCTTGTTTATGAACTCAAACATCAATCTTTGAGTTTGCCTCCTCTACCTAATGAGGACAAGACGCGTGGCAGTATGGTAGGATGTGACAACATTATTGGTTGTAGTCTATCTGTTACTCCGGACCCATCACGTTTTGCTGTTGAATCGACACCATCTCTTAGAGATGGTATCTTGCATGACGGACAGTTTTGTCCCAGGGATTCAACCACATATCCTCTTATTATGACAATGATTTGTTTGGAAGTATTGCTTTATCCCAGGCACCTAATGAGGATCTGATATGTACCACCAACAAATTGGATGAGATTGCAGCCACATTAGATGCTGTTCTCGTCCTTTGTTTGAATATCATGAAGGAGCAACTTGGCCTAAATTCAATTGTCGCAAAAATAGTTGACTTGAGTCTTCATAATTGTGATTGCAACAATTATGTGGACTCTAATAGAAGTCAGGTGACTGAACTTGAGGCATTGGTTGGAGATCTTTGTACAATTATTATGGAGAATGACCAAGTGGGCCTGCAAGGTTCTATAATGGACAACAAATCGAATAAAAGTAGTGTCATTGTGGTTAATGGGGTGCCGGCTGCCACTAATGATAGTCTTGTGAGTGAGGCCTTTCCTTCTGATAAAAAGCAGGGATCATATTGGAAACGCAATAATAAGACTTGTGGTAAAAACAAAGCAAAAAGGTGTAAGAAGGTTACATTGAAGCTGCTCAAAAAGAACAGCAAATCTCTGGCTCATACTAATACTAATACTAATGACAATGTTTATATCAGTGTGGTTAGTAGGTTGGAGGCAACTGCTGATCCCAAAATTTCGGTTAAAAAGAATGTGGAGGTGGAAAAAGTGGATGGTCCGATGGATATGTGGATTAAAGATAATTAGGGTTGCAAACGTAATATCTATGCTAGGCTCCCAAATTGTTGCCACAGACTGCCTACTGAGTCCATCATCCTTGGCATTGATTACTATAGCAAAAACATGTGGGAGTAATGTGGCTGCTAATGCAATTCAGAACACTCCAGAGTACGCTAACATGGATAACGGATGCTTTAGCACAAATAGTACACATACCAGTAATAATTCATGGGAATGGGGGCAAAGAATACACACTGGGTAAATCAATGAAACTTGTGGAGCTGAGGCAGTCGGATAATAGTCCGTTTCTCCACCATAAAAGGGCATTGGAATTGTTTCATTTTGTACCTGAATTACGCACGATTACTTCTTATGAAATTGAGCTTATTGGCCTGCCTGATCTTAATAGCCCGGAAAATTGTGATATTGTACAATTTGTGTCACCAATTATCGTAGAAATGGTGGTCTCATTCAGCTTTTTCTCTGAATAATGGCTTTGAGATGGTAATCTGTAAAAAATGTAATAATGTTAACTCAAGCCTGGTGCCTCAACCTTTGATTGATCCTTCTGAAATTAAAGGCTTGATACAAATGCAAGACAACCATAAATCTTTATCCAAAGGTAATAGTAAAAATGTAATGTGGCATATTTAGAGATTACAGCACAGTGGACAACAAAGCTTAAATGAGAGGGAAGCTATCACCATTCTATCATGAAATGCAAGGGGCTATTGCTCCTTCCTTAGTCCAAAGTGGAGCGATAGCATCTACAAGTGCAAAATGTTTGCATTACAAGAAACCTGAGTGAGTGGTACGATACTGATAGATGGTTTTAAAGTCCTAACCAACCCTTCGTCCCACATGGCCGTGGGCCACCCCATACAAGGATAATGTATTAGGGTTCAAAATGACTTTGCGCTCAGGGAGTACTGCAAATTTGTTCAAAGTCCCCTTATGTCCTCAGTGGTATCATCTCTGGCATGGGTGTAATTGGGGAGTTGCTCCTTATTCATGTGTGTTCTTCACCCGGTGAAGCACACATAGAGGCTATACTAAAGCTAGTAGAAGACACTATTGAGGGGTGGATGCAGGAATCTCCAAAATCCCAACAACAATATAGGAACTGTTTATATACTGTAAAAAAAAAAAGCGCCAAGTCTGATTTAGAAATCTCCTTTTTAATTAATTACTTCAAACACAATTCCATTCCACCTTTGTCGGTTAGCCCTTTTTGATGTACTACCTTGAAACCTGTACTTTAGACCAGTGGAAGTGATGTACTGACAACTCGTATATTTGTACTGTAAATACTGTAATAACATGTAATGCATTCACTTTATGTAACTAAGCTTAAGTATTCTTGTTACCGATGTGCCCGGCTAGCCAAGGGTTTTGAGAGCATTATCAAATAATAAACTAAACACGTGTTTCGGCTTGTGTGCCCTTTTCAAATCTGGGCATTAATTAGGATCATCCTGGTAGTCTATCTTTATTCAGTTCGCCCAATGTTAATGGGATAATCCCACCTGCTGGTCCTTCGTTGTTTCTTTTGTATGCCCCTTCGTGTCTTCCTCTCGTGTCTGGTTCACTCCCACAGCTGGCCCAGCTGTATCTATTGCTGGCCCCACTGGCTAAGCCATCTTCCGATACGATAGAGCAGAAAGAAAAGGTAGAGGAATGGCCTTTATTTTCAAGAACTCCCTCACGCTATATGCCGCCAGTTCTACCACATTCCGTAATTGCTAATCCTTATTTGCCAAGCTAAAATGCTTGCAAACCACCACTCTCACCATCCACCTCATTTACAGCCCATCTGGCCCCATTGCTACCTCACCAAGCTTATTGCTACTAACTTCAAGCCATCTACACAACTACTAGAACTTGGCAACCACAACCTGAGGTTCGCTGACCCTAGCGATACAGATGCCACCACCATCTCTTCCTCTCTGGTAGGTCTTGGCTGCAACCAACTCATCACAGAACCAACTCACTACCACGGTTGCATCCTCGACTGGCTGCTACACCATAAAAGCAACATCTCCATACTCTCTAACCGACCATGCTCCTGATCAGACCACCACACTATCGCATTCACCATACCCAAACGCACCAAGTCAGAGCCGGTGCCTAGCACCACCATGGCCCACTGTTCACGCAACCTGATGGTAGCAATACCATCCCGCTCATCAACTTGCAGTTCCCCTCCACACAGGATCCTGCATTCCTAGTAGATCACTACAACGACCTGCTCTGCAAGGCCAATGACCACCTGGTGCCCCTTAAAGCTAGGAAATCTAAGAACCCAACCTATCGCAACTCCTGGTACACCCCGGATCTCTGCACCTCTCAAGCCGCTAAAAGAATGGCCAAAACTGCCTGGCAGAAAATCCCTACTTCAGGAAACAAAAACCACCTCTCAAAATTGTCCCACCACTACAATAGCTCGAAAGCTTCTTAATTTCTTCATTTCTTCATCAGGGTAGTGGGATTAGGATGTAATCATTATAGGTTATACTAATCCCCCTTGTATTCCCTTGACCAATCAATCGGCCACATCTACTCGACCCTGTACCCCTAGACACATGATCCCCTACATCGTCACGGTCAAACCTAGGTATATGATTGATGGGTTCTTATCAATAGGTTTTTAAATTTGGGGCCATCGCATGATATGCACTTGCCTGTTCCAAGCGCGAATAAAGTAACTTGGCGAGGCCAACTTTGCTTTTGATTAGACAATTGGCTTCCACATTAACCCAGGTACCATGGCGCACACAAGCTGCACCCCGGCCTCTGTAAGGGAGGCATGGTATCACAAGTATGACACTGACAAAATGGGTACAGTTTGTAAAACTTTTATTGTAATGGTTGGGGTTGGAGAAACTCATAGTCTGCCCTATAACTAAGATGAGAGTAGTCTCGACCATCAAATAATAAATAACGCAGTCCTAGTCTGTCAAATCAAAAATGGCCTATGCTAGCAAAACCCAATGCCTGCCCCGCATCTTGTACACAAAAGTGTAAAAAGAGAAATGTATGTCTTGGATCTTGTTACGCCAGGTATTGTCTTTCGTGATAGAGGCAGGAAGGGAGATGGGAGTTTTTTTAGCTCTCGAAGAATCGTGAGAAGTACACAAGAGCTGGATACAGCATTGGAGATACTATCATTTTAGCCTAGTGTATCCTGTTGAAATCTTTGATCCGGGTACCCCTGTCAATCTGGAAAAGTGAATACCCTTCATTTGAATGATAGACATATCTTGATGGCCGAAGGCCAACCGTCTTATGCACAGAATTATAGAAATACAGACTGCTATGCTTGACGAACAAGCGGCCATTTTAAACGTAGCAAGAATCGCCATTTTGCTTGTTAACCATTGCTCATTGCTTTCTGTCTAAAACTGCTTTGCAGCTTGCAATTCTTGCAAATTCTGCTTACTCTGCTCAACTGTTAACATTGTTGTCTGAATATGAAAGGGCAAGGTCGCGGGACTGAGGAGTTCATTGAAACTCCTCATGAGTAGCCCAGAAAGGAATGCCCACGCTCCCTCTCTGTAGCCTTGAGGGAGAGCTGCAGGGCATTTAATCATTTCACAGCTGCCAGCCAGTCTCCTACTGTGGTAGAATATGTTAGAATAAAGCAGCTAAAGGCTTGAATTATGCTCTTCTTACGACCCCCCCCCACAAAACCCTTTAGAGCATGTCAGCTCCCAGGACACGAATAGCACCTCATAGATAGCAAAGCTTGGAATGTGGCTCTTCCCCCGTGTGCAGCTTGCTTCCAAGAACAGAAACACTGTGTTCTGTTCAACAACTAGAAGATGCCTCCGCACTTTCTAAATTGCACATTGTTACTAGAATAGACATCGAAAGTGTCATAATTGTCATACTCGTCGGAAATGTCCATCATCCCGAGTTCAAAGAAACTTAATAAAAGGGGGGTGTTAAACATGACATAGCTGATTGTATGATATGCATTTTGTATATATGTAACTGATGTACGTAATTCGCTCTCTTGCGTCCCTCGAGGTCTAGAGAATACACGTCGCGGGGCGTGAGACCGCAGTTGGCCAATTGGGACTAGTTTTGCTTGCAATAAACCCTAGCATTGGGAATTTGAACCTCGTGTCTGGCGCATTCTTTCGTGTATGGTTATTGCCTTGTTTCCATATCGCGAGGGACCCCTAGGGGCCCCTTTCAAGATGGAGCCCGAATAGGGACCCTCCCCCACTTGCCCCATCATATACGTTGTAATGGGGTAAAGGCGGAAGAACGGCGAGGACGGGACGATCGAGCCGGGATCAAGAGGTGTACGGGGCGCCCTGTAGATGTGAGGAGAGATTCCTTCGCAGATCTGCACACATCTGATCCCTGATCGACGTACCGGGCTAGAGGGAAAGGAGGCAAGGGTCCCGAAACAAGGCAAAAGCCAGAGAAGTGCAGACACGACGTTGGGAGAGGTTGCGTCAGGACAGGCGACTTGTTTTATCAGGTGAGTCATTCCCCGATTCAAACGAAAACCTGATTTTTGGTAGAGTGTTGATTTTGCAAATTCAAACATCCAGGTTAAGGATAGTTAACCAAGGGGAAGGTTAAAAACATGCCTGGAGTACTGTCCACTTTAGCGGGGCTTTTCCGCTGCGGTAGACAGTCCTTGGAAAATGGCCAACGTGCATCGCCTGGGGGAACGCCGGCTTATGACATGTATGCAAAATATGGTGTGGGTGCGATAATATTTTGTGAAATTTGGCATAGGCAAACTAGAAAGCAACAGGACCATCAGTGGCCGATTAATGGTAGCTTTGAGATTGCGAGGATAGATAACCTAGAAAGGGTGCTGATTAGGAAAAAAGCTTTTGAGACTATCAAAGATTGGAGGAGGGAAGCAATGCTCCGACTTAGGAGTAGAGAGAAGCATGCGCGTAGGCACAAATCGAAGCTTGAGGTAGCAGAAGAAAAGGAGGAGGAGGAGTGGACGGCAAGTCTAAGACGGGAAGGGAGACGTGAGCAAATGAACATAGAAGGAATATACCCGCAGCAGGAACTACACATAGCAGACGAATTAATGGAACATTTGCTAACCCATACGGGTCAAGGCCCAAAACCAGGATCGAAACCAAACACGCCAGCAGTGACTGCGCAGGCCCAACCAGTAGCTCTCATACCCCCTCCCAAAGCCCAAGCACTTCCCCTCACGCAAGCATTAACCCACGCCCCAACCACAGCTCGAGCCCTCCCACAAGCGCAGACCGAAGAAGCACAATTTCCCAGCACCCAGGAAGGCCCTTCACAGATGCCACCTGTGTCACTTGTCCCATCCGCACCTCTGCTCCAGAGACAGATTCAGCACCATCCGCCCCTCCCGAAGTCGAAATTGAGACCGGGGAGGCGAGAGGCGGGGCTGAAGGAACAGGATTTGGACGTGTAACTCGCAGCGCGATCAGCAAAGAAAGAAAGTTTGAATTACAGCAGGAGGCAGAAATGTACATAGAAGGAAATGATGGGACGGCAGCATTGGCCTCATTATATGGGTACCGAAGAAGCAACGAGAGACAGGTAGTGTTGGAATACATGGGAACATTTTTGGTGGGAGAATGGAAAAAGTTACTTGAGAAAGTACCGCCACAACGATTGTTAGATTTGAACCAATTAGCATGTTGTAGAATAAAAGATGAAGAAGTAAAGGAACATGTGAATGGACTTTTTGATCTTAAAAATGAGTTGGATAATGATTATGCTGAAATGTTTGCTGCACCTGGATACATGGGTTGGGATATTAGAAGAGATGGGAGAGGGACGGTAGAACCATACATACAGCGGAGACATTCAATGTCATCTGTATAGAGGGGCGACAAGCTGAAAGTATGTATACGGGAAGCGATAAAGTGGGTGTCGAATCCTAGTATCCCAACAATGGTCATACATGACATACTTGACGAATATTCCATGCCAATGAAAAGAAAGGCACTGCAATCGATGGCTGAACATTTGATAGACAAGGATATAAAAAACAATAAGGCTAGCCCACTTGAGATACTAGTGGTATACAAGAGAGCATTCGAGCGAAGTACAGGAGAAACGGGCCTATCACTGGACTTAGGAATACTATTGAACCTAAGAGAAGGGGGAGGGATCGTGAGTGGGGCATTTCCAATGAGAGAGGTTCGGCCCACGTTTATACCAAAAGTAGAGGTCCCTGCGACGGGAACAGTAGGGGCGCAGGTAACAACAGCCCATTTCACCACCCAGTATGTGCATGTCCCCTTTTCCAGACAAGAGGTGAATACTATAAAACAGACGATTCCCGATATAAGAAAGAATCCAGCAGGTTTCTACAAGGAAGTAGAGTCAACCCTGAGATCTGCAGTACTTACTATGAGCGATATAGATTTGATTTTCCCAGTCATTTTGCCAGCAGATATATGGAAACAGATAAGGATGGTAGATGACGTGGGGGCTTTTGGCGCCACATGGGCAGAGTTACTATTGGAGGACAAAAATAAAAAAGTAGGGGAAAATGTGGGAACCCGCATGGCAGATCTACCAGAATGGATAATGCAGAGATTGAGGGAAATAATTCCAGAAAAAAGGATTCAGTAGGACAAATTAACTACATGTGTACAGGGCAAGGATGAGCCAGTAAGGGATTATTTCAATAGATTTGAAGGATTATTCACAGACTTCAGTGGGCAGGATGTGAGCACAGAGTCGGGGAAAAGGCTATTTGTTGATAAATATGTGAGGAGACTAATATTACCAATTCAAGATATGTTAATGGCGTCGGAAAGTGCCTGGGCAGCAAAACCGGTGAGTGAGATATTGCACATAGCCCAATATTACGAGAACAGGGTAAATGTGGCGAAAGAAAGAGAGATGAAGGATAGAGTAAATTTAAAAACGAGGGTGTTACTGCAGCAGGTAATTGGATACAATAGAGGTAGAGGAAATGCACAAGGCAGAGGAAATTTGAATAATATGCACGGGGTGTCATTGGGATTAAATCAATGTGCGTACTGTAAAGAGGAAGGACACTGGCGAGCGCAATGCCCGCACCTACAGAATAGAGGTGGGTTTGGCCAGAGAAGGCCTCATAGAGGATATCAGTGGTCAAACAGTCCAAGCAGAAATAGCATGCAGCAGCAACAGGGATATACCAATGGAGGTAATCAAAACCAATCCTATGGTCAAAACCAAGCTCAACAGAACCAGGCATTGAACCAAAGTGTTCCGAACCAAAATCAGGGCAGGCAGGGCCAACAGAGAAATGATCAGAGTGGAGGACACCGAGGGGGAAATGGGAATATTTTTGATACACAGCCAAACACGTATTATAGCAGAAGCGGTGACTACACTTCGGACGATGTGTTATTTTCGCAATAGGACAGCCCACGGCAGGGGTCGGAACCAGTGTCTATTCTCGTGAATCAGAGAGGACCCTACGTAGAAATGAGAGTCGGGAATAAGGAGCACCGTTTCCTTGTAGATACAGGGGCACAGAAGTGTTCGATAGACCACCACTTGGTTCCGGAGATCCCACTGTCGGAGCAAAAGAATGTTTCTGTAGGGTTCGCAGGTACACCAGTAATTAACCCCATGTCCAAAGCTGTCCCAATTACGATAGAACCATTTACGGAACAGTGTCCATTTCTTCTGACAAAAAATTGTGGGGAGAACTTGCTAGGATTAAACTTGTTGAGAAAATTGGGGGCAGTTATTCATTGTACGGCAGATGGGGTGTTCCTCACGATTTGGCCTCACGATGCACCGGTGACAGAATTTATGTCAAAAGCGTTACCGGAAGAGCTAAGTAGAGTACCAACCTGTCTGTGGGCAATGCATGATAACGATGTAGGATGCTTGAAAATAGAGCCAGCAAAAATAACTTTGAAAGAAGGTGTTGCATTACCACCAATTCCCCAGTATAAAATTTCTGTTGAAGGTGAGACGGGATTTAAGAGTACTGTTACTGACCTGGTGAGATTGGGGGTGGTTGAAGAAATTTCAGGTAGCACGTGCAACAGCCCGATTCTTCCAGTTTACAAGAAAGGAGGCAATGAAGTACCATATCGTTTCATAATTGATCTGCGCGCATTGAACAAAGTGGTAGACCCACAATTCCCTTTGGTCCCAGATGTCACAACAATACTGACAATGATACCGGCCACTGCAGAATACTTTAGTGTAGTTGATTTGAAGAACGCGTTCTTTAGCATTCCAGTGGATAAAAGCAGTAGATATCTGTTCGCGTTCACTCTAGGAGGGCGATCATTCACATTCACACGCATTCCACAAGGATACACAGAAAGCCTGAGTATTTACAGCAGAGCGCTAAAAGAGCAGCTAGACATGTTAGAATTACCCGAAGGTTGCGTACTCTTGCAGTACATAGATGACTTGTTACTAGCTGCTGACACAAAAGAGATATGCAAAGAAAGTACTATATTACTATTGACACACCTAGCGACCCATGGTCACAAGGCAATTCTGACGAAATTCCAGTATAATCAAAAGGAGGTGTCTTATTTGGGTTACCTACTTTTGAAATAATGGAGAAGATTAACACAAGAACGCATAGAAAGTATTTCTAGTATGCCTATTCCAAAAACTCAAAAAGGAGTGAGAGCTGTAATAGGCATGGCCTCTTATTGTCGGCAGTGGATCAGTAATTTTGCGTTGATTGTGAAGCCGATGATAAAATTAACTAAAAAGGATGCAGTGATGCCTTTACAGTGGGATGAGGAATGTCAGAAAGCGTTTGAGCAATTGAAAGCTGCATTGTGTGCTGCGCCAGATTTAGGCACTCCTAACTATAAAAAGATGTTTAGACTATTTGTGAGTGAGAGTGAAGGATGTGCATTGGTGGTTTTGACACAGGAACAAGGTGGAAGAAATAGGCCGTGCGGCTATTATTCTTCCGCGCTGGACACTGTAGCAAACGGAAGGAATGGTATTGGGGCATACTTTAATTCTGATGGTGCCACATGCCATAGACGTTCTATTAAACAGAACACAGACGCAACACCTCACCTCTGCTAGACTAACAAGATATGAGCTCATCTTGTTTGCAACCCACATCCAAATTATGAGGTGTAGCTCATTGAATCCTGCAGAATTAATGCCACTGCCCATAGCAGAAATTGGTGACAACGAATCACCACCCCATGATTGTTTAATAGTCACTGAAGAAGAAACAAAGGGAAGAGTTGACTTGAGTGACATCCCACAGAAAGAGCCAGATGGGGAGTTGTTTTGTGACGGCTCTTGTTTTAAATTACCTGATGGCACATCAACGGCCGCATATGCAATTACTACCCTAGAGAGTGTTGTAGAAAGCAGAAGAATCCCCTACAATTCGGCACAAGCCGCAGAAATAATAGCACTGACCCGAGCCTGTGAACTCTCTGAGAATTTTTGGCATGGTTCATAACTTTGGCCAAGTCTGGGCTGAGAGGGGCTTCTTGACATCACATGGGGCCAGGATTCAGCATGGCCCTTTGATTGTACGATTGTTGTCTGCACTCACGTTTCCAAAGCGCTTAGCTATAGTAAAATGCGAGGCGCATAAAAAAGTAACATGCAAAGTGGGAGAGGGAAACGCATTTGCAGACAGGATTGAGAAACAAACAGCCACTGATTTGAGTACTAGAATGATGACAGTACAAACAGAGGAAGTACCTTGTATGATAGAGAATGGAGTTGCCACAGTCAAAGAAATGCAGGCTGAGGCCACGACCGAAGAGATTCAGGGGTGGGCTGAGGGCTCTGCTGAGTTAGATTTGGAAGGATGTGGGTGGACAAAGAGACCAAGAACTGGATGTTGCCAAATTGTTACGTAACCGCAATGGTTACAATGGCACACATCCCTACCCACATTTGCGCGAAGAAGATGGTACAGCATTTATCCACAGTATAGAAAAATGAGCACATCAAAAAGAATGCAGAAAGGCTGGTGCAGAATTGTATTACGTGCCTGCAACACAATGTAGGGAAGGGAACCGTGACTCCAGTAGGTAGTTTTGGCCCACCCTCCATGCCATTCGAGGTGATCCATTTTGATTTCCTAGAAATGGAAAGGTGCCAGAACTACAAATATGTGTTAGTGGTGATTTGTGCATTTAGCAACTGGGTGGAGGCATATCCTTTAAACGACTGTACTGCCATGTCAACGGCAAAAGTAATGTTGAAAGAGTATTTCTCCCGGTTCGGGCTGCCCCGTGTCCTGTGGTCAGATAACGGCTCACACTTTGTGGGCGCAGTAGTACGATTCCACAGTTCCAGGCATCCCAGTTCTGCCGGGCTTGTTGAGAGACATAACGGTATCTTAAATTCAAAGATAGCTAAAATCTGTGCTGGGAGCAAGTTGAGTTGGGTGGATGCATTACCCCTAGCGCTATTGTACATGCGCACGTCTGTGCAGGCTAAAACTGGGCTCTCCCCCTATGAAATTATATGGGGCAAATGTATGGTGCGCATCACAGCCCAAAAGATTATGTGAGGTCGAGCATCCTGTGTTAAGCACGTACTGTGGCCTTTTAATGCAGAAGTTGCATTTGATTCATCAACAGGTGCAGGAGGCGTTACCAGTGCGATACAACGGACCGGGGCACTCGCTGGAGCCTGGAAGCTGGGTCCTGATTAAGAACTTTGCGGGGAAGACAGCATTAGCACCCAGGTGGCGCGGCCCTACCAAGTACTTTTGACGACGCAAACGGCCATTCGAGTGGACGGTCGCAAGGCATGGATCCATGAGACACATGCCAAAAGATTCCCAGGACTGCTGACAACTTTCGACGTCCAGAGAAAGGAAACGGTCTAGGAAACTAAAGAAACTGTTGCCAGTCCACTGCCACAGCATCAGCCTGAGTGAGAAGTGAAAGATGAAACAAAGCCTAAGTGAGAAGTGAAACTCGAAACAGAGCCCGAGGAGGCTGCCAGAAAGGGGAAAGGGCGAAAGTGTCCCAACGTTGCTCAGCAGAAACAACATCACTGCCGAGCGACACAAACTCTGCATTGCAAACACCAGCAGAAACAACGCGTGTACCCCTTTGGCGCCCGCCAGTTTCTGCAAACGCACCAAAGCCAAAGAAAGAAACTACATCATTGCCACGGCGCTCATCGTTACCCTTCATTGTGCCACAGGCTGACACTGAGCCTGATACTGGAAGTGCAACGGCACTATTCACGGATCATACAATATCAGGAGTGAAACGGTATAATTTGCGGCCTCGACAGGCAAAGTGATCCACAGATCTTTGGTGCTTTTCTTTTGCCTTTCGTTCCACTCACGGACGGAGTAGGAGCCAGGGGCGTAGAGGAGAGAAGTGTGAGAGTTGTGCAAGTCGGACAATTCAAGACTCACGGCTCCTCGGTGCGCTTATAATAAAGTACATGTGTCCTAAGCCAGAGCAGGACAAGCTGGATGCACATAGTACACTATCAATAAAGAATTGTTCAGAAATCATCTGAGCAGTGGGAGAAAGAACAACTAATCTTGCTCGGAGTGGATAAATGATCTAGGCTGTGAAACGGTTGTCAGAATTGAACTGTGACATTTTCGTTGAACTTTTCTGGCATCAAGAACGAGAGACATTTGCGACGAACTTTGCCAGCAAGAAGAAGGACGATGAAGAACAAATCAAGACCGGTTTCAGCCTCCTCCTGCACCCCTGCTGAAAAGATGATAGTTTTAGAGACTGTAAATTTAGGGAAAAAGCATGGTAAAAGGCATAAGGTACTGATTTGGACATTGGTCCTGTGTTTCTTAAGTATGGTAGTACCAACAATAACAGCTATTACACTATGGTTCCTGGAGTCCGGGCACCCATTAGAAACACTTTTGCCAAAAGCAGCTACTGAAAGCCCGGTTCATGTAATCACTGGTACTTTGTCCCCAATGGAAGAAAGACATAGAGAAGGATATGGCAACAATACATTGTTGCTCATAATGAACATGACCCATGCGGTTTTAAAGAAAAAAGATTGCTGGGTTTGTGCCCATTTACCACAGCACGGTGGGAAAGGGATAGGCTGGTACGTACAACCGTTATCATTGGTTTATTCATGTGAAGTATCGTTGAGTTCAATGTTCTTTGGGAAATGGAACAAGAGTAATACGGGTCAGCTAGATGAGACCAATATGAATGAATTTGAGGAAGTGATCATGAGACCTGTGGGTTGTTCCATATTCCACAAAGCTCGCGTGTTTTCACCAGATCCCATGAGTAAAAAGTCACGAAAGACAACAAGACAAGATAGATTACAGAGGCAGAATAGACCGACCCCGCCAACAGAAGAAACATCAGTAATGACATTTCGAATGAGGGATGAATGGAATAAAGATGCTGTGCCCCCTACCTATACAGTGGATCACAGCCCCAAAACTGCTCCCCTATGTTTAAAGAAAAAAGGGTCCTATAAAGTAGGAACATTTAGCAGCTGCCTGAACACAGTGATTTTAAAGCACAAAATAGAACCTGTGTACGTAGGGGACCCTGTTTACTTTATATGTGGGGCAAAAGCATATCCATGGTTACCTAGGAACTGGTGGGGTACATGCTACCTAGGTCTACTGTTTCCAGGAGTGTTCCTCTTGGAGACAGCAGAAGTAGCCAGACGAACAAAAGGTAGAACTCAAAGGAGTAGTGAAAATGGAATGATAGCAATAGATGTAGCCAAATCGTTTATACCATTCTTGGCCCAAATAGAAAATTCCTATAATATAAGAAAACTGTCTAGAATATTAAAAAATACAATAGATTCAACAACGGATATTTTATTGAACATGACGTTAGAAGAGAAAGGAATAAGACTAATGGCACTACAAAACAGAATGGCTCTTGACATAATATTGGTTGATCGTGGGGGAGTTTGCAAACTCGTAAAAACTGCATGCTGTGTGTTTATATATGCTTACACCCCTACGATATTTAAAGCAATCCGGAAATGACATGTCCTAAGTTCCACATTCTCTACTGAAGAAGGGGGTTGGGGGATAGGATCCTGGTTGTGGGGACTATTGCGGTCCTGGGGATGGAAGCTAATTTCGATACTAATGGTGGTACTTGGTATATTCATAACATGTTGCTGTTGCATACAATGCCTACCAATAGTTTGCACTGAGACAACTGAGGGATGTACTAAGGGATGTTTGCACATGGTGTCGAGAGGAAAACAAACGCATGGCCGAAATAACAGAGACACTGATGAAACAAAAACAGTAAAACAATGGCTATAGACATTAATGATGAAGATAATGCTCATGATAGCATGACAGGTTCAGACATAGATACCCCAGACTTATCCTCATCAGAGGAGGATACAATGAATGAATAAGACGTTTGGCATACGGCCAAAAGGAGGGTATGTCAATCCGGAAAAGTGAATACCCTTCATTTGAATGATAGACGTATCTTGATGGCCGAAGGCCAACCGTCTTATGCACAGAATTATAGAAATACAGACTCCTATGCTTGACGAACAAGCGGCCATTTTCAACGTAGCAAGAATCGCCATTTTGCTTGCTAACCATTGCTCATTGCTTTCTGTCTGAAACTGCTTTGCAGCTTGCAATTCTTGCGAATTCTGCTTACTCTGCTCAACTGTTAACATTATTGTCTGAATATGAAAGGGCAAGGCCACGGGACTGAGGAGTTCATTGAAACTCCTCATGAGTAGCCCAGAAAGGAATACCCACGCTCCCTCTCTGTAGCCTTGTGGGGGTGCTGCAGGGCATTTAATCATTTCACAGCTGCCAGCCAGTCTCGTACTGTGGTAGAATATGTTAGAATAAAGCAGCTAAAGTCAAGTGGCCCAGTGAGTAGAGCGCTCACTTTGACATTCGTGCAGAGCCTGCTAACGCAGGTTCGAATCCCGGCGGGGCCAAAATCAGCCTTTCATCCTTCCGAGGTCGATAAATGAGCACCACACACCGTGAGTAACAATAAGCAGCGCTCAGATACCTGAGGGTTCGTAGCGCTATATAAATGCCAAATTATTATTATTATTATTATTATTATTATTAAAGGCTTGAATTATGCTCTTCTTACGCCCCTCCTCACAACACCCTTTAGAGCGTGTCGGCTCCCAGGACACGAATAGCAACTCGTAGATAGCAAAGCTTGGAATGTGGCTCTTCCCCCGTGTGCAGCTTGCTTCCAAGAACAGAAGCACTGTGTTCTGTTCAACAACTAGAAGATGCCTCTGCACTTTCTAAATTGCACATTGTTACCTGAATAGACATCGAAAGTGTCATAATTGTCATACTCGTCGGAAATGTCCATCATCATCCCGAGTTCAAAGAAACTTAATAAAAGGGGAGTGTTAAACATGACATAGCTGATTGTATGATATGCATTTTATATATACGTAACTGATGTAAGTAATTCGCTCACTTGCGTCCCACGAGGTCTAGAGAATACATGTCGCGGGGCGTGAGACCACAGTTGGCCAATTGGGACTATTTTTGCTTGCAATAAACCCTAGCATTGGGAATTTGAACCTTGTGTCTGGCGCATCCTTTCGTGTATGGTTATTGCCTTGTTTACATATCGCGAGGGACCCCTAGGGGCCCCTTTCACCCCAGGTCAACTCGCTACAGTGTATTTATTACACAACAGTCCTCCATGATGAAATGAGGGACTCTCAAGCACTGCCACACCACTGAACTCTAAGTTGGCGGTAAGCTGTACTTCAATACACACGAATGTGTATATACCCTAGGCACCACTCAGCCGTTATTAAGTAAACATAAATAAGAAACAAAAAATCTGAGATCCTTACAGTCATCCTTTCCCCACAGATAACACCCACGGACAGAACCACTCTACACGTCTCCTGATGAAGGCCACCATAATTACGTGCTCAAATAAAGCCCCCTGTGGCCGAAACACTACAGTGTTGACAATCTGTGACACGACTGTTTAACCCCTGTTGTATGTTTGTATATAGTGTTGTGTACACTGTCTGTTAGATACACCTGGATTGAAAGCAGTCCTGGGTAGCACTTTCTCAAGTTCTGTTTTACTTAATTGTTGTATCCACTTGTGCATTTTGGTGGGAAATTTACCTTCACATACCAGAGGTTGGTACACAGTTGTACCCCCCTTTTTAGAATACCAAACCTGTCTGTGTCACTTTCGTGCTTATCGAAAGTAATGTAAATATCTAAAGATTATTTGTGAAAAAATTGTTTTGAGATTGAAATAAATGTTTCCAAAACTATATGACTGTATGGTGATCTCACATCCTGATTCCTTTTGATATTCATATGTTTTCAGTATTAGACATTTGCACCATATGCACATTGTGAGCAATTCAATATATAACATGATTACTTACAGGTGGCAAGCAGGAGTTCCAGGTGGCTGTGTCATCGCTGCTAGTACTTATGCTGACATTGCAGTTATCAATCTGAGATGCACTTAATCCATGGGAGGTCCCATCTTCCTCTAGCTCTTCATTTTGCTGTCTCTTTAAACTAGCTAACATCTGAAGTTCTGATGTGCTCAGTCTGCCAGACTGATAGTTTCTCCAGTAATAGTCCTAAAAATCAAAAATAATATGCACAAAAAGAAACATTAAAAATAAACAGTGATACAGCTGTTGGGCCTGATTCACAAATAATGGCACTAGAGCAATTCATGCTATTTATAAAATGTGTACCTGCGTCTGGTACCACATTCACAATATCTTAAATAGGAGCAAATATAGAGATGCCTCTTTAGCCTCTTTGAGACACTAACAGGGAAAATCCAATTTACAAAGATTGGCTCAATGGCATCTTAGAGATTCTCTCCCCATCTCTAGATTTTCTCTAGGTGACAGTGTTGGTGAAGGGAAGCAGGTATACATTTCACAAGCCACTCATAATTTGCCCTGATGCATATCTTGTGAATCAGACCCATTAGTCTATCTTTGGAAAAAATGCACAATTTCACACAAACAAAATGCACGACACACAAGTGCAGACAAAGACAACATACATAAGCACAAATACAACACACACAAAATATGCACTCACCCACGTAGGCCAAATATAGCCATTAAGAGAAAATCAGTTATGTAACATTGCACTCTATCAGGATGTGTGTCTTGATGGCCCATTCTACTGCACAGTCATTGCACGCTATCAGGATGTGTGTCTTGATGGCCCATTCTACTGCACAGTCATTAGACGCTATCAGGATGTGTGTTTTGATTGCCCATTCTACAGCAAAGTTATGTCTGCCATCAGGTACAGCATGCCCTGTCAGTCAAAACAGGGAGTACAGGCGGAAAAGCTCACAATTAGGCAGTAGAGAGATGTCCCAATTAGGCAGTACAGTGATCATGGGGCCTCATTTGATGGCAATTCCCTTGGAATTATTGCCAAACTCACTTACTGTTACCACCACTAGGTCTGTCAAAATTACATCTGGATTACGAGTGGTGGTATGGTAGTGTTGGTCCACATTCATGCAGTCCATAAGACTCCAAGGGGCATTTGGATGAATCAACACTTGAGATAATAATTCACCTATGGTAATTCCTCGTATTGTTGGTGTTAAAGGGGAGGAGTGTTACACTTGGTTGTAGGGATCTCCTCCACTTTAACCCAAACTGATACTTTTACCATGCGGTAACACCTGGGATAATTCAGTTACTACCCAAAAATGTGGAATTACCACTAGGCCTTTATTTCTCCATCAAACTCAGAATAAGCCTCAATGTACTGTGTATGTAGTATCAGTATGACCCAATTTTTTGGTCTGGCAAAGAGGGCTTTCGCTATCTGCCAGTGGCCTTGAAAATACGTATTAGAAGAGCCCAATATCAATCACTTGTTCTGTGTAGCATAGTGGCTAAGAAGCCAACACATACCTATCATCTCCAACACGATCTCTCCAAACTACCTTCTCAACCACCATCAACCGCCCACACAAAACAGGCGGTGGCACTTACATCATATATATATATATCATATATATTTCGGATACTCGCCTCCATCGCACCCACATTCAACCACCTCATTTACCACCCATCAAACACACAATACCAATTTCTACACTGAATGGTCTGACTTCAGTAAAAACAACCACACCTCTACCTTCACCAACATCTACTTTGGTAATTTCAACCATGGTAGTTCCCACCCAGATAATAAACCCATACTGAACAGTAGCCTCACTCCACTGTGCTCACATTGCAAACTCACCTAACACATGAACTACCTCTCACACACAACTGGCAACACTCAATCGTCCACATAATATTCCCCCACCCACCACAAATAACCCACTCAATTATATCAAACACATCACAAAGTTCTTGCATCACTCCATCCCCTTCTCTACTCCCACACACCTCACCTTACTCCTCAACCATTGCAAAACCTTAATCAACCAGGCACTCAACCAAGAAGTCCGGCCTTAAAACACAGACACCCCACCAGCCACCATCACAAGCTATGGCTCAACAAGTACTTCCTCACCATTAAACAGGAACCCAGATTCCAAGAAAGAGCAAGGCAAAATAACTCTTGCTCCTCCATCAGGACACTCCTCCAAAACTGCTGCTTCACATATAAAATGGCAACACACAGTGTCAAAGCTGCCAACGACCTCCAACACGCCCATAACGCACACAAACATTTTAAAGAATACGTTACTTACCTGTAAGCGAGCTTCCCATCCATAGCAGCAGCTCAATGGAAAGCCCTCCCGCCCTTGTTAAGAGCAGAAAACTCTCACATGGCATTCAGGAAAAAACTAAAAACTTGGCTATTTGTCTAACCCTGCAGGACAGTTTTGTCGAACATTGCAGCGACTTAAACAATTCAGTGTTTTGTCACATGGGGTTCTCCACTCCCCATATACCTGGATGATTGCATAGCACCGTCTGTTTTTGTTCTGTCATGTAATATGTGAGTAACCTTTCCTCTGATTTTTGAGGGTTCACATTTATTTTCTTCTCCAAGTACTGTACCATGTAACTGGTTCACAACAGCGCCTTGATGCCTATGTGTTTAGACGCTTTACAAATGCAAATAAAAGAAAAAATGTAAATAAACTCCTGTTCTCAAGCATTGGTATCTTTCATAAATTCACATGCTGTCTGAATATTCCCCATTGTCAGGCTGCCAAACTACGGCAGCTTTAAAGCAGTTTACATTTTAAAACTGCTGTCACCTTAGTGCTCTATTAGAATCATTTGGGTCACATTTCCCCACAGTCAATTGACAGGTCTCCCGTAGCTCTACCCTCAGAGGCCATCTTCAGATTTTTCACTGTCATGTCTATCTCCAAATCACCTCTCACCCGCAGGATATCCCCCATTAACCTCAGTATGCAAGTCCCTCATTGACTATTTCAACTCCAAAATGGACAATATCAGACAAGAACTTTCCTCCGTAGTCCCTCTTCCTTTTCTAAATCACAAACACTCCAACACATGGGATACATTCCACCCCAATGACCAGGGCAACCTCATCACCATAACCACCAAAACAAAACCAGTACACTTCCTGGATGATGCATGCCCAGTTCAGGCTGCATCTAACTGCAAGACCACATTGCCTACACACGTGGCTCAATATCAACAAGTCCTGTCTCTCACATGGCACAATCCTCTTCACACTCAAAATCCCTCCACAAAAAAGTATCCCTGCACTGCCTGAAAACTACTATCCTATCACAATCCTACCATATCTCACCATAAATGGAGAACACTTTGTCACAAAGCAATTCAAACACACAGTCCTACTAGTCCTCAGCCTCAGGATAAAATCCTCATGCACTCCTCTTGACTAATTTGCCTCCTTACTCATTGAAAGGACCCACTTTTTCTCCATGCCCCCCTATTGATCAGATCCCATTCCAGTGAAATATGCAGTACTAAAAGGATATTTGCCAACATCCACTTTTACATATATGGAGGGAGATGATACAGACAAATCTCCACCCGCTAAAATCTCCAAACCCCCAAACACTGTTTCTCCATCATCACCACCTGGTAACAACCCACTTTCTAAACCGCAACCCATCCAAAATGAATTACTTCCTCTTTGACAATGTAGGCCAAAACCCAACCTCACCTCCTGGATCAAAGTACTGTGAGAAACGTGACGGTATTCTCCCAAGCAGACCTAGAGAATCCCTTATTCAGGTGGCCAGGGAAGGGTAGGCACTCTCAGATCCCAACGCTGGGGGCGGACGAGTGAGGTAGGATCACCTGGGTAGGAGGCACCCGGGGGTATGCTTAGGGAAATGCCCCAGGTGAGAAGCCGCATTACACCAGGGAGGCAGACGAAGTCCCTGAGGCCTTTAAAGGCTATTCCAAATTAAACCCCCTTCCCTACAGTCATTCTCCCCTATCATTATCAAACAACCCCTCCTTGCCTGTGAAACCAATTAGGAACCTGAACAGCGTTACCGTGGGTAACTACATCTCTCAGAGTCCCTATTTTCCAGTTACCTACTCGAGTACTCCCAGTCATTCTTCTCCTCGTCTATCTAATTATCATTTCCCGAACTCCTAGTTGACTGTGACAAAACATTATAATTCCCACAATCCCTCCTACTCATTTCACAAACCCTACAAATCCCACCCTTCCGTGCTCGCCACAACACCTAGGACGAGGGATATCATTTCTTATGACACTTTTTCCCCATCCTGCCCATCAGGATATTTAGAAATTCATTCCCCCACCCCTTTTCCGACACAAACACTTTCTTACACCACGAAAGACAACAGACTAACACCAGGGTTGTTTGCCTGACAGGCAATTGACAATAACCAGACACACCTGATGGCCCCTTCCCTTCCCCACAGGGGTAAAAGGTGAGAGCACACGTTGAGCAAGGCAGACCGCACAATGAGACAGCTATTCCAGGATGGCAGTTCAAGAGGAGTAGAAAAGTGGCGATAACCGAAAGGACGACAAGGAGGGAAGTGCCCTTGCCGTTTTGACCCAGACCGCGAAGCCTCTGTGAAAGGAATTATAAGGCCCAGAACAACAGCTAGAGTGTGGTGTAATAGATGCCAGCGGTGCATGGAGCCCCCCCTACGCTGATAACCAAGTCAGGGAGAGACGATTGCTACTGTGGTACCACCCTTGACTCCAGAGGCAAGAAATATCAAGCAGTGCATCACAGCCGGTGAGTCGGAGGTAGAGCCGATAGTAAACAAAACTGTTGAATGAAGGTTACAAATGGCAACATAATGTAAATCAAGAACAAAGACTTTGTGTTACGGAACTGTTGAAACAATCCAGGAATCCAGGGAGAGATCAGCTGAAGAGTGGTCCGGCGCCAAGTGGGCGCTCATTTGAAAGACTATGACTAGTCCCTGCTGGTTAAAACTACAGATCCCAGAAGACCCTAGGAGAGCCAATGCAAGAGGTCAAAGTGATCACAATAGGGTCAAGTAAAACCCCTTGTACAATCGAAGGTCTTTGACCTGTAACCAAGAGGAAAGCAAAGGGAAATAATTCCTGCATTGTGTAAAGTAAACTGCGTAGCTGGTAAGTGTGAGCCGGCTGAGGGATGCCTGCAAAACGTGCGAAATACGATAACCCCGTGAACATTGTGTTGACAAGAGTGAACCCGGCTGAGGGATGTCCACAGTGAAAGATTGTTTAAAAAGACATTAAGACTTGTGAATACAACAAGTGAAATATTCTGAGAAAAAGGCTATAGTGAACCCGAACGAGGGAGGCCCACTTTGCATGAAGTATCGGAGCCCGGTTGAGGAGGGTCCAAGGGTGAAGACAACCCCCCAATGTGAAGATTTATTGAAGATATTTATTTTGGTTTTTGTTTATAGTCCACCAGGCCTTCTAAGGCAAGAGACTTTTTCAGAAAGGAGACTTTGCCCCAGAAGATCCTGGTATCGTTGCAAGGAACTATAACCTCATTCTGGCGAGGCCCAGGTGTGTGCTGTGCTCAAAGGTCCTGCCTTTTCCCATGCTAAAAACGTGGGGAAGGAAGACCCCAGCCAGACCATCCTGATCATCATTTGGTGAACACTTCTTTCTTTTCTTGCAAATACTATCCCACACTATTTTGTAACTTGGAGGTAAGGATTGGCAATGATTTTTTTTTTTATTATAGGACCATTTTATTTGACAAGACACCACTAGAACTGCATTATTATTATTTGATGGTCGTAGCTTGCTCCCATCTTAGATTTAGGTTTAGATTAGGCGTTTTTCATACAGTTTAATCAACACCCTTGAACTGTGCTCACTTGTGTCTGTCTTCATTGTTGCCACCATGAGTGCCTTACAGTACTCACAACTGACAACCCAGATTTTTTCCTACCCACACCAGTCAAGTAGCTAGGATTCATCATCGACCCCAGCCTATCCTTGACAGACCACATAGCTTCCACACTGAAACATACATTCTTCAGCTGTGCCTCCTACTCCAGATAAGATGCATCCTTCCCCTTGATGAATTCCATACCACAGTCGAGCCACTAGTTCTCTCCAACAGGGAATATGGAAATGAAATTATCACTGGACTCCACAACAACACCTTGCCCAGAATGCAGCAGCAAAACTCAATCTACACCTACCCAAACACTCATACATCACCCCAACACTCCCAAAGCTCCACCGGCTCCCCATACCAGATAGTGCTGCTTTTTAAAAAAAACTCTGTGCCATATACAAGGCCATTACCCTCAAAAATTCAAATACCACCTTCACAACAAACTGAAACCTGTCCCCCACACAAATACACCAACCAAAATCTCCAATGCATTCAACTCTGCAAGCTAACCTGTACACAAAAATAAGCCTTCACACAAAGGGCACCAAGAGCATGGAACACCCTCCCATCCCACATCCATACTGCACCTTTTATTATGAACTTCCACAAATGCTTTAATACTTACCGCGTTTCCCACATGTAACCCAGCCAGACCACTACCTCTGCTATCCTTTCTCTCTCCCCTAATCTTCCTATCCTCCTTGCAAAACAAACCTCCCTTTGAACTGTGGATGGCACTTTGAGTACCTTTGCGTAGGGTCAGGACTGTATAAAAGTTTAAGTAAAATAAAATAAATAAAATATAAGCAGATCAAATGCACCATGGTAAACGTTTGTTTGGTGGCCAATATGTAGAAGCAAGTGGATCTGTTTTCTGCTGCCCCCCCACACTTTTCTCTCCATCTACCACCTGTGCTCTTATCTCCCCCTCCTTCTTATCCTACTTGCTCACTTCCCTCCAGTCCTCCTCTCTGTACAGCCATGCTCAAACATGCACCTAACTTTCTCGGTACTCCTGAATGCCACACTTACATCTGATCCACTTTGATTTTATATCTTCATGGTATGAGCGCGTCTTGTGAAAGGAGGCTGCTTATGAGGTCTACAAGCTTTCCAGATGCTGAATATTCTCTGGTGGACTACACCATGACTCCCATAGACAATGGTACAAAACACCTCACCCGCCTGCCATTTTGGATTAATTCCAGATTGGATTATGCTACTGTAAGCAACAAGGTTCATCTGTGGTTTCCTACATATGCGAGATGGGTAGAGAAACAGTTGGTCCCCTCTGTATTGCACCCTGCCCGCAAATGAGGTGGCATCAGTGAGATGGGTGACCATTAGAAGAAAATACCAAAGGAAGAAAAATCAGTGACTTAGTGCGACTAATGTGTCAGCAGCAAGGCAGCTTGGAGACAGCACTCTGTGTATTGAGTCAGCATTCAATACAGGTTGAATCAGTGACAACATGCTTGCTGTGGACCAATCCCCTACGTTTTGCCTTTATAAGGTAGCTGGAAACCCTGCAATTGGTTAATCATCTTTAAGGCCGTCATCCCTGAGGTGCTCCAGTTCCTGAAGCACAGAGGGTTGTGCCATACTGGCTGTCATGCCCACAGTAGCATCAGTGTCACAGGTGCACCCGGTGTTGAACAACAAGGTGAAATAATAGAGAGTTCTATCAGAGACCGGGTAACAGCACTGTGGCTCGTCGACTTCACTGCGGCTTGAGACTATGGCTGGGTCAGCAGATGAGATATGACAGCTACTCCTGGTTGGAAAGGTCAGTGTCTCATCCATTCTATAATGGATTCAGATTAGGAGCTTCTGACATCACTGGAACTGGGCGAGCATGGGGGCTATGGCTCCATGAACAAGCAACACTCTTGAACAGCGAACCAGGCCTGCCTATTTGTACTGTGGACCCAGATGTAGCGGCTCCACAAACCTCTTGGTCCCAACTCTATTGTCCTTTACCTGAGGTGATATGCTACCAAGGAGTTACAGGGCTGGTGCTAGAAAGAGGTAAGGGATGAACTGGAGAGCCTGGGGGGTGCGTCATATACCCCCTTCGGAACCTGCATCACATAGCAAGTGGCAGACACCAGTCCCCAGGTTTCTCCCAGTTCAATCCTCTAGCCTAAAGCATGGGACATAGTCACAATATCCTGTTTTTAATGCATTTCTAGTATGAGACTTTGAGATATTTCCCAATGAGGGGGTTGGTGCAGATTGCTGGTCAATCTGTATCGCTGGTTTTTTCCGTAAAGAGGAATCGAGCAGATACTTTACATCACAGATAACACAACAAAACTCTTCTTTCATTCCTTTATGACATACTTGATAGATGGCGCGGGGTGTAATCAACCAGAAGTCTTTTCTCCATATAAAGTAAACAATCAATCGGGGTAGAATGAATACATTCTTTCTCAATGATAACCCAGTTCGGACAATCCGCACTATCCGACATAAGCCAGTAATGCAGAATATGCAGAGGAAAAGCAGTGTGATATAATCTTATATTGGGAAAGCCAAAATCACCCAGTCATGGTTCCAATCTTAAAAGGATGTCTTTTGGGATCTTCGACCTCCCATTCTCTACCCAGAGGAACTTATTAAATTCTTTATTTATGTCCCAAAGCAGTTGGCCTGGAAGCTAAAGAGGAAGCATATTAAAAACATATAGATACCAGGTGTTCCCCATGGGCCTAACCGGTGGTGTTCTCCAGGGGTCTAGCCTTTCTCCATGGCTTTTCAACCACTACCTGGCACCTCTTGCCCACTGCATCGCTACTGTTGGCTCCAAATTTCAGTGTTATGCAGATGACACCCAGCTCTCTAGCAGTCTCCCCTCAGCTGCCTTGTCCCCTTCACTCATACCAGACTGCCTGGCCGCAATTCAGGAATGGTGTGCTGCTAATGATTTCTGCCTTAATGCCAGTAAAGCTGATATCCTCCTCATCGGAAAACCAGCTCCCTCGTTTTCTCTCGCTCTCTGGCCGCCCACTATGGGCCCTCTTCCTGCTCCTACTTGGGAGGCTAAGAACCTTGCTGTCTTCTTCGACTCCACCCTCTCCTTCTCTCCTCACATCTCTGATATCTCTAAGAAGTCAAATAATCATCTGCCCCTCTTCATAGCTATTCTTCCTTTCCTCACTTTCCCCCAGAAGCACTCAGACACACAGCCATTAACAGTCACTGCAGCATCAGCACCATTATACAGAGCACTGAAAGGTTGCAGGAATCACAATACATCTCCTTAATCTAAACCCAGCAAAGAAATGTCCAATTTACTCTGCCAAATGCTTTTTCAGTATCAATGCTAATCGCTGCATGAGCATCAACAGAAGTCTTCTTAAGGTGAATAACATTCAGTAATTATCTCAGATTATCATAGCTATTTCTACCGTGAGCAAACCCCTCTGATTCTTATGAATCCGTTTCGGCAACAAGCTATTAAATATCAAGGCATAAATCTTAGCCAGTGATTTAGCATCCACATTCAACAGTGAGATTGGGTGGCAATTTCTACAAAGCAAGTGATCCTTACCCGGTTTTGGAGTTACAGTAATTAAAGAAGTCTTCATTGAGACATGGTCTCTCCATTACTAATGATCTCTGTATATAACTGTGCTAAGAAAGAGGCAAGAAAGTGACTGAAAGTTTTAATACAATTTGAAAGCCATCTGGCCCAGGACATTTCCCAATGGACACCATTTCCATAGAATCAGCAATTTCCTGAGAGCTAACTTCCTTTTCAAGGCAAAGCCTATCTAGGTTATCCAGATTAGGAATATCAATCCGGTCTAAATATTCAGACACTCTGGACTTCTGACTCTGTGATGCTCCCATCAGCTCTATACAGGGATGGATAGAAGCACCGAAAAGCCTGACAAATATCGTAATTTCGCAAAAGAAAACCATCCTCATTTGCGATAAAAACCGCTTGCCTTCCTTTCTCCTTCACCTTAAACATACTAGCTAAAAGGGATGCAGACATGTTAGGTACTGAAGGAGTATGACTATATTGTTCCTCTGCCAGCTTGTATGCCTCTTCCAATCGCACAGTCTGCCTTTTTCTTCTTAAAGCACGCAAAGCAAATAATCCCCCCCACCCCCAACAGTGCTTTCAAAGTGTCCCAGACAATAGACAATCTCTCAACAGAACCCAGGTTTTCCTGCAGAAATAGCGACATTTAGGAATCAATATGTTTTACAAAATCTGGATCCGATAGCAAATGCGTGTTAATCCTCCACTGTCTACTACACTTCTACCCACCCATCGACTTATCTACTGCTAAGTCCACATAAGCATGGTCCGAGACCAAAACACTACCTACATCAGCATTACACACATCATGACAAAGGCCTCTAATGACCAAGTAAAAATCTATTCGAGAAGAGGTTCAATTTCAAAGGGAATAAAGAAGGTGATTATAGCACCTGAGAATTAGAAGTGTTTACCATTGAACCATTGGCCAACGTTAACGCTGATATATCCAGACAGAGTGGCAATGAAGATGCCTCATTAACCATCCAAGAGTCGGACACTGCCAACCTATACATTCGTTTTTTGCAGACAACAAGGATTAAGTGAAAATTCTAAAAATATCAAAAACCTTTGCAATAAATAATGTAATTCTAGAAAGTTTGAACAATCCTTACGTGCTAAGATTTTATATCATGATGATAATGTTCTCTTGTCTGCGGGAAATGGATTCTCTAATCAATCTCAGAAGGTGCCATCTAATATTACATATAAGAAAGGCAAAAAGAAAAAGAAAAACAATAAAGTAAATGTCCTCTATAGTGAACAGTCAGCAGCTCAAACTAGGCCTATGGAGCACAGCGCTGCTGGTGACTGCAAAGAAAACATTGATTCAAGTTTAATGATGATTAATTTAAGTGATTTATCGACGTATTCTGGTGAGAGCTCCCATTATAAGGCCTCCACAGGCTCCTCTCTAACCAAAGACAATGGCAACAACACCCGTTTGTGTATGTGGGATCAGTGTTGGTGCTGTTCTGAGCAGACATTAGATACATTTTTCACTTTGGAAGAAAAGAGAGCAGCTGCTCACGCAAAAGCCAGCCTGCTTTGGAATATTGGCAATACCTTGCGTAATTCAATCCAACTGGCACAAAGACAAATAGTATTTCAGTGGAATGGCTGTTTGAGTGGATTGAAATCTTTAGAGGTTCCTTCTAACCAGGAGATTCAAACAAACTACTTGTCTAATTCCCAGGATATGAAGTCTCGGTTGCTAGATGCACAGTGAGCCTGTGCAGAGGAGAGGGTTTTAGCTGTTGAGAGTATTTTTTTAAATGATCACTCTATAATTTTGAATCAACAGGCTATTTTAGATTTATTTCATGATATACTCATTGTAAGAAATATTCTTTTGAAAGATTTTGATTTTATATACTTCATTGATGAAACTAGCACAGATTTAGTGTATTGTCACGCTCACCTGGTCTCCACGGGGGCGTGCTCATGTCCGCAGGATGATGTCTGTACTGGTGTTGCTCTGCTTAAATGAGGGTGCTAGCTTGCTTCTTCCCTTCGTTCTTATCTCAGGAGATGTTCACCTGCAAGTCGAAACAAGATATTAGCCAACTGAATGGAGCTGGTTTTGGTTTTCACCTCCTTCCGATTTTCCTTCTCTTCCTCTGGCTCACCTTGGTTTTTTAATGGGTGAGCTCTCTGTCCTGCACACTCTGGCAAGGGTGCGGTTACACTGTCGTTCCAGGATCAAGTTACTTCACTGATCCAATGGAGGTTGCTGAAGTGGAAGGACCGGAGTAAGCAGGTAAGTCTCTATTCCAATAACTCCTTGTAAAAGCTGCTTTAAGTCTTTCTGCTCAAGGTATCTAATGTTCGTTCTTGTCTTTCAGGTGCAGCATTAAGCGGCTTTTGGATGATGGGATGACTCTTCTGACAATGATGAGCAGGATTCCTGCCGGCAAGTATAGCGCTGTGCGGGACGCGCTAATTGCTCGCTTTATTTAGCTTTCCTTTGCTGTGTGCGACTAACCTGCTTTGTCTTTTCTGTTCGGCAGGTGCAGCGCAATTCCAGGAAGAAGATGGAAGAATCATTTGACGGTGTCGAGTGGCGGCATGATGCAAAATGATGGAGAACTGCTCGATGGAGTTCCTGGAGGTGGCCGATTCAGGTGAGTAGTTACCTGAGAGGGTACCTTCTGTTCGGTTTTTCTACAGATGCGGCAGCCCGTGGGTAAGAAGAAGGCGAGGTCAGGATGTTCTGCAGGTAAGGCCTTCAATGCGTGAATAACTCATGTTCTTCTCTTTTCACAGGTGCCAGTGGATAGAAGACTCTGGACGGGCATGGCAGAAGGGTAGCAAGAGCTGAACTGACACAGTGAGCGTTATGCTGCAGGAGTGCAGAATAACGCGAAGCGTGTTCAGTTTGCAGGGTGCGGTTTAAATAACCTTGTAAGTAGTTCCATGAAAATAGTCCCCTTATCTGTATCCTGCCTCTCAGGTAAAATAGTCCCAAGCACACCCTGTACTGAATGGTTTAGCATCTCAGAGCCAAGTATATGGACCATATGTTTAACACCTACCATGAGCCTGGCACCAGCGGCACCAGGAAAGAGTCCAGGTAAGCCTAGCTGGGGCCTGAGAAGCCCCCAAGGAAGCCAGAGGCAGGGATGGGCTCGCCAGTTTCAGGGTTTTGGGAGCATGCACCATGACATGTATATCTGCCTATTTTCACATTTAATCTGTAAGAATATTATGGCAGAAGCCAATTCTTTTATTTCAGTAGGTTACAATGTTTTTCCTTTTCTGTTAAGTTGAAAGACATGCAACAATACCCTAGCGTGAATAGGGTAATCAAAAGAACCCATGAACAATGGACTTTAGCTCCCCTTACAATTCATTTGTTTACGGATAAGAGAGTCGTCATGATTGACAATAGAACGGATAAAAAGAATTGGGAAAAAGAGATTGGTCTTGGTCAGCTTCAGTGCTGGCCAGTACAAGTTGCCCGGGGGGGGGTCGTGCATTCTGGATGATCTACTGTGACCTTGCCTTCACGGTTTCCCTCATGTAATACACAGGGTTTTTATCACTTGCTATCCAGCTTACCGAAGCATATTGTAGCCAAGTCGTTTGATATTTTATTATTGCAAGAGTTCTTGTTGCAGGAGCTACCCCATCTACA
The DNA here is from genome assembly GCF_040938575.1 of Ambystoma mexicanum. Classification (NCBI taxonomy): domain Eukaryota; kingdom Metazoa; phylum Chordata; class Amphibia; order Caudata; family Ambystomatidae; genus Ambystoma; species Ambystoma mexicanum. The sequence continues at coordinate 408,094,286 of NC_090923.1, read as the reverse complement.
TGGTTATACAGTTTATTTGAATTCATCTGATAAAATGCTTAGGGGTCACCACTCCAGTCGATTATTGGTAGCAATAAGAAATGATTGGGTTTATGAGTCTATATTGACATCTAATGAGTCCCCACCTTCTTAGCAGTAAAACCTTTCAGTAAAATAGACTCTAGCAATCTTTCAAAAGAGCTTTTGATAATCTTGTCCTACTAGAATCCCTTGAAAGTATTGCAAAACAGGTATTTAGATTCATTGGCAGCGATTCAAGATGGGTGGCTGGAACAACATGATTCTGATGACATTATTGCTGGGGGATTTTAACTGTTTATGTTTAGATGAAGAAAGTACAAAAGGCGCTCTGGAGAACTATCACCAAAGGTTGACTTTGCAAAGGGGCTGATGCAAGTGATGTGTATCCGAGGTCTAGTAAAGCAAAATGGTAACATTAACAGTGATTTTGATAATAAACCTACTAGCAGAAGAGGAGGCACATTCATTTTTGGATTATATTTTTACCTCAAAAGATTTATTTGATAAAAGCATGAAGTTGGCTATTGTTGATACCTTCTTTAGCGATCATGCTCTGCTCCAAATCGCCATTGATTTAAAAACCCAGCTACGTTGTCAGGGCCCATGTAAATAACTGTTTGTAAGAAACAAGACTAGAAATCATATTAAATGGAATGTTCCCAACAAGCAGATTGTGAATCAGCACTTAAGCTCAGGAGAAAACCTACTCTTATCCCGTTTTGAGGATAGCTCATCTCCTGATTCCTTGATTGCTAATATCAATGCGTTTATTTTGGATTTCACAGTAAAACAAAAGTCTCTGTTGGCGTGCGATTCCACCCTCAAAAGACACGTGTATGATGCTGAGGTAGACATGAGAAAGGTAGAAATGCACCGACAGCTTGGGCAAGCTAAGAAAATCACAGGGGTGAGTGCTGCATCGTTTTGCAAATCAATAAAACAACAATATAAAAATTGGCTGAAGGCTCACAAACATCTTTTATTGCAAAAAGATGCAGAACAAATGGGGGTTACAGTGGAGCTTAAAAACTCAAAGTTTTTGGGACTTAATGAATAGGTCTGACTCTCTTCAAGTTGAGGTACAAGTGAATCCAATTGCAGACACATCTTGATCTAAATACTTGGCCATTTTGAATGCTAAAATAACACATTCTGGAGACAAGATGTGGGCTCAATTTAGTAGTTATAAAGGTCTTAAATACTTGTTTAAGGATATTGTGTCTGTAATTAGGTGCTCCAAATCATCAAGAGCTCCAGGTCCTGATGGCGGCTGGTGATTTTGTTTAATTGTAGGGGTGTAAATGTTTCCCACGGAAATGAGTGAGAGGGTGTTTGGAACGACTAAGCAGTTCGGGGGTTAAACCCTGAGACAATTTTTAATCTATGGGTTAAAAGTGTGCAGTTTACAGCATAATGTCTATGAAAATGTAGATCAAAAGCCACCTAGTTTGAATTCGATTTTGTAGGGTGACACATAAAAAATACAATAGATGCAAGTCACCATCAGTGCACATGGTCCGTTTCCAATTAATTTTCATGATGTCTTTCACCACAATATATACCAGAATAAAAACACTTTCATGCTGGTTGTGCACATAAATATCCATACAGGCTTCATCAATATAAGCAGTACTACCAGACAAGAGCATATACCCAGTGCCTTTGCCTGTGAAAGATGCCAAACCGCAGTTAGAAAATATATCCAGACTACCTCCTCCAATGTAGGCCAGTCTTGCCAAATAATACAACTCATACCGTTTGCTTAATCCTTGATGCCCAGTGAAAAACACCAAGTCACAGTAAGAAAATATATTCAGACTGGTTGCACCAATGTGGGACAATCTAGCCAGGTAATAAAACTCATCATGTTTGCTTTACCCATGATGGCCAGTAAAAAATGGCATGCCAACGTAAGAAAATGTAACCAGACTCACTGCAGCAATTTAGGCCAGTCTAGAGACATAATACCACTTCTCATAGTTGCTTTACACTTGATGCACAGTAAAGAATGCCATGCCACAGTAAGAAACCATAACCAGGCTGCCAGCATCAATGTAGGCTATTGCAGACACATAATATCACTTATCATGATTACTTTACCATTGATGCCCAGCGAAAACATTCCATGCCACAGCAACAAAATGTAACCAGACTTGCTGCAGCAATGTAGGCTAGTCAAGCCACATAACAACACGTTTTATGTTAGCTTTAAACTTGATGACCGGTAGCAAATGCCATGCCACAGTGAAAAATGAAACCTGGCTGGCTGCAGCAACATAGGTCAGTCTAGCCACATAATAATGATACCATGTTACATAACCAGACTGGCTGCAGCAATGTAGACCACTTTAGCCACATAATAACCACCATTTACACCCTATCACTCACTATAAGAACAGGCCCTTCCTTCCGCCTATTCTGAAAAAACAGCTAAATGTGGCTTCTCTCACAAGAAGACATGATACATTGGTTACAGTCAAATAATTACAGGCAGATGGAGCTGAGGAAGAATTAGTGAGTAAAGTCATATGATTCTAAAGTACATAGATCTGTAAATACTGTATTTTGTATCTTTTATACCTGCAATTGTAATTTTACTTGTATTTCATATACCTGTAAGAAACACGCCCAGAGGCCTCAGGGCTTGGTGCGCTATATAAATAAAATAAAATAAATAAATAAAATACCATGTTTGCTTTAACGTTGATGACCAGTAAAAATGCAGTTGTCACAGTCATGGCCACTTACTGACTGCCCCGTACCGATTCCAATATGGCGATAAGCTTTGCACAACATGAACCACAAGATGGCGGCGCAACACGGGTATTGTGAAGTGATGCCGCCCGTGCCCGATGCTCATGAGGCAGCTGCCCTCTCGGGAATTGGAGACACTGCGTGCATGTGGGTACGTCGCAACACTCCTGACTGCTGTCCTCCATCCTGCTGCTGTCCATCCCCGGCCTACTGTTCTCTGCTGCTCCTCCTCCTCACACCTCTGTGTCACAACTATCTTCCTTTGCATTTAACTTCTTGCATGTGCCTCTGCTTCGTCTTGCTGTTCCTCGAGCATTTGTCATGTCATAGTTCTTCCTGCATCCTTTGCTGCTGGTCTGCCTCCAGTCTCCTCCAGCTCCGGTGCTCTCTTCTGCTACGTTCCCTGCAGTGTTCTGCTGCATCACAACTTGCAAGACGCTGCCATTACACTCTGCAGTGTCAAGGGGTTTTCGCCTGTTGACTTTTCTCAAGGGACCAACTGTCTCTTAGGTCACCTGGGCCTCAATATCTTCAGAGATCAAGGTGGGTACTGGGATGTGCCACCCTTATTTGCATGACACTCTCATCAGAATCAAGTTAAGGTGTTGAACCTGGCCCATTCCTAAAACAGTACGACAATATATCCAGATTGGCTGTAAAAATTACGCTAATCTAGCAATTTAACAACACTTACATGTTTACTTTACAATTGATGCCCAGTCAAAAATGCCATACCACATTAAGAAAACATATGCCAGTGTAGCCACGTAATACTACTGGTAGTGTTAAATAGCTAGACTGGTGTAACTAAATAGACCATTCTAACAACATAATAGCACTTACCATGTTTGCTATATCTTTGATGCCCAATACAAAATGCCATGCCAGAATAAGAAAAAGTAACCAGAGTGGCTGCAGCAAGGTAGGGCAGTCTAGCAACGTGATAACACGTATGTTTGCTTTTGCTTTACATTTAATGCCCAGTAAAACATTATAAACCGCTACCAAATCAGAGGCCCAGTCCCCAGAGCACATACAAACAACCACGCCCATTCATTCAGCATTCAAACACATTCACACATGAACCCATATACCTTTATAGACATTCTTTCATGCGCGCACCCATAACAAACACGCTGTCATTCACAGAGGCACCAAAACAACGTACCCTCTTACTCATGCGCGCACCAAAAGAACATGCACACATACACAGCTTTTTCCCCCTTACATGCAGCCCCAGGCCATATTCCGCTCTACCTCAGGACAGGGCTACAGGATGGCTCTGCAGCTCCCACGCAGCATGAACGGGAATCCGGAAAAGTTTCTTGGTTCTTACACATACATGGAGGAACTGATGCTCCTGAATGTGCAGCGAGGTGCAGGAGCACCCCCTTGACACATTGGGCCTCATTACGACCCCGGCGCTAAACCATGGTGCTATTAGCACCATGGTCCATGTCGGGGTCCGCCATGGTGAATGGCCGAATTACCGCCCCATTCCAAGGTTGGCGGGGCGGTAATTCCCCATTCACCATGGACCCTTCCCCATTCCCATTTTTGCCCCATAGGGCTCAATGGGAATGGGGAAGGCTCTAAGTACGGTGCCGCAAATTGCGGCACCGTACTTAGCACCAAGGTCCCTTTGCGGCACCCTACTTTAACGGCTGGTAAAAGCCGTTAAGGTCGGGTCCCGCAAAGGGACCTCGTAATTAGGCGCTAAGTGTTTAACGGCTCCGCATTGCCTCATTACAACCCAGGCGTTAAGGGGTTAACGGCGCCGTAAAAGGTGTGATCACTTGTGTCTGCCTATTCTTGATAGCATGTCTTCCTTACAGATCCTATTCCAGAGCATCCATTACCTCTATGTATACAGTGTTCGGGTGCCCATGTAGGTCTTGATAGTTGAATTCTACCTATGAGTAGGTATCCAAATTCATAGCCAGTTCTGTTATCCCGGCTTCCTCTGACTGAAGTTTTTCAGGAGCCCGTAAAAGGTCTAAAAGATTCAAAGCCTATAGGAATCTGGTCACAGTCATCATCAAAGATACTTTGGAAAGTCCCCACAAAATCTTTCCTTGACTGAGGGGTATACCTCGATATCAAGTTCGGGTCGGCCACCGATCCTGATGGGTCTTTTGAAGAAGGCCCTGATGCAATGTGGAAGAACGCAGAGGGGGTTAAAACCAATGCTGGTGTCAACGACACACATATTTTCAAGACTCTTGGGCACACTGGATGATCGTGACTCTGATAACCTGCTGGCTTTCTCGAGTGCAGTGGGATTGCTTTGGTTTTGGCCTCTGAAGAGGATGTCGATCATCTTTCAGATGGAATTACTTCCATTTCTTTGCTGAGGTGGATTTATAAAGGGAAACTTACCTGTCTGTTAGGTGATGAGTCTGACGATGAGCACCTGCCCTTTAACTTCTGTTTTGAGGTATATGAGGATGAACGTCGAGATTTGCTGCTTAAATGCGATGTGTTCCTGTGTTTTCTGATCTTTTCTTCTGCCTCTCCAGTTATCTCTCAACCACCTCTGAGCTTCTACCATTAGAAGATTTGCATTAGGACATTGTTTTACTGGGCAACTTAGATGTTGAACGCCCATGAACCAATTTTGAACACATCTCATTCAATGCCTTTGGTGTCAGAGCCTGGCAGGAGCCGCATTCAACCACATCATGATTTCAAACGATGCACCAAACACAAACCTTGTGAGGGTCAGTTTGCAACATTTTGGCATCACAGTGCTGACACTTTTTTAAACCGGACGGATTCGGTGTTGACATTTTCAGAAAAACCTTTGAACTTTATCAAATACATCAGAAAAATTCAAAGGTGTGTAGATAATTCCTGATATGCGTGCTGAGCATGTGGAATAATGAACTGAGGTCACAGAGCGAGGCGCATGCTAGTTTTACCAATGGTGATGTCACATCCAGCCTTGAACATGAAGTGCGCTGAGGGACCACAACACCAATGCCGGATGGCATCTCCTGAGATACAAAATGTTTCTGAGATCTGCTGGCACAGGGGGAATATATATATAAGATGACACAATCCATTAGAACTAAGCATTGAACTTCCATCCTTCCCAATAATACTTTTCCAGTGGCCAACTAGCTAGGGACAATGGACTTGGGGTCCACTGTCCACGGGCATGCCCATTGTATTACACTGGCCACAGATGTACATGTTGCACCAATTATTCCTAAAGAATCATTGCCCCGGCCTAGTAAATGTGATCTTTGCAGCATTAAAAGACTGTCCCAGTGACTTATGTTGGTTCCCCCCTCTTCTTATCCCTGCAATATTTTCCCAGTAATCATTCCAGAGTGTGCAGATTCCTGCGGTACCGTAACTTTAACTGATTCCCACAGTATCCGATAAAACATTTAAAAATCTTCCCAGACTTTACTGACACCCACCATGTGTCCCCTCATATCCTTTCACAATCCCTCCACCAGCCTGCATTGTGTTTTCCTTCCCGGACCCTCTTCCCTCACCCCCTTTCAATCTTTGGTTTGTGTGATGCACCCTCCCCACCTCTAATCTGAGGTGAATACTCCCCTTTTCCTCTTCCAAATAGCATTTGGGCTTCCCTCTGTATTACTGTTGCTGACCACCCAGCACTCAGCAGTTTTGGTAGTTACAGACTCCCATCTGTCAGTGATAAATGTGTTGGCCCTAGAACCAACTAAGCTCCCATCCTCACTAAGATAAGCGTTCTCATCGCTCACTAAGAGTTTGTCATCAGAAGACACCCAATTGCCTGTCCAAACACTCCTCCGATAAACTAAAGGTGACCCCGGATCAATATCGACTATTTACAAAAATGTAGACCTTTTTTTACCTCTCTCCTGGTGCCGGGTATCCAGCCTGCAGCCAAATCCAAGTGGCTGCAGATCACCAGGTGGGATATGCTTCAGATGGTGAGCCGGACAGAGCAAGGCCTTAACTCAACAAAGAGCGAGTTAAGGGCAATCATGCTTATGTCTCTTCAGAACAGATATGTTATGGATTTGTACACGGCTATGAAAGGGGGCATATGCAAGAGAATTGGTCTGTTTTGATGCACGTATAACCCCACAAATGATGCGGATAATGTGTTCTTGTCCCATGCAAAAGGGGCCTTGCACAATTTAAGGATTGCAATGGAGAAAGAAGCGGGTGTCAACGCTGGCTATTGGACTATTGGTTTGATTCAACGTTTCCATGGGCCACGTCATGATTACAAATAGCTGTAAAAATGCGGCTTCCCATCATGGTTTTCCTGCGCATGCTTTTTCGTTCGTACCAGATGATCCTGAGGTGCTGCACAAAGTCGTTTCCAAAGAGCACCATGATGATGGTATTGATAAGGGCAGGTAGACCTCCTCCTCTCACAAAGCATAAGTACACCCCGACTGATAGCTGGGATGGGGTTGTGTCATGCATCATGTCCCCACACCTGCTAGAGTCCCTGCAGCAAGTCCAACCATTTCCACTTCTAGTTCATGCGCAGGACAGGGGCAGCGTGGGGCCCGCAATCCTCGTTTGTGGTATGGTACCAATCATTACAGAATAAGTCATCATCGGGCCCGATTGTATCCATACCTGTATTGGCAGTTTCCTTGGTGCAGTGGGTCAGGCAGAGCCAGGCAGTCACGTTCATTTCCGGACCACGTGACAAGAAAGGCCCGCTCACGTGACCGTTCCTTGGGTCACGTGACATGGAAACAGCGCTCACGTGACAAGGTTCCTGTGGCAATGGGATAAAATCTGAGTTCTCGCGCTCGCACAGTGCTTCACAGCTGTTTCTTACCGACCCTGTTTGGCACGCTCTACTCAAACCTTGATTCATGGCATATCTTGAACACGGACCTCGACCTACGGACTTCCTTTGTCTTCTCCTTTTGTTTTAGTGCCTCTCGTATGGATCTTTGGCTGTTTTGACCCACGGACTGTTATACTGGACTTCTTTGCTCATTCTCTGGATTTGGTAATTGTTGTCCTCTCACGAACTTACCTGGATTTACAATTAAGCCCGGAACATTCCTCTTGTTGCTTTTGTTTCTCCAAGTACCATGCAATCAACAACAGGTGTGCCCAGTGACTGGCACTTCAAGCAGCACAAAGCGGTGACCTCCTCTGTTACTCTTCTGAGGTCACCATTAGTAATGGCTGAGGGTGCTGCCCACACGCCCCCACACAAGCGTGTCTCAGGCCCTTGTGTGGTTAGCAGTAACTTTACTACTACACTTAGGTAAGCCAGTCATTGTCACAGACCATTACCGTGATTGTTTGTGCTAATAATTGTTTGCCTTACAGCGGCCTTGGGGTTTCCAGCATTTCGTGGTTCCAGCATCTCATACCTGTGGCCTCAAGGATTGCACAGAGAGTTATTATATCTCTCCCTGTGTGGTACTTGGGGACGGAGGCCTCTTTAATCTACACGACAATCAAGTTGTGACAGGTTTTAAGGTCCAGGATGGTGTAAGCAGAGCAAGCTTTGAAACGCCCTGGGTCTTTGACCACACCCACACCAAACCAAGAGAACTATGCTGAGTGCTGGGTTGATTTATCAGGAGATGGGGGTGCTGTTTCATGACTGGTACCGCAGAAGAGTAGGTGGGCTTATCTCATGTGTATAAGGCATGGATGATGATAATAGGAGGAAGGAGGCAGCAGTGTTAGGTAATTGAATATTAACTAAAGGGGAGAATGTTGGGAAGCACAAATAGTGTTCCAGACAGACAAAAAGGTTTAGATTGAGAAAAACGCATTAGCCCGAAACATTGTGGGAATGGACCGAGGGTTGGTCAGCAGATGGCGGGTGTATTGCTTTTAGTTAGGTCTGACACATATTAGATGCGTACATATAGCAACACGGAAAGAGCAACAAATGTACTACTGTTGCGGTTGCAAAGGTTATAGGTAGGGCAATATTATAGGCCCAGTGTTCAGTTGATGCAATTGAAGTGATTAACCTTAATGAGGTGCGGACAGAGTTCAAACAGGTGAAAGATGGAGTCAGGACTGTACTCTGGTAGAAGGAAGGTCAGCGTGTTAACATGGCAAAAGTGTCACCATATTGGAAGTTGAGGCTTGGTACACTTTGAACAGAATCGAATGCAGGCCTTGATGTGGAGAAGTGGCTCTGTGTAGCTCAGTTCCAAAAACAGATCCCCTTTTCTGTTCTCCAGGAGAGCAGCCGATGTCATAAGCAACTGCAGTGCACATATAAACGCTAATTGTATCCAGCTGCAGAGCCTCAGTGGGGTGGGAATGAAATGTGAGCTGCGGGGAGAGCTGTTAGGGATGCACCCTTCGAAGGACTAATTCATGAGAACAGGTCATAAGGTTGTGTGATGCCAATGGGCAAGGAGAAGATTTAGAGCACTACTGGCCCCCCCAATGAGCAGTCATCACATATGAATTACAAGTAGATGCACAACTAAAAGCAAATAAATCCCTGAAATTCAGACATGAGGGCGGTGCCCCATTCACATCACTGGGCACCTGGGATTCAAAGGAGATAAGGGGGAGCCGTGTCTAGAATGTTCCATGATTTGGGATATGAGGCACATTGGTGATGCCAATAAAGTAAGTAGAAGGTCGGGGCAACTTGTGTGCGCTACGGCGTCTGGTATAATGAGAAGACCTATTGTCTATTAATGCAATGTTGGCTTCGCCAATTTACTTTGATTGTGTCTGGGCTGGAAGGGTGTATATCACGTGACGGTTTTGATTTATCAATGTGTCAATAAGGTAAAAACGCCTGTTCAGGTCTTGGTGTCAATAGTGACAATGTAGTAAACCATGTGTGCTGGGGAATGGGCTTAAATTAGATGTGGCCCATCGGTCCAGGGACTATAGGGGGACATTAACATGTTATATAAGTGGCAGCCAATGAGGGTGGAGGGATTATGTTGTATCTCATTATTATGCTAGTATTGTTAATTACGGTTTAGCAGCCTATAAAAGATGTAACCCTTTGAAAACATCAGAAAGCTATGTGTCAGTTGGGTTTTATGGGACCATATGAGACCTTTTTGCATGTAATAAACCTTGTTTTCCCTTGCAAAGAGGTTCTGTGCATATATGGCACTTTGGACTATTTTTCTGTGCAGTTTTTGGGTTACTTTCCATTCAGAAGTTACTCCCGTCAGACTGCAGTCTTTATTAATATGCCCAATAAGTACGAGGGAGGTGGTTTAATGTGTTGTCACTTTTGGGACACTGTCCAATCCCATATATTGGCCAATTAGATTACAGAAACTATACACACAACCCTGTTCTACAAATGTTCAAACCCATAGATTCCGAATACACACTCACTCTCTCACAAACTGAATGACTGATGAAGAGGAAGAAGGAGAGAAAGTAGAATTGATAACAGAAAGAAGAATGGAATTGATTTCCTTTGGACTCATTTTGGATTATAAGCTAAACACTGTGATTGAGGCCTACCTGGAGTTATAGACTCCAGGCTTCTTGAGTGAAAAAGACATCAGACATGCTGCGATACAGAAAAGGGAGACCAGACTGAAGAGGTAAGCTGACCCATCTTGCTGCCCACCTGTTCCTAGAGGGGGAGAATTGAACCAGTCCTTAAGAGGTCCCAACCTGTCTCCAAGACAACAAAAAGAGAATTCTTATGTAAGGTATAATGCCAAGGGGAAATACACTCCAAGGGGAATACATTAAACTCTGGCCCCTGTCCTATGTAACTACTGAGGAGCGGGGTACATAAATTGACTCTATATCCTTACAAGTTAGGGAATATTTCTGAAGTGTATGCGCTTCTGGTATTATATAGTTGCTAGAATAGGTCCTATGGTGTATATACTGGGAGATCCCCAACTCCTCTGTGTAATACGCACATACAAAAGTGGTATTTTGGTAGCCAAAAGGCTATCTCCCTGTGCATACCTAGAAGAGTAATGTAAAGTCATTCCCTGGTTACATCACCAAGCAGAGTTATGTTACTGGTGCTGGTCCACTCAGGAATAAGGGGAATGATTAGTAACTGTTACAAATTTCAGCCTTGAACCTGCCCATTGAAAATGAGGGATGCCCATTTTTTAACACACTAATGCAATAGTAACACCACTGAAGGAAATTTAGCAAACATACACCTTGAACATATATTTTCCTTTTTACAAGATTTGCATGTGGAAAAGTCAAGTTACTGTTATTTCAAATACTTTTTCTAGACTGCTGTTTGTCTACTGAGTAAAGGAGGGAAGTACCTATTTTTAATAAAGGAGAAGTAGAGGGATTTAGTTTGGGATGTTCTGATTTAATATGGTTTTTAACAAATGAAAGCCTTACCTTGTACCCTCATTCATTTTTCAATCCATGGTGCATGTGCGCTAAGGGTAAATAAAATGTATGTACGCCGATATGGGTGTGTTACAAAAGTCCCCATTCCTGTAAACATAGCATAAAAAGTGATGCAACCCACAAATTGATTACTGCTCATTGAAGTTGCTATTGACATTTCATAGATGCATAATTTGTGCATATTTAAATTGATTCAATTATTTATAAATAGGACTTCATTCAATTATTTATAAATAGGACTTCTGTGGAACCCTGTGTGTTTCTTGCCCCGAAAGGGGAGGGATGCTGTAGGGAATCGATATTCTGAAATTGGGGATCCTTAGATCATAAATATAACTTTATTAAATAAATGAACATTGTGCTTGCCTGATATGGGGTGGGTGGGAAATTCCCCTAAACTAGTTGCCATTCAATTAAAACATCATACACAGCAAAAGGCAGATCTGCGGCACTTTGTGCTCAAGTTGTTTCTTATTTGGTGCATGTGTGTTCAATTGATCATTTTCCCCTTTTAACACATTTTCCCAAAAATCTCCAGTGGGGGAATCCGTCCAGCAAGTCCAACGTTATTAGCAGCAGAATGTTGGGAAAAGTCTATGTAATTTTTCCATCTTCCAGCTTCATATGTATCTGTATAGGAACTCTTTCTTAGTTTCCCCATCTCACAAAATCTTCCTCAACACTTTTCCGATGGACTAAAACACTCTTTGCGAAAGGTTAAAGGGTACCAAGCTAAAGAGGTACAGTACTCTCAGCAGTGCAGTCACTTAGATACTGTTAATTCTATGACACATATCAAGAAAAAGCCTGCTCCATTGTTTACAGTCTATACTACACTTATCCATTAGCATCCTCATATTTCTCCGTGGAAAACACCTTCAGGAGCTCTTGTAACCTTGATGTACAGTTAGGTGAAGCCATTTTCTGTCAATTTAATATTTAGGTCATCGAAGAGTCTATGGCAGGAGTTAAAAATGGGGTATCCCTCCGTTCCATTTAGAATGAAATTATATTATCAGATGCCTCCAAAGACATCAAGAGCTAGAACAGGGCATGATAATACAACCAGGCGGCTGTCCTAATACAGCAGAACCTTCGATGAGCAATCCTTATATCTTTTTCAAGCGAGGGTGAAATGAAAGTCACATGCTGTGCAAAAGGAGTAAGACAATGCTTCTTTTTGACGCTTTTGTATTTAATGTATATCTGGAGTCAGTGAATCGCACACTTCCTAAGGAGGTCAGAAATCACCACTCCTAAGCCAGTACTGTCACTTGCAGACAATATGTGGTAGATTTTCAAAAAGCGCAGAGAATGCTCTCGTTTAATTTCTGCTACTTTTGTAAATGTGCAGGCCACCTAATCTAAAAGGTGACCTGAACTTTTGCACTACTGTCCAGTTGCCTTGCATACAATAGATTTGGGAGCCTGCTTTGGACGCTAATGTACGACAGGATCACTGGGAATGCATTTCTGAGAGACAGGCTCGTCTTAGGGAAAGGCTTGTAAAAACAGCATTTTCATACCCGATTGGCAGATGGAAATGCAAATGGGACAGCTGGGGTTTAAACCGCAGCCAACACATTTAGAGAAAAAATCCAGACAGGGTCAGAAATGACACTGTCATGATTTTCACCTTACCCTGCCTGTGATTCCAACAAATGCAGCGGGGCGGTGACCTACATTTTGCACATTAACAAGTGCATCTTCTTTGTGAATTCGGGATGCGCTTTTTATTGGGCAGAAACGCCCCATGATTTGCGCAAAGAGGTGAAAAGGACAATTTGAATGAGTGCATTAAAGCTGTACTCTTTAACCCTGGTGAATAGGGCTGCTCTTTTTTGGGGGGCGCAAGTACATCTTGTCACTTCTAACAAAACGTTTTGAGAATTTGGCCCCATTGGTCTAATTGCTACAAGCCTCCTGCTAAGCAGTGTATCAGCCAATTGTATTCCCTGAAAACAGGCAAACATTCCTCCCAACAAAAAATATAGGAAAGTGCAAATACTCCTAACAAAGAATAGTAAATAACGGACTTTAGGAGGATCCTACCTCCTGTTCCACCCGCACAGCTCTTTGGATCAGTGGTACCTGCTGAGCAGTGCCACAGGAAATCATGGATTGAAAAAAAGGTATCGCTTTTAGAGTTACTATATATTTCTAATACAATTATGAGAAGGCAAAGTGAGGTCTCTTCTTTGCATAGGTAATTACATGTCAGAGAATAAGTAGCACATCAACTGCCGAGACAGACATAAACTGGCTCAACTAATCCTTTATAGATGGGGTGGTTGAAAAGACTCAAGAAACTCTTAATGAAATTGATTTTCCACTTTGTAAACTTGAAGGGCCTGTTTGCCTGCTATGTTTTATTCATTTTTTAATAGAGTTCTCTATCATAATATTCACATATTTTTAATTAAGAATAAAGTGTGGCCCTTTGGGTAATGTTGTAACCATGTAGATAGCTAGTAATTAAACCTTTCCGCGTGTACACTTGCTTTCAAACAATTCTGAATATATAATTTGAACTTACTGGAATTCAAAGGGAAGTCTGTGCTTCTTAAAATGGGAAACATCCAGCTCTGTCAATCCAGCTGAAGTTAAAAGCTTTCTACAATGTGTCTTATCATAAGCAGGGGATATTGGGAGCTGAGATAAGCATTTAATTACCAACCCAAGTATCTCTAAAAACAACTTACATTAATTATTCAGGCATTCATTTCTCAGTTTAAATATCCAAACAAACATGGAACTTTTTTTTAATACGAAGTAATTTTTTTTGTAATTTGTTGTTTAAGTTTGCCAAAGCTTTATATTGACGATCACATCCATTTGACTGTTTTTTTTATTGATGTTAGGGGGGGCAAAGTTACAATCTTGTAAAGAACTACACACGAATTTCAGAATGGCAGTTGCGGAAAAAAGTTTGTGATCGGGGAAAAGTGTGGATGCAAGGAAATACAAGCAGACAAAAGGAACTTAGAGGAACATTCACAGCAGACAATTACCAAAAGAGTGCTACTCTAATGCTTTCACCAGTTTTTACTTTAATGTAACAGTTATAAGTCTGATAATGCATAACCCACATATTTATTAGACATAGGTAAAAGCAAGCAATTCAGAGAAAAACTAAGTGGCCCGAAACTCTTCAGACTTCATAGTTCCGAATGAACGCATGAGCCATCATCTACACTGCATCATAGGTAGTATGTTCCAAAAAGCGTGTGCGGGCTAAGAGCGGACGGAGGTAGAGACATGTATAGTTAATATGGATGTAAACAAATGAATGGGGGGAAAAGCTGAAATGTTGATATTGCTCTGCACTCTACCCCTGAGGGGCATGGGTGGGGTGGGTTCTCTTGTAAGTTTAGAAAATAAGCAGCTTATCCCTATAGTTAAGGTGAAGCCTGTGAACATAGACTTTTCCAAACATTAAACTGCTAATAACCTTTGACTTGCTGGACGGATTCCCCCACTGTAGATTTTGGGGAAAATGTGTTAAAAGGTGAAAATTGTCAATTGAGCACACATGCACCAAATAAGAAACAACTTGAGCACAAAGTGCCGCGGATGTGCCTTTTGCTGTGTAGGATGCTTTAATTGGAGGGCAGTTAGTTCAGGGTAAATTCTCGCCCATCCCAAATCAGGAAAGCACAATTTCCATGCGTTTTAATAAAGTTATTTTTATGAATTAAGGATCCCCAATTTGACAATATCGATTCTGGACAGCATCCCACCCCTCTCGGGACAAGAAACACACAGGGTTTCACAGAAGACCTATTTATTAATTAAATAGAAATAATTGAATCAATTTAAATATACACAAATTATCCATCTATGAAATGTTGATAGCAACTTCAATGAACAGTAATCAATTTGCGGGTTGCATCACTTTTCTATGCTATGTTTACATTAATGGGGACTTTTGTAACACACACATATCACTGTATATACATTTTATTTACCCTGAGTGCACATGCAGCATGGACTGAAAAATTAATGAGGGTACAAGAAAAGGCTTTCATTTGTTAAAACCTGTATTAAATCAGAACATCCCAAACTAAATCTCTCTACTTCCCCTTTATTAAACATAGATACTTCCCTCCTTTATTCAGTAGGCAAACAGCAGTCTAGAAAACTTATTTGAAATGCCAGTAACTTGACTTTTCCACATGTAAATCTTGTAAAAAGGAAAATGTATGTTCAAGGCGTATGTTTGATAAAATTCCTTCAGTGGTGTTACTATTGCATTAGTGTGTTAAAAAAAAAATGGACACACCTAATTTTCAATGGACAACTTCAAGGCCGACAAATGGGTAACAGTTACTAACCCTTACCCCTTATTCTTGAGTGGATCCGCACCAGTAACACAACTCTGCTTGGTGATATAACCAGGGAATTACTTTATATTATCCTTCTAGGTATGCACACAGGGAGATAGCCTTTTGGCTACCAAAATACTACTTCTGTATGTGCGCATTACACGAAGAAGGAATTGGGGGTGGGGGGATCTCTTTCTCCCAGTATACACACCAATGGACCCAATGGGGAATGGGGATTTACAGCCCAACTCGTGATGAGGGCCACAAGAAATTCTACAGCAGCCCTTTGAAAGAGAGCTTGCTGTCTCCTCCTAATAGAGAAGTCATTCATTAACTGCAGGCACTTTCATAGAGGGTTTGGATGAGAGGGTGATGAGCAATATGCGGGAGAACAATCCATAGAAAGAACACTATCCGTAAGTAATTTCTCCTTCAATGGATTGTTTTTCTCCCATGGAATCCTCATCAGATAGACTCCCTAAGCAGTATGTGTGATGGAGGCGGGAAGAAAGCCCCTATACCAGGATACTTTGTAAAACAGCGCTCCCAAAGCGAGCAGCAGCTCCACGGGCTACATCCAGGCAGTAGTGTTTGGTGAAGATATGCAATGAGGACTGTGGGAAGGGTATTCTCACTCCTACTTCCCTTGGATCCTCTGTGCAGATGGAGAGGGAAAGGCCATTGCTTTTGGATCCTGACCCTGGAAGTGGAGAAGCAAAGGAGGATCACCTGAGTGGAGGGTACTTGAGGATTGGGAGTGGGATGCCCTTGGGCAAGACAGGGTATCCCCCTTTTCCTAGTGACAGTCAACCTAATCCTCCCCCTACTTTTATAGGCTGTTACAAGCTAGTTCCCCTCCTTATTCCACACACAACACCTGACGCTACTGAGACGAAAACAAGGCAACTAAGAGTGATGAAGATTACCCCACTTCACCACTTAGGTAGGGGACAAGGAAGTTGCATCCCGAACACTGGGAAGGTGAGGCATGTCTGCCTATCTATGGTCAGGCAGATCCAATTGACGAGACAGACCTGCAGCCTGTTAGAAATGGACAGAGAAAAAAGAGAGATCCCGCTAAGGAACCTGCAAGAGAGCCCGCAAGGAGAACCGCGACAAAGAAGCAGGGAGGCCAGCAGGAGACCCGCTCTTCGTGGGAGGAGCCATGGTGGGACTGGACGCCAAACCAGCCCACCAGCAGACACAGACCACAGAGGACGCCACCCGCGTCCACGAGAAAGCCGAAAAGAGCGTGTAGGGTTCACATTAGTGGTATTCCCTACCTCAGAAGCGTAGTGGGGAGAGTAGCAGAAGCCTCCAGGAAAAGGAGCAGACCGCTGGTGAGTGTCAGAGGGACACACAGACACAGGGGAGCTCTGAAGCGAACTCCAGGCAAGAGAAGCAGGCTGCTGGTGAGTGTCAGAGGGACACGCAGACACTGGCGAGCTCCGAAACGGACGGCAGGCAAGTGCCAGTCCATATATGAATACCAACCTATATGAACTTTAACATGGCAAGGAATCCCAGGTATATTGAATACCGACGTATCTGAAACTTTTATACTGAAATAAAACTAAGGCCTATTGAACACTGCATTATAGGGAAACTTCCAATTGAAATAACTGAGCACATTGAACAGTGAACTTCAACGTGCTTTAACTTTGAGACAACGCGAGTGTGTAGTAAAACTTGAATTTAGTTAGGCAACATAGAAATGCTTTTTAAATTTGAGCTGAAACCCAACTCATAGTAAACCTATGTTGCACAAAAAATTACATCTAACCTTACAGTTGACTACATTAAAGGCTAGAGAAAACATGAACAATGAAAATTAGTGAATACAGTCTGGCAAGACAACAACTTGGCAAAGGGTATGTGATACATGGTGGCAGGGCCACGAGGCAACCAAGGAGAAACCAAAGGAATATAGGATGGCATCCTAAAGCCAGGAGGCCAGTACAGAAGAGCCAAATGAATGCAACTTGGCACACAGGAGCCAATGCCAAGGAACTTGTGGTGGGGCTAAGGAGTGCTGGGACCTTGGTTGCACAACCTGTGATGGGTGGACCGTGTTGTGCG
The DNA here is from genome assembly GCF_040938575.1 of Ambystoma mexicanum. NCBI lineage: Eukaryota > Metazoa > Chordata > Amphibia > Caudata > Ambystomatidae > Ambystoma > Ambystoma mexicanum. Next base: position 408,076,779 of record NC_090923.1, on the reverse strand, counting down.
ACTAGACTAGAGGATCCTGAATGGTGAAAGTTGAAGACACCATGAAACAAGGCCAATAATAGTCCACGGATCCTGGTTGCACAACCTGTGATGGGTGGACCATGTGGTCTGACAACTACACCTAGACCAGAGGACCCTGAATGGTAAAAGCTAAGGACACAACCAAACAAGCTCAACAAAAACCACTGCACCGCTTTCACAAAACTAAAGCTAGTGTAGTCTTGGGGAAGAGAATCCCGAGACTTGAGGAACTGTACTTATTATCTTGGGTATAGAGTCCTGAGACCATTTTTTTGTTTTGGATTGTGAAACTAAAACTTGGGGAAACGAACCCTAAGGATTGGTTGTGAACTATATTGCCTTGAACTGGAGATGGTAACCTTTGAGAATTTTCTTATGCTTGGGAAAGAGGAGCTGAAAGAAAGCTGTGAGCTGGAAGAAGCTCAGAACTTTGAGTTGAACACCGTTTCTTTTTAGTTTCACATCCGCACACATTGGTTTATTATAGGGCAAGGATAGGTTTTGGACACAGACAGACTTTTAAGTTGAACTCTGACACAGACTTTCCTTCGTTTCGTTCAGGTAGGGAAAACCCACCTCAGCATAGGGCAAGCATAGGGCAAGTTGGGCCTTCAAACATCCTGCTAATTCAGTTAAATAAAAACATTTTGTTTAAACTTGAAATCTGTTGTCAGTGTCATACTGTATGATGCCTTCACAGGACCAAGTAGCTGCTCGGCAGATGTCTCTCACTGGCACTCCCCCTTTGCAGAGCCCAAGAGACTGTCACTCCCCTAGCAGAGTTGGCTATGATTCCTGGAGGTAATTACTTTCCTACAATGAGGTAACATTCTGAAATTCAGAGTGTGATCCAAATAGAGATGGATTGCTTGGAGACAGCCAAACTCTTCCAACGCGAAAACTATGAACAGTTAGTCCGTTTTCCTATATGTCGCTGTTCTTGCAACATAAAAGCCAAGAGCCCTCTTGAGGTCCAGTCTATGAAACCACTCCTCCTCCTTGTTGAGATGTGGAAGTGGGTAGGAAACTGGCAGGTCAACAGCCTGGAACAGATGGAACTCCAAGACAACCTTTGGTAAGAACTCGGGTTGTAATATAAGAGAATCTTTCTCCCTAAGAAAACTGAGATAAGGTGGCTTACACGACAGGGCCTCTAGCTCACTGATCCATCTTGCTGAAGTGATAGCCACCAAAAAAGCAGTCTTCAGAGTAAGTAAACGGATGGAGCAAGAATGCAATGCCTCAAAAGGGGCCACTATAAGGAACATGAGAACCAAATTAAGTTCCCAATCTGGGACAACAAAAATGAACAGGCGGACACCTATTCACAAGGTTCTTCAGGAATTGGAACATAACTGGGATTGTAATGGAAGATTTTTGATCCACAGAACTTTTGAAAACAGACAAAGCCAACAATTATCCTTTGACTGTTGCCACCTGAATGCCAGACGAGGTCAGTGACAGAAGGAACTCCATCACTGCAGTGGTGGGGCAAGAGATATGGTCAATCTTGAATTCCCTGCACCACGCCTTCAATCTTCTCCACCTGCACATGTACAGTGATCTTGCTGATAAGTGTCATCGCTGCCTCCAAAGAGTCAGACCCAGCCCAACATCCTTGGAAGCAGGGTCACAACTTCCATTCCAGGCACCAGTCGGTCCCCACAGGGGCCTTTTGGACCTTGTCCTGGCGCCAGTGGCGCCAGGCTCATAAGGGAACCCAGTCCCGGCACAGGAAGTGCCGGGCTCATATTGAGAGGAATGGTGCTTGGGTGGACTTACCTGCTGCAGACCATGCTGCTCACTTACCTGAAGGATGATATCATCATCCATTCCTGGCTGGAACTACTCTACCTTCTGGGTGTGGCCAGCACCACTCCCCGGGACTGGATACTGGAACTGTTCTGGAAGCTGGAACTTCTTTCTTACCTGGGCGAGGCTGGGGAAGGAGACACCTAAGCACTCCAGTGGCCTATTTAAACCACACCCGATCAGTGCAACGTGCTTCGCGTTATTCTGCACTAGCAGCAGGACGCTCACCGTGTCAGCTCCAGAGAATCTTCAGCTTCTGCATCTGTGAACAAGAAATCTTCAGTCTTACCTCCCGGAAAACCAGTCTTCAGTCTTCAGCAGCGTCTGAAAAAGAACAAGGACACCAGGTTAGGACAAGGCAAAACCAGCGCTGCACTTGCCTCGTCCATCGGTGCATTCCGAGGCCGCGTACCGCACTCTTCATACTCCGGCAACCCTGCGGAAACAAAGAACAGTGGTTAGTGAACCTCCGTGATAATTTTGCTTACCTGTGCCACGTACGCCTCGATCTCCGCCAAGCGCTGTTTAACCGCAGCTGCAAAAACAAGAAGGACATCATTAAGGACACTGTACGCCATCACTACTCACGTGCCTTCTAGCTGTAATCTGCTTGCCCATACTCCGGCACGTACCTCGGCGTCCATCTCCAATGCCGGCTGCTACGGCTACCTGAAAAAGGGAAAAGAGACATTAAGAAGTGCATTTAACTTCGAATAACATTCTTTTGCTTACGTGCCTTCACGAGCTCCGGCATTCTTCTCGCTTACCTTATCTGCATACCGGACCTGCAAAGGCAAGAGACATTTAAGGGGACAAATAAATGAAACTCCATATTCAAGCAATTACCGTTCGTGCGGCTAACGACGGCCTTGCTCCCCGACTTCATCCTCTGCAATCAAGAGGCTGGGCTATTAACCAGTGAAGCAACTGGCATTAGCGCCCCTGCACAGATGCAGGATGGAGAGCTCCGCTTTCACCTATCTAAGGTGAGCACATTCAGTCTACGAGTAACGTGGGGAGTCCAGAAAGGGGAAGGTCAGATTGGCCAACCAGACATACATTAACCCCTTGTTCTCCTACTTGCAGACACCTCACCCTCCAGGTCAAAATTACGGTGAGGAGAGGGCCCATCCAGGGTGTTACCAGAGGCCTGCGCGTGACCCTAGAAGACACTGAAATCTCCCAGCCCGGACCTGCGCCTCCGAGGGATTCAGGTGAGCGTTACAATAAGTCTGCGTGCAGCCAGCAGCACATCAAGTACCTCTTCTAAGAGGTCCCAGTCATCATATCGCATCCCCTCAAGAGCCACGCATTTAGATTGAAAGACTCCGGGTTCGGGTCTCATACTGACCTTTTGACAGAGACAGTAGATCCAGCCGTTGAGGCAACCAGAGAGGTGGGCAGATGGCCGAATCCAGGAGGTCCGAGTACCATGTTCTCTTCGCCCAGTCCGGAGAGATCAAGATCATGGTCGCTTGAAACCTCCTCAACCTCCTGAGAACCGACGGAATGACTGGAATCGGAGGGAAGGCATAGTGGAGCTCGAAGAACCAGTCCACTAGGAATGCATACACCAGTGTACCTCTTGCCAGGAATTCCCTTGAGAAAAACTGCTTGTACTTCCTGTTGTTGCTCAGAGCATCCGCCAATCATCCCTGCCAGATGTATTGGCGAGACAGATGTCTGATTCTCTAACAGCCAGAACCACAGCTGCATCGCCTCTCGCAAAGGGGAAGGGAGCACACACCTCCCTGCTTGTTCAAGTACTGCATGGCCACAGTATTGTCCATCATAATCAGGACGTGCTTCCCCTTGAGAGAGGACAAAAACGCTTTCAGGGCCAACCTGATCACTCGCAGCTTCAGCCTGTTTATTTCCCACTGGGCTTTGATCATGGACCAAAGGCCGCTCACCTGCAATTCCTCGCAGTTAGCTCCTCAACCCTTCAGAAACGCATCTGTGACTACTGAAGCCTGGGGACAAGGTGGCCAGAAAGGTTCCCCCACCATCATGTTCTAGCTGCTGGCCCACCAAGAGAGTTTGTTGGCCACTGACCTGGACACCTTTAGAATGTACTTTAGGGTGCCAACGTACTGGGAACATTGACCCCGCAGGAGCCATTGTAGAGACAGCATTCGCAGTCTGGCCTCTGGCACTAGAAAAATACAGGAGGCCATGAGATCGAAAACGCAGAGGAAGGAAACCACTGGAAAGATGGTGTGGTTGTGGAACAGTTAAACCTGACACTGGTGACTCTCTCCTTGGAGGGAAAAGCCTTCCCTACCCATGTGTCCACGACAGCTCAGATGAACTGGATCCTTTGTGTTGGTGTTCTGTAGGAATTCTGTAAGTTCAGGCAAAAGTCCAGCCTGTGGAGTAGATAGCAATTAGAGAGCATGTGATAGGACAAACCCTGCTCCGTCGACTTCCCTTGGATCAACGAATCGTCCATGAGAACACATGGACGCCGGATCTCCTGTGGTGGGCCGCAATAACTGCCATTATCTTGGTGAAAACCCTTGGAGAGGAGGTCAACCTAAAGGTCAACCCAAAGGGGTGAACTTTGAACTGGTAGTGCTTGTCACCCATGAGGAATCTCAGGAATTTCTTGTGCCTTTGTTGGATCGGAACGTGGAAATATGCATCCTGGAGATCTATTGGCATTAGCCAACCCTGAAGCCTGAGTGCGTGGAGAATTTCTATAAAAATCACCATCTTGAACTTGTCCTTTCTCAGGAACTTATTCAAGGCCTATCTGTCCTCTAAACGGGGAAACATTGGGGAAGAAATCAAAGCGGTTTAAGGGCGGAGCCGCCCAAGCTACTGCTGCCGCTGTCTGCTGGCCTCTGGGGGCCCCATATCGCTTCCGGAGCATGGGAACACATCTGCACCTGCTTGAGTTGCAGGAGCTGAGACTTCCTGCCAAAGGGGACATACCACATGTATCCTCTTCCCCTTGAGGCAAAGCCAAAGGCAGGTTTAGCCAGCTGCTGGATAGCTAGGCCTAGAGACGTGGCAGCAAGCTGTGAGTCCTTAAACTTCTCCAAGTACTCGTCGGCTTTAGGGCCCAACAGATTCTTGCCATCAAAGGCAATTTCCAGTGACTTGTTCTGGACATTGGGAGAGAATCCTGATGTGCCCAAATACGATTGACTCATTAAAATATTTGATGACCCCATAGACCTTCCGATGCAGTCTGCGACATCCAGGCCCATCTGTAACGACTGCTGGGCCAACTCTTGAGCATCATCCACAATTCTCAGGAAGCCATCCTGCATATGCATTTCGGGAATGTACTTTGAGGCTTCCCTAATAGCCCTCCACAGGCCAAAAAAGTACTTCGCAAAAGCGCAGGATGCGTTAACTGCTTTAAGGGTCATACTGCCCAACAAAAACACCTTTTTGGCTCAGGCGTCAACTTTCTTCACTTCCCTACCCATAGAGATTATAGACATAGATGAGGCTGGCCTAGTGTTAACAATAGCCACCTGTACCACCAACCCCTCAGGTGTTGGATGAGTACAGAGATCAATCTCCCCATGCTGGACTATATTTTTTATGAATTTGGAGTTCACTAGGGAAGTGGTGCATGGCCTCTGCCATAAGGCGGCGATAGGGCTGGCAATATTCACATTGAAGGACATGGCCCTCACTGTAGAGGTTCCTTCCTCTACAATATCTGTCAGGTCGTAACCTGACAACGGTCTGGCTGGGACACTCCCACCTAAGGTATCCACCACCCTGTCCACTGTGGCACTGTATTTTACATTAGAGTGCCCATAAGGATGAGCCTGCTGCATCACCAAATCGAGAGAAGTTTCCAGACGACTGGCATCATGGAGGCCCTCAGCAAAAGCGACTAAGTCTGGTGATGCATAAGCAGGGTCGAAGCCCAACGACATCTGGTCATCAGTGTTGTCAAAGATTTTCCCCATTTTCTCAGAAAAACTCACTGCGGAATGAATGAATGGTCAGATATCGGCACCAAGGCCAAGGGGTTTCAAAAGTGGGGGTGCACTGCCAACAATCGGCACCGAGACCGAGGGCTTGGACGTTGATGAGGTTGTCAGCTTGGGGCCAGGGTTATCGGGCACCACTGGAGCCACCAGAGCCTGCTGCTTTGAGTCGCGCGTACCTGCAGCTGCTTTTTGAAAACATGTCGAGCACCTGCTCTTTGAAAGCCTCACACTCTGCCCTGGATGTTGGCCCTGCTGACAACTTACTGGGTTCATCTGACGAATCAGATCCATGCTTGTGTCTACAACGCCGTTTCTTTTTATGGGAGGAGGAGAAGGAAGAGGAGTGTCTCTGAGAGCGAGAGCCCTTCAATGTTTTCCGATGCCTAGCCTCCTTTTCAGGAGTAGGCCCTTCAGTATCGGGCTCTGACCAGATGGTCAAGTGGGCCTGTGATTTACATGGGGGCAGGCCTACCACGTGTTTCACAAACCTCTTCCGCAGTGATTTCAGGTTCATTTTCTAACACAAACCACTGTCCTCAGTGACGAGACAGACACTGAGGCACACACGCAGGCTATGTGCAGCGCTTCAAACCTGCCACTTTGGGAGTGGACATTGTATCAAAATTGCATTGGACAAAAGATGAAAATTTGTCTGTTGAAAATTCTCATGAGAGAGTTGTTCCGAAAGCAGCGTGCTGACCGCACAGGAAAAAAAATGTAGGTACGGGGTGTAGTGACGCAGTATATATATGATAACCAATGGGCCTCATTACGACTCAGGCGGTAAGGGTTTTACGGCGGCGTAAACAGCGCCGACCCTTACCGCCTGAGTACGAGGTCCCTTAGCGCCATGGAGGTTTTAACACCTGCTTTTAGCAGGTGTTAAAATCCATGGCGCTAAGGGACCATGGAGTTAATTACGCCACCGTAATTTACGGTGGCGTAATTAACGCCTTCCCCACTCCCATTATGCCCTATGGGGCAAAATGGGAATGGGGAAGGGTAAATGGGAAAATGGGGATTTACCGCCCCGCCAAGGTTGGAATGGGGCGGTAAATCCGCCAACCACCATGGCGTAAACATAGTTTACGCCATGGTGGTAAAGTCACGGCCCAGGCGGTAACTTACCGCCTGGGTCGTAATGAGGCCCAATGTCATGTCCGGAGTTGACGACTGCCGTATCGAGTCAAACAGGATTGATGGCTGAGTCAAGGTGCACTATGCCCCGTTTTGAAAGTGTTCGGTGCAGCTGACGCTGGAAGGGATTATCTATCCGATGAGGAATCTGCAGGAGAAAAGCAATCCGTTCAAGGTGGTACTTTTTGATAGCATGATGTTATGTATTACCATTGTGCATCCACAATGTCTGCATGCGTGGCTGCTGAAATGAGGGGAGACCTATGCCAGGTTGGGCCAAATTTGAGGAAGCGCTAGTAGCACTAACCAGGTCTATGGATACATGTACTCGAAGTGACACTTGTTATTGTATAATATACGTGTGCAACACAACACATAAGAAAGTCTGGCACTAGAGAAAAACAAATAGAAAAGCTGAACTTGTGTTGAGGGATACATCTGAGGACGGTAAGATAAGTGATGTTTGAGTGAATAATTCCTTGTGACTATTTAAGTTTTGGTGTTCAAATGCAAACGGCCCTGACAGAATGTCGTATGTTTCAGGATCGTGCAGACCAGTTTGAAACACTTCATGGTGCCGAGGGCATAAACCCCCTACTGAGGCAATAACCTATAGGGTGTTGGTGGAGAAGAGTCCGCTGAAGAAGACGATGTCCAAAGATGGACAAGACAGAGAGGCCCATAAACAGAAGCTTGCAGGGTTCTGAGGCTGAATCGGGAATGGGAATAGACAATGATTGCTAGTTTGAAGTATGCACTGCACTGACAATAAAGGTTGACTTGAACCTGAGGGTGGCCTAACAAGAAATAGTTATTCACCACTTGCGCCTAGAAACACTTGTGTCCAGGCGCGTTATCACTGACTTATCATATCATATAATGGACCCTGGTGAAATTGTAAAATGCAAATTGAGCGCCTCTGATGTGTGCTGGACTTGACAGACAAGGGTGGGCACAGTATTCCATCGGTGTCAGAACAGGAACTTTGGCCAGATGCAAGTGCCATTTGCATTAGGGCATACATTGCCCTGCATATTGCAAACACATACTCTTCCGCAAAGAACTAGGATTGAGCAGAGTGTGGCCTGATGATGGAATGGATTTGAAAGAATATGTTTTTCACATTAGGGTAATTGTAGTCCTATTGCTAATGGCCCCTTCACCAATGACATGTTTCTATAATACTGCCCATCTGCTTTCCGATGGTGAGTGTGTGAAGGACTTCTAGGGGACGTACTGGAGCCTATCAGATACATGTTTGGTTGTGCGTTGCGAGCTGTTCAACTCGGATGGTCTTAGGGGCATTCCCCCCTGCATAGAATCGAACTTTCAGAAGACAGATAGATGTTAGTCTAGCGTGCCTTAGTTGCTGCCAAGAAGGAGGCCCATGGGACTATATCTGGGCGTTAGTTCTCTAGCTCTGCTGTTCTTCCCGTTTATATGATGGGCCGTCAGGTGTCTGCTTGCCTTTCCCAGTGTGTCCAACCTTGTGTTCCTTCAGCGTTGCATGGCTTGTGTTGTGTTAGTGTAAAGCAGCACATTGTATTGGCACAAGCTTCATTTCCTCACTAGCTATGGCATTTTTCTCCAACTCACCCACAAATGTCACCCTCCACTAAAACCTTGCTTTGTATTGATGAATGAGTTTAACTGCTTCAAATGAAAAACGTTAAAGTTAAAAGGCCGTATTTGCTGTCTGAAATTGGGCCTGGTAGTTCATTGTATTTGTTAGGGAAACCATACAAATTCTTTTGCAGTAAAAAAGGATCTCATAGACCAGTAAACATATATTTAAACTCTAAAAGAGATATGATAGGTTATTTATATCGGAATTAATATCCAGAGGTTTCTAAGCACGGACCAGAGGATCGAACCTGTGTTGCTCCATGTCGTCTTGCTTCCAAGACGAGCCCGTTGCCACTTAGCTATCCTCCCGAGTTGTGAAACTTTTGCATCTAGTGATGCATGCACATTATAAACTGCATGTTTAACTTGAAGCTCCACTTCAGAGTTCTTCCTGTGGCTCTGTTCTGCTGGTAATCGAACATGTAAGGTTGATTATATCATTAACAGATTTCATGTGTTGGCATCAACCTGGCCCTATTGGTTGAAAAACGATGGCATGATCTATCTATGCTATGCTGCTTTATAATACTCTGCTCAATAGGAAGGCGCAACTGGGTACAGCACGATGATGAGGATGTGTGAAGGGCATCTTATAAACATACTAAAGTGTATGCACTATCATCACAATAAAACGATTACCTTTCCACCAAATAAATAAAGTGTGTTTATTGCCCTCAAATGAAAACAAACACAATATGCATAACGTGTCAGCCCACTATGTTTGAAGAAACAATGCAGCCTTTTGACTTGAGTGGCAGTCGTGTCCTATTTTCGAATTGACAGTTTAGCAGTACCAGGCAATTTAAGCCTAAATGCATCAATGTGAGTTGGCTGAGTTCAGCAGAAGCCACGCCCACAATTAGGAGACACATAGAGAATAGTGTACAATGTAATTCACCATGGAGCTCAGCGTCATTTCGCCTACGTATGACACGTTAGGTTATAGTTTACATCTAGTTTAAAAATAGTAGCGCTCCATACCAGGGGTGTTTCTAGGTCTGGAAAAGACCCTGGGCTACGCTGATGTCGGAACTGTTGGGACTGGGGGCTAGATAGCCTTTTGGCTGTAGCTCCTGAGATTCTATCTGGGGCTACAACCAAAAGATCAGGGGCTATAGCCCCCTTAGCCACCCCCTAGTAACGCCTCTGCTCCATACAATAGGTGATGCAGAATCGAAGGGGGTGGAGTGTGGGGTTATGGAGCATCCTAGTCAATAATCAGGGACAAGGATACATTCATAATGTAGTGACTACTGTACCCCTGCTCAATAGTCCCCTTTCCTACACACTAGTCCGACATTGTCCCCTATTTGGACGGGAGCGGAGCATGGCACGGAACAGTCTTCGTTTAAGAAAAGCCTAACACATAGCCTAATGCTGATGCATGCCCACCCTCTGCACAGAGCCTCTCTCACATGCACCCAGCCCCAACAGTCAGTAACAAACGTATAGCCTAGGATCATGCACCAGAATTATAGTGGCCACGACGTTGAGTAACTTATCCTTACTGGGCGAGCCAGATAAATCATGGGAAGGGCCAAGCCACGGGTTCCTACCTGGACCTTGGTGCATTTATGGTCACCTGTCCTGGAGGCCAAATCACAAGAGGCAGTGGGCTGGTTCCCAGGTTGCCCATGCGGATGGTGGCAGGTTCTGGGGCACTGGAACTGCCCTAAAATGTACCGTATTTTGCGGGATCTCATAACTGTAAAATATCATATATATACCGGGTTACACCTGCAGGTTATCCGGGACTTGGCAATTGCTTCCGGGTCATGGCAAATGCTTCCAGATCATGGGGAAAATGTTTGAGGATTAGTTCAGGAGGTGGGACCTGTCAACACTATAGAAATCCGTTTCATTGTGAAGAAAATATTATTCAAATAAATGCGGCCGTTTAACATTCAGTTCCACGTTGAATCAGGTCTTATGTGCTGGAAGCAAGGGCTACGCGTGTGTGTCACTTAGGTTCATTTTCAACCATCTGATAGTTCACATTGACAGTGCAATGTTACCTTTGCCCAAACCATTGCACACCGCACACATGCTCTTAGGACGCTTGCGGATCAACTATACAAAAATAAAACACACACATTTCTCTCTTCATTTAGAGAGAAAAAGCATATATTGTTTGACATATAGCCCTCATTTTGACAGTAAATTCTACACACTTAACACAGTCACTCTTAAGTTTAGCGTTGGCACAATCGTGCATTGTACTGGAACGTTAATTCTTTACATCTGTGCAATGAAAATAGTTTGCTTTGATTTCCCCGTCATATAGCAGTTATGGGTAATCACTGACGTGCACATTATCAGTACTCTGTCGGGCATGCACAGCTTCGAATGGGTTAATACATAGCTGTTTACCTTCAGAGCCACTGGTCACCTACACCAAAAATACCTAAAGTCCCGAATCTATGCTCTTTGCAACTAACAATGCCCTGCATTGACAAGCAGCCCAAGCATCAAAGGATTTAAATGCCCACAGAATGTTCCAATATTGAGGCAGTGTATTTGATTTTCAAGCCGACGGAAATATCTCACTGTATGGTCCCAGTTTGTGCCTCCAAGAAGAGTGTAAAACAGAGAACTTGAAAAGCAGGATCTGCAACATTAAAGAAATTCCATTTGTTTGGAATCGTATCATTCTTTCTCGCTTTCCCTCTGGTTGCTCTCGGCGGGAGAGGCAGACGGAACACCCAGTGCCCCATGGGGAGAAATCAATCTGACGGACACGAGCCTAGTCACCAAACTAGCCCAGGGACTTGGTCTGTGACACCGTCCCGCTGTTACCCTTCAATCATAGCATTTATTATTTTTCAGCAACGCTGCTGGGAGACTACCAAGTGCACAGACTAATGATCTTTTTACAGATTCGTGAGCAGGTTGCTATCGAGGGGCTGTCAATTGTACCTTCTAAGTCTTCAGCCCTTAGCAAAGGATGCATGTTTAATTCACAGGCTCATAGCAACAAAGGGAGCGATCTGTCAGGCAGTTAAAGACTGTGAGGGTGTACACACAGGGAGATATATATAAATATATTCATTGAAAACACTTTAGTGAAGGGAAGGTTAAGTTGATCAGGTTTAACGCAATAAATCCCTTGAAATTCAGTGTCTGTGGGAAGTCATGACTCAGTGGGCTTCAGTTGATATCCTTGTCATTGTGAATCCCTTCTCTTATAATATGTATCTGCTCAAGTGCTTGAAAACGTGCGCAAGCGGAGTTAAGATGGTCATGAATTCCCACACCCGCTAAACATTTTGTTTCCAAAATATCAGCCAAATCTGTCCTAAAAATCAAAAGTTAATAGCAATAAAATATTTAGGTTTCATATGGCCCATGCTACTCACCTTAACAAAAGGGTGGCAACCTTTAATAAATACATACATGTCTATATATGTATATACTTGGTGGGGAGAGAAACCTTTGTTAGCAGTGGGCGCTGTCTGGGTTCGATAGTCCAATTGCGAAAAGGGCCAAATAGTAATTGTCCAGTCCTTGAGTCATGTGAGTTGTGATTTTATTGGGATCGGCGCTGCGTGGTGGCTCGTTCGGTCCTGAGACCAGGCTAACCAGCCCCAACTGGAACCCCTACTTGGGCCACCAGCTGCAAGCACTAAACAGCAATTCTGCTGCCACCGGACAACTGCCTTGATAAAGAGCCAGGTTGAAACGCGCGTCGGCTGTTTTTTGTAACACCAAATTGGCACAAGAAGAATTATAGATATTATCTATGCTGTTTTTACACCAATAAAATTACGACTCACATGACTCAAGGACTGGACAATTACTATTTGACCCTTTTCGCAATTGGACTATCAAACCCAGCCAGCGACCGCTGCTAACAAAGGTTTGTCTCCCCACCAAGTTCCTAACCAATTGGGAACCTAGGAGTGGCTCCCAAGTCAAACCATGTGCCAGGCGGCAGGCTAAAAAACAACTAACAACAAGAGAGGGTGCGCAGAGGACCGTCGGTCCCGACATCAAAACTCCTGAACCCCCTGAAACCCTATATATGTATATATTATAGGGTGGCGGCCTACAGTTAAGGTGAGGAAACCCGAGAAAATGTATCACTAATAACCTTTGACTCTTGCAACAGAACTGGAAGGAATTCTGAAGATAACTAGGTACACCCAGGCCCCCTAAAACTGCACATTTTGGGAATGATTTGTTAAAAAATAGATACGTTTTTAAGAAAACAAAAAAAAAACAAATCAAAGTTGCGGCCTGGGCCCCATTCATTTTCCCATAGACAAAAAAGGTGAATTTTTGTTGGTCTGTCCAGCCCAAACCGCTGGACGGATTTGGACCAGATGCAAAACAACTTGGGCACAAAGCGTTGACTTGCATCCCTTTTGTGGTTTGGGGTTATTTCACCCAGTAGCCTTTATAATATTCGATGGAAAAGGGGGAGCCCCCTTCTCCAAAAAGTTGGCTATATTTTGGTCAAATTGCCTTGAAACTGGGGGTTTATAAATTAAACAGTTGCCATCTTTTCTTTTTCTCAATGTGAGCGATAACAACGGTTATACCCCAGGTCATAGCCAAGGTTATTGGAAAATGAAAAAACAGAAAAAAGGGTTTCGCAGCTCATACAACATGCAAATGCCATCAGGCTAGGGGTGGGGGAATGTGAGAGGACACCAAGTGACAATCAGAAGTTGCGGGGGTTCTAGACACTGAGTTTGCAACACAGAGCTTTTCTGTAACCTCGGCTATCAGACAGAATAGTGGCGAATAGCCGACATTTCATAGCAAACTGTGCCACAGAAACAGCAAGTGTTGTGGGGGGAATGGGAGAGGGGAGGTTAGGAGGCCTTCAGGGGAGCTGGCACAGATGAGAGGGGCAGTTGGTAAGGGCCTTGGTTGACAAAAAAGCCTGCGTGTTTCTGATATCCACATAACCATGGCCTTTTGTTAATCCATAATAAACTAGGCATCCGGGTCTCCCATCCATGCAGTAACTGGGACCAGCCCTGCTTAGCTTCAAAGCGAGGAAGGGGCTGGCACCCTCAGGCAACATTGCCTTATAAATGAGCACAAATTACAAGATGACTTAGTGCAACATGGAATGAGGGGACACCCCATCCTAACTTTGAAGCTAAGCATGGTCCGTCCTGGTTACTGCATGGGTGGGGGAAAGTCCACAGTCCCGGATGTTGTGTGTTTTCTTAGTTTTAAATATCTCATAACACACTAAGAAAACATACGGCATCTGCATTATTATTTTTTTAAACCATGCTACTGTCGGTCCTTGAAAGTATTGCACTCAGATATAATTGTTTTGCCTTTTGCTGAACTGCATTCTAGTATTTGTAGTCTCCCAATCAAGCTGGGGGGAATAATGCCACAATTGTCCACTTTTTGCATAGAATAGTTCTATAGGGATTTATATATTTGAGTGACACTATGGTATGTGTACTTTTCAAGTCATTTTTATAAAGCAGAGAATTGTTAAAAGCCAGACTGGAGGGGAAATGATGAGAGGGCAAGTAAGTCATTCATAATTGCCCACAATGTGGCAAGAGATTTTGCAATCTTGGACACTGGTGCAGTTATTCTCCCTTGATTGTGGCTGCTTTTTAGGGCACAAGTTTGCCAAATATACTTTGCCAGCATATTTATTGGAACATTTCCTCTCTCAGGTCATTTTTCTGGTGTTCAATAATATTTTGTCCGGCACACTTTCTTATAAGGAGATGGTCAAATGCACTACATTTGTATATTTCACTTCAAGATAAATGTTCACTTGCTATGGGTATATTCATCCGTGCCAGCTTTTGATTTTAGCTATGGGTACAGAAAATGCCTCACCATATGTTATTCTTGCAGCCGGTCATTTATTTCCCATTTCTGTGCTGCTTAAATGTGGTTAGATGGGGTTGTGCGATATAGCCCAGCAGTCCCCAAGAGAACAGACATAAAACAAGGGGCTTGCAGCACGCTGCTTAACCAAAGTGTGTGGTCCATTGCAAATAATTTAATCTCACTGCGCATTACCTAAAAGCATTGATGTTCTCAAAGCCTGCAATCTTTTATACATAACATTACCACTGTCAAAACAGGATAAAATCAGTTTGCGATTTTTGAACGTCTTTGAGCGATGGGTTGCAAGTGTTTTAAAATATAGAGTGGATGTGCCCACCGGCCATGGCCGTGGGCCATGGCTAGTGGTATGGTAGTGTTCGTCCGTGCCCACTAGTGATCTGGTAGCGTTTTAAAATGGAGAGTGGGCATGGCCAGAGGCTGTGCCCACTGACCATGGCTGAAGACCATGCTAGTGGTCTGGAAGCATTCTAAAAATCTATGGAATAACAAAACCCTTGAAATTCAGGAAAGAACTTTAGTTGCAGGGATGTTAAGGTGAGCTATACATTGTAACAAAACCTTTGAAATTCAAGGAAAACACGTTAGTTGGAGGGACATTAAGGTGAGAATTTAACACAACAAAACCCCTGACATTCTGATAAAGCCACCTTAACTTCGCGCCCTCTGTTGCGCAGCCTCTGACCACAATGATGGCATCACAGATCACATCACCGATGACATCACTAATTACATGTTGTATGAGAACACTGATGGCATTACAAATCACATCACTGATGCCATCACTGGTGACAACACTAATTACATTGATTATAACTGATTACATCAATAATGGAATTAGACATAACATTATTTATAAGTTAGCTCATGAAAACTTTGATTTCCTTAATAAAAATGTAGGTTGTGGACTTGGCATGACAAAGGCTGGGGTCACTCACCAACACCAAAGGCCATAGCTAGAGGTTGGTTAGTGTTCAAAAATACCAATGTGCATGGTTAAAAGCCATGCCTAGTAGCCCATCACTGTTTTAAAATATACAGTTTAAACGTTGAACGTTGAAAGCTGTAGTCAGTGGCCATGTCTAAAGGCTATAGCTAATGCCCATTAATATGTTAGAATATACAGTCTGCACAGCCAAAGGCGGTGGCCCAATGGCTAGTATAATGTTGAAGAGCATGGCTAGTGGCTGGTTAGCTTATATAATATACAGTGGCCACGGTCAAAGGCCATAGCTAGTGGCTGGTTAGTGTTGTACAATACACAGTGGGCACTGCCGAAGGTCATCATATATTGCATTTTATTATTTTAAAATATGCAGTGGACATGGCCAAAAGATGTACAAACTGCTCAAGGTCAAAGGCCATGACTAGTGGCCTTTTATGTGTTAGAAAATATACTGAGCACAACCAGAGATTGTGGCCACTGGCCAGTATTGTGCTAAAGCCAATAGCTAGTGCCTGATCAGTGTATATAACATATAGTGGACACGGTTGGAAGCTGTAACCACTGGTAAAGGGCAACATCTAGGGTTGTTAGACTGTTAGTGTTTTAAAATATTCAGTGTACATGAGTGAAGGTTGTGACCACTGTCCATAACTGAAGGCCATGACTAGTACCCATTAATATGTTGAAATATATTTGGCCATGCACAATGACCATGGCTGAAGACCATGCTTGATGCCAGTTACTGTTGTACTGAGGCGTTGCTAGGGGGGGATAAGAGGGCTATAGCCCCAGGACTTTTGGTTGTAGCCCCGGATAGAATCTCAGAGGCTACAACCAAAAGGCTGGCTATCCCTGAGTCCCGACAGTACAGAGATTAGCGTAGCCCAAGATCTTTTCCAGACCTAGCAACACCCCTGCTGTTGTAATGTAATTAGTGATGTCATCAGTGATGTGATCTGTGATGCCATCATTGTGGGCATAGGTTGCGCAAAAGGGGGTGCGTAGTTAAGACAGCTTTGGCTGAATTTCAGGGGTTTCGTTGTGTGAAGTTCTCACCTTAACTTCCCTGCAACTAAAGATGTTTGCTTGAATTTCAAAGGTTTTGTTGCGATTTATTGCTCACCTTAACGTCCCTGTAAATAATGTTTTTTTGTTCACTGAATATATGTATACACACATATATATATATTCAACACACAAACATCTTTATTTTTACTTCTGTTGATACAGAGCACAACTGACTGCATCTATGGCAAGGAATGGCAAACGTTTCTTTTAATGAACTCAGAAAGGCCTGTTAGCGGAAAACCAACTCACATTTCCCATTTGGTGGAAGAGCAGCAAATGTTTCATTTCACTGAGGTGTTCATATTAGAACAGTCCTTACAGGATCAAACAGCGCAAACCCAATAAAGCAAAACTGCAAAAGCACTTACAGATGTTTCAGATGTCAGTCTGGTGTCATTGCTTGGGATTTCTTTCAGAGATTTTTTGCTCAGAGATGTCTGTAATTGGCTGGCTGATACATCCTTCAGAGTTCTGGAAATGCTTGGAGGTTCTTGAGAGAACTCGGGACGGCTCCCTTTTGGGGAGGGAGCAGGGGGCGGAAGTGGGTTTCTTTGAATACTATCTGGGCCCATATTTTTCAGATCCGAGGTTGGGGTTTTTGAACACACCGTGTCTCTGTAGTTCCTTGTTAAATATTCCTGTGAGGACCCGTACTGTGGGCTATTTAAAGTTCTGTCTATAGCCAACCCCGCCACAGCAGGGATGCAAGCCGATTCTTCGCTGCAATGGCCAGATTTGGGGCTTGACGTCCATCTGATTACGGTACTTGTTTCCTCCTGGAATTGAAAAAGAAAAAGCAAACTGTGATAATGAATGTTCAACCCTGCGAGAGTACACAATTCTTTAATTGGTTTGTAACAAACCGTTTACTATTTACAATGATAAAACGGTATACAGAATATATAGAAAAGATCAAAATTTTATTTTCAATTTTCGGGACTGTGTACCAAAGCACAATGAGGATCATTTTAAATGTGGTGTTAATTGCCCATAAGGACTCTCGACACTATCACTTAAGTGTCCAGGGCCCAGTTTCGATTGCTTTTGGTCATGGGTGGAATTAAGGCATGGAAATCAGGCGGCCGCCATTTAACATTAATCCCGATGGGTTCTCCCTGTATTTAGAGGAGCAAAAATGGGTGTCCCCAACAGCTCCTGTGTCTCTGCCTGTTGTAGGCAGATATGCAGCCATATTTGCATTACAGAGATACTGAAGGAGGCTGTAGAAGTATTACCTCCAAATGACGTGGTGCCATGCTTGTCTACACCAGAAAATGACGATTGTGTGCCTCTTTCAAAGTGTATCCCGCCACCCGCAATATATGCATGGGCTTAAGTGTTGGATATCAAGAATTTTCCTGTCAAATACTTTACATGCAGAAAAAGCATGTGAATAGACTTAATAAAAATACAAAGCGTGAGAATCCCCAAACCCATAAAACAAATCTTATAATGCACGCAGAACCTCCACCAAAATACAATGCCTGGGAGGTGTTCCCAAGTGAGTCAATGTGACGGACCTCCAACCTAGCAATCACATACATATTTCTACTGAAGATTACTTGTGACAGATGCAAAACGAAACCAGTGAATAGTAGTACATTGTCTTATAATGCGAATTAACCCTTATTTTGCCAGGCCGTAGATTTCGAATACAGTTTCATTGCAGTTGAAGGTTAATTTGCTACTCTCAGACTATTGACACAGACAGGTACATCTTTGTGATGCGGGCTAAAGTCCAAAGGTCATGCAGCAGTTGGAAGAATCACTGCGGGGCACAAACACTATTTTGCGATGGTCACTCTCTACAGGAAAACTGCTCTAAAATTAGGCTACTAAAGGTTGGCCATCCAATGCGCAACTTCCTACATTTACAACGAAATTAGTTCAAAAGTCGAATTTTAAAAGTTGACCAATTCAAAAGTAAATTTTTTGTAATGGGTGCTTTCTTTTTAAATGGGAGTTCTTCCCTATCCATTTTCCCTTTTCTTCACTAATCATTTTCCATATTTACCTCTTTTTGTATTTAATTTCTGAAAACGAGTGGACATTTTTCTTTGATAGTCTAACCCTTATCACATTTAACAAGGTCGGTCTTTTGATTGGGCTACCTTTAGGAGTCTCACTTTAAGACAGTTGTGTTCAGTTGTCATATTCTTCAGAAAACGATAGGTCATTGTTAGAGAGCAAATTAAGGTCTCGGGAGGAAGCTTGGTCTCGGGAGGATAGCTCAGGGGCAACGTGCTCCCTTGGAAGCAAGACAACCAGGAGCAACACAGGTTTGATCCCCGTGTCCGCACTTAGAAACCTCTGGGTATTAAGCACGTTATAAATAACCAATTACAATTACATCTAAAGGATAGCATGCTTGTAGCTGGAAATGTAAAAGATTCTGCCAATGAATTCAAATGGCTTCCCCATTATAACAAGCTTAACATTTCAGATGGCTCAAACGGTTTAATTGATTTCACATATATTACTGCTCCCCATTAGATCTAGCCATGTTTAATAAAAGAGTATACTACCAGTGACAAGCTGGTAAGATATTTGCCTCCCTTGTACTGGACATTAAAGTATCCTATAGCAATACCCTAAACCCAAGTGAGGTTTATGAATTGGAGAGTAATGGTAAAAACAGATGTTAATTCGAATGACACCTGTTTTTACTACACAGCAGACTATAGGGTCACGAGATATTTGATGCAACAGCTAATTTATTTATTTATTTACATTTATATAGCGCGCAAACAGCCCAGGGGCATTGAGGAGCTGTTACCTGCAAGAGTTTAGTTACAGAGGTACAGGAGTGGTAGCAGTTGTTGGTACATTATAAATCAGTACGGACATAGTTCCATCAATACAACTAATGCAATTGGTATTACAACTTATGCAGTGGGTCATATGTTTAGTATTCATGCTTATGAGAAGAGGATGGTTTTCATTGCTAATCATGTCTACCTTGCAAGCATTGCTGACATCCTAACTCAGGACCTTAAATCCACTCACACTGCTCTTAAGGACTCGCCAGATGATCTTAAAAACATTCACATGAAGTAATATTCCTGCAGCAATTCCTCCATTAATCGTTTACTCTCTGCCTTTGAGAACCTCAGTGACACACTTTTTGGGATGATCTCAAATAAAAATGCCATAATGGCTTTAACAACAACTTTTGCAGATGAACTCAAAGTCATGCAGGGTCCTGACATCCTATTTATAACCAGGCAACAGGTTCTGGTCTTACTTCCAATATTTGATGGAGGTCTGCACAACTCAACCCATTCTATGTCTAATTACCAAAGACACCTCCCCCTCTTGTCTTACAATCCCAGAGGTCCGTCTATTTATCCAACCAACAACAGTCCCTATCCACACCTCAAATTTCTAAGTTACCTTCCTCACCCAAATGTATGTTATACAACTGAACATCTGCAGTAGCCAATCATACTTAGCTGGCAGATACCATTGGAGATCATGGCATTGATTTACTCATTCTCACTAAGACCAGATTGATAAAAAAAAAGGTTAATAGTCATAATGGTCTGCCTTCATCTAATTGGCTACTCAAATATTCAAGCAGAAAAACAAGAGAAAACAGAGAGTTTGTGGTCATCTTTATTCACAAGAAATGACTGCCTTGTAAACACGTACCAGTTCTTTATTACCATTCTTTGAATTCCTGATGGTAAAGACTCGAAATGCAAAACACTGAGCATAATATATCACCCCAAATAAAAAACTATTCATGGAAGAATACATATCTATCTGCTCACTGTCCTAATGACTGAATTAGCTGATGGAATTTTCATTAGGGACTTCAATATTCATTGGGAAGACAGTTCCTTACCCCTGAGAGATGATCTGACATCATCTTTCCTTAATGATTAGATTCAAACTTAACATTCCATGAGGTCTATTTTTTAATGTAGATGAACAATCAAAGGGCAAAACTATCAACTCAGACAGTTTGATTCTTGCCCTGATTATATATCAAGAAAACCGCCCACATAGTGAACAATCTCTCCAAGTATATTGGTCTGACCACCTCTAAATCCCTGTTCGCATCAACATAGAAATCCTGACCGACTGGTAAACCCAAAAGGCAGAAAAATTGGGTCAGAAATCTAAAACAAGTAGACCCTGAAAGAGTGAACAACATGATATGCTATAAACCAAGAATTACCAACGAAGGATCTAATGTCAAATATCTCACCTCCCAATACCAAGACTCAATGATGGGCATCATCAGTGAACTTGCCCCACTAACATTTTAAAGGACAATGTTATAAAAGTCAGCATCTTGTTTCGTAGGCAAACTCAATGACGAAAGAAAAATTGTTCAAGCATGTGAATGATGATGTCATTCAGATGCCACAATGCCTATTTTCAGACAACTCAGACTATAAAGCTACTCAGACAAACTTATCAGAAGAGCCAAAACATCTTGCATAAATAATCAAATCACCACAGTTAACAGACATTCCAAGGAATTATTTGTAGTAATCAGAGAAGTATCCAAACCTCTCTCATCCCCAGATTTGCCCCAGTCTCATGAGAATTGCTAGGATTTGTCTGGCTTCTTCAGTGAAACATATAACCATTCAACATAACATCAATTCCCTCCTGTACCACATGTTCACTCACCAAAACATCTAGCTAATGGGACAATTTTACTCCCATCACTTCAGCTATCATTCAAAGTTATCCAGCTGCTTAGCTGATCACTTTCCTGCTGAAATGATGAAAACATTCATCCAATGCATCATTCCTTCTAAGCTGAAGAACATAAACACTTCCATAAAAAGTTGGCCAAGTGACTCCACTTCTGATGATATTGACAGAAGATCCAGCAGACCTCTCATAGTTACCATCTGATTACTTGCATTTCCTTCCTGGAAAAAGACACTGAATTCTGTGATAATCTTGGGGTTCTTACCAATGGTGCGTCTGCTTGTTCTGCAGCAGTGAAATGCCAACTATAACATTTGTGGATGATGCCCTATGCATTCTTGATAAAGGGGATGCATACATTCTCAACAGTCAAACTGTCAGCCACGTTCAACACGGTCAACAATCAGATACTGATGAACACTATGAAAACACAAATGGGCAATGATGGAACTGCCCCTTAAGTGGTTTCCATTCTATCTGGAAATGATTTGCCAGTTTTCATCAGACTAATACCTTAAAGCAGCGTACAAGGATCCATTGTCTCTCCTACACTATTTAACTTGTACATTAAACCTTTGGTTAAGTAATCCAGGGTAGAGGATTTGAAATATGTGAAATACGCTCAACTAAATTAAATTGTCAACTGAACAAGACATCAGCCATCTTGCATAATGTTTAAAGCAATTCAAGAATTCAACTCAACACACGAAAAATAAATTCTTACTTGAATCCCCACCGTAGACCTGATTTTCCATTCAGAATTGGCTCTTCTCCCTAACATCTAAAGAGCTCTGAGACAAATCTATGGAATTCCTGATTACCAATTATATATCTTACATAGGCTTCTGAAAAAATTCTATCAAAGATGTCCCCACCAACAAAGTTTGAACACTCTGGACCTTATTTCTGTAAAATCACCCTCATAGTAAATACATATTTAATTTGGTATTCAATGAATATTGCATGCAGGAAACATTGCATGTTCTAGAGTCGGAAATTTACATAGGATGTCAGCAGCAATAAAAGCACAGAAAAGCATGAAAACATGTTTGTCCATAAAGGAAAGGTATGTGCTATCACAACCCTTCAACCAAAAGCTGCAGAAGACTCCCAAGAATTTTCGATGTACACATTTTCTTCCACCCTTTCATAGAAAGAATATAATGTTTTATGCATTATTGTACATGGTACAGCAGCAGTGTGGTCCCTACCAGAGAAACTTTGATAATCACCCATTTAGGCTAATCTAGGCATGTGTAGATACTCTGTGCAAATTAGCCTATTACAGATACACTAATGGAATTAATATTTTGTGAATAGTGTTCAAGTAACGCATGATTAGATTACTATTTTTTCCCACTTACACTTAAGTGAACCAGTCGGTCTGTCCACTTCACTCACTGTTGCTCAGGGGATCCTTATCAGACCCATCACTCTTGATAAAAAAAAGATTCTTGAGGTAGTTCCCACATCATTTTCAGTAGCTCATCATAGTCACTCTAGGGACCCACAGAAAGGGCGGGCAAGGCACATTTTCCAGCCCCGATTTTGTGGTACCACACTTTAGTTGACAATTATACATTATCAACATGCAGTGAATTTGAGTTTAAGAAAACCTTTAAATCATTCACTATGTGTGTAGTCTATGGACATAGGGCCTCATTACACGGACGGCGGTGAACCAAGGTGCTATTAGCACCTTGGTCCATGGCGGTAAAATACCAGCACCGCCTTGGTGGAAAGGGGAATTACAGCCCTATTCCAAGGTTGGTGGGGCGGTAATTCTCCCTTCCCCCATTGCCATTCCCCATTCCCATTTTTGCCCCATAGGGCATAATGGGAATAGGGAAGGTGCTAATTACGGCACCGCAAAAGGTAACCTTTTATTGTTCCGATATTCAGACCTCTATGTGCTAGGGTCAGAAGGAAAGATAGTACTTCCGGAATAGAACATAGAAAAGGATCGACAATCTTTTCCCTGCACCAGTTGCAAAACCTTTTCCAACGGCAACGGTACAGAGACTTTGTTGATGGCCTTCTTGCCGAAAGCAACTCCTCCATAACATCATCTGGAAGGTTCCAATCCCTGTATCTCAGCCTTTCAGATACCAAGCATGAAGGTTGAGTGTTCTGACCTCTGGGTGGAGAACCTGACCTTCACTTCATCTGTGAAGGTACAGTGAGCAAAAAGCAATGGCTGCGAACTCTCAATGTGGTTAATAACCACTGAACAGGTTATCATGCCTTGTTCTTTCGAGAGAGGGGCGCCTGCTACCTTTTTTGTACCTTTGAGAGAGAAGGTTCTCTCTCTGAGGAAGACGTACTGGAGGACAGATGGACATATCTAGAAGGTCCGGATAACACGTTCTCCTGGCCCAATCCGGAGCAATTAGGATCATGCGGTTCCCAAAGCGTCTCAGCCTCCTGATGACCTGAGGAATGACGGGAATCGGAGGTAACGCGTACAATAGTGGGAAATTCCAATCCACCACGAACGCGTCCCCCAGGGCTCCTCTCGGGGGAAATTCCCTTGAGCAATACCTTTCGCATTTTCGGTTGGTACTGGTTGCGAATAGGTCTACCTGAGGGTTTCCCCAAAGGGCGAAGATCTCTTGAATGACTTCCTGGGCCAATTCCCATTCGTGGGATACCATGCTCTGCCTGCTCAGAGCATCTGCCGTCATATTCTCTTCCCCGGCTAGATAAATTGCTGTTAAAAGAGATTCCTTCCTGAATCGCCCAATACCAGTGCTGCATTGCCTCTCTGCACAGGGGTAGTGACCCCACACCTCCTCTTTTGTTTAGGTAGTGCATGGCCACTGTGTTGCCCGTCATTATCAGGACATTCTTTTCCCTGACAGATGGCAGGAAGGCCTTCAGCGCTAGTCTGATTGCCCTCAGCTCCAAAAGGTTGATATGTAGTTTGGACTCCGATGGAGACCAACGACCGTTTATTGTCAAATGGTTGGCATGTACTCCCCACCCCAGGAATGAGGCGTCCATCACTACCGTGATCTCCGGCCATGGTTGCCAAAAAGGATCTCCCTTTAGGATGCTCTCTGCACAGGTCCACCATAGAAGGTCGTGTCTGACCTTGTTCGGAATCTGAAGAAGATCCGTCATTTGACCCGAGAACTGAGACCACTGAGTATTTAGGGCCCATTGAAGGGATCTCATCCTCAAGCGTGCCTCTGGCACCAGAAAGATGCAGGATGCCATGAGGCCGAGCAACCTTAAAAAGTCGTAAGCATGGAGATTTTGGGCATTTTGGAATTTGGAAACCATCTGAAGAAATTCTTGAGCCCTCGTCTTGGGAGGCAAGCTCTTTCCCAAAGATGTGTCTAATACAGCACCTATGCACTGAAGCTGGTGGGAAGGTGTCATTTGAGACTTCTTTAAATTGAGGGAGAAGCCCAGTTTGTGGAGGAAGTGGCAGGTGACTTTCAGATGATCCCATGCTTGCTCGGCAGAGCGCACTCTGATCAACCAATCGTCCAGGTAGGGGTAGACATGAATCCCCCCTCTCCTGAGGTGCGCTGCCACCACTACCATTAACTTGGTGAAGACCCTCGGGGCGGAGGTCAACCCGAATGGCATGACTCGAAACTGATAGTGTGAGTCGCCAACTACGAACCTCAGGTATTTTCTGTGTTTGAGATGAATCGGCACATGAAAATAAGCATCCTGGAGGTCCAATGACACCAACCAGTCCTGGAGTTGAAGGACCTGAAGGCTCTGAGAAAGGGTAACCATTCCTCTCGTCTTCCCGTATGAGGTGTAATAACGATAGGATCGTCCCCTCCATGATTGCCCTTGCGCACGAAAAGGCTGAGGTTGCCTAATAGCAGCTCCTGAAGATTTGGCCGCTGCTTTTGAGGTCTGCAACCTCTCAAGGCTCTCGTCAGCCTTGTTGCCAAAAAGGTGAGACCCGTCAAAAGGCATGTTCAGGAGGCGGTTCTGTACGTCCGGTGCAAAACCCGACTTCTGTAACCATGCAAACCTGCGCATTACCGTGCTAGTGCCCATGGACCTGCTTAAACTATCCGCCGTGTCCAATCCAGATTGAAGGGATTCCTGCATGGCCTCCTTTCCATCTCTAACAATGGCTAGGAAACCTTCCCTTTCTTCCCCTTCTGGTATGTGCTCCGCCGCCATTGCGATGCACTCCCACAGAGTGTATGAACATTTTGCCAAGGCACATGTGGAGTTGGCAGATTTTAATGCCATGCTCCCGGCTGAAAATACCAATACCTTCCTGTATAACCAAACTCTCGGGAGTTGGATGTTTTGACAGATAGCCGGGGTCGGTATTTTGATGCGAGGGATTTATTTACCGGAGGAATAGAATCCAGAGTTTCCCAATTCTTGGCCACCCTGTTTTGTAAGACTACATGAAAAGGCAGTACCGGGTCTTCAGTGGGAACATGGTCCAATATGTCTGTTAAATCGTCCTGGACGAATTGGGCTGGTGGTCTAGCCCATCCCAAGTAATCTACCACCTTGGTCATTAACTGACGGTAAGATGGACTGGCATGCTCTCCTGGATCTGGTCTACCAAAGTCATTCTCAGGAGAGGTGTCAATGCCACTTGTATTATGTAATGACTCCACCAAATCCCTCATTCTGCTTTCCTCTTCTGGGACATTTTGGGTGCCATATTCCAGTTCGAAAGGTACATCTTCCTCCTCGGATCTCTCCTGTTCCTCAAAAATTGAGGTCAAGGATTTGAAAAACTCCTTCCTAGGGAGAGGCTTGAAAACCTTCTCCGGGAGAGGAGGAGGAAGAGGTGTAGTACCAGGTTTTGAAGAAGATACATGTTTTGTAGTTTTCTCCTTCTCTTTTTCTGGCTGCCCTGGCTTGGTTGGAGCCTTTGGCGCTGAAGGTTTCGGCGTCGACGTCCATAAAGGCGTCGATGACATAGTGGTCGTCGACAGGGTCTGCTTCGAGGGCGTCGAGGTGGCCTTCGACGGTTTCCCCTTCGAGGTGTGATAGGTCTCGGACGGCGTTGGTTACCTCGAGCGGTCGACTCCAGCTTTTATCGCTCGGCGTCCTGGAAGGTTCCCTATCCTTCCTTTTACGATCACCCGGGCTCGAGGGCGCACGAGTGTCTGAAGAAGGCACAGACTGAGGCTTCGCCTTCTCAAACACCTCCATCATTTTGACCCGGAATGCTTCCCACTCTTCGGTAGACTAATGTTTTGTGGGGCATTTCATTTTTGGAGACTCGTCTGACGACGAGGTGGAGGGAGACCTATGGCATTGTTTCTTTGACTTTTTCGATGAAGACGACAAGCGATGAGAATCGCTTCGGGATCTAGATCGATGCCTTTCGCGTCGAGGAGATTTTTTCCCATGGGGTCTCGACTCGACGCTGGAGGCTTTTCGATCCTTCCGACCTTCCTGTAGCTTTTTTCTCGCAAGGCCTTCCCCAACACTGCCTGACACTTCAAACAGGCCTCCATGTCGTGGCCTTCCCCGAGACACCACAAACACTCGCGGTGCAGGTCCGCGATTGACATTTTTGAGCCGCACGACTTGCATTTCTCAAAACCCGATCTCGGGGTCGTGGTCGGCGTTGATGACGAGGACATAATTACTTCTCGTTATATTACATTTCTTGACAGAACTCGAGGCGCGCTGAATGTCCGAAGCAACGTAACTGTGGAAAAACGGAACTGAGGCCAACGGTCGCCGCACGTGCTACTTATACACCGATGACATCGCCCTCGAAGGAGGCCTTCGAGGGACCATCGACTCGACGACATCGACGCGCGGCGCCCTCTGCCGAAAAAATTTCCGATGAGCTGCAAAGCTGGATGGAATATATCTAACTAAGATGAGGAATACGTTGGAGGACACAATCCACTCGAATTATTATTTTCGGGTCCTCACAACACCCTTGATTCATTTGCAATAATGTGCTCCCTGTCAGTTCCATCCAACTGAGATAATACTGCTCCTCTTTGGGAAGGAATCATGAAGCAAGACACAGTAAACAGATTCAAAGAAGTAGTAACTTGCCCTATGCAAAAGTGGGACTTCCCTACATGAATGAAACCAAGACAAGTCTGAGTCAGAAAATTCAATTTAAAAGTCTGTCGATCTTCGAAACCTATCCTTGCCCTCACAACTAAAGCCAAAGAATGTGTAGGGATTTCAATAATGAAACAAATGGTGATAAAAACAAAGTTCTGAGCTTCTTCCGGCTCTTAGCTTCCCTTTCAACTCCTCTTCCCAGAGTTCAAGAAAGTTCCACAAATGTTCGCAAAATTACCGTTCTCAAGTTCAAGGCAATACAGTTCCACACGATCGACTGGGTTCCCTTCAACAAGTCCCAAGCTACACAGCTAAAAAGAAAAGTGTCTTGAGGCTCCGTCCTCAAGACAGTATTTGTAGTTCATCAGGTCTCAGGGCTCCCTTCTCCAAGACTTCAACGTAGCAACTGTTGTTTGTTGCAGTCTTTCAAAGTTCAACACAACTATAGGTCTACCTGACCTTCTTTCTGGATTGCAACACAGGTTCACTTACAGTGCTTCTTCTTGGTTTGTTTCATTATGCCTTTGGATTTCACAATTTAGGGCTCACTGGTCTAGGTGCAGTTGTCAGGCCACAAGGTCCACCCATACAGGTCAGGAAACCAGGAACCCTAGCCTCTTCAGCCCACACAGATTCTTCTGTACTTGCCCCTGTGTATAGATTTACAATCACTTAGTTTCTCCTTGTCGGCCTCATGACTCTACGTGCAACTTCGCACTCTCCTGGCTTCTCTTGGTTAGCCTCTGGGCTTTGCCATATCATGTCACACACCTCTTGCCAGTCTTTAGCCTTGCTACACTGCATCCCTTCATACAGTTCACTTATTGGTGGTCTTGTTCATGGCCCATCTTTCTGTCACACTCTTTCACACTTGTTATCTTTTCCGTAGGTTGGTTTCAAATGGGCACTTTCCCTATTGGTTTTCATCAGCTATTAGTATTGCCCATAAAGCTTTATTCAGTTCAGTAATCAATATGCTTTAATTCAGATTTTAAATCAGTTCGGTATTCAATATGCTTAGTTTCAGATTAACATTCAGTTTCGGTATTCAATATGCTTAAATTATCTTGGTTTCAAGTTTTAATTCATACAGCACTTTGTTATCTATGCGCAGCTCACTCGGAGTGCCCCGGCTTTTGAGTGGCTTTGCCTGACAATAATAGCCTGCCATTTTGCGTTCTGCAACGGGGAATCCTTCTGCTTCTTTTCTACTTCTCAGGCCGGCGGGTCAACCTCTGTGAGCAATCTGGGTGCTGTCTTCCACACGCTGGCAGCTGTTCTGTTTCAGCAGGGACGCAGACTGGGTCCTTTCTTCTTTCTTCATCGCTCGCAGCTCCAGCTGCTCTCTCTCCAACACTGAGGTTCCCACACCTGTGGCAGCCCTAATGGCCCAGCTCGCCCTGAGCTCCACAGGTCCTTTGGGACATTGACCGGCATCCTGTCTTCCTCTTAGGCCCCACCACGGCTTCCTCCTTCCGAGAAGGGTCCCCTGCTGGTCTCTACCACACAGGCCCCCCTTTTTCTCTCTTTTCTGCTCTTTGGCTCTCAATTTATACATCTGCAACCACTTTCAGAGGTTGCAGATGTGGAGTCTCAATTGGAATTTCCTGACTATAGTTAAAGGGACATGCCTGACACACACAGTACTCTGCAGGCATCTGCCTTGTCCCAGTACTAGAGTGGTGAAATTTAGTTTTAGTGCTCATTACTCTCAGTCACCTCTTCCACGCCCCAGTACTGTCAGAGGTCAAATGTGGGGAAATGAGGGGAGATGGTTTACAGTAGCCCATAAAGGGCGGGGGAGGGTTAGGTTGGTCTTAAATA
Organism: Ambystoma mexicanum; assembly: GCF_040938575.1. Taxonomy (NCBI): domain Eukaryota; kingdom Metazoa; phylum Chordata; class Amphibia; order Caudata; family Ambystomatidae; genus Ambystoma; species Ambystoma mexicanum. Next base: position 408,047,844 of record NC_090923.1, on the reverse strand, counting down.
GGGAAAGGGGGATACCATGTCTCTCCTACCTCACCTCGCCCTTAACCCCTCTCTTCTTCATCCTCTTCCTGGTATTTCCAGATTAGTAATATACCATGTCCAAACACCTTACCATTCACCTTCATAGCCAACATCTGCGCCATGTTCTGTAGGGGGTATCTCTCTACCACAACACATTTATTTACCTCACAAAGGTCAACACACAGGTGAAAATCTCCCGATGGCTTTTTGACCACCATCAAAGGAGATATCTATTGCACACTCCCTGCACATTCAATAATGCCCATTTTGCACTTCATAAGTTCCGTTTTCATCCGTTCCCTAAGAGCCAGGGGAACAGACCACAGTTTGGCAGCCAGAGGCACACTTCCATCCTTAAGAATAATCTGGTGATTCATGCCCTTAACCTTTCTGATGCTCTTGGAGAACACTCACCTAAATTATTCTCACACAACGTCCCACCAACCTGCAGAACTTGTTAAATGGCGTTGGGCTCCAGTCTGATTTCTAACTTCCTTTGCTCTCGCCACCCCAACAATGTTGAACCTTTTTCAGTCACATACACCTTTCCCCGGGCACTCCTGCTCTTAAATTCCAGTTGTGCTTCAAATTATGCTTCAAATTATCCCAACAAATCAATTTTATGCAAATGATATCCAACCAGTGTGTTTCTAATAAAGTCCACCACCATAGGATCATCCTTCCCATTCGACGGACGCATGCAGATCCTTACATCCGTCCACATCCACGCCCTGTACCACGTTCACAGTAATCACTTCCACATAAACCTCCTCATCATCCTCCTCAGATGAGCACTGCCCGTCCTCGGACCCATAAAAAACGTTCTTTTGGTTGAATTGGAAGTTAGAAGTTCTTGCATGAACTGGTAGAATTCCCTGCCTCATGCACTTGGAGCACACCACCTACGTTCGGGAAAAACAGGGGACGCAGCAAAGGGCGATGCACCCCCACACCGGAAACATAACTGGTCCTCTCCTCTCTGCATCCTCAGGCAATTCCCTTGACTTTTGCTATTATTTTTGTTGCTCTGTACACTTTCTTTTTGTTTCTTCTTCTTTCATTATTATTATTATTATTATTATTATTATTATTATTATTATTATTATTATTATTATTATTATTATATTATCATTATTATCATTATTATGGTATTAATGAGCGCGGAAATAGCAAGCAAGAGAGTACTTTACAGAGGTATACAACAATACAGATACACAGCGGGGTGCTTTACAGAGATATACAACAGTACATATGCATAACGGAGCGCTTTTCAGAGGTAATATAAAAGATATATACAGCAGCGGGTAAGATACAGAGGGTACAGAGGAGGGTTACAGATGTGCAGGGTGGCGGGGAGGAAAGGGGCAGACAGAGGCTAGTGAGACAGGTGGCGTGGGGGGGTGAAGTGATGGCTTAGGTGCTGAGGTGTGAGGCCAAGTCTGATGCTGACAGGTAGGCGGTTCCACAGTCTTGAGGCATAGGCAGAGAAGACATGTTTTGTGGTCCTTTCCTTTTTGCAGAGGCAGATCTCAAGTCTACCGTGTCTTGGCTTCTGGTGGTTTGCTGTCCACCGGAGATGGTTAGTTTCTATGCGAGGTAGCTGGTTCACTTGAGGGCGACTGCCTTATAAATGATGCAGCAAGATTTGAAGGTGATTCATGCATGAAGTGTGAGCCAGTGAAGGTCGATGAGGGCAAGGGTGATGTGGTTTTATCTGTGTAGACCATTGATGAGGCGGGCAACCACGTGCATGACATTTTTCAGGGGCTTAAGGGAGGGCGACAGGAGGCCTTCGAGGCGGGCATTGCTTCGATCCAGGCGGGATAGGACCAGTGCCTGAATGGAGGACCTAAAGCTGTCTGGAAGGTGGAAGGGCTTGACTTTACGCAGGTGGGAGACCTGATACCAAGCTGTTTGAGTTCTCTTAGCTATGTGTGTCTTGAAGGAGAGGTATTTGTCAATGTGGAACCTGAAGGACAAGGAGGAGAGCTTGTCTGTTGTAAGGGATTTCAATCAGGCACACACCCAAGTTTCGCCTAGCTTGTAGTGCGCAAATGAAACTCATATATTTTTGTCTATAAGTTCAATATTCTGAATGATATACCACTCAAATCACACCCTTCTCAAAATACCCCCAGGTCACATTGAACCAGGAATCAGGCTAGTTTGCAAAGATAAATATTTATTTATTTATTTTAATATTCAAATCACACATAGGTTTACTATAGATATGTATATGGGGCAGCAATCACCCAAAGGGTGACAATACAATTCAGAAATATAAGTCAAGCAATTTAATTCACTTATAAGGAGGCAAAATAGAAAACACAGCAGAAAAGAACAGTCTTGTTTTGCACACAGATAGCATTTAGGTTAATGTTCCCCCTGCAAGTGTTTGTTTACATACAAATGAGCAATCCTACACCAATGCGAGTAATCAGTAGGTTTTCGGGAATTAAATACAATGTCTAGAGTTATAGGCAATCCTCCCTCCCACACAAGAGAGAAAATCTTATTTTGGCAAATGACACTTTGAAATGACAGGTGAAAATGGCTTTGTGAAATATTGAAAAATGGTCAAAATACTAAAATAGAGACACATTCTAAAGAAAGCAACACTAATCAGGTCCTATCATGCATGGTCTATAATATGAACCACAAGATATAGTTCAGATCAGGATGGGATGGAAAAAGCACTTTGAAATGGGCAAAATACACGTGTACTTTGGCTGAAATTGCAAATTTGTGGCAAACTTTTACTATGCGATATTGAAGAAAATAGGTCCCATATACTGTTCGATGCACTTGTGGAGCTAGCTAAGGATGTTGGGTATCAGTGAGAGTTGAGGTTTAAGTGAGAGGTGTTTTTAGAAAATAAAGACACAAATTTGCAAAAGGACTTCAGTTTAAAACCAGAAAATAAATATGGATTATGCTTTTACTCAAGACTAGAGCCTTCAGACTAGACAACCAGGTTGGGACGAAGTAAGCTCCGATACTGATTCATGACTTCAGTAACAGATCCCCGGCACAATTTAAAAGAAATTGTGGCCAAACACCTTTTTTTAACCCCACCTCTCAGGTAGAGGTAAAAATAGGCATATGTTTGACAGAAAGTTTACCTGAAATACTGCCGATGGTATTCCCATGCAATTTGGCTAGTTGTGTTTAATCAAACCCTGAACTGGGCAGAGAGTAAAATTGAATGACCCTGACTTTTTTAACTAATGTATCTTGTCCAGAAAACTGCCATCTGATCAAAATAAAACACACAGACATCAACAACTTAATTACATAGTCACATGAAGACAGATGCATCCTTACATGTATATATACTTTACCCAGTCACAAATACACTCAAACCCATTACCACAGTTCAACAGAAATAACTCACGCGCACACACAATCCGCCTTCCTTGAAAACACAAATGATTATGACAGGTCACTCTCTCTCCTTCTGCAGTAACAGATCCCAACCAGACTCCACTCAGTTCCCTTTGTTCCATGAACTGAAAAATGCACCAACCTTCCAAGAAAGTGCATCATGGAAGGACAATGAAAGGCAGAAGCCCTGTCGGAGTCTTTTGCTCTGCACTGTCCAATTTCAGACCCCTTACCAACAAGACACGGACCACAATTTCTTGTCATATCTTGCAGAGGCTTATTGGCAAATCAAGGTGGTCTACCGTATACATGTGAACCATGCAAGGAGCTGGTGACTGAGCAATTGGGTTAGAGAAGTGGGTGCGAGCAAGGGAAGGGAAGGATATTGAGTTAAGGGATGGCACAAAAAGGCAACTAAATTCTGAAAACAAATTGTAAGGGAGTGAGAGAAGGGGCATCAGGGATGTGCGGCAAGGGAAGGACACCAGAGTGGGTTGTGTAAGGGAAAATTGGGTAAATGAGACAGAGGTATAAATCGGAATTGGTAGGTCAGTAGATTGAGTGACGGTTGCTGAGATCTGTGCCTAACCAGCAGGCCACTACATCAGATTGTGGGAATGGCTCAACCTCTCTTTTTTTTTGTCCAAGTGATGCATATGTCCTTTATGGCGCAGTGTCAATTAAGCCTTGTCTCATGTTTTGTCAGGTTGCTTTATCATGTGACTTGGTTCTTTGCAAGCCAGATTTATTGAACATTGCCCTAGTGTAGCCCTTGAATAACAGTTCTGCAGAAAGCATTTTGTTTGTTCTGATATTGAAGATGGAAAAGGAGAAGATGAAGTCTCCTCTGCTGTCTAAATTTGAATATGTGGAACCAGGAAGCTAAGGCTGAAATCCCCAACTTCCACAATTCAAACACCATTGGTCCTGAGCAAATCACTTTTCATCACTTGCCATATTTTCCTTAACTGTGTGGGAAACCTGAGGGTATTCACCCTAGCCAACCCCAGGAATCCCTTATTCAGGTGGCTTGGGACGGGCCAATGCTCTCAGACCCCAACTCCAGAGGTGGACGGAAGGGAGAGAATCACTGGAAAAGGGGAATCCGAGGTTGTACTCAGGGAAATACCTCACGGTGAGGTGCAGTATTACACTGAGGAAGAGATCTCTGAAGCCTTAGAAGGCTATATGACATCTACCTCCCTTCCTGCCAGGGAATCCTCCTGTCCGAGATCCAATGACCCCTCCATACCCAACAAATCTAACCACCCCGTTGCAATCAAAAACCAAAAACCCCAGAATCCTTGTTTTTGCGTTACCTTCCTGAATACTCCCGACCATTCTTCTCCGGGTCCATATGATTATTATTTCCTGCACTCTCAATCTGCTCAGACAACACACTACCGTTCCCACCATCCCCCCTGTTCAGATCATGGTAAACACTCTGATCATTGGGGGGCGCTGTGGAGCAGCCGGCAAAATGGCTGCTTAGTCCGTGAGCTCTGTGCCCATCTGTCATCAATCCTCCAGAATCAGCGGCTCTCAGCATCATCCGCTAACCGCATCGCACCCTGTCGGTAGCCAGCAACAAGGGCTACATACACGAGAAATTTGGGGGGAAATCGTAGCCCTCGGGCCGAGCTGCGGCGGGCTTCCTTCCTGCCTCGTGCCGAGCTATGTGAGGGCGCCGGGGTCCAACGGGAAGCCACCGCCTGGAGCTGCACTTTGCTGCCTACATCTGGACCTTGTTTGAAGAGGGAGCCGGGGACCTACTGCCTGGCACGGATCCGCCCTGTGGGGCTCGACGGCCGCTGCTCACCTCTGCTTGTGGGCTGGCGTTGGGCCGGGCCCACCTGTGCCGTTGTGCGGCAGTGGCGGCCTCCTGCTGTGGCCTCTGCGGGGGCTGGGAATCGCCTAACGCGGGGTGCTGCTGGGCTCCGCGGCCCTCCTGCCTGACTGTCCAGCCGGGCTGTGATGGAGGGGTGGCCGGCTCCCCGCTGCCCTCCTCTACATTCTGCCCCGTGACCCGGACTGCTGCTGATGTGGGTAAGGAGTCGGGAGGCTGCTTGCTTATCAAATCATATCTCTGCCACCTTGCCCCACGGACCTCTGGCCCCTGCAGGCTCCTGCGGGGCGGGCGGTCGTGCCAGGCCTGCTCTTACCCGGCATCCCTCTAGGCAGCTGAGGGGGCCATGTCCCCTGTGGGACCAGCTTGAATTGTGCATCACCATTCCACCGAGCGAGCTGCTCCCGGTGTTGGCGCTCACTGGGGGTGCTCTGATCTCTCTTCCCTGGCGCCACTGCTGGAACACTAATATTGAGGTGCAGTCTGCTTGCCGGCGCAGCGGATCACAGACACTGCAGCGGTGTTCGAGTCCCTCTGGATCTTTCGATCTGCGCCTCCACGACCACGAGGAAAGCCCAGGAGGGGCGATCTGAGAACCATGATTAGACCACAGGCTGCACGACCCACATCACACCTGGTGAGCATTCAAGTTTAACCCGGAGGAAGTGGTGCAGTGCGGTAAGAGTCCGGAGTTCAGTAAGACTCCTGTGATTCTATTGGCACTGTTGTACCAACCATTTGAGAGAGGGACCCCTGGGGGCAGCATGGGTACAACTATATTACTGTTGGGCCCTACCTCATTGTCTTACTTTATTGCACATTAAACCTAGCCCAATAACACTGGCAATAATATGGCTGAGCATAAGAAATTGGGCACTAAGCCTATAACAAGCAGGGCCAAGTTGGGCATTAAGCCAAAATCAAGCATGGCCTTAGGGGGCCCAGGAGTGATCATGACCTCACCCCCAGTGATTAATAGAGACTGTGTACTGGAGGTCTTAGCGCTCAGGGAGCGCAGAAGACTAAGAGTGCAACACAAACAAACCAAATCTCCTGTGACTAAAATGACCTCACCGGAACCCTCTATCTCTCCGCGTAAAGCCTTAAAACTAGGTCAGGACAAGGAGAGCTCAGATAAATTATCTGTACCAATGGCCAGCGCACATAGCACCATGGATTGTCCAGTGCCTATGCTGACCGTAAATGTTCCTTTACTGACAAGGCCTGAGACAACCATAACTCTTCCATCTTTTGCCCCCCAAGGGAGGGGTTCACCCAAACCTTGCCAATATGAGGACACAGTCCTCTCCCAATGGCCTGTACTTATGGCCAATATTGGTAAAGAGCTACTCCTCTGTAAGGAACCATTCGACCTTGCTCTTCTGGCAAATTCCCTAAATTATTGGATAAAGGACCTACAGCCGCCAAAAGTGAACTTCTCAGACTTATGGGCCTAATAGCGTGGATGCTCTGTCTCAGGCATCGCGAGTAAATACTGCCTGCCAAACCTTTATACAAAAAGAAATGACAGATCAATCCAATCCACGCAAACTGATGTATGTACCAAAGATACTGTGGGATTCATTGAGCCAACTTCGGCATATAAGGAAGGGGTAAAAACTCATAATGCAGATCTAACACACAAAACCGCTCCATTTCTATCACCACAGGAGTCAAACACTGGCCATAAAGAAAATAAACAGCCCAGAGCAATGAATTCTAAATTGAAAAGGATATCCTTACGAAATCTTCAATTTAAAAAATCACAAATGCCAACGATAAGGGACGTGAATTCACGTGACTTTGTAATGGACCAGAGAAACTTCATCATAACCAACATTCAGAAAACCAGTGGAAAAGAGTCCAAAGAAGCATTGCTCTATAAGATTCTTGCTTTGTTGCAGAAGAGAACAGGCCCAGGAGTAGTCAGAATTAATGATCTAAAGATCATTAGGAGGATAGAGCTGAGTGACTGGTGCTCAACATCCGATAATGACTGCATTTTTTTAATAGGCTGCGGAGTTAGCACCCTACCTGCTTATCTTAGACAATGCAAATATCTTCCTAAACGGACCTCAAACTGTAATTTGATTTTATGAATTCAATTTTTGGGTCCTTGCTATTTGTATGGTTCGTTTACTGTTAATATGTTTATTTGACTTAAGTTAACATTTGATCTGCAGCTATTAGCCAATGTTCTTACGTCCATTTTTGTCTTATCTTCTTCTGTAGTTGCGTATATGTATTTATGTTGTTTTGTCTTGTATACGCCCTCAAGCCTTTGGGTCATTAGGTGCGCAATATAAATTCAATAAAGTAAAGTAAAATATTGGATTCCCAACTCATCCTGCTGCTATATGTGGACCCCTGTGATGTGCTTGCGCCTGCATCCAACTTTGCGACTATGATTATTGGGATGCGGTGCTCCCAATGTCGGGCCGGCTGGGCGGCGCTATGCTGACATCCTGAGACCCTCGAGGCCTTTTCCAAGATGTACATCTGCATAACTGCTCCTCTCTTTGGGGCCTGATATCCTCTGGCTGTGCAGGGTGTCTGGAGGCGGCCCACAGTTTCACTAATAAACCATCGGTCTGCGGCACTGCCCCCCTGTCCCTGATCCCCCCCCAACTTGAACTGGCCCTGGTCTTGGCCCCTGGTACCTGTCTCGATTGCCCGGAGCGCCTCTGCCCCCCCACGAGATGGCATACACCCGCTCCTCGGATTTGACTGTGGCCTCACTGGTTGATTGTACTTTCTCCCCTAGATGGGCCCACCAGGGGGATGCAGCAGAGTTCCCCTCTCCCCCCCTGCGGACGACGGATGGGGGCTGCAGTGACACCCTTTTCCTACTGCCTGCACGGGCTACATCCTCTTCCTCTGGCCCATACTCCCCTGAAAATGTCGAATAGATCATGTGGGACTGCTAAGACTGGAGCCATGGACAAATTCACCAAGTCGACTCCTAGACCCGAGCAGGGGGGCTCTTCCTCGAACCAGGATGACACAGATCCTCTGCCAGACCCCCCATAGCCTGACCTCACGCTGATGATGGAATCTATGGCAAAGAACTTTGCTTCATTCCATGAGAAAATGGATGACATCAACGCCAATGTGGCCTCTTTGCGTACCAAGTTGGATCAACACGGCGCCAGGATAACAGAGGCGGAGATTAGCATAGGAGCCAATGAAGACGGGGTGCTCGCCCTACAGATCACTGTTGCGGAACTAGCACGAGACATGAAACAGGTGAAGTTCAAGTGTGAGGACTTGGAATCCAGATCCCGCAGGAACAATATCTGCATTGTGGGAGTTCCGGAATCTGGAACTGGCCGTTGAGAACCTCCTCAAGGACCTCTTTGATACCTCTCAGCTCTCCCCATTCTTCATGGTGGAGCGCGTTCACAGGTCGCTGTCCCCAGGCCCTAAACCCGGTGACTTCCCCAGGCAAATAATTGCCAGGATTCTCAGTTATAGGGACAGGGATCATATACTACGGCTGGCCCGAGAGAAAGGGGAGCTGAGATTGGATTCACACATCATCAGAATCTTCCCGGACTTCTCGGTGGGGGTCCAGATAGAGCGTAGGCAGTTCAACAGGGTGAAAAAGCTACTTAAGGAAAGGAAAATTGAATATGCACTGCTTTTCCCGGCACGCTTGAAGTTCACCTTCCACAACAAACTATACTTCTTCACGGTCCCGGACGAAGCCGTGAAATTCATTGAAGCGCAGATCCTGCTTGTTGACCCAGGGAAGGACCAAATGGACAACGACTAAGCGCCAGAGATCTAGCATCATTGTCATGATTAACCGGCTTGTGCCATACTCACAGCCAACAGATCCTTCTCCCCCTGATCCTTCATCATGGCTAACTATCTGAGCCCAACGCACTATGAACTGGGATCATCCCATCCTGCTGCAGGTGCCGCCCATCCCCCTATCATCACTGCGCTGATGGATGGCGCACCTAGGGCTCCTGCCCCGCTGCACGCCCCTCATTACCACTCATGGCGTTATTTTCATCATTTTTCCTAATACTGTTGAAATGTGTTGTAATGGTATTACTGCAATCTTGTTACAAATGACCGCTGTATGTATTGCGGTGCTGCTGGCACCAACTTAGAAAGTAGGCTGGATGCACGGCAGCAGTGACCCCCCACTGCAGTTGCAATGCCTAATGTGGCGATCTGTTATTTGTTTTGCCCCTGTTAGGGCAGGAGGGCTTATGCGGCCCAATTGGTTTAGGCACGCTGTTGCCCTTGGCTTGGGTGGGTGTCATTACACTGCTGGTTGGGGGAGGGCAGGGAGGGTAGGGGGTGGCAAAGTTGGGGGTTGTAGCAATGAAAGTGGCAGGAGAGTGACAGCTCTGGCTGTGATGCGGCAACGCAGCGTGATGGCGGTGCGTGGGGCACCGAAGGGAGGCAAATTCCATGTTTGGGATGTTCCATAATGTTACACCATGAGTATTAAACTGATGATGTGGAATGTCCAGGGGTTGAGCAACTTTACGAAAGCCCGTAGGATAACCACATATGCCCAAAGACATGGGGCCTCATTACACAGTATGCGGTAACCATGGCGCTGTTAGCGCCATGGTTGCTGCCTGTATTTAACCGTGTCCGCCTTGGTGGATGGCAGAATTACCGCCCTACTCCAAGGTGAGCGGGGGCGGTAATTCCCCATTCACCAAGGCACTTCCCCAATCCCATTTTTGCCCCCATAGGGCTCAATGGGAATGGGGAAGGAGCTAATTAAGGTACTGCAAATTGCGGTACCATAATTAGAACCAAGGTCCTTTGTAGGCCCGTTCCTTAACGGCTGCTAAAACCAGCCGTTGAGGGTGGGTCCGGCAAAGGGAACTCGTAGTAAGGCAGTAAGGGTTTACCGGTACCGGTGCCCTTACCGGTACCGGTAAACCCTTACCGCATTCCGTGTAATGAGGCCCAAGGTGTCAAAATACTCCTCCTCCAAGAAACACATACTCTGGGACACCTCGCAGCATGCATTGCGCCTACCTGGGGTTCCAACAGGTTCTATACCAAATTTTGCACCCAATCAAGAAGAGTGCTAACCCTTGTCCACAAGTCGCTCGAATTTTTACTACGCACTAGCTATATAGACTCGGGAGGCAGATATGTAATCCTACATTGTCTTTTGGCAAACACTGAGTGTCTCCTGGTGAACACATACGCCCCGAATATCGATGCACCCGAAATCTTTGACGAAATAACTGCCCTACTCATGAAATACATTGACATCCTCGTTATATGGGGGGGCATGAATCTGATCCTCGACAACGCCCTAGATAGATCTGGCGTGTCTCGCCGGCCCGTGGCCCGAGAGGCCACCCACCTGCGCAAGCACATAGAAACGTTGGGACTGTGTGATGTGTGGAGAGCGCTCCACCCCAACACGAGAGACTTCACGTTCTACTCATCGGTACGCAATAGTTTCTCTAGGATAGACCTATTCCTCGCATCGACTGGGCTTATGGGTGGGATTGTGGATGTACAGATATTGGCACGCACACTCTCAGACCACTCCCCGGTGACATTGCACATCAAATTGGGCCGCAACCGGCCGACCCATTCGGCCTGGCGCTTCAAATCGGAGGCACTGCGGGATATAGTCTTCAAGGCTGAGATCCTTTCTGACATTAACACCTTCTTTGACTGCAACAAACGTCATGACACAACCGATGGGACCCGTTGGGAAGCATTCAAAGTGTTTATTAGAGGTATGTGTATTGCCAGGGAATCCGGTGTACTTAAATATATAAAGAACAACATACAACGCTCCGAAACCAAACTCAAAAGAACTTGAGTGGATCTATGTCCCCGCACCTACCACAGCCAATCTAGTGCAGATCAAATCGGAGCTGGAGGCCTCTGAGTCCCACGCCCTTAGACAGGTCCAATACTACGCTCGGCCCCGCGGAAGTACGGAGAGGGGGATAGACCGGGGCAGACCCTGGCTGGGCTGGCCCGAATGGAGGGGGGCAGATCCCGCATTGATAACATTGTGGATTCACAGGGTGTCCAACACTGGTCGGACCAACACATCTTTGAGACCTTTGCGGATTTCTATGCGGCCCTCTACGCCCCCCAGCGTGAACATAGCGCTTGCGACCTAGATTTTCTACTAGATCAGATTCCCATGACCTACATTTCCCGAACCACCAGAGAGCAACTAGACGCCCCTATCTCCCTCGAGGAGATTACGTAGGCCATCTCTACCCTCCCGAAGAGTAACGCCCCTGGCCCGGATGGGCTCACCTCAGAGTTCTACCAGGAGCATGTTGCTCTCCTGGCCCCAAGATTACACAATGTCTGGCCCGAATCGCTTCGCTTCGCCTGGCCTCTCTCCCCCAATCCCTGCGTGAAGCCCTTATCACAGTGCTAGCCAAGCAGGGTAAACCCCTGGACGACTGCGGATCCTACATACCCCTATCATTAATAAATACTGATACCAAAATATTTGCCAAGGTAATAGTGAATAGATTCCTCCCCATAATGTCATACCTAGTCCATCCTGACCAAAGTGGTTTTGTCCCCGGCGCTCCACAGCCCTCAATATTCGTAGGCTTTTCAATGTCATGTCCAGAATCTACCCTGCAGCTAATGCAGTCGCGGTTAACCTGATGCTCAAAAGGCATTTGACATGGTGTCCTGGCAATATATGTGGGCTGTTTTGCAGAAAACGGGAATCAGCCCATGCATGATATCCTACATTAAACTCCTATATACAAATCCTACGGCTAAAGTTCTGATCAACTCCTTAACTTCGGCGCCCTTCTCGCTCCACAGGGGCACACGTAAGGGATGCCCGTTTTCTCCGATCCTGTTTGCGCTGGCTATTGAGCCCATGGCTGACATCGTCTGAGATAAACATACTCGCAAGGGCATTCGATTACAAGACACACCGGAAATAATATAGCTATATGTGGATGACGTTCTCCTCTATATCAGGGACCCCATCACACACTTAGGCCCAATCATCCGCGACATAACAAAGATTGGCACATTCTCGGGATTTACTATAAATTGTTCCAAATCCGAGATATTCCCCCTCACCAATGCAACACACCAGCCTACATGTGAATTCCCTCTACGCTGGTCCCCAGAGGGCATCAGATACCTAGGGGTTCAAGTATCCCTCTCTTGACCCTCGCTACTCGCTGACAACTATACGTCCACCGCCCAATTAGTGGAGTCCAAAATGGCAAGATGGTGCAATCTCCTGCTCTCCTTATCGGGCAGGCTGGCCCTCATTAAAATGATAGTGGTCCCCAAGCTCCTTTACATCTTTGCAAATGTCCCAATCTGGCCGGGGAAACACTACTTTACGCAGTTGCATTCTACATGTACCCAATTCCTATGGCATTCTGGTGCGGTCCGAAAGAAGTGGCTACATATGACCCTCCCCTACGAGAGAGGGGGCTTTAGCGCTCCTGATCTCATCTGCTACTGGACTGCCACAGAAGCCGGGCATGCCACACAGTGGTACAAACACTCTGACCCCCCCCCCATGTGAAACTTGCACGTGAGGAAGTAAACATCATGTCCCTAATCCTCTATCACACGTACAACACTGATGCCCCGGTGGATCCCGTTGCCACTACAATCATGGCAGCGACTACTGCAATCCCAACCTGAACACCGTCCATATTACAAGTGGCTGCCCATCTGGTGCATTCTGGGTCTCGCCCCCTCACACGACAAGCTCCTCATGTGACACTGGGTCAACTTGGGATACTTGGCACTGTCCGACCTATACCCTGACGGGAAATTCATCACCCTGCAGACATGGTGCCCTGGCCACTCGGGTTCAGCGTTGGAGCTTTTACAATATTTTAGACTTAGAGCGGCAGTCCGGGCCATGTGGCCCTCGTACCCAGATGAACCTCCCGAATCACCTGAAATTTGCTACATATCCAACTCAGCCGAAAGTAGGGGTATAACGGCCTCTTTATACAAAATGCTGATTGCAAAGTCGATACTTACATCTCGGAGGCCGCGTGACGCGTGGGGCACTCAACTGGATCTGGATATCACGGACGCCACATGGGGGGCAATGTGTTCGCACACTCGCAGGGTCTCCTGGAACTCCAGATTCAGATGCATGTAATACAAGCTCCTCAAGCGCCTGATTACACACCTTACAGGGTAGGTAGATTTGCACAGGCCAGGTCACATGCATGCCCGAGATGTGGAGACACTGAGGCTGATCACTTCCACATATTTTGGTCCTGCGGGGCGCTGGCCCCGTTCTGGGAAGCAGTGACCCAAGCTCTCTCAGAAACAGTGGGGAGTCATATTGACCCTGATCCTCTTGCAATGTTGTTCGGGGTATGGGAGGGGGCTGGGATAAAAAAGGTTGCCAAGTTTCTGAATATTGGAGCCATTGTGGCTAAGAAATGCATATTACGGCACTGGAAACACTGCACACCCCATTCCTTTGAGATGTGGTTAAAGGCCCTCACCTGGACTCAAAGATGTGAAGAAGACTACATCAATACTCTCCCCAGTAACTCTTGCCCAAAAAATGTGTGGACGGACTTCTGCAGCTACCTTAACAGCAAGGATGATTTAGAACTGCTTTCCTCTCCAACAAATGATCTAAATACTGCACTATAAACGGATCAGTGTAACAACTGTTTTTCACGCACTCTCCCCCCCCCACTCTCCCTGAGTACAACCCCCAACCCCGCTTTGTACTCCACTGTTGCTTTTTTATCTACTGTGGTGCTGTATTGTTCACCTGCTGCTTTCTCATAAGAAAGGTTAAAAGAAAAACCTCTGATGATTTTAATTTGTTTCATGAACCCTACCAATCTCACCCTCCTCAGTTTAGCAAAACCCCTAGGATAAAGAATATGATTCCTCATGTCACCCCCACCTTTTCCTACTCAAATCTTTTCTCCCGACATGAAAGACAAGGGATTAACGCTAAAGCCCTTCACCTGACATGCCCTAACCAAAGGGTCAGGCAAAGTCAGGCAACTGATCCGAACCACACACACCTGACAACCCTTCCTCACAGGGATAAAAGGTGGATCACGAAAGCACAGGATGAGGAAGGTACACCGCACAAAGTAAGAGCTAACTGAACCCGGCAGTTCAAGAGGAGGAGACGGCGCAGACAGAGAGGGAGACAGGGAGAGAGTCGATCTTGCCCTTTCCGACCAAGTCAGAGAGAACGATAAGTCTGCGTACAATAGCCAATGTGTATTGCAACAGATGTGTCTGATACGCGAGACCCTCCTCCACTGATTATTAAGCCAGGGAGAGACGCTGGTCTCAGTGGTACAAACCATGACTCCAACATATCAGAAAGCCAAGCCGTTCATCACATCCGGTGAGTCAAGGGGAATGTCAATAAGAAACCGAACTGTGTTGAATGAAAGATAGTCGAAGGCTTAATTGAACATTGAAAAGCAAAGGGATGAAATTAAAGAAAGAGGGGGAAAACCAGATACAGGGGAGTCCGACACCAGATGGGTGTTCACGCAGGAGGGCCTTGGGAAGAGACAAAGAACTGTAAAAGTGGTCATACAGGGGTCTTGTAAAATCCTCTGAACCGTCAAAAGTCTTTGACCAAAAGAGAACTGTGAAAGCCAACAGAAGTGAATCCTGCATGTTGAAAATTAGCACATGAATTGTGTTTTGTGGAAATTAGAAAAAGTGAACCCCCGGACAAGGGATGCTAATGAAAGGGACAGAGTCTAAAGGTCCCGTGAGGAATTGTTGATAAAGGCTGGCAAGAGTGAGCCTAGCAGAGGGAAGCCGACAATCCAAAATAAAGTGCAGAAAAAGGTGAACTCAACCAAGGGGAGTACATGAACAGTGCGTTACATAAGTCGGCAAGAGGAAACCCGGCGAGGGAAGCCGACAACTAGGGGTAAAGGCCGAAAACCTGTTTAAAAAGACATTAAGATTTGTGAAAGCGAGAATCATTGTAAAATAAGGGGAAGGGAAGTGTCCTCCTTGTTTTCTGGGGTCCGAGCCTGGCTAAGGGAGATCCATGGGTGGAAAGTTATATCACCCAAAGTTCACTGAGAAAGGAACTGTCTTGTTAAGTTATTGAAACCGTCTGAAGGTTCAGCGTCCAAAGAGGGGGACCCAGGGGTGAAGTCATCACCCAAGGTGTTAGTAGGCAAGAGACTTTTCATTACGAAGAGACTTATCCATTGAAGAACCTGATAGCTGATACGGAACTGTTAGCTCGTGCAGGGAAGGCTTGAGTGTGTGGTGGGCTCCAAAGTCTCACCTTGTCCCGTGCTAAATACGTGGGCAAGGGAGACCTTGAGGCAATCACATCCTGACTTATTATTTGTGAACACTTTGTTCCTTATTTTGAATACCCTATCCCACACTCTTTCTGTAATTCGTTGTAAGGAATTGGCAATAGGTTTTTCTTAGTATGTGCTTTTACTTTGACAAGACGCCACAAGGAGAGCCTTGTTTTTCATTTGATGGTCGACGCTTGCTCCCATCTTAGCATTAGGTTTAGGTTAGGCATTTTTCCACCCTACACTTACAGTTTAATAAACACCCTTGAACTGTGATCACTAATGTCCGTCTTTATTGTTTTCACCATGAGTTCCTTACAAATGTTCGAGAGAAAGTCTTGTTTATAATCAATAATGTTATTTCATTAAAAAAGTAACCATTTATGTAATGCGTACTGGTGGGAAGGTAGTATGCCAATTGAGAGTCTTTTGCTGTGAAGGGGCAGTTGGTAGATAGGGTGACAATAATGGTTTTTGTACAGTGTGGTGGGAAGTGAAGCGAGCCCCTCTGACTCTGTTCTACCAATTCATTATCTAGCTTCTCCACCTCTGTACAGAGGTCAAACTAAAGATGGGTGGGATGGAATGAGATGAGGGGAGATGCAGCCTGCCGTCAAATCGCAAACTTGAGCACAAGGAAACGTGGGCTACATTATTCTGGTGAAATCATTTTGCTACGTTTGGCATGTGGGGGATGTTCCCTGGGGCCCAGGTCTCAAAGAAACCACAAAAATAACAGGAAGATACGTTTCATAAAAGAAAAACAATGTCAATCATGTCTACGATATATATTTGAGAATTTGTATTTGAGGGAGAGGTTGGCATTGAGTTTGGTTGTCCTGCAAATTTGGGCTGCTGCACTATGGGCTTGGCGCCCTGCATCATGGGCCAGATAATAGTAATTGCCCGCCAGGCCAAATGTTGCCTGTCCTCCCCGGATTATTGATATGACAAAAGTGATTCAGATGAGTTTGCATTATAAAAAACTAAAAACGATGAATCATGTATTAACCATATTAGGCTTTACCTGTCATAAGAAGACAGTACTTGGTCAATTGAGGCCGCACCATTTCGTCTTGGGATGATTTAGCTATGCATCGCATAATAATCTGGCATAATATGGAAATATTTTGGTATGCTGCGCTCGGCATATTGTCGCTGTACCTGGCATGCAAGGTCCTATTTAGCATATTATCACTGTGCGTGGCATGTGGGACGTTAACAATATAAAATTGCAGTAACTGGATATAAGTAGCTGCAATGGCATTAGAAAGCAGAGCTCCTGTCCTATGCTGATTTGACCATACTATATCATCACTGCGCACATTGCATATTGAGGCAGAATCATAGTTTAAATATTGTTGGAAACTCAAATAGGCTTGTGTCCGCTTCAGTACTATATGTTATTTTATTAATCTTACACCAGAGTGCTCATAAATTCAAGACTGGACTATTGTAATTCCTTATTTTCTGGGACCTCACAACGGAACATTAAATAATTGAAAACTATTAAAAATAATGCTCTCATAACTGCACTCAATATTCCCAAAGAGAGCATATTTCAGCCGCAAGAAACAGCGTATACTGATTACCTATCCACAAAAGTATCATCTTTAAATCCTTAGCTTTCACTCACAAATGCCTTACTAATAGTGCTCCGAGATACCTCTCCCAGAAATTTGCCAAATTCAATCCACCTGACCTACCCGCTTCACTTATCAGCACCAATTTTCAGTCCCAAGCTACAAGAGGAAAAGAGCAGGGGATTCTAGTGTTCCGGTTACGGCCTCCAAGACTTGGAACTCTCGTCCGCCATATCTCAGAGCTGAACAATCTTACTGGACATTTCGGAACTATCTCAAGACTCTACGTCTCTCTGGGAATTCACCAATCGATTGCACTGCACTTTTCACTAACAGTTAAACAACATGTGTAATAAGTTACCCTGTCTGCCTTACTGCCAAGTACCTGTTCTCTTGAAATCAAGGGTTTAGTGAGCATAATAAATGTATAAATAAATAAATAAATAAACTTCCTGTAGTTTTCTTTTTACTTTTGTGATGTCACCAAGAAAAAGGTCATATGACATAACTTGCTGTGATGACATCATGGGCAAAGGTCATACGATTTAAATTCTTGTGATATCACTTTCACTACCCCCGGCATTTTGGTGCACTGATATCCATGGTACTGGGTAAAATGAATTGCCAAGCAAGTCTTCCCAAATCCTTCCTAATAAATACTTAACACATTCATGAAGCAGAATTGTATTTTTTCCTCAAATACCGAATTATCATTATTTTCCCAATTAATGTTTACCGGCCCTACCACCACTGCAGCAGTAGAAAATAATGTGTTTATTGGGAGAACCAGAGATCGGATATAGGGGATTCCAGAACACATACATTTTTCTGGCAATCCCAATGTTCTCCCTCTCTCCAACAGCTACCAGACAGGACAGTGAACTCTGTGGTTGAGTAGCAGACTGTCACTCCTTTCTGGAAATTCAAATCAAGCTCCCATTTAACCCCCCATTAAAAGTTCTCTTGGTGTGGCCACTAATTAATCATGTTCTTCACCCTTCATCTTGGGTTGACCACAAACTAATCATTTTCTTCATTTGACCTAGGTTTTAATAGCCACCAATGTGGCTACAGGTCTGCTTGCATTGGGGCCCAGAGTAATCACTTTCACACCCGCATCAGGTAGGTTCAGAATCCTTCCAAAGAATAACATATCGGTATGGCATCCAGTTTCTAATCGACTCTGCTAATGATCTCTGTGAGAATCTGATGTATTTTATCAACAATAAATATGGGTCTTCAAAGGAAAACATGAAAATCAAGGACTTATTCAGCAGTCCTGCCAATCACATACTACTATCTCACCATACACATTTATACAAGTTTTTCCAGGTACCAAAAGCTAAGTCATGAAAGATTCTAGGTTCTTTCAGAAATCATCACCTCCTACTCTAACATGTATGATGACAATAATGAACATTGGCCTTTCTGAGGTTTACCTCATTCTTACAAATCTTGTCAAAGCCTCCCTCTCTAAGGAAGTATTCCAAGTCTCTGAAAGTCATACTTGCACCAATAGTAAAGAAACCATTGCCGCACCAGACCTGCTGGCTATTTACTGTTCCAGTAAGACCAACCTAAATTGCAAAAACAACTGAAGTTGTCTCCTCCCATCTGACTTCAGCAACAGCATCCAAATTACACTTCCGAAAAAAGATCCACTTGAGAGTCCAAAACCATGCTACCCATCTCACCTTTGACTTGTGCCGTAGAGACCATATTACAGCAATACAAAAGGTGTTACACTTCTCCCAATAAATTTAATCCCAGTGCCCAAACCCTCTAGTTATTTCTTCGGGATCTTCTAGACGTATCACCCTTCCAAATGCTTGAGATGGGCAAACCAGAACTGATACAACATGAAGCCAAACAGAAAAGAAAATGTTGTTTTATCCCCACAGGCTCAGGTCTCCATCGTAAAGAACACCCTCCTTACAAACCTGTGTGCAAAGATAAATTGCGTTATATCTAGCAAATATACTATTTCACAAAGTATTTGGTGACAAACCCTTTCCTTAATAAAGCCTAGAGCTCCATATGGATTGAGAAATGACTTCTTTTCATCTCATTTTTGCTTTCAACCACTCAGGTATGGAACACTGGTCCTATATAATTCATTTAGGTTGCTCAGTGGTCTCTTTCATTTACAGCCTTTCCATCATCTCCTAAGTACTTATTGAGGACACCATATGATTTCAGCGTTTGGACTATATGTGACTTGGCAGTCCTTCTCCATACTCCATTCAACCCCTTAGTTCTACCAGGCTGTAATATAACAACATATAATGATTTGCATATCCAAATAAATAAATGCTGTACAGACAATGATCAATGCAAACACTGCTACAGCAGTCTCTTGCTAAAGTAAGATCCCCTCCTAAAGTTATTGGCCATTTAAGCATACTACCCGGCTAGATAGGTTTTATCAGATAGGGAATTCCCATTCAGACACAGTAATCTTAATACATAGCACTTAGCGGTAGTTACATAGCAGTTTGACCCTTGTTCATGTTTTATAAAAGTAGATAGTAGACGAGTGCATGAAACTGATGATTTGAATGTTGAATTAGGGTTTCTCTGGGTGTAGAACTAGCTGGATATTAAAGCAACACATTTAACAAGCATTGGCAAAGCCAACGATTTGGCTTTTGTGTAGGCATGGGATGAGCATTTGCCAGGCAAGTATCATTAAAAATGTGACAATAATAACATTTGGTATTACAGCGCTAGGAAGCAGGAGGAGTCTGACATGAAGTGCTGCATAAGAAAAAACAATATTATTATTTAAGAAAATGTGTCTCTCAAAGTGCACAGACCAGAGCATGAAGGGTGTCCACAACAAATGTTTATGTGGCAGACTGATATCTGCAAGAGTGTGAAAGCCCTGGCATTTTTGATTTTATTGAATGTTATATGATATTGTCTTAAGCTGATTTAGACCATGCACCACTGCCATTTTCATGGTCTCCAGACACTCAACAATACAGGTAATTTGTTTCTTAAAGGGGCGGCTGATAATCAGCCCCAACCTTTCATAAATGCTCAATGTCAAAGTTGCTATGCAAACATGTGCCTTTGTATGAAAAGTCTGAAGACACCCTCAGCCCCAGCCTTACTGTGGCACAGGCCAGGCTCAAAGGTCAAATGTGCATTCCTGACTGCTCCTGGAACACAAAGTGTCTACAGGCGAAGATGTCCTTTTAATCTTCTGCACCTTTGATCTAAATTATAATAATTGTATGACTTAAGTTAGTCTGGTGGTGTATACATCTTTAAATATAACCCATACCTGGTTGTGACATGGTGACAGCTAAGCAAGTGCAATTATACAGCCAGAGCAATTGGATATCAAACTATTGTTATATCTGTGATAGGGCCAGCTGTCACATGGCTGATGTACATTGTTGTCTAGTGTGGCTGTCCCTACAGCTGCTATATGCAACAATAGCCAGGATGCCTCCCCTTTCATTCTCCTGTAGGAAGGGTAGCACCTGTCCCCATATCACTGAACCTCCCCCGTGAGATCTCCTGGGAATAGTGCTTCAGTGGAACACTGACATAACAAAGTCAACCTCACACCAGGGTGCTGACACTGGAGTTCCTTTGAGGTCAGTAAGCATGGGAACTGAGTAAAGTTATATTAGCCAGAGATGGCTGTTAGCGCGCCATTAACTTTTCTGTCCCAAGTCCAAGTATTAAGGTAATGCGGAGAAGCCCTTTCACCCAGGTCCATTTCTTGGGACCTTAGTGTCTGTTAAGCCCTCTTCGCTGCCTTTTTTTCAAAGTCATTCTTGAACATTGACATTGTGTCAATTAAGTGCCTGAACACCGCTGTTAATCTACCTTTACAGAAGTGTATGTCGCTAATTGTTTTAGTTTGTTTTCTGCATTTGTAAATAAAAGATCACATACTTTTGAACCTTGATATCATTTTATCTTGCAGTCATTGTACTGTTGCTGTTTGGGTTGTTACTGGTATCAGCTCACAACCCTCTTGAAGATATAGCCTGCCTACAGCCTGCACTACCTCATAAGACAAAGGCTGTGCCTGTTTCATCTTTATGTTTTGTATCATTGCCGGTTTTGTAGTAGGGTAAGGCTAAGGATGTGGTTTAGCCACTGCTCGTTCCTGTATTCATGCACAGCAGGAGTCCTTTCATTACACTGGTGGGCATCAGTTGAATTTGACACAGACTGTCCATCCAGCCAGTGCATTAAAAGCGTGGGGGGAAATGGTTGGGTGCTCCAAGGTTTGTGGCTTAATAAGCAGTGGGCGTGTCAGATGATTTTGGTGGCTACCCCACCTCTATGGCACTTGCCGGTAGTGTAATGTCGCAAAAAAGATTATAACATTTGGTCTTTGTATGAATTAGAGAGCACCAATATTAGTTTTCTAATAAATCCTTAAAAGGCCTGTTAAGGCTACTGTGTGTATGTCACCATTTTTCGACCTCCTGTTCATACAGAGGTGCATACAAAAGCAATCATATTAAGTCTTCATATGACTAACAGATTGTAATACTGATATTTTGTGAGGGTTAGTACAAGTTGTGACTTAGGATGTGGTTAATATACACAACACATCTATCTAGTCAACACTTCTGGTGTTTCTGGCACAAACTGGGTAGTTAGCTGTTCTAGTGCCGTCTTCAGGACTGTGCAAGTGGACTTGGTGGTATCCCTTGTAAACCCCTTTGGTGGGACATCTAAAAATAGAAAAATAAAATCAGAACCTGGTGTCTCTCTGCAGGGGTGACAATTGTCTGCTTGGTGTGCTGCGACATAGTCCTACCTGAGCCAGTAAATGTGGTGTCACAGGTACTGAAAAGAGGTGCAGCGTTCTTCATTCTCGGACGATCAGTATCGCCACTTTCTAGACAAACCATCACTGTTGGGACAGACACCACCAACAGCAGCAGAGGCAACCAACACATCTTCGTCAGAATTGGACACACTGTTACCAAAAAAGAAGAAATTAGTTTGCACCGAGTCACATGGACTACTAATGCTGGACTACCTAAAGGGAGGAGTGATCCCAGAAGGCCTGCAGGTAAAAAATATACCTCGAGTGTTCATTGACAATCCCAAATTTCAAGTCAAATTCAGCAGAGTGGGGAACAAATGTTCCAGGGACTGGGTCCTCCTAATCATAGAAACAGCGGAAGAGGAAGGTAAGAAACAGACAGAGGAGCTCAAACAATTGGAAGACAAAATCAATACAGAATCAATAATCCCAGATATCAAGAAACAGTTAGAAAAAATAGAAGAGGAAATCAAGAAATTCAAAGAATTTACACTGGACAAAAAAAATTTGAAACTCAAAAAGGACATCCAAAACTACAAGGAGAAGACGTACTCCTACCTTCAACCAGGCTTCTACCAACAACAAAACAACAACAATATTACGAGGGGAGGCCCATATAACCAAAAAAGGCCATCAAGGAAATTTGTATCCTTTTCAAACTCATCAAACAGCAGTGGTTCAGGCTCTCCACCTAGGGGACCATCAACAACATCAGCAGGAGGCAACAAAACAAGAGGACAACAATTTTTTCAAGTACGAGGCAAACAGGGCAGACCACGACAACAGGGCTACCACGGGATGCGAACACGACAGTGGACCACGCAACCCCAGCAGCAAACCTGGTGATCCCAATATTTAATTTAAGTAAATACATCCTGACATCACAAGACACAGAAGTCCTGAGTAAAGGATTAAGCTTTGTTCCAAAAAGCAAAGCAGACCGCTTTAACACTGAGGTCGAAATCAGGACATTTTTTCGGTTAATACGGATACGATACTTCTTCTGAAATTCCCCAGGAGAAAAACCAACAGACCACACTACGACGGGACTAAAACCTAAATCCACCTTCACACGCATTACATCTATGGTCTGCCCAGAAATACTTACTTTTGAAAACAAAATTCTAAGAGAAATGGAAACAATCTTCAAAATCAAAAACAATTACAGAGACAACCTCACACAGTCAGAAGGACAGTCCGTGAAGAACCTGGAAACCAATGACCTCTTTGTAGTTAAACTGGCCGACAAAGGAGGGGGATAGTTCTTTAGGGCAAAGATCTATACGAAGCAGAAACCCTCAAACAATTGAGCTACACTCGCTTACAAAGGAAATTGGATACCAATCCTACCACACGCATCCTCGAAGAAATCAAAAGTCTCATGCTCTTTTCCACCACACAAGGATGGATTGACGAAGACGAGAAGGCCTTCCTCATAAAAGAACACCCAGTGATACCGGCATTTTATTGCATTCCCAAAATGCACAAAAACATCACCAAACCACCAGGAAGACCAATTGTATCCGCAATCGGGTCACTACTCAAGCCCCTGTCCATATATACAGACATCTTCCTCTGCCCCAGCATCAGAAAAATGAAATCATTTATCCAGGACACCACAGCCATGATACACCATCTCAACAACATACAGACATCACAACAGGAGATTCTCATCACCTTTGATGTTGACGCTCTATATACGAGTATTCCGCAAAATGAATGCATCAACACACTTAAAGAATACCTGGACGGAAGAACAGACTTGTCAATAACTACCTCCTTCATCCAAGAATGCATTTGACTGGCACTCACAGAGAATTATTTCATACACCAGGAACAATTCCATCAACAGATAAGAGGAACCAGCATGGGCTCCACCTTTGCACCGGACATTGCCAATTTATATATGGACAATTTGGAAAACAAGTTTGTTTACAACGACAACAACATATACAAGAACCATCTGATTGGTTGGGTTCGATATATAGACATTTTCACCATCTGGAGAGGAACGACAACACAATTACAAGACTTCCATACCTGGCTTAACAGCGTTGACACCTGCATAAACTTCACCATGTACCATGACACTATAAGTATAGCATTTCTGGACCTCAACATTATCCGGTCAGAAGACGGTACCATCACCACAGCGCTATACCGCAAACCTACGGACAAGAACACACTTCTGAAATTCACCAGCTTCCACCAACAGGCTCTCAAAGAAAATCTGCCGTACAGACAGTTCCTTAGAATAAGAAGGAACTGCACCACTTTACCAGAATATGACCACCATGGTAAAGAGTTAGATAATCGCCTCAAAGCTAGAGGATACCCGTCAGCCATCATTAGGAAAGCACGCAAGACAGATAGAAACACCAGCAGGAAAGATTGCTCAACGAAAACGCCCGAGAGAAGAACATCAAGAAAAAATGACATGCGTGACAACATTCACAACAGTCAGTAATGCCATCAGGAAAACGATCCTCCAGAACTGGAATCTACTACAAACAGAAACCTTTGCCCCAGAAACACCAAGATTTGCATTCAAAAGAAGCAAAAACTTGAGAGACCATTTAGTACACACTTACCCAACTGAGAAACCCAAAAATACAGACTAAACCACGCTATGGCACCTTCCCCCCATAGTTGGACACTTTAGATGCGGCAAGTGCTCAGTATGCCATCTGACACAAGACCAAAAAGAAATCTCACTTAAGGGTATCACCTGGAAATACAAAACCTTTTCCAATTGCCTTACCAAATGGAGTATTTATATGATAAAATGTCCATGCAATCTGATGTATATTGGTAAAAGCAAGCGAGAAGTGAGGCAAAGAATCTTTGAGCACAGATCTTGCCTAAAAAATACTGTCGAAGACAAACCAATGGTGGCACATTTCATCAAAGAAAAGCACAAACACACAGAATTAAGATGTTGCGTCATACAAACAGTCAACGCCAAGGCTAGAGGAGGAGACAGAGATTTGGAACTCAGGAAGTTGGAACAGAAGTGGATTCACCGCTTAGATACGGTGAAAAATGGACTAAATGTCTCGATTGAATGGAACCTATTTTTCTGAACACATCGGTCCCCACACTCTAGCCACACAAATAGGCACCATAGCCTCATTATTGCATTTTTCAATGCGAGAAGTCATCTCTGGGTGACATGACCAAAACCATCATTACCGTAGGGGCAAGCCCCTTTGCATTATATGACGTGTCTCACGCTTGTAAACTTTGCTGAATGTTGTTTTGGCTTATATCTATGCGAGACGTTATCCGTTGTTGACATTACCAAAACCAGTAATACCGTATGGGCAAGTCTCTCTGCACTATATGACACGTCTCATGCTTGGAAACACTGGTGAATGTTTTTTAGGCTTGTATAAAGGTTTAGCATAAACTATCACAATATGATGCATGATGTTGACCCAAGTCCGTATAGACTTTGTACAAAGATGAACGGTCTGCTTGTACTCCAATAAGACAACCAGCCCGGTGGCAATGGTAGCCAATATGTAATATGTGTGAGTACAACAGCGGACCGGCCAAACGAGGGTCCCACACCTGGGTTTACTTGTTATATGTCACCCAACAGTATCTGGCAAATGGTGCATGCGTCCTACTAAGAACTTAATCATGCTGTACCAACACATGCATCATTCATACCTGGCCGCGCGGTTTCAATGGCCCCGTCCTGTGTACACCGTTACCTAGACAACACCCAGTTCACTTGAATACTACCCAGACACGCATACGCAG
The DNA here is from genome assembly GCF_040938575.1 of Ambystoma mexicanum. Lineage (NCBI taxonomy): Eukaryota > Metazoa > Chordata > Amphibia > Caudata > Ambystomatidae > Ambystoma > Ambystoma mexicanum. The sequence goes on along the minus strand of NC_090923.1, from coordinate 408,022,149 downwards.
TCCGCATTATGGTTACCCAGCTAGGCACAACGCGCCTACTTCTTAGCGATGCACATGCGCTGGCCAGGAACATGACCTCGGACGCAGCTCCACTACGAAGGAACCTAACGCAGGTAAGACCGTCTCCCTCCATAGAGCGGTTCTTCTCCGATACCCATTAGGAGGGTCTAGAATTACTGAATCAGGTTGGCACCACCTCGTGCCCGCCCCCACGTGAGTGGTACACTATGTCCGTCAATTACATCCTGTGAAGGTGCCTACACACGGGGCACTCAAACAAAAAACGGCCGCACGGTCATTTTATTTTATAAACGCTTGTATCTATTCACAAGCCAGCAGTCCCCCGATAGGGCTGCCCACACTAGTCATTAAGAATAAGGCAATTACGTGCCTACACTAGTGACCTAAACAGAGTAGGGCATTCGGCCCGCCACAGATGCAGCAAAGTAGATTTGTCTAGCAACCATAGACACTTGAAATATGACTAAAGCCTCTATTAATTTTGCAGTTCATCTACTTGGAAATTGACCAGTAGACCCTACTTTGATTAGGATCAAGAAACACAAGGCACGCAGAAGGCACCTTCAGAGAAGAACGCTGCACCTCTTCTTAGTACCTGTGACACCACAATTACTGGCTCAGGTAGGACTATGTTGCAGCACACCAAGCAGACAATTATCACCCCTGCAGAAAGACACCAGGTTCTAATTTTATTTTTCTATTTTTAGATGTCCCACCAAAGGCGTTTACAGGGGATACCACCAAGTCCACTTGCACAGTCCTGAAGACGGCACTAGTACAGCTAACCACCCAGTTCGTGCCAGAAACACCAGAAGTGTCGCCTAGATAGATGTGTTGTGTAGATTAACCACATCCTAAGTCACAACTTGTACTAACCCTCACAAAACATCAGTATTACAATTTGTTAGTCATATGAGAACTTAATATGATTGCTTTTGTACGCATCTCCATATGAACAGGAGGTCGAAAAATGGTGACATACACACAGTAGCCTTAACAGACTTTTTAAGGATTTATTAGAAAATAAAAATTGTTATATGTGAAAACTAATATTGGTGCTCTCTAATTCATGCAAAGACCAAATGTTATAATCTTTTGTGCGACATTACAATACCGGAAAGTGCCATACAGGTGGGGTAGCTTGTGTCCCTGTGTCAAAAACATTATTTCATACCCTCATGACATAGGCCCCCCGAATCAAAAAAGAGGGTCATACACACCTCTTGTTATTATAGAAGATTATTTTGTAGGGCCAGCTGCCACTAAAAAACAATACATAACATGACAATATGCGGTCTGACTCCCTGTGGCAGTGCAGTAAATGATTTCTAACAATATTAATTCAAAAAGATTGATTGTTGCTTTCAACTTTTTACAATCTACCGGTGGGATGGCCCTAGAAAGGAAACCCTTCAATGCCAAAACCTCATTTGCACATTATTTGTTTTTTCATTCAGCCTCACTCCTCGAGACTTTGCACAGATAAAAGTTGTTTAGAACAAAAGCCTCTGTCTGTATTTTTGCTTTTGTACTTACAACAGCACTGACCATCCAGCAAGCAATTTTGGGGCACAATGCGGCCCAGTCAACATCTTCACATTTGGGTGGGGAGGAACTGAAAGGGAGATGAATCATCTCTCATTCAGCCCCTCCCTCCAAATAGATAAAAAAGCATCCCAACTACACCCTGAAGTGCTGTGTGTGCTTGAATACTAGCTTGGTCTATTGAGTGTGTAAGGTAGGCCCTAATTACAGGGGTACCCCTTAATTATATGGGTGTAATGCTTGTGCAAAATGCGAGCTAGAACAACATGGCGTCAATGCGCAGCCATTTTGCACACTCATCTCCCATCACTGTAATAAAAGCCTGCGTCTCCGCGGGCCTCGCAGAATAAACTAGCATTTCAGTAGCAAAAGCAGAGCAAGTTCACGTAACTACATGAATATTGTTGCTGAGTAGACTTGCTGTGGAGAATAGTTATGGTATTGTCCACTGAAGGATGAATACGGGAAGGGAGTTGGAGAGTTCTGTAGGTGCATGATAAAAGGTTCTGGGAATTAATGCGAGGAAGGGGCACTGGGTTTTTCCACTCATGGCTGTTTTTTTTCAGTCTCTGCCCCTTCCACCTTTGATCTGCTCTTTGGCCGAGGGCAGACACAACTGAGAATGGCAGGGACCGCCCCCATAAAGAAGAGGGCATTCTGTGGCAAAGTTAGTTAGAACTTGAACTCTGGGTGATGCAGTCTCGCTGAGGAGGAAGCTCCACCTCAGACCCCGTTAGCAGGAGTGATCTCTTTGCCTACCTGCTCTGGGACTAAGCAGTGTCATAGTGGCCAAGGTGAAGGTGTCTTCTGCGTCTTTCCTAACGGTGAAGTAATTTATATCTATATTTATATATATCTTAGTGTATGTTTGTTTATGTATGCTAAGTTCATATATACATATATTGTGTGTGAATAAAGGGCCTATAACGAGCAATCTTCATTTTTTACTATAATTATTAGTCTATGTGTGATTTGTTGCCTGTCTGAGTCCAATAACTTGGTTTGTCTGGGGCCGGGGAAACGTAAGTGTAAGTGTTCACCTCAAGTGGACTAGTAAAGGCAAAACAATGGGTATCCCTAATCACGCCCACACCAGAGTATAGTATGCCCCTCTAGTGAAGTAAGACCAAGAGTCTTTCTTGCCAGGATAACACATTTATTCTTTACAGAAATAAGGATAGGAGCAAAGAACTCTGCTGCCTGTATGGTGACCCTCAACCGCCTGGAGCCAGACAGGAACATATATACTCTTGACTTGGTCACTGGATACTGGCATGGCTCCATCCAAAACTGTCCTTATCCCATACAAGGGATGCTCCAGTCTTCCCTTCTTCACGGTCGGATTTCTGTTTAGGACATACTACTTAACATATTACTAGCCTATGCAAGAATACACTGTAGTTCATGTTTTTATCATTTGGCTACATTATGAACATTTATATATAAAAACATTTCCCAACATGCTCTCCCTATTTCATTAATTCTCCTCATATTTTTATCTAGTCCAGTAATTCCCCTTAAACCCTGGTTTTCTGTAATTCTTCATTGCATGAGCCTTAGCCTGCCCGGGCTCTGTGACAGACAGCAAACAGCTGCTGAGTTACGTGCTGCTCTGCCAGAGGTAGCGAACTTCACAGCAATGTCTGTAGGCCACATTCCTTTTGGCAGAGAGCCTGCTTCTACCGTGCATTTATTTAAATAATAACTGCCTTCTGTTAGAGCCCGCCCATGTCTGTGGTGGTGATTATCTTTGCATGAAAAAACTTTCTCAGTGCACCTCCTCCACCCTAGTCTCTTGTAGTGCCTAGAAATAGTCAAAAGAAGTCTTGTCTACTTCTAAAGCGCTTGGGAATGAAGGAAGGTGCTAGCTCCTTCCCAATAAGGGGCATACGTGAGTCACGGCAGGCCCTCGGCTCACAGGAATTGTTTGGAGATTGCTTCAGTTAGGTCCCAAGTCTAAGCCAGGTCCGAGGCTGGAGTCTCTAGGGCTAAACTGACTAAAAGAATCCCTTTTAAGAAGAAAGCGGGTGGCACTATAAGTGCAGAAACAGAAGGATTGGGTAATGATGAAGCTGTGCAAGCTAGAGCTTCAGGAGTAAAGGGAAACACACAAACAGACCTCTACTGGGGAAGGGATCATTTTCAGTAGTGGCACTGTGGGATGTATTGACCCACTCTGCTATACTATGCGGCCTCACTCTGCTATCTATGGTGCGAGAAACAGCAAAATGGCAGCAAAACCCTTTGTGCACGCCAAAAACCTTCAAAACCGTGTTTCAACACACAAGAAGTTGGCTGCACAACCTGCCACCCATGGTGCATGTGTGGTGGAACAGAGCACATGATGCAGAAAAAGCGCCCGTGGACTCCATGATAAGTAAACATGGAGTACAGAGGAGAGGAAGAAGCAGCACCTTGCAAATGAAACTCCAAAAACTTGCCTGTAAATGACATTTATTTTGCTGCTGAAACTCCAAAATGCCTGCACAAACACTGTCCAACACGCAAAATCTTGCTTGGTGCTAAAATTCATTTAATTTAATGAAGCACTGTAAATTTACCAATTCCTAAAATGTTAAAAGCAAAACATTCTCTCAGCAAAACTGGATTGCCTGTGAATGACAGTTCCTGTCAAAAATCTGTGTGCAGCAACCCTGGGCTACCTGAGTGACAGCTCCTGTCAAATGGGCTCTCCTAATTAAAGTTTAAAGTTGCCTAAAACTAAAGATTTGCCAGATTAGCAAATATAAAAGGATTGCTGCTGAAAGGAATACGGATCTCAGCTGTTTTTGATCCCACAGGTTTAAATTTAAGAATGTAATTTATCCATGTCATCTGATGCTACAAGTTTGTTTTAGGCTGGCTGGGCCAGGTTTTCATCCAAGGGGAGGGAATTCCTCTCAGCAGAATCTCACTGAAAAATCATAATTGTGGGTTAGGACAGACTTATGTCTGCAGCCCATGACTGAACAATGGCAGATCCTCTAGGCCAGGAAATGGACGTGTGAAAGGGTGGCAAATTTGGCCTGCAGAAGGAAATCAAAAGGTGGGGGCTACTCCTTGCTGCAGAGACAGACAAAAGGATGACCATTTGCTGCTAAGAATATAAAATAAAAATGTCTTTAAAGACTTATAACTTGCTATCAGAAATGGTGAAAATATAAAAAGGACAGATTTGTTAGTCTGATTTTTGGCTTTACATTTCAAAATGTAGTGGAATTGTGTAACCTATTCGGAACAGGAATGGCAATATATGTGGGTTTATGTGAACTGTGTTTATGCTAGAATTGTTAAACTTGGCACACACATGCCTAGGGTAAACATGCATATTTGTGGATTTTGGAGAAAAATTGGAAAATGTGTTCATGGCGAAATGGACAAAATGCTGCAAAAAGGCGAAACAAGGTCTCACAGCTGTGGTATTTTGAGGAACAGATACTCCATAATATATGTAATCCTTGTATGTGATTTTCATAGAGGTTACCAATGCAGTGGCCAGGGGAGGTTTGTAAGGATTGTAAAAATCAAACCATAAATTTGACATCATCTGTGTTTGAGCCAATCACCAGAATGCAAGGTGAAGATGAGGCTCTGATCCAATCCCAGTTCACAGGGGCAGGTTTAGTTAAGCCAGCCCATACACCCATTTTTGTGATGTCATTTGAAAGGATAAACAGAGACAGCTGACAAAACATAGGAGACTTTCTCTTCTGATTCCAGCTAAGCACTTTGTTCCAGCATTCAACATCCAGCTCTAATATCCTTCCAGATCCAGATGCCCAGGACCAAGCCAAGCAGAAGCTGAACCATTTTCAGATAGGCTACAATACTCAGTGAAGCGCTGTGGTGTAGCAAAGCATCCTGAAATTATCTGGCTTTCTACCACAAGGCTTGCCTGATGAACTTGCAATCCTGCTGATCTGCAATAGCCAGAAACAAGAAGGGCAGATCCTGTGCAGTTCCGGTGACCGGCCTAGCTGATCCTGTCCCGTGCCTGATGTGCTGTCTTTCGTTGATAGACCCGATCCATTGAGCAGAATCTTGACGGGCCTAAAATCTTAAATCCCAGTGGATTGTGATTATTAATGGGACGCTAGAGAACTATGGTATACCTTGGCGTTATCTTGTCCCATCTATATCTCTGAACTATCCTTTCTTTCAAAACCAGTAACAGTGTCAAAATCTTAGTGCTATCTTATTCTGTCTATTCGATAAAGCATCATTTTCTTAGTCATTTTAGTTGTGTAACTCTCATCCAGAAATCCCATTTCGAGTGTGTGGACTGGTTCTGCCGGGGAAGGCACTGGCGATCTGTTACTGAAGTCATTAATCAGTCTCAGAGTTTACTGTGTCCCAACTTGGTTGTCTAGCCTGCATGCTCTATTGTTGAGTAAGAGCATAACCCATATTTCTGATTTCAAACTGAAGTTCTTGTCCAAAATGTGTCTTTATTTCCGAAAAACACCTCTCACTAAAACTTCCATAACTCCCTCAGTTTTTATGATAGAAACAGAATTTCACTTCCCACTGATACCTAACATCCTTAGCTATCTCCACAACCCAAAACAGTGAGGTTGACCCTTTTTTATAAAAAATTGCATGGTAAAAGTTTGCCGCGATTTTCCATTTAGCAGAAGTTTTACACGTGTGAATTACCTTTAAATTATTTCCTACCTTGCCTTTGAGATTTCAAATGTTTTCTTTTGATTAAATCATTGCTTGTGATTGCTTGCATCTGTTCAAAGCGGCTCCCGTAGAATTTTATAATAATTTAAGCATTTTTGACCACATGTGCTGGTCGATTCATGGAAATAATGTGCGCTGAAATTTTCGGCACAAGCGTGCGAATCGCAGTGCCAGTGCAAAAATTCCAGCGAAACGCGCGCACAGCGATTCATGGAAGTCCGCGTGCGAGGAAATTCCAGGATGTGCGCCAAAATACTGCGTGGCGCATGCTGGCGCACACGTCTTCAAATCGCGTGCGCTAAGCGCACAGCAAAAGCGCACATAGCGCGGCGCACACAATAAAAGTAGGCGTAACACGGGGCGTGACACGCGGAATGGGGAACAACGCGTGAAAATGAGGGCGTTACGGGGGAAGTACAGGAGGCAAGTGCGCAGAACGCCCACACGCTCGCCTACAACACGTATTCATGGAATCGAATGGGGCAAACCAGCGCACGGGCAAAGACGCGCACAGGCCTAAACACGTCCGCCACACGAGGGCAGGCGGTAGCGTCCCTGCGCATGAAAGAAATGTGCGCCAAAATGTGCGCTAACAAAAAGGACGTATATACAGCCATGATGAATGTCCCATACTGTGTCCCTCTAGGACAAATGACGTGCAAAGGGGTACGCGACAAACACTGACACCCGCTGTGTGAAAAATAGAGTGTGCGTGTATTTCGGGGGGGTGTGGGAAGTTTCACACGTGATAGGCCTTGGGCGAGTGGGGTACGTGTATTTCAGGGGTTCGCGTGAAGTTTCACATGCAATTCGCCTTGGACGAGCGGGGTACGTGTACATCTTGGGTGCGTGGGAAGTTTCAAACGCGATTTTGCTGTCAGAGTGGGAAACATGTATTTTGGGGGTGTGCGGGGGGGTCCTAGACGTGAATTGGCAGTGTGGGTCCCCCCAGGTGTCCCCTCTACCCCCTGCATGACCCCTGCAGGCAGCCCACACCACAGGGGACTACCCTGCACCCCTGGTCATGTCCCGCAGGCAGCCCATCCACCATGGGCATGCCCCCCAGCCAAGGCACATGTCACCTTGCAATATGATCAACAACTCATGTCCCCTTGCACCCCCACCCCCCAGCAGTCAGGGGCCCCTGCCAGCAGGCCCCCACTCATGTCCCCCTGCACCTCCACCCCCCCAGCAGTCAGGGGCACCTACCAGCAGGCCCCCACTCATGTCCCACTCATGTCCCCCTGCACCCCCACCCCCCAGCAGTCAGGGGCACCTGCCAGCAGGCCTCCACTCATGTCCCCCTGCACCCCCACCCCCCAGCAGTCAGGGGCACCTGCCAGCAGGCCCCCACTCATGTCCCCTTGTACCCCTACCCCCCAGCAGTCAGGGGCCCCTGCCAGCAGGCCCCCACTCATGTCCCCTTGCACCCCCACCCCCCAGTAGTCAGTGGCCCCTGTCAGCAGGCCCCCACTCATGTCCCCCTGCACCCCCACCCCCCATCAGTCAGGGACACCTGCCAGCAGGCCCCCACTCATGTCCCCCTGCACCCCCACCCCCCAGTAGTCAGTGGCCCCTGTCAGCAGGCCCCCACTCATGTCCCCCTGCACCCCCACCCCCCAGCAGTCAGGGACACCTGGCAGCAGGCCCCCACTCATGACCCCCTGCGCCGTCACCCCCAGCAGTCAGGGGCTCCTGCCAGCAGGCCCCCACTCATGTTCCCCTGTACCCCCACCCCCCAGCAGTCAGGGGCCCCTGCCAGCAGGCCCCCACTCATGTCCCACTCATGTCCCCCTGCACCCCACCCCCCAGCCATCAGAGGCACCTGGCAGCAGGCCCCCACTCATGTCCCCCTGCACCCCCACCCCCCAGCAGTCAGGGGCCCCTGCCAGCAGGCCCCCACTCATGTCCCACTCATGTCCCCCTGCACCCCACCCCCCAGCCATCAGAGGCACCTGGCAGCAGGCCCCCACTCATGTCCCCCTGCACCCCCACCCCCCAGCAGTCAGGGGCACCTGCCAGCAGGCCCCCACTCATGTCCCCTTGTACCCCTACCCCACAGCAGTCAGGGGCCCCTGCCAGCAGGCCCCCACTCATGTCCCCTTGCACCCCCACCCCCCAGTAGTCAGTGGCCCCTGTCAGCAGGCCCCCACTCATGTCCCCCTGCACCCCCACCCCCCAGCAGTCAGGGACACCTGCCAGCAGGCCCCCACTCATGTCCCCCTGCACCCCCACCCCCCAGTAGTCAGTGGCCCCTGTCAGCAGGCCCCCACTCATGTCCCCCTGCACCCCCACCCCCCAGCAGTCAGGGACACCTGGCAGCAGGCCCCCACTCTTGACCCCCTGCGCCGTCACCCCCAGCAGTCAGGGGCACCTGCCAGCAGGCCCCCACTCATGTTCCCCTGTACCCCCACCCCCCAGCAGTCAGGGGCCCCTGCCAGCAGGCCCCCACTCATGTCCCCCTGCACCCCACCCCCCAGCCATCAGGGGCACCTGGCAGCAGGCCCCCACTCATGTCCCCCTGCACCCCCACCCCCCAGCAGTGAAATGGCGATTCCATGACACAAACCAAAAGTCTATGTACATCAACACATGTCCCCACACGAAGGCAGGCGATAGCGTCCCTGCGCATTAAAAAAATGTGCGCTATCAAAAAGCACGTATATACAGCTCTGATGAATTTCCCATACTGTGGCCCTCCAGGACAAATGACGTGCAAAGGGGTACGCGACAAACACGGACACCCGCTGTGTCAACAATAGCGTGTATTTGGTGGGTGCGCGGGAAGTTTCACACACGATTGTGCCTGGGCGAGCGGGGTACGTGTACTTCAGGGGCTCGCGGGAAGTTGGGCTCGCGGGAAGTTTGGCTTGCGTGAAGTTTTACACGTGATTGGGCCTGTGCGAGCAGGGTACGTGTAAATATGGGGTGGGCGGGGAAGTACAAGAGGCAAATGCGCGGAACGCCCACACGCATGCGCCAAAAAAGACACGCTAATCCGGAAACACGTACGCCAGCAGGAAGCAGGCATACGTGTACCTGCGCAGCATAAAAGTGTGCGCAAACAACAAGCAAGCTCAGATGCCAGGATGAACATACCGTTCCTAGCAGCAGTGGTCGTGGGATAACGCAGGAGGAGGAGGAGGAGGAGGATAGTCAGGCTCAGAATTTTCACACCCAGAACAAGCCTTTTTGGCATGCCTGATGACCAGGTATACGGGAGGTACAGGTTTCCACCTCACATAATACTTGACCTGGTCAGTGAGTGGGAGGATGACATCACATCACCCACCCTCTGCTCCCAAGCACTCAGCCCCTTGGAGAAGGTCCTCAATGTACTGCACTTTTTGGCCACCGGATCATTTCAGCGGACAAGTGCCATAGTGGGGGGGGTGTCACAGGCCACACAGTCACGCTGCCTACACCAGGTCTTGGCCATCATGACTGCACGCCCATCAGTGCGCAGGCACATATACCTGCCCAGAACACCTGCAGAAAGGCAGGCTGTCGTCCAGGATTTCTACTGGGTGGCACAATTCCCCAAAGGCCTAGGTGCCATTGATTGCACCCATGTGGCCCTACATCCCCCCGGGGCATCAGAGCACATCTATAGAAACCGCAAGCACTGGCATTCCATCAACGTGCAGGTAGTATGTGATGCCAAGGGAATCATCACCTCAGTATATGCCAACTATCCAGGGTCCACCCACGACAGTTTCATTTACAGAATGTCAACCCTAAACCGGGACCTAGAAGCTGGGCGGCATGGCGATACATGGCTGCTTGGTGAGTTTAAATGCCACAGCACATGCATGCATGCGAGATACTGAGTAATGTCACAACCCCACTAATGATACCCATCACCACCTCCCCAGGGGACAGTGCCTATCCTCTGAGCACCCACATGATGATGCCAATTCGGAACCCCACCACGCCACCCAAAGTAAGATACAACACAGCCCATATTGCAACCCGGGGCATAGTGGAGCACACATTTGGAGTGCTCAAGGCACGCTTTCGCTCCCTTGACCGTTCTGGTGGGCAGCTGTTATACGCTCCCCCAGTAGTGTGCAGGATCATAGTGGCAGCATGTGTCCTGCACAATGTTGCAACACGCCGGGGCCTGCCGGTGGACATGGTGGTGCCCTCACATCCCCAACCACATGCACGCCCGCTGCGCATGGGTGGGGAAAGGGCACGGGGTGAGGCAGCCCGAACATAGCTGGTGGCTAATTACTTCACTTAGAATCACACCCCTGTGGAGTGCACACAGCCCTGCCACATACCAGCTGACAATCAATGATGATGACATGAGGGACAGTCAACTGTCACAACCATACCATCCTGAGATTGGTCACCTGGAAGTGTCACAATGTGTGCATCCCTACCTACAGAAACACCACCAATGCTGTGTCATCAAAAGACACATATGCTGCTAAATGCATGACCCCCTTGCAAAATACAACATGAGAACAGTGCCATGTCACCCAACCCCTCCCCAGCACCGCCACCCAACACACCATGGCATGTCATGCTATGTGAGAGCAAACAAAGCAATCTCAAAAACCTGACACAAGTGTCACAAAGTACAGTGTCCATAATGGAAACTGGCCACACACAATATGCACCTAGTAATGTTGAACTAACAACACACATGACCAAATACTTACCAACTAAACAATGCATCTAGACAAGTTCAAACATTTCTAAAACATGACAGTACTAAGTTAAAGTAGTCGTAGTCATACAACCTGAATATGCCACCACATCGCCCCCTTCAAACTGTAGTCTTGCAGCCTTCAAAATTGGTCTGTGTACTGCATACAACATGAACTCCATCTCCAAAGTAGACGGCCTTGTGAAGACATGAGGAATGAACCTGCAAATTCAGAGGGAGACATGGAAGCAAAATCATACATTAATACACCATGCAGTGTACAATACAACAATAATATACACAAGGAATGTCTACACAGTATTGACTACAGACTGCCCACACAGCTCATGGGAGCCCAACGTCACTGTGTACATCACTGTCACTTGATCACACCCTTTGCAAGCCCATGGAAACGGGAAGCAGTGTGTGTGTCTCATGAACCCAAGCATCTAACCCAAACTCAGGACAAGCCTGCATGTACCCTGCCGGAATACAGTGGATGCCCACGGGAGCCACAAAAGGCAACACACTGTCAAATTATTTTAAAAAAAAATCAAAAATCATAAATCAAAAATCAAAAATGGCCATGTGAGGGCCAGGGGCGGGAGAGGCCACCCAGGAGGTCCGAGGACAGGGTGTGCACCAACAGCCACCTTTGTGGATGTTGGGGAAAAAAAACACCTCCATGGGCTCATGGCCTGCACGGCTATGCCAATGTGGGAGAATTGCTGCCATTGCTCTCATGACCCTCTGCTGCTGCATCAGGAGGTGGTGGTGCTATGGGAGGCAGCCCACGCAAAGCCCTGGTATGGTCCTTCATGGCAGCAAGCATGCGGGTGTGGAAGGTCTCGTTCTGGAGGATTATAGTGCGGAGATCCCCATGCAACACCTGACGTGATGCCCGGATCTCCTCCCGAGTTGCCCGCATTTCAGCTGAGAGCGTACTTGTGAGGTGCTCCAGCCGCTGTTCTGCCCTAAAATTAGCAGAAGTCTCAAGCTCAAGAAGAGTCTGCCTGAGGTTATGGAGTTCTTCACTCAGGGCTTCCCCGTGGGCCTGGGACTCTATTGAGATGGAATGGCGCAGAGTCTCCAGTGCCGCCCATTGGTCCCTGTTGGACGCCAACATGTCTTCCCTGTGTGATTGGCAAATGGAGTCTGTTGCCTGCTGTAGTTGCTCCATCTGCCTTTCAGCGGGGATAATGGAAGTGGCCACCCTCTCCATTGCCTGAGCCATCATTTCAACTGATGCTGACTGTTGGGTTGCCATAGCGTACATGGAGTTCCCCCATACGCTATTGCCTGGTGGCATACGGCCACCGCGTCGACGGGCACCACACCTGTTTGGGGCAAGGCGATGTGCACCTTGCTGTGCTGGCACCGCCTGAGGCTGCAGGACTCCATTCCCCCTCTGATCTGCTGGCCCAGGAACAGGATCAGATGCTGCGGAGTGTGACCCTGCCTCCGTAACCGCCAAAGGCGCCTCTACCAACACTGACATCCCCATAGAGGGATCTACCCCTGGTGCAGGTGGGTTGGCCAGAACAGAATCCCTGCCAGAAACACTTACCTGTGACAGCACATAGGTCTCATCATCCGCAATCAGCACCTGAATAGAGGTCTAGGGAGGTGCACCCAGAGACACCCCTGGAAAGTATGGTCTGCGGGAGGATTGGGTTCTCACCCACCACCACACCACGTCCCCCGCTGGTGCCCGGTCGTGACTGGGATTCCTCCTGGGTCTGCACCATCTCCTCAACCTCAACAGCATCAAGTGCGTCATCCCCTGAAAAAACTTGAAAGAGAAAAAATGGAAACAGGCATTAGCACCATAGCACACAAATAGGCCTGTCAAGCTACAGAACCAGTACATGATTCACACATGTCCCACATGAATATAACCCTCCCGTGCCTGCACTGTCACTGAGTAGTAAGGGGAGGCAAAAGGCAGACACTGATGACACCAATATGGGAGAGCAACACATTTGCTGCATGCTGGGTAGCACTGTCATCACACATTGGCCTATGGGTGGCATGTCCAATACACATACATGACACATGGCTCACACAGATGGCATTTAGCATAGCCATGGTACATTTGACAAGTACAGCCATATGTCAGTGATTGAGTACTGTCACCCATCCATGTGAGATGGACATGATGACATGAAAAATGCTGCATACTGTGACTAAGTACACATGTGCCACTCACTGCAACACATGCAAGGTTCAAGAATACAGTAATAGTTGGCTGATCTATTTTCGTCACATTGACATCGCAGGAAACATCTGTCATTTTCCACATGCAAACAGGCACTCATCTAAACATTTGTGCTGGCCAATACTCCATTAGCCTGAATGGTCTCATTGTGTACATAACCAGGTAAAGCATTGCCCCAGTGTGGCCAGTAAACAATGACCGAAGCATATCACATATGTCACAATATGGTTGATAAATGTCTAGCAAAAAAGGGGAGAGTGGAAAATATTATCCTGAAGGCACACTTACAAATTCTGACCAATGTAGTTGCAAGATAGCAGTACAAGGTCAACTGCACAATTGTGGACCTAATAGGATACTGTGGGCAGAAGGGATGCAGTCATAGCCAAATACAAGGCACGTGATCCCATGTGAGGAAGGAAATGGGTGACCCATAACATTCTGGAGTACACACCCTCACCTGGCACTCAATCAGAACCCGTCACCCAAAATGCATACACATGCACTACACACACACGCATGGGCACTCACCGGACAATGCTTCGTAATCAGGTAGTTCTCCCACACCTCGGATCTGTTCCTCTGTGACGAAGGTCCCAGCAACAGACTCATGTTCAGTGAGTTTGTTGTCCTCTTGTGGAGACCCACCGCCAGTCACCAGAGTAGCGGCATGATTTGAGGCCAGCTTGTCCTTTGCTCTGCGTTTCAGGTTGTTCCACGGCTTGTAGCAATCATCATCTGAGCGCCTCACAAATCCAAGGGCACTTACGTGGTTGGCGATGGTCTGCCAGTGTGCCTTACGTTGACCAGATGTGGTCTTGAACCCTGCAGTCACCACCATTTCGTGGCTACGTTGCGACACATAGCTCACAAGTGCATTAAGCTCTGCGTCATTAAAGCAAGGCTTCCTTGACGTGCCAGAGTGTGTAGCCGTGCCTGGGGTCTCAGCCTGTCGTGCCAGAGCACCCTTCTTCCTCTTTTTAGAAGGTGGAGCGGAGCCAGAGTGGCTAACGCCGCTCTGGTCAGTAGGGGCAGAATCACCGTGGACTCGGTTGTTGGAGTGTGCGAATGCACATTGACCATAGGACTTGGTGCAGGCATTGTCTGAAGTGTGATGTTGGCAGGGGGAACATCAGTATGATGGATGAGGACCGACACTGTCCTGGCTGGGAGAGTCAGAGCTGGGGCGGATGGAGCTGCAGCTGCCCCTGCAGCCTCACCACCCTGCATACATGGGGCAGCAGATGCAATAGCTGCCCCAGATCCACGTGCCTTGGTGACAACTTGCACCGCCACACGTGGCCTAGACTTGCTGACCTGGAAGTCAGCCAGGGAGTCATCCTGTGCCAGGTCAGGTGCCACAATGGGCTGGCCCAACAGGGGCTGAGCTGAGGTGGCCTCAGCCAGGTTTCCCTCAACCATGGGGGGGAGCATGGGTGTCCCTGATTGGCCCTCCACACATGGGGGTATAGGGGCACCCTGCAAATCCTGGCCATGCCCCCTACCGCGCCCACCACATCCACCTTTTGAAGGTCAGCCACCTTTGCCTCCCTTACCGCTTGGTTGCCTCCCAACCATGGCACTGATGTTGTTGTGCGTATGGGAGGAGCAGTAAACTATTGTCCTGGGCAATTGGGGGTCAAAGGGGTAGGGTACTAGATGGAATTCGTACCCTAGTGCTCTAACAAGGCTGTCTGTGACCCCTGGGGGAAGATGATGGGTCACGCAATGCACAGGCAGCCCAAAAAAAAAAATAAACGTGCACGCAACCCCTCGTAGACCACGTGCGTGGAAAAATGAACCCGCACTACGCTGTGGCACCAAGAAACACAAAAATAACCGTACGCGTAATACACGCAGCCTGCAATGACCTCTGAAGGGGAGTGCGACACACGGGGCAAGCACAGTTGCTAAGTACGTGCGGAACTCACCGTCTGCCTGGAATAAGAACGTGAAAAATAGGCTAATGTGCGCGTTGGCAACACCCCCGCCAAAAGAAGAATTGTACGCTGTCTGAGGAGACAGGACAAAAGGAGAAGTGAACACTGAGGAAACAGGCCCAAAAAAAGTAGAAAAATGAAAGCTGTCAGAGGTAACAGGGAGTACGAACTTCAAACGCTGTGAAGTAATCGCGTGTGAACCGACAAGAAGTACAGAATTCACCCACTCACTCTCCACGAAAAGCACGTACAAGAAAATGGCGTCCTACACGTACCTTTAAACCGGCCCACACATACACGTCACTTATGCGTGTATGCGTCCTTTCCTCCAATTACACGCGCTGACACTCGGACGTGCAGCTTTTCCACGTGTGCTCTGTCATCACGTGCTATGAGGGAAACACCTGCGCGTGTCACGTCACAGACACGCTTACGTGCTAAGGGCCTTTGGTCCAATGAAATCGCGTACGTGCGCTGACGCGCTTCCGCGCTAAGGGCCTTTCTTCGAATTACACGCTGACGTGCAAGATTTTCACGTGCCAAATCACTCCGTATCAAGCTGGCCACGCGTTCACAAACGGAAGACCACGCTCCTGCCCAGAAGGCCGAATTACTGCCCCCCAGAGCAACGAGCACGCTCCCACCTGCCATCTGCTGCTGCCCGATTGCCTGCTGCCCACGTGCCCTGCCATTTTCTGCCTGCACGTCAGCCAGGGGTGCTGTTGCAGTGACCACCCCTGCTGGAACCGAAGACTCCCGACTGCTATTCCATCGCTCCACAGCCCAGCCCCAAGACCCAGTTGCCCACCCACACCTGCCTCTGGGGTTGCCATGTCGGGCACTACACCATCTGGCACCACTGGCAACCCCCAGCCAGAGAGGCAGAGGGGCACCAGCTTCACTGCCACCGAAGTTGGTGTCCTGGTGGAGCAAGTCCTGGGGCAGTATGATGCCCTCTTCCGAAGTTCGCGCGCCGACAAGGAAGGACGGACTCGGATCTGGATGGACATCGTGACTGCCATCAACGCGGAGGGGCTGCAGTCCGCGACTTCCAACATGTCAAAAAACGCTGGGAGGACTTCAGGTCCAGGACCCTCAGCAAGGCCCGGCGCCTCTTGAAGGCAGCGGATGCTAAGGGGCGCTGGGGCCACCTGTCGGAACATCAGATGAGGGTCCTGGAACGCATATGCCCAGCGCTCCATGTCCAGGTCCTTGAGAGGCAGACCCGTATGGAGTTGAGCGGTAAGTGTACATGCATACTGATTGGAAGCTGTGCGTGTGGTGGTGTGCCAGTAGTGTGCAGGTTGTACATGTGGTTTTGTAGGGCCATGTATGGATGTGTATGCACAGGGCTGTGAGGCTGACACATGCAAGTCCTTTCATGTGTGAGACACATGGATGGTGTATGTGTGGGTAAGCATGCAGGCCAAATGTGCGTGAGCACACATGTTTGTATTACTGTCTATGTAAGTTGGCATGGTTGTGGTGTCACACATGGATGTTGGTTCCAGCTGCATGCATCAGCACCGTGTACATGTGCATGCATGTGTGTGTATTTGACATGGGTGCAACAGTGATGCAACATGGATGCATGTGAGACTGATATGTAGAAGACTGATTGCCAGATGTGACATGGATGCCAATCTCATCACTGCGACAGTTGGCAGAGGTGTACACATGCATGTAAGTGTGGTGGCGTGTGTGCATGTCTAGTGCACTCCCTATGTTTCATGTGATGTCTGGCTCACCTTTGTCTGCTCATTCTGTTGTATGTGTATGGATGGTGCTGGCTGTTGCAATATGGCTGTGGAATAGCTCATGTGTGTGAGTTGCAATGACATGTGTGTTGGGGATTGTGATGCCATGTCTGAAGTTTGACAATGCCACTCATGTACAACTGTCATGTGTGTATGAGTCCATTGTACAGTGCCCTGATGCCTGTATCCTATCTCTCCCTGTCTGCAGCGTCAACTGATGAAGAGGGCGGAGAAGGTGCTGTGGAGCACAGCGGCAGGGATCGCACCGCCAGCCAGAGACGCAAGGCCCGGCTCCCCTCCCAGGTTGTCATCTCGTTGGGGAATGAGGAGTATGGTGCCGCGTCCCAGGTCGCAGCTGCCGAGGGGAGGTCCAAGAGGCAGAGGTCGGAGTTGGACTCCTCGGCACCTGAAGGGGCAGCTGAGACCCCACAGGGCCCGACGGAGGAAGATGGCACGGAGTCATCCAGGTTGGTGGGGGGTTTGGTGGAGGAGGAGGCCATGCAAGGGACAGAGACAGGGTCTGGAGGTGGGGATTCCTCTAGTGCTAGTGGTGCAGTGCAGGGGCAAGGACAGGAGGCAGCACAGGCCACCGCGCAGGTGCCTTTGTGTGATCCTGTCCACGATCCGGTGACTGCATCATCTTGCACCAGCAGGGATACCTACGTCCAGACCCGTTCTCAGGGAGGGGATTGGCTTACACCAACTGGCCTTCCTCTCCCTGCGGATGTGGCTATCTGGCACCGGGTGGAGCCTGTCCTGGGTGGGGTGGCGTTGTGTCAACGTGCCATGCGAGTTGACCCGCAGTCTTTTCATGAGGAGACTGCACGTCTTCTCGCATGGCTCGTTGACCGCATTGACCATGGGACAGCTCACCAGGGCCGGATTCCTCCATTTTCTGGACCTTGTTCCGACCCCCTCCTCAACTGAACCCCCTGCGCGCAAGTCGTCCTCCGTGCCATCTTCCCACCCATGTGTCACCTGGGTGCCCTGTGGAGCTGCCTCTGACCCTGCGGCCAGGCTGGTGGAGGACACATCCCTGCCACAGTCAGGAGCCGGACGTCCAGCAGGGGTGGCCACCTCAACAACTGCACCCCAGCTGGAGGAGGATGTGCAGGCAGCAGGAGCCAGGGCACAGGCAGTGGCATAGCAGCAGCAGCAACAAGGTGGGAGCCATGATGGCTTGGGGCCTTCATCATCGGAGGGGCAGGCATCGGCCGGAGGGCAGGAGGACCCTGGACGGGAAGTGTCTTCCGTGTGGCAGCGGTTGGGCCATGAGATAGATGTGGAGCGGCAGCGGGCGGAAGAGGCACGGCTCACAATGGTCAGGGCGGAGAACTCCATGCGTAGGGCCCTGAGGCGGGCCGAGTGCCTCGAGGCCATTCGCAGGGACCTGGAGTTCCAGATGTCATCGTCCCTGCGAACCCTCGGGGCCATGGAAGAGGACCGCCTCCGGGACATCGAGCAGGAGTTCGATGATGCCCTGGCCCGGGACATCAACATGTGAGCCATTGGACTTGCCCGCTGCCCTTGTAAATAGTTAGATAGTGTTAGGTTTCCTTTGGTTTTTTCTTTATTTTGGTTGCTCTTGGACAATGCACCACATTTCTGTATATAGTTTTTCATTATGTAGTATTTTTGATAGGTTTCATTTCTTCAGTTGGGATCATGGACCCTGGATTGTTCATCTGTATATAGTTCACTATTGGATTCATCTCTTTTTTTTTTGATTCCCCCATGGAGCAATGGTTTTCACTTTTGTTTTTCCCTTGGATTTGCTTTGTTGGACTGTGACTTTGGACACCATTCCTTTGGATTATGATTTCTTGTTTTTCATTATTTTACGGCCAGCAGCTTTTCTTTTTTTATTCCCATTGTTGTTTGTTTGATTTTAATTCCATTCATGTTGCTTTTAATACATTTTTTTCTTCATACTTCGATGTGTGGTATTATCTCATTGGTTTCATGCATGTCATGATATGGGTTTTGACATTCACTTGCACCCATTGTGTGTGTGTGACGGACATGTGTTCATTTACATACTTGCCATTGCGGTTGTATAATGTAATTGGCATTTCTATGTGGGTGGATGCAATACTTGGGTGGGTCTTTGGCATGTGGAGGCTGGCCATAAGGGCCAGGGATCTAGATTTGATGACGTGTTGGCTGTGGGACATGTGTCGGGGCCTGCTGGCAGGTATCCTGCACTGCTGGGGGGTGGGGGTGCTGGGGGACATGAGTGGGGGCCTGCTGGCAGGTGCCCCACACTGCTGGGGGGTGGGTGTGCAAGGAGGCATGAGTGGGACATGAGTGGGGGCCTGCTGGCAGGTGCCCCGCACTGCTGGGGGGGTGGGTGTGCAAGGGGACATAAGTGGGGGCCTGCTGGCAGTTGCCCCACACTGCTGGGGGGTGGGTGTGCAAGGGGACATGAGTGGGACATGAGTGGGGGCCTGCTGGCAGGTGCCCCGCACTGCTGGGAGGTGGGTGTGCAAAGGGACATGAGTGGGGGCCTGCTGGCAGGTGCCCTGCACTGCTGGGGGATGGAGGTCCAAGGGGACATGAGTGGGGGCCTGCTGGCAGGTGCCCTGTACTGCTGGGGGGGTGGGGGTGCAAGGGGACATGAGTGGGGGCCTGCTGGCAGGTGCCCTGCACCGCTGGGGGGTGGGGGTGCAAGGGGACATGAGTGGGACATGAGTGGGGGCCTGCTGGCAGGTGCCCCGCACTGCTGGGGGGTGGGTGTGCAAGGGGACATGAGTGGGGGCCTGCTGGCAGTTGCCCTGCACTGCTGGGGGGTGGGGGTTGAAGGGGACATGAGTGGGGGCCTGCTGGCAGTTGCCCCACACTGCTGGGGGGTGGGTGTGCAAGGGGACATGAGTGGGACATGAGTGGGGACCTGCTGGCAGGTGCCTCGCACTGCTGGGAGGTGGGTGTGCAAGGGGACATGAGTGGGGGCCTGCTGGCAGGTGCCCTGCACTGCTGGGGGGTGGGGGTACAAGGGGACATGAGTGGGGGCCTGCTGGCAGGTACCCTGCACTGCTGGGGGGTGGGGCTGCAAAGGGACATGAGTGGGACATGAGTGGTGGCCTGCTGGCAGGTGCCCCGCACTGGTGGGGGTTGGGTGTGCAAGGGGACATGGATGGGGGCCTGCTGGCAGGTACCCTGCACTGCTGGGGGGGTGGGGGTGCAAGGGGACATGAGTGGGGGCCTGCTGGCAGGTGCCCTGCACTGCTGGGGGGTGGGGGTGCAAGGGGACATGAGTGGGACATGAGTGGGGGCCTGCTGGCAGGTGCCCCGCACTGCTGGGGGGTGGGTGTGCAAGGGGACATGAGTGGGGGCCTGCTGGCAGGTGCCCTGCACTGCTGGGGGGTGGGGGTGCAAGGGGACATGAGTGGGGCATGAGTGGGGGCCTGCTGGCAGGTGCCCCTGACTGCTGGGGGTGTGGGAGTGCAGGGGGACATCACTTGGTGATCAGTGGTGCAAGCGGACAGGTGGCTTGGCTGAGGTGCATGGCCATGGTGGATGGGCTGCCTGCGGGACATGACCGTGGGTGCGGGGTAGTACCCTGTGGTGTGGTCTGCCTGCAGGGGCCGTGGAGGGTGTAGAGGGAACACCTGGGAGGACCCACACTGCCAATTCACGTGTAGGACTCCCTGCGCACCCCGAAATTCACGTATCCCGCTCTGACAGCTAAATCGCATGTGAAACTTCCCGCAAACCCCTGAAATACACGTACCCCACTCGCACGGGGCCTATCGCGGGTGAAACTTCCTGCAAACCCCTGAAATACACATACCCCACTCGCACATGGCCTATCACGTGTGAAACTTCACGCGAACCCCAGGAATATTGGCCCTACGCGAGCGAGCGGGGTACGTGTAGTTCTGGGGTACAGCATGAAGTTTTACACGCGAAAGGGCCCTGTTGAGCGGAGTACATGTATTCCTGGGGTTCGCGTGCAGTTTCACCCGCGATTTCAGCAGGGTACGTGTATTCCAGGGGTTTGCGTGCAGTTTCACCCACGATTTCAGCAGGGTACGTGTATTCCTGGGGTTTGCGTGACGTTTCACCCACGATTTCAGCAGGGTACGTGTATTACGGGGTTCGCGTGAAGTTTCACCCACGATTTCAGCAGGGTACGTGTATTACGGGGTTCGCGTGAAGTTTCACCCGCGATTTCAGCAGGGTACGTGTATTACGGGGTTCGCGTGAAGTTTCACACGCGAAAGGGCCCTGGTCGAGGGAGTACGTGAATTTCAGGGGTGCGCGGCATGTTTTACACGTGAAAGGGCAATGCCCGTGCACAATACGTCACAGACACGCTTACGCGCTAAGGGCCTTTGGTCCAATGATATCGCGTACGTGTGCTGACTCGCTTACGTGCTAAGGGCCTTTCCTCGAATTACACGCTGACGTGTAAGATTTTCACGTGCCAAATCACTCAGTATCAAGCTGGCCACGCGTAAACACACGGAAGACCACGCTCCTGCCCTGAAGGCCATTTTCCTGCCCCCCAGAGCCCTGAGCACGCTCCCACCAGCCATCTGCTGCTGCCGCCTGTATGCCTGCTGTCCACGTGCCCTGCTATTTGATGCCTGCACGTCAGCCATCTGCAGGGATCCAGATGCTCTGTCCACCCCTGCTGGAACAGAAGACTCCCGACTGGGATTCCATCGCTCCACAGCCCAGCCCCAGGACCCAGTTGCTCACCCACTCCTGCCTCTGGGGTTGCCATGTCGGGCACATCTACATCTGGCACCACTGGCAACCCCCAGCCAGAGAGGCAGAGGGCCACCAGCTTCACTGCCACCGAAGTTGGTGTCCTGGTGCAGCATGTCCTGGGGCATTATGATGCCCTCTTCAGAACAAGACGCGCCAACAAGGAAGGACGGACCAGGATCTGGACGGACATCGTGACTGCCATCAACGCGGAGGGGGTGGCAGTCCGCAAATTCCATCATGTCAAGAAGCGCTGGGAGGACTTCAAGTCCAGGACCCTCAACAAGGCGCGGAGGGGGGCCGGGTCAGCCTGAGCAACATCCAGATGAGGGTCCTGAAATGCATAGGCCCAGCGCTCCACGCCCAGATCCTTCGGAGGCAGACCCGTCTGGAGTTGAGCGGTAAGTGGCCAAGCATTGCTGTGTGAGACAGGGCATGTTGCAGTGTGCTGGTAGTCTGATACTTGCCTGTATGTGTGACATAGGCCATGTATGGATATGTGTGTGTGCAGGGACATCATGGTCATGCATGTGGGACCAGTTATGTGTGAACCACATGGTAGGTGCATGTGTTTTCATGCAACATGGGGACCTCTATGCAGAATGGGGATGAGGAATGGGTGCTGATGTCATATACATGTATGGTGCACGTGTGTGTGTGTGTGTGTGTGTGTGTGTGTGTGTGTGTGTGTGTGTGTGCGTGCGCCAGAGAAGTGTGTGTTTCACTTCGAAACGCCATGGATGCATGTGATGTGACTTTGAAGGCAACATCTTGGTTTACAGGGGCCCTTGTATATGGGTGTTGATGTTGATTGCATGCGCCGGGAGTGTTTCTGCATGTGTGTTGCATGCATTGACCCATGTGTTGTGGAAGGACAGGATGGAAGTGACATTTGACAGTGCCACTCGTGTTATTGCTTCCTGTCTAGGGTATTTTGTGCTGTACCCTGATGCTTGTGTTCTATGTATCCCTCTACGCAGCGTCAAGTGAAGAAGAGGGCGGAGACGGCGCTGTGGAGCCAAGCGGCGGGGATGCCTCCACTGGGCGGCAACGCATGGCCCAGCCACCCTCCCAGGAATTACCATCATCTGGGAGCAAGGGGGCTGGTGCCGCGTCTGCCACAACGGCTGTGGCGGAAGGGCCGGGTGAGCCCCCACAGGGGCTTCCAATGGCGGAAGACGGTGTGGAGACATCCAGGTTGGTGGTCTCCACAGAGGAGGAGGAGCCCGCTACTGAGCCGCACATGGGGCCTGGTGGGGGTAGTACCACTGATGCAAGTGGTGCAGTCCAGGGCCAGGGTCAGGAGGCAGCACAGGTCACCGCGGAGGGGCCTGTGCATGTCGCTGTCCTTGACCCTGTGACTGCACCATCATGCACCAGCAGGGAGGCCCTGTCCCGGCCCGTCCGCAGGTAGGGGAGAGTGCCATATCACCTGCCTCTCCACTACCTG
Organism: Ambystoma mexicanum; assembly: GCF_040938575.1. NCBI lineage: Eukaryota > Metazoa > Chordata > Amphibia > Caudata > Ambystomatidae > Ambystoma > Ambystoma mexicanum. The sequence continues at coordinate 407,999,162 of NC_090923.1, read as the reverse complement.
CGGGGCGAGGGGTCCTGCGACCGTATGGGATCCGTCCTGGTGGGTGTCGCGTTGCGCACGCATGTCATTCGTGATGACGTGCGTTCTTCCTGGGTGGAGAACGCACGCCATCACGAAGAGCAGCGTTGTGACATGGCACTGCTGGGAGGGGCCCTGGTCGGTGGGTTCCTACATGTGACACGCACTCTGGCGGACCTCTCCTCCTCTGTGGAGGCTATGCGCCGGTCGTTCTCCACATCGTCTTCCGGCCCAGATTCCACCAGGGCCCCGTGTCGACCTGCCCTGACCAACACAGCCAGCTTGGTGGAGATCCCATCCCTGCCACAGTCGGGAGTTGGCGGTCCAGCAGGGGTGGACACCACAGCTGGAGACCAGCAGATGGAGGATGTGCAGGCACCATCAGACAGGGCACATGGACAGCAGCAGCAGGAGCAGGCTGTAGGTGGGAGCAATGATGGCTCGGGGCCATCAACATCAGAGGGGTAGGCATCGGCCGGAGGGCAGGAGGACCCTAGACGGGAAGTGTCTTCCGTATGGCAGCGGTTGGGCCATGCGATAGATGTGGAGCGGCAGCGGGCGGAAGAGGCACGGCTCACAATGGTCAGGGCGGAGAATTCCATGCGTAGGGCCCTGAGGCGAGCCGAGTGCCTCGAGGCCATTCGCTGGGACCTGGAGTTCCAGATGTCATCGTCCCTGCGAACCCTCGGGGCCATGGAAGAGGACCGCCTCCGGGACATCGAGCAGGAGTTCGATGATGCCCTGGCCCGGGACATCAACATGTGAGCCGTTGGACTTGCCCGCTGCCCTTGTAAATAGTTAGTTAGTTACTATTAGGTTTCCTTTCGTTTTTTCTTTATTTTGGACCGCTTGGACAATGGACCACATTTTTGTATATAGTTTTTTTATTAGGTAGTTTTTGGTAGGTTTCATTTCTTAAGTTGGGCTCATGGACCCTGGATTCATCAATTGTACATAGTTCTACATTGGATTCATCTTTTTTAATATTTTTTTTGTGTTCACCATGGAGCAATGGTTTTTACTTTTTATTTTCCCTTGGATTTGATTTTTTGAACTGTGACTTTGGACAACATTTCTTTTTGGATTTATTTTGCTTATGTTTTCTTGATTTTCATAATTTATCGGACATCGACCATTTCTTTTGTTATTCCCATTTTTGTATGTTTAATTTGATTTACGTCCATGTTATCTTTAATATATATTTTTTATACTTCCATTTGTGGTATCATCTCATTGGTTTCATGCATGTCATGATATGGGTTTTGACATTCACTTGCACCCATTGTGTGTGTGTGACGGACATCTGTTCATTTACATACTTGCCATTGTGGTTGTATCATGTAATTGGCATTTCTATGTGGGTGGATGCCATACTTGGGTGGGTCTTTGCCATATGGAGGCTGGCCATAAGGGCCAGGGATCTAGATTGTGATGACGTGTTGGCTGGGGGACATGTGTCTGGGCCTGCTGGCAGGTGCCCCGCACTGCTGGGGGGTGGAGGTGCAGGGGACATGTGTGGGGGCCTGCTGGCAGGTGCCCCGCACTGCTGGGGGGTGGGGGTGCAGGGGACATGTGTGGGTGCCTGCTGGCAGGTGCCCCTCAGTGCTGGGGGGAGGGGGTGCAAGGGGACATGAGTGGGACATGAGTGGGGGCCTGCTGGCAGGTGCCCTGCACTGCTGGGGGGTTGGGGTGCAAGGGGACATGAGTGGGGGCCTGCTGGCAGGTGCCCCTGACTGCTGGGGGTGGGGGTGCTGGGGCACATGAGTGGGGGCCTGCAGGCAGGTGCCCTGCACTGCTGGGAGGTGGGGGTGCTGGGGGACATGAGTGGGGGCCTGCTGGCAGGTGCCCCGCACTGCTGGGTGGTGGGTGTGCAAGGGGACATGAGTGTGGGCCTGCTGGCAGGTGCCCCGCACTGCTGGGGGGTGGGTGTGCAAGGGGACATGAGTGGGGGCCTGCTGGCAGGTGCCCCACACTGCTGGGGGGTGGGTGTGCAAGGGGACATGAGTGGGGGCCTGCTGGCAGGTGCCCCACACTGCTGGGGGTGGGGGTGCAAGGGGACATGAGTGGGACATGAGTGTGGGCCTGCTGGCAGGTGCCCCGCACTTCCGGGGGTGGGGGTGCAAGGGGACATGAGTGGGACATGAGTGTGGGCCTGCTGGCAGGTGCCCCACACTGCTGGGGGATGGGTGTGAAAGGGGACATGAGTGGGGGCCTGCTAGCAGGGGCCCCACACTGCTGGGGGGTGGGGGTGCAAGGGGACATGAGTGGGGGCCTGCTGGCAGGTGCCCTGCACTGTTTGGGGGGTGGGGGTGCTGGGGACATGAGTGGGGGCCTGCTGGGAGGTGCCCGGCACTGCTGGGGGGTGGGAGTGCAAGGGGGTAATGCGTTGGTGATCACTAGTGCAAGGTGACATGTGGCTTGGTTGGGGGGGCATGCCCATGGTGGATGGGCTGCCTGCGGGACATGACCAGGGGTGCAGGGTAGTCCCCTGTGGTGTGGTCTGCCTGCAGGGGCCGTGGAGGGTGTGGAGGGAACACCTGGGAGGACCCACACTGCCAATTCATGTGTAGGACTCCCCTGCACCCCCGAAATACACGTACCCCACTCGCACAGGGCCTATCGCGTGTGGAACTTTCCGCGCACCCCAGTAATACACGTACCCTGCTGAAATCGCGTGTTAAACTTCCCCGCACCCCAGAAATACACGTACCCTGCTGAAATCGCGTGTGGAACTTCCCCGCACTCCAGAAATACACGTACCCTGCTGAAATCGCGTGTGGGACTCCCCACGCACCCCAGTAATACACGTACCCTGCTGAATTTGCATGTTAAACTTCCCCGCACCCCAGAAACACACGTACCCTGCTGAAATCGCGTGTGGAACTTCCCGCACACCCCAGTAATACACGTACCCTTCTGAAATCGCGTGTTAAACTTCCCTGCACCCCAGAAATACACGTACCCTGCTGAAACTGCGTGTGGGACTCCCCGCACACCCCAGTAATACACGTACCCTGCTGAAATCGCGTGTTAAACTTCCCCGCACCCCAGTAATACACGTACCCTGCTGAAATTGCGTGTTAAACTTCCCCGCACCCCAGAAATACACGTACCCTGCTGAAATCGCGTGTGGGACTTCCCGCGCACCCTAGTAATACACGTACCCTGCTGAAATCACGTGTTAAACTTCCCCGCACCCCAGTAATACACGTACCCTGCTGAATTTGCGTGTGGAACTTCCCGCGCACCACAGTAATACACGTACCCTGCTGAAATTGCATGTTAAACTTCCCCGCACACTAGAAATACACGTACCCTGCTGAAATCGCGTGTGGGACTCCCCGCGCACCCCAGTAATACACGTACCCTGCTGAAATCGCGTGTTAAACTTCCCCCGCACCCCAGAAATACACGTACCCTGCTGAAATCGCGTGTGGAACTTCCCGCGCACCCCAGTAATACACGTACCCTGCTGAAATCGCGTGTTAAACTTCCCCGCACCCCAGAAATACACGTACCCTGCTGAAATCGCGTGTGGGACTTCCCGCGCACCCCAGTAATACACGTACCCTGCTGAATTTGCGTGTTAAACTTCCCCGCACCCCAGAAATACACGTACCCTGCTGAAATTGCGTGTGGAACTTCCCGCGCACCCCAGTAATACACGTACCCTGCTGAAATTGCGTGGTAAACTTCCCCGCACCCCAGAAATACACGTACCCTGCTGAAATCGCGTGTGGACTTCCCGCGCACCCCAATAATACACGTACCCTGCTGAAATCGCGTGTTAAACTTCCCACGCACCCCAGAAATACACGTACCCTGCTGAAATTGCGTGTGGAACTTCCCCGCACCCCATAAATACACGTACCCTGCTGAAATCGCGTGTGGAACTTCCCGCGCACCCCAGTAATACACGTACCCTGCTGAAATCGCGTGTTAAACTTCCCCGCACCCCAGAAATACACGTACCCTGCTGAAATCGCGTGTGGAACTTCCCGCGCACCCCAGTAATACACGTACCCTGCTGAAATCGCGTGTTAAACTTCCCCGCACCCCAGAAATACACGTACCCTGCTGAAATTGCGTGTGGAACTTCCCGCGCACCCCAGTAATACACGTTCCCCGCTCGGCGTTTGCTGTTTGGCAGCCCTGTATACTGGTCCAGGGTTAGCACAGTCCTTTGCGCTGAATTGGGAATTTTGATGGCTTTTCCTTGCGGGAGGGCGTTCTTGGGGGCGTAACTGGCGCTGCTGCAGGGTCGCTGTGCCACTCTGCGCCACGGCTGGTTTTGGAGGCTAAAATCCATTGGTGGGTTGAGGGGTGTTATAGGGGGAACCTCTAACCATAGCGCTATCTGTTCCAAACCAACCTAAAAGTATTATTTTCTGTGCTACATTCTTTTTGTGTTCATTACCTGATTCCCAGTGCATTAAAGATATTATTCAGTGTTCTGTCACCCCACTGGTGATTGTTGTGACCCATTAAAATATATTGTGATATACATTTTAAATAAATAAATATTTAACCTTTGCAAACTAGCCTGATTCCTGGTTCAGTGTAACACCAAACCCCAAAGTACTTAGTTCAACCGTATGAAATGGGGATGGACATCTTCAAATGATTCAAAGAACTAGAACTAGCCTTCCAGCTTCAGCAGGTGGACGAGGAATTGTGGGGAGCAGCCTTTAGGTGTCATCTACCAATGACTGGAACTAAGGAGAGGCTCATTTATGCCAAATTGAAGGATGCCATTGTTACGAATTTCCGCAAGCCCAAAGAACAATTACTCAGGTGCTTTAGAGAGCTCACAAAAAGGGGGAGTCAAACTTTGGAGGCATTTACACATCTGTACCTGAAGTATCTGAGTGACTGGGTAACTGTTATCAAAGTGGACAGGTTTGAATGGATATTTAATTTGGGTGCATGTGAGCAGGTCCTTAAAAAATATGAAGCAAAGTTACACATGCATCTAGAGAACAAGACTACCACATACCATAGGGAGCTCAGCAGAGATACTAATAGGCATGCGAGTACTTTCTTCCATAAAACGACTCAGACAAACTCACCTATGCAGAAGCATAGGCATCTGCTAAAAGTAAACATATGATGGGTAAGGACAGACGTTCTGACTCTTCTTCCAATTAAGGCCCCAAAAACATGAAGGGAAATCACAGACACATGGCTTGTCCACCAACAGAGAAAGGAGGAGTGGGGGTACCTCAAGCACGGAAGCACCTGCAACCTCAACACTCAAAACGTGTTTCCTGTGTTGGAGCATAACACATAGTAAGGGAGATCCAGCCTGTAAGGGTAAACGCAATCAGGCCATCATGGCTGTTCATTTCATGCACAAGGCCAAGGTTAGTGTGGGCACCTTAACAGATGCAGTCCCACTAGGCCATGGAGTGGCCAAATTTTCCCTAGTCCCTATGAGACAGTAACGGGTCCGTAGGGGAGGCCCCAGTTCCCACCAATAGAAATACTTTGGGAGCAGGTCTTCTTAAATGGGGAAAGAAATTCCCATTTTGCATGACATTGCTGCTAGTGTCACAGCTAGCAGGGGAAAATGGGTCAATGGAGGGCGGGCAGTATATATCCCAAGCCCAAAACAACCGGTAAGCGGGTTTGATGGTCTTAGTAATTGTCCCTTGGCAATGGTAAATCTTATTTGGATGGGTAAAACCCCATGTACCGTGTTGCAGTCAAAGAAATCAGTCTAGTAGATAACGACCTCCTGTACGGAAGACATGGGGTCTCATTACGAGTCCGGCGGTAGCCGTGCCAGAAAAACTGGCAGGCTGCCGCCAGACTCGCAGTGAATTACTGCCTCTGTGCTTGCCGGAATCACCGGGGCATTACAACCGGAGGCGGAATTCCATTAATCCCCATTCCTATGGAGTCCCATAGGACTCCTTGGGGATGGAGACAATGGAAACACCGGTGGTTCAGTCTATGACGGAGATGGTGTTTCCATTTCCGTCTGCAGGCCGGTGACGTTACTCCTGCCAGGTCAGACCTGGAGGTAGTGACACTTCCCATCTGCAGAACTCATGAACTGTCGGTCCGGAAACAACGGTGGCGGCGGGTTTACCGCCACCGTTGTTTCCGGATCGGTAGGCTTGTAATAAGGCTAATGGTATCAACAGTAAGACAGACACAAGTGACCACAGTTCAAGGGTGTTTATTGATCTTCAATTGGGTTTGAAAAACACCTATCTAATCCTAAATCTAAAGATGGAAGCAAGATACGAACATCAAATAATAATGCAATCCTAGTGGGGTCTTGAAAAAATAAAGGTGCCTATACTGATAGACCTATTGCCAATCCTTACCTCTAAATACAAATAGTGTGGGAAACAATGTTATGCAAAAGAAAAGTGTTGAAGTAATGAAATGTCTGGATATTCAAGCTGTTGTATTCGCTTTCCCATGTTTTCAGCATGGGATAAGGCAGCACACTCGAGCTTAGCACAGTTTCTCGCTTATCTAGCACAAGGGTGCAGTTGAAGACGCTAACATCATGGCCCTCTTTGCCAAAGTCCCTTTGCCATTTAAAGTCTCTTCGCTCAGAGGGCATGATGCAACAAACAAATAATAAAGCTCCTATGCACAACTTTCTTAGGAGATTTACTACTTACCTCGGATCCCTTTCCGTCGGGCTCACATCCAGTTCAACACAAAGTTCTCAGGATTTTCACGTATCCAATTTTTCGGGTGATTCACTGTTCATCCCGAATCCCCCTCTGCCGGGCTCTGATCCGTTCTAACACAAAATCTTCAATCAGTCTCCCCCTGCCAGGTGCAGACCAATGTATCTATTGTAACACAAATTTGCTTTCACACAAAGCTTTCAATTCATCTCCTTTTGCCGGGCTCAGACCAACTTTATCTACTTTGCCATCAACTTTCTTTATTGTATCAACATCGAAGACTTTTGATTGTGCACAGGATTTGACTTGACCCGTTGCAGAACCAGTTCAATTCACAATCCTTTGCCACTCTTCACCTTTGTCAACTCTCAGCTGGGCACTTTACAGAGACCTTTGATTGAGCACACACTCGGTGCCGAACCACTCTGTCAAAGGTATTGTATATCTTGGTTTCAAAGTTCAATCACTCATCTGCAGTTCAACTTTACTTGCTTTGGCTATCAGACGCGTTTCACACAATGTTTGTTCCAACCCTCACCATACACTGTTGCCACTTGCAACCTTGGCTTCAACACAGACCGGTCTTGTATCGGTCTCCCTAACTCACCGGCTGTGTATATTTCACTGACGCTGCTTTGTTGTTGGAGCCAAGGACAGTACCACGCCAGCTGGTGATTCTTCCCGCCTTGATTATCGACACAGGAAGGCCCCGGGTACCTCTGACACACAATGCAGGATTCCTCAGCCTGGTTTCCTGGTCTTATGCTTTCTATTCTCAAGGCTTCATGAAAGTAACGGTTCCTTGTCTAAAAGTTCAAAGGAACTTTCCTTCTTGTGATTCCCTTTGGTTTCGCCGTCTTTCTTCTCGTGTTAAATTGCCATCTTGGAACTGCTGTTTCCTCTTGTGTTTTGCCTCGCTCAGAGTGTGCTCTCGTGCTCCACCTTTTATCCGTGTGGGGAAGTGTAATGGAAGTCAGGTGTGCATGATGGTCAGTAATTGTCTGACCTTGCCTGATCATTGTATTGGGACACATCAGGTATACAGCTCAGATGTTAGTCCATTTTCTGTCATAGCAGGCTGATCCGTGAGAACGTTTTTGTGTTGTGAAAGGGGGGGGATGAGTTCCTAAGTATCCTACCTGGTATGATGGGGTAACGGTGTTACAGGGAAGGGGATACCGCATCTCACCCGAAGACCCCTCACCCAGGTGATCCTCCCGCACTGGTCCACCAAAGGAACCTGATCCAAAAGCGATGGCTGTGTCCTGGCCACCTGGATGACAGCTGTCTAGGGATTAGTGGGTGAGACACCTTCTGGTTTTTCACACTCCCTAATAGAGACACAGTGGCAGCAGTCACTAGAATGAGGGCTCTACAAACAGCAAGACGCTCTAGACCCTGAGTTTATTCCAGCTACAGAGTGTGTGAGACTGGTCTTACTGCAAGTCCAAAGTCCAGTCCTAAAGTCCCCTGAGAAATCTACTCATGCAGGAGAGGGCCTATAAGCCAATGAGGTGTCTACGGATTTCGTATGGGAATCAGTGATCTCAGGGTTACCTAATGGCATAGAACCAGTACATTAGATGGAGGACCAAGTAGTTTCAGAGCTGAAGAGCCTGCTATAACTGAGGGAGTTTTCCTCATCTGGAGACCTGGCTAATGGGGATTATTTTCAGGAACAGAGGGTCTGTCCCTCTCTGGCTGGTCCACAGAAGCATACAGGGAAACAGGCACAAGGTAACAACCATTGTTTGTTCAAAAACAGTGTGTGAGGAATTGCCATCTGGCAAGTGTGTAGAAGCCCTGGCTTTTTAAATTTTTATTAATAAAATGAGGCAGATAATTCCGTCTCTGAAAGGGTAATCTGCTAATTAGATTCCCCTTTCATAGGTTACATGCCACTTATGCTGTAAGGTAGGCATGGTATCACATGGACACAAGAGGTACAATTTGTAAAACCTTTATTCAACTTTTGGGGTTTGGAAAAACTCCTACTTTGCCCTATAGCTATGGTGGGAGTAGTCTCTACCATCAAATAATAAAGAAAACACAGTCCTAGTCAGCCTCTGTCAAATGAAATCAAAATGGCCTTTACTAACAAAACCTAATCCCTTCCCTACCTCTCATGCGCCGAAGATCGCATGTCTGTCTCTCTTGTATTCACCCCTAATGGCACTATCTAAAATTGCAGAATCGCTGCCTGACCTATTTGCTGTCCCCCAATCTGTTAAATGTACTTTTTACGCACTTACTCTGCCTGTGCAGACTATTATCGTCTCAGATTTCAAGGGCTCTTAGCGACTGTTTTTTCCCCACGTTCCCACTCTCCTTGAGCGCTTTGAAACACTTGCCTGTGTATAGGCGCTATAAAAATAAACAATACCATACCATACAAAAAGTGTGTAAAGGGGAATATGAATGCAAAGGAAAATCAGGGTTAGAAAATAAAGAATCAATGTGGCTGAGTCAGCTCTCCTCCCCACGTTGGACAGCACAGAGTAAGGCGGTCCCTGTTGACAGGATGACACACTGTAGCACAGATTCTCAAAACAAAGGCAGTTCAAAACGTGGATCGAGGCCCGCCTGGTCTTTCATGTTAAAGTCTCTAATGCCAGTTTTCACAAGTTCTTTCGTAATTCAAAAAGATTTCCATAGTTCAACAAAAAGTGCATGCCACCAAGCTTAATTAACCTTCTTTAGGGGTTCCCTTCCCCTAACTTATCACACTTTCGGTCTCCCTCAGTCGGGCTAGGGCCTTTTCCTGATGTCAAAGACTTTTGAATGTGCAAGGCTTTTACTATTGACTTCCACAGGACCACTTCGACTTTCCCTTCAGCTCACACTTGTGTTATTTGCCACAGTGTCTCTTGGTCTGGGTAGTTCAATATCATATGAACAAAAGTTCAACATTCACCTTTAATTCCCTGTTTCCCAGGGGTGATCTCGATTATTACACCTTTTAAAGTTCATTCCCTTTGTCACTTTATAACAGAACATTTCACTTTTCCCCAGAGACTTTCGAGTGGGCTACGTCCTTTCGCCGGACCACTCACCAACTCTATCACTGGCTTCACAGTTATCAATAATTTAAAGTTCACCAAATATCTGCCTTCCTTCGCGTCTCATCCACATGCCTGCAGCCTTCAATTGTGAGATATACTGTTGCAACTTCAATATTCTCTTAACAAACATCAGTCTTTCATGTTGATCGCCAACTCACTGGCTTTTTGCATTCCTTTATTGTCTTTACGGTTTGAAATTACGAGTAAAGGTTAGTACCACAGGCTTTGCCTCGCCTTCCCAACTCTGTCGTTCACCTGGGAGGGCCGCTGGTGCCCTTGAAAAACAATGCAGTGTTCTTGTCTGGGATTTAGCCTTCTCCACATATCTTTTATGGCTCTTTGGAGGCAACGACCCCCTGAAGGGAACTCCTGGGTTTCTCTACCCTTTGCTCTAATCCCTCTGTTCGTCGCTCTGCTCCAGTAGGTTTGCCTTTGCCCCGGAAAATCTGCTCATTCTCACGTTCCACCTTGCTCAGAGTGTGCCTCTATGTTCCGCTTATTATCTGTGTGGGTAGCGCTAATCGGTATCAGATGTATGTGATTAAAGTCAAGTGCCTGACTTTGCCTGACCCGATCATGTCCAATGAGATATGTACGGTTTAGCCTCATTACTCTTAGTCGCCCTCTTCCTCGGCCCAGTGTTTGTGTAGAAAAGTGGGGGGGCTTGGGACATTGGAGAATCCTATAAAATAGGATGGGTCATGGGTATAGGAAATGGGGCAATACTGCTTCTCACCATCGGTTGTCTCACCCTCACTCCCCAAAGACCCCTCCCTCAGGTGATCCTCCTGCACTGATCCACCCCCAGGGTCTGGATACAAAGGTGATGGCTATGCCCTGGCCACCTGAGAGAGAGATCCTTGGGGACTAGTAGGTGAGACTGTGCATTGGTTTCTCACAATGCCCTGCTGCATCAGTAGCCTGATTGCAGTGCCTGCTAGCTAGTGGGACAGAGGAGGTTCAGAGGTCACAGGTACCCGTTTGACAGTGCAGTGACAGCCAGGTCTATGTGTCACAGCGGCTCGGATTTAAGATCTGCATCCCTGTTCCAAAAATGACATAACTGTAAGATTGCTGTCCTCTTGGCACACACAACTGTAAATATACTCTATATCTGAGTTTAAGGTATGGTGACCAGTATCCCTCACAGTTGTTCAAGCCACATCAATTTGATATTGCACGCGACAGCCTTGTGAGCCCAGTTCAGCTGTGGAAGGCATATGTGCATTCCCCCCAGACAGGCGTGACTTGCTGGTGCTAGCAAGACTTTAGCCCTGGGGATTGCCTCTCCTTGTTACTGCTTGAGGGCAAGTAACACCCTTCCCAGAGATGCAGGCACCCCAAAGGAAGCTGTCTTGAGAACAGGAATCATTGGGCACACCAATCCTCAAGTGGAGTACCACACCACACCAGGGTGCTGCATATCAAAAGACTTTTGATTCTATCTAGAAGGGAAGGGGATGGGGTTAGTGTAGACAGAGGGAGTTCTTTACAGCTGGAAGAAGGTTCCACCATCTTGCTTCTTTCTGTCTCTAGTTTTCCTTCCTGTAACCTCAACTTCCTGTAACTCAAAGCACTTTGGGTGTGATGCCAGAAGGAAAAGTCCACTTTTTCCAAGTACAGGTACAAGACCTCTAAATCAGGCGAGCTTTCGACAATCACCTAGGGGATTTTGCCCTTAGAAGAAGGGATCTCCCACCACTTTCTTGAATCATCTCTGCACTTCAAACCTTCATGAGGCTTTTGTTGGACCCTGTTGGGAGAGCAGTCCTTTCCAATGTCCTCCAGTTGTGAGGTAAAGGGATGTCTACTTAGGCAGAGGCAAGCAGTGTCCATTAACCATTCCCATTAGGAGTAAACTGCTGCTGAAACCAGTCTTCAACCTCTGCCAGCCACACTGCTGTCCAGGATCTCACCATGTTGAAAGACCCTTAGAAGGTGTGTGCCAGCCTCCCAGTGTTTGGGAGCCTGATAAAATGACTAATCCTGCCCCTGATGCTCTGGAGTGGGACTCACAGCTCCTGCTGAACTGCTGCAAACTGTGAATTGAACATGTTCAACCTAGATCGAACCACCAGGACCCTTCCAGCTTTGCCTCTGTCACTCGCTGAACATTGAAACGCTGTCCTGCACGTTCAACTCCATTCGCTGACACACTGCGCCATCTGAAAGCACGTTGTTGCCTTGGCTCAAATCTGCACTGCTCGAACCACTGTTCGAACCTCCAGCTTCTTCACTGCCGAGCGGGTTGCTGATCACAGTGACCCTGGTCCTCTTCCCAAACTACGTCCTTCGAGCCACTGGATAGAACTGACTTGCATGTGCATCCTATTATCAACCCCTCCACCGTCGCCCCTCAACAACCACACTGAACCTGTTGGCCTCCATGATCTGCATCACTTGAGTAACTTTCCAAACTGCAGTCTTCTTCAGTTCGATTCTGCTTTGACATCTGCATGCCGTTGGACCACAGCGACTGCTGCATTTTGAAATGCATAAAACCGCCAAGATACTGCAAAGGTATTATTGAATGATATCTGGTATCTGGCCTTGGTACATTATGGGCCCTAGAGACTGGCTAGGTCACATTAATCCCTTTTTGCAACTCAAGACAATTTGCTTCGAACATCGTGACTTGTATTGCTTTTTCTCCACCGTCTCATTACGAAGAGTGCTGCATCTCATTATTTTGCAGATTCTGTGTTCTTTCAACAGGGTTGGGATTTTACAGTGTTTTCTAATTAGTTATTATTGTACATGGTGTGCTTAATTAAATTACATATATATATATTCAGTAAAAAAACTTTGTTAAAGGGACGTTATGGTTAAATTGTGCTACTAAAAACCTATGAAATTCAGTGAAAAAACTTTGTTAAAGGGATATTATGGTTCCAAGTAAAACCGAAAAACTCCTGAAATTCACCACTTATGGTAAGCTAAGCAACCATAACGCGCGCCACCACCGTGCACTGCTAAGACTAACAACCAGGACATCAAAGATGACATCACAAATGTCATTCATGACATCACTGATGACATCACATGTCTGGCTCCCTCTTTTTTCCTTTACTGCCATATGTAGGCCACATGGTTTTCTTCAGTAATAGTAAGGAACTAAAAATTCAAAAGGTACTATATTTGTAGACTTACGCTTCAAATATGTGTTTACAGTAATTCCCTTAGGGTCCACTCACATCATATGAAACATATACATAGGGAAAGGCACAGGCTTGAAAGATCGCAATGCTTTCTATACATGAAGATAATCAGTAAGGTTATCAACACTTTGTTATAGTTCTGCTGTTTTTTAATTACTGTACTTTCCCTGGATATGCTCATATTTGTATACTTTATACTCGCACTACTTTCCTCATGGTCCAGTTACATCATGTGATACTTATAAATAGGGGAAGTAGCAGCTTTGAAGCAGAGCAATCATTTCTGTGCATGAGGATAATCCGTTAGGTTATGAAGATTGTCTGGTAATACGGCTGTTTTTTGTTTACTTCATTTTCCCTGTATATGCTCATGTTTGTATATATTGTTGTCTGTGTTTTGTTTGCAATAATGCAATTATGTAGTAGGTGGGTTTTATTAGGTACTTATTAAATGTTTACAGAATGCAGACCTCTAATAAGAAAGAATTTATAATTTTAGTATTTAACATAGCAAGATTATTAATATTGCACCGCCATCATGTCTGCTGCACACTATACCTATGTTTCTACATATGTACATATGTACCTTAGTATACTGGAAAAAACTTCATAATACAATGCTATTTGGATGAAAGCATTGCTTAATCCAGTACGTACCTCATGATATTTATTCCAATGTTTCCTTGACACCTTTTTGTTAACATTACAATAAGAATCCCTTGTAGACTTTTCATGAAAAGTAAATGCACATGTGATGTCATCAGTGTTGTCATCAATGACATTTGTGATGTCATCTTTGATGTCCTGGGTGTTAGTCTTAGCAGTGCACATTGATGGCGCGAGTTATGGTTGCTTAGCGAATTTCAGGGGTTTTTTGTTCTAACTTGGAACCATAACATCTCTTTAACAACGTTTTTTTCACTAAATTTCATAGGTTTTTAGTAGCTCAACCTAACCATAAAACCACTTTAACACATTTTTTTCACTGAATATAGATATAGATAGTATACATTTGATAAATGTTTACTAGGATTCCCTTAGTTTATATACATATAACATAGAACACACTGTACCCCTTACCCGCGCTAGTGATTTTGATGTCCGCAGACTGTGCGCTTGACAGCAGACAGACTCGGTCAACATCAACACTATCCAAAAACTCAAGGGGTATCTTACATTGTTGTATCATGCAATAAAACCACTGAACTTGTTAAAAAAGCAGCACATAAATATGTTACATTCAATAATAAATAAGAAGTGGAAACTGTGTATGTAAGACACCAACCGTCCAATTACATAGCATATGCAAAATAATGGAATATACCAAAACAAAATGAATATGCCTCCAACAGAATTACCGCACAGAAAATGCAGAGTAAACATCAACAGCACACCTACGCAGCAGTAGCAGCAAAGTTTAGCAAGAAACTAGTAAGTACACTACATTTATTTTATAAATGTATAAACTTTCTGTATTAGGTACACTAAAAGTAATATATATATATTTTCTTACACACACATGTCTAGTACTTTGGAATGGCTTCCAATCTAGACAGCTGTCTCATTCCAGGTGGTTGCCCATTCCATTCTAGAATTTACAACTGCATTCAACTATTCACAGGTGCAGTCATGTCTATCACATCATGCACAACTATGTGCAGTGATGTAAAGCAAGACATACAACACCTCCACCCTTCCCTTCAGTCTGCAACGCAAGTACCATATCCTTCCTTGCAACCCTTACTTTATTTCACACTCTCCGATCTCCAAGCACTACAGGATCACCCAGTAGTTTGGTAATCACCTGCTGCATAATAAGCTGCTGAACCATGAAACCCTTCTGCTTTATTTCCCACACCTTCACAAATGCATACATTGCATGCTTTTCCCTACAGCTCCTGCCATTTACCCTGTAAAAACAGCAAAAAAGCATACAATAATTTCTTCCCTCTCTTAAAATGCAATAACATTGCCTTAAGAAGCCAAGTGTGCTCTGTGTGCGTACTATTGTAGTAATTTCCAAAGCAGATTCAACTAACAGATTACAGATAATAATAGAATGCACATAGGCAAAGGAAGGTGCATTTGCATGCTATGCACAGTTATCAGAAAGCACTACTACTGCAAAAACAAAGAAATCCATGGGTACATTAACAACAGTGCTATTAACACACACATTTACTAACTTATTTCTTTCACAATTGCAGTGAATACCACTCTCCTGAAAAGCAGCAGCGTCTGAATTACGAACAAGAACTCGGAAGACACCTACTCTTTCCATCCAAAAAAGTAAGTGCAATACTGCCATAATGTTCTAACTGTTACTCAAACACTGTAGAATTCTAGTATTGTAGAACAAACAATTGTATTAACCATGCAACATTAGATTCAGTATTAGTGCTTCCCCTCACCAGCTGCATACTTTGTATTGTCATCTGAACAACAGTATAGTAACACACAAATACAAGACTAGCCTTCCCAACCTGATGTAGCAACCCATTCCACAATCACGCACCTCTACATACATCCTTACCATCATACTCAAACACTCATGCACAAAGCACACATACACTGCACAAGATCCCATCCCACACTTTCTTTTTTCTCCAACAGATCCCAAAGAATGCCTACCAAAAAGCAACTCCATAGAAAGCAATGCAAAAGTAAAAAAAATCAAAATAAAACTCTCCATAATAAGCATCCACCTCTAGCAGAATTTGTACAAAAGGTTCAAACAAAACAGCTAATACAGTCATTAAGCCAATCAAAACAAGCTTCCAGTACAGAAACGTTGCCTCCTCTTTCAAAATGTAAAACGACACAGAAAGTAATTAACAAGACTGCAGCTACCACTAATGCTAACACTGCACCTATCAATCTTGATGTAGCTGCAAGTAAGCATACCAAAAAGTATTCCACTACAGAGTCCTTCAGAACCTAATAAAAACAAACACAGGAGAGAAATCACGCACAACTCTTAAAACCTACTGTAGAAAATGAATCCTAGCAGCTCTCATAGACAGTGTAATCCTTCTCAAAAGAACAAGTTAATTTCTTACCTGCTAACATTCTTTAGATGGGATGGTCCGACGACGTATTCCATATCTATGACAGGTAATGTCCACAGCTGTGCTGCTTTGGAAAATCTTCGGCGTCTGTGTCCTGCGTCGATGACGTCGGTGCGCCGTCCCCGAGGACCTCCTCCGACGGCCGACGTCACCCAATGTGATAAGTAGGACGCACAACGCCCATAGCCTCAGTTATAGTTTTTTCCCAGAACGTGTGCCACCAGTATTCTGCCAGTCAGACACACAAGGCCTTGCAGAACGCAAGCTGCAATCGCAAAAGAAATTCTGCAGCGGGGAAGGTAGGGAGGGAGCGATATGGAATACGTTGTCGGACCATCCCATCGAAAGAACGTTACCAGGTAAGAAAGTAACTTGTTCTTCGAGGGGATTGGGTCCTCCGACGTATTCCATATCTATGACAGACTCCCAAAGCAGTACCAAGCAAGGAGGTGGGAAAAGAATTTAGAACACAAATTTAGCATGCCCAATCAAATTGCGGAATATAGGACTGCCTTGCCAAAGGCCAGATTCTGACCTCTGATGGAATCGAGGGAGTAGTGACGTACAAAAGTATGTACTGAAGCCCAGGTGGCTGCATCACAGATGTGACGAATAGGAACACCTCTCTGCAGGGCAGTAGATGCAGCCACTCCCCTAGTAGAAAGGGCCCGCAAGCCAGCCGGAGGGTCCTTACCCGCCAAGCGGTAACACTCGGAGATAGCTAAAATAATCCAGCGAGACAAAGTCTGTTTCGTCACAGCTTGTCCCAAACGCTTTCCAGCGTAACCAATGAAAAGTTGATCATCCACTCTGACCCGGGACATGCGCGAAATATAAAAGCTCAACGCTCTCCTAGGATCAAGCCTATGGAGCCTCTCCTCTTCCTTACCAGGATGTGGAGAAGGATAGAACACCGGAAGAACAACCTTCTGGCTCAAATGAAATTCCGAAACCACCTTCAGAAGAAAAGAAGGACGAACTCTAAGGACAACCCTGTCCTTATGAAACACAGTGAAGGGTGGCTTAACTGAAAGTGCCTGTAACTCACTCACTCTGCGAGCGGAAGTAACCGCAACCAAAAACACAGTTTTAAGAGTTAGCAGTCTCAAAGGGCAAGAATGTAAAGGCTCAAATGGAGCACCCATAAGAAACTTAAGAACAAGGTTCAAATCCCAACCGGGCACCAGAAAAGGTGACGGAGGGAAGACATTAGTGAGCACTTTCAAAAACTGAGAAATTAAAGGAATCTTAAAATAGGAACACTCTTCAGACGAGCGCTTAAATATGGACAGCGCCTCCAGGTAACCTTTAACGGTCCCCACTTGCAAGCCGCTGTGGGCCAAAGAAAGCAAAAAAAAGGATCCACATTCTTAACTCTGCACCAGTCGCAGAACTTTCTCCAACGGCAACGGTACAGATACTTTTTTGCCGGCCGCCTGGCCGAGAGCAACACCTCCATCACGTCTTCAGGGAGGTCCCAATCCTTATACCTCAACCTTTCAGAAGCCAAGCGTGAAGGTTGAGGGATCTGACCTCTGGATGGAGAACCTGACCCCTCTCCCGTGAGAGCAGATCATCTCGGTAGGGAAGACGACGTGGAGGGCAGGTGGACAAGTCAAGAAGGTCCGGGTACCACGTCCTCCGGGCCCACGCCGGAGCAATGAGGATCATCCGGGAACCGAACCTCCGTAACCTCTGCAGTACTTGCGGGATGACGGGGACTGGAGGAAACACGTACAGCAGTGGGAATGACCACTCCCCCACGAACGCGTCTCCTAAGGCTCCTTTTGGAGGAAATTCCCGCAAGCAAAACCTTTTGCACTTCCGGTTGACACTGGAGGCGAAGAGATCCACTTGAGGGGTCCCCCAAAGGGCGAAGATCTCTGGGAGAACCTCCTGAGCTAGCTCCCACTCGTGAGAGACCGTCCTCTGCCTGCTCAGAGCGTCCGCCGTCTCGTTGTCGTCTCCGGCCAGATGAACAGCCGAGATCGAAACTTCCTGCTGGATGGCCCAGAACTGGAGCTGCATCACCTCCCTGCACAGAGGAAGTGACCCTGCCCCCCTTTTTTTGTTGAGGTAGTGCATGGCCACCGTGTTGTCCGTTAGAATCAGGACACTCTTTCCTCGCACAGTCGGCAGAAAAGCCTTCAGGGCTAGCCTGACGGCCCTCAGCTCTAACAGATTGATATGGAGTCTGGACTCCGACGGAGACCAACGACCGCTGACTGTCAACTCATTGGCATGAGCGCCCCATCCCGTGAGGGATGCGTCCGTCACGATCGTCACCTCTGGCCAGGGCAGCCAAAAGGGGGCCCCCTTCATCAGATTGCCTTCGACAGCCCACCACAGAAGGTCCTGGGCGACCGAGGGCGGCACCTGAACAGGGTCCGACAGCCTGCCGGAGGACTGAGACCAATGGAGCTTGAGTGCCCACTGCAAAGATCTCATCCGCAGACGAGCCTCTGGCACCAGAAGAATGCAGGATGCCATGAGGCCGAGCAGTCTCAAGAACTCGGAGGCTGGGAGATTCTGGGCAAGTTGAAACTTGTGCACCATCTGTTGAATGTGAAGAGCCCTCACCTGGGGAGGAAAACACTGCCCCAGGGATGTGTCGAGCACTGCTCCGATGTACTGGAGCCGCTGCGTTGGTGTCAAATGGGAAAATCCCAGCTTGTGAAGGGAGTGGCAGGTGACTGACAGATGATCCAGGAGTATCTCCGCAGAGCTCCCCCTGATCAATCGTCTAGGTAGGGGTAGACGTGAATCCCCCCTTTCCTGAGATGCGCTGCCACCCCCACCATGAGCTTGGTGAAAACTCTCGGGGCGGAGGTCAATCCGAACGGCAGGACCCAAAACTGAAAGTTGCAGTCGCCAACCGCGAACCTCAGGTACTTCTTGTGCTTGGGATGGATCAGCACAAGGAAGTAAGCATCCTTGAGGTTGAGATAAACCAACCAGTCCTGAAGTTGAAGGGCCTGGAGGACTTGAGAGAGAGTAACCATCTTGAACTTGTCATTCCTGAGGAGTTTGTTCAAACCGTGCAAGTCCATGATGGGTCTCAATCCCCCGTCTTTCTTCGAAATCAAAAAATAAGGGGAATACCATCCCTTGTTCCTCTCCGCTACAGGCACCAGTTCTATGGCACCTTTCTCCAGCAGGGCTTGAATTTCCTGCGCAAGGAGCGGATCTGGACTCTTCAAAGAGAGGTTCCCAAGTGGACTGTCGTGAGGCCTCTGCCGAAAAGGAAGACAGTAGCCGTGGGTTATGATCTCCAGAACTACACATCTGAAGTAATAGCTTGCCACTCTACAAGATGCTGCGCCAGCCTTTCCCCAACCGTCGAACCATGGGACCTGGCCTCATGACTGAGTGGTAGCGGCTGCGGTGTTGCCTGAGGGCAAAGAGGCAACTGCCCGAGCGGCCTTGGCACCTCAAGTACCTTTGTTTCCACCTCTAGCACTCTTACGGTGGCCTCTTTGACTGCTAGCTCCTCTCGCTTTACTGAAGGACGAGTAATAGCGAAAGGAACCTCCCCTCTATTGCTGTCCCCTAGGATGAAAAGGCGGAGGTTGGCGAACTGCAGCGCCCAACGACTTTGCTGCAGCTTTGGAGGTCTGCAACCTCTCAAGGCTCTCGTCAGCCTTGCTGCCAAAAAGGTGTTCACCGTCAAAGGGCATGTTGAGGAGCCAGGAATGCACATCAGGAGTGAACCCAGACTTCCTCAACCACGCAAACCTGCGTATTACGGTGCTCGCCGCCATGGACCGGCTGACACAATCTGCCATGTCCAAACCCGACTGAATGGCCTCACACAAGGCATCCTTGCCATCCTGAACCATAGCAAGGAAACCATTCCGTTTGTCCCCTTCGAGAATACGTTCAGCTGCTAAAGCAACACAGTTCCACAGAGTGTGTGTGAAACGAGACAAGGCACATATGGAGTTGGCCGCCTGAAGCGCCATACCCCCCTGAAGAAAACACTTTCTTCGCCCAGCCGTCAAAACATTTGTCGTCCCTATCTGGAGGGATGTTAGGATACAACGCCTGCTTTGCCGGGGCCGTAGCCGCCTGCACCACCAAACTCTCCAGAGTGGGGTGCCTGGACAAGTAGCAGGGGTCGCTACTGGCTGGACGGTATTTTCGCGATAAAGACTTGCCCACTCCCGGGAGAATCTCCGAAGCAGTCCAAGCCGCCGCCACCCTTCTCTGCAGAGCCATATGAAACGGCAAAACCGGGTCAGTGGGGGGACTAAGATCAAGGATGTCCGTGATATCATCCTGAACGAACTCCCCTGGGGGAGCTGACCAACTCAAGTACTCGGTGACCCGAGACATAAGGCGGCGATATGAAGAATCGACATGAGTACCAGGCTCCGGCCTACAAAACTCCACCTCCGGAGAGGTGTCCAGTCCACTGGCATCATGCAGTGACTGCCTCAGGTCATCAAACTGGCTATGGCCCGAGATAAGCTCATCTGGTACCGTAACCGGAACCAAGCCGTCATCAGAGCCTTCATCACCCTCTGAAATGTACTCCAGGCGGGGAGAGGAAGACATCTGGGGACCAAAGCAGTGCCTGACCTTAGCCAGAGCCTTTCTAGGGGCTAACCTCATGCCACCGGGCCCCTCCGACACCACCGCCTTGAAAGGCGTCGAAGGCGCTGTACGAGTCGGCGCCGGCGTCAACAGAAAAGGCATCGACGTCGAGCGAATTGACGTCGATGTCAGCTGCAGCGCCGCCAGCATCGATGGCGTCGACAAAAGCCTCGAAGCTGGAGCTCCGAGCGTATCTCTCGACGACCTAGGCGCCGACAGCGTCGACGACCCCCTCAGAGGCAGAGCCTCGAGGGAAATCGTAGACGACCTCGGCGCCACAGGCGTCGACGTCTTCTTCCAAGACGGCACAGGATCATGCGGTCTTGAGCGCGTCAGGGACCGTGACATGGAACGGGCATGGCGAGAACGGCTACCTTTGTCCGAGCGGGACCTCTCCCGCGAGCCGTGCCGACCACCCGAGCCCGAAGGCGTATGAGCGGTGTCTCTCGACCGGTGCCGACCGACCCCACTCGGAGGCGCGGACGGACCGGTGCCCTGCGATTCAAGAATCACTAGCATCTGGTTCCCGAAAGAAGCCCATTCCTCCGGTGTCGCTTGCATGGAGGGATAATCGACCCGCCGACGGGCGGAGTCCTTGGAAGAGGACGGGGAAGACGACCGATGCCGCCGCTTCCGGGAATGCCTCGAAGAGGCGGAGGAATGGCGAGACAGACTCCTGGAAGGAGACCCACTGGACTTCCGACGATGACATGAGCGACTGGCAATCGACACAGTCGTCCGTATCGTGGGCCTCCCGGAGGCACCAGAGGCAGGCGTCGTGCGAGTCCGTGACCAACACCTTGGACCTACAGTCACTGCATTTCTTGAAGCCCGGACGCGGGGTTGAAGACGAAGTAGACATCGCCACGAACAGGTCTCCACAAAAAACCGAACAGGTTCAACGAACCGAGAATTGAAAACAGCAAACTCCAAAGAGTCGAGGCGTACCGAGATTCACGAAGCGAACACATTCGCGGAAAAAATGGAACTGAGGCTATGGGCGTTGTGCGTCCTACTTATCACATCGGGTGACGTCAGCCGTCGGAAGAGGTCCTCGGGGACGGCGCATCGACGTCATTGACGCAGGACGCAGACGCCGAAGATTTTCCGAAGCAGCACAGCTGTGGACATTACCTGTCATAGATATGGAATACGGCGGAGGACCCAATCCCCTCAAAATGTTATTTTAGTTTTAAACAGAATGAAACCACTAACAAAACTAAGTACTAAACTATAAAAAATAATTCTCAAAAAACGGAATATCAACAAAGAAATCTTCACAAACATCTGTGGAGGTGAATGGAGTCACACCACAAGCACAGAACCATATTTCAATGAAGAAGCATACAACCAAAAGCAAATAAACCCAATTGGCATGCATAGCAGTGGACAAGGGTATGAAAAACGTAATAGTACCATTATGGAACAAGAAACGCTACTCACAAAATTATCCCCAGAAAACTCACTATCAACTCTCCATTCCACTGGACCAATAAGTCCAGTCTACAAATGGCCATGCACATCGATGTGTGACATAGCCAAAAAATCTTTCAAATCTTTACGCCAGTTCCTCAATCAGTATGTGAAAGGCAACGACAAATTCAAAATGAAACTACTACAAAATATGGACTCCTGTCCAGTGTGCAAATACACAGGACTACAAGGACATTCATTAGCCTGCATTTCGGGACCTATTTGCAAAAGCACCTTCCACCATATCAAAATGATATCAACACATCATTCCACTATAAGAAATCTGGTCCATAAACTGTACTATGCCAAAAGTCCTGCTTTAGCACTAGCCAATTTAAATAACAATCTTCTAAATGGTACAGCTAAACAACTACTCGAAGAAAAAGAGCATATCCAGAGAAAATATTTTGGAAGTGAAAGCCACTTACAAAATGCAATAGCTTTACAACAGACAAGCAACAACTGTACAGATGGCAACCTTCTACTACACACATACAAAAAAGAAATACTAAAGTTTAAAAGTACATCTGCTGAAGCACCAAACCATGTGTGTGTGTGTGTTGCCGCAGGAATTTTTATAAAAATAGCACAAAAACTGGAGACATAATGTACGAAATAGAAGACAATGAAGATTCCAAATGGTTCCAATTAGCTCTCTATCTTATAGTAGAAAACAAATACGAAATTACTGACCCCTTAATACTTTGCAGTTACTGCACTGCAAAACTTGTCAAAAACCAAACACGTTCACGTGCTATCAAATATAACTTGGAATTCCCACTACCAAAACCCCTGCAACAACTCAAATTATATGAGAGCATCATAATTCAAACAATGCACCCATTGCAAGCAATTATACACCTTCAGCCAAAAACAGCAAAATTACCTCCCTCTAAATTTGTGAAAGGCATTTGTGGCAAAGTAGTTTATTTGCCAATAGATCGCAAAGAAAATGTACACACTCTGGGAGTGCAATGTCCAATAGATCAATCTTTAATTATCTTCGTAAATGGCGTACCTACAATAGACAAAAAACATTGGCAACAACTCGTGACATGAAGTTAGACAAGCAATATCTAAAAGACAACAATGAATACTACAAAGAAATTAATATTGAAGAAAACCTGAGAGAAACCACTGAAATATTTCAAGACTCATCAGAAACTGGTCAATTTCAACTTCTAGATCCTGCTACAGAATCCAATATTTTAGACCATTATACAATTCATCCGTTACACTCTAAAAACACCATAAATGAGAAACTGGAAACGTACCAAATGCGACAAGCCAAAGGATCACCAATCAACATATGGGAAAAAAAGTATAGAAGCACGTGCCTTTCCTCTACTCTTTCCTACTGGAAAAGGAGGAAGATACGATGACAGACCCACACAAATAACAGCATCAGAATACCGCTCTTTACGAATGTATTCTGAAGACCCCAGATTCAGAAAAAACGTGGAATACATATTCCACCTTCTCTTTGAAAGTGAACTAGCAACTCTATGCTAGAGAGTTGCACACAGATTGAAATCGGGTACCCATTTTCAAAATATGTCAGCTACGCAATTACTACAAAAAGTGAAAGAAAAAGATGAGGTTTTACCATCAAGGATTATAAATCTTCTAGTAAACATGCGTGGTACAAAAGAATGCTGGTTCCGACGTCACGGAGATGTACGCTGTATAAGAAACCGTGGCCCACCCACTTGATTTGAGACATTAAGTTGTGCAGAATATGCATGGGAAGATTTACACGATTTCCTATGCATAGCAAACAAAAACAAAACAAACAGATATAAAAACACCAGGAGAACTCTGCTCTCTAGATCCTGTCAATGTATCAAGATATTTCCATCATTGCTTCATTGCAACACTTCTTTTGGAGAAAAGAACAGCAAGCTAGAGGAGCACCACACATCCTCATGCTTTAGAGGATTAAAGATGCTCCTAAATTTGGTCAGGACAGTGATTCCGCTGTTTTGCGGTTCATCCAGAAATATGTCACTTGTGAAATCATTCACAAACAACATATAGTGACCTTCATGCACACATTTTACAATTTCAAAGACACAATGTGGGAAATATTGTCGTCGCAAATATAAAAACAAAGGGAAACACTACACCAAATGCTGCTTTGGTTTCCCTAGACCAGTTTCAACAACAGGTCAAGTAAACAACTCCATGTCTTCAGTTAGACATAGTGTCAAAGGTAAATCACCTAAGAACACATGTTACATAAAAAGAACAAAATAATCAAAATACATTAATGATTACAATGCAATCATTGCCCTCCTATGGAATGCAAACATAGATGTGCAGTACACTGCAGACAATTCCACTGCAGTTGCACGATATGTCACAGCCTACTTAACCAAAGCACAGAAAACAGAGCTTCAAGACCTCTGGGATGACATATCAGCTGACAAAACACTATCACAGAAATTGTACAGCTTAGGCATAAAAATGCTCTCTCATTGAGAATGTGGCTACTATGAAGCTGCAGACCGTTTAACCAGTACTGCCTTGTATGGAAAATCTGAAAATATAGTATGGTTAAGTCTTGGTCCTGCTAAATCTAGAAAAAGAGTTCTCAAATCATATAAGGACATAGAAACAATAGCCAAAAATGATCACAACAGCCAAGACATTTTGAAAAACAATTTACTAAACACATACTACCCAAACAAGAGTACCACTTTAGAAACTATGTGTCTATACCACATAGCCCAAAACCTCACATACAAAAATAATATTAAACCAGATGAAAAGAAAGGTAGATACAGAGTGGCAAATTGTGAAGGCAGCTTAGTGAAATTTACCAAAAAAAGCTTAATTAATCATATCAAATGGTCATTAAATACTCCTCAACATAAAGAACTGTATTACATGTCCCTGCTACAACTTTTTAAACCATGGAGAATAGAAAAAGATATACTAGATAGATATGACTCCTACAAAGATGCTTTCAAAGCAAATGAAAGCACTATAACAGACGTAAACTTTACACAGTACAAAACAATGCTGCACAATGAACAGCAACACAAAGAATAACTCCAGGCCCAACTAGATAAGGACACTCCTGACAGTAGTCAACCTTCTGTAACAGGAAGCCAAGAACCACTTGGACAGCCACTAATAGCAAATGAGGCAGAATTAGCCATGACAGAAGTAGAAAACACCATGTGTCAGTATGAGCAATCTACAGAAGACTTTGCTGTACTGAAATCCCAACTAAACAATGAACAGCCTAGCATTTTCCAAGAAGTAACAAATCAAATTGAACATGGTGTGCAACATGAAAGTAAAAACTGTTCCTGCCAAGACTACAAACCTATACTGCTATATGTGAGTGGTCAAGCTGGTTCAGGCAAAACATTCTTAATCAGAATCATCAGCAAGTTCCTCCAACAATTGAGAAACAACAAACTGTCAGCTGTTGTAATTGCCCCCACAGATTTAGCTGCCTACAACATAGGCGGTGTCACGTTACACCAATTACTACTCCTTCCAGTAGAACACCAAAACAAATTAGACTATTACAAACTTTATATAGAAGCAGCAATGGAACTACGCAGAGTTTTGAAACAAATGAAAATGCTGCTAATAGATGCGGTGAGCATGGTCTCCAACCTAATGTTGGCTTTGATTCACCTCGGATTACAAGAGGTCCTCAAAACAGAATACGAAAAGCTCTTTGGAGGAAAACACATTATTGTTATCAGAGATCTTCTTCAATTAACACCATTGAAAAGTGAACCTATTTTTAAAACCTTAGGGCACAAACTGTGCCGTAAAACTCTTGGCAGCATAGGAAATGCCAACTTTTGGCAACATTTCCAATACAGAGAATTAACTGAAAAGCTGTGTCAGTCTGCAGACCTCACATACGCCAACATTTTTAAATGTATTAGAGTTGGTGTACTATCTCAAGAGGCGCAATCTATATTAAAAGCCAGGCACATCCATGCACTCTGTGGCCATAACTCATGTGCTACTGATGTCATGGAACAATTAGCACACAAAAATGTCAGGCTGTTCAAAATGTAATGAAACAATGTTAAAAAATGAAATGCAACCAATAGTTCAAATTTTCTCCACAGACAAACTGGAGGTAAATGGCATGACACTACCCATGTGTCAACAAGCCACAACGAGGCTAAACGCCTTGGAAAACTCTATTTCTAACACAGCTGGTTTGGAGAAAATATTAGAATTATCTTTAAACTGTAGAGTAATGCTTAAACGTAACCTTGACGTGGACCAAGGACTAGTTAATGGAGCACTTGGTATAGTTGTTGGCTTTCAAACATACCCATATGACAACAACCATCAATTTGTCAATATTCTCTTTGACAAACTATCAGAAGTTAAAAGGGTAGGACGCTCAACAGCCCGCTTCCTTCTTTTCAAAGACATGTATGTACGCAGAGAACAATTTTCTCTAACTCTAGCATACGCAGTTACCATTCACAAATCACAAGGTCTTACCCTAGATAAAGCATTGATAGATATTGGTAGCACAGTCTTTAAGGAAGGCATGAGCTATGTAGCACTATCACGCTTGGACTATTTCTAATCAACTTTGATGCAAGAAAAGTAAATTATGATATTTCTTGCATTCTAGAATACAATAGACTATGTTCACTCTACAACCCCCATCTACAAACCTATCCTGTTCCTCAAAAGGCAAAACAATGTAAAAGAAAACTACTTCAGACTCAAACTATGCAGGATCTCACAGCAATTCCTCCAAAGAGAGTAAAAGAAGCTAATACTTCATCAAGGACCACAACCAAAGAAGAATCTACTGCTCAAAGTAACTCAACTACCTCTTCAAAGAAGCAACACACACTCCTTACAAATGACTTGGACACAAAACTGTCAGGCCCATTCAAATGTTCAAATACAACTGGTGTAAATTGCTACACAAATGTAGCAAACAATATTTTATTGCAATTGCCACCAATTATTGACAACATTTACTTACACGGTACAAACCAATTGTGATTGCAAATGTTAGTCCTTCATAGAAATGCATCCAACAATCCTGACAACACTTAGTGTTTCTGGAATAAGGCAGGAATTGGACTACTTTGCTGGAATGGTCACTATAAACTTAAAAGAAGATCCACAAGAATTTCTAATGTACTTACTACAAGTGCTAGAAAACAAAAACATACCTATAAATGAAATCTTCCAGATTTCATGCATGTGGAAACATACATGCACTCTTTTCAGGAATGCAGTACGAGAAGAAGTTCCTAATGAACGCTTTGTGTATGTATCCATACCTAACTGTGAAGTGAATCCATTCTATTTCAGCAACTTGTACTAAATGAAAACCATGGCAGATTATGTACTACCTGAAATTCTGATAATCGTTCCACCTTACAAATACAGACACATACTAAATACGTAATAGTAATGCTTTTACGTTATAATGCAGATGGTACCAAAAACAACTGCAAGCTGACTGGATTCACACATGGTCAAGTATCACTTGGTAAGAAAATCTTCACAACAATAGGTATAATCTACCATGCAGGAGCCACAACCAATGCAGGTCACTACACTGCATATATAAAAAAAAGAATTGTGGATGGTTCGAATGTAATGATACTACCATTACTCTAAAACAGAGATTACCAGAAAATTTTGTAAACGCTTACTTAATATTCTTAAAACCAACATTTAATAACTAATCTGTGTATGAACATAAACAAAACTTGAACTTCAAAACTATGACCAGTTAGAATACGCCAACAGGTATCTAACTGCCCCAAGATTCTGCAACAAGCAAACAGATAGATGAATACCGCAAAAATAGAAAAAGAAATAAACAAATAGAATACACCAACTGCTATCTAATTGCAACAATACTACCACCACTTCCAAATCAAAAACCATACACCTATTCAATTCCTCCTATTGAAATCAATGAAAGAAATATATTGTACCACAAAGTAGAAAGGATTTTTTTAATCCAGCAATTTCCCACAGACCCAATGATTTAATCAACAAACACAGTAACTGAGCAAATTGCACAGTACACTGGTTTGAACTATAGTACTTCTAAAGTACTAACTATGAGGGTAGACAAAATACAGAAATATCTACTATGCGATGCAATACTCATTGTAAACTACCTACACTAGAATGTGATTCTTTCTTTTATCACAGTGATTGAAAAACATGTCTTCTCCAACTACCCATGTCATGAAAAAACTGCATACAACCACAAAAAGTTAAACAGTAAGTATATAATGATTGGACTCACAAACACCACAGCATAACACACCCATTCAAGCAAACACCTGACCATAGACCACAATCCCAAATGTTTGCTTCCATGGGTATCTTATGCTGCAGCGCTTGTTGCCAAACACTACAATATTGACTGTATGACTTGGCCAAAACTCTACATTCAACCTCAACAAAGGAAACAGTAAGTATATAATAATTAGAGTCACACACACTGCAACATAACACAGGCATGCAAACGAACACCTCACCAATAAATACAACCCAAAATGCCTACAGTCTTCAATACCAATATTCTGAACACAATCCAACAAACACACTAACACACATCATCTCACTATCCCAAAAACACTATTATTACACTACTGCCAATCAGTACACACATTTTTGTAAACATATCCCCTAAGCAGCCCACACACCACAGTCAAAATCTTTGGTAGCATGGGTATGTTATGCTGCGGTGGTTGTGGCCAGGGCCTAGAGTCTTGGGTGCATAGCCGAAGGCCTACGGTCCTTTGGCCCTGAACCCAAGACCCTATGTCCTGGCCAAAACCACTGCAGCATAACACACCCATAGAAGCAAACACCTACCAAATGACCACAACCCAAAAACATAATACATCCACCTCAAAACCTATCCACTTCAATTAACATTCTAAAAAATAATTACAACCAAAGCACAAACTCTTCAATACATACCCTCTTCACCCAATGCTCTACTAACGACCCAAAACCAACATCATACTAAAGTAAAATAGCCAGTAGTGCGCTCAGTGTTTATTATGTCCACGGACAACCGCGGAGACCGCCAATCCCAGCCAATCAGATAACTCGTTGCATGTCCGTGGACATGATACAAGCGGGATTAGCCAATTGGTGTCCTGTCCGTGCAGCGAACAGGGAAGTATGTCCGTGGAGCGGACATAGATATCACACATTTTTTTAGATCTACTTTTTGGTCGTTTTCAAAACTAAACTACTGGATGGATTTTCACCAAATTTACAAAAGCACACTCTTGGGACCAAGTCACTATTCCTACCGCAAATTTTGTGAAAATCCGTCCAGCGGTTTGGGCTGTAGGTGTGACAGAACTTTTTTCTCCATTTAGTCAAAGGGAAAAAAAGAAATGTTGGGACCCTCCCATAACTTTGCCCCCCCCCGGACCAAACCTCACCAAATTCAGAGTGTGCCATATACTTTTTTTGCAAGGTTTGGTGAGGATTCGTCAACGGGGAGAGAAGTTATAAGCAACTTAAGCTATGGGTTTAGCAACTTAATCATAACTGCATGGCCGCTACCGCAGGCCATTTCATATATTATATATATATATATATATATATATATATATATATATACATTTGTTTAGACATTCGTTTATTTTGAACTGTTATACTTTGCTTTCTGGGTTGCTACTAAACCACATTCACCTCCCCCCTCTTGAGAATATAGCCCTCCCTCTGCCCAGGTTACCACAAAAGGTGAAGGAGGCATGTCTCTAATCTGTGCCTTTTTTACCTTTATAATTGTGTTGGCTTTTGGTTTGAACAAGTGCGAGGGCTGAGTAGGCGCTTTATCCTCTACTCATCTTTGTACAGTTCGTCATACGGTGAGTCCAAGAATTCTGAGGCCTGGAGTTGGTAGTTCACCTAGCACCAATGTGATTCCTACCGGACTAGGCTGCTAAAAATCAGCTGGTCACATAAAGGTGACTGGGACATCTGAGAGATTGTGGGAGCATTTTTAGAGGCCTCATGAAGATGTAAAAATGAAGGAACCAGTGCGCTCCTTGCAGTCATACAGAGGTTCTGGTAAGTCAGGAGGGGTGCCTGATGCCTTCTGAATTCCACTACCTGTGCTTGGGTGGAAATTCCTTCCTTTTGCTCCCCTCAAGAAGACATATCTGACAGGGGACCCGATTTCATGTCTGTGACTATGCAGATATCGCAGAAATGTCAGTAGATGTTTGTCTGCCAAACAGCTTTTCACTAAAAATGGTTTGTGCAGGGCTCACTTCTAGAATTCCAAGACTCTGGGCAGCGACCTATGGGCCACACAGTTAATTGTAAATATGGAATTGTTGTAAACCCAAAAGACCTGTCCTCATGAGGTATTACTCAGCCCATGGCCAATCTTAGCAGGCCATTGATGGGAAGTGGGAAGAACTGAGCCACAGCAGAGAAGAATCATAGGCCTTGGCATTGGGCCATACCTCTTAGGGGATTCCATGTGGACATACCACCACCTCTGGATTTCAATATTTCAAGGCAGATGGCCTCAGTAGATTTTCTGAACCAGAGGATATGCTAGCCCTTTAGAATGGTGGTGCTCAACCTTCTTTGGCCAGGGGCATGTGAAGTCTTGCTCTTCGTGAGGGTGTGAAAGACCGGGTTTTAGTTGGATTTTTATTAAATAAAATGATCCACGTAAGTACTATTTCTGAAAGGAAGGCATGCTTATCAAGCCCCCTTTTATAAATGCTAATTGCCCATTTTATAGGCCTCGCCTGAGATAGTCAACAGACACCCACAACTCTGGGACACAAATGTCATGAAGGAAGTGGTTGCTTTTAAATATCTGCACCACTGATATACATTTTAATAATTATATGTGTTTGTCAGACTGGTGACAAATATTTACATGCAAGCAATGACAGGTTGTGGCATGGTGACTGTTAAGGACATACAATTGAAGAGATGTAGTTTAAGGGAAGCTTTGAAATCAGGGTAATTGGGAGGTATGTTGCCGAGCTGTGAACAGTTGAGTCTGTCATTAAAGAACATTCATCGGATGCAGGAGGTCCACATCCAGGTATCACTCCTGGGGTGGGATCTTGGCACTTCATCTTTCAGTCCAGGAGCAGAAGCAGTGGCAGTGTTGGGTTGTAGATGTAAGGCAGCTTTATGGTACTTCAAACAGACTGGGGAAGCTGGATATGATCTCCCTAATGGCAGGACATGGAGACAGACCAAGGGTCCCTGCAGGTCCATTCGTGAGCAAACATCCTGCTGCGGATCAGAAGTTAACGCGTGTGGGGCAGAGATTAATTGGGGAATGATTGCTAAATTATCGAATAAAAGAGAAATATCATTGTACATTGGTTTACAACTAAAGGTGGGATAGGGGAAGTAATCTTTGACAAATAGCAAAGCGTGGAAACATGAAAACTGGGATCAAAACCCAGCGTCCTCATAGCACTAAATGATGTAATCTTGGTCAAACCACTTTATCTTACTGAGCTTCTAAAATGTATATCGGCTAGAGGTGATTCTTTTAAACATGAACTATGCAAACAGCCTGACTCACCTATGGTGTCATAGACTGCAATATTGTGTCATATCTGACCATATGAAGAGTAGGCAAACTTCACTAGTGAGCCATAGTTCTCTCACAGAAAAATCAGCTGAATGATAGACTATTGCAATGTTCGTTGGGCCGGGATGCTTCCATGTGGCATGTGACTCAAACAACAATAACATAACAGAAACATATTTGCATCATGCATAAAGTGTAGAGGTTGGGAGGGGAGGGCGTTGTGCCGAGTTTACATGCCTCGTTTTTTGGGGCGGTTCTGCGGGCAAAATGTAAAATATAAGGCAATATAGAATTTGAAACCATGGGAATTGGTTTGTAATCCCAGTTTCCCTGCTGGACAAAAATGGTGTGATCACTGGCAGATCACTTAAGCAACTTGAGTGGTTGGCTAGTGCTATCTCAAAGTGGGCTGTTCCTTGTACCATGGGCCACTAAGTTGTACTTGTCCCAGTGGCCAACATGTGCAAGTCCTCCCCATTGCACTTTTATTGAACATGTATTGACATGATACTCACTAGAAAGACGTTTTCGAATTAATAATTATGTGAATATGCTTGCATTGTAGAGGAAAGACCCAGTAATGATTTCAGGAAAGATGGCAGTGAAGTATAACATAAGTAATGCCTGACTGTTTTCTTAAAAGACGCAAACACGCTATGCTATTAAATTGATTATATACCAGTTACAATCCTGGCCATCTGCGAAAATAACTAATGTAAAATGCCATCCTACTTTGCATCAGCCAATGCAGGTGCAATAGCTTTCATATTAAGCTCACAGATTTAGAAACAGTTCTTTGAGAAACCTTCCACCATTAAACGTTGCCAGGCCCTTCAGTAAAGTGTGCGTTATTGACTGTGGCGCAGCATATGTGTGCTGAGGAGGAAGCAGATTTCCCAGCAGGGCTCTCTTTGCCATTCCTGGGTCGCATTTACACGTGCAGATGGGACTTGGAACCAATCCGGAAAGCATGCATCTGATTGTTTTGCAGGAATGAAATGTTCAACAGTGGCACTAATCACTCTTGAGGGTCAGCTTCTTGGAAGAGGCACGATTCAGCCCCCTGGTTTACATAGTATGAGATATTGAAAGAGGATGAAATTGCTTTTGCAGTCTTTGGTGTTGACCTCTATCTAAAATACGCCAGTTTAATTACACCAGCACCCGAAGAGGTTATTCACTTGCTTAAAAACTTCACAGGGAAATGTGTCTCTTGACTTAAACACGACGGCAGCGCTGTAATTCACTATGCGTTCTCACAGACTCGTCTGGAACATTTTCTTTGGTGATACGGTGTACAGTAATGTTTCAAGGCTATTGAAAATGAATAAACATGCCGCGTTAACTGTGAGGCCGCAAAGCGGGAATTATTTTCATGATATTTGTTATTCTGAAATCTTGATTGGTTTGTGGCTCCCGGCATCGCTGTTGTAATTAGACACCGTCCATGAGAACAAACATGGCATGCGCACTACGGTCCAAGGTGCTGCAGATCCGATTGGGAATTCCTGGCACTGGGATATCATTTTCTTACTGCTCGACACCTTCACTAGTTTAGGGACCAAAGAAACACCAGTGGACGCTATCACAATTAGAAGCTACTGTTTACTTTCCTAGCAGCAAAGCTCTCACTTGAAAAACGATACCCCCTATTTTCCTAAGAAAATAGCACGTGCTACCTCCAAGGCAGTATACATCTGTACTTTGAAACCGGAAAAAAACCTATTTGCATTGTGCTCCTGTGTATTTATTAATATTGTGTTGTAATAAATCTCAATAGTACATAAGCTAAGGACATGTTTTAATTCTGCAATCATATGTCTTCCACGTATTTAAGTTAAGCTTTCCAAACTCGCACCATTAAGTGCACGAGTGCGTTCACGTGCTATTCACATTTACATTGAAATAATAGAAATGCAAAGGCGTTTTCTATTCAAAACGTGTACAAAAAGAAAAGATATTGGGTCTGATTTACAAAAGCACTCCTCAATGGGAAAATCCCACTGAAAAACGCTTCATAATTCACGTCTAATGTACCCAAACTATTGTATGTAAAGCCATATCTGGCACTCATATAAGAAGTCAGACTTAAATGAGCAGTTTATTCGAGGTGGTAAAGGGATTTACTGTAAGGTAAAATTAAGTCATGTGTGCGTGTGATTGTATTTTAGGATTTATTTCTGTAGTTTTCTTGAGCATGTGTGTCCAATCCATATCTCGTTTACTGTGCATGTACAGCTTATCACATAAATGGTTTTTGCAAATACCAGGGTAAATACATTTCCCTTCTCACCTTATTATTTAGTTTGTAGTGTGAGGGTCTGGGTTGAACGTCTGGACACAAGGAGGGCTTTTGATTTCTGACATAGACAGATCTTTAATTTTTAGTTTTAGGTAGGGCAATTCCTCTTCGAGCAGGGTCAGAGAGGCATGCTCCCAACCAGTTTATGTTAATAAAAGTCTTTAGCCAAAAACATGATAACATTATGTCTGGCTTTCATCTCTGACCCCTCACAAGAAGAAGGTGTGAAAGGAAAGGACCAAGAGAGGCTTGAGTGTCAGAAAGGCACCAACCCTGATGTTACACTGCATGGGGAACTTCGATCAGGCACCATCTTGATTCTTCCCAGAAGGAGTAAGAGAGAGAAGGCATTTTCCTTTCGGGAATCAAAACCAGTTGGAAAGCTTTTTAGATGGGAGTTACCGATCTCTAGATTCAAGCCTGGGGTTGAGGGACACTTGGGCTACGGAGGGAATGGCCCACACTCCCCAAATTTGTGCCTGGATTTTTGACTAAATTAGCCTTTTTCAGGTTCCCGGTCACTCGGCTGCATCCCCTTACGTCTTCCTCGTTTATTTCACCCCAACGCCTCCCCCTAACTCCCCTGACCGGTGATTGGGCCTTAAGCCAATTTAAGGTAACCTATCAGGGCAGACCCTGCCCAGGCAACCCAGGTTAAGCGCACCAAGGAAAAGGGCATCTCCCGAAGAAGCAGCTCCACTCCGCGTTTGTCAATGTTCACCTGAGAAGCCTTCCTCATTCAACCAACACCGACTGATAAGGTAAGTGCGGTCGGGGTGGGGAGTACAG
Source organism: Ambystoma mexicanum (assembly GCF_040938575.1). Classification (NCBI taxonomy): domain Eukaryota; kingdom Metazoa; phylum Chordata; class Amphibia; order Caudata; family Ambystomatidae; genus Ambystoma; species Ambystoma mexicanum. Next base: position 407,964,466 of record NC_090923.1, on the reverse strand, counting down.
ACATTACTGCACTCCAGTAAAGCCTCATCACTCTTATTGCCTACTAGAACAAAAATCATTTCTTCCAGTCCGCTATATAATTAATTCAGCCCACCTGTGTTAATGAGCCATATCTTCCATTTAGACCATCTGTGTAAGTGAGCCATTGTCCTGCATTTAGCACATTTGTGCTAGTGAGCCATATCTTGCATTTAGCCCATTTATATTAGTGAACAATATCCTGCATTTGGCCCATCTGTGCTAGTGAGCCACATCTCGCTTTTAGCCCATCTGTGCAAGTGAGCCATATGTCGCTCTTAGCACAGCTTTGTTAGTGAGCCATACCTCGCTTTTAGCCCATCTATGTTAGTGAGCCATATCTTGCTTTTGGCCCATCTGTGTTAGTGAGCTATACCTCGCTTTTAGCCCATCTGTGTTAGTGAGCCATATCTCGCTTTTAGCCCATCTGTGTTAGTGAGCCATATCTCGCTTTTAGCCCATCTGTGTTAGTGAGTCGCATCTTGCATTTAGCACATTTGTGCTGGTGGTCCATACCCTGCACGGACAGACCTCAGGGGCACATGGAACAAATCACACCTGGAGTAACACATTGGGTGGTAACTGCTGCACACCAGAATGTACGACAGGGGAAGGTATGTGGCCACATTTAGTCAGAATAGCGGGGGTAGGAAAGGTACTGTGACTAACTAACCCCACTAAAACCTCACCCTGCTGCATTCAACTTCCTAAATGCTGAACTAAACACAACCATACCTCTACAGCGCAACAAACAGCACACACTTTACAACACCACAACAAAACAAACCAAACATAGTCTTGCCCAAAACCACATGGCAGGTACCAACCAAAGGACACACCTACGCTCAGTGAACGGTGTCACCGAACTGAAGCTGCTAACAATTACATCACTTCTCTCTTGCTCTTTTCTCCCACTCAGTCCTACTAACTTACAAGCCTCCCTCCTTGCTGTACAGTTCCACCAGAGCACCAAGAGACCACACAGGTGGCATAAGTGGGCAGCATAAGAACCTTTAACATAACATAACTGTTAGGGTTGGCTCTTATGCTTGCATGTGTGCTGTGCCAGGATGGATGTCATCATCAGAATGTAGCCTGTGAGTGTGGAGTGTGAGGTTAGAATGTTTGGAGTTGAATTGGTTCTAACCCAGGCAGTTACAATATGTGAGCCTGGGTGGTGGGAGCCAGTGGGCTCAATGTCCTTTGTTCCTCTTGTTCTCTCAATTACTTGATGACATCTGATCCTGTAACTATGAAGCTAATAAAGTAACCACTAAGAGTACCTGTCCTGAGTATCCTGAGTGTCCTTGATGAGTGAACCCTATGACCAAGGGCTGGTCATAACAATTGGCGACGAGGATGGGATGTAAAGCTGCTAGAAAGCGTTGCAGTGGCTCTAGCAGAAACTGGGTTTAACACTGATACTACAACAAACAATAACAATTAGCGACGAGGATGCTCCAAGGTATGATGAAGGAGGACTTTGGAGTGGGACATCAAGGAAAGCAAAGAGAAGCAGGTATCTGTGTGACGTTGTTGAGAGAGGAGAGAAGAGACTCTGCTGCGGGGGTTGCAGGCAAGAGGACTAAAGTGACTGTTAGAAGAAAGGGAGAGCTCGCTGCCGCCCATGGTTTGATTAGCGCCCACCATCCAGGGCTGAAAGAGGCAGTCTGTCCCAAGGGCATGTGGGACACGTGTGGCCTGCTGGTGTTCACGTAGGGTCAGAGGAGACTACCTGGAAGGGACTTATGGACATGTTAGGAGAGGCAACTTGGAGGCCCATGGGTTAAGTGGAGGCCCATGGCTTAAGAGAACAGAGCTGTCATTATGGTGCCCATGTCTACTTTTGTGTGCAGAAAGGAAAATGCCACCCTGCCGTTGTGATTGGTGGTGCAGCGCCCCCAGCAGTGTACCTGTGTGGTCTTGGCTAGGCGTTGGACATGGATTTACATCACAGTGTTTGTTTGGCCGTTGTGGTCTGGAGAGATCCTCCAAGTCTGGAGGTCTCAGTGTGACTCATGACGTCACATTAACTGCTTAAGGTGTTGGTGATTGCCTGGAATTCTGCTTTTGTCTGAATTCCCTTCTGGAATCGTGCTGGCGCTCACTGTGCAAGCGTTGATGCGCGGCATTAAGGGAAGCTGCTTGAAGGGACTGCTGAGAGATACTTTGAGGAAAGAAAGCAAAACAACGTGATGACGTGGGAAGGAAGTAACCCCAGCATTTGACCGGCGTATCCAGTGTTTTCAAGGGAGCGGCCCACCTAGCCCTGATGCGGCGGGCCACCTTGCCCTGAGGCGGTGTTTCCTGTTTCATGGTGACTGATGGGGCAGCGCTGACAAGAGGAGAGTAACATTGGGCAAAGGTGTCAGCCTGCTCGTGACGTGAGTGTAGCGCTTGGATGAGGCAGTCGGTCTACCCTTGAAGTAAGTGATGCACACGGATCAATGGAGATGTTATTTTGATTTTGTTTGCATGGATGCTATGCTGATAACGAGGGTAGCGGTCCGGTGCTTGAGCAGATTTGTTTTTTTGGAAGGTGTTACGCCAACACCTTTGAGTAATGGCAGACACTAGGTCTGAGCATAACCCTTGAGGCAATAGGGAAACCACCTGTGAGGGTTACCAAGTATGGTGCTTAGTGGAACATGGTTGAGAGTGAGGAGTGTTCTGTTGTTTGAAAGTGTATGGTAGTGGGTTTGTTTTTATGCAAGAGGAGGAAGTGGTGGGGTTGCTTCCTCCAGGCGAGTTTGAGGTGCATTTGTTTGTTGTAGGAAAGGAGGTGTTAGGGTTGGCTCTTATGCTTGCATGCGTGCTGTGCCAGGATGGATGTCATCGTCAGAATGTAGGCTGTGAGTGTGGAGTGTGAGGTTAGAATGTTTGGAGTTAAATTGGTTCTAACCCAGGCAGTTACAATATGTGAGCCTCGGTGGTGGGAGCCAGTGGGCTCAATGCCCCTTGTTTCCTCTTGATCTCTCAATTACTTGATGACATCTGAACTTGTAACTATGAAGCTAATAATGTAACCACTAAGAGTACCTGTCCTGAGTATCCTGAGTGTCCTTGATGAGTGAACCCTATGACCAAGGGCTGGTCATAACAATAACACTGCCCAGCAGTCACACAGGCAGGAAGATGTTAATACAATTTTATGAATACAGTGTTCCATGTCAGATTAATCAAGCTCCTAAGTATTGTAATGATGAGTGTTACTACCCAATTAAATTCTGCCTAATCAATTTCAGATGGATACAGGTTTGAACCTCTTACTGTGGTGCACACACAAATATCAGAAATACGCATTTAATTCAATGAGCTATTGTAACATCCTTGTGCTTCCATTAATTCAATGTAGATAGTATGGCCTCACTGCAGGTTATGTGTGAAGTGTCTTTCAATGAAGGGGGGGGGGGGTTTACTAGTAGATAGTTTGCATCTTCTTCATTTTCATTTTCCAAGCCTGTATATGGCATCTTGTAATTTTCCTTACCAGTTTCCCTATAGTCAGTTTACTCTGCCTAGACCATGCAAAGTTAAAACAAAGTATAGTTTTTGCAGTGCAATGAAAGGCACCTACTGTTCTACAGAAGGACAACTCAACAGAGCACCATATGATCATGTTGCCATTAAGTTGTGCTTTTCTTGATCAGGTAATTCAATGAGTGCTTTTCTTGGTCAGGTAATTCAATTAGTACTGAAGTAGTCCTCAGACTATTCAAGTTTTCTTAATGTTCTTAGGGCACAATAGGATTGAAAGTTGGAATCTGATGACTGTATTAGTTGCATCTTTCTCGCAATAACCAATGTTACAAAAGGTAGGTAGATGTCATTTGCATTACATTTTCATGCACTGCAGAAATAGTAGGCTCTAGAAACAATGCATGTGATACTGTTATCCTATTTGTTTATCAAAGGCTGGAGGTACCAATGATCCCAGTGCTGCTTTTCAAATAAACCTGGCTCACAGAGCACTGAGGGCACCCACTGTGTAATCACGCCCTTTTCTTTTTTAAACAAAGGTCAGTCTCCCCCTTTTGCCTTTTTCTCTCCTGTTCATCCTCCTAGTCTTCCCCTAAAATCCACCATGTGACCAAGGATGCCATGAGGAGGATGGAAGGAAAAGCTAGCCCAGAGCTACACCTTGACAGTAGTCTGCTTGGTCCTGTCTGGTGCACCAGCAAATGGCCATCCCTGAGACACTGAACGAACAGACAGTAGTACACCAACTTGAAGCCTGTAGCCTGGGTACATCTCAATTTGAAAATACCCATGGCTCGGATCTGCTAGACAGCTTCCTCTGCAATGCAGGAAAAGGACCTGGGGAAGAGAGAGACCCATGTTAGGCTTTGTGCTTGATTTCCAGAGGACCAAGAGCAGAGCCAGAGCTATATATGTGTCTTGAGCCAAGCGCAAGCCCTCGTTAACTTGCCCCCTTCTACATTTGATCACCTTTTTTTAAGCTTCAGAGAGCTACAAAATTTGCTATATGGAGAGCCATGTTTTCTCGATATTTCAGTGAATATTTTGAAAAATCTTTTTTTTTCATTCTATATTTAGAATATTTACCAATAAACCGCAATGCAACAGAGCTGGTCCCAGATAATGTTACAGTCCACAAGAAAAACTAGATGCTCCTACCGTATTTAGGGTCTCAATACGTTTGTAACTGTAGAGATTGTTTTGACAAAGCCCACTCTCTGTGTCTTGGATGGATACATGTACCAGGTGTTGCCACTTTGTCCGTGACTTGGTACGTGATGCTTAATCTGGGAAGGTGAGCGGATGATCACATGGCCTACCCATCCATTGCTCCAAATGTTTGCCAGGGGACCTTCCATTTTAAGAATTCTGACTGTTGCTAAAACTAGAATTTGGCAGCACCTTTGTGGTGTACATTACTCGAGAATTAGAGCTCAGAAATGTCATATCAACTAACCGGCATACTGCGGTCAGGACAAATTGTCCCAAGAGCTTCTGCAATACCAGAGAGGCTATGGCAGAGGAGGGAGAGCATGCATACCGGCAGTTACTCTGTCCTCGAAGATCAGAACATTACAAAGAGGTGGCAGACACTCCTCCAAGGTTGGTCCACAACGCTGAATTCCATGGTGGTATTACTTGGCCCTGAGCTGACACCCACAACATAACTGCATTGCACAAACCACACACAACATACAGACTTCCCACTTGTGATCCCGATAGGAAGGAGGGTGGCCCAAGGTCAGGCACTAGGCCCCGATATAAGGAAGGTAACTTCAGGCAGGATTTGAGAGTTTGGAGTTAGTATCCAAGAGGAGGCTGTAGATAGAGGAAACCAAGGCAGACTGGAGAGAGGAGGATGAAGAGAATACGATGGAGAGAGGATGAGGGGTGAAGATGAAAAGGCGAATGGAGATTACATCAGGGGAGAGACGGTGGAGCAAAGTCAAGGAAGGTATGACGAATGAACATGTGGCGCAGCATTGAGATAGTCCAGGCCGTAGTGGAGAAGTGTGACAGGGACAGAGAGAGCCCCATAGGCATGGCAGCGTTGTGAAATTTTGAGGTAGAAGATACAATCCGTGTGCTGGGGAGCAGAGCCAGGATCCAGAATCAGGGAGGTGGCCAATGGACCCGAGCCAAACCTGCTTTCCAGCGTGCCTCCCAGGCCTTTGGAAATTGCTCAGAAGATTGGGTTTGCTACTGTTCAAATCAGATGTAGCCTTAACTTAGACTCTGTGTGTAGACACTTGCCAACTGCAGGAGACCCAGGAAAGGGACCTCCCAGGATTTGAGGACGACAAGCAGAGGAACTTAAAATATAGGCACTGGGAAACAAGAAAGAGGTGCAGGTGAACACTTTAAAGTGACTAATAAACCTGCATCGCTGTATATTAACCAAGAGGATAATATGTTACTGAGCCCAAACAAAGCAGGAGGGATTACCCAGGCAAAGCAAGCCTATTGTTACACTGGATTAACCCAAGTTGTAGGCTTGTGTAACATATCCCTATAAACCAGTGTTTTAATACGGAACGTCTGTGTCTGCTCTTCATTGATCCTGCTCGGTTATGACAAAATGTCCACATAAGTCTCAATCCAGTAAGAACACAGAACAGATCTGAATTTGGCAATATATTGAGATCATTACCTACTCACGTCTTACTTTCAGTCTGAACACATCTCTGAAGCTGTCCATGAAAGTATTTCTGGTGGTAGCAACACATCAGTAGCAAGCGAGATGACTGGCTGATACAGGCATTAGCTTCAAAAGAGGTTTAAGTCTGCAAAAGGTATGAGTTCATCCAGGGAAACCTCTTTCTAATGTATTCAAGGGAAAGGCTATCATCCATCCATGGCACCTTCCTGCACTTCTCAAACCACATCTTAACCACAGCATGGTTCCTCTATGATCTAAGGGCCTTACGGCCTCCTACTTGCAAGCCCTTCCACAAGCAAAATTAAAACATTAAATCATTACTATGGCATCTGACCAGAATCTGGGACTAATCTTCATAGTCACAATTCAAGGACATCTCAATGTATCCCTTGTTGAGTAAATCGACCCAATGGCGGTATCAGGAGGAGTAATATCCACTAAAAGGATCCCAATCTGCTCCCCTTTCATCCCATTTTAGTCATAACAGATTCTTCAGAGTAAAGGTGTGGAGCCCATGGTTAAGGACTGAAAACAGAAAGTATTGTAGATCCAAATGACAAGCTCCATCGTATACAAGCAGCCCCAGAGCACAAACAAACAAGGTTCTTCGCTCGAGTCCTTGGTGTTAAAATGCATTTTTTGGTAGGTAGATCCTTTATCCCACAGCTAAAGAAGACGGTTATCCCACTGGATGGCTTCAGGGATCAACAGACAAGACTAACTCAAATAGAAAATGTTTATTTCAGACTGTGGTTAAGGTAACTCAAATATCTTTCCCAGGTCCATGAACTGACCCCCTCCTGGAGTCAGTGTCCACTTAACTGTTACGCTCACGTGGTATCCACGGGGACGCCACCCAGCCAGTTGGTCGCTGGTATCCTTCTCAATGATTCCCTGGTATGGTTCTCGGTGGAAGTTCCACCTGGAAATACAGGAGGACTTTGTTTAGGACTGGCCGACCAAGGTAAGTTTTCTCCCCACCTCCCGTATGACTTCAGCCCCCTCTGGGCCCTCTTCTCACCTTGTTGTAGAAGTTGGCGTGCTCTCCATCCTTCTTTCTGGGCAGCGGCGCCTTGTCTTTCATGGGTGCGTGCGGTCCAGTTACTTCACTGACAGCGGCCCAAGTAATGTCTTTCAGGTAGGTCTTATTGTTGCTTATTGAGTTGTTATTCTTGCATGCCTTTCTCTATTTGATAATGTCTCTTTTTATCTCCCTTAGATGTCATAGCATCCGCGTGGTGAACTGGCTAAACTGGGCCTCGCCGGTAAATGATGGTGCACAATAAGCGCTATGATGCAGTAAGTAAGCGCTTTGTGCAGCGCTGCGATGTCTTGTCTTCGCTGACCTGTGTTTTCTCCCTTTTTTCGTAGGTCGCGGTGTGCTCCCAGCGCATGTGGATTCCCGGAGTGATGCCGGCCGAAAGGCGATCAGTCAGGTAAGTCTTTTAAGCAATTTGTGGTTGAAATGTCTCTAATACCTCCTTTAATGATTTCTTTTCTTCCTTTCTCAGGTCATTTGGTCCGAGCGGAGCGCAGATCCAATGGATCTACCCAGGAGCTGCGAGCAGTGAAGGATGGAGATCACAGGTAAGATGCTGCTGCTAACAATGTTCTTTTGTCTTTCTGCAGGTTCTGATTTGCCAGGCTCGTGAGTAAGCTGGACACGGTGAGCGTCACGTTGCTAGCTGCAAAGTAACGCGAAGCGTGTTGTCTTGTTCGGGTGTGGTTTAAATAGCCTCTGCAAAGTAGTCCAGGTAAGTAGTCCCTAGGCCACCACACCCAAAACACTATACTGCATAGCTTGGTTCTTAGGAATCAAGCTATGTGGATGCCTCCATGTTGGATGAAAGCCTAAATAAAGTAGTTCTCTGAGCAGGTGTCTTTCACTGTGCATGAGCCTGGCGCCAAAGGCGCCAGGACTGGCCCCAAGAGGGCCTGAGACGTGGATGCCAGGCCTTATTTGAGATCCGAGTCCTGATTCCACCTGGCCAATGGGCTTGCCAGTGGGGATCAGGGCTGAGGGTCATGACAGCACTCCCCTCCACCCCCCAAGGCCCCTCCCACGGTGTTTCTCCTGTCTGGTTTAGGTTTAGTTGGGAAGTTCCGATGAAACTTCCAGATCAGACGTGGTGCGTGGATGTTCTCACTGGGCTCCCAGGATCTATCTTGGAGTCCAAATCCCTTCCAGTTGACAAGATAATATAACTTGGCTCTAGAATATTTAGAGTCCAGGATGCCTTTGACTTCGAATTCAGGTTCTCCATCAATAAGTATGGATTTTGGTGGTGTCTCAATTTATGTACTGGGTTGCTTTGGTTTTAAGAGGGACACAAGAAATACCGGATGGATTTGTAGGTTAGGTGGTAAATCCAATTTGTCGGCTGCCGGGTTGATAATTGCCTTGATGGTATAGGGTCCTAAGTATCGTGGATGGAAGGTCCGGGTCCCTTTGATGGGTACAAATTTGGCGGCTAACCAAACCTTGTCTCCCACTTGATAGTCTGGGGCCTTTTTCCGACGTTGGTCGGCGAAGTGCTTTTGCTTTTCCTTAGCATGAATGAGATGTTCCTTCGCCTTTCTGAAATCCTGAGTGATGGTTGTGTGCAGAGTCTTTACTGCAGGCATTTCCAAGCTGGCTGGAAGTTCGAGTTCCGAGGTACGTGGATGCCTGCCATACAGGGTGTAAAAAGGTGTTTGTTATGTGCTAGAATGTTCGGAATTGTTGTATGCAAACTCGGCTATCCAAAGTAAGTCTTTCCAATTTCTTAATTCATGGTGCAGAATGCACCGTAAATACTGCTCGAGGGTCTGATTGGTCCTCTCGGTTTGGCTGTCCGTTTGGGGATAGAGACTGGTAGATAACCGGACGTCAATCTGCGTCATTGCACAACATTTTCTCCAAAAGTTGGGTACAAACTGGCTACCTCGATCAGAGACCACAATGTCCTCCAGAAACACTTTTGCTAAGGTGGATGCGTCTGGGAGGCCTTTGAGAGGAATAAAGTGTGCCATCTTAGAGAATAAGTCCACGACTACAAGAATGGTGTTAAACCCTTGACTGGGAGGCAGATCAGTGATGAAGTCAAGGGAAAGAGTGTGCCATGGAGCAGGAGGAATGTCCAATGGTTGTAGGAGACCCAATGGTTTTTGTGATTTATTTTGTGTGCAGACACCGCAAGACTGAATATACTGGATGTTGTCATTACGCCAGGTAGGCCACCAAAAGTTCTGTTTCACGTTAGCTAAGGTTTTGGCGATCCCAGAGTGTCCTTCGATCAGAGAATCATGATAATCTGAAATAATATGCTGTTGTAATTCCTTCTTGGGTACATATAGCCGGTCTCTAAAGAAGGGTAATTGATCCTTGATGCAATATTGTTCTCCTCGAGTTTGCCATTCGAGGAAAGCATCAGGGTCCATCACCCGTCAAATTTCGTTTCGTAATTCTGCTTGTGTTAAGGCTGTTGTGATACACAAGAGTTTGTCTTCAGGTATGATGGATACCGGATCTGGGGTTGTATATACCGTTTCATTGATGCCCATACGAGATAAGGCATTAGCCTTTCCATTCTTGACCCCTGGTCGAAACGTGATAACAGTCATATTCGGCGAAGAAAAGGGCCGACCGCAACTGGCGCGAGGACTGGGCCTTGGCTGTTTTGAGATATTGCAGGTTTCGGTGGTCTTTGATGACTGTAATGGTGTGTCTAGCCCCGAGAAGATACTGTTGCCACGCTTTGAAAGCGGATTTGATGGCCAGGAGTTCTTTGTCCGTGATGGCGTAATTAATCTCCAGATGTGAGAACTTTTTTGACCAGAAGGCCACAGGATGCAGCTGGCCAGTTTCTGGGCCCCTCTGTGAAAGGGCAGCTCCCATTGTCATACTGGAAGCATCAGTTTCCACGACATAAGGGAGGTCTGGACGAGGATGTCACAGGATTGGGGTGGAGATAAATCTTCATTTCAGTTCCTGGAAAGCTTTTTCCGCTTCTTCGGTCCAAGCGAACCTTTTATTGTTTTTCTCGTAGCAGTACAGTGATCGGGTGCACAACCTGAGAGAAGTCTGGGATAAACCGGCGGTAGAAGTTCGCAAAGCCCAGCATGCTGTGTATCCCTTTCAGAGACATTGGTGATGGCCATTTTTAAGCTTTGCATATAAACGATGTTGACGGAGCTTGGGGAGGACTGAACAAACGTGCCTGATATGATCTTATTTCGAGGCTGAGTACACTAAGATGTCGTCTATGTACACTAAGGCGCATACGTCAATCAATTCTCTCAAGACGTCATTCTTGAAATGTCGAAACGCTGCGGGAGCGTTGCACAACCCGAAAGGCATGACTTGATATTCATAAAAGCCATATTTGATACGGAAAGCGGTTTTCTACTCATCTCCGCTTCTGACTCAGACCAGGTGGTACGCTCCTCGAAGGTCCAATTTGGTATAAATCTGGGCATCTTTGACTTGGTCCAGCATTTCAGGGATAAGTGGCAAGGGGTAGCGGTTCTTCACAGTGATCTTGTTTATTGCGTGGTAATCAATACAGGTTCTCAAGGCCCCTTCTTTCTTCAATACGAAGAACAAAAGACTGGCTGCCGGGGTCTTTGATGGGCGGATAAATCCGTTTGCAAGGTACTGGTCTAAATAGGATTTTAAATTTTTTTTCTGGTTCAGTGAGAGCGTAGCTCCTGCAGCAAGGGATTTGTGCACCAGGAACAAGGTCAATCTGACAGTCATATGGCCTGTGCGGCGGCAATGTGTTAGGCTGGTCCTTTTGGAATACGTCCTGAAAATCGTGGTATTCATGTGGCAAGGTATTAGTTACTCCTAGGGTTGATACTGCTGTTCTGGGAGTCTTGGAGATACATAAATCGGGTTCCGGCTTTGGATAATAGCAGGCCGGAGAGCAGTCACCGGGGAAGGTTAATTTCCATGCCCGCCAGTCTATCAAAGGGTTGTGAGCAACTAACCATGGCATCCCTAGTATTAACCGGAACTGAGGTACCTTAATGAGATTGAACGAAATACACTCCCGATGTACATCCTGGCACAGCAAGGTTACTCCAGATGTGCACTGGGTTACTGGTCTGGAGGCGATTTCTGTCCCATCCACGGTAGTTACCTTGTCCCTGGTTGACTTGGAACATAAAGGAAGCCCCTTCTCTGCTGCCAGCTCTTGATCAATATAATTGCCAACTGCTCCGCTGTCGATGTACGCTTCTACGGCATGCATCTTTGACGACCGCTGGTGGTTTATTAAGATCACTGGTATTGCAAAGTGTGAGGTCGGTGGCTCTTTCTTCACACTCGACACACTAACCTCTGCGGTTGCCGAGCTTGGTAGTTTTCCGATTCCTTAACTTCCTCCTTTTCTGTGGCCCCGACTGTTCTCCTTGGGGGTTTTACTGGGCAGTCCTTCAGGAAATGTCCTGGTTTTCCACAATACAAACAAAGTTGTTGTTGTCTTCTTTTATCCCGCTCTTGTTTTGTTAATGGAGGTCGTATCCCTCTGATATGCATGGGTTCTACAGCGTTTTCTGGCACCCGTGGTGCGTTGTCCCTTGATCGAACATAAACCATGCAAGAGTCTGTTTTGGACCGGTCTGCTTTTCGGTCCTGCAACTGGTGATCTAGCTGCATGACCAGATTTATGAATTCGGTACAGTCTCTGGGGGGGGATCAACTACCTGGGCTAAGACGTCCTTTAATTCGCCTCGCAAGCCTCAATGGAATAACGTGGTTCTTTTGTTTTCTGGCCAACTGACTTCAGCAACCAGTCTATTAAAAGTAGCAATGTACGTCAACAAGTCCCTGATTCCCCTGCCGGAGGGATAAGAGTTTGCTGTCAACTGCTTGTTCCTGGGTATGGCGAGCAAAATGTTTTTCCATTTCTCTCTGGAACCCCCCATAGTCCTGTAACAGTGGATCATCATGGGTCACCAACAGCACCGACCAATCCGCTGCACTTCCACTCAAGTATGATAAGACAAAAGCTACCCGAGCTTGGTCATTTGGAAATGCTCCAGGGTGACAAAGGAAATGAAGGCGACACTGATTTATGAATGCTGCATACTTCCGTGGGTCACCTGAAAACCTTTCTGGTGGTGCCAGGGGAACTGTTCCAGGTAACGTGATCTGTACTGGAGTAGGGGTAAAAGATGAGGAGGTGGGATTTTGCATTGATGGATTTCCCCCAGGCAGAGGAGTCTGTCCTGCCTGTGATTGCAGGAACTGTCTACCGATCTCCTTGGTGCGATATTTGGTCACTATTAGGTCTCTTCAAAGAGCATTAGTCTCTTGTCGGGCAGGATGAACCTCAGCATGAAGGTCCCCCAACAATTGGGCCAATTGGTCAATTTCCGATGTCTCCATGTCACCCAGGTGGATTAGTTATGGTGGGCTTTGCATTCTGTTACGCTTACCTGGTATCCACGGGGACGCCACCCAGGCAGTTGGTCGCTGGTATCCTTCTCAGTGATTCCCTGGTATGGTTCTCGGTGGAAGTTCCGTCTGGAAATACAGGATTACTGTGTTTAGGACTGGCCGAACAAGGTAAGTTTTCCCCCCACCTCCCGTATGACTTCAGCCCCTCTGGGCCCTCTTCTCACCTTGTTGTAGAAGTTGGTGTGCTCTCCGTCCTGCTTTCTGGGCAGGGGCGCGTTGTCTTTCATGGGCGTGCGCTGTTAGTTAAGTGTTACTTCACTGACAGCGGCCCAAGTAATGTCTTTCAGGTAGGTCTTATTGATGTTTATTGAGTTGTTATTCTTGCATGCCTTTCTCTGTTTGATAATGTCTCTTTTTATCTCCCTTAGATGTGCGGAGCGTCCGCGTGGTGAACTGGCTAAGCTGGGCCTCGCCGGTAAATGATGGCGCACAATAAGTGCTATGATGCGGTAAGTAAGCGTTTTGCGCAGCGCTGCAATGTCTTGTCTTCGCTGACCTGTGTTTCTCCCTTTTTCGTAGGTCGCGGTGTGCTCGCAGCACGTGTGGATTCCTGGAGCGATGCCGGATGAAAGGCGATCAGCCAGGTAAGTCTATTAAGCAATTTGCGGCTGAAATGTCTCTAATACCTCCTTTAATAATGTCTTTTCTTCCTTTTTCAGGTCCTTGGTCCGGGCGGTGTGCAGATCCAACGGAGCTACCCAGGAGCTGCGAGCTGTGAAGGATGGAGATCGCAGGTAAGATGCTGCTGCTAACGATGTTCTTTTGTCTTTCTGCAGGTTCTGATTTCCCAGGCTCGTGAGTAAGCTGGACACGGTGAGCGTCACGTTGCTAGCTGCAAAGTAACACGAAGCGTGTTGTCTTGTTCGGGTGTGGTTTAAATAGCCTCTGCAAAGTAGTCCAGGTAAGTAGTCCCTAGGCCACCACACCCAAAACACTATACTGCATAGCTTGGTTCTTAGGAATCAAGCTATGTGGATGCCTCCATGTTGGATGAAAGCCTAAATAAAGTAGTTCTCTGAGCAGGTGTCTTTCACTGTGCATGAGCCTGGCGCCAAAGGCGCCAGGACTGGCCCCAAGAGGGCCTGAGACGTGGATGCCAGGCCTTATTTGAGATCCGAGTCCTGATTCCACCTGGCCAATGGGCTTGCCAGTGGGGATCAGGGCTGAGGGTCGTGACATTTATGTAGAGTTGTCAGAGAAGGTTTGCTTGGATGGTCTCAAATCCCCTATAAAGTATTTGTATTTGTATTTGTTTTATTTATAACGCGCAAGCCATCAGGCCCGGAGGCATCAGGGCGCAATTTGTACAAAGTTACAGAAATGCATATATACAGACATAAAAATTACATTGACAGAAATGTTAACAAAGTATCTATCTACCTATAATACAGTGGTTTCAGTGCAGCTTAGGCTTAACAGTGTATATACCCATAGGGTGTATATAAAAAATAGTAACGGAGGTCAGCGGGCCAGAGTATGTAAAACAAGGGCGCAGAGCATGTCTTAGTGCTGGTCAAAAAGCCACGATTTGGTTTTGGCTTTAAATGTGTTGAATGAGTCTTCAGCTCTGATTGTAGCGGGGAGGGAGTTCCATAGCTTAGAGGCTAGGACAGGGAAGCTAGAGCCCCCCGCTTTTTGAAGTTTAAACCTAGGGATCGATAGACAGTGGGTCTGGGCAGTTCCTAGAGGTCGGGAGGTCGAGTAGCGAGACAGCCGACTGCAGAGGTAGATTCTGAAATGTGGTGGTTGTGGGGGATGTTTAGGGCAGCACGAATGGCGTTGTTCTGGGTTATTGGGAGTTTATTCAGATTCTCTTGGCTGGTAGCCAAGTAAAGAGCACTAAAATAATCAATTTTGGCCATAATGAGGGTTCTAGCTAGTTTGCCACTGTTAGGAGTGGTAAGAAACGGTCTGCAGGCTGCAATAAGTTTGCATGTCTATGCAGCGGCAGATCTGACTGCATTTATTTGTCGGGATAAGGATAGGGTGGCGTCAATGTAAAAACCTAACGTTTTGGTATCTTTCGAGACTCGTATGGTATTACTGTCTATGTTGAATGACTGATAGGACGGCTCTAGTTTGCTCAGGCGTTGTGCGGTGCCCAGGATAAGGAGCTGCGTCTTGTCGTCATTTAGGCATAACTGGTGTTGGGCCATCCAGGCTTGGATGACCAGGTAGACGTCGTTAAGGGCCTTGGTGTCAGCTAGATAATCACCTGTGAAGTTCTTCCTACAGTCTCTAAAATCGGTGGGAAGTCTACCGAGTTTTAGGATAGTCTCAGGGCATCTGGGTGCAGGCTGGCTGAGTGATTGCTTCAGGTCTGCTGATCTGGATGAAACAAGGTCTCCAAAGTAGCAGAATGTGAGTGCTTGGCTGAAGGACCCAAACTGATGGTTCTCTCTATTTAACAAATGTCCAAGATTTTCAGCTAGACCTGCACCCCTCATCACCATTCAGGAATAATAGAAACAGAAAGACTAGCCACCCCTCCCTTATATGTCAATGTTTGCAACCTGTGGACAAAATGGAGGTGCAACCAAATTACTGCATCACTCACTTTTCAATTAAAGTTAAAAACATGATTTATCTATAATTTACAACATCAATAAAAACACAAAGATAGAATACACACACAGTGCAGGAACATTTATATTCTTTTCAAACTACCTATAAGTGTGCAAAATACTTCCCGAAAGTGCAAAAAGATCTGTTTGGGGATAGGCAGACAGTGCCTTTTGTGCAATACAATGTTTTCCTTGGAAACAGTTCAATATAATTAATTTCATTACTCTATCAATAAGGACATGGTCACACTCCCAATTTGTACTTGTATCAGCAAGTCCTTGCTTTCAAATAACCGTGTTTCAATAAGTGCTTTCGGTGAGCAACTAGATGCATCCTACCTTTTCATTGCAAGAGTGTGTCTGCCATTGTTCTGCAGGTTACTTTTAGGTTTATACATCCCGCTTCAATAGGATGTTTTTTAAAAAAGTCTGTTGACACAAGGTGTTTCGGCTCATCAGTTTAGGAAACGCCCATCCTTATGCGTCCTTATTGATGTTAGTCAACGGGCCTTCATCACGTCAACAAAATGGTTCGCAAAACAGAATCCATCCATTTAACTACCCCAAAATATCGATTGTCAATCGCAATCTTACTTCACAAATAGGGACTCTTTTAATCTCGTGGTTTTTCGTGAACCACATTTGTTAATACTGTGGTACTTTCGATTTAGAAACTCTGCTTATTTAACAGTATTCCTTAATCAGCATGACTGTTTCAATCTGTCATGCTTTAGCATGTTCAAGAAACATTTCCTGCTTCCTTCCACCATGTAACTTCTATTGCATCGCGCTTATTATTTTACTCTTCTTAATATTAGAACTCCCTGGTATATGGTAAACCCCTGATAAAAAAAAGGGAACCACTCATTTTTTCATGCTCCTTCTCACCAAGCCACAAGCGCATAAATGCATAAATCCTCCCACGAGGGACTTCTTCCCTTCAGATTGGGGGTTCAAACCTAACCCAGTCCCTTGCCTTCTCATTCTGTGTTTTAACCTGCTGATGCTTTTTGCCCTCCACTCTGGCTTTTTAAAAAAACTTCACAACTCAACCAACAAATCTCTGTTCATCCAACTCTTTCTACCTCCCTGATGTCACACACCTCATTTCTGCTTTTCTCCAAATTCCTTTTTAAGGCTTCCTACCTCCTACAACAATCTCATGATCTTCTGCCTGACTACAACCCCCCCCCCTGACAATACTGCCACCTCCTCCTTAAATTCTCCAACTGCCAACATCACAGCGCCACTGCAACAGCAACCAAAAACTGCCTGGACATACTTCTTGACTAGGATATTTTTTTGGCACAATCAGACATTCGGACTCATTATCAATACATGAAGAAGATTATGAATACCGGCATTACACAAGTAACACCCACTCGCATGCCATTCGAGTGGTTGCCATGACAACAGGATTTATACATACTGAAAGTATGCACACCCTCCTTCCGATCACAGCCGTTTCCACGCCGGCTGCCCACAAAGACCGGGACACATGACAAACCAGGTGAGTGTTCCTGGTCGTGGCACTACACAATGGACACATTAAGGGTACCCCGCTGAGATTGCTGCCCCTGCCTATACAGGAACACTGAGGGCACCCCCAGAGAGACTGTCCCTACTTTCACTCCGCAATCCAGTGCTAGCCATACGCTAGAATAGAGGTTGCCGTGACAACCAGATATAAACATGCCGTAAACTCACGCGTGCCGTTCGCGGTCTCTCTGCTGACAGAACGCTGGTTGCTGTCAGCGAGCACAACACTGGACAAGAGAGGTGAGCACCTAGGACCCGAGTTGTACCCGATAGGCACATCAAGGGTACCCTCTCCCTACAGGGTATATTCACATCACAAACCGGATTGGGCTGAATTGACTACGATAGTATCAAGCAGCACACAACAGTGGACAGCGTTAGCACATAACATGAGACAATTAGACAGGCAGCTCTTGCCCGCATTCTGGTAGCTCCCCCCGCATTCTTTTAATCATGGCCCCTGGTTATTCCTCTCCTTAAAGGACAGAGGGATTAGTACGGTGACAACCCAAGGGGCCATTAGCTGAAGCGATAAGCAGAACAACAGCAAGCCTTTCACGAGAAATCACAGGTAAAAAGTCAATACCCGTGGAGATTTCTATTCTGCAGTTACTAATTCTAATTCTCTTTTACCCATACAGTACTAGTTGCCCATAGAGGTAGTTACCTTCTATGTCTGGATGTTGTGATATATGACCTTTCCTTATTTCACACACCCCATCTAGCTCCAATCATTTATCTTACATATGTCCTTATAGGAACATACACAGGATTCAAGGCAGGACCCCACGAGGCCTCCAACACGTGAAGAGCAACAGCACCGACAGGCCCCCTCCATTGCAATCCCCATGGAATAATTCTACAATGGGACCACCATAGCCACATGTGCTGTTCCACATGGCACCAGATTCAGGAATTGGAATCAAGTTACGGTAGGTAAGTGCACTACCGGCACCCAGAGATGGTTACATATAACCAATTTTCTTCAAGTGCTTTGGTCGCCCAGGCACTCCAGGAAGTATGCACTACTTATATAATATACATATTTGTTCACAGGGTCTTCGACATGGAGCCCTGACGAAGGCGGCATTTGAGTAGCCTGAGACCGCCAAAACGTGAAGTTTACAGGGAACTATCACAATTGGATTGATTCCCCAACTTGAGATCTTGTCAAGCCAGATCTTTCCACGTTGGCTAAGAAAAGATTGGCTATGAAAATATTTAAATAATAAGACCCTGACACAACATGTATTTCTTAATTACAGTTTGCACCAAGGGTAGTAGGAAGACCCTAATCTCTCCAGTGTCAACAAAGACCCTGGACTCTATTTGTTCACTGACAAATAGCCCATACTCGTGGCAGGTGTTCAAATCTGAATTGCACACAAAAGCGGATACAAAGTAATACTGCAAATGAGCTTCTTCATACTTTTTCTATGCCCTCTTTTTTCATCCTTTATGGTTCAAAGATAAGTCGAAACAACACATATTTGTTCTCAAATTGTTTATTTACTTTTTTCTCCTTTTTACCAGAATATAAAACCTTCACGTTTATTTGAGTTTATATTGAGCACTGTACACTTACGTTTGTATAAAGTGACACAACTGATTGTTTAACATTCATGATGGTTGTTTTTATGTCAGTTTAATGATGATCTTTAAATCAATTATGATTTGCATTTTTATGTTTAAACTTTTTTCAAAACCTTGTTAGGTGAAGTATATCAAACACATGGATTAATTCCTTCTTCTTTCTCATTGCTTTTTGACTTCTTTGTAATTCCTATCAGGATCGATAGTGGGTACTCATAGACCAACACTCGATGATCTCTAAATACAGAGACTCGACAGCACTACTCATCAATAGCCTGAATAGCAGGGTCTATTGAGTGAACTATTTCCTTCTTGGAGAACTACACAGAGGTACACTTTGCAGTTGACAAGTTCAAGAAACATTTCCTGCTTCCTTCCACCGTGTAACTTCTGTCACATGGTAATTATTATTTTACTCTTCTTAATATGAGAATTCCCTGGTTTATGGAAAGCCCCCGATAACAAAAAAGAGGGAACAACCTATTTTTTCATGATCCTTGTCACTATGCCACAAGCGCATAAATCCTCCCATGAGGGACTTCTCCCCTTCAGGTTGGGGATTCAACCCTAACCCAGTCCCTCGCCTTCTCCTTCTGGGTTTCAACCCGCTGATGCTTTTTGCCCTCCACTTTGGCTTTTTTTGAAAACTTCACACCTCAACCAACAAATCTCTGTTCATCCAACTCTTTCTACCTCCCTGATGTCACACACCTCATTTCTGCTTTTCTCCAAATTCCTTTTTAAGGCTTCCTACCTCCTCCAACAATCTCATGACCTTCTCCCTGACTGCAACCCCCCTCTGACAATACTGCCACCCCCTCTCTAAATTCTCCAACTTCCTTCTTAAAGTCTTCAACCTCCCCAAGCAGCTCTCCCACCTCCTCCTTAGAGTCCAAAAGCTTAACTGATAAGTTTCCCACATCCTCTCTAACTTTCCCAATGTCCTCATTTGAGTGTATTTCTCTCCAGATAGTAATCCCTCCTCCTGTCCTTCTCTTCCGCCAGCCTCCAACAACTATCTTCATGCTAATACATCCTCCTGTTTGTCTCTCTCCTTAACCTCCTCCAAACGTAATGATGTTACTCCTTCCCCTGCAATACTTTTTCCTTTAACCTCAACTTCCTTCTACTGCACACTAGCTCTCTCTCCACCTCTTTCACGTGTTACTAATCATCCACCACACTCTTGTCCTCCAGCCTCCTCCTTTCTGTCATGCACAGTTCCTTCTGCTCTTTCACTAACACTCTACAAACACTGTCTGTACTCCTCCCCAGAACCCCACAAACTGACTGGGTTGGCAGCTACTTTTATAGTGAAGAAATTAGAGAAATAGTGGCTTGGCCTCTCTCCTAGGTTGGTTTCAAGAAAACAGGCTGCAGCAGTGACTCTAGGGGAATGCTCTACTGTGATTGGCTGCAACAACTTCCTCCATTCAAGTTCCCAATGGTGGGATTGATTAGACATCGACTATAAGATTTACAGTGATTTGTACGAAGCTGAAATGTTAGAGGGAGAAAAGACTATATGTTATTACTAATGTGAGCCAGGAGGCCTGGAAACAGTATATTACTGATCTCTACTTCAAGACTAGTTATATGTCTGCTATCCCTACTGGTATAAATCCATATAGCTATAATATATTTCCCTTTGGTATTCGGGATATAATTAAAATGATCTCTAAAATGAAAGCATCTCGTGCCCCCGGCCCAGACGGGTTAGCTAATGCTGTCATAAAACAAAATCCCATGAAATGGGCAGCGACTCTGCACCAGCTATTTTCCGCTATATGGGAAACAGGCCGCATACCGGATAGCTGGAGGAAAGCTATAGTAGTCCCTATTTTTAAAAAAGGGGACAGAAAATTGCCCGATAATTATAGATTACTGGCTATGGCAGACAGCAGCTGTAAGATCTTCTGCTCATTGCTAGTTGACAGCTTAAATAACTGGATAGAGGAAAAGGGGCTTCTGTCTGCTCCACAAACTGGCTTCCGCAAAGGATATAGCACCCTCGATAATATAATAATGTTGAAACACATTATAGCAGGGGCTAAGGATAAGGGGGAAAAATTATATGTGTGTTTCATTGATTATTCGAAAGCCTTTGACAGTGTTAATAGGGGGCTTTTGTGGAAGAAACTAAGAGAGAAAAAGATCTGTCCCAACATTCTGCATTTCTTGGAAGAAATGTATAGGGAAACTACTGTTTCCATATGCCTGGGTAAAGGAGGGATGTTATCACCTGAGATCGCTACGAATACTGGACTGAAGCAGGGATGTGTTACATCGCCTATATTGTATAACTTGTATGTCTCAGATATGTGGGAAAGCTTCACCACCATAAATAGCTTTCCACCAATAGTGGCGGGGAAACCCATATGTGGCCTTATGTATGCAGATGACACCGTCCTCTTGGATAAGACTCCGATAGGGCTACAAAGAATGTTGAATGGCCTACTAGCTTACTCTGAAGCGAATAACCTTAGTATTAACATTAATAAGACTAAGGTAATGGTATTCGGAGCCACAAAGTTAGAAAAGAAAAAACTTTCCTCAAGATGGCAGATAAATTCTATTAAATTGGAGGTTGTTGATGCCTATCCATATTTGGGGATGCCCATTCTGAGCAATCCCTGTATACATTTTTTCCAGGAGGCGGTAAATCTAAAAGTACTAAAGAAATGGAAAGTCATAAGGAAATATATGACTAGTAAAGGCGGCCACTCAATTGAAGGTTTACTTGAGATATACAAAAGCTGCATTATACCTGGTATTCTGTATGCACTGGAAACAGTAGAAAGTAAATATCTGAGTAAACTACACTTACTTGAAGGGAAGATCTGGAGACCAGCCCTAGGACTCCCTAACTCAGTACCAATACAAGCTATAAGATGTGAACTGGGCCTCATATCCCTCTCGACTCTGTGGAAAATCGAATGTTGCAAACTCTATTTTAGAATTATCTCAGGGGATGGGGATGAAGGAAGCCTGCTTAACCTTATAAGACAAAATAAAAGTGAAGGCAGATTTAAGAATTCCTATATGCTTAACCTTCAAAAAACAGTTCTGTCTTTTCTAGAAGCCCTTGGCTATAATGAATGCATGGAAAAAGATAACAGAATGTGTACTAAGAAAAGTCTTAAAGATAAGGCTTTTATTTGGGATCTATGTGAAAATCAATCTTATCTCTATAATAAGTCTAGATACTCTGTTTATGCTCTCCAAGGCCTCAAACCTGCCATCCCAAGACAATATCTGCTAAACACGGGAAGCAGAGCTCTGAGAAGATTTATCTTGCAGCTACGTTTGAACACTCTCCCGTGTAATGATATTATCGGGGCAAGAACAAATATTCCCCGTACAGAAAGATTGTGCAGGAATTGTAATATAGAGGTGGAGACAGCAAGACATATTTTAACTTCATGCACCAAACTAAGGGAATGTTATTTTAAAGGGTATGCACATTTTGTAGAGGACATGCAAAGGATTGAAACTGACCAATTTTGGTCAGCTATTTATGATGGAGAGATTAAGGTTTATATCGGGGGAGCTTTTTATATTTTTATATTTTTTATATTTTTATATTTGAAAGCGAGTAATATGATGTATGCTTTTTGTATGTATAATATATGTATTTGAGTTTGGTTGATATAATATTTTTCTGTAGTGTATAAGGTTTTAATTAACCAATAAACACTTTAATTAAATAAAAAAAAAAAAAATGTTATTATACCAAAAATAACTTTCTGTTTGCTCTCCCCCTGAACATTTCAGACTATCCCCTTTCCCCCACTCCTTTACTTACCTGTGGGCAGTGCACCTCCTTGTGTGCCGCCATCTCCAGCATCCCTCTGCAATGCTGGTTCCCTTCATTTGTGTATATGATATGATATGACATTTATAACGCGCCTATACACACGTGTTTCAAGGCGCAAGTACCCTGGGAACCAGCGCAGTAGCGTCCGCTTTTCTTTTTCTTTTGTAAAACTTTATTTAGACAGGACGGGTGGACGTCCAAGCAACCCCTGCTCACATTACAGTAAAGAAGGGTGCAGAGGACACCCCCATAGCCCTCGCTGCCCTTCCTCACTGTAATGGTTTATCTTGCATATGTGTTTGAATTTTTAGGCCAAATGGGATTTTCAGATAGCGTAAATTCTGTCAAATATGAGATACAGTCTTTTCTCTTCAGTCTTTTTGGGTGTTCCCCTAGAAGAGGATAAGCAGCCATCTTGATTTTCACTGGTCTGCCTTGACACTTCCTGTATGCCTGTTGGCTGCAGCTATCACCCCTTGCCTGATGTTGGAAGGTTCTCTCCACCAGAAGCTGGAACCCTTAAAGCAGGCTTGCTTTTGGTCATCTCATGCTTTTCTTAGGTCAGTTCTAATATTACAAGCTCCTTTTGAGAGAAAGAGGGAGGCTGAAGTTCCCTTCAGTTCTGATGGTCCTAAGAAGGCCTCACCCGATTTAATATTTGATTCTCCTTCCTGTGTGAAACCAGAAGGTGTCTCACCCACTAGTCCCCAGGGATCTGTCATCCAGGTGGCCAGGATACGGCCATCGCGTTTGCATCCAGTTCCTGGTGGTGGACCAGTGAGGGAGGATCACCTGGGTGAGGGGTCTTCAGGAAGTGGGAGTGGGACACTGGATGGTAAAACGCAGCATCCCATTCCCTGTAAGACCTTTATACCATCCTACCTGGTAGGATATTTAGGAACTCCACCCCTCACCCCCTCCTTTTACAACATGAACACTTTCTCACGGACAGCCCGCTATGAGATAAAACAGACCACCCGAGTAGTATACCTGATGTGTCCCAATACAATGGTCAGGCAATTACTGACCATCACATACACCTTACTTCCATTAAGCTTTCCCATATGCATAAAAGGCGGAGCACAAGAGCACACTCCGAGTGAGGTAAAGCACATGAAGCACATGAGGAAACAGCAGTTTTGAGACAGCAACTGAACGAGAGAGGAAAGATGGCAAAACAGAAGGGGATCACAAGGAGGGAAGTTCCCTTGACCTTTTTGACAAGGAACCTATACTTTCCAGAAACCTCAACAATAGAAAGCGTAAGACCAGGAAAGCAGGCTGAAGAATCATGCATTGTGTGTCGGAGATACCCAAGGCTCTCCCGCATCAATAATCAAGGTGGGGAGAATCACCAGCCGCTGTGGTACCGTCCTTGGCTCAACGAACAACGCAGCATCAATGAAATCAACACAGCTAGTGAGTTGGGGGGACCGATACAAGACTGTTCTGTGTTGAAGCCAAGGTTGCAAGCAGCAACATTGTATGGTGGGTGCTGGAACGAACATCATTAAAACGCGTGTGATAAGAGACGCAAGTAAAGTTGAACTGCTGATGAGTGAATGAACTTGAAAAACTAGATACAACACCTTTGACAGAGTGGTCCGGCACCGCGTGGGTGTTCAATCGAAGGTCTCTCTAAGGTATCCAGCTGAGAAGTGATAAAAGTGAAAGTGAGAAAAAGGTCAAGAAGAGAACAAGTAATTGTGAATCGAAGTGGTCCTGTAACTTGTCAAGCAAAACCCCACGCACATTTGAAAGTCTTCTATTTTGATGAAGTAGAGAAATTTGGTCCCAGCCCAGCGGAGGGAGATCAATTGAAATTCAAGATTTTGTGTCAAAGTAGGTCTGAGCCTGACAGAGGGAACAGGAAAGCATCCAAGAAATTGTATTTGTGAAATCCTAAGAAGAAAGGAACTTTAATATTTGTCATGTTGCATCAGGCCCTCTGAAATAACAGACTTTGAATGGCAAAGAGACTTTGGCACAGAAGGCCCTTATGTTGAAGTTTTGAACTGCATCCTCGGGCTAAAGAAGCCAAAGGGTGTGCTAAGCTTGAGCGTGCCGCCTTGTCCCATGCTTAAAACGTGGGGAAGGGAAGCCAACGGCCTGAATATCCGAACATATAATTTCTTTTACATTTTTCTTTTGCATAACATTGTTTCCCACACTATTTGTATTTAGAAGTAAGGATTGGCATTAGAGGTTTTTTAGTATAGGCCCTTTTATTTTGACAGACTCGACTAGGACTGTGTTATTATTATTTGATGGTCATAGTTTGCTCCCATCTTTAGATTTAGGATTAGATAGGTGTTTTTCAGACCAAATTGAAGTTAAATAAACACTCTCGAACTTGCTGTATGATACCATGCCTTACTTACACTCCTGCACTGAAAGATACATCGCTGGACGGTGCCAGATCACCTTACTCACCAGAGAAGCATTCTCTACTTCCCTCAGTCATTGCAGAACTTGCAAGCTTGCTACGGGAGCTAGTGCTTGGCTTTCGGATTTACAAATTTCGAAGGAGATTAATACCATTACATTACCAGGTGCTGCAAGAACACATGAAATCCCATAAAAATACAAGTTAATGACTTGAGTTTTGTTACTGTGCTCTGGACAAAAAAGAGGAACTTGTTTTGCTACTTTACAAAATTACATGACTTTATGATTTATAGTGGCTCAGAGGAATACTAATTGAACACCCTTAAGCACTACCTTTTCGCTATTGCTGTATTCTTGCACTCCCTATCCGCCAAGCAGACAAAAGGGAGCTATTGTTATTCTGAGTAGACAGGACTATATTAATGAATACTTGAGGTTTCTGTCAGATGAAATTAGCTACTGAAAGATACACCAGGACCCCAGTGGGAGTCTACTGAAGATCATAAGGAGCCAAGTACAAAAAGCAGTAGAAATGCAGTTAATCAGCAAGCAAGAGGGGGAGTACCTTGGTAGGAGCAAAGGCTAGAATACCTGTATTCCATAAACTGCCAACAATTCATAAAGATCTTGAAAAAAACCCGGGCAGACCCATTGTGTCGGATGTTAATTCGAACCATTATCCAAATTTATCGATTACTATTTAAGACCTTTCATCTCGAAAATGAAAAGATTTGTACAGGATACTCTAGAGGTCATTTTTAAAATAGAGGGCCCTGACTTCAACCCAGCGCATAATCTACTCATGTGCCTAGACATACAATCATTGTTTTCTAACATACCCCAACGGGTTACTTTAGAAGTAGTAGAAGAAACCTTACTTAAGCGAGGCAACGACCATCCAGCAAGTCATTCCTTTATACTGTGATGTGCAGAGGTGGCGTTGACGAATAATTTCTTTCAATTCATGGTTCAATACTATGTCCAGGTGGAATGTATTTGCATGGGTGCAGCCATGGCCCCCAATGTGGCGAACCTGTATGTTGACATGTTTGAACTAACTGTTGTGTACGCTGACTTCAATCCCCACAAAGACAAATTAATTAGATGGCTAAGATATATTGACAATGTATTTGTAGTATGGGACGGGAGCATAGATGGAGTCAATCATTTTCTAGCATGGCTTACTAGCCAAAATAGGTACTTGAAATTCACTGCTTCCATGAGTGCTAGTGAAGTCATCTATCTAGATTTGACCATTTATCATGAACAAAGGCACTTGCAAGTGAGACCTTATGTCAAAACTGCAGATAGAAATGCGTTGTTGCAGCAGGCCCCATGCTCATGCTTGCAGTCCCAGATAATTATTCCATCTTGAGACAAGACAGACCCAACTCCAGAGGAGGCGGTGTTGCTATTATCCACAAATGTAGTCTTACCATGAGATTAGCAACCCCTATCAACGTCCTCTCATGCGAACTACTCTCAGTTAAAGTTCAACTTACTAATGCCCAAACCCTCAACATCCAACTTGATCTACCGCCCTCCAGGCCCAATAGGCACATTTGATGAGGACATTAACAACATTTTATCCAGCAACCTTAAAAGTTCCACTCAAGTACTCGCTACAACGACCCGGAAGACCAGTTTGCCAGCACTACGCTTAAGACCCTTTCTGAATTAGGATTTACCCAAAGAAGTATGGAACCTAGACATGCTAAAGGCAGAATACTCGATTGGGTGGCTGACTACAACTGTCTAGCTAATATCACTGACATCTCACCGCTATCCTGGACTGACCACCATCTGGTATCGTTCATGCTTTCCACTATCCGACCCCCACCCTTGCCGATCAGCAGGGCTCCACCTACACTCACGAGAAATAAAAAGAGTATCACTGTGGAGAGACATATCCCGAACCTACTCCCCACACTCAACACACTCCCTGACAATTCGGATCTTGAGACTTTGGTCGAAGAATACAATAAAATCATGTCCACCTCGCTTGACCTAATCGCCCCCCTCAAACTCAGACCAAGTAAGCCCAAAATGCACCTGAACAAATGGTATACACCATTCCTTAAAAACGTAAGGCAGCAAAAAAAAAACTGCGAGGCCACTCCCTTCAGCAGCTAGTAAACTCAAATTTACCAAACTCGCAGTCCTCTACAAAAAAGAAATCTGCCTAGCAAAATGAACCTCCTTCGACTCCCGTATATCCCAAGCCAAATCAAACATGAAGGAATTATTCTCCATCCTTAAAGAAGTAGAAACCCCTTTAGCACTACCTGATACTTGTACTGAAGATAAATTGGTGCTCAGAAATCCAAAATGCCTTAGCTAACAAGATTGCTACCCTACAAAACAAAATCTCCTGTAAAAAAGCCTCCTTGAATGACCCCCTCCCTTCCAAACCGACTGAGAAGCCCACTGACTGGAAACCACCCGCTTCAACTTCTCTAAAGTCACCACACTTGAAGTAGAAAAAATTATCCTGTCAATGAAACCCTCCAACTGTCAGGGAGATCTGTGCCCTTCTCAGCTCATTAAGGAGGCTGCCCGTGACCTCTCCCCTTTCATCACGAAGTTAATCAACGCTTCCTTTTCCACTGGCTCCATAACTGCTGAACCCAAATGCATGCATTAGTAATGGCCGAACCCCAAACCCTCACCCATAATGATAGGCTCACAACTTGTTTCAAGTGTTGGCAATTAAAAGGCCGTAGGATTTTATTGTACAGATATGGGTTATGACAATAACAATATCTCATATCATGATGGTATCATACTTTTGAGCACCGGGTCCTGAGGTTACCCCCTCGGACCAGTGCCGCCACACACAGGCAGGTTGCCGGCTGACCGTGTTCCCCCAAGAGTATGCCCTAGAGACAGCCCCTGTGAGCAAGTGTTGTATTGATTTCCTGAAAGAAATGCTCCATGCCCTGGCTAGACAGGTGCCGTCGTCGAGAAAAAGGTCTGGGTTGCCTAGTGTAATGGCTGGGTGTTTTATGAAACCCAGTCCTCTAGTCATACAGAATCTCTCTATAGTCCTGTTCAGTTTTCTTCTACATATGTCTATAGATTTGTAGCAGTTGGCCCATAGCTATTTCTTTCTTGGTAAGATGGCTGAGAAATATATTTCAGTACCCCTCCAGTTGTGCGAAATGCCTGCTAGGGAGGAGCACATTTCTTCGCATAGGGTGCGTCTAGCTGTGTTGACTAGGTCGTTGCCCCCTAGATGTATGATCAGGAATTCTGGTGGGTCCCTGTAAGCCACCAGTTCTGCTAATGTTTTGTGGACGTCCGCCCAACGTAGGCCTCTGTATCCTCACCATGAAGTAATGGTGTTTCTGAAAGGTGGCCCCTCTTTAGTCTCTTCTGCCCATCTGCCTGTCCTGAAAACGAATGAGTGGCCAACTATCCATGCTGATCGGAGTGTGGTCCTCAATTCGCCTGTTGTTTCTGTGGTGGTGGGAGGGAGGGAAAAGCAAGACAAATTATTAGGGCGGATGGCTATATCGATTGCGGTCTGATATATCTTTTATAACAGTCTGACTTCCATCCCCCTATGTTTTTTAGTAGTTGCGGTGCTAAACCTCCTTGCCATGCTGCGGTGGCGGCACCTTTCCTGAAGGAATGAGTGCCGAAATGTTTGGGATCCCACCCTGCTCTGCTGATTGCTTTCATCAGCACTCCTTTAAAATGGTAGCGGCTAAGGGCCGATGCATCCTTGTGGATTAAAAAACTCCCCCACACTTTAGGTCGTTGTGCGTAATAGAGGTTGGTGATGCACAACGGGCAGCTTGTTGCCTCATCGATGCAACAAATATTGATGGTTCTTTTTGCACCCGTTTTCGACTGTTGCATTTCTATATTAAACACTCTCCTGTCTCACCCTGATTTCCATGCCGCCCAGGCCGTTTGTGGCCTTAGTGCTGGAAGCAATGAGTTAGCCTACCCGGAAAGCCCCGAAGTAGGCTAGGAAAAAAGGCTGTTTTAAATAACATTATCTCGTAAGGGTGCCAACATATGGCTTCCAAATGGCTTGCTATCTGTACCAGTTTGGTGAAATCAAGGGGTCTGTGGGTGTCCACTTGCGGCCCCTATAATCTGCCCCATCCCTTCATTGCATAAGAAATGAGGGTGTTCTGGGTGGGGTCTGAATCGCCCCGTATTTTCGTAAAGTATGAGATTGCCACCAAGTGTCTTTTAGCCTAATCCCTTTTGAAACCTTGTTCCCGGGCCCATTTTAAAAATACTTCTATATCTTTAATCGTTATTAGTTCTACGTGGTTTAAACCTGTGGCTGTGAATACTGTTTGCAAACACTTACTGTACGGTGTTGCTGTGGTGCTTGCCACCGCCCTCTCTGCCATCTCTGTTAGGAAGCCTTTGAGGTTGTTGGCACCCGTTGTTGTTGTGCCTGATTCTTGTTGGGCATCCCGGCCTGGGCTCTCTGGTGCTGGCGTTGATGCCAATGTGTAGCTGGCACTTCTTTTAGAGGTGTCTGCTTTGTATTGGTCATCCCGGCCTGCACTCTCTGGTGCTGGCGTTGATGCCAATGTGTTGTTGGGACTCGTTTTAGAGGTGCCTGGTTTTCGTTGGGCATCCCGGCCTGTGCTCTCTGGCGTTGGCGTTGATGCCGTTATTCTTGTCTTCCCATTATTGCCCAGCATTCTGCTGGTATTGGCGTCATCTGTTCTTGGGCGTGCAGTGCTATCTCTCGGAATCTTGTCCACTGGAAGTGAGATAAGGCATCAGCAATGTTATTATCTGCCCCTGAAATGTGCTTCGCTTTGAGTACAACGTTTACTTGTAGTGTGACTGTTGTAATGGCTCGCAATTCTTTTAGTACTAAAGGGCATTTCATAGACCTTCTGTTTATGGAGCCCACTACAGCCATGTTGTTGCACCAAATCAAAAGTTCCGTATTCGCTAGTCGCCTGCCCCAGATGTGTAATGTTAGCCAGATGGGGAACATTTGTAGTAAGGTGATGTTTCTTGTCCACCCTGCTGTTTCCCATGAATTCAGCCAGTGTCCTGCCACCAATTCGGAGTCTAGTATGGCTCCAAACCCCTTGCTCCCAGCTGCGTCGGTGTATAGGACTCTGTTTGACCGGGTATTTAAAGGCATTCGCCAAAGTAAAGACCCGTTGAAATCTCTGAGGAATTTTCCCCATGTTTCCAGGTCCTGTTTCACCTCTCTGCCTAGTCGGATCTGCAAGTGTGGTTTGGTGAGTGATTTGATTTTGAACTCCAGGCTTCTGGAAAATATTCTCCCTTGAGGTATTATTTTGGATGCGAAATTGAGGCTGCCTGCTAAGGATTGTATTTCCTTTACAGTCCCCTTTTCTCTCTTTATCAGGTTTTGTATTTTAGCCAGGAGTTCTGATATTTTTTTTTGGGGATTCTGCAGAGCCCCTTTGCTGAGTCTATTTCGATGCCCAGAAAGATTATGTTTGTGTCTGGTTTGGTGGTTTTTTCCCCCGCTAGGGGAATTCCCCATTGAGTGGCCATGTGCTCCAGTTTTGTTAAAGCCTGGCCGCATTCCTCAGAGTTTGGTGGCTCTATGACCATGAAATCGTCTAGGTAATGCACTATTTTTGTCCCTGGTCTCTGTTTTAGGAAGAACACAGATCGATCAGCTTGGAGACAATGGCCAAGCCGCCTTACTCCTCCTCCTAGACCTTTCTGTAGCATTCGACCTGGTCGACCACTCTGTCCTGGTCTCTGTTTTAGGAAAGCTCATTGAAAAAAGGAACTGAATTGCTCAAATAGTGCACAGGATACTGCGCACCCCATGGGAAGGCATCTATCTACATAGAATGTGTTGTTAAAAGTGAAACCTAGCCACTGTTGTGACTCTGGGTGGACTGGCAAGAGTCTGAAAGCAGATTCAATGTCTAGCTTAGCCATCAAGGCATTTCCGCCGCACTCTTGTATGAGCCTTACCGCTTCTTGGAAATGCGTGTAAGTTACAGCGGATTCTGTGTGTGGGATGCCATTGTTTAGAGACTGGCCTTTTGGGTAGGAAAGGTGATGGATTAGTCTCATTTTTCCGGGTTCTTTTTTGGGGACCAGGCCTAGTGGAGATATTAAATAGTCCTTTAGAGACATGGCGTCCCAAGGACCTGCTACCCTGCCCAGTTGCAGTTCTTTCTTGATTTTTGTTTCTACTATCTGGGGGTTGTCCCTGTCTGACTTTAGGTTCATCGGGATGTTTTGTGACCCAGTGCCCTTAAATGGGATGAAAAACCCTTTGGTGAAACCCTGCAATATTATCCTGCTGGTTTCTGTGTCTCGGTAGCTGATTAGAGCGTCCCTAAAATTGCCCGGGTTGATGGGCGTTCGTCCTGGTCCTAAAATTGGGATATCAATCTTTCTTGGCTGGTAGTCTGGTGCAATTGCTTGTTGCATGGTCGCCGTTGCAGTTTGTGCAGGCGTGTTTGTACCAGCATTCTTTGCCCCATGTACACTGGTTTTTCCCAAAATTTCTGCATGGGATGTTGGATTTGACAGCCTGCTGTTTGTTCTGTCTGTGAGCATTATTTTTAGTCACCCCAGGCTGGTTCCTCCAAAAGGGCTGCTCCCCTTTTTTGGATTTATCATTGTCATGGGATTTGCTTACTTGCAAATGTTTGCTATTTTTGGAAGAAGAATGCATGGTATCTTCTTCCTGGGGAGGTTCAGCGTTGGGGGTGTATAAATCGTTCTGGACTTCATCCCACTCAATGGCTGGTCCTTCTGACATGCTCCTCCTCAATCTGATGTTGTATGCAAGCCATGTCTTCCCCTTCTGTGCTACGTATGCCCAGATCTTCCTACCATCCATCGGGAATTTTTCTTCATATATTGTTGCTAGTATGGCAAAGGCCTGTAACCAGTTGTCCCAGTTTTGTTCGACCTGGGCGTTCCTGGCAATAGCTTTTTCTTCTATTTTTTTGGAATCTCTAAAAGCGTCTTTCCCTTTGCGCTGTGCTTCTATTAGGAAAAAGATTTCTATAAATTCTTTGGCCCATATGGCTTCTTTGATTGTGGTATCTATGTTCCATGCCAGGCATCTTTTGTATCTATTTAATATCTCTGTTTGGAAAGATTTCATTTTTGTTCTAATTGCGCATTACAGATTGATATGATGTCAGTTGTATTGCTGCCGGGTGTCCCTGTCGCGCCTGTGTTGTCTGCGCCTGGCATTGTCCATGCTTTTAGGGCACCTGTTGGATCCATTGCTGGAGTTGTGGAGGCTGTTGTATTTATAGCTGTGGCCGCTATTGGCAACTGCTGTACTTGTTGTGACGGAATTGCTATAGGTAGTGTTACGGGTGGGTTGACAACCGCTATAATAGGTTCTATTGTGATGGAGGGGTTTGAGGCCCCAGGTTCCCATGTGGGCGGCGTCTGTTTACCCCTTATTTCTACCATTAGTTTCTGTAATTCCGCTATATTCTCGCATAATTTTGACAATTTTTTGGTACCTTTTCTGGCGTCTTTGGATATTTTTCTCTTTTTTAATGGTGCAGGAACCTCCTCCTGGCTGGTTGGGCTGGTAATTCCTTCCCTGGGTAGGCCGTACATGTTTTCTCTAACCCATGCCCATCCGTAGTTCTCTGCCGCTTCAATGGCTGCTAGCAATTGTGGTGATTTGGGCTTCTGCGCCGGTGTTGGGGGTGCCCGTGTTTTCCGTTTGGGCCCCATGTTTTTCTATGCCTGCTATAGGAAAAAGAAAAAGGGTTTTATCACAGAGTTAAACCGTTGTTATCGGCGAGTTCTTTGCGCCTGTTCTATTTGTTGCCCGTGCTGGGTAACTGTTGACTGTTGCCTTCTTGCCCGGGTTTCAGAAAATTGGGCAGCCCCCAGGCTTGAATTACTGGGTTTAAATTATTGGTTTCGCTGTGAGCTCGCCCTGCAATATTACAGACATTATTTTAAATTTGCAGTCTTTGGGCCCGCCGAGCTTGGAAATGTGTTTGCCAGCTCTGCGTAGCTGTCAAGCAAAAACGAGCATCTAAGCTGGTTTGTGACTCTGCCCAGTTTAAAATTGGCTTGTGTTATCCTGCCCAGTCTGCCTTTATAACGCGGGGGTTCCGGTCCACTGTAATACAATGTATCTCTTCTGGACATAAATGTCTATTTTTCCTCCCTCGTAGCCCCAGCGCGGTGGCTCACCTGTAAAGTGTTGAGTCGGAAACCGTCCGCGCTGTGCTGTTCGAGTGCCGCTTCTCCTTCGTTCGCACTGGTTTTGTGGATGATTCCACAGCACGCGTCTTTGTTTGCTGTGGATTGGACACGCTCGCCGCTCGCTTTTCGGTCTATGCCAAAAATGTTGAAGCTGATAGCGTCCGCACTGGCCGTTCGGTTGCCGTTTCTTCCTTCGTTAAAACTGCATTGCAATTGGTTTGAACAGTACAATGTTCAGGAAGGAAAAAGACACTGCGATGTACAGCGAACTTCAAGAATTGCTAAAGAAGCAAGAAGATTTGGAAGACACTGAGTAAACAGTGAACCTCCTGTTTGCTTGGGTCCCTGTTCAGGGTCCACAAACAAATTGTGATTACTCTGAGCTTGTGGCTCTCATTTATAGGACCCAGGGAGGCCCTGGGTCTTTGTTGTGTATGTGGTGGGGGCTGCTGTTGTCGCCGACCCCGGCCGGTGAGCCGACTGTCTGACCCCCTAGTGGGGGCAGATCTTTGAGCCTGGGCCCTGCCTGATGGTTGCTTTCCTTATGGCGCTTAGCACCTTGCTGTTTGGAGGAAGGGTGCGATGACAGTTCGCACCTTACCCTTCCGTGGCTTTTGTGCTGCTGAGACTGCGTGCCTCCGTAGCTGGGGGGAAGGAGAGGAGCAGGCGCAGGGAGGTTGGGTCTGCCCCTCTCCCAGCAGCCGATGGTAACAGCAGTTACCCTGCCTCGCTTGTGGGATGCCCATGCAGCATTGCCCATCACTACCAATTTAAAACAATCTTGGGTACTTCCGCTACTAAAAAAACCCACACCTGACCCAGCTACGCCCACAAATTATAGACCTATAACGACCGTATCTTTCCTTCTAAAAATCTTGGATAAGATTGCATACGTACAAATACAGATGTACTTGGAAGAACATCACCTACTAGGAGCTAGGCAATCAGGCTTCCGTCCTCAACATGGGACTGAAACTGCTCTTATCGACCTTAAAACACAGATCGATCAGCTTGGAGACAATGGCCAAGCCGCCTTACTCCTCCTCCTAGACCTTTCTGCAGCATTCGACCTGGTCGACCACTCTGTCCTATGCACCCACCTCAACACATCAGCTCACTTCTCCGTTGTGGCCATCACATGGATTAGATCATTCCTTAATGGCAGAACCATGAGGGGTTTTTACCTACAGCAGCAGCAGACCCCATACCTATCCCCTGGGGTGTGCCACAGGGCTCTTGTGTCTCCCCCACACTGTACAATATATCTACCAAGCTCCTTTTTGATGATCTGGATCATCTCGGTATCACCTACACCAACTACGCAGATGATACCCAGATCCTCCTTCCGCTTTCTGGGGATTATGAAAAGGATTTGGCCTTGGTGAATAGAGTGTACATCATCAAGCAGGCATGGATGGCCACTCATGGACTATGCCTGAATGATGATAAAACTGAACTTATCATCCTGGGCACCACCTCCAGCTTAAAGAAATTAGGCCCTGTCTACTCTTCTTTCACAATTAATGGCAATAGCATCAAAGTAGGACAAGAGGTTAAAACGCTACGCTTCTATTTGGAGTCTAACTTCTCTTTCAACAGACAGGTGAACTGCCTAGCTTCCTCCACGGCTTACACGTGTAAACTGATCCGCGCAGCCAAACACTTTCTGTCCGACACTAGTTGCCTGACCCTCGCTAGAGCCCTCATATTGTCCCACCTGGACTATTGCAATGCTCTTTATCTTGGGTAACCAAAGCCACTACCAGCAAACTACAAACTCTTCAGAATAACTCTCTTAGAGCGACATTGGGCATCTCCAGAAGAGAGCATATTACAGCACACAGCCAACAGAATAATTGGCTCTCTATCAAAGACAAAATCCTCCTAAAAACCGCGTCACGTACTCACAAATCTTTCAATAACGCTGCTTCAATTTATCTGATCGACAGATTTCATAGACAGACCTCTCTGAGACCCACAAGAACAGTCTACAAAGACTGCCTTTCTGTCCCCAACTTCCAACGTTCCACCATAGGGGGCAATAGCTTCCCAGTGAAAACAGCTAAAATGTGGAATTCCTTACCGCCAACTCTCAGAATGGACTTGCCTTATCAAAACTTCCGATCTAAGGTTGTTTCATGGTTGAAAACGCAGGCCTTCTAACACATACAGTTGTTAAGTCTTTCATGTTCCTATATGTACATATTGTACCTACATGTGTTTATCTGTATATATGTATATAATTCTGCTTTTAATACTACTGTGTGTATGTATATATTTTTGTTGTTGTAACTAAGCTTGCATATTCATGTAACTGCTGCGCCCTGTTACCCTAGGGTATGTTTTCGCATTACAAATAAGAAAACAAACTATAATAGCCACCACGCACCCCATGTGAGAAACAACTTGCCCTTTGGACAATTCCTGCGTTTAAAACACAATAGCAGTACCAGGGATGCCTAAGAGGCGGTAGCTAATATTTTATTTTAACTGCTAAATTAATCTCCAGGGGTTAAACAAACAGCAAAACAAGCTTTCAATAACAACAGAGAGGCTCTATTTGAAAAAAAGTCAGATGTTATGAATGACAGCAAAGATACTCCACTAATGTTTGTTAGCATTTTAAGTAACCTGTCATATCATAACGAAAAATTGGAGGAAAGTCATGAGTACAACCCCCTCTTATAGCATTCACAAAGAGTACAAATATTCATAATATCGTCATGAAAAACGACATACAGACACAAAAAAAGCACACCCAGACACAAGGCACTCTGTGGGGCTTGCTCCATGTAAGAGGACATTGTCCATGTGGGAAGTGTGTGATGTGCCGACAGACCAAGAAGGTGATATGTTGAAAGAACATACCAACTGTAAAACAGAAAATGTGGTCTACATGATTACGTGTCGTTGCCCTTGTATCTATATTGGAAAGACCAACAGAATATGCAAGACTAGAATGACAGAACACACGAGTTTCCTCAAAAATAAGATTGAATTTGCACCATTAGTGAAACATTTTGTGGAAAAAGGACATGCCTTACCAATTTCAAATGGGCCATTTTGAAGAAAGTGAGAGGCAAGTCACAGGATGATATGAATAAAAAACAAGTCAACTTGGAACAGAAACTAATCTTCCTGACTAAAAGACATATAACAGGTTTCAACAAGAATATTGAGTGGCATAATGTCAAGTAAGGCCACAGTGTCTATCAGTCATGTGATGCACTTTCTGGGGGTGATATAACAACTGTGGTTATATATGACTAATTGTGCATATCCAAGGGTTTTAGATATATGTGAACCTGCACCAAAATTCAAGTTTCTATTTTGTTGTTTGCTATGCCTAAATGGGACATACACTTAGAGGTTCTGCACATTGTTTAGCAGAAATGTGTGTTCCATAGTGTAATTTACCATTATGATTAATATATGATGAACTCTGTTAAACGTGTAGTCACTGACAGCCAGCAAAAAAGGGAATAGAATTGGATTCACTAAAATGAATTCTATGTGCTGAAATGATATCAACATTGGATTTGTCCTAGAAAAAATGTACATTGTGCATAATGCCATAAGTCATAAGTCATAAGTCATAAGTCAATGGTGCGACACACATAGGGATTATTGATGACTTCTTCCAGACCATTTACACTAGACACTGAGCGTTATACACTTTACTGATCGGTATATACTTTGTCCTATAGATTCTAAGGTAAAAGTGTGTGATTCCATTCACATTTATAGATCGTTCACACCATTATTTGTGATCTGTGTTTACAGCGTTTTACATGTTACAATCCATTACTTGCAGAATATAATAAACCCTGTTTTTTTCACTGGGCACAGTGTCTGTTAACGTAGACAGATGCTATGTTTTGAGATGGACTGGTTCCAACCCCTTGGAAACCAAGGCCCTCAAAAAGTTTGCATTAACATAAGCCCTCTAAATGTTTGGCCAGGGCATATTATCCAGGTTGCCCATGGGTCATTTTTCCAGACGGCCATACATTTTCGCGGGCGCATTCCACTGATTACATCATTGTGTTACGTGATGATATCATAGTGGCGTCTGTGTTAAAAACATATTCAAATGAAGGCCTCACTAAAGTACTGTGTGATGGCTGGACGTTAATGAAAGTGTCTGGTGATTGTAGGTATGATTTCTGACCCACCACTATCTATGGATGACCAAATCAGAAAAGCATTGACTTAGCAGTAGTCATTGAAGAAGGTTATGAATCTAATAATTTCAACTTTTTAGTTTAATTTCAGAGCAGAAAAGGCCCTAGCAATTGATGGGTACACCACTTAGGAACCTACTAAGAAACGCCCTCATCCCCATTTTCCTGCTTCCACTTATTCATTTTGAGATCGACTGACTCAAGTAAGTGGAGCTTTGTTATAGTGTTTGAGCCTACAATGTCAAGCCTGATACTTGTATTGGTGATCTTTGTGATACCCCCTTCTAGGGCTCACCAGTGGGGTAAACCCAACAGGGTGACCAAGGAATTTAACCAAAGATAGGGCAGGACACGCATCCCTTACTCACCAGCAGCAAAGATAGTTTTCCCTTAAGTACTAAGAAGAAGAAAAGGCAACTAGGAGTAGTACAGATTTTCCATTATAAACACCACTCTGGTACTGAGACGAAGAAGGGTGGTCTGAAAGCATGAGGCAATGAAGATCAGGCACACTAATAAATTCAAGGAGGGTCAAGCAATTGAGGATACCTCATTACACCTGCAGCTGTTAGTTATTACTAGTAGAGTAGAGTATAAAAGGTGGAAGCCAGAAGCACATGAAAGATGCTGCTTAAGCCCACACAAGTGAAAACTGTATATACTGAATACTGAACGGCATAAAATGAGCTTTTCAAGTTACATTTATTGAAAGCCGAATGGAATGAAAGGTGCTATCCTGACGAATGCAACACAACATTACCTGAACCTTGAGCGCCAGGAAAGTCATGGTTTGAGTGAAACCAAGAAAATGCTACATTTATGAAATACTGAATGAAAAGAAAGCTGTTACTTGATTAGACTATGAAGTGCTAAAGACTGCATAAACATTCAGAGACAATCGAGTATATCAAGTAAGCCACTACCAGAAAAGCACTTTCCGGAAAAAGTAAAAGTGAAGAGTTGTCTTGAATATAACTGAACAACGGCTTTGGGGAAACTAATGGTTGTATGACCTGTGATGGGTGGACGGTGTGGCTTGACAACTGTGCCTAGACCAGGAGGTTTCCTAGCACTGATATTACCAACATCAAGAGCCAAATCACAGACAAGGCATGTGGTTGCTGGTTCCGTGACCTGTAATGGGTGTACCGTGTGGTCCGATAACTGCACCTAGACCAGAAACCACTAAATATCGGAAAAGCAGCAAAGACGTGTGTGTCCCTGGTGAAGCTAACCAAAGGATGGATCAAACAAACCAGGTATTCTCTTATGAATTTGTGAATAGAGGAAGACAGTTAACTGTTCAGTATACATCTCGGGGAAGGGAACCCTGAGAACCAAAGAACTGAAGAGTGTTTATCTTGGGGAAGGGAGTCCCAAGATCACAGTGTTGTATGAACTTGATTACATTTGAACTTGGGGAAGGGAAGCCCAAGATCTTCTTTTGATGCGAACTGTGATACCAGTGAACCAACAGAAGGTAACTTCAGAATGTGATCAAACCTCCTTGAAACGAAGTTACAATGGAACCATATTGAACTTGAGCACTTATATTTGGATCAGAACATTTCCCCACAAGATTATTTTGTAGTTGCAAGGACAAGCATAGGTTTTGACACAGACAGACATTTGGTCTGGACTTGTAGACGCAGACTTTACTTAGATTTCATCAGGCAGGGAAAATCTCACCATAGCATAGGGTTAGTAAGGCATTACACCATCCTGATAATTAATAAAGCTGTGTTTAGAAATATATATATGTTGTCTGTGTCAACTCTCATGATACCATGCCTGTCTCACACTAGAGTGACTGACTAGCTCAAGTGGCAGGGTTTGTGAGGGTGCAAGGGGGAATAGCCGTGTCTTGAGGGTCCTCTCGAAGGCTAAGTGGTCCTTTGTGCATCAGATGTTAAGCGGCATTGAATTCCAGAAAGTGGGGGCTTGGGTGGAGAAAGTGGAGCCCCCTATTCTAGTCAATTTGAAGGAGGGGATAACCAGGAGGAGTGCAGTGCCTGAGTGCGTGTTTCTGTTGGGTTGGTAGTGGATGATTTTCTGTTGAAGGTATTCTGGACCTGTCTTGTGGAGGGTATGGTGAGTGATGCACATGACTTTGAAAATAGCCTGTCGTCCAACTGGGAGCCAGTGGAGGACAAGGAGGGCGAGGTGATGTGCTCTCTGGGGCAAAGGCAAGGAAGAGCCTAGCTGTGGAGTTCTGGCCCCTTTGGAGCTTTCAGAGTTGATAAGCAGGGGCACCCAGGTAGAGGGAGTTGGTGTAATCTAGGCTGGATAGGGCAACAGACAAGATTGAAGTGCAGGCAGATGTATCTGAGAATGCAGAGGTGTAGATAGCAGGATTTAGACACAGTGTTAATGCGGTGTGAGAGTGTCAGGTCAGTGTCCATGGTGCAATTAAGATAATGAATTAATCATAGCTGTACACCATCCTCTGGTGTAATAAAAATGCCATAAGCAAGTGTACCTTCAGCCACTTGATTTATAAGCATATGTGTCATCTTGCATCTGTTCCCTGCACAGAATGCCAGTTAAAAACAAGTATTGGCAAAGCCAAACGTTTTTGCTCATGGATAGGCATTTGTCAGCACTGCTTTAATACGCCCAGCTGCTAAGTCCTAACACCATTTGCCAGTGGCTTCTGTCTTAATTGAATTTGGGGTATGGTGGTTGGTAATTCACATAAGTATGAAAGCCACATCTGATTTGAATCATAGAAATGTCCAAACTGTGATCCCAGGCAGGGGCCCCGAGTATGCGGGGGCTCCGGGGTCCAGGTTACCCTGGGTATGGCCAATTTCGTGAAAGTCCCTATACTTAAAATGGGACTTCTTTTTGTTTTTTGCTGCCGGACCCAGTCAGCCCCCGCTGGGAAAACCAAAAGTCTATGCGCCTGATCCCAGGTCAGCTGTGGAAGGGTTGTGTGTATTCTAGTCAGACAGCCTGTCTCTGTTCAGCCACACCCTAAACAAGAGGACTAGCCTCACACCAAAGTATTGCATATGAACGATCCTTTGATGCAATGGGTCTTTGAAGGGGTGGGAAAGGTGTAGGCCGAGGCAGCTTAGCTCAGATAAATTCCACCATCTTTTTTTTCCTATGTATCCTTGTTTCCTTCCTGTCTCCTAAATTTACTTTAGCACAAAGCACTTTGGGGAAATGCAAGATGGCGAAGACCGCTTGCCAAAAGGACAAAGATTGGAATGCTTAAAGCAGGCTTGCTTTTGTTCAATCTCTTGTGTACTTTTGCCTATAAAAGATGACTAGGTGTCCCTTCCTTTCTTTGATTAGCTTCTTGACTTTCCAGGCCTCAGGGAAGAATTTATTTGGACCTCTTTGGAGAGTGTTGATCTTTCCAGACACCTCCATCAGTGAGGGGAAGATAGAGCATTCCAAGACAGAGGCAAGCCCCTCTCCCCTGACCAATCCCACGGCACAATGGAGGTGAACTGCTTCTGGTGCAAGACCTGCCTCTATTTCATCTATACCAATACCCAGTGCCTCAGTGGAGTTGAAGGTCCTCTAGGCTATAGGTGTTTGCTAGCTTCCACCATATTTTTTCAGAGTCCTGGTTGGAGACTCGCAGCATCCTGTGAGCCTGTACATCAGGATCCCTATTTTTCATGATTGAGCCGACTTCGGATCATGCTCAATGCCCTTTGCACCAACGGAACCTGCCAGTGCTGCTTTTGCCATTTTCTCGATCTTTGAACCATTGCTGCTGCACCTTTACACCAGTTCGCTGCAGCATTGTACCAAGCAGAGTCCATCACTTGCTTGGCTCGAACCACTGGAATCATCGCATCACGCATCGACCCGAACCAATGGTTATCAGCGTCTTGGGCTGGCTTGATATTGAATTGTCGTATCGTGGAATTGCACATCAGATCATCAGACTCACAGCTACGAACCATCACTGCACTTCGACTCAAAGTGCTGGAGTGTCACTCATCGATCCTAACCAGTAGTTAGCGCATCGCGAACCAACCAGATCTTAAAACTGAACCGGGTGAGCCCAGTGAACAGCATCATCTGAACGCTGCCTTTGAACTGTCCTGAGCTACTGTTTGGAACAAACTCCACACCGCTCTCCGCTTGGACCTACATGACTCGCTGCACCTAAACCTGGTACGACCCACTCACACAACAATAAGAAGTCTTGTTCAATGTTGTCAAACCATGATGAACAAATTGTGGTACTGTTGGAAGGTCACAGCCAACCCTGGTCCATTATTTGGGACCTTAGAGACTGGGTAGGCCCTTTTAGCAACTTTTTCCTCGAGAAGCACATCCTTTTGAGCATTGTGGTACTTTGTAACCTTTTTCTTCTTTGCTAAGTATCCAGAGTGCTTGCATCATTATTATTATTATTACTATTTTTGTTATTATTATGGTATTTATTAAGTGCGGACCTAGTTTCGAGAAGCAACGGGCGCTTTACAGAGGTATACAACAGGAAGGAGAGGGGCCGGCGGCATCTAGCGAGTCAGGTGGCGTGAGGGGCGATGTGATGGTCTAGATCTATGTTTTTACCAGTTAGTTGTACATTGGTGTGTTTATTTAAAGTATATATTTTTATAGTGCTTGTAAGGTACCTTTATTTTGGACTTTTGCACTATTGCTGTTTAGTTTGCTACGGGATTAGATTCACAGCACCTCTTAGAGTATAGTCTTCACAAAAGGGGAAGGAGCTATATCTCTTGGTTGTGCCTGTTTTACCTTAATAATTGGGATCACTGTTGGTTTGTAAAAGTGTGGTGGCTGAGGAGGCGGTTTAGCAACTATTTCATCCTTATACTCCTATAGAGCAGAACTAATTTCTTCACAGAAACATTTTGCTTTAACTATAAGCAATACAGGTCCTAACTGTTAACATTTAAAAACCAAATGAAAGAAAGTAGAGCACCAAACAGATCACTTTTTTGAACTGTTGGGTTCCCTCTTGGTGATTGAATTCAATGCCTACACTGCAGGACATTACTATAGATAATGCAACATGTGTATGTTAAACCGTGGCCATGTGCAGTACCGTTTCTGACAAGCACCACACTGTGGGGACGATTGAAATGTGTAGTAAGTTCTCTTCGACGATGGATGTAAAAATAAATAAATGTAAAGGAGGAGACCAACCGAGGTGCAGGTTATCATATGTCGGCACAGGGTTCATTACATGTCTGACAATATGACACATATCGGTAAGGTGGTGTCATGTATACGGCATGATCTGTTTGGGACATTTCTTTTCTCTGCCACGCCCAGAATGGAGGCATGATGCAGCATGCCTTGCGACTTGTCTTGCCATGATCCAAACTCATATAGAATAACATTTTAAGGATTCCTGCGAACACAAGAGAGAGTGAGGAGAACACAGCCGCTATTCCTAACTCCGCCATGTCTGCACGTTCTGCCGAGGGAGATGGATATTGAATGCTAGAAACAATGAATTAGACACATTTGGTTAATAAGATTTGTTGCTATTTATTTGGGCTGTGGGCCACTCTTCTCTTTGATCCTCTTCCACTGTTTAACCGGGAAGCAAAGAACACATTTACAGAGCCTTGTGACTTGAATAGCAGGAGTAAAGTTGGGCAATGGAACATGGGGGCATAAGAGCATGGTTTAGCTCAGGGACCACATTGTGACATATGGAGGGTTTCTTCGTTTTCTCATTATCCATTCACATGTATCCATGATACAGTAGCTTTTCCTCTTCATTTGAAATCACGCAGAAGAAACAGCCCGTATACTGCATCAATGAAAAGGAATGAGCATAATATATCAGAGACATTGTATGATGAGATACAAACAGAAGAAAACATTAGAATCTCAGATAACACTGTTTGAAAAGTTTCTTGGTTAGCGGATGGAGTTTTTCAAAAAGTGCTACAGACTTTCT
The DNA here is from genome assembly GCF_040938575.1 of Ambystoma mexicanum. NCBI lineage: Eukaryota > Metazoa > Chordata > Amphibia > Caudata > Ambystomatidae > Ambystoma > Ambystoma mexicanum. The sequence goes on along the minus strand of NC_090923.1, from coordinate 407,921,696 downwards.
TGTTCATAAAAAAAGACCTTAAAATAAGCAGTTACTGTGCAATGGCACATCCAAGTGCTTGCTGGCATCTGTTACTAGGCAACAACGTAGAAAGCAAGAAGGATCCGGATGTTGTCTTGAATCCACTTCTTGTTAAAAAATGTCAAGATGATAATAAAATAGCCAGGGAGTCTGGTCTTCTGGCAATAGCATCCAATTATTCCCCTTCGGTTCTCAAGGCGCCTCCATTGTGAAATACTGCCTTCGGGTACAATATCATAATGTCAATGACTTCTGAAAAGGCTTGGAAAATAATTGGCTACTGCTGTCCTCAGAAGTATTTCTCATCTCTACGGCATCTGTCCAAATCAACCAAAATACTTGTTTGAGCGCAGAATAAAGTGACAATGGTTGAAAAGCGCACGCCAAGTAGGTGTTCTGAAGGCAACAAATCACACACCATTTTACCATCAAACCCTTAAAGAGTGAAGTCAAAAAGTGGCAGGTAAATTCCAAATGAAGTTTAGTATGAAATAGGGACATGCGATAAAACAATCTTTTTTTCAATTATAGGTTTCACTTCAACTCACCACAACCAACCCCCCCCCCCGTCCCCTCTTCGCACAGTTTTGCTTTTGTGAAAAACCATTCTCCAGCGTTCTGACCTCATTAGTGCACAGAACAAATGTCTCTGTTATGTGACATTGAGCAAAGTTATGCCGTGTATAACTTCTTGAGACCATGAAAAGGCCATTTGCGTTATATGCTATTGTAGGCAGAGGAGGGTACTGTGCACCCCAGGGTATGATCAGCAGCTCCCGCGCAGTGTGGTTGGGTCTCCTTTCCGGGGTGGCCTCATGCTGGCATTAGGTCATTGGACTCTCAAAGCAGGGGTCTAGGCACGCTAAGAAAGACCAGTCACTGGGCGTTTGGGTGTCTTACAATTGCTGCACTGCACTGAACAAGAGAAAGAGAAATGACAAGCCTGTGAATAGAAAAAGACAACATGTGGTCAGAGTCGGACAGGGGCATACAAATTGTCTTGGGCACCAATGAAAAAGTGGCCCAAAGTTGCAAATGGCAATTCATTCCTTTTGTGACAGACTGTTTTAATAGTATCTAAGGGGAAGTATGTTGATAAAATGTAATGCGAATTTTACAATTTAAAGATAATGTATTCAGCAACAATGGTCAAAACTACTTGAAGTAACTCATCAAACTGTCCCACATTGGCCAAAAAAAGTGGTTCGGGCATTGCCCTGTAGGCCAGTCCGAGACTGCACGTGGTATAGTTGCAATCAATGCATTTCATGCAGCATTATGCTATGAAATTTAGCAGGGAAAGTCTGTCTTCTATGTTCCTTTGAGAGGAAATACTTTAGAGAGGCTCAGCTCTCTGGGGGAAAAGCATGTAATATTTTTCGTCCTTCCTCAACTTCTGACAATGCTCTTCTTTCATTGGAAAGCTTGGACGTGGATAGCTCACAGCGGGCTAAGCACGCGCCTCAGATATACAACCAGCGGCTGTTGCCAGCAGAGCCCAATCAGCTCGTTATCCGTTCGAGGTCGATACATTGGCTAAAATAGCAGCCGTTATCACAGCTCTTGATACTATTAGGGTTCTCAAAAGAAATGAAACAACTAATTCAAACTCTAAACCACAAACTTGAACCTCCACGTAAAATGTAACAAACGAGGAGACTGTTATGCTGCTGTGGCTTTATAGAGTGTGTCATGCATGACCTGCAAACGAGGCTCTCTCTCCCTGGCATTGCTGGGAGATTCCAACACGTTTGAAAAGCAGGGGAGCACAGGTTATCTCAACAAGGTGTACACAACGCAATATGTTCCATTTTTAAAAAACATCTATAAACAATGGGTTACATTGAGAACTTGTCATTTGTATCCTTGGATTATACAATTACCTATTTTATTATCCCAGCCTTTTTAATGGAACTACTTACGAATACGTTGTTCAAGGTATGTTTTGTGTTGTCTCATGAATGAATGATTCATTTCATTTTTCTGCATTGAGCCACATGTAATTAATTTCTTAAAGGAATTCGGCCTTGCATATTATTGTGAAAAGCCTTCCAAATGTTATGAAATCGGAATAATGTTTCTTGTGCACTTCCTCGAATGGGTGGCTCGGGGAGATTAATACAAAAGTTATGTTTCAGTCACTTCCTATATTTGATGTGTCTGAACTGTACAGATATTTACAAAACAGGAATTTGATGCAGGACGGTTTTGAAAAAATCATAACCTCTGGGAGAACCCTGGACCGCAGTTTTTCAGCCTTCTATGCCATTACTTAAGGGGAAAGGCCATATGGAAATCAGGCTTGGTGCCGCCCCAATGGGGGCAGTCTGCCCTGAACTGCTTGGTCATATCCATCCTGCTCGAGACCACGAGTAACCCCAGCCACGTGTCAGTTTCATTAGGCGGCCTGAAAGGGATGTTGCTGGGGTATCTAGGCACAGTAGGATCCGGACCCATGCCTTTGCCCACCTGTCCCACTCTGGGTGCAGTTTATAATAATGGCTGGAAGGTTTTGAACTGCAGAGAAATGCATACCTCTAAAAATGTTTCCTAATCAGACTGATACCTCCTAATTTACTGTATCTCCCATTCATTATTTTAATGTGTGAAACCTTCTTTAGACTCCTTTTGTTGTTGGGCACGCTTCAGCAATCTCCTTGTTGACTTGGATGTTGCTTCTATGCCAAGATGATACATTTTGTTGTGGTTTGGTTTCAAAACAAAGTGCATTGGGGGATAATCAGCAGCCTGCAATGTTGCCTTCATAATAAACAGATGGGGGAAGTATTTCTCACACCTGCCATCTTTTATTGTCTGCAAGTACGTTACACCATGAAAACATTCTTCATATTTAAATATGTTGATTATCTTTTTATGAAAAAAATACTCAGAAAAGACAAATATTCTGGAAGCATGTGACTAACCAGTGCTTCACAGGCAGCAAACTCGGCCCACGGAGCATCTTGTGGTCCCAATGGTTTAAAGTGATGACCACAGTGGACAATGGAAACCAAGATTATAGCTCAGAGCTGGATTTGTTATCATTATTAATTGTGTGTTATTGTTAATATAAACCTTTCACACTAAATACAAAACAAAATAAATATGCTTAAAAACATAAATACCTCACATTTTGTTCACCTCCTCTATCAAAGACATACATTATTTGCCTTTCTCTTAGGCATCGTTGCCACAATTGTGTTGTTTTGACGGTATTGAGGTCATTTACAAATCTTCCCATATAGAGTGCAATGCTGACAGTACCTTGCATATGGTCAATTGGTGTTGTACATCCTATGGCATGTCAGTTAATCTGCATAGACGAAATTGATCATGTATAAATTGGAGGCAAACAAATTCACTAATAGGCTTGATTTGCAGTGCACAAGGCTTCTAAATTGATTGTGTCACTGCCAGGCTTTCCTAGTATTTTTTTTTTTATCTTTTGAGAATGCTTTTAGCATTGAATGCTATTGCACGTTTTGTGTTGAAATCCTTTGATCCATTGGGGATAGTACAGGTTAGCCTTATTAATTTATACAACCCTATCAGAATCATTCAGGTAGGGGACTCGTAAATTGAGAGTATGTTGTCTGAGTTTCCCTTTTTCTGCAAAAATTCTCGCATCATATTCCATTCCCTGCTTAGTGGGTGCCTCTCTATGACAGCTTTTAAATCCACAAATCCAATAATTAATCATAATACTACTGGTCCAATCAACCCTGGTGTCCAGGATGAGTTTTCCTCCAATTCTGGGCAAGAATCATTAATCTGGTCAACATTTGTCACACTCTTAGACACAGTTTTAAATTGTCTGTTCATTTTGTGATCCAAGTTGACAGATAACATATTTGTACACAATCGATATTTACATTATCTTCAATAACCAAAGTTATGAGTTTAGCAATAGCTCCTATATTGATGATGAAGTAATCTAATGTTGTAATGCTTGTTTTGTTCCCGAACGCCATGTATAGTTGTCTGGGATATCACCCAACACCCTACCTTTGAACATCATCAAATTCCATTCTGCCATGAGGTCAACTCATAGCTTACCCTGCATGTCCCCTCTATGTTGTTACCTATTAGTAGCAGGAAAAGACCTCCCTTCAAACAGAGCATTTAAACCCTTCTCTAGCCTCCCGGTACACTGTACATTAAAATCGGCAACAATTATAATTATCTCGTCTGGGTTACTTTGCTGCCTATTTGCCAGTACCTCATAAATAGCTGACATAGGCATCTCAGTCATCTTACCTCTGGCGGGTCATAGACAGTCACCAGCAACAAGGTTTGTCGATAAATACATGTGTATGCTTTAAGCATACTATCAAAATATTGGGGTTAATGTTCATTCCTTCAACATTAAAATCATTACGTATCCCAATGAACAATCCACCTTTAGGATGCCCTGAGTAATCCTTACCGGGCAGATTTTGAGCAATGCAGCTACCACACCCACTTCGGGGTAAGCACAAGCTTAGGTAGGCCCAGAGGGCCTGACTGCCATTACCGGCCTTGGTACGTCCCCCAAAAGGGGGTGATAGCTATTAATACCCCAGGGTTCCATCGAGGGTGTAAATGTTATTTATACATTTAGTTTTATTTTATTTTTGTACGGGCAACGGGGTCTGCACATATTGCACTAGCATAATCTCCCAAAACAAAAATGAAAAGATGGCCCTCTCCATAGAAAAGAGAAATGGGACCGATTGCCTTTTCTAATTCTATAGAGGTGCCGAGGCAGGGGTGGAGCGCTGTGACAGGAACATCAGGTAAGTGGGTGGAGAGGGAGAGTGGGCACAGGATGTCCTGGTGACCAGGGGCTGTGGAGGTTAATGGGGAGGGTGAAGGAACAAGGAGGGGCAGTAAGTTCCTAAAATAAATAATATGGCGGAAGGGACTCAGGTCTCTGGAGAACCGTGGGCAAAACTCTGGCGGTTCTCGCCTGCATTTGAAACCACCTGATTGGCGGATAAAGCCAACATTGAAAAAAGTGGTTTTTAGTCACCTTTCCTGCAATAGAAATGTATCACATTTGGTTAAATATTCGTATAACTTCTATGACGACTTGTATTCCAGGAATATATGGTCATTCACGGTCTAACTTTAAACTTAGGTTGCAGGGTCGTGGCTAGCCAACTAGCCAAGACCATCCATTTTGACGCAAGTCACCTTTACTGCATCACCTCTAGCCTTTTACTGTCCATCTGTCTCCCTTTTTTAGAGCTTGTGATCTTTACATTTTCATAGTCAGCAATTTCACAAGATTGTTGCACATGAATATTCTCTTCAAAATTAAAATCGAAACCCAATTGTAAATAATTCATCATATGTGAGATAAAATTGGGTTAGTAACTGTAACAGAACAACATTAAATCCCCCTTCCATGATGTCAACTAGCTCCACGTCATACACGTGAAGTTGGAATTAACAAAAATAACACAACAAATGTGATTGATTAATTGGAGGACCATTCGCTGTCGCAAACAAATCAAGTATATAAAAATAGTCAGTTTAAATATTATCCACGTGCTAGACTCATTCCCTATTCAAACTAGATTCTGCCAGTGGAAAATTAGTGGCCGTAATTAATCTGCATGTTGGCTCTCTTATTGGCAACCTGCAACTTTGGTTTTAGTATTGGCATCCACTAAATCACTGCTTAGGCTTTCCTGGGTGGAGTCATCTTGAGTTATGCCAATTATTCCCTCCTGATCACTCAGCGATTGTTTAAATGACCACTTACGCAGAGTGTGTTATCTGAATAGCATTGGTAGATGAGTCATTCTCGCACACTTGCCTCTTAATTACCCAAATATTCAAGTTTCGCTGGGTACCTTTAACTTTGCTCATAACTCCTTTTTGCCGTTTACTTTTCCCCTTTAAATTTGTCTCAGTTAAAAACTACCTGCCCGAAACCGATTCATTTGACTGGTGAGACAATGCTACATCCACAAATAACACACTCTTGACCTCCCACAAATTCTGCCCTATTTCCCCTTTTATCCTTTTCGTTGCTTTTGGCTTTTCTTCTTTCTTAACTAATATTTGGGCTTTTCACCCGACTAATCCTAAATTAACAGTGACGAGAATCGCAACCTGTTCTGATCTTCTATGGTATGTTCTGCCACAAAAAATGGCTTAGCTCCCGGACATTGCAGCTTAATAAGGGCTCCTTCCTAATTGGTGGGCACAATGGGCACAATAGTTCATCATTGGCTCTATCACTTACATAAGGGACTTTATGCAAAGCTCATTTTGGGTATCCAGTCACATTTTCGAAAACACATTTTTGAAATGCCATTTTGTCAAAAAAAAAATGCCGAAAAAAATAATTCTGAATTTTTTTTTATTTTATGTTTTATTTTTGTTTTCTTATTAAAAAAACGTTTTAATGTCGAAAAAATGGCATTTCGAAAAATGTGACGCTCGAAAAAGTCACTATAAACCCTCATTTTGCGCCCTTATCTCACTATACATTGAAATGCATGGTTTAACCAGACCCTTCATTATGAAATGAACGGCTTGCATAAATGAACCCTGAGGGATTTTTGGAGTCGAGGAGCCAATACTTGCATTGTTACCGCAGTTAGAGAAATTACCTACTACGGGGGAAGCCAGCAAGCTATCAATGTGTTTCTGTTTAGGACCTTCACTACCTCCACCTGTGTCCACTATTTGCACAACTCTTGGATTTACTTGCATTGAATTGTGTGCAAATTCAAGTTGTTAAGTCTTTTTTTAGGCTATAGCACAGATTGAACAAGGATTGCTATCTATGTTCTCTGCAGATAATTTCTCACTCACTCGACTGTCATAGTGCAAAGTAGGTTTGTCCTTACCATCAGGCCGGGTAGGAGCTGGGGGAAAAAATGATAATGTTACATCTTACCATTGCTGGTTCAGGAGGAGACTTGTCTTCCTGGGTGCTGGATATGTTGTTCCGAGGGAGCGGTAAGACTTCTTCCAGAGAGGCACTCTTAGTTCTACGTAAATTATAATTTATTTTGTGGGTTGCCATAATGTTCTGATTACTAGTGATAGTGAGCTTTCAGATATTGCTTTAATTAGCATGTTAGAAGTTATCAAATAAAAGCGTCAGTCACTTTGCCTCCAAACCGCAGACTGCAAGACTGCTTCTATCACTTAGAGAACCACTACGTGTGTAGCTTGTGATTTTTTAAGATGAGTCGCAAGGAGGGGCTTGCAGATGCCCTCCAACTTTAAAGGTAAATCCACTGTACAACACCGCCGGTGAGTTAACGTTGGCAGCTTCACGACCTTGCAGAAGATTACTGCTTCTCATACTTAGCGACCCACTTCACACAACTGCGAGAATCATGTTCCTATGGATCTGTCAGAATCCCTATCTCAGAACCTACCAGTGTCTGGGATATAGCCCTCAGCAGCTTTTAAATTACTTGTATGTTGTGGATTTGGTCTCAGCCAGCGTCCGACGTACAGCTCTTAGCAGACTTCCACCTCTGTCGCAAATAAATAAATAAACATCACTGGCTCCTTATTTCTCCCTCCTGTCTCCTGATCCGTAGCCCACTCAGTAACATACTTTTTTAATAATGTTGCTGATTAGTCTGGTTAACAACTAAAATATTTGATTTGCTCTTCTTAAACTTCCTCCCTATTTTCCAGAGTTGTGTTTTAATCACTTGTCTGGGTTTATTTCTCTGCTGTATCATTTATCATTCATCACATTATGGGCCTAATTCACAGAAAAGTTTTAGAATGGCGCAATCCCATCAGAAAATGTTCTGTGAATCAGGCCCCAAGTGTGTTCAGCTATTCACAATACATCCTCTCAATTGCTTTCTATTTGGCAGCTGATGTGGGCTTTAAATATTTGTTTGGCATTTTTAGGTCAGCAGAGGTGTTCTGGCTGTCATGCGGATACTCAAGGAGAGGTGACCTCTTTTCACCAAATGTGGGGACATTGGTGGACTGACAGATAGATGGCAGGCCGATGCTCCCCAAATGCTCTCCCCCAACAAAATCGTAGGGAGTTCATGAGCAAGAAAGTCAGTGTTTACATCAACATGCTTGTGTCCTACTTTGGGTTCTCTATAAGGCTTCCGTGTTTCACTTGTATCTAAAAGATTGACACAGACACACAAGGTTTGGGAATTCTACAAGAAGGCTCTTTGTCCGGATAGTGTAAATGTAGGGTATGTTTTGCCTAAGGTTTTAGGAACAACTAGGCTGGGATAATAATACGATGGCCTGGTCTCCCTCTCTGGCACAAGGAAACCTGATTTCCCAGAACAGGTGGTAGGGCTCTTGGGAATCACCCTTATACAGCGATGTGGAACAAAAGAGAAATACATTGTAGAAATACTAAATAAATGGATTATAAATAGAATGGGTCAAACAAAATTAAATATTGACCTCCCCCTAGCTGCACCATGTCAGCAAAGCCTTAGTAATATTTATCTTCAGCATATTCTGTGGAACACTGATGGTATTTAGTAATGTGATTGAATCTGCTCTGCACTGTTCCTCACTCTCACCACAAACCAAAAGGTTGGCTACGTATAATCAATGTGCTCTTGACATCAATATTGCCAAAGTCTTCATGAAATATCCTGTTAAAAATGCTTTTACTTTCACAGTATCCCTGAGGTAATTTGCAATGTTTGTATCTTTTCCCCCCTAGGGTAAATGCAGTCAGGTATTGCGAACTTGAGGCAAGTGGTACCGAGAAAAATGCATTTTTCAAGTCTACCACTGTGAAGCACGTAGCTGACTTTGGGATGCTGCACAAAATGGATGCAGGATTTGGGAAAAGGTGAAACTCCTTTTGTATGACGTCATTAAGTGGGCGTAAATCCTGTATCATCCTCCAAGCCCCGCCCTTCGCTTTTTTATTAATCGGATAAATTGCAGTATTGTAAGGTGAATTTGATGGTACAATGATACCCTGCTGTAGTAGTACATGTATCGTTTCTTTTATTCCCTCCTCTGCTTCCCTGAACAGGGGATATTGTATTGCTCGGGGCACCACTGCTCCAGGTTTGAGTTTAATTTTAACAGGTGTCACCTCTTGCAAGAGCCCTACGTCATGAGGGTTAGTGGTCCATAGTTTTGTGGGTACCTGTTGCATATCTTCATTGAAAAACGATGGAGGTGCATTGACAGCGGCCATGAGGGGGTTCGTCACTCGTCTGTTTTGAAGTATTATGTCACAGGGGATGCATATTTCCATTATTATCCCCCCATAAGTGTCGTCAGTGAACAGCTCTTTGTCTGTCTGATCGTGCAGAGCCATGTTTGGATCTATGTAAAATACGCTTCGCCACTCGCATCCTTGCTTGTCCAGACCCACCACCACAATACGTTTAGCTGACGGTTGTACTCCCTGCAAGTCTAGGGAGAGGATGGTACCTGGTAGTATTTCAGGGGCAGAAAACAAAGTCAGAAGGGATTTTCCATTCTGTTCGTGTTATCTCAGGTATCACTCTGGCCAAGACCTGTATCCCATATACAAACATGTCTGCATTGACTGGCACCCAGCGCACTGCTATTTCATTTGCTATAATGTTAAGCAACAGCATCGCCCCGGAAGGGGCATATTCCGGAGGTGGAGCACACTATCCCTCTTTCAGTGAAGGAGATAGTCATGTTGAGTTTACTAAGGAGGTCGCTCCCCAGCGGGTTTATGGGCGAGTCTTCATGGTACTGTAGGGGTTCTTGCACTGTTTTTCCCCCCACCGTTATGTCCAAATCTTTAGTGCATGGAACCGTGACCACTGCCCCAGAGAATCCCTCTGTTTTCAAATTTGTTCCAGACAGTGGAAATCGGCCTTCCCTTAGGCACAATTTTTCCTCCCCCGAGCCCACCATGACAATGAACTGTCTGTTTCCTATCTCCACCCCCACCAGTGGTTCCTCGTCCGAATGTAGAGTAGTCGATAGGACTGGACAGGCAAGTGCTCTCTGTGCGCTGTCCCAGTCTGGGTGTGTGTTCGTCCCCGGAAAAGGGAAGACGTTTTCCCCAACCATGGCTGTTTCCCGGAACATTGCTGGTGCACCATTGGCTGTAGTGGGCAGAAGGATTACTGTGCGTGTTCCCCATCTGATTTTGGCATGTTACTCGATGCTGTGTTTCCTGTGGTGGTGCTCCATGCTCTTGTGTGTGCAGTGTGTCAACCTGTCCCCCTTGTCTGTATCCTCCCATTGGTAACCCATAGGGTCTGCTGAGGTGGGGTGGCCGTACTGTTGCTCATTGTTGAACCCTTGTGTTTTGTGGAAATATGCCATAGGATGGGTGCGACATTCCCTTGCAAAGTGGCCCCACCTTCTGCATGACCAACATGCTGCCTGTCCCCCCTCCCCGAGGTCCCTGTCTACCATATGCACCTCTCTGTCCGCGGTACTCACCTCTTCCAGGTCTTCCTTGCCACTGTGGCCCTCCTCTTACGCTCAACTGGTATCCACGGGGGCGCCACACAATACTGGATGGACGTCTCAGCACTATCCCGAACCCCTCCCTGCTTGGTTACGTGCCAGACCTTGGGTAGCGCCTATAACAGGAGAATGGAGGGTTAGGATACTGGTTCTGTGATGGGTGGACTCCCACCTCCCTCTGGACCAAATCCCCTCCCTTAGGGTATTGCTCAACTTAGGTTTTTGTGCGTTGAACTCTCCGTCCTGCGTATCTGTGCAGGGGCGCGTGGTCGATGCGGGCGTTCCGTGGACGTAGTTGATTCACTAGTCCGTATGCCCTGATGTCGGGTCCAGACCGGCTATGAGTCAGACTCTGCTTGCTGTGTTCCAGGTGAGTTATAATGTCTTTTCAGTCTTTATTCTGTCTCTTCATTTCCCTTCGTTTTCTCTGCCTTCTTAGCGTCTTTGCTCCACTACGCTGTTCCCTAACAATGTCTCTTTTTGTTTTCACAGGGATGATTGCAATTTTCGGAGTTGCCGTGCTGGATGGTAAAAACCACAGTGAGTTATTGATGCGCGGAGCCCTGCGCTGTTTGTTAGTGTTAATTGCTAACCTGTGTTCTCTTCCCTTCTTTGTACAGGTTGCGGCGATGTTTCGGAGTGATGAGCGATCGAAGCGCTGCTTGCCCAGGTAAGAATTGTTGTTAATGCTGTCCTTGTTCCTTTACCTTTGCAGGCTGTGGTAAAATCCGGGGATGGGCGAGGTAAGAGAAGCACAGGATGGTTTCAGGGCCGGTTACTCACAGGTAAGTGTTGTTCTTCCTCACTAATGCTGTTCTTGTTCTTCCAGGTTAGAAATGGAATCTGGATCGAGGACTCAAGATCAAACATGGTGAGCGTTACGCTGCAGGAGTGCAGAATAAGGCGAAGCGTGTTCTGCTGTTTGGGCGTGGTTTAAATAGCCCAGGTAAAGTAGTTCCAGGCCAAGCCACACCCAAAACACTAGACCGCATGGCTTGGTTCTAAAGAATTTAGCTGTGTAATAGGCCTCCATGTTGAATTAAGGTCCAAAACTGGTGTTGATTTATTCCCGATAATCAGTCTGGCACCAAAGGCGATAGGACTGACTGCATGATGTTTCTGATGGAGTTTTAAGGCCCTTGAGGCCAGTGTGAAGGGCCTTAGCCCCACTGCTGGCAGGGGGCTGTTATACCCGTGGGGGTCTGGCGCATGGATCATGACACCTCCGTACTGTTCTACTCCATCCCATTGTTCTCGCCGTTTGCTGCCCAGGTGGCTGCCATCCTAGTCTGTATTGCAATTTGCCCCTCATCCCCGTCTCCTTGCCTGTCTGCGGGGAGGGCGGTTGCTACTGCTCCGACCTTCACCAACTTATTTTGTACGGGCTTTGCTTCGTCTGCCAATCTCTTCTGTGCAATTTCTTTCTCCCTCTCTTTGATCCTTCTACAGTTGTGTACTATAATGCTCTGCATTTCTGGCCAACCCTTGGTTTCAGTTCCAGCAATTTTATCTAATGCCTTCTGTACCTCCTTCGGGAGGCTTCTCTTGATTATAAAGTAAAAGAGGGAGGTTCACTGGTCCCAGGCCGTTCCTGACTCCGCCCTCCACATATCCTGCACCCGAAGAATCAACTGCACATTGTGCATTGCATCACTGAGTGTAAATCGGGGGTGTCAGGGAAGGTTTGCCACAGTGCAGCCTACACTTGTATCCTCAAGTTATTAAATGATGCCCCATCATGGCGGTAGAAGTCTATTGTTACTCCTAGGAACCACACCTTCACCCATACTCCATTTGCCTGGTCATCCACCGCAGACACTAGTAGGCTACTGACAACCCCTATAGCCAAGGGAACCCCTGCTGTGTGTTTCTCGAAGGCATGTATCCATTTCCCTGCCCCTCTCGAAAGTGGGGGTAGTGACTTTAGTAAATTTGTTTTGTCCATCAATGCCCAGGGCACATAGTGCGGCCTTCTTGCCCCCTTGTGGATGAGTGGCATCTGCAGATTTGTCTTTTCTTTCCCTTTGCCTATCTTTATTCCTTTCCTTTTTGCCAACGCCATTCTAACCATCCTGTTCCTCAACCGTCCCTGCCACCTCTCTTCTTCCCCTCCCACCTGTGGGGTCATATACTGTACTTGTAGGCCACCCCCTGTCGCTCCTTCCTCGTACTCATCAATATCGCTGCAACATTCCTCTTCCCTCTCGGATGTCACAATACCTTGTCCTGTACTTACCTGATCACCTTCCTGCCCTACTCGCACTATCTTTACTGGGGTGCTATCAATGCGGAAAAGGAAGTCCTCGGACTTTCATTCATCCTCAGCTATGATGGAAGGTGTTTGCGGTGGTGGTGTCTGTTCGTCCCCTGTCACAGGCACCCTGTATACGCACCGGGGTACTAGTCGGGCTAATTCTGTTTGGGTACTGATGATGTGGTCTTCTATATTTCGGGTTATTTGCCCTATGTCATCTGGGAGTGTGTTGTTGGGCCATATGGGCTTTTAGGGTCATACGGGGGAGGGGGCGCATCTGCTGGTGTAGTTGGTGCACTAAGCCGGAGCAAATATAATGGGTCACAGTATCCTTCAGCGGTCCTGGTCAATAACGAGTACAGCTTTTTCGGCTCCTCTCCTTTCTTCTTTTCTCCCCTCCCTCCTCCTTGCTTGCTGTCACTGCAGGCTGTGATTCCCTGTCCCTATTTCTCTGAGGAGGTGCTTCTTCAAACATTCTCCAAAGGTCCAATACATCCCTGCTGTTTTGAAGCTGCTTTCCCTTATATTTAGCCAATAAACATGTCACCACTAAATCCAACACTGTCTTATCAAAAGACCCTCCTTATGGCCATATCCGAGACGATCCCTCCCCCTTAATCTCAGTTAGCCATTGGTCATGGTACTTTTTTAATTTGCTCACTATATAAGGGGGGTGTTGACAAATATGCGAAAATGGTATATCCGCGGCCATAATTTCTTTCCACTGTCTTGGGTGCGTGCGTGTGTGTATAAATCACTGTCAGTACTTCGATTGCTCTGTATCATCTAGCATGAAACTTTTCAAAGTTGCATTTCAAAACATTTCAATTACACCTTACTGTACTTTGACCGTGTTCATAGGCAAAACAAAAAACATGGAAACATGAACCACTGAACAGACAGATTTGACAAACTGACGCACCTTTACTAACACAGAACATAAAACATATATTTTTTAGGCTAACTTGTTTAGGCCCCACTCCCCTTTTAACAATACTAGGCTCTCCCCTTCATTCACGATCCTCCCCTCATTTAGCACTTCCCGTAAATCCCTTCTCCTCCATTATCCACCTTGAAGGCCTCCCGTGTCCTCTCTTCCTCCCCCCTTCTTTCCCTCTTCTAACTCCTCTCTCCCCACTCCTATTTCACTCTCTCTCCCTTCCATTTTTCACTCGTTCTATCCTTCTCTTGACCCCCCTAACCAATCCTACTCCCACTCCACTTCCTCTCCCCTCAGTTAATTGCTCTTTGCACTGTTTTGTTGTCGAATGATTCATAATGTAATTTTTGCTCCCAATGTTTGTTGTTCTCTGTATGAGTTGTTCCATTGTACAGTGCCTTGGTGTAAGGCGCTCTATAAATAAACAAATCAATCAATCATTCACATCACACAGTCACCCCAATCTGGCCCCTTCTAGGCCAACCTCTACAAAATATTTACCAATACTAAAAGGGAAAGAGAAAAAGAAAGTACTAGTGTTCTCTGAGTCTACTCAATATACAAGACTCCTACTTCTTCTTTTTCCTCACTTATTAATCTGCACTGGTCGAGACAGTACTGCATTCCACCTCCTTTCGGAGCTAGGTTCCTGTATCTCCTCTTATTTAATCACTGTATATAAAAAACCTAATGGCCATATAAAGAAGAAAATCAAGAAAACACTTTCGTCAACAGTTGCTCACTCTTACTCGCAGTCAACCCTGCCCACAGGCCGCCCCCCCTGCTGTTTTAATTTGGTTTAATCTGATCCTTTTCCTGTTATTCTCCCCTCCTTTAGTTCTTCCTGCAATCAATACTCACGTGTTCGTGGTGATCTGAGAGCCTCCGTTCACGGTCTAACAATCGGGGTGCCGCCCCCAACCCGAGCGGTTGGGTATTTGCAAAGCTGGCACCTGCAGAACCTGCTTAGAAGCATACGCGATTTAAGTACCGGTCAGCGTTAGGTAGTGATGGTCTTGATGGGGTGCCCCGGATCTCGCCGCGAGGCACAGGGTGTCTTCTCGGAGCAATCACTTTGTCGGGGTCACCAAGTGAAAGGGGTCATTCCTCAAAATACAAAACCCAAACTCGGAATAAACGGACACACCCCAGTAGGGAATGAGACCAGGAGAAAGATTGCAAGTTAAGTAAAGGTTTATAAGTAAAATGATGCACACAGAGGACTCTGCTGCTCTGAGAGCGCTCTGCCCACAATACAGAAACAACATATCTTTATTCACACATTTGGTCATCGGTGACAAATAATATAAGGGATGAATAGTACGAGCACATTGGTACATTGTGACAATTCTGTATGGTCCATAGGGGGTTGGTGCAACTTGATTGGTTGGTGCAGAGTTGTTGCTCTTTGCAGCACGTGGGTCGGCTGGGCTTATCTGGGTGGGGTGGAGGTCAGGCTGAGTCTGCAGTGTATGATGATTCTAACTAATCTAACCTAAACAGTAATCTTTGACATGCTATGAATAAGTAACACATAAAACTTATACCAGAATGCAGGGCCGTCTATAAATTGTAAGCAAACACAAACACATTCTTAGCCTAGGCCTTTGTGGGGCAGGGCGGCTGTGGTCCTTTTTGCCATGTGGCTTATCTGAGGGTTTCGATCAGAGATTTATTCGCCCTGGTGCCTCGTGGTTCATATGAATGAATTGATAGGTATTAACCCATGGGGAATATATGATCACACACGATTAGTTATATGGGGGCAATCCAGGGTGGTCAGTGCGGAAGGGTCTCACCAACTGCCACATGAAAGGAGAGTAGAGGGGCGAAAGGTTGTGTAGGCAATCATTTCTAAAGGTGGGGGTTGGAGGAGCAGGATTGTGGAGATGAATACATACACAAGTCAAGATTCGCCCCGGTCACACACAGGGCAGTGAGCTCAGAGGAAGAGAAACAGTACAGCTTTTGACTTGCAACATTCTCACCTGGGCTTCCGTGAGAACAAAACTGGCGCGCTGCAGACAGAGGAGGAGGTGGTGGGGGCTGTCGGGGCTGACTATGACCGGCACTGGGTGAAGGGAGAGAGAGCCTTTTAGAAATCATTGTGCGGCCAAGTACACAAATGGAGTCTGAGGTGGCATAAAATGGGGTCTAAGTGTGTAATCCAATGGCTTCCTTCTGCTGTCGTCAGTGAAAGGCAAGGGGAGTCTCCACGCGATGGGATGAGAAAATAGACGTATTCCATGCAGAATGTACAGGTGGGGGCGTATAGACCCTTCATCCCTTACAATATTATGAAGAACATTTTCTTAAAAATGCTTGTGGAAAAATGTGGGCGGTACTATGGAAAACAAGAAAGCAAATATCTCTGGCGACACTGAGATGCCCATACTTGGAGGGGGCCTTAAGTTACTGGATTATGAACAGTATTTCATGGCTGTTCAATTATAAGTGGTACTTGTCTGAAATGACATACAGAAGAAATGTTGACTGGATTGATATGCAGTATTCTGAAATATCGACAAGGGATAGATCTGCTTTGCAATATGGTAGGAGGGAAAGTCCCTACTAATGTATTTCAAGTAGTGAGGGTGGTTTGGAAAAAGCTGCTATCAAAATTACATGTGAAAGGGTTATATTGTATGCATTTACCATGGGGTGTCTACCCGGAAATTTCATCAACAATGAGAGGGGTGGTTCTAGCCATACTAAGTGTAAAGAATTCCATGGCACTGGCGAACCTTTTTTGAGGCTGGAAAATTGGTGTCCTTTGAACAATGGATCAATATGTCTGAGATTTTGAAAGGTCTTTTCCTGTTTTATTTGACAGTAGTAAAAAGATTAGTTGTCATGTGGGAAAGTATTCCCGAGGAGCCAAGCACCAGTCAGGTGATGCAGACGTTAATGTCACAGGAAGAGGGTAGGAAATATAAGGCAATACAGGGAGAATACCCTCAGAAGGCCCTAGTAATTAACGGCAAAGTTCACTCAAAAATGTTATTGTCTGAAAAGATGGGCCATAATAAAAAAATATATACAAAATATTTTAAAAGAAAGTTTCTATGTAGAACTTTGAGCAAATGAGCCTCACAGTTTTGACATGGAGCCATCCATTTTATGCAATGAAGCAACCTCCTCTGTTCATGTTAAGCTATGCTCCGGCTGCAATAATCAAGCAAACACCCCCTACTAGGAGCTTAACATGAAGAGGAGGAGGCCACCACTGAAATTGCCTTGACTTTCATTTTACGTTTTCTGTTCTCCCCAAGCCCAGAGAAGAACAGAAAACGTAAAGTGAAAGGCACAGAAATTATAAATACTTTACTGGCCGTCAGCAGAGTTTTCATAATTGCTGTGACTTTCTTTTCTAGTTTCGCTAGCACAGGAAACTGAAAACTAAAGTCGCAGCAATTATGAATACTCTGCCGGCAGCAAGCGAAGTATTCATAAGTGCCTGGACTTTCTTTTTAAGTCTCCCAGGCTGCCCCAGTCTTGGGGGAGCCCAGAATACTTAAAAAAGGCACTGCAATTATAAATACAACATTGTTGTATTTATGATTGTTGTGGCTTTCTTTAAGTCACCCGGGCTCCCCTGAGCCAGGGGAGCCAAGGACACTAAAAAACAAAGCTGTGGCAATCCCGTCACTTTCGTTTCAAGTCTCCCAGGCTCCCCTGGCTCAGGGGAGTTTAGGAGACTTGAGACCAAAGGCACAGCAATCATAAATACAACAAAGTTGTATTTCTTAATGCCAGTGTTTCGCTTTAAGCCTCCCATGCTCCCCCGGCTTGGCGGAGCTCGGAAGACTTGAAACGAAAGGCACAGCAATCATAAATACAACAATGTTGTTTAATAATTGATGGTATTTTTGCTTTAAGTCTCCCGGAGTCCCCTCGCTCGGGGGAGCTTGAGAGACTTGAAATGGAAGGTACGGCAATCATAAATACAACAATGCGTAACTCACCATACAGACTGTCTATTTCTCATTATTGCACTAATACTGCCTTACCCTGTATGGCATTTCATTCTCTCTTCTCACATCCATGTCTCTCTCGCACTCAATAGTTCTTGGCCTTAATTGTTTTATGACATACCAAAGCTCTCCTAACTACCAGAATCAGAACTTATATTCGGTTCCTTCATTATGCTTGATACCGTGCACTAATATTGCCTTACTCTGCATGGTATTTCCTTCTTTTATCTTCACATCCATCTCTCTTCCTCACTTAATAGTTTCCACGTCCTCTTTAGGCAAATTACCTTAATTATTTACAATACACTGTACTACTCCTTGATTACTTGCACGGTTCTAACCCTTTACTGCTGTAACCATAGAACAGGCGCTTTACCATCGACTTGACAACTTTTGATTTCATCAATGCACCTAAAAGCTGATTCGCTTTCAAATACAAATATCTCTTTTCCTCTTTCCATTTTTTTTAACTCTTTCATAGAACAATAGACCTTTCAAACAATATCAGTGCTGCGCCATCTGACGTTGACGAGGGGACGCAATGAAGTTATTACTCATCAACGTGAATGCGTGTGACGTCATCGCGTACATACCATCACACAATGCGACGAACCTTAACACAACACCGGATTCCATCCTGATAGATGTGTGAAATGGACGAGAAGAATCCAAGAACTATCCCATTAGGGCAACAAGAAATCCTTGCGAACACCTGGAATTGCTTGCAAACACATTGCCGAACACATTGCAAACACATTTTCCACCCTCTCATCTACAACCCTACCACCTCCATACCGAGCCATCAAAACTTTCCTCCTGAAGAACCACCGCGACCACGCGAAACACTTGTCGAGGACTCATAGGATTCTAATTTAGGATCTAATTCGTTTCTCCTGTTCACCATATAGCAAATCTAGTGAATGAAACTAAGATCAAAACCTATCAGAGACCTAGTGAAAGCAACTAAGGTCACAGAGCACTGAAACTTACAGCCTGATTCATGGAATTATTTGCGTGAAAAACACAGATTTGTGCGCCTTTCTGCCCGAAAATCCCTGTTTCAAGTATGGGGATTTTCGGGCAGAAAGGCGCGCAAATCTGCGTTTTTCACGCAAATAATTCCATGAATCAGGGTGTTAGTGTAAGCAACTAAGACTGCAACAAGTCAATATTCTTTGGAACATTATTTTGGAAATCATCAAAACCTAGTAAAAAACAAGGTTACAGAGCATACATACCTAGTGAAAGCAACTAAGGCTACAACTGAAACAAGTGAAATTTCTTTGGAACCTATTTTGGAAAGCACCAAAACCCAGTAAAAAACAACCGAGGCTACAAACTACTAGCCTCTTTTGAACATAAGGACCTAGTGAAAACAACTAAGGCTACAGAGCATCATAACTTAGTAAAAGCAACTAAGGCTGTAAATAAACTAACATTCCACAGAACTTATTTTGTAAACAGACATTGAGGACCTAGTGACAATAACTAAGGTCTCAGAGCACTTATACCTAGTGAAAACTAAGGATGCAACAAGTCGACACTCTTTGAAACTTATTTTGGAAACAGACATTTAGTTCCACTTTTCCTGACTTGTTTATGTTTAAACTCATCAAAAAAAGAAATTAACAAATAAAAAATCTTTTCTCACTTCTTTGACCTCATCTACCTTGTGTCAATTTGTAATAACATTGAGAAGCGCGACAAGAGGGCTTTTCTTTTTTCAGTTTGTTCCTAGCCCAGGTCAGCCCCTGTGGCATCCCTTAGTTGCTGCAGCTCTATTCACTCCACGATAAATTCAAAGGAACTTTTTCCATCTGGGGTGCCATCACTGTTTCCTAGGCTGATTCTCTCATCCAATAAACGTTGTATTTATAATTGCCAGTGCATTCTTTTTAAGTTGCCCGGGCTCGCCCGAAATGGAGGAGCGCAATAGACATAAAAAGAAAGCCACAGCAATCATAACTATAACGCTGTTGTATGTATAATTGCCTAGACTTTCCCTCTAAGTTGCCCAGGCTCCCCAGCTCAGGGGAGTCCGGTAAAGCAGGAAAAAATAGAAGCACAAAGAAGCACGCACCAGCAGCACAGGGCACCAGGAGCCTGACAGCATTCTCTGCCCTCCGGCTGTAACAAGCAAAAGCTCCCAGTAGGGGGATTTTGCTTCATTACTGCAGCAAGAGCAGAGCTTAACACACGCACAGGAGGCTCATACATTTCACAAAATGGATGCTTCCTAGTGCTTGACATTTTTCACTTTGAGCATCATTTGCTCAAAATTTTACATAGGAACTTTCTTTAAAAATATTTTGTATATGTATTTTTTATTATGGCCCATCGTTTGAGACAATAACATTTTTGAGTGAACTTCCCCTTTAAGGAAAAATGGGCAGGAATATGGGTTCTCAGATTTTGGAATGGGTCAAAGTTTGGGAACATGTCAAAAAGGTATCAGGAAATGCAAGGTTTCAACTTATTCAACACAGGGTATATAAGTGACCCTGGCAAAACAACATGGTATGAATGATGCATTAAGCCAGAACTGCCCCTGATGTGGGGTTGTAACTGCTGGGATTTGGCATATGTTATAGAATTGCCCAACTTTCACAAATTATTAGCATGAAGGGATTTCTCAAATTAATGGATTATTACATTCCAGATATGAATGTATCCCGAAAGTATGTTTGTGGGCGATTATTCAAGGAAAAAAAAGACATACAATTAGATGATAACTGGCACAATTTATGTTAATGTTAGCAAAAAGATAGGCATCAATTTGCTGGAAGAACCCTCAGGGTCCATCTATGAAACATTGGATGGAAGATAGTTACAGGTAGGGTCTACACCCGGATTCGGAAGAAGAGGAGGAAGTTGATTGGGGTCAGTTGTTAAAAAAGCTCAATTCTTCCAAAGATTTGAAAACTCCCTGAATTAAGAAAATAATTACATGGAATAACATTGTGTTGATGGGCAGGAAATGTGAAAGGGTGTGGTGGGTAATATTGGGTGGAGGGTGTAATTTTTTGTATTTGTTATGAGGGATCTTTGACAGTGGTGATTGCTGTGTTTCTTTGTTAAGTGTATATTGGAGCCTGTAACTGGGGTGATCAAGACATGACATGCTCTTGCCCTGAAAATTTGAACACATCTGTTTTAAAGAAATACAAAGCTCCTGTCCTTACTGGGCCCCCTAGTACCTTGCGCACAAACACGAAAAACCATTGAAATCCATTCATCCACCAGTCAATCACTGATACATGTTCATTCACATTCACTTAAACGCACACCCAGAATATTCACACTGCATTCTCCTCATGGGCACTCACCTAGAACATTCACACACACACAATCATATTCATACCCATTCACCCACCAGTCACTCACCCATACACCTTCTCTCAAATTCACTCACACCGCATTCCCCACATTGGCATATAGGGCCTCATCATGACTTCGGCGGTAACCCTTAGAATCAGCGATAACGCTATCAGCGCCGATTTTAAGGGTCCGTCTGATCACAAGTCCAAATACTGCCAGCGCCATTACAGCCGGCACAAGTACAGCCTGCTGTACAAGCATCGGCTGTAAAAGTGCCAGTAACCATTTGCGCTAAAACATCAGAATCACGTGTCCGGCATAGGCGCAATTAGCGCCAGAAAAGTGGCAGATAATCCGCTAAAAATACCTCCAGCAAAAAGCTGGAGGTAACAGAACACAGGCCACAGCAATAAGGGCTCAGGTGAAACCAAGGCAAATCAAAGGCCTACAAAGGACCCACCCATGCACAACACACCCTCCCCAACACCATTACACCAGCAGGAGCAGGGAGGAGACAGCAATAAGGGCCCAGGTGAAACCAGTGAAAATCAGAGGCCTACAAAGGACCCACCCATGCACAACACACCCTCCCCAACACACCATTACACCAGCAGGAGCAGGGAGGAGACAGCAATAAGGGCCCAGGTGAAACCAGTTCAAATCAGAGGCCTACAAAGGACCCACCCATGCACAACACACCCTCACCAACACCATGCTTCCATTTGGAACCTGGAGCCTTGATGTTGACTTCTACCTGCTGCGCCTGGAGCTACAGAGGCCAACCAACCAGGCCAGGGCCCTGAGAGTGCAGGGGGTAGTGGCGATGAGGAGAAGGAGGAGGAGAGCAGCACCAGCAAGGCGGCCAGCCATCCCCAGGGTCAGGGTCAACACCCTGGGCCCTGACTGATGGCCAGGTGGTGACGGAATATCGGCTGGACAGGGCAACCATCACCCAGTTGCTGGACACAATCCAGGGCGACATCGGTAGCCGCACAGCCACCTACACAGCAGTACCTCCCCTAGTGAAGCTTGTGTCTGTGCTTTAATTCCTTGGGACTGGCAGCTACCAACATACCGTTGCCATGATGCATGGAATGGCCCAGTCCACATTCAGTCCATGCTGGGACAGGTGCTCGATGCACTGTCGAATCTTGTGAACGAGCATATTGCATTGCCAGCCACACAGGCACAGCAGGCACAGGTGCACCAGCTGAAGGCCAAGTCCCGAATGTAATAGCAGCCCTGGACTGCACACATGTGGCACTTGTACCACCCCAGGCACATGAGGCAGCCTACAGAAAACGGAAACAGTACCATTCCCTCAATGTGCAGATGACATGTGGTCCTGACCTCACTTTCAGCCACTGCTGTGCCCGCTACCCAGGATCCACCCACGACTCCATGGTCCTGCGCAACAGTACCCTGCCGGCGTACATGGAAAGGCACTAAGGCCAAAACACATGGCTGCTGGGTGAGTAAAAATGTATACCATAATGCATGTCAATCCACAACTGATGGTGCTTGTCACGAAATCCATGATTCCCAATAGGCAGCCCCATTACTGCAGCATTCACATTCAAGCAGCTTGCACGACAAACCTTGGACATGTCCAACACAGCAGAACACACCCATTCAGGATGTAAAAGACATGTGGCAGCACAGTGACATATGGAAGCCCCACCACCATGAAGCCTCCTGTGTGAGTAGCACTATGGCTCCCAACACTGACACCGTACAGAAATCTAACCCTGCCCACCCGACAGTAATGAAATTCTAACCCATAAGCTGGCACATCCACAAATGCACCACACATAAGTAGCCTGAGTAATGGCAATGTACATCCCACGAACACTGTCCCCAGAATGGCCAAGCAAATGCATGGAGAACAGTACAGAATAGTGACAACCAGCAAATGCAACTGCAGCCAAATGGAATTGCAATGACACATGAGGCAGCAACTTCTGTCATGCAGAAGTAGATGGAAGGGCCCCCTTACCCAGCGACAAGTGAATGAGTACTGTTACATCCAGAAACATAGGCGTATCAAGTTGAGAGTATCTCATTGATTCAATTGTGCCCGTAGAACAGCACACTCCACAATGTTGTAGACCTAATGACAAGTATGGCAAAATGACACTGATGACAGAGCTCTTTACACCCACTGGACTTACCTTGTCCCCATACCAGCTTTCTCTCCCCTGCAGGTGATTCTGGATATCCTCAGTACTCATGACCCCTGTGCGTCATCCACCCACGGCAGCGGAGCAGGCATACAACCTTGCCCATGCTCGTACACGGATCTGCGTGGAGAGAGCATTTGGACTGCTGAAGGCACACTTCCGGTGCCTCGACCGCACGGGAGGGACAATAATGTATGCACTACAAAAAGTTGCCAAAATTGTACGGACATCTGCCATGCTGCACAACATCTGCTGTCGCAGAAATGTGCCACTGCCCCCTGATGCTCATGTGCAGCCACCTGAGGATGGGAGTGAGGGTGATGACGTGCCAGAAGGTGTTGCACATGCACAAAGGTTTGGGCTGAGGGAGGGGAGGTTGGCCAGACAGGGATTGATTGATGCATTTTTCTAACACGGATGATGGGTAAATTGAACAGATGTCACTTCAACATTAAATTGGATTTGTCAACAATCACTACTGTCCATGCCTTATTATTTTCAGTCCAACAAATCTCCCTCCCCCCAGTGAACACCCAGTACACAATACCCCCCCCCCCCCCAGTGAACACCCGGCACACAATCCCCATGCCCCAGTGAACACCCAGCACACAATCCCCCTCCCCCCCAGTGAACACCCAGCACACAATACCCCCTCCCCCAGTGAACACCCAGCACACAAATCCCCCTCCCCCAGTGAACACCCAGCACACAATCCCTCCTCCCCCCCAGCGAACACCCAGCACACAGTCCACCCTCCCCCCAGAGATCTACCCTCAACTGTGCAGATAGGTGCATGTGTCTTATCAGGGCACCAACAACGATGCCATGCATCACTAGGATGGTCGTGAGCACTTTCTTTTTCCGGGCCCCTCTGGTGTGCATGCCCTCAGGTGGCGCATAGACCGGCACCTAGGAGATGGCTCGAGGGAACCCTCTGTGGGTGTGGTTGATGTTGAAGGGACTGAAGCGGCGGCCTGCATGTGCTGTCGCATGAGGTTGTTTCCCTCCCTTGTTTGCTGAGCAAGTGCTGACACTGCCTCGCTCAACTCCCTCACTCGTTGTCCAAACCCTGTCAGGGCAGCGGTACATTGTTCTACGACTTTGCGTGTGCGCGCATTGTCACGCGCTATGTATTTGCATCCATGCCGTATAGATGCACTGACAGCCTTGATGTGCCAGCTCTGCACCTTGGCCATTGATTCCACCCTGGCCTGTTTGGCCTCAATCACGTTGAGTCGGCCCATCACTGCTGCCCCTGTGACGAAGGACACCCCTGGTGTGTCATGTGCTGGCCTGCAACTTGTGCGCTGTTGGGGGGGGGGGCTGCATGGGGACATGGCGCCGGCTTGGATTGGGCTGCCAGGCTCTGAGTGCCGGTCTTCTAAGCTGCCATATGATGGCATGTCCTCGTCCGGCTGTGGTGTGCGGACACGACGCACAGGCACATCTGGGCTTTGTGCTTGCTGTGTGCCAGGCCTTGGGTATCCCTGTGGTGTGACCATCCCTTCTGCGTCACTGCTTCTGGGTGAATGCTGTCCTCCTGCATGTTGAGCACGTGGAGGTGTAACTCCCACGTCGGGCTCCGATCCAAAGCTAAGACCCTCTGCATCGGGGCTGTGTCTGGTGGCTTGGGGTGAGCTGGCAGAGGCCTCCCTGCAGCCATGTGGGTGCTGCTGCTGTCTGGTAGGGCTGCGTTGGGATGAAGTGGGGGTTGGCCTGGGTCGTCTCCCATCCGTGCGGCCTCTTCCTGGGGTGGTGGTGCTGGTGGCGGCTTGCTGCCGTGGGCGCTGTGTTGGTGTGGCCTCCTCCCCATCATCCTCGTACTGTTGGGTTTGACGTGTGCCTGTGGGGTACATAGGGTGTGGTCTGAGTTCAATGCTACCTACATTTGTGTGATGCAATTCATGCCAACAAGTGGGATTGAAGACAATATCAATCACGCATTCACCTTGCATTCTGTTCAGTTGCCATGTGGTGCTTGTTGTGAGTGGGTATGGAGGTACACTACATGGGAATGGCGGAGTGACAAGATTGCATGTGTGGTTGGGGTGCACTGCGCTCAGGGTTTTGGGGGTGTATTCATGCACACTCAAATTCTACGTAGTTGTCCCATGGCTATGGATGTCTATCCCCTGCCCTGTCATTCATGCACTGCACGTGCAGGGTCGTCTAGGCAGCACTATGGTTCAATGGATGTAGGCCTCACTTATGGGTGTATGCAGTTCCTCACACACATTTCTTCGCATTTATTCACTCAGGGTCTGCATATGTGGTACTTTCAGTTGCATGCATTCGGGGGTGGGACTCGCCTGCAGTTGGATCGATGCCAGTGCCTGCCTCCGCTCCACCAATTCCCTCGATGGTGCCAACATCTATCAGGGCAGTCATTTTCTCCTCCCAAGGTGCGAGTTCGGGTGGGGGTGGTGGTGGCCCTCCTCCAGTGCCCCTGCTTGCACTCCTGTGCTGTGAAAGGATGCCGCGGACTCGCACGCACAGGTTGTTCAGGCACTTGCAGCAATCCTCCCCATCCCGGGGCACGCGCCCCACAGAAGTGACCCTTTGGCTGATGGTGCGCCAAATTTGTGCTCTGCGCTGCCCTCTGGTTTTGCGCTGCTGCAGTTCCTCATGATGGGTCTCGGCCTCCTCCACCAGTACAGCTAGCTCCTGGTCGCTGAATTTGAGCTTTCTCACCCTGTCCAGGACAGTCTTGCCCCTAGTGGGCTCCTGTGACATGTTTTGGTGACAGATGGCGTGGATGGCTTCCAGGGGCTGTGATAGCCGATTGATTGCGATTTCCAAGAGGGCTGCCGCTTTGTTTCCCGTTCCGGCAGTGACACGTTTCCCGCGTGCTCACAGCGCGCGCTATTAGCGCGATATGGCGGTAGCGCACGGTCCGTCGGATTTAAGGGTTCGCACTATTTGCGATAACGCCATGGACCGGGGCGCATGCATGATAACTCGTGATTTGACGGATTATCCGCCGGGGGCCTTGGCGTTAGCCCGATTTATGTCCGATGGGAAAACCGCTGCATTACCGCCGAAGTCGTGATGAGGCCCATAGTCTGAATATTCAAACAATCACATTCATAATCATTCACCAATCAGTCACACAACCATACACCTCCTCTCACATGTACTCACACTGCATCCTCCACACAGGCACCCACCCAGAGCATTCACTTGTACACATAATGAAAGATAGCTCAAGGGCAAAGAATTGGTCTTTGAAGCACGACAATGTAGTGCAACAAAGGTTTGAATCCCAATCCAGCGCTTAGAAACCACTCACTGGTATTAAGCGCATTATAAAAGAACAATTATAATAATAGCATTCTTACCCATTCACTCACCCATACACCTTCTGTTACATCCCTCACACTGCATTCTGCACACAAACACCCAATCACAACATTCATACATGATCACATTCATACTGTGAGTAACCAGAAGGTGTCTCAGATGCTAGTCCCCGGGGCTCTCTCTCTCAGGTGGCCAGGGTACTGTCATCGCCTTTGGATCCAGACCCTGCAGGTGGACCAGTGCGGGAGGATCAGCTGGTTGAGGGGTCTTTGGGGAGTGGAATACCTGATGGTGAGACACGGAATCCCCCTCCCGCTAATACTGTTACCCCGTCCTACCCAATAGGATATTTAGAAACTCTACACCTAGTTTCTCTTCGCACATACTTTCACACGGACAGCCCGTTCTGATAGAAAACAGACTCACACCCGAGCATTGTACCTGACATGTCCCACTACAATGGGCAGACAAATTCAGGCAATTACTGATAATCACCCACACCCGACTTCCATTAAACTTCCCCACACAGATAAAAGGCAGAGCACAAGAGCACCCTCTGAGCGAGGCAAAGCACATGAAGGAACAGTACTTTTCCAACGGCAGCTGAACGAGGGAAGAAAGATGGCAAACCAAGAAGGGTATGCAAGGAAGGACCTTTCCGGTGAGAAAACGTTGCTTTCCAGAACCCTTTAGAGTCCAAAGCAAAAGGCCAGGAAAACAAACTGAGGAATCCTGTATAGTGTGTCAGAGATACCCTGGGCCCTCCTGCACAGCTGTCCAAGTTGGGGAGGATCAGTAGCCACTGTGGTACCGTCCTTGGCTCCAAGATCAAAGCAGCGCCTGAGAGATAAACCACAGCTGGTGAGTTGAGGGAAACCGATGCAATACCGGTCTGTGTTGAAGTCAAGGTTGCAAGCGGCAACATTGTATAAAGAGTACAATAAAAGATTGAAATGCTTGTGATGAAAGATGCGAGGAAAGCTTCATTGCTGATGGATGTTTTGAACATTTAAGGAGAACGATATATGTGGGTGCTCAATCGAAGGTCTCTGTAAGGTATCTAGCCAAGAAGTGGCAGAAACGAAAGCAAGAACATTGTGTGAAGTGAATGAAAGTGGCCCTGTGACAATTAGAAAAAACCCATTGCACATTCGAAAATCTTTGATCTTTGATATTAAGAGGAAAACGTAGCAAGTGAGATTACATGGTCGAAGCCCGAATGAGGGAGACCAAATGTGAAATTTGTGCAAAAGGGGTCTGAGTCTGAACGAGGGAGATCCAGGGTCTGAGCCAGATCAAAGGAGACCAATTGTGAACATTGTGATACAAGGGGTCCGAGCCCGAAAGAGGGAGACCAATGATGAACACTGGAAGCAAGAACTTGTCAATGTGAAATACTGATGAGAACTTTGATGCTTGTTTATTAAGACAGGCCCTCTGCAACAAAGACTGTATTTGGGAAAGAGGCTTTGGCATAAGGCCATGATACTTATGCTTTAAACTGTATCCCCGTGGCAGAGAAGCCATAGTGTGTGTGAAGCTCGAACATGCCGCCTTGCCTCGTGCTGAAAAATGTGGGGAAGGGAAGCCAACTGCTCACTTATCCTGACATATTATTTCTTGAACACTTTTTTTTTTACATACACTATTGGCCCACACCATTTTTTATTTAGTGTAAGGATTGGCAATAGGTTTATTAGTACATGCCCTTTTATTTTGACAGAGACTTGACTAGGACTGCGTTACTATTATTTGATGGTTGTAGCTTGCTCCCATCCTTGGATTTAGGTTTATGTATGCATTTAACCCACCCATTGAAGTTTAATAAACACCCTTGAACTGTGATCACTTGTGTCTGTCTTCACGGTTTGATACCATGTCTTCCTTACAATACCCATCCACCGACTAGTCACTGATGCCTACACTTTATCTCAAATTCACTCACATTTCATTCTACACTCCATATGGTCACCCACCCACCAGAACATTCACATAAAAGCACACATACTGTGACAAATCTTTTTATTTCATCCTTACGTCCAAGGGGGCAGCCACCCCCTTTGACGCTATGGAGGCGAGCCACTAAGCCAAACCCTCCCAAGGGAGTTGGGAAAACAGGAACTCACTAGGAGTGACTCTCCATAAAGGGGCAGGCACTATCATTCTAGTATGGAGCTCCCTTTCTCTGAGACTTTGTCTGCACACATGAGAATACCAGACATGATTCTGTCTGCCAGCTGTGGAACTACAAATAATGCAAGAAATACATTTAAACAGTTGGCTCAAGGCAATGATGGTCTTTCAATGGGCTGGACAATCAAACACGCCACTTTCATTTTTGATAAAAAGGATAAAAGGACTTACTTGAATGGAGGAAAGATGATATGCAGAGGCGAGCATCTGACGTACCAACACATTGAGAGGCAGAGAAAGTATTTCTTCTGGTACGCCACAGTACATAATCAGATTCATAGCCATTCATTCACCCAACAGTCAGTAATCCATACACCATTTACATATATTCGACACACACCGCACTCACGCTTAATATACACATTATACAAAGCTTACCTGTTTCCTGCTGCAGCTTGGGTCCTCTGGTCCGTTTCTTCGCTCCAGACCTCGGACTCCCATGCTGCATGCAGAGAGGAAGCCAGCCCTGACACAGCCAGCAGGGTGAGGGCTGGCCCGGGATTCCCTCTGGACCTGGGGCAGCAGGTCCGAAGGGGACCCTGCTATGCCAGTGACTTTGGTATAAACACCAATGAAAATAAAGGGTCTTTTCACAACAAAACTGGACATTTGTCTCTGAGAAAAGTCTGAACCGACAGTGTTAGGAAGGGGCAATGTATCATGTGTTAGGGTTCCTAATCTAACAGGGATCGTAGTTTCTCTTAGGTTTTCTAACCTCTTGCCCAGTCAATCTGGTATATTGTATGCTATAACCGATGGGTACAGTCTGCAAATAAGAAGGGCTTGGGATGCTTGTTTATAGCATCTAGGGTTTCAACTAAAACCTAACATGGAAAACTATATTAGGTGCCTGGACGGGTATTGCACAAACAGTTCATGGGCCTAGTTAAGGGAACACTAGTCCTTCCCTGAATCTCTAATCTAATACACAGTCACAGGGATAGCGTGCACAGCTCATTTCTTGGTTCCAAAATCACAATCTCTCCTATATAGTGCCCAGTTCACGTATTTACTTCTCAGTCCTGGGATATAGCGTACACCTCTCTCCTATATTCCCTCTACCAGCAAGTAGCTCTCGAACCATCCTTAAGGGGATAAGGCAGACTCTGATATTCTGACCCTGTAACTGGGTGTGGCCCTCCTGAGTCAATATTGAAACCTTTGACACACTCCAACAAGCAAAGGAAGTAATTCCCCCCTGTTGCTCAGGGTTTTTGTCTTTCACCCACAAGCCACAGGTTTCCCTCTTGGCCCAATGTCTCTTCAAGTTTCTCTTCCTCTGTCCTTGTCCCCGTCCAGTTTCTGAGATAGTCTATCCAGGAGAGAAGATAGTTCTAGTATAGTGGTACAACTGTCTGAAAACCTGGCCTCTGTGATGCCTTGCAGATTGATGATGTGATTGATCAAGAGTTTTCTAAATGGAGGATATGTGTGCACACAATGAAGGGTTTCTTGGGTTTCATTGGTTTTGGGGTGGTGTTTTTCACTGCAGGTTTTACCTTTCAGATGGGGCAGAAAACTAGCAGAGCTGGAAGTTCTGCGGCAGTACGGTAAAGCTTTTTGACTGCAGTAGTGGAGTTTTCGTAATGAAGCACTTGAGAATGGAGAGCCATCTACAATGGCAGTAGCATAAGATGGTTGCTGCGAGGAGTCCGCAGAGAGGCCCAGGAATGCTGCCGGGAGCCACGTAGGATGTTTCTGCCATTCCAGTCAGCCCAAACATGGACTTCCCAGCAGCAGGAGAAGAGGCAGTTGGGAAGACCTGCCTCGATGTCAGTGCAGGAGCTGGAGGGCAGGGCCTTGCACAACGACCTAGAACGACAGAACGTTAGGTTGCACTTTGCTGTGGGGTGCAGCTATTGCAACCACAGCGGGAAAAGGAGAGTGCAGCTCCAGCTGACTATGTCACCTGGAGTTCGCACCGGTAAAAAAAATACTAGCCCACGAGAGATAAAATTTTATGGGGCAGAACGCCTTTACAACAGCCTCATAGAAACCTCCACTAGCCCACCAGGAGTATATATTCATTATAAATAAAGACCTCCAGGCAGACCATGGTGACCCACTATCCCACCTGGGATAGTTGGGGTATAAGGGTTCCCTAAGGACCAGGTTGAAATGCTGCAAGACTGGTTGCAAAAAGGGTGCCTCTGACGTCTTCTCCTGTCGCACACCATCAAGAAAGGTAAGTGACTCTCTAAGGTAAGTGGCCAATCCTGGGAGGGGGTGGGGTATTTAAGTAGGTGCCTGCAAATGGTTGAGTGTGGATTAGTAGGGTGAGCACAGGAGGTGGTGAAGGAGGCATCAGAGAGACCAGATGAGGCAACAGCAATTGGAGTGCTTGAAACTATTGTTAATAGGGGGTCTGTGGGGTGTTTGAGTGTGGGAGTGGAAAGTGTGAGGAGCAGAGGAAGAGTAGGATTAGTGTAAGTGGGCGTATTGGTGGCGGTATTAGCAGTTTGGAGTGAAGCTAGTGGAAGTAGTGAAATAGCGAGTGAGTGAGAGTTAGTAAGTAGTAGTAGTAGTGGTAGTGAAGGATATTTGAAGTGGAGTAGGTAGAAGGTGGTGTTCATGATTAGAAGAAGCAGTTGAGTGGTAGTAGATAGTAGTGGGTGATAGTGAGGATTAAGTACAGAGTAGAAATAGTAGGAGCAACAAAATACTAAGAGTGAGTGGGAGTATCAGAGTGACTATCAGCGTTGAGTGAGACCGAGATTACAATGGGAGAATTGCGAGAGGTGAGGTGGTAGATTCGGAGGAAGGAAAGAGGAAAAGCCTGTTAGTTAGCCAACGTGTTAGGGAAAACACCATAAGCCTTAGTCAGAAAAATCACAGATAGGTGTTCCCGTTAGTGCTAACATCACTGTTAAGGACGCCTGGGCTAGGCAGGGTGAAAACGGTGGGTACTAGCTAGAAAGGGACGACCCTAGCGCCAAAATCCCAAGCCCCGCTAGGCCCAAACAAACTTTGCCTAAAAGATACAGCCAATCTGTCGGTAACGATTTTCAAATAAACACTGTTGGAACTTCTCTCGGAGTAATCATGGTTGTTTGTGGCGGGCTGCACTTTCACAATAAGTGTGAACATTAAAGTAAATGTGCCTGATTCACGAAAAGACAGAGCACATACACGAGTTAAGCACTGTATTCAATGCAAGTTTGTCCTCTAGAGTCTTCAATTGTTTTATTGAAATCAATTAATTAATGGTCTAGCTTGGAGCCATTTTTTTAACCATGGCAACATATAAATATAGCAGAGATGAAAATCTCAGGGCACTTTTCACACCCAGGGGGAGCACCCAAAATTCATTCAAAAGTAGTACAATCACTACGGAAAGATTACGACAAAAATGTGTACATTTAAAAAGACTTTTTTCAAAAGGAAATTAACACATTCTGGGAAGCAGGCACTATGCCAAACTACTTAGAACAAGATAAAATCCCAAGAGGTTTAAGGATATTGATCACGCCAGATTTCAAAAACTCAGAGGACACAGATCAGTGGGAACAGAATCTCAATTCAGGCTGTAAAGTTATGATGATTGAGCTATTGAAAGCTCACTCAGAGGGTGAACATGGTAGAATATAAAATCCGATTAGCGCTCAGGAAGAAATGAATACTCCGGAAGCAACTAAGAAAAATAAGTTTGCCACAATGGAGGATATACTTAAAAAACACCAGGATGAGGTTAAACTTTGCAAAAATCAAAAACGTTTATTTAGAGACACAGATTACAAGGAAGACAGCATAAATACCTTTCAGCCATAATACGACAATACAAAAGGAAACAATTCCAAGGAAAACACGTCCACATCATCACAAGGAAGCTCCGATTTAAAGACAGTGATCCCGTTATAGACTTCATCTAGCATAAGTACTGATATAAATACCTCGAGGGAACAGACACGGCTCCTTTGTTGGGCTAGGTGGCTTAAGTGATTTCTGACGCTTCATCTATTGTAAAAGTGCCCGCATGTGCTGCTAGCTGCTTGTTTGAAATAGAGAATTTTTAACTGAATGAATTTTAATACGTACAGTATTTTTTTTACGGAGCATATTATAAAACTGCATTTTAAAACTGTAATGTTTATATTAAGATAGCATCAAGCAGTGTGATTCAGTCTGTGGCTGCCAGATATCTAGATTGGGGTTG
This sequence comes from Ambystoma mexicanum, assembly GCF_040938575.1. Lineage (NCBI taxonomy): Eukaryota > Metazoa > Chordata > Amphibia > Caudata > Ambystomatidae > Ambystoma > Ambystoma mexicanum. The sequence continues at coordinate 407,888,941 of NC_090923.1, read as the reverse complement.
CAACCCGGTTCCCTCCTTGGTATTGCCTTGCGAGCAGCAAGTGAAGATCTAGGAACTTCATATCCCATTAATACTAATGCTCGCGCTCTACCAGTGAAGCACGCCCCGACGCAACACAGGCCATAACTGACCCGTGTCAGAGTGAAGCGCATAGTCACGGCTCCTTTGTTGGGCTAGGTGGATTAAGTGAATTCTGCCACATCATCTGTTGTAAAAGTGCCCGCATGTGCTGCCAGTTGGTTTTTTGAAATAGAGAATTTTTAACTGAATGAATTTTAGCACATAGAGTATATCTTTATTGAGTATATTATAAAACTGCATTTTAACACTGCATTTTGAAACTGTAATGTTTATATTAGGGTAGCCAGTTTAGGCTTGTTTGCGGCCTAATTTTGTCAGTCAGCGATCAACGCTGTACTTTTCTTCTGAGACGAGGTCAAATTCACTCTTACGCCCATAGGCCGGAAATATGCAAACAACTCGCTATGATAGGAAGTTTTTATATAGCCTGAGGAACCAGATGGGGAAAATTCCTCTTCACGTTTTGGATAGAATTTGTAGGATGGGAATTGAACAAAAGGAAATAAAACGTACACCAGTAGAGGATAACCCCCTCTTATATACAACGCTCAACGCCACATTACTGAACACGAGGTCGGCAGTGGCTGTTGCAAATGAGGTAAACATCTTAATTGAAACCTATAAATTGGACATTCTATTTTTAACAGAAACATGGTTCAGAGACACCTATGTTACATAAATTAATTCCTGAGGGCTAGCCAATTCAAAATATCAATCGTCAGTCAAAGATAGGAGGAGGAATTGCAGGTATGTATAGATCTTATTTAAAAATGTCAACCCATTCAGTGGGCTGACGCTGTAGAAATCGGAATTATGACAATCTATTCAGTGGGCTGACGCTGTAGAAATCGGAATTATGACAATCTCTATGTCACCGAAGTGCTCTGTGAAAATATTGTTGGCATATAGACACACAGGTCCTGCTTCGGTATTCTTAGAGGGACTTGATCATTATCTTATAAATATAGGAGGTAAATATAAGGAGCTACTTTGCCTGGGTGACTTGAATGTCTATCTGGAACTAAGTCAGACTCTAAACAAATATGGGAAATAATGAACCATCATGACTTGGCAGAATTACCAATTTCAGCCTCACATAAATCTGGGCACTGTTTGGACGTTGTTCTTGCTAGAGGGAAGGGAATCTCGCTAACAGATACAGTACCTATTTTATGGACAGATCACTATCTCATCCTTTTGTCCCTTAACCTAACTAAACGTACAAATCACCCATCCAAGACTAATGGCGTGGAGCTGGCAGGCAAGAGAAAAGATTTAGATAAAATACCTGGTAATGACCTAAAAGACATGCTGGGAATGTGTGACCCTCTTCTCGATTGGGAAGCCTTCTTTAGGCAGGGGGCCTCATTAAAGAATAACATGTTTTCCTACGTATGCCCCTCTAAGAATACATACTGCTAAGAGAGTCTTCAAAGCATGGTATACCGGGCAGTTATCAGAGTTAAAGACAATATATAAACGACTTGATAGAAGATGCCACTCCTCAAAACTCCCCGGACATGCCTACATGGCAAAAGCAGCCTTAGCAAATTATAAAAAAAAGCTCTTTTTATGGCAAGGGAATATTACAGCAGCAGCCAACCACTCTCAAGAACTGTTCAGAGTAATAGCCAATTTTGTAAGCCCACGCAAGATGCTCGCCTTGAAGGAACCATCGACTGATCAGGCAAATGCCTTTAATGCCTTCTTTATGGACAAGATGAAGACAATCCAGAAAAGCATTAAGTTTCAAAGAAAACAAGAGGATGTGGTCTCCCCTAACCCCCTAAATAGGAGTACTCTGCCAAAGGGAGTGGGGAATTCCAAGAGTCCACCGTTTTCTTTTAAGCCAGTGTCAGAAGAGAACATCTTTACCCTTCTGACTGCCCTAAAACCTACTAGTAACTTACTTTTTCCCCTGCCTAAATCTGCTGCAAAACGTATGGCGCTAGACCTAACTCCATTTGTGACTAATTTCATAAATGTGTCATTCAATCAGGGGACGGTTCCAGCTGACCTGAAATTATCGGTTATCTCGCCTATGATGAAGAAGCCAAATTTGAACCCAGAAGAATTACCGCCCCATTGCAGGTCTTCCATGGCCGTGAAAAATCATGGAAACAGTGGCCACATCACAGTTGCAGGACTATATTGAAGGAGAGGGTCTGTTAGACACCTTACAATCAGGATTTCTGCCTAAATTTGCCACTGATACAGCGCTGATTGCAGTGTGGGATGAGCTGCTGCGAGCGGGAGATGGCGGCAAACAATCCCTAATCGTAATGTTCGACCTATCCGCAGTGTTTGACCCAGTGGATCACAGTGTTCTGTTGGAACGCCTAAAAAGCATGGGAAATGTTTCAGAGAGTGCCTTTGAATGGTTTGTATCCTTCCTGTCTGGGCATAGACAGCAAGTACAGTTGGGGAGTTCCCTGTCTGAAACTCTCCCACAACTTTGTGGGGTCCCACAAGACTCACCCCTTCTGTATCTTTGCCCACTGATGGACATCCTAAGAAAACATAACATCAGTTTTCAATCCTACACTTACGACACCCAGCTGTATATCAAACTTGATGACGTACATGACTCACTCATCAGGGTGGGCAGGTGTCTGGAAGAAATAGGGGTATAGATGGCATCAAATTGGCTACAACTTAACCCAAGTAAAACCGAGCTGATTCTTTTTGGACCAAAACATTTACTGGAGGAGAGCAGCACTCCGCCGCACCTTCGTTCTTAGACTCAGAACTGAAGTATGTGTCCAAAGTAAAAAATCTAGGGTGCATCTGGCAGAGCGACATGGGTTATGATGGGCAGGTTTCAGCAAAAGTACAAGCAGCATTTTATAATATACAGCTGCTACGACAGGCCCTCCCATATGTGCCTGAGAATGATCGTGCTATGGTGGTGGGAGCCCTAGTGAATTCAAAATTGGACTATTGCAACAGCTTACTCGCTGGAGCCCCTACCTAAAAAACTCATTGATTACAAAAGGTACAAAATGGAGCAGTCCGACTTGTGTTTGGGGTATCATAATGTACCCCAATCCCTGATCTTTGCCGCTCTCTTCATTGGATAGCAGTTGAGGATAGAATAACGTTTAAGATTGGTTGTCTTGTATTCAAATATATGAATGGCCTGGCACCAGGATATCTGAGGGACAAGTTAATGCAATATCAACCAACCAGGTCCTTAAGGTCGGAAGCCAAATACCTGCTTGTTATCCCCAAGATAACAGGCGTCTCCAGGGGAGATTGCAGATTCTATGTTTTTGGGCCTAGATTGTGGAATAGTCTCCCTTTGAATCTAAGGAAAATGGACTCACATTCAACATTTCAAACAGGGCTAAAAATTCATCTTTCAGATACATTTTCTACTAACTCATGGGCCACTGTCGACATGTGACTGGTGATTATACTCTATATGATAATGCTTTTCAACTGCTCCGGGATTAGATTGGGTTCCTTGCATGCGCGTTATAAATCCCTCAATCAATGAAAGGCAATTTATTTGAACAAATAAAAAGGTTTAAAAGAGGGAATACAAGGCATACATTCGTTTTCAAAAATTGATTAGCAGAGTTTGCTAATCAAAATGTTTTTGATGAGCAAACAGACCCATTTGATTAGCAATTTTTTACTATTACTGTTAATGTCACCAGAGGTTATTTGTACCCAGGACATGAAATGAGCAATACAACAGTTTTGCGTACCGCTGAAATAAGACATTAGTGAGAGGAGTCAGGCCTGGCAAATTCTTTAAACTTCAGCTATACCTGCAGGTCGGGTAACTTTGATTACCTATTCAACCTAAGAGAAATGCACTAGATTCATAGCAACGGAGGACAACAAATTTAAAATGTGATTTCTGTAAAATGGTGCATGTCACTACAAACCCACTTAATGTTTGGCACACTGCTGCCACCCAGAGGCCATGCATGCACAGTGAAACTTGTATTTGACATTTATTGCAAACAAAGTAAATGTTAAATAAAAGTTTCAAACATCTCTTGTTAATGCTACTCGCCCTTCATAAAAATCTACACGACTATGCGAGTGCGTGAAAAGACTTTGCAAGCCATAGGTGAGTGTCTGTGAAATGTAAAAGGTTAGCTGCATGAATGGACACAAATATATATGATTAAAAGGCTCTGAAAACTGTTTGGCCAGCTGTCTCCTGCAGGTGGTAATATATAATGCAATCATAAAGCAAAGCGAGCTCTAGAGACCAACTACACTGTTTGGTATTTCAGTAGATGTGTGGATGTACAGATCGGATGGAACTATTGATCACTACTTTGCGTAAGTGTCTAGTTTGTTTTGTGTATTCATTATGTAAGAGGAAAGAAAGAGACTAAGCAGAGTGGATTGCGTAGCAGGCAGAGAACTGGCCAAACTAGGTAGAATATTGTAGTTTGTGTTCATCTCACTTTTAGGGTCCCTGGTATAAAGCAACAAGGTGATAATATAGAATCTCAAGGAGTATGATATGATATATTATATTTTATTTATAGCGTGCCTGTACGCAAGTGTTTCAATGGGTTTGGTCATGGGTTGAGTACCAGTTGAAAGATGTATGCAACCTGCAGGTTACATAACTAGGTTTGCCATCACAAGGATTTCATCATGTGATCATGTACATTTTCAAAAGTTCACTAGTCAACATGATGCATCTTTCCCAACAAAATGAAATATAGTTGACACTATGAAATTCAGATACACTAACCTAAACTTTACTCTAAAGCATGGAGATAATGCAATGTTTTACAGTATCAATACTATAATTATGCATTATGTAACAACTTACATTTTAGGAATGTAATTGCATGACTGTCTTTTTAAAAGATATAAAGTTGACACATACTGGTCTTTGCCAGACAGGATATAGAAAGCTCAATAAAAGTATCATCCCGATTACTTCTGGTTTGCAATTATTTGAAAAAGAAATTCTTGCCTAGCACTCCTACACATGCTTTTGGCACTTAAGAGTGGAGGAGATGATTACTGCTTCACTTTCCCTCCATTAGCACTTGAAGTGAACAGTGAACAGAGGGTCAAGAGAGCACAGAGGGCAAAAGAGAACTGCAGGGCAAAGTGTGCTTTCATTGAAGAGGGCAACTTAAATAGCTAACTTTGCTACACAAGTGTTCATTTGATTTGCAAACCTACAGAATTGCATAGCAAATTGTTATGCGACAATGCTTATTTTATGCCTTGGAATAGGAGTGCCATTACAGAAAATGTACGATTTTCAGATACTCCAGCAGACAATATAATTAATGCAAGTAAGCAAGAGGACAGGGAGGAATAGATCTAGAAGAACCAGAGGAAGAGCAAAGAATCAAAACAAAATCTGTCATGAGTAAGGAACAGAAGAGAAGCAGAAATTAAACTTAGTTATGTATCTTTAGGACCGTGCACTCACAACAGCAGAACAAAATGTTCTTAATAAAGGTCTTTCATTTGTACTAAGTGATAGAAATTACTATTCTTTACCAATATTCAGATTGATGTTTTGAAATTCATCAGAAACCCCAAGCTTTAAAAATATTTCCTTTATAAACTAAAAATATATGTACCTTTAGAAACACCTGAAAATAACAGCAATCATAATATACATGATAGTTACAATACCCAAATGCTACTTTCTGTTAATGAAGAAGAGGAGATCCCCAGTACACAAATACTTAGAGATCTGAACATAGAAGCAGGCACACTTACCATTCCGATATTCAAAGGAACATCTAAATTTACTCCACAACTGGCAGATGAGAACGTTTGTCTCACTATGTGAGAGAGGGTATGCCCAGACGTGGGTCCCTTGCTCTCTGTGCCATAGGGAACCAAGCTGCACCTCACTGAGGAGGCCCAACAAGGCCGAAACATGTCTGAGGTCGCTTGTGTTTCGGTGCAGAGGGGACCTGGCCTAGCAGTTCGGGCTGGGCTGCTACCATTTGTGGCAGGACCTGACTGATTTGCATATGGCTGGACCCCTTTTGCAATGGCGCAGACGGACTAATAAACGGTGGTGTGGAAGGTTGCCCAGAGCAATGCCAGTGGTTTAGATTCATTCAAAACCTTCCACCCATTACTTTTGTGCTTACAGTTTGTCTCACTATGTGACAGAGGGTATGCCCAGACGTGTGTCCCTTGCTCGCTGCGCCATAGGGAACCAAGCTGCACCTCACTGAGGAGGCCCAACAAGGCCGAAACATGTCTGTGGTTGCTTGTCTTTCCGTGCAGAGGGTACCTGGCCTAGCAGTTCCGGCTGGGCTGCTACCATTGGTGGCAGTACCTGACTTATTTGCATATGGCTGGACCCCTTTTGCAATGGCGCAGATGGGCTAAAAAACGGTGGTGTGGAAGGTTGCCCAGAGCAACGCCAGTGGTTTAGATTCATTCAAAACCTTCCACCCTTCACTTTTGTGCTTACAGTTTGTCTCACTATGTGAGAGAGGGTATGCCCAGACGTGGGTCCCTTGCTCTCTGCGCCATAGGGAACCAAGCTGCACCTCACGGAGGAAGCCCAACAAGGCCAAAACATTTCTGGCGTTGCTTGTGTTTCCATGCAGAGGGGACCTGGCCTAGCAGTTCAGGCTGGGCTGCTCCCATTGGTGGCAGTACCTGACTTATTTGCATATGGCTGGACCCCTTTTGCAATGGCGCAGACGGGCTAAAAAACGGTGCTGTGGAAGGTTGCCCAGAGCAATGCCAGTGGTTTAGATTAATTCAAAACCTTCCACCCATCACTTTTGTGCTTACAGATGAGAACGTCAGACACATTTCATAATGCAATCATAAAGGATTTTCACAAAATCAGTGACAGCAAGACACATATTAGACACAGAAGCAATCTTATAGCACATGAAAGACGAGCTCTAGATAATCTGCAAAAAGATACTAACATCATTATTAAGGAAGCCGATAAAGGCGGCAACATTGTTATCATGAAAAGAAAAGATTATATTCATCAGGCTAACATGCATCTCAATACACCAAGCTGTTATAGCTTGACTGACCACAGTCAAATCAAGACAGCCATTGAAGATGGCAAGAGATTAATTATTAAATGGTACAGAACGGGCCTTATTTTTGATGAAGAAAAACGTTTCACAACTGATGTTAAAGAACTATATACATCAGTAGCACATGATTTGGCCATGCAAACACTACATTTCTTTTTTTAAGAGATCTCAGCATTCTATATGCTACACTTGAACATGCAAAAGGAATGTCTTAATTTCACACTGAAGACATTTTTCTTTTTAATGGCACTTACTACATACAGATGAAGGGAATAGCGATGGGCTCAAGTTGTGCACCATCCATCGCTAACCACTCAATAGCATTATTTGACAAACATATCAAAGAGAAATAGCAATTATAATAACATGTCAAAGCTCGGTATAGACACATCAACAATATTTTTATGATTTGGTCAGGATCCTTAGACAATATTTTCCTTCTCTATTTAAATCAAAATGATTACGGTACTGAATTCAGCAGCCCCTTTACTACCAAAGAAATCAATTGTTTAGACTTAACTATATATGTATATAGCAGTGCTTTGTATATTTATTTATTATATTTTATTGTTTTTTATAATGCGCCTAAAATCGTACCTGAGTTCGGTTTCTAAGCGCAGATCCGGGATTCGAACCTCTTTTGCGCTGCCTGGTCTTGCTTCCAAGACCAGCGTGTTGCCCCTGTGCTATCTTCCATTCACTAAAACCTTCAGAAATCCCACTGAAGTCAATGCAAATCTTACATACATCAAGCTGCCACAAACGTAGCAATATCAATGATATAGCTCAAGGATAATTCATTAGCACCCTAAGAAAATGTAGTAAGAATACAGATCTTGAAACTGAATCAGCTCTGATAACGAAAACATTCAAGCAGAGGGGTTTTAATATGGATGCCGTCAATCACCCATATGAGAAGACTAAAAAGACAGACAGATTTATAATTATATCGGAAGTAAAAGGGCACATTTTTCATGAGTAATGAAACTATCAGATTTGTAACAACCTACTCCAGTGAAAGTTCACCCATATTTAAGATCCTGAATAAATATTGGCACCTACTACTAACGGGTGAAGAGCTGAACAAATTGATTGATAAAAGACCATTGATCATACACTCTAGACCTTACTCAAAATATTATAACACATTGGGCTGCCGCCGGACCGGTATTACCATTCCGCCTCTGTGATTGCCGGAATCACGGTGCATTACAACCCTGGTGACCCGGTAATTCTGGAGGCGGAATTCTGTAAATCCCCATTCCCATGGAGTCCAATAGGACTCCATGGGGATGGGGACCATGAAAACACTGGTTCTGTCTCTGACAGAGCCGGTGTTTCCATGTCCGCCTGCAGGCGGGTGGTGTTATTTCCGCCAGGTCAGACCTGGTGGGAGTGACACCTCCAGCCAGCAGGACTCGAAATCAGCCGGTCCAGCCGCCACCGTTGTTTCCGGACCGGCTGACTTGTAATGAGGCCCATTACGTCCTAGTTTTATGAAAACAAAAACTAACAAGAAAAATGGGTTGAATGTGGAGGGCTTTAACAAATGTGGTTCATGCTCTATGTGTAGATATACAAACAATGTCAAAAGTATCACAACCACCTGTGGTCACTCATTTTTCATCAGGGATTGAATTAATTGTAAAGGTACATTTGAGGTTTACATAATTCATTGTGTATGTTACAAACTGTATATTGGCACTACTGTAATAGAACTCAGGATGCAAATTAGATAGCACATGGCAATGATTGACAGTCATGTGGCAGGAACAGGAGGTCCTTGGATGAAAGTCAGGGCCGATTGGGTGTCTTGTCGTCACAATTCATGCCCTGGCCATAACATATGACAGAAACACAATAAAAGTATAACACTGATGTAGGACTAGTAAGTGGGTGAATAGAATATTTTCTCAAAAAGTTTCATTGTGAATAAACGAACATCCTCTTCAAAATAAAGCAGCTCACCAATGGGAAAGTAAATCAGGCCCTAGACCCAGGAAGAAGCACTACTCCCCCTCCCCTGCACTTGCACAACCTCAATGTCACCTAGCCTAGTAGTATCGCTATCTCTGTCTTCCCTCCGTTTCCCCCCCTTGCCTCGTCGCGCCTTGAAACACTTATGTAAAGGCACGTTATAAATGCCATATCATATCATATATATGCCTCAAATAAAACTGATAACCTGTTTTGTTGTTTTTTATAATAACACGTTTTATAGCAGTATGTACACTTTTATTGTACTGCAAATAGAAGATGTCACTAATACCAAATCCAATGATGAAATGCTGAGGTGACCCTGCTTAAATCCAACTTGTGACCTGTAGGACGAAAAACAATCTATTCAGCAAGCACTTACCTCATAGAGTTTTCTGAATGATAGTATATTTGGGCTTGGAAGGACAACATGCTTGAGAAAATATCATGTGGCCATTTTGTTCCATAAAATGTAAAATGTAGAAAATGAGAGTTTCATGTAGAGGCAAGGTTTGTCCTGGAGGAGGCGGTCTTGAATGAGACATTAAGCATAGTAACAGGCAGGTGATTATCTAATCAATTAGCATTTTTAAAAGCATAACTGAAGAGTTAGGTTCTCTAAGAAGAGCTAAGGTAGTATAACGGCAGTGTAGTGTGTGTACAGCAAAGCACTGGAGAGGTCACAGCCAACAGGTTCTATGTGAAAATGTCCCCAGAAAAAGTAGTTATGTGAAAAACTAGTAAATTAAATCATTTACATTCCTTCATTTCTTTTGTTTCAGAATATATTAAATTGTATCTCTCAGTTATCGCTTCCTCTTTGTATCAAAATGTAGCTCTTACATTGTGCCTTTTCAGGACGCTATGTTCATATCTTGCTTCGCACACTCAGAAATGTTTTCAACAGCAGGGGGTGTGGTGCGACATTGATCGATGTCTCTCGATGGGTAACATTCTCATATCCGGAATTGAAGTCAATGATAGCACTAATAGTATGCACTCCACCCATTGCCTCAGTTCCTAGTTTTTCCCTCATTCTGCTCAGCCGACTTGAGGAATAACTAACCCGCGTGGGCGTTGAAAGAGGGAAGTATTAAAAAATGCACCCACAGTAAGAGGTGTAGGCTGTGAGGGCAATGAGGAATCCATGCGAGGACCATCCATCACAAAGAACATTATCTGGGGTAAGTAATTTGTTCTTCTAATGGATTGTGTGGAGGTGGGAGAAGTGGATCTTTCTATACTTTTCTGATTATTGATTGATATTGTGCAGAACCGCTCTTCCAAATTAAAGGTCCTGGCCCAGCAGAGTGTCCAAGCAGTAATGCTTTGAAAAAGGGGGAGTGAGGACTAAGTTTCAGCATTGCAAATGTCCTGCACTGGAACACCTCTTTGGAGATCCATATTGATTGCCACTCCTTTGGTAGAATTGACTATTCGGGTGTCAGGGACATCTTTTCCATCAATGGAGTAGCCCTTTGAAATGCACAGGAGGATCCAACATGTGGCAGAGTCTAATCCAAAGGATTGGCATAGCCTGTGGCCGGTATAACCAATAAATAGTTGGTCATCATGTGTGACATCTGTCAATCTAGAAATTTAGAAACTAAGAGCCCTTTCTGGGTCAAGCCTATTTATTTTTATTTTATTACATTGATTACACGCCAAGACCCTGGGGTATCACAGTGTGGTTACATTGGCAAGGGAATATACATGGTTACATTTGCATAGGTATTGAGAACATTATTATAAGATGGAAGTTGGATATAGTTACACAGAGAAAGAAAGTGCGAGAAGGTGGCAGATTAAAATGATAAGCAGTAAATAGAGAAGTATGTACATATAGAACGATATCGCTCCCTAGGATGAGTATTATCTGAGAAAAGGGAGGCTGAATAGAGCTGGGGGAGTAGATATGTCTACAGGAAGGCTAAAATGTGTTAAAGAGCCACATTATTTTTTGACTTTGGGAAAATAATCTTCCTTTTTAATGTGGGTAGGGAGTGAGTTCCAATGTTTAGGGGCGAGGACTTGAAAGCTACTTCCTCCTGCTCTAGCATATTTGAAGCAGGGGATCTCTAGGAGTTCATCATTATTGGATTTCAGCCCGGGTTGGGCTTCTTTTTCTTAATGGCACTGTTAAGGTAGGTGGGAGCTTTGCTAGTAAGGCATTTGTGAGTAACACATAGTATTTTGAATAGTATTCTTGCCTTGAAGGGCAACCAATGTGCTTCTCTCCTGATGTTAGAGATGTGATCAGCATTTTTTATGCCTAAGGCAGCACGTAGTGTTTTATTTTGCATGAGTTGGAGTTGGACGAGATTGTTGTTTGAAGTTCCTATCAGTAGTGCATTGCAGTAATCCAGCTTCAAGAGTAATAGTGCTCTAGCTAGGGTGATGCAATTAGTTGGTGTTAGAAATTGGCAACTTAATGTGATGAGTTTAGATGTGTACGACGTAGATGATGAGTGCTGTGATATGTTTGGTCATAGAAAGGTTGGCATTGAGATGGACTCCTAATGTATTAACATGTTTGAGGACTGGGATCAGAGAGCCATCTATGTTGATTGCTGAATAGTCTGCCTGGAGGAAGGCTATTTTTGAGGCAGAGCCCACAATGAGAATTTCAGTCTTCTCAGACTGTTGAGGGCCATCCAGTTTTGAATAACAGAATAGACTCTGTTAATTGTTTAGGTGTCTTGGTCGTAGATCCCGGTATTGGAGACAAGGATCTGGGTGTCATCTGCGAAGTTTGTGTAGCTGACACCCATGTCATCTAGGACTGCTATAGGATCTGCTGCTACTTTACCTATGGAGACTCTAGATGTGCATTCGGAGAGGAATGATTTGACCCAGCGGGTGTCGTTGTTTGAGAAGTTACAATCGTTGGTTAGAGAGGTGCAGATTTTGTCATGGTGCACGAGATCAAACGTGGCTGACAAGTCAAGTAGCAGTAGCATGCAGAGTTTCCCTGAGTCCCTAATGGTATCCATTTGAGATTTCAAATCTAGGAGTGCCGTTTCTGTACTATGGTTGGGTCTGAAGCATGATTGCCAAGCTCCTAGGAGTTGGTATCGTTCGATGTGTGTTTGAATTTGTGAGTAGGCTATTTTGTCATTGATCATGAGTAGAAATGGGACTGTTAAATGACTTCAATAAAGCACTCCCACTAAGTCAATGCCTTTGTCTTGGATGCCCAAGGGAAGCCCTTAATTATATATTTTTATGACAAGTTATAATCTGGATGATAAACCCTTATATAACACCCCTCTCTTCGAATCCCCCTGACCTCACTGAGCCAAGAAGTAGGTTTGTTTTGCAATTTAAAAGATTTATTGAAAAATTAAACAATATGTATATCACACTTTTATGAATAAATTAACATTTGATAGCACACTTATGAGTGTAATGTCGATCAACAATGGATAATGTTACACTAGCACACTTCTTTACAATCAATGAGGAGTTAGTATAGACAGTATGAGGTAACAGAGAATGCTTTTATGATTTCAAGGAATGCAGTGATGGAAAAGAATGAAGCACAGGAATAAACTGATATGGGTTCAACAAGAGCTAATATGTACACTTTTCCCCTTGTGGCAATTCACTCCCCCCCCTATGCAATCTAAGAAGATGGAAGTAAAGCACACAGTTTTCAGGATTACAAACACAATGCAATACAGTTCCCGTTCCCCCCAGCAAGCTTAGAGAAACAGGGGTGATTTTAAACACAGGCAAAAGTACTTTAAATGTGGTATGCAAAGAAGGGAACAATATGCTAAAAATGATTTTAATTCCCGGTAGGAGGTTCAGGGTAGGTGATAGCTACTTTGTATTAGTTCAGGTCGACACTAGCAATACTAAATGAGGGATTAGCAGGTTGAAAACGAAGTTTAGCAGTTCAAGCAACAACAGCTATTTTGACAGGTGAAGAAATTTGAGCCAAATCGCAAATCGCGGCACTTTTTCCGAGTGCGTCGAGCGCAATTACGGGAACAGTATAAGGAATAGGAAGTCGGTTCTAGGCTTCTTGGAAAGCTTAGAATCTTAGCTTTAAAATAAATGAAAGTTAGAACTCGCTTCTAGCACAAACGGTTCAAGAGATACGGACGATTTAGTGGAGGTAGATTTTCAGAAATGAAATTACAGTTTCAGAATGACAGATGCGCTTGGAAGGTTTGAATCAACAGGATGAACACACGATTGCTTATGATACAGTTCTAATAGGTTAAAATAGTTTGAATTAGATTATCTTAAACTAAGAGGTTGGTTTTACACAGTTCTGGCTGAGTACTCACACTATAAATTTGAAATAGGCCGTCAGGGTCTGGTCAAGTTCGCTCTCTCTGGTACAGGTTCTGCTCACAGCGATCTGGTCTGGGTCTGCTAGCGGCACTTCACAGCGGTCTGGTCTCTGGTTCTGGCAAAAGTTCATGGCACTGCACAGCGGTCTGGTCTCTGGTTCTGGATACAGCTCTGCTTTCTGGGTGTTTCTGGCACATGGTTCTAGCCAGAATCAGACAGTTCAGCCCGGCTGTTTGAATAATTTGCAAATGATTTTGAGGCCTGCTGAAAAAGGATTTAGCTGGTGGTCCAGGCCTCTCTGCTTTAAGTTCTGGAGTTAAGTTCTGGATCTCTGGATGTAAAGTCTGGAATCTGGATCTGAATTTGTCCGTCAAAATGCTCCGCAAGAAAGTGGAAAGTTAATGTCTCTACCTGGATTTTGGTGTTCCTTTTATGTCTTTAGAAAATGGGTGTGTGCGTGGCATATCTAAGCCTGCCCCTCACAACTTATCCTTGGCCAAGTTTTCCTCTCTCCCTTGATTGGGGGACTGAGTTATGAGTCAGGATGAGTCAGAGTGATGCTATTTTTATGGCTGGCTGAAATCCCTCCCCTTGTCAAATTGCACACAAATCTATATTTGATCCGAATACACATTTATCTATATACCATTTTTCTAATATTATATGTCCAGTTAACATATTTTGTGTAGCACCAAACCATCCGATCCCTGTCTTTGTAAGATGTTGTGTCCACTTCTGACAGAATTCTGCCCTTTTCATCCAGATAACGACCTCTAAACCTTTCCAGATTTTACACAAATGTGCACAAGGAATATGGGTATCAGATGATAAGGTGTCAGATTTTTAACATACATACATTTGGAGTAACAACCGATTTTCCACTACTCCCCCCCCCAGAACATACCACAGAGTCCTAACACCTTTTAAAATGTGCACAAGAATGATGATATTATTTATATAATTTTGACAAGTCCGCACTATGAATTATCCATCTTTTTAAAATTATGCTCTGGCCCAGAGGGGTGTAGTTTCCCAAAGCACATGGTGGAATTTCTGGTTTGTCCACTTCCTCCAGCTCAGCTTGATCACAGAGGCACTGCCCCTCCCAGTTTCTCCCAAGAGGAGCTATTATACGACCCCCCCCAATATAACATTTGCCTGCCAAGGAAAGTACATTGTTCTGTTTCCTTCCAGTCCTAGGTGCCACTCCCCTGATTCAATCAGAGAGGTGTCATCTCCTTTTGGTGGGGGCAGCAGAATGCAGCCAGGCCTGGGAAGAGTTGCTGGGCAAGTTTCAACTCCTGTCGGGGGTAGTTGCCAGGCGGAATTCAATCTCTTTAAGCCAGGCTTCAGCTAAATGTCACTTTTGTTCCAGTTTTCTACATCCAAATCAAACTTACAATTTTTACACATGCAGCTAGAATGCTGATTCTAAGTTCAAAACTATGACATTTAACAGTTGCAAACTATGTGACACTCAACAGTAGGTCACTCATTTATTTTAAACATTTAGATTTTTGTGGCTTTCAGTCCAATGTAACTTAAGCTGCTGACATCCACAGCTCAGCCAGTTTCATTATGAACATTATTTTAGACTCTTTCTTTTCCCAGATTTTATATGCACACAAGACTTCATTCTGCCAAATGTCTGCTGGTGTTCAGTGAGATTTTTGAATATCTTGCAATGTTTGAAATAGGCATTTTGAGCTTGCATTCAGAGAAACAAAGGTGATTTCAAAGTGTTTTTGAGCTAACAGGCACTGCTGTTTTTCCTTTGGCACACATTCCACTCATGGCACTCCTGGCCCATCACGCTCGCACAGGTGGGTGACAGGTTAGGCAACCATTTTGGTGTGCGCAAAAACTGCGCGGTTTTCCTGGATTCTGGCGCAATGTGGGCTTTTCGGCCCTCTTGGATTTTCTAAGCCCACAGCACCAAATGTTGCAGCATAATAGCTCGAACGTGGGTCAATACACCCGACAGGACGGTGGTTATTGGTCGATAATTAGTGGGTACAGTGGGGTCAAGGGTGGGTTTTTTGAGCAGAGGAGTGACCCAGGCTTCTTTGATACTGGCTGGGACTAGTTTGGTGCTGAAGGAAGCGTTGAAGAAGTTGGTGATGATGGGGGTGAGAGAGGTAGCGCAATCTTTGACTATGTGTGCAGGGAAGTTGTCACCCTTACAGTTTGACACTTTCAGCTTGGCAATGGTGGAGCTCACTTGTTCTTGTGTTACTGGTGTGAAGTCGAACATGGGTATGGTTGGGTCATAAGGTGCTTGAGGTGTGGTAGGTTCATGGTTTTTGCTGGTGATTATTGCTCTCTTGGTGGTTATTTTCTTTTGCAGCAGTTGTATTTGGAGGATAGGGCATCTTGAATGGTAGTGCACCATTCTTTGGTGATTTTAGTTGGGCTGGGTGATGGAATAGGGTTCTCCAGTTCTCTTAGGATAGAGAACAGTTCTTTGGAATCTGAAGCTGCATTGCATATACAGAGATTGTAACCTCTCTTCATCCTTGGGTGGACATAAAGCTGGTAGTGTTGTTTTCTGTGTCAGATGGAATTCAGACACCACCTTGGGAAGGAAAGAGGGATGAACCCTCAAAACAACATTCTCCTTCGAGAATATAGTAAAAGGTGGTTTGCCTGGCAAGGCTTGTAGCTCGCTCTGCAGGATTAATGACTTGAGCGGACGAAAATGGAGAGGTTCAAAAGGAGCTCCCATTTAAAAAGCTCCAGGTACAAATCCCTGGATGGGACCAGAAAAGGGAATGGTGGAAATGTATTTGTCTGTCCTTTTAAAACATTGTAAAGTAAGAGATTGTTTCTGGCGCACGTTTAAAAATAGATAATGTAGCTAAGTATCCAATAACGGTAGGCACCTGCACCCCCTGATCGGCTAGGTGCAGTACAAATTAAAGCACTGCAGGTGTATTGCAAGAGAAAAGATCTATATCTTAAGCGCTACACAAGCTGCCAAGCCTGCTCCAATGGCAGCAGCATAGTGCTTTTCTTGCTGGTCTTCTAGCCGAAAGCAACACCTCAGGAACGTCTACCGAAAGGTCAAAATCTTTGCATCATAGCATCTCAGAAATCAGGTGTGAAGGTTCAGAGTTCTGATTCCTGAGTGAAGAAGACGTCTCCCTCTTGGGAGAGTAGGTCCACTCCATGGGGAAGACAGAATGGACGGCAGATGAACATGGCTAAAAGGTCCGGGTACCACATCCTCCTGACCCAATCTGGAGCAATCGGATCATGGATTTCCTGAACATTCTCGACCTCCTGATGACATGAAGAATCAGAGATTGGTGCGAATGTGTTGTGAGAAACCAAAGGGTGTCTCACCTGCTAGTCCTCAGGGATATCTCTCTCAGGTGGCCAGGGCACGGCCATCGCCTTTGGATCCAGATCCTGGGGGTAGACCAGTGTAAGAGGATCAGCTGGGTAAGGGGTCTTCGGGGAGTGGGGTTGAGGCAGCCGATGGTGAGATGCGGTATACCCCCTGTTTTGTTCATCAACCCCATCCTATTTTTAGGATTCTCCGAAGTCCCAACCCCCCTCCCCCTTTTACACAAACACTGGGCCGAGGAAGAGGGTGACTTTACTGAATAACAAAACAAACTCTTGCATATCGTACTGGACATGTCCCGCTAATCGGGTCAGGCAAAGTCAGGCACTTAACTCTAAGTGCATTCACCTGATACCAATTAGCTCTCCTCACACGTATAAATGGCAGAACCTAGAGATACACACCGAGCAAGGCAGAGCACGAGTATGAGCAGGACTTCTGTGGCGAAGGCAAACCTACAGGAGCACAGCGACAGACCAAAGGACAAGAGAAGAAGGCTGAAAACCCCAACAGCTCCCTACTGGAGGTCATTGCCTCCAACATCTGAATGTGGTCTGAGCCTGACTGACGGAGGCCTGAAGTGTAATAAGCTTGGCGTAGGGAGCCCCCTTACAAGTTTTGTTGAACTTTATTCTGAGAAAGGTCTGAACCCGACAGAGGGGGACCTATTGTAATTGTAATTGGTTATTAATAACGCGCTTAATACCCAGAGGTTTCTAAGCGTGGATCCAGGGATCGAACTTGTGCTGCTCTGCATTGTCTTTTTTCCAAGTCGAGCCTCTTGCCCCTGAGCTATGCCCCCAAAGCTAAACCTATGTGAACTTTGTTTAGAAAGGTCTGAGCCCAACAGAGGGGGACCCCCAGGAACTCTGTTTTGAAGATGTCTGAGCTCGACAGAGGGGCACTTATGTGAACTTTGTTGAAATGTTATTTGGAAATAGAAAGAGAGACTTTAATGTGGAAGGCCAGGCAGGCCTCAATCCACATTTTGGAACTGTTTATTGTGTTGAAAACCTGAGCCAGAATGTGTCATCCTGCCTACAGGGACCGCCTTACTCCATGTGGTCTAACGTGGGGAGGAGAGCTCATTCAGCCACATTTATCATTGTTAACATTGAATTTTCCTTTGCATACATTTCTCCATTACACACTTTTTGTACAAGAGATAGGGCAGGCATTAGGTTTTTGTTAGCATAGGCCGTTTTGATTTGACGGACTCCACTAGGACAGTTTTGTTTATCGTTTGATGGTCGAGACTACTCCCATCTTAGTTATAGGGCAGAGTAGGGGATTTTCAACCCCAGAAACTTCAATAAAGGTTTTTACAAATGTACCTATTGTGTCAGTGTCATACGTGTGATACCATGTCTCCCCTGCAGTAGCTTGGCCTCTTCCCCTTTGGCTGGAAGAGGAGTAGCAATGAAAGAACGCCCTCTCCAATATTGCATTGGCCGATGTTGATGCGGCTGACGTACGGCTACCCCCAAGGATTTAGCTGCAGCCTTTTAAGCTAGTAGCTTTTCCAGGCTGTCGTCTGCCTTTGGTCCAAAAAGGTTGAACCCATCGAAGGGCATATCCAGGAGCCTTGACTGAACATTGGGGGCAAACCCAGACTTGTGCATCCAGGAAGATCTCCTGATCACTGCGCAAGAGCCAATACATCGGCCAACGCAGTCTGACGCATCTAGGCCCGACTGAAGGGACTGGCAAGAAGCCTCCTTACCATCACTGATGAGATTATTAAATCTATCTCTCATCTTCCCTTCGGGAATGTTTTCTGCAGCCTGAGAAATTACATTCCACAATGTGTACAAATATTTTCCCTGGCACAAGATGCATTGATGGCTTTTCATGCCATGCTTCCAGCAGAGAATACTCTATTTGACAGGGCGTCATATCTCTTATCATCCCTACCTGGGGGGTGGTCAGATAAGCTGTGGCCTTTGGGGTGGAAGTAGCCATCTGCCCACCAAACTCTCTGGTGTAGGGTGCCTGGAAAGGAAGTCAGGGTCAACAGAAGGAGGTCATACGTCTTCACCAACTCTTTGCTCACAGCAGGAGTGTTAACAGTTTTTGCCAGTTTTCCAGAATGTATTTTTTATTGCTGTATGGAAGGGCAGCAACCGCTCCTTAGGAGGGCCTCTATCCAAAATGTCTGTAAGATCATCGTGGGTAATGTTTTTAGCAGGACGCCCCCAACCCAAATACTCAATCACCCTATTAATGACCATTCTATAGGCCGCATTTGGGTGAGAATACATGTCTGGTGTGCCAAAATCAACCTCAGGAGAGAGGCATCCAGACCACTGGCTTCTTTAAAAAAGGCAGCTAGGTATTCAAGCCAGGATTGGTCTAAGACCAACTCTTCTCCAACATTGGGAGTTCCAAAATGTTCACACCCGAAGGGTCTGACATCGTCTTCCTCCTCGTCTTCCTCAAAGGTGAACGCAAAGGATCTGAAGAAATCCTTCTTCAATTTGGGCTTATAACTCAAAGTTGTGCGTGAGGTCGACTTCAAAGATCCCTTTGTCATCGATTCCTTTGAGGAGGAAGTCACAGAAGCTTTTTGCTTCGATAAAATCTCTGTGGTCAACGCAGTCAAGCTACGCGAGACAACATCCCAGAGACCTTCAGACTCAGGCTTTTGGGTGAGCTGGTGGAATTTTTACTGGATTGCCTGCCGGTTTTGGAAGACGCAGTGGGATCAACAATCTTTTTTGCCTCTTTTGAGAGACCAGGAAGGGGCCATGATCGTGCAATATTATTTCTCTTAATTTTTCACATTTGGCTGCAGAAGCGGTCTTATCAGGAAACCGGTGGAGCTTCTACCTTCAGTAGATTTTCTCTTCGAAGGTGTAGAAGACAGAGACTTGGAAACCAACCAACCCAGGGTGAGCTTTTATCTTCTCTCCTTCAAGGCCTCGCTGGTTTTCGATTGGCAGGAGCCGCACTCAATGACTTTGCTGTCTCCGCCGAGGCACCTGAGACAAATCCTGTGCAGATCTGTGATCGACATCTTCGAGTCACAGTCGGCACATCTCTTAAAGCCAGTCTTCGGCATAGACATGGTGAAGAATTTTTCCAAAAATAATTATCCGTTAGTCGAGAGATTCGCTGAGGCGAGTCAAACCGTTCTGAGAGTGTGCTATGCATGTGGAAAAACTGAACTGAGGCAGCATGCTCTTTATACTATAATCAAAGTCACCTCCGGAAGCAGGAATGGAACTGCAGAGGGACATCAACTCGATGCTGCACAGCACCCTCTGCTGTCGACAAAATCACTGAGTATATCAGGCAAGTGACGCTATTTGGCAGACCTAACATTAATTCACAATCCATTCAGCTAGGCCTTCACTAATTAGAATACATTCTGGAAGTAGATTTATATTGCACACAGCTGCCATTTGAGCAGGAACTAGAAACACGGTTGTTTGATAAGACTGGCAAGGACTGGTGCGAACAACAATTCATCATTTTGGGCAGGGTGCCTATGTCCCTTGGTGGGAACCGCATGATCCAAAGTCGTCAGATGATGCAGCAACCAGAATTGAACACAGTGAAGGCCTAAGGACTAATAAAAGGATTCATTTTATCGGTGGGAGGCAAAATACATCGGCTGGAAGGCCTAGTGATGGGTTTCAGAATGTTCTTTGGTTTGTAATTGTTCAGGTGATTAGTGACCTATAAAGGTGACGGGTCTCATAGGTGGGTTAGGTTAAATAGGTTAAAGAGGTCAGTTCCCAATAAATCTAGGATGTGGTTTTCTTGCCTTTGAAGACAATCAACAAATCTGTCTATGTTTGTCATCAGCCAAAATTTCTCCAACAGCCCCCAGAGTGTATATCACGCTAGGTCCTGACAAAGGGTTGATGGCTAATGTGACTTTTGTGATAAATCTGAAGTCTTCATCCCTTCTTCCATAGGAAGACCCACTACCTTTGTGGCTAGGGAGGTGAGCCTGCTCCACAAAACCCTCCCTAGGGGCTTGGGTAAGCAGGACTTCAGTGGGATTGACACCCCTTTAGGCACAAAGGCCTCCCATTCCAATGAGGAACTTTATATACCCAATGTACTCTCTGCCTGTATGAGAATAAGAAAAGAGGACATGGCGTGTTTGGCTAAAAGTAAGGTTGAACTTTCTTCCTGTTGACAACATGTAATAAACAACACACTCCTTCTCATTAAAGGAGCCAACAACCTTTGAATGGAGGAGGAGATTTCCAATGCTGAAGCGACTCCCTCATGTCAGAGGGTCAGCAATGGGAAAAGCCACGCAGGCCAGCGAGCCTGCTGCAGCGCGGAAAGAGGTGGATGCACGTCTGAGACTCACATGCCAGATGAGAAAACCAGCAAGGCTGGAGAAGCCGAGGCCGCACGGAGTGAACCTAACCTGGCGGTGGGACCAGGTACAGGTCGTGGTTGGCCCAAAGTCTGCTCACCAAAGCCACAGCGGTCTGGTCTCTGGTTCTGGCAAAAGTTCATGGCACTGCACAGCGGTCTGGTCTCTGGTTCTGGATACAGCTCTGCTTTCTGGGTGTTTCTGGCACATGGTTCTAGCCAGAATCAGACAGTTCAGCCCGGCTGTTTGAATAATTTGCAAATGATTTTGAGGCCTGCTGAAAAAGGATTTAGCTGGTGGTCCAGGCCTCTCTGCTTTAAGTTCTGGAGTTAAGTTCTGGATCTCTGGATGTAAAGTCTGGAATCTGGATCTGAATTTGTCCGTCAAAATGCTCCGCAAGAAAGTGGAAAGTTAATGTCTCTACCTGGATTTTGGTGTTCCTTTTATGTCTTTAGAAAATGGGTGTGTGCGTGGCATATCTAAGCCTGCCCCTCACAACTTATCCTTGGCCAAGTTTTCCTCTCTCCCTTGATTGGGGGACTGAGTTATGAGTCAGGATGAGTCAGAGTGATGCTATTTTTATGGCTGGCTGAAATCCCTCCCCTTGTCAAATTGCACACAAATCTATATTTGATCCGAATACACATTTATCTATATACCATTTTTCTAATATTATATGTCCAGTTAACATATTTTGTGTAGCACCAAACCATCCGATCCCTGTCTTTGTAAGATGTTGTGTCCACTTCTGACAGAATTCTGCCCTTTTCATCCAGATAACGACCTCTAAACCTTTCCAGATTTTACACAAATGTGCACAAGGAATATGGGTATCAGATGATAAGGTGTCAGATTTTTAACATACATACATTTGGAGTAACAACCTATTTTCCACTACTACCCCCCCCAGAACATACCACAGAGTCCTAACACCTTTTAAAATGTGCACAAGAATGATGATATTATTTATATAATTTTGACAAGTCCGCACTATGAATTATCCATCTTTTTAAAATTATGCTCTGGCCCAGAGGGGTGTAGTTTCCCAAAGCACATGGTGGAATTTCTGGTTTGTCCACTTCCTCCAGCTCAGCTTGATCACAGAGGCACTGCCCCTCCCAGTTTCTCCCAAGAGGAGCTATTATACGACCCCCCCCAATATAACATTTGCCTGCCAAGGAAAGTACATTGTTCTGTTTCCTTCCAGTCCTAGGTGCCACTCCCCTGATTCAATCAGAGAGGTGTCATCTCCTTTTGGTGGGGGCAGCAGAATGCAGCCAGGCCTGGGAAGAGTTGCTGGGCAAGTTTCAACTCCTGTCGGGGGTAGTTGCCAGGCGGAATTCAATCTCTTTAAGCCAGGCTTCAGCTAAATGTCACTTTTGTTCCAGTTTTCTACATCCAAATCAAACTTACAATTTTTACACATGCAGCTAGAATGCTGATTCTAAGTTCAAAACTATGACATTTAACAGTTGCAAACTATGTGACACTCAACAGTAGGTCACTCATTTATTTTAAACATTTAGATTTTTGTGGCTTTCAGTCCAATGTAACTTAAGCTGCTGACATCCACAGCTCAGCCAGTTTCATTATGAACATTATTTTAGACTCTTTCTTTTCCCAGATTTTATATGCACACAAGACTTCATTCTGCCAAATGTCTGCTGGTGTTCAGTGAGATTTTTGAATATCTTGCAATGTTTGAAATAGGCATTTTGAGCTTGCATTCAGAGAAACAAAGGTGATTTCAAAGTGTTTTTGAGCTAACAGGCACTGCTGTTTTTCCTTTGGCACACATTCCACTCATGGCACTCCTGGCCCATCACGCTCGCACAGGTGGGTGACAGGTTAGGCAACCATTTTGGTGTGCGCAAAAACTGCGCGGTTTTCCTGGATTCTGGCGCAATGTGGGCTTTTCGGCCCTCTTGGATTTTCTAAGCCCACAGCACCAAATGTTGCAGCATAATAGCTCGAACGTGGGTCAATACACCCGACAGGACGGTGGTTATTGGTCGATAATTAGTGGGTACAGTGGGGTCAAGGGTGGGTTTTTTGAGCAGAGGAGTGACCCAGGCTTCTTTGATACTGGCTGGGACTAGTTTGGTGCTGAAGGAAGCGTTGAAGAAGTTGGTGATGATGGGGGTGAGAGAGGTAGCGCAATCTTTGACTATGTGTGCAGGGAAGTTGTCACCCTTACAGTTTGACACTTTCAGCTTGGCAATGGTGGAGCTCACTTGTTCTTGTGTTACTGGTGTGAAGTCGAACATGGGTATGGTTGGGTCATAAGGTGCTTGAGGTGTGGTAGGTTCATGGTTTTTGCTGGTGATTATTGCTCTCTTGGTGGTTATTTTCTTTTGCAGCAGTTGTATTTGGAGGATAGGGCATCTTGAATGGTAGTGCACCATTCTTTGGTGATTTTAGTTGGGCTGGGTGATGGAATAGGGTTCTCCAGTTCTCTTAGGATAGAGAACAGTTCTTTGGAATCTGAAGCTGCATTGCATATACAGAGATTGTAACCTCTCTTCATCCTTGGGTGGACATAAAGCTGGTAGTGTTGTTTTCTGTGTCAGATGGAATTCAGACACCACCTTGGGAAGGAAAGAGGGATGAACCCTCAAAACAACATTCTCCTTCGAGAATATAGTAAAAGGTGGTTTGCCTGGCAAGGCTTGTAGCTCGCTCTGCAGGATTAATGACTTGAGCGGACGAAAATGGAGAGGTTCAAAAGGAGCTCCCATTTAAAAAGCTCCAGGTACAAATCCCTGGATGGGACCAGAAAAGGGAATGGTGGAAATGTATTTGTCTGTCCTTTTAAAACATTGTAAAGTAAGAGATTGTTTCTGGCGCACGTTTAAAAATAGATAATGTAGCTAAGTATCCAATAACGGTAGGCACCTGCACCCCCTGATCGGCTAGGTGCAGTACAAATTAAAGCACTGCAGGTGTATTGCAAGAGAAAAGATCTATATCTTAAGCGCTACACAAGCTGCCAAGCCTGCTCCAATGGCAGCAGCATAGTGCTTTTCTTGCTGGTCTTCTAGCCGAAAGCAACACCTCAGGAACGTCTACCGAAAGGTCAAAATCTTTGCATCATAGCATCTCAGAAATCAGGTGTGAAGGTTCAGAGTTCTGATTCCTGAGTGAAGAAGACGTCTCCCTCTTGGGAGAGTAGGTCCACTCCATGGGGAAGACAGAATGGACGGCAGATGAACATGGCTAAAAGGTCCGGGTACCACATCCTCCTGACCCAATCTGGAGCAATCGGATCATGGATTTCCTGAACATTCTCGACCTCCTGATGACATGAAGAATCAGAGATTGGTGCGAATGTGTTGTGAGAAACCAAAGGGTGTCTCACCTGCTAGTCCTCAGGGATATCTCTCTCAGGTGGCCAGGGCACGGCCATCGCCTTTGGATCCAGATCCTGGGGGTAGACCAGTGTAAGAGGATCAGCTGGGTAAGGGGTCTTCGGGGAGTGGGGTTGAGGCAGCCGATGGTGAGATGCGGTATACCCCCTGTTTTGTTCATCAACCCCATCCTATTTTTAGGATTCTCCGAAGTCCCAACCCCCCTCCCCCTTTTACACAAACACTGGGCCGAGGAAGAGGGTGACTTTACTGAATAACAAAACAAACTCTTGCATATCGTACTGGACATGTCCCGCTAATCGGGTCAGGCAAAGTCAGGCACTTAACTCTAAGTGCATTCACCTGATACCAATTAGCTCTCCTCACACGTATAAATGGCAGAACCTAGAGATACACACCGAGCAAGGCAGAGCACGAGTATGAGCAGGACTTCTGTGGCGAAGGCAAACCTACAGGAGCACAGCGACAGACCAAAGGACAAGAGAAGAAGGCTGAAAACCCCAACAGCTCCCTACTGGAGGTCATTGCCTCCAACATCTGAATGTGGTCTGAGCCTGACTGACGGAGGCCTGAAGTGTAATAAGCTTGGCGTAGGGAGCCCCCTTACAAGTTTTGTTGAACTTTATTCTGAGAAAGGTCTGAACCCGACAGAGGGGGACCTATTGTAATTGTAATTGGTTATTAATAACGCGCTTAATACCCAGAGGTTTCTAAGCGTGGATCCAGGGATCGAACTTGTGCTGCTCTGCATTGTCTTTTTTCCAAGTCGAGCCTCTTGCCCCTGAGCTATGCCCCCAAAGCTAAACCTATGTGAACTTTGTTTAGAAAGGTCTGAGCCCAACAGAGGGGGACCCCCAGGAACTCTGTTTTGAAGATGTCTGAGCTCGACAGAGGGGCACTTATGTGAACTTTGTTGAAATGTTATTTGGAAATAGAAAGAGAGACTTTAATGTGGAAGGCCAGGCAGGCCTCAATCCACATTTTGGAACTGTTTATTGTGTTGAAAACCTGAGCCAGAATGTGTCATCCTGCCTACAGGGACCGCCTTACTCCATGTGGTCTAACGTGGGGAGGAGAGCTCATTCAGCCACATTTATCATTGTTAACATTGAATTTTCCTTTGCATACATTTCTCCATTACACACTTTTTGTACAAGAGATAGGGCAGGCATTAGGTTTTTGTTAGCATAGGCCGTTTTGATTTGACGGACTCCACTAGGACAGTTTTGTTTATCGTTTGATGGTCGAGACTACTCCCATCTTAGTTATAGGGCAGAGTAGGGGATTTTCAACCCCAGAAACTTCAATAAAGGTTTTTACAAATGTACCTATTGTGTCAGTGTCATACGTGTGATACCATGTCTCCCCTGCAGTAGCTTGGCCTCTTCCCCTTTGGCTGGAAGAGGAGTAGCAATGAAAGAACGCCCTCTCCAATATTGCATTGGCCGATGTTGATGCGGCTGACGTACGGCTACCCCCAAGGATTTAGCTGCAGCCTTTTAAGCTAGTAGCTTTTCCAGGCTGTCGTCTGCCTTTGGTCCAAAAAGGTTGAACCCATCGAAGGGCATATCCAGGAGCCTTGACTGAACATTGGGGGCAAACCCAGACTTGTGCATCCAGGAAGATCTCCTGATCACTGCGCAAGAGCCAATACATCGGCCAACGCAGTCTGACGCATCTAGGCCCGACTGAAGGGACTGGCAAGAAGCCTCCTTACCATCACTGATGAGATTATTAAATCTATCTCTCATCTTCCCTTCGGGAATGTTTTCTGCAGCCTGAGAAATTACATTCCACAATGTGTACAAATATTTTCCCTGGCACAAGATGCATTGATGGCTTTTCATGCCATGCTTCCAGCAGAGAATACTCTATTTGACAGGGCGTCATATCTCTTATCATCCCTACCTGGGGGGTGGTCAGATAAGCTGTGGCCTTTGGGGTGGAAGTAGCCATCTGCCCACCAAACTCTCTGGTGTAGGGTGCCTGGAAAGGAAGTCAGGGTCAACAGAAGGAGGTCATACGTCTTCACCAACTCTTTGCTCACAGCAGGAGTGTTAACAGTTTTTGCCAGTTTTCCAGAATGTATTTTTTATTGCTGTATGGAAGGGCAGCAACCGCTCCTTAGGAGGGCCTCTATCCAAAATGTCTGTAAGATCATCGTGGGTAATGTTTTTAGCAGGACGCCCCCAACCCAAATACTCAATCACCCTATTAATGACCATTCTATAGGCCGCATTTGGGTGAGAATACATGTCTGGTGTGCCAAAATCAACCTCAGGAGAGAGGCATCCAGACCACTGGCTTCTTTAAAAAAGGCAGCTAGGTATTCAAGCCAGGATTGGTCTAAGACCAACTCTTCTCCAACATTGGGAGTTCCAAAATGTTCACACCCGAAGGGTCTGACATCGTCTTCCTCCTCGTCTTCCTCAAAGGTGAACGCAAAGGATCTGAAGAAATCCTTCTTCAATTTGGGCTTATAACTCAAAGTTGTGCGTGAGGTCGACTTCAAAGATCCCTTTGTCATCGATTCCTTTGAGGAGGAAGTCACAGAAGCTTTTTGCTTCGATAAAATCTCTGTGGTCAACGCAGTCAAGCTACGCGAGACAACATCCCAGAGACCTTCAGACTCAGGCTTTTGGGTGAGCTGGTGGAATTTTTACTGGATTGCCTGCCGGTTTTGGAAGACGCAGTGGGATCAACAATCTTTTTTGCCTCTTTTGAGAGACCAGGAAGGGGCCATGATCGTGCAATATTATTTCTCTTAATTTTTCACATTTGGCTGCAGAAGCGGTCTTATCAGGAAACCGGTGGAGCTTCTACCTTCAGTAGATTTTCTCTTCGAAGGTGTAGAAGACAGAGACTTGGAAACCAACCAACCCAGGGTGAGCTTTTATCTTCTCTCCTTCAAGGCCTCGCTGGTTTTCGATTGGCAGGAGCCGCACTCAATGACTTTGCTGTCTCCGCCGAGGCACCTGAGACAAATCCTGTGCAGATCTGTGATCGACATCTTCGAGTCACAGTCGGCACATCTCTTAAAGCCAGTCTTCGGCATAGACATGGTGAAGAATTTTTCCAAAAATAATTATCCGTTAGTCGAGAGATTCGCTGAGGCGAGTCAAACCGTTCTGAGAGTGTGCTATGCATGTGGAAAAACTGAACTGAGGCAGCATGCTCTTTATACTATAATCAAAGTCACCTCCGGAAGCAGGAATGGAACTGCAGAGGGACATCAACTCGATGCTGCACAGCACCCTCTGCTGTCGACAAAATCACTGAGTATATCAGGCAAGTGACGCTATTTGGCAGACCTAACATTAATTCACAATCCATTCAGCTAGGCCTTCACTAATTAGAATACATTCTGGAAGTAGATTTATATTGCACACAGCTGCCATTTGAGCAGGAACTAGAAACACGGTTGTTTGATAAGACTGGCAAGGACTGGTGCGAACAACAATTCATCATTTTGGGCAGGGTGCCTATGTCCCTTGGTGGGAACCGCATGATCCAAAGTCGTCAGATGATGCAGCAACCAGAATTGAACACAGTGAAGGCCTAAGGACTAATAAAAGGATTCATTTTATCGGTGGGAGGCAAAATACATCGGCTGGAAGGCCTAGTGATGGGTTTCAGAATGTTCTTTGGTTTGTAATTGTTCAGGTGATTAGTGACCTATAAAGGTGACGGGTCTCATAGGTGGGTTAGGTTAAATAGGTTAAAGAGGTCAGTTCCCAATAAATCTAGGATGTGGTTTTCTTGCCTTTGAAGACAATCAACAAATCTGTCTATGTTTGTCATCAGCCAAAATTTCTCCAACAGCCCCCAGAGTGTATATCACGCTAGGTCCTGACAAAGGGTTGATGGCTAATGTGACTTTTGTGATAAATCTGAAGTCTTCATCCCTTCTTCCATAGGAAGACCCACTACCTTTGTGGCTAGGGAGGTGAGCCTGCTCCACAAAACCCTCCCTAGGGGCTTGGGTAAGCAGGACTTCAGTGGGATTGACACCCCTTTAGGCACAAAGGCCTCCCATTCCAATGAGGAACTTTATATACCCAATGTACTCTCTGCCTGTATGAGAATAAGAAAAGAGGACATGGCGTGTTTGGCTAAAAGTAAGGTTGAACTTTCTTCCTGTTGACAACATGTAATAAACAACACGCTCCTTCTCATTAAAGGAGCCAACAACCTTTGAATGGAGGAGGAGATTTCCAATGCTGAAGCGACTCCCTCATGTCAGAGGGTCAGCAATGGGAAAAGCCACGCAGGCCAGCGAGCCTGCTGCAGCGCGGAAAGAGGTGGATGCACGTCTGAGACTCACATGCCAGATGAGAAAACCAGCAAGGCTGGAGAAGCCGAGGCCGCACGGAGTGAACCTAACCTGGCGGTGGGACCAGGTACAGGTCGTGGTTGGCCCAAAGTCTGCTCACCAAAGCCAAGTCCAAGGATTAAGTGAGGACTGGATCCTCCATTCTCAGCCCTAGAGCCAATGAAGAGCGAGAGAGAAGCAAAACCGGCAGAACCCAAAAACCGTGAGCATCCAGTGGTGAGAAGAGGTAAGCTGTGGAGAATACTGCCACCACGTGCAAGATAGACCCTGGAGCAAGCACCGCAACACAGCAGGAATGCAGGTTGCCCAGATCGGAGGGAGGAAAAGACCTGAGAGAACAAGCAGGGAAGAGGGAAGTACTACCCTAACCCCATCCAAGGGTCACAGGGACCTGAGCAGCCTGAGAGAGCGAGACGAGTTAGAGGGTTCCGGGAGCCCACGAAACCTGCCCAGCATAAACCCACAGAAGGGTCACAGGTACCCGAGAAGACAAAAGAAATATTCCCATCCCTGGGTCACAGGGACTCAAGAAAACTCAGTGATGTATTGGGTCAGGGGAACCCAGACAAGCCACAGGGGCAAAATAGGCAGAGCAAAGAAAATACATCGCAGGGGCTTAAGAGCACACAAATGACGGTCGAAGTGGGAGAGCAGATCAGGGAAATTGGACATTTAGTTTTTTCACAAATTTGAGACTATTTTGAACTTTGGGAGGGGATTCCCAGGAAAGACTGAGAGACAGCATACACTGTGTAGATCCAAGAGTGCAGGCCGCTCCTTATATTTCTTTTACGTTTTGCTAAGTGGTAGGGCCAGTTTAGTAGGACTATTTTGTTTTGGACTACGGACGAGCACCTTAGTTTAGTTTTGTTAGAAGGGAAGTCCCTTTTAGTAGTAGGGTCAAGAGTTTAATATACACCCAAACATGTTCTCTGGTCGAGGCCTTCTTCTAGCTTGTCACACTTTACTGCATATGGCTCTCCCTACCTTGCAATCATCCCTTGATCTATTCTGAATGTGCAGGTGTTGGCTAGCATAGCTGATTTCTGACTTAACGTTCTCTTTCTAATAGCGAGAGAACATTTCAGGCCATTGGGGAAGTTCAGGTCTTTCGTCAAAAGACCAATCCCGTAAATCAAGTTATAAAACTGTGGGGTAACTAGTTTCTGTGCGCGCTGTGACCTCAAATTGCTAGTTTGGTAGATGATTGCAAGTAGCTACAATATATAATATACAATATACAATATACAATATACAATATATAATGATGAGAAAAGTGGTAGCTGTCATTTGTGTGGAACTGGAGGGCTCCCCCAGCCCAACAACACAAATACCGAAAGTCTGGTGTTTCCACTAGTACGCGCTATGTACTTCTATGAACTTTGCATCAACAATTTGCTACTTTTTGTAAATGAAAAGCCATTGGGAATGGTATGCCTGAAGACAGTTGCAATTTATTTAGCACTAATGCATGTGCATGATTGATAGTTGTAAAGACACTTCTTAGCCAATGCGTGCTTCGACCCTCTGCGTGCTCCTGAAGGCACAAAATCTAACTCTACAACCATTAAATTAGTGACTCCTGTCTTGGCACTTATTATGATAAACTGTGCATGTGGTAGAGATAACAAAAAGAGAAAGGGGGGTGGGGGGGAGAAAAAGAGGGGAACAGATATTAGTAAACTCTCAATTTCTAATTTCATTCAATTCACAGATCTAAGGCTCTTGCTTGTACATAAATCAATTGACAAATGCCCTGTTCCATTTGAGTGTGGTGAATAACTATTAGTCTATTCCCGTGTTAGGTCAGTCCCCAAATCTTCTGAGACTTCGATTGTCTGTTCTCATCTATAGCGAAAAAATATAGCCAATGAAGTATGCAAAGGAGCCTGATTCAGCTTTCGGTTTCATCAACTGCTAATTATTATAGAGGAGTGTTATTAAATAATATAACCATGCATTGGCTAAATAATCTGATTGTGTTCCATCCTGAATTAATGTTGATCAATTACTCACAATAGCGCAAAGTGGAAGATGTGTAATTACCTGCCTTTACTGTGTACCCGGACTCCATTTATTGATGCAAATTTTGTGTTTATGCTATGTGAAATAAAGTGATTGTATGATTATTTGTGATATCTGCCTTTGTTAGGTCTAAAAAAGAGATGCAAACACGTACCAGTTTGAAATGAAAAACAAACTACTTACCGAACTGCAGACTTGTCCATGTCACTGCTTTAATGGCTTTGTTTCTCTAGTGATTGCATCACGTACTTCCTGCAGTTCGCGTTGGTTCGGTATTTCCACAACGTCTTGTGTCTCTCAATATGTGATGTATTAGCTGCTACAAATACATAAAGGATATACCTGGTATAAATTAGTTTGTGTATGTCTTTAATTATGGTCTGTTGTGAAATTTGCGTGTGTTTTTCCAATTGCTGCTTACCTTCATCATCGCGCAGTTGTGTGTTTGCTTCTCAACAGCTACGGCAAAGACCGGCTTGTTGAGGAATCATTCTTTTTATACGTATCAGACGTGGCTGTCACGTGATGTGCCATGTGTTGCAAAGTTTTTCTAGGAGTACGATTGTTGTTATCGTTTTGTCTCGGCTAAAGGTCGGTCTCCTCCTTGAATATTGAATTTGCACGTGTGCGGTTTTCAGACCCAACGGTCCATATGTAAACCTATATCTATGGTAAACAGAACTCAAAGTATTTACTCACAGTTCCAATGTTCGCTCTTCTTATTACTTTATTTCTTGTTGAGTAATACGACAAGGGAGAATTGTATGATAGGCATCATTGTCTATCGTCTAATATTACTTGTCCCAGTGTTTAAATGTGTTCAATTATAAGCGACAATGATTGGAGAGAGCTGCCAATTGTCAATCTATTGGGTATAAATCCATTTTTGGGGTACCGGGATGTGATTCAGTCTCTGCTGCACCTCTTCTAATTAATTATTTGAACACATCTGGCAAAATGAATATGCATTGAGGCTGATATGGAATATTACCCATCAACCCACCTCATTGAATTATACAATTCAGGTTTGATTATGTCACATAGGGAGTCACCAATCCATTATAGCCACGACAGATTGAAACTGATTAATTGGCATGTAGCCAATACATGAAGCAGCAACATCATTATTAAGATGAAAGACATTGGGCCTCATTACGAGTCAACCGGTATGGAAATAACGATGGCGGTAAACCCGCCGGCACCGTTGTTTCCATACCGGGTGATCTCGAGACCTGCAGGCGGAGGTGTCATGCCCGCCAGGTCTGACCTGGCAGGTTTAACACCACCCGCCTGCAGGCGGAAGTGGAAACTACGGCACCATCACGAGATGGTACCAGTGTTTCCACTTCCCCATTCCCATTGAGTCCTATCGGACTCAATGGGAAAGCGGATTTACCGAATTCCGCCTCTGGAATTCCCAGGTCACCGGGTTCGTAATGCCCGGTAATTCCGGGAATCACGGAGGCGGAATGGTAATATGAGTCTGGCGGTAACCTGCCAGAATTTCAGGCACTGTTACCGCCAGACTCGTAATGAGACCCATTATTTTCAAATTTCCTTCTCAATGTCATTTGGCTTGTGCCCCATAGGTGTTAAAGGAAAACATTCAGCTCATGTTCCTTATTTAGTCCCAGTTTTAAGCATCTCAATTTACAATAGTCCGAGCTTCGAACGGGCGGAGGTATAATTGCCGGTCTCTTCCTCTGATATGTGGCTGGGCTTGCTGTAGCCCCGCAAATCGGATGTCTCTGCGGTTCTCACTTTGATGGTGTGTTTGCGAATGCAGGGCAAATGGAAGTTTCGGATCTTGAATGTTCAAGTTGGCTATATGTTCTCAAATTCTCACTCTGAGCTCCCGAATGGTACTGCCTACATAGACCTTTTTGCATGTATTTTTTCCATGTATTCCTCATTTTTAGATATCTTCCCTTCCAGCATCAGTTTTAGCAGAAAGCAATGTTCCTCGTCATGGTTGACTCAATGTCCCTCGAGGGCCTCCGTCTCCAGGTTGACATCATGGAAGGTACAAATAGCATGCACTGTGCCCATTATCCAGTTCAGTTTTTACATATTCAACCCACAGAATATCCGGCATTAGCGTAACCAAGACAGTATTACACATAGAAGGAACGCAGAGTAGGATGGGAGGGTTGACGAGGAATAGGTGGGAGGAACATCCAGTCGAAAGAACATTACCAGGGGTAAGTAACTCATTCTTCAAATGGATTGTGTCCTCCCATTTATTCCTCATCTTCAGACAAACTCCCAAAGCAGTATGAGATTTGGAGGAGGGAGTATGAATTTTTGGAAAGGAGTAATCTTTCTCAAAGTGTGTAATGAATGGAATGTATAACCGCCTTTCCAAATCTCGCCTCCTGACCTGAAGCAGAGTCTAGGCAGTAGTGTTTTGCAAAGGTATGGATTGAAGACCATGTGGCTGCCTCACAAATGTCAATAATCGGCACCCCTCTCTGCAAGGCAGAAGACGTAGCCATGCCCCTTGTTCAGTGAGCCCATAGACCCTCTAGGGGATCCTTTCCTGCAAATCTATAACATTCTGTGATACACAGAATTATCCATCTAGACAATGGGCTTCATTACAAGCTTGCCGTTCTGGAAACAACGGTACTGGTAAGCTTGCCGGTAATGTTGTTTCCGGATCAGCAATTCTGCGGGCGAGTGCACCCGAACAGCACCCGCCTGCACACCTTGACGGTAGCACCGGCTCCATTCTGAATGACCCTGCGAAGAGATGTTAAAGCTATTAGTAAGATTGTCTTAAATGTCAAGAGCCTCAACGTGTCGAAAGAGAAAGCATATTATATTAATATTAGCCTACGCCAAGCTGCTCGAAAGTCACTTGCGAAAGAAATCCGTGTCGCAAGGTCCTGACCTTAAATCAATGTAAGCTGCCATTTTAGGTCAAACCACCATTTTAGAATTCGCTTTGTAAAAGTCACTCTGTGAGTTAAAATGGTGGACGATGTCATTCCAGAATACAACATGGTCGTCTTGACCTCTGTACATAGTTTATATGTAACTTGCCTGCAGGCCACTTGTTGAGGTCGTGAACTGAGACCTTGTCCTTCGTTGACCTGTGAGTAGAAGGATTACTCGTGCAATTAAACTAATCCACGAGCATATGTTGAAAGAATGTATTCAAATACTGACTGTAGAACATCTGTTTAACTACATTGTATTAATGTTTGAAAAGGCCTGCATGGAAAAACTTAGAATACACAGTTATTGCATAGGCTTGTTGATACATGTATTAAAGGCAAACCAGTTATATGCGGTTGTTCGAGACTTCGCACGAACCCTAGATCGGCGATGTATTAAATGGAATATTAACCCGAAGTGGGGCTGGGCATCGTGCCCACCAAGTGTATAAAAAGCGAATGCATTCTAATGTACAACGTCTCTCACTGAACACACTGAACCACGCTGGAGTTCGTTGTGTTGTACTGAGGGCCGATAGCTATCTGATTTTGCTCTGTTTGTAACTGGATTCAGTATAAAATAAAGTACTTTGTATGTTCCTTTGTAACCCGTGTTCGGTGTATTTCCTTTTGGGGTACTCAGCCTCGATATTTTGATTTAGTTTTCACAGTTGGCACCCGAATAGGGACCCTCAAGGTTGACGCATGCTATCGGACCGGGATCGAATGGTGTGACATAAGGGGCCCCACTGAAAGAGACGCGACACGTCAGCAGCGCTGCACGACCCGATCTTTGGACGATAAGCGTGTGGTCCTAGACGGCATCTTGACAAGGGTCCACTTATCGAGGCAGGCAGATTTGCCGAAATCACCATACACGAAGTAAGATTAGTTAGGTAAGATACTTAGAAATCCGATCGGACCTCCTTAGGTTTGGTCAGGTGAGTCGTGAACCAATTCTTAATTTAATCCTGACAATTTGAATTTTGGCGCATTGTATCTGCAGACACAATTATTGACCAGGTAACACAGGAGGGGTCGCCAGCATATACTATGTACTGTAAGCATGGCATTGGAAGTATAGTATTTAATGACATTTGGCACAGACAAACCAGACATGCCTCCGAACTTCAGTGGCCAATCAATGGTAGTTTTGAAATCCCTCGTATCAAGTATTTAGAGTCACTTCTATTAAAGAAAAAGGCTAGACCTGCAGCATTTGATGTTTTGCAGAATTGGAAAAAAGAAGCGTTGCAACAACTTAAAAGTAGAGAGAAACATGCGCGCCATCATAAAACAAACGCTGAAAAAGCATTGTTATATGATCAGGACAAACAGTCTGAGGCGATTAAAAATATGGATAGGGCTTTCTCACTTGGGTTTCAGAAAATCTATCCTTCTAAAGATCTTCATATTTCTGATGAGTTTATTGACAAATTATTAAATGAACGAAGGCCTGGTGCCTCTGCGCCAACTCCGTATGTTCCTCTTCCTGCTGCTTTGCCTCTTCCTCCTGTTATTCCTGCTCCACCTGTTGTTGTTCCCGTTGTTCTTGCTCCGCCTAATGTTCCCCTTCCTCCAGCTCCACCACCTCTTTTTATCGCACCAGTTATAGTATCTCCATCAAATTTGCCTGCTCCCTCTCTTCCAAGTGGTCCTGAGCCGCTTGTAATCGATCGAGGTGCAGGGTCAAAGGTTGTCACTCGCAATACTGTACCACCGGAGAAGAAACGTGAGTTAATTGCATCGGCTAAGCATTGTATGGAGAAGGATGATCAAGCTAGTGTTTTTGCCACACTTTGTAATATGGATAATGTTCCTGAGAAATATGTTTTTATTGAAGGTTTAGGGATTCAGTTATGCATAATGTGGGGAAGATTAAATAATGCGGATCTTCCGCAAGGGTTAAGGGATCTAAATACTCTAGCGCTTTCTAGAAACACTGTGGAGAAGGTAAATGAGCATGTCGAGAGGTTATTTGGGTATAGAAAGGAGTTAGAAAAGTTACAGAATGAGGACGACGAGGAGGAAAATATGTATGTACAGAAACGGTTCCTTCTGTGTCGTAAATCGATATCTGAGGAAACATGAATTTGTAAGAAAGACGCGATTAGACGGATTTCAGACATATCGATAACTCCAGTTGAGGTATATGACACATACAGTCAATATACGCTAGAAATGCAGAGGAAATTGATACAGGTAATGGTAGAGTACCTGCAGGATGAGTGTGTAAAAAGGAAGATTAGTTGTCCCACAGAGTTATTGAGTATTTACAAGAGAGCTTTTTCACTTGACACTTCTTCGACTGCTTTAGCGCTCGATTTAGCTCTGTTGCTTAGTAAGCGTTCGGAATCACCTACCTCTCAGTTGCCTATGAGAGAGGTCCCTCCGACATTTATCCCAAAGGTCGAGGTTGCGGCCGATGCTGCACGGGGTATAGTTGCTGTGGACATTCCCGCACATTATGTATCACAGATTGTTCACGTCCCGTTTTCACGGCAGAAAGTGAACACCATTAAACAGTCTATTCCTGACATTAGGAAAAATCAGAGAGGGTTCTATAAAGAGATAGAGTCCGTTTTGCAGTCCTCAGTGTTCACCCTAGGCGACATTGATTTGTTGTTTCCTGTACTCCTGCCCGTAGATTTGTGGAAACAGGTTAGAACTATAGACAACGTACCTGGGTTGGGGGATACGTGGGCTAATATAACTAGGCTTGACGGAGAAAGGCCAGCTGGAGAGAGGCCGCCCCAGGTGATACTAACTTTGCCTGACAGAATCGTTGCTAAATTAAAAACTATAATTCCCGAAAAGAGAATTATTTGGGACAAGCTCACGGCCTGTGCCCAAGGAAAGTCTGAGGGTGCTACCAAGATTTTTAAACGGTTCGAACAAGTATTCTCGGATTTCAGTGGACAAGACTTATGCACAGAGTCTGGGAAAGGTTGTTCGTGGGCAAATTTGTGCGTGGGTTGCTGCCTGACATCCAGTCGCAAATTATGTCTTCTGAGAGCGCTTGGCAGGCGAAATCACAATCAGAAGTACTGCACATGACTCAGTACTACGAGAACCATGTCAATAATGAAAAAGATAGGGTTGAAAAACGAAAAGGAGATTTGAAAACTAAAGTGCTATTGCAGCAAATTGTTAGAGGCCCCAGAGGGGGTAGTTCTCAGGTTAGAGGTCAGTATGTCCCACAGGGGAATGTGCCTTTGGGTCCTGTGAACATTAACCAGTGCGCTTATTGTCGCCGAGAGGTTCATTGGCAAGCACAATGCCCTGTCCTTCAACAAAGGTCAAATAATAAATTTGGTAATATGGGTAGGCGATCCAGAGGTCGTCCGGGTATAGGGGGCCCTGGTAGAGGTCAGTTTACACAGGACCCTCACCAACCTTTCTCGCAGGACAATCAGACTCCGAGTGTGGACACCAGGAACATATTTGATCATCCTTCCGCTGCAGATTTATCTGAAGAGCTTCCTTTTGATGATATTTTGTTTCGTTAGGATTGCCCGAAGCAGGGCTTGGAACCTACACCTATTCCCGTCAATCAGAAAGGTCCTTACGTTGAAATAGTGGTGGGAAATAGGAAACATCAGTTTTGTTTGTCAGGGCAAAACAATGTTTCTCTAGGGTTTTCTGGGACACCAGTTGTTTGTCCGGTTTCTATGCCGGTACCTATTTCTTTGGGTCCCTTTACGGACCATTGTCCATTTCTGTTGACTTCGGATTGCGGAGAGAACATGCTGGGGTTGAATCTGTTAAAAGAATTAAATGCAGTGATTTATTGTTCTTCTGATGGAGTGCGCTTGATGATTGCACCACAGCAATTTTCTGCTTCACAATTCTTGACTAGACCTTTGCCTCCAGAATTCATTAATGTACCAGAGAGCTTGTGGGCTGTCAACGACAATGATGTCGGTGTTTACAGATTGAACCTGTTAAGATAGTTTTGAAACATGGAATTGAGCTGCTACGCATTCCCCAGTATAAGATTTCAGTTGAGAGCGACCGAGCTTGGAAATGCATTGCTTCCGATTTTGTGCATCATGGGGTGATTGAAGAAATGTCAGGAAGTCTGTGTAACAGTCCGATTTTACCCGTGTACAAGAAAGGCGATAATGCAATTCCATTCCGTTTCATAATTGATTTACGTGCCATTAATAAAGTTGTGGCACCACAATTTCCAATTGTGCCTGATGGAACGACAATCCTAGCCATGATTCCAGTTACAGCTACTTACTTTAGTGTTGTGGACTTAAAGCATGCTTTCTTTAGTATTCCTATACACAAGGATAGTAGATATTTGTTCGCGTTCACTTTAGGGGGACGCTTGTTCACATTTACTCGTGCACCTCAAGGGTACACAGAGAGTCCTAGCATTTATAGTAGGGCTTTGAAAGAACAACTTGATACCTTTGAATTGCCCTCTACCTGTACTTTGCTTCAGTACGTTGATGATTTGCTTCTAGCTGCTGACTCAGAGTGCCTGTAAGGAGGGCACTGTGTTATTACTTATCCATCTAGCTAAGCATGGTCACAAAGCTTTGCTTAAAATATTTCAACATTGTTGTCAGGAGGTCACCTATTTAGGCTATCTCCTGTCAAAGGAGGGAAGAAGATTGACACCTGAAAGAATAGAACACATTTCTGGCATGTCTGTCCCAAATACACAGAAGGAAGTTAGAGGCCTTGATAGGTATGGCTTCTTACTGTATGTTGTGGATCTGAATTTTTCACTAGTGATCAAACCGATGTTGGCTTTGACAAAGAAGGGCATTTCTTCGCCATTACCATGGAACGCGGTACACCAGCAGTCGTTTGACTTGCTTAAGACTGCATTATGCTCTACACCAGTTTTGGGCACACCAAACTATGAAAAGGCCTTTGTGTTGTTTGTGCATGAATGTGATGGATGTGCTTTGGCTGTATTAACGCAGGAACATGGAGGGAAGAATAGGCCGTGCGGTTACTTTTCTTCCGCCCTTGATCCTGTAGCATGCGCTTTGCCAAGATGTTTGCGAGCTGTCGCTGCTGCTGCCACGTCTGTAAAACAGAGTGAGGGAATGGTACTAGGCCATGATCTAACCCTGATGGTGCCTCACTCTGTAGATGTTCTACTGAACCGAACTCAAACGCAACACCTCACTTCTGCATGGTTGACAATATATGAATTGATCTTGTTTGCTCCTCACATTCAAATTAAGAGGTGTTGTGTTCTTAATCCGGCTGAACTCCTACCTTTCCCGCAAGATATTACTTGCGGCAATGAAGTGCTACATGATTGTTTGTATACGACCGAACAAGAGACAAAGGGTAGAACTGATTCGAAAGATACTACCTTGGATAATCCGCAAGGAGAGCTGTTTTGTGACGGCTCCTGCTTCAAACTTCCGGTTGGTACATCCACAGCTGCTTATGCGATCACTACAATGAGCACGGTTGTGGAAACTAAGAGAATCACGCAAAATTCTGCGCAGGCTGCAGAGATTATAGCATTGACCCGTGCTTGTGAACTTTCCGAAGGGCTTGCAGTAAATATATATACTGATAGTCAGTACGCCTTTGGGGTGGTTCACAACTTTGGGAGACTTTGGTCAGAGAAAGGGATCCTAACTTCGCATGGCACCAAAATTCAACATGGCTCCCTAATAGTACAGCTCCCTACTCAGTTAGCAGTTATGAAATGTGCAGCACATCGAAAGATTACAGATGATATAGGGAAAGGGAATGCTTTCGCTGATCAGATAGCTAGGCAAACTGCTACCGATCTCCTTATGGAGATGTATGTTTCAAAGGAATCTGTAGATGCTTATGCAACAGATGAGGGTGTTGGGTCTGTACGGGATATCCAAGCTGATGCCACGTTAGAAGAATCCAAAAGGTGGGCTGAGGGCTTGGGGAAACTTGATGATGACGGGTGTTTGGTGGATATAGTAGAAGGGAAATGGCTACTCCCTGACGCATATGTCATGATGATGGTCATCATGGCCCACGGTCCTACGCATGTATGTGCCCAGAAGATGACAAAAATGTTAGAGAAATTTTGGGTAAATGACAACATTTCGAAAATTGCCCAGCGCTAGGTCCGAGAATGCATGATTTGCCTTCAACACAACGTGGGAAAGGAGACAGTAACTCCAAGGGGTAGTTTTGGGCCACCCTCTGTCCCCTTTGATTTTATTGAAATGGAACAATGCAATAATAAGAAATATTTACTGGTGGTTATCTGTGCTTTTAGTAAATGGGTTGAGGCTTTCCCTGTTAAAGATGCTACAGCCATGACTACTGCAAAAATCATGTTAAAAGAATACTTCCAGCGGTTCGGTTTGCCAAGAGTTATCTGGTCCGACAATGGTCTACATTTTGTCGCTGCTGTAATTCTGCAGATATGTACAGCATTACGAATTGACAAACGGTTCCATTCAGCCAGGCATGCTCAGAGCGCCGGACTAGTAGAGAGACACAATGGTATCATCAAGAACAAGCTCGCTAAGACGTGTGCCGGCACCAAACTAAAATGGCCGGACGCCTTACTGATCGTGTTGTTATCGATGTGCACAACCACTCAAACTAAGACTGGGCTCTCTCCATTTGAGGTGGTAATGGGGAGACCTGCCAATATTTGGAACCTTCCTAAATGTAACTCATTAAGAAATGTTGAAAATGTATTACTTTCAGATTATTGTAGCCAGTTGACTAAAAACCTATATTTGATTCATCACCAGGTATGAGAAGCTTTACCTGTGCGATACGAGGGCCCGGGCCACAGCATACGGCCTGGAAGTTGTGTGCTCGCCAAATCATTTGAGCGCTCCTCTTGCCTCGTGCCTCGCTGGCGTGGGCCATTCCAAGTCCTGTTGGTCACTCAGACAGCGGTGCGGGTCGCTGGGAGAAAGAACTGGATCCACGCGTCCCACATCAAGAAACTTCCTCACCCTGTGCCACACGTTACAGAAGAAACAGAACCCCTCGCTGACACTGCAACTAACAATCCCAGATCAGTAAGTAGCACTAAGAGTGTGTCGGAGAATCTCTCTCAGCCCTTGAGGCTTGGGGAAGCTGCCATTTTGTCTCCACACTCTCCACAAATTTTGCACCCAAAAACTGCTATTTCGAATTCAGCACCTTCACTTGTTTCCGACACGTTGCTTCCAGCAGGAAGTGACGACATATTGTTTCGGGATCAATCAGTACTGGGAAAAGTAAGATACAATCTATGACCATGAAGATAGACTTATGGCACGGTTTTGCTGTGCATCCGATAGACTTACGGCACGGTTCGGCTGTGCATTCGGAGAAGGAAAAGAGTCATCGAGGGCTTGCCTTTTGCCCAATATTTGAGAAAGGGGATTCTGTTGGCTAGGGTTGTGGAAGGACTAAGAAGTCGCTCGACCTGGAGGTCGCCAGCAACAAACTTTGGAGTATCCGTTTCAAGACTACAATGCCTGCTACCGCTAGTATGGGACTTGTAAACAAAAGGGGGTGACCAACCGGGACAATGGACAAAATGTCTGGGCCCCGAAAATGTATTGCTGTATTTTATAATGATATTTGGGTTTTTAATAGTCGCTGCCTTAGGATTGTGGTACCTCGAGGAAACTCATTCTTTAGAACTTCCGTTGCCTACTGAAAGTGCACCTATTGTTCCTACTCCCTTTGTACATTTGCATACTCTATCCCCTAGGGATTCTCAGCACAGACAAAGGTACCACAATAACACTTTACTGCTTATCATGAATGCTACGCATGCCATTTTTAATAAATCTAACTGTTGGGTATGCTCACATTTACCGCAACACGGGGATAAGGGGCTAGGTTGGTATATTCATCCTTTACCATTGACAACTGCTTGCTATGCTTCTCTTAGAGCACTGTTCTTTGGCCGATGGAATGATTGCATCTCAGGGAACTTTGATGGCACCAATTTCAATAGTTTTGAGAAACGTGTTTTGACTCCCCTGGGATGCTCGCTTTTCGCAAACAGGAGTAAACCGAATGTTGCTTCTATTAGGCCTTCTGATAAACTGTCTCATCCTTTCCAATCTTTGATTTCCTTTAAGATGGCTCCAATAGGCAATAAGGATGCCATGCCTCCTTCTTACACTGTTAACCATAGCCCCGATTCAGTTTCTTTTTGCATACAGAGGAATGGAACTCAGTCAATGGGAAATTTTCTAGGTTGTGCCAACGTTGCAAATTTGACTGGGGAAAACAGACGTGTGTATGTAGGCGAACCGGTCTACTTTGTCTGCGGTAATGTAGCATTCCCATGGTTGCCCAGGGATTGGCAGGGAACTTGTTATTTAGGGATCCTGTTACCTGGGGTGTTTATAGCTAGTACAAGAGAGGTTTTGAAGGCTCGTCCACGGCGGGACGAGAATGGTGACACCCCAGCACAAATCTTGGGAGATATAGCTAAGTCAGTTGTGCCATTTTGGTGGCAGATGGCGAATTCAGAAGATATCAGAAAACTAGCGAGAGTACTGGAGAGAACCATCAACCGGACCACGGACAAAATCTATAATATGACGTTAGAACAAAAGGCGATAAGATTGGTAGCACTTCAAAACCGAATGGCATTAGATGTCATTCTGGCTGAGCGTGGTGGAGTGTGTAAATTAGTGGGGTCCGCTTGCTGTGTTTTCGTTCAGATTCCTCCCCAACTATCTTCAAGGCAATACAGAATCTGCACGTCCTTAGTTCGGAAGTGCATGTTCCCGAGGGAAACTGGGATCTAAGCGCTTGGTTCTGGGACTTCTTGCGATCTTGGGGTTGGAAGGTACTTTCGGTCTTACTAATTATTTTGGGAATCCTGTTGTTTCTTTGTTGCTGTAGTCAGTGTCTACCTGGTATGTGTTCAATGCTAGGGGGATGTTGCGCACAAGCGATAGGTTCGATAGGACATAAAGTGTATGCCTAGGATAAAACTTCCAAAGAATATGTGTTGAAAGATATTTTAGCAAATGACCTAATGGCAATTGATATTTCCGATAGTGATTCAGGGTGCATGGACGATGATGCATGGAGTTATTTGCAAGGAGATCCAAAGTACTATTTTAGCACTTGGCATAGGCCAAAAGGAGGGTTTGTCGAAAGAGAAAGCATATTGTGCCTCCTATTGTAATAAATATATTAATATTGGCCTACGCCAAGCTGCTCGAAAGTCACTTGCGAAAGAAATCCGTGTCGCAAGGTCCTGACCTTAAATCAATGTAATCCGCCATTTTAGGTCAAACCGCCATTTTAGGATTCGCTTTGTAAAAGTCACCCTATGAGTTAAAATGGTAGACAATGTCATTCCAGAATACAACATGGCCGTCTTGACGTCTGTACATAGCTAATATGTAACTTGCCTGCAAGCCACTTGTTGAGGTCGTGAACTGAGACCTTGTCTTTCGTTGATCTGTGTGTAGAAGGATTACTCGTGCAATGAAACTAATCTACGAGCATATGTTGAAACAATGTATTCAAATACTGAACATAGAACATCTGTTTAACTACATTGTATTAATGTTTGAGAAGGCCTGCATGGAAAAACTTAGAATACACAGTTATTGCATAGGCTTGTTGATACATGTATTAAAGGCAAACCAGTTATATGCGGTTGTTCGAGACTTGGCACAAACCCTAGATCGGCGATGTATGTCAAGGGTTTTGACCCATGTTGAATCAATAGACTGGGTAGATGTGGGGATGAGCTGTCACCGCCCATTATTCTATCCCAGAACAAACTAACAAACTAAATCAATAGACTGGGTAGATGTGGGGATGAGCTGTCGCCGCCCACATTCACGCCAGAATCCAGGAGAACCGCACAGTTTTCGCACACCAAAATGGTCACCTAATCTGCCACCCACCAGTGCAAAGAAAGATGGTTCTGTTCAAAATCCGTTTTTATTGATGTCAAAAAGTTGCTAAAATCATGGGCACAAGACCACTCTAAAGATACAACCTTCTTGTGGGGGGTTCCACATCACCACTCTACTGTAAGGATGCCAAAACAATGTTAAGCAAGGATCCTATACTATCAAGCAAAAGACCACTCTATTGAAACGCATTAATTCAATACAGACCCCAAAAAGGAATACAGTACCAGCTTTGTCCACAAACCAGCGCTAGCGGTCTAAACTCTGACGGGAGAACTGCTACTTCAGAAGCTAAATCAGCCTCCTGAGACAGCTGGAAACTTCAAAGGCCTGCTGGTTAATTAAAACTCTTAACCACCTGCTGTTCCCAGAGACAATCTGATTGCATTAACAGGCCAAGAGGCTGGGAAACCTTCTCACCTCAGAGACCCACACAACAGCCCAGGAGATCACATGGACATGCTAACCAAATGCAGAGTGGCCACCTGGCCTGCTGACCTCAGCCGACACAGTAGACTCTTGCAATTGAATGGGGTATGTTGATTTTCAGTGTGGACTGTCTGGGAGAGGAGAGACATGTGGAACTCCCAAGTTTCTGGGGGTGGACTCAGACACTTTTGTGGAATCATATTGCAGCAAATATATGTTTAAGTTAAATGCTTCTAAAATATTGTATTAAGCTCACAAAAATGTGCAATTTGGAGAACCTTAATCTAAGAAATGT
This sequence comes from Ambystoma mexicanum, assembly GCF_040938575.1. NCBI lineage: Eukaryota > Metazoa > Chordata > Amphibia > Caudata > Ambystomatidae > Ambystoma > Ambystoma mexicanum. Next base: position 407,844,604 of record NC_090923.1, on the reverse strand, counting down.
ATCCACAATTCAAGACTTGATTCAACTCTGTACCATGTTCTAGGACCAAACCCCGCTATTTATTGATATTACATACGCTGGGTTTATGCTAGAGACCTAGTAAAGTACTGGGATATGTGTAGAAGGGGGGTGTACATTTGTGTAATTTTTGATGAAAAACCAATGTTGCAAAACCCACTACAAATGAAAATAAGTTGCCATTTCTTAATCCAAGCTCTTAGAAACATCAGAGTTATGTGATATATGATGTGTGTATGTAATGTCAACCACTTGTGTATCTGGGAAAGTTATTTAGTTATGAAAATGATTTTCTAAGGTAAGAGCAAAGGGGAGTGTTCTTTCTGTATGCCATAAAGATGGCACCTTATGACTCACTCTGACACACAACTGTGTTCTCCAGTGAGAGCACAGAAAACTCTTCAACCTATCAGAACCCTTCGTGGGTTGGGCATGCAGAATTAGCTGACCCACCCACTTTCTAAACACATAAAAATAGCTACTAGAAGCCAGATAGGACTTTCATTTTCACTTTCTGCGGAGCATTTTGGCTTCAGACTTCACATCCAGAGATCCAGACTTCAAATCCAACAATCTCCAGAGACTAGAAATTAACTCCAGAATTTGTAGCAGAGAGGCCTGAATCCACAAGCTGAATCCTTTTTCAGCAGGTCTCCAAATCATTTGCAAACTATTCAACAGCCGGGCGAGCTGTTTGAATTTTCACCAAGAACTTTTGTCAGAACCAGAGACCAGACCGCCGTGCAGTGCCGAGAACTTTTGTCAGAACCAGAGATTCAGACCGCTGTGCAGTGCCGCTAGCAGAGCTGACCCAGAAGGTAGAATTATCCAGTGAGCAGAACCAGGCCGAGACCGTCCGTGGCGGGGGTACCGCAGTCCAATCCTGACCCGATCCGTGGCGAAGTCGCATTCCTGTCCAAAATATAGTGTGAGTACCGCCAGAACTGTGCAAAACCCAATCTCTTAGTTTAAAATAATCTAATCCAAACTATTTTAACCTATTTAGAACTGCCTCCTAGAATCGGGTCATTCTGTCATCTTTAAACCTGAAAACTGTCATCTGTCATTCTGAGCTTAAAATTTCAAATCCGAAAAACTTTACTAAATCGGCCGTATCTCGGGAACCGTTTGTGATAGAAGCGAGATTCAACTTTCATTTTGAAGCTGAGATTCTAAGCTTTCCAACAAGCTCTAACTTGCTACTCCTCATACTCCCTCCGTGATTGCGCTTGACGCACGGGACTACATTTGCGCGATTTGACATTTTGCTTAATTTCAGCCAAGTGTACAAATATTTGTCCTTGCTTTCCTTTGCTGAAATTCGTTTGCAACCTGACAATCGTTCATAGAGCATTGCTAAAGTGATCCTGAACTAATTTAAAGTAGATATCACTCACCCTGAACCTCTAGAGGGAATTAAAATCATTTTTTGCATATTTTTCGATTAATTGCAATCACATTCAAAGCATTTTGGGCCTGTGTTTAAAACTCTACCTGTTTTCCTCTAAGCTTGCTAGGGGGGGAACTGAATTATATTTGATTGCATTCCTGAGAACTGTGTGCTTTCCTCCCATCTCTTTACCTTGCATAAAGGTGGGGGATGAATTGTCAAAGAAAAGTGATTACATTGTCTTTTGTTGAAGTCATATCAAGTTTATTTTCTGTACTGCATTTTCATTCATCATTGCATTGTCCTTGAAGCCATAAAAGCATTCTCAGCTACTTTATCCTCTCTATATCACTTCTAAGCCATCAAAAAGAGTGTACCACTATAACATTATCCATTGTTGATCAACATCATATTCTCAAGGGTGATATCAAATATTAATTTATTATAAAAGTGTGATATATATATATATATATTGTTTAATTTTCCAATAAACCTTTTAATTTGCAAAACAAACCTACTTCTTGGATCAGTGGGGTCAGGGGATTCTAAGAGAGGGGTGTTATATAAGGGTTGTCATCCAGAGTAAACGAACTGGACATAAAAAGACATCAATAAGGGCTTCCATCAGCATCCCAGACTAGGCACTGACTTAGCTGTAGTGTTGAATTGAAGTCGCTTACATGTATTAAATGGAATATTAACCCGAAGTGGGGCTGGGCATCGTGCCCACCAAGTGTATAAAAAGCGAATGCATTCTAATGTACAACGTCTCTCAATGAACACACTGAACCACACTGGAGTTCGTTGTGTTGTACTGAGGGCCGATAGCTATCTGATTTTTCTCTGTTTTGTAACTGGATTCAGTATAAAATAAAGTACTTTGTATGTTCCTTTGTAACCCGTGTTCGGTGTATTTCCTTTTGGGGTACTCAGCCTCGATATTTTGATTTTGTTTTCACAAACTGACAGGAGTGAAGAGGCTCAAAAAGAGCACACATCAGGAATTTTAGTACTAGATTTTCAATCCCAAACTGGGACTAGAAATGCAGTGAGAGGGAACACATTTGATAGATAGAAAGCGCTGCCAAGTACCCCTTGATGGCTCCAATCTAGAGCCTCAGATTAGCTAGATGCAGTAGGACAGACAACACCATAGGTGTGCCGCACTGAAAAGGATCCACATTCTTTTCCCTGCACCAGCTGAAGAACTTATTTCAGCACCAGCGATACAGAGTATACTTTGCCGGCCTTCTGGCTCAAAGCAAAATCTCCATTACCTCTTCCAGGAGGTCATAAATCCTTGTTTCTCAACCTCTCAGAAACCACGTGTGAGGTAAGATGTTCATATTTATGATAAATCTTCCTGACCTGTGTCAATCCCACAACTTTTTGCTTCGGCTTGGTGATTATTTTCCCTTGTCCCAAGGTGAAGGGGAATCTTTTTCCCCCTCTCACCTAGTCGTTTACTCTTTTATGGGTGAAATGTGTACGCCTCTCCATAGTGTATCATTGGAGATAAAGTTTCCTATAACTTTTGGGCCTAGGCTAGGTTGCCCCTTTGGGCTTCCCTGTTAATTTCTCTTTAATGTTCTTCGGTGATCCACTGTTCCCAAGGGTTAACAAGGGATTTTCATCCCATTTACATTTTATATAGTGAGCCAGCACACCCACCATATGTATCCCCTTTCTTACTTACCTGGTAACATTTGTGTTACAATTTAGAGTTTACTTGAATGGCTGGTGGCAGTGGTTTTCCCTTAATTACATTTTAGTCTTATTACTCGCAGGCTTTTAAATCACCCTTGGTAATGCACAGAAGGGCCACCATTCAGCTAGAATGGTGGGATCCTTTTTCTTTTGCCTTTTCTCATGTGCATGTTGTTTCTGAGGTCTTCCGCTGCCATTCTAGGTTGGAACAATCTCAGTGGAAGTTTTGTCTTCGGCGAGAATCCTTTGTATTCCACACCCAAGCTCCAGAGTGTCTGAGAAGGCTGGAAGCGAGGGAGGAGATCAAAACACTGCAGCCCTTTGTCTTTCACCTTGCCTGAAAGAAACAAACTCCCAATGGGGCTGCAGGGAGAGATTGCAGAAGTTGTGCTGTAGTTCCTGATAAATACTCTGAACCTGGAACCTGCTGACAAGTCGACCACTGGAGCTGAAACCGTAGAGGAAGTTGAAGAAAGGACATCTGTAGTGATTTCCAGAGAGCCTGCTGTGTACCTAGAGCCTGATGTAACTGCTCCTTCCAATTAATCTGGGGGATCCAAATGTGTTCACCTTTACCCATGGGCTAGTGAGATGCACTAGTCTCGAGAAGACCTGTATTTTCAGCCATCCCACAACGTACTGCAATAAAGCGCCAATACCCTGGGACCTTGATACTGAGTGTGGTGCATGGTCTTCCAAAGTCCAAATCCATCCGAAACTTTGGTGGACTCTTGCTGGATCTCCGGAGACACAATTTGAATCCTTGAAGTCCCCTCACCTGAGTGAGGGGACGTCACTCAGGTGATTAGTGAAGAGAACCCGTCCAGCGATATTCGTTCTTCATCTGGCTGCAGAAGAAAAGAAGCTAAATCCACAGAGCCACGAGAATCCATTAAGAAACCTTTGCTGGAAGCAGCCTCTGAAGACTGCTGCTGCAAGTACCCATCCAGTGTCCAGTTCTTTCATTTCCAGACCAAGAATCCAGGAACTGGGTTGTGTGTTGCGGCATCCAGAGGTAGTTATTTTCTTTTTTTTTTTTAAAAATATTTATTTTAAACAGGCAGGATTGGGCAATACAAAATGATCAATCACGACAAATGGCATAAAGAAAGCACAGTAGATTACTCTCCCCTTCCCTCCCCCGTGTCTTAACATTCTTCTTCTTCCTGTCGCCGCTGGGAGTTATCGTCCCGTAAAGTCCTCCTGGCTAGTTGGGGCTTGTATGTCAGGGCTGGATAATTCCGATCAAAGTCTAGGATTGGGCCCCAAATGTTTTCGAAGCGATGTAAGCGGCCTGCCCCGGCAGCCGTCACCTTCTCTGCGATTAAGATGTCCCAGATTTTTACCCACCAAAAGGGCATTAACGGTCCTTCTGCTGTTTTCCAAGTGCAAGCTATTACGTTTCTGTCCGCCAATAGGCATTGGGATAACAGTTTGGCCATAGGGCCAGATCTGGGGTAGATTCCAGTGACTGGGGCTCCCAGGAGGATGGGCTCGGGCTCCAGGGGAAGTCGCACCTGAGTGATGTCTGTGATTGTTGCTAGGCATTGTTCCCAAAAAGCCTGGGCCCTCGGGCATGACCACCACATATGGAAGAGAGTCCCTACTTGGCCGCATTGCCTCCAGCAGTTCGGGTTGAGCGTGGGGTTCATATGGTGTAGTCTTAGGGGAGAATAATACCATCGGAGGAGGATTTTATAGGCGCCTTCCCTGTTTGTAATGCAAGATGAAGAAGTATGAGCCCGCGACCAAATGTCAACCCACAGCTGGTCCTCGACTGGGCGGCCCAGGTCTGCCTCCCATTGGGCCATATACCGGGTTTTAGAGATTAGGAAGTCAGGTTGGAGGCGTTTGTATAAGGTGGAGATGCTCCCCCTAGTTGGGAGATCATTTAGAGTCAGTTCAATGGCCGTGGGGGGGCGGGTGGCAGCTTGGCGGGTCTGTGGATGGGAGCACCAGTGGCGCAGCTGAATATACGTGAATCTGTCCTGCTCCTGAAGTTGGAAGAGTTCTTTACATCGCCTAAAGGTGCAGGGCTGTCCTCCTTCGAAAAGTTGCCCCAGGGTCACCAGGCCTCTCGCTATCCAGGATCTGAAGTTCCGGGTGGCCCAGCCAGGAGTAAAGGCCGGGTTCAGGAACACCGGTGAGGAGGGGCTGAGCCCCACTGGGATTTTCTTTTGTTTCAGTGCTTTGTCCCAGGTAGCCACCGTGTGTTTGGTGGACCTCAGGAGGTTCTGCCACTGGCGGCGCTCGGAGAGATTGATATGTGGGAGAAAACGTAGCGGGAGCGGCAGTTGCGCCTGTTCAAGGTCCACCCATCTCGGGCGGTTGGTAAGTATCTGCCATGTTCGGATACAGGCGAGTTGGGCCGCCATCTGATATTTTTGTTGGTCTGGAACTCCGAGGCCACCCAGTCTAGCATTGCCCAGCATCGTGGTCCTAGGGATTCTGGGCTTTCTCCCTTTCCAAATGAACCTTGACATTTCCTTTTGCAGATTTTGAAGGGCCGGTGCCGGGATCGGTATTGGGAGCGAAGAGCAAGCATATAGGAACCTCAGAAGCAAGTTCATTTTACAGGCCGTGATACGGCCCATCAGTGAGATTTCTTGCGCCGTCCACCGTTTTAAGTCCGCCACGAGTTCCGTGAACAGTGGGGGAAAGTTTGCTCGGTAGACTTCCCCCGGGTCAGCTGGGATCTGGACCCCCAGATAGCTGATGCTCTTAATTGACAATTGTATCGGGCATAGCGGGGCCAGAGCCTCTCGAATCTCTCGGGAAAGGGCCACCCCCATGGCAGCTGATTTCCGGAAGTTGATGGCAAAGCCGGTGACCCTTCCATAGCTCTCTATCTCAGCTAGGGTCTGAGGGAAGGAAGTGCGAGGTTCTGTGATGGTTAGTAAGACGTCGTCTGCATATAGGGCCAGTTTATGGTGTGTTGTGTCCGATTGGAAGCCCTTGATTTCCGGGTTTCGCCTGATCCGTTGGGCGAATGGTTCCATGATTAATGCAAAAAGCAGTGGCGATAACGGGCAGCCCTGTCTGGTTCCACAGGTCAGGCCAATAGGGGGAGAAAGGATGCCATTGACTCTGAGAAAGGTTTTGGGCGCAGAATAGTTAGCCAAAGCCATGGCGCAGAACTCTGGACCAAAGCCAAAGGCCTCGAGAGTAAGCCTCATGAAGTTCCAGTCCACTTTGTCAAAGGCCTTAACTGCGTCCAGGGCCAGAAGCACCAGCTCTCGGGAGTCTCGGGAGGCAAGTTCCACCAGGTTCAAAGCTCTGCGAATATTATCAGCTGTAGAACGGTGTGTGATGAAGCCACTCTGGTCGGCGTCAATTATCTCTGGTAGGGTCCGGGACAGGCGGGTTGCCAGAATTTTGGAGTATATGTTGGCGTCTATATTGAGCAGAGCAATCGGTCTGTAGGACGCAGGATTCTTTGGGTCGCCGCCAGGTTTAGGCAGCAAGACGGTGATTGATTCTTGCATTGACGGGGTTATAGTGCCCGTGGTTCTGAATGAATTAAACAGCTGTACCAGAGGTGGGAGGAGTTGGGGTTTGAAAGTTTTATAAAATTTCGTCGTGTAGCCATCCGGGCCAGGGGCTCGAGACTTGAGGGATTTTATCGCCTAATCGACTTCCTCGCCGGTGATTGGGGCTTCCAATGAGTCCCGGGCTGCATCCTTCAGTCGGGGGAGCGCCGCGCTTTGCAGGTATTCCCTCTGTTCTTCGACCTTCCGAGGCGGGGCGGCCATTACCTGGGTCAGGTGGGCCGATGCAATTCGAAGCTTGTCGTGATCTGAGTATTGCGTCTTGCCCTGCTGGTCCTGTAGGCCCACGATTGTGTTGTTTCTTCTTATCTTAGCCAGTTTAGCCACCAGTAGTTTGTTTGCTTTATTATTTTTGGCATAATAGAACTGTTTGGCTTTCGTCATTTGATGGGCGGTATGTTCCGCATAGTGGGCTTCAATTTTCTTTTTTGCTATTCGGAGAGCTCGCTGCGTTTTAGGGGTCCAGCCCTTCTCCTTATGGGTCTTTTCTGCCTTCTCCAGTTCTTCTTCAAGGCCCTGACGAATTTGTTGTTTATGTCTATGATAGGCTGCCCCTTTGGCAATCAGTTCTCCCCGCACCACTACCTTCATTGCATCCCAGGTGTTAGCTAGGGAGGTATCTTCGCTAGGGTTTTCCTTGAAGAAATTGACGATCGTGGTTGCGATAGCGTCTCTGAGTGGCATCTCATTAAGGATGGGGTCGTATAGTGTCCATCTGCATCGCTGGGGATCAGGGGGACCCTGAACTCGGAGTTCCAAGGTGACCGGGGCGTGATCGGATAGGATTCTGGAGCCTATGGTCACCTCTTCAGTGAAGGCGAAGATTTGCGGGGATATTAGAAGGAGATCTATCCTGGAGAATGTCCGGTGGACATAAGAGTAGAAGGAGAAGTCTTTTTCAGATGGGTGGAGCACTCTCCATGAGTCCACCACTCCCAAAGTCCTGAACAAGCGCAGGAGGGCTAAGGCCGTGGTGAAGTCACCGGGGGAGGGTGGGTGCGATTTGTCTTTTACAGGGTCCGGGACCCCATTAAAGTCCCCACCGATCACTATCTGGCCCTCCAGAAAGGGCGAAAGAGTTGTGGTTAGCGAATCATAGAAGGGTGCTTGGCCCAGGTTCGGCGCGTAAACGGAGACCAGTGAGAACAGTTGTCCCGCTAGTAGGCATTTCACTGCTATGTAGCGTCCTTCCGGGCAGCTTATGGTGTCCAGAATCTGGGGATTCAGCCCCCTCCGGAACAGGATTGCAGTGCCACCTCGCTTGGAGTTGCCGGATGCGAAGAGTTGTTTTGGAAAGTCACGAGAGTGTAGGCGGCTGAAGTCTGCCGGTAGCAGGTGAGTTTCCTGTAGCATGGCCACGGCGGCGGCCTCATTCTGGAGTTTTTGTAGAATTGATTTGCGTTTAGCCGGTGAGTTCAGGCCCTTGACGTTTAGAGAGATAAACTTCCAGGTTTGCTGTTCCGGAGCGGGACCTGGGGTCGCTGATGAAGCTTGTGGGAGGGGGGGAGCTACTGAGGAATCAGCCATTATGTCGTGGGAGATGTGACCATCTGTTATCCTGCTTCTGGGGTTTTTGCTCGGACCGCCAACGGGAAGTCCAAGTTTTAACTGGGGATAGAGGACCCATTATGGGGTTGGGCCCTCCCCTGGCCAACGAGGCCGTGAACCAAAGAATAGCCAACATGGCTGAAAATGTGAGTGGTTTGCTCCAAGGACTCATAGGTGGAATGTACCTTGAAGCTGGGCATGAGCCGTGGGGGGGGGCCCGCTGCATCGGGGATGAAATCCATCCGTGTTTACAAGAGTGGCGGTTGGTTCCGCTGCGCCAGGATCGCTGAGTTGGGTCATAGGGGTCGGAAGGGTTCCTTGCAAGGTCGTTCCAGGTTATCTTCTCCTCCTAAATCTCGGAACCCTCGACCATGTATTTTGTTTGGACCTAGGGGAGGCTATGAGGTCCGAGTCAGTTGCCGCTTCAGTGGCCTGTGAGGGCGAGGAGTTAGCGGGGACCGGCTGCAATATACTTCCAGCGTCGTCTAGATGATTGATCCTGCGTATGGTACCCTTATAGGAGAATTGCAAGGCTGTAGGAAAGAGCCATTTATAGCGAACCTTTTGGGCTTGAAGGAAGGTGGTTAGTGGGCGAAGGGCTCGCCTTTTCTGGAGGGTCAACGGAGATAGGTCTTGGTAAATCTGAAGAGGGATCCCTTGAAAGGTGATTTCGTTCTCAGAGCGGCTTATTGCTGATATGGCTTCCTTTGTTGTAAAGAAATGCACCCTGGTGATCACATCAGGAGGGCCGTCTGACTCAACTCCACGGCGGGGGTTTAGTCTGTGAGTGCGATCCAGTAGCAGCAGTGAATCCTCCATATCTGGGAGAAGAGACTGAAAGAAGAGGCCCACGTATCCGGCAAGCTCTTGGTCTGGGACTGACATAGGAACCCCTCGGATGCGGAGGTTGTTGCGCCGGGCTCTGTTCTCCAAGTTTTCCTGCTTATACTCCAGGATTTCGCATTTGTCCTGCAAAAGCCCCACGGAGTGCTGAATCTCAGACAGGGAGGAGGCGTGGTCCTGGGCTCGATCCTCAATCTCCCCCACTCTCTGTTCTATCTCCGAGACCCTTTTATCGGTAGTCTCCAACTTGGCCGTAAGCTCCGACATACATGATCGAAATTCGGTTTTAATGTCAGCCATGAAATCACGAATGTCCTCCTTAGTTGCTAACGGTCCCCTGTTGTCCAGAGATTCTCGTGAGGCGGGGGGAAGAGTGTCCAGTTTCTTTGCTTTGTCGGACGACATTAGCATTGTTGCTATGTCTGAGGACTTGGCGGATTTCGGTTGCCTAGACATGGTGTGGCCTGGCAAGCGTGGGTCAGGGCCACAGGCAGTTCATACGCAAAAGTGGCGATGGCTTGAGGGTAGCCTGAGACACTCCGGGGGCTGGAATGAGTGTTCCGATGTCCTGGTTGCACGCAGGGGCTTCTAGTGCGAAGGGGAGGAGGATTAAAGTGTCGCCCCGGTCTCACTGGTACCAAGCTGGGCGGGGGGGGGGATGGCGGGCGTGGGCTGGGGCGCCCCAGGAAGCAAACAAAGGGACGAGCGGGAGCAGCTCAGGTGCCGGGGCACGCCAGTTCAGGCTGGGCTCTCAGAGAGGAGGGCGCGGGTCCAGATCGCCACGGATGCCCGCCGGATTCCTGGTGGTAATGGTGGCAGTAGAGGGTTTATGTCACCGTTAGGAGGGCAGTAGAGCGTGGCGCCGTTATCCGGAACTATGGGCCAGGAGATCTGTTCCTGCAGGGGTGCAGAGTCTGATCGAGAACTCTCTGGCCCCGGCCCCCTCTTCCAAAGTGGCGGCGGGGCGTAGCGGAGGGCGGGAGCCGGGGGACCGCAGCTGCGTGGTGTGGCGCGCCCCCGGTGTATTTGGGGCGGCTGCAAGGTCTTCTTCTCCTGGGGGCGTCCGGGACAGAGGGGGAAGCAAAGGGGGGGCCCGGGGCCCGAGGCTCCTACCTCGTCTCCCGCCGCCCGGGATGTCAGCTGGATCGCCGGAGTGCTCAGGGGTCCATAGGAGGAGCTCCGATGGCGATGCCGCGTCTCGGCCGTCGTCGCTGGGTCCCGTCCGCCATCTTGGATTACGCGGCGGAGGGGCCGCGAAATGCAGGCGGCCCGATCATCTTTGTCTCGGCGAATCCGGGTCCCAGCAGCTCAGCGGCGGGGCTCCGGACCTTCTCACATCCCCTCACCGAGTTGGGTCCGAAAACGCTGCCTGGGAACCTTCACAAGCTGGGATGCAGCGGGCTTCCCACGGAGGCCATCAAGGAGGCGACTGCATAGTCCGCACTCCAGGCCACGCCCCCAGTTATTTTCTTTTAAGGTACTGTGTGGGCTTGGGTATTACTTATCTTAAGTCTGGTGTGCATCCTGTGAGTATGTGAGGCTAAGTAGGTGATTTGTGTGGTTGGGAGTTTGCCTATACCACCTGCCCAGGCCTCTTGCTGGAAAACATATAGGGAGCCTTCTCAGAAGTCCCTTAACACTTTAACTTTGAAAGTGAATGCTTGTTTAAAGAAGATCTTCTATGGAACTTTGACTTTCCTGCAACTAAAACCTATCTCAGCCAGTTTACAGCTGGCATCTAGAGCACTAGGGTCCCTCTTCTACCTCTGAGAGACCTCATGCAATAGACTAGGTAAGGACTGGATAAGAGAAGGATTCTGCCTTGAACGTTTAACAAGTGTAAAAGCACTTAAATGCTAAACAAGTTAGTGTGGTCCCTCTATCTCTGTGATTGAAGAATTTACAAAGTGCCTTTGAGTTGAATTCCTTCTTTCTAAAAGGTGTATATGTTGCTTTACTAACTTTGAATGATGTTTCCCCCTTCTAAAAAGTAATATGTGTTGGTACTGTTTTATCATTGCTAAACTGAAGGAGTGTAAAAGCTTACCATTAGGATGTACCTGCCTTGAATAGCATTGTGTCATTCTTAAAGTGTTGCATTGGGTCTGCTTTATACAGATCTAAAACAGTCTTAGGGTTTATACCTACCTTTAAGTAGCTGTAGGCTCCCTTAAAAAGTAAATAGGTCTGACTCACCTGGGTTGTGCTTCCCTGAATTGCTTTAGTGCTATTCTTAACTAGTTTCATAAAGTTCTTACTTACCTTAGAAACTGTATTGCACACTTCTTAAAAGTATACTGGGTAGAACTAGCTAATAGATACAAGATAGTTATGTGCCAATAGGTCAATTAATTACCTTGAAATACTTTGTGTCTTTCTTAAAGTGCAATTGGGTTTTGCTTTCCCTGCTTTGCTTAGTGCATTCTAAAATAGTTATTGAGTGATCATACTTATTGAGCAGCAGAGGCCCCCCAAAAAGTATATGAGTTGTTTTATTAGCTCTGAAACGAGTTCTAAAAAGTAATGTTGCAAGGTCTATATTTTTAATAGGGTGGGTTTGTTATGTGATTTCTTAACTGAATGTCACTGCATGACTGACATGGTCAACTACCCTTGAAATACTGACTGTATTCTAAAAGTATATCTAACATGGTCTTATTCCCCAAGAATGGTATATTACTATCCTGAATGTATAACCTTAGGTTTGACTCACCTTGACTTGCTTCTTGCTCCTCTAAATAAGGTTATAACTTGGTTTATATACCACAGGTATTGGGTTGTTTTTTTATGATTGTGTTTATATAATATCATGGTACTTACTTGCCCAATAACTTACTTACTCCATGTAACCTATGTAACCATGTAACGTGTCCAGATACCTCTGTGTTCGGTGCGCTCAATAAATAAACTGGATTTAAATAAACCCTTTATTTTTACAATACACAGGGCCTCAGTCTAAGTTTGCCAGTCCGGAAACAAGGGTGCCAGTAAGCTTACCGGCACCTTTGCTTCCAGATCGGCAAACTCAGATTCTGTCTGCGGTGGCTGCTGTGCCCGACAGGTCTCTGACACTGCCGGGCGCAGTGGCCACAGTAGGCAGACTGGTCACAGAATCACCAGCACCATTGCTAACGGTGCCGGTGCTTCTGGGTCCCCACTCCCATAGAGTACAATAGGACCAATAGGACTCTATGGGAATGGGGACTTACAATTAGCCGGCACATGACTTCCCGGGCCGCCGGACTCGTAATGAGCCAGTGGCACCGGAATGTCAGGTGCTGGTAAAATATTACAGGTCCGGCGGAAACCCACCGGCAGGGTTACCGCCGGACCTGTAATGAGGCCCATAGTATTTCAGTGTTTCTTTGGACCATAAGTATGCTACATTTTTTTATACCAAGTTAAAGCCCTCTCTGCTTCCTAAGATAAGCCTGGCTGCTCTGTCCATGCTACCCCATCCTCAGATGGTACAGCCTTATAATAAGAGTGCATCTTATGTACTGTCTCAGACGTATGGTTTTATGAATCCTGTAGCTGGACATCAGAAAAACTGTCCTAACCTCATGCATGAAGGGTGAGTGCTTTGACCTCTGGATGGAAAAACCAACCCTCCTCTAGCGAGAGAAGGTCCTCTCCCTGTGGAAGATGCATTGGAGGGCAGATGGACATGTCCAGAAGGTCATGGTTTTCCCAAACGTTTGGAGCAGTTAGGATCATGGTTTTCCCAAACTTGCTCATCCTTCTGATCACTTGAGGAATGACAGAGACTGGCGGAAACGCACAAAGGAGTGGAAATTCCCAGACCACTATGAAAGCCTACTCCCTAGGGTTCCTCCTGGGGCAAGTTTCCTGAAGCAGAACAGCTCACACTTCCAATTGTTGCTGGTCACGAACAAATCTACTTGAGCGGTTCCCCAAAGGGTTGAAGATCTCTTGAAGAACTTCCTGAGCTAGTTCCCATTCTTGGGAGACTGTGCTCTGCCTGCTCAGAGTGTGCGCTGCCGTAGTCTCCTCTCCGGCTAGGTGAATGGCCGATAGAGAGATTCCTTGTTGAATTGCCCAGAACTGGAGCTGCATTGCGTTTCTGCACAGTGGTAGTGGACCTACACCTCCTGTCTTGTTGAGGTGGTACATGGCCACTGTGTTGTCTGTCATTATCAGGACATTCTTTCCCTGTACAGAGGGCAGAAAGGCCATCAGCACTAGGCTGATTGCCATCAGCGCCAAAAGGTTGATGTGTAGTTTTGACTCCGATGGAGACCAAAGACCACTGACCATCAGATCGTTGGCATGGCCTACCCACCCTGTGAGTGAGGTACCCATAACTACTGTTATCTCCAGCCATGGCTGCCAAAAAGGTTCCTGGTCAGAATGTTGTCCTCCCAGACCCACCATAGGAGATCATGTGCGACCCTGCTTGGAATCTGAAAAAGATCTGACATCTTTCCCGAGAACTGAGACCACTGGGTTCTGAAGGCCCATTGAAGGGATCTCATCCTCAGGCGAGCCTCTGGCACCAGGAAAATGCAGGATGCAATGAGGCAGAGCAACCTCAAAATGTTGAAGCCCGTAAGACACTGGGAACTCTGGAATTTGGTGACCATGTGCTGAATGTGTTGAGCACTCACCTCTGGTGGCAAGGCTTTTCCCGAGGATGGATCCAGGACTGCTCGGATGAACTGGACCTTTTGAGATGGTATCATGTGGGAATTAATGAAATTCAGGGGGAAGCCCAGTCTGTGGAAAGAGTGGCAGGTTACGCTGAGCTGTTCCAGGGCTTGTTCGGGAGAATGGGTCCTGATCAGCCAATCATCTAGGTAGGGTTAGACGTGAATCCCCCCTCTACTGAGACTGGCATTAACTTGGTGAAAACCCTCGGGCAGTGGTCAGCCCGAATGGCAGAACCCGAAACTGATTATGAGAACTACTAACAGCAAACCCCAGGTACTTTCTGTGCTTCTGATAGATAGGTGCATGAAAGTCAGCATCCTGAAGTCCAATGCCACCATCCAATCCTGAAGCTGGAGGGCCCAAAGAATCTGAGAAAGGGTGACCATTTTTAAATTGTCCTTCCTGAGAAACTGGTTCAAGTATCTCAAGTCCAAAATAGGTCTCAATCCTACATCCTTTTTGGGAATCCAAAGGTAAAGGGAGTACCATCCTTTGTTCCTCTCCATCATAGCTACTGGCCCAATAGCACTTTTCTCTAGCAGGCTGAACATTTCCTTCAAGAGGAACGAATCCAGAGATGTGTACGAGTGGCTCCCCGGTTAATTATCTTGAGGCCTCCTTAAAAAGGGGAGGCAGTAACCGTGGGCTACGGTTTCCAATGTCCAAGCATCTGAGGTAATGCCTTGCCATTCTTGCAGATGTTGTGTGAGTCTGCCCCCCACTGGGGGCTTGAGGGTTAAGGTCTCAGAGAGGTCTTCAGGTGGCTGAAGCAGTGTCTGAGGGTAAAGAAGCCTTTTCTTGGGGGGGGGCTTGGCACCTCTTCCTTGGCCACCATGAGGGAATTCTCTTTGACCGGCAAGTCCTCTTGCTCTTCCAAATGAGGAGTAGTAATGAAAGGACCTACCCCTCCAAGTTGGTGCCCTGGGTTGTGAAGGTTGTGGCTGTCAGATGTCGGTGCCGAGTGATTTGGCCACTGCTTTTGAGGTCTGCAGCTTCTCTAGGCTCTCGTCAGCCTTGCTGCCAAATAACTGAGTGCCGTCAAAGGGCATGTTGAGCAGTCTGGATTGCACGTTGTTAGGAAAGATTTCCCATAGGTGCAATTTTTCCTCTATTTGTGAACCCCCCCCAAACGTTTTGCTTTTGTTTGGTTTACCTAACATGACTTTTTCCAGTGAAGCACAGCCTTCAGCTGCATTCCTCTAGGTTTTCGCTCATTTGTTATGGGGAAACTGACACATCCTTCAGGCTGTCAGTACTGGGAAACTTTGTTTACCTTAGTCTTCGACTATGTTGCCATTTCTTGGTAACTTTTTATTTATGTGCCAAGTACCTTACAGTACCGCACATAGGCGTCCTTTTGTTTTATGGCCCTAGCCACCATATGAGGATTTTTTGGTATTTGTACAAGTGTGCCTAGGATGAACTGGTGGCAGCAGTTGACTTTTAAAGTATTTTTACTTTGTTTTTATGGACCATACCGCTTTTACTGCGTTAGGCCCAAGACTGTGTCCAGTGCTGAAAATGGCCATGCCATGAAGTCTTTTGTTCTGTCCTTTTGGCCATTTTGTCCCTTTGCCTTCCCCCGCGCCGAGAGACTAGGGTATTCCTTATTTGGGCATGCAGCGTCCCGTGAAAACAGTATCTTTCACTGGCTCCTGCATGTCACGTGTGCTAGTGCCCAGGAAGAGGGTTGGGACTGTTTGGTCCCAATCCACACTACTGGTTCTAGTATGCCTAGTAGCCATGAACGACTGGAACCACTGTGGGCCACGATTGACCCACATATGGCATACATGCAAGAGAGCAGATCTTCCATTGGCTATTTGAGATTTGAGTGCAAACCAAATCTGGAATAAGAGAAGGGGCTCTGCATCCATTCCAAGTCGATCAACTGAAGTTCACACCGAACTTAAATAGGAGCCAAGTATCTTTACCGAGAGAGCAGACTCAAGGAACTGCCAGTGACGTGCTAGGAAGCTTTGGCACACTGACCCCGCTGTTGTCCCATCAGACCCGTTGGAGTAGTGGGAACTACTCTCGGCATCTCCTACTTACTCTTGCAAAGCACCACTTCGGAACTGTTTCTGGGCCATACAGTGAACTTTCCAGCTCAAACCCACAGTTTCGCACAGGAATGCTGCTGTCCCAAGTTGATACTCAAGACTCGAGACTTTGGGAATGGCTTGCTTGTGGTCCCGGGCCCTCTCCTGCCAAAACTCGTTGTCCTAGCTCCTCTGGGTTGCGATTTATGAGATTGCACCACACCGCAAGCATTTGCGGTCCCTGTGTCGCCCCGCTGTGGTAACCGTCGCTGAGAGTGCCTGCAGTTCTGCCATACAGTGCCCTGAGACATGCTACGCCGGAACTATCCTTCTCATTTCTTTGAGAGCTGAGTAAAGGCTACTGTCCGGCCACAGACGATTGTCCCGTCCCGCAGCTGCTGAGAACCAGAGCGTCCTGAAAACTGCAGGGTTAACACCTATGAGCAAAGTGGGCTAGACTGCCAAAGTTTGGTCCGGACTGTGACAAAGGTCATGAGTACTTTCATCCCTTACCGGTGGCCCCCTGGCACATCCATCTCTTTTTACGCACCGGAATAACTTAAAAGATACTTACCTTGGCTGGGCTAGCCTGTGCTCACCAGCTATTCCCAAACTCCAAAAGTCACTCTATCCGCAAGGGTAGACCCTCTTCTAGGAATAGGAACTTATTCTTCATCGCCTCAAGCCCCTTCCTGAGCAGCTACAGCCGCTTGAAGAGAACCCGTTTCTCCTTTTACGCACGACTGCACGTTGTTAACGCACAACTGTACTTTGAGCGCTAGCCTCCTCACTTCTCATGGCTGCACTACATAACTTAGGGATTGTTAATGGAGGACTGCCTAATCTGTTATATGTGTTGAACTGGCCCCTTTTTGTTGCAGGTTGTGGTTATTTTCTCCCCCATTCTCAGCATTAGGCTAATCGAAATTATTGTATATATGTTACATAGTAAAAAAGCATGTTTGGTAATTGTTTTCTTGATAACTGTGGTTTAATCGTGTTTTTCCTATAAAGGCTTATAATAAATGTATTTTGATATCCAGCTGTCTAAGGGTAATCTGGGGAGTTTTACTGTGTCCTCATTGTGGGCTTCCGATCACTCACCCTTCCTGAGATTTAGGTCCTCATTCCGTGGTGGGCAGTAAGGGCGGCTGGTTTTAACAGGAGCCCTTAGTGGGAGCCGCTAAAGGACCAGCATGCTAGCAACAGGCCCGTTATTACGGGCCCGTTGTTAGCATGGTCCCCATTCCCATTCCCATTGAGCGCTATGGGGGTTCGAATGGGGATGGGTTCCCTGAATGTGGAAATACGGGGTCCACCAAGGTTGGAATGGCCCGGTAATTCCCCTTTCAGGGAACCTGGACCCGGTATGCGTTAAGGGGATAGCCATGGTGAAACGACACCATGGCTACCTCCAACCTTTGTTTTGACTGGCTGCCAAGCTACCGTAGATTGGTCTGGTTTTTCCAGAAGGTTCTCCTGTTCCACTAAACTAAGGTGACCTCCTAAACTTCTGCCCACCAGGTCAGAGTTTAGAAATCCATCTTAACACACATCCGGGGCAAAACCAGAGTTCCTCAACCACGCAAATCTGCATAGGACTGTGCTCTCCCACATCGCTCTGCTAATGTTGTATGCAGAGTCCAATCCTGACTGGAGAGACTCGCACATTGCTTCCTTTCCATCTCTCACAATGCTCAGAAAGCCTTCTCTCGCCTCACCATCCGGAATATGTTCAGCCGCCATGGAAATACAATCCCAAAAGGTGTAGAAAAACTTTACAAGTGCGCTAGTGGCATTGACCGACTTCAAGCCATACTCCTAGCTGAAAACACCTTTTTTTACATTGCGTCGAAACGCGTGTTGTTCCCATCCAGCCGTATTGTGGGATATGCCGCTTGTTTGGAGATGGAAGTTGCAGCATGGACCATCAAGTTTTCCGGTGTCGAATGTCTAGACAGGTACTTCGGGTCACTACTCGAAGGTCTGTGTTTTCTAGTAAGATTTTTGTTGCAGGCCGGGCTTGTCTCTGGCACCTCCCAATTTGCTTTCACCCTCTTCTAAAGGGCAATATAAAACAGTAGTACAGGGTCCTTTTGTGGGCCCTTATCCAAGATGCCAGTTAGATCATCTTGTTCAAAATGAGGGGCTGGCCTGCCCCATCCCAAAAATTCTGTCACTTTGGACTTGGACATTAACTGTCTGTAAGATGCATCAGCATGTCCTGTTGGATCTGGCTTCCCACATTCCAATTCTGGCGAAGTATCAAAGCAACTTGCTGGTTGCAGGTTGTCATACAGTCCCTCTTTCTAGATTCTTTTGATATGAGGGTCTCAGGAACATTAGGGGTGCCATATTCAAGCCCAAAGGGCATAATGTCTTGATCTGATGGCTCAGGCTTTTCAAAAATCGAAGATAAGGACTTAAAGAAATCCTTTTTTAGGGAGTGGGTTAAAGGTTTTTTTAACTTACCTCGACGGTATTCAGTGTTTCAACGCTTTCGGCATCAAAGGCTTCGATGCTATCAGTGTCGATGGAGGTCTCAAAGGACTCGACCTGTGACTCGAAGGAGCCGACAGACAAGGACTGGGCCTGTCTTTGACTCGAGACCTCAAAGGTTCTCGAGCGGTCTGAGGCTATTCTCACATGCTCGATGGAGTGCAGGATTTAGCCTTGGTCTTTTCCTTTTGGCTTTAGATGGTGCGACAGGGACATGGCTTTTTGCCTTTTCCCTCAATGGGGCCTGAGCCGCCTTCCTGAAGATTTTTATAATCTCCTGCCTAAAAACCTCCCATTCGACTGAAGTCAGGACTTATTTGGGCAGGCTATCTTGTGTTCTGCCGTGGAGTCAGAGGATGCGGAAGGGGCTCTATGGCGTCTTTTCTTAATTTTTTTAGCTGAAGATGAGGAGTGGTGCAAACCGCTTCATGAACGAGAGAGTTTTTTTGACTACTTCCTCTGTGGAGAGTCACCTCTCAACTCATCCGAGCAATGCCTTTTCAACACAGTTGAAGATGGTGATTTCAAAGGGGACCTACCCGCCGCAAGTTTGCTCTTGCTTTCCATCAACACCTTACCCGTGAAGGACTGGCCTAATCTGCAGTCTGCCGTTCTGTGGTCGACGCCGAGACACCACAGACACAATGTAGATTGGTTATCGTCATCTTGGCACTGCCGTCGATACACTTCTTAAAACCGGCCTTCAGGGTTGGATAAGCTGATGAAGAGGCCATTCTCGAGGGTATGTCGCAGTTTTGTGAGAAACCAAAAACGTGCCGTATCCGAAGTGTAAGCTATCGCTGAAAAAACGGAACTCGATAACGGTGCGGTATGTTCAATTTATACTTTCGATGAGGTCAACCTTGAGAAGGAGGCCCCTCAAGGGACATTGACTCGACCATGACGAGGCACAGCGCCCTCTGCCGAAAGAAAACAAATTACGACGCAGCTGACGCTCAAAGGCAATATATCTAAAGATGAGAAATACGTGGGAGGACACAATAGATCAGAGATCATGCAAATTAGACTCAAATTGAGTGAATACACATATACATGGTCTTGCGGTTAGGCGATCCAAAAGAGGGGTGGATGAATAAGGGTCCACCACAGGTCCTGATGAACGTGGGGAAACGTTCAGTCAGTGGAGTGCAAATTGATACACTCTAGGAGGTGACGTTGACCCTTCAGCACTAATCCGAGGTTCGGCAGAAAAGAAAGCCACAGCCAAAAATGGTTGGGGAGGGAGGGGGGGCAGTATGCCTGAATAGATAGGAATGTTTCATGTTTGCTGCACTTTGGCATATGGTACTAGAAAATAGAACAAAAGGAAATTATTATATAAGAAGGTATCAAATTCTGAAAGCACATAGGCACTTTTGTCTGATGGTCATCAAGAAAACTATTCTGTAAGCACACAGACACTTTATTTTGGATGGATGCCAAATAAAAGGTGGTGTGAATAAGATAAATAATTGATATCACAACATGTGAATGCATGGTAATTAAATCACTCCCATATTACATACTAGACGTTCGCTCAGCATCACTATATTCAGCATTCAGGCTTAGCTGAGTGAATGTGGTGGGGTTATTCTCCAAGCTACCCCTTTGTGTATTTTAGCCTAGTGTTGTAATAATGTTTTATGTGCTGTTTTGTGTTGTGTACATGTAATCATAAAGATATAAAACAATTGAGGCATGTTGTATTTGTTAAATAATAATCATGAAGAAATTAAATGATTGAAAACAGAGGTTTTAGAAAAAAAAATATATATATATTGAATTCAAACTGCCTGTCAAATCACATTAGCATTGAATTGCCAACTCTCATTTTGAAGTAATTGTGAAAATAGATTCATGCCAGGAACACATTTTGTGTCATATCCAATATTTAATGGCAGAGAGACAATTTGACATTTTGATAGAAAGATCAGAGAAGAGTTCAGGAAAAAAGAAGATGTGGGTATCTTTGCAAAGAGTTGGTACGAGTAAACCAAGGAGGAGATTAGTACCCCAAGAACAGAGGTGTAGAGTGTAAAGTGTAATGGACCCAAGACTGAAGCTTGGGGAACACCAACAGTTAGGAGTGAGTTGAGAGGTGCTGTTTCTCAAGGAGACATAGAATTGCCGAAGTGTGGGGTAGAATTCAATACACAAAAGGACTTGATCGTGGATCCCAAGAAGAAAACGGATAGTATAGCTCAGTGGTCAGTGGCAATGCACTCATCTTGGAAGCAAGACGGCGCAGGGCAACACTGGTTCAAAACCCTGTGTCCGCACTTAGAAACCTCTTTGGTATGAAGCGCGTTATAAAAAAAAGATATTAATTAAAACAATTCAAATAGAGAGTATTAAGGAGATCAGGGTGATCGACAGTGTCAGAGGCAGCAGACAGCTCAAGGAGAATTAGGAGTGCTTAGCAGAGGCGATGAAGTTGGAACCATTCATGAGAGCAGTTTCTATGGAGTGACAGGAGCGGAAATCTGCTTGTAGGGCGTCTCGAAGGTGGTGGTTGTCTAAGAAATTGTTAAGACGGTTGAACACAACCCTTTAGAGCACTTTAGAGTAGTGCGGAAGGAGAGACACTGGGCATAAGTTAGCCGGTAGGTCTGGGTCAGCCCCTTCCATTTTTAGGAGAGGGATGATTGTGGCTGTTTTGTAAACAGAGTTAAAGAAAGCAGAATCGAAGGACAGGTTGAATAGTTCAGCTATGTGAGGCCACTAAAGGGGCAATCAGCTTAATAAGCTGAGGAGCAAGAGGGTCTGATGGGGCACAAGAGGGGTTAGCCTTCATCAGTAGTTAGCACTTCATCAGTATTAGTGTGACTGAAGTGGGAGATAGAGGCAGAGGATGATGGTAGAGTAGGCAGAGTGTAAAATGTAGGAAGAAGGAGTTTGAGGAAGGTCAGGAGAGAGTCTCTAATTTTGGAAATGTTTGCAGCTACGTATTCAGCTAGGTCAACAGCTGTGAGAGTGAAGTTGATAGTCATAGACTTAGGAGGAGTGAGGAGTGAGTTTAGGGTTCCCTGTAGCAAGCGAGGATGGTTAGAGTGAGAATAAATGAGGGTTAGGTAGAATTCCCTTTTTGCTCTATCAAGGGCGGTCTTGAAAGTCTTGAAAGAGTTCAGGTCTGAGAGGTACAGTTACAGGTCCTCATGCAAGTTGGTATGCCTCCATTTGCGCAGCAACCGACGCATGTGACCCCTAGCTGAGGATACTGAGACTTGTAAAAGTAAGTAGTGGGAAGTGAGAGGAGAATGAGTCATAAATATGGAATGGAAGCTGGAGAAAGCAGTGTTGGTGGGAGAGGCATCAGGTTGAATGAGGAGAGTGAGAACTGTAGGTCGGAGAGAAAGGAGAGGAATGGCAGTAGTTTTAAATGTCCTTTTAGTAATAGGTGAAGCAAGGAGTGAGCAAAGGTCAGAGGGTGAAAAGGAGATGGTGGTGGAAATAATTGAGTGATCAGATTTGGATGGTGTGACAGTAGTATTAGTGGTTGAGAGCGAGGTGGAGATTAATAAAATTTACAAAGAGTTACCCCATGTGTGGGTAGGTAGGTTATAGATAGAGTGGAGAGTGTGTGCACTAAGAAAAGACTGAAGTTTAGATTTCTGAGAAGCGTTTAGACAGGGAAGGTTAAAGTCACCTAAGAGAATGAGGCAATGTTTAGTGGCAAGAGAATCAAAGAGTTGCCCAAGATCATCATAGAATAGTCCATTGGGACCAAGATGGCGATAGATGGAGATGATGTCAACAGAGTAAGGCAGAGGTAGAGGAGAGGATGTGGCATTGGAGATTTGTGAGGCATTCACGCATGAAGAGAGTAAGTGTCCGAAGTCTTCACCTCTGCCGGTTAGTCAAGGAGAGCCAATAGTTGTTTTAGCGGAGTGTTGGACTTAGATTTGAATGTTGTTAGTGATGTACACAAGCGATTGTTCGTGGAAACCTGTGGCAATCAGGGCCTTACAGGGAACACATAAGGAAATAGAGAAGGATATAGTAGCAACCCTTAGCTCTGTCTTCACTTTGCTCTGGACGCCCAGGAAAATGGAAGCCCAAAGGACAGTGCAGTGCTCATATTCCCAAAGTAATCCAGAAGTACCTCTGTCACAGGGACAGTCTCTAGATCGATCCTGGATGCTTCCTTTGGGTCTCCTGACCTCTTCAGGCAGTATCAGGCAGATCGGAGGGCTTCTGGTGGTGTTGGGGTGAGCTCTGTGTTGCACCCAGTCCAGTTGAAAACCATTTTGGAGGGGGAAAGACCTTCCAACGATGGCCGTTTTGTGGTCAGAGGTTACGGGGCAGTCCCTAGATCGATCCTGGGCAGTCTCCTAACCTCTGCAGGCAGCCTCAGGCAGATTGAATATTAAACAAAGTAATCACGCCAAGGGGGTCTGGGAAACAAAACCATCTAGAGCTCAGCAATTGAGCATAGGGAACAGCTTCCTTGGAATTTAAAGGCATAGCACCTCCGGATTTGCTGTGCTACATAAGCAGAACAAAGCTCATTGTAAAACAGTTGCCAGCATTTGTGGAGACTTTACACGCTGGGTGCCTTCTATATAAGAAGTAGCATTTTATCCATTGAGGATATGACACACTTTTGTGAATAATGCGCGACAATGGAAAGATTGTTCTATTTAATCGAATCTTGAAAGCAATATGACACATAGCGTGATAACGTTGGGACTGTAGTTGCAGTATTTACAAAAATACAGATAGTCCCTGATGAAGGTGATATCAGATTTGTTGGCTTTTTTGATGAAACCAATCCGCCATATGTGTCATACATGAATGATCCCCTATGCAGTTTGTTTAAATAACCTAATGTGTTTGAAAAGATGTATTTTTGCAGAGACATGGGGCCTCATTATGACCCTGCCGGTCCGGAAACAAGGGTGCTGGTAAGCTTAACGGCACCGTTGTTTACGGACCGGCAAACTAAAGGTATGCCTGCCGGAGCCGCCATGCCCGACAGTTCTGACGTTGCGGAGCCGAGCAGCTGTGGTATGCAAACCGGTCACGGAAGCAGCGGCACTGTTAGAAACTGTGCCGGTGCTTCCGTGTCCCCACTCCCATAGAGTCCTATGGGTCTCTATGTGAATGGGGGCTTAGATTTTACCGGCGCCTGGCTTTCCGGACCACCAGGATGGTAATCTCCCAGTGGCACCGGGAAGTCAGGTGCCGGTAAATATTTGCAGGTCTGGCAGCAACCTGCCGGTAGCACCGGCAGGGTAACCGCCAGACCTGTAATGAGGCCCATGGTATTGTTTAAAAAGGTATGCTTTTTTATTGTCTTAATGTTTGCGTGTGGTGTGCTGGCGATGACTGGTG
This sequence comes from Ambystoma mexicanum, assembly GCF_040938575.1. Taxonomy (NCBI): domain Eukaryota; kingdom Metazoa; phylum Chordata; class Amphibia; order Caudata; family Ambystomatidae; genus Ambystoma; species Ambystoma mexicanum. The sequence goes on along the minus strand of NC_090923.1, from coordinate 407,821,004 downwards.
AGGCACGTTTGAGTGTGAAACGTAGTGTTTTTTAATACGTTTTGTTTGTAAGGCAAACTTTGGATTAGGTTCACATCAAGTTTTTTTTTTTTTTTTTTAAATATTTGTTAGTACGAGTATGTAATTGCCTAAAGTGTTAGAGTGTTTTAGTTATTGACACAAAGGATACACGAGTTACAAACGAGTGATAAATGCCATGTGCACCGGCAATAAAGGGAACATCTGTTTCATGCTATACATTACACAGGTTCCCACGTAGCTGTTTGAATATTGAGTTCGTTGCGGTTTTGCACCTTTCTTGTTTTGTGAAACCAAAACTAAACTAAAAAAAACGAACGGCCAACTTTCAGTGGTTTGGCCATAGACTCATAGCAATAGATATGTAGGAAACATCTATGTACTCAGTAGATCCTCATTTACCCTTCCATTTTTTTTTTAAAACATTGTAAAAATAATTAGTAGAATCCTACACTTTTTAAAAGAATTCTCCACCCTGCAATGGGAAAGCGATACGGAATTCTGCCGAGGGACCAAAATGAGAAAAAAGATTATTGAAAATGCGATGCCACATGCATCTGTAAGTGCCGAGGAGACTAAGAAGAAGAAACACTTAAAGACGGCAACTCTAAGAGAGCGGCTGGATAATCAAAGGTGAAGAGCAGATATTTCACATTCCGGATTTGGAATTAGTTTTCTGCAATTATAAATAAGGAATGCATTGCCGTGTGTCTGTGGATGAATTAAACATGAACTTGCTCGGAGCCGCCTTTAATATTTGCATTGCCATGGCCCATGGGTTTCAAAAGTCGTTTTCATACACACACGCACACACGGTGCAATAAAGCAATGTTGAAACCGCATAGAACTCTTGTGTCTCTAATGGGGAGTATGACGCCTGCACTGGCTCAGGGAGAAGGTAAACATACACTGAAAACAACTTGGGAGAGTCAGTCATTGTAACCAGCCTCGATACCCAGCACTCGCTCTCTGACCAAACAAACCTTTCCAATTTAATTTAATGGAAAGGAAGACGGGTCCACAGCACACGCGGTGCGGTATCAGAATTGAAACGTATAAATAACTAAGAAGGAAACCAATGTATGTGTATTTAGGGTGTTCAGGTCGTATATGTTTGTGATTATTTGCATAGGAAATCATTGGCGTCCTACGCAAAACAGTAATCACCTTTAGTATGGAGAAGTCTACAGAGAATTTATTTTGAAACTTGAATACAAAATGCAGTACTGCAGCGCATTAAGCAACGCAGGGATGGGTGTCCTTTGGTGAGTTATAAAGCCAGTATTGCACACGCTACGTCCGCTGATGGACTGCAGCAGAAACTTTTTGACGCGGATGGGAAGGAGCAACCCGGGGGACAGGCTCCTGAACTGCAGGGACCGCTAATAGACCATTAGCGCAACTTAACAACTCCTCGCCTTTGCAGAAGGCCACACAAGTACCTTTTTATGTTGAAATACAATAAGGAAATAACGGAATGTCAAATGTACAAGGTAGACACGTGTATTTGAAACAAAAACATTTGAAGTGGGAAAAACCTTGTATAATTGTCTGACATCGGTCAGAATCCTACTTAAAGCATTGGGCATTGCCACTCCCCAAACAATGGCATGTGTCCTTCAGCCACACAAGGTCCTACTTTTGCAACTACAAACGCAATCTCTTAAATCAACAAGGTGAGCATTGTCCGATCCGAGGCCCTTATGCGTGTGGCGTTTTATAAAAAGTAAGTAAAAAAGCAAGGCATATGGTGTGATACGCAGCCATGTGACAGAGATCAAGGTTAAAAAAAAAAAGACACTCCCCTTCAAAAGGAATAGCTACATATTGTGAGATGGAATGCTTCATTCTGCACTTCTGACAGAACCAATGACAGATTTTCGATATTGGACCCTGAAGAAACCTGTCAGGCACTAATAAGACCCCCAACAGGTCTACCTCTGTGCCTTTTCTTGCAGGTTCAAGGATAATTGAGAAACCATCGACAAAAGGAATATCTAGCATAAACGTTTCCTGTAAACATATCAAGTCAGCTGTTTTCCATATCACATAATTTATACAGAGGTGGTTAAAGCCACGCATATTCCACGACAGGAACCTGATGGAATTTGTTCAATTTGAGCCCCTTGGCACACAATTTTGTTCATGTAGCGAAGTTATGATATGTGACCAATCATAGGCCACAGACCGTTTCTCTGGGCGCTGGTGACTTGTCCCCTTAACACTAGGTGTGTCCAGTTTTACATTAATAATCAGGGGTTATCGGAGATTACACTTGGACCCACCATCTCAGTCTACAATTGGTAATGACAGGGAATCCATCCAGTTTTCGGACAATTTAACAAACTTTCTGACTCTGATAGCACCACATTTTTAATCTCCATGGAGTAAACGCCCACTTTAAACATATCTACCCGTCTAAAATCAAGAAAAAATATTTGGGCAATATCTTTAGATGTTAGTAAATGAAGGGTGGGAATTTCTCTAAACAAAGCCTAAATATATTGCTGGTTAAGTGGGTAAAAGTAATTTACCCTAAAGGTGCGTTTCAAGCAAAGACAAAATAATCATCCCCAATTGCACCCCACACTCAGGCATAACCTGCAGTTGTTCAGTTCCTTCGACCTCTTCCTTCAGAGGTAATTTAAAAGTAGAAGCCTTATTTGGGCCTTTAGGGGCCATAGCTCCAGCTTGCGGGGCTGGAATGCTAGTCTCCTCCTATCTTCCAATATACAGAAATGAGGGGATTCTACCATTAAGGCTGGTGATTTTAAATAAAATGGAATAAAAGTAGGGGCCATTGGTTGCAATCCCGCCAAAGCTATTGGAGCCACTAAAGTAGAGGAAACACTTGCCTCTATGAGCATTTCCCATAACTAGCAACCCTACCACGGGGGCAGCTCTTACCCAATCAGGGGGTTCAATCACATGCTCCTCGAACCTAGCTGAGCAGGTAGAAAGCAAGCTTATATCCAAGGGCATCGTCACAGGAACATTTGGTTTAGGTTTTAGATATTTAGTTATTAATGGATTGCTTTCCTTTACAGAACCAACAGATGCATTTTGCTTAATACCATTCACAGATTTTCCAATAGGTGCCAATTTTGAATTATGGGTGTTACCAGAGGCAATTGTCTCGGCACCAGATAACCCTGAGGCATTGCAGTCTTTCAATAAGACTTCTGTCTGTGTTTTGATCGAGTGCAGGAATTTAAAAGAGTTTGTTTTACTCTGAGCAAGTGGTCCATTCATTTTTTTACCATTTGGACTTTTTTTTCGTTTTTGCCCCTGCTTCTTGAGGGGGCAATAGGCATGCTGTAGAGGCCAAAATGACATTTGCCACAACCTCGGAGGAGTCAATACCAGAGTTTGGGGCAGTACAGTTGTTCAGTACTAGAGCACTTTTGCCTCGTTCTATCACTCTTGGTTGGACACCCACTGCTGACATGAGGGTAGGTTGATCCAGAAAATGAACAAGATCACACTTTATCTCATTAGCAACATTAAGTCGGAGGAACCAATCCCTTTGAAATAGATGTTACTGATTTCTGATCCGAGCCTATACCATATTTTTCTCTAATCCAATCCGTCATGCCCAGCATGGTCACAAAACCTTCAATGTAATTCACTTTCTCTACTAGGCCCTTTAATACAGAGCGAACCTCCCGTAGTTTGAACTGTGTCTGGAGGCTATGGTGTTGCCAATGTCATCTAATTTACTGTTCACGGCCGCAAACCCCACTTGCAGTGTCTCCATATATGGGTCCGGTGTATTGCTAGTATTGTCATGAGCAGGGGGGAATTTTCCCGTGGGGGGGGGGGGAACAGCCCCCTTCCCCTCCAGACTGGGACTAGGGAATGCATCCATAGGTCCTTTCTTGACTTACGGCCTGCTGACACAGAGCAGGGCAGCTGAAGCTGGCGCATGCCCCCCTGCCTACTGAGGGACGATGCAATAATAGAACACCTCAGAATCGAAATTGTGGACTTCTTTGACCGAAATGCTGGATCAGTTGAATCGAACATAAACATTTGGGAAACCTTTAAGGTATGGCTGAGGGGCCAACTGATGGCAAAAACACTTTGAGAGAAATCAGAAGAGAGCTGGATCACTCTGAGCAGACTATACGCAACCTGGAGAATAAACAGGGCCAAGACATTGGGACAGATCACCTACAAAAACTACAAGAACAATTGTCCAAATGCAAGGCACTGGCGGAACATGAACTTTTCTATATAATGCAGCCTTTAAGAGCCAGAAGATATGGTGAAGGAAACAAGCCAAGCAGATCAATGGCTAACCTTATCAAATCGGAACAGGGTGTAAGACATATGACGAACATAGTTGTTCCAGATGGGGAGGTGCATACCAAGCCACAAACGATTAAATGACGTGTTCCAGGAGTATTATACTAACCTGTACTCTAACGCCGCCAAGATGTCCACAGTGGAGCTTCAGGAATACATGAACTCATTCCCGCTACCCGGGCTGAATGAAATGGATATGGAAAAACTGGATCTCCCCCTGACCGGTGAGGAAATTGAACAGGCCATCTCTGACTTACAATCAGGTAGGACACCCGGATCCGTTGGCATTCCAGCTTACTTATACAAAATGTTTAGAACAGAAATAGCTGCAAAGCTACTAGAAGTCTGGGAGGAAGCACTGGAGAGAGGGGAACTACTGCGTACTATGAGAGAGGCGATAACAGTTCTGCTGAAGCCCCACAAGCCCCCTTAAGAGCCCACATCCTACCGTCCTCTATCATTGATCAACCCAGACACAAAAATATATGCCAAAGCTATAGCGAATCGCCTACTTCCACACATGAACACACTGGTTCATCGGGATCAATCTGGATTCACCCCTACCCGCTCTACCGCATTAAACCATTGCAAATTCTTCGCTGTCACCTCACAGCTGGACCCCAATGCCAAAGCCATAGCAGTAACCCTAGACGCTGAAAAAGCGTTTGACTCTGTATCCTGGAGCTATATGTATTCCATCCTAGATAAAATGGGGCTCGGCCCAGGATTCATGAGTCATATTCGAATATTATTCAAATATCCCAAGGCAATCATCAGAACTAATAAGACCCTGTCTCCGAGCTTCATGCTGGGCAGAGGCACATGGCAGGGCTGTCCGCTGTCTCCCCTTATATTTGCACTCACGATAGAGGGAAAGGCAGCAAAGCTTAGGCATAAGCACACATGGAGGGGCATTCTTATCAGGGGTTCACCCCAGTTTTTGTCATTATATGCAGACGATACTATGCTTTATATAAGAAACTCAGAAACACACCTACCTCCAGTAATGCAGGAGATAGTTATATTTTCAAAATACTCTGATATAAAATAAATCCAGCCAAATCGAAGGTCATTCCCCTTACCCCGTCAATACAATCTCAGGCTACCGCCTAACTTAGGTTGTCGCCTACGTCCGCACGCTACCTAGGTATTGTAATGGCCACCGATAAGCAACCCCTTTATGCCAATAACTATGAACCATACTTAATTTCATTGGAACATAAAGTATGGGACAAACTCCCGATTTCCATATACGGGCGTATAGCCTTGCTCAAAATGGTGGTTGTTTCGAAATTGCTATATCTATTCTGCAATATCCCAATTTGGCGGGGCATGCCATTTTTTCATAGGCTAGAGAAACTAGCCTCCAATTTTGTGTGTGGGGGGTAGGATGAGACTCCAATGGCCTAAAATGTGTGAGACCTACGGGACAGGTGGAATAGCAGCCCCAGACTTTTTATTATATTATTACACAGCACAGGCACACTTTGCACGCTACTGGTCTGAGTCCACGGAACAATATGCACACATACAAGCTGAAAAGTTTGCAGCTGCCCCAATGAATATACAGGAAATGCCGTTCACTAAACCATAGAGGGAGATGGGGAGGTCGACCCGGGGGGTTCCTCTGTGAAGGCCAGGTCCAAACTTTTCAGCAGGTTGGGATGTGAGACACCCTACTGGCCTCTAACCCCCATGTGGCATAACCCTGATCTCGAGCCTACCATAGACACAGCATTACAGCGTACATGGGACCCGGGTAAGGAGATGCGTCTGGGAGACCTATACCCGAATGGAAGGTTTGTGTCCTTGACAGTGGTCCTGGAGAAGTTTGGGTCTGGCCTACTTACGACACTAATATCAAGGAGTGAGAGCAGCCTGTAAAAAAAAGTGGCCCATGTTTCCGAGTCACCACCCACACACCAGTTCTTAACCGAGACTATGACACAAGAGGGCTTCAAGGGGAACATCTGTAGCATATATAAAGTGGTCCAGTCGCATACCCCTTCTAAAAGTACTATAAAAGCAAAGTGGGAACGAGACCTGGATACCTCAACAGATGATAATCAATGGGCCAATTATTGCCGCTATACAAAGTCCATTTCCATCAATGCCAACTTCAGGCTGATCCAATTTAAAATGTTTAATCATTTACATATCACTCCAAATAAAATTGCTAAATTTGACCCCTCGATACAAGCGACCTGCCCCAAGTGTCAACCCGGGAGGCAAATCCAATACATATGTACTGGGAATGCCCCACGATCAGACAATACTGGGACGAAGCAGCTTCAGTGATTAATGATATAATTGACGTCCACATACCAGTCACCCCATTGAAATACATACTCGGAGACATAGGGAAGGTCTCAATTAGGACTCGCCAATTCTTCGCAGTTGAAGGAGCGGTGGCCAAAAGAGCTATACTTAGAGCATGGAAGTCAAAACATGCCCCCACCAAGCAAGCATGGCTAAAAGAACTAATATATATACAGGAAAGCAAGGAGCAAGCACTATGTAAGGGGAATCACATCCACATGTAGACCCAAGGACATATGAGCTCCCCTGCGGAGATACCTACGAGCCATCCAAGAATGAGCAGATGAAGATTCATCCTGTTCCGAAGATCAAACTGAGGTATAAGGAACGATTGTCAATGATACCATAGACGGGCACTAGCCGAATATGGGTTTCCTATGATAATTGGTGGGGGGAGTCATCTATCACCTGTCCATAAAGACTGTTCAATGTGCAAGGGACAGCACAGTTTGAGGGCCCAAGGACTTGTGGAGGGCGAAGAGGGGGGATGTATGAACACTCAGTCTGTTCTAATTATTATGTTGACATGATATGCAAATGTTGATTCCTTGCAGTGTAAAACCTAATAAAGATGTTTAAAAAAAAAAAAGAATCTACATCGGGCAGCTCCATCAACTCAGATGTCGATCGCAAAGGTTTCTCACTACGTAAACCATGCATATTAATGGGGAAATTAACAGCCCAACAGAAAGGCATACCTTCTTATGAAGATCAGGTCAGCTGCAATGTTAAACTTGTTTCAAATCTGAATATGTTTCAAGTCAGCCGCTTCTTGGCAACGCCAAACGACGATGCCCATGGGAAATCACGGAACACACAGCACACAACGCGCGCTCCGCGTATCAATGAGGTTTTAAGAACTGCCACTTGGCAGCCTCATGGCAGTGGAAATGAAAGAAATACTCTGGAAAATCACAAGCTCTCCGACTAGAAACATAGCACAAAGTCACAGGAACACACAGCGCACACTGCACACTCCATGTATAATGGAGGTTTTAAGCACTGCCCCCTGGCAGTGGAAATGAAAGAAAGACTCTGGCAATTCACAAGCTCCACTGACAAGATCCAGAGTGCAGTCACAGCAACACAGCACATACCATTGAACAGATAGTGTTTAGATAGTACTGAACACATCAAGTCCTGTGGGCTGTCCTATTGTCGGTATAAATTCCTCCCCAAGTATGTGAAAGGATTCCCAACTACCAGAGTCACACTCCCTGGTTTGGGTTTGACTACCTGTATAGCTCCCGTGTCCATCTGCCACTGTGATGCGCCTGTCTGTTGCATAGGAATATATTGTCTTTGTTCAGCGGGTGCGGGTTGCATTTGCATAGGTGCTTGCTGTTGCTGCCCATGTAATGATTGCATTTGCATTAGTTCTTGTTGGAATTGCTGCAGTTGTGACACTTGTGTCTATATTGGTGCTTGCTGAAACTGCTGTGGTTGTGGCACGTATGCCTGATTCTGTGTGTGATCTTGGACATAATATCCTTGTGAATCTGTATTATATTGTGGAGCATATCCCATTCACCTCTTGAGGATTGCCAATTATGTTGTGGCATGGCTGCTCTACTTCTACATAGTCTAGCCATGTGCTCTAATTTTCCACAATTCCAACATATTAATGATTGTCCAGCATCAAATCTTCCCCTTCCTTGAGGATTTTGAAATCCTCCTCGTCCTCCTCCTCAAGGCCCATTCCCTCTGCCTCTTGGTATATACTTATACCCATTCAGATCTTGGGCATTGGCTATGTTATTTTGCTGCAGGACCTGTATAACTTGTGCCGTGCTTCCATTGTTACTTGTCAACACTGCTCCTTCTATTCACGGGACATCACAGGATCAGCCAATCAGGTTTCCTGGATCTGGTGTACAGGAAGAGACCGTAGCCAGAGTTTTGATATCCGGACATTATTATCATTCATTGTGGTGGGAGCAGTTTGGGGAACGTGACTAGAATTGCATTGCAATTTGCAATGAAGGAGACCTTGGGAAAGTTGAAGGAAATGTTCCCTAATTCAAAAATATTTTTTTTACGAATTGCCCAGAGACAGATGTGAATGCGTTGCAGTTCATTTGGTCCGCAAATGGAAAAAGCGAGGTGCAACGTCAATAAAGCCGTGTGTGGTTTTGTTTGAGATGTTGACATGACATCGTTTCATCATGAGAACATTAAATTTGATAGGGCCAACATTTTTCGGTGAGATGCTATGGATAATCAGATTTTTGTGGAAAACTTTCAAAATGCTTTGAAGCAGTTTTTGTGAAAGTGAGAAGAAATAATAAAATTCAGTAAAATGTTTTTTTAGTTCAGTTTGTAAAACCCAAAATAAAAAAATAAATAAAAGCCAAAACCACAAAAAAGGTTCTTCTAAGACTATAGCACTGTCCGCGGACTATGTAAATTGCACAGGGGCCTGTGACTTTTTTCTCACTTCTATTTTTAACAGTGAAAGGTGGCTCCTAATGGAAACTTTTTTTGTGGATTTTCTTGTTTTGTATTTTTTTGGGGGCTTTTTCGGGTTCTTTGCTGGAGAGGGAAGTTAAGATGGGGAAAGGAAGGGACGGAACGTAAGGGGCCCCAACCACAGAGATGGAGGGACAGGGCGGCAGAGGAAGCTGTTGGGTGTGCCTTAAATTTAAGGTATGGGGCACTGTTTGTCATGCTCTTTGACAACTGCCTCAAAGTACTGCGAAACTGCTCCCCCCTGCAGAGCAGTGTGTCGCAGTACATGCAGAGCACTGCAACCCCCAAAAGGTAAGGATTTACAGCATCCCGTATGGCCTGCAAGGTGGCTCGTTGCATACTCTGCCCCACAGGAGTACCATGTGTGCTGGCAGGAGTGGTTGAAGAAGATGGTGCAGAGGAAGATGGCCTGCTCATCCCTGAGTAGAAACAGCCTTTCTCAGTGCAACCGGGAGGTTAGAACGGACGTGGTGGCCCATTGATGTGGTCCCGAAGGAGTAGTGCCCCTGTTGTCTGCTACTGAGTTTCACCCTACACTCAATGCATTCAACACGGGCAGCCTTCACCTTTGGGACCCAACCCACGGTCTTAAAGAACTGCCACACCAAGTACTCACTCCCGGTGCTGGAGGTAGGCATTTGCACTACCTCATCTTCGTCTTCCTCTTGATTCTCCTCTACATCATTGAGCTTGTTCCCCTGTCCAGGCCATCCAGATGGTGATGGTGGTGGTGGCATGGGTGGTTGGGGAGCAGAAGTGGCCATAGCAGATGCCATGATGCTGTCCACAAAGAAAGTTCTACAAAGTTCTGTTAAGCAGGTGCTGGAAGATGCTCTCCGCTGGGTACCCAGATTGAGAATGAAGAAAAGTAATGGGTGGGTCCCTCTAGAGGAACCATCCACAGACAGTCGTACTGTCCGTGGACTACAGAGTTGCAAAAAGGCCTTGAAAAGTTGTAAAAAGTTGCTGGATCAACCAAGAATGGATCTGGGAGCTATTTAAGGGTAAAGTTTCAACTTGAAACACTCTTGATTGGCAGGAAATTAACTTTTAAAATGTCTGCGGCCATGGACTCCGTTTGTGCTGCATGGGTGCGGTCCCATGATGACATGTTCCAGCGCCCCATGCCTGCGGGCTTCCGGTGCTTCATAAATAAATAATAAATAAATAAATCTGCGGCGGTCCGCAGCCCTGCAGGCCGTCCGCGGACTGCCATTGGCAGGAATCACAGGGCGCATGCGCTGGTTGTCCGTAGAGCAGGCACGGTGTACGCTGACTAATTAAAAGTGCATCATGTGAAATTGGACATGTCCGAACATCACGCCTGTCCGGGGGCACCTCCATTTTAAGTGCGGACACCCCGGACAGTTGTAGTGTCCGCTGACTCATAAAGGGAGTTAAAAAAAAAAAAAAGGAAACATAACAGAACAGTAAACAAGGCATTTATAGTGCAAAAAATATATTTATTCAAGAAAGGGATGGGGTATCGGAATGGGAAACATAAATGGGAGAATCAGGAACATTTGTACAATAATTATGAGGGGAGGAAGGTAGAGAGGTTTCATCCAGGTGTCTCATTAAAATGTTCAAAATTTGCTGGGGATGTTTGCTGGGCACAAGGGGGACAGGTGCAAGAAGGACAGTGTAAGAGAAACATTTTTATCACATGGTTTTTCGCATACTGTAAATGTTCTTTGAAGTCATTACTAAGTTCATCTAATTTGTTGGAAAAGTTCATGATTTGATTATTTACAGTTGGGGATAGGGCTTCTGTTTGTGATTCTAGGGATTGGGTATAATTAATCTTGGCTGTGGTTTCTTCATGAAAACTATGTACTGTAAGAAATATTTAAATTATTATTTTAGTAAGGTGTGTACAAAATATTTTTTTTTAATTTTACATTAAAATATCTATTGTATACCATTGGAGATGTCATTGTCGATCATTTCTTCTTTTGAGAAGTTCTCCTCTAACCATTCAAGTGTGCTTACCATTTCTGTGAGAAAAAAAGGGCTTCTGTCTTTTGTGTTCTGTCTTCCTGGCTCACTCAGCTTCCTCTAGGCTTGCCAGACTCAGATCTTGCACCACACCACTATCACATCATAGTCTCTCTGCCGCCGGATATAAGAAATCACCGGCTGAGCTCTCGCTCCCACGGCGCCTATACCACTAACAGAGTTACAAACACTACCGTCTCGCTACTCACACCTCCTAAAAACACTCCTGAGACCCCCACCTCCCACAGCAACTCCTACAGCAAGCCCAAGACCAGTACCAAGCCTCACCACCCCTCTAAGACAGCCAAACCATCCACCCGGCACAGCAACTCCTCCATTCACCATAAAGGGCCCGTTCCACCCACCGCACCAGGAAAAATCTGCCTCCTACACCTCTCAAATGTGCACTCATAAATGCACACTCACTCCCTGCTCACACACTAGAGATCCACGACATCCTCACGGTCCACGACTTAGACTTACTAGCCATTACGGAGACATGGCTCCATGAGGCATCAGGGCCTGCCATATCACTAGCCCTCCCTCCTGGATACTCCATCCTTCGCCAAGACAGATAGCTGTCGAAAGGAGGAGGAGTAGCACTCATTACGAAAGATGCCCTCTCTATCAGACTGTGTAACATCTTTTCAGAAGATAATGCCGACATCATCTCTGCTAAACTGTCCTTGTCACCAAAAAACACCATGAATATACATCTCATCTACCGTCCACCAGGCTCGGATCCACACTTTCAAGGACATCTCCTCCACCTATTAGGTGACAACTTAAAAAGCTCCACCAAAACTCTCCTGCTAGGTGACGTTAATCTAGGCCTTAATGACCCCAACGACAAAGCAGCTACAGCCCCCTCTAAGGAACTCACAAACATTTTCCTTAAAAAAATCAACAGTTGACCCATTGTAAAGGTTGCATCTTACACTGGGTGGCAGACCACAACTGCTTCACCAGTATCAGTTCCAACTCTGCCCTCCCGTGGACGGACCATAATTGTATTCAATTCTCTATTCCCATAGTGCCTTCCACCACAGTTCCAACCTACACGCCACCCGCTCAAACGCTCAGCCCGACAGAGGGGAACCTACGAGGACTGTGCGGTGAAAGGTCTGAGCCCAACAGAGGGGGATCTTTGTGAACGTTTTGGTTGAAACATTGTTTTTGGAAGTCAGAGAAAGAGACTTTAACGTGGAAGATCAGGCGGACTGTGATTCACAGGTTTTGAACTGTTTATTGTGTTGGAAACCGAGCCAGAGTGTGTCATCCTGCCTCCAGGGATCGCCTTACTATGTGAGGCCTAACATGGGGAGGAGAGCTGGTTCAACCACATTTTCATTTGAACACTGATTTTTCCTTTTACATACATGTCTCCTTTTTACACTTTTTTGTACAAGAGATGGGGAAAGCATAAGGTTTTTGCTAGCATAAGCCATTTTGATTTGACAGACTCCACTAGGACTGCATTTTTTATTATTTGATGGTCAACACTACACCCATCTTAGTTATTCTCCAGCCCCAACCATTTCAATAAAGGTTTTACAAATTGTACCCATTGTGTCAGTGTCATACTTGTGATACCATGCCTTCCCTACACAAGTCACATATTCCACAACGCCACCTAGTAGCCATCGCTGGAAGTTCACCTCCAGTTCTGAGCCATAACTGTAAGGCATTGTGGGTATGCAAATTAACTCAAATGCAAACATTTTTCTCCAGGAAATTGTCTTTGTCTATAAGGGCAGTGCTATTTTATACATAGAAGTGTTATCAACCCAAGACACATTTCAGGTGAAAGGTTTTTTTGCTAAACTTTTAAACCCACCATAACTTTCTTCATGTTTTGATATATGTCAGAAAAGACTGTTTCCTCTGCAGTCCATGGAAAGCACTCCCCCAGTCAAACAGTATTACTCCAGGAAACTGGTGCTCAGTATCAAAAAAGTATTCTTTATTAGTTAAAAATGCGCAGCATATGGCTCATATAAATCCACTAACATCGTGGTTCTCCCAAAACATATGGCCATTCCATAGCATATGGCCATTGCATAGCAGAGTATATATATAATAACAACTTTAGTCGAAGTGCAGTTAAGGTGAGCAAAAACACAACAAAACCCTAAACATTCAGCACATTGGGATACTTAGGACTGGCTTAACTCCTGTATAATGCCATATCCCTTCTAATGCCATTTTGTATGGCATTGTGAATTCCTTCTCCTATAATATATATGTGATCTTGGGCTTTGCAATGGGAAGTAAAGCCTGTCCTGAGTTTCCCAATGCGCTGAATTTCAAGGGTTCTGTTACGTTAAGTTTACTCACCTTAACTGCATTTCAACTAAAGTGATTTCCTTGAATTTACAGGGTTTTGTTATTCCATAGCCCACTGTATAAATTTACGCGGCACTTTCCATGGCCGTACCCACTATATATTTGTCAGTGCCTTTGGCCATGGGCAATGGCCGCGGCCTTCGGCCGTGACTACCGTATATCTTTCAGTGCCACTCTCCATGGCCTTCCGAGTGGGGGCCTGGCAGTGTGGAGGAGGGCTGCAGCGCTCGTTCCTGCACTGAGTGGTGTGCATGATGCCCTGCAACTTGCTGTGTCCATGCTGGCGAGGAGGAGCAGCCCCATGCTGCCAGCCATAATACAGTAAGGATTAAGCTTGGGCGACAGTGTCCCTATTCTGGAGGACGCCGCAGGCAGTGGCGCGGAACAGTCCCTGGGCTGAAGGTGGTCCTACGCTTGGAACTGAGACATTATGAGCATCAGAGGTGAGCGAAGATGGATCTGCTGCCAGAATTGACTGATTGTCAAGAGAGCCTGCTGCGCTCCATGACCCTGGTCTGTGAAGTGAGGAGCTGAAGGCCTACTGATCTGGGCCATCAATGCTGGCCACGGAGCTTCCCTATTGGTTTGGGAATGACATAAGACTTCGAAAACCTTGTGCCTGGCTGCATACTTGCCTCCTGTTGTTGAGGCCGTGGCAGTGGGGATCCACAAGGGGGAAACCTTTGGCCTGGGGGAGCGTCTCTCCTAGTAGTCACTACCCCATTTGTTTGTGAAGGTTCCTGCCTGGCTGTTCTGGGATAACATTTTGAGGAGCCCTCCTGCCATGAGTGATCCTCTTGGCTGCTAATATTGGAGGGTGTGAACCATGCAAGCAGTGGGCCACTGTGGCGGACAGTGGGTATCTGGGAAAGAGGTGGCGCACTGGCATCCATGTGCCACTGTGAGGTAAAATTGCCTCATTGATTAGGGAAGAGAGACACATTTTTGGTATTTCATTTGGAGAGACCACAATGGAGTAAGGAAGCATATATATTTTCTTTGCATATTCCCTTCTTTATTCAGGGAAACCCATTGATATGAATAAAATATTCAGAACAGCATTCACTGCAACAGAAAGGGGCAGCTACTAAGAGTCCCAAGTAAGTATGTGAATCCTGACCTTTTGAATGTTACTTATCTGTTGAGTGACTGAAGAGTTTTTACTTATGGTGGTTTGCATCTATGTGTTTTCTTACTTGCAGGGGTGAAAGTCTGTGATTGGAAGGGTCTACTCGTGCCATACATTTCAGGTTCATCACAGCAGCTATCTTCTGTTTGTCCCGATGAAGACCTAGTCAAATTGAGAGGTGGTGAAGTAAAAATGTCTTCCCCCCAGGATGCCGAAACACACGTCTGCGGACATTGTTTTGTTTAGTACACAGTGCATTAACCCACTTAAGTGCCCTTGGGATTCCCTCCAGGGTGCCAAGAACAAGATAGCTCATCCTTTTTGGCACTCTGTTTTGAGCGATCCCTGCAAGGGTGAGGGGGGAGAGGGCCACCACAAAATGTGGGACAGGCCCTCCAATGGGTGGGGCAGTAGGTTTAGGGGGTACCTTGGGGGCAGATTGGCACACTATTGGGCTCATCTGCGCCACGGGGAGTTGGGTCACCAAAGGAAAAAAGTGAAAATGGGAGACAGCATGTTAGGGGGGGCTTGTGGGGCACCCCAAACTGACTGGGAATTTTCTAATGGGAAGGGGTGGTTAGCCCCTCCCCCACACCTGTGGGGGCCATGTCATGCAGCCCTCCCTGGGGGCAGATATCTGCTCCTAGGAAGGGACACCTGAGCCCAGGGAGGAGTGCAGGACAGCACCCCTCATATCTGCCCCCAGGGAGGGCTACATGAGATGTGCCGCTCCTCCAATTGGGTGGGGGTGGATAGGTGCACCCCACCTTTACATTACAAAATTCCCCGGCGCTTTAGGGGGCCCCTCAGCCCCCCTGCACCCCAAAGTGCAGCCTGCAATTTTCTATTTTTTTTTTTGTTTACCACACTTCCCTTGGCGCAGATGGGCACATTAGTGTGCCAATCTTGGCGCAGGGTTCCCAAAACATACTGGCCAATGCAATAGGGGGGCGGGGAAGTATGGGTGGTTTGTTATTTGGCTGGGCTGACACATATAATTTAGTTTTAGTTTTTCCCTTTACAGGTCTTGAGCAGTTCAAGCTTCTCCCTTGTTATGTACGTATGGAATTTTGGTTATTTCATCATTGCATAGTGTGTGCAGGGCATATTGCAATTGGGATGGGTGGGAACTGGGCCTGTAGTGTTGGTGTTGTGAAGTGAAGTGGGTGATCTGGGGAGGTATAGGGGTGGCCAGGAACACACTTGCCGGGGTAGTGCACAACATGCCCCCCAGTCCAGCTGAACAGTGCTGTTGCCCTGGGAGGGCAGTTTGCCACTTAGCCATCTGTACAAGGTGTTTTTTTGTGCTGGGGGTTGCCATACGCCTATTGATCTTATTCCCATTTTCTATCATTGTGCAGTCCAGCCTTCCGTGGCGGTAGATGACTGAGAAGTGTCATGTATCTGATGGAAGGAAATGATAAATTTACAGATAGCTGCCAGACAGTTTGGATGTGTTATTGGTAGGCAAAGTACTGAATGTAATTCTTTTATGTTTTCTTTGCAGTTACGGCTACTCAAAAGCTTTCGCGACTTATGTAAATACTACATATATTACTTGATAATGTGGGGGTGAAGGGTTACTGTGGTGGGAGGAATTGTGGCTGCAGTGTCAGTGGTATAGGTGTGAAAGGGTAGTGGGAGGTTCTGGGGGCAGTGATGGGTGTGCCTTACATCGAGGAAGATGGCTGCTTCGCAGAAGGAAAAGTTTGGCTGACATAAGTAGCAGCAAACTTTCAAAAATGTTGCTGGTAGTAATGCAGATGTTCATTTTTTTTGAGCATGCTATGCACACTTGTTACAGAGCTCATTCCTTTTACTGCAATGGTCACCATTTCTGTGGTCCAATTCCAGCAGTGGTCCCAGTGAACCACGTCAGGGTCCCAATCCTTTTGCAGGGTGAAACGCTGTAACGCAGGGTAGCTAGAGGGGCAGGACAGTCGGGGGGTGATGTCATTGGCCTTGGGCATCTGTCTCCCAGGTGGATATTTTGTCCCCCAAATTCAGCAGCGGGTGCAGGGTGCCCCGGCAGGGTCCCCATCCCTTCCTGGAGGAGAAAGCTGTAGTGCTGGCCAGGCAGATATGTAGAGTGGTGGTGGTTGATGTGTGTGACCTTTCTGGTAGTCGAGTGCCCCCAAGTTCACCAGTGGTCCTGGAGCTGTGGCCGAACCTCTCACAATCAAAGTGTCCAAAGTTGCATCCATTTGTGATGAATGGCGCAAATTCTGTCAGTGTACAAAGCGCACTTGCTGCAGAGTTCATATCCTCTGGCAGACTAGTCACCCTGCCAAAGTATAATGGTGTAGCATGTGCAAGTCACCTTACCACCGTGCAGTGAAGTCGGTGGCCCACAGGAGCAGAAACCTTCACCGATTACAATTGCGCCAGCACAACTGTGTTATTGGCACAAGGTGACAGTGTCTTCTTCACCTCTTTCCATTGAAAAGCATGTGCCAATTACGTATCGACCTACTGTAATCTCACGTGAGAGGTGCATGTCCGTATGGGTGAAGTGTGTGTCTGGGATTGTTACAAGAGCCATGTGTTGAAGCTATTGTTGTGCTAATTGCTAAACTGTATGTCTAGCCATAATCATGGGGGTTTTCCTGTTTCCATTTCCTAGTGAGGATGAGGGTTGTGTGGATTTTCGGCCACTCTTTCATCCAAAGGGCTGAACGACTTTTCCGAGGGCCACCCACATCTGGGTCTGGAAGGGATGGCCTTGCGGTGCATTCATTTGGGGTCAGAGGGATGCGCCTTCACCAGCTCAGAGGAGCCATCATCGATGCCAAGGCAAAAGGAGAGGCCCTCCCTCCCCCTGACCTTATAGTGGTGCACCTGGGAGGAAATGTTTTGGCGTCTGTGGGACGGAAGGGGTTACGGGAGCAGCTCATGGCAGACCTGGAATGGATTGCACAGAGGTTTCCAAACACTGTGGTGGCCTGCTCCCAGATGATTCCGGGGAGGAACTGGAGAACTCCAGGGAATGCAAGGGCCATCAACTGCTCGGTGTGGAAACTGAATGGCGAGTTTGCTAGACTGACAAAGGGCAACGACATAATTAGGACCATTCACCATGGCTTCATCAAAGGTGAAGTGATGTTTCACAGAGATGGGGTGCACCTTTCAAAAAAAGGCATGGATCTGTTCATAGAAGACATTATGCAATTTACCCAGACGCTATTTTACGGGGGCGGGGGAGCCCAGTAACTGATGGACGTACAGGATTATGTGAAATGCGAATCAAAATGGTAGTAAGTATGTTGGCAGTGAGACTCCCACTTCCTAGCAATTTTTTGTGTTCATGGCATGTCAATGCATTCAGTATGTCTGTGCTGATTATTTCTTAGCTACCTATCACCACTTCCATCAACCTAAATCAATTTGCTTGCCCTTGCATTCATTTCGTCCTTGTGACCTTTCCCCTTCCAACAGACCCCTATGTGAATGAGCAGGTGTTTTTGTCAAAAGTGTGCCAGTAATTGTCTGGAAGGGCCTGCCGTGTACTTTTCTCATCTTCCCTGTCTGCGTCTTGATTGCCTCTGGCTTTTCAACTCACCCAATCACTAATACGTTGCATGGTTGCTTCTCACCTCCATTTCCCATCCACCAGCATCCCATGGAGGAGGGCATGGTGCAAAGCACGTTGGCTGTTTCTGAATTGGAAGTGTGGCTGCAATCCTCGTCCCCACACTTGTATTTGTTTAATGTATAGTGGAAGAGGACATCGTCCTTAGCTTTTTTATTGTCTTTTTGTTTAGGTGCAGGTGCGTTGTAGCTGTCTCCCCACTTGTAGGAAAGCAGTCATCTGGTCCTTAGCATTTCAGGTGAGTGTTTGCAAAGTAGTACTCCGTTTATTGTAGCGTGCAGGGAGTACGTCATATTGCAGAGGGCTGCTACAGTTTGTGAGCAAAGTCTGGACCTATTGGTGTAGTTGTATGAAGTAGGTTTGTGGCACTGGATACCACTTACTCTGCTACGCTCCATACTTTGAGAAGCACACATACTTATTGTTTCTGTCTTCATCTGGTCTTTGGGCAGTGAAGGGTTCCATAGCGACAGTACTCATGGCTTCTCGTCAATCAATGTCTGGTGCAGAGGCTTTAGCTGGAGTAATGGAGTCTGTCTCAGAGCAAGGCACAGAGGTGGACATGCAATCTGAACTAGATAGTGCTTCTGAGGGTCAGGAGGGAAGTGATTGGGGAAGTGAGTTGTCCATTGATGAAAGTTCCTCCTCCAGCTCATCATCGTCTTCATCCGATGACGAAGCGGAAGAAAGATTGCATCCGCCTTTTCACACACTTCCCACACACAGGGGACCTGTAAGGGGGAGGGGACGTGAAGGACATCCATGCAATGTAGCAGTTCCTGACATGGCTGAAGAGTTGGGTGCCTCCAGCAATGGCTCAGCCTGCTGTGCCCCCTTTCACTGGTATATCAGGGTGCACAGTGAATACAGATGGGTTTCAGCCTACTGATTTTTTCAACCTTTTTGTTGATGATTGGTTCATTGCAGATGTGGTTCAGCAAACCAATGTTTGCGCTGCACAGTTCTTTAGGTCAAGGGGTCCCACTCTGAAACCCCAGTACAGAGCACAAGCATGGGTTCCCACAACCGATGCTGAAATGAGAACATTTTGGGGTCTCATTCTGCTCATGGGAATTTCACACAAGCCATCTGTCTGGATGTACTGGTCTACTGTAGCTCCACTTTACAGCCTGTTTTTTGCAGATACATTGAGTAAAAATTGCTTTCAAGCACTGCGCCGTATGTTGCACTTCAATGACAACTCAGCAGCATTACCCAGAACTGACCCAAATTTTGATAGTCTCTTCAAATTCAATAACATGCAAAATAAGGAACCCCTTCAAAAACAATTACTCCCTGAGGTAGTAATGGGCTCTCTACTTCAAAGAAGGGTTTAGAGAGACAAAATACAAAAGCAAAAGTAGAGAGGATGTAATCAACTGCACCAATCTATTATCACAAAATATTAATTTTATTGTTAATCATTTAAAAAAACATCTTAAAAATACTTTCTAAAAACTAGTAGCAAATAAAGTGCAAGTGACGCAGAGCGAAATGCTCACAATTGAATTGTAAAAGTTCATAACTAGTCTTTCCCTAGAATAGAACACAAATCTTGTTAACACCTTGGTGTGCCCAATACAAGAAAGGGGAATTTGTGGTCAATAGAGACCCAAATACACAAAGCAATAAATCTAATCACTGGTGTTATGCCTCGACATGTTTCAGTTCTTTTAATTTCTTTTAGAACTTTCTTCAGGAGGAGATATTTTATCCGTCACTTTCTCTTAAACATTCAATGTGGCACTCCGTAATTCTAGAGTGCTCAGAATCTGGAGGTGCTGTTGAGAAAACATTTGAAAAAAAACTCTGTAAAAAGATATATATATATATTACAGAGAGAACAGATTTAATCTAGTATTGCTAAGCAAAAAGACAAACAAATACATCTTTTACCAAGCATCAGGGTCAGTGTAGGTCAAAAAGAGTCAGGAAAAGTTTCCGTCTTCACACATTAAATGTGTCTTCGACAAATAGAATTTCTGTGGAGATACATATCGAATGTCTCAGACCTACTGTTTTAGAACCTTAAGAAGCCAACTGTCAGCATTGAGTGTACGTCTTTTCTGCATTTAATTTTTTAATTTGAAGATAACAATTCAGACTTAATAGTGTCCAACGAGCCAAAATTGCCAAAGAATTTACTTCAAGGAAATCTTTAAAAAAGGGAGGGGGTCTAAAAAATCACAAGTAGGTGACAGAATACGGTCATGAATAGCCTAGTACAATTACTAACACATTGTTGGCACGAATGTGAATTTGACCCCTCCCTTTTTTTCAGATTTCCTTGAAGTAAATCCTTTGGCAATTTTGGCTAGTTGGACACTATTAAGTCTGAATTGTTATCTTTAAATTAAAACATTAAATGCAGAAAAAACGTACACTCAATGCTGACAGTTGGCTTCTTAAGGTTCTAAAACAGTAGGTCTGAGACAATCTATATGTATCTCCACAGAAATTCGATTTGTGGAAGACACATTTAATGTGTGAAGATGGAAACTTTTCCTGACTCATTTTGACCTACAATGACCCTGATGTTTGGTAAAAGATGTATTTGTTTGTCTTTTTACTTAGCAATACTAGATTAAATCTGTTCTCTCTGTAATATATATATATATATTTTTTTTTACAGAGTTTTTTTCAAATGTTTTCTCAACAGCACCTCCAGATTTTGAGCACTCTAGAATTACGGAGTGCCACATTGAATGTTTAAGAGAAAGTGATGGATCAAATATCTCCTCCTGAAGAAAGTTCTAAAAGAAATTAAAAGAACTGAAACATGTCGAGGCATAACACCAGTGATTAGATTTATTGGTTTGTGTATTTGGGTCTCTATTGACCACAAATTCCCCTTTCTTGTATTGGGCACACCAAGGTGTTAACAAGATTTGTGTTCTAGTCTAGGGAAAGACTAGTTATGAACTGTTACAATTCAATTGTGAGCATTTCGCTCTGCATCACTTGCACTTTATTTGCTACTAGTTTTTAGAAAGAATTTTTAAGATGTTTTTTTAAATGATTAACAATAAAATGTATATTTTGTGATAATAGATTGGTGCAGTTGATTACATCCTCTCTACTTTTGCTTTTGTATTTTGTCTCTCTAAACCCTTCTTTGAAGTAGAGAGCCCATTACTACCTCAGGGAGTAATTGTTTTTGAAGGGGTTCCTTATTTTGTATGTTCTGGTTATAGTGGCAGCCGTGTCACAGGAACCTCATAAAGGGATGATGTAGATACCTGAAGCCATACTGTCTGATTGATGTTTCTAGTTTTTAAAATACTGTTAATTATCTGCATATTTGTTTACCTGTGATCACAATGACAGATGACAGAACTTTGTCATATAGTGATGACTATGCGGCTGCTCTTATGAATGCCATTTCTATCATTAATAGTAGTACCCTGGGAGAAAACAATGATAAGAGCACTGAATGGGATGAAGTGTTCCAATTACAAAAAAGACTCATCCGCACAGAGTTACATGGGGCAATCATGCTCAAGTATTTAAAGAACAAATCCTTACCACAAGGTTTGATAGTTCCCAATGAGCCAAGACTTTTTCTGGACAACTCCAAATTCAAACTCCAATGGAGTTATATAGCCAACCGATGTGGGAGGGATTGGTTAATTCTCATCATTGATACCGCTAAAGAAACCACTGCTAAAATAGAAATCGACCTTAAAAAAATAGAGGAAGATATTAAAAAACATACTTCTCTCGATGTATATAAAAAAAGAATAGAAGAAATTGAGAAAGAGATGAAGGAGTTTAAAGAAACTAATACTTCTGAACGAATCTCTCGACTTAAAAAAGATTTGGCTAAATTCGCTCATGATAGAGCATTCTCTTATACTAAAGACGGGTACCAAACTGTAGCTGCCCAACAAAATAATCAACATAATCGATCAAGAAGAGCACGCTTTTGTGCTACATCTTACAGTAGTAGCAATGACAGCAGCACGAATGATCAGGATGACACTACTGGAGAAAGTGCTAATGGACCACCTAAAAGAGGAAGAGGTAACATTAATCATAGATCGTCACGAGGTAATAGGAACATCTCCCAGAGACCTTTTTTACATCAAGGCCCCTCCAGGGGGACATGGCAGGACAACCACAAACAAACATGGAGCGGGAGTCGCTTCTAGTAAATCTGTCAAATTATGGTTTAACAGAAGCAGAACAGGCTGTTTTGGAGAAAGGCCTCGGCTTTGTGATAACTAAGACTCATAATCCATTTGAATTTCGCACTGACTTTTTTAAGCTCATGCGTAAAATCCACATTAAGGAATTCTTCGCTAATCAATCTAATGAAGCAAGTTCCAATAATATAGTAAACCACACTAGTCTACGCACCCCTTCTATATTTTACCGCCCTGCCTGCTTTTTTTCTCCTGAATCTTTGGTCTTTGAAAAGCGAGTCCTGACTGAAGTGGCTAAACTCGAACAAAAAAAGACAAAGGTTTTTCAAAACCTTACTAAATTAGAAGCTTTGGCACTCACCAATTTAGCTCAGAATGAATCCATCACGATCAAGAAAGCAGATAAAGGCGGCGGAATAGTAATACTGAACCGGGTGGATTATGTCAATGAATGTAACCAACAACTTTCAAATGAGACATATTACAAAAAACTCAGGGGAGATCCAACTCAAGAGCTAGCACAATTGATTGAACTGAAAGTTTCTAAAGCGAAAGCACGTGAATGGATTAGTCCTCAAGAAAGTGACTTCCTGATTAAAAAAAAAACAGAGTACTCTGTGTTTTTATTGCCTCCCCAAAATTCACAAAACTTTGGTCAACCCTCCGGGTAGACCGACCGTAGCGGGAATAGATTCTATTTTAGAACCGCTTTCTATTTTCGCTGACCATTATCTTAAGGGTTATGTTTCGAAGATGAAATCCTATTAAAGGATACTAAAGATGTGATTAATAAGTTTGAAGACATGGAATATAATCGAGACACTCAACTTATGCTAACCCTTGACATAGTGTCCTTGTACACTAACATACCGCAACAGGACACGTTGGAGAAAATAGAAGAAGTCCTCCTTCACTGAATGGACTCTGACCCGGTTCCTACCTCCTTCATATTGTGGTGTATCTCCCTAGCCTTAACGAAGATTTCTTTTGAATTTGCAGGTACCTTTTATCAACAAATAGAGCGGACTGCCATGGGGGCCACTATGGCCCCGAGTTTGGCAAACCTGTATGTTGAATTCTTTGAAAAACCATTCATTTTTTAATTAAATCCTTTTATTAACAACATCAAATCCTGGTCACGATATATTGACAATGTGCTTGTGATATGGGAAGGCACACGTGAGAAAGCATTTTTCTTTCTCAGCTGGCTTAATAGCCTTAATAGACATCTTCAATTCACTCTTAGCATAGAGCAAGAGGCAATCAATTTTCTGGATTTGACGCTATACCACAAAGGTGGCGAAATTCAAGTGAGACCATACCACAAAAACACAGAGAAGAACTCCCTTTTGCATTATCAATCTCATCATATTAAACATCTGAGAGATAATTTGCCATTTGGGCAGTTTTTAAGACTAAAATGCAATAGCTCCACCAGAGAATCCTATGAAAAAGAAGCCTACCATCTTAAGGCGAAATTGTTGAATAGAGGTTACCCTAAGAGAACTATTAAAAAAGCGGTGAAGCGTGCCTATAATAACAACAGACAAGCTCTTCTAGAAGATAAACCAAAAAAATTTCTTGAAGACAGAATAGTGTGTGTTAATACATTCACTAACCATAGTTTGGCTATACGGAGGATTATCTCTAAACAATGGAAAGTGCTAAAAACAACTAAATCTAATCCAGTTACACCTCTCATTGCCTATACTAAAACAGCTTCTATAGGAAATAAAGTGAGCCAAAGTAGATTTCGTAATATTGCAGTACCTCAGGCTAGTATTACCAACCAATGGGGTCTTCCACCTGTTACAGGCCATTATCCATGTGGGCAGTGTGTGGCCTGCAAGATGACATCTAAATCTAAGGAAGTTAATATAGGCCGCAATATTGTTTGGACCCAAAAATCTTTTTCTAATTGCAACTCGGACCATGTAGTATACATGGTCACTTGCCTTGTGGTCTTCATTACATTAGCAAGACTAATCGCAAAATCAAAACGCAGATTAATGAACATAAAAGTTGCCTCAAGAATAAAACCTTACAAGCACCTATGGTTAAGCATTTTGTTGACAAGGAACATGGTTTCGAAAGTTTTACTTGGACAGTGCTACTGGTGGTAAAACTGACACCGTAGCAATTCAAAACCAAAAACTTCTACAGAAGGAACAGCAGTTAATTTTTCGAACGCGGAGTGCTCTCTACGGGCTTAATGATTCCATCGAATGGCATAAAGTACAATAAATCTAGATCATGTTTGAATTATCTGTGCTGGACGGCTGTCGTAATTGAGGCTATTTTTATATTTCCCAGCTAGAATTTACGGAAAGATTAGTTAATAGCCACTAGTAACGGGATTATATCCTTTTCTTTCCTTTTTATTTCCGGTCTTTATTCATAAGTTTAAGAACAATGCGGACGGAATATACACATTTTTTTATATGCATTTTTGATTATGCAACATTCGGTTTCAATATGAGGACCCCGCGGCCTCACTAATACATATGAATGGGGACTAGACAAAAACAAGGGACTTCATTCCGACTAACGCGACTACCCCAATATGGCCGACGTTGTGACGACCGTTCCCGCGGGTTGTCGGGAAGGTGATATGCAACCTAGGCACGCCCAATCGTTTAGGTACCGAAGGGACGCTTCTCCAGAGTCGCGTCTCTCTGCTCGCGGTATACACGCGATGCGTAATCTACAATCTAGGTGAGTGCCTCTGAGCCGCACAATGCGCAATTTTTTGATGTGATTTGTTTGGAGACACTCGTTCTGGTTATACCTAATGTTAGCTAGGGAACTAATAGTAAACAGATAGTCTTGTTACCAGTGTGACCAGACGGTTCCTTCTAAAATAAACGTTTGCCCATATTTTCAGTTCCAGTGGACACCAGCTGATCCTAGGACGGCGTGAGTTCCCTATGAATCGAACAGAGGTTCCACATATATACGTTCCAATTTGGATGTTCTGAGAGACCTCATGAACCAAATGTGGGTCATTAATACATGATCTGCAGGTGAGAAACAGTTTTCTTCATTGCCTCTATGACATTCGTGCCAACAATTTGTTAGTAATTGTACTAGGCTATTCATGACGGTATTCTGTAACCTAATTGTGATTTTTTTGACACCCTCCCTTTTTTTAAGATTTACTTGAAGTAAATCTTTTGGCAATTTTGGCTCGCTGGACACTATTAAGTCTGAATTGTTATCTTTAAATTAAAACATTAAATGCAGAAAAAATTACACTCAATGCTGACAGTTGGCTTCTTAAGGTTCTAAAACAGTAGGTCTGAGACAATCTATATGTATCTCCACAGAAATTCGACTTGTCGAAGACACATTTAATGTGTGAAGACGGAAACTTTTCCTGACTCTTTTTGACCTACACTGACCCTGATGCTTGGTAAAAGATGTATTTGTTTGTCTTTTTGCTTAGCAATACTGGATTAAATCTGTTCTCTCTGTAATATATATATATTTTTTTACAGAGTTTTTTTTCAAATGTTTTCTCAACAGCACCTCCACATTTTGAGCACTCTAGAATTACGGAGTGCCACATTGAATGTTTAAGAGAAAGTGACGGATAAAATATCTCCTCCTGAAGAAAGTTCTAAAAGAAATTAAAAGAACTGAAACATGTTGAGGCATAACACCAGTGATTAGATTTATTGGTTTGTGTATTTGGGTCTCTATTGACCACAAATTCCCCTTTCTTGTATTGGGCACACCAAGGTGTTAACAAGATTTGTGTTATAGTCTAGGGAAAGACTAGTTATGTTACAATTCAATGGTGAGCATTTCGCTCTGCGTCACTTGCATTTTATTGGCTACTAGTTTTTAGAAAGTATTTTTAAGATGTTTTTTTTAAATGATTACCAATAAAATTTATATTTTGTGATAATAGATTGGTGCAGTTGATTATATCCTCTCTACTTTTGCTTTTGTATTTTGTCTTCAAACTCAAGCCATTTCCGGACCACTTCTCTCACCGATTTGCAGAGGTGTATGTTCCTAGTCAGAACATATCCATCGATGAATCATTGGTGTTGTAGGTCGGCTACTGTTCAGGCAATACATTCTAAGCAAGAGAGCACGACATGGGATCAAAATGTACATGTTGTGTGAAAGTACCACTGGGTATGTCTGCGGCATGAGAGTCTACATTGGTAAAGACTCTACACTAAACCCTCTGGGCTGACCAGCCCATTTAGGGACAAGTGAGAAGATAGTTTGGGATCTTCTCACACCATGGCTCCACAAGGGTCACCATTTGTATGTGGACAATTTCTAGACCGGAATTCCACTGTTCAAGGAATTGTTCAATGTTGGCACACTGGCATGTGGTACATTCCGCAGTAATCGCAAAGGCGTCCCCAGACAACTTGTGTGTAAGAAGTTGGACACCTGTGGGAACTCAGGACGGTAGGCCATGTGTTTTTGGCGCCGTGTTTCGGAGAGTGACCAGAGTAAAATGTGCGGAAATTGTGTTTTCCCCCCCAAATTAGGACTTTGGCGGGGGGTTCTGGGTAATATATTCTGGGCCGCTTTGCGCATGTCAGACCTCTGTGCATTCCCACTGTGTCCTCTTTTGGGAAATGCATGGGGTTCCCAGTTTTCTTGCTGGTTTCGACACCCTAGGCCCAAATCTGCAAGTTGGCCATATGAACAAAATGTGCTGTGCCGAAATGCTTGAGGTTACCAGTGGGTTACCCTTTTCCTTTTGCTCCCCGGTAGGTGCACACATGTGAGGTATTGTTTTCGCCGGGACACCTGTGGGAGCGCATGGACGGTAAGCCATTAGTTGTTGGCGGCGTGTTTCGGTGGGTGAACCAAGTGAAATGTGTGGAAATTGGGTTTTTTTTGCAACATTTTGGACTTTGCTGGGGTTTCTGGGTAATACATTCTGGGCCGATTTGCACAAGTCAGACCTCTGCAGATTCCCACTGATATCATCTTTTCGGAAATGCATGGGGTTCCCTGTTTTCCTTGGTGGCTTGGACACCCTAGACCCATATCTGTATGGTGTGCCCGTCTGGACAAATCATGAAATTCAGCTGTCGGAAAAGACTTGGGATTAGGGGTGTTTTAGGCTTTCCCCTTGGCACCTAGGTAGGTGTACCCACACATGTGAGGTACCATTTTCATCGGGACACCTGTGGGAATGCAGGATGTAAGGCCATTTGTTGTTGGCAGAGTGTTTCGGTGTGTGAGCCGAGTGAAATGTGCGGAAATTTGTTTTTTTTGCCACATTTCAGATTTTGCCGGGGTTTCTCGGTAATACATTCTGAGCCGATTTGCACAAGTCAGACCTCTGCGGATTCCCACCAATGTCCTCTTTTCGGAAATTCATTGGGTTCCCTGTTTTCCTTGGTGGCTTGAACACCCTAGGCCCATATCTGTATGGTGTGACCATCTGGAAAAATCATGAAATTCAGCTGTCGGAAAAGACTTGGGGTTAGGGGTGTTTTAGGCTTTCCCCTTGGCGCCCAGGTAGGTGCACCCACACATGTGATGTACCGTTTTCATCGGGACACCTGTGCGAATGCAGGACGGTAGGCCATGTGTTGTTGGCGGTGTGTTTCGGTGGGTGAGCCAAGTGAAATGTGTGGAATTTGGTTTTTTTTGGCCACATTTCTTACTTTGCCGCGGTTTCTGGGTATTATATTCTGGGCCGATTTGAGCAAGTCAGACCTCTGCGGATTCCCACGGAAGTCCTCTTTCCGGAAATGCATGGGGTTCCCTGTTTTCCTTGGTGGCTTGGACACCCGAGGCCCATATCTGTATGGTGTGCCCGTCTGAAAAATTGTGAAAATCACCTGTCAGAAATGCTTGGGGTTAGGGGTGTTTTTGGCTTTCCCCTTGGCGCCCAGGTAGGTGCACCCACACATGTGAGGTACCAGTTTCATCAGAACACCTGTGGGAACGCAGGAAGGTATGACATTTGTTGTGTTTGTGTGGTTTTCATAACGTTTTGACCCATTTGCTGGTTCCATTTGTCACACAACCCTTTCATTTCCCAAATGTGTCCTACATTTCGTCGCTGCTTTAGGCACCATACGCTTTTGTAACCTGCACAAGTCACCTACCTTTGAAAAGGTCTGCCTGTGCTCTTTCAAAAAATGTATGCTTGCCGTTCCTCTATACAAAAAGACAGCCCTATGTTTTATACGGTGTCGTTTTTGGTTCTTCCCATGAAAATAGAATTCATTATCACAAAATTTTATTAAACACTAATCATCAAGTTCATAAAACAATCATAAAAATGATCATCATACATAAAACACATACATCATGTTAAAAACAACACAAGTAGAAGCACCATGTGTGAGTACATTACAGTGACTTTTCAAGGATCTCAAATGTGTAAAACGAATAACACTCTGATTCCCATGCCTCACTATTTTCAGCCTATTTCATGTTGGTATATTTAAAAAAAAAACGACTTGTACAAGTTTCTGTCCTTAATATACAACCATGTAGGACATTCTTCAGGGGAATGTGTCTTGTGCCGATAATAAAGAATCTTCTGTGGTTGCAGGGAGTACCCTGTTAATCAAAACAGACCCCCTATTAGTAATTTAATTATAAAGTGTAAATCTCTAATTACATCTAAACGCACCCTTATCCCCAAAAAAGGTGTTGAAGTATGTTGCTTATTACATACCTCTTTTCCCTAGTAGCAGCTCTTGGACCTTTTCTGGTTCCTTATGCAGATTCCCAATTTCTTCAGGGAATTCTTGCGTATCCTCCTCTCCTCTCTAAACTAGTGCACAATTATGACATATTAAAACCCTAGGCCATCTCTAACATCCCATAAATGACTAGAAAGCAAAGAATAATCCTGCTTACCAGTCTGGAAGTTTTCAAACAATAGATTTTCTCAGGGTTCTCTCAGATCTAGTCCTCAGATGTAAGTAGCCACCTATGAAACAGAGTAAAAATGCTCTGTTAAAAAATTCTATTTAAAACTGACAAAAGAATGTAATAGGTCAGTATATCACGGAAGTGCAGACTCATACGAACGAGTATGCAGGTTGAGAGAAGAGGTGGAGGATTCCTTCACACAACCAGAGTAAGTGCAACTTTTGAGTAGCATTAAGGCTGATTGAGATACCCTATATGAGAGTGGGAACACACTGAGGATGTGGATATTTTTTATCTCCACAGATTTGGGTCCATTTAAAGCAGCAAAGACAGTTTTCTTTGCTTTTACCAGAGAAATCCCAAGGGGAAGAAGCAAATCCTAGCTTCATTACGACCTACAAGTGAGTGTTCCACTCCTTATTGATATTCTGACCTATTACATTCTTTTGTCAGTTTTAAATAGAATTCTTTAACAGAGCATTTTTACTCTGTTTCATAGGACCATTCAACTGGAGTCTGGAAGTACTGCTATCGCAAATAAAGTTAAAGCTCTTGGGGTTTACCAGGAAACTCTATTAGACCTCTCCATCCAAATAAATCAGACCCTGCTATACATCCTACAACCTACTAAAGCCAATTCAATCTGTTCTGTAATCAGATCATTTGTCCATTATTGCTTGTGTGATAATTGGTTCAAACCTGGATTACTGTAATCTGTTATGTCTTGGCTCTCTAAAATCTCTTTGCAACAAGATCCATGTGATATAAAAGAATACTGTTAGAATCGTTCTTATCGGTCACACATTGGCTTCCTGTTTCTGTGAGGATTGTTCATACACTGGCACATAAATATCTCAATGTTAGGGCCTTCCTTGCCTGCTAAAGAGACTGTCTATTAATATTTTGAATCGACCGTGCCATTCGAAAGTGATTACATGGCTCATTATTCCCAGATTCAGACTCAATTCTGCTGGTGGAAGATGTTTTGCGGTCCAAGGTGCTAGGATTTTGAATACTCTTCCCTCCTCCTTTAGGTCTGAATCCTACATTGTTAGATTTTAGAAATTATTAAAAACAATGCTCTCCCACTACTAGCTCTTCCATTAACTAGCAAATGTACTCCTCCTGATTTCCCCTCCCAGCAATTTGATGCCCACATGCCTCTGGGTTTGAGAACTCTTGAGATTTAACATATCAATATCAAAAGGCAGTAGCAAGTGCTAATATCAAAAGGCATGAAAACAAAAAGACCTTTTAACCAGGGTCTCTGGTCATTACCGTTTGTAACGGGCCTCATTGCTATTAGCACCCACAGTGAGTCGGTGCAAAGCTAAACAAAATAAGTGTTAATGAAGAGAATATATGCAATTAGCACCTATGAGATGCTGCCAGCAGGCAACTTTGAATGCAGGTTTCCATCTCTAGATAAAGTCATCATTCCACATAAGCTAAGTTGCCGGCTAGCATCCCCTTGGTACTAATTGCATATAATCTATTCTCATTGTTCCTCGCTGAGATGGTACATAACTGTTAGCGAGGTTGCAATAAGGGCCGTCTAAGAAAAACTGGAGGAATGGGGTAAATAAACTCCTAAATGAAAATGGACAGAGTAATGTCATCACTGAAGAGTAATTCTGTTTGGTGTGAGAAGATGTATGGTTCCTAATGTCCCAATGGGACAGGGGTAGCACTGATGTCAGGCACAGCCACAGTGTTATCAAGCCAGTCCTTCGAAATGGGAAGATACATCTAATTACTTATTCCCCACTGTACCGATCCTGATGCAAGACATCCTTATGTCTTGTTTGGGATCAATCACTTAGGTCAGTGAAGTGGATTCCTTCCAAAGTGCACTGCAACACCCTTGCCTCCAACATCACTAAGCACCAAGGTCAGGGTAGTGGTTCCTACATGTCAGCTTTACACCAACACCATCTGTCACTATGTCCCTGTTGTGGCTGCTCTTCTAACATTGAGGTGAGGATGTTGTTAACAGAATGCAAGTTCGGTTGTCAGACTATCAGGGAGCGTGTTCAACCACCAAGTCCTGCAGAAGGAGAGCTGCAGGCATGGGGAGGGAACAGAAAAATGCCATGCCAAGATCCATGCACACATATTTTGGTAGAAGGTAGGCTGTTGCTTTTAGGAACTCGAGGGAGGTTCACTGATGCAATTAATCTAACTTCACAGATGCCTCAGTATTGGGGCATATTCCAAATCCAGAGGAAATTGAATTAGCAGAAGGAGGATGCAGGTGATATTGTGTATGAACAAGGTTGGATCATAGCCTTACTACCTATTCCCATATGGACAACACCAATGGGAGAATGAGCAATGGCGTGTCTGAGTAGAGAAGTGGGACTTACATCCATAGTCAAGGTAAAATATTCTTCACTGGCTCTCAGCCTCTCTTCTGATTAAGAAGGTGCTTGTGGAATCTCAAAAGAAGTAAAACCAGCCACAGTAAAAGCAAGGTCTCAAGATTTACAGGTGGACAGATCTCTATCACAAAGGAACTTTCTACCATGAGAAGAGTGGTGCTGTGCTCCCTTGCACAGCTTTGCTCCAATAAATCTGTTCAATAGTCTGTTTGCTTCTTGGCTTTCACCCACTACAAGGTGATGTGTTGAAGAAGCAATCCAATTTCTACCAAGATTGTATGAAAAAGCATTGATATATGCCTTGCTTAAGAAACCACTTCAATACGCAACGCCTGTGAGATCAAATATAATATTGGTATTCTAGTACTTGTGTAACCTTCATCAGCCATCAACACTGTGATACAACACAAATGATACAACACTATGATACAAATACTCAGAGAGAAAAAGCATTTATCCCGTCATTAATTCACTGTATTGGCTACCTGTATAGATTCACATCCTGTTTAAATAATTGTGAATTGATCATTTTGCGCTCTTCCGACAGGGAATCCTCCTTTAATTTGTGACTACTGTGAGAAACCTGAGGGTACTCTCACTCCTATACCCCATGGATCCTCTATGCAGGTGGCCAGGCAAAGGCCATTGCTTTTGGGTCCTGACCCTGTCAGTGGACATGCAATGGAGGATCACCTGGGTGGAGGGTTTTTCCGACTGGAGGTTGGGTGCCCTTTCGGAGAGACATGGTATCCCACCTTTCTTGCCAACAACCAA
Source organism: Ambystoma mexicanum (assembly GCF_040938575.1). Lineage (NCBI taxonomy): Eukaryota > Metazoa > Chordata > Amphibia > Caudata > Ambystomatidae > Ambystoma > Ambystoma mexicanum. The sequence continues at coordinate 407,788,655 of NC_090923.1, read as the reverse complement.
CCTGACCCTAACCCGACCTTCATGGATTTTTGTAAGTCTGTTTCCCTCACATTCCCAAATTGACATATGACAGTACTGTGACGAGGGAGAGGAGACTAAGAGGAATGAACACCACACATGTTCACCACTTAGGTACTGGGACGAGGAAGCTGCCCCCGAGCATTGGGAAGGTCAGGCATGTCTTAACCATGGTCAGGCAGATCTAATTGACAAGGCACATCTGCAGCCTATTGGAAGGTTGCAGGTACATAAATTGGGAGACTGGGAACAGCCAAGCGAACGGGAGAGAGGACAAGAGGACTGAGGGAAGCAGGGAGGCCGACACTGCAGAGACCAGCAGGGGGCCAGCCGTGGTGGGACTGGATGCCGTACCAGTATGCCGGATCACAGAGGATGCAGTTTTGGTCCACGGGAAAGCAGAAGGAGAACCGGAGCAAGAAGTATCCGACATGCGAACAGGGCTCGCGATGGCAGTGTTTTCTGGCTCCAGACGTGGAGCGCAAACAGTAGTAGCCGCCGGGAGAAGGAGCAGACAGCCGGTGAGTGTCGGAGGGATGAGCAGACACCGGGAGCTCTGATGGACCACAGGCAAGTGCCGGTCGATGTACTTTGAATTCCGAACTGAAAGCAAACATATTTAAACACAAAATTGCATTTTGAATACGAAATTGAAAGTAAACCTATATTTAAGAACAAAAGTGCATTCTTTGAATACCAAACCGAAAGCCAGCCAAGTGCATTTTGAATACTGAGCGGAAAGCAAACTTATAACACAGTGAGGCATAGGAAAAAAAACACAAAGGAAACCCTGGGCACACAGGAGCAAGTGCCAAGGTACTGGCAAGGGGCTGAACAGCCGAAGAGCCGAGGGATCCTGGTTGCGTGACCTGTAATTGGGGGCTGAAGAGCCGAGGGATCCTGGTTGCGTGACCTGTAATTGGTGGACTGTGTGGTCTAACAACTGCACCTAGACCAGTGAACCCTGCATACTGAAGACCTAGCATATTTGGAAAACAACCTGATCAAACAAACTACAAGTACAAAAGGTGAAGTTGAAGTCTTGGGGAAGGGAGCCCTGAGACTGAAGAACCTGTTTATGTTGTCCTGAGAGCGAGGTCTCAAGACCCTCCCCTTTTTGTTTGGAATTGTGTTGCATGAGACTTGGGAAAGGGAACCCTGACGATTACCTTGAACTATGTTTCTTGGAGCTCGAGGGTGAGAGAGGTGATCTTGAGACTTTTGTGGAACTATATTATACTTGGAAAAAGAAAGCTGAGAGCTGGATGAAGGATCAAACTTTGGATTGAACTTTGCTTCTTTTGGTTATTAACATCGCTACACATGGTTAGTCTAAATGGTGAGAGCAAGTATAGGTTGTGGAAACACAGACTTACAATTTGAACTATTTGACTTTCCTGCATAGGGCAAGATAGGCCTTTAACCTTCCTGAAATCTGATTTAATAAAGTGCATTAGTTTGTAATACAAGTCTGTTGTCTGTGTCTTGCTTCATGATGCATTCACACCACATACAAAAGTATGTTCCTACTAGATTGTTGCACTCAACCAAGTGGGGATGCAACTGTCTGTCCCTGGTTCAACTGTTATAGACATGGCGGTCGCTCTTTTTCATATTTGTCACCTGAGACATGGAATAATTTTCCTATCCAAATTGAAATGACAGAAAATCATACCACCTATTTGAAATACATTGAAACCAGGTTATTTAACAAATACTAGGAACCCCACAATCACCTCCCTCATTTACACTGAGCTTTTCTCAAAGTGGCCATGTTTGGTCCGGTTGCCTGTAGAAGCTAATATTAACCTAACATGACTCTCTTGGACACAGACGTTTCCCAAGAATCATTTAACTTAAGATAAAAAGAATCAAGTGAAATATTTCCATCATTAGATAGATTTAAAGAATGTCTCCAATTAATCTGATCATCTGAGTGAGCATAACATGAGATTGTCTGCCTGACTGGCAGGGACCAGCTACTAGCCACATTCATAATTTACTACAGCTCGGTGCATGAGCTGATAATGTTTATTGCGGCAATGGCGATGGCATGGGCACTAAGAACACTAACTGGTTTTTTTGTAAATTCGGTGTCATGTCCTTTGTTTTTTCAGTGCCCTGAACCAGCATTCCTTGAAGCAGTTGCTAATGGAACACTCCACATGGAATGGTTTCGTTCTGGCCTGTTTGTTTTTTGGTTGATAAACCATTAGGCCTCAGACTCAGCCAATGAATTTGGTAGATCAAGCTCCTCTGGGTACAATAACAACTGTTCACTTATATACTTTAATCTTATTCGCGATTACTTGAACAATAATCCAGAACCGAGAGGCACAATTTCATATGCTTAATCCCTTCCTCTTTTTCCCCACTAAAACGCACACACGTCCATTTTATAACACCTTAACACTACTTTCACAATCTACCTGCACACATGCAAGCTAGCTGCCTATAAACACACCACACCTCAGGAGCAAAACCACTGCTCATTCCTCTATCCCTGTCACCTCCCTCCCCACATATGCGAGTGGCAAACCAGGTCTCACGTGCTGCCTTCCAAATTGACTGATTTGACTTTTCCCTTCTGAATGAAATACACCCAACTTCCCCACCACTAACCACATAACCTCATTGCGACAAACAAGACTGGGTATTTCCAGCCAGCATTAATCAAAACATCAGTATGCCCACCTGTCTTCTCCTCTATCCCACTAACAACCCCTACCATCTTTTTTGCAAGACATGGGCAACAAGGCCCCCAATGCTCACATGTCCAAGTAGCACCTTACGTATTTCCATTAGACAAATAGTTGTATCAATGAAGCTGAAGCTGAAACTGCTTTGGGTGATTTTGTTGCAAAAAAGCTGTTAGCCACACAGTCCACTGCAACCTCATATATTGCTTTATGTAATGCACACTCACTATGCAGATTGACTCATTCAGTACCATTACTTTATTACCCCTAAAAGGCAGGATTACAGAAAATAAGTTGCTTTAAAAATGTGTATCTAACATAGGGATACTAAGATTTAAAATAAGCACTTAGGGCGTCACTGCGTGGTTGGCAGGCAGTTGCAGGTGGTAATGGACCCTTCCCCTATTTAATCGTTACTGATTTGTCAACCACTTATATAATGACTTTGTAAGCTCTTCATTTTTTTATTGTGTTTCTGGAAATCGTGGTTGAGGGGAACCCCCATTCTGACATCACCTACTCTCAGAAACCCCTTAACCCATCTTCCTTCAAGTAGTGCTAGAGCATGAAGATATTTCACTCACTGAAAGGATAATCCGTCTAATATGGGACATTAACAATGTAGCTCGAGCATTGATTCCAGAAAATCAATACAATAATTCTTACCTACCTAAGAGACTAGCAAAATAACTTCAGGCAATTTAATGTGACACACCGTAAAACCAGTTACTCGACTGAAAGATGACACATTTAAGAATGTGGAGTTTGCACATTCCCATAAAATGACAAAGTTGGGTGAACCTAAAAACAAATCTCACATTTCATAAAGGAGGTTAGTAAATTGGGAACCCTGTTGGGTTTACTCAGTGCAACATGTGGCAGGCTAATTGTACTGTACAATGCATATATGCATTCATTTAAACAACAAATATTTTACGTAATGCAGCATTCCAATTGTTCAAAGAAGAGATTTAGTTTTTGCCAATAAAACAGTAAATTACCTCTTCACTGCTGTCGCTTCCATAAAAGTCATCTTCCATTCGAGCTCCTCTTTGCTCCTCATTTCTAACAATACGACTCACATCCAACGGAAACTTATATTCCTCCATTGATACACTCTGAGACTTTCCATGAGGTGCAGATCGAGGCCTTGATAAATACGTAAACACATCATTGTGGTATGACTGAACTTTGCATGACTGATTTCTGGTTTCACCTTTTTGGTCTTCATGATTTAAGGGTGGCTTAGAGTATTCAGGATGAAAACGTTCAGGAAATATCCATTCATCTGAAAGTTAAAACATGGACATTTTAGTAAACCAGGTAGGTGTCCTAAGATCCAACATTTCTTTAAAAAAAACTGGTCAACTTAAAGCAAACAAAAATCATGCCAAATGTAAACTAATGTGGATGTTTAATTGGCACTCCTACACACTCAACTTCTGTGGAGAAATAAATAGTAATACTTACATAACCGATCAGAACTTTTGACAACTAGGAAAGTTCAATCTGGGTGCGTTGCACTGTGCTGTGCTCAATAAAACAAGCTTTCCCCCCCTTCTAACAAAGTAGTTCTGGGAGCGTTGTATTGTGCTGGGTTCAAGAAACCTCCTGAAGCTTACCTCCAAGTGCAACACTGTAGGGTGGATGAGAGGAAGTGGTGAGCATCTGGCACATCCTCTGACAAACTGGCTTGTCCCCTGCTCCAAAGGCAATACAGGCTCTCCGTACTGTCCAAGAAGAGAGCCTACATCCAAGCCTGGGTCTCTGCTGCCTCTAACATCAAAGCCGAATTCTTCAAAATCTGCAAGGAGCTGGCCAATCCTGCTGCAGTCTCCACCTCTCCTGTTCTCTCCCAGGTCTGCTGGAAATGCCAGTAAGACGGAGATTCTCCTCATCGGCACACCTGCACCCTCCTTTCTTGTCACCCTCTGACCGGTCTCCCTTGGCCCTCTTCCTGCCCCCACCTGTGAGGCTAAGATCCTTGGGGTCATCTTCGACTCCACACTCTCCTTTTCTCCTCACATCTCTGATGTCTCTAAGAAGTCAAACTACCAACTGCACCTCCTCAGAGGTATTCTTCCTTTCCTCTCCTTCCTCCAGAAGCTCACTGTCTCTAGAGCCCTGGTTCTCTCTAGGCTGGACTACTGCAAACACCCTCTATCTCAACCTGCCTTCCTCTACTTTGCGCCCTCTCCAACTAATCCAGAACAGGACTGCAAGACTTGTCCTTAGCCTCAAGTCCAGGGATTGTATATCTCCAGCTCTGAAATCCCTCCACTAGCTCCCAGTGGCTGCAAGGATCAAGGTCAAGACCCTCTGCATCGTCCACAAGGCTGTCTGGGGTCAGGGCACGCATTACATCCAACTCTCTTCCTAAACATCTTCCTTCTCGAGCCCTTCGCTCAGCTACCACTAACTCTCTGACGGTCTGGCTCTTCTCCCGGCAAAGAGCTGGCGGTAGATCTCTCTCCTCTGCAGGGGCCTCACTCTGGAATGGCCTCCCTGCCCCTCTCAAACTCAAGCAGGACCACCTTGGTTCCGGAAGCAGCTTGGACCCTTTTCGCCTCCGCTTTCTCTCTTGCTCGCCCTTGCTGACCACCTGTCTGCAGCGCTAATGCGTGTCTACCCTCTGAACCCATCGGCACCAGGCTTCCTCAATTACCTGGAAGCACCTGCACTGCCTTTGGGCCTCTATGCACTAGGGGTTGTATCAGCAACCCTACATCCCACCCCCATTCTTGCACTTCCAATAGCTGGCTCCCCCGGCTGCACTTACTCAGAGCATTGCTGCCCAGACTGCACTTCCCTTCTCCCCCCCAGCACTTCTCCACTCCCCCCTGCACTTGCACAATCTGAATGACACAGGCCTGGTAAGATCATTTGTTTCGTCCTTCCTATGTCTACCTACCTTGTCTTGTTGCATCTAGAAACACTTGTGACTCATCATATCATAACTGTATTGTCATTTTTTTTTTAATTAAAATGTTTTGTTTGGTTTTACAAACTTTTCATTTATGATTCTCTCTCATTTTTATTTTATTTATACATTTCATTTATTTTAGTCCATTAAGTCTCTTTTGTAATCTCCATCCAGAATTTAATTACTGTAACGATGAGCCATTGATCCTTTCCTTGTAGCAAGTTTGCCCATCTTTCTTCTGTCGTCATCGATTTTTTCGAGATCTTAAAAAAATCTCTGAACAGTTCTCTTTTTTTCTTTCAACGATGGACAGACCATAATCAGGTGAAATAAGGTTTCTATTGCTTTCACTTCTTTGCAGAATCTACAATTCGGGGATACAAGGGCTGTTTTATCTATCATCGCTAAATAGTCTCGAGTTGGTAAAATATTCAATCGGAATCGTAAAAATAGATCACGAATCATTCTGTCCGGAAATTGAATTAGATAGTGGGGTAATTCATTGAGAGCTCTTACCTCGTTTTCACATTTAAGATAGCGTTTGTAACTTGTTTGGATCTCTATAGTTTTTATCCAATCGTTGGTTTTTAGTTTTCGTTTCGCCTGCTGAGGTCTTTTGATCAACATTTCTTCTGTTATTTCATCTAGTTGCATTTTTCTTTTAATGTCTTCAAAAGAGCAGGACTTGTTCTTTTTCTTTTAGTATTTCCAATGACGGAATCTTGTCATCCAAGATTATTTTTCTGTAAAGATCCATCTGCTTCCATGAAACTATGGATTGGATGGACTGGGGTCCCAATTCAAATTGAATTCTTGCTATTGGGAATGATTTTGGGAGAGGTAGCATCTTCCGCCAATATAGCCCTTCTAGATAAGACCAATTAATAACCTTTTGATTGATTAAGGTTTCGCTGGCATAGGTTATCGGAATTACCTTTTGCTTGTATAACAGGTTTGTTGCCTTTGCTGAATATGTTCCGTACTTCAGGTGAAAAAACCTCCCTGGTCTTGCCAAGGATCTTGCTTTCCCCTCAATGTGATCGTTCCATTCTTTTTCATTTTTTTAGGGATTAATCAAAGCACACAAGTATTTTATTGTCTTTGTTGTAGAGATTTCTTGGCTTTCTAGCAGAATTTTTGTGGGATGTTGGATTTTCTGGTTTTGCGTAAAAAGTTTCATAACCTTTGTTTTGGCCGCGTTAATTTGCAGATCGTTTTCTAACATGTACACTTGTGCTTTGTCCAGAGTTTCTTGTAAGCCTTTCTTACTTTTATCCAGTATGATGATATCGTCAACATAGATTAATGTTTGAATTGCTTCACTGTTAATCTTAGGTGGATTTGCTTTCGGATTTTGCATTTGTTCCTACAAGTTGTATAAACAAGCTGCTAGAGGACATCCTTGTTTCAACCCATTCCAAGTAGGAATGGGTTCCGTGACCATACCATCATTTGTTAACCGTACTCGAACAGATGTATTTGAATATAGTTGTTTTATTGGATTTAGAATGCAAGAAGGGCAACCCCATGATGTTCATTTCGCCCAAAGTTTATGCCGGTTTATGGAGTCAAACGCCATTTTCAGGTCTATGAAAAGGGCATAGACTTGTTGGTTTCTTATAATTGCTTCTGCTTTTACAATATTCAATAGCAATAGGTTTACGTTAGTTCCAATCTTGGTAACAAAGCCTGTTTGTCTTTTTGCTTGTTTTTCGTTGATTGCTGCCCAGTTGTTAAGTTGTTTTTGAAGATAATTTGCGAAACCTTTTCCCAGCGGGTCTAAGAGGGCTATTGGCCTATAATTTCCCGGATTCTTTCGATCGCCTGCCTTGTAGATCGGAATCAGAATAGCCACTGTCCGGAATCAGAATAGCCACTGTCCAGGTATAAGGGATCGCCTTTCTTTTTTCTATGAGTTGAAGCAGATGAGAAAAGAATTTTGCCCATTCTTCCGGGGCTGCTTTAAGAATTGCATTGGACAGGCCAACCGGGCCTGGTGCTCGGGATGGATTTAGGGCTTTGATTGTGTTTGTTATGTCGTCTACATCCCAATGGAGGTTCCAAGTACACATGTCGTTTTCTCTGTCTTTTGTCGTGTTCAGCGTTTTGATGTTATACACGTCTAAGAAATGCTTAACCCATATGTGAGACTCCACTTCTTGGATCATAGTTTGTTGTTTTGAGGCATCATTCATCATTGACCATAAGAATCTCGTGTTTTTCCTTTGCAAGGCCCCCAAAATTACTTCAGCATCGTTTTGTTTCATCATATCCTTATTTGCCTTTAGAAAGTTAGAATATTTTTGTTTTTCTTTTTTTATTTGGTTTTTGAAATCAGGTTCTTTCTTTTTTTTAGTTGCAGTAGTCTCTTTTGATGTTCTTGTTTCTTTTGTTTGATTTCTAAATGGTATTGATGGCCATGAGGAAGTTTAGCATTATTCTTGGATCTTGATTGAGCATGTTTGTATTTTTCTAAAATCCATCCATAGTTCAACTTTGCATGGTCTTTCAGGGGGGCTTCTTCAAAGGTAGAAATTATTTCAGGTACTTGATGTCTTTGAATTCATAGCTTGTTCAGCCCATTAGACACTTCAAGTTCTGGTAAATGTATTTGATGAGTATTAATATTTTGGGTGATCCATGAGATTGAAATTTGGTGATGGTCGCTTGCACTATGCGGTATATTGTTGGTTGCTATTATTAGTTTCTGTAAACTGAGGTAAATATATAGTCAATAATTGAAGTGGAGGTTTCACATGTCCAGGTCAGATGTGGTAATCCTTTATCATTCGTAGGCTTGTCAGTTAGAACGATATTACGAATTCTCATTTCTTTAATCCATTTTCTTGCACGAGTCGATAATTTTTGGATGGTACATTTATGGCCTTCTTTATTGAATAGATGGATGTTAAAATCTCCTACTATGATGAATTCACTTCCGCTGTTAGAGAGCGCAATGGAATCGATTTCCTCACATATCGTGTCTATTAGTTTATTGTCACTAATAGCAGTAGGGTTCCAATAAATGTTGAATATTGAAATACACAATAATCCAAACGCTGTGTCGCACTCTTATCATTATAAGTAGGCATACGGATGGTAATGTATTGGGCCCATGGATTGATGTTCTTTCTTGCTATAATTGAACAGGTAGCCCTGATTTTCATTAGAATCAACATTCCTGAAGCCGGTCTACCTATGTTCGAAGATATTGCAGGGTTCAGCCAAGTTATGTATCCCTCGCATAGAACCTCTTCGGTCAACCAAGTTTCTTGTAGGCATATTATTTCTGATTCTGCAAGAGTTATAGATGGATTTCCAAGCAGATGTTTGTGACCCCTTGTGTTCCATGATGTTAAGGATATTTTATTTGTACGGAATTCTTTACCCTTTGGTTGTTATAGGTATGTTTTCCTAGGCACTTGGTTTTGATTGTCACCTTTAGGTTCATATCTATGTTTTGGGGTACGTGTGGAATCTCTCCAACTTTTACTTCCATTTGTCTCGTTCCTTTGTTTATTATTTTTATTTTGATCAGATAACGCGATGTTCTTAGATTTCTCTTTTCAGCCATGGTTATATGGTCTGGTTACAAAAATGTCTTCTGTTTTGAATCCAAGTTTTCCAAGTTGATAGTTTGCCGCTAGGACACGCTGCATGGTCTCTACTGTATAGAAGTCAATATGGGCTTCTTCCATATGACTCTTGTTTGGGAAGATAATTACTTTAATATCATCCGATCCAATTCATTTTAGTTGTGGTATGGCCTTAAATAAGCGCAAAGTATTGGATCTATTCAGCATTACCAGCGCTTCTGTAGTTGTCGTCGTTTGAAACAATGATATTCTATAGGCATGCGTAGTACTCAGTGGATTCTGAAACTTAGGTCTCGTGATAGGGAGGCTTCTACAAGAAACTGGTATGTTGCTTTTTTTTGCTCTCTCCTGCGTTTCTGAGGATAACCATGTTTCCTCATTCGATACCGATGAGTATGTAAGTGAGATGTTGTTCAGTTGTTCATCAGAACTTTGCGTATTTATTGAATTAGCAGTAGATGTGTCATAGCATCAATAACTATCAATGGCTCATCTTGTGAGTTTATAGAGATTGAATTGTCTTCCGATGATTCATCAATTGTCAATATCTCTAGTGTTGGTACCTGGGTTGTTGACAAGTTTGTTGCATCATGATTGATTTCTGCTATTAGCTCGTCCAATGGTTCAATCCATACCTGGTTAGCTATTTGAGGTATAGACCTCGGTGTGTTCGATGTGACCGGATTGGTGTTTAAACCTTTTTGCACTATGTTCTTGGTTGCAATTTGTTGGATAATTGGCTGTGTTTTGTCGCCTAGTGCTTTTTGAACTGTTTGCATTTTTCTAAGAAAAGCACGTGATCCTGTTTGTGTTTTCTTAAGCACTTTTTTATGCATTGCTTTGTTCAGGGCGTCTTGCCCTGCAATTGCTCGTTTGGTTAAGTCAAAGATGTCAAATGGTATGCACATCGGTGGTTCATTAGTGCCTGGGATTACCGGCAGTGAGGAATTGTTTGTTTCAATCATAAATGTTTGCATTTCATATTGTGTTGTCTGGTCGGTGTTAATGGCATTGATGTCAGTTTTGTCCTCAGTTTGTGTTTCTTTCGTTGTCGATTGCAGTTGCGGAATCGTGTGTAGTTGTTTTTTCGCTTTTTCATCTATTAGTTTTTTTGTTATAGTTGACACTGTTTCCATTAGATTCTGCTCATCTATGCGATCCACTCTTGCCATGTCTGCTAAGCGCGATTGCCATACCCTAGACGTTTCTGCTTCATATTTCATTCGCTCTTGTATGGCGTTTGTGAAGGGGTCAAGCTGCGTTTGTTTCGTCATGATCATCGCTAAGAGCGTCGCTTGATCTTTTGTTGCATCAACCATGTATTCCTGAATTTTTAGAAATGGAATAATTTCGTTTGATAGTACTGCTACCAAGGTGTTTTGCAGATCTAACATCGTGGTAGGTAATCTCTGAGGGGATTTGGACGAATCTTTTGTCAGTTCAGAGTGCGTACTTATGGATAAAGATTCAAGATTCTCTGTTCTTTGATTCTTTGGATGGTTATATGGCTTTTCCAAGATTTTTTTTTGACGGTATATGGTTTTCTTTAGATGCTATCGGTGTTGAAGTATCTATTTGGTTAATTTGTGCAGTTGCGAAGACTCCACTAAAAACTTCATTTCTTTTCTCTTGGGAGTCCATCATAGCATCTATCTCAGTGATGTCGAGCGACAGCCGAGCTATCCTGATAGGTAAAGATTTTACATTACTGTCACTGATGGAATTGGTAGGATAATAAGTTGATTGCCAGTGTTGTTTAGCTATCCTTGCTCTCTCTTGCAATGATGGTGTAAAACAGGAATCTTCGGATATTGTTTTTTGTATTTTGTTGCTTGTGACTTTTCCTTGGCCTGTTGTCACTGGAGCTGATGTAGCATCATCATCTGATAACTTCTCCTCGTGTCCTTTTCCTATAGCTGGTATCTGTGTTATCGGGATACTGGCATTAGAAAATTTGGTAGTCTGTATCTGGAGTTATTAGGACTTCCCTGTTTGAGGATAGGGGTGCAGTTTCAGTTGGTAACATATTTGGCTGCTCTGCAGTACTTCTGAATGTAGAAAGGGTCTGGTCATCCATGTTGTCGTCCATTGGCAAGACTGACTTTGCTCTTGGTTCACATATTTTATCTTCAGTCTCTTGTTTCTGTGTGGTGTTCTCTTTATTTTTATGTATTCTAGGCCTCACATCTATAGGTGTAGTGGTTATCAGAGGTTGATAATTGAATGTGATGTTATTCTGTTGCTCAAGGCTACAGATTCTTCTAGTTTCTCTTGTAGTCTTGTGCAAGGTTTGGAGGGATCCATCTTTAGATATTAGTGATGGTAATTGATCAAGCGGTTGTAGCTTTGGCAATTTAATCACTTACCAGCTGATCTCGCCGCCTCCAGCCGTAAACAGCAGTCAACAGCATGCCCTTATCTCCACGCGGGCTTCACACTGTAAGGGTCGCGCTGTCCTGCTCTTATGCCGCACTTCCTGGGGGTGTGTCGCAGATGTCACGTGACGAGTGTCACGTGGATGATCAAAAGTACGGCCGCTCACGTCAACTGCTGTCAGCTCCAGCTGGCAGTCTTACGCGAATGAAGCACATCCAGTCTTCCTCTGATCCCCTCGATCTCTTCCGCCTGCACTTCCTTACTAGAGGAAGGCACCTAATACAACTCCATGTTCACACTGCACAGCATGAGCTTGCTCAAAAAGTATATGGAGCTGTATTGTCAATGTAAATTGGCCTAATGGTACTTTTCCAATAATAGTGACAATGCATTACCCTGGTCTTCCACTGGTTAAATTTCTCATATCCAATGATTCTACTTGTACCCATCAGATGTACATAGCAACGCTTGCAGTGTCAAACACTTGCTTAACTCAGAGTACACATATACTCTGTTGACATCACTGACTCATGGGAAATATGAGCAGGATGATGGCAAGAAAGTCATAAACAGTCAAAATGGATTTAAGACTTAAAAGAACTGTTATTGTACCACGGGCCATTCCATCTCCATTAAAAGTCAAGAATTGTACACTTGCAGCTGTTTTTATTTTCACTGAGTGGGCCACACATATTTCTACTAAACAATGCAATTGCTGGTGAGTAACCAGACAGTCACACGAATCCTAATGGGTTTCAAAGTAATGGGTTAAACTGGTGCATTTTCAACAAATTTTGCTGATAAATCTAGTAAAAAGCCATACAGTTTATAAATCAATTCTATAGGGAACCACATGCGCAAATCCAATTGCTGTCAGGTCACCAAAAGTTAACATGAGCATTTTTTCTAAGCATTTTCATGATGCCTCTGTTCACAATATATTCCAACAATGTCCCCAAAAAACACAGTTCATGAAGCCTGTGCCCGCAATATGTATTCCACTATAAGAGATTTTAATGTTGGCTGTGCCAAAATGTGTCAGCATTTACACTTTAAAATGAAACTCATTTTGGATGTGCCCAATAATTCCAGTATTGCCCCAATAAGAAGACGATTTCATGATGGCTGTGAAAATATTTTACTAATTCACCACTGTAAAGCCACATTCAGGCTGGTTGTGCTTAAAAAGGTAAGTAGTGCCAGTATTTGCCACTGTAAGATCACTCATGTTGGCTGGGCCAGTAATGCCAGTAGTACCCTAAAAAGAGCATTACCAAACACATGACGGGGAGGGGGCATTCTTTATAACATGGACACTTCAAACAAAATCCAACATACACACACGTACCCTCATTCAAAATCACACGCACAACATTTTATAAACACTTAGCTTGACTAATAAAATTGTGGTGGTGATCACCTCTCTTTCAGGACTCACTTCAGACATGTGGATGGCAGCAGCAGCACCCGGAGCAGGTCAGGGGACAGGAGACTACCTTCAACTAATTTTACTGCCTGCTCAGGAATCTGGCTGAGTGTGGGGTCAGCAATGATGACCCCAGGCAGAGACAGGCAGGGAGAAAGAGGGGTGGAGATAAATGTATTTTGTGTAGGCAAAATTTTTCAAGTGCCCATTTACCATAGTGAAGGCTGTGGCATCATGGCAGGTCATTCTAATGGCTTTCACATGATTGTGCATGAGTAAGGGCTTTGGCGACTGACGTCTCGATTCTTGGCTCATGCACAATCCCATCAGGGTACTAGGGAGACCATTCTTCAAATTTGCAAACAATCTAATTATAGTTAGATTATTTTGCAAATGCAAATGAAACAAAATTACGTTCCCATTGGCTGAGGGAAACTTAATTAATCAGATAATTACCTTACCATTTCAAGCAAGTGGAAGGAAGTCTTCAAAAGGCTTTACTAAATATTGGATTTCTTTCAGTTGGCTTACAAGTGCTGCAACTAGTGTCTGTTAGCTGTTGTGTTTCTGCCTGGTCTTCTGTCTGTCACTTGCACAGAAAATAGTTGTGTGGGCTTGTGACGTAGAAGGGCCCATAACAATGTACAGGCAAACCTTTAGTAAGTTTAACCTGGACCCAAATACGTTTTTCTTTTGGGGAGGGGAAAGGATTTTCTTTTGTCTTTAAATGCTGCAGCTGCAGGGTAGGGAGAAAGCCATTCTATTCTACATGTGCTTCTACTGGGAGTAGTGATAGCATAAGTTAGTTTTTTCTCATCGAGGATCTGCACCTGTTGACTTAGGGAAATCTCTGGATGTGCTAGTGTTTCCCCATAGATAGCTTTTTCTGAATTCCTGAAAGACACTCTGTAAACTGACTAAATGTGATGTTTGTACTGTCACTTTGTCAAACTCCTCAAAATAAATGTCTCCTATGTTTTTGTTTTGATCTTCACTTCCTTCTCTGGGGCTCCTCAAGTGATCCAATCATGCTTTTGAGAGTTATGTTGAATCTCTCAACTAGACCATTGGTTTGTGGGTGGTATGCAAATGAGAATTCGCATGACACCACAACTTCCTTTACATACCTACATATAAATTGACATAAAGTTGCTGACTCTGTCAGACACAACTTCTTTAAGGAAGCCAACCCTAGTAGAAATGCCTACTAATGCTCCTGTAATGGACTTGGCAGTTACAGTCTGCAGTGGGATGGTTTCAGGATATCTTGTGGTATGATCAACTACCACAATGATAAGCATACTGCCAGAGGATGTTGGAGTATTAAGAGGACCAACAACATCAAACCCTACCCCCTCAAATGGCATACCCACTACGGATATTGGTACCATTGGAGCCTGGAATCTTGTTCCACTCTTGCTAGGTAACTGAAATGTAGTGCAACTCCTGCAATTACTTTCCACTTGTGCCCCCCATTTTAGGCCAGTAGAAGTGCATGCTTAACGTCTCCTTAGTCTTCGTGATGACCTGAAAGGGGGACTTCATGCACCATTTGCAGGCAGAAGGGTCTCACATGAAGGGTCCTCTCACATGAAGGGGCACCATCAACCTCCTATGGTCTTCTTCAGTGGAGTCTTTAGGTAAAATGAATATGCTCCCTAGGAGAACTGGGAGGAGGCCTGTCTCCTTAGGCTTTCAAGTGATGAACACTCATATAGGTCCCTACTGAACACATCCCTAGAGGGTATCTTTCTGCAAGAAAACCTTGTAGTTCAGGGTGCTCATGGGGATTGAGAACCTCGGGTGACCCCCTTTTGCTCGACAGGTTCAGAGGTTTGGCCAACTACTTCAACTACAGTTCTAGGCCTTTTTGGGGAAATATTTTCCTTCCCTCTGCCTGGATGTTTTTCCTCTTTAGCCTTTGGTTTCCCCTTTGGCTAAGGATGGCTCTTAGACTTGGCTAGGACAACCTTGGTTTGAGACCTAGCATGTGGATGTTCTGTAGTGTCCCCCATCAGGCCCAAGTCGGCGAGGTCATTCCCTAAAAGAACTTTTCCTTGACCTTGCCTCTGCACACTGACAGGTATCCTGACCGCTCCTCCATTGACAGCTAAAGTGACAGGCATAACTGGGAAGGTGAGAGGGTGCCCACCAGCCAACTCCGATCAGAGGAGCTCGGGCCAGAGCATCTGAGTATACCAGAGAGGAATCCACTACAGTTCGACTGTGCCCAGTGTCCCTAGTAGCAGAGGTGCCTACACCATCTACCAGTCCACTATCCTAAAGTAAGGCTTGGTATTATCAAGGAAATAAGCATAGACTTCCAAAACTCTATAATCCCAGAATCCCAATAAAACAAAAACTATTTCAGTTCCAATGCCACTGGCCAAAAAGTCTGAAGAGACGGATGTTCATTTGATAATTTCTTACGCTTCATAAGGAAGTGCCAGATTCACAGAATGGACCCCCAGGGTCTTACCCTTACATATAGGTGCCACATCACATGGTAATTTGCTCCACAGGTTACACAAGACCCACTGGACCTTTGTATGTGGGGAGGCTTATAGTGTCCACCTTCTTGCTTGGGAAGGCCAGTCCCACTACCCTTTCCATGTTCATGTGATCTACCCCCCTGATTAAACTTTATGTGGGTCTTATGGAAAGAAGATCTTTCAGAATGCCCACCCTGTTTCTCTTCTGGCTTTTTCCACTCTTCATACTTACCAGAAGCATGTTTGCCCGTATGGGACACTATGTGAAACCCACTGGTCAGCAGCAACGAACATCTTCTTAGGATCTAACTCATTTGAATCTGTCATGTGCTGCTTCAGTTCAGGGGAACAAGAGGCACCAATATGTTCACGCATGACAAGGTTAAACATACCTTCAAAAGTGGTTACACTATGGCCTTGAACCCAACCACACATGTATTCTTCTCAAATGTAACCCAAGTACTGCCTTCTTTTGTTTTGTGGTCTCTAAATCTTTTGGGGTATGGGGCAGGAGCTTTCCCAAACTTCAAGAGCAGAGCATGTTTCAATATCTCATAGTCATGTCTGTCGGCCTTAGACAACTAAACAATGGCACTACAGCCAGTATGGGGAAGTCTGCTGAGCAACCATGCAATCTTATCAGGCTCTTCTACTTCTTGCAAGTCACACGCATATTTTAGCTGTCAACCAATCTATCATATTATTTTCCTCATCATGAATGCTCAACAGATCCTTAGGAAATATTGGATGAGAGGATGGCCCAGATCCACTTACAGACTCTCTGGAGGAGCCTTGAAACCCTTGTAGTCTGTCCAACTCCAGCTGGAATTCACTGTCCTGCTTTTCAATCTGATCAAACTTGAGCTTGGCTTTGTTGAATTCAAGTTCTTTCTCTCTGAGCCTAAGTATTTGTTCTTCAATTCAAACAACGCTTCAGCTTCAGAAGTAGTGATGGAGGTTGGAGAATCCTTCTCTTGTTTCTCATCTGTGTTTCCAATGCTAGAAGTTACCACAAGACCATTGCTGCTGTTAGGCCCTGGCCCAGCATCAACTGCATTACTAGTCACAGGCAAAGGAATTATTCTAGACTCCTGGTGATCCATTAATTTCTGTATCAGATCCGCTTTCACTCCATAAAAGAAATCCATCTCTGAACACAACATTTTTACATGTTCTACATTAAGAGGAGCGAGAGTAATCAAGGTGAAAGTTCCCATTATATACTTCGAGTACTGTTATAAAGTCTTGTAGCTTTAAATCTCAGGATTTTGTGCAAACAGAATTATTGTACAACACCAGTGAACTTCACTGGGTACTCAATACCTTATCCTCACCGCTGAGTACCAATTTTCTAAGATGGATTTTTCGAATCTGCCCTGGTGAACAGATTTTAGGGGGCCACACCAGTTATGAAGAACAGGGAGCTCTAAGAGGTTAGCCAAAAGCCAATCAAAGTACAAAGTTCCTCCATACTATATAGGGGCGTTCCTCGCTACGGACGGGAAACCAAACCGTTTTTGACCAGAAAAAATGGTCTGCCCCTTTTAATTTAAATGCGTGCTGAGTCGAGGCCTTGGGATAATGCGCTCCCCTGACTGTACCCACCGGTGCCATTTCTCAGTCCCCTTTGACACGTCGACAATATTACAATTGCCTAATGACACTAGTGTATTACGGGGGAGGATGGTGGGACCTATGGAGGAAAGAGGACTATGGACTAGGAGTACTTTAGACACTACGGTGAGTAACATATAATTACTCCTACGTCCTGTCCCCTTTCCTCCATGTTGTATGGGCAATTACAACTGAATGGAGCCCTTGGGGGGGAGAGTTGCCCCTCTAAGAAAACAAGTTCTTCAAAACTGCCTGGCCAAATGCTGCATCTGATCTGGCGCTGGCATCCAAGCATTAGTGTTTGCAAAAGTCTGGTAGGGAAGCCCAAGTAGCCGCCCTGCTGATTGTCTGCCATGGAACATGTCTTTGGAAAGCCACACGCGTGGCCTTGGCTCTGATGGTGTGGGCGTGTATGTTTGCTGGAAAAGACCTGTGTTGCCCCTCATACACCTCTTGATGGCCATCACCATCCACCTTCCTATTGATGTCTTGGAGGCTTGAAAGCCTGGTTTTGACCCGCCAAAAGTGATGAACAAAACATCCGATTTGCAGAAGCTCTTTGCCCTGTCCAGGAAAAATCTTAAAGCATGCCTGACATCCAGATAGTGTAATACTTTCTGAGCCTCATCCATTGGATCTGGAAAGAATGTTGCAAGTACTTTCTCCTCGTTAAGGTGGTGAAAAGATGACACGACCTTAGGGAGAAACGAAGGGTGCGTCCTAAGCACCACCACGTCCAGATGAAATGTGGTACATGGCTCAGAAGCCACCAGTGCCTGTATCTCACTGAACCTGTGCGCTGAGGTAAGACCAACCAGTAGACAGTCTTTATAGTAACCAGCCTGATGTCTGCTGATGCCATGGGTTCGAAGGGCTTGTGGCCCAGGGTGCCCAGCACCATGTTAAGGTGCCAGAACGGATGTGGATGCTTGACCGGCGAATACAACCGGGTCAGGCCCGCCAAGTGCCTTTTAACCACCGGATTTGAGGAGGAAACAATGGCCTCTCTGGATTTCTTGTAGGCACCTATGGCCGCCAGATAAGTACGACAGGTGTCCACCGGAGTGAGCCAGATGCGCAGAAAAGGATAACATGTCATCCAGTGGGCAAGCCAAGGGATCTATATTGTTTGTCCTGGCCCAGTGACAGAACTCTTCCACTTGTACTGCCTCCTAGTGGAGTTGCTTCTTGCCCCTTGAATGATATTAGGTTCTCCTGGACAAGTGCAGATGTTTCATGATGACCTGTTCAGGAACAACACTGCCAGGGCCAAATTCTATGGAGTGGGGTGAACCACTGTGACTCCCTGCTAGGAGAGTAGGGGTGTTGGACCCAACGGGAGGTGGACCGGAGGCTGATCCAACAGTCAGGAGGAGTACTGAGAACCAAGGTCTGGCTGGCCACCGCAGTGCTATCAAGATGAGCAGAAGGTTCAGTGACTCCCTGACTTTGAAGATGACCCTGCGAATCAATGGAGTGGGCGGAAAAGCGTATGCATTAATGTTGTTCCACTGAACCTGCAATGCGATCCCCAGATAGCCCCTGCCTTGACCCATTCAGGACACAAAGTGGTGGCATCTCCTGTTGCTCATGGTGGCAAATAGGTCTACATGAGGGTGGCCCCATTTGTTGAAGATGTCCCTCAGGACATCCTTGTTCGACTGCCACTCATAGTTGTAAATTCCCAGCTTGCTGAGTCTGTCCGCCTCCAAGTTGGGATTGCCCCAAGAGGTGGACTGCTGATGAGTTATTGTTTTCCGACAGTGCCCACTCCCATATGTCGATGGACAGCCTGCAGAGTGGAGGAGACCTGGTACCTCCCTGCTTTTTGATGTAATACATGAATGTGGAGCTGTCTGTCTGTATGCAAACCGACTTGTTGCTGACAATGGTGAGGAACGCTTTGAGAGCAAGCCAGATTGCCATCATCTCGAGCCAGTTGATGTGTTCTAATTGTTCCTGCCGTGACCAGACTCCATGGACACTATGGTTGTCCAGGGTAGCCCCCCATCCCTCTAGGGATGAGTCCGTGGTAATGGTGATCTCCGGTAATGGCTGCCTGAACGGCCTGCCTGCTAACAGGTTGGGGTCTACCCTCTACCTCCGGTCCTGGTGAAGGTGCTGTGATATGCTGACTAGAGCAGCTTTGGAGGCCATTTCCTGATTCCAAGAGGCTGAGAAATGTAGCTGCAGCCTCCTCATAATTTTGAGCCTTGTGTGTGGCACAGCCAAGAGGCAAGCCACCTATTTCCAAGCAGGTGCTGGTACCACCATGCTGAGGTTACTGGTCTGCTAAAAAAAAATGCCCTGTGGCCATCTTGATTGCTGTGATCTTGTCTTCTGATGGGAAGATCCTTTCCGTTCTGGTATCCCAACTTAGCCCCAAGAATGTTAAGGACTGGGTGGGAAGTAACTGTGACTTCTTCAAATTGATGGAGAACCCCAAATCGTATAACATGTGCATCAGTGTGGCAGCTGTGGGCTGTACTCCCTCGGGCGATTGTCATCAAGGTATGGATAAAGGTGGTGGCCCTGCGCCCTGACCAGGGCTGCTACAGCATTCATTAACCTTGTAAAGACCCTCAGGACCGAATTATATTGGAAATTAAATCCCATGATCCTGAACCGGAGGAAGGAACAATGGGGCTCCCAAATCGGGAGGTGTAGGTAAGCATCCTTCAGATCCAGGTAGCAGATCCAGTCTCCCCCACACAGTGTCTCTGCAAAGAATGCTGGAGTAACCATCTTGAACTTTTGATGGAGTAGGGAAAGGTTCATAGATGAAAGGTCTACTACAACTCTCAGGCCAGCCTGGTTCTTTTTGTGTATTGCAAAGATACGGGAATAGAAGCCCAGGCCTTACTGTGAAGCTGGAACCTCCTCCACTGCCTGACTCACAATGAACGAGCGGATCTCCGCCAGAGACATTGCCGTCCCAATCTGTGGGAGTGGAGGGGAGGAAGGGAATGGGAGGTATTGACAGGCAGAAGTCCAGGGAAACCACCAAAAGATCAAATGGGTCCGTGAACCTTGCCTGCCAAGAATGAATGGTAAGGGCAAGCCTGCCCCCACCGGAGAACTGTGGATCTGGATGGCACTGTCACTGTTTCTTTCCCTCTGAGGCTGGTGCCTGGGAGGGGGTCTGAAGGAACCCCTTGTGTGACGACTTGTGCTGCTTGAGCCTGTGCTGGCTGGGCGACCTGTCCGGCTGCCTAGAGCGGCACTCCAGAAAACCCCTAAAGCCACCGAATGTACGACCCCTGTCAGAGCATAGGTGACTTTGGCTATAGGTCTTGGGCGCCAATTTAGTGAAGATTGACAAGGGCTTAGCTGTTTGGGAGCTATTTTTCTTTTTATCCAGCACCTCGTCACTAGTAGATTGAAACAAGTCCCCCCTCAAATGGCAGGTCGAGAATGTGTTCCTGCACGTCAGGGTTAAACCTAGTCGCCCTGAGCCCAGCTGTCCTCCCCATGTTGGTGGTGACACAGATAGCTCTGCCCATGGTGTCAATGTGTGTCACTGTAGACTCCATGATATTCTGGCCCACTATCTTCGCCTCTGCCAACCCTGCCTTGAATCTCGCCTATGTGCGGGGATCTTAGGGAGGAATTCAGCTATCTCCCGCCAGAGCTTCTGGTTCACCACTGCCAACATGGCATCCACATTGTCCTGGTGCAGGTGGAGCATAGCAGATTATATCTTTTTGCCATAGGCCTCCAGTAGATTTTCTTCCTTCCCTATGAGGGGTGATGTAGGGGCAGTGAAGAGGTCTGTGGCTAAGAGTACATTGAGGCTGCAGCAATGACAGAGGAATGAGGTTGGGGGTGCACCGGTAGTAAGAGTGAGTCCCCTTCTACCTGCCTACACTTGGCATCTAGGTGCTTATTCGTAGGCTGTATGGAATGCAGCTTTATCCAATCATTTTTGTCCAAGAATTCTACATCCTCCTTCAGAGGGATGCCCGGTCTTGTGGTTGGGTGGATGTTCAGCACCTCTGCCAAGAACCCTGCCTCAGGTTGTTCAATCTGCAGCTGCGGGATCTCCAGGTACTCTGTCACTCCCACCAGCCTCTTATGAAAGGCCCTAGCTGAGGAGGGAGTATCCTGATCATCCTCGTCGTCTGTGTCCCCCTCTGTGTCCTGCAGGTTGGGGGCTGCCAGTGGTGTGCTGGGTGCGGGCATCTGTGGTGTGCTGACTGGCAGTGATGGAGGCTGCGATGGGGGCTATGCCGGGGGTGTAGCCGCCGCTACGACCTGCATCGGTGGGAGAGCAGAAACCTGGGCCTGAACGGGAACCAGGGTCTGGACCAAGGCCGGAGCTTGAGGTGGTGCAGGAGGGAGCATGTCTGTGATGACCCCCCTGAGAATGGTGCCCATCTTAGGCAACATCAGGAGGGTGAGGAACTTTTCGAAGAACCTATCCTCGCATGCTGGTGAAGGGCTTGGTTGTGTAGAAATTGGTCAATGACCTAGAGATCCCCAGTACTAGTGCCTTGCAGCCCTTCAGTAGTGGGACCGGGAGGGTCCTCGGACCCCGCGGCATGTTGGCTTGGTAGCCAGTAGCTCTTTGAGTCTCGGTCCCCTTGCTTGTCTTAGAACCTGGATGGCACATCCAGCTTGGACGCTTCCCATAGAAGGAGTCGCCCTTACAGGGCTCAGAGGAGAACAGCTCCCTCCACTGGGCTAAGTGGTTTTTCAATGAGGGTGGGGTAAGTGCGTTGTACGCAAAACAGTCGTCCCCAGCCGTGGTAGGGGTCAAGGCACCAGAGTCAGAGTGCATGTGGATCAGACATGGGGAAGGAAACCTTGCAGGCTGTACACCGGCTGAAACCTGCCTTCGTCGGCATGTGCCGGGGAGGAGCGTGACACCAGAGGACAGAGTATTAACTCTGAATAATTGCTATGGAGAAAAGGGAAAAAATAAATATCCCTGGGAAGAGCGCATGGCATTACAAGGCCAGATGCCTAACCCAAGAGTGCTGGTGAAAGCGGTCTGCTCCCGTCGACGCGGAAAAGGGGACTGAGGAGTGGCAACGTTGGGTTGAGTCAGGGGAAGACCATTTTTTATGGTGAAAAGGGTTCAGTTTCCCATCCATAGCGAAGGACGCCCCTGTACAGTATGGAGGAAAGGGGACGGGACATAGGAGTACATTCAGGCTAGCACAATATAATTCAATATAAACAGTCAAAACAATTAAGTAATGTATTTAGTCCTTCTGAACACACTAAAAACTAAACCAGCAGGCAGTTACATTACACAATACTCTATAATACAAATATATACAATCCACATTAGGTTCGCAAAAATTGCCATGCAATAAAATGATAGTAACCAGACAGAGGTAGGATATCCGAGCTTTAGATGGTCAAACCTTAAGACGAATGTGACCTTGCGCCCAAAAGTAACAGGATCCAATACAATGTTTCTGACAGTTCTCTTTTAAAAAAAAAAAGATGCAATGGGCCTGTGGTGGTAAATAGTTTTAAACGAATTCAAAGTACAAAAACAATCTACCAAAGGATAGATCATTTCGCACCATTTTTCTTTTGAATTTCTTTTCATTTTTTTTAATTGTATTTTGGTATCCACAGACAAGCAAATGGAAACATTTGACAAAAGAAAAGAGAATTTAAAACAACAGTAAGTAATTATTAGTACATTTCTTCATAAATGAGAACCTTTTAAAATAAAGAAATACATTTCTTCATCATAAAACAAAAGAAAAACAAAGAAAAACAAAAAAAATAAAATAAACTACCATACAAAAAACACATACAACAGATGGAACAGCACATAGAATATGTGATAAGAGCATTAAAATCAACCACGGTCACAAACTTGTTCATTGTGTTATTAGAAGAAGAACAAGAGAGACAAGAAACCTGCATAAAGCCAATATCAAACTTTGTAGATCACCCCCCATCAGCCTAGCTCAGAGAGCTTCCTTTCCCATAGTTCTACCCAGATGTTTAACTCTGTCTTCCCCTAAGGTTGTACACCCCATCACCAGTTGTTTGATAGTTTCTCTAAAGTCATTATTGCCACAAAGCCTACAGTTTTTGTTCCCAAAATCTGTCATCCAGCCACTGACTCTCTCAAGGGTTCGGAACTGATTTAACCAAAAATGCAAGTAATTCATTCATAAGCTTTTGTAATTCATCTTTGCGTATACCTTATAAAGTTAGTTGGTGGCCAATTCCTCTTTGGTTTTAGCCCAGTCTTGCTGAAACAATTTATTTTTCGTACTGGCTGGGTTAATAACCAGTTCATCTTTAGAGGACCCTATTAGTTCCAAGAGAATGTTCAGTTCTTCCTTGAATTTGGTGATTGTATTTCCTGAGGTGCGTAATTGTTCTGTACCCCAACCTTCATAGAGTGATTGGGCTGGTGAATTTAGAAGCTTGGCATAGTCGGTCAATTTCCTCAATTGGGCTCTTGTGGCCAGTGAAACAAGCCCAGACTCATGCCTCACCACTGAATTTGGAACGGAATTTGCCAAGCCTAATTTATTTTGATTATTCCAAACAACTTTATTCAGCCAAAAAAGACCATCAAAGTACAACCTGCAAATACATTTCTAAGAAATGAAAATACAATTCAAATGCAAAGTTACAAAACAAAACATGGTACGAAGGAGTGGGCAACAAAGCAGTAGAGAAGGCCAACCCCTCAATAGAGAGCCCCTGGATGAGTCTTTCAGCCCATAATCAGGTCCCACCACCCCCCTGCCTCAGCCAATTTCCATGGCACCTTGGGCTCAAGGCAATCAAATTAGCCCCTTAGAGGGAACTATTGCTTGGGGGATCCCCAGTGTATCACAGGGGGGCATGAGTGGGAATAGAACTAACTATAATGCTGCTTTTCATTGATCGCCCGTGACCATTACACTTTTCCAGAACTTCCCTTGCCATGAGGGGGTCCCCAAAGACTAATCTAACAGTATCCGTTTTATCGGGATGATTCGACAGTCTGGTGCACTCCAACAAAGAACCCCTGGTCACAAACCCACAATCCGCCACTGCCCTCAGCCAGTAAAGACATTTGTTCCGAAGGGCGTCCCTTGGTTCACTTGAGTCGCAGGAAAGTTTAGGGCCATGTGGAGAAACACCCTGCTGCAGCCCGCGGGCAGATGATTCCCAGACAGAGGCCTACACAGACCACGGGTTGAGGCCCTATCCTTCCTCCCCACTGAGCGCAAATTGCCCTGGGCTCTCCCAGCGCGCATCCGCACCAGTAAGGGCTAGACCCCTGGGGCTGGGGATCCGGTGGACTCCCTCCATACAGAGGATAATGGGGGATGGGCCACCTCTGGTCGACTCCCCAAAAGTGGGGTGAGACTAACCACAGAGGCAGTGGGCAGTCCATGATGCGAGGAATGTGTTCCTTTAACACAGTCTGAGATCAGTCCCCCTGACCCGGCCCCTGATGGCCTCAATCCTCCCCTCCCCATACCTCCTTCAACCTTGGCCCCCAGCAGCCCCTTGAGCAGGACTAATAGAAGGTTTTTAATCTCTGCCAACTCAGGGAGCAGGAAATGACAAGTGCAACTTGACAGATCGGTGCAGGCTATGGAGGGCGGGGCTGGAGGGCATAGGCCTCCCTTGGTGGGTGGTTTAGAAGCCCAAAGGGGGCTAAGACGTAGGAACGAATTAGCCCCTGAGTGAGCGTCCGACAAGAGCTGACTCCCAATGCTGGATAAATGGCTTGTCTTCTCACCCAAGCCCGGGCCCAAGCCATCTTTGCCCGCACCCCCGGGATCCGTAAACATGGGCCCAGGAAGCGGGTATAGGTGTACTTCAGGAAGAACCGATGAAGACTGCATGGATAGAATGTCGGATATTATGCCAGGGGTTGGGTGGCGGGGGGCCTGATCCAGAACGGAAGTGCAGGATCCAGCCCTGGGTAGAACCGGCAGAACAGGACCACCAGTAAGCTTCGAAATGCCCTTTGAGATCCTCTCACAGCCAGTTGCCAGATTGTTCAGGAAATCGACCGTGGCTGCACAGTCAAAGCCCCCACCGGGGGTAAGCAGGTTAACAAGGGGTGCAAATCCTTCCAAAAGGGCACTAGCCAGACTATTTGCAGGGCGAGAAAGCGGCACGACGCCGCAGGACCTAATGGGGGACAGTAAGGGTCCTGCCAGCAAACTGTGCGTGTGGGAGTGTGCAGAAATGAGCTCCTCGCAATCTCCCTCATTGTCTCTCTCTTTATTGCTGGCCATAGCCGAGGGTGCCATGGGTGCTCCACTCCCACATGAGATCCCAAGAGATGCTCCATTTCTATTTCCCTGCAGGGCCCCCGGAGCTGTGCACGTCGGGCCTCTCCTTAATCTTCTTCCTTGAATGAGTTTATGGTGTTCCAGGGGGAACGGGGGTCTTTGAATGCACGACAAAAGGGAGGAATGCAAGAGGTGGTGGGGTGAGAAAGGGGAAGATATGTCTCCTTCTACCGAGGCAGCAAAGGTTATACCACAAGGGTTGGCCAACCATCATGTAGTGGGGGGGTATTGGGGGGACAGGAGGCCCCTCAAGATTGCCAAAAAGTTTCCAGCATCCAGGAGTTCCCAAGTCCAAAAGAAGAGAGGGCTCACCACAACCCTCACAGCCCCACAGAGTTCAGTTCCCGACCTTGGAAGCCAATGGTAAAAAGGTCATCCCCCCCACACTAAAGGTGCACCACAGTGGCTATCTGGCTTTACTCAGAGACCGGTCCAGTCCAGTCCAGTCCAGTCCAGTCCATCCAACTGGGCAGGCCCCCACGCGGCCACCAACACACAGGGTTCGCAGAATCCTTACTCCTTTTCGCGCTGGCCTGGCTTTCACGCCTCTCCCTCCAGGTGCTGAACACCCTACGGGCACGCAACACCCGCGCCCTTGCTCCCCCGCGGGCTTCCAGCCCTGCGGGGAGATGTTGGTGGTTATGTAGGGAGGGGGCGTAGCCTCCCCTCTGAAGGTACAGTGGCCCTCCTGGGCTGCTGGAGACAAAAAAATGAGGTGCAAAACCCACGCCCTTGCTCCCCCACGGGCTTCCAGCCCTGCGGGGAGACGCTGGTGGTTATGTAGGGAGGGGGCGTGGCCCCCCTCTGAAGGTACTTTAATTTATTTTTTCATTATATACCCTTTGTGATGTTTAATTTTACACTCAGGTCTTTTAGGGTAATGTCTAATCCATATAGTACGGTTGGATCTACTTGCATTAGGTAGAAATTGATTAGAGGTTTCATGGAAAAAAAGACATAACTGGGTATATCCTTTTCATTTTCGCTAAAAGCTAAATATATTTTGCATTTATTAATTGAGTTCCAGATTGCTTAGAAGTTGTGTTAGAAACTACGCACCCCAAATAGGTGAGGGAGTTGACTCTCACAAGTGGGTCATCACCCACCCGTCAGGCAAGGGTTTTTGGATTGCGTTTTGTGAAGAAAATTAGAGCGCTTGATTTGGATTCGTTCACTTTTAAGTTATTTTCGACTGCATAGGTGTGGAATAATGCAAGTTTTCTCTGCAGTCCGATTGGGTAAAGATCAAAGAGAACAATATCGTCTGCAAACGATATCCAATCCAATGTCACTTACCCAACCTGACTGGGTTTGTGATGCCCTTGTCCCAAATTGTACCCATGTCTGCAGTATATAGGTTACACAGGGTAGGTCCCACCACACAACCCTGTCTCAAACCAAGATATGTGGGTACCGGGCGGACATTGAGCCCTCCCTATCGAGTTTTACTTTAACTGTTGAGTCACTGTGCAGCAAGGCGAGCCGCCGTATCAGATTAGATGAGACACCTGCCACCTGAAGCTTCCCCCAGAGCCGTCCTCTACTGACCGTATCAAACGTATTTGTCATATCGATAGAGGCCATGTAGACAGTACCCAAAGCTTTTTCTTTAATGGCTGCCCGCATGTGTGCCATGGCAAATGCGTTTAGGGGAGCTCCCATTCCAGCATGGAAGCCTACCTGGGAAACTGATAACAACTCCAGGTTATTTATCTGGACTTTTAATTCCTTAAGTAGAAGTGTTGCAAATAGTTTACTGGAGGAATCCAACACGGCAATTGGTCTAAAATG
Organism: Ambystoma mexicanum; assembly: GCF_040938575.1. Taxonomy (NCBI): domain Eukaryota; kingdom Metazoa; phylum Chordata; class Amphibia; order Caudata; family Ambystomatidae; genus Ambystoma; species Ambystoma mexicanum. Next base: position 407,761,441 of record NC_090923.1, on the reverse strand, counting down.
TGATGGTTTCGTTTTATCCCCTTTCTTATAGATCAGGATTATAAACGATTGCTTCCATGTAGCTGGGACCTTGTGTGTATGACAAACATGTTTGAAAAGTTACCTAAGTGGGTCGGCCCAAAGCTCAAGATTTTTTTAATGAGTATCGGTGGGATATTATCAGGGCCTAGGGCGCTCAAATCTTGTGCTTTTTTAATCGACCAACAGACATCATCATAGTCCCAATGGCATATTTTATCTGTCTGAGTCACTAGGTCCTCAGATACAAATGTATCTTCCTTTCCTGGGAGAGAATATTTGTCAGTTAAATATTGTTCTCCCATCTGTGCCTCAATATGACACTCCCCCACTATGCAATGTTTCTTATTGATAGCATCTCCCATCTTGGACCCGAAGTTAGATGCATCATTTGCAACTAGAGTTCCAACTAACTCCTGATTTCTGTTAATGTGTGCCTCCCACCCAATTAGCAGAATTCAGAAGGCAAAGGCCACCAAGAGACACGCTATTAGAACTTGCCATAAAGAGTCCACCTCACAAGCTTCCTATCTGGCGGCATAGAGAAAAATCATATCTGAACACAAAAGATGCCTTAAACTATCGTAGTTATTGAGGTGAGTGGAGGGGCCGAATATTTGGCCCTTTGAAAGAAGTGTGTTGAGACAGATTTTCCGCTTGTTGTTATAATTAAACACATTTAAGGTTTCTCCTGCTCTCTTCATAACTTCCAGTTCCCTTTCCCACATTGCTGTAAAGATTTTCATGCTTCCACCTTATGCTAAGTCAACCCCTAACCACTGTGGTAAATGCTAAGGAAGGTACCACTTTGTGGTACTCAGAGGGTGAATGGGGAAATGGTCACTCCCAAAGTAGTCAACCCTAATCAGGGGGTCAGCTATTTGAGTCAGGCTTAGAGAAAGAAACACATGATCTATTCATGATTCCTTCCCGCCCCTCTTCCAGGAGTAATACCCCTCGATTTGTTCATCACTGGGAGTTAGGGGGCCTAAGTCCCAGTTCCCCAAAAAGTAATTCCAAAGCCTACCTAAATGATCCGTCCTGGAGTTGGTTACAGCATTTTTTGTGCTTACTCAGGCCCATTGTCGTGCTTACACATGCAGCGTTGAAATTGCCTGCCACTATGATATATTGATTGCCATGATGTCCTAACCAGTCATCAGTAGGCTAGCCCTGATTGAAGGAATATCTTGTTTACAATAAACGTTAATGATAAGCAGATTCATTTGATTCAATGGAATATTTACATTAATTGCCATTAAGTCATCACAGTTGATTGCAATTTTCTGATGTATACAATCCCAGCTTAGTTCCATTGCTATAGTCAGGCTCCTTTGGGGTGTGTGTTACCCCTAGTTGCTGGTTTACAGTAGTTTACAGTAGTTTCAATAACCTACCATTTCAAAGCTATCCATGGCCATGGTTTTCTGTAGGAGTAGAACGTTTGTTGTTATGGCGGTCAAGTTAGTCACTGCCAGATGTTTCAGGTCTTTATAGTGAGGTAAGGTTGCTCAAAGATGCTGCTGTTGGGACTTTCTTGAACATTTCAATTGCCCCTTCCAGCCAGGCACAATCATTGTGAGCACTGTTCATCTCCCCTGGGGCACCAGCCGTTTCCTGTTGTCCAAGTTAATTACTTTCCATCTGTTTAACTGGATTCAGGAAGATTTCAATTTCCTCCTGTGTAATAAGTTCCTTCAGCTGATGTCCCAAGGTCTTTAAAGCAACACTATTGTTCCAAACTATTTGGGCAATCAGATTGGAGGCAAAGAAACACACCGACCTCTGTGTCCCTTTTTAGGAAAGGCCACTCTCAGAATGTCGTTGGTAGTGCTTTAAATTGAGCAACCGCCTGAAAGCTATCAACTATTTGCCTCCGGTTCATATGGACGTCCCCATTTAGTTTTTGCCAGTCCATTTCAGTGCCCTGAAAAATCAGATTTTACTTCGTTCTTCAGTTAACTCAAGATCAGGCACCAGTATGGTTTCCTCTCTACTAGTACCCATCAAAGGAACAGTTATGTGAGCAGCATTCATTTCACTTGCCATGTTCACTGGCCTCGATGGTTGAGGTACCTGTGATTCCAGAGTGCTTAAGTCTGCTGTATGAGTTTCAGCTATAAGCAGCTGCTCCATGGTCAAGTCATCTTGCGCTGTCACCGGAGTAGGTACCTCTGTTATAGGAGGCTCTGGGTTTCCCAAAAAAAGTAGTAATTTTTGCTTGTTTCTTATTGGGTACCCCAATTATTGTTTTGCCTTTCCCACCTTCTTTATTCTTTGGCACCTTCTTTTGCGAAGTATTAGCAACTTGTGCCTCTGCTGTTAAGACCTCCAAGAATTTTCTTGAGCTGTTCTGCTTATTTCTACTTGGAGCTGGTAGGTTTTTAGTTTTCTTACTTTGGATTTTGTTTTTCCTTTTTCTCTTAGAAACTTTTACCCAACCCTCTTGTTCCGAGTCTTGTTCCATGATGCCCAATGCCGCATGAGGAGTCATTTCTTCCTTTCCTTCACCCACTACTTCCGTACAGGATACATTTTGTTGTTCATCTAAATCAACCAGAGGAGAGGGTGAATCGGGCGATACTGATGTTTCTATACGCTCCCGGCTATCTCTGTACCTCAGACTACTTTCCAACCTCATGTCACTGGTGAGGTCATTTGTTTTGACCCCGTCCGTTTCAGTTTGGTTGGTCTCCCTTGAGTTTTCTCCATAATTTCAGTAGTAGACAGGATCGTTTCAGTGGGTGTAGGGTTTGATTGAGTTAGTAGCAACTGGCTCATGCCTTGTTCTAGTGGTTTGAATTTGCCAGCATTACCTTGTACAATATCCTTTATGTTATCGTATAAACAAAGTAGAGACTCTAGAACCAGGTACAACGCTGAAATGCAGGTCCTAGAGTATCCATTTGCTTCAGGATATTTAATTCCTTTCGGAGGGAAATATTTTTTTGAGGGTGAAAAATATGTCGTTTATTCTTTGTCCATGGAATTCCAACGGGTTAAAGGAGGAGTTAAACTCCTGTGCCTGTGCCCTACTAAAAGGAGGACTCTGTTGTAACTCGTCTTCATTTATGAATCTTTCGGGGGAATGCACCCTCAAATCCCTCCCTATGATGATGACCCGATGTTAACATTCCATGATTCCTTCCATGTCAATACACAGCCTTTCGAATGAAGGGTCCAGTACACTATCTTCCGACCATGCTTTGTTGTTGCCCGGCCCCTACATTAGTGTTTGAAGCATTACATCCATGTGATAGTTCTCTCATTATTAGAGAATCATTCAGTTTAGAATGGTAAATAGATTTCCATTCGCTGCTGTGTGTTGGTAATAAAGGACTAGAGAAGGTAACATGCGCTTTTGCCAGATTGCTAGTTATAGGTGTCAGCCTCTCCTGTTGGTGGGAATTAACTTCATATACCACATCATGCTGTTCATTTTCGGTGCAAGGCGCAGCCCCCTACCCCCTCCTTACTGTTAGAAATAACTGTGTTGAAAAAGTATTCTTTGCTATTGAAGTGTTTTTTTTTTGCCTTGCCAATCGTTTATTAGGTGGTCTGCCTTGTGCGAGAGCTCCCAGGTTCGCACTGCACCACCCTCCGAGCTCTTGAAGGATCCTCAGCGCTGCACTTCCCTTGTCCGTAATGAAAAATGTACTGCTACGCAGTTTCAATGTCATTTTTGACAGTCCCCTAATGGCTTTACGGAATGGAGGGCTCTGACGCTCTTACTTAGTTATTTTCGAACACACAACAGACGTGCAGGACTGAGTAGACGATCCCTCACCGATTTCCCTGTTTTCACTTCCTCTGTACTTGGAAAAGCTTTATGGTCACAAAACGGTGGGCTGCGAAGTTCCACAAACACAGACTCAGATGTTCCTTATGCTCTCTCACAGCTGATGTAAGTTGAGTGTGATGATACAAGTTGAGGTGGGGGTCAGGGTATTCATCCTTTGCACCCTAAACACTCAAAACACTCTGAGCAGTCTGCTGCGGCTCAGCCGAGTGAAGGTATTTTATAGCTCCTCCTTCAAAAAACAGTTACCAAGGATGACAGGCTCCAGTCTTCAAGTGTAACCAGACAGCAGACATCGTTGTACGAAAACGCGTTACACAATGCGCCTCCTCAAAACAATCTGGGTACTTCATTTCCATTCTTCCAGGCCGAAGGCTAACCCAGGGGCTGGATACCTGGTCCAGGTTCAATGACCAAAGGTGAGTGGAGGGGAGACAGGAGACGAAGGGACTTGTTCCCAATGTTATCCTGTGGAGCACGGGAAGGACAGGCACAGGAATGCTTACTTACCCCAGTGACTCCGATTTTCCCAGATGTCTTGATGGATCATCCGGGCGTTGATGGGGGCTCGATCTTCCATCCTTTGTTCCGGTGAGAGGTGCCCAGTAGTTGCAGGTTCGAGGATTCCTCTGGTTGGATGCAATTGCAAGATGCAATCCCTGTTGATGAAGAAATGTAGAATTCAACAATGCAGACTACTTCAGGACACTTCACAGCATGGAGAAAGGTGAGTTCCAGCGATGATCACCGTTTGCAGGCAGCGACAGGCGTCCCTCCAGTCAAGGTTGTAGAACCTGCTCCAGGAAAGGTTCCCTTGAAGATAGAAAGCTGGCATTCACAGAGAATGTGACTTGTGGCACAAGCTGGTGGCCACCAAAGTTATGGACTCAAATCCAGAACAGCAACATTTCTGGCGATGTAGCTGGGCAATACAGAGACTCTTCTGAAGGCTCTGAAGGGCTGAATCCTCAAGAAGGCATCGAGACTAGTTGGCTCTGCTAATCCAAAGACTGAAACACTGCCCAGGGTCTTCGGTGATCCGGCACATGAGCTCGACTTCACCAGGCCTGACATTGGAGAGGATGCTGAGCCACTTCAGGAGTCATCTTCGGGTCATCAACGGTCTGTTCTTCTTCAAGGGATTCTTGGCACCAACGTAGTTCTGAAGAATATCTGCATGAGCCCTCCTCTTATCCATAATCCAAGCTGGAAGCCAGTCCAAGCCCACCGATAAGGATCTGAACCTGTCCAATCAGGGACAACTACTGGTTTCACATCCGCCACAGTAACAGACTTTCTGGCACCAGTGATGTGGACTGGGACTAGACATTCCAAGACCGCTTCCTGGGTCACACACACACACACACACAGTCTCACTAAACTGCGAAAATAGCAGCCTTCCCAGGCACGTGCATGACCTTATAAAGTACTATCCTGACCTGTGAATACAGGAAGAAGACCAAACTCCAATATGGCCAAAGAAAAAGTGAAAATCTTGTGGCACAGCCTTTTAGGGCACTAGCCATGTTTAGCAGCCATAAGCGTAAAACACGAATGTGCACACCAGAAATAATGCAAAAACAGTACAAACTGATGCCACATGGCTTGTTTTTAGGCACATTTAAAAGTAATCAAAAATCCTCTGTGTAAAAAGCTACAGTGATAAAAAAAAATATCCCCCTTGCACTGTAAGGTGTTGTGTGCAATGTTAAAAATACAAGAATTCACAAGGGAAACTAACGGTTGATCAGTTTCCCCATAGCACGTGACCAAAAGGCAAGTGAAGCGAGAGGCTTCGTCCCCTTCAAAAAGTCAGGATAGGATCAAAAACAGAGCAAAAAATAATGGGCTCCATAGAAAACTGTGGAGGGAAAGTTGAAAAAGAAAATCTTTCCTAACACAAACCACTTCAAAACAAAAATCCTAAACATCCAGCAAGTTATCAAAAGTATGCACAAGAACAATACAAAAAAATTCCACCAACCATCCAAATCCGGAACTAACAACAAGACTAAGCTAATTCTCAGCGATCTCGGAAGAAACATTTACCAAACTGGTGAAACAAAGCAACAAGTCAGGACCACCAGCAGACCCTTGCCCACCGGCCATCTAGAAGATCCTCCTCACCTAAGAGATGCCTGTAGAATACTTCCGGAACCAGACATCGTGAGCCTTGGAAGCCTCATCTCTTTTGGTGCGCTGCAGGAGCAGCACCCCCCGACCGCCCGCCTTTTATCTCTGATGCAAGGTAAGCCCAAACAGGGCTTTAGCAACACGTCTTACGCATTCTGCACCTGTGTCATCCAAGGGCTAGCACCTACTTTAATTTACTATAAAGTTTGTGGCTTAATTTTGTCACGACATGGACACTCATTTGTGCATTTTGTTGCACGCATGGCCCCTAGCCTTATTTGGCCTATAAAGTATGATGAATACTAAGATGGCCACCGCCTCTTCATGACCACAACACAACTGCAGCAGACCAGCGTCGTCCGCCCAATCAGCAGGCCCAGCCTTCATCTTCCAATAGGGTGGACCGGCAGGCGTAAGCCGGCACCCCCACCGAAGGCACCACACTAAAGGCACCTGTCCTGGGCCTGTCCGGAGCTGTCTCAGACCTCGGCCAGAATTTATACCCATTTCCTGCAGTATCTGTAAGTACCAGCAACCTGCCCCTTCTGGCGCATTCGCATCACAGAGCACCTAGTTTTTGGCTAGCCTAATCGTATCCTAAGCGGCTCAGCCCATGCGACCCCACCATCTGCAACCTGACTATTTCAGTAAGACTCTGTTCATTTACCTGCCTAAAAGGCGCGGGGGACCTACACTGGCTCCCTCACTTTGTACTTACACCTACTGCCTTATTGATTGAAAATCCTACCTGTATTCATAGCTTGCTACCCCAATTGGGCCCTCTTCTAACTGTTAGCCTGTATAACCTGTATTTTGCCTGTATCCTTATGTGTCAATAAGACAAACTAGTTCACTCCTGAGCCCCTTCGATTGCAGGCGCCTACGCGCGTGATCCACCACAGCCCGCTCTGAGCATACCTAGTCCTAAACACTGCATGTAGATATCTTCCTTACCTGTATAAGTCAAACTTTTGCTAGACCATAACCATTGAGCACATTCAAATCTCCCCTATGCCATGATTCTGGAGAAGACACACTTGATAATATGATTTGCTGACTTTAACCATGCCTGCTTAGCCCACATTATGTCGGCAATCACTGTATCTGTATTCTGTACATCTCCCTCAACAGCCCTAGAGAACAGTCGCATGCACTGTAGCAACTTAGCTTACTCCTGCCTAATGTATTATTTATACTCCTGTGCTGTTCTCACTGCCATTTGGTAATTGCTGGTATTGATTCCCCCTCAACCCCCTGCAATTGCTAACATCGACTTATATGATCCCTGGTTTGTACGGTATCTACTTGATTCTAGCCCACATGATCTGTACTCACTTAGTCCTGACATACTAGCCACTAGCCTGTGGCTTTCTCAATTTAGCATACTATAGCCTGCATCTCTGCCGCAGTGATATTCATACGCCAGACTCCACCCTTAAACTTATTTCAGCCTCGGGCCACCCCTGAATTTAATGACACGTTGTTCTGAATGCTACATATGCCCAGCATTTACGTTGCACCCATATATTGCAGAGTTGTGACTACACAAAAAATAATATGCTTACCACAAAGATTTATCTAATATTCACTCTCTATACCTTACTCTGGGCCACAATAATAACCACTACAATAATGGCCTGCATCAATTCCACACCCTGCACTCTGCAGGAGAGAACTGCCTGACTTAGAGCAAGATTGCCACGATTATATGATCCTAAAATCAAAAGAACTAGACCCCTGATTTTCATGCCCACCCCATCTGCCACAGACCCTAATCTATATGCCTCAGCTTCCGAAAGACTGCAAAAAACTCAGACCTACTCCCTCCACAACCAAAAGAGAAGCAAGCATCTCAAATCAGGACCTATCCAAGAAAGGAATAAAAAGTCTACTATTTCATGTGCCCTCATCAATGCGAGGTCCCTTATAGCGCATACGACTGAAATTGCCACTATAATCACTATGGACGATCTAGACTTTCTGGCTGTCACAGAGTCTTGGCTTCACGATGCTGCAGGTCCCACACTCATGATTGCCATACCAGACAATTACCATATACTCAGAGTCGACAGACCTAACACTAGAGGAGGTGGCCTTGCCATCATAGCTAAAACTAAGTTTGCATTAAGACTCACTTCACCACCTGAAATTAAATCGTGTGAACTACTAACAGCTAAACTTCCCATTTCCAACAATAGTACACTAACCGTTATCCTAGAGTACAGACCACCTGGACCTTTAGGTACCTTTGAGGAAGACCTTTCCAGTCTCCTCACTAACAACATAAAGGATTTCACTCAGCTCTTATTACTAGGCGAGGACAAACAGGCCCAATCTATTGAAACCATTTTAGTCGAACATGGCCTGACCCAGAAAGTCCTATCTCCAACACACATAAAAGGACGTACATTAGACTGGATAGCTAATTTGAACTGTTCCATCACCATTACTAATATTACTCCACAAGCCTGGACTGATCACCATCTCATTGGTTTTTCATCCACTATAGAGCCTCAAAAGTTGGTCACACGCGAAACAGTACCTCCACTCCCAATAAGAAGTAAAAAAGAAATTACTGCTGAAAAACTACCCCCCTCCTCTTACCAGCTCTCTCTATTAGCTCTAATTACTCCAACCCAAACATGCTAGTTGAGACCTTCAACAACACCATGTCCATGGCCTTGGACACCATCGCCCCAGTCAAACTATGCAAAAGCAAACAAAGGTCCCACCTCAATTCGTGGTTCACTCCCCACCTCAAAGAATTACGGATCCAAAAAAGAAAACTCCAAGCTATCTGGAGACACTCACCAACGGCTGAAAACAGAACATTACTACCTAATTTTGCAAATAAATATACGAAAGAATTAATCCAAACCAAAAGGAACACATTTAATGATAGAATTATTAAGGCCAACTCCAAAGAGCTCTTCACTATTCTTAGGGAAATGGAAAATCCTATTGCTCCCACTGATAATGTCCCGAAAGACAAACAATGGTGCACCAGCATCCAAAATGCCTTAGCAAATAAAATAATAACTTTACAGACAACAATAGCGAACAAAAAAGCATCTCTGTGGTCCACAGGGATGCACACTACCCCATTGGCAGATACAGCGAGTATCGATAAACCTTTCAGGTTTACCAATATCTCCATACTGGAAACAGAAAAGGTTATATCATCTCTGAAACCCTCTAACTGCCAGGGGGATAGTTTCCCTGCACAAGTTATTAAAGACGCAGCTAGAGACCTAGCACCTTTCATCTCTAAGCTAATTAATGCCTCCTTTAACTCAAGCATTGTCCCTACTAACCTCAAAGTGTCCTGGGTATTACCACTCCTTAAGAAACAGACTCTAGACCCGACTATCCCTACCAATTACAGGCCCATTACTACGGTCCCATCCCTCAAAATCATTGATAGAGTAGCCTACCTCCAGATCCAAAACCATATGGAGGCGAAACTAGGATCTCACCAATCTGGATTCAGACCACAACATGGTACTGAAACGGCACTAATTGACCTCAAGACACAAATCGACGAGTTGAAGGATAAAGGTAAAACAGCTATGCTACTCCTCCTCGACCTATAGGCAGCCTTTGACCTGGTGGACCATGCAGTGTTATGCAAACTTCTAGCGTCAGCTGCCCATTTTTCAAGTGAAGCTATAGCCTGGGTACCGTCCTTCCTAGCTAACCGTACAATGAGAGTGTTCTCCCCCGTAGCTTCAGCTGACCCAATACAGATCACCTGTGGTGTCCCACAAGGTTTATGTGTCTCACCGACCATGTTCAATATCTTTACTAAGCCACTCTTCGACAAACTTGACAGGCAACTTTGTCAAAGACACAGCTCTGGTAAATAAGATATACCTCCTCATTCAGGCATGGATGGCCTCACACGGCCTCTGCCTGAATGACGATAAAACTGAGATCTTGATTTTGGGCTCTGACTCCAACCTCAAAAAACGTAGCCCCAGTTACACTGCCTTTAACATCGATGGCAATGTTATCAAAGTAGTAACCGAGATAAAAACACTTGGTTTCTACCTTGATTCCACCCTATCTCTCAAAAAAAAAGTCAGTTCAATGGCCTCCTCTACAGATTATAGCTGTAAAATGATCAGGGCCTGCAGACCTTACCTTTCCAAAACCAATTGCATCACACTAGCAAACGCACTAATAATGTCTAAGCTTGATTAATGCAATGCCCTACATGCAGGCGCCAACAAAAATATCATAAATAAAATGCAAATACTGCAAAATAATGCACTCAAAGCAGCCCTGAACATACCCCGTAGAGAGCATATATCTAATATCAGGAAAGGCCACCATTGGTTACAAATCGGTGTTAGAATACTACTCAAAATGGTATCCCTTACCCGCAAACTTATATCTCTGCCAGACTGACGAGAAGAACATCCATTCACCACACTAGAGCATCTAACCATCTCTCCCTAGAAATTCCCAGATTCAGATTAGCTAATGCTGGTGGAGCCAGCTTCCCAGTCAAAGTTGCACGTGCCTGGAATGCACTACCGCTGCCTTAAGAGAGGATCAACCCTACTCTAGATTCAGATGCAACCTGATAACTTGGCTCCGGATTAATGACACCCGATAAATTGCATCCCTCTATTGACTACTTCCCCGAACTTCTGCCTAAAATTATCCTGCTTTTCATGTATTTGTAATCTAGACCACCTACCCTCCCCTCTCCTGATATGTACCCTGTATCTATGTATTGCTTACATTGTAATAATCATGTACTGTAACTAAGCTCAAATATTCTAGTAACCGTTGCGCCCTGCTACCTAAGGGTTTGGTGCACATTATCAAATAATAAACTAAACTAAACCTCATGAACCATTCTCTGGCAACAGGAGTTGTACCACAAAGCCTCAAAGTGGCATACATGAAATCACTCTTCAGAGATCCCTTGGGAAATATAGAAGGCCTAATCAACTACTGGCAAATATCCATTTACTGGCGAAACACCTACAAAGCTACATATATGAACAAATCCGGGAATATGTAGAAAGCAATCAGTTACATGACCAGGCATAAGTCGTTGTCAGGCCCATGAGGAACAGAAACAGCACTACTATCCATTTGGCACAATCTAAAAACAAACGCTGCCACCAATATCACCTCAGCACTCCTACTACTAGACCTTTCAGCAGCCTTCGACACAGTCCACCACGAAACTCGCATCAAAACAGTCCAAGAAATAGGGATTAACAACACAGCTATGGGTAAACCCCTTCCTACTAGAAACAATGCAACCAACCTGGCTGAGTGGCTTCAAGTTACCACTATGCACACCAACCTGTCAGGTTCCACAAGGCTCATCCATCTCGCCGCTACTCTTCATTATCTACATGATCCCACTCATCAACTTCATTAAAAGACATGGGGCCTCATTCTGACCCTGCCGGTCCAGACCGGCATATTACGGAACTGCCTGCCGGAGCTGCCGTCCCCTGACAGGTCTGACCCTGCCGGGCGCAGCAGCCATGGTAGGCAGACGTGCCATGGAAGCACCAGCACCGTTAACACCGGTGCCGGTGCTTCCATGTCCCTATTCCCATATATGGGAATGGGAACAAGATTTTACTGGTGCATGACGTTCCGGGCCGCGTGGGTTGTAATCTCCCAGTGGCACTGGGAAGTCAGGCGCTGTTAAATATTTACGCGTCTGGCGGCAACCCGCTGGTAGCACCAGCACGTTTACCGCCTGACCCGTAATGAGACCCATGGGCTCACCTTGTACAACTATGCAGACGACATACAGATCATCTATAAAATCAGCACAACTGGAGAACAATCCTTCCACCCAAAATCACATTCCATGGCCTATTTGAAATGGGAAACCAACAGGAACCTTTATAGGTAGTTAAAAATCTTAGAATATTAATGGACAACAAGTCAACGCAGTTGTAAAGAAATGCTTCTTTCACCTATGCACAAATGGATTCTACCTTTCCTCCTCTTCCCACACAGACCATTCGCCATCATCTCCCTCGTCATGTCAAGAATAGACTACGCCAACAGCATTTGGACTGACGTATTACCTCACCAAAAAATACAGCACAGACTTCCCTCACCACTAATCCTACTAAAAACCTTCAACATGCCTACAAGCTCACTGCTCAACCACCAAATACAACACGCACATAATCCTATCACAGCACAAACCGACATACCCCCTTTATAATCTCACTCAACCCAACACACTAAATCTCCAGCACTACGCCATATGCACACAAAATAATCCTATATAGACCCACATACCAAACCATCACCTAACCCATACCATCTAGAAGGAAACCCAACAAACAATGACTGTTTTTTTCTGATCTGAAGCTACCAACCGCACAGCAAAAAGCTCTCTTGCGCTATCTCTCTCCATTCAACTAACTTACCTCCCTAACCTCCTTACTTTTCAGATCCCTTGAGCGCCTAGAGAACCTGAAAATGGCAGCGATGGGCGATATAGATCTTAATAACATAACATTTGGAAAACAGGTAATGATTAAAGATATCTGTAGTAGCAGGACTATGAGAGCTAGGCGTATGATACATTTATTTTAAAAAAGTAAAGAAAGGTGCTCTGTCTCAAGTTCTAAACAGGTGGGTTAACAAGGAGTTGGGTAGAGGAAGAAAAGGATGATAATGTAGTGCTATTTAGTGTTATTGAACATAACATTCCTTACAATATAAAATACTGGTGAATAACTATACTTATTTGAGAAAGGAACATGAAAAAAATGTTTATTTATGCATGATCCTTTATAAAAGTGAACATCCAGTCAATTGATTTGTTTATTTGTATATATGTCACATGTATTTCTACATGTCAATCATTTATATAGGTAAAAGAGAAGCACATTCTCAAATTGTCATGTATTAAACCATTCATTACTGCTAAAAAACATGCCCACAAACTTTCCAAGATTTACTATAATACCAAAAACTAGAGAGCTCTGTAGCATCCTAAGCTTTACAATTAATCTGCAATTATTCCGAGTAGGGTCTTTCCTGTCACACCAAAATTATTAAAACATTTGAATTAGAGCAGGCATATCTAGATTTATAAATTAAAAATGTAACATTAATATTTATCTGGGGTAAATATTCACCCCTGCTTGTCTGTGAAACAATGGTATGGTTATCTACTTGACCAGGTCAAAGCATTAGACAGCATACTAATCATGCCTGAGCCTTTCTGTCTTCACTTATCCTCATAAGGTATTAATTCAGTCCAAAGACATGTATTATACATTCCCTGAAAGATTAATAAAGTACAGTTATAAGCTGTTCTTCATTGCCTAGAAGTCTTTATATCAATGCACTCACATTTACAGATATCCGAAATGGGAAAATACGTCTAATGCAATACGAAAGGGATTGTAGCCATTTGTGGACAACTTAAAATTGATACGGTCACCAGAATACCCTTCGTATGCACTGGGTCTAAAATGTACTATTTGTTTTTAAGGTTAAGCCATGTCCTCACTCACGGTGTCATCCATATAAAATACACAAATAATATTAGTAAAAACAATGTAATATAAATCCAAAGAAAACGCACAAGAAGGAAAAGCCACAAGGAAGAAATATGTAATTGTGTTTGGACCTCTGGGGACAGAGGACTGACTGATCCGGCGTCTTCTCTTTCAGGCTGCTTCATATCATCCAAGATCAATATTTAAAACAATTTTAATGAACTTTCTTGAGAACGTTTTTCCTCTATACCTCACCTGGCACCACCGGATCCAAATCCTCCTAAAACGCTATCCCCTTTCACCCAAACTCATCTAACATTTGCATTGGCGCCATTACTGCCACTCGCCATTTCTAACTCACCCAGCCGTGACTGCCGGTCTCTGCTCTGGACCTGGGCTCCCTGCCTGCTCAAGTTCCTCCTGCTGCCTGCTACGCTGCCTGCCTACAGCCTCCTAGCGTTACACGTTCGGCATTGATCTTTCTGAAACTTTGCCCACTCCTCCGGAACCAGTGCACTGCCGGTGAGTCAATTCTCCTGCATCGTGAGCTCTCCTTCGCCCCATCTCGGATCTCCCTTTGCAGCTGCCACCTGCATCTGCCTACATTGCACCCTGGACGGCTACCTCGCTGTGCCCCGGACGGCCACCGTGCAGAGTCCTGGATGGCCCTGGTGCTCTGCCTCCAGGCCACAGCCTGGGTGTAGTCTGCCTGCCTCTTCCTCCCGCGAGGTCCGGGACAGCCTTGTCAACTGTCTGTACTGGGCGCGCAGCTGTGCCGCATCACCCTCACCGAGCCACCATCTGGACTCCAATCGCCCGCCTGCTGAGCTGCCTGACCCTTCCCAGGACTCTGCACATTGCTGAGCTGCCTCGCCAGAACCACCAGTGGCTGGGAGCGATTGGCGCCCGCGCTCTGCCTCCAGGCTACCATCTGGGCTTCATTCGCCCGCCTGTCGGGCCGCCTCACCCTTGCCTCTGGTGCTCTCCTGAGCTCACCACATGCAGGAGCCACTGCCTTACGACCACCTGCTGGGCTGCCTCGCCCTTCCCATGACTGCGTGCATTGCTGAGCCCCTCACCAGAACCACCAGTGTCCGGGTGCTGTTAGTGCCCTCGAACTCTGTCTGCGGACCGCCTTCTGGACTTCAATTTCTCGCCCGCTCGGCCACCTCAATCTTGCCTCTGGCGCTCTCCTGAACTCACCACCTGCAAGTACCAATGCCTTAAGACCGCCTTACCTCTCAGCCTGCCAGGGGCGTACTACTGGGCTACCTCACCCTTTCCTATGGTGCTCACCACCTCCAAGAGTCCCTCTGCTCACTGCTTCCAGCCTGCTCCGACACTGCTGGGCTGCTGCACAAGAGACTTTCCTTCCTCCTCCTCCTCCTCCCGTGGACACTGGACTTACTTCTTTGACAGTACTCTCCTGGCCTGCGCTCCAGACGTGGACCTGACCACCTCCGCCGGCACTCCTGCCTGCCTCGACTTGACCGCCTCCGGCCTACTTTCTGTCTCCTCCTCCTGAGGACAACGGACTGGCTTCCTTGTGCCTCCTCCTGGCCTCCGCTACTCACCTCTCTGCCCTGGATGCTCTGCTGCTCTCTGCCCTGGACACTCTGCTGCTCTGTTCTTATCTCCAACTGCCAATAATCGCTTCCTGCTGCAACACCTATTCTAGGCCCCTGCTGTTCTCACCTCCCCTACAACCGGCTGCCTATCTCCAAAGGTTCCTACCACCCTCATCCATCCATCCACCCTCGGACGCTCTGCTGCAGCCATCCTCACCCCACTGCCCTGACTCCCACTCACATACTGTGACTCCCCATCCTTCTTTAAGACATCCCCTGACCAACTACAACCAACTACACCAACTACACCAACTACAACTGTGGTCACCCTTCTGTGTGGCCACCTGCACTTACTCCTTTCCCCTTCCTGTCATGCACCCTATCTGTCTTTCCCTTTGTCGGCTTCCCTCAATCTCCCTCCCCCTCTCCCTCCTCCTCTTTCTCTACCTTCCCTTCATCCGAATGTCCAGCCCTTCCTCTCATCTCGCCCCAAACTTATCCACCTCCCCACTGCCAACCCCTCCAGCATCATCAACATTGCCCTCTGCAACGCCCGTTCCATCCGCAATCAAGCCACTGTGACTCTCGACCTGTTCTTCCGACTCAATCTTCACTTCATCACCGAGACTTGGATCCCCCTCTTCAATTACACTGTCCCTGCGTCTCTCCTTCTTCCCCACTCTTCCTCCTTCTCTCATGTCTCACGCCCCTCAGGTCGCGGAGGCGGCGTCGGCCTCATTTTTCAAACTAAATATCTTTCCTCATCTTCTACTCTCACCCTCCCCACCTTCCTCTGGTTCCACGCTCAATCTCATCTTTATCTCTTCTTACTCTTCCTCCCCTGTATCGTCTCTCCCCAACTATCTCTCAGACCATGTCTTGCTCTCCTTCTCCCTCACTCCTCCCCCTTCTCATCTTCCTCCACCTCTCCCTCCTCCTCTCGTCGCGACCTCCGCAACTTCAACCCTTCTCTCTTCCTCGACTCCTGTTCTTCCTCCCTTCCCCCCCTCTCTGACTTCGCTTACTTCGGATAACGCCCTCTCCTCACTGTCCTCCTCTATAACCTCTAGTCTTGACCAACTCTATCATCTTACTTCCTTCTCCCTCTCTCACAAACCTTCCCAACCCTGGCTCTCTCCTCACCTTCTGTCCATGCGCCGTCTCCTCCGACGCCTCTAACGACTAACGACGCTGGATCAAATCCCATTCTCTGACTAATCAATCCTCTTATTTCTCATATCACTCTCTCTATGACTCTTGCCTCTCATCTGCCAAGCGCTCCTACTATTCTACCCTCCTCCACACTCAAACCTCTCATCCCCGCCGTATATTCCAGACCCTTTCTCGCCTTCTTTCTCCTCCTACTTCAGACCCTTCCACGAATTCTCCCCTCTCTCCCTCTGACTTTGCTAACATCTTCTCATGCAAAATGCTCTCTCTTCACCAGACTATCCTCTCCTCTCCTTCCTTCTCCCCTCCTCCCCCCCTCTGCCAACTTGTCCACCTTGTCTCCTATCACCCCTGCCTGTGTCTCCCATCTCCTGTCCAAAACTCACCCTACTGCTGCCCCCTCTGATCCCATCCCCATTTCCCTCATCCCAAAATGTACCCTCTCCTTATTCCCTACCTAACCAACTTCTTCAACATCTGTTTTGCCTCCGCCACCTTTCCTTCAGCTTTCAAACACACTACCATAATCCCTATCCTGAAGAAACCTTCTGCTAGCCCTCTTCTTGCCTCCAACTTCAGACCAATCTCCCATCTCCCCTTTATCTCAAAGCTCCTCAAGCGCCTAGCCTACTCTCAACTTTCTGCTTTCGTCTCATCCCACTCCCTCCCCCCTCCTCCCAATCAGGCTTCTCCCCTAAACAGTCCACTGAGTCTGCCCTCACCTATGTCCTCAACTCTCTCCTCACTGCTCGCTATGCTAAGCAATCTTCAATTCTCATCCTCCTTGACCTTTCTGCAGCTTTTGATACAGTAGATCACCCCTTACTTCTTAGCACTCTGTCCTCCTTCGGTTTCAAAGGCTCTGTCCTCTCCTGGCTCTTCTCTTACCTCTCCAATCAATCCTTCACTGTCTCCTGGGGCGGCCACACCTCCTCCAGCCTCCCCCTGAACTATGGCGTCCCTCAGGGATCCGTACTGGGACCCTTTCTTTTCTCTCTCTATACCTCCATTCTCTCCCCTGTCATCTCTTCTTTCAGGATCTCCCATCACTTCTACGCCAATGACACCCAACTCTTTCTTTCCTTCTCTTCTCTTCCTTCACACATGACTTCCACCACACTCTTTCTTCCTGCCTCACGGCCATAAAAAACTGGATATCATCCCACTTTCTTTCCCTTCAATATTGACAAGACTGAGGTGCTTTTCTTCCCTCCAAACACTCTCTCGCCTTACCCCCCTCCCTTCATCCACTTCTCACCCCCCCATATCTACCCATGCCCGCAATCTCGGCCTCCATCTCGACTCCTATCTCTCCTTCTCCAACCACATCTCGCTAACCTCTCGAGCCTGTCAGCACCACCTCTTTAACATCTGCAAGATCTGCTCCTCTCTCACCTTCCATGCTTCCAAACTCCTAATCTCCTCCCTTATTTGCTACTGCATCTTCTACTGCTCCTCTCTCCTTTTTAGACTCCCTGTCTCTCACCTAACTCCCCTAAAATCCATCTGCCACTCCTCTATTCGTACTCTATGTCTCCTCGGCCCTCAAGACTCTATTTATTCCTCTCTCTCTCAACTTGTCTGGCTTCCCTTCCTCTCACAACTGAAATTCCAATTCCTCTGTCTTGTCTACAAATCTCTCCATGACCTGCCCCCCTACCTTTCTTCCCTCCTCTCATTTTACTCCACCTACCACTCTCTCCGCTCAGCAGATCACTACCTCCTCAATGTACCCCCAGCCCCCATGTGCCTCCTCACGCTGCCGCTCCTTCCAACTCTTGCCCCCCCTACACACTGGAACTCTCTACTGCTCTCCATCCGCTCCACCCCTACCTACTCATCCTTCTGCTCCTCTCTGAAAGCCCTACTTCTTCACTCCCCCCGACTCTCCTTCCCTAACCCTCTCCCCTTCTAACCCTTGCCACCTCCTTTCCCTCCCTCCCTCCCCCTTCCCTAATGACCTTAAATTGGTCACTGAAACCCCTTAGGGGCATTGAGGACACCAGATCACTCCCCCTTCCCTATACCCTTCCCCTCCCCCTTCCTCCCACTCCCCTGACCTCAAAAATGACATTGTAACCCCCATCACATACCCCCTCTCCCCTTCCCCCACTTTCCCCCTCCTCCTAGTAAATTGTTCTACATATTGTTCTAATGACTTGTTTCATGTTTGTAAATATGCTTCTCTCACTTTTGTACCTGTTGTTATACTGTAAAGCGCTTTGGCTTAAAGCGCTATACAAATTCAATAAACATAAACATAGATCAAGTGGGGGCAGTCAATTCAGGACAGGTACGTTTTAATCTGTTTACGGACCTGCAGATGGTTATCTAGGCTGCGCAGCTCAGGAGGAAGGAATAAATATGTCTTATATTAAGCAGTGGACTTTAGGAAACTGAATTGGTTCAGTAGGTCCAGATGGAGTTATTTCTACAGTTCCACGACTGCTTTTGGGAACATGTGTCCTCCCACTGTTACTTAGCACTGTCATATTTAGTTCTCTCATGAAACATCGAACTACAATAGTGAGGCTTAATGCAGAGCAAAGCGTTCAAGACAGGTGACCAGTGCAAATCATAAAAGAGTGGGATTACATGCCCAAAATGACAAATAGATATTGGAACTGGGGAGGAATCGCTCTTCAATAACTGGAATAATGTTGTGAAGCACAAGTGGAGCCATGAATTCACCTTGCATTAGTCATACAACATTGATTATGAATCTGGAGCCAACAAAATGGACCCTAAAAAGCCCACACTAACAATGACTGTCCCTTGGGAGCACATGCTAACGCAGTGGGAACACAGTTTGCAATCTCAAATGACTGAATGAGAAGCTTCTCACACCCTCCCTGTCTCATTCTTACCTAACTCTCAGAACCAGCCATCATCCATAATTTTGTAATCATTTGGAATTTATTTCAGCAAATCATTTTCACATTGTGGGCAAAGTACCAGAAGAGACACATTTCCTAAAGGGAAGGAGTACATCAGTGACCCCTTTGGTGCCTATAGGCACTGCTTGGTCCAGTTGGAAGCAAATGGGAACCCATGTACACTCTACATTAATAAAATAACAATTAAACAATTTATGCTAATGAGTATAAGAGGGCGAGGCAAGACAAGGGAAAACCTATTCCTAACACGCCCAATGGCAAATACACAAGGCAAAATAGTGATACTGATGGTTTCCTCACAAATCCAATTTGTTATTTTCTCTCCAATAATGTTAACACATTTCAGTTTGGAAATATCTTATCCCAAAGTAGAAATGGTATAGTGTGGTTTGGTATAATGTTGCAATCACCCCCGCTTAGGGGGCATGCAGGGCCAGTAACGACCAACCAGCCCGAGCCTAGGTAGGAACGAACAAAGCAAGGGCCTCAGAGAGGGCTCAGGCTGCTATTGGCCCTGGATGCCCTCCGAAGCAGGGGGGATTGTTATCGTACCCTGGGGGATTTCCGGGAAGCAAACAGTTTTAGTTCTTTATGTATTTTTCCAGGGGATGGTCTCTGTGCGTATTGCGCAAGCCCAATCTCCCGCAAAGAAATAAAAAGATGGGAGATGCCGGTGGTACAAATTGCTGCGACCTCCGGAGCACTAAGCTCCAGTCAAGCAGGTACGTTGGGAAGCATGGAGATGGGTGGGAAAAGGGTGAGGGTTGTCTCTGGGAGGAGGGTGGGGATGTGGAGAGGCAACAGCAAGAGACTCTCTGTTGGCTCCTGTGAGACCCCTGAAGGTGTCTTACTTACTAGTCCCTGGGGATCCGTTATCCAGGTGGTAGAACACAGCCATCACTATTGGATCCAGTTCCCGGGGTGGACCAGTGCGGGATGATCACCTGGATGGGGGTCTTCGAGGAGTGGAAGTGGGACACTGAAGGGTGAGACGCGGTATCCCCTTCCTTATGGCACCTTTTCCCCATCCTGTCCAGGATACTTAGAAACTCAACCACCCAACCCCCTTTTCCTACAGGAACACTTTCTTGCCCCGTGTGCAACAACAGACTAATATCAGAGCCGTTTGCGTGACATGTCCCAACACAAGGGTCAGGCAGAATCAGGCAATTGCTGACAACTACACACACATGTCTGCCCTTTCCCTTCCCCACTGGGGTAAAAGGCGGAGCACGAGAGCACACTTTGAGCAAGGTTGAATGCAGGAGGAGACCACTATTCCAGGACAGCAGTGCAAACAGAGGGGAAAGTTAGCGAGAACTCAAAGTATATCAAGGAGGGAGTTGACCTTGCCCTTTTCAACCCAGACCCGCAGCTCAGCGGTATATGGAACCCCCCTGCACAGACATCCAGTGTGGGAAGAAGAGGTTGCCATCGTGGTACCATCCTCGACTCCAATGGCAAAAGAAACGCCAACTAGTTCAGCACAACCTGTGAGTCGGACGAACCTGATAGTGGGCCGCTCTGTGTTAGACTCAAGGTTGCAGTCGTAACATTAAGAAGATTAAGGGACAGAGGTCTTTTTTTTTATTAACTTGGTACCCCTCTCCTGAACAAAGAAACTGTGTTGAACAACGAGGGGCAAAGAAACTACAAATATCAAGAGGCATTAGATAAGGCCGACGTGAGGTGTCAAGCAAAACCCCCTTGTACATTCGAAAGTTCTTGACACATTGTAGAAGTTTGTGAAGATAATAGAATTGTGAAACTGACATTTGCACCTGAGTAGGGGAATTACAAGTCAGGGGTTTTCACCCAGCAGAGGGGAACACTATGCAAACTGGTTATTGTGAATAAATACGCCCTTGCCATAGGGTAATAAAGTGACTCCGTGAGATGTGATTGCCCTTGGGAAGTCTTTGTATAAAGTTGGCAAGTGCTGTGGAAGGTCTGAGCCTGAATGAGGGGGACCTAACAAAAAGGTGGTTGTTTAAAAAGACATTGAGACTCTTGAATATTACAAATAAGGAAATTGTGATTAGAGGGCGATAGTGAACCTGGCTGAGGGACGTCAGGAGAAAAGTTGTGAAGAGCCTGAGTGAACAACATTGTGACAACAATTATGAACCCTACTGAGGGATGTCCACAGTGAATGGTTGGTCTGAGCCTGACTGGGGGAGACTAATCATTGAGAGGAGGATATGAGCCCAGCTGAGGGGGATCCAAGTGTGAAGAGTTTTCACCAGATGAGAAGGTTATCCGAAGGAACTTTTGTTTTGTTGTTTTGTCATATCAGGCCTCTGAAGCAAGAGACTTTGCATGAGAAGAGACCTGGGCACAGAAGGTCCTGATATAGAGAAAAAGAACTGTAAGGTCGTGCTGAAGAAACCCAGGAGCGTGCTGTGCGCAAGAGTACTGCCTTGTTCCGTGCTAAAAACGTGGGAACGAGAGACCCCGGCCATAACATCCTGACTTATCATTTTGTG
This sequence comes from Ambystoma mexicanum, assembly GCF_040938575.1. Classification (NCBI taxonomy): domain Eukaryota; kingdom Metazoa; phylum Chordata; class Amphibia; order Caudata; family Ambystomatidae; genus Ambystoma; species Ambystoma mexicanum. Next base: position 407,739,865 of record NC_090923.1, on the reverse strand, counting down.
AACACTTCTTTCTTTTCTTGTGAACGTTATCACACACTAATTTGTAACATAGCGGTAAGGATTGGCAATAGGTTTTCTTGGTATAGGCCCTTTCTATTTGGCTAGACTCCACTAGGACTGTATTCATATTATTTAATGGTCGTAGCTTGCTCCTATCTTAGATATAGGTTTAGATTAGGCCTATCTCACCAACTTTACAGTTTATTAAACACCTTTACACTGTGATCATTTGTGCCTGTCTTGCTTTGATACCATGCCCTTCTTACACTCCCAACAGTTGTTGGGAAATCGGAAAAATTCAAAATTTGCACGCCATAGCACTGACTAGGGGGTGGACATGTCATCATTGTCATTTCTGTAACGTTCGCAATATTTATGGGAAATGGGATAACTGTTACATTTAGGTTACTTTGTGTTATTTTGTGTAGAGGGGATACATTTGTAGATTTGCACAGAAACATAACGATGAAACATTAAGAAATGTAGGGCCCCTCCCCACTCAGGTGAAGAAGGCGATCAATATGTGCACATGGAGTTTAGCTGTATGAATGACGGTCATGAGAGGAGATCATAATAGGTATAACATGCACACATAATGGTATACATGCATGGGAAGTATTTTTCAAATTTAGTAAAAGATGTGAAATATATGAGATGTGGTTGCTCTGTGTATCATGGGTCTTCGTATTGTGATTAGAAGAGTGTTTTTAGCAATCGTGGCAAAGGATTGCAATGGCTTGTAAGCAGTCAGGGAACACGTTTTGTAAGCTGTTCCACGGGGTGGCTGCGGTCAATTTGCAGATGGCTCAAGTGGTCCAGGGCGAAGGGAAGATATGATTTCTGGTAAACAGGAGAGCTCATTGTTGTTCAGTATAGACATTTGTGAAACTCACAGGGCTGTTTCCCCCAGGGCACTTGCAGCGATCAGTTGTAATACATTTCAGGAGCGCGACTGTGTTTTCAGAGAGTGGGTGGACCTCATGTGAATAGGAAAGGTCAGTAGTCATAAAAATCGGACAACGGACAGGCTTGGGCAATGCAGTAAGCAATAGGTCAAAAGGGAATTTACCTGTCTTTCTCTTGTCTTCATGTGCTTAGGCATTTTTGGGGCAGGTCTGTGTGCGTCATTACTAGGAATTCTGTTTTTGTGTAACCAAGAAGCAAGGCTGCCACCAAATATGGAGAGGTTTTGGGAAGGGGCGTATTGGAAATGTAGACCTAGTAATTATATGTTTTTCTGGGATTGTGTTATAATGTCTGTGTCCAATAAACTGTGTGGGTTTTAGAGTTCTCTGTACAGGGCAACCAATCATGTTTAGGGGGATGCCTTTTTAACGGTATCTGGGAGAGTGTATGAACTGTTGCAAACTGTATATAATGTGTGTTCTTTGTGTGGTTCAGGGAGACCAGAGTTAGTGTGACTGTTAGACGTCATGTAAGCCCCCTCCTCTACAATGTTCACATAAGTGCATCTTTGTCAGGTAAACCAAGTGGGGTGTAATAGGAGAAAAAAATAACTTTCTTTTTTAGGTAGGGCAAGACATGTGTTTGTGGGATTAGAATGCACTAAACAGGTTGAAAAGTGAATGTGTTTAGGAAGTGTGTAAATCATTTATGTTGTTAAATTCTTCATTATCTAGTTTGTTATTTTAGAGGTGTAGTCTTTCAGCGCAGTGTGTTACTCGTGGGGATAGTCTCGATACCCCTCAGGTTGTTTGTCTGGTTGGCTGGATCCCTCACTTTAGAGTGAGGTGGCATCTTATGGTAAGATCACCAGTAGATACCTTTCTGAGGCATATCTTGGTAAGGCCTTACTTGTACTAATTGCGTGGGCGGACTGCGCACTTGGAGTTTCTTGGATAGTCTAACTTAGTGTGGGTCTCCTCTGGTAGTTTCAGGGAAGATAGCTCTGTGGAAGAAATGGGCAAACTAGTAAAAAGAGGAAGAAATACAGCCATATTTTAGTGGAAAACACTGCGCGCCTTCTATGCTTGAGTGAAGATGAAATCTCAAGGAATGGAAAGGATTTGGCCCGGCATGGTTTAATAAGATGCTGGGCCTCATTATGACCCTGATGGTCTGGAAACAAGGGTGCCTGTAAGCTTACCGGCACCCTTGTTTTCCAGACCGGCATATTACAGGTCTGCCTGCCGGAGCCGCAGTGCTCGACAGGTCTGACCCTGCTTGGCCCAGTGGTCACGGTAGGCAGACCGGTCACAGAAGCAACGGCACCATTAGCAATGGTGCCGGTGCTACCGTGTCCCCATTTCCACATAGTCCTATGGGACGCTATGACAATGAGGACTTACAATTTACTGGCGTCTGACTTTCTGGGCCACCGGTGTTGTAATCTCCCGGGAAGTCAGGCACCGGTAAATAGTTACGGTGCGGCGGCAACCCGCGGTAGCACCGATACAGTTGCCGCCTGACCCGTAATGAGGTCCGTTGTCTTTTGTGCGTGGTTGAGGAATACATAGTTATTGAGAAGGTTATGATAAAGAAGTGAGTGCGGAGAGTGAGTGTGGGAAAAATCTTTTAAGGGGCAGAAAAGGAATTTTTGGGTAGGAATATTTGTGTTTACAGGTTGGGTTTTCAAGATTTTTGGGGATTTTTGTTGAAACATGGAAACTCCATTGCATCATTTATGTCAAGTGCTCCCCGGACATAAAGTAAACTTTTTGAAATATCATCGGGAATGGTTGAGGGAAACGAAGGGCAAGATGTCTAAACCGTGGCCTAGTGAGGGGTCCTATGATAAGGATTTTTTGAAAAATCTGCATACTTTCTTAGGGACCAAACATAAGGGGTCGAAATTGGACAATAGAATGAAGATCTTAAAGCCATGAATGTTATAAGAGAAAGGCGAGAAGGCCCAGAAGGTAATGGCTATGGAAGAAGGAAGGAAGACAGGAGTATGAGGGAAGCAGAAGGGTATTGCCTTCTTTAGTAAAGGTTGTTGGCAGGCCCCAAATGGAAGAAGAAAGAAAAAATGTCTATTTTAAGGATATATCAGCGTTAACCTTGGGACTAGAAGAGTGAGAGAGGGTTGTAAAGAGTAGACATGAAGGAGAGTCAGCGAGTGGAGAATTGCCCCCCCCGTTCCAGGATAGAGGATAGATTATAGAGAATAGTGGAAAGGCAAGAACAACAGAATCGGTAAGAAGCGGCAAGGTTAGTAGAGAGTGAAGTGGCACGGATACAACAGGATACGAGTAGAAAGCAGGAAGACAAGAACAGGAAAATACAGGAAGCGGAGGAAGGAAGATGGAAACATGGTCAGATTCTCATACGGCTAGATAAATCTGTCATAAAGAGAGTAAGAGTGGACATGGAAAAAGAAAGCATCATTATAGATGTGGAATTAGAAAGAAGGGGAAGTGAGGCGGCATGCTACAGCAGCCCTGAGGGTGTGGTCGTCCCCACAGAAGGATCAGGGGTTGTGATAGAAGGGACAGAGGAGGAAGAGGAGGATGAATGGGAGACAGACAACGAGCAAAGAGGACAGAAAGCAGAGAATATGCCTCCCGCTCTAGTAAGGACTCTGCAAGGTACACCATGGGGTCTTCGGACGCGCCGTGAAGCCCGCATGGCTGTAGGGGAAAGGCAAGAACAGAAAGGGGAAGCTCTAGTATAGGCAAAGGTCACTCAATACCCACTACTCCAGAAGGGTCAGGGGAGGGCGTATTATATCCCGTGGTCACACATGGACCGGAATAACTTAATGAAGATGCTTCTTTCGCTCACTGCAGGGACGGGGAAGCGGATTTATGCTCTAGAAAAACAAACCACTGGTGTCATGTTGGCAATTGGGGACATGAAAAACCTTTTCACGGCCTTGATGGGTAAACGCGCAGATGAGTTGTGGAAGAAAGCAGGATATCCGGGAATTCAATTAGACACAAACATCCATGATGGAGCGGCTTTCAATAATTATAGGGCACAAGTTTGGGGAGCACTGAGGATAATGTACCCTGATCCGCCAGACATAAATTCAAGTTTGGCCAAAACAATGAAGTTAGACGAGGATCCCACTGCCCACATTCAGTTGATTCGATTCAAGAAATTTGAAGGGCATAGACCGCAGAAGCAGAGGACAAAAATGTGGCTATTTTATATCATATTCTAAGAAGGGGACTCCCAAAACAAGTACAGCATGCCCTAGACAAGGTCATAGGGATAGAGGTGAAGAGTTGGCAGGAGACAAAGGAGCACATTATGCATTTTTGTAAATGGTGACAGGAAAAGGAAAAGGAGTGTGTGGACCAGGCACAAAAGGCTCAGGCCAAGCTGGTCTAGAACTAGCAAAGATTTGTTTAGAGGGGGCAATGAAAACCAGCCCCACAGAGGGACAGCAGGGACAGTTGGGACAACAAGGACAAATAGACTCTGGAAAAGGACAAGCATGGACAGATGGGTATGTACCTGAACCAAGACCAATGAGAGGATTTCCACAGGGTAGGAAATGATTTTCGCGTGGCGTTGGTTCATTCGGCGGATTTCGAGGAATGGGGCCCCGATTTAATGGGCCTAAGGGGTAGGGGGATTGAGGAATGTATGGAGTGCAGTGCTGGGTGTGTGGAAGAATGGGGCATGTGTCACAGGATTGTCGAAGTCGACCACAGTATTTTAATGCAGGTCCCCTACAGATGAATGCCCTAATATCGCCCTATGCCCCAAACTCTGTGCCATTGCAGCAAGTCCAGGTTGATCAGAACCTGGACACTGGATTGACACAGACGCACGCTGTTAGGAAGAATTCTCAAGAATGTGCTAATTTCCCTTACCTTTTGAGAACCCCAACAACTTTGCTGGATTTCTAGGATTTGATTCTTTACTTTGAAGAGTGTGAGCCTTTTTTCCCACTCTTCCATGTATTTTGATGTGTGTTTTACTTATGTGTTCTTTGGATATGGAGTTTTAAAACAACTCCATAGGCATCATCCTTTTCAGTGTGTCACACAGCTCCCTCAGTGCAGTGGCACAGGGGTGTCTTTCAGACTCCCCAAGGTTTAAATATCCTTCTCTGGGACTGACTACTGTCTCCCAGAGCATGCAAAGTTAAATTGACTTTACTAGTCTTTTTAAATTTACAGACCCAGCACACACTATCTTCCTATAGAGTACTGGAGGGGTTGCCTAGCTTCCCCTGAGTCTAAACACTCATGTAACAGTCAAATGTTACCCTTTCCCACTTGAAATGGCTGGTGGCAGTGGTGTTAAACAAACTACCATGATTTTTCCCGACCGCGAACACCGGTAGCTAAAAATCGGGTCAACCATGTTTTCCAATATGGCGCCCAAGGCCTATCTGTAAAAACAGACTCCGGTCAACTTTTTTCGCCATTTCTTTTTGGAAAGGTCCTTCTTGTGTTTGTCTCTGCGTTCCAAACCAGGTGTGGTCCCTTTCTTTGTTTGCCTTTGGCGGGCTTTAGTGCTGAAGCCCTCCTCTGGCGCCTGAGTGTCTGGGGAGGACAGGATGTGAGGGAGGTGCCCGAAACTCCCTGTGCTTAGTCTCCAAGGAGACCTGAATGCACTCTGGCGTGATTGGCCGGCTGGCTGTCCGGCACCCTGCTGTGTGAGTGATAGCCAGGCTGGAATGAATAGGGGAAAACTGTTTAAAAGCAGGTCTCTGGGACTTGGAAAGTCGACCATTGGAACGAAAGAACCAAAGAACCAAAGACGAGCTGAAGGAAGACAACTGCTGCAACTCCTGGTCCACCTGTGTAGCCCTTCTGCAGGTCCGAATTGCCTGAAACTCCATTGACAGAGAAGCCCTTCAAGGTTAACTTCTTCCCTTGAGTTTGGTGGGAACAACCAACTCATAAGCCACCTGGTTACCGTCCCCAACCTGGTCGAATTTTCTTCAGAGTGCTGTTGAAAACAGGATAGCCAGGGGGAAGGAAACCAGCTTGTGGACTTTAAGACACTTGCACCTTAAACCGACGTTTTGCCAAGCTTGTGGCCTCTTCCCTGGGCAGTGCAGGAACCTCCCAATGTCCTCCTTCTTGTCCCACGAATGAAGCTCTGGAACAGCGAGATCTGCAGGAACTGCCAGGAACAACTGCCTCAGTTACAGCTTTTCTTCACTTACAAGGTACTTCTAAGGCTTGTCCTTGGCTAAACCAACATCTAAATTTTCATCTGACCAAATTCTTCTAAGATCTGTGGCAAAGACTTAACCGTTTACTACCAGAACGGTGCTTTCCTATGCAAAATTCTGAACCATGGACTTTGGCCCAGCCCTATTGAATTGAATTAATGGTTGTAGTGAACTGAAACCCTTTGCCCTGCCTATGAAAGTATTTGTGCTGTTGATTCTTATAACCTTGTCTTTTTACCCCTTTTTAAAGTAACTGAAGTGCCGTTTTGCTCCCACTTCAGGGGAGCTGAACTTGTGCAGAAACTGATTGGTTGTGTATTGTAGTATATTAGATTGTGATATTTAGCTGCTCTTACTAGTGTAATGTTTTCCAAATGACTGTGTAAATACATTTATATTCTTTTACCAAGAAACAGTGAGTGTTTGTTTGAATCACTGTATTTGCTGGTCCTTTGAGTAACCTGTTCTACTGCTCACTTTACTCTTGAGATAAGTCTGGCTGCTCAGCCACTGCTACCACATTACACTTGTAGTCTTAATTGTGTGTAGTGTTCCCAAAGTGTACTGCATATGATTCTGCCTAACACATGCCCGATCATGTCGGCCCAGGCCCCAGTACAGGCTTGGTAGAAGAAATCTCTGCCGAATGGGACAGTTACCCATTATACTGGAGCAAGTGTACTCTGAGGAAACCCTTTTTCGGATCCTGGTGATCAAATGCATCAGGAATATGCCAGCCCATAGGTATCTCTGACGTGTCCAATTCTATCGGTTACTACAGATCCAAAAGAGGAACCCCGGATAGGTGTAAAAGTAGGTAAACAGACATTCACTTTCATGGTCGACACAGGGGCCACGAAATCCTGTATTCAAGAAGGTGGATTTCCCATATTAGGCAAAGCAATAGACACGCAGGATTTTCTGGGGCTGTCTTATCGGTTCCATTCACTGAAGATTTGCGTATCAAGGTATGTAATCAAACTTTATCTGCTCCCTTATTATACTGCAAAGACACTCTGGTGTATCTTTTGGGAAGGGACCTCCTGAGCAAGCTTAATATGTCAATTACTTTTTCAAAGGACGGCATAGTGTGCTATCAACTCCAGGATTTTAACTCAAAACATGTTGGGCTATCTGTAAAATAAATTGTGTTATTTTATGTACTACTAAATGGTCATTGGAATCACTACTATTTTTAAATGTTTTTTACTTTGAGATGCCTTAAGTGTTAAAAATTGCTCTTGAATGCCAACAAGCCAAGAAGATTTTTTGACATCCTTGTGCTTGTTTTTTCAAAAGTTTTTGGCTATCATAGTAAGCTGTAGAAAGTGTGCAGGGGACGGGAGTTCCCAACTTGTGAACTTCCTTTTGTTTAGAGCCAACTCCAGGATTATAGCCAATAAGAGAAGAAGCGATTTTACCCGCGTATTGCAGCAACAGCGCAATTAGGTGGTTGCCGGTACATTCTGCATTATTCTTTTATGGGGTAATGATGGTGTAAGTTGGGTACCTGGAATAAGATAACAGACATGGCAGATATCCCTAAAAATGTTGTTGCAGCCTGCCAAATCACAGGAAATAGTGAGAGGGACTTCTGTTACCATTCTTCGAGAAGCCATGTTTGTGAAGAACAGGGTGGTTCTTTCAGGCAGCAATGAGGAAGGAGGCAAATGGCGCATAGTCTTGTGTATTGATCCGACCTCATCATTAAGAGACGTATCCGATGAGCAATTGTTCGAGGATGCGGAAGATGCAGGAGAAATGCTTTTTGAAATTGGGGTGCCTTGTCAGGTAATGGTGGAGCAAAGGGAGGTACCACAGACTATGCTCATCGTGAGAAAAACATCGCCATATTGAAAGGAGGATTTGGGGAAAGTGCCAGACCTCTTATGGACCAGCAATCCCCATGATGTGCTGTTATTGAAAAGTTTAGGGGAAGTGCAAATAAAACTAAATCCAGGAGCAATTTTGCAAAGGGTTAGGCATTACCCGATGCCTAAGGAGGGAGACGAAGGGATTTTTCAGACCATTATGGCGCTGTTGAAGAAGGCATTATGCAACCTTCTGTATCCCCATGTAACATGGCCATTTATCCTGTGAAGAAAGGAAAGGGGTCTAGTTGGAGGATGGATCAGGATTTGCAGCCCCTGAACAATATTGTTGAAGCAGAATTTCCAGTGGTACCAAATCCTGCTACCATTCTTTGTAACATCCCTACTGGGCCGAACCACTTCACGGTCATTGATTTTGAAAAAGGCAGAGTCCCAGTACCTCACTGCGTTTACGTATCGTGGACAGAGATTTGAACACACAAGCTTACCCCAGGGGTACTGTGAACCTCCAAGTATTTTTAACAGAGTTAATCAGATGGATTTGGGGAACTTTCAAATGTCCAGCACTGGAATTCAGTACGTGGATGATTTACTTGTTTGTAGTGCTTCAGAGGAACAGTGTCGAGGAGACTCAGTCAGGCTCCTGACCCTACTCACGGAGAAAGGGTACAAACGGGACAAAGAAAAACTGCAATATTGTCCAACAGAAGTGTTGTATTTGGGACAAGAACTATTGTCTGCAGGGAGAAGGGTAATGCCTGAGAGAGCCACTACAGTTCAAAACACGCTTGAACTAACTATTGTAGGTCTTGGATTTTCAACTACTCTAGTTACACGAGGCCCCTGCTGCAAGCTCTTAAGGAAGCACAGAAAGAGAAGAGTCTGATCGAGTGGCCAGATGCAATGAGAACTTGTTTTCAGGAGCACAAGACTGCGATCAGTAATGCTCCAGTTTTGGCAACTTCGGATTACCAAAAGCCATTTTTTCTTTTTTAGCATACAGATGGGAAGGTAATGACAGTGATCCTAACACAGAAAACATTGTTAGGTCACAAACCCTTGGCCTATTATAATGGCCTGTTAAACTCAGTTATACAAGGTCAGTGTCAGTTTCTGTGTGAGAAATGTCTTGCAGCAACAGCCTTTGCAATACAAAAGTCCTCAGCCATTACTATGGGCTGCCCGTGTATGTGGAGCATGCAGTTTTTAAAACTTTGGAAACATTTAAATCAACTTTGACTATTCACAGTTTCAGGGTACAGGTTTATTTTGTCAAATACTTCTGTACAACCAGTGAGGTGTCACATAGTAAAGCCTGCAACTTTTTTTGGCTGACCCAGTGCAGCCTGGTGATGATGTTCATGATTGTGTGACCTATGAGGGAGATGAGGGAAAAAATACAAGTGTTAAAGATGATGATGATTTGGAGACAGGTAGAACACGTTTTATTGATGGATCAGCAATAATTGATCAGGACACTTGTGAGAGACATACAGGAGCAGCAGTTGTAAGTCTTGAGGGTTGTAAGTACCGGGTGTTGGTGGAGAAGTGATTGCCATCACATTTCTCTGCGCAACCAGCCGAATTGGTGGCGCTAATTGAGGTGCTGGAAATGAGTAAGGGGAATGCTGTCACTATCTACTCCGACTCTGCATATGTCACCACAAAACTAAATTAGGGGTTATCTAGATGGCCGAGAAGAGGGTTTAGAAGATCTAATGGGACCCCTGTCCAGCATGCTACTCTGCTTTCACGATTGATGTGTTATCATTGCCTGTGGAGGAAGGGGTTGTTTAATGCGTTGTGCATACTAGCAAAACTGACTTTGTAGCACTTCGTAACAATGCCGCAGACCTATCAGCAAAGGCTGCAGCTTATTTGCCCCTCCCAGATATCCCAAACATTGAAATGATGTACCAATAGGCACAGTTGCCGGTCTCGTATACTGCAGACCCCTTGTGACAAATTGTTGAACTACAGGGAAAGGCACTACAGGAAGAAAAGGAGCTTTAGGCGAAGAGGGGGTCTACCCTCTCACCCACATATTTGTTGTGGAGGTGGGGAAGGTAGTGATGCTCATAGAGTTGCTTCTTGTGGCTTTGGAGCAACTGCATTTCCCGGCACATACTCCTCTGCGACAAATGGCAGCGGAACTTCAGGAGGATTGGTTTGTGCCCAACCTCTCTGAGCAGGTGAGTAGGTCTATTCGGAATTGACCCCTTTGTAAGGAATTCAATCCAGGATATACTATGAGGGCAGTAACAGGGGTTATACCCCGACCTTCAGGCCCTTTTAGGGAATTGCATGTTTATTTTGTTGACATGGTACAAAGGTGCAGTATCTATCCTTATTTAATTGTGGTTGAGTGTCCATTTTCCTGATGGCTTGAGGCTGGACCCTGCACGCGCCCTGATGCCAAATCAGCAGCGAGATTCTTGGTAAGGGAGGTATTTCCACTGTGGGTTATTTGTGAAGTGTTAAAGTCTGATAATGGAATAAGCCTGGAAAAGATCACCACCTTAGTTCACATGAGGTGGTGGCGGGTCGTAGAATGTTTACACCTCTCTCACCCGCATGCATAGGTACTGATGCACATAAGTCAGCAGAAATTCTAGGAAATAAATTTGGGGACTCTCTTAAGGCTTTAAACAAGAGTGTTAGACTTGTGTCCTCACAGGTTACTGCATCTCATCAGCTAAACAAAGGTGTTGAAGGTGTTGTGGGACCAAACAAGCATCAGCATCCAATGTTATTCCGCGGGAAGAGGGTCTTTGTTTGCTCTTTTGTCTGTTGCTGGAATGACCCACGATTCCTCGGACCCCACAGGGTCATCTTCCCTACTCCTACAGCAGTGAAAGTGGAGGGCATTAAAGCATGGGTGCATCACCATGATGTAGAAAGGGACACCGGCATGCCCCCACTGATGCCTTCGCAAATTGCTACACATATATTATATATGGTAAATGGGATAAGTGTTACATTTAGGTTACTTTGAGTTATTTTGTTTACAGGCGATACATTTGTAGGTTTGCATGCAAACAGAAGCATAACAATAAAACATTGTCACAAGGGGGGCCCCTCCCCACTCAGGTGAAGCAGGAAATCAATATGTTTACGTGGAGTTTAGATGTTTGAATGGCGTTCATGAGAGGAGATCATAATAGGTATAAAATGTACACATAAATGGTATGCATGTATGGGAAGTATTTTTCGAATTTAGTAAAAGATATGAAATTTATGAGGTGTGGTTGCTCTGTGTATCATGGGTCTTTGTATTGTGGATTAATTAGAAGGGTGTTTTTCCCAATCGTTGCAAAGGCTTGCAAAGGACCGTCAGCAGTCAGGGAACAGGTTTTGTAAGTTGGTCAAAGGGGAGGTTGCGGTCAATTAGCAGATGGCTCAAGTGCTGTAGGGCAAAGGGAAGATATGATCTCTGGTAAACGGGAGAGCTCATTGTTGTAAGGGATAGGCATTTGTGAAACTTAGGGTTGTTTAGAACAGGTGGGTTCTCCAAGGGCACTTGCAGAGATCAGTAGTAATACATTTCAGGAGAGTGATTGTGTTGTCAGAGAGTGGGCAGAACTCATGTGAATAGGAAAAGTCAGTAGTCATAAAAATTGGACACGGACAGATTTGGGCAATGCGATTAGCAAACATGAATAAGTCAAATGGAATCTACGTGTCTTTCCCTCGTGTTCATGTCCTTAGGTATTTTTGGGGCATGTCCATGTGCGCCATTAATAGGAATTCTGTTGTTGTGTAACCAAGAAGCAAGGCTGCCATCAAATATGGAGAGGTTTTGGAAAGGGGTGTGTTGGAAATGTAACCTTGTAATTATATGTTTTATGGGGATTGTCTTATAATGTCTGTGTCCCATGAACTGTGTGGGTTTTAGATTTCTCTGTATAGGGCAACCAACCATGTTTGGGGGGGATGCCTTTGTAACAGTATCTGGGGGAATGTATATAATGTGTGTTCTTTGTGTGGTTCAGGAAGACCAGGGTTAGTGTGAACATTAGATGTCATCTAAGCCCCTTCCTGGCTGACTTTACAATAAACTTGCTTTATGGACAAGAGGCACACTCACTAATTCTAGAGGTGGGCCTATTTTGGGTAAAGGGGCAGAGCTAAAGGTCCACGCCTACACAATCAAGATGGCAAACCTGGGATGGGCCTCAGGTGGCTGGAAAATTCGGCTGGAAAATTCGGACGCCAGACTATTCTGACCCTGATTTCCAGCCACCTGATTGACTGAGCATCCTCCAGTTGCGAATATTGTTTTGTTTATCGGACACATTGGACCACACGTTCATGAATAGATAACAATGTAATGAGATCCAACATGAACAATACTTCGAGGCAATGCTTGCTTTTTAATCATACCAAGTGAATTAAATCTGATGAATTGATCATGAGTCATACATGTCCATCATGGTCACCATTCAATAAGCTATGCACATATGTAAATGTTATTCTAACTTGAAGCATCCCATCCTTTGAATATTTAAAGTACCTAGATTTTTAAAACACTAACGCAAAAGCAGACCTAGTTACCAGGTTTTGAAAGATTTTGAAAAATATGTTTGAAGAAGTCACCTGCACATACTGGTAACCAAAAACAGCCTTTGATTCTGAAAATCTGTTAGGAAGTGACAACCATTGTAAATGCAGGATATTCATTTGCACTCAGTGTTAGTTGCAGGTAGAATTACTGATATTAAATTATCAATAACAGCTGCCTTAAAACTGAAGAAAATGATTTACTGAATATAAAACTGTCATGTACTTTAATGTGAACATGATCTGTGCATTGTAATCATAGTCTGATACCATTTTTGTATCATGCTGTCAGTCAAAAACCAAGTTACTGAAATTGAGTGCACTAAGAAGATGTTTCAAACCTTTAAATAAGAGATATTTTTTCTCTGGTTTCTTTCATTTGAAATTGCAGTGCTCTCACAGACTGCAACAAAAAAATATATGAGAGGAAATGTGTTTTAGAAAGTTATCTGGGTCAGGGGTTAACATAATGTGCCCATCGAAAGATTTCTTTTTCAAAGTACTGTATTTCTTTAGAAAGAACTTCTCCCATTAGTGAGTTTCAGGTAAAATATGGCTCTAGTTCTACTTTATTTTGGAAGGAGTACCATAAAGTTTATTAAAATGTTTTTCAGAAACATGTTCGAAATAAATCTCTAATTGCATCTAGCTCTACGTTTGTAACATGAGAACTAACTGTGTGAGTGACCTAGGTACGACTTGGTCAGTAAATCAATTAACTGTACAAAAATATTGTTTTTTTAGGTTAAAAAAGTGTTATCAGCCATCAACAGCAGTATGTATTGTATCTATGTATGCAGCATAGCCAGTAGTATGTTCTTTTAATGATCCAAACATTTCAACTAGCCATTTTGGTTGTGCCCCTATGTAGAAAGTACTATTATTGAGTATGTTGAGGACTCACTGGGTACTCAATCAATTCATATTACTCGACAGGGGCATGCATACGTCTAAATTTAAAATACATTTTTTGGGGCGCCTGCTATGGAATTGTGGGATTGTCGCAATAGTGCAGATGCTTGGAAATCTGAGCCTTTCATCTATTGTGGATACACACTTTCCTTAAATATTAATTCTAAAAAAAAAAAAGGGCTAGCACAGGTATTTCCCAAAAAGTTGCTGGATATTAATACATGCCAATTCAACAGACTAATGTATTTAGTGTGAACGAGATTGTGTGACGGGGACTCTTGTTTTACAGTTTTTGCATGATGAATACATTTATTTCAATCTAATCGTGTAAAAATACAGTCTTTTGAAAGAAAAATGAAAAATAACTGGTAGATACATATGTTTGTAGATTGATTGGTCTTTTTAGATTCACTTTAACTAGCTTAATGAATGCAAACGAGGTTTGAATATTGGACTTCTGTAAAGGGAACAGCATTGTAGCTGGATTCGAACCACTACTTCAATGTTTTTTACTAGGAACTAAATGTTTAAGTTACCTACAATGAAAACAAAATAATAATAATGATAATAAAATGATCAGCTGTGTAAAGTATAATTGTGTCGGTCAGTCAAAAAGTTTCTTTCGGTAATACAAAACATACCATAAAAACAACAACAATATTCAACAATATTGCAGTCAATTAAAATGATAAAAATATCAACAACATTAAAACCCTAAAAACAGTGGCAAGATACTCAGCTTAAATAAAACCTTAATAAAAATGGTCTCCGAGACAATGCATGCTGTAAAAAGGGCAAAAGAGCCTGCCCCGCCTGAGCTGAATTCATCCATAACAAATAATGCAAAGCCGGCTCATAACAACGAAATCCTTGGTTCTGCAGAACTGGTTTTATTGTATGCTCTCTAATGGATGAGAATGTGTGACAAAACAATAATACATTTGCTATATCGGTGGGCGTGGCTAGGCATGCCATCAGGAAGATGGCTGCCCGAGTATCGCCGGCATTGAGAGGGTGGAAAAGCACATTGTAGCTCTCTCCTAGCGCCCTACATAATATGATTCTAGTGTGATGCTAATCCAGACACCTGTGGCTGTTGTCGGGTGAAGTTTGGAGGTCTGTGGGTGCCAGCGTCCTGAGGATTGCCCCCAATGTGGTACTGCTGGCAAAGAGTGAAGAAAGCGGCTCCGGTCTGGGCATGGAGGTGAAAGGGGTGGCATGCCTGCTTGCAGCTCCGACTGGTGACCCGCGTCAGAGCCTCCTTCGGTGGACCCTGTGGTGCAGTGAACGCAGCCCCCTAAACACCATTGCTGCTCCAGAGGGGTGCCCGTGCTGTGGGAGTGAGCACGGCAATCAGCGCGCCCATCTGGTGTGTGCCCAAGCCATTGTGACCGTGATCTGTAGGAGCATGATGCAGGAGAAGTGAGTTGGGAGCGGACCGCAACCCTATGGGTGCACCCGCTGGAACTATTTCTGGAGGTCATGGGGCTCAGGGAGCAGGAGCACTTCTTCCCCTCTTCTACTGCGCTGGATGTGCCCACGCTGCAGTGGTGGCCCAGCAGGCTCTGTTAACACACCAGCGACTCCTCCTCACACAGCCTCCTGAGCGATGTGCTCCAGCTGCGTGCCATCTCCTGCAGCGGCCGACAGGGGAAAGTGTTAGCTGAAATGAGGGACAGCACACATAGAGAAGTGACTACTAAGGCTCTGGAACGTAGGGGCTCCTAGAGTTGTGAGTCTCTACCAGCACTTTGATCTTACACTGCATGGGGCCCAGAATATTTGGCGTGGCACAGTTCAGCAGTTTGTTACATTGGGTTCCTCATGCCCAGTTTGATGTGTGAGGCAGACATTGTTTTACGGTTTGCTGTCCCTGCTGCTTGACTGGTCATCTCAGAACATCTTTTGCTATACTCCTGCTGTGTTCATGATGTTTCGACAAAGGGCTCGACTCCAAGCTCGCTAGTCTCCCTGTTTGATGAGGTTCCCATATTCTGTCTGGCTAAAATTCCTAAGACGGGGAAGCAAGGGGATATCTCCACTATGCTGCAGTCCACAGATAGGAGCAAGCACACCGGGGTTGTGATGGCCCAGGTGCACGGGGGGACAAACTCTCCCACAAGATCCTGGAATTGTTTGCTAGCAGAGTATGGGGGTTAGGAGTGTTTTTGATGTTATAGACTACCCACCAGAGAATATCCTCTGTGGAGTGGCTGTATTCCATATAATGTCTCACTAGAGGGGCTGTCGTGGTTTTGCATCTAATGTGCAAACAATGCTCAACAATCCTGGTGTGTACCGGACGTGATGTCTTGCCTATGTATTTCATGCCACATGGGCACTCGAAGCAATACATTGCCTATGTTGTTTTGCAATTGGTAAACTGGCAAAGCTGCCGGTTTTTGCCGGCCACATCAAATGATTTGATTTTTTTTGCGAATTTACAGATGGAGCAAGAACCAGAGAGATAAAATAGTTTCAGAGGCCAAGCAAAGGGTGTCTGAGGTGGAGAATACCCTCTGTGAGAAGTCCTATGAGGTGTGCGAGTGCTCCAACTGACTTGAGGCCTTGGAAGCTCGCCGCAAGGCCTTGGAAGACAAGGAAGAAGTTGGGGAAAATCGCTCCCGCAGAAATAATATCCAGATCCGGGGCATGTCTTCAGCAGTGCGAGATGAAGACCTATCCAACTTTGTGGCTGATCTCTTTCGTTCCATTCTTGAACTGCCGGTGGTCTAAGAGATTGAACCTCATAGGACCCACCAGGCCAGATCTACTGCTGCCCTGACCCAGGACAGACATGCTGATGTGCTGTCCCAGGTTCACTTCTTTAAATTTAAGGAAAGTATAATGGCTGCAGCTAGACCCTTGGCGTACATCTCTTTTTGCAACATGTCACTCTCACTATATCAAGATTTGGCATCAACAACCTTGGCAAAGCGAAAGACACTGCGCCTGCTGACTAAGTGGCTGCGTACAAAGGAAGTGCCTTATAGATGTGGATTTTCTACTGCACTCCATTTCACTCATCAAGGGGGGCGCTGAATGGTCCAAACACTAAAGGAGGTGGAGAACTTGCTGAATCCAGAGGTTGCGGTTGGGGGTGACCCAGAGGGTGAGCAGAGTTTGAGTCAGGGTGTTCACTCGGTACCCTCGCAGAAATGGCACAAGGTGGGCAATGGGGAGGCGGGTGGAGGGGCCAATCAGAATGGTTTGAATAACTGGGGGTTTTGAGTGGTGGTTTGTCTACTGTGGGGATGTCTCCTCTGGACCTAAACCTGATAGGGTGTTTTGGGGATTGGGTGGAAATGGTCCGGAGAGGGAGTTCGTATTTGTTTGCAGGGGTTGAGCTTGAAGGGAGAGTCTCTTGGGGTTATGGCTCTTTTCCGCCCTCCAAGTCAGGTTCCCAGCTGAGTTTCCAAATGTCTGGAAGTTGCTCATGTTTGAGCACGGTTTGTGGTTGGGATAAGGGTAGGTGTTTCATAAATGTTTGCTGTGGGTCGGGCATTCAATCCGTGAAACTAGTGTGGGGACAGTTTGGGATGTGGTGACGGGGGAGGGCAACTTGATTTGCAGGGTAATGTTGCCTAATTTAACAGTTAATGTTGAGGGGAAGGACTTAATGTCGATGGGCACATGGCATTTATAGGGTTTGAATTCCTCAATGAAAAGGAAATCTGTATTATGCAAGCTAAGGGATATGTCTCTCTCCATTTTGTTCTTATAGGAGACCCACTTGGTTCAGCAGGATGAGAAGCGTATGCCAATCAGGTCTTTCCCACGCCAGTTGTGTGCCTATGGTCGTGAGAAGAAGCAAGGTGTGGCAATTTTGGTAGGTGAACAGATTCCAATCTCGAAAGTTAAGGTCCTTCTGGATTTTCAGGGGCGCAATGTCTGTGTTGAAGGACTGTTGTGGGAGTGGATGTTGACGCTGGTGTCCATATATGTCCCTAATGTTGGCCAAGATGTATTTTTGGAAAGCTTTCTACTCAAGGTGCTCCCTTTCACTGAGGGGCAGGTCATACTAGGCAGGGATTTCAATCTGGTGCCCAACCCCCTGTTGGACAAGACTCTCCCTCCTACTCAGTTAGATTTCAAACCTTCTGCTGCTTTTGGGCTACTCCTCCGTGAATTGGGGTTAGTTGACACATTGAGGTGTCTCATAGGGATGTGAAACTGAAGGGAACTCCAAACTCAATGGGAAATGAGGGGAGCAATAGAACATATACATACCAAGAGGTGTTCCCGTTGGACAATACTTACATTTGAATCATAAAGCATTCAGCATCGATACATGCATGCGACTTAATCATGTTGTTCGTGATGTGCATGATATATTCAACAAGTATCATACAAAAATGGGCGAAACGATAAGTGACAACTTTTTATTATTAAATTAGATGTTCTCCACAACTCCAAACAGAATCACAGCTAAAAAATATACAAGACATGACTTCACACATATATAACAGTAAAGAAATAAATAATACAAAAATGTGTATGCATAGTAACAAAGGAGGCAATATAGACGTACTAATACAAAAGCCAAGAAAACAATGGCAACAAGACAGGGAAGAAAAGCCAACAGGCTAATGCAAGTCGGTGCAAATAATCACACTCTGAATCTAAGTGACCCTGCCTGTAATAGATGCATATCACAATATTTTGACTTTAATATAAATGTATGTACACTTGGTATCTCAGTGGACAAATAGAAGACAATTTTGTAATTATAAGAATTAGAATCAAAATTTATGAACACATACTGACATACTGTCTCAATAGACAATGAAAAAAAAGACCCCCGGACCAAGAGTGGTGTCTGCAGAAGATAAGAAAAGGCCCCGCCCAGGAAGACAAACGTGCTGGGAACCATATGTATGGGCAGAGCAAGGTGAATATACATCTTACCGTATCACAGCAGCCTATGGATTTCTACTAATGGAGTTTGCTGCCATGCCAGATGCGGAGGTATATTGCACTTAACCTCACAATGTGCTGCACCATTGGGTAGGAACATACAGCACCCTGCTAAATGGTTGGCTGCTAAAAAGATGTCAAAGGAACAATTAATAAAAAGGAAAAATGTAGCATCTGTAGGCAGGGGAGTTGCTAGGTCTGGAAAAGACCCGGGGCTAAGCTGATGTCGGAACTGTTGGGACTGGGGGCTACCTAGTCTTTTGGCTGTAGCTCCTGAGATTCTATCCGGGGCTACAACCAAAAGATCAGGGGCTATAGCCCCCTTCGCCCCCCCCTAGCAACGCCCCTGTCTGTAGGCAATAATGACAGAGACATCAAGAAGAAAGTACCTGCGAATTAGCATAATGGCACAGGGTTGGTATGTTTCAACAGAAAAGAACTGGTTCACACTCCCAGCAAGCATGCATCTGCAGGTCCCAGGATGATGCAGAATATGCGTGTGATGCCATGCAGCAGGTGATTCCGGTGCCGTGGGCCTGTGAGTGTCAGCGCGGGAATCACGCTGTGGCACATGCTAATAAAAGACAAATAATATAAAAGGTAGTGAAAACTATGAGGCGGAGCCCACCCTGTGTAAATTACGGACGGGCAAAACAGCACCCGATAGTGGAGCCAACAGGCGTGGCCATGAAAAGTAAAAAGGCTGTTGCTCACTTGTCAAGGTCTCGCAAACAGAGACAGGCACGAGATGACAGGCGGGTGCGCTGGTCAGTGTTGCAGCTGAATAACATCTATGGCCATGCAATATGAAAACCATACAGCGCCACGTTGCTCAGAGGTCAAAGCAGTACCAGAGAAAAAAACGCGATGCCAAATAATGTGTTGGCAGTCCAAGATTAGGACAGAGAAAGACAACTAAAGCCCACAGACCTAACCTACTGCATTGTATAAACAGAGCGACATCTTGGACCAGGCGGACTAGATAGGGCAATACCTGCATTCGAAGAACAGCGTGGTAAAACAGAGTCAGATCAATGGAGGGCATGCCAACACAAAGTATGAAAAACAAATCATAATAAAGGCTAAGAGAGCTAGGGGAAAAAAAGGTTCAGGAAAACAATGAGCCAGTAGTCTAAATCCGAAAAGGATATGAGATCAAGAAGAAAGAATGATGAAGGAACAGGGCTCAGGGATTACCACACAGTTACAGCATCGTTAAACCCTTGCTCTACGGTGTTCAGTGGGAATATCCATCTTGCCTCTTGTTGGCTAGCAGAGTATGGGTGTTAGGAGCGTTTTTTGACGGTATTGACTACCCACCAGAGTATATCCTCTGTGGAGTGGCCCCCTGCGTATTCCATATAATGGCTCACTAGAGGGGCTGTTGGGGTTTTGCATCTAATGCCGGAACGATGCTCAATAATCCTGGTGTGTACCGGACGTGATGTCTTGCCTATGTATTTCAGGCCACATGGGCACTGGATGCAATTAATTGCCCATGGTGTTTTGCAATTGGTAAACTGGCAAAGGTGCCAGTTTTTGCCAGCCACACCAAATTATAAGATTTTGTTTGTGAATTTACTGATTCATAGTTAGAGGGAGCTCATCAGCAAATCTGTGGCTTACACTAGAGAGCGGTAGCTGGTTAGAGTGGTGTTGGAAGGGGAGGTTACTGGCTGAACAGGAGCACACGAGGTTGCTGTCTCGGAGGGCCTTGAGCAAAATCAGGATCGCACGTAAGCAATCGGAGGCAAACCTGGCTGACAGGACGGCTCAGACAATGCTGAAAACTAAGCAGCATTATTACACAAACAGGAATCGAGCCAATTGCCTTCTGGTGGCCAAGCTGCGTAAACTCAAAAAATCAGAACTCTGTATTAGACTTGTCTTAGGGTTAATGGGGCGTTGTCATCCAGGCTGCCATTTACCAGGGGTACAAGGCAGAGCTGTCCACTCTCCCCAATGATTTTTGCCTTATGTATGGAGCCGTTTGCTACCCGAAATAGAACTAATAGGGTGATAGAGGGTATCTAGGTTGGGGAGATGGACTATACGGTGTCCCTTTGCGCAGACAATGATTTTCTCACCCTAATTCCTGTTCCTCTCTTGCTGAGGTGCTGTAGCAATTGGATCTCTGGCTTCAAGGTAAACTATGATAAGTCGCACAGGCTGGATGTTTCTCTGAGCCACTAACATAGGAGCGCGAATGGTGCTCTTGCTCCAATACAATGGACCCAGGAGACTATCCCCTATGTGGGGGTGCACATCTCTAGGATGACCTTGGAGGTCTTTCGGGCTAACTTCCCACTGCTATTTCAGGAACTGGCCAAAGACTTAATCAGGTGGGGATGCCAGGAGGTAGCTTGGTTTGGTCGGATTACAGCGGTCAAAATGAACCTGATCCCGTGCCTGATTTACCTGTGTTTCCGCATTGCCCGTGAGGATCCCTGACTCGCATCTCCTCACGCTGCAGGGGAAAATTATCAAATTTATCTGGGGGAAGAAGCGCGCCAGGATATCTAGGAAGGTGTTGTTGAGACCAATGGGGGTGGACGGCCTGGGGGTCACCGATGTCTATCGTTATAACCTAGCCACCCAGCTAGCTCATGTCTTTACCTGGGTTGAGGCCAACTTACAACCAAAGTGGAAATTAATTGAACAAGCACAGTCAGCGTTCAGCCTGACTCACTTGCCTTACATGGATAAGAAATATCTGGTGCAGGAGTATGGATTCTCTCTGCTACCAACAACTAAATTCACACTTTATTACATGCGGAGGGCTCTTCGCAGGTGCGGTGTGTTTATGAGTATGGGGCCCCTTACACTTGTATGGGACAATCCGGGTTTCCATCCTGGCTGCGACCGGGTGAACTTTGGGAAGTGGTTAGCGGTTGGACTGTCAAACCTACCTCAGCTTTACAAAGATAAACGCCCAATAACTTTTGATGAATGTAAACATACCTTTACTCTGCCAGAAACTGAACGGATCCTCTATGCACAGCTGCAGCATTGGGATTCTCATCCACTTACAAAGCAGGGGGCTATTGGGCAACTGTCTGCCCTTTAATTAACATTACAGAGGGTGTGTCACGGGGACGGATCTCAAAGATAGCCAAGTTATTGGACAGAGGGGACCCTGTTGTGCGCCTACCATATATGGCTAATGGGATGTTGACTTAGGAGGGCCCATTGAGAGGATGAAGCATGGCTGAGAATATGGGGTAGGATGCTTAAGTCTTCCAGATGTGTCAGGGACAGGGAATGTTCCTACAAATGTTGTTACAGATGGTAACTCACTCCGGAAAGGTTGCACCACATCACTGGAGATTCTTCTGTGGCCTGTTGGCGGGGTTGTGATGCTGTGGGTTCTCTATTTCACAAGGTGTGGTTGTGTGAAACGGTGGACCTCTTCTGGAAGGAGGAGCTCTCTAAAATAAAGGATATCACAGGGCTGTCCCTCTCCATGGACCCACGGGTGGTTGTCCTGGGTGACATGGATAGTTGGCTGTTCCCTCTTACTGGCCCAATTGCCACGCTAATTGGGGCATTTTCTCCTGGCAGTGAAACTGACCATTGACCAAAACTCGAAGCCTGTTGTTGACCTGGTGGTCCAGATGTGGAGGGGAAAGATATGAGACATTCTGGTTGCTGACAAAATTATAGCATTGTGTGAAGGGCAGTATGCCAAAATAAATTTCTGTTTGGAGCTCATGTATTGATTTTGCAAAAGATTATCCTGTGATTTTTACCAAGCCTCCTCTGTTGCGGCATTTTCTGTCATTGTAATGCTATCTGACCTTTAGGGTGATATACGTGATGACACTGTTTAGGGCGGGGGCTCCGGATGTAGGGTCTTGTTTTGCATTGTGCTATATTTGTACCACACAGTTCTTTGTAGCCAGGGAATGATCTAAACTGTGCCTGTCATTTATATTCCTTTCTGTATCCACAGTACGTTAAATAAAGTTTTATTAAAAATAATTTGCTAAATCTTCTTTGCCGCAGCACAAAATATACATGATTGCCCCATTTTCCCCTTGGACCAGTCCGCTGCCACCACGGCTGTGAAGTGAATGCAGTTAAAACGTGCCCTTGTAATAATACGCTGAGAAGGATTCTGAGCCCAATACAGGTACGTCTGGAGACCTGGGGCCCTAATAATCATGTGTTTCCTGTTAGCAGGCCTCATGATCTCCAATAACTCTCTCTTCTCTCTAATAGACTGAAAAACACTGGCTTGTACAGTTTTTACAACATTAGAAGATATAAGAAATACCATGTAAAAACATTGTGTCGCATCCACTTCCACCAGTGAGGCTTTTGCATGCCTGAGCCAGAGATCTTCAAATGGGGATCCTTGTGCACCAGATATTTAATTAGCTCATGAGTTAAAGTGGCTTAAATATTCCCCCAAACTCTAAGCCACTTACTTACATGCTGGGATGTAATAGGATTAGTAAGAAACCAGCACCCCAGTTCCAGATCAGTCCTAGGGAGCCCCAATATTATCTTGAAAGAAGGTGTTCGCCACCAGCTGAATGCACTCAATCTTGCCATATCCCCACAACTCCATACCATAACTAGCAACAGAGGTGGCTTTGCCATTATAAACGTTGAGCACAAGCACAATCGGCTTCATTTTAAATGTGCCAAAAGGTCCAGCAACCCTACCAAATGCCTGTTTAACTCTTGTGGTCTGCTTATCAACATGAGATTCGGCTCTGAAATTCAATGAGAATCCAAACCCCTAGATGATCATAATTGTCCACTCTGAGGATAAGCTCCCTCTTGCTAAATATTCCTGAACATTTCAGAGGATGCTCCTCCTGCAGCAGACCATAACAGCTAATTTCTGGGCATTTATTTTCAGATCCACTTAATCCATACATTGATAACAATCATCAACAAGGCACTGCAGGTATGTAGGGGTATGGGCTAATAAAACCATAAAATCTGCATAAGCAAGTAATGGCAGGCGTCTATTACCCAGCCTAGGTATGTCCGGCATAGATTTGAGTAAATGGTCATATAGGCCGTTTATGTATAGACAAAAGAGCAGAGGGGCCAATACACAGCCTTGTCTCACCCAGCGATCCACCTGAAAAAATGTGGCGCAATGTCTGTATACCCTACTCCTCACACATGTCACCATTGAGACATGTAACCTCTCCAGCATGTCCACCAGAACGCCCGGGCAATTCATGGATCTGAGCATACTTCACAGCTTTTCACAAATGACCTTGCTGAATGCAGTGCTCAGATCCATGAAAGCATGAAAGCCAGGAAAATGGGCTCCTCCTTGATATACAAAGAGTGGGCCACCACCAAGTAAAGATTGAAATCCTGCTCTGCAGTTTCAAGAACCAGTCTGAAACCCAGCTGAATAGGGGAGAGGATGTTACAACTCTCCGCACAAGACTCCAATCTCTCCAAAATAGCCCTACCCAAGATCTTAAACACTGAGTTCAAAAGAGAGATTGGTCTATATGACAGTGGAAGTGCCCTCAACCCCTTTTTGAAAATGGATGGATCAATGCACGAGCCCAAGAGACAGGGTAAGTACTTCATGCACAAATAGCATTAAGCCCCAAGGTCAGAATATGGTCCCAGAGGTTCATTTCTGCCAAAAACAAGTGCACAGGAACATTATACGAGTCAGGAGCCTTATTCCCAGCTTGACATTTTATTGCTAACAGAATTTCTCCAATTATAATGGTAATTCTATCTTTTGTCAGAGATGGTAACTGTTGCGGATCCAAGGCTCATGGCTGTTCGGTAACCAACTTCACAGGATCATTGCTATATAAGAAGGAATAATGGGAAACCTATGCCTGGTCCGAGACCATCACAACCATGTCACTAAACTTACATTTATAAAAAGGGCCCATTATTTACAATGTCTCAAAAAGGTTTGATAGCATTAGTAACCGAAGAGTCAACCCACTCCTCACAAGACTCTGCTTCCATTTCACGCTTTCTAGAAGCAATGGCTTTCTTGTAAATGGCCCAAGCCATAACTATATCACACTTCGTGGACAAGGGATTCTTCCGAATTTCAAGCAGAGAGGACTTAGATTTTGTACAGTCTGCATTTAACCAGTCGGGGGGCCACCTTCCATTCGCTCAACCAACCATCTTAGTAAACGAAGACGAGAGATTAGTCAAAAGTAATAAAATGTCAGACCAAACAATACTCTGATCTGCACTGCTGGAGAAATGTTTTTTGAGCATCTGCCAATTATTTGTCACTATGTCCCTCTTCAGAATCTCTATGTTCGCTAACTGCCATTTGAACTGGCACTTCTGGCCATCAAAGGAGACCTCTGCCTGGTACGACAGACCTGCAAGGACATACTTGCCCTGCAGCCTGACCTTGGGCCTAATGGGGAAATGGTCACTGCATATATCACCCAACACTCTAAACCCAATAACCCAAACTTTTACTGGGACCCAAATATAATTGATTGTGGAATGACCAAATGCAGTGGACAAAGTAAGATTCCCCGAAATACCATCAGGGAAACGGCCATTGGCCAATATGCAACCCCCAATCAAAAATCAGCTTCCATAACCTGAGCCTCTCCCCACAGATTCTCACGTTCCTCATAATGGGTGGCGAAATCCACATCAGATCGTCTTCAGAGGAATCAAACAAAGTACAACCTGCACCACCACACAACATTGCATTACCCCGCTCCCCAAAATAAGAAGTAGGTCATTTGCAGCAGCCCAAGTAACCAAGCCCTCCATCACAGAAGCCAATACTGAAAGACAATTCTTAGAACACTTTGTGTGGGGACTATTATAAATGTTTACTACCAAAACATCACAACCGCCCCCCTCCCCACCTGCACATTCTCGCCACCTGCAGAAAAGGACAAGAGAACTCCAGCTGAAAGGATTCACTAGCAACTTGTGTTTTGCCCAGGATATACAAACCTCCATAGCAGCACCCCATACGGTTTTTCTGCACCGGTACGCAATAGGCCATAAATCCATCAACTATTACATTCTCCATTGCCCATGTCTCCTGAATTAAAACAATATCAGCAACCCCAAATAGTGACTAAAGTCTCTGGACTGCCTAATCTGGGTTTAATACCAGCCACATTCCATGAAATAATCACCAACAATTCTGCTTACTGGGAAGCTGGAGATTGAATAGACAAGGCAATTGGTAGACAACCATCCTCCTGGTCCCCTAGGGTGCCACACCAAACCTCCCTATAACCCATAGTCCCTAAAGCTGCTTCATAGGTGGGGCCTGAATAACCCAGGCATACACCATCTCCTGAGCCTGCTTAGAGACCTGAAAAGTCACCAGGGAGATCAGCTGCAGTCTCTGCTCCAGTTCAGATCAATGACACGGCGACTGGAATCAATGAAAGGCTCAATATTTTTGCCTACCCAGAATTCCGACAGATAACAATGGGTTTCTTGAAAAAAGAAAGACATGGTACACTCAACTATTACTGCAATGTTGATTTATGTTGTCCACAAGTATAAAAACAGTGTTTGATTGAAATCTGTACTGCTAAATATCAGTAATGTGAACCATTCTGCCACTGTTAATAATGAGTGATGAGGCACAATTGCACAAAATCAAGGAAAAAGAGCATTTGCCCTTGTTGACCGCTGGAGAATGGATTTGTTATATTGAAGGATTTCACTGGTTCCACAATCATCATTAATGGCTTATAAAGGATGGAACGGAGTAGTGGCTGAATGTACGAGTTATGTCAGGCTCAGCAGTTCATGTTTTAAATACCTATTGAAAGCACATTCACTAGACTGGAGTCCAGATTTTCTCAGAAATTTCCCGGATTTTAGTGCACGACAAAAATAAGTCAGTATAGAAAAACATGTAAAAAAAATTAAAAAGTGCTCTGACCACTTGCAAATCTAACAGACCTCCAAAAATGTCCAATTAAAAATGAGGCTGGATCATCTGTCAATTTCAAGCAAATAACGTACTTTGTTTGCACAACGTTGGTTTCAATAGAATACATAGGCTGGTTATGTATCCCCTTTAGGGATGTCATTTGACCAAAATGCCAGGGGTAGCAGAAGTGACATCACATAACCCTTGACCTCTGGTGACATCACAGGAAGTTATGTCATTTGACCCAACCCCAAAGTGACATCATGGCACGCGATGGAACACGACCTTTCACCCCTTGACAAAATAGGAACTGGCATCACATGGCATTGTTCCTAAGTACACTACGAAAAATATGGTTACGATATCACTATAATGTGATATACATTTCATACAAGAATGATCGCCATTTGTATTGTTAATAGCAGTGGGTATATGCTCATATTACCAAATTACTGTGAATGTAAGCGGACGTCCAAGGTCAAATGATAATAATTTAATAATAATAATAATTTGGCATTTATATAGCGCTACAAACCCTCAGGTATCTGAGTGCTGCTTATTATTACCCACGGTGTGTGGTGCTCATTTATCGACCTCGGAAGGATGAAAGGCTGAGTTTGGCCCCGGCGGGATTCGAACCTGCGTTAGCAGGCTCTGCACAGATGTCAAAGCGAGCGCTCTACTCGCCACTTGACCGGCTAATCATGTGTTATCATATAGCACTTACGCTTAAGCGCTTTATATAGAACAAATATGTATACAATATCCCCCAACCTTTGTTGGTACTCATTTATTGAACTCAAAAGGATGAAAGGCTGAGTTTGGGTGTTTAAGAACAGACTAGGGGCCTCATCACAAGTTCGGCGGTAATGCGGCGGTTTTCCCGTCGAGCGTAAATAGTGCTAACGCCAAGCCCCCTGGCGGCTAGTCCGCCAGATCATGAGTTTTCGTGCACGCGCACAGGGACATGGCGGTAGCGCAAAGAGCGCTCGACGGGAAAACGGGCCAAGAACCCGTAAATCGGGCGCACCATGTGCTATCGCCATACTGCGCTAATAGCGCGCGCCATGAGTGTCACCGCGGGAACGGCAAACAAAGCGGCGGCCATCTTGGAAATCACAATCCGTCGGATATCACAGCCCCTGGAAGCCAGAATCATGTCACAGGAGCGCAAATTTAGCGACCAGGAGCTGGCTGTACTGGTGGAGGAGGCAGAGATCCACAATGAAGAGCTGCAGCAGCGCAAGACCAGGGCCAGAACCGAGCACAGATTTGGCGCAACATTAGCCAAAGGGTAACTGCAGTGGGGCGTGTGCCCCGGGATGGCGAAGATTGTCGCAAGCGCCTCAACGACTTCCATGTGAGAGTCTGCGGCTTCCTGTCACAGCACAGGAGTGCAAGCAGAGGCCCTGGAGGAGGGCCACCACCACCCCCACCCGAACTCACACCCTGGGAGGAGAAGATGAGTGCCCTGATTGACATAGGCACCATCGAGGGAATTGGTGGAGCAGAGGCAGGCAATGGCATTGATCCGACTGTAGGTGAGTCCCACCCCAAATGCATGCAACTGAAAGTACCACACATGCAGACCCTGAGTGAATGAATGTGAAGAAATGCGTGTGAGGCACTGCAGACACCCATAAGTGACCCCTTGATCCATTGAACCGTAGTGCTGCCTAGACTACCCTGCATGTGCAGTGCATCAATAGAAGGGTCAGGGCACGGACATCCATAGATATGGGACAGCTACGTAGAGTGTGAGTGTGCGAGAATACACCCCCAGGACCCTGAGCGCATTGCACCACAACCCTACATGTGATCTTGTCACACAAACATTCCCATGCAGTGTACCTCCACACTCACACATCATACCAATCACCACATGGTGACTGAACAAAATGCAAGTTGAATGCATAATTGATACTGTCTACAATCCCACTTGATGGCATGAACTGTTTGATACTTATGTAGGTTGTCTTGAACTCAATTCACACCCTATGCACCCCACAGGCACACGGCAAACCTCACAGGATGAAGATGATGGGGAGGAGGCCACACCATCACGGCGCCCGAGGGAGCGTGCCTCGACCAGCACCACCACCCCACAAAGGGGCCGCACGGAAGGGAACCGATGCAGGCCACAACCCACATCACCGCAATGCAGCCCAACCAGACCGCTGCAGCACCCACATGTCCGCAGGGAGTCCGCGGCCAGCTCACCCCAAGCCACCAGGCATACCCCCGATGCAGAGGGAGTCACCTGTGGATGGTAGCCCGACGTGGGAGTGACACCTCCATGTGCGCATCACGCAGGACTTCTGCATTCCCCCAGAAGCAGTGACGCTGAAGGGATGGGCACACCACAGGGGACCCCAGGGCCAGGCACACAGGTAGCACAAACCACACCTGTGCATGTACGTCGTGTCCGCACACCACAGCCAGACGAAGACACGCCACTATATGGCAGCCCTGAAGACCGGCACTCAGAGCCCGGCAGCCCAATCCCAGCCGGCAACATGTCCCCATGCAGCCCCCCCCAACAGTGCACAAGTGGCAGGCCGGTTCCTGCCACACCAGTGGAATCCTTTGTCACGGGGGCAGCAGTGATGGGACGACTGGACGTGATCGAGGCCAAACAGGTCAAAGTTGAATCCATGGCCAAAGTGCACAGCCGGCACATCAAGGCCATCAGTGCATCCATACGCCATGGATGCAAGTACATTGCGCGAGACAATGCGCGCACACGCAGAGTGGTGGAGCAATGCACCTCAGCCCTGAGAGGGTTTGGTCAAAGGGTGAGGGAGTTGTGCGAGGCAGTATCAGCACTTGCTGAGCAGACAAGGGAGGGGAACAACCTTCTCCGTCAGTATATGCAAGCAACCGGGTCAGTCCCATCGACCTCCACTACACCCATGTAGGGATCCCTTGAGCCTTCTCCTAGGCGCCGTTCAATGCGCCACCTGAGGTCACACACACCAGAGGGGCCTGGACATGGAAAGCGCCCACGACCATCGTAGTTGGACATGCCCTGAAAACAAACATGCACCTACCTGCACTGTTGTGGGGAGTTCACTGGGGGGAGAGGGGATTGTGTGCTGGGTGTTCACTTGGGGGAGGGGGATTGTTAAACTGAGAATAAATCACGTTTCAAAATTCACAAAGCATGGACAGTAGTGATTGTGATTAAGTGCTCTTTAATGTTAAAGTGACATGTGCAAAATGTAGCCGTCACCCGTATAAAATAAACATCAATCAAGCCCTGTCTGGCCAACCTCCCCTCCCTCAGCCCAACCCTTTGTGCATGTGCAACACCTGCAGGCACGTCATCACCTTCACTCCCATCCTCAGGTGGCTGCACATGAGCATCAGGGGGCAGTGGCACATTCCTGCGACAGCAGATGTTGTGCAGCATGGCACATGTTCGTACAATTTTTCCAACTTTTTCAGGTGCATACATCAATGCCCCTCCCGTACGGTCTAGGCACCAGAAGCGTGCCTTCAGCAGTCCAAATGCCCTCTCCAAGCAGATCCGTGTACGACCATGGGCAATGTTGTATGCCCGCTCTGCTGCAGTGTGTGGATGATGCACAGGGGTCATGAGCCATGTGTACTGGGGATATCCAGAATCCCCTGCAGGGGAGAGAAAGCAGGTTTGGGGAGAAGGTAAGTTCAGTGGGTGTACAGGGCTCAGTCATCAGTGTCATTTTGGCATACTTGTCATTTGGTCACTAACATTGTGGAGTGTGCTGTGCTACGAGCAGCATTGATTCAATGAAGTACTCACAACTTGGTACGCCTCTGTTTCAGAATGTAACAGTACTCATTCCCTTGTCAATGGGGAAGGGGACCCATCCATCTGCTTGTGCATGCGAGAAGTGGCTACCTCATGTGTCATTGCCATTCCCTTTGGCTGCTGTTGCATTTGCTGGTTGTCACTATGGTGTACTGTTCTCCAGGCATTTCATTGGCCAATCAGGGGACAGTGTTTGTGGGATGTACATTGGCATTAATCATACTACTTATGTGTGGTGCTTTTGTGGATATTCCGACTTTTGTGTTACATTTGCATGATTGTCGGGTGGGCAGGTTGGGATATCTGTACTGTGTCAGTGTGGGAAGCCATAGTGCTACTCACACAGGAGGCTTTGTGGTGGTAGGCCTTCCATATGTCACTGTGCTGCCACATGTCTTTTACATCCTGAATGGGTGTCTTCTGCTGTTTTGGACATGTCCAAGGTTTCTCGTGCAAGGTGCTTGAATGGAAATGCTGCACTGATGGTGCTGCCTGTGAACATTTAGGGATTTCATTGTGTGTAACCATCCCATCAGATGTGGATTAACATGCATTACGGTATATATTTGTACTCACCCAGCAGCCATGTGTTTTGCCTTCGGTGCCTTTCCATGTACGCTGGCAGGGTACTGTTGCACAGGACCATGGAGTCGTGGGTGGATCCTGGGCAACGGGCACAGCAGTGGCTGAAGGTGAAGTCAGGGCAACATGTCATCTGCACATTCAGGGAATGGTAATTTTTCTGGTTTCTGTAGGCATGTTCCTGGGGTGGTCCGAGTGCTACATGTGTGCAGTCCAGGGCTGCTATTACATTCGGGACTTGGGCAATGGCATGGAATTGGCCCTTCAGCTGGTTCACCTGTGCCTGTGTGGCTGGCAATGCGATGTGCTCATTCACATGATTCAACAGTGCATCCAGCACCTGTCCCAGCATGGCACTGAATGTGGACTGGGCCATGCCACGGATCATGGCAACGGTGTGTTGGTAGCTGCCAGTCCCGAGGAATTGTAGCAGGGACACGAGCTTCACAACCGGGGGTACTGCTGCGCTGATGGCTATACGCTACCAATGTCAGCCTGGATTGTGCCCAGCAACTAGGTGATGGTTGCCCTGTCCAGCCGATATTCGGTCACCAACTGGCCATCAGTCAGGGCCCAGGGTGTTGGCCTGACCCGGGGGATGGCTGGCCGCCTTGCTGGTGCTGCTCTCCTCCTCCTTCTCCTCATCCTCACCACCCCCTGTGCTCCCAGGGCCCTGGCCTGGTTGGCTGGCCTCTATAGCTCCAGGCGCAGCAGGTAGAAGTCCACATCAAGGCTCCCGGCTCCAAATGGCAGCATGGTGTTTGGAAGTGTGTGTTGTGCATGGGTGGGTCCTTTGTAGGCCTCTGATTTGCATTGGTTTCACCTGGGCCCTTATTCCTGTCTCCTCCCTGCTCCTGCTGGTGGAATGGTGTTGGGGAGGGTGTGTTGTGCATGGGTGGGTCCTTTGTAGGCCTCTGATTTGCATTTGTTTCACCTGGGCCCTTATTGATGTGGCCTCCGTTCTTTTAGCTCCAGCATTTTGCTGGGGGTAGTTTCGGCGGATTGTCCGCCGCTTTTCTGGCGCTAATTGCGCCTACGCCAGACTCGTGCCGGCTGTAATGGCGCCGGCGGTATTTGGACTTGTGATCCAACCCACCCTTAAAATCGGCGCTGATAGCGTTACCGCCGATTCTAAGGGTTACCGCCCAACTCGTGATGATGCCCTAAATCATGATGATGCCTTAACTCAACCCCTGAAGTGTGCCCGAAATAAACCTTTAATGAGTCTAGCAATTATTGTATAGAATTCCAGAAAGATATTCCTATTCTTTCTTATTTAGGGTCACTGTTCAAAGTGTTACACCTGTGGAAGCCCCCTGTTTTATTTTTTTTAAGAGGCCTGAACAAGAAAGCCAACCACTCCATAAACAATGGCGCTGGCCACAGCCCAGGATCTTACATTTAAAAAATGTTAAAGTATTTTTTTTCGGTTTAGGGATAGCAAGGGAGACCACAGGGGTAGCACTCAGTGGTTGCAGCTGTGAACCCTGGTACCCCCATATGACATCCCATGACCCCCTTAACCTTTATATTGTTCCTTTCCTTATTATGATGAGATGCAGTGTCAATTACATTTTGGTAAATTGCAAATTACACACCATATTCACCTTTGTATGCAGAGTCCTTTCGCCAGACCCATGGCAATACTCTGGCCAAGGAATGAAAACATCTATTTAATAGCAAAGGCAGATCCGAAAGAAAGACTTTGGCACATGCCCACCACAACAGCTCTGCATTGTTTCTGCATCTGCCAGCTTCTCAAGCCACTGCCATTTAATCTCTTTCTACGCTTAAGGGTGAAGGCAGTGCTGGTGCTGTCAGTCGGGTTTCTTCTGGGTGCAGGAGCACCAGCGAGAACTATAACAGCCACAATTATGCTAATCAATGTCTCCAGTCACCCGTCATCGAGATGCCTGAGAAGAATGCAAAGCAGGATTTCAGAAAAGAGGGGGGCAGGTCAGCTAACCAACAGGATAACTAACTTAGCCGAAGCGAGCGTCCGATTTCGAGCCAGCAACCAAAGCACCATGCACACCCAAACAGCAGCTCAGTAAATGTCATGAAAAGGGACCGGATTCCAGAAGCCAAAGCGTAAGTACTGTCCGTCTAGTAGCATTCAAGGATGGATGCCACCACCTAATAGGCAATAGGAGTTTTAGATGCCCTTTTTATCTGTGGATGACCCCCACCCCACCACCTCTATCAACACCTGTGACAGAGCACATTAAGGAATACACAATGTCTGTCCACACCAGATCATTTATAAGAGACCTTTGCACATTCACAAAGCAAAGCTTTTACTTGGTCTCAGATAAGGTGCTTTGCAAAAAAAGGCAAATCTTTCCGATTTAAATGGACTGATAAAGAGCATCACACAAAACGTGAGGTCTTTTTGTGCAAGCACAGGTTAGTTTTGTGCAATTAAGCTTTGAATGCACCATTCACCAGAGGCTGTCGTTACATGAAGTACATACTTCACGGTTTCCCACTGTGGTAGAGGCGCTAGTATTTTATTACTAGTTGGATGATTAAGAAATGCATTTGTTTTATATTGCACAATTCCCTGAGCTGTAAAATATCTCCTCTGCCATAACCTGTTCCTGTAGGGCTCATTACAAATCAAGGACTGGAAAGAAAGTTGCAACGGACATGTTCTAGTCATGGATGCTCGTGCAGCTGCCGGGGGTGCAGCAGTAGCAAACAAAACAACAGTCTGGGGTAGAGTCAGAAAATTGCAAACGGTAAAAGCAGGAGGAACAGATTTCCGGAAAAACTTGAATGAAATCTAACAAGGTGATGTGTGGAAGCTAGTAAGCACGCAGGCATATTTACTAATCAGGTCTCAATGTGTCCTGCACTCTTTGTTTTCTATTGGTATCTATGTAGATATTGAATCTCAGGATGTATTGCTCCTGGAATAATACTCCTAGAAAATATGATAAATTCCTGAGAAATACCAATGCGCTGATTCACAACCCTAGATATATATTATGTATTAATGCAATTAAAACAGAAAGTTACAAACAATTGGCCTCAAACTAAATTTATATTCCGTGTGAAAATGAGATCCCTCCATTCCACTTGTAAACCTTTATTTGATTCCCGGATACTAACACTATCTTTATGATTCAGGACTACACGTGTTTCACACTGTTAAGGCTAATGTACAACGCACAATGGATGCTTCTTCAGGGTCTATAGTTGGTATACATAATGAACATGTGGCATAAAAACAAACTACAGAGAGAAAAAGAAGAACTCATTGTTTGTCCTTGAAAATATGAATATCTACATTTTTAACACTAGAACTAATACCTTAATAAAGCATATTTATCCATCCTCACTGTGAAGACCTACTAATACCTTGATGGGCTCCGCAATGCGAGTTCCAATTTAAATCCTTTATGATAATTATTCCTTAGACTAGTTGTGCCAAAGACATTCTTGCTTTTTCATGATGTGGTAATCTAAAAAACATGGCGGTTTTATGAAAAGAATGCTGTGACAAAATGCGAACAGAAAAAGGAACACACATTGACTAATCTAGGACTGTCTACGAACCAGTAAAACAATTGTCCGCAATCGTGGGCCTCCCATATTCTTGCATAGGGTTAAGGAGCACCTGCCACATTATCACTATCCCAACCCTAGCATTTACAGTAATATGAGAGGGGTTTCCCCTTCATTGATTTGGTACGATTACACAACAGAGCCTTCCATGCAACAAGAAATCACAGTGAATTATTAGCTACCCCATATAATGTCTAAAGCCCCAGCACAAAACAAGAGTAACATCATAAAGACAACCTTTAGGTACCCTAAAGACATTTTATGTAATCGTGGGTCTTCAGGCAAGTAGAGATCCATACATGCAGTATTCTCCAATGTCTGATACTTATATAAAAATACAACCTGAAGGTCAAAGTTGAACTCTAGCCAAGGGCTCTCAGCCCAACCTCCTCCTTCTTTATAAGCATCTTCCATCTCTCTTCAACTTCCCCCCCTCTCCTGCCACTCCTCTGTCTGCCACCCCTCTTGCCCTTTCTCCATTATTGACGGGTGTACGACATCCCTGTACTATTCCTCGGAAGACATTCAAAGATGCAACCGGCTTCACATAGCTACCCCCAACTCTAGCTCTGCTGTTAAACACTCCTCTGATATCTGTCTACTTCTTGACGACTTTGACCTGGATGTTCTCACTCTAACTGAGACATGGTTCACTGCCAGCTCTGTCACTACTTTTGTCACACTTTTCCCTGAGGGCTACAAGAATCTCTCTAAGCCCAGGCCTAACCGGTCTGGAGACGGAGTGGCCTTGATCTTCCCTGAATGGGTCCCTGCTACTATCATTCCCACTCAGACCTACTTTCCCTTTGAATGCCTCATCTGCAGGCTTGGTGCTTCTCCTGGTCTGACCATGCTCTCCTGTCCTCTCACCTGGATCTCTTGGGTCCCCCGGCTAAGCCTCTGCCTGCACTGACAGCCTCCTCAGTCATTTGACAGATGAAGCGACTGTCTGTTGCTTTTTTTGCTGCTTTCATTCTTCCTCCCACCCCTGCCATGGACTCGCACACTGACTCTGCTCTTGCTAATCTTCACCTCTCTATCACCAACACCCTGGACATCCTTGCCTCTGTTATGAGGATCCACGTGAAGCATCCCTCCAAGTGCAACACTTGGTATGACTCTGAGCTAGCTTCTATGAAGCACAAGTGCAGAGTTGCTGAGGGGAAGTGGTGGGCATTAGTCACATCCTCTGACAGACTGGGCAGCCGCCCACCCCAAAGGCAATACAGAAATGTTCGCTTTTATACTGCTGGTTTATTAATTTTTCCTTGACAAGCTGGTCAGAGAAGCAAAAACTGGTGTTCCCTGTTAGGGACACTAACTCCCTCGGGATCAGGGATATACTATGCACCCTGAATGCCCTATCTAAGTTAACTTGCATAGCTGGCTGTGAGGGCTTGACTGGTTGGTTAGTCTGACCAATTCTTTTTCCGGAGACACTTGAAGACCTGGCTGTTCCCTAGAGTTTGACTTTTTCTGGCAGCCACAACTGTTTCCAGTGCCTTGATGACTCGTCTGAGCGATTTGTTGCAATTAACAAGATTTCTTCCTGCCTACCTTGGGTGTAGCATTTTATCACTTCAGGAAGATGAGCATGTTTCTACTGCTACTGCTGAGCCTACTTTAGTATCACTATCTTAAACCATTTTGAGGTCCTGCAGCCAGGCTGGCCAGGGCATGATCAGTTAAGACCAGCATGAATGAATGGCTGGATTCAATCAATGTTAAATCCATATTTGCAGGGTTTACCCAGTAGGAACTATGTGAAAATTGATTGTGACAACCCCTACTAATTGGAAAGCACCAAACCAATTTGCTAAAATTAAACTTTATGACTGAGGCTTCATACACTTAGCTTTGCTTCAATTCCGCATACACGTGGAGGGTATGGTATGTTAAAGAGTGGGAATGTAAGATGATGTTTACCTGAAAGCTAGATGTGAGGAAACCCTGCTGGAAAATGCACCTTTTTAAAGAAGCTACTATCTGTGAAGCAATGCTCAGAAACCGGAGAAGATGTCTGCGGGGTGCTGATACCCTATTGGGAAAGATGGTTGCAACAGATAAGTATAACAAGATAACCTTCCCATCTTCTTATACTTCCCCCGCGTGTACATGTATGTGAAGGTCTAAGTTTGGGAATTTAGAGGAGAATGGTTGTTCTAAGCGCCCAAGTAAAATGTTTACGACAACGGGAAAGTCTGTAATGCAGGCTAGGGGGCAGGCACCAAGAGCTCAGGCAGATACAGGTCACCTTAACCAAGGGAGCTTTTAAAGGCAAGGTCAGTTATGTGGGCTAGGGGACAGGCACCATTATCAGAATGTACAGAAATAATGGTTTGCTTAGGTGAAGCTAGACGAGGAAGACCCACCATTGTCTTCTGGTATCCCCGCTCATTGCAAGCCTTACTGTAGTTTCTTTGGTGACACGTTCAACACGAACCGGAAGGAATCGCTGATGTTGTTACTAGTTTCAGAGGGATATGTCACACGAAGGAACCTTGGAAAAGTAGCCTAATTGCAAATGCGCCAAGACCGTTGCACAACTCACTGAGGGGCACACCGAGCATACCACAAACTAAAGGAACTGTCAGGCTATCAAGGTGCAACAATCATAGTGGTCACTTCCCTTGTCTCACCAAGACTAGCCTATACAAATATTTGACCTACGTGCCTTATGCAAACCTTGCATAAGCCAGCAACCATGCTGACACTGACAACAACGAGATGAGAACATAAGGCCAGAGATGCTGTGGCCACTGAAATGGTCCAAAGATCTTTGGCAAACTAAGCCATTGAACACTGAACATTCCACCATTCCATCATGCTGGCACTCCCACAAATCCCTTACTAGATGTTCTGTCTTTGCAAGAGCCCTCCTTCATCCGTCCGTTACCTGTGTAGGCTAATCCAGAATGGACTGCATTGAACCCCATCAACAGTGGACCTTCTACTTGGCGTCCAAGTATTGTGAAGACAGCACATGATCGGACTCCAAAATATGAGGCAAGCACAAAGAGATACCTCTAGCCCCTAACCAGGGGCAAATACTGAAAGCTCTAGTCAGAAAGAGAATACAGGATCACTGGCTGCAAGTTATCTGAGCATTTGACAGTTCGTCTGGAGAAAACCGTGGCACAGTGGCTAAGTAACAGTGTTCAGGAGGGCAAATCATGGCCACGTGAGAATGCCCACAAACGTATGACTATAGTTATGCTTAACGACACATCTAGGAATATGATCGTGGCCATACACACCTTTTTTGTTTTTAGACATATGAAACCACTCTTCCTCTTCTGTACCACTGCCCTGTGCCTGCCATGAGTCTACTCCTGCAGTCTTTCTACTTTATCCCCATGCACCAACCCTCATGCTCCTTGTTTGCATTCCTCCCTCTTCCTATGTTTGTTCTCCCTCCACATCTAACTCCTATGTCACTTACATTGAGATTTGCACTTTACAACAGCCAAAACGAATGCCTTTTTCAGTGCTTACATTTCAGTGCTCAGTAACGCCTCGAAGGTAGGTTTGCACTAAAATATCCAAAATAGAATTAATTTCTAGCTCTTTTTGGACAGTCCCAAATACAAATATGTGCTTACGTTATTACACCAGCAAGGGTAAGGAAGTAGCCATCTACACCAGTATTTGACTGAAAATTATCAAGGTTCTTTGCCCACTATAGGAAATAATATTACCAAACGGCTGAGCAATACAGAGATTGCCCTGATGCAGGTACGTGAGGATCTGGTTTTGAACCTGGATGATCATCCTGACTCATTGTTGATCATGCTTCATCTATTGGCTGCCTTTGACACGCTTGACCACAAGCTGATATTGAGATATTGCACAGGTAAGCAGAAGACAATGCCATCATATAGTTCAATTCTGGGAGGATAGCTGTAAGACACCAGAGAGCATCACAGGTGTGAATGCCAGTCCCACGCTTAGAGGTTGTTCTCGGGTATGAACCACGAGATAAAAACTCAATTTTCTTTTTAACTCTTTTATATCGAGTAGTTCTAGATAGTGTGTCTACTCCACCATCTTTGGTAACATTTGGAGTTCCTCATGGTTCAGCTCTATTGTTAAATGTATATATCAAATACCCCACGACTTGTTAAAATCCTTAAAAGTAGATATCCCCTGTTACACCAGTGGCTCCAACTACTCTTCAAACTATAGGGGAATCTGGATCAAGACAACGCATACATTGAAAACATATTTGGCAGATATGGATGCTGGACAATTATTTAAACCAACTAGCAGAAAAATGGAGCATATGCAGATTAAAGCCTGCAGATATAGAATTATTAACATAAACCAAATGACTTAATTTACTTATGATTGCTGTCTAATATGAACCCTCCCCACAATAAAAACTCTTCGAGTATTTTTAGATCCTTAGTTGTTGACTATTCTTTCAGGCTAAAGCTGTGGCCAGCTTCTCTAGTTATTACACTAGACTCTTTTGGAAATCAAGACCATTCCTCATTGAAGAACATCTATGTATTATTGCTAAAGCAATCATTGGTGTCAAATGTGACTGTGCAAATGCCCTATATTTTGTAGAACGAAAAAAAAAAAAATTCACTATATAAAACCAATGTCACTCCCATTCTCTGCCAACTTCACTGACAGCCTATCGAAGCCACAAGTACATTTAAGGGGACACTTTAGTCTATAGACGCCTTTATAATAATGTGCCCCAATATCTGGCTACAGGAATGCATCTCCATCTCTAAAAAGTAAAAGCCTCCAGCAGTCCTGTTGTGCTTGTGAAAACTCTCTGACAATCTACCCATCGCTGTTGTAATTGCTTTCTCTTCAGGGGAATCCACTCAAGGGCAGTTACAGTATTCTCAATAACTGAGACTAGATTAGCTCTCCACGTATCCTCTTCTTTAAAATCATTGGCCATATCCTGCCCCTTTAGCACTTTCTTCACCGTCTAACTGTCATGAAATAAACAGAACCACAAAAATGATAGGCCCTGGGGGAACTAACAGCACAAGATCCTTTTTTCTAACCTATGCACTGGACCGTCATTCCCCAGGTGCGCTGCAACTGCTCCCAATTCACGGTTGTTGAATCGCCATTGACACCCACTCCCCCTCCACTCCTGTTTGGATGGGTCCATTTGAATTATCACCTTCCCATGTTCAATAAAGTCAAACATATCTTGTGTTTGGCGGTGCCAGAGCTAGTAGGCCTTAGGAGGAGGAAATATGGCACAAGATGTCCTAGAACTGGCCGTGGACTGCTAGGGGAGGAGGTAAAGAGTATGGATTTATGGGAGTAGTAGTTCTTTGTCTCTTTTTTTAGAAGGTAGTTCTTGCATAAGGAAAATAGTTACATGCACAATAGAGACTCTTTACCATGATTTGGAATCATATAAGAGAAATCATGCTCCAGGGTGGTTAATGTGTAGTCATGTGAAGGTTGCAGGATGCTGGCGCTTGAGTTACTTCATGCCAAACCGTATAGAGAGACATCTTACTGGCCTCCATGAGTGCAGTTGGGTTGCAGTGTTATGGTGTTTGTCACTGAGTAGTGTGAAGCTCAAGAAGATGATGTGGGGTGTAATTTGATATTTACGTTACTACAAGTGAAAAGTAGTGAGAGGAGGAAAATATGTTGAAGTAACATAGGAACTCTTTATCATGGGAAGTGATGGGGAGACCTTTGATCTCTGCCTGCTTGTGGTTGTGTTGGCAGGCATTTGTGTGCTGACTCAGAGCAGTTAGTTGGGCATGGAGGGAAACATATACCCCATCCTGCTCTTTATAACTCCAGGCAGAAGGTCTAAAGTTAACAAATCTACGTACATTTACTGGCCTAGGATATGACCACGCAGGTGCCATTTTAATTCACACAGTTAGCACCTCACACAGTTAGCACCTCTGGGTCTTTCCGCTTGCAGCTGTCTTCTGTTGGAATAACTGAGGGAAGTTTCTGGGCAAATCTGTCAGAGATTTGGCCCCGGTGTCCCTACATGCCATGGGTTTAGGCAGAGGCGTAGACAGGGTAGGACCTGAGCGGGCAAGGCCCACCCAGAATGTGTAGATTTCCACTCAGCAGCACTGTGTGAGCATTTACAGATGTTAATGTCACTGTGTTGAGCCCAACTACATTAGCTTCAGGCCCCACGTGCTAGACAATCTTGGCTACGCCTCTGGGTTTAGGCCTGTATGCTCGAATGAATGCCGGACAAATGCTGTTCTTTTTGTTATGGGCAAACGGCTGGGAGGTCAAACACGGAGCACCACCTTTGCACAACAGTGGATTCAGTTAGCTCAAAGCCTCCTGAAATGTAAAAATGGCACCTGCGGGGTGATATCCTAGGGAGCAATAGCTCTCAAACCAAAGGTAATGCTTGCCAAAACCATGGCACGTAGAGAAAGTAGCAAAGTAGGGGAATTTTGATGCAGCCTTTCCCCCCGCCTGATATCCCTGTGTCCTCACTGCACAATGTGTGCACAAGTATTTAACGAGCAGAAGAGACAGAGAGAGATGGAGAGAAATGGAGAGAAATTGAGGGAGAGAGATGGACAGAGGGAGAGAGAGGGACAGAGAGAGATAGAGGGAGGGAGAGCGTTAGAGAGAGACGCAGACAGGTAGGGAGAGAGAGATCAATACCATGATACTAATAATAAAAGAGCAAGAGAGAGAGAAAGACATTGTCATGCACTTTGCCATAGAAATCAAATACATTTCATGAATCAAATGTTTGGCATTTTCAGAAAATTGGAGAGGTACCCAGTGGCCTCATGTTGAAATTCGTGAAATGGTTCTCTCTACCTGTAGCGTCCATTAAGGCATTCCTTATTCTCTTGTTGGCAAATGTGAAAAACTATATATACTGCCATCAGATGTTTTGGCTGAGTGTCTTATTGTATAATGCACAAGATTTCAACAAATGTGCATACACTTACCCCTACGAACACCAATATCATAGTCATCAAATTAGGCACTTTTCTTTAACTAGACATATTTTCAATCTTCTGTGAAATGTATATATTAAAAGTAGCCCACATTTTAAATGGTTAAAATTCACAGTGGAGAACATATCATATCTTCCATAGCAGGTGTCTGGTACCTTCAGTACAAAACCGTTGATTATCAGCAGGAAGAAAACGAGTGAATATTGCTTGGCATGTCAGAATTATTTATTCTGCACGAAACCTTCATTAAGATGGCAGGCTGCAATTAGAAGCTCCGGCATGCATCCGACTGCATAGAGGAACTAATTAGATGTTTAGGTGATCATTCTTGCACTTATCTTGTTTGCTGCAATATTGTGATTACACAGTCATTTGCATATTTCTCTATAAAAACACATCAAGTTATTCCGTGCATCTGAATAACGACGAACTCGCAGGGAGAATATTTTCGCTGATCATTTATCTATACGGAAACACAGGGCTGGTTTACCTCAGCCTCGGCGTCGGGTCCACGGCACGTTCATCTGTGCCGCAAAGGGTCGCGTGCAAGGTCGCGCTACATAGCAATCGCAACGCCTATTCCTTGCTCCCCGAGTATCCTTCCCCTTGAATTTGTAACATATCAGGAGAACGGAAAGCAAACCATTGATGTCCCGCCAATGACTTTGCGCGTTTCTGTGTTCGCCTAATTGTAAAGAAGGAAATACTTCGGCTGGTACTTGTCACAGAGCTTTATCGTGTCAATAGCAAAATGAGACCAACCTAATGAAAGTTCAGCTTAGAATATGACATCAGCACCATACGAATAGATAGATGTGTGCTGCTTATAGCACGCTTAAAAGGGATTCTTGTTTAATACATTGGCCTTCACTTTTTTCCGAGCAAAGGCTTCAGTGAAATCAGAGCGAGTCTAAATTATGTTTCGATTAATCTTGAATAGTACCTATTGACAATATCTATCTTTCAGATTTGAACTCGTACTTAAATTTAGTAAAACTGCACAGGTGCTGCTGCTCATTCTCGGGCAATGGGCAATCACCTGTTCTTGCTACAAAGGTGATCACTTCTGAAATACTACAACTGTATGGCAATAAATCGAAGGAGACACCCACCCTGATCCAAGCTGTCAGGACACCATACAGAGGAGAGAGGGCTCCTAATGGCCATTGGCTCACCTCTTGGTAGCGGTGATGGAGCAATCAAGGCCAGGAATGAGGCAACCGAGATACAGGATAGCAGTTACCATTTTGAATAAATGGAAAACCTATACATATTTGTAGAGCCTCTATTTCATTTCTATTCAAGGCAAGTACATTCTTTATTGGCAGCAACAACTAGTGTTCACGCTAGAAAGTCCTAATTCCGTAGGTAGAAGCATTTGTTATCTCCCAACTCAACAAATAGTCCCCCTTCCCGATTCCCTTGGCTTTCACTTCATTTTTAGGTCGGACTTGAGTGAGTTTTGTTAACAGCCAGAGCTCATGAAGTTACATTTTAGAGAAGAGGCCCATTGTCAGTCAGCTGCACAATCATAGACAACCAGCGTATCCTGATGAAATCTCTGTTACAGAAACAGCAGCCATTTTGGAAAATAAAGTGAAGCCGATTACAATGGGTCGAGATTTTCAAATGGCGCTTTTAAGACCATGTTTTTCCCTGCTGCTTTTACATTGAAGGGTTTTTCCACTTTTGTGCTGCGAGTGAATCTGATAATATTGGGAACGGTATTTAGGTTTATACATCTGGTCCAAATTACATACTATTATGATGAACTCTTCTCCTGGTGGCAGGGTAATGTGAAAATATAAGCCGTACCCCGTATGGTATGGTGGTGTAAAGGTCACATAATTACTAAGAGCCACTCATGTTGCTCTTGTTAACAGTTTTGGCCCAGGTCAGCTGTGGAAGGGCTGTGTGTATTCTTTCTGAGCCAGCAAGACAAGAGACTGAAAGATTATGCCTCCCTTTTAATCCTTTGTGAGATTGGGAAACCCCTCTCTCAACAGGAACTGTTTTGGGAAACAGGAATCTATGCCCCCCCCGCAACACAAAAAAACTAGCCTCCCACCAGAGTGTTACATACCAACGGCCTTGGATGTTATGGGTCTGAGTATATGTAATCAGAATGCGCTCAGCACAGTTGGGGAAGGGCTCCACCATTTTCTTTCTCCATGTACCTCTCCTTCCTTTCCCTTACACTTCCTTTAGCACAAAGCACTTTGCGTAAGATGCAAGGAGTGAAAGGACACTTATGACAAGGATTGGACCTCTTAAAGCAGGCTTGCTTTTGTCCAATCACCTTTGGAACTTGTCCTATAACAGAGGGGGTGTTAAGGATTTCCATCAGGCACACACCCGAGTGTCGCCCAGCATGTAATGCACAAATGAAATACTTATTATGTCAATAGGTTCAATATTCTGAATGATATACCACTCATATCATGGACCAGGAATCAGGCTAGTTGGTAAATATATATATATATATATATATATATATATATATATATATATATATATATATATTTATATATATATATTTATATATATATATATTACATGGCCACGGTAGTGGCCATGTAGTTATGGTTAAGTTGGTGTTTCCATAGGAATAGCACTTTTTGGGCGGCTTATAACTTCGCTCCCCCTGAACGAATCCTCACCAAACTTTGCAAAAAGAGCATATGGCCCACTCTGAATTATTTTGCAGAGTCTGGTGAGGATTCGTCCAGGGGGGGAAAAAGGTATAGGGGGGGTCCCAAAATGTCTTTTTTTCCCATAGACTGAATGGATTTTCACCAAGTTTGGATCAGGAGCAGCGGCTTGGTCCCGAAAGCGTGCTTTTGCAGATTTGGTGACAATCCGTCCAGTAGTTTTTTTAAAAATGAGCAAAAAGTGGGTCATAAAAATTAGTGATATCTGTGTTCGGTCCGCAGACACACTTCCCTGTTCGCTCCACGGACAGTGTCCTGATTGGCCGATCGGCTTACTTCATGTCCACGGACATGCAATGTGTTCGCTGATTGGACGGTGTGGAGTGTGAAGCGCATCAGATTTTCGGTGGCGCCCGCCGTCTTGGATTTGCGGACAGCGCGGTGAAACTTGGTTCAAAATTTGCATTTAGTAGAGTGTGTTGGTGTGTAGGAGTGTTTGGGGAGGTTGGGAGAGTATGAGATATGTTGAAAATTGTGTTTTTTATGAGGTAGACGTTCCTGTTGTGTTCGATTTGTCTGCGGACATCACGGGTGTTCAAAATGTTCTAAATAAAATGAATGGGGGGTGTTCTGAGTACTTAATATGTGTCCGTTTTGTTCGGAAGCAAGCTGAAACTGTTCTAAGAACACTCGCGGTGTCCGGAAATGTTCGAAAATAAACAAAATGGGGGTGTTCTGA
Organism: Ambystoma mexicanum; assembly: GCF_040938575.1. NCBI lineage: Eukaryota > Metazoa > Chordata > Amphibia > Caudata > Ambystomatidae > Ambystoma > Ambystoma mexicanum. The sequence goes on along the minus strand of NC_090923.1, from coordinate 407,695,383 downwards.
GGACGCTGTCCGCATTGTTCTCTGGCAAGTTGAATGTGTTCTATGAACAACTGCGGTGTTCTGAAATGTTCGCAAATAAATAAAATGGTGGTGTCCTGAGGACGCTGTCCGTATTGTTCGTTGTGAAGTTGAAAGTGTTCGAAGAACTCTCGCGTTGTCCTGAAATGTTCGTACGGGGTGTCCTGAAGACGCTGACTGTATTGTTCGATGGCAAGTTGAATGTGTTCTAAGAACACTCGCGGTGTCCTGAAATGTTCGTAGGGGGTGTTCTGAACACGCTGTCCGTATTGTTCGATAGCAAGTTGAATGTGTTCTAAGAACACTCGTGGTGTCCTGAAATGTTCATAGGGGGTGTTCTGATGACGCTGTTCGCCCTGAGGATGCTGTCCGTATTCTTCTCTGGCAAGTTGAATGTGTTCTAAGAACACTCGTGGTGTCCTGAAATGTTTGCAAATAAATAAAATGGGGGTGTTCTGAGGACTCTGTCCGTATTGTTCGATGGTAAATTGAATGTGTTCTGAGAACTCTCGCGGTATCCTGAAATGTTCATAAATAAACAAAATGGGGGTGTTCTGAGGAGGCTGTCCGTATTGTTCATTGTCAAGTTGCAAGTGTTCTAAGAACTCTTGCGTTGTCCTGAAATGTTCGTAGGGGGTGTCCTGAAGATGCTGTCCATATTGTTTGCTGGCAAGTTGAAAGTGTTCTAAGAACACTCATAATGTCCGCGGACATTAAAAGTTTCCATAGGCCATAGTTGAAATGTTTGACTCTATGGGTGTGATATGGTGCAGTGGTTGTGGCCAGGGCATAGAGTGTTTGGCCATGCACCCAACACTCTATTGCCTGGCCACAACCGCCGCAGCACATCACACTTATAGTTGCTTATAACTTTGGGTCAAAAACAAATTTATAAGGAACAAAGTTACATGATATTATGGGTGTGATATGCTGCGATTGTTGTGGCCAGGGCATAGAGTTTATAATATACTTACTGTTTGGTTTAGTAACTGGAGCACATGTATTTCTTGTTAATTTCTGTGATAAAAGAAAATAGCATGTTAGTATTAGTGTTTTGTAATGACTTATTACATTGTATAATCAACATTTTTTTTTTGGACCCTCATATTTAGTAGATTGTTCGTTGCTAAAATCATTGGTTCTGTGGGAGAAAAAACATTTTTCTGTTATGCTACAGTTTATTTGTTTGTTTGTTTTCAGTGTTCACGTGTTGTTTCTGGGTAATGCTTTATAAATTGGCTTGTTGCATTTTTTTTGGAGCAGTAACATATTATTTATTTGTTTGGATATTATAAAATTTTGGGACAGTTAGATACCAATTGACGTATGCTTACTGTCTATTTTTTGATATATTTTAGTGGTATTGATTTATCTGTTTGGATATTGTTAAATTTTGGGACAGTTAGATACCAATTGGTGTAATCTAACTGTCTATTTTTTGCTCTAATTTGCTGGTATTCATTTATCTGATTAGCTGTTGTAGAATCTTTGGGCAGTTAGATAGCTTTTGGAATATTCTAACAGTTTACATTTTTTTACTACAAGTTTACGTAGGGTTTAAGTACAGTTTAGTTATCAAATTTTGGTTTTAAGAACATTAAATAAGCGTTTGTAAGATTTGCTGGTAATCTCTGCTTTAGAGTAATGGTACTATCATTACATTGAAACCATCCACATTTCATTTTTATATATGCAGTGTAGTGCCCTGAATTGGTTGTGGCTCCTGCGTGGTAGATTAGACCTATTGTTGTGAAGGTTTTCTTACCAAGTGATATTTGACCATGTGTGAATCCAGTCAGCTTGCAGTTGTTTTTGGTACCATCTGCATTGTAACGTAGAAGCATTAGTATTACGTATTTACTATGTGTTTGTATTACTAACGTGGAGCGATTATCTGAATTGCAGGTAGAACATAATCTACCATGGTTTGCATTTTGTACAAGTTGCTGAAATGGAATGGATACACAATTAGGTATTGATATATATATATATATATATACAAAGCGTTCATTGGGGATTTGTTCTTCTGTCACATTGTTGCAGAGAGTGCATGTATGTTTCCACATGTATGAAATCTGGAAGATTTCATTTATAGGTATGTTTTTGTTTTCCAGTACTTGTAGTAAGTACATTAGACATTCTTGTGGATCTTCCTGTGAGTTTATAGTGAATTTCACCATTCCAGCACAGTAGTCCAATTGTTGTCTTATTCCATAAACACTATATGTGTTATCAGGATTGTTTGCTGCATTTCTGTGAAGTACTAACATTTGCAAACACAATGGGTCTGTACTGTGTAAGTAAATGTTGTCAACAATTGGTGGTAATTGAAATAGAATATTCATTGGTACATTTGCGTAGCAACTTACACCAACTATATTTGAGAGTTTAAATGGACCAGGTAGTTCTGTATCTGACTGCTTTTTTTGGAGTGTGTCTTCCTTCTTTGAAGAAGTACCAGGTTTACTTTCCCTAATTGATTCTTTTTTACTTGTGGTATTTGATGAAGTATTAGTTTCTTTTTTTTTTTTCTTTTTTTTTTTTTTGTTTTGATTTAATTGCGTTACAATTTTTACAAAAAATCCGCCCAATGATGAGTTATTGGGTATTTCATTCTTAATTCTGAATGAGATCTTTTAGCAGAAAGACCATTTCACAAATTCAGTTTTTCCAGAAACAGAGAGAGACCGATGGTGCATCTTCTGTTGTTACCGCTAGCCAATAAGGCCCATAGGTTTTCTAAGTCAAGGGTGCGGTAGTTCTTCAAAGGATCGGCCAAAAATCGATGTCTGTTCCCTGTTAGGCCAGGGCATTCGAGGATCAGATGTTTAGTAGTTTTCACAATGTCCGATGTTTCACAAAACCGGCAGTTGTTTGAGCTGGATTGGTTTCGAATTGCTAGGACTTCGTTTGTTTTCAATTCGTTCAATCTGAATCTTAAGAAAGTTCTGCTTAGCTGTTTATCTGGGAACTTGCATAGGTATCCATGTACCCCGTCGAGTTTCATCGGCGTGCTGGGTAGATTGGCTGTCATCAAGTAGTTGTTTGCAACTTCCAGGGTATTTATTCAGTCTGCTTCGAGAAGTTTCCTTGATACCTGGTTGGAGTTTTGTATTAATGTTTCCAGATTAAGGTTTAGTTCTTGGAGAATGGAGAGGTTATATTGGGCCCATTTGGTCAGCATTGAATTGTTCCCATAGTTAGTTTCTCTCCTAATAAGGTCCATAACTTTATTTTTTTGGAAATCGAAGACTTTGCGATATAGCATGATGGTCGATCTCATTTTTAAGGCCCGAAGAGAGGGTATGCACAATTCTCTTCTTATCAATGTTATTGGTGTCGAAGTGGCCAGGTTTAGAACACCCCGCCAGAAAAAACCTTCTAATTTAGGCCAGATTGAGTCAGGGATCAGTGGCATTGCATCCATGCCATAAATCAGGCCAGGAACGACTTTGGCTTTATAAAATCTTATAACGGGAATGATGGAGAATCTTCCGTGCTTCCTGTCCACTGCTTTGGCCTGCGCCGTTAGCTTCTTCAATTTTATCCAAAGGGCCTCCTGCATGACTTGTTCTTCCTTATCGTTGCTGATCATAATGCCCAGGTATTTAAAGGCCTCGACAGTTTCCAGCGTCTTCCCTTCTCCATACCAAGTGAATTTTTTCCTTCTTGTAGCTGCTGTTCCCAGTATTAAAATTTTTGTTTTTTCTTTATTCAGTCTTAAGTTGTTTTCTGCCATATAGCGTGTTAGATTGTCTATTTGGCGTTGCAGGCCTATGGGGGTTAAATCCATGAGGATAATATCATCTGCATAGATTAGTCTCTCAATTTGTGAGCCTCCTAGGGATGGGGGGAAACTTCTGATCAGTTCCGATGATTTCTTGTAGTCTGCTATATAGGCATTATACAGGGCTGGTGCTAGTATTAGTTTCTTTTACTCTCTTTGGAGGATTTGCAGTGACATCCTGTTACATTTCTGTTTGATTTATTTTTCTTTTATAACGTTTTACTTTTTGTGGAACAGAATATGTGTTTAGATGGGGGTGTATAGTGAGCGAAGTCTATTGTTTTCTAAAATGCAAGGAATATCAGCGTTTACTTTACTTGCATCAAAGTTGATTAGAAATAGACCGTCAAGTGTACGTAAGCGTGATAGTGCTACATAGGTCATGCCTTCTTTAAAGACTGTGTTATCAATATCTATCATTGCTTTGTCTAGGGTAAGACCTTGTGATTTATGAATTGTGACTGCGTATGCAAGAGTTAGAGAAAATTGTTCTCTGCGTACATACATGTCTTCGAAGAGAAGGAATCGAGCTGTTGAGCATCCTATCCTTTTTACTTCTGAAAGTTTGTCAAAGAGAATATTGACAAACTGAATTTTGTTGGCACGTGGGTATGTTTGAAAGCCAACAACTGTACCCAGTGCTCCATTAACTAGTCCTTGGTCCACATAAGGTTACGTTTAAGCATTACTCTGCAATTTAAGGATAATTTTAATATCTTTTCTAAAGTATTTAGTCTTGTTGTGGCTTGGTCACACATAGGTAGTGTCATACCATGTACATCTAGTTTGTCTGTGGCGCTAATTTCCATTATTGGTTGCATTTCTTTACTTAACATTATTTCATTGAATTTGAAACAGCTTGCAAGAGTTGGCATTAAGGCCATACAATTGACATTTTTGTGGGCTAATTGTTCCATAACATCTGTAGCACATGCATTATCGCCATAAAGTGCATTAATGTGCCGGGTTTTCAATATTGCTTCTGCTTCTTTAGAAAGTATACCAACTCTGATACTTTTTAAGATGTTGGCATAAGTGAGATCTGCAGATTGCCGCATGTTTTCTGTTAATTCTCTGTATTGGAAATGTTGCCAAAGGTTGACATTTCCAATGATGCCAACAGTTTTACGGCAGAGTTTGTGTCCTAATGTTTTAAAAATAGGCTCACCTTTTACTGGTGTCAATTGAAGAAGATCTCCGAAAACAATAAAGTGTTTTCCTGCAAAGAGCTCTTTATAGTTTGTTTTGAGCACTTGTAATCTGAGGTGAATCAAAGCCAACATTAGGTTGGAGACCATGCTCACTTCATCTATTAGTAGCATTTTCATTTGTTTCAAAACTCTGCGTAGTTCCATTGCAGCTTCTGCAGAAAGTTTGTAATAGTCTAATTTGTTCTGGTGTTCTACTGGCAATAGTAGTAATCAGTGTAACGTGACACCACCTATGTTGTAGGCAGCTAAACCTGTGGGGGCAGTGACAACAGCTGACAGTTTGTTGTTTGTCAATTGTTGAAGGAACTTATTGATGATTTTGATTAGGCATGTTTTGCCAGAACCAGCTTCACCACTGACGTACAGTAGTATAGGTTTATAATTATGGCAGGAACATTCTTCATTTTCATGTTGTACACCATGTGCAATTTGTTTTGTTACTTCTTGAAAAATGCTACGTTGCTCCATGTTTAGTTTTGATAGTAGTATAGTTAAGTCTTCTTTATCTTCATACTGACACAAGGGGCCTCATTACAACCTGCCAGTCCGGGACCGTGCAAAATCCGTGGCGGCGGTAAAAACGTTTCCGTGTCCGCAAGGTTGCGGAAAAACCGTCCGATTACACGCTGTCGGTCGCGCGCACCACACGGACTCGGAAACGTTGTTACCGCCGTCTCGGAAAACCCCATGGAAATGGAAATAACGCAGCCACAAGTGGCGCAAAACCCGTGTCCGCCTCTGCCGCCACGGACACGGAACCGGAAATACCATGATCGCCAAAACAGGAAACAGAGAGGCGGCCATCATATAAAAGCACAATCCATTGGCATCCAGAGCCAGCACAAGCACAATCCTAACTCTGAGAAGCCAAAAGGGACCACCAGCATGTCTGCCAGGATTCCTGCTCAGAGGCAGCGCAAACAGCGCTTCAGCGAGGCGGAGCTAACCGTCTTGGTGGAGCACATTGTGGACAATGCAGAGATGCTGTTCAGCGCCGACCAACGGCGTGCCACACAGCAGCGGAGGAAGGAGGTGTGAGCCGAAGCTGCACGCAAGTGCACCGCTGTGGGCGTGACAGCGAGGAGCGTGAAGGACTGCCACAAGCGGTGGGACGACCTGAGGCTGAGGGTACGCAACCTCATTTCCACGCACCGCCAACGCAGCAGTGGGACAGGCGGAGGACTCCCTTCCCCACTGAGGCTGCAAGCATGGGAGGAGCGTTGCAGCAGCGTCCTCCACCTAGAGGGAATCCATGGGATCGGGGAGGCTGAGGCAGGAGTGAGCCCACCTGCAGATGCCGGTAAGTGCCCAAACATGAATGCCACATGAAAATATGCAGTTGTGAGTACTGAGCCAAAGAACCCATTAACAACCCCCCCCCCCCCCAGGCAGTGCATGTGTGGGCCAAAGGACCCATTAACAACCCGCCCCCCCTGGCAGTGCATGTGTGGGCCAAAGGACCCATTAACAACCCCCCACATCCCACAGGCAGTGCATGTGTGGGCCAAAGGACCCATTAACCACCCCCCCAGGCAGTGCATGTGTGGGCCAAAGGACCCATCATGATCCGTATGGCAACCAATATCACAGAATGCATACACCAGCAATCAGATGCATGTGACTAACACTATTCAATGTACAATCTTAATGACGCATGTGATGCACCCATCTGCCACCACAACAACACTAATTACATGTCCTTTGTGTCCCCACAGCCGTTTCAAGTGACAGTGATACTGCACAACAGGCCAGCCAATCTGCACCGGCAAGTACACAAGCCACCACCACCACACAGGAGGATGCTGCCGGCAGTTCTGCACCTCTGGCCACATTACCAGCCACTACAGATGTGCGGCCCACCACCACAACCGACATCCCCACCGTCTCCACACTGCCTGAGTCTAGACAGGTGCCACAGGAACCTATCATGGCCACCCAACACAACACCGAAGGCAGCAGCACTGCAGAGGGGGCGGCCTGCAGTGATAACAGTGCCCTGCAAGAGCACTCGGAAACGGGGCCACAGGGGGAGATGCCCACATTGGAAGACCTGGGCTCCTTCCATGAGCTGGAGTTCAGGCCCACATCACTGGGGAGTCCCATGAGTTCGCCCACCCCATTCATGGCCGAACTGAATGCCCGCATGCAGCGGATGGAGGACCAGCAGGCTACCCTCGCCCAGCTGGTGGAGAGGCAGCTAGAGGAATCCAGGCTGCAGAGGGAGAGCTACAGCGCCTCAGTGCGTCACCTGTCGAGGTCCATCAGATGCTTTGCGAGCACTATAGTGACCCTTGCACGCCATGTGCGGGAGGGCAACGACCACACCTCCAGGCTTGTAGAGGCCATGTTGGTTGGCCAACAGGCAAATCTGGCACGGATGCCCTCAATCCCAGATTCTGCCCAATCAAACACAACCACCCCATCCAGCTCCACTACTGCCAGTCCAAGGAGGCGCTCGAGTAGGCTAACGGGTCCCTCGGGCAAGGTTGCACAGGCACAGAAGCGCACATGGAAGTGATGGCATATGTGTGGGGCAGTGCAGGACACATGTGGACTTCAAGGGTGTGAGAGGGGTGGGCACGTTTGGGTGGTGGGGTAGGTAGTTTTGGGGGTTTGAACAATGAGGTCTGGGAGGGGGTGGGCACGTTTGGGTGGTGGGGTAGGTAGTTTTGGGGGTTTGAACAATGGGGTCTGGGTGGGGGTGGGCACGTTTGGGTGGTGGGTGGCCCCGGGTGTACAGCTTCCCTAACCAATCCACCTCCTTCCCTGTTATTACATCAATACATCACCATTTCGAGTCAAGACATACATGTGTGGACATTAATCATTTATTTTGCAGTGCAACTATTAATTCATTGTCGTCACCATGTTCGCGCATTTCTGTGAATGTGCTGTGACTCAAAAGTAAATGCGAATCAGGGCATCCCGTGCTCTCTGGCCATCATGTGGACCCCCAGGGGGAGGCGGTGCCATCCCATCCCCATCTCCATCTCCATCCCCATCTTCCTCATCTGCGTCTGGTGGCATTGGGATGTTCCTGCGCAGGCATATATTGTGCAGCATAGTACATACGAGCGTGATTTTACCCGTCTTCACTGGGATGTACAGCAGTGATCCGCCAGATCTGCTCAGACAGCGGAAACGGGCCTTCAGCAGTCCAAATGTCCTCTCAATCATTCCACGTGTGCGGATATGTGCCCTATTGTATGCCTCTTCATGCCTGTTCCTTGGTCTCCGTACAGGTGTCATCATCCATGGCGTGAGTGCATATCCCGCATCACCTACATGGGATGTAGATGGGGGAACATGTCAGTGTTTGTGGCATCATGTCCTCATCTGCTGCTGTGCATTCTTGTATCATCATTCATTCATGCATATGTACCATGCAGTGTATGGAGGTATGTTTTGGGCATCATGATGTATGCGCTAACTGGATATGGGCCTACACATTAACTTGCATGTTTACTGTGCCCTGCGGGTGACATTTGGTTGTGTGCATGTCACGGTGCAGTGCTGTCCACACATGGCAGAGTGACTCCACTGTACGGAAGTAGTAAATACACGTCGTCTCATTTACACGCCTCTCGTGCCTTTTGAGGCAGTGTTTCAATTGAGGGTGGGTGTCTGCAGTGGCACAAGGTTCATGGGACAGTGACGGGATTGGCTGTGCCAGCATGTGCACGGGCACATTGTGGTGCCCTGTCACGTCTTCCTTCATGATGCTTGGCATCCGCTGTGTATTTGGTAGATGGAAGGGGGGTGATGCATGTGCGGTCACAGCGGCACACTCACAATGCTCATTGGCCTGGACACGCACACACCACTTCGACAGGGTTGTAGCATCGTCAGCTGTACTCACCCAATAGCCATGTGCTTTGTCCGGCATAGCGTTCCATGTATCGTGGCAACGTGGAATTCCGCAGTACCATTGAGTCATGTGATGAGCCTGGGAAACGTGCGCAGCAGTGTGTAATCAGTTGCATGGCATCACAAACCATCTGGACATTCAAAGAGTGATACTGTTTCCTATTGCGGAACACCGCCTCAATTGCACGTGGTACTGTCAGCTCAACGTGGGTGGAGTCAACTGCGCCTATGCAATTTGGCATGCCTGCTATGGCATGGAAGGCCAACTTGGTGGCAATGACCTCGGGGAGGGTGCGTGGTAGGGCTATGTGTTCCGACACATGGCGCAACAGGGCATCCAGTACCTGTACCAGGATTTTGGAGAAACAGGGTTGTGATATGCCGTGCAGCTCACCAACCGTGTGTTGATAGGTGCCAGTGCCAAGGAAATGCAGTACTAAGACAACCTTCAAGAGGGGGGGGGATGGCGGTGGGGTGTCAATTAGGCTGCTGATGTTGTCCTCAATCATGGCGGTGATGTGCAGGATTGTTGCACGGTCCAGCCGGTATAGTGTGTGGATCTGTCCTGGGGTGAGGTTCCAGGGTGAGGCCCTGATGCGTGGTATTGCTGGCTGGTGGCGGGGTTGGGCTGGCTGGGCAATGGGGTTTGCCATAGCTGCAGGGTTGGCTGGTTGCCGCCTGCGCCTCCTCCGCCTACGCCTCCTCCTCTGCGCCATTACTGCCACCATGTGCAGTGCTGCCTGTTGGTTGAGTAGGCCCAGTCCCAGTGCCACTAGACCTGCTGCCTGCATGGTTCTGTGTTGTGTTGGGCTGGGTGTGGCCCTTTTGTAGGCTTCCAGTGGCCTGCTAGGTCCAGCTGGGCTGATTTGGTGCACCTGTGCCCTGATTCAGTTCAGCAGGCAGTGTATAACGCCATGTTCGCGGTGGTGGCGGTTCCGCCACCGTGATCACGGTATTTATGCCATTTTTTTGCCGGTATTTCCGTGTCCGCGCTAGTTGTGATGCTCACGGTGTTTCGTGTTGACGGTAACGGAGGGGTTTCCGTGCAGACGGACTTAACGGGACCCCTATTTCCGCGGTGGCGGTTTAGGGTGGTGCTATTACCGGGGCCGCGGGTCATTATTGGGCGGACATGGAAACGGTGCTGGTATGGTTTTACCGGCAGTGTTAATTCCGAAACCGGAGTACTTGTAATGAGGCCCATGGTGTTTTCTACTTCTATCATAGCTAATTCTGCCTCATTTATTATTAGTGGTTCTCCCAGTTGTTCTTGGCTTCCTGTTACAGAAGGCTGACTACTGTCAGGAGTTTCTTTATCTAGTTGGGCCTGGAGATCTTCTTCGTGTTGCTGTTCATTGTGCAACATTGTTTTGTACTGTGTAAAGTTTACACCAGTTATAGTGCTTTCATTTGCTTCGAAAGCATCTTCATATGAGTCATAGTTTTCTAGTATTTCTTCTTCTTTTCTCCATGGTTTAAAGAGTTGTAGCAGGGACATATAATATACTTCTTTATGTTGAGGAGTCTTTAATGACAATTTGATATGATTAATTAAATTTGGTTTAGTGAGTTTAACTAAGCTGACTTCACAGTTTGTCACTCTGTATTTACCTTTTTTTCCATCAGGTTTTATATTATTTTTGTATGTGTAGTTTTGGGCTATGTGGTATAGACACATGGTTTCCAAAGTATTACTTCTGTTTGGGTAGTATGTGTCCAATAAATTGTTTTTTAAAATGTCTTGGCTGTTGGGATCACGTTTAGCTATTGTTTCTATATCTTCGTAGGATTTTAGAACTCTTTTTCTAGATTTAGCTGGACCAAAACTTAGCCATACTATATTTTCAGATTTACCATACAATGCAGTACCAGTTAAACGATCAGCTGCTTCATATGATCCACATTCTCTATGGGAGAGCATTTTTATGCCCAAGCTGTATAATTTCTGAGACACTATTTTATCTGATGACAGGTCATTCCAGAGGTCTTGGAGCTCTGTCTTTTCTGCTTTGGTTAAGTATGCTGTGACATATCGTACAACTGCAGTAGAATTGTCTGCAATGTACTGCACATCTATGTTTGCATTCCATAAGTGGGCAATGATTACATTGTAATCATTGATATATTTTTCTTCTTCTTTTCTTTTTATGTAATATGTATTTTTAGGTGACTTACCTTTAACACTATGTCTAACTGAAGGCATGAGGTTGTTCACTTGACCTGTATTTGTAACTGGTCTAGGGAAACCAAATCGGCATTTGGTGTAGTATTTCCCTTTGTTTTTGTATTTGCAACGACAATATTTTCCACATTTGTTTCTTTGAAATTGTAAAATGTGTTGCTTCCAATGGAATTTCACAAGTGACATATTTTTCAATAAACTGTAAAACAGTGGCATCACTGTCTTGACCAAATTTAGGAGCATCTTCAATCCATAAAAGCATGTGGATATGTGGTGCTCCTCTGGCTTGGTATTCTTTTCTCCAAAAGAAGTGTTGCACTTCTCCAAGGGGAGGAACAGTTTTATTACAAATAAACTGTAGCATAGCAATGAAGCGATGGTGAAAATATCTTGAAACATTAACAGGATCCAAAGAACAAAGTTCTCCAGGTGTTAGTATACCTATGTTTGTTTTGTTTTTGTTTGATATGCTCAGGAAATCATGTAAATCTTCCCATGCATATTCTGCACAACTTAATGTAACAAACCAAGTCGGTGGCCCAAGGTTTCTGATCATACAACGTACATCTCCATGATGTAGAAACCAGTACTCTTTAGTACCACGCACATTTGCTAATAGATTTGTAATATTTGATTGTAAAACCTCATCCTTTTGTTGCACTTTTTGTAATAATTGTGTAGCTGTCATATTTTGAAAGTGTGATCCTGATTTTAATATGTGTGGAACTCCGTAACATAAAGTTGCTCGTTCACTTTCAAAGAGTAGGTGGAATATGTATTCCACATTTTGTCTAAATCTGGGATCTTCAGAATACATCCGTAATGAGCGGTATTCTGAAGCTGATATTTGAATAGGTCTATCATCGTACCTTCCTCCTTTGCCAGTAGGCAAGAGTAGAGGAAAAGCATGTGCTTCTATACTTTTTTCCCATATGCTGATTGGTGATCCTTTTGTTTGACGCATTTGGTACATTTCCAGTGCATCGTCTATGGTGTCATTAGAGTGCAAAGGATACATTGTATAATGGTGTAAATTATTTGATATTGTAGCAGGATCTAGGAGCTCAAATCGACCAGCTTCTTGTGTTTCTTGAATTATTTCAGTTGTATCCTTCAGGTTTTCTTCAATATTAATTTCTTTGTAAGATTCATTATTCTCTTTAAGATATTGCAAGGCATGTCTAACTTTATGTAAATCTACCAGCTGTTGCCATATTTTTTTGTCTTTTGTAGGTACTCCATTTACTAAGATAATTAAAGATTGCTGCATTGGACGTTGCACTCCTAGAGTATGCACATTATCTTTTAAATCTAATGGTAAATAAACTACTTTTCCACGAATGCCTTTTACCAATTCAGAGGGAGGTAACTTTGCTGTTTTTGGTTGAAGGCGTATTTTTGCTTGAAATGGGAGCACTGTTTGAATTATGATGCTCTTATATAAATTAAGTTGTTGTAGGGGTTTTGGTAGTGGGTATAATTCCAAATTATTTGTGATAGCACGCAAAGGAGTTTGGTTGTTGTCATGTTTTGTAGTGCAGTAAATGCAAAGTATTAAGGGGTCAGTTATTTCGTATTTGTTTTCTGCTACAAGGTAGAGAGCTAATTCAAACCATTTAGAATCTTCATTATCTTCTATTTTGTATGATAGGTCTACAGTTTTTGTGTTACTTTTATAAAAAGTTCTGCGGCAACATACACACACATGGTTTGGTACTTCAGCTGATGGACTTTTAAATTTTAGTAGTTATTTTTTGTATGTGTTTAGTAAAAGGTTGCCATGTGTAGAATTGTTGCTAATTTGGTTTAAAGCTATTTCATTCTTTAAGTGGCTTTCACTTCCAAAATATCTTTTCTGGATATAGTCAATTTCTTCTTCAAGTAGGTCTTTTGCTGTACCATGTAGAAAAATGTTATTTAAATTTGCTAGTGCTAAAGAAGGACTTTTAGCATAGTACAGTTCATAGGGCCTCATTACGAATCAGGCGTTAAGGGGTTGACGGCGCCGTAAACGGCGCCAACCCTTAACGCCTGATTACAAGGTCCGTTAGCGCCATGGTGATATTAACGCCTGCTTTTTGCAGGCGTTAAAATCCATGGCGCTAAGGGACCATGGTGCTAATTACGCCACCGTAATTTACGGTGGCGTAATTAGCGCCTTCCCCACTCCCATTATGCCCTATGGGGCAAAAATGGGAATGGAGAAGGGAAAAATGGGAAATGGGGATTTACCGCCCCACTCACCTTGGAATGGGGCGGTAAATCCACCATAGTTTACACCATGGTGGTAAGGGTACGACCCAGGCGGTAACTTACCGCCTGGGTCGTAATGAGGCCCATAGTCTAGATTTCTTATAGTTGAATGATGTGTTGATATCCTTTTGAAATCATGGAAGGTGGTTTTACAAGTAGGTCCTGTAATGCAGGCCAATGAATGTCCTTGTAGTCCTGTGTACTTGCGCACTGGACAGGTATCCATATTTTGCAGTAGTTTAATTTTGATTTTGTCTTTGCTTTTTACATATTGATTGAGGAATTGGTGTAAAGACTTGCAAAATTGTTTGGGAATGTTACACATTGACGTGCATGGCCATTTGTACACTAGATGTTCTGATTCAGTTGAATGGAGGGGTAATTCTAAGTTTTCAGAGCATATTTTTGTAAGGAGTACTTCTTGTTCCATTATGGTATTATTCACTTTTTCATAACCTCGACCACTGCTATGTATGGTAATTGTATTTGTTTGCTTTTGTTTGTACGCTTCTTCATTAAAATATGGTTCTGTGCTCGTCGTGTGATTCCATTCACCTCCGCAGATACTTAAGAAGTTCTTTTTGTTGACATTTCGTTTATTGAGAAGTCTTTTTTGTGATTTAGTTATTAGTTTTGTTAGTGGTTTCATTTTGTTTAACACTAAAATAAATACATTTCTTTTGAGAAGAATTGCACTATCTATCAATGCTTCTAAGATTAATTTCCTACGATAGGTTTTAAGGGATGAACCTGGTTTCTCTCCTGTGTTTATAAGATTTTGAAGGACTCTGTGATGGAACATTTTGGCTAAAATACTTTTCTTGGTAGGCTTACTTTGAACTTTATCAAGATTTATAGAAGCAGTTTTATCTGTAGTGATAGCTGATTTTTTGTTAATTGTTTTCTGGTTTGTTTTACATTTTGATAGAGGAGGCAAAGTTCTTCCACTTGAAACTTCTTTTGTTTCACTAAATGACTGTATTAGCTGTTTTGTTTCAACTTTTTTTTACAAATTCCGCTAGATGTGGATGCTTATGTTGGACACTTTTATTTTCATTTGCTCTACTTCTGCGTTGCTTTCTACGGACTTGACTTTTGGTAGGCATTCTTTAGGGTCTGTTGAAAAAAATAAAGAAGGTATGGGTTGGGGTGTTCTGCAATGTATGTGTGCTGTGTGCATGAGTTTTTGAGTAAGATGATAAAGATGTATGTAATGGTGTGTGATTGTGCATTGGGAACTACAATTAGTAGGGATGGGTATTCTTGAATTTATATGCTACTAAAGTGGGGTTCAGATGACAGAAAAAAACAGTACAAATAGTAAATCTAATGTATACAATTAAAACAGTTGTTAGTTCTATAATATCCAAATTGTAGCGGTTGAGTTGGGTAATTTGTGTGTCCAAAAATAGGAATTTGTGGGCCATTCTGTCTGTAAATCGCTGTTTAAGACATGGGCATTTTTGGACAGAATGGTGCACAATCTCTATTTTTAGGCACGGAAATAGCATGAATTAACTTTACAGTGTGTTTCAGTAATAATACAAATATTATTTTGATATTCCACTTACTTTTTTTCTAAAATGAACAGGTTACTTCTTAGTTCTTCTTTGTTCTTCAAATTTGGTTGCTTCTTTTCAGGAGAATGGTCTTCACTGCAATTGTAAAAGAAACAAATTAGTAATTTTGTTTGTATATAGCACTGTTTTTAATTTAGACATTGATTTTTTTAATTGAAATCCTCAGCGCCTTCCTCAAAACCATTAAAACTATCTTATTTACATAAGATATGTTGCACAAGTTCAATACATATGATATGTTCTTAATGAACAAATTGTGTTGTAATGACTAACTTTAGCAAACAAAATATCTTTACTATGTTTGTGAAATTCATAATGTACCACTGAATACCACTATTTCTGTAACTAAGCTCTTCCAGGTAATAGTGCCTCAATGTCATACTAAATTAAAGTAATTGAATAAATAAAGAAATAAAACAAAAATATTAAGTCAGTTTGAAAATGTGTTCATGTATTGTACAGAAAATATGCATACCTGTAGTTTGTGTTCATGCATTTGGATATGCATGGAGCTGCAAGTAGAAATCTACAGTATGTCTTGTAGATGGTGCTTGCCAATGATATGACACTTGTACTCAGAGATTCACAGTACATTTGCAGTGCTGATCTATGATGATGCAGTTAGATTTAGAGGTCTTTAATGTGATTGTTGGACGGTCATGTGACTTCTTAGCTACATCCAATGAGGGAATGGCACAGAACGTGAAGTGGAAATGGTAGAAGGGCTGTTCATGTTACAATATGTCCGCGGACATGGCGGTAGTTTGCGGACATTGGGTGTTACATCCGGGGATTTTTGGGTTCAGAAGTCATGCAAATGAGAATGAGCACTGAATGGGATTAGTCAGGAAAGTTTAGTGGGTGTGTTGTGCCAGGAGAGAGTTTCTCAGATACTCTTTTTGCTGAGAGAACAACAGATAGCTATGGCTGTGTGTTTCAGAAAACAGATTGTTTGGATTTTGGGAGATTCATGGATACATTGGTTGACGGTGCATGCAGAAAGCTGTGGAGTAGCTGTAGTTCTTGGATTTCCACATGTGGAAGTACACTGGAATGGAGTACGTGGAATGAAGTGGTTGGACTTGCTACCTCTTTGTGCTACTTTGGAGACAGAGCAACATCCAGACATAATTGTAATTCATTGTGGAGGGAACAGTTTAGGACATGTGTATGGAATTTCTTTGCAATTTTCTATGAAAGAAGGACTTGGGAAGGTCATGGACATGTTTCCTAATTCTCAAGTAATATTTCCACAGATTGCACAGAGACAAATGTGGCTTCGTTCTTCTCCATTTGGTCCACAAATGAAAAAAGCAAGGCACAATGTTAATAAGGCTGTTTGTGCCTTTCTAAGAGATTTTGGCATGTCCTCTTTTCATAATGAAAATATTATGTTTCGTAGTACATACATTTTTTGCAGAGATGGAGTCCATCTTACTTATGCTGGCAATCAGATTTTTTTGACAAATATACAAAATGCATTACGACCTTTTTTAGATTTACAGCATCCATTTTGAAGTAGGTGTTAAGTATTTATAATTTTTGACATACAAACACCTCCCAAAGGCTCTTTTCAGAACCAACACTTCCTACCAGAGAAAATTGCAATGGTTATGATTGGGTATCAAACCAATTTTTTTGATTTCCGCGGATTGTCCGCGGATGTCTAAAAAAATACAAAGGACCCTGCTTCATTTATTTTCACTTCTGTTTTTTAACTGTGAAAGGCAGCTCTGAAAAGAGCCTTATTTTTTTTGGATTTTTGTAATTTTGTATTATTTTGGGTTCTTTATACATGACACACTAGGAAAGGAGGGGAAAGGGGGGACATCAACCACACGGATAAGAAAGGGCGAGCTGAGAGAGGAAGATGTAGAGTGGGTTTTATTTGGGTAGTGAGCAGGTCTTCTCATGCTCTGAGACGATAGTCTCAAAAGCACTGCGAAGTCGCTCCCCCCTGCAGAGTACTCTGTCATAGTACATACATACAACTGTGACCCTCGAAATGTAAGGGTCATCAGAATTCTGTATGGCCTGTGAGGCAGCTTGAGGAAGACGCTGTCCCACAGAGGTGGTCCTTGTGGTGACAGGATCAGAAACAGAGGATGAAGTAGAGGAAATCAACCTACTACGTTCTTCGCAAGGTACAACCTTGCAAATAGCCCCAGAGTGAAATTACCTCAGCTGTCGCTTTATGGTAGTGGTCCCAAAGCTGTACGAACCATGCCTCCCGCGACTGAGTATCGTTTTGCACTCATTGCAGGTGACACGGTTCGCACAAGCCTTAGGACCATTCCCATGAATGGTAAACAAGCGCAACATCCAAGACTCACGCCTATTGCGGGTAGTAGGGATTTCCTCTACCTCATTCTCCTCATCCTCTTCTTCCTCCTCTGCATCCTCACTCCTGTTCCCCTCTTCAGGCCATTGGGGAGGTGGTGGTGGTGGAGGGGGTGTGGGTGGTGCTGAAGCAGGTGCAGCACCTGGTGGCAGTAGTGCAGCCATGGATGCCATCAAAGATGAGATGGAAATCTGCAGTTCGCAGTTGGCAGCAAAATTTGCTGTGCTCTGTACAAAAGGCAGAAACACAATGAGAATAAGCTCTAGGGCGTGGTCTTTTATAGGGGTGCTTGTACGCAATTCGCGGACATGTGCGCTGTCTGTGGACAGATCGAACACAAAAAAAGGTTAAAAAAGTTTCAAAAAGTATGTAGAAACTCAGGATTACTATGTGGGACTTGTGCCATGGTGAGTTTTTATGGAAAAATATTGTGGATTACTTGAAAATGTACTTTTAAATTGTTCGGGGACACGAACAGTGTCCGCATTCAGAATACGCAATCAGCGTGGGCGCCGTCACATGATCGCTTCGCGAACATGTTCGCGAAGGAAGAGGCTGTCCGCAGGACACCAAATGCACGGACATTGGTTTGCTCATGCACGTTGATGTTCTACGGACACTGTTCGGGTCCTGAAGTAATTAAAAGTGCATCACACGTCAAACGAACAGTTACGGACAGGCGTTTGTTCTTAGAACAGTTTCAACTTGCTTGCGAACAATACGGATAGACATAGCGTCCTCAGGACACCTCCATTTTCAATTCTTTATGAACATTTCAGGACACCGCGTGTGTTCTTAGAACAGTTTCAACTTGCTAGCGAACAGTACGGACAGGTATAGTGTTCTTCAGGACACCTCCATTTTCGTTTATTTACGAAAATTTCAGGACACCGCGCGTGTTCTTAGAACAGTTTCAACTTGCTAGCGAACAGTACGGACAGGTATAGTGTTCTTCAGGACACCTACATTTTCGTTTATTTACGAACATTTCAGAATACCAATTGTGTTCTCAGACCAGTTTCAACTTGCTAGCGAACAGTACGGACAGGTATAGTGTTCTTCAGGACACCTCTATTTTTGTTTGTTTACGAACATTTCAGGACACCATGTGTGTTCTTAGAACAGTTTCAACTTGTTAGCGAACAGTACGGACAGGTATACTGTTCTTCAGGACACCTCCATTTTCGTTTATTTACGAACATTTCAGAACACCCGCAAGGTCCGCGGACACCTACATTGTTTTTTTTAAAAAAAAAACAGTAACTAATTACAACTCAATATAAAAATTTAACTTTATTTAACATATATTAATAATTTATGACAGAGAAGATGAGGCAGAAACGGAAACAAAAACCGGAGAATTAGGGGTTTCAACATGATTGGTATCAGGTGAAGAAGGGATGAGGTCTCATCAAAACGTTTTGGGTTATGGAGAGGGATGGGGGATAATTGACTGGGATATGGTGAGGGGGGACAAGTACATGTGTGGCAATGGTATGACGTTTTTGTTTTAAAATGATCTTCAACAAAAGTTTTCAAATTATTAAAATTGGTCAACAATAAATCAATTTTTTTCTTTTATGCTGTCAAGCGTGTTTTCCATAATAGCTTCTTCAGAGGTATTTAATATTTTGGTATGCTCTGTACAAAAAAAACATATATATGTTAAATGTATATAAAATAATAATAATTAAATGGTTTATATTGTAAAGTGTTTACCATTAGTTTCACTATCTTGTGGCATTTCCTCATGTGGGAACTGCTCCTCTAGCCATTCCAGAGTACTAGACATTTCTGTGAGAAAAAAAAAATATATATTTTTTTAATCTAATACAGAAAGTTTATAAATATATGAGTACAATGAAGTACACTTACTATTTCAGGTAAAATATGTTCTAAGTACTGTATAGGTCTGGTCTTGTTCTTAGTTCTGTAGTGTCTGTGAGGTAATTATGTTGGAAGCCAATTTATCTTCTTCTGGAATATTCCATTTTAGAACATATTGTATTTAAAAGAATGGTTAGTGTGTTACATATATGGGTTACATTTCTTATGTATTACTACATATAATGTGTATGTGTGTTGCCTTTTGAATTTGTTAAATGTTCCTATGTTATGATATAACAATCAAACATACCCCCCCAGAGTTTTTAGGTAGTGGTACTGTTCTCCGAACATGTCCGCGGACATTAAAAGAGTTTGTGGACATCAAGTTCAGTAGAAGAGGTTCAGTATGTTCCATATTACATGTACATAAAGTCAAAGTTATTATTATTAAGTTGTGCTACTAAAAACCTATAAAATTCAGTGAAAAAACTTTGTTAAAGGGACGTTATGGTTAAGTTGCGCTACTAAAAACCTATGAAATTCAGTGAAAAAACTTTGTTAAAGGGACATTATGGTTAAGTTGTGCTACTAAAAATGTATGAAATTCAGTGAAAAAACTTTGTTAAAGGGACGTTATGGTTAAGTTGCGCTACTAAAAACCTATGAAATTCAGTGAAAAAAACTTTGTTAAAGGGACGTTATGGTTCCAAGTAAAACCGAAAAACCCTTGAAATTTGCCAGTTATGATAAGTTAAGCAACCATAACTCGCGCCACCACTGTGCATTGCTAAGACTAACACACAGGATATCAAAGATGACATCACAATACCATCTTTGATGTCATCTTTACGGCTGTGAGTGGCCAAAGGCACTTGCCTTGTTCTGGTTGGCAGACAGAAAGACCTGTCATATTTTATGATGCGATTTAGGAACTCCCACATTGATTTGAACCACAATTTAACTTTCCCATAAATACACATTTTTATAATTATGCCCTTTACTAAAATCCGACACATGCATTACATATGGGTTATCCTGGTGCCCAATTCCCATCTCTTTGAGAGCTGTCTTTGTCATTTTGTGGAATTTTGTCATTTTTAATCATAACCATATGGCCTAACAATTTCTAATTCAATACATATCTGGGCGATGACCCCTAGAACATGGGTATACAATATCATATTTGCAACATTAATAGTTTTGCCACAACCAGTGTTATGGTGCATCTTTGATTCGTTATGTAGTAAGAACTCCTACCAAATCTTCAAATGTCTAGCATGAGTTCATATTTATAAGTATGTATTTTTCACTCATCTACTTATTTTGGCTGCCATGTTAAATTTCATAAAGTTCTGAGGCAAAATAAGTTATTTTCATTCAAAATCCATGCCAGGTTTTTTTCTCTTACTTCCCAATTGAGCAAATGGCCAGTCCTTTGAAGTTTACTGAGAAACCTCCTCCACATCTTGCTCCTCTGTGAGAATGGGTGTCCAAGCCTTCCTTTGTCCTTGGGTCATCCAAAGACGAATGGCTAGTGTGGTCTTTGTTCTACATATGCCGGAACCTCCAGCACCCATTAAGCCATCTGGGAGCAGCTTAGTGTGAACATGGAGTGTCATATTTCCCAGGCTGGGCACTGTCCAATCAGAATTAACTAGTTAACTCCAACTGGGTTACTTTGAGATTCACCTACAATCTTTCATTTAAAAGATATAAAATGAACAGAGTTTATAATGACAATTAAAGGAATTAAGCCCTTCACAAAAACTTGCTTTAAACAGGTGAATTGTGCCCTTTTTCAGAGAAAAAAAACACATTTAAACTGAGCCTTTTAGATCTGATTTTCTTATGCAGCACACACACATTTAACTCAGCATTATTCTGTCTTTGAGTGCTGGGATTTGTTTTACATGAAATACATTTCTTAGCTGCTGTCAGTCAGTGAGGCCTGGTTTCTTCTGACTGTACTGGATGATATGTGGTTTCAGCACACTTTTAATTTCAATAGTTAGTTCACTTGAAAAATGACCGAATTTAGTGCCAAAATAGCACTTTGAAGGTTGCAATTGGTTGGGAAAGCTGCATTTTAAAAGGCATTTTTGGTTTTTAGCCCACTTCTGTGGCCTTGCTTCATGTTGCATGTACCAGCACCCACTGGCATTCTCATGCAGTGAGTTCTGTTTTTACACCAATTTTAACTGTGTGTGTCAGGGGTGTGCAGCCTTTTGTGATTTATGAAACATGAGGCAATTTTACAGATTTTTGTGTGCACAGGGGCTCGTGCATCCATTTGTGGCTGTTTCTTTCCCCATTGGCAAAGGGGTGCAGTGGGGTGCATCGGCATGGGTAAAAATATCCCACAGGAGTCTCCCACTTCATCTTTGATTCATTTTGGAATTCAAGTTGGACCTTTTCTGGTCAAAACCCTCCCTGAGTGAGGTAAAGATTAAGTGTTCAAAGGCAGGGGCACGTTCTACTCCACGGGCATCCCCAGGGCACATTGGGGATGACTGGCTGCTGGAGAAAGGCCTTCCTCTCTACCAGCCACAATGGCACCCACTGCCTCACTGGAGGTGAAGGACTTCTGCAGGTGTTTGCCAGCATCCCTGAATTGGGAGGAAGAGGGAGTTGTGATCCTTCCACCTCCCCCCTTCCCATCAAGTTCATGACAAGACGGAAGGCCAGAAAACACTGCAATCACCCATTCTATTTTGGACAAATCCCAAGTGCACCAATGATTGATAAATACGTTGAGAGGTATCCCCTAAGCCAGCCATATAGACCACGTGCGGTGCAAATCTAGCCATGCGTGAATGAAGAGCCGCAGGAGACACCTATATGGGCAGCCTGGACAAAAGCACCAATAAGCCATGTTTCTGACATTGTTAGGGACACCACCACATAGCAGCATTAGACATGAAGCACATGTGCCATTCGCACTTTGTGACACAAACACCCACTGGAAGAAATGAAGAACATGAGCTTACAGTTCTATAGTAAGAGGACAGATACATATACATACTGACATTGCTTTTATTATTTTTGCCATTAGCCAAATGCAGCAACGCAGAAACCGCAAGGCACAAGAGATCCTGAGCAAAACTTGCAGATGCTTTAACATGAAAAACTCTATGGAACTGCAGGAGCACCTATTGCACCTGACAGAGCCAAGTGTGACTAACCTACGGAGAATACAGGATAGCGTGGACAATATAGGAACCACATTATAAGGTTCAGGAAAATAAAGAGCACGACGTTTGAGACAGGACCCGCAGCCAAGGTCAAGATATACAGAAGACATTTCAATCCCCACACGACAAAGGGACCAGCTGCAGAAAAAGGGACTACATCCTCATAATTCAGAGCTGCAGAGCTCAATTTCGTGGTCTCCAAACACGTGATACAGCTGAAGCAGACAATGGACAGTGATCTGTGGTGAGAAAGGAGAGCTGATCTCAGACAGCCAGACACGGACTGCAACAAGTAAGCAACAAGTGTTGCGCCGAGCAGAAGAAAATTCTCATAAGTCAAAGCTGGTGCCCACAAGTTACAAAACAGACACATAGTCGTTCCCATCACCTTGAAAAGGTGCACAGTGAGCTGAGAACCACTTCGGGTCACAGGCCTCTGGACGTCAGCTCTAGCCAATCACAGTTTAATACCCTAGGGGTGGCCAGAAATGGGCAAGAACCAATGGTAATTTCACAACACTGCAGCAATGTTATAGTTAGTGAATTGGGGATGGAACATGCCAGCCACCTGACATGGAAGAGTCAGTAGAATAACATTTATAGGTACCCATATAGGTTGTCATGCTCCTAACGGACAATCCCACGCCACAATAGGTTTTTGGAGAGAGGCCCAAGTAATGACAGAGCAGTGACTTGTTTTTTAGACAAAGGTGACCTGCTCGCCATTTACTGTGTGAACGCTGGAATTTTTCTGAGCTCTTGTATCTATCCCTGTTGGTTTTGGCTGTAATAACACGCAATTTGAACTTGCCGTTGACTGAGTCCTCTGTGTATTCTAAGGGAGGTTGTTGGGCCCTCCAAGTCCGCAAACATCCAATATCACTCTGGCATACCTGGAAGTTTCCCCCCAACAAGTTGGTAACAGAGTGGATGGTTGGGTGCGCCAGCCCGGCACCAGGACATCTCCTCCGCCGCAGAACCTGAGAGGCTGCAGGACCCTTGTATATTTTAAGACGACGGGAAACACGTGCTCATGGAAATGCCATCAGGAGCCAGTTGGAAATCATCCTGCCCGAGGTCAGCGAGGAGTCCAGGGAGACCAGGACAGCGAAGTGAGCACTTTCTGGAGGAGTCGGCAGCCGAGCAGCGCCAGCAGACCACAGAGTGTAAGTATTGACCCAGTGGAACAGCAACTGTGGGTGTGAGGGAGGCTAGTGAACATTGTGGAGTATTGTTTAGTATCGTGTCAAAGTATTGTCTAGCATTGTCAGAGTGAGTAGGGTCAGGAGCAGAGGTAGAAGTCCCTTTTCTATGTTTAGGGCACAAACGGTTCTGGTGAATAACCTAGACTACTGACTTGAGGGCACTGATGACAGAAGATATGTAAATAGTGTTTTTCTTGTGGGTTGGACGTTTTAGCTCGGGTCATAGATGACAGTATCCCCATAAGGGTTAGTGAGGAAAGCTGGCCTAGATTGCGGAAGGTGAGTTGACTTGTTAAGTCTCCCGGAGTGAGATGTTATGCCTGCAAAGCGACGCAACAGGTACAGTTTAACCACAAGAGAATATTGGTATACTCCCCCTGGAGGCGGGAAGACAGCTGTGGGGTTTTTGTGTTGTTGGGTGATAACAGTGTGTATGCAGTATTCGATTTTCTTAGCACAACCTTGTAAACTGGTGATGTCACCCATAAGGTTGCACATAACATGGAGAGCATGAGACGGTGAAGAGCTAGTATTGGAAAATTGGGATTGGCAGATGAGGTGAACAAGTGGTGGAGCGCGGAAGGCGCATGCGCAAGATTGTGGGTGTGTCTGCAGAGGCAGTTGTTGTGAAGGAGGGGCGTTGCACGGAGCTAGCCTAATAAGTTGTGGAGCCAGAGAGGCTCGTAGTACCCCAAAAGGTATTGTCATTATATTGTACCTTCCTCCCTGAACAGCGGATTGTCAAAACCCTGGACTTGAGGTCAAGTAAATGCACAAAACATGTATCAAGGGAAATGCGGGGGACACACACCCCTACAGCACTTGTGTAAGACACTCCCGCCCTATAGGGAGAAGATTTGTAAATGTAGCATAGAATGGTCCAAAGATACCGAGGGAAAGTTAACTAAAATGTGTCCACCTTGTGGAAGTTTCTCCAAAGACGTGCAGCAATCACTATTGACACACATATAGGGTGCCAATAAGGGGAATAAGTTACATAATGCATGGCCATATTCGAGTTGTGATGCATGTTCCAGGAGGGCGAGGAGGATGAAGCGAGGCATCAGTGGATGCTGAGCAAGCAGGAGGTGAAGGAGCCAGCGACTCACCCCTGCGCTCCAACCCATGCACCTCTGTGTGTAGTATCCAATGACACAGACAATGCGCAAGGGATGTAACCAATACGGGCATTGAGAGCAGCAGAGGAGTATTCAAATCCAACATATAAGCACCCACCATATATGAAGGAGGAGGGGCTGAGGGATGCAGGGCAGCCAACTATTGAATGAGAGACGAGCAGCGAGGCGCAGAAGGGCATGAAGGAGGGGCTCGGGAGCATAGCTACTAAGGAGTGGATAGGAGGACAGATACTCGTGAAACTGCAAGGGAAAAAGGATGAGGAGGCAGAAGGGATGACCAAGGCAATGGACAGTCTGAAAGGAAGTAGCGAAGACTGGGCTGATTTAATGGATGTGGCAGATAGGAAAGGGAAGGAATGGGAGGAGAAGTTGGAGTGAGAGGACAGGGAGAGGATAAGAGAAGAGAAGTTGGAGAGGGAGGATAGGGAGCAAAGGAAGGAGGAGGAAAAGGAGCAGGTGCAGAGGGAAAGAGAAGAAAGGATTGAAAAGGATTGCAAGGAAAGGAAAAGAGGGAAACATGAGCAGCGGGACAGAAGGACAAGGGAAATATAACAGCTTGAAAGGTGGAGGGAAGTAGAAGAGGGTTATAGGTCAAAGGTTCGAATGACAAAAGGGTCGAATCAAAAGGACTTTAAACAAAAGGGTCACACTTTTTTAGTTTTTTTTAAAAAATTCCCCCCCAAATCCCCTTTTTTGTGGTCAAAACCACTTTTTTTTCCTGTACGAAACCTCCCAAAAGAATACATATTTAAAAAAGAAAATTGACCCTTTTGTTTTAGGTTCTATTGACTCGACCCTATGGCATTCGATCCTTTTGGATTCAAACCTTTGACCGGACACCATAGAAGAGCAATCAAAACGCAAGTTGGTTGAGAGGGAACAGACTGGCGAGGGAATGCATGCGCAGGGAGGAGGACAAGAGAGCAATGAGGGCAGTGAAGACACAGGGAGCCATGGACAGGGGAAACGACATACTTGAGGAGGACAGACGAACAGAGCCAGACAGCACAAGCTCATGGGGGAGGAGCACAGCAGAAAGAGACAGAGCAGGCCTAGGGGCCTGTGGGGGAGGAAGCAGATACGACTTGAGAAATATTGACGTCAACATGAAACCTAAAATGGACTTGACATCTAGGAGACTGAGTTTTGCAGAGGATTTTTGCAGTAACATGGGCTCTGGTCCGACAATGAAGACAAGAACAATGGGGATGAGAGGGGGGAGCAGTATCGGTCCTAGTCAAAGGGGACGGGACAGATAAGCAGGTGTCATGGGAGTTTAGGGCACATACAGAAAGAGAAGGAGGGGTAGCTCAGATGAGCAGGCACAGCTGGCGAACCCCTTACACACCCTACATGATGTTGCTTCATATGTGGATAGGCTTAGAGCCCTCCCAGGACGAAGAATGGGGGAGTCAGCCATGGCTTGCTCTAGGGGAAGGTTAACAAGGAGATTTGACGACACGGTTCGGGTACCTATATTAGAACCAATAGACGTATGCACAGGCATCGAAAGTGAGAGAACGGACAGGCAGGTCAGACGGACAAGAGGCCCGCATGAGGAGGAGGGGCTCACACAGATGCCCTTACTGGACAGGGGAGGGGTACGACCTCAGTATATACCATCTAAACATGCAGACAAGGAGAATGTCAAGTGCAGACTACTCTCATTAAGTGCAGGGGCTGGGAAATACATTTATGAGATGGAAAGGGTGACAGCGGGAAACAGGCAAGCAGTGGCAGACGAAAGGGACTGCTAGTGGTGATCCTCAGGGATACTGTTGAGAATGTATGGAAGAGGGCGGGGTTCCCTAGAGTGACAACACAAAACAGGGCAAACAATTTCTCACAGCTTGCAAGCATTAAGGACACAAATCCCAGACACCTCGGACATTGGGGCACTTATGTCCCAGAAAATGAGGGAGGATGAAGACCCCTATACAGTATAATTAGGAGATTCAAGAGCTTTGGTGCCTTGAAACTCGAGAACCATGGGACAAAACAGTAGCAATATTCTATCACATACTAGTGCAGGGGCTGCCAGAGCCCGTCCAGAAAAATCTAAAGAGGTTGGTAGGAATGGAAGCAAGAGGATGGTCAGAAATACAACTCACAATATTTCACCATTGTAGGCTATGGCAGGAGAAGCTTAAGAAAAAGGCGGAGGACAGGAAGATAGATGAAGCGAAACTAGTGCAGAAAAAACTATCGACGCATGCACTGGAAGGGGCAGAATTAACCAGCCCCACCCCGCAGGGACAGCAGCAGCAGCAACCACAGCAGTTCGCACACCACCCACAGGGGGAGGGTTCATGGACCGGGGGAACACTCCACAGGGATTTCGAGGAAAAGAGGGGCAACCAAGAGGGTGCAGGTTTGGACCACAGATGCATCACAAACAAGGGGACTTTCCAGGAGGGTTTCGGGGATATGGGAAGCAGGTACGTCAGGGCCCAGGGGATTTTTCAGGGGGGTTACTGAGGCAAGGGAGGGAGCCACCAAAGTGTTGGACGTGTGGGCAATTAGTACACACTTCAAGAGTGTGTAGGAGCAGGGGGATGCAGCAGAGTTGGGGATGCAGCAGAGTTGGGGAGGCAGCAGAGTTGGGGATGCAGCAGCCCTATAAAGGGGACCAGGATGATTACTCTACACAGGACCAACTACAGCAAGGACAGATGCAGGGCACACACCAGCAGATGCCACAGGCACAAGTACAAGCTCCACATATGCAAATGCAGGTCCCACAGATGTCAGCACCAGTATCACAATATATACAAGCACCACAGGCTTGTGGAAACACACCGCAATTGGCACAGATACAGAGCAATGATGCAGCAGCACATGTGGACTCCATGGCAACTGGGAGGACTTACAATGGTGGGGAACAACCCCTTTACAGGAAATGGGATGTCTTTATACCCTTAATAGGACAGGCCACAGAAGAACTTGATGTGGCCCATCCTGTCAATCACACCCAACCCTACAGAGTTACCTCGCATAGGGGTGGCGATACGTGACAAAACGTGTTCCTTTCTCGTTGACACCGTGGCGACTAGGTCCTGCATTGGGGAAGGGGCATTTAAGTTGTCAGGCGATGCCATGAACACTTAAGGATTCTCTGGGGCTCGGGAAGTGGTTTCTTTCACAGTCAACATTTCACTTTCTATAGGAGCTCACGATCTATCACTGCCTTTACTTGACTCTCGACAGACACCTGTAAACATACTTGGACGAGACATTATGAGAAGACTGAACATGACCATTTCATTTACAGACAAGGGAATAGTGTGCTCCACACCAGGAATGCACATGCTCATCGTAAGGCAGATTATTCAAGCTTACCATGGACGGACAGTCCAGAGGGGGTACCAGTGGATGCAGAAATGTTCCAGTATGGGACTGATATTGCTATTGCATGCCTTCCAGGCATTGCATGGAAGGTGTGGCAGGTTCCAAACAAGTACCTATTAATGCCTGAGCTACCATTGCACAAGGAAGATGGAACCATAGTGCCAATAGAAATAGAGGCAGTGGCCGAGAGAGGACTGGATAGCGGTGCATGGGATGGATGACACAGGCCGAGCATAGAGAGTAGTGATCGCAGTGGCA
Source organism: Ambystoma mexicanum (assembly GCF_040938575.1). Taxonomy (NCBI): domain Eukaryota; kingdom Metazoa; phylum Chordata; class Amphibia; order Caudata; family Ambystomatidae; genus Ambystoma; species Ambystoma mexicanum. The sequence continues at coordinate 407,667,176 of NC_090923.1, read as the reverse complement.
GAAGGGTGCAGGTTCACCACAGTGACAGATGAAGAGCTATTCAGGGAAGACAGATTAGAAATAGATATGGTGTTTGAGATGAGTGTGACTTACTGGTTAAGGCTACACTACAGGGAGGTACCACAGAGGATGGCAACAAGTCCCTATGATCTGGGTCACATAAAGAGCATAGGGGGAGTAAAGATTAAGCTGAAGCAAGGAGCAATTTTACCCAGAGTGAAACAGTACCCACTAACAAAGGAGACAGATGAGGGCATTTATGAGACAATCACTGCACTGATAGAGAGACATTTTTGTACCATAAGATTCCCCATGCAACACTGCATGTATACAGTGCAGAAAGCAAAGGGGGGGCCATGGCATTTCATACAGGATTTGAGGCCTCTTAACCACATTGTAGAAGCAGAATATCCCTTAGGTGCAAATTCAGCAACACTTTTGGCAGCATTCTGGCGGAAGCTGCCCGTTTCATGGTCATTGATTTGAAGAATGTGTTCTTCTCAGTACCACTACAACCAGACTCACAAGACTTGAGCAGCTTTATGTATAGAAACCAGAAATTAAAATATATAAGACTTCCTCAAGGGTACTGCGAGTCACCATCTATCTTTAACAGATTGATACAGATGGACTTGAGCAACATACAGATGGAGAGCACAGTTTTGCAATATGTAGATGACATTTTGATTTACAGCCAGACAGAAGATCAGTGTAGGCAGGACTCAGTACACAAGGGATACAAGGTAGGCAAGGCCAAATTACAGTACTGTCAGAAGGAGGTGCTATACAATGGATAAACAATATCCCAAAATGGCCGACAGATTACCCCAGAGAGAGCACAGACAATACAGAAAACGCCCAAGCCCGCGACAGTGAGAGAAATGCAGCAATTCTTAGGGTTATGCAACTACTGCAGAGCATGGGTCTTTGACTACAGCACATACACAAGGTCCCTACTGGGCACTTTGAAGGAAGCACAGAAGGGGCACAAGACACAGACATGGACAACTGAGATGAGTGATGCATTTTGAAGGAGGAAATAAGTGCAGCACCAGTGCTAGGGATCCCAGTTTCCAAAAAGGAGTTTTTCCTGTTCTCACACACTGACGGTGTAGTGATGAAGGCAGTATTGACACAGAAGACAAGCCAATAACTTACTACAGTGGGAAGCTAGACCCAGTAATGAGAGGACACTATCAGTGCGGACAAGCTTTGGCAGCTACCACATTTTCAGTGGAGAAGCCAGCAGCAATAACCATGGGGTGCACTATCACTCTTTATGTGGATCACACGATTTTTGCAATACTGCAGAAGCCAAAGAGCACACTGACAACACAAAGAGCATCAGGGTATGAGGTGATACTATCGAATGCAGCATTGAAGGTGGTGAGGTGCAGACTTGTCAACCTAGCAATATTCCTAGCAGAAGTCCTACAGGAAGGAGAGCATGCACACGACTGCACAGAAAATATAAAGATGTTCAGTGACACTCGCCAGGTAGAAGAGGATGTATTTGAGGGGGGAGATGTGCTTTACAATGACAGATTGTCAAAAATTGACCAGACAGATGGGGTCAGGCATACAGGAAGTGCAGTTATAAGACTGAAGGCAGATGGGATGAGTGAGGTGGTAGCAAGTGCGCTATACCCAGCCCATTATTCAGCACAAGCAGCAGACCTATTGGCCCTAATACTAGCACTAGAAAACAGCCGAGACAAGGAGGTGACAGTGTACTCAGACTCTGCTTATGTGACATCCACTGCGCACTCAGAACTATCGCAATGGCTCAAAAGAGGATTCAGGAGGGCGGACGGGACCCCAGTACAACATGCACTTCTATTGGGCAGACTGATTGAAGCAATTCATTACACAGCTCGGATAGCAATAGTGAAGTGCCAAGCACACATTGAAGGGGAAGATCCCATCTCAAGGGGAAAGGAAGCAGGAGATATTGAGGTAAAACATGCAGCATACTTTGGGGATCTATTTAAAATGGAGAGAGCTCTACATGCTCGAGAGTGCACCAGAAACATGGTACTAAGGGAAGGGTACAATGTATTGCCAGAAGCACAGACTATGGAATTGCAGGGAGCTGCACCAAGGGAAGAGAAACAGTTGTGGACAAAAAGTAAATGTACTTACTGAACACTGAACTGTTCTGTGACAGAATTGCACCATCCAACACACACGGGGAAGGAGGTAATTGCTGCCTGCATTGAAGAAACATGGTTTTGTCGTAATTTGGTGGAACACGTGGCTGAATTTGTCAGTAATTGCTTGACGTGCAAACAGTTTAAAGTAGGACATACCTTGAGAGATGTGAGAGTCCATACCTCACCCAGTGGGCCCATGCCAGCATTTACATGTAGATTACATTGACATGATCCAGTTATGTCAAGGATACCGCTACATGATAGTGGTTGTATGCCCATTATCCAGGTTTATTGAGGCAGGCCCCTGTTCACATGCTGACGCTCTCAGAGTGGCTAAATTCTTGGTCAGGGAAGTGTTCCCACGATGGGGCATGTGTGAGGTCCTGCAGTCTGACAATGGCCCTCATTTCACTAATGAGATGTTGCAGCACATCACCACGTTGCTGGGCATTCAACATATATTTGCCTGTGTGTACCACCCGCCAGCAAATGAAATGTGTGAACGCCTGAACGACCTCCTGAAGGAGTCCATAGCCAAAACACAGCAGAACACAAAAAAGAATTGGCTTCACTGCTTATCTCTCACTTTCCTTGCATTGCGCAATAAGCCTGGGTCCGGCCACCATTTAACGACCCATGAGGTGGTGAAAGGACAGCGCATGAATCTCCCACTGGCTCCTCCCACAATTGCACTGAAAGTCTGTGAGAATAGTGCAGATGTGTTAGGAAAAGAAATGCATGAGTACATTACTTCCTTGATTGCTAGCGCCTCTTTTATCTCTCACCAGATACGACACTGTGGAGGCTCAGAAGACGGTGAGGAGAACAACTGCAACAGTGCAACACAAGACTCTGGATTTAAAGACCCAATGAATGTAGGGGATATTGTACTTTTAAGAAACTTCGTGAAACGCTACAATGTGCCACGATTTGCAGGCCTACATATCGTCGAGCAGGTGGCAGACCGTGCTGTTAAACTAGAGGGGAAGTCAGTATGGAACCACCTTGCAGACATCAATCCCTACAAAGCAGGGGCTTCACCCTGCAATGTGGTCAAAAGGGCCAACATTCAGCAACAGGAACAAATACAAGCAAACTTTGAGCTTACATGGCCGAATGGAGGACACACATTGGTTACTTGCTCACAGGCAGAAGTAGAAACTGGACTGCTCCTTGACCTGGATTGAGGAGACACTGCCTGTTTGTTCTTCTGTTCTTAAGACAGATTCCATGAGTAAGCAGATGTAGTTGGTGATGATTGTTCATGTTGCCCACTGCCCATCACCCAGATACTTTCTCAAACCAATTTGTCCATCCTGTAAGGAGACCCAGTAGATTTCGAGCATGATCCCCCAGAGTATACTATCTTGCCTTTATAGAATATTTGGCACAAACATACCCACAGCTTGAGCACAGAAATCCCCCTATCCTGGCCACACTAAGAGACCCATCTGTAAGAAAAGTGTGGGAAGATGTGTTTGCATTTGCTATAAGTGATTATTTGATCGATGGCCGCCTCTTGGTCTGCAGGCCCTGACGGCTTATGTAAGATCAAATTCAAGAGGGAACCTGAGTTTTGGGTGGTGGTTTTACGCCAACTATTTTTGCATATCTGCGACACAGGTTCTATTCCTAGGACATGGCAGCAGTCTGTCCTTATCCCCATCCTCAAGAAGGGTTCCCGGCATTTGCCTGAGAATTACAGACTCCTGGCTATTCTGGATAGCCCATCAAAAATGTTTGCGAAGATGTGGCATGAGTCTCTATTGCAATGGGTCAATAATTGTGCCCTGCTTGATATTACTCAGACTGGTTTTAGGAAGAACTGTTCAACGAGTCATCATCTATGGGTTCTTCTTACCCTAATTTCTGATTCCCTACTCGTTCCAGACCAGGCACTGTATATGTGCATTATAGACTACAGTTTGGCTTTTGACAGGGTTCTACAGGGGTACTTTGGTCTAAGCTGGAGAACTGGGGCATTGATGATTCCATCTTGTATTTTCTAAGTTGCTGCACTCAGATATTGAGGTACAGATTTGCCGAGCACAATCAGGCATTCTGGAGGCCCCTATTTGCACCTATGCAGATGATAGAGCCATTTATGATCATACTGCAGTAGGTCTGCAATGTTCTATTGACGCTTTGACTGCTTATGCATCTGATCATGGTCACAAGGTGAAAATTTCCAAGACTAAAATTATGACCATCAAGAAGCAAGCATATGGCGCTGACAGTTTTGCCTGGAAAATAGCTGGTCAGTCATTGGAACAAGTGGGAGAATACAAATATTTGGGTATGACCGTTCAAGCAACTAAAGATCAGTCATATATAGGCAATGTAGTCTGTAAAAAGGCATGTCTAGATGGCTTCCTTTTAGGAGCATTATCAATAGACAGGGTGGGGTTTGATTGAGACCAAATTGATGGCCTATAAACAATCTTTTGTCCTTGCAATTATGGACTCTTTGGAGGTACTCCCGGAAAGGGCTGTTCAATGGCTGGAATGACTTGAGGCAAAGATTCTGCGTTCTTTGTTGGGCTTGCCTTGCGCGGTACCTGTGCAGGCTGTCAGGCTGGAGTTTGGCGTGCAGTCTTTGACTTTACTCTGGAAACTTGCTGCTTGCTGACTTTGGGCAAAAATCACACTTGATAGTGAGACTAAACTTCTGAATCACTCTGTTATACATGCACGCAGAGTTTCCCGGAGTACCTGGTATCATGGATTGGTAAAAACAGTTATGATAATTTTTTTGGACATTGGTTTAAGTACTATTTCCTCGTCAATGATTGATTATCATCTGGCTAAAATTGAGGACAGGATACAAGTCTTTGACCGTGCCCAATCTACTGATTTACTGGCTATACGCCCCGGATATGTACAATACACTGATCAGGGTCTATCTGGGAGTAGCCCACAGAGTTACCTGACCGAATATTGTTTCCCTGCCTTGGTGCAATTCATATTATATCTCAGGTTGGATATTCTTCCAGTGTTGTCTTACACTGGGGCTTGGACGGATATACCCTGCGATCTTAGAAACTGTAGGCTTTGTGGTGATGCAATGGAGACAGCTCGACATGTCTTGACCCAGTGATCCAGTACCTATGTACGATAGGGGATACATGCCACATCGTTATATAGGGTCCGATCAATTTTTGAGTCTTTTGTATGGGGCAGAAGCTCTTGTCCTTACCGCAGGGGCGTACCACATCTGGGAAAAGGTGAAACAGTGATTGTGTGTCTAGGTGCTTTCTATCTGTCCTATGTTTCTTTATGATGGTCAGGATGGTTTCTTATTAATTGTCTGTAACCATATATAATTGTATGTAATTTTATTTTATTTATTATATGGTTTTATGTAGTGCGAAAGGTTAATTTAAACACATGCACTTAAAAAAAAACATTACAAAAAATAAGTGAGTCCATGAGGCTTAAGAGTTATTTACAATACTAAAACAATAAGGCAATTCTTTGTGCATTTTAGCTGGGCAACTACATTATCTCCAGGCCACAGGATAATCAGCAGCACAGGTAAAAAGGAACGACATATTAAAAAAAGTAATGGTTTTGTGGTCTTAATTATTCCTAGCGGTGTTATTGTGTATGTATTTTGGGAGATTTCCCGCGTTGCTAGTGCTACAGCTGTACCCTCCATTAACATTCCCCCAACGCAAGCAGGTCGAACGACCATGTCAGGCGGACAGGAGAGCACTGCAGTAACCGTATGGAGAGGTAAGCGCAGTGTTGACACACACATGAAGGGGGTAGACATGTATCTCACAGACACTGTTCAAGTGTCTTACAATATGTGGTACTAACACATGATGAAAGTAGGTAAGGAAACCACTGGGGAAAGCTGTTATGTTTGCTCATTAATCCCCTATGCCATGAGTCCCTCCAAAACGTTCATAGCAACTGAAATACCAGCAGCAAGAGCACAATGCCTAATGTATCTCGCAATGGTGACAACTTGAGGAAGGTTTCAAGGGAAGACAGCAACAGTAAAATGGATGTCCAGAGCAACGTTCCCTTATGAAGATAATTACATAAAAACATTAGACATGATGAACAAAACTGATGGGCCTGACAAGTGAGAAACAAAGACTATCACCCTGAAGGAACTGTCTTGTCCCTGGACGAGAGTGAAAGAAACAGGAGGAGTGCCCGGCTACTGGAAAAGCCCTCAGATACTTGTGTATGGCCAAGTGTACACAGAAGATGTGTGAAAGGATGGAGTGGTAGGGAGCAAGGCACTGACACTAGCACAATCACCAGTGAACAAGGTATAAGAAGAAAACGACAAGTGTCTGAAGGAATGGGAGGCAAGTGCAAGGTTACTGTCATGCGGGGAGGATGAAGCTGTACCAATGCCGATAATACCCCTGAAGTCACCAGCACTGTGCTATCAGAACAACGGTGAAGGTGAAGTTGGCAAGAAGCATTGAAAAACATGCAGCTATAAAGGCAGGCACAGCAGTACTGATGGACCACCACTGGGCATGCGGATCGAAGGCATATGAGAAGCTGCCACCCGACTGGGGAGGAGTTTGCTCGTTGGTACACATAAATATGCCTTCATTGGTCGAGCCTCGTAAGGATGTGAAGCTTGATGAGTTCCCAAAGATGAACAATAATAAAAGGAAGAAGAGGTTGGTGGGAGGGGCACCAACAACCACCAAGACAGAGTGGCCTGCTGAAATGTGCAGAGTAAAGAAAGGAGGAAATTACTTTTCAGAAGCATCAGAGACAGCACTAGATGATGTTCCAGCAGAACACATACTGTTCAGCAGGACACAAATGTTCTTCACATCATTCATACCATCTGTACAAGCATACACAAAGGCAAAATGGCTGCAGATTACCCATTGGGAGTTGATGATGACAAATTCCACAGTGAATGGTTTCAACACAATTAAAGAAGAGCTCCGAGCAGTAAAGTTGGTGGCACTCCAGAATAAATATGAACAGAATCTGCTTACAGTTCCTGTTGGCCGTTAGTATCTGTCAATGACGAAGACAATGGTACGCTGTCAGAAGCAGTAATGCAACTATCCCAGATGCATCCCAAATTGGAGGAAGGAAAAAGCAAAGGGGACTGGAAAGGACCAGAGCTGGATAGCATACATATAGAGTTATTCTAGATGTTAACACGGCACCCACCTGTGGTCCATAAACTATGATTTGGACTTCTGAGCTTATTTGGACTCCTGGGTGTAGCAATAATTAAGCATCCTGTGTCCGGTTTCCTACATTAATAAGGAAAATGAACTGATCAGTATTCTGTTTGGACTGATTCAAGATAATTGGTACATCTAACTGACAAGAAAAACTTACAAGCAAAACACGTATATGTTTGTGTCCTCTGATCCAGTCTCAATTCCACCAGAGTAGACAGTTGTCTGTTTATTAACATGTGGGCTTAACTGTTAAGGCCAGCAATGGCGAGTATCCCAATGACAGGTGTTCTGCCTAGATGTAAAAAAAGGCAAGATATATTACTTAGTGTATTTCTGAATCTGGTTTACAGATACAAAAAGCTGCAGAAAATAAATTATCTATTTTGATCGGTTTAAATTGATTTTAGCTTAGCAATGAAGAAGATTTTGGCTTAGCAATAAAAGGGGCTCCAATGGTAGTATGTACCTATTGGAGAAATATTTAATTTACCAATGTATGTGTTGGGCTAATTGCGCGCCACCTAGTCCTGCACCTTTAACAGCATTCAACTTCTATGCAATCTAGCAGTACTGTTAGTATATCTGAAATGAGGTGTGTACTGTTGTAAACTTCCATCTATTTCATCTCGCTTCTACTGTATGTTAATATTCTGTCCTTATTTAAAAAGACCAAAGACAATTGAAAAAGAAGGGTAGTTTAAATGGAAACCGCGTTTCATGGTGTTAGCTTAAATTGTCAAATACTGGCGTGCACCGCCTGACTTGGACGAACGCAAGTGATAATTGTAGGCGTTCGTTACTCAAAGATGTTTTTTGGCAACTTTCTATTTCAAACACCGCATTTCATGGTGTTGGCTTAAATTGTCAAACACTAGCGTACAACGCCTGACTTGAACAAACGCAAGTGGTACATTGTAAGCGTTCGTTGCTCAAAGATATTTTGGCAATGTTCTATTTTCAAGGCGCGGTCCTTAGCTCACCTTAGTCAGTTTTGTATTTTCTTCAGAGTTAAACCGCGTGGCATCTCTTGCCGGCCGCGACTCGCATTTTAAAGGGCCACATGATTATTGAAGCATCACGTGACTCTCACTAACACTGATTGTGTGCAATTGTGGTATGTTCCTTAGTCCATACCAAACGGTGCAGAAATGGTGATGCGTCTGTTTTTTTTTAAAGCGCCATATAATGAGGCTTAGTAGTTATATTTCCAAAGATCCACTACTTGTGTTTTAAAACCGGATACAATCTACTCGTATTTGAGGCTCCGGCTTGGTACTGTATGGCATGGAATAGTTGTGGACGTTCTCACTGCAGTGCTTTTTCTTTGACCTGATTTCGGCTAGACAGATTATTATAGGAGCCCATTTCCAAGGGCTACCCAGATAAAAAAAAATGCTATGTTAACCAATCCGTGCAAGGTAACTCAATTTTTGCATTAATTTTACTTAATATCATTGTGGTTATTGAAAAAACCTATTAATGATAATAGGTATGTTTTTCGATGTGTATGCAAACAGGAACGTCTACAGATACATGCAAAAGCCCAACATGGAAAAATATTTTACATAAAAGTAAAATTCCTCATTTTACAAAGGGAGTTTATCGACAGATGGTCATGTTCTTCTCAGTCTATGGGGTCATGATGGATATGGCATCAAATAAATGCACTCCATTCCATGGCGATATTAAGGCCATGTTCAACTGTGTCAAGGTTATAAATCCATTTTTGCTCACATCTAGTAAGATTCAGGTCCCTATTACCTCCTCTAGGGGATGGTTTAATTACCTGAATTACACACCATAATAGATCGGTACATTTATGTTGCTTTGTTATATAGTGAGCCACTAGAGGTTTATTATCGATTTTATTACGGAAATAGGACTTATGTTCACAGATTCTTTGACATACCTGTCGTTTAGTCTTCCCTATGTACATGAGATCACAAGGGCATTTTATAGCATAAACCGCCCATTGAGTGAGGCAGTTGGTGAACGTCGTAAATTGAACTGCTGTATTGCGTAATTGGATGCATTTCATAGTAGCGGTTTGTGCACAAACAGAACATTTGCCACATCGATGGTGGCCCACGACTGGTGGTAGACCCCATAGCCGAGTCTGAGATGTTGTAACTGTGGGATTGTTCGGGTAGGTGTATACCAAAGTATCCTTAATGTTACATTGTCTTTTAAAGGCAAAGCGAGGCACTGATGGATTAAAGTCCTCTGTTTTGATCATATGCCAGTGTTTTGTAATGGTCTTTCTTAGGTGGCTGCTAATTGGACTATATGTGCTAACACACGTGATTTGCTCATCAGTGTTACAGTGTATAGGTCCCAAACATGCAGTTCTATTAGTGTGCAATGCTCTTTTATATGCACGATTGATAGTGGTTTTTGGATATCCTCTGTCTTTTAACCTCGATTTTAAGGTTTTACCATGTTGTTTATACATCTCAACTTGGGTACAGTTTCTGCGAATACGCAGGAACTGGCCGTAAGGTAGGCCTTCTTTAAGACTCAGAGGGTGGAAGCTACGATAGTTGAGCAGAGTGTTTTTATCTGTAGGCTTCCTGTATAAAACAGTTTCTATGTTGCCTGAGTCAGTTTTCTGTACCTGGAGATCTAGGAAAGGTATTTTTTGCAAGTCAGTGTGCATTGTGAACTGTATATTGAGATTTTGAAAGTTTAGCCATTTATGAAACAATGTCAATTGGTCAGATGTACCACTCCAAATCATGTAGATGTCGTCGATATACCGTAGCCAGGTTTTAATCAACGTGGAAAAAGGATTGGAGGAGCCAAAGATAAATTGTTGCTCAAGGTCATCCATGTACAGATTAGCAAGGTCGGGAGCGAAATTCGCTCCCATACTGGTGCCCTGTAACTGGTTGTAAAAATGTCCATTGTATAGAAAGAAATTTTCTGTTAGAGCTAATCTTATACATTCTAAAATGAATGCAGTAGGGACCTGGTTGAGTGTTCTGGTGCGTTTATCCAGATATTTGGCCATTACCTTCAAACAATCCTGTTGGGGGAAACTGGTGTAGAGACTAACCACATCCAAGGTCACCATGATATCAGATGGATTCAATTGAATAATCTCTAATACTTTGAGCATGCTTGTGGTATCTTTGACATATGATGCCATTTTGGACCCAAAAGGTCTTAAGAACCAATCGGAATAAATTGACAAGGGTTCAAGTACCGAATTAATAGCCACCACAATTGGTCTTCCCGGGGGTGTTTTGTCATTTTTGTGAATCTTGGGAAGGATGTAGAAAGCAGGGGTAGTAGGATGTTGATTTACCAAGAAATCTTTCTCCTCGGGATCTATCCATCCTTCCTCCACAGCATGCTTCATGAGACTTTCTATCTCTTCTTGGAGCCTCTGTGTGTGGGGTTCCGTGCCAGTTCTCTATATGCATTCCTATCGTTAAGATGTTTCATAACTTCAATTTCATATGCCTCTTTATCCCACAGCACAATTCCACCCCCTTTATCAGCTGGCTTGATTATGAATGAGTCATTCAGTTATAAAATTCTGAGGGCCTCTCTCTCGGATTTTGTAAGGTTATCTTTAGAGTTATTTTTAATTTTATAACTCCCTGGATTTCATGAGAGATTATTTGTTGAAATGGTACAATTGCCGGGCTTAACATTGCATTTGTAGGGGTAAATTTAGATGGAGGTTTCAGGCCTGTAATAGTCAGTTCTTTACTTGAGGGTGTAGGGATTCTAAAGAAATATTTCAGACGTATTGTTCTGTAGAACTTTTGCAGTTCTACTTCTGTTTCAAAGGATTTAGCCCTGGTAGTTGGGACAAAGGACAGTCCTTTGGAAAGGACACTGATCTCAGTTGCAGAAAGGACATAGGAAGTTAAATTGAAGATTGGGACTACCAGGTTTGTAGAGGGGGACCCTGCCAATTCCTGGTGTTCATACGGGGTGGTCCTTGATGTTTGTTGCGTCCGCGCTTGCCCTGTCCCCGAAAAAACGGAGATGGGGGTCCTGTTGCTCCTGTTTGGCTAGTATCAGAGCCACTACTGGTGGAGGCATTTGACGAGTTTGAAAAGTTCAAAAATTGTTTCCTCCTGTTCCCTGCATTGTATGCTCTGCCCTGATTGGCTTTTTGTAAATCTTCATAATAACTTTATATGAGATAAGGGTAAGTTTTAGTCTCCTTATACTGTTCAACATCCTTTTTGAACTTCCTGATTTTCTTTATCTAGAGTCCGTTTCTTAAATTAGCTTATTTCGTCTTCAATTTTATCTAAAGTTTCTTTGATGTTTTGAATAGTATTGTCTTGTTTAATTTTACCCTCTACTGCTTCAATTTCGGAAACTGCCTTATAAGGTTTAGGAAAATTACAGCAGGCCTCGGACCACTGAGCAAGGGACAAATTTAGCTGATTCAGGTTCGACAAAGAGCATGACGTGTGAGACAGGACCCGCAGCCAAGGTCAAGACAAACAAAAAACATTCCAATCCCCAGATGACAAAGAGACCAGCTGCAGAAAAAGGGAATACATCCTCATAATTTAGAGCTGCAGAGCTCAATTTCGTGGTCTGCAAACACGTGATACAGCTGAAGCAGACAAAGGACAGTGATCGGTGGTGAGAAAGGAAAGCTGATCCCAGCCAGCCAGACACAGACTGCAACAAGTATGCAACAAGTGTTGCGCCAAGCAGGAGAACATTCTCATAAGGCAAAAGTGGTGCACACAGGTTACAAAACAGACACATAGTTGTACCCATTACCTTGAAAAGGTGCACTGTGAGCTGAGAACCGATTTGGGTCCCAGGCCTGGGGACGTCAGCTCTAGCCAATCACAGTTTAGTACCCTAGACGTGGGTATGGACAAGAACCAATGGTAAATCCACAACATTGCAGCAATGTTACAGTTAGTGAATTGGGGATGGAACAGGCCAGCCACCTGACATGGAAGAGCCACTAGAATAACATGTATAGGTACCCATATAAGTTATTATGCTCCTGACGGCCAATCCTACACTGCAATAGGTTTCTGGAAAGAGGCTCAAGTGTCCAAGTAATGATAGAGCAGTGACATGTTTTTTAGACAAAAGTGGCCTGCACACTATTTATTGTGTGTCATGCTGGAATTTTCCGGAGTACTTGTATCTTTCCCCTTTAGCTTTGGCTGTAACAAAGGGCAATTTGAACTTGCGGTTGATTGAGTCCTCTGTGTATTCTGGGAGGGGGTGTTGGGCAGCCAAGTCCGCAAACTTGCAGTATCGTTCTGGCATACCTGGAAGTTCTCCCCACAGGGAGAAAAGGGAACAAGTACTCATCTTGTCCCTCATCCCCTGAATTGGTACTGACAGCATTCTGATGATTGTTCTATATGATGTTAAGAAAGGGTCCACAAAAAAGCAAATGTGCGCCAATAAGCGCACATCATGAAAATAAGAGACATTCTAAAACTTTTTTGTGCGACTCACAAAGTCTTGATAGAAGCATAGGGGGTCATTGCGAGGTAGGAGGTAACCATGGCGCTATTAGCGGCATGGCTACCCCCTTACCAGGTACCGGGTTCGGGTTCCTTGAATGAGGAATTACGGGGCTGTTCCGACCTTGGAGGGCCGGGTAATTCCTCATTCAAGGAACCCATCCCCAGGAGGGTGCTAACAACGGGCCCGTTGGTAATGGGCTCGTTGTTAGCACCCTGGTCTGCTCGCGGGTCCCGCTAACAACGCCTAGTTTTACCAGGCGTCCTTAGCGGGTCCCACGAACAGAACTCGTAATGAGGCGGTAAAGGGTTGACGGCTCTGACACCTTTACCAGTGCCATTAACCCCTTACTGCCTACCTTGTAATGACCCCCATAGATTTGAGTGGGTAATTGAGGATTAAAGGGTCTTCAGAAGCAATTGGGGTCTTGTCCGACACTTTAAATGTTCTTCTAATAACAGAGTGTAAAGCATTTGCATGGCCCGGTTGCTGGTGGAATGATGTCAAGTTGTCTGCTAGTTATGGGCATCTTAGGATCATTGCTTGCATTGATCTACGCATCTCGCGCATCATCTTAGCTTTCTCCCCCCACTGCATTTAAGTGCAGAGGGATCTCCCACGTTTCTGACTGTGGTGAGGCTGTGTTAATGCAGTCTGCTCACCTCGTTCTTTCAAATGTTAAAACTGAATGTGCAATTATTTGAAAGTGTAATACTAGTTTGTGTGCCAACATCCTCAGTTACAACCATCGCTAGAGAGGAACTTCGCCCACTTCTGCAACTTCACCTCACATTTGGTTTTGCTCCCACTGCACATTATGCCAAAGGACTATTTTCTATTTTCTCTATGAGCTATGAGCATGATTTGAATGTAGGCATTAACGAGGTATGATCACTGCGTCTCTCCGCCCGCTGTGACACTTCACAGACCCACTAATGAAATTATGTTTTGTTCGTAGGGCTCAAGTATTCGGAATGATCCATTTGCTTTTAGATTTGTCAGCATATAGTAGGTAGAATTATTTCTATATTCCTTACATTTAGATTATACATGACTACACAGTTTTCTGGTAGGACTTCTCTCCATACGTAAACACTGTCCCAGGAGTCATATGACTGACACTGGTCACATGATGCTATAATTTCCGACTCAATTGTTTATGAAGCAAACATCATTCTCATGATTTATTTGGGCTACTCTTGTTGCCCATTAGAATTAACGTGACTATTCTGGCATTGGACAATTCTTGCAGCAAGCTTGCTATTCACTACGCTTGGGGCAACGAGTCACGTGATATGTATGTAAAACATGACTGATAAGTTGTTGTATTTATTAGCACCAAATACACTCGTGTGGTTTCTATCAGTAGAGGAAACACAAGGAAAACAATTTAGTTCACTCGACGGTGCGGTGATACGGAGCATGACGTAATCCCTGTTCACAATCGGTAAGCCACCTAATTTTGTTTTCCCTCCTTCCTCTCCCAACAATCTTTCTATTTTCCCCAATGAGGACTGATAACATTCAAGTCTTAAATATTAATGCTACGAGGAAACAACTGTTGTTGCTTTCTCTTTAATTCAGGTGCTAAGCCACTATAACAGGGCGCAGGGAATTGATTCCCATTCGGACTGTCCATCAGACCTCAGAAACGGCAATGTGAGGGCTCACGCCTTTTGACCATTTTATGGTACGACGTGAAAGGAGCATGACTTAAACTCTGTCATGAATTGGTAAGCCATCTAATACTGTTTCCTATCTCACTCCTTCCACCATTTAAAATATCAATGTGCTTTGGCAGCTTCTTAATACAGACACTTACGAGAAAGCAACTCTGTCGCCTTCTCTCCATTACAGGCTTTACAGCCAACACAGCACACCAAAGGGATTGGAATCTTTATAGGGTGTTCACCAGACCTTTTGAAACCATAGGGAAAATGCTTGACCATTGCAAGTCACTAATCTACAGACAGACTGTAATTTGATCCTTTCTTTACCATTCATAATATTGTCTTGGTATAAATCTGCATTTCCACCTCATGAGAATGGTTGTTCTCTTTATTTATCTGTTGTCATGTTTTGCTTCATGAACTCGGTTGGGGATACTTTCCTTCAGATTCATTTCTCAGAAGTTGGACACTTATAATTGGCGTAACATTTGACAAATAACGCCTATTGAGGTAACAAGTGGTGACGGTCGTAGTGGCAGTTCCAAATATCATTTATAGTATTGCTTCCAATATCTCTTATCCATCATTCTTACTTTCATAGGGCTTCAACCATACATGGGCCTATCCCGTTCTTCGTACTGTAATTTGTTTGCATTCACCAATTTGGTACAATTCTGCTCAATATTGAGATCAGGAGCCTATCATTTTTTACCTATACATACACTAAGCTGGACATCTGTCTACTTGTTTAAAGCATGTTCTAGTCAACTATTAGCTAACAGACACCCTGACACTTATCTTAATATCTTCACAAACATAATACCTACCACATTATATCAAGAAGACCTACAATATGAGTGCTTTACCCATGGTATCCTAAGGGTAGTAACACCAATTCGGACCATTATCTACCCCGCCTAGAAATGGGGCGTGACTTTTGAAATATCTGTCAGCACCATACTCTAAGACCTCAAATTTGAATACTTTACCATTGGTATCTTTAGGCCAGTAAAAAATTGGGACCATTATCCACCCCGCCTCAAAATGGGCCATTTTGTGGATACCAACAATGTTCATCACAGGTTGCTTTTAAGTTAACATCTATCAGCATCATATTCTCAGGTCGTTTCGAGAATAACATCTAAGCTGATTGCAGCAATTGGATATGTAACCTATCTTGTGGTATTCATGTAATATGGAATTTTGATCACTATTTGGGTTATACTGTGCATGGTATCACCGCCTTTATATCATGCATGTTTAACTACCAAGTTAAATCTAAATGATACCATATGTGCTTTCAAAAATATTAACTTGCTTTTTTCTGTGTCTGTTTTTTTCTATTGTGTCCTCATTGCCTATTTTTGAACATTCTGTGCAAACCTATGTGGTGTTTTATTCAAGACCCAATTTACATTAATGGATTCCATTTAATGGTTTTGCATTGATTATGTATGATCCTACCCTTTCCCTCATATGTTTGATTTGCTTTTCCTTTATTGTCTAAATTTGGTGATTGTCATTTGATTGTACTCCAAGAGACAGCGCAATTTCCATGGACCCATAGCTTGTTTTCTCTTGATCAGATTAGGTTGGGATAACCTACTTGTTCCATAGAATTGTAGCAGTCCTTCTCCATACACTCATCATTGGTAATTGTGTTATGGGGGGCACTTTCTTAGCATTTTAATTGTGATTGTTACCATTGTTGCACTGTATGAGTCTGTGAAAAGGTAGAAACCAGTTTCACCAGGCATCACGGCAAGCAGAGAACAATAGGATGAATGTGTGGGGGTGGTCCTTACTGAGTTTGATGGGCAGTTCTCCCGACAAATAGAAAGTGTGTATAGCCTTGAAGGTCCTTTTCTCTCTGAGTTACTGATTGTTTTTTCTGCTGTTGACAGGGACCAGCTGGCCAAGAAGAAAAGCCCTGTTACAAATGGGCGTATTAACATGATTCGTTAAAGTCTGAAGTGTGACACAGTTATGAGGTTCATAGTCGTTGAGTTGAAGTTAGCCCTTTGGCTGAATTTAAGAAAGTATTAAGAAGGAACAAAGGTGTGTCCTGTTCACAACCGCCACTGTGAAGAAAGCGGAGTTCCGAAGAGTGCAGATAGCTACAGTGACCAACGTAGATAGAAACCGTTCCGAAACCCCCACCGACCTGGAGGAAGAGTTTCTCTTACAACCACCATCCAATCACGTCACCGTGGTGAGAGGGCCCGACCAGCTTCCTGAAAGAGCCGCGTCAGACAGCTGAAGGAGGTAGGCTGTGTCAGACAGCTGATGGAGGTGAAGCCACATGTCGGACAGCTGTTAGTTTCAAGGCGGAAGTGGAGCTGAAGCCGAGCTCTCGGAGCGATCGAAACAGGCAGCTGCAGTACGAGTCTGCAAGGAGAAGAGGTCAGTGAGAGAGCTCTTCGGCAAGAAGGAGATACCGGCATGCAAATAAAAGTAGAAGGACAGCAGAAGTACCTGTTCTCGTCGGAGAAACAAAGAGGTCAGTCGTTAACCATTAAGAGGGACATCACGTTCCAGGCTACACATAATAGACAAGCCTGCAAGGCTCATGAAGAATAAGTGATATTTAGTCTGGGAAAGGTTCCCAAGTTAGAAGAATGAAAAGAGACTCAATCCTAGGAAGGACTAACAGGAAAAGATATTACAAGAAAAATACAAACTATTCAGGTTATGACCATGGACCTTATTAGAAAGAAATAAGGAGAATTTCCTAGTTTTTGCCAGTATACGTTATTCAAAAAAAGACAATGAAAAGTTAAAAGAACAGCAAGGAAAGTACTTCTCTTGACCCTTTCTTCAATCCCAACTCTGTGTTGTCGTTTGTCCCACCACAAACGTTTTGACAGAGTCCTACTAGGCAAGTCTGTTTTCACTCATCGATCTACGCACATCGCGCTTCATTTTAGCTTCCTGCCCCACTGCATTTAGGTGCCAGAGGGATCGCCCGCACCAGGGGTGCACCTGCAAAACACTAGAGGCAAGCCCATCTTGCTCGTCCAGGACCAGGTCGGGCAGTGGGCCAAAAAATACTGCCAAAACGAGGACGTCTTTTCATCTTGCAGTGTTAATCCTACTGTGTGGTATGGCTAGTCTCCTAATGATCTAACAGCACTGGGGAAGAGGCTATAGCTCATTGCTATGATATTTGTACTTTACTAGATGATCTCACTCCTGATGTTTTATGTTTAACTTGGTTTTCCTTATCTCCACATCCAGGCATTCTGCAGATCCTTTCTTCTCAATACATCATACTACTGTTTGATAGAACCTCTCCTAGGGCTGGAGGTGGCCTAGCTTTGGTGTTCTTAACATCATTGAATGGTAGTCCCATCACTCAATCACAAACTATTTTGTGAACTACTCTTGGCTAGACTTCAACTATTGCTCAATGATTCTGTGTATCGCCCACCATCTTGCTCTTTGGCCAATTTCGTACCAGACTTTGCCCAATTGGTTGCAGACTTATCTTTGGTCTATTGTAAATTTGTGATTATGGGGGATTTTAATCCTACACCAAATAATCCTGCCGACTCTCACTGTCCCTGCTTGCAGATTCCTCGTTTCACCTAATTTGGGTAAGACTCTTGATTTCATTTTTTCTGAAACTAGCGACATTCTTACTTTTACTCCTCTCCCGGTCGTTTGGTCAGACCGCTGTCATTGGGGCAGGATTAGCCCAAGCTCTGTTGCAAATGTACCGATCCCTTTCACACAAAGTTAATGAAGATGAAAATGTAGATCCATGTTTGGCACTGGCAAAGGCTATGTTTGACACTGCTGAGGCTTTGGTGCCTATAAAATCATCTATAGGTTGTCTGAAACTTTCAGCTCCTTGGTACTTTGAGTTTCTCAGATTGCTCAAACAAGCCTGTCACGGTGTAGAATGCAAATGGGGTAGGGAGTTTGAGCCCTCCACCAAGCAAATATACAAATATGCTTTGATGATATATCATGCTGCCATTAAAACAGCGAAATCTCTGTTTTATGCTAATCGCGTTTTGACAACCTATGGCTCTGATTGAGAATTGTTCCGTGTGGCCATGGAATTGTCAGCACCAGTACGGCCTCTGGTCAATTTTCTTCATACACAAGTTCACTGTGATTTAATCGGTTCATACTTTGGTAGTAAGATCACCAAGATCCAACAGCCTATTGAAACTGCTCGACCGGGCCCACTGAATCTGTGCAGAGCAACTCAACTTAATACAGAATGTAATCTAGCCAGCTCTTTCAATTTTCTCCAGTGACCATGACCATTGTTCTGTCTGCTTTATCTAAATTGAGAGCAGCCTTCCCGCAGACCTGATTCCTTTGTCTGTCATACAAGCCTTTGCGTAAGAAGGTGATGCTTTATTTACAACAGCTCGTCATCACTTGTTGGTAACCAGGATGATCTCCAAGACGTTAAAGCATGCTATGGTTTCACCACTTCTAAAGAAATCACACCTTGATCCATATCGCCGGCATAAAAATTATTGGCCCATCTAACTCCTTCCAGTGTTGATGAAGCTGATGGAGGCAATAGTTACTCTGCAATTCTCCCAGTTTCATGAAGGCAAGTGTCATCTTCAGCCTTTCCAGTTCGGGTTCCATCCCCTTATGGGCACGGAGTCTGTGATGATTTTGCTTTTTGACAACATTTTGCTTTTGCAAGATCGCAGAGAGGTTGGAGCATTAATTATCCTTGACCTTTCCGCAGCTTTTGTTACTGTCAATCATGGGATTTTACTAGGCAATCTGGAAGGGTTCGGTATTATTGGCTCTAGCCTTTGCTGGTTATTGGTATTTTTATCTGAGAGATATCAGACAGTGTCACTCCCTCCTTTTAAATCCACCCCGTTGGCACTTACCTGTGGTCTTCCTTAGGGCTCGGCTTTATCCCTCCTGCTGTTTAACTTATATCTACGCCCCCTGGCTGGCCTGATTGCGGATCATGGGGTTGCCTTTCACACCTATGCAGATGGTGCGCAGATTCTTTTTCGCTTAAATGCTCCGGTGACGGATCCTCCCTCCAAGATTAGAAACTGTTGGCGACTATTGGAGAACGGATGCCGCTACACTGGCTGAAACTAAATGGTGATCAAACAGAGGTACTATTGGTTGGTTCTGCTGCTACCGGAGTCTCATGGAGTGCTGGCTTTTGGCCTACCTCCTTGGGACCCTGTCCAGAGTCTATCCAAGCTGTAAAAAGCTTGGAGGTGAAAGTTCTCTCTTCAGGATCTAGAGAAGCTCAAACCTCTTTGGTGTGCAAGGTGGGCTTTGTCAAGTTGAAAGTGCTGAGGAAGATCCTGCCTTTCCTTCCACCTGAATCTCGGATTAAAGTTGCTACTTCCTCAATTATGTCTTGCTTTGCAGCTGCAGATCTTTCAGAATGTCGCAGCCCGACTCGCTCTTGGATCTTCGAGGTTTTCCCACTCTGCAGATTTACTCCACCAATTGCACTGGTTGTCTATTGGCAGCCAGATCAAATTCAAAATTCTGTGCCTGGTTCATCGTGCCATGCATGGCATTGGAGCAGAATACCTCTGCTGTAAGCAAGTTCCATATAAGCCTGTTAGGCTACTTCGATTTTCCTCTCAAATCCTGCTAAAGATTCCAAACTATTGCAGGGTATGAGCAGGAGGACAATCTTTTTCTGTTCTTGCTCCCACTATGTGGAACTCTTTAACAGTACATCTTAGAGATACTGTTGAATATCTGCAGTTCTGAAAGAACCTGCAAACTATGCTCTTTCAAGCTTGACCGCATGTTTTTCCCCTCCTTACCTAAATCAGTGTGTACTAGCACCTTGATGCCTTCGGGCCATTGGTCTGTGCTTTATACGTTTACTCACAATACATTACATTGCGCTGTGCTCTGATGGTGATTAAACCTGGAAGGTGTGAGATTTTGCATCCCAAAGCTTAGAATTGTCAAGCTTTTACCCAGATATTGGGAGAGCAGTGTCGAAAAAGCAGAGACATCCTGTGGCATGTTGCCATTCTTCCCATTTTAACTGGCCTATTTTGCAAACTCATGTTCTTTCTCACCCACGTCTCTTGATCCCATCTGTTTTACTCTTCTTCTACCTCCTGTGTTGTTTCTCTTTCCTCTCTTTCTGCCTCTGTGGTGTCTTTTCCCTGTTTTGTGTGTCTCTCTCCCCACTCTCCCTCTTTCACCTCACCCTTTCAGCTCGGTATCTCCCTCGCCACTTACACTCATCCCGATTTGTCACACTTTCCTTGTACCCTCTTGTTGTCTCCCAGTTAGTAGAATAGTGGTGATATTATAGAGATGACTGGAGAGCAAGAGCTTGATCTGCAGTCACATGCCTCCACCCCAATGCTAGCATAACAGGTTGTGAGGGAGAGAGGAAACATTGGGCAGGGAGCTGGACTGGGTGAGGCCAGGGATGGAATCCCATTTTGCCCAGGCCACCGCACCTTCATGGGACATTTTCTGCTACGAGCAGATTTGAAATCTGCATTGCATCTATAATTTGTGGTGAGCTGCATTAAGACAGTGTTACCTAAAGTGTACTCTTGATGCCTGGAAATTCACATCTGCATCTCTGCCTCCATTAGCCCCCACGAGGCAGATGCAGCTCCAAGATGGCCGCCTGTACAATCTGCTTCTGAAACTACAGCCTCCTGCAGGCTGGTCTCACCATGATTGGCCCAGTGAATCTATTTCTGCCAATCACCTTCACCGGCAGGCGAACGCCGGCCCACCAACTAGGGCTACCCAACAAGGCAGCCCTGTCCTGAGCCTGTCCAGAGACGATAGAGGCCAGGGCCTGGAACTCTGCGCATTTCGGCCCATGACTTGCTGACATTATGGCCCCTGCTTCCTTTTTCTAAACTGTCTGGTAAGCTTTACTCTGCTCACCTACTGATTGAAATGCCGTCACCTTGTTTACATTATTATGTAGCACGTAGCTTGTGCGCAACTATTACAATGTGCTCACCTGTATAACTGCCACCTCGCTGTACTGGTAGCTTGTGCTCACACGTGTGCCCCTCATTTCACACTGTGGTATTGACTGGATGCTTCCGGTTGCACCAGTAATATTACTTTTTTTGTACTTGCAATACATCTGCATTATTTGTACCACCACTTAGGGGCCAACGGCTTCCATGGTAACGATCTCGATTGCACCTTTCGCTGCCCAGCTGCCCGGTCTGACTGTTGATCAC
Organism: Ambystoma mexicanum; assembly: GCF_040938575.1. Classification (NCBI taxonomy): domain Eukaryota; kingdom Metazoa; phylum Chordata; class Amphibia; order Caudata; family Ambystomatidae; genus Ambystoma; species Ambystoma mexicanum. The sequence goes on along the minus strand of NC_090923.1, from coordinate 407,645,508 downwards.
CTGCTTAGAGCGCCCTTCTTATTCACACTATGCCCGTGTTGTGTCGCCAATCCGCTACCTTTACCACTGAAATTTATGCTGATGACTTGTTGAACACCTTTGTTTACTCTGATAATACTGTTCTGCCTCAAAGCGTTATGTTGCCCCTGCTGCCTATCACCTACCTATGCTACTTAAGTTGTGTTTCTTACAAGTACTAGATCTGCGCCATTTTAGTTTAAACATGTCCTGGTCCTACCTTAGATAATTGCTGCACAAGTGTACACCTCTCGTGTTATCTTACCGTGATGCATGTATGAGCCCTTGTAGTAAATTGCCTCGGTGTCCTGTGTGGCAGTTTGCCCAACCTCATGCTGATGTATTGACTCTAGGCTATTGGTTGAGCCAGCACCACTGCCTCTTAGTACTTGTAATAGAGCATTATTTGTGGTTGCGCCAGTACCAATGCCCTTTAGTACTTACTATAGAGCATTTTTGTACCTCCATTCTAGGACCAACAGCTTCCATGGTAACTACTCTGACTGCACCTTTAGCTGCCTAGTTGCCCTGATCTAGCTGCGGGTTACCTGTTTTAGAGACGTAGAGACCCACTTAGTAAATTCTACTAGTTGGTGCCACATGGTGGCTTGGTCACTGTGAACCACAGCACTTGCGACCTGCCTGCTGACACTACCGGTGCCAAACTGATTCCTCTGCTGTTTGCACCTGCTTATCCTTGGCACCTCACAGTCGCTGATCATTAGACACCGGCCTCACTTGCTGTTCGTCCGCCGCACTTGCACGCCTCCCATTTGGATCTCCAGTTGCTTATATAACACCACCTCCTCTGTCTATCATGCTTTTGTGGACCCTTCTACACCATTATCATTGTATGACCTCACTCTTATCCATCATTGCTCAGTTGCTTATTTATGCATTACCAGCACATCCTACCTCCTCTCACTTACCCACCTAGCCCTCTCTACTGCTGACACAGCCTACTGATAGTGTTACTGCATATCTCCCCACTATCAACTACTGCACCCACTCTGCCTCACTATGGGATGCCCTTTGCTAACTGCTAATGAGCATAATAACAAAGTTGCCCATACCAACCAGTACCTTAATGCCCTGCTCTCTGGCTGGAACACTTTGCAAGGAAACCTACACCTAATCAACCTTGCTCCCTCCTCATCAGAAACAAGAGACTAGGTTTGAGATTCTGTCATGTAAACAGTCGCAACAACAATCTCAATCACACTATACCCAAACCTCCCTCCCTTAATCTCAGCCCCCAAAAAATGTGCACGCCCACTCTGAATACTAATCTCAAAACCTCTGCCCATTAGCGAAAATTTCACAGATCAAGGGCGCCCTTAGCAACGCCAGATCTCTTCCGGCCCACGCACAAGACATTGCGGACCTTATCACGACACAAGAGCTCGACTTTATTGTAATATCTGAGACATGGCTACATTCAGCCTCTGGACCTGCACTGTCCTTGGCCATACCTCCAGATTACTGTATCACTCGATGCAATCGCAACAGCGCTAGAGTGGGTGGAGTCACCTTCATTCATAAAAATTCACTTGGATTAAGAGCGGTACCCAATACCAACTTTGAGTCTGCAGAACTACTCTCGGTTAAATTACCACTAACGCCTAACCAAACTGCCAACCTTCACCTCATCTACAGACCTCTCTGTCCAGCATCTTCCTTTGCTGACGAGATTTCCACCTTACTTCTTGATAAATCTAAAACTAACTCGCAAATTATTGTCCTAGGGGACCTCAATCTGGGGCTTTGTGACCCTAATGACCCCACTGCCGTTGACTTTGCTAATACTTTAACGGACTTCGGTTTCACCCATCACATCCAAGAACCTACCCATACTAAAGGGAGGACACTTGTTGGCTAGCTGGCACCAACTGCAACATTAGCGTACTCCCTAACACACCCTGCGTATGGTCAGACCACCATATCATTACCTTTAATATTGAAGCAGCCCCACGCTCTCTTCCAACGATGGCGCCAGTCCTCCCCACTAGAAACAAAAGATATATAACCAGAGATAAACTACTCCCTCTGTTACTCCCCGCTCTTAACAAAGCTACACACTCCTGCTCGGAACCAATAATTCTAGCGGACACATACAATCGAGTGATGCTCTCAGCTCCAAATTCAATCGCCCCCATCAAACTCAGGAAGCCCAAACCACATGCATCTCAACTCTTGGTTTACACCTCAGCTAAGAGTGCTCCGCAAAGCTAAACACTGCGCGGAAAATTGCTGGAAAAAGTCATCCGTCTGATGCACACAAGGATGGTCTCATCCTAGCCTCCCTTAACTATAAAGATGCCATCTTCCATGCTAAAAAGGAGTCTTTCATCAATTGCATCATGCAAGCAGACACAAATACTACAGAACTTTTGAAGATCCTAAAGGAACTTGAATCTCCCACCACCCCTCCCGACACCTGTATTAAAGATAGGAAATGGTGCGCAAACATCCAGTTAGCACTACTGAATAAAATCTCATCCCTTCAATCCAAAATTAAAGACAAACAAAACTGTCTGAAGTCGGACAATCGTCCAACCACCCCATTAAGGGCTGTCCCCTTGGCCGCAACCAACCTCAAACCTTTTGCCTTATCGCCCCTCGCTATCTCTGAGGTGGAAGACATCATCAATAGAATCAAACCTTCTAACTGTCAAGGCGATTCCTGCCCTGCTCCCATTATCAAGGAATCTGCTCATGACCTGGCCCCGTTCATCACGGCCTTTACTAACTCCTCTTTTAAAACAGGTATTGTCCCAGACAACCTCAAGGACTCATGTGTGATCCCACTGCTTAAAAAACTATCCTTAGAAACACGCATACCTTCTAACTATGGACCTATCACCACCGTCCCTTTCTTGCTTAAAATACTAGACCGTGCTGCATATCTGCAGATTCAAGACTATCTGGAATCTAACAATCTCCTGGGCCTAAGACAATCCGGCTTCCGTCCCAGGCATGGGACCGAAACGGCTCTGATAGATTTGAAAACACAAATCGAAGTCTTGAAAGACGACAGGAAATTAGCCTTGCTATTACTCCTAGACCTTTACGCTGCCTTTGATTTGGTCAATCACCAAATCTTGTGCCAGCACCTCCGTTCTGCTGACAACTTCTCCGACTCAGCCACTGCGTGGATCAGTTCCTTTCTTAGTAACAGATCCATGAAAGTCTTCTCCCCTTCTGCAGCCGCTGACCCTGCTCTGATTCATTGCGGTGTCCCTCAAGGATCTTGTGTGTCACCTACACTCATTCCTATCAGTCTTTCATCATAGATGGCAGCGTCATTAAGGTATCCAAGGACACCAAAACATTTGGGATCAATCTAGACGCCTCTCTGTCCCTGTCACGACAAACGAACGCAGTCAGATCAGCATCGACCTATACCTGTAAACTTATTGGAGCCTGCAGACCTTTTCTGACTACACCTAATAGCATCACCTTAGCCAGAACTCTCATCATGTCTAAAATTGACTATTGTAGTGCCCTGTATTTATGGACTAGCCAGGTGAACCTGAATAAGTTGCAAATCACTCAGACTAATGACATCAGAGCGGCATTGAACATTCCTAGAAACCAACACATCTCTGAATTCAGAAACAATCTACATTGGCTTCCTGTCAAGCAGAGAATTTCTTTGAAAACACTTGCCCTTACTCACAAATGTTTGGCCAACAAGCCCCCCCCCCACCTATTTAACCGTCTTTCTCTCCACAGTTCCACCCGACCTCAAAGAATTGCTCAGACACACAGCCTATCGATACCCAGATTTAAACTTCAAAAAGCGGGGGGTGCAGGCTTCCCTGTCTTGGCATCTAGGCTGTGGAACTCTCTTCCCACTACCATCAGATCCAAGGTTTCATTTATTTCCTTCAAACAGAAAACAAAATGATGGCTCTTTGCTCATATCTGACTTAGTCCTTGATCTCAGTAAGCGCCCCAAAAATACTCTGTCGCCTGCTTAGCTCTCTGGTTCTGCTATCTTATTGTAAATTATGCCTTGCTTAACTTATGTTGCTGCCATGATAACTTGCTTTTGTTCATTTTAACTCTGTAACACTCTGATCTTAATTCACACATTATTGTATGTACTTGTAACTGTTATAGCGTGACCCAATCTCACGTCTATTGTAAATTTATGTAACCGCCTTTAAGTTTTCGCGCCCTGATGCCTTTGGGGCTGGTGCGCACTACAAATAAATAAAATACAAATACAAATCTTGGGTCGAGCAGGCGTAAGTCCACAGAACATAACTTGCTACCAGGAAATGTTCTGGCAACCTCATAGGCAATGCAGTAAGCACATTACTGATCATCCATGCTATGCTTATTTCCTGAAACAGCACACCTCCACTTGACCACGATAGGATATTATTATTAATAATATTATGATTATTTCATCTAAGCCCAAACTTCGCCCAAAGGCATCAGGGTGCTAAACAGAACAAACATACAAACAACATTAAACACAGCTATAAGAAATAAGTCTTAAAGCATAACACAAAAAATACAGAAGGTAAAATAATACAGATTAATTAAGCACACTACACTGACCAACAAATAAAAGAAGATTGCTCTGGCCACAACCTATAATAATGTAGTGTGAGGAACCCATGGTGACAACAAGTAAGACAGACACAAGTAATCACAGTTCAAGGGTGTTTATTGAACAAAGAATTCTGTATGGAGGTTGGAAAAACACCTATAATAAACCTAAATCTAAGATGGGAGCAAGCGTCGACCATCACATGAAAAATAAGGCAGTCCTAGTCGCGTTGTGTCAAATAAAAGGGCCTATACTAAGAATCCTATTGTCAAACCTTACAACTAATATAAAAAAGGGTGTGGGATAGTTCTTAACAAAAGAAAGAAGTGTTCTCAAATAATATGTCAGTATGCGGTAGCCTGGGTCTCCGTACACCACGTTTTGAGCATGGGGTAAGGTGAGATCTTGGAGCACAGTACAGTCTCGGGCTTCTCCAGCAAGAGATGACAGTTCTAATAGCAGTTTTCAGGACTGTCGATGGCCAAGTCTTGTTTCACTTGAAAGTCTCTTGCCTTCGAGGACCTGATGTCTTCAACTAACAAAAACAAATGTTGCTTCATCAAATAAAAGTTTGTTTCCAATGTTCGCCAGTTGATGGGTTCATCCCTGGGTCCCCCTCTTCTGGATGCTGACCCTTCATGTATCGTATTCCACAAATCTTAATGTCTTTTTAAACAGTTTTGGTGGACTTCCCTCGGCCGGGTTTACGTTTGTCAACACACTGTTTCTTGGGTTACTTGCCCCCTTCTCGTCAGCATCGCTCAGTCAGGCTCACTCTTGCCAATTTCACATTCACTTGTATTTGCAGAATTCACTTCCCTTCCTTTCTCATATGGCGGGATTCACTTCCCTTGCTTTCACACTGATTGTTGATCAAAGTCTTTCACTTGTACTGGGATTTTACTAAACCTCCTGTATGACCACTTTGACATCTTTAGGCAACTCTCCTATGGCATTCTCGTACCCATAGTTTCGCAATGATGGGGATTGACCAGAGTCTCTTGAGTTAGCACCCACGTGGTGCCAGTTTCCCTTTGCAGCTAGTTTCCGATTTACACTTTTTACAGTTCTTTTACAGTTCATTAAACTTGGTTCAAACTTGCCCCTTTGCGATTCTCACTCAACACTGCCTGGTTCTTACTGGTTCTCCCCTCGACCCACCAGCTGTGCTGAACCGCTTGGCTTTTGGCTTTACTGGAGTCAAGGCTGGTACTACAGTTGCAGGATCTTCCCTCGCTCCTGCTTATTGGCGTAGGCTTGCCCCATGTACCGTTGACATCTGCTGCAAGACACTTGTGCTATTGTGCACGGTCTTATGTCCTCTTCCACAAAGGTTATGCAGACCTGGGACAAAAAGGGAAAGTTTGCTTCTCTCCTCGTCACCCTCCCAACTCCCACTGCCTTTTTCATTCTCTTGAACTGCTGTGCTGTCTGCCGTGCTCGTACTGTGCTCTCTGGCTCCAACTTTTATCCCTGTGGGGAAGGGAAAGGGCCATCAGGTGTGTGTGATGCTGATCAATTGCCTGACTTTGCCTGGCCCTTGTATTGGGACAAGTCAGGTAAACGATTCTGGTGTTAGTCCGTTGTCCTTTGTGTTGTGCAAAAGTGTTTGTGTTGGAAAGGGGGGGCAGTGGTTTGGAATGTCCTACGTATGAGGATGAGGAAAAGGTGTTAAAGGAAGTGGGATACCGCGTCTCACCCGTCAGTGTCCCACTCACACTCCCCGACGACCCCCCATCCAGGTGATCCTCCCTCACTGGTCCACCCCCAAGAACTGGATCCAATAGCGATGGCCGTGTCCTGGCCACCTGGATGACATATCCACAGGGACTAGCTAGGGAGGCACCTTCAGGTTTCTCTCAGTAGTCAGTGTTATTACCAGAGCACCAGTCCTTAACATACATCCTTTGAAGAAGTCAAGTCCTGAACTGTGAGAAACCAAATGTTGTCTCACCTGGATCCAGACCCTGGGGGTGGACCAGTGCAGGAGGATCACCTGGGCGATGGGTCTTCAGGGAGAGGGGTGAGGCAACCGATGGTGAGACGTGTTATTCCCCCCCTTTGCCATACCCATGACCCTTCCTATTTCATAGGATTCTCCAATGTCTAAACTCCCACCCCCCCTTTCTAAATAAATACTGGGCCAAGGGAGAGGGGGACAGAGTAAAGAGGCTAACCCTTACACATTTCATTAGACATATCCTGCTAATCGGGTCAGGCAAAGTCACGCACTTGACTTTAATTGCATACATCTGACACCGATTAGCTCTCCTCACACAGATAAAAGGCAGAACATAGAGACACACTCTGAGCAAGGTGGAACACGAGAAGCAGCAGAACTTCCAAGGCGAAGGCGAACCTACTGGAGCAGAGCAACGGATAGAGGGATGAGAATCAAGGGTTAAGAAACCCAGGAGTTTCCTGCAGGGGGTTGTTGCCTCCAAAGAATCATAACAGACATGTGCAGAAGGCCAAATCCCAGACAAGAAGACTGCATTGTGTTTCAAATGTGCAGCGGACCCTATCGGGTGAACGACAGAGTTGGGGAGGTGAGGCCAAGCCTGTGGTATTAACCTTGACTTGTGAATTAAAAAGGAAAAGACAATAAAGAAATGCACAGAGCCAGTGAGTTGGCGGCCGAGATGAAAGACCAGTGTGTGTTAAAGAAAGATTGAAGTGGCAGCAATATGTTTTACAATTGCAGGCTGCATGCGTGTGGATGGGACATGAAGAAAGGCAGGCCTTTGGTGAACTTTAAAAGTACAGATAACTGTGAAGCCAGGGATACAGAGTAGCGGAGCGGTCTGGCGAAAAGAAGTAGCCCACTCGAAAGTCTCAGCGAAAAGCAACAAAGTGAATGAACTTTAAAAGCGTGATGATCAAGATTGACCACTGCAAAAGGGGAAGTGGAACGTGAATATTGAACTCTTATGATATTGAACTACATAGACCAAGAAACACTGGGGCAAATAACACAGGAGTGAAAGGAAAGTCAAAGTGGTCCTGCAAAGGTCTATAGTAAAAGCCTCGGACATTCGAAAGTCTTCGACAACAGGAAAAGGTCTGAGCCCAACTGAGGGTGACTCGAAGTGTGATAGTTTGGGGAAGAGAACCCCTAATGAATGTGAATAATGCTTGGGGAAGGGTACCCCTAAAAGTACGGATGGAGACCTACGTGAACTTTTACATTTAGAGGTCCGAGCACGATTGAGAGAGACCCTGCGTGAACTTTTGGTTGAACTTTGAAAGAACTTTTTGAAGGCTGAAAAGGGGGCTTTAACATGGAAGGCCAGTTGGGCGTCGATCCACGTTTTGAACTGCTTTGTTTTGAGAACCTGAGCCAGAGTATTTTATACTGCCTATGGCACCACCTTACTCCGTGCTGTCCAACTTGGGGAGGAGCGCTGACTCAGCCACTTTGATTATTTATATTTAACACGGATTTTCCTTTGCATACATATTCCCGATTACACACTTTTTGTATAAGAGATATGGCAGGCATTAGTATTTGTTAGCATAGGCCATTTTGATTTGACAGAGATTGACTAGGACTGTGTTTACTTTATTATTTGATGGTAGAGACTACTCCCATTTTAGCTATAGGGAAAAGAAGAAGTTTTTTCAAACCATTAGAATTGAATAAAGGTTTTACAAATGTACCTTTGTGTCAGTGTCATACTTGTGGTACCATGCCTCCCTCACAGCACTCTACCAAAACCTTGACCCAATTTGGTGTATAGCCAGGACAGGACCATCATTCTAAGTGCTTCTCTGGTTTCAGCCCTCTCTGGCTTATCAACATTAGTTATCACAAAAGTCCTAAAATACATGATAAGCTATCTTTGGGTAGCATCAGTTATCACAGGCATACAGGACTTGTTGATTCTAATATCCCTTTCATAAGAGGCGGTTACCAGCCTATGTTTAGGATTAGCCAAATTCATAGACTTTTGAGAGGATGATAAAACACATCCCAAACAATTTACACATGCCAAGGCAACAACGTAACCAACATCTGGACAGATGGGATCAGGCTGAAATACACTGGCTCCTTTATCAACAGCTGACAAGCTGGATTTTACAGAAGTATTGGTTTGACAAGCTATTGCCATCAAGGCTGTATGTGATTTATTCACATGAGATTGACATGCTTTGTCAACCTTTTCAGGGGATTATTGTAAAATAATCACATCAAAAGATGCCACCCATGCGCAAAAGTCTGAGCTGTTTTTACACTTCTTTAAGTCGTGAATAATATTTTTTATATATATTGCCAGTTCACAGATCCACTAGATCCTTCATTCAGCTCCTTATTCTCAAGACTGGACTGTACAATGACCTCAGCAATAACATTGTCCATAGTTTTCAATGGTGACTGTAGTGCCTTACTCACAGCTGAGGCTCTTTGGGCAGAATTTCCAGATTCAACAATAGCAGGTGCTTCCTCTGACAGACCCACAAAGTCCCGCTGGACAACACCTTCTCTCTCCTCCAAAACAAAGTTTGTCCTTGGGATATCCATAATGTCCCAATGAGTCCAAACTCATGAATACACGGTCTTCTTTGGGGCACATCGCGCCATAACCCCTTGCACATGATTACTGCCCACAACTGTATGCATAGGAGATATACTAGACTCAGCAACTTTGGGCTGAGTAGGGGACTCAATTATTGGAGTAGGCCTTTTTTAGAAGCATAGGCTCTAGTAATGGGCATTATCAAAGTCTCCCAACCACACAGGTAAGAACCGGACAAAGTGGTGAAAATGCAAAAGACATAAACCTCCTCTGTTTAACATATGCATCAGGTTGAACATATGCAGAGCCGCAATGCTCCTCTCAGGTGCATCCACATTATTTTCAATCTCATATGTCCTCAGCCCACCACCCACTGCCCTCTGGCCAAGCCAAATCTAACACGGCAGCTTTGGGTTTACAAGGGCTAAAAGGGGCTTACCAAAGGTACAGGCAAAGATCGGGCGTTATTGGGAACACTCAGGCTAGTCCTGGGAGCTCCTTCTAGCTCCAGAGAGAGCAACGCAATCCTTGGACCCTGTTACTCCCGAGAGAGCAGCACAATCCTTGGCCCCCCAAATCCTCTGCCTCTCTCTGCAAAAGCTCTGGAGGGTACAGGGCACAGGGAGAGGCAAAATATTCTCTCTGCAAGTGAGTCATCCCTGGCAAAGTGACTATTGGCTTTCATTCAGTGGGATTCTTGCCCCCCAGGACGTGGGTCGAGCTCCAATTTGCAGAACACTGGCTTAGAGAATGTAGGGATGTGTTGTATTGTGCCTGTCTGAGGTGAGGTAGCTTGAGATGTCATGTGGAATGTTTATGTGTGGATGATGGAATATTCTGAGTGAGTGTTCTGTGTAGAGGCGGTTACAGCTGGCTGGCACTGGGTGATGGGAGCCGGTGTTGTCACAGCTTATGTCCTTTATGTCTTCATGTGGATATGTAACTAAGAACTTGGAAATAAACTTACCTGAAGAAATCTTGAAGAGCCTGGAACCTGCTTTTTAACAATGGCGACAAGTTGGTCTTTGGTAACCTATGTGCCACAAGCTGATGGACTGAGGACCCTGCTGCGGGGGGTGCAGGAAGGACAAGCTTCTGGACAAGGACAACACCGCCCCCATAAGTCCCATCACCCAAGGTGCAGGGGGAGCCGGAGGATTAAAGCCCCATCTTTGGTGGGACCGGCGCACATAAGTAGTGGGCAAGTTGGGCCCCAGGGAGTCTTCAGGGAGAAGCCCTGACATGGCTCCCCAGAGTGCAGGGGCAGGAACAGGAATTGGGCCCCATTGCAGAGGGATCAGCTCCAAGAGCAGGAAGGAGGACTGCGTCCCAGGGTTCAGGGGAAGTCCAAGAAAGAGGCCCCTTTTTGGATGGGCAGCTCCTAAGTAGGAGGCAGAGCTCTGCCCTGGGGGCTGGAGATGGCGCTGGACCAGCAGGTGAAAGATAATACGGGCAATACTGGGAAATTGATGTTGAAAGCAAACGCTGTACCATGGTCCTCCGTGAGATGTAATGAAGAGATAGCCCACTGGGAGGAATGTGATGCTACTCTACATTTCTTTTAAAGTTAGAATGGCAATAGAAAAAAAGGAACGCTGCTCTGAGTTTGGGAAATGGATGTGAATTTGACATGAACAAGGAGGACTGTTTGCCTGACTACACGTCACTCCCATGTCTTGTGCACTCATAGCAATGGGGAGCTGTTGTTTTAAACGGTGTCCTTCTCACAAGATAATTGCAGGCTTTGAAGTTATGGGAGCCTGGCAGCACCGTACTGTGCTTATCGTGCACATCATGTTTTTGGCTGTCTGAAACTCTGGTGATTTATGAGCCTTTTGCGGCGAGGTGTCCTGGGAAGTGAACAACCGTTGGCCTATGAAGCTCTGCTTAGCCCTGCTGAGCAGTAGTGACTGATGATGTCACACATGCAGCAGGAGGAGATGGTGAAGCGTAGAATGTTCTTTTGAATGTGCTATTGTTAGAGCTTCGTATTATAAGTGCTGTTTGCCCTGAGGATGTAACAGGGAAAGTACCTTAAGGAATCTGACGTTTGGCAAGACATGTGTCTTAGAAGGAAGGAAGCAAAATATGTGTGCAGCTATAGTAAGGCAGGAATGAACAATGCTTAGAACATGGTAACCCTATGATATGAATCGGATCCAAGAGACATGGTTTGTTTAGGAGCCAAATGCTGTGGTCTCTGCTTAGCAAAAGAGACATTTTCGGCGGATTGTGATGCTGGCATGCCGCTCCGTCTCAGTTAATGAGGCGACAGGTAGCGGCCAACAAATAAGGTGACATTTTTAGGTCATGACAGTATGGTGGGGTATAGGCTTGTGCAGAGAGTAAAAGCCATAATGTTGGGTAGTTTGGAACTTTAATATACCTATTTAAAACTGACGGAGCATTTTGCATGTGCAGGATGGTGAGTGCCTTGGTGCGATGTGAATCTGTAGAATGGGGGCACTGCGAGGATGCTAATGAGTTTGTGTTTATAGAAGATATACATGCATCTTAAACAGCGCTGTTCTGTTATGTAAATGGGTAAGTGAAACGGTGACAATATAGTGTGGTAATATGTTGTATTGAAGGGTATTTAGCATAATTCTTTGAGGAATTGCAGGTTTCGAGTGCCAAGCACCATGGCACATGGACACTAATGTGCATAAATCGTTGCTGTTAGTGTAAGATGGGTGGTACGTGTATGAGTGTGATAGCTTTAATCATTTTGAGGATTTTCAGCTATATTGCACATGTCAGTAGAGCCTGTGTAAATGGCTATGGACTCATAGGTTTGCTTAAGAGCCTGCAAATGGCTATGGATGTTTTAGCTCATAAAAGTGTTAGTTTTGGGGATTTTACTTACTATGAGCAACATGGTTTTGTATTCCAATGTGCACAACGCAAATGCTTTCAATGCGGTTTATGTATTTTTTACAGCATATGGTTGCAGCATTCTATGGTTTTGGAATGCATGTTATGATGAATGTGACTCAGATAGGTTGGAGAGAGTCAGTGAGTGTTGGGTATTGGGTGAACTCACATTCAGCATGGAAGTGTTGCAGTGTGAAATGCATGGTTGAATTATTTGGGTAATGTCAGTGGGGGATATAGTTTTCCTTACATTGTTTTGGTTTGGTTTGGGTAGTTACCTGTCGTGGTAAAAGTTGAACACCCATGCGATTGTTCTAGAGTGAGGTAGCGCCTCGACTCTCAATTAAAGATGTTAGGATTTTCTAATTTCATGTGAGGGGATTGGTCTTGTTATAGGGGTTACCTAATTCCGGTAAAGGTTGAACAGCGATGAGGTTGTTCTGTGAGGGAGGTAGCGCCTCCACTCTTTCAATTAAGGATGTTAGCGTTTTCTATTTTCATGTGAGGGGATTTGTCTGGTTATAGGGGTTACCTGATTCCCGTAAGGGTTGAACAGCGATGAGGTTGTTCTGTGAGGGAGGTAGCGCCTCCTCTAGGTTTTTTTTTTTAACCTTCTCATCACATTGGACAGTATATAGCTGGTGACAAAGGGGTAGCTGGGGACGCCTGGTAATGACCCGTCGGTATTGAGTGTGGTAAGTCCTGAGATGATGAGTAAATTGTTTTCTATGTCACTTGTGGTATTTATTGTGGATTTCGTTGTATCCGTGGCTTCAACAGCTTGTTTTGGATTAGGATGTTTTCCTTGCTATAAGACCGTTTAGTTTTTACCAGTCATTGATGTTGGCATTGGGAGTGCGTGGCCACCGCTCCCAATGTGTTTGGAAGGCTTGTACATCCTGGTCTGTTGCATGAGTATGGTATTACGACCATGGGTGTTTGTGATCTCAGTGATGTTGTATGTTTCCACTTTGTGAATCCCTGTTGGAGTGAGGTTGTGATTGTCTTTTTGGAGGCTTTGAGGTCTCGGTTCTCTAGAGTGACAGTCTAGAGGCCTGCTGGGGTTCCAGGGTGGCAGCCTGGACACCCGCGTTGTTGTAGGCGGGGGCAGGTGGTAGGAGGTGTGGCAGTCTTGTGGTTGTTCAGGAATGTAGGTGAAGTAGCCCAGTTTCAGGGTTGGCCAGGTCCTGGGGTGAGAGCCCAGTTGCTTGTTTGTGGCAGGAACAGGCAGATGGATGACAGTATTGGAATGTAGTTTGTCAGGGTGTGATGTTTTGATGGTCGGGTTTGGCTGTGGAAGTGTCTGTCTGCCAGTTGAGTGTTACGTGTGCTTATATCTTGGAAGGTGGTAGTTGAGTTGTTCTGGTATGTGACTTGTTCTGTGAATGTATGGTTTAGTAAAGGAGGGAGGTGTGTTGTATTGTGCCTGTCTGAGGTGAGGTAGCTTGAGATGTCATGTGGAATGTTTATGTGTGGATGATGGAATATTTTGAGTGAGTGTTCTGTGTAGAGGCGGTTACAGCTGGCTGGCACTGGGTGATGGGAGCCGGTGTTGTCACAACGTATGTCCTTTATGTCTTCATGTGGATATGTAACTAAGAACTTGGAAATAAACTTACCTGAAGAAATCTTAAAGAGCCTGGAACCTGCTTTTTAACAGGACTATAATAAAATCATGAAAGGGAATGTGCTTCATCCATGAACAGGAGAAATAATTCCCTTGAAGGCTTATACGACATGGGATTCTTATAATGTAGTTCATCGCATATGCCACCAATGTGGCAAAATGTATGTACGACACAACTCAAGATATGTGAAAACCTGCTGGACTAAACATGTGCACAATATATGTAAAAAGAGCTTGAATTCTTTGCTTGCACTACATTTTGAACAATAGCAGCATCAAACCTAACAAGTGAAACTAAGTGTTGGATGTTGTGAGACACTCTAAGAGAGAGGAAGTTGTGACGAATCACGGTATTCAAATACTTCTCCCTAGAGGGGTGTGTTTCCTTATGAGGCAAGGGAGGTGAGCCGCTACACAATAATCCCCCTAGGAGTGGCGGCATGTGGGACCTCACAGGGAGAGACTCCACTCTGGGAGACGATGACTCCTGTTCCGCAGTGGAACTCCCTACAACCCTCTCTTCTAACAGTAACATCAGAACATCAGAGGTATCCATCATACCAAACCACTATTTGTTATTATAACATAAGAACTAAGGTCCAAACTGAGAATCAATGTAGTAAAACTACTGTGAAGAAGAAGCATGAGCAGCAAGTAATATTGATTACTCAATGGCTAAAACCCAACACTACTATGACGAAGAAGAATGAACAAACAATGAAGAGTGATCAACTAGAAGAGAACAGATTAGAATCCTCTGCTGGGTAGGAACCAGCAGCCAATCATTAAAAGAGACAATGGACTACTGTCCATGAGAAGTGGAACCCAGGAATTTCAAACCATCCGAATGAGGAGTGCTGAGAGAGACCAGGAGATCCTCAGTCGGGAGGAAACCACAAGGTGCTTTCGGTAGGAAGCAATGAGGAAGCTGAAAGACAGAGAGAGGGGGGGGGAACAAAAACCCCAGGGGAAGGAGCGAGTCGAGATTCAGTATCCTTAGTAATCTCAGAGAAGGAGACATTTTCAGAAACACTTAAGAAAGATATTTTACAAGAATATCCAAAGCCCATAGCATTGAGTAGAAGCCTACAAAGAGAACAAATAGGAGGAGCCAGAGACTTGGAAAAGTCCCCTAAAAGAACTAAATAAGTTCATCCATGAGATAGCAAAAAAATATCTAAAAATGTCTGCTATGGCTGAGGAAGCCTATAAAGGAGAAGAAGTAATTCTCCTGATCTTTAGATATTTTGTATTAGCGATAGGGACAGAGCAGTTTAGCTTTGGATGAAGGACAGAATGTTTACATTGGACTTCACCACAGATGACGAGCATCTTAGTTAGTTTGGTTAGCCAGGGAAATCCATAGACTAGGGACAGTGAGGCCTTTTTACTTATTATTTCAATAAAAGAAAGTGAAGAATGCCAAAAACTGGTATATCTCCTTGTTCGGACCTACCGCAAAATACATTAGTCAACTATTGCACTGCCAGAAAGGTATTAGGATGGATAGAATTGACACCATATCTCCATGAGGAAGAAATGAGAAATGTAATTGGTTCTGTTCCCTTTAGAGAAAGAACGGATACCCTGACAAACTGGCATAAACTGGCATAAACGGACTAGGAATGCATATTTAAAACCTGTTAATTATTCAATGTATTTAAAATTGTCTTTGGGATTTGTGGAGATACTTAAACACAAGAACATATGACGTATAATTGAATTACAGTAAGGCATGAGTATTAACCATCAATCAAACTACATCAGGGTAATTGGATGTTTTATGATTTAATTTTCTACTTTCTTTGCAGTCTTTTATATTAATACTTTTTCATATGTATTTATATTAAATATTGTTTTGCCATCATGGTATCACACTAATCACATAACATGACCATTTTATTATGTATTTGGGATTTTGCATAAGATCAAAGATCAATAAAGTAAGCAGATTTATTTTGAGTCACAGGGGCTCATGTGTATCTGAATATACAGATGAAAAACTGACTCTGATTGAACAAGTCCTATGGCCTGAGTAAGTAAGCAAATGGAGATTATTAAATTAATGGAGCATAGCTAATAGACACCCTTTAAAAATAGAAAAAGAGATTTGGACTAGGTACTGTAAGGAACTCATGGTGGCAACAGTAAAGACAGACACAAGTGATCGCAGTTCAAGTCTGTTTATTAAACTGTAAATGCAGGGTGGAAAAAAGCCTAATAGGCCTAAATCTAAGATGGGAGCAAGCTTAGACCATCAAATGAAAAATAAGGCAGTCCTTTGTGGCATCTTGTCAAAGTAAAAGGCCTATACTAAAAAAATAAAATATTGGCAAATCCTTACAACTAATTACAGAAAGAGTGTGGAATAGGGTTTTGAATAAAGAAAGAAGTGTTCACAAATAATAAGTCAGGATGTGACTGCCAGGGGGCTTCCTTCCCCACGTTTTGAGCACAGGACAAGGTGAATCTCCTAAGAACAGCACACACTCGAGCCTTCCCAGCACAAGCTGACAGTTCCGTACCAGCTATAAGGTTCTCCCGATGGTCAAGTCTCTTTTCAATAAAAGTCTCTTGCCTTCGAGGGCCTGATCAATTCAACAAAACAAACAAAGTCCCTTTCCAAATGGACTTTGGGTGATGACTTTCCACCCCTGAACCCCCCTCTTTCGGGCTCGGACCACTAGGCTTCCCTTGATCGGGGTCTGGCCTTTTTTTGGGGATCTCCCTCTGCCGGGCTCAGATTCAAATGCCAAGAAGGACAATCCACTTCCCCAGGTCTTCCTACACTCCTTGCATTCATAAATCTTAATGTCTTTTTAAACAGTTCTTCAGGTTTTGCCCCTTTTTGTAGGCCTCCCTCTGCCGGGTTCACTCTTGACAACTTTTACAAAACAGATCACTGTGGACATCCCTCCATCGGGTCCACCCCTGTCAGTACACTGTTCATAGGGACTTCAGGCCTTATCCCTTTTTGTTAGGATCCCTCGGTTGGGTTCACTCCTGTCAACACATTGTTCATCTGGACGTCAGGACTTGCCCTTTTTTTGTTAGCATCCCTCTACTGGGTGCACTCTTGACAACTTTTGCTAAACAATTCACTGTTGACATCCCTTGGTTGGGTTCATTCTTGTCAACAAACTGTATTTTGGGACTTGGACTTCACCCCGTTTCATCAGCATCCCTCCTTCAGGTTCACTCTTGCCAATCTTGTCTATCATGCCTTTCTCAGTCAACTCTTATGATGCGGGATTCACTTCCCCAATTCTTACAATACG
Organism: Ambystoma mexicanum; assembly: GCF_040938575.1. Lineage (NCBI taxonomy): Eukaryota > Metazoa > Chordata > Amphibia > Caudata > Ambystomatidae > Ambystoma > Ambystoma mexicanum. Next base: position 407,628,630 of record NC_090923.1, on the reverse strand, counting down.
GGATTCACTTCCTTAACTTCATAATCATCTGTCGGCCAAAGACTTTCTTTCGACTGTACAGAGGATTTACAAACCCCCTTATGACCACTTTGACCTCTTTTTTCCTTTTTCCAAGGGCTTCTTTTTACAGTAGTTTCTATCATCGGGTAATTGCCCAGAGTTTCCTGCGTGAGCACCCACATGGTGATTCATCAATAGCTCTTTAAGCCTTTAACAGTTCAAATGAGCTGTTTGCTATTTTTTGTTCAACACAGTTCAGTTTCTTATCAACTCTCCCCTCGACTCACCGGCTGTCATGAACCGCTTGGCTTTCTTTCTCTTTGGAGTCAAGGTTAGTACCACAGAGACAAGTGCCTCTCCCGGCTTGGTAATCAGCAAAAAATGGTCTTGTGTACCATTGACTTCTGTTGCAACACACGCTGTCTATTGTTCCCGGTCTTACGATTCCTTCTGCTGAGGTTTCAGGGCCCTTGGTCGGAAAGAGTAAGGTTGCTTCTCTCCTTGTCGCCCTCTCGGTATGCGTCGTCTTTCTCCTCCTCTTGAACTGCCATGCTGAGTTAGCTCTGACATCGGGCGGTCTGCCTTGCTCTTCCTTTGCTCTCGTGCTCCACCTTTTATCTGTTTGGGGAAGGGAAAGGGCGGTCAGGTGTGTGTGATTCTGGTCAATTGCCTGACTTTGCCTGATACTTGTATTGGGACATCTCAGGTAAACGGCTCTGGTGTTAGTCCATTGTCTTTCGTGTTGTGTGAAAGTGTTTGTTCGGTAAAGATTGGGGCGGCAGTGTTTTAGAATATCCTATGAGGTAGAATGTGGAAAAGGTGTAGAAAGAAGGGGGATACTGCGTCTCACCCATCAGTGTCCCACTCCCCGAGGACCCCCCTTCTAGGTGATCCTCCCTCACTGGTCCATCCCCAGGAACTGTATCCAATAGCGATGGCCGTGTCCTGGCCGCCTGAATGACAGATCCTCGAGGATCTGTCATCTCCAGTGAGACACCTTCAGTTTTCGCACAGTACCCCCTTTCAAGCAAGGCTAGAATTGTTATAGAAGTCAAACTTCTATAAAATAGCTTGATAACAGGGTGGCACAATATGGTTGGAATTCTTACAAGCAACCAGAGACAGACGTACTTTGAAAAATAGGAAAGGCATTTCTTACTTTTCTTTGAACTGCTATGGAATTGAACAAACTATGTTGATTCATACAGAATTGATTGTTGTAAAATATATAGGCCTCTAAACTATTTTTATTCTATATTTGTTAATAGATTCTTTTCTCCTGAAAATGAATCCTTTTGATTTGAAAACCCATAGAGAGATACACCTATTTCTCATGCAGCACTGAATGTTTAAGATATCTGATGACTAGAACATGAAAATGTTTAAAAAACATGATTGTCTAAACACAAGAACCACTTAAAGAGACTTTTTCTTTGAATGTTTTACAACTTTGTCCCCATTATCAATCTCAGTAGTGTGGAGGCAGAATGTGGAGTCTTCTAGAGTCAGGTCTGCTTTCCGTGTCTGTTGTTGGAGGAGGCAACAGAGAACTGTATAACTACCACTCCTGGCCACAGAGCGGGCAGCGGAGTGTGGAGGCAGAGTGTGGAGTCTGCTGGAGTCCGCGGGATCAGCGGATCGGAGGACACGACCTACTCAGGTAAGATCAGCCCTCTGAGCATATACAACTTGAAATATATGGTGCGCACATAAGCCCACGTGTTAAACGTGAAAATCGAACACTGATAGAAACTCTATTAGGTGAAACAATATAAATACAAGCTGAAATGAGAACACGTCCTTGTACTTTACACCAGCAAAAGTGTTAAAGAGTTCAGCTGACTGAATATAACAGACGTTACCAGACAGTACCAGGGAAATTTAAGACCACGGAAGCCCGGTAAATCTGTGAAAAGCGCAGCGTGGGGGGACTGCGGGAACTGTCCTTGGACCCCCGTGCTGCAAAACTGAGGAAACCTCGAATACAACGCAGCCAAGAAAAGAGCACCATAGTGTTTCCTTCGCGCCTCGTTTTATTTTTTTATGTATTTTAAAAAAAAAATGTTTTAAACGAATTCGCTGTACAAAGCGAGTATTATAGATCTCGCACCCAAGACATGGTGTGGATCGCATAACAGAAGGAGAACTGTGTGGGGGCACTGTGGGAGTAAGTCCTTTGACCTCCACACGTATAGAGAAACTACAATCATCCCCTGCCCCGACCCTGACGCCGACCTACCTAGTACTGAAACTGCCGAGAACATTCACGGCGCGGACGCGCCTGTGGGGAGAGCAAGCTCCTGTACCGAAGGAAAGGCGAGAACGCGAGCGGCGCCCCGGCGCGCTGATAGCGGGTGCTGAAGGTGGAGTGGCAGCAGCCAGAGGGAGAACGGAAAGTAAGAACGGCGAGAAACGGAGCAAGTAAAATCTGCTGCAAGGAAAAACAAAGTGAATCACTGAAAAATGACGACCGTATCAGAAGAATCCAAAGCAACATTAACCCAACAATTGTCGCAGAGAAATACGAGACAAAAAACTAAATTGATGTCAGAAAATCTGATGAAATAAGATGACAGCAATAGTAGCGTCATGGAAGAGGGGCACAACTTGAGCCAGTTGGAACTACCAGACAGCACACCACTTAAAGAGAAAAGACCCGCAAAGGGAGGAAACAACAATATAAACAGGAAAAACCATGATCTTTTGCTACCCTTAAAAGACAAACCAGGTGATACACCGGAAGGAGAAACCATTCAACAAAATTGCGACCAACAGTGCAATAAATGGACAAACCTTAAAGCAACAAATGCCGAAGAAAGAATTAACCCTCAGAGGAAAGGGGAAAAGGATCAAGAGACAAAAACTGACAATAGACAAACCAAAGAACTGGAAACCGCTATTGAACAAAAGCTCTGTTCCAAAACTATAACACAGGAAAGCGATACCAGTAAATATGATCACCCATTACTATCGCAGAAAGAAAAGGCCATTAAGGCAAAAGAACAATGGAAATTGTACTATCAAAGAGCAACCAAATCGGAAAGATTCATAAAAGAAACTGCTCCAATCAGTCAATGTCGAATGGAACGCCTATCGCTGGATTTAACAGAAATTGAAACACTGATGGAATTAGAACAAATAAATAGGAAAAACAAAAAACAAGCTAATTTAGCTGAAAGAACATTGGAAACAAGCAATGAAACCAATAACTGGCAAAACTATGCTGACTCAAACTATACAACTGTAAATAAGACGCAACTAGCAAACATGGAAACAAATGGCAAGAAAACAGCCCATAAGTCAGAGGAAACTGTTGGCGACTGTCCACCTAAGCCAGGAAACAAACAGGAGTCAGTTGCTACATCAATGCTGGATCTACAGAATATGCTGATAGCTGTGACAATGCAAACAATGATACCCTACATAAAGCTACAAGAAGCAGGCAATGAAACAACGAAAGAACATACTACGATACTTAATTCCATATTCACCAAACAAAAGAATCTAGAACAACTGATACATAAAATATAAGAACGACTCAGCATAGAAGCAGAAAACAGTTATATATGGCAACAATGTCTTGCAGAGATAGCAAGACAGGACAGAATGGATAAAGCAACGCTCATGGAAGCCTTAATCTCGTTTACAAAGACATCTCTAACGAGGAATAACATCGAAGGAAAAAACCAAAAGGAGAAAGAACAAATATCTGGAGCATCAAAGGCAGGTCCCGCTAAGACAAGAGGGGACAGCGCACAGACTAGGAGGGAGAACCATCACAATGACGAAGCAGCGAGTCATAATGACATTCTCCTAATAGACCTGACACCGGAAGAAGTAAGGAATAAAATAAGTAAAAAGCCTAAAAACACATACTATAGATCCTCAGACTGAGACAACACAAGGGAATGTGAATTATAGCATATTCGAACAACAGACACAGAATAATTAAAATAAAACAAAAACGTTAGCGGCAAAAAAACAGACCAAAAAATAACAGGATCTAGAGCATTTCTTAGGAATCTAGCTCAAAGCGCTAAGGATAACATCAAAAAATCACAGCCCCAAAAACACAAAGGAATGAGCACAGTAGACCCAGTAATAAAAGAAAGTGCCACTGGAATTACAGGAATAGAAGAATCCACCCAAACCTAAGAAATAATAAGAGATGGCGATAACATCCAGTCCGTTAGTGCTTTAACAAGTGAAGAAGGAAACATTGAATCCCTGTTGAACCTTTCCACATATTCAATACACGAATCAGAGAATGCTCAAAACGAAGACAAAATAGGAAACGAGCAACAGGAACCACAACCAAATCCCGCATCTATGCTTGTGATCGACTGCTATGAGGAAACCATCACAGGATAATATATATCAATTGAACTATCCTGTGAGGAAATTTCAGATGGAGATCTGAATACAGGAAATAGCACCCTGAACATAACACGACTAGAGAGATAAGAACAGGAACAACAGCCTGAAGTAACAAAGACTGTTACGAACGATCTGAACGAAGAAAGAAACAAGTCAGGAATGAAGAAAGATCGCAGCTCGAACAACCACAATTTGTAGACCCTTACTACAAAGAAAGTATAATCAGACTAAAGCTGGAAGGAAGATCAGAAAAAGAGGCTAACATTGTGATGAATAGAACCAATCTATTACGCCTCTTTAAGACAATTTCAAAATTGGAAAGGTTAAAATCAAAAGATATGAAATTAATTGAATTTAGAGAGGAACAAAGATTGGATAAAATCTGGATATACTGTTGCTCAAGGGAATTGCAGAGTTTAATATCATCATGTACTGAAGAACTGGAAGCCAGAGGATTCAGAGTGTCAAATGACGACAAATTGGCCAATGAAACGAAAGAAATATCCATCATGACTCAGCATGAGAGTAACAGAACATACTCTGACATCAGTAGTGTTGTAAGCAAGTCATACAATGAAAATAAAAGGATGGAATAAAAAAGAGAAAGAAAGATGGTACAAGGATGAGCAAAAAAGAACGAATCCAAGACAATACAACGACAAAACAACTAACAGATGGAATTTTGAAAAATCACCGTTCTGGCGGGAAATTAGTATGGAAAGGAGTAGACACGAGGAAACAAAAAAACAGAGACAATAACAACGAACAGGAAACAACAAACAAACTGTAACACTATGCTCATGGAATACTAGGGGACACTTGCATCTTTTCCAAATGGAACGACCTGAGCTGAACTCAGTAGAAGTGATATGCTTACAGGAGACATGGCTAACAGCTCCCCCAGTATGCGAAGGATTTCTTATATACATGAACCCTGCAATTAACAACAATGGAGGCAGACCATCGGCAGGACTTATTACCTTAATCAGTCAAGACCTGGCAACAGAAATTATCGAATATCAGAACATAGGAAATTGGGCGCAAAACACCTTAGTCAAAATGCAAGCGATGACACAACCACAGAGTAATAAAGAAACTACAAGGACCCAACACTTAAACATCACCAATGTATATTGGAATCCAAGGAACGTGCCAGAAGAAACGGTAATAGATAATATCTTTACTAAGATAGACAACAGCGCACAGGAGTATCAAGATGTCGAATTTATTATATGTGGAGATTTCAACTTGCATCTATTTGATGATAAAGGAGAACCAATAGAAGACCAACTGCTGGAACATAGAGCACGAAGGTGGATAACAGAGACACGCAATAGAAACTTTGAAAGATGGGATGCCCTCAATGCAGCAACAAAACCGATACCAACATGGTCAAGAGGGAAAACCAAATCAATTATCAATTATATCTATACTAGTAAGGGAATTACTCAAGCTAAAATCAAAGCCAAAAATCTATTTAGCGAACATAGTGACCACTATATACTAAAGCGCTCATGGCAAATGAACAAAGGAGAATGACTCAAAATAAATTTACCCAATATGACGCTATCAAATAGAATGAATCGCTTGAGAATTCCACATAACAGATTAAATGAAATCACAGAAACATTAACAAATTCAAAGAAAGAAGATTCCAATTAAATTAATTATGGATAGTTAACCAACCAATTCCAAATGAAGCAGCAATTGAATCATCACTCAAAGCCAGAACGAAAATATATTTATAACAAAGTTATCGCAGAAAAGAAAAAGGAAAAAAAGCGATCATTAAAAGAGCACAAAAGGAATCTCCACAAACCAAAAAAAGAATAATTGGCCAAGCAAAACAAAAATTCCAAAACTGGCATAAAAATGCTAAAATGATGCAAGATCAAGAAAACGCTGAATCTATGATGGCTTCCCTTAAAAATTCTAACACCAGACGCCTATGGGAACTCTTGAAATCGAATAAAAACTCAGAGGATGCAATGATAGTGGATGTCCCAGAAGCCGCTTGGGTAGGGTACTTTACAGCACTCTACAAAGAAAGACCAACAGTAACGAATCAAATTCAGCAACACATGCAAAAGTCATGGAACATAAGATACGATATTGATGAAATTACCAACAGAATAAAAAAACTAAATACATCAAGGGCCCCGGGGCCGGACGGCATGTCAAATGCCACATTAAAACAAAACCCTAAAGTTTGGGCACAATTCTGTGGTAAAATTATAGACTTGATTAACCGTACGGAAAATGTCCCCGATTCCTGGAAAATGGCAACACTAATCCCAATATATAAAGAAGGATCATCTAAGAAGCCAAAGAACTATCGACTGTTGGTGCTCCTGGACCCGTTAGGGAAAATTTTTGCCAACCTTATATTGACAAGATTAAACATTTGGGCTAAACAAACAAAATACCAAGCAGTGCGACAAACAGGATTTGTGCATAATGTCGATACAAATATAAATCTGATGAAACAGGAAGCGGAAAGAACAAAAACGAATACAATAGCAGCGTATGTCGACCCCAGCCTAGCCTATTATAAAATCAATAGAGACTTGCTTTGGAATAAACTTGAACAATGGAGATGTCCTAGCGACATCCTAGAACCAATAAAACTCTTGTACACTAACACAAAAATACAAGTGATAATGACATCGGACGGAATAATAATAAAGCAAATTAACACCTGGCATGGCTTAAAGCAAGGGTGTCCGCTAGCTGCTGCACTGTTCAGTTTGTTCACGTCAGATTTTGAAGAGTCCATATGTACACCGAGCATTAATCCGCCGAAATTAAATGCGACTTCAGTACCTTGTTTGATCTATGCAGATGATATTATACTATTAGCAAAAACACTGTGCGGATTACAAAAAGCCCTAAACAAAACTCATGAATACATGGAAAAATATGAACTCACAATAAACATCAAGTAAACAAAAATTATGTATCTGACAAAGAAGAAATCAAAAGGGAATAAAGCCTTTAATTATTACCTCCAGGAAGAAAAATTGATCTAGGTCACAACTTATAAATATCTAGGGATATGGATCAATCAATCACTGACAGAAGCGCCATGGGCAGAACAGTTAAAAGCTAAAACCAGAATGCTGGCCAGACAAGGTCTGTCAATACATAAGAAATTCGGGAAATTTTCTCTCATACCAGTTGTAACATTTTACAAGCAAAAGGTGACAGCGATCCTTGCATATGGTGCTGAAACTATGATCAACCATGACAGAACCATATGGATGAAACTGGAGGCGATTTATTGGCAGAAAGTACTAAGTCTACCCCAGAACATGCCGATGACACATATTCGTTATGAACTGGGCCTCCAATCACTAGAATCAATAATAGAATGGAAAATATTAGATCTATTCAGGAAAATGAACAGCGAAGAAAAGATACCGGCATTGGAAATACTAAGAACTTCACAAGAACACGTTAATGATGCTACATTAAACAAATGGAAAGAAGCGACTATGAGTATATGCAACAAAAAAGGAATTACATTGGAGACGTTGACGAAAATGCCTCAAATCGCAAAAAAGAAGCTGAGCCGTACTGATTGGATCGAAACTCAAGAGCAGAAAGACCGATATAAAATGACACTGAAATGCGAGGGAGAGGGAAGATCACTCAACCAACTTCCATACTACCTACAACTATACCCGGATCGAAGAATTAGAGACATGTTTTTAAGATTTAGACTGAACCTACTTCCAACAAGAGAAGTTCAGGGCAAATGGAGCCAAAATAAAAGTGCAAATAGCGACTGCAGATTCTGTCAAACAATAGGAAAAACAGGAACTCTCTATCATGTGACTATGGAATGCGAGGCACTAAATCAAAAAAGACTGCTCTTCAGCGCCAAATATCTTAGTGCCACAGTAGAAATGGAAAAAGAAGAAAGATGGAGTCAAATCTTGATGGGAAATAATAGAAAGATGGTTGCAACCATAGTTCACTTCTGGGAAACTATTATGCTGGAAAAGAGTAACAGTAATGAAGAAGTATAAAAGACAAAGATGTTGCCGTTTTTTATAAGGAAAACACTGTAGATTGAATGTGAATGATAAATGTAAGGTTTAAGATGTAAACCAAACGCATTTTAATTTAAAAAAAAAAAAAAATCTCAGTACTCGACTTTATTTCGATAAACTGTCACAAATGTCAGTACAATTCATTTACAAGTCATTTGAGAAAAACAAGGAACAGACATACAATATCACACTTTTCCTTAGCAAAAATAGAAATATAATACAGATGATAAGATAAATAAACCTTTATAAAACAACACGAATGTGCTTGGTTTAGATTCTTACAGCACTTTTACTTTATCTGTAATTAGTTGAAAAACAAATCAGTGCTGGACGTCACTGTCTAAAATTGCATGATTATAATAGGGGTATCAAATGATGCGATGCAACATCGCATATTTGGCACAAAATAAAGTAATGTGCATATCAGTTTCCTGGGACGACACTGGCAGAGTTTAGGGAGATCTACCATATTCTATTACAGCAATACATTTTCCTTTTAGGGGAGTAATCCCAACCGGAATAGTGTGATCTATTTTCTTAAAGCATGTGAGAGTATTGAAGGGGAACAAGTACTACCAAAGTTGAAGACAGAACATTTTACATGAGCTAGGAAGAAAAAGTATCCTGCAACGTGGAAGGTTGGACTACAAGCATAGAATGACAGCAAACAGAAAATGGCATGGCATCCAACTACGACAAACACACTTGGTTCCCATGTAGGGTGCAAACAAAATAGTCACAGAGTGTGTCACCGTTTCTCAGGTAAAACTCTAGTCTTCTGAGCAGGTTGCTATAACAGTGCCTCAATCTGAATGTTCTTGGAAAGAATCAGCAACAGTGGATTTCTTTGTCTAGATCCTAAGCCATGAACAATGAAACAGTACAGACAACAATGAAGCCTGTAAAAGCAAGAGGACTGGAGACTAGGCCTTAAGGTACAATGGACTGAGGAGGCAGTCTGGAAACAATAGACTCAAATCAAGGAACTGTTGCCTGAGCTCCAGCCTAGTAACAAAGAAACTCTAGACCAAATCTATTGACTAGGATAACAAGTACAGAACTGAATACTGGTAACAAAGGAAACTTGGGGCAGAGAATGAAGACTGCTGGCACAGAGCCAGGAACTGCAGGCATGCAGCAAGAGAACATGTTGACAGAGTGCAATGGGCTATACGCAGAGAACAGAGGACTGCAGGCACAGGAGCATGGCAACTGGAGAGAGAGGGCACAGTTGTGCAGGTAGGGAGCATGACAGGTAGCACAGGGCTGTGGGGTGTTTGGTACAGGTACTGGAGCTGGAGCAGGTTCTGGATACAGCACCAACAGAACACAACAGAAAACCATGGTTCAAAGCAAGAAGGCCTGTATGCAAACTCAATGCAAGAACAAAGTGCTCCTGCAGGCAGTTGCTTAAAATACAGGCACACGGAAGGAAGAAGCAGGTTTGACAGTATTAGCTAAAGATAATCAGCCTTCTTCTTTGCAGGATGTGGGAATGTGAAATGTAAGGAAACTGAGGGTGTCCTCACTTCTCTTTCCCCAGAATCCTCCTCTTAGGTGGCCAGAGAAAGGCCATTGCTTTTGGATACCGACGCTAGGGGTGAATATGCGAGGGAGGATCACCTGGAGGGAGGGGAGTGGGGAGAGGACGCCCTTAGGTGAGACATCGTGTCCCCCATTCCCTTTTCAAAATGAACCTTCTGTCCCAACAGCCTTTGTAGGTTACTGTCAGTGTTTCCCCTTTCATCCCCACAAAATGTTCCCCAGAAATACCACTTTAACACTGAGACGAGAGACCAACTAGGATGATGCATCCTAATTTATTTAATGTAAACCTCTCCAAGCACCACTCTGGTACTGAGACGAAGAAGAGGGCTATGGAGGAGTCCAGATGCAGCCGGCAGGCATGTCCCTTTAACTATGGTCAGGCAACTAGACTAAATGACCGTCAACTGTGGTCACTTAGCAAGCCCAGTGGGTATTAAAATGTGGGCTGTGAACAAGAGGAGAGAAACAGCAGGCTGGAATTTGGAGCCAGCTGGTGCGGGAGAGAGGTCCTCCAGAGAGACAGGAGCGGGAGAGACGGGTGCTGGAAGCCGTGTCGAGCAGGGACAAGGCACGCCGTGGCCTGGGCAGGCCTAGAGAAGGTCTTGAATGCTTGCATACCCTCTGTGTCGGGCATAAGCTGCAGGAGCTGTGGGGTGCCAAAGCACTCAGGTCACCGTGAACCGCCAGGAGAGCGTGTGGTGCTCTTTCTGACTTCCACAGGGGAAGAGCGGAGACAGTGGAAGCTGAACGCTGAATGAGGAAAGGAACAAAGCTGACGGGAGCTGCCGTATGAAGCCAGTGAGTGTTAACAGGAAACACTCATACCAGGGCACTCCGGGAAAATGAAGAAAGCATTTCTTGAATGCCGTATAAACTGGAACTTTTCGTAAGCACTTTTGAATGTTGAAGCAAGTGCCATTAAATCTGGAATGAACTGAAAATAGTTCCAACGCTGAACAGATGAATTTTGAATACCAAACAAAATGAAAGAAATGACAAGGATTTCTGAATGCCGCACAGAACAAAATCAAGTTATGAACATTTCTGAATGTAATGAAGAAATTTTGAATGCCGCACAGAGCTAAAGCAAGTCGTAAGCATGTTTGAACGGAATTAAAGTTCAGTGGTCTGAGTGGCAAATACCACAAAGAGAAATGGTTGAAATACAAGTGTTGACAAAGCCAATATAATCCCAAGAAGGGTATAAGAGGAGAGACAAGTATTGAGACAAGCAAAGTGTTCCAGGAATTGCATGTTAAGAGGAAACTTGTATTGGCAAGAGCTAGAAGAGTGCAGAAAGTTTAACAAGGTGATTGGTGGCCCAACTAGTCATGGTAAAGTGTTGGAAAAGTATAATCCTGATTAAAGGTGCAATCACCACTGTCAAGGGAAAGCAGTGGACATGTGTTGATGAAAAGCAGATGAGAAAGGGAATTGGTTAACCTGTAATGGGTGGACCGCCAACTGCGCCTAGTCCGAGTGGCTCTTTAGGAAAAAGCCAACGAAAGTCACTATAAGGAAGCTTGTGTTTTGCCACAGTTGCCCAAACGATTTTGAAATCAAGAAACAGAACTAATTTTGGTGAACCAGTGAAAAGTTCCGATGACAAGAGAGTTGGGAAGTGTCCCAAGGAACTGTATTGGCTTTGAAGAGCTGGAAGATTTGAACTCTTGGGGAAGGGAAACCCAATACTTTGTGAACTGTGTTGAACTTGGGAAGGGGAAGCTGATCACAAGCCAAGAGCTGGAAGAATCTCAGAACTTTATTTTGAACACTTTCTATTTTTGATGCTGACATCCTTACACATTGTATGGAGTAAATTGTGAGGGCAAGTATAGGTTTTGGACAAGGACTGACTTTTGATTTGGACTTCCTGACGCAGACTATCCTTAGTTTTCCTTAGGTAGGGAAATCCCACCTTAGCATAGGGCAAGTTAGGCCTTACTCTATCCTGACATTTAAGTTAACACAATTCTGTGAGTTAATACCTGAACCTGTTGTCTGTGTCTGACTCATGATGCCTTCACAGAAAGCAGTGAAGGCCTATGGTCTCCTGGAGATTATAATTCTTAGACACTTACATAGTAATAGCGAGGTTTCGAGAACTGCCAAACAGTAGATTATGGGATAGGACATTTCTACAATATAGTAGGGATGTTCTGATGTCTTCTAAAGGAAATGTAAAGCAAGAAAGATAATGGATATAGTTCAGCATGAATTCTGATTGGGTGGAAGCTCCTGCTTATCCACAATGGGTTCCCAGTGTTGTTCGAGGGTATCCATGTCTAGTAGGTATCCAACTGCCCACATGAATTTATAGTAAAGTGTCCAAGATGTTAAAGAAAGTGTACAAGATTTTCGTTTGTTGTACATCTGAGATATCCCTTACAGCGCAAGTATCCTTTCAATGATTTTATCATATATCTGTCTATAGTTACTGTGGTTGCCAACGTTCTCCAGTCTGTATTGAATAACATTAATCTATGTTATTTTCATAATGATATTACAAGAACAAACATTCCTCAGAATCATCCAAGAGAAAGAAGCAGTCAAATTGCACAAGAGCGAGAGTCAGAGCAATATTGGTCCCATATTGCCTTCAGATGAAATATGTGGCTGGTTCGTTTCCTTATGGGATGAAAAGTTGTCAGTTGATTTTGGTACCCCCAAGATTTGCTTTATAAAGACATCCCCCTTCCAATGCAAAAGAGGGAATTACAAAAATCCCCATACCTCATGAATATAGGGCCACACGGCTCAGCATTTCACATTATACACATGTAGTATGGCTGTGATAGGTTCTTTCCCATGGATGTTTATTACTCTCATTCACCTATACCAGGTTAGCAGCTTGCTTGAAAATATGTAGCAATCCAGATAGTTTTATAGAAAGTAATATTGCAAAATATTTCACCCTCCCCAAAGAATCATCTTTATGGATAAACACACAGTTAATGGAATGTTTCCTAGTGACCACAATGCAGCTTGATTTTAAAATATTTATCTTTAACTTCCTTTCTATGAAATGCACCAGAGGTATCAATTAAATGCTGAAGGACCCTGGGGCTGTAGACAAGAGTACTGTGCCATCTGCAAAACCCAGCAAGGAAACTGGCTCCCTCGTACACATAAAACATCCTGTTTTGGTCCAATCACAAACTCATTGAAGCCATTGATAAAAAGACTGAACAAGAGATTTGCCAGTACACAACCCTTTCTCTGACCATGAGATACAAAAAATGTATTTTGTGCTCACCCCGTCACCACAGGGACAGACCTCACAGACGCAGATGTTCCAACGTGCAATAGTTTCAGTGTTCATAGCAAAGCATGAGGCATAGACATGGCTTCTGGGACTCCGCATAGCATTGATCTACCCACCATATGAAATGCTGATGAGTTGTTTGAAGGCAATATAAGTTTAAAAATCAAAAAGATGGAATCACTCTACTACTAATAGGTACACATTAAATGCCTGTTCACCAGTGCCTATTGTAAAGAAACCGAAGGTATTTCTCCATCAAACCCCTTGGAATCCTCTTGTCGGGTAACTGAAGAAGGGTAATCGCTGTTGTGTCAGGAACCAGAGAGAGAGGAGGAGTCTCAAGGTGAGACATGGGATCCCCTCTCCTTAACACCTCCCTATCGGACATTCCCTTTGTTACCACACATCATCTCAGAACCTATACAGTTACCCCCTCCCCAATTCTAACAAGAATCAACACGGAGGAGAGGCATAGGAGTACCGGGAGAAGGAAATCACATATGTTGGCAATAGCAGTATGTCACCCCATGCCCTACCACAACAGGACTACCCCCCTTTTCCCCACAATATTTTACCAGATTTTCCTAAACTCATTAGTGAAAACTACAATACCCATAATTCCTCTCCTCTGTTCTTTTCTAAAACCACTGAGATGAGGAGGAGAGAGATTGGGAGGGTGAAGATTACCAACCAAGGGGAACCCCAGGCACAGACAACAGATTCTCCCCTTTCTACAGCAGACTAACTCATTAATGAGACCAGGCTAAGCCAGGCCTCCTTCTTTAATTACTTGCACCTGACATCACTTGACTCTCCCAGGCAGCATAAAAGCCGGAGCAAGAAAGCATGCTTCAAGCAAGATGGGGATGCTGGAAGGTGCAAGAAGCCAGAGGAAGACCACAAGAGCTACAGAGACCCTGCGAGACCTGGAGGAGGAGAAAACTGCCCTGAGACTGGCCCTGAGAGTTCAGAGGAGACTGCACTGTGGAGAGGGAGCTTTACCTCCAGAAGGCAAGACCAGGGGCAGCTGGGGTTGCCCACAGCAAGACTCCTCCTCTGTGCCATGCAGGCAAACCCAGAGTGTGAGGTGGAGAGACCCTGACCACAGATCAACATCCCCTGTCAGCTCCTGCAGCTCCGAATGCCAGAAAATGCCATTTCGGGGAGCTATGAAGTGGGAACAAAATTATCCCAATGCATCTGGGACTAGAAGTCCAAAACTCTTTTTTACGAATTGTGAAGGAGGCTCGAACCTGGCTGAGGGAAGCCTTTTTAGTGAGCTGTGAAGCATAAAGAGAGGCTCAAACCCAACTTAGGGAAGCCTTCGAGGGGAATTAGTGCTGCTTGAGAGAAGGCCCGAACCCGGCTGAGGAAAGCCATCATTTGTGAACCTTGAGAGCTGGAAAGGAGGTGAAGCCACCCAACCAAAAACTGTGCGCAACATAGTGGCAGCAGAAAATGAAGCACAGCCGGTCAGTGAGACAGATGGCAGATCGGCTTATGTCTGAAACAAGGTTGAAATCTGCAACATTGTCAATTTGTCCATTTTATTTAACATACCTTTAGCCTTTCTTCTTTGTATATACAACAAACACATACACATACACAATCTCAATTGATATCAAATTTTAAACTAATTTTAAAATGTCCTTAATATTCATTAATTTCATGAGATTCTTGAAACTCCAATCACACCACAATTTCATTAGAAGATTATTATGTTACACAATTTAAAATTCCAACAATTCGGAGATAAAAGTTCACCATAAAATACATAAGATTACTGTGGGAAGCACCTTGGAAGGACCACTTTGACCGCTCGTGCTGCTCCTGTGGATCCGGACTTATATTGATCTTTATCAACTGGCTTTTGGAACGTTTTACTGAGGATTACGGCCCGTTGCTCCGCCTCTCTTGCAAGTCATGCATAAAAACTAGAACGCGCGCACCTGTGGGAAGCACCTTGGAAGCACCGCTTTGCCCGCTTGTGCTGCTCCTGTGGTTCCTGACTTATACTGCTCTTTAGCAACTGGTAACTGTACCATCTAGACCATCTTCATCATTATAGTGGACTTGGAATTGTATATAACATCTCACATCGCTCTAATTTCTTTTGTATAGGATTTTAGAACGCTTTTTTAATGTTTTACTGAGGATTACTACCCATGGCTCCGCCTCTCTTGCAAGTCACGCTTAAAAACTAGCACGTACGCGCATCTGTGGGAAGCACCACTTTGCAGCTTTGCCGCAGCGACAAAGTGGCGAACGGGTGCGCGTATGTTCATATAATCGAGAGTCAGTAATTGTTAATGGGTGAGTCCATTGTGGGAAGTATTTGTATTATAAGTGGGTGGTGCATTAAAAAAGAGTGAAGAGAACGCATATGTCAGCCCATCCCTATTCTTTAAAGACGAGTATGCCCGACAATCTAAATATGCCTCAAGTCATGAAGGTGGAGGACATTCAAACTCGCAGGAAAACCTCGCAGAAAGCAATTACTCTTACACCTTTGATAGTTAAAAGGCGCATACCGGAAAATACGGACATTCGTGATTGTTGTTCCATTCTTCCAGAGTGCATGTCTGTAACATCTGCGCGTGATGTTCAAATAGAACATCAGCCGCCCCAACATGGTCATGGTTATGGCACGTGTACTAATAATCCCTCAAGCACTCCGCTTAACACATCCAGTACTATTAATCTTAATACACGTAAAAGTACAACCACAACACAAGTCATTTCTGTGATTTGACGAGGGACCGTGGTGGCTCCTATTGCTGATGAGGTAACACAGGGGGTTTTTAGTCCAACTCAGGCGATTTCAGACATCTCAATACATACAATTGTGTGTGAATTGTCGCATACTATGAATAAGACCTCCTCACCGAATTATTATGACAAATGTTCTATGTACTCGGCAACACATTCTGTAACATATGCACAACCAACCCCGCGAAGGTGCATGTTATCACAATTACAATCACCACAACTGCATTTAAATCAGAACACACTGCTGGAGATGACGCTTTCAGCGGTTAATACAACAATCTGAAGTTTATTTAAACTTTTCGAGTCTTTAGGATGTCAACATGACGCAACAATCAGCACAAATTCAACTGATTTCTGATTGGGTTGCGCATGAAATGCAAATTCGACCAAGTCATTTACTATCATCTGATAAAGCAAAAGTATGTCCAGCACCGTCTCAGCCACACTTGCAAATCGCAACAAGGGAAAGATGCATCATGCCCTCTGCTCTACCTCAGTTTGACCGAATAATTAAACCAGTAGGCGAGCAATGCTTAAACACATCACTTGTACATGTAAAGACTCTTAGTTCAGTGTGGAGCAAAATGGCTCCGTCCAATTGGTTAATGCTACAAAGAACCAGTTTGACATATTAATTGATAAGGGAATATCACAGAAACAACCTTGCTGAAAGATCAAATCCAAATTGAGGGAACAAGAGGCAAATAAAAAGAAAAAAACTAAAAACATGCGGGTGCCCAAGTCTATCAGCATTAAGAGTGCTAAACCTTTTATTTGGGCCATCTGTAGAGAATTAAAAAGGCCCACTGAGGCCATAAGAGTGAAGTAATGAATTGAATGTGAAAAACAACCTTCCTATCACTTCACAAGAAGAACAAACGAGAGAACATTCCTTAACACAAGGACCTACTAGATCAAGACCTCCCAAGGCTGCTGGCACAACCGCAATTGCCGAACTGTTCCACATTGGAAACATACAAAGCAAGGGCCAATGCTGATCACAACCTCGACGAAAGAGATATGGAGATCAAAAAGGCAGTATATTTGGCCGAACGCCTCAAAAATCAAACTACTAATTTGCAGAAAACTGATACTATTGGAAATCAGACAGCAACAGACGGAGTACAATGCGGTGGAGCATTGACAAAACCTTCAATACAGTGGCGTGATGAAATCATGGTCGAGTATCGATTGTCTCACAATTCTCTCGATCGTCAACTAACCACAGATAGGCCACTTGCGAATAATGAAATGAATGGAATGACCAATAAAGAAGAGGTGATGCGTGGCTCTGCATTTATCAGAGGTAAAATCACACGGCAGACACATTGGGCCTCATTACAAGGTTGCCGGTCTGGTAACAACAGTACCGGTAAGCTTGCTGGTACCCTTACCGGACTGGAAAAAAACAACAAGGTCTGCTCGCGGGTGTCTTTCAGCCTGGCAGGTCTGTCCTGCTGGGCAGAAAAGCACCCGTGAGCAGACCTAATTGGTAGCGCTGGCACTGTTATTAATGGTGCCTGTGCTATCGGCCTCCCCATTCCCAATGAGCCCTATAGGGCTCAAATGGGAAGTAATAAATGCTGCCAATGGGCAATTACCGGGTCCGGCGGGGCCGGAATACCCCAGTAATTGGCCATTGGCAGGTGCCAGTAAAAAAATTACTCCGGCGGCAGCCTTGCTGGTATTTACCGGCACGGCTATCGCCTCAGTCATAATTAGGCCCATTCATCATGAAATGTCCTGCTGTGCTGTATAACAAATACGACCTCTGTAAAATTTGTATTTTGAATATTTTTAGAAGTCCCTGCATTGAAGATCTCACCTCGCTGGACATAAACCAGGTGGAATTCCTGAGTGATGTGGACCTATCCATTGTAAGACTCTGGATCCCCTCTGGGGTGGTTTTAAATGCGGTGTGGAGGGCAAAGATGGATCTTTTTAGGTTGGGTTTCATCATAGCCCAAAATCCGGAAATTAGAAACTCAACTTGACAACAAGCATGAACAGTCTCTGATAAACTGTAATAAGTGTGAACATGTCAGAACCAAACCAGCAATAGCCAATGCAATATTCTGGTATGGGATAACCATCACTTGAAAGCCTAAAAAACACATACGAGTGGCTAGCTGGAATACTCGTGATCGCATACATTTACAATCATCCAAAGAAAATCACATGAACAAATTTGACATCGTAGCACTGCAGAAAACCTGGCTTATGAGTCCACCAAATTGGAAGGATCATATGGCATTCATAGAAATATACTGCTAATTTATTTTTGAGCCCGTTTTTAAACTGTTCATGCGTATTGGAGCCAAATGTTTCAACAAAGCCTACCAACCATTATTCGTACAAGGTTTTAATCAACCCTAACGTGCCCATCGTTGAGCACTTATCAGATTTAAATAAGCTCATATGTGTGTTACGGCAATGGTGTTGTTATCTAATTTAAGCAGATTTTCATAGCACATTACCAGTCTTTGAGTATATTATGCTACAATACATTATATATCAAACGCCAGATATATATATCTCAATGGATGTGTTACATGGTAAGCGCATAGGTTTTCGCAGCAACATTGCCTCGAGTTCAGCCAATCGAGATATGTACTTATGACCCTATATCTCTATAGCATACAGTAGCATGGCTCGTAATTTTGCTGTGTACATCATTAGAACAGCGTAGGCTGAGTAACCAGCATTCCATCCGATAAAGCTGCTGATTGCATTGGCCGTTATTAAAAATCTAGTTTTTATAGATGTCCATTGTTTTTCCCATGTTAACTTATCATCTATTATGATCCCTAAATACTTATAACTATCAACTTGCTCCAGATTCGCCTTATTCATATGCCAGACATGTTTTTTAGGGGGGTTTTCACTGGGAAAACCATTACTTTACTTTTATCAATATTAATCTGAAGCCCATTTTGACTAAAATAATCAGCCAATGCATCTAGCAGCTTTTGTATGCCTGCAGGGGTGTAGTCGAGCAACATGAGGTCATCCGCATATGCTAGCCACCCTACGGATGACTGACATTCCTACTTTTACTGGTTACACTATTAGATTCTCAAATGCATTCTGTAAATCAGTCAAATAAAGGTTAAACAGGGATGCTCCCATGATGCAACCCTGCTTAACACCATAGCTCGTCAGTATTTGTGTTGACAATTTACCATAGCGTTTAGGCGTATTCGCACTGAAGTCTCTGTATATAGGAGCATTATCATTTTTAGGAGACCCTGTGGAACATTGTGTAAACTAAATCCACAAAGGTCAGTGTTTGAAGTGCATGTGATGAGCGACGCGAACAAGTTGTCAAGGGTTTTGACCCATGTTGAATCAATAGACTGGGTAGATGTGGGGATGAGCTGTCACCGCCCATTATTCTATCCCAGAACAAACTAAATCAATAGACTGGGTAGATGTGGGGAGGAGCTGTCGCCGCCCACATTCACGCCAGAATCCAGGAGAACCGCGCAGTTTGCGCACACCAAAATGGTCACCTAATCTGCCACCCACCAGTGCAAAGAAAGATGGTTCTGTTCAAAATCCGTTTTTATTGATGTCAAAAAGTTGCTAAAATCATGGGCACAAGACCACCCTAAAGATACAACCTTCTTGTGGGGGGTTCCACATCACCACTCTACTGTAAGGATGCCATCAAAACAATGTTAAGCAAGGATCCTATACTATCAAGCAAAAGACCACTCTATTGAAATGCATTAATTCAAGACAGATCCCAAAAATGGGTGCAGTACCAGCTCTGTCCACAAACCGGCGCTAGTGGTCTAAACTCTGACAGGAGAACTGATACTTCAGAAGCTAATCAGCCTTCTGAGAGAGCTGGAAACTTCAAAGGCCCGCTGGTTAATTAAAACTCTTAACCAGCTGCTGTTCCCAGAGACAATCTGATTGCATTAACAGGCCAAGAGGCTGGGAAACCTTCTCACCTCAGAGACCCACACAACAGCCCAGGAAATCACAGGTTTCTGTTAATCAAATGCAGAGTGGCCCCCTGGTCTGTTGACCTCAGCCTGCTGGACCCACCACAATAGACCCTTGCAATTGAATGGGGTATGTTGATTTTCAGTGTGGACTGTAAACAGAGCCCTGCCTGGATGGAGAGACATGTGCTTCCTGACTCCCAAGTTTATGGGGGCGGACCCAGACACTTTTGTGGAATCATATTGCAGCAAATATATGTTTAAGTTAAATGCTTCTAAAATATTGTATTAAGCTCACAAAAATGTGCAATTTGGAGAACCTTAATCTAAGAAATATACCCACAATTCAAGACTTGATTCAACTTTGTACCATGTTCTGAGGCAAAACCCCACTATTTATTGATATTACAGACACTGGGTTTATGCTAGAAACCTAGTAAATTACTGGAATAAGTGTAGAAGGAGGGTGTACATTTGTGTAATTTTTGATACAGATTTAACATTGGTAAACCAACTAAAAATGAAAATAAGTTGTCATTTTTGAATGCAAGCCCCCAGGAATTGAACAAGCATGGACCATGAGTAATCTGTAATATGTACATGTAATTTCAACAAATTGTGTATCTAGGAAATATGTATTTGGATCAGAAATAGATTTGTGTGCACATTGACAAGGGGAGTGTCTTTCTGTAAGCCATAAAGATGACACACAACCCAGCTCCCCAATCAAGGGAGAGAGGAGGACGTGGCCAATGATAGATTGCGAGGGGCCGGCTCAGCTATGCCCAGGCACACACCCACTTTCTAAACACATAAAAAGAGCCACTGGAAGCCAGATAGGACTTTCTTTTTCACTTTCTGCGGAGCATTTTGACTTCAGACTTCACATCCAGAGATCCAGACTTCAAATCCATCAATCTCAAGAGACCAGAAATTAACTCCAGAATTTGTAGCAGAGAGGCCTGAATCCACAAGCTGAATCCTTTTTCAGCAGGCCACCCAATCATTTGCAAACTATTCAACAGCCGGGCGAGCTGTTTGAATTTTTGCCAAGAACTTTTGTCAGAACCAGAGACCAGACCGCCGTGCAGTGCCGCTAGCAGAGCTGACCCAGAAGGTAGAATTATCCAGTGAGCAGAACCAGGCAGAGACCGTCCGTGGCTAGGGAACCGGAGTCCAATCCTGACCTGATCCGTGGCGAAGTCGCAATCCTGTCCAAAATATAGTGTGAGTACCGCCAGAACTGTGCAAAACCCAATCTCTTAGTTTAAAATAATCTAATACAAACTATTTTAACCTATTTAGAATTGCCTCCTAGAATCGTGTCATTCTGTCATCTTTAAACCTGAATACTGTCATTTGTCATTCTGAGCTTTAAAATTTCAAATCCAAAAAACTACCTTTACTAAATCGGCCGTATCTCCGGAACTAACTTGCTACTCCTTGCGACTTGCTACTCCTCATACTGCCTCCATAATTGCGCTCGACGCATGCGACTAAATTTGCCGCGATTTGACATTTTGCTTAATTTTAGCCACGTGTAAAAATATTTGTCCTTGCTTTCCTTTGCTGAAATTCGTTTGCAACCTGACAATCATTCATAGAGCATTGCTAAAGTGATCCTGAACTAATACAAAGTAGCTATCACCTACCCTGAACCTCCTATAGGGAATTAAAAGCATTTTTCGCATATTTTTCACTTAATTGCAACCACATCAAAGTATATTGCCTGTGTTTAAGACTGCTACCTGTTTTCCTCTAAGCTTGCTAGGGGGGGAACTGAATTATATTTGATTGCATTCCTGAGAACTGTGTGCTTTCCTTCCATCTCTTTACCTTGCATAAGGGGGGGGGTGAATTGTCAAAGAAAAGTGATTACATTGTCTTTTGTTGAAGTCATATCAAGTTTATTTTCTGTACTGCATTTTCATTCATCATTGCATTGTCCTTGAAGCCATAAAAGCATTCTCAGCTACTTTATCCTCTCTATATCACTTCTAAGCCATCAAAAAGAGTGTACCACTGTAACATTATCCATTGTTGATCACTATCATCTTCACAAGTGGGTTATCAAATATTAATTTACTATAAAAGTGTGATATATATATATTGTTTAATTTTCAAATAAACCTTTTAATTTGCAAAACAAACCTACTTCTTGGCTCAGTGGGTTCTAAGAGAGGGGTGTTATATAAGGGTTGTCATCCAGAGTAAATGAACTGGACATAGAAATATAACAATAAGGGTTACCCTCAGCATCCCAGACTAGGCATTGACTTAGCTGTAGTGTTGAATTGAATCCGCTTACAAAGTGGAAACCAAAGGAGGGAATGTAAGTTGAAAGGCCAAATAAGATACAGTGTATAGAGTGGTCCGGTGCCAAATGGGTGCTCATTCCAACTTCTCTGTTAGGTATCCAACTGAATGCCAACTGCATTGTAAAAACAGAATTTTGTATCAAAGTGGCCCTGTGATGGGTCAAGCTAAACCCTGTGCACATTAGAAAGTCTTCGATAAGTATAAAATGAACTGCACCCGAGAAGGAATATTTTTGGAACCTTAAAATAAAGGGATCTAAGCCCGGGATAGGAGGATCCACCATAATAGAATAGGGATCTGAGCCTGTGTGAGGGGAATCCAGGGAGAGACACTCAAATCACATGATTATAAGAAGAAAATAACTTTCTATTTTTGTTTTGTACATCAGCTCCTCTGAATTAAGCTACTTTGAATAGGAAAGAGACTTGGGCACAGAAGGCCCTGATCCTGGAATTGGAACTGTATCGTCATGTCAAGGAAGCCAGAGTGTGTGCTTGGCTTGAGTGAACCACATTGCCCAGCGCTGAAAACGTGGGTAAGGGAGGCCAACGGTCCGAACATCCCGATTTATCATTTTGTGAACACTTCTTTCTTTGTGCATGAACATTGCCCAACACTATTCGTAAATTTGCGATAAGGATTGGCAATCATTTTTTTTTTAGTATAGGCCCTTTTGATTCTGCCAAGATTCCACTAGGACTTAATTAATTACACATAACTTGCATAGCAAGTTATTGAAAGAATGTTGCTTTCCCCAATCACACCAACAAGTCTTGGGATCAGCGAACTGTTGCAAACATCACATGTGCCATGTAGTATGTGTGTGCAATATCAAAGTTTGTTTACAAGGAGTTGCATCAGAATTCTGTAGGTTTTAAGTTATGAATGGAGTGTTATCGATTCAGAATGCATAAAGTGTCGGATCAACCACGCAAACTAGGAAAATAATGTAGGGAAATTCTGATGCAAGGATGAGTGCTGCTCACCTTTAATTTCGCAGATTGAGTCCCACTAACGAGAGATTATTTTTCAATAATATGTAAAATCATGAGTGAGGTGTTGTATTGGGATTAGATTCACATCTTTTCTATGGAAGTACAAACACGCAATTAACCATATTCTCATTTCTAGATTCAGTTTTATCAATGGCTTTCGCAGATCACACGTCAGGAAGTAAATCTTCATTAAGCTATGGTATGGATGTCTTTGAATCATATATCAATGCTAACTATATATGTGAAACAATTTGGGTACAAGTTAGTGAGATTATCATTTACGAAGAGCTGCACAAAGGCTAAACATAAGTGCTATGTGTATCAAACTGCGCACACAGATCAGAAATATATTTTAGGACAGATTGAAATTACATCTGACTTGATTTTAAAGGCAGTAAGAATGCACTGTTCTTTTCCCATAACAACATAAATGTAATTAGTAGCATCCTTTCCCGACCGACTCCCACCCTCCCACATCCTGGATTTATCAAGAAAAAGGGTTATAAAGCCCATATATATCATTTCATTTGGAGAACTCATACTCAATTTGAAATTATACTTTCAGTTTTTGGGAGCAGCATTGACCCTCTAATATTGGAATTTCCCAAGCTGCAAGGCCCCATCTAAACTAATGTGATGTAATTAGGTTCCATGTGTTAAAATCGCTGCAGAAATGGCCGTTTACACAAAAGATCACGGCAAAAAGGCAGTGGTTTTGCCACTGCAATCCTTGTAAAGGATGCGGGGGCCACCCCTGCAACCCCCAGTCACATTATACCATTTAAAGGGAGCGGGGGACACCCCCACAACCCTTGCTAACCTTAAATGGTATAATGGGGTACACCTTTACCGGGTCAAACCACAGCATTTTTGCAGCAATTGTTTGTAAAGGAGCCATTTTTGCCGAGATTTTAATACTGCATACCTGTAATTATAACTGCATCAGTTTCCTTTCTCTACAGGTTCACTTGTGGACATGACGCATACCATTCAATAAGAATCCACCCTCTGATTAATCCATCCAATCATTTTGAACAGGTGTTTTCCTTCCCTGCAGCTTTTAATTCCAGAGTTGGTGTCCCATTCCCCATGTCTTCTTTCTATTTAAAATGTGCAATACTCCCACACCTATGTCACGCTATTTATTTGGTCAAATCTTTCCTTTGGCTTGCCTCAGTCAGACACTCCAATAGAATACACCCCCAATCTTCATTGATTGATTATCATTTTTGTGCATGTGAAAAGAAAAAAGTGAGGGCTCAATAAGCTTTTAGTATTTTTAAATACAAAATAAACTGTAGGCTATATTTTCTCATAGAAACCTGCAATATCAATAAAACACAGATCTCTGTACTCCTGTTGGCCCACACACATCTGCATATGGGGCATGAATGTGTGGCATATGTATTCATAAATGTATCAATTTTAATAATTGTGTTAATATTTAATAAACAGACAGCTCATATTCAGACTTATCAGATAGAGGATGAACGCACGGTAACACACCTTTTGCCTTGTTCCTACATTATTTAATTGCAGTTACAAACTCTAATTTGTGTATCTAAAATGTAATTGGAAATAGCGGTCACATTTAACCAATTGTGAACATGAATGCCCTTCAGTAAACACAATAACTAATTTGATAATAGTCTTATAAGTCCTTCACTCTATGATTGATTGAGATGTCTGACGGTTCCTTTGTTTGGGGTTTCCATTAGTACCATTGTGTCATGTTTTATGAGATGCTGATGTTCAAAGGTAGACATGTCAAGTGGTATGATTGCACATAAAGCTTGGCAATAGAAGAAGGAGCCAGGTGTTTATGAGCAAACAACATATAAATTGCATTTGTGGAATGTAAGCTGCATTTATAATATAAGCCGTGTGCCTGGGATGAATTCATAAGGGTGGGGCTCCCATTAACATGCAGGGCCTGTTTCACAGGGCCTTTTGTACTTCTGTTAGCCTAATGGGTTTCCATGCAACAGAGAAACCAGTTCACTCTAGGTGGCCAATCTGAATTTCTTGGGGAGCATCAACCCTCACATCAAGGCATGGTTGAACAATAGTTTGCCTTAAAGTCAGACTATCAAGAGCACAGCAAAACATACATTTCCCTAATTCATGTTAAAACACTATTGATAACTTATGTACTTACACCACAATGTATTTATCATTTTAAAATATTTCACGTGCAAATCCTTGTAGAATTATCATAGGCCTCACATGCATTTATAAAAATGTTAGTGTTATATATATTCTTGAAAGAACAAATTGAGGTTCTACTTGCTTGTTGAAAGTGAATTACAGAGTTTACTCACACACTGAGCTCTTCCACTTGAAACCTAGCTCCACGATTAATACGGAATGATGTGAATATTCATGAAATGCAATGCTGCCTTTAGATTTTTCAGACTCTACATCTTTTCATTAGGAGAACTCCATACAATAAATGGTTACACTTCGGTAAGGTGACATGAATGCAGAGAGTTCCTTTTAACTGGGATTTCTAAATCTCCTGTATCTACTTTAAATTTGTCAGAACCCAGTATTTTGGAGAAATGTACTCTAAGCCCAATATTATTCTTGGGATGGTTTAGTTTGTGCAAAATGTTCAGCATATGTCAGGTGCTGTTTCTCAGGAAAGCTATGTAACTGAGGAGAAGCAACACAACACCGGTTCAATCCATAAAAAAAAATAAAAAAATCAGGAAATTTAAATCACTGCATCTTTTTCTCCTGAGTTTCAAATTAGTGCTAAGTGTACTGCAAGCCATATTAAGCTGAAAACACAGAAAAAGATTATACCCTATATTTTTTATGTTCTTGGTGGACCAATAGTTGCTTTCTCCATTTTGCTGGTCATTGATTACTGTAATGCAACTTTGCAGGCTCATCCTAAGTACCATGTCAATAGACTACACGTTTTACAAAATTCAGATGCCCAGTTGGTGGCCAGGTTACCTACGTTTGCCCATGTCTCATGTGTACTGCATAGATGTCAATGGCTCCCAATGGAGAGCAGGATTAAGTTTAAAGCTCTCTGATTAACACATTTAACTTTGCATCATCAGAGTACCTCCTATCTTTGTGACAAGATTATCCCGTACAGGCCTCCCAGGAATCTTCGTTCCTCAAATCTCCACCTTCTTTGCATTCATTGGTATAAGTAGACACCTACAGGTGGTAGAGCTTTCCTGGTGGCAGCTCCTACACTCTGGAATACAGTGCCACTATCTCTGAGGTAGACTGAAATTCACTCTAAGTTTTGGAAAGCCCTAGAGACTTTCCTTTATCCTGAATCAATGGTATTGTTTGGTCTCTGTCATTGCATTTTCCTCTTTTTCTTTCTCTTTAGTGTGCTCTAAATGGTGACAGGATACCGATGGGTCACAGTGCATTTTACAAGTACAAAATAACATAACAAGCACAAGTCATGCATGAAGAAAAAAACTTTAGACTGTCTCCATTTGTCTTTGGTATTCCACTACAGTTTGGACCAATATTCCATCTAGTAAAAAGACAAAAAACAGCATTGTTTTTACATAAATGTAACAGAATCGAATCTGGCACTGCACTCTTATGCGACGGCAGCTGAAGAAAAGCTCTAGAGACTTCTTCTATTGAAAATTCATAGTTATCCAGTATTGGAGAGAATCCTTTGATTATATCATCGGTTGATTCCAGATTGGATTCAAATAAATCTTTATTATAAATATTAGAGAAGTCATTACAGGCTGTTGATTCAATATGGGTCTCCTGGAATTTTAATGCACTTTCTAAGTGTCCATCAGAAGCCAATCACAATAATTCCCTGCTACACTAGCGTTCATCTGCCCTCTCTAAATCTTGGAAATCTTTCATTGGCCATTTTTTTTTACATTTTCTCTTGTTTCTTGCTGTATACTATGCATGCCCAACTAACTGTCAGTGGATTTTTTGCAGAGTTAAATTCAAAGCATACAGAAAAGAGTTGTTTGGCCAATCGAAAGGCAGAAGTACACTAGCCCTCCATTTTGATACCTCCTTTTTTCACTGATTTCTCTACAAAAATAGGCTCATTTTATTAAATAGCTTCTCAAAGGACTTCAAGATGCTCTCCTCATCAATAAGACAAAGATTAACTTCCCTACTAGTTAAGAGGACTATTTTCAGGGATATACCTACATATATTAATTGAGCCCATTTAATGTTCGACTCTCTTATTATTGATGGTATAATCGAAATGGTTCCCCAATGGGAAACAAGAAAAACAATTCAAATTCATATCTGTGCATCATACTAATGCAAGTGGGTTTTGGCAGCTCTCTGCAGGATCAGTTACCTCATAATAATCAATAATGTTCCAATCATTTTATCTAGTTATAAAATAATCAAACTTAGAGGTTTTCTTACTTTTCTTAAACGTGTGTTTTTCAGTACAGTCTGATTTCGTACCATTCACTTTGCAGAGTGCCCATTCAATCAACAGTAAATAAATGTGCAGGGACTTGTCATCACAACAGCCATTGATCAGACTAACCTGTGGAATTCCCATAGAGCTTCCCTATTAGGGGCTATTGGCTTTCTGGAACCCCTGCCCCAACTTTACAAATATAATCATCCCCTATAATAATAGAGTTACTACAATGACATTCCCAATCTGCCAATGAAAGCACTTTCCTCAATAATTGTTTAAAGATTATCATCTGACAACCCATTTTTCTCTTGCCAACTGGATTGTACATATTAACCACATCAATCCAGAGGCCTCTACTAAGATGGTGCTTGAATGTTTTCAGAAGGGACATTAACCTCATTCATTCTAATTTTCGATTACACAAAGAAGCAAGGGAAAGTGCCACCTGAATTCCAGCTTCTGTTATTTTCTACTGTTACTTTATAAGTGCAATAACCATCCAGGTTGGATTGGACAAGTGCCCACATTTCTTGCAACAAGATCATTTCATTTTGCACTAGGAATGCAGGTTAGTCATCTTGTAAATTGGATGCCAATCCTGCAATGTTCTATTCCAGCGGTAAGTTACCACTTTTGTTTAGGCAGAGTGGGTTACCCAAATCATCATTATCATCCCTATGCTTTGGAGTAGACACTGCAGAAGAAATGTCGATTCCATCAACACCCTCCACCAATGTCAACGTCTCAAAGACATTAGAGGTGGGATCACCGTGTCCTCATTCAAGTACACAGCTAGCCTTATGGCAAGTCTCAATGTGGCTGTGCCTTGATAAATAGCCTGTTGCACCATTATTAAAGGTCTGATATAAACATTGCCAATGTGCATACAGAAGAAGAAACAATGTGGGTTGATCGCCTATATTCATCATTTGCTGGAATAAGAATCAAAGGCCACTGCTGTATTCATAAACAATACACTATACACTACACACACAGCACATGTGCAACCAATAATAGATTTTCACGGTATAAAGTAATATTATCCCCATACATATGGTCGCCATACGCAATGTCACCAGGAAAAGGTTGTGGTGACATTATATATGGTGACCATATATATATATGGGGTCAAGGGGAGCAGGGGTTGTGGGGGTGTTCAATGTTCAATGTAATAATGTCCCTGCAAAAAACGGCAATTTCTTTTGCGACTTTTTTTCCAGGCAACATTTTTGCAGGGACATTGTTACATGAAACCATTTTCACTGTATAAAATGAGAGGCTTACTTGTTTTGGCAAGATAAGCTGTGCTGTCGAACATCGTATTGTCTTCCTACCCAAGTCCAAGTGCGCATCTATGGCACATTGTTATTTGGATACCTCTATAACTCCTTGTTCAAAACTCAGCTCTGAGTGTTTACATTTTAATCAAATGCACTTAATGAGTGATTAATAAAACGCTTCCTGTTTTGCCCTACAATTTTGATTAGCACCCTGGAGCTTTTGAGCAGTAAAGTATACGAAACCTCTACGTGAAGACAAGTAAATCAAGTTGAGATTTGTCTATTAGCAACGTGGTGAATCAAAGTGGCATTCAGAAAGCTCTGACCTGTTTGGTTTGTTGACTGCTGCAGCAAACTGGGGCTATTTAAAGTCTCCGAACTGTTCATTCTTTGACAGGATGGCAAGCTGAGCTCCACTGAGAGCTTATCTTCATTCACACAGCGTCCTGGAGTAATACTGGCTGGAAAAAAGAACAGTTTTATCATCTTTTAAAAAAGAAATGCAAGTAGCAAGGTTGTTTTTATTATTTCACGGACCTATATGTACTTTATTTTTAGAGATAAGCAATACTTTTCAGAATATCCATTCTACTCAGCTTTTCTATATCTTTCCTCCGTATAAGCGATGAATACAATTTCTCAAATGTGGTTTCAAGAGATGCCTTTTGTTATGAACATTCACGCTATTGATTTGAACAACTCCCATATTATGGATTTATTTCAGCAAAGAGTGCACTAGTACTACTAATAACATTTCTGTGATGTGTTATGCACGTATTGAAACAAAAATAAGTTGGTAAATGTGCACTCAATACAATTATAGCACTTCGAGGTGGCACACAGGGAACACCATGTCCAAATAAGGCAGGAATCTACCAAGTCCATGATATATTTTACTAAGACAGTTCCTGGGCCGATCAGGGCATATTAGGCTCCAAGCTAGTTAACAGTAGCAACCGTAAGTGATACAATGGCTATTCTCTTCAGGAGTGAAATGCATAGCTTTGAAAATCTATAATACATAAAGGTGCCACTAAAATTCAAAGGCTTTTCGAAAAACTCCAGGGACTATAGAAAAATTTGTCAGCCCAGGTAACGACCTTCTATTACTTCTCATATTTTTTCTATTTTTCATACCCGTTGATTCCAACTTTTTGAAATTCACAAAATGTGCCCCTTGCATTCCCTGTCTGCCACTAACGTTCTCATTTCAGCATTGTTTTTTTCTCATCTTTTCTAATGCTCCTCTTTACCCATTGGTCTCCCTGCCTATCAACTGAGAGTGCATCATTTATTGTACAAACAGATGACCCAGGCACAACTATTGGGGCTATTTTGTAACAGGTAGCGGATGACACTAAAGCGCTACATCCTGTTGCTTGCTTTTTTCAAGAGTGTTATCCCTACCAGAACAATATTATACAATAGGGAACTACTGGCTATCAAGGATGACTTTTTCTCAATGTTGTCACTGCTTAGAAGGTGCAGTAAGCTAGGTGACAATCAAGATGGATCATAGGAACTTTGGGTTTTTGAAATCCATGAAGTAACCATCGACTTGATAAATGGATAGATGGATGATGTTCTTTTCCTGCTTCAATTTCAGAGTGGCATATACACCGGGAGGGGGGCATGGAAAGTCAAATGCTCTGTCCCAGCTGTGGCCAGACAACGAGCTCTCAGGACTCTGGAAATGCACGTGATTGCCATGGAGGTGCATTTTCTGAGTGATCTTCAGGTACACTTGTCCAAGTACTATAGGGCATTGTGGGCGCAGAGTGAACTCAGGCATCAGCATGCTAAGGGGCCTTTTTTGTTTCGAGATGGACAGTTATAAGTTTTATTTACTGCGATGCAAGCTCAGGCTTTATACTTTTGTCAAGATAGCCCAGAGGTGGACAATGGGGTTTCGGCGGACCTGGGACCTTGCATGCCAACATTTCTGGTGTTTGAGGGTATGGGAGCTGGTGCTTTCTTATGAGGTCTGTGCATGGACCAAAGCCAAGAAAGGGCCACCAATAGGGCTTCTTTGTTTGTTACATATGTTCACTAGACCATGACAGCGAATTTCTTTGGACTTCATTGTGGAACCACCCACCTACTGGGGGTTTAACAGTGTTTATGGTTGTGGTGAACTCTTTTACGCAATTGGGACACTTTCTTTGTTTGCCATAGTAACCTTTGGCTTTGGGTTTGGCTAAGACTCTTTTCTGTTAGATTGTACCCTGGCATAGCGTGCCTAAAGCCATTGCCTCTGATAGACGCCCCCAATTGTGGGAAGATTCTGGGAGGCCCTATGGAAAAGTCTACATTCAGATGGGCAGACCAAGAGACTCAACTAATCCATTGAGCAGTATCTCTAGTGCTTTGTGGCAGAACATCAGGACGACTGGAACACTTGGATTGTGCTGGCAGAATTGCCATACAACAATTTATGACATGCTTCCACGGTGGTGTTCTTTTTTTTGCCACCTATGGGTTTATCCTGAGGGTCTTCCCTACCAAGACACCTGCCGCCCTGCTGCCAACAGTAAAGGAGTGCATCAAGGAATTGCAAGATATACCGGAAAAACAGGTATTTGAACATCTTTGGAGAGTAAGGCATACATATAGAACATTTGCTGAGGAAAAAAAAGCTTTGGGGTCCTCAGTTTGGGGTGGGCCAAAAGGTATGGCTGTCTACTTGGTCCCTTACTGTCCCGGGATTCCACCCTGAGTTTGCCCCTATGTTTGTGAGTCCATTCCCCATTGTGAAGACAGTGAATCCAGTAGCGGTTAAGTTACAGTTACCCCCTTTGTGGAAGATTTATCCAGGTTTCCACATATCATTGGTGAAAACAGTGTTCCCCCTCTTCGTTAGTCTCTAGCGTCCATCCCCATTGCTTGTGAGAACGAACTGGAGTGTGAGGTATCTGCAATCCTGAACTTCAGATGGCCTCATAATCAGCTACAATGCTTAGTGGAATAGAGAGAGTTCCGCCTGGAAGACAGGGCTTGGGAACCAGCATCTAGTGTTCACGCTCTTCTTTTGGCTTTGCCTCAAACCGACTGGCCACCAGAATATGGAGGGATGTACTGTCAGGAACAGAAAGATGGGGTATGGAAAAAAGAACATTAAGTAGGGTTTACAAAGGCGAACCTATTCCAAGATGTCTGCCAGGTATAAGTGAATGGGTAAGAAATAGAAAGGGAAAAGGGACTACTCAAAGTACCCATAAGAAGAATGATGGCCAGGTGGAGGTTGCTTGTCAACTGGTATTCCTGGTGTTCCTTAGGCTGGCGGTTCCTTTGGAGTCCCTTGTTTATGGTAGCAAACTGGCGAATTCAGGCTTCCCTGTCTCCCCCTCTTCCCTTCACCCGGCAGTCAGCTGTAGCATCCCACCCACTTCATGGATTGTCCTTGTACGCCCTCATTTCCTGCCTCCTCACTCCACTGCTTCCTTCCCCCTTTCTACAGCATTCTGCCTCTGATCTACGCATGCATCAGACAAACTGTACCTTACACCGACTGTGCATCTGCTGTTGCCTTCTAGCATCAGGAGGCTGCAATCCATCACTGCTGCTTCTGCTTGTGTCCATCGCCAGTCCTGGATGAACTGAGATATATGGATGGGGTTGCACAAGTAACTGCAATGGGGGGGGGGTGGGGAATAAGAAGACCTGACCTCCTCCCTATCCTTCCAGGGAATCCATGGTATTCAGCCTTGATCTACCTCCAACTGATCCACCCTCAGCACTTCCGCTACCCCCCCAGCAGGGAGGCAGGATAGGGGTAACACGGGAGGGGTAAGAGAGCGGGGGAGGGACGTCAGTCCTTTTTTTGTGTATTGCAGCCCTGTGTGGTACGGGAGTGGTCCATTCTCCGGGTGTGGCCTCAATTCCTGTTCCAGCTGTTTCTTTCAGGGCAAGGGAGGTCGTAGGACTAGACTCCTGTGCCTCAGTAGGGGGGGACCCAGAGGATTTGCCCCCTTTCCAGTCTGCATACACCATAGCACCAGTATCGTGACAAGGGCTAGTGGTTCCAATTCTACATCTTGAGAAGAGCAACATCCTGACAACTGCCTGAAAACTCCCTATGAATGCAAAGCATTCAATTACAAGAGCCAAGGTAGACTTTTTTTATTGCAGGTTGGCAGAAGACTTAGCAAAGCAATGACATACTTTACTATTACAGACTGATCATTTATTTGTATTATGGCTGGTTGTCAAAACTGTTCATGTAGCTACAGGAGAGGATGAAACAGTAAATCCTATCTACTTAATTGTATATATTTAATTACATATAATATGGTCTGTTGAAACCATACATGTCAACAAATATGCATACAACACATTACCAATACAATTTATTGTATTATTCTCAATTATAAAAATGCTCAACTACATAAACCCCTTAATTACAATTACACGCAAAACCATGTCTATTGTTTCTCGAAATGTGTCATGAGGCTTATAAGTTATGGTCGCCAAATCATCTTCCCCAAAAATCTTAAATAGAATGATTACATATTCAGGTTACTATCATCTATACCAAACACGCTCATGAACAGGATATGTGCAATCATTAACTGAGCACAGCCAATATACAAATGTCCTCATCTTCTCCGTTTTAGTTGTTTTCCTACATATCTCGCTGTGTTTATCCGCTCTCAGGATTTGTAACCAACCTTGTGTAACTTCTTGGGTTTCTTGAATGTTAAATATAAATTTGATAAATATTTGCTGTATCCCTTTTGATGGAAATCGCTAGATTCTGGGAATCTGGACAGATCTTTCAATATTCTCTCAGATTGTTTTTTCTAACAAAGTAATCACCATTAATCTGTTTGCCCCACAGTAAGATTTTAGTTTTTAGATCTGATTTGAATTCATCAATATTCTCTCTTATTTTTATACATTAAAGCCAAGCACATTTTGCCCATAACCTAGGCTATCTTTATTACTTACATTGTGTAATTCATATGTTAATAGTGACAATAATAAGTGTTCTTGGGCATTACAGATCTAACCACAATTTGTCAGTGCTCTCCACTTTGTCTGAGACCCCAATATCTCATCCCCAGTTCTGTCCAGATATACTCCTTTGGCGAACTCACTGGAAGACCAAAGTCATGTTTCCATCTTCAAATATCTAGTCATTTTAGCCACTTTAGGTTCCATGGTACTACGATTTCAGCAGGTCTGCATAAATGGTCTCAGACGAAAGCCCCACATAACGAGAAGGTAAACTAATCAATGCCTGCATTCATCGTGCACGCTTAAATTTTGCCTTCCTGTGAAGGCCATTCCATTTAAATTAGGGATTGAAATTGACACCAACATATGTATAACCTTTAACCACCTTGAAGGCAGTTCTGTTAAAATACCAAGAACGTTTAGGAATGGTTTTACTTCTGTTGAAGCATATGTCATTTGTTTTTACTATGTTAATGTTAAGCTCAGGTGCAGTTATGTAGTTGAATGTTTCGGCTAATAACCTACTTGAGACCAATGGAAGTGGTGTAAATATACTGAGGTTGCAGCGTAACCTAATCAATTAATACAGGCAGTTCTAAACTGGAGGAAAACAGTTTAGAAAATGTCTATTGTATAAAAAGTGCATTTAAACTCAATCAAAATAAAGAAGGTGAAAACCAGTATATAGATAACCGGCACAACTCAAGATAGGCACTGAACAGTGTGGGGGTTGTGCCCGCTTTGTTCGGGGGGACTGGAGGGAAAGGACAGTCATTGACATAATCACAGTTCCATTCTAATAAACGCATCTGCAATTCAATCCTCCTTCAGGTCCATATAGATTGACCAGATACGGTTGTGCCCCTCCAGGGAGGTTAGGTGATGACCTTCTCTGCAGGATAGCGAGCCTATCAGGTCCAGAAGCCCTGACTATTATTGTTTTCTTCTTTTCTTTCCAAAATCCTCGGTGCATGTAATTGTATGCAGCCGCCAAAGGGGAGTTATTTTCTCATGTCACTGTAGTTCCTTGTTGACCTTAACACTACTATCATTGGATCTGGTTGGACACGTTGGTCAACAACAAGTTCAATCCTCCTTTCCACCACATCATTCCAGAAGTCCAACACTTTCCTACAGGAACAGAGCATGTGAAGGGGGCGGGGCATATTGGGCCCTGCTGTACCATCACTGATCATTTTGTTAAGGCCTCATAAACATGGCGCTAGAATCCGATGCATTTGGAAATTGATTTTTGCGGCCAGATCCCCTTTAAACCGTTGGACAGTGACTCATTTTTTTATTAGAGTTCATGCCTTTGTCCTCCATTGTGATTTTGGGAAAATGTCTTTGTTTTTTGTCTTTTTAAAGAGAACGTACGTAGTTACGTACGTAGTTAATAAACGTTTCTTTGATGGTGGTGTGTAGTAAAGACTGTATTGCATAAAGTGGCCTGTGTGTCAAAAAAATCATTAAAACTCCACTCCTGATAGTCAGGAGAACCAGTCATTCAGAGGTGAAATCAAGATGCTAAGCCATCATTCCTCCAGTAATGCATGGCATGACTTGCAACGCATATAGACATTTTCTGTGTTTTTCTGGGGCTTCTGTTTCATGCCTCCTGCTCTGCAGGAGTGTAAGGTTCAGTGGTGGTTAAATCGCCTGCTCAGCCCCACACTACTATTAAACCAGTAGTGATTCCAATCAACTGTGAAACAGACACAGCCCGGCAGATACACCTCCTATGCCTTTTCAGGGAAAGCTATACTCTTCAGGAGGGATGTGAGCTGAGAACATTAACAACCCAAACAGCAATAGTATAACGGCTCCAAAGGAATGTCTAGTCAGGCTTCTATGACTATATAAACTGTTGAATAAACAATATAAATCCAGCCAAATAACTAGAGATCATTAGAACAAGCCCCCGTAAAGACAACATGCAGACTTTGGTATAAAGACAATCTGGGTAGGTGAGCAGGTGTGTTCAGTCACTTAACTGGCAGACTGTCAATGTCAATGTTCAAGACATCTTAAAAGAAACGTAATCTTATGTGGGAGTAGATTCGGGTCGGGATGAGGTTCTGTTCGGTCAATGTGATGGTAGGAGAAGTAAGAAGAAGTAAGTAGCAAGAAACTATCTTGATATTCGAAGAGTGCCAAAAGCAGCACTGCTGATCTTTCATCAGCTCAAAAATCATTGAGTACAGTTTAAGCAGCTCAAAGATGGCTCAAGGTGGAAGACCAGGCTTCCAGCTGCTCCTTGACAAGTTGACTCCTTTTGATGTACTGCCAATTGAGGGAACGTGGCTAATGCCTACAGGGGTTCCTTCAACTAATGGTAACAGTGTCCTGGTTCCAGTCATTCAGCAATGAAGCCTTGTCCCGCAGCAATCACCCCCACTTTCCCCTGTGGATGGCCAAGGGACAGAGCTCATCTCTGCTTTTGGATTTCTTTGGTCTAGACCTCTGTGGTAGAGGACTTTGGAATGGACTGCACTCCCAACAGAGATCCATCATCGTATGTTTCATCTTTTGATGATGGTCCAAAGATGAATCAGAGAATGAGAGGATGCCCCTCTGGGGATTTGTCCAAAGCAAGCCAAATTTTTCTAAAACGTGCCTTATTACATCACACCTACATCACACCCACAATACCTTGCCCCACAGGGAATTGAGAGGACAGAAAAAAGGAAACAAACCCTAACAGAATCAAAATGAGGGAGCCTTATCCTGACCTAACTTCCCTCTCCGGCTACTTTAATGCTATTCCTTCCTATGCCTGCTGGCCTCAAAGTGACCTCAGTGATCAGCACCTTGGTTGGTGTTAGGCTATTGTTATATCAGTGATGTCATTGGAGCATGGTTTCCAGTGGACCCCTGGGGAAATGTCCTGGGTCCTCAGAGGTGGGTGTTGCTCTTCCTGCTGGAAAATCAGAGGGGCAGAATTCTACTATTGTTCCAAATGGCTGTATTGGAGACAGTCGGACCAGTCACGAATTCACATGATGCTGGCCAAGCACAAAGAGCTGATACTAGTGTGATATAAAATGACTGCAGCTGTATAATTGTTGTCTCCTGTCAGTTACCCTGACACATTTAGGCATGGATTATATTTTAAGATGTAAGTGCCACAAGACTGTAAAAGGCATACAATTACTATAATTTAGAACATAGGCGCAGAATATAAAAAGACACATCTGCCTGCAGGAACTTTGTGTCCCAGCAGCTCTCAGGCATACACATGTGACCTATGAACCTGCCCCGTGCCAGTTCTAATCTGGAGCTGTGGGTGCATGTAGGCTACCTAAACAAATGCATGTGTGCACTACATTGTTGGTATTTGTAAAAGGGGTCTGATTAGCAGACATCACTTTCAGTAAGAGAATTACCTACATCATTTTACAAAATGAAAATCAAAATAGCTCTGTCTCGCCCGCCTCTTCAGAGAGCCATTCTGTCACAGTCACCAACTTTGATACTGCCTCTTTTTTTTCGGCGAGTCACGCCCAATCTCCTATTGCACCACTCCCCAGTGCTCAGCAAGCCAACCATACTGGGCCTATACTCCCTCACAAACATGCCGTCAAATAGTTCAAAACGACCCACCACTTCCGGTCACCTTCATCCCATTCCCTGCCACATTGCTAGAATATGCCCCAAGATCCCTGCTTCCTTCATAATGTGTGCTAAAGAAGCCACTCTCAGTTTGTTGCACCACTTGATCCCCCTTGCTATGCCTGCTGCAAACAATCCTGCATATTCAGCAGCCCCATGTGCTGCTCTGTTACATGATTTTAAAGTAATGCTGTATTTAAATTGAGGCAGTGGTTATCGGGTAGTTTTTTTTTCTTTTTCTGGATGACCTGCAGGGTATTTTGATGTTAAATTTAAATCAAGTATCAAAGGGTGAAAACCGGGTGTGGTGTATAGATTATCATTGAGGTCTCTTTTCAACTGCAAATAATAATGTAATTTTTCACTCATTCACTTTTTGCTTGCCAAAACAATTCCTGTTATAAAAATCTATTATATTCCTGTATGATATATTATTTTGAAATATAGTAACAGAAAACGGGAGCATTATAAGAGACTTCACAAATATGTGCATCTTATTGGAAATGCTTGTTGTGTACTAGAGGATAGATCAGGGGTCAAGCCGGCGCTAAGCAAGTTTGAATCCCAGCATGGCCAGCTCTGACCTTCATCTCCCAGAGGTCAATACATTAGTCTGCATTAACTTGGTTGATAATAAAAGCTATTATTACAGGGCTGTGAAACAGAAGAAATCTGGCTTGAAACAACGTATTAGGACCAAGGTATTATATATTCATGACGTTGTGCATGGGTCATGCCTTGATTCACATGCTAAATCCGTGTAGATGAGAAACCATTGTGAGGAATTTGACCATCCCCATGGTAGGCGTGGGCTTGCCTGGGCTTTTTTAACATTTTTAAGTGAATTGAGGATGGTAGAGCTGAATCAGGAAATGTTGAGGCTATTCCACACAGATTGTCCTACAGTCACACCACAACAAATGCATAGACCAGTGTACTCTGGCATGGACACAGCCTACAGGCACAGCCCACCCCTGTCATATGTACTTGTAATATGACAGGAGAGCAGAGAACAATGTCATCCCAAGGACAGTCTGATTAACTGACAAAGGCTCCATGGAACTGCCCTACACTTTACTTAGGCCCTGTAGCTGGTTGCAGTGATCAGTAGAGGGTACTTCAAACAGGCCCCTGTGGGGCCTGGCTGTAGGCGATAACAAATTAAACAGGAAACCCAACAAACGGTGTATATGTAACTGTGTCAAGTGGAAGCCAGTTCCCGCCTCTCAGTTTTAATGACAGTGAACTGACATGTCTAAGTCTATTTGCGGTAGACAACCCCCGCTAGGAGTACCCCATTTATAACATACAAGAAAGTGGTTCGCAGAAGCCAGAGATTCTGGTCTCTCACCATCTTGCAGTGAGACCTGCCACTTTAAAATATAACCACACATGGAGAACCATTAACCAGAGAATCTTTGATCACATCAGACAATAAGGTGGGTGGTAACTAGTATCACAGGATAGTGCGTCCAGAGCTCTCTCTGTTGAGAGCAGGGTTCCACCATATTGGTCTGGGACACCCCTCTTTATGGTAGGACCTTGTAAAGACGCTGGAGGGGGGTGTCTGTACTTCCGCTCTCTATATGGTAGAGGAGAGGCACAGAGGAGCCCAGCCAAGATTCTCTATTATTGGTAACGTAGTCGAGCAATCAAGGCCTAGCTTCTCAGGAGGTGATGCAGGCTGGTTCCTAGGTACAGTGTAGTCCCCAAGCACCCACAAAGGAATGTCTGCACACTGTATCGGTTAAAAGACAGTCTTTATATAATTAATATGCAAAGGTGTATACACTATCACGATAACGCACTGTGTGCTCGGAAAATCAACAAAGGTAAATATATACATTTCTAAAGTGGTACCACAACGATTATTAGATCTCATTAAAGTGCATCAACTATACGGTCAAAATGTCACACAGATCAATAAAGAGGAAACTAGCAGTAGAGAGAGCAAGGAAAGCAAGATGGTTGAACAATTGACAGAATACTGGTCACTACCGTTAAACACAGCTCTGTGTGGAGATCCCCCCCCCACCTGGGCAACCTGTAGGATAAAGATACAAGCCCAGTCCATATATTGTTCACACTAGACTTCCCAATAGTTCTGCAACCCCAAAGTACCTGGCGTTGTAGCGTTCCTCGGCGGGGAATCCACGGCCCTTGTGGAGTGCCCTCACTTTCCCTTTAAGGCAGGAGTCACGGGTCGTCGATCGTACAACGGAGAACAGGGTGAGCTACGATGGTGAAGTGGCAGCTTCGTTCCTAGCGGTGCTCGTTGACGGGGAAGCGTAAATGTCCTGCAAGGAAGAGGCGTGTGGGGCACCTCGGTGTCAATAGTTCTGGACCGCAAAGAGTTTGAAGAACTGTGGCCCAGCAAGGGCGTCGAGTCGTCGGCGTCTATGTGGTCTTTGAGTGGCGGGAAACCCACCGGCGGATGCTGCTCGGCGCATCGACGGTCAGGCTTTCTCCAGCAGGATACAGCAGCGACGATGCGGATGAGAGCGTCCTTAGATCAAATGAAGTTCTGAGGCAAACGGGAGCACGGCGGCTCCAGTCGGCAACGGCGGTCGTCGACAGTGGCGGACAACAGTCCAGGCGCTTCTCTTTGGGATTCCGCGGCAGTCCACGTTTCCGGTCGGCAGCCTTTCGAAGGTCTGTCTACCAGGGAGCTTTGGCAAAGATCTGCTGGTGCACGATGATCCCTCATAGCTCAGGAAGAGGGTGCCTTACCAGGTCCTCTCTGGATCAGTTCTTGGAGACACAGCAGCTTTCAGATTGTGAAGGAGAGCAACAGCAATTCTTCTCTTCCAGCAAGGCTTCAAGGTTAAGCTTCAGTTTACTCCAGTTACTCGTCGTAGTGGACTTCAGCTTCTGAACATGATTCCTAGCAGTGAGAGGCCCCCAGATATACTGTTGATCTCCCATTCATTCTGCTGGGTCATACTCAAGCATCCAATCACGGTGAATGGCATTTATGCAGGCTGCGAATCAGGCACACAGTGCATTCCGGCCATTCACTTCTCTCCAGACACTCACAACAAGTTATGTGTATTGGGACAAGTACCAAGCCATTCAACACTCCACACTGAATTCATACCGGTTTCGGGCAGGGCTGTCTCAGTCATTGTGTCAAACACCAGATACTAGACACCCACAACATAGAATGCGTATTCGTCACACACTCCATTCACCTAGGTCCCACCCACAGGCGTACCCACAACATACAGTCGTTGGGAAGGCTACAGCCAGTCTGGTCAGCCCTTCCCCACACTCCAATATATGGAACTTCCACCCAACAGCCAGTCAGGGGGAAGGGACAGAGTCAGGGCTTCCCAGGACTTCGGGAAGATCAGGGTAACAGGCGATGGAAGGCAAGAGGCCATGGGGGCCATTTTGTCTCCATCAGGAATCTACCGATTCCAATGACAAGGCCTGGGCATCCCAAATGGGAGGACGCTCAGGGCACCAGTCAATTCAGGACGTAGCTGCCACCAGCCCGTACCCTGCTCTGTGGGCCACCCACAGGTGCCCAAAAACATACACTAGGGGCACAGGGTTGCACCCCTACCAATGGGTGCCATAATGGTATCCCATGGGTCTGTTCACCAAAACCAAAGGAGAGAGCTGCACCGCCAGGAGTCCCACCTGAACTCCTGTGCAGAAAACATGACAGAACACACGATAAAAAGCAGTAAAGGACAAGGATACGGAGGCCCTGTCCCTCCGATGCATTTCCAGCATCACAGACCTCCCTTACCTTTTCCTGTTGCAAAGCACTTTGGTTATGAGGTCACACATAGAATATTTTTGGTAGTGACCCCAGGATTGGTTCACTAAGATAGGCTCAGCCTACACCAATCACTGTGACCCACTTGGCTTTAAAAGAGGAATGGAATCCCTACTTAGGCAGATCCTCTGAAGACTTCACTTGAAGCACGAAGAAGAACTCATCCTTGGACCCTTGCTGAAGGTACAGTGTACCTTTACAGCTTTCGTCAGTGAAGGAAGGCCAGGAACATCCAAAGAGAGAAGCAAGATCCCTCCCCTTAACTTCTTCCAAGGAACAGAGGGAGAAAATAACTCAGAAAACGCTCCAGCCACTTCAAAACCGGTACCCAGCTAACATACAGTGTGCCTTGCTTGGCTCTGCAGCAAGTTCCCTTGACAGGGAGTGCCGGAAGGTCTCTGAACCCGAAACCTAGGACAAGGCACAACACATGCCCAAGCTCTGGGCTGTCCACCTTAAAGCACAATGCAAGCCCATAGAAGAAGTGGGGAGAAGGGCAATGACAAGCACCTGTCGCCGTCTGCCTTTAAGGACATTCTCGAGCCAGCAGAGTTCCTCAATCCGCAACCGCCTGCCACGTTGACCGCTGTCAAACCTTGAGCTACTGCCATCAACCCACAGTCGCTGAATGAACCCAAATGTCTCAATCAGCTCTTCAGAACCGCCAATCAGCAATGAGACAATGAGTTGCCATGAAGGCCAGCCTGCAGCCGTTCTTCAAGCTTTGCTCACTGAACCGTCTTGCTGCCTGATGCCCGCCGCTGACTCCCGTCTCAAACTCTTTTGCAGAAGCCTGAAAAGAGCCCTGAAGCTGACTTGATGCTGTCGAGCACCAAGAACAACTACAGAAAGAAGTACATTGTGGTTCTGTCCCCGTGGTACTTCCCATAAGGCCCCTATAGACATTTTAAGACCCTTTGTCCCTTTTTGTTGAAGCCAAGAAGCCTTCAAAAAAACTATTGTGGTTATTACCCATATCAACTACCCTCCTGTCAGTCTACAGAGGGCATCCCCTTTCCTTCTTAGAAACTGTATGTTCTCGGCATTTTTTTAAAGGGGGGTGTATTGAGTAGTGTTATTAGATTGTCTGTTGTGATAATGATAAAGTAGATTATTTCATACAACCTTGACTGGACATTTCTTTAATCATTGGGTAATAATATTATTTTCGCTGTGTTGTAATTAACCAACGATCCGCAACCTTTTGAGGAGATTCATTTATTGGGTCATTTATAATGTGCCTATACAACCAACCGGTGTTTCAAAGCGCATCAAGATAAGGCAGGGGGAGTTACAGGGAAGAAAAAAACAACAAAAACGTTCCTACAAGGTCTTCAGACATTCGGATTGTACAATTGCCATACAGGGGGGATTGGATGTGAGGAAGGGGGTACAGGGAAAAAGACAACAATAATGTTCCTACTAGGTCGTGAGACAATTCCGAGCGTGCAATTGCAGTAACAGAAAAGAGAGGGAGGATGGGAAGTGTAGGATGGGGATGAATGTGGAAGAAGACAAGCAATAAAATTCCTACTAGGTCGTGAGACAATTCCTAGCATGCAAGTGCAGTAACAGAAATGGGGGACGAGGGGAGTGCAGGAAGGGGAGGAAAGGGTAATGCTCAGGTGGGAGGGAGGAGAGGGGTACATTAAGTGCAAGTGAACAGGTTGAACTTTTGCTGAGTAGGTACACAAGGGAAGGCTTGAGGAGAAGCGGGAAGGAGTCAGTGGCAAGGAGTTATAGCAGAATCCACCAAGGCTGGAACAACAGAGGCAATGTTGTCCTTGAATGCTCTGGTTGAGCAGGGGGTACATTAAGTGCAAGTGAACAGGTTGAACTTTTGGTGAGTGGGTACACAAGGGAGTGCTTGAGGAGAAACAGGAAGGAGCCAGAGACATGGGGAGATAGCAGAATACGCTAAGGCTGGAGCAACAGAGGCAATGTTGTCCTTAAAAGTTCTGGAGAAGCAGGGGAACACCTGATTGGATGAGACTCTCACAGGGCAGAGCCGTCCAGAGACCTCACCAGGTGATGTGGGAGCAAAGAGGAGAGTAGGAGGGAAGAGGAGAGGGGGGCAAAGGGAGGCCTGAGAGTGGGTGAGGGAGAAGCACAAAGCCAACTTCAACACAACAGAAATCCAAACATCTCGATTGAAGTGTCCAGAAGAGGGAAAACGCCTAGTTTTCAACATACAGCAGAAAACGCGAGAACCCCTAGATGCAAGTATCCTGGATAGAGGGAAAAGGCCTAGGTTTCAACATTCAGCAGAAAAAACAAAAACCCCTAGATGTGAGTTTTCTGGACAGAGGCGAAAAGGCTGAGGTTTCAAGAACCAGCAGAAAAAGCAAAAACACCTATTTGCGAGTTTCCTGGATAGGGCCTAAGTGCCGATATGAACAACATACAATAGTGGGCAATGTGCAGCAGACTAAAGCAATGGTAAAAGGAGTAATAGGATAGGTGGGAGCATAATGGCTCTGCTCCCTGCCTGCACCTTTCTTACCTTGTTAGCCGCTGCCGGTTGACGGCTGAGCTGCATGCTCCACCAGTGAACACAGGCAAACAGTCTGGAGCTGCACCTGCAGGAGCTGCCTCTTGCCTCAGGCCCCATAGCCGGAGGGCTGCACGGGCAGTGGGGATACTCTTGGGGATGGACAGAATAGGGCTCCAGGCCCAATCACTGGCTTGGGGGCAGTGCAGGAGGAACTGAGAACAGGAAGCGGGTGGGGATGGGAGCAGGGGAGAGTGCTGCAGACGAGAAATGACAAAATACATACAGATATGGGGCTTGCGGGGTACACAAAGAAGAAGTCCCTCACCTCAGGCATGATTTCTGCCTCTACAGTGGATGCACCAGCGATTAAATCAACGATGCCAGTATGGAGAAAGGGGTCAGGCCCAATCAGAGAGTCAGGGGTGGTGTGGGAGGAAGGGAGAGCAGGAAGCGGGTGGGAGCAGGGAAGTGCGTAACAAATGAAAAAGGACAACAAAGATACAGATAAGGGGATTGAAGGTCACAAAAAGAAGTAGGCCCTCTGCAGTGGATGCAACAGTGAGTGCATCAACAATGCCAGTATGGAAAGCCTGTCGTTCTGTCCACGTTACCAAAACTGGATGAGGTTTATAATTTTAATTGTATGCTTGTTTAATCCAATCTGCTGGGATCCATTCTGGTGCATTAGAGGTGTCGGGCTGATCGATGGTTTAGAAACCGATATTCATACCAGGACCACTGGTACCCCGGAATTTGATTTGTCACACCTTGTACTAAGCCAATTTAAAATATGTGCACTTATGTATTTTTTTAAATGACATATTCATTCAATTAATGGATACCAGTCAACAATTGCGCGAATCTTACGTGCATACACAAAGCACATGTGTTCTATTGCTTCATTGAGTAAACAAACTTGCCTGATATGGATTTTACATTTGCAATGCCATTACCAAGACTGTAATGTAAATGGTGAATTTGAATGGGACACATTTGGA
Organism: Ambystoma mexicanum; assembly: GCF_040938575.1. Lineage (NCBI taxonomy): Eukaryota > Metazoa > Chordata > Amphibia > Caudata > Ambystomatidae > Ambystoma > Ambystoma mexicanum. The sequence continues at coordinate 407,583,823 of NC_090923.1, read as the reverse complement.
AGTCATTCCGTCTTTCCGTACAGTGCCAGGCAATATTCAGGGCCTCCCGTCGCTGCAGTATTTTGAAGCCTATTACTAGGCTTTGTTACGGAGAACCAATGTTACTCCACCAATCCACTAGCAGCGAAAAATCCAAGACAAGGTACGTTTCAGTAGAACCCTATCAACGTGCAAGATTTAACTCATAATACACGTTCAGCTGTTCTGTAAGAAATAAGGGGTTTTCTCTCTTGACAACATTCACTCTTCCTTCCAGAATGGTTTCTGTGTTTGGCGGCAGATGTTGTTCGCTATATTTCTTAGCTTTGCACACCACTTCCGAACCCATTGAAATAGCGTAGCATTTGTGAGAAAGGCGCTCCTCCGTCGACAGCAGTCTTTTGCTCAAATACAGGGAGTAGCATAATTCGAAAGGCTGACAACCATAATCAAGAGGAACGATTATAGGAATCGGTAGCAAAGAAATGTTCTCACCTTCGTCTCAGTGTCACGCAGAAGGCAGGTGTCGCCGCAGCTGTCAGCCTGATGCATGGGGTGCAGATGGGGAGTGTTATCTTGCCTTCGCACGCGCATGGCGGTGGGGACTGCACGGGGTCCCTGCTGAGTCTGAGGCCGCGCTGCTGCCGTCTTTGCTTCAGGTGTTCAAACGTCCTCAATGATGGTAATTGCGGACGGGTCCCATGCCGATGCAAACAGTGCAGCTGCACGGGCTCAGCCCGCGAGGGAGGGGCCGTCACCTGTAGCTTTCTTTGCAGCACTGAAAACTTCAAGCCACTTAACGGCATGTTAATTGAAGAACGCGTTTAATCAGTTTATTTTAGATGCAGAACGCAAATCAAATGAAGGATGCTTCGGCAGTAATTTGTGTACTGTTTTCTTGGCAGACAGTACTTATTTCGTTTGGGATCCAGTGCCAACACATCTCCAATATGTAGTTCAATGTTCTATAAATTAAGTTTCCTGCAATCCTAAAAAGCATCTGTTTCCTGAATATATATTCACACTTAAAACATATTTAGATTAAGGAGATATTTGTTTGCCAGCAGAAAAGGAGTTCATTTTGACTTTTTAAATTAAAGTTGACTAAAATAATTCCAATAGTGTATTGGGACACTAACGACATATACAATCCAGGATTATGGGTAAATGTGCTGCACCTCCTTGCAAAAAGAGGTACGCACAGCCGATATGGCAATAGAAACAATAGGTGGTGGGGGGTTGTACTGTGAACAAAGGAGATGACACCGGACACAATTCACCACACCTCAAGGAACTGCCACTGCAGCAACTAGTGTCATATTTACAAATTCTGAAGGTGGACGGATCACGACGTCCACTGCTGAGGCTCGACATCGAAGTAACCATCTTGGGCGTGAGGCCCAGTTTGAGCAGGGTCAAATTGAGGATGACTCAAATGACTACCATTCCTGTTCTCCGCTGCACCAAAGCTCAAGAATTGGAGAGACCAGTTTGAAGGCCGTGAGTGTCATTAACTTGAGGCTCTCCCCACTGGCTTAAGAGGAAGGAGGAGATGCCTTAGAAGTGATATGTTTCCTGACAAGGAGAAAGAAAGGATTGTACCCTCTCCATGAACAATTGGAGGAGAGGCAAGTCAACATTTCAATTTGGGTCCGCAATAGAAGATGATTTTGCCAAAGAAGCTGCATTGGATGCTCAGTTGTGGCTGAGTTTGACGTCGACTGATGGGGGTAGGAGCAGAAGTCCTACCACGACTTCACCGTTGACACGTTTTCTCTATCATTCAGGTCATCATTTATAGATGCATGAACAGTTACATTTTACCAAAGTAAGTTCCAAGACCTGAACCTCAATGGCTAGGAGGAGCTGGGCAGATTTTAGCTAAGCTGTTCACAAAGGCTTTTGCAACCGAATAGACACCCAGTCGTGGATTTTAAACAGACCTGACTGTAACGGATGTTTCCTGCCAGAAATCTACTCTGTGGTTATGAGGAGGGGCTGCCACATACAATTACTCTACCAGCAGCCTTTAGCATCCGTCTAGTGTCATGTTGGTGCCAAGTACAAAGCAGGGTGTTTAATAGATCTTCCCTGCCCCATTGAAACCTTCCCCTTCTATGGAAATCACAGTTCTATTAACTTTTCCAGACACGAATGGGGAAAGAAACCCTCTTTCAGTGGTAGAGGCACTGGGTAAGGTCTAAAGGTCCCATCAACCACAATACTATACTGCAGAATAACATTATTTTTCTGGGTGGCGCCTCCTCTATATTCTCCAAGTCGACACGCACAGGAAAAGTGAGCGTGTTTGTGGAAGGAGTCAAACGTATAGGAGCATGTAGTTCCAGTAGTTTAGGAACAGGCACATCTGAGGAGCTTTCACGGTCATATCTGACATCCCAGGTGGGACAATGTGTGGAGCAGGTGGCGCTGCAGTTACCAATGATTTGAGAGCGGTGAATCGCCATCTCATAGCTGATGCAATTATCACAGCCTGAAATCTGTTAAAGGTATGGTTCTCAGGGGAGTGAGCGTGGTGCCCTGTGTGGGAGGAGGACCTGTGCCAAGTGAAAGGGATAGGCTGAAGAGGCAGAGCACAAGTGTGCTGAACCATACTGATATTTCTTGTAGGGAGGCACAGAAGGATCTGGAGGTCTGTGTGACAGTAAGGCGGGATTTGGAAAATGGCCTAACCAGAAAGGGATCAAATCTGCTCTAAACTGAAAGTCAGTAGGCGATAGTGGATAACCAGATTCAAGGGCAGGGGGGTAAACCATCGTACTCTCTTGCCAAGAAGGCAAATCTGCAAGTGTCTTATCATCTCTTCAGACCCACCCTGACATTTTCTCTGAGCGGTCTTTGAGGAGACGTACAAGAAGTGAGGAGGCAGAAAGGCCCACGTAATGAGAGCTATAGGAGCTGAGGGCATCCACCAAATGTTTTGGGCAGGTGCCAACTATCCAAAGGAGCCAAAACCTAGTGTATATCTGGGCAATTAACTGACCCGATGAAACTGCAAGAAAGAGAATAAATGGTGTTATAGAAAAACAAGGACAGAATTCACTCCTGGCAAAAACTACCAGTTGGAGTAATGCCATCGGAGCCTTCCCACAGGACACTGCAGGCAGAGGCCCTGGTTAACTGCTGAAGCAGTAGCACAGGAGACACTATTATGCAACCACCAGAGAAGAAGATCTGGCAGAGGCAGCTTAAAAGGCCAAAATAACCTCTTATGGCAGCACCAGTAAAAGGCCTGACAGATATGGCTATTACCTCTGGTTGAGAGAATGTCACTGCTTACTGAATGCTGGGGTCCCATCGCAGCATTGAGACAGTCACACAAGATTCATAGTGCATGAGGAAAACAAAGTAAGAAGCTCATCTGTAATTTCTCACAGGAAACGCCTACGTTTACCATAGATGAGATTTCCTAAAGAAGGCTCCAATGACTAAGGCACATCCCGGGTGCCCTAAAATAAAGTGAATCACAGAATAAACACATTAACCAAGACCGGTCAGGACCCACCACCCAGGCATTCAAGACAGTGTGTGCGCTCTCAGGCGATGAAAAGGACTGTGCACAGAACAACCATTGCTAACGGACAACCCTGTGTGACTTAGTGTACAGTTTAAATGCTATGACCCTGCCCCTGTGAAGTCTAATACATGTTTGAAAACGGGACATGATGCAGGTATACTTACCCAATGAGGCCTACAGTGTTTGGTTCCTATATTACATGACAAGCCAGGATCCTAGTTGCTGTTATTCCAGTATATGATGTAGCGAAATAGCCATGAAGTAATATTCCACCTCTATTGGTGATTCATTAAGGCAGTTAAGGAACCCACAAACGAATATCACATGGGGGCAAGTTAGTCATAGCTGAGAAAATTAAACATAGAATTGGATGAACTCGCCCATGTGTTAAAGCCAGTATGAGGACACATCCATGCAGTGGTCGAGGTGTACGAAAAGAAGTAGTGGAACTATGTTCCCTGGTGGCCTGCACCCACTCCCCACAAACCCCATCACCAGGCCTACTCCACACACAATACAAAACCCCATACACAAGCGCCTGCTGTTTAAGGGAACGTCCGGTGCAGTGCACTGAAAGTGCAAGTTTCAACTTCTTCCTGCACTTTTATTTTAAAACAAAACCATTCCAGAACGGTTTCTTTTTAAAATAAAAGTATAGGAACAGTAAAACTTAATTTAAAAAAAGTAGAGGAGCACCGATCCCGCTCACTTCGACCACTGCATCCATGTATTGCCTTGCTTCTGTCTCTAATTCCGATATTTTGATTTTAGCCCCCATAAGAAATCCATGCAAGCCTCTTGGGCATGAAGTAGAGATATCAGAGACTATAATCAAGGTTTGCAGCCTGGAGATATAGCAACTCCAGTCTTGGAAGCCAGATTAAGCTACCTGTCAGATCGGAGATGACCAAACCTGACCTTAACCGTTACCAGTACAGTCATACCCACGTTCCTAACAGGATTTAAAGGGGTGCAGGACGAAGAGCAATACTCATTTTAGGAGTGGTGGGGGAAAGCATGAATCCTGTTATGAATGGGTATCCAAGGGATATGCGGGTGCAAGTAAATAACTTGTTCCATTATCATCATGTTAGAACTATAGTTTGTAAATGGTCAGAAGTCCTAATTGGGCCATGCCTGCTACATCATGCATTTATTTCTGTATTTGGCCCAGCAAAGGCAGTATCTAGTCTAGGTAACATTGCATTATTGATAGTTGGTCAAGGGTGCTTTCAGTGTTGGCCGCCGTCAGCCAGGACCTGCCCCATCTACCGGCGTACACCAGCGCTCACCTTGGCCAAGCCCCCACAACTTGAAAAACCTGCCAGGATCCCTACAGTGGTGAAGCCCGCTTGGTCAAGGATTCCTGTGGTGTTGGGCCCCGCCAGTGCTAGACTCAGCGGTGGGCAAAGAAAAGGCATCTTTGCAGGTCAACGAACAAATGTCGAAGGGGTAACAAAAGCATTTTTCAGGATAACTAACTGGCTGGATTAGTCCTGTGGTTTTTACAATGCAGAGTAGGGCAGGGAGAGTCGGCCTAGGGCAGCTCCTAAAGCTGTCAGGCATTCCCTGCCCACCCTTGTAGTTCTGACTGCGATGGTGTCTTAGCTGTCTTATATGTTTCAGACCTGTGCTCTGCGCTGGGAGCCTTGGCCTGAACACTTTGCTTTCCCTCTTGTTGCTTGTCACCACGGTTAGGGTCAAGTAACTCACTAACCAAAACAGCAATGTCGAAATGGAAAGCTCCAGCAAACCGCACACCCCCTCACACCCGCCCCCTTACGCCCCATAGAGGCAAAAAAAGAGGAATCAAAGCCCTGTGAAAGCATTGTGGGAGTCAAATACCCTTATTAAGGAAACCCTGTCACTGATGAGGTTCAGGGTGTTAAAGATGCCCACAGGAGAACATGTAGCAGGGGTGCAAATACCTTTGCATCATTGTGGATCTGCGCATTGCACCTGACGATTTACCTATGCCCCAAAAACACAGCAGCGCGGCACAACTTCAAACCCAAGGCTGAACCAACTTTTAAGCTGCCACACCAAGCCACAAAACAATTAGTGCATGTAACATGATCAGTATCACTGCGAAAACTAGTAAGGATCAGCTGGCTAACTCCGAAGTTGTTAAATCCGGTAACCAGGAAGAGGGGAAGTGTTACACCATACAAAAGAAAATATGGGGATTAGTTCTCAATGCGCCAGCCAAAAGAACAGGTTGTGAAAACAAATTTTGGTAGCTAGCTGATGAGTCAAGTGTTAGTAGTATGAGATATAACACCTGTTACGCTCACCTGGTTCCCACGGGGGCGTCGATCGGACCCGGACAGCTGCAGTCTCCACCAACGTGAAGCGTAGTGCAGAGATGACAGTCTGGACTGGCCCGCCTAATCTCGTCAGCTTGACTCGTAGAAGTATTCTCCTGCAAGTGGAGAAAGGGATTTAGCCCCGTGGATTTTAGTGATGGTCCTCCCCACTGTTCTCGTTCTCCCCACTAGTCACCTCCGATATTGTCAATTAGTATCCTCACCTTATGTTTTTAAATGATGAGTTCTCCATCATGCGTGGCATGCAGGGGCAAGTAGATACCAGTTATTTCACTGGTTTGGGGTACTGGAAAAGTTCTGGAGGAATATTGACTCCAGGGTTTATAAAGTTCAAAGAGTTCAATATGTTTGGTGTTCACTCTTGCATCCCCTTGTTGAATTGCAGCTAAAAATATTGTCTGGAGGCTGCTGATGGCGTTCAGGTAAGAGTCTGTATTACCCAACACTGTCCAGTAAAAGTTGCGTGAGTTTAACTTGTTGTTTTCTCTCCCTTTATAGATGCGGCATAAGATGATGTGGTGTATTGAAAGGTAATGCCTCTGGTGGTAAATCAGGTTAGCCTGGTGGTAAAAGTGATTGTATTTGTCGGCTCTCTAGGCTCACCTTGTTATTTCTTTTGTTTTCCCCCAGGTATTGGAGTTCGCTGAAGAAAATGATGGAGGCAGCGCTGAGTCGAAAGATGCTGTGGACTGGTGAGTATGGCGCGGCGCTGCAGCTGGCGATGCGACGCGTGCTGAAGTAATGTCCTTTCAGGCTTGGTGTCGTGCTAGATCCAGAATCAGGTAAGGAATTAAAATAATGTCAGTGATCTAACCTTTTCTCCTTCTTTCTCCTTTTTTTAGGAGCTCCGGATTCGAGGCGGACGTGGCAGAAGACTGGATGCTGGCTTGCAGGCACGGTGAGCGTTACGCTGCAGAATGCAGAATAACGCGAAGCGTGTGTTGCTGGTCGGGTGTGGTTTAAATAGCCTCAAAAGTAGTCCCAAGTAAGAAGTCCCTAGAACCACACCCGAGTAAAAAATAGTCCCTGTAGTAAAATAGTCCCCTCCAGGCTTCACGTTGGCTTGGATTAATTTGCAGCATGGTCTGCCTGAGGTAAGTAATGACTATGAGCCTGGCACCTTAGGCGCCAGGACTGAGGCGCCAGGACTAAACCCAGATAGCCCCTAGTCGGGCTGCTGAGGTTTTAATAAATGTCTGGATGCCTGCTTCCGGGGCTGATGGGCTTGGTCCAGATGCCCGGGGGTAGGCATCATGACAGCACCACCCCCCCAAGGCCCCTCCTTAGGTTGTTCTTCCCCTGGGCCCTGGTTTGTCTGGGAAGTTCCGATGGAATCTCTTCACCAACCGAGGTGCATGAACATGGTCACTGGGCTCCCATGACCTTTCATGTGGTCAGTAACCCTTCCAATCGATTAAATAAAAAAGTTTTGATTTAACCATCTCAGAGTCTAGGATATTTTTTACCTCAAATTCAGGTGGTTTGGTTAATCTTGTTCCGGGTTGAACTGGTTTTAGAAGTGAAACGTGAAAGACAGGATGGACCCGCATATTAGAGGGCAATTCTAATTTGACGGCCAACGGGTTGATAATGGCTTTAATGGTGTAAGGTCCCAAATATCTAGGATTAAAAGTTCGAGTTCCTTTTAGAGGTATGTGTTTTGTAGCCAGCCAAACTTGATCTCCAATCTGGTATTGGGGAGTGTCACTTCTATGTTGATCAGCATTTTTCTTGTATTTCTCTTTTGCTCGTTTCAAATGTTCAGTTGACTCCTTAAAGGCTTGTGTAATAGTAGAGTGCAGATGGGTCACTGCCGGCATTTCTAAGTGCTGGGGCGAATCGAGTTCTGAGGTTCGAGGATGTTGCCCATATATGGTATAAAAGGGGCTTTGTCCGGTTCCTGAATGTACTGAGTTATTGTATGCGTATTCAGCAATCCATAAAATACCCTTCCAATTGCTTTCGGTCTGGTGTAGCATGCAACGTAGGTATTGTTCAAGAGTCTGGTTGGTCCTCTCCGTCTGACCATCGGTCTGGGGATGGTGACTGGTTGATAACCTCACGTCGATTTGCGCCAATTGACAACATTTCTTCCAAAATTGCGAAATGAATTGACTACCTCGGTCAGAGACCAATACGGAAGAAAATCCATGTATTCGAACAATGTTTTCAAGAAATTCCTTGGCCAAAATTGAAGCGGAAGGTAATCTCTTTAAAGGAATAAAGTGGGCCATCTTGGAAAAAAGATCAACAACTAGAATGGTGTTAAACCCATTACACGGAGGTAGATCTGTAATAAAGTCTAAAGACAAAGTGTGCCAGGGTGTGGGTGGAATATCCAAAGTCGTAAAAGACGGGCTGGTTTTTTTCTTCTGACTTTTGTTTTGGGCGCAGATACCACAAGACAGCACAAATGACTTTACGTCTTTTTGCCAGGTGGGCCACCAGAATTGTCTTTTAATTTTAGCTTCAATCTTTGCAATACCTGGGTGTCCTTCCATCAGAGCATCATGGTAATTGGAGATGACTAGTTCTTGTAGTTCTGTGTGTGGTAGAAATAGACACCCTTGATAGTAAGGTAAGTCATTGATGACTGAATAATCTTGGCCCTTTTTTACCCAGTCCTGCAGGGCTGCTGAATCGAAAAGTTGTTGGATTTTTAAATGAATATCTTCTAAGGTCTGTAGAGTAGTTATGCCAAGGATTCTTTGTTCTGGAATTATAGGCACCGGTTCTGGGTTTGAATATGCTTCTCCCATCCCTATTTGGGATAAGGCATCTGCCTTACCATTCTTGCAACCTGGTCGATAAGTGATCACGAAATCAAATTCGGTGAGGAATAATGCCCATCGAAGTTGACGCGATGATTGGGCCTTGGCTGTTTTTTAATACTGCAGGTTCCTGTGATCAGTGATTACAGTAATGGTGTTCCTGGCACCGAAAAGATAATGCCGCCAAGCCTTGAAGGTGGATTTGATGGCTAACAACTCTTTATCGGTAACTGCATAGTTTAACTCGGGGGCTCAGAACTTTCTGGACCAAAATGCTACTGGATGAAGTTGACCGGTTTCAGGATCCTTCTGGGACAGGACAGCTCCCATGGCTAAACTGGATGCATCGGTTTCGACTAAGTATGGGAGTTCGGGGCGTGGATGCTTCAAGACAGGTGCCGACGTGAATTTCAATTTCAGCACTTGGAAGGCCTTTTCAGCCTCTTCAATCCACAAGAAGCGTTTGTTTTTTCGCAAAAGTGCTGTGATGGGTGTACAACATGTGAGAAGTCAGGAATAAATCTACTGTAGAAATTAGCAAATCCAAGCATGCTTTGTACCCCTTTAACTGAACTGGGTGATGGCCATTTGAGAATTGCATTCGGACTCCTTTTGGAGTCAGGATAAATCCAAGGAATTCAAATTCTGTAGCATGAAAAACACATTTTTCCAATTTTGCATATAACTTGTGCTGACGTAGTTTCTCGAGGACTGCACGAACGTGCTTAACATGGTCTGATTCTGAGGAGGAGTACACTAGAATATCGTCGATATATACGACAACACAGACTTCAATGAGTTCACGAAGGACATAGTTCATAAAATACTGGAAGGCTGCTGGTGCATTGCACAACACGAAAGGTATCACCTGATATTCGAACAATCCGTACTTGGTACGAAAGGCAGTCTTCCATTCATCACCTTTCTTTACACGTACCAGATTATATGCCCCTCAGAGATCTAATTTAGTGTAGATGCAAGCATCCTTTACTTGGTCTAGTAATTTGGGGATCAGAGGCAATGGCTATCGGTTCTTCACTGTAATTTGATTTAATGCGCGGTAGTCTATACACGTTCTGAGGTCACCTTCCTTTTTAGGTACGAAGAATGAAGCAGAGGATGCAGGGGACTTGGATGGACGAATGAAGCCATTAGCAAGGTATGGATCCAAGTATTGCCGTAGGTGTAGGTTTTCGGGTTCCATAAGGGTGTAGATCCTACTTCATGGAGGTTGCGCACCGGGTATGAGGTCGATTTGACAATCGTATGATCTGTGTGGCGGTAAGGTGTTTGCCTTTTCTTTTTGGAAAACGTCCTGGAATTCTTGATATTCCTGAGGTAACTGCACGACTGGATTAGTGACTGTGGCCAGGCCTTTGTTCAAGGTTTATTCCAGGTAACAGGTGTGCGCACAATCCGGGAAGGTTATTCTCTTCTCTCGCCAATTAATACAAGGATTATGTGTTTCCAACCAAGGTATCCCTAGTATTATTTGGAACTACGTGGCTTTGATTAAATCAAACACAATAGTCTCTTGATGCCCATCCTGACCCAACAATGTCATCTCTGTAGTGGAATGAGTTACAGGCCCAGAGGCAATTTCAGTTCCGTCGACGGTGGTGACGACATCCAAAGTGGTCTTTTTGCAGAGAGGTAGATTCATCCTAGAAGCCAATTTGTGGTCCATATAGTTTCCTACGGCCCCGCTATCGATGTATGCCCTTACTGCGTGCATACGTGATGGCTGCCTTGGGTCAATAAGGACCATTGGTATGATTAGGTGCGAGGTCTGAGTGTCCTTCTTCAAGCTCGGCAAGCGGACCTCTACGCTTGTCGGGCGTGGTCGTTTCCCGAATCAGGCTGTGTTTGATTTCTAACAGCAACTCCGACTACTTTCTTGGATGGTTTTATAGGGCAATCCCGTAGAAAATGTCCTGAGGCCCCACAGTACAAACACAATTGCATCTGCCGTCTCCTTTCTCTTTCCTTTTGAGTTAGGGGTCCCTTAACCCCCACGATCTGCATAGGTTCTGATGCATCTGTTCCTTTGGGGTAACATTGGGTTTCCCCAATACCCGATTCTCGAACTTAGCTCGATCAGCCTTTCTATTCTGAAGTCGGTGGTCTAACTAGACCACTAAGTCTATATATTCTGCGCAATCCTGACGTGGGTTCACAACTTGGGCCAAAACATCTTTGAGCTCACCCCGAAGTCCACAATGAAATAATGTAACTCGTTTTTCCTCTGGCCATCCGGTTTCCACCACCAACCTATTGAAGGTTGCGATATAGGTTGGCAGATCCTGATTACCTTGTCGTAGGGATAAAAGTTTGTTATCCAGGGCCTGTCCCTGTGAATGTCTGGTGAATAGTTTTTCCATGCTCAATTGAAAACCCTGAAAATCCCGAAGAAGAGGGTCATCCTGGTTGACTAGTGGAATTTACCAATCCGCTGCGCTGCCACTAAGGTATGATAGTACAAAGGCTACTTTGGCTTGGTCGTTTGGGAAAGCTCCAGGTCTGCATAGAAAGTGCAAGCGGCATTGGCTCATGAACACGGCAAACCTTTTACGGTCCCCAGCAAAACGTTCGGGTGGAGCTAAAGGAATGCTCCCTGGTAGAACCACTTGCACAGGATTGCTCGATGAAACAGGAGTTGGATTCCCCCCGAGTCCAGGTAGTGGTGTTTGCCCAGCTTGGTTTTACAGCAGTTGTCTAGCAAGATCATCAGTGCGCTCCTTTGACATAATCAGTTCTCTCCTGAGGGCATTAGTTTCTTGGCGCTAACAATTGGGCTAGTTGGTCGGTTTCTGAGGTTTCCATTACTCCCGGGTGGGGATTTGTAGATAGGCTTCGCGTTCTGTTAGGCTCACCTGGTTCCCACAGGGGCGTCGAACGGACCTGGACAGCTGCGGTCTCCACCAACGTGAAGCGTAGTGCAGAGATGACAGTCTGGACTGGCCCGCCTAATATCGTCTACTTGACCCGTAAAAGTATTCTCCTGCAAGTGGAGAAAGGGATTTAGCCTTGTGGATTTGAGTGATGGTCCCTCCCCACTGTTCTCGTTCTCCCCACTAGTCACCTCCGATATTGTCAATTAGTATCCTCACCTTATGTTTTTAAATGATGAGCTCTCCATCCTGCGTGACATGCAGGGGCGCGTAGATACCAGTTACTTCACTGGTTTGGGGCACTGGAAGAGTTCCGGAGGAATATTGACTCTTGGGTTTATAAAGTTCAAAGAGTTCAATATGTCCGATGTTCACTCTTGCATCCCCTTGTTGAATTGCAGCTAAAAATATTGTCTGGAGGCTGCTGATGGCGTTCAGGTAAGAGTCTGTATTACCCAACACTGTCCGGTAAAAGGTGCGTGAGTTTAACTTGTTTTCTCTCCCTTTATAGATGCGGCATAAGAAGATGTGACGTATTGAAGTATAATGCCTCTGGTGGTAAATCAGGTAAGCCTGGTGGTAAAAGTGATTGTATTTGTCGGCTCTCTAGGCTCACCTTGTTATTCCTTTTGTTTTCCCCCAGGTATTGGAGTTCGACGAAGAAAATGTGTCACGACTCGCTCCCTTCGCTCCCGTTCCCACCACTTGGGGGCATGATTTGGGGTTTATTCTCTACTGGACCTCTCCTCCGAACCTTATGCTACAGTGCTGTGATGAATGGGGAGCGCTAAATCCCTATTTTCCAAGCTACTTCCCTTCCGGATCCATTCCAGGTTTTTGGCAGCCAGCCTGCTTCTTTAACCAAATGACTATGCTTCCCAGAATGCCTGGCCCACTGCTTCACCTCCACCCTTGCAGGACAAGGTTGGGTGGAGGATAGGCAACACCTGTGGCTGCAGGTGCAGCAATCAGCACACCTGAGGCGTGTGCTCGTTAAGCAGCTTTAAAAGCCTCAGTCTTACTTCAGTCCAGCGCTGGTCTTCGTTTGCAGTGTTGCTGTTGTGACTAGTCCCTTGTTCCTTGTTCCTTGCCTTTGTACCTAGTTCATAGTTCCTGTTTTCTTGTTCCTCCGCCCTGAATCTCGGATTCATGCGCTAATTGATTTCTGCTCCCTTGATTCCCTTTTTGTCTTCCTCTGTTTGCAGGCAGCATTTCTCAGTGCTTTCCCCTTTTAGATGCAGCCCAGTTTGTCTGTGTTCTATATTTCTTTGACTCGGTCCTTTGCTGCTGTAAACCCGTATGCCTTAGCCTTCCTCTTAGATTAGCTTCCTGTCTTTTCCTTGGAGGGGTAGGGGGGAAGTTTGCATTGGTTATTTCGTTTTTCCCTGCTCCTGATCCTTACTTTCCATTGGGATCCATTCCATGTTTTCCATTGCACTTCTGCATTTATTTCCCATTTGATTATTAGTTGTGGTGTGCTGTTGTAGCTAGCTCCTGTGTGAATGCTTATGTTTTCCTCACTAATTTGTAATCACTATTCCAACTTAGGTATTTAGTTTTCCTCCCCTTGCTGTTATAGCCTTTCTGGGTCCCAGTTTCATCAACAGGATTCGTGGGCTAGCTGACATTCAAGAGGTTTATCTCGTCCTCGTGAGTACTGTTCTTTAGTTCCCTTATTTAATACCATCAAGAGTGTTAGTTCACAGATCCTGTCATTGCTTGCCCTCCACGTGGGTTTAGCGCTGTCAGTACCTGTAACAGCAATTGGGGGTAAGGCGCTTGCCGACTTTCCTCGCGGTCAGGTGCTTACCCCACATCCCTTTTCATATATTGGTTTTGTTGTCACACTCTATTTGCACTCCTGGGTTCTAGCATACATGAGTTGTTGTTCCTGTGTGCACGTAGTTTAATTCGAAGCTATTCACTGTGTGATATAGAGCACATTTCCCTTGCCATATTCGCTGCCTTTGTACTCGCCTGACTAATCCTGACAGAATGACCAGCCCAAAATTCCCATTGAATATGGCAAGTTTAAGAAAGAAAGGCAGCATGGCCTCTAACAAGTTTGTACAGAAAGCTTCCCCTACATTTACCTGTGACAATCAAATCACTAGTCCTGACTTAAATGAACTCCTTGTCACGAATGGGCATTTACGTGCAAAGTATTTTTCCCATAGGATGGCACATCCTACATTGCCTGATCCTAGTTCTATCTTTTGTTTTGATCCCGATTCTATGTCAGCGCAAGCCTTAGCCGCAGAAAACAACACACTGTTAGACTTATTATACAAGAGTACCTCTATTGTTGAACCCCATGATTCCAGTTGTGCTTCACCTCAGATAGAACAGTTTCATGGTACAAACATAAAGAATGGAGGGGTTCCTTGCATAACATCTGTTTTCTACCCTCAGTCTAAAGCATACTCCTTTGCACAGGTACATACTGTAGTCCCTAATGCCAAGAGGTCTAATGTCAATAGTTTGCTTAAGGGAAACACAGACCAAGTTGGTAAGAGAAACTATAAATCACAGAACCTGCAAGCAGTAGAGGACAATGTACAATCGGTGCACATCCAGATTGCGAGTGCAGGATCCAGCCCTGATGCCACTATGCCTCCCCCTGTGCCTACTGATAGTGTTGTACAGTTAATGCAGGGCATGCTAAGAGCTAAGCTTGAGGAGTTAAGACAAGAATTCATTTCTTTACAAGAGGAGAATAAAACCTTGCACTCTTTACTGAATACACCTCAGACTTTATCTTGTTGAGGAAGTGAACACTGTTCAGCCCCTGAGTGCAGAGACTTTGGTAAACCATGATATTTGTCAATATGTTAGATCTATTGGGAGTGAAGGTCTTTCGTCTAGCACAGCGCTTAATCTGGGCACAGTTTCTAACAATTGTTCTGCTGTTTGTCAGGGATTGCAGTTAGCTGAAGATTTACAAGCCACTCCTTTACCTAAAATTTCCTGTGTAGCAGTTTGTCATAATTCTGAGCTAGCACACATACAAGCTTCTGATTTCCAAACACAATCCACAATGGTGGCATACACAGATTCAGTCACTACAGTAGGCTTAGGCCCTGCTCTTGATACAGCTGCTGAGACTGAAGTAGATGTTAAAGCTGATGTGGAAAACGATGTTACCTCTGGGTTCACTCTTCCTTCTGCCAATTCTGATCAATACGAACAGTCAGAGACAGTACAGATTTCATGTTCTGATGGACTCATTCCACAGTATACAGAACCAAAAAATCGGCAGGCGATTCCTGAACTGTTGATTGTTAATCTGCCTCTTTCAGAAGCTAAAACAGAGGAATGGACAATTAACGAAATACTGATTAACAGAGACTTTACTATGGTGATTCCACTGGCTGATCTTGACTTCTACAAAGAAAGAGACTCTGTGTCACGCACTATAGAAAGGGTCTGCAAGGGTACAGCTCAGTCTTTGGTTACTGGTGCCAAGGAGTCTACTGCCCTAAAGGTGCCCTCCATTCCTGAGCCACCAATGTGTCTGTCAACTTCTGAGACTTCTGTCTGTCCTCCTACAACCATTGACTCTTCTATGATCCAATCCACAGCCCTGCAGTCATCTTTGGCACACGTGTCTTCACCCAATGAACCGCTGCCATGTCTGCCATTTATTCAAGAGCCAGTCCCAAAGACCTGGACATGTTTGTATCCAGCAACCGAGATTGCTCCAGCTTGCATGCCTTCAGCCTCAAGGTTTCCTCTGGCCTGCCTGTCTTCAGCTACAGTGACTCATCCTGCAGATCATCCTTCAGCTATAGAGCCTCCGGTAGTCCATCATAAGTGCATGTCTTCAGTCCCGGAGTATACTGAGTATTTGCCTTCAGTTCATGAGACGCCTGTATCCTGCTTAGCCTCGCTGCCAATATCAGAGGTATACCTGTCTACACCATCAGATCCTGCTGTATTTTCTTCTGCTCCAGCGATTCCTCCTGAATCCCAACCATTTACTGTCGATGAACGTCTAGCTTGCCTTTCTTTTGCTTCAGGAGCAGCACCAGAATGCCTGCCTTTTCCACAAGACGATTCTCCCAACTGCTTCACTTTAGCATCAGAGCCTCCTAAAAATGCAGCATCAGAGTTTGAGACTTTTGCCAGCTCCCGCTTCAGAGTCATCAAGCTGGACCAAGTGGTGAGTCAGAACCACTCACCTGGGTGTGCACAGGGGGTATTACCTACAGGACTTGTGCAACAAAATTCCGCCAAGAAGCACCAGTTGGGTGCTAGTATCCAAAGGAAGGGAATGACTGCTGCAGTTCAAAATGTGTCTGTTATTGCTCCTTCTGCGAGTGTGCCTGAAATACCAAGTACTGCGTCTATCACTCCTATCAGTATGCCAAACGTCCCTGCTGTTGTATCCCACGGGCAACAAGGTGGTTACACAACTGTCACCAGGAGTACCAGCCTTGTACAACCCATTGGACTTTCAGGTCTCCAAGGCGTAGAACATGTGCAGTCAAACCTTAGTCACTTTCAACCACAAGCCTTTTCCCAGATGGATGACAGAAGAAAATCTGAACCTCTACCTCAGCCGCCACCTTCTCTAATGGCTGAACATAAAACTTTCCTGAAGCCAGCAATTTCCTCACCTCCCGCATGTCCACTCTCGGCAGAAAGGCTAACAGGGCTTCTACCATTGTCTAAGGCATGTTGCACCAGCCTGCCTCCCTCCTCAAAGACTTATAAGGGTCCACTCCCAGTGACTGAGCTTCCTGGACCTTCCAACTCTGCTTCAGGTCCTGCAAGTCCTTCATGCCTTTCTTCGAACCATGAGTCTCTTCCTCACCAGAAGGCACCGTTTCCATCAGTACCACCTCCAAAGACAAAGCACTCCTATCATGGAAGTCCATCTGCCTTTGCCCACAGGCCACCATTTCCATCAGTGCCACCTCCAAAGAAAAAGCACTCCCATCATGGAACGAAGATGTCTCGTGCGGGTGGCGGGCACCCGAAGACGGCCGTAGGAGGGGGTATACTGTCACGACTCGCTCCCTTCGCTCCCGTTCCCACCACTTGAGGGCATGATTTGGGGTTTATTCCCTACTGGACCTTTCCTCCGAACCTTATGCTACAGTGCTGTGATGAATGGGGAGCGCTAAATCCCTATTTTCCAAGCTACTTCCCTTCCGGATCCATTCCAGGTTTTTGGCAGCCAGCATGCTTCTTTAACCAAATGACTATGCTTCCCAGAATGCCTGGCCCACTGCTTCACCTCCACCCTTGCAGGACAAGGTTGGGTGGAGGATAGGCAACACCTGTGGCTGCAGGTGCAGCAATCAGCACACCTGAGGCGTGTGCTCGTTAAGCAGCTTTAAAAGCCTCAGTCTTACTTCAGTCCAGCGCTGGTCATCGTTTGCAGTGTTCCTGTTGTGACTAGTCCCTTGTTCCTTGCCTTTGTACCTAGTTCCTAGTTCCTGTTTTCTTGTTCCTCCGCCCTGAATCTCGGATTCATGCGCTAATTGATTTCTGCTCCCTTGATTCCCTTTTTGTCTTCCTCTGTTTGCAGGCAGCAATTCTCAGTGCTTTCCCCTTTTAGATGCAGCCCAGTTTGTCTGTGTTCTATATTTCTTTGACTCGGTCCTTTGCTGCTGTAAACCCGTATGCCTTAGCCTTCCTCTTAGATTAGCTTCCTGTCTTTTCCTTGGAGGGGTAGGGGGAAGTTTGCATTGGTTATTTCGTTTTTCCCTGCTCCTGATCCTTACTTTCCATTGGGATCCATTCCATGTTTTCCATTGCACTTCTGCATTTATTTCCCATTTGATTCTTAGTTGTGGTGTGCTGTTGTAGCTAGCTCCTGTGTGAATGCTTATGTTTTCCTCACTAATTTGTAATCACTATTCCAACTTAGATATTTAGTTTTCCTCCCCTTGCTGTTATAGCCTTTCTGGGTCCCAGTTTCATCAACAGGATTCGTGGGCTAGCTGACATTCAAGAGGTTTATCTCGTCCTCGTGAGTACTGTTCTTTAGTTCCCTTATTTAATACCATCAAGAGTGTTAGTTCACAGATCCTGTCATTGCTTGCCCTCCACGTGGGTTTAGCGCTGTCAGTACCTGTAACAGCAATTGGGGGTAAGGCGCTTGCCGACTTTCCTCGCGGTCAGGTGCTTACCCCACATCCTTTTTCATATATTGGTTTTGTTGTCACACTCTATTTGCACTCCTGGGTTCTAGCATACATGAGTCGTTGTTCCTGTGTGCACGTAGTTTAATTCGAAGCTATTCACTGTGTGATTTAGTGCACATTTCCCTTGCCATATTCGCTGCCTTTGTACTCGCCGGACTAATCCTGACAAAATGATGGAGGCAGCGCCGAGTCCAAAGATGCGGTGGACTGGTGAGTATGGCGCGGCGCTGCAGCTGGCGATGCAACGCGTGCTGAAGTAATGTCCTTTCAGGCTCGGAGTCGTGCTAGATCCAGAATCAGGTAAGGAATTAAAATAATGTCCGTGATCTAACCTTTTCTCCTTCTTTCCCCTTTTTCTAGGAGCTCCGGATTTGAGGCGGGCATGGCAGAAGACTGGATGCTGGCTTGCAGGCACGGTGAGCGTTATGCTGCAGAATGCAGAATAACACGAAGCGTGTGTTGCTGGTCGGGCGTGGTTTAAATAGCCTCAAAAGTAGTCCCAGGTAAGAAGTCCCAAGAACCACACCCGAGTAAAAAATAGTCCCTGTAGTAAAATAGTCCCCTCCAGGCTTCACGTTGGCTTGGATTCATTTGCAGCATTGGCTGCCTGAGGTAAGTAATGACTATGAGCCTGGTGCCTTAGGCGGCAGGACTCATTTCTATTATGAGCCTGGCGCCTAAGGCGCCAGGACTGAACCCAGATAGCCCCTAGCCGGGGCTGCTGAGGTTTTAATAAATGTCTGGATGCCTGCTTCCGGGGCTGATGGGCTTGGTCCAGATGCCCGGGGGTAGGCACCATGACAACAACACAAGAGTTTGAATGATAGGCTGGTATTCTTTTAATTGTTTAAGTTGTCCAACTTCACATTTCGTGTCACTTCACACTAATTGCTTGTTATGGTTATCCAAATACAAATCATTTTATAGTTGAAAGAATAAATTGCATAATCCTGATTCACAACTTCAATCCTAATTCACAAGATCAAATGATTTCAGTTTGAAATTAAAGTCTTTTTTTTTTTTTTTTTTTAAAAAAGTTTATTGATTTTTCAACACAAACAACAGTACAAACCAAACCGTAGTGCAATTAACAATATTACAATAAAGCATTTAATCATTAGTGCGCACTACCTCCCTGATCCCTCCCCCCTCGCGAGCCAGTTTCCATGTCACATTCCGTATCTGCCGCACATGAGCGGGCCTCGTTGTCATCCGACCCTCCCGAAGCCATCCCTGTCCCAAATATGCAAGATATCAAAGTCCTCCATGCCATCAAAGAGGCCAGTTCCTCCTCCCAAGACATACAACTCGCCTCCTGCCACACTGCTGTCTCGGCCTCCGCCCATTTCTGTAGGTCATTCCACCACACCTCAACCCGTGGCTTGCTACATTTTTTCCAGCCCATGGCTATTCTCCGTTTGGCCAGCACATACGCCAAGTCTTTCAGTTTACACACATGTTTCTGCTTCCTAGGTCTGGAAAACCCACCCAGCAGGCATGCCCAGGCGGTGTCTATGGCAAGCGTGACCCCTTTCTCTCCTAGCTTGCGCGCCACCTCCCTCCAGAACCCCTCGATCACTGGGCATGCCCAGAACATATGCGTCATGTCCGCATTTTCTTCGTCGCATTTAGGGCACGCCTGTCTGCCCGCATTCCGGAATTTGGATATCCGCAGTGGGGTCATATACGCTCTGTGCGTGACATATAGCTGTACCTGCTGCAGTCTGGCATTTCGAGATACTTTCCTGTGGTATCTTAGAGCCCGTTCCCACATCCCATCTCCCATCTGGGTCCCCACCTCGCACTCCCATTCCGATCGTAGGCCTGTCAATTCCTTCCCAACCTTCAACATCACCATCTCATACAACCTAGAGATCTCATGTCCCCCTTCCGTCGTGTCGTATATCCCTTCCAGCGTAACCTCCGATTCGTCTGCCAAGGTAAATTCAGGCCATAGTTCCCGAATTTTCCTCCCCAATCTGTGGTATGTTACATATTGGCCTCCATGTAATCCAACCTCCCCGCTAAGTTCCTCAAACGCTCTGATGGCACCCTCCTGCCACACATCACCCAATGTCACCAACCCCACAGATTCCCAATAGGTCCTAATAATCCCCCTCAGCTGTCCGTCTACCCCCGCCAGGGCAACTAGTGGAATCTGCGGAGAACACGGGAGTGGGTCTCCCATCAGTTTGCATGCTCGTCTCCACATCTTCCATCCCAGCCTCACCATCGCCGGGTACTTTCTCGTAACAGTTTCTGGCAACCAAATGACTTCCTTCAGGAAAAATGGGGCACAATCATGCCCGAATAATCTAAGTTCTGGGGTCTCTTCGTCGGAAAGCCATTTGGATACAAACTGTAGTTGGCTCGCTATGTAATAAGCCTCAAAGTTTGGGAGTCTAACTCCCCCTTTTTCATGAGAGTTCTGCAACTTCCAGAGTGCTACCCTGTTTCGAGTGCCATGCCACAGGAACTCTCTGCAAACCCCATTTATTTTAGCAAAAAAACCCTTAGGGATCATATATGGGATGTTACTAAAGTAGTGTAGCAGCCTAGGCAGAACCACCATTTTAATCATTGCTCCACGCCCCATCATCGCCAGGGGCAACTTCTGCCAGAAACCCATGCATGCGCGTATCTTCTCAACAGCCATCTCAGTGTTACACTTATGTTCTTTCTCTACCGTGTGGTAGACATCTATTCCCAGGTAACGAAACGTGTTAACTGCCCAGGGCACCTGTAGCACCGGCAGCCTCTCTATGGGGACACCCGTATAGCAGCCCAATGGGAAAATGTTCGACTTCTGGGGGTTGACCGCTATGCCTGACAACCTCGCATATCTCCCCATCACGTCCAGGATATACTGTAAATTCTCCTCCGGATGACTCAGGTACAATAACAAGTCGTCCGCATACAGGGATATCAGATGCTTTTCCCTCCCAATCTCAATACCCACAATGTCGTACTGCTGCCGCAGGTACAGTGCCAGGGGTTCCAGGGCCAGGATATACAGCATCGGGGACCAAGGACACCCCTGTCTAGTGCCTCTGCTGAGTTGCCATCTCTCGGATATGATTGCCCCCGTCCGGACCCTGGCCAGTGGAGCACTATACAGCAGCTCCGCCCATCTAACGTATCTTGGACCCAGTCCGTATTCTCTCAAGGCCGTCAGCAGCCACCCCCAATTAACCGAATCGAAGGCCTTTACAGCATCCAACGACACTATCGCCATTTCCCCGTCGCTAATGGATCCCATCTCTATCACCCGGTGGAGGCGTCTGTGGTTTTGGGTAATATTCCTCCCCGGGACATACCCTGTTTGGTCCGGGTGTACCAGTTTGCCTATCACCCTCCGCAGTCTGTTTGCCAGGACAGCCGTTAGTATCTTGCTGTCCTGATTCAGCATAGATACTGGCCTGTACGACCCACAACTATGCCTGGGTTTATTGGGCTTAGGGAGCGGTACAATGACCGCCTCTCTGAGCGATTCCGGCAACCTCCCCGTCTCGAACGCCTCATTGAGCATATCAAGCATCGGGGGGAGCACTTCCGCTCCAAAGGTTTTGTAAAATTCGCTGGGCAGGCCGTCCGTCCCTGGGGTCTTACTAGTGGGTAGTTGCCGGACAACCGCCTCCAACTCCTCCAATGTTATCGGGGCATCTAATTCCTCTCTTTCTTCCGTGCTTATCCTGGGCAGCCCAATATCTTGCAGGGTCTCCAGCATATCCTCCCGGTCACCGCCACCCGGATCCCCGTACAATTCCCTATAGTAATTCACAAATTGTTCGTTTATGCCCTCTTGGGTATCTATCTGCTTCCCATCCTCTCTAGTAATCGTCCTAATCGGGGGTCTCGGGGTTTCTTTCTTATATAGCCATGCCAGGAGACGGCCCGTTTTGTCTCCTCCCGCGTGTTGTCTCTCAATATATTTTTTATAGTTTAGGTTACAGAGCCTCCCCCAATGTTCCGTACACTGCTGTTGCAGTTTAAGCACCAGCTCGTTGTCTATGGGCTCGCTCTTCAACGCCCGTTCCAACTGGCTTTCTGCCCTCTGTAAATCAACCAGGACCCCATTCTGCAAGCCTTTCGATTTGGCAATCGCCACCCCTCGCATCACAACCTTAAAAGCCTCCCACAGAGTTCCCGCCGAATCAACGCTGCCAGTATTGGTATCGAAATAACTAGCTATTTCCTCCCGCATATCTTCCCTGAAAACCTGGTCTTTAAGCGCCTCTGCGCGCAGACGCCACGTCGGGATCCGCGCTCTGGGGCGGCCATATTGCCAACCCACCACCAATGGCGAGTGGTCCGATAGGACCCTCGCTTTATATTCCGCCCTGGACACCTCTGTCAAGACATCCGATGTGGCAAAGATATAATCAAGCCTGGTGTGCAACTGCTGCGGGGCCGAGTAGTGTGAGTACTGTCTCACATTGGGGTGCTTAGTCCTCCACACATCCTCGAGCTCGAAGTCTCGCAGCAGCGTCCGCCGCGCCCGGGCTGCCGGGGCGGGCCTAGTCACTTTATCGTCGGATCTATCCATCCCCGGCTCCAACACACAGTTAAAATCCCCTCCCCAGAACACCGCACTCCCAACACACCAGCTCAGGCTGGCACTCATAGTCCGATAGTACTCTGCCGTGCCCTGGTTCGGGGCATACGTGTTCACTACACACATCTCTTTATTCTCGATTGCCCCTCTTACCATAGCCAGGCGCCCCTCAGTATCCAAGATTTCCTGCCTCAGTTGAAACGGGACATGTGGCGCCACCCAGATCAGTACACCTCTGGCATAAGCCGAGTACGTGGATCCCACCACCGTTCCACCCCACTTTTTCTTTACCAGCTCCAGTTTATCTCGGGTCAAATGCGTTTCTTGCAACAATGCGATGTCTATCTTTTGCCTTCTCAAGTATAGCATGACTTTATTCCGTTTTAGATAGCTATTGAGACCCCTGACGTTCCATGTTAGCAATTTTAGCTCCCCCATAATTCACTGGTATCCTGCCCACTCCCCCCCAACCCACCCCGCTCATCCGTGCCGTCCAGATATCTCATCCAAAATGTACTCCCAGGGCTCGCGGTCAAACTTAAACTCCCCAACGCTATGTACACCCCAACTTTCCCCGCACCCCCCATTCCCCCCACCCGTCCCCCCAACACCCTCCCCAACTGTTGCCCAGCTCCACCTCGGGAACTCAGGCCCCCCCACATCTAGTTCTGGCTGTTACACACAGAGCCCAGTAGGGTAAAGTCGCCCTAACGGCCACTTAACTAAAAAACACTAAATGGGGGTGAATGGACTAGCCCCGAAAGGCTCCTTCGTATAACCACAGGTACGGTGCAAACAGTGCATTGATCATTCAGTTCCAGGCCCGACCTCCCCCGGCCATAACAGTAACTATATTCAAGTCCCATAGTCTTCTGGCTGCACTCTTTATCGTCGTAGCGCACTTAACTCTTATTGCCACCTTCATCAGCCTGGACCTCCGGCTCCTGGGGGCTGCCCTGCATGTCCAACCAACCCATGGCTTCCTCAGGCGACTCGAAAAACAAGGATCTGTTGTTGTGGATCACCTTCAATTTGGCCGGGTAGAGGAGCATATACTTCTTCCCCGCCTCTCTAAGTCTCCTTTTGACCGCTGCAAAGTTCATCCGACTCCTCTGCACCATCATGGTGTAGTCTGGGTAGGCCGTTATAGTGGCCTCCCCCCTCTTGATGGTTCCTCCTTTGCGAAAATGCTCCAAAATCCTCTCTCTGTCTCGGTAGTTAAGGATTTTGGCTATCATTGGCCTGGGCGGACCGCCCGGCGGAGGCCTCCTGGCCAATGCTCTATGCGCTCGCTCCACCGCAAAACCCTGCGACAGCACTCCCCCAGTGATCTCTTGGAGCAACATATTCTCAATGAAGTCCGTGGGGTTGTGACCCTCCAATCCTTCCGGGATGCCCACTACACGGATATTATTCCTCCGGGCGCGCCCTTCTGCTTCTTCGGCCCTGTTCTCCAGGTTGCGCACTTTCTGTTCCAAGACATGCAGGTCGGCCTTGTGTGAGGCGCAATCTGCCGTGTTGGCGCTCCCCTCCTTTTCCAGGCTCTCCGTGCGCTCCGACAGAGTCCTCACATCTTGTCGAAGTAGGTTCACCTCCTCCCGAACTTCTCCCACTTTGAGGTCAAGCACTGTTTTCAGGTCCGCCACCACCATTTCGAGCTTGGCTTCCCAAGCGGTTTTCAAATCCGCTTTCAATTCTGCGAGCGCAACTAACACGTCCTGATTTGGGCTAGCGGCGGCCATGCCGCCTGCAGATGGCTTCTCCTTGCTCCGAGCACTTTCTGGGCCTGGTGGTGTCTTGGTAAACTCATCCAATGTGGGTTGTTTCACTTTCTGTCTGACGGATTTATTCGCCATTCCACCACCACTGTATGTCGCGGGCCCGTACACTCCCGCCTCACCCCCACCCCGGGAGAGAGGAGCCCACCTTCCGCTCGCAATGGAGCGAGTCGCTTCTCCCGCACCAAGTGTACCTCCGCAGTCACTCCTTCCGCCACTCGACTGGGTCCCTACCAGCGAGTTCCTACACAATGTGGGCCCTCCGTCCCAAGGCTGCCGCTTGACCAGCACGCGATGCTCCGGCACCCAAGGCGGGTGGTCAGCTCGGGTGGGTCCTAGTGCCGACCACTGACCGTCACTGTCCAAAGCCCGTGATAAGTAATCGGTGCCCACCGAGACTCGCCGGTTCTCTCCCAGAGGCCATTCTCACACTTCACAGCTTACTTTGCCACCGATCACTACGAGAATGCCTCTTCATCGCCCCGCATGTATCTCCTCCGTTGTCCGGCATGGCCGCCATCTTCCCTCCGTCCGGGCCGTGACTCCCGGATCTTCGATCGCAATTTTTCTGTTGTTGCCGGGCTTACGAAGGATTCAGCTCCTCAATATTTATGCAGCATACATTCATGGACGGGTTCCTTCGTTCCTGACTCGCGAAAGTTAGTCTCAATGCACTTTTACACAGGATAAATGCAGGATCTTCAGGAGCTCTTCCAAGAGCGCGTCCTCTCACATGGCTTCCAAGCCACGCCCCAGAAATTAAAGTCTTTCTTTAGTGTTTTAATCACACATCTTAAAGTTCTATCGACACGTGGTTCACCATTCTGTTATATGAATGGATCTTCAGGAGAGATGAGGTTTTATTAAGGAAAATAATGTTTAAATAATAAGTTAAAAAATATAACAACAAAGTATTTTTTCATACTAGGTAATTCTCTAGGTAAGTATTGTGTACAAAAATCTGTATTAATATAAACCTGACATTGTAGGAAAGAATTGGTTAATTTGTGACTCACCAATTCTTTGTTATGCTGCTAGTTGACTGAAGATGTGGTTATCGAAACAAAAGATATTGCTGTTTAAGGAAAAATTTAGCATAGACATAATCATTTTGTTTTGTTGGGTGAAAGACACGGACCGTGTTTTTAAGAAATATTATGTGCTTTTCGAACCAATTTCGTGTTGTATAGTAGTGTATAGCAAAACCACGTCCAAAGTCACAAATAGATAATTCTCTTCCCAGGGTATTTGGTTCAGTTGCTGTATTATATGTTTACTGTCTTTCATAAGAATTTGCTCACTCTCTCTTTTCCCATCATATGGGCACAGATATGTGCTCATATGACTTATATCATTACTTATTGACTATTACCATAACAAAAATGTACTCCACTGAGATAGCTAATGTTTATTTTATTCTTTTCATCTGTTTTCACCCTCTTTCCTCAAGACAATTGAATGCATAACATTCTTCTTTCTTCAACACACATGCATTATTGACTGAAAGGATATTGTGTTAGCAAATCTGCATCATTATTGCTTTTTGGCATTAATCATCATTTGCTCACAGCAGCATAACAAAGAATTGGTGAGTCACAAATTAACCAATTTTTTCCTATAATATCAGGTTTTTATGAATACAAGTTTTTGTAAACAGTACTTACCTAGAGAATTACCTAGTATAAAAAAATACTTTGTTGTAATATTTTCTAACTTATTATTTGAAAATTGTTTTGGCACCTGGCAACCCTGCACTTGGGGCTGTATCTGCAACCCTACAGCCCTCCTACCTGCACTTTCTAACATTTGTTATCTGCACTTAACCCCTGCACTACCACCTGCTGGCCGCACTTCCTGTTTGTTTCTTTTTTGATGTTTCGATCCTATGTCCTGCACTTGCTCGTCCTTCCCTTCCCCCGGCACTTTTCCCCTTTCCTCTCCCCTGCACTTGCGCAATCTCAATGTTACTGGGCCTAGTAAGATTGTTGTCTTGTCCCCCCTTGTTTCCACTCCACCTGCCTCGTCACGCCTTGAAACACTTGTGTATAGGCACGATATAAATAACATATCATATTATATTGTACAGGGACACTATTCGCCTCATTCCTCTTAAGAGATCTCCATGGGTGGATAGAACAAGAGGGCATTTTAGACAGATATCAAAGCGGCTACCGGCCTTATTAGTCGACCTCACATAACCTACGGATTCTCGACTTTTTATTGGAATAATCTGCACCCCCTCTTTACGCCCTGTTCATGGAATTTAAATCGACCCAGCTGTGGCAAAAATTTTAACAACTGGGTTGCCCGCCGGTTATCCTTTATTATCTTAAATTGCTCCATAAGAACAACACAGTATCCCTTAGACTAGATTCTGGAGGCACCGTGACATTTCCAGTAGCCCAGTGCAGGGGTGTTGAACAGGGATTTGTCACGACTCCCCTCCTATACAATTTATATGTCTCAGATCTCCCACGGTTCCTGTCTGACATTAGCAGTTGACCACCTAAAATTGACCAAACACACTGCACAGTCCTCGCTTATGGGGATTATCTCATCCTACTAGACCATACTTTTTGTCGTATGCATCGCATGGCCAATTCTTTCTGGGCATATGCGGCCATAAATGGTTTAACGATCAATAAAGATAAGATGCAGATCATGCTGTTCACCGCTAAGCGTGCAGCTAGACCTACACTAGTGGTCACCAATACGGCAATCTCCAATACTGACCTATATAAATACCAGGGGGTGGAAATTGATGTGAGCGTGAGAAACACAAAACCTGCATCAATGTTCGTACCAGAAAGGCAAATCAGCTAACCTCATTAATTGTACAATTCAATAAAAGAAGGGGCGGCTACACGCTTGAGGGGTTTAAACAGTTATATCTGCAATGGCTGGTTCCAGCTGTCGTCTATGGTCTCGGAAGCTTGTTTAACATTGATCTGAAATGGCTTCAGCTAGTAAAAGACAGATTTTGGAAGAGGATGTTGGGTTTGCCTAAACGTGTACCAATGGCGATATTACGCCTAGAACTTGGGCTTAGGTGTCTCAAGGGTAGGGTTTTGAAAAACAGAGTTGCCCTTTACATCAAAATGATGAGTGGTTCTGCCAACCCACTGCTTCAGAGTCTTGGCAAAGTGAAGCGCAGGTTGGAAAGCAAGCCCAGTTTAGGATGGAGCCCTAACTGGGGGGATAATTACAGCGACATTAGACACACATTTGGAAAACTTTTGGCTTTGGCATGGAATGAAAATTTCAGCTACATTGGTTCCTTAAAAAGCTAATCCTTTATCTCTGATGTTCAGTATACTTATCTGAAGGCTCAACCCTATTAAGACCTATGCCCATCCATCGAACTGCAGAGATTTGTTTTACTCTTGTGTATTAACCATCTCCCAGTCCTAGGTGTCCTAGGCCCTTCTCTTTCATTGCGTGAAGAAGATTGATTCTGTCGCCTTTGGTGTATTAAATCTAATAAGGAAACAATCAAACATGTTATGACCGAATGCCCCATAATGGGGACTGTACGTATGAGCCATTTGGGCAAATTTGTCCACCACCTGGAGAGCATCCAGGGGGCCCTTTTTGGGAACTATTGCATCAATTCCTCCAAGAGGAGGCTTCATATGGCCTTGTTCAGAATAGGGAACATAGTGGCTGACCTATTAACACAGTCCCAGGACAAAGAGGTAGAAACAGTAAACCCAGAACGATTGAGTAAGCCTCCCGTGATTGACCTTGGACGGAAATAACCAAATGTAATGTACCAAATGAATTAATGCTATGCAATGAATTGTAAGGAACTTGAAAGGACTGCCCCTAACTGGCTCATAATTTGGTTTGTACTGCTAACACTCATTGAGGTTTTAAACTGTAAATCCATAAACTGTAAATTCTAAATCGAAAATATTATTTTGCTTGAATGATCTAATTTTAGATCGGTTATATTTGATGAATTGTCCATTGTAATATTTTCTGTTTTTCTGTCTTTGTTGTATTGATTGTTTCTATTTAGTCCAAGCTTAGTGTAACAATAACTACGTTATTTATTGTACTTCTTCATTTACATGTTTAAAGTTTATGTTAACCTATAACACATTGAATAAATAAATAAACAAATTAACATGGTGGAAAAGTGAGTGGGTCAAATTGAGTGCCATTTGCTTAAATGTCCTCACTCATCATGGAGGAGATAATTTATGAGAGTGTGTTTTAATAATTTCCCATCCCTGGAAGTTTTAATTCCCCGCTTGGAATTGTGGTTAAGGAATAGGATACATAGATTATGTGGCATTGAACCACATGAAATATTTGAACAATTGGTGATCTCATGTGGCTCTATGGTGTGAGAGATCTGAATATTTTTTTAGATTTGTAAATATTCCTAACACGGTCTCTGGCTCAGCCTTCTCGTTAGGGATTTCATAGTGGCACAGAGAAATCCTTGTTCTTAGCGGTTGATATGTCATATTATCTAAGGGAACTATGAATTACTGTTTAAAATGTAAATTTTGTATATTTGTGCAATTTTAATTGTAGGTACTGTTTTACATTTTAAATGTTCTGTATCTGCTATGTTATGATGGCTCTTTTACATTTTGTGTAACTAGATTGGTAATGTGCAAGGTTTGTTTTAAACATGTGCTTAGTACAAATAATTACAGGGCTTTCGGTAATTGCCCTGTTCTCATGATTAAGTTCCTCAACTCATAGAAAGAGCACTTTGAGAGTGGCTTATAACTTTGCCCCCCGTGCTCCACCTCAGGCGAATCCTCACCAAATTTTTCAAATAAAGCATTTTGTCCCCTTGGAGTGATTCTGCAAAGTATGGTGTGGTTTCGACAAGGGGGTGAAAAGTTATATGAGGGGCCCAATATTTTTTAAATCATAGACACAATGGAAAAATGGTTTTGCTCGTGCCTACATCCAAAACCGCTGGCTGGATATTCACCAAACTTGCGCCAGGAACAGCGGCTTGGTCCCGAAAGCGTGCTTTTGCAAATCTGCTGTAAATCCGTCCAGTATTTTTTTAAAAAATTGACAAAGTAGGTCCGAAAAATTTGTAATATCAAGGTCCATTCTGCATGCTCATTTCATCATTTGGAGTCCCTGGACACCTCTAACAGCGTGATGTTCGCAGACATCATACGTGCTTGCTGATTGGTCAACTAAAAACATGAGGTGCACCTGATTTTTGGAAATAGTTGCTATGTTAGATCCACGAACCACCACCGCTGACGGAAAACCTGAAAAAACACATTTGGGGTCATTTGGAGGCCGCAAGAGGGCCTGGAAAGGGTTGGCAAGTGGAAAAAGTTGATAGGGAGCTGTTTTTATAGGTGAATAAAAGCATTGTAGGTGCCGCTGTGTCGGCTGACAACTCAGTAGTCCCTGGATCCGCAAGTGCCATCTGGGTCTTCTAAGGATGTCTGGCATGAAAAGAGGATATTGGGGTACTAGCGAATCAGGTTTTGTGGGTCTGGAGGAGGAGTTCAAGTGTACAGTAGTAAAGGGTAGGAAGTGTTTTCTTTGTTGTGTACTGAGAAGATGGCTATGGCTATGAAGAAGCAAAGCGTGCAGATGGTGGGAGATTCTTGGATCCATTCATTCAAGATTTACACTGAATGTCGCGGCATCTCTGCTACTATTGGATTGGACAAAGTGGAAGTTTCATGGTATGTAGATTGTGGCTTAAAATTGGTAACTTTATTACCATTCTGTGACAGTAAAGCTCACTTTAATATTGTGCATTATAGAGGCAACAGTTTGGGCCTTGTGACTGCATGATCTTTGCAGTTTGCTACAAAGGTCTATGTGTTTTTTTATATGCTTTAGGAATGGCATCTTTTGACAACGAAAACATCAAGTTTCATGCCGTAAATATCTTTCAAGGAGATGGAGTACACTGGACTGATGCCAGAAATCAGATTTTTCTTTTGAATATCCAAAGTTCACTGAAACACTTTTTGTGAACACTTGAAACATGTTGCGAAATATGTTTTTAGTAGTTGTAGGAAATAAAAGAAGGACAGAAAAAAATAGAAACAGTTTTTGGGAAGAATAATTAAGTTCAGTAGAACATTTGTTAGTTCAGAATATAAAACTCCCACATTAAAAAATAAAAAAGTTATTTTTAAGAGCCACCATTTTCAGAACAAAAAACAAGTTGATTGATTTTAATTCCCCCACCCCACACCTGGAATTTTGCATATGTCTGCAGACTACGCATGAGGTCCTGTAATTTGTAATTTTTATTTTTAGCTCTAATTTTTAACTGTGAAAGGTGTTTTTTTCTCTTTCTGGCTTTTTATATTTTCTGCGGATTTTGTTTTTTATAGGAGAGGCGAGAAGGTAAGGTGAGGGAAGGAAGAGAGGGAAGGGGTACCAACCACAGATACAGAGGGTAGGTGGACAGGGGAAGATGGTGGGCGTGTCTTAAATCCAAGGTCAGTGGCAGAGATGACACAGCCTTGAAAGCACTCAAACTGCTGCCCCCCTGCAGAGCGGTGTGTCCCAGTACAAACAGAGTATTGTGACCTTCAAAAGGTAATGGTCAACAGCGTTCTGTATGGCCTGGAAGGCAGTCGGTGGGATCCTCTGCCCTACAGGAGTAGCCTATGTGGTGGCAGGAGCAGTTGAGGAAGATAGGGTAGAGGAAGAAAACATCTTCTCCCTAAGAAAGGAACAGCCTTTCTCAGAGCAATCGGGTGTTTGGAGCGAGTGTCATGTCGCATGGAGGTGGTGCCAAAAGAGTACTGCCTAAGTTATCTGCAACTGAGTACAACCCCTGCACTCAATACATTGAATATTGGCAGCCTAAGACTTTTGGTACACCCCTAATGGTTATAAAGAACCACCACACCCATGGCTCTGTCTGCCTGCTGGAGGTAGGAACTTCCTCTACCTCATCTTCCTGTTCCTCATCATCCTCTTCCCCATCATCGCATCTGTTCCCCTGTCCATGCCCTCGATGTGGTGATGGTGGCCCCTGGGAAGGTGAGATGGCCATGACAGATGCCATTCTTAAACTACTGAAAGTCTCCCGGAAGTAGCTGTGAAAATATGCTCTCTCTTGGTGTGCCAGATTGAGAATGGCTAAAAGTAATGGCTGAGTCCCTTCAGAGGAACTGTCTGCGGACTACTGTGATGAAAATAGGCCTTATAAAGTTGACAGATTAACAAAGAATGGGTCTAGGAGCTCTGGAAAGGTAGCCTATGAAATTAAAACACCCTAGTTTGGCTGAAAATGTAGTTTCAAACTGTTTGCGGTAAAGGACACCGTCTGCACACATGCGGTCATGCCACATAGGCAGAGTCACAAGACGACATATGGGGGCGTCGGCAGGGGTGGCAGGTGTCCGCGGACCTCGTCGAGTGGGAGACTCAAGGTGCATGGATGTCTGGAAACGGGCACATTGTCTGCAGAGTAATCAAAATGGATCCTCCGAACAGGTGTGATGTCCGTGGACTATTTAAAGAAAAAAATAAGAATTTATCACATAATAATATACAAGATACTTATAGTAGAAAAAAATCATTTATTTTTTAAAGGGATGGGCTATTAGAATGGGAAACATAAATGGCAAGATTTGGAATTTCAATAGGGTTATCATCTTTGGAGGAAGGGAGAGAAGTTTCATCAAAGCTTCTTTGATTTATGTTTTTGGAATTTGAATGGGGTGATTGCTGGGGGAAGGGAGCAGGTACAAGTTGGAGAGTGTTAATCAACATTTCTAATAACAGACTAATGACATTTCAGAGAGGCGTGCGCTGACTGGATGTTTGAAAACATGAGGTGCGTCATAATTTTAGAAATGGCAGTCATATTGGATTGGTGGATCATGGCCTTTGTCCGTAGACAGCACAGTGAAAAAGAAAAAAAAATGAAAATATATTTGGGGTTATTATGTGGATAAAAGAGGGCTTGGGAAGGGTGGGGGACCAGGAAAAAGTTGATGTAAAGCTGTTTTCATAGGTGAAAAAAAGCTGTTCAGGTGCTGCCATGTGTGTCGTTAATTGTTCTGTCCATGGACGTGATTAGTAGAGAGAGGTCTGGGGGAGTCTTGTTATTTGAAGGTGTATTGTACATACTTTTTATGTGGTTTAATTGTAATATTGTGGAATGATACAATAGTAGTGCATATGGTATTTATGATTGTAGGATGATTGAGGATAGTGCTCCTCAATCTCTCCTCCGCCTTTGACACTGTGAACCATTCTATCCTCATTAAATGGCTATATGATACCTTCGGCTTCACGGACCGGGCACTGGACTGGCTGATCTGTTTCCTCACTAAACACCCTTTTCAGCTGCAACTGGGTCGTTTCTCTTCCACCACCTAACTCTCTACCAACAGTGTCCCCCACGGTTCTATTCTATTGCCGTGGCTCTTCAAGATCTATTTCGTCCCGCTGGCTCATCTGATCTCTTCCTTCTCTCCTCATTTCCAGTGTTATTCCAAAAACATACATCTTTCCTTGAAAGTTTCCTGTACTACTTTCTGCTCCCCATCTTTTATCCCTGATTATCTGATGGCCATCTGGGCATTGTGTGTGGCTAATGATCTCTGTCTCAATGCCAGTAAGATGGGCTTTCCTGTACGATGGTGTGCACGTGACATCTGGGTCTTTTAATGATGCCTGGCCTAGAAAGGGGACTGCGGAGACCATTGATAGTCATGAAGGCTCATGGATTATGGTTCTTATTGTATGCTAGAGAAAAGTATTTGTGACAGAACATGTATTTCTGTCCCTTTTTGTTTTCCTCTAGTATACAATTATCCATTACTTCCATTAGCATAGTACGAAATGCTAATGGGAATGTTGGAGAATCTTATTGAGTCCAACTATTTTATTGAAAAATGTAAACTAGATGGAATCCATAAGATGAATACTTTTTAGTTCTATTTTTAAACTGTGAAAGATAGCTCCAAAAGGAAGTTTTTTTTGGTGTTTTTTGATTTTGTATTGTTTTTATTTTTGCAGGAGAGGCCAGGAAGTAAGGTGGGGGATGGAAATGAGGGAAGCGGTACCAACCCCAGATATGGAGGGGCAGATGGACAAGGGAAGCTGTTAGGCGTTCTTTAAATTTAAAGTACGGGCAGTGTTTCTCATGCTCTCGTGTTTCTGTCACACCCTGAAATACGTGTGGATAGGAGCGATATAAATAACATATATCAAATCATGCTCTTTCATTACAGCCTCAAAAGCCCAGCAAAACTGCTCCCCCTGCAGAGTGGTTTGTTGCAGTATATACAGAGTACTATTGTCTTGGAAAGATATGGATAAACAGTCTCTTTTATGGCTTGCAAGGTAGCTGGTGGGATTTTCTGCCTCACAGGAGTAGCCTGTGTGGTGGCAGTAGCGGCTGAGGAAGATGAGGTAGAGGAAGACAGCCTTTTACGTCTTGAGAAAGGAACAGCCTTTCTCAGAGTACCTTGATGAAATGAATGGGTGTGGCGGCATATGACGTGGTACCAAAAGAGTACTGCCTGTGTTTTCCGCGACTGAGTATGATTCCACACTCAATGCATTCAACATGGGTAGCCCAAGCCTTTGGTACCCCTTGTACGGCCTTAAAGAACCAACACACCCATGATTCTCTCTGGGTGCTGGAGGATGGCATTTCCTATATCTCATCTTCCTGGCTCTCTTGATCCTCCTCTGCATCATTGCGCCTTTTCCCTTGTTGAGGCCCTCTAGATGGCAGTGGTGGTGGCTCCTGAGGAGGAGGGATGGCCATGGCTGACATCTATAGGACTATGAAAGAGTATTAGGGACATAACACAAGGGTCATGTAGTAGCAGTCTGCAACTCATGCCCCTCTTCTCCACCATACAAATGGCTTAAATTGAGCCATGAAGCAAATCACATGCATAAAAGTCTTAGGCAAGACTTTTGCGCATGTAATTTACTACACACACGGCTCCTCGAAATTAAGCTCTTAGTTGTTAATTCCCATTATGTTTTGAGGCAAATTGTCGATTTACTTACTATTTAACAGTCTTCGTAGGTTCAACAAATTTCACAACAGTACTTATGTTTTCGTAATACCCAATACCCATGGCTATCTTCAATATACTGCATAACCTTGTACATACTTTAAGCTTCAAGGCATGTCTGAATCATTTGAAAACTGTAAGTACAGAAAGAAGTATATGTGTTATAGCTGCCCACTTTAAAGACTGGACTGCTTGACTAATGTGTGTAGCAGCATTACAAGTTGCACACCCAGTAGTTTGGCAGGATACTTAAATAGGCCACATATATCTACATGACACACTTATTGTTTCCCTCACTATTTGAAAAAACAGGAGGGCATCTTCTATACCTCGGACAGAGTGTTTAGTGTCTAGTTTTCTACAATAGATGGGTATGTATTCTTATGATTTGTTATACTTCCCCCAACTACTGCTGGACATTTTACTCACATCACCTAACACTGACCTTCCAATCACAACCCTCATTATGTTGCCAAGAAGGAATGGCTATTGGAGGATCAAGATTAGCCCTTCTTCTCCTTCCCTCTTCCCTTTTGTGTTCTATGCATTTACCTTTGCACAATTAACACTTGGCTCTGGCAATCCTGTCATTCAGTTTGACACCGCCATGACCATCCTCCTGATTTACCATGAGGGACATTTAATAACGAACTGTCGAAGGAGCCGCCTCAATTCCAGGGTGCCCATGGGCACATCTCGAGTCAACCTCGTGCTGACTAATTCTCGTACCACACAATCAATGTACCAGAAACTGGCTTCACATAAAATTGCTCGGCATCAACAGAGGGTTGTATTCCCAAATAATATTTGTTTTATACATGGACCTCTACTACCATAACCATAAATCCAACTCGTCAACACAGTTGCACTTTCCCAGGTTTGTTGTCCATTTGTTTCTATCCTTTTCACCCCTATCCAATGCTCATTATAAGCACAGTTGTGCTGTCCAACCAGTACTTCACACTTCTGTGCAGTAAAATGAGACACACATATTTTGGGGGTGGGAGGGGTAAACATAGGTGACAGCCAACATTAATCCAACTAAATACCCCAAAAGATAAATCTACTGTAACCCTGAAATGGGCAGACAGTAAATCTAGAGGTACTTAGACAATACTGATGGATTTATCCTTACCACTCAATTTATAATGACCGCCTACATTTTGGTCCGACTATGACAGATAGCCTTTCTGCCATATCTAGCCAAGCTTCACTGACCCCAAATCTATTCTGGAGTAGACTTCTTATTAATGATATTGTGGTGTTTGCAATATCAGTATCACTGAATATCACCAAACCATTCAATATAAAATGTTACAATGGTGAACATGAAATACAGAAAAATAGTTACTGGGGGTTCAGAGTCACACCCTATACACATAGGTGGATAATTTCACCTTAGCTGATAGTCATCCCTGTACAGTTGTGTGTTGTATATGGATCCATTTAACTCATTCAGTTTTTCAGAAAACAGGCATTGTCATTTACTCTAAGAGAGCCCTGACTTCCTGTTTCCAGTGAAACCTGCATGGGTAACATGGGAGGGCTGGAGGCGTGCTCTTGGCTGCTGAGAGTCAAAGAGAGCGCTGTTAGGAGGAATCTACCGACTATTTGTCTCTGGGACAGCAGCGCAAGATAGGTGTGCGGGTGTCTGACACCATCACAAACAAATATAGCTTTCATATTTCTCTGCAGAGATGTTCTAGCAGGAAGTTATGGCTTTCAGAATGCTGCATAGTCGCTGAATGTGTTGAATGGGTTTCATATACAGCATTACAAATAGCTTGACTGCATTAGTCAGGCCACAGCTAAACATTTACAAATTTATATTTGTACAGGTAGAACAAATGCGACGTTGTTTGAGTACTACATTTTGCACACCTAAAGTGTAACTGTACTCTGATATCAGTAATGATCATACAATTGACTTTATATCACTGCTCCAGGCTGTAAGCTTAAAAAGCACCTGAAGAGAATCATTTGTTGCCACTACCGGCAAGTAAAAGACTTAAGTAAAACTCTCTAAATGTCATAGCCCATAGTCAGATGAAACAGATAGCCTTCTCAAATGCAATGAAAATGGTATATCTGAGTGTGTCAAACTCAACTTGTATGTTACCTTTATTAGAAATGAAGTCAATAGTATGAGTTCCTCCAGAAAGAAGTGCTTTAGACCTATACTAATGTGAAAGCCTATGTACACGGGCCAAAGTACGTGAGGAGAGACATTTTCAGAGCGTTAATATGTTATTCGTAAGGCAACAGCTCCCTCTAGCAGTGACAACAGGCGAAGCGGGCAGTCTCGACTGCGCATGACTGCATTGGACAAACATATATCTGGCTTTTTATTGTATTGTATGATGATAATTAGCATACAGAAGCAGAAATATGATAAATGATCATGCAAGGAACAATATTAAATAATTCAGTCACCTTACCATTATTGTTCTCGTTTCGGTCCTTCCCAGCACTTCTTACTCGCAACCTTCTGATGCTATTCCTATCGGATGATAAATCCTGTGGAGGATGTGGCTGTATGAAAGGTTGTTCTATTGATCCAATGGCAGCAACATGAAAGAAACCAAACAAATCCACAATTAGTCCCCTTGCATCTATTCAAATGCAAGAAGTACAAGTAAACGGTGTAGGTAAGAAGGTTAAGCTTTCTCACTTGATAACTGATTACAACACTACGATGTTATGGGTTAAATGTAGATGCCTGCTGTCTTTGTGCATATTAATAATGGTTTACATCAGAATTCTTTAGTAGCGGTAGAGAGTGACGTACATCTTAGTCTGAAATAGTCAAAGTAGCTCAAATGTGGAACATCTTGTTGTTAAATTGCTGTAAAGGAACTCAAATTTTCCACGGCAGTGGGCTTTGTGATGAATCCTGTGGATCCCTCACAACACCCTGCCTAAAGTCTCCTTCACAAGGGCCAGGGAAAGGCAGACGCTTCCTGATCCTGACCTTGGGGGTGGTGTTCTGCGGGAGGATCACATGGTGTATCGCCTGCCAAAAAGTGCACGGACAGACATATATCTTTGTTATTACCAGTACACTGAAGGGCAAACCTTGGACGCAGGTAGGCAATTCAATGATTAACCCATACACACGCAATTAGAAGATAAATTAGCTCTTGTACAGATATTTATTTTTAAAGATCATACATAAGTGAATAAACTGCAACAGCAATAAATCACAGAAAAGACAGTAATCTAAAGAGAATACATCACCGTTGGTGCAACTTCATTCCTTATCTTGCTAGAAGCGGCTGGAAAGCCAGGTACACAGCCAGGCACAGAGCACAGCAACCAACAGGCTAGGAGCAAAGCGCCCCCCTCCGACTGAAGCTTTCTTCTGACCGTTCCAGAGCACCGCATTATAAGCCCTCAACAAAGGCAGGGTGGCATTTTCTCGAACCTTCTGGCATGAGCGTCTGCACATTGATGGTTGACCGCTTGTCCTCAGCCGCAGTGACCTACAGCAACCCCAAGGAGCAGAGTTCTTCCCTTTCTCAAAACAGCAAAGAAAACAATTCTGTACCTCATCCTCAACTTTGACAGTGTCCATGGCAACCTTATCGGGTCCCAGCCTGCACCTGCGGATCACTGTCTTTGCGAGCACCGTGCCCTTGGATAAGCCATGCAACCAACATAAGCAACGAATAACATTGAAAACATGTTTTTCCAGTAAAATACTGCTAACGATGCTGAAAATCTGTGTACAAGTGTAGCTTTGACTGAGGCATGGACTAAATATCCATTATGGCTCTGAGTGCCCCAGAATGCACTGCATACCAGCGCCATGTTTTAGCTCTAGCATTACAATCCACCCTTGGATATTGACTTCCATAGCCCAGTGGCATTGCAGTCGGTTCCTGAAACCGACGAATCATCATAACTAAGTTGGAGATGCATTGAATACAACAGCAACCAGCAATTATAACAGCTAGTATTACACAAATGCAAGCAAAAGTGAAATGCAGGGTACCCTGAATATCAGGAATCCACGAAAATAGCCAGTCCCACCAATTCCCAGTATGATCTTGAGACACGGGATATTAAGACTTTCAACCCTTGAACATGATTTCAATGGATTGTGAATGATCACATGCCTTCAACTGTGTTGCAACCCAGGTTATGTTTCAGCAACAAATAATCAATGGTGGGTAGGTTTTGCAAAGCTGCCTTTATAATAACGTTGCTATCCAGAAGCAACTCCTCTAATGCCTGAGAAGTGTGAATGAGTCCTTTAACTTCTAAACACGCTAATTTGATTAAAGATTTATAGCCCCCAGCAGCTAAACCCCAAACTCCCACTAATGAATAGCCCAGTGCTAATACCCCGATGTCTGATAACAAACGCACATGTGAATCACAACTTGGGGATAGTCCTACAGATTAGAAAAGTTGTTATTTTGCTTCGATATATAGCTATGTGTAAAGGAAACATCATTAATCCTAATCGTGTTAAGGCACATGGACCTCCAGAAATGTTAGCTGGAATGTATGTGTATGTGATGTTGCCACATGAAAAAAGCCATCCCGTTGGAAGTTTCACATGATTTAGATGACTGGCAGATACCACTGTGTAATTACAGGTCATGGTGTTATTTACATTGGTACATGTGTTTGGAACTCATGCACACAATTTCTTCTCAAACGCAGTTTGATTTTTCTGTTTAGTTAGGTTCAGCTGTTAGCATTTGTCAATTTCTTTCGGTTCACAGGTCATCCGTTAGCAAACATCGCCTTGAGTCACATTATAGGTTATATTGTGTGTCAGGTTTCTCCATTTGCGATTTGTTTCTTGGCAAAACCTGCAATACTCGTAAACAGAAAAGGAATGTCGTACATCGGAATCCTGTACTGCAGAATCATTGTGCATGACCCTGAAAATTTGCCTCAGGATCGGAGCAGGCATCAGCACTGCTACTAAACAGGTAGTCAGCAAAGCTTCTCCATGATGCACGTCAGTCAAGCAGAAATGTGAACTGTTTAAAACTTGCCATGCTAGATATGTCCATATGTTCTCCATTTGGGCAACAATTGGTGAATATCTTTGCTGCCCTAAGCACATCTCTTGCACAGCTGACATCAATGTTGTTTGTGCTTGCACCTGACATGCCTTTTGAATTCCACGAATCCTGTTCTTCGGTCTGGCTGGTTTTTTGACATCAGCATTGGGCTGCTTTTCGACATCATTTCTCATCATCATCAGACTCCCATCGATCACTGGCACAGATGTGACATTTTGCATCGGTTGCAGCATGCCCTTTGACTCTTCCGAAAGGAATCCATTTAGTCCCACAATCACACAAGCCAGACACAGGATCTACAAAGCAAACCCAGAAAAGAGATATCAGTGTTGATAATTACTCTCTTAAGTAACATTTGTCTGTGTGCACAGAACGCCATTTTTCCTTGCAAGGTTCCATCACTAAGACTACTTGGTCCTTGCCTGACGCATTAACATTTGCTGGTACCAGTGGGCCACTTCGATCCACGCTTTCGCACCTGGTACCATGCTATCTGAAGAGCCGAAACAACGATCTCCACGAGTAGTTAACACTGTGGGGGGGCTCCCTTTTTTAATCATGGACAACTTAACTGGGACAATAGGAGCTACTCGGTCTCCTTTATGAATCGGTAACACTTGGGGCCTCATTACGAGCATGGAGGAATGGTATTACCGGCAACGTTAACGGGTCCGGGCCATTAGGACCCGACAAACCGCCAGTAGCGCCACGCCCCTACCGTGCCCCTTCATACAGGCATGCGTGCGTACTGTCAGGGGTTTTGACCCATGTTCGAGGTATTATGCTGCAACATTTGGTGCTGTGGGTTTAGGAAATCCAAGATGGCGGAAAAGCCCACATTGGCGCCAGGATCCAGGAAAACCGCGCAGTTTTGCGCACACCAAAATGGTCGCCTGACCTACCACCCACCAATGCGAGCTTTATGGGCCAGGAGTGCCATGGGTGAAATGTGTGCAAAAGGAAAAAGAGCAGTGCCGGTTGGCTCAAAAAGCGCTTTGAAATCACCTTTGTTTCTCTGAAATGCAAGCTAAAAATGCCTATTTTAAACATTGCACGATATTCAAAAATCTCACTGAACACCAGCAGACATTTGGCAGAATGTATTCTTGTGTGCATACAAAATCTGGAAAGAGAAAGAGCCCAAAATAATGTTCATAATGAAACTGGCTGAGCCGTGGATGTCAGCAGCTGAAGTGAAATTGGACTGAAAGACACTAAAATCTAAATGTTTAAAGTAAAGGGGTGACCTACTGTTGAGTGTCACATAGTTTGCAACTGTTAAATGTCATAGTTTTGAACTTAGAATCAGCATTCTAGCTGCATGTGTAAAAATTGTAAGTTTGTTTTGAATGAAGAAAAACTGGGAACAAAAGTGACATTTGGCTGAAGCCTGGCTAAAAGAGAGGGAATTCTGCCCGGCAACTACCCCCGACAGGAGTTGAAACTTGCTCAGCCACTCTTCCCAGGCTGGCTGCATTCTGCTGCCCCCACCAAAGGGAGATGACACCTCTCTGATTGGATTAGGGTAGGAGCAGCTGGGGACTGCAGGAAACTGAACAATGAGCCTTCCTTGGCTCAGGCAAATGTTAAATTAGGGGGGGTCGTAAATGGCTTCCTCTTGAGAGAAATGGGGAGGGGTGTCACGGCTCGCTCCCTTCGCTCCCATTCCCGTCACTTGGGGGCATGTTTTGGGGTTTATTCCCTACTGCACATTTCCTCCGAACCTTATGCTACAGTGTTGTGATGAATTGGGAGCGCTAAAACCTTATTTTCCAAGTTACTTCCCTTCCGGATCCATTCCAGGTTTTTGGCAGCCAGCATGCTACTTTAATCTAATGACTATGCTTCCCAGAATGCCTGGCTCACTGCTTCACCTCCTCCCTTGCAGGACAAGGTTGGGTGGAGGATAGGCAACATCTGTGGCTGCAGGTGCAGCAGGCGGCACACCTAAGGGGTGTGCTCGTTAAGCAGCTTTAAAAGCCTCAGTTTACTTCAGTCCAGCGCTGGTCATTGTTGCAGTGTTCCTGTTGTGACTGGTCCCTTGTTCCTGGTTCCTAGCTTTTGTGCCTAGTTCCTAGTTCCTGTTTCTTGTTCCTCTGCCCTGGATTTCGAATTTATGTGCTTAATTGATTTCTGCTTTCTGGATTTCCCTTTCTGTCTTCCTCTGTCTGCAGGCAGCCTTTCTCTGTGCTCTACCCTTTGATGCAGCCCAATTTGCCTGTGTTCTGTTTCTTTGATGCTGTCCTTTGCTACTGAAAAAATTAATGCATTAGTCTTTCCCTTTATAGATTTAGCTTCCTGCCTTTTCTCCTTGGATGGGTGGGAAAGGTTTCCTTTTGTGACATAATTTTCCCTGCTCCTGATCCTTACCTTCTATTGGGATCCATTCCATGTTTTCCTTTGCACTTCTGCATTTATTTCCCATTGATTATTAGGTGTGGGGTGCAGTTGTAACTAGCCCATGTGTGAATGCCTTTTGTTTTCCTCTCTATTCTATAATCACATGTCCTACTTGCCCCTTGACTTAGGTTTTATGTATTTAGTTATCCTCCACCCATTGCTGTTATAGCCTTCTGGGTCCCAGTTTGATCAACTGGGTTTGTGGGTTTACTGACATTCAAGTGGTCTTTCCGGTCCTTGTGAGTACTGTTTCTAAGTTCCTTATTCAGTATCTTCCAGAGTGTCAGCTCACAGATCCTGTCCTTGCTTGCCCTCTACGTGGGCTCAGCGCTGTCAGTATCTGTAATAGCATAGTGGGTAAGGAGTTTGCCGACTTTCCTTTCAGTCATAAGGAGGTTCTAAGTGCTTACCCCACATCCCTTTTCATATATTGGTATTATTGTTTCACTCTATTTGCACTCCTGGGTTTTAGTATACACAAGTCTTGGGTATTGTATGCACGTTGTTAGATTCAAA
Organism: Ambystoma mexicanum; assembly: GCF_040938575.1. Lineage (NCBI taxonomy): Eukaryota > Metazoa > Chordata > Amphibia > Caudata > Ambystomatidae > Ambystoma > Ambystoma mexicanum. Next base: position 407,541,864 of record NC_090923.1, on the reverse strand, counting down.
GTTGTTCACTGTGCGATTCCGTGCACAATTCCCATGACATATTCATTGCCTTCCTGCTTTCTTAACAAGGGGCAGTGCCTCTGTGAGCAACTTGAGTTGGAGGAAGTGGACAAACCAGAAATTCCACCATGTGCTTTGGGAAACCACACCCCTCTGGGCCATAGCATAATTTTAAAAAAGATGGATAATTCATAGTACGGACTTGTCAAAATTGTATAATTAATATCATTATTCTTGTGATTTTTCTGTGCACATTTTAAGAGGTGTTAGAACTCTCTACCATGTTCTGAGGCAAAACCCCATGAACTATGGAGATTGAAGACACAGGGTTCACGCTAGAAAAATGAAAATTTACTGGAATATGTGTAGAGAGGCGGTGTACATATGTGTCATTTTTGGTAAAAATCCAGCATTGGTAAACCAAACAAAAAGCACAAAATGTTGTCATTTCTTAATCCAAGCTCCCAGAAACATCAGAGTTGGAACAGAAACTACCTTATGTGATATATGATGTGTATATGTAATGTCAACCACTTGTGTATCTGGGAAATGTGTTTAGTTATGAAAATGATTTTCTAAGGTAAAAGCAAAGGGGAGTGTTCTTTCTGTATGCCATAAAGATGACACCTGATGACTCACTGCTCCCTTCTCAAATCAGGTCAACGAGAAATCCTTGACCTATCAAATCGTGAGTGGGTTGGGCAAAGAAAGTTAGCATCCACACCCATTTTCAAAAGACATAAAAAGAGCCACTGGAAGCCAGACAGGCACATTCATTTTCCAACCTTCAACTGAATTCCTGCGCAGCACTCTGACGGAGAACTTCACTCCAGAACTTAAAGCAGAGAGGCCTGGACCACCAGCTAAATCCTTTTTCAGCAGGCCTTTAGAATCCAGCAATCCAACCAAACTATTCTACAGCAGGGCGAGCTGTTGAATTCTTTGCCAAGAACTTTTGCCAGAACGGGTAGCAGACCCAGAAAGAAGTGCCGACAGAAGAACCACAGACCAGATCAGAACCAGAGAGACCAGAACCAGAGATCCAGACCAGACCAGCAGAGCAGAGCTGACTCAGATAGCTGTGACTTCAGAACCAACCGCCTGGAGTCCAGTCCCAACCTGACCAGACGCTGACGGACTATTTCAAATTCCTAGTGTGAGTACTTAGCCAGAACTGTGCAAAACCAATCTCTTAGTTTAAAATAATCTGATTCAAAACATTTGAACCTGTCCAGAACTGCATCATAGGAATCGTGTGTTCATTCTCTGATTTTAAACCTGAAAAATGTAATTTTGCCATTTTGAATCAGTATTTAATTCCTGAAAAACCACCTTCATAAAATCGTCCGTATCTCTTGAACCGTTTGTGCTAGAAGCGAGATTTAACTTTCATTTTAAAGCTAAGATTCTAGGCTTTCCAACGAACCCAGAACTTCATTATACTTTTTCCGTAATCGCGCTCGACGCACTCAGAAAAAGTGCCGCGATTTGCGATTTGGCTCAAATTTCTTCACTTGTCAAAATAGTAGCTTCTTGCTTTCCTTTGCTGAAATTCGTTTGCAACCGGACACTCATTCATAGAGCATTGCTAAAGTGATCCTGAACTGATTTAAAGGAGCTATCACCCACCCTGAATCTCTTATAGAGAATTAAAATCATGTTTAGCATATTTTTCCCTTCTTTGCATACCACATTTAAAGTACTTTGCCTGTGGTTTAAAATCATCCCTGGTGCTCCAAGCTTGCTAGGGGGGAACTGAACTACATTTGATTGTATTCCTGAGAACTGTGTGCATTACTTCCATCTCCTTATATTGCATAAAGGGGGGGGAGTGAATTGCCACAAGGGGAAAAGTGAACATATTAGCTTTGGCTGAACACATATCAGTTTATTCCTGTGCTGCATTCTTTTCCATCACTGCATTCCTTGAAACCATAAAAGTATTCTCTGTTACCTTATCCTTTCCATACCAACTCCTAAGTAATACAATAAGTGTGCTAGTGTAACATCACCCAGTGTTGATCACTGTCATATGTCTAAGGGTGATATCAAATATTAATTTATTATAAAAGTGTAATATATATATATTGTTTAATTTTTCCAATAAATCTTTTAAATTGCAAAACAAACCTAATTCTTGGCTCAGTGAGGTCAGGGGGATTCAAAGAGAGGGGCGTTATATAAGGGTTTATCATCCAGAGTATAACTTGTCATAAAAATATATAAATAAGGGCTTCCCTTGGGCGTCCCAGACGAGGCACTGACTTAGTGGGAATGCTTGATTGGAGTCATTAACAGTACATGCGCCCCTTCGCGGTGGAAATACCGGGATTCCGGTAATAGGAGGACATCACAAGTTACGCGGACATGCACTTACCGACATCCCGAAGGCAGTAATTAGGGCCTGCACGACAGCGGCAATACAGGCATCGCAGACCACCCGTAAATAGCAACCTGCAGTGTCAGCAACTGCCACAGGTGCACACAATCCCCACAGGTGGAGTCAATGGAGCCTGTCCCATTATAAAAGGAGCACACCCACACACCACACCCCTTCCCACACCAAAATGATACCACTAGCTGTTGCAATCATGGGGCTGGAGGACATGCCTGTACTGCTACAACTACAGCAACAACAGCAACAACAGCAACAACAACAACTACAGCTACAACAACAGGCAGCACAGAGGATACGCAGGAGACGGTAGGAGGAGAAGGAGGGTGAGATAGGCCCAGCAATTACCACCAGTGCAGCCAGTGGTACCTCGTAGGCAGCCACCAATCCCTCGCATCAGACCCAGTCCATTCAATCTAACCCCTAAGCAGATCCACAACCTGTACCGGTTGGACCGGGACACCATCACCACCATTGTGGACAAGATACGTGACAACATCGTCACCCTCATTGAAATACGCACTGCCATCCCCCCGCTACTAGAGGTGGTGTCTGTGCTCCACTTCCTGGCCCCAGGCACATACCAGCACACAGTGGGCCAGCTGCATGGTATATCACAACCACTCTTTTCACGCATGCTGACCCAAGTGCTGGATGCTCTCCTGAAGCACTCTTGCACCCACATATCGCTACCATGGACTGCCCAGGAGCTTGCGGACACCAAAGGAGGCTTCCATGCACTGGCAGGCATGCCCAATTGCGTCGGTGCCCTTGACTGCACCCATGTCGAATTGGTAGTCCCTCATGCAATAGAGGGGTTGTACCGCAATCGCAAGCAATACCACTCCATCAATGTGCAGATAGTATGTAACTCCAGCAAGATCATCACACATTGTTGCGCCTGATACACATGATGCCATGGTGCTGCGTAACTCCACGCTACCCCGTCACATGGAGCGACATGCTGGACAATGTGCCTGGTGACGGTAAGTTGCCAGCCTAGGCCATAGCTGTGCTTCGGGGTGGTGAGGTGGGGGATGCATACTCCACCTGGGTGGGAATGGGGTGATGCATACTCCACCTGGGTGGGGATGCATACTCCACCCGGGTGGGAATGGGCGGGGATGCATACCCCACCTGGGTGGGAATGGGCGGTGAGTGGACAATGCACTCAGAGCTAAACACTTCTGACCTGAGCCTCCCAACTCCAACATGACACATCATTGCCATACATGGGATCAATGCCGTACATCAATGACGACATGCAAGTCGCACAACCAGGCCACCATGGGTATGTGAAGCGATGCATGACTAAACATGATAAGAACTGTGCAAATGTCGCTAGTGTGATTAGGCACAGAGTAGCACACACTGCAATTATGGGAGGCAAGACATCATTCCGCATCCACAGTACAACCGCATCAGCATGCAAGTGTACACCCTGTATCATCTGTACAGCGCAATCCACACTAGCAGACCATATTGCAGTACACAATGCATCCAATCAATCTGTGTGCATGCGTACAGGGACATGTGCATGTCAACACCAAATAGCTGCGGCCATGGCCGTGAATCCTAAAGGTGGCAACTCAGAATGACTCACACAGACGTTTTTGTGCTGACATGCAGGTGATGGAGGCTATCTCTTGAAGCCGTGGCTACTTACCCCTGTGTAGAACCCGCTTAACAGGCACAAAGAGGAGTTCAATCGGGTTCATACCCGTACCCGTGTCGTGATTGAGCAGACCTCTGGCCTGTTGAAGGTGCAGTTCCGCTGCCTAAGCAGGTCTGGTGGAGCACTCCTTTATTGGCCTACGGACCTCAGAAGGTGGCAAAGATCACCATGGCCTGTGTCATGCTGCACAACATGTGAATCCGGAGAAATGTACCACTGCCACCTGACATTGACATGCATGCCCCGGGTGAGGATGATGAGGATGATGATGGAGGAGAAGCAGCACCCCTGCCAGTACGTGATGCACAAGATGGCCGTGCTGTAAGCCAATCACTGATTGATGAATACTTCTTAACCACAGGGACGTTGATGGATATGTGTCAGTGCTACACTGAACACTGGGTCCATGTGGACATGAACACAGGGTATGTGGGGAGTTGGGCACTGTGCACTGTCATGAATAAAATGAATACACACAAAATGAACAATGTCCAGGCATCAAATGATTTTGCACACAACGGGTGTATTAATGAAAACTACATAAATGTCTGTCCTCCCTCCACCACTCTCATGCCCTCCTCCCACCCCCCAACACACCCAAACTCCCCATACCCCCCAATGAACTCCTCATACCCCCAATGAACACCCCATTCCCCCCAATGAACACCTCATACCCCCAATGAACTCCCCATATCCCCCAATGAACACCCCATACCCCCAATGAACACCCCATACCCCCAATGATCTCCCCATATTCCCAATGAACACCCCATACCCCCAATGAACACCCCCTTAATCCCCTATACACCACCAACACCACCACCCCCCACACCCATTGTCATCCCGCACTATTTGTGGGCTTTCTTTGTGTCTGGGGGCAGCATTTCGCTCTGCCTTTCACTCTGCCTTGTTATCCACACAGGGCTGGAGGGTGCGGAGGATTCCGGTGTGGAGGATGGGGTGGACGCAGTTGGAATTGGCAAGGCCAGTGCAGGTTGCTGGTGTTGCATGTGTTGCAGGATGCTGGTCAGGACCTGCGTGACGGCCCCCAAACTGTCACGGATCATGACCGCACAGGCACTAATGGCGGCAGTGTTCCCAGCAATGGCCCGACGGATCTCTCGCCGTGTCTCCTCTCTGTCAACCACATATTGGCGCACAAGGTCAATCATGGTGTCCTGCCTTGCCTCCACCCTTGACAGCTGTGCCTCCAAGTCAGTGGGAGCAGCAGAGGTTGGGGGTGCTGCGGCTGGGTGTGCCATTGCAGAGCTGGCCTCGGGGATGGTACTGAGGTCGAACTGTGCAGTGGAACTGCAGGATCCAGCATGGGGCTGGAGAGTGTGGCTTGAGTGTCGCGCTGGAGAGTGGATTGGGGGCTAGGGGTGTGTGGACATTCCACATGGATTGTTCCTTCTAGGTCCACGTACTCCTCTGCTCCTAGATCAACGTCACTGAGTGGGGCTGTGGCTGCTGCCTCACCCACTGAGCTTGTGGCAGCAGACTGGGTGCCATCAGCTTCCCTCTTGGCTGTTGTTGGTAGCTCTGTGGTAGCAGTCACGTCCACTACTGCGGTGTCCTTGTGTGCCTGCATGGCCTGTGCACCTGCCCTGGATTGGGCTGTGGGCTGTGGTGCTGCCCCGGAGGTGGATTGGCCAGTGGCCGGCGTCTGGCCCTGGACGTGGAAGGCCTTGTGGATGGGTCCTGGCTCCCACCTTCTCCATCAGTGCCTGTGGGGGAGGAAGAGATGCAGGGCATCAGTGACACTGTTACATGCATGAAACATGAGATGGTGCTGTACGGTATTTCATTTCCCATGCATTGCAATCTTATAGGTGTATCACACGGTAGTTTCAAGGGGGGGCATATTGGCATTAGCTGTGGCATCTCCATTTGGCACTGATACGTACCAGGTGGTATGCCATTGTATTGGGCTTTGTGTGATGTGTTACATGCAAATGGTCCCTGTGTGTTGGGTGTCTGTTGGTAATGGGATTGGCACACAGCATGCATTTCAGTGTGGCAGTGTTTGGGCCTCCATCTGGACATGGATCTGTAAATGTGTGTACGATGGGCCATGCATTGCCTTGGCTCGGCTCACTTTCACATCAGTTGTCATGGTTTGGCCTACTGGGGTTTGAAGGGTCACTCACCTCCTTCTCCAGATGTCGCGGCACCCGTCTCCATTTCCCCAAAGCCCTCTATGGCCTCCATCTGGATGGCTGTGCTCAGGTTTCCTCCCACCGCATGAGTCTGACCGGTGAGTGCGCACCCCCGCCTGTGGCCAAGGCCTCCCTCTGATTGCTGGCCAGGATGTTCCAGACCCTGAGACGGAGGTCGTCCCACCTCTTTTTGCAGTCTTTGACTGTCGGGGGGTGGTGCTTACCGCTGACACCTTGCGTGCTACCTCCTCCCAAATTTCCTTCTTCTTCATCTGCGCCTCCCTTTTGAGGTTATTTGTGAATACCTCATCGGCATGGGCAGCGAGGGTATCTGCCAACATATTCAATTCCTCATCTGAGAAGCGCTTCTTGCGGGGGTGGTTTTTCAGGTTGCCTTGGACATGTTGTACACAATGGCCCTGGTCTCTCCTATGTAGCGGTGGTGGTTTGGGAGGATTGCAATGGATTGTGTTTCTAAAGATGGCCGCCGGCGCATTTCCTATTCCGACGCGATCACTTCCGGGTCCGGTATTACGAGCCCGGTATTAGCATGTTATTACCGGGTCGTTATTAAGGGGTTGCTCCTTGGAGGAGGCGTATCGGCGGGTCCTGCGATGGTGCTATAGGGGCTTTGGAAGCCCTTTTCCGGCATGGCGGTATGGCCATTACCGGCATGGGGGTTCGCGCGTGCTCGCACACTCTTAATCGGCTGCTATTAGCGGCGTCAAAGGAGCACGGAACCGCTACTTCCTCCATGCCGGTAATGACCCTGTTTTTAGCGGAAATCTCGTAATGAGGCCCTTGGTCTCCACTGTTCATTAAAAGGACTATGATTTCTCCTTGGTAATCTGCATCTATGATCCCTCCTAGCACTTGAATGCCATTCAATGCTAATCCAGATCTAGGGGCAATCCATCCCATATGTTCTGGTGGAATGTTTACTCTAATCCCTGTTTCAAGCACAATTATACCTCTTGGGTCTAACCTGATCTCTTCATGAGAATATAAGTCTACCCCTGCTGATTCTGGGGTTGCTTGGTAGGGAGCTAAATAACCTGGTGTAATTTCCCTGTACATTAAAGTCTCTCTAGCTGAATTGGGTTGAATCTGTAAGGCAGGAATCATTAATCACACCAATGGGGTCTCATGGTAATTCACTGGTCTATTATTCAACACATGTACCGCATCAAACATGCGATCACGCCAGCCTGCTAAACTTTCATTGCCAGATTTGCACAACTGTTCTTTCAACAACCCATTCATTCTCTCAATCAAACCTGATCCCTCTGGGTGGTAAGGGATGTGGTACACCCACTCAATGCTTTTTTCCTCACAATATTCCAGAATCAATTTGCCTTTTGACTTTGAATTTGCAAGGGTACACCACAATGCAGCGTAATCTGATCTAACAACTTAATGTTCAGTTGTATAGCATGTTCACACTGCAATGCCATCAAATATCTGGAGTATGTATCCACAGTGGGGCATGCATATTGAAAGTCTTTGCTGATTAGCATACAACCAATATAATCAATTTGCCAGATTTGACCTGGTAACTTTCCTCTTTGCAACGTACCCTGGACAGTTTTCTTTTTTAATTTATGAGATTTTAATCATTGAGGTGATTTTTACAAGCGTCTAGCAATAGAAGTTAGAATACAAGAAGACAGTAAAAGAAGTCAAGGATTTCGAAGCAAAGAACTGTTTTAAGAAAAAGAAAGCTAAACAAATAAGTCCATGGTCACATAGATCATGCTAGGTTCTTAGCCTCAAGTCTGAAGTTCATTAATTTTAAGCAAAGATCTTTTGGCCGCGGCTATTGCCCATGACGAACTGGCTCCTCCTATTAAATGGGTCCACCAAAGTTGTTCTTCTGCTATATGTTCTTCTGCTATATGTCCCTTGTCCAAGTGGTGGATCAAGTAAGGTGTTCTACAATGGTGTTCTACAATGCCTTGTTCCTAGGCAGGATAGTAGGAGGTGCCGAATCATTTCAGGAGTCGACTGTGTGTCGCAAAAGCGACAACTGTTGGACGCTGAGATTCCTCTTATGTTCAATATCTCATTTGATGTCAATAGGTTAGGCCGAGCCCGTAGAAGGGTTGTTCGTAGTTTTCTGTTCGGGTGCTTCTTTAAGAAGGGTTGAAGATCATTTAGCTTTCTCATCTTTGGTGGCAGGTGCAATGTCAGTTTGTAGTTCGCAACTTTTTCTAAGGTTGCAATCCAATTGGTATCGTCTAGACTTTTTTTGTTTTTGTTGGATTCCGTAGAAGTTCTTCAATAGAGCTGTCAATTTCCACCAAGTTTGCTTTACATCCATTTTCCCATAGGGTCAGTATTTTGCAGTGGCCAAAGATCATCTCCACTTTTGCCAGTATAGAAATCGGTAGGCTGGATGGGTCAATGATTTTTCTATATAGCATTATGCTGTTTCGAGTAACGATTGCTTCAAGTGACGTTTAAAGACAGTTCACGTGTAATCAGAACCATTGGCGTGGATTTTGGTAAGTTGAGTATTGATCGCCTAAACAGGCTTTCCAGAACAATCCAAAGTGATTTCGGAAGTAACGGCATAGCATCTGCGCCGTATGTGTTTGCAGAAATCATTTGCTCCCGATAAAATTTTATTATTGGGAATAGTGAAAAGCGGCCGTACTTTTTGTCCAAAATCTTTGCTTGGGAAATAAGGTTTTTCATATTTGCATGGAGATGTAGTTGCATCACATTTTCTTTTTTAGAGCAGTCGATCGGGACCCTAGGTATTTGAAGTCCGAGACCTGCTCCACTTTTACTCCATCCAAGCTCCACGTTGGTTTTTCTCGTATCTGACTCTTCTTCTCCAATATTACAATCTTTGTTTTGAGTTTGTTTATTTCAAGGTCATTGGCTGCAGTGTATTTAGAAAGTGAATCAAGCTGTCATTGGAGGCCTATCAGCGTTTGATCCAGTTGGATTAGATCGTTTGCCTATAAGATCCAAGGAACTTTTACTTGGCTGATTGCTGGTGGAAAGATTCTTATCGAAACATTAGCTTCCTTGTAGTCCCCGAAGTATGCAAGGAAAAGGGCCGGGGCAACAGGACAGCCTTGTTTGACCCCTCTAGCCATTGGAATTGGAGCAGAGAGCAAGCCTCTGGAGCTCAACCGGTCTTGTACGGTGATGTCTCTGTGTAATGCTTGCAGTGGTCCTAAGATCTCCAACGGACACTTCCATCCTGCTAGTTTCTTCCAGAGTTTAGATCTGTTGACAAGATCAAAGGCCTGAGTAAGGTCTATGAAGGCTAGGTAGATTTGGAGGCCGCCTTCCAAAACCTTAGCTTTCAAAATGCTAAGAAGCATGATGTTAATGCTTGTACCTGTCCCCTTCTTGAACCCAGATTGTAGGTTGTCATCGCAAGGTGCATTTTTTGCCCAAGATTGAAAGTTGTTCAGTAGCAGGCTTCCGTATACTTTGCCTATAACATCCAACAGTGCCACAGGACAGAAGTTCTTCAGGAGGTCTCTGCAGCCTTTTTTGAAGATAGGCACAATCACTGACATTGTCCATGATGGTGGAATTTTTCTAAGGTTTCTGCCTCTTTCAAAGATTAGACTCAACAGTTTTGCCCATTCCGCTGGAGAAGATTTTAAGTTCTCATTGGTTAAGCCATCCGGCCCCTGAGCTCTTGAGTTTTTCAACTTTGTTAGAGTTAGCATTATGTCGTTGATATCGTGGAGTTCCACCCAACAGACATTTGCCTGCGCTGGTAAAGGTGTTACATTAGGCTCTGGAGATTTAAACAGGGTTGTGTAAAAATGTGTCCATGTTGATTCTGAGATGCCATTGGTTAGGAGGGAGTCGGTGGCTTTTCCCAGTGGTCTTATCAACTTCCAAAAGTCTTGGGAATTTCTGTTGGTAACTTGTTGTAACATGGCCTACGAGTCCTATAGATAAAAGGACTGGCGGTAAAATCTTAGCCAAGACTTGTAGTTCTTTAAAGAGTCTTTCGCTTGCACTCTGTTTGATTCAGTGTTATATCGTGAGGCTTTCCTTTGGGCTTTACGGACCATGTTGCGTTTAGACACCAGAAGAGCATCAAAGGTATCAGTATGAAGAGTCTCCTCTTTGCCCGTGTTCTTGGAGGTTGGTTCCAAAAGCGGTCTGTAGGCTACTTCGGTGAGTTCTTCCAAGTTCTTATAAGATTTTGTTATGACTTTGATGTTGTTCTGAGACAACCGTAGGCAGTTTCCATTGCCGACTGGTTCCACAACCGCTAGAACGTGCAGTTTATGTAAGTTTGTAGAGGACCATTTTATGTACAGCAAGTTGTGGTCGCTTTGCACTGTTTGTACGACGTTAGATTCAAGCAAATAAGGAAGAAACAGTTGTGATGCAAAGATGTAGTCGATGGTGGAGTTTAACAAGCCTCTTTTCCATGTTGGAGTTTTTAGATTTGCAGCCAAAAAACTAGCCGTGTTGAATAGGTTTCTTGATGACATTGGCTTAGACCACTCCATTCCACTCTGGGGAGATTGGGAAGCTGTAGTTTCATTTGTCTCAATCGTGCATGGAGAAAAATTTGATGTTAAGGTGCCCACAATTAGAGCTTTTGTTTGAATTCCCTTTGGGTTCCAATAAATATTGGTGATCAAGATGGACATGGTGTGATAAGCTCCAGTACAAATGTCTATACGGGACCATGAGAGTAGGATACCCAGGACAAACGGTATTGTCAAGAGTACCTTTTCGAGGTGTAAACCTTTTCCCTGGCGGACTGCAATCATAAACCCAGAGGTAGGGCAATCTTTTTCTCCTGCCACTGCTGGTGAAAAGGCTATTTCGAAGCTGTCCAAAGTAGGATTTTCTTTAAGCCACAGCTCTTGAAGGCACAGTATATCATACGCTCCCAAATTGATCTCGCAGTGGGCAGTTAAGTGAAGAAATCCTCTGGTGTTCCAGCATGCTAAAGAAAGAGTAGAGATGGGCGGGATGTTGTATTCACGAGTTGGTGGCTATTTGTGCAGTCTTGTTGTTAAAGCTTTTGGAAGCCACACCACGACTGCTGCAGTGGATCTGGTCTGCAGGAATCTACTTTTCCTGCAAATAGTTCTTCCCGCGTAGACATCACTGAATCTTTGGAACTTTTTTGATGACCTTTTAGCCGATGAGATGAGACGCAACTTGGTGGTGAAAAGTGAGTTTTATCCGACCTCGGATGTAGTGGCGAGTTTGCTCGAGTTCCCTTCCGGATCGGGATCGTATCTGTTGTTTGAAGGGTCCTTTGTTGACCACCCACCGTGCTTTCTTGGAACTGTGTGCGTGGCTTGTCCCGGGAGTGGTGAAGTTCTCTACTCTCTTGTGGTAAGCACAGATGTTGTTTCTGATGTGACGACAGGTTGTCGTTCTTTTTGTCAGCTCAAAACCTTGTTTGTATAAAGTGTCAGAAGCCTTTCTTAGCAAGTTGCCACCCCTTTTGAGGATGTATAGAGAAGGCAAAGGGCTTTTTTTCTTTAGTGGGATGGTTCAACTGTCTTAAAGTCCTCGGACTTGATGCTTCTGAGCAGGGGAGTTGCTAGGTCTGGAAAAGACCCGGGGCTAAGTTGATGTCGGAACTGTTGGGACTGGGGGCTAGCTAGCCTTTTGGCTGTAGCTCCTGAGATTCTATCCGGGGCTACATCCAAAAGATCAGGGGCTATAGCCCCCTTAGCCCCCCCCTAGCAACGCCCCTGCTTCTGAGCGATGAAAGGCTGTGCAACAGGTTCAGTACTGTGCATCTGTTTAACACCATGTATTTTAGGATTCCTGTTCTTTGTCGCAGGTAGAAAGTAGGACCCTCTTTGATTTTTGAACGCTCATTGTAATGAGCCGGCATTTTTTGTTGTTTTGTAGGGGACTCCTTTGCTCTGATCTAGAGCTGTGTTTACACCCTTGAAATTTATAAGAAGGTAGTGAGCCATTGGCGTGGGCCTCCCTGGGTCTAGTCATGTGGACCCTCGTAGAATACTTTGAAGATTTGTAAGTAGTTGCTGTTTTAGTGCCTGGGGACCTTAAATTGGATTCACTTCGATGCGACCTAGAGTCTGCCATGGTAGAAACCGGCAGGTTTTTAAATCCATCACTCAATGAATGAAAACTGCATGGGTCTACTCTGACGGTTTGCAGCACTGACGTAACAAGACTTGGCGCTTGAGCTTCGCCCCTTGTTTTATTAACATCTAAAAGTTCAAGATGTTGGCTAAGGTCCATCGATTCCTTGTGGTCAAGGAAGTCTTCCACTGTGTGGGGGGAAAGTTGTTTGGAGAGAGCTGCTTCCTGGGGGATCGAAGTTTCATTTAAGTTCGCGCCTTCAGCGCCACTTACTCTAAGTTGTTTTTGACTGGTCACTGGTTGGTTTGACTGCGACTTTATTTGCCCCGATGGAGCTGGTTTAAACGTGTTGGCGATTTTTAAACATACTTGAGGACTGTTGTCTTGAATTATGCTTGATGGTATTGTGCTTACACTGCCATTTACAGGCATCCTAACGGACGTTAGTTTTGTCAAGATAACCTGTCTTTGCTGCTTTTTAGAAGGGAGAAGAGGAGGATCGTCCAAACACATCACCTTGTTGTCCAGAGGTGTAAGTAGAGTTTGATTCAGTCTGAGTCCTGAGTGACCTTGCAGACCAAATGGGCTAATTGAAAGATCTTTAGACTGCACTCCACTTGGGTTGGAAAAATTTGGTTTTCAAGTTTATATCTCAAGGCTCTGTTTGAGTGCTTAGGTCTGTAAATGTTCTAAGCACTAAATTAGTTGCTTTCGGGAAGTTTTCATCTGCAACGTTGGACTGGTTCATGTGAGGGAGAGTACACGGATCGCTTTTGCGACGTTCCTGGGTGTTCCTGGGAGCTTGGAGTGCATCATTGCAAAGATTGACATTTGATCCTTGAGAGTGTTGTTAACGGATTCATAAAGCTTGCAGAATGGAGCTAAGGCTATGGTAACTGGTTATACGATTGCAAAAAAATTGCTTGACCTAGTGGGGGCGCCAAGACCAGGGGCTCTTTGGGAACCTGGTCTGGGTTTTGTGTAGAGGGTCGTGCAGCAGAGTCGGGAAAAATAAGGCCGTCATTACAAGCGTGGGAGACCTCTCGATGCACCAGACTTGACATTGGTGGGCCTGAGAGGTACAGATTCAAGGATTGACATGCCGGAGACTGCTCTTTACCCGGAGAGAAGCATTCCTTTAAGGTTTCAAACTGGGTTTCAGCTCCTGACTTTGGAAGAGGAGACCCTAGGTTTACTGTAGATGTATTTGAGGGGTCATCTCCTGTAGACTAATTGGAGAAAGGCACCTGCTTCACAGGTTCTGGCTTGTGGTTTGGCGTCCGTGTCGGCTCCATAAGCCCGGAATCTGCTGACTGTGAGCCCTTGGAGAATGGCTGAAGACATGGGGCATGGCCAAAATGCCATCTTGGGTTCAGTGTTGGCTCCCAAATAGGGCTAGATGGATCTTTTGGAATTTGAGGAGGTTTAGTAGCCACAAGAGGTTCAAGTAGTGCCTCCAATAAACCCACGTCTGAAATCTCGGCTGTACCATTCTGCTTACATTTCAACTGTTTTAGAAACATTTTTTTAAGGGAGTTCACCAAGAGGGCACTGGTTACATTTTTGGACAGTACTCCTTTCTTATGTGGCTTTTTCGTGTAAGACCTTTTGCTTTGGATAAAAGTTTATTTCCTTGTTTTGGAAGGCTCAGTGAGCATGTCCTGCAGATTACAAACTGCACCACCACACTTTGCACCAGCAGTGGGTTTCGTCGGGGGTCCGGGAGTTACCTCTGAGGACACCGCTTGCGGCAGCGAGACATGAAGGTCCAAATTTAAGGCAATATCACCCTGTCCTTGTTGAGGGAGGGCGTTGTCCGTATCTGAAACAGACAACTCATTGTGTGTGTTGGTGAAAGTTGCACATGAATTATCGCTCGCACTGACGAGCACTCGCACTTTCCTCGTGGCCCTCACTGGGGCGCTGTGGGGAGACTTCAACGAGAGCCTCCTGCTCTGTCTCCCTGATTTGGTCTCTGGTTTAAGGCGAAACTTCCAGTTCGAGACATTGGGAGTCGGTGAGAAAGCACTCCCTGCCACATTTGGTTTGATGCTGAGCCTCGGGCACTTCCCGAAGGGGTACTCCAGTCGCTCCACTTTCATAGGGCCGCAGCCCATGCCACTCGGCTGCGTGAGCAGCCAACCCTCCTCCGAGGGCTGGATGCGCAGTGCCGTCAACGAGTGGAGAAGCGGCCGTGGCCTGCGGAGTCCCGCACTCCACTGCTTCCTGATCTGCGTCCCGTGGATTTGGAAGAAGTAAGGGGCTCAAAGCCAGCAACGGTGATGCGCACACTGCTGCCTCATTAACAGTGGTTGTTTCTAAACCTTGTGGCTGTCCATTGTATGGCCCCTTATTTGGAAGTTGTTAAGGTTTTATCCTTTGTTTCTCAAGTCTAGACGGCAGCGTCGGTTCCAAAGGGGAGGACAGCTGCTTGTTTTGAAGAGAGCCTGCATGCCATCTGGGTGAGGGTAAGGTACTTGATTGTGGTGGGGGTAATGTGTTCGTACTTGCTGTACCTGAGGTAGCTGGGGCAGGTCGAAAGCTTTGCAGTCTTCGCCGCTCTTCATCCTGGCTTGACATGGAGAGCTGGGACTCAGGGGGCTCGCCTCCAGCCACCCTATCCACCATAGTCTGCACCCACTCCGCGTCCCGCTGCGCGATTATTGTGGGTATTTGTAGAAACTCCACCTCTGGTAGCAGCAACTAGAGACAAACTCTGGCTCTGGAAATGACTGCCAAAGACTGTCACTCTGCACCCACTCCACGTCAACCCACAGCCCTGGACAATTTAACGGATGGGTCTATGCTATTGGTGTTGGCACACTAGACTTTGCAAAATGATTGTTTTCACTACCTCTAAAGGGATACTGATCCTTCAAGCTTGTGTCCACCTGAGAGTAGCTTTTTCTCCAAAGTTCCCACATTTCTGTTGAGCCCACTTGGCCAAACCCTCCAAATCATCCTCCTGAGCCCCTACGTCCACAGATGAAATCTTGGGATTTTCATCTGCAACCAAATGAAACCAACGTTCTAATGAATCTGCAGCACAATGTGCATCTACATGATACACAGTAACTTGACTTTGTGATAACATTTCCAAAATATTTTGCACAGTTCCTTTCCCCACAACTCTTTTGAATGAATTTTCCATCCATTCTTTTTCCACGTTGGCAGCCACACCGCCAACCATGAATCTGTGCAATAATAACACTGACCAGGTGTCTCTTGTTTCAACGCTTGGTAAACTGCATAGAGTTCTGCAAACTGACTGCTCTTTCCGTTCCCTGACATTGTCAAAATCTTTTTTGTCTTGGGATTATATGACACCACTTTCCAGCATCGCTCCGTTCCCACATAGCGAGCCCAGCCATCCGTAAACCAAGCATGCTTTAACTACTCTACTTTCAGAACGCAAAAAGGTACTCCCTATTTCATGAGAGACTTGCGTATTTCCTTCACTTCCTGTGGCATGTAATCTGCGGGTGGTATGTTGGCCACTTGCTCATGTAATTTTTGCAACTCCACCCTTTCCTAATTCAGCTCTGTCTTGAATGTACCATTTCTACTTCATTATACTGGCTTCTTGAGCTTTTCCTATTCTTTCTTTCTTAGGAGAGCCCAACGACCATTGCGTAAGCGATATTTCGGGCTTCATCATTACATCATGCCCCACTGCCATTTGCTCAGTATCGACAAGAGCCCAATAACATGCCATCACAATAGAACACCTTTCCTGTCCTGTTTCTGCCACACACTCCAGTTTGCATAATTGTTTTGTACAGACACATTTAACTCCACTTTACCTTCCTTCAATGGCCACAAATAAAGCACCTGCTGCACTGTGTCTTTTGCCAAATCAAATTATCTTTTCTGCTCCTCCCCCCACTGAAATTCAAATTTCTTCCATGTCACTTTATGGAAGGGGGCCAGTATCTGCCATAGCTGTGGTATGTGCTGTCTCCAAAACCCAAACAGCCCTATGAACTGCTGAACTTGTTTTTCGTTCATCGGAGTGGTGAACTCAAGTATTTCTGTTGGGCCTTCAGCACCATCTCTCGATGCCCATCATGCCACTGAATTCCTAAGAATACCACTGTCTCAGCTTGCCCTTGAATTTTGTTAGGGTTAATCTCCCACTTTGCTTAGCTTTCCCCTGAATCAAAATATTGTCAATGTAGTGAGAGATTTATATGTCGGGTTTACATGGTATCTTGTCTAAGAGTTTTGCCACCAGCCGGTGACAGATGGTTGGGCTATGTATGTACCCCATACATAATCTTGTGACGGTGTACTGATGCCCGTTCCAAGAAAATGCAAACTGCTCTTGGCACTCCTCAGCAATTGGCACAGAGAAATTGGCTAGGTCTACCACAGCATACCAGGTTCTCTCAAACATTTGAACATTCTCAATCAAAGTAATGGCGTCTAGGACTGCAGGCACTAAAGGAGGAGTGTATTTATTCAACTCGTGATAATCCACAGTCATCCTCCAGCTTCCATCCCCCTTTTTCAGAGGCCAAAGCGGATTGTTCCACGCTGTAGTAACAGGGCGTAACACTCCTGCCTCTACAAACCCCTTGATGGGGTCTGAAATGTCCTTATGACCCCCGGGAATGCGCTATTGCTTCATTGCTACACCCTTGGTTGCCAAAGGCACATGCACTGTGGGCATTTTCAATTTGCCAACGGTAACTGGTGTATAAGTCAATGCACTCACTCCAAACCGATAAGTTTTACTTCCAAGTCCCAGAGTCAATCCTTCCAAAATGTCAAACCCAATTATGTACTCAGGTATCTGGACAATCAAAAGAACAAGTTACTCTCTTACCTGGTAACGTTCTTTCGATGGGATGGTCCAACGATGTATTCCATATCTATGACAGTAATCACCACAGCTGTGCTGCTTCAGAAAATCTTGCGGCGTCTGCGTCCTGCGTCGATGACGTCGATATGCCATCCTCGAGGACCTCCTCCGATGACCGACGTCACCAGATGTTATAAGTAGGACGCACGACGCCCGTATCCTCAGTTGTAGTTTTTTTCCCAGAACGTGTGGCACCAATCTTCTGCCAGTATGACCACAGAAAGCCTTGCAGAAACGTAAGCTGCAATCGCCTAAGACATTCTGTAGCTGGGTAGGCAGGGAGGGAGCGATATGGAATACGTCGTCGGACCATCCCATCGAAAGAACATTACCAGGTAAGAGAATAACTTGTTCTTCGAGGGGATTGGGTCCTCCGACGTATTCCATATCTATGACAGACTCCCAAAGCAGTACCAACGCAAGGAGGAGGGAAAAGAATTTACAATATACAAATTCAGAATGCCCAATAAAATTGCAGAGTAAAGACCGCCTTGCCAAAGGCCAGATCCTGCCCCCAGATAGAATCGAGGGAGTAGTGACGTACAAAAGTATGTACCGAAGCCCAGGTGGCTGCATCACAGATGTTACGAATGGGAACACCCCTCTGCAGGGCAGTAGAGGCAGCCATACCCCTGGTAGAATGGGCCCGTAAGCCTACCGGAGGGTCCTTACACGCCAAGCGATAACATTCAGAAATTGCCAAGATGATCCATCGAGACAAAGTCTGCTTAGTAACAGCTTGTCCCAAACGCCTTGCAGCGTAACCAATAAAGAGTTGATCGTCCACTCTGACCCGGGACATGCGGGAAATGTAGAAGCTTAAAGCTCTCCTAGGATCCAGCCTATGGTCCCTCTCCTCTTCCTTACCAGGATGTGGAGGAGGATAAAACGCCAGAACAATAACCTTCTGGTTTAAATGAAATTCCGAAACCACCTTCGGAAGAAAGGAAGGACGAACTCTAAGGACAACCCTGTCCTTATGAAACACAGTGAAAGGTGGCTTAACTGAAAGTGCCTGGAACTCAGTCACTCTGCGAGCGGAAGTGACCGCAACTAAAAACACAGTTTTAAGAGTTAACAGTCTCAAAGGAGTATCCATTAGAAACTTGAGAACAAGGTTCAGATCCCATCCCGGCACCTGGAAAGGTGACAGAGGGAACACATTAGTGAGCCCTTTCAGAAACTGAGAAATCAGAGGGATTTTCGAATAAGAACACTCCTCAGACGAGCGCTTAAATATAGACAGTGCCGCCAGGTAACCTTTAATGGTGCCCACTTGTAGGCCCTTGTGGGCCAAAGAAAGCAAAAAAGACAGAACGACAGGAATGTCACATGAAAAAGGATGCACATTCTGAACCCTGCACCAGTCGCAGAACTTCCTCCAACAGCAACGGTACAGGGACTTTGTTGCCAGCCGTCTGGCCGAAAGCAACACCTCCATCACATCTTCAGGGAGGTCCCAATCCTTATACCTCAACCTTTCAGAAGCCAAGCGTGAAGGTTGAGGGATCTGACCTCTGGATGGAGAACCTGACCTCCCTCCCGTGAGAGCAGATTGTCCCGGTAGGGAAGACGATGTGGAGGGCAGATGGACAAGTCCAGAAGGTCCGGGTACCACATCCTTCGGGCCCATACCGGAGCAATGAGGATAATCTGGGAACCGAACCTCCGTAGCCTCCTCAGCACTTGCAGAATGACGGGGACTGGAGGAAACGCATACAGCAGCAGGAAGAACCACTCCACCACGAACGCGTCCCCTAAGGCTCCGTTTGGAGGAAATTCCCGCGAGCAGTACCTTTCGCACTTCCGGTTGACACTGGAGGCTAAAATATCCACTTGAGGGGTCCCCCAAAGGGCGAAGATCTCCAGGAGAATCTCCTGAGCCAGGTCCCACTCGTGAGAGATCAGGCTCTGCCTGCTTAGAGCGTCCGCCGTCTCGTTTTCGTCTCCGGCCAGATGAACTGCCGAGATCGAAATTTCCTGCTGGATGGCCCTGAACCAGAGCTGCATCGCCTCCCTGCACAGAGGAAGTGACCCTGCCCCTCCCTTTTTGTTGAGGTAGTGCATGGCCACAGTGTTGTCCGTCAGAATCAGGACATTCTTTCCTCGCACAGTCGGCAGAAAAGCCTTCAGGGCAAGCCTGACGGCCCTCAGCTCCAACAGATTGATATGGAGTCTGGACTCCGACGGAGACCAACAACCACTGACTGTCAAATCGTTGGCATGAGCTCCCCATCCCGTGAGGGATGCATCCGTCACAATCGTCACCTCCGGCCAGGGTTGCCAAAAAGGAGGCCCCTTCATCAGATTTCCTTCGACGGACCACCACAGAAGGTCCTGGGCGACCGCGGACGGCACCTGAACAGGGTCCGACATCCTGCCAGAGGACTGAGACCACTGGAGCTTGAGTGCCCATTGCAAAGATCTCATCCGCAACCTGGCCTCTGGCACCAGAAGAATGCAGGATGCCATGAGGCCGAGCAATCTCAAGAACTCGAACGCAGGGAGACTATGGGCATGTTGGAACTTGCGCACCATCTGCTGAATGTGATGAGCCCTCACCTGGGGAGGAAAACACTGCCCCAGGGACGTGTCGACCACTGCTCCGATGTACTGGAGCCGCTGAGTTGGCGTCAAGTGGGACTTCTTTAAGTTGAGGGAGAAGCCCAGCCTGTGAAGGAAGTGGCGGGTGACAGACAGATGATCCGGGACTTGCTTGGGAGAGCGCGCCCTGATCAACGAATCATCCCGATAGGGGTAGACGTGAATCCCCCTTTCCTGAGATACGCTGCCACCACCACCATGAGCTTGGTGAAAACCCTCAGGGCGGAGGTCAATCTGAACGGTAGGACCCGAAACTGAAAATGCGAGTCGCCAACCACGAACCTCAGGTACTTCTTGTGCTTGGGATGGATCGGCACATGAAAATAAGCGTTGTTGAGGTCGAGAGACACCAACCAGTACTGAAGTTGAAGGGCCTGGAGGACTTGAGAGAGAGTAACCATCTTGAACTTGTCCTTCTTGAGGAGTTTGTTCAAACCGCGCAAGTCCACGATGGGTCTCAATCCCCCGTCTTTTTTCGAAATCAAAAAATAAGGGGAATACCATCCCTTGTTCCTCTCCGTTACAGGCACCAGTTCTATGGTGCCTTTCTCCAGCAGGGATTGAATTTCCTGCGCAAGGAGCGGATCCGGACTCTTCAAAGAGAGATTCCCTGGTGGACTGTCATGAGGCCTTTGCCGGAAAGGAAGACAGTAGCTGTGGGCTATGATCTCCAGAACCCACACATCTGAAGTAATGGCACGCCATTCTACAAGATGCGGCGCCAGCCTTCCCCCAACCGGCGAAGCATGGGCCTCATGACTGAGCAGAAGCGGCTGCGGCGTTGCTTGAGGGCAAAGAGGCAACTGCTCGCAGGGCCTTGGCACCTCGAGTACCTTGTTTTACACCTCTGGCACTCCTACGGTTGCCCCTTTGACTTGCAGCTCCTCTCGCTTTACTAAAAGATGAGTAATAACGAAAGGAACCTCCCCTCCACTGCTGTCCCCTAGGACGAAAAGGCAGAGGTTGGCGGACTGCAGCACCCAACGACTTTGTTGCAGCTTTGGAGGTCTGCAACCTCTCAAGGCTCTCGTCAGCCTTGCTGCCAAAAAGATGTGCATCATCAAAGGGCATGTTGAGGAGCCTGACTTGCACATCAGGAGCAAACCCGACTTCCTCAACCATGCAAACCTACATATCACGGTGCTCACCGCCATGGACAGGCTGACACAGTCTTGCCATGTCCAAACCTGACTGAACGGACTCACACATGGCATCCTTGCCATCCTGAATAATAGCAAGAAAACCATCCCGTTCGCGCCCCCTCTGGGAATATCTTCAGCCGCTAATGAAAAACAGGTCCACAGAGTATGCGTGAAACGTGACAAGGCATATATGGAGTTGGCTGCCTGAAGAGCCATACCCCCTTAAGAAAACATTTTCTTCAACCAGCCATCAAAACGCTTGTCGTCCCTATCAGGAGGGATGGTAGGATACAATGCCTGTCCCACCAAACTCTCCGGAGTGGGGTGCGTGGTCAAGTACGAGGGGTCACTACTGGCTGGGCAGTATTTTCCCGGCAAAGACTTGCCCACTGCCGGGAGACTCTCCGGAGCAGTCCAAGCTGCTGCCACCCTTCTTTGCAGAGCCATATGGAATGGCAGTACCGGGTGGACCTTGGTCAAGGATATCCGTCAGGTCATCCTGCACAAAACCAACTGGGGGCACCGACCATCCCAAGTAGTCCGTGACCCTCGACATAAGGCACCGGTACGATGCCTCGGCATGGATGCCAGGCTCAGGCCTACAGAACTCCACCTCCAGAGAGGTGTCCAGACCACTGGCGTCATGCAGTGACTGATGCAAGTCCTCAATCTGGCTATGACCAGAAAGAATCTCATCTGGCACCGTGTCCGGAACCAACCCATCTTCAGAACCCTCTTCCACCTTGGAAATATACTCCATAGGCTGGAAAGGGGGCAAAGAATACGGAAGAAAGGCATGTTTTGCCTTGGCCAGAGCCTTTCTAGGGGGTTCCCCCGTGCCATGGGGTACCTCCGACACCACAGCCACGAAAGACATTGAGGGCGTCGAGTGAAACAGCGTTGATGTCGAGCGTGGTGCCGACAACATCGACGGCTTCGACACAGGCCTCGAGGACGGAGCCCCGAGCGTGTCCTTCGACAGCCTGGGCGCCAATGGCGTCGACGACTTCCTCAGAGGTGGAGCCTCGAGAGAGTCCATCGATGACCTCGGCGCCACCGGCATCGACGTCTTCTTCGAAGACTTCACAGGTGCACGCGGGCACGAGCACGGTGCGGACCGGGACCTGGAACGGGCATGACTGGAACGATTCCCCTTGTCCGAGCGGGACCTCTCCCGCGAATCGTGCCGACCACCCGAGCACGAAGGCGTACAAGCGGTGTCTCCAGTACGGTCACGACCGACCCCTCTCGGACCAGAGCCCTGCGATTCAAGAACCGCCAAAATGTTCTTCCCGAAGGAAGCCCATTCCTCCGGAGAGGAATGCTTGGAGCGATAAGAAACCCGCCGACGGGCGGAGTCCTCAGACGAGGACGGGGAAGGTGACCTATGACGGTGCTTCTGGGAGTGTCTCGAAGAGGCAGAGGAGTGGCGGGACCCACTCCGGGACCGAGACCCCCTAGACTTACGACTACGATGCAGAGAGTCGCCCCTCGAATCGTCCGTCGAAAGCCCAGTGGACCTCGCCTTCCGGGGCTTGGACAGCTTACCAACCGACAGCTTCTTCTTACGTTCCCGCAAGGCCTTGGATGTAAGCGAATGGCAGTCGACACAATCATCCGTGTCGTGGGCCTCCCCGAGGCACCAGAGGCAGGCGTCGTGCGAGTCCGTCACCAACATCTTGGACCCGCAGTCCCCACACTTCTTGAAGCCCGGGCGTGGGGTGGAAAACGAGGAAGACATCCCGACAATACTTCACAAACGAACAGGTTCGAAGAACCGAAAGAACAGAAACTCCAAAGAGTCGAGGCACGCCGAGATCTCCGAAGTGAACACGTTCACGGAAAAATTGCAGCTTACATTTCCGCAAGGCTTTCTGTGGTCATACTGGCAGAAGATTGGTGCCACACGTTCTGGGAAAAAAACTACAACTGAGGCTACGGGCGTTGTGCGTCTTACTTATAACATCTGGTGACATCGGCCGTCGGAGGAGGTCCTCGAGGACGGCGTATCGACGTCATCGACGCAGGACGCATACGCCGAAAGATTTTCCGAAGCAGCACAGCTGTGGTGATTACTGTCATAGATATGGAATACGTCGGAGCACCCTATCCCCTCGAACTTGGTATTGCTGCCTTGTCAAATTGCAGATTTTCATCTCCACTCCTGTTTGTACTGCAGGGGTTTCCTTCCCCTTCAGACCTGTAATGGTAAAGTGTCTACCTTTAAATCGTGTTGGATTTCCATGAACCAAAGAGGCCTCCGGCGCAGTATCTATCAATGCTTGCCCCTCTTGTGTATTTCCCATTCCCCCAAAAAATCTTAACATTAACATGAGGCTGCCTATTAAATGATATGACATTTATAACGCGCCTATATACAAGTGTTTCAAGGCTCGATGAGGCAAGGGAGGGGGAACAGAGGGATGACAAACAACAATTTTACTAGTGCAGGTGACATTGAGATTGCGCAAGTGCAGGGGAAGCGGGAGGGGAAATGGGAGGTGGGCAGTGCTGTACATGGGATCAAAACAATAGCAAGAAGTGCAGCCATTCCAAGATGGCGGCGGGGAAGGTGTAGACGTACTGGCCGTGCCCTCCGGAACCTTGGGCTAAAACAAGCAGTCCACCACCCCGCTGTTTGCCAGCAATTTGATAAAAAGGCTTGGGAGAACCCCTGGCACCTTTTGGGGGACACTGACACCGCGAGGCGTGGTGCAGAAGAGGATCGCCCCGCTCGCCGGATCGGCTGGAGGAGAAGACAGCGAGGCCCGGGCAGAGGAGAAGGAGCCAGTGGGCTGATCGCAGTGATAATCCGGCCGCGGGGGCCCTTTGGCAGAGGTTTTCGCGGCGGCTGTTTTCGGCGCCCCGCGGGCGGGCTGCCGGGGGTGAAATGATTGTGTGGCTCCGAGCAGGCACCCGCCCCCGAAGGTGAAGATTGAGGAAGCGGGTCGGCTCCTGTGAGCGGTGCGCGGCTGTCGGAGGACCGTGAGGGGGAGAGCGGCAGCCAGCGCAGGACACTGCGGGGAGGTGGGGGCCTGGTGAGGCAGCCCGCAGTGGGGCGAGCGGGCCCCCGCCTGTTGGAAGCTGTTGGAAGGTGAGAGAAAGAGTGAGCGGGCGGCGGGAGCTGGCCCGGCTGCCCCCATGGTCACGGAAGCCCAGGTGGAGACGGCAGCTGGAGTGGCAAAGTGGCCTGGCACCCCTAATGAGGCCCCAGTGTTAAAGGTGTCCCTCATGCTTGTGTTCCCTTACACATCTGACTGCAGCTGAGGGCTCTTGCATATGAAACATATGAAACATATATATCGGAGTGGACCTTCTTATTGACTGCGTAGCTGCACCCTGTGGGGGTAGCACTTGGGGCTAACTTGCTCAAGGCTATAGTTGACCACCACTCCAGCGAATACCCCCCTTTCTTAAATTTGTTTTTTTTACTCTTCAGCGGCCTTACGGGGGTGCCTGTGGTGTATAGTGGCTCCGTTGAGCTATCTTAGTGGCCCTAGAAGGGGCAGGAGTTAAAGGGAGGCTCATAGCATTGCTCTGGCCTGCGGCAGGCAGTGTGCAAGTGTATTGGCCCCCAAGGAGAGAACTGGTGGAGGGGTGACCTCAAAAAAGAAGCAAGGGATCTGAAGGAAAGGTGGAACCAGAACCCTTGTGGCTGGCAAAAGACTGAACTAATGGCTACGCGAAACAAAGGGAAAAGTGGGAAGTTATCGCAGCACCCGTGGGACTTTCAAGGCACCCTCCAATCCCTGTGGCCGGTACGGAATATGGGCGGGGACATGGAGAGCAGCAATGAGGGGTTGGAGGAGAGGAGGGCAGCGGAGGGGACACAGGACCCAACTCCGGTTAATGGGCAGGACTTTCTGGGCGAAATTCAGGCACTTCATACCAACTTGGCCAAGACATTCCAAGAGCAGTTTCAGCTCATGCGGGCGGACCTTAATGAGGCGCTTGGGGAGATCAAGCGAGATCTAAAGCAATTGGGCGAAAGTACGGACCTTCTTGAGAGGGGTCTCCAGGAAGCGGAAAAAGAAACTACCGCTAACAGTGAGGCTATAGAGCACCTAGATGTAGCGACTAAGAACCTGGAGATTCAGATGGAGGACATCGAAAACAGGTCTCGGAGGATCAATATAAGGGTGAAGCAACTGCCGGAAGCGGTTCCGGACAAGGATCTGAAACAGGAAATCCAGGGCATCTTCGCAGATATCCTAGGGTAGGGGGGCCCGGACAGCATCGAACTGGACCGCGTCCATAGAGTTGGCAGGCTCACTAAGGGGCCCACCCTGAGGCCGAGGGCTTTTCTTGCCGCCTTTACCAGATACGCTCAGAAGGAGGCGGTTCTCCAGGCTGCGAGAAAAAAGGAACCCATAATGTTCAAAGGTCAACAGATAGCCCTATACCAAGGGTTGGCTAATACTATGCTGGTAAAGAGGCGACAGATGGTGCTGGTGTTGAAGGCTCTGAATGAGCGCGGAGTACGATACAAGTGGACATTTCCATTTGGCTTGGTATTTGATTGGGAAGGCTCTTAGAAAAGGATAACGTCAGTCCAAGAAGGTGCCAATATGTTGTGGATTGACCTGGATGAGGGCCCCGTGGGTGGCGCAGAGCGGGCCACAGGCAGCAGGCCGAGGCAGAGGCCTTGGGAATGGTCTACTGTGGTAGACAAAAGGCAAAGGGGTCCAAGAGGAAATGGCAGTGGCTCGCCAAGGGAGAGTAGAGGGGCCTGCGCTGAGGGAGGACTTGGCAGCAGGGGGAGCGTCTGAATTGGATCACAAGGTGCATGGGGTGGTGAACCCTTAAAGTTGACAGAGGAGCTCGGGGGTAGGGAGCGCAACATGTTGGGATCAGTAAGGGCGATAGAGCCCAGCGGGGAGGGAGGGAAGGAGCGGAGGGGGCCATCGTTCCGGGGGTTGTTCAGTTGGGATGGGGAGGGAGTGGGGGTGGTCCCACCCTAAGTTGGGGATGCAGGGTGGGGAGGGAGGGTGGGTGGGAGGTCCTGGGAGAAGGTCGTAGAGCCTGGTTGGTTAACTCAAGCTTTCTGGAGTAAGGGAAAGGGGGTAGATGATAAAAGAGAAGTGGGGTCTCACTATACTCCCCGTTCGGGGGGGGGAAGGAGGCAGGACAGGCCTGGTAGGAGGGGTAGGGGCTGACGAAGAGGAGCTTCTTGCTTATCACCCCAATCTTCAAGTGGCTAACACATAATGTTAGGGGGCTGAACTCCCCTCTAAGCGAACAAAGTTGGAGCAATTTACTAGGTCCCACAAGCCGGATGTTTTGGCTATACAGGAGACCCATTTGCTGCAGAGGGACCAGCACCACCTGCGGCTAAGGGGCTTCTCACAGATATTGTTCGCATCGGGCCCCACTAAGAAGGGGGGAGTGGGTTGGGCGTTTGGAAGGGGGATGGACTTCCGAGTGACTAACATCCTCCGGGACAAGAGCGGGAGATATATTATGGTACAGGGAGAGTACATGGGTACACCTTACACTATAGCCTCGGTATAAGGCCCGAACGTGGGCCAGGATCAATTCCTGCGGGAGGTACTGAGAACCCTACAGGATTTTGCGAGGGGGCAGGTGATACTGATGGGGGATTTGAACCTGGCAGGGGATAAGAGGAGTGACCGCACGCAGCATGCGGAGGGCGGTGGGGGCGCGGTGGCCTCACCTCAATTGAAGGAACGGTGGGAGGAGGCGGGTTTGCGAGATGTGTGGAGGGCGCTGAGGGGAGGGCAGGAGGGGTTCACATTTCTATCAGATGTTCATTACACCCAGTCAAGAATTGACTATATTTGGGTGTCAGCAAGCCTAATTGGAGGGGTGGACTCGGTAGATGTAGGCCCTATGGGGATAGCGGACCATAAGGTGGTTCGGATGGAGCTTCGATTGGGGAGGCGCAGGCCGGGGGTGTGGGCCTGGAAATTTCCTGAGGCTTTCCTGAGGGATCAGGTAACGCGGGAGGAAATAGGAAGTAAGTTTTAAGACTTCTTTGAGCAGAATAACAGCGTAGACACGAGCCTCGAGGTTAGGTGGGATGCGTTTAAAGCTACCCTGAGGGGAGAATTGATTGCTCTACAGGCGGAAAGAAACAGGGTGCTAAGAGAGCTTGAAGCACAGTTGGAAAGTGAGGTGGAGGCTGCCAGGGTACGATTGGGGGAGAATCCCACTAGAAGAGTGTACAGGGAGTATAGGGCGGCAGAGGGCCAGTTGAGGATTCTTAGGACAAAAAAGGCAGAGGGGCTATGCTCAGGGTCAGGCAAAGGTTTTATGCGAAGGCCAACAAGGCAGATTCGCTCCTGGTGGGCCTACTGAGAGGGGACAGGGAACGCAATGTTATTTTGGCTATGAGGGGTAAGGAGGGCGAAAGACTCACTCGGACAGACAAGATAAAGGGGCGGCTGGCTGAGTTCTATGAAAAATGATACGCTTTACAGAATCCCTGTCCTGGGCCACAGAGGGAGTTTCTTGAGGCCCTTCCCCTTCCACGACTAGCTAAGGACGAGAGGAGAGAGTTAGGACAAGTTATTACGGGGGATGAGGTGCGGGCGACTATAGCGGCTCTCCCCCGTGGTAAAGCCCCGGGTCCGGATGACTACCCAGCCTCCTTTTATAAATTCTACTCTCATCTGTTTGTCCCTCACCTAACACAATTGTTTAACTCATTTAGGTCTGGAGACAGTATCACCCCCTCGATGGAGGAGGCAAAAATAACACTTATACACAAGGCAGGAAAGGACCCTGAAGAGTGCACATCTTATCGGCCCATTGCCCTCATAAACACGGAGGCGAAGATCTACACTAAAATACTGGCTAGGCGACTAGAAAGGTACTTAGATTCGCTGGTCCATCAGGACCAGACAGGATTTGTGGCAGGGAGGCAGACGGCTGACAATGTTAGACGGGTGGCTCATGTGGTCGAGAGAACGCGAAAGACGACCACTCCGGCGATCCTATTAGCGATCGACGTTGAAAAAGCGTTCGATCGGGCGGAGTGGTCGTTCCTGTTCCAAGTCATGGAAAGGATGGGTCTTGGGTCAGAGTTCATTGGCATGGTTGAGGCAAATTATAAGAACCCCAGTTTGCAGATCTTGTTCAATAGAGAAATATCAAACCCAATTAGGCTCAGGCGAGGGACGAAACAGGGGTGTCCCTTGTCCCCCCTGCTTTATGCCATATATCTGTAACCCCTTTTATTGGCTATCAGAAAGAGGGACAAAATTCAGGGTATACCGTTTGGGGGTTGTCAGCACAAAGTGGCGGCATTCACTGACGATATGTTGCTCATGCTGACGCAACGGAAGGAGTCCATTAGGGCGAGCATGCAAGTGCTGACCAAATTTGGGGAAGTTTCACGCTTGTGGGTTAATTGGCAGAAATCTGAATTGATGAACTTATCCCTAGAGGAGAACAAGGCGAGGGAATTGAAAGCTCTCTCCCTGTTCAAATGGAGCCCGAGCGGGATACGATACTTGGGGATCCGGAAAACCCATTCCTTGGGAGGCTGGTCCCGTGTGAATTACTCCCCTATGTTAGAGGCAATTAAGAAGGATTTGAGGAGGTGGAGTGCTCTTAAGATCTTTGGCTGGGGACGGGGGAGGTTATTAAAATGGTCATCCTGCCCCGCATACTTTATCTGTTTCAGGGGATCCCGCTGTCTCTCCCTGCAGGCTTCTTTAAGGAGCTGGACCGAGTGGTCAAAGAGTTTATTTGGGAGAGCAAGAGGCCGCATTTGTCATGGCGCCTCCTTGTGGCGTCCAAGGGGTGAGGGGGCATGGGTCTCCCTGATTTTATGCGTTACCATGAGGCTGCACTCCTCCGAGTGATTAGGGAGTGGTTTGCGACGGAATACGAGAAGCATTGGGTAAAAATGGACAGAGCAGTCGCCCAACATCACTTGAGGGAGGTGTTATGTCTTCCGCGGAGATTGAGACCGCCACATATCTATCTGAGTGATATTACAAAGGGGATGGTAGCCACCTGGAACAGGGCTGTCGAGAAACGAGGGATCTCATCTTTTCCTTCCCCGTTTACACCTATTCTTAACAATGGGGATTTTACTCCGGGGCTGGAGAGGGGAGCGTTCAGAGCATGGGAGGAAGGGGGATGCAGGTCGTTGAGAGATATGTTCCATAATCGAAAAGTGAAAACCTTCGAGGAATGTAAGCAGGAATTCGGTGTTGGGGAGGAGGAAAGGCACAGGTACTTCCAAATTAGACACTGGGTCATGTCAGTGGAGGTTAAAAGGGCTGCTAAACGTGAGCTAACGCTATTCGAACGGTTCCTCCTGACCCATGATGGTTCTAGAGGGCTAATTTCTGATTTATATAAACTCTTAGAGAACACAGGCCCAAAGGTCACCTGGCCATATATGAGGACATGGGAGCAGCAATTGGGGGCGGCTGTTACGCTCACCTGGCTCCCACGGGGGCGTCGATCGGAACTGGGCCGCTGTTTCCACCAGCGTGACGCGTAGCGCCGAGATGACTGACTGGACTGGCCCACTCAGCCTAGTTTGTCTGGCTCGCAGGAATATCCTTCTGCAAAGGAGAAAGAGGATTAACCACCTGTGGAATTGAGCGTTAACCCACCTTCCACACCCCCCGTTGTCTGCCCACAGATCACTCTTGATATCTCCTCTTTAGTCTCACCTGATGGTTTGGAAGGATGAGCTCTCCATCCTGCATCGAACGCAGGGGCGCGTAGATGACCAGTTACTTCACTGGTGTGGAGGAATTGGCGAGTTCCAGAGCGGTATTGACTCTAAGAATCCAGGCAAGGTGCCGTGAGATGGTAGGTAGAAAGAGTTCAAAATGTCTGATCTTCACTCTGTCCGATTCCTTGCAGGTTGCCGGTTTGCCATCACAAAAAGTTCCACGTGGCAACCGGTAAGATTTAGGTAAGTCTATTGTAGTCCTTTGTTTTCCTCTTAGGGGCCGGGGTACCCCCTGTGGTAAATCAGGTAAGTCTTGGGGGAGTAGCTTGCCTTATTGTCCTTTTGTTTCCCGTTAGGGGCCGGGGTACGGCGAAGATGCTGTGTAAGCTGCGCCGACCCGAGATGAGCTAAGCCCCCCCTGTGGTAATTAGGTAAGTCTTTGGGGGGGTAGCTTGCTTACTTGCCCTTTTGTTTTCCCTTAGCTCGCCTTGTTGTTCTTGTCTCCCTAGGTGTCGGCGAGCGGCCGGGAGATGCTGAAGATCGCGATGGAATGCGGAGATGCTGCGAAGGCAGGTGAGTTCAGCACGGCGCCGCGAGATGTGAGGCGACGCACGTGTGACTTCTTGCTTCCAGCTCGAGTGCGTGATGGATCAAGGATTCAGGTAAGGATTACTGTGATGCTCCTGTTCTAACCTCTTCTCCTTCTTTCTTCTTAGTTCTAGGAGCTCCGGACTTGAAGCGGGCGTGGCAGAAGACTGGAAGCTGCTGCAGGCACGGTGAGCGTTACGCTGCTGGATGCAGAAGAACACGAAGCGTGTGCTGCTGTTCGGGGGTGGTTTAAATAGCCTTGGAAGAAGTCCCAGGTAAGTATCCTTCCATAGCCCCACCCGAGTAAAAAGTAGTCCCTCAGGTAAAATAGTCCCTCCTAAGCCTCATTTGGCTTGAGGCCTTTTGCAGCATGGTCTGCACCAGGTAAGTATGCAGCATGGTCTGCATCAGGTGGGTTTTTCTACTATGAGCCTGGCGCCCATGGGGTCTTTGGGCACGCTCAAAATGGCATGATGCCTGCTTTCGGAGTTGCTGGGCTTGATCTGGTTTCCCGGGGGCAGGCATCATGACAACAGCAATGGATAGGGAGGACTGGGAGAGGCTATAGAGGGCAATTCCAAAAGTGGCTAAGGCGGCCCAACGACGAGAAGCATGGTATAAGTATATTTTTGGTTGGCACTATACCCCGGCCCGGTTGCATGCAATGTATCCGGCAACTCCAGGGGACTGTTGGAGAGGCTGTGTGGAGGTGGGCACGGCTACTCATATATGGTGGGATTGCCCGCGTATTAGACCTTTTTGGAGTGACTTTGCACGTGCCCAATCTCAGGCTTTGGAGCTAGAGGTACCCAGGCCCTGTGGGATATCTTGCTGGGGAAGAGAGGGGCTGGAGAGGAAGGGGAAAGAAGAGGAAGCTCCAAGGCGAAAACGGTCTTTATCTTGGCAGTGATTGGCCTAATTGCGCAAAAATGGAAGAGCTCAGTGATTCCCACGGAACAGGATTGGTTAAGGAAAATGTGGGACATTGTCTCGTTGGAATGGGCCACATATGCGGCTGATGGGAAGCTGGGGTGTTTTGCTGCCAATTGGGGTGAGACGTTGGACTATCTGAGGGGGGAGTTCAGGGAGCAATGGTGCCCCCAAAGATTAAAGGCTGAAAGGTTTGCGAGGAGTTACCGGAACTGTAGGTTTTGAGGGCACTACGACCGACATTGGAGGGGCGTGGGGGGAGGGAAGGATGGGGGTGTTGTTGTGGTTGTTTCTATTCTTTTGAAATTGATTTATTCTATATGCTGAAACCAATAAAAAGAGGTTACAAAAAAAAAAGAAGTGCAGCCAGCAGGTGGCAAGTGCAATGGTAAGTGCAGATAGCAGGTGTCCAAAAGTACAGGTAGGGGGACTGTAGGGTTACAAGTACAGACCCAAGTACAAGGGTTGCCGGGAGGCAGTGCAGATGTGCAACTGGGCGGGCAGGGACTGGGCCCGAAATCAGGCACTACCCCCATGTGTCCTGGCTCATCTACGTGAATTGTCTCCTTCATGGCATGCTCTCTTATCTTTTGAATCACTTCTTTCAAAGTATACCACCGCTTTTCCTCACTAGGCCAGTCTGTAGTAATGGCATACTTGGAGTTAAACCCTTGGGCTGCTAGGTGCAACAAAGACACCTGCGAAGCTTGACCATTAGCTAAGGGGCGTCCCTGCCCTTAATACCTCCTGTATGTTGGTGTCATTTGACAAAGGCAGGAAGCAGGGGGAATCCATTGCATCTACCAATAACCCTGCTGCCCCTCCGTCAAACAGCCTCACCATCCATGCCAGCAAAGAGGCCCCTGACATTTGCCTCAGGCGAGTAATGATTTCACCAACCTCCAATTGAGTGTAATCTTCCAACATGGTTAAATCTACAACTTCTCCCCAGAATTATGCGGGTGAGATCTGGGGTGCTGCGTCTCATAACGGGCTTAGCCGTCACTATCTTTTTATTAGGTTCTGACTTAAACACTGCCACTCCCTCCGAGGTGCTCTCGGAGCCGGTTGAGTTGAAAATGTCTCCATTCCACGTGTCGGGGTCCCAATCTTTGCTGCTGTGGTGATTACAGATGCTACTTTCCTTTGATTGACTACCCCTCGTCTCTTTCTAAATTTATTTCAGGCAACTCCGACTGCTGTCCTCTCTGCTACGGTCTGATATCTATCCGTTTTGTCCTTAAAAAGCTTAATTTGCAATTGCTGCGTTAGCACAATCTGTCTTTCTGCAGCTAACTCTTTTTCCAGCTGTAAAATATCCTCTTTCAACTTCAAATTCCTCTGGTGTAGCTTTCTATAAGCATGTAAGAGGACCCACCCTTTTCTGCCTAA
The DNA here is from genome assembly GCF_040938575.1 of Ambystoma mexicanum. Taxonomy (NCBI): domain Eukaryota; kingdom Metazoa; phylum Chordata; class Amphibia; order Caudata; family Ambystomatidae; genus Ambystoma; species Ambystoma mexicanum. Next base: position 407,509,390 of record NC_090923.1, on the reverse strand, counting down.
AGCTGGACATTCCTTTCCCTTCTCGACTGAAACCTGCCGTAAACAAAATTCCACCTCTGCAGGGCTTGGGTCTCCTAAACTCTCATCCCAAGGCTCACTCAAGCCTGCCCCACAAGCCCAGGCTTGCGCCACTTTATCAACTGAACTCTTGGCCCACCCTGGAGTCATGACTTCGGGACATTCTCTGCCAGCAGAAGCCCCCTTTCTCTTAAACAAACTATTCATTTTTACAATAATTTACAAACCTCTTTTTCCTACAGTCACTTCTTCACACACGCAAAGTGCACACACAAAACACTGACACTCACTGCCAAATGCAAACCAAATGGCACTTGCAATATAAATCTTGCCTACCAGCGTTCAAGCACAGATTCTTGGATTCTTGGCATTCCTCAGCACAAAAGTATCCTGCTTACAACGCCACATGTATTGCCTGCCAAAAAGTGCACAGATAGACATAGATATTTGCTATCACTGAAGGGAAAACCTTGGATGCAGGTAGGCAATGCAATTATTCAAACATATACACGCAGTTAGAAGATAAGTTAGCTCTTGTACGGCTATTTTTTTTAATAACGAGCATACATAAGTGAATAAACTGCAACAGAAATAAATCACAGAAAAGACAGTAATCTAAGAGAATACATCACCGTTGGTGCAACTTCAGTCCTCATCTTCCCAGAAGCAGCCGTAAAGCCCGGAACACAGCCAGGCACAGAGCACAGCAACTAACAGGCTCGGAGCAAAGCGCCCCTCCTCCGACAGAGGCCTTTGCTTTCTGTCTGACATTTCCAGAGCACCGCATTATAGGCCCTTCTGGCATGAGCAGCAGCACATTGATCGGTGACCGTTTGTCCCCGGCCGGAGTAGCCTACAGCAAACCAAAGGAGCAGTGCTCTTCCCTCTTCAAAAAAGCAAAGAAAACAACTCTGTATCTCATCCTCAACATTGACAGTGTCCATGGCAACCTTATCAGTAACCAGCCTGCCCCTGCGGATCACTGTCTTTGCGAGCACCGTGCCCTTGGATGAGCCATGCAAACCAACATAAGCAACGAATAACGTTGAAACATGTTTTGCAGAAAAATACTGCTAACGATGCTGAAAATCTGTGCACAAGTGCAGCTTTCACTGAGGCCTGGATAAATATCCATTATGGCTCTGAGTGCCCCAGAATGCACTGCACACCAGCGCCACATTTCAGCTCAAGCATTACACATGGGAAGAGACAAGGCCCAGGCTGGTGAGGGGATCCCATGGGATGAGACACAGTATTTGTCCTTTGTATTTCAATTTTTTCAAAGGGAAGAAACTTTTACAGGTACCAAGGCATGTAATTGTTTCTTGTAATTATGATGTACCTAAAATATATATTGAACCTCTTGATATTGGTAAAAGTAATATAAAAAACCCTAAACAACTAAAGAAAGAAAATGCCCTTTTCAAATGAACTCATGTGATCTTTCCTTAAATACATTTAGGAGAATTAAACTGGCGTTTAAAAATAGAAAGCTGACTAAAAAGCCTAATTCTGTTATTGTGGACTACAAGTCCCATAATACCCTAAGTACTGGGATGTGGAAGAGGGCTCAAGATCAATGTTGCAGTAGTGGTCAGCTTGTTAAGAATAATGATCCACACCTGAGGGAGGCAGAGACACTTAAAAGGTCCCATCAAGTGCAGGCCATTAGATGGAGATGGAGCTGGAGCAGTAGTAGCGAGAGCAATAGCAGAAGACAAGGTTGCTGACAGTCCAAGCAGAAGTTGGTAGAAAGATGTGAGCATCCTGTGAAGCAGAGTTCAGCTGCCAGTCCTGAGACAGTCGTTTTGCCCCTGAATCTGAAGTGCAGAGGTTGTGCAGTGGAAAGCGTGAAGGAAGACTGCTTTTCCCCCTGTGAACCTGATTGCCGAGATTGTGCAGCAGCAAGCTTGACAGAAACAGTGGCTGAAAGTTGGTGTGCAGCCGAGGGTTCCAAGTGTGAGACAAGCTCTGTGACTGCATGGCGGGAATGAAGACACCTTCACTGAGGAAGAGTGTATATTTTTTTTTAATTTTATTTATTGAATATAGTTGAATTTAATCAACTTTTTTCAATCAGTACAATTTTATCAATCATTCAATTTAACAAGAGAAATTTAGAAAAAAAAGAAGACAATTGTTTACATATACAATTACAATTTTCACATTTTTAAGTTAGTTTAAAGTGCATCTGTGCAGGGCGATAAAATGCCATTCATTCCATTTTCAGAGCTGTCAAAAAATTAATGGTGGCTATACTAATACTCATGGATTTAGTAGCGGCCAAGGCTATCCAGCGGTGTTCAGGGTTCATCTGTGCAAAGTACGCAAGATGTTTTGCGAAATGAGTCCTCCTTAAATTTATAAGTGCCGGACAGTCAATAATTACATGTTTCAGTGTCTCAACAGCACTATTATCATACAAAAATGACACCATCTCTCATCAAAAGGTATCAATTTCCTTCTGGCTTTAATCTCACGGTAGGCCAGATATTAAATCGGAAACGCAATATGGCATATCTTGAAGCAGCTGATGGTGCTAAATTTAAATAGGAAGCCATTTCTCTATAGCATTTAGGACTGAATACTGAGGCATCAAAGTCCTTATATTGGAGACATCTATCCCTCGTATCAATCCAGTCCATCAGGTAGATTTTTTTTTTAGCCCGGTCTGGATTAAATAGGAGGGTCTCAAGAGAAATATCAGCATGAAACATAACAGCAAGGATGTTATTTAACCATTGTCTCGGAAAGCTTTCAGAGGTTTTAAGTAAGTAGCTGGTAATGTGGTATTATTGTTTGAAGACAGCAAACATTTCCGTAACAAGGCACATAGACGCCAGTTATACATTGCAGTGAATGAGATTAACCCAAGCTCGTAGCGAATGAGCACTCCTGGAATACATTGTGGTAAGTGTAAAATAGCACGCCAAAATTTTGTTTCTAATGAATTCAGAAAAGTCATTGAAATTGTACAATATGTCTCAAGACCATATAATGATGTAGCAACTACGTTCTGACTCCAGTAAATAATAGAGGTTTTAATGTAAATTTGCCAAACTTGTAAAGAACTATTCTGGTTTGGTATATGGCACTAGATAGCTTTTGTTCAATTTTACGTAGTTGCGAGTGGTCGGAGGGACGGCCATCAAAAATGAGACCCAGATAAATGTAATTTGGAACTATTTGTAAAGCAATATTTTCTATTTGCCAGGTCATTCTCTTTCTTCGCATGCCCGATGGGACATATGTAACAATTTGGGTCTTGGTACTATTAACAACTAATTCATTGTCTCGAAAATATGAACATAGTGAATTTAACAAATTATTTAATCCACTTGGGGTCTTTGATACCAAAACAAGATCGCCTGCGTACCATAAAGCATTGATTTTCACACCATTTAATTTTGGAGCATCAGCTACGAGCTTGGGGAAAAATCCATTGCACATCATTAATGAAGAAGTTAAACAATGCTGTTGCCAAAATGCATCCTTGTTTTAAGCCTCTATGTGTAACAACAGCACTGGAAAGTAACCCTTCCATATTTAATCTTATGAAAACCTTTGTCTGGGAGTGAAGCAAAAAAATAATGTCAATCAAGGTTGGAGGACAATCAGCATGAATTAGTTTAGCCATATGTTTTGGTCTGGAAACAGAATCAAATGCGGAGTGTAAGTCCACAAATGCAAAATAAAGTGGAAATCTCTTAGTTTGAGCTTGATGTCTAATGGCATTCAAGGTGGTAAGATTTACCACAGTCCCCAGACCCGCCACAAACCCGGTTTGGGCAGGATCGCGGAGGCCAGCTTTGTCTGTCCATTCATTAAATTCCCTTAGAACCATCCTTGAAAAGATTTTCCCTGGCGCATCTAGCAATGCTATCAGCCGATAGCTTTTGGGGTCCTTACGGTCACCCTTTTTGTATATTGGTACAATTATAGATGAACGCCATGAATTAGGAATGGTTTTGTTTTGTATGATGTATTGAAAGGTATTGTTTAGAATATTTGCCCACTCATTTACATTTTGTTTAAACATGTAATTCGAGAGGCCGTCCGGGCCTGCCGCCCTTGAGGAGGATGATCTTTTAATAAAGTCCTCAACTATTGCTACGGAGCACTTCAAACGCCACCTTCTACCCATACTCGTATTGTAAGTGTAATTGGACATTTGGCTGTCAGCATACAGTTTAGTAAAATGATTAATCCATTGTGCTTCTGTCACAGCATTAATTTGGGAACTCACTTGTGATCCAGCCTTACAAATATTTAGTAATTTCCATACCTGGGCAGAATTATTTTTGTAACAAGCTGTCAAAAATGTCTCTCTGTCACTTTGAAAAAGAGCAGCCTTCCTTGATTGAACCCAATTACGATAATGACAGTTAGCTGATTTAATAGCTTTTGTTTGATCAGCCATGGGTAGTTTACGGAGGCTTCTGATCTCTTTTCTATGTGCCTTTTTGCGGGCATGAAGTGCTAAGTCAAATTCATGGATGTGAATCACAGAGGTCTTATGTATCAGCAAGTGAATATTCTTAAAAGTATTTAAGACATCAACATATGATTCAACATTGCTCGTTCCATGGCTGTTCAAAATAGCAGAATTTAGGGCTGATAGTTTATTATAGGACCAGCTAAAACGATTTCTACCATTGTTAACCACAAGAGTTTGTCTATACCATTGTTTGGTGGTCGGCCCAATTTGATTTTCAATGGACCAACCGAGAGATAATAAATGATGGTCACTTTGTACCTGTTTGACAACAGCAAATTTAGTGGTATTCATAAAAATATTGTTACTCATAAAAATATAATCAATAGTGGATTTGGAATTTCCTCTCTCCCAAGTGTTCATTGGAGGAATATCGCCAATAATAGCACCAATCGCCATCCTTAGATTAAGGTCATTCATGAATAACAACCATCTCTGACTATCAGAATTTATACTCTTTTTATTAGTTTCAAGGCATGAGAAATCACCCATTACCAAGATGCCAGAGATCTCTTTGTTTCTAGTAATTATTTCAAAAAGACTCGACAGAGTATTGTAGAATATCTCTTCGAGAATGCCCACTGGATTACGATAGAGATTAATCAGGGCGTAAGTTTCAAAGCCAATGGTGATTCTAACTAGCTGAATAAACTTATTTGGAGATTTCCATGCAGAAATTCCAAGTCCCCTACTAGATTTCACTGCCACAAGCAGACCAGAAGTTGGCCTTCCTTTACCAGAGAATTCCGCAGGTAGTAAGACCAGATCATGGTCGTCCCATATGGGAGCATGTAACATCCATGTTTCCTGCAGAACTACGATATCATAGTTATTCAAATTATCATTTTTGGTCCATTGAAGGTGAGAAGAACCCGCGTATTCCAGCTGGCAAGTGAAATTTCAATACTTATGACTCTCGTTCGTGGTTATGAATCAGTGTTATGCATTGGTAATGATATTGAGTTGTGGCTGGTTTCATTGACACAAAAATGGCATACACAAACTGGCTCTACTGCAGGAGTTGTATGTATCTCTACGTTATCGGGCTTATGATGGTTCTGTCGGGCTGGATCCTGAGCCAATAAAAATCCCATATTAAACAGTTCCATTCTTGCATTCCATAATAAATTATGCACTATTCCTGATTTAACCCATAAACGAACAACAGATAGATTCCTATCACAAAGAAATTCAATTTGATCTATGTCACTCGAAGCGATTGCTTCCAATCCTTCAACATCGCCAAAAATATTTAGCACACTAGCACGACATAGATCATATTTCGGGAAATCACCATCACGGCATTTCAAAACCAAAGTGTGATAAGTTTTAAATCTCAGCGCCTTAGAATCTCTTTTGTCACCCAAATGAACTTGTGACACTTTTTTCCGAGTGTCGGTGTTTTTGGAAGTTTGAATGGCCCTAGGACCAGAGCAGCCACCAAATGTAGAGGGGTTTGTCATTTTTGCATCTTTAAATGGGATATTAGTTTGTTTGTTGCTAAAGTGTACTGTTTTGGGCTGGAGAGACTGTAGATTGACGGGAGTTGATTCTGGCATCACCTCCGACAATCTATTCAAAAGATAGGAATCAACTGCAGCTTTGAGAATACTCAACGATTGTCAGGTCCTTGTTGTGGTATGGCAGTTGAAGTGGAAGGTTTCTCAACACCAACTACCATCACTCTTGAGTGTGTGTGTGTCATGGATTCTGCAGACTTTTGGAGCTGACCTAGTATATCTATATTTGAACCTTGAGACACTAATTCAAGAAGATCATCTAAAGGCGTGTAACCCAAAGTCAAGTCCTGTGTCACTGAATGATTAACTGGAATGGGGACAGATCTTAATGGCACATGTACACTCGCGTGTGGAGTGACATTATTAGTTAAAGGTTCTCGAGGTGTCTCTATCGACGCTGGTATAAAGCAATCAGAGTTTGTCTGATTCACTACAGAGACATTTTCTTGCTGTGAATTGGGATTAGGTAAGGCATTCGTGTTTCTTAAAGAAACTTTATTTTGTGCCATTTTCTTTTTTTTTTTTTTGCTTAGTGTCAGTTGTTGAGATTTAATTTTTTTGTGTAGCTCTATTGTCAATTTTAGCACCCCACTGGTCTTGGGTGGTGTTTCTCTCAGGAGAATCGACACTTATCCAAGAGTCGTTTTTTCTTTCGGCGGTGATCTCTACACTTTCTACAGGATGGATGATATTGGTAAATGCAGGCAAAACTGAGTCTGTCATGATGGGTGGGTTGCGCAGAGACTCTAATGCTACGAGTCTCTGTGCAATACTTGCACCAACATGAGATTGACCAGTTCGGTTGGACAAACAGAAGGTCTCTAAACTAGACAATCTTTGCATGATATTTTCCATTGTCGATGTATTAGGGACAGGGTGGGAGCTAACTTTCAAGTCATTTCCAATTAGATCTAGCTTAGAGGCAAGACTAGTGATCCTACACTCTAGGGACTCGTACAGTTTAAACAAACTAGATATATTAGTGTTTATGGCTCCAAGGGTAATCTCCATAAGAGCAGGATTGGCCGAATGTTCACGAGGTTTCCTCGTGGATTGACATCGGCGCGGTGTTGGTTGTAAAAAGGATATGTCCTCACCATGTATTGTAGAGTCCATAGAGCCAGGTTGATTATAATCTGTCAGCACTGATGCTCTCGAGCTTTCTAATTCTCGGCCATATACATGGACTGATGTATCTAGTAACGGGACCTCCTCAGACACCACTTCTATTATTTCAACATTCTCTATACCCATTACCGAATCACTCAAAGGTATTTCATTACTAGATATTGCATCTTCGTTCAAGGATTCTTCTATTACCACTGTGAAAGGTTGTGGGCATTTTTTAATTTTTTGAGGGGACTGTGCAATAGTGAGTATAGTATAATCAGAGATAGTGATCCCTAGTTTCGAAATATTGGAAGCACAGGATGACACTGTTACTTCTTGTGGGACAACCATGGGCAAATGGGTTCAGTAGCTTTAGATATTAAAGTCGAATTATCACTGTGATTAGAGACACTCGTAATCTTCTCGTAAAAATTACGGATGTCATGCTTAGAAACAGGCGTTTTTTAAATTGGTGTCAAGGTTATGGTTTTATTTTAAGTTAGTGGGAGTGTTCAAAGAATGATTTGCGAGTGCACCAGTTGGTGTTCTGCAAGAATTATTGTCAAACATAGTCTTGTCCATCACACATGGCATTCCTGCGGTTAAATTAAACATAGTTTCGGTCCCTCTGAGTCGGAATCCACTTGTGCAGGGAATGTAAAAAAAAAAAAAGCTTGACTCTTCAAAGTTAAAATGGCATATAACCTAATTACCTGCAATAAAAGGCATGTTCAACTTTAATACCATTAGTCACGTAAAATGTTGGTATCCGGAGAGGATCAAAGAGACTAAGCCTCCACAGTCTCCTAACCAGAGTAGTGCCACCAGCGCCTATCAGCCGCACAACAGCACAGCTAACGGCCTTGTCCCGGCCGGGCTTAACGCTGCAAGGGTGGCAGCCTCTGCCTTTTCACGGCGAGAGGAATCACGTGATGAGACACGTGTCCTAGGAAGCTCTGCCTCCTCCAGGAAGCAGATTGATTCCGGCCAGAGCATAATAAATGCTCGCAGTGCCGGCAAAATGCTTGCAAATGCATTCGTTTTCACTCGACAGTTCTTTTCCAGGCAAAACACTCCGCTCGGGCGGCGACCTCTGCCTTTTCACGGCGAGGGGAATCCCGTGATGAGACACATGTCCTAGGAAGCTCCACCTCCTCCAGGAAGCAGATTGATTCCGGCAAGAGCACGAGAAATGCTCGCAGTGCCGGCAAAATACTTGCAAATGCGTTCGTTTTCACTCGACAGTTCTTTTCCAGGCAACACACTCCGCTCGGGCGGTGGCCTCTGCCTTTTCACAGTGAGGGGAATCACGTGATGAGACACGTGTCCTAGGAAGCTCCGCCTCCTCCAGGAAGCGGATTGATTCCGGCAAGAGCACGAGAAATGCTCGTAGTGCCGGCAAAATGCTTGCAAATGCATTCATTTTCACTCGACAGTTCTTTTCCAGGCAACACACTCCGCTCGGGCGGCGGCCTCTGCCTTTTCAAGGCGAGAGGAATCACGTGATGAGACACGTGTCCTAGGAAGCTCTGCCTCCTCCAGGAAGCGGATTGATTCCGGCAAGAGCACAAGAAATGCTCGCAGTGCCGGCAAAATGCTTGCAAATGCGTTTGTTTTCACTCGACAGTTCTTTTCCAGGCAACACACCTATTTTCAAAGAAGCCTGAAGCAGTTAAAGCCCTGTGGAAAGCGAAGGGAGCAAAGACAGAACCCAGTGAGTGTTAGCAAGCATTCTGATCTATTGTGTGAACAAAGGCAGGCAACCGTAGCCAAGGAAAATCACTTGCATGTGAGTGAAATCCAACCATTAATTATCGTACAATGCAATGCAACAAGAGTAGCAGAGTCCGTGCGAGTGCTTGCTTTTCTTGGATGCTGGCTTGTCCTAGATGTGTCTGAGGGGAAGGTGGTGAGACCCTGACCTCAGCCACATCCCTGTCGAAGATCCCGCCAGCGCTGTGCTACATGAGGTAAGAAACAGAGACCCAGTGGCCTGCGTGTGGATGAAGTGGGATTACAGTATTGTGAAAGTGCTACGCTGCACGTTAGAAAGACAAGTAAAGAAAGAAAGGAAATATGTAGTGAAAAGCGGAAAGAAGAAATAATAATTAAGAAAGGAAAAGGAAGAAAGCAATGCATTAGAGTGGCACAGAAACAAAAAGGATGGAAAGCAAGCAGACTAAAAGCAGACAAGTGGCCCGAAATAGAAGTGAAAAGCAAGTTGACAGTAAAGCCGGGCAAGTGGCCCAAAAGGAGCAAAGCAGATAGAACGAAGCAAAGTGAAAGAATAAAACAAAAGGTGCAGGCGCACAAGCAAAGCAAGAAGGTGCAAGAGGCATGTAGATAAAGAGAGAGAAACAAAAACCGAGAGAGGGGCAACAGTGTCAGAGTAGTCACGCCTTGGAAAAGTCAAAAGCCTGGCATTCTCTAAAGCCTCTGGTCCTACCCCGAAAAGAAACAGTGTATGAAAGTACTGTTGAACAAAACGTATTCCAAGAGTGAGATAAACTGAATGGGCCGCTGGCCTGTATGAATCTGTAATACTCAATAGGGAAAGCTTAGAACTCCTGAAGCCTAAGAATTGTGGTCTGATGAGCATTATAATGATAATGATGCGTTATTTATATAGCGCCTTAATCCAAAGTGCTTTACAGAGCACATATTTACATACAATATCACCCAACCGAAATTGGTACTCATATATCGACCTCGGAAGGATGAAAGGATGAGTTGGCCTTGCCGGGATTCGAACCTGCGACCTGCAGGTCACGCTCAGATCGCAGCAGCAAGCGCTCTGCCCTCTGAGCTATCTTACCAGCTTATGTCCCAGGGTGTTCAAGGTTACCTGCTCTGGGCTGAATCACCAATTGATCATGTACTTTTGACACAGGCTAGGTTCCACTGTATCCACCTGAGAGCTGTGGTGGCAGCTTCGGCTGGGTGTGGGGGGTGGGGGGATGGATCGTTCCTGCCCACTATGTGATGCCCCGTATGAGGATCTAGCCCATTTGATATTTTTTTACCCTATTTATGTGACATATAGTAGTCGTCTCACTAGGCCAATACTGCAGGAAGAAGGTTTTTCTGCAGTATCAGCCAGCATAAAAACCTAGGGGTTATCTTAGACTTTTCGACTCCACACTCTCCTTCTCTCCTCACATCTCTGACATCTCTAAGACATCACATTACCAGCTGCACCTCCTCTGAGGTATTCTTCCTGTCCTCTCCTTCCCCCATAAACTCACTGTCTCCAGAGCTCTGGAGCTCTCTAGGCTGGATTATTGCAACAACCTCTTTCTAAATCTGCCTGCTTCTACTGCCCTCTGTAACTCATCCAGAACAGGACTGCGAGACTTGTCCTTGGCCTCAAGCCCAGGGATTGTATCTCTCCAAGACTGAAATCTCTGCACTGGCTCCCAGTGGCTGCAACGATTAAGTGCAAACCCCTCAGCATTGTCCACAAGGCCTTCTGGAGCCTCAATACCTTCAATTCTCTCGTCCTACATATCTTCCTTCTCAAGCTCTTCGCTTATCCGCCTCCAACTCCCACAGGGTCAGTCGCTTCTCCACGGCACAAATGAATGGTAGATCTCTTTCTTCAGCTGAGGCCTCCCTCTGGAACAGCCTCCCTGCCTCCCTGAAACTTGAGGAGAACCATGTCCCCACACCCCACCACGCATCGCCCTTCTCCTCCTCCCTCATCCTCTGCACTTGCACGATCTGAATGATACTTGGCCTATTAGGATCGCCGTCTCTGTCTTCCATTGTACCCCCTTCCTTTCCACGTCGCTCCTTGAAACTCTTGTGTATAGGTGCATTATAAATGCCATATCATATCATATTGTATCATAGATTTACCTGTTGTGGGCGAATTCACCTTGTATGGCCTGGTCCATACTCCTGTTTTTGAAAAAAAAGCTTTGTATCATAGGAATTGTTTGCTGCAGTCATTGACCTGTAATGAGCTAACTGACAATACTGAATGAAATATATTTGTAATCCATTTTGGTTGTTTTAACATTGTCTTTTATAGATGTATTGTTACTGATTTTTAAATTTTGGATATCTCTGTATTATGTACTGTTTTTATGGATTTTCTATGTATATTCGAAATAAACCTGATGATGATGATGATGGTATGTTTAACAATTGGAACTTTAAGAAATCAGAGTAAAACCCGATAAAGATTGACTTTGTGTTCAAGAGTTAAAAGGGGACTGAGCTTGGTGAAGGTAACCGTAAGTGGCCTGAAGACTTGACATTTTTGTTGTGTTATTAAGAGACTTGAAGCTTTGGGAAGGGAACCCCAAGAAGCTTACAGAAGGAACGGTCATACATTGTCTAAGCAGCACCTGGTAAGAGGACTACCAGAAACCAACCCTGGTTCTTATTTTTATTGAACCACTATTTCCTTATTTTTGAAAGACTCCCCATCATATTTTTGCATAGAGGGAGAGCAAGCATAGGTTCAGCTACAGAGGGACTTTTTATTTGGACTACTAGACAACAACAGCCACTAGAAACATAATTTAAGCCCTTCAGTGTTGGGGCCATTTGGGCATTACACCAAACCAAAAGCTTCAGTAAATAAAGGTTTTCAAACTAAACCCTTTTGAGTCTGTGGGCCTCATTACACGGATGGCGGTGGTCCATGCCGGTAAAATACCGGCATCGCCTTGGTGGAAAGGGGAATTACCGCCCTATTCCAAGGTTGGTGGGGCAGTAATTTCCCCCTTCTCCCATTGCCCTTCCCCATTCCCATTTTTGCCCCAATAGGGCATAATGGGAATGGGGAAGGTGCTAATTACGGCAAACCTGCAAAGGGACCTCGTAGTAAGGCGGTAAGGTTTTACCGGTAGCGGTAAAATACTGGTACCGGTAAACCCTTACCGCCGTCCATGTAATGAGGCCCTGTGTCTCTCTTGATACCATGCTTGTCTAACATATACCAGAAGTGGTTCCGTGCACGTACCTCTAGTGTAAAGAGTCAGAGTTAACTAGCAAAACCTAGGAAGAACAGTCAATGGGCCTCATTCAGACCCTGCCGCCCCAGAAACAAGGGTGCTGGTAAGCTTACCGGCACACTCGTTTCCGGACCGGTATATTACAGGTCTACCTGCCAATGCCGTTGTACCCGATAGGTCTGACCCTGCCGGGCACAGTGGTCACAGTAGGAAGACCCGTCACGGAAGCACCGGCACTATTAACAACAGTGCGGGTGCTTCCATGTCCCCATTCCCATAGAGTCCCATAGGACTCTATGGGAATGGGGAACAACATTTTTCCGGCGCCTGATTTCCGGGTCAGCAGGGTTGTAATCCCCCAGTGGCATCGGGAAGTCAGGAGTCGGTAAATATTTACAGGTCCGGTAGCACCTGCACGGTTACCACCCGACCTGTAATGAGCCCCAATGTTTAAGTTTGGAACAAAAAGCAAATGTTTCCATTCAGGTAAGCCAGTGAATGGGAACAGAAAGAATAGTATGGGGGAGTGTTTTTTAAGTATGGAAACAAGAACGCAGGGTTCATATTTAGATATAACATGGATAAGCTATGCAGAGATTTTCAAAAAGGACCCTTTGCTTACTGGGTAGTGTAAAAGACCAGAGGGTGTTTCACTGCCCAAACCCTGGGGGTCCCTTACTCAGGTGGCCAGGGCACACCCATCGCCTTTAGTTCCAGACCCTGTAGTAGGGAAGAGACACCCGATGGCGAGACGCAGTATCCCCCTTTCCCAGTATCCCTATCCAATCCTATTTTACAGGCTGTTCCAACTTCCCAGATCCCCATACTTGCAACATTATAAGAGGGATGAAGGCTATGCAAGCGTTGATAAGCTGCGAGAGAGAGTGGATCCATTGTTAAGAATTGTGAATATGAATTACAAAGCAGGAGATTGGTCCGCCGAAGTGAGATTGCCCAATCAAAAGTCTCTGTGAAATGTTTTAAAGCTGCAGAGGCAGCGGGAAGCGAGAGAAAGAAAGTAACCACAAAACCGCATGAAAGAAAAGATTGAAAGAGTTAATCTAGGAGCAGTTGATAATTAAGTTATACGTAGAAAGTACATTTTCCAAGAGACATTGGAACTGAAGGAAAATATGTCAAGTAGAAGTAGAGAGAGGAGGGTCGAAGTGGTCATGTGTAGGTGTGAGTGAAAATCCTCCCAGTTGTGAAAGTCTTCGATAGAGAAATTAAAACACGAAAGTTGGCTCGAACTAAACAGAGGGAAGCCCGTGTGTGGAATATAAAGAAAGCTTGGGGAAGGGAACCCCACGAAGGAGTTGGTGGTAGCTCTCTTTCTTCGGCTGGGGCCTCCCTCTGGAACAGCCTCTCTGAAACTTGAGGAGAACCATCTCCGATTCTAGAAGTACCTCAAGACCTTCCTCTTTGCTTCTGCCTTCTCTCTTCCTCTCTCTTGCTGATTTCCTGTCTGATACTGCACTGGTCACCTGGCTACCCTCTGATTTCGGGCCCAGGTCCCTGCCCGCCCAGTTGCAAGCCCGCACTGCCTCCCGGCAACCCTTGCACTTGGGTCTGTATCTGTAACCCTACAGTCCCCCTACCTGCACTTTTGGAGACCTGCCACCTGCTGGCCGCACTAGTTTTGATCCCATGTACAGCACTGCCCCCTCCACTTTCCCCTGCAAATGTCCCGTCCCCCTCCCCTGCAATTAGGCGATCTCAATGTCACTCGGCCTAGTAAGATCGCTGTCTCTGTCCTCCCTCCGTTCCCCCTTCCTTGCCTCGTTGCACCTTCAAACACTTGTGTATAGGCGCGTTACAAATGCCATATCATATCATATCTTAGTTATAGGGCCAGTTAGGAGTTTTTGCAACCTGAAGGCACGCCCTTTACGCTCATGCCACGAAAAATACAACCCACTAGGGAAAAAATACCAAGAGATTTCTTGTAACGATAACAACTTTTAATCGTACAAAATAAGAATACAAGCAAAGCACTCTACGGCTCAAGAATGTCCTGGGCAAATTAGTACAGGCAGAGGCTTATAAGATATCACAGCATCATCACTGAACAGTAGAAAACCTGCGTGGCTGTTTGGTGAGACCCTATACATGGGCCTGGTCCATAGGGGATGCCAGGCTGTGATTGGCTCCAGTCTCGACAGTCTATCTTCAGCCGTGTGGGCTCAGCTGGGATCATCTCTCCAGGGACTGAAGGGCAAGCTCTTCACATGTTGCTATCAAAGAGGTACTATTGTAGAATAATACTAGTACATCATTATGGCATGCACCTGGGAAACGTGGGGACTGGCACAGGTACACGATCATGCTAACCCACACATTCTTTGCTCAGTTCATATTGCTCTCTCCGCACCCAACGCTTCCACCCTCGGCATTGAACTATAATGTATTCCTCCCTATACCTCGTATTACAAAGGGTGTCATTCTGGGATAAGGTGAAATGGTCATGTTCATTTAGATCTTTTACGACCATTAGGTTTATGGTTGGTGGTCCGAGGTCACCTACTATTGTGAAATTAAGGGGTCTTGGATTAGGTCAGTGGTGGGCTGGGTTAGAGTTGGAGGTCTGCTGGTGGCCCGGCTTGTGATGAACGCATACCACATGGAGCCTGGTGCTGTCTCATGGCCTTGCAGAGCGTATTTCTCTCCGAGATAACTAGTAATTGCAACAGTTAAGGAACAAAGGGACATTTCTATGGGAATTAGCAGCGCAGGTTCATCTGCCCTCAGTGTTTCTGAATGGACCTCTAGTGGAAAGACTTCGACTTGGGTGATGGGAATCCGAGAGGTTAAACCCGTAAACATGTAATTCAGGCTTGAACGGCCAAGAAGGCTCTGGAGGCCAGAGCCAGTCACCTATTTATTTTATTTATTTATTTTTTGCATTGTAAAGTGTGCACACAGCCCGGGGGCATTGAGGCACTGTTACAGGATTTTTTTTGTCTTAGTTGCGTATAACGTGCTTAAATACCCTAAGCGCGGACCCGAGATCGAACCTGTTCTGCTCCTGTCGTCTTGCTTCCATGGCGAGCACGTTGCCGCTGAGCTATCCTCCCGGGACCTAACTATTTTTGCAAGTCAAAGTGTGTTCATGCATCAAGTGTTACATCTATCCCTGTGCTATACAACATGGGGAATTAATACTGATTTATTTTGCCATTCTGAGATTTTGTTTCACCAGTGATTTTTCCTTTTTAGATACATATCCCTATGTGTGATTACTTCCATCTTAGTTATAGGGCCAGATAGGAGTTTTTCCAACCTCCTTGAATTTAATAATAAAGGTTTTGAACTTATAACTCTTGTGTCAGTGTCTACTTGTGATACCATGTCTCCCTTACAGTAGCCAGTGCAATTTTTCCAGATACCCTTTGAACATTAATGAACGGAAACAAAGTGAGCTACAGGATTCAGAATTCTTTGCTGGCTATTGAGACTGGATGTTGAGACCCACGTCAAGATAATTTGCAAAGTCAAGATGGGATTGGATAATAGAAACTGCAGAAAAACAGACTGAAAGGGTAAGGAACAGAAACATATGATGAAATAGGGAGCACTAAAGCACATGAGGATGAAAACTGGGTGATTTGAGGGAAAGGGACAAAGAGTTGTCACATTTGAGCCCAAGACTCACTTCTCAGTGGAGATGGCTAATAAATAGGGGCTCAGTCATGTCTGACTTGAGTCTAAGGGAATTGTTGCTCATCCACCAGGAACTAAAAGACTTGCATACCTGAAACATTGGTCTAGGAGATGGGTGTCATTTGCATAAGTGTAGAAATAGAATCTGAAGGAAGATATCATAAAAGCTAAAAGATGACTGTGGATAGTAAAATTAACATGATAACGTGACAAACCCTGGGATTTAAGGAGAGACTGAAATCGAGTAGCAAGGAAAGAAGAAGATTAAGGTGGAGCAATGCCAGTGATGCCACAACAATGTAAAGAATTGATGGGAATACTGTGTCCAAAGTGTTGGAGGCCACAGTAAGGTAAAGCATGACCTTTCACTGACTCCTCTGTCTGTCACCATGTGTAGATTTATCATCCAGAGTGCAAACTTGGCAAGGCCACCCTGCTTTTAGACAATAGGCTTCCTCTGCACCTCCGACTTTGTACAAAATGTATTGGCATCACCTCTGCTCCTCCTGTCCCGAATCACAAGATGTTCGAGGCATGGCTTTCCTCTTATCTCCTCCCTATCCCAGGCGCCCAGGGATGATGTGACTAGGGCACCAAATCTGAATTTTTAGGATTTGTTTGCTTAAATTGTGTGTCTAGGTGCACTTCATCTGGGGTGTCCAACGCAAGGTGAGGGTAGTAGTGTTCTAAATCTTTGCCTGGTTCATTGGCATCGCAGAGTCTCCTATCCCTTTCTCATAAATGTGTCTTTCAAAGGGTGCATCCCTTCCTGCTCTTCTATCAACTGGATACAATTAGTGGTTATCTGTGCACCATGGGTGCGTCTCACCTTGGCTTCTCTCCTAGGGAACGGGAAAGGGGATTTGTTTTTCAAACTGAACTAACATAGCCACAGCGCCACACCAAGGCCTGTGTTTGCATCTGTTCATCGTGTACTAGGCCTTGACATCTACAATGGCATTACTTCTGTCTACTTGACACATCGACCTTGCTGTTAACATACTACTTTGTTGACTCCATCGTCCGCTTATTTCTATTCTTCCCACACATCACACTATTTTACGTCACGACAATACATCAGCTAAACACTGGGCCTCTAGTAATGCCCGATCTATAACCTCTGCCCCCGCAACATGAATACATCTGTTCCTCTTTCCGTGTTGCTATATGTGGGTATCTAATATTTGTCAAACCTTACTAATACAATGTATGTGCTGTTCACGGCACTCCGCCTCTGTAATGTTGTTCTCTAATAGGTTTAACTCAACCTGATCCTCTTCACCTGGCTGGGATGCTGTAAGTGCATCAATCACCCCTTTAATTAATACACCATTAACTAACCCACATTCCTTCCTTCTATAATCATCATCCTAGGTACCATTCAGCTATCAAAGCTTCCCCCTTCTACTGCTCATATGGGTTTCATCCAGTGTCATTTCCTGACAAAAGACTTTCCGATGACAAATTTCCAGATATGAGATCACTACTGGAACAAATACACCATGGCCAGCACGCCACTACAAGAGCTCTGAAAGAAACACAGGAGAGAACAAAATGAACGGCCGATCGTTACCGAACCCCCGCTCCTAATTTTCAACCGGGGGATTGGGTTTGGTTATCCTTCCAGTTTCTACTCTGACATCTCAAACCTCCCAAATTATCACCAAGATACATGGGCCCTTCCGGGTGGTTGCAACAGTCATTTCAGCGGAATTTAAACTTAAGTTGCCCAAATCCTGGGCAC
This sequence comes from Ambystoma mexicanum, assembly GCF_040938575.1. Taxonomy (NCBI): domain Eukaryota; kingdom Metazoa; phylum Chordata; class Amphibia; order Caudata; family Ambystomatidae; genus Ambystoma; species Ambystoma mexicanum. The sequence continues at coordinate 407,491,879 of NC_090923.1, read as the reverse complement.
GGATACATCCTGTATTCCACGTCTCCCAATTGAAGCCTGATATACGAAGTATCTTCCATCCTGTTAACTCCTCGCGCCCTTCACCAATCTCGCTCCACTCCGGTCCAGAAAATGAAGTCTCTGGTATATGTGACTCACGCATACATCGCGGGAAGTTACAGTACCTTGTAGACTGGAAAGGCTACACTCCTCCCGACTGGACTTGGGAACCTGATTCCGCCATTCATGCTCCACGATTGGTAAAGCAATTTCATAGGATACATCCGGGGAAGCCAGGGGACGTTGACCCTAAGAGGGGGCATACTGTTACATCTCTCCTAGCGATTCCACAAATTCACGTTATTCGGCTGCCTCAGAATTCCCCCAGGATGGCAGAAACCAGAACTAACAGCAGCGGTCTAGCGTTTCTACCCACTCGAAACGAGCTGGTAGCCACGCCCCCAAATTCCTGGACCGCATATCCAGATACTCGGCAGTTGAGTCGTTGCGTTGCTACTGTCTCTAGAGATCCGCCACGCTCCGTAAGTACGCTTACCTAATATCTACCCTACCTTCTGATTTCTTATCTACTACCTATGAAGACTTTCTTAGGACTTCATTTCTTGGACTTCCCTCTTTTGTTTTTCTTCCCAAAGTGATCAACTACGCGGTTCCCAGTCTGCAGTTTACAAGGCTTCTCTGGGCGTTTTACGACCACCAGCCTTTTCACGAAAACCATTCGATACGCAGCAGTACTTGGCGGCTTGCATATTATTCAGCGCGCTGTATCTATTTCCGCGTGTAACAGCCTTATTACCTAACGTTAGGCATCATCCGCTGGATAGAGCAAGGCCCTTTCACCCTGTTTAGTCCAAAGTCTTTGTTCTTCCAAAAACTGCAGAGTAACAAATTGTCCGGTAAGGATAACCCACAAACCTTACCACTCATCTGTGTCTTCACTTCTCGCTTCCTCTAAACAAGCCTGTGTATTATTCCCTTTTCCATTTAGTCTCTTCTGGCCAGGTTTCCGCTCTCTTGTCACTTTCTGGATACCCCGACTTTGCCGACAGGATTTAGGAACAATACCTCAATACCCAGGGTAAGCCCATATTCTTCAAACAACCTTATGGCAGTTTTCTTTCTCTTTTCTCACTACCTCTCACAAAACATTGTTGTTCTGTTATCATCAGAGATCTTCACAAGAGGACATCTGCGGAGACACGGACCATCATCATAAAATCTTCACTGCTACCCTCAGGAGTCCACGCACACTAGCAGCACACCACAAGGTTTTTTCCCCCCTCAGGGGTTTTCCCTGGAGACTCCACTGCAATCTAGCACTTTTAAGCGGGATCGTGGAGAGGTTTCTAGGTGGAGCCTCACTACCTTCCGAACTGCAAACAAGTTGTATCATTGAAGACCTATGAGTGGAGGTGGGTGTACTTTTTTTAATGCTGAATCCTATATTACAATAGTTTGTCTTTGAATTCATAACAGATAGCCTCTACTCATGTGGCCGGGGGGACGGCAGCCATTATCTGATCCTGACCCTGGGGGTAGCTATTTGAGGGAGGACCACATGAGAGGGGAAGGCGACCGTCAGGGGGTATGACATGACATCAACATGTGAGAAAAACCCTTTTAGGGATATTTCCTTCATTCCTCATGCCCTTCTGGCATACTGTGCCATCATCTCCTTTAACAACTTGACAATATTACTGACAGTACGCCTCATTATCAGATAGCAAATAAAGAAATAAAAACAGAGACAAGGAAGAGGCAAGGAGCAATGATGATTACTCCTATTGAGAACCAACACCAGAAGTCTAGTAATAGTAAGAATCCGATTGGCCCAACATGGTTTAAAACCATGCTGGGAAAAGAGTCATGGAGGTTGTCGTCTCCTTACCCAGCTGTGGTGAGGACAGCCTAGGAGAGAGACAGGGAGTACAGTGACTGGCGGCAAAGGAGATTCACTGCTTCCAACACGGGTCCGAACAGCCTGCAGAAGCAGACTGTCTTGCTGAGTCATGGAAGGCCTGGGAACATCGTTCAGAGATGTTCACGGGTTGAAACACTGCTACCGAGATGCCGAGAAGAGAAGAAGCTGCCAAGGGGAGCGGAGGCATGGTGGAAGCTGACGAGTGAATGAAGCGTTCTGCAGGACCGAAAACAAGCCGCAGACTGACACGGGAGACACAAGGACCCCAAAGACGCTGCTTAGAACCGGTCAGCCCGCTTAGAGGGAAGGGGCCCCCAGGCCCCCTTGGAGAGTTTACTGCGTACTGAAGGAAACACAGTGTGAGAGCTGGGGGAAGCCTAAGCAGTAGAATATGACCCTTGGGACATTTGATTGCAAGATAAAAATTCCATGAGAAAGGGTCTGGGACCTGTAGCCACATTGAAAAATATTCATGTAGAAACCCAGTGTGGCAGAAAGGACGGAAATTAAATGAATGTTAAAAGTCAAGTGTGTATAAAGTGTCAAGTACACCTGTGGAGCATGTATTTTCTATTCAAGGGTGCTCTTGAGCCGCTCCTTAACTATATTTTGCGACTTCCACTTCCAGTGTTTCCCTGGTGCTGTGATGTGCACTGCCATCATGAACCTCTAATTACCTCACATTCTCCTAGTACTGGGTCTGTAGCCTCCAGTTGTATCACCTGAGAAAGGAAATTGGGTAGGTAGGACAGACTCTGGGGATCACACATTGACTACCTTGTGGGATCGCATTGCAGTAAAGGCAGTTTCCCCTGGCCCCCAAAATCAACTGTCATCCACAACCACCCTCCTAAATGTGACTTTATTAAAAAATGAATGAAATTTCAACGAATACAAAACAACTAATACCAAAATAACAAATGTCTTTTTAGCTGTTTTTGGATGGCTTACCGCCCCAAAGCCCCACTTATTTATTTTTACTAATACTTCTCCCCCACCCCCAAAACCACTATACCCACTCCTAACACCATTTCTATTTTTTTTTTGCCAAATTAGTTATTTTCATTTTGGTTGTTTTTGTATTTGTTGTAATTTCATTAGTTCTTTAATATTCAATATCAACACTGCATACCCTTTATTAAAGTCTTGATTGACACATTTATGGGATTATTTTCCATGTAGTTACTTGTTGTGACTCACCAGGAGTGCAGTGCTAAGATGACTTAGGCAGTTTTTCACTTGATCCAATCACTGGGAACATGGACCTAGTCCCAGTTCAGGTCTCTTCATTTAGAGGGATACCTTTCTATTAATGTGACCTTCTCTTGCTCTGATGTACAAAGAGAGGGATCTATTAATCGAAAGAGCGGATTTGATGAACGGGTAACGCCAAGGAACACCTGCTGCAAGTACAAAAGCATAGGTGTCAGCTAACTGAACGCCAGATACAATAAGACAATGAACCAGATGATAAACAACTAACTTGTGGGCCCAGGGCATCAATATCGGAACAGAACACTGGCAGGGTGTTTTGGGAGCTGGATGTTGGCGTACTTGGTACTCCGGGACAGGGAGGATCTAAGGAGATGATGATATATGATAAGTATCTAACAGGGGACCAATTACAAGTGTTAGTAAAAAGGGAATGTTTCTTACCTAAGGAATATGTAAAATAGAATGGGATCTGTGAGAAAAAGGCCAAAGTAATCTGAAAACAATCCAGGAGTCCTAATAGGAGACAACGAGCACGGAGAAGGAAGGGAAGTGAGTATTGTTAAAGGACCTGGTTCCCGGGCGGCACAAGGGTGCTCTAATTGCCAGGGGAGGTGCATGTGGGATGCTGCAGAGCGTCACAAGTCCTGTGCACTAACTTTGTGAGGAACAAAGGAAAATCCGAGGCAGTCCGTTGAGCAAAGGTAGGTTGGCGGTGTGTGGGCAGCAGAGAAACCGAAAGGCAGGCAGACGTAGTTCAAAGATACATTGCAGAAGTCAGCATTGTACGTACAGCAAAAGAACAAGAGCGTGAGGCATGCAAGGTCAATTTCCAAAGCAGGGTCGGCAAAGCGATATCAAGTGAGTCAGGACTGTGCAGAGAAGGAGTCTGTGATCGGGTAACAACAAGGAACTGAACAACAACAAGGCAGAAGGGTCACAACTTCAATCAGAAGTGGCAACGTTTGTGTCTGGCCAAGTTTTATTGCGAACTAGAAAAATGTAATTGTGTGTTGCCACACGATAGCCCCATATGCACTCTAAATGGGACGGAGTCCCGAATTACACTTAAAAGTCTATCATCCAGGTAAACCCAGCAGCGGGATATACAGGGGAGTGTAGACTGTATCTCAGTTTTAAGTAAAGTTAAGAAAATACACAACGATCGTTACTCTGAAGAGGAGAGTGGATATTTTTCAATAGTACATAAGGAAACTGGCACTAGCCAGTAACTTAACTGCCTATATCTTCAGACAAAAATACCAATATGTAACACAAGTGTTTTTAATACAGAAAAGTATAACATAAAACATAAATCTGTGAGTCAAGTTGACCCTTTCCACTTATCACAAAAATCACTGTACATAACTTTCAAAAAATTGCTCAAAGCAAAAAGCATTCGATGTAACTTTTCAAAGAGAGAAAAACATAATCATAACTATATTTGATGACTAGTGTTTACAACATTCACACTACACATGGATCATCCAGGTCCATTTCAACAGTCCCAAAGAGCACCAATGGGTCTATTCTGTTGCCAACGCGTTTCGGATTACTAAACAATCCATCTTCAGGGCTATGGTTGCTATTGGTTCATTGGGATTTGCCACAATTTCGAAAATTAACAAAGGATATAATCTCTAGGGACTAGGGGCTCGGAGTATAAATGCAACTAAATCACTTAAAAATTAAACCGACCACCAACCTTGTGGCCCATCGACAAAAAGTTGTCGAGTTGTCAGGTCAAACTCGCTGGACTGCAGTCGATCACTGAGTCCGGGTGCAGGTTAAGGTTGGACAGAGGATTGCCAGGGTCCCTATAGGGAGGAGAAGATTAAGTTATAGATTTTAAGTTTTAAGGACAGCCTCGCTGTTCATTAACATATAGCCCATGTGGTCTCCTACTTAGTCTGCCTTACAGGTAAGTGGTCATGGTAACCCCATGCTTCTAGGCTGCAAAATGCCTAGTCGCGAGTACATGTAAAATAACATCAGGACGCTAATGGTAGCCAGGATGTATCCTAAGGAGGTCTGCATCCTCATTCGAGTAAAAATAAACCTGCAAGGGGTTTAATTATACAGAAGGTATGTGGCACGAATGTTAATCGTGTCATAGTCTGTAGCTTTATTGAACACGTGTCAAGCACGGAAATCATAATGCGGCCACTCATTAAAAATTTCCAGGGCTCTTAATATTTACCAGTGTGAGGTATGTATCAGGTACGGTGAGCGTAACCTGAACCAAACATTTGGCAGAGTCACAATGCTCCTAACGCGGGCATACGGGCCTGTCAGTAGATGCAAACGCGGCAAGTGTGTCCAAAACTGTTAAATTTGGCCGCTGTTACAATGCCCCGGTTTTTAGTAAAGAGTATTGAACTCAAAGATCACTCAGAGAGGATTGAATAGGTGAGCACTTACCTCGCACTGAAGAAAGGAAGCCAGCCGTCCGACGCCGAAGCGCGAAGCAGCTTTTCCAATGTTTATTTTAGTTACCATGGCTACTCCGCGCATTCGCACGAGTGCCGAGGGCCACCATCTTGGTATGGGCGATGGCTATTGGGTCACGGTATCCGGAACGAATCGCCCCTAAGTGGCACAGATGTGCCAGCATCTCAGAATCAAGTGCATGTCAAAAGGGGCACAGAGGCACACCTCTTAAGCAAGTAAACGGCACATGGTGGAAACAGAATAGTACTGCTGCCATCCGAGCGTCCGCTAAACTCACAGTGAAGGCTTTATGGAGGTGGGCATAGGGGGAGTGCAGAGGAGAGTCTGCTGGGGCCCCCATGGCCACTAAGTTAATGTGAGTAATAGATTGATATAAACCAAGAAATGGTTGAGGACATACTAATAAGTTTTAATGTGAAAGGTCAACCTAACCTAGATGGGAGGGGAGGGCAATCTCAAAATGTTCAAAAACAGCACACAACTGAACATGTTGAAAACATGTCGGATATTTTGTCTATCTTTTGGGACAGCACAGTCATTAGACCGTTTAGGGTTCTTAACGTATTTTAAACAGTAGCACAATTGAACATGCTACAGACATGTCGGGTGTTTTGTTTATCTATTGGGACAGCACAGTGGTTCGACCAGTTTAGGGTTCTTGACACATTTTAAACATTTAAACCGTAGCAAGGTGTAACCATACACAATCTCACTACATCAGGTGGTATCCGGAATAATGAATCTAGTGCTGATGCAAAGATGTAGGACTGAAAGACAAAGCAACAATTCTTCGCCTCTTTGTTCTGCCGTGATTGGAATGCCCAAAAGCAGGAATCCAAGGCTTTCACATTCTAGAGGGGGTTAGCAGCTTGTAACTTAAATCATCAGATGTCCTTGCAGAAATCTATTCAATTCTGCTTACAGTCTAAGGCCTGTCCCATCAGCAGCCTTTTTAACACAGAGCACATTAGATCATATCCATAAGGCTTGTTATAAAAAGCACATCAAATCAAATTCAAAGTTCATACCCCTTGGACTAAGACAATCCAGTAGATCAATCCACAGAATTCCTCTCCGTGGATGTTTCCTAACCATGTCACCAGCCCTAAAGCCCAACGTGACCTGTTCTAATATAACACATTTCAGTTGTGCTACTGTATGTCGGACGTCCGCAAAGTGGACCGCTACTGGCGATTTTTTGCTATTGGTACGGATATTCGATTTGTGCTCCATACAGCGTGTTTTGGCCTTCCTTGTGGTCATACCATCATAGTAAAAACCGCAGGGACATTTGATAAGACTATTGCGTAGGGTCGTATTGTTTCTGTAAGCAAATGTTGGTGTTTGTGGAAAGAGCTGTTGCAACTTCAGGTCCATTTGTAGCATGGACCAGTGTTTCTGGATTATCTTCTTTATTCGTCTACTTTGAGTAGAGTGCGTCGTGACATAAACAAGGGTCTCACTGGACTTATGGGGTTTAGGTGTAAGTAAGGTGTCCCCTTGGACGATGCTGACTCTGTCTTTCACACCTTCGATAAGAGCATTATCATAACCCCGTTCTCTGAATTTGGTTTGTAACATCGCAGATTGCCATGTGTATTCAGAAGGTTCCGAGATATTTTGCCTATAATGTAGAAACTTGGCTAAGAGGGACACTGTCCAAAGTTTTCTGAGGATGGAAACTCCTGGTGAGGAGCAGACTATTCCTGTCTGTAGTTTTAGTGAAGATGTGAGTTTCCAGTTTCTGTTCTTTCACATAGATCTCTACATCCAAAAAATGGATATTAGACCAGCTGGTCATGGTGGTAAATTGAATTCTCCGGTGCATTCGATTCATCATGCTGAAAAAATCTTGCAGTTCATCTTCTGGTCCACTCCAAATCCCAAAAATGTCGTCAATATAGCGGGTATAAAGGGTCAAATGCCTCGACCACCTTGGTGAAGAGATCACATGTTCATATTCAAGGAAATACATGTATATGTTTGCGTAGCAAGGGGTCATTGCTGCTCCCATGCCGGTTCCCGAAATCTGCAAGAAGAATCTCTCACCAAACTTGAAAAAGTTATTCATTAGGACCAACTTCAGCAGGGTCAGTACAAACACACGATCACCTTGACAGTCTTCTGATCTCAATAGTAGCCACTCTACTGCCTCAAGTGCCGATTCATGAGCTATATTTGTATAGAGTGACGTAACGTCCATTGTGAAAGATATGTCTCGTCCTTCTGCAAATTGAACTTCTTGGAGTTTTTTTTTAGAAAGGCCATTGTATCTCTCAAGTATGTAGACGTCTTCTGTATCAGAGGTTGCAATATTCTATCCAAATATTGTGCGAGGGGTTCAAGAAGGCTCTCTGTTGCAGCAATTATTGGGCATCCAGGGGGATTCAAGAGTCTCTTGTGGATTTTTGGGAATATGTATAGCACCGGTATTATGGGATGTTTATTTTCCAAAAACCTCTGCGTTTTCTCAGATATAACTTTCAGCTTCATTGAGCGTCTCCTGTATCAGGGTCATTACTTGTGTTGTTGGATTAAACAGTATTTCTTGGTACGTCTCCTTGTCAGACAGCTGTAGCTCTATTTCCTCCAGATAGTCCTGTTTGTCCATTAAGACAAGGGCACCCCCTTTGTCTGCAGGTTTGAAAATGATTGTGTTATCCAACAAGTTTTTTAGTGTTTGACGCTCCCGTACTGAGAAGTTACTGAATCCTTTACTTTTAAATTGTAGTTTTTTCAGATCTTGAAGTATAGCCTTCTCGAAAGTAGATAAAACATGGTTCTGAACCGGAGGGTTTAATACGCTCTTCGGACTGATCTCTAGGAACTCAGATTGTTCCTCCCACACCTGACCATCTTCTCCGAGGCCTTCAAAAAATAGTTTCAACTTCATCTTCCTCACTAGTTTAAAGAAGTCAATCTTCTCCTTGAGAAGCGTACTGTTGTTCTGTGGAACGAAGGAACGTCCTTTTCTGAGCACCTGCAACTCCAGGCGAGAAAATCTGTATGAGGATATGTTAACCACTAGGTCTTCTTCTTTGTCTTCTTTCTCGGTGGGTTTCTTTTTTTGTCTGCGTCTGATAGGTCCTTTTATAAAAAATGCACCTCTGCAATAGAACAATAGGCGGGGCACGAAGCGTCACTCGCGGTCACCTAACCACGCTTGCATCTGGTTCTCTTGGCAATGTACGCACAGAGATCCAGCGCCTTCCCCTATGGGCGTGTACCCGTTGTTGCCAGGGCAACCTCCAGGGTTGCAGGAAGGAGATATCGCTGGTGCAAGGAAAAGGAGGCCAAGGGGTCTGCGATATAATGAGACGGGCAGTGTATGTTGAGAGTGTGGTACATTCCTGACATTACTTAACCTTTCCACTCTGTTACTTTTACAGGAATGCTCGCTAATACACTCATTGTTTGTTTCTCCTTCCTTTGGTACATCCTACTGCCCACTGGGCTCTGACTCCACTTTTGTTGACCGTTTTATAGATGTATTGTCCCATCTTGGTTTCTATTCCTCACAATCCCATTGCCCTAGGGGATTGTAAAATGTAAGCTAAATGCCTGTCTCCTCACAGTGTGCATGTGTTAATGGATCCATTTATACTCTCATGTGAAATGTCACTGGGTAAACTCACCTCAACAGCATAAATTGACCTTACTGATTAGCCCAAATTTAGTTTCTAGCTCTCTGACATTTTAGTCCTGCCATCCGGGTGCTTCTTTTACTCTTTCTTTGCCTACTAACCATCCTTTCATTTTACCTGCTTCTTCCTTGTCATCTTCTAGATCATGGAAGAAACTGTCATAAAGCCTCTAATGATGGCCTTGCTCCCTGTTTCTATGGACCCTGAACTTGACGTTGCTTGCTTTAAGTTAAGGCTCACTTCAGCCTCGGTCTGACCTAGCTCCCTTAAATCGTGTGTGTGTGTACAACAACCACTTCACTGCAAAAGGTCCACCCTTGTTCTTTTCAACATAACTGTTCCCACCAAATCAGCTATTTGTTGCTCCTGTCGCTGGTCCTATATCTTCACAGACAACAATTTAGAATCTACAAAACAGCTATTATCCTTGATAAATAGTCATTTTATTCTTCACTTGTCAAACCTGCTCTTAGTCTTCAGCAGACTTTGTTAAATATTCTGACCTTTAACAAACACTATATTCCCACTGTTTCCACTTCCTTTCCTAATCCCTCAGTAGAGCGCTGCGAGCAGCTTTCTGCATTTTCCGCTGACAAAGTAGAATCCTTATGTGTAGTTATTTCCACTTGTGCTGTGCTTCCTTCTTTCATTCCACCTCACCCTCCGCCGGAGCAGGAGATTCATTGCTTCCAACGCGAGTCAGAACAGCCTGCAGAAGCAGACGATCTTGCTGAGACCACAGACCTCCTACTATACTATCCCAGCACCATTTTGGATTCTTTCACTCCTCTGTCTCCTAACCTTCTTGCTCATACTTCTGAACTAAGATCTGGCTTCTGCTTGATATCTACTCTATTAGACATATAAGCCACAGTCTGTCTCCTGTGTCTAAGGGTCTGCTTCCTATTCTGAATGTCTCCCTATTGCAAGACATGGATCCCACCTCTGATTTCTGTGGTTGTTACTCCTATGTTAAACTAACACATTGGACCCATTGTATATCTGCTAACATCCGGCATCTTTCTTTTCTCCAGCTCCAGCAAAAATGATCAAATCTGCCATTGTCATACTTTTTTTGAAAGTTCTAGTGACCTCCACCTCTTTTAAGCTAAATTCCAAGGTGGATGTGCACTGAATCTATTCCCCTATTCACTCTGGATGATACATCTACACATGATGACTGACAGGGGTTCGTGTGCCTGGTCATGCTTGGCCTTACTGTGGCCTCCAACACCTTTGGACACAGTATTCCCATCAATTCTTTACATTGTTGTGGCATCACTGGGTTTGATCCACCTTGATCTTCTTCTTTCCTTGCTACTCGATTTCAGTCTCTCCCTACATGATATGATATGGCATTTGTAACGCGCCTATACACAAGTGTTTCAACTCATCCCAGGGTTTGTCACGTTGTCATGTTAATTTTACTCTATGCAGTTATCCTTTAGCTTCTATGATATCTTCCTTCAGATTCTCTTTCTACACTTATGCAAATGACACCCATCTCCTTGACCAATGTTTCAGGTATGCAAGTCTTTTAGTTCCTGGTGGATGAGCAACAATTCCCTTAGACTCAAGTCAGACATGACTGAGCCCCTATTTATTAGCCATCTCCACTGAGAAGTGAGTCTTGGGCTCAGATGTGACAACTCTTTGTCCCTTTCCCTCAAATCACCCAGTTTTCATCCTCGTGTGCTTTAGTGCTCCCTATTTCATCAAATGTTTCTGTTCCTTACCCTTTCAGTCTGTACTTCTGCGGTCTCTATTATCCAATCCCATCTTGACTATGCAAATTATCTTGACGTGGGTCTCTCAACATCCAGTCTCAATAGCCAGCAAAGAATTCTGAATCCTGTAGCTCACTTTGTTTCCGTTCATTAATTAATGTCATTAATGTTCAAAGGGTATCTGGAAAAATTGCACTGGCTACGGTAAGGGAGACATGGTATCACAAGTAGACACTGACACAAGAGTTATAAGTTCAAAACCTGTATTGTTAAATTCAAGGAGGTTGGAAAAACTCCTATCTGGCCCTATAACTATGATGGGAGTATGATGGGAGTAATCACACATAGGGATATGTATCTAAAAAGGAAAAATCACTGGTGGAACAAAATCTCAGAATGGCAAAATTAATCGGTAATTCTCATCCCCACGTTGTATAGTACAGGGTTAGATGGAACACTTGCTGCATGAACACACTGACTTGCAAACACAGTTAGGTGACTGACTCTGGCCTCCAGAGCCTTCTTGGCCGTTCAAGTCTGATTTACATGTTTACAGGTTTAACAACTCGGGATCCCATCATCCCAGTCGAAGTCTTTCCGATAGAAGTCCGTGCACAAACTGAGGGCAGATGAACCGGCGCAGCTAATTCGCATAGAAACATCCCTTTGTTCCTTAACTGTTGCAATTACTAGTTATCCCAGAGAGAAATGCGCTCTGCAAGGCCATGAGACAGCACCAGACTCCATGTGGTTTGTGTTCATCACAAGCCAGGCCACCAGCAGACATACAACCCCAAACCAGCCCACCACTGACCTAATCCAAGACCCATGAATTTCATGATAGTAGGTGATAGTAGGTGACCTCGGACCACTAACCATAAACCCAGTGGTGGTAAAAGATCTAAATGAACACGACCATTTCACCTTATCCCAGAACAACACCCTTTGTAATACAAGGTACAGGGAGCAATACATTATAGTCCAACACGAGGGTGGAAGCCTTGGGTGCGCATACAGCAATATGAATTGAGAAAAGAATGTGTGGGTTAGCATGATCGTGTACCTCTCCCTGTGCCAGTCCCCACATTTCCCAGGTGCATGCCATAATGATGTACAAATATTATTCTACAATAGTAACTCTTTGATAGTGACATGTGAAGAGCTTGACCTTCAGTCCTTGGAGGGATGAGCCCAGCTGACACCACATGGCGAAAGACCGACACGAGACTGGAGCCAATCACAGCCTGGCATCACCTATAGAGCAGGCAAATGTATAGTGTTTCACCAACCAGTCACAGCCTCTGCCTGTACTAATTTGCCCAGAACATTATCGAGCAGCAGAGTTCTTTGCTTGTTTTCTTATTTTGTATGAGTAAAACTTGTTATCCTTGCAAGAAATCTCTTGGCCTTTTTTCCCTAGTGGGTTGTATTTTTCCTGGCATGAGCACAAAGGGCGTGCCTTCAGGTTGGAAAAACTCCTATCTGGCCCTATAACTAAGATATAATATGATATGGCATTTGTAACGCACCTATACACAAGTGTTTCAAGGCGCAATGAGGCAAGGAAGGGGGAACAGAGGGAGGACAGAGACAACGATCTTACTAGGCTGAGTGACATTGACATCACGTAAGTGCAGGGCAGTGGGAGGGGAAAAGTGCCAGGGGAAAGTAGAGGGGCAGTGATGTGCAAGGGATCAAAACAATAACAAGAAGGGTGGCCAGCAGGTGGCAGGTGCAAGGGTAAGGGTAAGTGCAGGCAGCAGGTGCCCAAAAGTGCAGGTAGGGGGACTGTATGGTTACAAATACAGACCCAAGTGCAAGTGTTTGCGGGGAGGCAGCAGGCTTGCAACTGGGCGGGCAGGGACCTGGGCCCAAAATCGGAGGGTAGCGAAATGACCAGTGCAGTTTCTGACAGGAAAAGAGGAAGAGAGATGGCAGAAGCAAAGAGGAAGTTCTTGAGGTACTTCCAGAACTGGAGATGGTTCCCCTCAAGTTTCAGAGAGGCTGTTCCAGAGGGAGGCCCCAGCCGAAGAAAAAGATCTACCACCAACTCTTTGTTTGGCGAAGCAAGTGAACCAGAGGAAGTTGGAGGATGAGGAGTGAAGAGCTTGATGGGGATAATCTTGAGCATCGAAAAATAATCAAACAATAAAGGCCTATACTAACAACAACCTAATGCACTCTAATACAAACTAATGTGACATGTATATAAACAGGAAAAATCTGTGGTGAAACAAAATCTCAGAATGGCAAAAATAAATCAGTATTAATTCTCAACCCCACGTTGTATAGCGCAGAGGTTAGATGGACACTTGATGGCTGAACCCACTTTGGCTTGCGAACACAGTTAGGCGGGTGTCCCTGCCCTCCAGAGCTTTCTTGGCTGTTCAAGTCTGAGTCACAAGTTTACGGGTTTAACCTTTTCGGCTTCCCATTACCCAAGTTCACGTCACCCTTCAAGCTTCGACACAGTTTCAACAAAAAGTTTCTTAGTATTGTATTTGGTCAAAGTTCACTATAGGGTCCCCTAAATCGGGGTCAAACCTTTCCTCCTTGCTGGGATTCACTTCCCCAAGCTTTCTTCATATTCCATACACAGGCTTCCCTCCGTTGTGTTCGAGCCACCTTTCGTGTTTGAATTTCGCTATCTAAGACTTTTGAAACTGGGAGGATTTTCACTCACACCTACACATGACCACTTCGACACTCCTCTCTTTACTTGCATTTTCCATATTTTCCTTCAGTTCCAATGTCTCTTGGAAAATGTACTTTCTACGTATGACTTACTTTCATATCAATTTTTCCTAGATCAAATCTTTCAAACTTTTCTTTCATGCAGTTTTGTGGTTACTTTCATTCTCTCGCTTCCCTCTGCCTCTACAGCTTTAAAACATTTCACAGACACTTTTGATTGGGCAGTCTCACTTCACTGGACCACTCTGCTGCTTTGTATGTCATATTTACAATTCTTAACAATAGATCCACGCAAAAATCTGCAAAATTGCACCTGGGTCACACTCACCAAAGGCTGCACACCCCTGCCACACAGTCAAAGTGGGGGTGACAACAGAATTCTCACTGCAGGAGAATGCCAGTGGGTGCTGTTACAGTTAACATGAAGCATGGCCACAGAATTGGGCTAAAAACCGAAAATACATTTTAAAATGCAGCTTTTGCAACCTTCACAGTGCTGTTTTGGCGTTAGACCCATTCATTTTTCAGTGAATCATTGAGAGTAAAAAAATTACAGATCATCCAATGTGGCTAGAGAAACCGGGCCTCATTGACTGACAGTAGCTAAGAAATGTATCTTATCAAAAACCAGCTCAACAACATTTGGTTCCATTTCCACAGGAAACATGCGGCTAAAAATGACAAAATATGTAGCCATTTCAGCTGTGCAGAGGAAACTCTGATGTAAAGGATTCAGTTTAAAAGTGCTTTTTCCATGAAGAAGTGCAAAATCGCCTATTTAAAAGCATGTTTTTGTAAAAGCCCTAATTCTTTAAATGTCCAAATCCCTTATAAACGGTGTTCATTTTTATATGTTTTAAATGAAAGATCTTAAAGTGAATCTTAAAGTCAAAACCCAGTTTTGAGTTAACTATTTAATTCTGACTTGACAGTGCCCAGCCTGGGAAAGATGACACTTCAGGTGTTACAGGAAGGATTAACTGATGCTGGACGTTCTCGCATATTGACAACAATGAACTGATTAGACATTTGTCTCTGGCCCAGCCAAGGACACTGGCTGGCTGCATACTGATTCCCCACAGGGGAGGGTCAGGGAACTTCCTCCACTGCAAGAGCAGAGGACCCCCCACCCTGATCAAAGGAATGCGACAGATGTTGCCTGTTGAAAGGAAAGTTACAAAGAAAAAAACAACTCCTAAAATACCTTTTGGTGTTTAAATGCCTATTTTAAGAGTTTAAGTTTTGAAACTCTTTAACTTTGCAACATGAACGAGGACAAATCTAAAAATTGGTAGTTGTAAATCTATTTTTATGCCCTTTCTGTAAAGACGTGAGTGAACCCTATACTGCATAAGGAACCAAAGATACACCAAAACACTGATTGCGTCAAAACTATTAATGCTGTAAGTCTAATATTGTATACCCGTGTTCTAGTGGGGATTGCGCAGATATGTACTGAATTAGGAAATGTTAGACCAAATCTTTATGATTAAAATTGACAAAATTCCACAGAACGACAAAGACAGCTCTTACTGAGATGGGAGTTAGATGTCAGGATAACCCACAAAATATGTAATGTATGTGTCCGATTTGATTAGGGGGCATAATTATAGAAATGTTCATTTGTGGGAAAGTTAAATTGTGGTTCAAATCAATGTGGGAGTTCCCAAATCACATAAAAAAATGACAGCTCTTTCTGACTTCCAACCAGAAAGAGGCAAGTGCCTCTGACCTATCACAGCCATGGGGGTGTGGTTTGAAATTCTGCCCCTACCATAAACTTTGTGATGTCACTAGGCATGATAAATATAGAAACTTCGCCACACACAGACATGGACTGATTCCTGACTACATCCTGATTTCCGCGCAGCATTTCGTTCCTGACTTCTGCATCCTGTTCCAGAATTCTTCATCTTGCAGCTGATTCAAGACTTCTTTGAAAAACCCAGGCCTCAGTAATTGCTGAACTCCTTTCAGCTAGGCCCAATCCAACCATCCCAAACTTCAGGGAAATAATTCTGATCTAGTTTGGCTTGCTACCATTAAGGCTTGCCTGCTGAAACTCGCCATCCCGCTAGTCTACCGTGTTCAGTGACCAGAAGGGCCAATCCACTCTAAGGTGCAGTCCAATTGACCAGAACCGCCCAGCTGACCATCCGGCGAAAGGTGCCCTGCTGCCGGTAGACCTGACCTAAGATGACCAGAACCCTGACGGTCCAATCTTAATTTACAGTGGACTGTATGTATCAACAGGAATCATAATAACCCATAGTATATTTATTTGTCCTATCCCAATCTCAAACTATCCCATCTTTAACTTCAGAACCTCTAATATTGTCAGAACCATTCTTGCAACCCTGTTTACAATCCTGAAGTAATTCCCATAAAGAAAACGTAGTATCCGTCACGTGAGTTACAAGCGGCCGTGCGTAACTGTGGAGATTCCCGGGCAGCCGCCTTCTTATTCTTTGTCATTAATATAGTTTAAATAAAACCAATCTGTCATTTTTAAAACCAAATTTCTTCTTTTCTCTTTTCTATTTTTTTCAAAACCGCCTCTCATTAAAAGTTACATAACTTCTTCAATTTTATAGCTAGAGGCCTAATTTTAACTCTCAGTTAAACCTAGGACCTTTAGCTACATCCACAGCTAAAAACCGCATTGCGGAACAGTATACCCATTTTTATTAAAAATTGCATGGCAGAAAGTAGGCGCAAATTTGCATTTTGCATAAGTTTTACACGTATCTTTTCCCATTCAAAGTGTTTGTTAACTTCCATTCTGATCTAAAGTGTGTACTGTTGATCATTTTGTAGCTTATGTTGGTTTTAACCTGTTCAGTGTTGCTCCCCTAGGAATTTCTATCAATTTAAGGATTGTTGCACACTTTTCCTTGTTTCACAAAGCCATTTTCACCTGTCATTTTAAAAAGTGTCAATTTCCAAAAACGCTTCTCTCTCTTGGTTGGGGAGGGAACAGTATATTCAAACACTGTCAACTGTTCTTATTCCTGAATACCTGCTGATTACTTACATCTGTGTATAATTGCTCATTTGTGAATTGAGAACTTTGCAGGGGGAAACCTGAACCTAAGCGCTATCTTTTCACAAGCCAAAACTGTTCTTTTCCGTGTTTTTTCTATTCTGCATTACTATAAGTGCATTCAATTGCTTTACTTAATTTTTGAATTGTTCTGTCACCACATTGGTGATTGCTGCCCCATATATTCATATTAAAATGTGTGTTTGATTTGAATTTTAAATAAATAAATAAATATGTATCTTTATCAACCAGCCTGATTCCTGGTCCACTGTGACCTGGGAGTATTTTGAGACAGGTGTGATATGAGTGGTGTATCACTCAGAATATTGAACCTATATACACAATAAATAAGTAATGTATTTGCGCATTGCATGCAAGGTTGAGACCCGGTGTATTGCCGGATTGAAATCCTTAACATTCCTTTTAGAAGCCTTGTACTTAACAAAGTTCTTAAGTTCTCTGGGGTTCCCTTCCTCTTGTTTTAGATTGGTCAAACTCCAAAATACCATAAAAGAAAATGTATGACCGTTCCTTCTGTAAGCTTCTTGGGGTTCCCTTTCCAAAGGTTCAAGTCTCTTAATAACACAACAAAAATGTCAAGTCTTCGGGCCACTTCAGGTTCCCTTCGCCAAGCTCAGTCCCCTTTCAACTACTGAACACAAAGTCAATCTTTATAGGGTTGTACTCTGATTTCTTAAAGTTCCAATTGTTAAACATACCATCATCATCAAGTTTATTGCGGATATACATAAAAAATGCATAAAAACAGTACAGAATACAGAGATATCCAAAATTTTAAAATCAATAACAATGCATCTATAAATAACAATGTTAAAACAACCAAAATGGATTACAAATATATTTCATTCAGTATTATCAGTTAGCTCATTACGGGTCAATGACTGCAGCAAACAATTCCTATGATACAAAGCTTTTTTCAAAAACAGGAGTATGGACCGGCCACACAGGGTAAATTTGCCCATAACAGGTAAATCTATGATATGATACGATATGACATGATATGATACATGGCATTTATAATGCGCCTATACACAAGTGTTTCAAGGCACGACGCAGCAAGGGAGGGGGAACAGAGGGAAGACAGAGACAGCAATCCTACTAGGCCAAGTGTGATACAGATCGTGCAAGTGCAAAGGAAGGGGGAGGAGGAGAAGTGTGCAGTGGGAGGGGGTGGAGACAGTGCAGTACAAGGGGTAATAGAATAAATAAAACAATAAGAGAAGTAGGGCCAGCTGGTGGCAATTGCAAGGATAAGTGCAGACATCACGTGTCAAGTGCTGGTGGGGGACTGTAGGGATACAGAAACAGTCCCCAAGTGCAGGGGTTGCCAGGGAGGCAGTGCAGGTATGTAACTGGCGGGGGAGGGACCTGGGCCTGAGATCAGGGTGTGGCCAGTTTACCAGTACAGTTTCAGAAAGGAATTCAGCAGGGGAGATGACGAGAGAAAGCAGAAGCAAGGAGGAAGGTTTTGAGGTTCTTCCGGGACCGGAGATGGTTCTCCTCAAGTTTCAAGGGGGCAGGGAGGCTGTTCCAGAGGGATGCCACAGTCGAAGAAAGAGATCTACCATTAACTCACTGCTTGGAGATCAACCCTGTGGGAGTTGGAGGCAGATAAGCGAAGAGCTTGAGAAGGAAGATATTTAGGAAGAGAGAGTTGAAGGTATTGAGGCCCCAGGCCTCAGAAGGCCTTGTGCACAATACTGAGGGTTTTGATTTTAATCCTCGCAGCCACTGGGAGCCAGTGAAGAGATTTCAGTCTTGGAGAGATATGATCCCTGGGCTTGAGGCCAAGGACAAGTCTCGCAGTCCTGTTCTGGATGAGTTGCAGAAGGCGGAGAGTAGAAGCAAGCAGATTTAGAAGGCGGATTTTGCAATAATCTAGCCTAGAGAGCACCAGAGCTCTGAAGACAGTGAGCTTCTGAGGCAAGGAGAGGAAAGGAAGAATACCTCTGAGGAGGTGCAGCTGGTAATGTGACTTCTTAGAGATGTCAGAGATGTGAGGAGAGAAGGAGAGTGTGGAGTTGAACAGTCTAAAATGACCCCTAGGTTTTTATGCTGGCTGATGCTGCACAAAACCCGCAGTATTGGCCTAATGAAACGACTTCAATATGTCACAAATATAGAGTAAAAAAAAATCAAATGGGCTAGAGCCTCATACGGGGCATAACATAGCGTGCAGCAACGATCCACACCCCCAACCCCCCACCCCTAGACCAAGCTGCCACCACAGCCATCAGGTGGATACAGTTGAAACTTGCCTGTGTCAAAATTATACAGTCAATTGGTGATTCAGCCCAGAGCAGGCAACCTTGAACACCCTGAGCTTCCCCCAGCTTTCACACTGTGTTTTTTTTGGTACGCAGTAAACTCTCCAAAGGGCCCCGGCAGCCCCTTCCCTCTCAGCGGGCTGACCGGTTCTAAGCAGCGGCTTTGGGGTCCTTTGTGTCTCCCGTGTCAGTCTGCGGCTTGTTGTCGGTCCTGCGGAACGCTTCATTCACTCGTCAGCTTCCACTATGCCTCTGCTCCCCTTGGCAGCTTCTTCTCTTCTCGGCATCTCGGTGGCAGTGTTTCGACCCGTGAACGTCTCTGAACGATGTTCCCAGGCCTTCCACGACACAGCAAGACAGTCGGTTTCTGCAGGCTGTTTGGACTCGCGTTGGATGCAATAAATCTTCTTTGCCGCCAGCCGCTGTACTCCCAGTCTCTCTCCTAGGTTGTCCTCACCACAGCTGGGTAAGGAGACGACAAACTCCATGAATCTTTTCCCAGCATGGTTTTAAACCATGTCGGGCCAATCGGATTCTTCCAATTATTAGACTTCTGGTGTTGGTTATCAATAGGAGTAATCATCACTGCTCCTTGCCTCTTCCTTGTCTCTGTTTTTGTTTCTTTATTTGCTCTCTGATATTGTGGAGTACTGTCAGTAATATTGTCAAGTTGTTAAAGGGGATGATGGCACAGTATGCCATAAGGGAATGAGGAATGAAGGGAATATCCCTAAAAGGGTTTTTCTCACATGGTGATGTCATGTCATCCCCCCCGAGGGTCGCCTCCCCCCATGTGGTCCTCCCTCAAATAGCTACCCCCAGAGTCAGGATCAGGTAATGGCTGCCGTCCCCTGGCCGCATGAGGAGAGGCTATCTCAGCGAAAGGAGTGATATCATCAGATTCATCATATGGGTCAATATAGCAGGAGATGGAGGGTGCGATTTCATGACTGCCACTTCAGAAGAATACACAAACGGTGGGAAGAGTTTACTTCAAGTGTGTTTAGCATGGGTACCTAGGATGATGATTATAGAAGGAAGGAATATGGGTTAGTTAATGGAGTATTAATTAAAGGGGCGATTGATGCACATACAGCGTCCCAGCCAGGCGAAGAGGATCAGGTTGAGTCAAACCTATTAGAAAACAACATTACAGATGCAGAGTGCCGTGAACAGCACATACATTGTATTAGTTGGGTCTGACACATATTAGATACCCAAATATAGCAACACAGAAAGAGGAACATATGTATTCATTTTACGGTGGCAGAGGGTATAGATCGGGCAGTATTAGAGGCCCGGTGTTTAGCTGATGTATTGTCGTGACGTAGGATAGTGTGATGTGTGGGAACAATGGAAATAAATGGACGACGGAGTCAGCAAGGTAGTATGTTAACAGCGAGGTCGGTGTGTCAAATAGACAGAAGTAATGCCATTTTAGATGTCAAAGCCTAGTACACGATGAAGAGATGAGAACACAGGCCTCGATGTGGTGCTGCGGTTCTGTTATTTCAGTTTCAAAAAGAGATCCCTTTTCCCGTTCCCCAGGAGAGTAGCCAAGGTCAGAGGCACCCATGGTGCTCAGATAACCACTAATTGTATACAGTTGATTGAAGAGCAGGAAGGGATGCACCCTTTGAAAGACACATTTCTGAGAAAAGGGCAGGAGACTCTGCGATGCCAATGAACCAGGCAAAGATTTAGAACACTACTACCCTCACTTTGGGTCGGACACCCCACATGAAGTGCACCTAGACACACAACTTAACCAAACAAATCCTAAAAATTCAGATTCGGTGCCCTTGTCATATCATCCCTGGGTGCCTGGGATAGGGAGGAGATAAGAGGAAAGCCATGCCTGAAAAATCTTGTGATTCAGCACAGGAGGAGCATAAGTGATGGCAATAAATTTAGTACATGGTTGGAGCTGCAGAGGAAGCCTATTGTCTAAAAGCAGGGTTGGTCTTGCCAAGTTTCTTTGATTGCGTCTGGAACAGGAGGATGCACAGACAGTCCTAGATTTAAGAGCTTATCAATAAGAACCCACCAATCACCCATTTGGGCTCGGCAGTGACGATGTAGGGGACGTGTCTAGGTGAATGGGGGTAATGAAGAGGTGGCCAATCGGTCAAGGGACTATAGGGGGATTTAGCATGTTTTATAGGTGGTAGCCAATGAGGGTGGTGGGATTATGTTGTACTCATTACTATGTGTAGTATTGTTAACCCTGCAGTGTTTCCACTATAAAACGCGCAACGTCTTGCAATAATGACTGCTCCTTGAGTCAGTTCGGTTCTACAGAACTGTCTGAGACCCTTTTTGCATCTAATAAACCTTGTTTTCTCTGCAAAGAGGTGCAGCGATTATTTCGATTGTTTGGATTGTTTTTATTTTACAGTTTTTGGGCTGCCATCCTTTCACCTCTTCAGCATGAGGTGGGAGATAGGGGCATCCATCACACCACAGACATTGTTGGAGAGGATAGGCGCGTCCAGAAAAGTGCATGCATCTTCAGGAAAAGAGAAGAAATGCAGGTTGCCATCAAACTTTACCCTAAGATGCAATGGATAAAGCATGGAATACTGAAGCTGCATACAGGATCTACATGGAGTAGAGAAGAGTTCCCTACTCCCTCGCCATCCATAGAATAGAATCCCAGACTTAAAACTCCTGTCTCTAATACAGAGATGACCGGTTTACAGGGGGCGAAAAGGCTCTGTCTTGGGACCAAGTCAATGATGAGCCCGCTCCACGACGAAGATCAGTGAAACGTTGTACCTTACCAAATAACTCCAGGTTCATAATTTTAACAAAGGAGCGTGACGAATCCAAGGAGATTGTCAACTCTCCCCAAGGGGGAGCCACCCCCTTTGGGACTAGGGAGGTGAGCTGGCTGAGATTAATAGGGTAGGTGTGATCCCTCTGGATGTGATGACCACTTCGGGGACAGGAAAACCTCAGAGAGGGGCTTACGTAACCACCAGCCCCATACACTAACAACTTTGTTGGGTATGTACGAGGTAAGGTTTACAAGACCCTTTTTACAATACCTGACTAGGCTTCTGACCAAATGGCTACCCAGTGTTTATAGTTGACAGCAGAGATGAGATAGCCAGTCTCCAGGGATTGTGTCATTTAAAGAGGCAATCAGGAACAAGATTCTACAAAGCACACTGAGTCCATTTACGCTACAGCGCATTCAGGAGATGTGGCCGGCAATAGAAAGAGAATGCCAGACGAGCCAGGAACCATCTGGTGAGGTCACAAGAATGGAGTAGCGCATAAGCCTGAGGTAAAGCCCAGAGCACAAGCCGCCTACAGAGCCCTACCCTAGACAGCGGGAGAGTGTGTCAATGCCGCCAATGCAGAGCCCAGTTGAAGAATTATGTAAATTACTTCTGGCACCAAGATGACCAGGGACTCTACAAACCCCTCCCAGGAAGCACCACACTTCAGAAGCAGGTATGCACTATCTACAGAGGAACGGGAGGTAGACGGTGAGGAGAAAAACCCTGGGGCAGGGAAAGAACGAAAGATCCCTGGAGTGCAGAGAGAATATAAAGGCAGGGTCTGTGGCTCAGTGCACTAATGCATCGATTACAGCGGCATGCGTTTGACCTCATAGTCAAATTTTCAAATTCCGGCAGGTCCTCTCAGCCCTTTATCCTTCCGAGGTCGATAAAATGTGTACCATTAAGTTGGGTAACAATTATTAGCGCCAAGATGCCCCTTCGGGGGTGAACGTGCACTTTACAAATACGGTTGTTATGTTATGTTATGTTATGTCAGAGAGAAAACCTGGCGCGGGAAAATAACAAAAGAGCCCTGGAGAGCGGGAAGAACAGAGCAGTCCCAGAGTGAGAGGGAAGCCGGAGCCAACTCTGAATGGGGAAAGAATGGAATGGTGAGAAAAGAGCATTGTAGCAATGAGAGAACAGGACAGTCCCTGAATGGGACGGAAGAGGGAGATGCCCCAGGGAGGGAAATGAACAGAAGAATACTGGAGCAGAGAGACAGGCAGAGAAACTCCAGAGTATGGAGAGAGAATACCAGCACTGGAGTGAGGCAAGGGAAATAGACAAGCCCCGTAGTGGGTGGGAAACGGCAGAGCCCCAGAGTGGGGAGAAAGAAAGACGAGCCCCAGGGTGGGCAGCAAAAAAGAAGAGAGCCCCAGAGTCGGGAATGAGAAGGTGTGAAACCCCAGAGTGGAGGGGAAGCAACTGAGAGGACACCAGACAGGGGGAGGGGGAGAAAGATGCAAGAAAGACATAAGACTCGCTAAAGGAGAAGGACTGTGAGACTAATACATTCGAAGGAGGAAAAGAGGGAGAGGCAGGAGAGGGAGAAGTGGAGAGAGAGAGAAACAGAGACAGAGACAGAAAGGCTTGGTGGCAGTCCCGGGACGGCATTCCAGCACTGCACAAACTATATAATCTGGCTGTAGCTGTGAACATAGGCAACAGCCTATGATAGACAAAAGGAGTGGTTTTCAGAAGTCATCAAGCATCCCTTTCATTCGTCAATGTCCCAAATGTGTATTGTGTAAAAGAAGAGGAAGGCGAGGCGCTCACTCCAGCTCCCAGTCAAATATACCTGATGCAAGAAGTAACTGGGTTAAATCCCAAAAATGAACAATTATTAACAGGGTTGAATCCCATCTGCTGCGGTTCAGTTGCTCTGTTGTTCTTCTCCAAGCGCTTTCCTGTCACAAACAATCATCAGGGAGGCTGTATTTCTTTTCAGGTGTTACTAATCAGTTGCTCTTTCAGTCTCAAAGGATTCTGGTAGCTGTAGTGATAACATATTTACAATTTAAGTGACCAGGAACCAACACCCCTCCAAGAGCACAAATCTTTCCCATAATTGGGGGAGGGGAGAAAACCATCATTATGGCTCTCTCAAGTCGGGCACAGTAACCCTGGTGCTGCTGCCTCTGGATCCCGGGACTCCCATAGCATTGTGTAAACAAAGAGGAGCGGTATTGGTTCCTAGTCACAGAGGCAGCAGCACTGGAGTCACTGTGCCTCACTTGAGAGAGCCATAATTCCCCTTTTCTTTTTAACAAAATGTGTATTGGTTATATTTGTGTTTTCCTTTTTAGCTGTAGGGAAAGAAGCTAGGTTAGAATTGGATTCAGGGCTGAGGACTTCATTCATGTAAGACATCCTGATGTGCACCCTTTTACTTGGTTCTTTGTTGAGAGTATGGTTTAGAGGCTTAGGCTTAGGGGAAGGTTAGACCTTTTGCATTGTAGAAAATAAGAGAATAAAAGAAAAGAATTCAGAGAACATGTTTCTTGTCCGTCTTCAGATTTTGTCCGACTAAAAGTGGTGTCAGTGGTGGGATTTCTGCAACATGACATTGTATTGGCCCAAATGTTAGTGAAAAGATTAACTCCAGAGCTTAACTCCCTGAAGTAGATACACCTCAGTCTATTGGGTTTGACCTCTAACATGGTATAGGTGGAAATAGCCACCTGCAAAATGTGACTTATATCTACTGGGTTGGCCATATCGTCTCTGATAAGGACCTATGTTCGGATAGCAGCTAGGTCTGAGTTGGCTTGCAAACACTCCTTCGATGTAACAGGTTGGCTTATCGACCCAGACTATGGGGGAAGAGGGAAGGTGTTGAACAATGCAGGGACCCACAGCTTTAAAATAAAACCTTCCTAACCCAAAGCTCAGCAAATCCTAGAGCAGGCTTGTAAACAGATATTCTCTATAATTTTAAATAAGTACGCTGAGACTAAAAAGTAGGTGTTATTTTGTTCCAGAAACAACTATTATTAAATAAATTTTATTTTATATTTTTTCTTTTCTCTTAGAAAAAAGGATACGTCTTCTTCTAGTCAGGCGTTGTGGATGGCATTTACTCTTTCAAACAATATTCTTGGTTCATCATCAGGTAAGTCCCTGTAAAACTTTCTCAGTGTCTATTTTTGGCTCTTTCTTTACTTCTTCTCTGTACATCTTTCAATTTTTCTGGAATTGTTACTACAGACTTTTGACTCTTCCTGTCTCCTTTTCTTATGAAGTCTCTTGTTCTCTATTTTTGTAGTTCTTTAGAAATCACTCTCATCAATGTTCTCCTCTCTTGACTTTTCTGTACTTTCAATACTTAGTTGGACTCAGGTTCCTCTTTAGCTGCTTTCTGTTCACTTTTAACACTCAACTTCTTACAATGTTTTCAGAAGATTTGACAAAGAAAGAATGTTCCCAATAGTATTATTCATCCTGTTCTTTCTTTCTGTAAATCATATTAATCAACCTGAATTTCACTGTGGGACACTCTGTCCCCTCAAACAGTCTTACACTTTCACATACGTTCTTTAACTTTGCCTTCCTCTCCCTTCTTTCAGGATGTGTGCGATTTTCTCTGCCTAATTTTGGATCAGCTGTGATCCACGGTCAGCGTTAGCGCTGTTTGTCTCCTCCCTTTCAGGTCTGATCCCGACCCCAGCAACTCTGATTCAACTCCGCCCCTCTGCCATGATCTAAGCGTCAGCTGTGCCGGCTGAACCTCGCACTGATCTCTCACCTTTCAGTTTGTTGGGACTCTGCCTCAGCGACTTGACAGCCCTTAGCCTTCAAGCAGGATTCGTAGTACATCGTTCCTCTCACGGCGGGTTGTAACAAACGATTGCCTTTTCTCTCCCTTTCCTTACGACGCTGGCAGTGCATCTCTTCTACTTCAGGAAAAAGGGAAGTAGTTCATCTGTCATCACAGAGCGATTATAACGTTCGCTTTTAACTATATTTAAATAACTTCTTTCTAAGCGTAACGGCGCAACTTGAGCAGTTTACACCTCGACCTCAGTAAGCTCATTCATAACTGTCGTTTTCAATCTCCAGACCCTCCGTCTCCAAGCAACGACAGGAAAAACAAAAGAGTTGTAGTCATTTGCAGTGATTTGTTGCTAGAGCTGTCCATTATCCTCTTCGGCTGCAGGCTAGAATTAACCCTTTAGGGAGCTGCTTAACCTGGTATTGACAGAGCCAGTGCCTGGCTGCAGATTACCCAAGTGTTCTACAGTAGATTTGTCACAAGGCTGTATTTGGAGAACAAGGAGCCAAGAAAACAGGCCATTCTTTTTTGCAAATGGGGTCTCTTATATCGAGGTTATGTAGTAGGGGACCAGACCTGAACAGCCAACCGGTATCCCTCAGAGGTACTGAAAATTTGTGATGGAACTAGCCCAATCCCATTTGACAGCTGGACATCAAGGTAGAGAGAAAATCCAGGAGCAGGTTTGGGGGATTTTCTTTTTGTCTGGTCTCAACGCTGATGTCAAAAGCTATATCTCCTCAGGCAGAATTTGTCAAAAGACTGCCAGTGCCCTACAACTCTGAGCCCCGGAGCAGACTCTCCCCATTTTTAAAATCCCCTTTTCCTGGATTGCAATGGACATTGTGGGACCACTTGAACTTTCCAAATTGGTGAACAAATATATTCTAGTAATCCTTGGTTATACGACCTGATACCCTAAAGCTTTTCCCATGAGAACCAACACTACCCAGCATTTTCTGAAACATCTAATTCGATTTCTATAAAGGGTGGGCTTTCCCAAAGAAATCCTGATCAACCAGGACACAACTTTCTTATACAGGAAGTGAAAGAAATGCTCAACATTAAAACACTATGGCCCTCCATGTACCATCAAAAAATAGAAAACTGGTGGAGACTGATGCAAAGAGTTTGAAGCTTGTGATACAGTGTGCTCTGTTCACTGTAAAAACAGACTCCTCAGTCATCTCACAGGTATTCCTCCTTTTCATTGGGACCCCTACTACCACCTTCTTCACTCCTTCCCTCTGGCTGAGCTCTACGGTTCTCCCCTCACCCTCTCACAAGGCTAAAAACCTTGGTGTCATATTTGACTCCACTCTAGTCTTCTCTCCTCAGATCTCTGACCTTGCCAAGAAGGCCCACTATCAACTGTACCTCCTCAGAGGCATTCTCCCTTTCCTGACCTTCCCCCAGAAACTCAATGTCTCTAGAGCTCTGGTTTTCTCTAGGTTTCAGTACTGCAACATCCTCTTCCTTAATCTTCCTGCATCTTTCCTTCGCCCCCTTGAATTTATCCGGAATAGGACTTTGAGATTTATCCTTGGCCTCAAGCCCAGGGACTGCATCTCCCCAGCCCTAATTTCTCTTCACTGGCTTCCGGTGGCTGCTAGGATCAAATTCAAGAACCTCAGCATCTTCCACAAGACTTTCTGGGGCCTGGGACCTCACTACATTGAACTCTCTCTCACGAAACATCTCACTTCTAGAGCCCTTTGCTCTGCTACCTCCAACTTTTTGCATGCCAGACGCTTCTCGAATGCAAAGAGAGGAGGGTAGATCCCTCTCCTCTGCACGTGCCTCTCTCTGGAATGGTCTCTTTGCCCCGACAGGCTTGATCCGGGTCACCTTAAGTTCCGGAAGCGCTTCAAGACCTTTCTGTTTTCCTCCTCCTTCACTCTTCCCCTCCCCTGCTAAATCCTAATTCTGCATCTGCACCTGGCTCTCTTCGACTATTACTGGGATCCAGCCCCCCCCCTCCAGTCCCTGTATTTATCTGCATCCTACAGCACTTGCCCTCTGGCCTCTCCTATTGCACTTCCCCCTTCTCCTCACCCTGTCCCACCCACCTAAGCACGTCTTTGCAGGTGGGCACTTCTCCCCCTCTCCTTTTCCCTAGCACTTCTTTTTTCGGCACTTGTACATTCTGAATGTCACAAGGCCTAGTAGGACCGTTGTTGTAATTTCTCTCTTGTCCCCTCCCTTTCTGCCTCGTGGTGCCTTGAAACACCATTTGTTGTATAGGTGGCTACATAGAGCCAATAAATAAAATACGCCAGGGAAACCCGGGATGTCTAGGGCAGGGAAAACTCTAATTTAATCTTCCTGAAGTCTTCTTTGAGGAACCGGGAATGGTAAAAAAGGTCGTCCATTCCATTAGAACCTTTTTGGGCAATTGGACAAGCTGAAATTCTATTAGATCCCAGAGATTTGAAGACAGATTATTGTAGAAAAATAAAAAAAAGTGCTGAAACCTGTCGTAAAAGAACCGTCAGAAAGTCCCAGATCCTCACCCATCATAGTAGCCACACCCGATAAGTCATGGAGATTCTGCAAAGACTTTCGTAGACTAAACTCTATCTCGGTTAACGACAGCTATTCTTTGTCAAAAATCGATGAGCTGTGTGGTAATTCCGACTTCTACAATGATAAATTCCCTAATCTAAAATAAAAACACAAATTGGTGCGCATCAGGATGTCTTACACAAAATAGGTCTTCTGTCCAAACCTAATCTAACCTAACGTCTGTGCCTACCACTAATAGAAAAACGTGACACAACTTTGGTTTAGGAAAATTGTTCCCCCTTTTAGTAGGCTAGTTGTGTTGGTTAATGAACCCCATCCAAAGATTTATGGGTTATCTCATAGACCACGGGTCTTGTAACGCAGTTCAAATCAGTCCTTTCAGTCTGGTACTTGGACCAGGCCTCTAACTAAATGCTCTTATCCTTTCTCCCAGGCAATCTGCCTGGCTAGGCACTGCAAACAATTCAAATCTCAAGTCTGTCTAATGTCACTGTATTTATGGTCCTCATCGGAGATAGCTGGTTTATTGGTCTGAGAGAATAACACTTTATTCGGTTTTCACCATCAACAATAAATAAAATACAAAACACAATGATTGATAAAAAGAGCTTAAAATGTCCTCCCCAAATGTGTAAAAGCTTCAACAGTATAATTACAAGGTCATCAATAAAAAACACGCTACTATACATGACAAAACAAAATTCATAGCATCTTAGGCCGTGCCTGATGTTATTAGCGTTAAAGTGGTTTTTCAATCATAATCGTCTAAGGTCCAAGATTTTTGGACAAATAAATAAAAAGTAAGTTAAGTCCTCCTCAGTTAAACAACCACACGTGCAGAGCTTTGAGTTAAACAAACACTTCATCTGCACCCTAATGGGCAAGACGTTGCAATGATCCATCTTTTGAGTCGGTTTACGGATAGCACTGAAAGGAATATGTTCATGGTAGATCGAAGTGCACTCCTCAGATGCCCCAGCGAGCTTAACTTATCCATATACTTGAAACGCAACTGCAGGCTGGCTGAGAAGAAGCGGAGGGCATCAGGCGCCTCCTCTAACAAATTGGCTTGCCGCCTGCTCCAAAGGCAATACAGACTCTGTCTTCTCCAAGAAGAGGGTCCATATTCAAGTCTGCGTTACTACAGCCTCTAACAACACAGCCACATTCTTTATAATCTGTAAGGAGCTGGCCAACCCTACTTCAGTGTCCACCCCTCCTGTTCCCTCACAGGCCCTCTGTACGGCTCTGGCTTCTCATTTCACCACTAAAACTCAGAACACCCTGTCCTTGCTTTTCTTTTCTTTTCTTTTCCCTCTCCCTCTCGCCCTCTCCCTCCCTCGGCGTCCCTCAGGGCCCCTTTGGCCACCTCTCTCTCTTCTCTGTTTTTCCTTCTTCTCTCTGACAACACCTGACGATGTTTCTAGACAAGTCTGATCTATAAAAGTATCGTCCAAACAGGTACTCCCCATGCCACGCTCGCTCCAGCCTTGGCCGATTTCTGTAATCACTCTTTTGCCACTGAATCTTTCCCCTCTCTCCTCAAGCACTCCCTTGTGCACCCCCTTCTAAAAAAAGCCTTCTGCCGATCCTACCTATCTGGCAAACTATTGCCCGATTTATATCACTCCTTTTCTGGGCAAATGCCTGAAAAAGCTGGCCATCTCCCAGCTTACTCTCCACACTGACTCTGTTGGCTGTCTCCATGACCATCAGTCTGGCTTCAAAGTAGCCAGAGGCATGGAAACTGCTCTCCTGAACACCCTTGAAGATCTGCTCTCTAATCTTGATTCCACCTTTCCCTCTGTCCTCATCCTCCTTTATCTTTCCTCTGCTTTTGATACGGTCAATCACGCCACCCTGATCAATCGTCTCTGCAAGAAACTGGGCATTACAGATCAGGCCCTGGCGTGGCTGACCTCGTTCCTCATGGACCGACCATCTCACATCTAACTTGGGTTCTTTCTCTCTACCATCTCTCTCTCAACATGTGGTGGCCCCCAGGGCTCTATCCTCTCACCCTGGCTCTTCAATATCTATCTGGCCCCCTTGGCCCACCTGATCTCCACCTTCTCTTCTGACTTTCAGTTTTATGCAGATGCCACTCTGCTCTCTTTCAGGCTTTCCTCAGCCTCTTCTCCTTCTTTGTTCAGGATTCGTGCACCACCAACGATCTCTGCCTCAATGCCAGTAACACTGAGATCCTTCTCATTGGGACCCCTGCTTCCGCCTTCCCTCTATCACTCTGGCTGCCCTCCTTGGCCCCTCTACACTCGCCTTTCTGTGAGGCAAAAAACGTTGGTATCATCTTTGACTCCACTCTCTCCTTCTCTCCGCACATCCCAGTCCTTGCCGAGAAGGCCAACTTCCAGCTACACGTCCTCAAAGGTATACTACCTTTTCTCACCTTCCCCCAGAAGCTTACTATCTCTAGAGCCCTGGTTCACTCCAGGCTTGACTACTGCAACATCCTCTTTCTCAATCTCCTTAACTCCACTGTAGGCCCACTGCAACTAATCCAGAACAGGACTGCAGGACTTATCCTTGGCATCAAGCCCAGGGACTGCATCTCTCCAGCCCTGAAATCTCCCCACTGGCTCCCCGTGGCTGCAAGGATGAAGTTCAAGACCCTATGCATCGTCCACCAGGCTTTCTGGGGCTCTGGCCCTCACTATATCAAACTCTGTCTGCCTAAATACCTTCTTTCTAGAGCCAGTTGCTCAGCTACCTCTAACTCTCTGGGGGTCAGACGATTCTCCAAGCAGAGCGTGGAGGGTAGAGCTCTCTTCTCTGCAGGTGCATTCCTTCTGGAAGGCTTTGACTCCCTTCTCTTCAGAGGCTCTGAGTTGCTTAGGCTCCCTGACTTCCTCAAAGTGGCAGCAATTTGCGGGCCTCTGTATTCCTCCACCCACCACACCGTCTGCGTGGCCCTGCCTCTAGGATCCTCCTGGAAGTGAGAATGTCCCTCCTTTGTGTTTCCACACATCCTTACCTTGTTCGCCCTTTCTCCCTTGGTGTTGGGATCCTGTGACTTTTATGTTCCTCCACTTGGGATTCTGTGTGAAAGGGAGGTAGAGTAAATTCCTTGCTTGAGGATTCCTTGCACCCCAACGGAAGGGGGTTGGGGGTGTCACCCCAGTGAGATTCTGCTTGGCTTCGTCGCTTAGGGGGCCTCAAGAGTAGAAGGCTAACCTTGTCCCAAAGGGGGTGGCTCACCACTGGGGAGAAGGGGTGAATTCCCTGGATTTGTCACAGGAGACAGAGTGCCTAGTTCATCACCACCCTGGAATTGACAAAAGACTTTTAGCAGGTCCCCTTGAACTCAACGGAACTTAGTACACTCCATGGCTTATACCAGTTTTCAGTTCTCCCATTTGGGATACATGGAGCACTTCCTAATGGACAGAATTTTAGGATCTCAATCGTCTTTTACAGGAGCCTATTTATGATATAGTGATGCATAGCTCCACCTAGGAAGAACGTCTACGTCACCTATATGAGGTCACTATGCCCTTGAAAAGAGCAGAAATCACAGCTAAACCCCCCAAAATGTCATCTGGTCCAAGGTCCCATAAAGTACCTAGCATACTGTGCTGGCAATGGGTTAATACAGAGAAACCTAACAACTCAGAACCAAACAAGCTTGTCTGGACTCAGGAAAACTAGAATACTCTAAACACCCTAAATAAGGTCCTTTGTGAGTAGTCTGTTCTCCATAACCAGCTTAAGGTATTATCTGACAGATAGGGTGTTCAGGCTCATCACAGACCACTCTCCATTAACCTCTATGTAACTATATAAAGACACCAGTGCCAGGGTACTGAGCTGGTTTTGAAACCTTCAGCTGCTTTCCTGCTTCATGCATGGTTTAGAATAGGAAGGGCAACGATTAATATAACACAGATTACATGAGCCGATACCCTACAAAGCCTAAACCAAATGGTCAGGGTATATGACGAACAAAAGGAGATTGTTACCACCGACTTTGCGTCATCCCAGTTGGCAGTGTGCACCAGATGAGTGCAGCCAGGCCCCACGGAGGAGTAACAGGAACCACCCAGTACGGCCACACAAACTGAGTACCCCGGAAGGGGAAGCCATCTAAAGAGCCCCACACTGAGTGAGTGGGAGTTAGGAGTCAATGTTGACAAACACAGAGACCAGTTAACGAGTCATATAAGCAGCTCGGGGCGTGAGGAGGACAGTCAGACTACACACCCATTCCAGGGAGCAGCGCCTATCAGAAGCAAGTATGCGTAGCTCCTGAGGAACAGGAGGCGGGTGGCGAGGAGAAAAATCCCATAGTGGGTAAAGAACTAAATAAGCCCAAAGTGTGGAGAGAATAGAGAACCACAGGAGTGGGGACTTAAACAGAGAGAAAACCCAGAGCAGGGAAATAACAAAATAGCCCAGTAGTTTGGTACAAACAGAGCAGTCCCAGAGTGGGAGGGAAGACAGAGAGAAACCCTGGAGCAGGGATGCAAGAAAGACAAACGTTTCCTTAAAAATAGAAAAGATGTTGATACTGTCGAGATTGGAGAAGACACCCCCTCTCGGGTAAGCGCCAGACAGGCAGGGAGTGTCCCACACCCAAAAAATGGAAGAGTCAAGTAATGTGGCAAAAGTACTATTCATTAACAATATCCAAATAAACCAGGGACAGCAAAGGACATCAGGTGATCTCCAGTTCTTCTCGTCTTGGTGCAGGCTTGACACAGAGTTTTACTTCAATGTGACATCAAAAACAAATGATAAATTGCACAAACCTAAGTGGGATGTGATTGGGTGAGTAGTATGGTAGAGTATATTTTCTATATGAGGTTAGTAATCTAATTAGTCCATTCATATTCGGTAGTTCCGTCTTGGACCACCTACAAAAAGATACATGGGGAATATGTCATCAGGGTGCGTTATGAGTGGTCGCTACAACATTGTTAAGGTGAGCGTGAAAGGTGGACAGTGATTGGTCACGGATGGCTCTCTCAGACTTTCCAGTATGGACCGTTACCAGCACATGAGCAACAACTGAAGGTGATGAAAACGGCCCCAAGGTGCAGAGTGTCCCACTAAAGTTACCATTCCCCGACTCCCTAGATCTCGAGCCAGGACATTTAGCTTTTAACTTTATTCTTTATTGTATCTTTTGTCCCAAAGAGATGAATGGGAAATAGGCATTGGCTGCCAGCTGCAAGGCACGTATGTGAGGACCGCATTTCAAATTATTCTGCTCAGCAATTTTTGGGGCTTTTAGCCCCTTTCGCTTTTGCTTTTACCTCCTTTACCTCTAGAGACTTGTTCGAGCTATTTCCTTCTCACGGTCAGGTGTGAGCTGAAGGGAACCTGGCCATCCTACAACATTTGTTTCTTTGCTTCTTCAGTTATGTCTGTCATCTGGGAGCTGCATGTTGTCTGTACTTTTTCCAGTGCTGATTCAAACCTGTTTTTCCCTGCTAACCTAGGCACGCTGTGCACTCTATCTGCGATATTCAGGCTTGGCTCTTTTGCTGGCTCAGCAAGACAGGATCTGTCTGCTGTTTTATGGCTTCTCGATGTCTCCTATCCACCTAACTTGACCTGCATCTTGGTTTAC
The DNA here is from genome assembly GCF_040938575.1 of Ambystoma mexicanum. Taxonomy (NCBI): domain Eukaryota; kingdom Metazoa; phylum Chordata; class Amphibia; order Caudata; family Ambystomatidae; genus Ambystoma; species Ambystoma mexicanum. The sequence continues at coordinate 407,458,216 of NC_090923.1, read as the reverse complement.
ATGGCCACTCATTTTAGTTGCATTCTGCATTAAGCAAGCGTTTATATGTATTCTCATGCAACATGCGTTTCAGCATAGAAAAGAGAGTATGGGCCTCATTATAAGTTTGCCGGTCCGGTAACAATGATACCAGTAAGCTTGCCGGTACCATTGCCCACGAATGGGCAAATACCGGGTCCAGCGAAGCCGAAATGCCCGGTAATTGCCCATTCGCGGGTGCTGGAAAAAATCACAAGTTTGGCGGCAGCCTGCCGGTTTTACCAGCAAAGCTACCCCCAAACTTGTAAAGAGGCTCTATATGTTTTCTACCCTAGTGGATGCAAACATATTCTCCATCAGAGCAATCTGACCTAGTGGTTGTGTATCTTCGTGCTTAGATGTATATGTGCTTCGTGTCTAATGCACCTACGTGTGTCAGCCTCAGCCGTGATGTCATTGGTCTCTTTCATGATTAAGGCTCATCCAGGGGTTCCATTGCCTGCAGATGTATTGCTTCCGTGATGTTATCCGGGTAGGGCCTTTAAGGTTGTCTCGGGGAGTAACGCCTCTAACATCGTCGATACAATGGTGGTGAGAAGGTAGATGCTATGAGTGAGGTACACAGTACATGTGTGTACAGCTGTAACGGGGAGGGCCGAAGCGGTGATGGACACTTTCATTTGCCTCTCTTCAAGACTCATACATTTGAAGGAGAAATAGAGAGAGAGAAAGACCTGTTGGGAGTCCCGGGATGGCGCTCCAGCACTGCATGAACTATATCAACTGAAACTGTGAACATAGGTAAGAGCCTATGGTAAAGAGACAAATGGGGTTGGAGTCAGAAGCCATCAGCCATCCCTTTCATTGAATAATGTCCCAAATATGTATAGATTGTATTTGTCTTTTTTACTTTTTATAAGTAGGGAAAGTGACAAGGTTAGAATAGAATGGACCAAGGACTTAATTTGCATAAGACATCCTGACAAGCACTTAGTAGTAGGGTTTAGAGTCTTAGGCTTATGGAAAGGTTATAGGCCTTTTACGTTGAAGAAAGAATAAAAGGATTCAGAGAACACACCTCCCTGTCCATTTCCTGATTCTGATCTACCCCAGGAGGCAGTATCTATAACACCGCCCCATGCCCCCCCACCCCAGGATTCTAGCAAAGCAACAATCATGATATTAGCAAGTCTTGCAGGGACACTGAAAATCCTGATATGTGGCCAGAAGAATTCGAAGTGTGGATTCAAGGCATTGCAGAATTTGTGTTGACATTTTGCCGATCCTCCAGATCCGACAATAGCCTGAACCATTATCGAGGGGAGTCATGTTTATCAAGGCAATACTGTAATAGGTCAGTATTAAAGATCATAGAGTCCAACTCAGTACCCGTGCTTTCAATGCCCATCTTAAGGTCTCTGGCATGGTAGCAGGCGGCAAACCAACAGCAGAATGTGGCAGGCAGGAACATTATCCATCGTGTTAGGGCAGGCTTCCTTATCAAAGGTTAAACGAGTCTGGGATTTATCGTTCTTCCTATATTCAGAAACACTGAGGGCAAACTCCAGAAAACGATATGCCATATTTGAAGCAAACAAACAGGATCAATGAAGCACCTGGACTCTTAATGTAGGAGATGCAGGGACGGCACTTTAAGTCTCGAACCTCGAAACAGACCCAAAAGCTCTATAGGGCATTATAAGAGAAAATAAACAAGCCATAGGACAAATTACTCGGAATCCGTCCAACATTAGCACAATGTCACCAAAATGTAAAACTCTTACATGCCTCCTATATGTTATTAAAGTCACATCTCACATGAATGAGTTTTCATACATATTGGGAGGCATATAGGACATATGCATTTCATATGACAATACACCAAACACTCATATCCACACATTCATAAGCCACACATGCATATGCCGAAAAGAAAACACTTAGGTGCCACATATTCATATGCCATATGCTCTCATACTAAACACTCATGGACCCCGCCTACACCATACGCTTGTATGCCATTCACCATGCAGTCATTTTATGGGCTGGGAGGATAGCTCAGGGGCAGCACATTTATCTTGGAAGCAAGCCAAAACAGAGCAACACAGGTTTGAATCCCGGTCCTGTGCTTAGAGACTGGCCTCCAGTATTAAGTGTGTCATAAAAGATGAAATAATTATTGCCATATAAATACACAACATAAACACATATGACAAACATAAAGGCCACACACTCCCACAAACGCATATACTCATACACCCTTACACAAAAGGGTGATACACCCATATGCAATACATCCACATGACATACATATAAGGCATACGCTCATATGACATACACTTATACGACATACAGTCGCATGCTACAGGCCGTACAGCCCACAAAGCCAGTGAAAACAAATTGAAAAAATCTTTAAATAAAAAAACCTACGGTTACTGCAATGTTACGGTACAAACACTCACTCTATACCGCTACCAATTCATCTATGAAACTCAAAGTTTAAACTAACCCTAACACTTACATTAAATATTAGGCCATTTACCTCAAAATCATAGTTCAAGTGAGTTTTAAGTATTAAGTTCCTGAGGCAGTAAGTTTCAGAATATTTATTAGTGAACTCATGACTTACAACAGCAGCCCCATCCCCAGCCCCATGTCTCCTTGGCTGCTACCCTTCTCCAACCGCTTTCCCGTTTCAATCACAACATTCTCTTACTTGAGGTTCTACGACTAAACATTCCTATCCCTATTACATCCTAAAGGTTCTACTGACTGCTAGAAGGCCGATGTTAATACAATACATATCCTTAAAGCTCTATACTTAGCTACACCCTTTAAAATACAACACACCTCCTTCCCTTTACTGTGCGATTAGGGCACACCATCTGTACCCTTCTTGTTACTCCTCTCATCGTACTGGCCACTCTTGGGACTTTAACCACGCTCTTTGCTCCAAATCTCCCCATTCTCCAGCCTCACTGAATTCTCCATAACCTCCTCCACTCTTACTTCTCGAATATTTAGACAGTTCTTTCTGCACACTCCTCCCTAATTGTATCCTCTCTATCGTTCCTTGAGGCATCTGTGTCTTCCTTACGCAATTCAACCTATCATACCTCTCTTATGACTGCAGACTCCTTATCTTCAATCTCTCCATCTCAGTCCCTGTTAGGGAGAATTCTCATAAGTGTGCTAATTCCTTTCACCATAGAGACCCCCAGAAACTTTGCTGGATTTTGAGGGCTTGATTTTTTTTCCTGCAAAGAGTGTGAGCCTTTTTTCCCACTCTTTCATGTGTTTTGATGTGTGTTTTACTCTTGTGTTCTTGGATTATGGAGTTTTAGACAACTCCATAGGCATCTTCTTTTCATGTGCGTCACACAGCACCCTCAGTGCAGCGACAAAGGGAAGCCTTTTGGCTGTACCAAGGTTTAAACACCTTCTTTGGGATAAACTACTGTTTCCCTGAGAATGTAAAGTTAAATAGACTTAACTAGTCTTTTTAAATTCCTAGACCCAGCACACACTATCTTACAATAGAGTCCTGGAAGAGTAAACTAGTTCCCCCTATGTCTAGAAACTCATGTAGCAGTCAAATGCCACCCTTTCCTATCTAAATGGCTGGTGGCAGTGGTTTTACAACGAACTACCATGATTTTTCCAGACCCCGAAAACCGGTAGCTAAAAATCGCGGGAGCCATGTTTTTCAAGATGGCATCTGAGCCCCCTTTGTTTAAACAGGTCCCGGTCTTCTTTTTTCGCAATTTCGTTTTGGAAAGGTCCTTCTAGAGTTTGTCTCTGCCCGCCAAACTAAGTTTGGTCCCTTTGTTCCTACGCCTTTAGCGGCTACAGGATTGAAGACCGCCTCTGGTGCCGAGTGTCTGGGGTGGGCAGGAAGTGAGGGAGGTGCCCAAAACTCCCTGTGCTTAGTTTCCTAGGAGACCCAAATGCACCCTAGCGTGATTGGCTGGCTGACTGTCCGGCAAGGACAGTCAACCTACTGGGTGAGTGGCTGGAATGATTGGAAGAAAACTGTTTAAAAGGCGAGTCTCTTGGACTGAAAGGCAGAGTCCACTGGAACGAAAGAACCGAAGACGAGCTGGAAGAGGACGGCTGCTGGAACTACTGGACCGTTGGTTTGCCCAGTGGAGCCCCTGCTGGAGGTCCGAATTTCCAAGTTCACCTTGGCAGAGAAGTCCTTCAAGGGCGACTTCTTCCTTTGAGTTGGTAGGACCGATCAACTCGTAAGCCACCTGGACACAATTCACGGAGCTGGTTGTATTTTCCTCAGAGTGCTGCAGGAAACGGAATAGTCAGGGAGAAGGACACCAGTTTGTGCGCTTTAAACAGCTACCATAACTGAAGATTTTCCAGGTTGCCAGCTTTGTGACCAGTCCCCGTGCAGCGCAAGAGTCCCCCAACATCCTCCCTCTTGTCCCCACGACTGAGGCTCAGGAACAGCAAGATCTGCAGGAACTGCCAGAGACAGAAGTCTTCAGTGGCATCTTTTTTTTCAATATAAAGGTACTGTGAAAACCTGACCGAGAGAACTTACCTCTAACCGCGCACCGACACAAATGAACCTTTCTTCCGTGAACTACTTCCGAGAACCGTGGCAAAGACTTTTCTGTTTTAATACCAGAAACATTTTTACCTATGCAAGACACTAGTCCATTGACTTTGGCCTACCTATTGCACTGAATAAACTCCTCTGGTGAACTCAAACTATTTGCACTGTTTAAGAGTAACTCTCCTATTCGTTTTATTAACTTATGCCTTTTTGATCCTACTTCGAATGCTCTGAATGCCATTTTGCTCCTACTTCAAAGTAGTTTAAATGTCTCAGAACCTGATAGTTTAAAGTACTGTAATATATTTCTGTGTGATATTGATTGCCCCCTTCTAGTGAATGTTTTCTAACTGACTGTGTAATAAATTAAGAAGTGTTTTACCAAGAAACCTTGAGTAGCAGTGTTTAACTGAATACTTGTAATTATAGGCCTCTGTGTAACTCCCTTACAAGCTCACATTCACTCTTCAGATAAGCCTGGCTGCTCAGCTCGCTACCAAAAACTGTGTGGAACAGACTTATACCAAAGGTTGGTTTTGCTTACAAGTGTAGTCCTAGTTGTGTGTAGTGGCCCCAGAGGGTACTGCATAAAAACCTTGCCTAACAATCCCGTATACTTCCATCACACCAGCTTGCTTAAGCCATCCCAGGCACATGTTTGGGATTGGGCTTCCATCTTCTGAAACTTTAAAATGGCGATATCCCTATTGAGTCATGCAGAGCCATCCTATACTGGAATACCATTTCGGTGATAGCTCTAATCCTGTCACCTCCAGTGGCCATTACTATCCTGACCACAACCATTAAAGTCCTATTAAACCGCTCAACCAATGCATCCCACTCCACCAATAATCCTCCCTAATCAAGTCGTGTTTGCTTACTGCCAAATGACCCTAATCTGCTACTTCCATCACCACGGCTTTCGTGTCCTCCAGCACTACTATTTGATGCCCCCTAACCAACACATTTCTCTCCATTCCTTGTTATTCTTAATTATTTTATATCCCTTGAGTTCTTCACTCATTTCCTCCCTGTGTCATTCACTACACACAAATTGTACCACTGTCTTAAATGTCTCATCTGTTTCACAACTGTTCAGCCACATCTCTTCATTGATCAACTTTGAATTCACAAAGACTTCACCTTCCTGAGCTTCACCATCACTTTTGGTGGGAACATCACTCTCACACAAATTCGTGGACACCACATTCTGTTCTCCCTTTATGTATTCCATTTCAAAATCTAGAACTTGCATCCCAGTTATCCAGCAAACTATTCTTCTCCATATGTCATCAAGTCCCATCTTGCAAAATATGGCCACCAACGGTTTATGATCCATGCCTATTGTATATAACCTACCATACATAGGGCCTGATTCATGGAATGATTTCCTATTGGATTGCGCCATTATAAAACACTTCCATGAATCAGGCCAATAATGTTGACATTTCTCAACCCTCCCAAATACAGGCTCGCACCTCTCTTTCCAAAATTGAACATCTCTTTTCTGCATCCCTGAGAGTGCGAGATGCAAATGCTACAGTTGCTGTTCCTGATTAAATTGGTTGCATCAACATACATCCTATCCCATACTCACTGGCATACGTATATATACGTATACTTGCAAATCATCTCTAAACCCTGTCATATTCCTAAATTCACTCTCACGGTTTTCAGTCCAATCAAACCAGTCATTTGTCTTTGTCAAGCATCTCAGACTTTTTATTTGGTCTGCTAAATTCTTAATGAGCTATCCATAATATTCTATAACCCCAGAAATGATTCCAGTTCCCCTTTGTTTCCTGGGGCATTTATCTTTGCCACAGCATCAAAGTCATCGTTCTTCAGCCTCACAACTCTTCCAGATAACTAATACCCCAGAGAATCCACAGGTTCCCTTTGAAAAGTGCATTTATCCAATGAAATAGTCAAACCAGCTTCACACAGAATCCTTAACACATCCTTCAATCTTGCATCATGCTCAGCCTGTTCCCTACCCCAGACCAATATGTCACCTTCATAACGCTTCTTCCCACCTATCAACTTATCCATTACCCTTTGAAACACACTTGATGCCAAATCTAAACCAAAGGGTATCCTCGTGCACCAGTATAAACCAAAAGGCATAACAAATGTGGTTAATCAACTCAACTCTCATGTAACCGAACTTGATGATAAGCTGACTTCAAGTCAATCACTAAAAACCTTTAAGTTCCAGAAACTTCCGTTATCTGTTTGTTGATCTTAGGCAACAGGAACCTGTCCATAATCACACTCTTGTCGTGTCCTCTTGGGCCTATACAAAACCCCTCACCTCACTAAACCACTACTCTTCCGCCCAACCACTATTGGACTTATCCATTCTGTGGCCTCTGTCTCTTCAATAATGCCCTCACATTCCAATCTCAACTCACTCTCAACCTCTCCCCTCAGGGTTTAAGGTATTGTGCAAGCCTTAGCCCAAATGGTTGTTGCACCACCTTTTACTTTAATGCAGTGCACTAAGCATCCTTGAGACATCCTGTTTTACACTTCTGGGTACCACATCTCCACCTCCTCTTGAAGAAACCCACTGCACTCGCTCTCCACTGCCACAACCCAAACTTGTTCTGGATGATCTGGGTCCAACTTTAAACTCATATCTGCCTGAGCATCCCAAGATATTAGATCACCCCCTTTCCTGTTCATTTGCACCAATCCTGTTGCTTTACGGTTCTCGAACTGCAGTTGTGCTTCAAATTCCCCCCGTATGTCTATCTGTGCGTCTCCATTTACGTGGCTGATATGGTAGCTTCCAAATACAACAACACATAGCTCATCCTTATCCCCATACTCCGTTGTCCCTGCCAAGTGCACTCCCCATCACAGTCACTCACAATATCTTTCATAGTCCCTCATAGTCCTTGGCATGCGCACTTCCTGTCACAGTGGCTCACATTCCCTGGCCTGCAATCCCTGTCACAGTGACTGGCGAGCACAATTCACATCATAATCACTGTCACAGACTCTGGTGCATGCAATCCCCGTCATGGTCCCTAGCTTGAACAATCCCCATCACAATCCCTGACGCGTGCAATACCAGTCACAGTCCTTGGTGTACGAAAACCCTGTCACAATGCCTGGCATGTGTTATCCATGTCAAAGGCCCTAGCATGCACAATTCCCTTCTCAGTCCCAGGTCCGCTCAATTCCTTCACATTCCTAAACAGGCGCAATCCCCATGACAGTTCCCACCAGAGTCCCTGGCATGCACAATCCCAATTGCAGTGCCCGGACCTGCAATCCCCTTCAAAGTCCCTGGCACAGAATCCTATCACAGTCCTTTTCAAAGTGCATGGTGCTACCAATCTCTGTTGAAGTCCCTTGCACAGGCAATCTCTGTCATTGTCCCAATCTCAGTCCCTGGCATGCATTGTCTCCACCACAGTAACTAGGGTATGCATCCGAAGACCGTTCCCTTCACAGTGCCTTGCACATACAATCCCAGTCATCATTCCCATCATAGTCCCAGGTGCATGCAATTCCTGTCACAGTCACTGGTGTGCACAATCCCTGTCACTGTTACTAGTATGCGTAATCCCCATCACAGTCCATGGCATGCGCAAGCCCCATCAGATTCTTTGGCATGCAATCCGTCACAGTCTCTAGCACACACAATCCCATCAGAGTCCCAATCACAGTCCTGATACTTCCAACCTTAATCTTAAACAAAAAATAGATAATGGAGTGAAATTTAACGAAGCAGTTAGGCAACCCCTCTGCAGGTCACTAACTTAATTTAAACAACTATGCCGCTGGGTCAAATTGTATCAGTACAACATCAACTTTTACAACATTTCAAAGACATGTGTGGTCAAATTCATAGCTTTACCAAAAATATCCATTTTATTTGATTAATATATTATAAAATCAATCCATTAAGAAAAACGACATAGCAATATAACCCGAAAAAGTGGTTAAAGTGCTTTGTGCTCTACAATGTAAACAATCAACTTCACAATAATAATCTATCATTCTAAAAAGCAATTTATTCAATCTAATCATTCGTACTGCAATCACCCAACATGTTTCATTCCCTCTATTACATTAAAAAAAGCTGTAGGAATTTCTTCAAGGATTTGCTATCTCCTGTTGTTCTTGTATCTTTTCTCTAGGCCTAATTAATTGGTCCAAGCTGTCCCCTGGGTATCTTCTACTTGATAGGGTGGGGTTTCTTTGGTCTGGATAGACCCAAACTTTGCATCTGATAATTTCTTTAAGTTGAACTCTGGTGGGTGTCGCACCGTTGGGAAGAGACTATCACTTTTGGAACCACTTTCTATGTCAATTCACCTAGTAGACGGTATTTGGCTCTTACGCCCTACAGTGATCCCATGGTCACGTCTTGGAAAGTAATGGTGACTTTCTGTTATGTTGCCTTTACTTTCACAAGAAGCAGGTGTTCTTTACTGTTCTATAGAAGCCTCTGCACTATCGGTCTTGTGTCTTTCACGGACTGTATTTGGTTCAGGTATGTGAGTCAACAGGATCCGCTTAGCGCGCAATGTTCAAACTCACCGGTGACTTGCATCCTATTGTACCACCATCAAAGTCCCTGGTTCGTGAAATCCCCATCACAATCCCTGGTGTGGGCAATCCCAGTCACAGTCCTTGGCGTAGGCAATCCCCATCACAGTAAGAGGCATGCACACATCCCTTTCACAGTCACTGCCGGAATCCCCAACACCGTCCCTGGCATGAGCATGCCCATCACAGTCCCCTTCACAGTCCCTAATTAGCTCGTCCTTGTCACAGTTTCTGGAATGGGCACACAGATGACAGTCCACTTCACAGTCACTGGTGCACCCCTCCCCGTCACTGGCATGTGCAATCCACATCAGGGTCCCAGGCGTGCATCCTAGTCACAGTGCCCACCAGAGTTTCTGTCACAGGTTTTACAGTCACAGTTTCTGGCATGCACATCCCCATTGCTGCACTCAACCTGTTAAAGTCACCATCACAGTCCCTAGCACGCACAATCCACCTGACACACCATGGCACGTGCAATTCATGGACCTTCCCAGTCCTCCCAGAAAACCATTTGTGAGGGCATGTTTGCTATTCCAAGATAGGGAAAGTGGGCGATTAGGTAGAACATCTTCTCATCAGATTGAGAAAGCAACAAAAAAAAGCATTTGAAGTACACTCCTGAGAAAACAATAATTAACCCTGAGTCTGCGGACAATAGCTGATTGGCTTCCATGAGGTGAGGTGCAGAAGGTGACTCCTTAGGTTTATGGAGATCAGTCAATGCATTTGCTAGCAATTCTCCAAGGGTCATGGAATGATGGCCTGAGTAATATATGGTTGGTGCATACATAAATCTTTTTACAATGTGTGTTATGCTGATGGTAGTGGTGTGTACACCATATGTAACATGGATTGTTTCTGTCTTCTTATTGCGTGCTCACTTCCATCTTAATGTTTATACACTTTACTAACATGTGATGTTGCCTTGACATTTGTCCGCAATCTCAACTGCATCATTGCCCAAGCATGAAATGGCACATCTGGTGTGACTAACCTACTAGTAATGGTAAATATAGGCTTGCAGGCAAAGTCGTGTATCATAGCTTCTCCTCCATGTAGTTAGTTCACACGTGCTAGATTAACAGAACGGTCTACTTCATTTTCTTCTTGTGCTTAGAGTGTATGGTGCAAGTTTAGCATCTGAATGAGCCTTTCTTTTTTGATGATCTATGTCATTGCAACCTAAATGGAGCACAGCATTTGATCTCGATGTTGGCGTGAACCTGGATAACTAAACCATCAGTCAATGAAACGTATTCATCGTCATGGACACCGTGCCGAATGCAGCCCATGACTGTGAGCTGATGAGAGGAAAGGCACTTCCAAATTCTCTGCCTACTGCAAGTTCATACAGTGCTCACCCACACAGTTCATAATGCCAATCCACGTAAAAACTACTAATCACTGTGCTCGTAGATTTCCGTCAAGGTTATGTCGGTCAATTATGGAACTGTGCAGACTACAAGCTTGTTTAACTTTTTGACCGAACAAGTGCTGCCAGATGGCAGAAATGCAAAAGATTCACGGTTCGTGCCAATTCATTAGGTTGTTCACTTTCCCTTTCTGCAATAGCGCTGAATTAATGTCCCCTTCTGATGATGCTCGGCAATGAAATGGTGACCTTGTATGACACGTAGAACCCTATTGCTATGAAAGAGCATTAAATAGCGCTGTGAATTTACAAGATGACCCATAATTATCAATGTTTTTGCCATATCACCTTTATATTGTTTCTGGCTGCCTTGCTGCAGTCACTTCTCAATCCAAATTATTCTAAGTGGAAAAGTGAAATTGTGCAAAGTCCTTCACTTACCCAGAACAGTTGTTTCTGTCCTGGCTTGCTGCATATTATTCTTATTTACATAATGTGAAGCCTCATCGAATCCTCCCGTACGGCCACTGACTGTTAACAGTTCTTCCTTTTTTTCTGGAGAAGTCCGGCAAAGAGATCTGTCACTCCTATTGCCAATGGACCGTACTATCTTAAATAAAGAAAAATACAGTATGAATTGAAGAACATCAAATAGTATATAGAGTGATTGAAATAGCTTTTTGCTGCAAGCAAACATATCGAGCAATACATACTTTATAAACTGTGCATTACATGTATTATGCATTCAACTTCAACAGGAACTGGCAAAGTCAATGGGTCTGACGGTATAAATGTAGGATACTTTGTAAAGCTCCTAAAGGACAAAAAAGGGTTAAACTCCAAATGTTGAAGATAGAGCAGTTAACTTTGCCCACGACTTATATAAATTTGCCAGTAAAGAGAATTTCAGATGTTTGCAGGACGGTCTTGCTTCCTGTTTGCTCTGCCGATGCATTTGTTTTTAATTTCTCTAGCATGCACCTAACACCCATGGCCCAGAAATAAGCCATGATTTATTTGCATACCCATGAAGATCCTTGGTTTGCAATAGAAACTACTTCTTCCTGTAAACATTTTTATATTTGGACTGGGAACTAAAAGAGTCCCTGGAAATAATTATTGGGGACCAAAAGAGGCCTTGGAAATAATTTGCAAAGTGGCGCCATATGACACATTTTTAGCAAGTCCGATGCTTTTCCTATGAGAAAATTTGGAAATACCACACAAAAGAGGCCCAGGGTGCAGAGGCCCACCGGGAAATCTCCAGAGTTCCCTATAGGCCAGTCCACCTAGAAAGGGCTTTGTATAAAGAGTTGAGTCAATGGATATTAGTGTGGGAGCCATAATACTCACCCTAACGTTTACATTTCTCAGAAATAGTCCTTGTAAACAGTGGCAAGGCAGCCTTCTCAGAGAAGTCAAAGCCAAGTCTATCTTTCATATTGAACAGACAGACTGAGTACCACCTAGAATTGGAACCAAAGGTGCATGCCAGGACATGAAGTTTGAAGCAAGCAATGCCCCCTATTTAATCTGTGAAAGAGTTCCAAACTCCCTAGGGAAAGTTGTTAATGATATAGCGCAAAAACAATCAATGTTATGAAATTAGGTTTTACGAGATGTCACAAATCATTGTTTTTTAAATCAGTTTCGTTAACAAACAGGAATTCGGCATGACAGACAGAGGTGGTGCAAAGTGGGAAGTAAAGCCTAATCTGTGAGCAAGAGTCATAGTTATTGAAATCATGTCTTATCAATTACTAAGCTAATCAAGATTGATACAAAATGGAAGACAAGGTCTTATCCAACTCCTACAGTCAAGAAATCACTGTTGTGATACCAAGACCTATGAAAGGACTAAGGCCTCAGGTAGCCATGGCGCTGATAGCACCATGGCTACCCCCTTACCGCATACCGGGTCCGGGTTCCCTGAATGGGGAATTACCGGGCCATTCCAACCTTGGAGGACCCGGTATTTCCCCATTCAGGGAACCCATCCCCATTCCCATTCCCATTCGAGCCCCCATAGGGCTCAATGGGAATGGGGACCATGCTAATAACGGGCCCGTTGTTAGCATGCTGGTACTTTAGCGGCTCCCACTAAGGGTGCCTGGAAAAACCAGCCACCCTTAGCAGGACCCGCTAAAGGACCTCGTAATGCGGCAGTAAGGGGTTAACGGCACCGTTAACCCCTTACCGGCAACCTCAGAATGAGGCCCTAACAGTCAAAGGTGACAATCAAAATGAATGCATGCTTGGAAACAAAACTATATGAAAGACCAATATCCATTGGGTCATGGTTGTTGATATCATGTATCATCAAATGCCAAGAGACACATGTGATCATCAAGATTGATGCATGCAGGGGACAGCATTTTATCCAACACCAAGAGTTAATGAGCTATTATGGTTGAATTCAATCAGATACCAAGAGTTAGAGTTTGTATAAAAGAGGCATTCACGTTGCGAAACAAAACTGTATACTCAGAAGTCTTACGAATGAGCAGGAATACATTCTGACAATCAAATGTAAGGTTGTTGGAAATAAATCTTATCAAAGGTGTAGCTGCAATACTGTTGAAACACAATCATATTACAGAGGAAAAGATATTGATAATAGCAAATAAATCTAATCAGGACTTAGAGCCATTCTGATAATAAAATATATTTAATGCATGTCAAGAAAGTAATTCTAATTAATAAAGTGTCCGGATTGTTGAAAACAGAATGTTTATCAAAGAGCAGGATTAGTTGTAATGAAGACTGATTCATTAGGTGATAGCAACCTGCGAAAGTATAGGAAATGATGTGGCAAACAAGATAGCATGGACTGAGAAGGTTTGTGAAGGTCAAGAGGTTGAGCAATCCAATAAGGGGCTAAACCCAAACAGCATACTTTTGAAATAGAGAGCGCATACTAAGCATCAAAAAGAAGGAGGAGTATTGACTGAGTGCTGGCCCTGCAGATCCAGCATTTGTTGTGCTCCTGTTCATTGCTTTGAGTCTGCTCTCTGTGGCTGCTGTTTAGAGGAGGAGCTACCTCCTTACACTCGCCTCTCCCAAGTCAGAGCATCGTGGAGTGTTGGCTTGAGTGTTGGCCCTGCAGTTCCAGCATTTGTTGTGTTCCCGTTGATTGCTTTGAGTCTGCTCTCTTTGGCTGCTGTTTAGAGGAGGAGCTACCTCTTTACACTCACCTCTCCCAAGTCAGAGCATCGTGGAGTGTTGGCTTGAGTGTTAACCCTGCAGTTCCAGCATTTGTTGTGTTTCCGTTGATTGCTTTGAGTCTGCTCTCTGTGGTGGCTGTTTGGAGGAGGAGCTACCTCCTTACACTCGCCTCTCCCAAGGCAGAGCATCTTGGAGTGTTGGCTTGAGTGTTGGCCGTGCAGTTCCAGCATTTGTTGTGCTCCCGTTGATTGCTTTGAGTCTGCTCTCTGTGGCTGCTGTTTGGAGGAGGAGCTACCTCCTTACACTCGCCTCTCCCAAGGCAGAGCATCTTGGAGTGTTGGCTTGAGTGTTGGCCCTGCAGTTCCAGCATTTGTTGTGCTCCCCTATTGCTTTGAGTCTGCTCTTTGTGGCTGCTGTTTGAAGGAAGATTTACCCCTTACACTCGCCTCTCTCTTGCGCGCAGACTGTTGGCTGAGTGTTAGCTGTCGGAGTAGCCAATGGAGCCTCCTTCGCCAGCTAACAGCATATTGACAACCCGGAGCAAAGCCTGACTTCTACTGCAACCTGAGCTGAAGAAACCCGATATATCTGGGTCAAGCCTCTCCACTGAAGTGATGACAGCAAACAATGAACTATAACCACTATCTACTTGCCGCAAGGTCACTCTTGAATCAGGTGCATTGTGTGAATCACAATTATCCCCTACAGACTTAACACCTAAATGTCTCCCTGTTCCATTTACGGCCATTACTATAAACCGTTTAGCAGGGAGCAGCGAAGAGACCTCGTCCAGCACTTGCTGCATGGAATGCACACAATCTGGCATGCCGTGTTCAGAGACCCTGTTTATTGATGACACTGTAGGGTAAGGAGAAGGTGCGCACACCAGATCTCCCGAGAACACCACCCAAAAACCAACATTGATAAGGTTGTCCCCCACCACCAGTACTAAAAAGGCTAATCACACAATAAGTTCACCCTTAAAGATGAGTATTATTCACAAACTCCAAGGCACCCAACCACTGAAAGCAACTCGGTTGCGGATGCATTTTAAACAGAACAGGTGCACTATTGTCATCGCAACCGAACAAGGCCCTTTTATGTGAGCAACAGAAAAATGATGCCATGAAAGAGATAAGTCTGACGACGTTGAGTTGGATCCCCCTCTCAGACGTGGAACTATTGAAAAGCAGATAGGTCCTTTAGTTAGAATATAAAAAAGTGCGCTGGGTGACACTTTTTCTGAAATGGCTAGTGCAAGTGAGACTGCACTAAATCCTAGCATGAGCACGAGAGAAATGATCACTTGTTCTGAAAATGACTACGTTCCACTACTGCATTCTGCCCTGAATCGGCTGTGGGCTGCAGTATCCAAAATATAGAAGCTAGACAACTAAATACAGATATGCCGGAGGTTGTCAAACCATCCATAGACATACCTACAGACAAGTACCACTCACCCGGTGCTTCTCAAACCATCCAACATGGATCTGAGTGTTGGGCTCCCAAAACGAATTAAATACTGGCGGCCCGTCTAACAAAAGACATTGCCGACTTAACTCTGCGCCTATTAGCTGGACGTTGGAACAGAAAGCGCCTATTTTGTGACCCGAGTGAGAATGTGGACACAGTCAATGCTTTACCAAATAAAAAATGTAACCTTATTACACCTGAATTGACCTCCCCATCACTGACTAAGGGCTCTTGTCCCGCTAGTAACCACCATAGCCGCAAATCCTTTGAAGCAAGTGCTCATTTTCACCAGCAAGCTAGCTCCAGCAACGAATTAGACGATGAATCATACACCAAACTAACTAGAGCGTCACCACATGAGACCGTTCCTAGGAACCCATACACGCAGAAACACCTCTCAAGGAGACTCAACGATTACCTGGACAACCAAAATGATGGCTTACAGAGCAATCAATTTGACCAATTTCAATCCAACATAATCTCTGCTGTCGCAATTATGTTCGCCCCTTAAAGCTCTATGAAAATCTGAGCGACAACTATAAAGACTAGACAACCCTAATGGCATTAATGAACTGAAAATTGATCCATATAGAGTCCTTCATTGAATCAACTTGAGAAAGAATTTGCAAGGACAAAGAACTGGAAGGTGCTGCCCTGAAGTCTTTGGTTGAGCTAGTCAAAGATGCAAGAGCTGACCAAAGAATTTCTGTTGAAGGTGTACGTGACAATGTACTACACAGGAAAATGGAAGACCATACACCTATATCCAAGATTACTTTTGACTACAGTGTAAATACTTCATCTATACCGGTAGATCTTCGGCGAGACAGTCAACAAGCATCTAGCTCAACAAGGATAGCCATTCAGTCCAACGAAGACATTGTGAATGCCTGCTCATCTTTACCCAGTGACAATTTGCACCCATCTGTTTCTGCACAAACACACCAGCCAGCTGCTCCGAATGTTTCTCAACAACTAGTATTGGATAACCCGAGTGGCAACGTGGAGCCTGACATCACCATCATAATTGAGAATGAAGAACCTCAACCTATGAGCAATGTTTCCAACTACTCAATATTTAGTTCAAAGCCCCACGCAAGGCTTACAAATGCTTTGAAAGCATCGAAAACTAAGCAGGCAAAGAAAACAAAAAAATATGCCCATCCCATGAAACTCCACGAAAACGTTGAGTTTCCGCGGCTTTGTAAGGAATCTAAAGCCACCTCCAGTTGAAGCTCTGATTGCTTCAATTTCTGACCTTAGCAGAAAAAGAAACAGCGCACACTGGCATGATGATTATGAAGAACCTTCAAGACTGCTTCCACAGCGAGTAGTCGCTTTAACTCTACCAGAACCATTGGATGATCTGCTGCTACAGCTCTCAACATACGAGGAGGATTCTGATGAAAGCTGAATAAGGGAAGACCTATACGAGGTCCCAATGAAACAGCGCTAGGAGAGTGCTCATAATATTTCCAACATACCCTCTCCTTATTTTATTTTAGAAGAGAGATAGGAGAAAGCATCTGCCTCGGCAACTGATTCCTTTCAGCCAGCAACTCTGTTGGCACAGATGCTTAACCACTCACAACATGAACTTCAAACTATAGGCTCAATTAGGAAAGGAAACCACAGGAGCATTGGCAGTCAGAACTCCAGACAATCGCACAATATGCGAAAATCTGGTTGTGATTCACAAACAAGAAAATCTAGATTTTATCAAGTAATACTAGAGAGAGTGTTGAGAACTAATGATGGCTTGATTTTAAATCACTCCAACATCATGTGCCTTCTCCATCATGTTCGAAAGTTAAGAGTAATTCACTCCAACGACATTAAAATGATGTACTTGCTAAATTAGGATGGCAACGACAGCGTGTGTCTGCATATGGCCTCAGCTGCCTTGTCTGCTTTGCTTATAGTTTACAGAACTCATTGTGGCAATAGTAAAGACAGACACAAATGATCACATTTCAAGGGTGTTTATTAAACTGTATAGGAAGGTTGGAAAAATGCCTATTCTAAACCTAAATCTAAGATGGGAGGAAGCTACAACCATCAAATAATAATAAGGCATTCCTAGTGGTGTCTTGTCAAATAAAAAGGGCCTATACTAAGAAAAACCTATTGCGAATCCTTAAGCTAAATAGACAAAAGAGTGTGGGATAATGTTCACAAGAAAGAAAGATGTGTACACAAATAATAGGTCAGGATTTGGTAGCCGTGGGTCCCCCTTCCCCACGTTTTGAGCAAGCGACAAGGTTGATTTCCAGATCACAGCACACGCTTGAGCTTTCCTAACATGAGACAACAGTTCCGCTCTCAGCTATCTGGGCCTTCGGTGGTTAAGTCTCTTTTCTACAAAAGGTCTCTTGCCTATGAGGACTTGATGTATCCAAAATAATAAATTAAATGTTCCTTTCCGCAAGTATGTTGGGTGATGACTTTCCACCCCTGGATCCCCCACTTCCAGGCTCAGACCCTTCTCAAATATCAGCGCCCCTCGGTTGGGTTCACTACGGCTTCTCACAACAATCTCAATTGTGACTGTGGGGAATTCAACCATCCGCACGGGGAGAGTGCGCTCGCCTGGGCTTTTTAATTTTTTAATAATGAGAATGAATGATGGGAGATCAACCTCTGAGGACTGTGTGAGGCCATTCGGCACACAGTCCATCAGCTTCCTGCACAAAATGCATAGTCACATGTGCTTCGGGAAAAGGTTGCCTACATGCACCGTCTTCCCCTGTCATATTCAGCTGGAATGTGACAGCCCTGGGTACACCAAAGCATCTCCAGAAGGGGGAAGGCACACCTTCCTCCAGCCCTGAGCAGGCTAATTTAAATATCAAAGGCTCCATGGATCTGCATTCATTTTGATTACTCTGGCTGGTGTGGTGACAGTGCATACTAACCAGATAATTGAAGCAAGATTAGAGGAGATGCTTGGTTGCTGGAAGAGACAACAAGAAGGCGGGACTAACACCCCTTTGGTATGCAATGTGTCAACTTGAAGCTAATTCCCACCTCTCTGTTTGAAAGTCAGTGAATGGCCTGTCTGGGTCCAGCAGTTACCGCCGGTGTCCCTGCAGAGTAGACCCCTTTCAGAGGGATGAAGGATTTGATTTGGGAGAGGCAGGAAGTCTGCTCGCAGCATATACTTAAATGGAAGCCTGCGCTTTAATCAAGAGTCATAGAGGGCTCAGTTAACCAGAGAGACACTTTGATCTACAACAGACAGGAAGATGGGTGAGACTTAGGTATATGTTGTCACCCCTTGTCTATCCTGGTGCAGAGCACCCTGGTCCTGACCTCATGCATAAGCGAAGATTGTTGGTGGGGACACAAGATTGGATCATTAACGTAGGCCTAAACTGCACCATTCACTGGGGCCCATTTGGCTTTAAAAGAGGGCTGAACCCCTCACTTGACAGGTAAGGTACAGTCTACCTTACATCTTCCGCCAGTGAAGGAAGGCCAGGAGCTCCAAGAGGGAAGCAAGATCCCTCCCGTAAACATTTCCAAGCAACAGAGGGAGATACCAACCTCGGAGGACCCGTCCAGCAGCTCCACAACTGTTACCCAGCCAGCACACAGCATGCTCTACTAGGTTCTGCCAGCTAGCTTCCTAGTTGGAAAGTGCCGGAGATTGTCTGGAAAAAGGACAAGGCAGTTGCCTGCATTCACTCTCCTGAGCTTTGAAAGAACACAAGTCCTGCGAAGAAACTAGGAGGGGTGACATAAAAGCATCATTCAGCATCCATCTTTTAAGGACATTTTCGAGACAGTCGACTCCTCGAACTGCAATCGGCTGTACCGCTGACTGTTGTCATGTCGCAGTCACAAGAGCCGTCCCAGGTGTCTCCACCAGCATCCCAGATACGCCAACCAGCACAGAGATGGCGAATCTTGGCCCTGAGCCACTGCACCGGACAGCCTGCAGACGTCCGTCCAGTCCCACTTGCCAAACTGCCTGCTGCCTGGTACCTGCAGCTCTCCCGCCACTAGCTCTGTCTCAAAGCCTGTGAATCGTACTGGAACTGCCTCGACACTGTCGAGCACCAAGAACTTCTTCAGCACCAGGTACATTGTGTTTCTGCCCCCCTGGTCCTTCTCTGAAGGCCCCAAGAGAGAGTTACGACCCCTTGCCCACTTGGTGCTGAAACCAATAATATTGAACATTAAGACTGATTACTTTACCAACAACCCTCCTGTCAGTATCCATAGTGCATCCCTTTCCTTCGTGAAATTGTTTGTCCTCTGTGTTCCTTTACAGGGTGGGTTGTATTTTATGGCATGCTAAAACTATATCTTGTAGTAATAATAAAGTAGCTATTTTTATACAACTGGGACTGGACAGTCCCTTTTATCATTGGGTAATAATTGTATTTCCGCTGTTTTGCAACTGACCAACGATCCACGACCTTGCAGAGATGAACCTGCCATTCCATCCATGTTACCAAAAATTGGACAAGGAGATCTTATAATTCACTTGGATTCCAATCTGTTTAGATCCCTTCTGGAGTACTAGAGGTGTGGGTTGATAAATGGTTTAGAAACCGATATTCATCCCTGGACCACTGGTGCCCCAGAAGTTTATTCGTCACAGTGACATTCACAAATCTTAATGTCTTTTTAAACTGTTCACTGTGGATATCCATCTGGTGGGTTCACTCTTGTCAACACGCTGTTCATCAGGATTTTTATGCCTCGTCCCCTTTTCATTAGCATTCCCTCTGATGGGCTCACTCTTGCCAACTTTTGCCAATCACACAATTTCTTATACTTTCTTATGATGCAGGATACACTTCCCTTAGCTTTACAATCATCTTCGGGCCAAAGAATTTCGACTGTGCAGAGGATTTTACTACAGTTTCCAGAGTGAACACCCATGTGGTGCCTGACTCCTCTGTAGCTGGTTTTCCCCTCTTGCATTAACAGTTCTTTGTACATTCTTCAATTAGCTGTTTGCTACTTTTGTTCAATACAGTTCTGTTTATCGGCTCTCCCCCTCAACTCACTGGCTGTGATGAACCACTTGGCTTTTCTCGTCTCTGGAGTCAAGGCCAGTACCACGGTGGCAAGCATCTCTGCCTGGCATGGTAATCGGCGGAGGAGGGACCTGTGTACCGTTGACATCTGTTGCAACAAATGTTGGCTATTGTTTGCGGTCTTACGATTCCTTCCATGGAGGTTTCATGGGCCTGGCTCAGAAAGGGCAATGTTGCTTCTCTCCTTTTCACCCTCTCGGTTTGGCCCATCTTTCTCCTCCTCTTAAACTGCTGTGCTGAGTTAGCTCTCCCATCGTGCGGTCTGCCTTGCTCGTATTGTGCTCTTGTGCTCCAACTTTTATCCCTGTGGGAAATGGAAAGGGCCGTCAGGTGTGTGCAATTCTGGTCAATTGCCTGATTTTGCCTGACTCTTGTGTTGGTACATGTCAGGTAAACGGCTCTGGTGTTTGTCCGTGATCTTTCGTGGTGTGCGAAAGTGTTTGTGTCGGAAAATGGTGGCGGGGGTTGTTTGAGTATCCTACGTGGTAGGATGGGGAAAAGGTGTGAAGGGGGATACCGCGTCTCACCCGTCGGTGTCCAACTTCTACTCCTCAAAGACCCCCCCCCATCCAGGTGATCCTCCGTCACTGGTCCACCCACAGGTACTGGATCCAATAGCGATGACCATGTCCTGGCCACCTGGATGACAGATCCCTGGGGACTAGTCAGGAAGACACCTTCAGGTTTCTTGCAATAGACACATGGGAGGAACTGCGACCGCTGCGCTTCGACATAAAAAATTCAGAGACTCTGCGACATCCACGCTCTACTAGATACTCATCAACTGCCAGATGCTCAAGATGGCAGATGACCTACAACTATAAGTGAGAGTTCTGTTGAACATCCGCAGGCTTCAGATGCACTCAGCCACTGCAGTGGAGAAAATAAGCTTCAGTCTATCGACTCAGAATCTTTTAAGAAGACTATAAAAGGATATTATTATTTGCAAGAAAAGTAGCACATAGAGATCCTGCTGAACCTGTTGCAACAGACAATGGACAATAGTGGGACTGTCTCGCGAGAGCCTTGACCTCCACCAAACAGGATTAAAGCCAGGCGAATGATGATCAGTGGACGTTGGAGATTGGATCATGGAATACCAGGAGCTTTTCCCATCTTTTCTAGGGTTTACCTACCCTGATGTCCAATTCCGGGATTATATGCCTATAGGAAACTTGGCTTCTTGAAGCACCCCTCCTCAATGGCTTTGTAGTGTATCATAAAGCCATAAAATGCTCAGCTGGTCGACTCTCATCTGGCTTGACAATTTTCATAAAGAACAGCCTAAAACTGGAGGTAATCCAAGAAACCCAGCCCAATCCGTTTATCCAAATCCTGATCATCAATCTTAACTTGAAGCTTTTAAATTACAACTCATAGCACATGGTACTTTTCCACCTGTACTGGAATCCTGTCTGCGAGGGTTCATCTTATGCTGTCGATACTGTGATGGTTTGGATTGATGAAATCTATACAATCCTACACAAGCCACTACTGATAATTTTTGACGACTTGACCATAGATTGCTTGAAACTGTGGCATAGGATTGCTAAATCTGATTCATCTGGGTCCAAAATATCAGCAATGGTCCAAGGAGATATATTTTTGACATATCCTCATGCTGAACGGGGAACCTGCAGGGATATTTTTCAGGTGCAAAGACTAGGCACGATGGAGACCTAATCGCAACTCGTGATTGTTTCTTTGTATGTAGTAACATGATGTCAAGAGTTGTGGCACTAAGATTTCTTCCATCTTCAGTTAGTGACCACGACCCATTAATAGTATCATGCTCCCTGAAAGGCAAATCAAATCCCGATTCATGGACACATAAGGTCGAATTAGAACCCAGAAGAAATCGGCTTTGTATTAAACCACACAATGTGATAAGGCTAACGGAAAAGTTTTTATCCTAGCAAGCACTCGACGAATCTGGGGTTGAGTAGGAGTGTGTGTTGATTGTATTTAGAGAATAAATACATAGGAGCGGCAGACCGCATTTTAAACCAAAACACTCTTTTGTTAATATGATCTGTACTAAAAAACGTCTCTTTCTAAAAGACCTTAGAGCTTTGAAATGCTCCACTAATTGTGAGGGGCCATTTGATCAAAA
Organism: Ambystoma mexicanum; assembly: GCF_040938575.1. Classification (NCBI taxonomy): domain Eukaryota; kingdom Metazoa; phylum Chordata; class Amphibia; order Caudata; family Ambystomatidae; genus Ambystoma; species Ambystoma mexicanum. The sequence goes on along the minus strand of NC_090923.1, from coordinate 407,435,924 downwards.
GGTGGAAACAGAAATATAGAAACTGGATCGTCGCACATAAACCAATGATGTACCAAAAGGATGTGATGCTACAAGCTATGGGCTCACAGAACACGGGGAACCTATGGGAGTAGCTGAAGGAGGGAGTCCAATCAGCTGTCTCTTCCAACTAAACCCCATACATGAAAAACTGTGGGTGAACTATTTTGGGAATTTATTCTAGAACGCCACTTCACAGAGGGATGATCCTTTAAATACTGAAGGCACATTATGGAACAACAGCTTTGATAAATTATCCATATTATCTATATTATTCATATTCATGAAAGTCCCAGGACCAGATGGAGTAACCAACAAAATCCTAAAGTCTGCTCCAGAAGCATGGGCCCTATTGTGTTCGATCGCACTGAGGGGTCAGGTCCAGCCTCCTGGAAACAGTGTGTGGTGGTTGCAATTTTCAAGAAGGGTGTCCAGTCAAAGCCCAAAAATGACTGCCCAATCTCCCTATTGATGTGCAAGGCAAGATCTTGACTACAGTTCTACTAAGACGGCTGAGTGAGTGGGTCAGCGAGTCAGGCGCCTTTGATATCCACCAAACAGGCTTCGTCAAAGGCGTGGGGTGCAACTTAAACATACTCTTAAAGAGCCATTTGAAAACAAAGACGCTCAGAGGCGATTGTAAGATCTACCTTGCATGCAGCGACATGGAGAACTCCTTCAATAGCATTGTTAGAGAGCGTCTGTGGGAAAAACTGTCTAACTCTGAGTGCCATGCACATTTACTAGCAGCTATTAAAGTTCTGTACATGGGTACATCTCTGCAGATCAGACTTGACCAAGAAGGACACCTGACTAAAAACACCCCTATATGTAAGGGATTAAAGCAGGGATGTCCCCAGCTGCTACATTATTTAATTGTTTCATTGCTGATCTGCATGAAACCATGGACCCTCCACCTTCCTGCTCTCCTAAGATCAATGGTCACATGACAGGGTGGCTTCTTTATGCCAAAACCTGGTCATATTAGATAGAACCCTGCGAGGTCTGCAGAAGAAAGTGGATATTCTTCAACGATACGTGGAACAAAATGGCTTTCCTATCAACGCAAGTAAGTCCGAAATACTATTCTCGGAGAACAGAGCCGGATCCTAAACAATGATGATACCCATGCAGAATCCATCAACTCCACAGGAGGTGCCATACAATAAGGCCCATGTCCAGACCAGGCTCTGCATACAGCGAACCTTTGACCTGTTAAAGGCGTGTTTCCGGTGCCTACAATGGACTGGAGGGGCCTTAATCTACAGACCTTAGAAGGTTGGACAAATTGTTCTTGCCTGTGCCACACTGAACAACATGTCCTCAGGTGGAATATCCCTCAGCCCCCTGATGTGTATGTGCCACTCTGAGAAGAGTAGGACTCACAGCCTGCGGGTGCTGCGCAGCCACGCACTGAGCGTAAAGGGTGTGGGGATGGATGTCTCTTCCGGCAAGAACTGATTGACAATCTTTTTTAACACATTTATATCCACATGCTATCCCACTCTGTCATTATAGTCACGTTATTAGTTGAACACATGTACACAATGAGGAATGTCCTAGCATTGCTTCAAGTGAACGGTTACTTAATTTTAAACACACCCTCCCTCACACCCCTCCTCCTCGCCACAATGCCATCCCCAACACACCCTCGCTACCCACCTCCCCCTCCCACAATGCCAGTCCCAATAAACCCTCCCCACCGACCTCCCCTCCCGACTTCCCACAATGCATCCACAACACACACCCCGACCGACCGCTCCCCTCCCCCTCCACACAATGCCATCCCTTAACACACCCTCCCCACCCACCACGCCCTCCTTGCAACGCCATCCCAAACACACCTTCCCCATACACCCAGCCCCTCCCCACACAAATATCCACAGCACAACCTCCTCCCACCTCCCTTGTGCCCATATACAGTCACTACCATAACATCTTGCACTTAGAACTTGGCAGACCGCCACTCTCCATTGGCGGAAGTGGTAATTCTGTCCGGCAGCATTACAGCTGAAACTGAGTTCACGATGATCATTCCACCCATATTCGGCAGAATTACTGTTAGCGCCGTACATTCTGCGCTAATTCTGCCAGCGGAATTACCGTCTGCATAAATAGTGCTATCGCCAAAACGGGAAGCATGGCGGTGGTCATTTTGGAAAATATTACCCCTTAACCCACCACTTCCTGTAGCCATCCAGACCCAGAAGGGAGGGAAACATGTGCCAGGAATAATCTAAAGGAAAGGTGTCTAATCTCAGACTAAGGAAGCAATTGTTGAGTGAGGCTGAACTGCGTGGGTGGTCGGGGCATCCGGAGCTGTCCTCCAGCTTGGAAAAGATGGTAAGGCCTTTTCCCCGGGGTTCAGGATCCATTTAACCAAGAACGAAAGAGGAACATCCACCCAGTGAAGATAATCTTGAATGCAAGTTCCGTGCGGTATGATGGAACACACTCTGTGAAATTAAAGGCTTAATAAAACAAATCTTAAATCCTGGGGCAGAGGTAAATATAATCAAATGTAGGGGTAGAACAAAACGCAGCAAATTTGCCCTAAAAGCTTGCTTTTGCTTTAAACTTGTGCTAGCATTTTGTTCGTGGCAAAGGCCGTTGTAGCTGGTGATTTAGTGCAGAGTCTGCGATCCCAGGCCCGCGCTGAGAGAAGTACACAGTGGTTATTTTTCGAGGTCACAGAATAAGTAATACATGACCATTTTAGAATTTGATATCACTTATGAAATGCGATTTTCTAAAGGAGCCGACAAGAACCATGGCAGTTTCAAATTGCCCGTAGAACATTTTCCCTGGGAAAAGGGTTAGAGTGTCCCCAATATCAAACTTTTGTGTAGCAGTACATCCGTGATTCAAGGCTCTGCTGGTGTCATGGTGGAGAGCTGTTCTCATGAGAATCAGGATGAGGCGAGTTTATTAAAGGTCAGCTGGTCATCTCAAATGTTTCAATGACTTAACTTTGTGCTGTGGGAACTGGGAGTGGATTGTGACGTCACAAGCTGTAATTGAGGGCTATGTGAGAAGGTGCATGAACCCAATTATTGATTGCAATGTATGCTTTTCTATAAAGGTTCAAAGAGTGGAGTCCAATTAGATTTGTGTGAGGAGATTTTCTCATGTTGCACGATCACGAATGCAAATTATTTTGCATTGTATAAAAGTTCTGACTTTAAGTGTGTTTCTTTGACAGCACTTTTTCATGCAGTACTATTTCACAATCTGTCTGAATTTGCTGTCCCAGCTGCGTAAGGGGCACTGAAAAAAACGGCATTACTTCTTACTTCTTGCACCGGAGTACACTCCTATTTGACAACTTTTGTAATTTTTGGTGAGTTTTGCGAAGATACCTCTGACACAACCTCTTGAACTTCTTGCATACCAGAAGGGACTATAGTAATTGGAAGGCCAGGAAGACCTTGAAAAGATTGGGGACTTGTGTTGGCTTTCAATATTTGAGAAAGTATGTTAAAACCCTGATTTAGAAGGCCCATCATGACATATTTAGTTTAAAACCACAAGTTTAGTAAGTGAAGGAACCTTGTATTGTGTAAGGTAAATAAATATGTTAAAAAGTACCTTCTCGATTGAAGTACTTCTTGGCCTAAATCATGAGCATGTGATCGGGGCCAAGGAATGACATCAAATTAACTTGCATGTCTTTTGAATGAAGATTTTCTATGCATTTGTACTAAAAGGTTTAAATTCTATTAAAGACGGAGATACACATATTATGTTTCACTTCCTGTACAGACACTCAGACCTGCATTGTAAAATAAACAACTTAATGAGAGGCTATATTACTCATTAAACCTTCAAAGAAAGAGTAGTGCCACTGAAAAGATAAAATATGTGGTCTCATACTCACAATAACATGTCTTTTCAGCACTAGAGGTCCTCTGATCTAACTGTCAACTCTCCTTTATTTGATGCTTGTCTGCCACATCTCATACAGTAATACATTTCTTTCATATAGATGATCGCACCTTTGGTCGATTTATTCTACCCCAAAAGACAGCAAGGACTTTCCAATATATCAAGTAGGGAAGTGAATGCACATACCTTTATGCATAACAACATATATATTCACTAAAAAAAAACATTGTTAAGGGGACGTTATGGTTAAGTTGCGCTACTAAAAACCTGTCAAATTCACTAAAAACAACTTTACAAACGTGACATTATGGTTCGCAGTAAAACCGAAAAACCCCTGAAATTTGCCAGTATGGTAGGCTAAGCAACCATAACTGCCCGCACCACTGTGCACTGCTAACAGTAACACCCAGGACATCAAAGTACTAATTTACAAAAGCACGCTTTCGGGACAAAGCCCCTGCCGCAAATTTGGTGACAATCCGTCCAGCGGTTTGGGACGTAGGCATGCGCAAAGTTTTTCCCCCATTCAGTCTATGGGAAAAAAAAGAAGTTTTGGGACCCCCCCCCCTATAACTTTTCTCCCCCTGGAACAAACATCACCAAACTTTGCAAAAAAAATTCACAGTGCCCCATATACTCACTGCAAAATTCTGGTGAGGATTCGTCCAGGGAGAGCGGAGTTATAAGCCGGCCAAAAAATGCTCTTCCTATTGAAACAGCAACTTAACCATAACTACACAGCCACTAGAGTGGCTGTGTAATATCATAGTGGTATAGTGAGTTGTGGAGATTCCCTGAGTCACTACATGCCTTCGTTCTAACCCTTATTCTAAAAAGGGAACCAATGAAGCCACTTGGTTTAATCCTAAACTTCTGCTGTCAAGTGTATCATTGTTCTGCCTTTAATTATATAACCGGGCCATATGTGTGCAGCGGCCCAGCATCTTCTGCAGGCTTGTGCTGCATGCCCGGCTGGCCGGAGCATCTACGGTGCCATGAGGGTTATCGGTCTGCCCAGGGAAAAAACCAGATTGGCCCATTAGAAAAAGCCCCCGAAAGCACGGGTGAGGTGGTTTGGGGTGAAAAAAGACGGGCCCGCCCAGTCGGGTCATGTGGGTAGGTTTGCCTGAACTTGGCAAATCGGCTGTGCCGCCTGTCGGCTCGCCCAGAGGCCAGGATGGGTGAGTGAGTGCAGAAGATAAGTCCTCCTGGGCCATATAGGTCATGTGTGGCCTGGGAGTTGAAGAGGAAGAGGAGGTGCCCAAAGTCCACCCACTATGTCAGGTCGGATGGTGAAGCTAAAGTCCCAGGCCACCCAATGTCATGACAGCCCAAGTGAAGTGGCAAACGCAGGCATGCCGGCTGAAGCTCCGGGAAGTCTGTATTCCGCCACCTGCACTGCACTGAAGCAGGAAAATAATAGGGGTGTGCTGGCACACAGCTGTCTCATTGGAGTGTGGTGGTGATTCACAGAGGTTCCCCCTAAGCAACAGAGATGCCAGTTGAAGAATGAACAGAGCTGGGGCTGCAATGGTGATAACGGGCAGCCCGCAGGGCATGGGGCCACCCTGGAAGATCTAAGAGCATGCCAGCTGTGTGACAGAGATACGGGTGACCCCAGGGTATGAGGGCTGCCAAAGAATAGCAAAGGCATCACGTGGGCACGATGGTGAGTGCGGCAGCCTCCTATGGCATGGGGATGCTGCCAAGAAGATCAAGGGCACCACAGGATGCAGCGATGAACAGGTGAACCCACATGGCTGACAGGGCTGCCTGAAAGACGGTGCTTTGGTGCGGATTGTGCCTGGGACGGTGCCCCATGTGGTGGTCGAGGCAACAGCCACAAAGAGATGGACAATGCACAGAAAAATAGCCACCTCCAGACAATGCTGCAGCACCCTAGGCAATGAAAATGTGTGGCTGACTGCATCAGCCACCCAATGCAACATAACATGTGTATGCATATTTTAATGTATATCTATTTTATGTGGGCATGTTTGGGTTTACAGTGTAAGTGATAGGTATTGTGAGGCTAGGTATGTAGTTCGGTAGGTGTAGAATTGGTTACTAGTTTAGAGAAGGGGGAGGGGATTGATAAAAAGATGTTGTGGGGTGTACCTGTGTGTGAGAAGGAGGTGAGTGGTGGCAACCTGCTCTAGTATGTCTATGGGGTAGAACCACTCACTGGGCCCATCCTATGGCCCTCCTCAACAGAGGGTGGTAGCAGGTAACGGTTAGTAGTCTGTTCCATCAGTTCCACCCACAAATTCACATCAAGGGAGCAGAGATGAGGAGTATATTTATTAAGACATGTTTACTGTGTTATTTTGTGTTTTTTATAGTTAAAAAGGGGCCCCGATGGGATCCCTAAAAATTCCAACTTGGTGTCTATTTCCCATTTAAAGGAATTAGTTAAGAACTTGGGGTGTAGTCCTTCTCCGGTTTTAACTTTGGTTTCATTTTTTTATTTTTTTTATTGTGCATATGTTCAATCTTTGAACTTTTACATATTAACAAAATAATGACATAGACATTTACTTTGATGCTAAAAAATCAATAAAACAAACAGTACCATTCAATATAAAAACATTGTTTCAATAATATAGTTAAACAATTTAAAAACATTTTTTTTTTTGTGTAATCCCCTGTTCATCTAGCATTCTAATAACTTCTACTGTCAGAAAGACCCAATTTCCAGAGCTCATTCTGTTTCAAACTTCTTGGGCACTGACTACATTCGTTTTCATAAAAAACTGACTCAAGAAGCGCATTGTCAGGTCTCTTAAGGCAACATATTCTACCAATAGGTGGCGTAGATTTTCAATCAAACTCAATACTCTACAATAATGGCAAATACTTATGTTCTCACCTCTACCTTTGTCCCGTATTGAGAGACTTTCAGCCGTTGGAAAAAATCAAGCCCTTACTCTGTCGCAGGGGAATTGTTTAAGATACGTTGGGAGTAGATCTCGTGGCTCATCAATCCTGGCAAATGTAGAGGAGATATTATAACCCCTTACAATTGTCTTAATCCAATCTGCTTTTTTAACTCGTTTTTTAACAGCATCAGGTTTTGTATTGAGATTAGATCTCCGATTACCACTTACACAAGGAATACCATCTGTGTAGGTCTCTAAGTCCTTGAGAAAGGGCGAATTGTTCAAAGCTAATTCTCTGGCTAGATCTTCAAATAAGGTGTTCTCTTCGGGATAGAAAACGTTGGTCATGAGGTTGAGTACCTTCCATTGAAACCAATATTCCAGTGATAATATGCCTAGCTCAAAGCGAATCAAAGGCATCAGAATCATCAATGGTAGATTATGTACCTTTTTCCACAGTTGCCCCTCGATTTTACACCATGGCAAGGTTATAGCCATGGGGTTGATTTCGAATCCATATAAAATCTTTGGGACAACTTTTCCTACATAGTAAGTAAGCAGAGGCTGTAATGAATACTTATAATATTTCCCATGGATTTTCTTCGGTTGAAACCTTAAGTGATCGCTGGGTGTTCTATCTGAGAGGTAAAAATCCAGGTAGATTATCTGTCTTTGCAGTTCTATATTGCCATCCAAATTTAGCTTTAGTCCCATTTGGGTGCGAAAATTGGATCACATGGCACTTGCTTTGGTTAATGACTAGGCCCTTGGTTTTGGCACACTCCCTCGTTTTTGTTAATAATCGCTGCAAGCCCACAGGGGTCCAATTTATGAGTGCAACGTCATCCGTGTATGCTACCAACCAGTTTAGCACATCCCCCCCAATTTCAAGGGACCTAGCCCCACTCCCCTCAGAGCATTCTTAAGATCTGACATATATAAAGAGTCACAGGGCAAAAATGCACCCCTGCCTCAGTCCCTTTAGGATTTCTATTGGGGACGACAATGATCCCTGAGAGTCCAACCTCATTCTGATCCGGGTCTCTTTATGGATATGCACCAAGATAGCCAGGAATGCAGGAGCTATAGCCCAGGCTTGCAATTCTCTCCATAACCGATCCCTATTCGCCAGGTGAAAGGCCTTTGAAAAGTCTATAAAGGCCACAAATATTCTATTCTGTGTATTTTTCCCTCTTATACTTCAAAACCAATAGGATCTTTCCATTAAATGTGGTGCCCATTCTTTTTCTAAACCCTGTTTGGGCTTTAGGCAGAAGGCCTTTCTCTTTAACCCACTGGTTGCGAATATCTTGCTGTCAGGATCGAATTCATCGGGTCGGTTCGATCTCCTTTTTTATGGATAGGAATTATTATAGATTCCCGCCAAGATTTGGAAATCTGACGTTTAACTAAAATTTCCTTAAACAGCAAATGCAATAAGGCAGCCAACAATGTAATATTAGTCTTAAAAAATGTTAGACATCTCTTGAGGCCACTTGCCGATGAGGCAGATGCTTTTGAGATTATCCTTTCGACATTGGTTTTATTTGCAGGTTGCTCATTGCCCTTTCCTATCCAGCTAGTTTGGGGTAGGGTGATTGTTTCCATTGGATCCATCCCTGTCCTGAGGTGAGGGATGTGCACACCATTGCCCGGATCGGGACTGTAGAAATCAGGGCATAACATACATGTAAATTAAATTATTGTCACTATTCAGAACCCTAACGTTTCATACTTTATCTTACAAGATATCAAACATAGAAGCACCACAAATTTGCCTGACAATTTCTTCAAAAACAACTGTTCAATATCTGTCCATGTAATGAACAGGATGAAAACTTTATTGATGTCACAAACAGCAACTTTCAGAAGCTTACAGACAAAGGGATGCATTCCCACAAGCTCCCTCTCAATATGCTTTTGACCTGTCGAGATAGCTGACCTAAAATAATGTACAATTTTATAAGCCATGTCCCTCTCCCGCTTTTGTGACAAGCAATTCAAGATATGCACTAAATTTGCTGAAGGGTCTAAGGGTGCAGACGTACGAGTCTGATACATTGATGGCATTTTTGTTGGCAAAGACTTATTTTAAAAGTAAAGAAAAGGAAACACATACCTTGCCTATTTTCTATGAGGAGTTGCAATACCTCAACAAAACCACAAATTACTATTAGCCTCATTACGAGTGTGGCGGACTGGAAACAAGGGTGCTGGTAAGCTTACCGGTACTCTTGTTTATTTATCTATTTATTTCATTTCTATAGCGTGCAAACAGCCCAGAGGCATTGTGGTGCTCTTACAGGTACATGTCATTTACGATATATACATTCAAATTGTTATCATTAGGTTACAAATATAGTATAAATAGGTGTGCAGGAGTGCTTTTCCTTTCTGCTCTCAGTGCGGGGTGAAGAGCATTCCATTGTTTGGCTGCTAGGTAGGCGGAAGCTAGCGCCGCCTGATTTGGTGCGTTTAACATTGGGTAGGACAAGTCAGTCAGTGCAAGGTGTTCTAGTGGGTCTTGTTGAGTGTGCTTTGACTAGTTTCTGGGAGAGATACGGGGGGCTGTGGCGGATAGAGAGGGTTTTGAAGGTAATATGAGCATGGATGGGAAGCCAGAGGGCCTCTGTTCTTGGTTCTGAGATGTGTTCTCTTCTTGGGATGTTCAGGGCCTGAAGCCCGGAAAGACTTCTGGTTTGGCTATCTCAGCGGCCTCCTCCAGCTGGCTGGAGAATTCCCTGGTCAAAGTATTGACTTGGACTGATGGCTTCAGGTGGGGAAGGCAGTCCTGGTGGACTTGAAAGATCACCTCATCCCTCCTGAAGACACAGGTCACATCTTCCTTACCATAAGGGCAGGAAGAGTACACCAGGAAATTCCCCTCATGCCGGGTGAAGATCCTGTCTGGTGTTGTGTCATTTTCGCTATCACTGTCAAAACAGTCCTTGGGGATTGGTCCAAACAGTTCGTTACCTAAATCTATGGAAAAATGTTGGCCATCAACCGCCACTCAAATAATGGTGCCTGCGCCAAGAGTGATACTCTTTAGGTCGCTGTTATCCACCTCTATTGGAATGGTGTTGTGTTCTGTATTGACTAGTGGCGTTGGGTTTACCTCCAACCCTTGCTGTTGGAAATGAGCATTGAGATGAACAAAGGCGTCAGGATTTATCAGTTTCTGTCCTCTTTTAATTTTTACTTCCAGTGAGAATTGTCGGGTCCGTTCTGGGATGGTGACTCCCTCTCCAATCTGAATTTCAACTGCATATGGCAGCAGTTGAGCTGACCGAAATGCTTTCTCTGGGTCATCAAAGTCCATGGGATTACCCGCTAATCGGGACCAGGCTTTGAAGTTTATTAGGTCCAAACTAATGGCAAGGCAATTGAGAATGTCACTGCCTAAATCAAATGCAGCGGGGCCATCTCGCACAACCCAACAATTATGGACTATGCTCTTGTTTTTAAGCATACACCTGCTAGGCAGTAGATGTTTGGAATTGGGGGTTTCCAGGTCAATTTCCCATTTGTCTAACAATTTAAATGTGGGAATGGCTGGATCTTTTGGGAGTTTGCAGAACATGGCCTCGCTGATAAAGCTCTTACCGTTGTTCACACACACTCGGGCGAGAACAGAGTCCTTCCCTTCATTTAACTGAATAGGGAAGAACAACTGCTCTCCGATTTTCTGAATATCAGCCAAGCTTTGAGCTGATTTCTCATCATTTTGGACTATAGAAGTAGGATTTTCTGATTGTGAATTTGTATAGAATTTCAGAGTGTTCCCTTCCAGTGTGGAATGCCACCTTAGACTGGAAGGAAGGTTGATTTTCAGAAATAGAGAGGACTCCCCATCACCAGTTTGTTGTCCTACTGCAATTACTGTCACGTCAGGGATTCAGTTATTTTGGAAATGGAATTCAATTTGGTCAGGTTTCTGTTCAACCATGTGGCATGTGTCATTTAAACTAACATAGTTGACACCATGTTTCAATTTTATTGGTCGGTTAGTCTGGGTCCAGAGGACCTTGTTTACACAATCTATGAGGGGAGACAATCTACGCAGGATGTCATTCCCTAGTTAACATGGTGTGCCCTCTGGAGTCACAACTATGACCGGGTGCTTCACCTTGTGTCGCCCAATTTTAATGTCTAAATCTGCAGTCCCCTCGACAGGAATTGCATTCCCATCGAAGTTCTGAAGTTGTCCAGGAAGAGGGGTGAGAGGGATTTGGTATTTCTCCCCCCGTGCCGAATTCAGCTGATCAAAGGTCCTATTTGACAGAAGGATGGCTTGGGATCCAGTGTCCACCAGTGCCAAAAATGTACATTGCCCCTGTATTTGGACCGGGGAATAAAATCTTCCCTCCTTTTCCTCAAGGGGGCAAAGATAATGTGCATTTTTGGCCAATTGGTGGGTTAATTTCTTTGCTTTGGATTCTGTTAGAGGGGTGATTTGGGCAGGATTTTGTTTGGGATCTTGGGAACCTGTAAGAAAAAGGTGACAGCTGGATATGGGGGGGAGTTTTGGACTCCCCTGTTTCTGATTCTGGGCTAACCTCTGCCCCCCCCTTTTTGGAGGCCGTCACCAGAATTGGTTTGAACAAGGTGGTTTCCTTGCTGGTCATTCTGGGGTTCAATGTTGGGCGGTTTAGACTCAGTCCCCACATCTACCCAGTCTTGATCTGGATTTCTAGGGACCCATTTTTCTTTGGGAGGAGTTCCCCCATCCCTGAAGGAGAAGATCCTTTTCCCAGAATTCTCTGAGGACCCCTCTCCTTCAAATAAGAAGATTTGCACCTCCTCCACAAAATGGGTCTTTTTAGGCTCTTTATTTCTCCTACCCGCCCTCTTTTCCTTGGGTTGCAGATTTTCGGGGGCAGGAGATTCTGGTTCTGGTTCCTGGGTTTCCAGGGGCTTTTCACAAGTGGGGAAGGAAGATTCCTCTAAGGCTTTATACCCCCCTCCCCTTGTGCCTCCTCCCTGGGAACGGTGGGCTGTCTGAGCTTTCTCCCTGTCATTGCTCTGGAGCACCAGCCTTTGATTTGAGGAGTTCTGAGTCGCCATGTTCATTGGAGGGTTTTGCTGCGCCGTTAATATGCAACCCCAGCTCCTGTGCCAAGTTCTGGACCTGGCGCTCCAGTTGGGACACCCGCTCTGGCTGTTACGGTGTCCTCTGGTCTACCCTAGGTAGATCACGGGACGGGTAACTGTCCCTTCTCCCCTAATACCCTTGGTTGGGATAGTTTTGGTACCCCTCCACCCTTGGCCTCCCCTCTGCCGGATTGGGATGTCTGGGCTCAGGAAAGTGGGGAAGGAAAGAAGGGTTGTTTTGGGGGTTGATATTTGGTGGATAGCGGGGAAAGAAACTCAGCCAGGCATTTGGGGAATTACTGCCTTCCTAGGGAAAGTGAGGAGGGAAGTTTCCTGGGTTGGCAGCTGCCTGGTTGGACCCCTCCCCCGGGGCGGAGGAGTCCACACATAGCCCAGGATGGGTCTGTTTCCCTTGTAATGGGGGCTGAAGTAGTCAGGGGAGTTAGGGGTCCCATTTGTGGGGTTACCTCCCTGACTCCCTGTTTGTGATTGGCACGAGGGCCTTCTGCGTCTTGGGTTAGTAGGATTCTGTGCAGGAATGTTTTTAGGCCCCCCCATCTCCAGATCTAAAATGGGGGCAACAGTCACCTCTGCCACCTTAGCAGCAGCAGGGGTGTTGGTTGGTTTTGGGCTTTTATTAGCACTTTTACGCTCTACTGGCTTATGCACTTCGTAAATGCGGGTTGCTTGTTCAATGACCCAGCCTAGTGATCTTTTCTCATGAAAGTCCCTCACCAGCTGGGTCATAATGTATTTAGGGAGTGCATGAAAAAAGGTATTGACAAAGACTCTGCTGTCTGTGCGCACCTTTCTGGTGGTCTGCACAAAGGCACAGTTCAGTTCTTGAACAAATTCTTGTGGGGCCTGGTCTTCCCCACATTGCAGGTTGTAGGCTGCCTTGCGGGCCTCTTGAGGGTTTCTATGGATTGAAAAATGCTTTAAGATGGCCGCCGTATAGGTGGACCATCTTGAATGGTTCTGATTCTCCAGCCCCGCAAAGAAGCTGGAGTATTCCGGTGAAAATGTCCACTTGACATACTGAATACAGCTTTGGCTGTCCTTCAGGTGGAAAGTCTCCATCATTTACTCAAACAATTCGAGGTGCTCCCAAACAGAATATTTGGCATTTTTGTGGTAGGGCATTATGATGTTGTTAATAGCCTTGATTTGCTTCAGGGGATCTTTCAGTAAAGCTCTCTTAACTTTGTTAGCCGTTTTAGATTTTGGGCACCCTTGTCCACTCATCCTCTGTCTCAGAGGCACTGCTACCTGAGGTGGCTGTCTGATCCTGTAGGATCTCCCTGATTCTGCAAGCTTGGGAATGGCTGGCAGAATGTGGGGGCCTAGTCCCTCGAGACCTGTGGTGCTCAGAAGAGTCTTTTGACTTTCCCTTGCTCCCCGGATTGGCTGAGTACCCCTCCACTGTCCTAGCTGGGAAGAGGTTTTTAAAATGCTCTTTGTGGGCCTATTCTCATGGAATTCCCCACCAAATTTGACTCGCTGATCCCTTGGTATGTGGTTTTTCTGAGGATCCAGTTCTCTGATTCTCCCCTCACTGGAGTCTCTCTGATCAGAGAGGCTGGCCCTGATATTCGGGAACCTGTACATATATGCCCGCCCATCCATTTCTGGGAGGCGCTAATCTAGCAGTCCCATATTTCCCATTGTGTTGAAGTCTGCCATCCCCGTGGCCCTTGGCCCATGTGAGCCATTGGACATAATTTATTTATTTATTTTGCATTTTTAAAGCGCTCACACAGCCCGTGGGCATCGAGGTGCTGTTACAGGAATTGTTTGTTCATTTAAAAAAAAAATGTTTTATCTTAGTTGCTTATTTATAACCCACTTAAACACCCAGAGGTTTCTAAGCGCGGACCCGGGGATTGAACCTGTGTTGCTTCATGTCGTCTTGCTTCCAAGGCCCGCACGTTGCCGCTGAGCTATCCTCCCGGGACGGTGGCAGAATCCATGGAACTGAAGGGATTAAAGTCCCTGATGCCAGGGTTCCTGAGGTTATTCTCAGGGGTTTCTCTTTCCCATCTTACCTCATCTTTTCCAGCCCCTACTCCCTGGTGACATGCCAAAATCTGACCCTTTTGTTCCTCTATTAAGGCCTTACAGGTCTCTATGATTTGTTCTTGCATGGCTATCTGTTTGTAGAGCCTGTCATTTTCTTCACAGAGAGCTTCATTGTCTCTCGCTGTGCTTCCTGTCTGCATTGGGAGTATTGGGACAATTTCGCCTGAGTTCTAGCATCTTTGGCCTGATTACTCTCTCCCCAAGGTATCTTGCCTTGCACCCTCCTGGTATGCTCTAGTAGCTTCTCATATTCGTTTTTGACTCCACTAAGCTCCTGGAGGGCCAAATTTCTTTCTTCTAACCTGGTTTTTAACTGGCTCACTTCCGGGCCTAAGGTGTCCCTCTCTTGACATCGAGTTCCCTCTCTGCTCAGCCAGGTCGTCCCTTTGTTTTCTAATGGCATATCATTTCTGGCACTCCTCATCAAAATCTGTTTGAGTGTGGAGATCACTATTTTATTATTTTCCTCCTTTAGTTCATCAATCTGACTTTCTATGGCAATTATCTAACCTGGGCAGACTCTATTAAAATAATTGGTGCTGTGCCAGCTTGTGTTGACTCTCTTGTAGAGAGTCCACCCTTTCCTGACACTCCTTTTGGAGTGTCTGTAATTTGGTATCTTGCTCTGCCTTCTCTTGCTGCAGGAGAGCCAGATCTTCATTTAATTTTGTCAGGTACTGTCTGGTTTCGATCTCTGATTCTTGGCTCTTTTGTAGCCTTTGCTCTGCAGAGTCCAGATCAGTTTGGGTTTTCTCTAGGGATTGTACTTGCCTCTTTGCCAGATCTAGGCTTTCGGCATGTTTTTCCTGTATTACTCCAATGTGGAGGTACAGGAAAGCCGCTATTTTGGCAATTTTACATTACTCTTCTTTTACTTTTGGGGCCATATACAGTTCACCAAGTGCCTGGTGTAATGGACCCTTTTCCTACCATATATTTAAGTCTATGGCAGTGACTTGTTGTTTGATTTCCTGCAGCCAGACTTTCTCATCCTGCTCTGGCCACTCGCCCCTGACAAACAGTTTGTGCAGGGGGTATTCCCTAGCAATAGTGATTTCCACTGGGCTTGTCATTTTGGAAATATCAATTTCCTATTTGAATTATTTCAGGGTAAATTTACTTTTTCAAACAAGCCTAATTTCTAGAGTATTTATTTTAGGGGTGCTGATACAGTGTAGCACAGTACTCACACCACACAAAGTATTATTACTCTGCAGGTTAGACTGCTGTGTTAGACTGTCACGGTTGGCAATCAATCAAACCCCGGACTCCAGCCCCCAGATTTTTTAAGGATTTCAATCAGGCGATCCACTCTGCTCTCGGCCCAGTGTACAGCGCAATGGAGAAACTTCATTGATATACAGATTCAATTATTTGAAAGATGTACCACTCGTATCACACTCCTTACCACTCTGCTCTTGGCCTAGTGTACAGCGCAATGGAGAAACTTCATTGATATATAGATTCAATTATTTGAAAGATCTACCACTCTCATCACACTCCTTACTTAAAAATACCCTGGGTAATGCTGGACCAGGAATCAGGCTGGTTTGTAAAAGGTATTAGTTATTTATTTATTTAAGATCAAAGTCACAATATGTATTTTAATAGATACAACAACCACCAATGGGGTGACAGAACATTGAATTATATCTTTCATACACTGGGGATCAATTTATAAACACAAGCAGAATGCAGCAGAGAACACAAAACGTTGAATGGGTCCGCAACAGATAGCACTGTTGTTAACAATTCCCCCTGCAACACACCTCCACCCACCAATAAGCACCTTTAAATAGATGTGGGGAGATAGCAGGTATTCTGAAATAGTACAGATCAAACAGTGTCTCACTTCTCCCTTTCCCCCTTAAACAGAAAGAGAAAAACAAAGTGGGCTTTTCAACTGTCAGATTTGACCTTTAAAGTGTCTGAGCAAGAACTCTAAATGTGTGGAAATTTTTTTTAATTATTATAAATTCCTACGGGAGCCGCTTTCAACAAATGCAAACAATCACAAGCAATGATTTAATCCAAAGAAATCATTTGAAATCTTAAAGTCCAAGTCGGAAACAATTTAAAGCTATTTCACACGTGTACAAATTCTCAGGATTTTAAAATCGCTGCAAACTTTTGCTTGCGCGATTTTTTCTATAACGGGAGAATCACACTGTTGTGGATTCTATGGATAGCTATAGATGTTAGGTACAAGTAGGAATTTAAATTTTGTTTCTAGCTATAAATGTGAAAAAGTTATGGAGGTTTTAATGAGAGGTGTTTTTCAAAAATATAGGTGCGAATTTGGACAGAGGCTTCAGTTTTAAAATCAGAAAAATATTGACTATGGACTCGAGCATCGAAGCTAAGCCACAACGTAAGAGTCGGGAGTGATTTGTGACCCAATCCTAGTTCCTCAATGTCCACCCTGGAGCGCTAGGCTGGTCACTCGAATGAAATTAATAGATCAAAGATAACAAAAGGACGCTTTTATAGATAGACGGAATAAGATTTCACTACGGATTTAGACAATGTTACGGATTGTGGAAGTAAGGATAGTTCAGAGGTTAGGAGGGGACAAGATAATACACGGTAATCAACAGTTTCTAGCTTCCTGTTAATACTCGCAAAACAAATGGATTCAAGATTTTGGACCGTCAGGATTCTGGACCATTGAATCGGATCTATCAGGGACTGACAGCTGGGCACATCAGACTGGACAGGGTCATCAAGGCTCTCTGGTCACAGCACGGCACAGGACTGCACTAGATCTGCCCTTCTTGATTCTGAGGATATTTCAATTCAGCAGGCAAGCATTAACAGCACGCCCGGCTGTATTATGATGCTTCCCCTAGGCTTTGGGATTCTTTTCTAGAATTTGAGGCCTATCTGAGAATGGTTCAGCTATGCATAAACCTTTGCTTTGCCAAGTTTCTGGACTCTGTAACAAGGAAGATGTAGATTTCAGCAGCAGAGCGCTCCGCCAGCAGTCAGGAGATAGAAACGTTATAGAACACGCTATGTGTTGTCAGCTGTCCCTATATATTATGCCAGATGACATCATGAAAGGGGAGTATTGGGCCGGTTTAGCTAAACTTGCCCCTGTGAAAGGTGATTGGGTCAGAGTCTACTCTCTGCCTTGATAGGAGGAGAGAAACTGTGTCATCTTTATGGTATAATTTTAAGATGCTGAGAATCCACCCCTAGCCACTGGAACACAAAGTCTAATTTTGGCAAAATACATATTTACACATGTGCAACCTCATACACAGATTGCATATTTTATGGAGTATCTGCTCCTCAAAATCCCACAGATCTGAGACTTTGTTTCAACTTTCTACAGAATTTTGTAATGAGAACATGTTCCAATATTTTTGTAAATTTCCACAAATATGCACGTTTACCATGGGAACGTGTGTAGAAAGTTTCAGAATTCTAGCTGCAATACTGTCCCCATAAACCCACATTTATTGCCATTCCTGTTCAGAATAAGCTACACGGTTGTACTAAGTTTTCAAAGGTAGTGCTAAGAATTAGGTTAATTAATCTGCCATTCTCAGATTTTGCACCCCTTCTGATAATAAACGATATACCTTCTAAAAATGTCTATTACATATCCTGTTAACACCATATGGTCAGCATTTGTCACTCCTTGAAGCATGTGGTAGCCCCCTCTTTTGGAATGTTGTTCCATCAGCCAGGTTTAACGACCTTTCACACCTTCAATATCCTGGGTTGGAGGATGTCCATTGTTTAGTCTTGGGCTGGAGACAATAGTATGGCCTAGCCTGTAATTAGCACAGTTCAGCCAGCATCTGCTGAGAGGAATGCCCTCACCCTGGATAGAATTACATCCCCCAGCCAGGCTTAATTTAATTGTTAAATTCTTTTGGCTTTACTTTGACACAAAACAAACTTGTCGCATAAAATAACAGATAGAATTCTTGTTCAAGATTTTAAACCTATGGGATCAAAAACAACTACAATATGGGTTACTATCAGTAACAGGCCTCTTATATTGCAAACATTTGACTTTCAGATATAACATTTTAAAGTTTAATCAGGAAGGCCCCTAACAGCTGTCATCACAGGTAGCCCTCTGCTGCACAGAGATTATTTGACAGATCCACAGGCAGGCCACTTTTGCTGTGGAGATCTCATTTTACTCTTAGCCTTTCAGGACCTTGTAAGTTCACAGTGATTCCTTAAACTAAGTCAATTGTAGCACCCAGCGAGAATTTTGAATATTTGGAAGGGGTCATGTACCAGCATTCTGAAGTTTCAGCAGCAAAGAAAAAGTGATTTAAAGCAATATTTGAAGTTTTATTTAGCCAAGCACTGCTTTATCCTTCTGTACTCTGCTTTCAATTGTTGTGGAGCCCAGTGACACATTTCAGTAGTGAGAGCTCTGTTCCACCACCGACAACATGCATGGCAAATTGGGCAACCATCTTTCTGTGCATTGAAAAGTGCAATTTTCAGGGGTTTTGGGCATGCACAAGGGTTATGCGGCCATTTTACTGTTTCTGTCACCATAACTGGCAGGGTGATGCCGCATAGCATAGCGGAGTGGGTCAATACATGCCACAGGTGCAAGTGGGTGAGGGAGACAATTTAAGGGATAGTAGGTATACATTGTCCCTGAGGGAAGTTTGGAACTGTCTGATAGGGAAGGACCTATGGTCATCAGTGCAACGCCACCACCTCTGGATGTAAGCCTGTCATTGCGGTAGATGCTGTAACCGGGAGGGATGGCTATGGCTAATGCAGGGCCCGATGCTTCATGGAGCCATGTTTCTGATATGGTAAAGGCATCCAGGTTACTGTAGGTGATGAGATCGTTGATTTCCAGAGCGTGATCACTTAATGATCATGTGTTGATAAGGGTGCGTGTCATGAAGGGTTGAGTGTTGGTGGGTGTGGTGTGTGGGTTGGTACGTGGATCAGTTTTGGTGGGGGGGCAGGGATTACCAGTTAGGATCTGGCTGAGGGGTGGTTGTGCTTGTTGTGGTGCATGCTGGTGTAAGCATTACTGTAGGCTGGTGTTGTGGAGAATGTACAGCTTGGTGAGGGGGCAAGAGGAGGTTTGGTATTTTTGTCGGCATGGTGTACGTGGGGTGCATCGGGGGCAGACGGACAGTAAGGGAAATGATAGTTTAATACTTTGGTATCTCCAGATGCCAGGATTGCGGGCAAATTGACCATAGTGATACATGAGGCTGTAGGGCTATAGTTGGAGCAGATAGGACAGGTAATAGCATTGCAGTTATTGTACATTTCAGCAGTAAGAGGTGGTGCCAAAGACATTATGCATTTAACATTGCAGGCATTGTACATTTCACCACTAAGAGGTGGTACAGAGGGGGTGGGTTCAGAGCAGGGTGGCGGCTGGGGTGGGCTAGCATAGGTGCATTTGCCTTATTTCTGCTGCAGGAGGCATCCTGTGGACAGTCCCTAGGTTCAGATGTGCAGTTTGTTGCAATGAGCTTCCTGGCCTCGCCTGGACTTGAGCGGGCATGAAGGTGGTGATTGCGTGCAGCTGTGTGTAGTGGGTGTTGTGATGGGGCACTCTGATCCCAGTGCACGCCCTCAGTCTGACATGAACCTTCAACAGCCGTCTTGGATTTCCAATAAGAGACGCACCAGCCTGCAGGGAGGTGACTATCTGATGAGGGATGGGGGTGTGAACATTGTTGCGAGGCTGCAGAAGGTAATTCCACCATATGAGTGATAGTTCCTTCTTTGTGCCCGGTGTTATGCAGTTATGGCATATGCTGTTTACATGACGTGACACCACTGAGGAGGCGTCCTTGGTCCCGTCCTTGAAGTGGGAGAGAAGGAAGTTTCCCCCGACAGCCCGGATCAGGACAATAGGGATGATGGGGGTTGTAGTGCCTGCTCTTCCGTAGACGGCGAGTGCAAGCTAACATTATGTCAAGCTTGCAGCTATACAGAGGGCTTTGCTCTGCAACTAGCGCAGGTTGGGCTGGAGAATGGAGTTTTTTGTAACGTTGCATTCTGCAGCCTAGGCATGAGGATTGTACGGGATGTAGCCAGGCCAATGATGGGGTTCTCCTTGTGCACCAAAGCATTTGTGCAGCTGTTGAGAACTAGGCAGAGAGATACGTCAGAGCTATGTCTAAAGCATATAGCAGACCTGAGGAAAGATGTAGGGGCTGGCAGAGATATGTCTGTAGCACAGAATAGTTGTGTGGACCTAGGATTACACACAGATACTCTGTTGTCAATGCATTGAATGGATTGGATTCCAGCCCGCCATACTCCCGGTCTGCCTACAGGGGCCGTTGCACCCGGCAGGTTTGACCCTGCCGTGTGCAACAACCCAGTAGGCTGATTTGTCATGGAAGCACCGCCACCGTTAGCAACAGTGCAGGTGCTTCTGAGTCCTCATCCCCATGGAGTCCTATGGGACTCCACGGGAATGGGGACTTACCAAATCCTACGCTTGACTTCCCGCACTACCGGAACCTATGATGTCCCAGTGGCACCGGGAAGTCAGGCGCCGGAAACTGTGTTTCGGGGTCGGCAGCAACCTGTCAACCTTTTGATGAGGCCCAATGTCAGGATGTCTTGTAACATAAGGTGTCCACCGTCCTGTGTCCAAACCTATTTCCATCCCTTACATTAGACTAAGTAAGTAAAACTGGGCATCTTCTTTATCCAAAACAAAGACTTCTCTCGTTCTAGATATAGTGTTCCGTTCTTCATAAGAATATGCAATGACTGATTCTTTAAACACAATTTCCAAGTAACAAGGAGAGAGCCTCTTCCCCTTCCTCTTCTCTTCATTTCACAAAACTTAAAGTTAAAGGATAGTTCCGGGACTTTTTTTTTTATTGTCCCTACGGTTCGGCCATGTGTTTTTAAGCATAACTCGGTAGATCGTAGAAAACTTTCCTATGGACCTTACCCGACTTTTCGTCCATTAACGCACTCGAAATCATCCGCCATTTTCTGATAATCCTATCATTTCCCCCCATCGCCCTGGCTCACCTGCTTTTGCGGCACTAAATCAAATCCCCCGCCCCTGAAACAGACTTTATCAAAACATTCATATTCCCCGCCTCTATCCGTGACGTGACTGAGCTGCGTAGGCAAACGCGCCCTGGCGTCTTCTACGCGACTCCACACAGAACCCGGAAATCAACACAGATGAGCTCACACAACACAGCGCGCCACAATTGGGAATATGAAACTGTACTTTTAAATTAAACCGCAAGATTGAAGGAATCAACCACTTCTTCTTCCGTGCCTCCTCTGTGGACAAATGGCCATGTTCACAATTGTGGAAATGTTGGTTTGTGTTCCAACGGTGAACGTTGGTACAGTGTAGCATTACTGACCGCCATTTTTCCAGTAGAATTTCCAACGACCCTCCACATGTTTTTGAGCTCCACCAAAGATGGTTGCTGATTGACTTGGACCACTGTGAAATACCTTGCATATCTTTTTTTTTACCTGCAGCTGACATTTTTTTATTGATTGTTTTTGCAAGATGCCAAACGTCAAATTGGTGATTTATATTTTTGTACTCTTCTCTCATTGTCTTGGCAATTGAAACGTGTCTGTCCGTGGCTATCAGGTTGATCACCATTCCCCGCGATTGTAGTTCTTGCAATGATGCTACAAAGCCAACTTTCTCCATGGCCACGGAGGATGTACTTTGTGACACCTGCACGACCACCGAACTCACAATTTTCTTACTTTCCATGTCCTGAAAGTGGTAGGTGCAGTACTTGGCTGAAAATCCTGGGCTGTCGCACTGTCCATCACCGGCTAGCCTGAACCGTTTGCCCGCGAATGTACTATCAATAGACATTTTTTCCATTCTCCAAGCTTCGCTAATGGCTGGAAATAGATAATCTGTTTGGTATTTGTAGAACTGAGTTTTCGCAATGAAATGGATTCCCACAAACTGAAAGAAAGACTCTAACTTTTTAAAACTTGAACCGCTAAAAAGTGCAGCCGCTGCACAAAGTAGATTGCCTGCTGGCAGTTGCCCCAGCATGGGTTGTGCAGACCATGAGAAAGGATGATATTTTGTACAGGTGGCATGTATTTTAAGGTTAGTGCCTCGAATTGCACGAGTCACATTAATCAATGGCTCCCCACATACTTCCCCACCAACCGAATGCCCACATTTCATCCGAATAATAATATCAATCAAACAACTATCGAATACAATGAATTTGGCCTCTTTCCTTATACTGTCACTCTGCATCCCAGCTGTTTCGGCCTGTAACGTTGAGGACATGTCACTCACATGAAAGGTAGAATCTCTGATATCGTCTTCCGCTATGTTCAGTGATATTGATGGTGTTTCATTGTCGTCCACTTCATTCGCTTCCATTGCAACATCTGTTCCTTCTCCGGCGATGGGTGAATAAAACAATTTCTTCAACTTTCTCGCGGTCTTAGTTTTTGCGGGTGTGGATTCTGTGAATTGATCTCCGACTGCATCCGAACTACCAGGAGGACATTCACTATCAATGGCTGGTGGTGGTATAGCTCCGTTGTCAATCACTTCATATTCTTCCCATTGGCACGATGCATCTCCAGTCTCAAGTCCCTGCCAAAAGGTTTGACAAGCAACATCTCTCGTTCGCTTCACTGTCTGTGTAGATCTAGTTCGTACACCCACTCGCAACTAGAGGACAGATTGGAAAAGGGATGTTCAGTTTAAACACAACTTACAGTATTGAACTATTAACAGTGAAAAACAACATAATATAGTGACCAGGACACTAACCTTCTTTTGCTTTCTTTTCTTTGAAACTTTCTTGCCTCGAACTTCAACATCAGGACGCTGTTGCTCCGACTCGTGTGTGCATGTCTCCACTTCCTCTTGCGCTGCAACGACTATATTTTCATGATAAGCACATCCATCACGCACTGACGCTCCATCGACTCCCTGAAACATAGGACTTTCATTAGTAATGAACACAATATTGAAAAAAGAAGACACATAGGAGGGCGACGACAGAAGGACATATCAATGGCTAAAAACGAAAGAAACATTGTGTGTAACAATCACGCTACAAGAATGCAAGATCTGATGATCTCCATCGATGGAACTGTCCGGAAACGTACCTCGAGCATCTGAGTGACATCAACGGTTGTCGTCAATGCGTTGGACTCCTCAGCATCTCCCTGAAAGACAGTACTTGCATTATTTTGGATAACAATAATGATAACTGAAAACAAAGACTAGAGGACGAGTACAAGGGTGTACCATTAGGTAAAATAATTACACGATAAATTAAAACTATTGATTTACATGCCTAAAACAAGTCAGTGGCAGAATAGCTAAGTAAGATTACCCGATAGGCGCTTGAAGTGGCTGATGACTGAAATAACGACACGGATTGAGAATCTTCCGCCTTCATATTGAGTGGATACATAAATGGGGAAATTATTGTTAGCTAATGCTACACACTACCGCAAGGCCGAGAGATAAATACGTAAACTTGACTCACCAGTGGAGGGATGTGGACGAATAGAGTGGGAATAGCGGTTGAGAGCAATTTTCGCCTCGCTCGCGGTGTGTTCTTCTTTATTAGCAATGATGAGGAGTACAAGTCTGAGCTAAAGTGCCTGCTGCAGATGCGGTATCGATCACCCCTCTTGTCCGCAAAGACTTGTAGGACTCTACTTTCAAGCTCAGACGGTGGATATCCGCAATATCGGACCCATTCTCTTATCTGATCTATTGTCTTAGGGAAAACATGCATTATAGTACCTTCAGATTTATTATGGGTCTTTGAAGGGCAACTGCCAATGGAACAGGCAGGCATTGTGGAAAGTTCTGAAAAGTAAAGATCAACAATTCTCTATGAATACCAATGTAAACTCAGAACATGTGACTAGTTCCTTGCATGTACTGTCTTGAACGAAAAGAAATTGGACGCAAAATGATTATGGTACATGGCCTTACCTTGACGAACAAACAGTTAGATGCAGGGATCAGAGTAGTTTCTTGTCGTAGAACAGGGAGCAGTTCACAGGTTGCAAACTGAGGAGTTTCCTCGAAGTGGTCACGGAAGTTCACAGAGACGAAGAGCAGATAACCAGCACCTTCACGGGTTGACTAGCAAAGCGCAAAGAAGTGCTCATTAGAAATATGAAGTGGGTTATAAAGAATTCGAAACAGGGGTGTGTTTGTGAATGAATGACATGTATATGTCGTGGCAGTACCCCGGTGCGAACTGCCTTTGATAGGGCGGGGGGTGGATTGGGGCGGTGGTCGTGCAGACAAGACACAGGAAGACTCGTGAATGGAGACACACTTATGTGGATTGCAGGGGGCCGTCCAGCGTGAGGGGGATGCTTGGCAGGAGACACGGGGTCTGGAGGTAGACATGGGAACAACAACCCATGCTCTATAGACCACTTTGAAGTGTACATGGTCTTTGGCACCTCTTGGCCTTTATCGCTCCCTGACAGCTCCACTTGGCAGCGCAAGTACCCCGGTGCGAACTGCCTTTGATAGGGCGGGGGGGGGGATTGGGGCGGTGGTTGTGCAGACAAGACACAGGAAGACTCGTGAATGGAGACACACTTATGTGGATTGCAGGGGGCCGTCCAGCGTGAGGGGGGATGCTTGGCAGGAGACACGGGGTCTGGAGGTAGACATGGGAACAACAACCCATGCTCTATAGACCACTTTGAAGTGTACATGGTCTTTGGCACCTCTTGGCCTTTATCGCTCCCTGACAGCTCCACTTGGCAGCGCAAGTACCCCGGTGCGAACTGCCTTTGATAGGGCGGGGGGGTGTGGATTAGGGCAGTGGTCGTGCAGACAAGACTCGTTTGCCGCAGGGCCTCACCAGGGAGAGGCCATCTAACTGCATGTAAGAGGCAGGCTGAAGGATCTAGTACATGGAAGGTAGGGGGGTGAGTTTATAAATACCTCAGCCTCCCAGGAGAATATATGGGTGCAGTTCACCCTGGAGACCCTGGATGCCTAGGCAGTTAGTCAGCAGCAGCTGGCCTGTGGTGGCAAGGCGGCACGGGCCAGAGGGGGTCATTTCTGTACCCGGTGCCCAAAAGGATGATTTATTATGATCAACCATATTGATTATTTACCTATAACCATGTTTTGTATCAATAAAATCCAACGGCCTTCCTTTTATTGCCAACGCTTGAACAAAGTGGTGTGGTAAGTATTTTTGGGGGAGGAGGCAAGGCCGGGAGGCTTGATGCCAACCCGCAAAATAACATATGTATGTCTGCTGCATATGGGTTCAACGGTTATGTGGATTGAAGGTGGGCGGCCAGCGTGAGGGAGGATGCTGGCGGAGACATGTGGTGTGACAAGACAAGGCACAGGAAGACTATTCAATGGAGACACACTAGATTCATTTAAAAAATCAAAACAACCATTGTTAAAATATATGTTGGGTTTTATTTTAGATCTTAATTTCAATTGAACATAAATAATAAACATTACACATTGTAAAGTTCCGGTTGCAGCACATCCAGGGAAAATCCGCGGTATTGTCCACTGTCGCTGGGGAAATGTTGTCTAATGGCAAGTACCGCAGAGGCAGGTATTACTCTCCGAACGCGGTGTCCGAGCCTCCCGTGAAGCCACCAAGTGAAGCAACGATAGGCCACCAGCCTGTACCACCTGTGAAAATGAAAGATGCAAACTGTATTAAAATGACAAAACTTTCCTATCACTGTCGATTCAGGTAAAAATGTCATTATGCTTTGAAAAAAATTCTATCTAGAAAATGCACAATATGGAACCAATTTACATGCATTCGAATGATATGTAGTTGTAATTTTATATGTGGGAGACGACCATGACATAGTAGTGGCATCACTGACATCAAAACCAGAGTATACTTACTCGTTACTCGGATTACGCGGACGAACAGTGCCGCGAAGTTCGTGCATAAGCACCATCATCATCCTCAACACGGTCCGTGAGAGGCAAGCTTCCCTGTGTCACGCCACCCAACCCGGTCCTGTCCCAGCCCACTCGTGCGATGCGGCGTGCCACGCCTTGGAGGGTTTACCCTCGCTTTCGCCTGGGAGGTACGGGGCGTGTCGTTCCGCGCAGGTGCGGCCGACCTCTTCCTGCTTTCCGCGCATGCGCGGTGTACGATGCTCTCGGCTCCCGGCCGATTTGCGGCCCAAGCCTCGCTTTGGGTCTCCAGCACCTGGGAAACTACACGGCTTGCGTTTCAAGCCTCCCGGCTGTCGGAGGTCCTATTTAAGGAGCCCGGTGGTTTGGCATATCGCGTCTCAACGTGGTTTGACCGGATCGTTGTTTTGCTCCTTGCCCTTGTCCTGAATACCGTTCTGTCCTGCTTGCTGGTTTCCCTTCCTTTCCGGTCTGTCCCTTCCTTAGCCGGTTAGGGAATCCCTTCCTGTTCCCAGTTCCTTGCTCCTTCCCTCCTGGGGTGGTTCCCCTCTCTAGTGGTTCTCTGTTCCTTCTCTGGGTTCTTTGTCCTCCCTGAGCTCCTTGCCTTCCCGCCTTCCCTTGCATTCAGTGGCTTCCTGATTCCTGCTTCTGGATTCGACACTTCTCATCTCGCTCCAGTTGTCTTCAGAGAACCTCCAGCTAAAGACCATCAGGCTCCCCCTGTCAGTGCTTGCACTGTCCTGATGCCACATTAATCAGGGGTGAGCGAACCTGTGGCATCGGGAGCTGGTTCACCTCCAGTCCGGTACCTATTTGGACGGGAGTTGGGCTGGTTCCTGGTGTCACTCTCACTTCACTACAGAACTACTGGCAATCTGGCATCATCTACTAAACAGACTTCTGGACGAAAAAGTTACGCTGCGCCCTAGTGACGCCATCTTTAACACCCTGAACTCTGGCAGCTCGGTGATGCATTGCGGACTTGGCTCGCCTTCCGAAATGTAGGCCAAGCACCCGGAATTTTCACGGCAGCAGCAGTTCTCCTCCTCAGTTGGCATTAGCTCGCACCGATTGCACGTGCACCAGGTGGAGACGCCGTCCATGCGACATGGTCCAGGCTCTTCATCCGTTGACTGGTCCTCCCAACTGCCGTCCGAATCCCCATCGTTTTCGCGTGCTTGCCTTTCCAGTAGTTCTTCCTCGGTGTACTCGGGCTCGTACATATACGGCATTATTGTAGCCATTGTGTGGTAAAGAAAGTAAAATAATTTACAGAGATGGTACAGGTGTTCACAAGGCCTAGAAGCGGCGAAGGTAGCTGACCAGAGCACAGAAACGAGTCACAGAATACTCAAAGTAACACAGAGAGAGTAATGGAATCGAAAATCTGCTGCTGTGTGTTGTGAAACGGTGTGTTTATACTTATTGAGAAAAGAGGCGTCCTGCCATTTCCATGGCGACACTTCATTAGCTGAGGCGCAGCGATTGTTGACACGAAACGTGCTTTAGCGTTGGGAAATGGGCGGTACGCGTCTGCTGATGTCAGGCTCAGGGGCGGGGGATTTGATTTAGTGCCGCAAAAGCAGGTGAGCCAGGGCGATGGGGGGAAATGATAGGATTATCAGAAAATGGCGGCTGATTTCGAGTGCGTTAATGGACGAAAAGTCGGGTAAGGTCCATAGGAAAGTTTTCTACGATCTACCGAGTTATGCTTAAAAACACATGGCCGAACCGTAGGGACAATAAAAAAAAAGTCCCGGAACTATCCTTTAACTCTGTTGTACTCTCCTGCCAGTCTTAACAGTAAACCTTCTTATCACAAAAATAGACTTTCCTTGTCTCAGGTGAGCAAAACCCTTCCCCTTTCTCCAACTTCAACTTGTAGCATAAAGTCTGGTGCACTATCCTGACAGACTTAACTGTAGAACTAGTAATTCGATTAAGTGTTTCTTTCTTTGGCAATGGGTCCTTCACCCCTTTGTTCAACTTCTGGTACCTCTCTTTCTTTCTTACAGGAGTCCTCCTCTGATATACCTCAGGGTCTCCCTGACTAGTTGTTCACTTTTCTTTCCTCTGTATGGGTCCCAGATCCCTTTATGTTCTCTCAGGCTCTCCCCAACTTGCTATGGGTCCCATCCCCTTGACTGGGCATTTCATGTGGGTCTTTGACTGGCGAGTTTGGTTCCCAGACTTCATTTGGTTCCCAGACCCTGGTGTGTGCCTGGTATGGGTTCTCTACCCCTGCTTTACTTAATGTCCAACTGAACAAACCTGGTCCTACTCTCCGGTCAGGTACTGTTCCATGTAGATACTGTGTAAGGTTTATTCCAGATTTGACAGTTCATCCTTTATCCCCTTCTGCTTCTTCATATGGGTGCCAGACCCTGTGGTGCTGTTTTTGCAGGTTATTTATCCTAGCCTCACTCAATACCCCACTGAACATCCCTGATGTAGTCTCCTGCCAGGTACTCTTCCACATAAGAAGTTTTACAAAGTTCATTCCAGCTTTTTCAGTTCTATTCATTATCCTTTTCTGACACCGGGATATTGGCGTATATCTGTTTAACTTTTTTAGTGCCTTCAGCTTCCCACCAGCCAGCCCGACCCTTTCCTTACTTTTTTGAAATATTGTTGTGGTCTCTGGTCTGTCCCGGGAGTAGCGCTGGACTACATCACTGCTGCATTTGGCGTTCGGTCCTCGGTGGCTGCACAGCAGGAAGCTTTCTCTCGCGTACCCTGCTGCACGTCTCCTGCTTGCTTCGGCATCACTGGGCAGGTCTCTTCTCTTCCCGTCACCGGACAGGTTCCCTCACTATGGGGCCTCTAAAGCTACTAGTGCCTTCTTGATGGCATCTCATTCTCTTCTCGTCGGATCACTCGCGACAGAACCAGCGTATTGTTCCACACTCCTCCAGGGCTAGCTTGCTTCATCTCTGCTCTGGATGGATCTGGCTTCACATTGCGTATTGTCCTTCCACTGCTTTTATCACCAAAGCGTTCTTCAACAGACTGCATTGCATGTGTTGGTTCTGTGGTGGGCTTTTGCCTCATTGCTTGATATTCTTCTTTTCAGTTATTACATTTACTCTAGTTAGGTAAGCCTCCCTAGTCCTTCAATAGAGATACATATAGGTGTGAAAGGAAGTAGGGGATTTAAATGAAGGTAATGCATATTGCGTTCTCCCAAGGTGATCGTCAATGGTCCGGTGGAGGACGTCCCACCCGCTGAGTACCACCACCATGGGGACGCCATCGTGCAGCTGCCTCCACTTTGTGGCCCCATGGGAAGGGGCTTCCCCCCATGGAAGCAGTGACAGTACCTTTGGATTTGTTACAAGAGGAATACACATCCTATCCCGACACCAGTACTCAGACCACAAATCCTTGAGTAATTTTACAACCCCTCTCAAAAGACCTAGGAAACCATATTTCTTCCAGAAATCATTCAGGCCACTAGCTTGAGGTCCCCTTCGCTCATCGGAGGATAGGGGTGTTCCCTGCAGATCTGTCAACAGAAGCTTACTTACTGGGGTAGAAGGATTGGAAAATGCACCTCAAGGTCTACTAGAGTCATAAACCTTGCTTGCAAAAAGGTGTTATTTAGACCAAATTTGCCACCTGCCAACTCACTGGAGCTCAAATTCTGTGGATCATGGCAAATTGGGAAAAGCATTCTCTAGTGGTGCACCCTAGGTTTGCAAGAAGGCACCTGTCACTTTTCTACTTGGGTCCAGACACTAGCTGACACGTTTTAAAATTGACAGTGAGCACTAATAGAACTCTCTTGCACATGCTTCACAACTTCATCAGCCTGTGTTCATATGTAGCTGCAGTGCCTGTGATCGCAGAGGTAATTGGAATCTCAATCAACTACCACATCTGAAAGTTCTGGCCAATACTATACTGAAATCTCCTGGTCCATGCAGTAGTGGCAACACAATCTTTGCCAACTTTGTCAAGATTATCATTAGTATGCCTCACATACCTCACTGATGAAATGTTATCCATCCACAGAATACTGTAATCCACCATGTTGCTAAAAGCAGCGAATAAACCTGCTACCAATGCCAGACAGCTGATATGCATAGTTAGTACTTACTCAGACCATTTCCTTACAGTGAAAATATCTCCATGTCGTGTCCCTAGCCTGATCAGCTAGCATACTGTGATCCAGAAGATGCATTAATATTGCTCTCCTTATCCATACTTCCATGTCATTTAGTCGCCACCAACTGATGTGTGTAATGGCTTCCTCCATCAAAAGAAGTGTCTGAGGAACTCCAATCATAAATGCTGCACTTTCAAGGTTGCAGAGCCCTGTAATGCAATGGGACTAGAAACATAGCCTGAACAGAAAATGAAGACCTACAAGCCTAGTTATTCCCCTCTTTACCACTTGTTGTCTCTGCAGCATATTCTTTTCTCTGTTATTTCTCTGGAAGGTACAAGTTCGCTAATGGTTGAGGCCAAAAGTTTCAAAATATGCAGCTGAAATGAAACAACTTACTCTGACCTTTCAGAGTTTACTACAAAGCCTATGCTTTGAAGGAATTCCAGAGCCCCCTGAAATCCGATCCTCTAGGCAGAGTTTGTCCTGCAACGTGAAAAGCATAACATCCCTCTATCTGATCATCCAGACTCCTTTCTCCGTTAGGGCTGCTAATACTGGATTGAGCAACTTGGAGAAACAACAAGGGGCGGAATACAAATGAAAGGGCAGATTATGAGAACTCCTGTCACATCCTGAAAGTACCCACAACTCCTTCCTGACCACGGAAGCCAAATGCAGTTGACCCCTCCCACATTGTTTGGCATGGGCTCCTGATTCAGAATAACAGGTTACCTCGAGGCAGCCAATGGGAGAAAATGGTTAGGGACAGGTTGTGGAAAGGGAGGGAGGTATTTTAGTGTAACCGGTAAGGATCCTGCGTAGTGGATGGGTCTTGGGGAAGTAAGGAAAGGTACAAACAGCATGTATTGATAGCACACTAGGATTCTCATGCTTCACTTGACCTTCTTATTCCAGCAATCATTCTATTCACAAGCCTGAGTACACTCCTTCTTGATTACAACTATGCTGCTCACATGGAGAAGCAAACATACACTGGGTCATAACATAGCTGGCAAGCAAATCAACAAGCAACATAGCACCAGGAACACCTGGAAAAGCATTTAGATACACACAGGTACATGAACACAAGTACAAGAGACAAGAGCGTACTCTCTAAGCACTGAAGTGCTTGCTGAACACAAGAACACGTGGCACAGCATAGTTTTCATCAAAGAAGCACTGGTGCAGCAAACATTGCCGTGACCATAGCCCCTGTCCTCACACATCCGCTACTCAGAGGGTTCATATGAATTTGCTGAGCACCAAAAAGAAAGGAACTTTTTGTATGTCAGATGAAAGGTTCCTGTTCAACACAAGAGTTTGCCAAAGTCCCTATTGCGCCGTAGTCCTTCCCCTTGTTACCTCCCCAAACACACAATGACACAAATGAGGAGCACTTAACTGAGGCCTGCGGGAGGGGCTGGGGGTAAATGCTTCCTCTCCAGGCTCTGAAGATCAAGCCGCATATGTGGGACGAACCCACGGTCTGGACGGTGCGACCTCGCGCACCGCAAGGGAATTCTCCTGGTACCTCCTTGTAATGACCAGCCCTTGGTCATAGGGTTCACTCCAAAGGAAACTCAGGATACTCAGGACAGGTACTCTTAGTGGTTACTTTATTAGGCTTCTTAGTTACAAGAACAGATGTAATCAAGTCATTGAGAGATCAAGAGGGACTTGAGATAGGAGCCCACTGGCTCCCACCACCCAGGCTCACATATTGTAACTGCCTGGGTTAGAACCAATTCAACTCTAAACATTCTAACCTCACACTGAATACTCACAGCCTACATTCTGATGATGGCATCAATCCTGGCTCAGCATACATGCAAGCACAGGAGCCAACCCCAACACTCTTCCTCCGGTCTTCCATCTGTGCAAATCTCACCATCCACCTGCCTTCATAAGTGTTCCTGCCCGCACTCCTCCGCCCTGTGCATATGCCAAAATCTCCAACAAGGAGCACAGGCCAGGGAGGGTCTTTATAGGCAGTTCACCTGTGCACATGCGTGCGCACAAACGGCCCCATTGCTTCATGGAAAATGTAGTCTACCGGTCCTTGTGGACGGTACATGGAGTCTCCGTGCTCCCGTCGACACATAACTAGCCCTCACTCCTCTTTTCCTCACAACTCCCATATTCGACCACCCCACTTGAACTGGAGGAATCTATGTGTCTTTGAGGTCTATCCTTGCTAGACCATCGTCTGGCATGAGCATCTCC
The DNA here is from genome assembly GCF_040938575.1 of Ambystoma mexicanum. NCBI lineage: Eukaryota > Metazoa > Chordata > Amphibia > Caudata > Ambystomatidae > Ambystoma > Ambystoma mexicanum. Next base: position 407,403,748 of record NC_090923.1, on the reverse strand, counting down.
TTAGCAGATGTACGCCTTTCATTTTTAAACAGCCATAAAACACTCACTCTTCAAACTCATTCAGATCTATGACTTGTCTCAATTTGTCCCCACCATTCACAGCAAAAAGGTTGCAGAGGCCCTCTGGTGCCAATGAGAGGGACTATGCCACATTTTTACCAACTCTTGAACTAGCTGCTAATCGTCCTCAGAGAAATGAAGGGGAAGGACAATGTATCTTTCATAGATTCACATGTTTTCAATATTCTTGGTCATTAGCCTGGGTAGCCTCAGTAAATTTACAAAGCAGATTTACAAATACATAACAAAAAACGACACTCACCTTAGTGATCTATCCACCCCCGTTTGAGCCTTTTCCCACTGGACAATGAGGTAGGCAGGCCTAAGCTCCTCCCAAGTAGAGCATCTTTCGATTCTATTAAGGCGACAGTGTTCGCATAAGTGATGAGCCACATAGGAGGAGGCAGGTGCTCACATTTGAATATATGAAAGATACCAATGCTGGAGAACTGTAGTTACAGGTGAATAACCTTTAGCTTCTCCAGCATTGGATCGTTCATAGGTTCACATGCTTTGAAAGAATTAATAGAACCTAGCTCACATAATGGCCATACTTCTCCTTGCAAGGGAGATGTATATGAGTGATGCTTAGTAAACAAAACATGCTCTGAGGAACTGCCTCTCTAAACCTCTACTCCTTTCTAGCCTTCGTGTTCATACAGTATTAGTGAGCTTATGCTTCACATTTCAAGTAGCGGCAATGCAGCCGCCTTTCAGGGAAACAGTAGGGATATTAGGGTTTAGGCCATAGCAAGTTATGAAAACTGGCACATTCCTTGTTCCAATCATTAAAGGTTTTTCCTACAGCCCTTTTAATGTCCAGGAAGTGTAGCAACCTTCTGGCCTGTGGAAGGAGGCCTGTTAGAAGAGGTTGGTATGACAATTGGCTGGTTAAGATGAAGGCATTAGAAATGGAATTCTGCTGCATACCAATACCTTGTCTATGCATAAACCTTGAATGGGTGGCACATCAGCTCCACACCAAATTGTGCCCAGGCGATGCAGTTGATTGGAGAGAATGTTCAAAAAAGAACTTTCATGGACTCCTTAATTATCCTTTCAGAGTAAAGAAACATTACCTCTAAGATTCTACTTTAAGGTGAAATTGCTTATATATACAGCCTGATGGAGGTGTGGGCAACACTGCCTTCACTATGCCTATCAGATGGACAATATATGATGGGAAAGACATCCAAAAGGATTGGGACGTTGCTGCATACACCTGAAACTAAACCATTTGTATTTTCTATACATTAAGTTTGTGGTTGTTGCTCTTCACAATAGAATGAGTCTCTAGAACTCTGTGGTATGCTCAGGTGCTACAATAGCCAAACCTCTGGAGCAAGTTAAGAGTGAGAGGGAGGATGGCGGAGCTGGGGGTCATATACCGGATGTGCATCTTTTGTATGCACAGGAGATCTGGGCAAAAAACAATGAGTACACCTACACTAGCTAAGTGCAAATGGCCACGGAGGCATGTTAGGTAAAAGAATGGCAAAACAAAAAGGTTGATGGCTGGAAGGTTTAGAATTAATTTTAACCTCTGGCATTGCTCTGGGCAACCCCCCAGACCATCGCCTGCCTAGCCATTACAAAAGAGGAAAGACCATATGCAAATCAGGCGTGGTCCCACCCTAAAAGGGGCAGTCCAGCCCAAACTGGTCACATCCTTTCAGCACGAGACTACAAGCATCCCTAAACATAACACAGCTTGTGCAACACACTTGGGAAATTGGGATTTTCTATGACTTCCCTATCAAGCAAATGGAAAGCATTTGAAGCTACCAGAATGGCAAGCAGATCATTCAAGTGCCCTTTTTATTAGCATTTGTACCTCCAGACACAATGTAGGTGATATTGCACTGTCCTACTTTCAAATATAAAACCTGGTGAAGGTGGTAAACATAACCATTTCCGCCAAGTTCCCTGCCCATACACATTTACAGACTGGAGGCCACATATAGCTGCGACTCCCGCCACAGAATATTTATGCAAATGTTATTCTCTTTGCAAAACTGAGATCCATCACCAATCTTAGTCCATGCAGGAGCTTTCTCCAATTTGAGTACCCATTACAGTTGTCCTGTACTCTATCCCCAGGTGCCTGAGGCCGGTTTCCTGCTGTAGTCGAGGTACTTCTACATGATCATCATGAAACATCTGCAAATGGAATTAGTTGAATGCAGGATATCGAGATTTCCAGCAATTACTTATATCCTCTAATAAAAACGCAAGTCTTCAATGAGGCATCTTACATTGTTAAAAATAACCTGGATATTTTTGTTTGAAAGAGCCCTGCCACTTAATTTGTGTTAAAGTGTGCTCTCAAGAAACACCCCTGGCAGAGTACGAAACACGATGTTTTGCAAATGAATGAACTAGACTGTCAACCAATTGTCAGAACACACGTGTTGCCTCTTTAGACTAAGAAAAAACAAACGAGGCCCATTGTCTATGGACGGAAAGACAGGACCCTTCTTCATGTGAACTGCCAATGTTGGCTCTTAATAACAATATTCAAATTACCAATCATCAATTACATGTCCTTGGATGTCAAGAATTTCAAAAGATGCTGGAGAAAAAAGGGATTACTCACTTGACTCCTGCGCTTTGATTTCTGTGGAAAGCTAGTTTGCTGTATCACTCCTTCACCCCTGACTCCATTACCTTTTTCACTGTGAGATATGATGCATCACCATGCTGGTAGCTCCCAGTAATGCCAGTGTTGGCTATGGACTACAAAGACAGGCCTGTTGAGATCACCATCTGGGTGGAACCTATGTGTTGTGCTACGGTAATTCCGGCATTAATGCCTTGATTGTGATCCGTGCTACTGGTTAGGCTCAGAGCACCCTTGAGTTCCACGAAAGTGCTATCGGAGAAAACAAATATTTTACTCTAGTTCTTACTGTGATATGTCTTAAGAATGGGATGCGTGCTTAAGGTCTCCTTAGCATCTCATAGCTGGACCAAAAATCATATGTGTAAATGCAGTGTAAATGCAGTCTCTGCTATCTCCAGTCAAGGGAATACTCCAATCTGAAGCAACGTCAACATCCTTTGTAATGTACTTGGCTTCGAGACTCTCATCCCATGGCAAGCCGTCTAGGAGTGGGCCTCTTTCATGCCCCATGTTTGCTAGATCAGGCAAATATAGCTGGTGAGTTTGCAGTCAGTACTATGGAGGTCCCTGTGACCATGTCCTCTTGCCGAGAGCAATTGCCTTTCAGATAGGTGCACTACAACTAGTGGAATGGGCAAGACCATTGGAGCATTTACAGGCGGATTGGCCAACATTTCAACAGTATCCTTTTCCTTCACTGTAGTAACATACAGGCTCAGATTTAAAGTTCTTTTCATCCTGGTATAGAAGGATGTAGAAAATGCCTAGATGGTTATTCCACCAGCACATACCACTTTTGGCATTACACACTCATCCCATCCATTCCATTCAGATGAACATGCAGATGAGGTAATATTGTGATTGCCTCTCAGTCCTTTGATGACAGGCTTTGTTGTGGGAGTGACTCTCTCGCCAACCAGTTTTCCTGGTGAAGAGACCTTAAATTAGACCTCTCACTGACAAAGCTTTTGCTCACAAGCTCTGTCACAGAACAGGCTCCCCATATATGTGATTCTGGTATACTAGGCCCTGTTTTGGATAAGGTCTCTCATAGACCAGGTCTCTCGAAGATGACGATGTCATGCATATATGGCCTCTTGTTAAGCCTCTTATAGATGAGGCTTCTCATAAGGCTGTCATTAATAAGGCCTCCCGTAGACTAGGCCTTTGTTGAAAAGGCCTCCCAGGCCTTTCGTTAATGATGCCCATGGGTGTGAAGGAGAATGTTTCTTACCTGTAACTCCTGTTCTATAGAATTGGTATCTTCCATAGGTTCACATGCTGTGAATATTCCCTGCCATCAGGCTGGGAATCCTCAGTAAATTTTGATTGCCCTGCTCTAGGCAAGAAGAAGCTACATTTCGTAGCCTAACACCCTTTTTATGGGTGTTTTTTGGCACCACCCTTGGGACCTCGAGTAGCCCTAGACTAGGCCACCCTCTTCCTCTTCACCCTCTTCCCCTTGTCCCTGGGGCAGTGGTCGAAGTGGGCGGGAGCGGTGCTCCTCTACTTCTTTTAATTAGGTTTTAACGTTCCTATACTTTTATTTTAAAAAGAAACCGTTCCGGAACGGTTTCGTTTTAAAATAAAGGTATAGGAAGAAGTTGAAACTTGCACTTTCAGTGCACTGCACTGGATGTTCCCTTAAACATCAGGCACATGTGTTTTTGGGTTTGTATTGTGCATGGGAGGGGGTGCGTCGATGGGGTTTGTGGGGAGCAGTGCAGGCCAGTAGGGAACACAGTTCCACTACTTCTTTTCGTACACTTCGACCACTGCCCTGGGGTGTAAGTGGTTTTACATGATGGGGTGGAAGGAGGGAGCATGTGAATCTATGAAAGATACCAATGCTGGAGAACAAGAGTTACAGGTAAGAAATGTTCTCCTTCTCCAGCATTGGAACTTTCATAGATTCACGGGCTGGGAATAGACTATGTAGCAGTATACAGACAGTGAAGGTGCATACAGGTAAAAGCCACCCAGCACATCTTACTGCAAATCCATAGGATTGTACCTTATTGGAACAGACGCTGTAGGACTGCTCTCCCAGTCCACAATTCTTCGACATGCTGCTTCTCCAGGTATTAGTGCCTCGTGAAAGTATGCAGCACTGACCAGGTGGCCGCTTGGCAGATCTCTGCGATTGGGAACGCCCGATTACCATGCTGCTGAAGCCACTGTAGCTCTTGACGAATGTGCATGTGGGGGTGCTTGGAGGGCGTTCCCCACTGACTTGTGGCAGAAGACAATGGTCGATGAGATCCAGCTTGCTATGCTTTCTTTGGATAGAGCATTGCCTTTATTCACTGGGTCATATGCTACAAAAAGTTGCATTGATTTTCTGAAGGACTGCGTCCTGTCAGTGTAGTATTTCAACGCTTGCTAGAGGTCGAGCAAGTGTAATGCCACCTCTACCGGTGATGAGGGCTTGCTAAAAAAAATGCTTAGGTTATTGTGGAATTCTTGTGAAAATCTCTGGGTACTTTGGCAACAAATCATGGGTTTGTCATGAAAAGTGCCCTGTCCTTTCGGAACCAAAAGTATGGTTGGTTGATTGCGAGGGCTTGCAGCTCCAACTAGCTGACGTAATAGCCACCAGGAAGTTGACTTTCCACGACAAGTATCCCAGTGGTGCGGAGGCCATAGGTTCAAACAGTTTCTTCATGAGCCGCAAGAGCACTCTGTTGAGGCTCCATACTGGCGTTATTCGTCTTTCTGGTGGAAAACGTCTGAAAACACCACTCAGGCCAGGAGCAGCACTCAGCAGCAGCTGAAATTTGAATCGACTCGAGAGAGGGACTGAGGAGTCAGACTCAGAGGAGAGTGAACACAGCTAGCCTAGTAGTAAGAGACAAAGTGTGCTGCTGCTACCTGTTACGGGGGGCCATTAGTGCAAACGTGTTGCTGGAAACCCCTTGACTCTCACTCATTTTACATGCAGTATCAGTATTGGGCATTGCCATTGTTTGTTCTGAAGCTGCTGCCCGACGTCCCGCAAGTGTTGTGTGGGGACTGGGGAACTGTCACTACTTGCGTAGCGGTCCAGCGTAGTCATTAACACATTGCTTTCACAACGGATTCAGTACAGTTAACTAACTTCTACACTCACCATTGCCTAATTCCTTTCCAAATAGCCCACACCACATGATGGCTCCTTACTGACATAATGGCAAACAGGTTCTCATCAACATTAGGCTCACATGCTACAAAATAGAAGCACAGGCCCATTGCATCACTGTTGATGTGAGTGCAACTCTGGACACCTTTATTCTGCGAGGACACTGGTAGGGATGTCTTACCATTTAATATACTTAGTCGAAGTCAATAGCTCGATCTGAGGACACGCATTTGTGCCTCACCACCATCTGACACTTGATGGTTAAGTGCATTTAGCAGTCATTTTCCCAGCACTGCACAGCATTCCTAAGGACTTGGGACTGTTCACTGAACTACATTAGGAATGTCTTCTCAGGTCTCCATCTGTATTAAGTGGTTGGCTTTTCCTCTGTGCACTCATAGACTAGTATAGTAACATCACATGTGGCTGCACTTCTCCAGCTAGTATCAGCATCTCAACCTTTCTGCAGTGTTGTACTTTCCACACTTGACAGCCTCTCTCTGAACTGGGTTGCCATCAGTGTTGCATCTCAAGAAGTCTCTACAGTGTCCTGTTGTCAGTGGTGTCAAGTGTCATTTGTTTCAGTGAAGTCACTGACTTAGTGTATGTCCTGCGGCAGCCATAGTTTGACTCCTTCTGTGGGGCTGGTGGTGGAGCTTGAAGGGGTGCCATCATCAGTTGTTGCAGTGACCACTGACCACAAAGGGCAGTCCAATATATGACACATTTGGGCTACTTTAAATAGTGTACATCAAACAAATCAATTTTCCCTCTAGGTAAATGCTGTGCGCAGGAATCGAGCTGGATAATTTATTATGAAGAACTTTATGCAGCCTAACCAGTTACCTATGTCACACGCTGTAAAACTTGGAATACTGAAATGATATGATATGATATGATATGATATGATATGGTATGGTATTTGTAACGCGCCTATACACAGGTGTTTCAAGGCGCGACGAGGCAGGGAGGGGAGGAACAAGGGGAGACATAACAAACGATCCTACTAGGCCAGGTGTCATTCAGATCGCGCAAGTGCAGGGATGGGGGAGGGGGAAAAAGTGCAAGGGGAAGGGGAGGGGGGAAGTGCAGTAAGGTAAGTGGCGTAAAGTAATAAATAAAAAAGGGCCATCTGGTGGCAAGTGCAAGGTAAGTGCAGAACAAGTGCTGGGGAAGGGGGGGGCTGTAGGGATACAGAGACAGTCCCGCAGTGCAGAGGGGTTCCAGGGGATCAGTGGCTGGGCACAGGACCGAAGGCCGTTTACAGTGGTCCAGTTGCAGGATCAGTGCAGTTTAGTGAAGAATTAATTAGCTGTTCAGCAGGGGAGAGGGAGAAAGCAGAAGCAAAGAGGAAGGTTTTGAGGTGCTTCCGGAACCGGAGGTGGTTCTCCTCAAGTTTCAGGGAGGCAGGAAGGCTGTTCCAGAGGGAGGCCCCTGCTGCGGAGAGAGATCTACCCCCAGCTCGTTGCTTCGAGAAACGGCTGACCATGAGGGAGTTGGAGGCGGATGAGCGAAGGGCTCGGGGAGGAAGATATTTGGGAAGAGAGAGTTGAAGGTATTTAGGACCCAGGCCCCAGAAGGCCTTGTGGACAATGCAGAGGGTTTTGAACTTTATCCTCGCAGCCACTGGGAGCCAGTGTAGAGATTTCAGTCCTGGAGAGATACGGTCCCTGGGCTTGAGGCCAAGGACAAGTCTCGCAGTTCTGTTCTGGATGAGTTGCAGAGGGTGGAGAGTGGAGGCAGGCAGATTAAGATAGAGGCTGTTACAGTAATCCAGCTTCGAGAGAACCAGGGCTCGGGAGACAGTGAGCTTCTGGGGGAAGGAGAGGAAGGGAAGAATACCTCTGAGGAGGTGCAGTTGGTAGTGTGACCTCTTGGCGACGTCAGAAATATGGGGAGAGAAGGAGAGTGTGGAGTCGAAGATGACCCCAAGGTTTTTTGCCTTGCAGGTAGGAGCAGGGAGGGGGCCAAGGGAGGCAGGCCAGAGAGCTGGAGGGAAGGAGGGAGTGGGAGTACCGATGAGTAGAATCTCAGTCTTACTGGCATTAAGACAGAGGTCATTGGCGGCACACCATTCTTGGATAGCAGACAGACAGTCAGAGAAGAGGGAAGGAGAGGGGGAGGCTGAGGGTAGCCTGAAAATGAGCTGGGTATCGTCCGCATAGCACTGGAAATTAGGGCAGAGAGCAGCGATGCGGTGGGCAAGGAGTGGCAGATACTGGTTGAAAAGCCAGGGAGAGAGATTAGATCCCTGGGGGACACCACAGGTGGAGAAAAAGATGTCGGAGAGGAAGGACCCCAGTTGGACCTGGGAGGGTCGATTTGAAAGGAAAGAGGTCAGCCACGCCAGAGCCTGACCAGTGATACCCAGGTTTTCCCGGAGACGGTTGAGCAGGATGGCATGGTTGACAGTGTCAAAGGCAGAGGAGAGATCGAGCAGAATGAGAGCACACGGAGTGTTGGAATCGGATGTTCAGGAGAGCAGTTTCCGTGCTTCTGGCAGCTCTGAAGCCAGATTGATGGTCATGAAGACTACCAACAGATTCAGCATGGAGGTTAAGCTGGGAGATGGCCAGTTTCTTCAGGAGCTTGCCCAGGAAGGGAGTGATGGAGATAGGGCGATAGTTAGCCGGGCAGGAGGGGTCGGAAGAGGGTTTCTTGAGAAGAGGGTGCACGAGGGAGTGCTTGAGGGGGGAAGGGAAGACTCCAGAGGCGAAGGAGTGGTTGCAGAAGTCAGCAAGGGCAGGAGCCAGGGAGTCGATGTGGTCCTTGATAGTTTTGGAGGAACAGGGGTGAACCTGTTTAGACGAGACTTTCATTGATCGGACTTGTCTGGAAACCTCGTCAGCAGAGAAGGGTGGAAAGGCAGAGAAAGAGGGAGGAGGGTTGACCGCAGATGGGCCAGAGGAAGAACAGGGTAGGGAGGGAGGGAGGTGAAAGGAGGAGAGCGAGGACAGGATGTCCTGAGTTTTAGAGATGAAGTGAGAGGCCAGTGCAGTGCAGAGGGCCTGGGAGGGGACAGGAGAGGTAGAGACTGCAACAGGGTTGGCCAGCTCCTTGCAGATTTTAAAGAGTTCGGCGGAGTTGTTTGATGCCGCAGAGATGCAGGCTTGGATAAGGGCTCTCTTCTTGGTGAGAACAGAGAGCCGGTACTGCCTTTGAAGCAGGCGGCAGGCCAGTTTGTCAGAGGATGAACATGAAGCACGCCATTTCCTCTCGGCAACCCTGCACTTGCGTTTTAGGGTGACGAGATCCGAGTCATACCAGGTGTTACATTTGGCTTTGGGCTTCAGGCGGATTCTCATGACGGGGGCAAGGATATCAAGAGCATCAGATATAGCAGAGTGGAGCATGGAGAGGGCTGTGTCAGGGTGCGAGTCAGCCGAAGGGGCAGGGGGGGGAGAGAAGGTAGCAGCAAAAGCCTCAACTGACACACGCTTCATGGGTCGGATGACTGAGAAGGTGGGTGGCAGTGAAGAGGGTGGCTTTGCCTGTGGGGTAGGGAGGGTGAGGTGGGAGGATAGGAAATAACATTGTGATTTGATAAAGATGACATCCTCGTATTGATATAAAAGCTTAGCATCTCAAGACCCCAGGGAACAGATGGTCTAACTAACACAATGCTGAAGAAGCACCCGGAAGCATGGGCAGAAACGTTATATAATATTTTTAGTACAATTATCCATACACAAACATTACCGCCTGACGTGGAAAAAAATCTATCATTACTCCGATTTGAAAAAAAAGAGGAGATGGAGAACTACCACAAAATTATCTGCCCATAGCACTATTAGATATTCCTGGTAAAATCTTTGTGAGATTTGCTAAAATGGATAAATGACAATAATTTAGCTGATCCATTTCAAACTGGGTTTATCCCAGGGCTAGGCACAGCGATAAATCTTATTATACTCTCCCTGATTAAGCACCAAAGCCATTAGACAAAACAACCACTGTACATGATCTTTATAGATTTTAAAACTGCTTTCGATTCTTTCTCAAGACACAAATAATTTGATAAATTACAAAAGGCAGGTTGCCTGCAATATATTCTAGCTCTTATTGGCCAACTTTACTCATCTCCATCAATCCAGATTAGATTATCCCTTGAAGGCCACTTGTCTAGTGCAATTAATACAAACAAAGGATTAAAGCAGGGCTTCATTCTTTATCCATGATATCGGAACCTATCTGAGAGTAATCACCTCAGATCCACCCAGATTGGGAACAACTCCATGCCCATAGCTATTCTATGGCGACAAATTGGTTCTTCTATTAACAACCCTGATTGGGCTCCAAAAACTTTCAATAGCCTTGGGGAAACTATGCTGATGAGAATAATCTCTCCATTAAACTAGGTAGGACTAAAGTTTTAGTCCTAGGGGAGGCAAAATGGAAATATAACAGGAAATATGGAAGATTAATAATATCAGTATACAGTGGGTTGATGAATATTGTTACATAGGCTTAAACATGAATAACTTACGTTCGGATTTGCTTTATCATCTTGAACTTAAAAAGAAAATACGAACAGCAATTTCCCAAGCAAAACTCGTACATAAAAAGTAAAGACAATTCTCGTATAACCCACTTATCACCTACTATAAGCAGAAAGTGATTCCCATAATAACATATGGAGCTGAAGCTAGACCCTACCTGTGAGAAAACCACTGGTGTAGACTCAAAGGGATGTTTTAGAAGAATGTAATATTGCTGCCCCGAGTCAGCCCATGGGATTAATTAGACACAAATTATGGCTGCTATCCCTGCACATAGGAGTATTGTGGAATTTGATATCATTGTACAGAAAATGTCTGATAAAGACTCACTCCCAGAGCTTGATGTCTACACTGACTAAACTCATGACTCCATTTTTGGACAATCTAATTAGACCTTGGATGACAGCCCCGCTCCAAGTAATGGAGGAGGCTGGAATAACGAAAGAGATGTTGATTCTCAATCCCAATCGAGCCAAATATAAACTATGGTGTTTCGACTGAATAGAGACAAGACATCTATGTGACCATTATCAAGGGTTTGGTGAAAATATATTTCTCTTAAAGCCTTTAAATCAAGCCGAACAATATCTGACCAAATTTCCTAGCCCCAAATTTAGGAATATTGTTTTTGAGATTGTGGCTGAATCAATATCCTACCAGAGACCTACTCGGAATAAGAGCAAAGCCCCCTTTTATCGACAGAACCTGCAAACATTGCAACAACCCTGCATGTTTAGAATTATTACAACATATTATGGTAGAATGTCCGGCACTATTATATCTTCAAAAGCTCTACCTCCAACATCTCTTTACGGACCGTAATGGTTTAACAATGGAAGATCTATGGCAGGTATTTATTTTTAATGAACATCAAATATCTGTTATTTTAGGAGCAATTACATTTTTCGAAATTGCCTGTGCTGTGCATAATTTTAGAATGAAGATTGAATAAGTTATAATGTATGTATTTCATTGTATGTTTAGTTCTGCTTGTTTACAAATCTATGAATTTTTTTATTGATTGATGTAATTTTTTGTTTTTAAAATGTTGAACTTAAAATAAAAAATAAAAAAATTATAAACTCTCTCAACATTTGTTTTTATAAATGCTGAAGTGAGTATGCTTTTTTTGCTGCTGATTTGAAAACTAATAGACCTTTACTGTGAACTCTGTAAATTAATGCACACCCTTTGTACAATAAATTAGTCTACTAGAATACATTTTTTGTTACATAGTATTTGCCAAACCCAAGTACTATATAGGGGGGGGTTCTCCCTCCTGTTACAATCCCTCAGAGATGTCACCTCTCATAAGTGAAGCTGTTGCCGATTATGTCTCTTGTAGACACGGTTGTTATACATTAGTGCAAATTAGAGCTCAGCCAAGTTCAAATGATCACAGACAGTGCTTAGCATAGCTGTCGCCTTTAACCTTTTTAGACCCCTTATTACACATTGCCAAATGAATAATACGTTGTATATGTATCACAAATTGAAGCATTGGGTGGGAAAGTGAAACAAGTGCTAATGTCTTAAATAAGATTCTCACTGTTTGTGCAATTGTATTTTAGGAATTTGTGTACTATGTGTGTAGCATTTCTGTATGCTTACAAAGCATTTTGGGGTAGCTGGATGGCAGTGCAAGCATAGAGCTTGCAAATTAAAAGGTTATTAGGTAGGGTTATATTTATTAAGGTGCAGCTTGTTATCCAGAACTTTTCTGGTTTTTGAACGGGACAAAAGAGTCTATAATGATTTTTTAAATAATTGTTACAAAATAAAGATGCCCTTTGGGTACAGATCACCTCCTATTACGGCAAGCCAAGTTGTTAGATCAATTATCCATTATGCATCTATCTGCTATTAAATGTGTTTGTGTTGCCTTTAAAAAATTACATAATCTCAGTGATTATTAGAAAATGTGAAAGGTTATCTTTGACGATATGGACAAAGATAAATGCAGTAAAGATGGTTCTGTTGCCCAAGGTCGTATATGTTATTCAAACACTCCCACTACTAATTGTGAAGAATCACCTGAAGAAGGTTGACAAAGTTTTATAAAATCTTCTATGAAGACTGGGAAGCGGCATCGTTTTCCCAGATATATCTTGTTACAGAAGGTACAGGATGTTGGGTTCGGGTATCCAGATCTCTACATATTATCAGGGCTTCCTCGTTAAAAAAGGCCCACATTATTTTGATAGGGAAGGAGGTGGAATTCCAATGTGGTTAGAAATGGAGAAAGATCTGTGCACCATATGCTTTAGATGCTTTATATACAATGGACAAAGTTCCGAAAAAAAATGTTCGGCTCCAGCTAATGGTGGTGACCAATAATGCCTTGGTAGCTTGGTTTAGGGGGAGCAATCAATATTTTGGGGTTAGTTGTGATGCTTCTATATGGTATAATCAAGCTATACTGTTGAATAATAAATGCTTGCATTGGCAGATTTGGATTATGAGAGGTATTCTTAAACTAGGAGATGTTATGGAAGGTGGCAGGGTCGTGAGGTTTGATGAATTAAGGAATGAATACGGTTTCAGTGGGAGGGGAATGAGCCGCTATCCAGATTTAAAAACTCTAATTTCTCAAATAATGGTCATGGTTGATAGAGATTTAGGGGAGAAGCCAAGTATTAGTAAATTGTTTGATGGAGTAGAACATGGGGTGTTTACTTATATGACATTTTTGGGCATAGGGCAAGAATATAAAGATTCGTGGTTGAGGTTGAAAGATGTGTGGTCAAATGATATTGGGCTACAGATATTGGAAGAAGAGTGGCAGGATTTATCTCAAGTGGGTTTCAAGTCTAAAATGGATTTGACTTTGAGGACCATTAGACAGAAGATTGTTTGGAGATTATATTGGACACCGGTAAAGATGCAAAAGCTTCATCATTTAGCTAATGATATGTGTTGGGGTTGTGCTGGCAGTAGGGATTCTCTCTTGCATTTGCTTTGGGACTGTCGGAGGGTATACGTTTTTTGGAACGAAGTTTCGTATAGGATAGATGTTACTCTGAACATAGTCATTTCTAGGTCAGCGGGGAAAATTATTTTGTTGCGGCAGAGAGCAAGATGTTCCGTTGCAAGGGAATTTGATTTATGGGTAGATAAGGCTTTAATGGTTGCAATTAAACTGATTTTGAGGGTCTGGAAGAGTAGGAAGAAGCCTGTGGTGGAGGATTGCATAGTTGAAATGCAATTGCTGTCTAATTATGAGAAGGTATCATTGAAAAATAAGAATCGTCTAGATGTTTATCTTTTGTTGTGGAGTCAATTTAATGATCTGTATGTTAGATTTGTGGGGGTTTTTTTCTTTACTGTCTTGTGTTGATGTATTGTGTTGTCTTATTGTGTTTATTATATATGGTTTGGGAAGTATGGAGAGTATTATTAGATTGCAGGTTTGCTGTGTAATAAGTTGAGAATCAGTCGAGTTCATACTGATTATTGTAATATGTTGATATTGGATGATAAGTTAATAATGATGTTAAATGTTAATGTTAAAGGATATTTGTACCGCACACTATCACCACCGGAGTGGTCCCCGGGCGCTGATATGTGTAGTGTAAAATCTGATGTGTCACTACATTCCATTTGTATTTGTGATGTATATATTGTAAACTGGATAAATAAATAATAAAAAAGTTGCATAGTTTCTGCTCCTTACCATCAGTATTATTGCACAAATAATTAATTAATCTCCATTTTTGTTGTAATTATAGCTTGTTCTACTGCCCTGAAGAAGGAAGTCATGAAAATAAGAATGAACGTTGTTTAAACTGTTGTCAGACCTCAGACGATGTTCTTGCAATTCTTCCAGTCGAGGGAGGTGGTCCAGTGACTTTAGATCCAAAAGCAATGTGTGTGACATCTTGATTCCTATTGTTTCGAGAAATTCCTGACCCTTTGTTGACCGTCTGATCTGTAAACCGAGAGGGCAGGGTGTTACATTAATCATAGTTTATTAGCAGCTTCTTAAAGGCATTCCACAGTGCAACAAAGCAGGATCACCTATATGTTCCATTAACAAATACCTATAATGACTCTTGAGATGACATCAAACATTAGCACTAGTTTTATGCAATCCTCAAAAAACTAAATTGTGAGTCTCTCTACCAAGGGCTCACTGCAGCAGACAGTACTTGAGTAAGAATCTTCTGATGTAGGGGAGTAGGATGCGTCAGGTCAAGCCACTGACAAAGTGGCAGAGAGGCTGCAAAGTGGACAGTGTGCACTGACGTGAATTAGAAAATATGCCTTATGTGCCTTGACTTCTTGTTCAGCAAGGCTCATTGAGGGATTGACAGCACTCCAGGCGCAACTTAACCAGCAGAATTGTGCCTGCCCTGCAGTACCGCTGTGCTATCTACAAACCAGTGGCTAAATTCCATCCACTCCGCACATACACAGTCCACAACAGATAAGGTTGGTGTCATTGATGCATTAAAATCTCACTGTTTTTATGCGCTGATAAAGCTGTAGCAGCACCCCTTTTAGCAATGCATTGTGTCCAATCTATCAGAGATGCAGGGCGGACAGAAGCTTTCATGAGACCATCTCATTTTATCACTGGTTAACCTTCATGGGTTGGCGCGGAGGTGCAAGTGTGAGGAGAGTGGGACGTACGTGTGCACCGAAGCACATAGGCACTCAGACACCCAGCGATCTGGGTGATGGCAATGGCCGGGGCTCTGAGTTACATCTGTCTTGCTCACTGCAACCGATTTCGGAGCAAGGGTTTGAGGCTGCTGCTATACAATCAATTGGCCAATCGCCCCATAAACTGGGTCAACCAGATCAATTGGTCACAGTACTCTGTATTCCTCCAATGCTATCACTTGTTTACATGTTTACGTATTGTTATGAATAGTTCACAGAGAAGGCAATCATTTCATAGGCACCCACTACTGTACAGTAAATATAGTATTTATACCCTGTCTTTCCACCACAAAAGAGGGAGATGCCCAATGCTGCATACTACACTTACAGAACAGTATGTCATTTAGGCAGTTCACAGTAAAGCAACTGTGCTGTATTGTGGTAATGCACAGTTCCCACTGACATGTTAATGCATTCTGTAATGCATACTTCCGTGCACCTCCAGACCCATTAAAAAAACAACTAATGTAGAGCACATGTACCAAAGAGCAATGTGATGTTGGTGAGAGTGTACCACTGTATTGGGCATCTGATCCATTTAATGTGACCTCCTCAGCAATGGGATCAGCATCCACACTGCACACCCCATTCTTTCAGAGTTCACACCTGATCCTCCCAAAACCTTAAGCTTCTGCCAAGGTGCCTCAAGCTAAAACGTGCGGGCGGGGGCTGAGCTGTGGTCGTTGGGGAAATGATGTATTTATTACTGTAGTTTTGTAAAGTGCGAGCCAAGGTCCAAATATCACAACACATATAAGTACATCAAAACTGGCAGAATATCAACAGCACATGTATCAGGGAAGATACTGAATACAAGAGGTTTTTCTGGCATTTTTCATAATAATTTTTAATCACAGACATATTACAGAATGAAAGACCGTACTACAGCACAGTAGCCACTGCCCAATTAATGACACTGTACTGTGTAATGCAAAAGATGCTGTAGACCAGTTGATGATGCTTAGAGTGGTCTAATAGTAGTATAGAGTATTTCAGCAAAGCTTCTGGGCAGGTCAGAGCTCCACCATCAGCTGAAAGAATGATTGGGATGGCTCCAATTGCTAGCTGTAGCATCATCACAGGCTGGAAAAAAAATAGTTCGGACATTGTACCCTGCAGAATCTTCACAAATTATGGTGGCAAGAAATAATACACTAGTATTCGTTTTCTATAATTCAATTGTAACATCCTTACAGTAATCTCAACACCCCCTCACCGCCTCTCAGTGCCATCACAAACGAGCCACAGTCATCCTGCTTCAGTACCATCCTGTGGTCTCATTCAATGGATGTGATGTGCTAATCTGCACTCAAGTGGCTCATCACCCCACTGGCGACAAGACCTTCAACAACAGGCATAACAGACGGTTGGTGAGCGCTCTGCCAACTTGGCACAAAGTCCCATCACAGGGCCTCATCATGGTTGGGGGAATCCTGGCGGTAAATGCGTGGGATATCGCCCAATGCTAATAGTGTCACCGCAACTTGGTCCACAAGTTGCGGGAGTGGCAGGAAGTCTCATTGAGACATTTTGGATGCTATTACTGCGGAGAAATTTGAGCTGCGGTTATAGCGCTGCAAATGGGCGGAAAGTGCCAAGATTTACCTACCGCTTTCTGCCCGGGATTGGGCGGAGAGGTAATGCAGCCATAACACTATTCCCGCTGTAGGTTTACTGCTACACCAAACCCGTGATGAGGCCCATAGTGTATTGTGACCTTACATGATGCAGATACCACCAGCCAAGTGTTGTGTTGAGCGCATGCTATCATTTTAGTGGCCTGGCTCTGTCATAGTTCACATACAGAGTCAATTCATGCCATCCAGTCTGGTTGGGTAATGAATTAGTTACAGCACAGTGGAAACTGCCCATCAGCCGTATACAATATGTGGGACAGCAAAAGAACTGCGTCGCTTTGAGGTACAAGGTCCGGTACAAATCCCCTCCCTATAGATGATCATAAAGCTCTTTCTTTTCGAATGAATCATCACAAATATGTCCCTTGTCAGCCTCGGATCCTTAATGTGAGTGCCAAAATCAAAGAGGTCCCTTTCACAAATAACGGTAAACGGGAGCCAGAGGAGGAGTTAGCAGGCAATACTGTCCTGTATGAAAATACTGGCACTGCTGGACTTACCCCCTGCAATATTATATTTGTAAAAGGGGCTTCTTTTGCCAATCCATAGACATGTATGTGGTGCCGACGGTTGCATGAACGACTGTATTTTGCTGTACAACCTGTCCCACTATAGCTTATCATTCTTTCGGAATCCTTCAAGTTCCCTCTGACTGCACCATGCAATGGGAGTTCACCAAGATGTCGAACGATTACATATAGCAGAATTTGGAGTCTGGTGTTTCAGGTGACCACCCCAGGTATTCTTCTAAAGTTACAGTAAAGTGTTGTTGTGTACTTCAAACCTGTTTATCTGAGACAGAAAAGACTGGTGAAAGTGTATAACAGACACTGTACATGATGCTGTAGGATGGTAACATGTGGAGTAAAGAGAGAATGGTGAGAATTGATGCTGATGTACATCCACAGAGTAATGCAATGTAATGAAGTAATGAATATCACTCATTTACAATATCTTCAGTGCTGCGCATTTGTAGGTGTAATCAAATTTGGAAAATGTGCAAATAAAGTATCAGTGTCTATTTCTTTATTTTTTTTTTTTGATATAGCTGAATAATTCAACTTTTCAAAAAGAGAAAAAGCAGAATGAAAACAGTAAATAGCAACAAACTAAAATCAACAAGTACGGAAATATACATGCATATAATTGTACGTCAATTCTTCTTTAAAATTGCAATTTTAGCAGCATAAAAATTACGAAGCAGTTAACAAACAAATCTAGCTCGTAGCTTATTTAGTTCGACATTACTTAGTTAAAAGCAGGTAGAATTGCATCCAAAAATTGCACTAATGATTTAATTGTAGAAAATTTCATATCAGCACATACTGCTTCCCAAATTTGTGTACCATTTTTTGGCTATAAAAGTTCATTAAATTTGTAAAGAATTTGGACCGTTGATCATGCAAGCCACTACAAAAAATGATCAAATGCTGTAATGTCTCCTTTTCATTAGTTATTTGACAATAGCGGCAATAGTCCATATTATTTGGAATCAAATGCCGCCTCACAAGGACTTCCCTAGTAGGGAACAGGTTCAACCTAAACTGTAGATATTTCTTCCTTATGTCAGTGGAGGGACATTTCAACAAATAAGGCGCAGAATGGCCCAAAAGTTTATGACCAAAGATACGTCTATCAAAATCTTTACATTTCAGGCATTATTTCTTTATGACAAATGTTAACAAGACTACAGTACATGCACAGTCTTCTAGATTCGCACCTCAAGGACCAGAAACCAAAAACACTACTCAATGTACAGGTTTGTTTCACCAACATTCAACTCAAGCATGACGGGAGGGTATTGCATACTGGTGTATAATTTAGAGACAGGTGTTAGCAGCTTCACCCAAAATGTAGTGCTATTGTCAATGTGTTCTGCCTTATTGGTGATCTCATGAACATGTTTCAGGGACAATCTTGATAGAGGTTAGGTCGTGATTGGGGAGGGGTTTTCATCAAGTGGAACCCTTATGCCGCCATAAATACAGGTGCAGCATAGTGCTAATGGTCATTATCCTGAATTACTCATAATGTGCAGGTGTACTCTAGGTTATGACATTTTTCATACAATAAGAGGTACCACACTATACTGATTTCTTTTAAAAGGGCAGTGGGCTTCATTACGAGTTTGGAGGCAGCCATGCCCTTAGGGCATGTCTGCCTCCAAACTTCGAACATATGAACAAATATTTGTACCCTTACTGACAATATTTCAAAATACGTATTAAGATGGACAGATGCAGAGTTTTAGGTCTGTCCATGGAATCTGAAGTATGGTCTCATGAATTAGGGATCCAAGGAATAAATCTAAAGGTAATAACCACTCACTGTGACTGTGTGTTAGATACTAGAAAGCAAATATATATTCTCTTTAGAATGTGGTCATATAAAATATCTTGATAAACAAATGTGACATGATTAATATATAAACAAACAAAGCAAAACAATATATATAACTACTTACAATGACATCATAAAACGATGCAGTAACACAGTATTACAAAGTGTACAAATACATGTGTAAGTGTCAATTATTACTCCATTGACACAAAAGGTGTACATAGTTATATACAGCAATCGATTGTTACTTCATCGACTATCGACTCAAATAAAGAAATACAGAAGTTCTTTGTAATAAGGTGGGAGAAAAGAGAAGGTGCCGGTGTATCGGGGTTGGGGGCGGTGGTTCAAAGTCTCCCTTGAAAGGGCATAATTTCAAATGAACAATGAATGTTCCAGGGTCATAGGATAAAAGATATCTTTGCCGACGTGGCAGAAGCTGACTGAACAGGGTCTGTATACAGAGAGACTGACTTGATCGGGTGTTCCCTGTTTTTTTATTTTTCATTAATTTTATTGGTTTAACTACAAACCTTTAAAATAAAACACATCATAACAAACCGCTTTCCAGATATACACCCTTCTTTGTCCTAGTTCTCATAGTCCACAAATTCTTAGTGAATTTTACATACATTTGGGGTCAATTGGGGCAGGTCAACCGAATTTCAATTACCGCCAGAAAAGATGTTAAAGGCAGTAATAGTTTCATGTGCATTCCGTAAAACATTTGTCAGCACAAAAAGATGGATGTATCAAGCTCCATGGGCCCAAGTATCATGTTTTTTACTGTTCGTTGGTCACTGCAAAATAGCACCAAATGTTTGAGAGTTTCCTTCACTTTTGCACAACAGCGACACATTGGATTCACGTTTGCATTAGAAGACCATGCCCGCAAGCGTTCTTTTGTTTTAAAGGAGTTTAGCCGAAGCCCCATGAACAACCTTCTGTCTGTTGGATCAGGAAACAACTCAATATATTTTTGGGTATTACCAAACGCTCGAGCTTCATCATCATTTTAGATGCCACTCTCTGTGAACATGTCTGCTCCCAGTCAGCGCGCCAAATTTTTACTTTTGCTGCGTTTGAATTCTCGTGAAGCATTTCAGACTTGATATCGAATTCCACCATCAGGCATTCACATCTTTTAAGCCACATTGACACAATGCTCGACATAGTCGAGGTGGCGCCAAGAAAAACTTTGAATTTGCTGAATTTGTTCGCTGGCCTTTGTTTTACGGTACAGCGATAATAGGCTCCAACAAACTCGCGCGTGAATTGATATTACCAATAATTAATAACGTATGGAAGACGTTGTTGTTCCTTTAGGTAAACCCAATACTTTGGTCCAAAAGATATTTTCAAAAGAGGACCAGACCTCCCATGAGCAGCCCAGGGCGTTTTCTGCCCCGTACGTTAGAACCGGAATTACCTTTTGATGATAACATTTCAGGACCGGTTTAAGTGAAAACTTTCCAAATTTCTTTTTTATTGCCAACGCTTGACTCGCAAGTTGCGTGCATTTCCGTTTTGTCACAGTTATCCATGGACCATCATTAATACAAGAGCTTAATGCCATTCCAAGATATTTTAAACAGGTTGAAATCTCCATCACTTCCTGTTCCATAAACCATGTTGCTATTTTAGCCCTACCGGATTTGAGATTTTTGAGCACAAGAATTTCACATTTCTTTGTATTAACAACAAAATGGTTGATAGTCACGTATTGTTGAATGGCTTCGAGTTTCCTTTGCAAGCCGATCATTGTTAAGTCCAACAGAATAAAATCATCTGCGTAAAGGAGCCAGGTTAGATGTGATTTATGTACCTTTGGAGGGAATTAATTTACTGCCTCTATGGTGGTTCCTATGTATGGTATAACAGGCTGAATATCGCAGGCGCCAAGGGGCATCCCTGTTTGACTCCCTTGAATGTTTTAATCTGCATTGCCAATGCACCTGTCTGGTCCAGATTACTCTAATTGAGGTTCCCGTATGCAGCTCTTTAACAGCTGCCGTTAGATCTTCCGGGCAGCCCCATGCATGCATTTTTTTGCCACAGAGGTTCCCTGTCGATCGTATCGAAATCATAAGAAAGTCAATGAAGGCGAGGTAGACCATTGTGTTTTATTTTATCGCCTCGATTTTAAGTAAGTTCAACAACAACAGGTTTAATGAGCATCCCACCTGCTTAACAAATCCTGCCTGTCTGACGTCCACATATTTTGATTGATTTGCCCACTTGACTTGTGTTTGCTGTAACATGGTTGCATACATTGTGCCTAAAACGTCCAGTAAAGCCACTGGACGATAATTTTTAGGGAACGTTCTGTCTCCTTTTTTAAATAGTGGGACAATCACTGCTGATTTCCAGGACTTTGGGGTTCGACATTGCACGTTTATTCTCTCAAATAAAGCCACACAAACGTCTGCCCATAGCTCCGGATGTTGTTTAATGGTAAAGTTTGTTAAGCCGTCCGGGCCAGGGGCTCTTGAACTTTTTGCTTTAGTAATTAATGTCAGAATGTCATCTTTGTGAAATGTTAATGTCCAAGTTGTGAGAATTGGTTCATTTGAAGTGTTTGGCGTGGCATTTGCTTTGTATAATTCTTTAAATGGGCTATCCATGTTACTTCTGATACCATGTAAATTTGTAGTGCTTCGTGGGGAGCTTGTGTGTCATTGATGATTTTCCAAAAATCTCTCATGTTTTTGTTTTTCAAGCTCTCCAGCATTAGTTTGGCGTCCTTCTGTAGCATTAGACTTTTGTAAGATTTAAGCCAGTTTTTGTACCTTTGTCTAGCCGCCTTAGTTTTCAATGACCGTGTCTCTATGTCTGACACCTGCGCTTGTCCAATTGCACATCTCAACAGGCGCTTCTGTTTTAGTATGTCCAGATCAAAACAATGTGTGCGTGTCAGATTCATATGTTTTGATCCTACATTCTTAGTTTTAAATTGCGCCAGTAGGTGTTTGTATTCCCTGTTTGACAATAGCGGCTGGACGGCTGGACAACTGGACAACTTCATCATCGTCGAGTCTTAGCCTCCCTCTACTTTCTTCTACGATGATCTTGTGTGCCCATTTCGGCTTTTCAGTTGACGGCGTAGACACTAATTCCATGGTCAGCATTTCATGGTCGCTATTTTGTTTTTGAACAACTTTTAATGATTTCACTCGTGGGTGTAGTGCTACGGAAACAAATATGTAGTCAATTGTGGAGACCTGATCAGCACGATTCCACGTGGGGGCTGGCGGTATGTCGCCCAACGTACATCCGTTCAACATCTGTACATTTCTTGCCTTCATTTCATCCATCCAGTGGGTAGCTAAGGATTTTTTCTCTTCCTTCTGGGCCTTAAAATAGTCAATATTTAAATCCCCACAAATTATTATATTTGACCCATTTTGACCTTCTAGTAAGCGGTCTAGTATACTTGAGACTTCGTCTATGAACTCATGCTTTCCAGCTCTGCAGTGGTTCCAGTACAAATTCAGTATTGTTGTTTGATCCATGTTGTGGATCTTTGGGTCCAATGTTGTGATTGTAGGTTCCTGGATAAATGGCGAATGATTAATTGAATTTATGATGCCAGAACCTGATGATCGCCTTACTAGGGTTATGAGTCCTGCCATCGGACACCCCTTGTTAGGTTTAATAGCGGGATTTAATGCCAGGTCAAACTCTGTTACTACTGGCACACCACTTATTCAAGTCTCTTGCAAGCATACAATCGCAAGACCATACAGCCACTTAGTGTTAAACAAATGACTGAACCCTCGCATGTTCCAAGAACCAACTATACAGGTGTGTGAATCATTCTCCTTCTGGCGTTACTGTTGGTCTTTGTTGCTTAACTTTGCTGCCAGCCATTGCCAATCCTGTATTATGTCATGGTTATTATGACTTTTGCCAGGTTGAGCGATTACACTTCCAGACTGATTTTGGCCTCGTATGGTTATGCTTATTTATCTTTAGCAACCTCCTGATGGGTCCGCTGGTCATCAACCAATGAGACTTGTTTCTTTCCAGTTTCAGCCGTTTTGTGTTTTTGGTCTTCCTCCTTAGCAGTGTTTGTGGTAATCCTGGCGGGTCCTCCCTGAAGGTATTGGCCGATTGCCATAGATGACTGTTGCAACTTGACGGCCATTTGGACACGTGCTGAAAAATGAGACTCCTCATTTTCTTTTCTTGTTGACGTTACAGACTGCACATCTTCCAGTCTATACACGTCAAATACTAGTGAGAAAAGAGACACTTGCTTCAAGGATAGTCGTTGTTATTAAAGTAGAGGTTATGTGGAGAACTACTTTATCGTTTCGTTCTTCATCTGGGAACTCGACTATCTTTAAGTCATTAGAGGTAATTGCACGTAATCCTGGAACATTATGTAATAGTCTGATGGTGTTCTTATGATTCAAAATTAGATTATCAGATGACTCTAGCCTCTCAACCAGTAATTTAACCACAACCCCACCTTCGACGGCCACATTCAAGTTATTTGGTGTTTTTGAGAGGACACATTTGTGTGTTTCTTTTATATGGCCATTGTCTTGTGGATCATGTTGTTTCGATTGATTTAACACATCATTAACAATTCTTGGACAATCTACTTTTCCACGAGCATCCGTACCATTGTGTTTGTATGCCACATTTCATAAATTTAGCTCCTGGCAATTTCTATTTATCCTGAGTCTTTTTCATGCATTGTCATGAAGTCAGGACTCACAGGGAGGGATGACTGTAACTGTTGGTCGTCAATTTTCTCACTGATGCTGCATACCCTTTCAGTCGGTAACCGTTTTTCAGCCGGACGTGTACAAGTCGTGTTTTGAGTTGGCTCTTCAATCTCAATAACTACAGTTCTGACCGCACACTGTTCTCTTACATCATTTGTGTCAACATTTGCATCGACTCCAGTGCCGCGTTGTTCCACAGTTGGAATATTAGTCACTTCCAATTTCAGTATCGTCATATGTAGGCATATTTAGCAGCTCAGGGATTTCCTGCTCAACGCTCTCACGAGCGATTAAAACTGCATCGATTGGCGTTGCTGACAGAATGTCAGGTGGTGATTTTTTCTTTATAGTTGAAGTTGAATTATTATTGTCTTTTGCCAACACATGGACCACTTTAATATTACGAAGAAATTTCCAGTTTGTGCCCTTGCTTTCCTGGTAGGCATTTAGATTTTTTGCCTTGCTGGAATTGTAGTTGTTTTGTGGGCCCCGTAATTTTGGATATGTAAGATCTGCCATTAAAAATTGGAAAGAGTGTTGGAAATGGGACTGTAGTGATTGTTTTGTCCTAATTTCTAACTCCATCAATTTGCAAGTTCATATTTGAGGTGGATTCAGCTTGGGTATTACGCAGCGCCTGATTTGGCATGCTTCTCGCTTGTTCAAATGCTGTGTGAAATGAAACATCCACAATTTTCTCAACCGGTACTAACGCTACCATTAAGTCATCATTGCTTTTTGTCATGCCAGGAACATCTATTGTAGTCGTCGTCTCTCTGTTATCAAGGTTCAGGTCCATGGTTGCTGTATTTAGTTCTTGCTGGTGTGTTTTTCCAGGAGATGTCGTCTTTTGTAGTCCGTCTTGATTCTCATTCGCAATACGTGTGTGTATGCGAGAGATCTTTGCATTCATGTCAGTGCATTCTATGACAGATACATTCCAATTCTTTTTTGGCCGTGTGCCATCATCTGATTTTTCATTGTGCAACCGCTTTTGTCATAATACCTTTGTGTTTGAATAGCAACTTCTGCAAAGAGTCTTTGTCAATTGTGTCATTTTTCCTTTGATCACTTAACAGTTTATATGATTCGTCCAGCCTTTTAAAACCGTCATGTTGTTTGGTGTTTATTTGGCCACATACTTGTTCCAATTGGATCAATTTAGAATTTATTAGTGCCACCAAGGTTGTCAGATCTTTTGTCGCATCATTTATGTTTTCATATAACCTCATAAACGGTTCCAACGAAATGGTCAATGACGAAAGTAATACCGCTTGTAGCGCCATTGGTGGCGTCGAAGAGCTTGCGTCAGGACCAGATGTTTGAGCCATAGAAGACCGATTCCCCCTGCCAGGAATGGCTCTATGTCTCCTAATTTTGGGAAAAGGGCGTTCTATAAATGAAGAGTCAGATGTCTCATCAGAATCAGAATCGTCCGTGCAAGATAATTGCAATTTTTTCCGTGACAAGTCTCTGCCTACAGCCTCTCTCGTCATGTTAGTACACAACCTTTTCTGAGAGGTGATCTGTATACAGGATAATTCATGCGGGCGATCTTTGGAATCGACTTTATCAGTCATTTTTGCACATTTACACTTGGAGATGTGTCTTCATGATGCTCAGTTAATTGCGTGTTATTTCGCTTCAACAACGCTTTCTCCCCAGCGTTAGTTTTTAAAATCAAAGTTTCCTGTGGTTTAATCCTACAGGCTTTATTCATCAAGTTTTGAAGCACATCGTTAACGAAGTCTAACGAACCGAGTCGCTCAGCGTGCTTTGTTACAGACAAAGTATGATCTCTTTTCTCAATTGCATGCTTCGGCGGGGAGTGTTGACAAGTCAGAGCAGCTTCATTAATGAAAAGTCATGGACAGACTTCCAGTCACAAAATACTTTGTCGTTTTGTTCAAGCACGTTTAGTCCTTCAGAGCCACTCGTTATTGACCCGTTTCGAGGAGGCTGTAAGGATTTAATACTAATAAAGGAGCTTGGCGAGCTGGCACCAATGGGTTCTAGCGGGCTCGTTCTAGTATCTATTTTGCAGCTCTCGACTCCATCAGCCGTGGCCGCCAGCATTCCGCGACCATCGCCGTCACCACGGGAGTGTCCGGCACGCCACACCCACACATGAAGGGAAGCAGGCTGCGCTCCACACCCAACGGCAGCACTCACAACATGAGGTAAGTCACCAGGCACTAACTTGACTAAAGTAACCGTCAATGCGTTATGTGTATTATGTGGGTTACCAGGTAACTGTTTGCTCAAGTGATATGTGAGACTTCAGAGCCTTGCCCGGCTCGACTTCGATGTTTAAACAAGCCGACTGCATGTGGATCATAATTTTCTGTTGTTCAGTGGTGGAGGGCTCACTAAGCTTGCTAATCCTTTCATCTCTTGCACACACGGGTGCCATCGGCAAAGTAACAGCACTTGGGGATTCAAGAGCTGGTGGCTCAGAGGGGACCTCAGTTGTAGACGTACAGGAGTGGTAACAACTTACCATCACACTCATTGGTGCACTCAAGTTTTTTCTGTGCACAAGTTTTTAGCATAGATGATGTCGCGGCCATGTCTCTGTGACGATTTTCAGTGGACTTTGTTGCAGACGGAAGTATCATGAGTAGCGATCAGCCCCACGAATATTTAGCCGCAGCGCCACTCGCCAAACAGCAAACAGCAGTCCACAGCCCTTTCTCCTCAGGGCTTCCGCCACAAGGGCGACCGAGGAGGCCTTATATTGTCAGCTGACCAGCTGATTGATATTACAATTAAAGGCACACGCACCTCGCAGGTGAGAATGGAAGATTTTCTCCTTTCTTCACTTCTCACTCGCCACAGCAAACAGTAGTCCACAGCCCTTTCTCCTCAGAGCTTCCGCTGCAAGGGCGACCGAGGTGGCCTTATATTGTCAGCTGACCAGCAGATTGACATTACAATTAAAGGCACACGCACCTCGCAGGGGAGGATGGAAGACTTTCTCCTTTCTTCACTTCTCACTCGCCACAGCAAACAGTAGTCCACAGCCCTTTCTCCTCATTTTCTTGAAGTTTCGGCGGAGTTAAATTGAAACAAGTCCACCTTCATCATGGCTCCATGTGGGCTACCCTGTGGAGGGTACAGAAAACTCTGGTGAGAAAAGTTATGATGTGCCATTCGTTACTGGGCACTATAGTGATGGATCTGTTCTCACAGTACTGGCCTGATGTCTTACCTGCCGGTGCTGATAATCCCAATAGCTCGTATTCGATCACAGAGAGGCTTGATGTCAGACAGCCTAGGTGGTCACACGAGTCCCAAAGAGGTAGTGAGATCCCGTAAAGTAGTAGAGGGTACATGAAGTTCTGTGTGGATAGAAAAGTGCAGAGGTATTGATAGGGTAATTGGAAACCCAATTGGCAGACCACCCAATGTGAATGGTAAAAGGTCCTGTGTGTATACACAGGATACAGACAGAGCGAAAGAAATCATCACTGTGTAATACCCGCTGGCTTGAAGGGTGTGGTTGTAGTGCCGTATAATTGTTGGCTCCGGGTAGTAATGCCCCACGATGATTTTGTGTCCAGGGGGTTAGCTCCTGAAGAGATCAACAACAAGAGGAGAGAGAAAACCAGTGTCAGTGGGTCTCGCTATCCACATGTAGATTTAATAAAACCATTATTGCAGCATTGCATGGCAATGGAGAAAATTAAGGTAATAGGGGGAGTCCATATGAGTGATTTGTGGCTTGGAAAACCAGGACATGTGCACTGTTGGCAGTGCCTCCTTGTTGGGGGCCTGACAACTCCCCTAGGGTGCTAGGGTAGGCAGATGGGCGGAGCACATACTTGTGTATGCTTGCTGCACAACATTTAGTGCGACTCTCATACACAAGGGTGGAGGGCTGACTTAGAAAGAGGCATGTTGTGCGCCTCTGGAAAACTGTACAGGTTAAAAAACAAATTAACTTTCAAACTTCAGGGCAGAGGCAGTAGTGAGCCTGGCATAAGAGCTCATATGCAAGACTGGCGAAGGGTGTGCTGGCCGGCGTGGTGTCTTAGGGTAGACTGGTTCACGCGCTCGGCCAGTACAGTTGTTTGTGTTCCGTCATCACGGAGACCGTGTGTGCCGCATTCCGCAAGAGTGCCGTAATCCATACCTACTCTAGTAGGTGAGCAACCATGTGCGCATGCACAAGGGCGGAGGGGGACTGCCTGACGGTGAGAAGCGGGGGGCAACGAAAAACAGTATAGGCTTCAAAGTTAAAATGCAGTGCTAAAAGGGGCATCCAAAAAAGGCCGTACAAGGAAGAGGCCATGGCTAACCTGGTGCAGGCGCTCATCTGTGGAACTGGCGAGGGAAGTGCTGGCCGCCGTTCGAGTCTCAGGAGAGAATTGTGCATGTGCGCGGCCAGTGCAGTTGTAGATACTCTCTCGTCATGGAAATCGCACCCGCGAGCTCATCTGATGTTATCCCTACGTAGTCATAGCTACCCGTGCTCAGTGTAGCTAGAAGGAACGAGCAACCATTGCTGCAGGAATTTTCAGGTCGGGTCCCGTAGGTGTGGCCTTGTCAGCCTTTGCCTAAGTGCTGTTCAAAACTATTTTGAGGTGACACGGGCAAGCTAGACCACCCGAGCGGGTTTATATATGCATAAACAGGCTGCAAGGGTGGCCATGGGTATAAAACTGCATGGGGGTGAGCAGCTCCATCTATTGGATTGACACTCTAAAGAAACAGCCCCAAAGGGGTGTGGGGCTCGGTGGTGATGTCTCACATTGTTCTGAGAGACCTCAAATGCTAGGTGTCGTATGACTAATGCCTGTAGTGGCAGGTTTGATATGTATGCCGGCGCCCACACATGCTCAGTTTATATTAAGGGCTGAACAATTTCATTTAGACCGTGGTGGTAAGTGTCAAGGCGATGAATCCACATGGATTCCTTTCTGAGGAGGCTATGTTGTATGTCCGGACCTCCCTTGATTTTTTCCACCACCCACCGAAAAACGTCATTGGGGATGTGGTTGGAGGCCAGAAAATGTTCCACTAGGGGCGCCATTACATTTTGCATCTAATCTTGGATCTATGATCTGATATGCGAATGTTAACTGCCCTGGTAGTTTGGCCTATCTATCGTAGGCCACAAGGACATTCAATGCAATAGATAACATTCCGGCTTTTACAATTGGTAAAGTCCTAAGGGTCCATTGGTGTCCACCAATGGAAAAGGTTTTCATCTTTTTGGTGAACTGACAGGCAATGCAATTCCCACAGGTATGACGACCTTGTAAGGGTCGGAGAGTACGGGTAGCGCTACCGGCTATGTCAGGTTGGAAAAGAGAGTGTACCAGATGTTCTCTGATGTTCTCTGATGCCGCCAAACTCGGGTCCGGGTTCCCTGAATGGGGAAATATCGGGCCATTCCGACCTTGGAGGGCCCGGTATTTCCCCTTTCAGGCAACCTGGACCTTCCCCATTCCCATTCGAGCCCCCATAGGGCGCAATGGGAATGGGGAGGGAGCTATCAAGGAGCCTGTTAATAACGGGCGCGTTGTTAGCTCCCTGGCCCCCTCGCGGGACTCGCTCTGGATGTTAAGATGGATTTGTGAACTCTGCCCTGGAGGGGCAGAGGTTCAGAAGGCCAGCCTAGTTTCTTGGAACAGGGTAACCTCTGGACAAGCCAGACCAATCAGGGTAGCGATGGCAGAGGTCAAGACTAGGGGCCTCATTACGACCCAGGCGCTAAGTGGTTAACGGTGCCGTAAAAGGCTGCAGCGCCATTAACCACTTAGCGCCTTACTATGAGGTCCCTTTGCGGGACCCGACCTGAACGGCTGGTTAAAGTAGTGACCCACAAAGGGGCCGCACAGGCATTTACGGTACCGTAATTTGCGGTACCGTAATCGCTGCCTTCCCCATTCCCAATGAGCCCTATGGGG
Source organism: Ambystoma mexicanum (assembly GCF_040938575.1). Classification (NCBI taxonomy): domain Eukaryota; kingdom Metazoa; phylum Chordata; class Amphibia; order Caudata; family Ambystomatidae; genus Ambystoma; species Ambystoma mexicanum. The sequence goes on along the minus strand of NC_090923.1, from coordinate 407,374,155 downwards.
CAAAAATGGGAATGGGGAAGGGCCATGGTGAAATGGGGAAATACCGCCCCGCCAACCTTGGAATGGGGCGGTATTTCCCCATTTCACCATGGTGGACTCGCTACAACACCGGCACCAACCATGGTTCTAATAGCGCCATGGTTTAGCGCCGGTGTTGTAATGAGGGCCACGGTCTCAAGAGGGGTGAGGGTGACTGAAAGCCTGCAACGAGCACATAAAGCAAGGACACTTACAAATTACTCCAGACAGGTGTTATAGACACATTTATTAGAAGGCCTTTGTAACATCGACCATAGTAAAGAATCACGGTAAAACTCCAATAAACCAACACATCACAAGCAATACAATGTATATACAAGACCAAGGGGTCTAAAGAGTTAGAAGCACGAAATATGCAGACACCTAGATGGGGAGGAAAACAGGCAGTGCAAGTAATCGTTAGACCCAGTTCGACATCCGAGGCCACCTAACTAGAAGGAAGTCCGAGCCCTATGAAGAGTGGAGCCTTGTGCTCAAAAGTACCTGCACACGCGGGTGCCAACAGGCAAAGGGGAGTTTCTTCAGGGAAATCAGTCAGTTCACAGAGGTGAACAAAACGATGATGAACAGTTCCCCGCTACTCAAGCGCGGCCCCCACTTGTGGGCAGAAGCAGGGCGCGAGTGCGGAAAAGGGTTTGTGTTTACGACAGCAATGGAAAGCTACAGGCTCCTGCGGGAGGGCGACCGGTTAGGGTATTGACTACTCACCGGTCCCCGATGCAGGCAGACCCAGGCTTCTCCGGTTCTGTTTCGGTACTGGCATGTTCAGATGCGATCAGCAGGACGTCTCAACGCCGTGTAGATTCCGCGACAGCAGGAGTCAGGGTCGAGGGTGTCCCAAATGCAGCGAACACGCACAGGTTTGTTACCACAGCAGGGCAACTCGGCAACCGCATGTATTCCGGTCCCAAAGCACACGTCTCACTTCAGACCTGGGAACGCCAAGTGTACGAATCGTGTGAGAGTGCCGAGGACTCGAAATTTAGCAGCAGCCAGACGGCGGTGACAGAGCAAGAATCCTGTGTAGGCTGGTCAGTCCACTGGATAGCCCAGGGACGCTTCCGAAGGCTTACAAACAGGATTTGGTGAAGATGCCGAGAATAGTTGTTCCCACTATTCTAAAGGGTCGAAGCGCCTTTGCAGACCTTCTCGTTCGATCAGAGGCCGAGTGGTCTCGCAGGACAACAGCAGTGCCGGGTGCCAAACCTTCAGCGGGTCACCAGCGATTCCTCGACTCAGCTTCTTAGTTGCAGGATACTTGGCTTCTTATCCTTTGTTTGTGAGAACTCAGGAGATCGACATGGTAGTGGTGTTTCCAGCCTCCTCTTATCCAAAGTTCCCTTCGCGCCAAAACAGAGAGGGCCCAATGGGAGATCCGCTCACAACACTCACACCATACGTGGACCTATCACGGACCACAGTGGTCCCAGGCATTCAGGACACTCTAGACTCTCTGGCACCCAGGATGTGTTTTGGGAACAGACATCCCAGCCCACATCCTGGAGGCAAACACAAGGCATGCAGAAGCACGCGAAAGTGTTGTGTTTCGCGGGAAAGTGCATGACCAAATAAGGACTGCCCCGGGTCGGCTCGACCTGGGGGAAGGTGAAGATGCAAGACGATCAGCAGACAGGACAAAGAACCTTGTGGCATGGCCATTTTGGAGGCCAGGCCACCCATTTGGGCCAAACGCGGGAGGCGTGGTTATCATGGCAAAAAGGGGTTAAAAACACAAAGAAACGATAGCTGCCACCAGTCCCGTCCGTGACACACTTACACGTTTCATGATAAGTCCAGCGAGAGTTTCTAGGGCCATTGGAATGACTAGAGACCCAAGAGTAAGTTACGGTGCACTCTTGTTTCATGTTGCTCAAAAGCTGCAACATCAGGAAAGTACTAAGGGAAACAAAGTCTCCCCGTACTGACTGCCTTAAAGGCATGTCAGTTTCCCCCTAAGAATGGAGCGAAAGCTCAGAGGAGTGCGGCGGAAGGCTGCACTTCTCTGGCAAAGTCTAGATCATGGTGTAAAACAAAAGCAAAAAGTTTGGGGGTTGCCACATGGAAGGAAAATTACCTACAATTATGAAATCTTTCCTAACACTGGACGTCTGGCAAAACCAGAAACCACCAGTGGACTTCAATTCCCACATCCACTTGTGAGGAACTCATGGCGACAACAAGTAAGACAGACACAAGTGATCACAGTTCAAGGGTGTTTATTGAACAATGAAATGCTGTATTCAGGTTGGAAAAATGCCAAATCTAAACTTAAATCTAAGATGGGAGCAAGCGTCAATCATCAAATGAATAAAAGGCAGTCCTAGTGGCGTTGTGTCAAAATAAAAGGGCCTATACTAAGAAACCTATTGCCAAACCTCAGAACTAATACAAAAAGGGTGGGGGATAGTTCTCAAGAAAAGAAAGAAGTGTTCTCAAATAATATGTCAGGATGCAGTAGCCTGGGATCCCTTCCCCACATTTTGGAAATCAGGTCAAATGGGAGCTTGAAGCACAGTATAGTCTTGGGCTTCTCCAGCACAAGACGACAGTTCCAATGGCAGTTCGCAGGACTCACTCTCTGGCTTTACTAGCATGAGATAATAGTTCTGTTTTAACCCTTGAGATTTCAGTTATCAGGGCCATCGATGGCCAAGTCTCGTTTCACTTGAAAGTTTGAACACGTCAGGTCCTATAAGGACCTGACGTGTTCAAACAACAAAACAAAAGTTCCTTTAACAAATGAAAGTTCTTTTCCAATGTTTGCTGGGTGATGGTTTCACCCCGGGGTCCCACTCTTCTGGGTGCTGACCCTTCTCAATCGGATTCCAAAATATATCACAGTTCCTTTACCAATCAACTTTGGGTGACAGCTTCACCCCTGGATCTTCCTTGGTGGGGCTCCGACCCCTCTTGCCTTTTGCAGGATTTCTTTTCCCTTGGTTTCTCAATGTTCACTTTCACTGTGGGATTTGCTTCCCTTTTCCTCACACTCCTTGTAGACCAAAGCCTTTTCATTGTAGAGGGATTTTGCTTGACCTTCTGTATGACCACTTTGGCCTATTTCGCTGGCCCTTCTACGGCCTTCTGGTACTTGTAGTTTCCCTCCACAGAGTTTCTCGAGTTAGCACCCACATGGTGCCGCTTTCCCTCTGCAGCTGGTATCCCCTACACACTTAACAGTTCATTCAAAGTTCATTAGCTTTGGTTTTAAACTTTCCACTTTGCGAGTCTCACTCATCACACCCCGGTTCTGATCGGTTCTCTCCCCGACTCACCGGTTGTGATGAACCGCTTGGCTGTTGGCGTCTTTGAAGTCAAGGCCGGTACCATGGGCGTGGGAGCTTCCTTTGCTCCTGCCTTTCACTATAGGTTTGCCCTGTGTACCGTTGATATCTGCTGTAGGAGACTTGTGCTATTGTTCGCGGTCTTAGGGTCTCTTCCACAAAGGTTCTGTGGATCAGGGACAAAAAGGGGAAGGTCACTTCTCTCCTGGTCACCCTCTCGTTCCTGCCGCCTTTCTCCGTCTCTTGAACTGCCGCGTGGTAGCCGTCTCGTCGTGCTCACCTTGTTCGTACAGTGCTCTCTGGCTCCACCTTTTATCTCTGTGGGGAAGGGAAAGGGCTGTCAGGTCATGTGCGTGTGTGATTCTGATCAATTGCCTGACTTTGCCCGACCCTTGTCTTGAGACATGTCAAGTAAAGCTCTGGTGTTAGTCCGTTGTCCTTTGTGTTGTGCGAAAGTGTTCGAGTTAGAAGGGGGGGGTTTGGAATGTCCTCTGGGAGAGGATGGGGAAAAGGTGTAAAAGGAAGGTGGATACCGTGTCTCACCTGTCTGTGTCCCACTCACCTGTCCCCATCCAGGTGATCCTCCCTCACTAGTCTAGCCCCAGGAACTGGATGCAATAGCGATGGCCGTGTCCTGGCCACCTGGATGACAGATCTCCATGGATTAGCTAAGGAGACACCTCCAGGTTTCTCACAAACCTGAGTACTGAGATGAGGAGGGTGAAGGAATAGATGCAGGGCAACAAGTACAGCATTGGTGCTAGTTGTTGGTTGAAGACATCTGTACGCCGGACCTTTAAAAATGGTAAGCAAGTCAGCAGCAGCATCTCAGGGAGGGCAGAGCCTGGAGGCACGAACCGGTGTGCAGAAGCTGGAGGCATGAACCAGTGTGCAGCAGCTGGAGGCATTAACCAGTGTGCAGAAGCTGAAGGCACGAGCCGGTATGCAGAACCTAGAGGAATGAGCTTGTGTGGCAGAACGAGGAGGCTCACCAACAGAAGAGGACCGAGACGTGGTGTGAGCGAGGTGGGCCATAGAGAAGCTGTGAACCCCGAGAGGTACCCTGGGTGTCCGGCAACTAAGAGAACCAGTGTGGTCCTTACCGGGGAACCGGAGAGAAGTCAGCATGTAGGAGCAGAGCCACAGGAGAAGCCGGAGAAATGCCACAGCTGCCAAACTACAGAGTGAGCGGCAGAGGAATGCTGCCTAAGCGCAAGCAATATCAAAGATGCCACACAGAGGCAGTTAGTCTGCCAGAGCGAACGCGCCAAAGAGACTTTAAATGCTGTAAAGTTACAGAAAGTGAATTACTTCAAGAAGTGTTTATGAAGCAAAAGGGAAGAGTGCCAACCCGAACCCCAATAGGAAGTGAAAGCAATTGTGGGAGAAGCTTGAAAGTAGATATACCTGTAGCGCTTGCCTGGTGTCTTGCAGAGGCGGACAGTGACCTACCTGATCAGCGGAGGCGGGGGACACCAGGGGGTGTTGGCCCTTTCACCAGAAGAGATGGGATTCTGTGGTTGTGGATGCGGTTGAGCTGCCAATGCTGTATCTTGCCAATGCTACTTGGGGCTCACTGTTGGGTTGGTATTAGGCAACAGTGAGTATGGTGTGCATGCTACAAAATTACTTTCCTACCTAATTATGCTCGATTTGGCTGTGAGGGGCTTACCAAGCTTATTGCTGTGGAAGCACACCCAGTAGGTGCACTGGAGTCTCAGTGTGTTTGGTGGGTGATCTGCAAAATACAATGTCCATGAATAATAGTTCTAGTACTGCATACTCTTGTCATGTGTGGTGAGAACTCAGATGGCTTCTTACGTTTGAATCCTTATCCCTGCCTGTATGATAATGTTTTTTTCCCTTTCCTTGCAGGAGCTGAAGAATGCAGAAAAGAAGGGCCAAACTGGTTGTTTTCAGGTAAGTGGTGTTGCTTAATAACGTTTGAAAATAAAGCTGGCGAAGAGCGTTCATTGTCTTTTGCTTGCACTTCCTGACTTTTGCTTGTGTCCGGTGCATAAACTCCTTCTGGGCTAATTATGTGCTTTTCCATGTCAAAGATTTCAATGGAAAACATGAAAGGTACAGGGCACGGTAAGCGTTGTGGCAAGCTGTGAGGCTTTGCTAATTAACACTAAGCACGGGTGAAAGGTTGGGTGGCGTTTTATAGGCTTATGGAAGCTGCACTGGCCCTACCCTAATGTCTTTTCTTAATTGACTGATCCAGGTTCCATCTTGGAAGTCTTCCTGTTGAAAACCTGGCAGCCATCTAGGTGTGATGTCGGTGTTCAAGGTCTGTCCATGTGCTTGGTACAGGGTTCTCCCCTTTGGGGTCTGAAATGGGTTGTGACCACAAGTTCATGATAGCACTCCTCCTCAAGGCCCCTCCTATGGTGGTGTTACGTTGTGTGTGTTGTTGTGGGTTATCTCTGTGAAAGCGTTTCATCAGTTTTAGGGCATGGACATTAGAGGAGGGTTCCCAAGTTCTGTCTTTACCATTTCCAGGCAATGAGATAATACAAAGTGTTTTGCACCCACTTGGAATCTAATATTTGCTTTACTTCAAATTCAGGCTCTCCTTGTTCCACTAGTATTGGGGGTGTATTGGCTGTAGTATACTGTGTGTCTGGGTATACAGGTTTTTACAAAGAGAAATGAAAAACAGGGTGAATTTGTAGGGCTTTGGGTAGGACTAGTTTGACAGCAACTAGGTTAATGATGGCTGTGATACGATAGGGACCAATACATCTTGGGTGGAATTTCCGAGGACCTTATATGTTGTGTGGTGAGCCATACCTCATCACCAACTTGGTATGCCAGTGACGTCCCTCTTCTTTTATCAGCTTGGGTTTTGTACTATGTTTTGGCTTGTTGCAAATACATATTTTCCTGTTACATTGTAGAACGTATTGTCTCATGCAGCTGTTGAACCCACCATAAGCCATTGGTGGGTCATAAACAGAAGTGTGTGGGTGCATGTCATGAAGGAAGTAGTAGGTAGTAAGGCTTGTGAAAGTTTGTGCGTTGTTGTTGTAAGCATACTCAACCACCCACGGAAGATCTGCCCACCCTTATTCTGTGTAAGGAAGTACACAACAGAGGTATTTTTCCGGTCTGGTTAGTCCTTTTTTTTGGCCATCGATTTGGGGTGGTGGCTGGGAGACAGTCGTACATCAATTTGCGCTAGGGTGCAACATCGCTTTCAGAATATTTATTTGAATTGGCTCCCCCGGTCTGAAATGGTTGTATACGAATTGTTCGTATTACAACTATTTGAATGACAATTGACCTTTTCACAATTGACTGAATTGTGAAGGTCAATTGTAACATATATGCGGGGGGAAACCCCCCGCAACCCCTCACCCAACCCAAACCCGCCCAAAACCCCATATATATATATATATATATATATATATATATATATATATATATATATATATATATATATATATATATATATATATATATATATACGGTCAATTGTGAAAAGGTCAATTGTGACCCTTTAAATTCGGTCAATTGTTCATTCGAACAATTGTAAACGAACAATTTGGGTAATACCTCTGAAATGACTATTGATGGAGACCCATGTAAGTGTACAATCTGGTGCAAGAAGATTTGAGCTGTGGCTGTTGGTATCACTTTCAAGGCATTTTCGATAAGTCTACCACCACTAGGACAGTGCTGTACCCATGATCAGAAGGGAGGTCTGGTATGAAATCAAGAGAGACAGTATGCCAAGGTGTCTGTGGAGTGGGAATGGGTTGTAAAAGACCCTGAGGTTTCTTCATTGATGATATCTGTTGAGCACATACGTTGCAGGTGTTAATGTACTGCAGTATGTCCTTTCGCATGGTAGGCCACCATTAGTAACTCTTAATCTTTTTATAGGTCTTTGTGACTCCTGGATGAGCTTCTAAGAGGGTATCATGGTATTTGTGTAGGACTTTGTAATGGGCTGGGGTTTTTGGAACAAACAGCCGAACTTGATGATACAGTATGAAATGATGATATATGATCGTTTATTTATACAGCGCATATACACAATGCGTTTCAAAGCGCTTCAAAGCAAGGGACGGAAGAAGGGAAAATACAATGACATTCTTAGAGGCCATAAACAGTAAGCATGTGAAATTAACTATCGTTCTCGGCCTGACGACATTTCAGATAGTGCAAGAGCTAAGACATAGATAAGGAAGGGAGGGGGAGAGTGGAAAGGAAATGGAAACATACAGGCGACTACAGTACTAGGCCCAACGGCATTTCTGGTAGAGCCGTAGAAAAACAAAAGGTGAGGGAGAGAGGTGCAGAAAGGGAGGGTAGGAAAACAACAAGCGACTATCGTACTAGACCTGACAAAATTTCAGATAGTGCTGGATGGAGTGGGGGGGAACAAGTAAGGGGAGAGGGGAGGTGACAGATGAGTTTGCTATCATACTAGGTCCAGGGACAATTCTGATAGAGTAAGTGCATAGAAGAAAGTAAGGGGAGGAGATAGGAAAAGGGAGAAAGGGAGAGGAGGAGAGAACAGAGAGTAAACAGTCAAAAAGAGTGGAGAAGCAAGAGGGGAGAGCAAATACAATTGCAGAAGTCAGTACTTAATGTTGCAAGCCAGGATGCAAAATGAAGATAGGAACATCATGATTCAGAGCCACCATGAGCACAGGATGCAAAGGAAGTCCAGTGTGAGAGTTGAGAAGTGGTGACGCACCGTGAATCAATGAAGTCCATAAAAGTCAAAATCAACATTGGCAACAAGACGGTGAAACCAGAATGTATCAGGACAGACTCCTGCAGAAGTAGGCTGGAGGGGGGTGAAGGGGAAATGGGTAAAAGAATCAAGCAAAACAGGCAACACTGATGTGCGAGAAGGCAGGGGGACACAAGGGAACATCACAGGGGGAGAAGAGGGGTGGGGATTGCCTGTGGGGACGGAGGGTGTAAATGCATGTTGGTGCATGCTTAATTGCTGTCTAAGCAGGGGTTCGGGGGCTGGATCCTCCTGGTCGGAACAGGTCCAAACAGGAATTGCCCTTTTCTTCGGACGCCCGGGCGGGAGATGCCCTTGATCTAAGAGTTAAGAGCAGGAAGGAAAAGACAGGGCTAAGAATGTGGGTGGTGCTTATGCCAAGTGACCTAGATCCACTTGCACTTGCTGGACATCTGCAAAGGAAAAGAGGCTGGAGGGCTCCTTAAGTAGGGGAAAAGAGCAGCAACCAGGAAGGTACCAGGTGGGTGGGGCTTAGGCCAGGTGACCTAGATCCACTTGCACCTGCTCCCCATCTGCTAAGGAAAAGAGGCTGGAGGGCTCCTTAAGTAGGGAAAAAGAGAAGCAACCAGGAAGGTACCAGGTGGGCGGGACTTGCTAAGTGGAGAAAAAGAGTGGCAACCTAGAAGGAATCAGGTGGGTGGGGCTTAGGGCAGGTCACCTAGATCCACTTGCACCTGCTCTCCATCTGCAAAGGAAAAGAGGCTGGAGGGCTCCTTAGGTAGGGAAAAAGAGCCGCAACCAGGAAGGCACCAGGTAGGCGGGACTTGCTAAGTGGAGAAAATGAGAGGAACCTGGAAGGCACCAGGTGGGCGGGCTTAGGCCAGGTGACCTAGATCCACTTACACCGGCTACCAATCTGCAAAGGAAAAGAGGCTGGAGGGCTCCTTAAGTTGGAAAAAGAGCGGCAACTAGGAAGGCACCAGGTGGGCGGTGCTCGCTAAGTGGGGAAAAAGAGCAGCAACCTGGAAGGCGCAAGGTGGCTGGGGCTTAGGCCAGGTGACCTAGATCCACTTGCACCTGCTCCCAAACTGCAAAGGAAAAGAGGCTGGAGGGCTCCCTATGTAGGGAAAAAGAGGGCCAACCAGGAAGGCACCAGGTGGGCGGGGCTTGCTAAGTGAGGAAAAAGAGCGGCAATCTGGAAGGCGCCAGGTGGACGGGGCTTAGGCCAGGTGACCTAGATCCCCATCTGTCCTTGTCTATTTTGTCTTTCAGTGTTTTCCACCACCAATGTCTGTAATTTCTCTGGAGGTAGGGCTTCCCGTATTTGCGTAATTGTTCTAATTCAGGCACTGTGTCAATGAGTGCCATGATCTTTTGAAGAGGAATAATTGCCATTGGCTCTGGCGATGAATGTGTCTGTTCCACATCCCTGCTCTCGCACCCCAGTCTCTATAGAGCTTTAGCCTTTCAATTTTTGACCCCAGGTCTATAGAATATTATGAAATCATACAAAAAAGGTAGCAGGCATCCATCTCTAGAAAGAACATGGCATGATAACCTGTACTGTGTTTTTTTCCCACGTTGAGAGTCTACAGCCATCACTTTTTGCTCACTGTACTTTTTACAAAGGAGGACTATCCATTTGCAAATCAGTCTTTGTCCCGCCCACAAGGGCAGTCCAGCACTGAAATGCTAGGAAAACCTCCTTTGAACAAGAGTAGCAACAGCAACTCCAGACACGTGTTTCAGCCTTGTTGGGCCTCATCCGTGAGGTGGAGCTGTGCCTCTCTGAGCACAGTGAACAATGGGGCCATATCTGGGGTCTGGCATTATGAAATTATATTCCGCAAAGAAGATAGCCCAACGCAGTTGCCATGCTGATTGAACCCCTGCAGATTTCAAGTAATGAATATTCCTGTGGTCGGTGAAAACCATTATCCGGTGTTTGGCCCCTAGGAGGTGATGTCTCCATGCTTTCAAAGCTGCCATGATGGCTAAGCAATTCTTTGTCAGTTATGGTGTAATTCTTTTCTGCAGATTTGATTTTTTTCGACCAAAAAGCAATTAGGTGTAAGCGTCCTGTCTGTGGATCCTTCTGCGATAAGACTACAGCCACTGCTACACTGGAAGCGTTGGTTTCCACAACAAATGGCAACTCTGGGTTTGGGTCCTTTAGATGAGTGCAGAGACAAATTTATTTATTAGCCCCAGAAAGGCTTGTTCTGCTTCAGAGGATCACTGCAACTTTCGATTTTTCTGCAACAATGAAGGGAATGGGTGGACCACCGCCGAAAATTCAGGGATGAAATGTCTATAAAAATTGGCAAAACCGATGAAACTCTGCACGGTTTTTACCGATGTAGGTGCTGGCCATTGTCGGATCGCTTCCACCTTTGTGTTACCCTTTTGTACTCCTTGAGGGGTTGGTATAAATCCGAGAACCTCCACCGTGATCACATGAAAGTAGAATTTCTCAGCTTTGGCAAATAGGCAATGTTGTCTCAGATGTTCCAGAACCGCTCTGACGTGAGTGATCTGTTCTTCTAGGGTAGACAAGTAGACCAAGATGTCATCAATGTATACAATCATGCATCCGTCTAATAAATCTATTAAGACATGTTCATGAAATACTGGAATGCAGATGGCGCATTAAACACTCTGAAAGGCATTACTTGATACTTGAAAAGGCCATATCTGATGCAAAAGCCTGTTTTCCATTTGTCTCCTTCTTTAATATGCACCACGTGATAGGCCCACCTGAGGCTCAATTTGGTATAAACAGTTGCTCCTCTAACTTGGTCCAACAGAACTGATAGCGATTTTTATTAATTTCCTGTAATCTACACAGGTCCGGAGATCACCTTCCTTCTTGGGGACGAAAAAGAGCGGTGAAGCTGCAGAGGACTGATGAATCCGTTGGCATGGTATTGGTCCAGATCATTTCACAAGCATTAGATCTCTTTTTCGGTGAAGCCGTAAATGTGACTGCATGGTACTTGGGCCCCAGGTACAAGGTCAATTTGGCAATCATATTGGCGATGAGGTGGTGACATTTTGGCTTATTCCGTTTTTGTACTCCTTGTAATTGCATGGATTTCACTAATGGTTGCCAACACCTTTTCTCCCGCTTCTGAGTGAGCAGTGGTTCCGACGGAAATGGGGTTCATGGGGACAGACTGTGAGGCATGTCATTTGTTTCCCCTTCCAGTCAATTTGGGGGTTATGCTTCTCCAACCACAGCAAAACTAAGATGACTTGCATCTGTGGGGCATCAATGAGATCAAATTCTATCAGCTCTCAATTTCTGTCTTGGAATAACAAGTTTAGGGCCTCTGTGCTTTTAGACAAAGGACCAGAAGACAAAGGTGTTCCATCTACAGCCACGGCCACCACATTTTTCACTAAATCTTTTTGTTGGGATAACACGCCGAGTTCAAACATCAGATTCTGATCCATATAGTTGCAGTTTGCTCCACAGTCTAAGTAGGCTTCTAAGGTATGCAACTGATGGACCTCACGTGCGCTAACTAGGATGAATGGCATAGCGAAATGTGAGACCTGTTGTTTTTTCTCAACGCTAGACAGCTGGGTCTCAGCACCTGCCAGGCTCCCTAGTTTTCTGATGGGTTTGAGGTCTTGTTGGTGGAATTTATCACACCCACTGTTTTGCATTGGGGTTTAGCTGGGAAATCTCACAGAAAATGACCCTGTTTACCTTAAGAATAAACATAGCTGCAGTTGTTGATGTCGGTTTCTTTCCTCATTTGCTAAAGGATCTCCAACACCCCCAATTGCATAGGTACCGGCGCTGTCTCTACTGATCGAGAGGTGTACTTTGGTTGCACATAAACTGGCTTGAACTCACTCGGAGAGTGATTAGACTTTCTTTCCTGCAGACGATGGTCTAGTTGTAGCACAAGTTCAAAGAATTCTGAGCAAAGGTTTGGAGGATTCACAACCTGGGCCAAAATGTATTTCAAGTCCCCACGAAGACCCCTGTGAAACAACGGTCGGTTGGTCTCAGTCACCAATCAATTGAATGCAGTGATATACGCTAGGAAGTCTTGTGACATTTGCGTTAATGATAGGAGTTTGTTATCCAACGTCTGCATCTGCGCTTTCCTCGCAAATAACTTCTCTAATTCCCTTTGAAAACCCGGGAAATTATTAAGGAGGACATCATATCATTCCACCAATGGTATAGACCAGTTTGTAGCATGGACCTCCAGATAATATAAGACAAAAAAAACCTTGGTTTGATCGTTAGGGAACGACCTGGGTCTGCAAATAACATGTAGTTTACATTGGTTCATGGTGGAGTCATTGGTAAACGACTCAGGAGGAATTAAGGGGACTAGAGCAACAACTTAAACAGGAGCCTGAACAGGTTGAAAGGGATCTGCAGGCAGTGGTAAGGGGACATGACCTGCATCAGTCTGTGTTAATCTCCTAGCTAATTTGTTAGTCTTATCTCTATTCACCACCAATTCCCTCCATAGTGTGATAGTCTTGGCTCGGACCACTAACTTGTCAACATCTGTGGTCTCCATTCCGTCCAGGCGAGAGAAAAACGTGGGCTTAGTGTTCTGTAGCACTTATCTGTTGTCTTGCAGGAACAGACAGTGACCTACCTGATCAGCGAAGGCAGTAGACGTCAGGGGTGTGAAGGGATGAATAAAACCCAACCTCTTGGTGAAGGAAGCACGTGTGGCGTAGTATAAGCACACTCGCCCTTGCACCAGAAGAGATAAGATTATGTGGTCATGGATGAGGATGAGTTGCTAATGCTGTATCTTGTCAATGCTTCGAGGGGTTCACGGTTGGATCTGCAGTAGGAGAGCCCGAGTATGCTGTGCACGCTGAAAAATTAATTTCCTGTCTAATTATGCTTGATTTTGCTGTGCAGGGCTTACCAGACATATTGCTGTGAAAGCACGCCAAGTAGGTGCAGCTGGAGTCTCAGTGCTTTTGTTGGTTGATCTACAAAACACAATGTCCATGAATAATAGTTCCAATACTGCATACTTTTCTCATGTGTGGTGAGAACTCAGATGTTATATTATTTGCTCTTGTAGTGTGCCGAAGCCTGCAGGCATCAGGGCACAAAAAGAAAAAGAGCAGAAGAAAGGCGCCACAGACTAAATGCACAGGCGATGGCTTCTTACTGTTCGAATTCTTATCCCTGTTGTTTTCCTTTGCCTAGTAGGAGCAGGAGAATGCCAAAAAGGGCCAAATTGGTTGCTTTCAGATAGGTAGTGTTGATTGGTAACATTTGATGCCTTTAATGTTGAATAGTGTGCAAGTTCTGCAGGTCTTTGCTGCTCTGATGCTCATGCTCTGCGAACAAACAAGCTTTCTGCTTCAGGCTGTGCTGTGTGACGTCATGACGTCTGCTCGATCTGTTATCTTCACGGATGTAGGTTCAAAGGTACAGGCACGTAGAGTTGCAGAGCAGCAAATGGGCAGTCTGTTGCTTCGTGTACTGCCTACAGGCTCACCGCTGGAGCAGAGGCAATGTTTTATGAGCAGAAAATAAATTTGGCGAAGAACGCTTAATGTCTTTTGCTTGTGCTTATTCTGGGCTAATTACGCGCTTTTCCTAGTCACAGATTGCAATGGGAAACACAAAAAGTACAGGACACGGTAAGCGTTGTGGCAAGCTGGGAGACTTTCTAAGTCGGGTATTTATAGGGTTACAGAAGCTGTTTTACCCCTAGTGTCTTTTCTTGAGTGGCCCATCCAGGTTCCATCTTGTTAGTCTTCCTGTTGAAAACCTGGCGGCCATCTTGGTGTAATGTTGGTGCACAAAGTCTGTCCATGTGCTTGCTACTGGGTTCTCACCTATGGGGTATGAAATGGGTTGTGACCCCAGGTTCATGAAAATACCGAGCCATATGCTACTTGGTTTTAAAGAGGAAACTACATAAAGAGAAAGTCATAGAAAGCAAAAAGGAGTGAAGCATAAGCGCAAAGAGCTAACACAAAACGACAAAAAGAAGTGAATGCCAATGTGGGAAAAGCTTGAATGAGAACAAGAAGATATACCAAGCCAAGAAGGGTTTATGCTACTTGGTTATAATAAGAAGGAAAGACCTGGCAAGCATACACCAGGCAGTTCAAAACACAAGAAGGGGAGACCTGGCAAGCATACACCAGGCAGTTGTGAGTACAGGAGGGATCCTGGCAGAAGAGTATACCGGGAAGTTGCAAGTATATGAGAAGTCCTGGCAGGAGAATACACCAGGCAATTGGAAGTGCATGGCAGGGGAGTATACCAGGCAAATTGCAAACATAGGAGAAAGAACAAGACAAGGCACTGAATGTTGAACATTTTGTTAAAGAAGGAACTTTTGCTAAAAAAGAAACTATAAGGTTGAACAGCGTTTATACCTAACAGGATTGTTGTGGGCCATGAAAAGACACAAAGAACTGTTAGTCCAAGGGACAGTGTCACACCATTGCAGAATCCAGGTTAAGGGAGGGAAGCCCCACTTTGGAACCAAGCCCTCTTCATCCTGGAGAACATTTACATTGGAGTTGTGCTAATCTTTATGTGAAGCGTCAGGTTAAAGACATTCCCCTTTTCACTTCATTGTTTTGTTTGAGTGTGAGGTTCAGAATAGAATGTTTGGACACAAAGACGGCTTTTGATTTCAGACAAACTGAAACGGACAGTTCCACTTTGGAATCCCATCACGTGCACCCAGGCTAATGTAACACTTGGTTTAGCTATGTCCGTTAACGGACACTTGTCTCACCGACATTCATGAGGATGGATCTGCGTTGGCGTCTTATATTATAATACACCTCTATTGTTATCATCACTCACCTTATTGTTACTCTCCTTCACCACGACATTTGTGGCGACATGGGAAGAGGCCAACCGTGGAGCAGATCACGTTTGACTCTGAGGGTCAGATGTCACCCGCCGTGTAACGGCATATGGTGCCGCAGTCATCATCCCCAGTGTCTCAGAGGGCCAACACCCGTGTCGGGGCTTGAACAGAGATCTTTTAGCTCAGAGCCCGTTTCGGTGCTGGTGCAGTGAGATTACAAGTCTCACTGTCAGCTGGAATGGTGGGCTGTCATTATCACCAGTGTTGGTAGGGGGCCAGAGCCTGTGTCGGGGCTTGAGCGGAGTGCCAGCAGCTCAGAGCTCATGCCGGGGCTGTTGCAGTGAGCTTATATGCCACACGTTTGGCTTCCAGTACTGGAGCCAGTGTCGGGGCTACTGTGGCAAGCAGCTTCAGCCTGTTTGGGAGCTGTGGGAGCCGGATCCCGTTTGGGGCTAATGTGGTAAAATGGATTAGGCAGGGACTGGACCTACTGGTGAGGCGAATCCAGGTGGGCAAGCAGCTCAGGGTCGGCATTGTCAGGCTGGTGGTGAAGATGCGATCTGGGGCTGAGCCGCACATGTTTTCAGCCTGTTGGAGTAGAGGAGGGGGGCTGGCCATGTCAACATCTGTGGGGTGTGCGCATAATCATCAGCGCCACTACAGAAACCGGCTGGTCCAAGTAGACTTTGTGCATGCCTGGTATATGATATACCACCTATAGGACATGCAGTATATTGCATTGGAACTATGCCATATTTTGGTCAGGCTGGCCTAAGCAAAATGTGGCACCAGATAGCCAACACTGTGGCACTTGAAGGTTAGGCAGTGTATCGCATGCTGGTATTGCAAAGGAGTTCCAATGTGGTCACTACCTGTGCAGATCAGAGCATCCTTTGCTGTGTGCTGTTAGACATTTATGGTAACAGAGAATATGTACTGTCTGGGATAATCTAGGTGGCAGCGATTTCTGCAGGCAGTGGGAAATCAGTCCTACAGGGGACGTGTAAGGTGGCAGTAGGAATTAGTTCCTGCCAGGACCATTCCAGGTGGCAGTGGGAAATCGTCCTGCCAGGAACATTTAGGTTGGTGTCAAGGCAGAGACTTTTAGGCTGACAGTGGGAATTTGATCCTGACAGGGACATTGCTGGTGACAGTGGGAAATCGCTCCTGCCGGAACATTCCCTGAGGTGGAAGAGTGTGGGAGAGAGGGGGAGTTTGATCTGGATTGGGGGAGGGATTTCGTTTTGCTCATATTTGCGGTTATTGTGTATTTTGTTTCTATTATAAGGTCATCAAGTCTTACCATGCAGAATTTAGACCCACCCCCAAGTTTACCCCTGGTGAGCCGTCAGTTCCGTGGGAGGACTGGAAAGACCCTTTCAAGTTCTATTTTGTGGCATCAGGTTTTGGGAAATTCTCTGATGAAAGCAAGTTTTCAACTCTCATGTGCGGTATGGGTGCAAAGGCAGTTAGAGTGATAAAAAAGCTGGTAGATGTACAAGGGGCTCATTGCGAAGGAGGTGGAGGGGGATGGTGATGTTTGTATGGAAAGTCAATGAATAAATTGGAGGCTCAGTATGGCAAACAAGTGAATGTTGTGTTGGAGAGAGATGCATTCTTTGCAAGGAAGCAAGGGATTGGTGAATCTGTGGATTTGTTTGCGGCTGATCTGAGAGGGCTGTCTGTGTCATACAAAATGTATGGGGGCGGGGAGTATGAGTAAATTTGTGATCAGTTAATGATGCATACATCAAATTCAAAGATTCAGGAACGGTTGAGGCAAGTGAAGCATCCTCCTTTACAGGAGATATTGACCATTTCCAAGGGGATGGAGTAATAAGCAAGTGCTTTAAGGAAGTGAATGCAAAACATGTCAAGGAGAGTGTGCAGGTGGTGAAAGATAATAGGTGTGATAAAGAGACAGTCAGAGAGGATTCGAAAATGTGTGTGTGGTAAAAAAGGTACAACAGGGCAGTGGAAGCAGCCAAGTACCCTAACAAGTTTTGCATTAGGAGCAATGGGCAAGATGTGGTTTTTAAAAGCATGCACTTGATCCTAAAGAGTGTCCTGCTATGAAGAGTGAAATACAGGAAGTGCAGAAGAATGGAGCATTTTGCCAGATTGTGTAAATCAAACAACACTGTGTCGGAGGCTGAAAGAAGTGTTAAGTGTGTGGAGGAGGTGGGACCAGAGTGTTCCAACAAAATTGTCCACATTGTGGGTGAAGTGGGTGAAGATGTAGAGAGTGAATATGTTCCCCCTGAGGTGGTGGCTGGTTGTGTGGTTAAGGCATTAGCGGATTGTGGGTCACCTTACGCCATTATTTCAGAGAAATTTATGGAAATCTGGGGTGAGAGGAGCCACACGTTGCACATTTTTGACATCCAACCAAAAGCATATAATTGACATGCACGGTTATCTTTGGAGTAACATTGCTTATGGTAACAAACATATTCATGTCAAAATGTACTTATCGTCAAAGGGGGAATTGTCTGCTGGGGTGGAAGCACCAGGGAAAACCTGGTTTGGAGTTACACCCGGGGAAAGAATTGCAAGTGCGGATGGTTGGTATGGATACCTCTGAGAAGTTCAAGGATGAGGTTGGAATGAAATTCAGTGATATATTCGCCAAAGGGATTGGTAGATTACATGGGTATTGTCAAAAGATCCAGTTGGTGGCAAATGATATGCCGTGGGTGCATAAGGTTAGGACTTTGCCATTGGGGGTGAGACAAAAAGTGAGGATGGATCTGCAAGGATTGAGTGAGCAGGGTGTTATTAGTGTAGTGAATGGTTATCTCCTATTGTCGTGACTCAGCGTCTGTATGGCCGGATCAGCTTATGTGTTGATTTAAGGGATTTGAATCGTAACATCTTGGTCAATAGACAGCCTTTGCCCAGAGTGAATGAGATGTTAACAACCATGGAGGAGGTAGAGTGGTATTCTACGCTTGACCTATCATCAGCCTACCACCAGGTGAATTTACACCACACGTCCAGAGCGTTGACAGCATTTATTATACCCATGGGGGCATATCAGTTTAAAGCAGGGGTGCACAACTGATTTTGACAGAGGGCCAAAAGTACCTTATATGAAGTCTATGGTGGGCCGAAAAGTAAATGTGGGTGGGGCGATAGGCGCGGCAGCCCATAGCATGGTAGGAGGCCTTTTCAACCCCCCCCTTTTCCTTTAACACATGGAAAAAGAATACGTTTTTGAGGTGTAACAGTGATCATTTCTATTTCAAACTTGCATTTTGTACTACACATTTTCCATTGTTATCATTTATTTATATTTAGTTATTGCACATCGTCTGTTTAATTAAAGCATATATATATTATTGACCACTGATTGGATATTTTGGACTGATATACTTTGATCTTTGGGTTGGCCAAGAGGAATATGGCCTTCGTTGAGTCTGGTTTCCACAAAAGCCAAAGGAGGTACATCTCCTAATGGTGCCTGTTTTAGCTTCATTATTGGGTTCACTCTTAGAGTGCAACACTATGCCCCATGGGCCCCACCCCCAAACAAACACTATGCCTCATGGCCCTCACCCCCAACCAAATATTATGCCTCATGGCCCCCACCCCCAACCAAATACTATGCCCCATGGCCCCCAGCCCTCAACTAAACACTATGCCACATGGCCCCCAACCAAACACTATGCCCCATGGCCCCCAACCAAACACTTTGCCCCATGGCCCCCACTCCCCAACCAAACACTGTGCCCCATGGCCCCCACCCCCCAACCAAACACTATGCCCCACGGCCCACAGCCCTCAACCAAACACTATGCCACATGGTCCACAGCCCTCAACCAAACACTATACCACATGGCCCCCAACCAAACACTATGCCCATGGCCCCCACTCCCCAACAAAACACTATGCTCCATGGCCCCCAACCCCCAAGCAAACACTATGCCCCATGGCCCCCACTCCCTAACCAAACACTGCCCCATGGCTGCCACCACTCAACCAAACACTAATAGATGTTTTCTGTTTGGTGATTGGGCCATCAATTAGGTGGGCAATTAGAGCTCTCTAGGGACGCAGTCAGTAGTGTCTCAGGCAAAAAAGACTTTCGTAATGAAGTGCGGCCCGCTTTGTTTTTTACATGGCTTGAAGTGGGCCGCACTTCATTATGAAAGTTCTACCCACTGGGGGGCCGCAAAGCACAATAGGGCGGTCCGCATATGGCCCGCGGGCCGTATGTTGTGCATCCCAGGTTTAAAGGATTGCCCTTCAAGTTGGCATCAACGTCTGCTGTCTTTCAGAAGATCATGGAAGACTTGTTAGGTGATGTTCCTGGGATATGATGTTTCCAGGATGACATTCAGGTGGGAGCAAAGTGTGAGTTGGAACATGATGAGAGGGTGGGTTAAGTGTTGAGAAGGGTGGGGGTGGCGGGGTTCACAGTAAAAAAAGGAAACATTTCAATTTAAAGTAAATCAAGTGTCATTTCTGAGGCACAGACTGACTTGGAAGGGGTTGGAAATGTGCAGAGAGACGGTTGATGCCATTTTGAAGATCAAATCACCATCAAGCAAGGATGAGTTGAGGAGAATCATGGGTTTTATGTGATTTTATGCTACATTTGTGGAAAACATTTCAGCAAACTGTGATGGATGGAGAGATCCATTGAGAGTGAGGACAGAGTTTGTATGGGGGAGTAAGGAAGAGGAGGTGTTCAGAAGGATGAAAGAGGAAGTGGCTAATGCACCCACATTGCACAGATTTGACCCTATGACTAAGACAATTGTAACTGTGGGTGCTTGTGGTCGTGGTTTGGCTGCTGTTCTTCATCAGTCTAAGAAAGGGGCAGAAGTCGAGATGTTCCACCATTGAGCACGAAAGTCTGGCGTGCTATTGGGCTTTGAATGATTTCAAAACCTATCTATGAGGAATTCCGTATGTAATAAGGAGTGATCATAAACCCTTGTCCACAAGGGGGTCTGGTTTGGCAACACCAAAGATCACCAGATGGTTGTCTGCATTGCAGGGATTCAATGTTGTGGTGAAATGTGTACCAGATTATTGCAATCCTGTGGCAGATTGCTTATAAAGGTCACCTAGTGCGGACACCGGTGAGGGGATGTGGAATGCAATGAGGGGATTGCGCAGGTGCAAGGCACATATTGAAGGTGATACAGAATTGAAGAAAGCTGTGGTTAGAACCAAGCCGAGGTTGGCGCACAGGAGAGGTCAGTTCACCATTCTACAAAGTAAGGGATGAGTTGAGCAGTTCGGTATGAGGTTTGGTAAGAGGTGAAAGGTTGGTTCCACCGATGTTCCTTCTGAGAGAGTTGGTTAAGCATGCTCATGGTGGCCATTTAGGTACGAGCCTAACCAAACGTAGACTGAGGGCAAGGTTTTTGTGGCCCAGCATGGATACCATGGTGGATGAGGAGGTAGATGTTTATGTTCCTTGCAGAGCAAGTGATAAGTCATTAAAGAATCAGAATGCATGGGAAAAAATGGCCATCAATTTCATGGGGCCCATGAGTCTGTTGCGGTAGGAACATAGATTTTCTATTTTGGTGGTAGATTATGCATCAAGGTGGTTTGAAATGGAATTCATGGCGAGTATCACAACCAAGTGCGTGATTGACTATCTGGAGAGGCTGTTCACTAGGGAAGGTTATCCCAATGTGATTATTTCTGATGATGGTGTTCAGCTTGTTTCACGGGAGATGCGTGAATATATGACTTTGAATGGAATTGAGAATCACTGAACTGCTTTGTACAATCCCAAAGCTAATGGGCTAGTAGAACGCAATAATGGTATTATTAACAAGACCATTCAAGTGGCATTTGCCAAAGGCTTAGATTGGAAGAAAAGTGTGCATGAAATGATGAGAGCATTCAGAGATGCCCCACATGTTTTGATGGGAGTTACCCCATTTGAGAAGATGAGAGGTAGGAAGATGCAATCTGAGAAATTCCCATATTGGTTGGGAGATGCAAAACAAATGGTGACAGAACAAGGGGTTGTGGATGGAAGGATGGATTGTGTGGGCAATGTGGTGCAGGTAAAGAAACCATTTAGTGTACCGAAAGGCTGCTCTCGTTATTTTGAATCCATCAAGGTGGTGAAGGTGGGCAGAAGACACGTGGTGACCAGTGACGGGAGGCAATGGAGCATGGACCGAGTAGCTATTGTGCAGCATCTTGAATTAAAGCAACGTGAATGGGGTGTGGGGCGTGGAGATGTGCTTTGTGATGGGGCGATGAATGGTTCAAGGCAGGTGGTGATGGAGACAAGGTTCCGGATGCAGAAATAACTTCTTCACCCAGAAGTGGTGATGCAAGTGGTGTCAGGATGATGTTCAGAAAGGCGCACATGGTGGACATGACAAGGTCTCATGGGAAGATATTGGGAATGAGAGCAAAAATCTGGGTAGCACTACAGGTCGTGTGAGACGGAGACCTTCAACGCTAGATAATTATTTACAGTATGAGTAGTAGCATGTTCTAGGATTTATTCTTCAGGTGGTTCATCACATATTCTTTTTCAACAATTAGTTCCATTAATTGTGATAGTATGTCCTTTATTCAGTATTTATTGCATGCATGTATTGTATATCAAAATTTCCTGTACATCACCTGTTAAGTGCAAAAAGGAACATTTGTTGTATTTGGTCTGTGTCATGCATGCCATGGCAAACCAACATGCCATTGCGAGCAGCCTGGATAATTTGAAAGTTTGCCCAGCTACGTCCGATAACGGACACTTGTCGCAACAATGTCCAAACAGGACCTGCGTTGGCGTCTTTTATTCTAATAAACCTCTATTGTTATCATCACTCTCCTTACTGCTACTCTCTTTCATTACAACATAAGCATCTCTTAGTGCAAGGACAGAGAGGCATTTACCCAACCCAATTAATTTAATAAAAGTCTTTAACCAAAAACATGCAAACTTTGTGTCCAGCTTTAATTTCTGAACCCTCACACTGGGCAACCAGCTTTTGTTTGTTGAGATCAGCAATTATCCGGCAAACTTTGTGGATGAAGAATAAGTAATGCCAGGTTTAGATGTAACAGTATCAACAGAATCAACCATTACTACTGTAATAAACCACAACAAAATGACAAAAAAGAAACATGTGGCTTACAAAGGGTAACATTAACTTAACATGGTTCAATGTAATGAGGAATGCTGTACAATAATAGTCACCTTTCCATTTTCCACCCAATGCCGACCAGTTGTAGTACATTATTCCTGTGGTTAGCTCCAACGTTTGCTCCCACTGTAAAAACAGCCTTGAGCTGCAAAACTATCCTGGCTATAAGGGTTCCAAAAAACAAGCCAATTCTAGCACACTATACGGTATTCCGATTGCACCACAATGCTTTCTTGCCAAATTGTTTGATCATTCTCATCTCTGGGTGGGCTTTTCCACTGCTGAGTAGCAGAGAGCGGATAGAATTACAGAAATCCCGAGAGTTAGTAGCCATTATTAGATCTTCTAAATGGTGTACCCGGCAACATAAAGCTCCTTTAGCTTCTCACACTTCATTTGAGTGATGGACATAGCCATTGCAAGATGAGCAGTAACAGACCCAATTACATTACGATAGATATGAAATTCACAATGAATAATTGTACAGCCATCCTCTTGAGGCAGCCTTAAAAAAGGGTTGCATGCTACAGTGGAGAGGCAACCAGGTGCTTGATCCATATAAAGATGAGCCATGGTGCCACTATCAAATGCCACATTAGCAGGTAATCATGTATTGATTGTTAAAACACTTACCGGAGCTCTTGCACAAAAGCACAAGTGGTTCTCCACCCTCCTCAGTCCTCTTCTAACTGCCGTTCAGAAATCAAACCTCTTGAGTTCTAGATGCCATCACACAGGCAGGAACCCCTGCTATGATTACTTGCAGCTGACACCAAGTTGACACTCCAACAGACCCTCCTCTCTCAACCCCTCCTGTAATGCCTAAGCACATCACGATTTCAGGGGCAAGACTTTCACAACCCTGCTCTGGATCCACACACGACCACCCTCAACACATACTGTGCCCCTCAACCTTTTACCTACTCACACTGGGTCCACAAATAGCACTTCTCCCTTCTGTCTTATCACAGGCTGTTTGATGCACACATAGTCACCAACCTTCTCACAAACACACCCTTAACTCCACTGAAGATGTCTTGAGGCACCTTGTCCTTCCCAGGTCACTTTCATTCTCTTTGTTATTTCCTAGTGAATGCAGTGACACTCTTCACCCTTCCTAGCCAAGGGGGACAAGCTCTTGTTTGGCTTTTCCATCCCCTTATAAGTACAAACGGAACACAGGCCATTGCTGAATGTGGTGACCAACACAATCCTTTCAATCTCTCTACAGGATTCCTTTGTGCACACATAAGTTGCCCCTGCCATGTGGATGGCATCCATTAGGCACCTATGTACCTGCTCTGTGGTCCTGTTTTTGTCTCTGGGTGATAACAGAGTAATTTTCATGAGCCTAATTCCACGCTTCCCCATCTACTCCTCTATGGCGCTACTTGGGAACAAGGGGCCATTATCCATCAAGACACTACCCGAACACCTTTCAAGCACAACACAAACATATTTTCTAGGCATTTGATTATCGTATGAAGTAGCATTCCTTGGTATTTTTTGTCTACTCACTTAGAGTACAGATATACTTATACTATGATGTACTGTTGCTCACCTCTGTGCACCTCCACAGAGCCAAAACATCTATGGTGATGCTTTCCCATGCTCCTTTAGGGATCTCGGGCACCACCACGGGTTGTGCATGCATCATGAGGTTTCTACCATACACTTCACATTCATGCCAATTATAGAGTTTCTTATTTATTTATTTTATTTTATTCATTTATTTGTATTGCGTTGAAAAACGCAGGGGCATCAGGGCGCACAAGAACACAGCAGCTACAAACATATATAACAGGACAAAGAGGGTCCGAATGGAACAGGGGGAGGCCGAGGTACTCAGTTGAGGATGAGAGTTTTTAGCCTGAATACTGTTGTATTTCCTTCTTGTTTCAAATCCCAGGGAAGGGAGTTCAAAATATTGGCTAAGCAGGTTGCAAACGACCTACCCAGACCTTTAGCCCATTTGAAGCTTAGACAGCCCACGTGTGCCAGGTTTGATGGTTCTCAATGGTAGCATCAATGTCTGGCCTCCTCAGACCCTTCACTCTCGAGATTTCCAATGTGTCTACTATGCTCCAAGGTAATCAGTTTTCCTCTTATGCATGATATATGTGTGATAAGGTGATGTTTCCAGGTTGCTTTTTACAGGTAGAGACATAATCCTGGCTAGAGATATCCTGGTCTGTGTGGGCATGAACATAGGGTGGCTCTTGTGCGTTGGTCATCATGCAGCGTACGAGAGTGGCATGAGGCATCTGGCAAGGTTAAATGTAGAGACACACGGGTGCTGGTAAGGGTGTAAGGTGGAGACTTAGTGGTTACTTAAATAGTGAAGTTGTAAATATTAGACAACTGCACGCATGTAAGTAAATCCCAGTAATAGCAAAATATCATAAATACTGCATACTTGATATAATACAGAATACCACATATTCGATGCATGAGGGTGATTGTGACGGGTCATGTGCAAATGTACATATTATTTTATGCAATCTTATATAGCCTGGATCAGCGTCTAGGCTCTGATGTGGGTGAGCAGCCAACTATTATGAAACATGTGGCATGGTCTGTGCTGGTTCATGCCGGATGGTGTTCAAATGTTCTAGGCCGGCATCAGCAAACAGTGTAATGAGATTGGCAAATACATAGAGTCTATACAGAGGTTTAAGGAGAGGGTGAGATGGATGGCTGTTAGAGAGCTAGTGTGTGAGATTTCAATAGACGTGGGGTCCCTAAAAGGGTGTTAGTGGAGAGCAGATAGGGTGTTTCTGAAGAGGCAGGGATTTAGATTTTAGTGGCCAATGACTACGTCAGAGCTGAGCATCAGTGCTCAGGCCGGGTGGGAATACGATCATTAGAGTTGCTGGGGAGTGTCCCCTGCTGAGGACACCCCTGCTGCCTCGACCTGGCATGTTTCCCTAAGGTGTGGCTTTCGGTTGCCATCAGTCCTTGTATTTGATTGGTGGTGGTAGTTAGGTATTTGTAGTGGCTTCACTTAGGTGTTAGTAGTGCCTTCAGTTGTTGCTGTGTTTGTGCATGATCACTGGGTGGTCTGACTGAAAGCTGGGTTTTACATAAGGTCTTGTGACAAAGCAAGCGTTAAAACCATTCCAAAACGCTATACGATCTTACGGTGTGAGGAGTCCGCTGTATACAGGGCAGGCTGCCAGACGTGCCTAAGTATATGTGGAAAGGAATGCTACCTTGGCTGGCAGTTTCATCCCAAGCAAGGAAAGGTGGCAAGAAAAAAATGGAAGTGAGGTGGGCAGGAGAGATAGGAACAAAACAAAATATTTAAAATATCTGCTAGGACTTTTAGATCTTTGGGTCAAATCAATTATGTGATGGCTGCAAAAGTGGAGAACCATGTAAGGGGAGATGGAATAGAAAGCCCTGCAACTACAGTGTATACAGAGAAAATAAGGTGACATTTCTAACCAAGACAAAGGACTCATACCACTGCTAGACGAAGAACAATCGGGAACCCAAGGGATAGGGCAGTTCTGTAGAGCTGTATGCTAGAAGTCTACACCCCAGTTGGAAGTCTGCAACATCCCATGGGGAAATTGATATGCTGAAAACGACCATAGACTAAGACAATTTCATTTGTGAGTAGATACATGATCTCCTGTCACAGCCAAGAGGCATGGAAAGCTACTTAAAATACCATGATAAGGCTTTGAGGCCCAGGGAAAGCAAAATGAACCATTTGATCTCCTAACAAACCTGAATGGCCAGAAACCTGTCAGACATGTGTCATATCTTGATCAAATCAGGTACAGGAAAAAGCTTCTTTGTGATATCCTGACAAGACCACTAGGCTGGCAAAGCCCATGAGAAACACTTGTGATAGCCTGACAAAGCCAAGAAACTGGAAAGTCTATGTGAAATGCATTTTCTATCCAGGTAAAATCACAAGGTTGGGAAAGCCTCTGAGACACTGCTACATCCTGAACCTGTGTATTTATGTCCTTTTACAAAAAAGACAGAGGGCCTCATTACGAGTTTGGAGGCAGCCATGCCCAAACTTGGGTCCGGGTCCTTGGTCCCTGAATGCGGAAATACCAGGCCATTCCGACCTTGGAGGTCCCAGTATTTCCCCATTCAGGGAACGCGGACCCGGACCATCCCCATTCCCATTTGAGCCCCCAAAAGGGTCAATGGGAATGTGGAGCATGCTAACAACGGGCCCGTTAATGAAGGGCCCGTTGTTAGCATGCGGGTCCCCTCGCGGGACCCACAATGGACGTCTTGTCTGACCAGACGTCCTGAGCGGGTCCCGTGAGGGGACCTCGTAATGAAGCGGTACGGGGTTAAAGTGCCGGTAAAGGTGCCGGCGCCGTCTAACCCTTACCGCCTCACTTGTAATGAAGCAGAGAAACAACTAAAATCCTGGTATATTTGTTTTCTCAATGGCAATTTGACACACAATGCCAGTTGTAAATGATAATACACTTAATAATAAACTACACACATATCCAAACAATTGCTGGAGTCCACATTAAAGTTTGCATCTTAGATTTAATGAGAATTAATTTTGCAATTCCAAGAAGACATATACATACAACAGCACGTGGCTTTCGAAAGGGGATTCACTTTGGTTTTCATCGCAGTGTTTGCCTTCTTGATTGAGAACTGCCATGTTCTTGCTATATTTTGGGATCCAATACAGTTCTGGATATGGTTACTCAACTCAGTTTACCATCTAGCAGTCTTTATTGGGTTCATACTTGAAGCATGTAATTGGCATTCTTTTTCCAGGTCATCTGCCTCCTTCTCCTCGCACTTTGATTGATGATGAACAAGAATACAAATGACCTAATTAGCTGTTTGGTGGTAGTAACATGTGCTGGAAGCATAGAGTTAACTGATGATCTGCATGATTCAGAGTCATGTGGACACTTCAATTATTCCCATTTTTGGAGTTTGAGATGACTCCATTGTTAAAATACGATATACCTACATTTGCTAATACTACATTCAGTAATATCGCATGTGGCAATGATTTCACCTGAAGGTAATTCCCACCACACAAAAACGGGTGGTTTATATAGTTTTGGAACTGAAACTCTCATTCTGTTGTTGCAATAAACGTGGCAGTAAACCTGTTACCAACACTTTCTTACCAAACTGAATGAGGCTCAACGTCTCTGAGACCTGTGACACCCGTTTCATCATGTGTGATGTTTAATCTTTAGGGCTGGAATGGCTAGTCCCCTAGAAATCGCTCCTCACAGAACGCCCATCGTGGCAATGTTCTCTTTTTCCTTTGTGCAGACTAATTTCCTCCACAAATCGATCTCCAAAGAACTTGTGCGGGGTATACTATATTATGATTCGACTGACACCAGGTCCTGATGAAACTCTGGCAACTGCAATGCAATGTGGATTGTTGGCATGCATGCCAAACAGCTCTTACCTTACTCATGCTGATCATGTTGTGCCCAATGCCAATGGGATGGAAAAGCTTCAACAGATGGTTGGGGGATGACACTTTGGTAAAAAAAATACAGATATTGGTTGGGTTTCCCTCCTACTAAAGAATTTTCTGCACCATTTGACATAGTGAATCATTATCTACTAGCCACTTGCCTTTCTCAGTTTGCTGGAGTTGATGGGCAGGCTGTGGATCAGTTTCAGTCTTTCGTGGATGATCGTGAACAGAGGCTTCAGTTGGGTCCCTTCCTATCCTCAGCATTGCGGATGCCCTGTGGAGTTCGACAGGGCTCAACTCTGGCACCACTTAGCACCTTGGGGTTTAAACACCACTTGTAGGCATGGGACATCCAGATCCTGCTTGGGGTGAATGGTCCCTTAACAATATCTTAAAACTAGGCTCCAGTTTAAATCTCATATTGGTATTGATCTGAGGCTTTACCTCCAATTCAATTCTTCCAAGAGTGAGGTGATTCTATTTGGTCCTCATCACTTGTAAAGAACTGTGCTTCTGTTTCCCATACACCTGAAGGGTTTGAGTATGTGGGTGTCCTTTGGGAAGCTGATTTGAGCCTCAATACACATTCTAGCATGGTCCTGGAGTTATTATACTTCACTCTAAATCAAATTCAACAGATTCAACAATTTATTCCCAAGGATACCTGCCAGATCATGATTAGAGCTTTGATCACCTCGAGGCTGGACTATGCCAACATACTCTAAATCGTTCAGTTATCTCTTTCTTAGGAGACACATGTTCATTTGGTCATGTATTTAGCAGTGTATCATATTTTTGATCTAAAACAACCTGTTTAACAGAAAATACGATCTTTGTTAACATTGCTTGATGTACCATGCATTCTTCTTCATCTTATCTCCTGGTGGCTCCTACATCGAACTATAAAACCAGAGGAGACACTTTCGCTACACAATCACTTGCTTCCTACTTTTGCAGTGTTTATGAGGCACCTATTAAACATGTTTATTTAGTTTAATAATCTTTATTGGGATTATAAAAGATTAAAAAGCAAGAGTGCTAATAACATTGCAGATACGTATATGGGCAAAGATGCTAAAAGTGTAAATTAGAGCAAAATGAGCCACAAAAAAAAAGAAAAACCAGTCAGTTATAAAAGGCTAGTAGGCATCTTAAAATATAAAGATGTCAAGCACCAAACATATGCCACTAAATCTGCATACAAAGACAATTTCGTGCAAAAATAGACAAACAGTGAAGACGGACAGGGGGGACGGACACAATAACACTGGTGGAACGGAAACAAATAACACTGTAATTTCTGGCATCAATTGAATTATACTATTAGGGCATGTACCATAGAAAAAGTAAGAGAAGAAAACAAATAGGAACTATGTGCTCAATAATGGACAATTCAGGAACCATGGGAAGTCATACTGAAGTGGTCTATGTAGCGAATAAAATGAGCCCATTTAGCATTATATTTAGGTATAGCATTGAGGCAGATAGCCATACAATGTTCCATTATTTGCACATGACAAATGCTATCCCACCATCCTTTAATGGAAACATTTTGCACATTTTTCCAGTTGGCAGTAACAAGCTTTAGCGCGAGGGCAATAAAGAGATTGTAGAGCATATCAGATTCCTGTAGATTAACATTAAGAACAGCGAGACTACCTAGCACCACATTTAAAAATGAGAGAGGGATATTGACAAAAACAATTGAATGAAGAAATCTCCACACCTCTTTCCAAAACTTGAAAACGTAAGGACAGACAAAAACCAACATTTACCGTCTGCACCAGATTTAGATATAGACAATTTGAGGGATGGAGGGGGGTAATGAAGGCTCTATGAATAAAGAAATACAGATTTTGCATGATGTTAGCAGAGGTGGAGACGCCCCTGATCCTGGCAAAAAGTTAAGACCATTTGTTATCATCGCACTCCCACTAAGATTGAACTAGCAATTTAGTGATAGGATGCTTACAATTAGCAAAACATTATAGAATTTGGCAGCTCTAATATCAGAAGCCATGGTCAAGAACAAAAGTCTAGAGGCATCAAGAAAAATAGTGATATTAGCAAAATGTTGAAGAGCGTCTAAGCTTGCATTGACCTAATTATTATAAAATTTTAAATCCGAAATAGGGATGGTGAACAAACCTCTAAGCTGTTGGAATGAAAGAAGGGAGCCATCATTAATAATCTGATGGATACATTTTATGCCTTTATTTAACCAGGACTTGAAATTAAATGGTATTTTATTTATATCACGCTCATACACAAGTGTTTCAGACTTGCAATATAGTGCCCTAACATTGATGACAATAGCTTTATTATGCCATAAAAACTGAGATAAATTCTGGGATGGGGCTCGACTATGCGGGAAGAGATGCAATATCAGTGCAGAGATAGAAACCTTGATTGAGTCGGGAAAGGCTGGTGACATGTGACTAAAGACATAAATTAGGTCAGCAATTTCATAAGGAAGCAGTAACTTTTTTCCAACATCCACGAAGAGGGAATGGCAGGGGGTGAAGGAGGGGCAAACTAACAACAGCACTGTATGAGTAGGAAGGCAAAGTGATACAGTGTGAAATCCGGGTACCTGACCCCCCTCCCTTTCATATGAGGCTTTTAGTTTAATAACAGCAATTCTCTTACACTTCCTTGAACCCCAAAGAAAATTAAGAAGGATTGAATTAATGGACAAGAAAAATGAGGAGGGTAGTGGGACGGGAAGTAGTTGCAGATGATACAACACAATGGGGGACAGCATCATTTTAATGGTGCCGAGACGACCCCACCAAGACAGACAGAGAGGTGACCACATTAATGTAGGTTTTTTGAGTCTGATGACTAGTAACTCCGTATTGTGCCAAGCGGTGCCGATCACAGTGAAAGCAAAACGAAAACCTAAATATTTAATTGCGTTATGACACCATTTGAATCCAAACGCGTCCAAATCGTGTTTGACACAGAAAGAGTTGAGAGGAAGTATCTCAGATTTGTCGCTATTAAGCTTATAAGCGGAGACCGAGGACAAATGATACAGTCTGTCCAACAAATGAGAAATGTGAAGTTTGCTTTTTTTAACAAGAATTAAGATGTCATCTGCATATGCCTCAATTTTAATACTGGTTGTCCCACAAGAAATCCCAGGAATGATCCCATCAGATCAAATAAGCTCTAATAGGGGTTCTAGAGACAAAATGTAAAGAATGGGGGATACAGGGTATCCCTGCCTAGTTCCTCTTAGCAAAGGAAAGAAGGATGAGGATAGGCCATTAATACAGATAGAAGATTTGGGACAAGAGTAAACAAGTTTAACAAGTGATATGAAATGTTCACCACACCCATTCCACCGAAGAGACTGAAAAATGAATTCCCAGTTGACTTGGTCGAAGGCTTTTTCAGCATCAAGCACAATAGCAGTATAACCAAGTTTGTCTTTTTTATCCTTCAATACATTGTGCAAAGCATCCAACAGAAGTCTAGCATTCGCGGTTATTATATATTTGGGGAGTAAAAGGTATACTCCAAGTGTGTTTGGTGAGGAAGCCTCCAGGTATCGACAAGGCCAGTTTCATACAAAGAGCGCAAAAGCCTGATGGGACTTAAAGCTTTTGAAAACGTACTTCGATTTCCTGTCTAAGAAAGGATCCAGAATCTGGTTGGCATCACCACACAGAATAAGGTTATTAAGCCCAGAACTAAAAATAATGTGTTTGATGGAACCCCAGAAATTAGGGTCGAGTAGGGTGGGGCCATAAATGTTCATTATAGAAATAGAACAAAAACAGAAAAAGTTCCCAGTTATGTAACTCCCGTCACCTGCACACTTTCAATAGCTCAATAAGTGAGCCCAACAGTTTAGAATAAATATTTAATCCTGTGAACCAAAGCACACTTATTGTTTTAAGTCTAAAATGGTTTCAATTTCTGACATTAAATTGTCTAATTGTGTTACAGTAAGTAAACATCACAATTTGATTAGCATTTCACATAAAATGTTAATGTTCATATTGCGCAACGCGTTTTGAGAACTTCTCTTCATCAGGGGCGTATTATTTTATTTATTTATTCGCATTTGTTGAGCGCACATCAGACCGAAGGCATCGTGGCGCTAGTTACAGTGTTGCTTATACTTAGTTCCGTAAGGTTACATTGGACGAGATATACTTTTTTTTTTTTTACAGATATGCAAGAGCAGCAGGAGCACATGAAAACGGGTTTAGTTGAATAGGGCAGTTTTGAGCTTTTTTCGGAAGGAGAAAAGAGAAGTATCAGCTCTGAGGTCAGTAGGTAGGGAATTCCAGAGTTTAGGTGCGAGAAAGGGGAAGCCTATGCCTCCTGCTTTGGTTCTGTTGATGCAAGGTATTGCTAGTTGGTTCGTGTATTGTGCTCTTCTTGGTCTTGTGAATTGATATCTACCTATCGTGTCAGATAAATAAGAGGGAGCTGTGAGGTTGATGCATTTATGGGTGGTTGTGAGAATTTTGAAGGAGATACAGTCTTTGACTGGGAGCCAATGAGCTGCCATTCTGGCTTGTGTGATGTGTTCTCTTTTTGGTATGCTGAGGGCTGCTCTGAGAGCGTTGTTTTGGGTTGTTTGGAGCCTAGATAGGTTTTTTTGGGAGGTGCCGGCTAGGAGCGCATTACAATAGTCTAGTTTGGCTCCTATAGTTGCTCGGGCGATGGAGAGGCAGCTATCCTTGGTTAGGAATGGTTTTATTGCGTTAATGAGTTTAGTACTCAGTGCTGAGGCCGAGACTATGGCGCTGACTTGTTTGTCCATGGATAGTGTTGCGTCTATGTGAACCCCCAGTGTTTTGACTGAGGATAGGACTGGGATGATACAATTGTCTATGTTGAAATTGATGTACAGTGGGTTGAGGTTGGTGAGGGTGGATTTCTGTCCTAGAATGAGGATTTCGGTCTTGTCCCCGTTCAAGCAGAGGCCGTTAGTAGCCATCCATGCTTGTACGGTAGAGTAGATTTGCTGTAGGGTCGAGGCGTCTTGGTGATAATTCCCTGTCAGGGGGAGGAGAACCTGCGTGTCGTCGGCGTAGTTTGTGTAAGTGATCCCCAGCGCGTCTAGTGTATCAAATAGTGGCTTGGTAAAAAGATTATAGAGCGTGGGGGCAGTAGAGGAACCTTGTGGTACCCCACAGTGGATGATGAGGGTGCTGCATGTGCTGTGTTAGAGAACACTTTCAAATTGTATCTACAGAAGAAAATTCAAATATATATATCAGTATTCAATTCTATAATGATCACAAAGAATAGTTTGTTCATTTGATTAACATCGGTTAATGGTGAAATTACATTTTTACATTCCATAATGTACTAAATCTTAAATATTTATTCATTCATTATTAGAACAGTGAGGTTTTCTAAATCTGAGAAGTAGTGTTGATACGTATTGATCATATCACCTGATTGATTTGAACACAACATCTCAGTTTATCAATAATATCTTATTTGGGAGATATTCTGATTTGATCAGAAAATATTTTTGGAAACACACACATGAAAAACCTATGACACCTTGTAGGATCAGACTTGAGAATGGAGGAAAAGGAAAAAAGCAATAGAAGTAGGTAACACCACCAGGACTGTCAAAAAATGACACAGACAGTCCTCAACAGGAGACGGACCACAAAACAGCATCCGACCCATCAAAATCGCAGAAAAGTTAGTAACAGCAATGCATAGAAGTGCATATAAACCGCAACGTGTAATGGAGAATCAGGATCCCGAGAAGTAGTAGGGAGAATTGAAAGGAAGCAATGTGTCCATGCCTTCAGTTTTGTTGGAGCAAATAAAGGCCTTCAAGTCGGCAGGATCATCAAAAATAGCTGTTCTCCCTTCATAAATCACTTTGAAAGAGCAAGGATGATGAAGGCCATATCTGACATTGAGCTGTTTCAACGCGGGCAGAAAGACAACAATTATTTTCGATGCTGAGCAGTATTCTCAGCCAGATCTCTTAGCTCTGAAATCTCTCCATTGGCTCCGAGTGGATGCAAGGATTAAATTCAAAACCCTCTGCATTGTCAAACCATCTCTGGTTCCAGAAGCACCTGAAGACCTTCCTTTTTGCTTCTGCCTTCGCTCCCCCTCTCTCCTGCTGATCTGTTCTCTCTTGGCACCATGCACCTGGCCACTCCCTGTCCTCCGGGCCCAGGTACCTGTTCACCCTGCCACCGTCTTGAACTCCCTCTGGGCCACCCCTTGCACTGGGGTCTGTATCTGTACCCATACAGTCCGCCCTTTTCTTCCTGCACTTATCAAACGTACCCTGTCCACTGCCTTAAACCCAGCACTTGCCACTTGCTGGCTGCACTACCACTGTTTGTTGCCTTTATTATTTATGTATTTATTATTATTTATCTGTTTCTCCTTTGCGCCACACTTTCCACTTCTCCCCCGGCCATGCACTTTTCCCCTTCCCCTCCCCCATGCACTTGCGTGTTCTCAATGTCACTGGGTCTAGTAAGATCGCTGTTTTGTTCTCCCCTGTTCCCCTCCCTTGCCTTGACGCGCTGTGAAACACTTGTGTACGAGCGCGATAGAAATAAAATATCAATATCAATATCCTGCATGATATCCATTTTACTGCAATGTCAATTAAGGGTGTTTTCCCTTTAACCATAGAGATTATAAACTGAAGTTAAGTAAATTCAGCGTACAAGTAGGCTGGTGAGATGAAGAAGAGGTTCTGACTGGACCAATGCGATGAGCACACAGGATATTGAGTGAGATATCTGGTTGGAGGCGAAGCAGGGCTGGCAGCATATTCTGTAGAAATGCTATAGGGTCAGACCCTTCACAGCCCTCTGACAGACCAGCGACACGCAGATTATTCTGGCCTAGTTCTATTCTTCAACTCTTCAGTATGTCTTTGGAGAGCTTTGATCGTTTTTTCAAGCGACACCACCGTCGGAGAGACATCCTCAACAAGGCCAACCCTTCTTTCCATTTCATCCATTCTACCTTCAAACCCCTTCCACCTGTCATCAAGTTCCTGTAACTTCTGGTTGGTAGTTTCAATGAAAGTTTTTAGAGCTCTAATTTCCTGTAATATAGCCTCAATAGACGGATCAGCAAGGGATAACGGTGGAGGTGAGTCGCTTTTAGGTCTTTTGAGATTGGCAGAGGGAGGATTTGATTCTTTGATGGTGGTCAGCGATTTTTGATTGCCCTTATGAGTGGCCATGACAACAGAAAGAACAGATAAAAATAGGCAGAGATAAAGCAAACGTTTGTAATATAGAGAAGTGAGGAGGGCAGAGTTTTAAAATATCAGGTGACCCACAACAGTTGACGTATGCAGGTTGAGACAGCCAGATAACAACAAGGCACAGTAGCAGACATCTCTGAAAGAGTCTAATGTTAAGAGAGCATAGGCAGAAAGAATTTCAAGTTCTCCTGAATGCAATGTAAAGTTCCTAATAAGGAATCAAGTAGTATCAAGGCACTGTCATGATAGTTACTGTGAAGAAAAATAGCCTTCAAACTCCAGGAAAGCCTGCATTATAAAAATTATTCAAGGAGGCATTGTAAAATTGTCGAATTGTTAGGCGCAGCAGAAGAAATTCCCATAAATTGTCACAAATGAAGGAGCTTTCAAACTTCGTAATGTGGAAGCTCAGTTATGACACGCTTGGTAAAGTTAAAGAAAATTTTAAAAAATGTGACTAAACTAAGCTGCCAGCGTTTGCACAAATAACCAAAACAAAAAGAATAAGGAGGAACTTAACTTTAAGCTGACAGCTTCAAATGTAATTATTATGTGGCACAGGCGGTGGTGCCTCAAGGCCGATCAAAGCCGACCAGCCGACAGGGTCTGAGCCAGCCCGGTTTCCTCACATAGAGGGGCCGATATCCAGAGCGGGGAGCGCTGAAAATGTCTGCCATCAGCAAGCCACAAGAAGGAACAAAGAAGCGGCCACAATCCAACGGAGGTAGCATACGCCGACGCTGGATTGTGAGAGAAGACGTAGCAGGCAGCAGGCGTAAGTACAAGAGAAAGCTGAAATGAATGCAGTGATGGGTTCGAGCGGCACGGTTAGGCAGCCATCATCCTCGGCGCCAAGCAACACCCCAACTCATGTTTTTTCTAAATAATTCCTTATTCTATGATTTTTACAACTGCATTGGTTGCACCCAGAGGCACTTCATTTTGCACCTAATAAGTAATTAAATCCAATAAAATCAAATCAGCAGTGACAGGTCATTAAAGCTGGTTGCACTTCCTCTTTGAATACATGTGCACGATATTGCAGACACGATTCTAAGTCGATGCAGCAAGCATCAATTTGCCTTGCATAGCGCAGAGGGAAGTAGTGTTTATTCATAATCTTGAAGAAGGAGGCATCACAGCACTTCAAGACCATCAACTACCCTATTCAACATTACTTTTATGTGGCCCACTAATTGTTCATTCCTGTTAAAGGTGTTTCATTGATTTCAAGTGCTCGTCCAAGGAGCTTAGTCCTACTGCATTTTGTTACTTTAGGGTGTGATGTATGCAACTCTGCTTCTGTAACGGTTTTCATTTTAGTAGTCCTGGTGTACCTAATCTGTTTATGTGCATTTCTCAATCAGCTTTTTTTATTCCCAATGCAGAGCAGAGGGAAATAACCTTCCTCTTGTAGCTTTAATTCAACAGCTGTCTGAAAAGCAGACACAATCAGTCTGGCACTGGCCGCCAAGACACTGGTTTCCATGTACAACGTGCCACTATGGCAGAATAAAGTCCTGGCTTTACACTGATATTAAGGAGTCAGCCCGAATATGCAAATTACATGAGCAGTCGGCCAGATATACTGCTGTCGGGAATATTAGTGAACTGAACAGACATGAATAATTTTAAAGAAAAGCTATTCATTATTTCTATGTTATTATGGAAAGAACTAGCAATTATAAACCGTGTTCTGTATTTCAGACAAGAAATGTAAATTGCTACCATAGCAGAAATGTGATTGCTGCTCTTGAATAAATGTTGGAATTCACTCAAATTGATTTCTGGTGCATCAATCTATTTTAATCAATCTTATGGATTGTTCCCCAAAAAACGAATTGTCCTCAGGATTAAACCTGCTTGTCATATTCCACTGTTATTTGATTGAAACAAAATTAATGGCTTCATCTAAAAAAATGGGCCATAAAT
Organism: Ambystoma mexicanum; assembly: GCF_040938575.1. NCBI lineage: Eukaryota > Metazoa > Chordata > Amphibia > Caudata > Ambystomatidae > Ambystoma > Ambystoma mexicanum. The sequence continues at coordinate 407,337,549 of NC_090923.1, read as the reverse complement.
TGCTTTTTTTAATCACACTTGATTTACTTTAATCTAAAAAAAATACTGTTTATTCGCAACTAAAGCTGTGATTTCCAAAATAAAAATGTACTTGTTGTTACTACTTAAATTAATGCACTTGTAAAGTTGAAATATAATACATTATGTATTAATTACAAAAACGATTAGATAAACTTTGAGTTCCATCTGTTATTAGTTTAACTCCATGTGGTATGAGCTCATTTAATTGTGTAGGTATCAGAGCAATCTTGTTGCCCTTTGACTCCACTCCATCCTTTGGCTGATCAACCGTTGACTGCATGAGGCAAAACAAGGGGAGTGTTAGTTTGCTTTAATGGCAACAAAATACAACGATTACCCTGAATAATACATTAGTCCAACAATCCACAGCACATGCTGTGCCTCATAAAAAGCTCTCGATAATATTTTCCCCCCATCAACGTAATGCCTAAGCAATAAAGGGAGCAAGCCCCGATATGTGGAATTTGTTTTGGCTATTGTCTTCTATAGAATTGTGATAAGTGCAGAAAAATGCATTCCCTGTCTTCCTTCAGCCTCACCGTGCTCACCTTACTTCTCTCACTTCCTAGATGTCGAAGGCAAGGGCTTCAAAATTACGAATGCTGAAGGATTAATTTACGACACAACTCTTTGCAGTAGATTTAGCAAAGGAAATATTGTTATTTTGTTTTATTCAGTGCTCACAGAGCGCATTAGTGGTAAAGACACACTTAATGAAAACTTAACATAAATGGGCAATGAAAGACTATTCACTATGGTCCCAGCATTCCATATCCTCCCCAGCAATCAGCAGATGTTATGGGTCCAATACTTTAAAATAAAGATTTGATTAGTTAGCATGTGTGAGGAACCCGAGGATGTCCTCGCCTTCTCCCCCCCCAAACTCCTCCTCTCAGGTGGCCAGGGAAAGGCCATTGCTTTTAGATCCCGACCTTGGAGGTGGATATGCAAGGGAGGCTCACCTACGCGGGTGGAGGGAACTTGGGGAATGGGAAGTAGATGTCCTTAGGTGAGACACAGTATCCCCCTTTCCCTTTCACATTGAGTGTTGTGCCCCTAAAGCATTTGTGGGATATTTTCAACCCCTTCCCTTATCCTCCTGTTCACCATACACATCTTGGGACTAGGAAGAGACCAGGTAGGAGGACATATCCTTATTTCCTAAACACACCCATATATCAGAGACAAAACAGAGATGAAAAGACATTATTAAATCAGTCCATTTCAAACACCACTCTGGTACTGAGAAGAGAAAGAGGACCATGGAGGCATACCAGAGAAACAACCAGGCATGTCTGCATAATGGCAAGAGAACTTAACGCCCCACACCTGGGGTCACATCACACACCTGAAGTATATACAAATTAATGCTGTTCCGAAGGAGGAGCAGCGGGCTGGAGGAAAGGAAGCTGGAGACCCAGAAGGCTGGATTAGTGCTGTACAGGAGAAGAGGATTCTGTAGCCGTAATCGGCTGTGTGAGGGTCCAGAGGCCCTGCCGTCTGCTGAAGTGTGTCTGGTGGGGAGAAGCAATGAAGCTCCCCATGACCGCCGTCGCACGGTATGGGCCACGAGAGAAAGGAAAGTTGGGAGAAGCCGGGAAGCAGCGGAAGCCCGTAGAAGCCCGTTGCGAAGGACGCTAGAAGAACGCTGCCATATGCGACCGGTGAGTGTAAAGCAAATATACGCTCTGACTAGGGCGCTCTGGTAACGTGTAAGAGAGTTCTTTGCAGCTGCTGAGTGGAAAGCAACATGATTAAAAGTACTGTTGAATGCCAGCACAAACATCATTGAACTATCGGATGAGGTACAGCCAAATGAAGGCGCTTGTGAATATCGAACAGAGTAAAAAGGAATGGAAAACACTTGTAAATACTGAACAGAGTGGAAAAGTATGGAAAACAGTTATGAATACTGCAGAGTAAAACACATTGAAAATACTTGTGAATACTGCACAAAGCTAGTAGAATGCTCATAAATGGAGTGAAAGTAAAGTGGTGAATGAACCAAGAGTCAAGAAGTGCAGTGTCTGAAACAAGAGAAACAAGCAAAGGCAAAGTCAAGAAAGTACTAAGGAGGTACAAAGATGAAAACATAAGAGTGGGTCAAAGTCCAGAGGGACCCAGACATAGCAAATTGAGAATTACTTGTGTTGGCAAGAGCCAAAGTTGTGTTGGCAAGAATCAGAGAAATACAACTAAGAACACTAAAGTGCATTGTGGCGAAAGCAGCCACAGGACAGTATATGGAACATGTGACACTGATGAATCAACTAAGTATCACTGTCAAATGGACCCAGTGGCTAAATGTTGATGAAAGAAGGAAGACAGGCTATCGGTTGGACTGTGTGATCTGACAACTAAGTCTCGACCGAGTGCCCTATATGTGAAAAGCTAATGAATGCGTATTTGAAGTCAAGTTCATGTGTTGCTACATCTTTGTTTGAGAAACTGAAGTTGAGAAACAAAACTGTGTACATTTTGAAAACTGGAAGTTTGAACTCTTGGGAGAAGGAAACCCGACTTTGGAGGTGTCCCAAGGAACTGTGTTATTTTGGAAGCAAGAAGGTTTAAACTTTTGGGGAAGGGAATCCCAATAATTTGAGAACTATGTTCAACTTGGGGAAGGGGAAGCTGATCCTAAGCCAAGATACGGAAGAAGCTCTGAACTTTCTTTTGAACACCATTCTTGTGAGACACGCATCCTGACATATTGTATAAAGTTAGTTCTGAGGGCAAGTATAGGTTTTGGACACAGGCACAGACTTAAGTTGGACATCCTGGCACAGAATATCCTTAGATTTTATTAGGTAGGGAAATCCCATCTTAGCATAGGGCAAGTAAGGCCTTACTCCATCCTGCCTTTTAAGTTAAATAAATATACTTTGAATAAAATATGAATGTGTTGCCTGTGGCATGCTTCACACATAATGTATTTATTATTTGATGTGATTTAGCCAGGCAAAAATAGAACTTTGCCTCAGTGGGCAAACACAGAGACTGGCACATTTGGAAGGGGAGAAGGCTACAAAGGCAACACAATATACTATTCAAGGAGTTTTTTATCAATTTCATTAGAATCATTGTTTGTGCTTAATAGATGAATTGTGCATTTAGTTTCAGGTGATGAGGTACTCAGTATACGCCATGTCATATCTTGGAAATTGATCTAAAGACCAGACCAATCTTTACAATTACTGGACACAAATAATCACATATTTTCAGCACTTGGTCAGAACTCCATTCTAAGTCCACTTTTCTTGAGACTGGTTTCGTGTCCCATTCTTCATTCCCCAAACATAAAAGTCAAACCTCAAACCTATAGTCTAGTCAGTCTTCTGATAATAGTCACACAAGTTTAAGACTCTCTTTTCAGAGTTTTCACAATTTCCAGTTTCGCATTGTTCCTAGATGTGTGAAGAGAGGGACCTGTTTACCTGGCCGAGTTTCTACAGGAATGTTTAAGAGGGCCTCATCACCTCCCTTGCTAGGGACCTGGTGTCTAACTTATTGCGCTCTTTTCTGGTCCTGTTTCTTCTCAACAACCTTCTGGTGCTTATTCATTCACTCACTTCTGACCGGTGTTTCAAACCAAGCTAGCGCTCAATAGCATTGGATTCTTCATTCCAATTCCCCGCATTATCCTGCTCAGCCACCTTCTGCCATTCTTGCTCAGTTACCTCAGATTCTAAGTTTGCTGGTATCCTGGTGCACAATCCACCATGATACCGGCAAACCGAATTATCGTTGCTGCCACTTGGTCGGGTGGAATTACTGGCAGATTCCAAGTGGTGATAAGGGTGGTAAATCCCCATTCCATGGGGTCCCATTGTACCCCCTGCGGGGAATTAGCTGTGTTATCAGCAGCGGTAAGACCAGTCCTGGCAATAAGGGCTATTTTTGCCTTTTGCAGTAACGTGCTGGTAAACGTTAATACCGGCACGCTATTACCACACCAGCCAACTGTCTTGCTGCCACTTCCTGATATTCACCTCCTGCTATGTCCCGATATTCAACACTTGCCATGCCTTCATATTCACCACCTGCCAAATTCTGATATTCCCTTCATTCCACCCCATAATATCCTCCCCTACCACCTTGAGAGTCATCTCCTCATATTCTGCTCCGACTACCTCTTGACCTTCTCCTCTACTACCCCCTGATATTTTTAAGTTCTCTTCCAGCTATTTCTTGTTCTCTTCCTCAAACTGCCTTCTGATGTCACTTCTCTCAAATTGTATCACCAATCTACTATGCTCTTTTCTCTCTCCAACCATTTACCATCCTTCTCCCAATTCCTTCCGGCATCAACACTACTATATACCTTTGTGGGACTTATTAATCCTGTTGTTCCCTCCCCTTGCGCTGGGCTATTATGGGCAAAAGGCTGGATTGTGCAGGTCATATCGATGTTCATGTTTAGGGTATGGAGGAGTTTGGGTGGGGTTTTCGGTTTATTTGCAGCTCAAATCTCTAAAAGCCTGGGCTGTCATCCCGGGATTGCAGCTTCCACCTGGGTGTGCCTGTGCAGATGTCTGGGTCTCTGGCAGAGAAGCCCAGGTTCTCCCTGATCTTACCGCAGCAGCAACTCGCATCAGTCTGTCCCCTTGTGCCCTGGTGAGCGTTGGTTTGCATAGTGTTTTGACTGCAGTAGCAGAATGTCTCTGTTTAGTGCACAATCAACATCCGCTGTCTCAATATTGCTAGATCTGCAATGTCCATCATATGCTGTCTTCTTATCAAGCCATTATCCTTTAAGGAACGGATACTTGGAGCAAATTACATTTGAACACTAACTTTCAGGAACCCAGTATATTGACAGACCTAATTTGAATGCAGTGTGGTAATGGAGATGTTGAAATCAGCAATGATTGTGTCATACCCTATTGTCTTGGACTGACCTTTAGACCAACTATGATCAGAAATTAATCACAGTTCATTCCATTTCTGTAGACATGGTTTGTAAAGTGGAGTATATAATCAGCATGAGGGGCAATAAATCTGAAGCATAACATTCAAAGCTCCAGATCTTAATTAGGTAAGAGCTATTGAAAGACTAAATAGCATACTTCAGGACTTGAAGTGGACTTGGCTGATTCCAGCATTATGAGATGGTGACTGGTTGTTATATGTTTGATGAGAAATAGTTGAATCTTCCTCAATAAAATACTTTATTGGATAAAAGGTCTCAAATTGGCTCAGATTGTTCGGGTCAGAGTGTGCCCTTTCCGCTACCCTTAAACCACAAAGGTTGAGCAAGGAATAAATGCAACTGTGTTATTTCCAATTTCCAAATTACATACTTAAAACACAATTCATATTCTGCTTCTTCTATACAACATCATTAGATTACTCCTGATGCTCGATGTGTCAATGTTATGTATGCTTGTCTTCGTAAAATGGTATGCAGAATCAAGATTACAACGATGGATTGGAACAAATTGTGAAGGATTGCTATCTGGCAAGAGTGAAGAATCCCTGTTTTTTTTATTAAATATAAAATGATGCTAGTAATTCTCTCTTAGAGAGGGTGGCCTGCTGACTATACTCCCCTCTCAGCCAACTCCATACCAAAAGCATAGGGTACACCTGTCTTGCTGAATCAATATCGTGATCTACAGCATATGCTCTTCAGTGGCACAGAGCAGGTCTAGTGAGACAGCCAAGCCATTGCAGCAGAGGGGCTGCATTTAAGATATGCACCACTGTTCCCAAATCCATATAACTATGCGAGTTGCTATCCTGGTGGCAGTTGTACACTTAAAGTCATACCTGCATTGGGGTATGGTGGCTAGCATCTCTCATACTTTGTACAGCCACATCAATTTGATATCATATCTGTGTCAACACTGTGATACCAGCTCAGCCGTGGAACGGTTATGTGTATTCTGGTCAGACAGCCAAGCCCTCCTAAGTGACAAGGCAGGAGACTGGATGGCTATGCCTCCCCTTTTGATCCTTTGCAAGGTCTCTTTATCTCTCTTACTTCCTGTCCACTCCACTTCCTTTAGCACAAAGCACTTTAAGTATGATGTCAGAAGGCACAAGGCAAAGTCCACTTTTTTTCCAAGGGTAAGGATTGCACCCCTAAGGCAGGATTACTTTAGTCCAATCACCTGAGACGTTGCTTTTAAAAGAAGGGATCTTGCACTCCTTCACTAATCCACTCTTTTACAAACACCTGAGGGAGATGTCATTTGGACCTCTTTTAGGAGAGTTGGCCTTTCCAAAGATCAACGGTACAGGCAAGCTCTGCTCCCTACCCACTCCCAGGGCGCTGATATTGACCAGGACCTGGCACTGTGCTCCAAGCCTCCGTACGCTGGAAAAGGAGATTCTGAAAGGGCCCCTGGACTGGGTACCACAGCATCTGGAGGTTGAGACAATCTATGGCTCTGTGTTTTGTTTCATTAAACAGGTCTAACCGCTTTCAAAACTGCATTTGCCACCGTAGAACCAGAGTGACGCAGTGGTGTTGATTTTAGCACCCAACCAAACCTTCGAACCACAGTGCTTGAAGCCATCAACCAGCTCGATGCATAATCACCTGCTCGGATTGAATCAACTGCTCATTGCCGGAATCGATTTGAACCACTAGAGTATCACTCATCAACACGTAAAAACACATATCAGGGTATGCAGTTTCTACTGAACTCGCTGATCTCTACTACAGACCGATCTCAAACATTCCCTATCCAGCAAAACCTTTAGAGACTTATGTCTATGAACAACACTGGAACAAGTAGAAAACCACATCTATTGGACAAGTCACAAGTTGGTTTCCCACCCATGAGAGAGATGGAGACAGCACTTGTCTCTATATGGGATCACCTAAAGACCAACGCAGACTCCAAAACAAACTCGACACTGATGCTACACGACCTCTCTGCAGCATTCGACACAGTCAGCCACAACATCCGCATCAAAGCTCTAGAAGAAATAGGGATAACTGACACGGCGCTGCTCTGGATCAATTCCTTCTTGTCTGAAAGAACAAAAACAGTAAGCAGAAAGCCTTTCTAATCCCGACCACGGGACACCAACTGCGGAGTATCACAAGGATCCTCACTATCACCACTCATTTACCTCATGACGCCACTAATTAACCTCATAAAAAGGTAAAAGGTCTCACATGCTACAACTACGCAGATGACACCCAAATCAGCTTTAAAATTGGCAATGAACAACAATAGAACACAATGCTAATAGACTGTCTCAAGGAACTCTACCAATGGATGAACACGGACCACCTCAAAATCAATCTGGCAAGACAGAAATCATGATTATATCCAATAACCCAGAAATCAACTAATAAATTACATGGCTCACTGAACTGGGAACGGCACCCACACCATCCAAAGCTGTCAAAAACCTTGGATTCCAAAAGAACAAGGAGCTAACCTTAGAACTGCAAGTAAAAGCGATAATCAAGACATGCATCTTCCATCTACACATGATCAAAAAGATTCTACCATTACCCTACTTCAAGCACAAAACCCTGGCCATCATCTCCCTCATCATGTCCAGGAAGGACTACGCCAACAGCCTATACCTCGGTATGGCAGACTATTTACTGAAGAAACTCCAGCGTATACAAAACGCAGCTGCCAAACTACTCCTAAAACTCTCACAAATGGACCACATCAATCCAGCGCTAAAGATGCTACACTGGCTGCCAGTCAAACAATGTGCATAACACACAGAGCCACCTATGAGTTAGAAGAAGAATTCATACAAAATAAAATCAAAATTTACCAGCAGACTAGAACACTCAGATACAGCGACAACATCCACTTAGAACCTAAACCATACACAATGACAAAAAAATGTGGTGGGTCAGCATTCTCTTTCCTAACCGTTAAACTTTGGAACTCCTTCCCCAGAGAAATACAAACCATGAAGAACCATCAAAACTTCTAAAAACGTCTAAAAATCTGGCTCTTCAAGTCGGAAACGGGGTAAAAAATGAATGAACAACCACACCCCATGAAACGGGCACACAACTGAAAAGTCAGGGGAGTATACTGAACCAGAGCGAAGCACAGGGAAGTAGAGAAGCATATAAATGGGAGGGAGACCCTGGTGTACCCGCCTTCCATAAAGGTCAATCCGAAACAGGGGAGAGAGATGGCACTGACTTAATTGGACCACAGATAGAGGACATTAGATCAAAAGGGAGAGAGAGGCATCCCACACTCGGATCAGATGGACCACAGAACACAGGGAACAGGGAACAGGTGCCGCTGGGGGGGCGCCTGGGGATGGTGATTGCTGCACACTGGGATGTGCTAGGGGTAAAGGCATGTGGATGGCTATCAGTCGGAACACCTATTGACGACCCACACCTCCACACACAACATAGGAATGGTAATTGCAGAAGACCACAATGTATGACAGAGGGAGGGACATACACAGCAGATAATAAAAAATGAGGGTATAGGATATAGCGCCACAATCCAACCCTACAAAAAAATAATCCTCTGCATGCACCCCTCAAACTCTGAACTAAATACAACCATAATTATACAGCATGTTACACTGACCTGGCCTCTGCGGGGACGTTGAGGCACGGGTGGAGCCCTCCCTCGACTCGGCTCCCCTGGTTCACCTCTCTCTCCCTGTTGCTGGGCCAACTTCTGGATGCTGGTATTGCCCCTGAGAGAAGATGAAAGGCAATGAGAATGGCATGGTGGTGTTGTGACTTCCCTTGACCCTCTCGTGCCAAAATGAAGTGCACAAGCGTTTTCCCATCCAAGCTCACCTGTTGTGTTGTAATGTTGAGCTATCCATCCTGCTTCTTATAGCAGGGGCGGGTAGAGTGGACCTAGTTGCTTCACTGGTCCTTGGAAGGGTTGATCCAGACCGGCTGCGACCAATCCACTTAGAAGGTAAGTCTTTTGGTTATGATTATAGTTTGCTTATTAGAATGTCTGTGGGCCTCATTACGACCCAGGCGCTAATGGGTTAACGGTGGCGTAAAAGGCTGCGGTGCCGTTAACCTATTAGCGCCTAATTAGTAGGTCCCTTTGCGGGACCCGACCTTAACGGCTGGTGTAGACCAGCTGTTAAAGTAGGGACCCGCAAAGGGACCTTGGTGGTAATTACGGTGCCGCAATTTGCGGCACCGTACTTAGCGCCTTCCCCATTCCCATTGAGCCCTATGGGGCAAAAATGGGAATGGGGAAGGGCCATGGAGGAACGGGGAATTACCGTCCCGCCAACCTTGTAATGGGGTGGTAATTCCCCCTTTCTCCATGGCGGAGTCGGTAACTTACCGGCATGGACCATGGTGCTAATAGCACCATGGTCTTCGGCCAGGGTCGTAATGAGGCCCTTTATCTTGATCTTTAAGAGTAATTCTTGCAACGTCTTATCTCTTCCCAATAGGTGTGAAAATGCAGATCGGAGCCGTGGCGCGAATCCGGGGATTCCCCTGCGGATGATGGAGCTCCCAAATTAGCTGGTAATTTGACCTTTATGATGGAACTCTAGTCTCAAATACGGCGCAGCCAAGCGTTCGTTATCTATAGGATTTCTAACCTGTTGTGTTCTTTCTCCCTTGCAGGAGGAGGCCGGCGGTGTAGAGCGAAGACTTGATGTTCGACGCAGCTCCGCGGTTGCAGGATGAAGGTACTGCGAAGGAGAAGAAAAGAAGCAGAGCTCCGAGTAGATAGACGCCTGGATCAGGTAAGAAGAAGGCTTCGACTCCGATAGTGATGAGATGCAAGTAAGAGGCACGCACAGTGATGGAGCGGCAGGAAGCAGGTAGGGTGCGCCTTCAGCGGTGGAGTAGCAGGATTCAGGTAAAATGCGCCTTCAGCAGTGGAGTAGCTGGAATCAGGTAAGATGTCTTGAGAGATGGAGTAGCCGGAATCAGGTAAGATGTCTTCAGAGATGGAGCAGCTGGAATCAAGTGGATGCACAGGTAAGGACAGCAGTAAGTGTAACGCTGCAGAAAGCAGACTGACGCAAAGCGAAAGCACGTGGATGGGTTGGCCTTGTATAGGCTGGCCTTGGCCCCTCCCTTTAGCCCCGCCTAATGGCTCCACCTTGCACCTCCCAGGGACTCTTTCACGTGCCTTCCAGTGATGTTCTATGGCCACGCCCCGGGCTAGCAGCACGTTTGCAGACCGGATTCACCAAAGGCATTGGAATAGAGGTAAACCCTATAATCCTGAATTTATTAAAACTTGAAGCCTTAAAAGCAGAAAAAAATGAATTTCTCGCCTTCATTGACATGAGACAAGCCGTTGACAGTGTTAATAGCGAAATGTTATGGCAAAAACTGTCTCACTGGAAATGTCCATCAGCGCTGCTTGCACCAGTGAAGGCGTTGCATACGAATACCACAATCCGGGTAAGATTGAACATAAATGGTGACGAGATAAGAACTTGCTTTCCACCAAAAATAAATAATGTTCCAATCAGATGTTTCACCTATGCTGACGACTTGGTCTTGATGGACTGTACCCAGATAGGGCTTCAGCGACTGCTAAATAAGCTTCATGAATATTTGCTTGAGAACGAACTTGAAATAAATACTTCTAAAACAAAAATCATGAGAGTGGGTTCGCAAGGCAAATACAAAGACAGGCCTTTACGATGGAAGGTCGCAGATGAACTCTTAAGTACAACCTCTTCGATAAGGTATTTAGGGGTAATGTTCAACACTCCAATATGTAAACAATCATGGCATCAAGATCTAACAAATCGGATGACGACGTTTGGTCTTCAAGTAGCCAAAATACACATCGAATATGGCAAGTTTACGATAGATCCATTGATGACCTTTTACTTACAAAAAGTTGTCCCAGCAATTTCATTTGGATCTGCAGCAGGGTGGAACAACAGCACACTTGGCAAGCTCTCAAAGGATGTTTTTGGCGTAGAGCATTGAAATTGCCAAGGTATATTTCAATGACGGCATTGAGATATGAATCGGCATTTAATTCTCTGCACAGTACAGTAGTGTGGAAATCTCTTGCCGCAATGCGAAAAATGTTTATGAATCCACCAACACCCGCTTATCAGATATTCGTTGATGAAAGGAATGGAACTCAATCAGGGTTACTACAAGTTTGCACAAACCGATTAGAAAAAATTCTAACAGCTGCTAACATAAAGAAAACGGATCTGTTCAATCTTCCACAAATCACCAAAAAGAATTTTTAAATTTGGAGTTGGATAGTAAACTTAGAAAAGAGTGCTAAGCTCCATTCATCATTGTTGTTAGGTGCTGGTGAAAGCAAGCTACGTGTTCAACTGAAGAATCTTCATTGGTGTCTATCACATCATCAACGCGATCAATTTCTAAGATTGCAATTAAATGCATTAAAAATGAAAGAGATGATGTAGATAAGACGCGACAAAGACAATTTATGTTGTTTCTACAAGGTCACCATTGAATCCATAAAACACCTATCAATTGAATGCATAGAAACCACTAATCAGCGAACCTTACATCCTTCAGGTGTCAGTCTTCTTCCCTCCTTCAACAGGAGATAGCCCAACTAGGAGACCTCTTGTCGACAATACTGAAACTTCTTCAATGAAGCCTTATGCCCATGTTCTGCTAAATGAATTAGCAGCAACATGGTGCCCTCTTTGCACGCATCTTCGGAATCAGCAGCTAAAAGTAGATCATCAACATAGTGCAAGTGGAAGGCCACTCGAGCGTATCAAGCTGCTCTTTCAATGCTCTACTATAGATGCTAGGACTCTCAGTGTAACCTTGCTGCACATGAGTAAACGTGAATGAGCGTCCCCCTAGGGTGTACGTGAACAAATACCTGCTATTAACATGCACAGGGAAACTATAGAAAGGGATTTTCAAATCCACAAAACTAAAATGTGTAGCCGTGGATGGAATCATAGTAAGAAGCAGAGATTTAGCAAACAATATAATAGGGTCACAGCCCCCTTCTACCAAGTTAGATAGATTTCCTGACCTGGGAAATATTGCTGAAAACGCGTATGCCTCTGACAGCACAGATGAGCACTCATTTTCAACTTCTGAGTTCTCTGAATATGATCATTTCCCTGAACCTGAACAATTAAAAATATTAAAAGCTCTTTTTACTTTATGGAGCACAATGTACAGTGAACAAAAATGTTTAAAGGAAGAAGTTCATAAATTGGAAGATGTCATTATACATGCGACAGTCATTAGGGCTTAATGCTATTGCTATTTCTGGTGGCGCAAACCTTGCAGCATCATCGATGATTGCAGAAGATTCAATATTAGCCCTGCACGAGAAGGAGTGGGTGATTGATGCCACCACTGATGCGACCACTGAAGGTGTTATGGTAGACAATAGTGATAAAGGTAAAACCAAGAAACAGCCTAAAAAGAAACTAAGTAAAGCATTAAGGAGAAAAAAAGTGTGTCACAAATAAAAAGACTTAGCTAGAAGTTCATTGTCATTAGCTGAAATTACTAAGAACTGGATGATCTGTGTTTAGACTGAGGAGGATTACTCGATTTGTGGCCAAAATTAAGCATCAAAACAAGGGGGCCCTAGTAAAGAAAAAATAATGGCTTTCGAAGTTAAGCAAATGGTTGTCTCAAAAGAAGAAAGACGGGTCCATGGCACAAAGTACAGTATTACCTGAATCAGATGAGGAGATTTGTGATGTAGATGATATGTCACTTGAAGACTTCTCTGAAGCCATCGTATGTGATAAAAGGGGCTCCGATCTGATGGTAAACGATATGAGAGGTCAGATTGAATTAAAAAAGATACTCCGTCCCTCTATGGCCAAGACCAACTGTATCAAAATTACATACACATTTGCAACAAATAATAGTCCTTTCCTCAATAGGAATAATGTATTGGGACTGATACATTAGGGTCCGGATCTTGGCATTATCACATCTAAAGACATTAAAATGGTAGAGAGTGCTGTGTCACAATCAGAGCCTAATTGGACCAATATACACCGTGTTTCCCCCATTATATCTGAGCTTATTGTAGTATATGCAAACATTTTCAATGATATAGGATCTGAGTTTTATAGAGTTGAAGTGTGCCCACTGAAAACAGGATGTGAGAAAATAGATAAAAAAAGATAAAAGGAGTGATGCAAAATGTTCATTCGATGTGGATGCTATAGTCAGGAAGATTGTTTCTGAGCTAAAGATTAACACCAGTGCAGATGTTGATTGACCTAGTGTGTCAGGAGTGGTTAGTCTGAAGATTTGATCATGGAATACCTAGGGATACCATTCATTTTTATCCAATAATATTGGTTGTGATATAATCCTAGCTACTAATAGTGTCGCCCTCCAATAAACCTGCTTGATGGATAAGTGTTGTGTAGATGGATATGCAGTAGTCCATAGGAAAGCAAAGAGGAAAAAGGGGGCAACCATTTGGAAGGCTATTGATCAGGGTGAGAAACCATCTTGTGATCAGTGAATTTTGCCTGTATGGTAAATGTTTGTACATACTTGCCATGAAATTAAATGGCCAGGGTCGTGATGTGAAGAGCATTCTCATCATTAATGTTTATAATCCCCCAAATAATGCCTACACAAACTTACTGATTGAGGAATTAGAAAAAATCTTGGAAGCTTGGTTAGTGATTAATCATGTGCCCCTCTATTTGATTGTCAATGATTTAAATTGTCAATACTACAAGGCGGGAAAAGATCATGAATGTTTGGATGGGAAATATTATATTAATCAATATGTAGCAATGGTGATCCAACCTAGTGATGAGGAGTCAAGCATTGCAGACCTGTGGCTGACATTTATTAATATCAACAACGTATCACAATTGTTTGTAGGATCATCCAGTGGAGATGCACTCCCACATACCTAGTTTGTGGGGACGAAATGTTTGTGGATTGTTTACGTACTGTTTTCAGCGAGTATAATGGAAAATATCAGGTAACCTAGCCTCAGGTCGACTGATATAAGTGACCATGCTCTACAAGAGTTTGAAATTATAGTCTATCATCAAAAAAAGCTCTGCGTGGCAGGCTATTGTAAATTTATGCTGCTGGCAATAGAATGTATTGGTCACCGAACCATATAAAAAAACATCCTGAACTTTTTGATGAAATGATAATTGCATAAAAAAAGATTTTTAAAAAGGTGGAAAAACATACATCTGATGTGCTTGTGAAGACAAAGAAATAAGTAAATGTTGTTCACACAGGGCCTCGTCGCATTCAAAAAAAGGATTTAAATGCGAAATATGTTAAAGCATTCTGAAGGATGCCATTTTGGCACATGTATAATTCATATAACACGGCAATGGCCTTAAAAAGCAAGAAATGAATAGCATAAGCGAGGCTGTGTGGGTGAAACATTACACAGCCTGTGTAGTTATGGTTAAGTTGCTGTTCCCATAGGAAGAGCACTTTTTGGCCGGCTTATACCTTTGCTCCCCCTGGACGAATCCACACCAAACTTTGCAAAAAAAAGTATATGGCCCACTCTGAATTTTTTATTTCATGCAGTTTGGTGGGGTTTGGTTCGGGGGGCCAAAGTTAAGGGGAGGTCCCAACACATCTTTTTTTCCCATAGACTGAATGGGGAAAAAACTTTTCTCACGCCTACAGCCCAAACCGCTCGACAGATTTTCACCAAATTTGCGGCAGAAGCAGTGGCTTGGTCCCGATAGCTTTTGTACATTTGGTGAAAATCCATCCAGTAGTTCACAAAAAAATGTGTGATATCTCTATACGCTCCGCGGACACATTTCCCTATTCGCTCCCCAGACAGTGTCCTGATTGGCTAATCGACTTGCGTCATGTCTACGGACATGTGATGTGTTTGCTGATTGGATGGTGAAGAGCGTGAAGTGAGTCATATGTTTGGAAGCGCCCGCCATCTTGGATCGACGGACATCCGCGGACAGCACGGTGACAAATGGTGGAGAAATACAACTTTGGCAAATGTGTTGTTGTGTAAGAGAGTTTGTGGAGGGTAGGGAGTAAGAGATAGGTCAAATGCTGTATTTATTTGAGTGGCAGGCAGCCCTGTTGTGTTCGTCCGAAGGCCGTAGTCCATGCACCCAAGACTCTAGGCCCTGGCCACAACCACCGCAGCATATCACACCCATAGAATCAAATATGTATGAAATATTTGCACATCTACAGTTTATGCACTGTTTGATTTGTATAGCTTGTATGTGAAGTTTTGGCTACATCATGCCATTAAGATTGTAGAGATTGGTAACAAGCACTGCAGTACAACATATCCATGGAAGTAAACATTTTGCATTTTGGTGTACGGTTACATGTTTGCTTCAATGGTTGTGTTATTGAGCAGTATTTATGAGTTGTACTTACTATAATGTATGTACTGTTTGGTTTGATAACTGGAGTACATATATTCTTTGTCAATTTCTGTGATAAAAGAAAAGATCATGTTAGTGGTGGTAGTTTGTAAGGACTTATAACATTGAATAATAGACATTTTTTATTTATTTCGACTTTCATATTTTGTAGATTACAAACCAGTGTACTGTGCAATTTGCTCAGTTTATGTGTTTGTTGTTAAATCATTGGGTCGGTGGAAAAAGAAAAAATCAATGTTGGATTAAAAACCCCCTTTTCTTTTCCTTTTGGTGTAGTACATTTATTTTTGTGTTTTCAGTGTTTACTTGTTGTTTTTGGATAATGTTGGCTTGTTGCAGATAGTTAGATGCTTGTTGAATTATAACAGATTATAATTCTTATTTATATTATCAAATTGTTAATCTATCTGTTGGGTTGTTGCAAAATCTTGGGGCAGTTAGATACCTATTGGCATATTTTAACTGTTTATTTCTTGTTATAATTTAGTGGTATTGATTTATCTGTTTGGTTGTCATAGAATCTTAGGGCAGCTAGATACCTGTTGGCGTATTCTACTGTTTATAGTTTTTTAATTGAAGTTTTATTAATGTTTATGCACGGATTAGTTACTAGTGGTATTGATTTATCTGTTTGGTTGTCATAGAATCTTAGGGCAGATAAATACCTGTTGGCGTATTCTAACTGTTTATAGTTTTGTAATTGAAGTTTTGTAAATGTTTAAGTACAGATTAGTTTTTAAATTTTGGTTTTAAGAAGATTAAATAAGTGTTTATAAGATTTGCTGGTAATCTCTGCTTTAGAGTAATGGTATTATCATTACATTCGAACCATCCACAATTCTTTTTTATGTATACAGTGTAGTGACCTGCATTGGTTGTGGCTCCTGCGTGGTAGATTATACCTATTGTTGTGAATGTTTTCTTACTAAGCGATACCTGACCATGTGTGAATCCAGTCAGCTTGCAGTTGTTTTTGGTACCATCTGCATTGTAATGTAGAAGCATTAAAATTACATATTTACTATGTGTTTGTATTGGAGCGATTATCTGAATTGCAGGTAGTACATAATCTGCCAGGGTTTGCATTTTGTACAAGTTGCTGAAATGGAACGGATTCACCGTTAGGTATGGATACATACACAAAACGTTCATTAGGATTTGCTCATATTGCATATTGTTGCACAGAGTGCATGTATGTTTCCACATGTATGAAATCTGAAAGATTTCATTTATAGTTATGTTTTTGTTTTCCAGTACTTGTAGCAAGTACATTAGAAATTCTTGTAGATCTTCTTGTGAGTTTATAGTGAATTTCACCATTCTAACACAATAGTCCAATTCTTGTCTTATTCCATGAACACTGTAGGTATTGTCAGGATTGTTGGTTGCATTTCTATGAAGGACTAACATTTGCAAACACAATTGGTCTGTACTGTGTAAGTAAATGTTGTCAATAATTGATGGCAATTGAAATAGAATATTGATTGCTACATTTGCATAGCAACTTACACCAGTTACATTTGGAAATTATAATGGACCAGATAGTTCTGTGTCCAAGTCATTTTTTTGGAGTGTGTGTTGCTTCTTTGAAGAAGTACCTGAGTTCCTTTGAGTAATAGATTCTTCTTTGGTTGTACTAATTAATGAAGTATTAGTTTATTTTACTCTCTTTGGAGGATTTGTAGTGCCATCCTGTTGCATTTCTGTTTGAAGTAGTTTTCTTTTACAATTTTTTGCTTTTTGTGGAACATGATATGTTTTTAGTTGGGGGGTGTGTAGTGAACGTAGTCTATTGTATTCTAAAACGCAAGGAATATCAGCGTTTACTTTACTTGCATCAAAGTTGATTAGAAATGTGAAGTGTACGTAAGCGTGATAGTGCTATCTAGTTCATGCCTTCTTTGAAGACTCTGTTCCCAATATATATCAATGCTTTATCTAAGGTTAGACCTTGTGATTTGTGAATGGTGACTGTGTATGCTAGTGTTAGAGAAAATTGTTCTCTGCGTACATACATGTCTTTAAAAAGAAGGAATTGAGCTGTTGAGCGCCCGATCCTTTTTACTTCTGAAAGTTTGTCAAAGAGAATATTAGCAAACTGAATGTTGTTGTCACGTTGGTATGTTTGAAAGCCAACAACTGTAACCAGTGCTCCATTAACTAGTCCTTGCTCCACTTCAAGGTTATGTTTAAGCATTACTCTACAGTTTAAAGATAATTTTAATATTTTCTCCAAACCAGCTGTGTTGAGATTGAATTTTCCAATGTACTTAGTCTTGTTGTGGCTTGTTGAGACATGGGTAGTGTCATACCATGTACGTCCAGTTTGTCTGTTGCGGAAATTTCAATTATTGGTTGCATTTCTTTTTTCAACATTGTTTCTTTGAATTTGGAACAGCTTGCAAGAATTGGCATCAAGGAAATACAATTGACATTTTTGTGTGCTAATTGTTCCACGACATCAGTAGCACATGAGTTATGGCCATAAAGTGCATGGATGTGCCGGGTTTTTAATATTGCTTGCGCTTCTTGAGATAGTACACCAACTCTAATACTTTTTAAAATGTTGGCGTAGGTGAGGTCTGCAGACTGTCGCATGTTTTCTGTTAATTCTCTGTATTGGAAATGTTGCCAAAGGTTAACATTTCCTATGCTGCCAAAGGTTCTACGGTAGAGCTTGTGTCCTAAGGTTTTAAAAATAGGTTCACCTTTCACTGGTGTCAATTGAAGAAGATCCCTGAAAACAATAATGTGTTTTCCTCCAAAGAGCTCTTCGTAGTTTGTTTTAAGTACTTCTTGTAATCTGAGGTGAATCAAAGCCAACATTAGGTTGGAGACCATGCTCACTTCATCTATTAGTAGCATTTTCATTTGTTTTAACACTCTGCGTAGTTCCATTGCAGCTCCTGTAGAATGTTTGTAATATTCTAATTTGTTTTGGTGTTCTACTGGCAGGGGTAGTAATCGGTGTAAAGTGACACCGCCTATGTTGTAGGCAGCTAAACCTGTGGGGGCAGCAACAACAGCTGACAGTTTGTTGTTTGTCAATTCTTGAAGGAACTTGCTGATGATTTTGATTAAGAATGTTTGCCTAAACCAGCTTCACCACTGACGTATCGTAGAATAAGTTTGTAATTTTGGCAGGTACATTCTTTATTTTCATGTTGTACACCATGTGCAATTTCTTTTGTTACTTCTTGAAAAATGCTATGCTGTTCATTGTTTAGTTTTGATTGTAGTACAGGTAAGTCTTCTGTGTCTTCATACTGACACATGGTGTTTTCTACTTCTGTCATAGCTAATTCTGCCTCATTTGCTATTAGTGACTGTCTCATTGTTAAGAAAGGAAGAAGGCATACTATGGCAAAAGGGAAAATGCACACAGTTGCACTGTGAACAACTCTGAATCTAACAACGTGTATATAATACCCAAGTCTTGTGTATATATGTAAAACCCAGGAACGTCAATAAGGTAAAACAGTATTACCAATATAGGAAAAGGGATGTGGGGTAAACACCTAGGACCTCCTTATGACTGAAAGGAAAAGTCGGCAAACTCTTTACCCCCTATGCTCTTACAGATACTGACAGCGCTAAACCCACGTAGCGGGCAAGCAAGGACAGATTCTGTGAACTGACAAGCTGTAGAATACTGAATAAGGCAATTATAAACAGTACTCACGAGGACCGGAAAGACCACTTGAATGTCAGTAATTTCACGAACCCTGTAGATCAAACAGGGACCCAGAAGGCTGTAAAAGCAAAGGGTTAAAGATAACAAAATACATAAACCCTAGTAAAAGGCAAGTCTGAATTGTGATAATAAATCTTGAGGAAAACTAAAAGGGGAACACTCTGGAACTTGTAACAACAAACCCACACCTAATAATCAATGGAAAATGAATGCAGAAGTGCAATGGAAAACATGGAGTGGAATCTCAATAAAGTTGGATCAGGAGCAGGGAAAATGATATCACAAAAGGAAACCTTTCCCACCCAATCCAAGGAGAAAAGGCAGTAACTAATTCTACGAAAGCAAATATTAATACATCATGCTTTTCAGTAACCAGGACAGCATAAAGGGACAGAAAACACCGGCAAACTGGGCTGCATCAAATAGTAAAGTACAGAGAAAGGCTGTCTGCAGACAGAGGAAGACAGAAAGGGAAATTCAGAAAGCATAAATCAAATAAGCGCATAAATCCGAAATCCAGGACAGAGGAACAAGATACAGGAACTAGTAACTGGGCACACAGCAAGGAACAGGAACTAGGTACAAGGCATGGAACTAGGAACAAGGAACTGGAACTAGATACTTGGCACAATATCTATGAACAAGGAACTGGAACTAGGTACAAGGCACAGAAACTAGGAACAAGGAACTGGAAATAGATACTTGGCTCAATATCTATGAACAGGGAACTGGAACTAGGTACAAGGCACAGAAACTAAGTACAGGAAACAGGGACTAGTCACAACAGGAACACTGCTACAATGACCAGCGCCGGACTAAAGCAAACTGAGGCTTTTAAAGCTGCTTAACGAGCACACCCCTCAGGCGTGCCGCCTGCTGCACCTGCAGCCACAGGTGTTGCCTATCCTCCTCCCAGTGTTGTGCTGCAAGGGAGGAGATGATGCAGTGAGCCAGGCATTCTGGGAAGCAGGAGGTGAAGCAGTGAGCCAAGGCATTCTGGGAAGCGTAGTCATTTGATTTAAGTAGCATGCCGGATGCCAGGGAGGAGATGAAGCAGTGAGCCAGGCATTCTGGGAAGCAGGAGGTGAAACAGTGAGCCAAGGCATTCTGGGAAACATAGTCATTTGATTTAAATAGCATGCTGGCTGCCAAAAACCAGGAATGGATCCGGAAGGGAAGTAACTGGGAAAATAAGGTTTTAACGCTCCCAATTCATCAGAACACTGTAGCATAGGGTTCGAAGGAAATGTCCAGTAAGGAATAAACCCCAGAACATGCCCCCAAGTGGCATGGACGGGGAACATAGGGAGCGAGAACGGGAGCGAAGAGAGCGAGCCGTGACACTATACCCCCTTCCACGGCCGACTCCAGGCGGCCGTTACTCGCACAAAACATCTTCTTTCCATGACTGGAGCGCTTTGTCTTCGGAGGTGGCACTGACGAAAACAATGATCCACGGGCAGAAGCAGAAGGACTGGAATGAATAGAATCAGGCTGCAGTCTATAAGAGTCATAGGCAGGTTTTCGGTGAGGAAAGGACTCATGGGTTGAAGAAAGGCATGAAGGACTTGCAGGACCCGAAGCAGAGTTGGAAAGTCCAGGAAGCTCAGTCTCTGGGAGCGAACACTCATACATCATTGAGGAGGGAGACTGGCTGGTGCATGCTTTGGACAATGATAGATGCTCTGGTAGCCCCCCTGCTGAGAGCGAACACACAGGAGGTGAGAAAACAGCGGATTTCAGACAATGTTCATGTTCAGACAAAGAAGGTGGTGACTGGTTCAAGGCCTGTGGTTGAGGATGACCAAGGTTTGATTGCATTTGTTCCACACCTTGGGGGCCTGGAAGTCCAATGGGTTGTACAAGGCTGGCATTCCTGATGTCAGTCATATGGCCACCTTGTTGCATGTGGGATACAACCGCAGGGACGTTTGGCATACCGATAGGAGTGATAGACGCAGTACTTGGTACATCAGGCACACTCGAAGCTGGAGCAATAACAGACACATCTTGAACTGCAGCAGTCATATCCTCCCTTTGGCTACTAGCACCCGAATGGTGCAGCAGTTGGGGAACCGTGCCCGTCCCTTCCTTCAGGCTCATGTGAGATCCGGCAACAAAAGGGCTGTCAAGCGGTTTATCCAAACCGCCCCCCAAATGTGAACCGTCCGGCCCGTTATCCTGGTTGGCTGCTTGTTCGATGTCTAGGCCATGGCTGATGGTATCCGTCACCCTCTTGTAACACTCCAGGCAAGTCCAACGGCCTTGCATGTAAGGCTCTCCCAAGTCATGAACCAGCTTGATGTTTTTGGCAGAAGTCTCAGACTCAGATGTAGCATATGCGGGAGGTGCTAATTCTACAGACAAGCAGTTGGGGGAATTAGCTTGTGTAAAAGGCAGGCCTTCTGGTGATCCTCCTGAAGCATAGGATGGGCAGATTGGATGTTCATCCGTAATAAATGGCTGGGATTTAGGAGGTAGCTCTGAAGTAGATGAATCTGCAACATGATCAAACAGAGCAGACAGGTTCACCTCCGATATTGGCAGCGAGGCTGAGCAGGATACAGGTCTTTCATGAACTGAAGCCAAACTAGCAGTAGGCTCTGGGACCGGAGACAGGCACTCAGGATGTGCTACCGGAGGCTTCATGGCTGAAGGATAAACTGCTGGATGAGTCACTGTATCTGAAAACAGGCATGCCAGAGGAAATTCAGAGGCTGAGGGCATGCAAGCTGGAGACGTCTCGTTAGCTGAAGACAAACTTGTCAAGGTCTTTGGCTCTGACCACGTACATGGTGAAGGCTCTTGAGTGACTGGCAGATATAGCAATTGTTCATTGATTGAAGACACGTTTGACAATGATGACTGCAGAGCCGTGGACTGGGTAGTCGAACAGTCAATAGTTGTAGAAGGACAGACTGAAGTCCCAGAAGTCGACAGACATACTTGTGGCTCAGGAATGGAAAGCACCTTTAGGGCGGTTGACTCCATGACACCATTAACCAAAGACTGAGCTGGACCCATGCCGCACCTTTCCTTAGTGGATGACACAGAGTCATTTCCAAAGTCTCTGTTAATCAGGATTTCGTCAAGTGTCCATTCCTTTGTCTTAACTTCTGAAGGTGGCAGATTATCAATCAACAGTTCAGGAATCGCTTGCCTGGTCCTTGTTTTAGTATACTGTGGAATGAGTCCATCAAAACAAGAAATATGTACTGTCTTTGATTGTTCATTGTGACAAAATTTGGCAGAAGGAGGAGTGAACACAGAGGTAGCATCGTTTTCCGCATCAGCTTGAATGTTTACTTCAGTCTCAGCAGCTGGATCAAGGGCTGAACCTAAGCCTACAGTAATGACTGATTCTGTGTACGCAACCATTGTGGATTGTGTTTGGAATACAGAAGCATGTATGTGTTCAAACTCTGAATTATGACTGACTGCTACAGAGGAATTCTTAGGCAAAGGAGTGACTTGTAAATCTTCTACTAACAGCAATTCCTGACAAACGGTAGAACAATTGTCAGAATCTGTGCTCTGAATAAGTGCTGTGCAAGAAAGAGGACTTTCACTCCCAATAGGTTTTTCATATTGACAAGTATCATGACCTACTAAAACCTCCTCACTCAGAGATTGAACAGTATTCACTTCATCAACGGATAAAGTTTGAGGTGTAGTCAGAAAAAATCGTAAAGTTTTATTCTCCTCTAGTAAACTGATGTATTCTCGTCTTAATTCCTCAAATTCAACTCTTAACATGCCCAGGCTTAACTGTACATCCCTATCAGTAGTCACAAGGGAAGATATGGTGGCATCGGGGCTGGAACCTGCCCTAGTCATCTGGACGTGTACTGATTGTACATCGTCATTTACTGCTTGCAGGTCTTGTGATCTATACTCTCGCTTACCGACTTGGTCTGTGTTACCCTTAAGTAAACTACTGACATCAGACCTCTTGACATTAGGGACTACAGTAAGTACTTGTGCAGAGGAGTAAGCAGTTGGCTGAGGGCTGAAAACAGAAGTTATGTAATGAACCCCTTCATTCTTTATGTTTGAATCATGAAACTGTTCAATCTGAGGTAAAACACAACCGGAATCATGGGGTTCAACAACAGATGTACTCATATTTAGTAAATCTAACAGTGTTTTATTTTCCGCTGCTAAGGCTTGTGCGGACATATCTGGATCAAAATTAAAAACAGAATTAGGATCAGGCAATGTATGATGGGCCAGGCGATGGGTATAATATTTTGCACGTAAATACCCATTCGTGTCAAGGAGTTCATTTAAGTCTGGATCAGTGTTTTGATTATCACAGGCAAACGTAGTCAAAACTTTCTGTACACATTTTTTAGTAGCCTTGCTACCCTTCTTTCTTGATCTGGCCGTATACAAACGGGAAGAAGGGCTGGTCATTCTGTTAAGAAAGGAAGAAGGCATACTATGGCAAAAGGGAAAATGCACACAGTTGCACTGTGAACAACTCTGAATCTAACAACGTGTATATAATACCCAAGTCTTGTGTATATATGTAAAACCCAGGAACGTCAATAAGGTAAAACAGTATTACCAATATAGGAAAAGGGATGTGGGGTAAACACTTAGCACCTCCTTATGACTGAAAGGAAAAGTCGGCAAACTCTTTACCCCCTATGCTCTTACAGATACTGACAGCGCTAAACCCACGTAGCGGGCAAGCAAGGACAGATTCTGTGAACTGACAATCTGTAGAATACTGAATAAGGCAATTATAAACAGTACTCACGAGGACCGGAAAGACCACTTGAATGTCAGTAATTTCACGAACCCTGTAGATCAAACAGGGACCCAGAAGGCTGTAAAAGCAAAGGGTTAAAGATAACAAAATACATAAACCCTAGTAAAAGGCAAGTCTGAATTGTGATAATAAATCGTGAGGAAAACTAAAAGGGGAACACTCTGGAACTTGTAACAACAAACCCACACCTAATAATCAATGGAAAATGAATGCAGAAGTGCAATGGAAAACATGGAGTGGAATCTCAATAAAGTTGGATCAGGAGCAGGGAAAATGATATCACAAAAGGAAACCTTTCCCACCCAATCCAAGGAGAAAAGGCAGTAACTAATTCTACGAAAGTAAATATTAATACATCATGCTTTTCAGTAACCAGGACAGCATAAAGGGACAGAAAACGCTGGCAAACTGGGCTGCATCAAATAGTAAAGTACAGAGAAAGGCTGTCTGCAGACAGAGGAAGACAGAAAGGGAAATTCAGAAAGCATAAATCAAATAAGCGCATAAATCCGAAATCCAGGACAGAGGAACAAGATACAGGAACTAGTAACTGGGCACAAAGCTAGGAACAGGAACTAGGTACAAGGCATGGAACTAGGAACAAGGAACTGGAACTAGATACTTGGCACAATATCTATGAACAAGGAACTGGAACTAGGTACAAGGCACAGAAACTAGGAACAAGGAACTGGAAATAGATACTTGGCTCAATATCTATGAACAGGGAACTGGAACTAGGTACAAGGCACAGAAACTAAGTACAGGAAACAGGGACTAGTCACAACAGGAACACTGCTACAATGACCAGCGCCGGACTGAAGCAAACTGAGGCTTTTAAAGCTGCTTAACGAGCACACCCCTCAGGCGTGCCGCCTGCTGCACCTGCAGCCACAGGTGTTGCCTATCCTCCTCCCAGCGTTGTGCTGCAAGGGAGGAGATGATGCAGTGAGCCAGGCATTCTGGGAAGCAGGAGGTGAAGCAGTGAGCCAAGGCATTCTGGGAAGCATAGTCATTTGATTTAAGTAGCATGCCGGATGCCAGGGAGGAGATGAAGCAGTGAGCCAGGCATTCTGGGAAGCAGGAGGTGAAACAGTGAGCCAAGGCATTCTGGGAAACATAGTCATTTGATTTAAATAGCATGCTGGCTGCCAAAAACCAGGAATGGATCCGGAAGGGAAGTAACTGGGAAAATAAGGTTTTAACGCTCCCAATTCATCAGAACACTGTAGCATAGGGTTCGAAGGAAATGTCCAGTAAGGAATAAACCCCAGAACATGCCCCCAAGTGGCAGGGACGGGAACGAAGGGAGCGAGAACGGGAGCGAAGAGAGCGAGCCGTGACACTCATTGGTTCTTGGCCTCCTGTTACAGAAGGTTGACTACTGTCGGAAGTGTCCTTATCTAGTCGGGTCTGGAGATCTTCTTTGTGTTGCTGTTCATTGTGCAACATTGTTTTGTACTGTGTAAAGTTTACATCGGTTATAGTGCTTTCATTTGCTTTGAAAGCGTCTTCATAGGAGTCAAAGTTATCTAGTATCTCTTCTACTTTTCTCCATGGTTTAAAGAGTTGTAGCAGGGACATGTAATATAGTTCTTTATGTTGAGGAGTTTTTAATGACAATTTGATATGATTAATTAAGCTTGGTTTGGTAAGTTTTACTAAACTGCCTTCACAATTTGTCACTCTGATCTACCTTTTTTTCATAAGTTTTATATTATTTTTGTATGTGAAGTT
Source organism: Ambystoma mexicanum (assembly GCF_040938575.1). NCBI lineage: Eukaryota > Metazoa > Chordata > Amphibia > Caudata > Ambystomatidae > Ambystoma > Ambystoma mexicanum. The sequence goes on along the minus strand of NC_090923.1, from coordinate 407,312,017 downwards.
TTGGGCTATGTGGTATAGCCACATGGTTTCCAAAGTGGTACTTCTGTTTGGATAGTATGTGACTAGTAAATTGTTTTTCAAAAGGTCTTGGCTGTTGGGATAATTTTTGGCTATTGTTTCTATGTCGTCGTATGATTTGAGAACTCTTTTTCTAGATTTAGCAGGACCAAGACTTAGCCATACTATATTTTCAGATCTTCCATACAAAGCAGTACCGGTTAAACAATCTGCAGCTTCATAGCAGCCACATTCTCTATGGGAGAGCATTTTTATGCCCAAATTGCACAATTTCTGAGACAGTGTTTTGTCTGATGACAGGTCATTCCAGAGGTCTTGAAGCTCTGTTTTTTCTGCTTTGGTTAGGTAGGCTGTAACATATCGTGCAACTGCAGTGGAATTGTCTGTAATGTACTGCACAACTATGTTTGCATTCCATAATAGGGCAATGATTGCATTGTAATCAATAATATATTTTGCTTATTCTGTTCTTTTTATGTAACATGTATTTTTAGGTGATTTACCTTTAACAGTATGTCTAACTGAAGACATGAAGTTGTTCACTTCACCTGTTTCTGTAACCGGTCTAGGGAAACCAAATCAGCATTTGGTGTAGTATTTCCCTTTGTTTTTGTATTTGCGACGACAATATTTGCCACATGTGTGTCTTTGAAATTGTACAATTTGTACATGAAGATCACCATTTGTTGCTTCTGATGGAATTTCACAAGTGACATATTTTTCGATAAATTGTAACACAGTGACATCACTGTCTTGACCAAATGTGGATATGTGGTGCTCCTCTGGCTTGGTATTCTTTTCTCCAAGAGAAGTGATGCACTTCTTCGAGGGGAGGAACAGTTTTATTATAAATAAAGTGTAACATAGCAATGAAGAGATGATGGAAATATCTTGAAACATTAACAGGATCTAGAGAGCAAAGTTCTCCGGGTGTTAGTATACCTATGTTTGTTTTGTTTTTTGTTTGCTATGCATAGGAAATCCTGTAAATCTTCCCATTGCATATTCTGCACAACTTAATGTCACAAATCAAGTGGGTGGGCCAAGGTTTCTTATACAGCGTACATCTCTGTGACCTCGGAACCAGTATTCTTTTGTACCACGCATGTTTGCTAAAAGATGTGTAATGCTTGATTGTAAAACCTCATCTTTTTCTTGCACTTTATGTAGTAATTGCGTAGCTGTCATATTTTGAAAGTGGGTTCCTGATCTTAATGTGTGTGCAACTCTGTAACATAGAGTTGCAAGTTCACTTTCAAAGAGGAGGTGGAATATGTATTACACATGTTGTGTAAATCTGGGATCGTCAGAATACATCCGTAACAAGCAGTATTCTGATGCTGTTATTTGAATAGGTCTAACAACGTACCTTCCTCCTTTGCCAATAGGAAAGAGTAGAGGAAAAGGACGTGCTTATATACTTTTTTCCCATATGCTGATTGGTGATCCTTTCGTTTGTCACATTTGGTAAGTTTCTAGTGCATCTTCTATGGTGTCATTAGAGTGTAATGGATGAATTGTATAATGGTCTAAAATATTGGATACTGTAGCAGGATCTAGAAGTTCAAATTTACCAGTTTCTGGTGACTCGAATTATTTCAGTTGTTTCACTTAAATTTTCTTCAATATTTATTTCTTTGTAGTATTCATTATTGTCTTTTAGATATTGCAATGCTCGTCTAACTTTATGTAAGTCTACGAGATGTTGCCAAATTTGTTTGTCTTTTGTAGGTACACCATTTACTAAGAAAAATAAAGATTGCTCTATTGGACGTTGCACTGCCATAGTGTGCACATTTTCCTTTAGATCTAATGGTAAATACACTACTTTGCCCCGAATGCCTTTCACCAATTTAGAGGGAGGTAATTGTGCTGTTTTTGGTTGAGGGCGTATTATTGCTTGAAATGGGTGCACTGTTTGAATTATGATGCTCTCATATGAATTGAGTTGTTGCAGGAGTTGTGGTAGTGGGAATGATTTCCAATTATTTGTGATAGCACATGAAGGTATTTGGTTGTTGTCAAGTTTTGTAGTGCAGTAACTGTAAAGTATTAAGGGGTCAGTTATTTCGTATTTGTTTTCTGCTATAAAGTAGAGAGCTAATTCAAACCATTTGGAATCTTCATTGTCTTCTATTTTGTATGTTACGTCTATAGTTTTTGTGTTACTTTTATAAAAAGTTCTGCTGCAACACACACACACATGGTTTGGTACTTCAGCGGATGTACTTTTGAATTTTAGTATTTCTTTTTTGTATGTGTGTAGTAGAAGGTTTCTATGTGCAGAATTGTTGCTAGTCTGTTGTAAAGCTATAGCATATTGTACGTGGCTTTCACTTCCAAAATATTTTCTCTGGATATGGTCGATTTCTTCGAGCAGGTCTTTGGCTTTACCATGTAGAAGATTGTTATTTAAATTGGCTAGTGCTAAAGCAGGACTTTTAGCATAGTACAGTTTATAGACTATATTTCTTATAGTTGAATGATGTGTTGATATCATTTTGATATGATGGAAGGTGCTTTTGCAAATAGGTCCTGAAATGCAGGCCAATGAATGTCCTTGCAGTCCTGTGTATTTGCGCACTGGGCAGGTATCCGTATTTTGCAGCAGTTTTATTTTGATTTTGTCTTTGCCTTTCACATATTGATTGCGGAACTGGCGTAAAGATTTGAAAGATTTTTTGGCAATGTTACACATTGACTGGACGTTCTGGTTCAGTCGAATGGAGAATTGATACTGAGTTTTCTGGGGATATTTTTTTAAGCAGTATTTCTTATTGCATTATGGTATTATTACGTTTTTCATAACCTCATCCACTGCTATGTATGGCAATTGTGTTTGTTTGATTTTTTTTGTATGCTTCTTCATTAAAATATGGTTCTGTGCTTGTGGTGTGACTCCATTCACCTCCACAGATATTTAAGACGTTATTTTTGTTGACATTCCGTTTTGTAATTTAGTACTTAGTTTTGTGAGTGGTTTCATTCTGTTTAACACTTGTAATAACCTTATAAAAATAAAGCACTCGAAAGCAGATTATCTTTTGGCAATTGTGAATGACACCTACCTTCTCTTCAGTCAGCCCTCTCGGGATAGAAGCTAGAGAGAATTACCTGAAAACCCCTCTCAAACCCAGCCAAAAGGCTAGGCTGGAGTGCAATCTCCAGGGGAAACCCCGAAGGGAAAAAACCCTGTGATGTGCTGCTGGGGAGCGTGGATTCCTGCAACGACTGCTGAAGGATCACACCTTTTGGAATGTAGTCTGTAGTCTTATCAGGTAGGATTCTGGGTGAGAAGAGTAGAGGTAAAGGTACGTATGGGTCCAGATTTCCAATTCAGAAGGAGGGGAGTATAAGAGAAGGAGGCTTACCCTGACAGACCTATTCTCTTTTAGGCTTCTGTATTTCAATCTGATGGGAAATGCAGACCTGTAGCCTATTGCCAAATATAACAGATTAGGGAACGTTTAAGATACAGTTCAGAATGGAAGTCGTAGGAATTGGAATGAATCTTACCCACAGGAATTAGCCCCATGGAGGTATGGGTAAGCACAGAATAAGAAGCTAACACAGGTAGAAACCGAAGGCAGAATGGAAGGTCTTATGTTGCGTCCTAATGGGCATTAATACAAAAACAGGATTAGGAGAAAGAGACCTCCACGAGAAAGCCGGACTCAATGCTAGAAGGTGAGGAATCACTACCGGTAAACGTAGCTGTGAAAACAGGAAGGTATCGTCTACTCGATCCGGAGGGCAAGGATAGCAATGGAGATTTCTACGAGTTCAGAACAAAGGAAGAAGTAGGTGAAAGTGAAAGTTGGAATCAGTAGTCAGGCTAACAATGAAAGCTGAATTTAGATAGGTAGAAGAGAGCGAACTCACGATGCGCAGCGCGAGTAAGGAGAGAAGCAATGCGTAGGACCGAAGCTCCAGCTACCGGACATTCCTTCCTGGAAGTCGGGGGCAGGGCTACCTGTGCGGTCCGGAGAACGCAAACAACTGGTGCGCTGCTCGCAGTCTCGGGTACCTCCATGTTGGGAGTCCCAATCCCGAGTCGAACAGCGGGAAGTGAAACCTGGCGATGAGAAGCAGCGGGGTCCAAGTGGACAGCTGTAACAACACTAACATAAATAGCTTTCTTTTCAGAAGGATTGCACTGTCTATGAAAGCTTCTAAGATTAATTTTCTATGATAGTTTTAAAGGGTTGTGCATGATTTGTCTCTTGTTTTTACAAGATTCTGAAGGACTCTGTGGTGGAACATTTTTGCTAATATACTTTTTTTGGTATGGTTACTTCCTACTATATCAAGATTTATAGGAGCAGTTTTAGCAGTAGTGGTAGCTGCATTTGTGTTAATCATTTTCTGTTTTCTGTTGCATTTTGATAGAGGAGGCAAATAATTTTGATTTTAATGGAGTGGAATTGGTGTGGAGCACTGTGACTGATTTCAATGTACAGGGAATTGTACAAGTTTGTGAAGATATGGGCAGGATGAACAGTCCCCATGTGGTAGTTTTGCATTATGGAGTTTTCCATTTGGGCTATGTCAGTGCCCCTACTTTGTTGGCAGATTTGGAACACTTGGTTCAAGCAGTAATGGACATCCTTCCAATTTGCAAAGTAATTTTTTTTCTGGATTATTACCTAGGGCAATATGGGACAACAGTTCTGTTTTTTGTCCTCAGCAAAACATTGCTAGGTGTGCAATCAACTTAGGCATGTGTGCTTTCATGCTTAGAGCTGGTATGTTCTTCTGTAATAATGAGAACATTGATTCCAGTAATGCTGTTAATTTTGAAGAAGATGGTATTTCCTTATCTTTTTTGGGAAATACCATTCTGTTTTGGAATGTAAGGTTTGCTTTGGAGAAGGTTATGTAAATATTTTAGGAGTAAAGGAAAAAAAAATACAAAATAACAGGTGTTTGTCAAGCATCTGCAAAAAAAAACCATCTCTTTTGAGAGCCAACCTCAAAGGGGAAACGAGGCACACTATATAAATTTACATTCACCATGCTCAGATTTTTCGATATGTCCGGATACATGGCGGTAGTCCGCGGACATCGCGTATTACATACAGGGATTTTGGGGTGGAGAGGCATGCAAATGAGAATGAGCAGAGCAAATGATTGGTCAGTAAAGTTTAGTGGGTGTGTTGTGTAAGGAGAGAGTTTGTCAGAAAGTCTTTTTCCTGAGAGAAGAACAGTTAGCTATTGCTGTGTGTTTCAGAAAACAGATTATCTTGATTTTGGGAGGCTCATGGATACATTGGTTGGAGGTGCATGCAGAACGCTATGGAGTAGCTGCAGATCTTGGATTTCCTTATGTGGAAGTGCACTGGCATGGAATGCGTGGAATGAAGTGGTTGGACTTGGTACCTCTCTGTGCTACTATGGAGACAGAGCTTCATCCAGACATAATTATAATTCATTGTGGAGAGAACAGTTTAGGACATGTGTCAGGAATTTCTTTGTAATTTGTGATAAAAGAAGGACTTGGGAAGGTCATGGGCATGTTTCCAAATTCCCAAGTAATTTTTTCTCGCATTGCGCAGAGACAAATGTGGCTGTGTTCCTCTTCATTTGGTCCACAAATGGAGAAAGCAAGGCAGAATATTATTAATAAGGCTGTTTGTGCCTTTCTAAGAGATGTTGGCATGTCCTCTTTCCACAATGAAAATATGTTTCGTAGCACATACATTTTTCGCAGAGATGGAGTTCATCTTACTTATGCTGGTAATCAGATTTTTCTGAGAAATGTATAAAATGCATTGCAACCTTTTGTAGAATTACAGCCATCCATTTTGCAGTAGGTGTTGACTATTTCAAGATTTTGAAACACAAAAAAACACCACCAAAAGGCTCTCTTCAGAGCCACCATTTCCTCCCAGAGAAAAGTGCAATGGTTTTGATAGGGCGGCACACCAAAATCTTAGATGTCCACGGACTTCTAAAAATACACAGGGCTCTACTCCATTTATTGGTCACTTCTATTTTTATACTGTGAAAGGCGGCTCTGAAAAGAGCCTTTTTTTTGGATTTGTGTTGTTTTATATTTATTTAGTTTTTTTTATACACGACACACTAGGAGAGGAGGGGAAAGGAGGGTAAGGGGGGGGGACACCAACCACGGGGATAAGAAAGGGCAGGTGGAGAGAGGAAGATGTAGGTCGGGCCTTACTTAGGTAGGTAGAAGGTCTTCTCGTGCTCAAAGGCTGCAGTCTCAAAAGCACTTCGAAGTCTCTACCCCCTGCAGAGTACTGCGTTGCAGTACATACACAAAACTGTGACCCTCGAAAGGTAAGGGTCACCAGCATTGTGCATGACCTGTGAGGCAGCTGGAGGGATGAGCTCTCCCACAGGATTGTCTCTTGGGGTGAGAGGAGCGGAAACAGAGGAAACAGAGGATGTAGTAGAGGAACTCTTTTCTGAAGTATTTCTGGCGATTAGAAATATGGGTTTTTTTACCCACAAGCTGGAAGGCAAAAATCTTCATTCCTATATATAAGAAAGGTGTGAGAGATGATAACTATAATTACCGATTGTTGGCTCTTACGGATATATGCTCTAAACTATTTGCACAAATATTATTGAAAGAGGTGAATAAATGGATAATTACGAATAATATATTATCTAAGCAACAGTCGGGTTTTCGACAAGGTATGTTCACCATGCATAATCTATGAACATTGCTTTATTCAATAATGAAACACCTGGGGATAGATGGCTCACTTTATATTTGTTTTATTGATTTTAAAGGAGTCTTTGAAGTGGTGGACCATGATCGATTTTGGTCCAAATTACAGGATTGGAAGCTTAATCCCACTGTGCTTTATTTTATCCGTCAATGTTATACTGATATGTCGGACTCAGATCCAATTGGATCAGGATGGACTTCTGAATTCCATATATATGATTAATGCGGGTTTGAAACACGGATGTTCATTGGCCCACACTCTTTATAATTTATGTGCGTCAGACATGGGAAAATTGATGCTTGTAAGAACTTCCCTCCCGAGATCGGTGGAGAACATCTGGGGTGGCTCGCCTATGTCGATGATACACTATTACTGGATAAAACCCCATTGGTTTACAGCTTAGAATAGATGGGCTTTTAGATTATTCTATGAAGAATAACCTGATAACTACAATAAAACAAAAGTTATGCTTCCCGAGAATGCATATAAAAAGTATCGAAACTTCCCATGGTCATTGGATTGAAGTAAAATAGAGATTGCTCACTCGTATGTATACTTAGGAATGCTCATATCCGACACATTGAATAGGGAACTGTTAGAGGCCTTTATATGACATAAAATTGAAAGACACTTTATGGCAGTTCTTAATTTTGTAAGAACAAAAAGTGGATATTCGATTGAAGGCTTAACTAAACTGTACAAAACCTGTTTGGTTCTGTGCTTAGGTTATGGCCTAGAGGTATTTACCGTTAGAGAAACCTTCTCCCTGAAAAGAATAGAAGGGAAAATATGGAAGAAAGCTCTGGGTTTGCTGGGCTGCACTCCGGTTGAAGGTTTAGATTGTGAACTAGGTTTGTGGTCCTTGGCGATTCAGAAGAGAATATTGATGGCCATAGCTTTTATTCAGATGACTAATAGGATTGAGTACCAGGACTGTATATATTACAATTTCAAAAATCTATTGCTAAAGGAAAGTATGGATAGTACACTTAAGCAATGGATGGTGGATGTCTTTTTGTTCTTTCAAGAGATTGGATTACATGCTGAGATTGATAATCATATTACTATAAAGGAAATTCATATTAAAGAACTGGCAAGAATATGTGACCCAGAACTCAAATGTTACTTATCTGGGCAGATATAAGAAATATGGCGATTATGTGAGACACACTTTTCCAGTCGAGTCACCTTGCACCTACCTGATAAACAGCAGCTACACAGGAGTCAGGAGTTTTATACTGGCATTGAGATCAGAACTATTACCAACATATTTGAAAATTGGCGTTTGGGAAAATGTAACATTCACAATGGATCTGTAGATTATGCAATCATGACATTGAGACTCTGAGACATCTATTAACAAAATGTGCACATTTAAATGTGATTCATTGAAGGGGCTACCATAATATTAGATACAGATTAGATAGCTATCAGAGAGATCAGACATGGAGTCCACTGAATTCAGGCAACTGCACTGTTCTGAATTTGACAAAGTATCACAAGTGGTTAAACATTGTAGAACACTTTAAATACATTTTATAGGGATTTTGCTTATGTATTTTAGCTTTATTATTACTATATTGTATATCTTTGTAATCAATGTAATATGTATTATACAATGCTGCCGAATGTGTTAAAAGCTTTCTTTAACCATACACAATAATTTAAAACATAATTATAAACACTAACCCTTGTAGGGACTGTCCATCAAAATTAATTTAATATGTGATGTCATCAGTAATGTTATTAATGACATTTGTGATGTCATCTTTCATGTGCTGGGTGTTTGCCTTACCAGTGCCTGGTGGTGGCGCGAGTTAAGGTTGCTTATTTTACCATAACTGGTGAATTTCTGGGGTTTTTCAGTTTTACTTGTAACCATAACATCCTTTTAATGTTTTTTCACTGAATTGCATAGGTTTTTATTAGTGCAACTTAACAAAGGGTTTTCAGTTAATTTCATGGGTTTGTTCTGCTGCACTCTAATTTGCTTCAATTTACTAATATCATACTTACTCCATTATAGCAACATGTGTCTCCAATTTATAAATGTTCACCTTAACACTCTGCCATTCCCCACCATCTAGCATCATTTTGAACACTTGTATATACTTTTTTAAACTTTTTCCACTTTTTTTGTGTTCATTGACGTTTCATGAACGTCTGACGTCATTGCAGACTTTCCTGGCAGTGTCACGTGACCGCATGCGTGCAGCAAGATGACATTTTCACAAACGCGTACGCACTTTGTGAACGGGTCCGTGCTTCGTGAATACCTAGAAATGCATTTTCAAGCTCATCTAGGAGCTTTGAAACTCAAAATGTACCCATGTACAGCTCCTTCACCTATCATTATCCATTAACAATCTAACACACAACACCTACTTGGAAGAATATTAGGAAAACTGCTATTCATCTTAAAAATGGCATCATCTATTGCCATCCCTCCTCCCCGAGAGCCACCACCACTACCACCAGCTGAAGGATCTACACAACGAAAGAAGCGCAATGCTTCAAAAGACAACCAAGAACACCAGTAAGATGAGGTAGAAGAAGTGCTTGAAAAGAGAATTGGTTGGGAGACACTACCAACAATAGTTAGAGTTTACTATATGTAAATTTGCCCAAAAGGTCTTAGGAACTCTGTCATTCAAGTCTATAATATTTCAGGTGCAGCAGGGAGAAGCTTGAGGCCACTCGAGATTCAAAATACTGAAGAACAAGACATGCACCGACCGTTGCCGGCCGGTAACCCTGTGCTGCACTCCTCGCGGGAACTAGTCCCAAGTAGTAATTCTGCCTTGCAGAGACTAAAGACTCCCTCGCGGGAATATTTGTTCGACAAGGCTCAGTTTTCACCAGTCTTCAGAATGGTGTGATTGGCTTGATCTAATGTTCAAATAGTCAACCAGGTACATTCGGCCCTGTCTAGCTGTGAGTCTCCAACCAAGAAAGAATCCGGCTCAGAACAAACAGGTGTAAGGCAGACCCGATTATTATTACCTCATATCGCCAGCAGATTTGATAAAAAGATTTAATTTACACCACACCAATACCTTAGATGTGTGTAGAAGAACTAACTTAATTCACAGATTTAGTTCATACAAGTCAGTTTTTAATTCAAAAACAAAGGACAGCATTTCAATTGAGCTAAAAGAATGCTCTAAAACAAACCATGTGCGGTAAAGTACAAAAGTAAAGTACACTTCATCTCAGTATAACATGATAGAGTAATTCATATACATGACAGTTGTCAAATTTGTATTTCACTGCTTCTGAGCCTTTAAAACACGCGCAGCATCTTCTCGTGTCCACCTACCCCTCCATATCTGTGGTTAGTGACCCTTCCATAATTTCCCTCCCCGCCTTACTTTTTGGCCTCTCGTGCAAAAAAAAAGAATTTTTAAAAGAAAACATAAAAAAGGTTCCTTTAAGAACCACCTTTCACAGTTAAAAAAATAGAACTAAACAAATAAGCCTATATACTATATTTTACAGTAAAGTAGTTAGATTCAGTAAGATCCTCCAACATTCCCATTAGCATTTTCTACTATGCTAATGGGAATAATGGACAATTGTATACTAGAGAAAAAGAAAAAAGCACAGAAACAAATTTCTCTGAAATTCTCCTTTCTAGCATACAATAAACACCATAATCCTTTGCTGTTTATAACTATCCAAAGTCTCCACATTCCCCCGTCTAGCCCATACCTTATTAGAAAACCCGGATTGCACATGCACACCATCACACAAAACAGCCCTTCGTCACCAGGCCACCCCTTCAAATCATTAACCACCCTTATTTGCGACCATAGTGGGACAAGATATTGGGATTGGATCCCGGACTCATTTCCACAACCTTGCAGCAATGACTGGTCCGCTATCCATATGCCTTGACAAAGACCCGAGAGAGTCGAATCATATGTCGGCTGACTTCTAACAATAAATATAGCATCAAGAATGGTTTTGAAGACTGCTTCATTATGTCAATAGTTACTTATTGAATAACCCAGCACTGAGGTGAACAGGGCTCACATACCTATTCGAAACCTAATACTAGGAAGGGCGCCTTTACAAAAGAAACCCATCACCAGCAGCAGGGTGCTCTGTTTAAAGTAGTAGGTCTGGTTCGGTGTGTCTGCTGATTAGCCTTTTCTCAGCGTGTATGCAGCGATAGTCTGTTGATGCAATCCTGTGCAGCACTTCGGGCTGAAGCCATGGACAGAATTTTAGCCACAGGCAGATTTTATTTTCCCATTGCAATCTATCCCAATTTTAAAAAGCTTCACCACATAGCCAGTCCCTGGTGGCCATGCCTACTTTAACCCCATTGCCACTGCCTCGTGGTCATGTCCAGTAGCCAGATTATCTGAGTAATGGCCTTTGGTCATGACTCAGATATTGTAGCCACTGCCCATGGCCACAGGCCATGACTCGGACAATCTGGCAAATGCCCATGGCCACCGGCTATACCTCAGTCACCAAAGGTATATCACTATTTATTGGACCTACATAATAAAACATGGACATATTTGCAAAACCATGCTTACAGGTCCTTGCCGACGCTATTCGCACAAGCTTCCTTCAAATCCATCCATGTTTTATTTTTTGAAAAGTGTCAAAATGTGCATACATAAAATAGTCATAACTTAGCTCACAGTTGACAAAATGCATTCAGATTTAGCAGAACAATTCAAGGTTGGATCTATAATCGTTCTTTAATCTTGTGTGCACATTCATCAATCGGCAACAATGTTATAACCCATCTAAAAATGTTAAACCCCCCCCCGTGTCTGAAACCTTTTTCCAAACTTTTGTGCAGATTTGCTGTAGGCAGGAGCAAAGATTTTTTTCCATTGCGTCTATGGGAAAAATACACACATTTTACACCCCCCGCTCCCCTGGATGAAACTTCACCAAACTTTTCAAAATCAATCCAAGGGGGCCGCAAACCTTTTTTCGCAAAGTTTGGTGAGGATTTGTCTAGTGGAGGGAAAGTTATAAGCCGCCCAAAAAGTGCGCTTCCTATGGGTTGAGCAACTGAACCATATCTGCACAGCCCCTACCGCAGGCCGTGTAATATATATTACGCTGCGCCTGTTTTTTTTTTTTTAAATGAAAACAAATGTATTGGGACCTGGTGCGTCGATAGCGGTAAAATGGAAGTCAATATTTTTGCTATGTGGTTAACTTGAAATATTTCATTGTTTTTCAGTGCACTGACTGGCAGTAATATTGCTCATTTATGTGGCATGGAATTTGTAAAAACGAAACTGACTCGGGCACGCTGTAAATGGTACGTAAGGGGGCTCTTTTTTATGTGTCCTTTAAAGCAGCGCACTAAGAATTTGAAGGAGTAAATGTGTCAAAAATCCACAAATAAATGATAAGATTGACTATATTAAAAGCGGATGTTGGAGAGTAAAGTTTCTATTTTGGAAAACTGTGTTTTCAAGCAGTTGATACTCCGGTAGATCGGAAGAATGGATTTGCAAAACGCAATATAAGCAAGATTTTAAATAATATTTATTAAATTGTGGATTGAAAGTGTACTGTATGCCATGTGATAAACGTCCTGACGGATGAATGTAACAACTTGAGGCAAAGAATAGACATTGTAAGTGTGAATTGTCATTGAAATGTGTGGGCAAAATAAGAATGAACTGTGTATATTTAACTGCAAAGTGGTTAGTGAAATATGTTTTTGCACTTCATTTTATATAGTTATATAATCCCAATGTGCATATGCCATGTATACAGTCTACCAGCCGACGACTTTTTCGACAGTATTTGGACAATAATTATTAACAACGGATATGTAATAACAGTCATCTAGGATGACCGCTAGACAACAATCTGTCCTTTCGCGGTTGGAGTAACAAGGAGCAATATGGGAGTTTATAGGTTCTAGAAACGTGCAGATGTCAAAGTGTTGCTTTTATTTCAATTTTAAAGCACTCATTTCTCCTATGTAATGGAGCGCCATGTGCGTATATTATTCGTTGGTCATGGAAGATAATTGTTGGTGAAGAACGCAAAGACTTGCATTAAATGAACTGATAAGAAATGGCATTAGAAGATGACCGTTGACAGTTTTTGTGGACTTAATTGAATGATGCTTTCGTTGTGTGAAAATGAAGAATACTTGTTACGGTCCCAAGTACTGTGTTTTCTTCAAAATAAAATGTTTCTATCATTTTTGTAAAACAAAGTTTTTTCAGTGAATTTCATGGGCTTTTGTTAGTGCAACTTAACCATAACGTTCCTTTAACAACGTTTTTTCAGTGAATATATACACACATGTATTTTTTCTAGCAGGTTGGCGTCCTGCCTCTGTTGAACCCTTGTCACTGACCTACTGCGTGACAATTTTTGTCTCTGTTTTTAAAACAATAAACAGCACGTTATTTAAATACAAGCTGAGGTGTATTTTCTTCAGTACACTGATTACTATCTGTGGAGATCTACGTGTTTGCCTGGAGTGCGGTTTGTTAAGATACCAGATGTACCTAAATACTCAAACGAATCACAGTTGACTTCAAAAGAGAATACCCATTAATGAATGAGCCTATCATTGCTAATGCCATCTTCAATTACGGATAATAAAAACAAGGTGATAAGCACATGTTTTCAATCAGCAGACCACAAGCATATTTTGAGGGTCTATCTGCGGCACTGGTGCCCTTTCAACACTAAAATTAACTTCATTCTTCTATAGAGATAGACTAAGCAGAGATTCCTGACAGGCAAACAATAATGGGTTTGATTTAAATAGCAGGATTAATATTCAAAAGATTATCTTGTGAATGTCCGGCTTTAATCCTGCAGACTTCGCAGCAATCATCTGAAAGGTCTAGGTGTAGCAAGAAGACATGGCTTCTAGGAAATGGATAGGGTGCAGCTGCCTAATTTATTAATGAAAGCTCAGAGTCTGCTGTAAATGTATGTGATTTCTATGTAAGAAAAATATCTAAAATCCTGTGAATATTGGGTGATTGCATGAGCCAGAGTGAGAGTTGGCATGGACAGGTCAAAAGTAGGTGGTAGCTATTGCTGACAGCACAGAGTGATTGTTGACCTTTAAGTGATGATGAGCAGTGAGAAGCTGGAAATGCCTAATGGAGGGACAGGGCCTCCTAGTCCTTGTCCTACCACTTCTGTGTGTGTGTTGTGTCTATTTTTCTGCCACTGAAGTCCAGCTTAGACCTCTGGCAGTGCAGCTCTTTATGTTTTCCTTGTGGTGAACAACACAGATGGGATACCCTTATGGCAGCCATGGGTGGGGGGTACACCCCGGTGGCCCTTATGTGTGTTTTTGGGCACCTGTGTGTTGTCCACAGTGCAGAATATGGGCTGGTGGCAGCTACATGCTGACTTGGCAGTGGCTCCGAGTGTCCTCCATTTTGGGACACCCCAGCCCTGCCTTCGGAATCAATGTATTCCTGCAGGAAGGCAAGATGGCCCCTGTGTCTTCTTGGTTTCTATTTCTCTTTACAGTGTTTCCCCAAAGTCCTGGGGAGCCCTGCCTCTACTCCTTACCCCTGGCTGGCTGTTGGGTGGAAACACCATATATGGCTCTGGGGCTGCCTCCTGTCAGACTGACTGTAGCCTTTCCAGAGGTTGTGTGTTGTGGGTACACCCTATGAGTGGTAACTGTATGAATGAAGTCTGAAGTGAACTCACATTCTGTTATGGGTGTCTGGTTGGTTTTTGTGTGTGTGGGACAATGAATGAGATAGCCATGACTGAAACTGACCTGAATGAAGTGTGTAATATGCTGAAAGGCTGGGTACTTACCCCAATCCACATTCTTTGTTGTGGGTGTCTGGATGGAGTAAATGGCCTGAATGCCTGTGAGCCCGATTGGCTGCCTGCATGAATGCCCTTCTGCGTGATTGGCTGACTAAGCCTGGTTCAGCCAGAGTGAATTTGGAACAGATGTGTATATCTGGGTGTCTCTCACTTACCAATTTGTTCAGGAGCTGAAGTCGAAGCTGAAGCAAGAAGAAGTTGTTCCTTGAATCCCAGCTGGAGGAGAAGTCTGCTGCTGCATTTCTTCATGTAATCCAAAAGCTGCTGTGTTCTTCCAAGGACTGAACCAAAGAGGACCTGCGAAGAAGACCTCTCCCGAGCTATGAGGGAACCATCGTGCAAACTGCTACTCTTCATCAGAAGTACCCTGGAAGCCATTACTGTGTGCCTGCTGTACGGAGAAGGGGTCTTCGTGAGTCCTGAAGAGGAGTCCCCAGACATTTCGAGTTGAAGAAGTTCATTTGTGTCGCCATAGGTCCGGAGGTGTGTTTCGTGACCGCTGGAAGCCAGTTGCTGTCAACCACCCAGAAGAGGGGTACCCTGGCATAGTGCTGCTGGACACGAGGAGCTGTGAAAGTTCCAAACTGCCTAAGAACATTTCAAAGGACATCCTTGCCATCATCCCCGACCACATTTTCCCACAGGAGAGAGTCCAGAGTCGCTGAGTGCAGAGGAAGGTCCATCAGTGAGTTTCCCGCCACGAGACACTAATGAAGATGTCCCGAGGGTCCAGACTTGATGAAGGTACCAGGTCCACTCCAGTGGTCAAGTCCAGGTCACCAGAAGCTGTCCAAAGCTGCAGCACCAAAGAACCAAAACGTGGAAAACTGCACTATTCCGAAACCTGACACCAAAAGTGACCCATGCAGCCGTCACCGCCAGAAGTCATTCAAGGGTCCCAGAGATCTTACTCTCATCTGCCAAGCATTTAAGGAGTCTGCAGCAAGTTTAATCTTCACATGGCTTCTACAGTCGGAGATATCGTCGACTAAAGGAGAGCAACGCAAAGAGTAAAACTGCTGCACTTCAGAAAGACTTTGGTTCCATTTTTGTCATGGACTCAGCATCCCAGTGGCTCCTTTTTCCAAGAGGGGTCCCATCGTCGAGTGAAACTTAGAAACTCTGCCACTTCGCCTGCCAAGACACCAAAGGTACTGTGATGAGCAAGAGCATCTTCTATCCTCAGGAGTCGTCCGGGGGTCGCAGATTCGTCTTGGATCTTGTTCTCCTGTGGCTTCTCAGGTACTTTGTGGGGGGTTGAACCTTTTAAAGATAGCAAAGGTTATTGAATATTATTGGACTGGGCTGTAAAAGACAAGATTAGTTACTCCCTAACTTTTCCATTACAGGTTGCCCAGGTGGGGGGGATCTTCACACAGAAGTGTATATCTAGTATAGATAAAGCATTCTGCCTCTGTTCACATCTAACCTGCATTTCATCCCTATTCTATGCTGATACACCTCACTTAAGAATTCACACGCCCACATGTCTACAGTTAGTGCACCTATTACTGAATAAGTAGTGTGTGGAACCACATAGAGTGTATATATTTGCCATTATTTGAATAAGTATTTCCAAGTACAAAATGTTATTATTTAAATGTATATATATTATGCAATCTTATTCTATATAAAGAAGCTGTTTTATACCTAACATGGTGTGTGGACATTCCTTTGTGGGAGCTTGGGGACCCACTGTACTTAAGAACCTGTCTGTATCAGCCTCCTGAAAGCTTAGGTGTGGCTGCTCGTCCATTGCTACCAAATTGAGAGCCCTGGCGTTACCCTACCATATAGAGAGCAGAAGTACAGATACCCCCCACCAGTCTTTACAGGCAGGAGGGAAGTTTTTAGAGGCAAAGCAGAGCACAGACTATGACTTCTAAGAGAAACAAAGACAGAAGGGAGCTTTTGTTTTGGTAGGGCAAGAGCACAGTGTAACACAAGGCTTGTACCCCTACTGTAGGACCTTGGCTAAACCTCACTACTCAGGAGGAGGGCCATCTAATCACACACCCAGATAAGAACTATGACTCAAGTTACCCACCATGCAGATGCTTTCAGGAAGACTGATTAGTGTCTCTTGGAGATCTCAGGGCCTCTGGAAGGTAATAGGCTCCTTGTGCACGCACAAAAACAAGACTGATAATAGACAAATGAAACAAGAACCCTACAGTGGAAAGGAAGCAGGTCCCTATGCTCCTTGAATATGTCCTTGGAGAATGGCGTGTAAAAAGTAATTGGGGGTCAGACCTGACCTGTACCAAATGAATTATATCACATAAAAAGGAATGTCAAAAATAGTCTGATAAAGTGCATGCACGGGCTATGTAAGAGGCATAAGTGTCCAATCCATTACAGATGTGAAGGATAAATAGTATAATACAGCGAAAAATAAATAACTGATCAAGATATCACTTACAAATTCTTCCTACATTTTTCCGAATCAAATAAGGCATAATGGTTTAGCCAAATATAATTGAGAGCCAAATTGTATAACTAACAGATGTATATTCATAGGGCTTGATGTGATGTGGTTGTGACAGCAAAGTTCTTTAGGTGCTTGCGTTTGTGTGCCCACTCCAGTAACCAAGCATAATCTTAGCACCATATTTGTAATACAGAAGACTAGTAGTGAGAAGAAAATGGTGCATAGGCTTCATGTCACCATTCTAAAAACAGATGGCATGGGTCCAGATCAGTGTTAGAAGGATTAGAATGGTATGGTAAGCTATTTACAAAGATTCAAAATGTATCTTGGCCCAGGAGCCTCAGCAAAAGAAATTATTTTGGAAAACATTCTCAAAATGGTCCATCTGGGAAATGGGTAAGTGTGCAATTTACATCTGAACTGCAAATGATATCGAGTACCTAGAGAATCCAAATCTAGCATCAAAGGTGGAATATAGTGCTAAAACATATTTTTTAGGATCAGAGGGGTGTGTTGCTTGATGTACCAAACACATGGTCTTAAATATCGGTGGGACAAATGGCAGGATTTACAGATTGGAAAACTCAGGCCAAAATCTGCCTACCTTGCCAATTTCAGCTGCTCAGCAAAAATTGGCATTTTAGCTTTGAATCCCTTCTAAAAAGTGACTTTTTAGACGGTTTTTCTTCTAGCATCTGGAAAGTCAGCGAAATAGGAGGCCAAGAAATGTTTTCGCTCTCTAACTGGTCAAAGGTTTAGGTGCTGAAAAGAGAACCACACAAACTAAATTCGACCAAAAAGCAGTGAGCTAGGAAAAAAAATCTGTTCTGTTAGCTAAGCAGAAATTGGGGTTAATTTAATTGATTTCTGCAGTAATGTAGCCCATTCATTGTCTTAAATTGAATTCTGGCTACCACTAGCAGTCAGTGCTAAGTCCATAAGGCCAGTCCAATATGCCATCGCCATCCCAACCTCATTAGCATCCTACTTACCACAATCTGAATTATCTAAATGCTATGTATCGTGACTATGGTGAGCCCCAGATATAGTGCATTGCAATAGTCCAAACAGCTGGGATTGAGGCATTCACCGAATGGACTCTAAGGAAAACGGAATAATTATCAAGAAATCGACACAACATGGGCACATGGGATAAACACAAACAGGTCACAGCGCTCACCTGGTGTTTCAAACACAAAACACAGTCCACTATCACACCTATAGTAATTAGAACGTGCTGTTTGAACATAATACATTGTGCCAAAAAAATAAAAGGAATACGCCGTGGGAGACTGAGTTTAGCATTAAAACTTGAAAATGGCACTGAAACCTATTGTCATTAAACAGTTAACAAGGTAAAGTTGCACATTCCAAGTGTGGTGTGCTCATCCCAATATACGAATAAACAAAATGTGTTTAGTTAGTCAATCATTAGATTGTAGTCAATCTCTCTTGAAGATGCAGATGAACCAAACTATCGTTTATCTATTTACTAATTGCTTATAAACCAGAACAACAATGAATAGTTATAATAAATTATACTTAAGCTGTCAATTATCCAATCAGTTGCTTATCACTGAACAATCAGTTTGCCAACTGGCTGCTTGTTTGCTGCCAGGCTTTTTCAAGGAAACAACCAATACAAAAAAATGGAACTGGAGTGTTTCAATAATAAGGGATTGAATGGTGCATTGCAAAACAAATAATTCTGCAATAAAATATGCAGATGTATAACATGAGAGAAGAGAAAGAAAAGGAAAACAATCAAAAGAAAAATATATTTGTATTTATTTTATTTGTATAGCGCAGACCAGGCCCGGAGGCTACCGGGCGCATTCCTTAAGGCAATGGTTACATAAGTTGCATACAGTGATAATATATCAAACAATAAGTATGGCACAGAAATAGACATAGGTAGGTAGTACAACGATACATGGTTTGTCAAGTAGTACATCCCTACATAGGTTATTGCAACACGTTTTCAGAATGTAGCTTAGGCATTGGAAGAGGCGAGCCAACATTTGGCTCTATGTTTGAAAAGGTTGAGGGAGGGGAGGTTTCTGATAGTCAAGGGGACAGCACTCCACAGTTTGGCTGCCAGGACTGGGAAGCTAGAACCACCAGCTGTTTGGAGCTTGTATCTAGGTATCAGTAGGCTCTGGTTCAGGGTAGATCTAAGTGAGCGAACTGGAGTGTACAGCGTGAATCGTGAGGAGAGATAGGTGGGGGCCAGGTTATTCATGCATTTGCAGGTAAGGGCAAGCGATTTTAGTGAGATCCTTTGGGTGACTGACAACCAATGAAGGTTCTTCCTGGTATCCGAAATGTGTGCAGATCTGGGGATATTGAGGGCTGCCCTGATGGCGTTATTTTGTATGATTTGGAGCTTGTCTAAGTTACCCTGATTCGTGCCCTGGTACAATGCATTGCAATAGTCAAGTTTGGACATGACCAGGGTCCTAGCAAGGGTAGTACAGTTGTGCGAGGAGAGGAAAGGGCGACATGCTGTGATCAGCTTGCAGGTATAGGCGGCGGCGGCAGCAACTGCATTAGTTTGTCTGTGAAGGGAGAGGGTGGAGTCAAGGTAGATTCCAACCGTTTTTGTGTCTTTGGAGACTTTTATTATATTTCCATCAATGTTAAAGGAACTGAACATAGGGTTCAGCTTGTTTAGTCTTTGCTGAGTACCTAGGATGAGGAGCTCTGTCTTGTCGTCATTGAGACAGAGCTCCTGTTGGGCCATCCATGTTTGAATGACATGGTAAACGTCATTCAAGGCTTTTGAGTCTAATGTGTAATCACCCGTGATGGGGAAGAGTATCTGGGTGTCATCAGCATAATTTGTGTAGGTGACACCCAGATAGTCGAGCACATCAAATAAGGGTTTAGTAAATACATTGTAAAGGGTAGGGGATACACATGATCCTTGGGGGACTCTGCAAGGGGCTGGTGCAGGGTCAACTGCAGAGGTGGGCGAGAATACCCTCATCTGTCTGTTATCCAGGAAGGATTGAATCCAGTTTGTGGCCATGTCGGAGAAGTGAGCTGCAGTTTTCAGGTGGTGACAGAGGATTTGGTGATTAACCAGATCGAAGGCAGCAGATAAGTCTAATAGTAGTAACAGGGCTAGTTTACCTTTGTCTTTGAGATCCTCAATTTGTGTCTTGAGATCGAGGAGGGCTGTCTCGGTACCGTGCTTCGGTCTGAAGCCGGATTGTCTCGTGCCTAGTAGGTTGTTTGATTCCAGATAGTTCTGTATCTGAAGATAGGCTGCTCTATCTAAGATCTTTAGCAGAAATGGGACCGTTGTGATAGGCCTATAATTGGTTGGAACCTCCAGGTCTAAGGTGGGTTTTTTTAGGAGAGGGATAACCCAAGCATCCTTTAGGTTGTCCAGCATCCCACCATTTCTTATTCCTCTTTCCTTAAACAGGTTAAGCCATCGCCCCCTTGATCTTTTATACAGAGGACACACCAATAAGATGTGGGCTACTGTTTCATCATGTAGTAAACAGTACTGGCACTTTACAGACCGATTAATCCTCCACCTTGAGGTGCAGGCTTGTGTAGCGGGAGTTACCAAACTTAGTCTCAATAGGAGGGAGCATATAGTCATATAGTTTTAAATCAGTATTTATGCAGTCATGCTCATGAATAAAACAAGATTTCATATTAGAGGTTCTCTGTATTTAAACAGCTGTGAAAAATTATCCAGGTTAAAAAAGTGAGACACAAATATGTAACTATTAAGTCTGTATTATCTGATTCTAATTACACGATTTCTGATTTCTCCCAATGCAAACTTTGTTTAAACCAGGCTACTAGTTTGTGTCTATTGCAAAATCCACTAATTTAAAGAGGCAGCTATTTTCAATACATGTGTTGATTAGAAAAACTAGGATAAAGGTATTGACTAATTTCTCCTTATATCGTTTGAATCATTTCTCCTGAATCTTCGTTCAAGCCTCACGTTATTTAATAATGAGCTGATCTAGAGCTATACTTCTTGTGTGTCCTTTAAAGTTATAGCACAATATTATTAGAGTATCAATTACTGCTGTATGTCAATGAAATCTATGTAGATAGTATTATTTTTGAATGATGAACTAAATGCTTTCTTAAGATTACCAAATAATGTTGAGCAAGACGTATATAAATTATATTTTCATTGTTGAAATTCAAAGACATAATCGCCATAAAAGACTTTAGAAAAAAGTGTATCCTTGTAACCCCAGTATTTGTACACACTGGCATCAATCTTTAAATCAAAATGATTTATAAAATGTAAGACTCGGCTTTCACTAATGGTTTTTTAAACCCTGCGCATAGCCATTTTGTTTTGATTTACTACGATTAACCCCATTTCTGCCTTTTGTGTCCATGTGGGCTCTCTCAAGAGCACACACAGGTTCTTCAGTGTGCATGGCATCCAGTATTGACTGGGCATGGATCTTCTAAACATATCAATTTACATCCTGATTTGTGTGAGACTATGAGAGTAAAAATGTGCTGGTCTGTCTCATTTTGATAACTTCCAACATTTTAAGCAATGCGTGAATGCTGAATGGAGTGGTAGGGTTGCCCTGTGTGTTTACATACATTTGAAGATCTCAGACTATTCCTGAGAACCTATCTGGAATGACGTCATCTGGAGAGTAAGATACTATCCTAAATATCCATGCTGTGGGCCTGTGTTGCTTCTTCAAATCACCTTAACGCCTTAACTGCTGAAGGTTTTCGCTCCCAGCACTGATCCCTTTTCTGGACATTTCGGTATGTCGCATTCAATCACTTGTAACTTGTGATATCCTGGCCAAATGTTAACCCTTTTCTTCGCACATGTAGGCAGTGTGAAAAACCTGAGGGTATTCTCTTATTCAGGTGGCCTGGGATGGGCTGTCGCTCTCAGTTCCCAATCCTGGGGGTTGACGAGCAAGGGAGAATCACCTGGGGAGGAGAGCCCAGGGTTATGCTTGCGGGAATATCCAATGTGAGACGCGGTATAACACCGAACTGGAAAGTGAGGAGGACAAAGTCCCTGGGGTTTTCCTTGATTATGGTACATCTACGTCTCATCCTTCCAATGAAGATCCCTTATTCAAGTTCTGTCACCTCTACTAATCTGGCATATCACCGAGGAGCCAAAACCTTGTTACTCTCGAGAACCACAATTCCCAGAATCCCTGTCCCCCAGATGTTTGCTACCCAAATATTCCCAGTCATTCTCCTTCCCATCCCTTTGATTATTTCCTGAACTCTTAATCTGCTCAGACAACACACTGCAATTCCCACACTTGCCCCTGTTCAGATCACGAAAAAAACTCTAGTCATTTTCGTTTGTTTCACAAACCCTATCAATCTCACCCCTCCTGAGTTGACCAAAATCCCTAGGACGAAGGATATCATTCCTCATGTAACCCCAACCCTACCAATGCAAACACTTTTGTGCACTATGATAAAAAATGGACTAATGTTACCTGACATGTCCCAACCCAAGGGTCAGCCAAAGTCAGGCAACTAACCCGAATCACACACCCGATGGACCTTTGCTTTCGCCACAGGGAAAAAAGTTGGAGCAAAAGAGCACAGGGAGAGCAAGGCAGACCGTACAACATGAGGGCTAACGCAGCACGGCAGTTCAAGAGGAGGCAAAAGACAGCGGTAGTCGAGAGGGTACCAAGGGGATAATTTACCTTACCCTTATCGATAGGGACCCGTGATATATATGGAAGATTTGTGAATACAAGACCAGGGGAAGTGAATTGTCCCCCTTATCAGTTGGGTCTGAGCCCGGCCGAGGTAGATCCAGTGGTGAAAAGTCATCACCCAAAGTTCACTGAGAAACAGGAACTGTTTAGTTGTTTTGTGGAATTTGGGTCCGAGCATGGCTGAGGGAGATCCAGGGTTGAAAATTCATCACCAAAAGTTCATTGAGAAAAGGAACTGTTTACTTGTTTTGTGGAATACAACTGGTGAGGGGTTTGCGCGGGAGACGCAGGGATGAAGCCGTCACCCAAAGAATATGTGGAACAGAATTTTGTGTTTGTTTGTTGAAGGCATCAGGCCCTCGAGGGCAAAATACTATCATTGAACGGAGACTTAACCGTCGAAGAACCTGATAACTGATATGGAACTGTTGGCTCGTGCTGAGAAGGCTCGAGTGTGTGCTGTGCTCCAAGGTCCCACCTTGTTCCATGCTAAAAATCTGGGGATCGGAGACCCCTGGCAATCACATCCTGACTTATTGTTTATTAACACATTTTCTTTATTTGGAAACCCTATCCCACACTCATTATGTAATTAGTTGTAAGAATTTGGCAATATTTTTTTTTTAGTATAGGCCCTTTTACTTTGACAAGACACCACAAGGACTGCCTTATTTTTCATTTGATGGTCGACGCATGCTCCCATCTTAGATTTAGGTTTAGTTTAGGCGTTTTTCCACCCTGCATTTACAGTTTAATAAACACGCTTGAAGAACTGTGATCACTTGTGTCTTTCTTTACTGTTGCTGCCATGAGTTCCTTAGAGCGGTTATAACACCAGCAAGGATTAGTTGTTTGCTGTAAGGGGGACAGGAGAGGGGGGGGAGAGAAAGTATCAAAAAAGTGACCACATTTTGTGTTTTTTCAGAAAATGTCAATAAAATTATGTGCAAAGAAGCCTGTGAATTTTTTGTTGTAACAACTAGGAACAAATGGTTTGCAGTTCTGAATTTGCCATTTTCAAAGCTTTCAAGAACAGGTTGAGTGGAAACAAAAAAAAAACATGTTTTTCATAAGGTAACGATCAGTTTTGTGATTGGTAGGCGATTTTCCCTTTTTTTTAATAGGACATGGTCAGACGGAATTGAAGAGGAGGGTAAGAACACTCAAATGGAATACAGAAATACATACATTTCCAAAAAGTAGACAATTCCAAGTTCATTTGAGTGGGTCAGGTAACAACTATGTACCTAAAATTCCCATAGTTTAGGAAAAAATGCAAAAGTGGCAGAAAAGAAACGATGTGCTGGACATGTTTGCACTTGTAAGGTAATGGCTTCTGTGAATATTGAGAAAAGCAATGCACCGCTACATTCCCCCGACTCTTCTAGTTTTTCAAAATAAGGAAAACAAATGTGGTCAAGAATGTGTGAGAAACCAGAAGGTGTCTCACCCGCTAGTCCCCGGGGATCTCTCTCTCAGGTGGCCAGGGCACGGCCATCACCCATGGATCCAGACCAGGGGGGTGGGCCAGTGTGGGAGAATCACCTGGGTGAGGGGAGTGGGAGTGGGACACCGGTTTGCGAGATGCAGTATCCCTCTCCTGTAACACCTGTAGCCCATTCTACAAGGTAGGATACGTGGTAACTTTACCGCCCCCACCTTCCTTTCCCTTCTCCAACACTTTCACAAGGGCAGCCCACTCTGGGAGAAAACAGACTCATACCCAAGCAGTGTACCTGACATGTCTCGCTACTATGGCCAGGTGAAGCTAGGCAATTACTGACAATCACTCCCACCTGACTGCCATTAAACTTCCCCACACAGATAAGAGGTGGAGCACGAGAGCACACTCTGAGCGAGGCAAAACACACGAAGGAACAGCATTATATTGTATTATTTATTTATAGCCCGCTTGCTTGACTGATATATTGATTATCTTGGAAGCTAGAATCTACAAAAGACTGTCAACTTTCTGAAACTAGGGAATGATAAAGGCAATTGTTTTCAATTGTGTACGCCACAGATTGAATCTAAAAAGTTTGTGCACAGAAGCAGATATTTCAAGGGTGACTTCAGAATGGCCAGACATAGGCAAGTGATGTCAAGCCTATGATGTTGTATGTGAACACATTACTGGAGGGGGAACATGATTCCCTAATTATCATTTGGACTCATTGTGTTGCCAGTTGTGCAGAGGATGAGAGTTAAACATTTCACCCCAACTAGAAGACAGAACTGCCTCTTGTGCAATATTTCATATTGCCTTACCTCATATTGTAAATTAGGTATGGCAAGAGCTTGAGAGGGCCATATCTCAGAGGGGGCTTGGAAAATGGTGGGTGAATTTACATGAGAGGTAGACTTGTGCACATCCCACAATACCGAGTTATTAGGGCTCTGTATGCCAGAATGTAGAGGTTGCCAACTTAATACATTGGCTGTCCAAATATGAGGTTATCGTCCACCAATGACCACGTGAGAAGCCCTTACACCAGTACACTCTATGAACAAGCATCTTCTACTTGTGGAAACTACAGAGGACTCACAAAACAATTGAAATAATTAGAGCCAGCACATTTATGTTGCATTACTTTATTATGATGTATTTTAAACAGAGTATTTTGTGTAGAGTGGACACTATTGCACAATATTTCGATGCATTTAAATTAATTAATTCATTATGCTTTTTTATACATTTGGCTGATATTCGTTTAATGTATTATAAAGAAAGGAAATGGTGGTAGTAGGAAGCGTCACATAAACTTGACATAAATGATATAATGTAATATATGATTCTAATAAAACATGGCTTCATAAGCATTCGAGATCTGGCATGCATGTTCCAACATTTCACATAAAGGCAACTAGGCACAAATCCCAAAGTTTAATTAGGTATGGAAATGTTACACAACATGATCCAACATGAGAAAATCTGCTTAAACCTTCAATTTGACTGAGCGTCAATCTGAACACAGAGAATTAACAAAAAAAACAAGACACAGCCCAAATTAATTTGGAAACCTCTACAACTCACAGATCCTGGTATTTAATTAACTTAGAAAAAAACTCTTCGCCATAAGGTCCTTCTAATTGTTCCGCCGTCTCCAAGGTAAGCGATATCACTGAACTGCCATCGCCATGAAATTGGACGACCCCTTTTGGTTTAGCATCAATTTCTTTAATTTATTGTCTTGTTTGGGTTGCTATTTACCCACATGCCAATTATGAGAGCTGATTAGCATGAAAATTCCTTTTTTTATAAGCACATTAATTGCCTGCAATTAATTGCTTCCATCAACACATCCCAGCAATCAACTGCTTCTGACTGAAGAAAACAGATGATGCCAAAGATGTATTCAGTAGAAACCAAAACGTGCAATGGAATAAAAATGTTTAAGGTTCAAATGAATTAGAAAATGCATGAAAGATCAGGACAAAGATCCTCCCTTTGGCAAGCTTGATTCTGGGACTGTCCGGCATGCATGAACTCATCAGCTTCATTGTGCAGCTCAGGGCGCTTCATCTTCTTGCAGTTGCAGCTTGACTTGGGGTAGGTCAGGCATGTTTGCATGAATTATTTTACTGTTTAGGTGATGACAAATATTCCTTGTTAGATGACACTCCTGAGGGCCTACCGTCTAATTGTCTTGTTAAATAAACATTACTTTCTGCCTCTATATTCATCATTATAATTACTTTAGTCATTCAATGTCCAACTTCATTTTGACAAAAATTGCGATAAAGTGGCAGTTTTATTTTTTTTAATTGCAGCCGCTGTAAGGATCATGCGCGGGTCTTTTCGCTGCGAGTATCTACACACAATGCAAATAACCCTACCAAGTTTAGCAACGGTATTGACTTCAAAGCTTTCAACTTGGACTTTGTTATTCTGCCAAAACAAGTGGCAGGATTTCTCGTCGGACAGGGAGTTCAGTTATACACATCAACCCCAAACAACTTTCATATTTAGTTGAACGAAAACCAGAAAGCAGTAGCACCTTAAAAGGTAAACAAGCATTGTCACAGTCAATACGTTTGCCTGTCATTTACCAAGCACTCCCTCAAATGCTCCAATAAACTACATCCCATGACTAATGAAAGTGAAAGCTTTTCTTTAAACGTCATAACAATCAATAAAGTATTTTACAGATAACAGGCAGCATACCCTCCAGACAACAAAGTAGTACAGAACACCATTCTGACAAGCCTCGGATAACTAGGACTCTTTCCATCAATATGACAGCTGAGGCAACACATTGCAACTTGGGTACACACAAAGGGCCTGATGTGCACTCTAGAAAGCCAGGAGATTCAGGACCATAGCAGTCTGCGCGTAACTCAGATTTATAACTGATTCACACACACTATATATATAATCGAGCAATTCTGAGGTTAGAGAAGCTGAATTGTGTTCTGTGGCATGCAGATAGAGTGTATGTATTATACATGTTACCTTAATAGCCAGTAGTATCTGAAACTGCTAGGATGACACCTGTAGTCAGGGCCGGAACAGTTGCACTGTCTCGTTGATCACTATACCACGCTTGCGAGCAAGATAGCATTTTTCAAGGGCCGAATTCATGATGTCGTTTTTTAAAATGGATCCCCTTGGTGGGTTTATGAGGGTGATTATCTTGTTATTTATAGAAAAACACAGATAGAAAAGGGTCCAAAATAATGGACTGAAAGGTGAAAGACACCTTTCATCCTGCAAGTGCTGTTCAACATACCGAGGTTCGAGGTGCCCCCTTGCCCAGAGCCTCATTGAAATTGCAACAGACTGCTCCCTAACCCAGCTTCCAGCAGTACCCAGGACTCTGATGTGGCCACAGCCTGATTTTTTCCAGCAGGTCTTGTGAGCGGGAAGAGTGAGGAGGAAGACAACAAATGATCCCCTCGGCTGCTGTCCTTTTATCTGCAGCATAGTTCATCATACAAAAGCCGGGGCTAGAAAACTGTGGAATCCACTGCTGGATCTCTGGCTATCCGCTCCATACAGCCAGCAGGCCGCCAATGTCACTGATGCACACGGTCTGGTCTGACATATAATGCAACAAGCCCTTATATCCCATAACTATTTATCCCATAAAGTGTCAAGCCTGACCCAAGAACGATGGCTAGGAACAGGTACCTGATTTTTATTTTTATTAAAAATAACAAGGAAATACAGGTGGTCCACTAATGTCTAATGCTGTGAAGTCGCCCATATAACTACAAATAACTTCTACTATAATGATAATATACACACTTCAGCCTCCTACTATTTTCTCAGTAACATTTTCATTTAACAAACAACAACCAATCCACTTGACCTCTTTTCTCTCCGACCGACCCTCCCAGGTCCAACTTGGGTCCTTCTTCTCCTCTATCTCACTCTCTACCTGTGGTGTCCCCCCAGGGGTCTAACCTTTCTCTCTGGCTGTTCAACCAATATTATAATTCTTATAGTGTATTATAAAGAAGGGAAATGGTGGTAGTAGGAAGCATCACATAAACGTGACATAAATAATATAAAGTAATATATGGTTCTAATAAAACATGGCTTCATAAGCATTCAAGATCTGCCATGTATGTTCCAACATTTCACATACAGGCAACTAAGTACCTCTCGCCCACCGCATTGCTGTTCTCTGCTCCAACTTTCAGTGCTATGCGGATGACACTCAGCTCGCTTTCAGGCTTCCCGTCTGCCGCCTCTTCTCCCTCTCTTATCCCGGATTGTTGGTCTGCAATCCAGGAGTGGTGTGCCGCTAATGATCTCTGCCTTAACGCCAGTAAGATGGAGATCTCCCTCATTGGTACACCTGCACCTTCCTTTCCTGTCATTCTCTGGCTGCCCACTCTGGGCCCACTTCCTGCTCCAACCTCTGAGGCTAAGAACCTCAGGGTCATCTTCAACTCCACACTCTCCTTCTCTCCTCAAATCTCTGACGTCTCTAAGAAGTCAAACTACCAGCTTCACCTCCTCAGAGGTATTCTTCCTTTCCTCACCTTCCTCCAGCAGCTCACTGTCTCCAGAGCTCTGGTTCTCTCTAGGCTGGACTGCTGTCATGATTCCTGCCCTTCATGTCCCCAGCCCTCTAAGATGTCAGGCTGGAGCCAGGCCACAATCACCTACATGGCCCTCAAGGGCCTCTCCATCCCGCCAAAGAACCAATTGGAGTCAGACTTGGCGCGTGTGGCACCAGACTCACTCACTCCCAAAGGATAACATTGGGGATTGGACTTGTAGTGCATTGATGAGGATAAGATAGATGCCCCCACATATTTTGGTCCCCAGAACTGCATGTGCAGTCTAGTCTTTTGGGTGTGGTTCAGCCCAGAGAAACCTGGGATACCCAGAGACTATTTAAGCAACGCCCAGGCTGAGAAACATGCTTTGCGTTTTCTGCACCTGCAGCGTGACACTCACTGTGTTCGGATCGTTCTCCAGTAGGCCTGCATCTTTCTTCTCTGCTCAGCTCCTGCAAGAACAAGAACACCGTTAGGAACAGCCTTACCTTGCGGCGCTTCTGCCCATCATTCATCGCTCCTTCTGTTCTGCGGGCATCTTCGGCAGTGTCATTCCCATCCCGGCACAGCGCTTCCTAAGGAAGAGGGAAAAGAACAGAAAAAAGGCATTAGTAAGCATTCAGCAAATCTTTGCTTATTTTTAAAGACTGTACGAGCTTCAAACGCTTACCTGAATCCCAGCCACTCTGGGGGAACTCTGTCTACAGAACTTCTCATCCATCTGCAAGAGGGAAAAGACACTCCAGGTTAGCGTGGAAACATTTAGAGGCGCCGCATACCGCGCTTACTGACCGCATTTCTTCTTCATAACCGGCATCCATGCTGAAAACATTGCGGCACCTAAAAGACACAGAAAAATAACTCAGTTCAATACAAATACGAAAGGGTCGCTTCGCGCATCGCGCGCTCACTTACCTTCAGCACTACTCATCTCAGCAGCATGTCGCCATCCCCGGACGCTGGCCATCATCGAAGGAAGGAAAGGAACGAAGTTAGACAACTGTTCAAAAGACTCATTATACTTACCTGTCGGACTCTTGCCAGTGAAGTAACTAGGCAGCAACGAGCCCACATCAATCAATGCACCCCTGCGCTGAAAGCAGGACGGAGAGCACACTTTCCAAGAAAACAAGGCCCAGTCTCCAGTCGAGTAGACTCCAGGGAAGGGTTCGAGGTCGTAAGAGGTCAGTACAGGCTGAGTGACGTCCCCGTGGATACCAGTTGAGCGTTACAACTACTGCAACAGCCTTTTTCTAAATGTGCCTGCCTCTACGCTCCATCCTCCACAACTTATCCAGAACAGGACTGCGAGACTTGTCCTTGGCCTCAAGCCCAGACATTGTATCTCTCCACCCAGGAAATCTCTCCATTGGCTCCCAGTAGCAGCAAAGATCAAGTTCAAGACCCTCTGCCTTGTCCACAAGGCCTTCTGGGGCCTGGGACCACAATACCTCCAACTCTCTCTTCGGAAATATCTTCCAACTCAAGCTCTTTGCTCCTCCACCTCCAGATTTCTTTTCTCGTCTGGCACCTCCCTCTGGAACAGCCTTCCTGCCTCTCTGAAACTTGAGCAGAACAATCTCCGGTTGGGGAAGCACCTCCTCTTTGCCTCTGCCTTCTCTCTTCCTCTCCCCTGCTGATCTCTTGTCTGACACTGCACTGGTCACCTGGCTAACCTCTGAACTTGGGCCCAAGTCCCTGCCCGCCCAGTTGCACTCCCGCACTGCCTCCTGGCATTCTATGCACTTGTGGTCTTTATCTGCAACCATACAGTGCCCTTACCTGCACGTATTGACACCTATTGTCTATTGTCTGCACTTTTAACACTTGCACTTGCCACCTGTTTGCTACACTACTTGTTTGTGATTCTGTGTCTGGCACTTGCCCGTCCCCTCCACCGGCGCTTCTCCCGCCCCCTTTCAAACCTGCATTTGCACGATCTCAATGTCCCTAGGCCTAGTAAAATCGTTGCTCTTGTCCTCCCTCTGTTTCCCCCCCTTGCCTCGTTGCGCCTTGAAACACTTGTGTAGGGGTGAGTTATAAATGCCATATTACATCATATGATATATCATATCATCCTTGCACGATGCTTCATACACAGAAAAACATGTATGAATGACTAAACAATGGGTGCAGATAGTTTACTAAATAGACACAGACATTGACGTGAATTACTAGACAATGGGTGCAGATAGTTTACTAAATAGACACAGACATTGACGTTTTCACAAAAATCAAAAGGTGAAGCTTTTCTCAGAATAAAGTTTTAAAAAAAAGAATTCTTAGCTTCCTCTTAAACCATAAGCACATATTGGCATCAGAGAAATATGTTTACTTTAACATAAGACTGGTTCGACAATTCCAAAGCTGATTTAAATCTAAAATGTTGGGCACTATCCGAAACAAACTATGGGTTCATAGCTTGGGCATAGACACTACTTGATTTAATCTTCTTTGATGTTGGACTGTTTGCAAATAATCGTAAAGGGTTGGGTTGCTCTGGATTTCTATTGCTTTTGGAATGCTGGGACAGCAATGCCCGACTCTCTCAAAAGTTCCATATTCACCCTCACAACACCCTAATTCCATGTGCTCACTAATGAATAGATTTCAATTACTTTTTTTGACTAAGATCAGACATCAATCCAAAGACTTGTCATTCCACAATTACATTTTAGATGTGTAATGCTTCAAGGAGATCTCAAATGCAGAAGAGTCTGATGAAAAACCCAACAATGGTGCCCAGGGTTTCAATTTTAATTATAAATCGCAAAGCACATAAACCATGCACTATATTCCCTCTTTCAGTGTTATAGTTTGGAAACTGTGTTCCAGAAAATTCTTTCTGGGATTTAATAAAATCTCAGGAAAATTGTCCAAATAATCTGGGGCTTGGTTACTCATTTTTTTCTGTCTTTCAAAGGGCCAGAACAGAATGGAACACTAAATTGTGTCTGGCTGCTCTAATAGGCAGGCATCTCCCTTCAGTGAGTGCACCTGCTCCAAAATCCCTCTCAGGTAAACTGCCCCTGCTTTGAGAATAGCAGCGGCTTTTGGTTCAGTCAGGATGAAGCCCTTTTAAAGATATTAACTCATCAGCTACACCCAACTGGAATTCAAATGTGCTTCTCTCTTGTCAGACGGGCTCTCTTGTTTCTCTGTTTTCATAGAAATTCCCTCCTCTTATGTATTTGAGGTATAATATGCAGCAAACTCCGCAAATGTAGCATCAATTCACACATCATTTTGGCTTGCAGAAACCCTCCCATACGTTCCCCTTCACATTCTCACACCCACCAGGTCTCTCCAGCTGTTATCCCATTGAAAGCTGATTTGTCCAATGGGGATGCTACATCTTCAAACTAGCCCGGCCATTAGGGGTGGAACCTAATAATAAAGTAGCATGTTATTTTTTCTAATAATTGCTTACATCAACATGTGATATTGGTAAAAATAACATTCATGGATTCCAAGATAGCCGCCACCCGGGGAAGTCACACAACCTCAGTGCTCTGCTCGGGCAGGATAATACAAAGGTGAAATAAGCAGCCTTTCCAAAACATGGGACCCCCAAGTTGTCCCAATAAGGTGGAAAAGAAGCACTGTGGACTGGACGTGACGTGGGCGAACATCCGACCTCGCTGCGCGGTACGCAAATCGAGAGAACGAGGAGCTGTCAGGGAGATGCCAGAGCAACGGACTGCACGGAGGCAGAGAATGGTGAGGAGCCATCCGTCGCCTCAGGGAATCGGAACAGCACAGGCA
This sequence comes from Ambystoma mexicanum, assembly GCF_040938575.1. Lineage (NCBI taxonomy): Eukaryota > Metazoa > Chordata > Amphibia > Caudata > Ambystomatidae > Ambystoma > Ambystoma mexicanum. Next base: position 407,279,573 of record NC_090923.1, on the reverse strand, counting down.
GCCCCAGTGGAGCCCGCGGAGCATCAAGACTCCACAGAGCAAAGGGAGCCACGGTCGGATCCCTCGTCCGCACTCCGAACGCTGGGAGGAACACAGAGAGGAGAGCGGGCAGAGGACGGCAAGAAGCTGCAGCTGCGCACTTAGTAGCAGCGGCCCTGGCTGAAGGAGATAGCAGCCGGGGACAAGGACTGGGGGTCCCGCGAGACCAGACCTCACCGCCTCCGCCCACCAGAAGAAGAGCGCAGTGGGGATAAGATGCTCCCTCCAACTGCCCAAAGTGGAGAACCCTCTGGGGGACCAGAACAAGGAGCATTAACCCCCGGCCCCCTTGCAATACCCCTTGGGCCCATCCACATTGAGCGTAACGAGGTGAGCTCCGGAACGGAGCACCCAGCACCACAACAACAACAAAAGTACGGAATACGCAGGGCCAGAACACTCGCCCCAAAACTAGATGGCAAGCGGCAGACAGCAGTCCACGTACGCTGAGACCCACTCAGCCCTCCCTAACCTCACATGCTGCGGGTGGGCCCAACTACGGTCATACCCAGTGAAAGGGCTGGGTCATTTAGGAGTATGGGGGCAAAAACGAGGACTGCAAGGCGACCCGGAATTTATCCAAGGGATAAGGAGGTGGTAATCAATGCAGTGGAACAGGGAAGTGGGGCAGCCTGCATTGGAGACAACCCAACTCCCCAATCACTCTGGGAAGCCAGCATTAATGAATGACTATGCATCAGGCTCCGCTATCCACAGTTTAAGGAGCAGGCTCCCAACACCACCCTGTCTTCCGCGAGAGACCCGTGCCGCAGTTAGTGGTAAAGAGGCGCCCCAACCAGCATTGAGTTCCTGCAGCCTAGGCCAGGCCCCCAACGAAACTCAGGAGGCGGCGGCTACAAGCAAGACTGATCAAAGAACAGCCAGGATTATCCAACAACCAAAAGGGCCTAGCGGAGACACAGATGCCAGGGAATAGACTCAAGAACACTCAACTAAGACCTAAATCCATATCCAAAGCACGCCCAGGGCAACTGGAGCATTGCTGGAGACAGCTCCGGTTAGAAGTACACCAGAATCTAGACTCCACATGGCAAGAAGAAACCGAGGAACACGCGGCAGCAGTCATAAATATGGCGCTCAATAAAGAAGAACTTCAAGAATGCCTTCAAAGCATAGAATGCAGGATGTTGGACGCCCTCCAAGCACAACTGAGCACTGTAGGAGAAGTTCTGCAGACCTCCTTGCAGGAAGTGAGGAAGGATATTTCAGATCTCGGAGATAGAGTAGACACCACAGAGGCGGGCCTCTTGGAGATCGCAGAAGATGCAAAACAAAACAGTATCCTCCTAGATCAGATCGCCAGAGCAACACATAACTTAGTAGTTCAGGCTGAAGACCTGGAAAACAGGTGCCGAAGATCTAACATTAGGGTAAAAGGCCTGGGAGAAACGATTGAGGATAAGGACCTGAGAGAAACAATGCAACACTGCTTCAGCAGCCTCCTCCCAGTTACACAGCCGGAAGAAGTACTCATAGACAGGGTGCACAGAGTTGGTCCTAAGAAAGGAGACCCCGCAGCGAATACAAGACACGTTCTACTGGCAATGACCTCCTTTACAATGAAAGAAGAGATACTACAAGCAGCTAGGAAGCAGCAGACAGTCTCCATCAACGGAACACAAGTCCAACTATTCCAAGACCTTGCACTCTCTACTCTCCACAAGAGAAGGTTAATGAAACCGGTAACTAAAGCACTGACAGCTAGGAGAATAACTTACAGATGGGAGTACCCCTTTGGGCTGGCCTTTATGTGCGAAGGCAAACATCAACGGATCTCCACATGCGAGGAGGGTATGAACAAATTACAAATAGAGAAAGACGAACCGACCAGCATGAACAAAGGGGAGACCCTCAACCAGAAAGGGGAAAAACTGAAACAATGGGAATGGTTGGATGGTTGGCGGTCCCCAAGAGGAGACGAGGCAGAGAATCCACCCTGAAAAGACCCAGACCGAAATGAGGATCAGATGTGAACAACCAAGTAAGACAAGATCTGATTGGGGCTAATGATGGGTCTCATGGGAAAGATTGAGAAACAAACACCCCCCCAGTTGGGGTGGGGGTGTGGCGGACACATTGGAATCGAACTTCGGGACATACTGTCACGATCCTACTCATCTGCCACCCAGCACCGCTACATGCAAACATTCACAGACTCACAAGTTAAAACCCACTGCATTTATTTACTTGTTTTACCTCTGCAGTTTTGGGACAATCTAATTGCATGTTCCATTCAGGCTTTTGGGTTAAACCAGCAGATGCATTATGGGACATGCATGCTGTCCAAAAGGCAGAGGGCTGGAGGCATACTAAATACATTTGTTTGCAGCAAGCTACTAAGAGCTGCAGAGGACTGGATTGCATTCACCTGTTTCAAGAAACTGCATGCTAGGCTGCAGAGAACTGGATAGCCCTTAATTAGAAACCACTGCTGCTGGCTACTGAAGCCAGGGCTGAGCTTAATTGAACACAGCTGCCAGAGTCTGCAATCAGCTCCACCCTGCTGGCCTGCTGGCCGGTAGGGTCTTTATAAGATCACTTTGAACAGAAGCAGTTGTCAGTCAACTGCTTCCACTGGGAGTTTGTTCTTGTACTCCTGTTACCAGTTTTTGACCTTTCTTGGAAAACCTCTTTTGGCCTTTGAATCCTGTTGCTGTTGATGCTTGCAGCTCCCTCTCCAGTCTGCTGCTGCCTTCTGCCCTGCTCCTCTGGGCTCCCGCCTGACGGCTCTGCCACACTCCGCTGCCTTCCGCCCTGTTCCTCTGAGCTTCCTGCCTGGCAGCCCTGCCGCACTCCGTTGCCTTCTGCCCTGCTCCTCTGTGCTTCCCGCCTGGTGGCCCTGTCGCACTCCGCTGCCTTCTGCCCTGCTCCTCTGGGCTCTTGTTTTGCAACCTGCCTGTTCTAGCTTCTGATATATTTCTGTCTTGCTTTTCTCTCTTCCTTGTTCAAACTCAGTCTGTTGAAGTTTTCTTGTTTGTTCCTCGCCTACGATATTTCTCGACTTCAGTCCTTAGTTCTAGTGTTCGAATCCTATCCTGTCCTGTCCTGTACCTGGTTATTTCTTTCAACACTGCTTTCTACTTGTATTACATCTTGGACCACTGTGGTGCCTCCACTTGAATCCGTTTTACAGTGTGACCCTGGGTTGGTCTCCATTCAGATCAGATAAGGGAAAGAATTCTGTTGCCTTCGCCTAGTCCGTTGAAGTCTTACCTGCCTCAGTATATGGTCTTCAGTTTTACCCTTGTACAACTGTTTCCTCAGAACGCCTAAATCATGATGCTGCTGTACGACTGTTGTTAAGAGTAATCTGCTGGTACCTATCCCAAGGGCTTTCCTTAATCCCTAGAGACCCTCATCATATTCCAGTAGACCCTTATTTCTGATCAATTCGTGTGGCACAGCGTACTTGCTTGTCTTTGCTTTTTCTCTGTCTCTTTGTTTACAGCCTGCTCTTGGTCCTGCAGTTCCTGTGAATACATGTTTCAACTAACAGCTTTGTATGTACCTTTTTTCTGTTATATGCTAGCATTGCCTCTGGAATCTCCCCTTATCTACGTGCATACTATGAGAGATAACCTCTACCCTGTGCTCTCCGCCCAGACTTGTGATACATACACATGCCCTGGCAGGAACGTTTTGGGGACACACTTAGGACCCAACGCCCCGGGGGGAATCCAGGGGAGGTACTAGGATGCCTCAGTCCAATGCAAAAGAGAAAGGGGAAGGGAAGGAGGGATGGTGTGGGGGACGATTCAGGGAAGTTAAGGTTCAGTTGATTGGGGACAGCCCACAGTATACACTGTGTAGTGTGGGGAGACAAAATACACTTGGAATAAGGACTCACTGGGCCCGCTTAAGTGAATGGGGTCACGGGTGGAAGGAATGGAAGACTTGAATTCTAAAACTCTGAATGTACAGGGTTTGAACTCTCTGACGAAGAGGCGCTCCACCCTAATGAGATTTATAAACCTCCAAGACTCAATAATCTTCCTGCAGGAAACTCATTTACTCCTGGATGACGAGAAAAGAATGGCCCACATTGGCTTCCCTAAACAATACTTTGCCTCCCGAGGAAGGAAAACCAAAGGAGTGGCCATCCTACTAGCGGCCAATGTGCCATTCAAGAAACGGGCCATACTCAAAGATGTAGAGGACAGATACTTGCGTCTCAAGGGCACGTTGGGCGACCAAACATACTCCCTAATAGCGATTTATGCTCCAAATGAGAAACAAGACCTATTCATGGGAAAGTTATGCGCCGACTGGGGAAATAGGTCGAGGTCCAAATAGTGATCAGGGCAGACTTTAGCTGTGTGATGGACCCAGCCCTAGACAAGACACTCCCTCCCACTACCGCAGACGGTAGGAACAGGCAGGATTTGGGTAAGCTACTCAGAGAAATAGGGCACACTTATCCCTCAAATAAACAAGGTGCAAATAGAGGCTACATATCTTTCTGACCACGCACCGGTTTTAGTGCGGATAGAGTAGGGGACACATAAAACCACAACCGGTAAACACTAGAGACTGAATGAAAGGATACTGAAAGACATCGCACTCAGGGCACATTTAACGACTATTTCCGTGAAAATGATAACGGGGAAACAGACGGGGGGGTGATATGGGATACAGGCAAAGCGGTGCTCAGGGGGGAGTTCAAATCACAAACATCGGCACACATGCGGGAGAGAGGGGTTATACGGAAGAAACTGGAGGCAGAAGTACAGGAGGCTGAAACACAACATAAGGCTAGGCAATCACGGAAAGCACTGAGAGCCCTCCGTAAAGTAGAGCCCAACTAGAAGCCCACGCCGCAGACCGCACGGCACAGGCGTTGCTACGCACTAAACAGACCTACTACACCCAAGGGGGAAAAGCCAACAGATTCCTAGCGGCTAAAATGAGGAAACAAAGGGCCCGCAATCACATAGCTCACCTTAGGAATCAAAGAGGGGAAATGTGCATTTCAGAGAAAGATAAACTAGATATAATGGAAAAGGGGTTAGGACGAAATGTCTGAATTAAAATTACTGACCCCACCAAAAGACTTAAAACACACACCATGAAAAGTTCTAACTACCAAAAGTTTGAACTTTTTGTGGTATGTGTTTAGGTCTTTTGTTGGAGTCGGTATGGAAAAAAGGTTGCGGGGATGGGGAGGTGTCCCCCGCAACACCCCGCTCACTACAGTGAGCGAGGGTTGTGGGGGACACCTCGCCAGCCCCCGCCAGAACAAAAATAAGGGGGGGCTGCGGGGGTGTCCCCCGCAACATTCCGCTCACTATACTGCACAGTATAGTGAGCGCCGTGGTTGTGGGGGACACCCCTGCATGTTTGCATGGGAAATGTACGAACATTTTGTATTTGTGCATTTCCCATGCAAACATTTAGTTTGTGGGAAAATCAGCCTCAGTAATTTCGCGCAGATCCATGGAAAAGTACCACCAAGACCTCCTGCAAAGGGGGGACCTCCCCCTGCAAACACAAATACACTACATGTCGAAATTTGCCCTCCCCCAGAACACAGAGGAAGACAACCTTAACCTGAAAACCCCCATAACCTCACAAGAAGTAAGTGACGCCATAACACAGCTACCCCCAAACAAGACCCCGAGTCCGGACAGGCTGGGGAACAGCTATTATAAGACATTCCGGAAACAGCTTTTGTGACTGCTGATCAGAGTCTTTACCACATTAGGGAGACCTGACATGGGGAGATCGAGCACGATCTTAATACTAAAACCAGGCAAGGACCCCACAGAGTGCTCCAGCTACTGCCCGATAGCCCTGCTAAATACAGCTGCCAACCTATACGCCAAAATCTTAGCAATAAGACTGATGATAGTGCTGCCCATAATTATTCATGGGGATCAGGCAGGCTTTATAATGGGACGACACACGCAACACAAAGTCAGGCGTGCAGTAGACATTATCGACTTAGGAAACGGGACAGGGCAAAAGGTCTCCATAGCGCCCCTGGATGCACACTGCACCTTTGATAGCTTTGTTTGAACATATTTGAAATGTGGTTGCGACCCCACCTTTATTAGGATGGTCCTGGGAAATTTCCAACTCCCCTCCACAACCTTTAAGGTCAATAAAGAAACCACTGCAAAAATAGATATACGGAGAGGCACACGACAGGGATGTCTATTGTCACCCCTCATATTTGCAATGGCGATGGAACCGATAGCGGAAATTATTAGACAAGACCCGGAAGTGACCGGGGTGACCGGGGCAGAAACATCACACAAAATAGCACTATATGCAGATGATATCCAACTCTTCCTTAGAGATAGTCGCAGCTCTCTCCCCAAGGCCTTAGGAGCGTTGCACACCTTTGCCGGAATCTCGGGCTTCACAATAAACTTCTCTAAACCCAAGGCCCTGAACATCTCGGAAGACGTCGGGGAGATAGTAACTCTAAGAGCCCTGTACCCCCTAAGATGGGAACCTGAAACAATCGAAAACCTCGGTATACAACTAACAACAACCTACAAGAGCTTCTATGGTGCAAACATAATCCCTCTATGGAAACAACTAAAGGAAAACTTACATAGCTGGGATACACAGGAACTATCCTGGTTCGCGCATGTCTCCGTAATTAAGATGATACTACTACCCCGCCTCCTATGGCATGGGGAAAAAACCCAGGTTGCAAAGAACAATTTGACTAGACCACCCCTTCTGGGAGGACTTGGGGTACCTGACATTGGAAGATATATATTAGCTGCCCAAGTGGCACCCATGATGAAGTGGATGGGACTTGATAAAGGGCATGTCGGGCATCGAGCAAGGAGTAACCACTATCCCCTTGGGATCTTTGCATGCACTACATGCACAGGCTAGGGAAGCAGAGGAGCGCCTTCTAGAGGCCACCCGAGTGGCACTGAGGGGCTGGGACAAAGCGCTCAGAGGACAGCAGATTACACCGGGCCCATGTCCATTCACCCCAATGGCACATAACCAAGACTTTGCCCCCGGGAGGGAAAATAAGTTCTGGGACAATTGGGGACAACCACAGACACTCCACTTCAAGGAATTCTACCGGGCGGGTAACCCCCTCTCTTTTGAGGAATGCAAACAGTCGTTCAGAGTGGGAGAGAAAGACTGTTACACGTACATACGTATCAGACACTGTATATCTCAGAAGGAGGTTAAGAGAGTGGCCTCCAGAACCCCAATAGGACTGGAGCGGACCCTGCAGGAGGGAAAAACATCGAGAGCTCTATCCAAAATATATAAGCTATTAGATAAAGCACAAATGGGGGGACCAGCTCGCATACAAAGATAACTGGGAAAGAGACTTGGACACGCCCATCACAGAGGGAGAATGGGAACAAATATGGAGGAGGGCTCAAAAGACATCTAAATGCACCACAGTTAAAGAAACAGCCTATAAATTATGCTATAGGGGTTACCCGACTCCACACAAGTTACAGAAAATGAACCCCTCTTACACCCCCACTTGCTGGAGACAATGCGAAGACAGAGGGGACCTATACCATATGTGGTGGGAATGCCCCAAAGCGAAGATATATTGAAAAGAGGTCCTGGGGCACATAAAAGAAATTACAGGGAAACAACTCCCACTCGCACCAAAAGTGGTACTGTTGGGAACTGTGGTGGAGGGAGTTTATGCAGCGACAGGGATTACCACTGCTCTCATCACTCAACTATTAATGGCAGCAAGGATGACCCTAGCCCAAAGTTGGAAAAATGTAGAAGTCCCCATAATAGCATGCTGGTGGGTCAAAATATGGAACATACTGGCCATGGGGAAAGTGGGTGCACTAAAGGAAGGAACATAACAGAAACTCCTAGCAACATGGGATTCCTTCTTAGAGTTTGTCAAGGACAGGGAAGCACAACACTACAGACCAGTGTTACTGAGAGCACTACTGAGCTAAAATCCCAGGGAGATAAAGATGGACAAAGGGAGTACACTCAAAAACATGAAGACTGGAGTAGTAATACTTCACAATCATTACAGGATCAAATAATGCAGAACTGAACTATTTTGTTTGGGGACGGGGTGGGAGAGGGAAGGGGGAGGGGGAAGCATAAAGTTGGGGGTTAGCTAAATTTGAGAACAGTGCATACTACCTATAAGCATAGCCATGGACTGTGGTGGTAATTATTTTGATATCTCGCTTGCAGTTGAAGGCTGTATGATACGTTGATGCTACCATGAAGCTAATGTGTAGTAACTGTAACACTCCTATGAAAATGAAAATAAAGTTTTGAAAAAAAATAACATTCGTATTAGTAAGAACATTCTGAATCCTCCTTCAATCTTACTACAGCAGCCTCTGTTCTCCTGATCCCATCACTTTGATCAATAGTTGAAGACCCGTCAATGTAGTGGACCCCTCCCCCCTCAAGTGCATCCTCCTCCACCGTGCATGTCTCAGTGAATTGCTCTGTTTCTGGTGCAGTCATGAGTCCATTCACCTGGCTGATAGATGTCTGCCATAAATAATGCTGGATTTACAGTCTTGCATCTTACTATCTTCAATTCTGCTTTTGATAGCATTATCTCGTACCCTGAGGCACTTTGTGTTATCAATGTCCTCTTTCGTTTGTGCAGTATTGCAAACAGGGGGTGTTCCAGGTAAAGGATGGTGGTACACCCCATTGTTATTGTTGTTGCCCGCTCTACTGCGAAAGCTCCAGCAGCCAATGATTTTTCGCATCGATAGTGTCCTTTCATTACTGGGTCAAGCTGTCCACCGTAGTAAGCAATTGGCGTATGGCTCATTCTTGTTTTCTGTGTCAGCACTGCCTTCATAACCACATGATCGGTGTGTGAAAACAGGAAGAGGTAACTTTTGTAGTCTGGGGCCCCTAACACTGGAGCCGTGCATATTACTTCCTTCAGCTCATCAAATGCTTCAGTCATCTCTTGTATCCAAACCAGTGTTTTTGCTCCCCTCTGAGCTTCTTTCAATGCAGTTAGTACTGGCCTGGTGTATGTGCTATAATCAAATACCCATGCTCTGCAATAGTTGCACAACCAGAGGAACTGTTGCATTTCCCTTACTGTTTTGGGCTGTGGTGTGTGTTGTATTGTCTGTGCTCTCTTTGGGGCAATGTACCTGCCGTCCTTGGATATCAGCTGTCCAATGTACAGTACTTCCTTTTGACAGTACTGCAGATGGCCTTGTCTACCTTGTACCCCTTGTCTGCTAGTACTGTGAGAGTCTGTCCTGCATTCTTCTTCTGTCTTGCTACAGATTAGGATGTTATCTACATACTTTAGTACAATGCTTTCTGTCCTAAGTCCATTTGAATTACCCTGTTGACTATGGATGGTGACTCATATTACCCTTGGGGCTCTCTAGTGTGTTTCCACTTCTGGTTGGGGTACATAAAGCTGGTAAGATCTTGTGAGTCTGGGTGTAGTGGTACTGAGAAAAAGGCGTTCTTAAGATCAATCACAGTTAAACAGGTGGCTTCCGCTTGAATGCTGCACAAGATCATTGCTGGGTATGCTGCTACAGTGTGCTTTGCCTCTACAATGTGGTTAAGAGGGTGTAAATCTTGTATAAAATGCCATGACCCTCTGTTCCCTTTGCGTACATGGTACACCGCGGTGTTGCATGGGAATTCTGATGGTACCAGGATGCCTCTCTCAATGAGGGCAATACATGCCCTCATCTGCTTCCTTGGTCAGGAGGTATTGCTTCACCAATGGCAGTATTGCTCCAGACTTCAATTTTATCTGTATCCCCTCTATGCTTTTTATGCATTCCACATCATAGGGACTTTTGGTCCATAACCTGTTGGGTACCTTGGCCAAATCCTCCTCCCAGAACAGCGGTGAAGCTTCCAGAGTCATTGCCATTTTTTGTGCAACCACTCTGTATGCAATCTGTAACCAGAACCTCACACTCATTTCCAACACCATCTCTGTCTCTACCCTTTCTTCTGAAAGCAATTCCTCATCTGTTACTTGTGTCAGTCTGCATCCCTCTGCCACTGCAATTATTGCCCTCCATGCTCTCCCTTGGTAATCTGTTGCATGTACTGCAACCCAATCTTCTCTTGCCACAACTGCCTCGATGACTATAGACATGATTGTTCCCTCCTTCTCATCTAGTGGTGTCTCTGGTCTAAACAGGTACTCACCTGGCATTCTACAAATGTTTCCTGCTGTTCCTGGCATGCAGGCAAGTGCCGCGTCTGTCCCGGTCATGAACATCTCTGGGTCTGATCGCACACCCCTCTGTACTGTGTTCCCGCAATATGCTTGGACCATCTGCCTTGCAGTTAGCATGTGTATTCCTGGTGTAGAACATACTATGCACTTGTCGGTAAATGAGATGGACATGTTCAGTCTGCTCACTATGTCGCGTCCCAGTATGTTTACAGGTACTTGTTGGGAATAGAGTAATGGTAAGGATAAGTCGTGATCGACTATAAATAAGCAGATGTTATCAGTAAAAGGAACCACTTCTCGAGCCACAGAGAATCCTTGAGTGTTTATGGCATTGCCTGACAATGCAAATGTACCTTCCCGGATACATGACCTAGTCGCCCCAGTGTCAACAAGAAAGGAAAAAGTTTTGTCACCTATCGCCACCCTTATGCAAGGTTCGTCCGCAGGATTAGGGATGACCGACAGGTTGGGCACAACAAATTCGTCTGTGGGCTGTCCTATTTAGGGTACATAGATAGTCCATTCCCGGTGAAGGGGTTGTTCCCAACCATTGTGACCCCTCCCAACCTTCTCACTAGTACCGTTGCCACTGTGTCCATGGGTTCTGGGGAGTGGCGGTCCTGTATGTTCGCCTACTGTTCTGCTTGCAAATATTGGGGTAGTGGTGCTGTTATTTGTGGTGCTGTTGTTTGGGGAGTTGTCATTGGTGCAGCTTGAGGCTGGGTCTGTGCTGATGTGGTGCCTGTTGTTGGGTGTTGTGCATCTGTCCTTGTTGCTGTGCATCTTGGGCATAATAATCATCCTGTCCTTCTGGGTAGCCCTGCTGCCCCTGATCTCCCCATCCTTGTTGCACCCCGCTAGTTCTTCATGCTCTGGAAATATGTCCTAGCTGCCCAAAGGTCCAGCATTTGGGTGGTTCCCTATCCTCCCCTGGGTACTATGGTGAGCTGTATTTCTGGCCAGCCTTTTGCTTCCATTCCCACCAATTTCTTCAAACTTTTCTGCACAGGTTCTGGTAACCCCTGCACCAAGATGTGATAAAAGATTGCTATTGTTTTGTCCCACGGCTCTCGAGTTTCAAGGCGCCAAAGCTCTTGAATATAATTAACAGGATCTTCGTCATCATGCATCTTGCGTGACGTAATAGCCCCTATGTCTGACGTGCTGGGATAGTGTGTCCGTAATGCCTGCCATACTGTGGCTCTACAATTGGCAAATGGTGACCCGTCATGGGCTGTATTTTGGAGAGCCACCCCTGGGAACCGCGCTCTCTTCCAAATGTTGTCAGCTGCGTCACCCAGTATGAATACCAGTAGCCCCTTGACGTCTCCCACTGCTAGCCTGTGCCCCGTTGTCAACTTCTCCATCTCGTATATCCATTTCACAGCTTCTGCACTTAATGAGGGTAGTCTGTATTTGACATTTTCCATGTCGGTGTGCATCCATGGTACGTACTGAGGTCGTGTCCCACCCCTCTCCAATAGGGTAATCTGTGAATAGGCTTCCTTCTCTTCTGGCATTCTTCCATATTGTCTAAATTGAATGGGTCCCCGCTCGTCCTCTATGCCTGTACATATATCTGTGTGTTCTAGCCTGGGTATTCGTTTTGTTTCATCATGTGCTCTAGACAGTCGCTGTCTCCTCACTCCTGCGCCCTGGGAGATCACTTAATTTTTTGATGTATGAGGTTGTTGTAGAGCACCAGTTTGATGCCTGGTGTGTGTGTTCTCCGTGATCTGATCCTCTGCCCGCTTACCCTGGGACCTAAACTCCTATGATGTCCCTTCTCTCGTCCTCGTAAGATAGAGTTTGCTGTGCCCCCCTCTGCCGTCGTCACTGTGTTGGACGTCATCGTCAGACCCTTCGTCCATGTTGCTGCACAATCCTTTTGAAAAATGCAACTTTCATGTGATTGTCTGGTGTTGTGTTCTACATTGATATTGATATCTGAACTTGCATGTGCTCTCCCCTTCTGGTGCCCCCAGGCGTGCAGTGCCCCTTTCTGCCGAACCTTCCCTACGTATAGCCATGTGTTCTGGTTCTTTCCTCCTCTCCTGATCCTGTCTTCTCCTGTCCAACTCCAGTGCTATCTGTTCACTTACCGCCCTTAGTGCTTGCACATCCTCCTCCTCCTGTGCTCGTTCCCTTGCCAGTCTTTCTAACTGTAACTTCCTCAGCCTTCTCTCCTCACACCTATGTGTTTCCTGCTGTAACATGTTCCTACTCCACTCTTCCATCTCTGCCTCTTCCAAATCTTTCCCTTTTTTCTCCCATTCTTCCCTCTGCCTTTCGTTCCTTTCCCTTGCTATCTTCTCCTTTCGCTCCCTTTCTATTATCCCCAACTCGTTCTCCCTTCTCACATTGCTACCTTGTCTCTTTGTTGTTGCTCCTCCTCCTCCACCTGTGCTGCCCAGTCACGCCTTCCCTGTTCTAATTCCAAACCCTCTATTGCTTTTGTTGCCCCTTTGGCTGCCCCTGTTGTCTTCCCCTTTAATTTCAGAAGTATCTGTGTGGCTATCCGATCTTCCGGCCCTATTCCCCCGAGTTCTGTTTTCACGCGCCGCAGCCCCTCCGCGTTTCAGTCGGTGCTGCTGGCATCATGCTCTATACCTCGCTATTGTTTGTCTTTGGTATATGGTGGTGGTCTATATGTTGGGTTTGACTACCCCTCTGCTGCCCTTAGTTCCCTCAATGGATACATTCCCTGCTCATCATCTATGTCATTAGATATTACACTAGGCGGGGCTAGAGGCGGTGTGGAAGGGTCAGAACCTTCCGCCTTTGCCTATTGCTGGTTCATCAGCCATACCCTTTCTCCTGCCCCCAACTGGAACATGCGCCAAAGCTCGAATATGGCCATGCAGTTTGCTAATTTCTTCCCTTTGTATGTGCTCTGTGAGTGGTTCAGTAGCAATTGCAGCGTGTCCTTGGAGAAACTGCTGTTAGGCAGCCATGGGTTCATGCATTTTCCCCCTCAGTGTCCTTTGACCACTGCATGCTATATTTTACAATGTTATCTTTATAAGGGGGCAGTGTCTTGCACAGATGTTGTATTGGCATTACTCTCCCCACCATCCCTTGGTACATCGGGTACATTCTGATTCTTTTACCTGACCTCTAATCAAGGGTTTCCATAATCTGCTATCAGATGCAGAAAGTTATAATGCAATGGTTATCACCTTCAATTGCTACTTGCCCCTGTGGCTCTGCACCTTCCACTACGTACTCTGCGTACAGCCCCTCCTTCACCAGCTCTGCCGTTCTCCAACACACCACCTCAATCATGTGCATGCGCCTTTCGCACACCGCCACTCGTTCACCGATCTACCAATCCCAAGTTCACAATGCTAGCTCCTCACCATCACAACACCCTGTCCTATGCACCGACCTATGGGTTAAGTCACCAAGCTAAAGTTCAAATAAGTAGATAGACAAGTTGTACATACAGAAAACAATGGCACATTGCTTCAATCCCACAGAAAACCCTGCAGCTGCCTTCCTGCCTCTCCAGGGCATCGCCTAACATGTGAAATGCCTCTCTCAAGGAGACGTAACTAGATAGTGCACCTTCCGCAATCTAGGATTGCTCCAGCTAACCCTCATGGGGATACCAACATCTATGCTTCAGCCTAAAATGCCTAATTCATAGGAATACCTTATTTACACACTTCTATAGTCCAAGCCTATCAAGTCCATAGTCCCGGTTTACCACTGGAACCTTTTACCTCGAAGACTGAACGCTTCGTAGACATAGAAAAGGCACTTCTACCTCCGCTCCAGTTCCCTACTTAACACGCCCCTGCTATCAATACTCTTTAAATACTACACAATACTATACATTGCAACAATACCTCCCGGCTCCCGCACATGTAATACCCACCTTCACACTTTCCTTTGCTATTTTCCTGGACCAATACTTACGTTCTGTGCTTTTTGACGCTGCTCGGCCGCTGCCCCCCAATCCTGTCAACCACTCCTCTCACCCTTCTGGTCTGCCTTGGACTCTTCACCGATCGCGGGCGGGATGATTTTCAAACGGCTCCCAACGGCCTTTCCCAGATTATCGCTGTTCTGGCTTACTCGCAATTCCTGTGAATGTCCGACAGACTTTCAGGTCCAGCAGCGAAGGCTGACATCACAAACCCTCCCCTCTGCTATCAACTTGTTAGGGAGAACTCCGAGGCAAGCAGGGCTGTTTACTAGGAGTTTGCGGACACCAAACTCATGGAAAGCCTAACTCCTTCCCAATCCCAAAAGGAACTCAAGTCCAGAAAAGTGGCGAGTTCAAATGAAGTTTATTACAGCCAACAAACCATCAGGGATCCAATGCACAGAGGCAAATCCAGGCACAGCTCTATGAACTCTGGTTCTCAGGCCAGTTTTGATAGCATATTAAGTCACGAGTACATCATGCCCTAGGCCCTCCTCCAGAAATCTCCACTGCGGATAGGATGCTGAGTAGTAGTCCCCCTATAGTAGCCCTGTTAGAGGTCAGTGGATTGGCCCTTACCGTGTCAGGCCTGGACCATCCCCGAAAACTGCTATTTACTAATAGTTCTAGTATGTGGACCGAATGATTGGTCAGTGGCCCCAGCTACCCACGCCTAATGCCATAAACTGTGATTGGCTGAGCTGGGACAAAATCAATTCCCAGCTCAGACTGCACTTGTTCACGGTGCTATGTGCAACTATGTGTCTGCGATGTAACCATGTGTAGACCATTATTGCCGTGCGAGTGCTCCTTTCCCAACACATTTCTGTAGTTTTTGTTGCGACCATTGCCTGGCCCATGAGATGGTTGCGCTTCAAAGCCACCAGTTCTTGGCGCACACTCTCAGCTCAGCTGGGTCACGTGCCCAGAGATCGTGTTTGTGAGCTCTGGCGTTCTGAATTATTCGGCATTTAAGAAGGGCTATGCTTCTCTTCTGCCGGTGTTACTTCGGTTCAGAGTAAAGAATGTCACTTTACAACAGTGCAACCTTGACAGTGACCTTGTTCCCCACCGCGGTAGTTCTGCTTGCACAGCACTCTGCATGCTTCAGGTTTTCAGAGGCGGATGTGGCCTACTATGATTTCATAAGCCATGGTCTAGTTTCTCCTGTGTGTGCCTTCCGTATAGCATCCATAGGTTAATGCGTTATGGCTCGGTCAGGTCACTTCAGTGCTCCTGCCATTCCATGGGGTTATTTGCACGCTATCTTGCTTCTGGCAGTTCCTGCTTCGCTGCGATAAGTGAGTGGCAAAATAACAAACGTGCAGACAATATATGCATGTCACTGCCCTCTATCTCATAGAACTGTACGCATGTGTTCTTCGTTTGTTTGGGTGTGTGGGTGTCCCGAATGTGTCGATGGCACGTGTGCTTCATGTCTGACCCTGCTAGGTTGTGTGGTCTTTAACGACTTGAGGCATGGCTTCTCAGTTCTTTAGTCAATTCTGTCCATATAGCTGTCTCTGGTTCCATCTTGTGCGTCTTCATCCACTCTGGGTAATGCTCATACTGCTCTTGGGTTGTAGGGTCAACTTAAAGGGTACCTCTCATGGTACTTGTCCATCGTGGGTGCAGTGGGGGTTGGTGCGAGCTCGTACGATCGCCGGCCATATTTTCTTTGGTTCTTCTTCCAGTTGGGGTGTCTTCCAGGACAGGGGGAATAGTTTGACCTTCCCTCTTCAAGGTAATTCTGCAATTTCATGCATGATGGAGTTGTTAAAATATGCAAAATATGCATAAAATATACATATTACTTGATGGCATGCTTTTGCTTGGCCTGTTTAATCTTTTCAGTTGAAAATTCAATGGCCATGTGTGCTGTGTACATTTTAAATAGGCTTTTTCTTTAAAATCAAAACATTTTTATGTGAGGTTTGTATTAGTAGCTAGTTTATTATAGGGGTCCTTCCTATCATCCATCTTCCTCTCTACCTGTGGGGTTGCCCAGGGGTCTAACCTCTCATCATGGCTTGTTAACTGATACCTGGCAACTCTTGCCCCCTGCATTGCCATTTCCTGCTCAGATTTCCAGTGCTATGCTGATGACACTCAACTCATTTTTCCGGTTGCCCTCGGCCCCCTCCTCTCCATCTCTCATCTCTGACTGCCTAACTGCCATTCAAGATTGGTGTGCCGCCAATGATCTTTGTCTGAATGCCAGCAAGACTGAGATCCTCCTCATCGCCACACCATCTCCATCCTTTTCCCTCACTCTCTGGCCCGCCTCCCTTGGCCCCCCTCCTACTCCTACCTGCAAGGCTAAGAACCTCAGGGTCATATTTGACTCCACACTTTCTTCACCACCCATATCTCTGAGGTCTCTAAAAAGTCAAAACTTCCTACTGCACTTCCTCAGAAGTACTCTGCCTTTCCTCTCCTTCCCCCAGAAGATCACTGTCTCCCAAGCTCTGGTTCTCTCAAGGTTGGACTATTGTAAAAGCCTCTTTCTAAATCTACCTTCCTCTACACCTGCCTCTATTCTGCGCCCTCTGCAACTTATCCAGAACAGGACTGCAAGACTTGTCCTTGGCCTCAAGCCCTGGTATTGTATCCCTCCAGCTCTGAAATCTCTCCATTGGCTCCCAGTGGATGCAAGGATTAAATTCAAAACCCTCTGCATTGTCCACAAGGCTTTCTGGGGCCTGGGGCCAAAATACCTTCAGCTATCCCTCCACCAATACCTCCCCTCTCGAGCTCTTCGCTCCTCTACCTCCAACTCCCTCTGGGTCAATTGTTTTTCAAAGAAACGAGCTGGGGGTAGATCTCTATCTTCGGCTGGGGCCTCCTTCCAGAACAGCTTCCCTGACACTTTAAACCTAGAGGAGAACCATCTCCAGTTCCGGAGGCACCTCAAGACCTTCCTCTTTGCTTCTGCATTCTCCCCCCCTCTCCCCTGCTGACCGACACTCTCTTGGCACTGTGCACCTGGCCACCCTCTTTCCCCTGGGCCCAGGTACCTGCTCACCTTGCCGCCCTCCTGCACTACCTCCTGGCCACCCCTTGCACTGGTGGACTGTATCTGTACCCATACAGCCCTCCCCCTTTTTCTTCTTTTTCTGCACTTATCAGACTTACCCAGTCTGCTGCCATAAACACTGCACTTGCCACTTGCTGGCTGCACTACCACTGTTTATTGCCTGCATTTTCTATTTATTTTATTTATTATTTATTTATCTGCTCTGCACTTTCCACTCTCCCCCTTCCATGCACTTTTTCCCTTTTCCCTTTCCCATGCACTTGTGCGCTCTCAATGTCACTGGGCCTAAAAAGATCGTTGTTGTTTTGTGTTCTCCCGTTCCCTTCCCTTGCCTAGTCACACTCTGAAACACTTGTGTAAGAGCGTGATACAAATAAAATATTATATCATATCAATCCTTTTACAGTAATCAAACAATAGGCCTCATTACGAGTAGGGCGGTAAGGGATACCGGGCACCGGTAAGGAGACCGGTGCCAGTAATCCCTTACCGCCTTGCTACGAGTTCGCTTAGCAGGTCCCTCCTTTAACGCCTGGTCTGACCAGGCGTTATGGACGGGACCTGTTAAGGAACTTCAGAGCTAATAACGGTACCGCAATTTGCGGTACCGTTATTAGCGCCTTCCCCATTCCCATTGAGTCCTCTGGGGGCTCAAATGGGAACGGGGAATGGCTTTTTCAATGGGGATTTACCGGTCCCGCAAAGGTCAGACTACACCGGTAAGTCCCCATTGAACCATACCAGTGCCGGACCCGTTATTGGAGGCAGTCATGGCGCAAATAGCGCCATGACTACCTCAAATCTCTGAATGAGGCCCAATATGTTGTTCTATCAATAGATATACATTGAGCTGTAATGTAATTTAAAATAAATATTCTGTGTGTCATTGCCTTAGAGAACACTGAAATTCAAGTTACACCGTTCATCATGTTCTCTTTTAAATGGTAGAAAATATGCAGAAGCACAGTCAAGTTACATTTTCTTTCAGAAAGCCTACAAACATAGCATGTTTTTCTTAGAGAGGGGTGACTGGGGAATTTTGTTCTTACTTTGTTACGCATGTTTAACATTCACATATTGTTATTTCATTGTAAAGTATAATCCTAGAGCCTGTATTCATCCATCAGGGTGCATGCTGCTAATCTCTGCTCCTCCAGCGACTTCCTCTGAAACATGCAACATCCTAGGTAGTATCTCCCCACTTCTTGTGTTAAACTCATTCCACACATTATCTCGTGTGAAGCACTGACTCCCCCACCCAACTGTGGCACCAGCAAAGCCAGGTCAGTCAGCCCCGATTTCCATAACCGATGAGGACATTCATTGCAGACCAAAACATCCATATACTTAGGGCAATAGAAGACTGGACCTCGCCCCTAAACACAAAAATGTGCCATTGGGCTACTTCTTAATAAGTCAGAATGTGTCTCACAAGAATGGGTGCACAAGCACAGCCATCATCCTCAAATAAAATTGTTGCATCCGCCCTGCGTCCCGCTACGCGGTGATGCAGGGCGCTCCAATAAAAGCCCCGCCCCCGAGTACGGGAGGCAGTTCCGGGCAGATCATCCCAGTGTGTGCTGCGTGGTTATTTAGCTCCCGCCGGAGCTGCGACACAGGCCGCGCGGCCTATCTTCACTATACGCCTGTCCCCGCGTGCACGGGGCCGCGGGGCCTCCATGTAACAATGGCGACGAGGTGGAGCTTGTAAGACACACGCGCTCGGCGAACAACGGAATGCAGATGGCCCATGACCATCGCACATCCATTTTTGGACACCCGGTGGGGGGGGGGACCACACACGTGACCCCCCCACCCCAAAAAAAAAAAATAATAACAATTTTTTTTTTTCCTTCTCTCTCTCTGTGCCATCCGCTCACCAAGGGCATATGCAACATACCAGCATCCACCAGGCACGAGGTGAAGGGCGCCTCCCTTCCCCCATCCAGACGTGGAAGCACCTGGTCCCCCATCCACCTCCCCAGGGACCTGGAGCTCCAGGAAACTTCACAGGAGGCTCAGAACTGGCATAACGTGCCTGACCTGACGGGAGCACCTGAGGTGAGTGCCGGATCTGGCCACCACTGCGCAGTGGTACAATCCGCGGATTTCGCCCAAGGACCCACACCGAGGAAGAACTAGAGCACCACAACATGGCGACCGGGACATCCACCCCTGGACCCGGCACGCCATCAAGAATCGCGGCAAACCTGTCAATGTCATCACCACAGCCTCGCCCACAAGGAGGTTCATCGGCACTGGTCCAACCATTCGACCCCTTCACAGACCCATCGTCAAGTGGACCCAGGTGGCAGCTATGGATCCAAAAGTTCGAAATGGCTATGGAATGCAAGGACATAACGACTACCAGGAAGATGAAGGCGCACCTGCTGCTAAGCGTGGGCGATGAGGTACTCCGCATTTTCAATTCCCTAAACGTTGACGATGGCCAGGACGCATATCTGAGTGCAACTAAACCCGGACTATGAGACATTCATATTTTGCACTACTATTCAGGCAGAGGATGAAACACTGGATGCCTACCACACACGGTTAAGGAAGTTAGCCATGTCCTGTGAATTTACAAACGTCGAGAAAGAGATCCGGAGGCAAATCATTAATGGCATCCAATCAGAAAAGCTGAGGCGGATGGTGCTTAGTGAGAGAGGCATTCCCCTCCAACGGATCCTCGAATTGGGATGACATAAGGAACTGGCACACACCAGGGCTGCCAACATGAGGGCCACGCTACACAAACTGCAACCCACCCTCACCACAGCTGTGGTGTCCCAGATCACCAACAGACAATTCACAAGGGACAAGGTTGGCGGTGGCTATGCTCAAAACCGGTGGCAACCACGTGTCCCAGGACCCACGGAATGCAGTTGGTGGGATGGACCGCGACATGGCCGACAAAACTGCCCCGCGCAAGGTACCACATGCGGTGCATGTGGCAGGAAGGACCACTATGCGAAAGTATGCAGGTCAGTGGGCACCACGGCACAGCCCTCACAGAACCCTCAGGAAAAGAACGCGACCAAGAAGAAAAAGCAGGCCAGCGCAAGGAGGGTCGATGCAGCCAATTCCTCAACGGAGGAAGACGGGCATGCACCATGACCCCGGTAAGGAAAAAGACAGAAAATGGAGGAAGATCTACCTGGTGTCTGCATTGAACCAGGGTCAAGCACCACAGAGAAAGACTGTCCGAAGGCGTAAGTGCGTAGTCACCATCCAAAACCAGCAGGTTCTGATGACCATCGACACGGGTGCCTCGGTGAACGTCATGCCCACAAGCATATTCCAGACACTAAAACCACAACCAGATCTAAAGAGCACGGACACACTGCTGTTTGGGTACGGCAGCCGGAAGCCCCTACCAGTCATTGGCAGGTTCCGCACCACTCTGGTCCACGGTGAAAACAGGCTATGGTTGAAAATCTAAGTTGTGAAGGCAGGGATCGAGAGCCTTCTGAGTGGGGAGGCAGCGGAGGATCCGGGGTGGTCAAGTTCATCTGCCAAGTCGATGAGGTAAAAGAGGTGGAAAACATCTTAAGTCAATACCCCAAGCTGCAAGACGGGATAGGGTGTTTGAAAGGCAAGACCATCAGACTGCATATTGATGAATCAGTACAACCGAGAGCAGTAAGGCACAGGAGAACACCATTCCACATGCGGGAACAAGTGGAGAGAGAACTCAAAGCACTGGAAGATGCCGGCATCATAGAGGAGGTCACAGAGCCCACACCATGGGTCTCTCCAATGGTGGTAACAAGGAAGCCCAAACAGCCCGGAAAAGTCCGGATTTGCATAGACATGCGTCTTCCGAACACTGCCATTAAAAGGGAACGCCACATCACACCGACGATCGAAGAAATCGTGGCCGACCTTACAGGGTCGTGTGTCTTCTCCAAAGTTGATCTGAAGGCGGGGTACCACCAGCTCAAACTTCACATGGATTCTCGATACATTACGACTTTCTCAACGCACCTAGGGCTGCGAAGGTACAAACGCCTGAGCTTCAGGATATCGTCAGCGGCCGAAGTTTTTCAACAAACCATTCAAGAAGTCATCAGGGGCATACCCGGTGTCCTTAACGTGAGCGACGATATCCTGATTCACGCTCCTGACAGGGAACAACATCTCAAGAGGCTCCAGACCCTACTGGGCAGGCTAGAAGACGCTGGATTAACCATCCACAGGGAAAAGTGCGAGTTCCTCAGATCTGAAATCACTTTTTTTGGTTACAAATTCGGCAGCACAGGCATCTCCCCTGATCCCCAGAAAGTCGCAGACATTCAGGCCGCAAGCCCCCAATGACTCCCACTGAAGTACGTAGCTTCCTGGTCATGGCCACCTACTGCAGCAGGTTCATCCGAAACCTGGCCACTCTTTCTGAACCCCTGCGCGAACTGACCAAATTGAATACCAAATGGGAGTGGGGGCAGGAGTGCCAGGAGGCCTTCGAAAACATCAAGGAATCCCTGTCCGTCAACACAAAAATGGCGTACTACAACACTGAGCTCCCCACAGAACTGCTCGTGGATGCGAGCCCAGTAGGGCTCGGAGCCATCCTGATGCAAGTAACTAAAGAGGGGGGAAAAAGGCCCATCGCGTACGCTTCGAGAGCCCTCACGGCGACAGAACAGAGATACTCCCACATTGAAAAGGAGGCCATCGCCGTGCTGTGGGGGTGTCGGCATTTTCATCTCTATCTATATGGACGCCGATTCACGACGATCACTGATCATAAACCCCTACTACCCATTTTCATGGGTACGTCGTCACACCCGCCAGCAAGGATCACCAAATGGCTGCTCCACCTTCAGCAGTACAATTTTGAACTGGTCTACCAGCCGGGCAGCGGAAACCCGGCAGATTTCCTCTCAAGGCATCCTCGAGCGGCAACCCGGCAAGAAGTCCAAGTGGCCGAAGAGACCGAGGAGCATATATGCCAGGTGGTACGTGCCATGAGGCCAAAGGCCGTCAGCATCGAGGAGGACATTGAGTCGGAGACTCACAGAGATCCTTGCTGTGACCTAGTGAAGGATGCTATCATTTGAGGCGATTGGAAGATGTTCATGAAGCGCACACACAACAGAACGGTGGAAGCGAAGGGTTTTCTATCCGGCATGTTCACCGTCCGACAAGATTTGTCAATCACCGAGAGCGGACTGCTGCTAAGAGGAAATCGCATCGTCATCCCATTGCGCATACAAGACAGGATAGTGGCATTAGCCCACGAGGGACATCAAGGGATGGCACGGACAAAAGCTCGGATCAGGCACAGGGTATGGTTCCCACAGATCGATGACCGGGTCGAGACACTCATAAGCACGTGCCTACCCTGCCAGATAACTGGGGCCCCACCGGAACCAGAACCAATTCTGTCAGCAGAACGTGGCCGCGCCCAATGGGAGGCCATTAGCATTGATTTCTGCAAGCTACGGGAAGGCCTCTACCTTTTGGTGGCAATCGACGACCACTCCCGCTACCCAGAAGTCGAAATAGTTGAATCCACAGCAGCAGAGGTGGTCATCCCGGCCATAGAGAAAATGTTCGCAACCCATGGTCTGCCAACCTCCATTAAAAGTGACAATGGGCCCCCCTTCACGGGGGAGGAATTCAAACAGTATTTGCATGAACTCAATGTAAAATACCATCACATCATGCCGAGGTGGCCCCAGGCAAACGGGGATGTAGACCGATTCATGAGGACCATAAACAAAGTGTTAAGAGTGGCGAGGGCGAATGCCAGCCCGTGGAAGATTGACCTCTACCGTTTCCTACGGAACTATCGAGTCACCCCCCACAGCACAACAGGCATACCGCCTGCGGACCTCATGTTTGGAACAGTCATCAAATCCTCGATTCCACATCATCCTAGCAGGACCCCGGATGAGGTCAACGAAGAGCGCACAGAAAGAAGGAGAAGGAGCGCCAACGCCCACATGAGCGACAAGAGGAGGGCGAGGCGTCCAATCACCAAGTGGGTGACCAAGTGGTCATGCTACGTAATCCAACAAAGTCGAAACTGGACACCAGGTATGAAGAGCTCCCATGGACCGTCAGTGGCAGGCAAGGAACCATGGTGACTGTGACAAGAGGACGCCGCCAGGTGACGAGAAATGCGTCTTGGTTCAAGGCAGTGCCACGGAATCTGTGGACTGATGGCGAGTGCCACCAGGAAGACAAAGAAGTTCATCCCAGCAAAGAAGAGCCTGTGTCCATCCAGGACGAGGCAGGAGCGGGTGACAGAACTTGGGAACAGTTGAGCGAGCCGGACCTGGGGGACCCGGACAGTGAAGGTGAGCCACCCACTGGGTCAGCGGGGGTTAGTCCCCGAGTAGGGCGATATGGTCTGAGAACTGCTACAAAACCGCCCGCCCGGCTCAATGACTATGTGTGGTAGTCAGCCCCCGTAGATTATGAACAGTAAGGACTTGGTGGTTTTCTGACATTTGGGTATTTGTTGTGAGTTGATATTAGTGCATTTGTGTTGTTGTTGTTTTGTTTAAAATAAAGGAGGAATGTTGCATCCGCCCTGCGACCCGCTACGCGGTGACGCAGAGCGCTCCAATAAAACCTCCGCCCCTGAGTACGGGAGGCAGTTCCGGGCAGATCATCCCAGTGTGTGCTGCGTGTTTATTTAGCTCCCGCCAGAGCTGCGACACAGGCCGCGTGGCCTATCTTCACTATATACCTGTCGCCGCGTGCATGGGGCCGCGGGGCCTCCATGTAACAAAAACATGGTTTAGATTCAGCTCTAGCTAGAAATGTAGATCTTGGATACTTAGACACTTATCCTGTTCCTTGGTCTGACTGTGCGGTCAGGCTTTTCACCAGTGAACATTCCTCTACTTCTATTTCAGTGTAGACTGGAGGATCACCTGTCCGTGTCTTCAAGAGTGAAAAGAAACACAAATAAAAACACCACCGTTTTTACAGCCATGTTTATGCGGACCTGGTTCATGGAGTCAGGCATTAGCCCATCTTCAAAATACATACATTTTCATGCATGACTTTGGACTCAAACTAGACCCCACAAAGAAAATGTTATAGCTCATAGTTGCTGAGCCGCAGATGGAGAACTCGGAATAATGGGGCCCACAGTGACTAGATTCTAACATCAACAGTAAAGTCATTGGCAACACGACTTGCTCCAACATTAAACTATCGTTAGCCCAGAAATACTTTTCTGTAATTCTAAAGACTGTTCATAATAAAAAGCACTCTCCCGATAGAGATTGGGGCAGTCTTAGCTCTGTAACATCGAGTTGAGAATGAATGGACTAAAAGGTTAATATCCCACACATGTCTGGAGAGACACTGTTAATTGACTGTTAACTGGGATTGGCGTGAGCGTGACACCGCAGGGGTCTCACCTCTGCACAGGTTAATGAATACCATGGATTTAGTTGGAGGCACTGAACAAGCCAATAGTTACGAAGAGCTTGTAAAACACTGCAATATGTAAGAGGTGCGCATGGTTGGTTAATTAAAAGACATGGGGTTGCCCAGAACTCCAAAGCACCAGGAGTGAAAGCTCTGCACTCCTGTATGGATCAAACGACAACAGACTATAAGAGACATTTGCTGCCTCAGGTCACTTCTGCCGCTATTCTCTCAGGATAATTACTATGCTGCAGTTTGGAGGAGCGGAAACCGCAATGTGGGCCAGTGGTGCATAGTTCCGCTGGTTGTCTAGAGTTGTTTAGATGGTGTGTGGGCATAGGACTCTAGGGGAACATCGTGGGCTTGGTGCCAGCTGTAGGCAGGGCCTCAGGGGGACAGCAATGAATCATAATGTTTAGGTGCGTGTCCCCATTCGGTAGCTTTTTCCTTAGGCAGCTGATCTGTTGTGGTAAACCCATGCTATGCAAACAAATCAGGACATGTTGGGCTCCAGTGGCAGCACAAAAAAGGTGTTTAGCAAGGAATTGGAGGCCTACTAATGTGCAATACAAGTAATACCGGCAGCTTCCATTTATTGATGTTTTTCCCAAATAGCATGAATTGAAATATGAATTATAAAAGCATAGCTGTGGATGTTTT
Organism: Ambystoma mexicanum; assembly: GCF_040938575.1. NCBI lineage: Eukaryota > Metazoa > Chordata > Amphibia > Caudata > Ambystomatidae > Ambystoma > Ambystoma mexicanum. Next base: position 407,254,328 of record NC_090923.1, on the reverse strand, counting down.
AATAATAAGATTGGACACAAGCCCACTTCTCAAGATCCCCAATGTTCTGTATTTCAGCAACGAAACCTCTGAAAGCACAGGCTTAGGTTACCTGGTTACATGATATTTCACCACATGATCTAAACAAAATGTGCACGAATCATCTTAAGAGTACACATGTTTAGCTATTTTTAAGCAAAGCTATAATTGCTTGCATTTGCCACCATCGCCATTGTACGTTCAGTTCTGCATTGCATGGCAGTAATAATGTTGCACAAATCGATATTTACTTGAGAGCACATTCAAAATATGTCTGAGTCATATGAACTGGGAATGGTACCACTTCAGAAACGAGCGCACTCAAGCAAACAGTCTGATAAGTTTTAAGTAAATTAAGTAATTTTGATTAGAGTTAGCGGTACACTGCCTCTTGTCATTAGTGAGCTGAACTGCTCAATTTAAATAACCAGGCCGGCTCCTCAGTTCAATTAAAGTGGGTCTTCATTAATGAATGAAATCAGTGCCTACCATTCTCTATTGACTTACAGTCATTAGTTAATATGGCCTGGGAATAGAAATAATCTACAGCATACACTTTTACTTGTATTACACGCATCATTATTTACTGGAAAATTGGCATTGTATGCTTGCATTGAACGAAAGACCGTATCTGTCAATATGAAATTATGCTTGTTCCTGTCTGCACATGCCATCTCATATTCATAGCAACAATCAGAGACAAACCTTCGCGCTACAGGACAGCAATAATGATGCTTTATAATGAAATACCAGTAGCGTAGTTTCCAACGTACAGGCAACTGCAAGGCTCACATTGTCAATGTATTGACTATGAAAAAGGGCTCCAAAATTAACTCCTTTTGACAAACAGGACAGCACCAAAATAAAAACGCATACATAAAACGCACCTACGTATCCTGTGACAGTACACAAATACCAAGTTGTGGCCATTTATACATAAAAGAGGGTGAATGAGGATTTGGCTTTGTGTCATGTCAGTGTTCCCCCAACTCAGTGTGGATGTGACGCCCTTGCACACCATGAATCCCTCTATTCGTTGGGGCCACCTCACGACACTTTAAATCCATTTACCCACAGCAAACCTGAATCCATATGGACCACTGACTGTTGTGCACATACCCAGTAGCTACGCTCATGCTAGCCAAAAACAGCACACTAGCCGATCCATCCATGAATGTACTTAAACATTCAAAAAAGGGAAATACCCTCATGCCGGGGAATTCACAAATATCGGTCATTCACAGCATTCAAAAATACAAAGTATTATGTTGCGTGAGGAATGCTGCAGAGTCATCGCTAAACCCCAGCCTGAGATCTCCTCCCATGGGGACAGGGAGGGCAGACACTACCTGATCCTAACCATGTGGGTAGTATCATGAGGGAGGATCACATGAGAGGAGATGGCTGTCAGGGGGAAGAGGTGACTCCTCTGGGAGAGACGCAGTATTTATCTCCATGGAAGAATGAGTCTTCTGTAAGAATCTATGTGATCACTCTGTGCCCATAACTGCGCCAATGAAAATGTCAACGGCAATTATGGCGCAGCACAGTGATCAAATATATCACTTTATATGCATCCCCCTGCCCGCATTCCCTTAACCGACCCCCCAACACCACATACCTTTGTGGCGCGCCATCGACTATCGCTATACCTGCGGCGTCAGATCCTTGCACTTACATTGGTCGAGCTTACGCAGCAGGGTGCTTTTTTAATATTTTTTTTTATTTTTACTTTCTTGTCCCCCGCTTACCACAATGGTAAGTGGGGGACACCACTCTAACCCCCAACTCACGTTACTGCGCCCAAGGATTTGTCTATAGAGTAGAATCTTTTGTGTGTTTAATAGAGAATCAGAGTTATAATAGGATAATCAACGGGGTACAGATCCAATCATTTGTATTACTGACCAGGCAGGGGGTGACCCTTTGTGTACCTTTGACAGCAGCTATCCACTATTTTTACGTACAGATGTTACAAAAACTATTATATCAGCCAATTCAAACCAAGCGCTTACAGACGATTTTAGGGACAGCCCCATCTTTTTTAGTATATTCAGATCTGCTTGACCCTTTCCCGTCCTTCACCGGTGCATTCTTCTAACATTTTCTTAGGAAATGCCTTACTGGCATCCTCCACTGGATGCCTTTGTGATGACCCATTCTAAACTCTTCAATGATGAAGTCGTCTTTCTCTCTGCCTCCAATGCCAACCCCATTCTCCCCTCGAAAACCCACTTTCCCCTGGCCTCCAAAACCCCTCACCCATGGCTTGCAAACTTGGGGGTTCGTTTTGACAGTGTCATGAAACTCACCCGATTCATCACATTCACATCACCATTCAGACTCAGCCTCCTAGATATTAGAAAATGCCCCCACATCTCGCTTACAACTCAATTTAAACTCTCGTCTCCACTCTTGTGCTCAACAAACTGGATTAGGATTACTCAGTAAGCATACTTCTTGGTTTACGCCTCTTCTCTTTTGCTCTCCTCAACCAAGTCCTCAAATGTGCAACATGCATCTGCTGTACCTACCCAGAACCAGCCCCCACCCCCAACTCCGCCTAGCATCACCAAGCTGGATGGTTCGCCAAGCCAAATCATGCTCTCTGTAAATCCCTGTAGATTTTGTATTAATCATCCATGGTTTTACCGCCACTTCATTTCTGAATGCTCAACAATGTATTTTCTCTTGCGAACATGCTGCTCCTTGTCTTTTCACAACCCATAACCCCTCTGCCTCTCCCTAGGTCTCCTCCCACTTTGTTCCTGTTCCCTTCTTGCCCCAGTCCACTGGAATGCTCAGTCCCTGGCCATTAAAACCTTCTCATTAGTGGAACTCTTCAAAACAAGGCTGAAATTCAACCTGCTAGTCATTGAAGAAGCCTCTCGAATAACACGCATCCTCTATTCAAACGAACCCCCCAACCCATATTACCATTATTCTGCTCTTGGGTGCATGCTATGTAGGTTGTAAATATGCAAATACTGGCCTCAGGCTTTCAGTGTTTAAAATACGTTAATGACCTTCAGCCCCTGTCCTTGTATATGTTCTTATTCTTACCCTTCACCAGCCAATATATGCCAATCAATCTAACAATGCTCTTATGTGGAGGCACCTTAACCGAGCACTGCCGCTGCTCTCTGTTAGTTTGGAAGCCATTTCTGTAAGAAATTGTTGTAAGGCTACTTCGGGATGCTTTAGGTAAGTTGCTATACGGTCCCTTTATTCAGTTACATAGCAAGTCTATAAGTTACAAGAGAGGAACCCACTGGCTCCTACCACCCAGACTACATGTCTTCAGCTGCCACAGGTGGAATACCAGCATCCTAGCATTCTCTCCCTCATACTCTGCATTCTCACATCCCATCACTCTCTCTGAACTCATGTATTCCAGACTAGCATGTATCCATCCATACAACAAAGCACTTCAGAACATGACACTATGTTCTTAAATAAATTAAAAATCTTACCAACATTTTTACCAGTAAAGAACATAGTTGTGCTAATGATGAAGGATATGTTTTTGCACTGTTTAACATGTAGAACACCTAAGCATTAATCTTGAATGTCCTAAAGGAAGTGCCTTCCTCAAGACACATTTATGTGTTACTTTAAATGCAGTACGTTTTACTTTCGACATTATCTGGCACTTTATTGGTCAGCCCTCGTGTATAAGTTGTTTTATTTTATACTGCTTTCGTCCTGAATATGTATATGGCAAATTTAGAGTACTAACCTGCTTTATAATAAAGTGCCAGCCATTATGAGTTCAAATGATCTGAAATAATATCATTGTTTATATTAAACGTTTGCATTGAGTAAGGCAAGGTGCAGCACACCAATACGCAACTTTGTAATCTGTATGCGTTATTAAAGAGGTTTTTTTCCACAGAAGTAGGATATGCTGTTCCTTATAAGGAATATTCTACCTAGGGATGGGCGACATCTTTGGAAGCGAAACGAAAAAAAAGGATTTATTCTCAGCCAATTGTTCACGCTTCGAAGAAAACAAAGAAACAATTTTGTCATCTATTCCGCATGACCGGCAAATTGGCCTAATTCCACATTGTCGTGACTTTGCATGTTTTGTACCACCGACAAGGATTTTGCATGCCCGAAACTTTATGAGCCTGTTTCATGTGACTGGCGGTGCTTCTGCAAAACAACATTTAATTTCTTGGCCTGTGATTGGCTAATTTTGTGACAGTCTGAAGGCATGAAATGAAAAACTAAATTTGATTCTGCTTTCTCTGGCCCTAAATGTACTTAAACAAACTATCACAACCTATTGGGGAATGGCCCATCGTTAGGGTTTCATTTGACCTGCTAACTTTTAGCCCAATCATTTGAGGAGCAGAGAGCTGTTGACTCATCTAGGGAACTACAAATATGGCGTACAGTTAAACTTGGCTGTCTTAGTCGCTGGTGTCTACTATACTGGCTGGCTTAACTAATACTGGAATACTACCGCTAGTACTACTACTAATGCACTATGCTGGGACTGCACTACTCTGGTACTACTGATGCACCTCGTTCCAACTTGCTAAACCTAGATAATGATCTTCTTTCTGGCTGCCAGTGTGTTCTTGTTCATGTTTGGCCACTTTTGACCAGTGTTGTGGTGGGCTTATTATTTTGTCTTTTCTTGTATAATGAAGGGGACATGGTCAGTTACTGTTGCGCAAATAATATCTCTAAGCAAGAATACATCAGGCAGCAGGCATTATTTATTGCTGATTTATTTGGCTAAGCATTTGGGACCTACTTGCATTGTAATAGCGTGTGTTATGCAAATTATTATGTCTGAGCTTACGGCAGAGGTGTTAGGATGGTCAGGAAGGGTCCACATGATTACAAAGGGTTTATGTTGCACGTGCCATATTGATGACTGGGGAGGGGGCAAATTGGGAGCGAGGTTGCAATTTTAAATACATTGGGCCTCATTACGACCCTGGCGGTAAGGGGTTAACGCCAGCGTTAGCTGCGCCGACCCCTTACCGCCAACTACGAGGTCCCTTAGCGCCATGGCGCTTTTAACACCTGCTTTTAGCAGGTGTTAAAATCCATGGCGCTAAGGGACCATGGAGTTAATTACGCCACCGTAATTTACGGTGGCGTAATTAACGCCTTCCCCACTCCCATTATGCCCTATGGGGCAAAAATGGGAATGGGGAAGGGTAAATGGGGATTGGGGACTTACCGCCCCGCCGACCTCGGAATGGGGCGGTAAGTCCGCCAACCACCATGGCGTAAACGTAGTTTACGCCATGGTGGTAAAGTCACGGCCCAGGCGGTAACTTACCGCCTGGGTCGTAATGAGGCCCATTGAGTGTAGGTAATTATGGATGGGAAATGATGCTTTAGTGTTATAGAAATTGATACACATTAGCTTTCATGCATGCAGAAAGATAAAATGTTAAACCCACCAAATGTAAAAACATACATACCAAATAATACAAATACATGGGTGTAATTCATGAATCTCACAAATGAATCAAATTCACTTTGACTTTTAAACTGACTTTGCCAGGTTTTTCAGAAGGCAGAGGGCAGATGAAGGACTAACTTCACAGAGCTTTGCAGTTAGCAGCTGCACAATGAAGTAGCAGGGACATTATGGTTTTCTGGGCCTGGGGAGTTGATGGAAGAAAGAATGAGTTAACTAGTAAAAAGGTCAGTTTGCGTATAGGAGGAAGGTTCATGATTTAACAGTTCCGCCATGGAACAGATGTAATCTTGCTCACTGTATTGAAGTCCCGTAGAGGGGAGTTGACCATTTGATTAGGTCGGCAATAAAGATGAGGCCCGAGGCCAGGGTGACCGGTGGTCAATTGCTTTTACAGGTTGGAACTAGAGGATGTATGTGCTGGAGGAGTGGTTGCATAAATTAGTATGTCTTAATAGGAGCCAGGAGTCTAGGTCAGATGAGATCGCAATCAGTAGTTCAAGGAAAAACCTGTTTATGCAGGCTTTCCTCGTATTGCTAAACAATTCAAGTCGACCATGTGCAAACACACTTGAGGTTAAAGGCCCTAGGCCAGTTGTTACTCCGTAATGACTTGAGCTGTCTGTGACTGTTTCATTGTACCATGATGCCACGACCTACCATTGACCAATCCCCAGTAAAGGCGTTCTTTGAACACGAGCTGAAGATGGTTGTAACAATTATCAGTGACCAATGAGAAAGAATACATTTGTAGGAGATGGAACACTTGTGTAAATGTTTTGACCAATCATGTTTGGGAGGTAGATTGTAATAAAATATCGGGGAGCGTTTTCCCTGTGGTAAAATTGTATAAAAGATGTCAAGTGATGTGGTTTGTTGAGACTTGGTTTAGTTTGGCCCTGCACCACCATCTAACTGCTCCCCGGAAAACTGTACAATAAACTTCCTTTATGTACAATAAATGTTGGGGGTCTTCTCTCCACACCTCTCAGCTGCAGCACCTCATGGCGGGGACCAGTCTTCCGTGTGTGGTGAAAAAGAGGCCTGCGGACTCCATATTGGTTAAATGTTTGTCTGCTCCCCAGAGACGTGGTGGCGTGGCCTAGCGATGTAGGACAACTTCACGAAGCACCACATTGGAGTGCCTTGGGTACACGTGAGTGCACGTTTGGGGTCTAAAGCAAGAGGGAAAAACTCTTGTTTCTTTGATTTTAGGGTTTTTGCAAGGGTAGACTTGGAGTGCGTGTTTAAAATGAGTTGAGGCTGTAGGGACTGGAAAGTGGATGTTTTGATGGAGTGATTGAACTGTTCTGTGTTGTAAATCCCTTGTATATATTTAATTAGCTAGTTTATTATTCGAGAGGTGTGAGGTGGTATCTTATCCCAAACGGCCAGTGTGAGGCTTGTCCTGATACCCTTTAGTTTGCTTGTCTGGTTGGCTGGAACCCTCGCCTAAGGGTAGGCTGGTATCTTCTAAGTCCAACAGTAGATACCTTTCTGATGTAGGTTCTTGAGATTCGCATGCATTAGTTGTGCGGGCGTAACCCTCACCCCAGTCTCTTCTTGGTTAGTTGAAGTAGTGAAGGGGAAACTTGCTGTAGTCAGGAAAGGGCGATCTTGTAGTAGAGAAGGTCATAATATTAAAAGCGAGAGAAGCCAGAACAGCAGTGCAGTAGTAGAAATGATTGTGCTCCTCCTATGCTCGAGTGGTGGGGATATCTCTGATATATTGGCCGGGTTTTTTTTGATAAGGTGCTGTCTTATGTGTATGAGTGAGAGGTGGAATTGAAGTTAATAGTGAAGCGAGGCAATTGTGGTATAGACGAGTACGGTGAAGGCGTGTGAAGTAGGCTTAATGAATTGGGTAAGTGTTAAAAGGGAGTTCTTGAGTGAACATTTTTTGTGCCGCGGGTTCAGCTCAGTATAGGATTTTTGTGAAATTTTCCTCCAGGACCCTACTTGTAGTATGGAGGAGTGGGTACATTGGCGGTAGTTCAGTTACTGCCAATTTTTTCCCGCTCCAACATACTTCTAAAGAGGCTCAAAGTTAAAATCAGGGATGAGGGGCCGAAAAACCAGAGTGTGGGAATTCCTTCTGCTCCGTCCCCATTTGGGTGATATACTTTAACGCCCGCTGAGGGGCATACAGACCCCACGTTTGTATCTCAATTTTCCCCCGACGCTACTCCAGTGGCTAAGAGGTGGAAACAGGTAGCACCTCCATCAGCTAGGGTTCTTAGAGACTGTGATTTTGAGGGAAGTGGATGGATAACTTCTTCAATGTTTAGGGCTACAGAGAGGTTGAAAACAAAGAGCAGGAAGGGAATATCTCACCCAACTGCTAGGTTGGCAGACAGATTAAGGATGGGTGAGTGAGAAATAGTGAGACCGGCAGCCAGAAGAGTGGATGAAGGATTGAAAACGAGAGAGGAAGAAGAAGTTAGGCCTTTTCCTGATACGATAAAGGATAGGCTGCGAAGAGTGGTAGAGACACAAAAGCTGGAAAAAACAAAGGAAGCACTAAGACTAGCAAAGGAAGAGGTAGTGCTGCTACGGCAGCAGAGAGATGAAGAGCGGGAGGAAATGAGAACACAGGTAAGGAACATAGAAGAAGGAAGGTGAAGAAATGGGTAGGTTCTTGTTAGAATGGACAACTCGGTTATCAGTTATCAGAACAGTTGAGATGGAAATGGAGAACAGGAATGCTGCCACAGGTACAAGAGCTAAGCAGGGAGAATGGGAGACGGCACCCTATGGTAGTGCTGATTATGCTTCTGTGCCTGTACAAGGGTCAGGGGATATTGTAGCAGGGGGTAGATGAAGAAGGAGAGGAATGGGATGATGAGCAAGGAGAGCAGGGCGCAGTCACCCTACCTCTCGCTCCAGTAGCAGCGATAGAAAGCACACCATGGAACCATAGGATGAGCCAGCGTACTTGCATGGCTGTAGCAAGTATTAGGGGGGAAATGGGGGAAGCCTCAGTAAAAAATGGGTATAACTCAGTTTCCGCTGCTCCAGAAGGGTCTGGGAAGGGCGTATTATGTACTGTGGTCACAAATGGACTGGAATAACTTGATGAAGACACTCCCTTCGCTCAGTGCAGGAGCAGGGATGGGATGTACACATTAGAGAAACACACTGCTGATGTCTAGTCGGCCATAAGGCACATGAAGAGCTTATTCACGGCCCTAATGGGGGCGCAGTCAGACAAGCTTTGGAAGAGATTGGGATATCTGGGAGCTCAGCTGGATCCAAATACCTATGATGGAGCAGCTTTTAATAATCTTAGGGCAGAGGTAGGGGCAGGCCTTGCAGATTATGTATCCAATATGCCTGATACCAATACAATTTTAGCTAAGACAATAAAATCGGATGATGATCCTGCCAAACACATACAATTAATTCAGACGATGTGGAAGGCAGAAATGGGAGTAGACGGGGGCAAGAATGTGGCGATTTATTACCATAAGCTGAAGAAGGTACTTCCTAAAAGAAGTCCAGCACAATTTATATAATGTGAAGGGATGGAGGCCAAGAGTTGATGGACATTCAGGCACACATTGTGCATTTTTGCAAGGGAAGACAGGAAAAAGAGAGGGAGAGTGTAGAGCAGGCACAAAAAGCAGAGGTTATGCATGTTCAAAAGAAATTGGCTAACATTTGTTCAGAAGGGACAGTAATTACAAATTCTATGGAGGAACAGCAGGGGCAGTCGGGACAACAGTGACACAGTGAATTGGGTATGATGCAGGGTTGGATGGACGGGTATGTTCCCGGTCCCGGTCCAAGGCCTATGAGAGGGTTTCTGAGGGGCAGGGGAGGATTTCCATGGGGAAGTGGGTCATTTGGTGGGTTTGGAGGAATGGATATTCAGTTTAATGGTCCGATCGGGAACAGTTATGGAGGAGTCTACCAGATTCAGTGTTGGTCGTGTGGAAGGTTGGGACATGTTTCACAGGTTTGCTGTGAACAGCCACAGTACATGGGACCCTGCCATATACCCCAAGCTCTGTGCAATCACAGCAGGCATGGGTTGAACAGAACCCAGCAACTTGGGCTGCACAGACCTTCGGGATCCAACCGACCATGCCAGCACAAGCATCGGTGCAGACATGGGTCAAGAAACCTTTACCCCAAGGAACAGTTGTGCAATACACTGGAGTGAGTGTGTTCAGGGGGAAATCCTTTTATTCTCCCAGAAATATGTGCCACACATAGGGGCTACAAAATCTTGCATCAAGGAAGGGGAGTTCCCCTTGTCAGGCAAAACGATGGACGCACAGTGATTCTCTGGGGCTATCCTGTCGATTCCTTATACTCAAGATCTTCATATCAAGGTGAATAATCAAAATATATCAGCCCCTTTGTTCTATTGTATGGACACCCCAGCAAATATTTTGGGGAGAGACATCCTCAGCAAGTTGCATTGCAGATGTCGATTGCCCTTACAGGTGAAGATACTGTATGCTGGATCCTTGGGTATATCCAGTAAGGGAAGAAGCACGTTTTCAGACCTATTGTAGTGACAGCACAAGTGGGGGGTGGAGGGAGGGTTCCCATGCATGCAGCATTGTTTCTTTAAGGGGTGATGGTTTTGTTGAATAGGGTCCAGAGGATCAGTAATCAGACTTGGTGGGTACCGATTGAGTTTTTATGTCAGCCTTTTGTGCACCATTGTTACGATTCTCTTAGAGGCTGTAGTGATCAAGAAGGACAGGGTGGTTCTCTCAGGCAGAGCGGAGAGTGGGGTACAGTTCTGTGCATCGATCCAACCTTAACACTAAGGAATGTGTCCGACGAGAAATTGTTCAAAATCTCTGAAGACACAGGAGAGCAGGTCTTTGAAATTGCTGGGCCTTGCCAGATAGCTACAGAGCAACGGGAAGTATAACAGACCATGCGCGTCTGTAAAAATACATCGCCATATTTGAAGGATGATTTGGGAAAAGTGTCAGACAATTGGTGAACCTGGAATCCTCATGATGTGGGGCTGCTAAAGAGGGTTAGAGTGGTGAGGATAAAACTGAAACCCGGTGCAATATCATGGGTTAAGCAGTACCCCATGTCTAAGAAAACAGATGAAGGTGTGAAAACAAAATCCAAATATCGAGGCTTAGTACCCCAAAAGGAAATACACCAAACACGGGTTACAAAGGACCATCCAAAGTACTTTATTTTATACTGAATCCAGTTACAAAAACAGAGCAAAATTAGATAGCTGTCGGCCCTCAGTACAACACAACAAACTCCAGCGTAGTTCAGTGTGTTCAGTGAGAGGCACTGTACATTAAAATGCATATGCTTTTTATACACTTGGTGGGCACGATGTCCAGCCCCACTTCGGGTTAATATTCCACTTAATACATCACCGATCTAGGGTTCGTGCCAAGTCTCGAACAATCGCATGTAACTGGTTTGCCTTTAATACATGTATCAACAAGCCTATGCAATAACTGTTTGATCTGGGATTTTTCCATACCAGTCTTCTTAAGCATTAATAGAATGCAGTTAAACAAGTGTTCTATGTTCAGTATTTGAATACATTGTTTTTATAGTATACTTGTGGCTTAGTTTCTTTACACAAGTAATCCCTTACACACAAGTCAACAAAGGACAAGGTCTCAGTTCATGACCTCAACAAGTGGCCTGCAGGCAAGTTACATATTGGCTATGTACAGAGGTCAAGACGGCCATGTTGTATTTTGGAATGACATTGTCCACCAATTTAACTCACAGGGTGACTTTTACAAAGCGAATCCTAAAATGGCGGATTGGCCTAAAATGGCGGCTTACATTGATTTAAGGTCAGGACTTTGCAACACGGATTCTTTCGCAAGTGACTTTGGAGCAGCTTGGAGTATACATATATTTATTGCAATAGGAGGCACGATATAATTTCTCTTTTGACAAAGGGATTTATGAGACAATTATGGAGTTGATATAGCAAGGCATAATACAACCTTCTGTGTCTCCATGCAATACGGCTATCTACCCTGTGAAGAAAGCAAAGGGATCCAGTTGGAGGATGGTCCAGCATTTGCGTCTGCTCAGTAATATTGTTTAGGTGAAATTTACAGTGGTGCTGAATCCTGCCACCGATCTCTGTAACATCCCTACTGGGTTGACCAACTTCACAGTAACTGATTTAAAAAATGCCTTTTTCTCTGTTCCCTTAGACATCAATTCTCAGCATCTCACTGCATTAAAGTATCATGGTCGGAGATTCAAGCGCACAAGGTTGCCCCAGGGGTACTGCGAATCTCTGAGTGTTTTTAACAGGGTGGTGCAGATGGATTTGGGGAATTTACATGTGTCCATTACCGTAATTCCGTACGTTGACGATCTGTTAGCCTACAGCACTTCAGAGAAGCAGTGTCGAGGAGAGTCAATAACCCTCCTCACCCTGCTCGCAGAGAAGAGGTACAAAGTAGACAAAGAAAAATGTCAGTACAGTCAGACAGATATCGGCTGCAGGAAGAAAGATAATGCTAGAGAGAGCCACCGCTGTTCAGAATACACCTCAGGCAGGCACAGTGAAACAGATGCAGCAGTTTTTGGGGATCTGTAACTATTGTAGATTGTGGATCTTCGATAAATCTAGTTATGTGAGGGCCGTACTGCAGGGACTAAAGGAAGCATAGAAAGTGCAAGGTCCGATAGAGTGGTCTGAGGAAATGGGGACTTGGTTTTGGGAACTCAACGCTGCGATCAGCAATGCCCTGGTCTTGGCAACCCTGAATTGCAACAAGCCATTCTTTCTGTCTTCCCATTCAAATGGGCAGGTGGTGACAGTGGTCCTGACCCTGAAAACATAGCTAAGTCACTAACCTTTAGTGTATTACAGCGAACTCCTAGTCCCAGTGATGCAGGGACAGTTCCCTTGGGAGCAAGCTCTAGCGGCAGCAGCTTTTGGGATTCAAAAGTCTTCAACCATTACTATGGGTTGCCCGGTGACATTGTAGGTGGAGCATGCAGTCTTCATGATTCTAGAAAGGTCTAAATCCACATTAATGACTCAGAGAGTGTCAGGGTATGAGGTCATTTTTTCAAATGCATCAATTCATTCTGTGCGATGTCACATAGTAAATTCAGCGACATTTGTCGCAAAGCCGGTGCAGCCTGAGGATATTTTTCATGGTTATGCCCTCTATGAGGGAAAAGAGGAAGAGAGAAGAATATGCAAGAGGATGACTTGGAAGAGGGGGTGACCATCAACCAGGAGACGGGAAGAGGCTTACGGTGTTGTGGGTCTTGTGGATAGGGAGTACCGGGTTGGACTGAGGAGACGGTTGCCTTCTCATTGCACACGTGGCAGAACAGGTGGCACTTAAAACATGTGCTAGAAATTAGTAAGGTGAAGCCAGTTACTGTTTATTCTGACTACGGGTGTCACCTCCACCATTCATTCAGGGTTGACAAGATGGCAGAGAAGAGAGTTCAGGAGGTCTGATGGGTCGCCTGTCAAGCATGCTGCACTGCGATTGAAGCATTAACCTTGCCAGCAAAGTCAGGTCTAGTAAAATGCACTGCCCATACAAACCCCAGAAATTCAATAGCTCTGGAAATGGTGATGCAGACAATTTGGCAAAGGAAGCAGCAGGTTTTTTCTTTCACAGAGTCCCAGAAAATGGAAACCGTGTCCCAACAGATACAGTCACCAGCCCCATACACTGCTGCCCTGGTGCCCTAGATAATAGAAACGAAAGGGAAAATGCCTAGAGAGGAACATGAGCTCCGGAAAAAGAGAGGTTGTGTTCTCTCACCCACAGATTTGCTTTGGAGACAGGAGGTAACAGGGAAGGTAGTAATGCTTGTAGAGCTGCTTCCTTAGAGCAACTACATTACACATCACTTACTTCGACAACAAACCACAGCAGAGCTCCAGGAGGACTGGTTTATCCCTAATTTATAAGAACAGGTAAGTAGATTTGTAGGGAATTGTGTAGTGTGCAAGGAGTTCAGTCCCGGAAATACAATGAGGTCGGAAAGGGGGGTCTTGCCCAAGCCCACTGGGCCAATCAGGGAGCTTCACATTGATTTCAAGGTATAGTAACTTCAGATATCTCATTGTTGTTGCTTGTCCATTCTCCAGGTGGCTTGTGTATGGCCACTCTTTACATCCTGATGCTAAGCCATCTGCGATTTCCGGGTGAGGGAGGTGTTTCAGAGGTGGGGAATTTGTGAGGGTTTAAAATCTGATAATGGAACCCACTTTTTGAATGCCTTTTTCACAGAGATCACTTTGCAATTAGGACTAAAGCTCGGTGTCCTACTTCGAGGCCAACAGGATCCTGTAGAGCAGGGTTGTCCAATATACGGTCTGCGGTCCACAATGCGACCCTCCAAGCCATTTTATGTGGCCCGCGAGGAGATTTATTTAGTTATGCAATGATTGTCGGGTACCTGCATCCAACAAACATTGCATAAATCAATAAACTGGGTCGTGGCTGAGGACTGGGTTGTGTCAGAGGACTGTAACTCCCTCTGGGGACTCCTTTCAAGAGGGATTTGCAGTCCTCAGCCACAACCCAGTTAATTTGTTTATTTAAGAAATGTTTGTCGGATCCGTGGAGCCGGCAGATTTATTTATTTATGCAATGTTTGTCCGGTACCTGTATCCGACAAACATTGCATAAATAAATAAATTAACTGGGTCGTGGCTTCTGGGAGGGCTGGGGCTGGGTCAGTGCCTGCCTTCTCAACCTCGCTTAGCGGGGCTTCCAGAACGGGCCCAACCCCTGCCCTCTTGCTTGCAACTTTCCCCTGATTTATTGCTGAAAGAAAGAAAAAGTTAAGTGTGCAAGTCAGGTTGTTTGCACAGAGGCACCCTGGTCTTGTAGGAGAGTTTCTTTTGCTGCAGTCAAGAGGACCAGTCCAGAGCAGCTCATGGGTCCACATCCCTGATGTATTGGTGAAAGAAAGAAAAAGTCATGTGTATGTTTCTGTTCAGTATATATGTATGTGACTTTGGTTGTTTGGGGCTCTCTCCCACCACGGTGTCTGTATGCATGCATCGTGGGGCACTGAGACCCCAGTCCTGGTTGTAATAAATGATACTGTAAAACCTTGTGACTGGCTATTTCCATTTCTTTGTAGTAACCTCATTTTGTGGTCTTTCAGATGGTGCCCGAATAGGGACCCTCCCGTTAATGTTCCATTCATGTTGGACGAAGGCGAGGCTGTCGGATCGAGATCAGGGAGTAAAAGGGGCCCCTGCACAAGAGATGTGTTTCCACGCAGACTACTATGCCTGATCTCTGCCCGATCGCAGCGCCGATGGGACATTGCAGCGAGGGTTCCGGAATCGCGGCTTGTTCTGCCGCTTGGAGAAATTGCCAGCCACAACGATTGTTCGATTGAACTTGTTCGGAAATCAGGTGAACATGTTTCAGTAAGGGAACGGCCTGGTGAGTTTGAATTTGATTGGTAGCTTATTTGTGCGTAATTATTGTTGATCAGGTAGGACTGTGATTTTAGTATCCCTGGTAAGTTGTCATCCTATTTTGCAATGTTTTGTTGCCGAGGGAGACAATCGAAGAATTTGAAACATAGTCAACCTGCACGAACCCGCGGGGTTGACAGCGTATGACATGTATATATCATATGGCCTAGGTGCGATTCTATTTAATGATGTTTGGCATCGATAAACCAGACATGCACCTGACTTTTAGTGGCCAGTACTGGGTTGTTTTGAGTTGGCGAGAATAGAATACTTGGAATCTGTATTGTTGCATAAGAAAGCTAGACCAGCTGCGATTGACACTGTTAGTAATTGGAAGAAGGAAGCGAATAAGTGACTCAGAAGTAGAGAGAAGCATGCACGTAGACTTATGACAAATGCCGAGAAGGCTTTAGTACATGATCAGCAGAAACATTAGGAGCATGGATAGGGCCTTTCAATTAGACATGCAGAAAATATATCCATTGCAAGATTTGCATGTGTCAGATGAGTTGTTGAATAAGTTACTGAATGAGTGAATATCTGATTCAGAAGCTGATTCAACTGCACCGCCTCCTTATGTATCCCCCGCACCTAAGCCCGGTCCAATTGTAACAGTTGCCGCTACACCCATTGTTCCCAATGCACCAGCATTTCCTCCACTGCCAAGCGAGCATGACTCATTTTTACTTTCCTTATCGGCTGCCTCCACTTCCACTCCCCTACCAGTGATCGATACTTAACCAAGAATAGTCAAACGTAGTACGATATCTGCTGTGAAAAAGAAGGAGCCGCGCAGGTAGGCTGAAACGTACATGGAGGGGGGTGATGAAACGGCTGCCGTAAATGCAATGTATGACCATGGGGGTATTCCTGAACAGAAAGTGTTGATAGAACAAATGGGAGTGTATCTTGCTGAAATATGAAGTGATATGACTGATTCAGCTATTCCACAAGAGTTGCAGGATTTGAATTTTATGTTTAATTCGAGAGATACCGCAACTAAAATATGTGAGCTTGTTGCTTAACTGTTTGTGTATAAGAGAAAACTTGATCGCTTACACAGGGTCGAATTGAATAGGGATAAGCAACACACGTATGTACAGAAGCGATTCTTGCCTCCATTGAAACCCGTTAGTGAAGAAATGCGCATTTGCACAAGGGATGCGCTTAGATGGATTTCAGATTCCTCTATTCCCCCTATTGCAGTGCATGATACATTTAGCCAGTATAATCCAGATATGCAATGGAAGGTGTTACAAGTGATGGTTGAGTATTTACAAGATGAATGCATGAAAAGAAATGTGTGTTGTCCTGCGGATATGATGGTGATATACAAAAGTTCATTTTCACCTGACAACACGATAGCTTCCTTGTCACTTGATTTGGCTCTATTGCTTAATAAGCTTTCAGAACTCCCTACGCTAAAATTGTCTATGAAAGAGTTTCCCCCGACACTAGTCCCGAAAGTAGAGATTCCAGCGGTAGGTCAGGCACCTGCTACCACTATCTCAGGGCACAACATCTCACAGTTTGTTCACGTTCCATTTTCAAGACAGAAAGTGAATACGATTAAGCAGTTTATCCCAGACATTAGGAAAAATCTCACAGGCTTCTATAAAGAGATAGAATCAGTTTTGAATTTGTCAGTTTTCACCTTAGGGGATATTGACTTATTGTTTCCTGTGATCCTACCTGCAGATTTATGGAAGCAAATCAGAACTGTAGATGATTAAGCAAGTATTGGCGATACTTGGGACGCCTTGACACAATCTGATGGGGGTAGGAACGCAAGCGAGAAACCGCCTCAGTCTATATTGATATTGCCGAATAATATAGTAACCAAACTGAAAACTTTAATGCCTGAGAAGAGAATTATATGGGACAAATTGTCAGCATGCATCCAAGGTAAAACCAAGGGTGCAACTGAATATTTTTAACAGGTTTGAACAAGTGTTTTCAGATTTTAGTGGGCAAGATTTGAGTAAGGAACCAGGAAAAATACTATTTGTCGCCAAATTTGTACGAGGATTGTTGCCTGACATTCAAATTCAGATCATGACATCCGAGAGTGCATGGCAAGCACAATCACAATCCAAAGTGCTATGAGAACAGGGTAAACGCGGAAAAAGAAAGAAGAAAGGTGATCTGAAGACTAGAGTCCTTTTACAGCAAATAGCACGGGGCTCAAGGGGTGGGATCCCACAACCGAGAGGTCAATTTGTGCCACATATGGGAGCGCAATTGGGTCCTCCACACATGAATCAGTGTGCGTATTGTAGACAAGAAGGTCATTGGAGGCACAGTGTCCCTCCCTCCTACAGCGAGCTAATAACAGACATTTATTTATTACATTTATATAGCGTGCAAAGCAGCCCACAGGCATAGTGGCGCTGTTACTTGAGGGGAGCTCAGTTACAGGGATAGCAGGTGGGACAATCATATATAGCATTGGGCATTAGGTACATTTTACATGTGTGACATAGTTTACATGCATAACATAGTTGCAGTACATGGAAATCAAGGCAATATGTACGTTTGTGCTTGAATGTCATAGTTGGTGGCGCACTATGAGGTTAGCATAAATTGAATGGAAAGAATGTAGGATTCGTTAAGTGAATAATGATATGAATTATAAGAATGATATGGCACCATGAGCAGGTGATCGAGGGGTTGCCCTGGAATTACGGGTCCTGGTATATACCAATTCGCACAGAATCAGCAGAACCAACCACAAGATACAATTATGGGAAGTCAGGGTGGGAGACAGCCACAAAACACGAATTATTGAGAATGTTTCTGCTAACCCGACTCACGCATATTTCACTGAAGACTTTGCAACTGACAATGTACTGTTTCGCTAGGACAGCCCAAAGCAGAATCTGGAACCAATACCTATTCCCGTAGATCAAAATGGGCTCTACATTGAAATGATGGTGGGGAATAGAGAGCATAACTTTCTAGTGGATACCGAGGCACAGAAGTGCTCCATTGATCATATGCTGGTTCCAGATATCCCACTGTCAGGGCAGAGCAACGTTTCTGTAGGGTTCTCTGGTACGCCAGTAGTTAGTCCGGTCTCTCGGCCGGTACCGATTGCATTGGGACCATTTACTGATTCATGTCCATTCTTGCCGTCAACGAATTGTGGTGAACATTTGTTGAGATTAAATCTGTTGAAGAAATTGAATGCTGTGATTTATTGTTCTCCAGATGGTGTATTTGACGATTTCTCCCCAACAAAGTTACACTTCACAATTTTTGTCTATGCCTTTGCCAAGTGAATTCGGTGAGGTGCCAACACACTTATGGGCAATGAATGATAATGATGTTGGGATTTTGGACGTTGAACCAGTACGGATAATTTTGAAAAAAAGGTATTACACTGCCACACATTCCACAGTACAAGATCTCAGTAGAGGGCAAGTGTGCATTAAAGAGTGTTGTTTCAGACTTTATACACTGAGGTGTTATTGAAGAGATTTCTGGGAGAGTGTGTAATAGCCTGATTCTACCTGTATATAAGAAAGAGGATAATGTCTTACCCTACCGTTTTATAATTGATTTGCACTGCAATTCACAAGATTGTCGCGCCACAGTTTCCGATTGTCCCCGATGTTACGACTATCTTGACAATGATTCTGGCTACGGCCACACATTTTAGTGTTATTGATTTGAAGAATGCTTTCTTTAGCATTCCTGTACACACAGATAGTAGATACCGATTTGCGTTTACCTTAGGTGGACGTTCTTTCACATTCACGTGCGTTCCTCAGGGTTACACTGAAAGTCTAAGCATATACAGTAGGGCTTAAAAAGAACAGCTTGATATGCTTGAGCTACCGTCTGCCTGCACATTGCTGCAATAGATTGGTGTCTTGGAAGGAGGGTACTGTTTTATTGCTTATTCATTTAGCTACACATGGACACAAAGCATCACCGGAGAAGTTTCAGTATTGTAGAGAGGAGGTCGCCTATTTAAGCTATCTCCTGTCAAAGGAGGGAAGACGGCTGACACCTGAATGTATATGGAGCCTCTCTGAAATGTCTGTTCCAAACACACAGAAGGTCTGATTGGCATGGCTTCTTACTGCAGACAGTGGATCCCTAATTTTCACTTTTGATTAAACCTATGTTGGCATTGACAAAGAAGGATGTTTCTTTGCCTTTGCCGTGGGACATGGATTGCCAGAACGCTTTGGATCTGCTTAAGGCTGCACTGTTTTCGGCACCAGTTTTGGGCACAACAAATTATGACAAAAACTTTGTTTTGTACGTGCATGAGCGAGAGGGTTGCGCTTTGGCTGTATTGACATGGGAACATGAGGGAAAAGAACAGACCGTGCAGCTACTTTTCCTCCACGTTAGACCCTGTTGCATGCGCTTTGCCAATATGTTTGGGAGCTGCGGCTGCTGCTGCTGCATCAGTAAAACAAAGTGAGGGTATGGTTTTACGTCACTCTTTAACCGTGGTGGTACCTCACTCTGTTGATGTTCTATTAAACAAAACACAAACACAGCATCTCACTTCTGCTCAATTAACGAGATACGAGTTGATTCTATCTGCACAGCACATCCAATTTAAGAGATGCTGTACTTTGAATCCGGCAGGAACTTTTGCCGTCTTCTCAAGAGCGTGACCACACTAATGGCATGTCCCATGATTGCCTATATGTTACAGAACAAGAAACAAAAGACAGAATCGATTTGAGCGATACACCTTTGAAGTCTCCAATCACTGTTTAGTGATGGTTCTTGTTTTAAGTTACCTGCAGATACATCCACTGCTGCCTATGCAATTACCACACTAGACTCAATCGTTGAGAGCAGAAAGATACCACATAATTCCGCACAGGTTGCGGAGATTGTTGCATTGACTAGGGCATGCAAACTCTCTGAGGGACTTAGTGTAAACATCTATACCGACAGCCAGTAGGTCTTTGGAGTGGTTCACAATTTTGGGCGATTATGGGCAGAGAGGGGATTTTTGACATCACATGGTACAAAAATTCACCACCGTACTCTCATAGAACAATTGTTGTCAGCACTAGCACTTCCTAAACAGTTAGCGATAATGAAATGCACCGCACATCGGAAACTGACAGACAATGTAGGAAAAGGAAACGCTTAAGCCGACAGAATTGCCAAACAGACTGCCACCGATCCACACTCGGGAATGTATGTGTTAGACTGGGCTAAATGGGTTGCTGACACAAATTCAATGGAAGAAGGGGTCAATAGTGTGAAAGAAATTCAGGCTGAAGCAACAGCAGAGGAGATCAAACAATGGAGTAAATGTCTGGCGGGATTGGATGTTGAGGGGTGGTGGGTGGACAATGAGAAGCAAAAGTGGATGCTGCCCAATGCTTATGTCACTGCTTTAGTCACCATGGCTCATGGTTCAGCACACATATGTGCAAAAACAATATGCCAGAATTTAGACCACGTTTGGTACAATAACAATATCCTGAAAATTGCCGAACATCTAGTTCAAATTGTATGATATGTCTGCAACACAACATTAGAAAGGGCACAGCAACACCAAGGGGTAGTTTTGGACCTTGCTCCATGCCATTCAAAGTGATTCATTTTGACTTTATCGAGATGGATGCTGCCAAAATTACAGATACGTGTTAGTCGTTTGTGCCTTTAGCAAATGGGTCGAAGCTTTCCCCCTGAAAAATAATACTGCTCTGTCGAAGGCCAAAGCCATGTTAAAGGAATATTTTCATAGGTTCCGTCTGCCGAGAGTCATTTGGTCCGACAACGGAACGCACTTTATCGTTGACGTCATTCTGCAAATCTGTGCGGGATTACAGATCGATAAACGTTTTCACTCAGCGAAACATCCTCAGAGAACCGCTTTGGTGGAACATCACAATGGTATTTTGAAGAATAAACTAGAGAAGGTGTGTGTGCGCGCACAGCAATTTAAAGTGGCCCACGCTTTACCAATAGCCTTGCTCTCAAACAGGACTTTCCCAAATATGCGGGCCCAGGCCATCGACTCCGGCCTGGGGAGTAGGTTCTGTTGAAGAATTTTGAGAGGAAAACATGCCTTGCACCACGCTGGAAGGGGCCTTACCAAGTGCTATTGGCTATGCAGACAGCGGTACATGTGCCCGGCAAGAAACATTGGATAAACACAACGCACGTGAAACGAGTATCACTGCCTTTGCCTCTTGATCAGAGCGATAAGAAGGAGACCAATCAACATGTGCCTATTCTGATCGACACCAAAAGTGAGACGAAAACACTTCCTGAGTCTAAGGGGCCTGGGGAAAGAGTCATTTTTTCTTCTTCTGAATCGGCTGACATTGTTCCTTCGGAAAGTGATGATCCTTTGTTCATCAACCATTTAGTACCTGGAGCTTTGAGGTACAACCTTCAACCATGAAATCAGATTTAGTTCAGGGATTGACATTACGTAATGTAATGGAATAGGAAAGTGTCGTAGAATTGCTGCACTAACGAAGAAACCAATGTTGTGCCATTCCCTCGTCATTCCCCGCCGGACAAGTTAAGGGGCAGGGAGCGGCAAAGAAGACTACAATCAAGATTGGCCACGTGATCAGGTGCCACTAATGGATGAACTTATAAAGCCTATCAGTGAGACTTCTTAACGGTCGCTGAAGGACTATGCCCGTATTTGGGACTGCTCGCTTAAATGAGGATACAGTACATTTGCAGTTTGATGGGCCTGTATATTAAGGGCCATGCTCCCCGTGGACAAAATGGATAATTATTCTGGTGATAACTTGTATTATGGTCACATTGATACCGATAAAGAGTTTGCACATTTTGGGTTCAGAGGTACACATTCCCAGAGGGGTTTGGGACCTTAGTACATGGTTTGGGAGTCTGCTACGAACTTGGGGTTGGAAGATATTCTCCACCCTGGCTATAATCCTTGGTATAGTCCTATTCTGTTACTGCTGCATCCAATGTCTACCTGTCCTGGGTTCAATGATAGGGGATTGCTGTGCACATTCATTAGTCAAATTGAAAACAAACCCACACTCACGGGTACACATCACTAATGCACTAATCATGCAGGAGGTTGCTATAAAAGAGTTTATGGCCATCAATGTTTATGATGGTGATGATTCGGAGTGTTCTGATGACAACTCTGAGACTTGGTCGTCCGAGGATGCCATGTTTGGATGGTGCTCTTGGATTAGGCCAAAAGGAGGGTTTTGTGAAAATAGATTTTGTTTAAGTGTTTTATAGCTGTGCATATTGGCCTAAGCACATTCACATCACGTTACAGACTTACTGTCACACGGATGGTGGCCACGCTGCCATTTTGTTTTATTCGCCATCTTGGATGCAATGTTCAGTTCAGTTCCCATCTCATCCTGCCTTCCTCACTCTGAACGTGGTGGAAGGCAGCAGCATGAACTCTCTGTTAATTACTAAGCATGAATGCACATTTTGCTGAGCGCTTTGATTGTCTTACACTGTAGAACCTTGAAGTCTCTGTGGAAGCATTGCTAATCTATAAGTTATGTGCCCGCCTATAAATTGTAATAATGTTCAGCTGCTACGTGCTCCTCTAGAGAAAAACCCTATTCCCAGGCTTTAGAGCAGACTGACCTTCGGCTCCAGGAGCAATACAGATAAGCTGTACAGCAAATGTTACCTTGTACCAGGGAACATAATATGCCCCCACGGGGGGAAAATGCAGACTCCCTGCTTTAGGTAACATTACCTACGTGGAAAGGTCATGAACCTATGGACCATATCACATGAGGGGGCTGGTCAAGTGTTTCGAATGTGATTCAGTTTAGTATATATGTATGTTACTTTGGTTGTTCAGGGCTCTCTCCTGCCACGGTGTCTGTACGCATGCATTGTGGGGCGCAGAATCCCCAGTCCGGGCTGTAATAAATGATACTGTAAAATCTTGTGATTGGCTTTTTCCATTTCATTGTAGTAAGCTGCATATTGTGGTCTTTGTTTTTGTCAATTGCTCCTACATTGTTGCTCTGCCCAGGTACTGACAGTTGCTGCCATAATGGCTGTTACCCTGTCCAAGACTAGAGCCACCACTACTTCATCCCATACGGATACTGAAGTTGTCTTGTGTCCTCCACCAAATAGGCATGCTTTTGTAGAGCAGCAGGTAGATTGCGGCAATTGTGGGGGGACAAGTTGGGGCTGTTCAGCAGAGCAGTATGCCCACAGTAGGACAGGTATGGGGAATGATTGTAGGGTAGTTCACCAAAAAGATGATTATGATTTGTTATTTAATGTATTAAGTAAAGGGGTTGGGGGATGTTGGGGTAGACAGAAAGGGTCCCATGATTACTAAGGGCTAATGTTGCGTGCACAATATTGATAATTGGGGGCGGAAAATTGGGCCAAGGTTGCAATCTTATCTACATTAAGTGTCGGTAATTACGGATGGGCTATGTTGCATTAGTGTTGTATGTTATAGAAATGTATACATATTAGCTTGTACGCGCGCAGAAAGATAACATTTTATACTCACCAAAATTAAAAACAAACATGCACAATAATACACATACATGGGGAATTCATGAATCTCACAAATGAATCAAAACCACAGTAGTTGGGATCCTTTTGCAAAATGCACTTTGACTTTTAAACTGACTTTGCCATATTTTTCAGAGGGCAGGTGAATGAGTAACTTCACAAACATTTGCGGGTAGCATCTGCACAATGAATTTTAAGTAGCAGGGGCATTCTGGTTTTCTGGGCATGGGAGGTTGAGAGAAGAACGAATGAGTCATCTAGTAAATAAGTCAGTTTGCAAACTGGACAAAGGTTTATGATTTAACAGCTCCGCAAGGGAACATATGTAATCTTTCTCATTGCATTGAAGTCTCGTAGAGGGGGTTGAACATTTGTTTAGGATGGCAATATAGCTGAGGCCTGATGCCACGGTGTCCAGTTGTCAATTGTTTTTACAGGTTGCAACTAGAGGCTGTATGTGCCGGAGGAACGGTTGCATAAATTAGTATGTCTTTATAGGAGCCAGGAATCTGGTGCAAATGAGATCACAATCAGTAGTTCAAAGGAAAGCCTGTTTATGCAGGCCTTACTCATATTGCTAAAATATTCAAGTATGCAAACACACTTAAGGTTAAAGGCCCTAGGCCAGTTCTTACTCAGTAATTAATTATGTTGTATGTGAATGCTTAATTGTACCATAAAGTCGCAACCTATCTGGACCAATCCCCAGTAAAGGCGTACTTCGAACACAAGCTGAACATGGTTGTAAAGATTGTCAGTGACCAATGAGAAAGAAGGAATTAGTAGAAGATGAAACTCTTTCGTAAATGTTTTGACCAATCATGTTTGGGGGGTGCAATGTAATAAAATATCGGGGAGTATTTTAACTGTTGCAAAATTATATAAAATATGTCAACTGATGTGGTTTGTTGAGAAATGGGTTAGTTTTGTCCTGCAACACCATCTAACTTCCCCCTGGAAAATTGGACAATAAACTTCCTTTATGTACAAAGCGTACACTCATTTTTGAAGTAGTGGGCCTGCTTGGGTTGAGGTGATGTAGGGGCCCGCCCCTACAGAGGCAAGCTGACTGATTGTTGCAGTATCTCAGCAAGCCTGTAGCTCAACTAGCACCAACCGCACACCTCTAAACTGCATTAGGCAGCACCTTATGCCACGGAAGGTCAGCAGTATGGGACTACTTCACTGTTGACAAAGCTATTGGCAACAAAGAAGTTCATTCTTTGTGCAAGGACGAGGTGAGCTGGGGTAGTTAGGGTCACATCTTGGTACATTGGGCTAGATAGCCCAGATAAAAAAACACCACAAGTGGGTATAGAATCGTACGGAGAGTGTAAAGTCAACTGCAATGCACCAGAATGCAGGCAATAATGGTAAGCCTACACTTATTGTGGCTTTGGAAAAACAAATACCTTACAATTGAAAACACTTTGTTTCCCAACAACTTGAGTCTCTGACAACAATTATGCTTGCTGTCAATCTTCTGCCCTTTGTAACCTCTTACCTGGATACTGGTGTCTGGGCACACTGGGCACACGGCAGAGTTGACCTCTGCCTGCTGCAGGATGCCTCGACCCATCCACCCACACTGGAACGCCAGATGACTATCCAGCGAAGGGTGAGGGTTGGTGTTGGTAGATGACCTGAGCTGAGTTTGTGTCCCCTGCCGTCTCCTTGGACACAATAGAGACTAATGTAATCTTTGCCCATCATAGGTGGGCCCCCACCACCTCTGTCCCATCTCTGATTCCCTCTCCGCCAAGTGTGCGTTGTGCCTGTGTTCTTGCAAGGATGGCAAGTGGAACCTGACCCACACCAACTGCAGTTTTGACCAGCAACGACCAACAATATCCCTGCCAAGGAACTGCAGCAATTGAATTTCACTGCACTGTCCATTGGGTGAGGCATGATACAGAGTGTTTGAGCTTCACCCTATGCTTCTTCTTGCTTGAATTAAATGTTACGGCAAAAGTCTTAGAGATGAGTTCTAACCTTGTATATTTTTTTCTCTTCTTATAGGTGAGATTAAGATCTGAACATGGACGAGGCAGAGAGTCCAATAACATAAGCATAATTCTGGGACGGGAGCAGGGGCTTATATTCAAGTCCCTAAGCTAAACTTTTGTCTACATCCGTTTCATTCCATAGTTGGTATGTGGAATAGAACCTCGAGGCAACTGAGCATCTGCAGGCGAGTTTTGCTTGAACATGTAAGTCTTCTTGTAAAATCTTTTGTTCTATGTCAGGTGCATGTCTGATCCTTGTCTGTTGTTCTTTCAAGTACTTTGGAAGCGAAGAGTGAAGATCATGGAGAACCATACAGGTAAACCTCTTGGAACATCTGGCACTTGCTGCCAGCAAGAGGAGCCTTATATATGCTCACAAGCGTAACTGTGCAAGCTCGCAAAGTCTTGCGAAAGTTCATTGAAAATGTATTTGTTTGGTATGACCGTGCTCCCCTGACTGACGCTTTAGGTGGACAGGGTTGTTTGCAATGTTTTGTGGCTTTGTATGTGTCGTAGTAACAAAATCAGGATCGATTCCATAAGTATGCATGGCCAACACATTTAATGTCAAATCTTTCTCAAATTAGAATTCCATTTCCTGGTATATTGGTTTGGCCACCCATTGTTTGCCTCGTTTTGTAAAGGCCGTGAGGTAACGAAGCATCCTGAAGTTTCCTGCAGTTTTCACTTGATCCCTCCTAACGGTCTTGTTGTGCGCAAGTACAGCTAGTCTTGTCTCGGCCTCCATACAGTCTATGCTGAAATGCAACCTTTTGAGCCTGTACTTTAGGCACATATTATGGAACACCTCAACATCTCCTTTATGACAGAATTCTGTGAGTCCCTTCAGGGCTTTTGAAAGCGTTTTATCGTACAGGATCTTCTCAAGAGCTTAGTGTGGAGGTGAACATGGCACCAACCACTTCTTGTGTTCCTGCTCCTTCGATAAAGGTCCATATGCACATTTGTGAAAATGTTGCTTTTCTGTCCATGAGTCTACGTTGGAACAATGCTGCATCAATAAATGCCATTTTTCAAGTAGAAATTCTACAGACCCATCACAAGTTTTGGAGCTCCACCAAAGATGACACCACTTT
The DNA here is from genome assembly GCF_040938575.1 of Ambystoma mexicanum. Classification (NCBI taxonomy): domain Eukaryota; kingdom Metazoa; phylum Chordata; class Amphibia; order Caudata; family Ambystomatidae; genus Ambystoma; species Ambystoma mexicanum. Next base: position 407,227,820 of record NC_090923.1, on the reverse strand, counting down.
AAAATATTTTCCGAACCCTTTTTTTTTACCAGCATCTGAATAATTTTTTTTTATTCACTGATTTGGCAAAGTGCCATACATCAAATAGATGACTAATGTGTGGAAACTGCTCTTGCATGGCCTTGGCTATTCAAACAGCCCTGTCAGTGGCTATCAGGTCTATTTGCCTTCCCCTGGATTGAAGATGTTCGACAGATTTGATGAAACCATGTTTCTCCATGGCCACAGAAGATGTACATTCAGACACCTGCACGATCTCGGAACTCACAATTTATTTACTTTCCATGTCTTGAAAGTGGTATGTGCAGTTCTTTGCTGAAAATCTGGGGCTGTCACACTGTCCGTCGCCAGCTAGCCAGAAATGTTTGCCAGAGAATGTACTTTCGATTGACATCTGTTCAATTTTCCAGGCTTGACTAATAGCAGGGAATAATAATTCCCTTTGATAGTTGTAGTACTGGGTTTTAGCAAGGAACCCAACTCCCACAAATTAACAGAAACTGGAAATCTTACCAAAAGATGACCTGCTGAAAAGTACATTTGCTGAACATAGTAGATTTCCAGCTCGTACTTTGGCCAGCATCAGTTGAGCGGACCATGAAAATTTATTATGGAGGTGGACACAGCTGGCTTGGATTTTCAGGTTAGTGCCTTGTAATACACGAGACACATTCACCAACAGCTGCCGACATATGTTCCTCCTCAATGTATGGACACATTTCAGCATATGTACAATTTCTTGCAGGCAGCTGTCGAATACAATGTATTTTTGCTCCTTTAATAGCTAATCGTCTGGCATGAATTTGTTTTGTGACTCGACGGTGGTGGACAAATCACCCAAAATAGGCAAACTGAAGTCGATATCTTTAGCAAGTTCCTCGGTCAATTGCATTGAAGCTTCAGTCTCTGTTAGTTCAGGTTGTGATATGTGCACATGAATCGGGGAAACAGGTAACATTGAATGTTTCTTGGGTGGAACATTTTTAGCGGGTGTTGATTGTGTCAGGGGTTCTGTGAGGAATTGCAATGCATCTTCATTGCATTCAGTTTCATCTTGTCGAGTTGTCACATGGTAGCAATGGTCCATGGACACTTTGCACGGTTCGCCGGTGACATTCCATTCAGTTTCCAGCCAATGGACATATGTCTTTATACTTCTCTTCCTTCTGGACCTCTAACAGATGTTAAATGTCTTTATATAGCGAACTGTCTCCACCGTAGTTGGTCTCAAGGCACCCAGGTGGATCTGTAAAGAAAAGGTGGGGGGTGGGTTAGTGGGTGAAGAGGGCATAGGAAAGTGAGAGGTGGTGTACTGTTAGCAGCTCTGGTTCGGTTTTCACTGTACGCTGAGCTTGGGTGGGTGTGCATATAGGATTGAAGCAAGTCCTTGCGTGCTGTTGTTGCGATCTATGTGTTGATTGTTTGTTGTTGCGGTGTGGTGAAGTCTGTGCGGTTTGCTGTGAGACACGGGGTTGTGTGGGTTTTTGCGTGAACTAAGTATGCAGAAATTTGAAGTTGTGGTTAGTGGGTTGTATGTCTCATAATCCTTGTAGTTTAGTATTATGTATCGGGTTGTCATACTGGGTAGGTATATTCTTTCTCTTGGTTTACTGATTGTCTAGTTTTTGGGGTGATGCCGTGGCTAGGTTCCAGCAGATAAATTGGCTTTAGTACCCCAGGTTCGGTGAGCATTATCCCCTAGTTCGATAGTGGTGGTATATTATCATTCACCAGCTCCTTTCTATCTATTTACTGTCAGTAGTACATTGGTGCTATATTCTTCTCTTTCCAGACTGTCTGGTTTCAGGGGCAGCGGTGAGGCTGGCCTCCAGCTAAGTTATTGAGTTTAGTACACCCAGGGGGTCGAGCATAATCCCTGCTTTGTTAGAGGTGTTTTATTATCATTTCCCACTCCTACCTACTGTCGGTGGTCCATTGCTGCCTGTGTTTACGAGGTGGGCCAGGTGCTATTGCTGGGTCATTCCTTGCTCTCCCTTTTGATTGATCTGTGGGTGTTCTTTGGTATGATTCAATGTGGTATGTCTATTAATTGATAAGTGGATATCTTACAGATCCGTATATCCTTATTTTATATGCGTTGATGACTTGGAGAATCAAGGTAGGTTCATCTCTCAGCCCAGTTCCTCTGTGTATGTCCTTATGGGCATTTGTTCTGGTTATGGGTCTGAAAAGCCATGTTTTGAGGAGTTTCCTAAATTGTAGGTGATCTCTTGTGTTCCATATGTCTTTGGTAGATCAAAAAAACTAAGTGTTGAAAAACATGCTCAATGTATAGCCCACATACAGCCGATACCACTTTCAAAACAAAAACATATGTATAAAACACCTGCCTAAAAGCTTCTACAAAACAAACTTGTTTGTTAACCTTGTTTTCTTGATTTTCTTTAAAACCGTGGGCTTCTGTTTTCCAACCGCACCAGCAAGCTGACAAAAACAGCGTTTTTATATGGTTTAAATCAAGCACATTTCATTTACACGCAAAAAACATATGAACACATCTTTAAACCAAACCAACTTCATTGACTTGGAAACATTACAACATAACAATGTATTCCAAATGCAATGTGATGTCCAATTCTATTCAATATTAGGTTATGTTCAGCTCTGGTCCATGTGTCTCCTCTTCTAATTCCACACCTTGTGTACATTCCTTGAATAGAATATTCATTAAATAAAAAAATAAGTAATTTGTACTGGAAATTAAAATCTTTCATCGCACAGAGCACTTACACACAAAGTAGCATTAACTGGTTAAGAACTACAAGGTTTGTTGTCGCAACACTAATAGAACATTCCGATGAACATACCCTCGCAAACAGTGTATGTCATTTAGTCATAATATACATATCAGATTTCACCTGATAACCTTCCGAGATGACACATTTACTTGATCAGAGATCACCGTGCAAAACATACTGATTGTAATGGTGCCCTCAAATTTTTTCTAAAGTAGTCTGCATTGGGGGAAGAAGTGTAACGTTCGTACCAAAATCAGAAAAGTTTGAAACAGTGCACGGTTACATGCATTTCACTCTCTAATAATATCCTTTGCAGTATTTACTTTCAATCTTGCAAAGGAACTGTAAGTACGCATACCTCATACTCTGGACCAGTTGCAAAGGAGGAAGTGTTTGTAGTCAAAGTTCCAACATCCCCCTGTAACATAGTACTTGTTTTAGTACGGATGGAAACAGTTAAATGGAACTGAGACAATGAGATGCAGACAATGGTACATATAGAGAGACACCCATACATGCCACTTAGTGTAAATAACCGATAGAATACATAAACATTTTAATTTAATTTGAAATTCCAGGCATAACACATTCTTGTAAAAGACAAGTACAATAAAATGACTTGATAGCCAAGTGAACTTGATGTTGACTCTGGAAAATAAATTAATACAGAATCTTGCTCCTTCATTTTCAGTGCATTGTCACAAAGTGGTAAAAGGGAAAATTAAAGTTGTATTAGATATGTGGGCAGATCATACGCTCAAGAATATCACTTTGTGCATGTCGGTAAGGCTCACCTTTGGGATACTAGGATTGTTGGTGGTTTCGTCACTTGTGAGGGTTTATGCTATCAGTGTGCTCTATGAAAAAAAAGGGACATCTCAAGCAACCGATTACGAAAACATTATGCGACTTTTAAAGAGCACTATGGCATTGTTTTCTAATGGTCATAATTCCTTGACTTATTAGAGGCTCCAGAAAGTGGGGACTGATATAGTATAGTAAAATGTAGTATAGTAAAAATTCAATAGAATCTGGTAATTATGGAAGCTTTAGTAAGACACATTTTAAGTAAATATACAAAGAAAGCTCCAACCCGTTCATGAAGTTACCTTTTCAATACCCTAACCTAATTAGATCGGGAGATCATAGATAATACTTATTTATGCAGACCATCGTCCTACATACCAACGCACACAGCTAATTCATCATCCAGGACTCACCTGGGGCAGCGTGTGCATTAATTTATTTGGAATTGCATTTGGAAGCAATTTACAAAGAATTCTGAGTCAACGTTTTTTGGTGCACTTCGATTGTTTGTACATATCGTCAGTAAAGTGCAGGCTGCATATGCAGAATCGATTGGCCTTTACGTCCTTCAAGAAATTCTTTGCTCTACTTACAGTCTCGTCCACCAGAAAACTGCAATATTTAACCCATCTTCTTATTAAATCAATATCCTTTGGGAATGTATGCATGACTGTGTCTGGCCTTTTTGGCATGTCTCACAGAAAGGCGCCCGTAAACCATACAAGCTGGCATTCTTGAAAAGTCTCTATGATCTGTATAAAACAATATAAATAATTAAAAAAAGATACTGTCTGGATGTGAATGATGGAATTTTATCACAGCTTTCTATGCAATATTTGTTTTCGTCAAAGAAGGAACACCTGTGTAACCTAGTTGAATGAACACAGTGATTACTTTCTTACAGAATTGATTGTTATACCACAAATCATAATGTGTTACTCCTCCGTTGAATGTATTTCATGCATCAAAAAGAAACATTCTTACAAACATGGACCACGAAAGATTCCATTCTATCACAGTGAACACTGATGCAATGTGCTATTTATCGAGATCAAAATGCTTGAAACATTAGACAATGGTGAAGTCTTTGAGATAAATGAACATTACAATACTGGGTACATTAGGGAGAAATAGAAAATTTGAGATCAGCAATTCATGAATATAGAGAAGTAAATAGGTAACCTACCCTTACCTGGACGAACAAACAAGCCAATTCAGCAAGAAAGGGAGCAAGTAGCAGGGGAACAGGTAGCACGATAAACAGATACCTTGCAGAGCTCATAGATGTTCTCGGGTTAATTTTCAAGTTGTTCATAAAGGATTAGAAAAGTGGGTGTAAATGTGTGACGTGTTTGTTGCGGGTTCTTCAAGAGGTGAGACTGGAGATACTGGGTCTGGGTAGACCATGAGAACAATGGTCACCGTGCAGAAGATTCCTTTTGAAGTGTATATGGTGTTTGGCACCTTGGCCGTTCTCTTCCTCCCAGCCCCCTTGCGAGCGCATGTCCACAGGTGTGAACTGCTGTCACGGATGGCACTCTGCTAAGAGTGACACAGGGCACCCAGGTAGGGTTTGGGTGGTTGTGCTGAAGTAAGGTGGACAGATAAGTACACACACACAGCAGAAAGTAAAAGAGAACAAAGAGTAGGCAAATGTAGCAGGGGATTCCCTCTTGGGGTGTATGCAGAAATGGGAAAAGAGTGTTCCACGGACCTTAGGAAAAACTCCAACCTTCTGCACTGTTTGCTATAACAGAGGCCCACGCTGTTTGCTCATGGCTGGGAACAACAGATGTGGGTGTCTGTAACACAGTAACGAGACAAGGGAAGTGGCAGAGGTTGTCTGCCGGAAACCAACAGACAAGCTCCGTACAAAGGGGTCTACAAACGATACAAGAGAAGACAATAACAGACAAATCCAGGAAAAAGGAAGTCGATGAGCAAACTAGCAGAAGGAAATGAAGGGAAAGCAGTAAAACTGAATTGGACAGGGATAAAGAACAGAGGGTTGAAAACAAGGAAGAAGTCAAGGGAGTGGCAGTCAGGAAACAGGGGGACTGCAATAACTGAAAGTAATAAATGCAAGTAAACTGTTGTGGATAGCAGAGGACTGTAGGGTGCAAGGTAGATAGCTCAGAGGAGCAGGACAGCAAAAGAGCAAGCCCAAATGAGCAGGGCTGTAAAGAAGGGAGCCCAGAGGGAAAGGGCTTAGGGCAGCGGAGTGAAGCAGGCTGCACGGCAATGAGCCCAGAAGGGCCGGGCAGCAAGGAGTGAGCCCAGAGTAGCAGGGCTGCTGACTGTAGAAGGCTGCAGAGGACTGTAGTGGGAAGCAGGCTGCACGGCAAGTAGCCCAGAAGGGCCGGGCAGCAAGGAGTGAGCCCAGAGGAGCAGGGCCGCTGACTGTAGAAGGCTGCAGAGGAGTGTAGTGGGAAGCAGGCTGCACGGCAAGTAGCCCAGAAGGGCCGGGCAGCAAGGAGTGAGCCCAGAGGAGCAGGGCCGCTGACTGTAGAAGGCTGCAGAGGACTGTAGTGGGAAGCAGGCTGCACGGAAAGTAGCCCAGAAGGGCCGGGCAGCAAGGAGTGAGCCCAGAGGAGCAGGGCAGCTGACTGTAGAAGGCTGTAGAGGACTATAGTGGGCTACTAGGCTGGAAACCCAGCGGACAAAGGCTGTAGGTAGCAAGCAGCGGAGCGTGATCAGCTGCAAGGTAGGAAGTCCCGAGGACAAGGGCTGTTGGCAGCGGAGTGAAGCAGGCTGTGCGGCAAGGAGCCAGAAGGGCCGGGGAGCAAGGAGTAAGCCCAGAGGAGCAGGGCCGATGACTGTAGAAGGCTGCAGAGGACTGTAGAGGGTTGCTAGGCTGGAAGCCCAGCGGACAAAGGCTGTAGGTTGAAGGCAGAGGAGCGTGATCGGCTGCAAGTCAGGAGCCTGGAAGACAAGGGCGGAAGGTAGCAGCGAAGCGTGATCGGCTGGAAGGCAGGAGCCTGGAAGACAAGGGCGGAAGGTAGCAGCGGAGCGTGATCAGCTGTAAGGCAGGAGCCCGGAAGGGCAAAAGCAGAGGGTAGAAAGCAGCAGAGCGTGATCGGCTGCAATCCAGAGAGCCCGGCAGGGCACTGGAATCGAAGGCAGGAGTGAGGAGGAACAGCATACAATGATTCGTAGCTCGAAGCAAAAAGGTGCTGGAAGGACTCTTAATGCAAGAGACTGAGCTCCTACTGGCAGCAGCTTTTATATCGCTCAGCCCAGCACAGAGGCAGGCTAATTGGTCGCACCTGGATCAGTACACCTGCATACAATCTGCCTCCTCTCTCTCTGTTCCTGAGCTGGTGGAAGCAGAGCTGATCCCTAGGGCTTCTGGGGATTGTAGTTCCGATGATGACGATTAGGAATGGCCAGGAATAGATAGTTATAGCCAAGTGCATTGTGGTAAGTATAGTTTGTTGGGTGAAATAAAAAAGCACCAAAGTCTTGCAAATGGGAAATAAGGTCCAAAAAGTGAATATTGGTTGATCCAAGAGTTTTCTGTAGATAAATGAATAACAATTAGTCCATAATGATTGCCAATGTATGCGCCCATGGCGCAGGCATGACAACTGCCATTGATACTGGAGGGGGGATGGATGGGCATGAGGCAAGCCCAAAAGGCCCAGAACACTGATGAAGGGAAACAAATGTATGTGGATTGCAGGGACGGGGTCTTGAGGAGCAGACTCTGGAGACACTAGGTCTGGGGAGGCCATGTGAACAATGGTCACCATGCAGAAGATCCATTTGAAGTGTACACGGCGTTTGGCACCTTGGCCATTCGCACTCACCCAGTACCAGAGTGGGGTATAATGGAGTGGGGATGGATATTTGCGGATGAGGTGAGCGTAAAAGGGCACCAACCATTCTTTTATGTCCTTCATAAATGAGTGAGCATGTCCCTGATTCACTGAAAAATTGAAACAACTATTTGCATATGCTCATTTGTATTTTATTTAGTTTGGTGATGTTCATGGCTCAAAAAAACCTACAAATTGTATACTTGAGGTTGCAGCACAGTGTGTGAAAATCCCCTGTACTGCCTGCTGTCACTGGGGAATTTGGGGCAACTGGCTCCAACGACACAGGCGGGTATTACTCATCGAACAAGGAATCCCAGCCTCCCATGAAGCCACCAAGTAAATGAACAGTAGGCCATCAGCCTGACCACCTGTGGAAGAGATACATATATACTGTAATTAAATGAACCCGCTGAGTGTACAGCCCTTAGTTGCAAATGCACTCTGTATTCTATGGCATAGTTGCCCGTACAAAAGTTACTTCATGGATAATTGAACTTGGGTTTTGAAGTCTCAAAACATTACAAAAGTGAACACCCATTCAATTCATAACGTTTGGAGGCACAGAGAAATATTGTTTCTTAGTTGAATGTGAAAAACACATAAGCGATGAACACTCTGATTTCCAAAAAGCCTGAGAAATATATTCAATTAGCATACTACATTCATTTGTCAGTGATCGATCAAAGTTACGACAATGTATGCAACAAACATGAAATGTTAGCCATCTCAGTGGTCAAAATTACATCACATCTAGAGTACACTTACTCCTTACTTAGATTGAGAGGGTGAACTATTGCATGACGTTCGTGCAGAAGCACGATCATAATCCTCAACACGGACTTTGTGAGGCAGGCTGCCTTGAAGTCATGCAGCTCGGTAACGCATAGCGGTGGTGTGTCTCCTTCTGATATGTAGGCCAAGTATCCAGAGTTTTCGTGGCAGCAGCAGTTGTCCACATCAGTTGGCATGACCTTGCAACGATTGCAGGTACACCAGGTGTAAACGTCTTCCATTTTACTAGGCTCAGTCTCATGCTCTGGTGATTCCTCTTCGCAACTGTCGTTCGATTCCCCATCGTTTCCGCAACTTTTTCTTTCAATTACTTCCTCCTCGCAATACTCGGGCTCGTACTGGTAGGGCTGTATTGTTGCCATTAAATTACACATTTTTTAATAAAACCAATGTAACTATTGAAATCAATAGTAATGCTAGTGTGAGTATCTGTTCGCAGGGGTCGTGCAAAGAAGACAGCTGAACAGAGCAGAAACGAGTCACAGACGATCCAAAAAAAAAAGACAGTGAACCGATTGAAAAAGCAACTCTGGTGTCTGATGGGAAGGTTTTTTTATACTTATTGAGAAAAGGGGAGTCTGGCCATTTCCTTGGAGACATGTCAATAGCTTGCACACAGAGACATGCATTGGCGTTGTGAAAAGGGGCGTAAGCGTCTAGTGATGTCAGCTTCAGGGGTGCGTGATATAATTTAGTGCTGCAAGGGCACTTGAACTTAGGGCGATGCACCAACGGATAAGATTAGCACAAGATGGCCACGCCCAACCCGTTGTTTTCACATGTGTAAAAATTAGGAAAACTAAGGTAAGATGCATAGGGAAAATGTTTATGATCGATCACAGTATGCTTAAAAACACATGCCCGTACACTCGGGACCAACATTTTTTTAAATTTCTCAGCTAAGAGTACCCTCCTGATTTAACCACACTTGACCCACTGTCTCAGTATATAAAACTTGAATAAAATATAAAACTACTGGATTCAAGTTCCAATCACAGAGTTTAGACCACAGTATCTCTCTATCCACAGTATCAAAGGCAACCTTATGATCTATAAAGCACATATAAAGGTTGCTTTGTTTTTTCTTTATACTTTTCTCACATAAAGTATGTCAATGTCCAAAGGTTTGACAGGGTTCCCATCCCTTGTCTAAATCCTGTTTGAAATGTGGGCAATAAATTTGATTTTTTTTTATCCATATCTTTAGTTCGACCAACAGTATCCGAGTAAATATTTTTGAACATGCATCTGCCATTGCCTGAAGTTGGTAGTTTTCAGGGTTTCCTCTTGCACCCTTCTTGAACAGAGGAGTAAAAATCGCTGTGTTCATAATATTGTCAAAGAGATGTTTTAAAATTATATCCCAATATCTGGGACTATATTTATAGATTACATTTGGTATCCATCGGGACCTGGGGCCTCAGAAGGCTTCAAATTCTTAATTATAACTTCTACGGTGCGTTATTTAATATTTATCCCTTAAGTAAGGTTACCATTAGCATACACAGCTTTCCTAGGCGTCATCCTTTATTTCTATGGTAAAGACCAGCTATATGTATCTCCCATTTTCTTTCCGATATAGGATTAATTTCAATTCCCACTGTATCTTGAGTTTTCATGTGGCTTTTATGATAATTCAAAAATGTACAAACATCACAAAAGTGTAAGCCTTATACACAAGATACCATTTGGAGGAGAAAACCAAGGCTTTGTATCTTTTAAACAACATTTTTTATATTTTTTTCTTCAATTGAGCCATTTTTTCCTCCCCATCCTACAATTTTTTCCATTCCTCCTCTTTAACATTCTCATCGCCCTTTCATATTTCTGTTTTACACATGACACGATTTTGTCAAATGGCTTCCTCTTCAATACGGTTTTCAACCGGTTACTTTTCTCAGGTTTTTTTATACAAACCTTAGCATTCTCGGATAAACTCTGGAACATAGCAGCTGACACGTTTTCCTTCATTACCTCTTTAGGACAAAATGTATAAAAAAAAACAGTGTCTAGCTCAATATTGTTCACTGTCCATTGAGTTCTATTACCAATCGAGTTAACCCAAACATCATCAACTATCTTTTCCTTCTGATGTATTTCCGAAAATAGAGTGAATTTCTAAACCACATTATCACTTACTGATGTGGGTATATTTTGCAGTTTTCCCATATACTGACACAATGAAGAGGAGACCAATATGTAATCAATCGAACAGCAGCTGTTCATAGCACACCAAGTGTATGGATGGGCATCAAACTCCCATTCCTCCAAATACAATTGCATTAAACCATTTGAATTAATAAACAGATCCCAAGGGTCCTCTCCACTAATCAACCCCTTCCCCTTGTGTTATAAATAACGCATTGTTGCAAATGATCACCTTTTGGAAATTCTCAGCTGTGTCCTCATGGGAGAATCTTGTATAGTTAAGGTTGCCCAAAATCATAAAAAGCGCTCCAATATTTACTTTAGTACACTCTCCCAAGAGCTTCTCTAAATCAGCAATGATCTTAGAAGAATGGACATTATTTTGGGGTTTGTAAAAATTAATTATAAGAATTTCTTGTGTAGAATCCTCAATCTTGCATACCAAGATAGCCCCCAATATGCAGGGTGAAACCAGAGAGAGGTCATATTCTAATAGAGCCTGATGTGATCTGGCACCCAAAAATGAGACCACCAGAAGGCCTCCATATTTGATTGTACTGGACCTTTTGTTGAACAATCTGATAGCCATCCAACTTAAACTCTTCAATCATGCAGGTTTCCTGAAGGGCAAAAATATCTGCCTCCAATAAGAAGGACAACCCTAACACATTGAATACAAAAGAATGATACCTTCTTGAATTCCATGAGATAACTAACCCCCTCCTGGTCATTCCGTCAATCTGTTTCATCACAGGTAACCCTACATTGGCAATCTGAATATTTTGTACTCCTGCTTGTGATGTTCCCCTTTAAACCCATAACAATTTGATGGTCCAGCTTTTCTAAATCAATATCAGGGTTAAGTGTAATATTGTCTTTGCTCTTCTTCGTGTTAGGTGCCTTTACAGGCACAATATCTTCAATTCTACTAAGCTCATATCCTAATTCAAAGCATTGCACTGCATAAGAAAGGATGCATTCTATAACAATAGGTCAGACCAAATGTACTATTGCCCAGTTTGGATCATACACGACTTTGGAATCTCTACTCTTGTTAAATCCTGAGTCTTAATAGCCTTCAGATCCCATATTTGATAGAACAATTCCAGTACAGTGATTCGAATTCTTCTGTAGTTGAGGATGATACAATATATCTTTTATGCTAACTGGATCTCGTTGAAAATGTCCAGCAAGTAAATTGGGTTTCTCCATATTCAACAAGTAGATAAACCTAACTGATCATTATCATTTCAGAACATTTCATCTAAATTCAGATCCTGTTCTTTAGTTTGTAAAAAGGTGACTATTTCTTGATGGATCTTTTTCCTCATTTTTCTCAATATTCCTTATTTCATGACCTTTTCAAGCACTATGGATTATTTTCCTTTTCTATTTTCAGCTTTTTCTTTCTGCTACCAGTATTGCATCTAATCTGGGAAGATGAAGATTCCTCTACTATTAGGTGAAAGTGGTCTGGTGATTCTATGCATGCAACCTGCTCCATCGTAGTTGCTTGCCACAGATTGTGACACCTTATTATTTTTATGTTTTCCCCTTTTCATATGGCTAACCTTTGGATTTTTATATATATTTAGCGACACATTGTAAATAAAGCTTTCAGAAATGCTGTATTTTCCGGTTCACTCTAGACTTTTCCTCAGAAAACTCAGATGATGAATAGGAGTCCTCCAGGCAGAGCGAGGAAGTGTGAACTCTGGCTGCAATTCTTTCCAGGTCAGGAGATTTTTCAAGGTCTGTTGCCTGTAACGAACCAGTAACCATTGTAGGATCAACCATAACTGAAGCATCAGTTTGTGCACTAACCATTGGATTTTTCAAGTTTATACACATTTTCACGAGGGACTTATTATCAATAGGTACTTCCTCAGATAGATCAGTAACATTGAGACCCTCATTTCCTGTATGTATTTCTACCTCCACATACGAGGCAAGACAACCCAGTTTAAATGGCGGTTTAAGGAAGGTAGTTATTTTGTCTTGGGCCATATTTGGCTCCCCTCTTTTTCCCATACAGCTTCCTCCAACCACCCCCAACCCCCTATGTCATTCCCTCTGTAGGAGCTCAAACCTGTTTTTTTCCAAATAAGAAGAGATTGTTTTCCAGCCAAACCCCCTTTGGAGCTCTTGCAAGCCAATTTAGCATTGCTCCGTAATTGGTATATTTTTTACAGTAGGCATGGTAAACACTTTTAAAACTAGACTAGCACTAATTAAATACAAATGTAACTATAGTAATGTTATCAAGCAGGGGGAAACAATAGCAAGGGACACAACCACCCACTCCATGCTCACAGCGAACAGCTGAACAGCACTCACTAAAGCCCCTGATCGGTGCGCACGCGTGGTGAGTGTGGACGGCTGTATTTATTCACTGTCCGTGGAAGGGGGCGTGGCTAACAGATCTGCTGATAAAACTCACAGAATTGAGCTAAAAATAATTTTAAAAATTATATAAATATCTCTTGTGAGAGTCCAATGAATATACGTCCACAGTCTCAGTCCCACAGGCAGTGTTGTGCTGGTACCTCCAAAAATCCTGTGACTGATCACTAGTATCAAAGCAGTTCCCCAGCCAAACAGCACTCACTGGTGCACTCGATCAGTGCGCACCAAGCAGATGTACAACTCTGGGAGAGGATAGAGACCCCTTATGAACAAACGCCCTGGCAGGAGATTTAACCTGGCAATTACAAGTCTTTGATAGAAGACGCCCCCTGGCAGTAGAGTATACTAGGCAATTTGCAAGTGTGTGGATGCAAGAAGTCCTGAGAATAAATATCAGGACTGTGTTGACCAGAAGAGAAGGAGCAAAACCCTAGCAGAAAAGTATACCAGGAATCCTAAGAGGGACAGAATTACAAAGCCATACAGCTGTCTATGTCAGTGTCATTGTGGACCAAAAAAGGAACATGGAATGGTTGTTTGTGAAACGTCAGAAATTAAAAAGTAATCCAGGGGAAGGGAACACCCTCTGGAGCAAGGAACTTTATTGTTGAAGAACTTTTGTGTTGGAGCCATTTTTCACCTTGGAATTTAGTTTATAGTGTGAGGGTCAGAGTGGAGGCGGGACAGTTTTGTTTTGGACATTCTGACACAGAAAGGTCCTTAGTTTTTGGTTTAGGTAGGGACAGTCCTTTTAGAGCAGGATCAGAGAGGCATTTTCCCACCCATTTTATTTTCCATAAAGGTTTTTAACCAAAATCATGGCAAAAGTGTCTGAGTTTCACTCCTGACTCTTCGCAGAAGGAAGGAGGTGTCTTGTGTTGTATGTTTGGGAAAGATGAGTGGTGTGTTGTGTATGCACTCTTATTCTGTGTGTGTGGCAGAGTGCCTGGTATAGGTGATATCAGAAGGAGTGATGCCATAAATGCAATGATAGAATGTGAGCAGGGAAAATGTGCCACAAGATTTGGTTGGAAAGATGAACCCTAGTTGATGGGCACGGGAGGCCCCTTTTGTGTATATATTTGGATTTCTTACACAACTTAATAAAAGACTGATGAATGACTTGCCTATGGAACCAAGAGTCACTTTTCATAAGAGTTATCAAAGAGTGGAACTGTCACTGAGGACAATGGCAGCAGTATGTGGCAGCCCTGGACCAGTCTGAGATAACACATTACCCATGTTTTTTGCATCTGATTAACACTGTTCCTAAAATACCCCATCCTTGCTGAAATGCGGCATTGCGATTGCAAGATATGCACACAGTTTAGCTGCTCCTCACAATAAACTGGCCCGCTTCCAGAACACACACCATCTGCCACACCATCAGATCGAGCTGGTACTCGCCAAAACCTAACCCTCTACATGCTTGAACCCGTCCTTGAACAATGCCTTGCCATAATCGACTATTACATGGCACCTCAGCAAGCTATGGCATTAGGCAGTGCTGCTGTGTCAGGAAGCCAGTGGCACATGATTAACCTAGTCTGCAAGGAGGTAACTGTGAATGCAACTCGCAAGGAAGCTTGCCGACATAAAATCTTGGCATTCATTTTCCTTCTTGAGAGGAGCCTGGAGAACAAGGGGCATGAGGACACAGTGCAAGAGGATGGTGAACTGGGGACCATATGCCACAAAATGCTGATGTGTAATGCGGGTTGACCCACAGATCTGCGTTGTTAAAAACTGTGACATGTGGCTTCTCACAACTAAATTACTGGGACCGCATGACTGTGCTTTTTCCGGATCAGCAGTCTGCATCAATACTAGTAGGTGCAATAAAATAGTGGAATGCAAATTTCAGGAAGCCTTAATTGACATAGACAGTGGTCGCTTTCCCAGCTCGCCAGTGGAGGAGGATTGAAGGTCTTCCAAAGCAGGTGAATCTCTGGTGTGATTGCCATCTTTCAAGTCTCAGACTCTTTGTTGGTGTATCTCATATTCAAGATGGCCCTAGTGCCAGGCCTCAAAGACTGGAGCAGCATGTGCAGATGATGAACACACTATGCGTGCACAATGTAAAAACCTTCTCTGGCAAGGACAGAAACCTTTGTGACCAACAGTAGCATGAGTTGCTGTTGAAATCCTTAGCATACCCTCAGCAAGTGTCAAATCTGAATGTGTTTTCAGTGCCAGTGGAGGGATAGTAAAAGGCAACAGTGTACAAATACTGACTTTTTAATATGATAGCAGTGTTGGTGATGAGCTATATTGGCATATTGGCGTATAGCAGCAGTGATAGTTCATATTGGGATGATTCTGTACAATGTAGGTCCTCTGCATTATTTTGTACACTTTAAATGTGTTATTTCACATAAAATGCCCAAATATTGGTATAAAGATATTGGGTAGGCGTTTTGCCAAACCTGGCAATTAAAGCAGACTTCATGCACTCATACTGACCCCTTTCTTCCACACTCAGTTTCAGAATACAGTAATAACCAGTTTGAGGCACTCGGCTTAACAAACACTTAGCCCAATCTCTCTTGTCAACATCGTGAACTGCACAAGCCATTTCAAACGCTTCAATCCATTGGAGGATATCAGAAACCTCTGCATACACACCAACCAAATCTTTCATAAACTTGGTTGCTGGGGACCTGACACTCTCAACTGGTTTAGCTGAAGTATCCACTCGAGCTTTCTCTAGCTCGATTCGCTGACATTCAGTGTCCTTGTCTTTGAGTTCAAGATCCCTATTCTTGAGTTCCACTTGCTGTGCCAACTCCTCTTTCTTAAGCTCAGCATCTATTTCCAACTTGCAATATTCAAAGGCCAATAACTCAAGCTCTAAGGAACTGCTGGGGTTTGGAACAGAGGCAGCAGGAATGGTGGCATTCCCAGAATCAGATTCGGCGACAACCCCTGGGGTAGAGTCCTCATTGGTTGCATCCCCCCCTTCAAAAGCTTCACAATCAGTCTGGTAGTCCACCTTCGCAGCTATCGGCTCCGCCCTAGACTTATCCACAAAGTCTAACTCCCTGGCTTCACAAGCACTCTGGAGAGCCTCTACGCTCATCCGAGTCAATTTACCATTCGCAATAGATTCCATTGCTTGTAATGCAGTTATCTTGTACACGACTAAACCTTAATTTAACAAAGTGCAGATATCCTTCGTAAGTGGAACGATTATACACAGAGTCTTAAAACCATAAGCATCCCACCGCTGCCACCAGCTGTAAAGACCGGAGGGGGGGGTTTGCACTTCCACTCTCTATATGGTAGATGAGAGGCACAGAGACCCCTGCCAAGATTCTCTATTATTGGTAACGTAGTCGAGCAATCAAGGCCTAGCTTCTCAGGAGGTGATGCGAGCTGGTTCTTAAGTACAGTGTAGTCCCTGAGCACCCACGAAGGAATGTCCACACACTGTATCAGTTACAACAGTCAGTATATAATTAATGTCCAAAGGTATATACAATATCACGATAACTCACTTTGTACTCCGAAAATCAGCAATGGTAAATATATAGTTTCTAAAGTGGTACCGCTAATGTTATTAGATCTCATTACAGTGCATACGGTCAGAATGACACACAGATCAGAATGAAGAGGAAACCAGCAGTAGAGAGAGGAAGGAAAGCAAGCTGGTTGAGCAATTGGCAGAATACTGGCCCCGTACCACTGGACACAGTTCTGTGTGGAGATCCCCCCACATGGGCAACCTGTAGAAGGAAGATACAAGCCCAGTCCATATATTGTTTACACAAGACTTTCCAATAATTCTGCAACCCCAACGTACCTGGTGTTGTAGTGTTCCTCGTCGGGGAAATCGACAACCCGTCTTGAGTGCCCTCCCTTTAAGGCAGGAGTCACGGGTAGTCGAACGTCCGATGGAGAACAGGTCGAGCTATGACGGTGAAGTGGCTGCATCGTTCCTAGCGGTGCTCACTGATGGGGGAGCATAAACGTCCTGCAAGGAAGAAGCGTGCGGGGCACCTCGGTGTCGATAGTTCTGGACCGCAAATAGTTTGAAGAACTGTGGCCCAGCAAGGGCGTCGAGTCCTCAGCATCTCTGTGATCTTTGGGTGGCGGGAAGCCCACCGGTGGATGCTCCTCGGCGCGTCGACGGTCTTTCCTTCTCCGGTAGGATACAGTGGCGACGATGCGGACGAGAGCGTCTTTGGATCAATGATGGCGGTCGGCGACAGTGGCGGACAACAGTCCGGGGGCTTCTCCTTGGAGTTCTGCAGCAATTCCCGTATCGGGTCGGCGGCCTGTCGAAGGTCTGTCTACTAGGGAGCTTAGGCAAAGATCGGCTGTGCACGATGGTCCCTCGTAGCTCGGGAAGAGGGCGCCTTACAAGGTCCTTTCTGGGTCAGTTCTTGAGGCACAGCAGCTTTCAGATTGCAAAGGAGAGCAACAGTAATTATTCTCATAGAGCAGGGCTCAAGGTTAGGCTTCAGTTACTCGTCGTAGTGGACTTCAGCTTCTGAACATGATTCCTAGCTGTGAGAGGTCCCCAGATATACTGTTGATCTCCCATTCATTCCACTGGGTCACACTCAAGCATCCAATCACGACTACGGTCATTCATGCAGGCAGGCTGCCAATCAGGCACACGGGGCAGTCAGGCCATTCACTTCTCTCCAGACACTCACAACAAGTTATGTGTATTGGGACAAGTACCGAGCCATTCAACACTCCAAGCTGCACTCATACCGGTTCGGGCAGGGCTGTCTCAACCATTGTGTCAATCATCAGATACTAGACAGCCACAACATAGAATGTATATTTATCACACACTCCATTCACCTAGGTCCCACCCACGGGCGTACCCACAACATACGGTCGTTGAGAGGGATCCAGCCAGTCTGGTCGGCACTTCCCCACGCTGCCATATATGGAACTTCCACCCAACAGCCAGTCAGGGGGAAGGGACAGAGGCAGGGCTTCCCGGGACTTCGGGAAGATCAAGGTAACAGGTGATGGAAGGCAAGAGGCCATGGGGGCCCTTTTGTCTCCATCCGGAATCTACCGATTCCTATGACAGGACCTGGGCATCCCAAAATGGAGGACGTTCAGGGCACCAGTCATTTCAGCACAGAGCTGCCACCAGCCCGTACCCTGCTCCTTGGGCCAACCACAGGTGCCCAAAAACATACACTAGGGGCACAGAGTTGCACCCCTACCCATGGGTGCCATAAGGGTATCCCATGGGTCTGTTCACCAAACCAAAAGAGAGAGAGCTGCACCGCCAGTAGTCCCACGGAACTTCTGCGTGGAAAACATGACAGAACACATGATAAAAAGCAGTAAAGGACAAGGATACGGAGGCCCTGTCCCTCCGATGCATTTCCAGCATCACAGTAATGCCTCGGCGAGGGCCAATCAGAATGGCTCTTTCTTTTTGATTGTGCCCTCGCCGGGTACTATTATATGTTGTGAGTTGCAAGATCATAAGGTAAACTGAAAGGGTGAGACTGTCCCTATCACCAGAAATCACAAGTCAGAGGACATCCCTGTTTGGGATAACACTTGCTTTCAAATGGGGGGTTTTGAGAATGGCAGGACAGTTGAGAACAATATTTGGATACCACGATCAGGCCTCTGGTGTCGCAAAATATTTTTTTTCTGAATGCCTCTTTGTTTGCAGCAATGTATTTCTAATGGGCAGCCATTTTAATAATAGCAGACGTAGGTACTGACAACGAATTAAGAGTTGCCCTTTTTTCACGCAACCCTGTAAAGTGTTCAGTGTTTGATGTGTAAACGTTGTGCATGTTATGGACAACAACAAAATGAAGGCCTGTGATAAACCAGTTAAAAAAGCGAGGTAGCCTTATTTAAGTGCAAAGGCGATTCTGGGATGTGTAAGTCTTGAAATTATTAATACAACATATAGAAAAGTGTTCATGTCAGGTGTGAAATAACCACTCCATGCTTCTATAGAGACACAGTATTGCATTATGGTACTTTTAGTCCTATATTTAAATGAAAAAACGAAATGTGCTAAAACACGACATATTTTTACATTAAAAATATGCTTTAAAATGTAACATTTTGACTCATTTTAAAAATATAATATGGGCAATCCAGTTTAGAGTGTTTTCATATATTTTGCTGTGCCACTTTTGGTTCCCTGTTGACCCTGTAAGGAAGGCATTGTATCAAATTAAGACAGACATAAGTAACCACAGTTCAAGGGTGTTAAATGAACTTTCAAAGAGTTGTGCGTCTATCTAAACCTAAATCTAAGATGGGAGCAAGCTACGACCATGAAATAAAAAAAGAATGCAGTCCTAGTGGAGTAGTGCCAAACCAAAAAAGTGCCTATATTAAAAAACCTATAGCCTTTCCTTACTACAAGCTACAAATAGTGTGGGGTACAATTCATGAAAAAGAAAGAAGTGTCCAAAAAATAATAATTAGGATACTTGAGTCGTTGGCCTCCCTTCCCCCACATTTTCAACACAGGCAAGGCAGTTCACTTTGAGCAAAGCACACACTCTGGCGCCTGTGGTACAAGGATATAATGGCAGTTCCAAAGTCTCTTGTTCTAGAGGGCCGTATAAAGTTCCTTTCTTCTTGTAACTATACAATTTTGTAGCTTTCTTCCTGGATCCCCCTCAGCAGGGTTCAGATCCCTCTTCACATTCAACTAGTCTCCCTCAGCCAGGCTCAGACCGATTGTAAGTTCACTTTTCCTTTCTCGGGTGAGTCACGGTTGAACCCGGATGCTCCTCAGCCACGTTCAATCCCTCTTCTCGTACAACTAGTCTCCCTCAGCCGGGCTTGGTCCAATTGTAAATTCCACTTTATACTTATAGAAGACTTTTGATTGTACATGGGTTTTGTTGGACCCGTTGCAGGACCACTTCTATTCAAAGTTTCTTTCTGACAATGTATTTTTAATTCGAAACTCAGACCTTAGAATGAGAACCCTTCGGGCGCCAGACCACTCTGCATTTGGTATTTGATTTATCTTTCAACAGTTCATTTGCTCCTTAACCTTCCAATTGTTCACACCTCTTAACAGATGCGCTTCAAACACGTTCCTTGTAGAATTCTTCATACAATGTTACTGCTTGCAACATTGGTTCAAACATAGGGAGATTTTGTATCGGTTTCTCCGACTCGCCGGAAGTCCTGCTTGTACTGGCGCAGATTTCTTGCAAGAGCCAAGGACAGTACCACAGCAGCAATCACTCCTCCCGGCCTGGGTTATCGACACAGGAGCCACCCAGATACCTTCGATGCACAGAGTAGCTCTGCATAGGGCTGCTCTGCTTCAGTTCCTTGTTTTAGGCTTTGCACATTCCAAGGCTTGCGCAAATAGCGGTTTCTAGAGGTCAAGGGTACTTTGCCACCTTGCAAATGCTACTTCCTTGTGTGCTTTTCCTTGCTCACAGTGTGATTTCGAACTCCGCCTTTTATCCGTGTGGGAAGTATGATGGGAGTCAGTTGTGTGTAATGATTAGTCACACTTCAACTGCCCGAATCCCCCTGGAACTGGTATCAATAGTGATGGCCGTGTCCTGGCCACCTGGGTGACAGATCCATGGGGACTAATGAGTGAGACACCATCAGGTTTCTCACAACCCCCACAGAGAAGTAACTGGAAGCTATCTTTTGGGCCGGTCTGCCATAACGAAACAGATGTCTGCGACTTCTTACATGTCTCTGAGCACTTCTGTTTTAGTTCCGTCTCCACTTTCTGGAGTGTCTCTAAGCATGCATGTCCTGTCTGCAGATAAGTGCAGTACTGTTACCCCAGTTCTTGGGTCTCATCCCTCCGTCACCTCTGTTTTGCCAGATAATTAAGGGACCCTCCTAGAGTTTCTGCTGTGTGGTGGCGGGGTGCAATGACACACATGGACAGTTCTGCTTAAATATATGGTTTTCTAAATGTTTTCCTCACTGCACGTGCTGTCCATCTTCACCTATACTCAAGTGATTCTGGCATCAATTGTCTTTTTCTGTGCTTTCTGTGCACTCTCGACCTCTGACCCTCATGCAATGTTCCAGTTTCCTTCTGCCCCTTCCACTCTATCTGTGCCCTCTGAGCTCCACTGCGTTCCTTGCCTCCTCTTTATTACTCTACTCCATCCGCCTCTCTGTTTCACTCACCCACTTTTGTGCAATATGTTATTGGACTCCCAGCTCTCTGTGTTGTCTATGCTTAACATTTGTTTGCACCCTTGGTTTTCCTCACCCTCTGCTTCACCCGTTGTCTGCTGCACCCATCACTAATTTCTGAGCCGCCTTTGGTGCTGTTATCTCACTCCTCTTGGTGTCCACTGTTCAAGTTTCTCTGTTTGTTGTATTCTTCTGCTCCCTGGATTATTCACTAGTAATCTTTATTAATCCTAGTCTGACTCTTCCTTGTCTCAGTAATTGTCTATGAAGCACCTTGGCTCATACATAAGTACTGGGACAAGGAACGGGGATCTTGCAGTAATACTGTGCAGAGAAGTTGATTTTGGGGGTTAGAGGAGGACAGTGGGAGGCAGAGGGGGCATGTTGGAAGGGTGGTGTAGAAGAGGGGTGTGCTAATACATAAAGGTAATTAATGATAAAGCAGACATGCTATGTATTAGGGGCTAGACAGGCATTTTGGTACTTTCTAGTCATTTCTTACTGTGGCATGCCATTTTAGTGTGCATCTATAACAAAGTAAGCATGATAAGTTATTACCTATCTAGCCTGGCATTTTGGTGCAGCCAGTATAGCCTTTTCTTACTGTGGCATGGCATATTTTCTGGGCATACATAATGAAGTTCGCATTGTAGGTGTTATTACGTAGCCAGACTAGCTTTTTGGTGCAGCTAGTCTAGCAATTTCGTACTGTGGCTTGGCATTTTGTACTGGGCATTTCTGATAAAGCAATCATGACAAGAGTAATGTACCTTGTTAGAATGGCATTTGGGTGCAGCCAGTCTAGCTTTTCCTTACTGCTGCATGGTATATTTTTCTTGGCATCTATGATACAGTAGCATGATAAGTGTTATTTGGTAGTTAGGCTGACTTTTTGGTCCAACCCCTCTAGGTATGTCTTAGGGTGGCATGGCATTTTTTATTGTGCATCATCAAGGCTACAGCAAACATGATAAGTGTTATTATGTGTCTAGCCTACATTGTGAAGCCAGTTTTTACATGTTTTCTTATTGTGGCATTGCATTATTAATAGAAATCGGTACGCTAGCTCAGCAAGTTGAGCGCGTGCTGCTGCGATCTATGTGTAATTTGCAGGTTTCAGGTTTGAATCCCAGCACGGCCAACTCAGTCTTTCATTCTTCTGAGCTTGATAAACGTTTACCAACCTCGGTTGGAATAATAATTGTATTTAAATATGTTCTAGGTATAGTGCTTTGGTGAAAGCGTTATATAAATAACAAATCATTGTCATGAATTAACGCATTGTTGGTGACTTGCATCTATTGGATTTTGGTGACTTGCATCTATTGGATTTTGTAATATCGCAAGGGGCTCTAAATGTAACTGGCCAAACAATGTTGAAGTGGCATGTCTGTGGCAGTACTTTTGCCTAGACTGATCCTATTGGTTCTAACCCGATCATATCATGACCCCATCCGTGGCATATGAAGGAAGCACCCTTGTTAATATGGGGTTGGTATCTAAAAAATTATTTTAAAAATTGTGCATTTATGTTAAAGAGGAACTGATGCCATCCAGGCCAAAGGTATTGTGCCAACACTTCCTGTGATGCCATCTGGTGTCTGATGTCACTTCCGCTACCCCAGGCATTTTGGCGAATCGACGTCCCTGGATTTCACCACAATGTTCCCATTCTGAATGATGATGCCGCTGGCTGACATCAATGTCCATAAATAGTATGTATGTGCAAGAGCTGTGGCAGAGAGCTAAAGGTCTCTCTGCACAACAAAGTTCAGCTTTGATATAAGAACACTTTATATACACTGATTTAAAAAATAGATGGAAAGAGATGTTGAGTCAGAAAAGTTAATCTACAAAATTTAAAACAATCTTTAACAACCTACTTTACTGTTGTAAAATAAGAAATAACATTTGTGTGTGCAAAAGTGCGAAATCCCCTCTAAGATATGGAGAACATAGTTGAGACCAGGAGCCTTTGCTGAACATCAGAGAAAACGTATGAAGCTTCCAGTGATCCCTAAGTGTGTGTGTGTATTGTGTGTATTGTGTGTGTGTGTGTGTGTATTGTGTGTATTGTGTGTGTGTGTATTGTGTTATTGTGTGTGTGTGTGTGTGTGTGTGTGTATTGTGTGTGTATTGTGTGTATTTGTGTGTGTATGTGTGTGTGTGTGTGTGTGTGTGTGTGTGTGTGTGTGTGTGTGTGTGGGGGGAGACTCTGGGTGACATTAACTTGGCATAAAGGTCTGCCAAAATACCAGCTGGCTGCCTTGGTAGCTCCACCTGACTTAGTTCAGTTTCTTTATTTATACCGCGCTCCGAACACTGAGGTAACTGGGCGCCGGAGTCTTAGAGGCGGTTACAGGAGAGTAAAAATATACAGGCAGAAATAGACATACAAGATAATGGCAATAAGTGCAGATGACCAGGTTACATGGTGGTCGATGGGCAGACACATGATAAGAGTACATTAGTTGGTGAGTCAGACAGAGGTGGAGTTCTTGTTGGAGAGCCAAGTCTTTGCTTTAGCTCTGTAGGTCCAAAAGGAGGGTTCTGCTCTAAGGTTCAGTGGTATGGCATTCCATTGTTTGGCGACTAGGACCGGGAAGCTAGACCCACCTGCTTTTTTTAGCGAGAATTTGGGGATGGAGAGACAGTGAGAGTACATTGTTCTGGTTGGTCTGGTTGAGGTGTGCTTATTAAACGTGTCTTCCAAGTATTTGGGGGCTTTGTTAGAAAGGCATTTGTGGAGAATGACGAGGGATCTAAGGGTGATTCTGTCTCGTACCGGGAGCCAATGGGCATCTTGTCCGTGGCTGGAGATGTGAGAGTGCCGTGGGATGCTCAGAGCCGCTCTGAGGGCATTATTCTGCAGGACCTGTAATTTGTTCAAGTTACGTTCTGATGTGCCAAGAAAGAGGGTATTACAGTAGTCCATTTTTGAAAGCTCTAGTGCTCTGGCTAGTGTAATGCAGCTGGAAGGCGAAAGCAAGGGTTTGCAGGCATTAATGAGCTTATTTTTATAAGCTGTGGCGGAGGCTGTAGCGTTTGCCTGTTTTTTAAGCGAGAGTGTGGAATCTAGATAGACCCCTAGGGTTTTAATTTTTTTGGCTACAGTGATTTGGTTACCGCCTATGTTGATAGATGTGTAACAGGGGTCCAGTTTGTTTAGCCGTGGTTGGGAGCCGACGTGAAGGCGCTCAGTTTTCTCGTTGTTGAGGCATAAGCCATGTTCTGCCATCCAGGCTTGGATCTCCAAATAGAGGTTGTTGGTCCGTATGACATCCTCTTCGTAGCAGCCTGATAGGGTGATGAGAACCTGGGTATCGTCAGCATAGTTGGTGTATCTGACACCCAGGTTATCAAAGCGGTTGAACAATAGCTTTGTGAAGATATTGTAGAAGTCGGCGGGATGCAGGAGCCTTGTGGGACGCCACAGAGGATGGGGAGGGCTAAAGCCCCCGGTGAAAAGACCCAGGTGGTTTGGTCGGCTAGGAAGGATTGGACTCAGGCGGTCGCCTGACTCAAGAAGGCAGCTGAGGCTGTCAGATGTTCCGTGAGGATCTGATGGTCGACGAGGTCAAAGACTGCAGAGAGGTCAAGCAGCAGGAGAATGGCTAGGTTGCCCTTATCCTTTGCCTTGTCCATCTGGATTTTTAAGTCCAGGAGAGCTGTCTCTGTTCCATGCTTTGGTCTGAAGCCAGATTGTCTAAGGCCCAGGAGGTTGTTCTCTTCCGGATGCTTCTGGATTTGCAAGTAGGCTACTCTGTCTAAAATCTTTAGGATGTAAGGGAGTAAGGGACAGTGGTAATTGGCCTGTAGTTGGTTGAGATGTTAGGGTCTAGGTTAGGTTTTTTTTAGCAGGGGCATGACCCAGGCCTCCTTGAGGCTGCTGGGGACTGAGCCTGTTTTGAAGGATGCGCTGATTAGGGTGATTATGAAGGGGGCCAGGTCGGTGGCGCCTTCCTGGATGATAGGAGCTTTGCAGGAGTCCCCTTGGCATCTGGATGGCTTGAGGCCTTTGATGATGCCTTCCACTTCTTTTGTGGATACTGGGGTGAAAGAGAAGGGGGGCATGATAGAGTTTTAGAGGTGGATGGTGGAGGAGTGTTTCCTTTTTTGGCTAGGCTGAGCTTTTTCATTTCAATTTTAGATTGTAGCATGGCAATTTTGTCTGCCAAGGCTTTTTGGATCCTCTCACACCAGTCTGCATCTTTTACGCAGGTTTCTGATTTGGCGTTCTCAATTCTGTTATCATAGTTCTCTTTTTTGGCCTTGAGTATAGAGGTTTTGTAGGTAGTGGCCACTAACGTGAATAGTGATTTGTTGGCCTGGTTGGGTGTCTTTCTCCATGGTGCTTCTGCCGCTCGTTTGGCTTTCCACAGGATTTTAAGCTCTGGGGTGAACCATTTGTTCACGTGGGCTGCTGGTTTAGCTTTAGTGAGTTTGATAGGAGCAATGATATCTACAGCAGATTCAAGTGTTTTATTATAGAGTTCAGCGAGTTTATCCACATCTAAGTTGGAGTAGTTTGCAGGAGCAAGGATGTTGTGGATTAGAGGGCGAAGGTTCTGCAAGGTGATGTTACGGTTATTCCTGGTGGAAGTTTGCGGGATGCTGGCTGGAGGGGTGTTTGGAAGCGTCTTTCCTTGGATGGAGAAGGAGATGGCGTGGTGGTCTGGCCATGCGATTGGTTCATTTATGAGGATGGAGATGGAACAGTTGTGCTCCGCCAGCCAGTCCAGGGTTCTGCCTTTGTTGTGAGTTGGGGCTGTGATCCTGTGCTTGAACCCTAGTTGGGAAATGGTGCTTTCCAGGGAGATCGCATTGGCGTCATTAGGATCACCGAGGCCCAGGTTGAAGTCCCCTAGGATGATGACTTAAGATCCTGTTTTAGTATTACTGGTCAGGAGGCTGGATATCTCTTCCTCAAATGAGGAGATGGGGCCTGGAAGTCTGTATATGAGATGCATCAGGATGGTTTGTGAAGCAGAGAGTTGGAACTTAACGGACAAGAGTCCAGCGGACCGGAAGCTGGACAGAGGGCTCATTCTGAGGCCAAGGGAAGTTTTGGCGATAAAGGCAACTCCTCCTCCTTTACCTGAGTTTCTGTCGGTCCTTAGTATTGAATAGCCCTCTGGGATGGCCAGGGATAGAGGTGGGCCTGCTGCCTGATGCAGCCAAGTTTCAGTAATGGCCAGGAAGTGCAGGTTATTAGTGGATATGAGGTCAGCGATGTCAAGCGCATGGGCGACCAGTGATCGGGCATTGATGAGAGCACCTTTGATCGATCAGAGGGTGTTCATTTATGCAGGAGGAGGCCTTTTGGGTGTTGTCCCTGATTTGTGAGGAGCTGGCATGGACTTGGTTATGATGAGAATGGCCTGGGTGTTTTTTGAGGAAGGACCTGGGGGGTAAGAACCGGATGTTATTATTATGTTTCTGTCCTTCACTGGGCAGGGTTGCCTTTGGGAGGGGGTAGCAGCAAAACACCGGATCCACTCTGATGGGCTGTTAGGTTTGTTTAATGTTGACATACCCCATAGTTATGGTGTATGTGAGGTGTTGAGGCTGAGGTGAGTGAGGTAATATGTTCGTGGGGGAGAGGGATGTGTTGTTGGGGTGGAGTAGGGAAAGGATTGTTGTCAAGGTAAAAGTGGTTAGGTAACGGATTGCCATGAGCAGGCTGTTTGTGTCCGGTGTTCACTGTGGTTTGCTCTGATACAGTAGATTAGTACAATCAGGAACGGATAGGTTGGGCACAGAGGCTAGCTTGATTATAGAGCATAGGCTAGTATAGTCTTAGCCCCAGTATACAGTGTGGGTACAGCAGGTGGGCGGGATATAGGCTAGTGCAAAATAGGCACAGTGGCTATTTCAAAATAGGCACAGTGGCTAGTTCAAAATAGGCACAGTGGGCTACAGCAGGCTAGTTCAAGATAGGCACGGTGGCTAGTTCAAAACATGCACAGTGGGCTACAGCAGGCTAGTTCAAGATAGGCACAGTGGGCTACAGCAGGCTAGTTCAAAATAGGCACAGTGGCTAGTTTAAAACAGGCACAGTGGGCTACAGCAGGCTAGTTCAAGATAGACTCAGTGGGCTACAGCAGGCTAGTTCAAGATAGGCACAGTGGGCTACAGCAGGCTAGTTCAAAATAGGCACAGTGGCTAGTTCAGAATAGGCACAGTGGGCTACAGCAGGCTAGTTCAAAATAGGCACAGTGGCTAGTTCAAAACATGCACAGTGGGCTACAGCAGGCTAGTTCAAGATCGGCACAGTGGGCTACAGCAGGCTAGTTCAAAATAGGCACAGTGGCTAGTTCAAAATAGGCACGGTGGGCTACAGCAGGCTAGTTCAAAATAGGCACAGTGGGCCACAGCCGGCTAGTTCAAAACAGGAACAGTGGGCTACAGCATGCTAGTTCAAGATGGGCACAGTGGGCCACAGCAGGCTAGTTCAAAATAGGCACAGTGGCTAGTTCAAAATAGGCACAGTGGGTTACAGCAGGCTAGTTCAAAGTAGGCACCGTGGCTAGTTCAAAACATGCACAGTGGGCTACAGCAGGCTAGTTCAAGATAGGCACAGTGGGCTACAGCAGGCTAGTTGAAGATAGGCACAGTGGGCTACAGCTGGCTAGTTGAAGATAGGCACAGGGGGCTACATCAGGCTAGTTGAAGATAGGCACAGTGGGCTACAGCAGGCTAGTTCAAAATAGGCACAGTGGGCTACAGCATGCTAGTTCAAGATGGGCACAGTGGGCCACAGCAGGCTAGTTCAAAATAGGCACAGTGGCTAGTTCAAAATAGGCACAGTGGGTTACAGCAGGCTAGTTCAAAATAGGCACAGTGGCTACTTCAAAATAAGCACAGTGGGCTACACAGCAGGCTACTTCAAAATAGGGACAGTGGGCCGGTAGAGTCTAGTACAGGGGCCAACTAATTAAGGATACAGTGGGCTAAAATAGTGGAGGTTGGGCTACATGGCCTGAGATAGTTTTGTGCATGTGCATGGAACGGTACATAAAATGCATGCATATAGACATTTGGGGAAAACAGATGACCAACAAACATATCCGGAGAGTGGGTGGGTTACAATATATTGGTGGGAGGAATCGTAACAGACAAGTCAGTTATTTACAGAATGTCTATGCTCGCGTGAAGGCGTAGATACATTTGTCTTGTGATGAGGCAGTTTCATAGTTTTTTGGCCGCAGAGAGGTGTGTTGAGCAATGGCTTGCCACAGCAGAGGCTCTTCTGCCTTAGGCACGGGGCTGCATTTGCAGGCTGGCGAGGTTTAAGCTTTGGCGATCCCTGGTGCAAGAGCTCCTTGTGCGCAACCATGCGCAAACAGGAGTCAAACAGGGCCTTTAGCTGGCCTTCAGCGCCGGTTCCTCCGCCTGCCGGTGGATGCCTGAACTAGAAATGGCTGGTGTTGCTTAGCAACGCTAAAGAAGCACAGCCTCACTTTTGCGCCGTGCCTGGCATTGTTTTCCAAATTTAATGTCGGCGCGGTGCGCGGAGCAGGGACAATGCACTGCGGGCTGCAGGTGAACAAAAAAGAGGTGGAGGGAGCTTCTGATAGGGACTCTGGTCAAATTCCAGCATTCACGTCCCCTATGATGATGGTGTTCACTTCTCCTCTAGTGCTGGCCCCAGAAGGCGTGGTCTGCGCTGATGGGTGTTGGGGATCCGGTGAGCTCGGGAGGATGGTGGGGGCTCCTGCCCTCTCCACCACGAAGGGGGTTGTGTGGAATCACAGAGTCAAACAGGGCCTTTAGCTGGCCTTCAGGGCCGGCTCTTCCGCCTGCTGGCAGATGCCAGAACTAGAGGCATCTTGGAGAATGGAAAGTTGTAGAAATACATTCATTATACTCCAGATGCAGTGAAAGCACCTGGAAAGGACAGCTGGCTCACTGATTTGACGAAGGACTAAACCTCTCATTTTCATTGTAACCAGGTTACTTAGATTCATCCCCTTGGTGTGGGAAATATCAGATAGAATGGAGAATACTAAAATCTTTGTGGTGAATACTTAACAAGTTCAACAAGAGGATCTATTGAAATAAAAGGAGAGGCCCTCCAGAGATGGTAGTCTATGAAATACAAGTTTACAAAGGTATAGGCCACCAGAACATTTAAAGTATACATGTACCTAAGCAGTGTGCCTTCAAGTGGAAGAGGAGGGTCATGTACATATTTAAAATACACTATACTCCTGCCTTAATGCACTGTTCAGTAAAGTAAATCGATTTTGTGAATACATGCTATATAAGTTTAGATTAGGCAAGTGGGGTTTCTGATCAACTCTGGAACGGCTTTCATTACAGGTCACGCATAAGTAGTTTATTCAGTCCTGCTTTTTTTCATTAGAATCTAACACCTATTGACCTGCAGTTTTGATGGGACAAATAAAGCTAGAGCCGGCCGGCAAAGCATGAAAGCAGGACTGGGAGGGCTACTTGCATCTTTATTACTATTTGAGAGCCTGTGTCACAGGACAGAAGGAAAATACTTTTTTTAAAACAGCCATTACAATGCACGTGAAAATATTTAATGTAAAATAATGAAAGCACAAAGTAATATCACTATTTGAAGTGTGCCTTAGAAAATGATAAGCGTGCAACTTTTCAATTGGGGACTTCCTAGATGATTGGATGATTAATTTAACGGATATCCTAAAGCTCTGCGTACAGTAATAGAAACATTTTAATGTAAGGTTCTGCCCTTGAACTTAGTAGTTTGAAGACACCTTTGAATATTTCACTCCAGGCTAAAGTTTGTATTAAAAGTTAATTTTCCAGTGAAAGCTAACTAAAATTACTGTATTAGAGAAGGTGAAATATGAAAGAGATAAAATCCAACACTAAGTGGTCATCAAAAATTTATTTTCAAAGACTAATACATAATTGAATTTTGAGAACGGCAGATTTTTACTTCTATTTTTTATTGTACCAATCACAAAAAAAGATTAGCCTGGAGGGAACTTAAAATAAGTATTCAGGACTATTTAAACATGTACTTATTTCATACACACTTTGCTTCATTATAGAGTATTTCCTAAATTCATAGTAATGGGCATACTGTCAAGTGATGGATACTATAAGGTATCAGAGAGGATTAAATGAGGCTCATAATCTTTAATAAGGTAAAACCACACCAAAGTCAGCAAATGAGCCAATTCATTTTTCAAGCCTGTCCCCTAAAAGATATAAGTGAACGTTAACGCAGCGTTTCAAAGGTTTTAAGGGCTAAAGTTGCAATAAGTTCCAACCAA
Source organism: Ambystoma mexicanum (assembly GCF_040938575.1). NCBI lineage: Eukaryota > Metazoa > Chordata > Amphibia > Caudata > Ambystomatidae > Ambystoma > Ambystoma mexicanum. The sequence goes on along the minus strand of NC_090923.1, from coordinate 407,197,676 downwards.
AGAAGTAACAGTGGTGAGAACATCTTGCACAGAAATGATTATCCAAATGGATGCCTGGAGCCCTTTCTGCCATGACAGGCTAAAGACCGGCCTGATGCAGTGCATTTAGCCCAGTATCAGAAAACAAGCCTTTGATAACTTTGCATGAACTACTACTTTCATCTTTATTATTTTATTTATTTGTTTATTTCTCTCGCGCATAGCCCGCAGGCATCAGGGCGCTAAAACAGACAACATAAAAATAACAGGACATGCGTTTAGCTAATCTACTCGAACAGGGTTGTTTTCAAATCTTTTCGCAAAGTACTGTAATGTTCCTCGGAACGCATGGATGTAGGAAGTTTATTCCAATATCCATGCGTTCAGAGGAACATTACAGTACTTTCTGAAAAAAATGTGAAAAGCAATCCGTTTTGATATTGTCATAAAAATACAGGATACACAGTCTAATATTTTTCCAACATTACTGAGCCTACAGTAGACTTGATGAGGCAATTAAAAATATTGGAGACACATTCTACTTGAAATAAAAGTTCAGCTTACGCACGTGAACCGGTTAAAATATGCGGCACACTAATCAAGAGGGCAAACATGGAAGAATGAATACTTTTCTTGTGAACAAGTGCACACTTCATCTAGCAGATAAAAGAGCATTATGCACATTGACACGTTATGAAGCATGCAATAAGTTGCACACAGGAAACACTTCCACAGATCTGAGTGATAAGTAAATATTGGCCCTATGGAACACCTGTTTATGGGTGTACACAACAAACATGTTGCTCTAAATGCACCAGGAAGCAAAACATGGAACAGACACGATTTTATATATTATTTTTATTGTTATGGTTGAAAAGAAAAGGATCAACCTTTCAATATATACTAATCAAAAAAAGGAAAATTCATCAATACAAGCACATTTCGCACATAAAACACATCACATTTTAAAATCTTACAAAAAGGAGAAATTATACGAAAAGAAAAAGGATACATCTCATACAAATACAGTAAAATAGATCCATTCAATTTAGGTTTAGGGATAACAGAAAATGAATAATTGCAATTCTTACACATATTCTCTGACAACTGAATAGGCTATCCCATAAGGAGTAGCATGTCAAAATAAGCTAATCATACATTTTCGCTGTAAGTAGTGTATTCGTTTTTCCATTAAAGCTGGGCAAAAAGCAAGCACATGTTTTAAGGTTTCATGTTCTTTAGAATCATAACAGAATCTGCATTTGTTCTCAGATTTAGGGATGATTCTACGATTTGCTAAAATAGCCTTTGTTGACCACAGATTCAACCTAAATCTTAAGAATAGATTCCTGTACCTGGAACATGGAAATATAATCAGGTAAGATTCGGGAATGTGAAATCTCTTAAAGTAAAAATGTTCAGTTAGAAAGTGATTGTGGGTAATGCATGATTCTCTCATGCTGTTCCAGTCATATTGCCACCATTTTTCTTTGGCTCTAGCTGGATTAGTTGTTAGTAATTCACTAGATATATCAGCCGCTGACATGATATCTGTAATTTTTCGTCTCCAAACTATCATACAATGATGTTCAGTTCACATACGTAGATAAGGCATTCAGCAAGAAACCTGAACTTGAAGATGACAAATACTTCTTATATAAGGAGCACAATTTCCACCAAACATATGAAATATTTAGGGAGAGCAAGCCCAATTCATGCCTCACTATACACACAGGTAGGATCTGAGGTAGAGAGAAAACTCACTTCCAAAACAAGCCTTCTAATCATAGCCAGAAGGATTCTAGTCCCCAGGCTCTTGTTTTAGCGCCATATACAATTACTGGGACTACCTTCTGGTTGCAGAAGGTGAGTGGAGGGAGGATCGAGAATGTGCCATATTTTGTGGGTATGCTGCAAGCTTGGGCTACAGCCGTCTGCATTTTTTTCTTAAGTTCTAATAGGAATGGGAGAACAGAGACATGATTGTTTGTGTTTAATCCCAAGTAACGGTATTCGTTAACCACTTGTAAGCGTTCCCCCGTGTAAATACCAAATATGGATTTGTGAGTGTGTGTGTGTGTGTGTGTGTGTGTGTGGTGTGTGCGTGGATTTGCTATTTAGAGGAACATATTAAGACTTTAGTTTTCTCTAAATTGATTGTGAGTAGGTTTGCATCCACATATTGTTCAAGTGCAGAGAGAAGATTGTGGAGCCCCTTTGGACTTTTGGCAATAAGTACAAGGTCATCTGCATAAAATAACCAGAGGGCAATTTGTTGACCCTTCTTGGCAGAACCAGAGGAGACTTCAATAAGGTTATGTCTCATGTCCGATATAAAGAAAAGTGAATAAAGGAGATGCTAAAGTGCAACCTTGTTTTAGGCCTCTAAAGGTGGGAATAAGGGTCAAAGGTTTACCATCTAGAGTCAGGCATACTTGAATGGTGGTGACAGTATGTAATTGCAGAATTAGTGTTTGGATATAGGCAGGGCAAGCAGCATTTGTCAGCTTCGTTCTCAGCAATTTTCTGGAGACAGAGTCGAAGGTGGTCTTAAAATCAATAAAGGCCATATAGATTGGTTGTTTCATCTGGTGTTTGTGCATTTTTATGGCGTTGATGGTTTTGCAGATGTATCGCCGTTCCCAAGCCAGGAACAAATCCTGTTTGAAACGGATCATGTAGATTTTGAGATGTCATCCAAAGATTGAAATCTCTGAGAATTAGATGGGCGAACAATTTGCCTGGGGCATCAAATAAAGGGATTGGTTAGTAATTCTCCTGGAGGTAGCGATCTAATTTTTTAAAGATAAGTACAATAATTGATTTGCGCCATGAAGGTGGAATCTGATGGCATTCTAAAGCTCTGGTAAAGCTGGTACAAAGAATTTTGGCCCAAGATTCAGGGTGCAGTTTGAGCATGGCATTGCTGAGCACTGAGCATGGAATTTCTGGAAGAACTGAGCTTAGAAATATAAAAGATAATGTCTTCGAGATCATAGGCAATGTTGATGTTGCTATGATTTGCTTGCACTATCTGAGGACCGCAAAGGGGAACAGAAGCATACAAGGTTCGATAGTATTGATTCCAAACTTCCTCTGGGACCGTGTTTATCTGCATAGCAGTCTGAGTAATGTGATTGGCCCAATTTAGAAATCCACAAATCAACAATGAGTTTTTGGAGGCATAGGCATGCAACATCTGTTCAGCGTCCTTCTGTAAGGTTAGCATTTTCCGCAATTTTTATACTGGGTTTTAAGTTGCCACAGTTTTAGTAATATAGTCAAAGGTAGTTTGGTAAGCTCTCTTTTGGAGAGAGGAAAGGCAGTTTTCTTATCATGGATCTCTGGATCGTGCACATGTTTGTGTCTATAATAGCACTTAGAAATGGACGAGGGTTGCAGTTTATATATCTGAAGGGCTGCTATGTAGAGGCCATCAAAGTATATTAGACCTGCATGCAACGTATCGATTGGGTTCTCAATTTACAGAAGTCTCTTAATAAATCGGGAGCCCATCTAAACCGATTTCTGTCACCTGATACAGCTAATGCAGAGTTGGGATATTGAGGCTGAGAAAGAGCCACAGGAAGAGACCAGGACCATGACAGAGATAGCAGCTTGTGATCACTATGTAGTTGTGGCTTGACTTGAAAGTCATCAATGACTGTGAGAAAACTGTGGTCTGTATAGATATAGTTAATGATTGCTTTTTGGTTATCTCTCCCTCAGGTATTATGCAGAGGGATATCGCTGGGAGTTGTTCCAATGACCATAATCAGTTAACTATCGTCCATCGTTGACAACCAAAGGTGTAAGAGGGCCGTATTTAGAGTGGTGCCATTGGACAGGCAATGCATATTGAGGTCACCAACTAGTATGGTGTGATCTACCAAGCCATTATAAATGATTAGATCTAGTATATATTCTAGATCATGCAAAAACATGTCATCCTTTATATCAGCGTGGTTCCAGTATACATTAATTACGGCCAAGATCTTGGAAGGAGTCTTAATTCTTACTAGCTGTGTGAACATGTTTGGAGATGCCCATGACTCAAGTTGGAGACCTGATGCAGCTTTCACTGCTACAAGAAGGCCAGTCATGGGTCTGCCTCTCGCTGAGGCTTTAGCTGGAAGTAAGGAGAGGCTATAATTATCCCAAATAGTAGGTTCAAGTAACCAGCCCGCCTGTAAGGCTGTGATGTCATAGAAATTTAGAGAGTTCGAAGTAGTCGACAAAAGATGCTTCTTGTATTCCAGCAAACAAGATTGGAAGTAAAGGAATTTTGACCCTTTGGTTGTTAATTTTGGTTTGAATTACATGAAACCATTGAATGGCTCAAAATGGGCTCTAACTGAAGATGTGCTTCAAAAGCTCCTTGAGAACAGGTTAACTTTAGGGGTTGTGGACGAGAGTTCATGCTCATCAGCCAAACACTCATCAGAGAATTCAGTGAAAGAGGATTGATTTGGCAGAGGTTGTTGCGTGAGCAAGAAGCCTAGACAAAGAAGGGCCTCTCAGGCCTGCCATATGGTGTTAAGGACAATGCTTAACTGCATCCAAAGTCTCACTATTGCTAAGTCGTTCTCATTTAGGAACTCAACTTGTGCTATGTAAGAGGAGCAGAGATCTTCAAGCAGTGGAATATCACCAAAGATGTTCAAGATGCTGGTTCTATTTAGATCATAGGGGGAAATGGACCGCCTCTACATTGCAAGGTTAAATGATGAAAGGGGTGCAAGTGAAATTATTTGACTTGGGAACACAAACACCACTAGTTTTTGGTAATGGACTGGGGCCAAATCATAGGTTCAGTTGGATTTGTCAAAGTATTCACAGCAGCATGTTTCTGGATTGTTTCAAGCGTGTCTAGTGGGATTAATTTGCCTAACCTGAGGTAATGCAGCAAACAAGGCAACTGACTTTGCAATTTCAGATCGTCTTTCTTCCAATGTCAGAAAGTTATCAGGGAGGCAGGAGAACATGAAAGGAATCATTGGGTACTGCAGGGATGGTTATTTGAGCAGTCAGAGTGTCATTGGAAATGTTTCCATTATTATGAATGTCCACCTCTTGTATGAGGTCATCTAACCGCTCATATTGTAAGCAGCACTTGAAGCAGCGCTAACAGACAGTGGCTACAAAATTATAAACAATGACCCAACACACGAGAACTCCCATTTGCTGGATTGGGTGGTTACTAAGAACATTGTAACAAAGGACATTGTTACCCTACCATGCATTTGGACAGATAATTCTATGATTAGCTTCACTATGTATTTACCAACACCTATTGTTAATCCTATTAACAACATGAAATCTGTTAGAGGCCGTAATTTTATGAAAATTAGCTCTTCGGATATCATGAATGGAATTCAGACAGTCATGGCCAAAATATTACCATCCATCCAAACTGATGACATGCTGACAGTATTTAATAATACATTCGCAACAATACTTGATAAGGTTGCCCCTATTCGAACAAAGATGGTCAGAGAAAATCCTAATCATCAAAGCTGGTTTTCACCTGAACTGGACGAGCTGAAAAGGGCCTTAGAACTGACTTGGAATAAACACCCCTTGGACACCACACGACAAGAACGGAAGAAACTAGATAAATCCTATAGAAACTTGATAGTGGACACCAAGAAATACTATTATGACAGCCGCATTGAGCAAGCATCCAATTGTTCAAAGGAATTATTAAGCATCTTAATATCCTTAGAAAAACCCAAAACTGCGGAGCTTCCCATATCAATCACAGATGAAGACTGTGCTTGGATATCAGCCCATTCCAAAGAAAATGAACCTGGACCCCCGGATCCAAGCAAACTCCGCCCAATAACAAACAGTCAGTTTCTTCAAAAAATATTGGACAAGGCCTCCACATCTCAACACGTTTTTGGAAAACAATATCAAATTGCATAATAGACAGTCCGGGTTTCGTCCAACCTATAGCACCGAGACTGCTTTTCTTTATCTCCAGAATCACATGTTAGAGATTATTGATGGCGTTAAAGCTGGAATGCTGATTCTATTGGATCTATTGGATCTATCAGTGGAATTCGATCTTGTTGATCACAAGAGACTACTAGAGTACTTACAACAACAAGGGAGTTGCACAGAGATGGCAGTTAATTGGATTAAATCATTCTTGTCCAACTTAGTTTCCAAGGTACAATGGGCGCAGCCACTTCCCCAGCCTCTCAAATAAAATATGGAGTCCCTCAAGGTGCATTTATATCGCCCCTCCTTTTCAACCTTTACATGCGTGCATTATGCTCACTACTAGAGAGGCCAGGAGTCTTTTTTTACGAACTATGCCGATGATACGCGTTTGGTCATCGAGCTAAGTGGCGATTACCAGCAAGACTCTCTAATCTATAAGGCTATTGAACATTCAATGTCCTCAAACTGGCTTTGCCTTAACGGCAATCAAACTGAGCTCCTCATTTTTGACTCACCTCAGGCGAGGGCCAAACTAAACCCGGCATATTCTCCCTTTGTGTTGCAAGGTAAAAAGATCAAAACGCAAGTGAAAGTGAAAACTCTGGGGGTCATTCTGGAGGCATCACTGAACTCGGATGCTCATGTTCAAAGCCTCTGCAAAACATGTAATTACCACCTGAGGCTTCTAGGACCATACTCCCCTTCATTAACAACAAGAATGTGATAACAATTGCAAGTGCCATGATTCTATCAAGATTATACTACTGCAACATCATATTATGTGGAACAACGAAGTTTAACATTTGGACATGCCAAGTAATCCAAAATGATGCCATTCGCATCGGTATGACCGTTCCTAGGCGGTCCCACGTCACCAATACAGTGAGCGCCCTGATGCCTGCGGGTTTTTGACTCTATAGAAGTAAATAAAAAAATAAATAGCCGGACCAGCCTTAAGAACTGTGACATTACTGTTTTTTCTGCGTGTCTCTTTTCAGTCAAGCTAAATTTGCATATTTCTTGGCAATAGCAGTTTTTGTTATCCGAGTTTGTTTATTTGGCAAGGTTAACGAGTGAATGGAGAACCATCACTCAAGGAGAACCATCTCCGGTTCCGGAAGCACCTCAAAACCTTCCTCTTTGCCTGTCCTTTCTCTCCCCCTCTCCCTTGCTGATATCCTGACTGTAACTGCTCGGGTTACCTGGCTACCCTCTCCGATCTCTGGCCCAGGCCCCATCTACTGCTAAATGTTGGTTTAGCCAAAGATAATGGCAGTAAAAGGTCGAGCATCAGGGATTATATTGACCTTGTCAATTGATGTTGGTAGCACATTAGAGAAAATTGCACAAGTGTCATCATCAGGTTGAGTGTCAGAAACTAAGATTACTTTGTCCGTTGATACCGTTGGCGTATTAAAGAAACTCTTAGAAATGGGCACCACGCCTTCTAGCGGTTTCTCGCTGCAATTTGCATCAGTGGTTAGGATTCTGTTTATCTTCGTTGGTTTGGTCGATTGTAAGTATATATAACAGGAGGCAAATCATGTTGTAATATTTTCATTGACATAGAGGTCAGGGCATTCATTTTCATGTCAAGATTTTTTTTGTCAGGTATGAGAGAGCTGGATTCATGGTATTGAGAGTAAGTTCTATGAAAGGAGTAGCAGAGGCTCAAGGAGACATGGGTGGTTGGGGCGGTAAAAGCTGTCCTTCTAGGGGTAGGGTTAACAAAGGAAAGAGAGAGAAATGAGGAGTTATGTGTGGAGTTCGAAAACATGACTGGGGATTGTGATAAATTCGTCATGGAGGGATGAGGCATTGGAGAATGGGGAGAAAAAGAAGCCATGTTTACATGTGGGGAGATCATGGGTCGCAATATCAGAAAGATTAGCAGCATCATTACTCAGAATAGTGTCAACCTCTAAATTTTCAACCGGACACGTTTGATTAGATATAAAGAATTCTGAGACGCTGAGGGATGGTAACGGATGATGGTGCATCCATGCTACAATGACAGTGTTGCTATAGCCATTAGAAGTTGTGTCAATAGTTTGTTGACACTTGTGTAGGTCTATCTTTGAGACATAAGGAGGGTAGGGGCTGTGGTGCAGACACAGGTGATAAAGTGAAGCCAGCAGCCAATCTGAGCATACAGATCTACTAGCGGCTGGCTAGCACTAAAACAATCAGCAGGTAATTGAGTTATGATTTCAGAAGTGTAGTCGTTGTTCGAGGGTCTAGAGTGCAATTTAGTAGAGGCCTCTGAAACGCAGAATCCACGGATGTCTGCTGTTGTGGATTGCCTGACATAGAAAGGTAGAAATATGTCTTGCAAGGATATTATTACTAACTGGCAGCAGAAATATTGCAAAGTTTACGGCAATAGTATAAAGAAGACGCTCACCAACAAACAGCAAACAGCAAAACAGCGCTCGACACCACACTCCACAATGCGCGCGACCTTCAGTCTTAGTAACGAAAAACCGGAAGCAGAAGGTCGGAGCCTATTTGTATTTGCTTGTTTGGAATCGTCCAAGCTCCAACACAAATCTACAAATGACACTCAAAACATTTCTTGAATTTGATTAGTCATTAGACATAATGAACTCATTGAGTGGAACATAGACTATGAGAATGAACACTCATTATCCCTGCATCTCTCTTCCTCACCACTTTCCTCTGATTTCAGACCTACATCTGGAGACAGACACTTTGCGGTCTAAAATTTAAATGACAAAACACCTTTGTTCATTCCCTTCTAGGGGAGAGGATACGTATCATTGCCTCCCTTTTTTATGTTGTGTTACAGAAAGGCAGACAACTTGGAATGTCATGACAATCAGTGGTGAATGATCCTTTCTAATACTTTCCTTCTCTCAGTTTGATATACAAGACAATATTTTACGGGGGCTAAATTCGGTGGCTACAGAGGTCCCTTCCTAGACCTGAAAGTGCTGCTTGAGTGAGAGGCTTTGTCAGCCATTCCCATTAGGATGCAGCAAATGGTCTCAAAAGCCCCCACTCTCCTGCCTCAATTCTCAACAGATGGTGGCAAAGATCAAAGATGGGATTTCACACCTGACCCAAATGTGGAGTGTCAGACAATGTGTGCCAAAGTTTAAGTGGTGTTCCTGCACTGAGGAGGCACTGCATTTGCTGTGCAGAAGAAATAGGTCCGGAGAATGGGATGAAGAGTGCAGGTTAGCCCCCTTTGCCCTTTCTCAGTTTTTGGAATTCTCTTATTTCTGGCTGTAACGCACATGTTGCAGGATGGAGGACAGAAGGTGTAAACGGGTCCTTTGCTCCTGGTGCTGCTCTTACCTCAGTTCCCCCTCTGAACAGCACAGTCCCCAGTGATGTTCCCAAAAGTAACAAACTTGGTGATGCTGCCTGTTCTTCCAACAGTACCTGAAACATCTGCAGTTCCCACCATTAACATCTCACCTTCAGATATTAAACAGTAGATGGTGAATGATGTCTTGGAACAAATTACTCCATCACCCTCCTCCTCATTCTGTACCCACCGTCTATCCTAAAGGAGAATAGGACTGAATCTGCTGTTGCATCTCTGTCTGGGATACCTGGGGTTAAAGAATAGCAGGATGGTGACTGGTGGTCTCTGAGAAATATGTATCCAACAAAGTTATAGAGTGCTAATGTCCATCTCTTTTTGAATGTAGGGCTGGTTGATTCTTCCGTCTCCTAACTCCCAGACCCATCAAGCATGGACGGCTCCTGCAACAGTTACAATTCCGCTACCGCATCTGGCATCCATATCCTTCAGAGAGTACCAGAAATGTCCCTGTGGCGTTTTCTGTCAGCCAGCCAGGAGAGCTCACTGTCCTGAGATACTTGTACAATAGGGACCCCATCTAAGAGTTTGCGCTAGGAATCCTTAAAAGTGGGCTCTGAGCTTCCATGGCGATTACACTGGGTCATTGGAGGATGCATACCTAACTGACCAAATGGATACATTAATTGAAACTGCTGTAAAGAAAACCTATGTGACGAACCTTCTTCATTTTGGGAAGTAAACACTGTACATTTCGCTATCACTTTGTATGACTTCCATGCTGCTTCCTGCTCGTGAGGACGTTTCTGGCACATTATCATCATATTTAAAACCAACACATGAAAAGCTCAGACACAGCCTCTGACACTCTAATAGCCACATCCATTGAGGAAGTAGCAGTTGTAGTGGGTACATAACATTTATGTCTGAGGATGTGGTGGGGATAGCCTTGCATAAATGTATTCTCCTATAACAACCATTCTGGGACAAAACTTTGTGTTTCAAAGATGGAAGAACAATTGAAGTTGGCAGCTGAACAGTCTAGGCTTTGCTCTCCCCACCAAACCAAGGCTGTAGGCCCTGAAAGAGGAATCTAAAATTATCAAACTGCATGTTCATGATCCTTCACACCCGGAAATGCTACCAGAGGATGGTTCATGGGAATGAGGATCCAATTTGTGATCTGAAGGTGACTGTGCCTCATCTTTATCCAGTCAGCACTCCTGAATATTGAACATCGCTATACAACCCTCTTCCAGACCTCTTAGAAGGGGTGCTGTCTGCAATATTTCTGTCAGGTGTAAAGGCAGCTATTACTGACACTTAGGTTTCTCAAGGTGGTTACTCAATTAGGTTTGCCTAAATTTCATCAAGGCTCAAGTCTGATCACAGCTCCATACAAGTAGGCAGCTCTTTCTTTCGGAGTAGAGCATGTGTTGGCTGTTCCTCTTCTCCCATCAAATTATTCTCAATCCTCTACTAAGTGCCAAACTCTAAAGAACCTTTTGCCACCATCATCAAATTGAAGGAGGTCAATTGCTTCATCTGTATGATTGCAATTAGGGTGAAAACCCTTCAATCTATCATATTGATCTCACTGTGTGTCTTCGTAGCAGCAAAGGTAATAGGATAAGCACACTTCCACATACACACCCATGCATCACAGTGGTTTGTCATATTTGCCATCCAAGAGGACCAATTTCAACTCACAATTCCACTATGTGGCCTGAAATCTGCTGTGAGAGTCCTTTCCAAGGCCCAGGCACTTCTGGTTTGCTTTATCCATGGGAAACAAATATATACATTCCTACCTACCAGGATGACTCGCTAATCCATGCTGCCTTCTTCTTACAAGCTTCTTTGGACACCAAGATGGTTTGTGAGTTGTTAGATGCCAAGCTGAACATCAAGAGGAGTGACCAATAAACACTTGAATTTATAGGTGTACTCTCCAAAACAGACCAGAGTTATATTTCCCTTCCTCGTTCAAGAGCTGTAAAACTGTAGACAATCTCTTATTGCAACAATATTCAGCACATGTGTGACTGGGGTTAGAAGGGTCTTCAGGAGTATATGCAATCTTTTGGGTCAGACTATATCTCAAACCAGGCTCTTCTCCTGCTAAACCACTGGAGCGCAGGTTGGAATAATACCACATGATACCCGGAAAGTCCCTGAATTGAATGGCTCAGCAGTGGTGGCTGCGCTTGGATCAACTCTGGCTGGGTTTTCCCTGGATTATTAATCCCAGATAGTCGTCAGGCCCACATATGTATAGGCTACTATGAATCACAGTTATGCTGAGGGCTTTTACCTCCAAAAATCTCGGGTCAGGTCTTCGAAAATAGAGATACGACTTAGCAGTTTTCATGGCAGGAATTACCCTTTCTCCAATCCTGAAGATGAAGGCTGTTCTTGTAGGAACAGACAAGTTGGTCACAAAGGTCTATATGAACCCTCAAGAGGGCATACTGTCTCAATCATTGGAATTGGAGGGTTTCGCCCTTTTCTCTTGGGCAGAATAGGATATATTTTGCCAACTTAGTTCCCAGGGTTGGTAAATGAACTGAGAAGTGGAGTGACCTTTAATAATGCCATTTTATCCTGCTCTGACTACCATTTGGGATGAGTCAGGATTGTTTAGTGATTAGGGTGAACACTCATCTACCCAGCTAGAGCTCCATAGTTAGGGGATCCATTGACCTGGGCATTTGCCACTGTGTTCATTTTCTGGGCCATCCTGCCCTGCATTAATTCCCTTGCTTTACTTGACTGTCTATGATCCTGAAAATAAAGGCTGCAATCATTCTGATTGCTCCCTTGTGGAAGAGGAGGTTTGGGTACTCCCTCATCCTCCAAAGGCAGTCTACCACAATGTGGACTCTACTAGTTCACTCATACCCATTGCTGTGGTTAATCATACATCATTGTCCCTGCCCCACCTGGGTTTAATGGCTTGGAAACTGATTAGAGATGACAAGTTATCTTGGGAAGATCAGGGGTCATTTCGGAAGCTATACAGCAATTCAGAAACCATCAATTTTCAAGGCTTATTCTGTACAATGGAATTTCATCTCCTCTTAGTATGCGGTAATATGTAAGAACCCTCTTTCTTGCAGTCACTTTCAGATTCAAGATTACTGTAAAGATGGGTTTCACCTAGGTTTGTTGGTCTCTACGCTATGATGACAACTGTCTGCTATATGGGCTTTAGGGACACTTAAGAGGACATATGGAAATGACAGAAATACACTGCCCATCTACACATGGGAATGTATGAGGATCACTCCCTTAACCCTGAGCATTTTTACGAGCCCCCTCCTTTTGTTCCCTTAGAAGAAATTCCTGTGAGGTAGCCTCCTTTAAATCCTTGATTTGCTGCCCATTTCTTCCCCCAGGAGATCAACTGAATTGGTGTTCTAGTGCAGGGCCCTGCAACATGCAGCTCACCAGACTAAGACTCCTGTGATCCCTGACCATTGACTAGGTTGGAAGCACTGATGTAGCTGATTGTAGCTCATAAAAAAGGGAGACCCTAAGGTTCTACACACCGACTCTACTGTGTAACCCTCTGTTGCCTTTCCGAGGGTTTTGGTCAGAAAGGCCTCCCTCTCTTCAGGCCGAGCTAATTTCACCCTTTTATCTGAAAGAGGGTCTTGTCCTGCCTCTTCATTTTCTTCCAGGTGTGCCAGTATACCAATCCCTCAGAATTTGATGGGATATGATAGAACAGTAATTATATTCTTGGCCATTGGAACATTGCAATTTATTCTACCAACAACATCAATTGACTTTGGAGTCAAAACCATGTACTCCTACTCTTAGCCATCGCATATTGTGGACCATTTATTTTTTTATGAAATTGTCTTCCTGTAGGTATTCAGGGCTGATACATATGATCTGAAAGCAGTTTCTATGCACAACATGTGTCCTGCCAATACTTGGGTATCGCCTGACACCTTCATTTCACTCTACACGCTGTCCCCCTAATGGTCATCTGGCCCTTTGTGACCACAGTGCTGGATTGTGCCTGACACTGTCTTGGGACTGATTAAAGTTGTCCATTAGTGTTGTATCTTGACTTGCCTCAGAGTGCTGTTATCTGCCAAAATCTCTCTCACTACAAGGGAAATGTGTGTGTGTGTGTCTGTTTTGAGCATACTTCCCAACATGCTACAATCCTGAAATTTGGCATGTGGGTAGGATTCATGATGTAGACAATGTGAAAAGTATAAAATATATATGTTTACATAATTTTTTTAAGCTGTCTGCAATGCTTACTCTTGCCATAGGTGGATATGTGTGTGTGTCTATTCGAAATGTTCAGCATACTTTCCAACATGCCACAAACCTGACATTTGGCATGTGGGTAGGTTCCATTGAGTAGACAATGTAAAAAGTATTAAATATACATTTTTCTATTATTTTTTTAAGCAGTTTGCAATGCTTACCCCTGCCATTTTGCTCTCGGCACTGTCATTTTGCCATAGTTCTATGCAAACCTCAGCAGTTCATTGTTCCTAAATTTCCGACACTGTCAGCATTCTAGCTAACATTGGCAGCACTCACTTCTGAAGTCATGGTCATGTCTCTTCACTAGGGTCCGCAACGACGCTGTCTGTCACATCATGGCAGATCTCTCATGATAATTACAGGAACTTCATTTCCCACAGGAGTTCATGGATGTATGACTTCTCAACAGTACAAAGCGTACATGCTTCAGCCGTTCACTTCAAGCTCACATGCTTCAGCCCTACAGGTACGGTGGTCGCTGCTGCCTCAGCTGTAGATCGGGACACCAATAATGTTGCTGTGCATTCTCAATGCTCTGAAGTAGAGATTACTGTGTGAAGCATGGGTCAAACATCTAGTATCGTATATTCTTAGTATATACGAGAAAAGGATAATTATTTGATTACTTACTTTTAATTGGAGTCCTAATTGTCCTTGCCCAAGCCCTACTTCTTAACCCTATTATCCCCGGAGATATTGTGCTGGTGATAAGTGTTATACAATAAAATACGTTACTGATGATGAAGCTGTTCAGACTCTTCCCCCAATTGCAGGAGAACAGTAGGAAGAGTAGCTTGTGTGTGATGGGCGGTGGGGGAGTTTGCATGTGTGCAACTTTAGGCAGTGTGGTGCTTTTCTCTGGCAGAGGAACGCTGTCCATTGGTAGGACTAGGATGAGGAGGAATAATGAAGATTACTGTTAAGTGATCAAGACATTTCTGCTCTCAGGCTTTAGAACGGGATTGGACAACAGCGGCCAAACAATGATCATGCTGTGTTTATCTGACATCCTTCACCTAGCATTATCTGTTAAAGTTGCCATAAAAACTCTTAGGCATGATTTATACAATTTCATTTTGATCAAATGAAAGTCTTGAAAAATAAAGAGAAATGGAAAGTGTGTGTGTGTGTGCTAAAATTGGAAATTGTGATATTGACATGCTAATTGAATTGTTTATTATAGTGCGGCATTCGCCACACTATAGTTGAGGTGTGTGGTGAGTACCATAGGAAATCCCAAAAATGAATTGCTCCTAACCTTTGACTCGTGCAATGAATTTGACTGAAATGTTGCAGACAATTTTGTATGCACCGGCCGTGGCCAATGACCATGGCCGGTGGCACGGAAAAACACTGTTTAAACAAAATCCATAAAATTCACTGAAAAAAAACTTTAAAGTTTAGTTAAAGGTGCCGAATTGAATGCAACAAACCCCCTGAAATTCTGGGCATTTGGGAAGTCATGACCGGCTTAGCTCGGCGCGCACGTTTTTTCAATGAATGAAAGTAATCATGGCTAACACATTAATTTCAGCCCAGGTTCTTTAAGGATATGGTTGAGATTACCAAATGTAAAAGCCAAGTGCTGATCTTGCGCAGGATACAGTGGAACATTTTGATTTTAAGGAGAGGAAAGAACATGTCACTACACTGCTTTCTCAAAACACCAAAACTAAATGTGTATCTACTGCCGCATTTGTAAGCCAGTTGCCACTTTAATCTTACCTTTTTTATTTCAATAAGTTTTCATTTGCATTTTCACAGCGATACAGGCTCAACCTGTTGCCTCGCAGATCCCACTAAACATACAGAAGCATCCAATGTGTTAAGAACAAAGGTGGTCTATTACTCATAAGCTAAACATACCTGACACTTCTGAATAGTCCCTGTGTCTCCATTATCACAGCAATCTCCACCACAAGGCACCATCTTGATTGTCATGTAGACATGGGAGTAGGGGCGCAGCAATTCTGGCAATATTTTAGACTCTTCGTTACTCGGTCCTTGGGAATTTTGAAAGCAGCTCTTCCTCCATTACATTTTGGTCACAGATAATTTCTCCAAGTTTGGTTCAACATAGCAACTGCAGAAAAGGAGCTTTTGCTGCAACAACCCAGTAAGGAGGCAACTTCCCCACAGTCTACCTTCACCGCCAACCTTTCATTTTTGTATATATTTGGCAGAAGTTGATGAAAAAATGTTAAACTGTTCTTATTAACAAACCAGAACACAAGCAGGCAGGTGTCTACTGTTTCACTGCAATCATTTAAATACACTCGCTTTCAGTATATCTCACAGACGATCACCGCATCACGCCTGACTCGTTCCTGTTACAGCAGCAACAGACGTTCCCACCCTGGGTTCCTTTCCTCTCCTTAGACCATTTGAAGGCGCATATCCTCCATAGTCACAAGACTCCCTCTGCCGCCCCCTTCTTCCTTTTTATGAATTTCGTCAACGCCCTCTATAAACCCTTCTGCTCTCCTCTCATGCATCTGTATCTACAGCACCCTTTGCCATACTGTGGTCTCAGCCAGTTACCCACACCTCAAGTTTACCCACCAAGCCTCAACCCTAGACCCCTCAGTTGATTTCCAGGCCATTGCAGCTTTACACTTTGCCAGCACGCAAATTAAATCCTCCATTATGGAGAGGTGTGCAGTATCTTTCTCTACCCTCGGGAACAGTCCCAGCAAGCAAAACTCTGTCGGCCATGACTGCATTAGGATCCCTCCTCTAATGGCTTTTTCTGGCACCCCCCCTCCCAGAACTTCCAAATTACCGGGCATGTCCAGAACTTATGCATCATATCTGCCCCCACACTAATACACCTCGGACAGGTCTTATCCCCTTCTCTACCTATCTGCGTCAACCTGTGAGGGGTTAAGTACGCTCTGTGTGTAACACACAATTCAGTAAGCTTGAATCTGGCGTTCCTTGAGACCCCCTTGATGTATATCAGCGCTCTCTTCCATTGCATGTCTATAAGATCTCTCCCAAGCTCTGCCTCCCAGGTCCTGCACACCGTCAGCTCCATTACCTTGAGGCTGCTCAGGAATAGGCCATACAGTGTAAGAACCATATGGCCACCCCTCAGACACATCATACATCGTGCCCAACACTGCATTAACCTCTCTTCTATTCTCCTAACCATGCCCACGGTACAATAGGAATTGGGCTTCATCTATGCCATAGTCACTAATTCTATCCCTTTACTTTCTGAATGCCTTTTGAACTGTACCACAACGCCTTGTTGTTTCCTGATGATTCCAACCAAGGGGACACACAGGGAAAAGGGGTCAGTTATCCCAGGTGCCCCCAGACCCTGCGCTGGAGCTCCCTGCCGAGCCTCAACAGTCCAGAGGGCCGTGCTAGCGCCGCATAATTTACCCATAACACTTCCTTCAAAAAATGTCTCCCCGGCATTGGTTGTAGCAGCTAAGTGTCCTGCAAGGCCACGTCTCCCAGCCAGTTCACCACAAATTGCAGTTGCCTGCTAAATAGTACAGTTCAAAGTGGGGTACTTGAATACCGCCACCGCTATAGTCTCTCTGGAGAATACATAAGTCAATTCTGTTTCTCCCCCCTCCACCATAGAAGGTCTCAGGCCAGATGCATCCAATGACATAAAGAATCTTCCGGGTATATTATAGAGTATGTTGCTAAAATGATATAAGAGGCGCAGAAGTACAACCATTTTTAATAGAGCCGCCCTGCCTGGCATCCTCGCCTGGCATCCTGAGGGGCAGTTTCCCCCAGACATCAAGGAATTATCTACACCATCTAAGGCTCTCTGAGTGTTATACCTGGGTGAGGAGGCAGGGCCATGCCACACATTAACTCCTAGATATCGGAAGCGTCTACTGTCCACTGCAGGCTAAGGTCGGAGTTCCCCCAACAAAAACAAACAGGATTTCTCCCAGTTGAGACAAATACCTGAAAATGTGGCAAACTGGTCAATTATGTCCAGTAGGTGCGGTAGGTTTAGTTTAGTTTAGTTTTTTTATTTATAATGCGCACCAGACCCAGGGGCATCAGGGCGCAAAAGATAAGGATATGTTCAACTTAGTTACAGGGTACATGGGTACATGAAATGCAGGAAGAAATATACAAAAGAACATCATACATCATACATTATACAATCATATACAGTGTAAATTACATGATCAAGTAGCATAGAATTAAAGTGAGCGCAATACATGCGGAAAGGAGTCCAAGTGGACTAGCACATAGTAAGCGAATCCATAAGCAGAGGGTAGGCGTCAAGAAGGTGTTAGTCAGAGTGATTATTTATCATTTTCTTTTAGCCAGTTAGTCAGATTCTGTTTGAATTTAGAGGAAGGCTGGGGTTCTCTAATACCAAGAGGTTGGGAGTTCCACAATTGCGCAGCCTTAACTGGGAAACTGCGTCCTCCTATAGTAGAGAGTCTGAATCATGGAACTTGTAGGCAGTTAGAGTTGGCTGTTCTCGTCAGTCTGGACAAGGTGTTTTTACAAATTCTGTCCGTAAGGTATGGCGGTGCATTGTTATAAAGGCACTTGTGAGTAAGGGAGGCAATCTTAAATTGGATTTTATCAAAGGTGGATAGCCATTTGTGTTCTCTTCTTGCAGAGGAAATATGCTCATTTCTATTGATCTTAAGAGCTGCTCTCAGGGCATTGTTCTGGAGAACCTGTATTTTATGGATAGTCTGTTTATTCGCTCCAATGTAAAGTGCGTTAAAGTAATCCAATTTTGAGAGTATGTGGGCTCTGGCGAGCTTGAGGCAGCTGTTGGTGGAGAGGAATTGTTTACTGGCTCTGATAAGTTTGCATATGTATGCGGTAGCAGAGGCTAGGGAGTTGACTTGTTTAGATAAGTTCAGGGTGGCGTCTAGGTAGAAGCCTAAGGTCTTCACTTCCTTTGCTACTTTTATATTATTGCCATCAATAGTGAAGTTGGCATAATCTGGGCTAAATTTGGATATGTAGGTCGGGGTGCCTAAGATAATAAGCTCAGTTTTGTCGTCGTTCAGGCATAGTCCATGGGTGGCCATCCATGCCTGAACAATGCTGTAAATTCTATTCACCAAAGCCAGATCCACGTAATCTCCTGAAAGCGGAAGGTGGATTTGGGTATCGTCTGCATAGTGTAGGCGATACCCAAATGGTCCATTTCGTCGAAGAGGGGCTTAGTGAATATGTTGTAGAGTGTGTGTGACACACAGGATCCCTGTGGTACACCGCAGGTTATAGGGATCGGATCTGCTGAGGCCGATGGAGAGAAGACTCTCATGGTCTGGTTGGTTGCTCAGACAAGACTCAATCCAAGTTATAGCCTCCTTAGAGAAATGAGCTACAGAGTCTAGGTGGCTGTATAAGACTGTGTGGTCAACCAAGTCGAATGCAGCCGAGAGGTCTAGAAGGACGAGTAAGGCTGCTTGGCATTATCTCTAAATTCATCTTTTTGGGCCTTAAAATTAAGGCCGTCTCCATGCCATGTTGAGGGCGGAATCCGGACTGACGAGATCCTAGTAGGAGGTTAGATTCCAGGAAGTTCTGTATTTGAATATAAGCCACTTTGTCTAAAATTTTTAGAAGAAATGGCACAGTCGTGATGGGCCTGAAGTTTGTAAGAATGGCAGGGTCAAGGGTTTGCTTCTTATGGCAGTACCCGGGATTCTTCCAGGTTGTTCGGGACAGTACCGGTGGGGAATGAGGAGTTGATAAGTTTAGTTATAAAGGGCGAGAGTTCTCTCGAGGCATCCTTAATAAGTTGTGCCAGGCATTGGTCACCTTTGGAATTGGATGGTTTAGGTCCCAGTATGACCTTCTCCACCTCAGTGGTCGATACTTTAGAGAAGCTAAAGCGTGTTTCTTGTTTATGATGTGGTGAGGGAGCTATGCTCGGAGGAGTTTGAGGTGTTAGAGAGGCTTTCTTGTGGGCAATTTTGGTTTGTAAGTTGGCGACTTTGTTAGTTAAGGCATGTTGGATACCGGAGCACCACTTTTTGTCTTTAGTGCAGTTTTCTTGAGGAACAATGGGTGTTTCCAGTTCTTTCAGAATACTGAACAATTCTTTGACACTAGATTTAGATTGAGATATTCTGTTATTGTAGGTCTCCTGTTTGGCTAAGAGGATGTCTTTCTTATATTGGGTTGAGACCTTAGTAAGGTTTAGTTTGTTTTCTGCTGATGGGGAGAGTCTCCAAGCAGTTTCAAACTTTCTTTTAAGTAGTCCAAGGTTTTTTAAGTGCGGGGTGAACCAAGAGTTGGTGTTTTTTAGGTTTGCTATTCCTTAATTTGAGCGGTGCGATATTGTCTATGGCTTCGTTGTATTGTTCGACTAGAGAGTTTGTGTCCATATTTTCCGGTACCGAATTATGTTTAGGTATTATTTGGGGCAGCAGTTTTTCAACTGTCATGAGTTTTCTTTTCCTCGTAAGTGAAGGTGGGGCAAGCGAGGACTGGGCCGTGGCTAGGTTAGTTGCCAATGTGAATAATAGGAGATGGTGGTCTGTCCAGATCTGAGGAATAATAGAAGTGGTATTATATTGGTCTCAGGTTGGTTCACGCACAGCAGCAAGTCGTCCGCGTACAGTGAAACCAAGTGCACCACCCCTTCTAACACAATGCCATCTTCAGGGGCATGGCCTGAGCTCATGTAGTGCAGACGTGTCCTGCTTGAGCTCCCACCGTGATCCTTTAACAGATCCTTAATGCGGCACTAAATAGCCCTGGATCTTGCTAAAATTGGATAATCACAGTGCTGTTATTAGCGACGGCTATAATGGATTTGAGCCGAAGGAGCCCCGGAGACTGAGAAATAGCCAGTTGGGAAAGCAGTTACAGCGATCCAAGATGGCGGTTGTGTCGGCCCGTCTGATGTGCACGGGCCGTATAAGCTCTGCTGCTGAAGGTGGTATTCTCTTCAGACCCCAAGACAGCTCATACAACCAGAGGAGTGGGGGGACGTCGGAGGGAATTGGAAAGATTGCCTTGCAGGGCTGATCGTCCGGGAAGCATCACCCCACGCTTTAACAGTGTGACATATTGCCAGAACCCAACACAGGCCTGGATGGCCTCCACAGAGCTGGGATTGTCGGAGAAGGGGAGCCGACTGGGCCCCTGATGCATTAACATCTAACCCGCTGACAGCGATCCTGCAGGACCAGAGAGGCGCCCCGTACTGCTGCAACCGGTATGTGAGTGTTTGGTGTTGGGCCCAGAGAGATCACCATCATTACGACACCTGTGGAGCCCATCCTCTCGGCATTGAGACTGCTTTGCTGCGCTTAACGAATGGTTCCATGGCTGATCCCCTTTTGTTGCGCACTGGCACCTGAACACCGGGACTTACCAAATCCAGGCTTTGACCACTCACTGACTGGAACCATCTACCCCTCCCTCCCCACTAGCGTGGTCGAGCTTATGCACCCTGCCTGGTCCCACTACCAATTTATCACACACCAAAGCACTATTGATGCTCCTCTGGGGGAACTTGAAGGCAGCTCTCCCCCTTACAAACTAGTGTCAGTCAATCTTGCCTGAGACATTTGCAGATGGAGGACACATCGATCACCCCATGTCCTGCAGGAAGGGAATTTGCAGGGACTCCCTGAAATGGACAAGACGGCTGTTGTAACAACCCAGAGGATTGTGGGGGGATGTGTACTCCTCGCTGAAGGACTCCTGCATATAAGGAGTCTATGGCACTGACACCAGCGCTTGCATGGTTCTGAACACTGGGAATCTCCAGAATATTTGTATATATCCACCCAAGAAGGAGTCTGAAGCCACCCGAAGCTCCACCACAAGAAGATAGTGAATACTGAAAGCCCTGGAAGATCAATATAACTAAAGATAAATGGGTTGCAACCTGGACCTAACTGGGAGAGTTGTGTCCCATACAACTTTTGGAGTGCTTGCAGGCGAATAGGAGCTGGTTTCATAACAGGAAACAGAGGCAGTCAGTTACTGTCTTTGCTACATGGATAGCTTAAGAATTGAGCAGTTGCCAATCTGCTTAATCACCATTGAGCACAGGGAGGTGTCTACACGAAGTTAAACAGGTGGATCCCGGGGCAAACCTGGTGGGTGATTAACTGGAAGGGAATGACCCTGGAGACTCTGCTGGGGCACCTCAACTGCAGAACGCGCCGTATGCCACCCTTCATATTGCTTGGACGTTACCTATTTGAGCAGCTGGGGCTGTAATTGCTTGCACCTCCTACCGTTGTGTGACCCTGGGGGACTGGAGTCTGTGTCTTGCACAGATTGCACTGAACCTTTTGCGTTTGCTGTGACATCACTGCTTTACACGCTACTGTTTGGAAGGGGGCAGACATTTCTTTGTGACAATCTTCATTAGAAACATACATGCTCCATCATCTACGGCATTGAAATGGGAGCTGAGACCTACACCCCAGATACTCTCTCTGCCATGCCACCACTATACAGAAAACCAAGGGCACGATCATGGAATCCTTTACAAGTCAGGGGAGGCAGCCAGATTCTACTCCAACTGTGCCCCTGGAAGGTGCGGGGGGCCCAGAGGCACAACCAGATACTCATGAGGGTAAAATCCTGACAGCCATTGCTGCTTTACAGATCTCACTGGAAAATAGGATTAATGAAGTGAAGGTGGAAGTACAACTCCTGCGGCAGGATGTACGCTTGTTGGTGGAGAGAGTCACAAGTGCAGAAACACTGCTGACTAATACTGCTACATCTGCTGTTGATTTGGAACTGAAGACTCTAGAGGTAAAAAATGCTGCACTGGAACAGCATGCTGAGGACACAGAGGGCAGGTCATGCAGGAACAACATTTGCGTACTTGGCCTTCCAGAAAGTATTGAAGGCACAGACCCGAACACCTACATTGAAACCCTGATACTACAGGAAGTGAGTCCAGGGAAACTATCACAGGGTTTTGCGATTGAGAGAGCTCATCGATCCCTTCAGGGGAGACCCCCCCCCACCTGGTGTTGTATCCCCGACCTGTTATCGCAAGGGTTTTGAACTCCAGAGACAGGAAGGCGGTGCTGCATTTCTAAGGAAGGTGGGAACATTTGGAGTGGTAACTCTGAAATTGCTGTGTATCCCGATTATACACCCATAGTGCAAAAGAAGTGGAATACGTTTGTCCCTGCTAAGGCAAGGCTATGTCAAATGGGCCTAAAATATATGCTCATGTATCCAGCTAGTAATCCACAATGGTAAGACACAGTTTTTTGATAGCCCAGAGGCAGTGAACATGTGGATTGAACACAACGGAAGGCTGCTGAAGGAGCTAACATGCCTCAAACTGATAAAGGTGCAATGGCTTAGTTCCCTAGGATGACGTGGGAACCAATCACCCTATTGAAGGAACAGTGATTGCTTACGGCTGGAACGCAGATGATTTACGATGTCCACTGCGGCTCGAATTGACACTATAATGTGATCCAGCTGTGCTGGTCGGTCGAGCTGACGAATGAGGGAGATTGTTCTGCCAGAGAGTTCGATTTTTTTTGTCAAAAATGAACAATTGCAGTTAAGGACACCTGGTTGCTTTACTATTCGCAGACTATGGTAAGCAAGGAGGTGGGAGCTGGGCGTCACTACCCGTTGCGTGAGACTCTGCGACCCCCGATACGATTGGACTATTGACACTGGCCCATTGCTGGTGCCCTTTTCCAGTGCCCCATGGCCCCGAAGGGCTTTGTAGGTGCTGGTAGACCTGAATGGTGTGCTGCTGTTGGGCCTAGTTAAGACCCCTGGTTTGGGGTCTGTTTGTTATGATGTGGTTATATCTGTTTTATACGGCTTGGGATGCACTGTTGCTAGAATTCTAGACGTGGCCTGGTGCGGAAAATGAAGATACGACATGGGTTCATGCTAAGGGGTGAATATCTGTGGCAACGGGCATTGATGGGGGGGGAGAACATAGGGGGTGGCACTACATTGCACGTATGGTGTCACTTAGAATTCTGACTTGGAACGTAAGGGGCTTGGGTTCATACATGCGTAGGAATCGAGTTTGCTCTTATCTATATAGAAATAAGGTAGCCATCGCTTTATTGCAGGAAACTCATTTGTTGCCTGCAGACAAGGACATGGTAGCAGAGAGATTGGAGGTGTGTGTTTATGGTTCTACATATTCTAGGTTTGCTAGGGGAGTTCTCGTATAGATAGATAAGGGGGTCCCATTCCAAGAGTTTAATGCAGACAAGGAGGGAAGGTACATGATGGTGCATGGTTATATAGGTCATCATGAGCTGTGTATTGTGAATTATTTCTTTCCTAACCACTCCAGCCCGGCTCACGTGCGCTCATTGTGTGGCCTGATGGCTTTAAGACGGGATGCATTAATCCTGTGGGGTTGGGTTTACTTTAATTGTGTTAAATCTATCCAATATCCTCCCCCCCCCCCGCATTGTGGGGCCTCACCTGCTACTGGGGCACTAAATGTGGCACTGTCTGAACTAACTTTAGCGGACATCTAGAGGGAACTACACCTGAACACCAAGGGTTATTCATTTTACTTGACTCCCTATGGGTTGCATACCAGAATATATATAGATTGATTGTTAAGAGTTGAACACCTCACAGAATTTATTGAAGCGGAGTATACGGGACAATTAATATCCAACCACTCCCCGTTAATGGTCACATGAGGGAACAGAGGGCCTAGGTCACCTATACTGATGGGGCGCATGCATGCCGATGCAATGAACGATATTGCCTTTAAGGAACAGGTGCAGGAATCCTTGAACCAGTTTCTTCGACTTAAAGTGGGAAGCGTTGATGGCTGGGGGACAATTTGGGAAGCCCTGAAGGTGGTTGTCAGAGGGGAAATGATAGCAGGTGACGGGGGTATTATGAAAAAACTGCTAAATGAGTTGGAATCTATGGAAGATGAAATTTGCATACTGGAATCTATGCTTTCTGAGAGACCTGGGACAGAAGCAAATCTCATTGGGATGCAATTAAAATGCACCCAAGCCTGGGAAAGGCTGTGTAAATTTGATTGCAGAACATTGGTGGTGAGGACACAAGCTGAGGGCGATAAATCAGGGAAGATGTTGGCTTGGGTATGCAAGAGGAAGACACCTAGAAACTACTGTTGAACTGCTGCTTGAGTGTGGTGCCCTGTGGAGACCCAGACAGCAATAAATGATATTTGTACTGCCTTCTATCCCAAGCTGTACAGACACGACATGTTGCTTGACCCGGAGGAGGTTCCTTCTGTGTTCTCCATGATCTGGCTTCTGAGGCTCACCCCAGATATGGTCCTTTCTCTGGAGCAGCCCTTCACGGTAGAGGAGATGCGAGAAGCTGTCGCCTCCCTCAGCTCTGGTAAAACACTGGGTAGTGATGGAATCCCGGCAGAATTTTATAAAAAATACTGTTCCACACATGTCCTGGTGTTGCTGAGGTATTTGAGGAATCTTGGGTTTGCTCCCATAAAGCATGAGGTAAATGATGGTGATTCCCATTCCTAAGCCTGGGAAGCCTCTCGAAAGATGTGGATCCTATCGTCCTTTAACCATTCTAAACTGTGACGTTAAGTTGCTTACTACACTGTTGGCTGGGCTTTGTGCCTGGCCACAGCACTTCACTAAATCAATGTTGACTACAGCATATTATTGATCAAACCAATTTTGGGGGATGCCCTACATGTTGTGGCTTCCCTGGACGCTGTCAAGGCCTTTGACTTTGTCTTCTGGGAGTGGATGTACGCAGCACTGCAGGGCTTTGGATTTGGAGAGTGCTTCATCCCCTGGGTGAAAATACTATATACACAACTGGTTGCTAGATTAAAATCTGACAGACAGGTGTCTGAATTGTGGGAAATACAAAGAGGAACACTTTGGCTTTGGAACCCCTGGTAGTGTGCTTACAACAGGAATACCTTGAGGCTGGCATAGAGCTAGGGGGGGGTCCGACACCTGGTGTCCCTCTACGCGGATGATGTGCTTTTGTATCAATGTGTGCCGGAACACAACCTTCCCATTATCATTGCCGGTCTAGACGACTTTGCAAAATGTTCGGGGTCTCATTTAGCAAGCAGAAGTCATTCCTTTTCCTCAGGCAGGATACCGGGAATATGAGGCTGCGGACCTTCCTGATCTGGGAATGAAGCGGGAAACACACTCCTTTAGAAATGTAGGCATTCCGATAGTGCACAGCCCTAGCGAAATGCATGCTTGTGACACACTCAACGTATTGGATGGTTTTAAGAGGTCTATGAAGGTCTGGGCCAGACTGCCACACTCCCTTATGGGTCGGGTAGCCATATTTAAGATGATCATACTCCCAAGGCTACGTTATGCCTTTACGAATGTGTATTACTATATAGAAGCTGCATTTTTCTGCGCCTTAGATGTGGTGATCAGAGACTTCCTATGGGGACAGAACTGGCGCCAGATGGCACTTGACACTTTGTTTACCCTATAGAGACAGGGGCGTGCAGCGACCAATAATTGAGCTTTATTATTTGGCTGCTTTAGATGGGCCACTTGGCAATGTGGCTAACTGACAACTTCATCTCATGGTAGACTGCTGCAGTTGTTGGTGATCCCTGCATGGTTAAAAGAGGCACTGTGGATTTCGGATATTTGCATAGGTACCCAGGCCCTACTGGTAAGATTGGGCAGGCAGGTCTGGACCAGAGTGCTGAAGATACTATGTCTACAGCATCCTTACTCGCCACATGTTCCCATAGTAGTTGATGTCTTTCCGAGTACGGCTGAAATGAATGCTATTAGGAGTTGGGAGGAACTTGGTCTGTCCACATGTGGAGATTTGTATGGAAAGGGGGATATTAGGGACTTGGAGAGTCTGAAGCAGAGGGAAGGGGTCCATAGGGGCCAATTACTCAGGTATCTGAGAATAACAAAGTTGGCCAAGAGAAGTTGGAGAGGGTGGTCTGCTGAGCCAGAGGCTTCGCTGCTTCTTACCTTAATGTATGAGCTGGAAAACGGCTGGTGCCCTGTGTCCAGGTTGTATGGATGTTTGCAAGGTTTGACACTCAACAGAAATGTGCTAGTGAAAGCGAGGTGGGAGAAAGATGTTGGCCAGACCATCACTGACCAACAGTGGGACTATGCACTGCTTTTTATAAAAAATGTGTCCAGAAATGCACGCTTTCGGTTTGTTCAGCTAAACGTGCTCCACCGCACTTAAATGACCCCGCATAGAGTGGGCAAATTTGATGTTAAGGCATTGCCATACTGTGCCTGGTGCCACATGGAGGGGTTGACTTGATTTACATGTTTTGGAAATGCCCTAGGGTGGGCAATTATTGGTCACAAGTGAAGCAATCCTGTATAACAGCTGTAATTTTAAGGTATACTTGGAGTCCACTTGAATGCTTTCTGGGCGCATACCCCAGACCAAATAGATACCGCCACGTAACCAGGTTTATGGACCTTGCGTGTGTTTTGGCAAAAAGACACATAGCCATGTCTTGGAAACTCAGACGGGCCCCCAAAATACGGTATTTTGGAAGAACTTTGAGCAGTGTTCCCTGGCTTAGATCTTCGAGCAAAGATGCCAGTGCAACTTTGAGGCCTGCAATGCCCTTATTCTTGCAATGTTCCATCCATCGGATGATATACCACCCTGAGCACCATAACCCACTGTTGTTTAAGCTGTATTATTACATTTGTAAAAGTATCTCGATCTGGCTCGAAGTTTTTGGCCCAATCTGTGCACGAAAGGTATATTTGATACTTGTTTGCTACAATTCTGGATCGCTACCTAGCTGTGGGCGTGCCCTCCAAATATTTACACTGTCCAAGCCTTGTTTACTCCCTTTTGGAGTTGTTAATGTTTTGTTTTGTTTATAATTTGTTGCTGCCTTTGCAGAAATTATTCGATACCTGAGAAAACGGTAAATGCACTCAGTTTACTTGTACTGAATGGTTGAAATATTTTCCTTGCATGGCATTGTACTGTATGTTATTGTGTCAAAAAGCACAATGCCTGCTTCCACATAGTCCCTCAGCCAGCCTTTCAGAAAACCACACTGCATTCATGTCAGTTTCGGGCAGAGCTGTCTCATTCTTTGTGCCACACACACAGATACCAGACACCCATAACATGAAGTGCATATTGGTCACACACTCCATTCATCTAGGTCCCATCCCAAGGGCATCCCAAGGGCGTACCCACAACATACAGTAATTGGGAAGGCTCCAGCCAATCTGGCCTGGACTTCCCCACAATACCATATATGGTTCTTCCACCCAACAGCCAGTCAGGGGAAGGGACAGAATCATGGCTTCTCAGGACTTTGGGGAAACAAGATAAGAGGTAATAGAAACCAAGAGGCCACAGGGGCCATCTTGCCTCCTATCAGGAAACCACTGATTCCTATAGCAGGACCTGGGTATCCCAAAATAAAGGATACCCAGAGCACCTGTCAAATTCAGCATGGAGCTGCCACCAGCCCATACCCTGCTCTGTGAGCCACACACAGGTGCCCAAAATCATACACTGGGGGTACCCCACCCATGGGTGCCATAAGGGTATCCCAAGGGTCTCTGTTGACCACTGCCAGGAGTCCCACCTGGACTCCTGTGCAGAAAACAACATGGAAAATACATGATAAGGGAGTACAGGACAAGGACATGGAGGTCCTGTCCCTCCAATGCATTGCTAGCATCACAAATACTCCCAACTGAAATGCCTCTACAAAAACCTCCAGAAGCCTAGGCGCCATTTTGTCTGCGTAAGCTGTATAAAATTCCCCAGGAAATCCATCCAGGCCAGGGTCTTAGCAGTCAGAAGATCCAATATCACTGCGCTGATTTCCTCACTGCGCTGATTTCCTCAAAATGTCAGCAGAGCATCGAGCCTATTTGCCTGCTCCCTGTCCAGCCTGGGTAGATCTAACTGAGCTAGAGCTCCACCTATATCTCTCTCGCCCGTTAATATGTCTTCTGAATACAAAGACACATAGAATCTGGAAAAAACCTTGTTGATCTCACTCTGGGTCTTAACTGTGGCACCACTCTCAACCCTAATAGCGCTAATCATGTCCCTCAGTTCTATCCCTACTGCATAACCATGTCAACAGTCACCCAGACGTATCCCCCTCCGCATGCAGCCTCTGTGTGTATTTAGCAAAGTCCAGTCCGCCTAACCTTTCCCATTCCGCTATGCATTTCTGGAGCATCGCTGTCAACCTCCCGACTTCCCTCCAAACTCCCCCCCAGCATGCTATTCCCGTTCAATAACGTTCTCGCTTAGAGCCTGCAGTATGGCCTTTCTAAGTCCGCCCATTTTCCAAATCGCCACCCCTCGCATGACCACCTTAAATGCATCCCAAACGGTGCCAGCCCTCGCGACACTACCCGTATTGATGTCAAAATACTCCTCCATCTTGTTTCCTAACTAACTATTGAAATCCGCATCCAGCAGGGCCTCTGCCCTCAGTCGCCAAGTGGGTATCAGAGGTCTCCGCGGGATTCCCTGTCATCTCGCTACTAACGGGGCGTGATCAGAAAGGCCGCTGGCCCTATAGTCTATAGTCACAAACTCGCCCAAGGACTCTTTCCCGGTGAAGACATAATCTATTTGTGTATGTACACTGCGGGGGGGGCGAAAAATGAGAGCAGCCATGGTGTCTCTGTGCCTCTTCCTCCAAACATCAACCAATTGCAAATGATGCAGTAGGGAGCCTAGCACTCTAGCCGGTGGTGCTGATTTTCAGTGTGTTTTATCTGATCTATCCAAGCAAGTGTTGAGCGTGCAATTAAAGTCCCCGACCCAGACCCATGTGGCCGCCCCTAAATGCAGACAACCTTGGATATAGGGGCCGAAAGAATACTGCAGCATCATGGTTTGGGGTACATGTGTTCACCAAGCATATCTCCCTATTTTCCAGCAGCCAATGTACCAAGACCGTTCTACCCTCACCATCCTTCTTGCGCTTCATTAATTGAAATGGGACTGAGAGTGCCACCCAGGTGAGGACCCCTCTGGCATATGTCGAAAATGGGGAGCCATACAGTTTCCCTCCCCATTTCTTTGCCAATGTAGCTTGTCTACTCGCCATGAGTTAAGTTTCCTGCAATAGCACAATGTGTATCCCCATCTTGATGAGATGCGCACAGCCTTTTAACATAGCTGTCCCCTTATGTTCCAAGTGATTATTCCCAAGCCCTCAGCCCACGCCATGGTTGGTCTGGTTTCAGCCAAAATGACTGCACCTAAATTACAGACCTTACTAAAAGACCTAAAATGCATACCACCAAAAGTTTGAACACCAAAAGTTTGAACCTTTTGTGATATGCATTTTAGGTAGGTAAAACAATACAAAAAACAAAGACTGCAGGGGCTGTGAGGGTGTCTCTCACAACACCCCGCTCACCATATTATACTGTATAGGGAGCGGGGGTTGCGGGGGACACCCCTGCATCTGCCCAAAAAAAAAAAAGGCTGCTGGGGTGTCCCTCCCAACACCTCGCTCACCATACCACCATACTATACAGTATAGTGAGCAGGAGTGGCGAGGGACACCCCTGCAGCTCACCGACCAAAAGTAAAAAATAAAATTAAAAAAAAGAAAAGAAAAGGACACTGCGGTGCCGGTTCCCAATCACGGAAGTGAAAGGGAACCAGTGTCGCAGGAACACAGCGCGGCGGAAAGAAAGGTAAGTAGGAGGCTTGGGGGTTTGAGTGGGGGCGTTTTGGGGGTGTGGGTGGGGGTGGGAGTGTGTGTTTCTATGGATGTGGTGTTTTTTTAATGATGTCCGCATTGGAATTGTACAAACATTTTTATATTGCGTACATTTCCCAGGCAGACCTTTTGCATGTGGTCAATTCCTTTGCGGGAAATTCACACAGATCTGTTGGACTTACCAGGGTCTACACCCTTCCACCGCCTGCCTCCTCGTCTCCCCTTTCACCTCCCTCAGGTCACTCCCCTAGCAGCAAGAACCACTGTGTCTCCCAGCCTCTACCCCCACAGAGCCCAACAATGATATCTGCTATCCAGGCAAGAAGATTGTGTGTCGTAAAGCAACCTATATCTACGCGTCACCTGCCTTTGTTGTTTCGATCATGTTTCAACCTGCCAACAAACAAAATACCCCTTCCCAACAAAAGGTGTTGTAAACAAACCCCATCTCCCCCGCCCCCCAGGAACATGGAGACAACCGAACAACTTCCCCCAGTTTAAACAACTGCCCATCAGCAACTCGTCTGTTCAGGCTCAGCCCCCTCTCCCATACCCGCCTCCCCCACTCCAGGTAACATGCAGGAGCTCAACGCCATGAAACTGGCATCTTAACTATCAGCAGGGGGGGTGGCAGCTGCCCATAGTGGCCACCAATAAGTCCCGATGTCCAAGTTCCACCAGCCCCCGCAATCTTTTTTCATATCCCCTACACCCTTCCATCTAAATTATGGGAAGGAGAAACAACCAACAAAAACCCCACCAAGAAACTGATTCCATTTTGTCTTTCAGCACCTTCAGTCTACAACTCTCTGCTCGGGAGCTGCGGTATCCCCTGTGCATCCATGCAAGAGTGTGCTTTCACCGCGTTCTCAAAGAAATGCGATCTTCCATTATGACCTTCAGTTTAGCTGGATAAATCAGCATGTATTGCAGCTCTGCCCTTCGCAATCGTTCCTTTGTAGGCCCAAACACAGCTCTGCATTGCTGGACTAAAGCTGTATAGTCAGGGTATATTGCCAGCTTTGAGGACCCTCTGTTGATGGTTCACCCCTCCTTGGAGAAGGTAAGAATCTTCTCCCTGTCTTTGTAGTTCATAATCTTTGCTATCTGCGGTCTCGGGGGGAGGGGGGGTGGCGCCTAGCAGGGGTTTCCTCGCTAGTGATCTATGTGCTCTCTCTACCGTGAATCCTTGTGTTAGCATGCCTGGACCCAGCCACTGGCGGAGCATGTTTTCGACATCGGCCGTGAAGTTCCTTCCTTCCTCTCCCTTCAGGAGGCCTAGAATTCTGATGATATTCCTGCAGACTGTCCCACCTCTGCATCTTCCGCCTATGTTCTAGGATTTTCACTTGGTTTATCAAGTCTGTAGCCTGTGTTTTAGTGCTGGCAATGTTGGTTGAGTTGTCTTGCACTCACAGTTCTGCAGTGCCTAAGCGATCTGCCAGCGCTCCCACATCCTGCCGCAACAAACCAACATCCACTATGACTGCATTGATCTTGTGTTCCAGAGCTGGTTCTAATGCTGTTATTGCTGCTAGTATGGGGCCCTCCCACTGTGGAGCCACCTGCAACAAAGCGTCTGCCTCTGTGGTGGCACGCTGCTGCTTTGTATTGCCTCCCTCTTTACAAACAAAAGGCTCCATGACCACCTGTCTGGCCTCCCCCTTGGGGTTCTTTGTCCGGCATCTGAAATCAATGTCCTAGCCAGGCTAGTGCAGGCTGCCACTTCAGCACAATGTTCTCTGTCCCACCACTACTCAAGTCCAGCAGGTTCCCCCAAACCTTGTGTCCTCTTCTAGAGCAATGAGGGTGTCTTTCTGTCCCTCACCATAGAAGCCCCCCACGGGCAGCCACTGCATCGGGCAGCACCCACCCCCATGCCCTAGAGGTATGAGCCAACAGAGTTCACTTTTCATCAGCCAGGCCGACCAACCCTCTTTCCTTCTCTGCTACCTGTAACCCTTCAGGACCAATCTCCAACTTTACTCAGTCCAGTTTAATTGCCTGGACCTCCCATGACTGCAGGGGGCACCTCCTTGTTCCATCCACCTGCAGGACCACTCTCCTTGTATGCAGGCGCAGAGCCGAGACCGCTTCTGTCTCCCTTCTGCCTTCCTCCTCCACCAGCGCAACGGGCCGCCACCAGCGCGGCCCATCAGCCATCAACATGCTCCAGCGCAGCCCCGAATTCCATGTAAACTATGGCACCAATACACACCCCAGAGCCCAGAGCGGGGGTGCCTTTCAACATTCGGGGGCCTCCTCAGCCGCCACGTCCGGTGGGCCGCACCCATCAGGCATACCAAGGCCTGCGTCGCGACACCACGCTCTTAGTTGGGAAGACCAGTTACTTTCCGGCTGACAGCCCGGCCTCACGGCAGGGCCACCCTTGTATAACACTGAACCACTGTGGCTCCCCAGCCCTTCAGGGGGGCCATGCTATTCTCCCATGGCACTGATCCCCGGAGCAGGGCAGGCCCACCCACCTAACCCCCTCTGCCAGGGGCACTGTGTTGCAGCATGGGTGGCTCCCACCGGGCCGCAGTTCACGTTTGCTCACTGGGTCATTCTGCTGCTCCACACTACCAGCCGTGTAGTTCAGATCACCCCACCACTGTCACACCGTGGACGAGGTTGGGTCCTCACAGGGGAAGCCTCTCCACCAGCTTGGTAAATTCTCCAAGCTCTCCTGTAATTCGCTGCAAAGCGGCAGCTGCCATCTTGGCTGTCTCCGACTCTGCCTTACGCCCCTCCAAATCTTAGTGTCTTCTCCCCATCTGCTGTGGTCCGATATCCACACTACCTCTTTGGACAAATACAATCGAGCGCTTTAAGCTATTATTTCAGGAGGATCATGCACGAGCTCTGTAGATAGCCTCACTGCATGGCCGTTTAGCCACACCCCTGGCAGAGGTTGATAATTGTGTGGAAACTGGCATATAATCATATTAGTATAAACATTCTACCCACCCCATGTTGTTTCTAGGTTGATTCCATCACCCTTTAAGTGTTCTGTGGAGTAGGTTGATGGCAGCAGTAATTTAGCCTTGACATGAGTAGTGGTGCAACCAATTTTACTGCATTCAGAGCCCAATATACCAATATGGTAGCCATTGGTGTACCAAAATATTTTTATGTTCTACTACCAACCATTTTGATTTGGGCCATCCTTTTCTCTGTGGGGCCATGTGGCAGGCCTAAAATAGGTGTTTCGCATGCGCTCACCCCACAGTTTCTATTGTGATTTAAACTTGCTTAGCCTGGGTCCTGCTACAAACCTTGCCAGTACACATCCATTGTGGGTGGACCTGAATGTTTGGCAGTTTTACAGGCCGTCCTCATTCACTGGCTGTCAAAACCTTTTTGCATTTGCCTGGTGTGTGATTTGAGGGGTGGCTTATGCGAGCCCATGACAGTGCACATTCCTCACAATTTATATGTTTGAATGGGATTTATAAAGCATACACTTAGCTGGTAAGCAACAGAGCACTGTACAAAGTGGATATACCCAGAGGTAACAAGTGGCGTGCAGGGGTAGCAGACGAGCTGGGATGGGCAAGGGTGAGCATTGGAAATGTTTACATCCGTGAAACAAGCAAAAACATCATGAGATACTTCTGCAGATATGTTTTTAGAAGAATTATTCATAAAAATAGACAATGTATAGTTTAGATGCACATTTCTTTACATTCCTATGCTTAACCCAAATATTATAGCAATATTCCTCCCTTCTGCGGGCTACACCAGCCGGTCATGGCCAGGGCCCAAGTTACAGGCTAGAGCGAAGTTTGGGGTGGGCAGAGTGACGGGTGTCAGGGGCTTGATTAGTGGGCGGGAGGAGGGACAAGCATTGGGCTGGTGAAGGGCGGGTGCGTGGAGCACTGTAGCTGCTCTGAACCCGTGCTTGCATCAGTAGATTCAGCCTTGGTTTGGAGCAACCTGATTGGCTCCCGCACCCGCCGAGGTTGCTAATAGAAGTTGACAAGCATAGCATTTGTTTCTCACCTGGCAGTGTACCTTGCTCAGTCAAATGCTGCCCTGTTTTCACGTCGGTTTGCCTCATTTTGGTCATATCAAGAACTTGAGTAACCTGAAGCACATCTGTAGTAAATTGGCAGTTTCGGGGAATAACATCTGTTGGTTCATCAGCTGCTAGTGTAGTGCCATAAATATCTAAAATGAAAAATAAAAAAAACTGATAAAACTGATCACACCATCAACGCCACGTGCATCCATCAACAAAATCCAGTTAAAACATTTTTAATTGGTCACATATTAGGAAATATTGATCTTTCCATAACATATTTACTCATTACAACAGGGCTCTGCTTAAAGCATTTCAAAATAATAACCCTTTCCTAGCACAGTGAATAAGCTAAGCATGTTCAACAAATGGGTTCAAACCAATCCATCACAGATAGGAAGGACATCGATCTGTAATTAGCCTTCATAGAAACACTTGGCATCGATTTTAAGATTCATATGGGCTGCGGGAGAGTGTAGGGCAAGCCACAACAGCAGAGGCGATTAGCAGGATTTTGGGGTTCGAGGGGCTAGGGTAACATGATGGGGTCAGCAGTAGCTTCCAATTTCAGAGGTGAGGGGGTGGTTGCCTCCTTCTGTTAAGCATTGGCTACTTGCAGCAAACGTGGTTAGAGGAAAGGATCATTACAGCAGGTTTGGTGGGGGGGGTCTCTGTAACTAAAAGTGAGTGACTACATGGGACAGAGAGGTTTGTTGCTTTAATTCCCATGGCACGCACTTTTGTGCAATGCCTGTATGACTGCTGAAA
The DNA here is from genome assembly GCF_040938575.1 of Ambystoma mexicanum. Lineage (NCBI taxonomy): Eukaryota > Metazoa > Chordata > Amphibia > Caudata > Ambystomatidae > Ambystoma > Ambystoma mexicanum. The sequence goes on along the minus strand of NC_090923.1, from coordinate 407,162,720 downwards.
GGTGAGATCAAGAGATCTATGGCTAGGAGCAAAGACATTTGTACGCAGATCTACCAGGTGATAAAAAGTGTTCCTCATTATCAAAGCTGAAAGAATGTAAAAGCAATACATCTGCATTTCGAATAATAATTTAATAAAAGAATACATTGAAATGCTAATATGTTCACTTTCCATATTTATACAGCTCAGTTCAAGATAAAAATCATAAAAATCACAGCACACATTTGGTGATCATATATAATATGCTATGATATGGCATTTGTAACGCGCCTATACACAAGTGTTTCAAGGCGCGAGAATCTACCATAAATAGAAAAATCAATGCAATGTATAACATTTATTCCTCGCTTTTACCTATTAAATTCAGAGGTTCTGTGCAATTGACTGTTGTAAATTACCATAATAAGCTTGAAATTGCATATATATTGTCATTAGGTTCTTACTGGGACTAGAAAAAGTCAAGACCATATATTGTTCTTCACTATCCTTTATAAGGGTTTATGTTGCAAACAGGTCCAACTTGAATAAAAACGGGATCTTCCTAAACAAATCGAATGTTATGATGGCTCGCTCTTCATGGGATTGAGTTCTTTTTTCTTCAGAGACCTTTCTCTTGTGCAATGTCTCATCCGCTGATGGTTGATTCTTTCTGGCCTCTGGCTCACTTCTCCAAGCTCAAACAGTAGAAGAGGGGTTCCCTCATCCCTTCGTGTCATTGCACATATTAGGGTGATCTGAACCCACCCTTCTTCTCTGTCTGATCTATGTGTGTACTTTCTGTACCACAAGGCTCACTCAGGTGTAGAGTCGCCTATGTAGGTTGTTTGTGAACAACAACACCAGTCAATCAATCCCAGCAGAAATACATCAGACAAACCTTCAGGTACTACAGGAAATTTCTGGTGGAAGCCCTGGCAGAAGGGCTTGCCAACCTTCACCTCACATTCAGATTGAAAGTCCCATATACGACTACAGTTCTGACTGGCCCGTATATATTCACCCTTAGGAATATTAGCAATAACAGACTTCTTGTGACAACTAGTCGCATGTAGGATGGCGTTAACAGATGTGCTTTTTCTGAAAGTGTGTGTAAACAACCTGATGGAGTCATGGTGATTTTTAAATCCAACATGTCTATACTGACATTGTTATAGGTGTCAGTGAAAGCCAACCCCCAAACATTGGAGCTAAGAAAAGCAACAAAATTAGCTAATTGGGGATTTCAACTTTCTGCTTGTAGAAGGCACCATTGAACAAAAACCCATTATTTTCAAGAGCAAATGTTAGTAAATCTTTCAACATCTATGTATTCATAGAAAGATTAAGACTTGTCCGTGAAAATATAATTGACACTCTCAATTGCTAACTCATGTTTGATGGAAGTGTATAAGTAGGCATGTACCGAACTTCGGCTTCGAGGAAGTATTCGTCCGAATACCGGCTGAAAAAAAGCTATTCGGCTCCAGGCGAATAGTTTCTTGCTATTCTGCTGTTGCTGAATACTTTGATACAATGCAATAAATGGCAGTACAAGACCAACAAATAAAACAGTTACGTTTGCATCGTAATAACTGTCTCTCCTTATATTCTGGGTGAACTCCCCTTCCCCAGATTGAAGCAGGATTCTGTTCAACAGTTTCAAAAGAATAAGGAAATCCTGTATTGTAACAAATTTCCAGTACAGTTCTTTAGATTTCAACTTGACAACAAAAGTTCCAAAACTTCGAAATTGTTCAATAAGGTTTTTCCTCTTCCACTTGTGACACAAAGAACTTTAAACAATCTACTTCTTATAAACCAAGAACACTTCCTTAGTTCACCAGTATTAACAAACATTGTCTTTGTCAGGATTATTCTGACACAAAACACTTGCTCTGACAATGTTCAATCTTTCTGCAGCAGTTAACACAACACCTGCTTCAGAAATGTAAGTTTGTCAGGATGATTCTGTAATATTTCATAAATACATCTCAGTGGTTCTACCATTTCTTCTTTACAACCTTTCACCACCCCATCACAGTACTTCATAAACATCTGCCTGGTCCGCTCACCTGCCAGACCTACTATTACAAAGTCCTCTGCTCTAATGTACTTTGCTGCCAACACGTTTGTCTTGGAAGCAAGACAACGCGGCCGAACACGGGTTTGATTTCCAATCCCTTGCTTAGAAACCACTCGCTATGAACAATACAATTAAATAACTTCTGTTGTAAAGGTTAACAAATTAGAAATGTCTCTTTCTTCACAACATCAAGTTTAAGAATTTCTTCAGGGAAAAACAAGAACCACCCTGGTGCTGTCTTTTACACACTTGTGATTGCCACACTGTCTGAAAGTTATGCTCCATTCCTTCGAAATACCTTCCCCACTTCCGCATTAACCAAATTCTGACAATAATTGTATCTCACTCTGACTCTTCTTTGGCTTTGGCAATGTGGGTTTAAGCCAGTTCATGAGCTTATTTAAATATGTGCAATAGATTTTACTTAAGCAATAAGCCCTGAGTCAGGTAATGCCCTGGTATATAGTTATAGGCCTGAGCGGAGTAATGACCCCACGGCTCAGGGATTATTGCTATTAGGACCAAGACTGGGGTACTAATAGCATTTCTTTCTGTTCCGAAAAGCTGCAGCGTTTCGGAACAGAAAAAACAAACAAAAAATGTCATAGAAATGTCAAAGAAAATGGCCGCCGGGGAAGGAAAAGCAGAGTCCATTTTCCCTTTCCATGGCGGCCATCGGGAGCGGACATGCTGGGAACAGAAGTGTTCCCAGCGTGTTCACTCATGAAAAAGGATAAATAAGAAGCTAAGTGGGGTTGGGAGGGTGGGGAGGGGATTGTTTACAGGAGAGTGGGGAGGAAACAAAGAGCAAGTTACTTTCTTACCTGGTCACGTTCTTTCGATGGGATGGTCCGACGACGTATTCCATATCTATGACAGGTAATTACCACAGCTGTGCTGCTTCGGAAACTTTTTTCGGCGTCTGCGTCCTGCATCGATGACGTCGATGCGCCATCGTCGAGGACCTCCTCCGACGTCCGACATCATCCGATGTGATAAGTAGGATGCACGACGCCCGTAGCCTCAGTTGTAGTTTTTTCCCCCAGAACGTGTGACATTAGTCTACTCCCAGTCAGACACAAATCCCTGCGGAACGTAAGCTGCAATCGCAAAAGAAATTCTGCAGCGGGGAAGGTAGGGAGGAAGCGATATGGAATAGGTCGTCGGACCATCCCATCGAAAGAACGTTACCAGGTAAGAAAGTAACTTGTTCTTCGAGGGGATTGGGTCCTCTGACGTATTCCATATCCATGACAGACTCCCAAAGCAGTACCAGAGCAAGGAGGAGGGAAAGAATTTAGAATCAAAATTTAGAATTGCCAATCAAATAGCAGAGCAAAGGACCGCCTTGCCAAAGGCCAGATCCTGTCCTCGGATGGAATCGAGGGAATAGTGACGTACAAATGTATGTACTGAAGCCCAGGTGGCTGCATCACAGATGTTGCGAATAGGAACACCCCTCTGCAGGGCAGTAGATGCAGCCATACCCCTGGTAGAATGGGCCCGCAAGCCAGCCAGTGGGTCCTTACCCGCCAAGCGGTAACACTCCGAGATAGCCAAAATAATCCAGCAAGACAAAGTCTGTTTCATCACAGCTTGTCCCAAACGCTTTCCAGCGTAACCAATAAAGAGTTGATCGTCCACTCTGACCCGGGACATGCGTGAAACATAAAAGCTTAAAGCTCTCCTAGGATCAAGCCTATGGAGCCTCTCCTCTTCCTTACCAGGATGCGGAGGAGGATAGAATGCCGGAAGAACAACCTTCTGGGCCAAATGAAATTCCGTCACTACCTTCGGAAGAAAAGAAGGACGAACTCTAAGGACAACCCTGTCCTTATGAAAAACAGTGAAGGGTGGCTTAACTGAAAGTGCCCGTAACTCACTCACTCTGCGAGCGGAAGTAACCGCAACTAAAAACACAGTTTTCAGAGTCAACAGCCTCAAAGGACAAGAATGTAAAGGCTCAAACGGAGCACCCATAAGAAACTTAAGAACAAGGTTTAAATCCCAACTGGGCACCAGGAAAGGCGATGGAGGGAACACATTAGTGAGCCCTTTCAGAAACTGTGAAATTAAAGGGACACTCTTCAGACGAGCGCTTAAAGATGGACAGCGCCGCCAGGTAACCTTTAATGGTACCCACTTGCAAGCCCCGGTGGGCCAAAGAAAGTAAAAAGGACAGAACCATGGGGATGTCACATGCAAAAGGATCCACATTCTGAACTCTGCATCAGTCGCAGAACTTACGCCAATGGTACAGAGACTTTGTTGCTGGCCGTCGGGCCGAGAGCAACACCTCCATCACGTCTTCAGGGAGGTCCCAATCCTTATACCTCAACCTTTCAGAAGCCAAGCATCAAGGTTGAGGGATCTGACCTCCGGATGGAGAACCTGACCCCTCACCCGTGAGAGCAGATCGTCTCGGTAGGGAAGACGACGTGGAGGGCAGATGGACAAGTCGAGAAGGCCCGGGTACCATGTCCTCCGAGCCCACGCCAGAGCAATGAGGATCATCCGGGAACCAAACTTCCGTAACCTCCGCAGCACTTGCGGGATGACGGGGACTGGAGGAAACGAGTACAGCAGCGGGAATGACCATTCCACCATGAATGCGTCTCCTTAGGCTCCTTTTGGAGGAAATTCCCGCGAGCAGAACCTCTCGCACTTCCGGTTGACACTGGAGGCGAAGAGATCCACTTGAGGGGTCCCCCAAAGGGCGAAGATCTCCAGGAGAATCTCCTGAGCCAACTCCCACTCGTGAGAGATGGTGCTCTGCCTGCTCATAGCGTCCGCCGTCACGTTTTCGTTTCCGGCCAGATGAACTGCCGAGATCGAAACTTCCTGCTGGAAGGCCCAGAACTCGAGCTGCATCGTCTCCCTGCACAGAGGAAGTGACCCTGCCCACCCCCCTTTTTGTTGAGGTAGTGCATGGCCACTGAGTTGTCCATCAGGATCAGGACATTCTTTCCTCGCACAGTCGGCAGAAAAGCCTTCAGGGCTAGCCTGACAGCCCTCAGCTTCAACAGATTGATGTGGAGTCTGGACTCCGACAGAGACCAACGACCGCTGACTGTCAGCTCGTTGGCATGAGATCCCCATCCCGTGAGGGATGCATCCGTCACGATCGTCACCTCCGGCCAGGGAAGCCAAAATGGAGCCCCCTTCATCAAGTTTCCTTCGACGGCCCACCACAGAAGGTCCTGGCCGACCGAGGGCGGCACCTGAACCAGGTCCGACATCCTGCCGGAGGACTGCGACCATTGCATCTTGAGTGCCCACTGCAAAGATCTCATCCGCAGACGAGCCTCTGGCACCAGAACAATGCAGGATGCCATGAGGCCGAGCAACCTCAAGAACTCGAACGCTGGGAGCGTCTGGGCATGCTGAAACTTGTGCACCATCTGCTGAATGTGAAGAGCCCTCACCTGGGGAGGAAAAAACAGCCCCAGGGACGTGTCGAGCACTGCTCCGATGTACTGGAGCCGCTGTGTTGGCGTCAAATGGGACTTCTTTAAATTGAGGGAGAAGCCCAGCCTGTGAATGGAGTGGCAGGTGACAGACAGATGATCCAGGACTTGCTCGGGAGAGCTCCCCCTGATCAACCAATCATCCAGGTAGGGGTAGACGTGAATCCCCCCTTGCCTGAGATGCGCTGCCACCACCACAAAAAGCTTGGTGAAAACCCTCGGGGCGGAGGTCAATCCGAACAACAGGACCCGAAACTGAAAGTGCGAGTCGCCAACCGCGAACCTCAGGTACTTCTTGTGCTTGGGATGGATCGGCACATGGAAGTAAGCATCCTTGAGGTCGAGAGACACCAACCAGTCCTGAAGTTGAAGGGCCTGGAGGACTTGAGAAAGAGTCACCATCTTGAACTTGTCCTTCCTGAGGAGTTTGTTCAAACCGCGCGGGTCCATGATGGGTCTCAATCCCCAGTCTTTCTTTGAACTCAAAAAATAAGGGGAATACCATCCTTTGTTCCTCCCCGCTACAGGGACCAGTTCTATGGCGCCTTTCTCCAGCAGGGCTTGAATTTCCTGCGCAAGGAGCAGATCCGGACTCTGCAAAGAGAGGTTCCCCGGTGGATTGTCGTGAGGCCTCTGCCGAAAGGGAAGACAGTAGCCGTGGGTTATGATCTCCAGAACCCACGCATCTGAAGTAATGGCACGCCACTCTACAAGATGCTGCGCCAGCCTTCCCCCAACCGGCGAACCATGGGACCTGGACTCATGACTGAGTGGTAGCGGCTGCGGCGTTACCTGAGGGCAAAGAGGCAACTGCCCGAGCGGCCTTGGCACCACGGGTACCCTGTCGTCCACCTCTGGTACCCCTGCACTGGCCTATTTGACTGCCAGCTCCTCTCGCTTTACTGAAGGACGAGTAATAGCGAAAGGAACCACCCCTCCATTGCTGTCCACTAGGACGAAAAGGCGGAGGTTGGCGAACTGCAGCGCCTGACGACTTTGCTGCACCTTTGGAGGTCTGCAACCTCTCAAGGCTCTCGTCAGCCTTGCTGCCAAAAAGGTGTTCATCGTCAAAGGGCATGTTGAGGAGCCAGGACTGCACATCAGGAGCAAACCCCGACTTCCGCAACCACGCAAACGGTGGTCGCCGCCATGGACCTGCTGACGCATTCAGCCATGTCGAAACCCGACTGAACGGACTCACACATGGCATCCTTACCATCCTGGACCATAGCAAGGAAACCATCCCGTTCGTCCCCTCCGGGAATATGTTCAGCCGTTAACGCAACACAGTTCCACAGAGTGTGTGTGAAACGAGACAAGGCACAAATGGAGTTGGCCGCCTGAAGCGCCATACCACCTGAAGAAAACACTTTCTTCGCCCAGCCATCAAAACGTTTGTCGTCCCTATCAGGAGGGATGGTAGGGTACAACGCCTCCTTTGCTGGGGCCGTGGCCGCCTGCACCACCAAACTCTCCGGAGTGGGGTGCCTTGTCAAGTAGCAGGGGTCGCTACTGGCTGGACGGTATTTTCGCGACAAGGACCTGCCCACCGCTGGGAGACTCTCCGGAGCAGTCCAAGCCGCCGCCACCCTCCTCTGTAGAGCCATATGAAACGGAAGTACTGGGTCAGTTGGGGGACCAACATCAAGGATGTCCGTGAGATCATCCTGCACAAACTCCGCTGGGGGAGCAGACCATCCCAAGTACTCGGAGACCCTAGCCATAAGGCGCCGGTACGAGGAATCGGCATGAGAGCCAGGCTCAGGCCTACAAAATTCTACCTCCGGAGAGGTGTCCAATCCACTGGCATCATGCAGTGACTGCCTCAAATTGTCAAATTGGCTATGGCCCGAGACCATCTCACCTGGAACCTGACTAGGAACCAGGCCATCAGAATCCTCATCCACCTCCGTAATATATTCCAGGTGGTGAAAAGAAGGCACCCGAGAGTGCTTGCTCTTAACCAGAGCCTTCCTAGGGGGTTCCCCCGTGCCATGGGGTACCTCCGACACCCCGGCGGCGAGGGCGTCGAGTGAATCGGCGCTGGCGTCGAGAGAACAGGCATTGGCGCCGAGAAGATCGGCGTTGACGTCGAGTAAATCGGCGTCGATGTCAGATGCAGCGCCGCCAGCATCGATGGCATCGACACAGTCCTCGAAGCCGGAGCTCCGAGCGTGTCCTTCGACGACCTGAGCGTCGACGGCTTCGACGTCTTCCTCGGAGCCTCGAGAAAGCCTGTCGACGCCCTCGACGCCCCAGGAGTCGATTTCTTCCTTCGAAGACATCACAGGTGCACACGGTCTCGAACGCGTCGAATACTGGGACCTGGAACAGGTACGTCGAGAACGAGTCCCCTTGTCCGAACGGGACCTCTCCCATGACTCGTGCCGACCACTCTTGCGAGCGGTGTCTCTCGACCTCTCACGGCTGACCCCACTTGGGGGCGCGGACGGCTTAGTACCCTGCGACTCGAGAATCGCCAGCATTTTCTTCCCGAAGGAAGCCCATTCCTCCGGCGTCGCACGGCTGGTGGGGTAAGCGACGTGCCGGGCAGAGTCCTCAGAAGAGGACCTGGAAGACGACCGCTGTCGGCGCTTCCGAGAATGCCTCGAAGAGGCCGAGGAGTGGCGAGACCGACTCCAATAAGGAGACCCACGAGACTTCCGATGATGACGCGGAGAGTCACCTCTCGAATCATCCGTCAAAATCCGCGCAGACTTCGACTTCCGGGGCTTGGACACCCGACCTACCGACAACTTCTTCTTACGTTCCCGTAAGGCTTTGGACGTGAGAGACTGGCAGTCGATACAGTCATCCGTGTCGTGGGCCTCCCCGAGGCACCAGAGGCAGGCGTCGTGCGAGTCCGTCACCGACATATTGGACCCACATTCCCCGCACTTCTTGAAGCCCGGACGCGGGGTCGAAGACGAAGTAGAAGACATCTTCACACGAAGGATTTTCTCACAAAAACGAACAGGTTCGAAGAACCGAGAAGAACAGAACTCCAAAGAGTCGAGGCGTAACCGAGATTCACGAAGCAACACGTTTGCGGAAAAAACGGAACTGAGGCTACGGGCGTCGTGCGTCCTACTTATCACATCGGATGACGTCGGAGGAGGTCCTCGACGACGGCGCATCGACATCATCAACGCAGGACGCAGACGCCGAAGTTTCGAAGCAGCACAGCTGTGGTAATTACCTGCCATAGATATGGAATACGTCGGAGGACCCAATCCCCTCGAAATAGTCTTACCTGAATCCCCGGCGGGGGAGGATGGCAGCCTCCAGCGGTGTGGAGGCTCGAGCAAGGATGGCGCTGTTTCGAGCTTCCTCATTGGCTGAGTGGCTGCCCTGCCCCCCCCGCCGGGAACAATGGCAAGGAATCCCGGGCGAGGGATTCCTGGTCAGGTAAAGCCCCGGTGAGGGTCAATCAGAATGTTTGTTACATTTTGATTGACCCTCGCCGGGTACTAAAAACATTTAGACTCTATTTGCCACCTGTTGTCTTTGGCAATGGTTGTTCTTTTTAACTTGCCTTGTTATAGTTCTCTTTTGGCTTGGGAAAATAGTGGTTTGTATTAGTTTCTAGAATTGTGGACCCCTCATTTTGCTGCCCTTCAATCTGACCCACATACATATAATCACACACTTTTGATCTGGTGATCTTGCTTCTTTTTAAGTCAGCTTGGCTTACAAAATAATAATTTGTCTGCCTTCTGTCAGTTTGGTATTCAAAATTACATTTCCTTTTGAATTTCACCCTGAGTGTATTGTGTTAAGGCACCCAGACTTGGCAAATGAGCGGGTACTGAGCACTTCAGCGTCACAATCTCTCAGTGAACTCACTGGGTCTAGCGTGCACATCCGTTTGCCTCGCTGACTCCAGGTCCTCTGCTTCTGCTGCTCCTTGCGGCCTGGCAACCTGCTTCTATTGTTCTCCTTTGGACCACACTACTAGAACAAGGACCTTTCTCTGCTCTAGAGGCTCTCTGGGGCTCGCCTACCACTGCAGACATCTTTACTTCAGGGAAAGCTTTTAAGTTGTACACTTCCTGCTGTGCAGCCACTATAATTCTGGTCTCTATGGAGAAAGCTTCCAGATCCAATGCTTCCTGCTGCGCGACCTCTGTAATTAACGTTTCTAGAGGAAAAGACCCTCTCAGGACCTGCAAGCGCTCGACACTTGACAGTGGTCCCGGCATCTCCTTTCTCCTCCAGAATCTACTTCTGCTGCATCATGTTCCACAACTACTCCACCACCTACTGTTACTCTGCTCCTTTACCTCCCTAATGGCCTACAACTGACCGGGCCTCTTAAGCTTCCAAGTCTCCCTCAGGTGTGGGTCATTTCCACTAATAAGTGCAATGTTGTCCCTATTCAGCCCTCTTCTTCGTCCCAGTACTTTGTGGACTCCCAAGTCCCACAATCCCCAATGTGAAAATCAGCTTTTCTATCATTTTCGATTTTACAATAAGAGATTAGAAGGGTGGGTTTCCCATTCCCCCTGACCTGTTCCTGCAGAACACCACCCCCAGGGTCAGGATAAGAAAGCACCTGCCTTTCCCTGGCCACATAAGAACGGTCCCAGGCCAAATTTTCTGGGGGAATCATCTCGGTTTCATCACAATATGTCATGAGTGCTATTCAGCAACAGCCAGTGTAGTACCCAGTGCAGAATCTCATCCAGCCACATACACAGCAGTCATGGAGAGCACGCCTAATTCTACCGCAAGGTGAGGAGAGGGCGCCCGAGGGAACGAAAGCATATGGGGGTGGAGGGAGGATACTAACCCCAGTCGGTCAGTCTTGAACACAGTCCTCCTGTATTTTCAGGCAGAACCTTTCCCGCAGACCACATCAGGGCAAAGCTGAGAAGCATACCAGCGAGTAACCCAGCTGGGTGGCGTCCCTGTGGATATCAGGTGAGCGTAACAGGCAGTTCAGATCATGCTGAAACCAGGCACAGTGTTGCCCCGAGAAATACAGTACCCAATATAAAAAGAGGCAGAAGGAAGGGATTTATTCAACAATTATAGCTATATGTCAACATGGCAACAAGGCATACAAGACATACAGTCAGAATCAGCATGCAACACAGCTATATACCCTATCAAAGTAGCGAAAGAGTTATCTTGGAGGATCGCTCAGGACCACCGCCCGCTAATCCACATAGGGAAGGCAAAATTCCCAGTGGTTCCTAACACCACCACTATCCTGTGTAATATTCCCACAGAAGCAACATATTTCACTTTAATAAACCACAAGAATGCATTTTTCATCATCCCATTACACCCTGAATCACAGCCCCTCACAGCATTCAGAGACAGGGACCAGAGATTCCACCACACTCGTTTGCCTCAGGGGAATTGTGAGTCTTCTAGCATCTTCAACAGGGTCTTGCAGATGGATTTAGGAAACCTACAAGCACAATGCACAGTGATACAATATGTGGATGGCCTGCTATTATGTAGCTCGACAGAAGAGCAATGTTGAAGTGACTTAGTGAAACATTTGACTTTACTGGCAGAAAAGGGTTACAAAGTAGACAAAGACAAATTGCACCATTGCCAGCGGTTGCCAGTGGTTGTTTACCTACAACAGATTATATCATTTGCAGGGAGAAAACTAACACAACAGGGCAACTGCAGTACACAACACACCACAGCCAACTACAGGCAAACAGATGCAACAGTTCCGAGGCTTGTGTAATTTGATTGCTCAACTTACACCCAACCCCTACTGCAAGGACTAAAGGAAGCAGAGAAAGCAAAGGAACCCAGTATGTGGACCGAACAGATGATCAAATAATTTCAGGAACTTAAAAAACGCAATTAGTAATGTACCAGTTTTAACAACACCATACAACAAAAAACATTTCTTCCTGTGCGTCACATTCTAATGGCAAAGTGATGATGGCTGTCCTCACCCAACAAACCTCAATGGGACATAAGCCTTTGGCCTTTTACAGGACGACTTCCCTTTTGAACAGGCACTAGCATAAGCTGCTTTTGCTGTACACAAATCATCCACCATTACCATGGGATGCCCTGTTATTCTTTATGTTGAGCCTGCACTTTTTGCCCTATTAGAGAAGTCTAAATACACTCTCACCACCCAAAGAACATCAGGATATGATGACGTTTTGCCAAATGCACATTTGTCAGGTGCCACATTGTAAACCCAGCAACATTTATCACAGAACCGGTGCAGCCAAATGACCCAGTACATGATTGCACTACATATGAAGACACCACTGATGAACGCATTAGCTTTAGGAGTATGCGCTTCGAAGAGGTGAAGTGAGCTTGGTTGATGGGTCATCGACAATCTATCAGAACAATGCGATCAGGCACAGAGAGGCAGCAGTAGCGAGTATAGGAGAGTATGAAGTGATCGCTAAAATACGTCTGCCACTGTACTACTCAGCACAAGCAGCAGAGCTCATAGCACATATAATCCAGAAACAGAATATATAGAAATATATAGAATACCCAAAGGATGCTTTGCTACCATTTACTCAGATTAAGCTTATGTTACAACCACAGTACATTCAGGTCTTTTCATATGACGGAGGAGAGGGTTCATATGGCACGCCACACAGACCCAATTGTTTATGTCAACAGTGCAGCAGAGTTAGCAGCAAAAGAAGCAGATTATTTAGAAACTCCCAATGACGTGAAAACGCCTGTACTATCACTGCAGCAAGTAGTACATACAGTGCAATAACGATGAGCCACATTATCGAACTACAAGCACAAGCTCACAAGCTATAAAAGAGAGTTATGGACAAAGAGAGGGTGTTGCCTATCCCCCACAGATCTAACATGGAGGCAGAACATCACTGGGAAGCCAGTTATGTCCTAAGCACTATTTACAGTTGCCCTCGAGAAGTTGCACTTCCCTAAACACACATCCAAACAATAAATTGCAGCAGATTTACAGGAAGAGTGGTTCATTCCAAACCTCCAAGAGCATGTTGACAAATTCTTATCAAGCTGCATCACGTGCAAAGTGTAAAACACTGGTTGCACATTCAGAACCTTGAAAGTAACATTGCCCCGCCTCTCGGGCCTTTTCAAGATTTGCATATTGATTATGTGAACATGGTTAACAGGTGCAATAACTTCTGTATCTAATTGCTGTGTGCCCATTCTCCCGAAGGATTGAAGCAGGTCTGTGTGTTCACCATGATGGTAAATTGCCAGCAACATTTCTAGTACGTGAAGTATTTCCCAAGTGGGGAATATGTGATGTCCTGAAATCAGATAACTGGACTCACTTTTTTAATCAGAGGTTCAAAGCAATCTCCTTTTTATGGGGCATAAATCACAAACTGTGCTCAATATACCACCACAGGCCAATGGAATTGTGGTGTGCTAAAATCGCTTATTAAAACGAAATCTAGCAAAGCTTTGTGATACATTGCATAAGAGCTGGTTGCATTGTCTGCCACTCGCCTTATTTTCACTCAGAAATCAGCCAGGTTCTGATCATCACCTTACGCCGCATGAGATTGTCACTGGCAGGAGGCTGCATACAACACTCACACCCACACACAAAGCCTCCAATGCACATAATTCTGCTGAAATGTTAGGTGATTAATTTGGGGGGTATTTTAGGGAGTTAGGCAAATCTGTCAGGTTTATTTATTTTTTTTTCTTTTTTCTTATTATTGATTCAGCTGTAGAAACAACTTTTTCAATATACAGATGATATTTAGTGCAGTCATCATAACAATATACATAAACAATTAAATTACCACTTACAAATTTTTTTTTTTTTTTTTTAAAACTGGCAAGAGAAACCAGTCAATACGAAACCAGTCAATACGAAACCCCATACATTATATACGAGAAAAAGGACAAAAGACAAGAAATAAAAAATAAAGCAACAAAATACGCCATACCGGCCATCTAAAAATGATTAACAGTCTCCAATTTTAACGCTTGAATGAAGTTTGTCAATGCGATCTGTAAGGGGTATTGGTTAGCACAGAGCAAAAATGACCACCGCAATTCCTGGGCAACCGCTGCCATAGACGACATCAGATGCTTGAAGTGCGTTAATCTCAAGACAGCTAACTGTGGGCAATAACAGACTAAATGTTCAAGAGATTCAGTAGTATTGCTTTGCATGCAAAAACGACAACCAATTAACGTGGCAGATCTTAATTTCCGCCGTACTTGAACCTGATAGGTTGGCCATAAATCAAAGCGGGCCCTTAAATACCCTGCTCTTAATTTGGGTGAGGGAAATTTTAATAAATATGGTTCAGGGCATTTCATCAATTTTGGCCAAAAACGAAATTTACAAGGTTGACAGTAGGTGTTACATTTGTCAATAGTGTTCAACCAGTCAAGGTTATAGAATAATTTTTTGGACCTTGCCGGGTTGTTTATGAGATTGGAGATGGAGATATTTGCTGATGCTAGGGCTTCTAAACAGAAGTTTAACCATGCGTTTGTGAAGTGCTTCTCAGCTGTCAGCATGTATTCAGCAATTACCTTTAGTAGGTAGGTGTTGTGATTTGCCATAAGGCATTTGCGGAATAACATGCAACATCGCCAGGTGTAAATTGCGCACAAGGAGGTCAGGCCCAGTTCATACCGCAACCATGTGCACGGCACACACTGGGGGAGGGATAATACAGACCTCCAGTACTTTCCTTCGAGCCTCCCAAGGAATTGCATATTGCAGTTCAGTAAAGTTTCTGCCCCATATAATATCGCTGGTATGGCTTTCATGGACCAGAAAGTCAGGGCAGGTTGGATAGTGAATTTTCCAAATTTAAATAGAATGATTTTAGCTTGTGAAATTGCGGTATTTAGTTTGGTATCCATTTGTTCTATTTGCCTATTGGGTGTAACTTCACCAGTAAATTCAATACCCAAATAGGTGTAATTTTTTACTATTGTGATAGGGGAATTGTTAATTGACCATGTCAGGTTATAATTATGTAGCCGCTTTGCCTTATATACAACAATCTGAGTTTTATTTAAATTAACTACTAGCTCATTCGCAGTCAGATATCGATTAAATGCATCGATTAAGTTCTGCAGACCCACTGGGGTCTTGGAGATAAGTACAATATCATCTGCGTAATTTAAGTTAGTAATTTTGTGTCCTTTCAAAGACGGCGCATCGGAGCAAGTCTGTTGCAAAATTGGCGTTAAATCATGAATAAAATAATTAAAGATTGCCGCAGCTAGCAGGCAACCTTGTTTTAATCCACGGTCTGTGTTAATTGGGGCAGATAGGAGACCATCTAGAGTGAGTCTCACCCGGATCGTAGTTGCTGTGTGAAACGCATGGATGATATCATGCAGGGACGGAGGACATGTGTCCCTTGCAAGTTTTGCCATCAGGAGGGTTCGTGAAACCGAATCAAAAGCTGCGTGCAAGTCAATAAACGCAAAATAGATGGCTTGATTCTGCTCCTGGCAATGTGCTTTAAGTGCATTTAAGGTCAACAGATTCACACAAGTGCCCAAGCCTGCCACGAAACCTGTTTGATGGGGGTCGCGTTTGGCACAGGAATCGGTCCAATGATTAAATTCAGATAACACCAATTTTGCAAAGAGTTTCCCCGGGGCATCTAAGAGGGCTATTGGCCGGTAATTACAAGGATTAGAGCGGTCACCTTTCTTATAGATTGGTACGATGACAGAGCACAGCCAAGAGCTTGGAAGGACATGATGGGTCAACACTTCATTAAAAATCGCATGGAGATTTTTGTCCCATAGCTCAGGATTTTCCTGCAAAATGACGTTATGGAGGCCATCAGGCCCAGCGGCTCTAGAGGGGTTTAGGTTTACAATCAGGTCTTTAAGAAGAGGTTGTGAGCACCTTATGTTCCACTGTGTTTTAGCTTGAGTCTTATAGACATGTTGTCGATAGACAGGATCAAGATATAGACTGGTGAAATGTGCTATCCAATCCCCCTCCAATACCGCACTAGTTTGGGCGTAAGCTTGTGTTAGATTGAGGTTTGTGTTAAGCAGGCGCCATGTTTCAGCCGAATTCTTAGAAAGAATCGCCCTAAACATTGTTTCGCTGTCTTTTTGAAATAACTGCGCTCGCCAAGCCCGGAGCCAGTTCTGATAGCTACACCTATTAGCTCTAACTAAGGTGAGGCTATTAAGAGGCTTTGCTCTCAGAATGAGTCTTTTTTCTTTGCGAAATTCGGCCTTACGGTCTTTAAGTGTTTGGTCGAACTGATGTTTGTGTTTCCATGTAATCGGATTAACCACTATGGTGTTGCGAAAAGGTTTCAGGAAATCAGTGTATTCAATCAACTGCTGTGGGTGATCAATACCACAAATTGCATTCGAAAATTGCATGAGAGACTTCTTGGACCATTTCAAACGATTTTTTGCATTATTAATGGTTAGGTTTTGTGGCAACCATTGATTTTTTGGTTGTTCACCAAAGCAGCTCAATTGTAATGACAAGAGATGGTGGTCACTTGCAGAATATGGAATGATTTCAAAACAGATTACATTGCTATATAGAACATGATCAACATACATGTAGTCAATCGTACTTTGACTTGAACCTCGCTGCCACGTCGGTTGAGGCGGAATGTCCCGGTTAACTGAGCCATTCAAGACACGCATGTTGTGATCCAGCATAAGATGAGACCATGTGGACATGGCCTTGGAGTTCCTCTGAATTTGGGACGAAATACAGTCCATATTTAAATCGCCCATGATGAGCACGTGGGTAATATCCTTAGCAGTTGCGATTACATCAAAAATCGCTGATAGCCCTTCAAATAGGACTGTGTCTGCTAGGCCTGCTGGATTACGATAGATGTTAATAAGGGCAATGGTGAGATTGTTATGAGTGATCTTAACTAATTGGATGAAGATATTAACATGCATCCAAGGCTCTATTTTGTAACCCAATTTTTGATTAACTGCCACCACAAGGCCCGAAGAAGGGCGACCACGTGATCCCATCTTTGCTGGTAATAAACAAACATTGAAACTGTCCCAGGTGGGAGGGACTAAATACCATGTCTCTTGAAGAGCAATAATCGCATAGTCGGATAATGATTGAACAGATGATTGCAAGTGATTGTGACCACAAGTATTCCAGGAGGCTATTTTAGTCACCTGGGCTGAAGAGCCTATTAGTGATTAATTGTAGTGTGCATGTGTGTCGTCACGAGCACTAACATATATTTGTGGGTGCTGTTTAGTTGTCAATTTTGGACATTCGTTCAAGCGGGCCGGGTCTTGGGCCAAAAGAAAACCCATTTCAAATAGAGATCGTTTGGCGAGCCATAACGTATTTAAGACAATGCCAGAAGGGATCCATAGTCTCACGATGTCTGTGGAGACCTCATTCAGGTATTCGACCTGTGCTATGTCTTGGGATGTCAAGTCTTCCAATTCATAAACGTCACTAAAGATGTTAAGCACACTTTGTCTGTTCAGGTTATATGCGGGATGGGATCCTTCTCGACATTTCAGAATCAAGGTATGACAGTTAGATACTGTCGAGCCTGATTTTCGAGAATGGGTTGTATTGATGTGAGGCGCTCCATTGCCATCAAATGAAGAAGGCAATCGAGTCACCTCATTGCGCGGTGGTGCATTCATCAAACCTGTAGAACATTGTGTACGCTGTGAGTCGGCGTGTTGCTTTAGGATTGGTGGTTTCGACTGAGAGGCCACCGGGGAGGACCAGGAGACTGATTTAGATGAATTACATTGAACAGAATTTGGTAATGGCTGAGAGGGGGCCCAGCTACGTTCATCCAAATAGGAGTCAAGGGCCTTGCGCATTTCTCACAGCAGCAAAGATCTTTGACTTTCTTGGGTCACCGCGAGCGTCTCTGGGGCACGGGGGGAGGCTGAAACTGCAGGCGTTCCTGCCACAGGAAGGGAGGCCAGAGGGACAGAGTCCAAAGCCTCCACCAGTTCATCCAATGGTTCATGGGCTACCACAGACAGAGGGTGGAGGGCGTCAGTGGATATCAAAGGGTTTTTTGGTGGGAGACCAATAGGACGCTGTGGAGCACCAACCACCTCAGGTGTCGGCATAGTTATTTTCTTAAAAAAAGCATTTAAAGATGCTTTGGTCATGCGAACCGCCGGTAGAATTTTGTGTTTCCTTTTAGATTGAAAACATGGTTTTGCAGTCTTAAGTTTATGACTAGATCTTAAGACTGGAAGAGGCGTGCCAAGAGAAACTGGGTTGGCAAGAATCAAGTTTGTGTTGGCCGAAACAGCCACCACATCAGGAATCACAGAGTCCTGCAAACTAACCCATGAGGTGATTTTTGGGTTAGCATTGGACGCTGAATGCGGTGGCGGCACTGATGTTATTATATGGGGGACGGCTGGCACAGTAGGGAAATAGGTGGGACACATTGGGTTGGCAGGCCAAGATGACGCCATGTTCTGGGATTCAACACATGGCGAATCAGTATTTCGTGAGATGGATGTAATCGCAGTTAGCTTAACTTTTTGAGTCCATATCAGGAGATCATCTAACTTTGAGTCTTGTTTAGATATTTTAGCGTCAAGGGCCTCAAAGAGTTTAAACATAGCCAACAAGGTGGTATTTATTGCGGACAAAGTTAGTTCAACCAAAGCTGGTTGGGGTCCAGGCACATCAAGCATGGGATTAATCGTCGGTCGGCGTGGTGTGGGATGGACATAGGATATAGATGAAATAGAATGCGCAATAGAATGCTGTTCAACTTGTGAGCAGGAGGATAAATTTAACGAGTTTCGTATTGAAATTGGTGACTCACATTGTAAGGATTGTGAAGATTGTGACGATATGTCCTGGCCGACCACTGGAGTCTGGTCCAGAGGTGTTATAGATATTAGTGATGTGAGATCAGCGTGGGAGATCTTTTGACATGGTGAATTCAACATTGTATGATCCGATATTTCGCCACACGGTACAGAACCAGCAAATGTTTTCAGGGCTAGATGTTGGCCAATAGCACTACCACAGGTGCCTATATTTTTGGCCTGCAAAGGCAGTGCAGGGGTCTGGGCAGTGGATTTTGGTGTAGATAAAAAAAAATGGTTTAAACCGAGTAGCCTCGGCTCCTTTTACAGAGCTCCCCACTGGGGTCAAAACAATTGATTTATGGGAAAGCAAGGTTTTATGCGGCGTATGTAAGTTGGGAATGACGCCAATGCCGTTAGTGAGCGCAGGGGGCATGCCCGTCTTTAAAGAATAGGTTAGCGTGCACATATTTGGTGTACGCGCTATAACAATGTTGGAAAGAAGGGCAGACAACACTTACTATGGGGCCGCCGACTGAGAATATCGCGTTCCGCGTCAACCGCGGCAAAGCGGGTAAAGCGGTACTCAGCCGGTACTCGCCCGTATGCGCGCGCGCTGTGCGCGTGCGCGAGGAGTTTGTAGGGGCTGACTCTACACCCAGCCAATTGCTGCGACTGGGGGCGGGATCAGGCAGCGGCCGGTGAAAGTGCCGGTACAAAGCAATGGCCCGCCCTAGAAACAAACAAACAAAACAAACAATCAATCAAACTGAAGCCGGGAGTTTAAAAAAGTTCATAGGAACAATAAAGTTTGTTCTTTTGCAATGGTCGCCGTTGGGTCACCTTGAAAAAGTACACAATGCGCCTCCAAACCAATCCAAGGATCCCAGGAGCCAACAGAACAGCAAGCAGAGCGGGTAAAGCGGTACTCAGCCGGTACTCGCCCGTGTGCGCGCGCGCTGTGCGCGTGCGCGAGGAGTTTGTAGGGGCTGACTCTACACCCAGCCAATTGCTGCGACTGGGGGCGGGATCAGGCAGTGGCCGGTGAAAGTGCCGGTACAAAGCAATGGCCCGCCCTTGAAAAAGTACACAATGCGCCTCCAAACCAATCCAAGGATCCCAGGAGCCAACAGAACAGCAAGCAGAGCGGGTAAAGCGGTACTCAGCCGGTACTCGCCCGTCAGGTTTATATCTCACCAGATTTGGCCCCATCAAAGAAAGCTATCTCAACCAGCAACTGATTTATCAGAACCACAGCAAGGATCGCCACAGCTACAGCCACTTAAGCTCTTCCCAGGAAATTGAGTGTGGGTATGAAAGTTTGTGTGTAAGTGGAACAATCTGAAGTTTGAAGGACCATGCAACGTCATCTACACCATGCCCACAGCCAACAAAGTTGCCGGCCGCAGACCATGGATTCACCTCACAGATGTCAGGAGCAGGGTAGTTCCACCCCCCCTGAATGTTTTTTTTTTAAAGTTTTTTATTAATTTATTCAAACCAACAACAATACAAACCACACACACAGTGCATATATCAACAGGTCAATTGTTCATTGTTAATCCCAGTCACTGCTCCCCCTATCCCACCCTCCCTTACGAGCTTGCTTATTCCAGACACTTTGTGTCTGCCTCGAGTGGTGGAGTCTCACTTTCCGTGGATTCAGTTAGATCTTGTGTTGTTCCAAAAAATCTCTCCCATTTCTGCCTTGGGCAGCCAGATCATTTCTTTTAAATAAAACGGGGTACAATCTTGTCCAAATAGCCTAGATTCGGGGGTCACTTCGTCTGAGAGCCATTTGGCAACGTATTGCAGCTGGCTCGCTACATAATACACCTCGTAATTAGGCAGTTTTATCCCCCCTTTCTCGTGGAAGTTCTGCAGCTTCCATAGTGCCACCCTATTCCGAGTACCATGCCACAGGAAATCCCTACACATGCTGTTCAGTTTAGTGAAAAACATCTTGGATATCAGGTGTGGAATATTACCAAAATAATGCAGAAGCCTAGGTAGGACCACCATCTTCAGCATTGCCCCTCGTCCCATCATTGCTCGAGGCCACTTCACCCAGAATTTCATACATTTCTCGATTTTCACAATGGCTACCTCAGGGCAGCACCAGGATGCTAGGAATGTTTATATGTCTGGCCAAGGTATTTGCACCATTGAATGTGCCCGTGTTTGTGCCAAGAAGAGTCTCAATGCGGTGCAGAATGTCTCATGCAACGCCTCACATTTACAGTGTCCCGTTGCTTTGAATGTATTGTGGAGCGACCTGGGCGCATCACTTCTTGTCCGGGACACCGCCGAACATTCTCATCAGCTGACTGGGGACTGGTGCTCCTGCCGCCGGGGCCTGCCCCTCCTGCACCTGGGTCGCACTAAATGTCGTTTACTTCTTGTGCATTCAAGCGTCACTCACTCACTATTGTACTTTTGTTTTTCATTACAATGAGCCCTCCCTCGGGGTTCGCTTCACCAGCCTCCCGCCACACATTCACCCCCCGTGCCGCCGTTCCATAACTATAGAAATCTTTTTAGTCCCCGCTGACTTCTGCAGTTGTTCGGCCATCCGCCGTCCTCAGCCGCGGCTCCTCCTCGCTGCCTTTGTGCGGGCTGCCCGCTTCTGTCCTTGCGGTCAGGATTACACCACTCAGTTTTGTTTCCTCAGCCACCGCGCCGAATGGAAACTTTGTTTCTTTGCCGGTATTAATACATATTACGGCCGCAGTCACACTCTGAGGCAGCCCCCTCCACCATCTGGCCAGTGATTGTGGATGCCGCCACAGTAGCCCGCAGCTGTTTTATCGGCCCGCAAGCCTCTGCTGCGCCATGCCGGGGATTCTCACCCTTATGTGCCCGGCTCCCCACACGTCTCCCATCCACAGCACTTCGGTACTCCGACTCATCCGAGCCCGCACCTTGTCACAGGGAGACACTGTCCACTGCGCCTCGCAGATGTGCGCACAGTCCGCTACCATCGCCTATCCATATCACGGCCGGCCGCTTTCTTTGTTCTGGCCATCAGTCGGCCATTTTAAACGTCCTTCTTCCCCGACTCTCATATTTTCATAATGTTGAACACTCTGTCATGGCTCCTTCCATGCACTTCAAAAGTTCAACGAGCACAGCCAACTTGTTCATACAGCAGCATGTCAATATTCAGCAATCACAAGCGTCTCGTAATGCACTATTTGCCAGGATCTTTTCAGGATCACAGGAGCACCTCCAGACCATGTCCTCCTTCATGGCCCTCGTAGCCACGCCCACCCACCCCCTAAATGTTTAATTCCTCCCCCATTCAGTGACAGTCCTTTAACTCTTTTTGACTCAATATGACCATTTGGAAGGTTGGTTAGTAATGTTTTTCCACAGCCTCCAAGGACTACTGACATTGTTACCAAGCATATGCCTTCCATTATTTTTCTCTTCTGTATCATGTCTCTTTCTTTCTTCATGGTCAAATTCATATTGTTTCTTTCTAGGGGTGGGTACAATTATGATATTAAGATTGCAAATGTACCAGTGAATATTAGTGTTTCCGTGACTAGAATTAGGTAGGATATTTCGGTACCAAGTGATTTCAACGCTGAAAAAAACATGAGGAGCACTCAATATTTTTTTGAACCCACTATCTAACACATTCCCCAAATATTCTAGGACTGGAGTTTGTTTATATATTTGCACAAGTCATAAAATATGTTGGGAAGGTTGTTCGGAGGGTTAAAACAAATATCCCTCAATATTGTTTCCCAGCAATGAAATCACATATACCAGCATTTCTCCAGCATTGGATCTTTCATGGATTCACATGCTTTAAATATTCCCAGCCGACATTCTGGGAATCCTAGGTACATTTTTATTATAGCTTATAATAGAGCTTTTAAGCCCACTTTAGTATCCCATCTATGTCCTGGTGGTGCATTCTACCTCAGACAATTGGACGTCGAGTGACTAGCCCCACCCAGGAGGCCATCTTTATATTCTAACCACGCATCATGCATTCTGCGGAGGAGACCTTGAGGCCTTCTCTCCTGGAGAAAAAATGTCAGAATCCAGAAATATTTTCCAATTCCTTTGCAACTTTATGCCAGAACCCACAAATAAGGTGTAGCTATACAGATAAGTGATTTATCTTTTCAAATTATGGAAGAAAAATAGAAAGCTCCTTTCAAGGCATGCTAGTCATGTGGAATCAACAATGTGTCAGAGGGAGACAGGCATTCTGAATGCACTTATTGGGCCTCATTACACGGAAGGCGGTAAGGGTTTACCGGTACCGGTAAGGGCACCGGTACCGGTAAACCCTTACCGCCTTACTACGAGGTCCCTTTGCGGGTCCTCCCTTAATGCCTGGTTTTTACAGGCGTTAAGTACTGGACCCGCAAAGGGACCTTGGTGCTAATTACGGTACCGCAATTTGTGGTGCTGTAATTAGCACCTTCACCATTAACATGGAGCCCTATGGGGCTGACTGGCAATGGTGAAGGGGCAATGGTGGAATTAGCACCCCCACACACCTTCGAATATGGCGCTAATTCCGCCATCCACCAACGCGGACCCGGTAAGGTACCGGCGGCAGCCATGGCGCTAATGGCGCCATGGCTTACCGCCTTCCGTGTAATGAGGCCCATTGTCTCTATCCAAATCCCATTCAAGAAGATTGTGAAATTTGTGCCACCTTTAGCACAAAAACCCTCAAAGACAGAAAAAGAAGACTGGCCCTTTGGCTTAATGAGGGAAGATAACACCTTCAAAGGCTGAGTCCTCTAGATGCGTGGTGGAGGACAGAACAGACATGCCCAAAACACATAAGAGGGCTAGATCAGCATCACTGTCATTGACTATGCCATCATTGTACTCGTCAACAGCCATTCAAGCATCATCGTCAATGGGAAAACAACTAAAACCTTCATCGACCGCAACAATGTCTACACGTCTGTCGATGGCAACCATACCCACGAAGACCCCGTCATCAGCAGTGGCAATACTGCTCCCATCGACTACGACAATACCATCCACGGAGAGCCAGACTATGTTGACAACAACATTGACGGTAGATGGAAAGTCACCAACGCCATTTCTTTCGGCACCGTAAATGGGGGGGGGTCAAAAAAGGAGATTAGAGAGTCCTCGTCCACAAAAACTCAAATAATCTCAAAAAAGAGAATAACTGAAGGAAAATTGGAATAATCAAAACTCAAACATAAATCTGGGGACAAACAGATGCCATGTGAAGAGGAACAAGAGCCAATAGATGACTCTACACCAGTACAACAGGGCCCTATAGTTAGTAAGCTGCCTCTCAGGCCCTGGCAGTCACCCAACGCCATGGAAGACAATGCTACAATCTGAGAAAGTGGGGAACCATCAACCCCTCGCTCAGCTAAAGGTGTGTCTGATCAGCCCATGGCACCCAATGGTCCAGCCACATCCCCAATCTCGTTGATTCTCCCAGATCAGACACTGGAGTACCATATCGATTCAGATTTTGAGCTGGGATGCTCACCCCAGTACTCAAAGGAAGACCAGTCTTCACCATGGGAAGCACCCATGAGACCAAGGTTGCAAGAGTTACCAGAGCCTACTTTGCGGAGGCCGGTTGCCCCGCCAACCAACAGAACCTTTGTTCAACCTGCAGTCTGTGTTGTCATTACAAGTCTTGTCTACTCTCCAATCTCTGCTTTAACAACTTGATAATAGGCTACCAGTGGGCCCAGTTCGTCCACGGGTACCGGATGATGCACCGGGCCCCCTGGTGGAGCCCCACAGGTTCTAGCAGAATAACTCCACAAGAACAAGTGAGTCATCCTAAAAGCAATATGCCTACAAGGCCTACAGTCTCACCACAAAGAGAGCCTCCTATCAAACTTATGAGGCACACTAGACTAAACAGAACAAGAAGCCCTGTCAGAGCACAAGGCACTTCCCCAAAGCTGCAACACTCGCCATACAGTCAGGAAGAGGGAGGGCTCCAACCCTCTACCATGGACAATGGGGGGGTGGGTAATAGTGACACTGATACCTCTACCTCTAAATCATCACAGCCAGATAACTGGAAAGACACATACATGGGTCTAAAACAAGACTCAGAAGAAGCTTTGTGTCAGTCACTACTCGACAACACAACGGCTTCCCACAATTTGGTCCAACAGGCATGTGAAGAACTTGGCCTAATTTCCTTTTGACTTGATGCACAAGTGCAGAAAGGCGGTAATGTCCACTCCCATTCTAAACCACATATAAGAAGAAGGACTGTTACTCATGAAAAACCCTTCTCGGAGCCAGCATTAAAAGGCTGCTTGGAAAATAAATGTAAGGCACCAGAGGTGTCCCCTAAATGCCTTACGTCTCAACCAACCCCTGACTCAGTAGTGTCACCGGCGGCATGCAGAAAATCAAACACTCGGTGTCAGAAATGCGCAGCTCACCTGACAATGACAGCAGGAAGCAAGACGCATTTGGCAAGAAAACTTTGGCCGCCGGAGCCACAAAAGTTAAATCAGAAAATTTACTGGCAATAATCTCGAGATATGACCGCAAGATGTGGAACCAAATGGCCCCACCGTTAGAGTGCTTGCCAGAAGATAAACGTAAAGAGGCCCTGGACATCCTACGAGAAGGGGTAGATGCTATCAATCATGCAATCAACATCGCAGTCGACATAGCGTAAACATGCTTTAAACAGATCAGCAATGGTGTCATGCTGCGGAGATAGGCATAGTTAAAGTGCACAGATTTCAGAGCGGATATTTAATCAAAAGTGCTAGACATGTCCTTCAAGGGAAATCAACGTTTTGTCCCACAGTGACTAATAGAGGTGGTAAAGTGTATGAACAGGGAGCTTCCTATTCACAAACCTACTATCCAGGATTTCATAGACGTGATGGTACAAACAAAAGTACTACAAAAAGCTCCACAGATGCGGGAGAAGACATCCACCCCTACGGGCAGGCAGCAAAAACAAACCTGACTATAACTGACCACGGAAACACACTGTGGAGCTGCAGCAAGTGGGAGGCAACTTGCAGTACAATATGCAGCATTGGCAACAGTTAATGACAGACATATGGGTGTTGGACATCATGCAAAAAAGGACATAATAGAATTCCAGGGAAACCCCCCTCCGACGCCTCCAATATTTCAACTCCAACCACACCTAAACATACGCGAAGTGGAGAAACTGCTCATAAAAATGTTCAGGCCCTCTGTAATTCACTGGCCACCCATTGCACCTCTAAAACCCCAGGACATTCTGACCTCTCTCTCCTCCCCCCCGCCCTCCATTGCTTCAAGTGTGCCCTTGTCCTCTCTTCTACCCCCTCTCACTCTCTTTGCATTCTCACCCAACACCACGTTTGAGTTCTCTAGAGTACTCCCTGCTTTTCAAGAATCATTAAAGACAACATCTCCTCCCTTGCTTTGCCTCTTGCTGACTTCTGCAAACACTCCCTAGCATCTGGCTCTTTCCAAACTTCTCTCAAGCACTCCCTTCTGCACCCCTCTTCAAAAAGCCTTCAGTCAACTCCTCAAGTCTGGACAGCTACTGCCGTATACCTACTACACCCTTCCTTGGTTGGTCTTCCCCCAATTGGCAAAACACACCAAGCTTGTTGGCTGATTACATGACCATCAATCTAGATTGCAAGCACCCAGAGGCACGGAAACTGCTCTCCTGAACACCCATGAAGAATTGCTTGCACATCTTCACTCCAACTCTCCTGCTGTTCTCATTCTTCTTGACATCTCTTCCGCTTTTGACACAGTCAACTATTCGATCCTCATAAAGCGGCTCCAAGATATTCTGGGTATCTCAGACTGGGCACTGGATTGTGTGGGATGTTTTACCCATGCAACCGAGCCCTACCACAAAAACTGTGCATTACTGGCATTGAAAACATCATGAGGGCCAGAACTCCCCAGAAAATGCACAGGGAAAACATGAAGAATAGGCTGCCACCCATTTTTGCCTATGTTGTGAGCACAGGAGGGCACTGCCTAAAACCACCATTGGGCTACACACACAGTAGCCTGAAACCATTGGGAATGGCAAGGCTGTTGTCAATTCATTTTCTTGATGTCAAAAAGTTGCTAAAATCATGGGGGTGCAGTACCAGCTTTGTCCACAAACTGGTGCTAAACTCTGATAGGAGAACTGCTACTTCAGAAGCTAATCAGCCTCCTGAGACAGCTAGAAACTTCAAAGCCTGCTGATTAATTAAAATTCTTAACCACCTGCTGTTCCCAGGGACAATCTGATTGCATTAACAGGCCAAGAGGCTGGGAAACCTTCTCACCTCAGAGACCCACACAACAGCACAGGAAATCACAGGTTTCTGTTAATCAAATGCAGAGTGGCCCCCTGGCCTTCTGACGTCAGCCAACAAAATAGATCCTTGCAAATTAATGGGGTATGTTGATTTTCAGTGTGGACTGTAAACAGAGTTCTGCCTGGAAGGAGAGACATGTGTTTCCTGACTTACACAGTTTCTGGGGGTGGGCTCAGACACTTTTGTGGCATCATATTGCAGCAAATATATGTTTAAGTTAAATGCTTCTAAAATA
Source organism: Ambystoma mexicanum (assembly GCF_040938575.1). Lineage (NCBI taxonomy): Eukaryota > Metazoa > Chordata > Amphibia > Caudata > Ambystomatidae > Ambystoma > Ambystoma mexicanum. Next base: position 407,135,873 of record NC_090923.1, on the reverse strand, counting down.
TTGTATTCAGCATACAAAAATGTGGAATTTGGAGATCCTTAATCTAAGAAATGTACCCACAATTCAAGACTTGATTCAACTTTGTACCATGTTCTGAGGCAAAACCCCGCTATTTATTGATATTACAGACACTGGGTTTATGCTAGAGACCTAGTAAATTAATGGAATATGGATAGAAAGGCGGTACACATGTGTGCCATTTTTGGTAAACGTCCGATATTGGTAAATCAACTAAAAATGAAAATAAGTGGCAATTTGTGAATGCAAGCCCTCATGAAGATCAGAGTTGGGCCAGAATGTACCTTAAGTCAGCTGTAATATGTACATGTAATGTCAAACAACTGTGTATCTGGGAAATATGTGTAGTTATGAAAAATGATTTCTAAGGTAAAAGCAAAGGGGCGTTTCTTCAACAGATCGTAAATGGCTGACATCACTCTGACACACTATCCTTTCTCAAATCAGGGACCAAAGAATCCTTTGGCCTATCAAATCTTGAGAGGGTTGGGCATGCAGAATTAGCCGACTCACCTACTTTCTAAACACATAAAAAGAGCCACTGGAAGCCAGGTAGAGACTTCCAATTTCCACTTCCTTGCGGAGCACGCTGACAGACGACTTCACATCCAGAACATAGAACTTAACTCCAGATAGACTACAGAACTCTGAACCAAGAAGGCCTACTGCAAGCTAAAGTATTCTCAGCTGGCCTTGCAGGTTTGCAAACTGATTACCCCAGATCTCCAAGGGGGCACATCAGAATAGAACAGCTGGGCTGCGCTGTTTGATTCTGGCCTAGAACCCTGCGCCAGAAATCTCCAGAACCAGAGAGCTGTATCCAGAATCCACTTGATCCAGACCAGCAGAACCAGAGATCCGTGCAGTGCCAAGAACTTTTGCCAGAATCAGAGATCAGACGCTGTGAGCAGAACCGCCAGAGGTCCAGTCCAACCTGTTGACCTGATCGGTGACGAAGTCGCAGTCCTTTCAAAACTAGGAGTGACTGCTCAGCTAGGATCGTGCCAAAACCAATCTCTTAGTTTAAAATAATCTAATTCAAACTATTTTAACCTATTGAGAACTGCATCCTAGAAATCTTGTGTTCCTTCTGTGATCTTTATAGCTGAAAACTGTCATCTGTCATTCTGAAACTGTCATCTGTCATTCTGAAACACTGATTTAATTTCTGAAAAACTACCTTCACAAAATCGTCTGTATCTCCGGAACCGTTTGAGCGAGTTTTAACTGTCATCTTAAAGCTAATATTCTAAGCTTTCCAACAAGCCTAAAACCGACTTGCTACTCCTTATAGTGCCTCCATAATTGCGCCCGCCGCACTCGGAAAATTTGCTACGATTTGACATTTTGCTTCATTTTAGCCACGTGTAAAAATATTTGTCTTTGCTTCCATCCCTGAAATCTGTTTTCAACCTAATAACCATCCCTGAATCATTGATAGGGCTGGCCTGAACTGATTCAAAGCATCTATCACCTACCCTGAACCCCCTATAGGGAATTAAAAGCATTTTTCGCATATTTTTCACTTAACTGCAACCACATCAAAGTATATTGCCTGTGTTTAAAACTCCTACCTGTTTTCCTCTAAGCTTGCTAGGGGGGAACTGAATTATATTTGATTGCATTCCTGAGAACTTTGTGCTTTCCTTCCATCTCTTTACCTTGCATAGAGGGGGAGGGGGGTGAATTGTCAAAGAAAAGTGATTACATTGCTTTTGTTGAAGTCATATCAAGTTTATTTTCTGTACTGAATTTTCATTCATCATTGCATTGTCCTTGAAGCCATAAAAGCATTCTCAGCTACTTTATCCTCTCTATATCACTTCTAAGCCATCAAAAAGAGTGTACCACTATTACATTATCCATTGTTGATCACTATCATCTTCACAAGTGTGCAATCAAATATTAATTTATTATAAAAGTGTGATATATATATATTGTTTAATTTTCAAATAAACCTTTTAAATTTGCAAAACAAACCTACTTCTTGGCTCAGCGGGGTCAGGGGGATTCTGAGAGAGGGGTGTTATATAAGGGTTGTCATCCAGAGTAAACGAACTGGACATAAAAATATATCAATAAGGGTTTCCCTCAGCATCCCAGACTAGGCATTGACTTAGCTGTAGTGTTGAATTGAATCCTCTTACAATTGGTTGACCTCCTTCCTCACTGACCACCCTTCCCAGGTTCTCCTGGGTTCCTTCTCCTCCTCCACCACTCTCTCCATATATGGTGTTCCCCAGGGCTCCATCTTCTTGCCTTGGCTTTTCAACATTTACTTTGCACCTCTTGCTCACCTGATCTCTGCCTTCTCTAATAATTTCCAGTGTTACACAGATGACACACAACTCTTCTTCAAGTTCCCCTCTTCCTCCGTCATCTCCGACTGCTTGTCTGCTATTTAGTCTTGGTGCACCTCCATCAATCTCTGTCTTAATGCCAGTACGACAGAGATCCTTCCTATCGGAACACCTGGTCCATGCCTCCCTCTGACACTCTAGCCGTTCTCTCTGGGCTCACCCCCTTCTCCATCCACTGAGGCCAGAAACCTTGGGGTTATCTTTGACTCCTCCCTTTCCTTTACTCCTCACATCTTGGACCTTCACCCCATTAGGGGCATTCTCCTTTTCCTCACCTCCCCCCAGAAGCTCAATGTCTCTAGACCTCTGGTCCTTCTCCAGGCTAGACTATTGTAACAGCCTCTTCCTCAATCTGCCTCTCTTCGCTCTGTCCTCTTCAACTAATCCAGAATAGGGCTGCAAGACTTATCCTTGGCCTCAAGCCCTAGGGCCATATCTGTCCAGCCCTAAAATCTTGCACTAGCTCGCAGTTGCCTCAAGGATCAAATATTTTGTAAATTGTTTAATTTTTATTTTATTGACTTTAATTTTGTAAAAGAAAACAAACCTTTTGTCATTCCCATTCCAAATTCTCCATGTATTACATCATACTACAAGAGAAATGGGAAAGGAAGGTAAACGCAGAAGAGAAGACGAGGAATTAAAGAGAAGAAGGAAGAAAAGAAGTTTTTCACTTCTCTCTTCAACCTCGTGCAGAATGCTAACAACGACAATTTAGTTTAGGAGCGCATCAGTCGTCTCTTCTTATCAACAATTTGTCTGCATACGGGGCTGTCCAGCAACTCTGATGATCGTGGTATTAACATGTCCATAAATTAATGACATCACAGGTTAGCTGGACATTTGTCCCTGTTATTAGGTAGCTCCACCATTCCATCATATTTCCGTTTTTTGGAGCATAGCGTTCTAGATGTAAGGAGCGCTGGACAGCAATCTCCGGGCACTCAATTATTAAATGTTTAATTGATTCCACCTCTATCTGACAGAAGCGACACGTATCATTCTTAGTTGTTAGCTCTTTTATTTTCATCAGCCTCTCTTGCGTGTGGTATAGATTGAGGCGTAGTCTTAGAAACTGATTCCGATGATAGTTCGATGGAAATTTTGCAAGATACATTGGCAATTCTCCTGCTTTTTGCGATGTCAGGCCTAAGTCTATAGCTGTTGCCAGTGATGCTCGTTTATCTGTGTTAACGATCCAATTCCATTGTCTGAATTTTTCTTTTGCCAATTTTGGAATATTTAGGACCAAGGACATTTTTACATCAGCGGCGTCCAGGATAGCCATTAATTTCTCTTCCCAACTATTTAGTAGGGAGGCAGATGCATCGTGACTTTTTTTTTGTTTAAATGAGGTACGTTTTTGTTACAGGTGATAGACTCATTTTTCGGAGAAGTGTTATCGATTTCCATAAAACAAGGGAATGTAAAGATTCAAGTCCCAGCTCGTGCCTAATTGCCACCATTGAGACACACTGCGGGAGTTTGAGAGCTTTACGCCAAAAGATCCCTTCCAATTGTGACCAGAAATTTGCATCGATATTCCACCCTGTTTCGCAGCCAAAGCATACCGCCGAAGTCACTTTTTGCTGGTAAAAAGTTACTAACGGTTGTAGTGTGAATTTTCCATATTTAGCGTGCAGTTTTAGACCATGGAATGCAAACATTCTCATGCGAGATAAGAGCTCGTTTGTCCAGCTCCATTATCTAATCGAGTTGTTAGAGGTGACTTCCAAGTATCGGATTGCATCTGTTCTAGTCAATAATTCATGATATACATTCCACCTAAATATCTCTTTCTTCATTTTAGTTTTATAGACCAAAGCAACGACTTGTGACTTTTTCACATTTATGGTCAGCTGATTTGCCGTTAGGTAGTCTTGCAGAGCTGACAGCAGTCTTTGTAAACCTATTTCAGTGCTGTCGAGCAGCACCACATCATCTGCGTATATTACATTTCTTAAGTGATTTCCATTTGCTTTTGGGGGGAAAGACTGTATTTGTGCAAGTGCTGCTGGAAGATCTGATATAAAAAGTTTGAACAGTAGGGCTGCCAAGGGGCAGCCCTGTTTTACACCTTTTGTGGTTTGTATTTCTTCTGATAGTTCACCTTCTGCATTTAGCCGCACGTGAACGCTGGTGTTTGCGTGTAGTGCCATCAGTGAAGATAGTAGCTGATTTGGACAGCCCCAGGTCTTCAATTTCTTCCACAGGAGCTGACGATTGATACTATCGAAAGCTTGTTTTAGGTCGATGAATGCTAAAAATAGTCTTTTCTTGTGTTTTATTGCATCTAGTTTGACCAGATTTAATAGCAGCAAGTTAAGTCGACTCCGATTCCTTTGGTGAACCCAGTTTGTCTTACATCATAAATCATGGCGTCCTCGGCCCATTTGGAGATTTTCCTTTGGAGGAAGGTGGCAAATATTTTCCCCTTAGTGTCTAACAGAGCCATAGGATGATAATTTGCTGGATCGTCTCGATTTCCTTTTTTAAACACTGGTACTACAACCAAACAAGTCCAGGAGTCAGGGATCGTTGCCGTTTGGGCTATGTGACCAAATAACACTTTGATGAATTGCGCCCAATTTTCTTTGTTTGCTTTTAGCATAACGTTTGAAATCCCATCTGGTCCAGCGGCTCGCGAGGACTTCAGTTTTTGAATTGCATTTTCGATGTCTTCGACAGATTCGATAACATCCCAATTACACACTTCTAGTGTGGGATTTGTAAGGTTGTCTGCGTCATCGTTGTTGAAGACTGCTGTAAAGTGCTTCACCCAGCTAGCAGCGTTCACTCCATTCGCTAGAGTGCTCGTCGGGTTTAGATGGCCAGAGTTTATGATTTTCCATATGTTGCAGCTATCTTTTTGGATCAGTAAGCGCAACATCAGTTCAGCTTATTCTTGTCCCAGTATGATGTTAAAAGACTTTAGCCAATTTCGATAGCGTCGACGTCTCTTAGCCGTCAGCAAAATTAGATTTTTTCCACAAGCCTTTTTTTTAACATTTACAGATCTTTTTGTAATGTTTCCTTAGCTTTGCGTAGTTCAGGGCTAAATGGATGTTTATAGCTTCTTGGCATCGACTTGTGCGTACAGGTGAACTATTTCAGTAATGACACATTCTACATGTGAACTCTGGGTACAGGTGTGGATGTAATCCGTTGTCAAATTATCGATCTGCCTGCTGTTTATTCGCAATCGATTTTGAGCGCTGTTAATGTCTAGTGGTGTTGTATAACACAGTTGCCCTCTTTTGTATAAGTTCTCCCAGGATAGCACAGTGCATCATGATCACTTGATGCAGATTTCTTTATTGATAAGTTTGAAATGTGAGAATGCAGATTTTCGGAGACCCAGATATAATCCAGAGTTTTCTTTGATTCTCCTTGATGCCAAGTGGGGGCTGCAGGGATGTCGCCTCTGGTGCATTCATTTAACATTACACAATTACGTGACGTGAGCTCGTAATCCCATTTAGTGCCACGATCTGAAAGTTCAGTTGGAATTCTTAGCATGTCACTGGAGTTGCGCACTTTAGGTCCGTCAAACCATGTGTAGTTTGGTTCACCACACACTAAGATGAATGGATCTGTAAACGATGCATAGCAACTGTCTATTTGCAGTCTTACTGAGGCTAAATAGTCAGACACTGAGATCATTACAGGATTCCAGTAGGTGTTTATTAGCAATAGGTGTTGTTTTTGTATATTTCCTGCCTGGTTGGGTAAAGACATTTGAAGGATGAGCGCTTGAACAAATAAGTTAAGGTTTTTAATTCCTATCACTTCCCAACCTGAGGAGTTCTTTATCATAGACAATAGACCAGAGAAAGGACGTCCAAATTGATTTTTACAAGCCTCATGTAAAAATATCGTGTAGCCATCACATGAGGTGATTTCTCGGAGCCACGTTTCTTGCAAACAGATGAAAACACTTTTTATATCTTGTGGACTTCCTTCTTGAAACAAGTGGGCAAATCCTCTCGTATTCCATGATGTTAATAGTTGGGTCATGCCTCTTGACCCTGCGTGGTCCTACACATTTCTCCTTTGTGTGTTTGTTTCGGCTGGATACGCACACTGTTGTTTAAGTGGTTTCCACAACTTTTCTCTTTTGGCATTGTTGGAAGAAGGATGCTGGCTTTTCTCATTTGTGGGGTTGTGGAGAGCCTGCTGCTCTTCAGATACTGATAGATGGAATCCGAAGAACAGTAAGTCATCTTTGGCATCCAATAGAGGTCTTGCTACAGTCTTTGACTTCATGTGTAGGATTACCCAGTCAGATCTCGACTCTGTTTTGTATTCTACTATTGCAATGTCATCTGATCTTATGTTTCGTAATGTGGGTACATAATGAAGCAACCTCATCACATTTGCTCTGTTTAAATTTACTTCATTTTTATCCTTCAGGATGTTTTCCAGTTCCAATTTGCACCAACCATCATTTGCTGGCGTTTGCTGCGCCAATCTGTCTCTACTACTTTGGTGCTTCTGATTTTGTGATTGCACATTTGTGTATTTCGAATTAAGCTTAAATAGTGACTTTAATGGAGCCCCAAAAGATTTGCTTCATGCCCCAAGACAATCATTGGGAATGACGAGCTGTTTCGTATCGCGCCCAGGTTGCCGTAATCCGGACGGCCCCAGTGAGTAACTTTCATTTTGAACGATCTTGCCAGTGATGTCTTGTTTCGGTCTCTCAGCGCACTTCATTTCAGGGCTCTCACTTCCAGTCGTAGTACTTTCTGGTTCCTCTTCTTCGTCCACTGTGTATGTTGATAAATCACACAGATTTATAGAGTCATTTGCAGTAAGATCAACTGATGAACTAATGCCTTCTCGCCCACGTTTAGTTGCCTTGCCTAGGGTGGTTGCAGGTGCTTTTAATTGAATTTTGTTATTATTTTGCTTTTCTGGCTGGTTGGACACCGGGATGGTTTTTCAGCGTCATGTCGTGGGTGTGTAGTCAGATTTCTTATACATTTTTTCGCATCATTTGTGCGTGGGCGTTTTGAGGTTGGGCCCTTCTTCATGGTTCTCACAGTTTTTAATTGTTTAGACTTCAGCAACGCTGGAGAATCTGTAGGTTTTATTGATTTGGCCGAGCCAGAGAAGATTCCAAAAGAGGCTTTTTGGTCCAATACTGTGGTTCTCTTTTCTTGAGCTTCTGAGGATATGGACTTGTCATTGTTAAGTGACTTACTAGGTTGTACGGACGTTGCCTCTTTACTAGTCAGATCATTAGTTTGCGAGTCAATGAGAATGTTCGAGCTCGTTGCCATTGTCACTCTATTGACCATCAATACGGTAGAGTTTGGGGCTACTACATTTTCTTTATTTTTGTTTCTCGCGTCAAGATTTTTCGTGTCACCAAGAGACTTTTCAGCAGAGTTTAACTCTGTTGCCGTGAACGGCATCAGCAGTTAGTCTAGTTGGACATTGTGTGGTTTATTCGTGTCCTGGTCATTATTGAGGTGCTTGTAAGTGCAAAACTCTCTCGTTGTGCTCCCTCGAGGCTGCACTGCGACATTATGCCTAATCCACTTTGTGCATTTGACTAAGGCCTCTGCAAGATCAACTTTCTCATGTGCCTCCCGTTTGGTTATTTCATTCAGGCGAGAATGCCACTGCTGTGAAGTTGCAGCTTCTAGGTCCAAAAGACTGCTTAGGTGCTCATTAAGTTTTTCCAAAGATGTCAATTTGTCGTTCACAGTAGCCAGTGTAGAGTTCTGATCACGCAAAACGTCGTTTAACGACTCATACAGTTTCATAAACGGCATTAAGGCAATGGAAGTTGCTGCTAAGACGTTATTGTGAATCTGGATGCCAGCTGCAATGGAAATATTCCCTTTAGTGTTTATAAGGTCGTCAGCTTGATTACTTGAGCATGTCTGAGATGATCTGCTACCTAACAGGTTGTTTGCAGCTTGCCCTGTTTGAGCTTCATCAATGTGGACGTTATCAGTTCGTGGATTACGGGAGCCGGTTGGCTGACAATCATCTGATAGGCCTAGATTGATCGAGCCCACTGTAATTGCTGGATCATTTATGGATGCAACTTTATTAGCAGAGTGATTAGGCTCTTTCAATATGGTGCTACTTTTCGGGGTATTGCACATCCCTTATCATGCTTATTAATGAAGCTGTCATTTAGATGCTCGCGCATAAGGATAATCGTGCCGTCAGCCGTGCTTCACGGGCGGCAACGTCATGAGTTGTTGAGTTGTGGAAGCACTTGCATTAGGTGTTGGGAAGGGTACAGGCGGCGACGCCGCTGTACCCATTATTTTGGATTCATCAAACGTCAGTATACCTTTGTCACTGGCGCCCGAATTGCCAGCGGAGTCTTTTAAGATGCTCGCTGCCTTTGTTTCCTGGATGTTTATCTGTAAAATGTCATCATGTTCACCTTGTATCTTTTTGGCTGACTCAACGACTTTTGAGCTCTTTAGTTCGTTGATGGATCCTCGTTGCATATCGTGCACTTGTGCCGATTCTTGCGGTTGTGTAGAGATTATCTGCAGTACTGGCGAATTCAACGTTCCAACTGACGATGACCGCATCGCCAACAAGTCAGCGTCAGTTATATCAAACAAAAATGTTGCATCTGATGCATCTAGATAGACTGTGGGCGGAGGCGGCGGCATACTGTTGCATGGTTGGTCTTCAGAAAGAGAGATGTTTTTGTCTTTGTTCGTCGAGTGTTCAAGTTCAATCGTCAATGGACTTGCCGATCTGCCGTTATCCGACGGCTGTTCTAATATGGTAGTCTGAGGTGCGGGGGTCAAAGTATCCAAGTCTGACTGATGTGTAACATGTGTAACATTGACCGCAGCCGCGGCCGCCACGGCATTTTCTGCAACAATTTCTTCTGCCAGCTTAGCAGGTGTGTTTGCTCCAGTGAAGCTAGGCGGCTCAGAAGTATCCGCCATCGGCAAGGTAGGTCTGTCAGGTGTTAAGGTTGCTAGCTACTTAATTTTCAACAAAGGCCCATCAGCTGCTATACGTGACTAGCTTACCTTTGATTTTGCTGGTTTGGAAAGCTGCCTCCGCAACTGAAGCAGGCGGTTGTGAGTGTGCGGCCCAACACCCGTCAGAGTTGCTTCAAAGTCACCTGGAGGCACTTCCATCGATAGACACCCACGCGGTCTGAGGGCGGTCTGAGGTGGACTGGGCAGACTGGACTCACTGCCGGACTCCGTGCCGCGATCCGCACGGGAGATTAGTTTTTATAGAGGTGGAAAGAGGACTAGCACACTGTAGCTGTAGCTCCACAGCGACGTTCACAAACAGCAGAGTAACGGGCAGACTGGACTCACTGCCGGACTCAAATTCAAGACCCTCTGCATCATCCACAAGGCTGTCTGGGGCCTGGGATCACGCTACCTGCAACTCTCTCTCACTAAATACTTGCCTTCCAGATCCCTTTGATCGTATAGCTCAATTTCTCTGCTGATCAAACGCTTGTCCAAGAAGAGAGCTGGGGCCAGATCTCTCTCCTGAGCTGGCTCCCTACTACAGAACAGCATCTCTCTCTCTGCATTGATCAGGAAAACCTTAAGTTCTGCAAACAATTCAATACCGTTCTCTTCTCCTCCTCCTTCCCTCTACCCCTCCCTTGCTAACCATCCCCTCTGTCACTGAGATTGGTGGCCTGGTCTCTCAAGAGTCCAATAGGGTCCCCTCAAGAGTCCAATAGGGTGCTGGTCTTCAACCCAATCGCCCCCAGGACTCCCACCCCCACACTGCTCTCTGGGGTCACACTCACCTGTTGGGTGCATTGACTCAGCACTGCACTTACCTGTGGTGGTAGACCTCCCTCTTTACCTGAGATGTTTCCGCCCATGCACTTACCTGTTTCCTCCCAACAGGCACCCCTAGCACTCCCCCCCCCTAGGAGACCATATTAGTACTTAACCCCACCTCCTCTCCCTTTTTCACTGCAATTGCACGCTCCAAATGTCACAAGGCCTAGAAGGAAAGCAGTTTGTTTCTATCTATTTATTGTCAATTGCATTGTCTAGTTGCTCCCTTGGTCCCTCCACCTGTGCCTGGTGGTGCTTTGAAACACTAGCTTGTTGTATAAGTGCCTTTTATAACCAATAAGATAAATCAATAAAAATAAAAACGTTCAATCGAAAAAGTCATCAAAGGGGAAAGGGCACCTACTCCAAGTTCTTAGTGGTCTGAAAACCGGACGATTCATGGCGACCAATTCTAGACTTAAGAAGTCTGAACAGGCACGTCAAGAAACAAAAGTTCAAGATGGTCACCTTAAGAGAGGTCACAACATCAGTACGAAAAAACAACTTCCTAGCGTCTCTGGATCTCAAAGATGCATATTTTCACATTCCCATTTGAAAGGGCCACACAGAGTTTCTAAAATGTGGGGTGGGTACCAATCACCACCAATTCAAAGTCCTACTGTTTGATCTTCGCTCAGCCCCGAGAACAGTCACCAAATGCCTATCCCGGTTGCCTCATTGTTCAGAAAAAGAGGATACCATGTGTATCCATATCTCGACGATTGGTTAATATGAGCACCATCACACCTGGTGGCGAAAATGGCAATCCAAAAGGTGCACAACACCCTCTCACACCTCGGCTTTGCAATAAATGTAAGCAAATCCTGCTTCAAGCCATTGAACCCGCGAGTTTTCCTAGGGGCGCAGTTCAACATCACTCAGGGCTAGGTACATCCCTCACTAGAGAGGGCAGCATCAATACCCTGTCTAATCAAGAAATTCTACCTGGGCGCCAGAATCTCAGTCAGAACGTTCATTCATGCAACTACTGGGCAACATGTTGTTGTGCATCCCACTGATACAACATTTCAGGTTACATACAAGACCGCTACAAGAATTTCTAGTGGATCAATGGACCCAGCTAACAGAGTCATGGAACTACAGGTTGACAGGAACAAGTACTCTCACAGACAAGTTGCAGCGGTAGTTCACACCGTCTCACATCACAAAGGGGGTGCCATTCAGGGATCCACTGTTTCAGGAAGGAAGCTCTGATAACGGATGCCTCAGTGACATGATGGGGCGCTCAGGCAAACCAGCTATCAATAAATGGCTGTTGGTCAACAGCCAATAAATAATTCCACATCAACATCTTAGAACTGAAGGCAGTACCACATGCCCTTCGCTTGTTGCAGCCAGTGCTCCAGAACAGAGTCATAAGAGTGTTCACAGACAACACAGCCACAATGTATCATGTGCGAAAACAAGGAGGCACAAGGTCAAGGGCACTGTCGAGGGAAGCCCAGCGGTTATGATATTGGGCCATCTAAAACAACATGGAATTGCAGGCATTCCTCCTTCCGGGGAAGGACAAACAGCAGACAAACTGAGCAGAGGCAATGACCGATTACACAAATGGCAACTGGCGGACAGGAAAATCAAACAAATCTTCTGCAAATGAGGTACACCGCCCATCGATCTGTTCGCCACATGGGAGAACAATAAGTGCCCCCTGTTTGAGAGTAGATATCCTCACCACCAATCTCTTTGCGAGGCCTTTACAATTTTATGCGAAGGAATCTTCGCTTATGCGTTCCCCCCCCAACAACGTTAATACACAAAGGTATACAAATGATTATGACATACAAGTGCATGGTCATTCTAATAGCACCAACATGGGCGAGACAACCGTGGGTTTCAGAGCTTCTTCACCTATCCTGGGACCGTCCAATCACTCTGGGGTAGGACCCCGACCTGCTATCCATGTTGAACTTGCAGGTGCTCCAATACAACCCAAGGGTCCTCAGCTTAAAGGCCTGGATCCTGATTTTAACGCGTTATGACAAATCCCACTCACACAGGAATGCAGAAAAATCCTAAAGGCAGCCAGAACAGATTCCACAAAGAGATCCTATATGTACAAGTGGAATTGCTTTTGCAACAGGCACTCCCAACACCACATTTATCCATTAAATATAGAACCTCACCAAGTCCTCCCATACCTACTGAAATGAACAAAAGATGGTTTGTCACACTCATCGTTCAAAGTAGATCTAGCGGCGGTCTCTAGATACACCAGGAAGCAAGGTAAAGCTCCTTCCCACAGAAGCTCACTGTCTCTAGAGCTCTGGTTCTCTCAAAGCTGGATTATTGCAGCAGCCTCTTTCTAAAACTGCCTGCAACTACATTCCGCCCTCTGCAGCTCATCCAGAACAGGACTGCGAGATTTGTCCGTGGCCTCAAGCCCAGGGAGCGGATCTCTCCAGCGCTAAAATCTCTTCATTGGCTCCCAGTAGCTGTAAAGATTAAGTTCAAGACCCTCTGCATTGTCCACAAGGCCTTCTAGGGCCTGGGTCCGCAATACCTTCAACTATCTCTTCGGAAATACCTTCCTACTCGAGCTCTTCGCTCTTCCACCTCCAACTACCTCAGGGTCAGTCGCTTCTCCAAGCAACAATTTGGGGCTAGATCTCTTTCCTCTGCTAGGTCCTCCCTCTGGAACAGCCTCCCTGCCTCTCTGAAGTTTGAGGGGAACCATTCTCGGTTCTGGAAGCACCTCAAGACCTTCCTCTTTGCTTCTGCCTTCGCTCTTGCTCTCCTCGGATTATCTCTGTCGGCTTCGGCACTGGGCACCTGGCTACCCTCTGATTTCAGGCCCAGAACCCTGCCCACCCAGGCACCCACCCGCAATGCCTCCTGGCAACCCTTCCACTTGGGTCTGTATCTGCAACCCTACAGTGCCCTTCGTGCACTTATCAAACACCCATTGTCTGTGCCTTATTCTTGCACTTACCACATGCTGGCTGCACTACCTGTTGTTGTTTTGATCATGTGTTCAGCAGTTTAAATTCCTCCCTTGCCCCTTCCCCCTTCTCTCAGCCCTGCACTTGCGCGTTCTCAAAGTCACTGGGCCTAGTAAGATCATTGTTTTGTCCTCCCTTGTTCCCCTCTCTTGCTTCGTCGCGCACAAACACTTGTGTATGGGCGCAATATAATAAAATATATCATATATCATAATATATATTTTGGGCCTGCATAGTAAAACACTTCATTAGAGGCCCACCTCAAAAGAAAGTGCCACCTCAGTAGAGTCTGAATACCGTGTTATCAGCCCTGATGAAACACCCTTTCGAACCTATGGCGACAACAAATGTAAAGTTTGTGTCCTGAAAGACAGGCTTTCTGGTAGAAATCACGTCTTTCAGGCAAGTGTCAGAAATGCATGTGCTATCTGTTAGACCTCCATATCTACGGTTTGAAAAGAAGAAAGTCATCTTAAAAATGAACCCTACGTTCACTTCCAAGGTATTGTCCAATTTCCACCTGCAAGCCGAAGCAACCCTACTGTTTTTTAACGCAAATCCGCCTACACCAGCGGTACAATCCTTACACTCTCTAGACCTACAAAGAGTCCTGAAGTTCTACGAAGACAGAACCAAAAGTTTTTTTCGGCCGTCTCACCTAAAAAAGGTCAACTTATTTCAAAGCAAGGTATTGCCAGATGGGTCTCTGCCGCAATTTCAGCAGCGCATGCTCTAGCAAATCGATTACTGCAAGAACCGGTCCATGCTCATTCCACTAGAGCAGTGGGGTCGTCAGCAGCACTAGGGGCAGGGTTCTCCAGTCGGACATCTGCGGCGCAACAAACTGGGCCGTCCTGCATACCTTCGTCAAGCATTACATTGCTGGAAGGGCAAGTAGAAGCGGAAGCAAGGGTCGGAAGAGCTGTCCTCAATGCTTGTTTCAATAAGGTACACCTACTCCCTTTACACCTCCTTGTACAGAATGTTAACTGATGTGTCAATCTATTCTAAGCATGTGAATCCATGAAAGATCCAATGCTGGAGAAGGAGTATGTTGCTTACCTGTAACTCCTGTACTCCAGCATTGGTATCTTTCATGGATGCACATGCGCCGACCTACCACCCCTAAGGGAGTAAGGCTACTTCTCGCCAGTGCTCATCTCTCCGGGTTTAGAATCTGAAGAAGGCCTCCTGGGTGGGTCCAGTCACTCGACATCCGATTGGCTGAGACAGAATGCATCCGAAAGGATATAGATGGACTACTAACGTGAGCTTAAAATTTCTATTATAAGCCATAATACAAATGTACCGTGGAGTCCCCGCCTGTCAGCAAGGAATATTCAAAGCATGTGAATACATGAAAGATACCAATGCCGTAGAACCGGAGTTACAGGTATGATATGATATGATAGTTTCTTTATATAGCACCTATACACAATGTGTTTCAAAGCGCTTCAAGGCAAGGGAGAGAACAAGGGAACATACAATGACATTCTTACAGGCCATGAACAGTAAGGATGTGAAATTAACTATCGTACTCGGCCTGACGACATTTCAGATAGTGCAAGAGCTGAGAAATAGATAAGGAAGAGAGGGGGAGAGTGGGAAGGAAATGGAAACAGACAGGTGACTAGCGTACTAGGCCTGACGACATTTGTGGTAGAGCAGGAGACAACAAAAGGTGAGGTAGAGGGGTGCAGAAAGGGAGGGGATGAACAAAACAAGCGACTATGGTAGTAGGCCTGACAACATTTCAGATAGTGCTGGGGAGAGGAACGAACAAGGGGAGGGGGCAGGAGACAGATGAGGTTGCTATCATACTAGGTCCAGGGACAATTCTGATAGAGTAAGTGCATAGAAGAAAGTAAGGGGAGGAGGAGGAGATAGGAAAAGGGAGAAAGTGAGAGGAAGAAAGAACAGAGTAAGCAGTCAAAAAGAGTGGAGAATCAAGAGGGGAGAGTGAAGTCAGTAGTAACACATTATGTTGCAGGTCTGGATACAAGATGAAGATGGGAACAGCATGATTCAGGGCCACCCTGAGAAAGGGTGACGCACTGTGATTCAATGAAGTACATAAAAGTCAAATCCAGCATTGGCCACAAGACGGTGATGGTGAAACCAGAATGTATCAGGACAGACTCCTGCAGAAGTAGGCTCGACAGGGGTGTGGGGGGGCAGGGTAGAAGAATCAAGCAAAACAGGCAACATCTGTGTGCGAGAAAGGGGGGGCACAAGGGAACATCACGTGGGGACAAGAGGGGACAGAGGGAGTACACACATGCTGGTGCATGCTTACCTGCTGTCTGAGCAGGGGTTCGGGCCCTGGATCCTCCAGGTCTAAACAGAAATTGCCCTTTTCTTTGACTGCCCTTTTCTTCGGCTGCCCGGGCGAGAGATGCCCTTGATCTAAGAGTTAAGAGCAGGAAGGAAGAGGCAGGGCAAAGGTGGTGGGCGAGGCTTAGGCCACGTGACCAAGATCCACATGCACCTGCTCCCCATCTGTAAAGGGAAAGATGCTGGAGGGCTCCTTAAGTAGGGAATGGGAGCGGCAACCAGGAAGGCACCAGGTGGGCGGGGCTTGCTAAGTGGGGAAAAAGAGCAGCAACATACTCCTTCTAACCCAAGTGTTATTACAGATTGATCTAAGGATGTGCATCACCAGGAACATGAAAACATGTGGTATCGCCACATGAGGTCGGAGGGAAGAGGGCAGTCAAGCGAACCCTGCTTTGTTTGCTCATTGATCCGCCATGCAACAGCCACTCCTAGATTGTTTATACCACAAAATATCACCAGACGTAGTACGATGTTAACTGCTCCCGTCCCTATGCAGGGTGCCAGAGATGATTCACGGACACGAGGTCCAAGTACAGTGGGTAGAAACAAACACAACAGTACACAAAGATAATTATATAAAAGTGAAAGAATTGGCAGAGAGTGATCGCTTGAAGAGACCTATAATTAGCTATCTAATAAAAGGAGAGGGGAAGAATTGGGCCACTCTTATGATACCACCCGCATACCAGTGTTCAGATGAAATAGGGCAGAAGCAGCCTCAATGCAAAAAGAAGATCTCAGTTACAGATAAAAGATGCTGTTTGTCACAAAAACGAATAGCAAGAAGTGCTGATTGGTTACAGAGCAAGAGGAATATATAGATTATCAAAGAGTGCAGTACTACAAATAAATGAAAAATGTTTTGAGGTCTGGGAAAAGTATATCAAGAGCTCAAGGTATGAATACATTTTCAAAAATTGATTAGCAGCGTTTGCTAATTATATATTTTTTGATTAGCAAACAGACCCATTTGATCAGCAATTCTTTACTAATATTATTAATGTCACCAGAAGTTATCTGTACGCAAGACATGAAATGAGAAACAGTACAGCAGTTGTGCGTACCACTGAAATAAGACATTAGTGAGAGGAGTCAGGCCTTGCAAATTCTTTCAAATTTTGCTAGCCCTGAAGGTCGGGTAACTTACTTTACCTATTCAACCTTAGAGAAATGCACTCGACCCATAGCAACGAAGGACAACAAATTTAAAATGCTATCTGTGTAAAATCTGCATGTCACTACAAACCACTGCTGCCATCCAGAATCCAGAGGCCAGCCATTAACAGTAAAATATTTATTTGACATCTACTACAAATACATTAAATGTTAAATACAGTTTCAAACATCTCTTGCAAATGCTACTTGTCATTTTCAAAATCTACCCAACTATGAGAGTTGGTAAAAATCCTTTGTGAGCCATAGATGAGTGACAGCAGATGGCATAGTGTGTTTCAGCCTCATTTTCATTAACTTTGAGGCAAGCATTTTTGTGGCATCTAACCACAAGACGGTGTTTAGGTCGACTGTTCGCCATTACAGACTCATGAAACAGGCAGCAATTGAGCTAGGGACAGTTAGCTAGGTTTCACAATAGCACCATGGCTGCATCCAAACTCGTAATGACCCCCATGGTGCTGAAGGCGGCACGGCAGAAGCAAGACCTGAAAATGGGCTCGAGCTTGATTCGCATTTTTCCAGCTGGCGGTACAGCAGGTAAGATGCTCATTTATTGGGGTCAAGAAATTGTAGAGGGAATGCCAGATACCCTATGCAATGTTATATCCAGCGAGTCTGCGCATGCAATTTAAAAATAAAACCTACTTATTTTATGTTCCCAGAGGAGGCTGCTTCGTTTGTAGAGGCCAATATTCCCTTACCAAAGAAACAGTCACTGGAAGAAGGACAGTAACAATGAGGAGCGACACAGTACATCTGTGCAGTTGTCCACTATGTTGGTAATGGGGCTCTATGACAGTGGCAGTGAGGTATGTATTGTGGTGTTAACAAGGGTCGATTGTCAATGATTCAATACTCTATGTCATGGCAGACGATAAACTAAGATCAGGACAGAGTCAAGCAGAGTGTTCATGCTGACGCTGAGCGTGGGCCATGCAGGCCATCTGTAGAGACCATGTAATTCATGATATGTTTTGCTAACGTAGGTTTAAATTTCATAAACGGTTGTGCCCGGCTCAAGTTTCAATATTGTGCGAGCTGGTAGTTCTAGGCACCACAGAAACAGTAGTCCCTAATGCGAGTGCATATTCTGATTAAAGAAGGCAGGGAGGGGGGAGGGACTGGGAGACAGCATAGTCAAAGTTAGGGGCACTATGAGGCAGGGGGAGGTTGGATTCGGGGCAAGTTGGGGTGAAACAGTTTTAAAAAGGCACCAATTGATCTCAACATGCTATGGCCAATTTGAGAGATGGTACAGGGTTAGAAGGTCACACAGAGACAAGCAAGGATAGATGGCTATTAATGGTCAGACCGGAGTGAAGTTACTGAATTAGAATGTGAGGGGGCTAGGCTCACCCATAAAGATGCGCAAGGTAATGGCGTATGTGAATAGGCTCGGGGCCCAATTGTTATTTTTGTAAGAAACGCATTTGCTAGAATCCCATGCATGGAAAGTGGCCCCAGGGTTGGGAGGGAATTGCTATTACATCTCACACTCAACTAAAGCCTGAGGGGTCAGGATCCTGATCCACAACTCAATACCATTCATACACTAGACAACAGAGAGCGATGAAAGCAGTAGATATGTGATTGTGCATGGGAAATTGGGGAGTGCTGAAGTATTATTGATAAGTGTATATGGCCCCAATATAGACGACGCAGAGTTCTACGTAGAGGTGTTTCGAATGTGTGCTAAATACCCCACTACATTAGTGATATGCAGCGGCAACTTCAATACCATTCTCGATACAGTACTAGACCGCACATCAACATCGAACAGGACCCTGACAGGTGCAGCATGCGCGATACATACACACATGGTGGACTGTATGCCGCTGGTTGCACGGGTCACAGAGGGCTTTCACCTTTTATTCGGCGGTACATGATATGCATTCCCGCATAGATTTCTGGCTGACATCACAGAGGGTATTGGGTTGGGTGGTCAAATCCCAAATACTCCCCAGAATGCAATTGGATCATTCCCCAGTGACACTCACAATGAACATCCCTGAATGTGCGAGTAACCCGGCACCACACATCTACAGAGAAATTAAACTAAAGCTGGATGAATATCGACAAGCGGTGGATAGAGAATTGTGCTACTTTTACAGGCCGGCAGTGGCACGTAGATATGGGGAACAAGAGAGGCCCGGGAAACTCTTGGCTCAGACGGTCCGTACTGAGAAGGATATCAAATCCATTCCGTGCATAACTGGGCGAGATGGGAGGGTGGTAAACAAAGTTGAAGAGGTAAGTGAGGTGTTCTACGAGTTCTACGGAATATATATTCACTGCAAAGCGTGGCCACGGAAAGCGAGATAGACGAGTACTTAGTCAAGATACCTACAATGCTGGCATCCCCCGACTCCCGCAATGCACTGTAAACACCTATAACGATGGGTGATATTAAGGAAGCAATTAAGATTATGCTTGGATGGAAAACACCTGGCTTTGACGGACTAGGCGCAGAATTTTACAAAGAATTGAGGGACGTCATGGCCCCTCACTTTTTGGCGGTCTGGGGGGAGGCATTGGAGACTGGCATTTTACCAAAGTCAGTGCGGGAATCCGTTATTACCTTACTGTTGAAGCCTGGGAAATCACCAGAAGATTGTGGGTTGTATCGGGCATCATACAAGGGCGATCAACCGCATCCAACATACGGAGGCTGTACAATGTCCTGGCAAGGATACCGCAAAACTTTGAAGAGTCGCACTGTCCCTGGACATGCAGAAAGCCTTTGATACAGTATATTGGCAATTTTTGTTTAGGGTACTGCACAATTATGGGTTTGGCCCTAACTTTATAAAGTGGGTGCGGCTCGTGTATACGCAACCATATCCTAAGGTGTGTGTAAACGGGGTGCTGTCTGAGGTGTTGACACTTGTAGAGGGTACCAGGCAGGGTTGCCCGCTCTCACTGTTATTCTTAGCATTGGTGATCGAGCCCCTAGCAGATTTTATGAGGGCACACCATGCCCGGGCCGGAATAGCCATAACTGTCTGGGCTGAATTGGTAACGCTGTACACAGATGACATTCTGATGTATGATGTATGTGAGGGAACCGGAGAGGTACCTACAGAGAGTGATAGCTGCGGTCCAGGAATTTGGGAATTCCTGCCTGAATAGCAATAAGTCTGAAGTGTTTCCATTGACAGACTGCACGAAAGAACGTAGCAACTTGTTTGGACTGAGGTGGTCACCCAGGCAGGTGAAATATTTAGGGGTCGAGGTTGCACGCTCAGCGTCACTTGTACGCTCATTGAATTATGACACATTGGCCAGGGAGCTGCGCACTAAGCTTGAAAGATGGAAACAACTCCCTGTCTCGCTGTTGGGTCGAGTGGCATTAGTGAAGATGATTATCTTACCCAAACTGTTCTATATCTTTAGCACTATGCCACTATGGCCATGCAGGTCCTTCTTCACGAAAGTGACCGGAGCGAGCTCCGCATTCGCATGCAAAGTGCAGACCAGGGTCAGCTGGAAACTCCTTACATTGCTCGCCGCCCCAGACTATAAACTCTATTATCTGGTGGCCCAGGCATACTATGCATCACACTGGGTGGAGGAGGGACCACGCACATCATATAAGGAACTAGAAAGACAAGGGAAGAGTAAGGCCACACTCCTACAAAGGATGGTAACGGGAGGACAGAGGGGTGTGAATCACCTCGACCCAGTACTAGCCACATAACAAGCATGGCGGAAACTCAACCTAACACCCCCAAACATAACAATATAATGCCTGGTGTTGTCAATCTGAGATGCCCCATATCTAGACCCATCCAGAGATGCATTACTGGCTACACACTGGCGCGAAGGAGGCATAAGGTGTTTTGGTGACTTGTACCGTGACTTGTACCGAGAAGGGGTATTTGTAACTTGGGAGGATATCCAAGCACATATAGGGGACACCCGGCTTCAGAAGCTACAATACTACAGGCTCTGATCAGTTGTAGCATCGTTGTGGATTGGATTTTGCCAAGGAACCCTTCTCACATCAGAGTTTAAATGATACACTCGCCCCTAGTGCGGCTCAAAAAAATCTGCCTCGGCTATATATAAACTGCCACTGTTGACAAGAGAGGTTCACACACCAGATATTAAGGGCGATTGGGAAAAAGACCTAAACACAACCTTTATGGATACACACTGGCTCCAGTTCTGGAGGTTAATAAAACAGGTGTCGTACAACTCTAGATACAGAAGGATTAATTTCAAAATACTAAATAGGGTACACCTCACCCCAGCCCGTTTTAAGAAAATGTACGCTGCATCTGAGGGACGGTGTCTGAGATACCTGAATGAAGATGGTGACATAATGCATGTGTTATGGTCTTGCGGGCACTCAATGAATATCGACACAAGGTGTGTGATGCGTTGGCAGAGATGGCGGACCAGCCAATAAAATGGGAACCTGCCATATGTATGTTGGGATATGTGCTCAAAATGAACCCAGTGAAACGTAAGCTTATGGTCTACTGATAGCGAAACGAGCTATACTAATGAGGTGGAAAATTGCCAAGGTGCCTACAGTTGAGGAATGGGAGAGAGACGACCTGGGCGAATGATAAGGAGGAATTATACTCCAGCCTCCTACCCATTACAAATTGACCAAAAGACATTTTGGGGGGGGGGGGGGAGGGAGGCCGATAATACATGGTTAATAAAGAGGCTAACGAGGAGAACACAAATGACAAAAGTTGTATAATATGTAACTGGATCGCATACCACTGTAATGATTCCTGTACAAATGACACAATGATGCATCTATAAGCGATGTTGTATCTCTGTGCGAAATTAAAAGTAAAAAAAAAAAAAAAGATCACTTTAAACCCTGCTGCTCTACAGATGGATTATAAATAACGCCATTTAAAGTGATTTTAAAGTCATTTTAGAGCATCTGGCATGAGTAACTGAGCAAAATAGGTTGCTTCTATTTCAGTATAGCCCTAAAACCGATGTCAAACGGAATTGCCCTTGAAATAAAGAAGTCCAAGAATTGGAACAATCCACATTTTAGAAAGATCGCCTCTTTAGTTCTCAACCTCGGCGCATACATGGCTATGAAATGTGTGAAACGGAGGCGTGTGTGTGACAGATGAAAGAAATGAATTACTTATAGAGATGAGAATGAGATGAGCACACACAGTTATATGAAAGAGGCCACAAAAGGCATTAGAAAAATGCAGAGAGATTTGATGGAAATGGAGGATGAAACATCTGTATAAAAACGTGCAGAAGACAATAAAAAGTAGGAACAAGAGAAGTAGATGAGGAGAAGGAGAACTAAAAAAATGATAGGCATTATGAGGAGGAGAAAGCAACAGGTTGGGTATTGAAAGGAAAGTAAAACAATGAAAGAGACAAAAAAGCAATGGAAAATAAATGCTGTTAGAATTAAATTAATATAAACCAGATTGAGGGTCAAACCAGCTGTCCTTAGACCTTACACAGCACATTACACACCATCAGGAGACGCCTTTGTGATTGAACATTGCCCTGCTCTGCCTCGGACGGTTTGGATTTCATCAAATGTCCCCACAGAGCAATCTTTCTTTTCGTATGTGCCAATTTACACACACAAAACAGGCTTCCTGTTGCACTAATAAACATATCCAAGTTGCCATGTAGATATATCTCAATAGGTTTTGAATGGACACTTAAAAAACACGTTTACCAAATCTTGAACTGCTACTACTATGTGAAATGAAAGCATTGTCCAGACAAAACCGCAACTCATTTTGGGGATCCATAAGTCCAGCGGTCGCTGGCAAGGAAGGAATCGGGTGATATAGGTTGAGGGAATAGAAATACCTTAGAAATAAAGCCAAACAAAATTCAAAAACAATACCGAAGACAACACCCTTTCACCGGCGCAGAGGAGCGGTGACAGAGAAGCTTTTTTAAATGTATTATTTTTTAATTTATTTTTTATTGATTCAGCTGAAATTTTCAACCTTTCAACAGAACTTACATAAAATAATTCATTTTACAATTAAAAAACGTATTCCTATAAACATTACAATTAATATTAATAATAAAAACAAGTAAAGACTAAGATTGAGAAGAAGACAAAACCATGAATCACATATTTAAACTATTCCCAAAGTGCAGCCTTGTCTGCCGAACACGCAGTCTCCCTGTCTTTCATCTTTCACAGCCGGACATCCACGTTTGCCACCCCACCCTGATACATATCATTGTCTGGTACAAACTATATGAAAAAACATGGAGTGCATCAAATAACAGGGTAATGTGAAACGCATGGCTGTCTCAAAGCATGCACCCTCGTATTGTACAAAAATCATTTAAAGAAAAACTCAAAACAAGCTCTCTTTGGAAGGCAGAAGCCACCCTAATGCAAACATTGAAATGAAAAACTTCATAAATTGCCAGAAAATGCATTCTCCCCTAATAATATTCACTGCTAAGGATGAGCTGTTAAATGTAAAACATGTTTCCGATGTTTGAGTTTATGACAGGAAATAAACACAGACATGATTTACTGAGGCAGAAGTCAACAGGTCACGATTGCTTTTTTTAGTTTTGCTTCCAGTGTCAGCTACATCATGGGGTGAGGCACTCTATCGGGTGTCATGTTGACAATGTTGTTCCGGGGAGGCAGGAGGCTGGGAGGGAAGTGACGTGGGAAGGTAGGGGTGTTGGCAGTACGTGTTGGAAGTTGAATAAAGAAAGACGTTGAGAGCAAGCTCTCGACTCCGTCTACTTATTGTGGCGCAGCGGCCTTCAGAACGGCGGGACATCCCTCACTGGGAATTGGCCATTACACTTGCGACGAGGTCGAGCAGTCGGCGCAAGGACCCTTGGAGCCGCTGTGCGAAGTGCAGTGCAGCGGCAAAGTGTGGAGGGCAGAGACCTGCCCAGGTGGAGGCGGTGCTCCGGCCGAAGAGGGAGAAACATCAGCGGCAAGACACGTGCAGCTGAGACCTACCCGGGCCGTGACTGTGAAAGCGGTGCCCCGGCCACGGAGGGAGCTTCATTTTACGGCGGTCAAGGAGGACTGGGCTGTGGCATTGCAGGGAAATGATACTGGTGAGTGGGGAAGACAAGGGGAAGACATGTGATGGTGTTTGTTCCTAATGGCAGCCATCTGTTGACACGCTCACTTCCCTGAAACCTTATACAAAGTCTCAGGAAGAAACCACGGTGCTCGTGCCTCAAAAGGCGGCCGTGTAGAAAGTTAGAAGAGGAAACATCCCTTAGTAAAAGGCTGACAGCCACTGGGTGACAATGTCCTACCAGGAGGGCCCACAGGATGCGGCCCAGGACATACAGCCACAGGGCCCAAATTTCCCGCAAGCTGCTGCCCCATATAGACTACCAGACTCACTGGCAGTACAGATGCCAGGGGCTTTTGACATGACGGGCACAAGCAACATGGGGCTGAGGTGGGTCAGATGGATCAGGGACTTTGATCTGTACATGGGGGCCACAGGGCACAATGACGAAGAAAGACAAAAATAGTTGCTTAAACTGGCAGTGGGGCCAGCGACACGAGACATCATTGACAAAATACCCATCATGTCAATCGACTCCATTCAAGATCTAAAAGGGACCTAATCAGCATATTTTACCCCGCACACCAATGTGGACTATGAGCTCCACCTATTCCACAGCACGAAACAGGCGAAAGTTGAGACCATGGACGTCTACGTCATGCGGCTGAGAATTAAAATAAAGCACTGTGACTTTGCGAATTACTCCAATACAGAGGCCTTGCATTCCCAAATCATTGCCGGATGTGAGTCCCCGACATTCAGAAGGCAATTACTACAGAAGGTCCGCACATTGGATGAAATACTGACACTCGCAAGGGCAGAAAGGTCCATGGACTCACAAGTTGAAAGCTTTAACACCACAGCACCCGTAGAGTCCATACACTGGTTACAGTAGGAGAGAAGACAGGATGAACCCTTCTTTTTCAGATGTGGGTATGAATATCGACATGAGGGAGCATGTCCAGCGATAGGCCAGAGGTGCTCCGTATGTGGTGAGGAAGGACATTTTAAATTGGTGTGTCGACTGACAAGAGTGAGAGGGCGAGACAGAGGAAGGGAGTCTGCTCCCCGATATAAATCCAGACCCCTTCTCTCAATGTCGCAAGCATCAGGGTGATGCCTCATCCCCCGTAAAGTCCCAAGGACACTGAGCCAAAAGACAATGGCCCATCGCCTTCTGGTGGCAGCTGTGTATCAGGCATGCAGGCACTGGAGACAGGAGGCAAGGAGTCAGAGACAGGAACCTGGACTGGTTTTCAACACATCTGCTTTATTCAGGCATCATAAAATAACAATAACAGTACTGGGCTCTTAACATTAGCTTCTTTTATACATTTAGTAGTTGGCACAGTTTTCTATTTCATGATGCAGTTCACTCTCACTGGGCTAGACAAAGACAAGCGCTTTCCCCTTCTAGGGTTGGTTGACTGAACTGTCACTCACCAGGTACTCATGTCATACCTACGCATTCAACTAATTAAATTTGTGTGAGATACACGCAACCGTTAAAATGAATCCTTTGATGTGTCAAGAAAGAACATTTCTGACATCATCCTCGAGATAAATTTGGCAGGCAGCACCATGTATCCCTGTCACAGGCGTCCAAGTATGGGCATCAGCTGTGTGCACTGCCTGTGAATCCAACAACTGTTGCTAGCTGACCAGATGCCTGTACTAATTGCTACCTTGCCTTGAATCACGACATGGATGCCCCGGCTTGTGAATGTCAAAATTGTTGCTAAGAAGTCTAGACAGTATGTTCTCCTCTACTGAACTTTAAATGAACTGCTATGAGGGAATTATATAATTATTTCTGACATGACTTGCAAAAGTCCACCATCTTACTTTTCAGCAACCATCTTAGAAATTGCCTGACTATGCCTGGTTATCACAAAATGGTGGACCAACCTATTTTTGATCAGAACTTAGTACCTGCTCAGATTTAAATCTAGATTTTTAGATAACTACAATAAATGTATGCTATCTAACATGCCCTTCATTGCACAAGACATCCTGACCCTAAAAAATGTATTTCACCTTAGAATGTGCTTGTTTTGGCCTTCCAGGCACTACAATTCTGCTTTTCACAGTACTAGAGTCATTGATCAACCCAACAAGTTATCTGCATTCAGTTTGAGGGAATGAGGTCTACCCCCTATACATTCGGGTTGAGGGGGCGGTGGGGTCTACCCCCTATACAATCCAAATCCAGAGATAACAGGCACAGGAGAGAACGGAGAGAAATAAGGAGTTGCGTTACCCACGTGAGATATGAGCAAATCCATTCCGTGCATAACTGGGCAGGACACATGATACACATGATAAAGGAGCTATATCCCAATCTATTCAAAGGGATAGGGAAACTGCGTAACAGGCAAATCAAGTTGCACATTGACAAAGAGGTTCGCCTGGTAGCATAACACTACAGGCGTCACATGCGCTACCTAGTGGAACAGTCCCCTTCGGAATCGGGCATTAGCTCCTCAGGAAGCAAACAGAGAAAGAAGGGCTATGTCAATGCCCTTGGCAATTCAGTAGCGACAGAACACAGCCCAACGCTACTAATTGGACTGAACGAAAGGCCTACGGAATTCCTAATAGACACTGGAGCTACAGCGAATGTAATCGATGAACGGATATACAAGGAACTACCACAAGCCCCAAAAATGAGTCCAGCAACAGTCGACATATACCCGTCTGGAGCAACATCTCCCCTAAAATGCCTGGGACAATTTGAGGGAACCTGTCGGTAAAAGGAACAATCAAAAAAGGTGCTACTACACGTGCTGGCGATGGATAGTGAGAGCGGCTGCATAATTAGATTTAAGACATCCATCGACATGGGCGTGATACATGCACCGTACAAACTCATGGTGCACAAATACGTTGATCCAGTACACATGATAAAGGAGCTATATCCCAATCTATTCAAAGGGATAGGGAAACTGCGTAACAGGCAAATCAAGTTGCACATTGACAAAGAGGTTCGCCTGGTAGCATAACACTACAGGTGCATACCGGTGAACATCCAGAGGAAAGTCGAGGATGAGCTACATAAACTCATAGAACAGGACATCATAGAACTGCCCACAGGCCCCACCACATGGGTCTCGCCAATTCTGACGGTGCCAAAGAAGGGCTACGACGCCATCCAGCTTGGTGTGGACATGAGGATGCTCAATCAAGCCATTGTAAGGGAAAGACACATGGAACCACGTATCACTAACATGATACACTTGTTAAATGGAGCCAAGGTTTTCTCTAAACTGGATTTGCAAAAGGATTACCGTCAACTGGTACGGAGTCCCGAGAGCCGGAACATCACAACTTTTGTCACACACCTTGGGTTTTACCGGTATAAAAGGCTAAGCTTTGGTGGGTCTTCCGCAGCGGAGATCTTTCAAGCATAGATTCATAATGTGATAAAACACATACCAAACTGTTTAAACTACAGCAATGATATTCTAGTGTTCGGGACTGGTGTAGAAAAGCACAACGAAACCTTGGCCAGGGTGTGCATGTCACTGGAGGCAGCCAATCGGGCCCTCAACCATGGAAAGTGCGAGTTCAAGAAAGGCACATTGAAGTTCTTTGGCCACGTCTTCTCCGAAAATGGAATGACACCTGACCCTGACAATGTCACTGCGCTCAATGAGACACTACCAACGACCAACGTCTCAGAGTTAAGGTATTTTCTGGGCATTGCCAGTTACTGCACGCAGTATATCAAAGACTTTGCCATGGTTAGTGAACCACTCAGGGCACTGACCAAGCAGAATGCAGTGTTCCAATGGTCAGGAATGCCAACAAGCCTTCACAACGATTCGAGAAAGGGTAGCTTGAGCAGAGAATATGTCCTACTATGACAGTGCCCGCAAAACAGAGCTAACCGTAGATGCAAAATGGCGATTCCTTTTTCGCTGAAACAGAAGCTGGTAGAGCTAGCCCATGAAGGACACCATGGCGTGGTCTCCACGAAACGCATGCTGCGTCAAAAGGTGTGGTTTCCACAATTAGACGCCATGGTAGAGGAGCTCCTGAGTGAGTGCCCCACTTGTTGCTTCATCACACCCAACCAACACCACAAACCGCTACAGATGTCAGAATTGCCAGAAGGTATATGGGATGCAGTGACGGTTGATTTCTTTGGACCTATTGAAGGGGGGGGGATATGCGTCAGTCGTCATGGATGAATACTCCAGATTCCCGGAAGCACAAATCGTGTCCTCAACGGCTGCTCATCATGTCATTCCGGTAATGGACCTCGTATTTGCAACATACGGCATCCCCAGGAAAGTGAAGACAGACAACGGGCCTCCATTCAATGTTCAAGACTTTGCGAGGTTCAGCGAATCCAAGGGATTCTACCACCATAAAATCACACCACTCTGGCCGCAAGAGAATGGCATGATCGAGCAGTTCATGGTCAACCTCAAGAGGCTGTTACAAGTGGCTCGACTAACGGGTCAACTATATAAACAAGTGCTCCACCAGTTGTTAAGGGACTACCGGAGCACGCAACACAGCTCCACTGGGAAGAGCCCGGCAGAGGTCATGTTTGGGAGAGACATCCAGACCAGACTACCTCAGGCCAGTCCTCAGGAGGGTGAACAACCACATGACGCTGAACTGAGGGAACAAGATTGAGCAGCTAAGAATCAAATGAAAGAATACACTGACGTTCGCAGGAAAGCTCGAGAACCGCAACTGGAAGTAAGAGAAGAAGAGAAGATGTGACTGTGAAACAACCCCAGACCCACAAGCAAACAGCGCCCTTCCAAGAGGAACCACCGATCATCATGGAGAAGAAGGACTGCATGATCACAGGTCAAGTGGACAGGGGACAAACCATCCAAAACTTCTCACACTTCAAAAGGTTTCCCCTAGCCGGTCCTAGGAGGCTAAGTGGAAGAATTGAAATATCAGATGAAACTGCATCTGACGACCTCTATCAAGGAGATCAAGAAGAGGCCGGACGCTTCTGGTACCGAGGAAAAGAGGTGAATGACTGGAGGCAAGATGCTCTGTGGAAAGGACAAGCTCGAGACCACAGACAGCAAGAAACAAGCCTTGACACCTCATCGGAGAGATGGGCTGATGGGCTCCATCTCAGTTTGCACAGAACCCACGTTGGGTAACTTTTATTTTAGGGGATGTCATGCTGACAATGTTGTTTTGGGGTACAAGGGAGGTGGGAGACTGGGAGGGAAGTGACGTGGGAAGGCGGGGTGTTGGTAGTATGTGTTGGAAGTTGAATTAAGAAAGACGTTGAGAGCAAGCTGTCGGCTCCGTCTACTTATTGTGCACAGCGGCCTGGAGAACGGCGGCCCATCCCTCACTGAGAATTTGCCATAACACCTGGGTGTTCTTATATTTTCCCTGTACATATGATGGTGACTTATGTCCCGTTTTATTACTTCATTTTGCTATAGCACTTATGTTGCAATTTGTACGGACTCTTGGTGCTTATATGAAACATTAACTGTCATTGAATGGCATTTCTGGGGCCTTTTATGCTGCAAATGATATATTATGACAACCCTTTCAAGGCCATACTTTACGTGGGCTGAAGTTGGCATATGATGATGGCAGGTGACCATAACCTGCGCCTGTGAGTTTATACATTAATGTCTGGTGGAGGTCAGGCATCGGGTAGAATACCTCCCCGGAGGTGGGACTATGACTTTTTTGTAACTTAAAGAAAAGTGACATTAGCCACATGCAACGCTTAATGAGGGGAAGTGCAACCCTAGCACTTTTCCCCTTCCCCCTTCCCATGCAATTGCGCGATCTGAATGACACTTGGCCTAGTAAGATCGCTGTCTGTCTTCCCTCTGTTCCCCCTCCCTTGCCTCGTCACGCCTTGAAACACTTGTGTATAGGTGCGTTATAAATGCCATATCATATCATATATCGTATCAGGTTGAGAAGAGCACTATGGTTTGCTCTGAAACCCGATTGTTTAAAATGGAAGATCGCTGAAGATTCAAAGTGGGCCTGTAGTTGGTTGGTCGCCACTTTATCAAGAATCGTCAGCAAGAAGTTAGTGTTTGTGATGGGCCTTAAGTTTTTTAGATCTTTAGGGTCCGATCCTGCTTTCTTCATCAAGAGGGTAACATTACCATTTTTATCTTTTCCTGGACTGAGGTAAGATCAAAAGAGGAGTTAACGAGTCTAGTGAAAAAGGGAGCAAAGAAGTTTCTATTTTCTTAAATATGTTTCACTGGAATGATGTTCTCTCGGCAAGAGGTGGGATATATTGAAGACATTATGGCATTAATCTCGGGAATGGTCACATGTTTGAAGGCAAAGTTTGTTTGTCCTTCCCGATGTATACAAGTAGCAGTCGGCTGTGCCTGCTGGCCAAAATTGCTTCCTAGATCTTTCTCGATTTTGTCTGAGGCTATCCTGAATTTATTTGCAAAGTCTAGCTTGACGTCATCCCAGTCTTGATTTGTGGGACGGAAGGGCTGCACTAATGCTTTCATTTTCTCTAAGCGCTTCAAAATCGTACCTTGCTCCAGAAGAAAATACTGTTGAAGAATACATTGAATAGCTGTTACCCTACTTCCCCTGCCTCTGAGCTCTTAGCCTCCCCACAAAATTTAAGTTTATTCAACTTTAAACTGGTCTCAGAAAAGGAGGTTATCCAGATTATCAAAGGACTTAAACCTTCCCGATGCCAAGGGTATGTCTACCCTACCTAAGTCATTAAGGACTGTGCATAAGATCTTGCACCATTCATCTCTTCCCTTATTAACGCCTCATTCACAGCTGGCATAGTACCAATGAACTTAAAGGAAGCCTTCATCTTGCCAATGTTAAAAAAACATACCCTGGACCTGGCCATCCCCACAAACTACAGACATGTAACTACTGTCCCCTTCTTTGTCAAAATTCTGGACCGTGCAGCATACCTCCAGATCTAGTCGCACCTTGAAACTAACAAGCTCCTTGGCCTGCGCCACAGTTGGTTTCGCCCAGGCCATGGCACAGAAACGGCCCTACAAGACCTGGAAAACCCACTTGAATTCAAAGATGCGGGCAAGCCAGCACTCCTCCTCTTACTTGACCTATCGGCGGCCTTTGACCTTGTGACTCACCAACTCCTCTGCCAACATCTCCACTCTTCAGCTCACTTCTCTACAGAAGCCATAGCATGCATCACCTCTTTTCTGAATAATAGATTCATGAGAGTCTTCTCAGCCTCTGCCTCTCTGCCCCTGTCACTTGCGGGGACCCCCAAGGCTCCTGTGTCACCTACCTTGTACAACACCTTCGCTAATCCCCGCTTTGACCTCCTAGATAACCAAGGCAAATCATACACCAACTATGCAGATGATGCACAGCTACTCCTGCCCATCACAGGCAACTACGCTACTGACTCAAGTACTCTGCATTCAGTCTACCAAACCTGGATAGCCTCCCACATGTTAGGTCTTAATGAGGAGTAGACTGAAATTCTCATGTTCGGGTTCCAAACCCTACTAAACAAACTTGATGGAGCATACATTCTATGTCATTGATGGCTTTAGCATCCCAGTCTTGGGTGATTTCAAGACACTAGGGGCCTCATTACGAGTTTGGAGGTAGCCATGGTGCTATCAGCGCCATGGCTGTCTCCAAACTCGGGTCCGGGTTCCTTGAATGAGGAATTATGGGGCCATTCCAACCTTGGAGGACCCGGTTATTCCTCATTCAAAATACCCATCCCCATTCCCACTCGAGACCCCATAGGGCTCAATGGGAATGGGGAGGGAGCTAATAACGGGCCTGTTACCAACAGGCCCGTTATTAGCTCCCTGGTCCTTTAGCGGCTCCCACTAAGTGCGGCTGGTAAAACCAGCCGCCCTTAGCGGGACCCGCTAAGGGACCTCGTAATGCAGCGGTAAGGGGTTAACGGCACCGGCATCCTTACCGGCGCCGTTAACCCCTTACTGCTGCACTCGTAATGAGGCCCCAGGTGTTTACCTAGACTCCACCCTGTCGCTAATGAGGCAGGTCAATGCCATTGCATCATCTGCGGCCTTCATCATCAAGTTATTTAATGCCTGCAGACCCTTTCTCTCTATTGACAGCCATCTTACCATTGCCCGGTTTCTCATCGGTTCCAGGTTGGATTATTGCAACACCCTGTTTACAGGCTCTTCCTCACGAAACATTAGCAAGATGCAGGTCATACAAAACAAAGCCCTCAGGGTGGCACTGAATATACCGACATGAGAGCATATCTCTGCCGCCTGAATGAAGGTGCACTGGGTTACGATCCGTGAGCGTCTTATCTTTAAAATGCTTGCCATCACACACAAATGCCCATCAAACTCTTCCCCTAAATACCTTTTGAAAAAACTCACTGAAGCACAATCGGCCTTACTTACTCGCAGCCCTTAGACCCACGCCTGACCACTCCAAGATTCAGGCTTCAGAGAGCTGGGGGTCTGGGCTTCCCGTTATTGTGGCTAAGGACTGGAATGCCTTACCTTTGGATCTAAGATGGGAACAATCGCAATGGGACATCCGTAAGCACCTTAAGACTTTGCTCTTTGCCCAGGATGTGATTATGGCATGATTCACTTCAAAAGCTGATGTTACTTCTGCCTAATTGTTCTTTCGATCTGTTTTTCTATACTTTTGTAACTCTGTTACCAGCACCTAAAATTAAATACGTGTAATTACCTGGCTAGACTAGCATTTGAGTGCAGCTAGTCGAGGCTTTCCTTACTGTGGCTGGAATATTTTTCTGGGCATCTATGATAAAGTAAGACTGATAAGTGTTATTACGTGGTGATTGACATTTTGGTGCAACCCATCTAGGTATTTCTTACTATGGCATGATTTCTTTTTACTGTGAACCATTAAGGCTACAGAAAACATGCTAAGTGGCATTATGTGTGTAACCTACATTGTGCAGCCAGTTTTGACATGTTTTCTTATTGGCATTGCACTTTTAATAGCAAAGCGCTAAGATAGCTCAGTGGGTTGCACGCTCACTGCTGCAAGCTATGTGTGATCTGCAGGTTGCAGGTTCGGATCCCGTTAAGGCCAACTCAGCCTTTCATTCTTTTGAGGTTGATAAATGAGTAACAACTTTGGTTGGAATAATAATTATATTTAAATATGTGCTATGTATAGTGCTTTGGCGAAAGCACTATATAAATAACAAAGCATTACAGCTCCTATGCATTGTTTGTTACTTGCATCTATTGGATATTTGGATAGTATCATATCGCAGTAACTGGCAATGTAGGGGCTCTACTTATCATATAATGACAATACTTGACATGTAGCTATAATGGCATAATATGGAAGTAACTGGCTGAAGCTGCATATCTCTGGCAATGTCTGTGCCTATGTTGATTCTATTGGTTATAACCCTATCATATCATTACCTCATCCATGGCATATGAAGGCAGCACCCTTGTTAAAATGTGGTTGGTATCTAAAATATTCTTGTCTGCTTTAGTACCCATTTGTTATTTTAAAACATTGTACATTTATGGACTTTTTTTTTTATGCCCGCAAGCCAGTTCCAGTGATGTCAGAAGGGTAAAAAAAGGAACTGATGCCATCCAGGTCAAAGGTCACGTGAAATCGTCAGGTGTATCATGTCACTTCTGCTACCCTTGGCATTTTATAGAATCAACTTCCCTGGTTGGAGTGATAGAACAACTGTAATGCCAGTCTGCAAATCCACATGCATGAAAGGCCAGAGGGCACTTTTACTATTAGACAGCACTGACAGGCACAGTGTCCACTGTTCACACTCTGCAGGACTCTGAAGTTTCCTGTGGACACATATGAGAATGCCATCCAATCCTATCGTTCTTTCTTTGGATTCTGGGACCTGCAGTTGTCCCATCTTTCAAATGGAAAAACAAACTAAAAATCTCAAAATACCAGGAGAAAACAGGGCTATATGTTTTTCTTGCAAATGGCCACCAGCAATTTGAGAGCTCCGACTCTGACCCTTGGCGACAGAGACTGCACCAGAAGTCTTGCAAAACATGCACAGCTCGAGCAAGAGCTGTTGCAAGTGTGCAGAGTGCTGCTTGACCGTTGCTTGACTTTTGCTAAGGTGAACTATGACAAATACGGCCGCCCGTGCTGAATCAATACATTTATGCTCCTGCTGGCCAGGGTGGTTGCTAAGCAACAGCTATACTTCGCGACAATACATGAACACAAGAAATAATGAATAAAATTATCACTTTCACCTGCCTTCCTAGAAATTGCACAAGACTGCCTCATGACAGCCCTGTGGTCTTGCTAAATGAAAATTGCAAATCGAGCCGAATACCAAAGAAGATCTGATATGTAGCACTGCAGCTTGACTCTGTGTGAAAGCACGTTCATGACCTGGGAGTGGGGTTGTGTAGGGTGGCATCGGGACATGTGTGTAAGTTATTCTTTTAAACATATGATTACCAAAAACAAAATATCTTGGCGCTGGTCCTGATTCTATGCCAAGACTGGAGGCAAGCATTATTCTTTACTTTCTTTATTGTTGCCAGTCCAGCACTTCAAAACTAACATTTAAACTGGTATTTCTGCTTTAAACAGTGAGAAAAGAGTAAATACAAAGGTTCAAAGCTCAAGCCTTAACTTTCAGGCACTACCAGTCCCATGTGTCTCCTAGCCTCCGGTAGTTCTGAGGCCAGCCCTAGGTCCTTTTCTCTTTCTTTTGCTGCCTGACAGAGATAAGTGTCTTCTTGTTTGGGTCTTGAATAAGAGCTACGTAGCAGGGTCATAAAGTAGAATTACTTAATAGAGCACGTACTATAATGTGCCTAATGTCTTAGCTCCGCTGCGTGAGCAGTAGGAAACGGGCTGAATAGAATATTGTTGAAATAGCAGAGTACGCTGTGGCGAACGCCGCTTTCGGTTCTTCAGTCGTGTCTGTTATTGAAATACCTAGTTCCTTCATAGTGCAGCTCCGGTATTTCTGAGGCAGTGGAAGCGGGGCTTGAGCCACGAGCAAACGCGCTGGTGTCAGGCGACTGGCCCCGCTCCACATATCTTCACATACGCGCCGCTGTAAAAGGTGCACATTAGGACCCGGGGGAGTGGGAGGTTTCTAGGCTTTGCAGCATCCCCGGGCCGATCTGTTCACTCGCACGCATTTTAGTGGACTGAATTAGACACGCAGCACAGAGGTTGATAGAAAGTTAGATTACACGAAGAAAAGAAAAGGGAGGGACTTGCAAGCAACTGAGCATTAATTTGACCGCTCGCTTTCCCCTGAAGACCTAGAGCAGTGTTAGAGTGCTACTGCTCTCCTCAGAGCCAGATATCAGCTGTCAGTACAGACGTTGGCTTTGCCAGCCACTGGTTAATATGGCTCATTATGGAGGAGATTCCCAGTCCACAACAGCAGAGTGGAGTGAGGAAGAATGAGAGGAGCTGCCTACACAACAGGAGACTGAGTTGTAATTTTTTTTTTTATGTTTTAGTCTGGTTACAAACTTTTTCATCAGTGTGGATTGGATTCGTTGTGGTAAGATGGTGAAAAAAAACGGGGAGTCTTGGAATGTGATTCAGGCCCTCCTTCCATTGAGTTCAGGGATGCTGGAGAGGAACAGAAAAATTGTGTATATGTATTTGTTGTTTTTTCCACGGAGGATGGCAGCCCATCTTTCTTCTGTATTCATTTGTTGGGATGAGAGATCAAAGTAGGTGCCAAATTGTTTGCAATGAGATGCGAGGGACTGACATTCCATAACCAAGTGGAATATGGTTTCCGGTGTTTCACCTTTCCAGAATCAGCAGTGGTTTTGTGATCTGACAATCTGCCTTGTTGTTGCAAGATTAGATTTTGTTGGTAAAATGTTCAGACGAATTGAGCCGCTAAGCTTAGCACAGAAACAAATAGTTGCTCTGAGTCCTATAGTGGCAGAAACAGCAAAAGGAGAGAAGAACGGCTGAGCTCCACCAACCCACGTGAGCAACTTTATCGGCATTACCAGAGCTATACCTTAACTCACCTGGAAAGTAATGGAAGAATCATCGTCATCATCATCCCTTTCAACGTCTTCTTTGTCGTATAGGAGGGCAATAGCCCGGATAACATCACCAGCAACTGACACAGCGATACCTACTCTTACCCATTGCTCTAATAACTCTCATGAATCATTAAAAAGAAAAATGAATGAAAGAAAAATTAATGCTCATGTGTCGTTATTAACATCCCTGAACATCCCTGAATTCAAAAGTTTAATTTATTGAAGGGTATTGAACAGAGCTCACACCACAGGCAAAGGTGTTGAGCGCTCCTAAAAATGGACATGTAATCTGTGGAGATCCGGACTACAGAGGCTTTAGAACCGGGGACATTTTGCCCCACAGTGGAGAACCATAGTTATGGTTTTTCCCCCTCCCCCTGCTAAGGGTAAGATGTGTGCTTCTGGAGGGAAGTCTTTCCTTGGTCACCTGAATTGAACAAATGATTTCACTACAGCTCCCATAATCCTTAGAGACTGCATTAGCAATTTAATTGGATTCACCTGAAAAGAAAGGCAACACAGCCTCCCTGAAGAGTGTTGGGACAAGAAAGCGCTAGGAGGAGGAGGAAGTGGTCCAACCCTGTGAACATTTTTGCAACAATTGGGACCTAACCCAGTGAATTGGACACTTTGGGATTTAACCCAGTTATTCCTTTTCTTTCTTCAGGTAGTATATTGGCCAGGATTTGAAGTGCACGCCTCACCCCCCCTTTTGTTGATTCAAGACTAGTTAGGAGCATTATCCTGGATGCAGCCGAGTGTCTTCTCCCACTGGGATACGATCTGTAGCAGGTTAGAAAGGCAGATATTCTGGCAGTCTTAAGGTCTGAAGCAGAGAATCCTACCTGCGAGGCTGAATCATCTGTTTTTCAATCGTTGCAAGTGACATGTTTAGTAAACAATCCTTTTTTTAAAGAAATATTACTGCACGTGTTCAGGACCCCTCTTTAGGGAGAATAGAGAACTGGTCCTGGCTACCAGGGGCTTTAGCTAAGGAGCCTTGTAAAATGTAACTAGAAGACAGAACAGCATCAGCCGACATAGTATTGGGATCCAGGAATATAAAAGGATTTGCTGATTTGTTTCAACCCAGGAGATTAGATTTGGCAGCTTGTGACATGCAATTACAGGAATTATATTGTCTGGGGACTTAAACATCACATGTTCCAACTTCAATGTGGATTTGCCCTCACAAAGAGGGGGAGATGTGAGGAAGAGAGGCTTAGTTTTGATGGTTCTGATGGAAACACAAGGTTTAAGCATGTTAAATGGTGCTGTGACAGGCGACATGCCAGCCAGCCCTACTTGGTTTAGAGATGACGAACAGGCGATTCTATATTATGTTTTAGTATCTGATAACGTGTTCGAACATGTAAGGGAGCTACAAGTTCTGAGGAACTCAAGCAGTGATCATACAATTATAGTGTCAAGGTGGTCTATTCCCATTCGGATAAGCATTGAAGAAAATGATGCCCCTAAGCTGATGGTGAATCGGGTAAGAAATAAGATTAGATGGAAGGAGGCAGAGTTAATGAAATTGAACAAATATGTAAAGGTGATTTTTGGTGAATCCCAGATAGGCTTTAAAGCAATAGCTGGAATGTACACGAAAACCTTAAGCTCTTTTGCCCTAATAAGTTCATAGTCAGTTATGCCCTATTATAAGCATAGACATGTCTTTGACCCCATGGTGCAAAGGAAGAAAAGAGAATTAAGAGTGGCAATTCGAAAGTTGGGGAGTTTCCCCCAGGACTCAGTATATTGCAGAGACTAAAAGGGTAAAATTGCAGCTTAAATTTTGGCTATGGGGCCACAGAGCATTAATGGCGCCAAACAATGCAGAAGTTATGTTAGCAGCATTAGCCTATAAACATGAAAATTAAAGTGGGTGGTGTGCTTCAACAAGCACTGCAACGGAATCCAGTTTCTGAAGAAGCTTTGGTTGAGCACTTTACTAATGGGTTCAAGCAAGTTCATAAAGGTCAGGGGTGTAAGGTCAGTTGCCCTGGAGCCACTTGGCCTTTGCTTTTTGACAAAGAGGACTTACTAGACCTGATCAAGAAGTGTAGTAGTTCACTGGTCCCTGTGGCCCAGATGGCCTCTACAATTTCATATTGAAAATGTTTCCTGAGCAATGGGCCAAGGTTCTTTACACATTGTTTGTACAAATTGTGAAGAATAAGCAAGTCCCACCTTTGTGGAAACTGACCGTTGTTATTCCAATTTTGAAGAAAGGAAGTCGGACACGTCCACAAAACTACCATCGCATTGCCTTATTGGATGTGTGCGAAACCTGAAGGTGTCTCCCTACCTGGTCCCCGGGGATCTGTCATTCAGGTGGCCAGGACATGGCCATCACTTTTGGATCCAGTTCCTGTCGGTGGACCAGTGCGGGAGGATCACGTGGATGGGGGGTCCTTGGGGGGTGGGAGTGGGACACCGATGGGTGAGAGGCGGTATCGCCCTTCTTTAAACACCTTTTCCCCATCCTACCACGTAGGATATTCGAAAACAATGTGCCCCCCTTTCCTACACAAACACTTTCACAAAACACAAAAGACAATGGAGGAACACCAGAGCCATTTACATGACGTGCCCCAATACAAGGGTCAGGCAAAGTCAGGCAATTGACCAAAATCATACACACCTGACGGCCCTTTCCCTTCCCCACAGGGATAAAAGGTGGAGCAAAAGAGCACAGTACGAGCAAGGCAGACCGCTCGACGAGCAGCTATCCATGCTCAGCAGTTCAAGAAGAGGAGAAAGGCGCCGAATATCGAGAGGCTAACAAGGAGACACATGACATTGCCCTTTTCAACGCAGACCCGTGAAACCTAGGCTGGAGGAATCATAAGACCAAGGACAATAGCCCAAGTATGTTGCAGCAGATGCCGACGGTACACAGAGCATGCCTACGCTGATAAGCAGGAGCAAGGGAAACTCCTGCTACCGTGGTACCGGCCTTGACTAAAGATACAAGGAAAGCCAAGCGGTTCATCACAGCCAGTGAGACCTTGGGAAAGCCGATAAGAACCAAACTGTGTTGAATGAAAGTTGCAAAGTGGCCATTTGAAGAAAGTTCAAAGAACTGAGAATTGCAAAAGGGAAAATATGCTGCAGAGGGAACTGTCAGCATGTGATTGCTGACCCGAGAGACTCTGGTCAATCCCCTGTTGAGTAAAACTACAGATACCAGAAGGCCAAAAAAGAGCCGCCAAGATATGTCAAAGTGGTCATACAGGAGGTCAAGGAAAATCCCCATAGAGTCGAAAGCCTTTGACCTAAGAAACTGTATTGAAAGCTAAGGGAAGTGAATGCTGCATGTTGAGAAATAGCACATAAACTGTGTTTCGTGAAGTTTAGCAAGAGTGAACCGACCGAGGGATGCTAATGGAAAGGGGCGAAGTCTAAAAGGCCCATGAGGATTGTTGGTGAAGATTTGTGAAAGCAATGCAAGACAAGGGAAAGGAAAGTGGCCCCTTGTTATTTGTGATCCGAGCCCGGTCGAGGGAAATCCAGGGGTGGAAAGTCACTGCCCAAAGCTCATCAAGAAAATAACTGTTCTGTGAAATCGTTGAATACGACTCGAGAGGTGTCTGCACCCAGAAGAGGCGGAACAAAGGGTGAAGCCATCACCCGTGTCCATAGAACAAGAACTTTGTGTTTGTTAGTCAGCGAGCTTCTAACCATTCCTTCGCCACCAACGAATCAATAGGGTTTGATATCTTTAGCAGTAGGGAAGCTATTATTCCCCCTCATAAAAGAGGAATGCTTCCTATGGATTTAGTCTTGATAACCCCTCCAGGATGCTACATCCGATTAGCACAAAATCTGGCTTAGCATGGAAGTTCCGGATAGATGTCTTAGCAGGCGTTTTGATCCTAACTTAAGGGGAGACGTGAAGGTTCTCTTACAGACTCATGGAGAAGTCCCTCTTGAGGTACGGCGAGGAGATCAGATTGTTCGGGGAATTTTGGAAAGAGCTCTATTCCCTCAATTTAAAGAAAGTGAACCAGATAAAACAGAGAGAGGTAACAAACGCTTTGTTGAAACTGATGAATCTCTTGACATTGAAGAGAAGAAGGGAGACAAACCTACTATCTATCCGGACCTGCCCATTGTCTAGCGAAATGATCCACGGTGTTGAGCGACACAGGTGCGCAGGAGATGCTGCCTGACAAAATGTAGCACGTTTTCTAGGTCCACGCTTCCGAGACTATATAATCCGAGGTTCTGACCCTATGCAGCAAAGCCCTTGCAGGACTAGTCTGCAGTGTTGAGCAACGCAGGTGTTTAGCAGCGAAGGGGTCTGCGGCGGAGACAGTGAGTGCGAAAGACTCATCCTTCTGTCTGCGGCCACCAGGTAAGAAGTCATGGGGAGTTTGCTTGCTCTGCGCTTCTTAGCCCCTCTGACTTGTGCCCTTCTCGCCTGACTTGCATCCCCCCTCCTCCCTGAGACTTGTCCTTCTGGCCATGCCCCTTAGGCCGGGTGTGCTCCCATCTATGTTGTTTCTGTCCCACGTTACCCTTGCTCCCATCCCGCGTGGTTCCATTGCACTCTTCCATTACGTTACACTCCCTCACCCTTCCATCCTTGCCTTCCCGCCAGCGGATCCTCTGCAATCCTTGATTGTGTGTGCTATGCACCCCTTCCATCGTTGGCTGCGTTAGCGCTTGCATGTCCTCTGCCAGCATGGTTCACTAGCAATCCTTGATCGTGTGTGCTCCACGCCCCTTCCATTTTTACTTTGCTCACGCCTGTGCGTCCTCTGCCCGCGTGGTTCCCCCGCATTCCTTGATCGTGTGTGCCCTGCGCCCTTTCCAGCCTTGGCTGTGTCCGCGACTGCGCATCCTCTGGCCAAGTTGTTCACTCGCAATCCTTGATCATGTGTGTTCAATGCCCATTCCATCCTTGGCTATGCTCACGTCTGCGCATCCTCTGCTTGTGTGGTCCCCTCACAATCCTTAATCGTGTGTGCTACCGCCCCTTCCATAATTGGTTATGCTCGCATCTACACCTCCTCTGCAAATTCCTGCTGCTTCCTACACTCCCTCCTCCTGCCTGCCCTTTCTCTCCATCCCAGCCCCTTCCCTTACTCCTTTGTTACCTGCTGCTTTGTCTTCATCTAGGCCCCTATTTGCTTGACTGCTCTGTTTTTGTGTCTGTTATCTTTGATGCTGTAGACTTGTACTGCCTTCTTCTGTATGTATTCCACTCTCCTCCTTTAGGTTCCTTCTATCATTGTTCTGTTACTTGCCTGGTTTTTCCCTCACATCGTACTGCCACCACTCCTTCTGTGTTCCATTATTCTTTCAGGTTCCCTCTTTCTGACTCTGATAACTGGTTTGTTATTCACAGCTACAGGACTGCTCATCTTTTTTGTCTCATGAAGCCCATCGTCAATTGAAATTAATTTCTTTTTGTTTTGTTCTTGTCTCGTCTGCTTGCACTGCTCCTCTTGTGCCCCCCCTAGTGTCTCCTCTGGCTGCTCTGTTGCCTCCCTCCTCTGCCACCTCTCTGGCGCCTTAATCCTCCCCCTTGGCTACCTTGCCCTGTCCTCCCTCTGGCTCCTTCTACACTTCTGCAAGGCGTACCTCTGACCTGTATCCCTCTACAAAGTCTTTCAAGGGTGACCACCTTCTTCACATTGCCACTCTCAACTCTCGCTCAGCTGCCAAACACTCCTCCGACATCTGCAGTCTCTTGGAAATACTTGACATTGATGTTCTCGGTCTTCCCGAGCCATGGTTCATGGCCATATCTGTCACGCATGTTGATACCCTGATGGCTACAAGATCCCGTCCGCACCTGGATTCAACCATCCCGGTGGGGGTGTAGCCTTGATATATTCTCATTCTCTCATTCTCATTCATTCTCATTCTCATTCTCATTCTCTCTCTCTCTCTCTCTCTTTTTTTTTCAGGCTCCCCTCAGCCTCCTCTTCTCCCTCTCTCATCCCGGATTCTCTGTCCACAATCCAAGAGTGGTTTGCCACCAATGATCTCTGCCTTAATGCCAGTAAGACAGAGATCCTCCTCATCGGCTCACCAACACCTTCCTTTTTCTATCACTCTCTGGCCGTTGCTCTTCCTGCTCCTGCCTTGGAGGCTAAGAACCTCTGGGTCATCTTCGACTCCACACTCTCCTCACATCTCTGATGTCTCTAAGAAATCAAACTACCAGCGGCACTTCCTCAGAGATATTTTTCCTTTCCTCACTTTCCCCCAGAAGCTCACTGTCTCCAGAGCTCTGGTTCTCTCTGGACTGGACTACTGCAACAGCCTCTTTCTAAATCTACCTTCCTTTACTCTCCATCCTCTAAAAGTCATGCAAAACAGGACTGCGAGACCTGTCCTTGGCTCAAGTCCATGGACCGTATCTCTTCAGGACTGAAATCTCTTCATTGGCTCCCAGTGGCAGCAAGGATCAAGTTCAAGACCCTCTGCATTTTCCACAAGGCTTTCTGGGGCCAGCTGCATTCATGCACTGCCTCTTGGTACCCCCTGCACTTGTGGTCTATATCTATAATACTACAGTCCCCTCTCCTGCACTTATTAGGCATTTGTTGTCTGCACTTCTAACACTCGCACTTGACACCTAATTCCTTGTCCTGCACTTGTGCATGCAGATGGCACTTGTCCCCTCCACCGCTCCCCTGCACTTGCGCGATCTGAATGTCACAAGGCCTAGTAAGATTGTTTTTGTCCTCCCTCTGTTCCCCTCTCTTGCCTTGTTGCACCTTGAAACACTTGTGTATAGTTTCGTTATAAATGCCGTTTCTTATCCAGCCCTCGCTGAAGCTTTCTTACAAGTAATTCCAGAAGAGGAAGGCAAAGAGAAGGGCAGTCACCCTTTTCTTCTTAAAACAAGGGTTACTTTACAGGAAAGAAAACTCCACCGAAGGTTTAGTAAAAACTCAACTAGTAATTCCCAAGAGTCATCAAAAGTTTGTGCTAGAGATCGTACATTCCCATCTTACTGGAGGGCATTCAGGACAATTTAAAACCCAGGCGCACATTAGTGGGAAATTCTATTGCCCGGGGATCCATGCCGATATAAAAACCTTGATCCAGACTTGCGAAATATGCCGAAAGACCAGCAGGCACATCCCATTACCTTCCCCTCTCAACCCGTTGCCGATCATAGTAGTCTCCCTTTGTAGAATTGGCATGGACATAAAAGTACCTCTTGAGACATCTATATTGGGCAATAAATATATCCTAGTGATCATAGACTATGCCACCAGATATCCAGAGGGATTCCCAGTGTGAAATAACACCACCCAGCAGATCCTTAAGCAGCTTCTACTGTATTTCTCCAGGGTTGGTTTTCCCAAAGAAATATGTACAGACCAAGGTTCACATTTTATGAGTAAACTTATGGCTGAAGTCAAAGAGCTATTCCACATCACTACCTTGTGAACTTCTGTATACCATCCACAAACCGATGGCCTGGTAGAAAGATTCAATAATACCTTAAAAATAATTATTTTTGGAAATGAGTAGACAAGGACGGGAAGGACTGGGACCGAATGATCCCATGGGCCTTATTTGACTTAAGGAAAAAGCCCCAAGCTTACACAGGTTTCACTCTCTTTAAATTGCTTTCCGGAAGAGAACCTAGAGATGTCTTGGACATGTTCCAAGAAACTTGGGAAGAACAAGAGGAGGCCCCCATTCCAATCTCACAAACCGCTATGCGAGAACACATGAAAATGGTCCGAGACTTGTTTTGTGCTCATATGGGGAAAACAAGTCTTGGACCCACTCATATGGGTAATGGGATGTGCCCAGCAGGCACATCCGATTACCTGCCCCTCTGAACCCGTTGCCGATCATAGTAGTCTCCCTTTGTAGAATTGGCATGGACATAAAAGGACCTCTCAAGACATCTAAATTGGGCAATAAATATATCCTAGTGATCGTAGACTATGCAACCAGATATTCAGAGGCATTCCCAGTGTGAAATAACACAACCCAGCAGATCCTTAAGCATCTTCTACTGTATTTCTCCATGGTTGGTTTTCCCAAAGAAATATGTACAGACCAAAGTTCACATTTTATGAGTAAGCTTATGGCTGAAGTCAAAGAGCTATTCCACATCACTACCTTGTGAACTTCTGTGTACCATCCACAAACCGATGCCCTGGTAGAAAGATTCAATAATACCTTAAAAATAATTATTTTTGGAAATGAGTAGAGAAGGACGGGAAGGATTGGGACCGAATGATCCCATGGGCCTTATTTGCCTCAAGGAAAAAGCCCCAAGCTTCCACAGGTTTCACTCTCTTTAAATTGCTTTACGGAAGAGAACCTAGAGATGTCTTGGACATGTTCCAAGAAACTTGGGAAGAACGCGAGGAGACCCCCATTCCAATCTCACAAACTGCTATGCAAGAACACATGAGAATGGTCCGAGACTTGTTATGTACTCATATGGGGAAGACCCAAAGTCAATAAAAGGCTGCTTATGATAAAAAGGTAGATTTAAGATCATTCTC
This sequence comes from Ambystoma mexicanum, assembly GCF_040938575.1. Classification (NCBI taxonomy): domain Eukaryota; kingdom Metazoa; phylum Chordata; class Amphibia; order Caudata; family Ambystomatidae; genus Ambystoma; species Ambystoma mexicanum. The sequence continues at coordinate 407,091,686 of NC_090923.1, read as the reverse complement.
CATAGGACACAAAGTACTGGTCCTCTTGCTCACCTCAGAAAACAAACTTGTCTCCAAGTGGCACAGACCTTTACGAGGTAATAGAAGGAACCGAAACATGCACGTATAAAATAGCCCAACCAGACCTGAAACAGAAAGTCCACTTATGTCACATCAACCTCTCAAAAGAGTGGAAGAAGAACTTGTCAGCCACCCATGTCAAAATACTAGCCTGCTTGGTTCCCAAAGATATATATATATAACTGATTTAATTCCTTCCGAATTATCTATCCAACAAAGAGAAGATCTAAACGATGTAGTGGTCGCATTTCCTGAGGTATTCTCTGAGAAACCAGGAAGAGTAAAAGGTACATACCATTATATCAGAACACCTAAAGGTAAAGTGGTTCATCTAAAGCCATATTGACTACCAGAAGCCTGTAAACAGATAGTGATGGAGGAAGTCAACAAAATGTTGAAAGCCAATTTCATTGAGCCCTCCTCAAGTCCTTGGTCCTCTCCTATCGTGTTAGTCACTAAACCTGACCGTTCCTGGAGATTCTGCATAGACTTCCGTCAAGTCAATACCATCTTGGACTTCGATGTCTATCCCATGCCTTGTATCAATGACCTAATTGATAAACTCGGAACAACCCTCTATTTATCAACCCAATTTAGCAAAAGAGTACTGGCAAGACCCCGTATATGGGCCAGATAAGCAAAAAAACACTTTTAAAGTCCTCATCTTTGGCCTACACGGTGCACCAGCCACTTTTCGAACACCTCATGGATAGGATCATACAGCCCTAATCTGATTTCTGTGGAGCCTATATTGACGATATCGTAATTTATAATAAGACCTGGGAAGACCACCTCTTTCACCTGTATACCATCATGAGGGTCCTCCGAAACGCTGGCCTAACTGCTAATCCAGCTAAGTACAGATTGGCCCAATCAGTCGTAAAATATCTTGGCTCCTTCATAGGGAATGGGATGGGAATGGGAAAGTACAACCCCAACATGAAAAGGTAAAAGACCGATAAACTTAGAAATGCTGAATCCCAGAAACCCCATTGGAATGACGAAGACTAGATATGATATAACATCTTGTAGCAAACTTTATGTCAGAATCCAATCCTGAAGGTAGTCGACGTCTCAAAAGAGTTTGTGTTACAGACGGATGCCTCTCTTCCAGGGTTAGGAGCCGTCCTCTCCCAAATTTGCGACGGACTTGAACATTCCATATTATATGCCAGTCGCAAGTTATAACCCATGTGAAAAAAAAACACTTCATGGATAGAAGCCATAGCCATCACATGGGATATTATCCATCTAGGTACTACCTATTAGGATGAAAGTTCACACTTGTCACTGATCAGACACCCGAAAGTTTGGATTAGCAATGCCAATAAGCCATTAAGGCATGGGGGAGAGAAGAGGTATCCCTAAAAGGGAAAGCGGGATACCATGTTCCATCCAATGATGCATCACCCCCTTGAAGGTCTCCTCCCCCCATGTGATCCTTCCTCATTCAGCTGCCTCCAGGGTCAGGAACAGGTGAATACTGCGGTCCCCTGCCCACATGGGAAGAGGCGACTGCTGGGAAAGTAGTGATGGCATCCTCAGATTCATCACAGTTCATTTAACTGAAGATTTACCATTCACCATAGGTACACAAGAATTGTCAGCAACTTTATTGTGTTCACAAGATACCCCAGTTAACCTCCTGGGCAGGGACATCATGGGCAAGCTGAACATGACCATTTAATTCATTGGAGGGCATTGAGTGTTCTACACCAGGCACATACCATGATAGAGCTACTACGGTACTACAAGCACTTTGTGGCCACAGTGCCCTGTGAGTTGTTTCACTCCAATCAGACTTGTTCTTCCATGGGGTAACATTTCTGTTAGGTTGGGGGCCTGGGTTTGAGACACTACGCATATCTGCATAATTTCTATTCAGACTAGCCGTCCCCCAGAAGGTAGCACCAGGCACCATTATCACATTACATTTAGGCGCAGTGATCAATAAAGCAGACAAAGTAATAATGTCTGGCACAGACGAGAATGGCATTAAATGGTGTACAGTCCTATGTATTGACCCAGTACAGCAATTGCAAGAGGTGTCTGATGAGCAATTGTCCTAAGACACTGATGACACTGGGGAGATGGCGTTTCAAATTGGTAGAACTTGTCAGATAATTATCGAGCAGAGAGAAGTACCCCCACACCGTACTCCTTGCTAAAACACTGCCACCACATCTGAAAAGGCATAGGGGCAGTTTGCATCAAACTGAAACCAGGTGCAGTGTTGCTGCAGGTCAGGCAGTACCCGATGATCAGAGAAGCAGATGAAGGGATTTATTCCACCATTTTAGCATTATGGCAGCAGGGTGAAATTGTGTCATCAGAGTCCCAATGCAACACTGCTGTTTGTTTTTGTATTCAAATCTTTTTAGTGAAATTTCAAAAACATACAAATCACCTAAACACCACTCAGATTGTTCACTTATCTGAGAAGTTATAACTTGCGTCTACATCTCGGATCTGCATAGTAACTTCAACCCACAACTGACCCCCGACACCATTCCCACCCTTCACCCCAACTCCCTCACCAAGCCGCCACCGCTTCAGTCCCATCCACAACCCATTTTTCTTTCAATCTCTTATTACTGTATGTTCAACTGTATAGTGCTACCATCAACCCGCTAAGACAAGTTCAATAGTCCCAGTGCCCTAAGACATGGGGGGCAGGAGCAGTCTTTATTGGTAGACTCTATTGCAGAAATCCTTGCCACTTTTTCAAAGAAAAGTGTCATTGTGTTGTGCAATCCATATGTCATTTTCTCACACATGATGAGTCGCCACATGCCTCTTAACCAGTCTATGATAGATGGGACATCAGTCGACTTCCGACGCACTGCAATAGTGTTTCGAGCAACAATTAACATCAGCCTGAGAAGGTTCCATGCAAAAATATCACCATACAAAAATAATGCCATATTTTTGTGCCAATATTAAGACATGGAACCTGCAGGGGACACCCCTGCAAGCCCCCTATTATTTTAAAAGGAGCCAGGGACATCCCCGCAACCCCTGCTCCCACAAAACCCTAATATTATCCCCACTAAAAATATCGCCTATGGCTGTTCCCGACGACCATATACACGGCGATATTTTTGGTGGGGATAATATTACCTGATAACCCTGAGAAGCCTAAACAAGTGAATCTGTTGTGGAGCCTACCATCCCAGCAGGCAGGCAGATCTCTGGGATACAATTAATCGAAAGGCCTGATCTGCTTTAGTGTCTCCACAACTCCCCCGCCTCCCCCAGTAAGGTTGTTCAGCTCAAGCAAATGTGTTTATATGTATCTGCCGCTCTGCACCCTCTCCAGCATAACCCGAATTTGCTGGTCCGCATACGGGCCTCTCTCTCCGGTCAAAAATACCACCTTGCCAGCATCTTGTGCTGACTGTTACTTTCAAGACCCCTTTCCATATCTCGGCCCACTGTTTCCCATCTAGCTCTCTTCCCAAGTCCCTCTGCCATCCTTTTGCATAGGTCTGGAGTCTCGTCCATGCCTGAGCGTTAAGGCTGTCATAACTGTGACATCAACCCTTTGACCTCCCCCCTGCCTCCGCCCGGTGTAAAAATCAACTTCTCATATGTAGTTAATGGTCTTGTGGCCCCTCTCTTATTTCTCCCTGAAGAGACTCAGTGGCAGAGTTGTAAATATGTAACGCGCTCTTTCTTGCTTATTCCAAAAGTGTTTTGCAAGCATCAAATGACCTAAGGGTGCCTTCCTCAAATATATGTGAGATGTACGCACAGCTCCCCCCTCCATCTGCCACGCCTGAAAAGCCTTGTTACCATATGCTAGGGTAAAGTTAATTTTATTATGGATCAGCGTCGCCGGCCACAGGAATGCAGTAATGCTTAACCTTTTTGCAACATCATCCCAGACATTAAGGGTAGTGGCCGTGGACGGAAGCTCGTACATGCTCATCGGGCGATCTGAGCGTGGGTACCACAGCATGTATCTTAGAGGTCTACCTGTGACCTGCTTCTCTAGCTGTCTCCAGATTTTGTTTGAAATTGGGTCACCCCAATCTCTTAGCACCCGCAATTGGGCAGCGTGGTAGTACTCTCGAAGCTGAGGTAATGCCAATCCTCCTTTGTCTCGAGGCCTATATAATGTTGCAGCTGCTATCCTAACCGGGCGGCTTCTCCATACAAATGTGCACAGCTCACTCTGAAGAGTTTCTAGCATTCGTTTAGGAGGAAGCAGTGGGAAGACCTGGAATAAGAACAAATGTTTCAGCAGGATGGTCATTTTTACCATTGCAATTTTTCCCATTAATGATAACTCCTGGCACTCCACTGCAGTAAGTTTGCCTTGATCGTACCCATGATCTCAGGGTAATTTGCGTCATATAGACCTCCTTCTCGAGCCATGATTTGAATGCCCAAGTACCAGATGCTCTTTGTTGCCCCCTTCAAGGGGGAGATACCCTGTAACCCTTGCACTCTGTCCTACCCCAGGGTTATATTCAGGGTCTTGCATTTATCCTGGTTTATTTTGAACCCCAAAACTGCTCTGTATCCTTACAGGAGATCAAACATTGGGGGGAGGGAGCGATGCTTCAGGTTCTAACATCGCCAGAAGTATATCATCAGCATATAGCACTATTTTGTGAATAGTCCCCTCATAACTAATGCCCTGTATGTTCTTGCAGCACTTTACTTGCTCATCTAAAGGCTTGAAGGATAGTGCAAAGAGGGGATATGAGAGCGGGCAGCCCTGCCTCGTTCCCCTATTTAAGTGAAAGCCTTGCGATAGATGCCCATTCACTGCTACTCTCCCAGATGGTGTCCCATAGAGGGCAAATATCCCCAGTAAGAAGCTTTCGCCCAAGCCAAACTTGTGCAGCACGGCCCATAAGTGGCTCTACTCCACCCGGTCAAATGCCTTTCTCACATCTAAGGCGACCAGCATCACCGGAATCTTCCTCCTATGTGCAATATCAATAAGGGCTATTACCTGCCTACCTGCAATGAATCCCGAATGATCAGCCGTTACCAAGTCCAGAGGTACCTGGTCCAGCCGGGTCCCTGAAATCTTGGCGTAGAGTTTTTTATCTATATGTAGTACCTCAATGGGGTGTTATGAGGAGCATAGACCAGGGTATTTACCCTCTTTAGGTATCACAGACACTTGTGCCTCCTCCATCCAGCCTTGAAGCCTACCCACTTTACAAATCGTGTTAAATAGCGCATTAAGTAGACCGAGGAGAATGCTTGCGTATATCTTATAACATTGTGGGAAGAAGTCATTCAGGCCTGGGGCCTTAAACACGACTGTTTACCAAGTGGATAAAGGGAAAGAGTCGTCATGGAGGATGGTTCAGGACTTATGCCCGTTGAACAATATTGTAGAAGCAGAGTTCCCAGTGGTCCCCAATTGTGCCACCATCCTTTGCAATATCCCCACCACAGTGACTCAATTTATAGTAAAAGACCTCAACAATGCATTTGTCTCCATCCGATTGCACCCTGACTCCCAATATCTCACAGCATTCACCTACACGCGACAGAGGTACCAACACCCTCATTTGCCACAGGGGTGTTCGCGAGTCCCTGAGCATTTTCGATAGGGTACTGCAAATGGACCCAGGAAACCTACAGGTGCAGAGCACAGTAATTCAGTAAGTAGACAACCTCCTAGTGTGTAGCACGACAGAAGAGCAGTGTAGAAATGACTCAGTTGCACTTTTGACTTTATTGGCGGAGAAGGTATACAAGATCGAGAAAGAGAAACTGAAATACTACCAGCAAGAATTTGTATACTTAGGGCAATTCCTAGGTTCATGTAACTATTGTTGGGCCTGGATGTACGATTACTCCACCTACACCAAACTTCTATTGCAGGGGTAAAAAGAAGCACAGAAAGTTGAGGGACCCCTTGTCTGGTCAGATGAGATGGCCTAATCTTTTCAGAAACTCAAAAATGCAATCAGTAATGCGCCCGTTTTAGCAACACCAGAATACAAAAAACAATTCTTCCTGTTCTCCCATTGTAATGGTCAAGTGATGATGGCTGTCCTCACGCAACATACTTCAATGGGACACAATCCTTTGCTTTATCACAGTGGTCTCTTAGACCCAGTGATGCTGGGACATTTTTCATGCGAGCAGGCTCTAGCAGCAACTACATTTGCAATACAAAATTCATCCACAATGAGATGCCCTATCACATTATATTTGAAAAACACTGTTTTTGACATACTAGAGAAATCGAAATCCACACTTGTCACACAAATAGCATAAGGATACAAGATCATTTTGTCCAACCTTTGCAATCACAAAGTGAGATGTTGCACTGTCAATCCAGTAACATTCATTGCAGAGCTAGTATAGCCAGATAACGTAGTGCATAATTGCACTACATACAAAGCCACCTCAGATTACACTATGTTAGGGAGAATTCTCTGTTTAGGCTGAATTTCCTAACCTATTGAGTCCCCCAGCAGCTTTGCTGAATTTCTGGAGTTTTTTTTTTCATCCTGCCAAGAGTGAGACTCTTTTTCTCCCACTCTTGGACATGAATGTGTGTAATTCCTTTGAATGTTAATGTGTTCTATGGGCTATGGGCTCTTTTACTCCATAGGGTCTCATATGTTTTTGTATGTGTGTTACACCGCACCCTATGTGCCGTAACACTGGGGCGTCCTAGCGGACCTCCGTCATAGACTCCATACCCGGGGACTGACTACTGTCTCCCCGGGCATGTAAAGTCACCATTGGCTTTACTAGACCTAAATTTACTAACAGAACGAGTACAAACCATCCTATTGTGGACGTACTAGTAGGGGTAATTCGATTACTCCTGGATCTGTTACTCGAGGGGAAACTGTCCCGTCCCCCCTCGTCGAGTTTTGGCTGGTGGCAGTGGAAACTACTTGTTATGTTCGACCCCGAATATAACCCTATGGGATTCTTCCCATTGTTAGAGATTGATACTGTTTCTCGTTAATCTCTAACATACCTCCGGTCTACTTATCTTAAATAAGTCTATCGGATGGTATTTTCTGCCAGAACTCGTCTTTTTAAAATGGCGTTTGTGTTAGTCTCTGTGACTCCTAAACCAAAGGTTGAGCCCTTTGTTCCACTTTTGGCGGGTTTCTGTACAGAGACCCTCCAAAGTGGTGCCATTCTGTCTGGGTTACCACAGGGATGTGGGAGGGGGTTTAGGCACCCTGGACCGAGTTGCCTTGCCAACTCCGGTCGCACTCTGGTGTGATTGGCCCAAGTGGTGAGCCTCCCCGCTCACCACTTAGCGTGTCTTGATTGACAGCTAGGCTGAATGAATGGGGGTTTTCTGCATAAAAGCAGGGCTTTTGGGACTGGATCTTCAGAAGTCGCCACAGGACCTAAGAATCCGACGAGGGTAAAGCTGAGCTGACCTGCAACAATGACACCTCCGGTGGAGCCCTGCTGAACCGACTCACCACGTCCCGACGACAGAGGAGATCTCCCTGCTGGAGAGTCTCTTCCCCTAACTCGGTGGAACAACCAGTCCCTTTTGCTTTTTCTTCGCCTCAGGATGCAGTGGTCGAATTGCCCGTGCAGAGAACCTCGGCAACCGGATAGCCACTACCCCTGTACCGCGACCAAAAGGTGGTGCCTTGTGACGGAGCACTCCGCGGCTGGTCTCTTCCCTGGTGGTGCACCGGACCTCACTTTTCTTCGACAACGAGATCTTCTCTACTCTTGGCAAAGACCCGACGTGCATCCACCACCAGGAACAACTGCCCCCGCCGGAGCTGTCTCTCCACAATCAAGGTACTGTGTCCGCCTGGCTTCCCTTGTTGCCGGATAGAGTGAGGTGTCTTAATCCTCGCCTCTCCCTAGGATCGCCTCCAAGCTTTCTCTAGCGTATTGTTCTGAACTGGTCCAATCTTCCAATAACAATTTGCTACACAGACTCGAACGCATTTCCAAAAAGAGACTTTTTGGGACATAAGGCCTTGCCTCTCTCCGAGTGGGCCTGGCCTCTGAACTTTATGATCTATTGTGGTTCTTGTCTTCTTGCCTTGCATTTTTCCGTGAAGTATTGAACTGTGTTGATTTCGTAACCTACTTATTTTTCTCTCCCGTCCTAACGAATACTAGAGTGCCATCTAGGTTGAAGCATACACCTATGTCTGCAAATAAGTGATGCTGGTAAAACCTAGACTTGTCGAACTATTGTTAGGGGGATTGATCTTTTTTTCTTCGTAGAGTAATTTTAATTGAATTGTTTGCCGTGATAGTGCCAGAGTGTTTTCTATAGATGTTCCGTTATAAATAAATACCTTTATATCTTGACACTGAAGCCTTGTTGCGTGTTTGCTGGTCTTACTGTGAAGAATTGCCCTATATTGTATACTCCACATACTGCTTAACTCTTCTTGAGAGAAGTCTGACTGATCAGCCACAGCTACCAAGTGAATCTGTGTGGTACAGACTGCTACCAAGTGGGTTTACTGCCAAACACCTGTAGTCCTAAATCTTTTGCAGTGGTCCCAGAGGGAACTGCACAGGTTTCCGCCTAACACACTAGCCATGTTAGGGAAGACCCACTCGTAGAAGGTGAAGTGCTCTTTGTTGACAGATCGTCAACGATTGATAGAGGATGGGATCAGGCACACGGGGGCAGCAGTAATGAGGAATGAAGAAGGTGAGTATGAAGTGATATCTAAGGTACGAATGCCCTCACACTACTCAGCTAAAACAGCACATCTCATAACACTAATACCAGCATTATAGATATCACAAGGGCCCTTCGCTATCATTTACTCTGATTCAGCTTATGTCCCATCGACAGTACATTCAGGCCTCTCCAGATGGCAAAGGGGCAGGGTTCCAAAATATCAGAAGGCACACATATGCAACGCGCTGCCTTACAATCAAGGTTAATTAATGCATTAACACTCCCCACAGCAGTCGCAGTAGTGAAGTGAGCAGCCCAAACCAAGGGTACAGACTCAATTGCTTACGGTAAAGATGCAGCAGGTTTAGCAGCAAAAAAAGCAGCATATCTGGAAATGCCAAATCCCACAGTGTCCACTGACGTAATATTACAGCAGGTAGAAGAAAAGATTCCATACAATACAATATCAGTGACTCATATTATCGAATTACAGGCACAGGCTCCCCAGCAAGAGAAGGAGTTATGAATCAAAAGAGGGTGTTCCTTATCCCACACAGATTTAATTTGGAGACAGAATATTTCAGGAAAAGCAGTTTTGCCCCAGAAACTACCCACAGTTGCCCTTGAGCAGTTACACTACCCTGCACACACATCCAAACAGTAAAGTAATTTCAGGTGTGGGATCGATCTAGTTTGTGTGCGTTAGTGTCCACTCTCACATTAGTGATTTAACAGATAACGCTAAAAGGAAAAGGTGGCAGCGAGTAAACTCGTTCCCTCAAACTTCCCACAAGGTTTGCAATAAGTAAACAGTGAATTATGGGTTGGGGAAAGTAATTTGCGCTCAGACACCAACAATTTAAAAAAAGTTTGCTAGTGGCAAAATTATATCACTGTAATGAATCAGATAATATAGAAGGTTTATTCTTCAAATATGGACAGCAGACACATGTTTCGACCACCTGCTAGTTTTAAAGGCCGTTAAAAGTTAAAACACCAATAAAAAATATATATAACACATATACAATCAAAAATGATGTTACAAATTATGTGCATTAAATTTGACATTGAAGAAGTCATAAAACATATGATTATTATTATTTTTGTAAAGTTGAAAAAACATACCACAGTGTGTCACAGGTCAGGTCACAGAAGGAGTATTGGGGTCAATTGGAGAAAAATTGAAAAAGAGCCAAAAATCAGAATGCATGACCACAAAATAGGTCTGTTAATTAAACATTGGTGACACAAGTCAATATTGTGGAATAAAATAAAATGTGTTTGAGCATGCCGAAGCTCATCTATAGAAGTGAAGAAAGAAAGATGTGAAGCCATCCTGCTCAGCCCATTGTTATGTAGCAGGTTACTTCGCAAACTATCATTAATGCAATTAAACAAATGAGATTAATCACATAAGAAAAAAAGCCACATGCTATAGTGCGAAAGTAATGTGAAATTAGTTGGGTATTTAAGAAATGATACGAAGTAACAATGAATGTTATATGAAAAAGTGAAAACAAAATTAAATTAAAATGGCGAGGGCCGTATAAATAAGCTTACCCCACAGATTAGTCAGTAATTCTTGTTTTCTGGTAGGCTTGAGATATTGTTGTGAACCATGCAAACTTTAGCGCTGTGACTCATGATTTAGTATAGCTAGTGATATTAGAATTTACATCATCTGTAATATAATCAACAAATGCATTCCTCTTTAGCAGTTCGAGATATATCCTGGAATAAAAATCACTGTGCAATTGCTGTATGATTGTCTCACCGGAATTATAACATAATCCAACATATAATCCCATGACAGGATGTAGAATGTGCAGATGATCTACGTATGATTTCAATAAACCACACCTCTGAATAAAGTATAACCCAAAAAGAATATATATGACAGTAGCTTAGTAATAAATAAAAGATATAGAGTTCAATGTCATATCGCGTTTAAACCTACTTAACGCCAGGAGAAATCCTATCCAATCACTCAAGGTTTGAAAAAATACTGCCAAATGTAAGCAACAGTCCCGCATTCCCACTATTAGCACAATCCAAATGGTCCTATGACCCCAAAAATAGGCTAAGCCCCTCCAATGTCCAACTTGAACTCTATTTGCATATCATATTACCTTCCATTGTGCTGAAAACATAGCAAGGGATAGATCCCTTAGAAGTGTTCAAACGGCTAATGCCCGGAAAACAGTGTCTTTCGCCTGGTACCGAGTGATCGCATAGGTATGCTCGCAAAAATAGCGTAAAAAATGTGATGACATCATGCGTACGCCAACGCATGACATCAGAAGTAAACAAAATGTACCAGGCAAGTCACGTACATTTTGGAATTAAATCATTTACAAATCATTTGTCCATCATTCAATTACACAATCAGACAATAATAAATGAGAGTCAATACAAAACCACATTTTGGTGAGCTGTCAATTACTCAGTCAGACAATAGAAATGTTAGTTTACAAACCAAGTGAACCACTTTAAAATAAACGTCATGTTTTGGCAATGATTGTGCACTGAAAATAAAGATATGGTATAACGAGGACTTCCCCAGATATCTCCAATCTAAGATTCTTCTGGACATATAAGATCATGTGGGTATGTACAAATAGATATGTAGTGTTCCATTAAGAAACCAATTAAATGATCTACACATGATCGGACCATATCAGGCCTCAAATAAGTATTAAGCTATGTAACTTTTAATTGATGGATGCCCTATTTGGAGTTTGAATTATCAGGTACAAATTTTAACCTGTCCTCAAACATGCCAAGGACGTGGGTTGGGAAAACAGAACCTTCCCGTTAATCACAGTCAGCGACAAGAGTAAGAAAAAGTATCAAAAAATCCCAATTGATTATGATTGTTGAGGATAAGCAGAATGTCTTCACATTTTGAAGAAAAATACCATCCATGATGGTGTGCTCTAATAATCTTTCTTGAATGTCTCTATAAAGTGTCTGTTAGCGGTCTCCATCAGAGATTCACAAAAATACATGCATCTCATGATCACGGTTGAGGCCATCCAAGGTACATCTCAGAAAACAGCTTAGTTTATATTCTAGTTGTCTTAGTTTGAGCCTAACGTTACAACCTCTCTTCCACTTCTTAGCTTTTATTAATCCAATAAAACGTATTTCCTCTTTATTGCTCAACTGACGTTGTTCCTGCCAATCTATGGCCAATGGAGATTTGGGGTCAGTGCTTCTTAGGCTAGCCAGATGTTCCCTGATGCGAATTCTCAGCTGCCTAATGGTGCTACCAACATACAGTTTGCCACAGACACAAATAATAGCATAAACTACATAACAAGTTTTACAGTTAATGAAATTATTAATCCTTATGGTTGTGCCGGAAGCATCAATGGATGATTGACAATTGCCATGTGCATATTCACAGTAATTACAGTTACCACATTTGAAAAAACCCTTGCTTTTATTGAGTCAATTCTCATTAGTACTTTCATTGTTGTTGTTCAAGAAGGAAGGGCTCAATTTCTGCTTAATGGTCTGGGCTCTGGTAAAGGTACATTTTGGTTCATCAGAAAAAAAGGGTTGCAAATCCTTGTCTAATTTGAGAATGTGCCAGTGTTTGGAAACCATTTGGTAAAGAGTGGAGGAATCTTCAGAAAACTGAGTAGTAAATGCAATGTGATGTTGTTCTGGTTTCGATTTATTGTGATCAGATAAAAGATCAGACTGCTTCATCCCGGTATATTTGTTTACAGCTTTTCTGATGCTGTTCGGGTGATAACCCCTATTTAAGAATCTTTTGGTGAGTACATTAGATTCTTCCACATAATCAGTGTCTCGACTGAAGTTCCTCCTGGCCCTGTAAAATTCTCGCGCAGGAATATTGTTAATTGTGGACCGTTGATGACTGCTTTGAGCAAAGAGTACAGAATTTACCTCACTTGACTTGCGGTAGGTTTTGGTCTGTAGTAAGTCATCTACAACAAAGATATGCAAATCTAAAAAATCAATGCAAACTGGGCTAGCAGAGCCTGTGAAATGAATGCCAAAATTATTGGTGTTGGTATGTGCTACAAAGCCATCAAATGAATCCAATGTCCTCTCCAGACAATCAGGACCTCATCTATAAAATGTCGCCACGCAATAAGATTAGTACTGAAAGTCTCCTGATTATAAATGTGTGATTCTTCAAACTGGGCCATTAATACATTTGCCAGAGACGGAGCGGATTTGGCACCCATAGCAACTCCCTTAGCTTGTACATAGTATTGATCATTAAATATAATACATTGTTACACAAAGTAAACTTTAAAAAACTCTTCAGCATGTCAATATGTTTTAGATAGGATGCAGATGACTTACGAAATGTATAATGATTGGTTTTAATTGCCAATTCATGGTCAATGCTCGTATACAAAGACGAGAAGTCTAATGTAGCTAGCAGATAATCAGATTCCCACTTCAGAGTCTTAAAAAACTGAAGTACGTGCGTGCTGTCTCCAATATAAGATTTAATTCAGAGAACACGTGGTTTCAATGCTTCATCCAAATACTGAGACAATTCTTCTGTCGCCCACCATATACCACTCATTATGGGCCTTACTGCCGGTAAGGTGTTAAAAGGCTTATGAATTTTGGGTAAGAGATACAGGGTGAGCATGTTAGGTTCAGTATTAGTCAAAAAAGTGTTCTCTTCCTCTGTTAGGAACCCCTTGTCATACCATAGTTGTATTAAGTCAAGAAGCTCTGCTACAACCCTCTTAGTCGGATTGGATGTCAGCTGTGTGTAGCATTGTGGAGTAGTTACGTGGTATATAGCCACAGTGACATAATCGGTGGTATTCATCAGCACTATATTTTCCCCCTTATCAGCTTCTTTGATTGTGATTGATTTATCTTTAGCCAGGTCCTCTAAAGCTTTCGATTCCTCCCTACTCAAATTGGATCTGTGTTTTTTTTGTTGTGAAAAGATTTGTCCAGATAGGCATGAATGTCCTCGGTAAGAGCTTTATGGAAAGTTTCAATCATGTTGTCCATCCCTAATTGGGGTGTGAATTTCTATTTGGGTTTGAGTTCTCTGATTTTGAGATGTCTGATATTAACACCCAGATCATGACAAATACTGTCTCCGTGTTGCCACAAGGCCGCTATTACAGGGCGATTAGGAGTATGCGGGCACGAGCTTTGCGCCATGCCGGTAACGACCTTTCCGCCATTCTGTAAAAGGGCGAAAAATCAACCTTACCGGCATTGTGCGAAGCGCAGATAGCTCCACCGCCATCCAAGCCATCAGCATTAGCGGTGACCACTATTAGCGGTGACCGCAATTAGCGGTCACTGCTAATAAGAGGGACGGGAAGTATCGCCATCGCACAGGAACGGGAAAGACCACGGCGGCCATCTTTAAAAACACAATCCATTGCCATCCTCTGTAACCAGGAGCCATCTCACCACCACACCTCTACCACACCTCTACCACTACCTGCAGCATCTCACCATGCCCAAAGCACCCAAAAAAAGTGCAGAGCGCTTGCGCAAGGAGCACTTCTCACCAGAGGAGCTGAATATCCTGGCCGAGATGCTGCAAGAACATGCGGATGTCGTATTCTCCACCAACATGTCTCGACCTGCAGTGCAGCGGAAGAAGGAGATATGGGTGGAGGTGGTGCAGAAGGTGAGTGCCATTGGCACCACCCCCCGCACTCCTAAAGATGTCCGGAAGCGCTGGGACGACCTGCGCTTAGGCGTGAGGAACATCCTCTCGGCCAACCTCAAGCAGGCGATGGCAACAGGTGGAGGTGCGGACTCACCCATTACGATGCAACCCTGGGAGGAGATCTGCGCAAGCACCATTGGGATGGAGGCTATTGAGGGAGTGGGGGACATGGAGCGAGGAGACCCGTCATCGGCCGATGCAGGTAGGTGTCCCAAATGAAACACTGCAAAGACCAACACGATGATATCCCCCTGAACTGCAATGATGGAAAGCAGGGTCCACCAGACACATATTTGCAAGACTGCCTACAGGCAGTGCACAGCACCATCTTGTCCACATGCATGATGCACTCCATATATGTCTCATCCCGGACGCATCCCTGCATCACCCTCCCAAAAGCCAAGCAACCCGTATGTCACTACCCCAATGCCAATCAACTGCCATTCCATATCAATGCAGCTACCCCAATGCGTGCCTGATGCATGAAGACCCATCACTAATCCTCTCCCTCTCTTGGTCCCCCACAGGCACGCCATCAGACAGCGATGACCAGGACCCCAGGGAGGATGCTGCAACACCACACAAGAACGCCAGGGGCATGGAGGGAGAAAACCGCCCCTCTTCATCAAGGGGAAGAGGGCGACCTGGACTGACGCGGAAGGGCAAGACAACCCGAAAACCCACAGCACCAATGTGCACTACAGCCCCCACCACAGCACCCACACCAGCCACCAACACACTGGAGCCAGTGGCTGAAGGCACTGTATCGGCTGCCAGCAGTACTGTGGGGAGACAGCTGCCACAGCAGCCGTATCCGATGACGAGGCAGATGTTCTGCCACATGACACAACCACCGTTACAGGCCCCCCGCATTCACCACACCTCTTCCCATCCAGCATACACAACAGCAACAGCCATGAGTTGTCTCCTGGGGAGTCATGGCCCAGTAGTTTCAGCCCCACGCCAACCGTGCATGATGAACCAACCATGTCGGTAGCACCCCATACATCCACCAGTGCCCCAAACAGCCAAGAGGGGATTGGGGCTATCCAGAAACGGCAGGAGGAGTTGACAGGGCTGTTGACACAGCACATCACGTAATGTGGCCGGGCAAGGGATGAGATAAGGGAATGTGCCTCATCCCACAAATCTGCAATTGAGAGCTCCTCAAAGGACATATGCAGTGAAATGGCAGCAGTACGGCAGGTCCTCTCCCAAATGGTGGCAGCAATGGAGGCCATGCATCCGGCACAGGTGGCAGAACAACCTGGGACATCCTCCAATGCCAGCTCCACTAAGTCCAGCCCCCTGCGTAGGTCTGGGCAGAACCTGCGCAGGTTGGACAGGGGTCCACCTGCTGCCGGAAGAGGAGAAGGGCTGTAAGTTCAGCCAGGCATTCTGGTCACTTATGGACTTATGGTGCCTGTCAGTGCACAACATGTGTGGGGAAGTTGAGGGGGAGGGGGGTTAGGGGAGAGGGTGTGTGGGGAAGTTGAGGGGGGAGGGGGAAGAGGATGTGTGGGGAAGTTGAGGGGGGAGGGGCAGGGGGGAGTGGGTGTGTTGGGTGGAGGGCTTGTGCACTTGATTGTTACATAATCGGAATACACCTGTTGTGAAATCTGAATTCACATGTGCGGACATTGCTTATTGTGTACGTGTGCTATATTGGTGAACAGTCTACAGTGTCCATATCCCTGCAGCACCCAGTGCCCTGAGTTCCACCTCCATGTCACACTCCCCATCCATGTTTGCTAGAAACATTGGTCAATCAGAAGCTGACGCATGGCACGTCCCTCCTGTGCATCACTGCCTCCTTGAAGTGCAGCCCCATCTCCACCCTCCTCATCCTCATCGTCCGGTGGTTGCAGTTCAGCGTCAGCATTGTGTAGCATGACACATGCCATGACGATCTTGCCCACCTTCTCATGGCCGTACAGGAGTGCCCCACCAGACCTGCTGAGGCAGCAAAACTGTGCCTTCAAGAGGCCAAATGTCTGCTCAATCACCACACGGGTACGTGTATGCGCACGATTGTAGTCCTCCTCGTGCCTGTTCTGCGGGTTCCGGACTGGGGTAAGGAGCCACCTCTTCAAGAGATAGCCTGCATCACCTGCATGTGGGCAACAATGATTATGTGTAAATCCTCACACCATATGGGACCTTTATCAATGACACCATAGCATGCCTTCATTTCCTGTATGCACCCACATATCCATGCATGAATAGGGACACATGATGTGACTGCTATGTGTGTATTCCTCTTACAGACAGGTGTGCGTGCCATCGTCTAGTGGGCGCAGAGGGGGGCCAATTCCTTGTGAGTGCTCATGTACTGTGGTAGTCCACGATGGTTGTTCCCATGATCTGGGTGATGTGCAGTGATATGTATGCTACCATCCTGTCAACGTTGATGGCAGCGTCATGATGATCTCACTATGCACGAAAAATGGTGACAAGCTGTTTTGGTGGACCTCTGTGTTGGTGTAGGGGTGTGTTCATGTAATTTGCCCTCATGTGGCTCCTTTGTACTCAGTAATGGAGACCTGTCCTTTTTGATGATGGTATTTGGTGCTGTGCATTGGCCATCCTAATTGCTTGTAACTGCATTGAGCTGTGGGGGCTACGGTCGGATTATGTGCAGTTGACATGTTGATGGCTATGTAATGGTTGTTGCACTCAGGTACTCTCAGCCAGGTGACGTATGCATCCCCCCATCTCAGCCAGGTGACGTATGCATCTCTCCTCCCCCATCTCAGCCAGGTGACATATGCATCTCTCCCCCCCTATCTCAGCCAGGTGACGTATGCAGCCCTCCCCCATCTCAGCCAGGTGACGTATGCATCTCTCTCCCCATCTCAGCCAGGTGATGTATGCATCTCTCCCCCCCATCCAGCCAGGTGACGTATGCATCTCTCCCCCCATCCCAGCCAGGTGACGTATGCATCCCCCCCCCCCATCTCAGCCAGGTGACATATGCATCTCACCCCAATCAGCTACCCACATCGCATTACCATGAGCCTGACATGCAACTCACCGAGAAGCCAGGATCTGCGCCCTGCATGTCGCTCCATGTAGCGTGGTATCGTGGAGTTCCGCATGACCATTGAATCATGGGTTGATCCGGGAAATCGGGCACAACAATGTGTGATGATCTTGTTTGAGTCACATACCATTTGCATGTTGATGGAGTGGTATAACTTACGGTTGCGGTACACTACCTCCATGGCATGTGGGACCACCAATTCGACATGGGTGCAGTCGATGGCGCCAATGCAACCAGGGATGCCGGCCAGTGAATGGAAACCAACTTTGGAGTTGGAGATCTCCTGGGCTGTCCGTGGTAGGTAAATGTGGTCACCTGTGTGCTTAAGGAGGGCATCGAGCACTTGCTTCAGCGTACGTGAGAATAATGGTTGTGATATGCCATGCATGTGCCCCACTGTGTGCTGGTAGGTGCCTGTAGCCAGGAAGTGGAGCACAGACACTACCTTCAGTAGAGGTGGGATGGCGGTGCGTATTTCAATCAGGCTGACGATGTCGTCATGTATCATGTCCACAATGGTGGTGATGGTTTCCCGGTCCAGACGGTACAGGGTGTGGATCTGCTCAGGGGTTATGTTGAATGGACTGGCCCGGATGCGAGGGATTGGGGGATGCCTGCGTGGTACCACTGCCTGCACTGGTGGGGCATGCTGGGTCTGCCTCACCCTCCTTCCCCTCCTGCATCTCCTCTGTGCTGCCTGTTGTTGTTGTTGCAGCAGTTCCACTGCAATCATGTCCTCCAGCCTCAAAATTGCTAGTAGTATTGGAATCATTTTAGTGTGTGACTGGGTGTGGGAAGGGGTGGGGTGTGCTCCTTTTGTGCTGGCCCAGTCTATATTGCCTCCATCTGTGCTGATTGTGTGCACCTGTGGCAGTTGGGAACACTGCACTTGGTCGTTTACGGGTGGTCTGCGATGCCGGTATTTACTCCATGCCGGTAAGGTACTTTTTGGGCTTCAGTAGGCCGTTATTTGCATGTCCGCCTGCCTTGTGATGGCCTCCTGTTTACGCCATGCCGATATTTCCGGCATGAAGGGTTGCGTGCCCGCATCCATGCCGCTATTTGAGGCACCGTTAGTTACGGTGCCGCTAATAGCGGGTTGGTGGGTCGTAATGGCCCGGAGCGGTAAACGATGCCAGTAATCCTTTACCGGCATCGTTCATCCCTTACCTCCAACCTCGTAATGACCCCCTATATCTTTTATTTATTACTAAGCTACTGTCATATATATTCTTTTTAGGTTATACTTTATTCAGAGGTATGATTTATTGAAATCATATGTGGATCATCTGCACATTCTACATCCAGTCATGGGATTATATATTGGATTATATTAGAATTCAAGTGAGAGGCTCATGCAGCAATTGCACAGTGATTTTTATTCAAGGATATATTTCAAACTGCTAAAGACGAATGCATTTGTTGAATATATTACAGATGATGGAAATTCTAATGTGACTAGCTATACTAATTTGTGAGTCATGGCGCTAAAGTTTGCGTGGTTCAAAAGAATATCTCAATCCTACCAGAAAACAAGAATTACCAACTAATCTGTGGGGTAGGTTTATTTATACGGCCCTCACCATTTCAATGTAATTAATGTTGTTTTCATATTTTCATGTAACATTAATTGTTACTTTGTATCATTTCTTAAATACCCAACTCATTTCACATTACTTTTGCACTATAGCTTGTGGCTCATTTTCTTATGTGATTAATCTCAGTTGTTTGATTGCATTAACAACACTTTGCGAAGTAACAATGGACTGAGCAGGATGGTTTCACATCTTTCTTCACTTCTACAGAGGTACTGTGGCATGCTCAAACACATTTTATTTTATTCCACAGTATTTATTTGTGTCACCAATCTTTCATTAACCGACCAATTTTGTGGTCATGCATTCTAATTGTTACCCTTTTTCAATTTTTCTCCAATTGACCCCAATCCTCCTTCTCTGACCTGACTTGTGACACACTGTGGTATGTTTTTTCAACTTTACAAATATTGTACTAATCATATGTTTTATGACTTCTTCAATGTCAAATGTAATGCAAATAATTTGTAACATCATTTTTGATTGAATATGTGGTATATATATATTTTTTGTTGGTGTTTTAACTTTTAACAGCCTTGAAAATGATCAGGTGGTCGAAACATAAGGCAGCTGTCCATATTTGAAGAATAACCTTGAATTCTATATTATCTGATTCATTACAGTGATATCATTTTGACACTAGTGAACTTTTTTTTAAATTGTTGGTGTCCGAGCGCCAGTTACTTTCCTGAACCCATAATTCACATCCAAACAGTACATCGCAGCTGATTTACAGGATAATTTCATACTTAATTGTACCACATGTGAAAGGTGCACTACCAGTTGCACCCTTAAGACGTTGAAAGCAACAATTGCCCGCCTCTTACGGCCATTTCGGCACATCAACATTGATCATGTTAACATGGTTAACAGGTACAGTAACTTACAGTATCTAATTGTTGTGGTGTGGCCATTCTCTTGTTGGCTTGAAGCAGGTCCCTGTGTCTACCCTGATGCCAAATCAGAAGCCACATTTCTAGTACTTGAAGTATGTCCCTGGTGGGGAATATGTGATGTCCTCAGATCTGATAATGGGACCCACTTCTGTAACAAGCTCTTCAAAGAAAAGTTCTCTCTATTGGGTATAAAGCACAGATTGTGCTAAATTAATCACACTCAAGCCAACAGGATTGTAGAATGCCTAAATGGTCTATTGAAACAATGTCTTGCCAAAATCTGAAACACATTGAAAAGGAGTTGGCTTTATGGTCTGTCATTAGCATTGTTTGCTCTTTGTAACCAGCCAGGGTCAAATAATCATCTTATTCCACATGAGATAGTAATATGCGGGAGGCGGCATACTACACTAGCATGTACATCCACTGATGTACACAATTGTGCTCAAGTCCTAGGTGATGAATTTCAGGGATATTTTAGGGAGTTAAGGAAATCTGTCAGACTTATTTCCTGCCTGAATGAGCCCCAGCAGAGAGACCTAGCTTCACTAGCAATGGACACACCAGCAGCAGAAGAGTATTCAGTGCTACCATTGAAACAACAGCATTTCCCGGATGTTCAAATATTTGTCCACAACTTCATACGGAAGTGAAATCAACCAAGATTTGAAGGTCCTTACAACGTCATCTATGCCACACCCACAGCACTGAAAGTCACTGGTTGCAAGACGTGGATACAAATAACAGACACCCCGGAAGGTCAACAGATCCAGCACCCCTCTCCAGGAGCAGGCGGAGGAAAAGGATAAGATGAGTAACATTTATATTTGTTTTATTAACTCAATGCGCCCCTTCAGGCAGATGGATGCGAACACTTTTTTACAGCCTTCACGAACAAGGGACAATGCTAAAAGGATTATGCCTTGTATTGTTCTTTTCTTCGCTTTCTCTCTTTCATTATGATTGAATGTATATGGTTGTTTTCCAGGGGTGGGTCCAATAACGTTACAAACTGTATACATGAAGTGAATAGTAGTATATCCGTGAACAGAATTAGGAGGGATATTACAAGCCCAGGAGTTTATTTAGGCAGTGTTAAAGATCTGCATCACATCAAAACTGACAATATGTTGCACAACCACATGAAGGTGGTGGGATGAAGGAAGTCAAGCGATTCTTGCTATGTGTGTTTTTTAATCCCCCATGCGAAAGGCACACCCAGACTGTTTATACCACAAGAATTACCACCAGAAGTAGTCCAATGTTTAGTGCATCTTTTCTTATGTAGGGTGCAAGGGTTGATTCAGGCACACATGGTACAGTCACAATGGGTAGACATTGACACTATAGGATACACAGGTAACTACATAAAGATAAAGAAGATGGCAGAGATGGAAAGTTCGGAAAATCTTGCTTGGAACTATCAGGTATTAGGGCAGAGGAAAAGTGAAGCTGTCTTTATGATACCACCCTTTATCAGATGTCCTGAAGAAGTAGCACATGAACAACTTTAGTGTGAAAAGAGACCTCAACTGCAGATGGAAGGTCCTGTTTATTAGAGAGATGAGTAGATCAAAAGACTGATGGGGTGCAAAGCAGGAGGGATGGCTGGACTATCAAAGCGTGTAGTATCACAAACAAATGATATCTGTTTTTCTCTTTGGAAGAAGTAGGTTAGTAATTGACCTTGATAGACCAGCATGATAAACCTACCCAATTACTGAAACTCACACAATTCTCCTTGTGTTTCAGAGGCAATGGCAGCATGCATGTGGGGTACTTAACACACAGTGCAACGTGACCAACGATCCCACAGCAATCACAGGGGGAACAGCAGCCCTCATTGACATATATTGCATTTGTGGGGGTTTAGAGTACGCCCACTTTCCGCCACTCTGGAAGGGTGTGTATTCCTTGGCAACCCTGCAGTCTTCCATGCTCTTTGTCCCAGTTGCCAATCTCACCACAATAGGTGAGCACCCCATGTCCAAACCAGTGCACTTCATGCACCAGCAGGCCCGTCGCTCTTTGGGCTTGCAGCATCATTGTCGCAATAACTATTTCTCATTTTTCCCAGGACTCCTGTGACATACTGAATGCTATTCCTGAGGAGTTCAAGCTGTTTAGTAAAGCTGAGACATTTTTTTTCCTCTCTTCTTGCTCCTGGGGTACAGACAGCGGCAAATGCAAAATGGCTTCAGTAAACTGGGTGGGAAATGCTTCAACTTGTAAACAAAAAAGAGCTTGGACTAAATGATGTTAGAGAAGAAGTGAGAGCAATTAGGTTGACCACCCTAAAAAATATATACATACATAACAAACTCACGCCCATGGGGGGTGACATCTATACAAAGATAGGTAGGTCCTGTTGTACTTACAAACCTTCCAATGACGCAAATAACTACTCCTTAACCCAAGCTATTAATTCACTACAGACTTTGCGCACTATGATGGAGATAGAAAGGGGTCACGGAGCAAGACAGATTTGCCTTTATGTTTTCATGGGTACCATCATGGATGGGTGTTATGTTCAAAGTGCAAACTAGTGTCCTTGTTCTTCTTTGCACCTGCCAGCTGGTAAAGGGTTGCTGCAGAAAGACGGTGGCAAAGGGAATGCATATGATGTCACACCTAAAATAGGTGATGCCACTCCCCTTTTACACACACACAGAGACAAATGGAACATCGAGATTGGGCATTGTATGATTAGAATAGCAATTTCGATTGGTCTACCAGGAACACGTTTTGATCCCCCTCCTGACCCAGCAAACTATTGGGAAGAATATGTTGACTGCACAGGGGATTAAAATTGATGTTTTTTACTTGTACCCTAGACGAATACGCAGAGCAAGAAGGCACCCTGCAAAATGTTAGTAAGGTAAGGGTGTCAAAGACTGATTTTGACAAACACATAGGGAAATACAAACAGCGAAATTCAATTAGAAAGAAGATTTGGTTAGTTTTAGTGTTAGTGTTTCTGTCATTTGTCACAGCATTTCAGCCTATTTTCAAATTGGTTTAGTTCGGCCACATTCAAGAGAGCACTAGGCTACCAAGTAGGTAGTGGAGTGATGGGCAGCAAAAGATATTTTTACGGGTCTCTATTAGCATAAGAACCTCTTGTCATGTTAGCCAGAATCCTGCCCTTTTCATCTAGGCCCTGCCAGATTTGTTCGATTTCTGTCATTTAGAGCACTATGCAGCAGTTCTGAGCCTCAGTCTTCTATTCAATTAAACTTTATTCTTGCTTCACCCTGCGTGTATTCAGCATGCAAAGGACCTTGGAGGAAGGGTGAGGCGCAGCACATATATTAGTTATTGTTGAAGGTTTTAGCTGTTCTCAGGAGCTTTGAGTGAAATGTAGCATTACAATGTATGTTCTTGACGATAGATAAGTACATCATTATTTTTATTATGGTAGGTATTGAAAGTGGACCTAGCTTCGAGAAGCAACGGTGAGCTTTACAGTGGTCTACAACAATACCGATACACAACGGAGTGCTTTTCAGAGGTAACAACAGAACAGATATACAGCGGGTGTAGGATACAGAGAAGCAAACAGAAGAGATGCAGCTTGCGGGGAGGCTAGTGGCGGACGGCGTCTAGCGAGTAAGCTGGTGCAGGGCGACATGATGGCCTAGGTGTTGAGGAGGATAGATTCCTTGAAGAAGTGGGTCTTGGGTTCTTTTCTGAATTGTAGGAGCGTCGGGGCGAGTCTGATGCTGATGGGGAGGAAGTTCCATACTCTTGGGTCGTAGACAGAGAAGGCTTGTTTTCTGGTCCTTTCTGCAGCAGTGGATTTCAAGTCTGCACATGTCTTTGCTTCTGGTGGTGCCCTGTCCGCCGGAAATGCAGATGTTCTCCTCAAGTGACTTGAAGGAGACTGCTTTATAGATGATGCAGTAAGACGTGAATGTGATTTGTGCGTGCAGTAGGAGCCAGCAAATTTCGATGAGGGTTGGGGTGATGTGGTTGTCTGCGTAGATGCTTGATGAGGAGTGCAGCTGCATGTAGGACATTTCTCATGGGCACTAGGGACGACGATGGGAGGCATTAGTTGCGAAATACATATTTTGGTGTGAAAAAAGCCTCGAGTGAAGACATTGCCAAATTGTTAAAATAGATTGTGGTTATACTGCCCTCTAGGGAGCATTGGAAAAACTGAGTCTGCAAAAGAATGGCTTGGTAGTACAAATGCATACGAGAAATTCATTTCTAAATAGTGGAGCCTCAGTTACATTTTTTATGAAGCCACATTATTCCAAAGAGATAGCCAGAGAATGTGTGTCAGGAATAGCACTTAGGATGGTCACGGGTAATGGACTAACCCATAGGGAGAGCTAATGTATATTATGTTTAGATTTTTGTTTGGGTGCAAGCCAATATGGAACGTGGGATTAACATGTACTTGACATGAGTACTATATTGAAATGTTGTGGTTTTTGTCTTTAAATACTGTAACTCAATGTGGGTGGGTCAAGAGCGTTTTCGGTTCTACAGAGCAAACTGACCCTCCAGGCAGTAATTTGCATGTATTGAAGCTGTTCTTCTAGCAAATCATGTGCTCCATTATTGCTTCCTTGGACTGTTTTTTCCAATCGGTTTTTGGGCCTACCATACATTTTGTAAATGCAATACTGGTGTAATAAAAATGATTTAACCAGGTCTTGCTCGAGCCACTCTATTTATAAGCACTATGTGTGTCCTTCATTGTAGTCCTCATAACAACAAGCTTTGACAAAGCCAAGAGTCATTTTTTTCCGGCGCTCAGCAATGGGGACTTAGCAGGGCATTATGGCACTGGAAAAAAGAAAATCCCCATTCCGATTCGAGTCCCATTGGACTCAATGGGAATGGGGAGGACAGATGCACCAGCACTGTGTGCAACAGTGCTGGTGCATCCGTCAAGGTCTGCGAGCAGGTGCCCTTATCGTCCGCAAGGTCAGACCTGGCGGGCGGAAAAGCACCCACTCACAGAACACGTAGTTTAGCGGGTCCAGAAACAACGGTACCGGCAATCTTAACAGTACCTTTGTTTCCGGATCAGTAACCTCTTAATGACCCCCAAAGTCAGTTAGTTAGTTACAGACTTCATCACTGTCAGAATTTATTTTTACTCCACATTCTCATTTAATCAAAAGCAAATATGTTCAATCATGCAAAACCCACACCTTCCTCCTCAATTTCGAGCACATCAAAAACATGGGCAAAGTCTTCCAAACGGCCAAAAACAGCTTTTTACAACAAGACTTGTACAATTTTCATAACATTGCAAAACATTAGTTGTGACAAACCATCTTCTTCTGAAGTATCCTGAGGCTTCAGTTTCATGGTGAAGATCCGACGCAGTTTACAATTAGCAGAAACTATGATCCCATCAAGTGACTGGAAAACAGCTCCTTTAAATACCCCACTTGTGAACGCGACAAGGTCAATGCACAGGTTACACCACTGAAAGAGAAATATGCATGGCAATAAATGAAATACAATATCAGTAGGCTTTCAAAACATGTACTGGATTACTCTGTTTTGCCCTAATCTGTAGTGTGGCTTACGGTCATAAATCACACCACTCTTGATATGTAAGCAACATCAACGGGCATTCTATCCCTTTATCTCTCATCATTTTTCAGTATGGCACAACCCAATACAATATGTGAGATATTGCAGTATACAATGATGCAAATTCATTACTTCACATCTCCATTCTTGCCTTTTACAAATGTACAGTGACCAGCGCCAGGTGTGTACAATTTGGCACAAGCCACATCTAACTCTGGCATCTGTGATAAGTCCCATCTCTGAGGTCAGGAAGTGGAATGTGAGGAACCCTCAGGGCAGGGGGTGGCCACCCACTCTGTGATGCCAACCCTGAAGGTGGCATATGGAGGACCTCCCATGGCTGGCTTTTACCACATACCTACGTTCTGGTGCCAAGCCAACCGCATTGCCCATGATCCCAAGTTTGAGAAATCTTTAGTCTATGACTGGTTCATGATTTCCAGCCCCGAACAGGAAGCAAGACATGGGTAGAGACAGGGCAAAGGCTGCCAGAGCATCGAAACTCATAGGCAGAAGCTAAAAAGGAAACAGTGAATCACACACAGTGGAAGGAGCCATGGAGGAATCAGGCAGTTGCCATGATTGGGCCATTCGATTCCAAAAGGGCAGACCCTCTTTAAAGCCTAAGTCCTCATGCCACCTAATAAATCTACTAACACTAGAGGCCAGAGTTGGGTAGTGGCAATTAGTCATTAAGGCTAATAAGATATACATGCGTCTCTGCTTAATCCATCATCACACAACATAGGGGTAACAAGGATAAATGCGATCCCCCATAAGCTCAGAGTGTGTGCGTTCTGAGACGTAGAGACTGTGTTGAAGTGAACAGAAAGGGAGCATGAGAATGGATGAAAGAGGCAAGAGAAGGGTAGGCAAGGCGTTAGAAATGTGAAGGGCCGAGATAGTGGCGGAATGAAGAAAGATTGAATGGGAAAGGTTGGTAGTGGACGAGAGAAAGATCAGAGTGGAGGAAGGAGGAGACACAGGGCTGGAGGAGAGAAGTGGAGAGATGAGGAAAGATACCATTGGAGGCAGGGCAAGGTTGAGGTGGAGAATGGTAAGAGAGGAGAGGAGGGATAGGGCTGAGAAGTCCCGTGCAGAGAAACATTGGCCAAGAGAAGGAGGGTCAGTGAGATAGAGAGTGGTGTGAGGGATCAGTAATGTGAGGTGGACAACTGTTTGTATTGTTATCCAAATTAAACATTTTATTAAAGATAAAAAGTAAGTTCTTATTAATCCTCACTAAATCTACTCTGCCAGGGAGTTCCCTACCTAGTCCAAGGGGTGTGACTACTAGCATCAACAAATGTGGCCCTCACACTAAACAACAACACATTCACAGTAAAACAAACACCATAAATGAGTGAATAACCAACAACCAGTGATTTGGATATCCTTCACCTATCTCTTAGATCCCTTCCCCAGGATTGCTCAAAGTCAATGTATCCGACTGTTCAAAAAGATTTCTGTTGAAATGTTCCCCTTCCAATTCTAGCCAAGAAAACAGCACCAATGGTAATCCCGGATATCTTCCTTCCAAGTTTGGTTTGTTTGCCAAGAAACAACTTCTGCTTCAACAAATGTCCTTGTATTTCTAACCTATGCAGTGTCTTTGGTATAATAGTCAGCATGCTTCTTCTTGGGTGTTTGCTTTCCTCCTGACAACTCCCTTCCACTACTGGTACGGTGTGATTAGGCTCCTTTGTTCCACAGCATGCCACTACTTCAACCAGCTTTAGGATAAGATGCACTGACAGTATTATACACAACCACAGTTCTGGTAGTTCAGCTTCAACTTGATACTTTAAAATTGTTAGATGTTTTAAAGACAGTGAACCCTTATGGTCCTTTAATTAGGTAACACGTTGTACGATGGAGGGGATGCAGAATAACTCTTACACCAAAATAAGACTGACTCAGGAAGTTGGCAAAAAGTCTCTCTCAGTTTTATTATCAATTGTCTAAAATATGGAGTTACAACGGACATCAACAGATGTTGCACAAGCGCGCTCAAAGCATTTCATAAAAAACAATTCTTATATAATGAAAATGTGTCATATGTGACATCATGCTATGTGGCAAACTAAGGAAAACCTACGGGGGATTATGACAGGCTTAAGGGGAACATCTAAGTATACTTTCTATAAGGCATCGGGTTGTGATTGGGTCTCTAGAGTCAGGTGGACAATTTATGCCCAACCCTAGTGCAAGTCATCTTCAACAGTTATAAGATAAACAGTATACCGTTCTAAAACTATAAGGCCCTATGTTATATGGCCTCCTACTATTGGTTGGCACGCGTGTACATTTTGGAATATTTGATTCACTAGCAGCACGTAAGCTGGCACCCCAGGTGTCAGTGGGTGTACTTGGCCGTTTATCCCCACCCAATTAGCCCATCTCTCATTGCTCATGCCTTCTGCCATAAAGAAATACTTTGAACTCGGCCTTGTAGTAGCTTCTTGGAATATATGGGAGTGTGAGCACACGCTATCTCCAGTCCAGCCCAGCATGCCCACCTTCTATTTTCATCCACAGCTCACGTGACTGGAGACTGTGAATCGGGCCATATTATAGCATTTAATTGTCTTAAATAAAGAAACGTGGCACTCATGGTGTTCTCTTCTTGCAACTTAACAAGGGATGCTTCAGTGCTTCACGTTCACTGCTCATCAGGGACTGATAACCCGTTCTTGGCTGCTTCAGCCTTTGACACCAGGCCAGACAGCCCTTCCCGGTCTTTATTCGATCTCCAGCTAATTCTTTGCTCCAACACACAAATAGCCATTAATCCCCCTTTCTCCATGGGTTTGAGCTTACTAAAATTGTGACCTCGAATGTCCAGATTTTATATAATGGTGGCACCACCTGCAGTCTATTCCCTATGTATAGCCAGCCTTATGATTATTTTGTTTACTTGTGTTGCTGCATCTGTACAGTTATAAAATGACTTGCATTTTTTGCAGTGCTCTTTCCGCATGTGAAAGTCTATATGATTCTTTATTTTGCCATCAGATACCATGCGGTCTATGCATCTTCTTCTTTGACCACTTTCCTTAGTGCGTCACGCTCATTTCCTGTGACGTCACCAGCTTCCCTTTCCCTCATCTTCATATTCCTTCGGGGACTGCTTCCAAGAGATTGTAATTTCTTAGGGGATAAATCAAATATGGTTTTCTCAATGGATACCTTGTCTCGAAGACTCTCCGTGGAATAACCAGTCACTGGTGTCAAGCATGGCACAGATTCAGGCTCCCAGCATACATGTAGCAGGGTGGCAGGACTTCCTGCAGAGGCATTTGGTGCTCCGCTACACTCTCCCCTCTGGTTAATTCATCAACCACACCTTCATCAATCTGCACGTCCAGACAAACTCTCTTGAAGAAGTACTTCTTCAGAATCCAGATCTTCACCACTCAGGGACCCTGCTGATTTTACATGTTCATCAACACTCCAGGTCATGTAGCTGCACTGGCCATTCGGACTGCAATAGACCCATCATCCCACATACTTCTTTTGGTTTCTTGGATGTAAGAACTTTGTTCCTTCAGGTGCTAAGATGCTGGCCTCTATATATTTTCTGATCTCTTCTTCTATGAATTCCTTGGGTTTGAACCCTGATTCGACATTGATCATGATCTTCATTCCCACTGCCTTCTTTGCTGTCTTCTTGCACTGTGTGATTATTATTCTAATTATACAGAATCCAAAACGTGATCATCACCAGCATTGCTCCAAGAAACTTGAAGATACTCGCCATCCAGTGTGGAATCCATGAGAAGATAGATGCAAGCCAACTGTCATCTGCAATGTCTCTGTCTCGTTTTCCACCTTATTATGCAGGTTCATCAACAAAGTTATGGCCTCTGTCAAGGTCCCATTCTCGTCATCATGAGAAGGTAGGAACATGCAACATGATGGCCCGATTTTGGCACAAACTCCTCCTTCGATTGCTGTGATCATATCAAGGACATATCTGTTCTGGAGAGTCATCAGTCTTATAGCTCTCAATTCCTCTCTGATGGCATTGAATCATTTTATGGTGGTATTGATCATTTGCAAGAGCTCCCAGCGAGTGATTTGCAACCACTTTGCATTTGTCATTGTCTGGGTCCCAGGCATAAAGATAATCGCAAAGATTGAAGCAGTTTTGCTGAACAGTCTATACTCATATGGAAAAGAATAAAAGGCTTCTATTGATTTAGCTGAGAAATAGTTCTGACCTCTTTGATCGATTGAGAAACTCGAGTGATCTCCTCCTCAAATAGGCATTCGCCTTTGGAAATTCACCAATGTTCAGGTCACTTTGAGGAATCACTAACGCTGGAACATGAAGGATCACTAAGGAACACGTTCCTCACCAATCTTTGGGTAATTTCATGTAGGCTCGGGATTCAGAGGCCGAATACCGATCCATCAGGGCAGCGGCCCTTGCTCACGTTTTGGAGACATCAAACGTTAATTCCTACATGCTTCTTTCACTCTCTTCGAAAGCATAGTGTCGCATTTGTCAATGGAATCGCAATCATTGGACCTGATTCATCTTCTACCTACATCAGCATCTTGCTGTGTTCGGCCCACGACTTTAAACACTCATCATTCACTTTTTGACCTTCTCACACATATTCTAACTTCAATAAATGAGCTGCACAGGACATCAGTCCTTCTTCCCATCCCTTCTTGGTTTTTAGTCGTCCATAGACTTGCAATCGAGATCGTTCCCAGCATCCAGGCGCCCAAGGTGTTTCTATTTTATCAGGACAGTCCATCTTCTTCGTCTCTTTTATGACCACTTCATCCTGTCCTGCCATGTCCATCGAATAGTGGCCCAATTTCCTTGGAACTGTCCTTGAGTCATACATGCAGCAAGGTGAACTGAACAAGACATCTAGCATCATACTCTGGAATTTCCCTGGCAATGAAAGTTCGGGAAACATTCATGGCATAAGGTATGAGGGCACAAACATAACAACTCTCTTTGGATGTTCTCTCTCCCACCTGTTTCATGTGCTGATACCACATGTTATGACCCAAATGTGCTGCTCTATCTATATAATTATTTATTCCATCATTGTCTTTCTCTGCACTTCTCTTGTGTCTCCCTAGCAAAATGGATGCAGTCCATGGAGACAACTCTAAAGCAGCTCCATTCTGGGGAGACAACACAAAGGGTTTTGGCTCTTTGGTAATAGGTAAATCAACATCAGTTCCTGGAGTGAGGAGAATCAAAGGTCATTCTGCCTTGTTTGGATCAGCAAAATAACAGAAGAAATTAATCAGAAGGAACAAAAAGGCACAAAGCATCACTGTAAATATATATATATATATATATATATATATATATATATATATATATATATATATATATATATATATATATATATATATATATATATATATATATATATATAGCAGAAAGGGAGGAAAAAACGAATCGCACTCCCGCAGGCACAAAGAAACAAATGCCAGGTTCAGTAGGGGGTCGGAAGAAACACCGCAGACACAGTGAAGCAATTACTGATGTCTTTTAATGTTAAAAAAACCAAATGCATTGTGCAAAAAACAAATGCACGACACAAAGCAGCACATAGAGGACAGAACAGCAGGACGCCTAGGTTTAGCAGCCTGCAAACAACGTGTTTCGCTCTATACCTAGCGCTTGATCACGTGAGGGGGAAAGGGTTGAACAGTGATAAATACACCACCAACAACAGTCCCTTAACTATGTCAATGGCAACAGCTGCTACCAACACAAGAGGGAACAGAGGCGGCCATGTTGGGAGGGAGTGTGTAAACATGCTGAAACAGAAGAATGAAAGCACAGTGTTTTTGCAAACGCTTCTGTCAATGATCAGTAGAAGTAAAGTAAAACAGACCAAGGTGTAAAACATAGTGTGTAACACCACAGTCTTCAAATAGGGAAAAAAACGTGTTGCATGTATCAATACCTATATGAGGACCTTGCTAGACATCAATGCACAGTGCATAAAATAGCAGTATGATGACCACATAGCATGGAAGATGTAATAAGCCACACTCGAAATAAATAAACCAACATTAAAAATCAACCCATGTAAATGCATAATCAGCCTCATGAACTAACATATCATTCCCGACACTTAAGTAGAAAATACAATACAATAACAATAAAACTGGTCAACCAAGATTAGATGTAAAATCAGGTTAAAAACAGTAGGACTGGACCTAAATGTTAAAAAATGTCAGCAAGGTAATACAGCCAGCAAGATAATTTGTGCAAACAGCAAAAATAGCAGCTAGATCGTCAGATGTCAATTATACAGTGCAAATAAGCAAATAGAGCAGCAAGGCAACAATGTGCCTACCCAACCTCAAAAGTAGAGGATGTTATAAAGTGCAAGTGCATCGACCTGATAGACTGTCCAAAAATTGCAGAAAATAGCAGCTAGTTCATCAAAGTGCAAATGCAGACCATGATGTCAGAGTACCCAAAGGCAAAGGCAAAAAAGCAGCATAACAGATCCAGAGCACACAGTAGACTAAACCAGTAATTTCAAAACATTGAGGAATAGTAAAACGATGTCAGAAAATGAAGGGAATAACACAAATATATAGAACAAGAAACTACATGTAGGTCCCTGAAGTAAACAAGACATAGTTGAGAGAGCGCTCCCCCTATTGCAAAATAATCAGCTAAAACAGGCAGGTAATAAAAGAAAAAAGAACAATAATAGTAAGTGTGAAAACAAAATTGGATCAATAAATACCTGCAACAAACCAACGAAAGTGAGGCAGGAATACAGAAATACAAAAGTGTGGAACCAGAAAAATAAAATATATATATATATCATGAACCAACATATTAATCCCCACCACTTTTGCCACTCTGGAATTGATTGATCTTGCTCATTTTCCAACATTGTATTAGCTTCAGCATTCCTAATTTCTATTGCAATTTAAGGAAGGAAAAACACTATCTAATCAAGCAATTACAATTGTTCTGGTAGCTGCAGGATTTCTTCTACTTCTACCATCTGATCACAGGACCATTTTTAGGATCCTGTAAATAAGTGCGGATGTCCACATCTCTTTTGACAAGAGCATGATAAGCTTGAAAATGAATACAAAGACAGCAAGTAGAAGTCTATGGGCATCTCCGTTTAGCAGGACCATAGACCTAGCCAAACAGATATTCAGTGAGAAACGAGTCGGGGTACTGCTCACGTTTCCAATTAATTAATCCGAACTCAAAATCCAGTTCAGGCATATTTGTGATACATCGACATCTTTCTAAAGTTCAATTTCAAAGATTCCTGTGACTTAAGCAACAAATGTGCATGCCTGCTATAATATCTATAAAGAGTGTCCAGGGCAACTCATAGTCCAAATCCAATCTGCATTTATTAGTTCGTAGTTTTATCGTCTGTCTTTGTCATCGATCGAGTCTGCACACGCTGAAATTCTTTTGGCTTTGGCATCTGCGTCTTCATTCCCCCAAGAAATACAATCTGTGTGCTTAGTGTGAGTGACGTATTTAACAACTGCTATGGCTGCTGGGAGCTGTAGTGCCTTAATAAGCCTGTCCAATAAGAATGCGTGCTGCACTGGAGTGCCGTCTGCACGGAGGCAACGCGCTAGCCCTGCATGTACGGTTGACATCAGGTATGCAGAGTCACTGTACACCATCACTTCCTGCCCTTTGTGTTTCTGAAGCGTGACAATGAGCGCTACCAATTCTGCCGCTTACGCCGAAATGTGAGATGGTAGTCTTGCACTTGCTATAACCTCAAACTCACCATTTGCTTTGTGCCTTATTACAGCTGCGCCATCCACTAGTTTGATCAATTTTTCGAAGAACTTTCAATAAAGAGAATCTCCCCTTCTGACAATGTGTTTTCTTTCACGCACAGTATATCATCATAAAACTCTACATAGTTTGCACAATCATGCACATGCTCGCCCTCAATTACTAGCTCAGCTACAAATGTAGCAGGATTCACTATTTTACATCTGACAATTCTGATCACTGGGTTCAAAATCATTACTTTGTAAGCAAACGCTCTCTGGGATGTCAGTGTGCCTTTGTGTTTCTCTAAAATGGCAAACCAAGCATGTTCCACACAAAGAGTCAGAGTAGCCCATTACAATACTTGTGGATTTCTCAATTGCGAATGCGGCGGCTGCCAATGACTGTTCACAAGGAAAGTGTCCCTTCATAACTGGGTCTAGAATCCCACTGTAATACGCTAGGGGCTTGTACCCCAATGTAGTTCTCTGTGTAAGCACTGCTGTCATAACTGTCCCATTTGTGTGCGAAAATAAGAAAAACTCCTCAGGATAATTGAGAATTCCTAAAACAGGGGCTGTACAAATAGCTTTTTTCAACTCTTCAAAACCTTCCTCCATTTCCTCAGTACATTCTTTTTTCTCTTTCCCTCATGTGAAATCAGCTGTCCTATGTACAACACCTCTTCTTGACAATAGTGAAGCTCCTGTATGTCTACCTTATATCCGTTGTCTGCTAGGATAGTCATCAACTGAATCAAGTCCTGTCTGCACTTATCTTCTGTGGTGCTACAAATTAAAATATCATCTACGTACTCTATCACAGCACTTTTCAAATCAATATTGCTTAAGTCCATCTGTAGGACTCTATTAAAGATCGATGGGAACACACTGTACCCTTGTGGCAGCCTAGTATGTTTTAGACAAGTTTGGCGAAATGTAAACCAAGTCAAGTCTTGTGAGTCCTTGTGCAACGGGAAAGAGAAAAACGCATTTTTCAAATCAATCACTGTGAAATATTGCACCTCTACTGGGATACTACACAGTATCGTCGCTAGGTTAGGAACTAGAGGAAACTCTGCCTCTACAATCTGGTTAATCAGTCTCATATCTTGCATGAATCTCCATCACCCTCCTTTGATTTTTTTACAGGATACACAGCGGTATTACACAATGATTCTGACGGTACTAGAATATCTTGTCCATCTGTGCTGAAATAGTCTTAAAAATACCCTCATCCGCCTCTTGAGACATTGTGTACTGTCTGGCTCGAGGTAAAATTGCTCCTGGTTTCAGCTTTATTTTTACTTTCACCTATCCCCTTCAATAGACCTACGTCATAAGGGCCTGTAGTCCACAAAGGCACTTGGCACTTTCTCAAAGTCTTTGTCAAAAAATGCTTGGTGCTGCCGCACTATTGCCATTCGATGTGGGATCTCCCTTTTCTCTATTCTAATCCAATATTTAATGCTCAGAACGAACACTACTTCATCATCTGTTGGGTCATCTCTAAACATGCCATTGTCAGTGAAGTCAGTCAACCTAAACCCTTCTTCAATAGCTATCACTGTCCTCCATGGTCTACCTCGTCATCTGTTCCTTCGAGCATCACCATTTCCCCTCGTTTGATGGCTGCATCTAATTCTATAGGGATGGTCTGTCCCCCCTCTTCGTCCATGGGTATCTGTGACCTGAACAAAAACTCATCAGGTATTTTCATTGTTCTTCCCACTAAACCAGGTAGCCATGTCAATAGAATGCCCACCTCATAAAGAAAAACCTCTGGTTCTACTGGGACACCCCACAGAGCCACTTGCCCTGTGAATGCCAATATAAATTCGTCCCCATTCAAATAGTGTATGCCAGGAGTAGAACACACTATCCTCTCGTCAGTAAAATAAATTGTCACATTAGGTTTTGTCATCAAGTCTCTTCCCAAAATGTTAACTGGTGTTTGCCGTGAATACAATAATTGAACAGACATGTCCCAATCTCCTATAGAGACTGGTAATTCATCAGTAAAGGGAACTCGTCTTGTAACTCCATAGAACCCTTGAGCATTCATGGCAATTCCCAACATTGGATATTTTCCCTCTCGTAACACATGAACGTGTAGCTCCAGTGTCTACTAGAAAAGAAAAGGTTTTGCCTCCTATTGTCACATTGACCACTGGTGCCCTGTGAGCTGTCCTATTGTGGATACATTCAGACCCCTGTACCCGTGAAAGGATTGCCTCCCCCCACAGTGACACTCCCTATTCTAGGTGTCAATAATTGTCCTGTGTTTGCATTCTGCTGTATCTGCATGGGGGCGTGCTGTGACTGCCCTTGTGGTAGATTCAATGGTGCTTGCTGTGGTTGCTGTGCCTGTTGCATTTGTGGCGCTTTTGTCTGATACACTGTCTGATCTTGGGCAAAACCTTCCCTAGCCTATGAGCTATATGATGGAGGATAAGTTGTCTCCCCTCTTGAGAATTGCCCATTTGGTACATATCCTTGGCTCCCGCATGTGCATGCAATGTGTCCTGTCATCCCACAAATCCAACATATAGAAGGAACCCGTCTGACTAGCCCCCCTTGGTTAATCCCTCCTTGCGCATTCTGATTCTCATTCTGTGCACCTTGATTGTTTTGGAATCTACCCCTGCCTCTATAGCCCATACCTCTTCCTTGTGGCATGAACTAATTCCCTCCTTTGTTCATCGTGCACTGATTATTTGCCTGCGATGTACCCACTGCTTGCTACATTCCCAACCCTTCTCTGCTTGTCAATACCACCTCTTGTATGGCATATTTTGACAATGTCTTCTGAACTAACTTGGCTTCCTCAAGTGTTTTCTAGTCTCATCTTTCTTCTTGTTTTTCTCCTGCAACAACCAACAGTGTTGCACTATAGTCAACTGTATTTCAGACCCTGGTTTTGCTTTCATTCCCACTACCTTCTTGAGTTGCCTTTGTACCTGTTCAGGCAACCCTTGACATAAAATGTGGTTTCTAGAGTCCGACGCTCTAGAATATCCTGAATGTAAGCAAGAGGATCCTCTTCTTCTTTCATCTAATGTGTCATGATTGCACCCATGTCTGATGTGTCAGGATACTGTACTCTGAGAGCCCACCAAAAATCTGCTCTGCAATTAAGAAACAGCGCTCAATCGTGTGCTGTGTTCTGTGCTGTCACGCTTCAATAGCCTGCTATCTTCCAAATGTTATCAGCTCTTTCTCCAGGAATGGCTGCTTGGAGTACCATAATGTGCCCTATTGCCAAGGTATTCCCTCCTGTCATTCTTTCTAATTAGAAAATCCTGCTGTCAAACTCGGGAGTTTACACCTTAAATGATCCATATGCATCTGTGGCTCTCAATGTCTACCTATCCATGGTGGGGACAATGGTTCCTGACTGTCTCCTTCCTGGTAATGATCTTAGCCTGTTCACATATGGCGGCGATTCACCCTTCTCTGGGACATTCTGGATATGCTATGGGATCTGGCGTCCTATCTTTAGGTTGCTCTAAGTCGGACCATCTCACTTCCTTGTCTGTCTGCAGATTTCCCTCTGGGGCACATGCACCTCCTCCCTCTTCCACATAAAAGGATATTCTCTCTTTGTCTGACATGCCTAGTCCCCAACTAGTATGTCTCTCGTCCCATTCACCCATGATTAAGGTCAGTCCGCTTAAGGACACAGCTCTATGCTTTAGACTGAATGGATTACTTTCTTAGTTTCCTGATTGGAAGACTAGGGATGGATTCCCCTTCCTTTGACTTCCCGATTTGCTACCTCCCTTTAACTCTTATTAGGCTTTACCGATCATGTCTATGAAACTTCCTATATCAAAGTTTTCATCTAAGGCTGCTCTAGATGCCCCTGACGTTGCTCCCTTTAATGGAAGGAACTCTTCTATACTGCCCCATTGTATTGATGAACTTGGTTCCATTAGCTCCTTTTGAATGCAGTTAATGTCATACTCCCACTGTCTCCTCTTACGCTCTAATTCTTCGTCTAATTCTCTTTGCTTTCTCGCTTCCAATCTAACTCTCTCCTCCTCTTGTATTACCTCTTCTCTCTCTAACCCTGCTCTCCTTTCTTCAGCCATCTTTTTTTAAGTGTTTGAACCATGCTGTTGTGCAATATAAATTGACCTTTGTGTACGTCGGGGTCTTCAATCAGGGTTTGGAAGTCCACCCATTGAACTTCCTTACACAAATCTCCGATCTTTGCTTTCCCAATGTCTCCGATATGTTGCGAGGGTCTCGGTTCAGACGCGGGCCAAACCAGCGAGGGGGATCTGCGTGGAGCAAGGATCTTGTATCCCTTGGGCTTTCCATGCCTTCTTCCACAGGGTTGTGCCCAGTCTTACCATGATTAGTAGGGTTCTAGTCAAGGTCTTATCCATCCATATCACTTCTCTTAGATAGTACTGGAGCAATGCAGGCTGGAAGAGCAGTGAGTCTATCGATGTGTCCTCTCTCAGCCATCTGACCACAAATTGTAGCTGC
Source organism: Ambystoma mexicanum (assembly GCF_040938575.1). NCBI lineage: Eukaryota > Metazoa > Chordata > Amphibia > Caudata > Ambystomatidae > Ambystoma > Ambystoma mexicanum. The sequence goes on along the minus strand of NC_090923.1, from coordinate 407,053,954 downwards.
CCTGCCAGATAATAGCGTTCAAAGTCTGGTAACCTGCTCCCTCCTGATTCGTAGTCTCTTTGTAGGGTGTTCAGGGCTATCCTGTTCCTCCCCTCCCCCACAGGAATTTCAGTGCTATTGAATTTAACTGTTTGAAAAATGTCCCGGGTAGATCATAAGGTATGTTTGTGAAGTAGTATAACATGCGTGGCAACACTGTCATTTTTAGTAGGGCTGCCCTTCCTATCATCCCCATTGGGAGTGTCTTCCAGAAGTTCATGGCCTTTTCTGTTTTGTCCAGGGCTGTCTGTGTATTAGTTCTATGTGTCTCTGTGGTGTCGTGATGTGCATCTATTCCTATGTAGCGGAAAGGTCTAGCAGCTGATCTGGGGTGATCCACTGCAGGTCTGCTAAGGGGAACAGAGAAGATTTTGCTTTGTTGATAGTGATTCCCTATAATTTGTCAAATGTGTCTATGGCTTCTAGGGGGTCTGGTAGGTGTGCCCTTGGATTCCCAACAAAACGCAAAATGTCATCTGAGTATAATGAGATTAGGTGCATGACTCCCTCAATGTCTATCCCAGTGTCTTGTACTTTGCCCTGAGGAAGGCCGCTAGCGGTTCCAAGGCCATAAAGTATAGCATCATGGATAGTGGGCATCCCTGCTTTGTGCCCCTGTAGATCCTCCAACCCTCCGAGATGTGTCTACCGGTCTTCACTCTTGCCCTGGGATCCCATCTCACCAACCAGATCTGCGTTCCTTCATTCAAAAGAGCCAAAAGCAGGCGGTGCCAGTTTCCAACACCTAGACCCTAAGAACTGGAATTCCCTTCCCACAGCTTGCAGTAATGAAAACTCATAACACTTTCCGCAAAATGCTGAAAACCACTCTGTTTAACTAACATGCACCAACTATATTTGTATGCATGCGCATCAATATCACCCTATTACAATCTCAATGTTCCACTGTAATCAAGGAACGTACACCTCTGTTTTTTACTCCTTGGGAACGTTGACCAAGTGTTTCATGTCAATGAATTAATACTAAGCTAAGGGCCGCTGTGTGCTATATAAATTTAAATAAATAAATAAATAAAAATTATATAACAGCTTAATCCAGCGGAGTAATCCCTCCCCCATCCCAAAGTGAGTGAGTGCGCTCCTCATCCAGTTCCAAATTACAGAATCAAATGCATTCACAGCGTCCATGGGCGCGTTGGTGCATTCTCCCCGTCTATGGTTCATTTGATCAACTACGTGGTGAAGCCTTCGCAGGTTCCACGTAGTGTTCCGCCCCGTGACATAGCCTGTTTGGGCCGTATGAACTAACATAGGTATGACTCGTTTCAGTCGGCTAGCAAGGGTTGCTGTTAAAATGTTGGTATCCTGGTTAATCAGAGAGATAGTAATAATAGCCTCCCCCTATCATTCCAGCCTAGCTATTACTCACCAAGCAGGGTGGCTGTCCTTGCCGGACAGTCACCCAGCCAATCACGCCAGAGTGCATTTGGGTCTCCTACGAGACTAAGCACAGGGAGTTTTGGGCACCACCCTTACTTCCTGGCCACCCCAGACACTCAGACGGTAGAGGCAGTCTTCAGTCCTGAAGCCCGCCAAAGGCATACAAACAAAGGGACCAAGCCTGGTTTGGCACGCCGAGACTAACACTAGAAGGACCTTTCCAAAATGAAATTGTGAAAAAAGAAGACTGGAACCAGTTTAAACAAAGGGGCTTAAGGGGCCATCTTGAAAAACATGACTCCCGTGATTTTTAGCTACGGGTGTTCGTGGTCGGGAAAAATCATGGTAGTTTATTGTAAAACCACTGCCACCAGCCTTTTCAATAGGAAAGGGTAGCATTTGACTGCTAAATCAGTAGTTAGACACAGCGGATACTCAGGGACGTCATTTCACCAAAATGCCAGGGGTCGCGGAAGTGACATCACACAACCCTTGACCCCTGATGACATCACAGGAAGTGATTTCATTTGACTCTACCCCGAAGTGATATCGCGGGAAGCGATGGAAAACGGCCTTTCACCTGTTGACAAAACAGGAAGTGGCATCACATAGCATTGTACAATACGAAATATATGGTTACAATATTACTATAATGTGATGTACATTTCATACAAGAATGGATCACCATATGTATCGTTCAGATCAGTGTGTATAGGCCCATATTACCAAATTAAGGTGAATGCAAGCAGACGTCCATGACCAAATGATAATGATGTGTTATTATATATCACTTACGCTTAAGCGCTTTATATAGAAAAAATATACAACTAATATCACCCAACCTGTGTTGGTACTCATTTATCGACCTCAGAAGGATGATAGGCTGAGTTGAGGCTTTTAAGAACTGACTAAATCAGTGACTCACCCCCTGAAGTGTGCCTGAAATAAACCTTTAATGAGTCTAGCAATTATTGTATAGAATTCCAGAAATATACATTATTTGGTATTCCTATTCTTTCTTATTTAGGGTCAGTGCTGAAAGTGTTATACTTGTGGCACTCCTGTTCTTATTTTTCTTCTTTTTTGTAAGGGGCCTGAACAAGAAAGCCAACCACACCAGAAGTAAAGAGCCACATGGTGCTAGCCACAGCCCAGGAGCTTGCATTAAAAAAATAAAAAAAATAAAAGAAAACGTTTTTTTTTACATTTATTTTTTAGAGGTCGCAAGGGAGACCTCAGAGGTCGCAGTTGCGACCTCTGGCGACCCCTAAATGACGTCCCTGCGGATACTGTGTAACCCATCCAGCATTCCATAGTAAGATGGTGTGTGCTGGGTCTATACATTTGGAAAGACTAGTAAAGTCAATTTCACTTTACATTCTCTGGGAAACAGTAGTTTATCCCAGAGAAGGTATTTAAACCTTTGGGAAGTTTAAAAGACATCCCTGTGTTACTACACTGAGGGCACTGGCGTAACAGGGGCCTCCGCAGCCCCCGCGGTGTGAGGGGCCCCACCAGCACATGGCTGGGAGGGGGCCCCAGTAAAAAAAAAAAAAAAAAAAAAAAAAAAAAAAAGTTTCTTTTGAAATTCACTCTGCATTCATAAAGAACATTTCTGTAACAGAAATAATTTCTTTATGAAGGCAGAGTCACTACAAAAAGAAACTTTCTTTTTGAAGTCTGAGGGCCCCCGTACCCCATGACATGGAAGACCCTAGGCTGGAGGCCTCCATGTCATGGGGTGGGGGGGTGGGGAACCCTATGCCTTCAAAAAGAAATTGTTTGTTTTTGAAGCCACTCAGCCATCATAAAGAAATTATTTTGATTATGGTTCGGTCCTTAACTGAAATAATTTCTTAATGAAGTTATAGTGACTTAAAAAAGAAACAATGGGGCTCATTCTGACCATGCCGGTCCGGAAACAACGGTGCTGGTAAGCTTACAGGCACTGTTGTTTCCGGACCGGCATATTACAGGTCTGCCTGGTGGGGCTGCCGTGCCCGACAGGTCTGACCCTGCCAGGCACAGCAGCCACGGTAGGCAGACCTGTCACGGAAGCACCGGCACCGTTAACAATGGTGCAGGTGCTTCTGTGTCCCCATTCCCGTGGAGTCTGGGGTTTAACGAAATTACCGGCACCTGATTTCCCAGCCGCCGGACTTGAAATAGCACGGTGGCACCTGGAAGTCAGGCCATAGTAATTTTTTATGGGTCTGGCAGCAACCCGCCGGTAGCACCGGCGCGGTTACCGCTGGACCCGTAATGAGCCCCAATTTCTTTTTTAAGTAATAGGGCCCCCCCTCAACTCCATGAGGTGTGCGTGTATGAGTCTATGGTGAAAGGGTGCACACTCAAATGTATAGCCGGCTGCCTGTGTGTGTATGGTGAAAGGGTGCACACTTAAATGTATGGGTGGCTGTGGGGGTGTGCCTGCATGGTGAAAGGGTGCACACATAAATGTATAGGTGGCTACCTGTGTGAGTGTATGGTGAAAGGGTGCACACTTAAATGTGTGGATGACTGGGTGTGTATAAGGTGAATGGTGTGTGTGCTTGTGTACAGGGGCACAAGAAAACCTTCATTTCGGGGGGCTAACCCTTCAAATGTTGGGAGAGGTGCTAACTTCACATGCGGTGGGGAGGGGGAAACTTATTTGTGTGGGCGCATCCAAATTATTTACGCATTTTAATGAGACTATTCTAGTGCAGATTCAATGTTACAAGCAGTTAACTCTCTCCTATAAGTCTCCTGTTCCCTCTCTACCCTTCCAATCACTCCCCTGGCATGCAAGTACTAAACCCACATCACGATTTCAATCGCCTAAACAATGTGGCATTTGAATGCAGGTACTAACAGTGAAATGCTTTATGTTGGTAATTGCTGGGTTCTTGTTAACAGCAAAAACCAGGTGCCGTTTAAAATCTGTTTCCTGTTCGGTCTGGCAACTGCTCTAAAGGTTAGCCAAGTTGAGTAAATATAGACCGAAATGTCAGGGGGGGTAGTGCTGAAGCCCAGTCAACTCAATGGTGTTGCGCTACTACTTGTGTTTAATGCCTTGCTTACTCCTAGCCCTATTCTTCCTCGTCCCAGTACTTATATACGAGGCAGTACGTGTGTTTGAGGCACTCTGCCTCATACAAAAGTACTGGGAAGAGGTAGAGGTACATGGAGGTAATGCCTGATTTAGCTACCTGTAATCTTCATCACTCCTAGTCCCACTGTTCCTCATCCCAGTACTTACCTATGAGGCAAGGAGCCTCATACGAAAGCTCTGGGACAAGGAAGAGGGACGCAGAGGTAATTCTGGGCCAAGGAGCTGATTGTGGAGGTTGGGGTGGTGGGTGGGAGGGAGAGTGGATGTGTGGGGGGGCAGGATTGTGTGATAAATCATAATGGTTGTCCATGTCCAGGCTAAGCAGGCATGATATGTGGTATTAGTGGCTAGAGAGGCATTTTGATTTAGCCAGTCTAGTCATTCCTCAGTTTGGTATGACTTTCTTTTAACTGGACATTTCTGATAAAGTAGTCCTGCTAACTTTAATTACCTGGCTAGATTGGCATTTGGGTGCTACCATTCTAGCCATTTCTTACTGCGGCATTGTATATTTTTTTGGGCATCTGTGATAAAATGATATGATGTGATTCAAGTAATTTATAATGCGCCTGTACACAAGTGTACACAAGGGAGGGATGATAGAGGGAGGACAAGACAAACGATCTCACTAGGCCTTGTGTCATTGTGAGAACGAGAAGTGCAAGGGAAAAGGGAGCAGGGAAGTGCAAGTGAGAGGGGAGGGGAAAACAGGGTAGCAATGCTCTCAGTAAGTGCAGCCAGGGCAGAGCAGCTATTGGTTGTGCAAGGAGAACAATGGACTGGAGGGTTACAGTTACAGCCCCTAAGTGCATGGTAGGCCCGGAGGCAGTGCAAGGGTGACCAATCAAGAAAGAGCCTGGACTCAGAGAGACTCTGAGGGTAGCCAAGCAGCCAGTCAGTACAGCAGACAGGTAGGTCAGGTAGGTCAGCAGGGGGGGAGAGAGAGCGAAAGCAGCAGAGAAGAGGAAAGCTTTTAGCTGCTTCCGAAACTTCAGGTTGTCCGCCTCAAGTTTGAGAGGGGCAGGGAGGCCATTCCAGTTGGAGGCACCAGCAGAGGAGAGAGGTCTACCCCCACTCTCTGCCTGGAGAAATGTCTAAGCCTTAGAGAGTTGGAGCTAGCTGAGTGAAGGGTTAGAGAAAGAAGGTATTTTGGAAGAGAGCATTGGATTTAGTGTTGGCACTGGCCCCAGAAAGCCTTGTGGGCAATGCAAAGGTTCTTGAACTTGATCCTTGCAGCCAGTGGAGAGATTTCAGGGCTGGAGGAATACAATCCCAGGGCTTGAGGCCAAGGCTTAGTCTTGCAGTCCTGTTCTGGATTATTTGCAGATGGCGAAGACTAGAGGAAGACAGATTGAGAAAGTGGCTGTTGCAGTAGTCCAGCTTAGAGACAGTGAGCTTCTGGTAGAGAGTGAGAAAGGGAAGAGTCCCTTTGAGGAGGAGCAGCTGGTAGTGGGACTTCTTGGTGATGTCCGAGATGTTAGGAGAGAAAGAGAGTGTGGCGTTGAAGATGACACCAAGGTTTTTTGCCTCGCAGGAAGGCAAAGGAAGAGGGCCCAAGGTGGTCTGCTATAGTGAGAGAGGAAACACAGTGGCAAGGGTCCCAATGAGAAGGATCTCTGTCTTACTGGCATTAAGGCAGAGATTGTTGGAGGCGCACCAATCCTGAATCGTGGATAGACAGTCGGGAATGAGCAAGAGAGGAGAGGAGGATGAGGGGAGCCTGAAGGAAAGCTGAGTCATCCGCACAACACTGAAAGTTAGAGGATAAGGTAGAGATCAGGGAGGCCAAAGTGGCCAAGTAGAGGTTGAAAAACCAGCGTGAGAGGATGGAGCCCCGGGGAATGCCACAGGTAGAGAGAGGTGGCGGAGAGAATGGGACCACGATCGACCTGGGAGCGGTGTGGCGGTCCAAGTGGAAGTAGGTCAGTCACTCTAGGGTCTGATCTGTGATGCCCAGGTTCTCACAGAGTCGATTGATCAGGATGGCGATGTTGACCCTGTCGAAAGCAGAGGAAAGATGAAGGATGAGAATAGAAGGAATGCTGGAATCAAGGTTAGAGAGCAGCACAGGTGTTAAGGAGAGCAGTTTCCATGCCTCTGGCAGCTCTGAAGCCAGACTGATGGTCATGGAGACAACCAACAGATTCAGTGTGGAGAGTAAGCTGGGAGATGGCAAGCTTTTCCAAGAGTTTGCTCAGGAAAGGTGGAGATTGAGCGATAGTTTTCCAGCAGGTAGGATCAGCAGACTGCTTCTTGAGGAGTGGGTGCACAAGGGAGCGCTCAAAGGGAGAGGGGAACATTGCAGTGGCGAAAGAGTGATTACAGAAATCGGCCAAGGCTGGAGTGAGGGTGTCAATATGGGCTTTGATGGTTGTGGAGGAGCAGCGGAGCACCTGTTTGGACGACACTTTCATAGATCGGACTTGTCTAGAAACCTCGTCAGGTGTTGTCAGAGAGAAAGAGGAAAAAGGAGGAGTAGAGAAGAGATGGCCAAAATGGGCCGAGAGAGGAAGAGGACATAGAGGACAGGATGTCCTGAGATTTAGCAGAGAAATGAGAGGCCAGAGCTGTACAGAGGGCATGGGAGGGAACAGAAGAGGTATAGACCACAACAGGATTGACCAGTTCCTTGCAGATTTTAAAGAGTTTGGCCATGTTGTTCGAGGCCATGGAGACACATGCTTTATTGTGTGCTCTCTTCTTGATGAGTGTTATTGCTTTGACTGGCATTTTGCTGAAAACAGTCTAGGTATGTCTAAATGTGGCCTGGCATTCTGTACTATAATGTTATTACGTGTTTACACTGGTCTACATTGTGCAGCCAGTTGGAAGCATTAATGTTCCTGTGCACTGTTGGTGACTTGCATGTATTGGATTGTGTTACCCTACAAAACAATTGCAAACACACTGGCTTTATAGCCAATTTATCTCAGAAAGTGTGCTGTATATTGCATTAAAACACATATTTATATCTTTTTCCTAGTGCAGTGTGCGGCATACCCCTTCAGCAGCACGTTCATGCGTATTGTGCAAGCGTGACAGTCTAGGCCGGCCCAGAGTGTGGCGCAACCCGTGATTTGTTGCCGAGTTGGGGGGCCCCCTCAGCATGGCTCGCAGGGGGGCCCCCACATTTTGTGTTACGCCACTGACTGAGGGGGCTGTGTAACACATGAAAAGATGATGCCTATGGAGTTATCCTAAAACTCCATAACCAAAAGATATAAACCCAGAAAACAAACAGAATTAAAAGGTGCAGAGTCCCAAAGTTCGGCAAAAGAGCTGGGGGTCTCTAAGGTAAAGAGAAATTAACACCCGGTGCCATGAGTAAGTAGTCTATACATGTGAATATTCTGTGTGGGGTGCTAGAATGTGTACCCTCTCGTTTTTGCATGTACCTTCCTCCAGATGTCTTCCAACTTCAGCTGATTCAGGATCATCTGTAGGGCCTTGACTGGTGGCGCAAGCTTCCTGTGTTTGTCATCCGTCCTGTCCAGCTGCGGGTTCAATGTGCAGTTAAAATCTCCAGCCCAGATAACAGTTGCTTCCCTGTATGGAACCAGTTTAGGCGCTATTTTCTTGAAGAACTTGGTTGCGTCGTGATTTGGGGCATATGTGTTTATTAGGCACACCTCTTTATATTTTCCAGCATTCCATGTAGTGTCACCAATCTGCCCTCGTGGTCGCTTTCAAGTTTTATAAGATGTAATGGGACTTCTGGTGCAATCCATGTCAGCACACCCCTGGCGTAGTTAGAATACGTTCAGCTGTACATTTGCCCGCCCCATTTAATGGCCACCTTGGATTGCTTCTCTGCCATCAGGTGAGTTTCCTGTATCATTGCTATTTTCACTTTCGACCTGTTCAACCAAGCATATACTCTCAGTCTCTTGACGTAGGCATTCAGGTCGATATTGTTCCTTCATCTCGGCCCACAGCAGTGGCGTGTATCATGGCCCAGTCTTTCCCATGGGCTTGTACGCCGTCTCACATGTGACTTCTGGCTCTGTTCTGTGTAGTATCTCCTCCCTTTGGTATCTCCTTTCCTTTTCGTCTATGTTATTGTCGTTCTGTGTGTGCTTTGTGCAGGCCTTCCGACTTGGGATGGTATCTTGACAGTGCTCCTGATACGTTTGAATTTCAACTCCAATTTCAATGCCACTTGCGCCTTCTCGTTGTTTTTTATGCATGATGCGTCCTCCTCTTCTCGTGCCGGCCTCTAACCAAACACACAACACACTAACTACAACCATTAACAAACCACCAGCCACCGTCCCCCTTCTCGATTTCCGCTGCTTTTCTCGCACTGCCCTCAGTACTTGGGGCAGGCTCGCCACAGCGTGATGCCTTAAAACTGGCATCTTTGACTTGTGAAAATCTGTGGGGTGTCGTGTCTTGGCTTCCACTGGTGCAGGCTCTGGGTTCTCTGCTCCTCCTATATTTATGCTTCATCTGGTCTTTGTAACCTATGTGGTGTCTTCGGTGTTAATGCTCATGTAGTGTACACCCTCTGTTACTTCACTGGGGCGCGTTCCCGTTGATGACCTCCTTTCTGGGTCTTAGCTGGGGATTCCCTGCTGGTCCATCCACTCATGGGGCTCCTCCATCGTGTCGAAGAAATACAATCTACCCTCCCGCATCACTTTTAACTTGGCGGGGTACAGCAGCATGTACCGCACGTTTGGCCTTCTGAGGCGCTCCTTAGTTGGTACAAATCTTGCTGTTTCTGCACCAGTGTTGTGTAGTCCGGATAAATTGCAATCTTGGAGGAGTTTCTGGTTATCGCCCCTCCTTCCCTGGAAAGCATCAATATCTTCTTGCGGTCTTTAGTGTTCATCATGTTGGCAATGATTGGCCTTGAGGGAGCACCCAGCCGGGGTCTTTTGGTTAGGGCTCTGTGGGCACCTCTGCTCCGACCTCCTGCAGCAGTAGGTTTTCCACGTAAAATTGTGGGGTCCTTGCCTTCCTCCCCCTCTGGCAGGCCAACTATCTGAACATTGTTCCTTCGAGCCTTCCGTTCTGCATCCTCTGCCCTGTGCTCTAGGGTCTTTATCCGTTCAAGTGCATTTGACATTTGTGATTGAGCCGTGGTAATGTTTGCAGTGTTGTCCTGTACATGCTGCTCTGCCGTGCTCACTCGGTCCGCCAGGGCCTGTACATCCTCTCTGAGGAGACCTAAATCCACCATAACCGCATCAAGTTTGTGTTCCAGAGATGCTTTCAGCACTGCAATTGCTTCCAGTATGGGGCTATCTTCTCGTTCCCCTTCCTGCTGGTCGGGAATCCCTGCACTCCTGCCTTCATCCGATGTGGTGGGTTGGTTCCTGTCGCCTTTCCGGGCAAATGTCTCCATGCTAGTCTGTTTGCCTTTCCCACCTTTCAATTTGTCTGGCATCTTTCCTTTCCTTGGTTATGTCATACACCTTCCTCCCAGTCTGGTGCGCAGAACTGGGCCCTTTGTTTTGCTGGTCCTGCTCCGTGGGTGAAAAGGAGAGGGGGAGTAGTACTTCATTTCCAGGGAGTTTTGGTAAGGTGCCTACTCTGAGTGTGCTTGTCACCTCCACTACGGTCCCAAGTCGCGGCCTCTTTTCTCTCCCTTGGGCTCGGTTGGTCAGACTCTAGACACCCTTGTATGGGTTCCGCCTCCTTTCTGTTCCTACTTGTCCACTTTAGTGCAACATCCCCACCACAGCTCCCCTTGCTTTTTGCCGAGGTATCCAATGGTTTATGCAATATTTCTATGCCAGAGTCTTACTGGTGCCACCCCGCACTCCGGGTGCCTCACTGCACTGGGGCCTATCACCCCTCTACGTGGTCGCAGTGTGGGTCCTTCCCACCCCTATCTGGGCCTCCTGTTGTGGATGTAGGTGGTCATCACTCACTTTCACTGCCTGCAGTAGCTGTCACGATACAGCCAGCATCCCCTTTTGCCCAGGAACGTCCCAGTCTTCGGAGCGCCAGCTGTGGTCTATGCCACGTGCCCTATATAGCTCACTGGGTGCCACAGGTGCACCAGAGTCGTGTGCTCACTTGTCCTCGTATTTGTAGACATGTGAGTGGCATGTCTGGCACCTGGTTCCACTGGCACCTTGTTCCCCTGATGGTAGGCCTCCACGAGGATCCGTCTGATCCATGCCTCCCCTGTGTTAAGTGTCTCTCTGTGTTTTCACTGTGTGGAGTTCCCTGCTTGTTTATGGGTCCCAGGCTCCAAGTTGGGCTGTGGTACTGTCGGTCTGCAGTTTGGTACTGGCCCCCCCTCACTTCCTTCGGGGGCCTGGCCGCGTTGCGCACCGGCACTGCTGCCTCCTTCCTTCCAGTCCCTTTCACTGGGCCCAGGAACCAGGCCCCTGCGTGTGGCTCCCTGTTGTGCACACAGTCCTGGAGGTTAATTGTCGACTTGCGCTGTGGGACCGCCTTGGCGGGAGGGTAGAGGATCTCCCGTGTGTGGCTGGGTCCTGGTCGGATTGGTCTCACCTCTGCTCCGTGGGCCCTCTGTGCTGCGTCCTTCTGGTCCGCCTTCTCTCTGCTGGTCTCCCACTCTCCCGGTGTTGGGTTCCTGCTGCCGCCTCCCTCTGTCTTTTTCGGCACAGGTCTACTCCTGTGCCTCGCTCGTGCGACAGTCCAAAGTGGTCTTGGCGAGCTGCTGCCCCCTCACTCTCTGCTGGGCGGTCTCCGCCTGCTGTGCGCAGGTTCTCGGTACCCTCGGGGTCTGCACCTCTTGCCCTAGTTGGCTCTTCTGCGTTCACTTTCTCATGTGGGCCCCTCAGTGATCCGAGCTGCAGACGTCTGTCATTTTGTGCCAGGTGCCGCCAGCTCTCTTAGTGCTTTTGTGCACCTTCCGACACCGTTTCCAAGTGGTTTCATTGTTTAAATGCAGATATCAGGACAGCTTGACCAGTTTCCCTTCAGGATCATGCAGGAGCTCCACAATGCTGCTGCCTACCACATGGCTGCTCAAACCACGCCCCCTTCCCTTCGTCTTTGTACTCTTTTGTCCCTTAATTTCTTTTCTTCCTCTTCTTCTCTCTTCCTTTGTCTATCCCGTTCTTCCATTGCTCTCTGCCTGCTATACTTTCTTTGCTCCTCTGCCTGTTCCCCTTTCCTTTGTTGCTCTTCCTGATACTTCTGTTCTCACGTGTCTGCTCTTTCTTCTGTTTTCATCTTCCTTTAATATTTTTTCTCGTTCTCTATATTTTCTATCCTGTTTGTCCTTATCTTCCTTTTGCCCAACTTCCTCAATGCTTTTTCCATCCAGCTTGAGTAATATCTGCCTTCCTATCCATTTGTTCTGTACGGGCCTTACCTTGTCGGTTTTCTCGTTTTCTCCTTTCCATCTCTTAATCTCTCTTTTTAATTCTGTCAGTATATTCGATCGCTCACTTTTCTCTTCCCTGTCTTGTATGATCTTAAAGATCTCCTCTTTTCTCTTACTCTCCTCTGGACTAATGTCACTGTTATAAGCGGGTGGTTTGTATATTGGATTAATATACCCCGTCGCTGCTTTCAGTTCCCTTAATGGGTACAACCCTTTGTCTTCCATTTTAACGCCTTTCACTTCTGGCGAGGCAAGTGGAGCAGAAGGCTCGGCACCTTCCTCCTTACATTGATTAAGCATCCATTCCTCAGGTGGCGGATCCTCTCTCTCTTCCTGGTACATTTTCCAGAGCTCTAAAATAGCTAATCTATTCTCTAATTTCTTCCCCGTGTACGCAGAGTGCAAGTATGTGGTCATGTGTTGCAATACCGCTTTTGACAGCGATCCCCCTTGCGGCCATGGCATGGACATCTTATCTGCCGTGTCTTTCACCCATTCCGCACTATACTGCTTGGGCATATGCTTTGGCAGTGTCCTACATCAATGCATCAAAGGAGTAATGTCTCCCATTGTGACGAGCATCAATTGACTGTCAATACTTAACAGACTTTATACGATACCTTCACAAAAACAACAACTATTAGCGCACTCCAACAATCGCCACTCAAAACCTCTATGTTTCAATAACCTCAATCTACCTCTGGGTTGGTACCAACTTTTTTCCCTAGATAGATAGTATAACTTCTTAACTTTGCCTCAATTCTTACACAACGTTTCGTGTCGCTTTGAGACACCTTAATTCAATACAGACACATAAACAGACAGAATCTAATCAACTCATCACATTTAAACAGCAGTGATCACCCTTACTTCTTCTCGCCCCTAATCAATACTCTGATTACAGAGTTTAGGTTGTCTCCTTATACGGACCTGTCCTGTACGTAGCCTAGTTTACTCTGACTGGAGTGTGAGACAACCTCTACTGACCCCTTGTGTCAGGTTTTTCTGGGCGCTATATCTTTCTCTCTCTCTCTACACAATATTTCTGGTTACTCCCATTACTTTTAAATTACCACAACCATGTTCCCTTAGTTTGCCATTCCCCTCAATCTACTCACCATTCGCTTGTTTAGCTCAAGGCCTTCGGTATAGACTCCTCCTCAAATCGACCACTTTCGCCTTCCGTCCGCTAAGCGCCTGTGGAAACCAGGTAGGGATTTCGTCTAAGAGGGGCCCTGCCCACTGTCTAATTTTTCTTGCAAGAATTCTATATCGGTCACTCTCCACAGGAAACCCTGCGATCTTCCAGCTAGATGGCAGAAGATGCCCGATGGTCCAAAACTCTGGAGTCAACAGGTCAACTCATCTTATTTCCAACCATCTGACATGCTACCAAGTGAACACATATGGTCCTTTAATTAGGTAACAAGTCGTACGATGGTGGGGATGCAGAATAACTCTTACATCAAAATAGGACTGACTCAGGAAGTTGGCAAAATGTCTCTGTCAACTGTTTTATTATCAATTGTCTAAAACAATGAGTTACAACAGACATCAACAGACGTTTGCACAAGTTTGCTCAAAGCATTTCATAGTAAACAATTCTTATATAATGAAAATGTGTCATATGTGACATCATACTACGTGGTAAACTATGAAAAACCTATGGGGGATTATGATAGGATTAAGGGCAGCATCAAGTATACTTTCTATAAGGGATTGGGTTGTGATTTGGTCTCTATAGTCAGGTGGACAACTTATGCCCGCCCCTAGTGCAAGTCATCTTCAACAGTTATAAGATACACAGTATACCATTGTTTCTCAAACTATAAGGCCCTTTGTTATATGGCCTCCTACTATTGGTTGGCACGCTTGTACCCTTCTGGAACATTCGATTCACTAGCAGCACGTAAGCTGTACCCCAGGTGTCTGTGAGTGGACTTGACCATGTCTCCCCACCCAATTAGCCCAACATCTCTCATCGCTCATGCCTTCTGCCATAAAGATTGTCTTTGACTTGGCCTTGTAGTAGCTTCTTGCTCTTGTAGTAGCTTCTTGCTCTTGGGAATATATGGTATGGGAGTGTGAGCACACGCTACCTCTAGTCCAGTACAGCATGCCCACCTTCTATTTTCATCCACAGCTCACTTGACTGGAGACTGTGAACCAGCCCATATTATAGCATTTAATTGTCTTAAAATGAAAAAACTTGGCACTCATGGTGTTCTCTCTTTGCAACTTAACAAGGGATGCATCAGTGCTTCACACTCACTGTTCTTCAAAGACTTCCCGGTATTTCTTCGATCTTCAGCTAATTCTTTGCTGCAACAAACAAATAGCCATTAATCCTCCTTTCTCCATGGGTTTGAGCTTACTAAAATTGTGATCTTGAATGTCCAGATTCTATATAATGGCGAGCGCACGAAGTGAGGAGGAAGTGAGGAGCTGTTGGGCTGGTGACTTTGCCCCGAACACTACCTGTTTCTGCTTGGCTTCTAGTTGTAAGGAGGAGAGGAAGTGCGCGCTGCCCATAGTGCGGCAAAACGAATGTTGGACTCTTGTGGACTTCAGTAACAAGAATTCTGTGCGTGCTTTGGCCAAGCCCCCTGCATCCCGCTTCCCGCTTTCAGCCTATTAATAACAGCTGATCTCGCGCACAGCACTTGTGGACTTCAGTAACAAGAGTAATTATCTTTGACTCATTGGGATCCGTTCCCTCTCTCAGGCAGAGTGTGGGTTGGGCTCAGTGTTGGAGGGCTGGGCTCAGTGTTGGTGGGTTGGGATTAGTGCTGGTGGGTTGGGCTCATGACTAAGATCGTTGACGTGGATTGCAAGTATCAGATTGGGGCTCTTTTTGTTTATTTCTACTGCAGATTCTGTGCACGCTTTGGCCACGCCCCCTGCATCCTGCTTCCAGCTTTCAGTCTATTAACAGCTGATCTTGTGCACTGCGCGAGCGGACGGACGAAGTGAGGAGGAAGTGAAGAGCTGTTTGGCTGTTAGGCGGTGATGGGGGGGTGGGGGGAAAATGCGTTGTTAAAATGTTTACAGAGTTTGTATATGTTTACTTTGAGGCTGTCTGGAAGGTATTCTCTTGAGCCTGTCCTAGGCTGTTTTCTATTCTTTTTTGAGCTCCTGCCTGCCCTGAAAGGCTATACTTATTTTCTACTGATTGGTTCTTCTGTTATTGTTAGAGTTTGCTTATCATTATTTAACAGAGTCTGTTTCCTTTGTGTTAAATTGGATCCTCAAGGTTTTGGGGGCCAGGTTGGAAAATATTGAAAGTATCCCTGCTTGGGGGCCTTTTGTGAATCCAGGCAAAAATGGCAACAGTCCTAAGAAATGGAAAAATATGCCATTCTACTTCCATTCCCAATAAGAGCAATGGCGGAGCTCCAATTGAGGACTCGCACTTCTCCGGTTCCAGTAGTGGGACTGGCGTAGAAGTACCCAAAGAGAACTTGAGGGCCCCCAGAGTGGGGAGGGAATGGAGGGGTATGGTAGTCCCCAGATGTGAGGATGAGGGAGGTATAGATTGGGCTGTGAATATGGAGGAAAATAAACATTTTTTTTAAAAAACTGAAATTATACAAGAATTTGAATTGTCACATATGTTCTCTCAGATACATGCAAAGAGGACGGGCCATGAGTCGGAGGACCAAGATATTTTGTTTACTCCAGTAGGCCTTTGATTTGATTCTCAGGTCGCCATACAGACAAGCTTCTTGGGTATACGAGAGATACCGAATCAACAGGTTCCAGAGGAGCAAACTGAGAAGACAAAGGATACAAAATTGGATGTCTCTATGGTGTCCCAAAAAGTGAAGTTGGAATTGAGTAAACGTATTAGGCTCTCTCAAGGACCGTCGGCTCCGGTGAATGCTGCACTCAACTGAATTGACAATGTACACCTCTTTAATACCCTATCTCGAATGAGGACTTTAACACCCCATAGAATATTCTAGCTAACGCAAAATTTCCTCTTCCATCGGCCTCACGTTTCACTGAGGAAAAAAAAATGTGGGGATCAGATGAGAAAAGTGAACTGGATCTGCATGAGGGGCTAATGATGCCTGAGGAACAGGACATATTAGTGCGACCTTTACCAGCCACTCAGTCTCCGACTCCATGGGCTTCCTTGGCTAGTTCCCATATTCCTGAAAACAATGATCATTTTGAGGAATCACTTCTAGTGATTTCCAGGATACTAAATCTCCTGGATAAGTGACATGAGCTAACCCACTGGGAAGTGAGAGACCTCAAATGGATCACATTGGATACACAATCCAAAGTTAACAGAGTGGAAGAATTTCTAATGGGTAAATCATGTGGCTATGGTCCAGCGGAACTGAATTTAAATTTGCCCTACTCTGTGATAGCTAAATCTCTAGGATCCCAGATTATAGAGGTTGTAAATGAGCCTCTCAGTTTTAATATTGTTACATCCTCTTTAACTAGGCCGAATAGGACTGAGGTTCTACCAGGTAACAATCCTTCGAAATTAGAAGGAGATGGAGAAAAAAGATTCTCAAGGCAATTAAAGAGATGTCTCTAAAAAGTACCAGTTTAGAACATGGTTTATCGATATTGGTATTGAATTCTACTCATAAAACCACTGTGGGGGAGGTGGCACAGATCCCTGAAAAGGAAAACTGTACTCCAGAGCCCCTGGACTTCCCGTCGGCCTTAACAGACGTTATGGAAAATTCCATTTGCGTAAGTGAATTGGAAATTGGCAGTCAAAGTCCAGAGGATGAAATAAGTCCCGGTTATGATGGTTATTCATTATCAAGGCACCTAAAATGATTGGCTATGAAAGCCAAAAGGAGGCTGCTAAAGAAAAGCCTGAAACCCAATAAGGCCCAAACAAAAATAAAATAATCTAAGGCTTTGATTAATGAGGTTGCATTGTCAGATTTGATACAAATGAATGAAGAAAGCAGAGCGGCCTTGCAGCTTCACAATGTTAATGCTGACACAATTCCACCCTGTCAATTCTTGGTAAACAAAAAAAATAAAAAATCCCAAAAAATAAAAAATATAAATAAAGAACAGGCGGGTGCGATGGCATCTGTTGGTGGTAATTCAGGAATAGGGTCCGAACAGCGGACATTGCCTACAAATGTGGTAGGAGATGCTAGTAAAGAAGTGAAGCAACTTCAATTGTCAAACTTTTATAGAGTATTGGAAAAATCGACCTTGAGACAAATTTTGTCACAGGTGATTCCGCGGCAGATGGGCGATGACCCGATGACATCCGCGGATTCAAACAGACTGGGTTTCACCTCGCAACCATTGGATGCAAATCAGGATCCTCTCTCCCCAAGGAAATCGGATTGCTGGGTTCCCCATGATAAAGAGAGGATAATAAAACGAATTTGTGAGAGCCCAGTAAAGCGACTGACCTGGTTCAGGAATTACCATCATTAATAAATCCTCTCCAGCACTCATTTGGGGAAAGTGCGCAAAACAGTAATGATCTGTCAAAGATCATTAAAAAAAACCATAATGGCCCTACTGCCAGATCTATCCAGGCTTAGAAATCTGGGGCCCCTTGAAAATTTCAATGAAAGAAATGGAATTTCTCAACATGAGCATGTGGATGGTTCCACTGATGCGAATGTGAGCGTGGGATGAATCTTAGACAACATACTCAGACAACTCAGTTGGGCTTGGGGGGGAAAATTTCAAAGGGGACAAGAGATCACATCTGCACAGTCCATTAATTCACGAGTTAGCCTACAAACAAAAGAACCAGTGGAAGGGGAGGCTTGGATATCTCATCAGTCTACAATGCCAATCCATATTAAGGACAGTGATCTACGTAATGCGATTTGGTGGAAAATAGCTTTTCCTGATTATCCAAGTATTTTATTATACAATCTATGCGACATTGTAGGTCCTTCCTCCCTCCATAGATCATGTGCTCTCTCATTGTTTAATGAGATCCCAAAATCGAGGCTGATTTCCTCGGCTGACATCTGCTTGGTGGATTTTATTCATCCAACGTGACTCGATCATGTGCGAATTGTTCCGAACTCTCAAAATATTTTTGACCTTATTGTACATGAGAGTGAACAGTTCACCAAGATGGGGTACGATATACTTATTTTCAATAACGGCTAGCAAAACAGAAGGGACTTCCCGGACCAAAAGCATATTTCTTATCCGCCAAGGGAGGAGGGGCAGGATTATAAGGAAGCCAATATTCCTATGAAGGGAGGGGACGACCAGGAGTGGAGACGGCTCGCTCTATCTCTGAGAGAGTCTATCTCCCAAATTCAAACCTTACACCAGAAACTTTAGTCACCCAAATTCAACACAATATTGGCGAATTCTATTGTGGAACTCCAGGGGTCATTCGAATATGGTGGCCTCCAATGTGTAATGTACCGAAATTTAAATCTATGGACTTGATATGCATTCACGAATCGTGGATGACAGTTCCCCTTCATCGGATGGATATGATTGTAGACACCAGTTTGCTACGATGGGGCTTCAAGGTAGACAATCTGGAGGCCTTCTAATAGCCGTGAAAGTAGCAATGGGCACGCACATTCTGGAATCTTTTACTATCTCATGGGAGGTTTTGGCAGCTGTAGTGGAGTATGTGAATGCACACCACCCGATCTTCATCTTGGTATTGAATATTTATTTGAACCCCCAAAACTCGCTGGACAATGTTATTGTCTCTATAAACACCTGCCTCACGACCATGTTGCTCAAATACAGAGGTCTAGATATTATAGCAGTTGGCGATCTTAATTCGGAAATCAGATATGGAATAGGGATGAATAAAAAGATGGGCTCTGCCTGTACTAGATCTATGGGGAATTCCGGGCTGATAGAAGGGGCGTCCTTTGCAGCTACATGTATAATCATGCATGGGCAGATCTGGTCTAAATTATTTGATTCATGGGGACTTACCCATATGAATGTTGTCTTTAATACCTCTAAAAGTGAGTTCACATGGTCGAATGGGCTATACAAATCTACCATTGATCACATATTCATGTCAAACAGACTTGTGGCTACATGTGTTGAATTTTCTGTGAGTGATTCCCATATGAGTGACCACAGATTCTTAGAGGCAAAATTGGAGTGGAATTACATCACACCAAATCAGGACTTGACTCCTATGTCTCTAATGGTGGCATGTGGGCGCCACTATATACGAGATCAATACTATTCTCCGTTCCCTATTTCTCTGATTATGTTAAATGTTTGATGGATAGGTCCGTGAAAGGTACTAATACTGGGAGAGTTAGAGATCTACGTGTGCATGTTTATGACCCAAAGATAAGATAAAAGAAAAAACACACAAACCGTAGTATTAGAGCAATTTTGAACTCCAATTTAGACCAGGATATAAAGCTGAAGAAAATGTGTCTAATTAAACAGGCAAAAAAAAACTAGGTAAAGAAATCATAAGATGGCCATGTTAGAAAAAGATAATACTGCCATGCTAACTGCCTTTAGAGATGCATCTGGTCGACAGTTCTGGACGCTAATAAACTCTTTGGAAAATCCACAGGTGATGTTACAAACTGTCTGTGTACAAGAGGATGTTTGGGCAACGCATTTCTCCACTCTATATGAGGGGAAATTTGCGCTGACAAACTCGCTTGAGGTATTTAAGAGGGGTAGCTGGACATGTAATTTCACCATAGAAGATATTGAAAAACAGATTACGGCAGCTAATAGTTCCCGGGCAGTAGGCTCTAATGGGCTCACTAATAGTACACTTAAGAGAAAAGAGAAACCCCGAATTGTGGGCAAAAGCACTTTATATCCTATTCTCCGATATCATACTGACCCACTCTATCCCGTGCTCCTGGAGGATATCATATATCATTCCTATATATAGAAAATATATAAAAAAGGGGACAGAAGGTGTCCGCACAATTATCATCCAATCTCTATCATAGACGCAGATTCCAAAATATTTGCGGGAAATTTCCTCCGAAAAATAGTTGAATGGATTGAAACAAATCAGATTTTGTCTGTACAACAGTTTGGTTTCCGAAAGGGTATGGGCACTGAAATAGGAGGATTATTATTTAGTCTCCTATAGGAGAAGGCATGTAAGAAAGCAGCAAGTCCTATATATCTAGCCTCAATTTACCTTTCCCTTGCCTTTGACAAGGTAGATCGGGTCAGATTATGGACAAAGTTGGCTTTGATGGGAATACCATCCGGACATCTGACTATTCTTATACACCTACAAGAGAAATCAGCTATCCAGATCCTGTTAAACATGTCCGGCGATCTCTCACGTTTAATTCAAACAGGCAATGGTCTGAGACAAGGGTGTTTGTTTGCACCTACACTCTTTAATCTATCTATCTATATATATATATATATATATATATATATATATATATATATATATATATATATATATATATCGGGCCATTAACATTTGCATCGTTGATCTCACCCAGGATAGAGGGGATAAAATGCTGGACTGCCTATGCACATGACCTCCTTTTGATCGATGGTACCCCGATCGGTCTTCAGCAGAAACTGGTGGCTCTGTCGACTTATGTGGATAGAGACGGTCTAATCATCAATGAGAAGAAATCAGTTGTAATTTGCCTTACAAATAGAAAAAAAAACAACTTGCTTCAAATGGAAAATCAACTCCTGTTTCTTAACCCAGGTAAGATCCCTTTGCTATTTAGGTTTTTCCGATCTTTAGTGGATCTACAATCCGCATGTACTGGAATTATTATTTGGACAAAGTGAATAAATTGATCTTCCAAATGAAAAGGTTTCTGTTAAATATTGCAAATACTCGGTGACTCCTCTACTTAGGTTCTATAATCTTAAAGTATTGCCTAAACTCCTATACGGCTTTGAAATTCTGCCTTTCCCAACTCCTCGACTGGCAGACAAGTTGGAGTCAAAAATATGGCGAAAAATTCTATACTATTTACTGAAGGCCGTCCCAATGAGTGCTAGCCGTTTTGAACTGGGCCTTCTTTCTCTGATTAGTACAATCTGTTGGAGAAGATTGGCCCTCTATCATAACCTTATCATGACTAAAGAAAATACTCTTTATGTACTTATGGGTAACAGACTAAGAAATGGCACTACGGTATCAAAATGGTTATTGAATCTACAAATGGACTGTGTGAAATCCCTAGATTCCGCTTGTTTTACACACAAAAATCTGATCTCCAATCCTATGAGTGTGAAGAACAAGCTCCAATCTATGGACTGGATGAAATCCATGGAAATGGTTGGGGCATCTAGAATATATAATCAGCTTATATATGAAGGGAAGAAAATTGGTTCCCCGGAATCATATCTAGTTAAATTTCCCGTAGAAGAAGGGCTTTATATCTGAGATTTCGATTTAATGTTCTACTTACAGGGGAAATATTAGAAATTAGTTCAGAAGCATTACAAAAAATTCCCTGTCGTTTTTGTCATAGTACCAAGTCATCAAAGCACCTATTATTGGAGTGTCGGGCACTAATTTCCCAACGTCTAGCTGCTTTTGGTAGATTTGTTCATGATCCATCCAAGGTTGATATTGAGGATTTATGATGGAACAAATTATATGGTAAACTGAATGCACTAAAATTGGCAGTAGTAAAATTTCTATCAGAAGTCTGTGGACTGCCACCGGCAAGCGAATATTAACAAGGTGGATTGCGGACAGTATGTGTGGCCTAATGGAGGAGTGGGTCTTTGTGGTGTCTTTTCTCAAAGATCTATGCTCGGACTATGAGACACGATTTCTCTGTAAGTATGCCTTATCGAAGAAATGTTATGTTTGGGGAAAATTCGAACTGCTTGCTGTAAATAATGAATGTGAAATAGGTTTTATTGTTCTATTCGTTTTATTGAGGAATTTTATTTGGTTATTCTTTTTGTATAAAAATATTTTGTGTTTTTGTAAAGGTTTATTGTGTGTAAACCAAATACAATTTTTTTTTTAAAATAATGGCGGCACTGCTCGCAGTCAATTCACTATGTATAGCCAGCTTCATGATTACTTAGTCTACTTGCGTTGCCGCATCTGTAAAGTTTTAAAATGACTTGCATTTTTTGCAGTGCTCTTCACACATGCAATCTTCCTTCTGCATGCGAAAGTCTATATGATTCTTTATTTCGTCATCAGAGTCCATACAGTCTATGCATCTTCTTCTTTGACCACTCTTCTTAGTGTGTCACACTCATTTCCTGTGATGTCACCATTTTCTTTTTCTCTCATCTTCATATTCCCTCGGGGACTGCTACCAAAAGATTGTCATTTCTTCGGGGATACATCAAATATAGTTTTATCAATGGATACCTTGTCTCGAAGACTCTCCGCGGAATAGTCACAGTCACTGTTGTTCAGCATGGCACAGATTCAGGCTTCCAGCATAGAGGTAGCAGGGGGGCGGGACTTCCTGCAGAGGCATTTGGTTGCTCCTCTACAAGACTCTTTGACCTCGACAGGCAGGCAAGGCACTCTTCTTCCTAGGCCATAAGAAAAGGGCAGGCTCTTTGCCTCTTCTGTCTGTCTACCAATATAACCTGCCTCTGCTTCCAGACTACTTCTCCTTCAACTTCAAAAGTCTCAGCAGTACAGGTTGTTGACTTAATCTTCTTATGCACCCAGCTCCCTTCCCCAGCTTCGTTCACACCTTCATGGTTCCAGTAACTACCCTGAAGCTGTATTGTCACACATCCAGATTTGGATAACAATGTCACACTTGTATCCGACGACACTGGACCTTCAAGAACTTTGACAACCACAGAATACAGGTGGATAGATTTCAACAGGGATGATTTGACTATAGAAAGGAGTTGCCTACTGGCTTGGGCAATGCTTCTACATTTACAGAATACTTGTTCTGGATGCTACAAGATTCAATCTTCAAAAGAGAAACATTTTTAGCCACACGTGCCCACTCTTTAAGGATGATCTTTAAATTTAAAGACCCATAAGGAATTGTATTCCTCTTCATTAACACAGAGTTATAATCTGACTCCGGTTATTGTTCACACGTGACCTCTCTTTGATGTAATATGCCTTGTAACAATTTGTGAAAGTCAGCTTTAAGTTTCCGAGTAATTTGGAAAGCGTTCCCCTTCTTAATTGGAGACATGCGACCACTCCGGTAACATTTAAATAGTTCAACAATGGAAAATGAAAGCTTTTCTTTATACGCGAGCACTCACACTTGCATTAGAAGTGCATGTGAAACATGTTCACTGACAGCAGGGCTCTTCACAATGACGAACAGTTTCTACTCGTTCCTACACTTACACAAGTTATTATAGTGCTGGTAACAGTTAATGGCAAGGTTTTCAAAGTGAACCTGAAAATGGAGCTTCATTCACCGACTCCATGAACACTCCGGTTGGAGGCTGCTTCCACTTCCAGACTTCTGCTTCTGCTACTACTTTAGGCACTCTTGCGACCCACAACCCTCGGCAGCATAGATGTCTTTGGTCCGGCCTTAACAACTGGGAGTCTCTTTCACGCCCTGTGTCTCTCTGCTTGCTTCTGTACACGGGCATCAGTTTGCAGTAAGGTCACGGCTCTGTAATCTCAGCCACTTTGGCGCACCTGGGAAGATTTTCAATCTTGGTACGTCTCTCTCCGTGCAGCCACGGCAAAGCAGGGTTTGGGAACACAGGACTGTCTCGGGACTTGCAGGTGAAATCTGCTTTCCTCTTGCCCCAGCGTCCCTTAAGTGAACACACTTCTGCATGAAGTGCCATCCTTGTGCTCTTCTCCTTCTGCTACTACTGCTAGCCTTCAAGCTCCTGCTCCAGCTCTATTCTACTTCCCCCTCCTGAAGTAGGCTTTTGAGCCTCTTAGATGGGCCAATTGATTTCAGGTGCAGGCCCTTAATGTTAATTGCCTGACCTTGACAACGGCTGTTATGCCTACTTGCCTTTCCTTTACTTCTACATGCCTCTTCAGCCCTCTTCTTCGACTCAGTCCCTATGGGATTCTGGGACATGTAGTTTGTTCGCCTCAGTGAAATTAGCTTTTTCCACTTTTATTTATTTATGTTATTTATTTGGTTTACAGTTTATTGCAAACTTTGACCACTAAAAAAGAGAAAAAACAAAACAACCTAACAATTCATCCGTTAAGTAAAAATTCATAGCAGGGGAGAAAGGGGAATGCGCAATAATAAACTAAGGCTAAAAATCCAAATATAACACATTAATACAAAACGTTCAAAATCATATGCATGCATCCATCACAGAATCCCCCTCAGAGCAAAAATCAATCCAAAATCGTTTCCTTCATACAGGCATGCCCACCACTCATCAGCATTCAGGTGTGTTTTTGTGGCGATTATGGCACCCAAATATGTTGTTCTCATTGATCTCAGACTTAGGCAGAGACGAGATAAATGTTGAACTGACTCTGTATGCTCATTGCAGAACCTGCACAAAGAGTTATGAATGCCCTCTCGTCTATTAAACAACATCTCTCTTGTATGTAAAATATTATCTTAGAAAAATATCTCTTTGTCTTTTTTTTGGAAACTTTGTCAAATACTTTGGCACCACGTTTGAAAAAAAACAGATTAACATTTCATCACTCTCCAATCCAAGCACCAGAATCTACGCTTAACTAAATCTGGCCTGAACCTAATGGACCATTCTGAGGAGTCGATATTCTGTAGGATGTTTTTACATAATGAATACCAAGATTTCAATCAGGAGAGATTCCAGGTTTAGCACCGAAGATTTCAAATTGGGGTGGTCTGTCTTCTGAAATAATTTTCCCATAAAGATTTGGGGAGTTACAGACCACCCTTATGTATATTGATAGAAGGCCAAGCTCAGCTCTTATAGCCGTAACTGGGACATCATTTGGTAGCTCTAAAATCCGCCTCCAGAATGATCCCTCAAATCTGTCCCAAATTTACCATGGAAAGGCCAAGGAAGTCTCAGCCCCATAGGTTGATGTTGGTATAAGCTTGTGCTTGTAAAATGTAATAATAGGGATTAGAGAGAGTTTCCCGTATTTTTTGTGTAGATCTAAGACTTGCACGGACAGATTTTTTGCTCTAGATTTTAAAACCGCTACACACGGGACATTGTTGCTACTCACACTTATCCATATTCCCAATTATTTGATTGAGTCTACAACACTGAACTATTTCGTCACCCAGCTTCCATTGAAAAAGCCCTTTTTTCCCTCTTCCGCCCAGCTTTCTAAACACCATAATTTCAGATTTCCCTACATTGATTTTCAAACCATTCCGCTCAATGTACTCTGTTAGGGCTTCAAGGCTACGCTGCAGGCCTACCTGTTAGGGCTTCAAGGCTACGCTGCAGGCCTATGGGAGTCTGATCCACTAATACTAGGTCATCAGTGTAGACCATCCACCCCAGTGGGGTACCACTGATTCTTGGAGGGAAGGTAGATGGTAAATTTAAGGCATTCCAAAGATCGGAAATAAATAAGCTGAAGAGGGTTGAAGCCAAAGGGCATCCCTGTTTAGGCCTATAGATGACACAATTTTCCTAGATAGCAGCCCTTCATTGTTTAAGCGAACGTGCACCATGGTCCTCTCATGAAGGGCACTCATTTCCAAGATCAATTCTGGTGGACAATGCCACTCTTGCATCATTTGCCACAATCTGTTCCGGTTGACACTATCAAGGTTTGTTGAAGGTCCATAAATGCCAAGTACAATGGTCTTTTGTTTTTGGGAAATCATATCTTCAGTAGATTGATAAGAATTAGGTTACAGTTACAGGCCACTCCCTTGACAAACCCAGTATGGCAATGGTCAAATATGGCCGAGTCCCGTACCCTGATGTTTAATCTTGTCAATAGTAGAGCTGAAAATACCTTCCCCAACACATCCAAAAGGGAGATTGGTCGGTAGTTCTTTGGGGCCGACCCATCGCCCTTCTTGAAAATGGGGACTAGAATTGCCAGTTTCCAAGAAGGTGGAATTGCAGCCTTTTTAGCGATGTAGGAGAAAAGGATAAAGCAAAATTCCCTCCAATTTTTAGGGGTGGACTTCAGAATTTCATTCATAAGGTCATCAAGGCCAGGAACACAGGATTAGAGAGTTTCTTAATCACTTCCAGTATCTCCTCTCTATCAAAGATAATAGGCCAATTATTTAGGGGCTCCAAAATTAGGCGGAGTCACGTTATCTTTGGGTGCAGCAAATAAGGATCCATAGTGGGTGACCCAATTCCATTCCGTTACTGGGTTGCTCTGTAAGGCATTCTGCAGTGAAAGTCTATTATTTAGGATTTCCCAGAAGTTCCTTGTATTATTTGCGAAAACTGCCTGCAGCATTACTTCAGCATCATTCTGCAAAATGATAGTTTTATGCAAGGCTACTCAGTTTCTATATCTCTGTTTTCGCTTCCTCCTTTTCTCTTTTCCTATCACTATAGTCAGGTCTCTCATATTTTCTATATCAGATTGCATCATTTTCTTTTGTTCAGCCAGATCTTTATCAAACATATGTGCTCGGCAAAAGATGGGTTGCCCTCGCCATTCTTTTTTTCCACTAAGTCAGGTAGGAGAGGCCTATTATCTATCTAGTCAGCATAATTAGTAATGCTATTTGACAGATTTTCTGTGAGGGAAGTTACCTCAATAGGGGAGATCCTTAGCCCATTTCTCCCTGAATTGACCTTCACATTACTAGGCCAACATTCATACTTATTCCTCGAAGAGAATGACCAGACTAATTCCACCATATACTGATCGCTATAGTTTGTTGTCATTACTTCCAGAGTTGCGCATTCATGCAAAATATTGGCGGATACAAATATATAATCAAGAGTTGCCATCTGGGAGCCACGAAACCAAGTTAGTCGATAGTTTCTCTTGCAACAAGATTCCAGTACAGGTTTAGCAGGCATAACCATTCACCCTTTTTGGATCCATTATTAATCATCTCAATCAACAGCGTCTGAATATATGGATTAGGGTTAACATTTTCTTTTAATCATAATGCTATGCCATTCCTTACCAAGGACAGTAGACCCGACATAGGCCGCACCCTCCTCCCCTTCTTTGCCACATTCAAGTATAGAGAGTATCTATCAACCACAGGCTTATCCCTCAACCACGTCTCCTGCATTCAAAAGATATCAGATGCCGTTCCTTTACATTCATCATTGCTAAATAATTAGGCAAAGCCCCTACGGTTAGAGGACTTAATAATTACCCCTTCATGAAGGCTTTCCGCTGAACGTTAATTTTTATCTCGAGTCAGCAGAGCTTGTTATAACCAATCCCAGGATTCAGTCTAGTCATCTTTGTCTTCTTGGTTCTGTACTTCACAGAGAGTCCGTCTCGCACCATTCATTGTATTAATAGTCACTTTAAGTGAGTTAAAGTCTGTACAGAATTTCAGCAGCTCTCTTTGTGGTACTCCTGCTATACTCAGGACATGTTGAGAGGCCCTTTTAGCAGATGCCTTTAGGGTCCCAGGTGGAAACCTCTCTCAGGGGACTACTCCTCGAGGAAGATACTCTTTTTTGAAGTTGGAGTTTCAATCTTTCGTCTCCGTAATGTAGGGTAGCTACCTTCTCCATTAATTGGTTACGCACCAGGGTTGATGGTATATGTAGACGCACAAAGTCAAGCTTCTATTCGTCACAAAACTGTACCGCTGTTATATCAGCAGAGTCTACCGCAGCTAGTTTTGTGACATGACGAAATACGAGTAGAATGTTATTTCGATTTAGGATTAATCCATCTTCTATACTAAGGATACGTTCTAGTCTCAAGGATTTTTACCAACGTTGGATGAGGCGTTGTTTTTTTTCTCAGCAGAGCTGGATGGTAGTCAAAGATCTGAGTTACTTCTCTCTAATCTCTTCCATGCAGGGTTCTGGTAGATTGATAGCATAAAGATGTTTGTTGGGCTCCCTCCTCCCAATTCCATGCCAATGTTTTTAGCCCTGTTTTTTGCTTTTTAGCATCTTGGAATATCTTATCAGATAATGCCCTTTTTTTGGCTAAGGTCTTAAATGGCCAGGATGGAGAACATTTAGGCCCCATAGTAGTTGGCATCTGATTGCATATGACTACCGGCCTGTACTTTCCCTTTGGTATTGGTGAGGAGGATGAATCCCTCGTTGATCCTTGATCCCTCCCTTCAATCTCACCTAACTCTTCATCGTCATAGAAAGAAAGATCCAGAAGGGTTTTCTCAAAACTGTTCAATTGTGAGTCCTGGAAGTCTTTTTGTGTGGATTGCATATTGTTAAGTTTTCTACATTTGACTTTAGCTTTGATTTAATATTTTTTGGTTTGTTTTTTTTTTTTTTTTTTTTTTTTAATCGGTTTTGTTTTACCTTCCCTTCTTAGGTGATCTTGAGAATTTTTGGGTGTTAAAAATTATGTAAAGTTGATCCTGTTTGGAAGATCCTCTAGCTCAGGACCCTGAGACACGTTCTGGGTCGCTTGCTCCACAGGAAGGTCAAGGCTGGGATCCCCCACAGATGGATCGAGGCGAGGGCCCTCAGCATCAACCTCTATCAGACTGTGATCATTCATTGCGTCTTGACAGTCGATATTAGCTATCCTCAGTGATGTAGAGCTTGGGGCAGGCGATCGACCTGGTGGGCTACTTTGGCTTGGTGGTTTAGGCCTCTCGATCTGATCCGCCACCACAACCGAGATCGCCCCCACAGGTGTTTTTAAAGAGTTTTTAATAGTTATTTCAAGGGTCAACTTTGGCAAATAAGGCATATACACATGGCCTTCCGTTAGGAGTGATGGTCCCATTGACATCAAATTTGAACATCCTATCTTCATCTTAGGTCTTCTACTTAGAGGTGTTTTACTAAATCTATCAGGACCTTTTTCTCCTCTCTCACCTCTATAAGAAGACCTAAAAGATCATTATTTCTGCCTCTCGCTCCCATCTGCCCTTAACATTTTCAATGAAAGCCTCAATATATATTTTATTCGAGTGCATCACAGTGGTTAGGGTCGATTGGTCCTTAAAGTTGTCATTAATGATTTTGTACAATTTTAAGAAAGGAGCCAAGGAGATGTTAAGTGCAGACATAAGGATAGCTTCAGTGTTCACTGAAATAGTTGGCTTCAGGGCCGTAGATATAGCAGCTCTTAATGAGTGGAGAGCCTCTTTTGGACGACACTGGGGGTCTTCATCCTCCTGTTCTGATGAACTTGCATCAGTAAATTAAGCAGACAATGATGATGCATTGCTCCTAACACTTTGGGTCTTCCAATCCTGAGCCATAGAGGGTCCACTTGTTAGGCCTTCAGTTATTGTGTCCCATCCGCAGGCTTCATTGATATCATCCCCATGGACAGTATCATTCATTCTTCTTTTTGCTGGATTTGTCTGAGGGTTCTGTGTCAACTTCATACTTTTTTCACTCAGGTTTCCAGCATTCAGCAGGACATATGTTTACCATCCACTTACTTGTAGAGATAGGCCTGCAGAGATAGGTCCGCAATATCCTGTGAGAGCCGGGCCGCCAGGCTTGCATTGGGTTTGTTCTACCTCTGACAATTCTAATGCTCCATAGGGGAATACCGGAGCCACATGAATCATAACAAATTCTACTCTCTTAGAAAATTCCATGCTAGGGACAGAGGCCATAAAGTTTGTAGAAGGTCATTTTCCCTATCCTCAGGGTCCCTCATACTCTGGAAAGCAGGGTTCACTTCCTGGCTTGATATCTGATATGCGCTTGTAGGTAGATCCAAACAAGTCCAATGCGGCGGTCCCATACAATTTTTTGGTCTTATCGCTTTTGTGGTCGAACACCCTTCAGCATAGATGTATGCTTCGCTGATCAGCCCATTCGGCAAGTTCAACTTAATGACTCCCTCCCCACCATCTGTAACAGTGTTTGTCGCTCCGGACAGGCCCACTAACATATCAGTGTCCAACACCTCTTAACCATTCCCATAGATCGCCCTCCTACTTTGCTGGGGAATTGAACCATCCATCTCCGGATTACTGTACAAATACCATAGGGGGGATTTAGCCGCAAAGAATCCTCTTCCCTCCATGGAGGACGAGGGAGACACATCTTTTCCACTGGCTGTAAAGAATATCCCTGCACCATGTGATCCTCCCACAGTGCACCACCCTCAGGGCCGGGATCAGAAAACGCCGGCCTTTCCCTGGCCACATGAGGAGGGTCCCAGACCAGGTTCCTGGGGGGAATCCTATCAGATCCATCACAGTGGTCAGAGAGGAGATAAAGGAAAGGGATTGAGAGGTTCCAAGCAGAAAACAAGTACTGGCCTAGAAAAGAGGGCCAAACGGGGCCAAACGCTAGAGCGGGTGTTGAGAGGTAAGTGGCAAAGCAAGTGAATACTGAGCTGGGTTGTAGCAAAGGTGCAAGCACTCAGGAAGAGGAGAGCATTGTTGCCCTCCACCTAGAGATTGGTGGGGCCAAAGCCTAAACACACCTAAAGAGGGACCGAGGGAGGAACATAGAAGAATGCTAGGAGCCATAGTACAGAAGCTAGCGGGACTGGCAAGGTGTGAAAATGTCCTGCTAAGAATCTGAACGAGAAGTGATCTCTGAAATCCAAGCCACAAGGATCACCTAGAATTGGAGCCTGAAGCAGAAAAGACTCATTTTCAGAAACCTGATTGAGAAAGAACTTTTGAAGACTCAGGGAAGAATGTGAGATCACAAATACAGAATTCCAGTAACCGGGCTTTGCAGTTTCTTATTGGCCATGTGGGGTCACTAAGGACCAGAGCGCAAAGGAGAAGTAAGACTTGGAAAATCACAAGTAGCATGTGGTGTTCTCACCAAACATCCAAAGCAAACCATACATCTGGAGAGACGCAAGTCAGTTGCAGGTTCCCATCACATAGTATTACCTTCGGCAGGGAGCTATAATGACGTTGGTCTGAGAAATCAACCACGGCAAGATGGGGAAGAAAAGGAATCATTGGCCAGCCAGGCAAACACTGCCCAGGAGGGACATCACATGCCGTAAGTAGAAAAGAAGATGTGACAAATGTCCTACAACTTTGACAACTGCTAGGCACTCAATACAATGGTTCTGAGAACCTCCTCTGACCATAAACTGTATCTGTAACTGGGGATCATGAACCTATCTGGAACCTAGCTCTGGACATTTCTCACACTTGTTTTGGTTAGTCCTGAACCTCACACTGTTTAAGGCGACATATCTTCATTTTGCTCCCCTTACTCCAACCTTCCCTAAACGTGTCTTATGTCCTTTTTGTGATCCCCAGTCTGTGATATAGCTCGTATCTCTATGCCCATTTCATGTGGTGATTTCTCCTCATATTTCTCTGTGAAACATCCCTTCCTATGTACTCCATGCCAACCTATGATTTGCTCAGAATACATTTAATGACTATGCCTTCTAAACAATTACTATGTTTTAAGAATTTCTTTTTCTACATCAGTCAAAAATGGGTGAAATGCCCTGATCTCAAGTTATTAGGCAATTTGATTCCAACACATGCCCTAATGTTGATCCTCTCGACTGTGCTGCAGGCTCCTCTGGAAGAAGCTTTGATTATATCCAAACTAATTATGTACCCTCTAGCATACGTAAGACTTCAGAAAATGAATGTGGTGCTTTTTGTCATGTCAGCCTTCATGTGTATATGGTTATGACACACATTTTTAAATCTGCAGTCATACTTGTTTTAGCTTGTTAGAAAGTAACTTGATCACAGCTTTTATAGTAAATTGACTATTAAAA
The DNA here is from genome assembly GCF_040938575.1 of Ambystoma mexicanum. NCBI lineage: Eukaryota > Metazoa > Chordata > Amphibia > Caudata > Ambystomatidae > Ambystoma > Ambystoma mexicanum. The sequence continues at coordinate 407,022,415 of NC_090923.1, read as the reverse complement.
CAAATTATAAAGGTATCATTTTATATAATGATAAAAAGAGTCCTGCTCTCGTCTAGCATTCCAATTCATCAACTTATATGATGTGGAGAAAAAAAAGATTCTTCTCTACGTGCCAAGATACACCTTGAAATTGTCTACTTCAACAAGGGTTTTGGGCAAAAATATTGTATCTTCAAAAGAATACGTGATCAAGGCTTGATTCATGTCTTGGACCCTGCTGTAAAACCCAAACTGCTTGCTCTTCAATAAAACCAATTTAAAAGAACTTCCAACAGATGCCATCCCTCTGAGGATATCCAGTGACAGGCGAAGGGAGTTAAAAGTGTAACTTGCCGTGCAACCATGTAATTAAACTGAGTGATATTGCAAGACAGTATGATTCTGTCCTTTCCCAATATCAGGAGGCATCAGTTCCTAATTCGGCAGCCTGGAAAATTGCCATTAAAGGGGCACACTCTCGATCAACTACTATAATGAAAACTGACTGTATAGCTGAGTGACTAAAAGACAATGGAAGCTGATTGTTAGTAGCACATATACCACATCAAAATTGTAATCTGCATTCTCCAAGTTTAGGGATCTGCCGAATCTTGTTCACTTAGTTTAAATTCTTTGTATGTTTGGGCTTGGAAGCATTGGAATTGGAGTCCTAGTGTCTAGATATGTCAATTACATGAGGAAAGGCACAATACTGTCCTGGATTCAATGTAGGTAGCTCAAACCTGTTTACAATTATGCTTTGAAAAACTATATGCAGAATCATCAATGTCTAAGAATGACAAGAGATTAAAAATAAAAGCTGTTCTTAAAGACATTCCTAAAACTGACTATGCCTTCAGCATAACAAAGGGATCTTTACTTCTAATCTCTACATACTAAGAGGGAAAGTAAACCATGTTTACCTAAAATCTCAACATTATCCAAGACACAACAATCCCCTGAAGGCACAAACTGTCAATCGTTAATCTCTGGTTCAACAGTCCCACTTCCAGAGTTTATAGACTGGCTTGCTTCATAAACTCACAGACACAAGAATATAGCTTCTTGGCAATCCCCTATCAGCAATTATTTATTCCCCTTATGTAGGGTGTTTGTCAGGCATGGACAATCTCATCCTACAAATACTGTCTCCCACTCCTACAAGCAAATCTCTCTTCCCCTTTCCTCTGGGTTTTTTGTCAGGCTATGATATATTTACCCTCCATTCAGAGATTGACCGACAAGGTTAGTATCTTCACCTGATCTTTCCTAATGTCTGAGATATGGCCTCCAGAACGCTCTTCAGTCTCTCCCTCCCCTTGCCTCTACATGAGTCTGAGGCATAGGTCTCAACAGCATCCATCTCTAATGAGGTCTCTGCAAGCAAACACTTCTTCTACCCTTCCTAGGGCTTTTACAGTCTAAGACTAACCTCTTTCAACTACAGGCATAGTTGTTGAAAGGGACTTGTCTGGACAGCTCTCATGGACAAAATCCCCTCCACCTTACATATGAGTATAGCTTATCCTCATTTCCTTCCATTCTCTACCCTAGTCTGTGCCTCCCACTGCAGTGCCTGGGTACTTTTATAATGTTCTTGATTTGTCAATTACTCAATAGCATTCCTGATTGTTTATTCTTTGGTCTTCATAGTCAGCCAGATTTGAGGCTGGTTATTCCCCTTGTACCTACCCAATGTTTCCTTTAATTTCCTTAGGATTTTCATGTGTTTCCACTTATTGTTCTCCTGTAAGTCCGTCAGATCAATTAAGTTTGGTTCAATGGCCGCCTCGGATAGTAAAAAAAAACACCCAGCATCTTAAAGTCAGGCAAAAGTGGTGACTCTGCTCCACATTCTGGTATAATGTCTACTCGCTAGAGGTTTGGAAGTATGGAAAATGTGTCCTTCTATACTTCAAGCCAGATCTTCCATGATTGCTGACATCGCAAGTGGGAGGAAGTGGTAGGAAGTTGTGGCTTCAGACAGCGTCTCCACTTCCAGGAAATCATGAGGTCCCTGGCTGCAGTGTGCAGAAAATGACTCAACCTCACTACATGATTGATGCTATGTTTGGAGGCACTGCAGAGAATCTAAGACTTATTTTTTTTCTTTTTTATTTGAATATAGTTTCCTACAAACCTTTTATACAAATGAAGACAGAAAATTAACTCTTATTGCTTCAAACCTTTATCATCATTCTGTTCTGTTTCTTTCCTTTTTTTTTTGTTCTAAGACATATACTTCTCGAAAATCCTCCATTTACCACCTTCAGATAACTCCTCATTCCGAGTAGGAGAGGATCGCTTTTCAAAGTGCCCATCTGAATCCTAAAGATGAATTAACTGATGTATCATCATCATACAATGTATCAAAGAAACATTGCTGATGTTCTGTTGACAGATCATCAGCAATGATTCAAGTAAACAGTCTTGGCTAAGTAAAACAAACTGTCTGATTGCTTATGCTTCATAACAGTAAAACACATGCACATGTGGACCTGAAAACAAAACTGAGTTAGATGAGCAAGTCCAAGACAACGCCAGAGTATATGCATTGATCCATTTTCATTAGAGAGAGTTAGTGCATTGGGTACTCGTGCGTGTGTTTGTATGGGAGACAATCTATAGGTTCAAATAAATTTTCCCATACGAATAGTGTGCAACTGAGGTGAGGAATTACTCCACATCGACTTAACGTGTTATGTGTGGCCACTTATCCAAAAAGTATTGCAGAGGTACAGTAACCACAACACACAGTGTTGGGGCAGGCCGATCGGATTCAGACTACCAAAATCATTAGATAGCAGGCTTTAAAGATAGCACAAGATCACACGAGAATACGATGGGTTGCTATAGTTTGAACGGCATGCATGTCAACGTTTTTCTCATCAATACATCTGTACATATTTTCTAAATATGTATTTGCATCTGTTCCGCAACAGCCTGCTGCTGCTAATTTACACTTTGTAGACCACTTTGAATTCAAAGCCTGAAGCTAAAACAAAAGCAAATAAACATGTTCTTGAAAAACGTTTTTCAGTATTGCCATTTCAGAATAATCAATGGGAATGTGTACATGTCGGCTTAACCCAGTAGCTGGACTCTGCAGCTAGACATCACTTTCTGATTCTTGAGGCCAGGCAGCTCAGTGTGGGTCAGCACTGCAAAGACGTAAGCACGTTACTGTCTGTCGGCTCATTGGCTTTATCATTCTGAAATTCACCCAGTAATAGAATATTAGAAAGGAACTGTTTCAGTCGCCAGGGCTCAGTTACACTCTGCCTATGCTACTTATGTATTACCTTTGTCTGTGGTCACCTCACACAATCTAATGCACGCGGTTCTGTGATTCTTTTTTACATATGTTATCTAGGAGTCTCCATATTGTATACATGCTATTGAGAGTTTGGTTTTGGGTTTCTCCGTTTTCCCATTGCAAAAATTGAGTGGAGGCATGTGTGATGCAGCCCCGGTTTATCTCTGAGGCTTTGGGGGTGTTCAATGCGGTGGTCACAGGGGCCAGATGCCAAATCCGGTGGTGTGATGCTGGGCTGGGCTGCGGTCTATAGGGGATCTACTGGGCCAACATGCCCCAGTTCTTTGGCAGAAGTACGTCCAAGGAAAAGCCCAAAAGCTATGCCAGTCCCTCTAGGGCAGGTGTCTGCAACCTTCGACTCTCTAGATCTTTTGGACTACTAATCCATCAGGTCTAACCAGCATACACAATGGTGATGGTTCATGGGAGTCATAGTCCAAAACATCTGGAGAGATGCAGGCCACAAACTCCTGATTTAAGGGATGCCCCATGATATAACTAATTTGTTTCACTGCTCTAAAGCCTGCTGTTCTAACATTATATCAGCCCACATCAGCCCAAGAGAGCCGAGTTAAACCTAGTTTTACTAAATGATTGCTGGTGCTTGGTTCAGCAGAACTAATTGTAACACAGATGCTGTTGCAGTGTGTTGGAACAATATGTTGAGGGTAGACCAAACATATCCAATCGAATATGGCGAACAAGCTTATTGAGAGCTTGGTGCATGTTGCACCAAGACACCATGTGGCTGCACTTCCATCAGGTTCACTGAAGCAAAAAAAAAAATAGTAAACCAATTATATTCCAAATCCATTATTACCCACTGGTGCACTTGCTCTTAGTGAGCATGGCCCAGAAGGAGAGACTGCAGCTCAATAAAAGCTACACACCCCTTTGATTCAGTGTGGGTGTTAGGAGTTGGCAGAGAGGCAGGCTCAAAGAATGCATCAGAGAGAAGATTGCAGTGTAAACCAGAAAGGCGGTGTTAAGATTGTAGAAGAAGGTGGCTGGTTGGAGGCATGGAGAAGGAGGAGGACAGAAAACCAGAATAAGGTTCATAGGGAAAAAGAAGGAGGATGATGGAATGGGTTGTGAGGAAGAGGTTGGCAGGAGCTGTAGGGAGGAATTTAGCAAGTGTTGTGAGGAGGAAGTATGAGAGACCATTCATGATGTGGTTCGATGGAATATCAGAGGTAGATGCAAAGGAGTATAATGGAGGTCAAGGAAACCATAAGGTTAAACCAGAGGGGGCGTGGCTACAGGGCCATGGGATAAGACGTGCTTCCAGGAGTGCTCCTTCTGATCCGGAATGATTCAGACGTGAAATTATGCATAAAGCTTATCATAAACTTTGCATTTGGAAGTGCACATGCATGAAGGAGCACGGCATACCGACAGCGTGAATTGGGAGGGAAGGGGACTGTGCTTCGTGTGCTACGAGTCAAAAGGGAAATTGCTGAAGCTCGCCGACTGCAGAGATAAAATGGCGATGTGCCAGAGACAAAGAGATGGACGGAAGAGAGAAACAACCAGAGCCGAATCGCCGCCTGCCTGCAATTGAGCTCAGAGCGTATTGTAACAACAGAGCTTAAAGAGCTTAAAGAATGAAGTGAGGATGCACGAAGGCTGTGCGCTGTGTATAGAAAGGAGAGCCCGAATGCTATAAAGCAGATAAGTGGGCAGACGGTCGTCCGGAGAAATGTGGGAGGCTGGACTAAGGGGTAGCATCTTCATGATCGAGTGTTGTGCCTGAAACACAGAGTGAACAGAAAGTTGGCTTGTCAACCCGTTTGGGACAAAAGAAAAAAATAAAAGAGTCCTGCCACAGCGGGGAGCGTGCAGCTGTTGGTCTACAGGCATGCCCGAGGCGCATTAATTATAAAACAACAACAGAGCGAAGCATGACGGACACAGGCATTTGATACTGCAGGGGGCGTACGTTGCGATTGGAACACTACCAGTGCAACTAGCGAAAGCAGTATGGCATACAGTTGCTAGCTGCTCAGAGCGCACTGGTGGGGCCTTCTGTATTACGCAGCGATTCTAACAATGAACCAAAGTAACAAAGACATGCGCGGAACGTGCAGGGAATTGTACACAGCAGACTCGCTTTCAATGTAACGATGAAAGGTGGCAGAGAGAGTCACACAATGCCCAATGTAGGCTAACACTGAACAGCCAGGCCAAAAGACAGATGAGGAAAAGCGAGCAAGGACGGCTGACAATCATTATCAGTGTGCGGTGAGAAGGAAACGCACATAAAGAGTGTTCATCTGTGCCCGTAGCAGCTGCAGCTGCTGGTCTGCAGAGAACGTGTGGAATGGACCTATAGCTATTGGGGGCACAGCTGAAGAAGCCGCGTTCTCCCTCACGGCGTGTGAGACCCTGAGGGGAGCTGGTTGTATTCAACCCAGTCTGGCAGCTGAACGCACAAGAGAGGTACGGCGGCCCACGCATGGAAGAGCTGTGGTGAAGGGCTGGATAGTAAACAGAATCCTACCCTCCTGGCGCACTTTTGGCTCCGGCTGGCCACGGAGAAGAGAGACCAAGTGGGCCAACTAGGCACTATCGGGTGGAAATCAAATTGTGAGACCCACGTGCTGACTAGAATAGCGATAAAACACATAGGTGGATAGGGAGCTGAGAACGAAGCAAGAAGGTGCATACAGGAGTACTGTCACTGGAGGTTGGAGAGTCCGGGCGAGAGGCCAATAGTGGTGGGTGGCAGCAAAAGGAGGTGTGCAAGAGGGTGAAATGGACAGATAGCTCCCACCTCAACGAGGCCTCAGGAGAACCTGAAGTTATAAGAACACCTTGGAACCAAAAGAGACCTGGGAGGTGGGGTACATGCAGTGGAAGATACTGAGAAGCCGACCGAGGCGCCCCCTGTCGCTATGCCACAACAGACTGCATCACTTATAGCAAAAGGAAGGGTGTCCAGACATTTGGTCGACCTAAAACTGGTCGAATGACATTTGGTCGACGCAATTTGGTCGAATTTTTTTTTTTTAATTATATATTTATTTTTCGCGTTTTCGTTTTTTACAAAAATGGGTTTTTAGAAAAAAAAGGGGGTTGGGGGGGGACCCCCCCCCCCAAAAAAAAAGTGAAAATAAAAAAAAAAAAATTCGACCATTTGGTTTTCGACCAAATTGGTTCGACCATTTGTCTGGTCGACCAATTTTTTTCGACCAAATGTCTGGTAACCAAAAGGAAGAACCGCGGAACGCGAGAGAGCAACAATGGCGTCTAAGCCAAATAAGACCAAGGGGAAACAATCATCAAAGGACATTTTCGCTAAACCAGCACAAACAACGGAAGTTACAAAATCAACGGGGCAGGAGGCGCAAAGTGCAGAAGCCCCCAGATGGAGTGATCAACAGATCCTGGAGGCCACTGCAGAGCTGAAGATGTCCCTGGAATTAAAAATTGACGCTGTATTGACATCAATCTCCTCAGACAAGATGTCAGAGCATTGGCAGAGCACACAGGTGTGCTGAAAAAAAGAGGTGAAGGCTAACAAGCACACAGGTGTGCTGAAAAAAGAGGTGAAGGCTAGCACGAGCAATTGCACCACAAACACCCAGGAAGTTTCCAAGCTATAACAACAAGTTTGAAATTTAGAGAATAGAGTGGAAGAGGCGGAAGGGTGGGCACGCAGGAACAACGTACGCATTGCTGGACTCCCTGAGGGCGAGGAAGGCTTGGACCCGACTCATTTCATTGAAAACTTGTTGCTGCAAGAGATAGGTGCAGAGGCAGATGACTGCAAAGAGTGGAAGTGATAAGTGAACCTGCGTTGCCTGAATAATGTATATTTGAACAGTTCAGAGACTATTGTGTAGTGATTAGACTGATAATTGTGAAGTTAAACTAGAGCATAGTAATAAGTGATTAGCGACATGAAGGAACACCGGTGTTGTCTAGATATAGACAACGCCAGAAGCATGCTATCACCCATATTAGATTAGGTTACTTGGGTACTAGTAGCTTAGTATCCACCTACTGCACTCCGAGTGCCGATAGTAGAGCCAATATCTAAGCGAGATGCGGGAATGACTGAGCTCAGGATTTGTAGCTGGGGACAGTTGGGGAGTGGGAGGGTGGGGGCAGTTGGGATAGTTCAAGGGAAGTTGGCCTGCAGTCACACACTACTAGAAGAGGGGGAGAGGGAAATGAGAAATGGGAGGAAGACAGCAGACAAGTTTAAAGAAAATGGGTGAACTCAAGATAGCAACCTGGAATGGTTCCATCAAGAGGAATAGAGTAATGGCATATTTAAAATGGCAAAAAAAATAGATATAGCCTTACTGCAGGAGATGCATTTGACCAAATAAAGACAAGAGACCTTGGCATGGAAATAGGGGAAGTGGGGGTGAGTTCTACAAACCCAGCATATGCCAGAGGAGTGTTAATATGGGTGGCGCTGACAGTCCTGTTCAAAGTGCTGCAGACCTATGTAGATACGGATTGCAGGATGATTATATTGCGGGGAATGGTGGAAAATGGGGAAATATGCATTATTAACACATATGCTCTGAATCATGATACAGCCGCATATTTCCGATCCTTGAATGCCAAGATATGCCCGTTCAGACATGGGTGGAGATTTTAACTGTACTCTGAACCCATTGCTAGACAGGTCGGATGGAAAATTTGCTCACCCAACCCCTGCAGCGAAGGCCTTGAATACACTGCTACACACCTTCAAGTTGGAAGACGTGTGGAGAACGATGCATCGGCAGGACCGTGTGTACTCTCACTATAATGCCCCTACAAATCTCTCTACATAAGGTTAGATTATATGATGGTGGCTGGTGAATTGTTAGGGGAGTTTGTATGTGCAGAATATAAAGCAAGGGCCCTCTCGAACCATGCTCCCCTGATTGTCACGTGGCACGCTCTCTCCTCGAGGGCCAGCATTCCAACATGGAGATACAGGGTTGAGGCACTCAGAGATACGTTGTTTCGTAAACATCTAAGGAAGTGAAAGAATATTTTCAAAATAACAGGCAGTGTCAATTCAGCGGGTACACTGTGGGAGGCTTTCAAAGTAATGGTGAGGGGAGTGGCCATATCACAATCTAAAGGAATGGAATATTATATTTTACGGGAATTACAAAGGGTAGAAGATATAGCACGAACAGGAGACGGGTCCTTAGCAGAAGCACAGGAAGTGACACAATTACAACTAAAATTTCGGAAACACTGGGACAGATTGAGCAATTTAAGCCACAGGAGATACACTGAGAGACAACCCTCAGAAGGAGACAAGCCAGGGTGATTGTTAGCCTGACTCTATAAAAGCGAGAATAAGCGAGAACTAGTCAGAGCAGTAGCGGGAATAACAGGTAACTGCATGAGTCACAAGAGGGAGTGAATAAGTGCTTTTATGAATATTACAAGCAATTATATGAGTAAACCTGCGGGTGTGATGTAGCAGAGAAACGGAAAGCACTGTCCGAGATTAGACTGCCCAAGCTAAGCACGGAAGAACGAGATGGATTGGAGGTTCCCATTAAGGTAGAGGAGTTGGAGTATGTGATTAAAGTGTTGCCGACGGGCAAAGTCCCAGGGGCAAGCTGGCTCCCCACCGAATTTCATAAAGAAAATGAGACTGATATCCTAACACCACTGCTGGAAATGCTCAATGAATCGCTGGAAATGGGCAGATTGCCCGGATCCTTAAGAGAATCGATCGTTGATAGCCCCCCTTTTGAACCAAAAAAGCCAGATACAGATTGTGGCTCGTATAGGCCCCTTTCATTACTGAACCAGGACGGGAAGATACTTACAGAGGTGATAGCACTCAGACTCAGGCCAATTATAGCTAAGCTTATACCTTCAGACTAGACAGGATACGTCCTGCATAGGAATATTACCAGTAATTTACATAGATTGCATCATGTGATATATTGCACGAATGGTGATACGCAACAGTGTGTGGTGGTATTGCTAGATGCAGTCAAGGCTTTCGATTTGGTCGGATTGCCATGGCTGCTGACGGTGTTGGAAGGTTTGGTATGGAACCAACATATATTAAATGGGTGAGACTGCTGTACAGTGGCTAGGGTTAAAACGGTTGCGACAATTTCAGAACAATGGCATTTGAAGTAAAGGTACAAGACAGGGGTGTCTGTGGTCTCCGATGCTATTTATATTGGCGTTGGAACGCTGGGAGGACGACATTTGATATCATTGTACGCAGAGGATATGATACTCTACTTGCAACACCCAGAGAAAAACCTGCAATATATTTTAGAAGTGCTGGAGCGCTACGCAGCCTTATCAGGCATATCGATTAAACCGCATAAGTCGAGTCTGTTTCCGTTAGGGGAGTACATCGGGAAACGGGTGCAAAGGCTGCCAGTGCTGCCAATTAAATGGGAATTGGACATATTTCACTATTTGGGGGTGAATATTTATCATGATCCCCAGTTAGAGCATACACAGAACACAGAACACAGTAAAAGCACTGAACGGGATTGTAAAGTCCATATCCTTTTGGGCAAGATTACCATTATCGATGATGGGACGGGTGGCGCTGCTAAAAATGGTGATACTCCTGAGAATTAACTTCTTCACAAATATCCCATTTGCAATACCGAGATCATTTTTGAATAAACTGCATAGCATATGTAGGGACTTCCTGTGGTGTAACGCAAGATGTAGGGTGGCCCTTTGTAAACTCCAAAATGCGTACGACCTAGGGGGGATAAAGCTACCCAATTTTGAGGTATATTTTGTTGCTGGCCAGTTACAATTTGTAGCCAAGTGGCCGGCAGATGAACAAACACACAAGTCAAGATCGTTCCAGGCAACAGGGGCACGTTTTTACCCAAAAGAAATGATAGGGATGATGAACTCTCGCACAGTCCACTTACCCAGGTTGAAGAGAACGGGGTGTGTAATGTGGCATAGAGCCTGTCAATTGATGGGGGACGTCACACCATATTCCCCGCAGATCCTGCTAGTGGCATGAGTGACCAACTGAGGTTAAACATTAGGAAGTACTGGGAACCTAATGGAGTAGTGACGGTCTGAGACTTGGTTAAGGAGGGGGGTGCCTAAAGAATTTGGGGACTTGGTGGAAGAAGATGAAGTGCACCCAGGTCAGCACCTGACGCACTCCTATCTACTGCAGATTCTCAGGAGTAAATGGCCAGGGACGGACGCCCCGCTGCAGCCAGATGAAACGATAGAATAGTTTTATGATGTGTCAGAGGGAGGGCATGAAGTCTCGAGAATGTACGAGTTGTTAATTTCCAAAGTGGGGAAAGAGTTGGAACATACGAGACAACAATGGGAGGCAGATCTGAAGGAACTAATGTCGGACGCAATGTGGAATAGAGCTATGGTGTACCATAAGAAGGTGTTTAGGAACACTAGGCTCCAGCAGATCAAACTGTACATAACCTAGAGAGTGTATTTAACCCCAAACAGAATAGCAAAGTGTGGCCAAGCAGCAATACAAATTTGCCCAAAAAGTGGGGAAGTGGATGCAGATTTGATTCATATGTTCTGGGCCTGTTTAGAAATTGGCATATTTTTGGAAAAGGTGGCCCAGGCATTAGTGACAGCAGATATCACCTTAGATACTGAATCTCTTACTAGGGGGCTTTTACAAGACCCAAGAGAGCCAAACATGTGAGTAAACTAAAAGGTCTAGCATATATATTAGCGAACCGCTGGATAGCGATGGGATGGAAGGCACAGACGAGACCTCTAGTGCAAGTATGGTCGAAGGACCTGCTAAAATGGGCGAATGCAGAAACTATGGTATGGCAAGAAGCAGTGGATAGGACCTCGGACCAGGGAGGGGAGGGGTTGAAGCTTGGAGACAGTTGATCGAGGATTTGGTCACCTCCACGCTAGAGTACCAGAGCAAAGTCCTGTACAGTAAAATACAGACATGGTTTCTGGGAGTACGAACAACGTAGTGGTGGAATTATGTGGTGTCAAGTAGGTCGGGGTATGAGTGGGGGTCATTGAGGGTGTTAGGGGATAAACAGATGATGATGGTAATGTAATATGGCGTATTTTGTGACACAACGTCTGTAGATTGTTGGATTATATTTAAAAAAATAAAAGATTAAAAAAAAAGGTTCAACCAGAGCGATCCAAAAGAAGGAGGTTAGGATGACTACTTGACGATTGGCCATAGATAGAACCCATGTTGCAGAGGAAGAGAAATTTAATGAGAGGAGGAGAAAGAGAGGCCTCCATAGGAGCAAAGCTGGTGCAAATCATTAAGGAGATTAGGGTATTGGGGTAAACAGTTCTGTGGGACAGGAATGTATCTAATGAGACACAGCTAATGAATTCCATGTAGGAGCTCCAGTCCTTGCCAAGCTCCAACGTCCGCCTTTTGCGAAGTCTAGTGTGCTGATGCACATGGACCTGAAAAACCCTGGGATGGATCTCCCGTAACATTTGGGATGAGGGGCATATGACATAGCCTGAGGAAACAAGAATGAAATGTCTGTGAAACATAAAATGGCCAAACTCTGTATTTACTGTCAATCCATTACTGTTTCTGAGAAGGGAGTATGGATGGAGAATTACTAAACCAAGAACTGTTGAACCCAAGGAGAAATTATACAGTTTTGTTATTAAACACTAATTTAAATTGCCTTTAATTTCCTTGTCTTATTTTTAATCATTGGTTAAAAATGAGTGACAGAGTTCTCCTCAAGACGCTATCTCTCACCCATAAAGGACTGAACAATACTGCACCCCCATACATCTCGGCTAGACTGACCAGAAAAACCTCTAGTCACCACACTAGAGCTTCTAACCACTTCCTACTTGAAACTCCCATATTCAGACTAACGAAAGTGGGTGGAGCAAGCTTCCCTGTTAGAGCTGCCCATGCCTGGAATCCACTCCCTATTGCATTGAGAGCTAATCTACCCTACTCTAGATTTCGATGTAATGTGAAAAGCTGGCTCTGGACCAATGACGACCAACAAACTGATCCCCTGCTCTAGGCCTGGATCATTGCATATAATTACCTGGACTATAGACTATATACTATCTCATTGCCCCGTGTGATGTGAGGTACCCACATTTTGTATCTCTTGTATATATGTATTGTAAATATGTTAATAACACATGTAATGCATTTTCTGTTTGTATCCTCTGTATGTAACCTAAGCTTAAGTATTCTTGTGACTGCTGCGCCCGGCTACCCCTGGGTTTGGAGCGCATTATCAAATAATAAACTAAACTAAACTAAACTAAACTAAACTTCAAGTATATATCTCCATGTCTTCCTTTTGTTGATCCCCACTCGGCTTCATGGCATGTGATCAGTCACCTTGGTGCACCATTACCCTACTCTTGTGGTATAACTGGCAAGGAGTGACTCATGCATGTCACCCCACCTGTTACTTCAGAGGTATGCACCAATACCACAAAGGAAGAAGAAATGGGTGTACAATACCAGCAACATGTGGTATTGGTAATATTGACCTTGTGGCAATAAAAAAGGCAGAACACATTAAATTAACCACGCTGTTCCAAAGCTGTATTATCAACGATGGTCATCAGATAGGATTCAATATAATGACAGCAGGAAGTGTTAGAATGAAAACCTAAAACAGGATTAACAATAATATACATGAGGGAGGATTCACAACCATTACACTTAATACTGCTATTATAGTGTATTATTAAGAATCCCCCCTCTCTAAAAACTGTATTATCATTCCACATAGCAAGCATGATCACACCCTCCCTCTATTCTTCACCTCCACTCTTCAAATCATAGGGACTTGCCTACACTCACTACCTCCAGAGGCACATCACAACCTCATTCATCACTACTTCTCCCATAAGGCCCAATCCTACCACCCATCTATACCACATGTCTAATAGTAATATACTGACACATCGCCAAGCCCAACATTAGAGCTTCTCCATTCTCACCCCTAAAAGGCACTCTCTAAACTCAATCTGTTCACCCCACACAGACATGTACATATCACCCACCCACGCCCATGGGGCATCATCTGATAGTCTCCACCCATTCAAAAGCACAGAGCATTGTATAAATAGAGGTGACCAGAGGTGATCAACATCAGAAAGACGCTAAAGGGGGGATTGTGAGATCATCCTTATATCCTGATCGCTTACTATGTGGGAACCAGTACAGTGAATTAAAGGCACTTTACACTTATATTTCACAAAGTAAAGGCCACCAATCAATCAAAGCAGTGCAATTATTCTCTTTTGTTATTAATAAAAAAGAACAAGTTACTTACCGCTGGTATTGTTCTTTCAATTGGGGATGTTCTCCCATGTATTCCTCATATTATGATAAATATCTCTCCAGCTTCAGCTCCTTCGGAATTTATTTTTGACAGGGAGCGTTATGTGCCAACTCGTCAAGTCAATGTCCCTCAAGGGCCTCCGTTCGACTTTCGATGTCAGTATAAGTAGGGCAATGCAGTGCCCGTTGGCTTCAGTTCTGTTCCCCCCTGAAGAGGAATTACCAGGCGTACCATAGATGGTAGGCTCAAAGAAAGCATAAAGTGTAAGAACAAGTAAATTGTGTGGCAGGGTAGGCTGGGAGGGGCAATGAGGAATATGTGGGAGAAACATTCAATCAAAAGAACATTACCAGGGGTAAGTAACTTGTTCTTCAAATGGATTGTGTCCTCCTACGTATTCCTCATCTTATGATAGACTTCAAAAGCAGTAATAATTTGGTGGCACGAGTACAAATGAAATTTTGTTCTAATCATGGACCGAATGAAGCACTGCTTTTGCAAATTGTCCTCCCTGACTGGAGCATGAATCCAGGCAGTAATGTCTTACAAAATTGTGAACAGACGACCAAGTGGCCGCTGAACAAATGTCTTTGATTGGGACACCTCTTTGAAGAGCAGCAGAGGTTGCCATGTCCCTTGCGGAATGTGCTCTTAGGCCTTCCGGTGGGTCCTTGCCCGCTAATCTGTAGCATTCACCAATAGCCATGATGAACCATCTAGATATGGTTTGTTTAGTAACAGCTAGACCCAGTTTTGGGCCAGTATAGCCAATGAATAATTGGCCATTTGGTGAAATTTTAGCCCTTCTGGATATTTAAAAACTGAGAGCCCTTTTTGGGTCCAGTGTATGTATTCTTTCCTCCTCCTTTCCCGGATGGGGAGATGGATAGAAAGTTGGTAAAGTAATGTTTTGTGACAAGTGGAAGTCAGAGACTACCTTAGGTAAGAAAGAAGGTTTCACTTTGAAAATAACCTTGTCTTTATGGAAAACTGTATGAGGGGGTTTACAGAAAAAGCCAAGCCTGCAACTCGCTTACCCTGCAAGCTGACGTTATTGCAATAAGCAAAACAGTTTTTAATGTCAAAAGTCTTAATGGGCATGAGTGTAAAGGCTTAAAAGGAATGCATGTTAAAAGTCTTAACACCAGATTGAGATTCCATACAGGAACATTGAATGGAACTGGTGGAAATACATTAGTAAGGCCTTTAGGAATTGAACAATCAGAGGGATCTTAAAATATGAATCCTCCTCTGAAGAGTGCTTGAAAATATATAGCGCAGCCAGGTAACCTTTAATTGTTCCAATCTGGAGCCCCAGAGCTGCCAAATGTAAAAAAAAAAAGAAAGCATCATAGGTGTGTCACATAAAAAGGGATCCATATTCTTTTGCCTGCACCAGCTGCTGAACTTGTTCTAACGGCAGCGGTACAAAGATTTTGTTGCTGACATTCTGGCTGAAAGCAAAATCTCCATTATGTCATCCGGAAGGTCCCAATCCTTGTATCTCAGCCTTTCAGAAACCATGCGTGAAGGCTGAGTGTCTTGACCTCTGGATGGAGAGCCCGACCTTCCTCTTGCGAGAGAAGATCATCTCTTTGTGGAAGACGCATTGGACGGCAGATGGACATGTCCGGAAAGTCCAGGTACCACGTCCTCCCGGCCCAATCCGAAGCAATTAGAATCATGGATTTCCCAAACTTTCTCAACCACCTGATCACGTGAAGAATGACGGGGACTGGAGGAAATGCGTACAGGAGTGGAAAATCCCAGTCCACCATGAACGTGTCCCTTAGAGCTCCTCTTGGAGGAAATTCCCTGGAGCAAAACAGTTCGCATTTCCGGTTGACACTGGTCGCTAACAGATCCACTTGAGGGGTTCCCCAAAGGGTTAAGATCTCCTTAAGGGATTCTTAAGCTAGTTCCCACTCGTGGGAGACTGTGCTCTGCCTGCTCAGAGCGCCGCCGCTGTGTTCTCTTCTCCGGCCAGGTGAACTGCTGATAGGGAGATTCCTTTTTGAATTGCCCAGAACCAGAGCTAAATTGCCTTTCTGCACAGTGGTAGTGACCCTACACCTCCTCTCTTGTTGAGTGTTAGGCGGAAACCTGTGCAGTTCCCTCTGGGAACACTGCAAAAGATTTAGGACTACAGGTGTTTGGCAGTAAACCCACTTGGTAGCAGTCTGTACCACACAGATTCACTTGGTAGCTGTGGCTGAGCAGTCAGACTTCCATCAAGAAGAGTTAGTGGCACTATCACGGCAAACAATTCAATTAAAATTACTCTACGAAGAAAAAGATCAATCCCCCTAACAATAAGTCGACAAGTCTAGGTTTTACCAGCATCACTTTTTTTCAGACAGAGGTGTATGCTGCCACCTATATGGCACTCTAGTATTCGTTAGGACGGGAGAGAAAAATAGTAGGTTACGAAATCAACACAGTTCAATACTTCACGGGAAAAATGCAAGGCAAGAAGACAAGAACCACCATAGATCATAAAGTTCAGAGGCCAGGCCCACTCGGAGAGAGGCAAGGCGATATGTCCCAAAAAGTCTCTTTGTGGAAATGCGTTCGAGTCTGTGTAGCAAATTGCTATTGGAAGATTTGACCAGTTCAGAACAATACGCTAGAGAAAGCTTGGAGGCGACCCTATGGAGAGGCGAGGATTAAGACACCTCACTCTATCTGGCAACAAGGGAAGCCAGGCGGACACAGTACCTTGATTGTGGAGAGACAGCTCCGGCGGGGGCAGTTGCTCCTGGTGGTGGATGCACGTCGGGTCTTTGCCAAGAGTAGAGAAGATCTCGTCGTCAAAGAAAAGTGAAGTCCGGTGCACCACCAGGGAAGAGACCAGCCGCGGAGGGCTCCGACACAAGGCACCACCTTTTGGTCGCGGTACAGGGGTAGTGGCTATCCGGTTGCCGAGGTGCTCTGAATGGGCAATTCGACCACTGCGTCCTGTGGCGAAGAAAAAGCAAAGGGGACTGGTTGTTCCCACCAGTCAGGGGAAGAGACTCTCCGGCTGGGAGATCTCCTCTGTCGTCGGGAAGTGGTGAGTCGGTTCAGCAGGGCTCCACCGGAGGTGTCGTCGTTGCAGGTCGGCTCAGCTTTACCCTCGTAGGATTCTTAGGTCCTGTGGTGACTTCTGAAGATCCAGTCCCAAAAGCCCTGCTTTTATGCAGAAAACTCCCATTCATTCAGCCTAGCTGTCAATCAACACACGCTAAGTGGTGAGCGGGGAGGCTCACCACTTGGGCCAATCACACCAGAGTGCGACCGGAGTTGGCAAGGCAACTTGGTCCAGGGTGCCTAAACCCCCTCCCACACCCCTGTGGTAACCCAGACAGAATGGCACCACTTTGGAGGGTCTCTGTACAGAGGCCCGCCAAAAGTGGAACAAAGGGCTCAACCCTTGGTTTAGGAGTCACAGAGACGAACACAAACGCCATTTTAAAAAGCCGAGTTCTGGCAGAAAATACCATCCGATAGGCTTATTTAAGATAAGTAGACCGGAGGTATGTTAGAGATTAACGAGAAACAGTATCAATCTCTAACAATGGGAAAAATCCCATAGGGTTATATTCGGGGTCGAACATAACAAGTAGTTTCCACTGCCACCAGCCAAAACTCGACGAGGGGGGACGGGACAGTGCCCCCTCGAATAACAGACCCAGGAGTAAATGAATTGCCCCTACTTGTAAGTCCACAATAGGATGGTTTGTACTAGTTCTGTTAGTAAATTTAGGTCTACTAAAGCCAATGGTGACTTTACATGCCCGGGGAGACAGTAGTCAGTCCCCGGGTATGGAGTCTATGACGGAGGTCCGCTAGGACGCCCCAGTGTTACGGCACATAGAAAAACATATGAGACCCTATGGAGTAAAAGACCCCATAGCCCATAGAACACATTAACATTCAAAGGAATTACCCACATTCATATCCAAGAGTGGGAGAAAAAGAGTCTCACTCTTGGCAGGATGAAAAAACAAACTCCAGAAATCCATTAAAGCTGCTGGGGGACTCACGAGGTTAGGAAATTCAGCCTAGACAGAGAATTCTCCCTAACATTGAGGTAGTACATGGCCACTGTGTTGTATGGCATTATCAGGACATTCCTGCCCCATACAGAAGGCAGAATGGCCATCAGCGCTAGTCTGATTGCCCTCAGCTCCAAAAGGTTGATGTGTAGTTTGGCCTCTGATGGAGACCAACGACTGCTGATTGTCAGATTGTTGGTGTGGGCTCCCCACCCCATGAGTGAGGCGTTTGTCACTACCGTTATTTCCGGCCATGGTTGCCAAAAAGATTCTCCCTTGACAATGTTGTCCTTGCAAGCCCACCACAGAAGGTCCGGAGAGACTCAGTTCTGAACTTTCAGGTGGTCTGAAATTCTGCCTGAAAACTGGGACCATTGAGTCTTGAGAGCCCATTGGAGGAATCTTGTTTTAAAGCGAGCCTCTGGCACCAGGAAAATACAGGATGCCATGAGACCGAGGAACCTCAAAAAAAATGGAAGGCCCAAAAATGCTGGGCACTCTGGAATTTGGTAATCATCTGCAGAATGTATTGAGCCCTCACCTCGGTGGCGAGGCTTTACAAGAGGAAGAACCCATGACTTCTCTGATAAATTGGAGTCTTTGAAATAGTATCATGTGGGACTTCTTGTAATTGAGGGAGAAGCACAGTCTGTGGAGAGAGTGGCAAGTTACGCTGAGATGTTGCCGGGCTTGTTCGGGTGAACAAGCCCTGATCAGTCAATCGTCTAGGTAGGGGTAGACGTGAATCCTCCCTCTCCTGAGATTCGCTGCCACCACCGCCATCAACTTGAGGAAAATCCTCGGGCAGAGGTCAGCCCAAATTGTAGAACTCAAAACTAATAATGAGAACCGCGAACCTCAAGTACTTTCCATAGGCACATGAAAGTAAGCTTCCTGAAGGTCCAGTGATACCATCCAGTCTTGGAGTTGGAGAGTCGGAAGGATTTGGGAAAGTGTAACCGTCTTGTACTTCCTGAGGAACTTGTTCAAGTTAAGTCCAAGATGGGTCTCAATCCTCTGTACTTCTTGGAAATAAGAAAGTATTGGGAATACCAACCCTTGTTCCTTTCCGAAACAGGTACATGTTCTATTGGACCTATCTCTAGCAGCGTCAACATTTCCTGCATGAGGAGCGGATCCGGAATTTTGAAAACGTTGTTCCCCGGTGGATGATACTGAGGCCTTTTTTGGAAAGGAAGGCAGTAACCTTGAACTGCAGTTTCCAGTCCCCAAACATCTGAAGTAATGCCTCACCATTTGTTCAGATGCTAAGTCTGCCTCCCACCGGGGTCTTATGAGTCAAGGCCTCAGAGTGGTTTTGAGGTGGCTGAAGCGGTGGATGATGGTAAAAATGCCGCTGCTTGGGTTGGCTTTGCACCACTCCCTCGTCCACCACGAGGGAATCTTCTCTGATCTCTTTGACCAGCTTGTTATCTTCCTCTTCCAATTGAGGAGTAGAATCAAAAGGACTTACCCCTCCAGGAAGATGAGCCAGAGTAGGGGTATTGAGGCTTTCTAATGGAGGTGCTAAGGGATTAAGCCAATGCCATTGAGGTCTGCGGCTTTTCCAGACTCTCATCCGCCTTACTGCCAAACTTTGAGGCGTCAAAAGACATGTTGAGTATTCTAGCTTGCACATCTGGTGCAAACCAAGACTTCCTCAACCATGCACATCTGCGTAACACTGTGCTAGCTGCCACAAATCTGCTGATGCTGTCTGCAGTATCCAGACCTGACTGGAGACATTCACCCATTGCTTCCTTACCATCCTTGATGATTGCCAGGAAGCCGTCTCTTTCTTCTCCTTCTGGGATGTGGTCAGCCGCCATAATTGACAGAATAAATAGATAAACCCCTAACAGACCCACTAGAACCTCAAATGCAAATCTGCTCACAGTTCCCCGGTTCAAACTAACCAAAATGGGCGGCAACAGCTTTCAGGTGAAAGCAGCCCAACATTGGAACTCCCTACCGCCCTCCCTAAGGATTTCTCAATCCTATACCCACTTCAGACATAACTACTAAAACACAATGACTGCTAACTGACTGCTTAACTCACCATGCTACTGTAAACTATGTAAATATGTATACTCTTAAACTGTATATCACTGCCTCTATTGTAACTGTTCTAACCTATGTACTCACTGTAACTACTGTACAGCACTGTAACTAAGCTGTGAATAATCTTGTCTGCTCCTGCGCCCTCTTACCCTCGGGTCCGGCGCGCAATATAAGTGAAAAAACAAACAAACAAACATAGTTACGCAGTCCCACAGGGTAAATGTAAACCTTCACAGGGTACACGCTACACTAGTTGATTTTAATGCCATATTGCCAGCAGTAAATACCTTTCTCGCCCAGGTATTCACTCTCTTATCATCCCTATCAGGAGGGATGGATGGATGGGTATGCTGACTGCTTGGTAGATGTAGCAGCCTGAACCAGAGGAAGAAGATGACGAAGAATGGTGCGATCGTGATTGTTTCTATTTTTTACGTCAAGAAGAATCCCTCGACTCATCTGTCTTTCTATTTGAACTCATCAAAGGAGACTTCGAAGTCAACCTCTCCATCGGCAATTCACCTTTACACTCCCAGAGAGTGTTTTCGGTCATCGCCTGACTGCAACCACAGACATATGCTCTGGGGGTCAGTGATCGACATCTTTGATCCACAGTCCTGGCACTTCTTGAAGCTTCAGCAGCCTCCAGGAAACTGTCCTCAAACAGGTGTCACCCTGGCGTGAGTGGCAGACGTCTCAAGCTCCAATTCCTCTGTGTTCAATGGTACTTTCATCAACGAGCATCCCGTCGACGGTAGTTCTGTCGATGAACCCGGCTTGGATGGTTTCCCAGTCGACGAGTGTTCGGTCGACGAATGCGTTTTGGCTGGACTCTTTCTCGTCGACGAGTACTTCGTCGAATAATGTGTTTTGGATGGTCCCGTCGACGAGTGCTCCGTGGATGAGCGTTTCGTGAAGTGCTTCGTGGACGAATGGTGTGTTTCCTTCATCAACGACTGTTTCGTGGACGATAAATCCGATGACGAGGATCTTGCCGTAGAGATGTCTTATGTGTAATCGTCGTCGTTGAGGGTTTCGTCAACGATGTGGCCGGAGACGGGCCTTTATCTTTCACATCGCTCATGGACGGTTTCCCCGACGACGAATGCCCCCCCCCCCGGCTTTTTGCAAACTCCTCCTTTCCTTTGGAGGTAGATTTGGCTAATGAATGTGACTTTTTCTGGCTCGAGGAGTCCTGTGGAGGTAGAAAGTGTATTAACTCCAGCTTCCTCTTACTTTTGGCATTGGGAGAGGAACACCTTTCCACTGAAGAGGACCTTCTCTTCGAAGTTTGCCTCTCAGATGGAATGCTGGAGTGGACAGGAGCTGTTCTGATAGACTCTTCGTCCGAAGATTGATCCCTGGCTTCCAGATGTAAAAGAAGTCTTCTGTGCCTGTCCTGAAGAGTCTTGTTGGAAAAAGTCTTGCAAATATCACATTTCTGAATGTCATGTGGATACAAACAGTAAATGCAATGTTCATGGGGGTCTTTCATGTAGACCAACTACTTCTTGCACCTAGTGCAGACCCTGAAAAGGGAAGGCTTCCTAACAGCCTGAGATGCAGCCATTCTGAAGAGAAGGTTTACACAACGATTTTGGGTCAAAAACGAGAGATATTTGTCTCAGAAACCACCTGAGACCAAAGCTCCTAAACAGGGCAATAAAGTGGAATATATTTGAAAAATATATTCCACACAAAAAGTAGAAAAAGAATTGAAGAGCTCAGAGAGCTTGAGGATGCCCTTTGTCTGTTAGACTGCAGTGAAAAATCTGAAGATGGCTGCTGGGGGTGGAGCTTAAGCCCTGCCACCTCATTGGTTGGGGCTATAAAAGACCAAAGTGAGGTGGAGGGACTACACAATAGAGTGGCTCCTAGGCCATAATGGGCTATATACATGCATGGCTATGTAGCAATGTGTGTATATTAGACATTTTTTATGATTATTTTTATCACTGAGTATTCCCAGTCTGACAAAGGGGAATATTCAAGCATCTGAATCTATGAAAGATCCAATGCTGGAGAAATGTATGTTACCAACAATTAATTTCAATCAACTAAAATACACCAATACAAACACAACAAATACTTTGTTTTTACGGAAAAACAGGAAGAAAAAAAATAAATTTCATTCAGGATCTAAAGACTGCAATATACAAACAATTGCAGATACCAGTAGAACAGAACAATCGCCTGTACGAGCTCTAAGATTAAGGACTGAAAACAATTGAACGGTAATGTCTTAAGATCTTTTGGAAAAATAATAACAATTGATCTAAAGACAAAGAAGAATGGAAGGACTTCCATAACACTGAAGTGTATGGAGAAAAACTATAGTTACCTTTTTTTAGCCAGGTAAATGGGTATTTCCTGCATTAATAACCCACACATACAACATCCTACTTCAAAAACAATTGGTGCTTCCATAGGGAGCCAATGAGACGCTACCTACATCAGTGATAATGAATTACATGACTTTGTTCCAGCTATTAATTCGGCTGCTGCATTAAAAAAGGTCTTCACAGGAAGTAAGGGAGGATCAGGGATGCCTATCAAGAGGGCATTATCCACCTCAACATGTGCATGCACTAAAGCATTCATTACTGTTCTAAAATGTTCTCCGCATTTGTCAGAGTGCATGGTCGAGTGCAGTTGGCAGCAGGAAGTACTCCTTGTGTTCAAGGTGAACTTTAACAAAACTAAATCACTGCAAAGTGGTCTTTACTGGACTTTTTTAGTCTTTCCTTAGCTGCGCCTCCACTTCCTGCTGACTATCTAAGCAGCGGCAACGCGCATTTGTCAGAATGCATGGTGAGCCGGTGAGCCCTGTTTCATATTTTTACTTTTGTGATGTCTTAATTAACTCGGTGTATATACTCTGTGATTCTGTTCAAATAACTCACCTCATAATCTATATTTACTGCCTCGCGTGCACATGCTCTTTGAAGTTTGTCCCATTTGTACACTTTAAAATCACATATGCCGACTCCTGCTTTACCGCAGTACAAAAAAGGTACAAATGGCTAACAAAGTCATGAGTAACGCAGACTGGAGATCGCGCTTGTGTCTTCTGCCAACACATTTGCACAAGCAATTGAGTTTGAAATTCACAGATATAAGCAAGTTTTATAAAACAAACACACTCATGGCGGCTCCTTTAGCGGAGCGGAATCAAAAAAACACAGACACAGCCAAGAGGCCTTTCGTGCCCGCCATCCCGGACAATATACTAATTGAACTTGCAAATTCAGTGAGTACAGATGTATCTATGGGCTTTCAACCATATGTCTCAACTACGCTCCTAATCCCAGCGCAATTGTCATCTGCCAATCCTTGTAGCGTTCCTTCAAATGAATGATTTTTTCACTCGCAAGCAATTACTTCATATCCTACTTCCATCTCAAAGCCTATGTCCGCTCATGCTAATACTGTACCTATTATTCAATCGCTTCAAACACCTAATGCAGCACGCCTCAGGTCCATAATCAAGATATTGGTAATACACATGAATGTCTCGACTCTGGTGCACCTTTTGTTGAAGCTCTGAATCCTAACAACACACATCAGAAGGACAGTACACAGTCTACTGTAATGAAAATACAGTCGACTCTAACCAAAGACCTTATAATGCGACAGGACAATCTGGATGACGAATGTGTAAACCAACCAGAGCCTCTAGTGGGAGAACGTGTGTTTGATCATTGAAAGTATCTGTGCCCTTCCAAAAATTCACTGCCTGCTGCATGCAATCATGATAGAATTTCTGAAGAACTCTTCCATCACTCCCCACGAGTCTCCGTACCATGCGATGCCCTGTCACAGTCACCAATTATGTTTTCAAATTCATTGCACTCTTCTTCTCCTTTGTCAGTATCATTCACTAACCCTACACCATGCCAAGCCTCTATGCCCCATCAAACACCACCTCCATTATTGGAATTCACGCTTGGGGAGATTGATGCAACACTGATATCACTAACTAAGCTGTACAAAACTTTAGATGAGAAAATAGCAAGAAATAATGAGTTGATAATGACGGTTGTGAATGCCCAACATGGAAGTAGAAAGGCCGCTACACATACAACTTCAATAAAAATCTAATGGCAGAGTTAAAAATAAACAACTTGTACAAGACAGTGTGCTAATAGTTGAATCTCAGCAACTAGTCTACTCTTCTCGTAGTGAAGTAAATCGTGTACGTTCAACACTGCAAACATCGCAGATGACGATACTAGTCTCTGATTGAGGTAACTTGTGTAGAGCAAACTAAATTGCCTCCCCATGATGGCATTAATAGCGTTATAGAGCAGCCACACGAGTAGTGCCTTAGGCTACCTGACCCCATTCAGAATGCAGACTCAATGCAATAATCAATATTTACTAAACCCAATACCGTTTACAGCCTATACATCTCACAAAAAAAATGAAAAATCAAAAAGCACCATCTAAATCTACATAAGCGAGATCTCCCCACTTTATCCAGTCTCTATCCATGCCAAATAAACAAATTCAGACACGTACGAAGTCCATTTCCCAGAAATATGCAACAATGGCAAAAGTGCGGAAAGAGGTAGTGAAAAACAACTCAATGGAGCCTTTGAACCCCTGTACAACAGTTGTGATCAATTAAGGACCGCTCAAAGCCCTAGTATCTGAAGTTGAGCAAATGAGTAATAACAACATTCCAGAAGATATATGGAGTTCACAATCCACCAGAGCGGCCAAGACTAGGACGGATACATGTGAATTGAGTCAAATGATCAGACCGCCGCTCACGCCCGGGTATAATTGTCTTACTCTTGAGCAAAAGCGAAACAAGCTCATAAAAACTAACTGTCCACTCTACATCTTTGTGCTCCTCTTCCATTCATCTTCAATTGGGCCCGACCTTAAATTCACCCAAGCATTGTCTCAGTGGGATGCCTCATGATAATATGAAGGCAAAGCTGTTGAATGCCAAATCTAAAGTTCAAATGGCCAATAACAGAGTCAACATAACTCCAGAACGGTCTCCAAAAATATTTGCTAATCATCACTCACTGTTGTTACTGTATAAAGGTGGAGACCATCTTACATACACCCTAAATCGATCTGGTATACTGGCCATTTTTAGTGACATTCAGCAGCTCGAAGATCAGTGTTCATCTGACATATCCCAAGTCGAGTTTCTGTATGAGCTAAACCAAACAGAAGTCAGACTATGGATTACATCAGGAATTGTGTTGAATACGACATGGAAAGCAAAGACCACTTTATTCCATATGGGCTTTATTTTGAAGCAACATTACACGCGTAAAGAGGCCATTTTAGAATAAGATAAGCCCAGGAATGTCACACATGAAGCTCATAATACAAATACCATGCTGAGAATAACCTGTAAGCAAGGAGCTTTTAAGAGCCTGTGCGAGGTCTCTGCAGAGCCTAGGTTTTCCTCACAAGAAACTGGGAAGACCAACTACACACAAAGTGGGGGTATAGCGCGTGATGAATAGCAACCCTTGCAATCACAATTGACCATCCTCAAGCTAGCGTGGTGGAACACGAGAGGCTTCAGTCACTGCTTCATTTTGACCACAACCCATTTACTGGTTTTGATATAATCCTTTTGCAAGAAACGTGGTTCACTGACATTCCAGTCTGGCATGGGTTCACAATATCAGTTCTCCAAGTACAAATTGCTGCCCGTGGTAGGCCAACTGTGGGGCTTTTAGTTGCTGTTAGTACTAAATCATGTTTAAAATTAGACCTGTGGGCATGTCCTAATGTATTTATGCATCTGGTTAAAATAAGATCACTAACGAATAATGTGGAAATTATTAATTTATATTGGAACCATGATGGCATATTGGAATCCACATTTCTTCAACATTTGGACCAAATTCAAGACTCCACTATTAGATATACAATACCTATACTACATAATAGTTGGTGACTTGAACATTCGTTGCTTTGCTGGCGCTAAATTCAACCTAAATGAGCGTAATTAGAAATGGTTGGAAATCATGGAAAAGTGACCATTTGTTATGCTTAATGGGTCTCTCAAAAATGACATCCCCCTGAATCCCACATGGAAATGTGGAAACCAATCTGCCATCATTGATTACATTTTTGTCCAGCGAAAGATGCTGAACATTGTCAGATTTTCAAATTGTTCCACAAATGTATAGCGATCATAATATGTTGACCATGACATGGCACTGTATGAGATTCTCTCAGGACTCGAAATGTTATGCACATAATCTCGAAGTTTCTAGTGGGTGCTGTTAGGGAGAATTCTCCAGAATGGGTAATTTCCCTTAGCTACTGAGTCCCTCAGCAGCTTTGCTGGATTTCTAGTATTTCGTTTTTTCACCTGGTAAGAGTGTGAGCCTTTGTTCACCGGCCGTTCGCGGGCTTCTGCACAGAAGCCCTCCTTAGGCACCTGTATGTCTGAGGGGGACAGGATGTGAGGGAGGGGTTTAGGACTCCCTGCATATGGTCTCCTTGGAGACCCATGTCACACTCTGATATGATTGGCTGTGGTGACTGTCCCAGTGGGACAGACACCCTGCTGTGTGATTGACAGCCAGGCTGTGTGAATGGGGGAAAACTGCATAAAAAGCAGGCCTCTGCTTTTAATTCTGCCTAACAGGTGCAATAGATTTCGATGGCCGGCTCATTTATTGAACAAGCTCAAAAAATGCTTTCATAATGCCTCTTGTTACATAAACCACAAACTCATAAAAACAGAGGGGCTTTATGTAGTACCCATGAGCCTGTTTAAATTGCAGCCTTCTCTTAATCACAGGCCGATCTTCCAGCATAAATATCCCTTTGACCAGGAAATAAAACAACAAGAAAAGAGCTGCACAGAGAATTAACATATCTGGACAAGCTTCCCGTTGAGTTCTAGATGCTCTGCCTCTAAAATCTTGAAAACTAAATTCAGGAATTGGTTAAAAGCACAACGGGCCCTTATCTATCAAAGGCAATCTGAACAAATGCTTATGAAAATACCATAAAAACTAGTGCCCAAATTTGGAAGCTACTAAATACACCCTAGCAAGCTGGGCAAATCACATATCAAATTAATTCTGTTTCTGAAAAAAATTGCACACAATATTACCAGAATCTTTATGCTTGCTTTGAACAGGGACCGTAGAATCTACATGTACTTGGAGAATAAACAACAATTTATCCTTCGATAAAGATGACATACTGTATCTGATAAAAAAAAAAACTGAGTACCTTTCGTGCTCCTGGGCCTGATGGCCTCACCAACGTGATGCTCCAAACACACCCAAATCCATGGAATCTAGTGCTATATGCTATTTGCTCTAGGATTATCAAGCAGAAACAAATTCCTCCCACCTGGAGAAGATCGATTATAGTATCTATATTTAAGAAGGGTGATCGGGATTGTCCTAGTAACTATCGGCACATAGCCCTATTAGATATTCCGGGCAAGATATTTGCGAGATTGTTGTTGAGAGAATGTCATTTGTGTTAAAAAAAAAGCAATCTATTCAACCTTTACCAAACAGGCTTCTTTCCAGGTTTAGGAACCTCGGTTAACTTATTGAAAATATGGATTCTTAAAAACCAGGCTTTACACACTAGACAGCCATTGTATATAGCCGTTGTAGATTTTTGAGCTGGTTTTGACTCTGTGTCAAGAAACATGTTATTGTACAAACTTCAAAGAGCAAAGTGTCCACCTTACACATTAGCCTTCATCTCTCAACTTCACACAAATGAAACAGTTCAAATGTGTCTGTCCCCAGATAGAAACCTGTCTAAACCCATATCTACCCATTGAGGACTAAAACAAAGATGTATCCTTGCATCATCCTTGTTCAACTATTTCATAGGAGACATTGGTCAACGCTTCAAATCTGTCCTTGCGGATCCACCTAAAGTGGGAGGATAACCCCTAACGCGGCTACTGCATGCAGTTTACTTAGTTCTATTATCTAAAACTCCTAAAGGTGTGCAAAATTTACTCACAGAACTTGGAGCCTATGCTAACGATAATGACCTGTCATACATTTGGAGAAAATAAAACTAATAATCTGTGCTTCTAAATAGAAGATCAGAACAAATAAATGTAGCTGGTGCTTATACAGAAAAAAGTCGATGATTATTGTTACTTAGCACAAACAACCAGCCGTCTGATTCTCCTTATATTGAACAAACTAAAAAGAAAGTACAGACTGCTGCTGCTCTAGCTACAATAATTCATAAAAGATACAGGAAATTCACTTTCAACCGGTAATCAAATGTTATAAACATAAGGTTGTTCCAGGTTTGACGTATGGAGCTGAAGCCAGATCTTGGCAGGCGATGGCCTATTGGACAAAATTGCAGGGATACTTCTGGAAGAGAGTCCTGTCCTTGCCCCCAGCGTTACCATGTGCATACTGCAACACAGATTGGGACTACTATCCCTTAGTGCGATGTCCACCTGGAAAATGATAAATATTTACAAAAAATGCATTGCGAGCAAGGCAGAAGTGTCACTGCTAACCATGTTGGCCCTTCAGTTTAACAGCTCTAACACAAATAACATTCTTCTTTGGAAGAAACACATTGAAACCACTATGGCAGGTGCCGGTATCTCATGCGACTTGCTAGCAAGCAATCTTAATCGTGCAAAAAAGAAACTGAGGCGCCATGATTGGATCCAAACTCGTCACCAATGCATGCAATACAGACTTTTTGTAAAAAAATAACTTTGAAATTAAAAGTTTGAATAACCCTGAACTTTACTTGGTGAAATTCCCCTGTCAAAAACACAGATCAATGTTTTTGCGCTTTAGGCTGAATCTCTGGCCTACTCATGAGATCTTGGGAAGAAGAACCAAATAATCTCACTTCCTAAAATCCTGCACATTCTGCAAGAAACCACTAGAAAATCGAGACACTGAAACATCTATTTTTTGTCCAGCTCTACTAACACATCGTAAGCATTACTTAGAGCGACTAAATGACGACTTTAAATTTCTTGGGAAAGCATATTTAATGGGAAAAGAAATTCAGTGACATTTGCTGCTATGAACTTTTTAAAGTCATTGAACCTTGCAACCATATAGGTACCATCATTTGCCTGTCTTGAATCAGCTCTTATCTATCTTCATATTACTATGATCAAGAGGATGAATTGCTAAGCTCTCATGCATATTGAATTGGTTTTCTACTGACTCAATGACCAAGTATGTTGCATTACTACCCCTTAATGTGGCTCAACTTTTTATTATATGTGTAGCAAATGACATGTTTTAAATAATGCCCTTATTCGTGCCATAATAGACTAAAATAAACTCAGTATTCATGGTATAAAGGCTGAGCATACCATTCCCACAATGCTAGCGAGACAGCCCTCTAGCTGTTGGATGCCAGCAACAAATGATACCCTCAGGTAGAATTGGGTGTTGCCTGCAGACTTGTGGAGGTCTCCCCCCTTACTCAAAGAATTAACACCCCACCCTCAACAGTTCCATATTCATGTTAAAAATCAATGAGGACAGGATCAACCCGTGGGCTTTCTACAGTTCACAGTAATTGGGGAACGGGTATCTGGATTACTCCGTCTGGATAAATGAATTGTAGTTTGATCAAACGAAGTAAACCAGTCCAGTATACTGAAAACAAATCCCATGCCCCTTTAAACAGATGATCAGGAGTGCCACATGGTTGACTGTATCAAAGGTCGTCAAGAGGTCCAAAGGCATGAGCAGCAGGTCGCACCATACTCCTCTATTTGCAACAAGTCATTAATCACCATTAATCACCTGGAGGATAGTGTAAGGAACTCATAATTATAAGGCAGTCCCAGTGGTCTAATCTAAAAATAAAACTATTCCCAGTGCTTACAATTAAATACAAAAAGTGTGTGGGATAGGGTTCACAAGAAAGAAAAAAGTGTTCATAAATGATAAGTCCGGATGTGGTAACCGGGGGTCTCCCTTCCCCACGTTTTGAGCACTGGAAAAGGGGGGACTCAGGAGCACAGCACATGCTGGAGCTTTCCCAGCACAAGAATACAGTTCCATTCTCAGGTATCAGGACCTCCGGTGGTTAAGACTATTTTCTACAAAAAAAGTATCTTGCCTCTGAGGGACTGATGTGGTCAAAATAACAAACAAAAAGTTCCTTTTCGTAGGTATGTTAGGTGATGACATTTCACCCCCGGATCTCCCTCTTCCGGGCTTAGATCCACAAAAAGTGTCCAGTGGTATCAGGACCTTCGGGGGCTCAGTAGATTGCTTCCGAGGGCTGAGTAAGTTCAAAATAAGAAACAAAAGATATTTTCTGACTGCAGTTGGGTGTCAAACCTTCACCCCTGGGTCCACCTCTTCCGGGCTCAGACCCCTCTCGAATCTCAGCCTCCCTCTGTCGGGTTCACTATGGCTTATATCTATAACAACTTTATCCGGTACATTCACGTGTCGGTGGGTGATGGATTTTCAGCCCTGGATCCCCCTCTTCTGGGTTCAGACCCTTCTCGACTGTTTGCCTCCCTGGTGGGGGTGATGATTTTTCACCCCTTGGTCCCCTTCTTCCATGTTCAGACCCCTCTTGAATGTCAACCTCCCTCTGTTGGGTTCACTATGGCTTGTATTCCAAGATATTTTCACCTTTCTCTTTTACAAGTCTTAATGTCTTTTTAAACAATCCACTGTATACATCCCTCTGTCGGGTTCAATCTTTGTCAACACAATGTTCATTGGGAATCATGCCCTGCCCCATTCTGCAGGAATCCCTCCGTCAGGTTCAGTTTTGCCAATCTTACAGCTCCTTCTATTTTCTCACCATTGGTTTTCCAATGGCTTGTTGGTCAAATACTTTCGACTGTACAGAGGATTTTGCTAGACCACTTTGACCTTTCCCTTGCGGCTCTCCTACGGCCTTCTGGTTTCAGTAGTTTCAACAAATACGTCCCGGTCAGAGTCTTTCCAATGAATGCCCCCCATGTGGCGTTGGATCCCTCTGCATCAGGACCTTATCTAGGCTTCTTTAAAGTTCAAAACACACACAAGTCCTTTGTTCACTAGTCCTTGCATTGACAATATGTTGCAGATTGCAACCTTCAGCTCAATATTGTCCGGCTTACTATCAGCTCTCTCTGACTCACCGGCCGTGCTGAACTCTTTGGCGTTTCTGGTCTCTGGAGTCAAGGACGGTACCATGGTAGCCAGCATGCCTCCCCGTCTGGGCTGTCAGCATGGGAGTCCTCCCTGCACAGTTGACATCCACCACACCACACACCAGCTGTATATCCCAGTCTTATGATTCCTTTTGCAGAGTCTTTGCGGGTCTGAGTTGAAAAGGGCAAGGGCACTTCTCTCCTTGTCCTTTCTGGTCTTGCTGCCTTTCATCTCAGTTTGAACTGCTGGTTCGTAATAGCTTCTGCCTTGTGCGGTTAGTGTTGCGCGAAGTGTGCTTTCGTGCTTCTCCCTTTATCCCTGTGGTGAAGAGAAAGGGCTGTCAGGTGTGTGTAGTTGTTATCTATTGCCTGACTTTGCCCGACCCTTGTGTTGAGACATGTCAGGTAAACG
This sequence comes from Ambystoma mexicanum, assembly GCF_040938575.1. Classification (NCBI taxonomy): domain Eukaryota; kingdom Metazoa; phylum Chordata; class Amphibia; order Caudata; family Ambystomatidae; genus Ambystoma; species Ambystoma mexicanum. The sequence goes on along the minus strand of NC_090923.1, from coordinate 406,991,211 downwards.
GCTCTGGTGTTAGTCTGTTTGTCACAGTGTAGGAAAGTGTTTGTTTAGAAAAGGGGTGGGGGAGGTAAGATATCCTACAGTGTATGATGGGGAAAAGGTGTTACAGGGAAGGGGGTATCATGTCTCGCTCCTCAGCATCCCACTTCCACTCCCCGAAGACCCCTCATCCAGGTGATCCTCCCACACTGGTCCACCCCAGGAACTGCATACAATAGTGATGGCCGTGCCCTGGCCACCTGGATGACAGATCCCCGGGGACTAGTGAGACACCTTCAGGTTTCAATATCAACAATCAGAATCGTAAGAAGATCAGGGACCTAAACTCTCAGACTCTAACCCAACCCCATAGGCACCCTATCCCGACATCAATGGAAGGTGCACCCAACCCATCTTCTCATAAACTATGTGAGGGGAGACATCTATGCTCATATATCTCGTCTCCTGGGGCCTAACAGGGCCCCCTATGACTAGACCTATGACTTTGGTTAAATATACTGACAAACTTACCATGACCCCCTATGTGGGGATGCTGGAATACATTGAGAAACGTGCTGGCCTATTGGCTCGCACTCACCAACTCCATGCATGGGCTCAATTGCCATGTATTGATAAATAAATGGTCTATACCAATGTTTCTGTTGTTTTGGGTTTTGTTTATGTTATGGTTCTAGTTAAAGGTGACATTCAATGCATGCTCAAATGACACAGCCCACCTACTGCATGTTCTTCACTATGTGCATGCCACAGTAATTACCTAATTCGTGCCACCTACGCGCTGGCCTACAAATCTAAGCTGGCTTATATCTGCTTCACTTGATCTGTGCCACATTTGGTGTGCCATATTTGGTGTGCGCCCCCGACTTGCGTGACCGCCATGATGAGCAAATGTATGTCTGCCATATTCTGATCTACACCATACCTGATTTGTGCCATGTTTGTTTAGCCCCTCTTTTGATCTGTGCCACCCATTGGCACAATTTGTGAGCCAGTTTGGTCTGCCCTACTTGATCTTTATTCTTGTAATACACTTGACTGTGCCATATCATTTCTGATTTGCCTTCTGCCACATTCGATCCGTACCACAATGTCTTGCCCCTTATTTGATTTATGCTACCTACCTGCTGATCCACAATTACTAGCTAGCCTATGCCTGCCATACGTGTTTTGTGCAAATATTTGATCGTGCCTTATTTGATTTGCCACTTGCCTCACCCGATTTGTACTACTCCCCATACTTGTGCCCCATATCTGTGATTTGTGCCACCTACTCGCTGGTCTACAATTGCGAGCCAGCCTGTTTGCTATACCTGTTTGTGCAATATTTGACTTTGCTATATTTGATCTACCATTTGCCATAGCTGTCTCGTGCCATATTTGATTTGCCCCACATCTTGGTTTGTGCAACCCTCGCTGCAATTCAAGACAGTTTATGTCGTCCTCACTTGATTTGTGCAATATTTGATTGTGCCTTACTTAACTTGCCATTTGCCATATTTGATTGATGCCATATCTGACTTGCCCCTTATATTTTGATTCGTCCTACCCACTCGCTGGTCCATGTATGCCATATTTGAGTTATTCTAACATTGTGGCCATGCTGCCCTGGTCCCAGGCCAGTATTCTCCTCATCTTCCTAGTCATCATAGGGTACCCAGCCAATGCACATTGCGCCCCTTCCTCAGCACCATTGGCATTCCCCACAACCTCCTAGCACATACTCCTTCACTATGCTCCACAGCACAACACCATTGCCCAACCCCCTCACCTACACACATACAAATAACTCCTTGACTAACCCTCTCACCAACCACTCATCCAACCCCTACCTCAATGACCCTGCTTTGTGGCTCCAACACTTCGCCTCCAAACCCACACCTAATCAACCTTGCGCACTCCCACTCAGGAATGTCAGGCTTAGATCCAGACTGCCTCGCATACCTGGTGCTCAAAACCACCACACCACCAGTTCTCGGCCTTCCACAAAGACCTCACCAGAACTCCCCATGACTCCCCCACCAAAGAACTTAAGGGAGCCCTTATCAATGACAGATCCCTCACTGCCCATCCCCTTGATATCACTGACCTCATCGCCACCCAGAACCTCGACTTCATCGCCATCACAGAAACCTGGCTACATGCAGCCCAAGGCCCGCTCTTGGCCCTCGCCATCCCTGATGGCTATTCCATACTCAGAAACGACCGCCAATCCAACCTTTCCAAAGGGGGTGGCGTTGCATTCATACACAGGGACAACATCAACATGAGACTTATCCCTAACACCCAATGCAGCTCGGCCGAATCTCTATCAGTGAATCTTTCATTATCGCCTACCAACACAGCGTCACTACATCTTATTTACAGACCACCAGGTCCCCTCACTTCCTTCACAGAGGATATTACGTCTATCCTGACCAACACCACTAAGCCTAACTCACAAGTACTGCTATTAGGGGACCTTAACCTTGGCCTATCTGACCCTAAGATCTCATGGCCACAGAAGTTGCTAGTATCGCATCCAAGGAACAAGTTACTTACCTGTAACTGTCTCCAGCATTGGTCTGGTATGGATTCACATGCTCATGAATATTCCCCCTCGTCAGGCTGGGAATCCTCGGTAAAGAAAAAATCAGTATCAGTTTCGTTTCTGATCTGTCTTTCTTAGTAGTAACCAATCACTGGTCTCTGGGTCATACTGCCCCCAGCTAATGACGGCCCTCTCCCTAAGCCCCTCCCCTGGCAGCCATCCTCAGATTTGGTAGCACGTAAAGTGGCAGTATGACCAAGTGAAGAGCCGCGGAGGGGTAGGAGGGAGGGTCCGCATGTGAATCCATGCCAGACCCATGATGGAGAACAACAGTTACAGGTAAGTAACTTGTTCCTTCTGCAGCATGGGGTCTGGCATGGATTCACATGCTCATGAATATAACAATACATAGCAGTACACACATGCACAACCACGGGAGGTGGCAAGGCTCAACATTAAGTATTACATAGACTCAACATTATGCAACTCTTACCTCCTCACCAGGCCCACCTTCAGGTGAACAGGTTGCACAGCACTGTTTGGCAGACCCTGGACTCCTCCCTGGAATCCCGGTTGACGCAATAGAATCTCGTGAAGGTGTGCGTCGACCTCCACGTAGCAGCCCTGCAGATGTCCAGCAGGGGTACACCAGACAAGAACGCTGTGGCAGCAGCGATCGCTCTGGTCGAATGGGCTCTCGGACGGGTCTGCCAACCGGTGACAGTGCATGATACACCCGGAGAGCCATCTGGAAATGGAAGCCTTAGACAGGGCCTTCCCTTGGTTCACAGGTCCAAAGTTCACAAACAGTTGTGATGTTTTCCGAAAACTCTTTGTGCGATCCACATAGAACTTCAGCGTTCTAGCTACATCCAGCGATTGCAAAGTCCTCTCGGCCGGCGACGAAGGGACGGGAAGAAAACTGGTAACACCAAGGGCTTGTTGAGATGGAAGTCTGATGGCACCTTGGGCATGAAGGAGGGGTGCCTCCTCAGCACCACCCTCGTCTCGTGAAAAGTCAAGTATGGAGGCTTGCAGGATAGGGCCTGGATCTCTCCCACTCGACGTGCGGAGGTGATGGCCACAAGAAATGCTGTTTTCCACGACAGGAACTTCAATGGTGCCGAATGCAGAGGCTCAAAAGGCGCCCCCATGAGCCTGGTCAGCACCACGTGGAGCACTCACGCCGGGGCCGCAGCCTTCACCGGCAGGAATGAACGGAACAGTCCCTTCATAAACTCCTTCACCAGGCGATGAGACCACAGGGGTGATCATCCCGTACTTCTGGTGTAGCGGGATATCGCCGCCAGATGTATTTTGATGGAGGCATGGGCCAGCCCCGCCTTGGCCAGCGACAGCAGGTACAGCAGCACTTGAGGGGCCTTAATTTGCAGAGGGTTAATCTTGTGTGCATGGCACCAGACAAAGAATCTCTTACATTTGTGTCCATAGCACTTGAGAGTTGAGGACGCCCTGGCCTTTGCAAGCACCTTCTTGCGGTCTGCTGGGATATCATAGCCTCCAAACTCTAGTGCCGCAGGAGCCAGGCCTGCAAGTTCAGCGACCCTGGGTCGTGATGGAGGATGGTGCCTCCTTCTCTGGAAAGAAGATCTGCATCCGTCGATAATTTGACTGGGGGGGGGAACGCTGACAAGTCCAGAAGGTCCGGGAACCAGATCTGTCTCGGCCACGCCGGTGCGACGAGGATCATCCTGCACTGGGACCCCTTGAGTTGGTTGACGAGTTGCAGTAGCAACGGCAACAGAGAGAAGGCATACAGTAACAGGCCATCCCAGGGGAACGAGAAATCATCGCCCATGCTCCTCGGCTGGGGAAACCTGCTGGTGAACCTCTGGCACTTGGAGTTCGCAGCTGTCGCAAACAGGTTGATCTGGGGTTTGTCCCATCGTCAAAAAAGCCGATCCACTTGGTCCTGACGCAGTTCCCACTCGTGGCATGAGCGCAGCTCCCTGCTCAGCGAGTCGGCAATGGTGTTCTTCATCCCTGCTAGGTGGAAGGGCATCAGAAACATCCCCTGGGCAACGGCCCAATGCCACAGATCCTGGGTCTCCTTGGATAGGGCTGGGGACCTGGTTCCTCCCTGCTTCCGGATGTAGAACATTGTGGTGGTGTTGTCGGTGAAGATCCTTACCACCTTGCCCTTGAGGGATGGGAGAAACGACCTGAGAGCCCAGAACACTGCTCGGAGCTGCAGGATGTTGATGTGGAGTGACCTCTCCTCCGGGAGCCAAAGGCCTCTTGCGTGAAGATCTCTGGTGTGCGCTCCCCAACCCTCCAGGGAGGCATCCGTCGTCACCGTCTCCTGGTGTGCTGGGGCCTGAAAGCCCGTACCCGCCGCGAGATGCACGCGGGTGCCCCGCCCACCAAATCGCTTGGTGGAAGACCTCGTTGAGCGGGAACTTGTCTTCGAAGCTGCCCACCGCTTGCATCCAACGGGCATCGAGAAACTCCTGTAGTGGACGCATCCGCAGCCTGCATAGGCGCACCAGGTAGATGCAAGAGGACATCATACCGAGAACTGACTTGATGGACCTCACCCTGACCGCGTCCGTGGCCAGCAAGCGCTGCACCTTGCCCAGGATGGCCTTCGTCCTTTCCTCCGAGGGGGAAGCCAATCGTGCCACTGTATCGAGCTTGGCTCCCAGAAACAGTGCGACCTGCGACGGAACCAGGTGGGATTTTGGGAAGTTGATGGAGAATCCCAGGTCCATGAGCAGTTGGACGGTCTTTACTGTGTGCTCGACGGCGAGCTCCCTTGTCCTTGCTTGGATGAGCCAATCGTCCAGGTAGGGGTAAACATGGATCCCTTGCACGCGCAGCCGTGCCGCCACTGGCGCTAGGCACTTGGTAAATAACCTGGGCGCCGACTTCAATCAGAATGGCAGGGCCTTAAATTGGTAGTGCCGTCCTTGGACTACGAATCTGAGAAATTTTCGGTGTCCTTTTAGAATGGGGATGTGGAAGTAAGCATCCTCCAAGTCCAGCGACGATAGGAAGTCGCCCGCCTCCAGTTGTCCCAGCACGTGCTGGAGGGTGACCATCCGGAACTTCTGGGCCTTGATGTATTTGTTTAACCAAAGCAGGTCCAGGATGGGGCACCAACCGCCTGTCTTCTTTCTGATGAGGAAGTATCTTGAGTATACTCCGGAGCCCCGGAGCCTCTTCGGGACGAGCTCGATGGCCCCTTTCTTGAGTATTGCCCTTACCTCTAACAGCAGTTGTGGGATGTGATTTTCCTTCCTGGCAACGGGAGGAAGTCAGGGGCAATTCTTTAGGAATTCGAGAGTGTGCCCGTGGGCCAGGGAATCCAGCATGCAATTGTCAGTGGAGATGGACTCCCACACGCTGACGAACTTCGCCAGCTGGCCTCCCACCGGGGTGCTCATATGGGGGCTGGACGCTACGGCCGGTTCAATCCTGTTTTGAGGCGGCCTTTCCATCCAGGCCTCCTTTGCGATGGCGACAGGGTCCTCCTGACTTACCGCGCCCTCTGTAGGCCTCTTGTGACGAGGAGCGGGCTGCCTGGCGGTACGTCGAGGAGCCACCACTGAATCCTTTGGAGGCACCTTGCTTGCCTCCGGAGTTCCAAAAGTGCGGCTGTCGTTGCTGCCTGAAGTACTCATCTACTGTCTTTCAAAACAGGTTGTTCCCGTCGAAGGGCATGTCCAGAACTCTGGTTTGCACGTCCTGGCGGAAATCTGTTGCCTTGAGTCATCCCCGCCATCGAAGGCAAACACTGTTGCCCAACTGGAGGAACCTGGTGTCCGCAATGTCCGTGGTCGTCGTTATGGCGTGGTCTGATGCCACCTCACCTTCCTGTAGGATCTCCAGGGCCTCCGCCCTCTTGTCGTCTGGTAGGAAGTCCAGCAGGGGGGCAATCTTGTACCACAACTCCCTGTCGTAGCGGGCCACAATCGCTAGGGCATTCGCCGCCTTAATTGTCATCGCCGCGGACGAGATGACTCGTCGTCCCATGGCGTCCAGTCTCTTTCCCTTGCCATCAGGTGGGGAGGTTGAAGTTGAAGCCGTTGCCCCCGCCACTTTCTTCTTGGCCGCCGCCGAGACAACCGAATCCGGGGTCGGCTGCGCCCTAAGGCACAAAGGGGCAGAATCGGGGACCCGATACTTCTTCTCGTACCGATCCCTCTTGGCAGGCGTTGTGGACGGGTTCTTCAGGAGAGCAAGTCCCTTGTCCCAGATGTCGTCAAGCAACGGCACCGCGAGGACAGTCTTCCTCTTGGCCTCGCGCCATTGATAGAGGAAGCCTTCCTTCTTCTGTTCTTCGGGGCAGAGCTGGAAGAGCTCGGATGCCCTGGAAATCATGGCGTGGAAGAAGCCAATTTCGTTGGGCGGGCAGGCCCGAGGGGGTGGTGATGGAAGGCCCATCCCGTCGTCATCCTTCCCTGTCGTGGCTGTATCTGTTCCCGTTTCATCCCTTGGATCAGGGGAAGGAGATGAAGGCTGAGCGGGCTGTGAGGGCTGGAAAGGCGGAGGGGGATGAACTCTCCTCCGCTTGTTTGGAGGGCTTCCCGACGGGCCTGGTTCTGCTGGGTCGTCCATTGGGGGTAGAGGCAATCTCGTCCTTATCTCTGTGCATAAGGTTTGGATTGCCATCAAAATGGCTGCCGAGTTGTCCGGCAATGGCTGCGACGGGCATGATGGTTGCTCCTCCTCCTCAGGAGCCCCGTCAGCGCCACTGTCGCTTTCTTCATCCGCCTCACCGGGATTCCTCCCGTGGGACCGGACCTCCTCAAACCTCGTTGAGGCCTTGCACAACTTCAAGCAGCTCCTCCTCAGAGGCTGTATCTGTGTCCGTGATGGCCACCGCCCCCCCTTCTATTTTCACCGGGGTCTTCACGGGGGTCTTATTGATGGGCTGAAAAGAGGATTCTCTGGGACCAGAGGTCGTCTCCACTGGGGTAGCCTCCACAGGCTTCGCCAGGGCCACCACGACTCCCTCGATAGAGGCCATAGCAGGGTGAATCAGGGCCTTCATGACTATTGCCGTGCTTGAAGCCTTCACCTTGGGGGGAGGGTTACCGCCTCGCTCCCCCACGGCTGCTTCCGTCGGGATCGACCTGGGCTTCTCCAGAAGCTTACCCAGGATCTCAGACTTTCTCTTCCACGAGCCAGAGCGTTGGCTCGTGGTTCATGGCGTCGTTGAAAGTGCACCCTGCCTGGCAGCCGAGGAGCCCAACCGTTCAGCGCTCCCGGTGCCCGCGGATTCGCGTTGCTTAGCCTTCTGTTGGGACCCCATCGCCGGAGCGCCCTCAAAGGACTTAGAAGACCGCTCGGACCTCTTCTTCATCTCACCTACCGCTGGGCTCTTCCCTTCCAGCCAGTTGGTGAGGCGGATCCGCCAATCCCTCATGGTCCGCTCTGACATGTTCTTGCAAAACGCACAGTCCTTCCCCACGTCCGTTTTGTCTTCGTGGAGGCAGTAGAGGCATCTAGAATGCTTGTCCTCCTTGAACACATTCTGCAATCCGCATCCAGGGCAGTTCCGGAACAGCTTGGATCCGGGCGCCGAGCTTCCCTTGTCCTGGGCCGTGTCCACGGGGTAGACCTCAAGGTCTTCTGGAATCCTCCAAGAAGCGTACTCGATGGAAACTTTGCCCTTGAGGAGTGTAGAAAGTTCCGAAACGGGTCCACGTTGATCGGAAGCAGAAACGGTGGAGCTTGAGGCTCGATTGACCGAAAAAATGTGATTAAACTCTTTGAAAAATCGCAAAACGCAGTAAAAGCTTGAGAACTATAGCACGAGGACTCCCAACACTTAAACGTGCGGTCAAAATCTGAGGCTGGCTGCCAGGGGAGGGGCTTAGCGAGAGGGCAGTCATTAGCTGGGGGCAGTATGACCCAGAAACCAGTGATTGGTTACTACTAAGAAAGACAGATCAGAAATAAAACTGATACTGATTTTTTCTTTACCGAGGATTCCCAGCCTGATGACGGGGAATATTCATGAGCATGTGAATCCATGCCAGACCCCATGCTGGAGAATTTAGGCTTTCAACAACGCATCCTCGAATCTACGCATAACAAAGGGAGAACGCTCGACTGGATTGTAGATTTAAATTGTAATACAACGATAAGCTCCAACTCCGCTTGTGCCTGGTCTGATCACCAGATCATTATCTTCCATTTACCAGCCACCAATCATAGTACCAAACATACGATAGCCCCTTCTATCCACACCAGGAATAAAAAAGATATCACTATGGACAAGCTACTCCCGCTTATCCTACCCATACTGAAGAATTGTGCCGCACTTTACAATGACCCTACGATCTTAGTGGACACGTTCAACCAAACTCTGCTCAAAGCTATTGACACCATAGCCCCTCTTAAACTAAGGAAAGCTAAACAACAAGCTCACCTGAAATTTGTGGTTCACTCCACAACTTAGAGCCCTGCGTAAAGAAAAACATAAGGCGGAAACACTCTGGAAAAGTCTCCCTTGTGCTTCCAACAAAGACAACCTCTTCATCGCATCCCTTAACTATAAGGAAGCGATCATACAGGCTATAAAAGAGACGTATAACCTGCACATCTCACAAGCTGAATGCAACACAGAGTTATTCAAAATTCTCAAAGAATTAGAATCCCCTTCACCTATACCAGATACGTGCAACAAAGATAGTTCTTGGTGTAATAACATCCAAAACGCTCTCCTCTCCAAAATAACCACTTTACAAGCCAAAATCAATGCCAAACAAAACTCTCTCCTTACTAAATTCCCTGCACCTAAAACTACCACCACCTTCACCCAGCCTCCATTTAGCTTTCTACCTCTCACCATCCCAGAGGTTGAAAAAATCATCATCAACCTTAAACCTTCCAACTGCCAAGGTGACTCCTGCCCCGCACCTATCATTAAGGAATCTGCCATGACCTTCCTCCCTTCATTACCACCTTCATTAATTCTTCATTTCACTCTGGAATTGTCCCCAACAATCTGAAGGATGCATGGGTCATTCCGCTGCTGAAAAAACCTACACTGGATCCATCCATACCTACCAATTTCAGACCTATCACTACAGTCCCGTTCCTTCTAAATATCTTAGACAGAGCTGCCTACCTTCAGATACAGAAGTATCTGGAGACTAACAACCTACTCGCCACAAGACAATCTGGCTTCAGACCCAGGCATGGGACAGAAACAGCCTTATTAGATCTTAAAACGCAAATAGAGGATTTAAAAGATAATGGCAAACTAGCCCTCCTACTCCTCCTGGACCTCTCTGCAGCCTTCGATTTGGTCAATCACCAAATCCTATGCCAACATTTGAAATCAGCTGCCCACTTTTCAGAAAAAGCCACTAACTGGATTAGCTCCTTCCTGGACAACAGACACATGAGAGTATTCTCACCCACCTCATCTGCTGATCCATCCCCGGTCCCCTGCAGAGTTCCTCAAGGGTCGTGTGTATCTCCTACACTTGACAATGTATTTACCATACCCCTGTTTGATGTGCTTGACTATCTGGGTGTCACCAACACCAACTACGCTGATGACACCCAGATACTCATCCCCATTACTGGTGACTACATTGCAGACTCCAAAGCTCTGAACGACATCTACCAAGTTGTCCAAGCCTGGGTGGCACAACACGAGCTTTGTCTCAATGACGACAAGACAGAGCTCCTCATCCTTGGCACCCAACAAAGACTTAACAAGCTTGACCCGTCATTCAGCACCTTCAATATCGATGGTAACTCCATTAAAGTGGCCAAAGAGACTAAAACCTTAGGAATTTACCTTGATTCTACACTTTCCCTAAATGAACAAACTAATGCAGTCGCCGCTTCCTCGGCTTACACATGTAAGCTGATCACAGCCTGCCGCCCATTCCTCTCTACTCAGAACTGGATTATTCTTGCCAGGACATTGGTTCTGTTCAAACTTGATTACTGCAACACACTCTATCAAGGTACCAACCAACGCAATCTCAACAAACTACAGATCTCCCAAAACAATGCTATTAGAGCAGCCCTCAACATTTCCAGATCCGCACACATCACTGACACTAGGAAGAGTCTACACTGGCTCTCTGTTGCCCAAAGGATATCACTCAAATCACTCACCCTTACTCACAAATGTGTAAACAACCAGGCCCCCCATCTACCTAGCCTCCCGCTTCTCTCAGTACACTCCTTCACAGACAGTTGATCTGCCCAAGCACACTGCCTCACGACACCCAGATACAATTTACAGACAGCCGGTGGTGTAAGCTTCCCAGTTCTTGCGGCCAAACTATGGAACTCACTGCCTCTCTCCATCTGAACCCTGCCTTCCGCTACCCTATTCAAACACAAAGCCAAGCTTTGGATATCCACTATATCTTACCCACCATCATCTTAAGCCACCCGATCCTCAATACTACCACCAAGGCTACCGGACAACCTGTTCTGCCTGCACTTTACTGCCTGTGAATTTAATATGTTCTTGCCTGTAACTGTATTCATGCCAATGATGTACCTATGTGCCTTAAGATATGCTCTTGGTTGCCCTCGGGCCTTCTGCGCTGTACAAATAAATAAAATACAAATACAAACTGATAGGTACCCCATCAAAAGAAGACATGTGCTGAATTACATGAGGGACTTGCAGTGAGATATTATATATCATCAAGAAACCCATCTGAACGAATTAGAATCAAGGAAACTAGAACGTGCCCGAGTGGTGTTGGCGATTCATTCCTCATATCACAGAAAGAGGGGTGTCTCCATACTGATCCACAAACGGGTTCCTATTAATATCTTAAACACCATCACCGATAAATAAAAGCAGATATGCCCTCTTGCAGGGACACATTTATGAATGCCCCATCACCCTACTGAACATGTATGCCCCTACAACAGATACTCCAAAGTTCTTCACCGTCTGTGCACGTCTTATGGGTAATCTATCAATCTTGGGAGGTGATTTTAATGTGGCTATCAATCCCACCCTAGATCGGCAGAGCACCACTACCAACAACCCAACTAATCTGAAAAAATGAGACACCCTGCACGCATTAATGGTCGATTTGGGATTGAGAGATGTATGGAGACACAAACATGGTGATCACCAGGATTGCACCTTCTTTTCCCACAGTCACCATAGCTACTCTGGAATCGACTATTGGATGCTCCTGGCAAATGCTCTATATATGACAGATGACTGCACGTCCTGTTCTTCTTAAGGGACCCAGAACATGATGCTCCAACAATATTAAGAGGTACTAGATAACTTTGCGCGCTACTCTGGGATATGCTTCAGTAAGCAAAAGTCTTGCATGTTCCTACATGCATGTCTGAAGGGGATAGAGATTGGGAAACTACCAGGGGTGAGAATACAATGGCAATTGGATACGTTTAGGTACCTGGGGGTACAGATTTGGCATACACCAGAACACACACATGAGCATAACACTATGGCTGTGATACAGGGACTACGCAAATCAATGAAGTTCTGGTCTAACCTACGGCTATCAATGATGGGGAGGGCATTGATTCTACCGATGTTCCTGTACTATTTTCAAAACATATGCTACTATATTAGACCATCTTTTTCCCATACCCTAGAGGCAATGACCAGGGATTTTCTTTGGGGAACTGCATGCCACAAACTAGCGCTGACTACACTAACGCTGCCTTGCAAGGAGGGGGTTATACAACACGCGGACTTCGAAAAATATTATTTAGCAGCACAACTCAGCCATATAACTAGATGGCTGTCGAATGATGTGACTGCCGACACAAGACTTTTGTGGGACTTGATTGCCCCAATGCAGCTGAAAGAAATACTATGGTCCCCACAAAAGCCTACGAGACAAGATCTCATGCTGGTGTCGCTAGGCAGACTAATATGGAACAGGGTTAAATCAGTCCTACACCTGGTGCATCTTTACTCGCCCGAAATGCTGCTACTGGTGGAGTCCGGAGTAGTAAACTTGGACCTCTGCACCATAAGAAACTGGAAAGAATGGGCTTGTATACCTGGGGAGACATGTACGAGGAGGGATCATTTAGAGAATTTGAATCCCTGCATGAGAAAGAAGGGCTACCAGGAGGGCAATGTTTGTGGTACCTGCGGGTAAAACATGCAGCTAAAAATAACTGAGGTGAGCGGCCGGAAGAACTAGAGGCAAACCCTCTGATGACAGAAATGTACAACCTGAGTGATTGATGGCGGCCAGTGTCGAGATGGTACGCTCAACTAAATGACAGACCTAACCCCCGCACAGCCACACTGAAGGCCAAATGGAAGAGAGATCTGGGAGTAGATATCGCAGAAAGAGAATGGGAAATGGCACAGATGCACCCTAAGGAAGTGTCTAGGAACGCTAGATTCAGTTTGATACCGATGAATGTCCTATATAGAACGTATATGACCCCTATGAGGGTGGCGAGCTTGAACAAACACACCAGGTCGGCATGCCCGTAGTGTGGCAATGAAGCTGACCTAATGCCTATATTTGGAGATGCACTAAGGTACAGGTTTTTTGGGCAAAAATCAAGCAGATGTGCACAAATGCTGGAGTCACCGGATATGAGTGGTTCCCGAAGGAATGTCTCTTGGGCACTTACCCCAGACTAAGCAAAATAAAGCACACAGTGAAAATCATGGGTATGGTGTGCATATTAGAAAAAAGGGCAAAAACAATGGCATGGAAATCGAAATAGGGACTACAATATGCTAGGTGGATGTCAGAAATTGAGAGATGGGCTGCAACTGAAACAGAGGCCTGGGGTGCGGGAACTGTCAGACATGCAGATGAAATCAGTGTCATATTTGAAGCATGGAAAGCCCTAAAAAGAGACATGTTCCTTCCGTCTGACGATATGCTCCCCGGAACACATGAATATGAATGAATGTACATTTGCTAATCCAACTAAGCTGTCACACTTGCACTTATCAAAGATGGACCGGGACTACACCCCTGCAAATACAGAGCGGATAAATCGAATTGCTGCAGTAGAAGAAGACAGTTACTGTTTATTGTTAGTTTTTTTTTTCATTGAAATTTTATTACAAAGTGGTAATGTAATGTTTTTCATGGTTGAAAAGTGAACTGCACTGAACAATTCATAAATGCTAATAACAAAAGTTAAATAAAAAAATGACAGATGACTGCACTATACTCCCTACCACTTTAGACAACCATGCGCCAGTACAGCTACGTGTATCTCTTCCAGACACAGTACGCAAAGCATATGGCATCTCAAAATGAGGGCGCTTAAATACCCAAATCTTCTAGAGTGAATAAAAGAAGACAAAAGTCTGGGGCAAAAAAAGAGGCTCAGTTGCACAAAGATCGCCTTAACGCTGAAAAACGGCACACATAGGCATACAGGTAGCAGACAATGACCCAACTAAGCACATTTAGGACAGAAATCAAGCAACTCTCATCTGCGTGCGTCCAAAAATCCATACAAGAGCTGGACGCAAGGCAATAGACCACTACATATGATGGCGCCGAAACAGGGACAGGCCTCACAAATGATCGCCTCGGTGCTGGACACCCAGGGAACCCTCCTAAAGGGAGATGAACGTATCAATACTCAGTTCTCAGAATATTATAAGGAGCTATACACAATCTCTGAGCTGTCTAGAGCCCAGATCATGCGCAACTTCTTAAAGTCCATTGTCCTTCCCAAAATCCCCGCCGCACAGCGCAACGGTCTTAATCCCCCCGTTACTGTAGCAGAGATTCACCGCGCTATTCAATCGCTCTGCCCGGACAAGGCCTCCAGGCTGGACAGCATTCCCATTGATTTCTACAAAGCCATGGTGGACACGCTGACGCCCAAGCTAGAAGCTGTATTTGCAGAAGCAGACACTCGGAGGCAGCTACCACGCATGATGCTCACAGCGAATATTGTGTTATTTCATAAAAAAGGGTGAGACCCAGATGAATGCAGCTCCTACTGTCCAATATCCCTGATCAATTCTGATGCCGACATTTTGGCGAAATGGATGGAGGATATTCTGCCATCCTTGATCCACAAAAATCAGACAGGCTTAATTCGAAATGGACATTCAGGGGACAATGTATGCAGACTGCTACATATTCTTGCAGAGGATCCTGATTCAGGAGACGCTGTCATGTCAGTTGACACTAAAAAAGCGTTCAATAAAGTCCAATGGAAATGTATGTTCTTGGTCCTGGTGGAATACCGCTTTCCGCCCATATTTATTAAATGATTCCAGTTATTGTATAACAAACCTATGGCATCTGCTGTCACAAATGACATTACATCCCCTCTTTTAACCTCCAGTCAGGTATACGCCAAGGATGCCCGCTATCGCCCCTCTTATACGCTCAATCCATAGAACCACTTGCTATCAAACTGTGCATGAATCCCGGGTGGTCGGCCATTAGGTGGGGTACGGAAGAACATTGGGTGTCCTTTTATGCAGACGACTTGCTATTGTACATCAGTAGATGCTCCGCTTCCCTTCCACAGGTCTCCTCCCTCTTGCAGGAATTTGGCCCAGTGGCAGGATATAAGATTAATTGGGGTAAATCCGATATCCACCCATCGAGGCGGGATATCCTTCCGGCCCTTTTGTGCACGCCTCATGCCCTTCCATCCCCCCTCCAGTATCAATGGCAGTTTGCACCTGTGGCCGTGCCCTCCAAAGGGGGCTGACAGTGTGTGAACGGCCAAGATGCCAAACACCATGTATACTTCAAAGGTATTTTCAGCGCAGGTTACTCACATGGCCACGCCAGACCCAGTGTCTTTAGGCAGGCTCCCCTGAAGCAGACTGCGCCCCTGCAATCCACATAAATGTGTCTCCCTTTAGCAGTAATCCGGCCCTTTTGTGCACAGCTCATGCCCCTCCATCCCCGCTCCAGTATCAATGGCAGTTCTCACCTGTGACCGTGCCCTCCCAAGTGGGCTGGCAGGGAGGGAACGGCCAACGTGCCAAACACCATCTGCATCACATACACACCCACTTTTTTAATTCTTTATAAATCCCTTGATCACTATCCTGAAAACATCGGTGAGCACTGGAAGTCAACTCTTGATCGTGCTACCTGTTCTCCTGCTACTAACTACCCTGCTTGCTGAATACAATTGTATGTTAGTCAAGGTAAGGGCAGGTCACCTAATCATCTCTTTCTGATCTAAAAATGTCTATCTATTTCGAACGAATGTACACAGTAGTTTAATGTTCATTCATCTCAATGACTTTACCACTGTCTACTGTTTAAAGTGTTCTGATCTCGATATATAGTAAATTTCATCACTGTCAATTGTGATAGAATTGCATCTTTCTCAAATTATGTCTATAAGCATGTTTCCTTTTGATGTATGAAAGTACATTCAACGGACGAGTAACACGTTACGATTTACGTTGCATCAATCAATTCTGTATGAAAGATCAACCTTAAAGAATCGCGGGTACTACCACTCCTTAAAAAACAGGCACTAGACCCTTCCATTGCCACCAACTATAGACCCATAACAACGGTTCCCTTCCTACTCAAAATTATTGACAGAGTAGCCTACCTCCAAATTCAAACCTATTTGGAGGCAAACCACCTACTAGGATCACGCCAATCCGGATTCAGACCACAACATGGGACTGAAACAGCGTTAATTGACCTCAAAACACAAATCGAAGGATAAAGGGAAAGGGAAAACAGCTATGCTACTCCTCCTCGACCTCTCGGCAGCCTTTGATTTGGTGTATCATGCAGTTTTATGCGAACACCTATTATCAGCTGCACACTTCTCGAGTGATGCCATAGCCTGGGTTCAATCCTTCCTAGCCAACCGTACGATGAGAGTGTTCTCCCCATCAGCCTCAGCAGACCCAATCCATATTACTTCTGGTGTTCCACAAGGCTCATGCATCTCACCGACAATGTATAACATTTTTACCAAGCCTCTCTTTCACGAACTTGACAGACTAGGCGTCACATATACTAACTATGCTGATGACACACATATCCTCATTCCCCTCTCGGGCAACTTTGTCGAAGACTCAGCTTTGGTAAACAAGATATACCTCATCATTCAGGCATGGATGGCCTCACATGGACTGTGCCTGAATGATGACAAAACCGAGATCTTGATCCTGGGCTCTGATTTCAACCTAAAAAAACTAAGCCCCAACTACGCTGCTTTTACCAGTGATGGCAACGTTATCAAAGTTGTCACTTAAGTAAAAACGCTAGGTTTCTACTTGGATTCCACACTTTCAATAAAAATACAAGATATCTCCATGGCCTCATCCACAGCCTATACTTGTAAATTAATTAGGGCCTGTAGACCCTTTCTATCCAAATCCAGCTGTATTACACTTGCCAATGCATTAATAATGTCTAAATTGGACTATTGTCAAGCCTTATATGCCAGTGCTAATAAAAGTATCATCAATAAAATCCAAATACTACAAAATAATGCGTTGAGAGCAGCCCTGGATATACCACGGCAACAACACATTTCCAACCATAGAAGAGACCAGCATTGGTTAAAAATTAGCAACAGGATACTTCTCAAAATGGCATCCCTCTCCTTCAAATGTCTTAATAACGCTGTTCCCTCCTATCTCTCTGCCAGACGGACCAGAAAAACCCCAGTACACCACACCAGAGCTTCCAATCACCACTGCCTAGAAATTCCTAGATTTAGGGCCTCATTACGAGAATGGGCTCCATTACCGGGTTCCTGCAATGGGGACTTCCCGGGTTACTCCGACATAGGAGGACCCGGTAATTCCTCCTTGCAGGAACCCATCCCCATTCCCATTTGAGCCCCCATAAGTTTGTAAATGACACTTACACATAAGCAGACCTGTCTAAAACTAATCAGCCAATTCAAAAATAGCACCTTGAGAAGGTGCCTCAATAATACTCTATGTTGTTTTTTTTGCAAATGACTGTTCGTGACCTATGGTCTTATTGTTCAATTTCAAATTTGTTTAACAATTTTAAGTTTGTATGAAAATGTGTGGTTTTTGTTCTTCACACACTTATTAAGAAAATTCTTTCAGTTCTTACCCTTTGAAATTTTGTTTTGAATCGATAATTACTATGTTAAATAAATAAAATGTTTTGAGTTCATATCATAAGACTATTTCGATTGCATTCAGAACATGAATAGCCCAAATCATTTTTGTAGTGATATCGGCAAGGATACACTCAACATTTTAATACATTTCTAAAAATAATTTGCAACTGAAATTATAGCAGCATGGAACTTATTGTTAGTTTCAATCTTTGGAACATGGCCAGCCCATGCCAACCGAGGGGTAGCCGGCATATGAAATGTATGTTCGACACGGTTTAGGGGCAATCGTATTCAATGCAATTTGGCATAGACAAACCAGACATGTACCTGAACTACAGTGGCTTGAGCTTGCCCGCATAGAGCATTTAGAGTATGTGTTATTATGGAAAAATGCTAGGCTTGCAGCATTTGACGCTGTTAGAGATTGGAGAAAGGAAGCAACCCAGCACCTGAAAAGTAGTTAGAAGCATGCGCTAAGAAATATGACAAATGCAGAAAAGGGCTAGTGTATGATCAGCAGAAGCAATCCGAAGCGATTCAAAGTATGGATAGGGCCTTCCAATTTGATGTACAGAAGATATACCCATCTCAAGATGTGCATACATCAGACGAGTTAATAAACAAAATATTGAATGAGCGTGGATCTGATCCAAGTACTGACCCGACTGCCACACCTCCCTATGCATCCCCCCCATTGCTACTCCTGCACCAGCACCCATGCCAATTGTTGGGGCCTCCATCCCCATAGTTCCATTTGCGCCAATGGTGTAATTTCCTCCGCCGCCCACGTAGCATATTTGTATATGTTATCTTTGCCAAGTGGTTCTGCTCTACTGGTAGTAGCAGTAGTAGTATAAAGCAAGTACTGATCCTAGACAGACCCGAACAGCAGGTACTGACTGAAAGAATGGGAGCCTATCTTGCAGAAGTGTGGGATGATATGTCTGATACAGTTGTGCCACAAGATTTGCGAAATTTGATTTTCCTTGCCCGTTCGAGAGATAACGCTGCGAAAGTATGTGAACATGTGGGACGGATATTTGTGTTTAAGAGGAAGCGATTCCTTCCCCCATTGAAACCCGTTAGTGAAGAAATGCGTATTTGTACAAGAGATGCACTCAGATGGATTTCAGATGCCACTATTTCTCCCATTGAAGTGCATGATACGTTTTGTCAATATACGCCGGCGATGCAGAGGAAAGTGTTGCAAGTAATGGTAGAATATTTACAGGATGACTGTATGAAGAGAAACGCATGTTGTCCCACTGATTTAATGGTCATTTAAAAAAGAGCATTTGCACCCGACACTGCGCCGACATCTCTGTCACTCGATTTTGCTTTGACTACAGCATGTGAGATTTCTGAAGTGCTCAACGTAAACATTTTTGCAGACAGCCAGTATGCCTTCGGGTTGGTTCATAATTTCGGCTGCCTATGGGCTGAGAGGGGATTCTTGACATCACATGGGGCAGAAATTCAGCATGGTACTTTAAAAGTACAATTGTTGTCGGTACTTGCGCTTCCTACACAATTAGCGATAATAAAATGTGCCGCAAATCAGAAAGTGATGGACGACATAGGGAAAAGAAACGCTTTGGCCGGCAGAATTGCCAAACAGATTGCTAATGATTTACATTTGAAAATGTTCATCATTGATTCAGCAAAATGGGTTATTAACACTTAGATGGTGGATGAAGGGATTAGCAGCATGAAACAGATACAGGCAGAGGCCATTCTGAGAAATTTAAACAATGGTTAAAGGGTCCAGCAGAATTAGACAAACAAAGATGAATGCTGCCCGATGCTTATGTAACTGCAATAGTTATCATGGCCCATGGCCCGCCACACATCTGTGCTAGAAAGATTTGTCAGCAATTAGACCCTGTCTGGTACAATGAAAACATTCCAAAGATTGCTGAATGATTGGTTCAGAATTGCATGATCTGTCTACAACATAATATTGGGAAAGCAACACCTACACCAAGGGGAAGTTTTGGTCCTCCTTCCATGCCCTTCGAGGTAATTCACTTTGACTTCATTGAGATGGAACGTTGCCAAAATTACAAGTATGTTCTCGTAGTGGTCTGCGCCTTTAGCAAATGGGTCGAGGCATACCAGTTAAAGATAGCACAGCAATTTCAACGGCCAAGTCCATGCTGAAGGAATATTTTCTGAGGTTTGGCTTGCCGCAAGTCATATGGTCCGATAATGGCCCACATTTTATCGCAGCTGTAATACTGTAGATATGTGCAGGCCTACAGATCGATAAATGTTTTCACTCGGCCAGGCACCCGCAGAGTGCCAGACTTGTGGAACGTCACAACAGAATAATGAAAAACAAATTAGTAAACATCTGTGCCCATAGTAAACTCATATGGCCCGACGCCTTACCGCTAGCTTTGTTGTCAATCCAAACTACTGCGCAGTCAAAACAGGACTTTCTCCCCATGAGATCGTTATGGGGAGACCAGCTAATGTGTGGAATGCACCCATGCCTAAGAAATTGGGGGAAATAGAGTATCCCTTATTGGCAGATTACTGTGACCAGTTGACTCAAAACTTGCGTTTGATTCATCAGCCGGTGTGAGAGGCCCTTCCTGTCAAATACGAGGGGCCAGGTCATCGTTTGCAGCCAGGGGACTGGGTCCTCATCAAGAACTTCGAAAGAGGTACCTGTCTTCCTCCTTGATGGAAAGGCCCTTTTCAAATTATCCTGGCAACGCAGACAGCTGTCCGAGTGAGTGGCAAACACTGGATCCACGCGACACATGTGAAAAGAATTCCTCTTCCTTTGCCATATGACAAGTGGGATTAAAAGGACGTTGATGACTCCAACTCCCAGAATGCATCACCTCTGACCGATAGCAACAATACCAAATCTGAATTGAATCTGCTTCCCGAGACTGTGGGGCCTGGGGAGACTGCAACACTACTATTGCAGCCTTGTTCATTGTCTTCTTCATCACTCGCCGATACTGTTTCAGCATCTCCTGCAGACAACAACAGCACGTTGTTTTCAGACCACTCTGTGCCTGGTGTCACAAGATACGATCTATGTCCACGGAACAGGAAATAATTACACTTGCACAGTAGCCTTTGCCTCCGGCCCTGCCACTTGAAGGGTTGGGGGAAGAGGGCTAAGGATCAAAGCAACCGCGCATGAGCTGGGGACAAGGCTCTGACACGCGTTTTCCCAGTGCTACTTTGAGGTGAAGGACCTTGGCCCCTGTGGGGACAAGCAGGAGGTCACTGTTCCGACACCATAGTGCTTTAGGAATCTCGAAATACCAACGTTGTGTCAGCCCCTCATCATTCCTCTAATGTATGAAAGATGCAGGGGTCGATAAGAACAGACTGAATTACCTGCAAGCAAGATCGGCTATGTGGTCAAGCGCCACGGACGGATGAACTATACAAATCCTAACAGTGAGGCTTCTCAATGGACATGGAGAAACTTTGTAAAACTATGTCCGCATTTGGGGCCGCCACTTGCACCAATGAAGACATTGATCACTTTGTTGAAATTGGGTCTGTCGCCCCTAGAGGGCCATGGTCCCCCAAGACCAAATGTAATTGTTTGTAGTGCATGATGCAATGATTTTGATACCTGTATTATAGTACTTGGATCACATGCATCCACTTGATAATCTGCTGCCAACTGCTAGTGTTACTATTATGATTCCGCCACACGTGCTTTCTCATACTCTTCATCCCCGGGATGTTAAACACAGAGGGGGCTATGACAATAATATTCTCTTGATGGTGATCAATGCGACACATGCTATCTTGAATAAAACTAACTGCTGGCTATGCTCACACTTACCTCAGCATGGGGAAAGAGGGTTGGGCTGGTATATACATACCTTACCCTCGTAGCACTGCCCGTTACGCCTGGCTTAGAGCACTACTTTTCAGATGAGGATGCTGTATTTGGGTGATACTCTTGGCTTAAGGCTAAAAGGAGGGTTTGTGAAAACGTGTTTGCTATAATACCACCTGATAATATGTTGGCCTGAAGCACACTTGCATCAGACTGTAGCATTGCGAAAAGCTGGACCTGAAAGTGACAACTGAGAAGCCATTTTGTTTTGTTCGCCATTTTGTTGCTTCTCCCTATTCTCTGACGCTCCGCACAATATTCTATGGCCTAGGCCTAAACATGGTAAGGCAGCTGCGATTTGAACTCTGAAATGCTTACATAGGCAGGAATGTGAAGCAACTGTAATATGTTTTTGTAATGCTTACATAGGCAGGAATGTGAAGCAACTGTAATATGTTTTATTCTTGCATCGTAGAACCTTGAAGCTATGCATGAGCACGACTAATCAGCAAACCAGGTGCCATCCAGTATCGTTAGTGCTATTGTAGAGGGCAGTAAAATAAGAATTATGTGAGGCTGTATGTGCTCCTCCACGGAATCTGGTATTTTCTCTGATTTAGAACTGTCTGACCTTAGCCCAAGAAAGCAGCAACAAAACAAGATAACGTTAGTTGGTAGAATGTCACCTTGCGAGAGAACAAGATATTCTCCGACATGCAGATGTGCCTCGTTCCCAGACAGTAAATCATCTTGGAAACGGCGGCTAGGAATGTTCAATGTTTAGGCGAACAAACTACGTATATGATTTGTGAACCCTAGCTCAAGAGTCACATGCAGGGGGCTGGACAATGCTTTGATACTGTGAATTGACCTGTATATATGTTGAAGCTTTTCTGATGCTCACTCTCTCTCCTCTCACGGTGTCTGCATGCACACATTGTGGGGTGTACAATAAAAACATGTTTTGCCTTTGAACCTCGCGACAGGTGTGTCCTTAGTATATGGGTGCAAGCCTTAATTCCTTATATGGTATAACACAAATATCAAAGAGAATTTGTATTCCCCGCTATTAGTCAAGCCTGGAAAATTTAATAAATGTCAATAGAAAGGACATTCTCTGGCAAACGGTTCAGGCTAGCTGGTGATGGACAGTGTACTGCAAAGTACTGCACATACCACTTTCAGGACTTGGAAACTAAAAGAATTGTGAGTTCGGAGGTCGTGCAGGTGTCCAAATGTAAATCCTCAGTGGCCATGGAGAACCATGGTTTCATGAAATCCCTCGAACATCTTCAATTGAGGGGAATGCAAATAAACCTCATAGCCACTGACAGACATGTTTCAATAGCCAAGGTCATGCGAGAGCAGTTTCCAAACATTTGCCATACATTTGATGTATGGCACGTTGCCAAATCAATCAATAACAAAATCTCAGCTGCAGGTAAAAAAAAGGGTTCAGAAAATATTTTACAGTTGGTCCCAGTCTTTCAGCAAACATCTTTGGTGGAGCTCCAAAACTTGTGATGGGTTTGTGTTCCAAGGTTCACTCATGGACAGATAACCAACATTTTCACCAATGTGCACATGGACCTTTATCAGAGGAACAGGAATGCAAGAAGAAGTGGTTGGGTCCATCTTCACCTCCACACAAAGCTCTTGAGAAGATCGTGTTTGATAAACCTCTTTCAAGAGACATGAAGGGACTCACATAATTCTGTCACACCAGAGATTTGGAGGTGCTCCACAATATGTGCCAAAAGTACAGACCCAAGAGGTTGCATTTCAGCATAGACAGTATGTAGTTTCGAACATTACTAGCTGTATTAGCGCATAACGAGAATCTAAGCAGAGAACAATCGAGAACTGCAGGAAACTTTGGAATGCTTCGTTACACAATGGCCTTTGCGAAACAAAGCAAAAAAATAGGGTTGCCAAGCCGATATTCCAGGAAATGGAATTCGATTTTGTGAAAGATCTAATTTTGACTGTGTTGGCCATGCATACTCATGGAATCGATCCTGATTTTGTTCCTAGGGCACATGCATTGCCACAAAACATTGAAAACCAGCCCAGTCCACCAAAAGAGAACCTCGTTGAACAGTTGACTTCCTGGTATAAATAATTAGCAGCAGTGTGTATGTGCCACAATGTTTGTACATGACCAATGGAAATCTATTTAACTTGCATTTCAAAGTTATTAAAAGTATTAAGAAGTATTAAGCATCCAAATTGTCTTTTCCAATGTATCGTCTTTGTCATTTTTTTTTTGCAAGAAGTTCCTGTTGGAGGATGCCACACATTGTAACTCTATTTCCCCCTTCCTGCTTTCGGCAAGCTCTTATGGATCCTTCGCTGATCAGGGGATGGGAGGGTCAGATGGATATCAGCATGAGAGCTACTGCGGGGTCTGCAGTTGCCCTAGCATGCACATGTCCAAATAGACAGAATAAATATGCGTCCCACTAAGGAATGAGACCTAAGCTAAATAACAAACTTGCCGTGCAAGAACTAATGACTGTAAGCAAAACACTGCATGAAAGGGGGCTGTTGGTGTGGAATAGGTGCATTCTGACCTACATTTTTATGTGGGTATGTGTTAGGGGTTGTTGCTTTCGGTTGCCTTATCAGAAGGATCTTTGATTTGCGGCCTTTGGTGTCTTATGATTTCAAACAAAGTGGGGATAGGTGTTAGTGTTACCAAAATATATGACTACTCTAGATTAGTTATATGGTAGGTGAATTGGAGGTAGTGCGGGGGTAGGGTCTGGTGACCAGATGCGTTCAAAGGCAATAGGGGTCATGGGTTCAGGGGACCGCGGCCTGGCAGGGAGGGGTTGGAGATGGCATGAGTCAGTCAGCAGAGATGGATGGGGTACTAAGGTTGGAGCAGGCCTTGGTCTCACATTCTTGAATGAGCACATTTTGTCAGGGCTCGGTACTTGCTACTTGCAAAAATGAATAGCTGCATTTCCGTGAGAACAGGAGACATGCTGAGCTGACAGAGGTGGTGGGGGCTGGGTTTGCGAGGCACTGGGGGAGAGAGAGTGAACATTTCGCCAGAGGGGCAGGGGGCCTCGAAAAAGATGGTGTTTGGAAGGACACAAAATGAAGTTCAAAGAATACACATTAGCACAGCGTTAATACACTTATATTAAACATGGGTGATGCAGATAGGTACAGGAGGGGTGGAGATGTCTCCCACCTTAGCTTATATGTCATTTGACCGGTACGAGAATGGTGGTCGGGATATACCGCCTCTCCTCCAACATTTGTTAGTGATGGAAGGGCTCTTGGATTTATGACTTGACAGTGTCTCGCGTTATCCGCAGAGCACATTCCTCTGTGAAAACAGGGCGCACGCAGACAATGGGGAGGACTCTAACTGTAGCCCTAAAATAACTAAATCACTATCCATATAGATGAGTAAACAAGTATTCACGATAGCGCAGCATTGGTCGATGCCAGCAAACAATTTGTTTATTTTCGAACATATTGTGAATGTTACGTTGGGACGGCCGGGCTAATCGCTCCCATGGAGTGATGGTCACTGCGTTTGATGTTGCTTGTGGGCTGTTCACACCAATGCATCCTGTACAGTATGTTTTTGATTTGTGGCTTTCCTTCACCAAAAGGAAACTTAGCATGTGCGCTCCTAAGAAGGTTCAATTGTTGTTCGTCCTTGGAAGAAACGGAGGATTCACTATGGATTGAATGACGTGTGGTGTGTAATTCCTGCAAAATTGATAAGGTTCACCATTTCAAAACTGGACAAAGGAACATGTAATTTCATTTAATGAAAACCGTTGATCTGAGCGGACACTCACTATACCAAATATAATGTAAGTTTTACTGTAGACGAGTGAGTCATGGTTTCATTTTCTGACCGGTATTGCTGGCTTACATTGTAATGGGTTGTTGGTAGGGGAATATTGTGACGACATGCAAACACAACCTCTATGTATTTGTCTTTGTCCCGTGCACATGGGCAGTCCAGCACCGAAATGCATGGAGTCCACATTTGGGATCCCGCAGGTTCCACCAATGCCAAGTTTGTTGCTAATATTCCATTATAATGTTGTCTATGTGTTGTTTGAATTCTTCCGTCAGCTTCTGCATCCGCATCCGATTGCGAGGTAAACATACTCCACAGCACGAACCTATCAAGCAAATCATAGACTTATTAGGTTTCACCCATTGCAGAATTAAAGCCCCGGACCGATATGCCCTTTGGCGGTACCAGCGACAAGGAGCAACCTGACATCATTTACGGTGGTCTAGCAAGAAGCTGATGCCAAAGCCTTGCAATTCAAGGTGCGTCCAATGCGCTTCTTCTACCGAAAGGTACACCGTGTGTCTCATGATAAAGATTTGATGTTCGAAAATAACGAAATTAAACATTTGGTTGAATATGGAAATTGGCGGATGTTCTCGGAACGTTTATTGTGAAATAAAAGTACATTATAAATTGCAGAGTATTGGTGTTTCCTTTAAAAATAGTGTTTTCTATTCCAATTTGGGATGCGCTGTGCTGTGAGAGGATGTGTATGTTGATATTCCGGGTTCTGCATCCACTACCATTAAGATACTTACCGTTAAGGTACTTAGCTGGAGGCAAATGTAGACAATAACGCCCATGTTGATGCAATTGTAAAAAGTACCAACTATCACTTGAAAGTGTTTCGTCAAGTGACCCCTCTGGTTTTGAAAGAAAGCCGCAAGCAATTGGTCCGAGCTGTAATCCTATCTAGAGTACATTACTGCAATGCCCTCCTGGAAGGAGTTAAGAAGGCAGACCTTTAAAGACTTCAAAAAATTCAAAACACTGCGGTACACATTGTTTGTTTCCTTTTCTTTCAGAGTGGTAGAAGGAAGATTACTATCAGGTGTGTTGCTATACACGAGCAGCCAGTTTCAATCCAGGGTATTTCACTACTTAAGCAGCTGGCTGCATGAGAACTTTATTCTTGCATTGCCCCAGAGCCTCTTGCTTTGAACCATGGTTTCCTGCTGAGACCTATTGCTGCTGTCTTCAGTTTTCAAAACCTGATCTATTTTCAACGATACCCACCCACTTCGTCTCGTCCATTTTAGCGCATTAGTGGAAACAGATGATTTTCCACATTTTGTTGTGGAATTCTTTAGGAGTGGGGGTTAGGAATTAAATAAAAATTATCTTTAAGGGTGTCGAGTGTTGAATGAGGAGAGGGGATGCATGGGGGTGGGTAGGAGGGGTTTGCCTACATACAAAATGCAGAATGTGTGATGAAAAGTGCCAGATCGGGCCTCGGCCACCAGAACTGGAATTTTCGTGAAATACGTGTTATGGTTCAAAGGATATGAAGGGTCAAAAATGAGTCTTTTTTCACCTTTGCATTCAGGTATCAAATTTCTGCTCACATGCACAACTCAAACCGCTGGACGTATTTGTGCCAAATAAGAAACACGCCGGGCACAAAGGGCTAGAAGGAAAACCTATTTTGGTTTGGCATAAATTATTTTTTAAACATAAATAAAAATTGCAAGGATTGCTTACTAAATTAACTTAAAAATCAACTTAAAATGTGAGGGAGGGATGTATTGGGGGAATATTAATGTTCTGTGTTAAATGTGTTAAAAAAGCTTATAAGTACTTTTTAATATAAAGTGCATAGGGAGAGACAGGAGGAATCCGATTCTTATTTAACATATTGGACAAGCTGTTCACATGACTTAACAGTGAAGTTCTCGATTCGTGCCTGATGCCAGGCAGGAAGATATCTGCATGATCATACCTCCCTCTTCTTTGTGACAGTACCTAGTTAGAAATCTTGCCTGAACTCCTTCATCCCTCTTCCTCGTCCCAGTTCTGAATAGTAATCTTACCTATATGCACACATACCTCTCTTTCTCGCCACATTCCCCAAATATAACACCTCACTCTTCTTCTTCACAGCCCCCACTACTCCATCTCATTCTTCCTCACCACAGTCCCCAACTACCCACCTCACTCTTGGTCGCCAGTCCCCCACTAACTACACCTCACTCGTCCTTGTCGCAGCACCCCACTATCACAACCTCACTCTCCCTCGTTAACAGTCCCCGTCTAACTCCAACTCACTCTTCTTCATCACAGCCCCTACTAAACCTCCCTCACTTTTCCTCATCACAGTACCCAAGGACCCCACCTCACTCTTCCTCTTTACAGTACTCCACTACCACCAACTCACTCTTTTTCTTCACAGTCTCTAATTATCCAACCTCACTCTTCCTAACTGTCCCCCACTAACTTCACTTCACTTCACTTATTGGTCACAGTCCCTAACTACCCCACCTCACTCTACATTGTCACAAACCTCCACTAACTCCCCTTCACTCTTCTTCATCACAATCCCCCACTAACTTCACCTCACTGTTCCTTGTCACAGTCCCCCAATAACTCCACCTCACTCTTCTTTGTCATAGTATGCCACTACCACCAGCTCACTCTTCCTCGTCACAATCCCCTCACTAACTCCACCTTGCTCTTCTTTGTCACAGTTCCCAACTAACTCTACCTCACTCTTCTTTTTCACAGTCACCTACAAACGCCACCCCACTTTTCATCACAGTCCCCCACTAACTCCACCTCACTCTTCCTTGTCGCAGTACCCCAATATCACATCCCTATCCCTCGTTAAAGCCCCCCTCTAACTCCAACACACTCTTCCTCTTTACAGTATTCCACTACCACCAACTCACTCTTCCTCGTCACAGTAATCTACTACCACCACCTCATTCTTCCTTGTCACAGCCTCCAACTATCCAACGTCACTCTTCCTCATTACAATCACCAACTACCCCACCTCGGTCTTCCTCGACACAGTACCCCACTGCCACCAACTCACTCTTCCTCTTCATATTCCCTCAGTAATTCCATCTCACTCTTCCTTGTCAAGTATCCCGCTACCAGCACCTCATTGTTCCTCATAACAGTGTGCAATTAACTCCACCTTACTCTTCATCGTCACATTCCCCCAGTAACTCCACCTCACTCCCCCTCTTCAAAGTACTCCATTACCACTTACTCTTTCAAATCTGAGTACTCCACTACCACACTTCACTCTTCCTCTTCACCGTCCCAAACTACCCCACCTCACTCTTCCTCAGCACAGTCCCGCACTAACTCCATCTTACTCTTCATCACATCCCCCCACCTCACTCTTCTTCATTACAGTTTGTTTGTTGTTGTTGTTTGTTTATTTATTTACTATGCACGCTGGACCCCAGGGTATCAGGGCGCAGGTGATACGAGTGATAAGAGTATGTACAGCTTAGTTACAAAGGTTACGGAGCATGATTAAACAGTTTTCCTCAGAGTTACAAAGGTTGAGGATCAGTATAGAGGACATACATGTGTCGACAACAAGTCATAGATATCAAGCATAAACATACTAGATAACTATCATAACTTTTATCTAGAGTACATTAGAGGATGCACGGATACATGCAAGCAGAGCAGATATTAATACAACAGGAGGATACATGTTATATTTCTCTATGAGCCATTTGATTAGATTCTGCGTGAATTTGATGAAGGTTTGGTCTGATCTTAGTGTTTGTGGTAGGGAGTTCCACACCTAACTGGGAAGCTGGAGCCTCCAATGGTAGATAGTTTGAAACGTGGCACTTGAAGACAGTTGGAGTTGGATGTTCTTGGGGGTCTGATTGAATATTTCTGACGAATCGTTCTGTTAGGTAGCGAGGGGCCTTTTTGCTAAGCATTTGTGGATGAGGAAAGCAGTTTTCAGATTCATTTTTTCTTGGGTGGATAACCATTTATGTTTCCTGCTTATTTCAGATATGTGTTCTCTTCTTGGAATGCTTAGAGCTGCTCTAAGAGCATTGTTTTGGAGCACCTGTATTCTATTGATAAGTTGTTTATTCGCCCCTATGCACTACAATAATCAAGTTTTGATAAGATGAGGGCTCTGGATATAATCAGGCAAGACAGGAATTGTTTCCCAGTTCATATTAATTTGCATGTGTATGCTGTAGAAGAGGCCAGTGAGTTTACCTGTTTGGTAAATGATAGGGTTGAGTCTAAGTAAAAGCCTAGGGTTTTTACTTCTCTGGCGACATTGATAATGTTCCCATCGATAATGAAAGATGAGTAGTCAGGGCTAAGTTTGATAATGTGAGATGCGGTACCCAGGATAAAGAGCTCTGTTTTGTCATTGTTTAGGCACAAGCCATGATTGGCCATCCATGCCTGAACAATGCTATATACTCTGTTCACCATAGCCAAATCCTCCTCATGATCCCCAGTGAGTGGTAAGAGTATCTGGGTATCATCTGCATAATTAGTGTAGGTGATACCCAGATGGTCAAGATAATCAAAGAGTGGCTTGGTGAAGATGTTGTAGAGCGTTTGAGAGACACATGATCCCTGGGGCACTCCGCAAGTAATGGGTATAGGGTCTGCTGCTACTGCTGGGGAGAAGACCCTCATAGTCCTGTCACTGAGGAATGGCTGTATCCAGACTATTGCTTCTTTCGAGAAGTGGGCTGCTGAGTCCAGGTGGCTGCATAAGACTTGCATAAGACTTTGTGGTCCACCGGGTCAAGTAGGAGGAGAAGTGCTAATAGTTCCTGATCTCCGAATGTCTATTTGGGCCTTGAAATCGATAAGTGCTGTTTCTGTGCCATGTTGTGGCCGGAAACCAGATTGGCATGAGCCTAGAAGCAGGTTCAACTCTAGGAAATTGCCTGTAGTTGGTGGGTATATTGAGGTCTAATGTTTGTTTTTTCACAAGTGGGAGTACCCATGATTCTTTTAGATTGTGCGGGATGGTGCCAGTGATTAAGGAGGCGTTGATGAGTTTGGTGATGAATGGAGCTAGAACTCTGGCAGCGTCCTTGATCAGTTGAGCTGGGCATTGGTCGCCTTTGCAATTAGATGGTTTAAGAGCAAGAATCGTTTTCTCAACCTCAATAATTGAGACCTTGGAGAAGTTAAATTAGGTATGGCCTTTAGTTTTGGGCAGCTGTGTTTTATTAGGGGGAGTCTGAGCAGTTAGTAAGGCTTTCTTTTGAGCTATTTTGTTTTGGAGATTGGTGACTTTGTTGACTAGTGCAAGCTGGATGTCCGAGCACCACGTTTTATCTTTGACAGAATCATGTTGTGCTATAATAGGAGATTCTAATTATTTTAGAATGGTGAAGAGCTCCTTCATGCTGGAGTTAGCTTGTGTGATTCTGTCGTTATAAGTTTCTTGTTTGGCCATGAGGATATCCTTTTTGTATTGAGTTGAGATATTGATTAGATTAGTTTTATTTTCTGTTGTAGGATGTAGTTTCCAGACCGTTTCACATCTTCTTTTCTGTAATCTTAGGTTTTTTAGATGGGTTGTGAACCAGGACTTGAGATGATTTTTAGGTTTACTAATCCTGAGTTTTAGTGGAGCGATACTGTCAAGGGCAATAGTCATAGCATTATTATATTCTTCTACTAATAGACTTGGGTCTGAATAGTCTGGTAGAGAATTAAGATTAGGTAATATATGGGGTAGGAGGTTGTCTACTGTAATACTTTTCTTGTTTCTGGTTAATGTGGGTGGGGGGCGGGTGGTGGTGTTTGTACAATGGGTCTTTTCGTATTTAGAGTAAAGGAGATAAGGTGGGGGTCAGTCCAGATTTGTGAGGAGATGGAGAGGTTACAATTGTGGTTGGCTACCCAATTGAGAGTTCTCCCTTTAATATGCGTATATACATTCACTCTCTGTGGGAAGCCCAGTTTAGTCAGAACATTAGCTACAGAAGTAGCCTGGTGGTCATTAAGATCATCAAATCCTAGGTTAAAATCTCATAGCACAAGGTTTGTGAGGTGTTTTTTAAATTCTCTGAGATGGTGGTGATGTCTTCATTAAAGGTGCTGATAGGGCCTGGTGGTCTATAAAGGAGATGGATATTTAAAGTTTGGGAGTTGGCAGTGGGTATTTTAATAGATAGTGACTCACAAGATTTAAGATTGGGCGTGGAGGTTATTCTCATAGAGAGATTAGATTTAGCAATGATCGCTATTCCTCCGCCACTTGATTCTAGTCTGTCTGCTCTAAGGATGTTATATAGTTGTCGGGGACTGCTAGGGTCAGTGCAGGGCCTGCTGCATCATGTAGCCAGGATTCTTTGATGGCAATGAAGTTGTAGTCATCTGCTAAGATAACCTCTGCTATTTCTGTTGCATGGGCATCTAGGGATCTAGCATTTATTAGGGCACCTTTAAGGTCAGGTTCTGACTGTGGTATTTGGAGTGAGTTTAGGGGGGCATGTAAGTTGGTAGTGGTCTTTTAGAGTGAGTCTTGGAATTAAGTAGTGGGGTGGTCTTCGTTGGGTGATGTGGTTTAGGATGAATATGGTCTGGATTGATGCTATATCTGATGAGGGTTTCAAATATTTTAGGCAATCGTGCACGGAATCTAAGGTTTCTATGTGCTGAGTTACAGGTTTTTTTTGTAATAGGTAACACCGTGGGTGTGCCTACATTATCTAAGGACAATTTAGAGGACATGGTGATATGGGCGACGGCAGTGTTTACTATGTTAGTGGACCATGCCATAATAAGTAGTATTGTTAAGTTATTGAATATGCCCAGGTAGACTCGGGTCGAAAAGGTGAGGTACATAATGTCTTGAGGCAAATTAGGCGAAGAGGCAAAAGGACAGATCAAACAATAAAGTATTGACAATACAGAGGTAAACAATTGACAGGGGACATTAGGGTGGACGCATTAATAGTGCAGTCAAGGTACAAAGCCATAAAGTGTCTAGAAAATCCGTAATGCACTTTGCAGGTAAAAACAACCAGGATTGCTATTGGTGCAAGATTATAGGGCAGGAGTGTGCAGTTTGGCACACTTAAGGAAAGGCAGTCCAGAAGGTCACTGGCAAGGGGGCGCAATCATGTAATAGCATCTGGACTTCTGTAGGTGCAAACATATAGCTATGCCCAAAAGATATGCATTGTCAAATAATGGCAAGGGTAAAGTAGTCCAAACAACAATTGGGTACAGCCAAGTAATAGCAGGAGCCAATAGAAATATTTTTGAACACTGGAGCAATCTTATAAGGTGACAGTGTACAATTAATCAACTTGCAATTACCCTCTCTACCTACACCTCACTCTTCCTCATCACAGTCGCCCTAACTCCAGGTCAGTATTCCGTCGTCAACTACACAACTTCAGTCTTCCTCGTCACATTCCGCCACTAACCCCACCTCATTCTCCCTCGTCACAGTACACCATTACTAATCCCTATTTGTCTAGTGGACACAAAACAAAATGAAATGAAATACTTAATAAACCAGATGTTGCGTAGCTCAAGAACAGATATTGATAAAAATGATATGAAAACAGTTATGTTATCAGAACAAGAGACAGAAATACAGGTGGCGGGAGCCATAGCATAATAAAACTCTTGAAATGAATTGAAAAAAAACGTCAGTTAAGGGACAGTTAAGGTGAAACAATCTGTTGCAATAAAACCCTTGAAATTCAGTGAATAAACTTTAGTTGAAGTGACGTGAAGGTGCCGATTTAACGCAACAAAACCCACGAAATTCAGCAAGCTGGAAGTGACACCACCTTAACTATGAAGCCTGCATTGCACAGCCTGTAAGCACCCTGTTGATATCACAATTGACATCACTGATGATATCACATATGATGTCACTTATGGCATCATGAGTGTTATCACTACAGCAGATCACCTGTGCAAGAAAGAGAGATGCAACATTTAAAACGTGTATTTCTGCAAAACAAGAGTGTATTCAGGTGCAAAGTTTGGTTGAGTTTGCATTTAAAAATACAGTTCATGTGATAAGTCGAAGTATCTGGGTAAGCTGCCTGCACATTTACATTTCCCAGTATGTTGCACATGTGCATTGAAATTGCAACCTCCTCAATGTATTTATTAAATGGATATGTGTAAGGCGCTTATACAACAAGACAGTGTTTCAAAGCGCCACAAGTCGAAGACCTTACTGGTAAGTACCAGCCATGGGACACATTTTTTACTGTGTTTAAACATAGAGCATAGATGCAATATACCTTGACTTTAATGAAGGTCAGAAAATAATTGTCAAGCATTGTAAATAATGGTTGTGGAACTACAGAAAGTTAAACTTGCACATAGCAATTTACAATTTAGATGCAATATAGAAGACGTCTGCAAGCTATGGATCTCCAGAGATTTTACATTACAACTTCCACTAACCCTACCCAGAATAGGCAACGGTGAGGATAAATGGAAGTCATAGTCCAAAACATGTAGTTGAATAACAGCTTCGAACCCACGAGCACTAAAACTATTACGTTTGTCCACCCACTACATTAACTACTCTAGTCCTGATTACTGTGTCCTCACAAATTGAAAGTGTTTTTCAACATCATTGACCCTAGCAGGCCACCTGCCCTTGCCTTTACAATTTTACATGGTCTAGGCTTTGTGAGGAATCTGAAGGTGTTCCCCAAAATATTCTCCTCGCAGGAGACTTGGGGAGTGGGGTTGAGGCACCCTTGGGTGAGACACAATATCCCTAATTTCCCTTTCATCAGGAGTCAGATGTCCCCCAGGGTTTTATGGGGTATTTCCAAACCCTTCTGTAAGGAAGACATGGTATCAAACAGTAAGACAGACACAAGTGACCAGACACAAGTGACCGCAGTTCAAGGGGGTTTATTTAACTTCAATTGGGTTTGAAAAAGGCCTATCTAATCCTAAATCTAAAGATGGGAGCAAGCTATGACCATCAAATAATAATAACAAAGTCCTAGTGGTGTCCTGTAAAACAAAAGGGCCTATACTAATAAACCTTTTGCCAATCCTTACTTCTAAATACAAATAGTGTGGGAAACAATGTTATGCAAAAGAAAAGTGTTCAAGAAATTATATATGTCAGGATATTCAAGCCTATTGCTTCCTTTCCCCACGTTTTCAGCATGGGACAAGGCAGCACATTTGAGCTTAGCGCACTCTCTGGCTTCTCTAGCCTGAGGCTGCAGTTCAAATCTCAGTATTAGGACTTTCTGTACCAAAGTCTCTTTGCCATTCAAAGTCTCTTAACTTCAGGGGGCCTGATACGACAAACAAACATTCAAAACTTTGTTTCTCCTCAGGATTCTAATGTACAACTTCTTGGGTGATTTTCAATTCACCCCGGGTCCCACTCCATTGGGCTTAGACCCACTTTAATACAAAACCTTCAATTGGTCTTCATATGCTGGGCTCGGACCAGATTAGTGTATTTTCCCAAACTTACTCTATTCCATCAACATCGAAGACCTTCGACTGTGCACAGGATTTGCTTGACCCTTCGCAGGACCACTTAGATTCACATGTATTCGTTCACTATCAAATGATCTTCCCCCGACAGACTCGGATCAAATTTATCTACTTTCGTTACTTCTCAGCTGAATACCTTACAAAGATCTTTGAATGAGCACCCATGGGGTGCCGGACCACTCTGTCAAAGGTACGGTAGCCTGCTTTAAAGTTCAATCACTCATCAGCAGTTTACAATATTGTTGCTTGCAACCTTGGCTTCAACACAGACAGGTCTCATATTGGTCTCCCCAACTCACTGGCTGTGTTGTTTTCACTGAAGCAGTTTTGTTGTTGGGGCCACGGACAGAACCACAGTGGCTGGTAATTCTCCCTACCTTGATTCTTGATGCAGGAGGGCCCCGGGTATCTCGGACACACAATGTAGGATTCTTCAGCCTCTTCCAATCTTGAGGACTCATTCAAGCAATGGTTCCTTGTCAAAAAAGTCAAGAGAACTTCCCTCCTAGCAATCCCCTTTTGGTTTGCAGTTTTTCTCCTCGTGTTAAACTGCCATCTTGGAACTGCTTTTTCCTGGTGTGCTTTGCCTCACTCAGAGTGTGCTCTCGTGTCCTGTCTTTTAACCGTGTGGGGAAGTGTAATGGCAGTCAGGTCTGAGTGATGGTCAGTAATTACCTATCCTTGCCTGACCATTGTATCGGGACACGGTAGGTATACGGCTCAGGTGTTAGTATGTTTTCCCATAGAGCGGGCTGTCAGTGAGAAAATGTGCGTGTTATTAAAGAGAGGGGGTAGAGTGCTTAAATATCCTACCGGGTAGGGTGGGGTAAAGGTGTTACAAGGAAGTGAATACTGCGTCTCACCATCCAGTTACCCACTTCCACTCCCCAATGAACCCTCACCCAGATGATCCCCCTGCACTGGTCCACCCCCAGGAACTGGATCCAACAGCGATGGCCGTGTCCTGGCCACCTGGATGACACATTCCCAGGGACTAGTAGGTGAGACACCTTCTGGTTTCTCACACTTCCCTATTGTGTTAGAAAATAATCTCCCAATACATACCACTATGGTACTGAGACAAGGACGAGACCATCTAGGAATAAACATACATTCTTTATTGGCTCAATCACACACAAACACCACTCTGTTGTGTAATAAACATGAAAAGCCTGCACATGAAGCCTAGGGGGCAGTATAAAGGGCCCGCTCAAGAGGTGAGGCTAATGGAGAGAACGGGAACTACTGTGGAATGCTTGCAGACAGAGACGCCGGTGGAAGAAGCAGGGAGACGCATATCCGAAGTGCTGCAGTGCTGCGGAGTCGTTGCAGTGGAAGCAGACTGTGGCTGGCATTGTTGGAAAAAGTGGAGTTTTCTTGTCACCAAAGTCATAAGTTTAAATGGAAGTTCATGCTCACTGTACCACTACCAATTAGTGTGTGTGGGTTAAAATGTTTTTGGAATAATATTGCCGTCAGACTGACGTCCTAAGTTTTGAAAACTAAGGCCACCATCTGCACTGTTTGCTGGAAACAGCGATTCTGGAGGTGTATGGGAGTAGCGGTTCTCATAATTGGATTTCTTTTTTTTTTTTAAACTTTTGTTTATTGGCAGGAAGTCAAGACAGGTACAACATGGATAGCATGTAGGAAAGCGAACATCATAACATCACAAATATGCATTGCAACACAGCTAGTATCAACAGCACATAATAGCGGGGGGGGGATATTGTGGAATAGCTCGGATGGGGCGTGCCTCATGTTTAGTCTGGTTGGGCAGGTGATGGGGCGGAGGTCCATTCAACCCCGTCTTTGTTGTTTAAGTAACTGCGAAATTCCGACCAAACATTCCTGGGGCGGGAGGGGATGGGCAGGGATCCAATGTATTCCTCTTCACATGTTTGCACCCACGTGAGGGCCCTCAGCCACATGTTGAAGGAGGGGGGTTCCGGCGCTTCCAGCATTGCAGTATACATTTTTTGGCAACAATAGCACCCACATTTAAGAATTTTGACATTTTCCTCTCGTCCTCCCCCGTCCAAATACCAAACAGCATGGCTAGTGGGCTCATCTCAATTGGGGAGCCTATTATTTCCGATAGCGCTTCTGTAATCTCAACCCAAAACGTGTTGAGCGCAACACAGGACCAGAACATATGACCATGGTCTGCCTCAGGTGATTTACATCTCGGGCATGTGTGTGTCGAGTTGGGTGTGAATTTTGCCACTCTGTGCGGCGTGTAGTAAAGCCTATTGAGAAGTTTGTATTGCATGCAGCGAAACCTAGCATTGAGTGAGACTTTGCGCGTATGTGCACACATTTTGCTCCACATTGCGTCGGTGATCTCCGTGTCCAGTTCCTCCGCCCATGCTTGACGTGAGTCTGGGGACATATTCCCTAGTTTGTCCAGCTGCATTTTATACAGAGAGGATATTATACCCCTACAGCCTGAGGAGTTAGCTATATACTGGAGCTCAGGGGAGTCTGGAGGCGCATCTGGGAAGGAGGGCCACATTGCCCGTACCGCTGCTCTCAGCCTGTAGTATTGCAACAGGTCTAGCGCTGAGCTGGGGTGTCCTGAGCGCCATGTTTGGGGGGTGATAAATGTGCCATCTCGGTAGAGATCTGTTAGGGCCCGATATCCCAGGCCCTCCCACTGCCGAGAGAGAAGACGATCATGTGTAGGTGGAAGGCCAGGAAATTGCCATAGGGGGAGCCACTTGTAATACGGACGCTGCTCTCGAGTGGAGGAGAGGATATCATTCCATGCCCTAATCGTGGTGGCCACTGGGTCCGAAGGGGCATCCGCACGGTATGTATAGTGTAATAGTAAAGTCATGGCGTGGGTGCCGTCGCCAGCCATTTTCTCTAATTAGACATGTGGGGGCGGATTTGGGTGTGTGTACCAGTG
Source organism: Ambystoma mexicanum (assembly GCF_040938575.1). Lineage (NCBI taxonomy): Eukaryota > Metazoa > Chordata > Amphibia > Caudata > Ambystomatidae > Ambystoma > Ambystoma mexicanum. The sequence goes on along the minus strand of NC_090923.1, from coordinate 406,953,623 downwards.
GGTGGCGTGTTGGGCCTGTGCGGCGTTCCAGTAGAGAGTCAAATCAGGGGCAGTGAAGCCCCCTCTTTCGTAGGGCAGGGCCATATGTAGCCACTTCTTGCGGACTGCTCCGGAGTGCCATAGGAATTGAGCAAACGCTGTGTGAAGGTTCTTGAAATACTGCTTGCCTGGCCATACTGGCACATTGGCGAATATGTAAAGGAGCTTGGGCACCGCAATCATTTTAATTAGGGAAAGTCTGCCCGCCAGGGATAGCGGCAGGTTGCGCCACTAAATCAACTTGGATTCGATGAGCTGAGCCGTGGCTGCGTAGTTGTCTGTCAACAGGGAGGTTTTGGCTAATGACACTTGCACCCCGAGGTATTTAATTCCGCCCGGGGACCAGCGCAGGGGGAACTCACAGGACGGTTGCTGAGTTGTTTTTGTTAGGGGGAAGATTTCGGATTTGGAGTAATTTATGGCAAAGCCCAAGTACGTTCCTATTTTGGTTATGTCGCGAATGATAGGGCCCAGGTATGTGGAGGGCTGTCTGACGTAGAGGAGTACATCGTCCGCATACAATGAGATGATTTCTGGTGAATCTTGCAAGCGTACGCCCTTACGGGTGTGTCGGTTCCTGACGTGATCGCCATGGGTTCAATGGACAGCGCAAAGAGGATGGGGGAGAACGGGCAGCCCTGGCGTGTACCTCTGTGTAGTTCGAAGGGGGAGGAGGGGACGGAGTTGATTAGGACCCTAACCGATGGTCTTGTGTATAGCAGTTTTATATAGGAGATCATGTTCGGGCCTATCCCCATTTTCTCCAGCACAGCCCATAGGTATTGCCATGAGACCATGTCAAACGCCTTTTGGGCATCTAATGTGACTGCCACTGCGTCGGCACTTGGATCAATTCTAGACAGGACGTTGAAGAGGCGCCGGATGTTGAGTGCCGTAGAGCGACCAGGGACGAATCCGCTTTAGTCGGCATGGACCAAGTAGGGCATGGACGGGAGAAACCTATTGGCAATTACTTTGGCGAAAATCTTCGTGTCGGTATTAATAAGCGACAGGGGTCTATAGCAACTACATTCGTCTGGGGGTTTCCCGGGCTTGGGGAGGACGGTGATTAATGCTTCTCTGAGAGAGGGAGGGAGGGCGAGTGAACGGAGTGATTCCTTCCAGACCCCGTGCAGTACGGGTGCTAGTATGGCGACATGCTCTTGGTAGAACTCAGCCGTGAGCCAATCAGGACCGGGGGCCTTGCCCTTCGGAAGATCTGTGATCACCCGAACTATCTGCTCTAGGGAGAACGGGGCGTCAAGGAGTTCTCTGGTGTTTTGGGAGATTAGGGTCATAGGGATAGACTCCAATAGGTCGTCTAAGTCACGGGTTGAGTGCTCTGGCTGGGGACTGTATAGGTTGGCGTAAAAGCCAGTAAAAGTGTCGAGGCTGGCCTGGTCCGACCAGTGCCTCACGCCCTTCTCGTCAATTACACTATCAATCCGGGTCCTACCTCCCTCTGATCGCACCAGTTTAGCAAGGGTCCTGCCCGGCCTATCCCCTTCACCATACCTTCGGGCCGCAGCGGGGCGGGCGTAGTATCTCACCTCGCTCAGGGCATGTACCTCAAATCGTTCTAACTCCGTTCTAATCTTCGCTAGGGTTGCAGGCACCGGACTAGAGGCGTAATCTCTTTCTAGGTTTTTAAGCTTAGTTTCGGAGTCGTTCAGCGCCTGCCTAATGGCCTTGAGGACCCCTGCCTCCCTGGAGATGCACATTCCCCTGATATAAACTTTGAATGCCTCCCACCTGGTCCCCTCGGGCGTGTCGTAGGCGCTGTTATTTTCGAAAAACAAGGCTATGTCCGCAAGGATCTCAGCTCTAAAGACTATATCTGACAAGGCGTCGGATTTGAAGCGCCATGCAGGGCGGGCTTCACGGGCTCTACCAAGTCGGATCTGTAGGAGCACTGGGGAATGATCGGAAAGCGTACGCGGAAGGATCCTGACATCCGATACCCTGCCCATGCGGTCACCCGACAGGAGAAATAGATCTATCCTCGAAGAGCTATCGTGTACCGTAGAGTAAAAGGTGTAGTCCCTCTCCTGGGGGTGGAGCGTCCTCCAGGCATCGAGCAAATTTAGGGAGCCCATATGAATTTGAAGCTGTTTAGCAGCACGGGACATGGGTCTACGGGCAGTGGCCGTCCTGTCCAAGGTCGCATCAAGTATGAGGTTCATGTCTCCGCCCCATATGATAGGGACATCGATGTATTTCATGAGAATGGCAGATATCGTATCTATAAACTCCGGGGAGTCAATGTTGGGGGCATACGAGTTCACAAGCAGGCATTCATCGCTAGCCAAGGTACAGTGTAGTATCACATATCTACCTTCTGGGTCGATGTGGGATGTGTGAAGTGTGAACGCGACAGACTTGTGTATAAGGGTAAGTACCCCCCTGGACTAGGTGGAATATTGAGTGTAGTATCTGTTTGGGCCCCAGGTCTGTGCGAGGTTTGATGCCAGGAGTTTCTGAGCGTGAGTCTCCTGCAATAGGAGCACTTTGATCCCATGTCTCTGTGCGTATGCCGTTATCCTACGTGACTTAGTGAAGTTGGTCAGACCCCGTACATTCCAGGTCAGCACTCTAGTGGCCATACCAAGGAGTTACGGGACATCCCAAATGCGGGATCCGACTTCAATACCCACCAGGAGCGCTAGAGTGAAGCAGAGCCACCACCCTGCCGCGCCCGTCAAGACCAACCTGCCTTTTTGAATACAACAAACCCCAACTAACCCTCCCCCCACCCTCACCGCCCAGTAATAACTAGCAGTGGTTCGACACCCACCCTCAAAACAACCTGCGTGCCATCCCCAACACGGCAACGCCAAGAACATAGCCCAACCGGGACTTGGAGACATAACTCTCGCCATAAGCGGCATTGCAGCTGCAGTGGGGGCTGCTGCTGCCGTCTAGTTCACCTTTGTGCGATCATTGCATGATAAAGCATCGTTACAGTTTACAATATTTCCCGACCAGTACGGCGGGGGTTACAAGAAGGAGGATAAAGCATATTGTTCAAGATATCAAGGACGAATTTAGGGCCAGCCAAGACAGTGCATAACAGTGTGGCACAGCTCCCGGCCTCCAGGCCCGGATTGTGGGGCCGGGGGCCCAAGATGCAAGCGGACGTCTCCCGGAGGAGATGGGATGTTAGATATAGGGCCATGGGGCCGAGGCAGGCTACCCAGAAGAAAGTCAGGGGAGGGCCAGCACCAGTTTGCAGATGGACAGTCCTCGGTAGCCCCGAACACAAGAGGTTAACCTAGGAGCGCGGGTATGGCAGCCTCAGTCCTCACCGATTGGCTCCTCCGGGGGATTTGGCAGTGGGATCTGTGCTTCTATAAACTTAACCGCTTCATCAGGGACCGTAAAGAAATAGCTTTTGTTGCGGTGGATGAATTTCATACGAGCCGGGAATAGCATAGAGTATTCAATTTTCCTCTCTCTGAGCATCTTCTTCACCCCGCCAAATCGGCGTCTCTCCATTTGAACTCCCACCGAAAAGTCCGGGAAGATCCTGACGATTTTTGATTCAAGTCTTAGCTCCCCCTTCTCTCTGGCCAGTCGGAGTATATGGTCCCTGTCTTTGTAGCTCAGTAGCTTTGCAATGATCGGTCTGGGGAAGTCACCTGGCTTAGGCCGGGGCGCCAGGGAGCGGTGCGCTCTCTCGACTGTAAAGAATGGTGAAAACTCAGGATTGCCAAGGAGATCCCTGATGAGCTGTTCAACCGCCATCTCCATGCGCCCCTTCAGTGCAGACTCGGGAACCCCCACAATGCGAATGTTGTTCCGCCGAGATCTAGATTCTAAGTCGTCATTCTTGGCCTTGACCTGTTTCATGTCGTGGACGAGCTCAGTGACTGTGTTTTGGAGAGTATGAATATGATCCTCGCTGGCGCCTATCCTCTGCTCCGTTTCAGTGATCCTGGTCCCGTGTTGGTCGACCTTAGCCCGTAGGGAGGCTACACTAGCATTGATGTCGTCCAGCTTTTCATGGAAGGATGCGAAGTTTTTCGCCATGGACTCCATCAAGGTGGTCAGATCCGGGTGCGGAGGGTCCGGGGGGGCCTCACTATCTTCCTGTGGCACAGAGGAGGACGCCAGGTCCGCCCTGAGCGCCGCTTTGGCGAATTTGTCCATGGCGCCCACTTTATTAGCACCCCGTGCTCTGCTGGACATGGCCAAGGTAGAGGATCCCGTCCACCCAGCCGAATTAAGGATGGGGTGTCAGGTGGAGGGTGGCAGCTGGTCAGCGGCAGCAAATTGTGGGTGTTTTTGGATCAGAGAGCTCGGTAGTGCGGCGACTGGGCAGAGGAGGCGGGACAAGATGGTAGCGAGGTGGCGCAATCTTGAGCGGGCGGCAAACAGATGAGTGGGGCACCGTGCACTCCGGCGGCACCGCAAGGTTAATCTGCCAGCTGCCGAGGCCCGGGAGCGGCGACTCGCAGTGAGATGTGTGGCTAGGGTGTAGGAGTGGGCACAGTTCCGGCGGCAGGCGAGGTATAGGGGGGGCGTAGAGGTCCCAGCTCATGTGTGGCCGGCCCCACAGCGGGCGGCGTGGGCGCACCGTCAGGGTGCAAGCGGCTGATGGTATGAGGTCCGCACCCAAGGAAGCAGAGGGGGGGCCTCCAGCGTAGCGCTCAGCACCCACCTTCCAGCCCGTAGGTGGGCGAGACCGTTGTGTCCTCAGGAGGCGTCAGGAGGTGTCAGTGGATCCAGACTGGAGGCGGTGGCCGTCCGGCGGTGCGATCTTCGTTGTTCCGGGGAGGCGAAGGAAGCGTCCCCAAAAGCGCCTCCTCGGCAGCGTCGCCGGCAGTTCCCCCGGCGGATCGCCCGAGGTCACAGGCGGCAGCGGTGCAGCTCACGGAGCCTCGGGGATCAGGCCGGGAGGCGGCGCCCATGTGGGGGGGCAGGCCCCTCCGGCCGCGGCACACAGGCAGGCCCGTCGCCCCAGCGCTAGCCAGCGATCGGCCCACAGGCGCTCCGGGGAACAGTCTCCGCAGCAGGGGAGGTCTCAGGCGGCCGCGGAAGGCGGCGCAACGGGGACAGGTGCCGGGGCGCCTCGAGAGCCGGCGGCCGCATCAGCAGCGGCGAGGCTGCGGGGGAGGCCGCTCTCCAGTGGCGGCCGCGCGGTCCCCAGGCACCGATTCAGCCCAGGATTTCGGGCGGGTGTAGAGGGTGGCCACCGCAGCAAAATCGCAGCAACTGCTGTAGCCGTCGGTCCGGATCAGCGCCGATGCGGGAAGGATTCTGGTGGACTGCGACGGAGCTCGTGGGCTAAGCAGCCATTTTCCTTGGCTGCTCAACAGCGCCCCCCATAATTGGATTTCAATATGTTGTTGCAAAGTAAGAATTTTTTTGCCTTCCGAATGAAGGTCCCATGAATTGTTTTTTTGGTTGGACGCTCAATACACCCACACATCCGAGTGAATATATAAGGGGCAATTGTTTTTTGACCTTGAGCGAAACGGAAACCTTTGAAGAAATTCAAGGAATGAAAGGGTTGAAAAAAAATAGCAATTGATAAGGTTATGTTTTAAAAAGTTTGTAAGGGACATGCAATATCAGTCCATGAAGATTCTTCGATGCAAATACGTTGGTGTCTGACTTGCAGAAAAAAAATGGAGGCAGTAAATATTATGAACCGCGCTTTATTTTTACATTACCGAAAATCTAATTGTGCCAATATAAATGACATATCATCTTTCTGCGCTGTTACATTTTTCCTGTAATATTGCAGAGTGCACAGGTTCCGCATTTGTAGAATATGACTATACACATCCTTTTTTAGCATTAATATTTCTTGTTTGAAACGTTATGTTTGCCCACATAGGTTTGTGTATCACTTTGCACGTTCTTTTGGTCTTGTTTGAAATCACGAGACGTCATTTTTTTTTAATTGCCCATTCATTTTACTTTCATAACTGTATTATCGTCTTCCTGTGCAGTTGCCATTTTTTTTAAATCTTACGGCGCATGCAGAATCTCAGCGTTTGGAGCCTGTTACTATAGTTACACATGGTCATTAGTAGCATTTCACTAAAATGTCATGTTTGACCACTTACATTTGTGTATTACTTTGCACATTTTTTGTGTCTTTTTTGAAATTTTTTGGTAGGGGTTGGTTATTGACACGTATTTTCTGTTACGTTTCTCTCCCAGGTACATCTTGCCGTACTGTCCGTGCCATGGCTTCCAGATGCCGAGTGAGAGCTTTTTTCGGATGGCAAATACAACTGCTCGTGAGCGGTTGCCTGCCCATAACAATTATGTGGGATGACGCCCTACGCCTGCTTTGCCCGTACGCGGAACTTGCTATTCGGAGCAACATCACATCATTTATGGTGGTGTAGGCTCAGGGTCATGGCGCCTTTTTGGAAATAACTGTGGAACCAAAGCGGCTGCTTTAACCAAGACCCCATAATTTATGTATGGCAAAAAACCAACGTGTTCCTCATCTTTAACATTTGCAATGCCACCCTTAGAACCATTGTTATCATTGCATTGAAAATGGGATTACTCCGATGGTCTATGAAAGTTTGTTGTTAAATAAATCTACTTTACAAACTCTAAAATGTTCACGTTTTCTTTTACAATCCAATCTATTATTTCCAAATGTAAGTTATTAGGTTGTACGTCGATGTATGTTTATTTACAGGTTCTGCGTCACGTCTCGTACTTGTGCTTTTTGCAGCCTACCATGGAAAGGGAAGAGGGACTATGTGTGAAATAACCGCCTTCCCTTTCTATGGTGGCCATTTTGAAAAAGGGTTTTGTTTTGTAATCCGAGCCGCCAAAGCCGTCCCGGATTATAACAAGTAATCCTCCTTTTTAGTAGCACACGTTACTGCTTTGGAAATTTAGACTATTACTGGCAAAGATTATTGGGTCTATGTATTTTACTGAGAAATATGCAGTACTTGGAGTGTATGCAATTTTTTTTTTTACATTTATTTAAACTGTGAAAGGTCGTTATTAACGCATTATTTACTTTGTTTACGGGTAGCTTTATTTTTTAGTACGGCAGGTAAAAAGGCAATTTTGCGAACAACAATGAGCAAAGAGGCAACGAACGGTAATATGGGTCGGTAGATGTACGGCGACAAATTTTGTGTGTTTGTTATTTGCAAGGTAGCAGCACTGTTTCTCATGCTTCTTCATTACAGCAGTGCTGCTGTTTCTTGGGGAGGAAGGATGCCTTTAGCTGATGTCATTTTCAGATAAGTACAACTTTGGCTAAAGATTTATAATGTGTAGTGAATTGGTAATCGCTGCATACCAATACGTGTTGACGTTGTGTAAGGGTAATGCTGAAGGTGGACGTTCCTACATCAATATAAAATCTATTTCCATACTGTCCACGAGGCATACATCTTACTGTTAAGTGTGTACTGATTCAGAAACATGTCACTGTGCTGTATGCCAGCATATTGTCATGTAGTATTCTTCGCAAGTTGTATACTGTTTAGCAAAACACCCTTGCTAAATGGACGTTCTGGTTATGTTGCCCTACTGAAAATCTGTGACATTCAGTGCAAACATTTTTTATTAACAAGACGTTATAGTTAAAATGACATACTAAAAACCCGTAAAATTCATTAAAAAAAAACTTTGTTAAGGGGACGTTATGGTTAAGTTGCACTACTAAGAACCTGTGCAATTTACTAAATACACTTTACAAACGTGCCACTATAGTTCAAAGTAAAACCGAAAAACCCCTGAAATGTGCCAGTTATGGTAGGCTAAGCACCCATACCTGCACGCACCACTGTGCACTGCTAGCACTAACACCCAGGACATGAAAGATGGCATCACAAATGTCATTGATGACATCACTGATATTATCACATGTGTAGCCCCTTTGTTTTTGTTCACTGCCATATATATATATATATATATGTATATTCAGTAAAAAAACGTTGTTAAATGGACGTTATGGTTCAGAGTAAAACCGAAAAACCCTTGACATTCGCTAGTTATGGTAAGCTAAGCAACCATAACTCGCGCCACCTACATGCATTGCGAAGAGTAACACCCAGGACATCAAAGATGACATGACAAGATCATTGACATTTGTCATGTCATCTTTGATGTCCTGGGTGTTACTCTTAGGTGGACGAGTGAGGGAGGATCACCTGGTTAGGGGAGTACGGGGTCGCCTTTGTGGGAATACCCCAGGGGAGGCACAGTATTCTGACGGCAACAGAAGAGGAGGTGGAGGAAGTCCCGGATGCCTTCATGGGATAGGCTGATTACCGTCACCTTAATCCAGGTTTTATTTTCCCAAATCTAATCCCCTCCTTAGTGGCCCAAGATAGCAGAGAAAAAGAAACCAACTAAAACCAAACCAGGAGTCTGATGGCAATATCCATTCATCCACTACCCATTTAAACCCGGGAAAATGCCAGCACAACCCGGCTTATATACTAAACTATCAGGAATATGGAAGGGGACAATCATCCCCTTGAGGGAAAACAAGGCTAAAGGATTGCCCATGGTCCTGATGGAATAGGGGGACATAGATCTATTCTCCAAATCCGTTAATTACCCCCTAGCCATTTCCAACAAATTCTGTGACACACAATAAGAGGCAATCAGGAGTAGTGAAGATTTTCCATGGGAAAAACATGGGGAAAATAAGGGAAACCGGCTATAAAAAGAACTTAAGCTGTCCCATTGTTAGAGTCAGGCAGAGTCAGGCATGTACCAGTTATCACTCACACCTGACTCCACTTGAGTGGTTTTCTAACTATAAAAGGTGAGGTTCTACACAGGGCTTTGAGCGAGCTGTGGACCGTGTTTGGACCAGTGAAGTCACGGACCACAGAGCAGCAGGATCTACGGACACGAGGAGAATGGTGTGCCGAGAAGCTGGCCCAGTGTTTCTGAGGGGCTGCAGCTTGACTAGGGAGCCGTGTCTCCAAAGAGCCGGAGCAAAGTATCCTGCCGGCTGCTACTGGTGTTCCGAACATTGCTTGTTTCCTTGGGAACTGTGCCGGCCTAAAGGGCATCACTGTCCTGCTGCCCGGGTGAGTCTCTTGAAAGTAAGAGAGAGAGAGAGAGAGAGAGAGAGACTCGGGAGCATGCGGGTGATTTAAACGGAGCCGATGAAAGAAAATGCATAAAGCGTCATGGTACAGAAAGTGGGAAGAAAGTAAAAGAAACCAGGGAAGCTTTATAGACTGAAGAGGAATGAAGAGATAAAGAGAAAGTAAAGGAAAGCCAAAAAAACAGAGCGTGCAAGGTCCATGAAGAGAGAGAAGGGTGCAAGCAATCCGGTAAAGTGAAAAGAGAGTGCAAGCGTTCATGGGTAACATAGAAAAGGTGCCAGTGGGCATGGGAAAAGGCAAAGAAGGTCCAGTGTGCACAGAGAAAGCTAAAGAAAGTTCCAGCAGGCACAAGAAGGTGAGGAAGGTGAGAGTGGGCATGAGATGGAAGTTAAGAAAACAGAAACGGGTTAAAGCTTGGAGTGTTGCACTTGGGAGGAATTGTAATTGGGCTTTGCAAACTTTCAACTTCTGTGATTTCTTCCCCTGATTCACTGAGTTCTCCATCCTCACCTGTGTGTTCTCCATCCTCACCTGTGTCCGATGATTCAGTGTTGAATTCTTCCTTCAACGATCTTCTTCTGGTGTTGAAGTTGTTTTTTTTTGTTATGAGTTGTGGTCTACCTCGGTAGGAAGCCACCGTTACTGCTTTCCTTCAACTGCAACAACGTGACTCCCTTTCCGGGATAGCCGGATGGGAAAAAAGCCTAATAGGCACCAAAAATCCCAATAGACTGGTGGTAAGCAGTTTAAGGGCAGTAATTCCAAGAACAGCACTGCGGAATTGAAGGGGGGGGGGACAAGGAGAAAACCCAGCCCCTTGATCCGGTGTAGGAATGAGGACTCCAGAGAAGGTAACTCAGAGTAATGGCAAGCTTTCAAAAAAGGGACGTGGCCCTTGAGCGAGAGATAGCGCTAAGAAAGCAAAGCCCTAGAAGTAAAGTTGACCTGGTAATAGTAGGAGAGAAGCCGAAAGAGGAGAAAAGAAAATAGAGCAAGGAAAGCAGAGTGAGCGGTAGGAGAGAGCCGCGAGGCGAGCGGAAACAACAGAACATGCAAACCGGCGCCAGAGGGAGATGCGTGAAAGAAAGGACAGCGTTCGCGTGTGGAACAAGCAAAAAAAGCACTGAGCATTGGGGTAGCAATTAGCAGAAGGATACTGCAGTTGCAACGCGATGGGCTGCCGGAAGGAAAGTGTATAAGAACCTCCCGGCGGCGCCATCTTGCCAATGAAAACTAGAAAACACAATAGGATGCGCGTGAATACGCGGCAGCACAATTAATGGTGCCCAATCTTCCACCTTTGCCACAGGCGCCATGCTCCTGGGTACATGACAGTATGCCCCCTTATACCTCTGAGTCTGCCCGGTTTTCCGGAATGAGTCCTATGATATCTGTCCACAAGACGTGGCGCCTTCACATAGGAAGCTGGTTCCCAAGAGTCCTCGGAATGGGGATAGCCCTTCCAGCTTACTAAGTATTCCAAACATCCTCTGCGATACCTTGAGTCACATATTTGTGACCTCTAATTCTTCAGGAAAAACAGGTTGGGAGATCTTAGTCTTGGGAATGTTCCTATTGATCAGATCGGGTGTGACAGGTTTGAGAAGAGATGGGTGAAGACCGGGTGGATTTGTGGATTCGACTGAGATAGTGAGGAAGTTTGAGTCTGTAAGCCACCAGATGTATCTTGGCCTTGATGGGGAAAGGACCTAAATAGCGCAGAGACAGTTTTAAAGGTCGAAACCAGCGTGGCAAGAACTAAGTGGAGAGCCACACGCAGTCTCCTACTTTTCATTCAGGGCCCTTACTGCCATGATGATCGGCTTGTTGTTTATAGGTCTTGCGACTGTCCTCCAAATTGTGCAGGGCACTCTTGTGAGCTTCAGAGATGTTGATCAGCATTGAGTCTAAGGCAGGTAAGTTAGTCGGATTCAATGTTGGAGGGAATATGCTTTTGGGATAGAGTCCATAGGTACACTAAAATGGTGTGTGATCAGTGGCTGAATGTTGTGAGTTGTTGTAAGTGAACTCTCCTGTGGATAGTAGTACAACCCAGTTGTCCTGCTGCTTATTGCTGTAACATCGTATGTATTGTTTCAGAGTGCTGTTTATGCATTCCACTTGGCCATTGGATTGATGGTGAAAACCCGACGAGAGGGCGCGTTCAATTCCAAGTATCTTGCATAAGGCCGTCCAGAACCTGGAAGTGTATTGACTTCCCTGATCCGAAATTATCTTATCAGGAAGACCGTGTAGACTGAATATGTCTCTGAGAAACACTTCTGCCATTTATGTAGCCGACAGAATCTTGGGTAAAGGTGAGAAGTGAGCCATCTTTGTATGAATCCACAGTGACCATGATACACGTACATGACTGTGAGACCGGAAGATCCACTATGAAATCTGTGGAAATAAAACCCCATGGACGTGATGGAACTGGTTCTTGGTGTAACAACCCAAGAGGTTTAGATGTCCTGTGCTTGCTTCCGGCACAAACCGGACAAGAGAAAGTGTAAGCCTGGATCTCTTATAAAAATGAGGTCACCTGAGCCAGTATGTGGTTTCGGAGAATCATCGTTTCGGGTTGATGCTGTGTGGTGTTATCCATAGTGTATTTGTGGGAGAGGGCGTCAGCCGATGTGTTCTGGCTACCTGGCAGGTAGTTAACCTGGAAATCGTACTGTGCGAAAAAGTGTGCCACCCTGGCCTGGCGGGAATTAACACACTCAATGGATTGTAAGACTTGTAGGTTCAAAGGATCTGTGCGAATGAGAAATTGATGTAAACCCCCTTGGAGAAGGTGTCTCCACTCCTCGCATGCCAGTTTAATTGCGAGGAGCTCGTTCTCAATAACCAAATAGTTTTGTTGACTATCTGTGAGTGTCCAGAAAGGAAAGCCACCGGATGTTTGAAATCCTGATACTGTTGAAGTAGGACTGCCGCAACTGCTGACACCGACGCATCTGTCTCTAAAATGAATGGTCTGGATTGATACGGCTGCCTCAATTGTGGGGCTGAACAAAATAATCCTTTCAAATGATTGAAACTTTGTTCAGCTTGAGGCGTCCAGCTGAATGGCTTGGCTGACTTTTTCAAAATGTTGGTGATAGGTAACACCACCTTCGAAAACTGGGGAATTAAAACAAAATTAGAAATTAGTCAGCCCCAGGAAACGCTGCACCTCTTTAACAGAGGTGGGTGCTGGCCAGTCAAGAATGGCAGATACCTTCTTCTCATCCATCCGGATACCGTTGTGAGAAGGAATATACTGAGATAAGGGACGGATGAGACACAAAACAGACACTTCTCCAGTTTGACAGTAGCTGATTTTCTTGAAGACGTTCCAGGACTTTCTGCAGATTGTCTTTGTGTTGCTGAAGTGATGAACAGAAAACCTGAATGTCATCTAAGTAGATGATAACTGTCAAATACATCATGTCCGAAAATAATCGGTCCATATAAACTGCTGGAAGATTGCCAAGGTGTTGACCACCCCTAAGGGCATTACCCTGTATGCTGTTTTCCACTCGTCTCCTGAGCGGATGCGCAGAAGGTAGTATGCACTGCAGAGGTCCAGTTTCGAGAATACTCTAACTCCTTGAACTGCCTCAATGATATCTGTTATTAGGGGCATGGGATATCGGTCTCGGATGGTTACCTTGTTAAGGCTCTGATAGTCAATGCAGGGTCGAAGTTCAGTTGAGTCCTTTTTTGGAATGAAGAACAGGGAAGCCCCAGCGGAAGATCTGGTTGGGTTGATGAGGCTGTTTTGTAAATTGGCAACCAAGTAGGTTTTAAGGTCTTCTTTCTCTGAGAGTGAGAGTGAGAACATTCTGCAGAATGGAACTAAGGCATCAGGTACCAAATCAATGGCGCAGTCCTCCGGCCTGTGGCGAGGTAATTCCTGTGGTATTCTTTCTACAAATACTTGACTGAAAGCGTTGAACTCTGTACTAATGTGGAGGATACCGAGGGGCTTCTCCTGCTCAGCTGAAATGGTTTGTACTGTGCTGTACTGTACTGTATTCCGTTCAGACAATGGCTTTTGCAGTAGCTTGAGTTGAATTCCAGCTGATTCTGGGTCCAATCTATCCGATGGTTGTGTTTCCTCAACCCGGGTATGCCCAATAAAATGGGAAAGTATGCTGCTCGGATGATGTCGAACGTAAGACGTTCTGTGTGTTGTCATACTGTAACCTGTGATTCCTCTGTGGTTTGAGTTATGGGCTCCGAACTGACATGGCTCCCATCAACCTCTTCCATCTCTTGTCCTTCTGTTTGTAGATGGCGGAGACCCACTTTATCCGCCCCATATGGTATCTACGAAATTGCCTGCTGCCCTGCAATCCAGGAGCACCGTGGCCTCAATCTTGTGGTCACCTGAAAGAACTTGTATGGCTATCACGAGTCGGGCATTCTCCTGAGAAAGCGAAGAGGATACTGATAATGTGACATAGGGATAGGATGAATAACCTTGGGATCCCGTCCCTCTTAGGACCGAGGTCTTGCATTTCCCGAATGCCCAGGTGGTACCTCTGGACACTCCTGAAGTAGATGACCATCAGATCCACAGTAGGCGCATACACCTTTATCCCTTCAGTGTTTTCGTTCTTTGGGAGTCAATAGAGACCTAGTGGTGCCTATTTGCATGGGTTCTTCTCTTGATGGAGCAGGTGCTGCCAGAGAAGGGAGGTCAGGGATAGGATAGGCACTCCGATAGCGTCTTCGTTCTGTTCGTCGTTCCTGCATTCTATATTCAATCTGTAAAGCTGAAGAAAACAGGTCTGAGATAGTAGAAGGTCTGGGGGGTTCTTGCAAGTTCATCTTTAATCTCCTCTTTAAGCCCACGTCGAAATATGGAGTATCAGGCTTGTTCAGGCCATCCAGCCTCGGCTGCAAGTCTCTTGAAGGTGGTGATGTATGTTAACAGGTCAGCAGAACATTGACAGACATCTAACAGGTCTTCACAAGCAGTGTAGGATATTTCAAGACGCTCGAAAGCATGTTTAAGATTAGCTATGAAACCCCCATAATGATGCAGAAGGGGAATGGAATCAGTGACAAGCGAAGTGGCCCATGCCAAAGCGTTTCCAGTAAGTTTCGAAATCACAAAGCCTACACGGGCATGTTCTGAAGTATACGTGGTGGCACGAAACGTGAAATGGATCAGTCAAGCATCAAGGAATTCCTTTAATTTCTTTGGTGTGCCATCAAACTTTCCAGTGGGTAAGGTCATGGGAGGCAATTCAGCAGGTTGACGTTCTCGAGTTGTGACTAACTCCCTAAGGACAGTGTTCTCAGCTTTAAGATTCTGTACTTCCATTGTCAAACCCTGGACCGCCGACAACAACTCCTGTACCTATTTGGCTGTCACTCTCCTTAAACAGAAGAACACCCTTTCCCTTCATGGTGCTTCCTGGCCCTAGAAAGTGCTGTAGCACCGCCTACCTAAAAAGAGATAGATAGAGGGAAACTCACCCTACTCCTACAATGAATGGAATAACTTTAGGGCAAAGTACTAACACTTGATTGTCTTTTTCAAAAACACCAATATTGGCAACATTAGTTAAAAATTGAAGTTGGGATTTCAGTCTCCCAAAACCTGCATGCATTGGTCAAACAGGCAGTTTGCGTGGGACTAGGCATCACACAATGTACAATTTAATTGCCCACCGCGAAGTGTGTCTGATCTTCTCAAAGCAAATAGTAATAAAACAATTAAGAATATAAATAACACTCTCAAATTGTTGTTATACTCTTTCAAAACTCCTTCTCTCTCCGGAGTCTACACAAGGGTTGATTTCTGAGAGTATACATTTTCACATAAAAACAGTTATAATGTCTGCTTCATTAGTGAGCGTTCCCAATTGATCAAGTCCACTATGTGTCTCCCTTAATCGGGGGACATCAGAGAGTCTGGTCGACCAGTTTCAATGATTGTTTCTTTCGTACATCATCTTCTTCAGGACCAATTACTTCTTTAATGAAGACCAAATCTGTGCGCCCATCAGAAAGTTTTTTGACATATTCTGTGGGGCAAACAAAAGAAAAAGTCAGTGACTTCTCCCATCTATAAGGCTGAGTATATCGCATTTAGTACTTTTAATGTGTATAGCAAACTTTGGTTTAGTTATTATTCAGTTAATGGAAGTCGTACCTATGACATTATAAACAAGCTAATACTCTCACTTCCTGCCTAGGACACACGACATTCATATAACATTTGGCATTTAAAGGTACACCAGATCGTACATGAGTTGTTCGTTGTGTGAGCAATGGGAATGCACACCTAACACTGTGGTTTGGGCAGTTCTATTAGCTGGATCAGTACTTCTGCCTCAATGCTATTCCTGTAGCGACAAAATACAGACATAAGTTCTCATCTTTTGTCTATTCTAGCTATTATTAATATGCTTCCAATTTTGCACACACCCTATTACCCAATGGACACATGGCTGTGCGGGCTATAGCACTTATTAGTCATAATTACCTGGCTATGAGGTTGTTGCCAGGCTTGAAAAGCAGTTTTAGGTCGGTGAATTGGATTGTATTCCTCACCGCAATTCTTTTCTCGTGATGTTTCTGTGGGGTAAGGAAACCCATTAAATAAGGCTGCCCAGAGTTTGCTACTCCAATGTAGTTATATTAGCAATTCATGTTTTACACAATGCAGTCCGTGGGAGAAATTGGGAACGCTAACTAATGAAGTGGACATTCTAATTGTTTTTATGTGAAATTGCATGCTCTCAGAAAATCAACCCTTGTGTAGACTCCGGAGAGAGAAGGAGTTTTGAAGGAGTATAACAACAATTTGAGAGTGTTATTTATATTCTTAATTGTTTTATTACTATAGGCTTTGAGAAGATCAGACACACTTCCCGGAGGGCAATTAAATTGTACATTGTGTCACGCCTAGTCCCACGCGAACTGCCTGTTTGACCAAAGCATGCAGGTTTTGGGAGACTAAGATCCCAACTGCAATTTTTAACTAATGTTGCCAATATTGGTGTTTTTGAAAAAGACAATCAAGTGTTAATACTTTGCCCTAAAGTTATTCCATTCATTGTAGGAGTAGGGTGAGTTTCCCTCTATCTATTTTTAGGTAAGCAGTGCTACAGAGCTTTCTAGGGCCAGTAAGCACCATGCAGGGAAAGGGTGTTCTTCCGTTTAAGGAGAGTGTTAGGGACACATATTGATGGGCTATTAACTAACTAGCTGAAAAGAAGCTTATTCCGATTTCTGTTTTGTGTGTTAATATTGAAGAAGATAACAGAAAGGACAAAGTACCCTAGTTTTGAGGTATTGATCTACATATTTCCCTGTATTGTTTATAACCTGTTCGGCTGTCGCCATGTTAGTAATTGGGCTTTGCAAACTTTCAACTTCTGTGATTTCTTCCCCTGATTCACTGAGTTCTCCCTCCTCACCTGTGTCTGATGATTCAGTGTTGAATTCTTCCTTCAACTATCTTCTCCGGGTGTTGAAGTCTTTTGTTTTTTTTTATGAGTTGTGGTCTACCTAGGTAGGAAGCCACCGTTACTGCTTTCCTTCAACTGCAACAACGTGACTCCCATTCCGGGATAGCCAGATGGGGAAAAAGCCTAACAGGCACACAAAAAAACAAGAGACTGGTGGTAAGCAGTTTAAAGGCGGTAATTCCAAGAACAGCACTCCAGAATTGAGGGGGCCAGGAGGGCAAGGAGAAGACCCAGCCCCTTGATCCGGTGTAGAAACGAGGACTCCAGAGAAGCTAACACGGAGTAATGGCAAGCGCCCAAAAAAGGGGTGAAGCCCTTGAGCGAGAGATACCTCTAAGAAAGCAAAGCCGTAGAAGTAAAGTTGACCTGGTAATAGTAAGAGGGAAGCAGAAAGAGGAGAAAAGAAAACAGAGCAAGGAAAGCAGAGCGAGCGGTAGGAGAGAGCCGCGAGCGGAAACAACAGAACCTGCAAAGTGGCGGCAGAGGGAGAGGCGTGAAAGAAAGGACAGCACTTGCATGTGGAACAAGCTAAAAAGCACAGAGCATTGGGATAGAAGTTAGCAGAAAGATAATTCAGTTGTAACGCAATGGGCCGGCGGAAAGAGAGTGTATAAGAACCTCTCGGCGGCGTCATCTTGCCAATGAAAACTAGACCGTGCGATTGGTTGTGCGTGAATACGCAGTGGCACAATTAATGTCGGCCCATCTTGCATATTTGCCACAGGCGCCATGCTCCCGGGCACATGACAGGAGTAAAGAACCTGGCGATTTCGAAAGTCTCTAATGCTGACCCTTTTAAAAAACTTTAAAGAATTGCATATGAAAGAAGGGTACATTCTGACACATTGAACATGTATTTGAAATGTAAGGGGCGGCCTGAGCTTTTGGAAGGGAACCCTAAGACGCCAGTCAAAATGGAATCTTGATTTTTTGGTGTTAATGAAAGAGCTAAAGCTTGGGAACGGAAACCCAAGACCTTAAGAACATTGACCTTGTTTGAACTGTGACGGTCCAATGGACAGTCCTTTTTGAGTAAGTTGATCTTTTGAACCTGGCCAAACTACAAAACTGGTGAGAAGGCCACCCACAAACCAACCCTGGCTTCCTATTTTTGTTGAACCACTACTTTTTACATTCTAACACACTTTTTTTAAAGAGTGAGGGCAAGCATAGTTTTATACACAGACTATTTTTATTTTGCACTTCAAGACAACGGCCCTTAGAAACAACAGGTAAGGAAACCTTACTTTTAGTGTTACAGCCAGTTGGGCATTACAGCAAGCCGAGAATAAAATAAAGGTTTTGAAATGATTTTCTTTAAGTCTATGGGCCTCATTACAAGTGCGGCAGTCCGGAAACAAGGGTGCTGGTAAGCTTACCGCCATCCTTGTTTCCGGACCGCCACACTACGAGCCCACCTGCGACAGGTCTGCTCCCGCCAGGCGCAGTGGCTCCCGTAGGCAGATTCTTCACAGAAGCTCCGACAGTGTTAGTAACGGTGCTGGCGCTTCCGTCAACCCACTCCCATAGAGTTCTATATGACTCTGTGGGAATGGGAAGTTACAAAATCAGGCACTGGATTTGGTGTTACAGGGTTTGTGGGAACCCATCGGTAGCACTGGGGCAGGTTACTGCCAACCTCGTAATGAGGCCCACATGTGTCTCTCTTGATACCATGCCTGGCTCACAACTAGTAACTGAAGGATTTGAGGATTTGTTTTAAAGCCCTCTCTAAATGCTTCTGTGTCATACATAACACATTCTGAGACAACAGCTAGATGCACCAGTGAAAAATTGCAGTACTCTACAGGCCGGCTGGCAAGGCTGCCGGTTTACACAAGCCTTTTAAGATGCCCTCATCTCTTTCTTCTTAGGCCCCCATCCTCCAAGTACTCCACAAGGTTGACTAGAATGACCTCTGGCACAATCAACAGGAATCTTAGCAAGGCCTGAGTCGGATATCAGATGCTGTTAGTGTCTTCCACCTGTTAAGTGTAAAGTCCTAGAAATGCTCAATGGTAATAGAGAATACCCACAAAACAGATACAGTAAGTAGAGCCTGTTATAAGTGGACAGAGGCAGTTCCTGTCTGTGAGTGACGTCACGCAGGAAGAACAGGGATGGGGAGGGAAAAGGGAAACAAACCAGTTGGTGTGAAGGAGGAGAATAAAGAGGTTGTGAAGTAAATCCTTGGTGTCCGCGTTTCTTTTTTATTGGCTACGCCACAGCAGAAAACAGCCCCTTGGAGTAGCTGAAAGGTGACTTGTACAATGTTCTATGAACATTCATGCAAGAAATAAATACATAAATAAATGAAGCTACGTAAGACAAATTCATACTGGAACAATCAGGAAATATCTGATTAACAAAATGGAGGTTCGTAATGTTTTCCAGCAATATTAACAATCTCCTCTAATTGCAAACTGGAAATAGGTAGCTTAGCGGGGGCCAAAGTTTAGCATTAGCTCCAGTGGCAGAAAAACTCCACCTAAATAGATTTTCTATATATTTTTCAAATGTTCTATCAAGCAAACACCACAGTGGCATGTGCATTGGTACTAATGGTTTGTGTTTATTGGCACAATCAAGAATGGAAGCATTGGCAAAAGAAGATACTTAACTAATCATGACCAGTGATAATTATAGATCTTCAACTAATGGCCTATGTCCTAAAAAACATTTGCTTTTGCATTCAAGCAAAACTGGATACTAGCTATATCTGCCAAGGACTATTTCCGAAAATGAACAAAGTGTTTATGTAGTCATCAGCAGGACTTTCTTCCAAATGAAGTAAATGGCAAGCCAAGTAACCAAAGCAGCTTCTCAAATTTACTTCATTACTTTCATTAACCGAAAGAATTCTTTTAGACTGCACTTTGGAAGCTCTATAAAAATGTGTGGCTTTTGTTGCGATTTAAATGCTCTAAAGCTGATGATATATGAAACATTTTATTGTTCACATGCTGTCCATTTTTTTTGTTGCCTATTGTTTTGAAGAGTCGAATTTAATGCTGCCTTTATTCATCCTCTTCAAAGAATTAGCTATCATGCCGAGCGATTTTGTCATAGATACATTTGCTAAACCGTGTCACTACACTTTACTTGCAAGCCAATTGTAGATAGAGTTCAAGTGGTGCTGGAACTATGTCAGACTGGGAGTGCAGTTTGCTTACCAAAGTAATAGGGGGTGCAAACAATACTGGTGACACTGAACTAGCAAGGATATAAAATGAGGGAGCATATTCCGTGGCAGCATGGCTAAAAGTGGGTTCAACCGTAGACATTTCTGAAATATGAGGTCCAGTGGTTTATAGGGTATTGTAATAATTGAAAAGCACATTCTGTACCAACATTGCCTCACAAAGCTGGGAGAGTATGAGAAACAAGGATGGCCAGCCAACCTAAAGATTGAATGGCGGAGAACTAGGTTCAAACTACTTTAAGTGAATTTCCCACAGTGTCTGGGTGTTAGTCCATTGTAGCTTAAAACTATTTCATATTTTCATCTGACTCATGTCCACAGTAGAATTAATCCTCATAATACATGTTATGCCATAAGAAATAATAACCTGTACTAATGGTCTATACTTACAGAAAATAAATAATTGGGGAAACACTGCAATCGATAAAATAGCACATTCATTTAAATAATGCCTTACAATATTACTGTGAAATGGAAAAATGCCCCTCCCAATACTGTTCCATTTAACAGTAAACCGCTGAATATTGGGCCAAAAAATGCCCAGAAGAAACGGTGCCAATGAATATGGCCTCAGAACAAAGTGCAGGTGAATACAGTTGTAATCATAGCCATGTGCTATAGTAAAGACATGTTTTATCATAGAGCATAATAGTAAGTCATTCTTGTTACCAGAAGGCAACTAGGGTAATACATAAACGTCTTCGTCCTAGCACCGTCCTAGCAACTAATAGCAACAGAAAATGTTCACACAGCTATGATGACATCCAAATTCAATTACGCACACCTTTGTTCACAGTAAGACCCAGATTCATCCAGTGTACCACTCTTGACACTGGACAGACTCATTTAGATGTCTGTTACTGAGACTCAGACCTCTGCTATTGCTAATTAAAGAAAATCCTAGTTTTTAGATCTGGCTAACGGGTACTGTATCCGTCTGAGGAAGGGCTACTGTTAAAGATCAGATGGAAAAACACTCCTTTATGTCATTGCCAGGAAGGTTCGTGTTAGCTTGTGTCCTTCCGTTAATTAGTGCTGTTTGTGGTACATTATGTCAGTGTAGGGCAGAGTCATGGAAGCATACACCGTTCTTGTTCTGTCTTGTAAGAGTATTGCTATGTGATACACAAAATGGAAACCATATAACTCACCATATAGCTCACTGTCTCTGTCCAGACACACAACAACATGAAAATACGACTTGTGGGAAGTTGGACAGCGTTAGCTAAGTGTCAGACATAGGAGGAGGGAGTTTTAAATGCATTGTGTGATGTTGTCATCATGGAATAAGACACAGACAATGGATTCAAAGTTTGTGTCAATATGTTCATCTTAAAACTCTGTCTGTGTCCAAATCCTATACGTGCCCTCACGCCTAGTACAACCAATGTGTGGGGATGTCAACCATAACTTAAATAGTGTTTCAAAAAAAGTTCTGAGCCACTTCCAGCTCTGGCTTACTCTTAAGCTTCCTTTCCCAAATGTTAATAGGTACACCATAAAGTTCAATTCATCTTTCATCAAACATCAGAAGAAATATAGTTTCATAAAGGCCAGGGTGCCCTTCCCCATATTCAACACAGTTCCAGGACACCAACACTTAGGGTTCCCTTCCTCAAGCTTAGTGTCACTATAAAAATGAAAATGTCTTGAACATAACTCCAGGAACACACAGTTCCAAAATACCAAAGCTTAGGGTTCCCTTCCCTAAGCTTAGTGCTAATATCAAAAGGAAATATATTGGATCTTTGGTCTTTCAACTGGGCTTTCACAACTCAGGATCCCCTTCCCAAAGTCTAATGATATTTGGTTTCCTGCTTTCACCACAGCAAGATTCCTCGTTGACGGCAAGAAGTTCTCTGTTCAAGGCACCGTTTTCAACCATAGGTCATCCCATTATGGGTCACGAAACCGGGAGCTTTGAGCTTTCCTCCAGAGTTCAATAGGTAATGCAATGAACAGTTCTTAGAATGCAGCGTCACAACTTTTACCACAGTGATATGCTTTAGACAAAAAAGTTACTTACCAACTGGTAACGTTCTTTCGATTGGATGTTCTTCCAACGTATTCCTCATCTTAGATGTATTCCATCCAGCTTTGCTGCTCTTCGGAATTTTTTTTCCGGCAGAGGGCACCGTGCGTCGAGTCGATGGTCCCTCGAAGGCCTCCGTCGAGGGTGTCGTCATCGGGTGTATAAGTAGCACGTGCAGCGCCCGTTGGCCTCAGTTCTGTTTTTCCCCTTTTTATCTTTGATCTTGTACTGTGTAGATTGTGCCGGCAGACAGGTACCAGCCTTGCGAGATTTGAGATGGCAATAACCCGGAAAAATCTACAGAGGGGTAGGCTGGGAGGGTGATGAGGAATACGTTGGAGGAACATCCAATTGAAAGAACGTTACCAGTTGGTAAGTAACTTGTTCTTGGAGTGGATTGTGTCCTCCAACGTATTCCTCATCGGGGGAAATTTCCTTGAGCAATACCTTTCGCATTTTCGGTTGATACCGGTTGCAAATAGGTCTACTTGAGGGGTTCCCCAAAGGGCGAAGATCTCTTGTAGGACTTCCTGAGCCAGTTCCCATTCGTGGGACACCGTGCTCTGCCTGCTCAGAGCATCTGCCGTCATATTCTCTTCCCCTGCTAGATGAATTGCCATTAAAGAGATTCCCTCCTGAATTGCCCAATACCAGAGCTGCATTTCCTCTCTGCACAGAGGTAGCGACCCCACACCTCCTCTTTTGTTTAGGTAATGCATGGCCACTGTGTTGTCCGTCATTATCAGGACATTCTTTCCCCTGACAGATGGCAGGAAGGCCTTCAGCGCCAGTCTGATTGCCCTCAGCTCTAAAAGGTTGATGTGTAGTTTGGACTCCGATGGAGACCAACGACCGTTGATTGTCAAATTGTTGGCATGAGCTGCCCACCCCATGAGTGAGGCGTCCGTCACTACTGTGATCTCCGGCCATGGTTGCCAAAAAGGTTCTCCTTTTAGGATGTTCTCTGTGCAGGTCCACCATAGCAGATCTTGTCGGACCTTGTTCGGAATCTGAAGAAGATCTGTCATTTGACCCGAGAACTGGGACCACTGAGTCTTTAGAGCCCATTGAAGGGATCTCATCCTCAAGCATGCCTCTGGCACCAGGAAGATGTAGGATGCCATGAGGCCAAGCAACCTTAAAAAGTCTTGAGCCTGGAGATTTTGGGCATTTTGGAATTTGGAAACCATCTGAAGAATGTCTTGAGCCCTGGACTTGGGAGGCAATCTCTTTCCCAAGGATGTGTCTCATACAGCTCCTATGTACTGAAGCTGTTGGGAAGGTGTCATTTGCGACTTCTTGAAATTGAGGGAGAAGCCCAGTCTGTGGAGGAGATGGCACGTGACTTTCAGATGATCCAGTGCTTGCTCTGCAGAACGCGCCCTGATCAACCAATTGTCCAGGTAGGGGTAGACATCAATCCCCCCTCTCCTGAGGTGCGCTGCCACCACTACCATTAACTTGGTGAAGACCCTCGAGGCAGAGGTCAATCCGAATGGCAGGACTCGAAACTGATAGTGTGAGTCGCCAACTACGAACCTCAGGTATTTTCTGTGCTTGAGATGAATCGGCACATGAAAATAAGCATCCTGGAGGTCCAATGACACCAACCAGTCCTGAAGTTGAAGGAATGAAGGATCTGAGAAAGGGTAACCATCTTGAACTTGTCCTTTCTGAGGAACTTGTTGAAGTTTCTTAAGTCCAAGATGGGGCTCAGTCCTCAGTCCTTTTTGGGGATCAAAAAATACGAGCAGTACCATCCCTTGTTCCTCTAAGCTGCAGGTACTGGTTCTGTAGCACCTTTCTCCAGCAGGGTTAGATCTTCCTGCTGTAGGAGCGGGTTCTAAGACTTCAACGGGTGTCTACCTGGTGGATTGCTTTGAGGTTGCGTTAGAAAAGGAAGGCAGTAGCCTTAGGCTATTATTTATAGAGCCCAAACATCCAAAGTAATGGCGTGCCATTCTTGCAGATGCTGTGACTGTCATGATGCCTACCCCCGGGGACCCAGACCAAGTCCAGCAACCCCGGAAGCAGGCATCAAGTTATCCCAAGCAAGCCCAACAACCCCTGCTAGGGGCTATTTGGGTCCAGTCCTGGCGCCTATGGTGCCAGGCTCATATGGAGAGTCAGTCCTGGCGCCATAGGCGCCAGGCTCATAGATTAAAACTTACCTGATGCAGACCATGCTGCAAGAGCTCCAAGCCAAAAGAGGCTTGCAAGGGACTACTTTACTTAGGGACTATTTTTTACTCGGGCAGGGCTGGAGAGGAATACTTACCTGGGACTAGTTTGGAGGCTATTTAAACGGATGTATACGAATTGTTCGTTTGACAATTGCTCGAATTACAATTGACCTTTTCACAATTGACCGAATTGTGAAGGTCAATTGTAACATATATGCGGGGGGAAACCCCCCGCAACCCCCCACCGAACCCAAACCCGCCCCAAACCCTTATATATATATATATATATATTACCAAAGCGAGATATATATATATATATATATATATATATATATATGTGCGGTCAATTGTGAAAAGGTCAATTGTGACCCTTTAAATTCGGTCAATTGTGCATTCGAACAATTGCAAACGAACAATTTGGGTAATACCATTTAAACCACGCCTGACGAGCAGCACACCCTGCATCCAGCAGCGTAACGCTCACCATGCCTGAGTTTGGAGCTCCTAGAAAAAGGGAGAAAGAAGGAGAAAAGGTTAGAACAAGAGCAATACCTTTGATCCTTACCTGAATTCCCGATCCATCACGCCTTCAAGCTGGAAGAAAGAAGCTATTTATGCGCGTCACCTCGCCTGCTGCAGCGCCGCCCTGAACTCACCGGCCTTCGCAGCATCTTCACATTCCACCGCATCCTCCTGCATGTTTCCGCCGCACTCCGGCACGTAAGGAGAAGACAAGAACAGCAAGGTGAGCCAAGGGAATACACAGAGGAATATTAGTTACCCCCCCATAGACTTACCTGATTTTACCACCAGGGATACTATTCCTCTTCACGGGTCGGTGCAGCTTCCACTGCATCTTCGCCGAATCCCGGCCCCTAAGGGGAAACAAAAGGACAGCAAGGTGAAACAAAGCGACTAATAAGGGAAACCCTCCTCAACACAATAGACTTACCTGATTTTACCGCCGGAGGTATTATTCCCCGAGACTTCATACTTTCTCTTAGCGCCTGAATAAGGGAGAAAGCAACAGGTTGCATATTGACATTATTTTATCGAACTGTGTTGGAAAATACAAATCCTTACCAGAATACTACCGGTTGGCACGTGGAACTCTTCATTAGGGTCAAGCTGCAACCTGCAAGGAATCGGACAAGAGTGAAAGTCAGGCATTTGAACTCTTACGAACTTTATACTTACGGCGTCTTGCCGGGAATCTCAGAGTCAATATTGTTCTGGAACTCACCAATTCCTTCGAGCCAGTGAAGCAACTGGTTATCAACGCGCCCCTGCGCTCAATGCAGGATGGAGAGCTCATCTTTTCAAACCATCAGGTGAGACTATAAGAGGGCACATCAAAGGTGATCTGTGGGGAGAGCAGCGAGGTGGGGAGATTTACGCTCAACTCCACTGGTGGTTAATTCCCTTTCTCCATTTGCAGAAGAATATTCCTACGGGCCAAGCAAACAAAGCTAGGTGGGCAAGTCCAGTCCGTCATCTCGGCCCTACGCGTCACATTGGTGGAGACCGCAGCTATCCAAAGAGAGGCTGCAGCTGGAGCTGGCTTTGCACGTTTTCCTTGTCCACCGCGAGTGGCCTTTTTCTGTCCCCTTTGACTGGCCATTCCTCTCGCCTTTCTCTCACCTTTCCATATGAGGTGTAGTAACGATAGGATCGTCCCCTCCATGATTGTCCTTGTGCACGAAAAGGCTGAGGTTGCCTAATAGCAGCTCCTAAAGATTTGGCAGCTGCTTTTGAGGTTTGCAACCTCTTAAGGCTTTCGTCAGCCTTCTTGCCAAAAAGGTGAGACCCGTCAAAAGGCATGTTCAGAAGGCGGTTCTGTACGTCCGGTGCAAAACCCGACTTCCGTAACCACGCAAATCTGCGCATTACCGTGCTAGTGCCCATGAACCTGCTTACACTATCCGCAGTGTCCAATACAGATTGAAGGGATTCCTGCATGGCTTCCTTTCCATCTCTACGATGGCTAGGAACCCTTCCCTTTCTTCCCCTTCTGGTATGTGCTCTGCCGCCATTGCGATGCACTCCCACAGAGTGTATGAACATTTTGCCAATGCACATGTGGAGTTGGCAGATTTTAAAGCCATACTCCCAGCTGAAAATACCTCCGTGCCCAGCCATCCACACGCTTATCGTCCCTGTCTGGAGGGATAGAAGGGTACGCATGTTTGTTAGAAGCTGTGGCTGCCTGTATGACCAGACTCTCAGGAGTTGGATGTTTTGACAGATAGCCGCGGTCGCTACTGGCCGGGCGGTGTTTTGAGGCGAGGGATTTATTTACCGGAGGAATAGAATCCGGAGTTTCCCAATTCTTGGCCACCCTGTTTTGCAAGGCTACATGAAAGGGTAGTACTGGTTCTTCGGTGGGACCATGGTCCAATATATCTGTTAAATCATATTGGATGAATTGGGCTGGTGGTCTCGCCCATCCTAAGTAATCTACTACCTTTGTCATTAATTGACGGTATGATGGACTGGCATGCTCTCCTGGTTCTGGTCTGCCAAAGTCATTCTCAGGAGATGTGTCAATGCCACTTGCATTGTGTAAAGATTCCACCAAATCCTTCATTCTGCTTTCCTCTAAGATCAAGCATTCTGGGACATTTGGGGTGCCATATTGTAGCCCAAAAGGTACATTTTCCTCATCTGATCTCTCCTGCTCTTCAAAAATTGAGGTCAGGGATTTGAAAAACTCCTTCCTGGGAAGAGGCTTGAAAACCTTCTCTGGGAGAGGAGGAGGAAGAGGTGTAGTACCGGGCTCTGAGGAAATTACAGGTTTTGTAACCTTATCCTTCTCTTTTTCTGGCTTGGCTGGAGCCTTTGGCGCAGAGGGTTTCGGTGTCGACGTCGATAAGGGCGTCGGCGGCGTCAACGACATAGTGGTCGTCCACAGGGTCTGCTTCGAGGGCGTCGAGGCGGTCTTCAAAGATTTTCCCTTCGAGGTGTGATGGGTCTCAGGTGGCGTTGGTGACGTTGAACGGTCAACTCGACTCGAGCGTTTTTCGCTCGGCGTCCTGGAAGGTTCCCTATCCTTCCTTTTTTGATCACTTGGGCTCGAGGGCGCGTGACTGTCAGAGCAATGACGCTCCCGGCTGGCTTCCGAAGAAGGCGCGGACCGAGGCTTCGCTTTTTCAAACACCTCCATCATTTTAACCCTCAATGCTTCCCACTGTTCGGAAGACGAATGTTTCGTGGGACATTTCATCCTTTTCGGAGACTCGTCTGACGACGAGGTGGTGGGAGACCTGTGGCATTGTTTCTTCGATCGAGCGATGGGAATCGCTTTGGGAACTAGATCGATGCCTTTCGCGTCGAGGAGATTTCTCCTCACGGGATCTCGACTCGACGCTAGAGGCTTTACGATCGTTTTTTCGACCTACCTGTAGCTTTCCTCTCCTTTCTTGCAAGGCCTTCCCCGTCATCGCCTGACACTTCGTACAGGCCTCCATGTCGTGGCCTTCTCCGAAGCACCACAAACACTCTCTGTGCGGGTCTGTGATCAACATTTTTGAGCCGCACGACTTGCACCTTTTGAATCCCGATCTCGGGATCGTGGTCGGCGTCGATGACGAGGACATTTTTCGTTTGTTATTATATATCATTCTTCACAGAACTCGAGGCGCGCCGAATGTCCGAAGCAATGTATACTGCGGAAAAACAGAACTGAGGCCAACTGGTGCCGCGCATGCTACTTATACACCCGATGATGTCACCCTCGACGGAGGCCTTTGAGGGACCATCGACTCGACATCGACGCACAGCGCCCTCTGTCGAAAAAATGTCCAAAGAACAGCAAAGCTGGATGGAATACATCTAAGATGAGGACACAATCCACTCGAGGTGGGTTTTGTTATACACATTGTATTCTACCAAGGCCAGTTTGCTTGTTATAGGCAATGCAGTGTTCAATAAGGATAGCCTTTTCTTAGTTTATTCAACCTGGCATTCAAAATAAGCTATTTTCACTTGATTCACTAACTTCAATGTTCATTAAGAGCAACATGTTCTGTTGCAATCATTTCGTTAAATTGCTTTCATCTACTTTGTTCAGTTTGTTATTCAATAATAGTGATGTAGGTTGTCTTATTCATATCCAGCGAACAACCGGTTCCATTTTGTTCATTTGTTTTTTTCATTCATAATAGTCTTTTCATTTTTTTTGCTCATACTTCATTTCTCGCATAGCGCCCCCCTTTTTGAATCTCGATTTTGATCCTACTTCGTTTCCACGCACCGCACAGCTACCCTTCTCTTATGAGACTTCTTAGATTCATACAGAGACTTTCAAGAATGGGTTTTCATACACGCGACAACTCTGAAACTACATATTGCTACATTGTTAATAGCATTCAGATGTTCCAACAAACGCGTCTTTCTTCCTTACGTGCTTGCTCTGTTACTTTGTATTCAATCGCATAAGACAGATGCCAGGTTGCTTCTTGCATTTGACTCACCAGTAGTGTTTTCTTGACTTTCCCAATGAACGCCTTTTCCCTCTGAGGTCAGCGTCTTACTGTATGGCCCTCAGACACTCCTGGTCTCCCTTCTTAGCGCAGGAGATCTTGGACAACACTTCAAAAGGGAATAACATGCCTCCCAGCTACCTTTAATGGACTTCTCAGGCTCATTGGAGGCACGGCTTTCTTGCCAGGGTTCCTCTTGCTGCTTCAACTTGCAGACGTTCAGCGTGCCAACCTCCTCCAGCTGGTCCTGTGTAACTTGGCTGTTCCACCCTCCTGCCAACTCGCTCTCCCTTGAGCTAACCTCTCTTCCTGCAGCCCCAATCTTTATACACCTGTGTGGAGCTAATAGGCTGCAGGTGTAGGCTAAGGGTTTGCCTTGTCTGACCATAATTAAGTGAGTCTATGGGACATGCCTGACCTTCAGGCCTCTTCTTCGTCCCAGTACCGAAATGGTAAATTGAGGTAATCATCACAGATCATCATTGCCACTTCCTTGTCTCAGTATTACTGTGCATTTCTTTCAAAGGGTGGGGGAAGTGTAACACTTTTACAATGACCCATAAAGGTCAGGGGAAGATTAGATTGACCATCCTGAGGATAAGGGGGATACCGTGTCTCACCCCAAAGGTACCGCACTCCCAATCCCATGGGTCCTTCACCCAGGTGATCCTCCATTGCTTCTCCACCTCCAGGGTCAGAATCCAATAGCGATGGCCTTTCCCTGGCCACCTGCATAGAGGTCCAAGGGGTGTAGGAGTGACGATACCCTCAGGTTTCTCACAATTGATTTTACACCAAACCAGTGTGCATAAAACCTGCTTAGCTCCGCCAGCAGGGATTCAGGCTCAATGCCCATTTAATCTTTGGCCATCTTACTGAGAATAACATATTCACTGGTAGTGAACTAGTTTAAGTGAATTATCATTAGTAAAAAGTATTGGAACTTTCAAATACTATGCAGAGCTGCCATACTGTAAGCACTAGGACTCTCCAACTATAGTAACCCTGGTTATAGGTGCTAGTGTTGCATTTAACGTTTAGCAGCAGATACCCCTTAAAGGTATAACAGCTCTACTTAGGGAGAATGTGCTTGTATATCAAAAGTGTTGCAATTCATCCCAGAAGTGCTGTGCAGTTATATTAACAATGTAATAGCCCTGCTGGGAAGTGCAAGTTTCGCTCTTTTCGAAGTTTGGCCGTTTTGGCAATTTGAAGAGACTGTTAGACATATTGAGACCAAATAAAAGCAATATAAACTAAAGTAAATTTCCAAATAAAAGCTAGCAGGCCTGTTGAAGTTAATACTCTGCTATTAAAAAATATATTGGCCATGCTGAGAATTGTCAATACTGTCCTTCAGCAGGTGCATTATCCTAAACTGCTATATAACTGATATTTGTATTATTATAGTGTTTTATAGTTTAAACACACGTTTAACACTAAAGAACCCAGAACCACTTAATACAATAAATTAAACATTACACTTTTCTAATATCACAATCAATATACTCCCAAAATTGCTAGCATTGAAGACTCATCCTGTCCAATCATCATTTGTATCCACAAGTCTTCACTTTTCTGTTCAATCTTAGTATTTACTTATTTTATAAATGTTTGAGAAGAAAATTCATTTTAGTTTGAAGAAATGGGGCGTTTTTCTGAGTTACGTTGCATTATGTTGCATTATGTACCTTAGCTATCCACAGTTTCCTCACTAAGGATATATGTGAAATTGAGTGTAGCATTTCTGTCACAGATTTGAAAGTACTTTGCATCACAGCATTACATCCAGAACGCGATGGGTACCATAATTTACTGCAACATTGCATGCACATGAGCACAATGTGTGTACTAGACAGAATACAATGTTGGTAGTACTTCATAAAGAATAAACAGCAACCATACTTTGTATTTTCATAATCTGCTTGGAAATGGTGTACTTTGGTTGAGGAGAGACCCACTTGGGTACCCCACCATGTGATCACCTATGCTGTTACACAATGCAGGGACATAGGAAGAGGTGAAACGAATGGGGGTACATAGCAAACCCTACCATTAAACAACCCGCATACCTCTACCCTTGGAAAATATTGCAGCTGTGTATGTGCTTCGTAGTTGGATATCAAGCTCTTTTCTATGACCCCATATTATGAACTCCTTTTGTGTCAGAGTTGTGGAATTGTTGGAATGTGGCCTTAAATATGAGAATTCCTATGATGGAGTGCACCTGATCAATGCTAACTTGGTTATGATGTTGGCAAATGTTCATTTGCTTATTTGTGGAAATTCCTGTATCCTGCCAGCTTACTGGGAAAGTTAATTACCACTGGTAAGTTCCCAGTGAACATGGCTTCTCTTTCAAAGGGGTTTGGGAATTGTACACGGAGAGTAAGGCTACAGTATCCCAGGTACTAAGCCTTTTGGGGTTTCAGGCCAAATGCAACAAGTAAATGGTTTCTGTGAAACAAAGTGAAGGAAGTGAAATCACAGTGGCTAAGGCCTCATGGTTTGCATTTCAGCTTTTCTGAAGTTATCCATCAAATGTCCTTGCCTCTTGTTGTATAGGTATGACCTTGCAAATCCCATGGTTTGTGCATTTATTTCACTTCATATGTGCATGCTTTACATGAATTGGCAGTAATACATAAAGAATAAACAGCAACCATATCTGGCAATTTCGCAATCTGCTTCGAAATGGTGTCCTTTGCAAGGGCAGGGACCCACTTGGGTTCCATGCTATGTGATCACATATGTTGTTACATTATGCACAGACATAGGAAGATGTAAAATGAATGGGGGTGCATAGCAACTCCTATCAAAAAACAAGCAGCATGCCTCTACCCTTGAAAAAAGGTTGCAGATGTGTATGTGCTTCGGAGTTGGATATCAAGCTCTTCCCTCTGATCCCATATTAGTAACTCCCCATTGTGTCAGATTTGTGGAAGTGTTTGAATGTGGCCTTAAATATAATAAGCCCTATGATGGGGGCACCTGATCAATGCTAACTTGGTAATTATGTTGGCAAATGTTCTTTTGCTTATTGGTGGAAATGGATGGATTCTGCCAGTTCACAGGGAAAGGTAATCACAACTAAGTTCCCAGTGAATATTTGTTCTCCTGCAAAGTGGTTTGGGAATTATACTCCAAGGTTATGGCTACAGTATGCCAGGTACTACTAAAGTCTTTTGGCATTTCAGGCCAAATGCACCAGGTAAATTGGTTCTAAGAGTGGCGGACGTGAATTCACAGTGGCTAAGGCCTCATGATTTGCATTTCAGCTTTTCTGCAGTAATCTATCAAATGTCCTTGCCTCTTTTTGTATAGATATGATCTTGCAAATCCTATGACCTTTCACTTCATATGTGCATGCTTTATCATGAATGCTTAGGCTGTGAAAGAAATGGTCACTCGGGTCTATAAGACTAGCTCACATTTCATTTAGGCTTAGCATCCCAAAAATGTATTGTGCCAACCACAGATATATCACAACCTGACTGTAACGCTCACCTGATTCCCGTAGAGGCGCCGGTCTTGACTGGGCGTATACCGTATCTTCAAAGGTGATGTGTAACACACGGCTGGCTCTTTGGGCTGGACCTCTGTGCACTGTATGTCTGACTCGAAGGGTAAGATGTCTGCAGATAGAAAATATGGGATTAAGGAACTGGGTTATTGAATGTCTCTCTCTTCTTCCCTTTCTCTTCTCCTGTAGAACCCCAAAGGTTAACGCTCTCACCTTAGGTAAGTGAACGCCGTGCTCTCCATCTGCCTTGGGGCAGGGTGCTGTAACCAGTTTCTTCACTGGATAAGGGGAGCAGGCCTCTTGACTTCAGAGGACTGCTGTCCGTCGTTTACTGCACGAACGGTAAGTTTCGAGTAATTCTAATGTCTTTAAAGTCTTTAGTAATGATGTCTCTTGTTTTGCAGGGTTCCGGCGATGGCGGATGACGGGCTGAAGTGAGTTGAAGATGGAGCCCGTGTGATGAATAGAAGCGTCTGGAAGCACGTAAGTAAGCGCTTGTTGCCTGCTTCACAATGCGCTCTAACTGTCTTTTTATTTTGCAGGTACAAGTTCGGAGCGGCTGCAGGGTGCCGGAATACCCACTGGGTTAGATGTGGAAAGGAGTAATGGCACGTGAGTATTAAAGTCCCCCAATGTCTTTAAACGCACCTTGTTTTGTCTTTCAGATGCGGGATGCAGCGCCGAAGGCCTCCGGAGCGTGCGAAGAGTTGGTAAGCTTTTGTCTTTCAGATGCCGGAATGCAGTGTGAAGACCTCCGGAGCGCACGAAGAGTAGGTAAGCCTTTGTCTTTCAGATGCCGGAATGCAGCGCGAGGCGTTGGTGACGGCCGATGGACCAGGTAAGTGAAGAGCTGTCACTGAAGACCGTAATGCTAACCTGTTCTTTCTTGTCTTTATAGGTGTTGCTGAAGACTGGATTCAGGATGGTAAGCCTTTTTCCTTAGGCCCAGGATCAGATGCAGAAGACACGATGAGCGTTCTGCTGCAGAGGATGCAGAATAACGCAAAGCAAGATTCATCCATCGGTGTGGTTTAAATAGCCTCCTGTAGTGCTTAGGTGTCTCCTTCCACAGCCACACCTAGGTAAGAAAAGAGTTCCTGCTTTCCAGAAGAGTTCCAGTGTTCTGAATCTAGGGAGTGGCTCCTGCCCCACCCAACAGGAAAAGTAGTTCCAAACAGAAGAGGATCAGAGGCTCAACTGGCAGGCAAGTAAGCAGCATGGTCTGCTGCAGGTAAGTCCACCCAAGCATTATGAGCCCGGCGCTTCCAGCGCTGGGACTGGGCATATTTATGAGCCTGTTGCCACTGGCGCCAGGACTGGGTCCAAAAGGTCCCAATTGGGACTGTTTGGCACTCGGAACCTGGGTTATGGATCTGCTTCCAAGGGAGTTGGGAAAATCCTGACCTTTTGGAAGCAGAGATCATGACAGTACCCCCCCTCAAGGCCCCTCCCAAACCGGGCTTCTCCGGGGGTTTTGGCTTGTCAGGAAATGTTCAGTGAAATCTTTTGATTAGGCGAGGAGCGTGGACATATTCAGCAGGTTCCCAGGATCTCTCTTGGGGGCCGTAGCCTTTCCAGTCAATTAGGTAAAATAGTTTAGATTTGGAGATCTTGGAGTCCAGAATGCTTTTGACTTCAAACTCGAGTTCTCCATCAACTAGGATAGGTTTTGGAGATTTAGTTAGTCGGGTTTGAGGTTGCACGGGTTTTAATAGAGAGACGTGGAAGACTGGATGTATCTTCATGTGCGGGGGCAAGTCCAACTTGACCGCCTCTGGGTTTACTATGGTAGTGATGGAATAGGGACCAAGGTATCTTGGGTTGAATGTGCGTGGCCCTTTTAGAGGTAGATATTTGGTGGATAACCAGACTTGATCCCCTACTTGATATTGAGGGGCTTCCTTCCGATGTTGATCTGCTCCTTTCTTGTATTGTTCTTTAGCCCTTTGAAGGTGAGAAACAGCTTCCTTAAAGGCTTGGGTGATTGTAGAATGCAGGTAGTCTACTGCTGGTGTTTCAAGATCTTGGAGGGGATCCAACTCCGAAGTTCGAGGGTGACTGCCGTACAAAAGAAAAAACGGGGTTTTTCCAGTTCCCGAATGGACAGAGTTATTGTAGGCATATTCGGCTATCCAAGTTTTTTCAGTTTGTTGCAGCATGCAGCGTAAATATTGTTCCAGAGTTTGATTGGTCCTCTCGGTTTGTCCGTCGGTCTGAGGGTGGTGACTGGTCGATAGTCTCACATCAATTTGAGCCGACCGACAGCAACTTCGCCAAAAAAGAGAAATAAATTGACTACCTCGATCCGAAATTAGAACCGAAGGAAAACCGTGCAGTCGGACGATGTTTTCGAGAAATTCTCGGGCCAAAGTTGCTGCTGTTGGCAAGCCTTTGAGCGGAATGAAATGCGCCATCTTGGAGAATAAGTCCACGATTACTAGAATCGTATTGTATCCGGAGCATGGAGGTAGATCGGTGATGAAGTCCATAGAAAGCGTATGCCAAGGGCGAGGTGGGATGTCAATAGGGCGTAAGAGGCCTGCTGGCCTTTCCTTTTGACTCTTGTTTTGGGCGCATACTCCACAGGACATTATAAAGTCTCTGATATCTTTTTCCCAAGACGGCCACCAGAAGTAGCGCTTCATCTTTTCTGAGGTCTTGGCCATACCGGGATGTCCTTCCATTAAAGAATCGTGATAACAAGAGATTACTTTTTTCTGTAAATCTGTGCTGGGTAGGTATAATCGTTCTTGGAAATACAATAAGTTGTCCTTTACTGCAAAGTCCTTTCCCTGCAGATGCCAATTCTGTATGTCTGCTGGAGTTACAAGTTGCCTGGCTTTATCCTTAACTTCCTCTATGGATTCTGTGGCGATTACACCCAGAATTCTTTGTTCGGGAATGATTGGTACAGGTTTAGGGTTGAACAAGTGTTCTTCCACTCCCATCCGAGAAAGGGCATCAGCTTTACCGTTCTTTGTACCAGGTCGATAGGTAATTATGAAGTCAAACTCGGCAAAGAATAATGCCCAACGGAGTTGTCTAGAGGATTGGGCTTTTGCGGTTTTCAAATATTGCAGGTTTCGGTGATCCGTAATCACAGTAACGGTGTGTCGGGCCCCCAGCAGATAATGCCGCCAAGCCTTAAAGGCAGACTTGATAGCCAGAAGTTCCTTGTCAGTAATCGTGTAATTGATTTCAGGAGGCGAGAATTTGCGGGACCAAAATGCCACGGGATGCAACTGATTGGTTACCGGGTCCTTTTGTGATAGAACTGCCCCCATGGCAAGGCTTGAAGCATCAGTTTCCACGATGTAGGGGAGTTCGGGGCAAGGGTGTTTTAAGATTGGTGCAGAGATAAATTTAGTCTTCAAATCCTGGAAAGCTTGTTCCGCCTCGGTAGACCATTCAAAACGTTTGTTTTTCTTTAACAAGGCAGTGATGGGCTGGACTATTCGAGAGAATTCGGGGATAAACCTGCGGTAAAAGTTAGCGAAGCCTAACATGCTTTGCACACCTTTTACAGAGGATGGTGATGGCCATTTGAGAACTGCATCGACCTTCTTTGAATCCATACGCACTCCGCCAGGTGATAATATGAATCCCAAGAATTCAACTTCAGTCACGTTGAAAACACATTTTTCCAACTTAGCGAAAAGTTTGTGTTGACGCAATCTTTCGAGGACCAATTTCACGTGTTTCCGATGTTCAGATTCCGATGAAGAATAAACGAGGATGTCGTCAATGT
This sequence comes from Ambystoma mexicanum, assembly GCF_040938575.1. Lineage (NCBI taxonomy): Eukaryota > Metazoa > Chordata > Amphibia > Caudata > Ambystomatidae > Ambystoma > Ambystoma mexicanum. Next base: position 406,917,878 of record NC_090923.1, on the reverse strand, counting down.
AAACAACAACACACACATCTATGAGCTCTCTGAGGACATCGTTCATAAAATATTGAAAGGCGGCCGGGGCATTGCAAAGTCCGAAGGGCATGACCTGATATTCAAATAGCCCATACTTGGTGCTGAAGGCCGTCTTCCATTCATCGCCCTCTTTTACTCGTACCAAGTGGTAAGCTCCTCTAAGATCCAGCTTTGTATATATGCATGCTTTTCTGACTTGGTCCAGGAGTTCAGGGATCAAAGGTAACGGATATCTATTCTTAACGGTGATCTGGTTCAGGGAGCGATAATCTATACAAGTTCTAAGGTCTCCTTCCTTTTTTGGAACGAAGAACAAAGCTGAAGAAGCAGGGGACTTGGAAGGACGAATAAACCCATTTGCCAGCTATTGATCCAGGTATTGTCGAAGGTGAAGGTTCTCAGGCTCGGTGAGGGCATACATTCTACTACAAGGAGGAGTAGATCCAGGTATCAGGTCTATCTGGCAGTCATAAGACCTATGAGGAGGTAGAGAGTTAGCCTGATCCTTCCGGAAAACATCTTGGTATTCTAGGTATTCGGGAGGAAACTGGGGAGTCTCTCAAGAAATTGCTGCCAGTGCAACACCAGGTGGAGGGTGACAAGTAGAGACACATTCTGGAAACTGGACCGTTCTTGCTCGCCAATCGATCAGAGGATTGTGTTTCTCTAACCAAGGTATTCCTAGAATAATCTGAAACTGAGGGGCCTTGATCACATCGAACACGATCTTCTCATGGTGTCCATCTTGACTAACTAGCGTCACCTCTTGAGTGGTATGCGTTACTGGCCCGGAGGCTATCTCCGTACCATCCACCGTAGTAATGACGTCCTTTACAGCCTTGGGACAAAGAGTTAGATTCATCCTCAAAACCATTTCATGATCCACATAATTGCCGATGGCACCGCTGTCGACGTAAGCTTCAATTGCATGTAATTGATCCGGATTATCAGGGCTAATGAGGACCATAGGTATCACGAAATGCGAGGTCACGGAACTGGTTTTCACGCTCGGCAAGAGGACCTCTATTCTTGTCGGGCGAGGTCGTTTCCCTGCTCAGAGTTTGTAACTTTGGTAACTGCAGCTCCTACTGCCTTCTTGGCAGGTTTCACCGGACAGTCTCGAAGAAAGTGCCCTGAGTTTCCGCAATAGAGGCATAATTGCAACTGTTTTCTCCTTTCCCGCTCCTTTTGTGTTAGAGGACCTTTCAGACCCCCTATTTGCATGGGTTCCCCGGAGTCTACTCCTTTGGAAGGAGTTGGCGGTTTGGAAAATACTCGAGCATCAAACTTGGAACGATCGGCCTTCCTGTTCTGCAGTCTGTGATCTATTTGAACGACTAAGTCTATATAGTCCGAACAATCTTGTGGGGGATTCACTACTTGGGCTAACACATCTTTGAGCTCTCCACGTAGACCTCTATAAAACAGCGTAATCCTTTTGTCCTCAGGCCATTGAGTTTCCACTATCAGTCTTTTGAAAGACGCAATATAAGCCAAAAGGTCTTGATTACCTTGTCGCAATGAAAGAAGCTCATTGTCCAAGGCCTGCCCCTGTGAATGTCTTGCAAACAGTTTTTCCATACTGAGCTGAAAAGCTTGAAAATCATGGAGGACCGGATCATCTTGATTTACTAGAGGGATCGACCAGTCTGCCGCATTGCCACTAAGGTACGAAAGCACGAAAGCTACTTTAGCTTGATCAGTTGGAAAGGCTGCTGGCCGGCATAAGAAATGCAACCGGCACTGATTGATAAATACTGCAAACCTCTTTGGGTCACCAGAAAATCGTTCGGGCGGAGCCAGAGGTACATTCTCAGGAAGGTTGATCTACACTGGATTCATAGAGGATGTAGAAGGAAGATTTCCCCCAGATGCGGGTAACGGGGTCTGTCCGGCTTGTGACTGTCTAGCGAAATCATCTGTTCGCTCCTTGGAAATAATCAGTTCCCTTCTTAGAGCGTTCGTTTCCTGACGGGCTGCATGCACTTCTGCCCTTAGTTCCCCAAGTAACTGGGCTAGCAGGTCGGTATCCGAGGTTTCCATAGCGCCTGGACGGGAGTTTTGTGGTAGGCTTTGCGTTCTGTAACGCTCACCTGATTCCCGTAGAGGCGCCGGTCTTGACTGGGCGTATACCGTATCTTCAAAGGTGATGTGTAACACACGGCTGGCTCTTTGGGCTGGACCTCTGTGCACTGTATGTCTGACTCGAAGGGTAAGATGTCTGCAGATAGAAAATATGGGATTAAGGAACTGGGTTATTGAATGTCTCTCTTCTTCCCTTTCTCTTCTCCTATAGAACCCCAAAGGTTAACGCTCTCACCTTAGGTAAGTGAACGCCGTGCTCTCCATCTGCCTCGGGGCAGGGTGCTGTAACCAGTTTCTTCACTGGATAAGGGGAGCAGGCCTCTTGACTTCAGAGGACTGCTGTCCGTCGTTTACTGCACGAACTGTAAGTTTCGAGTAATTCTAATGTCTTTAAAGTCTTTAGTAATGATGTCTCTTGTTTTGCAGGGTTCCGGCGATGGCGGATGACGGGCTGAAGTGAGTTGAAGATGGAGCCCGTGTGATGAATAGAAGCGCCTGGAAGCACGTAAGTAAGCGCTTGTTGCCTGCTTCACAATGCGCTCTAACTGTCTTTTTATTTTGCAGGTAAAAGTTCGGAGCGGCTGCAGGGTGCCGGAATACCCACTGGGTTAGATGTGGAAAGGAGTAATGGCACGTGAGTATTAAAGTCCCCCAATGTCTTTAAACGCACCTTGTTTTGTCTTTCAGATGCGGGATGCAGCGCCGAAGGCCTCCGGAGCGTCCGAAGAGTTGGTAAGCTTTTGTCTTTCAGATGCCGGAATGCAGTGTGAAGACCTCCGGAGCGCACGAAGAGTAGGTAAGCCTTTGTCTTTCAGATGCCGGAATGCAGCGCGAGGCGTTGGTGACGGCCGATGGACCAGGTAAGTGAAGAGCTGTCACTGAAGACCGTAATGCTAACCTGTTCTTTCTTGTCTTTATAGGTGTTGCTGAAGACTGGATTCAGGATGGTAAGCCTTTTTCCTTAGGCCCAGGATCAGATGCAGAAGACACGATGAGCGTTCTGCTGCAGAGGATGCAGAATAACGCAAAGCAAGATTCATCCATCGGGTGTGGTTTAAATAGCCTCCTGTAGTGCTTGGGTGTCTCCTTCCACAGCCACGCCTAGGTAAGAAAAGAGTTCCTGCTTTCCAGAAGAGTTCCAGTGTTCTGAATCTAGGGAGTGGCTCCTGCCCCACCCAACAGGAAAAGTAGTTCCAAACAGAAGAGGATCAGAGGCTCAACTGGCAGGCAAGTAAGCAGCATGGTCTGCTGCAGGTAAGTCCACCCAGGCATTATGAGCCCGGCGCTTCCAGCGCTGGGACTTGGCATATTTATGAGCCTGGTGCCACTGGCGCCAGGACTGGGTCCAAAAGGTCCCAATTGGGACTGTTTGGCACTCGGAACCTGGGTTATGGATCTGCTTCCAAGGGAGTTGGGAAAACCCTGACCTTTTGGAAGCAGAGATCATGACACTGACAAACGCAGTTGCCACCCATTGAAACCCTACTTTGTTCATCTTATTTACACTATTTGAGCAGCGCAATACCATCCCAGATTATGCCATCACTCAGAGCAGAGTTCTACATGGGACATTTTCTAACAGTGCAGCACTTGCTCTCTAACCTAATCATTGTATTATGTCTCTCAGCTATGTTCAATTTCCTCACCAACAATATATGGGAAATTGAGTCAGCAATATATTGCTGATGATTCAACAGCTGTTGCTCGTTATGTTACAGCATACATGACAAAAGCTGAAAAGGTAAATGAAGCTGAAGTATGCCTTAGCCAGAAACTACAAAGCTTTGCCTTAGTTAGAAACTACAAAGCTTTGGTCTGAAGATGCTCTCACATATAGAGTGTGGTATATATGAAGCTGCAGATCGGCTAACTAGTTTGCCTTTGTTGGCCATAGCATTAATGTACTTTGGTTAAGTCTTGGCCCAGCTAGTACTGGAAATCGGGTACCAAAGCCTTTGAGTGAAATTCAGCAGTAAGCTGAAACAGTTAGTTAAGGTGTTCCCTTAAGCCGCGCCGTACTCCACTATGAAAAAAGGGGCACAGAATAATTTCTCCCAGTTAGGCTTGTCAAGAGCAGTGAAAAGATTTATTGACAGAACTATTAGGCCAAACATAAATGATATTGATGCAAACATAAATTGCAAATTGTAAATAAACAGTTCATACTCTAAAGGTCCAAAACCTAGCGACAGAGACTCGTACTTAAGTAAAAAGTATATATGCCAATTTCACACAAAAGGGTGGTGCCAAATGTGTGTACAAAATTACCTATACAGATATGCCAACACGTTTTTCGACCTGTCGGGTCCTCCTCAGGGTATACACTAAGTAATTGCACTCTGGATTCGAATGAATGGACTAAACATATAGGGCCTCATTACACGGTAGGCGGTAAGGGTTTACCGGTACCGGTAAATCCTTACCGCCTTACTACGAGGTCCCTTTGCGGGTTGGGTATTTTAACACCTGCTTTTTGCAGGCGTTAAAAACCAACCCGCAAAGGGACCCACGGAGCTAATTACGGTACCGCAATTTGCGGTGCCGTAATTAGCGCCTTCCCCATTCCCATTATGCCCTATGGGGCAAAAATGGGAATGGGGAAGGGCAATGGTGGAAGGGGGAATTACCGCCCCTCCAACCTTGGAATGGGGCGGTAATTCCCCTTTCCACCAAGGCGGTGCCGGTATTTTACCGGCATGAACCATGGCGCTAATTGCGCCATGGTTCACCGCCTACCGTGTAATGAGGCCCATAGTCTCTAAATCAGATTCAGCATCTGCTTAGCATATAGTTCATTTGTACAGTTGTCCACTCATTAATGACACTCTTGAATCGGATTGATGAACTAAAGGTATAGAGGCCGATTCATGGAATAATTAGCGCGGCGCAAGTGGGCAAAAACGTGCGAATCGCAGTGGAATAGCGAAAATCGCAGTGCAAGTGAGAAAATCGCACGAAAAGCAGCGCACGTCGATTCATGGAAGTCCGTGCGCGAGAAAACCAGCGGATGTGCGATAAAAAGTGCGCCGCGCACGTTGGCGCACAGGCCATCTAACAGCGCCAGGTCACAGCGAAAATCGCACAGGCCACAGCGAAATTCGCACATAGCGCGGCGCACGCAACAAAAGTAGGCGGAACACGGGCGTAACACTCGGAATGGGGAACAACTTGCAAAAACGTGGGCGTCACGGGGGAAGTACAGGGCACAAGTGCGCGGAACGCCCACACGCTCGCCTACAACACGTATTCATGGAATAGAATAGGGCAAAAAAGTGCACGCTCAAACCAGCGCACAGGCACAAACACGACCGCCACAAGAAAGCAGGCGGTAGCGCCTATGCGGCTGTAAGAAATGTGCGCCAAAAGGTGCGCCAACAAATAGCACCCATATACTGCCATGATGAATGTCCAATACTGTGGCCCTCCAGGACAAATGACGTGCAAAGGGGTACCCACAAACACGGACACGCTAACAAAAAATACGTGTGCGTGTATACCGGGGTGCGCGGGAAGTCTCACACGCGATTACAGCAGGGTACGTGTATTTCAGGGGTGCGCGGGAAGTTCCACACGCGAATAGCCTGGGCGCGTGTATTTCAGGGGTGCGCGGGAAGTCCCACACGCGATTACAGCAGGGTACGTGTATTTCAGGGGTGCGCGGGAAGTTCCACACGCGAATAGCCTGGGCGAGTGTATTTCAGGGGTGCGCGGGAAGTTCCACACACGAATAGCCTGGGCGCGTGTATTTCAGGGGTGCGCGGGAAGTTCCACACACGAATAGCCTGGGCGCGTGTATTTCAGGGGTGCGCGGGAAGTTCCACACGCGAATAGCCTGGGCGCGTGTAATTCAGGAGTGCGCGGGAAGTTCCACACGCGAATAGCCTGGGCGCGTGTATTTCAGGGGTGCGCGGGAAGTTCCACACGCGAATAGCCTGGGCGCGTGTATTTCAGGGGTGCGCGGGAAGTCCCACACGCGATTACAGCAGGGTACGTGTATTTCAGGGGTGCGCGGGAATTTCCACAAGCGAATAGCCTGGGCGCGTGTATTTCAGGGGTGCGCGGGAAGTTCCACACGCGAATAGCCTGGGCGCGTGTATTTCAGGGGTGCGCGGGAAGTCCCACACGCGATTACAGCAGGGTACATGTATTTCAGGGGTGCGCGGGAAGTTCCACACGCGATTACAGCAGGGTACGTGTATTTCAGGGGTGCGCGGGAATTTCCACACGCAAATAGCCTGGGCGCGTGTATTTCAGGGGTAAGCGGGAATTATCACACGCGATTTGGCTTGGTACGTGTATTACAGGGGTGCGTGGGAAGTTACACACGCGATTAGGCTGGGTGGGTCCTCACAGGTGTTCCCTGTACACCCTCGATGGCCCCTGCAGGCAGCCCACAAAACAGGGGACTACCCTGCACACCTGCTCATGTCTCCCACCACCCCCACCCCCACCATCCAGGGGCACCCTCCACCAGGCCCCCACTCATGTCTCCCACCACCCCCACCCCCCAGCAGTGCAGGGACAGCCTCCACCAGGCCCCCACTCATGTCTCCCACCACCCCCACCCCCCAGCAGTGCAGGGGCAGCCTCCACCAGGCCCCCACCCATGTCTCCCACCACCCCCACCCCCCAGCAGTGCAGGGGCAGCCTCCACCAGGCCCCCACTCATGTCTCCCACCACCCCGACCCCCCAGCAGTGCAGGGGCAGCCTCCACCAGGCCCCCACTCATGTCTCCCACCACCCCCACTCCCCCAGTCACCAGGGGCACCCTCCACCAGGCCCCCACTCATGTCTCCCACCACCCCCACCCCCTCAGTCACCAGGGGCACCCTCCACCAGGCCCCCACTCATGTCTCCCACCACCCCCACCCCCCCAGTCACCAGGGGCACCCTCCACCAGGACCCCACTCATGTCTCGCACCACCCCCACCCCCCCTCCGCCAACAGGGGCACCCTCCACCAGGCCCCCACTCATGTCTCCCACCACCACCACCGCCCCCGGGCACCAGGGGCACCCTCCACCAGGCCCCCACTGATGTCTCCCACCACCCCCACCCCCCACCATCCAGGTGCAGCCTCCACCAGGCCCCCACTCATGTCTCCCACCACCCCCACCCCCCAGCAGTGCAGGGGCACCCTCCACCAGGCCCCCACTCATGTCTCCCACCACCCCCACAGTCACCAGGGGCACCCTCCACCAGGCTCCCACTCATGTCTCCCACCACCCCCACCCCCCAGCAGTGCAGGGGCAGCCTCCACCAGGCCCCCACTCATGTCCCCTATCACCCCCACCCCCCCGCCACCAGGGGCACCCTCCACCAGGCCCCCACTCATGTCTCCCACCAAAGCCCCCCCCAGTCACCAGGGGCACCCTCCACCAGGCCCCCACTCATGTCTCCCACCACCCCCACCCCCCCAGTCACCAGGGGCACCCTCCACCAGGCCCCTACTCATGTCTCCCACCACCCCCCAGCAGTGCAGGGGCTGCCTCCACCGGGCCCCACCCATGTCTCCCACCACCCCCACCCCCCAGCAGTGCAGGGGCAGCCTCCACCAGGCCCCCACTCATGTCTCCCACCACCCCCACCCCCCACCATCCAGGGGCACCCTCCACCAGGCCCCCACTCATGTCTCCCACCACCCGCACCCCTCCAGTCACCAGGGGCACCCTCCACCAGGCCCCCACTCATGTCTCCCACCACCCCCACCCCCCACCATCCAGGGGCAGCCTCCACCATGCCCCCACTCATGTCTCCCACCACCCCCACCTCCCCAGTCACCAGGGGCACCCTCCACCAGGCCCCCACTCATGTCTCCCACCACCCCCACCCCCCAGTCACCAGGGGCACCCTCCACCAGGCCCCCACTCATGTCTCCCACCACCCCCACCCCCCCAGTCACCAGGGGCACCCTCCACCAGGCCCCCACTCATGTCTCCCACCACCCCCACCCCCCTAGTCACCAGGGGCACCCTCCACTAGGCCCCCACTCATGTCTCCCACCACCCCCACCACCCCAGTCACCAGGAGCACCCTCCACCAGGCCCCCACTCATGTCTCCCACCACCCCCACCCCCCACCATCCATGTGCAGCCTCCAACAGGCCCCCACTCATGTCTCCCACCACCCCCACCCCCCAGCAGTGCAGGGGCAGCCTCCACCAGGCCCCCACTCATGTCTCCCACCACCCCCACCCCCCCCAGTCACCAGGGGCACCCTCCACCAGGCCCCCACTCATGTCTCCCACCACCCCCCCACCATCCAGGGGCAGCCTCCACCAGGCCCCCACTCATGTCTCCCACCACCCCCACCCCCCACCATCCAGGGGCAGCCTCCACCAGGCACCCACACATGTCCCCCTGCCCCCAGGTCCTGACGATACTCAATCATGGCAGTAATGGGCAGCATACCCAGCACAAACACCCAGGCAAGGATTGCATCCACCCACATAGTGAATGCAATTACATGATACAACCCCAATGGCAAGTATGTAAATGAACACATGTCCGTCACACACACATACACAACGGGTGCAAGTGAATGTCAAAACCCATATCATGACATGTATGAAACCAATGAGAAAATACCACAAGTGAAAGTTAAAAAAACATGTATTAAAGATGAAAAATAAGTAAACAAATCAAACATACAACAATGGGGATAACAAAATAAATGGTCCATGTCCGAGAACAAATGTAAAAATAAAAAAAAAAAGTAATCCAAAAACAAATGTTGTCCAAAGCAATGTCATGTGGAAGGAAAATAATGAAAAACCATTTCCTCATGGTGAACACAATAATCAATAAAAAAAATGTTTCTTCAAAAAGCAAACTATATACACGAATATTCCAGGGTCCATGAGCCCAACACCATAAATGAAACCTACTACTACCTAATGAAACAAATATCTACAAAAAAGTGGCCATTGTCCGAGCGGTCCAAAAAAATAAAAATGATTAAAGGAAACCTAACACTAACTAACTAAATAACTATATACAAAGGCAGCGGGCAAGTCCTGCGGCTCACTCGGTGATGTTGCTGGCCAGGGCATCATCGAACTCCATGTCGATGTCCTGGAGGCGGGACTCTGTCCTGGCCCCGAGGTCTCGCAGGGATAACCCCATGTTCAGCTCAAACTCCCTGCGAGCTTCCTCGAGGCACTCAGCCCGCCTCAACGCCCGACGCATGGAGAACTCCGTCCTGACCATGGTGAGCCGCTCCTCTTCCGCCCGCTGCCGCTCCGCACCTATCCGCTGGACCAACTGCTCCCACACGGAAGACACCACCATCCCAGGGTTGCCCTGCCCTCCGGCCGATGCCTGCCCCTCTGATCTTGATGGTCCCGAGCCATGATGCCTCCCACGTCGAGCCTGCTGCTGCCTCCGACGCCACTGCCTCTGCCAGCACGACGGCATCCAGGCTGATGGAAACCACCGACGCCGTCGTGCACGTGCCCTGCCCGATGATGCTGTCACATCTTCCATCTGCTGGGGTCCAGTTGCTGTGTTGTCCACCCCTGCTGGACCTCCGACTCCCAACTGTGGCAGGGATGGGATCCCCACTGAGCTGGCTGCATTGGTCGGGGCAGGTCCACAGGGGGCCCTGGTGTCATCTGGGCCGGAAGACGGCAAGGAGAATGACTGGTGTATAGCCTGCACAGAGGAGGAGAGGGCCGCCAGATTGGACAACACATGCAGCAAACCCCCGAACATGGCCGATCCCAATTGGGCCACGTCGGCACGGTGCACTTCGTGATGACGTGCGTGCTCCTCCCGGGAAGCATGCACGGCATCACGAATCACAGCCGTGCGCATCGCGACCCCAATCAGGACCTTCTCCACACGGCCAGGGGTTCCCACGTCCGCAGGTGGAGGGGAGTCAGGTGACATGGACATCCCCTCTACCTGCGGACGGCCCTGGGACGGGGCATCCCTGCTGGTGCATGGTGGTGCACTCACAGGGTCAGGGACAGCGACATGCACAGGCCCCTCCACGGTAACCTGTGCTGCCTCCTGCCCCTGGCCCTGGACTGCACCACTTGCACCAGCAGGGATGCCCCCACCAGGCCCCATGTGTGCCCCAGTGGCGGCCTCCTCCTTCTCTGTGCAAACCACCAACCTGGATGGCTCCTCACCGTCTCCCACCGTAGCAGGCCCCTGTGGGGGCTCACCCACCCCTTCCGCTGCAGCCGTGGGGGCATCCCCGCCGCCTTGCTCCACAGCGCCGTCTCCGCCCTCTTCTTCACTAGCCGCTGCGTAGAGGGAGACAAAGAACACAAGCATCAGGGTACTGTACAATGGTCCCCTAGACAGGAAGCAATAGCAGATGAGCACCACTGTCAAAGTACACTTCCATCATGTCCCTCCACAACACATGGGTCAGTCCAGGCAAAACACACACAGTAACAGGCATGGTGCATGCCATGGACATTTCCATGCATGTCCAATGGACTCTTGAAACATTCAATGATATGTAACTCACATGCATCATGGCTCATGCCTATCACATGCACACACTTCACCTCAGTCACATCCATCTGGCCCCAAACACACCAAACACAGCGGATAGAAGGGTAATTTGGCTGCTTCACTGAATCTGTGCATTGTCACACACATGTGTCATGCATCCATGGCATGCACAAGTCACAGACACGCAGGTCAGGCACACAGACATGGCTACCATATATGTACCTGGCATCAGCACCCATCCCTCACCCCCACCCATGTCCAGGTACAGAGACTGGCATGCTCTCATGTTCAAAATGTGCATAGGGCTCCCCATGCGGCATTTGAACACATGCAACAACCATGTGGGTCACACATCACTGGTCGCACATGCATTACTATGATGTCCCTGCACACATACATGCATACATGGCCTATGGCACACATACAGGCAAGTATCATAGAACCAGCACACCGCAACATGCCCTGTCTCACACAGTAATGCTTGGACACTTACCGCTCAACTCCAGACGGGCCTCCCTCTCAAGGATCTGGGCGTGGAGCGCTGGGCGTACGCGTTCCAGGACCCTCATCTGGATGGAACTCATGCGGCCCCGGCCCCCCTCCACGAGGCACCGGGCCTTCACAAGGGTCCTGGACCTCAAGTCCTCCCAGCGCTTCTTGATCTTCAGGACGTTGCGGGTTGCCACCCCCTCCGCGTTGATGGCAACCACACAGTCGGCCCAGATCCTCTCCCGTCCTTCCTTGCTGGCGCGGGACGATCCAAAGAGGGCATCATACTGCCCCAGGACATGCTCCACCAGGACACCAACTTCGGTGGCAGTGAAGCTGGTGCCCCTCTGCCCCTCTGGCCTGGGGTTGCCACTGGTGGCAGATGTGGAAGTGCCCGACATGGCAACCCCAGAGGCAGGTGTGGGTGGGCAACTGGGTCCTGGGGCTGGGCTGTGGAGCGATGTAATCCCAGTCGGGAGTCTTCAGTTCCAGCAGGGGTGGACACAGCAACTGGACCCCTGCAGATGGCTGATGTGCAGGCACCAAATGGCAGGGCACGGTGGCAGCAGGCAGGCAGGCAGCAGCAGATGGCACGTGGGAGGCTGCTCGGGGCACTGGGGGGCAGTAACTCGGCCTTCTGGGCAGGGGCGTGGTCTTCCGTGTGTTTTCGCGTGGCCAGCTTGATACGGAGTGATTTGGCACGTGAAAATCCTGCACGTCAGCGTGAAATCCGAGGAAAGGCCCTTAGCGCGTAAGCGCGTCAGCACGCATACGCGATTCTATTGGACCAGAGTCCCTCAGCGCGTAAGCGCGTCTGTGACGTGACCCGCACGGGTGTTCCCCACTCAGCACGTGATGACGGAGCACACGTGAAAATACTGCACGTCAGCGTGTAATTGGACAAAAGTGCGCGTACACGCGATTGGCCTATGTACGTGTATTTCATGGGTGCGCGGGCACTTACACACGCAAGTACGTCAGCGCACCTGTATCCCGTGGTGCGTGGGAATTTCCACACGCTATTGGACTGGGAACTGGATTCCAGGGGTGCGCGGGTCACACGCTCGCCTAGAACACGCGCAAAGCATAAATTTGCGCACTTTAACAATAACAAGCTCAGACGCCAGGATGAACATACCGTTCCTAGCAGCAGTGGCAGTGGGCTACCAAAGGAGGAGGAGGAGGATAGTCAGGGCCAGAATATTCACACCCAGAACCAGCCTTTTCGGGATGCCTGATGACCAGGTGTATGGGAGGTACAGGTTTCCACCACACATAATACTGGACCTGGTGAGTGAGTGGGAGGATGACCTCACATCACCCACCCTGTGCTCCCAAGCACTCAGCCCCCTGGAGAAGGTCCTCAATGTACTGCACTTCTTAGCCACTGGATCATTTCAGCGGACAAGTGCCATAGGGGGTGGGGTGTCACAGGCCACCCAGTCACGCTGCCTACACCAGGTCTTGAACATCATCACTGCACACCCATCAGTCCGCAGGCACATATACCTGCCCAGAACACCTGCAGAAAGGCATGCTGCCGCCCTGGATTTTTACGGTGTGGCACGATTCCCCAAAGTGCTAGGTGCCATCGACTGCACCCATGTGGCTCTACGTCCCCCCAGGGCATCTGAGCACATCTATAGGAACCGCAAGCACTGGCATTCCATCAACGTGCAGGTAGCATGTAATGCCAAGGGAATCATCACCTCAGTATATGCCAACTATCCCGGGTCCACCCACGACAGCTTCATTTACCGAATGTCCACCCTAAGCCGGGACCTAGAAGCTGGGCGGCATGGCGATACATGGCTGCTTGGTGAGTATGAATGCCACTGCACATGCATGCATGTTGGATACTGAGCAAGGTCACAACCCCACCAATGATACCAATCACCTCCTCCACAGGGGACAGTGTCTACCCTCTCAGCCCCCACATGATGACGCCAATTCGGAACCCCACCACGCCACCCGAGGTAAGATATTACACAGCCCACATTACGACCCGGGGCATAGTCGAGCGCACATTCGGAGTGCTAAAGTCACGCTTTCGCTCCCTTTACCGTTCTGGCGGCCAGCTGTTATACGCTCCCCCAGTAGTGTGCAGGATCATAGTGGCAGCATGTGTCCTGCACAACGTTGCAACACGCCGGGGCCTGGCCGTGGACATGGTGGTGGCCCCACATTCCCAACCACATGCACAGCCGCAGCGCATGGGAGGGGAAAGGGCACGGGGGAGGCAGCCCATACACAGCTGGTGGCTAATTACTTCACATAGAAATCACACCCCTGTGGAGTGCACAATGCCCTGGCACATTCCATCTGACAATCAATGATGACTCAACCTGACACTGATCCAGAATGTCTGGAGAATGAACCGTGAATACCATATCAGCCTCAGATTGTTCACCTGGAAGTGTCACAATGTGTGCATCCCTACCCACACAGACACCACCAATACAGTTTTGTGGAGTTACACATTCAAGCAGCTAAAAAGAATACCCACTTGCAAAATGCAACAAGAGGACAGTGCCATGTCAGCCAACCTAACCCCAGCACCGCCACACGACACACCGTGCCATGTCATGCTATTTGCAGGTAAACAAAGTAATCCCACAACATGACACTAGTGTCACTATGGACAGTGTCCCTATTAGAAACCTGCAACACCTGAAATGCTCACAGCAATGCCGGACCAACAACATACTTGAGCACGTACTACCATTAACATGACATCACAAATGTTACATATTAGTAGTCTCACCACCTGGAAATGCCTGCACTCCCACCACTACCAACTGTGCAGTGTTGGCGCCATGTAGAGTTGTAGGTGCACTGCTGCCAACATGGACCCCATCTCCAGACTAGAGGTCCTTGTGTAGACATGAGGAAGGGACCTGCAATTTGGGAGGTAGACACAGAAGATGAGTTACACATCAATGCAACATGCAGTGTACAACACAACAGCAATATGCACTAGGAATGTATACACAGTATTGACTACAGACTGCCCACACAGCTCATGGGAGTCCAACGTCACTGTGTAATTCACTGTCACTTGGGCACACCCTTTGCAAGCCCATGGAAACGGGAAGCAGGAGGGGTGTGTGTGACTCAAACCCAAGCATCTGAACCAAATACATTACAAGCCTGCATGTGCCCAGCCACAATGCAGCGTATGCCCACAGGAACCACGGAAGCAAACAAATCGTCCCAAAAAAATAGGGAATAAAATAAATAAAAATAAAAATAAAATTAAGAAACAATCAAAAATGGCCATTGATGGGCCCGGGGGGGTTGGGGAGGCCACCCAGGAGGTCCGAGGACAGGATGCACACCAGAACCCACCTGCGTGGATCCTGGGAAAATAAAACACTTCCATGGGCTCATGGCCCACACGGCTACCCTATTGTGGGAGTATCACTGCTGTCGCTATTATCACCCTGTGCAGCTGCATCCGGAGGTGGTTGCACTATGGGAGGCAGCCCACGCAAGGCCCTAGTCTGCTCCTCCATGGCTGCAAGCATGCGGGTGTGGTAGGTCTGGTTCTGGAGGATGAGTGTGCGGAGGTCCCCATGCAAGAACTCACGGGATGCCCGGACCTCCGCCCTCGTTGCCTGCATCTCAGCTGAGAGCGTACGGGTGAGACGCTCCAGCTGCTGTTCTGTCCGTTGGTGTGTTGAAGCCTCAAGCTCAACAAGAGTCGTCCTGAGGTGAAGGAGCTCCTGCCTCAGGGCTTCCAGCTCCTGCCTCAGGGCTTCCCTGTGGCCCTGGGACTCAATGGAGATGGCCTCCTGCAGAGTCGCCAGTGCCGCCCGCCTGTCCCTGTTGGACCCCAACATGTCCTCCCTGTGTGACTGGCAGATGGAGTCGGTTGCCTGCTCTAGTCGCTCCATCAGCCTTTCTGGGGGGACAATGGAAGTGGCCACCCTATCCATGGCCTGAGCCATCATCTCGGATGATGCAGCCTGTTGGGTTGCCATACCGTAAATGGATTGCTCCCATGCGGTATTGCCAGGTGGTGTACGGCCACCACGTCGGCGGGCACCACACCTGTCTGGGGCAAGGCGAACTGCGCCTTGCTGTGCCGGCACTGCCTGAGGCTGCAGGACTGCATTCCCCCTCTGATCTGCTGGCCCAGGAACAGGATCAGATGTCGCGGAGTGTGACCCTGCATCCGTAACCACCAAAGCCGTAGCTGCCAACACTGACATCCCCATGGAGGGTTCTGACCCTGGTGCAGGTGGGTGAGACAGAACAGAATCCCTCCCTGGAACACTCACCTGCGACGGCACGTAGGTCTCATCCGAATCAACACCTGAGTACAGCTCGGGGGAGGTGCAGCCAGAGACACCCCTTGAGAGCACGACCTGCAGCAGTTGTGGGTTCTCCCCCACCACCACACCACGTCCCTCACTGGTGGTTGGTCGGCCCTCGGACCCCTCCTGGGTCTGCACCATCTCCACAACCCCAGCAGTATCAGGTGCGTCTTCCCCTGCAAAGACATGAAAACAAAGAAATGGAAACAGGCATTAGCACCATGGCACACAATGAGGGCTGAGAAGCAAGAGAACCAGTACTTGATTGACACATGTCCCACATGACTAAAACCCTCCCATGCATGCACCCTCACTGCGTATGAAGTGCAGGCAAATGGCACACACTGATGACACCAAGATGGAAGATGAACACATTTTCTGCATGCTGCCTGGCAGTGGCATCACACATTGGCCTGTGATTGCCAGGTGAAACACACATGCCATCACACAGATGGCATGTACCATTGCTATTGAGTGAAGATGGAGAGGAGGGCAGCACCTATTCATTCAGTCCAGTTCCCGCATGTAATTGCTTTTCTAATTCTAACAGGTCAGATTTTTCACCTGGAGCTGCCAGTCTGAAATGGTCCAATTGCACAGGGACATGTGTGTACAAATGATATCCAGGTAACAAAGTCACTCCACTTTACCATAGCCATGTCAGACATGTGACTAGTGGACAGCGACATGGCTAGTAAAAGTGGGGGAATGCAAACAATCTGACTGAATGAACAGTGAAAAATAAGCAACTATGTTGTGGCAAGGTGACACTTCAAGGGCAACTGGCGTGCAGTTGGGCTAGATGTGTACTGTTGGCAGAAGGGATACTGCTATGGCCAAATGCAGCTGCGCAGGAAGTATTGCATGAAGCACATGGCTGACCCATACGACTCAGGCGCACACACTCTCACCTGGCACACAAACAGAAGCCCTCACACACACACCATGCACATGGATGACACACACATGCATGTGCACTCACCGGACAATGCCTCGTAATCAGCCAGATCTCCCACGCCTTGGATCTGTTCCTCCGTGACGTAGGTCCCAGCGACTGACTCATGTGGAGTGAGTTCCATGTCTACTACTGGAGACCCACCTCCAGTCACTAGAGTTGCGGCATGACTTGAGGCCAGCTTACTCTTTGCCCTGCGCTTTAGGTCATTCCAGCGCTTATAGCAATCATTGGCTGTGCGCCTCACGATTCCAAGGGCACTTACGATGTCCGCAACGGTCTGCCAGTGTGCCTGGCGTTGTGCAGGTGTGGTCTTGGATCCTGCAACAATGACCATCTCGTTGTCATGTCCGGACACATACTCGACAAGTGCATTCAGTTCGTCATCCGTGAAGCTGGGCTTCCTGGACGGGCCGGACTGTGTAGCCGTGTCTGGGGCATCAGCCTGTGCCGGACGAGCACTCTTCCTCTTCCGCTTGGAAGGTGGTGGTGATCCTGAGTGTCCTGCGCCGCTCTGGACACTAGGGGCAGGAGCCCTGGTGGACTCTGTATCAGGAGTGTGGGATTGCACACTCAGCATGGGAGTTGGTGCAGGCATTGGCTCTAGTGTGATGGTGTCAGGGGGAATGTCAGCAGCATGGACTAGGACCGACACTGTCCTGGCTGGGTGTGTGAGGGCTGGGGTGGATGGAGCTGCAGCTGCCCCTGCAGCCTCTCCGCCCTGCCTCCTTGGTGCAGCAGATGACCTTGCTGCCCCAGATCCACGTGGCATGATGGCATCAACGTGCACCAGCGCACATGTCGTAGCCCTGCTGACCTGGAAGTCAGCCATGGAGTCAGCCAGGTCTGGTGCCACAATGGGCTGGTCCAACAAGGGCTGAGCATGGATGGTGTCAGCCACATCAGCCTCAACGGGAGGGGGGAGGGGGGAGGATTATGGGTGCCCGTGACTGGTCCTCCACACATGGGGGGACAGGCTCACCCTGCAAGTTACGACCATGTCCCCTACCGGATCCACCACGGCCACCACTTGTGGCTCTTCCACCTTTGCCACCCTTACGGAATCCTCGCCTCCCAGCCATGGCACTGATGTTAATGTGCGTATGGGAGTGGATGTAGACTATTGTCCTGGGCAATTGGGGGTCAAAGGGGTTGGGTACCAGATGGTAATTGTACCCTAGTGCTCTAGCAAGGCTGAATGTAACCCCTGGGGAAAGATGACGGGTCACGCAACGCACAGGAGGCCCAAAAAAGGGAGATGACGTGCACGCAACCCCTCCTAGACCACGTGTGCAGAAAGAAAAACCTGCACTACGCTGTGGCACCCAGTAACACAAGAATGAACGTATGCGTGTCACACACAGCCTAGAATGACCTCTGAAGGGGTAGGCTACACACGGGGCAAGCACAGATGTTAGATACGTGCGTGACTCACCGTCTGCCAGGTAAAAGAGCGTGAAAAATGAGCGCGTTTGGTTGGCAACACCTCCGCCAAAAGAAGATATGTACGCTGTCTGAGGAGACAGGACAACAGTAGAAGGGAACACTGTTTGAGGGAACAGGCCCAGGTAAACCAGTACAAGAGAAAAAATAGAAAAAGCTGTCAGAGGTAACAGGGAGTACGAACTTGAAACGCCGTGAAGTAAATAGCGTGTGAAACGACAAGAAGTACAGAATTCACCCACTCGCTCTCCACGAAAAGCAGTACAAGGAATTGGTGTTCTACACGTACCTTATATGCAGGCCCACACGTACAGCGTCACTTACGCGGCGTGTACGTGCTAGGGCCATTCCCACCAATTACACGCTTTGTCAATTCTGCGTGTATGTCCATTTGCACCAATTACACGCTTTGACACTTCTGCCTGTAGGGCTATTTCCACCAATAACACGCTTTGACACTCGGACGTGTCACGCAACTTTTTCCTACGCGTGCACGTGACTTCATAGACGCGCATACGCGTTTACGCGCTAAGGGCCTTTCATTGATTTACACGCAGACGTGTGGGATTTTCACGTGCAAAATCACTCACTACATATCAAGCTGTCCACGCGTTCACACACGAAAGACCACGCTCCTGCCCAGGAGGCCAAATTACTGCCCCCCAGAGCCCTGAGCACGCTCCCACCTTTCATCTGCTGCTGCCTGACTGCCTGCTGCCCACGTGCCCTGCCATTTGCTGCCTGCACATCAGCCAGGGGTGCTGTTGCTGTGACCACCCCTGCTGGAACCAAAGGCTCCCGACTGCTTTTCCGTCGCCCCACAGCCCAGCCCCAGGACCCAGTTGCCCACCCACTCCTGCCTCTGGGGTTGCCATGTCGGGCACTACAACATCTGGCACCAGTGGCAACCCCCGGCCAAGGAGGCAGAGGGGCACCAGCTTCAGTGCCAGGGAAGTTGGTGTCCTGGTGGAGGGTGCCCCTGCACTTCTGGGGGGTGGGGGTGGTGGGAGACATGAGTGGGGGCCTGGTGGAGGGTGCCCCTGGTGGCGGGGGGGAGGGGGTGATAGGGGACATGAGTGGGGGCCTGGTGGAGGCTTCCCCTGCACTGCTGGGGGGGTGGGGGTGGTGGGAGACATGGGTGGGGGCCTGGTGGAGGGTGCCCCTGGATGCTGTGGGGTGGGGGTGGTGGGAGACATGAGTGGGGGCCTGGTGGAGGGTGCCCCTGGTGGCTGGGGGGTGGGGGTGGTGGGAGACATGGGTGGGAGCCTGGTGGAGGGTGCCCCTGGATGCTGGGGGGTGGGGGTGGTGGGAGACATGGGTGGGGGCCTGGTGGAGGGTGCCCCTGGATGCTGGGGGGTGGGGGTGGTGGGAGACATGAGTGGGGGCCTGGTGGAGGGTGCCCCTGGTGGCTGGGGGTTGGGGGTGGTGGGAGACATGGATGGGGGCCTGGTGGAGGGTGCCCCTGGTGGCGGGGGGGTGGGGTTGGTGGGAGACACGGGTGGGGGCCTGGTGGAGGGTGCCCCTGGATGCTGGGGGGTGGGGGTGATAGGGGAAATGGATGGGGGCCTGGTGGAGGGTGCCCCTGCACTGCTGGGGGGTGTGGGTGGTGGGAGACATGAGTGGGGGCCTGGTGGAGGGTGCCCCTGGTGGCTGGGGGTTGGGGGTGGTGGGAGACATGGGTGGGGGCCTGGTGGAGGGTGCCCCTGGTGGCGGGGGGGGTGGGGGTGGTGGGAGACATGGGTGGGGGCCTGGTGGAGGGTGCCCCTGGATGCTGGGGGGTGGGGGTTATAGGGGACATGGGTGGGGGCCTGGTGGAGGGTGCCCCTGCACTGCTGGGGGGTGGGGGTGGTGGGAGACATGGATGGGAGCCTGGTGGAGGGTGCCCCTGGATGCTGGGGGGTGGGGGTGATAGGGGACATGGGTGGGGGCCTGGTGGAGGGTGCCCCTGCACTGCTGGGGGGTGGGGGTGGTAGGAGACATGAGTGGGGGCCTGGTGGAGGGTGCCCCTGCACTGCTGGGGGGTGGGGGTGGTGGGAGACATGGATGGGGGCCTGGTGGAGGGTGCCCCTGGTGGCGGGGGGGTGGGGGTGATAGGGGACATGAGTGGGGTCCTGGTGGAGGCTGCCCCTGCACTGCTGGAGGGTGGGGGTGGTGGGAGACATGAGTGGGGGCCTGGTGGAGGGTGCCCCTGGTGGCTGGGGGGTGGGGGTGGTGGGAGACATTGGTGGGGGACTGGTGGAGGGTGCCCCTGGATGCTGGGGGGTGGGGGTGATAGGGGACATGGGTGGGGGCCTGGTGGAGGGTGCCCCTGCACTGCTGGGGGGTGGGGGTGGTGGGAGACATGAGTGGGGGCCTGGTGGAGGGTGCCCCTGCACTGCTGGGGGGTGGGGGTGGTGGGAGACATGGATGGGGGCCTGGTGGAGGGTGCCCCTGGTGGCGGGGGGTGGGGGTGATAGGGGATATGAGTGGGGGCCTGGTGGAGGCTGCCCCTGCACTGCTGGGGGGTGGGGGTGGTGGGAGACATGGGTGGGGGCCTGGTGGAGGTTGCCCCTGGATGCTGGGGGTGGTGGGAGACATGAGTGGGGCCCTGGTGGAGGGTGCCCCTGGTGGCTGGGGGTTGGGGGTGGTGGGAAACATGGGTGGGAGCCTGGTGGAGGGTGCCCCTGGATGATGTGGGGTGGGGTTGATAGGGGACATGGGTGGGGGCCTGGTGGAGGGTGCCCCTGCACTGCTGGGGGGTGGGGGTGGTGGGAGACATGAGTGGGGGCCTGGTGGAGGGTGCCCCTGCACTGCTGGGGGGTGGGGGTGGTGTGAGACATGGATGGGAGCCTGGTGGAGGGTGCCCCTGGATGCTGTGGGGTGGGGTTGATAGGGGACATGGGTGGGGGCCTGGTGGAGGGTGCCCCTGCACTGCTGGGGGGTGGGGGTGGTGGGAGACATGAGTGGGGGCCTGGTGGAGGGTGCCCCTGCACTGCTGGGGGGTGGGGGTGGTGGGAGACATGGGTGGGGGCCTGGTGGAGGGTGCCCCTGGTGGCGGGGGGGTGGGGGTGATAGGGGACATGAGTGGGGTCCTGGTGGAGGCTGCCCCTGCACTGCTGGAGGGTGGGGGTGGTGGGAGACATGAGTGGGGGCCTGGTGGAGGGTGCCCCTGGTGGCTGGGGGGTGGGGGTGGTGGGAGACATGGATGGGGGCCTGGTGGAGGGTGCCCTGGTGGCGGGTGGTGGGGGTGATAGGGGATATGAGTGGGGGCCTGGTGGAGGCTGCCCCTGCACTGCTGGGGGGTGGGGGTGGTGGGAGACATGGGTGGGGGCCTGGTGGAGGTTGCCCCTGGATGCTGGGGGGTGGGGGTGGTGGGAGACATGAGTGGGGGCCTGGTGGAGGGTGCCCCTGGTGGCTGGGGGGTGGGGGTGGTGGGAGACATGGGTGGGGGCCTGGTGGAGGGTGCCCCTGGATGCTGGGGGGTGGGGGTTATAGGGGACATGGGTGGGGGCCTGGTGGAGGGTGCCCCTGCACTGCTGGGGGGTGGGGGTGGTGGGAGACATGGATGGGAGCCTGGTGGAGGGTGCCCCTGGATGCTGGGGGGTGGGGGTGATAGGGGACATGGGTGGGGGCCTGGTGGAGGGTGCCCCTGCACTGCTGGGGGGTGGGGGTGGTGGGAGACATGAGTGGGGGCCTGGTGGAGGGTGCCCCTGCACTGCTGGGGGGTGGGGCTGGTGGGAGACATGGATGGGGGCCTGGTGGAGGGTGCCCCTGGTGGCGGGGGGGTGGGGGTGATAGGGGACATGAGTGGGGTCCTGGTGGAGGCTGCCCCTGCACTGCTGGAGGGTGGGGGTGGTGGGAGACATGAGTGGGGGCCTGGTGGAGGGTGCCCCTGGTGGCTGGGGGGTGGGGGTGGTGGGAGACATGGGTGGGGGCCTGGTGGAGGGTGCCCCTGGATGCTGGGGGGTGGGGGTGATAGGGGACATGGGTGGGGGCCTGGTGGAGGGTGCCCCTGCACTGCTGGGGGGTGGGGGTGGTGGGAGACATGAGTGGGGGCCTGGTGGAGGGTGCCCCTGCACTGCTGGGGGGTGGGGGTGGTGGGAGACATGGATGGGGGCCTGGTGGAGGGTGCCCCTGGTGGCGGAGGGTGGGGGTGATAGGGGATATGAGTGGGGGCCTGGTGGAGGCTGCCCCTACACTGCTGGGGGGTGGGGGTGGTGGGAGACATGGGTGGGGGCCTGGTGGAGGTTGCCCCTGGATGCTGGGGGGTGGGGGTGGTGGGAGACATGAGTGGGGGCCTGGTGGTGGGTGCCCCTGGTGGCTGGGGGTTGGGGGTGGTGGGAAACATGGGTGGGAGCCTGGTGGAGGGTGCCCCTGGATGCTGGGGGGTGGGGGTGGTGGGAGACATGAGTGGGGGCCTGGTGGAGGGTGCCCCTGGTGGCTGGGGGGTGGGGGTGGTGGGAGACATGGGTGGGAGCCTGGTGTAGGGTGCCCCTGGATGCTGGGGGGTGGAGGTAGTGGGAGACATGGGTGGGGGCCTGGTGGAGGGTGCCCCTGGTGGCGGGGGGGTGGGGGTGGTGGGAGACATGGGTGGGGGCCTGGTGGAGGGTGCCCCTGGATGCTGGGGGTGATAGGGGACATGGTTGGGGGCCTGGTGGAGGGTGCCCCTGCACTGCTGGGGGGTGGGGGTGGTGGGAGACATGAGTGGGGGCCTGGTGGAGGGTGCCCCTGGTGGCTGGGGGGTGGGGGTGGTGGGAGACATGGGTGGGGGCCTGGTGGAGGGTGCCCCTGCACTGCTGGGGGGTGGGGGTGTTGGGAGACATGGGTGGGGGCCTGGTGGAGGCTGCCCCTGCACTGCTGGGGGGTGGGGGTGCAGGGGGACATGAGCAGGTGTGCAGGGTAGTCCCCTGTTTTGTGGGCTGCCTGCAGGGGCCGTGGAGGGTGTACAGGGAACACCTGTGAGGACCCACCCAGCCTAATTGCGTGTGATAATTCCCGCACATCCCTGTAATACACGTACCTGGCCAAATCGCATGTGAGAATTCCCGCGCACCCCTGTAATACATGTACCCAGCCGAATCGTGTGTAGAACTTCCCGTGTACCCCTGTAATACACGTACCCAGCCAAATCGCGTGTGATAATTCCCACGTACCCCTGTAATACACGTACCCCGGCCAATCGCGTGTAGAACTTCCCACGCACCCCTGTAATACACGTACCAAGCCAAATCGCGTGTGATAATTCCCGCGCACCCCTGTAATACACGTACCTGGCCAAATCGCATGTGAGAATTCCTGCGCACCCCTGTAATACACGTACCCAGCCGAATCACGTGTAGAACTTCCCGTGTACCCCTGTAATACACGTACCCAGCCAAATCGTGTGTGATAATTCCTGCGTACCCCTGTGATACACGTGCCCTGGCTAATCGCGTGTAATACTTCACGCGTACCCCTGTAATACACGTACCCTGGCTAATCGCGTGTATAACTTCACGCGTACCCCTGATATGCACGTTACCCGCTTTGCGTTCCTTGTTTGGCAGCCCTGTAGACTGGTCCAGGGTTAGCGCAGCCCTTTGCGATGATTTCGCGATTTTGATGGCTTTTCCTTGCGCGAGGGCGTTCTTGGGGGCGTTACTGGCGCTGCTGCAGGGTCGCTGCGATACTCTGCGCCACGGCTGGTTTGGGAGCCTAAAATCCATGAATACGCTGTGCGCGGAAATCGGTTTTAGCGCACGTGCCTGGCGCAGACAATCGCACGCGGACACTCTGCGCCAGCGGCTTGCGACACTTTTCTGCGAAATTCTATGAATTACCCTGATAGTCTCTAAATCAGATTGGGCTACTGCTTGGCATATAGTTCATTTGTTGCAACTGTCTTGTACTTGGTCAAATTGAACACTATTAGGGGACGAGAGGGAGAGAGAGAAGAAGAAACAGCAATTTAGTCTATTTAGCGAGAACTGCACATAAAATTAAAGTTTCAGGTACACGTTTAGTATTTACATAATGCATATAAAATATGCTAGCTATTCAAAGTATGCAAATTTCCTTAGACCCCATGCATGTTTTCATTTTGAATAATAACAATTCACAGCTCTGCGGTACACAACCCGCAATGCAGTGTAGTAAGAGAGTTATTAATTAACTCCACAAATGAATTAAAGGTTCTTGGTGAGAGGTGCAAGGAGTTAACTCCCAAAAAGGGACCGCTTACCCAATCGGCGCATTTAGATGTTCGAAATTGTATGTTGGTCACAGCCGCTTGCATGCAGCGTCGTAATTACACTGTAGCCATATTACGGAACAGCTGTTCTTTATGAGAATGATTAAGACTGCAAGAAATTTGCCAAAGCATTACCTTCAGACTCGAGCTTGATTTGATAGACAAAAGTTGTTCAGTTAATAGAGATTGGAGGCTATGCGTTTAACCGCTTACCTCCAGAACATTGTATTTAAATCCTCATGGTATATAGCAAACTTGGGCTGGCCGTACTGCCTCAATTGGCAGGCAACTATCGCATGCAGCAAAGGCAATGCTTGAATGCATACTGCTTGAAATCACTCGACACGTTTGCTACAAAATAATATGACAATGAGACACTCAGTACCTAGATTTGTAAATATGTGTAGCTATATATGACACAAATGCTATCAATGTTCACATTGTGTTATAATCACGGAAAATCATCGCTTGAATGCGTGGTAGTATGACTGCTCCGGCAAAGATTGGGCTTTTGTTGTGACACTCCTTATATACGTAAGAAGAAGTCACGTGGCATTTCACGTGACATAAGTTGGAAACAACATATTTAGTGCTAATGCTATCTTTACGTTACTGGCTAGCGCATATTTGTGTTTGTTTAGGCAGCGCTGCTAATTGCGCTCATGAATACGAATCAACTGTTTATCCATGCATGATATTAGGTGCCAATGGTACACTAATAATATTAATTAATTCGACGCACACACTAAAGAGTACTATTGTTGGTTAGAGTACATTAATGCCTCTAACGGTAACTGTTGAATAACAGTGTTCTTGTCATTGTTTACTGGTGTATCATTATGAATTGGGAATACTCCTGATGGGTGTGCGCATTGCACCTTCCACCAATATAAACTCAGAAATAATGATTAACGCTATCTGTTAATTCGAGCATCAGTAGGATTGAATACATTAGTCCAATCTGTCTTTGAAACCAGCTGCTGATTCGATACTAGACACTCTGACATTACAGAGTAAGATAACATATTTGATATTGTTCGAGTGATCCTGTCTAGCCATGGGACACATTACAAAAAGACATTTGGTTTATGTTCTTTGATGAGAACCTGTTTAAGAGTATCAAAAGCCTGTATCAAGTGCAGCACAAGAAGTAGGAAAAGTTCTAAGAACATTAAATACCTTGATTGGGGATGAAGTAGGCATGGCGTCTAACTTGCGAATTCAAGAGTTTTTGAAGACTATGACATTTTATTGGGAGGTAAACATGTAATTGTTTTTGGAGACTTGTTACAATTAACTCCTGTGAAAGGTCAACCAGCTTTCAAGATGCTGCAATCTAAGAATAGTAAAGAACAAATGATAGGGTATTGGTAATTTTAACCTGTGGAATTGTTTTGAATTCCAGGAACTTACCAGTTATATGAGGCAATCTGTAGACTTCAAGAATGCAGAAATGCTTAATAAGATTTGTATAGGTGTTTGTGAGGAGAATGTGAAAGCAGTCTTAAATGGAAGATTGATTTCTAATATGTTTCATGCAGATTGCACTGTATCTGATGCCATGTTGACTCTTCAGGAAAGAACAGTGTCTTGCATTGCTTTGATGTGTACACTTGCTGAGTGCAACAAGTTCAACTCTTGTGGAGATAAAATCATGTGATGTTTTAGATGGTCATGTTATGCCATTAGAGTTGGGCAAAAGAGCAAAAGCTTAATTAGTTCTACCAGATAATTCCATTTCTAAAACAGGAGGTCTAGAAGCAGTTTTAAAATTGTGCATCAATGCATGAGTAATGTTGAAGAGGAACTTAAATGTAGAAACTGGTCCCGTCAATGGAGCGATGTGAAGAGTGATTGCATTTCACACTTTCCCTCACAGTACACATATTGAACATGTTGATCGTGTAGCAGCAACTGGTTTGATTTCTCAGACCTCTGCACGTTTAATTCTTTTTAAGGATACATTTGTGAAATGAATTGGGCTCTGCATATGCATTACTATTCATAAATCACAAGGGTTGACTTTAGAAGCAGCACCTATTGACATTGGTCATATAGTGTTCAAAGAAGGAATGTCATATGTAGCTTTGTCACACATGAAACATATGGAAGGTTTATTTTTCATAAACTTTGATGAAAGAAAAGTGACAGCTGACATTTCTTGCATGGAAGAATATAATAGGTTATGTGTACTGTATGCTCCTTACCTGAACCTTCTACCTATACCTGATAAGCACTTAGCCAAGAAACATAAGGAATTGGTGAAACTACATTCAAATAAAATCATTCCTCTTAAGACTAAAAAACAAGACAATCTATCGGAGATCAAGTATGACATACTTGCACTGTAGATTTATTAATAATACAAGAGTTGAATGCAATTCGAATGCAGCTTTGTGCATGTTGTTCCAAATTACACCATTGATACAAGAAATAGCTTCTTCAGCAGACAAGCAGCTATGTGTGGAACATTAATTATTGAAAATAATTATAGATGAAAAACCACAGTACACATTTGGCAGTGTCAATCCCGAAATGTTGTAGCTGTAGCAAGTGAAAATCAACAATTTTCTCAAAATACACAGGAAGATCGTAAAATATGAACGACTCTCTTTGTATCACTGCAGGAAACTGTTAGTGTAGATATATAGGAATTAGTTACGAGTGGACTCATATGTGTCAACAATTTAAGAAAGATTACACTACTCAGGTTATTTCTGAAAGATTTTTAAATGTTCCCATCTCTGATCTGAAAAGTGTTTTAACTTTTCTGATCTTATAACTAAAGCATTCCATGACATGCAATGACAGTGGTTGTAATTTAAGTATGCACTGATTATGTTTCAAAGATACAGTGTAGAAGGTAGGGAAATTAACACAATACTAATACATTTTGCAAATAGTCATGTTTCTATTACTAAGAAATCTTTTAAGACGTGCAATAGTTTTCATGAGGGGGCATCAATTCACTGTGGACATTTCACAACATGGGTACGTACAGAACTAGATTGGTTTGTCTCTAATGACGCTATAGTCACACACCAAGCTAGATTGCCAAAGGGTTTAAAGAATGTTTACTTAATGTTGTTAGAACCAACATTTTAAAATATATGTTTTATATTCTTTGTGACTGGATGTGGAGGCGAGTGAAGCAGTCTGTCACTCTTTTTGGCAAGTTACTGGCAAGTTACTGGCGAGTCTTTCTACACTGGCAACTACACCAGGAGGAACTGCAGCTACACCTACAAAAACCCATTTTACTCCCGAAGCGTAGTGGAGTGGAGGCGAGTGAAGGCAGTCTGAGCAGTCCGAGCTGCCGTGTAATGGAGACGGGTAGATTCTCCTTCATGACCCTCTGTTAAAATAAATAGTCACAACCAGCAGGTAACAAGGATTTGTGCATAACAACTTTTAAAATCATCATCCTACATCTTACAGCCAATACAACTTTTAAGTGCTTGCAATAATTGCCTTTCCCCATCCATTTTCTCGATCTAACAAGCTGAAGACAAAGACTTTGACAAAGACCGTGATTTACTGACTGTCCCATCAGCGATTCTTCGCTGGGTTTTTGCAGTTCACATGTTTTCAGCGGTTTGATTTATTTCTGTGTTGCTGCAACACCAAAATACTGTCACGTCTAACAGGCTTATTTTTTTATTTTTTTTTTCACTTACCTTATTTTCGAGCAGCGTTTGCAAACAATTCATTCAGAATTGACTGAATCCCATTTTGCTTGGCTTTCTTTGTGGCTCTCCCTGCAGTTTTTCCTGCAGGTCTGCTGATGAGCTGCTGAATGCGTCTTTTTTTCATGGTGTCAGACTCTGTTTAAGTGGGCTTGTGCAGCGACTGTGGGCTTTTTTTTCTTTTTTTTTTTTTGCCTTTGGTCCGTCCGAGCCTAAAGACCTTAATTTATCCAAACATCAACCTGTTTTACAGAGACTCGTGCGGCAACTGTGGGCTTTGCCTTTGAACCGCATGAGTGCTAAGCATTATTACTATCACCTGTGAAGTCGAGAATTGCTTTCAAACACTTGTGCGGTAACTGCTGGCTTTGCCTTTGTACTGCACGAGTGCTAAACATTATCATTACCACCTGTGAAGCTGTGATTTGCTTTTTAAACACTCGTGCAGCAACTGTGGGCTCTGCCTTTGAACCGCCCGAGTGTTCAACATTATTATTGCTATCCGTGAAACACTGAATTGCCTTTTAAACACTCCGCTGTGACTGTGGGCTCTGCCTTTCAACTGCAGAGTGTTAACCATTAATATTGCAGCTGATAAGAAGAGAGAGCTCTCCCTCTCATATGTGTAAGGCCATTGTGTGAATTTTCCCTTTTGAACTATTCCTCTCACACTCGTGAGGCCACTGTGAGCTTTTTCTATTTATTTATTTATTTATTATTATTTTTTTTTCTTTTTTCCCGCTTCAGTTATTGTGCATCTTGGTAATCATTACAAATTCCAATCCATTAACGTGCATAGTGTATAACTTCAAGGAACCCGAGGAGTCCCCGCAGAGTCCCGTTTTGCCGCTTTGCCGTGGCGTCCGTGGCTCCTGGGGCTTCCGTCTCTTTGTGTGTTAATATAGCACCTAAACTTGCAAATAATTAGAGCCGTTTGGACAAAGCATCGGCTTGAAAATAAGTGGAGTTCCCTCTGGTGGAATTATGGCCTTGACATCGAAAGGCATCTATCGACTCACAACAGCGATGCCTGCAAACATTCGGCAGCGAATCATGTCAGAGTCCCAGCAATTATATGAAGACCAGCCGACAGTCAAGGCGGCTGCGAATACATGCTCAACTCCAATTCTGCGAACACCCCGATCTAGACCTAAAACGAACAATAAGAAAAAAGGGGCAGTTCTAGATACTATTGACATTCGTAAATACGGATTTGGTACTTCTGGAGCGAGTGTGCCGGCTGCTAAAAATCTACAACAGCTCCACCACCACCTTCCACCAGTAGCGCTGGTGACACGAACTCCAATGTAGGAACATGTAGTCATGCTCCACCCTCCTCCAAGGACAGAACACAGGTTGAAGTAGCCTCTAAATCTGATGGCACTAATAGCTCTCTAACAGATAGTATGATCTTACGTAACGCACTCTCTGGAGCGCCGTGTCATCCAAATCCTAACATGCCTAATCCTAGCCAGGAGGCCGTGATCGAATTGGACTCTACAAATTCCTGTTTCTCGGCCGGAGTGGAGGATTCTAATCTTTCACAATCCCCCGACATGTTTCTGCAATCTGCCTGCAATATCTCAGCTATAGATGTGTCCTATATTGCCCCCACACCTCGTAGAGTAAATGGAGAAACACACATTTCGACAAATACCTCTGTCCCCTCGAAAACTTCACAATTGACCTTAGAGGTGATGAATATCGCATTAATTGCACTAGCTAAGTTATTTGATTCTGTTGATAGTACTCTTAAAGATCTTACAGAGAATGTCAACATAATGAGACATATCCAACTAATTATGGCTACAGCCTTTGAACATCTACAAAATAGTCTCAATGAAAAATTTGAAAATGCAACCAAATTATCCAAAGAATGTGCCCAAACGTTGGCCAAGAAACAAACTGACTCTGTGAAAATATTAAAACTCATGCTGATGCTGACACACAAACACCTAAAATCCCAGTGTCAAACTGTAGATTCTGTTGCATGTGAAAACTCTATGCCCATTGTCCAGCCTGTTTTCATAAAAACATCTGTGCCTTTTGTTAAAGGAATTATAACGGAAAAACTTTTAGCACCAGTCTTGATGCCTCCATCACATGCCACACAACATCTTAGTCATACTGATAAACCTATGAGCATTGCTCATGACCTGAAGTCTATATACCCGGTTTTTGACGTAAGAGCCACCAATCCACCGATCGCAAAGAAAAATAATACTAAGAAAGCTCAAGCCCAAAAAAAAACGAAGAATGTGAAGACTGCCAAATTAGTTGCAACTTCCTCAACAAAACAATTCATTAACAATTTAACACTTGCTAATAGCAGAGTTCTTGTTGTATCTAATAATATAACAAAAAAATATCTAGCGCTGGCGAACTTTAAGAAAAATAAGCATCTTGAGTCTTGTGAATCCCCTAGAGTGATTGCTGATCATCCCCCATTAGATGAACTGATCAAATTAGTTACAGGTCAGCAGACCCCCCAGTCAACTCATTCTGAGAGCCTGTCTCTCCCCCTTCAAATATCTTCCACTGGTAGCATCTCAAAAGAACATATTGAGTCTCTCAAGAACTCCATAGATGCAAGAACAGCATTAAGGCGTGAAATTGACCTGTATTTAGAACAGCGTAAATTTGAACTCCCTTCCTTTCCCATTAAAATAAATGGTCCTGCTAAATGTACCACTGTATCCGCAATCTCAGCTACGGCTTTGGTGACTTCTAACAAGAAGAAGAGTCTTGCATCTAAGAGTATCATTTGTAGAGACAGAGCCCGTGTCGTTAGAGTGTGGCTCACATAAAATGCAAACCATGATAACTTCTCCCAATCTGACCTCCAAGAAATTAGAGACTCCATTGCTCGGTTGTGGCAGAAGAATGCGAGACAAGGTCTAACGCCTCAAACAAGCACATGTGCAGATATTAGTTTACAAAATCCCCAATTTATGCATAGACAGGATTCTGTTACTACGCCTGTGATCTCTCAAAGGCGACCCTCACTTCCTTCCAAAAAGATAAGTCCCAAGTTAGAAACGAGACACTCTTTGCTGCTCTCTTGTCGACCTGGAATCACTCCTGTTTACATTATGAACCGTCAGAATATCCTAAAAATCTTTGCTGACACCTTTGAGCTGAAAGAAATCCGATTGATGATTTAGATCAAATTGAATTTCCTAACCAAAATAACCTGGGTTCTGCTCTAATATGGACTCGTTCCTTAATAATATGTAATATCATCTGCGCAGCAAGGGATGCTCTGTTCAACGTGGGCTTTTTGATCTCATCTAACACTGATAGGAAAAGTCCTTTAAAACCTTGTCTCATGACTACTCAGAATTCCGTTTCTCACTCTGTTAGACAAAATGCTCTTGAATACAAAGAATATAGTCATATAACAAGAATATAACTAGAACCTGAGAATCCTAAAGTGACTCTATCAGTTATCAGCTGGAACACACAAGGATTTAGCCATCTTATTAATAACCCTCGGAGCATCCTGGGAGAATATGATCTTATTTTTCTCCAAGAAACTTGGCTGTCCAGCCACCCGGTTTGGGATAACTATGACATTCATTTAGAACCTGCAATACGTGCAGCTAAGGGTAGACCAATGTCAGGTTTGCTAACTGCCACTAATATCATAACTAACATGCATTTGTATACTCTGCCTGCTGTCAACCCTTTCATTCAATGCTCTTATGTTTCTGTTAGTTCCATTAAAATAGCATGTATCAATACATATTGGAACCCCATGGGCATTTCAACTTACCTGTTCCTTAAAAACTTGACAACTTCAACTATTATCCTGGAAAATGGTATCACTCATGTCATTATTGCAGGTGATTTGAATGCACATCTTGTAAATGAGAACTTGTCCAGAAATCAGGACCAAGTAAAATTGTGGAACACTTTTGCGAAAGCATGGAATTTGGTGATGTTGAATGGCACAAGCATGGCTGACTCTCCTCCTAAGCCAACTTGGTCTAGACGAAACCAGAGCGCGATCATGGATTGTGAAGGGAAGCGCCCCCAATTTCAGCACGATCCTCCCCGCAATGAGAGACAATAAGGGACTCTCCCGTAGTGGGAATAAGACCAAGACAGAGTGCGGGTGAGCGTAAGTGGGAGTTTATCCAAAGAATAGGGCATGCAAAGAACTCTGCAACCTCCGAGAGCGCTCTGTCTGACAATAGCAAAGACAGGCGTATTTCTAATACAAAAAACGTCATCAGAACCTACACACTATAGGGGGCACAAGTTAATTGGGATTGGGTGGCGTCGACTAACTATAGGTGTTGCTGCAGCGTGGTTGGTCTTGGCGTGAGGACGTCACTGGTCAGCCTCGTGGGTTGGGTTGGGCCTGGCAGGCCAGCTTGAGGTCATCCGAGCGGTGTTGGTATGCTGGGGCAGCCTGTGACAAAGATGAATACCTTTCCTGACTCGTTTGCCCTAGGCCATGCACACTGCAGTTATTCAAGAAACGACATCTAAGTTCATCAATAAATCGCTCAGCAGTTTGTCTTATAAAATAAACGCAACACATGAGGAATGCACCTCGTGAGAGGTCCGGTGGTTGTCGGTTGGGGTGAGATTTACCTGTGTCCTATTGACCGGTATTTTAGGTCGAGGGGCTGGGCTCTGGGGCCTGAGCCGAATGATACATGTCTGTCTGCCGCGTTAGAAGTTATTATATAAAGGGGTCTCTGTGTCTTGTCCCAGTGATGGGGGTCATCTTTGCACGGGGTCATGATTCTTGGGGTGGTCTAGGGGGAGGGTTGTGGAATTTACGAGAGGGTGCTGGTAGATCAGTGGATTCAAACGTGGGTTTATTACCGTGCTGTAAATAACACAGGTGGCGGGCTGTGGCCTTGGGTGCGGTACCGGGGCCTCTGACTCTCTGAAGCGGCTCCAGCTTGGTTGGGGGAGGTGAGGGAGCGCGGCACAGGCCTTATTTTCTTTATCTGGCAAGCTTGGTAGGGTGGGAGGGAGAATGGCCTTGCATATATTCACAAAGGTTTTTTCCTCGTGCGTTGCTAACTTTTGAATGCAGAACTTTTATAATGTTCCGCCTTATTTTGATGTTATTTAAACACACATATATATATTTCAATTTCGTTACACATTTCTTTAATACAGTCGGTCCGAGTACCTTTTCGTTACCTAACATTATATTTACTACATGGTGTGATTATTTTATGTACATTAGGCGTTACACGAGGTAGTTCTAGGTTATGGCCTACAGAAATTGATGCTCGCTGCTTTAGGTGATTAAGAAAACATATATGAGTTCAGGTTTCTACATAAAATTGTAAGAACACTTATACAGATAAAGGCTATACATTGGGTCGACATCTTTCTCTGTGGTTATAGCAGCACTAGTCCAGACCTGGGGTGGTGTCATGTAACGTTACATCTTTATGGTTTATTCACAGTTTACAGGATCTGTTTAAACAGAGGTAGTTCGTTAATACCAATACTTGAATTATTTTCTACTTTCTTCAGATAGTGATGCTTCAGCTTTTTTCCCGTCACCCCGGCCTCGCGGACCAGGTCATGCGGGGTGCAATATTACATTGTGAGCGATAAAATGTTACAGTGTTCGCATCTCGGGTTAGCTCATACCCGACTTTCTCATGGGAACGCGCTCGCAGCGGATCTACCAGGGTTACTGCGGCGGCGGAGATGCATGAAAGGCCCTCCAAAGGTGGGGGCCTCGTTACAGTGTGCTGAACTCACGCCATGTTTGCTAAACAAGATGGCTTCTAGGCCTAACTGAATTTTGGTATATGCAGGGAACGGATATGTGTGGGCAATGTCGTCGGCGGGTGACCCCTCCTCCACCTGGGCCCGGGTGGCATGAGGGGACGGCCACCGAGTCATGGTCCTCACCTGGGGAGAAGGCTGCAGGTGAGGAGGGCCTCGCGGCCAGTCCTCCCCTACATTTCCCCCCTTTCGTTACTAAAGTAACGAATTCTTTAGCTCTTCTAATCTTCTACATTCTTGCTCCTCTATCACTGCGTCATCCCATGCAGGTGTTCCTTTTCTAGGCATCCAGGCTCTGCATACCCCCCTCAAGCTCTCACCTCTTCTAGCATACTCATCTGGGGTACATGTTAAATATATACAGTCACCAGTTTCTTCCAAGTCTACCCAGACCTCCTCATACCATTCCAGTTCCACATCTCGAGGTTCTTTGATAGTGGTGTGCCATAGTTTATCCACTATGTACTTATCACGGCACATAGGCACTAACTGGTATCTGGGAGTGTTATCTGTTCCTGTCTGTACATGTACTTCTTGTGTCGCCTTAATTGTACCACCAGAGTTGCCCATTGTCACCATCATCATTGCACCGTTAGGGACTGCGTTAGCACAACATCGGAGGCCCACCTGGCACAGGCAGAACACCACGAGGAGGACCACCACAACTGGTATCAAGAACTTCATCGCCATTCCAAGCCATGAGGGAACCCAGGAGAAGATATTGTCGAACCATGAGCTATCTTTAGCCCCACCTTCCAGCTTCATCTTCTCTCCCAGGTTATGTACTGCTTCAATGACGTGGGACAGGGACCCATTTTCTGCGTCTTCAGAAGGTACGAACGTGCAGCACGCACTTCCTATTTTTCGGCAAACACCTCCATCGATTGCTGTTAGCAGGTCCAGAACATACCTGTTCTGCATGGTCATTAGTCGCAGAGCTCGTAGTTCCACCTTTATTATGTTGAACCCTTCTTCAGTGTCATTGGCCAGCTGAATCAGTTCCCACCGTGTGATCTGGAGCCATTTTGCATTTGCTCTTGCTTGAACACTTGAAACTAGTGAGGCAAAAAATGTTTCCACGGAGCTGAACAGGCGATACCTGTCTGGGATCTGTGCCAATAAATCGGATGATGCTTGTGATATGTAGTTTGATGCTCGCTTGTTCCGTGATAGCTCCTCTTCTTTCCCTCCGGAGGACAGGACATAGAGGTGCGCTTCTGCAGTGGGAGATGTCGCATCCTTGTTCATGTTTCCTTGCGTCCTTTTATTTTCGTCGACGTGACTTTCTGGAATCACCATAAGGGCCGAATGCAAAGTGGCCATTGAGCAGCTGCCACTCCATGCCTGGGGAAGGTGCAAGTAAGCCTGATTCCCGCATACCCAGTATGTGTCCATTAGTGCTGCTGTTCCTTTTTTCATGTCTGGGATGGTGAGAGTTTTGTTACAGTTTTTATTCGTTCCCATTGCCACTTTTCCTTCTCCCTTGAAACATAGTTCGTTTTGTATTTCACTTTGTAGCTTGAAGGGTTTCTCCATCGCTGTTACCCATGTTAGTTTAGAGATGTGTTCTTTCCATATTGGTAGGCACGTTTTTTCCATCCACCGCAGCTTGTCTGGTTGGACACCTCTCAGTGCTTCCGCTTTGCACAGTACTTCTTCATCTTTCCATTTGTTTTCGGAAAACAGCGTCCCTT
Source organism: Ambystoma mexicanum (assembly GCF_040938575.1). Taxonomy (NCBI): domain Eukaryota; kingdom Metazoa; phylum Chordata; class Amphibia; order Caudata; family Ambystomatidae; genus Ambystoma; species Ambystoma mexicanum. The sequence goes on along the minus strand of NC_090923.1, from coordinate 406,882,741 downwards.
GTATTGCAAAGAAAGGTTCTTTAAGACAGACCACTCCAGACGCTTTTGAATAGCACGTTTTGTTGTCCTGTATCATTCTGAAAGAGACATCGTGTGCTCTTGGCAATAACACTTTGGGTGTACCTGATGCATGGGGGATGAGCGAACAGACATAGCAGCTTTCATTGGTTGTCTGTTTAGCTGTTGTACTCATATCTGCATACCATTTATTTGCTTGGTGGGGGTGTCGTGGGTCTTCCATCTTGTCTAATCCTAACCCATAATACTCATCATACCCCCTCCTGCTTGTCTCTCTTCTTCGCCTACTTCTCTCCCCCCTCCTATATCTTTTAGTTTCGATAGGTGAAAGAATAGGCCCCCCTTTCTCATTCCCTCCCCCCTTTTCCAATTCTTCATATAGGAACTTGTGTTCTGTCATCGTAATTACTTTTCCATTTTCCTCAATAAACAACAAATCGCTGTTTTGTATCGGGACGGGAAGGGTAGTGGGGCTGTTATATATTTCAGGTAGGGACATTGTGTCATTTTTCATATCTTTATCTCTTGATTGTGACGGGGCAACAGTGGGTGGTGCAGTGTAGTAACCCCATACAAGGCGTGATCCATCCCAGACCAAAAAATCACCTTCTTTAATATTCATACTTGTAATTGAATTCGTGCCAGGGGCAAGGGTGGTGTTACTCCCCCCTCCCCCCTCGTTCATCTCGGTAGAGATGAACGCTATGACCCAATGTGTCACTAGGCAAAATATTGAGATGAAGAACACAATAACACACATTGATAAACCGCATTCGTATGAATATGTCAATCTATCTACTAACATTTCTCTAAATCTAACAAATCTATTAGTTGCAGGCTGCCCATTCGATGCCATAGTAAATCCTGTTTGAAACATAAAAGTTCATTAAGTACAAGCATGTAAACATTTATAACGTTGTGACATTTTTTCGGCAAAGTATGGGAGTGGGTGAGGGAGGGGGTGTGTCCACAGACAAGGTAACTTTACAATCATTACTATCCGTACATTATTTCATATATAAAGAGGAAAGTCGAGAGAAAAAAAACTTCTCCAAAACCAAAAAAAACCACAAAAAACCTTCGAAAGTTGTAAAAAATTATATATATATATAATTTATTTATTTCAGTACACTTTGTCGTGCGCCAGTCGCGTTCAAGGTTCATCACTTAATGCACACAAAATTCCCATCATTCATTCTGCACAACTTCATTGTCCGCAGTTGCCTGTGCCTCGTCCTGTACCTCACCTTCCACGGCGCTATAAGCTCTGCGTACGTCTGTCAAATGTACCCAGTATCGTAGGCCCTTCACCTTTACTGCTGTGGGTGTGCAAAACACTACCTCATAAGGGCCATGGAAACGTGGCGCATTCCACCTCCGCACAAAACTTCTGACATATATAAGGTCACCAGGCATTAGTTGTAATGGTTTTTCAGGCAGTGTCTCTGTTTCTGTTGTGTTCCCCTCCTCTCTTGTAGAGGGGGGGCTAGTTGCTTCGCAATTACGCGCGCTGCCCGTGTCAGTTTTTTCAAGTACTCTGTGAACTCCTCTCCCAATATCGCTGCACTTCTGTGTGCATCAGAACGTTCACGGAGAGGCGAATGCGCTGTGTGCATTCTCCTTCCCGTGACGATCTCATGCGGGGACAAATGGTGGTCTTTACTTGGTTGATTTCGTAACTCAAACAGGGCCAAAGGCAGGCAGTACATCCAGGTCTTTTTAAGGGAAAAACACAGTTTTGACAATCTGCTTTTTAACAGACCGTTCATCTTTTCCACTACGCCATTACTTTGAGGATGATAAATCGAACATAATTTGTGCTTTATTCCCAATAAGGTAGTCACTTCTTTGAATAGTTCATTAACAAAATGCGTGCCGTTGTCTGAGCGAATAACTTCGCAAATCCCCCAGCGCGGGAACACTTCCCGCACTAGGAACTTCGCGGCGCCCTTCGCATCAGGGCGCGCACAGGGGCCTGCCTCCACCCACCTCGAAAATGGACATACAACCACAATCATGTAGCGAGCCCCGTTACATCTTTCTCCCATGTCTACATAATCAATGTGGAGCTCTCTGAATGGGCCAGTTGGTTTTGGTATCGTTCCTCTCAGTGTGCGCAATGTCATACCTGAGTTGTAAATCTGACATGTCGTGCATTCTAAAGTCAGCCTTGTGATGTGTTCATGGAGGCAAGGTGCAAACCAATCTTCTTGTATGTCCGCCATTATGTGTTGCTTTGCATTATGTGCGGGAAAGTGTAGTTGTTGAAATGCTATTTCTAACAATGTAACTGGCATTACCGCTTTTCCTGAACTTTTTTGTCGCCACAATAAATCAGTCGGCGATTTGCTGCATCCCCTTTTAGTCCACAGCACTTTTTCTTCTGCACTAGCTCCCTCTTGCAGCTCTATTATTTCCTGTGTGGGCATCATGTTGTATCCTGTGGGGACCTCTTGGCTTGCTGTGTGGTGCAACATGTACTCTCCTACTACACCTTTCTGTAAATACGAAGCTTCTTTGGCAGCGGCGTCTGCTGCCGCGTTCCCCAAAGATATAAAATCAGTATTTGTGGTGTGGGCTTGGCATTTTACGATGGCCACTGCCGTGGGGTCTTGCAGGGCCTCAATCAGTTCTTTCAATAATTCTGCATGCTGAACTGGTGTTCCATCTGCTCGTCGAAACCCTCTCCGCCCCCACCGTGCCAACCCGCCGTGTACTGTTGTTGTCATGTATGCTGAGTCGGTATATATTGTCACTGCGCACCCCTTGGCGGCATGCAATGCTTCTATTAGCGCTATTAGTTCTGCTGCTTGGGCTGAATAGTGTGATGGGAGGCGGTGTTGCACTAGTGTCTCGTATTCATCTTCCTCTAATCGTACAACTGCCATACCCACATGTTTCTCTCCTGTCTCCATGTCTATTGATGCTGACCCGTCCACGAAATACACCTCTCCCTCGTTCAGGGCATTCTCAAAAATCACTTGATCCTGACCTTCGTCACCTGTGTACGTAGCGCAGTTGTGATTCTGCATGTGCTCTACGGTGCACGCCTCTGTGATGAATGTGGCCGGGTTCACTGTTTTACATCTTACTATGTGGATGTTTGCGCTGGACAGTATAATTTCATATGCTGTGGCGCGCTGTGTCGTCAATGTGCTCTTTGATCGCTCTAATATTGCAAAGAGTGAGTGTTCCACAAACAGTGTCACAGGACAGCCCATCACTATCGTGGCACTTTTCTCAATCGCGAACGCGGCTGCAGCTAGGGATTGCTCGCACGCGAAATGACCTTGCATTACTGCGTCTAGGGTGCCACTATAGTAAGCCAGTGGTTTGTGCCCTAACGATGTCTTTTGTGTCAATACTGCTGTCATCAGTGTTCCTTTGCAGTGTGAAAATAAGAAGAATTCGCGCCCATAATCTGGATTTGCTAGTACTGGAGCGCTTGATATCAGCTCTTTTAGTGAGTTAAATGCTGTGTTCATCTCTTCTGTCCATTCTATGTGTTTGTTTTCCTGCTGTGCCTCTTTTAGTGCCTGTAACAAGGGCCTTGTGTATGCTGCATAATCCAATATCCATGCTCGGCAATAGTTGCACATACCCAGAAATTTCTGCATCTCTTTTACTGTTTTGGGCTCCCCAACTGCTCTAATCGCCTGTGCCCTGTCTGGTATGATCCGCTTGCCATCCTTTGATATCAGCTGTCCCAAGTATAGGACCTCTGTCAGACAGTATTGTAACTTCCCCTTGTCCACCTTGTACCCTTTATTGGCCAATAATGTCAGGAGTGTTATTGAGTCCTTTCTGCACTCTTCCTCAGTTTGTGCACAAATCAATAAATCATCAACGTACTGAATCACTGTGCTTTCTACAGACAAATTCCCCAGATCTTCATGTAGTACCCTGTTGAATATGCTTGGGCTCTCGCAATATCCTTGTGGTAGTCTGCAGTGTTCGAACCTCCTCCCCCCTAGTGTAAACGCTGTTAAGTACCTGCTCTCTTCTGCTAAGGGAATCGAAAAAAATGCATTTTTTAAGTCAATAACTGTGAAGTGAGATGCCGTTTTCGGAATGTTGCACAGTATTGTCGCCGGGTTCGGGACTAAAGGGAACTCCTTCTGAATTACATCATTGAGTGGGCGTAAATCCTGTATCATCCTCCATGAACCTCCCTTCGCCTTTTTAATCGGGTAAATGCATGTGTTGCATGGGGAGTTTGAGGGCACTATTATTCCTTGTGCCAGCAGTGCATCTAGTGTCTCTCTGATCCCTTCTTCTGCTTCGCGTGACAATGGATATTGTTTTACCCGGGGTAGAATTGCTCCTGGTTTCAGTTTTATTACCACAGGCTGAACCCCATGTAATAACCCCACATCATGGGGGCCATTTGTCCATATGTTAGTGGGTACTAACCCCATGTCGTCATCAAAAAAATGCATGTGGTGCTCCTACTACTGCCATTAATTCAACTTGAGTTTTTCTGGCTGTAACTACAATGTCGCACGGCATTGCTAGTTCCATCACTATTTCGCCATCTGTCTCAGTGTCAGAAAATAGCTCCTCGTCTGAGAGCTCCCTCAGTGGGATATTTGCATTTGTACACAGTACTGTCCGCCACTCACATCCTTCCATGTCAACGCCAATCACACATATTCTGTTTGCTGACACGTGTATTGCGTGTAAATCCAACGATAGCACTGACCCGGGAGCAGTGTCGGGGCTTGCTATGGGGCGGAAGAGGAATTCGGCTGGAATCCTCCAATCCATCCTTTTTAGTTCTGGTACTATGAGAACCAATGTTCTCATGCCTTCAACAAACAGCTCCTCGTTTCTTGGTAACCCTCTGATCTCTTGCATTATTGTGTGGCCGTGTATTACTGCTAATATGCGGAGGGGGCATATGCCTGGCGTCGAACATACGATACCGCTCCCTGTGAATGATATTGTCATATTTAGTTTGCTTAAGAGATCTCTCCCCAGCAAATTAATGGGAGAGTGTTCATAGTACAGTAAGGGTGCTTTCACTGTTTTACCCCCCACTGTCCTATCCAATGCCTCTGTGTAAGGAACTTCAATTACAGCCCCAGAGAACCCCTGCGTCTCTAACGTTCTATTAGACAACGGGAACCGGCCCTCTCTAATGCATGATTTCTCCGCTCCCGAATCCACCATGAATATGAACTGCTTGTCTCCTATCTGCGCTCCTATCAATGGTTCCTCTGATGCATTGTGGGTCGTAGATAGTACTGGACATGCAAGTGCTCTCTGTGGGCTGTCCTATGCGGGGTGTCTCATTGCCCCCCCTTGATCAAAAATGTTCCCCGAAACTACTGACACCCCGCTGTAAGGTGCGGGAGCAGGCGCTCCGTTAGCTACTGTGGCGAAAGTGTTACCTGGCGTGTATTGCATATTGTCATTATTCTGTGGGTGGTTTTGTGTTCTGTACTGATGCCCGTGTAGTTGTGCGTTACTTCTTTGTCCTACATTTTCTGGTTGTTGGTATTGTCCCATGGGGAGGCCGTAGGGGCTCCCTGGGTGGGGGTGACCGTACTGTTCTGTCTCCTGGAACCCGTTGTTTTGTCTGCTCCTGCACTCTCTTGAGTAGTGCCCCCATCTCCCACAATTCCAGCAGCTCCCCTGTGGACCTCTGGGACCCTGCCACCCATTTCCTCCCATTCCTCCATACCCTTGTCCTCCTCTTCGGCCCCTGTACCCACCTCTTCCCCCTCTTGGGGCCCACTCTTGCCACGTTGGACCTCCGTTCTGCTCCTGCTCAGTCCACTGTCGTTGTCCTTGTCCTGCCCAATTTGCTGCTATTCTTCCTTGTATTGCTATTTGCCCCTCCTCTCCTTCGTCTCCCTCCCTCATGAGTGGGAGCCCTGCTACCGCTGCTGCAACCTTCACCAGTTTTGATTGTACCAACTTCGCCTCGTCTGCCAACCTTTTCTGTGCTACTTCCCTCTCTCTCTCTTTGATCCTTTTGCAATGGTGCACTATTATACTTTGGATCTCTGGCCACCCCTTTGCCTCAACGCCCGCTATTTTATCGAGTGCCTTCTGCACCTCTTTTGGGAGCCCTCTCTTAATAATAAAATAAAATAGAGATGTGGATTGGTGCCAGGGCGTGCCCGTTTCTGCTCTCCACATCTCCTGCACCCGGAGAATGTAATCCATAGCATCCTCCCCGTCATTCATTGTACATTGCATTACTGACTGTAAATCGGGGGTATCTGGGAATGTCTCCCGCAGTGCGTCCCACACCCTTGCTCGTACCGTATTAAAGGAAGCCCCATCATGGCGATCACAGTCCAACGTCACGGCCGGGAAACCAGCCTTAGCCCATACTCTGTCCGCTTGATCTCCTACTGCGGTTACTAGTAGGCTTTTCACATCGCCTACTGCCAACGGTATGCCGGCGGTATGTTTCTCAAATGCATATATCCACTTGCTCGCCCCTCCTGACAGTTGGGGCAATAATTTCATTAAATTAGCCTTATCCATCTGAGCCCATGGTATATAGTTTGGTCTCCCCCCCCCTCTGTGTATCAATGGAAGTTGTAACTTCCCTTTTGCGGTTGCACCCTCCCTTTTCTTAGTCGCTGCTGACTCCAATGACACCATCTTCCCCACCCTATTTCTTAGTCGTCCCATCCATTCGTCGTCTATAGTCCCTAGCGAACATGCACCGTCCACTTCCTCGCTTTCCCCTCCCACTGCCATACTCAACCTATCACTCTCATCCAACCCTCCTCTGACATCACATAACAAGTCCTCTCTGATCCCTCTCTCTCGTGATACATCACCAATGCTCCCTTCTACTGCTCCTATCTCTATTATTCGTGTCGGCTCTTCTTCAATTCTGAACAGTATTTCCCCCTTTTTCCATCCTTCCTCAATTTGTCTACTTTCGCTCGACGCTCTAGACGTGCGTCCTGATTGTGTAGGGGCGCACGCCGTGCGCTCACATATGTCTTTTATTCTTGAGAGTTCATCCCTTGCCACAGTAAGCCTCGACTCTAAGTCACTCGTTAGCTTTTCTATATCCACCCTCTGTGTGCTTCCCTGGGCGCGCTCTCTGGTGCTTTCGTATGGCGGGGGGGCTGTTGGTCTTTGTGGTGTACCAGTTGTGGGGGGAGGCACATAAGTAGGATCGCTATATCCTGCTGCGGGGGCTGGTTTAGGTAATATCGGGTACAAACTAATCACCTCCGCAGGTTGTTCTGTACTTGGCTGTTCCTTTTCCTCTCTTGGAATCATCAGTGGATTATCTGTGGTGGAAGGTAGATCAATATTTGGTGCCGGAGCTTTGGGTGGGGGTACTTCCTCAAACAATCTCCAGAGGTCTAATATCTCCTTCCTATTTTGCCATTGTTTCCCCTTATACTTGAGGCTAATGCATGCTCGTACCATATCAAGAACGCTTTTATCAAAAGACCCTCCCTCTGGCCAAATCTGGGGCAGACCCTCCCCTTTCAATTCTGTTACCCATTGATCATGATATTTATTTATTCGTTCAGCGTATCCCGGTAAGTTCTTACAAATATGTGACAAGGGAGTTTCGGCCCCCATCCTCTAAATCACTAACACAGCCGTGTCCACCTTCTTTACTTTTAGTTAGGTGTAGGTTTGTGTATGTATACCTTTATGGCACAGACAAGAGCGGACGTCTCAAAAAATTATCACCCAACTTTTATTCACTGCGCAAATTCTTCCTCACTCACCATAGCTCATCCCCTTCCCATTCCCATACACTCTCATGTGATTCCGCTTGCAATTGATCAAGTACTAGTTATGGTCAACACTCTCTGGCACCACCTCGCGGTCAACCGCTCGTCTCCAACACTCACACGGTGCGCGCACCCTTCACAATGCTTTTCCACTCACACCTCGTCTTTTTTCCTCCCTTTCCTCCCTGGCCAGCTGTCCCTGTTTTTCTGCTAATGTTACTATGTTCACGTCTGTACGTGCCACTACTTAATCCCCAATCCTACAAATGTGCTCCCTATTTTATAGTTCTTCTACAAGCATATTTACCTTATACCCTTTTCGCTTTCTCCCCCTGCCCCGTGGAATGGAAAAAAGAAATAGAGAGAGTAGCAATCACTAAAAACTATTCCCGGTGTCTCCCTTTGCCAGACACCAATAACTTATTTCTTACTTCTTCATATATTCCCAGTACTAGTTTAGATAGCACTATGCGGCGCCGCCTTCCACCCCCTTTCGGAGCTAGGTTTCCGTCACTTCTACCACTTCACTTATTTCTTACTCCTAATGGCCATATGCAAAGAAAAGATAAAGAAAGTTTTAAGACCCGTCTTTAGTAGACCCCCGTTATTCTTCTCCTCTACCTGTCCCCGTTCTTCTGTGCACAATTTCCCCTCCCTTCCCCTTTACGGTCGCTCGCACTCAGTACTCACGTGCCCGTCTTGAACCGATAGTCTCCGAAACTGGGTCCGTCCAGGCAGTGTCACCGGTAACTCAACGGTCAGCCCCTGGCTCCGGCGAGCGGCACTCAAAGGGGATTTTTTTCCAATCGGGATCCCGTACCCTTTCTCATTGAGTGCGCACTTCTTATTGTGCCGGTCGCCGTTGGCGGGCAGCCTCCCGGAGCCGGCTCACCGTGCGTATCCCTTCTCGACCGGAGATTCTCGTGCCACAAGGGGGTCGTTAAAAAGGAGTTAGGAAAAATAATTTGGAGGTATCACGCTATCGGGGTCACCACTGAAGGGAAGCGCCCCCAATTTCAGCACGATCCTCCCCGCAATGAGAGACAATAAGGGACTCACCCGTAGTGGGAATAAGACCAAGACAGAGTGCGGGTGAGCGTAAGTGGGAGTTTATCCAAAGAATAGGGCATGCAAAGAACTCTGCAACCTCTGAGAGCGCTCTGTCTGACAATAGCAAAGACAGGCGTATTTCTAATACAAAAAACGTCATCAGAACCTACACACTATAGGGGGCACAAGTTAATTGGGATTGGGTGGCGTCGACTAACTATAGGTGTTGCTGCAGCGTGGTTGGTCTTGGCGTGAGGACGTCACTGGTCAGCCTCGTGGGTTGGGTTGGGCCTGGCAGGCCAGCTTGAGGTCATCCGAGCGGTGTTGGTATGCTGGGGCAGCCTGTGACAAAGATGAATACCTTTCCTGACTCGTTTGCCCTAGGCCATGCACACTGCAGTTATTCAAGAAACGACATCTAAGTTCATCAATAAATCGCTCAGCAGTTTGTCTTATAAAATAAACGCAACACATGAGGAATGCACCTCGTGAGAGGTCCGGTGGTTGTCGGTTGGGGTGAGATTTACCTGTGTCCTATTGACCGGTATTTTAGGTCGAGGGGCTGGGCTCTGGGGCCTGAGCCGAATGATACATGTCTGTCTGCCGCGTTAGAAGTTATTATATAAAGGGGTCTCTGTGTCTTGTCCCAGTGATGGGGGTCATCTTTGCACGGGGTCATGATTCTTGGGGTGGTCTAGGGGGAGGGTTGTGGAATTTACGAGAGGGTGCTGGTAGATCAGTGGATTCAAACGTGGGTTTATTACCGTGCTGTAAATAACACAGGTGGCGGGCTGTGGCCTTGGGTGCGGTACCGGGGCCTCTGACTCTCTGAAGCGGCTCCAGCTTGGTTGGGGGAGGTGAGGGAGCGCGGCACAGGCCTTAGCTTCTTTATCTGGCAAGCTTGGTAGGGTGGGAGGGAGAATGGCCTTGCATATATTCACAAAGGTTTTTTCCTCGTGCGTTGCTAACTTTTGAATGCAGAACTTTTATAATGTTCCGCCTTATTTTGATGTTATTTAAACACACATATATATATTTCAATTTCGTTACACATTTCTTTAATACAGTCGGTCCGAGTACCTTTTCGTTACCTAACATTATATTTACTACATGGTGTGATTATTTTATGTACATTAGGCGTTACACGAGGTAGTTCTAGGTTATGGCCTACAGAAATTGATGCTCGCTGCTTTAGGTGATTAAGAAAACATATATGAGTTCAGGTTTCTACATAAAATTGTAAGAACACTTATACAGATAAAGGCTATACATTGGGTCGACATCTTTCTCTGTGGTTATAGCAGCACTAGTCCAGACCTGGGGTGGTGTCATGTAACGTTACATCTTTATGGTTTATTCACAGTTTACAGGATCTGTTTAAACAGAGGTAGTTCGTTAATACCAATACTTGAATTATTTTCTACTTTCTTCAGATAGTGATGCTTCAGCTTTTTTCCCGTCACCCCGGCCTCGCGGACCAGGTCATGCGGGGTGCAATATTACATTGTGAGCGATAAAATGTTACAGTGTTCGCATCTCGGGTTAGCTCATACCCGACTTTCTCATGGGAACGCGCTCGCAGCGGATCTACCAGGGTTACTGCGGCGGCGGAGATGCATGAAAGGCCCTCCAAAGGTGGGGGCCTCGTTACAGTGTGCTGAACTCACGCCATGTTTGCTAAACAAGATGGCTTCTAGGCCTAACTGAATTTTGGTATATGCAGGGAACGGATATGTGTGGGCAATGTCGTCGGCGGGTGACCCCTCCTCCACCTGGGCCCGGGTGGCATGAGGGGACGGCCACCGAGTCATGGTCCTCACCTGGGGAGAAGGCTGCAGGTGAGGAGGGCCTCGCGGCCAGTCCTCCCCTACAATTGCATCTTTGTAACTAGAAATCTATTTGATCACACATCAGAATTTGCAGTGAAACCATCTGAATACAGTGATCATAGACTGCTGACCTTTAATCTGACCATGCCATCCTCCCCATGTCCACAGAGACAATGGCATCAAGGTTCAGTGGAAATAAACAACTCCTTGAATCGATTAAAATGGTCAGAAAAATCACTCGTTCGATACAGAAATCATCTAAAAAGCTATGATCAAGCAGGCATGAGCACTATACATGCATACAATGTAGCGCCCTATGACCTAATGCAGCTGCGTGCCACTTGTCAGAATTCCAAACCAAAAATCCATCTTGATGCTGATAACACTGTTCGTCTAAGAAAAGCATTGTTCAGGAAACAAGCGACAAGCCCGGACAGTACCATCGGCTCTAAGAGCTGCAGCCTTGAAATCTATCAAAACAGCTTAGAGAAATTGGATGAATGAATACCGATTATTCAGACAACAAAAAGAGGGAGAAAGCATGTTAATGCATATCCAAAGTAAAAACACAGCTCAAATTTGGCAAATGCTTAATAAGACCAGCAAGGCTCCACAATTAACTTCACAGCTAAACAGTGTAACGGAAAATGACTGGATAACCCATTTTTCGTCTATCTATGCTGCTCCAATGCAACATGATGCTTTAAGTCTTTGACAAAGATGACATTCGTTATTACATCAACAAGGCTAGCATGTCTCGAGCCCCTGGTCCGGATGGGCTTTCGAATGCAAAAAAATAATGTTGATCTATGGGTTTCAATCCTGTACACTTTATTCAGCCTAATCCTACGTAATCAAGAGCTGCCGAAATCCTGGACCCATTCAATCATTGCGCCGATCCACAAAAAAGGTGATCGACAAAACCCCTTGAGCTATCGGCCCATTGCACTCTTAGATGTGCCAGGGAAAATTTTCTGTAGATTGGTCCTGTAGATTGGACTTGAATGCCTGGTCACCAGCAACTCATCGAAGAGATCCCTTTCAAACGGGATTTGTTTCTGGTTTGGGCACTTCAATCAATTGAACATTACTTAACACCATCAAGTCTTCATGTACCATGCGGAAGCAACCCCTTTACATGGCCTTCGTGGACTTCTGCATGGCTTTCGACTCAGTTGATCGAAAGCTCCTTGTGAGAAAGTTGATGAATTATGAATGCCCAGAATTGCTGATAAAAATTGTGAGCCTTCTGCATACAAATACGTCTATCCAAATAAAGTTGAACATGGAAGGCCTCCTATCTAACATCATTGTAACAGCTAGAGGCCTGAATCCTTGCTTTGACATTGTCCAATCTTTTCCTTTTGGACATTGCAGACATCTTTGCATCAGTCATATCAGACTCACCCAAGATAGAAAACCAAACAATATCTTGGCTACTTTATGCAGATGATTTGGTTTTAATTTCTCAAACTCCGGCGGGGCTACAAACTCTCCTTGATTGTTATGTGTGCTCAAACAATTTAACAGTGAATAAAGACAAAACCCAAGTAATGATACTAAATAAACCGAAATCTTCTTTCTCAAATAAGTATCATTGGTCTATTGCTGGTCACAATCTACAGATAGTCTCAGAATACAAATACTTAGGGATGATGTTCAATAATCTTAAATCAGACAAATCGGTTGAAATAACAATATTAGCAAAACTCACAATGCTAACATCTCAAGCAAAAATAATTCTGGCTAAACTCTGCAAGTTTACATGCATCCCTATTATGTCCTTTTACTAACAGAAGGTTTTACCTGTGATTACCTATGGGATGGAATCTGTGCTGCCTAGAACGCAGGTATTTTGGAATCAACTAGAGGCAAAATTTTGGAAATTGGAAATTCATATTCAATCTACCAAAAAGCACCCCCACCATGCTACTAAGGTTTGAATTGGGGCTTCTGTCCATACATACTCAAGTCACCTGGAAAATGTGCCTATTGTTTAGAAAATGTCTTTTGGGTGTTTCTAACCAAAATAGCTTAGCCATCCTAGCGAACCATCTGTTGACCTCAAACCAGGTATTTCCATCAAACTGGCGTAATCATGTGTTGAATGCCCTTGTCAATGCAGACATTTCAATTGATCTATTGCTGACGAATACATCGAGAGCTAAAATCAAGCTATATCAGTCTGATTGGATACTCACTCAAGAGAAATGCACGAAATTAAAAGAGTTTGATAGGAATATCTTTGGTCACAAGAGATTCCGCACAATGGCTGATTATCTTGTGAAATGTCCATCCTCTTCCCTAAGACAGAAAATTCTGAGATTCCGGCTTAACTTATGGCCGGTAAATGAGATTCTGATCAGAAGAGGCATAGTGAAAAATATCTAATCTATTGCCGCTTTTGTAAAGACGCATCTTATACAGAAACTCTTTGGCATATTATTACACAATGTGAGGCCTTTGTGTTAAACCGTTTGAAACTGGCTAAGTGTATGCAATATAAGTACAATATAAGATCTGATAATGAAATGTGGGCTGAAATCTTTAGCACCAAAAACATTTCAGTTAGAATTGCAACCATTAACATGCTTGATGTTGCTTTTCCGTATGAACGAAAAGGTCATTTAACTGCCAAGTGAAAATGAAGCTGTAATTATGTTTCTGTTGCTGTTTTTTTTTTCTCTTTTCTAATTCACAGATGATTGTAAAGAAACACTTCCTGTCATGATCTCTGCTTCCAAAAGGTCAGGGTTTTCCCAACTCCCTTGGAAGCAGATCCATAACCCAGGTTCCCGAGTGCCAACCAGTCCCAATTGGGACCTTTTGGACCCAGTCCTGGCGCCAGTGGCACCAGGCTCATAAATATGCCCAGTCCCAGCGCTGGAAGCGCCGGGCTCATAATGCTTGGGTGGACTTATCTGCAGCAGACCATGCTGCTTACTTGCCTGCCAGTTGAGCCTCTGATCCTCTTCTGTTTGGAACTACTTTTCCTGTTGGGTGGGGCAGGAGCCATTCCCTAGGTTCAGAACACTGGAACTCTTCTGGAAAGCAGGAACTCTTTTCTTACCTAGGCGTGGCTGTGGAAGGAGACACCCAAGCACTACAGGAGGCTATTTAAACCACACCCGATGGATGAATCTTGCTTTGCGTTATTCTGCATCCTCTGCAGCAGAACGCTCATCGTGTCTTCTGCATCTGATCCTGGGCCTAAGGAGAAAGGCTTACCATCCTGAATCCAGTCTTCAGCAACACCTATAAAGACAAGAAAGAACAGGTTAGCATTACGGTCTTCAGTGACAGCGCTTCACTTACCTGGTCCATCGGCTGTCACCAACGCCTCGCGCTGCATTCCGGCATCTGAAAGACAAAGGCTTACCTACTCTTCGTGCGCTCCGGAGGTCTTCGCACTGCATTCCGGCATCTGAAAGACAAAAGCTTACCAACTCTTCGCACGCTCCGGAGGCCTTCGGCGCTGCATCCCGCATCTGAAAGACAAAACAAGGTGTGTTTAAAGACATTGGGGAACTTTAATACTCACGTGCCATTACTCCTTTCCACATCTAACCCAGTGGGTATTCCGGCACCCTGCAGCCGCTCCGAACTTGTACCTGCAAAATAAAAAGACAGTTAGAGCGCATCGTGAAGCAGGAAACAAGCGCTTACTTACGTGCTTCCAGGCGCTTCTATTCATCACACGGGCTCCATCTTCAACTCACTTCAGCCCGTCATCCGCCATCGCCGGAACCCTGCAAAACAAGAGACATCATTACTAAAGACTTTTAAAGACATTAGAATAACTCGAAACTTACCGTTCGTGCAGTAAACGACGGACAGCAGTCCTCTGAAGTCAAGAGGCCTGCTCCCCTTATCCAGTGAAGAAACTGGTTACAGCACCCTGCCCCGAGGCAGATGGAGAGCACGGCGTTCACTTACCTAAGACATCTTACCCTTCGAGTCAGACATACAGTGCACAGAGGTCCAGCCCAAAGAGCCAGCCGTGTGTTACACATCACCTTTGAAGATACGGTATACGCCCAGTCAAGACCGGCGCCTCTACGGGAATCAGGTGAGCGTTACACTTCCCTTTTAAACTCTCTATTGAGATCTATGCTTGTTCATTATGTCTTATATTTGTAAAGGATGTGAAAAGATTGATTGTATTGTATGAATGATGATTTTTTTATATATATTTGTAAAGTTGAATTTTCAACTAAACCAAATTAAAAAAAAAAGAATTTGTAGGTAAAAAAAAACCTAAAAAAAAACTTTAAAATGGAAGAATAGGTTAATAAGTGTTTTATGTAAAGTAAAAAATAGATTGTTACTAGGATGTATTTTAACATCAGTATGAAATAAATGTAGAGATAGCATTCTGAAGATTACATACATTAGAAGAGAAAACAGCATTCTGCAATCTTCTACTTTTGTTTTATTTTGTAAAACAGTGTATAAATGTTCCCTATATGTTCTAGGTTACATACATGGTTTCATGTACATTATTTTGGGTGTTATGGAGTGTAGAAACAAGCAAACAGTAGGATGTAGATATAAAAAATAAAATAAAGTACAATGTTTCTAAAGTAAATGACATCTAACTACTAATAAGGGTTTTAGGGAAGGATTTATTGTGTCTTACATCATGTGTGTGTAGGTGGATTGATTTTTAATATTTAAATTTATAGAGCGCACATTCGCCCAAGGGCATCTTCGCGCTACACATAGTACAATCAAGGCTCAAACCCACTGTTACGCCTAAGCAAAAAGAAAAGTCTGCAGTAGCCAACGAAAGGACAGATGATCCACCACAGCCCGAAGATGACATGAAAGTGAATTCCAAGATTTGGTGGAAGCAACTGAAAAATCACGTCCTCCAACCCGGGAAGACCGTACTCGAGGAACGTAGATGGTACACGATTTAAGGGAGCGGAGTAGCCAGTTGGGAAGATAAGGGTGGAACTTGCACTGCACATATTCAGCACCCTGGCCATAAAATGCTTGGTTGTGAGAAAATTGAAGGTGTCTCACCCGCTAGTCCCCGGGGATCTGTCATCCAGGTGGCCAGAACACGGCCATAACTTTTGGATCCAGTTCCTGGGGGTGAACTGTGCGGGCGGATCACCTGGATGAGGAGTCTTCGAGGAGTGGGAGACCAAATGGTGAGACGTGGTATCTCCTTCCCTGTAATACCTTTTACCCCATGTAATTGCCACCTTTTGGTTTGGGAAATGTGGGTTACAATATCCTTCTGTTTGCCCTCTCCCTCTTGGGTAATTGAGCTGATGAAGTAAAGGCATGCATCAAATCATCATATTTATGACCAGTTATACAAAAAAGTCCCTCAAGAAGATAATGAGGGTTCATTTGCAAAATGATGTGTCTGCAGGTTAGTTCTCTGAACTGCTTTTTAAAATTGGTAGCAGAGAGTATCCTGTATTTGAGAAATAATTGTCATCCCTTCCGACCTAAGCACAGTTGTCAATTCCTTAGCACACTTTACATCCAAAATGTACCCTGACATCAAAAACCTAATGGAGAAATCTACAGAATGGTTATGTGAACGTGCCATTTTAATGCTAAAGAACAGCATTGCTGCCCTAATCAATAAGATACCTATTCATTATTTTGAGGAGTAAAAATGGTGTACACATCTCTAAAATGTGTGGTTCAAAGTGATGACACAGTCCACTACCCTGTTGAGTTCCTGAACACTTTAAATCCTCCTGGTCTTCCCGAACACAAACTTCTTCTGAAAGTGTGAGCACCTTTGATATTATTGCAGAACCTCAACCCACCTCAGCTCTGTAATAGCACCAGATTGCAAGTGAAAGCTAGCCACAGAAAGGAGATTAAGGCTAAGGTGCTAACTGGTTCTACCCAAGGGGAGTCTGTGTTCATACCACACATACCTCTTATACCTTCATAATATCTGCTTGAATTCAAAAGACTTCAGTTCTCCCTGAAGGTTTGTTTCACCATGACCATCAACAAATCTCAGGGGCATACTTTAAAGGTAGCAGGGATTGAACTAAGGAAAAACTGCTTCTCGTATGGGCATGTTTACATGGTCTGTTCCAGAGTGAACTCGCCTAACTCTCCTAGAACCTGAAGGTAGTATACAAAGAAGTACTCAAATCAGTTTGTTTGTAGGTTGCAGATGCCAAATAAGTAATTTTCATTTTTTTGTCAGTCTCTTTGTCCGTTTGTAATCATGACCCGAAAACATTTCTAGATGCACATCAAAGGAACAACTATCTTTGTTCTGTAGCCAATATGCCCCGACTAACGTTTGCAATAAATGCGTTAAGACATCAACCTGTAAATTATATTTCATACAGTTTGAACAAAAAACTCATGTGTCTTAAAAACAATTGTACCAAATTCCAAAAGCCACGTGAGCTAAGCAGCGGGCAACCGCTAGTGTATGTATATTTAATGTGGGAAACGTTATTTAGAGATGTATTATGAAAACTAAAGAACAATTTAAAGTCAAATCTTTCACCTGTGTGACTCATAAGATTCTAATGTGGCAGTTAGAAAACAATTACAATAAAAATAGAAAAAAAATAACACAAAATTAATGTTGCATTTTCCGAAGTGGACAACGAGAAAAGGCACATAGATGACAAGTAAGCCACTGCCACATTAGAATCATAAGAGCTCTCAGCAAATGCCATTTTATTCTAATATAAGGTTGGATGAACGCCTGCAAGGATTTCCCTTCCTAAAATAAACTAAAGCAAACACTTTAACAAAGGATATCTGTCCCTCATACTTAAACATACAACAAATAAGCAAGGAAATACATGGCAGTTAAAAACAATAATGATTGAGTTCATAAAGTAACCAAAGTCTCTTTTCAGAACCCGGACGAACTCCCCTTCACCAGGTTTTAAACGTGATTCGGCTTCACAGTTCAAGAAAAGAATACCAAGAAATCTTGATTCGCAATAAAGTTCAAATATAGTCTGATCTAACTTCATCTTGTCAACAGAAAGTTTCAACACATAGGTTATAAGATTCGTCTTCTTCTTGGAACAGGTTCTTTGTTCCTCAATAGCAACAATGTTTATATTGGTCAGGAGGATTTTCCACTTTAACCACTATAACTTCTCTACAATGTCCTGGCTTGGCTTGTCTCTTCCTCCCGTACTACTAACAACATACATTGTCTTTGTCAGGACCACCTTGCAGCATTACTCCAACTTCCACCTGGTCTGCTTCCTTGCGAGGCCTACAATCTGCAAATATTTGACATTCAGGTCTACACCCCTGCCCGAGCAGCATTTCACAACAAGTGATCTTTGTGGTCCATGTCAACTAACATGAGGTTACAACAGCTTCACAGCATTCAACAAATGCCAGCTTCAAGACTTTCAACAACTTTTCAGGGAGGACAAGATTCACATTGATGTTATTTAATACTTTTCTGCAAATTATGCTCTTCTCCTTCTGGCTATCCTTTCCCAGAAGTGATGCCTTTTTTGCCACTCTTGTTTCCCCACTTCACAAGCAACCAAAGACTGAAAGGGATAGGGTTTCCTCTTACTTCTTTCCTGGTTTTGAAAAGGTGTGGGCGTCCCAACTTGTACCTGATGTTGCATATAATATGGGCACTTAGTTCGAGAGTTTATATACCTTGCATTAGCCCACTTCTGGTGTTTGCAATATTGGCTAGATTGGGTTTGCTTATTTCCAGCTTCTCATGGTTTGAGCAATACGTATTAACATCAACACTTAATAAAGGCGCCTCCATAGTTGGTTGAGTTTTCCACAAATTCCCACTTTCAAGATTACAGTCATTTGGCTTTGGTATCTTAGGTCTTTGCTGCTTTCCTCAGTTAGTGGTTCCCTAGTAATTTCTGAATATCTATCACTCTTTTGCAAGTGCTGCCTGTGCTGTTTTACAACTGTTCTGTATTTAAAACAAACGTTTGGATTACTTTCATCCACACGTGAGTGCTGCTTTGCACCCGGTCTGTTTCTATGCAAGCGTCTCTCAATCACATGCCTGCTTCCAGCCTACAAGCGCTCCGGGGCCACTAAAAATCTGTGAACTCGCCTGTCTAGATGTGCGCCTCTATTCCCCTTGCATCTCAAAGGACCTCTGCTGCTTTGGCTCTTCATGACTCGGCAAAACT
Organism: Ambystoma mexicanum; assembly: GCF_040938575.1. NCBI lineage: Eukaryota > Metazoa > Chordata > Amphibia > Caudata > Ambystomatidae > Ambystoma > Ambystoma mexicanum. The sequence goes on along the minus strand of NC_090923.1, from coordinate 406,863,976 downwards.
CTTCGGTAAGTCTGCCTTTGTTCACGCCACTTCCAATTGGAGCTCCTCTTGCTCCAGAGACCCTATGGTGCACGCCAGCCACCAGATATGGCCTCAAGGTTTACTGGTGCACGCCTGCCACTCGAAACAGACTCCTGCACTCTTCCAGCTGCGCAGCCTCTGCAGAAGTGGTCACAAGGGGGAAAGACTGCCTCCTGCATGCATCCAGCTGCGCAACCTCTGCACTTTAGATTTCTGGGGTTATGGACCCTTCCAGGAACGGCAGCTGATATCTGCCATACAGTGGTCCCACCATCCTCTCTTTCCTCTAACTTCAGTTTGGGCTGCCATCTCAAACTACGTGCCTTCTGCTTCTGACTTCCTCTGCTCTTCAAAGCCAACTCTATCTCTACAGTTTGCACATGAGAGGGCTTTTTAAACATCTCTGTCTTTCTCAGGTGTTAGTCATCTGCACTAATGAACTGACCACTTTGCAACATTGCACCTCTTCAGCACTCTTCTTCATCCCAGTACCCAGGAAATTATGGGTAGTAAAGAGTAATTAGGTTTTCTTATTTCTGTTGTTCTACTTTCAAACCCCAATGTGTTCCTCATAACATTCTTTGAAGGAACTTTATAAAAATTAGTCATTTGTCTGGTTTGTGAAGGGAAAGGCAATTATTTTAAGATGGTGTTATTCCCAAATTGCCTTTCACTGCACTTGTGGTTATTAGGGAGCTTCTCAGTTTTATAATCATCGAATTCTAAAAGGGTTTTGATTTCTCCCAAGGCTTAGGCATGCATGATGAAGTTCACCCATATTTGTATGTGTATCTTGTGGAACAGTACGATGGTTATTACAACAAGCCATTACATACTTTGGCATTGAGGAGCCATCCTCCCTAGAGGAAGACAAATGCAGTGTCTCATCCAACGTACTCTTCGCAGGGCCTTTTCTCCACCCAGGCGATCCTCGCATAGAATACCACCGCCAAGGTCAGGACCAGAAAGCGTCTACCTTTTCCATGGGAACCAGGGAGGAGCATTTAGGCAGGAGTTTAGTGAGGGATCTGTAGAATTCATCACAACAGTCAAAGTCACATCTTTAACAAAGTCAAATTCCATCTGCTTCAATATTTTTTTTCTTCTATTTATAAAGGCAATGGTGTAACAAAGCATGTCAAAGCACCCTATGTTCTCTACCAATCTTCCTATTGTGAGCAAGTACAGCCCGCCTTGTGCTAGCATGCATACCATTTATGCTGATATGCAACCTTTAAGCATGTACATTAAGCACATATTACGGAAAACTTCCAAATCACCAGTGAGACAAAATTATGTTAGGGCCTTTAAATCTATAGCAATATGTTGTAGGGCTATGTGAGGATGTTAACCTTGTACCAACCACTTTTTCTTAGGTTCATGCTCTTGGCTCAAAGGTCCATGTACACACTGAAAATTATAGTTATCCTCCCATGAGTGTATGCTGGAACTATGACGGAGCATTGAATGCCACTTTTCAACCAGAATCTAGACAGAACCCTCACAGGTTTTTGAACAACACCAAAGATGGTTGCTGGTGGACTGTGACAATTTTCAAATTTCTTTGGACCCCCTTTTCTTTTATCATCAGCTGATATTTTTGGGGATATTGATTTGGTGACATGTCATACATAAAATGGATGCTTTAAGTGTGGGAACTGCTCTCGCATGATCTTTGCTATTCCAATGTGCTCGTCAGTAGCTATTAATCCAATTTACAATCCCCTTGATTGCAGACTTTCATTGGATTTAATGAAACCATATTTCTCCATGGCAAAAGAGGATTCACATTATGACACATGAACCATGACAGAACCCATTATTTTTAGTGTGACCATGACCTGCAAGTGGTAACTGCAGTACTTGGCCAAGATTCCAGGACCGTTGCACTGTCCATCACCAGCAAGCCTGACCCTTTTGCCTGCACGAGTATTGTCTATGGCTATCTGTTCGAGCTTCCAGGCCTGAACAATTCTGGGGAACAAGAACTGTCTCTTATATTTTTAGTAATAATAAATAATAATAATTGTTCATGTATAATTCACTTAATACCAGGAGTGGTTTCTAAGTGCAGGATCAGGATTCTACCTGTGTTGCGCTGCGTTGTCTTGCTTTCAAGACAAACATGTTGCCCCTAAGCTATCCTTCCTCTACTTGCTGTTATGCAGTTTTAGCAAGGAACTTGAGCTCTACAAATTTGCAGAAATCTGACATCTTACTAAACATTGAACCACTGAACAACAGAGTAGAAGAGCAAAGTACATTTCCAGCTGTTACTTTTCCAAGAATGGGGTGTGCGGACCACAGAAAAGTGTAATGATCGTAGACACAGCTCCCCTTGATCTTCAGGTTGGTGCCTTTGACTACTCGAGTAAACTCGAGTAAACTTCACCAATGGCTCCAAACAAATTCTCAAACGTATCCTATGGTCGAATGTAATCATTTGGTTCCCTCAATAGCCAACTTTCCTGCCATATAGTGGTTTCAGATTCTATGGTGGTGGAAAAGTTCTCCACACTACGCCTGGTGAAATCAGAGTCAAGCACATAGTCATCGATTAATTCCAAAGATGCATCTGTGATTTCAATCTGTGATGTTTCAGGATTTTCAGAATGCAATGGGAAGCAGGGAACATTAGGTCTTTGTTTGACTGAAATTGCTTTGAAGCCGTGGATTGGGTGAGAGGATCGGCAAGTAATGAGGACACATTCTGTGTTGTTGGTCAATTCCGGTGGACATTGTGTGCTGTAACAATGATCAATCATTACTTTCCATGGTTCCCTGTTGATATTCAGTTCAAATTCCAGCCACTGCACATCGGCATCCCGATTGTAAACCTTGGGACGAGATTCACAAACTCCAACATTAGTTGCTTCCAAGTGACATTGGTTTGGCCAGCGACATCCTTTGTAATGGTGTGGTCTTCCTGCTAGTCTTCATTATAGGCTTCTAATACATTAAACAAACAACCATTATTTCTCTCACACTTACAGAGCATATGAATATCAATCTTACAATCCAATACCAATGAAACAAATTCCAGCTAAGCACTTTGCAAAAAAATGTAAAAGCCAGGATCATATTTACCCTGTTTTTCTAAGTGCATTTTGATACAGTCAATCTTGATGTGCACAGAACATTCACAAAAAGTTGAAACAAACATAAATCTCTTCTGTGGCAAGAAACATCAATACAATTACAGCAAGTATAGTATTTCACTTTGAAAAAAACTTTACACACAATGAATGGAATGTTAAAAGTCCAATGGATGATAAATGAAGACTATCAGTATTACTTGTATACCTTTGATCCACGTGTCTCTTCTATCTCGACCGCTTCAGTAGTACATAATAACACATGCAATAAACATGGGATACTAATTAGACAATGAAATGTTTACTTCTTTCATAATAAAGGTTACTTCATGATAAGTTACCTTGTATGCTTTTTGAATTTCAACAAGTTATTCAAACACCAAATAAATTGTAAAGATATTGAAAAAGAAACACCTTTTTCTAACTGAAGAAACATATTTTTTATAAAGAGAAAGTTGAGCAGTGTAACTAACTAAACAGGTTAACAATAATTGATTTTAAATGTACCTGTAGAACTTCACTGGTGTCACAGATAATTGGCATTTGAGTTACCACAATATTGTCATCCTTCAAAAATAAAGATAATACATTATTTACACCAACAGTATGATTTATTATAATGTTGATTTTCATTTCTTGCAATTTAGATGTCCAGCAACAGTATATTAAAACATACCGAGACCATTTGGAGAATAAAAGATTCCGTGTAATTCATCTACAATCATACTTTTTGGAATGGATTACTGTCAATGTTGCATGCAGGAAGGTGAATGACATTACTACATTGATGATTGCATGCATTCACATTTTCCGACAAATTATCATTTATATTATTACTTGTAAACACAATTTCAATTATGTTATTACTGGGAAATAAAATATCCTTAACCACCAATCATTAATATCATTCAGTAAAGTATCACATGTCATACCTCATACGCATGACCGGTTGCAATAGAAGAGTATGTTGCTTAAGTACTGGCATCCTCCTGTATATATTTTTGTTTTAATTATAATGTTAGAAGAGAAGTATAGCAATATATATTAAATACAATAGGGAATAGATATTGCAGTAAGAGTCACAATTCTAATTATTATCAATAAGAAATATAATCAATAACAATTATCAATTTGTTAAAAGTTGAACTTAACCTTATACATCTAAAGTATATTCGCAGATAAACTTAGAATGTTCAATTTTTTTACTTGAAAGGGAAGTGAGCTTGATGTTGATTCCAGGATAGTTGTTGATGAAGAAGCTTGCTCCTTTATTTAATTTGTATATTCATAACAATGGTCAATAGAAAAGATATATTAATCATAAAAAATAGACAAATTAATATACTGTGAATCAGTTTATGTGCATATCAGTAGGGCTCAGAATTTGGATAGTGGAGGTGTCTGTCATTGTCATTGTTTTAGGGGTGTGATGTAGTATCGTTACATAACCATATTTCGGGTACATCAAAGTGGAGTATGGAGAACCTGGGTCCGGGATGGACAATTGTTGATAGACGCAAGAACAGGTTGAGTTGTAAATTTGCTTACACTCTGTTTAACCTGCTGGCACAAAAACAAAAGAAAAGGCATTGAAAAAATGATAACAGTGCATTGATAAGGGAGAAGTGTTTGGATAGATAATGGTCGAGTGAGAATGATATTGAAAACACAACAGCATACTATTTATATTAGTATAATTGGTGGCGTTGGTGACTTGGACTATCACTTTCATTCACTTATCATATTACTTCTTTGCTGTTATCACTTATGACTGTCAATAAGTGATCATTGTTAACGTTTAATAAAAGAGTTATGTACTCCTACATAAAATCAAATTAAATGTAGAGTACCCGATTCCAAGAAGTAACATGTGTAGAAATAAGAAGAAGAAATGCAATCTACCTTGTAATGCAAGTACTAAGTGCCTCATTACGGGTTCAGTGGTATCTGAGCGGTAAATCCACCCAGATACCACCAAACTGAATTACTGTTACCGCCACATGGTCCAGTGTATTACCACCAGATTACACGTGGCGTTGTAAATCCCAATTTTTTTGTTTTGAGTGGCTGCTGTGGTAATTCCGCGATGTTTCCGCAGAGAGTTTGAGGATTTACCTCCAGGATGATGCTGGAAGTAAATCCTCCACTCCAGGGCAATACTCGTGGTATGGCGGATCAGGAACATTGGCAGTAATTCCGTTACCTCCAATTATTTTTGACTTTAGGGTTTGAGTGCTGTTGTACGTCGTCATTGAAAATATGAGAGCTTGAAATTATCAAGGAAAACGAAAAACTGAATTTCAATAATTAGAAAATAAACAGCGCACAAACATTAGATAAATATATTTGTCATTGAAAGTAAAATATTTTAATAAAATGCACATTTTTTAAAAAGAGGTTGATGGTATATACTACCAACACATTATAATGGTCTGCTACTGGTACTGTCTGTAAATATCCCTTGTATTGTCTGGAAGAACTAGGAAATTGTTCACGGATGGCTTGAGCCGCACAGAAAAGTATGACACGTCGAACACAGAATCCCAGCCTTCCATGATTCCACCATGTAAATGCTTGATAGGCCACAGGCAAAGATAGGAAGAGGAGTTCTTAATCGCTTGAAAGTAGCTAAAATATTATTGCTGACTCGCAAAATAGAAGATGGAATAGTTTCGCATGAACAAAGAACAATACATTTTCCAATATATCAAAATGTATACTGTGCGTGAACCCATGCTATCACAATGTACTAGGAGAACAACATAAAAGGCTATATAGGTCAAAGCTGTCACAAATAAAACAAAGACACAATATTTACTCATTACTAGGAGCACAAGGGTGAACATTAGCTATAGGTTTGTGAATCTGCACTATCAGCATTCTCAATACGGATCTTGTAAGGCAGGCTGCCCTGAAGTCATGCAACTGGGTAATGCATAGTATTGGAGGCTCTTCTATGTAGGCCAAACAGCCAAAGCTTTCTCCTTCAACAACAGTTCTCCATCAAAGTTGGCATTACCTAACATCGATGGTAGGCACACCCAGACAAAATGTCTTCCATGTAAAAAGGATCCTGGGAACGATCGTTATGAATTTGACTCGATTCACCATCTTTTTGGCTACTTTCTCTCTCAATCATTTACTGTTTGGTGTATTCCGACTCATAAAGGCATGGCTGAATGGATGTCATAATTATTGAGGATTGAAGAAGTAGAAAATCAATTGTGGGAGAAAAATAAAACATTTGGAATTTGGATAAAGTAATGAATTGAGGTTTCATTTTAAAATGCCATGTAAAAGAAAATGAGACACAACAGACATGTTATAAAACACATAGTGCAAAGAAAAAAGGAATAGGGCCAAATTTGGACAGTTCTCATTGGCCATGGACAAAAGAACTGATGCATATATGCAATTTAAATATGGTTTAGTAAAGACATTTGTCAATTATGTAATAATTATTGAAATTGAAAGCGCTTACAGAGTGCATTCATTTGAGCTTTTTTTCCAGTTTATTTCGTCGTAGTTGTTAGGTAGCTGAACAGAGCAAAAATAAGTTGAGGAGGCTCGAAATTAAATAGACGGACAATAAGGCAGCAGAAACTCCAATGTTGTCTGATCATAAAGGGTTTGTTGATGCTTCTCAAGGAAAACGGCACCTTGAAATATCCATGGAGACACGACATGCACAGGCGTTGTGAGTAGCAGCGAAAGCATCTAATGAGGTCAGCTTGAGGGGCCGGTGAGTGGTTTACTGCTGTGAGGGCACTTGAACTTAGGGCAGTAGATCAATGGATACGATTATCACAAGATGGCAGCTTATGACCCTTGAGTTTCGCATGTCTCAATGTCAGAAGATGGAAGGTAAGGTTCATTGGAAAAAGAATCTGATTGATCAATATATGCACAAAAATACATGCCCTATCCATTGGTTGAATACAATTCCTGAGAGAATGTCCCCTTTAAGGTCCCAGACAGCCTCTGCATTCCAGCCTTATAATGTACAGTTGCCCACCTAAAGTGTTTACTTTTATGTAAATTAATCCTGCGACCCAGCAATTATTTCATACTGCATTACAGTGGGTAACTTACGAGGTTTTCACATACAAGGGCAAGGCTTGTTCGCTCCTTCACCCGAGGTCCATCTTTGATGGCTCGGGGTGAAGTGGGATCCTTTTGTTCAAATTCTCCTCTTGTGTCCCCATAGCACTCATTCTGCACACATCCAAGTTTTGGCTCTGACGTAATTCCATTACGTATTCAATGTACAGAGCAATTAATACAAGGAATTACATCGATGTGCAATATAAGAACAAAATATACAGACACTTCCCCTCTCTACCTTTAGATTAGCACAGAAGAATTCACCTCACATCTGCAAAAGCAATGTTAGTCTTAAAGCAAATGAAATCAAATACATTACAGTAAAATAATTTAGTGCTGAGGCAGAGGTTTTCTGAAGTCATTCTCCTGAGCATTGCTGGCATTACAGAGATCCAACAATTTGTAACTTGGTTAGTAGTTAACACGCCTAAGCTCCAAAAGTCTCCACTCAACAATTCTTGCGAGAACTGTTTCCTAGTCAGCAGAATGTATACGTCGTTCACTCACGAAACTTACGATTTTGCGTCTGATAATAAAAAGTGGGATTTTTGCATGTAAGGGAGTCGCAGATAACTCCTTGTGGATCGTTGATAAATACAGCCTTCTTTTGATATTTCCCAAGTCAGTTATCCTGTAAAGAAAAGGAGAAAATAAAAACGTACATCAGCATATGACCTTAGGAGAGCATCACAGAGAGTTGCAATTCATAACATGCTTGGAAAATGGGAATTTTAGAAAAATCATCTCGCAAGAGCCGAGTATTGATCTTTTCCTGTAGAGCTCAAACCTGATGGTTGGGAGCCTGCATGCATAAAATCACTTTACATGCTAATTTATGTCAGCACTACACTCCTGGTTTCAAAAGCCCTTCAGCCTATAAAAGAATTCAATTTGTGCGAACTAAGGAGGCCTGGCCTTTAATAATCGAACTTGTTCCAGCCCCTTAAGCGTGCGCTATCTTGGGACACACTGTCACCTACTAAATGGGGAAACATCATAGGCTTTCTCTGTCTGAAAATGCAACTGCCAATTTATGTGGGTTTTTGTCAGCTTAAAGGGCGACAGAAAGCAAGGTCTGTCGGTGTCAGTTCTGGAACACATATGTCCAAACTACAAAGAGCACTCAAGGCTCACAGCTCTGTGTTTCAGTGATACCACAGGCAGGGAATGTGCACATCGCCAGAAGATTCGCGATCACAGAAATTGCCTTAGTATCCAAAGTCATACTTAAAAATGATGAAGTGCCTTCGGTTGATGTGTTGGTTCTTTCAGGTCCAAGGGTGCAGCACTATAACAGACAGCATGTTCTCTCCTTGCTCTGCATTCTTAGTTAGAAGATTGAGTTTACTTGCTATGTGTGCAGGATTGGTCCATGTTCTGGTTTTGTTACTGAACCTTTCACAATATGTTACCGTCTGTTTGGATGATATTTGTGATCTGTTTTTAATGTATAACGAATACTAAAAGTGAACCTTTTGCCTAGCACAATTAATACGCACTGTTGTTGGCCAGTGTTTGGAAATAAACAACATTTAGCCAAGGTGCCATTTCACAAATCTCTACCCAATTTAGCTCCACTTGCTACTAAATGGCATTCAGTCACTATAGCACAGATTAGTTAATACATAGAATGTCTGTGGTTCATAAACCTACATCTCTGTAACCTGGCACAGCCTGACTGGCCGAAGCACTACAAGGACTTATTAATCAACGTTGTGTAATCCACAAATGACACCATCATAACAAAACATACCATTACAGATGGACTCGCCTTAAGGGCACTATGTGAAAATGTTACTCAATGTCAATATAGTGATACAAACCTGTGAAGGCAGTACAGAGGAAAGACCCAGAGAATAAATGTGTTGGTGATTGTGCTATGGGTGGTTACAGGGTTTTGCGCATATTAGGCGAAGATGGATTCAATGAATCCATCTTCGCCGAATGTGAGTGGTCGGAAGCCTCACCAACCAAATCCTAAACACGGAGAACAAGAAAGTGGGTGCGGGTTTTCTATGAAAAGTGTTTGCTATGCACAAGAAGTAAGAGGAAGAGGAACAGGGAGTTGTGGTGGACTAGGTAAGGATTGAATGGTGGGTGGGGCAGTAGGGTTCAGAGGAGGCGTATAAGTGGCATATTCAGGGTTAGCGGATTTGGCCGGAGAGGGCGTGGGAGCAGGTGGGTGGAGTTCAGGAGGTCAGGTTCAGGTTTTCAGAAAGTCGTGCTTCACTGCAAACACATGGAACGTTTAGAGGACTTTTCATGTTCACACTCTCACAATCTATATCTTCTGATGACTAGTAAAGCCACACGTTTTGTGGGTGTGTAAGAATAACTGCGTGCCTTTTACTACTATTTTTGCAGGTACTGCTTGCTTACTTCTCCTTTTAACCTGCCTTCCATCATTATTTTATGTCACAAAAGAAAGAGATTTAGTTCTCCGCAAGAGTTCTTGAATAACGTATTAGAGAGGGGCCCTGGTGACTGTCAGTTGCTCTGTGTGGAGAACATGTGAATCATGAGGAAAGCTCTGTTATAGTGACGGTCGTTTTGAAGGAGCAAGTGGAACAAAGTTTGGGAGATATTAGTGAATGATGCTTTTTTTTTAAAGGTTTTGTTTCCCTGCTGCTTGGTATATTGATGTGTTTTTCACTTTTGTGCTGCATTCTTTTCTGCTCTAGAGAACAAAGAAAATATACATAAGATGCTGCACATAATGACTTTGCCAGGGCTTCCATTGTATAGCTATTGAAGGCATCCATACATCATGTAATTATAGTAACATGTGTGCTTGATTGATGTCTTGTTTCCTATTTCAATGAGTTTGTTTCAATTCAGTAAATACGGATTGTATGAATGCTTGAAATGGAGCACTGTTACACACATGAATGTCCCTGAAACACTAGACACTAATCAGAAATCTCCTGATAATCAACTGAAGTAAGGAGTTGCTCAAAAGGGAGACACTGATAATCGGCAGCATGGGGAACTGTGTGGTAGAAGAAAGAGGCCGGGCATGTTCTGGTGTCCCTAGGGAGAAGGTGCAAGTAATTGTTTTCCTCCCACTGAGCTTGCTCTGCAGCTGACCTCTTCTGACAGCAAGTGTGGACTGTGGAACAATGGGGCTTATTCCAAGTATGCCGGTCCGGAAACAACGGTGCCGGTAAGCTTACCGGCACCGTTGTTTCCGGACCGGCATACTACTGGTCTGCCTGCCAGAGCCACTGTGCCTGACAGGATGGACCCTGCCGGACACAGCGAGCAGACCGTCACAGAAGCACCAGTACCGTTATTAACGATGCCTGTGCTTCCGTGTTCCCCTCTCCCATAGGGTCCTATGGGACTCTACGGGAATGGGGAATTACAATTTACCGGCACCTGACTTTCCGGACCGCCGGGGTTGTAAATCAGGTGGCTGTAAATATTTACGGGTCCGGCGGCAACCCGCTGGTAATACAGGCATGGTTACCACCGGACTCGTAATGAGCCACAATGTCTTCAGTCTGCACAGGTAGGATATCATTCTGCAACACAAACTGTCTGAGCATGCCAATAGAGGAGACATGGCTCAACTCTGGGACATTTCTTCAAGAGCATTGTGCTTGGGCTGTTTCCTCCCTTACATCAGGGCTGTTGGTGGTTATTAAAAAAGGAGAGTATTTGCATCAAATAAACCAGTCTGGTTCCTTACCTCATGCATGGCCACAGCTTAAACATCAAATTTCTCTGGAAATGAACATGAAAGGTTGGACGGGACTGCCCTAGAGAAGTTCCAATATTAAGGAGAGTTCGGTCTTGTAGGCCAACTACCTTGATGTTTAGAGGACGATTATAGATACAACAAATTATGGGGGGTATGCACTCCATTTCGTAGACCAGTATGTGCTCAGTGGATATGGGAAGTCAGTAAACATCAATACTACTACTTCCGAATGGTGCCTTAGCAAAAGCATCAACCAAACCATGCAACCCAACTGTCAGCTCAGATCTCTGATGCAGGCCTCAACTAAGCAGACTACTTCAGCATGTAACCTCATCCTATGCTTCCTGTTCCTTGTAAATATGTCACACCCTAGTATTACGCTTGATATACTATTTTGTTTTTACCAGGCACTTTGAAGTGGCATCCCTGCAAATGAAATACTTATTTATTGTGTCTATAGGATCAATATTCTGAGTGATATACCACTCATATCACACCCTTCTCAAAATACCCTCCAGGTCACACTGGACCAGGAATCAGGCTGGTTGGTAAAGGTATTATTTATTTATTTAAATTCAAATCAAACACAAGTTTTAATATATATGGGGAGCAATCACCAATGTGGTGACAAAACAATTCAGAAAGTAGGTAAGGCAATTGAATTCACTTATAGCAATACAGAAGATAAAACACAGAGAAAAGAACAGTTTTGGTTTGGTTGAAAAGATAGCGTTTAGGTTAAGATTTCACCCTGCAAAATCCTTAATTCACACAAGAGCAATTCTACACAGATGTAAGTAAGCCGCAGGTATTGAGGAATGTAAAACAGAGTACAGTGTTTGAATATAATCTTCCCGCCCCAAACTAGAAAGAAAAACGTTTTGGGAAATTTTACACTTTTTATAATGACAGTTGAAAATGGCTTAGAAAAACAATGAAAAGTGTGCAAAAATCCTTAAATTGATATAAATTCCTATGGGAGCAACACTAAAAAGATCCTAACAAACATAAGCTACAAGATGAGCATCAATACACACTTTAAATCCGAATGTAAGTTTGGAAATACTTTGAATGGGAGAATACACGTGTAAAACTTTGCAAAATTGCAAATTCCCACCTAAATTTCACTATTCGATTTTTAATAAAAACGGGTCAAATACACCGTTTCATGATGCGGTTTCTGGTTATGGATGTAGCTATAGGTCTTAGGTTTAACTCACAGTTAAGACTATAGCTATAAAATTGAGGAAGTTATGCACATTTCAATGAGAGGTGTTTTTGAAAATAAAGGCGCGAAAATGAAAACAGAAATCAGTTTTTCCAATGTCAATTATGCTCTAAACTAGAGTATTCAGGATGGTTACCAGTTTGAAACACAGTAAGCTCCAGAGTGGTCTGTGGAAACTAACCCCAGCATCTCCGTGTCCGCCTTGGAGGACTCAGTCGGATTACCCGTGGGATGATTTTAAGGTTTGGGATTTCACAAGACGAAAGGATTTTAAAGAAAGTATCACTAGCACAAGAAACAAAGCAAAGTATCAAGACTGGTGTGACACTATTACAAGTTCTTAAGTTGAAGAGAGGATGGGTTGAGAGATGGCCATAGTCTTTTTGCCTTAAGTAAGGCAAAAAGACTATGGTTTACTATGATTCCTATTTATACTTACAGTCCACTTTAATTTAAGATTGGACCATCAGGTTCTGGTCATCACGGATCGGGTCTACAGACAGCAGGGCACTTCTGGCGGGATGGCCAGCTGGGCGATGTTGGTCAATTTGACTGGTACCTAAGGCTGGATTGGATTGGCCCTTCTGGTCACAGGACAATGTAGATCGGGCGGGATGGCGAGTTTCAGCAGGCAAGCATGAATGGTAGCAAGCCAAACTGAATCAGAATTATTTCCCTGAAGTTTTTGGAATGGTTTCAGGTTTTGGGCCTAGCTGAAAAGCGTTCAGCAAATGCTGAGGCCTTGGTTTTGCAAAGTAGTCTGGATCCGGACAAGATGAAGAATTCTGGAACAGGGCGTCACGCGGAAATCAGGATGGAGTCAGGAATCAGTGTCTGTCTATGTGTGGCGAAGTTCCCTTATTTATCCTGCCAAATGACATCACTCCATTTATGGTAGGGGCAGACTTACAATCCACACCCACAAGGGTGTGATAGGTCAAAGACACTTGCTTTTTTCTGGTTACAAGCCAGAAAGAGCGGTCATATTTTATGATGCGACTTGGGAACTCCCAGTTACTTGGACCAAAATGTAACTTTCCTACAAAAACACATTTCTATATCTATGCCCTCTAATAAAATCAGAAACATACATTACATATTTTGTGGGTTACCTTTACATCCAACTCCCCTGTCAGTGAGACCTGGCTTTGTCGTTCTGTGGAATTTTGTAAATTTTAATCATAAAGGTTTGGCCTAACAATTACTAATTCGGTACATATCTGTGCAATCTCCCCTAGAACACGGGTATACAATATTAGATTTGCAGCATCAATAGTCTTTGCACAATTATTCTTTTGCATAATTTTTGTTCCTTATGCAGTCACGCATATTAATCACATCTTCAAAGAAAGAGCATAAAATTAGATTTACAACTACCAACTGTTAGATGTATCCTTCTTGTGGCAAAGTTAAAGGTTTTTAAAGCTTAATTACAAATAGGCATTTAACCACCAAAAATCCTTAGCAGTTTTTTTTTACTTTTCTTTCAACTGGCAACAGCTGTCAAATTCCTTTGATCAGGGTGGGGTTACTCTTCCTTGAGAGGGAAGTTTCCTGCCCCTCCACTGTAGGGGTGAGTGTTCAAGCCTGCCATTGCCTTCGGCTGAGGCCCAGACAAAAGTCTGATGAGTTCTTTGTCATGAGTATGCGAAAATCTCCCAGCAGCAATTAGTCCTTTCCTGCCAGTACTGCGGTGTCACCCTTTCCCAGGCTGAGGCTGTCAAGCAGAATTGTAATTAACTCCAAACTGGGTTTTGACTTTAAGTTACCTACATCTTTCATTAAAACATATAAATGAACACAGTTTATAGGTGGATTTTCTGACATTTAAAGAATTAGGCCTTTCAACAAAAACATGCTTTCAAATAGGCAATTTTGCACTCTCTTCGTGAAAAAGCACATTAAACTGAGTCCTTTAAATCAGATTTTCTTCTGCAGCACACACATTTTATTCAGCACCAGTTCTTCCCTTAAGTGCTGTGATTTGTTTGCAGTCTGTATGTATGTATCCATTTTTTGTTTGGAGTTCTCTCTGCACAGTTGAAATTATTACATGTTGCCCTTTTTAACCGCATTTTTCCAGTGGAACTGAAAACAAATGTTGTTGTGCTGGTTTTTCATGAGATACATTTCTTAGCTGCTGTCAGTCAATGAGGCTCGGCTGCTCTGAGCCCCCTGGATGATCTGTAATTTCAGTACCCTTTTAATTTCAATGATTCACTGGAAAATTAATGGATCTAACGCCAAAACAGCACTTTGAAGGTTGCAAAGCTGCATTTTAAAAGGCATTTTCGGTTTTTAGCCCAATTCTGCTGCCTTGCTTCATGTTAAATGCAACAGCACCCACTGGCATGCTCCTGCAGTGAGAATTCTGTTTTTACCCCCTACCCCTTGACTGTGTGTGGCAGGGGTGTGCAGCCTTTTGTGGTTGTGACCCACACGCAATTTTGCGGATTTTTGCGCACACCGGGGTTAGCGCATCTATTTTTGGCTGTTTCTTTCCCCATTTGTAAAGTGATGCAGTGGGGCATATCGGAATGGTTCAAAATATCTCACATGAGTAAACCCGCAAAAGAGCCAGTGTTGCAGAGGGAGTGTGCCTCTCTGGTCATTTTGGACCCTGTTAGGATGCAATACCCAATTATTTCCCTTGCACCTTAACATTACCTTTATTTTCCTACATTCCACCTTCAACTACAATGTCCCTTCAAGTAGGTCCTTTAAAATACCCACTTCAATTGGATTCTCTCACAAAGGGCTTTCTAAATGTGGGATTGGTATCGCTTAATAGCTTTGCACTTAAGTGCGCATCACAAATTATGTATTGAATCAGGCCACTGCAGTAAAATGCCGCTTTGGCTTTTCCATTAGCGCTAAGTGTGGAACCAAATTTTTGGGTGCCTAAGGTGACTGAAGACATGCTGGAGGAGTTCCTGCAATTTATGCAATTTACCTGTTTTCACTGTTTTTGTTTGACACTTTCACTTTAAGGGCAAGAGCCTTCTAAAAACCGCATGCCAGCATAAAGCGTGTGTGATACATGCACGATGCGTGTGCGAAGTGTAGTACCAATTGTTTGGGAGCTTTGGGAGAAGAGAAGCCCAAGAGACCCAGTTAGGGGTAGTACTGAGACTGGTGAGAACCTTTCCCCTTTTTTAAGCATGAAAAGCACAGACAGCACTATACTGATTATTTACTCCAGCCGCAGTACATGTGCTGTACGACCTGTGCAATAAAATAATGCAAGTAGCAGTGCAGAAGAAAGCTATTGAATGGTTCAAAAAAGCACAGGCACTCACATTCCCTGTGTCTCCCTCAGCTGATTTCATCTTGCAATTGGGCATCAGAGGAGGCACAGAGCTTATTAATGATGTCATCCTCTCAACAAGTGGTCTAACTAAAGAGACTCTTAAACCGGCACAGCCACAAGATCTGACCAAAAATAAAAAGACATCTTTTTTCAATGTGCTGAATAAGCAAAATGGGCCTGCTTCGAAAGTGATATTTGCCAATAGGTGCTTATCAGTGACTGACGCAGACATTATGAATTTAAGTATCCATGATAATGAAGGTATTGCTGATATGGAAGACATAATGGAGGAAAGCTTAGTCCCCGATACCCCATTGTCTCTGGAAGTTGAGGGGGATTATTCAGCGGTTTTATAGAGAAGGAATGGCTCAACTCCAAGAATGATTAAAAGGAAGGAATTTGACTAATTTGTGAAACAACTCAATCCATCTGCTGACAAGCAAGATCAATCTGTCCTCCATGTACAAAACTATGTTTATCACTGTTTGTATGTTTATATGAGAATATAAAAATGGAAGTCAGGTCACAAACAGCAATCCTGGACTCAGTCACTAATAAACCTGATTTACTGGAAAAAAAAGGGAAATGTGCGAACGGTTTAAAATTTCAGTACGTGTAGCAACCAATATTATTATTATTATTTCATTCTTGTACCATGCCACATGCCCATAGGCCTCAGTGCGCACCAGGAGACAAAAAGGACAGACCGGGATCAGATCAGAGCCAGAGGAAGGAGTACTGGAGAGTAGGAGCTAGTGTTTAGTCGGGATTGAGATTGAAAAGATGGTATTTCACCAGTTTTTAAAAAGGCTGAGTGTGTCGGCCTATCTGATAGGACCAGGTAGAGCAATCCATAACAATAGAGCCTAGACATCAAACAGGGTCCCTCTGAACTGGGCAAGCTTATAACTGGGTTGGTTGGTGCAAGGTGGAGCGGTCAAAGGAACGCAGAAGTCTTCCCGGAGTGTGGGTCTTGAAATGATCCTTAAGATATTTGAGGCTTGCGTTGGTGTGGCATTCAAAGAACGAATGAGGATCTTATGAGTAACCCGATGTTTTACAGGAAGCCACTGCAGCTTCCTTCTAGCATCGGAGACATGACAGGCCATAGATAGCACAAACTGTACCATTTTGTGCAACCTGCACTGAATGCAGGTTGGTCTACGTTGTGCCAGCCAACAGGCTATTGGAATAGTGCAGTCTAGAATCAACTAGCGCTGATGCTAGTAAGGCACAATTGTTGACTAAAATGAATTGGCGAATGTGGTACAGTAACTTGATAGTGTAGCCACAAGAATCATATTGTAGGTGAATCAGTAGAGCATCAGTACTCTGCTCTTCAAAATCTCAAGTGCCAGTGGCGAATTGGTAAGGAAAATATTGTTCCCTCAGGAGGGGTGCGTATGCAAGTATTTTTCCCTGCACCCATTGCATCCCTTCCCCTCAATCAGTAATCAGTTGGAGGTGGAGGAGGTGCTATCAATAACAGAGGTGGGAACAGAAGCGTCAACGGATAAAAATCAGGCCACACAACCATTTAGCCCATCACCCCCTATAAAGAATCTAAAAGGGGGTAAGAAGCAGGGCAAAAAACAAAGAATACTAAAAGTGAAGCTAATCTTTAGCATAGCTCAACACCATTTCTGAGAATGTTGCCTTGAATTTCTACCGAAGAGCCACAGATGCTGGCAATAACAAAGGTTTCCTGATGGGTCCAAATAGGGAGAATCTCGGATGCACCTTACTATAATGATGTTAAAATCAAAATGAGAACAGCAATGGCACAGGAGAGAATCCTAAATAATAAGTTTGGAAAATTCTCCCTCAAACCGGTACTGATTTTTTATTGCCAGTAAGCAATTCCAACTGGTACCTATGGTGCTGAGCCAAGGTGTTGGTGTGTGGACTCTTTCAGGATGCAAATAGAAGGGTCTTTTTGTAGAAGGTTGTTGAATTTGTCGAATGGAATATCAATGTGTTTTCTACGATATGAACTGGGCTTATCATCACATGTGGAAATAATGCAGCTTCCACAGGAAATGTATTATGAGCATTAAGTCCAATGCTATCCTGAACGTTCTAGCAAAGTACAAAGAGACATCTAATCATAAGAGCATGAGCACATAGCGGGTGAAGGTTCAGGAATTTTTGTGTGAGGCAGATGTTACGGACACTTTACTTATTTCAAATCCAAATAAGGATAAGGCAAAGATGATGATACAAGTTTGGATTAACACTCGCGATCAATGTTTGAAACCTAAGCATGGAAAAGTTTTTCATATTTGAGCAAAAGAAATTAAGGACTCCGGAATCATATATAATCAAATTTCCAGGAGCTGAATATCGTGATTTTTTCCTAAGATTTAGATTAAATATATGACACACGAGGGAAGTACGTGCTAGATGGAAGTTGTGGCCCGCAAATGAAATGAACTGCCGCTTTTGCAAGAATTCTGATGAACCTGAGACCCTTATAAACTTGGTATCCATGTGCACAGCTCTTCTAGAGCGCAGAATTAGATACTTCAAACATCTTTTTGAAGAGTACAGCAACCTTGCGGCAGCAAGATTACGGCACTATGTGTATAACACGGATTTGAATAAAGTAAGAGTAGCGCTAGTAAACTTCCTTATATCACTGAATCTAGAACTTGATGCCGTAGACTCTGAGTACCAATTTTTGAATTGACAGGAAAATAATAATTATGATAAATTATGTAATTTCTGTATGTAAGATTCTTGATTTGGGTTTATTTTAAATGTGACATTATTTGGTATTTAGTTTGATTAATTGTATTATATTTTGCTAATGTCTTGAAGATTTTAATGATTGTGTGTAAATCTATTGAAAAGTTGATTTATCAACTACATCAATGAATAATATAAAAAATAGGGAGAATATTGATAAAGATGGCTGGAAAGGCAGTGCAATAGACCATGTGAAGAACATTATTAGCATCCCGCTGACAGCTTCCCAGAATTATCTGCTGTACCTCTTGGACCTAGAGTTACAGATATGATGAAGCGACTGTGGGGCAGGAATGGGCTGAGGGTACCAGAGACCTAGTGGATGATCTAGGCAACAGACTTAAGAATGATTTAGCGCAAATACTTCATCACCAGTTTAATGAACAACAATCTGTGATTCAACAGGCTCGGACTAGCATACAGTCTCAGAAAGCTATCAGTGCCTAAGGTAACGCAGCTGCTTTGAAGGGCCCTCCACCATCTAATATTGGGCCATTGGGAGAATGGATATAGCCCAGGCCACGAGAGTGTTGGTAGATGACTTGGGTAAAAGACTACAGAATGACCTGGCCTTGACTGGCATAGAGACACAAAAATCTAGCTGTGCCCAGGCCATCATGACTGATCCGAAGGGCCTTTTACTTTTTCCATATAATGTTGGCCCATTGACGGATAGTGGTGTGGGAGTGAAATGTGGTTGCCTGAGCATCAGTGAGGGTGGAGGTGCCCAGATATTATATCTCTGGACCTGGACCCGGTGGCTAAAGCACAATACCCTCCTAAACCAGTGTTTAGTATTCTAAGGGGTGCTGCTTCTACTTACGCTGAACAGTTGCATTTAACTAGACCCGATGATTATCGCATTGGTAAAATCCATCATTAGAAGGAAGAGCCGAGAGAGCACAGGCTGACACTGGAAAGCATTTCCGAGGAGGAATATCCTACTGTTATGAAAGAACAAATATATTGCTCCTTTTTGCTGAAATACCAAATTTAAGGGCTATTTCCATAAAGGACATTTCAGAAGTGGCATTCATAGTTGAAATTCGTGTGGACTTGGTGACTGGATTTGTCGTCAGAAATTGTGCATGATGATGTCATGAAAGTAGTAGGTCTACTGAGACAATTGGGCTATGATTTAACAACATTTGTCAATCCATTAGAACAGATGGATGCTCAGAGGTCTCGGTTCCCTATTCCGCACTCGAGAGATTTGTTGGCCGCCCTACACATGAATGATGGTTCTGGTCTGGTGGTGCGAGTGACGCAAAACGATTCCACTTGTAAATCCAACATTCAGGATTGGTCCTGGGTAGCAGGAGTGTTGGCTGACAGAGAGGTGGGTGCAGAAGACATGAAGAGCCAACTTTAGCAGTAATCTAAAGATGGTTACATGGAACTCGCGAGGCTATGGCCAACTTGCAACATAGATCAACACTTAAGGTCATATGAAGGTATTTACTTCAGGAGGTATGATTGTTAGATGAGCCAGTTATAGATGGCTATACTATCACTTTTCAAAAGGCGAAAGCCGGAAAGGGGGGCCTTCAGCGGTTTTATCATAACAGTGAAGTTCAGCGCCTCTTATGTCGGGGAAAACTTTTCAAATTTAATTTGGGGCTTTGGGCCTAGAAATTCTATTCCATGGGAAACATGGAAAGGAGTGCCAGAGGTTTTGGATAGTAATCTATTGGCAAGTGGGTGTTGCAGTGCTTGGGGCATTTCTTGATGCATTACAACAATTTTGTGATAGGATGGGGTGGTTTGCATGTGCTTGGTCACATTGTCATAGCATGTGATTTCAATTCTAATTGTGGTGAACATATGGTTGAAGATGATGATGATGATTGCTTGAGATTATAGTTGAGTGATGGGGGTACTCAAAAAGTAAAAGATGGTAGAGCTTGGCAGGCTGCCATGTCCATGATGGGTTTGGTAAGGGTAACTAACAAACATGAGGAGAATGGTTGGAAAACACCAACTTGGCAGAGTGGACCTCTCTCCTCAGTCATAGATTGCATATTTGCTGACCACCAATTTTGGGAATTATGTAAAAAAAAAAATCACCATAGTGGTGACTAAATTAAGTGACCACAACATGCTAACCGCTGAGTTTATTAACCCATTGGCTAGGTATCAGGATAAATAACTGGTAGATATTCGGGTTAATCCAGGAATGAATAGGATACACTGGAAAGACCACCAAATAGGGAGTTTTAATTACCAAATGAAAGACAAAATTTGGATTATGGCTGGAAACAGCATTTCATTGGCCCTGAGTGCTTTCACTCAAATATAAAGGTACTGATAGATACCCAAAATGAAAGAATCAGGCAATGCTTAAGTCCAAACAAACGCAGGCTTATGCACATTGTCATGGCTTTGACAAGCAAATAAATACATGGCAAAAAAAATATGATGAATGAAACTAGGCAATTGAAGAAACACAATAATGAAGGCAGATATCTAATCAAGAAAAAGATAAAACAAAATATCATAATTGGATAAAAAACTAGAGGTGGAGAATTACCTAACATGACAGCGAACATATGTTTAATATCATTCAACGGAAAGACACCGCTGCCTTTTGGAAAGTGGGTAATTAAAATGGGACTAAGCAAACAATGGTACAAGTAAAGTGCATCTAAGAATCACAATGGACTCACATTATAAGGGCAAATTTAGGGAGCGGAATGTGGGGCAAGGTGGTATGGCCCAGATCAGCTTCAAAAGAGTAATGTGTAAACTAGAATTTGATACCAGTGACATCCTCCTTAAAATCCAGCAAACATCTTTTGTAATACCCATTTTTAAAAAGAGTGCATACAGCGATCCAAAATATGATCTCTGCATAATGAAAATGGACGCTGATAGTAACATCTTTGCGTCACTTGTATTAATACACTTTGAAAAATGGGCTGTGGAAAAGGGAGTCTTCAAAAAGTTCCAAATTGGTTTCAATAGTGGCCGGGGACCATCTTTGAATGGGCTGATCTTGAAGTGCATTCAGGGTTGGCCTGGGTCAAGAGGTATAATTCAGTATACACAGTGTCAG
This sequence comes from Ambystoma mexicanum, assembly GCF_040938575.1. Taxonomy (NCBI): domain Eukaryota; kingdom Metazoa; phylum Chordata; class Amphibia; order Caudata; family Ambystomatidae; genus Ambystoma; species Ambystoma mexicanum. Next base: position 406,842,712 of record NC_090923.1, on the reverse strand, counting down.
TAGATCTTACTTCCGCCATCCAGGGACTGCCTCTGGAGGAAGTTAGTGGCATGGAGGATTGAGGATGGTCTTCTATCTATTTTGATTGGCCTCCACGTGGCTTCAAACATCCAAATCAAACTGGATTTGGAGGGCACCCGGTCAAATAAAATGGAGACAACAGTAGGATAAAGTCATGGATGCGTTCTTTCCCCCAGTCTTTTTAATCTATTTATGGCAGACTTAGGTGTCGATGTGGAAATGACATCCTTTGTGGCACCAAAATTGGGGTCAGAGCAGATAAGTTGATTCACCTAGGCAGATGACTTCATGTTATTTGATACAACTTGCATATGTTTGCAGAAGATGATCACTGCATTCAGAAAGTTTGCAGCTACTAATGGCCTTCTCATAAACCCTCAAAAAAACAAAAATTGTGCAGTTTACGACCTTGAGAAAAGCTAAACAATTAACATTGTTTGTTAATAACTTAAGGATATTAAGAGAGGACAGCCTAATATAGCTAGGCTTTCTGGTCTTGAGTAGGTCGGTAAAATATGTGTTCTGGAATTATTTGAGAAATAAGCCATTGGCCTTGTCTATTCAGTTGAGAGAATTTACTAACCGATATGGGAAATTCTCGGTTATCCTGATGGTGAACTATTATGAGGGAAAGATTTTCCCCAAACTTTTGTATGTTATGCAAATGATGCCTTTTTGCGTAGTGGATAGTTTGACTCGATTTATGGAATCAGGCACTGGCCTAGCCCAACTGCACCCCGATCCTGTTTATCCGATATGAGTTGGGGCTGAAATCACTGAAGGCGAGAGCAAACTGGAGGTTGCTTGCATTGGTCTATAAAATTGTTGTTTCCACAAAGGGCACATTATACAATGAACTTAGGTTGTTAATGGAGATGAGATGCAAAAGCACAATAAATTGCCTCTTAGATTATGCTCAAAGGCTCTTGGTAGAATTGGGCACTACCCTGTATGAATTATCAGTAAATCCAGCAACTATAAAATGATTACTAAATAGAGCAGATTGGATTACTACTATGGAAGAAATGCATGATATGAGCGATTTGCAACATATAAACTTTGAGCACAAAAAACTGGATGTTATAACACCATACCTGATGTGATTTCACTGTACAACTACTCACAGAACACTTCTTAGATTTCACGCTAATGTTTTACCCACAAAAGAAGTCCAGGCAAAAAGAGGCACTATAGAGGGTAACCTTGCCTACTGTCGACATTGCTCTGACATTAATGACTTAGAGACTTGGAAGCATATGTTTTTATCTTGTCCAGCATTATTGTTTTATTGCATGCTGTATTTCAGACAATTTGTGTATAATATTAATTATATGGATGAAGAAACTTTGTAGAAAATAATTGTTGGGTTGTCATCTCACTCCACAAGTCTAGCAGTGTGGGGATTTATCTACAATTTCAAAGATTACATGTCCTGACTGGTATTTGATTCAGGTTTATGTTTTATTGTTAGGTGTTCTGCATATTTTATTCTTGTTTTATACTTTTTTTCTCAAGGCTGCGCTAAATAGGATGAATTTTATTTTTCTCGGTTATTATATATATTATTTTTGGAAATGTATGGATTTAAGTGTTGTGATTTGTAATGTTATTGCTTTTGATAAGTTGTTACATTTTGTAAAGGTTGTAAATTTAGAGCCATATACAAATAAAAAATATAAAAATAAACAATGTCCACGACAAGACAATTGTCAGCAGAGTTTTACAAGAAAAGGCATGTCGTAGTAACTGCTGCATACTCTATTGTGTGAGGTAGAGTATGCATTAACACAAGATTCACAGTGTATGGTATTTATTTTCTTACATGTGCAGGTCATTATTGGTACAGGTATTATCCATAATTATTGTTTAGTTATTTTATTAGTACATTGACATTTTTACTTTTTGCTCCATGCAGAATAATGTTTCAGATAGTATTATTTTCTGCATTCATTCAAAAGACAAAATTACGTTAACTATTGGAGAAATTAATGAACCTGTACACAGCTGTGATTCTCCAGGTCAAAATAAACAAAATGCTCACCATAAAAACGGACAGCTACACCTTTGATTGACGATAATCCAAGCCACATCCCTGCCGCCACTTAAGTTCAAAGGGAAATCACATCCTCTATTTTAAGGTCTATCTGGAAAGAGCTCTAGCTTTCTGCCAGAACATTTGCAGCAATATGTAGAGGGGCCCTGGAGTCAATTAGCTGCTCTCTGATGCTAAAACGGTGCATCACAGTGAAACCCCTGATAGTGTGTCGGACATTTTTGGAAGCCAGTTTAACTGTATAATTTAGGGAGACAGTTATCAAATATTGGTTTTCAAGATCTAATTTTGAATCAATTGTCTTGCTACATTTATTTTTTCATGCTGCATTACTTTTCTGATGCTATTGTTAATTATGCTGCTTGGTATAATTATGTTTTTGTTATTTGCAAACTGATTTGTCTATGGCTGACATATTTTGTTTAGCAATAATATTCCTAATCCAATACAATCACCATCTCAATGATTTAAGGCCCAACTTAACTAAAGCAGTATTTTGAAGGCCACCATTGTAGACTGGTTGTGTATACCTGACAAGTATAATATTCACTTGTGCGTATCAATTCACAGATAATGTTTCTACTCGCATGTTCATTTCATGGTATTTCACATATTTGAAATGCGGCTTCTTACAGAAAGTGATCCTTCACATTAAATTGCAGCAGAATATTTTCAGTCATTATTTCCATGCAGTATTGCAAAGCTGACATGTGTACATCTTTTTGTTGAAGCAGCTTGTGATATTTGTCTGTAAGAAATCTGTAGTGTCTATTTCAGACAACAATGCTAAATGGGTTTCCAAATGAGACCTGGCTTATCTGGAGCATTTGTGACTGGTCCTGATCAGAGACATGAAAACAAGAATAAGGTTAGAGTGCAAATAGGCAGCTAGGCAATATGGCATAAATATGGAGTGTAAGCATTGTGAATTCTCTTCAAAGGAAAATCTACAATGATAAGCAATTGGGGGGGTGTTCGCTGCCAAGGGGAACATATGTGAACTCTAGTAACCTCTATTGGACACTACTTACATTCTATATTGTGAGCAGATTTTAAGCCAAATAACATGCTAAATCCGCTCCCAGGATAGAGCAGACCCTTGTGATGATGGTCAAGCAATGATACACGAGACAAGAAAAGGGTTGTGGTTTATACGCAAGGTTTTATTAGTGATGATTTTCAGAGTAGGGTTTGAACCAAACTCCTATAGGTGCTTAGGCAGTTTCAACAAATACATCTACATATACATCTAAACAGTGTCAGGAAAGGGCCACCGTAAAGTGACGTTTTCTTCTGGTATCCTTCGCTTGCTGTGGCATAAGCCCAAATCATAATGTTCAACATATTCTAATGAGTCCTTTTCCCTCATGGGACATATTAATCTATATCACCGGATCACAAGGATGCGGCCAACAGAAAGTTCAAAGCCGATACTTACTTAATAGCTCCCTAGCATTCACAGCCTCCCGACTACCCTAAACTATAACATAACTTGTTCCAAGGTGTGGACAACAACATTTACAATACCTTCTCTCAAATGTCCAACCCTAGCCTGGCACAACATAAACAGAAAGTTATCTTGGGAAGGCTCTTAAAAGGTTATTCACAACCTGGACATGTCTTCGGTCTTCCAGCTTTACAATGCCTCCTAAGACCTCTCCTAGGTTTCAGTATTATCTGACTTCTCTTTCGTGGCTTCACCTCAGTCTTTGGTGCTTCCAACTTGCTCTTGGGCATTGCTCATTACTGGACTTATTGGGGCCTTCTCCAATCTGAAATCATTCTGCTCATCAACTCGGATTTCTCATCATTCACTTCTAGCAAAATTCTATCCTACGCTACCCTACTTCAGAGTGCTTTTCAGAGAGACAATATTTTTTATCCTCCTGCCAGGAGGCCTCTCGCCTTCAGGCTTCCTTTGCTTTTGCTGCTTAGTTCTGCAACCTCTGTCTCGGTCCATTCAGCACCCCGATCACCATGTCAGGTCTCTAGCGCACTCTGTTAAAAAATAGCTGCTGAAGTTTGGCTAAATCATGAACTACCTCCATTTCAGGTAGTAGTTTACCCATGTAGCCAGAGAATGTTGGGAAGGCGATTGGCTTTATTCCACACTTCTGCTGCATTTGTGTCTTTCACCTCTTCAGCCTATTCTGCCTTCACTACCTGATATTTTAACTTTTCTAGCCCTTTTTATATATTTTGCATGGTTTCTTCTAAAGTATTAGCCCTGCTGATTGGTAGCCCTTGGTACCATTTTTCCTTCTGAGTCGAAATTTGTTTCCACCTAATGATTATTTACATTTCTATAATTGATCCTTCTTGCTGTTGATCTTGTTCAACTCTTCTTTGAGCCCACTGCTTCCACTATTCCACTTTACACAAATACGTAGTGTACGCAATAATCTGCGTATGCAAACATGCATATATAGGAAGCACTATACGAGGGTTAAGAACACGGATATGTGAACATTTATCATCAATTGGGAGTCAAGATGCCACACTTCCACTTGCGTAACATTGGCAAAAGAACCACCAAATGGATAAAAAGGTTCATAAAACTCAGAGAGTGAGCCTCGGTAAGCGGGGTGGAAATGGAAAACTTTTATTGAGACAAGCGGAATCCCGGCTCATCTACAGATTCAGAACAGTGGAAGTTGGATTAAACACTGTCAATGAAATGGCATTGTTCCTGGAGAGAATAGAACTCAAGATCTTAAGTAGTCATCTACCTCATGGATGTCAAATTAGAAAGGACTGTGTGTTATGAATGTGAAGGACATCTCTGATGAATGAGTGAATGTCTAATGGCTGCAGAGCAATGTATATGGTATAACTTATCTTATGTGATGTTTTGGAAATTCCTCATACCCAGTAAGAACATGGAATGTATAAACAATTCATAATCAACAGGATATGTTGCTTACCGCATGGAAGCAAGAAATACATCCAAGTCGTTTTAACCTAATATGGCAAACTTTATTTTCCGTAATGTTTTGATACGTACTATACCTATGAACAATGTAAAATGTAATAATTGCATGATCAACAGAGTACTGTAGCAACCGCAGGAAACTATTTGTTTGAAATGTCCTACACCCATGAATAATATGGTTTATACCCAAGTCTTTCTTACTAAAATTGAGTCTGTAACAGGCGACAGTGGGACCAAACTATAACACATAACCACAGTGGTATTAATCTAATTCACAACAATTAAGTTCAAGGAGATACCGAAAATAAAGTGGTCAAACATGACGTACTTATTTCGAATAGGGATACAGTGCAGCTGAAATATACCCTGCGAGACATTTAACATTTAAGTATGAATTAAATCAGCAAGTGGGGCTCCGGGACTTAAGGAACAAATAGATTTATGGGGGTTCAAACTTGATTGTAAATAATCATGGCTAAGTGTAGGGATGTTGTTTTGTTTGTATGGGCTTGCGCCTGTCTCTCTGACCTGCCTCGTGCCTGCGTTTGTTTTCCTTGTGGAGCGGGCGCGAGGCAGGACAGAGAGACGGTTGGAGGAGCCATAGTTGGATGGGTCCTCTATGCGGGCCTGCATTAAATAAAGCTTACGCTTTGACTCGCCCACCTGTGCCAGCCTCATTCTTTCAAATGGCGACGAGGTGAAACGCAGGCCTGCCAGAGAGGAAACTCGCTGGGATATTCTTTCTTCTGTCGGTTGCCGTGAGCTCTTTATTAGGAGCGGAGAGAAGTTGGCGGCTGCAAAACAAACTGTCAGCTGTTCCCGGCGCAGTCCTGAAATCAAATCCTCCCCCTGCGAAGGATCGCGGGGAGGTGCTGCTGTCAGCTGTTCCCAACGGGAACGCGTCCCGTTTCTAAATAAAATCCTCCCCCTGCGAAGGATCGCGGGGAGGTGCCGCTTGTGTGTGGTAGAAGTGGACAGCTGCTTTGCCCCTCCCCTGTTCATCGAAGTCATTTGAGCGAAGGACTGCTCCTTGCAGATCGAGGTGAGGAGAAAGGGGGAGGAGGGGAGTAGGAGGTTATAAAGCCATGCAGGCGTGGGGTATAGTTGGAACATTAACCTTTCAAGGCCCCCAAGACTCAACGAGAGGAAACCCATTTAAGTGCTGCATGAAGGCAACCAAGGCAGAGCTTCAAATAAATTAAAAAAAAATAATAATAAATGAATAAAAGCACCCAGCATGGCTGCAGCGAGCATGGCAGCACCTCCACCTTTTCTACCAGAGGCAGGCACACCCATTATCAGATGGGAGAGGTGGAAGAAGCTTTTTGACACTTACCTGGTTGCTATAGGCAGACACAAGTTTTCAGCTGCGAGGAAAGAAGCCATTCTTTTGCACAATTTAGGGGCGGAAGGGCGCAGCGTGTACGATGGTTTGCCTGAACCACCGCAAGAAGGTCAAGGAGAGACTGACTCTTATAGCATGGCTGAGAAGAAACTGGAAATCCATTTCGAACCCAGGAAAAATATTACATTTGAGAGACAAATTCTTCACAAGGGTGCAAGAACCACAAGAACCAGTTGAAAACTTCATAACTGCATTGAGAACTCTCAGTCATTCATGTGATTTTGGTACTCTTACTGACTCACTGATGAGGGATCAATTGGTACGCTGCACAAATAGTGCCAAAATACAGGAAAGCCTATTGTCCAGAGATCTTCCACTGGAAGCGGCGGTGGAAATGGCACGAAATATGGAGCAAACGAGCAAGTACATGATAAATATGAAAGCAAAGAAGTCTGGGAGTGAAGTTGCTGCAATTAGAAACTCTTACTCAAGGAAACCGAATTCTTTCAGAGAAATCAAGTGCTTCAAGTGTGGCAGCAATAGGCATGTAGCCTCAATTGTATTCTGTCCGGCAAGAAACAAACTGTTTGAAGTGCAAGAAGAGAGGTCATTTTGCTAGGGTTTGCAAAGAGTCGGGGCAAGTCAACAGTGTTGATATAGGTATTCCTGAACAGGAAGAAAGCCATGCAGTTCCGGTTCAGGGCAAACATGTATTGGAAGTTGCCGAATTGTACCCTGAAGGGAAAGAACCAACGCATGTCTTCCTGATTCAGGGCACAGTGGTGACAATGAAGGTTGACAGTTGTTCACCATGGACTCTTATATCAAGGAAGACATATGAAGGGTGTGTACAAGGAAAGATATAGCAACTAAGTGAACACATGATCGAACCATATGCATATGGTAATATTAGGATCAAGGTTCTTGGAAAGTTTCAAGCGTCTATAAAATACAAAGGTCGCAGTTGTGAGGCGGACATATATGTCACAGAAGAAGGATCATCCTTGTTAGGGTGGGCCGAACAAAGATAACTGGGCATAAGAATTCAAGCTAGTGCTGATTGTCCAGTGACAGTGGCTGAAGTGAAAGACATATGGGAAAAAAAGTATCCCAGAGTATTTTCAGAGGATCTGGGGGTGTTGAAAGACTTTGAACATGGTATTGTCCTAAAGAAAGGTGCGGTGCCCAAGGTACACAAGGTTAGGCCTATACCACATAATCTGTAGGAAAAGGTGAAGCAAGAAATACAAAAACTACTACAAGAAGGGATTATTGAAAGAGTAGAGAGCTCTGAATGGCTTTGACCAGTGGTTGTGGCAGCTAAGTCTAATGGTGACATCAGGTTATGTGAGGATTTAAGGGACTTGAACAGGAACATTCTAGTTGAAAAGCATCCCCTTCCAAACATCGGAGAAAAACTTACCACGCTTGAGGGTGCAAATGTGTTTTCAGTGATAGACTTGTCCCAGGCGTATCATCAAGTGCCTTTGCTGAAAGAAAGTCAAAGGTTGACGGCATTTGTGACCCCGTTGGGAACATTTAAATATTGCAGATGCCATTTGGACTGGCGTCAGCGGCCTCTGTTTTTCAGAGGTTAATGGAAACTGTGTTAGAAGGTGTACGAAATGTAGTAGTTTTTCAAGATGACATTCTTGTCTATGCTAACTCTGATAATGAACATGATTTAATTCTTGCGAGAGTGTTGAAGAGATTGGATGAAGCTGGGTTGACAGTAAGGAGGAGTAAATGTAGAATAAAAGTGGCAAGTGTAGAATTTCTGGGGCATGTTGTTGATAAAAGTGGAGTGAAGCCTAAAAAGAGTCTGGTAGAATCACTCAAGAATGCACCCAGACCGGAGAGCAAGGAACATGTAAGGTCGTTACTGGGACTTTCAGAATATTATCACAAGTTAGTGGAAAACTTTGCGAGTTTGTCTACGCCCTTGAGGGAACTTCTTGGAAAGGGGGTGAAATTTACATGGAGTGGTGATTGTGAAGAAGCGTTCAAGGGCATTAAGGAGGCAATAATAAGTGCACCATCAATTGGAAAATTCATGGCTGGTGACAAGTGTGTTTTGGTTGTGGATGCTAGTGGCATAGGGTTGGGTGCAACTCTAGTACAGTACAACAAGAATAATGAGGAGAGAGTGATTGCATTTGCTTCATGCTCACTGAGAGGGGCTGAAGCCAAATATTCTGCCATAGAAAGAGAAACACTTGCTATGTTCTGGGCAATTCACCATTTTAAGTATTTCTTGTGGGGTAGAAAATGTGTGGTGAGGTCTGACCACAAACCCATGGTTCAGTTGTTTGAGGGTGCCAGGTGGGCGATGGGATCGCCTAGAATCAACAGATGGGGGTTGGGATTGCAATTGTACAACTTTGAAGTGAGTTTCTTACCCAGGAAGAAGAATGTAGTCGCAGATTATCTGTCGAGACTGCCGAGAGAAGAAGAAAGAGAGACTGGGGAGAAAATGAAAGAGGAGATGTTGGATGAAGCTGTGGTAGCGGAAGTGGAGCATGCAGTTACGCAAGAGGTGTGGTCCCAATAAGGGCAGAAAGATAATGATTTGGAAATGTTGAAGAAATGGACCATGGAAGGGTGGCCAGAAAAGAAAGATTTAGACAAAAACCTCCAGATATGGTGGGAAGTTAAAGATGAATTGTATTGGATGAATGATAAGTTGTGGAGAGGAAAATACTGTGTACCACCGGTAGGAATTAGAAGTATGTTGATAGACTTGGCTCACCAAGAGCATCCGGGAGAGGGAGCAATGAAGAGAAAGTTGAGACAGAGCTATTGGTGGCCAGGTCTAGACAAAATGGCAGAAATGAAAGTCAAAAATTGTGTGACGTGCCAGTCTAGCAACAAGAGTAAGGTGGTTCGAGAAATTCCTATGATTCCTAATGCCATTCCGAGTCAGCCTTGGGTGAAATTGACTGTTGATATCATGGGCCCCATTGCAGGGTTGGGGGAGAGTGGTAAATACTTGTTGGTATTAGTAGATTTTCATTCGAAATGGATAGAGTGGGAATCGGTGAGAGAAGTGACAGCAAGTGAGTTGATTACATTTTTGGAAGGGGTTTTTATGAGAGAAGGTGTTCCATCTGAGCTAGTAACGGATAATGGAGTGCAGTTTGTTTCAGCGAAAATGAAAACCTTTCTGTCAAGTTATGGTATAAAGAACACTAAAACGGCTCTATATCATCCCAGAGCAAATGTGCTGTTGGAGAGAGTGAATATAGATCTCAAAGGAGGCATTCAGATGGCATTGAACAAGGGGCAACCATGGAAGGAGGTTTTAAAACATGTGACGTGAAGTTATGTAACAACTCCACACTCCATTACTGGTGTTGCTCCATTTGTGTCTCTTAAAGGGAGAGAACCGGGCACAAAGTTGTGTCCAGGTTGGCTTGGTTTGGCTTAATCAGTTGTGGTGGATAGGGAAGGAATAATGAAGTTGATAAAAGAAGGGCAAGTGAGGAACAAAGAACACTTTGATGTCAGGAAGAAAGTGAAGGCACGTGAGTGGAGTGTAGGTGAGGAAGTTTTTATAAAGAATCCCAGGTTTGTGGAAAAGTGCACTGAGAGCACATTTCTTGGCCCTAAAAGAATTTCTGCAATTAGAGATGGAGTTGTTGTTGTAGAAGGAGGTGAAGTTTGGTCGAAGGGAAGGTTGGCAAAAGTTAAGGATGTACATCAATCTGATGATGAAGATGATGAAAATTGTCAGAATAGAGTAAATGATCAGTGCAGGGAAGAAAGTGACGATAGTCAGGTGGTGACGCGTAATGAGAGTGAGAGTGTTACTTCTAAAGGAAGGATGATTAAGAAAACAGGTTGGCTGAGAGAATATTTTGATTGAAATATTCCTTGTTGTTAAAATTCTGGAGGTCTATTATACTGCATAGAGTTTTAAGATGAAACCGTAACTTTTTTTCTATGTTTTTATTCTGGAAAAAAGAAAATGAAAATGTATATTCTTTAATGTTTTTTATTGTTATTTTGGTTATGTTAAAGGGGGGAGATATGTAGGGATGTTGTTTTGTTTGTATGGGCTCGCGCCTGTCTCTCTGACCTGCCTCGTGCCTGCGTTTGTTTTCCTTGTGGAGCGGAAGCGAGGCAGGACAGAGAGACGGTTGGCGGAGCCACAGTTGGATGGGTCCTCTATGCGGGCCTGCAATAAATAAAGCTTACGCTTTGACTCGCCCACCTGTGCCAGCCTTATTCTTTCACTAAGGCGACAGTGAAGAGGTAATAGGGCAAGACATGCTCAATGCACTCAGATCATTGTTTTAGTGCACGGAAACAGGCCTTTCTGAATAAATAAACGAGGCTTACAGAGTCTGTACAACAAAGGAATAAGTAACCATGAGCCTACTTCATGATAATATGTATTTACAATGATTGCATTAAATAAAGGTTATCTGTTTCATTTCCGAGAGAGACGTACATTAGACTATACATTAGTTGAGAATGAGTATGGGAACTAACACACAGATACAGATTGAAATAATGCAAGCCTTATCCCACAAGATTGCAGCAAAAAATGCTAACGGAAATGAAAGAAGGACGCTTGGCAACCATGACAACCAAAATATACAAGTGATTTGTAAGCCGGTGTCTCCGTTACATTCGGAGAGCCGACGCAGACGTACGGGACATGAGTATTTTCAGGTAAGCCGTAGCGTGGGAAACATCGGGAGAACTAGTTAAACAAGTATCCATGCCAAACAGCACTTGTACGAGAGACTTGATATTATGGACAAACTCTAATCTGCTATGAGCAAGGTCAGGTAAAGTTGAAAGCCCTAGCGTGCAAATTGGGCACCGGGTCAGCATGTATGCGCACTGAACGGGGTTCAGATGATCGTATGAAAGAGACAGTACCAATAGAGGAATTTAATCTGCCATGAGAAATAAGAGACATAAGTGCACACGTGCTCGGGTAACTGACGCGTGGCAGCATAAGAGCACTTTTGAAACTTGAAAGGATCGTACTTTGTATACATACACAAACTAGTTTTAAGGCCCACTCAAGATGCAAGTGAAGACAGCATGCATCATTTTGGCAAATACAGAGATTAGACGGCCAGAATCAATGTAAGGTTGTGATGGCAATGTTGAATGCATGGCATAGTGGGAATACTTGAATAAGATACAATAATGTATTGCAGGTGGGATGGAACCCAGGAACTTTGCTATTTAAAGACTAAAGACTTGAGCAAACAAGAACGGAGAAACCCATGGTAAGACGAATAATATCAACTCACGCCAACTCACAAAATAAATAGTAATAAAGCTTGCATTTGACAAATATTTGATCAATGGATTAATATGGGAGCAAAACATCAGAGAGGATTATGGGAACGGCTTAACAGCTATGTCAATAAGTTGATCCATTGGCTAATAGAATACTTATAATGATGGATATTTCTTAAATGAAGAAGCAACGAAGGTTAGGAAGTACCCTAACCTTATGTTTTTTCTTTCTTTTTTTTCTCTCCTCTTTTTTGTTGTTTGATGTGGCTTTTCACCTGACCCCAATCATTCTCCCCTTCACCACTCCCTCATCTATGTGGTATGGATATGTCTATTTCTGCTCAATCTTGCTATGACATGGAATATGTATGGTTAGGCACATCTGTATGCGGTTTTGTTTTTGGTTTGAAAATAATGTGTGATAAATTATAAGTTACTCACCGTAGTGACTAACGTACTCTTAGTCCTTCGTCCCCTTTCCTCCATACTGCATGGGCGTCCCTTCCAAGGGACGGGAAACAGAACTTTTTTCACCAGAAAAAACCTTCTTCCACTTTAAATTTAGAGGCACGCAGGGGTGCGGCCCTGGGAGCATGCGCTGCCCTGACTCCGCCCTCTGGCGCCACACCTCAGTCCCCATTAATGCATCGACAATAGATTTAACATTGCCTAATGACACCAGTATTATTAAGGGGGTATGATGGAGGACGAATGGAGGAAAGGGGACTAAGAGTACGTTAGTCACTACGGTCAGTAACTTATAATTACTCTTACGTCCCGTCCCATTTCCTCCATACTGCAGGGGAGATTACAACTGAATGTAGCCCGAGGGTGGAGAGGAGACCCTCCTTAAGCAAATAGGTTCCTGAGAACCACCTGTCCGAAAGCTGCATTAGATCTAGAGACGGCATCCAAACAGTAATGCTTGCAGAAAGCCGAGGGAGTGGCCCAAGTGGCCGCCCTGCTTATGACTCGCCAAGGGACATTGTTCTGGAAAGCGATGGCCGTTGCCTTGGCCCTGACTGTGTGGGCATGCATGTTGGCTAGAAGCGGCCTGTGTTGGCCCTCGTACGTTTATTTGATAGCCGAGACCATCCAGCAGGATATGGAGGGCTTGGAAGCCTGATAGCCTGGTCTTGAGCCTCCAAAAGTGACAAACAGGGCGTCCGACTTGCGGAATCCCTTGGTCCTGTCCAAGTAGAATTTCAGGGCACGCCTAACATCCAGGTAGTACAGCACTCTCTGTGCTTCATCCTTAGGGTCGGCAAAGAACGTAGGAAGGACTATTTCCTCGTTGAAGTGGAAAGCAGACGGCACCTTGGGCTCAAATGCTGGGTGTGTCCACAGGACTACCTTGTCCCTTTAAAGGGTAGTATATGGTTCCGACCAGCCAGACCAGCGCCTGGATTTCGCTGACTCTACGAGCCAAGGTGAGGTCGACTAGTCAGGCCGTCTTGATGGTGACCATCCTGATGTCTACGGACGTCTCTGGCTCAAACGGTTTGTGCACGAGTGCACCCAAGACTATATTAAGGTCCCACATGGGGTGCAGCCTCTTGATGGGAGGGTAGAGCCTTGCGAGCCCCGTCAAATATTTCTTGACGATAGGATTGGAGGAGGAGAAAATCCCCCCTCCGAGTTCCTGTACGCCCCGATGGCTGCGAGGTATGTACGGCCGGTGTCCACCTGCACACCGGAGTGTGCGAGGTGTGCCGAGAAGGAGAGCATGTCGTCCATAGTACATTCCAGGGGTTCGATTTCCTTGGAGTCTGCCCAGTGGCAGAACCTGGTCCATTTACTTTTATACTGGGCCCTGGTAGCCTTGCTCCTTGCACAGTGTATGATTTCCAGGTTAGCCTGGGAGCGGCTGAGGTGCCGCAGCATTACCTTCTCAGGCACCACGCTGTGGGGACTAGCTTCTGAGGCGCGGGGTGGGTGACCCTGCCCCGCTGTTGTGCCAGAAGATGTGCTGTGCCCATCGGGAGGTGAAACGGGGGCATCTTGGAGAGGCTGAGCAGCTCCGAAAACCATGGGCTGGCCGGCCACCATAGAGCTATTATAACGATGTTGAGTTGGTGAGAGGCCTTGATCTTGCAAATCACTCTGTGAATCAGCGGTGTTGGCGGGAAGGCGTAAGCCTTCATGCCATTCTACTGAAGCCGAAATGCGTCACCCAGGGAGCCGGAACTCTGTCCCTGCCAGGAGGCGAACTGAGGCCACTTCTCGTTGTGCCAGGTGGCAAAGAGATCCACCTGGGGAGTACCCCACCTGCTGAAGATCTCCTGAATAATGAGGTGTTTAGCTGCCACTGGTAATTGTCCGCTTCCAACCTGCTGAGCCTTGTCCGCCTCCAGGTTGGATTCCCCCAGGAGGTGGACTGCCGTGAGGTAGATGTCATTTTCCAGGGCCCACTCCCACATGCTGATTGCCAGCCTGCACATAGGAGGGGATCTGGTGCCTCCCTGCTTGTTGACGTAGTACATGCTGGTCGAGTTGTCTGTCCGGATGAGGACAACCTTGCCCCTGAGAAGTGGTAGGAATGCTCTGAGCGCTAGCCAGATCGCGTTCAACTCTAACTAATTAATGTGGTATTCCTGCTCCTGTCAAGTACAGGTGCTGTGGACCGAGAGATCGTCCAGGGTGGCTCCCCAGCCCTCGAGCAAGGAGCCTGTGGTGATGGCGACCTGCGGGGTAGGCAGCCGAAAGGGCTTGCCCGTCCGTAGGTTGCAGTCCCTGGAACACCATGTTAGGTCCGGGTGGAGGGATGGAGGAACATTGATCATCTCGGATTGGGAGCAGTGCTCTTGGTTCCATAAGGCTGCGTAGTGCAGCTGAATCCTCCTCATCCTCAATCTCTTGTGTGGAACGGTTAATAGGAACGCCGTCAAGAGACCCAGGAGATGCTGGTACCACCATGCCGAGGTCACTTCTCTGCTGAGGAATTGGGTGGTGGCCCTGTTGATGGTGAGATCTTGCCCTCTGACGGAAATACCTTCTCGGAGCACGTGTCCCAGATGAGGCCCAAGAATGGCAGAGTTTGCGTGGGCTGCAGCTGCGTCTTCTTGAGATTGAGCAAGAAGCACAGATCATGCAGTGTGTTCATAAGGGCATGGGAAGAGTGGTGAATCACTTCCGCAGATGTAACCCTGACGAGCCAGTCGTCGAGGAATGGGTAGATGTGGAGGCCCTGCGTTTAAGTGGGCAGCCACCATATTCATTAGCATGGTAAAGACCCTGGGGGCCGAGTTGAGACCAAAAAGAAGGGCCTTCTATTGAAATGGTAGCCCATGACCCTGAACCGTAGGAAAGAATGATGGGGCTGCCAAATTGGGACGTGTATGTATGCGAAGAGGTCCCCCCCCTCGAACGGTAGATCTAATATATGTTCCTGGACGTCCGGGTTGAATTTCTGTCCCTGAGCCAGGTTATCCTTTTCATGTCCGTGGCGATACAGATGGAATGGCCAGAGGTGTCAATATGGGCCAAGGTGGATTCAATGAGGTTCTGAGCCTCCAGCTTGGCCTCAGCCAGTCCCGCCTTAAAACGTGATTGGCTCTGCGTATGGAGTTCCTGGAGGAAGCCCGCAATTTCTCGCCATAACCTTTGGTTAGCGACGGCCAGCATGGCATCGGCATTGACCTGACGAAGATACAAAGACGCATTGGAATACAGCTTCTTCCCATACGCCTCCAAATTCTTCTCCTCCTTGCCTAGTAGCGTCACTTCTGTGCAGGTTGATGACGACTGAGGTTTGGAGTATAGTATTGCCGCAGTGATCACTGAGGAGTATGGCTGAGGATGGGCCGATAGCAAGAGTGTATCCCCCTCCATCTGCCTGTACTTGGGGTCCAGGCATCGATTGACCGGCTGGACCGAGTGGGGCTTGAACCAACCCTTCTTAGCCAGGGAGACTACACCGGTTTAGCGTCGCGTGAGGACTTCAGCCAGAACCCCCTCTGCTGGCTGCTCAACATCGGGTTGGGGTAGGCCCAGGTACTCTGCCAGTCCTGCAAGACGTTCGTGGAAGCCCCTGATTGAGGATGGCGTGTCCGGATCCTCCTCCTCATCCGTATCCTGTGGATCAGGAGGAGGAGGAGGTGGAGGAATAGCTGTAGCCGGAGGCTGGGGTACAGTGACCACGGCCAGCGGCTGAGGAGGAGGCAGAGGCTGGTACGGAACTGCCTGAGGAATCAGCTGGGGAGCCAGAGAGAGTGGCTGCACCGGGGCAGGGAGCACCGGCAGTGGAGTTTGCAGTGCTGAAAGCATCGTAGGGAGGAACTCCCTGATGATGGTTAGGCAAACACGATTTTACTAGATAACTGTTGAGACTACACGAAAGTGGGGATTAACCCGGGAGAGTACTGGCTTGGCTGTGTCGTGCAGAACAAAAGAGGGAAATGGTCAGCTCCATCGTGGATGAGTATGGAGAGGAGTGGTGGGTACAGAGCGAAATTAATGCAACTGTCAACAGATTCTATCAGTAGTTGTACAGTGCAGGTGGGGAGGGGACGGCACAGAAATAGAGGAGAACCTAGTGGGCATAGCGTTGTCATGCATGGAGTAGGAGCAAGCAAAGATGCTAGACGCACCACTGGTGGAGCAGACATTGAGGGCAACAATACTCTGGCTCCTACGAGTAAAATGCTGGGGGCTGACGGCCTCCCAGGGGCATTCTACAAGGAATATGTGAGTGAGCTGATGCTGCATCTCTCAAGGATGGTGGAAGAGGCATTTGAGATGGTTTGCTGCCTGCGAACCTGCAGGAGTAGACTATCATGCTGATACTCAAACCGGGCAAATAGTCGCTTGACTGTGGCTCCTACAGATCGCTCTATGAAAAACCAGGATTGCAAAGTTCTGGCTGCCCTCTTAGCAAACAGCCTCAGTGGGGCGATTAATGCTCTGGTACACCCTGACCAGACGGGATATATCCCAGGAAGAAGCATGTCTTGGAATGTGTGCAGATTATATCATATAATTGACAAAACCAGGAGGCGGAGGAAGAGTACGCAGCAGCTTTGCTAGAGGTGAGTAAAGCATTTGACTCAGTGCAGTGGTAGTGGTTGCATGCTGTTTTCAGGCACTTTGAGACAGGCCCAGATTTTTTACGGTGGGTGCAACTGCTATAAAGGAAACTGATGACCAGGGTAAAAATGGGGATGCACATCTAAGAGGTGTGGGAACTGGGCAGGGGTGCCCGCTTTCTACCATGTTTTATATCTTAGAGCTGGAGCCGTCAATCGGGTATACCCGTGGGCGGTGACACGCATGTGATCTCCCTCTATGCGGACAACATGCTGCTATACATGCAGAACTCTGAGGAAAACCATACGTGCATTCTAGAGGTCCTAGATGCGTTTGCAAGGTTGTCAGGTATAACTATTATTAGGGAGAAGACGAGGCTGTTCTCCTTGGCGGGCCTGATGGGACTTGTGAGAAACCTGAAGGTGTCCCACTCGCTAGTACCTGCGGATCCGTCATCCAGGTGGCCAGGACACGGCCATAGATTTTGGATCCAATTCCTGGGGGTGGACCAGTGCGGGAGGAATACCTGGTTGAGGGGGTCTTCGGAAAGTGGCAGTGGGACACCAGATGGCAAGATGCGGTATCCCCTTCCCTATACTCAACACCCTCCCCCCTTCACAACACAAGCACTTTCTTGCGGAGAGCTTGCTTTGAGAGAAAACGTACTAACACCCGAGCAGTATACCTGGCATGCCCCAATACAATGGTCAGGCAGGGTCAGTCAATTACTGACCATCACACACACTTGACTTCCATGACACTTCCCCACATGGATACAAGGCAGAGCACAAGAGTACACTATGAGCGAGGCAAAGCACACGAGGAAGCAGCAGTTCCAAGATGGCAGTTTAACATGAGAAGAAAGACAGGGAAATAGAAGGGGATCGCAAGGAGGAAAGTGCTGTTCACCTTTTCAACAAGGAACCGTTACTTTCACGAAACCTTGATAATAGAACACATAAGACCAGGAAACCAGGCTGAAGAATCCTGCATTGTGTGTCGGAGGTAACCGGGGCCCTCCCACATCGATAATCAGGGCAGGGACAATCGCCTGCTGCTGTGTTACTGTGCCTGGCTCCTACAACAAAGCAGCGCCAGCGAGATCAACACAGCCGGTGAGTTGGGGAGACTGATACCAGACCGGTCTGTTTTGAAGCCAAGGTTGCAAGCAGCAACATTGTATGGTGAGCGCTGAAGCAAACAATGTATGAAACGCATGTGATCACCAACGCGAGTAGAACAGAACAAAAGATGAATGATTGAACTTTGAAACCAAGATATGACTCCTTTGACAGAGTGGTCCGGCACTTTGTGCATGCTCATTCGAAGGTCTCTGTAAGGTATCCAACTGAGAATTGACAAAAGTGAAAGTCTTCGATTGTGATACTGCCAAGAAAGTTGATGACAAAGTAGGTCTGAGCCCGAACGAGGGACATCAATTGAAAGCTTTTGGGTTAAAGCACGTTTGTGTTAAAGTGAATTAAATTGGTCCGATCCCGTCATAAGAAGACTGATTGAACATTGTGTTAAAACGGATCTGAGCCTGGTTGAGGCGGATCCGGAGTGAACCGTGAATCACCAGGGAAATTGGATACATGAAAATCCTACAAACTGTGGGATCCATTTACCCACCCAGCAGAATTCCCCAACCTGCACCTCAGCATTTACCAGCAAAATGGCTATGCTGCGGTGTTGAGCATTATCGCCTTGCCAAATAATGGCTGCGCTGTCTTTGCCAAGCACATATGGGGCAAGATGGAACAGGGAACACACGAAGAAAGGCTGCCAGTGTATTTCCTGATGTACACCAAGGAAGAGAATTGAAAAGCAGCGCTGCCTGGCTGCAAGCTCAAAAAAGGAAATATTTAGCATTAAAATGATGGATCCTGATGCGCTTTTTCATTTGTTCAACAATACACAGTTCTGATTCAGTGAGACGCAGCTATGCCCAGCCATATTCAGGTGGTGCTCCAACAAAGAAAAAGGGGCATTCCTCATTGAATGACAGGCTGTGTCAGGAAAAATATGTAAAATCACAAGCAACTTTACTCCCAGCCGTACGGAAAAACGCCTTACTTTACAACAAAATATCACAGCTGAATTCTTCAACAAGAGGCCCTCTCTCTCTGTGCTTATGTCAGTTTCATTGGACCCTTGCCTTGGCCGGACTCCTGTGTATTAGAAACATGACTGGGGCTTTGGAAAGATTCAGAAAATGGATGTAACAAGGCCACATTTGAAAGTGGCATACCAGCAGAAATCGCCACGTGTAAAAAGGGTTGCTTTTGCAAACAAGAAAAATGTCTGTTGTAAAAGTATAATGTGGAATAAAGCCTTGTCCTTGCCTAGAAATGTAAGGGGGGTTTTGTTTGAAATATAACAAATGTTTTATTCCAACAGCCTTGCTTTTTGCCCAGGGCGGCGGGAAATGCATTTGCTGTACTGGGGAACCAGCAAAACATGTTTTAGGCCCTTGGCTTCAAAGGACATTTGTTTTCTGGGAACAGAATGTACTGCCCCCGCAAAAGGTCACCCCCTTGGAAACTCTGAATGGACCAAGAGAAAGCATATCAATTGCTCGTCCGACTTTGTCTGTGCTCTAGCCTGTTACAATAGAGTTTCAGGACACTTAGGTGTGAGACTGCAAATAACACCTCCCCTCAACTTCAAGTGGGGGGCTTCAAAGCCAGCTCCAGAGCAGACTTGGAAGTTATGTCCTTATTTCGGAGCTAATGCTGGCCATCTGGATCAAAATACTATTTTAATTAATAAACTTTAAGCCTTTTATCTCTACAACAGGACCATGCAGGAATGTAAAGGTTTAACAGTTTAAATGTAATTTTTGTGGCTTTAAAATGAGATATTAAAATGAGATATAGCATGTAGGGGACGGAAATGACGGACAATTGTATGTTCTGAGGAAAGTGTACATGGTGCCACTTTGAAATTCAATACTAACATGCCTTATGATAATATGTACACATGTATAAAGTTAAAGAATTTTAGGTAAAATATTTCTCACTGAAAATGCCGAAAAATTATTAGGACGAAACAAAGTCCTATAAACTTGGGAGTGGGAGTATTATGCTCTGTGTGGAATATGCAATTTTCCTGTATGATTTGTTAATGCACCACAACTGTAAAATTATGTAATTTATTTCAGAACTGATTTTGTCAAAAATGACTGGGGGGTGGCTTTGTACCTCATAAATGTATCTCTGAAAGACATAGGAACCTGTCATGATTCCTGCCCTTCATGTCCCCAGCCCTCCAAGATGTCAGGCTGGAGCCAGGCCACGATCATCTACAGGGCCCTCAAGGGCCTCTCCATCCCTCCAAAGACCCACTTGGAGTCAGACTTGGCGCTTGTGGCACCAGACTCACTCACCCCCATAGGATAACATAGGGGATTGGACTTGTAGTGCATTGATGGGGACAAGATGGATGCCCCCACATATTTCGGTTCCCAGAACTGCATGTGCGGTCTAGTCTTTTGGGTGTGGTTCAGCCCAGAGACACCTGGGATACCCAGAGACTATTTAAGCCACACCCAGGCTGAGAAACATGCTTTGCGTTTTCTGCACCTGCAGCATGACACTCACCGTGTTCGGATCGGCTCTCCAGTAGGCCTGCATCTTTTTTCTGAGCTCAGCTCCTGCAAGAACAAGAACACTGTTAGGAACAGCCTTACCTTGCAGCTCTTCTGCCCATCAGTCATCGCTCCTTTTGTTCTGCGGGCATCTTCGGCGGTGTCATTCCTATCCCGGCACGCCGCTTCTTAAGGAAAAGGGAAAAGAACAGAAAAAAGGCATTAGTAAGCATTCTGCAAATTTTCGCTTATTTTAAAATACTGTACGAGTTTCAAACGCTTACCTGAATCCCAGCTGCTCTGGGGGAACTCTGCCTTCAGAACTTCTCATCTATCTGCAAGAGGGAAAAGGCACTCCAGGTTAGCGTGGAAACATCTAAAGGCGCTGCATACTGCACTTACCCACCGCATTTGTTCTTCATAACCGGCATCCACACTGAAAACGTCGCGGCACCTAAAAGACACAGAAAAAGAACGCAGTTCAATGCAAATACGAAAGGGGTGCATCGTGCACCACACTCTCATTCACCTTCAGCGCTACTCATCTCAGCAGCACACCGTCATCCCCGGACGCCGGCCATCATCTAAGGAACGAAAGGAACGAAGTTAGAGAACTTTTCAAAAGACTCTCATTTTACTTACCTGTCGGACTCTTGCCAGTGAAGCAACGAGCCCACATCAATCAACGCGCCCCTGTAATAAAAGCAGGACGGAAAGCACACTATCCAAGAAAACAAGGTGAGCTGTGGATCAAAGGGAAGTGTTGGACCCCGAGGAAGAAGGGGTTCAAGCACACAGAGACAATAGGGAGTTAAACTCTACCACTCCTGTGTTTCAGGCCATAATCCAGTCGAATAGCCTCCAGGGAAAGGTTTGAGGTCTTAAGAGGTCAGAACAGGCTGAATGATGTCCCAGTGGATAGCAGGTGAGCATTACAGAACGCAAAGCCTCACATCAAAATCCACCTGGGCGTCATGGAAACGTCAGAAACCGACCAGTTAGCCCACATGTTGGGGCAGCTACGTTCCGAAGTACATGCAGCCAGGCAAGAGACCAACACCCTGAGGAGAGAGCTGAAAGTAGCCAAAGAAGGCACTGATGATTTAAGCCAGCAACTTCTCCAGTCACAAGCAGGGCATGCACCATTGCCGGGAAGCGTGCCCCCGATGCCAGTGCCATCAGCCAATCCCGTTCAGAGAACCCTTCCTGGGGCAGTTCCCTTGGCCCCGCCTGAACGATTTACGGGGGATCCCAAGAGGTTTGCAACGTTCATGAACCAGTGTCGCCTGCACTTCCTTTGTAGGCCAGGGGCCTTTCCGAATGACCAATCAAGGGTCGCTTTTGTGCTATCCTACCTGAGTGGTAGCGCCGCGGACTGGTCTGTACCCTTTGTGGCCCAAGACGATCCTTTGCTGCATTACTTCAGGGGCTTTCAGCAGGAGATGGAAAAGCTGTTCGCCCGTCGTACTCATGGGCAGGCATTAGACAACAAACTTCTGTTCCTACGCCAAGGGAATCAAGACCTATTAACATACATAGCCACGTTCAATAGACGTGTAGTTGAAGCAGAATGGCCAGTGGAGAAGAGAACCACGTTATTTAATCGGGTGTTGCTGGGGGAACTCAAGGGTGTTCTCGCACAAGTAGTGAACCCCCCGAAAGACTGCTCAGAATTAATTGACCTTGTTGTTCAACTGGATCATAGGTTGCAGGATCGAAGAGCAGATCGAACCAGACCGGACCCTCGCCCTATGTATGTGCATTCAAAGGACAATACTGCCCAAACAACGGAAGGTTCAGGAGAACTAATGAAAATCGGGGGGGGGTAAGATCCCCCTTCACTAAAACGGAAAGGGATAAAAGGAGACAGCAGCAGTTATGTCTGTACTGTGGAAGGTCAGGTCATTTCTTTAAAGAGTGCCCTGTGAAGCCACCGAGGAGGACGGTAGGGGCCACGGACAAGGACGACACCATCAAGGAATCGGAAAACTCCCCAGCCCGGCAAGTGTAGGGGTCCACTTGTCGAGCGAAGAAAGTGAACTACACACCTCCCATTTTGCATTATCTGTGGTCTTGATCAATCACCAACAACCATCTCGGATGCACGCAGTAAGAGCGTACATAGACAGTGGAGCCGTTGGGAATTACATCGACTAGGATCTTGCGGCAAATATGGGGCTTCCGTTACGCCTTAAATCAACCACCGACACTGTTACCACTGTCGACGGCACGGAAATAGCTTCTGGTCCAGTATCCCAATGCACTGCAGCTTTAACCCTTCTGTGCCAGGATGGACACCAAGAATCTATCGTTTTCTACCTCATTAAGGCACCACAGTTCCGGTTGATTTTGGGAATGCCATGGTTGGTAGCTCACAATCCTCGAATCGATTGGCGAGCAAAAGAATTGGCCTTTCCCGAGACTTGCGCCCACACATGTTATCGCCAAGAGAAACAACCAATAGACACCAAAACCTCCACACTTGTGACTGTGGCAATCGGCACCCTACCAAGTGAATACCAGGACTTTCAAGATGCCTTTTAGAACGAACAGGCTAATACCCTGCCACTGCATAGACCATACGATTGCCAAATCGACCTGATACCCGGCGCACAAATCCCTTGTGGGCGAATTTATGCACTCACAGAACCAGAAAACCAGCACCTGAAGGCCTATCTTGGCCAATACCTGGCCAACGGGTTCATCTGTCCCTCGAAGTCTCCAGCAGCCAGTCCTCTATTCTTCATACCGAAAAGGAGGGGGACTTGAGAACGTGCATCGACTATCGCGCACTGAACCAGATTACCGTAAAAAATCACTACCCCCTGCCACTGATTCCGGAATCGCTTGATCAAGTTAAAGATGCCCAAATCTACACAAAACTAGACCTGAGGGGGGCATATCACCCAATTCGCGTAAACCAGGGGGACGAATGGAAAACCGCTTTCTTCCAAAATACTGAAAGATTCTGCAACAACGGCCGCCCGTAACAGGGTTCAGCAAAGTCTAAAATGAGAAAGGATATTAAGGTCCACCCCGACCAGAAGGGCTGCTGGTGCCAAAGAGGTAATAGAATACCAGGGACTCACGACGTAAACAGAAGTAGTGCTGCAAAAGATCAAATCAGTCACGGTTTCCAAAGAAGTGGCAAATTCCAAAGTAATAGTCCAACATCTCAGATCTGGATCAACATGGAGCACATCTCCATGGCAGAAATTCTTTTGACATTTTTATGAATGCCATCAACCCGTATAGGTGTTTAAATATACATTTATATTAATGGCATCAAAGCCCCCAATCAAGGCTAAAAAAGAAAACATGTGTTCACATAAGCCAAAAAATGCAGTTGCCCCATAGTAGTGAACAATCATATGGGCCCAGTACCTACAAGTTTCAAAATCATGGGCACCAATCAGTTTAACATATGGCTTGTACTAGCACACACACGGCTGTGTTACTGGATGTCTAAATAGCTTGTGTGTGAGCCCCATGGGATATAAGGGTGGAGAGCTCACCATCATAATTGAACAGGTGGGACTATATGGGTAGGAACATGCTCACCACATTCTGGGAAGAAGGGTTTGAGAAGGACCACAGTCATATCACAGCATTCTCACGGCCTCTCGTATTCTCGCTGGGGCAGTACCAACAACCAGCATAGTTCACAACACAGGAGCAGGGGAAGAAGCCTGACAAAGGGGAGCCAGTTCCAGGGAGGGCTGCAACCGTGCCCCAACATCCCCGCAGAGACCAGGTGAGCGTAACAATCTCCCCATCCCATAGCAACACAGAGCATACCCTATCTTGATACATTGTCTTTGTTCCACAATCTAAGCAATCCCATCAATACCCTGATAACTTGTTTAACACTGTTCGAATTCTCTGTGCATCCTGTCCTTGAACTCCAAGCGTTAGCTCCATTGTTTCACTCAGTCCTTAGTCATATTTTGAATAATTTAATTAATTTCCACATAGAGCTGAATGCGGGGTGAAAAGTTTAACCTTGCAAATTAACCTTGGAGCGTACCGTGTCTTTCTTTAACGATCTGGCCACTGAATCTAGTTTAAAAAAAAAAAAAAGGACAAGTTTCACTTAAACGATTTTCTCTTTTAACTGCTTTTATTTTCGAAACCGAATTTCCTTTCTCGTTGAAATCTCATCCAGTTATTCAGCTAGAGTCACTCTTTCACTTCCATATTGTCCCTGTGATGTGCGTCTATCACCCAGCCTAAAAACTGCATTCTGATTGCGTCTATTTCACAGTTTTTGACATTTAAACCCGTGTCATTTAGAAAATTAAAATTCTGTACGTGTGATTTTGGCTGCACTATATTCAAAGTTGCTTTTTGAAATGTATGACCTTTGTTGATACCTTGCCTTTTAGTTGCCAGTGCTCTTGCATCCCCTATACCGTTAGAACTCATATTTATCACATTCATTCAACCGCAAATTATATTAAATATTTAGTCATTCCGAATGTCATATTATTGAAAAGGGTTTTTTGCCTCTTATTTTGTGAGGGAATGTCGGATTTTAATTCTGTCTGCTGCCTCGTATCCCCGACTCCTTGCTGCTCCTTCCTATCCACTTCTTCGATTAATAGGGGTTTGAGGGCGCATTGCAGGGGGAAATCTTAACTCAGGTGCTATCTACCCAAACAGTGAAATTGCTCCTATTCATCTGTGCTTTAGATATGTTCTAGTAGAAGGTCAACCAAGTGTATTTCATCAGTTTACATTGTAATTATCACCCCATTGGTGATTGCTGCCCAATATTAAAATTGTGTGATTTCCTTTGAATTGAAAATAAATATTGTATTCCCACCAACCGGCCTGTTTCATGGTCCATTGCGACCCGGGTTATTTGTAAAAGGCGGGGTGAGATGGGTTGGGTGCCAGCTCAATCTGAATTCTAGGAAATAAAGAAAAAGTATTCTAATTGAGCTCTACATCCTAGGCTAAGGACAAGGGTCCGGTTCTGGTGTGCGACGCCCATTTAGAATCCTCAACAGAACATTGAGTTAAAGGGGATCAGAGCACGGCTGAGAGGTAGCCGAGGTGAACAGTGAATCAACTGAGAAATTGAGTAGGTGTGAAATCCTGAGAGGAAAATAACATATTGTTTGTTTGTCGCATCAGGCCCTCGGAAAGAAGAGATCTTGAATGGCAAAAAGAATTGGGCACAGAAGTCCCTGATGCTAATGTTTGAACTACACCGTCATGCTAGAGAAGCCAGAGACTGTGCTAAGCTCGAGTGTGCCGCCTTTCCTGTGCTGAAAATGTGGGGAAGGGAGCCCAACGGCCTGAATATCCTGACATAGCATTTCTTGAACACTTTACATAACATTGTTTCCCACACTATTTATATTTAGAGGTAAGGATTGGCAATAGTTTTTTTTAGTATAGGCCCTTTTGTTTTGACAAGAGACTACTAGGACTGTGTTATTATTATTTCACAGAGAACACAACATCCCTAAAGGACAAGTTCTGTCGTATCATAGGCTAATAAAGACAGCTGAAGACAGATGGCCAGCGCTGAAGAAGGGTGAGGAGGCGGACGCTATGCTGGATGCCCTTTACGATGTGTGTCGAAGGGGGACATGCAATTTCAAGGCTTTACAAGATTGTGCTAGACGCATTGTGTCAGACAGAACTCAAGGCAAGAAACAAGCGGGAGGAAGACCACCTTTCACAGATGGGGAAGGCCATATATGAGGAAAGTGTCTAGGAACACCAGATTTAAGCAGATACAACTACAAGTCACACATAGAGCAGACCACGCGAGCCATTTCGCAGTTCCCAAGAGCAGATGTGCAGAGATGCCCCAGATGCGTAAGTGACTTGGCAGGGATGTTACAAATGTTTTGGTCATGCCCGGTGATCAGGGGGTTTCCGGCAGAGAATAGTGGGTAGAGTCATAGGAGGAGGGATAGATATGCAGGAGTGGTCACCTGGGGCATGCCTATTGGGATTGTTCCCACGGAGTGGGGAAGTGCACCTGACAAGGATGAAAGATCTCATTTGTGTCCTGGCCAAAATATGGATTCCACTAGCATGGAAGTTAACGTAGGGTCCCTGCATAGAGGAATGGTGGGGAGACTTAAATAAATGAGCAGAAGCCGCGATGGTGGTGTGTCATATTGTGGTGCACAGGGGTCAACGGGAGGACAGTAGCGATGTAACAGCATGGAACACACTGGTTCAGATGATGTTTGCTACCCCGGACAACAGGCCTCCCTGAGCAAAACAAGGTAGCAGTGAAGAGAGACTTATGTAGCGGACAAGAAGGGATGGGGGGAGTTAAACCAGCGGGTTTGGGGTGCATGGGGTGGGACGGGAAGCATGTACAGTTGGGGTTGTGTTTAGTTTGAAATAGGACTTGAAATGGTACGTTGCTAAGAGCTACCTGTCTGTGGCGCAATGGGGGGAAAAGGTTGAGGGTGATGGGAATAAAGACTGAAAGACAGTGGTGATGAGTATTATCTGAGAATCAGCCAAATGTAAACGGATCGGACAACAACAAGCACACAGAGAAGATTGATGTTTACTAACTACTTTTTGCTGTACCTGTCTTTCACTTCCACCACCAGTAAATGTATATTGCCTGGTTGCCAAAATGCAATAAAAAGAAGTACTGGCATAAGGTTGACGTTACGCAAGGGTTTAGGGATACCACAATTCTATACCAGACCCTCATCAGGAGGGCAACCCATATTTCCATACTGCCTGGAAGACGTTGGAGACATTGGTTGAAAGTTGTTACTGACCTGTCGGAAATACAGTGAAGAACTAAGTGCCAGGAGAAGGGAGTCATTCCTGGTTGAATAACTCACAAACTTTCATTTAGTTATCAGCCTGAGTATTGGTGGTAGGGTTTGTTCCGTGGTTACTGACAGAGGACGGTGGGAACATTTTTACTTTGATGGAGATCTTGACAGATCATTGAGTTTTCTTAGGCTGAGGCAGGGCAATCCCCTCATAGAAACAGGGACAGTTAGGTTTTTGGGTATTAATAATTCTGTAGCCCAAATCATGAACCCTCTTTGTTGGTCTCCTTCTACACCCTTACAAACCATCAAAGTCGACATGAGCACAGTGCTGACCTTGACAGCAAGTGTCGTGCACAACCCCTGTCTCAAGAGGGGTCTCCCTCATGACAGTAAGGAGAAGAAGGCAGACCAGCTAAACATTTACCAAGCATTTGAAGAAAGCTAGGGGGATGCAGCGCCATCCGGGGACCAGCAGCAAGCTGGATCCCTTAGCCTCATTTCCTGTTCATCTGGGGGGCATGGAAACTGCTGAGGAGAGCGACAGCAATAGCGTTTCTCAGCATTCCTCCCACCCGGTGCACACTGTGGTCTCCCAAAGGTAACAAACCTCCTGCAAGTCGAACTCAGCCAAGGGTTCCCGCATTTTGGCCAGGCCCCTATGGCATCTTGCTGTGCTTGACCCAGACAGGTTCTACATCTGGAGGAAAGGAGAGTGGCCCTGGAATAATGGAAACAGCAGGCTGCCATGGCCCAGGCAGAGAAGAAGCAAATGGACTTTGTGATGCTGTCCAGAAAGAGGCCACCAAGACTTCCATTGGGGCAGGGAACATCTCCAGCGGTGGTCCCAGGGAAAGCCTAGGTGGCACCTCCCCAAGCACTTATGAGCCGCCTACCGATGGTTGGAACTGATGTCATTATTCAGTTGACTCCGGAGGAGGGGCCTATGTATTCCAAGATCAAGGCCACCATCCTAAGGAAGTTCTGCAAACCCCAGAACAATACCTCAAGAGCTTTAGAGAGATCATCAGAATGGGGAGTCAAACCTTTGAAGCATTTACACATCAATCCTTGAAATATCTGAGTAGTTGGGTCACAGGTAACAGAGTTAACACATTTAGGGCATGTTTGTTATGATAGCATGTGAGAGCATACTTAAACAATGTGAGGTGGAGTAACATCAGGATATAGTGGACAAGAACGTGACAGACCCTTAATAGGTTGCAAAGGCAGCCGACTGGTTTGTGGCTACTCGCATCCAGAAAAAGGCAGTGGCCCTTGTATCCAAACCAGATGACAAGGGGGTTGAGAAAAGTACATTTAAAGAGGTTAATGACGAAGGTCCACCTGTTTCTTGCTAAGAAAGGGCCTGAAAAACCAGAGGGAAAATTCCAGTCACCTGCACCATCCGCTCAATCAGAGAGGAGAAGGGAGTGCACCCTTAGCACTGGGGCACCAACATTCAGTGCCCCTCAAAGCTACCTTGTCTGCAGAGATTCAGAGGCATAGAAAGGGAGATCATGCTTGCAAGAGTAGACCCAAGCTGGCCATAGTTAGCGTTATGCTCTTGGAGGAGGAAAAAGAAGAGGACGTAGTTAATGTGGGCATCTTAGATGAATTTCCACTCAGGGTTGGCCAAATGCACTTTAGTATCTGTTGTAATGTGACTTGTATTGAGATGATTGATGTCACATGTCACTTGGAACCTTCTTGTGACAATGGTTCTGATGATGAAGTCAGAAAGTTCTTGTTGACTTTTAAGATTCGATGTTGAGCCGTTAGAGAGTGTTTTATGTTGCTTCAGGATCTGAGGTTGGTTTGGGGGTCCTTATACCCGTTATCTTACAATAAAGAACCTAATAATCAATACAAGGTGTCCAGTATCTCGCTTCCCAACAATGGCGACGAGGATGGGATGAAGCGGGCCGGACCCCCAGCATCGAGAAGAAGAAACGCCGCTCCACTGAGCATAACAGCGGCGACTGTCTGACAGTGTCCCTGCACTTTATTTTATCTGTTACGATAAGGACAAACAGAGATCGCCGCATCGTTCGTGTGATTCCACCGAGGCCCTGCAAACAGCTGCGACAGTAACACTGTTGCGCGTCATCGAGGGAAGCATCCCGGGCCCTAACGTATTACAAGGTATAGAGGCGCACTCGCAATCGCCTACGTGCGAGTTGCAGCCTGGAAGCGCCTTGTTAAGGGGGGCAGCCTGCATCAAGTGTTTGTCATTAAGTCCTAGGGGAGAGAGACAGAGTGACGGGGGGGAGGGGGCGAAGAGGGCATAAAATACAGAGCTGGGGCACCAATGGAAAGTTCAAGTCATCACGGCCGCAACGTATATCTTGGAAGAGCTGAAGTGCAAAGGGCCTGAATCTATTTAGTCGGAAGCAGTCAAGACAGTATCAAAGGACATTTAGAACTGGAAGAACAGAAGTCAAAGGGCCCTAGCCTGCATAGAGAAAAAGTGGAGCAGTTAAGGCAGCAATAAAGAACTTTTGAAAGTTAATTTCAAGCAGTTTCTGTGTATATAAAGGAAAAGTGAGATCTTTTCAGCAGCACCAAACCGTGAAAGAATTGACCCTCAGCGATCAGACCAGGATCGTGAGGCACAGTCTATCTCAAGTGTTGAAGATTGGCAGATCAGTGTCACCAGAGATTACCAGAGCGGCATCTTACCACATCATACAGAAGAGGCGTATAAACAATTTGTGGTGCGTTGATTTTGGTAACAATCAACTAATGTTCTCATTTCATTATATCTGAAACATCCAGATGGCTTTACCTGGTACAGCTGGGCCACCGATATTCATGCCTACACCCGGTCCTGCAAAAATGTTGTGGGCTCAGTGGCACAAGGGTTTTATGCACTATCTCAAGGCGGCAGGCGGAAATTCGTATTTCAATGAAAGTAAGCTAGCTCTGTTATTGCATTTCTTGGGATACGAGGGGCAGAGGGTTTTTGAAACACTCCCGCAGCCATCTGGTGATGGTAGTGGTGACGCAACTAATGAATTTGATACCGCCCTACTCAAGTTAGATCTACATTTCAATCCCAAGACAAGTACAGTATTGGAGAGATTCAATTTCCGCACACGCATGCAGGATCAGGGTGAATCCGTGGAGGAGTAGGTGACTGCATTGCGGCATTTCGTTTTGACATGCAAATTTCGGGTCATTCGACGAGCATATTCGTGACCAATTTATGACTCATTGCAATTCCAATAAAATTTGTGAAGAGTTGTGGTTGAGGGATGAGCCCAACCTCAATGAGGTGTTGGACATTGCGAGACATGTGGAACACTCTTTAGCTTGTGTGGCTAAATTATCTAAGGGAGGATCCAATGAGCCAAAAGAGAGCAAAACAGATATACTGAATGTGGTTGACACTAAGAATAAAAGAAGAGGGAAGAACAGACAGGCAAATCGTGGAACAGCAGAGGATAAAAGAAGACAGGGAGGACTGCAAAAAGCAGACAAAAAGAATGAAACACTGTTTCCGTTGTGCAAGCAGTACACATTTTGCATCATCTGTGGTATGCCCAGGTCGTAGAACCATCTGTGCAAAATGCAAAAGAAGAGGGCATTTTGCGGACTGCTGCAAAAATGATCAGATGGGCTAATTTAACAGCAAAAAGGTGTTCTATGTTAACAAGGATGAAGAAGAAGAAAGATTGTTGGATGAAGATGCCATGCTGCCGTTGCAGAATGTTGTTGTCAATACAATAAATGTTGTGTTGAATGGAGAGTATGAGGATGAATGCAACCATCCATATGCCTCAGTGAGTGTGAATGGACATTTGGTACGCATGATGGCTGATTCAGGATCTAAAATCACCCTCGTGTCCAGACAGGTGTTCAAAAAGGAAATGAGGGGAGAAACAGTAAAATTGTTGAAACCAGACATCAACCCTGGTGGATATAACCAGGACAAAATTGAGCTGTTAGGATACACTCTGGGAAGATTTTAATTTAAAGGCCGTAGTTGCGATGGGAAAATATGTCACTAAGAAGGGACAAACTTTGCTAGGATGGAGAGAACAAAAGAACCTTAATATCAGGCTTGATCCCAATGGAGAAGAGCAAGTGCTAATGGTGTCAGGCACGCCTGTCATGAAACATTCCAGGGTGTTTAGTAAGACTTTGGGAAAAATTAAAGGAGTGCAGCATCAGATATTAATAAAAAGGGGGAGTGTAACCGGAGTTGCAAAACTCAGATCTGTCCGTTTGCATTGCGTGATGGAGTCAAGAAAGTATTGCAAAAGCTGCTGAGAATGGATGTGATAGAAAAGGCAGGAGGCGTGGAATGGATCTCACCAGTGGTGGTTGTAAAGAAGGCGTCGGCTGAATTGAGGCTATGCATTGACATGCGTGAGTTGAACAAATGTGTACTAGTAGATAGACACCCGTTGCCCAATATGGGAGAGATGTTGTCAAGATTTGGTCAGGGTAAAGTGTTCACCAAACTCGACATGGCCTCAGTTTACCATCAGGTTGAGTTGGAGGAAGGTTGTAGGAAGCTGACCGCTTTTATTACGCACAAAGGTGTTTACCAATTCAAAAGAATGCCATTCGGGTTGGCATCGGCCTCGTCCGTCTTTCAAAAAGTGATGGACCGTTTATTAAAAGATGTGAAAGGTGTTTTCTGCTTTCAAGACGAGATTCTAGACACTGTGTTAAAGATATTTGAGGAGGAGGGAATTACCTTGAGAGAGGAATGTGCAGGTTTGCAATGTCCAAGGTAGACTATTTGGGGCATGAAGTGTCAAGTGAGGGTGTGAAACTAAAAGACAGTCTTGTGAATTCTATAAAGGAGGTTGAGAGACTGACTAGTAAGGATGAACTACGATCATTTCTCGGCATGATGGAGTTCTACCAAAAGATTGTCGAGAATTATGCAGTCAAAGTGCAAGAAATGAGAAAGTTATTGAGGAAAGGTGTTGAGTTCGTCTGGAATCAGGCTTGTGAAATGGAATTTCATAGCATAAAAAAATGAAATAGATTTAGCTCAACTGTTAAGTTGTTTTAACACAAAGAAAAATAGCATAATTACCGTGGATGCAAGTGAGGGTGGACTAGGTGCTGTTCTTTCACAGAAATGTGATGATGGCTCAGAAGAGGTGATTGCTCATGCATCTCTTGCATTGAGAGGTGCTGAGGTGCGCTACTCTGTACTGGAGAAGGAAGTGTTCGCTTGTTATTGGGCTGTAGACGGTTTCAAGAATTTTGCATGGGGAACTGATTTTGTTATCCGAAAGGATCACAAACCATTTAAAGTAGTTTTTGAGAGTAAAGGCCTGGACAGGGTTTCACGCAGGGTAGCAGGATGGGTCACCAGAATGCAAAGCCATAAATTCCAAATGCAGGTAATTCCAGGGAAAGAGAATATTCTGGCAGACAATTTGTCGAGAATAAAAGTATCCTCACGTGAACCTGAGGAGGAGGTTGATATGGAGATGGTGTTTGTGAATTCCGATGGGATAGTGTCTAAGGAAGAATGACTCGAAGAAATGAAGAAAGATTAAGTGTTGGCCAGAGTGATATCTTATGTGATAACCTTGGTGTGGCCTAAGAATCCGGAATTGATCGAAGGTGAGAGGCCATTCTGGGAAGTGAGAGATGAATTGTCCGTTTCAGATGGAATTCTGTTCGGGTGGGAGAGAGCAGTAGTACCTGAAAGTATTCGGTCCAAAGTGATTGATCTGGCTCACAGCGGGCACATAGGTATTTCCAAAACAAAAGGTATTTTAAGATCTGATTATTGGTGGCTGGGGTTTGACAGAGACGTAGAGAGGCGCCTTAATGAATGTCTCATGTGTATCAAAACTGGAAAGGGGCGTGAAGCAAGAAAGCAACCATTGGTAGATGTTGGTGTCCCATCAAAAATGTGGAGTGAATTGGCCATGGATATTCTGCGTCCCGTTGATTTGGGGTACGGTAGAGGCACGTTTATAGTTCTGGTTATTGATTTGTTCTCTAGGTGGTGCAATTTTAGAGTTGTGAGGGAAATTTCGGGGGAGAGTATCGTAGATGTTTTGCAAGGGATTTTTGCAAGTGAAGGGGTCCCGCAAAGTATACTCACTGACAATGGCATCCAGTTTACTGGCGGATGTTTTCCAATGTATCTAAAAAAAATGTGGTGTGAAGAATAAGAAATCTGCTTTATACCATCCTGAGACCAATGGGGTCGTTGAAAGAATGAACAGGTGTATCATGGAAAATATTCGCATGGGACAGGTGTGTGAATATGACAAGATGGTGGTTAATCAAAGGAGAATGTGGGCTTTGCGCATGGTGCCTCAGGCAACCACAGGGTTATGCCCTTTTGAATTGATGAGGACGCAAGCCATACTCCATGCTGAGTCCTCCATGGTTAGGAAGAAGCAGAGAGTCCGATTTGGTTGTAGGTGAAGTGAGGAACATGTTAAAGGAAAGAAAGGAGAAGTGGGTTATGCGTGAAAATAAAAGAAGAGGTATGAAAGAGCTACGTGTTGAGTGTGGTGATTGGGTGAGAATCAAGAAGGGGGTTGTGAAGAGAAAGGGAGATCCTTTATACTCTGAACCCGTAAATGTGGCTGCTGTAATGAAAGGTAATGTGAGAGTTATGGGTGGTCAAGTATGGAATACGGACAGAATTGCAGTGGTTAAAAGGGGTTTTGTGTGATTATGATCGTTAACTCAATTTATTGTGTGATGTGTTGTATGAAAAAGGGGAAGATGTGTTGTAATGTGACGTGTATTGAGATGATTGATGTCACATGTCACTTGGAACCTTCTTGTGACAATGGTTCTGGTGATGAATCAGAAATTTCTTGTTGACTTTTAAGATCCGATGTTGAGCCGTTAGAGAGTGTTTTATGTTGCTTCAGGATCTCAGGTTGCTTTGGGGGTCCTTATATCTGTTATCTTACAATAAAAAACCTAATAATCAGTACAAGGTGTCCAGTATCTCGCTTCCCAACAGTATCTTTGAGCGGAAAGGTGCTGGGTCACTCAAGGTACTGGTTCCAACAAATACGGAAATTATTTTAGACCGCATGTTCATTAACAGAAGCAGAGCTCTAGAACTTTGAGATACTGCTATGAGTAGCCCGCTGTCCGACGACAATGGGTGCACAAGGACAAGATCATCTCTGGTCCTCCCAGGCCAGTCAACGGATTCAGTGGTCTCACCTGATGCCCACTGTCTATCATGGAGTTCACTCCGAGAGGGGAAACCTCTCAGCTCTGAGTTGCTGTTAAAGGGGTGGTCTAGTAAAAAATTTTATTTAAAAAATAGATACGCCACATAAAAAAAAATACTAGCATCCTCCGTTTTAAAACTTCCTATGTAAAATTTTGAGCTATTCAAGCTCAAAATTCGAAAAAGCAAGCACAGGGGCGCAGCCATTTTGTGAAATGGAGGCCCTCCTGTGCTGGCTTTTGCTTTTGCGACACTAGTGAAGGAAAAGCCAGCTTGCTGTAGTAAACAAAGTCTACCTCTGGGTGGCTTTCCCTTCATTAGTGCCGGGACTCGGAGGACGCGGACCGGATACCAGAGCAGGAAAGCTGCTGCTGAATCTCGGTAAGTGCTATTTATTTTTTTTACAAAAAATAAGCACTAGCTGCGGTTTTTTTTCTAAGTTTTCCGGGCTGGAGGAGCCCGGAAAACTTAGAAATAAAACCGCAGCTTTAAAAACGTTGTATTTATGTTTGCGGTCGCTTTTGAAGCTTGCTTTTTCGAATTTTGAGCTTGAATAGCTCAAAATTTTACATAGGAAGTTTTAAAAAAGAGGATGCTAGTATTTTTTTTTATGTGGCCTATCTATTTTTTAAATAAAAAATTTTAATAGACCATCCCTTTAAAAATGCCATTCCAATAGACTGTCTGCGGGAAATAATACACCTGATGGCTAAATCATAGCCGTGGTCACACAATCTCAGGCATAGGAAGCAGCTTGGAAAGCAGCCCTGGTAGCCAGGGATCCAGGGGCTCTTCCGGCTGATTGCCGCAAAAGAGCAGCTCCACTGGTACTACCCAGTCCAGATCCAGAGTCCACAGAGACACCTGCTCCTGCTGAAGAAGGTCTAGTGGCCATTGAAGTGTCTGCTGTGGCTGCACCCGACTCAGTGACCTCAGGGTTGCATACAGGTGTAGAATGTGAACTTGAGGTGGAGGACAAAGTAGTTTCAGATCTCAAGGGTCTCCCCGAGCTACGTGACTTGTCCTTCGCTACATGCCGAATCAGGCTGACTTTTGCCAGGCACGACGGGACTGCCCGACTTTGGTAGATCTGTGTGAGCCTGCAGAAAAGCAGACCCACAGGGAAGTCCGTGGGATGCTCAGGGTGTACTAGGAGAACAGTCTTGTGTACAGTGAGCCCATAAATTCAGAGGTAGGTCCAACCGGCGTTTGATAGTTCCCCAGCGCCACAGAAAATTCCTTCTAGATTTGGCTAATGACATTACGTTGGCAGGTCACCTCGGAATGAAAAAGAAGGTCAACAGCTGCCCATTTATACCCCAGATGGGGTCAAAGATAAAAGAATGTGTCCAGTCCTGCCACACCTGCCAAGCATCCAGAAAAGCTGGTGGTGCCACCAAGGCCCCCATAATTCCACTACCCATGGTTGGCTGCCCTTTCAAGAGGATATGCATGTACATTGTGGGTTCTTTGGATCCTCAAACCTCCTTGGGACACCGGTATATCTTGGTTGTGGTAGATCATGCCACCAGGTACCCCAAGGCTGTCCCCCTGAGAAGCATCAGAGCCCCTGTGGTTATGAAGACTCTCATTGGGATAGTCTCTTGTGCAGGATATCCTTAAGAAGTAATTTCTGACAGGGGATCCAACTTCATATTGGCGTATATGAAGGTGATGTGGGATGAATGTGATGTAACCTATACATTCTTGACGGCCTTCCACTCACAATCACAAGCCAAATACCCTCTACGGCATGATAGGTTGCTTGGAAGAACCCCTAATGAGAAAGTGGTATATATATATATATTCAGTGAAAAAACTTTGTTAAAGGGACATTATGGTTCCAAGTAAAACTGAAAAATTTGTGATGTCATCTTTGATGTCCTGGGTGTTAGTCTTAGCAGTGCACGGTGGTGGCGTGAGTTATGGTTGCTTAGCTTACCATAACTGGCGAATTTCAAGGGTTTTTCGGTTTTACTTGGAACCATAACGTCCTTTTAACAAAGTTTTTTCACTGAATTTGAAAGGTTTTTAGCAGCGCAACTTAACCATAATGTCCCTTTAACAAAGTTTTTTCACTGAATTTCATAGGTTTTTATCAGCGCAACTTAACCATAACGTCCCTTTAACAAAGTTTTTTCACTGAATTTGAAAGGTTTTTAGCAGCGCAACTTAACCATAACGTCCCTTTAACAATGTTTTTTCACTGAATTTCATCGGTTTTTAGCAGCGCAACTTAACCATAACGTCCCTTTAACAAAGTTTTTTCACTGAATTTCATAGGTTTTTAACAGCACAACTTAACCATAACGTCCCTTTAACAAAGTTTTTTCACTGAATTTCATAGGTTTTTAGTAGTGCAACTTAACAATAATGACTTTGACTTTATATACATGTCATTTGGAACTGACTGAATCTCTTCTACTGTACTTGATGTCCGCGAACTCATTTAATGTTCGTGGACATGTTCGAAGAACAGTACCACTACCTAAAAACGCTGGGGGGGTATGTTTGATTGTTATATCATAACATAGGAACATTTAACAAATTCAAAAAGGAGCACACAAACACATTATATGTACTAATACATAAGAAATGTAACCCATATATACAACACACTAACCTTTCACTTAAATGCACTATGTTCTAAAATGGAATATACCACAAGAAGATAAATTGGCTTCCAACATAATTACCTCACAAACACGACAGAACTTAGAACAAGAGCAGACCCACTGAGTACATAGGAAATATTTTACCTGAAATAGTAAGTGCACTTAATTTTATTCATATCTTTATAAACTTTCTTCACAGAGCTGTCTAGTACTCTGGAATGGCTAGAGGAGCATTTCCCACATGAAGAAATGTCACAAGATAGTGAAAGTAATGGTAAACACTTTATAATATAAACCATTTAATTATTATTATTTTGTATACATTTAACATATATATATATATATATTTTTGTACAGAGCATACCAAAATAGAAAATACTTCAGAAAAACCTGTTATGGATAACACTTTTCACTGTATGGAAGAAAAAATGGATTTATTGTTGACTAATTTTAATAATTTGAAAACCTTTGTGGAAGATCATTTTAAACCAAAAACCTAGTACCATTGCCCCACATGTACTTGTCCCTCCTCACCATATCCCAGTCAATTATCCCCAAACCCTTTCCATAACCCAAAACGTTTTGATGAGACTTTCATCCCTTCTTCACCTAATGACAATCATGTTGAAACCCCTAATTCTCCTGTTTTATTTCTGTTTCTGCCTCACCTTCTCTGTCATAAATTATTAATATATGTTAAATAAAGTTATATTGTGTTGTAAATAGTTTTTTTTTTTTTTTTAAACAATGTAGGTGTCCGCGGACAGTGCAGGTGTTCTGAAATGTTCGTAATTAAACGAAAATGGAGGTGTCTTAAAGAACACTATACCTGTCCGTACTGTTCGCTAGTAAGTTGAAACTGTTCTAAGAACACACGCAGTGTCCTGAAATGTTTGTTTCACGTGTGATGCAATTTTAATTAGTTCAGGACCCGAACAGTGTCCGTAGAACATCAACGCGCATGCGCTAGCCAATCTCCGTGCATTTGGTGTCCTGCGGACATGCGCTTCCTTCGCGGACTTGTTCGCGAACGG
This sequence comes from Ambystoma mexicanum, assembly GCF_040938575.1. NCBI lineage: Eukaryota > Metazoa > Chordata > Amphibia > Caudata > Ambystomatidae > Ambystoma > Ambystoma mexicanum. The sequence continues at coordinate 406,804,883 of NC_090923.1, read as the reverse complement.
ATCATATGACCGCGCCCACGCTGATCGCGTGTTCTGAATGCGGACACTGTTCGTGTCCCCGAACAAATTAAAAGTACATTTTCAATGAATCCATAATATTTTTCAATAAAATCTCACCATGGCACAAGTCCCACATAGTAATCCTGAGTTTCTACATACCTTTTGAAACTTTTCAAACTTTTTTTTGTGTTCGATCCGTCCGCGGACAGCGCGCATGTCCGCGGACCGCGCACCAGCACCTCTATAAAAGACCACGCCCTAGAGCTGATTCTCATTGTGTTTCTGGCTATTCTTCAGAACACAGCTATTTTTGCTGCCACCTGCAGATTACACCATCATCGAGATGGCATCCTTGCCTGCTGAACTGCCACCTGGTGCTGCACCTGCTTCAGCACCACCCCCACCCCCTCCACCACCACCATCACCACCACCACCACCACCACCACCACCTCCCCAAGGGCCTGAAGAGGGGAACAGGAGTGAGGATGCAGAGGAGGAAGAAGAGGATGATGAGAATGAGGTAGAAGAAATCCCTACTACCCACACTAGGCGTGAGTCTTGGGTGTGGCGGTTATTTACCATTCATGGGAATGTTCCTAAGGCTCATGCGAACCGTGTTACCTGCAATGAGTGCAAAATGATACTCAGTCGCGGGAAGCACGGTAAGTACAGCTTTGGAACCACTACTATGAAGCGACACCTGAGGTCATTTCACTCTGGGGCTATTCGCAGGGTTGTACCTTGCGAAGAACGTAGCAGGTTGATTTCCTCTACTTCATCCTCTGTTTCTGATCCTGTCACCACAAGGACCACCTCTGTGGGACAGCGTCTTCCTCAAGCTGCCTCACAGGCCATACAGAATGCTGATGACCCTTACCTTTCAAGGGTCACAGTTGTATGTATGTACTGTGACACAGTACTCTGCAGGGGGGAGCGACTTCGTAGTGCTTTTGAGACTATCGTCTCAGAGCACGAGAAGATCTGCTCACTACCCAAATAAAACCCACTCTAGATCTTCCTCTCTCAGCTCACCCTTTCTTATCCCTGTAGTTGGTGTCCCCCCTTTACCTTCATTTCCCCTCCTCTCCTAGTGTGTCGTGTATAAAAAACCCAAAAAAATACAAAATATCAAAAATAAAAAAAAAATAAGGCTCTTTTCAGAGCCGCCTTTCACAGTTAAAAAATTGAAGTGAAAATAAATTAAGCAGGGCCCTTTGTATTTTTTAGAGGTCCGCGGACAGTTCGCGAACATTTAAAAAATTGTGTTGCTACCCTGTGCAATTTTCTCTGGGAGGAAGTGGTGACTCTGAAAAGAGCTTTTCAGAGGTGTTTGTAAGTCAAAAATTATAAATGATTAACACCTACTTCAAAATGGATGTTGTAATTCCAAAAAAGGTCGCAATGCATTTTGTACATTTCTCAGAAAAATCTGATTGCCACCATAAGTAAGATGGACTCCATCTTTGCGAAAAATGTTTGTACTATGAAACAGAATATTTTCATTGTGAAAAGAAGACATGCCAAAATCTTTTAGAAAGGCACAAACAGCTTTATTAACATTGCGCCTTGCTTTTTCCATTTGTGGACCAAATGAAGAAGAACGAAGCCACATTTGTCTCTGCGCAATACGTGAAAATATCACTTGAGAATTAGGAAACATGTCCATAACCTTCCCAAGTCCTTCTTTCATAGCAAATTGCAAAAAAATTCCAGTCACATATCCTAAACTGTTCCCTCCACAATGAATTACAATTATGTCTGGATGTTGCCCCGTCTCCAAAGTAGCACAGAGCGGTAGCAAGTACAACCACTTCATTCCATGTACTCCATGTCAGTGTACTTCCACATGTGGGAATCCAAGATCTACAGCTACTCCAGAGCTTTCTGCATGCACCTTCAACCAATATATCCATGAATCTCCCAAAATCCATACAATCTTTTTCCTAAAACACACAGACATAGCTATCTGTTGTCTCTCAGAAAAAACAGTATATGAGAAACTCTCTTCTGGCACAACACACCCACTAAACTTTCCTGACCAATCCCTTTCAGTACTCATTCTCATTTGCATGACTTCTGAACCCAAAAATCCCCGGATGTAACTCCCGATGTCCGCGAACTACTGCCATGTCCGCGGACATATCGTAACATGAACAGCCCTTCTACCATTTCCACTTCACTCTCTCTGCCATTCCCTCATTGGATGCAGCTAAGAAGTCACATGACCATGCACCAATCACATTCAAGACCTCTACATCTAACTGCATCATCATAGATCAGCACTGCAAATGTACTGTGAATCTCTCTGAGTACAAGTGTCATATCATTGGCAAGCACCATCTACCAGAAATACTGTACAAGTCTCCAAGATTTCTACTTGCAGCTCCATGCATATCCATATGCATGAACACAAACTTCAGGTATGCATATTTTCTGTACAGTAGATGAACAGATTTCCAAACAGACTTTTAGCTTGTGTAATCTGTAAAAAGAATTTACTGTATTTTTTTCAATTTCCTAAAATCAACTATCACTTATAAACCTTTATACTATTTACTTTCTTTATACACACACACTCAAATCATGTTAAACTAACATTTTTTAAATGAAATATATAGACTACATATATTCAAACAAAATTGCATGCAAGCACAATCTATGTTTAAAATCTTTAAAAAAAATACTTATACAAAATTTCATATTTTTTTGTTTTTATTTATTTACTTAATTACTTTAATTCAGACATGACATTGAGGCGCTATTACCTAGAACAGCTTAGTTACAGAAATAGTGGTATTCACTGGTATATTATAAATTTCACAAGACATAGTAAAGATATTTTTTTTGCTACAGTTAGTCATTCAATACAATTTGTTCATTAAGAACATATCATATGTACTGAACTGATGCAATGTATCTTATGTAAATAAATTAGTTTAATGGTTTTAAAGAAGGCACTGAGGATTTCAATTAAAAAAATCAATATCTAAATTAAAAACAGCGCTACATACAAACAAAGTTACTAATTTGAAGCTTTTACAATTGCAGTGAAGACCAGTCTCCTGAAAAGAAGCAGCCAAATTCGAAGAACAAAGAAGAACTAAGAAGTTACCTGTTAATTTAAGAAAAAAAGAAAGTAGAATATCACCATATTTGTATTATTACTCAAACATACTGTAAAGTTAATACAAGCTATTTCTGTGCCTAAAAATAGAGATTTTGTATCATTTTGTACAAAAATCTCCATGTCTTAAACAGCGATTTACAGCCAGAATGGCCCACAAATTCCTATTTTTGGACACACAAATTACCCAACTGAACCGCTACAATTTACATATTATAGAACAAACAACTGTTTTAATTGTATACATTAGATTTACTATTTGTACTTTTGCTCATCACTAGCTTATTTTTTTTTCATCTGAACCCCAGTTTAGTAACACATAAATTCAAGAATACCTATCCCTACTAGTTGTAGTTCCCAATGCACAATCACACACCATTACATACATCTTTATCATCTTACTCAAACACTCATGCACACAGCACACATACATTGCAGAACACCCCAACCCATACCTTCTTTATTTTTTTCAACAGACCCTAAAGAATGCCTACCAAAAGTCAAGTCCGTAGAAAGCAACGCAAAAGTAGAGCAAATGAAAATAAAAGTGTCCAACATAAGCATCCATCTCTAGCAGAATTTGTAAAAAAAGTTGAAACAACACAGCTAATACAGTCATTTAGTGAAACACAAGAAGTTTCAAGTACAAAAACTTTGCCTCCTCTATTAAAATGTAAAACAAACCAAAAAACAATTAACAGAAAATCAGCTATCACTACAGATAAAACTACTTCTTTAAATTTTAATATAGTGCAAAGTAAGCATACCAAGAAAAGTATTTTAGCCAAAATGTACCATCACAAAGTCCTTCAAAATCTTATAAAAACAGGAGAGAAATCAGGTTCAATGCTTAAAACCTATCGTAGGAAATTAATCTTAGAAGAGTTGTTTGACAGTGCAATTCTTCTCAAAAGAAAGTTATTTATTTTACTGTTAAACAAAATGAAACCACTAACAAAACTGATAACTAAATTACAAAAAAGACTTCTCAATAAGCGAAATGTCAACAGAAAGATCTTCTTAAGTATCTGCAGAGGTGAATGGAATCACACTATGAGCACAGAACCATATTTTAATGAAGAAGCGTACAAACAAAAGCAAACAAATACAATTGCCATACATAGCAGTGGTCGAGGTTATGCAAAAGTGAATAATACCATAATGGAACAAGAAGTACTCCTTACAAAAATATGCCCTGAAAACTAAGAATTACCCCTCCATTCAACTGAATCAGAACGCCTAGTGTACAAATGGCCATGCATGTTAATGTGTAACATTCCCAAGCAATATTTCAAATCTTTACGATAATTCCTCAATAAATATGTAAAAAGCAAAGACAAAATCAAAATTAAATTAATGCAAAATATGGATACCTGTCCAGTGCGCAAGTACACAGGACTACAAGGACATTCATTGGCCTGCATTACAGGACCTACTTGTGAAACCACTTTCCATGATATCAAAAGGATATCAACACATCATTCAACTATAAGAAATCTAGTCTATAAACTGTACTATGCTAAAAGTCCTGCTTTAGCACTAGTAAAGTTAAATAACATCCTTCTACATGGTACAGCAAAAGACCTACTTGAAGAAATTCACTATATCCAGAAAAAATATTTTGGAAGTGAAAGCCATTTACAGAATGAAATAGCTTTAAACCAATTAAGCAACAATTCTACACATGGCAACCTTTTGCTAAACACATACAAAAAAGAAATACTAAAATGTAAAAGTACATCAGCTGAAGTACCAAACCATGTATGTGTATGTTGCCGTAGAACTTTTTATAAAAGTAACACAAAAACTGTAGACCTATCATACAAAATAGAAGATAATGAAGATTCTAAATGGTTTGAATTAGCTCTCTACCTTGTAGCAGAAAACAAATATGAAATAACTGAGCCCTTAATACTTTGCAGTTACTGCACTACAAAACTTGACAACAACCAAACTCCTTCACGTGCTATCACAAATAATTTGGAATTATACCCAGTACCAAATCCCCTACAACAACTTAATTTATATCAGAGCATCATAATTCAAACAGTACACCCATTTCAAGCAATAATACGCCTTCAACCAAAAACAGCATTGGTAAAAGGCATTCGCGGAAAAGTAGTTTATTTACCATTAGATCTAAAAGAAATTGTGCATGCTCTAGGAGTGCAAGGTCCAATGCAGCAATCTTTAATTATCTTAGTAAATGGAGTACCTACAAAAGACAACAAAATATGGCAACAGCTGGTAGATTTACATGAAGCTAGACAAGCCTTCCAATATCTTAAAGAGAATAATGAATATTACAAAGAAATTAATATTGAAGAAAACTTGAAAGATACAACTGAAATAATTCAAGAAGCACAAGAAGCTGGTCAATTTGAGCTACTAGATCCTGCTACAATGTCAAATACTTTAGACCATTATACAATTCATCCTTTGCACTCTAATGACACCATAGAAGATGTACTGGAAATGTACCAAATGCGTCAAACAAAAGGATCGCCAATCAGCATATCGGGAAAAAAGTATAGAAGCACGTGCTTTTCCTTTACTCTTTCCTACTGGCAAAGGAGGAAGGTATGATGATAGACCTATTCAAATATCAGCTTCAGAATACTGCTCATTACGGATGTATTCTGAAGATCCACATTTTGTGTAAATCTGGGAATACATATTCCACCTACTCTTTGAAAGTGAACTAGCAACTTTATGTTACAGAGTTGCACACATATTAAAATCAGGATCACACTTTCAAAATATGACAGCTACACAATTATTAGAAAAAGTGCAACAAAAGGATGAGGTTTTACAATCAAATATTACAAATCTATTAGCAAATATGCGTGGTACTCAAGAGTACTGGTTTCGATGTCATGGAGATGTGCGTTGTATGATCAGAAACCTTGGCCCACCCACTTGGTTTGTTACATTAAGTTGTGCAGAATATGCATGGGAAGATTTACATGATTTCCTACGCATATCAAATAAAAACAAAACAAACATAGATATACTAACACCTGGAGAACTTTGTTCTTTGGATCCTGTTAATGTTTCAAGATATTTTCACCATCGCTTCATGGCTATGCTACATTTTATTTATAATAAAACTGTTCCTCCCCTTGGAGAAGTGCAGCACTTCTTTTGGAGAAAAGAATACCAAGCCAGAGGAGCACCACATATCCATATGCTTTTATGGATTAAAGATGCTCCTAAATTTGGTCAAGACAGTGATGCCCCTGTTTTACAGTTTATTGAAAAATATGTCACTTGTGAAATTCCTTCAGAAGCCACAAATAGTGAACTTCATGCACAAATTTTACAATTTCAAAGACACAAATGTGGAAAATATTGTCGTCGCAAAAACAAAAACAAAGGGAAATACTACACCAAATGCCGATTTGTTTCCCTAGACCAGTTACAAATACAGGTCAAGTGAACAACCTCATGTCTTCAGTTAGACATAGTGTTAAAGGTAAGTCACCTAAAAATACATATTACATAAAAAGAAAAGAAGAAGAAAAATATATCAATGATTATAATGCAATCATTGCCCACTTATGGAATGCAAACATAGATGTGCAGTACATTGCACACAATTCTACTGCAGTTGCACGATATGTCACAGCATACTTAACTAAAGCAGAGAAGACAGAGCTCCAAGACCTCTGGAATGACCTGTCATCAGATAAAACAGTGTCTCAGAAATTATACAGCTTGGGCATAAAAATGCTCACCGATGGAGAATGTGGATCATATGAAGCAGCTGATCGTTTAACCGGTACTGCATTGTATGGTAAATCTGAAAATATAGTATGGCTAAGTCTTGGTCCAGCTAAATCTAGAAAAAGAGTTCTAAAATCATATGAAGATATAGAAACAATAGCCAAACGTGATCCCAACAGCCAAGACGTTTTAAAAAACAATTTATTGGACACATACTACCCAAACAGAAGTAATACTTTGGAAAACATGTGGCTATACCACATAGCCCAAAACTACACATACAAAAATAATATGAAACCTGATGAAAAAAGGGTAAATATAGAGTGACAAACTGTGAAGGCAGCTTAGTTAAACTCACTAAACCAAATTTAATTAATCATATCAAATTGTCATTAAAGACTCCTCAACATAAAGAAGTATATTATATGTCCCTGCTACAACTCAAACCATGGAGAAAAGAAGAACAAATACTAGATAACTATGACTCATATGAGGATGCTTTCAAAGCAAATAAAAGCACTATAACTGATGTAACTGATGTAAACTTTACACAGTACAAAACAATGTTGCACAATGAACAGCAACACAAAGAAGAATTCCAAGCCCAACTAGATAAGGACACTCTTGATAGTCGTCAACCTTCTGTAACAGGAAGCCAAGAACCACTGGTAGAACCACTAATAATAAATGAGGCAGAATTAGCTATGATAGAAGTAGAAAACACCATGTGTCACTATGAAGATAAAGAAGACATAACTATACTACAATCAAAACTAAACAATGAGCAAAGTAGCATTTTTCAAGAAGTAAGAAAACAAATTGCACATGGTGTGAAACATGAAAATAAAGAATGTTCCTGCCATAATTATAAACCTATACTACTGTACGTCAGTGGTGAAGCTGGTTCTGGCAAAACATTCCTAATCAAAATCATTAGTAAGTTCCTTCAACAATTTACAAACAACAAACTGTCAGCTGTTGTCATTGCCCCCACAGGTTTCGCTGCCTACAAAATAGGTGGTGTTACATTACACTGATTACTACTCAGTGTTCTACTGTTCTGTTACCAATAGAACACCAGAACAAATTAGACTATTACAAACTTTCTGCAGAAGCTCAATGGAATTACGCAGAGTATCGAAACAAATGAAAATGCTACTAATAGATGAAGTGAGCATGGTCTCCAACCTGATGTTAGCTTTGATTCACCTCATATTACAAGAAGTACTTAAAACAGACTATGAAGAGCTCTTTGCAGGAAAACACATTATTGTTTTTGGAGATCTGCTTCAATTAACACCAGTAAAAGGTGAGCCTATTTTTAAAACATTAGGACACAAACTCTGCCGTAAAACTGTTGGCAGCATGGGAAATGTCAAACTTTGGCAACATTTCCAATACAGAGAATTAACAGAAAACATGCGGCAATCTGCAGATCTCACTTATGCCAACATTTTAAAAAGTATCAGAGTTGGTATACTTTCTAAAGAAGCAGAAGCAATATTGAAAACCCGGCACATTAATGCACTTTATGGCAATAATGCATGTGCTACAGATGTTATGGAACAATTAGTCCACAAAAATGTCAATTGTATGGCCTTAATGCCAACTCTTGCAAGCTGTTTCAAATTCAATGAAATCATGCTAAGTAAAGAAATGCAACCAATCATGGAAATTAGCGCCACAGATAAACTAGATGTACATGGTATGACACTACCCATGTGTGACCAAGCCACAACAAGACTAAATAGTTTAGAAAAATCAATCTCAAACACAGCAGGCTTGACGTGGACCAAGGACTAGTTAATGGAACACTGGATACAGTTGTTGGCTTTCAAACATACCCACGCGACAACAAAATTCAGTTTGTCAATATACTCTTTGACAAACTTTCAGAAGTAAAAAGGATAGGACGCTCAACAGCTAGATTCCTTCTCTTCAAAGATATGTATGTATGCAGAGAACACTTTTCTCTAACTCTTGCATACGCAGTCACGATTCATAAATCACAAGGTCTTACCCTAGACAAAGCAATGATAGATATTGGTAACAGTCTTTAAAGAAGGCATGAGCTACGTAGCACTATCACACTTATGTACACTTGACGGTCTATTTCTAATCAACTTTGATGCAAGTAAAATAAACGCTGATATTCCTTGCATTTTAGAATACAACAGACTTCGCTCACTATACACCCCCCACCTAAACACATATTCTGTTCCACAAAAAGTAAAACTTTATAAAAGAAAAATAAATCAAACAGAAATGCAACAGGATGTCACTGCAAATCCTCCAAAGAGAGTAAAACAAACTAATACTTCATCAAGTACCACAAGCAAAAAAGAATCAATTAGAGAAAGTAAACCAGGTACTTCTTTAAATAAGGAAGACAAACTCCAAAAAAAGCAGTTAGATACAGAACTACCTGGACCATTTAAATTCTCAAATATAGTTGGTGTAAGTTGCTACGCAAATGTAGCAATGAATATTCTATTTCAATTACCACCAATTGTTGACAACATTTACTTACACAGTACAGACACATTGTGTTTGCAAATGTTAGTACTTCACAGAAATGCAGCAAACAATCCTGACAACACGTAAAGTGTTTATGGAATAAGACAACAATTGGACTACTGTGCTGGAATGGTGAAATTCACTATAAACTCACAGGAAGATCCACAATAATTTCTAATGTACTTACTACAAGTACTGGAAAACAAAAACATATCTATAAATGAAATCTTTCAGATTTCATACATGTGGAAACATACATGCACTCTCTGCAACAATGTGACACAAGAAGAAATCCCCAATGAACGCTTCATATATATATCAATACCAAATAGTGAATCCATTCCATTTCAGCGACTTGTACAAAATGCAAACCATGGTAGATTATGCTCTACCTGCAATTCAGATAATCGCTCCACGTTAGTAATACAAACACATAGTAAATACATAATACTAATGCTTCTACGTTGCAATGCAGATGGTACCAAAACAACTGCAAGCTGACTGGATTCACACATGGTCAAATATCACTTGGTAAGAAAACCTTCACAACAATAGGTATAATCTACCACGCAGGAGCCACAACCAATTCAGGGCACTACACTGCATATATAAAAAAGAAATGTGGATGGTTTGAATGTAATGATAGTACCATTACTCTAAAGCAGAGATTACCAACGCTTATTTGATGTTCTTAAAACAAAAATTTGATAACTAAACTGTATTTAAACCCTAAGTAAACTTGTGTTAAAAAAATATAAACTGTTAGAATACTCCAAAGCTATCTAACTGCTCAAAGATTCTACAACAACTAATCAGATAAATGAATACCACTAAATTAGACCAAAAAATACACAGTTAGAATAAGACAATTGGTATCTAACTGTCCCAAAATTTAACAATATCCAAATAGATAATTCAATACCACTAAAATATATCAAAGAAATAGACAGTTAGAATACGCCAATTGGTATCTAACTGCTCCAAAATTTTATAATATCCAAACAAATAAATAATATGTTACTGCTCCAAAAAAATGCAACAAGCCAAAGTATAAAGCATTAGCCAGAAACAACAAGTGAACACTGAAAACAAAGAAACAAACTGTAGCATAACAGAAAAAGGTTTTCTTTTTAATCCAACATGGAATTTTTTTTCTCCCACAGACCCAATGATGTTAGCAACAAATATAGAAACTGAGCAAATTGAGCAAATTGCACAGTACTCTGATTTGTAATCTACTAAATATGAGGGTCCAAAAAAAAAAAGTATGTTGATTATACAATGTAATAAGTCATTACAAAATACTAATACCAACATGCTATTTTCTTTTATCACAGAAATTAACAAGAAAAACATGGACTCCCGTTACTAGACCAAACAGTAAGTATACAATAATGAGAACCATAGCAGCATATCACATCCATAGTATCTAATACCTTTGTTCCTTATACATTTGTTTTTCACCCAAAGTTATAAGCAATATGAATGTGATATGCTGCGGTGGTTGTTGCCAGGGCATAGTGTCTTGGGTGCATGGCCATGCACCCAAGACTCTATGCCCTGGCAACAACCACCGCAGCATATCACATCCATAGAGTCAAACATTTCAACTATGGTCTATGGAAACTTTTAATGTCCGCGGACATTATGAGTGTTCTTAGAACACTTTCAACTTGCCAGCGAACAATACGACAACGTTTTCAGGACACCCCCTACGAACATTTCAGAACAACGCAATAGTTCTTAGAACACATTCAACTTGACAAAGAACAATACGGACAGCATCCTCAGAACACCCCCATTTTGTTTATTTGCGAACATTTCAGGACACCATGAGTGTTCTTAGAACACATTCAACTTGCCAGCCACAACCCCCCATTCATATTTGCGAACATTTCAGGACACAGCGAGTGTTTTTAGAACAGTTTGAGCTTGCTTGCGAACAAAACGGACACATATTGAGTCCTCAGAACACCCCCCATTCACTTTATTTAGAACATTTCAGAACACCCGTGATGTCTGCAGACAAATCGAACACAAAAAGAACGTCTAACACATAAAAAAACACAACTTTCATCCCATCTCATACACTCCCACCCTCCCCAAACACTCCTACACACCAACACACTCTACTAAATACACATTTTGAACAAAGTTTCACCGTGCTGTCCGCGGACGTCCGCGAATCCAAGATGGCGGGCACTACCGAAAATCTGACGTGCTTCACGCTCCACGCCGTCCAATCAGCGAACATTATGCATGTCCGCGGACATCACGCAAGCCGATTGGCCAATCAGGACACAACAGGGAACAGAGAAGTGTGTCCGCGGATGACGAGGCCGAGGAGGAGACAGATCCCCTCCCCGACATGCTACACACAGAGCCCACTGAAGGGCCTCTCCAGACCTCACCAAACAGCAAAGGTGAGACTGCCAGGGTTGCTGAATCAATTTGCAGGGCTATTCTTACTGACACCCGGGAAGATTGATTGGTGCGCCCATGATATCGATACGGGAGACAGCAAACCGGTGAAAAGTAGGATTCATAGGATGTCCGAAAAGGTCAAAGACACCATCAAGGAGGAAGTCTCCAAGATGTTGACCTTGGGTGTTCGAGCCTTGGCTAGCCTAGTGGCACTGGGCCCTAAGAAGTCAAGTAGCAGGAAAGTTGAGGTCTGCTTTTATGAGGATTATCGGGTGCTCAACTCTGTCATGAAGACAGACACACACCCCAGTTCTTGGCAGATAAGGTCATTGACTGGCTAGGTGTTGCCAAGTTTATGAGTACCTTCAACCTCACGGTCAGATCCCCCATGACCCACTCATGTGCACTATCAGTTTACAGTTATGCCTTTCCATGCCACCTTCCAGAGAAAGATAAACCAGATCCTAAAGGGGCTAGAAGACTTCAGTGTCCTCCTTCCTAGATGACGTGGCAGTATTCAGCAACACCTCAGAAAACCATTTATCACATCTTCAACAGGTGCGTCAAGCCTTGCAGAAGGCTGGCTGACTATTAAGGTGTCCAAGTGCCAAATGGCACAGGGTACTGTGACTTACCTATGTCGCCAAGTAGGTGGCGGTAAGAAACAGCCTTTCCATGCCATAGTCCAGTCAGTGAAGGACTGTGACATCCCCCACACTCAAGTGAGAGCCTTCCTTGGCCTCATGTGTTATTACTGTCCTTGAAAAAATTGCCAAAAAAGTCACCTGTACCCCTGCCTGTCAGTCACCCTTAAAGAGATAGATGATGGACTGTGCCAGGCCCCCGTTCCAAAGGTCCCGGATTTCGGGCAAGAGTTTATCATCCAGACAGAACGCAAGGGGTAGAACAACCTTTTGTGTACCTTAGTAGGTGCTTGACCAAGCAAGAACGCCACTGGGCCACCTATGAAAAGGAGGGATTTGTGGCAGTTTGGGTGTTACGCACAAGTTGAAACCCTACATATTTGGGCCCCACTTCACCACCCATGAAGACCACAGACTTCTGAAGTGGTTTATGGCCATGCAGTGACTGAACCCCAAGTTACTGCATTGTGTCATATCCTTATAGAGATTGGACATGGATTTCCAACAGAAACCTGGGTTGCAGCACATCAATGCAGAGGGTCTCAATCAGTACTTTTGCCAGGATAATGAGCCAGACCCCTACGGGGTGTGTGTGAAACCTGAGGGTATTCTCCCAAGCAGACCTCGACAATCCTTTATGCAGATGGGCCGAGAAGGGTCGACGCTCTGAGACCCCAACCCTAGGGACGGATGAGCAGGAGAGGATCACCTGGATGGGGGTCCCCGGTGTTTGTGCTCGGGGAAAAACCCCAAGTGAGACGCAGTATTATACCGGGGAAGAAGGAGAGGACGAGATCCCTGAGCCCTTTGTAGGCTGTACTACATCTGCCTCCCTTTCTCCCATTGAATCTCTTCTGCCCAGATCCAATGACCCCTCCGTATATATAACCAATCCCCTAGGATCCCAAACCCGGTTGCACCCAAAAATGATCTCTCCCAGAATCCCTGTTTTCTTACGTCCTACCCGAACACTCCTGAGTATTCTTTTCCATGTCCGTCTGGTTATTATTTTCCGAACTCCCAGTCAGCATCGATAAAACACTACTGGTCCCATATTCATTTCACAAACCCTACCAAACAAACCCTTCCGAATTCATTCCACCCCCCCACCCGCAAGGACGAAGAATATAATTCCCCCTTCTTATAACACCTTCTCCCCATCCTACCACGTAGGATACTTAGAAACTCTAACCACTCATTTTCCGACACAAACACTTTCTCCCGATATGCAAGACAATGGACTAACACTAAAGCTGTTTTCCTGACATGTCCCAACCCAAGGGTCAGGCGAAGTCAGGCAACTGACCAGAATTGCACACACCTGATGGCCCTTTCCTTTCCCCACAGGGATAAAAGGTGGAGCATGAGAACACACAAGGAGCAAGGCATACCGCGTGCCGAGAGAGCTATCCAAGCACGGCAGTTCAAGAGGAGGAGAAAGGCAGCAACAACCGAAAGGGTGATTAGGAGAGGCACTGTCAGGGAAGTTAACTATTTACAGCACCTTTCCTTCCATTTTTATGGAAATTCCAAACTTTTTGCTTTTATTTTTGAATCTGACCTGTACTTTTTGCAGTGAAGTGAAGCCTTAAGCTTCACTACACTGGACTTTGCTCATATGTAATGGGGAAACTGATATGTCCTTCAGGCTGTCAGTACTGGGAAACCTTGTTTCCCCTAGTCGTGCTACTACTTTTGGTTACTTTTGTATCACTTGTGGTAACTGTTTATCGTTGTACAATGCAGTTTACACTGCAGCACAATGGGGTGCATTTTTGTTTTGCCCGACTAACATTCGGAGGATGTTTGGTAATATTAGGTGTGCTAAAAGGATAGGCTGGTGACAGCAGTGACATTTCCCCACTTTTGGAGGATTTTCGTTTGAGCTTTAACGCGTTTGGCTACGAACTGTGGCTACTGGTCAAGCATGGCCGTGCCACGAGATTTTTCACCTGTTCTTTTGCCATTGTGTACTTTAGCCTTCTTCCTAGCCCGAGAGGCCAGGAAAAACCTTACAATGACTTCCAGTGCCTGGAAAAGCAGAAGTGTTTGGCAGGCTACTGGGGGGCTGTGTGTGTTTGCTGGCAGGATGTGGGCTGGGTCTGTCTGACTCCAATCCACAAACTGGTTTCAGTGTGTCTGAGTGGTATGCATGAACGTCCCACCAGTGGTCCTGATTGAACCACTACTGGGGTGGGTGTGTGGGCTAGTCCTGCTATTGGCTAGTGGGAGTTTTAGCCCTTACCTGGCTTTTAGTATAAGAAGAGGACTCCTGCACCCATTCTTCAGAGATCCTGGAGAAACCTGAAAGAGCAAAGTATCCTGTCCAGCTGTGAGACCCGCAAAGAAACCTGAGACCTGACTGAAGGAGGCCTGGCAGCCAACTTCTGCTACTGTCCTGAAGGAGCTCTGTCTTGCTTGTGATCTTTAGTAGTCCTACGAAGGAGCTACGACCCTTGGAGTGGAGGGACCATCCATTCCCAACTTCTTCTCGGTTCCCTGTCAAAGGAAGCCTTCAGAAGTGACCTGGAACCGTCCTGTGGCTGACCAGCTTCGTTTTTGGGCTCCCGTGCTACCGGCATCACTGTACGGAGATTCGGCCTGAAACTTGCCCTACGAGACTACCTCCTGTGAAATTTCAGCATCCTAGCAGCAAGGGCATCTGAGATAGGAGGGAAAGGCTGATCGCGGCTGCGGAGTCCTTTTGTGTCACCCTGCTGCGGTGACCACTGTCCAAAATGGCATACCTGACCCGAGTCCAGTCCTGAGAGGGGTGCTACATCAGGTTTTTCTGCATTCTTCGACTGAGAGTCCTTGCAACAGTAAAAGACACCAACCGGAGATCAGCTGGAACCTGCAATCCCTGGGAATCGAGGACTGCGACTTTCGGCAGGAAACACAACATCATACCATCTTCATTTGTTCTGCCAAGCCTGGGGAAGAATCGGAGTACAGGGGTAAGTTATAGAGTTTCTATTTTACCTATATACTCCCATTATAAGTCAATGGGCTTCCAATAAAGCTTATTTATAACAATATTGGATTGCCATTGCTTGCTTGCGCAAGACTACTGTTTGGGATACTTTGGGGTATTAGTTTAACTTCAACCCTAACCTTAAGAACCCTTCACTGGACTCCAAAGACCATACCAGCACTTTTTCCTGCATCCTAACCTGTGTTCGACTGTAAACTGAATTATTGGGCAAAAGGCCCCAGGCAATTTAGGGCTGGACAATTTTAGTTAGGGATCATCTCTGATGACCTTTTGGTGCATGCTACTTGTCTAACCTTTCCTTTGCAGGAGTTTCTGATATGTATTCTTCCCGATAACATAGTGAATGTATATATGTATTTAGTTTGATAGTGTTGTGTGATAAGTCTACCTGCTTGTAGTCATTTTTCTATAGTGTGTTTTGGTCATAAATAAATAACTATTTCTATACATCCTGTCTCAGTGTAATCTGTAATTCCAATTGTGTGACCTCATTGTGGACCCCTTCCAAGCTCACCATCTCTGAAGGACTTAGCCTAGGCCGCCTGTCCCTGCCACCTAAACAGGTTTGGCTACAGCTTCCCAGATTTATTCCTGTCACAATATAGGTTGGCCTTCTATAAATCTGTCCACCAGGCCAGAGTATAGAAAATCAGTCCCAACATATGTGACCTTGCCTTTTACAACCCAGACCTGCAAAACCTCTGTGGAAGGAATCAAAAGACTGAACAATAGCGAGCGTGTAGTGCAGCAGATGTCAACGGTACACAGGGCCCTCCTCCGCTGATGACCAAGCCAGGGAGAAACAACAGCTACTGTGGTACTATCCTTGACTCCAGAGACAAGATAAGCCAAGCAATTCATCACAGCCGGTGAGTCCAGGGTAGAGCCGATAAGAAACCGAACTGTGTTAAACGAAAGTAGCAAACAGCTAATTGAGGAAAATTCAAAGAACTGTTAATACGAAAGGGGAAAACCAGCTACAGAGGGGTTCAGCACAATGTAAGTGCTCACTCAAGAAGCTCTGGAGATTTCCCTATTGTTGAAACTACCATTACCACAAGGCCAAGGGAAAGGCACGAGGAAGGGGTCAAAGTGGTCCTACAGGGGCATAGTAAAATCCTTTGTAGTCGAAAGTCTTTGACCGGCAGATGAATGTAAAGCTAAGGGAAGTGAATCCTGCATCATAAGAAAGGAGAAATGTAAAGTTGGCAAGAGTGAACCCGACAGACGGATGCCGATGCAAAGGGGCAAAGCCTAAAGTCCCGATGAACAGTGTGTTGACAAAAGTGAACCCGACAGAGTGATGTCCACAGCGAACTGTTTAAAAATACATTAAGATTTGTGAATACAATAAGGGAAGTTGATTAGAAGAAGGCCATAGTGAACCCAACAGAAGGAGGCAAACATTCGAGAAGGGTCTGTGCCCGGAAGAGGGGAACCAGTGGTGGAAAGCCATCAACCCACTGACATAAGAATACAACAGAAGAAATCTTTTCAATACAACTCAGAGTGAACTTGACGAGGGAGGCTGATATTCGAGAGGGGTCTGAGCCCGTAAGACGGGGATCCAAGGGTGAAGAATCATCCTCCAAGTGCAATAGAAACCAGAACTTTAGTTTATGATTTTGAAGAAATTATCTGTTTGTGGATCTGAGTACGGAAGAGGAGGATCCAGGGGTGAAAAAGCATCACCCAATGTAAAAGCAGAAAGGAACTTATGTTTATTATTTTGAGACACATCAGGTCCTTGGAGGCAAGAGACTTTTTGTAAGAAAGGAGACTTAGCCACTGAAGAACCTGATAACTGAAAGCTGAACTGTTGTCTCGTGCTGGGGAAGCTCGAGCATGTGCTCTGCTCAGGAGGGCCGCCTGGTCACAAGCTCTCAAAACCTGGGGAAGGGAGACCCCCTGCTACCACATCCTGATTTATTATTTCTGAACCCTATCCACTATCCCACACTCTTTTTGTATTTTGTGGTAAGGATTGGCAATCTTCTTAACTATAGGCCCCTTTTATTTGACAAGACACCACTAGGACTGCCTTATTATTATTTGATGGTCGAAGCTTGCTCCCATCTTTGATTTAGGTTTAGATTAGGCGTTTTTCCAACCTACCTATACAGTTTAATAAACACCCTTGAACTGTGATCACTTGTTTCTGTCTTTACTGTTGCCACCATGAGTTCCTTATAGGGGCCTGGACATCTGGCAAGGGTGAAAAGCCTGGTGTTTTTGATTTATTGTTTATTAACAAATAGAATGAGGAGGGTAATTCCATTTCCAAAGGGGGTAATCTGCCAAACAGATGCCTCTTTTCCGTCGACTACGTGCCAAAAGCATAGTGCACTCGTTCCCTGACGCAGCGCTTCATCTTCTCGTGGCACAGAGCAGGTACACCAGTCACAAGGTGCCCAATTCTTGCTGAACTGAGGCAGCATTTAAGATATGCCCCTGTACCCAAAACTAGGATGATAATAAGTAACCCATGCTGGGGTCACGACCAACTCTAAATAAAAGCTATGCCTGAGTTTAGGCATAGTGCATGGTGGTAATTATGATCACGACTGTCACATTCCAATTGATATCGCACATGTGTCAGCTCCTGTGAGTCAGTTCTGCTGTGGCAGGTGATGAGTATTCTGGTCATCTGGGTGTAGCCCACCAAGTGGCAGGCCAAGATCCTGGATGACTGGGACTCCTCTTTCATCTTTTTGTGAGGGTAGGTTACACCCTCCATGAGACAGCCACACAGCAGGTAGCTGTCCTGGGCCAATGCATCAAAGGAGCACACACAGATTAACAATGATTAACCTCACAGCAGTTTGCCGCATCTCAAAAGGCTTTTGTTCTCAGTGAGAAGGGCATTGGGCGGGACTATGATAGGCAGGAGGGCTCTGGTCAATGGAAGGAGGGTTTCATCCATCTTGTTTCTAACTGTCCATCTCTTTGTTTCCTGTACCCTCCACTTCCTCTGAAGCAAGTCCCTTTGAGTGTGACATCAGAAGGGCAAAGTGCACTCCGTTCAAGAGCAGGGTTGGACCATGAAGGCACGCTTGCTTTGGTCCAATCATCTGAGGACTTGTGTCTTTAAAAAAGGGGTTTTCCACCATTTTGACAGATTTGCTCAGTCCTTCACGGATCTCTTAAGGCTGCAGATTTGTTCTGAAGATCTCACTGGACTTTTTTTGGGAGAGAGGTACTCTCCAAAGCCCTCAGCCAGAGGTGAAGAAGGAATCATCCGAGGCAGAAGGAAGATCTGTCTGAGCTCTATCAACTTGAAGCATCTCTTGTGCAACATGGAATTACCAATAAAGATTTAAGACCAAATAACCGGACAGCCTCCTAGAATATGGAAAAGTACTACTTCATTCTCAATTTAATAAAGCCGGGCAAACTGGCAGACATCAGACTGATGCTTGCTTGCACACTCAAACACAAACTTGATTACACAGAGGTTATATACCTCAATATGTGTCATCTATGATGTTATCCTACGTGGCAAACTGTAAAACCTATTGGCAGAAGGGATTGGTTAGGGGAACATATCTACTTACAGAATACTTATGGGTTAGTACACCATTGAATACCTCCTATATGTAAGGCACGCCTCAAACTACCTCTAAATATGTATAATAATGATTATAGTGGACAAAATAGCAGCAGATTGGTCTTTGCAACATTGTATAGCAGGTTGCCTCAAAGACCCACTGATAGGTTCGCATTCCCCCCAACCTTGTACTTTCGGCTTGGCTAGCAGCATGTAAGCAAAACAAACACCAGGTGCTTGAGTCACGTCACACTACTCCCCACTTTCCCATATAGTCCATCATCTCATCAGTCTGACCATGAGCCAAAGGTTCCCATCTGTAGTTGATCTTGTAGCTCACTCTCTGTTCTGGGACATTCAAGGGAATGTGAGCACATCTTCAGCCACAGCGTAATGCATGGCCCTTGTTTTCGACTTCTGAATCATGTGTGAAGAGACCACAAATGTGTCAATTTTGATGTCTTACTTACTGCGATTTGATTCAATTATGCCAGGTGTCATTGCTACTCTTGGCCTCTAGATACTTGCTCACTCCAATATTTGTCGTAGCAAACGTTTTCTTCTTCTTTAATCTAAGAGAAATATGTCTCATGTCGATGGCTTATCCGTCTGCTTCCCTTTGTGCTTTGCAATTATTCCTTGAAAATACCATCATTGATCCTAGGCCAACATAGACTCCTCTTAGTTTTGCACACAAAGCTAATCCTCCAATGTCTCCTGACTCTGTACCCCTGGTCTGTTTCTGAGATGGCTGGATTGAATCCTTACACAAGCCGACGTCTATTTTTCTATCATGGCCGCCCTTGCCACGTTATATTTTAGACTATGGCAAGCTTCTCTGTGTCTGATCTACCATGCGTTGCTGCTTATTTACACTTATTGATCAGCAAGTTACTTGATCTCCTTTGTATATGATTACGTTGTCATTTTGTAAATGTTTCTCTTGTCACTTCAGTTACATAGTCACTCTTAAGTATTTTCATATAATTTCAGTATGTCTTTGCAGATCTTCTTCATGACATCACTGTGCCCTTGTCAGATTTCACTCAGACCTACATGATGCCCAGTGGTGTGTGCTGACATCCTTCCACACAATATCCTTCCACTCTCTCAGTACGAGGGTACAATCGATGCAATATAGGCATAACACATAGGGTCCCATGTAGGGCTCTTCTCCTACTGTTCCAATATGAGAGCAGTGAGGGGGCAGGAGTTACGGAAAATGCATCCACCTGATCCTCTACCTGTACCCTACCACTCCCATGGCCCATCGGGAGTATCATCTGCTGTGAATAAGGACCTACCAATCGGCACCGGAATCTGAGCTGAGAGAGCAGACCTTGAACAAAATCATCCTATCCTTGAGTCCCCCTTAGTGGGTCTCACAGCAACCAGAGGACCAGACCAGCCAAAGCTCCCTGTTCACTGCACCGAACCAGTTGCTCTGTGTTCACCACAGTAGGAACAAGATGGACGTTGCAGGAGCTGGTTACTGAGCTCCTCCACCACATCGAACATTGCTTGTATCTTCAACCAGCTCAACACTGCATCGTGTCCCAGCCAAAGCTCATCACCTGGTAGGCAAGAAGCAACTGCTCAACGCTGGTACCCAAACCGAATCACTGGGGAGTCACAAGCTGACTAACCAGTTTTCAACCACGGTCCAGCCTAGCTAGCCCTTTAACCGCCGCCTCATTGATCGCACATGGACGCACCCAAGACCACCACTTTGACGGCCATCGCCTGCCGGCTCGAACCGCTGGACCGTCACTCATTGACCCTTCCAGGTGGCTAAAGCCTGACTGGCCTGGCCAACTGCAAAGCATTGCAGGGACAGCCCCAGCTGCATCTTTGAACCACCCTTCTACTGCACAGAACCCCCCGCATATACCCCTACTCGACACCTGCTTCCTGCTGGGGTGTCCATGATCGAACATGCCCAAACTTAGTCTGATCATCTCGTATCCATGTTCGATCCCGGGTCTGACTGCGTCAGCACAACAGAAATTAAATTCAGGTGCTGGTCACGATCACTCCTTTTTGCGACAAGATATCCTATTTGTGGATAGTATTTTACCTACCACCCCTGGAGCTATGCTCTGATTGCTACTTTCTTCAGTCACTCCCATCTTCTCTGTTCTTCTTCTGGGGAGTTTAAAAAAGAATATATTTTCTATTCATTCTACATGCAGATGGCGTGTTTCATTAAAGTATATATTTGTATAGAACCTTGGACATCCCCTTTATTTTTTAGACAGTGATAATGTGCTGTTTGGGTCACTACTGGTTCACCTTCACACCCCTCTTAAGAGCATAGCCTTCCCTTGGTCCATCCCTCGGCCAACATAATTACAAAAGGCAAAGGAGGTATATCTCTTAACGGTCCCGATTTTATCTTCATGATTGCGTTGTGTTTTGGTTTGTGGAAGTGTGAGGGCTGAGCGGACCATTTTGCCTCTACTCATCCATTTACTCCTGAGGAACAGAATCCAATTTGTCACAGATCTTATGTCGATGACATTGTACATTTAGTATATTTCAATCTGTTCCGATCCACTTGTTAAAGGTGCTAAACAGTTCAACTTCATGTTTTGGATTCATGGTTTTAAAAGATTGCTTAAAATCAAATAGGAATACACGTTTAGAATTATGGGAGAACTGTGCTCTCATGATTAATGTGTGTGCAGATAGATGTTGAATAGTTCAAGAACCAATTTACTGTGGCATGCTATACACCCTCAGGGTCCACGGGGTACGCCTGGAAACAAACATCAACCTTCAGTAAACAATGAGTGTGGTGAATGAGGACCAGTGAAGAACTATTGCCATGCTTCAAATACTTTCATATGCATTCTAGCCTCATTATGCATTTAGCCAGTCTGTAGACATTGTTTACCTCACTCAAGCACCAAAATCTTTGTTACTGGTGGTGGGGGTAGAGAATTGCTCTTATGATCACATCTACAGACAACACTGACTGGAAAAGCAGATATAGCAGCAAATAAGCACAGGCACCTGGAGAAATCATTGTTCACATAGGTGCCTGTGGAATGTGAATGGATGTCAGGCCATACCATGATCTCTGGCATAAGCCAAGTTGGAACCTACCCTCCCTGCACATGATCCCACTACTTCCCGGGTACAAGTCCGTTAGTAGTCCAATCATGTGCAGGTAGGTTCCAACTTGGCAGAGCTCATGGTATGGTCTAACATCCATTCCCATTCCACAGGTGCCTAAGTGCTCTCTGCTCTGACCTTCAATGCTATGCGGATGACACTCAGCTCGTTTTCAGGCTTCCCTCTGCCACCTCTTCCCCTTCTCTCATCTCTGTCTGTCTGTTATCCAGGAGTGGTGTGCCGCCAATGATCTCTGACTTAATGCCAGTAAGACGGAGATTCTCCTCATCTGCAGCCGTGTGGCTCCCTCCTTCCCTGTCACTCTCTGGCCGGTCTCCCTTGGCCCTCTTCCTGCTCCCACCTGTGAGGCTAAGAACCTCGGGGTCATCTTCGACTCTCCACACTCTCCTTTGCTCCTCACATCTGTGACGTCTCTAAGAAGTCAAATTACGAACTGCACCTCCTCAGATGCATTCTTCCTTTCCTCTCCTTCCCCCAGAAGCTCACTGTTTCTAGAGCTCTGGTTCTTTCTAGGCTGGACTACTGCAACAGCCTCTTTATAAATCTGCCTGCTTCTACTCTCCGCCCTCTGCAACTCATTCAAAACAGGACCACGAGATGTGTCCTTGGCCTCAAGCCCTAGGATCGTATCTCTCCAGCCCTGAAATCTCTTCATTGGTTCCCAGTGGCTGCAAGGATTAAATTCAAGACCCTTTGCGTTGTCCACAATGCTTTCTGGGGCCTGGGTCCACTTTACCTTCAACTCTCCCTCCTTAAATAGCTTCCTACTCGAGTTCTTCGCTCCTCCACCTCCAACTTCCTCAGGGTCAGTCGCTTCTCCAAGCAACGAGTTGGGGGTAGATCTCTTTCCTCAGCTGTGGCCTCCCTCTGGAACAGCCTCCCTGCCTCTCTGAAACTTGAGGCGAAGCATCTTCGGTTCCGGAAGCACCTCAAGACATTCATCTTTATTTCTGCCTCCGCTCTTCCGCTCCCCTGCTGATCTGTCTGCGTCGGCACCGGGCACCTGGTTACCCTCTGATTTTCGGGCCCAGGTCCCTGCCCACCCAGGCAAACACACACGCACTGCCTCCTGGCAAACCCTTGCACTTGGGTCTGTAATCTGAATCCTAGAGTCCCCTTACCTGCACTTATTAGACATCCCTTGTTTTGCTCTTTAACCTTGCGCTTGCCACCTGCTGGCTGCAATACCTTTTGCTGTTTTTATCCCTTGTTCAGCACTTTCCACTCCTCCCCTCCCCCCTGCACTTGTGCTTTCTCAATATCACTGGGCCTAGTAAAATGGTTGTTTTATTCTCCTTTGTTCCCCTCCCTTGCACCATGGCACTCTGAAACACTTGTGTATGAGCGTGATACAAATAAAATGTAGGTCCCAATACTTATTTGCTGCAACATCTGCTTTTCTAAAAAGTGTTGTCTTTATGTCTGTCTAGAAAAAGCAAATCAATGGAACCAGAAGTGTGTTAAAAGATGTATTTCCTTGCCTTTTATTGGTGTTAAATAATAACCTTAAAAAACATTAGGCGTAATATATCTTTCAAGCTTTAACGAGTGAAAGAGAAGCACGTTCAAGTATATGGATGGCACAAATTTACGCACTCAAGGCAGTATTGGTAAAGAGAGCCTTAAGGGCAAAACCACCCAATTTAAAACTATGAGCGATGAAAAAGTGCAGGATGCAATTTTCAAGGAGAGGGCTGCAAAGATGGCGAATGCAAAGTGCCAGAGAAAAGGGGATGGGTGAGATGAGACCGAGCAGACATATCATTGTGTGAAGCAGTGTACCTTGGTGGCTAACATTTTATTCATCCCTTCTCTGCTAGGAGCCATTTTGTATAAAGAGGGAAAGTGGCTAGTTTTCTGACCAAGTGCTCCCGGGCAAGATGAAGCACTGCTGGGAATATATTAACTAGCATGTTCATGATGGTGCAAGGAGGGCTAAGGAAGGTGGAGCGGAGACTGAGACATCTGAGGGTGAGCCAGGTGCTGTTTTACGGCATGTATGTGGTGTCACTTCTGAAGAGGAGTTCTTTGGAGCATTGATGGTGTGCTACACTCCTCTAGATGTTTTAAACCTACCAGGTGGTGGTAGTGCTTCCAGCAATGTAGAGGTTAAAAGCACTTATACGTTGCAGACCTTCTACTTCTCGGTGTGTGGATTTCACCTGATCCATACATCAGGAGGACAATCCTAACTCACACATACTGCCACCTGTCATGTAGGGAGCTTTTGTGAGCACTGAGGCAGCCTCTCCCTCTTTCCGCAAGTACATGTGTACTACTCCTGCCAGCCGAGAGCTGGTATGCCACTTGAACGCCATTGTCCAACTCGCTTCTCTTGTTCCTTGATCATAAGCTTTTGCCTTTTATACCATAAGAGGACTCCTTTTTGGGCTAGAGTGGGGTTTGTTCAATTTGAAGACTCTGACTGCAGTTTCTCCAGCAGTTTGGTTATCTGTGATGCAGACTGTATGTTTTTCTTCTGCCACTCCCACTGTCGGTGTATTCTGGAGGTTGAAGGTCAGGCGTGTTCACCACAACGTAAATCTACCTGCTACCTTACCCTCCTACCCAGTTGCATAATCATGATCTAGTATTCAATATGAGAACTGCAAAAGATGTGAGTGTAAGTGAAATGCATGGAACAGATACTAGAGCAAAGTGTTGTAGGACCTTTGAACATAGGTTATGGCCTAGTTTATCTTAACAATAGCTATCAAAACGTAGGGTATAACACAGGTAAGAAGCTGGGCTAGGCAGCGTGGTACTGGGTACATGTAGAGAAGGCAACGGATGATGCAGATTGCTGGTGCAGCAGAACATGAATTATAAACCCGGGCAAAGGGAAGAGTCGTGGTAAGGGGTCAGTATTAGGGATCTCAAGTGTAAAAAGGGCTTTAAAGTCGTTCATTAGATGCATCACCTTGTACTGGGGGAGGGAGTAAACCGAAGCACAAAGGGTGGGCAAAAGCATCAAAACGTGAAAAAGCAAAACAGTGTTGAGTGTATCAAAATATATACAGTGCAAGATAGCTAGCAGCAATATTTTCCCATGACCACTGTGTCTGTAGATTGCCATCTGTCCATAGATGGGGGGGGGGAAGTTCCAGGTGTGTACTAATGTAAAGAGCATCTGCAACAGGACAGTTAAAGCAGGGCCAGCATTGTAAAAGGAAACTAAGGGCTCGATGGGTGGATTTTTTTTACACGGTTCAAAATGACTTGCACTGATGAAAAGTGACCTTGCACTGCTGACACAAACTCTGATTCATGGAACTGTGCAAAGGGTATTTTTGTAGTGAAAAGTATTTTTTGTACAACAGAAAGAACTTTGTTTCAAAAAAGGTAGCAGGCGCCCCTCTCCAGGAAGAACATAGCATGATAACCTGTTCTGTGTTTTTTTCCCAGCCATCGCTTTTTGCTCACTGTACCTTTCACAGATGGAAAATATCCATTGGCATATCAGTCTTTGTCCTGCCCACATGGGCAGTCCAGCACCGAAATGCTATGGCAATTCCCTTCTGAACAAGAGTACCAACAGCAACCCCATACACGTGTTTCAGCCTTGTTGGGCCTCATCAATGATGTGAAGCTGTGCCTCTCTGTGAGCAGGGAGTCCACGTCTAGGTTCCCCAAGGTAACTCAGGGTGATCAACCCGAAGTTCCTTGCAAAAATGTTTCAAAAAAGGTAGCAGGTGTCCCTCTCCAGAAAGGACATGGCATGATAACCTTTTCTGTGGTTTTCTCCCACTTTGAGAGAACTCTGTACTGACTTTAAGATGCACAGTTCCATGAATCAGGGTTTGTGTCGGCAGTGCAAAGTCACTTTTCAGCAATGCAAAGTCACTTTGAATGGTGCAAGAAATTCCATGAATCGGGCCCCTAGTCTTGAAGTCAATGCATGGGCACATAACACACTTCAGCCAAGAGCCTGTGGCGGTGGAGTGTGTAAGGAACTCATGGTGGCAACAGTAAAGACAGACATAAGTGATCACAGTTCAAGGGTGTTTATTAAACTGTAAATACAGGGTGGAAAAATGCCTAACCTAAACCTAAATCTAAGATGGGAGCAAGCTCCGACCATCAAATGAAAAATAAGGCAGTCCGTGTGGCGTCTTGTCAAAAAAAGGCCTATACTAAAAAAAGAAAAAAGTTCTTGAGAAAGAAAGAAATGTTCACAAATAATAAGTCAGGATGTGATTTCCGGCAGGATGTGATTTCCGGGGGTCTCCCTTCGCCACTGTTTGAGCACCGGACAAGGTGGATCTCCTGAGCACAGCACACACTCTAGCTTTCCCAGAACGGGTTGACGGTTCATTACCAGCTATTAGGTTCTCCGATGGTTAAGTCTCTTTTCAATAAAACTCTCTTTCCTTCGAGGGATGATTTATTCAACAAAACAAACAAAAAGTTCCTTTCCAAATGAACATTTTGGTGACAACTCTCCACTGCCTGGATCCCCTCTCTCTCGGGCTCGGACCCCTAGGCTTCCTCGATCGGTCTGTCCAAGGCCCCCCGTTCGGGATCTCCCTCTGCCGGAATCAGATCGCAATGCCAAGTGGGACAATCCACTTCCCTTTACAATATTCTTTGCATTCATGAATCTTAAGGTCTTTTTAAGCAATTCACTGTGGACATCCCTTGGTCGGGTTTACTCCTGTCGATACTTTGTTCACAGGATTTTAGGCTCCGTCCCTTCTTGTTAGCATCCCTTCCCCGGGTTCACTCTTGCTAACCTTTTCACACACTGTTCATACGCCACTTTCACCAAGCTGGAGTCCTTTCCCTTTTCTTCACAAACATCTGACGGTCATTTCCAAAGACCTTCTGGTTACGGTAGTTTCTACCTTGGGTAATCGGTCAGAGTTTCCTGATTAAACACCCACGTGGTGCCGGACTCCTCTGTTGCTGGTTTTCCCCCTTTTCCATCAATAGCTCTTTAAGCCTTTCACAGTTCAAATTAGCCGTTTGCTATTTTTCTGTTCAACACAGTTCAGTTTCTTATTTACTCTCCCCTCAACTCACCGGCTGTTATAAAATGCTTGGCTTTCTTAATCTTAGCAGTCAAAATTGGTACCATGGAGACCAGCGTCTCTCCCTGGCTTGGTTATCAGTGTAGGATGGTCTTGTGTACCATTGACACCTGCTGCAACACACGCTGGCTACTGCTCGGGGTCTTATGATTCTTTATGCAGAGGTTTCCCTAGCCTTGGTCGGAAAGGGCTCGGTATGCGTAGTCTTTCTCTTCCTCTTGAACTGCTGTGTTGAATTAGCTCTCACGTTGTGCGGTCTGCCTTGCTCGTCCTGTGCTCTTGTGCTCTGCCTTTTATCCCTATGGGGGAAGGGGAAGGGACGTCTGGTGTGAGTGATTCTGATCAATTGCCTGACCGTTGTATTGGGACATGTGAGGTGAACGGCTCTGGTGTTAGTCCATTGTCTTTCATGTTGTGCGAAAGGGTTCGTGTCAGAAACAGGGGGGGGGGATCAGTGTTTTGGAATTTCCTACGTGCAGGGATGGGGAAAAGGTGTTGAAAGAAGGGGGATACCCATCGTTGTCACACACTCACTCCCCAAGGGCTCCCCCATCCAGGTGATCCTCCCTCACTGGTCCACCCCAGGAACTGGATCCAACAGCGATGGCCATGTCCTGGCCATCTGGATGACAGATCCCCGGGGACTAGCTAGGGAGACACATTCAGGTTTCTCACAAGTGCCAGATATAAAGGGGACTCCAGGTGACATTCTATGGTAGATTTTAACAGACAAAGCTTACTATGTGACAACAGGGTGATCATGTTTTGGAAAGTGCTATATAGGTTCAGACATTAAGGGCCTGATTTACATAACCTTTTTCAATGGGGTTTTTCCATTCAAAAGAGTTTTTGTAAATCAGGCCCCAAGTATGAAGCGGGTAATGTATTGTATGTGAGCAATTGCTAGAAGAGGAAAGGTATAAGGTCCTTCGGCACGATAGCGAGGAACAGGGTAACGTTCCACATTCATTTCTCATTTCTTTAAAGTTCTTTCGAGGTGATAATAATTGGGCTGACTAGGTATTTTGGGATGCTAGGTTGGAATGCGTTTAAGTTAGTCAGGCAGTTTAGCGATAGAAGACACTTTGATGGGTTGCTTAATGAGGCAAGGACCAGGGTGAAATGATCAAGGCAGAGAATGCTCGAGACCAGTGCTAAAGCAGCATGCTGAGCAGGTCATAACGTGGCACAATGTGATTCGGGAGGGCCTTCAGAAGAGTGCTGCCATAATCCAATCTGGACCTAATGAGATCTTGCATTATGTGATGTAATTTGAATGGCCTGTGTTTCGAGTCAAGCTGGCAGCAAGAGTCTGTCCTTCCAGCGGCTTCAACAACGGCCGGCGTGACCCTATTTACCAGCAGCTTGGGCCGCCTTACAATTGGAATTTGAGCCTACCTTATCGTGGACTTCCATGGGTATTCTGATGCCATTATGATCATTTGTAACACAATTATTGGAACTCCTACAGAGATGCAATTTTTATCATCTGTATGTTGGTTGTCGGGTTGCCGGAGGGAAGCAATCGATCTAAGCGCCCGGAATGGACTCATCAAGAAGTTCAGGCCTTCAATCAATCAAGCATGAAATTCAATTAACTTGATATATATAATCTTTATGCTATTGTATGTTCATATCCATTCTTATACTTTGATTGTCTGAACACTCAATGGTGCATTCTGTGTCTTGAGGAAGACAAAGATCAGTTCTTCTTAATGAACTAGACACATAGATTCGTCGAAAACTACGCCCAATATGATATCTTGGTGTTTATATAAACTGGTTTGAGATACTCGTAGTCGGCACTAAGCACTTTATTTTTGCACTTCTATATCACTTGTGCACTGCTTAGACATAAACATGGCATAATTCACGCCCAGCAGTGTAAAATATGTTTGCTTTTACCATTTTTCTATATATTTTATGATGTTATTGGGTGTACTAATTTTATTCTCTAGTGTTTTTTGATACCAATATAATATGATTATAGATTTCTAATTATTGACTGAGCCTATTCTCCCCTCCACTGACCAGAGTCGTTTGCAATTACATTTATATTATTTATTGTTCCGTGTGACCACCTCTCCTTAAATTCTGAACCTAATGAGAGCTTTTGCCACAAAAGGGATTTTAATTTCAAGTAAAAGCTTTGTTATCCGGCACCCTGTTCACCAGAGCAGTCTATGAAGTGCCACCTCACTTTGCCAGTAACACAGTCAAGTTAAGAAATTGCTCGATAACATTTCTTTTCTAAAACATTTTTTTATTTTTTATTGTGCATTCAGTTGTTCAACACAAAAAAAACAAATATCACATTTAAAAAAAATACAATTTCATTAAATTCTAAAAGTATACTTTGTGCCATAAACGATTTTCAGTGCAATAACCAGTCAAATCAAATAATCCATATCTAGTTTCATTGAACATGCTCAACTAGTTTTATAAGAGTTATATTCATACAAGGCTTTGATCAGATGGTAAGGCAAGGATGCTACCATCAATACATATCTTCCCAAGCAAATGTAACCCAGGCCTTCCTAGGCATCATAATTAAGAAACAAATGCTCCAGCCTCTCAGTATCTTTCAAACAATATCTACACGTTTCGACGTCACAATTTATTTTCTTCCCTCGGAAGCAGTTGGCCCAACTTGGAAGAATATTGATCCTGGACCGTAATAAACAGCTTCCATATTTCGGGGAAACGAGAAAGATATTTTGTGAATTTCCCTAACGGAGTGACAAGGGAGCAGTCTGCAGTACCTGCCGGGTGAATTGCTGCAGTGTTTCTTTGCTTGCCATTGTTTGCAGGCGTGCGCTTAGAGGCGTGTGCTTTCGGGACTTGGAACTCTTAATCATTCTCCCCCGCGAAGCGGACCACGAAGGGAGTGACAAGGGAGCAGTCTGCAGTCCGCGGGACTGAGGGTCGAGTCGAGTGACTTGGATTCTCAGGTACTGTGTTCTCTGATTTAATCATCTGTGGGACTCTTTTCTTCTCAATCTACTAACATTGCCTGGGTTCAGCCGTGAGACTGCGGGTCTCGCCCTTTGATCACGGCTATACCCCAGAGGCTAAGATATTCACCGAGTAAACTTACAGCTAGCGGTTATAAAGTCGAGACCCCACAGATAGCCCCCTCTGGTGAGGTGGGGTCTCCTTCACAAAAATATAACCCTCAAGGCTACTTCTTGTAAATACAAACTGACTGGGCCTGACCAACTGGGCAACCTATATGCCGTTCTACAGGCAAGGCCAACAATCGACCTATAATCTTCGGACGCGTAACAGCAATATCCCAGATACCGGGAGAAAGAGCACAATGGGCAAAGCAAAACCAAAAAGGAAAGAACTTCCGATTAAAGGGGCCATCACCGACTTTTTTCCACCCAATGTACTTCCCGAAGAAAATTCCACAGTGATGGAAGGAGAGGAACCTGTGAATAACCCCGCCGTGGCACTGCATGAAGTTACTAACTATGATGCCATACATAATAATTCACTCCTCGAGCTTTGCCTGTCAATGCAGCGGGCTATAACTCCAGCCCACCTGGGTAATAATTCACAGATCTCTCAACCAAGCACAATGCCCTTTCAGAGGGAGCATGTTGAAAGACTATCTACATCCCCTAACCTAGCTCCGTTTCAAGAGCCTTCTGGCCTCTGAACCAACAGTGAGTCCAGTAGAGTTTCTACCTTGAACACGCCTGCCCTGGTTGAATTGCAATCTTCAATGGCCTCTCTGCAGTTTGGCCTAAAAATTCTTTTGAAATTGTGTGGGCGTATTCTAGAATCTACTCTTAACTATGCTGCAAGAGAAGGAACCAAAGATATTCCCGGGGCAGAAGAAAACCTGGTCCCCAGGCCAACGATCAGTGACTCTGTACCACCTTTTATTGAGCCTATGCCTACATCCGAACCTGCGGATGAATCAGCAGCATACCTCTCACGCAAACAGAGAAGATTGGCCAGAAGAGCAGCCATGAAAAAGAAGCCATGCGTAATAGCCTCTTCTTTACCTGTGACTGCCCCGATGGGGAAACCAACAAAAAAAGCAAAAAAGAGAGCAACAAGAGCGTTAAAACGCAAAGCAAAGGGACCAGGCACTCTCACAAGCTGGCTAATTCCTGATACTGAGACTGAGTCCATATGTACAGATGAAAACCTGCTAGACCTTGAATCGTCTCAACTTAACAATGACGTGGAAAAGATCTCCTCTACTCCTAACAAAAGCCCAATTAGGGCTCCTCGGGCAACAAGCATCGCCAACCCACCTACCAACAGTGAGCCCCTACAAACTGACTATCCTAATAATCGCGTATGTATCATTACACCACCCACTAACCCACCCTCCCCCCCTCTTTCAGAGCCGCCAGAGCGCCAGGGGACCACTCCGGTGGTGATAGTGCGCGGTACAAATGACCTTTAACATTAACATTAACATTAAAAACTTATACCAGCAACATGAGCGAAATTGGCTCACAAAATCGGCTCTCATGACTAGGCTCCACTCTCTACCACAAGTTTGTGTTCTCAGTTCAGCAGACTTTGAATATGTGGAGCCACTTGATGTATCAATCCTAATGTATGTGCGGTTCACTGCAAATTTCTGGCGACAGCTCAATTATTGCGAAGTTTGAAACAAAATTTGGTGAACGTTGACATTGAGATTGACGCTGACCCTGAAGCGGAAGACGATAGCTGCCCACGGATGGTGGTTTCTTCACCGGAAAAATCTCCTTTGGTCTCAAACTTACCCAAGACGGACGAAGTACAGGTTGCAGACGTCCAAAAAGTTTTGAGCTGGTTGACTGAATCCCTCCCACTAATTATAAACAAACAATGAGCCTATACCATTGCCTCTTGGAATTGTAGAGGTTTTAATCATTTATTATCTTCAGGAGGATCAGCAGATATCTTAAAAGACCACCTGAGCATCTGATTACAGGAAACTTGGCTGGTCTCCCCAGTGATCCTCAATGGCTATACACAGCACCAGTCTAGGGCCAAGAAGGGACCCAGGGGTAGACCTTTTGGAGGACTGATTGTGGGCGTTAGGCATTCAATTCAATCCTGCTGAATTCCTACTAGCCAGCCTGACAACATCTTAGCAGTGGAAATGGCTGCCCCGTATGAAGATATCATTGAAAGAATTTTACTTGTAACCATACACAATCCACCTGGCGCTGCTTGCAGAGAAAAACTACAGGAGGTTGTCCACAAGCTATTTAGTGATTGGACAACGGTACCAGGGAACAACTCAGTTATCTTCACAGGTGACTTTAACTGCCATATAAAGGGTTCGAAGGGGACTATTCTCAATCCTCCACTTCACCCTAAGGGGCTTATGATACATAACATTGAAGATCCTGAAGGCTCTAACTGGTTACTATTCTTTTCTGACTGGGACTTGGAACTCATAAATGGAAGAACACAAAGTGACCATCCTGGAAAACATACCTGGCGTAACGCTGCAGTAACCAGTACCTTAGATTATATATTTGTTATCCCAAATATAGCTAGCAGCGTTAAAGATATGGAGATCCCCCAGAATATTTGGAGCGACCATATTCTCTTAACTCTGTCCTTTGCAGCTGATTGGCTAATTCCGCGCCCTAGCCCCATGGGTAATATGATGACAAATCAAGCTGGCACCCTTATTCGTTGGCACACAAAAAACATCGAACACGTGGCTTGTTCAACACAAGCTGTCCTACTTTATGACATCAAAGCCTTTATCAAACTTAATGCTAACAATATTGAATCATGGATCGCGGCTTTTGCATTAACTCATGCGACTACTCATATTAACATAGTGATTCAGGATGGAAGGAAGATCGTACCTTACGACAGAAGCATTCGAGATACTAAACAAACTTTAAGAGCTTCTATTCGAAAAGCAAAAATAGCCTCTGTTACACTCGAATCCTTTGCAGCCCAGCGCAGAATCCTAAAGAACAAATACCGCGCCTGGATCAAGACGAGGAGAAGAGCAGAGAAGTTAAGTCGCTGGAAACAGATGGTTCAAGTAGGATGCTCTAAAAACACTAGAAATATCTGGGGTGTACTTCCACCATAGAATGGTTTACCCGATAAGTGCCCAGCAATGGTCTGAATTTTTGTCTGGACGCAATGCTTCACTCATATCGGACCAGTACGGCAACTGTGAATTAGTCCCCCTCGAGAAACCATTTGCTGTGACCAACGAACTACTCCTTGCCAAAATTAAATCTCTAAAATCATCTAGAGCGCCTGGACCAACGGCTTAGCCAATGCAGTCCTGAAAAGTAATCCTGATTTCTGGCCCAACCTTATCAAGATCCAATTGGACAACGTATTGGAGACCGGCAACATCCCGACCTCGTGGCAAACCTCCATACTGATCCCAATATTCAAGAGAGGAAATAGATTGCAACCAGGTAACTATAGACTGCTATCTATGTTGGACTGCACAGGGAAGCTATTTGCATCAATGCGTCTGGATAAATTGGAGCTGTGGGCAGACAGAACTGGTATATTGAATCAATATCAAAGTGGATTCAGGAAAGGATATACCACCACCATGAACCTGACGATTGTTGATCTACTCAGGACCAGCGCTAAGATTAATGGGAAACCTCCTCTATATGCCCTCTTTATAGACTTCCGAGCGGCCTTTGATACAGTCCCTCGCGACAAACTCTGGACAAAATTAAAATTATTAGGCTGCCCTGAAGAACTTCTCTATTACTTGAGAGCCTTACATCGAAACACTACGGCAAACCTTAAGTTGGACTCTCAAGGCCATATGACAGCACCAGTTATACAGAATTGTGGAGTTAAACAAGGATGTGTCACTGCTCCCTTCCTATATAATGTATTTACATATGATCTTCCCATAGCGGTATCTGCTGCACGCAATTGCCCCCCACAAATTGGATCTGAGCACTGCCCAGTGCTCGCCTATGCTGATGACCTGATCATCATGGACCACACATTTAGCGGCCTCTCTAGATCGGCTATTGCGCTTTGGGATTATGCCCTTAAAAATGATCTGGTCATTAACAGTGAGAAAACCCAATTAATGGTCTTCTCGGCAAAAACATTCACCAGACCAAAGTTAGTTGTGCAGGGGACGGAAATAAAATATACCCCCTCATACAAATATCTGGGTGTGGAGGTTGACGTTATAGGAGAATATCTCACCTGTATGCAAACAAGAATTACCAGAGCTGCACAACTAACAGCATTAACACATCGCTTTGCAATTAAAAATTGTGGTTATACTTAGTGTGGTGTGCGCCAGCTCTATGTGCAGATATTGGTACCCATGGTTACATATGGTCTGGAGGCACTACCAAACATCAAACTAAGCTGGCTTCAAGTCATAGAGGGGAAATTCTGGAGGCGGATACTGGGACTCCCCCAATGTATCCCCATGGCGATTATAAGACTGGAACTGGGGCTAACTTCCCTTAAAGCTACAGTGCTTAAACGAAGAGCGGAGATGTACTCGAAGATGATCAACCAACCATCTAACCCCCTCTTAAGATCTTTACATCAAGAAGTCACTAGGGAGGCAACATCTTACCATCTGAAAGCTCATATGGAAAATTTGTATAAGGAGATTGGCTGGATTTCTGCGCTGAGGAGCACTAATGACGCAACGAAGAAGGCTTTGTCCAAACGAGTAGATTTATGGGACTGGCTTGAGAACTACGATCACTTGAGCAAACTCACAAAGTATCAGTTTGTGCGGTACAGATTATATACTTACCTGAAACCTCAGCTGTACCTCAATTTGAGTCCATCTAGTAAACTCAGACACTTCCTTCTTTTGTTGCGTCTTGACTGTTTACCAGTATTAGCCAACAAATAGATTGACAACTATCTGCCATTGCAAGAAAGGCATTGTCGAATGTGTAAACACACTGCTACTAACGAAACTGATTTACATCTTTTAACAGCCTGTCCTACCTTGTTTAAAACCTATGAACTGTGCTATGGGAAAATGGTGAATAATATGGAGCACATAGCGGAACCATGGTTCTGGTACCGCAGCCTAAATTCGACCTCTATAAAAACTCACATAGCTATGTATAGTATATGGCTGAATATTGAAAATCAATTGGGCATTACCATCTAGCCTTTTTGTTCTATATGAAATGTGCCTAATAGGGTTTCCTTCTTTTCACTTTAAACTTTACTGGATGGGTAAAAGGAAATCACAGACCTGGAAAAACTAAATGAAATATATACATGCAGTATGCATTGACTAGAGCTATTGATGCTAGCTATTAATTAGTTGCAAATGAGGTCTTTGTTTTCCCAAATTCTGCCTGATCTTACTTAATTTTAATTTATGTTTTCTTCATTTTTATTTTATAAACTCTTCTTGTTTTATTTTATATATGTGTAAAGTTTATATTTAAACTGTCTCACATTATTAAATGAATAAATAAATAAATAGAATTTCCCTAACAATGTTCCCATGTCGGATAACCGAGCTTCTGCAACATAGAGTGCAAGTAAACAGAGCAAAAGACCAGGAAGCTTTGCTCTCTACCGCTAGTATAATTGAAATGTGGATATCAGTCATATTTGATTATTCGGCAGCACTGGGTTCCCATTCGTGCAGGTAATTGAGCTTCTTGTGTACTATCATCTTTACACAGAGATTATATTTTTAAATACACAGTCCTGATAAAACATGTCAAATATTACTAGAAACATTGACCACAACCCTCAACCAATACTTGGTCTATTACTCCCAATGTAGCCGTCTCTAACGAGCCCTGTCGCCCAACTAATGCAAGCGCAAAGGGGCTGAAGGCAAAGCAGGGAATAAATACATTTGCCATTTTCGAATAGTGAACCAAATCAAATGAACTATCAAAAAATGAATATCAACAGTAATAAAAGGGAGCAACAAATCAGCTTTCATTTGCGTCGCGAAAAAACAGCCCCATCTCAGAGCTAACAAGGCGGTGCAATTTGCTTTGTCCCCCGCCCTTAGCGAGCATTGCACACGTTAATGGTTTTTTCTCTATTATTATGTCTGCACTTGAGCATTCATATCTAAGGGTCAGATATGTGATAGAAAAGTAATGAGACCATGTTGAGAAAAAATGAGGTAGTCAAAAAGAAAATCAACCTCATTTATAATAATATTGCATTGATCAGCAGGTGCATAACTCTCCCAGCTATGGCCATTAACTGCATTCATTTCACACTTAACATCTACATTTGAAAAACCATTTGAAAGTAAAATTGCTTCTCAGTTCAGTTTTCAATTCCGTTTTATATCTTCGGCTGTGATTGACTCTCTTCTGTGTAACGGCGACCACTGCAAGCAAGTAAGTGGCGGCAGCCACCCCCAGAGCACAGGTACACTCATTTTCCCAGATTACCCACTGTGTTCAACTGGCTCCTGTTTGCGCAGTGATTTACAATCATGCGTTAATGTGCCTTCCAAGGCTGACACTGAACTTGTACAATTTGCCATTAGCCTGCTGAAGGTTTGCCTCATTTTTCACTCTTGTTCTTCAACGACAATGTTTTTTCTCTTTTTAAATGACTTGCCTTGGAACATTACAACAATCCATTTGGATGTATGTTTTTTTTCTGTCACACTGTCATACTGTAGGTGCCACATCAGTATTTCGCATAGGGAGTCGTCACTCAACTGAGCAGTCTTTGAAGAAATCACATTAGCATTTTAATAATTAGCAGGGAGCTAGCATGAATTTACAGGCATGGCTACGATTGGTAAGTGTTCCGTACTTGTCAATTCACATCAATCTGACTTTGTGGGAGATGGTCCATGATTCTATAAGTCAGCCATGATATGTTTCAATCTGTGTGTTGCTGTTTTTGTTCCAAATAAACAACAAGCAGTGGCAAAGTCAACAGTTTGGGTTTTTGTGTAGGCATGGGAAATGCATTTGTCAGGCACTGTCCTAGTGGTAGTAAGTGCCAATCGATGGTAGCAGCTACAAAATGGTGGGAGTACCTACGACAGTGCCTGACAAATGCCTAATACTTAGAAAACAGTATTGGCAAAGCCAACAGTTTTGGTCTGTGTGTATCAAGACTTCATTGTAGGACATGTATAGTTTTTATAAATCGTGTGGCTGAAGACAGACCTGGTTAAGACATTTGTATTACACCAGTAGCACATTTAGAGGTTCAATTAAGTCACTTGCTCACACAAGACTGCTTTGAAAAACACTGGCAGGCACTCTGAGTACAAAGTTTGATGATAAGGCTTGAAAAATCTAGCTCAAACAGATCCCAGGAAGATGTGTTTTAGGAGGGGAAGGGCAGGAAGTGGGTGAGAATGGCCATATGGATTATCATAGCCATGTGCAGGCAATGGGTGGGTAAATAACCACACAACACCTACAAGCTTTTTGTCCGTCCTCATATGCCGTTTCTCCCTAGCCACACTCGAATGCAGTGGTAGTCAAACTTTTTTGTGCTGAGCCCCCCTTTGAGTACACATATTGTTGGCTGTGCCCGCCCTTCAGTAAAAGTGTGCTTGCCGGGCCTCTATAGATGCATATCTGCTTATATTTTGTATTGAAAGCAGACACTGTACTGCCTTTTTTGAAGAGCTTTGTGACCCCTTTAGACATTCTTTGGCCCCCCGTGGGGGATCCAACCCCACAGTTTGAAGACCAACAGTCTTGGATTATAGGTGTCACTTTATTGCCACGTAATAGCCAAAACTAAAAATGGCACATATTACAAGAGATGAAACCATTCTTACAACATATTATTGAACTGTGAAGTGATGAGAATGCCTTATGCGGACAGAGGAGTACATCATATTCTTTACCAAGGCTTCAGTCAATCAAGATTCAAGTCTTGGTAATGCCAATGGGCGACAAGCTGTCTATGGTTCAGACATACTTTAACCTAAAAGGCCCTGAAGGAGAAGTGGTACTTTTTTTTTTTAAAGTGATGTTCTCTGAACAATGTTACCACTTCACAGACAGACCAGAACTTGGTTGTCGAATCATACAGTATAGGGGTGGACTTCCTTCACACGCCTGACAGATGCTGGAAAAGATCCCGGTTTCCTGATCTAAAAGCCCTAAAAAACACTCTAAACCCAGTCCAAAAACAACAAACCCGGGCAATGCGTGCAGGGCTCTTGCTTCAGTTACATGCCACCGCATGACACTCTTCTGGAACGATATAGGCGACAGACCCACACTCCACCGAAAGTTTTGCAGTAATAAACAATTTCACAACAACACTGACCCAACAAGTTCCTCCTAAACCCCTGTAATATTCACCAGGCCCACTCCTGGCCAGCTTAGCCCGGTCCCAAGGCCCTCATTCATCTCCCTTTCTCTTTGCTTACTGAACCTTGCGAAAGATACCTTGCACAACAATGGCATGCTTCTCCTCTCACGCATCAAAAACCTTCCAACTAATGCCCTCTCAACTCCGTTCCACACTTTCAATACCACACTATCACAAGGAAATCACAGTGCAGTCTGAGAACGGTCTCGATCTCCCGTTCCACCAAAAAGCCGAACTCGCTGCTGCATACGACAGCTTCTATGGCTCTAATACTCAGAAGTCCCATTCAGCAGTCATTTTAACCAACTCTAGCATCAGTACCTGGTGCAGCAGCAGCGAGGCTCCTACCACACAGGTCTTAGACTAAATTTTGCCCTTCCATGATTCTGGAAATCCGTCACCATGCCCGTTAGTCCAACACAACATCCCAGCTGCCCTTCCCCCCCCCCCCCCACGTCCGCCTCATAAATCCTGCCATCAGCATGAGCATTTAAGGCCCTCTCCTCACTTTGATAATTCCCCCAATGCCATCTGAAGAAAATAATGGCTTGCAACCATTCAAGCCCCTGCAGTGCAACCTCACACAGCCGGAAGACATCAAGTCTAAGAGAAGGAAGACATGCAGATCTAGTCATGGCTTCACAACATCATACTATTGTAACACAATCATTTCAGCTACTCAGTTAGATTTATCACATTCCCTATTCTTACATCAACCATCCCATCCAGAATAAAAATCCCAAACCGCTTGGCATCAACTCTCAAGCCTCATCTAACCTCCTAACACCCATGTTCCAAATATATATATGCCCTGCTCATGCCACATGCACCCGGCAGTCATAACTGACCTTCCACAATGCTTTGCATGCTCCTCAAAGGCAAGCTTTACTTTTCACAAAATGTCACCTAAATCTGACATCCTGAACTTCAACTAACTTCAACTAATACCATTCTCTCATAGGATCCACTGAACTCAAAGGAGACCTAATAAGCTTTGCAAGCCCTTTCACTCTCTTGCCACTCAAAGCACCTCCATAAGCTTATATGGACACAACCCTCTAATCTCCTCCACTTCAAGACCCCCCCATCAATCATTGCAACTGTACATGGGTTGCATCTGCCCCCCTCTCCTTAACCCTCTACCCCCCCCCACCAATTTATAGCTAATGCTCTGTTGCTTCTTGATGTACATGCAAAAACACTACAGGGTCAACCGTATTTTATCCGTAGAAAGGAAACCTACTACTACTAAAAATAAAAAGCAGGGTATTTTATAGTGAACCAAAGAACACAGAGTAGAATACCATGCCCGAGAGAGAGAGAGAGAGAGAGAGAGAGAGAGAGAGATTGCGAGCCTGCGTGTGTCTGCACGTGCGCACATATATATATACATATCTTGTACACACACACTCATGCCACATGAATATTTAATATTAGGAATCTGAAAAAATATCACCTCAATTGCAACTATCAACTAACTATCAGCATCTCTAATTATAGCCTGCTTTGTTAAGAATGCAAAACTACTGCACAAATGTGTTCTGTGTAATTATTAGATCATCGTATAATAATAATAATAATTTAGCATTTATATAGCACTACAATGTCCACGGCAAAAGCAGGGCGTACAACCAAAAATCTTAGTTAAGGCACAGTGAAGTAAAATTATTTGTCCAGGATCACATACCCTGTTACTCAACTGACTTGTTGGCTAAAGAATGTCTTGCTCTGTAGTCATACTTTCCTTAAACAAATAACTTGATAAACATACAAGTCCATATAGAATGTGTTATACCAAAACAGTCGAATTATAGCTTCCTCCCTCCCCTTACTCATCCCCAATTGAAGGAATCGAGCTTTTAGAACGCAAAATAATGCAAGCTTAAAAAATGACCTTTAAGTGTTTTGAAAATGTACTCTCAATATTTAAAGCCCCAAAACTAAGGACAGTGATAGGTGTGCCCGTCATTGGTTAACCAAGACATCCAGCTTATTTACACGTATTACCAAGAAAACGTTGCATCCTGCATAACTGCAAACCCTTCTTTGTGTGTGAAAATAAAAACAAAATTAACCTTCAAAGGGGTACAGACTTGGATATTGATCTGAAGCTTTATTTTGGGCTTTCTGATGCAAAATAGCTAATATCCCTCATCTATTTATTTATTTATATGCAGGAGAAACAATGCTTTTTTGATCACAAAAGAACATACAATAGATACAAAATGAGATGTGACGGGAAGCAGTGAGCTTTTTACAATGGGGTGAGTTTGAGGGACATTCTGACCAGGTTGTGGATGGGAGCAAATGGAAGAGTCACCGGGGACAATACATAAGTGGACATGCATAGATTAAGGAAAACCAACATTGGACATTTTTAACTGCAGTTAGGGGGTATGGCCAGCTTTGCTTAGGATGTGAACATGATGGATGAAGTGCTAGAGGAGGCACAGAGGCAGGTTAGAGATGATGGAAACATGTTAGCTAGAAGGCAGATGAGAGATAGGTTAAGAGGGTAACTTAGAGGAGAGGAGGTAAGATTTTAGTTTGGTTTTCAACAAATCTGTGTGGACTGTTATTCGGATGTCTGGGGGAAAAAATCCATGCAAGTGGAGCAAGAAGAGATAAAGAGCGGAAGCGAGAGGAACACCGGAAGGCTGAGGCGAGCAGCTGTTGCAGATTTGGAGATGAATGTAAAGAAGGTGAAAGAAGGGTCATAGATGACGCCCAGGTTTCTAGCTAAAGAAGAGTAGGAGAGAGTGTCAGGTGGGAACTGGATAGGTAGAGAAAGAGATTTTGGCAGGGAAGAAGAGCACCTCCGTTTTGGTAGAGATTAACATCAGAGAGTGCAAAGCCATACTATATTTCATGGCAGAGAGACAGTGGATCATGTTGATAGAGAGTTCAGAGGCGAGTTCAGGAAAAGAGAAGAAGATTGGGTGTCGTCCGCGAGGAGTTGGTACGAGGACCTAAAGTAGGAGATTAGAGTCCCAAGAGCAGAGGTGTAGAGTGTGAAGAGGAGAGGACCCAAGATGGAGCCTTGTGGAACACCAACAGTTAGAGGAGTGAATTGAGAGGTGTTGTTGCTTGCCTGAACAGAATTGTTTAACTTGATTGTTTGACAGTCATCCTCGGATTACGAGGGAGGAGGCAAGGCAAGAATTATATTTTATTGCAGTCCCCTGCAAATCCAGAGATTTCATGCTCTTCTCCAGAGACCGGGAGAAGAGCATAAAAACCTGAAGACTCTGGGACAAACTCAGAGGTTAAGCAGGTCTAGCTGTGGGCGGGCAGACTCATACTGGCCAATAGGGCAATGCCAAAAGTGCAGTTCCAAAATGCTAGTGTTGGCCAGTTATTTGGTGAAATTTGGCCAGTTTATTGCCCGCCACATTTTCCATGGCAAACGTATGCACAACTTGTGCATATGTAGGAACAGTGAACTGCCTGCAGATGAGGACCATAAACCCCTAGTTCAGATGAGGAAGACAAGGAAGGTGTGAACAGGGCACCACAGGACATACGTGGGGATTTGAGGAACGGACGATTGGTCTGCCAGGACCTCATGGACAACTTCTTTTGACTTGGGAAACTTGCAGCCCATACTTGCAATTAATGCACTTGTCTCAATTGCATAGAATAAAATCCATCAACATAAACATTATTCAACAGTGTTTATTTCTGGTAACAAGGAAACCACAGCCCCAACACCAACTACACCCCCCCACCACCAGCCCAAAAACTAACTACCACTACCACTCCCCACCGAGCCCCAAGAACTACTGTGGCCCACCCCTTACCCCCAGCCCCAACACCAACTCCCACCCCCCACCCACAGCCCAAAGAACTACTCCTGCTAGCACTTGCACTTTTCCCTCTTGTCCGCAGGTTTTTGCAGCATGTGAAGCACGCCTTTGTAGTGCCTGAGCGGGGTGCTTGTCAATGACCCCTCAGTAGGGGTAGCAGTCTATGAGCTCCCCTGCACGCTCCCCCTTGGTGGTCCATACTAAGGTGTATGGCTCTGGCCATGGACTCATGGGACGCAGACAATTGATTGGCCAGCTCCTGCACACTCTGGCTTATGAGGCACAGGCTTCCATTGCAAGACACTGTGCTCCTGCAAAGACGGTCAATGGACTTAGACAACTGTCTAGAGCCCCCCTGGATGCAATCACACATGGCCTGAGAATCCCCCAATTGTTCCTGGGCCATGGTGTGCATCTCTGCCTGCCTCTGTTCCATCTGGTCCAGACGTCCCAGATGGCATGGAGTGTGGGGCCAGGCACTGCCTGTGGGGAATATCCATTGTCATGTTAATCATGGCACCCTGAACGGTGAGCATTCTAGGCCTGCTCATCAGAGGATTCCTCTGCATAGCGTAGAACACATCGGGATGCCAGATGGGATGGTGGTGTGTGCAATGTGGAGAGGCTGTGTAAGAAAGAGGATTACGGTGAAAAATAGATGGGGGAATGTAACTGGCTAGATGCGGGGGATGCACACTCAGACTGCGTGTCTACGGTGCCTACGTGGCCTGCTCAGATTGCAGGCCGTGGTCCCTACTCTGCCCCACATGTGTGTCCACAGTTGGACCAGTTGTGGTGGTGTCTTGGCCTGTTGCTGGTGGCACTGATGCCACGTTTGGGGTCTGTGGTGGCCCCATGGCCGTGTCCGTTTGGATGGTCGGTGTGCCCTTTGATGGCCTGCTGGCATGGTGGCACACTCCCACTTCCTGAACTGCCTTGGCCTGGCTGCTTGCTGGCAGTGGTTGGAGCAGGTGTCGTGGAGGGGCCAGCTTCCTCGGTTGTTATGTGCGTTACCACTTTGGTGCTGAGGTGCAGGGCAAATCAACATTCACTGTCATTTGTACTATGTCATCACTGTG
Organism: Ambystoma mexicanum; assembly: GCF_040938575.1. Taxonomy (NCBI): domain Eukaryota; kingdom Metazoa; phylum Chordata; class Amphibia; order Caudata; family Ambystomatidae; genus Ambystoma; species Ambystoma mexicanum. The sequence continues at coordinate 406,761,564 of NC_090923.1, read as the reverse complement.
TGTTGGACTTCCTGGGGGGGCTAGCATCATGTGTCAGCCACTGTGTTCATGGCATGCATTGCATCCGGCCAGCCGGCCAGGTGTGGGGTGGCCTGCTTGCTTCAGTCGTGCATCCCTGGAATGGATTGAGCTACAGTGTGTCCTTTCCAGAAGTGCACCAGAACGGTTGGTGACAGGTTTCCAGTGGTGCAGTCAGGTAGGTGCAGTGCGTTTAGTTGTTCATGCGAGTCAGGTGGCCATGTTGTCGGACATGTATTCCTCAATGTCTCTCTACATGGGGCGTTGCAGTCGAGGGGCTACTGGGTCTGACACAACTCTCCACTGATGGGCATGTCAAATGGTTGCATGATGGCTATGTTGCCTGTGCAAGGGTGTCAGGTAAATGGGTTATTGTCCCCACGGACTCATGTCGTTATGGCCTGTTGCCTCACATGGATGGGAAATGCTTTCTGGTATTCACGTCCTCGATTGACAACATCGAGCTTGGCCCAAGTGGTATTTGAAAGACACTGATTATTTGACGTAAGTGCAGGCAGCCAAGCAAGGATATTAGAGAGATACACTTGACTCATTCTGTATAGGTATTTGTGTGTGATACAAAGAAGGCAGAATGTCGCTCAACTGGCTATGTGAAGCCAGTGTAACACCCTCCTGGCTTCTGAGATATGCTCATGCCTCCTTATGTCCTTAACAGCTCTAACAGTGTTGGTTCACACTAAAATATTCTAACTAAAATAAAAATTTGTTGTCAATTCTATTATTTATCTACTTGCATTTTGTTTCTTCATAGAGTGCTTTCCTCAAAGTGCTGCACAGGTAAAAAGTATACAATACAGTAATGATGAGAAAATTCAATCAGTGATGGTTAGATGAAAATATAAAGTTTTTTAGCTTTGATGTAAAGTGGACAGAACTGGGATGATGAAGAACGAATTTGCACAGTGAATTAATTCCAATGTTTGGGGGCCAGGAGTGCAAAGAAACTAAAGTGGGAGGAAGCACATGGAGGCTTGGGAACAGCAAGCAAGTATTGGTTTTGAGAATGGAGGAAACTGGACGGCATATAAAGGAGTGAGTAAAGGGAAGAGGGGGTAAGGCATGTATGTACTTGAATATAATGCAGAGGAAGTGAAAGAGAAGGCAGGATTTAAAGGAAAGCTAGGCTAATGATCGTAGGGAGGGTGAGATAGAGGTGCAGGGTGAGAGGGGCAAGAGCATTTTTAATATCATCTGTAATAAAAAAAAATAGTGATGCAATATTTGCTTGCAAACATAACAATTGTAATCTGCAAAGCCGACAAGGGAGGAGCCATTGTTTTACAAGACCGAGAGGCCTATATAAGAGAATGTAACAAACAGCTACTAGATCGCAACTGTTACAAACCATTTACCAGTGACCCCACGATTAAGCTTCAAGGAGTAATTTCACTTAAAGTTGCGAAAGCTAAACAAAGGGGTTGGGTCTCCCTAAAAAAAGAGGCAGATTTCCTCATCATGGTTAAACCACAGGTACCCCAATTCTATACTTTACCAAAGATTCACAAATTCATGCAAGATCCACCGGGTAGACCACCGGGCATGAACTCAGTAATTGAACCCTTGTCCTGCTTCGCAGAGGCCTTTTTACAACCTTTGGTACGTAAGATGTTCTCTTGTGTACAAGACACCATCCAATTCATTAAAGAAATTCAAAGTAGAATTTGATCCAACATCAGACATTCTGCTAGAGTCAGACGTGGTTGCTCTTTAGACATGCACCCGCAAAGGGCATCAATTGAGATGCTCGAAGAAAAACTGCTTCAAGACTACACTGTTACAACAACAACAGTCTCCTTCATACTCTGGTGTGCAGAAATGACCCTCACTGGGTTATTTTCACTTTTTCAGGCAGATACATGGCATGGCAATGGGGATGACCCGGGCACCGAGCGTAGCCAACCTTTACATGGAGGCATTCAAACTCAACAAAATCCTGAGTATCCATTATCCGTACGCCAAACACATATGAGCATGGAGACGCTATCTTGATGACATTTTAGTCATATGGACTGGTAGCACAGTGGAATTACAGAAGTTTTGCCAATGGATACATTTCTCCACGTCCAATTACAGCACTGAAGAACTTAATTTCTTGGACATTACAATCACAGTGAAACATACCAAAAGAATCCTCTTTGTCAAACTGTTACACAAACCGTCTGACAGGAATTCTGTACTCCACCACAAGAGTTTGCATCCCCACCAGGTGAGGGTTAATCTCCCATTAGGGCAATTTCTGCGTCTAACAAGGAATAGCACCAATAAGGATGATTTTAAAAAAGAAGCAAAAAGGATGAAGGAACGACTACAATATCGTGGTCATACACCTGAGCTTACCACAACAGCGTTAAAAAGAGCAACCGATAACAACAGAGACTCACTCCTGGAATATAAGGACCAGCCAAAAAAAAACAAACAAAGAGCATAAACTAGTATTTGTAAACACTTATTGCCATCTTTCCAATGCAATCAAGAAGATAGTCAGCACAAACTGGAATATCTTGGAAAAAGCTCTAAACCAGTGAGCAGACCAACAGTGGCCTTCAGAAGAAGTAAAAATCTTAAAGACCACATTACACGAAATTATATCAGTTTGGTTTCAATTAAACAGAAGTCGCTGCCCGAATAATGGGGTATGGCAGAAATAACTGCCCATTACCCATGTGGCAACTACACGTGCCGTCTACTCACCACGAAAAGTACAGAAATCAACATCAGATTACCATCACCATGGAAACAAACGAATTTCACCAATTGTAACACACCTATGGTAATATACGTAATCTGGTGCCCCTGTAATAAAATCTATTTAGGAAAGACCGAAAGAAAAATTAAACTAAGCATCAGGGAACACAAAAGCTCTCTAAAAAAAAGAAATCGGACCCAGAATGCACCAATGGTGATACATTGGATTAAAGCGATACATCAACCAGAGGAACCTAGATGGTCAATTCTGTACAAACATAAACAAAGAATGGATAAAAATGTTGATAGGTTACTTCTCAAAAAAGAACAACAGCTGATCTATCTAACTAAGAGTATTGAAAAAGGATTGAAAGAAAAACTGGAATGGTTCGTGTGAAGAGTCAGATGTCTCTATTTTCACACCTGCTCTACGTGATCATTTTTGGTAAGCAGTCAGGTAGATGCCCGCATCCAATTAATCTAGAGGACATTAAGGAGAGATGCACTATTTTTTTCATACCTGCACAACAGAACTAATCGTCCACTAATGGCCACTAATTTGTTGAAAATCACCCTGAGAACACACTATAGAGGCACTTCAGCCAACAACTACATGCGAGTCACAGCTGATCTCTAATCTGCCTGGACACTGCAGATAGAATCTTGTGTTCGCGGCATAGTCTAGATCGTCTCCAAGGCAACCAGTATCCAAGACAGTAACACACCGCTCATTAAGAGCAAAAGAGAACCGAACCGACTGGAGGCGTAAACAGGAAACTTGTAATATGAAACTTAAGTCTTTTTTTCTAAACATCCGGCCAATGATATTAGTCCCGAATGCGAGAGCACAGGAAAGCACCGGTGCGTAATGCCCCATTGGAAATGCTACACTTCGAGGGTACGATCAAGAAATTCAGTAAGCAAACAGCTCCAAACCCACGAGTAGGGTTGTAATGATGTTTTAGATTTGAACTTAAGAACATTTTTGGTTTTTGTACAAACCCGCCCGACTAGTTCGGCAGAAGTGACTGATCCTAGAAAATGCAGTAAGAGCCTGTTGCATGCGCCCTTCGCTCTAATTTTCTTGAGTGCGGTGCATGAACACCAGAGCAGAGAAAAGCATGGAAGAACCTAGTTTTCAGGTTAGAATGCTTTTTCCTGTCTTCGCAAGGTGATGCACAAGTTTGAGTGCGCACCAGGGCTCCACGAGTACGACACTTTCCCTCCTAGTCATGCCCCATTCTCTCTAATTCCCCAGAGTAGAAACCGCCCAGCACCCGAAGAGGCCAGCATCGACACTCCAATAGCACTGCCCATTACTACAAACGGCTCCGGCTCGGCTCAACCCACGCAAGCCTCTCCATTGTGTTTGGGGAGTCCTGTTTTAAAACAACAATGGCCCAGAACGTTGCAAATGAAACAAGGTCTGGTGCACAATAGGAAAATCGTAGATCAAGCGTCACCAGTGTTCCTAAAAATAATTGTGTCTCTAACTCTGGGAAGACACTTCCTAGAAGGATTCTAGAACTAGTCAAGTTAAACATCTGCAGACTGGACATAACAGATTTGCAAGTGACCTTCCAGCAACCTACCGGTTATAACAAAGGCTAGGAGGCGGTACTCTCTTACTAGCCCAGGGTTAGATGAAAGCTACACACTTTTATCAAGAGTGGTTTTCTTTTTGTCCTGTTGTATTAGAGAACATGAACGTTCATTTCTAAACTGTGCGACAGCAACCAATTTAGTCTTTGAGTCGCGTTTTAACTAAACTAGTGCAACCAATATGGACCAGCACACTCCAAATAGCTTGTATGTGCTGTATAGATTTACACTCCAAAACATACGGTATACTCACACCATTGTTTATTATGTTTCAGGTAAAGACATTATATCCTGATCAGTGAAGATCAGAATAATTAATAAAACCTAAGAGTGCCACATCACTAATAACAAGTGAATGAGGATGCACTCCAAAGTGAATACCGCCCTTTGTATATATCTGTACCTGTACACACTGTTTAGACAATTAGCCCGTGAGGAATTTCCTGTATTGGTTTGATCAGTTATTAAGGAAAGAAACAGGGTGGGATGTATGAGACTGTATAAACCTGAATGAATGTATGAGTAAGAGCGAAAGTGGTGTGTCTGATGCGAGTTCTATGCTGAGTAAAATATCCTTTTTTTGCACAGCACCTGCCACTTTAGTTATTGTAGTGTTTTGCTAAACCTTCTGTTTGTACGTAACTGTCTTCATGTACTGTTATATACAGCTAAGCAATCTAACTAGTTTTTAACCCATTGGTGCAACAATAAAATATATTATTTTCATTTGACATGGTCTGTCATTCACCTGAAATAGTGTTCTACCCACAAACACTTGCGTTTTTCAGTTAAAGGTTCATAAACCTGTTATAGGGTCTGCTTGTAGAGATAGGTTCTCCTGCCTCATGCCTCTCACAGTAGTAGATAGCAGGGTGAGAGAAAGCAAAGGGTGCGGATAGAAGAAATAAAGATAGAATTGAGGGGGGCGAGTTGATAGGTCGGAAGACAAACTAGCAAAGATGAACAGCAGTAAAGGTGGCAACGGACAAGAGTAGATATGAGGAGTTTGGTAGCATGGACAGAGGAAAGGGAGAGCTTTGTGGATGTTAAAGAGAAATCAGCATGAGCATGCAGTATTAGGGATGTGTGCTTTAAAGGAAAGGGGGGAGTCAAAGTAAAGGCCCAGGTTACTGGAAGAAGTGGAAAGCAGAAGGTGCAAGGGGGAGAAAAAAAGGGGCATCGGGGAAAGGAGGGCAGGGATGCTAAATGGTGGGGAAAAAAGATCTCAGTTTTGGAGGGGTTGAGATGGAGGAAATTGGCATGCATCGATGATTGGATTGCCAGAAGGCAGGAGGAGATGGTAGCATGAAGTGTGTCAGGGAAAAAGGAGAAGGAAACAAAGATTTCTGAATCATCAGTATTGGAATGTAAAGGAAGGCCATAGGAGGAGGCGATAGAGGGGATGTATTGCGTGACAACGGAAAATGGCCAATAACAGAGCCCTGGAGAACAACTTGAAGACATGGAACGGTAGATGAAGGTTTGCCAGCAAAGGAGACAGAGAACTTACAGTTAATCAGGGAGGATTCAAACCATTTTAGGACAGTCCCGGATAGACCAAGGGAAGAAAGGGGAAGGATGAGTGTAAGGTGGTCACTGGTGTCAAACGCATCTGAGAGATATAGTAAAATAAGGATGGAGGAAAGCTTTGAGTGACGAGCAGAAAGAAGTGAGTTAGAGATACATAGAATGGCAGTGTAAGTAGAGTGAAGGGTCTGAAAGCCAGATTGGTGCTCAGGAAGCAGAGAGTGATGATCAAGATAGGAAGCAATTATAGCTGGCCTACCACCTACAGAAGAATGTATGCTCACCTCTCTTCAGTTCTCATAGAGCTTTATTGGCTATCACTGAATAGAAGAAGCAGGCATGGGATGGAATCACTATTGCAGACATAGGGACTCAACAGAGCTGTTAGGAAGGTTAGATCATGTTAAACATTCACAAGAATATGACTTCAAAGGGCGCACAGCAGTAGATCCACGGACAAATGATTCAAGAATTATCTTACTAACTTGCATCCCTGCCTGTAATCCTCTGTACCCCTTCTCTGTTTGCCCCCAATAGTACCATAGTCCATATTTATTATGGTATTCTTATAATTGTATCCTACTGCAATAGCTCCCTGCTGTACGGTGTATTCAAGCTATGTATGTAGTAAATCACATATACAAATACACATGTATATTTTAGATACTGAACTAGTACTAAATTGCATGTAAAGCCCCACCAACAACACACCTTCATACGTAGGAGGCATTTTTCGCCTATCGTTGGAAACCAGATAATTCAGAATCAAATCAGCACTGAAACTGAAACTTCTGAAATTTCAGATTACAACTACTTCCATACAGTCGTTCCCAAGTGCTGCAGCAAAAATCTGGAAAGCAATACACATATTCATGAGAGGGATACACCTGCAATCTCATGATTGAGGACAAACATCTACAAATATTCCCATTCCACTAGTAAGTTAAAGTCTATTTTTTGATCCTCCCCCATCAATAGTGCCATTTATTCTCTCATGTCTATCCTCGCTTTATTCCGTCTGATTTCTACCTTCAATAATGGTTTACTATAAAGAAAGGCTTCCATTCCTGCACATTGGTTCCATGTTGCTGTTATATAAGGTGCTTGCATACCCGTGGGTCTTTTAAATGTAGAGACACAACTAACCCAATGATTATCAGCCTCTGCATATGCTATTGACTAGTAAATGTGTCTGTTGAATGAAAGTACGCCCCACACTATGGAACCTCCTCCCCGTCAGCATCAGACTCGACCCATGCTCCTACAATTCAGAAAATAACTCAAGGTTCCCCTCTTCAAGGAGTCTCTCCTGCTCAACATCAACAGCTGTACCCCTGCTTTATCCTAACCACTGCTGTATATCTGTTCTTACCTCTGAGAAGCGCTTTGTTATGAATCTTTACTGTTGTACCCTTCTGTAAAGCGCTCTGTTATGCATCTGTATTGTTGTATACATCTGTAAAGTGCTCCGCTGCTTCTCGAAGCTAGCTCAGCGCTCAATAAATAGCATAATATTAATAAAAAGTAATATCTCACCGTAAACCAGCAAAGCATTGATGCATTTTGTTAAACTTACCTTTACAGTTCAATCATATGACGTTGGGGGAGCATATTTTTAAACTGCCCATGATTCAAATCAATGGCTTGCATTCATGTGTTGCTGGTCCCATGCATGAAATGTTCAACACTCAGAAAGTGGAGATCAATCGCGAAGAGTACATGAAGGCAAATTCGCCTTCACTCATCACTTTTACTGAACGCTTTATGAAAAATGAAAGTCTGCTGACAAATTATGCTTTGCAGGCAGTGTTTTATAAAGAATTCCTATGGATTAAACCAAGGCGTATTCCATAGGAATCCTTTCGTTTTACGTCTGCGTGAAAATCTCAATCAGTGCTTTTCCAAGAAAGAGGAGGAAAGCGAAGTGCACACTCCACTTTCCTGCCCACCTACGCCTTGGAAAGAGAAAAAGAGCTGGGGGAGGTGGGGGTTGGGGCATGAAAGCCTAATAGCAATACGCATTGCTTTTACGGTTTGATTTTCCTCTCCGCTCATTTGAAAATGACCCTCCGTGTGCATCTCTATGAAGGTTAACATAGCAAATGTGAACTGACTAACCAGAAGAAAGTATGCAAGCCAGCAAGACATGTGGAAGGCAATAAACCGCACACCCAAACAACCCCAGATTTTCATTGTGGAGCCAGGGGCTTCCCTAACGGGAACCCTTAACCCCCTCCATACAAAGTCATTCTGCAAAAAAAATATATAGCTATATCAAAGCTACATTTTTCACTCATCCACACGTCATTTGCGAGTGAATTTTAAAGCTCGGTGAATCAGTTTAAGAGCTCTGCAAATAATAAATGGAAAAGGTCATCAGTACGTTGTAACGTTTCAAAACAAAGGGTTTTCTAAGGCCCTTGCTTTCATGGGCACTGTTGGGAAACCTGCCAGAGACTACGGGGCCTTGTGTTCTCAGAGTCTTCTGCGGTAAGATTACAACTAGTCAAGCTGACCACATGATCCTCAGTACTTCCTCCTATAGATGATTAAAAAAAATAGCTGATCTGTCGCTCTCTACATTCTTTCCCATCTCCAGGTCTTAACGATTGCTAAAGTAAAAAGTAATAAAAACGTCATTGTTTATGTGTGTGGCTGAACTCCAAGGTGCTCCAAGTTCTTGAAATAAGGCACCCAGCAGCGGTACCCCTGCATTGGGCTCTTCCTTTATAACAAATATTCAGGACTCGGGGCACGAAATGGCTTTATTTTCTTAATCATATCAATGATATCTTCCTCTATCTGCTTATAATTCTAGCAATTAATTGCGGTGGCAGGCTCCAGCTAAGGCCATAAAGGACAACATTGATATCGTGTCTCCATGGCCAGCACAATCAATAGCCCTTTTGAGAACATAATCTTCCCAGGCCTCTAGAGAAAAACATGCACCTGCCCTCACCTGAGAAAAAAAGTAAATTATACTCCTGATATACCATGCTACTACTGGCCGATATCTAACAAACCCCTTCATCAGATCCACCACCTCCAGACAAAGATAAGTTCACCATATTAAACATATCCACAAATGTGGCTTCAGACCAGCAACGTGCACGGAAACGGCTTACTTCTGCATGTGTGATGAGTTTATGAAACCCCTGGAGAACAACATTCCAGCCATCCTCATTCTCCTTGACCTCCCAGTGGGCATTGATAATGTTTAACATTCTAATCTCTTTAACCCTTTGCAGTCCACGTTAAGCATTTAAGGAACTGCTCTTAAATTAATTCCATCTCTCCATTTTGACAACTTCAAGTCAGATCTGTCCGTTTCTGTGCACCACCCACGCTCCTTATCTGTGGGGTTACACAAGGCTCTCATCTTTCATATGGTTGTTTTATATGTACCTCAAACCACTTGTTGACCTTATCTCTCCCTTCTATTCTCTGCCTCTTCTTAAACATATGCAGGTAACACTTCAGTCTCATTGGCCTCTGTGCGGACCCTCTTTGTATTGTGACATGCCTCCTACAGACAAAAGATTGTCTGTCTGACTAGTGCCACTGTCTGAAAATATCAATTATCAAGTCCTCTAAATGCCAATACCATCCATCCATTTTCCCTGGCCTGCCTATTTTGCAGTCCCTCCCCACTCTGCTAAAAACATGTGTGTGAGCTTGAACATTATGTTGTCCTTTGCACTATGAGTACAGGCGATCACGAGGAGAACCCATTTCTAGGTTCATGAATTTCAAAGATGTCCTTCCCTTCTGGAATCTCTCACAAAGGGTTCAGGTCACAGAATTGTGATCACAAAACTTGATTATGAAATCTGTTAGTTCCTTGATTTGTCCAAAACACGAATCCATGAGCTCCAGCTCATCCAGAAGTAGGGGTCCAGGCTACTGATGTGCCTTAAATCCTGAGATCACATCATACAAGCCTTGTCCTCTTTCAACTGGTTCTCAGTTGCTGACCATATCAACTTCAAAGGGATGTATATCATCCATAATGACTTCTAGAACTGTGGCCCTGCCTACGCTAAAGCAGGCAACTAAGATATTCTGCCCACCAAGGCTGCTGTTATGTCTTACCTATCCTGGTTCATTAGCTGTTTCCTAAGTATATGTGAGCCTGTGCCTGGAATGCTTGTATTATAGTGTTCCATCTAGAATGTTTTGGTGTGAGTGCCAAGGTTCTCCCTGTTCAGTTGGAAAATGAGCTGAACAGAGGGGGGACCGGTGGATGCTTCCCTCCCTTATGTACTTATCCTGCCTGTAACTTATTACCTGTGACTTATGTACCACGAACCCACGTGTTCCATCTAGAATGTTTTGGTGTGAGTGCCAAGGTTCTCCCTGTTCAGTTGGAAAATGAGCTGAACAGAGGGGGGACCGGTGGATGCTTCCCTCCCTTATGTACTTATCCTGCCTGTAACTTATTACCTGTGACTTATGTACCACGAACCCACTAAAGTCTCTTAACCCAACCTGGTCTCCTGGCTCATCATTGCAACCCCTCAACCTGCGTCGTAACAGCTGCCCAGATCCTCCTCAGCCAAAATCATTGCTATCTCACAATTTCGGAGAAAGAAACCTGGAGGAAGAACTCTAGAAGCTATAGGTAGTCCCTTCTGGAATTACCGCCATGATAACTTAAAAATGATAACAATCAACTATGCTCCAGGAAGAGACTTAAGACCATTACTTCCAAAATCATTTGTCTGACCTTGTCTGGATCCCGCTCCTCTGATGAGTGCTGCTATTGCCCCTGCTCTTGGTCCTCAACACTTACTTTCTTATCACTTCACATTCCTGTCCTTTCTACCGACTCCCTCTCAGTCCCCTGATTCTGTCAGGTTTCTAGCACTTCCCTTCCTCCCTGGATTTCCTGCATCATGCATTTGATCATCTGTGCACTTGTCCTTCCCTTTCCTCTGTACCTGCTGATCAGAATGCGTCCATGGCCTACTAAAGATCAATTGTATGTTCCCCTAACCTTGGAGGCACCATAAAATAGCTACAAATGCAGTTGACCTGATATAAATCAACAATACATGAATACAATAAATAAAGAGAGTCAGACTCCTGTTACCCCGGGGCCCCTTGTACAAGCCACAGAATGGCACTTGAAAATGTAATGTATTGTAGAACATAGACAGTGAGAAAGCTCATCTTGTGGATATGGACAATGCAATAAAACGTCCTTCAGAAAATACATGGCTTGAGGCCCTTTGGTTTTTCACCTAGACAAAGCTATAAATGCTGTGTTCTTTATAAAAAAAAAAACAATATGGGTTGCCCGACATATGGCAAAATACCCTTATGATCTGATGTTTGGTGATTACCCATAGTAAGCAAGCTCTTACCCTAGCAGGTGATTAGCATTATTATTAAGCGCTTTGGCGTATAGCGCGCTACTAATAAAATAAGAATGCTAAGTAAAATGATAGGAAATTATTTCTGAATGCTGCTTGTGTCAGTGTTGGGAAACATGGCAAGACTCTAGGCTGACTTTACACGCTGATGATATAGGTCAAGTGGAACTACACGTTATTTCAAACGCACATGAAAACTGCTATCTTGATCGTATTCTCTGCAACCTGAACAACCTCCATTTACAAAGGTGGTGATAGACATAGAGCTCGGATAGTACCATAAAAGTCGAATTTCTGAACCTGGAGTAATTGCTATTTTTGAGAAAATGCCAGAAAAGATATGGTGGGTTTAAAAAGCAGGCCCAGCTCCAGGAATTTTCATCTGAGTGGGCCAAGGCTGGGATCAGTGTAGCCCACATTCCATTGGTGTGAGTCTAGGAGTTCCCTAAACAAAGTGCTGGAATTGATCCAGATTTCCCAGATCCGTGATCCAGCAAAACATTTCTTCTCAGATCCGCAAAAATACATTTGCATCCCTCTATAAAAAAAACTGTATACAGCAAAGGAGAAGCAAAGAAAAGTGTTGCAACATCAATTTACCTATCTTCCCTTCCAATCTGCTCTCCTCTTTCTGTTATATCTGATCCTCCTTCACCTTTCACCATCCAGTAATCTTCCTTCAGCTGCCCTAACCACTGTTCCCATTTACCTCCCCTCCCACCTATTCACACCAGCACCCAGCATGCCTTTCCTGTACTGGCTTGGGAGAATTGAGGTTGATACCTCCTCCTCCGAGAGGGCTGAGCAGTGAGGCCCCCAGTCTTTGTACCATCTCAGATGGTGTCCTCCCACCAATACCTTCTTGAGCACTGCGGCTACTCCCAGCAGGCCCCGGAGGAGATGCTTGTGGTCCCTCCATCTTGTTGTGAAAGATAGACCTCCTCCCACCCAGAATACTGAAGCAAGGAATAGGAGATTTTGTTTCCTACAAAATTACATTTTTTTCAAACTTCTTTAAATTTCAAGAACAGAATATACCATGCCAATCAATACAGGTAGCCTTGTTAATCTTAATATTTCAAACACAACAACATATCCTCCAATAACATCAGTGCTTAATTTGTGGGGGTGGTTGCCGGTGCCCAACACCGGCACTCTTTTTTGGGCACCGGAACTCATGCGGGGGCCAGTGCACGTGCAATTGCTTTGGTTGTTCTTCCACTTCGCTTTGCTTTGATTATAAATCAATGGGATTTGTCATTCTGATCTCGATCTCTCTCTTGCTTGCAGGCTACAGGCGATGGCTGGCTGGGCCTGGGAGGGGCCAGCAATAGCAATGAACAACAAACTGTTACAACAGCCAATGAAAACTACCATTCTGTTGTTACTATGCAGTATTTGATGCATTTTGTATAGTAACACAATGTGCAGTTTTCATTGGCTGTTCTTCTGAGCCAGTGAAATTACATGGTGACGTGTTGGTGTTGCCACAGGAGGCAGCGCAGCGCCACCTTCATTTCACAAGTTACTTTGAAGTGAAGGTGTCCAGGTGTGGCGTTGTCTGTCCTGACTTGTGAGAGAGAGAGAGAGCCTGCCCTGCTGCTCTGCGTGGTGCGGCCTAGTTGCTTCCTGCGGCCCCCTCTGCCTGCTTTTTTCATTTGTGTGGGTGCCAGTGTACGCACCCGGCCCCCCCCACCCTGAGGCCCCGACAGGAGACCAAGTCCCAGCCGGCAAAGCAGGTAAGTCACTTGTTGTTGCATGCGGTGCCGCCTGAGCCTGTCACAGTCAAGTGATCAGGCAAGGAAGGCCCAGGTCGGTGCCCGGGTGGCGGCACAGGCCCCTGGTGGCACCCTGACTGCCTAGGAGTCAGGACCCCACCAGGGACCCGTCTGCACCCAGGCTTCTGTCTCTGTGACCTGTGTGCAGTGTGCTGTTGACTGCAGTCAGTGCCAGGCCCAGGCCAATTTCTGTGACCAGGGGCACCGGCTGCCGCAGACTGAGTAGGATGACTCTGCCGCGGGCGGCCGGGCCCATGGATTGTGCCCAAAAGTATGTTTTTTACTTTTTTCTTTGAAAACCTGACCTTCCGTGGGGCCGGTGGCCGGGGCCCCGCCCCACGGAAGGTAGGTTTTAAAAGAAATAACTTAATTTGAGTGGCGGCTGTGGCCCATCACTTTGAAAGTGATGGGCCCCAGCCACCCAAATATGATTTTTCTTATAAAATCCTACCTTCTGTGGGGCCGCTGCACCGCGCACCCATTTTGGCATCAGGCTCAGTATGGCCGTGGCGATGGTGGCCCCACCGAAGGTAGCCTAAGTGATTGAGGCAAGGCAGGGCAAAGCCCAGGACCGGGCGTGGCACGGGCGGCAGCGTGGTCCCACTAGTGTCTGTCACAAAAGGAATGAATTGTCGTTTGCAACTTTGGCCACTTTTTCATTGGTGCCGAGCCCGACTCGAGACAATTGTATGCCCAGTCCGACCCTGGATAGCATTCATCTAAGTGAAACATGAATTTTTGCCTGAGTGTTTCCGTTCTTCCTTTTAATGTTATCGGCCTCATTAGTTCACAAACTAGCTTCAGCGAGGGGACCCAGAACGGTGCACGTATTCTGCCGAAACCAAACCGGCTGCACTTCGCGAGAAAAGCCCATGCAAAGACGAACTTTTGAAATGCCATTTCAGGCTTAAAGATACACCCATTGAAACTAGACAGGGATAAACATGGTGCACATGCCCACTAATTAGTCGTCATAAATAAAAGCACTAGTTGAGTATTCATGAATAATTCTCAACCGTCATTTGCTGTCATTTATTTACATAGTTCCAGCGCATGTTTTGTATCCTGATGTGTGGTTTATACACCAGATGTGACCCCTTAACCTGGGTACAATACGCTCAGAGCATGTGCTCCGAATGAGAGCACATGCAACCCTCAGATAGGGAGGTGGGTGTCTGTTACACCCTGCAGTTTAGTGAAGTATGTTAAGAACATGTCAGTGGGAAGGAGATATCCGAATATGCATTCTCCTCCGGCTCCTGAATATTGGATGACAAAACATATTTAGTTTTTTAATATGTGTTAAGGTGGAAAGAGGCCCTAAAGCAGACGTAGCACAGGTTGTTGATTGGGAAATGACTTTTTCCAAGTTATACAACACCATGCTCATGCCTGAAGGAAGGGTGAAGGGGGATGCATTTATGAGATGTGATGACTGATAAGAGCTTGAGAGTAAATTGATTACACAAAACACCTGGATGAGGTGACTGAAGAACGGGCTGAGGGGAGGGTGCTCTTCCTGGAGGTAACCGATTAACAATACTTGGTGTACTTTAACAGACTGTCAGATGGGGCAGAAGGGGTAGAGACAAATACAGTGCAACAGTGACTGAAACAGAATGCTTTATTTATTTGCATTTTTAAAGCGCTCACACAGCCTGGGCGCATCGAGGCGCAGTTACAGGAGGAGCATGTCTTAGTTGCGTATTTACTACTAGCCTGTGCCAGCAGTTGCTGCAGCGCCAAACATGTGACATGGAGCAGCAGCAGTGTGATGGGCTGGTGGTGGGCCGATCTAGGTAGGTCTAGCACTGAACTGGGGCGGCCGGCGCGCCCGCGCTGAGGGTGGCGCCGCAACCGGCATTATGGGGGCCAATATTTTTTGGGCACTGGCACTTAATTTTACAAATTAAGCACTGAATAACATACACATCTATACAATCCTCCCTCACCCACCCCTTCCACAACCCCCCTCCTTTCCAAATGAACCCCACAGTAGTCCCATTCTGAAAGTCTCCCATCAATGGTTCATGTCCAAAATTACATTTTAAACACAAAATGTTATTTTTTGTTGCCTTTTTGCAGCACAATTTAATTGAGTTGAGAGTGTAAGCGAGTGCTAGGGCCCTAGTGCTAGGGCTGCAAGGGCTGCATCAGGAGGCAGACAGTGCTGGTAGAGGGGTTTACGGCCTCCTGGTATCGCGTCCCCCTGGACATCATTGTCTAGTATATACTGTTTACACACTGGTTATAATATGCAATTGTCCATGATGACTCTTTATTTGATGTGTTTACTTTGATTTGCTATTCAATGACACAATTGTGTTCAATAAATGTGGCCCGGGTATTTTCAAAGTTAGTTGCGTGTGTGTCCTAATCCCTATGTTGCTCATCTATTAAACCAAGAGTGAGGCTTTTTGGAATAGCTTATAATGCAAACTGATTCACTTCTAGGGGCACCTAAATTTACAGGTAAGGCATAGTGAAATAAAGAAATATTCCCATGAAAACACACTGGTCGAGTGGTAAAGCCATAATTTGAGCATAGCCTGAAATTTAGATACTTGACCACACATCTTCCGAGCTCAAGTTGGTAAACATATGGGTTGAAGTTTGGCTTTGAATACCCAAAATAATACTTCATTTTATACAGATGACTTTAAAAAGTCACATGATAAACCAACCTGACAATGTATTCATCATTGTAGAAACATGTTGATGAAAAGATTAAGGTGCATTTTGTTTTGAATCCTAAATTGCACAGATTGAAATTCTTTGCAAAAGGGGCCATTCATTCATTTTAATTGTTTCCACCAAGTACTGGAAAAGTAAAGAGTAAAACACAGGTGAAAATCGCCTTTTCTCTTTACTTTACCACTACGTGTCTGGAAAAGTGTAAATCACTTCCACAATTAACAATTGTGGGAGCCATCCACAATGGACTCCTTTGGACTGTGCCCACTTTTTCCAAGTATAAAATTTCAGGCAGGTCCCATAGGAATCCATTGGTTTTTCACCAAAGTAAAAATACATGTTGGTGGAATACCAATCGGATTTGGCTGTGGCATCTGTTTAAGTCCGATCTGCTCTCCAACTTCACCTGTGAAATCATACAAAATCCTGCAGATCATAAAAAGTGGAGCTGCATGCATTTAGCGACACTTCTTCCACTCTGCTTGACCTGGAAAATGAACCCTATGACTGTAGTTTAATTTTCCCCATCTTGAAAGGAAGCCTGCAAGCTCCGGCATAGCAATTAATGAGAACTTACAAAAAATCTCATACAGACACAAAGTGAAATGAAATGCATGACAAAGTTATTGTTTCACACAGCTTGTTCTGTATCCCATTACTTACTAAATCACTTAACAATCATACTTAAATAGCTTCTTAAAACACTATATATATATTTTTTTAAAGTGCCACATCAGTGATCACTGCCTTCTTATCTTTTCTCATCTCTAATCACTTCCTGTTGTAAATAATATGCCTCCGAGACAGTTAAAAAGATACAATCTCACTGGCAGGGCCTGTGCAGCCTTGGCTGTTTGTATTTGAGGGGAGAGAGAATAGCAGGGGGGCGGGGTCCATTGGCATTTGTCCCACGTTTGTTTGTTTGCTTTTTTGTTCATTGATTTCTAGGGCGCACCAAACACGTAGGTAACTGGGCGCAACATGGTTAAACGAATACTTGAGGCTTGCTACATAGGATAGAGTTACATAGTGAAATAGTTACAAAGGCATGCATAATGGTTATACATTCATGATACATAATAGTTATACATACATGTGGTTAGTTGCACAGGATAATGTCCCGTAGTCAGGTAGTCTATAGTAGCATGAAAGGTGATAGGGTTGGGGAAGTAAGGAGATAGCAAACGAGTAAGCCTATATAGAGAGCATACTAGTGTAGGGGGCCAGAGTGGTCAGATGTCATAGATTCACAACCAGTTCAGTGTGTTGCGCCTGAAGGTCAGGTAAGATTGGTCAACTCTAAGTGCTAGGGGTAAGGCATTCGATGCTTGGGCGGCCTTCACCGGGAAACTGTTGCCTCCAGATTTTTCAGTTTTAATCTAGGCATCTCAAGGCACATGGAGTTGGCAGTCCTAGTGAGGCGGGTGGCTGTTCTCCTGACCATCCTCTCCGTTAGGTAAGGTGGTGGTGAGTTGTTTACGCATTTATAGGTCAAGGAAATGGTTTAGAGTAAAATTATGTCATTAATCTTTAGCCAGTCGTGATCCCTTCTGATGTTGGAAACGTGTTCTCTATTCGGAATGTTCAAGGCCTGTCAGAGCAATATTTTTTAGGATTTATATTTTGTCCAAAATTAACTTGTTAGCTCCTAGGTATAGGGCATTGCAGTAATCCAATGTTGACATTATTAAGGTGTTTGCAAGGTTGATGCAACTTTTTACAAGATAAGAGTTGCCTGCAAGTTCTGTTAAGTTTCCAGGTGTAGGCTGTAGATGATGCCATGGAGTTCACCTGTTTTTTTAGGGTAAGGGTGGAATCAAGGTAAAACCCTAACGTTTTAACTTCCCTAGCTACCTTGATAATATTACTGTCTATGTTGAATGCGGAGTAGAGAGGATTCAGTATTTTTAGGCCAGCAGTAGAGCCAAGGATTAGGATTTCTGTTTTGTCGTCATTCAGGCATAGGCCGTGGGATGCCATCCATGCCTGAATGAGGAGGTATATTTTATTTACCAAGGCTGTATCTGTATCATAATTGCCCGAAAGGGGAATGAGGATCTGAGTGTCATCAGCATAATTAGTATAGATGACACCCAGTCTGTCCAATTTGTCAAATAAAGGCTTGGTGAAAATGGTATACATGGTCGGCGATACACAGGATCCCAATGGGACGCCATATGTGGTTTGGATAGGGTAAGCAGAGGCAAAGGCAGAGAAAACTTGCATCGTACTATTATCTAGGAAGGACTGAACCTATGCTATTGCGTCTGTGGAAAAGTGGGCAGCCGATGCCAGCTGTTTGCATAGCACTCCATGGTCCACCAGGTCAAAGGCCGCCGACAAGTCAAGGAGGAGCAGCATGGCTGTTTTCCCTTGGTCTCTAAGTGCATCAATTTGCGTTTTTAGGTCGATGAGTGCTGGTTCCATGCCATGTTTAGGCCTAAATCTGGATTGTCGTGAGCCGAGAAGGTGGTTGGTTTCGAGGTATTACTGAATTTGCAGATAAGCAACTTTGTCAATAATTTTCAGAAGGAAGGGCACTGTAGTAATCGGCCTGAAGTTGGTAGGAATTGATGGGTCTACCGATTGTTTTTTTAGCAGAGGTAGTGCCGAGGATTGTTTTAAGTTGCCTGGGACAGTATTAGATGTAAACGAGGCATTGATCAGTTTAGGAATAAAGGGAGCTAGGTCTCTGACTGCATCTTTAATTATTTGGGCTGGGCAGTTGTCACCCTAGCAGTTCGAACGTTTCAGGGATAGAATAATTTTTTCTGTGACCAGGACAGAGACTTTGGTGAAGCTGAAGGGTTCGGGGCAGCTGGTAGACTCAGGGGATTCTGGGAGTTGGGGTGTGGTGTGTGGAAGGGAGTCTTTTTTGATAGCGATCTTGGTTTGGAGAGTGGATATTTTGTTGTTGTTTGAACATTTTGGGAAAGCTTGTGTTCAGATAGCATCAATGCAAATGTTAAATCCACTTCTGATTGCACTCTTTAGAAAATATTTAAATACTGCTTTTTAGTTATAAAAAATGTACACCTTTCATACTTTAACTGCAACATTATAGAAAACGCTCTTCTTTTTTTTTATTTAATGGGTGTTCATGTTTCATTTCCGGCACTGCCTAAACACCCAGCACCCAGGATTTACATCATACTTTCCAAACAAATCCCACAACACACATGACATATTCTGTTTGCATGCAAACTCTGTAAAGTTACTCAAATAGAATGAGGTTATCAAGTCAGTACTTATCAGTTTGAATCATGACACGTTTTGTCCGAGTAGACTAGACTTCCAAACAAAGATGCATTCAATTTAGGTCCGAGCCCCACTGGTAAGTATGCATGAGGAGATTTGAAACTGTTCAATACGTGTCAACCTAGCCTTATAATTTTCAGGTAGGGACTTGTTGGACCATTTCAGTGAGGTGCAGCTTGATTCCCTAGGTGTAGCTAGCAAGACACCCACATCTGGGCATATATACATTCACTTAGGGTGACAAACGGAAGCCAACATGCATTGGCAAAGCCAACAGCTTGGATTTTGATTAGGCATGGATAGGCATTTGCCAGGCACTGCCATAAGGGTACCAACTGGGCATAAGATGGGAATAGCTGGAAAAGTGGGCCAGTAATTGGGCATATGATGGCATTGCCTGGCAAATGTCTGCTAATACCTATAAGCAAGCCAAAACTGCTGGCTTTGCGATTGCTTGTTTAAGACAGGACTTCAGTGCAAGTCACAGAGGCATTGACAAATATATTGCTTATAAAATCAACTGGCTGAAGATACACATTAAGAGAACTGTACTACACCAGGAGCTCATTTACAGAGGCACTTAAGTAATTAAACACTCAAAAGAATCCCTAGCTAGAACACTGGTAGGCCCTATTCAGCAACACGTTTGGTGTTACTTTGTGATAGAACTTGCTCAAAGAGTTCTAGAAAGGTTAGGTTTTGGTGGTGAGGCATTAACATAGCTATGGATAGTCGTTAGGTGGGTAAATGACCAGACACACTCATAGGATGTGTGTTTCACCTCGCATTTTATTGCCATCCGATCTGTGTTGCACAGCATGCGTTCTGGTTGTACCAAATAGGTAAAAAGTCTCTGAATCAATTAGAACCACCAGCATTGCTCCGGCCAGCCTTCCATACCAGTGTTTACATATCAGCTTTGGCCCAGTCACTAATCTCAGATGCCCTTCCCAAACTGCTAGACCACAGGGCCTAAAAATTCATGTTTGCTTGTGTTCCAGTGCAGATGGAACATGGCCTAGCAATTGAGATTGAACTGCACCTTTTGGTGGCAGCATCAAAAGTAGTTTGCTAGTGGCTTGTCCCCTTCTCTAATCGCACAGACATACAACAGAATTATGGCATGGAATAGTGCGCAGAGCAACGGTAGTGGTAATGTTTAATTTAAAGCCTTGCATTTATCAATTTTTGATTTTACTACACTCTCCCCTCCAGAATAACATTTTTGTTACTACCAACCTTATCTTTTCACTTATACTGCAGCAGAATATATACTTTGAATGTAATTTGTAAGGGCCCACAGTCAGTTCACGCACCTTCTGCAGAAATCTGTGTTAAAGCAACTTAATCTGTCATTTATTGTTTGATATAGTTAGCCATTTTATTAAGCATGATGTGAAAAACCACTATACTCCCACAAAAAATAAACATACTTTTAATAACAGAAACCAAAATTGTGATTTTAGGTTTGAGAAAATAGTTGTAGGCATCCTCCATCTGCCTGGTCATTTGTACTTTTATGGCTGTGGGGCATAAATCATTGCCTAGGGCAAGAAAACAAATCCTGGCCAGGCCTCCTGCAATTTAGCCTCTGAGGTTGCTGCTGAATGCTTAGAGTGGCATCCACCCCCACTCCATCGGTAACCACTGCTGTACAACACCACTGACATGGCCTCCTTTCTAGGGGGGGGGGGCAGAAGCTGGTTCTGGGGGGGCCTGGCTCCCCTGACTCTCCTGCTGGAGCCGGGCTTGTTAAAAAGGCTTGGAAAAAAAAACTTTCAGCTGAAATTTAAAAGTATACGAATCAATTCATACATGCCACAGCTCGACCCAGTAACCATCACTGGAAGTTGACCTCCACCTCAGAGCAACATGAGTAAAGCATTGTGAGCATGTACATTAGCTCAAATGCAAGCCTTTTGCTCCAGACAACTGTCTTTGTTTTACACAACAGTGCTATTTTACACATAGCTTATTCAACCCCAACACACATTTCTCAAGGCTGCCGACAACTGCATGCCTGGTTTCACCCTTAATAGGGGTCATCACTGCAGTATAGGTTGACAGACTTGTGGATGGAGCATTAGGGCAAACACTAGCAAAGTTATGGTGAAGTTAAAAAAGCTTGTTGAAAAAAAGGTTGCTCCCTGTCTCAAGCTCTTTCGGTACAATGTCAATTCATATTTCTATGAAAACCCTCTCTGGCTTGCAGGGAGCTGTTGAGTCACACTGGAGTTCTTGCACTGTGGTAGGAGGCCACTACCTCCCAAACTGCCATAGTTCTAGCCCCCATGTAATTATTCGCACCTTTGATGGTTTTATTAGTTGTACAAGGCTTAATTTTAAGAGGATACAGGGAGCTTGTAATTACAAAATATAAAATAAAAGAGAGTCAGTATTTTATTCCGTAAGTGCAGGGTGAAACCGGGGTGTAAAATTAGCTTTGAAACAAATGAAAAGTTGTCACACATCGGTAAATGACAATTCATTCCTTTTGTGACGGATTATTCAAACAGATGTCCTCTTGAACACACCAACTCTTGAAGACGGTTTTAGCGTTTGAAAAGGGGCTCCCAATGAGTCATCCCTGTCTCGCTCTCTTGTCTCTTCTGAGGGGTTCCCTCCATAGCCCATGAGGGCCTAAACCACAAGATGATCTCTAGAGATCGGTTACCCTTACTGTCTAGCAGCTAACTGGCTGGTTGTGATGAATACTAACATGGGTCTCACAATCAAAATGTTATCAAGAAAAGGTGCCTTCCAATCATCCAGCTCTCACTCAGTCCTTTCCTTGGATGCTCCTGTATTCGTCATCCTGATGTTCTGACTTTCCTCTCCCTTGCTTCTACTCTCTCCTCTCTCTTCCACTCACTCTCCTTTTACTCTCTCTCTTCCTTTCACTTTCTTTCAGTTGATCGTTCTACGACTACCCTTATTTGCTCTCTGCTTCAACTCTCCCCTCTCTACTCTACTACTCGACACTCCACCCACACCTTCTCCCACAGTCACTCTCCCAGTCAGATTCCCATTCAGTTTTATTCTCCCTGTTAGTCTCACTCACTCACCTTGCACGCACTTTCACACCCAAGAACCCCTTTCTTCCACAACCCAACACCTCACCTTGCACACGTTTTCAGCAATCTTGTTTCATGCTCATCTGCACCGTTTTTCCTTCGCTTGTTCTTTTGGTCCCCCTTCTCCTCCTGTGACATCTGTCAAACAACCCTCCTGCTTTGATTTCCAGATCTCTTTTTACCCTCTGTGAGGGGTCAGAAATAAGAGACAGACACAAGGTTGTAGGGTAACATTTGTCATGTTGATTAAAATAAAAAGGGTGGAATAAAGGTATTTTTGTCCCTGTACTAATGAAAATGGCCCTAACCATGAAGCTAAAGCAAGTTGACCTTGTGCCCAATATATCTGACCTCCCACTGAAATATACAAAAATGTGCAAGGTAAATGCTTTTAGTTCCAACCCAACAAAAGAAAGAGTGTGTAAGTTCAAATGGGGGTTTCCAGTAAAGGAATCCTTGTATTCAGGAGTCAACTCCCTTCCCCTAAACCAATACAGGAAGCCTGTTGGAAATATGTTGTTCCAACAATGTGCTGTCCAAATGAACAAAAATGTCTCTTTCACAAAATAAATGTTTTATTGGATTATGCAAGCAAAATGTCCCATCCATAGAATACTGATGTCAGACAAGCAAAACATATATTTTCCACGGAACACTTTTCTCAGCATGGCAAAGTCAAATGTCTCTTTTCATAGAACACAGTTTAATGATAAGGTTTTTTTCCACAATCGTTCCTTTCCTGTATACTCCCCTGACAGGAATTTGTCAGCTCCACTTTGACTCAAATAGATCTCCTAGTATACTCTCCTGCCAGGTATCTCTTTCCAAAAAGTATTATTTCCTGCTAGTCTTATCGGGTCTTCCTTCTACTTTCGATAATACATTATCATATTTCTTCAATAATACAAATTGTTAACTGCAGTGGCTACTTGTACCAATTTCCCCATTTTCATATGTGAGGGTTTGTTCAAGCTCCATCAAACATCCTTTCAATCTCTCTTGACACTTGGCAATGCTTGCTCCAGATTTCTCCCAACTGACATCTCATGTCAGGAGAACTGCCAGACGTGTGCCTCCTTATTTCTCTCCCAATGTCTTTTGGCTTGTAGCAATGATGCTTCCAGGTTTCCCTTTAACTGATATCTCATGACAGGAGAATTGTACCATGTTTGCCTTCTCTTTTTAATTTGATTCAGTCGATATTAAAAAATATACTTCAAATACTCTAACTCCTTTCATTCTCATGCTGACTTACCAGTTAGAATTAGGAGAGGTTATGTAAACATTATGTGTAGTGATGTTTTTCTCGGGACTCGTATCCAGATTAAAGTCTTTATAATCAAGGGATGTTGAAGATAAACCATACATACCTGAGGTGTAAATGTCATTCCGCTGGGGAGGTTTTTCATACATAGTGGTTTGGGTTTTAACCTGGGAATGATTTGCAAAATGACAACTGGCAAGAGTTATTTAGGGATTATGGGGTTTTCCTCTTCATATAGAGAAGAATACTGTCTCTCCTACAGAAGTAATCGCATCTCCCTGACAGCCATCTCTTCCCATGTGATCCTCCCTCATATTACAACCCCCAGAGTCGGGATCAAGTAGCGACTGCTTTTCCCTGACCGCATGAGAGGAGATTTTAGGCTGGAGATCAATGATGGCTCTGCAGGAGTCATCACACCTCTCCTTTCCATTGGTTCTCTCCCTCACCTGGTTCCTCGGACCAACAACAGGCTTCCATCTCCCCAGGGGTTGGGTACAGGGATGCAAACACATATAAACAGCGTTTTTTAATGAGAGCCCACTCAAATCATAGTTCATTTCAGAGTTCGTATTAGGACTAAACGGAGCATCTGGATTGCCAGTTTGATATTCAGAATGCTCAGTAGCCCTCCTGATCGAGCTGGGAGAGCACAGCAGGGCTCAAGCCGGCCGGAGCCCCTCCTTGGACTCTGGCCTAACACTCCTCTCGTGCCAGGGCCTGCCCAAAGCAGAGGCCGGCCACAAGCTCCGCTGGGTGCTCGTCCACACTTTTTTTTAAGAAAAAAAAGAAAATGTGCTTGCGCCTGTGTTCCGGCCGCCTGACCCGGAGAGCCCGGCAGAGCACGTCCTTCACCACTCTCCTGGCTTCCTGCATTCAAAAGCCCACGTTCACCTCTTCTGCCGCACCATGGCCACACTGTGCTGTCCGTTTTTCTTAGGGTATTCAAAACATTTTCTTAGCGACTTAAAGCAACATTATTGTTTTTAAATGAGTGGTTTGTGTTGCTCAATTAAACTAGCACGGATGTTCAAGTTAAGTGGTGCTTTGCAAGCTCTTTGAGTTGGACATGTTCCAGCATGCATAGGAAAGGCTCTGACTGCCACTGATAAAAATAAGTGTTTGCAACCGTAGCACTTTCACGATCTGCAGAGCCACAATGCTGTGTGTTTGTCTGCCTCACTGAGACTTGGGAAACTGGCCGTGCATGAATGTCTGGTTCTATAACTCGCTCGTGAGAAAGTCTTGAGACTTTGCCGTGGGACTTGCAAGGGCAACACCCCTGTAGGTATAGTTCCCAGGGGATTAAGCAGGTGTGTGTCAGGCAGGGTGGGGGATGTCATGCAGGGAGGGCAGACAGTGTTGCCTTCCCCATGCGAATAACACCTCAGGACTAGTCTGTTTCAGTTCAAGCAGATGGCTTGCAGACATCCGGGCACCCAAAAGTGGAAGGAGGTGAGGCGCTCTTCATAGCATGTACATGACAAAAGCCCTAGAAGACAAAAGAACAACGTAAGACCAAAAGGAGGCCGCCAACTGGACAGGTTGGGGCCTTTGGTCTGAGCAAATGACTCTCCTGAGGTGTATGTGCCCTCAGGTATCCTTTTGACTATAAAGTATGGGCCAAGAGTAGCCCCTGTTATCATTTGTTCACCCTCTTCACGGAGAGGGAATCCACCAGGGCTACGAGAAGGCTTGCAAAGACAAATCACTCTTCCCGACCTGCAAAAGACATACACAAGATAAAACAGGCAAAATATACAAGTACCGAAGCTAGAGGATGGACCATGGTAAAGGACAAAAGAAGACAGACCAACGCAACAGTAGTAGGCTGGCGGCACAGGTCGGGCGCCAATGCCCCGCTAGTGGATACTGGCATCAGCATAGTCACCCTACTCCCTGGACCACATTATGCCCGAAAGCACATTCTGAGAAAAGCGATTTTTATTCTTGTGTATATATAATAAAGTCTGCGGCCTGTTATTTTCACACCTACCTCACTCGCTGCTTGGTTATTAAACACATATTTAGTTGGTTTCTTATTTTATCTGTTATTGCAATACGTTTTTATTGTCACAGCATTATGACGGTACCTTGCTTATGAACTAAAGGTATGTTGTGTAAAAATTCAAAGAACTAGTCATACAGTGTACCAATGATTTATACTACACTGTCCATGAATTGCTGTGTTCTAATTCTATTCTTTGAAGAAATTGTTTTGTGCAGCCATTTTGCAGGCTTGGCGCGTGGTGGGCTCCTAGGCCTGACCCCCATGCTCCGCCGTGGCTCGGCCCTATCCATGAAATCTCTGGCTCCTAACTCCTGAAGGAATTATCCAGTTCACAGTTTGTGTCCCATAGAGTGCCTGGATTGCTGGTTTCATGTGTGGATCTCTGCAAAGTATTGCAGTTCCTTACAGACTCTATCTCAGTTGGGTTGTTTTCTCTTTCTTCCACCACAGGTCCTTCTGGATAATGTAGTCCAAAGGAACAAACAGAAACAGAATGGGCAGCGTTGTGCCTAACAGGTATGTGGCAAGAAAAGGTTGTAATTACTTCACTTAGCCAGGCACAGGTAGATGGAATAGAGGCTGGGGCCCTCCCAACTCTCAAACACGACCTCTGGGTGCAGGACTGGCTCTGGTAAACACCCTGGCAGGCCTCCTGCCCCATGTTGAGAGGGTTTCCCCATCCCCACTTGACAGGGTCAAATCTCTGATCCTCTCACACTACTCCACTGTTTCGCCGAAGTCGTCTACCTCCCCAGGGCATTTAGTTACCTGGAGTTATCAGGAGAGGAAATCTACAGTGAAATGCTTAGAGCCAGCCAGGTGTCCAAACCTGAATGAGCATGGCTGGAGGGCAAGAAAAAACTGCATGGGTTGGCGTCTTTGTTCCGGGTCTGGGTCTGGGACAAGATGTCATTGGTGGCCTGTTGGGTATTACCAAAGCTATGTATGGTCTACATTATAGCCAGACATTCTAACTACACGACCGGATAGTTTTTCTCCAAAGGGAAGAGTTTTCAGCTGATAAATAAGATGGGGTTCTCTTCCGAGACTCTGCAAACAGGACCATTCTCAGCCCCCCTGAGGCATCGATCTGTAGCAAAAATTCTTTGGTGATGCCTGGCATGGCCAACATTGGGCTCTTAAAGAGGGTGTTCTTTAGTTTCTCAAAAGCCATGTGTGCTTCATGATCCGTTGTAAAGGGGCGGGTGGGCATTGGTCAGTTTGTTTGTTAAGAGGGCTGTTAGTTCTGAGATATTTGGTATAAATAATCCGAAGTATCTTATCAGCTGCAAAAAAAGCTCAAATATCTTTCTTTGTTCTTTGTTTGGGGCCACAAGACACATTGAACAGCGTCCACTTTGCTGTTGGGGGCAACACCAATCCATCCCCCACTCACTTAAAATCAGAGTTATTTGACAGTGCCAGTCTAAGGTGACACTTCTCTGGATTGACAGTGAGGTGGTCCTTTCTGAAATGATACCATACTGCTGTCAGGGTAGGCAGTGAATAAGTTGAAAACATTATGTCAAAAGACAATGTCGAAAAAAAAGGTAAAAAAAAAAGTCGATTGCTTTCTTTTTTTTATTTACATGTTTTTTTTGGGTTCCGGAGGTAAAAAAGAAAAAAAAGGGGCAAAACAAAAAAAAAGAACAAAAAAGGGGTGTTGAGGGGAACCCCTCCCATTTCGAACAAAAAGCAACCAAAAAAAGAAATTCGACATTTTTTTTTTTTTTTAGACCTTATGACTTTCGACATAATGTAATTCGAACTTATCACTATAAACCTGTCAGGTGTCTCAAGTGATCTTCCCACATCCTACTATGTACATCGATGTTGTCCAAATAGGCGCCAGCAAAGGTCCCGCAGTGGGTAGGGATGTGATCCATCTATCCTTGGAAGGTAGCGAGCACCCCCTGCAGACCAAAAAGGAGGACAGTTGAGAAACAGACGACAAATCTCACCAGGAAACAAAGTGCAGATTCTGTGATGCAGGAGAAGAAAATCTTAAACATCTTATAGTCACATGTGTTGAATTGAAAGATAAACGTGAGAATTGTCTAAGGAGAGAGATGAATTGATACCAGACGTATAATATAGAAGACTGATGGAGACAATTACATATTACTGAATGTAAATCGCTGCTGATAGCAGTGATGCGATTTTTAGATCAACTTCAATCTCTGCTAGAGTTGAACCCAGTAAATGACACTTGAAATTACACTGAACAAACTAGGAAGAAATTTTGGACTGAGGCAAATTGTTTAGCGCGATAGTTCAGCTTTTCTGCAGAGAAAGTTTTTCTGTTTTCTTCTATTTTTTTTCTTTGATAAGTAATGAAATTATTTTGTTTTTGGATGAGTATTGAGGTCATTTTTTGATTGAGTTTTATATTTCAAAAAGTTTGTATAAACTATATGAAATAATAAAAAAAAAAAGGAATACAGTTAATTGACAGAACTTCCCTGTAGAAAAGGCTATCTTTGGATATACAAATGGATATTTCCCATCTGTGAAAGGTACAGTGAGCAAAGAGTGTGTGCTGCAAACACATCTCAGAACAGGTTATCATGCCATGTTCTTTCTGGAGAGGAGCGCCTGCTACCTTTTTTGAAGTATTTGCAAGGAAATTGGGGTTGGTCACCCTGAGTTACCTGGGGGCAACCAGACGTGGACTCCCTGCTCACTGTGTTCAGAGAGGCAGAGCTTCACCTCACTGATGAGGCCCAACAAGGCTGAAACACGTGTATGGGGTTGCTGTTGGTACTCTTGTTCAGAGAGGACTTGCCATAGCATTTCGGTGCTGGACTGCCCATGTGGGCGGGACAAAGACTGATATGCAAATGGATATTTCCCATCTGTGAAAGGTGCAGTGAGCAAAAAGTGTGTGCTGCAAACTCTTATCTCAGAACAGGTTATCATGCCATGTTCTTTCTGGAGAGGAGTGCCTGCTACCTTTTTTGATGCACCCTGCAGAGTACCATTAAAGCCAGTCAGATAGCACAGAGAGTTGAGCACTCGTTCTGACATCTGTGTGTAGCCTGCTGATGCAGGTTCAAATCCCGGCAGGGCCAACTCCTCCTTTCGAGGTCGATAAATTGAGAACAACGCAGTAAGATAATAATATCATATAAACTATCAACTGTTATTGCAGTGCTTTGATAACTGCGTGTCTGTAACGCTATAGTAAACAACTAGATATTATTATTATTATTATATTATCTCGGGAGCGTGCATCTTGTCTCACAAGGTGTGCTGCAAATAACACCTTGGATTACTCCATCTTGCTTAATGGATTAGAGGAAATCTAAAAAGGCAGTGAGTTGGTCCAACTTGTTCCTTTCAATTAGGATATCTAGATTTAAAGTGATATCTAGATTTTTGTTCAGACCCAGATCTACTTTTTTTTTTATTGACAGCAGGGCCCAGGTTGGTGGAAATCTTGCCGACTTGACACTTTTAAAAAAAAAAATGCATATGGTTTTTCCATTTTGCATAACATTACAATTAAAACACACAGCTGAACAGGCTCAACTATAACACCCCTTGCCCATCCCTATTACCTCCCTACCTTCTTCCCCTTCCTCCCTCCCTCCCTCCCTCTCTTCACAGCCTGCACGTCGATCTATTTATTAGTTTCGATTATTGCATCTCCCCTCGCCCATTTTGCATACTCTCCTGAGCCCCGGTGGTCGCGAAGAGCGTTAATGTCAGCGCTATCCATCTCTGTAACCCAATTCCAGAGTCCTCAATCTGTGCTCTAAGAGTCTCCCGCACCCGCGTCTCCGCTGTGCACCACTTCTCCAAGTCTCTCCACCATCCTCCCACATTCAGCGTATGTGAAGATGGCCCTCTGTATGAATGTAAATAAACACACTAAGACGGGAAGTAGGCGTTTAGTTTGTTTCCGCAACTACTTTTATTGAAATATAACTTTTATTCTCTTGTTATCTTTCAGGAAAAAGGATACGTCTTGGCTCCGGAAGAATCTTCTACAGAAGCAAGGAGAGGTCTTTGAGCAACTCGGTGAGAAGAAAAATATCAACAAGGGCCTCTTCAGGTAAGAGTCTGATCAGGTTTGTTTCATCCTTCCTTCTTAAGGTGTTTAGTCTTTGTTTATTGAAAGTGTTCACTTCAAACTCTTGCCCCCATGTTTATAGTCTTACTCCGCTTGGATTTCTTGTAACAGTGTCTTTTCAGTCTTTAGTTACTATATTCAGCTATTCTTATTAAGTCCTCTCCAATCTCAGCTTTTTTTCAGTTTACAGAATTTTAAGTTGTCTTTTCAGTATGTACACTTCAGCCTGACTACTTATACTTGTCTTTCAGATAAGCTTCCTCACTTGCTTTGACTCGACTCTATATAGTCCCTCTTTTCTTCTTTATTCGCTCGTTAAGACTCTCTAAGCATTCTTCAAATAATCTCTCCTCTATCGTTGCATTAGTCTAGCTCTCATATGTAACGTTCAGAAGACATTCTACAATCCACCTTTGCCTCTTCTTTCACTTCCTCTCCACGCTCTTTCACATTCACGTACCTTCTGTTACTTTGTTACTTTACCGACCACTCGGAGTAATTACGTGAACAGCCTTGTCGCTCTGGCGGTCTGATGAGCTGTTCTTTCGTGCGCAGCTTCTCGTCTCCACTCTCTCTCAACGGAGCACTGCGGCACAGCTGACCGGCACTAGCTCCGCCCCTCTTACGTTTTCTTCGGTTTGAGGGGGATTTTTTCTCGGTGTCCCTTTTCCTTCTTGGCTTTGCGCCGGATGAAGATCTGTTCAGGTGTTTACAGCGGGAAATAAAGGCTCTCTCACTCACGTAGCCTTGTTTTCTTGAAGGATCAGCGGGGCTTCAGGGTCGGATGCCTTCGCTCGATCACACACGATTACGACCCTGTCAGCTTCAGTCTTCGGAACCAAACATTAAAACTTTGTAGCGATTTCAACAATCGCTCGTAGGGCTCATTTAGCAAACTAGCGCAACGGGGCAACTGGGCTTTTTTCATTGTAACTACACATTAGTATCTCCTTCCCCCGTGACGAACAGTATCCCCACTCATTACGGTCGTTTTCGGCTTGGTCCGGCTCCGTTTCCTAGCAACCACAGAAAAACACAAACAATCATTTGTTGACAGGAATCTGTTCCAGGAAAAGGAAGTAAACCTCGTATTGGCTAAGCGATCTGTCCATTATCCCTTTATCTCTGACAGCACAATTAACCCTTCATAAGGACAGGTTGTCCAGTATTCGCAAAGCCTATGCCAATTGGTAACCTCTTTGCCGGCATTTCCTGAGATTTCTCACACAGCGTACTCGTGTCTTTCCATCCCATGGCTATGCTGTGCTTACTTGTGAGGTAAATCAAGTCCCTTAGTTTATTCAGCGGTTTGTCATTCTTATTCTGTGTGTATATTCCCAGCATGCAGAATTCCGGTGTGTTGATATCAAGTACTATGCCACCCTTGGATACCTTTAATGGCACTTCCATCCAGAAGCCCTGAATCACAGTGCATTCCCAGAACGTATGTATCAGTCCCGCCTCCTACCCATGCCATTTGGGGCATGCTTGTTTCGCAGCCCCTTTGAATGTGAAGACCACCGCTGGTGGAAGGTATGCTCTGTGCACTATACATAATTGTAACCTAGCGTTTCTGGACACTTTATGGTACTGCTTAATCCTCCTCCACTCCGCCTCTTCTAACTCCTTCCCCAGTTCCCTCTCCCATTTGCTCCTGCAATTCAGTTCTGCCCGAGCAGTACAGCCCAACAATACATCGTAAATTCGGGACACCCCGTGCCCCCTTCTGCCGTTGTAAATAACATCTCCACATCCTCATTTTCTATATCCCCTTCCATAACGTTAGGCCATCTTCTACGTATCAATCCCAGGAGCGTGATATGCAATAGGAACTGGCCTGCCTGCATCCCGGACGTCTCCCTCAATTCCGCAAAGGAATTCGACATGTCTTTGCCCCTCAAGTCGCCAACCATGTCTACTTCATTCGTCTCACATCTTGCCGTTACCATGCTCCGGTCGTCATCCCTGTTCCCCACCAATGCCACTATCGGTATCTGCAGGGAGAGTGTGTCAGCTATCCCCACTTCCCTACAAGCCCTGTGCCAGATCCGAATTCCCAATTGCACTAGATAACCGCACTTCATCTGTGTCCCCACAGGGACCCAGAGGAGATCTCTCAAATGCCATACCCTTAGCGTGGGCTGCAGTAGAGTTGTCTCAATTATGGCTTCATCAGCCATCCATTTCACCACGTGCTGCAGCTGACACGCCAAAACATACAGCTTGAAATTCGGCACCCGCAGCCCGCCTTGGTCGTTCAGATCAAGCCTTTAATTTCAGAAGATAACTGTGCACCTATTGCTCGTGCCACAATAGGGGCAACATTGGACTCCAGTAGCCAGTGCTCCAGATAAGATTTGGAAGAGTATTTTATTCTTTAAAGTTGGGAACAAAATGATTTTTAGGGAGTAAAAAGTCCAGTTCCCAATAGGAGTATTTTATAAGCGAGTAAAAATATGTTAACTTAAAAAACAGACATTTTTAATGACTTCTTTGCACCTAGTTATTCATACACATTAAAAGATACATTTACTTCTTCTGATCAGGCCCTTATAATATTAGTTTCTTCCTGTGGTACTATGTGCACTACTGGCAGTTGCAAGATATAAGAAATCAAGGGTATATGGATGCTAAAGCACCATTATCGTTACAAAACTTTGGAACAGTCTTCCACCGAGCATCAGGGAAACCGTTAAATTATAGGAATTCAGAAAAAAAATGATTTTACTTTCTCATAAAACGACGTGAGTTTTGGTCATCTGGCTCTTGTATTGAGTTCTGTAAAATCCAAGGGTAGTAGCTCCATTTCCAGTAAAGAAACCTAAACTCTATCCCATGACTGAGTCAGTTTGCTTGCATAATAATCTGTGTCTCTCTTATTAATTTAATTACCCAGGTACTTCAGTTGACTTCTGGCCCACGTATCAATTACGTCTTGTGGAGGAGTCAGCGATATGAACCAAGGTTTTTGGGTCATCGGATCCCTGTGTCTTCCTCTGGGTGCCATGGTGCAGTTACGCCAGTGTTCCTCATCGGTCGTGGCTTGGTCTCTCTCTCTCAAGACATTGGAGCTTGCAGCAGAGAGCATTCCTGGGATCAGCAGCGTTCTGCGGGGTCTCCGAACACTGCGTATGCATTGTGGTCCTGCCTCCACAGTGCATTCGATTCATGCTCCGTACTCATTCCTATTGGCCTGCTTGTGGTCAACTTGTTCTGCATCGGCTACTTCACTCCAAGCAAGGGTTCCATCTCCTACATGTCTCAGTGTGATGAGGGAAATAATTCCATTGGTCTTGGAATTCTGGTTTTCAGGGCGGGGGCAGCAGCCAAACTAATACTATTTAAAGGGGACCTTATTTAACATTGTTATCGGTCCCCATGTATGCAACAACCCTTTGGGACATTGATGTAAAGGGAGAGGTTACAGATTTGCTCACTTAGGTCTCCTTGTCCCCCAAGAAGATGGTCACCCCCCAGTGAGATCCCACTTGTCCAGTCCCCTAGGGCGTGTCTTCTCCTTTGGGGAGAAGGGACACACTCCCTGGATTAGTCACAGTCTCAAAATAAGGTCCAATGGCATGAAAGATCTGTAAACCTCTATTTTACTCATATTTACTTTCGAATAAGAAACTTTCCCAAATGCACCCAAAAGTTACAAAAGGCTCACAGGGATGTGACCGGAGCCGAGAGTAGGAACAACAAATCGTCAACATACATCAGTAATTTAGAATCACAGTTTTTCAATGCCTTAATTTTGCATGAATAAATTATAAACTTTAGACGAAGAAACACATATACATGAAAGGGCATACATTTAAAAAAATTAAAATGTTCGTTCTGATATAAAAGGCCTTTTCAAGACACCATGCTGTTTGTACATCACATAAAACATATAAAATGTAAAATGGCCACCTTAAAGGATCTCATTCCCCATTGTTTAAAATTCTATTTGGGAAATGTTTTCTTAATTGCTGTATAACAAGGGCAAAACAATACAAAGTGCACTACATCTTCACAAGACATACCATCAAAAGAACAATTATTACTTGAATTTCCCGTTTTGCCCCATTGTGCCCCACTTGCTTCCAAAGGTAAACATTGTGCCTTCATTTCAAAACAACAAATCACTTTGTCAAAGCTTATGAAAGTAGTGCAACTAAGGTGTGTTGCCATCAAATAACTTTAGCAATAAATATCAAACGGTACTTTTATTCATTTCAAAAGTCTCAGAATTATTTTTCTTCTCATAATAATCCTTAGCAATCAGTTTTCATACAGTAGCTTCATTCTAACCTGTTGGGTTAACATATCTTTCCATATGTTTCAACTCCTTTAATAACATCCAAAAAGCACCAAACCACTTGCATGTATAGACAGTTGTGAATGTCAGCAAGTCATTTAATAGAAAATGTGTTTGATTATTACAAGTGGACCTTCAAACACGAAAACATAACAGAGGTGGAGCACACTCAAATTAAAATGTTAGTGGGACCAAACCCCATTCTTTTTAAAGAATTAAAATTGAAAATTATTAGCCCCCACCAAATATTGTGCAAATTCGTGTTGGACTCTTTGTAGAATTTTAATTGAGGTTGGAGTAATCATGCTACCAAAAAGAGCCCCAGATTTTCATTTTGCATTATATACCTTTAGAGAAGTTTACATATGAAGGCCACCAATTCCTTTGACAATTCCAATTTAAGCAACCAGCAATTTGAGAAATGTTAACTGCTTACACATCCAAATGCTGAGACCAGCTTAAAGTAGTTGAGAACAGCACCCCCAAGTATGGAAAAGTAGACATCCATTTCCATTTAATATCTTTTACCATTAGATTGCAGTATATTCTAGTGCAAGATCCCTCTCGCATTATTTTGGATTTTGCCACATTCAGACTGAGGTCTAACGTTTCCATAAAATGTACCGTGATGAATCAGCACCGATTCCCCTAGAAACCCTGGCCTGGGACCCTTCTCATGTGGCCAGGAAAAGGCAGACGCTTCCTCATCCTCACACAGGGGTTGATGCCCTGCGGGAGGATCACATGGAGTGGAAGCAGGTCAGGAGAAATGGGAAACCATAATGTTTAATTTTTCCCAAAACCCTGTTCTTCTAATGGCTTATTGCCAAATCAAAGAATAAAAACAAAGTTTGTCACTTGGGACTTTAAGTTCCATAATTACCCATGTACTGGGACGAGAAAGAGGGCTGCACAGGTACAATGCTGCAGCAGTGGTCATCTAATTAATGTAAATTACCCACACCTGAGGGAGACTGAGAGGCTTAAAAAGACCCCTCAGTTGAAGGCATTGGAGAGTGCAGAGTGAGCAGGAAGATCCATGAAAACAGTGTTTGCAGCAGAGGTTGGGACTAGAGGAGAGAGGAGATGCTGAGAACATTGTGAAGCCCACAGATGGTGGCAGGTCTGGAGAGGTTCTATGCTTCTGGTTGTCCCAATTGCAGAGTTTGTGCAGCGAGAAGCGTGCAAGAGGAACGCTTGCCTGTTAGGAACCTGTTGTGTCGAGGCTGTGCAGTTGAAAGTGGCAGAGTAGGATGCTTTCCCTCTCGCAAGGCCGTCTCTAGTGACTGGTGTGCATCGGAAAGCCTCAGGAGCGAAGAAAGCTCCAGTAAAGTGTGGTGCAGGTGAAGGCGAACCAGGAAAAGGCGTTTGCCCGGTTGCGAGGAGCCACTTCAGCAGAAGAGCTGCGAAAGCTGAGAGGATTGGAAGCATGCAACTTACCAGTGAGTCCACGAGTGAAAAGTGACACCGTAGCGCTCCGGGACTGTTTGTGTGGTCAGGGCAGGTGGTTTCACTCACGTGTGAGTGAAAAGGGTGTTAGCAGCAATGTGAATACCAAACTATCACAAAGCAGCAAAACTCTTATTGGTTAAAGCCAGATGACTGTAAAGTTGAGCATGTGAGTTTATTAAGAGTTCAACAACCCGAAGGGGCAACATTGTTAAGAACTGAGGCAAACAACCATTACCCGAGCCAAGAGAAACCCAAACCTAAGCAATACAAGCCTAACAGATATTACCCAAGACAAAAGGGGAGTAACAGAAGGCTCAAGTGTTGTGAGACTTGATATACATATTTTGTGAAACACATAAAAGCTGATATAAACACACATTGCCAAAGCTAAGAAAGACTCTATCCATATCAGTATTTGGTTAACAGTGCAGTGGGAAAACATAAGTGGCAAAAAGGCTGCCCTTCTGAAAAGGTTATTCAGAAGGAGAGGAGCAACGTTTGCAGGAGTGTTAAAGGGCACCAATGTGAATCTTGTTTTCCCTGAAGGGTTCCTTAAATTTGAGAAACCTAGCAAAAGAGCCTCCACTCTCATGAGAGCTACTAGGCAATCGATAGGTTTCAATATATAAAGCAGTAGAGGGGAGTTAATTCAACCAGAAGGGAGAGCTTTGGTCCCCACAAATTTAATTCTTATTCCTCTCAAGGATATTTATGTCCACCTAGCCTCTAAGTCAGGTCTAGTCTGGCGTTATTGATCCAGACTATAGAGGAGATGTTAAAGTATTGATGCAAAATAATAGAAAGAAAGCCTAGCAAATTAAAGCTGGAGAACGGATAGCCTAAGGCATTCTAGAACAGGCTATGTTTCCAAGGCCAAGGGTTGAGAATTGTGATCAAACTGGAAGAAGAACTCAAGGTTTTGGGGAATCATACCTTGATCCAGTAATCCCATTTAACATAGAAAGAGGAGAAGAGGTGGAGTCACCATTCTGATATGCAAAGGTACTCCCCTGAAAATGCGGAATATTTTGTGAGACAGGGAGGGGAAATATATCTTAATGATTGCGCTCTTACATGGGTGAAAGGTGACCCTGGCATTCCTCTATGGGCCCAATAACCTGCAGGAAGCATTCTACACATCTTTCTCGATGACAATGGGGGGATTTTCTGAAGGTGATATAATTATGGGTGGGAATTTTAATGCAGTGGTCGATCCTCTGGCCGATAAGTCTCTACCGCAGATGGCCCATGACAGGAAAAACTTCATAGCCTTCACCACATTATTACGCGAACACTCATTAATTTAGGCATGGCACTTTTTCCACCAGGATGCGTGTGATTATACCTTCTTCTTGGCAGCCCACAAGGAATTTTCCAGGCTGGATATGTTCTTCGTCTCCAACACCCTAATCACACAAGTAGTTAATATCGAGATTCTCCCAAAGGCCTTATCAGATCATGCCCCTGTATTGCTTGCGATGGCCCCACTCTACCCTGACTCCCAACACAAACCTCTATGGAGCATGAATGATTTTTTATTGGGGGACCCCTTGGTCCGAGCCCACATCTCCGAAGAAATCAAGCTCTACTTTGTTTTTAAAACAACAACAGTGAAATGGGAATTGATACCTTGTGGGATGCCGGGAAGGCGGTTATTCAGGGATGTATTAT
Organism: Ambystoma mexicanum; assembly: GCF_040938575.1. NCBI lineage: Eukaryota > Metazoa > Chordata > Amphibia > Caudata > Ambystomatidae > Ambystoma > Ambystoma mexicanum. The sequence continues at coordinate 406,724,759 of NC_090923.1, read as the reverse complement.
AGAACAATCAGCGGCACGGTGGTGGACAAGGAAGCTGCTCCAGTCTCATCTGGAGGAGACGCTTTGAGGGAAAGAAATAGCACACAGGGGGAAGGGCACCAGGTGCTATTTTGGTGACTTGGATGTAGCACAGAAATCCCTGAAAGTGCACCACAAGTGTCGTGCAGCGCACTCTTTGTTGCTGACAAAACAATACTTTTACACTATAGGGAACAAAGCCAACAAGCTGTTAGCAGCAAAACTAAAAAAGAGGGCTAGGTGCAATTATATAGAGGCTCTGTGGGACATTAATGGTGCAATACGAGATCTCAGACGAGGGTAAGCTCCAAAACATGGAAGATTTTTATCAGGGGCACTTGGCCGCACATCAGGGAAACCGGCAGGCAACTCACAACTTTATACATAACTCCCAACTCCTCCAACTCTCCTGGATCAAACGGGAGCCCTTGGAAGCAGCCATCACCGACCAAGAAGTTTTACAGGCAATTCACTCACTCCATGCGGGGAAGGCCCCAATTCCTGACAGTTTAACTAACAAATTCTAGACATTTTTCAGCTCGGATTTGGTCCCTTACTTGACCAAGCTGTTCAACTCCTTCACTTCTGGAGCTGTAACGCACACCATGGCAGAATCAGCCACCACGCTTCTCTTGAAACCGGGGAAGAACCCAGTGGAGTGTGAATCTTATCGCCCAATATCTTTTCTCAATACTGACGCAAAACTCTTCAGCAAAATTGTGGCACGGCGGCTCGGGGAAACTCTCCTGCTTCTAATTCAGGTCGGCCCATGATAATATCCGGTGAGTGATTAACCTCATAACCTTGGCCCCCCCAAATTCCAGGAAAGCTGTCAATACTGTCCCTGGATGCTCATGGAGAATTCGATAGTATGTCCTGGGACTATCTGGGAAGCTTCAGCTTCGGTCAGCGCTTCACCAAACTAGTGATTACGAACATTCAGTTTCCAACCACCCACGTTAGGGTTAACTCTCAGTGGTCCTCCTTGATTTCCTTGGGTAGGGGGATTAGAGAGGGTTGCCCTCTTTCAACCCTAGTATTTGATTTAGCCATTGCACCCCTAGCCCAAAGAGTCTGCCTCCATCCCGGCATCCAAGGCTTTAGCTACAGGGGTGGTGGGCACAAACTGGCTCTATATGCCGACAATGTGTTATACTTTCTAAAGGATTCTCTCACCACACTTCCGGCGCTCATGGAACTTTTGGCCCAGTTTACGGCAGTCTCAGGGTTTGAAATGAACCAAGGGACATCTATAGGCATGGGCCTGACAGAAACGCCGGCAGCCCTGACAACTCTACCGGCAAGATTTCCATTCCGATGGTCGGACACAGAGATCCTGTATCTGGGGGTACGCATAGCCCCCACCTACCCCGGCCTGTTAAAGGCTAATGTCCCGGGGCTTTGGAAAGAAGCCAAAGAGCTGCTTCAAAGATGAGAATCTCAGGAAATCTCATAGTTGGGCCACATTTACGAGGTTAAGATGACACTTCTACCAAAGCAGCTGTACATGTTTCGGGTGATACCGGTGCTTATCCCAGAGCGGGAGCTACTAGATCTACAGAAAGTGGTGGGGCGGTTAGAGTAGCAGCATAAAACACTACGGATCCCATGCACGCTTCTCATACGAGGGAAACTGCTGGGTGGCCTAGGCTTGCCATCGATTACCCAGTACTACCGAGCTGCACAGGTAGTGGCAATGCTGGGATGGGCGGGGGACGGTGAAGCTCCCAAATGGAGAGATATAGAACAATTTGCGTCTCCCTTCCCACTGGGTCCTCTCCCGTTCCTCCCCAGGGAAGCACAGCGTCAGCAGGACACCATGCTGAGTACTACCTTAGCGACTCTACAGAACTGGGACAAAGCCTGCACTCAGAGGGGTTTCACATCGAGCTTGGGCCCATTCTCACCGATCAACCAAAACCCTGCATTCACCCCAGGCCTGCAAGTAAGAACCTTCCAACTCTGGAACTCTGGGGAACCACTGAGATTGCAGGACTTCTATGGGGATTCGGGGCCCCTGACCTTTATCGAATGCAAGGAGAAGTTTAACCTGCTTCAAGCTGAGCGGTTTCCATATGGCCAATTGTGTCATTGGGTTACTAAAGCTACGGTTGGACAGGCTGGAACCTGCCCCCCAACAAGCATAGAATTTAAGGTATTAGAAGGGCAAAAAACACACAGAATATCGACATGTTATAAAGGTTTCTAGAAAATGCCCAGGCGGAGGAGAAGTTCCCCTACATATTGGCATGGGAAAAGGATTTGGGACTGGTCGAGGATATTGACTAGCGCTCATAAAAGCTTACGTTGCACCCTGGTGAAGGAAGGGGTGCTCAAGCTGTGCTTCCGTTGGTATCTCTCCCTGCAGCGATTACACGCAATGCATCCCACCTACTCCGATAAATGTTGGCATGGATGCAGGCAGATTGGGGACCTTGCTCACATGTGGTGGCATTGCCCAGTAATACCATCATTTTGGCTGGAGGTTTGCTCTAAACTCAAAGAGATCACGGACACCCAGCTCCCCATGGATCCGCTGGTCCTACTGCTAGGTGATCTCCCTGAGGATGGCTTCTTCCCTACGTTGGGAGCAAGGGCCGACCCGATCTCCCAACTGCTGATGGCAGCCCAAATCACCCACGCGCACTTTTGGAAGCTAGCTGAGGGTCCCCACATTGCTTACTGGTGGGTGAAAGTGTGGGATTTGATGGTGATGGAGAAATTATCAGCACAAATGGCAGAACGCATGGCTACATTCTCACGTATATGGAGGCCTTTCCAGGAACAAGTGACCGATAAAGAGTGAATGGTTTTCCAACCGTTACTCTTGAGGCACCTTATCAAACGTTGAAACAACAATGCCTGAACTCACCACAGAAGATCTATGGGGCGGACAAGTTTAGGCATCACGCCAGAGGTTAGTGTGTTACTTTCTGTGTTTTTTTTCTTCCCTCCTTTTCGGTTGTTGGTTTTATCTTTCTCACTTTCCATTCCAACGTCAAAATGGCTACGTTAAACAACCGTTATATCATTGTAAAAATCAGAAATGTGATTTCACCGTGTAACTTGGCCTTCTTAATGTGTTACTTTTGCATTGTATGTATTGGAATTACAATAAAAATACCTGTTAACAAAAAAAAGAAAGAGAAGAGATTATTCCTGATTTAGCTTTTGCACGACGTAATGATCCATTATTGGCCGAAACCTTTAATCAAGTAAAAAGTGAGCAAGAAGGTAGAAGAAAGAATGGTCCATTTTTTTTCTATCTAAAAACTGGATTATTGTATAGGGATGATGTAGATCCTTCTGGTAATCCCATAACCCAGATTTTGGTTCATAAAAGTCGTTAAAATATTGTACTGGAAATGGCACATGGTCATTTAACAGGTGGACATTTAGGGACAGCTAAAACACATGCTCAAATTGTAAACCGATTCTATTGGCCAAGAATTGTTGCCAATACAAAGAATTGTATAAACACATGCGCCAAATGTGCCAGAAGTCTAGTAATAAAATGCCCCTTACTGCTCTTTTACAACCTTTACCTGTTATTGATATTTCCTTTTCTAGAATTGGGATGGATATAGTAGGCCAGTTAGAAACATCCAGGTTGGGTAATAAGTATATCTTAGTCATTTTAGACTAAACAACCAGTTACCCTGAAACCTTTCCCTTACGGAACAATAGTTTGCAGCAAATCTTGAAACAGTTACTTCAGTTTCTTACCTGAACTGGATTTCCAAAAGAATTTTGACGGATCAAGCCTCTACTTTTATGAGTAAACTCATGGCTAAGGTAAAATATATCCTGCAGATTAAAACTCTGCAAACTTCCATTGATCATCCCCAGACCAATGGCTTTGTTGAAAGATTTAGCTTTAATCAAACAACTTTGAAACACAAGTTAAAGAAATTAGTTGAGGCAGATGGGAACAATTGGTATATATTACAAAAATCCTGGGCCTTATTTGTTATTCAGAAAACTCCTCAGTCATCTGCCGTAGTTTCTCTCTTTGCGCTATTATACAAAAGAGAACCAAGGGATGTACTGGAGATGTTGCATGAGATTTGGGAATAAAGGGAAAGGGCTACTATTCCATTGTCACACACTGCCTAAAGACTAAAAGTAACATCTGACAGCAGTTAGGAATATAGTACAAACTAATATTACCCAAGCACAAGAACATCACAAAGAATGTCATAATAAGAAAGCAGTAATGAGAACTTTTTCCATAGGCCAAAAAGTATTGGTTCTCCTTCCATCATCAGACAATAAGATGCTTTATAGATGGCGTGGACCATACAAAATTCTCGAGCAAATGGGACTGTACAATTATAAAATCTCCCATCCTGACCGGAAAATTAAAACCCACATTTACCAATGTCAATCTACTTAAAGAATGGGAGGAAGACAAAGAGATAAATACTTCAGTCATACTAACAATTATCAAAAGGGAGGGAAGCTAATCAGTTAATCCCACGCAATTTATCTTAGAATCATAACCAAGATCTATAAGACCTTGTCCAGCAATTTCCTGTTGTGTTTAGAACTGAGCCAGGAAGAAGGAAGGGAGTGTATCATTATATGTTATGTTATGTTCTGTTACTTGGCATTTATTTAGCGCCTTATGTATTATTGGTATGATCTCAAAGTGCGGTTAGGTTGAATGCTCTCAGGAACCGTAGTTCAAGTCAGTAGAGAGAGAAAGAGAGAGAGAGAGAGAGAGTCATAAGGTGCGTGGGTGCACCGGATATGTGTGCAGCTGGTGTAGCAGTTGCATGATAGCTGCTTCTTAGCGGTAGGTGTGGTGGTGTGGCGGCCAGTTGTATGTGTTCATTCTGGAGGGCGGACACCCAGACTGATTTCTGGCTGCGTTAGGCCTGTGGAGACGCTTGAGCTAGCAGTGTGTGCTCAGCTAGCTGTGTTTAATTAGGATGATGGGGAGTCTGTGGCTGGTGTTAGTATGAGAACAGCTATACCGAATGTGTCATAGTATCGCTGTGTTCTAGTTGAGTGGTGGTGTATAGGAGAGAGTAAGCCTGGTAGTGTGATATGGTGGTTATCAGTAAAGCGCTTGAGATTGATCACTCCATTTGTACCATCTATTCTATCCGTTTTATTTGCTCTGTCCGTTCGATCCACTTCGTCTGTTCATCTCTTTTGTCTGTTGCATCCATTTAATATACTAGTCCTTCTATCCATTCAATCCACTCGACCCTTCATCCACATGATCTACACCATCCATTCTGTAGACCCATTTCTTCCTTCCCATCCGTTTAATGTGTTCAATCCGTTCCATCATTCCTATTCATTCGATCTGCTCCATGTGTTCCGCCCACTCCATCTGTTCCATTCACTTAGTCTGTTCCATTTACTCCATCCATTCCATTCACTTAGATTGTTCCATCCACTCCATCCGTTCCATCCACTTCATCCATTCCATTCACTTAGTCCGTTCCATCCACTCCATCCACTCCACCTGTTCCATCCACTCCACCTGTTCCATCCACTCCATCCACTCCATCCACTCCACCTATTCCATCCACTCCACCTGTTCCATCCACTCCACCTGTTCCATCCACTCCACCTGTTACATCCACTCCACCTGTTCCATCCACTCCAGCTGTTCCATCCACTCCAGCTGTTCCATCCACTCCAGCTGTTCCATCCACTCTATCCATTCCATCCGTTTCTTCCACTGCATCTGTTCCATCCACTCGATTCGTTCCATCTAGTCCATCCTTTCCATCGGTTCAATCTGCTTGTTCGTCTCATGTGTTCAATCTATTCATCCATTCTATCCGTTCCATCTCTACCATCTACTCCGTCTGTTCCTTCCACTCCGTCTGTTCCATCCACTTCATCTGTACCATGTAATCTATCTGTTCCTTCCACTCCGTCTGTTCCATCCACTTTATCTGTACCATGTAATCTATCTGTTCTATCCACTCCGCCCGTTCCATCCACTCTGCCCGTTCCATAAACTCTGGCTGGGAGGCGGGAGGGAGGGAAAGGTAGGAGAGATGGAGCCCGGAACGAGGGCTGGGGGGCACACATGATTGTGGGAACAGCAACATCGAGGCCCAGGAGGCCCATGCACATGTGCACTCACCTGCATCGCCATCCAAAAAACAGGCAAGCAAGGAGCAGTGCCGGAATACAGCCGTTGCAAAACAACCAATTAACCAATCACAATGGAGTGGGGGGGGCTGGGAGGCGGGAGGGAGGGAAAGTAAGGAGAGATGGAGCTTGGAATGAGGGCTGGGGGGCACATGATTATATATATATATATATATATATATATATATATATATATATGTACTTCCACATGGCAATTAGTTCATCACAAACCCTATAGGATCCCTGAGAGCAGAAAGCAAATCATCCAGAAGGAAATAGAAGCTTTGCTGAAAGCAGACATAATTGAACCATCACAAAGTCCCTGGTCTTCCCCTATTGTCCTAGTTGCCAAACCAGATTTTTCTTGGAGGTTCTGTATTGATTTCAGGAAAGTTAATGATGTGTCACAGTTTGACAGCTATCCAATGGGCCGGATAAATGACTTAATTGATAGATCAGGAGATGCAGTGTACCTTTCCACCATCAACCTAACTAAAGGTTATTAGCAGGTACCAGTCAATTCAGGGGATACACCCAAAACTTATTTTTCTACCTCCTCTTGGGTTATTCCAATTTCAAGTATTAACCTTTGGGTTACATGGAGCTCCTGCAACCTTTCAGAGACTAATGGATTAAGTTTTGAGACCTTTATCATTTTGTTGGGCTTATATCAATGACATTGTTATCCATAGTCAAACCTGGCCTGAACACATGTTGCACCTGTACCAAGTCATCCGGGCATTAAGAAAAGCTAGACTCACAGCAAACCCAAAGAAATGTCATCTGGCTAGATTCTTTTTGAACTGGGGAGCAGAATCCTGTTTGAATTTGTTGTTTTTAATTGTCACACATTTCCTTACTGATGTGTTGAATGTATAATTGTGAGCCATAGATATCCTTTGTTAAGAGTGTTTCCTTTAGTTTATTTTAGGCAGGGAAATCCTCGACACATTATGGCATGTATCCAACCTTTTTAATAAAACGGCAAATTTTGAAAACTCTTTACCAAGTTGTCTGCTTGACATTTCTGACCCTTCACATTACGTACACTGAGATTAGTACCTCTAAAGACGTAGGAGTCTTAAAACGACATCCTCAGAATAAGCCAATATACATATGTTTAGATGCCCACATTTGCATTAATGAATCGAAGCAGTCAAAAGAACATATTTATTGAGTTCATGTGCAGCTTGAAAAGAAGAGGGGCCAAAACAACCCTGTCGTATCCCTTTTTTAATAGAAAAATAATCTGTCAGCAAACTATTATTAGCTGATCGGTTGGTATAGTGAAACCGAAAAATATACACATGATCAGTCGGATTTGAGTGATCGGAGTAAGGAGACAGACACGGTGTTGAATGTTTCACGCTTGCTTTAACTTAAATAATAAAGGGGTTGGAAACATGCCTCACTAGCCCTAACTGTATGAGGGGGTCTCCCTATATCAAAAAAACAAACTAATGAGACAGTCGTCAGGATATCAAAATAATATCCACTGTCCTGTGTCCAAAAACCTATTCTTACGCTCACACGCTCTATGCTCCAAAATCTACTACAGTGGAAAATAAAGAGTGTTGGCTGCCCCTGCAGCCTTATACAGTACTGTTGCATCAAATCCAAATATAGAAAGTAGTATCTTACGTGATCTCAAAACAATAAACAGTTTCACCAACTCAGTGTGGTGGTGTTGGGATTGGAGATGATTGGGGACTTGATTTGTTTCACATGGTGATTAGTATTCACATGCCAAGAGGACAAACCACTTCCCCGGTCTTTCCTGTGGACCACAATAATGTACGGTTATTTAAACAATGTTTCCTGTCTCTAGATGACTTGGCCTGTTTTTGTAATAGACTACTAGGTTGTTTCACTCTTTTTTTTATAAAGTACGAATTGGCGAGGAAGACTAGGGTCTTCCTCTTTACTCTTTATGTATATGCCTAATTTATCAATGCAGCATTCTTAGCAAAAAGGGGGGTTGGAAAGCATAATGGTATGATACTTTTTGGGTTATCAGACAATCTCGTAACTGGCTTGTTAACATCCGATTTCTGTAGTCTTCACCCCTCACTCCCCATGTGGTTCCTGCACGGCTGTTTTAGTAGTTTTGTCTGCCTCCACACTGCTTTTTGGGCTGCCTCTCTCCCTGTGCAACGTTGCTGGTTGTTTTATCAATCGTGTTCGCCTTCAGGCGGTTTCTTTTCCTTGGTGGGCAGGCAGCGTCCCTCCACTGTTATGGGCTATGGTACCCGCCTTTGCTTATGAATGTCCCAGGTTCATATCCCGCTCCTGAGGATTTTCCGCAAGTCCTGTCCTGGCCGGGATCACCACCTGGTTCAACTTCCCAAACCGTGTACCTTTTCCGTGTCTTGCAGAGAGGGAGGCAGCAACACTGTGTGAAGCCCTAGTTTCTGCTGTCTTTTCTACAGCAGTTTTCTGCTGGTCTCTGAGATTGAGAATTAATTTGAAATGCTTTGTAAGGCGCTCCGCTGCATTTCTCTTTCTTGTTCACTGCTTTCATTCAGAGAATGCCACCACTTATAAAACTTCACATCTGACGTCTCGTCTCTCTGCCCCACGTGCCACAATGTATGTGCGCGGTTCAATCTTCTGTCATAACTTCTGCCTGGGTCTTCTATGTCCAACCGCAACACAATGTTTCTTCTCTGCTGCCGCTGAACACAACAAGTGGAATAGCTCGCAACAAAGTATCAGCACTGTTCTGGCTTCTATATGAACGTCTGTGAAGTTCCTTGCTCTTCTGCCGCGATACAGCGTTTCCCTGCTTTCATTTTCTTCCAGTACTGCAGGCGCTTCCACTGCTAATTCTCTCACGTCTGCCACAAACACTACCACTGTTACTACAACAACCGTTACTGCTCTCTACTCCTTTTTATGAGAAGAGTGTCTCTTGACACTGGACAACGGGAGGATAGATCAGTGGTAGCACATGTTCGATCCCCGGGTCCATGCTTAGAAACATCTGGGTGTTTAAGCGCGTTATAGATACGCAACTAAGACACACAAAAAACAATTACGCAACCAAAAAAAAAAGACATTTCTGCAACAGCTCCTTGATGCCCGCGGGGCTGTGTGAGCGCTGTAAAAATATAAAATAAACAAACGAACAACCACTAGAACGTATTTTTCCAGCATCTGTCTGTCGGGCCTCTTCGTTGCTGTACAATTATAATAAATCTTCATAGGACTTTCAAGGTGTTTTGTCCCACTCACTTCCATAAACAAAATGGTTTCAGCTTTGTCTAGGCCAGAGTGAGTAAAAATTAGAGGTATTTTAGAACAATCTTGCACTTTTACCATGTGGGAGGAGCTTTTTGGAGCTGGAAAGGGTGCGAATATGCCAGATTTGTTACATGGGGCAGCCATCACCAGTAAAATGTGCCATCATTTTTTTTGATCCACAGAATCAAAATCCTTGGAAAGATCCATAAAACCAAGTTACATCACAGATTTTAAACCATTTACATAATTATCCAAAATTAAAAATAAGTTTGAATCCTGCTCTTCAAGAACAACCTCTTTCCTAAAGGTATTATTTTGTTCGCTCACACTTCTAAATGGATAATTAATTTGGCCTAATCTTTACATGGTTTATATGGATAGGAAATGTTGTACTGCCCTGGGATACCGAAAGACTTTGGAGATTTTGTCCTTAATAAATTGCATTATTTGACTGCAGGGTCAAACAGGGGTGTGTTTGGCTAGGAGAAGGTGGAGGTTGAATGTTCAGCTGACTCTACAGATTCCAACTATGCAACCCTTTAGAAGGCTAGGGATAAGTTAACGTTTCTACTGCACCAAAAAGCAAAGTAGAGTGTTTTATTATACAAGATAGGCGTACTAGGAATTCAGAGAAAAGACGGGTCGTCTGTTGGTGTCTCATTTGAAGAGACTAGTGGAGAAATGAACAATCTTTTAGTAAAACGGGCCGATTAAATAGTGGAACGTTGTCTCATTTTACCCCTGATGTTTTTGTTACGCTCACCTGGCTCCCACAGGGGTGTCGATCTGAACTGGACAGCTGTGGCCTCCACCAATGTGACGCGTAGTGCTGAGATGACAGACTGTACTGGCCCACCTAGCTTCGTTTGCTTGGCCCGTAGGAATATTCTTCTGCAAATGGAGAAAGGGAATTAACCACCCTTGGAGTTGAGCGTTAACCCTCCCCCACTCCCGCTGTTCTCCCCACTGATCACCTTTGATGTCCCCTCTTATAGTCTCACCTGATGGTTTGGAAAGATGAGCTCTCCATCCTGCATTGAGCGCAGGGGTGCGTTGATAACCAGTTGGTTCACTGGCTCGAAGCAATTGGTGAGTTCCAGAACAATATTGACTCTGAGATTCCCGGCAAGATGCCGTAAGTATGTCGTTCGTAAGAGTTCAAATGTCTGACTTTCTTTCACTCTTGTCCGATTACTTGCAGGTTGCATCTTGACCCTAGTGAAGAGTTCCTCGTGGCAACCGGTAATATTCTGGTAAAGATTTGTATGTGTATTGGACATGCCACACACAGGCCAATGTGTGATGGCAGTGCTACCCAGCATGCAGCAGATGTGTTGCTCTCCCATATTGGTGTCATCAGTGTCTGCCTTTTGCCTCCCCTTACTAATCAGTGACAGTGCAGGCATGGGAACGTTATAGTCATGTGGGACATGTGTGAATCATGTACTGGTTCTGTAGCTTGACAGGCCTATTTGTGTGCTATGGTGCTAATGCCTGTTTCCATTTTTTCTCTTTCATGTTTTTGCAGGGGATGACGCACTTGATGCTGTTGAGGTTGAGGAGATGGTGCAGACTCAGGAGGAATCCCAGGCACGACCGGGCACCAGCGGGGGACGTGGTGTGGTGGTGGGTGAGAACCCAATCCTCCTGCAGACCATACTTTCCAGGGGTGTCTCGAGGTGCACCTCCCCAGACCTCTATTCAGGTGCTGATTCGGATGATGAGACCTATGTGCCGTCACAGGTAAGTGTTTCTGGCAGGGATTCTGTTCTGTCCAACCCACCTGCACCAGGGGTAGATCCCTCTATGAGGATGTCAGTGTTGGTAGAGGCGCCTTTGGCGGTTACGGATGCAGGGTCACACTTCACAGCATCTGATCCTGTTCCTGGGCCAGCAGATCAGAGGGGGAATGCAGTCCTGCAGCGTCAGGCAGTGCCAGCACAGCAAGGTGCACATCGCCTTGCCCCAAACAGGTGTGGTGCCCATCGACGGGGTGGCCGTACGCCACCAGGCAATAGCGCATGAGAGAACTCCATGTACGCTATGGCAACCCAACAGGCAGCATCAGTTGAAATGATGGCTCAGGCAATGGAGAGGGTGGCCACTTCCATTATCCCCCCTGAAAGGCAGATGGAGCAACTACCACAGGCAACAGACTCCATTTGCCAATCACACAGGGAAGACATGTTGGCGTCCAACAGGGACCGACGGGCGGCACTGGAGACTCTGCGCCAATCCATCTCAATAGAGTCCCAGGCCCACAGGGAACCCCTGAGTGAAGAACTCCATAACCTCAGGCAGACTCTTCTTGAGCTTGAGACTTCCGCTAATTTTAGGGCAGAACAGCGGCTGGAGCACCTCACAAGTACGCTCTCAGCTGAGATGCGGGCAACTCGGGAGGAGATCCGGGCATCACGTCAGTTGTTGCATGGGGATCTCCGCACTATAATCCTCCAGAACGAGACCTTCCACACCCGCATGCTTGCTGCCATGGAGGACCATACCAGGGCTTTGCATGGGCTGCCTCCCATAGCACCACCACCTCCTGATGCAGCAGCAGAGGGTCATGAGAGCGACGGCAGCAGTTCTCCCACATTGGCATAGCCGTGCAGGCCATGAGCCCATGGAGGTGTTTTTTTTCCCCAACATCCATACAAGTGGCTGTTGGTGCGCACCCTGTCCTCGGACCTCCTGGGTGGCCTCCCCCCCCCCGGCCCCCACATGGCCATTTTTGATTTTTGAATTTTGATTTTTGAAGAAAATGTTGACAGTGTGTTGCATTGTGTGGCTCCCGTGGGCATCCGCTGTATTCCGGCTGGGCACACGCAGGCTTGTCCCGAGTTTGGGTTAGATGCTTGGGTTTGTGAGACACACACCCCTCCTGCTTCCCGTTTCCATGGGCTTGCAAAGGGTGTGACCAAGTGACAGTGATGTACACAGTGACGTTGGGCTCCCATGAGCTGTGTGGGCAGTCTGTAGTCAATACCGTGTAGACATTTCTTGTGTATATTGTTGTTGTATTGTACACTGCATGGTGTATTAATGTATGATTTTGCTTCCATGTCTCCCTCTGAATTTTCAGGTTCATTCCTCATGTCTTCACAAGGCCGTCTACTTTGGAGATGGAGTTCATGTTGTATGCAGTACACAGACCAGTTTTGAAGGCTGCAAGACTACAGTTTGAAGGGGGCGATGTGGTGGCATATTCAGGTTGTATGACTACGACTACTTTAACTTGGTACTGTCATGCTTTAGAAATGTTTGAACTTGTCTAGATACATTGTTTAGTTGGTAAGTATTTGTTCATGTGTGTTGTTAGTTCAACATTACTAGGAGCATATTGTGTGTGGCCAGTTTCCATTAGGGACACTGTACTTTGTGACACCTTTGTCAGGTTTTTGGGATTGATTGGTTTGCTCTCACATAGCATGACATGCCATGGTGTGTTGGGTGGCGGTGCTGGGTAGGGGTTGGGTGACATGGCACTGTTCTCATGTTGTATTTTGCAAGGGGGTCATGCATTTAGCAGCATATGTGTCTTTTGACGACGCAGCATTGGTGGTGTTTCTGTAGGTAGGGATGCACACATTGTGACACTTCCAGGTGACCAATCTCAGGATGGTATGGTTGTGACAGTTGACTGTCCCTCATGTCATCATCATTGATTGTCAGCTGGTATGTGGCAGGGGTGTGATTCTAAGTGAAGTAATTAGCCACCAGCTGTGTTCGGGCTGCCTCACCCTGTGCCCTTTCCCCTCCCATGCGCAGCGGGCGTGCATATGGTTGGGGATGTGGGGGCACCACCATGTCCACCGGCAGGCCCCGGCGTGTTGCAACATTGTGCAGGACACATGCTGCCACTATGATCCTGCACACTACTGGGGGAGCGTATAACAGCTGCCCACCAGAACGGTCAAGGGAGCGAAAGCGTGACTTGAGCACTCCGAATGTGCGCTCCACTATGCCCCGGGTTGCAATATGGGCTGTGTTGTATCTTACCTCTGGTGGCATGGTGGGGTTCCGAATTGGCGTCATCATGTGGGTGCTCAGAGGGTAGGCACTGTCCCCTGGGGAGATGGTGATGGGTATCATTAGTGGGGTTGTGACATTACTCAGTATCTGGCATGCATGCATGTGCTGTGGCATTTATACTCACCAAGCAGCCATGTATCGCCATGCCCCCCAGCTTCTAGGTCCCGGTTTAGGGTTGACATTCTGTAAATGAAACTGTCGTGGGTGGACCCTGGATAGTTGGCATATATTGAGGTGATGATTCCCTTGGCATCACATACTACCTGCACAATGATGGAATGCCAGTGCTTGCGGTTTCTATAGATATGCTCTGATGCCCTGGGGGGACGTAGGGCCACATGGGTGCAATCAATGGCATCTAGGACTTTGGGGAATTGTGCCACCCCGTAGAAATCCTGGACGACAGCCTGCCTTTCTGCAGGTGTTCTGGGCAGGTATATGTGCCTGCGCACTGATGGGCAAGCAGCCATGATGGCCAAGACCTGGTGTAGGCAGCATGACTGCGTGGCCTGTGACACCCCCCCCCCACTATGGCACTTGTCAGCTGAAATGATCCGGTGGCCAAAAAGTGCAGTACATTGAGGACCTTCTCCAGGGGGCTGAGTGCTTGGGAGTAGAGGGTGGGTGATGTGAGGTCATCCTGCCACTCACTGACCAGGTCGAGTATTATGTGAGGTGGAAACCTGTACCTCCCATACACCTGGTCATCAGGCATGCCAAAAAGGCTGGTTCTGGATGTGAAAATTCTGGGCCTGACTATCCTCCACCTCCTCCTGCGGTATCCCACGACCACTGCTGCTAGGAACGGTATGTTCATCCTGGCGTCTGAGCTTGCTTGTTGTTTGCGCGCACTTTTATGCTGCGCGGGTCCACGTACGCCTGCTCCCGGCTGGCGTACGTGTTTCCAGATTAGCATGTCTTTTTTGCTGCGTGCGTGTGGGTGTTCCACGCATTTGCCTCCTGTACTTCCCCACCCACCCCAGATTTACACGTACCCCGCTCGCACAGGCCCAATCACGTGTAAAACTTCACGCGAGCCCAACTTCCCGCGAGCCCCTGAAGTACACGTACCCCACTCGCCCAGGCACAATCGCGTGTGAAATACACGCTATTGTTGACACAGCGGGTGTCCGTGTTTGTCGCGTACCCCTTTGCACGTCATTTGTCCTAGAGGGCCACAGTATGGGAAATTCAGCAGAGCTGTATATACGTGCTTTTTGATAGCGCACATTTTTTTAATGCGCAGGGACGCTACCGCCTGCCTTCGTGTGGTGGACATGTGTTGATGTACATAGTTGACTTTTGGTTTGTGTCATGGAATCACCATTTCACTGCTGGTGGGTGGGGGTGCAGGGAGACATGAGTGGGACATGAGTGGGGGCCTGCTGGCAGGTGCCCCTGACTGCTGGGGGGTGGGGGTGCAGGGGGACATGAGTGGAACATGAGTGGGGGCCTGCTGGCCGGGGCCCCTGACTGCTGTGGGGTGGGGGTGCAAGGGGACATGAGTGGGGGCCTGCTGGCAGGTGCCCTGCACTGCTGGGGGGTGGGGGTGCAGGGGGACATGAGTGGGACATGAGTGGGGGCCTGCTGGCAGGTGCCCTGCACTGCTGGGGGGTGGGGGTGCAGGGGGACATGAGTGGGGGCCTGCTGGCAGGTGCCCCTGACTGCTGGGGGGTGTGGGTGCTGGGGGACATGAGTGGGGGCCTGCTGGCAGGTGCCCTGCACTGCTGGGGGGTGGGGGTGCAGGGGGACATGAGTGGGACATGAGTGGAGGCCTGCTGGCAGGGGCCCCTGACTGCAGGGGGGTGGGGGTGCAAGGGGACATGAGTGGGGGCCTGCTGGCAGGTGCCCTGCACTGCTGGGGGGTGGGGGTACAGGGGGACATGAGTGGGACATGAGTGGGGGCCTGCTGGCAGGGGACCCTGACTGCTGGGGGGTGGGGGTGCAGGGGGACATGAGTGGGACATGAGTGGGACATGAGCGGGGGCCTGCTGGCAGGTGCCCCTGACTGCTGGGGGGTGGGGGTGCAGGGGGACATGAGTGGGGGCCTGCTGGCAGGTGCCCCTGACTGCTGGTGGGTAGGGGTGCAGGGGGACATGAGTGGGGACCTCCTGGCAGGGGCTCCTGGCTGCTGGGGGGTGGGGGTACAAGGGGACATGAGTGGGGGCCTGCTGGCAGGGGCCCTACACTGCTGGGGGTGCGGGTGCAAGGTGACATGAGTGGGGGCCTGCTGGCAGGTGCCCCTGACTGCTGAGGGGTGGGGGTGCTGGGGGACATGAGTGGGGGCCTGCTGGCAGGTGCCCGTGACTGCTGGGGGGTGGGGGTGCTGGGGGACATGAGTGGGGGCCTGCTGGCAGGTACCCTGCACTGCTGGGGGGTGGGGGTGCAGTGGGACATGAGTGGGGGCCTACTGGCAGGTGCCCTTGACTGCTGGGGGGTGGGGGTGCAGGGGGACATAAGTGGGACATGAGTGGGGGCCTGCTGGCAGGGGCCCCTGACTGCTGGGGGGTGGGGGTGCAAGGGAACATGAGTGTGGGCCTGCTGGCAGGTGCCCTGCACTGCTGTGGGGTGGGGGTGCAGGGGAACATGAGTGGGACATGAGTGGGGGCCTGCTGGCAAGGGCCCCTGACTGCTGGGGGGTGGGGGTGCAGGGGGACATGAGTGGGACATGAGTGGGGGCCTGCTGGCAGGTGCCCCTGACTGCTGGGGGGTGGGGATGCAGGGGGACATGAGTGGGGGCCTGCTGGCAGGTACCCCTGACTGCTGGGGGCTGGGGGTGCAGGGGGACATGAGTGCGGGCCTGCTGGCAGGTGCCCCTGACTGCTGAGGGGTGGGGGTGCAGGGCGACATGAGTGGGACATGAGTGGGGGCCTGCTGGCAGGTGCCCCTGACTGCTGGGGGGTGGGGGTGCAGGGGGACATGAGTGGGGCCTGCTGGCAGGTGCCCCTGACTGCTGGGGGGTGGGGGTGCAGGGGGACATGAGTGGGACATGAGTGGGGGCCTGCTGGCAGCGGCCCCTGACTGCTGGGGGGTGGGGGTGCAAGGGGACATGAGTGGGGGCCTGCTGGCAGGGGCCCCTGACTGCTGGAGGTGCGGGTGCAAGGTGACATGAGTGGGGGCCTGCTGGCAGGTGCCCCTGACTGCTGGGGGGTGGGGGTGCTGGGGGACATGAGTGGGGGCCTGCTGGCAGGTGCCCCTGGCTGCTGGGGGGTGGGGGTGCAGTGGGACATGAGTGGGGGCCTGCTGGCAGGTGCCTCTGACTGCTGGGGGGTGGGGGTGCCGGGGGACATGAGTGGGACATGAGTGGGGGCCTGCTGGCAGGGGCCCCTGCACTGCTGGGGGGTGGGGGTGCAGGGGGACATAAGTGGGACATGAGTGGGGGCCTGCTGGCAGGTGCCCTGCACTGCTGGGGGGTGGGGGTACAGGGGGACATGAGTGGGACATGAGTGGGGGCCTGCTGGCAGGGGCCCCTGACTGCTGGGGGGTGGGGGTGTGTTAGGGAGAATTATCTGTTTAGGCTGAATTTCCTAACCTAGTGAGTCCCCCAGCAGCTTTTCTGGATTTCTGGAGTTTGTTTTTATCCATCCTGCCAAGAGTGAGACTCTTTCTCCCACTCTTGGACATGAATGTGTGTAATTCCTTTGAATGTCAATGTGTTCTATGGGCTATGGGGTCCTTTACTCGATAGGGTCTCATATGTTTTGCTATGTGTGTTACACCGCACCCTCTGTGCCGTAACAGTGGGGCGTCCTAGCGGACCTCCATCATAGACTCCATATGACTACTGTCTCCCCGGGCATGTAAAGTCACCATTGGCTTTACTAGACCTAAATTTACTAACAGAACTAGTACCAACCATCCTATTGTGGATGTACTAGTAGGGGTAATTCGATTACTCCTAGGTCTGTTATTCGAGGGGGCACTGTCCCGTCCCCCCTCGTCAAGTTTTGGCTGGTGGCAGGGGAAACTACTTGTTATGTTCGACCCCGAATATAACCCTATGGGATTCTTCCCATTGTTGGAGATTGATACTTTTTCTCGTTAGTCCCTAACATACCACCGGTCTACTTATCTCAAATAAGTCTATCGGATGGTATTTTCAACCAGAACTCGGCTTTTTAAAATGGCGTCAGTGTTCGTCTCTGTGACTCCTAAACCAAAGGTCGAGCCCTTTGTTCCACTTTTGGCGGGCTTCTGTACAGAGACCCTCCAAAGTGGTGCCATTCTGTCTGGGTTACCACAGGGGTGTGGGAGGGGGTTTAGGCACCCTGGACCGAGTTGCCTTGCCGACTCCGGTCGCACTCTGGTGTGATTGGCCCAAGTGGTGAGCCTCCCCGCTCACCACTTAGCGTGTGTTGATTGACAGCTAGGCTGAATGAATGGGGGTTTTCTGCATAAAAGCAGGGCTTTTGGGACTGGATCTTCAGAAGTCGCCACAGGACCTAAGAATCCGACGAGGGTAAAGCTGAGCCGACCTGCAACGACGACACCTCCGGTGGAGCCCTGCTGAACCGACTCACCAGTTCCCGACGACAGAGGAGATCTCCCTGCCGGAGAGTCTCTTCCCCTGACTGGTGGGAACAACCAGTCCCCTTTTGCTTTGTCTTCGCCTCAGGACGCAGTGGTCGAATTGCCCGTGCAGAGCACCTCGGCAACCGGACAGCCACTACCCCTGTACCGTGACCAAAAGGTGGTGCCTTGTGACGGAGCACCCCGCGGCTGGTCTCTTCCCTGGTGGTGCAGCGATCTTCAACTTTCCTTCGACGACGAGATCATCTCTTCTCTTGGCAAAGACTGGATGTGCATCCACCACCAGGAACAACTGCCCCCGCCGGAGCTGTCGCTCCACAATCAAGGTACTGTGTCCGCCTGGCTTCCCTTGTTGCCGGATAGAGTGAGGTGTCTTAATCCTCGCCTCTCTATAGGGTCGCCTCCAAGCTTTCTCCAGCGTGTTGTTCTGAACTGGTCCAATCTGCCGATAACAATTTGCTGCAAAGACTCAAACGCATTTCCACTAAGATACTTTTTGGGACATATCGCCTCGCCTCTCTCCGAGTGGGCCTGGCCTCTGAACTTTATGATCTACCGTGGTTCTTGTCTTCTTGCCTTGCATTTATCCGTTAAGTATTGGAACCGTGTTGATTTCGTAACCTGCTTATTTTTTTCTCCTGTCCTAACGAATACTAGAGTGCCATCTAGATTGAAGCATACACCTCTGTCTGCAAATAAGTGATGCTGGTAAACCTAGACTTGTCGAACTATTGTTAGGGGGATTGATCTTTTTCTTCGTAGAGTAATTGTAATTGAAGTGTTTGCCGTAATAGTGCCAGAGTGTTTTCTATAGATGTGTCGTTATAAATACCTTTATATCTTTACACTGAAGCCTTGTTGCGCGTTTGCTTGTCTTACTGTGAAGAATTGCCCTATGTTGTATACTCCACATACTGCCTAACTCTTCTTGAGGGAAGTCTGACTGCTCAGACACAGCTCCCAAGTGAATCTGTGTGGTACAGACTGCTACCAAGTGGGTTTACTGCCAAACACCTGTAGTCCTAAATCTTTTGCAGTGGTCCCAGAGGGAACTGCACAGGTTTCCACCTAACAGGGTGCAGGGGGACATGAGTGGGACATGAGTGGGGGCCTGCTGGCAGGTACCCCTGACTGCTGGGGGGGTGGGAGTGCAGGGGGACATGAGTGGGACATGAGTGGGGGCCTGCTGGCAGGTGCCCCTGACTGCTGGGGGTGCAGGGGGACATGAGTGGGACATGAGTGGGACATGAGTGGGGGCCTGCTGGCAGGGGCCCCTGACTGCTGGGGGGTGGGGGTGCTGGGGGACATGAGTGGGGGCCTGCTGGCAGGTGTCCTGCACTGCTGGGGGGTGGGGGTGCAGGGGGACATGAGCGGGACATGAGTGGGGGCCTGCTGGCAGGGGCCCCTGACTGCTGGGGGGTGGGGGTGCAGGGGGACATGAGTTGTTGATCATATTGCAAGGTGACATGTGCCTTGGCTGGGGGGCATGCCCATGGTGGATGGACTGCCTGCGGGACATGACCAGGGGTGCAGGGTAGTCCCCTGTGGTGTGGGCTGCCTGCAGGGGTCGTGGAGGGGGTAGAGGGGACACCTGGGGGGACCCACACTGCCAATTCACATGTAGGACTCCCTGCGCACCCCCGAAATACACGTTCCCCGCTCCGACAGCAAAATCGCGTGTGAAACTTCCCTCGCACCCCTGAAATACACGTACCCAGGCCAATCGCGTGTGAAACTTCCCACGCACCCCAGATTTACAAGTACCCCGCTCGCCCAAGGCCAATCACATTTGAAACTTCACGCGAACCCCTGAAATACACGTACCCCGCTCGCCCAAGGCCTATCGCATGTGAAACTTCACGCAAACCCCTGAAATACACGTACCCCGCTCGCCCAAGGCCTATCGCGTGTGAAACTTCCCGCGCACCCCGAAATACACACACACGCTATTTTTCACACAACGGGTGTCAGTGTTTGTCGCGTACCACTTTGCACGTCATTTGTCCTAGAGGGCCACAGTATGTGACATTCATCATGGCTGTATATACGTCCTTTTTGTAAGCGCACATTTTGGCGCACATTTCTTTCATGCGCAGGGATGCTACCGCCTGCCTTCGTGTGGCGGACGTGTTTAGGACTGTGCGCGTCTTTGCCCGTGCGCTGGTTTGCCCTATTCGATTCCATGAATATGTGTTGTAGGCGAGCGTGTGGGCGTTCCGCGCACTTGTCTCCTGTACTTCCCCCATGACGCCCACATTTTCACGCGTTGTTCCCCATTCCGCGTGCCACGCCCTGTGTTACGCCTACTTTTGTTGTGTGCGCTTAGCGCACGTGGTTTGAAGACGTGTGCGCCAGCGTGCGCCAAGCAGTATTTTCGCGCACATCCTGGAATTTCCTCGCGCACGGACTTCCATGAATCGCTGTGGGCGGGTTTTGCTGCGATTTTCGCACTGGCACTGCGATTCGCACGCTTTTGCACGCTTGCGCCGAAAATTTCAACGCACATTATTTCCATGAATCGACCCGTAAGTGTTTTCGTGTTTCTTCATGCAGTTCATTGATGCAGAATCGACAGACCGCTAAGTTGCTGACTTCATTAGTATTATCTAACTAACATAGGGAACAGATTCAATTTGAACCTAGTGTACACCTCACAGGCCTTATCACATGGAAAAAGTTTCAGATAAGTTCGCCGCAAAATTCTTTTTGCAGGGAAGAGAGCATATTCTTTATAGCTTTTATAAGTGCAGATAAAATCAACAGTGACAAACCAATCATATTCATAGAGTTTCCTTTTTCCATGCACTGGTCGGGTTACATAGGTCATCACAGTTCACACTGATTTTTTTTATATCCCTGTCATTTTATCATCATATTTTACAACAGACAGAGAATGTTTATCTTTCAACATCTTAGCCAAGTCTTCATATAGAGAGTTGTGTAGTGGTAATAACATTTTCGAATAATTAGACAACAATGTCCAGGAGTATATGAAAGAGAGCTGAGATTCCAAGTTCCGCCTTATCATGGCATTAGGGATGGAATTAGCGAGGCGTAAAGTCTGCTTCCAAATCTTCTCCTGTATTTGATCAAGAGTTGTTTCTATGTTCACTAGGTACATATACAAGCCATATAAGATGATTGGATCTATCTTAAGCGTGTACAATTCTAATACATGCAGCATAGCAAATGTACAGACTTTTTTGTAAATAACCTTCATTTGAGCATAAACTGGATTATTTTCAGCTTCATGGCAGCTCTCCACATGTTTAGAGAAGAGATAATCACACAAGCTATATCCCAAGAATTTCAGGGCAAGTGATCGTTGAATAGGTTCACCCTATATGGACCAGTGAAATCTTTTTTTTTTCTTCTATTGGCAATTATAATACGAGATTTAATGGCATTGGAATGGAGATTGAATTGTTTGGCATAGATGGAAAATGTCTGAAGTTTTGCTTGCAGGCCAAAGGGAGGTCTGTCAAAAAGCATGATGTCATCTGCAAACACCATCCATTGTAATTGGAGATGACCAAGCTTCGCAGGAAATCCGGCATTTTCTGACCAAATCTCGTCCCTGTCTGAGACATATAAATTGAAAAGGGTGGACGCTAATTTGCATCCCTGTTTTACTCCAATCTGTGTGGGGATAGGAGATGCCAGGGCTCCATCAGTGGTGATCCTAACTCTATAACATGTATTGGAATGCATTTTCAATATCTTCAAGATCACTGTACAGGGAAGCCCATTTTATACATTTTGTCCGACAGGAGCTGCCGAATTACGCAGTCGAAAGCGGCAGCCATGTCAAGGGACGCCATGTTTATTGGTCCAGTATGGACTAATTTGGTGCGTGCTAAAATGTGGGATAAAACTGTCGCATTTAGAGTTGTGCCCATCTCCTTTCGCAGCCTACTTCAAACCTAGACAAGATATCATGATCATGAATATAGCCTTCCAATTCGCTAAGGATAAGCATTGCAAAAACGTTTGTAGATACGTTGTCAAAACTTGCAACCTTAGTTCCCCTCCTTTCCAACTCCTCCTCACCTGAATCACCGGCGGAGTCTTCTTGGAGTTCCGTCTTCTTTTTCCTTTGTGTCTTTCTGGGATCTTTACTCTTCTTTTGATGCAAATATGGGCGTGACTCCCCGGAGGCCACCGTGACCAGATAGCAACCAAATCCCAGAAGCCTCCTAGGAGTCAACCCGCTATTCCAGGGGAAAACCGTAAACTGAAAAAGCCCTGTGTTAATGGTCTTCTTCAGGTTGTGTAGAAGAGTAGAAGCGAGTCTGGCCTTCTCTTCTGTGTAGTATGCACTCTGGTATCGAATGTCCATACAGTAGTTTTCTCCAAAAGCAAGGGTAAAATGAGAAGGACCGTAAGAGTACATACAGAGAACAGAGATCTTGTCCAAAAGGCAGTTCCAAGTAGCCAGTGGTGCCGAAGGAACTGAAGGTGCGCTACTGTAGATGTGAAGGATTTGTAGATAAGGCACACCA
Organism: Ambystoma mexicanum; assembly: GCF_040938575.1. Classification (NCBI taxonomy): domain Eukaryota; kingdom Metazoa; phylum Chordata; class Amphibia; order Caudata; family Ambystomatidae; genus Ambystoma; species Ambystoma mexicanum. The sequence continues at coordinate 406,702,314 of NC_090923.1, read as the reverse complement.
GGAGCACAGGATAATGGCCGGATGGTCGAAGAACGCCAAAGACGGCGAACCGACAACCCGGTAAGTAACAGCCTAGAAAGGATAGACTGAAGAAAATCCAGGCGGAACAAAACAGTGTAAGTAAAATAAATAGGAACTATATGAAATGAAATGAAACTGGAAGGCAAGGTAAAAGTAAACAAGAGACGTAGCAGGTAAGGAAAGATACAGAGACTGAGGAGTCAAAGAGCAAACCTCAAAGTGCGATTAACAGGGATCCAGCCGTTATAAGGAAAGCTACCCGAAAAAAGGTACGTAAACCGCGGTGTAAGATAGTCAAAGAAGAGAGATGAATAATCAACAGGAAGCAATAATAGGTAGCGAGAGTTCAGAAACACAGCGCTGGGAAGATACGAAAGTACTTTGATACAACGCATCGGAACACTGGTGCGTTGTGCGTAAATACGTGCTGACGTGCATAGACCGCCACACGAACCTTCCAGCATCCATGTTAGGTGTACTTCCATTGGTTCCAAACCTTCCAAGGTCGATGCATTACATACGTCCATGAGAGCAATGGTGTGAAAGAGGGCTGAGAGGGATCACCTTTTTTAAAAATCGGGATAATATTGAGGTAAGCCAGGATTCCGGAATCGTGTTTGTTAAAAAGATGTTATCAAGTTTGATTTTGAAAATTCCAGTCCCCAGTACTGGGTCCAATTTGATGATAAAAGCGGGAATGGGATCCGGACCTGCAGCTTTTGAATATTTCAGTTTGCTTATAGCACCCTCAATATCTTTAACAGACTAGTTGGATGTACTGGGAGTAGTATTCAAATAAGAAGACACAATTGGTGTGTCATATTCATTTGGCAACTTATATTTATTGGATATGTAAGCTATCAAGTGTCTGAGGAAATCGAAGAGATCATGGGGAGGAGTGTGCATATTCACAGTTTCTCAAGATAGACCAAACAGACCTTTTATTATTAGTACATAGATTACGAACCATCTTTTGGTTATCCACACTGTACATAGACTGTTTGAGAGATTGCATTCTGTGTTTATACGTCTGACAAATGAGTTTCTTCTTACTGAGAACAATGTAGGGGAGACAGCTATAGCCTTAATTGATCTTAATTCCTTGTTTTTCTCTCGTTTTAATTTGATGATTTCACCATTTAATACAAGTAGATATTTTATAGAGCTATTATTCTGGGCTTTAACTTCATAAATGCTAAAGCCATAGTTCAATGTATCAGTGCCCAGAATAATGTATTGTTTAACCATGTCAGTAGGTTTGGTGCAAAGTTTGTTATTCCAATGTACGGACACATTGTGACGATCAAGTACTGCCAGTTGAAGTTCGCTCAGACTGTCATGAGTGAAAATAGGTATATTTATCTTTACATAAATTATCAAATGATCTCCTACTCCCGGATTACAAGTGGTCACTAGATCACATAAAGCAATAAGAGTAGAAGACACTGCAAAATAATCTATATAAGATTTCTTAGCCCCACTGCCAGGTGCAGCTAGAATTAGTGGTATCTGCGGCGATAGATTGAATGTCCCAATCTACTAAAAATGATTTCCATTTCTTGCCTCTAGAAATCGCTCAGGCTTCATTGTGAGGTTGGTGGAATTATGTAAACAATTGCAGTTAAAGTCGCCTCCAATTACAAATTTATAATCAGACTTGCATGTAAGCGCGTCTTCCAGAATTTCATCAATTTGTGCAGAGCATCCTGTGGTTTTCTAATTGGGTTCCAGTAAATGCAAAAGATCAGCATATGACAGTGAGGTGAGCCTTTGATAAATAAATCGAGAACCAACGTGTCGTCCAGAACCAAGCGGATCTTAAAGGCAACCTTTAACTTGTTATTGATTAGTATGGCTAAGCCACCAAAAGGACTACCAGAAGATCCTATTTAAGCAGGAGATAGGAAGGTAGTATATCCATTGACACTAAATTGATGCAAATTCTTGGTCTCTTGGACAAATATTACATCGGGGTAATTATTAGAAATAAAAGAATGTAACCATGCCTTCAAATTTTTAAAACCACATGAATTTCATGAAGCAACTTTAAGAAAATGCGAGCTACGGTTGTGTAGAAGGATCTTCAGCTGGTGCTAGATTTTTCAACAAAGGCTCAAGCCAGGACCAATCTTTTATGATTGTATGTGCTAAGGGTAATCCACTCAATGTCATTGTGCTCAAGGTGCTTGGGGCAGTGATGCTTATTTCAAGAGCTAATGTACCACTTGCTCTTGGAAACAATGGTCCCCCATCATCACTGTCAATGTCCTCTGTGGATACACATGAGTGACGTGGTTAGTTATTGTGCCCCAAATGGCTGCCAGGGCAGTAGTTTCAACAGAATGCATGACTGTTCTCAGGAACTACTTCAGCTACCCTTGTGTGAGAGGCCAGGGATGTCATGTGGACATGACACATGTCTGGATGTATGTGGCATCATGTACATGGCTAAAGTTATAAGCCATTATTTGGAGCCTCTGCTGGTGCACTATGTGCCATCATAGGTCATGAATCAGGTGTTTGGCTCTATGGAGGTCGTTCCACCTGTATATGTGATATGTGTAACCACTTGAAGGGTACCTTCTGGGGTTTACCTCATGGTATACTACCCATCTGCTTGTAGGCTGTGTGATATGTTCGTGGCAGCCCTGTTATCTTCATGTTGTCATTGTGGGCTTCCACCTAATGCTACTTGCAATACTGTGACAATGGTATATGTGTCCCCGCATTGCTGACCATGACACTGATAATTAGATGTACATATGCAGAGTACTAACCACAGCCACCTGTGCGCCTACCCTGATCTTGCATCGCTGAATTCTGTTATGCTAGAGATGTCAATGACAGTGGCTGTCATTGCCTCCCACAGATGCCCCTCCATCGCCATCAGATCTTTGGACGGCTGAAAGACCTCCTGAATGCAGTCTTCACGTGACTTTTAGCAGATGTCTTTCTCTGGCTGCAATATACAGTGGATTGTACTCTTTGCCGCCCTGCAAAGTGTTTATGTGCAGAGTTTCCCCTTCCGGTAATGTTATTACCAGATGTAGTGGTGTATTTCGAGTGTATACAAATTCAATTTCATTGTGTTATCAAATCAGGTATTTATCATGACCATATGCATGGCTATAAAGGCCTTACTGCCCCGTAAGCCTCACTTCCAACAGAAAGTACAACAAGTTACTTAACTCTAGGTAATGCTTTTCTTGATGGATGTTCCACCCACGGATTCCTAATCTATGATATTTTATCTCCAGCACCGTTGTCTCCAGAAACATGGTAGCCGCCAGCCTATAACAGCGTGGCTCTGCATATCCTCTGCTTGGCACCTGTACATGCACTGCGCCAGAGGGGATGCCAGAGTCAGTATATAAAGAGACACTACGTCCCATGACCCAATTTCTGCATTTTTCCCTAGCACAACTGAGGGAATGCAGAACAAATAAGGTGTATCAGCTGGAAAGGCAAATTGGGAGGGTGAGGAGTAATCCATGGGAGGAACATCCATCAGAAAGAATATTTCCGAGCAGTAAGTAATTTCTTCTCCTAATTGATTCCTTCCTCCTACAGATTCCTCCTCTTTGATAGACTCTCATAGCAGTGCTTAGATCTTGAGGAAGGGGAGAGTGAGAGGACGTCATGTACACCAGTAAACTCTGGAGGACCGGTGTACCAAAGTGATTGTCTATCAGGCGTGTTTGGCAAATGTGTGCAGTGAGGCCCATTTATCTACTTGGCAAATGTCCAGTGCATGGACCCCCTCTGCAGGTAAGAGGTGGCAGCCAGGCATCTGGTTGAATGAAACCTGGGACCCACAGGTACATCGTCCCAGACAGATCGTAGCATGTTGAGATGCAGATGAGGGTCCATCTTGACATTGTCTGTTTAGGCACAGCATTGCCAGCACGGGCACTAGCTTAACCCACACGAAGCTAATCATCTTTGTCGACAGCCCTCGTCCAAGAGACATAGTAGAGGCGGGTCCAACCGATAGAAACTCTTCTCAGCCATAGAAGGGAGTGGCAGAGGAAAACACAGGAACATTGATCTTCTGAGAGAGCGATGGAAGTCTGAGACCACCTTAGGAAGGTCTCACTCTCAAAGTCACCTTTTTCTTGGAAAAAACAAGCAGGGAGGGTTAAACAGTTAACATTTGAATTTCCCTGACCTATCTCATTGAAATTATGGCTACCAGGAAAATCACCTTAAAGATGAAAATGAATGCAGGGGATCAAACAGAGGTCCCATCGGGCAAGTGAACACTACATTCAAGTCCAACGCAGTCCAAACAAACTGGCAGGAGGGAAAATGGTTGCATAATATCTGTAAAAACTGCAAACAGTCGGAAATGAGAAGAAAGACGCTTGTTCAGGGGTTCTGGTGGGTAAGTACTCCTTCACAGTGCCAACCTGTAGCCCTGCCTGGGCTAATTAAAGAAGAACGTTGAGAAAAGAGGCAGTAGGACAGCAGTAGATCCCTCTCTCGCAATCAGAGAACTTAACCCAGCAGCAAGCATAAATGGATTTAGTGGCTGGCGGCTGAGCTGAAAAGAGTACAACTAGGGTGTTGGCCAACAAATACCACTCCTTGTATTTCACCCTCTCAGCATCTGAACATGAAGGCTCATACTGCAGAGGTTTGGATGGAGGACCTGCATTTTAGACTGGGAGAAAAGGCCCACTCTCTAAACAAGAGGCAACAGGAAGGACAGATGGACATCTGGAGTGATCAAAATCAACGTGGATCCAAACAGGCGCTGTTTCCTAAAAAGTAGAGGTATGACCAGGATCGGCCGAAATGCACAGATGAGATTGAAGTTCCACTCTACCATCAGTGTGTCCTCCAGAGCTGAGGAAATGTTGTGGCGCAGAACAACTTGCACTTCCTGTTCATACTGGAAGTGAAGAGGTCTACCTGAGGCTTCCCTCAAAAGGAGACGATATCCTTCAGAACTTCCATGCAGAGCTTCCACTCTTGAGAGGTCAATGACATCCTGCTATGACCTTTCTCCGTCCCAGCTAGATGGGCTGCTGTTGTTTTCCGGAGTCAAGAACCACAGATGCATGGCTTCTCTGCTCAGTGGGAATGGCCCCACACAACCTCATTTGTTGAGGTAATGCACACTTTGTTGTCCATCAGGAACAGTAGACACTTTCATGGGACTGAAGGGAGGAAAGCAACCTGGGCCAGCATGATTGTTCTCAATTCCGGCAAACCTATTTGTTCACAAGACTTGGTTACAGTCAGATCTAGTAGGTGAGTACCCCAGCCTTTTAAGGGCTCATCTGTGCACAACATCAGTTGGGGCTAGGGTTTCCGAAGCAATTCCCCTTTTAGTAGGTTCTCTCCCAAGGACTAATTATTAGGCTGTGAGACACATAGCTCAAGACACACAAAGGGTCCGACATGTTTCCCTGACATGGACACCACTGACAATGGAGTAGCCACAGAGGCAACCTCATGTGCTACTGAGCCTCCAAACCCACCAAAAAGCAGGACGCTGTGAGACCCAGCAGGCGCAGGATGGCCGAGGCTGGAACCATATTTGCCACTCAATCCTCAGGAAGGAAGGCCATTCCTAGACAAGTGTCCAGGACCTCACCAGTCAATCAGAGAGACTGGAATGATGAAACATGGAACTTGCAGTCTGGGGAGGAGCCCAAACTGTGCAACAGGTTGCATGTGCAGTATAGCTATCCGGATGGCTGGTTCGTGAAGCAAGCTCAGACAAGCCTGTTGTAAACGTAAGGAAAGACATGGATATTTTACCTCCCGAGGCGCGCCCCAACCACTTCCATCAGATTGGCGAAATCCGTTGTTGCAGAAGAAAGGCGGCAGTGCAAGACCTTGAATTGGTAGTGAGGAAACCCCACCACAAATCTCATATACTTTCTGTGAGATGGATTAGCACATAAAAATAGGCATCCTGAAGATCCAGGGACACCAACCAGTCCTGTAGATCGAGAGCCTGGAGGTACTGGACTCTAGTGACCATCTTCAACTTGACATTCCATTGGTACAAGTTCAAGAGCCGCAGATCCAGGATGGGACAGAGTCCCCCGTCCTTCTTCAGAAACAGTAAATAAAGAGAATAGCAGCATCTACCTTGTTCAGAGCGGGGAACCTGCTCTATGGCAACCTTCACTGTAGGCTGACAAACCTCTTCCAACACAAGAGGAGGGGGTTGAAGAATAGGGAGGCAATAATCCTGATTCACACCCCATAAGGCCCAAGTGTAGGATGTTGTACAATGTGAATCGTTACTGAACAGTAAGATTCTCCTTCCCACTGGAGGACTATGTTGGATGTCATCTTCACAGGGGCTTTGTACCTGGTGCTGCAGAGGACACTGGCAAGGCGGTGATGCCCCCTCTCTGAGAGCCTCGCCCTCTTCCCTGGCTATGGGGAGTAGCAGCCAGGCTGTTGCTTGCCTGTACGTTCCTGTCCACTGATGTAGTGGACATAGGAAGGATGGCAAGGACAGAAAACACCTTCCCCTCGTGGCAGGAGCTCAGGGCAGTTCGACAACCAAGCCTAAGAAGTTTGTTATGGGTTTGGCTGACTGAAAATGCTGTCAGGTGTCATCATTCTAGCTATGAATAGGATATGCCTTTCAAATGGCATGTCCAGGGGCATCGCTTGAACATCTGAAGTGAACCCTGAGGTACTCATCCACATGTGCTTCCCGAGGACTGTTCCAATGGCCATGGTAAGCACCACAATAAACCCCATCAAGGCCCGACTATAAGATCTTCCACACTACCTCTATGCCAGGCTTAACTAGAGAATTCAAGTCCTCCCCATGTCCTCCACTGGGATTCCAGTAGCCAAAATCAAATGTCGCCAAGGGGCCAGAGACATTGACTACCTGTAGGTGAGGCTGCCAAGGTGTCCAGCCTCTTGCTCTACAGGTCATGGGGAAAAGAGCACAGGTTGATGTTTCTTGGCTAAAGCAATGACGGAGGTTGGCTTCCCGTAGTCCCCCAATGCTGCCAGACTGAAGGACAATAAATTCTCCCAGTGAGGACCCTCATCCAAAATGTCAGTCAATTTGAACGGAACCTGGTCTGATATGGGATGAAAAACCCAGTGTTTCTACCTCTTTGCCTGTCATCTTGTGGAAGAAAGCATGAGGCTTCCCCAGAGACAGCGCGTGACAGATGTTAACCTCCTGAAAGCAGTTGAGGCCGCTGACCTCCTGTAAAATGTGGGGCCAGTTCTATCAGATCTTCCCTATTGCAGCAGAATTCCTCCGGAACAGCACCCACCTGTCTGGAATATTGTGGTTCCAACTCAAATGGGATGGGCTCACCATTCTCGTCACATTTCAGTCATCTTTGGCATTAATTTTCCCATCTAAATGGGGCACATTCTTGACATGCTTTGGCACAGGGAGGGAGAGCCAGCACTAGAAGCTTGATGAAGGTAAGCGCAGCAGCCCGGCATTGGTTTGGCTCCAAGTACATCAGAGCCAGGGCCAAGCCTGTAGGCATGTTGTTGGATTCTTCTGAGGGGTCTCTACTGGCTCCTTCAAGTGCAGTGGGCCCCTTTGGCTGGTCAGAAACAGGGCCTCGGCAAAGATGTCGAGCATCTTTAGTCGAGATTCTTCTAATTTCTCTAGATTGGAGAATAAGATTCGAACAATACATGCAAGGCCAAATCCTCTATGGAGTCCCTGCATCAGTGGCTCCTCTTCTTTGACGAACAAGAAGGGTGCATCAGAAAGCCGCTTGGGGAGCGGGAACTCTTGTGATGTTTCTTCATTTTCTTGACCTCTGTTCCATGCCCAGCGACTTCAAAGAAGTCATTTTGTCTCTGTGGCAAAAGGTAAACAGTTTTGCTGGACACTCCAATAGGGCCTTCGGTGCAAGAATTGTCCGAACCCACAATCCTGTGGGTTGTGTTCCTCCCCTGTGCAGTATCAAAAGATCCTGTGGGGTTCAGAGACAAACAGTTGTCAGAGACAATCCACACAAGGTCTGAAACCCAAGTTCCTACCTGGGTTAGCCATGACACATTAAAATGTGCCTATTTAAGCAGTATTCCTGAAGTGTACAGAATGCACTTCAGCTCTTAATATACGGACCACAACGTCACGTCCAACTCAGAGGATCTAGGCAGAGTTGACACAGAGCCTCCTTGGGCTTCCTCTTGGAACCCTTCATCCCGCTGCTCTCCTTGCAGGACTCCCAGCTGCTCACTTGGCTCCCCTAAAAGCAGGCCACCATGCTGCAGCACGTCTTATTATGGGAGCACAGCAATTTGATAGTATTACCCCCATTCTACGCAAACTACTTTGGCTTCCACTCCAAGTCAGAATACTGTTCAAGACTGCATGTATCATCAACAAGGCTGAAACATGTCTAGGGATCATTGTGGTCTCCTGCAGAAGGGAGGTGACCTAGCAGTTCGGGCATGGACCAAGCCTGATTTGCATATGGTCTTTCCCCTTTTGCAATGGCTTGGCAGGGTAAGAGCGAAGGTCTGGAGGGATGCACAGAGCAATGTCAGAGGTTAAGATTAATTCTAAACATTTGTAAAGAAGGCATCGTATCGCGCAGTAGACACAGACAGAATGAAGTTTCGTAAACCTTTATTTCATATTTTACTTGGGTTGGTAGAATTCCTAATCTGGCTCTAACTCTAGAAAGGGAGTAGTCCCGACGATTAAACACATAACAAATACGTCAAAGTCTGTCTAGTCAAAATAAAAAGGCCTATACTAAGAGAACCTAACCTTGCCATCCTTCTTAAAATTACAAATGTGTTAAAGGAATACAAAAGGGAAATAGTGTCTCAAAGGAAATGTCAGAATGGCTTCAGTAACAACTCCCTTCCCCATGTTCAGCCCCACGAGGTCTAGAGAGTTTCTTAAAAATGGACAGGTGGGTGGAACAGTTCTATCACTTCTTAGGCTTCGTCCGCCTTGTCATCAATACTCTGTTCACATTCACTTTCTCAATTTCTCAGTTCTGCACAGTCTTCCCTTTGCTGTGCTCGACATGTCCATTCATCTTTTACTTTATCACACAGTTCTGCGCAGGCTTCCATCTGCCGGGCTCGAGCCTGTCTCCTTTCCCTGGGGGTTCCCCTTCCCCACATTTTATCTGAGGTATCTTTTCACTGTCGAAGACTTTTGAAACTTACATAGACCTCTGGATGACCACTCCGTCCTCTCTTGCAACTATTATTCAATTCACAAGCTTCCTCGTCTTGCAACACCAATGCTTCTTGGTACCACCCTCTTGCAACACCAATGCTTCTTGGTATTTGTAGTTCATATTCTCTTTAGTTTGCCAACCGGGCATTTTTCAAAGTTCATATGCAACCCCAAAACTTCTTGGTATTTCATTTTCCACCAATACCTCTTGTCCTTTTCATTTTCCTTTTTATCGGCACACACAAAACCTTCAACTTTCAGATTACAGTTACTTTTGCTTGTAACACAAACCAGACGTGTGTTGCCCTTGATAACTCACTGGTCGCATTAATTGATTTTCTTTCATCTTATTCGTGCAACGGTCAAGGCCATTACCAAGCCTCCTCTCCAACTCCGTGGGTCGTGGGCCCCTCTTTGGCAATTTGAAGGTTCTTTGCTCTGCTCACTCGGTTCCGATCTTGGAACACTTAAGGCTTCCCGAAAGTGTGGTTTACTCGCTTGGCTTTCTCTGGATCCTTGCAACTGCCGATCAGCCTGATTGTTTTCCAACTTCCACAGCCTTGTCCGCATCAGCCCCGAAAGAGCTATTACTACTAGTAACCAGCCTCGCTCACTGTGTGCCTGTGCGCGTCACCTTTTATTTTCACAGGGAATGTTAACAAGGGGCTGGTGTGCATTGTTAGGACTAAGTTCCTGAATCTGCCTGGTCTCATTACAGGGACATGGCCAATGCAAGTCAGTGGAGGTAATCTTTCTGACCTCATTCCTCAACTTCCTCAGCTCTGTACTGTTGTCAACATAAAATGAGGAGGAATTATGGGAGCTGTAGTTTCCCAAAAAAATAAGCAGGAATAGGGGGATACCATGTCTCATCATTGGGTGCTTCTCCCCCACTCCTCGAGGACACCCTACCCAGGTGATCTCCCTCGATTGTTCACCCACAGGGTCGGGATCCAAATGCGATGGCCTTTCCCTGGCTACCCGAGTATGGGATCCCCGGGAACTAGGTTGTGAAACACCCTCTGGTTTTTCACACCTTCCAGCCATCACCTCTTTTGTTTTGCTGTATCATCTACAAAGCAGTCACGAGCAGCACACCAGTGTACCTGGCGGCTAAGCTGCACATATCTGGTGGCACACGCACCTCGCGAAGCAAATCGACCAACCGGCTTGAATCCCAACTTGCCCACAAAGAGTGGACCCGCAAACAATCCTTCTCTTGTCATGCACCCACCATCTGGAACTCGATCCAGGTGTCGGCTCAGAATGTCCCCACAATTCTGCAATTTCACCAAACTCTCAAAACATGGCCCTTTCAATAACACCTGACCAAGGACTAAGTCCAATGGACGCAAATACCGACGCACAGGCCTCACAGTACTGTGCTACTGTTAAAAGATGCCAGCCCAAATGCCGGCTACACACACTATGCAGTGCCCTGCTACTCTCAAGCTAGGTCTGTGCTTTAATGAATAAAATAAAAAAGTTACAAAAATGTTTTAAAAAGATTTTCCAAAAACAACTGCGCTGTAGATAAAATATCATAGATGAGGAATCCGTGGAAGGAAGGAATACATTAGAAAAGGAAATAAATTGGCCAACATTTTACGGATTTTACCAAACTTTTAATCAAGCCGTGAGTGTAAATTAAAACTAACATCAGAACAGGTAAGCAAAAATCTATAACGTAGCAGAAAATGTATTTGAAGAATTGTTATAAAAAATGTTTAATGAAATTGGTGTTAATATGACGCTAGTTCCATGATGGAATGAAGTGTGAATGAGAAAAGAACTTTCAATGTCTAAAAAGGCAGAGTTAAAAAAAATACAACATTAAAGGGTACAGGACTGTAACTAAATCTCTTCTAGAAGCAATTGCACGCTTGTTTGTACCATGGTCGCTAGCAGAAAATTGCTGCTCATCCAACTGTGGATCTGAACAACAGCTAGTAAGCCCCAGGGGTGCCTCGCAAAACAGACGGTTTTAGGGAAATAAATAGCTCGGTATCATGGCCCACATGTGGAAAATCTGTATCTGAAGCACTAATGTATCTGTACATAGAGTACGAAATTGGAGAAGGAATGAAACCGCGGGGCACACTAAGGCTGAACTCGAAGACAAATAAAGAAACACTGCCAAGGACACGCAGAAGCTGAGGCCAAACTGAGGCAATCTGCAACCTGGCTTCATGGCCACCATTTTCAAAACACTGCCATCCCTTTGCTGCTTTGAAAACTGAATTAATTGAGATTGTTTTCAAGCTGCTGACTATCTCAATTACGATCTGTGAGATCAGAACGATGAGTAATACTGGGCATAGGAACCGCTTCTCCGACGTATGCGTCCGTATATGAAGTTTGAATAACCACAATAAATGTCTAAATCCCTTGCTTGACACAGAATTCAAAATGGTATTCCACGTGAAACTGCAAGGAGAGGAATCGTCTAAAACGCAGCACTCCCCGCTTTCCAGACCGGAGTTAAACCTGTTAAAAATAAATCAAAAAAGGATGTCAATAAGGTATTTGGATTCTAGAAAGAAGTATTGTTAGAATGTGTACAGTTAATAATTGCCATCCCAACCAAACCTATTCATTGGGCCTCATTACGAGGTTGGTGGTAAACCACCGGAGCCACCAGTGGGTTGCTGCCAACCCCGTAACCCCGAATCCAGTGCCCGACTTGCCGGTGTCACCGGGACATTAAAAGTCCTGGCAGCGCGGGAAGTCAGGCGCCAGATTTTCTAAGTCCCCATTCCTATGGAGTCCCATAAGATTACATGGGAGTGGGAGACTGAAGAACCGGCACCGTTGCTAATGCTGCCAGTGTTTCCTTGACGACACCCTACCGGGTCCGATGCACCTGGCTGGTTCAGACCGGTCAGGCGCAGCAGCCCCAGTAGGCAGACTCGTAATGTGGCGGTCCGGAAACAAGGGGGGCGGTAATCTTACCGGGCGGCACCCTTGTTTCCCGACCACCACACGTTTAATGAGGCCCATTGTCTTTCATTGAAAAGGTCATGCAGTCCAAGTGAATGTTCAGCCTTTATTTCAGAAGGATCCTCTACAACACCAGGTTTTAAAGATCTAAGCAAGCATTATGTGTATTTAGTATATTCAGTTACGTTTGTTAAATGAGGTGATGTAACCTGCAGCGGCATGCCGCTCTGCTGTTACCTTACCTTTATTCCTGCAACACCACGTCCATGGGAGGCAGTGCGTTTCAATATTAATTGAAATGAGGTAAACACCATTGAAAGCAGAATCCTTACAACTGCAGCAGTGTGCGCAGAAACAAAGGTGAGTTGTTGTTTTATGTTACTAGCAGAAGTACCCGTTCTCCAAACGGGTTCTGCAGACAGAACTGATAACACTGATGCTGTAGGTCGCTGTTCTGATTCGCTTATCGCTTGATGTGGTTTGCACTCTGAAGTAAACTGCACTGAGAATTGGTGCGTGTGGCTGGCTGACATACCCCAGAGCAGACGTTGAGGGCAACAAGAGTTGGTGTGCTGCTGCATACTGGGACCTTCTGTGCTCTCTCCCGGCATGTCACCTAACCCTGGCATGGTGCAGTTCATTGTATTGCAGCGCAAATATCTCGGAAATTGTGCATTTGTGCTTGTACCTTGAGTTTGCCGGGACCGGTCCTTCTAAGACCACATTGATGTTTCACCGATTTCAGGCAACCATCTCATGTGTGAAGGTGCTAAAATCTGGGGTTCGGGGTGGGGTGTCCAAATGTCATGTAGCCAGCAATGTCCAGAGGATCCTAACAGGGAACTATGGAAAATGTGGTGCAGTTTAGTGAAATGGTGTGCTTTGCCACAAACCCACCAACACATTTTCACTTGTGCAAAAATTCAGGAAAAGGCGTGGCGCGTCCAAATGTCATGTAGCCAGTAATGTCCTAATCTGCAACTATGTAAAATTTGGTGCAGCTTGGTGAAATGGTGTGGAAATACATAAGGAACAACTATTCGCCACAAATTCTACCACAAACAAATGTTTGCACATATATATATATATATATATGTGTAGCCTTGAGCACCCGGGTGTGCTGTGGCACGGGTGCTAGCAGCATCATGAGGAGATTGGGGGGAAACGGGTAAGGCACAGGGTGAGCTCTGCGCTGTAGTTGGGAAGTAGGGAACCTGTGAATCCAGCTGGCATCCTCGCTTTGTTTGGATATCACCCTCCACAGAGCAGAGACGTGTTTATGGGAGGGCAAAAGGGGCACTTTCCCAGGGCCCCAGTTGGAGGGGGCCCCACAAGGCAAGCTGACCTGAAGAAGTAAGATTCCATTGTTCTTAAATAGCACACGTCAGGATATTTTATGGGGTGCTGCTGAGGTTCTAAACCCATTTCCTTTCTGTTTTGGCAAGTGCATTCTGCCTTGACCTATTCATCATGTATTGCTTTCTGTGTTCACTGTGGTATACATAGTTTGTGTGTTCCTTATGGCACAACTATGCAGCATTCTTTCCTTCCTGTGGGAATTATGTTGATCATGCGCAGTAGGAAATGGTGAAATGCATATTCATGAATTGAGTGCCACAATGTTTCAGAAGTTAAGTCAGTGTGTGAAGCACCCATTCCATCAAGGCTGGCTGAGCCTTTCCAATGTCTGAAGTTTATAAACCTGCCTGCATATGTCTTGGTTTTGCAGAACATCATCTGCTATTATCAGCAATGTACCTGTACCAGATGGGGGTGGCTGTAAAAACTATAAAAACTAACTTCATCCGTATGGTGAAGATCTAGAAATTGGTTTGTTCGGATTGGGGGTGTTGTAAAACCGAAGCAATCGCCTCCAATGATAGCATAAACTGTTAGTCCAAGAGGTGAATAAGCATCCAAATTCAAGACTATGGAATGACTGCATTCATGTTTGTATCCTGGATTTGCCAGCAGAAGATAGTTATCCTGGTCAAATCATCTAATATATCTTACATTACTGTGCTGTCTTCTGTGAGGTGTGCCTTCTTGCATGCTGCTGGTATCGTTTAGTCCATCACTTGATATTTCTTCTTATGTGGGCCATTTGGGTGGAAGGGTTGGTAGACAGAAGAGAGCGGTCCATATGTTGCAGGCCTCAGGCAAGCATATTTTAAGGTCTGCTTGTTTGACACAAAAAACGGTTTACTTTTTGGTAAAAGTTAAAGGTTTTTATGCACATTTATAAATGAAAATGTCACAAGCCATTGTTTTGAAATGATTTAAAGCTTTAAAATACCCAGATTAAATGTGTTAAATGACTTCAATAGGTATGCTGGTTCTTATATACTTCCCTTGATGATGGAGATAATGAAGCTAGAATCATTCCCATTTTGCATAACACCCTTCTATAATATTTTGTTTAAAAATGGTCATGTTTGGTAATGTGATTTGTGTACTTTCCAAGTCCGTTTTTTAAATAAAATTAGATTGTTTTAGTTCATGGTAAGAACTGGAAAAGAAAGTGTTCAAATACAGACATTGCAGAGTTAGCACAAATTCCAGCTTCACCCCTTAACCAATGTGTGATCCCGGGCATCTCATTTAATCTTGTATTGCCTAACCTCTCAATATTGCCAGTCTCTCAACCTTTCAAAATTGTCAGCCCTACCGAGTGATTTCCTTCTCATGGTATGATCTTCATAAAAGCCTTATTCATGGTTTCACTGTGTTAATAGTGAGCATATTTATATCGCACACCACAGGCATTTGTTCCTTTGATTTCTAATAGCAACACTATTTGAAAACCATATCCCACTTCTAATCTCAGTCTGTCTGGATAAAGACACCTTCCTGGTAGCTTCTAATCTGCCTCCACTATCCATGCCTCGGTGTGTGTAGCGTTCTCCTTCCTTCCAATTGATGGTCTCTCTCCATGCATGAGCACTTTTGCATTCTGTAAGGCAGCTAATGTGAGTTATCGGTCTATTATGGGTTACATGTACCTTTTACATACGGTCCTGCATTAATACTACATCTACCTTCCTGGATGTTAATGATAAAAAAGTATCCTTATGTACTAGAACAGTAACCTCTTTGTAGACTGCTAATGCTGGTCTTCAAATGCTACTTGTTTATCATTCTGCAAGAATGAAGAGGGCAAGGGGACTTAAAGGGAGTAAACGTGCTTATTATGCTGCAAGACAGCATATCAAACTATAGGTTGTGAGCGCGACAGGTGGGGGGTGTGAGGCGCGACCGGACTCTTGATCCCTTAATCTATTTGGTTTGGTGGATGGGGGGACCCAAAGACGTCCGTTCCCAGGGCCCCAAAAGTGCTTAAGATGGCCCTACCCCAGAGTGCTAATGAAAGCCCTTCATCCTTTCGAGATCAATAAACTGAGTACAATCAGTGCTTTATGTGGGTTCCCCAACACGGGAGAATAAAAAATAAAAGTTGTAGGTTTACTGCTTATGGGGATTCAAACCCGAGCCCTAAAACCTGCCGGTGGCAAGCCCGTGTAGGATTGCTGTGTGCAATTCCATTTGTGCTCAATTTATTTTCTTATATTCAAGAGACTGCTTGACACACACACAAGCCCATCAGACACTAAGTGTCAGTCTATTAAATGAAATAATCCAAATCCCAGACCTATGGAATAGCGCAGTGCAATGTGACACTGGCTAGTCTCCGGCAGGTTGTGGTTGGGGTAGTGTGAGCCCGAGCCCTAACCCCAGACCACTTAAAGCTCTGACTACACTGCATAATAATAACTCGACCATAAACTCCTTCAGGCAAACAGGTGGGACATACTCCTGTAAAAGGATACCAGAACAGGTACACTTTTTACAAACAACTATTACTTAGCAGAAGGTCAGTGATTGTTATAGAACACCGCCCCCAGAAGGCTCAAGCCTCCAGTTATGGGTAATGCCTCCAGCAAAGAGAAACAAGAGCTCTGATAGCACTACAAAGCAAATCAGCAATAATGTGTCATGTGTAGCCCAGCCAAGGTGACTGCCTGCACAAACATTCTCCTGATTGCCAAGTTAGGGTGTGTACCCACCGAATTGGGAGTCTGTTTTTGAGGTTGATGATACAGGGGGTGAGCTAATGAGAAATTGTTTGGTCACAACCATTAATCATTCTGGTGTCAGTCAAGAACCTACAGGTATATTTAGTATGATTTGGGAGTGCATCATCTCTCTCTCATCTTTTAACAACGCCTACACCTGATCATTCTCTCCACTCTACTCTCACTGCCTCTGACTTGGCAATGTCTTATTCTACTAAAGGCGCCTCTCTGCGTGCGGCTTTTGTTTCTTCCTCTTCTCATGTTCCTTCCTCTCCGAACCTCCCTAATATCTTCCTTCTCCCACATTACTAATTTGGTGAGCCCCTCTCTGATCACTCGCTCCCATCCTACTGGTTCACTTTCTGATCCTATCCCATCCTCTCTAATTCCTAAAGTCTATTGTTCTCTTGTCTCCTATCTTACCACTCTTCTTAACACCTATCTTCTCACATCAATCTTTACTTCCTGCTTCAAGCATGCTTCCATTCTCCCAGTTCGTATGAAGCCATCTCTCGACCTCTCTCTTCCCTATACCTCTAAATTACTTGAGAGGCTAGTCTATACTCAGGTATCTACCTTCGTCAACTATAACTCTATTATTCCCTCTCTCCATTCTGACTTCCGTCCCTGTCACTCAACTGAGACGGCTCTTCTCTGTCTGCAACTCTGTGCTCTCTGCTTGTTACACCAAGCACCCCTCTCATACTCTTAGATCTGTCTGTTGCTTTTGAATTGGTTGGACACACTCTGCTTCTGGCCTATTTGGCTTCTTTTGGGTTTGCAGATTCTGTTCTTGCTTGCTTTTGCTCTTACCTCTCTAACCGCACATATTCTGTCTCCTGGGCTGGTTCCTCTTCTCAAACCCTATCCCTTCATCATGGAGTGCCCAACGGCTCTGTTCTTGGCCCCTTTGCTTTCTCCTTTTACATTGCTGCTCTGGACAAAATGATCCCACCACTTTTATGTGGATAGCACGCAACTCATTTACTCGGGCGATTCAGCACAATCTAGCTTACTGTTTACTTTCTATAAAATCTTGGCTGTCAGATCACTTTCTTGTTCAAAATTCGTCAAAAACGGACGTTTTCCTCATCCCCGCCGCCACCATTCCCCCCTTCTCCTCCCTCCTTTGTCTACTTCCCTCCCTACTCTCTACCTCTTTCCAGCTCTGCTAATAATCTTGGTCTCTACCTGGATACTGACCTCTCCTTTTCTCTTCACTTTCCTACTATTTCCCAGTCTTATCGTTTCCACCTCTTTAATATCCGTAAAGCTTGCTTTTTCCTGACATTTGGTGCTATCAATCTCTTTGGTCTTCCTCTTTCTCGTTTGCCCCCCTTAAGTCAATTTGTAATGCTGCTATCCACCTTCTCTACCAGTTATCTCACAGTGATTGTTCTCGCAATCTCTCACTTCTCTTGGCTGCTGTCTTTCTTCCTGGCTCAAATTTTCTTTTCTTTGTATTGTGTTTAAGTCCCTCTACGGTCTTGCTCTCAATTATTTGTCATCCTTCTACACCCTACTCGGTCCCTTCGTTCTCAATCCCAGTTTCTTTTATCGGTCCCTCATCCACCATGTGCCCAATCCCGATTCCGTTCATTTTCTCTCCTTGCTCCTTATCACTGGAATTGTCTTCCTTTCTCTCTTCACTGTACTACTTCATATCCTTTTTTCCGTACTTCTCTAAAGAACTATCTTCTTCAATCCTAATGCTTATTTGAAAATGTTTTGTAACTGAATCAATCCTCATTTTATTGTACTGTCATTTTTTATATGTAGCACTTTGGAGTAAAGCGCTAAAAAATACAAATAAATACAAATACATCATGTTGCTCTCATGGAGCAAAGCTGACCTACAGGTACATCTCAATCATAAATATGGGTGTAGTTCCATTAGGTTGCTTGATAATATTGTTTTCTTAAAAAGCAGAGCAAAAGAATCCTTATTTATGCAGGGCTACACTAGCTTCTTGATACCAGCAGAGGAAGGAAGTTGCCGTCGTCAAATAGGAGCTCTAGCTGGCTGGCTGACTTCGGAGTTGCAGTTAACTACAAGAAAACCCTAGTAGGGCATACATGCCCACAGGGCATTTTTTTTATAGCTTGGCTGCAATTGCAAATTGGAATTTTGAATGTGCATAATAGAACCTGCGGTGAATGTATGTATGTCAACCATTCAACTAGCAATACAATACATTGGCCCTCATTACAACGTTGCTGGTCCGTAAACAACGGTGCCGGTAAGCTTACCGGCACCGTTGTTTCTGGACTGGCAAAGTACAAGTCTGGTGGACGGGTGCACTCCCGCCCGGCAGGTCTGACTTGCCGGGTGGACCGGCACCCATCCAGAAACATATACGGAAGCACCAGCACTGTTATTAACGGTGCCGGTGCTTCCGTGTTCCCCATTCCCATTGAGTCCTATTGGACTCAAATGGGAATGGGGAACAACATGTTACCGGCGCCTGACTTTCGGGCCGCCGGAGTTGTAATACCCCGGTATTACGGGCAAGTCAGGTTCCAGTAACTGTTTACGGTTCCAGCGGCTACCTGCCGGTTTTACCAGCACGGTTACCGCCAGACCGGTAATGATGTCTCTTGATAACAAAGAAGCAAACGCTATTCATGAAATACATTTATAAAAATTGTGGCTGGGGATCTCTGCTCACAATTATAGCCAAGAATGGCACTAGTGGGTCTAATGGAGGAAGAGGATGAGGCATGGGACATTCCAGATCCCATGTCACAGCCTTAGTGTATACAGCATAAATAGGCTTTTCCTACTGCTCATGTATGCAAAAATGTGCATTGAGAGCATGTAATGGAGGACCCTGGGTGATAACCCAGCAGGCCCCATGTTCATAAGTGGTGGGAAAAAATCATATAGACTACATTTTACTGAACATTAATGACTGTCCTAGCGCTAAGGATCGTTAATTGATTAAAGTGTACGTTGTACGGCAAAATCAGATGCAGGAGGAAAGTTTAATTGTCTAGTTTAAACTTAGCTAAAGTTCTACCAGAAATCTATGTTAATTTACTGCTCTAGAAAATGTGTTTAGCGCCCCAATATTGACCCATTAATCATATGGGAAACATATGACGACAACTTCGTTAAGAACATACAATCTTGTGTGACCAAACCAAACAAAGCTGTGACGGCAAATGTCATTAGTAAAAAGGACAAATGGTACAACTAAAATTACAGCAGAGCAAAAGAAGGCCCTGCTTGAAGTTCTTAACGGTTGAAACTGAAGACAGGACCAAGTGCATGCTGATAGTATAGAGTAGCTGATGATGCTTGAGTGGACAAAATAATATATACACATATAGAAGAAAAATGGGATGCTCTCACACAGGCAATTAGATTGAAAAATAGCAGAGGATTTTGGGGAAATTGGCGTCATCGGGGTCTATGATGGAAAATTGGCTGGTCATAGCCTATATTACTGAAACCACATGGCTTAAACACTTCACATGCTTAGCTATGGAAATAGTATTCGCTTCCAACTCATCCCCAAAAAAAAAACTATCTATAAGAATAGCCAGGTAGAAGATACTCTTGTGCCCGTCATTCCAGAGTAAGTCAAACTTGAAAATAAACTCCAGAAGCTGGAGAAGGCCCTAAAACCGGAAATGGTCTAGATGATTTTGTTGAGAAAAAAAAACAGATATTTGGGCCTTTTATTTAGCTTCTTTGTTTATTGTGATTACGGTTTTGGGAATGATATCCCCGACTTGGACTAAGGAGGAAACTGTCCTATTATATAAGAAGGGAAGTAGAGGATATCCAGCCAATTACACACCTATTTCCCTGCTAAATGGAGACGGGAGGGAACATGTCACAGAGTCTTGTTAGCTCGTCTGGAAACCTGGATGGAGTAAGTTATGTCATCAACCCGTGGCTTACAGAAGGGGGTAGGCATGACAGACCCCGGTTTGAGGCATTGTCAAAATATGTCTATATATTGTTTTCGTAGATATACAAACTGCATTTAATGGGAGCCCAAGGAATGGATTGTGGGCTTCCCTTGCAGACTTAGGTACCCCAAGATCGTTGCCATGAGTAATTTGTACTTATGTAATTCATCATCAGTCACTGAGGTATAGGAGGTCAGACTACCAACGCATTTGCTGTACAAAAATGAGTTAGTCAGGCCTGTGTCTTGGCAACAGCCCTTTTCTGCCTGTACATTAATTAGCTGAGCAGATTAGTAGAGGATCAGAATGGTATACTGATTTTTGCGACTGAAGCCAACCATATGTCGAAAACATTCAGTGACGCACTAACAAATTCAACAGGTTTAATGATTTGTCATAATAAAGTCATTGATTTAAATCACAACACTACACAATTAATGGTCTGTTCACCATTACGACCGGGAAAAGAAGGACCCATTTAGTGAGAAATGTCTGCCACAATGTGGTGAAGTAAAATTATCTAGGGCCAGGTTTACCAAGCATTGCCTTTAAAGCAAACAGGCAGAGAAGAGCAAAGCAAATCTGGCACATTACAATTCAGATGTACATAGATTCTCAAAACAGTTTTGTCAGAGGGCAGTTTCCCTAATGATGGACGAGCATGACATGCAGTGCAGACAGGGTTCCTTATGTGGAACTGAGTTATGGGGATTCTGCCCAGTCCAACAACTAGTGACAACAAAGAACCTGAAGGGTGCTCTGACTAAGACATTCTATATGGAGCTTGGGGTGGGGGGCATTGATAAGAAAGTGTCTCTAAAGCCGGTCTTATACAGGATTCGTGTTTGGATGAAATCCTCACTAGAAGAGTCTAAGGAATCTCTTATTGAGGTCCTCCCCAAGCAACAAGGAAGTCACTTGACTGGTTCTCCTACATTAAAAACATGAAATACCATTAAATTGGCTTGATTTGTAGGATTGCTCAAGATTTCCCATTTCCTGTGCCTTGTTAAGAATCAGACATGCCCATACTGTCAGTTTGCTGGAAGATACCAAAGAGATATGTAGTTAGAGTAACCTAGCTAGAAAGTACTGAAGCAACAACAAGAAATCTGTGTACGAGGGGTATCTTGCTTTCGTGAACCCCCACTTCTTCCTTGGCACAAGAACTTCATATTAAAGAAGTGTGGGTTTGCGTGCAAAAGAATTTTCATTTTCAAGAACCTTTATCGATGTGTGACCTTATGATTGGTCCTATTGTTAATCCGCGTTTACAACCGACAGATTCTCCATACCTATTTAATTTGTTTATTAGCATTGCACTTCACAGTATTACCCCCCATTTTTACACAAACACTGGGCCGAGGAAGAGGGTGACTTAGAGTAACCAGACTAACTTTCTGACATTGTACTGGACATGTCCCGTTAATCGGGTCAGGCAAAGTCAGGCCCTTTACCCCAAGTGCATGCACCTGATATCAGTTAGCTCTCCTCACATGAATAAAAGCCAACACCTAAAGACACAAGGCAGAACATGAGAATGGGCAACAGACCAAGGGACGAGAGCAGCAGGCTGAAAACCCAAAGCCTTCCCTACGAAGGTCGGTGCTTCCGACAGATCGCGAAAGAGACGTGCAGAAGGCCAGATCTCACAAGTGAAGATTGCATTGTGTTTCAAGGATGCCAGCAACCCGCCCCAGTGAACGGCAGAGTTGGGGAGGCGAGGCCAAGCCTGTGGTTCTAACCTTGATGCGAAAAATTGGAAACCACAAAACGAGAAAGAAGCACACACATTGGGCGAGTTGGCAAGCAACCTGAGGGACCGGTGTGTTAAAGTGAATGCAAGTAGCAAAATCATATCATATGTGAAGGCTGCACGCAATTGAAGTGAGACGCGAAGAAAGGCAGACCCATGAACGAACTTTAAAGTGAAATGCTGCAGTGAGATCGGCGATACTAAGTAACAGAGTGGTCCGGTGAAAGGAAATAGCCCATTCGTAAGTCTCCATGATAGGTACATTGTTTGAAGCTGAAAGGTGAATAAGCGGCAAGAGTGAAAGTTAAACAGTGAACGTTGAGTGAAAGTGGTCCTGCGGTGGTCTGTAAGAAAACCATGCACATTCAAAAGACTTCGACTTCGTAAAGGGGTCTGAGACGGATTGCGGAGACCCGAAATATATTAAGCTTGGGGAAGGGTACCCCCTTGCAACTTTTTGTTTAACTTTATTGTGAGAGGTCTGAGCCCAGCAGAGGGGGACCTACGAGAACTGTGTGGTGAAAGGGTTGATGCCGGCAGAGGGAGACCTTTGTGAACGTTTTGTTTGAAACATACATTTTGAAGTCAGAGAAAGAGACTTTAACGTGCAAGGCCAGGTGAGCCTCGATCCACGTTTTTGAACTGTGTTCTGTGTTGGAAACCGAGCCAGAGTGTGTTATCCTGCCTACAAGGATCGCCTTACCCCATGAGGGCTACCGTGGGGAGGAGAGCTGGTTAAGGCACATTATGATTTGAACACTGATTTTTACCTTTGCATACATTTCTCCTTTTTACACTTTTGTACAAGAGATAGGGCAGGCACTAGGTTTTGTTAACATAGTCCATTTTGATTTGATGGACTTCACTGACTTTTTTGTTTATCGTTTGATGGTCGAGACTACTCCCATCTTAGTTATAGGGAAAAATAGGAGTTTCTCCAACACCAACATTTTCAATAAAGGCTTTACAAATTGTATCTATTCTGTCAGTGTCAATACTTTTGATACCATTCGTTCCCTACAGGGGGTTGTTGATACTTTGCAATACTTCATGTTTAATTTCCTCTTTCATGATGACACCAGAAGGTGACACTTGAAAACAGCCTTAAAGAAATTAGGGGTTACATATCTATCCCAAGAGGAAACATTCCGCAAATCCACTAGATTGTTCATGGGGGTGCTTGTCAGGGAATCTAGTAATATATATTTAACTGATAAAATTTCAGTTGAAGTGCAGTTAAATTGACCAGATTGAATGGAATAAAACCCTTGAAATTCAGCAGATGTTGGAAGTCAATGTACAGCTTAACTCGCTCCTGTTGGTGTCCCCCATAATGGCATTTTGTATCTCACTGTGAATCCCTTCTCTTATATTATGTGTGTGCTCATGGGCTCCACAACGGGAACGTGCTAAGTTAAGCTGATAATCCACATCTGCTGAATTCAAGGGTTTTGTTGCATTAAATCTGCAATTTAACAAATGTTATTTCAGTGAATTTCAAGGGGTTTGTTACAGCCTTTGGCTGTTTCCACTGTATATGTTCTCCCAATATGTTTCTATTATACCCTCTTGGTGTCAATGTTCTGTTTTCATGGAGCATTTGGAAACATTGGTGTTTGGGCTGCCATTAACGTGCCGTCACGTTTTCCATCGCGCCGCATGGACCGGTCAAGTCTTTTCCAAGATGGCCACCGCCATCCTTATCAACGCCAGGATTCCTTTGTTTGTGGCGTTGCAACCAAGTGAATTACTGCATTTCCGGGTAAGACGCAAGTGTCACACTGAGTGTGCTCTCCTTTTGTCATTCATTCTGCTAAGCCTTCGTTTGTCTCATTCTGCCTGTGATTATTGGCCTCTCTCCCTCTTGGTCTCACCAAAGTTTACGCTTTCTACCCCTGCTTACCTCGCTACTATCTCCATCCCGCTTACTTCAGTTTTGGCGAGCACCCTTACCTGTTACTCACCTCCTCAGCCACTCCTCAGGGTCTTCAAGTGTTGTCCTGCAATTCTCCTTCCAAGGATTCATCTCAGCAAGTAGCACACCCACCATACTTTCCTAAAAGGCTATGGACATTGATCATGCATTGGACTACACAGAAGGTTTTTTCAGCCAAACAAGGATTTTTCCCTTTGACTATCCGGATTATCTCGGGTAGAAGTCTCTTGCCTGAATTACATTCTAGCAGGCATAGTGGCTTCATCTCAAGGTAGACCTTACCTATAAAAGTACAGCAAGTCATCCCGCAAGAAGGGAGCCTATCCGCCGTCGGACCTTCTATCAGAAGAATTCTCCAGTGAAGACTCAGGTGAGGAGAGTACTCCTAATTGGGGCAGTTGGGCTCACTAGCCAGAGCCTTCAGCCTTGGCCAGTGAGCATGGCCTTCATGCCCAATGTATATTTTAAAACACTAACAGGCCACTAGCCATGGCCTTTGTCCATGTCCACCGTACAATTTTCCAATTTGGTTATTTTGTACCCACTGGGTGGCAACAGCCTTTGGTCATGGCCAAAGTACATTTTGTGTCCATTATACACTATTCAAACCATTCTTAATTACTTCTTCCTTCATTGACAAATTGTTCCCAAAATGTCTAGTTTGGGGGTCCCTTGACAATTCCTAAATTTAGAAAATGTCATACAAATCCATCAAGAAAGTCAAACGATTTTAGCCTCTCTGCTGCAAAGCATCACTAACAATATAAAGGTTTGAAGGCACAGGGTGCAGCGCTTTCTCTGTCGAATATTTTAAAAACTACTGGATGGATTTAGACCAAAATAGTTAAGGAAATTAAGTAAATGCTTTGTGCCCATTTGGTCCAAATCTGCCAATCCGTTTTCATGCTTTGGCTGTTCAAAAACGTCACATTTTCTCTATAGCATTTTCATGTTTTCTTAATAACTTTTTCATTTTCTAATGAATCATTCCAGTATAGTTGGGCTCTTAGGAAACTGTCTGGAAAATTGCATCCAAATCCATACAGCATGCCAAAAGTTATTAGTAGTAGAACTTTGGGAAACATTAACTGCTTTTTAATTTCTGAAAATCCTGTCAGCCTCTCTGCTGCAATGCACTATGGGAGATATAGCTAGAATTTTGGGAGAAGGGGGCACTCCATTCTCCTTCAAATATTTTAAAAACTACTGGATGCAATAACCCCAGACTCCCCCAACCCACACCAACGAAATCGAGTCAACACTTCGTGCCCAAGTTGTTTCGTACCTGGTCCAATTTCGTTCAGCGGTTT
The DNA here is from genome assembly GCF_040938575.1 of Ambystoma mexicanum. Lineage (NCBI taxonomy): Eukaryota > Metazoa > Chordata > Amphibia > Caudata > Ambystomatidae > Ambystoma > Ambystoma mexicanum. The sequence goes on along the minus strand of NC_090923.1, from coordinate 406,677,197 downwards.
TGGCTGTGCCGTTAAGCAAAAGTTAGACCTTTTCTCTATGGGAAAATGGACTAGGCCGAAGCAGCGTTTAACTTTCTTAATAACATTTTCATTTGCTAATGGATCTTTCTCAATATGTTTATTCTGGGGAGGGGCCTGCGTAGAATTTTGTTTACAAATGTTCTGCCAAATCTGTGATACAAATCAAAAATAATTATTACAAATTCATTTTTGGGTTTTCTCAGGAACTCAATACGCAATTTAACTATAGTGCGGCGAATACCGCACTATAATATATATAATGCATGGCTATAGATGAAGAAAGATCAGATCAATCCAAAGCCACCTACCTCAACTAACATCTAAGAGTGTAAGTATTTATGAAATGTTAAATTGTTGGATTGCCATCTGATATTTTTAAATGTTAAATTAATATTTTAATTCTAAAGCGTTATATTGTTTGGTAGTTCAGAAGAAGGAGGCAGACAAAGAGGTGGCATTTCTACATGAAATTATATACAAATAATAAAAGGCCTATCTATCCCTACCAAACATGGGTTTTCCCTAACTAACCGAATTTAACAAGGGTGCTTGTCGTCCGGGAGTTCGTACAAACCAAAAAGATCCGTCCTCTGTCCAAAAACTACCCTACTCTGACCCTACCACTAATTATCAGCTAACAAATCTGTTGGTTGTCTCCATGATCATCAGTCTGGCTTCAGAGCAGCCAGAAGCACGGAAACTGCTCTTCTGAACATCCGTGAAGACCTGCTCTCCAACCCTGATTCCAACAACCCCTGTGTCCTCATCATACTTGATCTCTCTTTGGCCTTTGACACGGTCAACCATGCCATTCTGCTCAACCATCTCCATGATAACCTGCGTATCACCGATCAGGCCCTGGCTTGGCTGACTTCTTTTCCCTCCGATCGACCCTCCCAGGTACAACTTGAGTCCTTCCTCTCCTCTATCTCTACCTGTGGTGTTCCCCAGGGGTCTAACCTCTCTCCCTAGCTGTTCAACCAATACCTGGCACTTCTTGCCCACCGCATTGCCGCTCTCTGCCCAACTTTCAGTGCTATGCATACGACAGCTCATTTTCAGGCTCCCTTCTGCCACCTCTTCTCCTCTCTCATCTCCGACTGTCTGTCTGCTATCCAGGAGTGGTGTGCCGCCAATGATGTCTGCCTTAATGCCAGTAAAACAGAGATTCTCCACACCGGCACACCCGCTCCCTCCATTTATGTCCCTCTCTGGCCGGCCTCTCTTAGCCCTCTTTCTGCTCCCACCTGTGAGGCTAAAAACCGCAGGGTCATCTTCGACTCCACACTCACGTTCTCTCCTCACATGTCTGATGTCTCTAAGAAGTCACACTACCAGCTGTACCTCCTCAGAGGTATTCTTCCTTTCCTCTCCTTCCCCCAGAAGCTCACTGTCTCCAGAGCTCTCGTTCTCTCTAGGATGGACTACTGCAATAGCCTCTTTCTATATCCGGACACCTCTCTCCGCCCTCTGCAATTTATCCTGAACAGGACTGTGAGACTTGTCCTTGGCCCCAAACCATGGATTGTATCTATCCAGGACTGAAATCTCTGCACTGGCTCCCAGTGGCTGCAAGGATTAAGTTCAAAACCCTCTGCATTGTCTACAAGGCCTTCTGGGGCATCATTACCGTCAACTCTCTCTTCCTAAATATCTTCCTTCTCGAGCTCTTAGCTCATCCACCTCCAACTCCCTCAGGGTCAGTCGCTACTCCAAGCAACAGTTTGGTGGTAGATCACTTTCTTCTGCTGGGGCCTCCCTCTGGAACAGCCTCCCCATCTCTCTGAAAATTGAGGAGAACCATCTCCGGTTCTGGTAGCACCTGAAGACCTTCTTTGTTTCTGCTTTCTCTCCTCCCCTCCCCTGCTGAACTCCTTGCTGAAACTGAAACTGCACTTATCAGCTCGCTCTGTTCTCGGGCCCAGGTCCCCTCCCCACCAGTTGTACACCTGCACTGCCCCCCTGGCATCCCTTGCGCTCTGGGGCTGGTTCTGTATCCCTTCTGCCCCATACCAGCACTTGATACCCGATACCTACACTTACCCTTGCACCTGGCACCAGCGGGCCGCACTTATTTATTGTTCCTATTTATTTAATGTTTATCCTATGTATTGCACTTCCCCTCCCCCTTGCCCTTTTCCCCTTCCCCACCTCTCCTGCACTTGCACAATCTCAATGTCACCTGGCCTAGTAAGATAGTTGTCTCTGTCCTCCCTCTGTTCCCCTCCCTTACCTCGTCGCGCCTTGAAACACTTGTGTATAGGCGCGTTATAAATGCCATATCATATCATAAATTAAAAAGGGTGTTCCAGGAGAATGATTCCCTTCTCCCGGACATGCTCTCTCCGCCTTATCAGTCTATCTTCAGATTGTTCCTTGTAGTGTAGTTAATCAGTTCCTTTAATTCCTCAAGGGGACTCTTCCACCTTCTCTCAGGTATCCACTGTCTTGACTTATTTACAGTTCCTTGTTTCTCCACTCGAGGGTCTTGGCCTTTATTCCTTTTGGTTTGGTTTGCCTCAATATCCTTCTTACTTGTACTTGTTTCACAGTCTCCCATGCCACAGAGACCAGTGTCCCTGGTTCCTTGTACCGCTTTGTTATCTTCCAAACACTTCCACTCAGTGGAAATACCATATAGGTTCTTCTGTTCCTCTTTGCTATTGTCTGGGTCTTCCCAACCACTGAGGTAATGTGTCCTTTCTACTTTTATAATCAATGGGATGAGTATGATGAGTCCCTTGATATTTGTTATATGTTCTGTGCTTGCACAGTTACTACGACGGGTAGGATAGGTTTCTCTGTATTTGTTATATTCTTTGCTGCTTTTACTGTTACTGAGACAAGTATGATGAGTCTTTTGGCATTCATTATACTCTTTACTGCTTTTCCTGTTGCTGAGATGAGTAGGAGGAGTCTCTCTGTATTCGTTACACTCTTTACTGCTTTTACCCAGACTGAGATGAGTATGATGGATCTCTCAGTATTGGTTATATGTGTTACTATTGTTACAGTTATTGGGACGGCTATGATGAATTTCTCAGTATTCGTGATACACTTGCCACTGTTATTCAGTGCCTGCCCGTGGCCCCTCTCAGGTCATCCGACGTTCCTTTTACCTCTGGCTTTTCAGGTTGGCGTCACTGGTTTTTCCAGTCGGGTCAGGATCACACCGTCTCGATAAAAGCATCTACTGCCACCCTTTTCTTCTCTGCTTCAGTCTCTGTGGCTTTGTGGAGTATTCTTCTGGATGATGTTGGCATTGCTGTCGGACCACGCAATTCACCTCCCTGAGGTCATGCCACTAACTGGCAATGCTTGCCACTCACATGAGCCGGCTCCCTTCTGGCTCCTACACCACTTAGGTTCCTCTTCATTCTTTAAGTCCTCTTAACTGAGGACCTCCCGGAATGCTCAGGCCTCTCTCTTCCACATTTGAATTTCCTGAGCTTCACCTGCTCGGTCAACACGGCTTTGTAATGCAAGTCCGTCTTTGTTTTTTATGCATCTTAGCTGGATTCTCCGTAGCAGAGGATCGTTGTCGTCCTCTTTCTCTGGAGTATTCCTTCTTACTCCATATTCCCACTCTTCACAGTATTCCCTATTTGCTAAAGAGGAGCAATAAACATAACTCTGTCATCCTTCTCTTCAACAGTGGATTTGTATTGGCCTCTAATATTGGAAGTGGTATTACAATAGCACACTGTGTCCTATTCAGGTTATGTCTTCCGAGGCAGTGATGGTCTGAGGGAGTAATGGGAAAATGGAGCAGGGAGTTCCGTCATGGAACAGGAGACCTTGTTTCCAGGAGGGAATTCTCTCCCTGTGAGGTCCCACTGACATCCACCTCTAGGGGCAATGTTGCATACTGGGCTCACCTATTTAGCCTCACAGGGAAATGCTCCCATATCGGAAGAAGTGACGGGATCCTGTGAATCGTCACAATTGTCATTTTACTTATGAATTATCATTACAATATTAAGAGTTCATGATTTTAATTATATAAATGAAATGAATATTATTAGATTAATTGCATTTTCTTGTTGTATTTTCAACTTTTGGAAGCACAGTTCATGCCTCAATGTGTATAAAATAGATGCTTAACTTTTTCATCTGAAGTATTTAGTGGAAACTGTCAGGTCACCTGTTATTAACTTAAATGGGACAATGATTTGATTTTAGTATTGATATTTTATCATAAAAGGATTGATTAATTCATGTTATTCAGTATTATGTTGGTTTCTATGTTATATTCGTGATTTTGTGCTTTAGGCTGATGGTAAAAAGCATGTACCAGAAAACTACATTTCGGTCAGCAAAAACAATATTTTTCATCAAATACACAGTCAACATGCGAAGGAAACACTTTTTAGGCAATCATCCTGGGAGGATTATTTAATTGCGATTAAAGATCAAGGAGTGCTTTCTATTGAGGACACAACAGAAATGATGCACGATCAATATAGTTGTAAAGGGCATGGATGAGACTCTAAATCGGATGATTTTATGGCTTTACTGGGCAACGAAGGTGTATGCTTTAAGAATTAAGTTAGATACAGCTAATAAAATGATTTATGAACAAGGTAAATACTCTACAAGGTCGGATGTCAGGATTACCTGAACCATTGCATTTTTATAAAAAGATACTGCATAAGCTACTGAATCCCCCACCGGGAAAAAAACTGAAAATGGAGTGTGCATCACATCCAACCTGCTAAAGCCTCATCCTTGATAACCTGCATAACCAATTACTGATACGTTTTTGTGATTCAATTTAACAGAAAGGGTAATTAGGAGGACACGAAGAGTTATAAACTGCACAGTCAGGGGGTGGGAGGGAAGTGATGTTTTTCACAGATTATGGAAAGCAGTGTCGGATCAAAGAAAACTGTTTACTGAGGCAAAACCAAAAGTCAAACACGCAAGGTTACCTAATACACGGTTTAGCCAGCTAGCAACCCTTTAACTGGTCAGATATGGGATAATGAATGCATTGTTAATCACAAAAAAGGCAATGCAATTGTTGGTAATTCTCTTTGGTGTACTTGTAGTAGTTTACAAACTTACATTAATGCTGATTGGTGAAGGTTACTTTGTATTTAATTCTGTGCTACTGAATGTTATAGCCTTGATCCATTATTGTTTGCAAGCTTGTTGGTGAGGTTTATGTAACTTTTGGGCGCATTGGGGATGCAGCCACCACACCAATGGCACGTTTGGTACCTGGGCCTGAAGGGTTCGGTTTCTCCATAGTGGTCACTGAATGGCAATATGAACGTAACAGAGCATTTGTGTTAAATGGGAGGATTTTAATGCATATTATGGCCGTTGTGAGGAGGAATTATTATCTACTATCTGGCTACAGCATCCCTAACCTCAATACCCTTTGTCATACCCTAAAAGTAATGCACATGGACTAAAATGACTTGAACTGATGTTGGGTACACTTCTAACTATGTTAAATGGCAGGACTTCTGGAGATATCCCGGATGAACCCACTTAGAAGATATGGGATCTGTGCAGCCCTCTTAATAATCTCTGTGAATATTTTTATCGATTCCAAAGACATTTATTTCTGAATGTATTTACTTTGCGCAGTTACCATGTACAGTTGAGTCTGACTATGGATATTGAGTCAAAGCTGAGATCCATCCTTCTAGCAGAATGTACTGAGACCAACACTGCTGGCAATCGCATTCAATGTCATGAGGCCACTGAATGTTCGGGAGCTCAAACTGCATATTGCTGACAACTATGATCAGCAGTGCTGCATCCCCTCGAGCCCCTGTTATGTGCGGCATCCCCCTCAAGGTTTGTGTGTTTCCCCGGCACTCTACGACATATTCACAAAGCCACTATTTGACTTGCTTGATGACAAAGGAATGACCTACATGAACTACGCAGACACGCATTTCCTGCTCCCCCGACTCTCTCAATCTATTACAGCATCCCGGGTTGGATGGCCTCCCACCATCTCTGTTTTAATGATGAAAAGACGGAAAACCTATTGGTCGGTATGCACACCAACCTCAACAAGCTTAGCTCATCCTACAAATAAATTCTTCACCATTGAGGACATCAGCATCAAGGTTTCCATCAGTGTCAAGACCTTGGGTGTCTACATGGACTCTACTTTGTCCCTCTCAAGACAGGTAAATGCAATTTCCTCTTCTGCAGCCCACACCTCTAAACTAATCAACACTTGCAGACCCTTCCTGACCACTGAAAGCTGTGTCACCATCGCAAGAGCCCTCATAGGCTGCAGACTGGACTACTGCAATGCCCTATTTGCAGTGACCTCTTTGCGTAACATCAATAAACTACAAATCATTCAGAATAACACCCTCATAGAGGCACTCAACATCCCAAAGTGTGAGCACATCACTGCAGCAAGAAGTGTTCATTGGCTTCCTATCCAGGAGAGCATCATCTTTAAATACGTAGCCATCACGCACAAATGTCTCTCCAACACAAAGCCAAGGTATCCCTTGCAAAGGTTCTCCAAATCTCAATCTACCAGACCCATCTGTTCTGCGTATTCCCACCAGCTGACTACCCCTAGGTTCAGAAGAAAGAGATCTGGTGGGGCCAGCTTCCCGGTAACTGCTTCCAAGAACTGGAACACTCTTCCTCTACATCTGTGATCTGAACAATTATATTGGACCTTCAGGAAACATCTCAAGACCTTACTCTTCTCCTCTAACTTGCCTTTCATCTGAGTCATCCATTTACCTTACTCTCCCTTGACATGTTCCCTTTACTATGAGCTAACTGTTTGCTATATGTTCCTGACATGCATGTAACCTCTTGTCTACCTAACGTGTAACCATCACCTTGATGCCTCCAGGTTTATTGCGCTTCACAAATGCATAAATAAGTACATCTGAATATGCTTTTGCATAAGACATCTAAATCTACCATGATTGATACCTATACTGAGAGCGTGGAAGATATTTTAAATATCATTAAAAATGTAACATCCTGATGTATTGGCTAATGTCATCTTGGGTTTATATAATGATTTATAATTTCCATCCCATTTCTTTCCTACGCTTTCTTTCAAAACCATTAAACCTTTTTCTCAGATCTCTCCTCATGTCATCCCTAATGCTCTGCTTCCGCCTCATCAATCTGGTTTCCAACCGCTTCATTCCAAGGAAACAGTTCTCCTGGCTGTTTACAATTCTCTCCTCCCTGGCCATTACTCTAAACTTTTGCCTTCTTGACCTTTCTGCTGCTTTCTAGACAGTGGATCACTAGTCTTCCTATTCTTCTTTCCTCTCTTCACGACCATGGTTTTTGTGGATCTGTTTTAAAATTGTTTGCTTCATATCTTTCTGCACGCAACTTTGCTTTCTACTGGCTTAATCAATTTGCTACTACGTTTCCACTTACTTACCTATAGGTTCCCTCAGGGCTCGGCCCTAGGTCCTTTGCTGTTTTTCTCTTCATGCTGTAAGCGATATTCAATCAACACTACAGCTAAGTCAATGCCTAGTCTGGGATGCTGAGGAAAACCCTTATTGATGTATTTTTATATCCAGTTCAGTACTCTGGATGACAACCCTTGTATAACACCCCCCTCTTAGAATCCCCCTGACCCCACTGAGCCAAGAAGTAGGTTTGTTTTGCGAATTAAAAGGTTTATTTGAAAATTTAAACAATATATATATATATATATCACACTTCTATAAATAAATTGATAACTGATATCACACTTCAGAATACGACCGTGATCAACAATGGATAATGTACAGGGGTACACTGATTTGGTTACTTAGGAGTAGTGTAGAGGATGAGGTAGCTGGAAATGCTGATGGTTTCAAGGAAATGCAAGGTGGAATAAAATGCAGTACAGAAATAACTTATGATTTTAGCAAAAGGTAATATGATCACTTTTTCTTTTGACAATTCACTCCCCCCTATGCAATACAAGAAATGGAAGGAGAGCACACAGTCTTCAAGAATCCCAACAAATCACACTTTATAATGCAATACACAGTTCCAGTTCTCCCAGCAAGCTTAGGGAAAACAGGGATGAGTTTTAAACACACGCAAATTACTTTAATGTGGTTTGCAAGGAAGTGAAAAGGTGCTAAAATTGCTTTTAATTCCCTCTAGAGGGGTAGGTCATGGCTACTTTATATTAGTTCAGGCTCACTTTAACAATACTCTATGAATGATTAGCAGATTGCAAACCAATTTTAGCAAAGAGAAGCAAAAAGCTGCTGATTTCTACAGATGAAGAAATCGGGCCAAATCGCAAATCGCTGTAAATTTCACGAGTGCGTGTCTCGCGATTACGGAAGTCGGTTCTAGGTTCGTTGGAAAGCTAAGACTCTAAGCTTTCAGATGAAAGTTAAATCTCGTTCCTAGCCCAAACGGTTCAAGAGATACGGACGATTTAATAAAGGTAGATTTTCGGATTTAAAGTAAAACTCAAAATGACAGGTGACAGCTTGCAGCTGCAGAATTGACAGGTGACAGTTGTGCAGCTTTAAAAATGACAGATGACACGATTTCTATGAGGCAGTTCTACTTAGGTTAAAATAGTTTGTATTAGATTATTTTAACTAAGAGATTGGTTCTGCACAGTTCTGCTAGGTACTCACAATATAAATTTGAACTAGGCCTCATCACGAATCTGGTCAACACGTCCGGCTGCGGTTCTGTCTGCTCGGCGGGTCAATCAGGCACCGGTTCTGCTCACAGCGATCTGGGTCAGCTCTGCTCTGCTGGTCTAGCCTCTCTGGATTCTGGATGTAACACTGCTTTCTGGGTACTGCTACAGGTTCTTGCAAAAATTCTCTGCAAAAATTCAGCTCATCCGGCTGTTGAATAGTTTGGTTGGTTTTGAGGCCTGCCGAAGAGGATTCAGCTGGTGGATTCAGGCCTCTCTGCTACATATTCTGGAGTTAATTTCTGCTACAGGTTCTGGAGATTGATGGATTTGAAGTCTGGATCTCTGGATGTGAAGTCGTCGGTCAGCATGCTCCGCAGCAAATGGAATTGAATGTCCCTCCCTGTCCCAGCAGTCTCTTTTTATGTGTTTTGAAAATGGGTGTGTGCCTGGGCCTGGCTAAGCCTACCCCTCTCTACTTGTCATTGGCCCAATTCTCCCCTCTCCCATGATTGGGGGAAGGAAATGGATTGTCATCATGATGAGGTCTGTTTATGGTTCAGAGGATCCTCCCCTGGTCAATTTGCCCACAAATCTATATCTGGTCCGAATACATATTTCCCAAGTACACAAGTGGTTGACATTACATGTACATATTATATATTCCTTATGGTCCATGCTTGTCCGCCTCTGATCTTCCTGGGGGCTTGCATTCAAAAATGACAACATTTTGCGCTTTTTGACTGGTTTTGCAATATCGGACATTTACCCAAAATTACACAAATGTGCACAAGGAGTATGGACATTAATTGATGAAGTGTCAGATTTTTAACATGCAGACATTTGGAGTAAGACCCTATTTTCCGCTAGCAACCCCCCAGAATACACCACAGGGTCCTAACACCTCTTAAAACGTGCACAGAAAAATCACAAAAATAATGATATTACTTATATAATTCTGACAAGTCCGCACTATGAGTTATCTATCTTTTTAAAATTATGCTCTGGTCAAAAAGGGGTGTGGCTTCCCACATCACATGGTGGAATAACGGGTTTATCCACTTCCCCCAAGCCAGCTTGTTCACAGAGGCACAGCTGCCCCCCAGTTTTTCCCAAGAGGAAGCTATTTTACGACGCCCCCAATATAACATTTGCCTGAGACAAGGAAGTTGCATTGTTCTGTCCCTTCCAGTTCCCAGATCCCCTCCCTTAATTCAATCAGAGAGGTGTCAACTCCTTTTGGCAAGGGGCAGCAGGATGCAGCTAGGCCTGGGAAGAGTGGCTGAACAGGTTTCTCCTGTTGGGGGTAGTTGTCAGGCAGAATCCAGTTTCATTAAGCCAGGTTTCAGCTAAATGTCACTTTTTGTTCCCAGTTTTCTACATTCAAATCAAACTGACAATTTTTACCTATAAATTAAATAATAACTTCCTTCAAGTCATTTCAGAATATAGTTTTACATTGTATCCACTTCTTAGCAAGTCTTTCCTTGGTCTGGTTTTGTTTCATTTGTTCAGTTTTACACAAAAGTGTGGTGGTTTTAAAACGCCGGCTTTCTGATAGTGGTGAGTACTGGTATTGCAACCATTTTTGGGATTAAGAAAATGAATTCCCCACAGTTCTGGGTTGCTTTTGGCAATCAGCATTGCCATTCCCAATGTTTTCAGGCTACTGTGTGTGTAGCCCAATGGTGGTTTTAGGCGGTGCCCTCCTGTGCTCACAACGTAGGCAAAAATGGGTGGCAGCCTATTCTTCATGTTTTCCCTGTGTACTCTCTAGGGAGTTCTGGCCATCATGATGTTTTCCGTGCCAGTACTGCACCGTTTTATGGTAGGGCTTGGATGCATGGGTAAAAACATCCCACAATGCGAGTCCTCTTGTTGCTATTATTTCCTTTTTCGGAGTATCCCATCATCACTATACGGATGACTCACTTTCCTTCTCCATTTATTCTTCAGAACTACAGTTTAATCCCTCAGAGTGTCCCCGATGAAGTCCCACTATCCTCACTTGAATCCCTCAAAAAGTGAGGTTCTTTTTCCCCGCTTCTACTATTCTCCCCGTCTACTCCCTCGATTCTCTTCGCCCCATCCTGCTCTCTACTTTGGACTTTTCTCAGCTTCTTTGCTGTTCATCTATTCTCTTTGGCCTTCCTGTTTACAGACTTGATCCCCTTCACTCAATCTATAATTCTTCTATTTACCTTCTCTTCTCCCTTCTGTTTGCCCTGCCTTGCTTTCTCTCTGCTGGCCCTCTTTTAAATCATCACTCCTCGACCAATGTCTTTCTATAGTCTTTAAATGTATTAATGATCCTGTACCTTCTTATCTTTCTCCTTTAATTTCTCTCTATACACCCACTGGCACGCAGGTCTCAGTCTCCATTTCCTATGTCAGTCCCGCACCCTCCATGTGTGCCTTGCAGATTGCGTTCCTTTTTCCTGCTTGTAGCAAAGTATTGGAATGCTCTTCTACTGTCTCTCTGTTCTATCTTTACTTTTCTGCACTTTAGGACTCGACTTAAGGAGCATCTTCTTTCCTCTTGATGAATTGTCTTTCTCTTTTGATTATCCAGCCACCAGTTATTGTTCTGTATTGTTTGCTTGTGTAAGGGTATATAAAATACTAGTACAAATGTACTTAGTTACATTTACAATGAGCTTCTTTATCCTTTTCACCCTGGGGGGCATGGTATTGCAGCACCATCCAAACACTGCATGAATAGGCACAACTACCTACCCACATTGCAAAGACCATGTCCCTAGGGGATTTTTCCATTACACATAATGGGACCTAACAGCTATTCCGTTTTTCAGGCAGCAACACCTGATTTCATGACACACGTCAGGCATGCCGCTGGGCTTATCTGTGCTATGGGCAGAGGATGAAATGATGCCTGCATGTCTTTGTGGATACACGTGTGCGTGCAATCCAATCATCTCTTGTTCCATGCCACCACCCTTAACATGTCTGCACTGACTTCGTCACTCACCACAGTAATGGCTGCCATTCGGTTCTGTCTGAGGGGCTTGTTAAAATGCTGCCGCCTATAATGTCTCCCCCTTTTATGCCTCATAGCACAATCATAATGTTAATGTTATTATTTCCCAACCATCGTGTCCGCATTATTAGCTCCAACTGGATCTTATTTTCACCACTGTTGCTGTCTATCCATCTTTATTTAGTGTTAGATACCCAAATGAAACAAGAAATAGTTACTCTCTTGTAGTGGCTACTGTACTCCTAGTCCATAGTCCCCTTTCCTCCATACTAATGGGAGTCTGTTCCATGTAGACAGGACCAGAGCCTTTTTTCCACTGCAAAAGAACATCTTTGCCTTTAATGTTAGAGCAGGAAAGGGCATACCAGCAGTGTCTGCCCATGCAGATTACACCCGTTAGCCTTTTACCAGCTCATCAGCTAAACATCGCTAAGGTAACCAATCCATCAGCCCTGGAGCTAGTATCAAGACAACAATGCTTACAGAAACATTACAGCGTGGACATCGTTGCAGCCTTGCTGATGACTTCCCATGGTACTTGTCGCTGGAAGGCAACCAAAGTAGCCTTAGCCCTCACTGCATGAGCGTGAATACCATAGGGGGCATGCGCTTCTGTAGTGTGCAGCATTGCTTAATAGCAGATACAGGATTCTTGTGTTCCTTGGTTTTGACCACCAAACGTAACAAAGAGGGCATCATATTTTATGAACTGCTTTGTTCTGTGTATGTAGAATTTGAGCCCTGTGAACATCAAGAGAGTGTACCACAGAGTCTGCTGAGGACTTAAGTTCCAGAGAAAGGGTTGGAACGACCACTTTTATTAATATGGATGAAGAAATGACTTTAGGCAAAATGGCCAGATGTGCTCTGAGGACAACCTTGTCTTTGTGAAACAAGGTATACGATTCAGATACTCAAAATGCCTGTATCTCGCTTACCCTTCTGATGGAAGTGAGGACTATTAGGAGGTGAACCTTCAAGTAAAGGAATTTGAGATGTGTAGATGCAATGGGCTCAAACAGTTCATGCGCTAAGGCAGTAAAAACAATGTGCAGGTCCCAGACTGGGTGTGACTTCGTAACTGTCAGATGCAATCTTAGGAGGCCCACTAGGTGTCTCTGGACAATAGGATTTGTAACAGAGAAGAATGAGTCACCCACATTCCAGTATGCACCTATGACTTCAGAATTATTCAACTAAAACCCCTGACATAGCCAGGTGTGAAATAAATAACAGCACAAAATCTAAAGAACTCATAGCGGGTTGATATTCCTACCGATAGGCTCCTTACTGGGCTTCCAGCTGTACAATTGCCCCCCCTCAAAGCAACACACCACGCTTTAGCCTGCATCATTACAGGTGCCCACAAATTAAACTGTATCTCTCCAAAACTGCGCACGATTCCCTGGATCCCTCTCCCCACCAAGATCATATTCAAAACTCCATGTATCACCTACAAAGCAGTCTCAAACGGAACACCAACGTACTTGGCGCGCACCTCACATAGCAAGAGGTTGGAGTCAAAGCTATCCCACAAAGAGATTTGCAACAGTCCTTCTCCCTGCCACTCCCCAGCCATCTGGAACTCAATCCCGGTAGAGGCTCGAAATGCCCCTACCATCCTCTAGTATTGCAAAACACTAAAAACGTGGCTCTTTCCGCAATAACTGCCGAACAAATAAAATTCCCTCTCTCCCTCCACCAACAGTACTGCGTTACCAAGGCTCATTCTGGCACAATTATATTGTGCAGTACTTCGCTGCTCTTGAGCTAGGTTCACTCTATAAGCTATACAATAAAATTAAATAAATAGGCAGAGTGCCAAAATCTGACCACTTGCTCTTGTGTTGAGTATGAGTCAATTGCTTAGTAGCAGCTTAGATAATGAAGATTGCCAAAGCACATAGCGCAGGAAGTCTTGATTCTATTAAAGACACAGAGGCAAGCATTATGCTTTATCTTCTTTAATTCTGCTTAACAACAGCTTTTTAAAATCCTCATATTTTTTATAATATATAGTTTCTTTTTTTTTTTTTAAAGGTTCCCAACTGGCACAAAAAAATAAAGAAACAACAAAATACACTTGAAACCAAACAGAAGTGTATCAACTACATCCCCCATGAGTCTCTAGCCCCCTGGTAGTCCTAGCCTCAATCCTGTCCTCCAATGAGGTGTCCTCCTCTAGTATGTGTCCCTCTGACTAGGTGCCTTCCTCTTCTTTTGCCTGTCTTCGAACTTCTTAACCTTAACAACAGTCTATTAACAGTCTCATAATTGAACTCGCTGTCTTCTATTCTTAGATCCTCCCTGCTGATCTGCTAGATGGTTACTCTCGAGGATTCTTCTGGTCCTCTCCTATATGGAAAGAGATCACAAGTGTAAGGGGGGTGGGGGGAATTCGTTGCAAATCACATAATAGTTATACATTTAGCACCAATAGCTTCTGACATAATGCTTAAAACAGCTAATCTCCTGTACAGGTCTCTCCTGTCAAAATGTGTAGTTTATTACTTACAATCGAATTCCTCTTGGGAGGGATAATGCTCGCCTCTGTGTCTTTAATAGAATCAAGACTTCCTACGCTATGCGCTTTGGCAATCTTCATTCTATGACAAGACCAGAGGTGAGCATTATGCTTGTTCAAAGCTTTGTACCACTGCTGCTGCTATATTCGGTACTGGCTTAAAATTGAAAGTCCTGTAAACAGAATCACTGGACCAGTCTGCCGCCTTCATGATCTCCTGCAGCAGAACTCCTGCTGCAAAAGCTCTGGAAGCCATTGCTCCTCTGGTCGAGTGAGCCCCGAATACAGAAATATCTATGCCTGCTGTGTCCATTACCTTTTTGACCCACCTTGCAATAGTAGCTGGGGCAACTGCCTTATACGGTTTTCTGCGCGCTATCAAGAGCTGGGTTACATTTCTAGGTCTTATGTCTGCTGTCGCTGCCTCATATGCCTTTATGCATTGCGCCACGCAGAGTTTGCTATTGTCAGGAAAGTAGGGATAGGTAATAATCTTGGAGTTGGTTTTAGTACGCTGCGCTAAGTTAAACGCCACTCCCTCCGGATAGAACATCTTCCTATCATCTCCAGTGCTTTGACATCTGACACCCTTCTACAAGAAACCAGACATAGCAATGTAACTAGCTTTCCTGAGAGCTGTCTTTTTGATAGGAGGCCATTTCTCGGACATTGTTCGAATAGATGGAGTATCTTATTAACATTCCAGAGGGATGAGTATCTCGGCCTTGGCGGCTTGCTTATATTTATCCCTTTTAGGAGTCTGGTTACTGCCGGGTGCTCTCCTACTGGCACACCGTCTACTAAATCGTGTCCTGCTGAGATGGCCGACCTGTACACTCCTACAGTTCTGAAGGCCCTCCCCTCAGAGGTCAGAGATGCAAAAAAGTTCACCACCTGAACTCTAGGGGCTGAAATGGGAGACAAACTCCTCCCCCTGCACCATGAATACCAGGCCTGCCATGCAGAATTATAGCTCTGGATTGTGGATGGGGCCCATGACACCTTGATGAGCTCTGTAGCTTCCTCTGAAAGTCCTGGCAAGCACCATCTCTGCCTGAAACTCTGCAGGCTAAGAGGGTCAGCGTCTGATCCTGAATCAGCGGGTGAGGGGCTCCTGCTGGATCTAAGAGAAGATCCTGCCTGTGAGAAATCATCTGGGGGAAATCCATGGAAAGCTCCATCAGAACTGGAAACCAAGCTTGCGATCTCCATTCCAGTGTCACTATGACAACGTCCGCTTTGTTTCTGCGCACCTTTGCTAGTGCCCTCGCCAGAATCGTGAAGGGGGGAAAAGCGGAATGCGTGTGACCCCCCCCCCCAGTAGTGCAGGAAAGCATCCGTGCCTATTACTCCGGGGTCCAACCTCCAGCTGAGGTATCTTGGTAGCTGTGAATTCAGCCTCGAGGCAAAGAGATCTGTATGTAGAGGTCCCCATCTCTCCTGTAACTTGTTGAAGACTGAGCTGTGTAGAGTCCAGTCACTGGAGTCTACTAAGTATCGGGAGTTCCAGTCTGCCACTGTATTCCTCACTCCCGGAAGATATTCAGCTCTGACTTCTATCTCTCTCTCTCTCTCTAAACAGGAGTGCAGAAGTCCTTGGCTAACTCTGCTAGCATCTTGGATCTCATACCTCCCAGCTTGTTGATATACCTGACCGCCGATATGTTGTCCATCCGTAAGAGGATGCAACATTTCACCCTGTCTTTCGTGAAGGCTCTGACTGCGAAAGAGCCCGCTAGGAGCTATAGGCAGTTGATGTGCAGGGCTAGCTCCTCCTGGGACCATTTTCCCCATGTCTCTGTGTGTCCGCACCTGGCTCCCCATCCTGATCTGCTGGCATCTGATTCTATGGTGAGCTCTGGAAGGTCTCCAAATATGGCGCGGCCGTTCCAAGCCTCCATATTGTGGAGCCACCATCTGGGTTCTGTTTTGCTGTCCTCGTCCAACGGCACTAACCGCTGGTATCTCCTGCCTTTCTCTAGGTACCTGATCTTGAGCCTCTGTAGGGCTTGATAATGTAAAGGACCGGGGAAGATCGCCTGGATGGAGGCTGCGAGTAGTCCAATTATCCTGGCTAGAGTCCGAAGCGATATAACCGTTTTCCTCAGAGCCGTCCTCAAGTCCTTCTTTATTGCTCTCATCTTGGCCGTCGGGAGCTCTAATGTGGCTTTCTTGGCGTCTATTGTGAAACCTAGAAATTCTATCCTTCTGGATGGAGTTCGTACTGACTTCTCGGTGCTGACGAGAAATCCTAGTCCTGATATAGAGATGTTGCATATTGTACCTGGCTCTGCAATCTCTCTTTGTCCTCTGCCATGAACAGGATGTCGTCTAGGTAGATGATCATCGGAATCCCCTGGCTCCTCAGGGCTGTCGCTAGTGGCCTCAAAAGCTTGGTAAAGGCACAGGGTGCTGAGGCGAGGCCGAAAGGAAGAGTTTTTAATGCCAAATCTCCCTCTCCCACTCGAACTGTAAGTAGGTTTGAAACTGTGGAGCTATGGGTATTGTGAGGTAGGCGTCCTACAAATCTAGACACGCTATCCAATCGTTTTTCCTAAGAAGGTCTGAGAGCAGATGGATTACTTCCATCTTGAAATGTCTGTATATCAGCCAGCTGTTTAGCTCCTTCAGGTGGATAACAGGACCTACCTTGCATTTTCGATGTACGAGGAACATGTTGCTGAGGAAACCTGTACAGTGGGGTTGGGCTGTCTCTATGGCCTGTTTGCGTGCTAAGTCGCGAATCTCTGCCTCTAGTAGCTTCTTTTCTGCTAGAGGGATATGCATGCGGTGTGAGGCTGCTAGTTGCTCTGGCTCTGCAATGAATTCTAGGTGGAA
This sequence comes from Ambystoma mexicanum, assembly GCF_040938575.1. NCBI lineage: Eukaryota > Metazoa > Chordata > Amphibia > Caudata > Ambystomatidae > Ambystoma > Ambystoma mexicanum. The sequence continues at coordinate 406,660,196 of NC_090923.1, read as the reverse complement.
TACCTGCGCTGTCTGTAGCACCCAAGCGTCTGATGAAAGCTTGCGCCAATTGTGCATGAAAAGCATACTGGAGGGTATACAACTGACTTCTCTCTCACCTTTGGTGTTGTTCTGCCTGTAATATCCTCTGCCTTGGCGTCCCATGAATCCTCTACTTCTATTGGGAAAGAAGGCGTCTTGTTGCCGGGATTCCCAGTACTGGGCCCTCAGGCCCTGAGGTCTCCTGTTGGAGTTGTATCGGCCTGTCGATCGACCTCTATAACGGCCGGCCCCTGCAAAAACCCGACTGGGAAATACTTTTCTGATGGAAGATTGGGCTTTCTCAAGCGCTGCTTAAGTCCCCACAAACTTGTTCATTTCCTTGACGAAAGTGTCGCCAAATAGTAGGCCAACCCCTCCCTCACCAGCTTCATACAATGCCAGGTCTCCCAGCTTGTTATCAATCTTCAACAACATAGATCTTCTCCTCTCTGCAGAGATTGCGCTATTTGTGTTTCTGAGCAAGCAGACGGCCCTCTGAGCCCATCCTGCTGGAATGGAGGGGTCCACCGGCTCACCCGTGTCCTTGGACCTCTCCGCCAGGTCCATGATCTTAACGATGGGTCCTGTAAAATCAAGTATCTTGTCTTGACAAGACTTCCATGCTCTATCCATGCCCCTCCGAGCATCCTTGTTAGGTTTCGTAACGAAAGTCAGCATCTTTGGATCCATTACTGGGGTCTCTGCTACTTTGCATGAGAGTTCAGGTCTTGGGCATTCCGCTCTAAGGCGAAATCTGGTCTCCTTTTCCAGTGGTCTCCTGATCTTTTGTGACATATAGATCGCCACTCTCGGAGATGGGGTCCACTCTGTGGATCTGGGGTGTCTAATAGCCTCAGGCTCAAACATGTCTGACGTGTTCTCGTCTGGGGTACTCTCCACTAAACTGGCTTTGCTTACTGGCTCTCTACTCTCCTCTTTGTCGAGGCTGTTGGGTTCCTCCTGTCCTTCCTCCTGGTCGTATTCTTCCGAGGAAGAGAGAGCGTCCCCTATATTATCTGCCCCTGGGGTAGGGGGCAAGAGGCTGGGCACAGCCGATGTTTTTGATAAAGCATCTTTAAGTCTCTTGAACGCATCAGCCGCCTCCTGGGGCCTTTCATCCTTCCCCATTTCAGAGCCCGGGGGGGGGGTAGAAGAGGGTTTCCTCTTCCTTGCAGCTTTAGACCCCCTTGAGGTATTTTCTAGAGGCTGTCTAGTGGAAGTCCCCTCACCTGGGTCATCTTGCGTGCTAGCTCCGGTGCCCAATATCTCCTCCAGCACCTGTAATCTGTCCTGTATAGACTGCACTCCCTGGGTCACTGCTTTTACTATAGAGTCATCCAGCACTCTCTTAAAGCTCTGTGAGAGGTCGATCTCCTCCTCCAGGAACTCTGGTTCCTGGTCGCTATAATCATACCAGTACTCCACTGGTCTGTCAGAGGCCATCTCTGTGAATTTATGGTAGGGAGGAGCAGCTGCAGGCCTTGTAGCTCTGCTGGGTTGACCCGTATATGCTGCAACTTCAGGGCAAATGTTTCCTTGTGGTATCGTAAATATGTATTAACATTTTCTTTTAAACCCTAATCTGGGTTCAGCCTCTGTAAATCTGAGGAACGCTTTGAATTCTTGAGGAGAATGCTTCAACTCGCCGCGTAAGGTGCTCTGGTGTGGCAATAAGCTTCTTTAACTGTTCGCGAGTGGAACGTTACTGAAGCTGAGCGTACCGCGCATGCGCAGGCTCTCGTAACGCGCAAAGACGTTCCTGTCAGACCAGCGAACTGCCTCCGGCCGCAGGAACATCCGCGTTCATGTGGAAATCTCTCCGGCCCTAGTGCAAGCGAGATCGCCTGCAGGCCTGACTAAAACAAAAGGAAAATCTGAAAAAACGCCCGCGTTCAGAGTTATTTAAATAGGATTCAAATATATATAATTCAAATACATATACAGCCTACGTTGCCTGATATTTAAATATTTAAATCTCTAGTATATTCGCTGCGCACTCCGCGGCAATTACGCTGCGCATTATGAAAGTTTTCTTATGCTGTGTCAATAAAACAGTAATAAGAGTAAACGGGTACTTAGCTGTCGAAAGCAGCAATAAAGAAGAGGCAGGCACCTAGTCAGAGGGAGACTTATACTAGAGGAGGACACCTCATTGGAGGACAGGATTGAGGCTTTGACTACCAGAGGGCCAGAGACTCATGGGAGATGTAGTTGATACACTTCTGTTTGGTTTCAAGTGTATTTTGTTGTTTCTTTATTTTTTGTGCCAGTTGTGCCCCTTTTAATAAAACATTTTTTTTTAAAAGGAAACCATATATTATAAAAAAAAATATGAAGATTTTAAAAGCTGTTGTTAAGCAGAATTAAAGAAGATAAAGCATAATGCTCCCCTCCGGTCTCGTCATAGAATCCACATGTTTTCAAAGGAGAGGTCCAAATAACCCAAAGTCAGGTCTTCAGGAACCAGACTCCTAAGTTGAGCAATCAAGGGCAGCGATGAAGAATCTTTCCCTGCTGTTGGTGGAAAAGGTTGTGCCAATCCGGTGGGGTGGGGGAAGAAAGAAACCTTACCCGCGGAACACCACCAACTCCAAATAACAGAAGTGTGCTGACCATTGTGGGGCTATTAGTATGAGTCTGATGTCCACTAATGTCTTTAACTTGGCCAGGAACCTGGAGTTCTTCAAGAGAACAGGCAGAAAGGCATAAAGGAACTCTGCATCCCATGAAATTGACAAATCATCCCCCAGTGGCCCTGATCCTGTCCCGCAACGGGAGGAAAATAGGGGGCACTTTTTGTTTGGGAGAGCCACAAACAGATTCACTGGATGGAGACTGTAAACCTGAAGAAAAAAAAAGTAGTGCTGAGTGTTTGATCTCCCACTCATGGTTGGAATGCTGTATTCTGAAATTCTTTGTTTAGCACTCCTGAAAGGTGGACTGCCCTGAGCACAATACTGAGAAGCAGTGCCTATTCCCACATTGAGACTGCTAGGTGACATAAGGGCAGCAGTTTGGTGCCCTTTATGTAGATCATTGCAGTGGAGCTGTCATCTGCACTGTGAGGGGTCAGAAAAGTGAGATGGACAACTTTGAATAAAAGCCTCACTATCCCTACCCTGATGAGGATTTCCCTGCCTACAATAATCTAAAGGAAACACTCTAACAAAAGGTTCCTGTCCCTCACACTTGTACATACAATAACTAAAGAAGGTAATATATGGCAGTTCAAAAGCAACAAATATACAAGTTAAATTCACATCATGATAACTGTTTCTCCTTATAATCTGGGTGAATTCTCCTTCCCTAGATTTAAGTAGGATTTTTGGTTCAACAGTTCCACAAGGATAAAGTTCAAACTTGAATTCAACCAACAGTTCTCAAGTGTTCAATAAAGCTTTCCTCTTTCACATATGACAAAGATCTTGTAAGAACTTCTTTTCATCAGCAAAAACTATTTCCGTACTTCATTAATTTCAACAAAAATGTCTTTGGGCATCATTACGAGTCCAGCGGTAACCCTGCCGGTGCTACCGGCGGGTTACTGCCGTACCTGTAAATATTTACTGGTGCCTGACTTGGGCTTACCGGCAGCCTCGTAATGACCCCTAAAGTCTTTTTAGTTTATTGAGCAAGAGCTTGTGGAAGCTTTGAACAATCATTTTGAAGAGTGATACATTCTAATGAACAATAAAACAATTCAAGTGCAAGTGAAGGACTTTGTGTTGTGTTTGATGCATAACCTGGTTACTGAAAAGAACTTTCGTGATTTGAACTTTGGTTTGGAAAATCCTGAGGAAGGGGATCCAACCCCTGGTTACAAGGATACCTGTTTTCAGAGTTTATGTTTGAATATTACTGTTATATTATTGAGTTTCAAAAGGCTTATGATACCTATATAATTGTGTTGTATGTATAAGTGTGAGAGACAAATACCTTTTGATATTAGAGTGTTTACCTTTAGTCTTAGTTGGGCAGGCAGAAAAATCCTTGTTCGGTAAAGTGAGGCATTTATTCCATATTTTGTGTTTAATAAAAATGGCTACTTGTGAAAAACCTTTGCCTACCTGTCCACCTCACATTGAGTTGCTAACTTCACAGAGAGGGAACGTAGTAAATGGTGGCAGGCGTAACTAGGTAGGGTACATCTATTATAATAAAAGGCCACATGTATGTTTGTCCAAAACAGTCATGCGTAGAAGAGACTACCCATACGCACATAGCTTTCCCTGCTGTCATTTCTAGGGAGGGCTATTGCCTTAGGATATACAGTGGTCCTACAGCCTAAACTTTTTTCTACACACATAGCTTCACCTGTTATCCCCGCTAGAGGGAGCTGTTGCCTTAGGATACATAGTTGTCCTACTGTGTCCATGTTCTTTCTATGAACAGAAATGTCATACAAATATACCACATAATATATAAACACTCTGAAAATGTTGTTCAGGCTTATATACTACTACGAGAATCCTGGTCATGACAAGAGGACCGTCATTTTGAGTGAGCAAGGCCCTGCAGGATTCATAGTTAAAATACACATGGATACCAAGGTTGAGAAAGAAGGGAGGACGCGCTAGGGAGCAGAAACTGCATGTATTGGCCTTCCCAGGGTTTCAGCCTAGATCTGCAACAATTAGTTTGTTTCTGTGGATGGCAGAATAAAACACACACAGCTTTGATCACCAGGTGCACAGAGTAACATTGACAAAGATACTACACCTATGGTAATGTTTTGATCTCACCATACACATTAAAATATAATTGGGTTGTTGTGGACAAATGCAACATCCAAGGCCGTACGAGTACCCACTGACCAATAACGCACCGGTTTTATAATAGTGTTGGCACATTGTGGTGTCAGCCAATCAAATATTGCCAGGATGATGTTCATGAAGTGTCTTCCTATTTAGAGGGAAGGATCATGGGCAGATCCAGAGATTAGGGACCGACCAATGAGCATTTATAATATATAGAATAATATAGGTATTTGCTTCTTAACACCCAATCAGCAAGTCATGGTAGTGTTTTTTAGAATTATGACAATGAATTTTGTTTAATTTATAACTCTTGATGTAACAGAAGTTTATGAGAAGGTCTTGTATCTTCTACCGGCCAAAGTGATGAAAGCTGGTTCATCGTACATTTTTTTCCGCTCCATTATTTTTATTAGTCCTAGTCAAGTCTCTGTCAAATAAAAGGGACTATACTAATAAACCTATTGCCAATCCTTACTTCTAAATGCAAAAAGGTGTGGGACAATGGTGTATGCAAAAAGAAAAGTTTTCAAGAAATAATATGCAAGGACGGTTTGTCAAATGGGAAATTATATCATGCCTCCTATTGCAACGAATATGTGTATATTGGCCTACGCCAAGCTGCTTATAAGCCACTTGCAAAGAAATCCTGGTTGCAAGGTCCTGACCTTCGAATCAATGTAAGTCGCCATTTTAGGTAAATCCGCCATTTTAGGTTCTCTCTGTAAAGTCACCCTGTGAGTTAAAATGGTGGACGATGTCATCCCGAAATACAACATGGCCGTCTTGACCTCTGTGTGTAATTAATATGTAACTTGCCTGCAGGCCACTTGTTGGGGTCATGAACCGAGACCTTTTCCTTCGCTGACCTGTGTGTAAAGGATTACTCGCACCAATGAAACTAATCTGCGAGCATATGTTAGGAACAATGTATTCTACATGTGTTTAACTACATTGTATTAATGTTTGAGAAGACCTGTATGAGAAATCCCAAAATACACAGTTGCCGTGTAGGCTTGTTGACGTATGTATTAAAGGCAAACTAGTTGCATGTGGATATGCGAACTCGGCATGAACCCTAGATTAGTAATGTATTAGAGGAATATTAAACCGAAGTAGGGTTGGACATCATGTTCGCAAATGGTATAAAAGAGCGACGAATTCTAATGTACACCGTCTCTCACTGAACACACTGAACCATGCTGGAGTTCGTTGTGTTGTACTGAGAGCCGATAGCTATCTGTTACTTGTCTTGGAAAACTGTTCAGTATAAAATAAAGATCTTTGTATGTTTCTTTGTAACCTGTGTTCGGTGTATTTCCTTTTGCGGTACTCAGCCTCGATATTTTGATTTTGTTTTCACAGTTGGTGCCCGAATAGGGACCCTCAAGATTGATGCCGGATTATCAAAGGTTGACCCTCGCTATCGGACTGGGATCGGACGGTGTGACAAAATAAGGGGCCCCTTCTGAACGAGATGCGACACCTCAGCAGCGCTGCACGACCCGATCCCTGGACGATTAGCGTGTGGTCCGAGACGGCATCTTGACGAGGGTCAACTTATCGAGGCGGGCAGATTTGCCGAAATCACCAAACACGAGGTAAGATTAGTTAGGTAAGATTCTTTGTAATCCGATCGGACCTCCTTAGGAATCGATCAGGTGAGTCGTGACCCGACTATTAAATAATCCAGATAATTTGATTTTGGCGTATTGTATCTACAGACACAATTATTGACCGGGTAACACCAATAATTTGATATGCCTGGGAAATTATCTACCTAATTCAGGGCGTTGTTCCGCAGTGATAGACAATCTTTGGAATTTAGCCATCCAGCCCCACACGAGGGGTCGCCGGCATGTACTATGTACTGTAAGCATGGCATTGGAAGTATAGTGTTTAATGATATTTGGCACAGACAAACCAGACATGCCTCCGAATTTCAGTAGCTAATCAATGGTAGTTTTGAAATCCCTCGTATTGAGTATTTAGAATCAATTCTATTAAAGGAAAAGGCTAGACCTGCAGCATTCGATGTTTTGCAGAATTGGAAAAAAGAAGCGTTGCAGCAACTTAAGAGTAGGGAAAAACATGCGCGCTGTCATAAAACGAACGCCGAAAAGAGTCAACTAGGAATATGGATAGGGCTTTCTCACTTGGAATTCAGAAAATCTATCCTTCTAAAGACCTTCATGTTTCCGACGAATTTATCAACAAATTGTTAAATGAACGAAGGCCTGGTGCCTCTGCGCCACCTCCGTATGTTCCTCTTCCTGCTGCTTTGCCTCTTCCTCCTGTTATTCCTGCTGTTGTTCCTGTTGTTCCTGCTCCTCCTCATGTTCCTCTTCCTCCAGTTACTATTCCTCCATTTATTCCTCCAGCAACAGTACCTCCATTGAATTTGCCTGCTCCCCCTCTTCCAAGTGGTCTTGTGCCGCTTGTAGTCGATCAGGGTGCAGGGTCAAGGGTTGTCACTTGCAATACTGTATCGCCAGAGAAGAAACGTGATTTGATTGCATGGGCTAAGCATTGTATGGAGAGAGATGATCAAGCTAATGTTTTTGCCACACTTTTTAATATGGATAATTTTCCTGAGAAAAATGTTTTTATTGAAGGTTTAGGGATTCATTTATGTGTAATGTGGGGCAAATTAAATAATACAGATCTCCTGCAAGGGTTAAGGGATCTAAACACTTTAGCGTTTTCAAGAGACACTGTGGAGAAAGTAAATGAGCATGTCGAAAGGTTATTTGAGTATAGAAAGGAGTTGGAAAGGTTACAGAATGAGGCATACAAGAAACTAACTCTGGCTCCAAAACAATGTGGGAATTCAGAGGGAAGAGAAAAACTGAATTTGCAAGGAAAATGTTAGCAGTCACCACATGTTTAAATGTAATTTTGCATATAAAGAACAATACTTGTTTAAAAGTGTATCTTTGTATAAGGCCCTGCCCTTATCTAGCAATGTGAAGGGGTTTGTGTTGCGAAACATATAGGGGCGATCTTATTCAACAGGCTTTATTCTGATTTATAACAAAAATAAATAAAATAGGGAATTCAATTGCATTGACTACATGGGGAAAATCAGCCCCAAACAGGGTTCTGCTTGGGGGTTTCCAACAACAGAAGGACCCTCACATTAGATGCTAGAACACACAAGTGATAATTGCTACCTTGGCAGACTTTTGTCCGGGCTGAGGCCTCTTACAATGGAACTTCTGGGACACCAACCTGTGAAGTGGAAGTTGCCATAAAACCTTCAATCAAACTGGGAAACCCCCTCCCCACACTGGGCTGAATTGACAGTTGGTGGTGGGTAAGGAGAAAAAAATGGTTCCAGTTAAGGACAAAGGATGCCCATTTGTTTCAAAAGACTATTTTATTAAGAAACCTTTAAAGACGGTTATTTTTGCAACAGAAATTCGCAGGAATGTAAAAAATTAACAGTTTTAATGTAATTTTGTGGGTTTTTAATTTAAGACGTTGTAGCCTTCATTGCCACCTTGGGAACAGAAATAGCAGAGAATTGGGTATTCCGAGGAAAGTTTACATGATGCCAATGTAAAATTCAATACCGACATGCCTGATGATAATCCATACACACGTGTAAAGTTATAGAATTTTAGGCCAATTATTTCACACCAAAAATGACTAAAAATCATTAGAAGGGCGAAACAATGTCTCACAAACTGGAGAGTTGGACTGGCATGTTCTGCATAAAATATGTAACCTGCTTATGTCATTTGTTAAAAGGCACCAACTGTATAAATGTGCCTTTCATGGCAAAACTGTATTTTAGCTAAAGTAACTGTGGGAGGTACTGGACATTGTAAAACTCGCATCATAAATCTGACATCATGCCCTTGAAACCCAACCAGCCGAGAGGAAGGCAGTAACTATCACCCCTGACCAATCCAGTTGTTTAGAGGTGTGGTTAGCTAAGCCTGCCCTAACATATAATTCAATGATGTCCCCATGCTCTATAAAAAGGGTGGCTGACAGAACTCTGGACAGACTCCTTCCTGAATTTCCTGCACCTGCTTTCCTGATCTTCTACATTCATCTCAACAGATTCCAGATCCCACTGCAAAGCCAAAGCATAGCTCATTCTAGATTCCACTGTAAGGCCAAAGCATTGCCGACCATCCCAGCAAGGCCCCAATCCACAAATCCCACTAAAAATCCCAATAACCAAAGGGAAAAGCTTGGGTATTCTTTTGGGAAGCATCCTGAGACCAGCCCACTAGCTGCATGCTGCTGCAACCCTGCCATCCAGCTGTCCTTGTATCCGGTGACCAGACAGGCCCAGCTGTTCTTCTGCTAGGAGAGTCCGCTGCTACCTGGTGACCCGAGCCCTGGAGTCCAGAACCCGCTTGACTGTTCTAATCCCCAAATTTAAGAGCAGACTGTGAGTATCCCCCATCCCATAACACAGTCTACCCCATCTAGACTTTTGTTTTTGTTCCACTCCCTAAGCAACCCTATCCATACCATTATAACTTGTATAGACTGTTCTAATTTTCTTTGCACCCTGTTCTTGTTTCCTAGTGTTCTTTCTTTCATCTTATCTTGTAACTCATTAGTAATATTTGGAATAATTAAAATTAATTCTCACATAGATCTGCACACGGCAGGAAAAGGTTGACATTGCGAATCAATCTTTACCATGGCTTTCTTTAACAATATAGTCGAGATAATTTAGTTTAAGCAAAATTTGCCTTTCATTAGTAACTTGTTCCTTACTAGCTAACTACCTATATCTGCATCACTCTTTTGTCATCTGAGGCAGGTGAGTGCGGGTTGCAGCTGAGGAGCCCCCAGGGCCCTTTTTTCGAATTTTAGAAGCCTTGTATTAGCGCTTGCAGCACTGTTGTTGCTCCATCCCTCCTACCCCCTTGTGCATCCAATTCCCTGTTCCCTCCCACCTCCCCCGATTGGCAGATCTCTCTGGTGCTAGCAGGCCCAGTGACCTGCAGTCCACGCCGCTTGCCTCTTTGCCATCTGAGGAAGGTGAGTGCGGGTTGCAGCTGAATAGCCCCCAGGTCCCTTTTTTCGAATATTAGAAGCCTTGTATTAGCGCATGCAGCGCCGTTGTTGCTCCATCCCTCCCACCCCTTCCTGCATCCACTTCCCTGTTCCCTTCCACCTCCCCCAATTGGCGGATCCCTCCAGTGCTAGCAGGCATAAGGGACCTTCCCAGGGCAGCTCTCTGCCCGTGCAGCCCCTGCAGTTTAGGGCCCCAAGGCAAAGGGTGGCTCCTACAGAGGCGGCTCTAGAGAGTGTCAGCAGGTGTCCGCAGGGGAAGCCAGGGAAGCCAGCAACCAGCCGTCAACCAGAAACCACTAGGACCAGCACATTAGGAGTGGCCCAGGTTGGGAGTAAAGCTATTACTCTACTCTGAAATCCTAGCCACTTTGCAAACTTATTTAAAACACTGTGACTATGTTCCATTGGCCCCTTTGCCCCCACACTATCATTACTAGCTGTGTTTGATATCATACTCTGTTTGAGCTGACCCTAAAATCCAACTGTGTTTAGTTCTGTTCTCTTTTGCTCTGTTAGGCGTAGGCCTCTCTCCCACTATACAGGACTCTCAAATCTAACTGTGTTTGGTGTCATACTCTACTGCTTCAACTCTACTGCTCCCCCAGACATACGAGGTGAGAGGACGTAAGTCCCAGACCCTCTCAGCCACCCCATAATCATTTACTTTGTGGTTTAATTGTCCACAAAGAGTGCGCCTCACGCGTAGTACCTCTTCCCTCTCTGCTTCCTGATTGAACCTCTGGCCATCTCCAGGACCTTCCCGAGCAGCCTGATTGGTCCCTGCCCTATTAAGACAATCCTTATAGGGCAGCCCCCTGCCTGGCAGCCCCTGTGGCTAAGGGCCCAGAGGCAAAGGGCGGCTCCTACAATGGCGGCTCCAAGATGTGTCTGCAAGAGTCCAGAGGGGAAGCCAGCAGCAAGACACCAACAACAACTGTAAGTGTGGCATGGGTGGGAGGTAGAGCAATTACTCTACTCCAGAAAGCACCCGCCAATCCACCTTACCTTTCCATAAAGTAGACGGCCATAGACTTACACCATGCATATTTAGAGAGACTTGTGACCACCAGCCTAAAACTATTCATGGCTGGACTGTAAATGTTGCCTTGCATTACATACTAACATATTTGCCAATGTTAACAAGTGCCACACCTAGAGAGAACCGCGAAGATTGGTCTGTGTCCCATCTAGACAGGATTGTGAATGTTAGCATGTGCCACACATAGATGGAATTATGAAGGTTAGCAAGTGCCACACTTAATTTATTTATTTTATTTATTTATATATTTATTATACGCCGAAGCTCGCAAGCATCAGGGCGCAACAAGAACACGAGAAAAAGAGGTCACGGGACTACATGGAAAAGAAAAGAGAAGGACTCAGGGAGTCCAAGCTGAATATATGACAACTTACCGAAAAAGTAAAGTTTTCAGCTGCTTTCTAAACGAGGAGTAACTATTTTCCAATCTAAGATTGTCCGGAAGTTCGTTCCAGAGGGCAATAGCTTTGGTGGGAAAAGCCTTCCCAAGTCCAGTAGCTTTGACTCTGATAAGGCTAGCTTTGAGTAGCCCTTTTTTGGCTGATCTTAGACTGCGGCTGGGTTCATACCAATGGAATTCCTTTTTAAGGTATGATGGAGCCGTACCGTACAAACAGCGGTGAACCAACGTCAGGGACTTGAATTTAATGCGCTCCTCTATGGCGAGCCAATGGAGGCCTGTTTGGTCTTGAGTGATGTGTTCGCGCTTAGATTTCCCGGTGATGGATCTAACAGCGTTATTTTGAATTATCTGGCATTGTTTAATGCAGGTGTTACTTGAACCAAGCATCAATGCATTCCCATAGTCCAAACGGGACAGGATGGTGGCTCTAGCGATGGTGGTGCTATTTTTAGCGTTGAGGTATGGCCTGATGCGGCGTAGTAGTCTCTGGTAGTACTGGCAATTTCTTTTGAGGTATGAAACCTGTGCTTCTGCTCCTAATGAGGATTGCAGGAATATGCCAAGTGTTTTAACTTTATTCGTGACTATAATATTGGAGTCTTTAATGTTGAAAGTGGAATAAGCTGGGCCCAGATTAGATAGGGCTTTTGTGGATCCAAATGTCATGAGTTCAGTTTTCGAACCATTTAGGCACATCCAGTGAGCCTTCATCCAGCTCTCTATGGTGTTATAGATGGCTGATAGTCTGTTATCTGCGGTGTGGTCTCCACAGAGTTGTATAATCAGTTGTCTATCATCTGCGAAGTTGGTGAAATAGATCCCCAACTGTGAACGGAGGACGCAGAGACAACGAATATATATAGATTAAAGAGGAGAGGGGAGAAACTGGCTCCCTGTGGGACGCCACAGTCCACAGGGTTAGTACTAGTGGAATGTCCGCCCCAGGTCATTTTAGATTTTCTGTCCTCCAGAAAAGAGGACATCCATTCAATGGCTTCATCAGCGCAGTTTCCTGCTTTTCCCAGGGCCTCACGGAGCTTCGCATGATCTAATAGATCGAACGCTGCCGAGAGGTCCAATAGAATGAGCAGGCCGGCCTTTCCTTTATCGAGGATTTCCAGCATTTTAGATTGAGGATCGAGTAGTGCTGATTCCGTGCTGTGTGAACTTCTAAATCCTGATTGCTGGGGGTGTAGTAAGTCAAATCCACTTAAATGGATTTGGGAATGTTTGCATGCCCCACACTTGGATAGAATTCTAAACGTTAACCTGAGTCGGTTCTTGATGGGATTGTGAAGGTTAGCAAGTGCCACACTTAGAAAGAATTGTGAAGGTTAGCATGTTAAATATCATATAACCCACTAACCAAAAAAATCTCAACACTTCTGCATACTTCTCACTCAAAAAACTCATGCAACTATCTCTCGCACAACACGCACGCACTTCACAACACTGCAACAACACATAAGCCGCAATAGCAGCACATGAGGACTGACATCGATCCGATACTCGCACCAAAGCTCAGCACACAGTGTATACCGAGTTGAAGCTGCCAACAGAACACCACTCCTCTCACTATCCTACTCCCTCTTCACATTACTAACCCATCCCACCTTCTCATTTGCAGATCCGCCAGAGCGCCTGGGGACCAACTCTGTTGGTGACGGTGAACAGTACAAATACCTTTAAAATTTAACATTTAACATTTGTAAAACCGATTTTCTCTTTTGAACTGCTCTATTTTCCTAAAAACAAACCTCTTTCTACCTTCCACATCTCTCTAAATTCACCAGCTTTAGCGCTCCTTTCACTTCTGTATTGTCCCTGTGCTGTGCATCTCTCACCCTGCCAAATAACCATATTCCGATTCAGTGTTTTTCACCAGTTTTTTTTTTTAAAAAACGTTTTGGCATTTAAAACTGCAAACTAGAAAAAAATCAAATTTTCCATGTGTGAATTCGGCTGCACTGGGTTTTCAATTTCAATCCGTTTTGTGAACTATATGCTTTAGTGATACCTTACATTATGGTTGTTATTGATCTAAAATCCCTGATACTGATACTGGAATAATATATATGTATATCATTATTTAAACATAGATACATATCATTAATTAATTTGTCAAAATCTGAGTGTCATTTTATGCCTTTGCCTCTTATTTTGTGAGGGAAGGTCGGATTTTGATTCTGTTTGCTGCCTTCGATCCCTGGCCATCTGCTGCTTCTTTCTATCCTAATTCAAAAAGTGCTCCTATTCACTTGTGCTTTGGATGTGTTCTACGAGAAGGTTAACGAAGTGCATTACTTCCATTTCCACTGTCATTATCACCCCACTGGTGATTGCTGCCCAATATTAAAATGTGTGTGATTTTTGTGAATTTTAAAAATAAATAAATATTGTACTTTCACCAACCGTCCTGGTTCATGCTCCATTATGACCCGGAGTATTTGTAAAAGGGGGTGTGAGACATGTCGGGTACCGGCTCAATTTGGATTAATTGAAATTAAAGAAAAAACATTCTTATTGAGCACAACATCCCAGGCTAAAACCCAGTGTCCTGGTCCAGTGTGTGATGCCCGATTGGAATCCTTAACATGGTAAAGGTGTTACAGGGGGAGGGATACCACATCTCGCCATCTGGTGTCCCACTCCCATTCCCCGAAGACCCCTCACCCAGGTGATTATCCTGCACTGGTCTACCCCCAGGGTCTGGTTCCAAATATGATGGCCATTCCCTGGCCACCTGAGAGAGAGATCCACAGGGATTACCAGGTGAGACACCTTCTGGTTTCTCACATACCCTTCCCATATGCAATGTAGCTGCATCTGTTTCACAGGGAAATCGGGAAAGGAAATCGACGAACGCCTGGTCTTTGCCTTTTCGGTTTTCCACAGTAAAACAGTGGGGTTACAGGTCTAAGAACCATTGCATGACTCGAGGGTTTTGTTGGCTTATCCATACTAAATGTGAGTGGTCTGTGACAAAGGTGCAATTCCTTCCCAAAATATTGTATATTAGCAAGGGCCTCTACATCCAATAGGGAGTAGTTCAATTCACAAGGGAAGATTTTTTTCGACTAGTGAATAGGATAGGGTGTTCTAATCCATCACACATTTGCGATAAGACTGCTCCTAAACCTGTGAGAGAGGCATCAGTGTGTAACACAAACTTCTTTGAAAAATCTACCACTTTTAGGATTGGGTTCTGGCACAAGGTTTGCTTTAAGTTGTCATAACATTTATCATCCTTTTCAGTCCAATGAATCTTCTGGGGTTCAGCGTTTTTTAATTTGTCAGTTAACCTAGCTGTTTTATCTGAGAAATTAGGGATAAACCTATGGTAATAACCAATCAATCCTAGGAACGCTCTGAGGTCTCTCTTAGTCTTTCACTTTTTCTCGCTGGGGCTGGACACTGCTATTCCCTACAAAGAAGCCAACGTATTTCACAGCTGATTAGGAGAGCTTACATTTGGATAGATTGCCAGTTAAGCCAGCTTCTCTAAGGGCTCTCATGACAATATAAAGATGGAAAAGATTGTCTTCACAAGTCTTACTGTAAATTATTATGTCATCTATATAAGCCCCACAGAAATCTGAGTATGACTGTAATATCCTGTCCATAAGCCGTTTGAAAGTGGCTGAGGCCCCAAAAAGGCCATAAAGGAGGACTTTAAACTGGAATGGTCCCAGGGGCATCGAGAAAGCTGCATTTTCCTCATCAGGTCAGTGTACGGGGACCTGCCAATATCCCTTGGTCAAGTGTAGGGTCGATAGAAAGATAGCACATCCGAGTTTATCTATTAACTCATCGATGTGTGCCATAGGATAGGCATCAAAGTCAAAGATGGTGTTAACCTGCCTGAAGTCTATGCAAAGCCTCCAAAAATGATCAGGTTTTGTAAACAATACAATAGGAGAGGACCAAGGGTTGGAAGAAGGCTTGATAAGGTTTGCATTCAGCCTTTTTTTGACTTCCTCTACCACTATTTGTTTTTGGGTTTCTGGGAGTCTATAGGGTTTTAAATGGACCACTTTTACATTTGGAGTTCTGATATAATGATAGGTACCATGTACTCTCCTTGGTTTTTCACAGAATACATCAGGGAATGCCATAACCAGGTTGTTTAAGTCTTCTTGTTTCTGTCTAGATAGTTCTTGGAAAACAAGCTCTGAATTGTTTATCTCCTCTGGTATTAAAATAGACAATATCGAGGTTGAGGCAGCGGAAACATTTTCTTTCCACTCTCTTAAGAAATTTACATGGGAAAAGTGGGTCTTTTGCTTCTTATAAGTTTAGGCTATTTTATAGGTACAGGTCCCTGTTTGCTCTAGTACCTCATATGGCCCATGCCACTTTGAGAAAAGTTTAGAGGTAGGTACGAGGACTAATACCTTTTGTCCTACTGAAAAGGCTCTTAAATTCACATTCTTGTCATAGGTGGACTTCTGTTGGGCTTGAACTTATTCCATGTGAGTGCAGACTAGATTTCGAACAGGTTTCATTTGCTCCCGTAATCTGGTAGCTGTTTGTGAAATGGGAATAGGTGCCTCTTCCCTTTCTTCCCAGGTCTCCCAGAGAATGTCTTAGACATCTCTTGGTTCTTTTCCATAAAGTAGTTCAAAAGGAGAGAAACCGGTGGAGGCCTGGGGGGTCATTCTTACTGCAAATAGGGACCAGGGGATGATGCAATCCCAGTCCTTCCCGCCCTGATCTACCAATTTTCCCGAAATCATCTTAAGGGTTTTAATAATCTCTCAACCAATCCGTCCATTTGAGGGTGGTAAACTGAGATTCTTAAGGTGGAGATATGCAGTATTTTCTTGACTTCACTCATCAATATGCTCATAAAATTGGATCCTTGATCCGTTAGAATTTCCTTGGGGAAATCAACACTAGAAAATAATGGTAAAAGATATTTTAAGATCTGTTGGGTTGTATTTTTCCGCATGGGGAACGCCTCTGGGTATCGGGTAGCATAATCAACGATTATGAGGACATATTTATTACCCAGTCTAGAGGTTTGGAATGGCCCAGCATCCATCCCAATTCGGGATAAAGGGATTTCTTTGGCTGGTAAGGGGTTTAGAGGGGCAGGTAAGGGAATATGTGCACTGGTTTTCTGCATATTTCACAGGTCAGGATAAAGTACTTTATGTCTGCATGGATACCAGGCCAGTAGAATTTCCCACTGATGTGAGCTTGGGTCTTAGAATGTCCTAAATGTCTCCCTGTCAAATGAAAATGTGCAATCTCTAACATGATCTTACGATGGGTTTTGGGGTTTATGAATTGAACTTTACTTAGGTCTTCTCTTGATGTTTCCTTTCTATACAGTAATCCCTGTTTCAGGAAGAAAAAAGGGCTCCTCTTTTCTCTTCCTTCTTCCTCAGGAATCACCTGTACGAAAGCCTCTGCGAGTGCTGGATAATTTCGCTGGGCTAAATCACGAAGGATGGAAGGTTCTTCCTCCCTCTTTAACCAAAAAAAAATTGTGTGAATAAAACACAAATTATTTATACAACATTGGTGAAGAAAATACTTGGAAGTATATAACGATAAACATTCTGGAGAGTTACGATTTGAGAATGCCCAATGAAATTAATACAGAATGTACCAAATGTATAATCCACTAACGACTAGGAATTGAAATTGAAGCTCCACAAGAGGAGCAAGGAGGAGCACAGGGTCTGACGGGGTGGTTCCCACTCTGTTTCTGTGGACACAGCACCTACGGCGTGCACGCTGTTATTGTTGCTCAATGTTACGGATGATTCCATAGATCCATCTCATGAACAATGTCGGGTATTTACGGCCGTGACGGGGTAGGACACCCTTGTGTACGACTTTATCCCTTGAGGCTACAGTGAATCCAAAAAATGGTAGGCACACTTAACACGTGGATAAAACACTATATGTTACCATTAGAAAACACAATTATTGCACACAATGTTTGCTAATGTCTCTAGGTGGGACTGCTCCGTCATTAATTTGTTACTCCTTTCTCTAATTTATCGTGCATGTTGCTGTGAACCCCCCAATTATCTCTAAATCGCCATGGCCTTTATTTTCCAATGCGCACCATTCTATCACAGATTGTACAGTCCAACTTTTCATTTTACCGCATGTGTTTCACCTGAATTCTACATACTCAAATACATCCTTATGATATTTTCTCTTAATCTCATATCATACTCCTCTCATACATCCCCTGTGTGTAATACGGTTACAAAAGGTCATCAAAAGGACTACGACAGGGGTGTGTGCTGGCTCGGTTCTTCTTTAACTTATACATAAATGGTCCACCCCTGATGTCCCAAGGCTAGGTGTAAGAAGAGTGCCTGTCCTGGTGTGCAGAGATGATGTTGTTATGGCGAGGACGCCTAGGGCGCTTCAGTCTCTATTAGATTACTACGTGGGATGTATGACAGGGAGGATACTGACAGTGAATCCAAAAAAATATTGTACAATAGTGAAGGTCAAAGATCAACATCAGTCCTACATTCATAGAGTAAAATGGAGCCCCACAAGTGAAAGCCTTTGACTATCATGGGATATGCTTGTCATTTGGGGGGGCAAAGCACATATAGAGAAGGAAGCGGTTAAAATTGCTCAGGTGACGGCTGCAGTATTCCCTTTTTTGCCAGTTTTATAAAATCTCAATCTTTGCCGCTGCTGATCAAAGTTTACAAAGCAAAGCCTTTTGCGATTGGGGAATAGAGTCACTTTGCACACTCCAAATGATTGAAAATACATTGTTTAGAAAGCTGCTAATGCTGCCACAGGGTGCCCCAATGCTGGCGGTCCACAATGAGCTAGAGTTAGGCTTCATTGCGGACCAGCATTCAATGGCTCCCTCGCTATTCTGGATATACACTTGTGTGAATCCTCATACCACCCTCTTGAGAGAAATAATTTCTGATATTTTACAACATTGTGGGGCTAACAAAATATAGTGGTTATCCCAAGTAAAAAAGTCAATCAATGCCTCTCATTGGTTCGAGATGCCGGAACCATTAGATAAATCATCCAAAGGGAATGTAAAGGCTCCATTATGTATTATGCTCAAAGAAGGTGGAGAAGAGATTCATATGGGAAAACCTGCAAATAGGGGCCCAACTCATAATTGCATCTCTAACTGTACGAGGAAGTTAACTATATTAGCTGTATTAAAAGATAGAGGACCTTTGCAGTTCAGACTAACCCTCCTTCACTGCCTTCTGTTACAACACTTATCTCTTGGGCACTGGATCTCTTTATGAAGAGGACTTTGTGCCTAAGAAAAACATTCTGAAGGATATAGTACACTTATTTTAAATGCCTGGGCTTTATCCATTTCATCCTTTCATATGATATGATATGATATATGCCCTTTATAACACGCCCGTACACAAGTGTTTCTTGGCACGACAAGACAAAGAAGGGGTGACAATGGGAGGACAAAACAAACTATCTCAGTAGGCATTGTGTCATTCAGATTGTGTAAGTGCAGGGGGAGGGGAGGAGAGTGCAGTAAGCAGAGCTCAAGTAAGTGCTTCTGGGGAGCTTGCTCAATAAGTGAATGGAGGCAGGGTACTGTAGGGTTACAGAAACAGCACCTAAGCGCACACTAGGCTCTGAGGTAGTGCATGGGGATACTGGTCATCAAGGAGCCTGGTGTCCATTAATATTCAGAGGGTGGCCAGGTAACCAGTTAGCACAGCAGTCAAGTACACCAGCTGGGGAGAGAGAGAGAAAGAAGAAGCAAAAAGGAAGGTCTTGAGTTGCTTCCGGTACCTGCTCAAGCTTGAGATAGGCAGGGATGCTATTCCAGAGAGAGACACCATCTGAGGAGAGAGATCTACCCCACACTCTCTGCCTGGAGACGCTTCTGACTCTCCAAGTTGGAGGTGGATGAGGGGTGGATGAGCAGAGCGCACAAGAAGGAACGTGCTTAGGAAGAGAGCGTTGGGTGTAGTGTGGTCCCCGGCCCCAGAAAGCCTTGTGGACAATGCAGAGGGTCTTGAACTTGATTCTTGCGGCCACTGGGAGCCAGTGGAGAGATTTCAGGGTTGGAGAGATACGATCCCTGGGCTTGAGGTCAAGGACAAGTCTTGCAGTCCTGTTCTGGATTAGTTACAAAGGGCGAATAGTAGAGGCAGGCAGATTTAGAAAGAGGCTGTTGCAGTAGTCCAGCCTAGAGAGATCCAAGGCTCTGGAGACCGAGGTTCTGGGGGAAAGTGAGGAAAGGAAGAATACCTCTGTAACGCTCACCTGATTCTCGCAGAGGCGCCGGTCTTGACTGGGTGACTACCGTATCTTCAAAGGTGATGTGTAGCACCCGGTTGGCTCTTTGGGCTGGACCTCTGTGCACTGTATGCCTGACGTGTAGAGTAAGATGTCTGCAGATAGAAAATATGGGGTTAATGAACTGGGGTTATTGGGGTGTCCCTATCTCTTTCCTCTTCTCCTCTCCTGTAGACCCCCAAAGGTTAACGCTCTCACCTTAGGTAAGTGAATGCCGAGCTCTCCATCTGCCTCGGGGCAGGGTGCTGTAACCAGTTTCTTCACTGGATAGGTAGCGCAGGCCTCTTGACTTCAGAGGACTGCTGTCCGTCGTTTACTGCACGAACGGTAAGTTTCGAGTCATTCAAATGTCTTTAAAGTCTTTAGTAATGATGTCTCTTGTTTTGCAGGGTTCCGGCGATGGCGGATGACGGGCTGAAGTGAGTTGAAGATGGAGCCCGTGTGATGAATAGAAGCGCCTGGAAGCACGTAAGTAAGCGCTTGTTGCCTGCTTCACTATGCGCTCTAACCGTCTTTTTATTTTGCAGGTACGAGTTCGGAGCGGCTGCAGGGTGCCGGAATACCCACTGGATTAGATGTGGAAAGGAGTAATGGCACGTGAGTATTAAAGTTCCCCAATGTCTTTAAACGCACCTTGTTTTGTCTTTCAGATGCGGGATGCAGCGCCGAAGGCCTCCGGAGTGTGCGAAGAGTTGGTAAACTTTTGCCTTTCAGATGCCGGAATGCTAACCTGTTCTTTCTTGTCTTTATAGGTGTTGCTGAAGACTGGATTCAGGATGGTAAGCCTTTTTCCTTAGGCCCAGGACCGGATGCAGAAGACACGATGAGCGTTCTGCTGCAGAGGTTGCAGAATAACGCAAAGCAAGATTCATCCACCGGGTGTGGTTTAAATAGCCTCCTGTAGTGCTTAGGTGTCTCCTTCCACAGCCACGCCTAAGTAAGAAAAGAGTTCCTGGTAAGAAAAGAGTTCCTGCCTTCCAGAAGAGTTCCAGTGTTCTGAATCTAGGGAGTGGCTCCAGCCCCACCCAACAGGAAAAGTAGTTCCAAACAGAAGAGGATCAGAGGCTCAACTGGCAGGCAAGTAAGCAGCATGGTCTGCTGGAGGTAAGTCCACCCAAGCATTATGAGCCCGGCGCTTCCAGCGCTGGGACTGGGCATATTTATGAGCCTGGTGCCACTGGCACCAGGACTGGGTCCAAAAGGTCCCAATTGGGACTGGTTGGCACTCGGAACCTGGGTTATGGATCTGCTTCTAAGGGAGTTGGGAAAACCCTGACCTTTTGGAAGCAGAGATCATGACAACCTCTGAGGAGCCGCAGCGGGTAGAGACGTCCATTATGTGAGGAGAGAAGGAAAGGATTGGAGTCAAAGATGACACCAAGGTTTATTGCCTCGCAGGAAGGCACAGGTAGAGGGCCCAAGGTGGGCAGCCAGAGAGAAAGAGGAAAAACGGGAGGAGGGGCCCCAATGAGAAGGATCTCAGTCTTAGTGGCATTAAGGCAGAGATCTTTGGAGGCACACCATTCCTGAATCATGGATGGACAGTCAGGAATGAGCGAGGGAGAAGAGGAGGCTGAGGGGAGCCTGAAGGACAGCCAAGTGTCATCTGCATAACACAAAGTTAGGAGAGAAGTAGAGATGAGGTGGGCCAGTGGTGCCAAGTAAAAGGTTAAAGAGCCAGGGTGAGATGTTAGAACCCTTGGGAACACCACATGTGGAGTGAGTGGTGGTGGAGAAAAAGGACCCGAGGTGGACCAGGGGGGGTCCGTCAGAGAGGATAGAGGTCAACCAGGCTAGGATCAAGGAGTATGAGGACAGAAGGAAGGCTTGAGTCAGGATTTTAGAGCAGGTCTTCATGGGTGTTCAGGAGAGCAGTATCTGTGTTTCTGGTTGCTCTAAACCCCAGACTGATGGACATGGAGACAACCAAAAGATTAGGTATGGAGTGCAGGCTGAGAGATGGCCAGCTTTTCCAGGAGTTTGCAAGGGGAAAGGAGTGATGGAGATTGGATGATAGTTAGCCGGAAAGGAAGTATCGGCCGAAGGCTTCTTCAAGAGGGGGTGCACAAGGGAGTGCTTAAGGGGGAGGGGAACTTCCAGTGGCAAAAGAATGATTGCACAAATCGGCTGAGACTGGAGAGAGGGTGTTGATAAGGTCCTTGATGGTTCTGGAGGAGCAGGGAAGCACCTGCTTGGACAGCACTTTCATAGATCGAGCTTGACTAGACCCATCAACATGTGTGAACACAGAGAAAGGAGGAGAAGAGGCGACCAGAGAGAGGCCGAGAGGGCTAGTAGGAGAGGAAGATGAGAGAGGGGACAGGATGTTCTGAGTTTTGGTGGTGAAGTGAGAAGCCAGAGCAGTGCAAAAGTCCTGGAAGGAAACAGGAGAGGTGGAGACTGCAACAGGATTGGCCAGATTTTTGCAGAATTTGAAGAGTTCCGTGTTGTTAGAGGCCACAGAGACGCAGGCTTGGATGTATGCTCTCTTCTTGGACAAGACAGAGAGTTTGTATTGCCTTTGGAGCAGGCGGCAGGCCAGTTTGTCAGAGGATGTGCCTGACATCCTCCACTTCCGCTCAGCCAGCCTGCACTTGCGTTTAAGGGTGGCGAGGTCAGAATCATATCAATAGTTGCACTTGGAGGTGGGCTTCAAATGGATCCTCATGACAGGGCAAGGACATCAAGAGTGTTAATGATAGAGAGAAAGTGGAGGCAAAAGCTTCCATTGACACATGCTTCATGGGCCCGATGACCGAGAAGGTGGGTGGCAGTGCTGGGTCGGCTTCACCTGGGGGACCGAGAGCATGAAAAGTGGTCAGTCCAAGAGAAAGGAGTGGTGAGAGGGTTAGAGAGGGTCAGAGGAGACAAGAACATCCAGGGTGTGCCCAGCAGAGTGTGGCGGGCCAAAGGGTATAATAGAAAGAGAGAGAGAGTCAAAGAGATTGCGAAAGAGCTCAGAGGAGCGGTTAGAAGCATCCATGTGGGATGTGAGGAGGGATTGAGAGGTAGAGGCAAGAAGAGAGGAGGAGAGGTTGGCCCATTCGGAGAGGAAGAGGTTGACTTGACCAGGTGGCCTGACGATGGTGGCCGCAGTTAGTAAGAGGACAGGAGAGACAGAGAGCTTGCAGACAAGACATTCAAAGGAGGAATAGGTCTGTGCTCCACCTCCAGGAAGGCTGGTTCTGGGTTCAGAGAGGATCTTGTAGCCCTCAGGGAGGAGAGAGTCAAAACTTGTGACATAGCTGGCCGTGAACCATGTCTCGGTGAGAGCAAGGACATCTAAGTCAAGTTCTTCAAGGAGGTTTGAAAGCAGAACGAGAGTTGAGAGTAGCGATGTGGAGCAGGTTCTTACATTTGAAAGACTTCCGAGGACGGGTACAGTCTTGAGGTACACCCTGCAGAGGTGGTAGAGGGGCTTGATGATGGGCAGAGGAGACGATGGCCAGAGAGGTGACGGAGGTGACAGAAGGAGTAGCAGGAGAAGGGAGGAAGTTGATAAGGCACGGGAAATGTCTATCGAAAAGGAGGAGATTGGGCTGAGGGCCCTGAACCAAGACGGTGCACTTCAGATAGACATTAAGGATGGTCTTGAAAGAGTGGAAGGAGGCCAAGAGGACTTCCAACCTAGTGTCACCATTAATAGGAGAGGAGGAAAATGGAGAGAGAACAGAGACCATATGAGGGGTCCATAGGTTTGGAGAGGGAACTACAAAGAGGATTTTGGTGAGAGTCTGTCTGGAGGAGGCACTGGTGTAGGTATCAGCGATAGGGAGGCCAGGATGTCCCTCTTGAACTTCTTCCTTCCAGACTTGGTGAGAGGGATAGGGTAGGAAATCGAGTAGTAGTTAGAGAAGATTGGAGAAACAGAGAGCATCACAGAGGGTGCAAAGGAGGTAGAAAGAGGAGAGGGTGTCAGAGAAGAGAGAGAGATACACAGAGGGCTGCCAGACAGGAGCTGCCTATAAGGCTAACCTAATTAGAGCCCAGTTCCCCAATGGGAGGTGGTGGGTTAGAGGGAGGGAGGGGGAAGGGACAGGAAGCAACAGGTGGAAGGGGAGAGGGAACACAGGTGCTGCTGTGCCAAGGAGCGTGGCCAAATTAAATTAGATTTTCATTTAGTAGAGGCGAGAAGCCCTGCACAAGTACTGCAGCGCTAACTAGAATTCAAAAGTTAGTATTCAAAGTAAGGACCCTCTGGCTCTGGCAACAACACTTAACCACCACAAGTATCGGGCACAATAAGAGATGCCTTTTATTTTTCTAATTATGCTTAATTGTGATTTTATAATCTTGTATTTAATTTGTATCCCATTGAAAATCATTTAACTCGAGCCAAATATGCTTTTTGGTCAAATTGTTTTACCTGCAGATTTTACTTACAGACTGTATTTTACTATTGTGCACTAATGATTGTTAATATTGAATAAACTTAAATTTGAAAGTCGAATTTGATTAAAACCTCTCAGCAATATGACATGCGATTTTCTGGTGACCTGATTCAAAGGCCTTTTTTCATTGACTGTACAGTTTCAATCACGCACAATTCTTTCCTTACATCAAATATTTTTGGGAATTGTGGTAATAACTGGTTCACATTTGTAAATCATATATGGGATCATATTAGTCCAGTCAAAATCTTGATCTTCAATCGGAAATCCTATTTTACTAATGTAGACCAGTTTAATGCATGCCACTCTGTGTATTGAGAGATTATCTCATGTTACATTCAAGACCATCTTTAGAGTACAGCAGCTATAGTTTAGGAGGACAAAGGGGTGCTGTTTGGCATTAGCACTTTGGCAGGTCCTTCTCTGCTGACCCTGCCTGCAACAGACATTGATACCGGTCCTTACATTTTCCACACATGGATTTCCGTAGATTCTCACAGCAATAGAGTCTAGAGATCTTAGTATAAACCACAGGGCTTGCTTCAGGTCAGGAACGACAACACATAGTGGTTCACGCCTACTTGAATATTTACTTTTCAGAGGGTTGTCTGGATGACCCTGTCCGACATACAGCTTGCCTAGATTCCCTTTGTTGATTGCCTATTAATGGTAAAAGTGGCCAGTGTCTTGTTGATAGAGGAGCAAATCGCTCTTCAATTAAAAGTAATGATTTTAAGGATGCCCCATTGTTCACAGAAATTGTCGGAGCAGTATGGATTTCCATTAACACAGTTGTTCGTCATGTTACAGAGAACTTATAAATATTCAAAGGCCAATAACAGAAAGCCTTGCTACGCTGTTAAACTCTCTATCCCCAGTGAATTTATAGGGACAAGATCTGGTGTGAAAATTAAGGTGCATTGTTTATTCTACTCCAGATGGAGTGTTCCTAGACATTCATAGTGTGCATGAAGATAAAGCAATTTCATTGGTACAGACAGAGCATGGAGAATAAAAGGAAGAAGGGGTTTTGCTTGCAAAGGTGGCCCAGAAATTATAATCAGAGCATGCAAATAAAGTATGACATACGCAATGTCGAACCATTACTTATTAAAGTCGACAAAACAAAGCCATTGCCAGGAAAACCACAGTTCCAATTAAAATTTAAGGCAGAAGTGGGAATTTCAGTTGTAATGAATTCCTTATTTGAACAGGGAATATCCGTACTGTGACGATCCTCCAGATGACGTCACTTCTCCCCAGATGGGAGCCCCTTTCCATGAGGCTACGGAGGTAAGGCCACTAACCGACAGTCCCCATAGGGGTGGCAACATGCAGGAAGATCTCATAGGGTGGGTCTTCCCTCCTGATAAGGGCATGCATCTGGGACACAGCCCCTTTATCTCCCAACCCCACAGGGTAAAAACAACACAGAACCCTTCCTTACCTATGGTAAAGTGTGAGATGATGTGTTACTGTAATATGTCAGACAGTCTCAGTATGATAGTTACTGGGATGAAGAAGAATCCAAGAATGCTACCGCCAAGCATGAAGAGTGTTCGACTAGCTGTTGTCAATCAAACTGTCGGTACGCTGGGGCAGTCCCAGACGCTTAAGCTAAACAGTAAAAATGGACAAGGAGAGCAAAATCCAGAAGAGAAGTCGGCGAGCTGGGAGGAGGCTGCAAAAAGGCCTGCGAGTTGGAAACCGGGCATTCGAATGCTATGTCAAAGCAGCAATGCGGCATGACAAGAGCAAACCGAGGGGTGCCTTGAAGCTGAGAGTCAGTGTGGTAGTGGCTTGACCTGTGGTGGGTTGACTGTGTGGTCCAAGAACTATGCCGAAAAATGCCAACACTAGCCTACTACAGAGCTGTGTAGGCATCTGCATGGGAAGTATGAGGGACTGTGGTGGTTGCTCGACTTGTAATGGGTGGACTGTTTGGCTCGAAACCTGCACCCAGACCGCCAGCAGTAATGGGACTTGAAGTCAAACGGGCTGAAGAATAGCAGAAGGAGAAAGGCAAAGAAGAAACCCCCATCCCCTGGTGAAACCGGTGAAGAGTTTCCCAAGAGAAGTAAACAGGAAGAAGGGGCCCGGACAATTTGTGAAGGTGAAACCAAATGACAAGAGAGAAGTAGACCATTTTGTGAGGCAAATCCCTGGTCATTTCCATAAGAATGTGGTATTGAAGAGTGAAGAAGGTCTAAGGGAGCCTCTTCCTCATCCCAGTGTGGACAAGTTGAAGGACAGTGTTCAAGTAAAAATAACACTAAATCTGTCCGGAAAAGCCTGCTAAAAGCTGGTTGTAAACTAGGATAAGGGAGTCATTCTCCTAGTCCAGTGATACTTGTGGAACTTTGTGAAACACGATCTGTGAGAGACTTTTACCCAGGAGAAGGGAGTCATTCTCCTTGGTTACAGTAGAAGAACTGTTCCGTTAGCTTAGTCATTTGTGTTTAAGTGACAGAGATAGAGAAGGAGTTTTGACTAGGGCAGTATACTGGCTTGGGACATCACAGACCTCCTGACAGACCTGAGTTTGAGTTTTGCTGAGGTAGGGAAACCACCTCTAGCTTTAGGGATGCATAGGATTGCATTTATTTTGATGAATAAAAGTTTGTTGGAACAAACATGCCTTCACTTGGTCAGACTCCTCATTTCAGGTCACCATGGCAGATCGCCATTAGGGGCAACGTGTTCAATGGCCGCCCAAGTCTGCGACACCTCTCTACGAGGCATCTTCGTCCGACAGCACTGCAGCATCTGATTGGCTGCTTTGCGCTATTTCCCACCCCCACCGAAACCGGTAGGCGGAAGCCGGTCCTCTGAGAAGGGCCACAGAAAAGGGCCTGTCTCTGCCTGTCTTTGGCGTGTTGCAGCGGCATCGCTGCGCTTTGCAAAACCCGCTTGTCTACCTGGTAAGCACCACATTTGTGACACACTGGACTACCTGCCACTCTAACTTACACAGAACGGTTATCCTGACCCCAGACCTCCTGCAACTTTCGTCTGTGCCGGACTTCTGTATTGTATCATGATGTCCAACCCTCCTCGGCACAGTAGCTCTACCAATAATTGTAGTCACTTTTTTGCCACTTTGCGCACAACTCGTTGCTACAGTATCTCTGCTGCATGCATGCCTACCATATTTCTGAGCACCAATTGCCATGCAATGTCTGCCTGATGTATTGCTGTCCTTACTGTTTCGTAGACACTCAAAGAATATGCTAGTTGTGGATGCCTGC
Source organism: Ambystoma mexicanum (assembly GCF_040938575.1). Lineage (NCBI taxonomy): Eukaryota > Metazoa > Chordata > Amphibia > Caudata > Ambystomatidae > Ambystoma > Ambystoma mexicanum. The sequence goes on along the minus strand of NC_090923.1, from coordinate 406,633,008 downwards.
AAGATAGATGACCTACACTGCGCTTCTCTGTTACATGGCATTTGAACACCTAAGTGCATACTACAACTCTCTGTGCCACTGATCGCTAATCGCTGCTTGCATGTCCCTAATGGGGCCAGCCTGTTCTGTTGCAGAATTTCTGCACCTCTTCCACCAAATCCCAGCCAACTGAATTCACACGCCAGTTGCACTTGCATCTTCCTTCGACTGTATACACTGCTATCCACTGCCAAACTTAGCCATTTTGCCTGCGCATTTTGAACTGTTACCCCTGAGCTCCCAGTGCCTTCTGTATCTAGGCGATCCATTGTTTGAGCATATTGCATTGCTGGCTCTCTGACCCCCATTGCCTTAATCGAATCTAGGTGATCTATTATTTGAGTACATTGCCAAGTAGCTCTGATAATTGCTTCTAGCCTGTCTGCACCCTAACTTATGAAATTGCACCTAGCCTGACAACTGTACCTAGCCTATCTATGTCTTGCCATCTGAAACCATACCCAGCCTGATAGTCGCATCTAGCCTGCCTGCTCTCAGCCATTTTAAATTGTACTCTGACATCTGAAACTGTACCCAGCCTGATAGTCGCATATAGCCTGCCTGTACTCAGCCATTTTAAATTGTACTCTGACATCTGAAACTGTACCTAGCCTGGTAGTCACATATAGCCTGGCTGTACTCAGCCATTTTAAATTGTACCCTGACATCTGAAACTGTACCTAGCCTGATAGTCGCATCTAGTTTGCCTGTACTTAGCCTTTTAGCATGTACACTCTAGGTCTAGGTAAACGTACTATAGCCGCCCACTATAGGACATCTTGGCTAGCATTCTACATTGCCTCCGCAATCATACTAGTATTACAAACACTTAGCTTGGCCACCAAAGCTAACACATTGTTCCCCTGTGCCATGTCCTCTCCTACCCATCTCACCCACCCTATTATGCCTGTCACACAACAACTTAATACAGGATTTAAAGTGAACCAGCATCAAGAACGTACGACCATACAAAGGCCATGTAATACTGCGGACAGAAATCAAAGATTACGCACTCGCCTGTCCAAACTGTATGAGCTACCAGCCACTCCCTTGTCACCGCCACTCAGACATTACTTAGTTTCACTCAGGTAGAGAAATGACACGTTAGTTTAGGGAAAGCTAGGCCTTCATCCATCCTGACATTGGTGTTAATAAAGCAATTTGGTTTGAACTTTGAATCTGTTGTCTGTGTCTTACTTCGTTGTACAGCTGTTCTTACCAACATGCTGCTTTGTTAAAGGGGATTACTTGCTCAATACTGTAATCTTATCACTTTGCCAGCAGGTCCACATACTGTTGAAAAATCAATATCGTGGCATCCCTACTGTGGAAAGGCTTTCATCCTACAACTCCATATCATCAATGTCTCCCTCTCCCGAAAGTTCTCCATATTCCTTGAAGATGGGCCGGATCCATCCCCTGCTGTAGCAGACCACGAGCAATAGAGATCACTTGGCAAATAGCAGACTGGTACACATTCCCTTTATCAAAAAGAACATCCACAAAAATGGTCATCCTTCAGGTACATAAATAAAACTGAACACAAACATCTACAGAGATAGAAAACAAGATTCTGACCAAGATGGAGTACTGAAACCGCTTGTGATGAAATTACTGCTGCTCTGTAGGAGTATAGGGAGGAGAAGTGGTCTCTAAACTTCTAAGCACACCTACACTACTACTAAACCATCAGTGACCTCAATCATAGAGATGAAATAGACACAAGGTGATAGGTTTAATCTTTCCCCTCTTTAAGAAAGCATGGGCCAAGGACGGGCTTTACTCTTGATGAGAGGTTATCCAGACAAAACAACAACAGCAGTACTCAGTGGAACCTAAATAAAAGAAATGTCCAATGACGACTATACACAAAAATACAAGAAAATTTGTAATCAAACTAAAGGCACAGAAAAACTAATAAAAACACTACCAACCCACTCCTGTGATGAAATGTACAGAATTAGCAGACTACTTGTTTGGAAAAAAGCACTGAGGTGAGACCACTTTGTGCCCTTCCCAGACAGAAAAGGTTGCCAGCGACCCTTCAGCGGGCAGAATGTTTTCTCCTAGAGCAAGACACTTCAAATGTTTAAGTAAGTGGGTAGAGGAGGGTCTTTATCTCTTCTTGGAAATATTTACCTCCACCCCAGTGTCTGGCAAATGTGTGCGGATTTCACGCCAACAAAGTTCCAGCATGTTCTTCAAGTTAGTTCAAGATGATTCAAAGATGTTTCAATTAAGGGGGAGTCAACTTGCCAAAGTGTATTGGTCCATTCCAAACCTTCTCTAAGAGACCAATCCTTACTCCTGTGACAAGAGTGTTGCCTTCTGATGTTAGCTTCCAGATTGCCTTGTCGGCAGGAAGTTGGGCGAGTCACAGGATGGTGTGGAAGTGGATGTGAAAACGTGCCTGATGAGGTTGCCCTTAGGCCAGTTATGGGTTGACCCGGAAGCCATCATTAGTGAGGCCAAGGGGATTATTAATCAAGCTGGGGTTCAGCTCTCTAGGCGTTCCATGATGGCAGCATGTGAAAAGCTTTCAACGGGTATAAAATACTTGAGATTTAAGGCAGACTTTGTCTGTGAATCTTATTCGGATATTGTAAGCCCTTGTTATGCGGGACGTCCATATATTGAACTTTGTATCACCTTTTTGATTTACCAAGGCCTGGCTAGAGGACGCAAAGGTGGTTTGTCCCGTGTGTGGAGACCTGGATGAATCAATCATCCACTGTTTGTTCTTCTGTAGGGGGTACAACGACCTCAGAGGGAAATACCTTAACATACTGTTTAAACAGGCGGGCATACAACAGACTGACAGACTGAGCAGGCCCTACAGAGATCGTAATATACCTTTTTAATTGTTATCAAAACGTTTGTAATAGGTTTTATTAGTTTTTATTAAGTCCTAGTTTTATCATATGTCGAGAATTTGCTATGAGTATTTCTACAGCAAGGGTATTAGGAAAAGAAAAGAAGTGGAATATGCTAGTTGTTATATTTTTCAATCTGACTTGGGTTAGTATTATGAATTGTATTTTACTAAATAATTAAATAATTTTTTGTTGTAAAATAGATTTTCATATTATTATACGCTATGTATAGACAAGCATGTTTACAAAAATGTTAATACGTGTTTATTACATGTCTAATGTTGAATTGTGTTTTATGGAATTTTACGTATTTGTATGTATCCAATCAGAATTTTGAAAACATTTAGAAGGAATCCTGCGGGCTGGATCGTTTTACCCAAGTTCAATAAGACTCGAATCCACAAAACTCCTTAGTTAATAAATAACATCTTAATGGTTGCCTGTTATCATCCAACAACAAACGGGATATTTCAGTTATTGAAGGATTATTTTAAACCAGTTAATGCCTTGCAGAGGATCACACCAGTTTCATCATAAACATTATCATATACTAACTCAAATAAAAGTGATATGAAAAATGTAACTCAAAGTAGCTTCTGTACAACCTAAATGAAAAAGTATGACTCAGCTTCTGCATGTGTACATTTCCATCTGTACTTTTATGTTAGGTACTGTGTTTCCTACCAATTGCTGGCACGCCAATTACTGATACCCAGCAGAAGGTATACATGGGGTGTCATATATGAATGCCCACCTGGGTACAAACCCACCAATGCAAGTTTTTAAACACAGAGTGCTGTCTGAATGTGAGACTGTTTAGCAGAATCTGTTTACTAGAGATGCTCAATTTAAAAATGGGGTTTGGCAACACAGTTTTTTGATGGTTTGCCTACTACATTATGGACTGACAACAGCATGTCCAGAATGACACCATCAGATCTCAACCAAACCCCGTACCACACAAAGGTCCATCCTACCCGAGTCATCATCAAGTTCTGAAAAGAACCATCAGTGAAACGCTTTGATAACCTTGAGATCAAACTCCACCAATATGCAGATGATGAACAACTTCACCTAAAGGTCAATTCCTTTAACAATGTTCATCAACCGAAATTCAGCATCTCACTCATTCCAGCATTGATGTCTAACTTGTACTCGAGTAATGCTCTCCTCTCCTCACTGGAGTCCTGACCTCCTTCCTTGCATTACTGAAGTTGTCTGACATAAAAGAGCACAGAACAGAAAAAATATGGCCCCATCACTCCAGCCCTCAGAGACATACATTAGTTATGTCTCCAATCCTGCAACACCTACGGACCAGCATTCATTACAGACAAGCCAATGATAAACAATGTTCCATCCTGAAAAGTTCACAATGTCTGGAGCCTGTCGGAGAGCCAGAAGCCAAAACACCTGCAGACTCGCATTTACGATATCCAACAAGAAAAGAACCAGAAAATTGAACTACTCTTGCTATGCACCCAAACTGTGGAATAACATTTCATTGCACATCTGACTCGTCCCCACTTTCCTGGATTGCAGAAATGTACTAAAGATCCTACTTTCAGAAGAACACCTTTTCGCCCACTGACACCCACATAGCATCACTTCCCACTCTCACTCTGTGGCAGACTTGAAAATAAATTGCATAAGTCAAGATATACAATTTAAAGGTTTATTTTTAATATAATACCAGTGCTCCGGTAGGAATTTGAAGTGGAGGTATTTTACTCCTCATTTTTCAAAGTTGGGAGTAACATGTTATTTATGGCAGTAGAAAAAGTAGGTACAATTGACAAAAGTATTTTATAAGTGAGTAAACATGTTTAAACTGTAAAAGAGCAATATTGTTGTAATAATTATTGTTTGCATCTAGTCATGCACATTAAAAGATACTTTAAAACTTTTTACCTCTTCAGATGAAGTAGTAATAACTGAAGTTTCTTCCTGTGCCACTTTGTGTACTACAAGTTCAAACATATCCATGGAGCTGTGTGGGTGAAAGCATGCTCCTTGTGCACCCCCTACTAAAAAGCCTTATGCGGACCCCCTCCATTCAGGCAAACTATCACCGGATCTCCATCACTCCTTTCCTGGGCAAACTCCAGGAGAGGCTGGCTATTTCGAAGCTAACCCTCCACACCAAAGCTGTAGGTTGTCTCCATGACCATCAGTCTGGCTTCAGAGCAGCCAGAGTCACGGAAACTGCTCTCCTGAACACCCGTGAAGATCTGCTCTCTAACCTGGACTCTAGTAGCTCTCCCTCGGTCCTCATTCTCCTCAACCAATCCTCTGCTTTTGACACGGTCAACCGCAACATCCTGATCACTCATCTCTGTGATACCCTGGCCATCACGGATCAGGCTCTGGCATGGCTGTCCCCTTGGACCGACCCTCCCAGGTTCAATTTGGGCCCTTCCTCTACACCACCCCTCTCTATCTCCACATGTGGTTTTCCCCAGGGCTCTATCCTCTCCCCCTGAATTTTCAATGTCTACCTGGCTCCATTGGCCCAACTGATCTCTACCTTTTTCTCTAACTTTCAGTGTTATGCGGATGACACACAGCTCTCTTTCAGTCTACCCTCTGCCTCCTCCCTGTTCATCCCTGACTGAATATCCGCTATTCAGGCATGGTGCGCTTCAAATGACCTCTGCCTTAATGGTCTGGTTACTCCGGCAACTCTTGTTCCTCTAAGCGCTCTGGTGTGTCGGGTGTAGCTGATACTCATTCAATTATAGGTGATTGTGAGCCTAAAAAGTATCAGAAATGTACTGTAATACGTTGCGTGCAATCACAAGCCTATGTTTCCAAAGTATACATCTTGCATGTTCATAAAGCTTACCCTAAACAGCTAAATTCCCTCTGAGCTCCTCCTGCATGTGCTGTACTGGCCGCTGCGTTGCAAACAGAGGCGTCGCTAAGCTGCTGGTCAGCGTTGTTCTATTAGATTGCTAGTTCCGGTCTATTCTCGGCGAAAATGGACGCCATCTTGGGTGAATATTCCAATCACGTATATTAGTGCTCTGGACTAAGAAACCATATATTCTGTGTTATCCCATCAGTATTTAATAAGCGCTGAATGTCGCACCATACAGTGTGTGATATAATTTCCATAATTTTGGAGAGCTCGGCATTTGCTAATCTGCTGGTCTAAAAGAACCCATGTGGGTGTTGCTGAGTCTCTGATGTTGATCAGATGCTAAGAATCCTTATAGTTTCTATGTACATTGGACACTTTCTCCGGATGATCTGGTCTTGACAATGAGAGTATCTATGGTGAGTCGTCTCTTGATGTATCTTATTATAGGCGTGAGGGTACAAATAGGTTACATAGTTAATCAAATACACACACATAAATTCCCACTCCTTTCCAAAGATCTAATACTCTGCAAATGCATACATTCATACCTAAATCACAAATAACAATTTAGGTCCCATTCCAAATTCAGCCCATTCCAGCAGGCAGCCTTGGCACAACGTGACATTGACAATACCTGCAACACCCTCAAACAAGCACCACGCCCTCCAGCTCACAGCAGAGCAGCCCAAGGCATAGATCCCAGGCACCTGTTGGGCCCATCTCAGGAGGGCAAGGCAGCCATGAAGAAGCCCAGAAAGTGAGCAGGGCAAAAAAGAAGAAAACAAAAAAAGAAAAGAAAAAGTGAGCAGGGCTGTGACAGGAAGAGGGACACTGACAGCCTATGGTGTGATGGTGTGCCTTTGCTGTTCAATCGGAGAGGGTCTCGGGTGGGGGTTGTTTGTGAGGGGCTGGCGGGTGCATTGGTAGTAGAGGGCTTAGGGGGTATTGTGGGAGTTTGTGTGGGGAGGGTGCTGGTTTTGGGGTGGGGTATGATTGGTGGGCCACACATTTAATGTTTGCATTTGACGTTCAATATACATGGTGTTGCATTCCAAATCACGACTGGACATTGCATTTGTGCTCATGTGCTTTTATTGTTGTACGGTTTCATGTGCAGGTGCAGGTGCCGTGTGCTCAGAAATAGCTTTTAATCTAATGGTGCAAGGCTTGTCCATGGCATCCCCGTCACAGTGTTGTCTCATGATTGCAGGTGCTCCCTTACTCGGAATTTGGCACAGCGTTATTTTTGAGATCACTACAAAGGGTGGCGGTAACGTAATTACAGCCGCTTTTTAACCACTGAGCCAAAATCAGAATCAAGGAAGGATCTTGTGGCACTGTTTCCTAGAAATTGAGCATGATGGAAACTTGTTTCGAGATCTTAAAGCCTTCTTCATTGCCTTTCAAATGAGGCCAACTTAAAGCACCAGCCAATAAGGACCAAGGAAGACTCCATCTTTTCAGAGAACCCATGTCACAGGATGTCTGAACCCTTGGGAGCTAGATTGGCCTTAATGGGTAAGGGGGGAGAATGGGGACACTGGAGAGAAGACCAATCAGACCCCACATCCAATTTATTACAGCACACTAAAACCCTCAGCTACCAACAACGGAACAGCATTGGAGTGCAAAGATTTGCAAAAGACACTGGCCTTGATTCCATGACCCGTACCAAGGTACCAGACAGCGCTTGAGTGGGTACGACAACATTCAACCTTTGATGGTTAATACGTTTTAGAAGACATCTCATCAGAGATACAGATGAATCACTGGTTCCCAATGTGTCTGACTCACAGAAAAACTAAAACTGCAGCAAACAGGCACATGAAGCTGCACTTATGTACTCAGGACGTCACATGTGATGGCAGTCATTATCATGGAGGTGTAAATTAATCAAGCTAGATACAATCCAGGGCACCTGATGGTTAGCAAACTTTTTCGACTTTCTTCTGAACCTGGACCTTTTTTGACTGATGAGGGCTCAGAAGGATAAAGGTATCCATTAGAAATCTATAAACAAAAGTACAGATTATCTATCCCCCGTGTTCCGGCTTGCTTTGTTACATGTACTCTCCTTTACTATCTCCCTAGCCAGGCGATGTTATCTGTGCTATGCTTAACTAACATGCAATTTTTCTGTGGTGGATCTAGTTAGAAACTTTTTTTTTCTTCAAGTAAAAAAAGAATACATTTTGATCACTTCTATTATGCGCGGTTCACATCTGTAATTTGTATTCAGTTTTTAGAGGCAAGCCTACTATTCATGCCAACAATGTATTATGCGCAGTGTGTAAACGGAAGAGCAAACTGACAAGCTTATCTAGAATGCAACATTTTTGTTTATGGAATGTAACACCAAATTAATTCACGGATTCTTCGCCCTTTTCGTACAGCAGCTCATCTTTATTCTGCACTCATGGTTTTGGACTTGAAAGTTTAATGTAATTGTTCCAAAGTGCCTGATCTTTTCCTCAGATTTAAGTTTAGCCTACTTCTTATTCTGGAAGAGAATTCTGATCATTCTTCTTATTCAGAAGCTATAGTCATCAACAATACCCACAGGACCTCTCAATTCCAAGCGGCAGTGGCACAGAACTAAGGCTAAAGTAGCTTATTAAAATGGCCCTCATTTATTTTTGTCCTTAAGAACCTTTACAATTTGAACTTTAGACAACTCAGAGTTCTTGCAGTTCTCCCATCTAGCCCATACATTATGCATTGACAGACCACTCTACATATCTTAAAGAAACATAATTTCCCTGTTCACTTTATCCAACTGGTTTGAGCATGTACAAAGTAAACATGAATCTTGTGAATTTTAGGCAAACGCATACAAGGATCCATTTATGTCAGAATTATAGTGGTGTTATAAGTAATGAACAAAAACAAAATCACGTTTTAGGTGTGTTCTGCACTCATGTAATTGTAAATAATCCCAATAGAGAATTGAAGAAGCTACCATTTGAAGAATGACCATGGCTGAATGAATATTCATGAAAATAAAAATGTAAGTGGAAAAGGTAAATCCATTTCAAGGGGGTACATAGGAGGGTCATGTTCTGGGTAGTTGTGGTAAGGCAGGGAATAAAGTATGTGATGAATGCCATCATTTTCAGGTATTTTCAGCCATATCATATGACAGTTACTGCTACCATATAGAAATTGCTGACATCGAAAAGCCAGGCACTCATATCATATGGAATGTTTGCCATGCTATGCTAGGCAACGTGTTGCAAATGGTAGACCATGTCATCAAATACTCGGGTATTCAATCACTGTACCAGGTGTTGTCTTCATTTGACCAGAAAATCATTATTTGCCACGTAATGCTATAAAATGAGCAGATTCTCAGATCATTATCTGGTATTGTCACACTAAATCCACATACTCACACTCGGGCATTGACATCAACATGCTAGGTACTGTGACGATTCCAAGGAGATAGTAATCTCTCCCCAAGGGGGAGCCACCCTTTTGGGACTTGGTAGCCTGCTTTGCTTAACTCCCCACCCCAACCCCTTAGAGAATAGAGACGCCAACAGGGGTATAAGTCACCATCCCGTCCCAAGCACACTAACACCTTTGAAGAATCTGTAGGATTTCGCATGAACATGCACACCCTTTACTAATGGCAGACTTGATTGTGACCATAGGTATACCCAATCTCCTGTGAAGACCCCAAGGAGAGATGAGTGAGACAATCCAGTGGAGCAGTGTTCCTGGAACAGTCAATCACAGAGGAGGTTGAGCAGGCCCCACAGTGCTTAACTGTACCAAAGATGCCAGAGGAGAATCCGGAGAGAGAGAGAGAGAGAGAGAGAGAGAGAGAGAGAGAGAGAGAGAGAGAGAGAGAGAGAGAGAGAGAGAGAGAGAGAGAGAGAGAGAGAGAGAGAGAGAGAGAGAGAGAGAGAGAGAGAGAGAGAGAGAGAGAGAGAGAGAGAGAGAGAGAGAGAGAGAGAGAGAGAGAGAGAGAGAGAGAGAGAGAGAGAGAGAGAGAGAGAGAGAGAGAGAGAGAGAGAGAGAGAGAGAGAGAGAACACGCCAGTATTGGCAGGCAGCATCGCAATACACACCAGGAGGGTGCAGCGAGGAGAAGTTAACAGCTTGCTGGAGAGCTCTGAGAAGCTGCGAGAATGAAAGCAAAGACCCTCAAAAGGCAAAAGTGGAACCCAGCTGAAAACGTGCATAAGCGAGTCAGCACCAACCAAGCTACGAGAAAAAATGGTAAAACTGCAGGAAGGCCAAAGAAGAGAGTCTGTGGCAAGAGTCTGAGAGCATTGCAGAGTATGAAGCGAGAGTAAGCAGACCCCAGAGCGGGGAGAACCTGAGAGCACTCCAGAGTGGGAAAGAAGCAGAGCCCCAGAGTGGGGAGGGACTGACAAAAATCCAGAGTGGGGAGAAAACAGAGAGAACCCCAGAGTGGTGAGGATGAAACATTGAAAGAATCCCAGAGAAAAGAAAGAATGAAGGAAATCCATAGTGGGAAGAGAGAGAGAGAAACCTGGACTGTGACACCTGGACAACCTTCCAGCTCACTACAAACTGTCTTTCTTGAACTTGAGCTACGGGCAAAGGCCTTTACTAAAAAGGGACAGAGTTGGGCTCATATGCTAGAAGCCATCCCTTACACAGTTCCAAAAAGTATTTCTTTGCTTCGTTTGTTGTTTCCTTTTGTTAGATAAGGAAAGTGGTTAGGTTAGAGAAGGATTCCGGATGGATGACTTTTTATTACTTTTAGACTTCTAGACATGCACCCTTTTGACTTCCTTTTGTTATAGAATATGGCTTGTGCTTGTAGATTTAGGGAAAGATTATTTTGGAGTTGATAAAAATAATACCAGTGAAACAATGTCTGGTCACACGAGTACTAATTCTGACCTACCACAGCACTCACACCATGTCCAGGTGCCATGAAAAGGAAATGTACTCACTTTGTTGCCAATGGTTCCATCAAATACTAAGGTACTTAGGTCATCAGTAGCCATGGCCATCATGTGCCATTCAACAAAGTCCCATGTCCTAGCCTAGAGGCAGTGGCCAGGGTTCACCACTCACTCTCTGATGTAAGCATTGAAGGAAGCATCCCCAGGTGCACTAGTCCATCCCTAAACTTGTTGGTGTACCCCAACATAATATTATTATTATTATTATTTTTCATTATGAATTTGTTTTCTTAAAAACGCAACACATTTATTTGGTCCGTTTCTTAATTGATTGTTCGCGAGTTTCCACTATTATTATCTCTTTTCCAGTAATCTTTATTCCTGACTTCAGTCACTCAGTTTTTCGAGTGTCCGCTTGCGTTTCATTCCATTCCATGTGTTCATCTAGATCTTTCATGATTTTTGTCTAACAGTTAATTCCGTCACAAGTCAGTCCCTTTCTTTCCCCTCCAAGAAAGTATTGACACCATTCGTCACCTGTGTAGGAGCTTCCATTTTTTACGTATTTCTCCACAAATCTATTTCTTGTTTCTGTCAGTGCTTGACATTCCATCATCAGATGCCTGACTGTTCCTGTGTGCCATTTCACTTCCACGCCCTACATTGGCCTAGGTGTATCCCTGTATTTCCTGTGATCCATAGATATTCATTGGTTTTGTAAATGTTCAGTCTGATTCTTAATAGCTCGTCTCTGTGATATTTACTTGGAAATTGTAGTAAATAGTTTGGCATTTCATTTCTCTTCCTGTGATCTGATGCTCGCGTGTTTATCCAATCTAGTTGTTGCAGTTTTTCCTTCACTTTGTCGAAATTGGCGATCAGCAGTTCTATTGATGAATTTATATTTTCCAGATGTTTCATACAGTTCGACTTCCAACTCGCCAATAGCGCTGAGCCGTTCCCTGCGCCTTTTCTTTTTAGGAAGTTGTAGGCAAGCGTAGGTCATTCTTCTTCAATTTTCCTTAGGAGATTTAATGACTTCCACACTATGGTTGATAGAAGGGATGGCAATCCCAACTCACGCCTTATTGCATCCATTGGAAGGCATTTTGTCAATGTTAGTACTTTTTTCCAAAATCTGCCCTCCAACTTGCACCATATATTCCAGTGCAAATTTAGGATTCCTTCTCCACCATATGTTAGGCAAGGAACTACTTTTTGCAGATAGGACATCCGTAATGGGATTAAAGTAAATTTTATGTAGCATGCATGTATTATTGCACCTTAGGGAATTGTTTTCCAGTTCGTCTTGCCATGGTTTTTCTACTGATGTAGTGTTAAACAGGATTCCTAGGTATCTTAAGTGACCACTTTTTCTAGCTCTTTTCCATGTATTTTCCATTTTAAGTTCTTACACTGACTTTTTTTGTTGTTACCAATCATTATTATTTTAGATTTTTCTGGGTTTATTGTTAAGTCTTTTTGTCCATGTATTTTTGAATGTTTTCCAGACTTCGTTGAAGACCTTTTTGCGTTTAGTTTATCACCTTCCAAATCATCAGTGTATACTCATGCAGGTAGTTTTTTGTTATTTAGAATTGGAGGTAGAAGTTTGATGTCACTTACAGCTTCCTGTATGTCGGCAAGATAAAGTTTAAACAAAGTTACAGCTAGTGGGCAACCGTGTTTAATTCCTTTCTTTGTATCTATCTGCTCAGATAGTACCCCTTCTCTGTTCCGCCACACATTAATTGTCATATTTTTATGAAAAGCTTCGATCATTTCTAGAAGGTGATCAGAGCAATTCCATTTTCACAATTTACTCCATAATTTCTGTCTGTTGACCCCCATCGAATGCTTGTTTCAGGTCGAGGAATGCGAAGAATAATCTGCTTTTCGTTCTTATTGCTTCCAGCTTCACTAAGGATAATATGAATACATTCAGTTCGGTCCCCGTGTTCTTAGTAAAGCAGGTTTGCCTTGGATCTAGTATTTTGGCATCCTCAGCCCATTTTGATAACCTTTTTTGTAGAGTTGTTGCTAAGATTTTTCATGCAACCTCTAATAGGGCTATTGGACTGTAGTTGGCCAGATTTTCTCTTGGACCTTTTTTGAAGATTGGTACTATTATTCCGGTCGTCCCTAGGAATTTGTCCCAAGCCTCTGGCTTTTGTTTCAGAATAACATTAGTTAGCCCATCGGGTACGGCTGCCACCCAGTTTTTTAATTTCCTTATTATTGTTACTATCTCTCTCTCCGAGAGTTCGTGATTTCAAGTTGTTCCTCTGTCCAGCTCGCTTGTTGACTGGACTGTATTTGTTCCAAACACTTTAGAAAAGTGTTCGATCCAGCATGCCTCTGCGACTGTGTTGCTCATTTGGCTGTGTTGATTTAGCGTTATACTGTTAAGTATGGTCCATGTTTCTTTCAAAGTCTTGCCTCTCATGGCTTCACCTTGCTCTTGGTCTCATTTTTCTTTTAATCCCATCAACCAGTTTCTATACTGTTGTTTTATCTGATTCACTCCTTTTTTTAAGTCAATTGTTGTTAACTCTTTATGAATCTTTCCCAAGATTCTTATATCCCTGCGTAGTGTCTTTCTTTTCTCTACTACTTTTTTGTTGTATTTGTGTTTTGGCTGGAGTAGCAGTTGTTGTAACCCAATTTTTACTAAACAATATTCTTCCAGTAGTGTGTCGTATGTATTTTCGTCCATTCCCTTTTCTGATTGTTTGAGGTATTTGCCTCTATGTCTCTTGGTTGTATTTTTAACCAATTGTATCCTTGATTTATTTCCAACCTATGGGGTGTTACGGTTTCCTTTACTCGGTCTGGGCTCGTCCACATCATCTTCAGCGGACTGCGATTGCTCCTTTGATGATCAATTATTTCTAAGCACTTTACTTTATGTAGATAGTTTTTGGATACATGTATGTAGTCCAAGGTGGACATTAGGGACCAGTTTCTACAGGTTTTTTTCGTGGCGTGTCCCCTGCTATTTGTCCATTTAGCAGGTAAAAGTTATATACTTCCATAAGTCGTGTCCACTGTACTTCACTCAAGCTCTGACGTCTGGTTGATTAACCCTGATGTTGTTTGTGTTTCTATGTTGGTCTAGACATTTGATGTTCAGGTATTAGGATCAGAGGACTTTTTAAAGTGATTTGAGTGTTGTCGATGATCTCTTCAACAGATTTTAAGAAGACTTTATTCGAAATTTTTGACGGGTTCCAGTAGAGGTTTATAATTAAAAGTTCCGATGGCTCGTCTTCGTTTTGGAAGTTTGATTTAATTGGAGACCATTGTATGTGTCGGTTTGGGTTTCCAGTACTGACTAATTTCTGTTTGCTATCGGTTTTTATCATTGTCAGTAGGCCTGCGAAAGGTCTTCCATTAGGCCCCTTTCCGGCAGGATTTATCCATGTCTTGTAACCATCGCATGAGGGGCAGTTCCTTAGCCAGGTCTCCTGAAGGCAAATTATCTTGGCTCTTAAGGTTCTTCGAAAGTTCATTGAACAGGTGCTAGTGGCCTCTGGTGTTCCATGATATCAAGGCACAGTGCGTGGCACCACTTGGTTTTATTTCCTTGTCTTTGTTCGATGTTGCTAATGCTTCTGCTAACCACGATCATTTGTTCTTTCCCAACTTTTTTATTCTGTCCTTCCCTACATTATTATCTGTCTGATGTTGGGTTTTTGTGTGTGAATATTACTTTAATTCTGATATGTCTCGCTTCCTTATTATTTGTTACTTCTTGTGGGAATTTTCCGGTGCTATTTTTCGTTGTGTAGTATTTCTGTCTTTATCGCTCTCTTTTCCATTTTTTTTTCTTTTTTCTTCATAACCTCTTAGGTCAAAGCCTAACCGGCACAGTTCTGTGGATTTGTTGATCAAAAGGTTTGGCACTTTGGTGGAGTGTATTTGAATAATAACTTGGTCCACGCTTTTTTCATCTTTATATTCTGCTATTGCTATGTCGTTTGAGGTTATGTGTCGCAGCCAGTTCACTGACTGGAAAATATGAATTACATTTGCCCGGTTTATATTTATTTAATTTCTTTCTTTAAAGATGTTTTCCAATTAGAGATTCAGATATCTTGGTTTACTCAGGGTGTAGGTCTTATTATTGTGTTATTTTTGGTCTTTCGCCACTCCTCTCATCACTTACTGTTGGCCTCCTTGCGTCCCACTTGATGTTAGCTGTTGTGTCTTTTTCTCAGCCTTTTTTGGTAGCTTTCATCCATAAGTTTTTTTTTGTAACTTGTCTTTATTGATATTTCCACACCGCCCAATAAACAATAACAAACAATAATAGAAATAATCAAGTACAACAATTTTGTTTCCTACAGTTCCCATTATAACTCCACAACCTTCCCTCCCCATAACTGCCTGTATATTGGTCTACCTTTATTGTTTATTGTTAATCTACCACACTTGCCTCGGTTCTTTCTTGGGTGCCTTGGGTCATGCCATCACTGTCATTTTGATTGAACAATGACACCATCAGGGCAATCCATTGGAGAAAGCCTGTCCAAGGTCCTGTTATTGTTCCCCCAGTGCCTTTTCCCACACTCCTGTTTCAGCAGTTGACCACTTTCTCAAGTCTTCCCACCATCCATCAATACATGGCTCCTTAGTAGCTTTCCACTGCATGGCTATGCTACGTTTGGCTAGTATGTAAATTAGATTCTTCATTTTTTTCCAAAGGAATTTTGCTTCATGCTTTTCCAGATTTATACTCCTTTGAGCGATTAAGCTTGCCACTCTCCCCCAAAAGACCTGCACCACCGGACATTCACAAAACATATGCATCAATCCTGCATTCTCTTCACTGCATTTAGGACATGCCTGCCTACTCGCGCCTTTAAATTTTGATCTAGTAGCTGGTGTTAGATATGCCCTATGTGTGATGTATAATTGGATTAGCTGCAGCCTAGCATTTCTAGAGACTTTTTTGTGGTATAGGACTATACTTTTCCACTCCTTTTCCTCAAATGTTCTCCCCAGTTCCTCCTTGCATCATCCCTTGAATTTCAATTGAATTCTCGAGGTGTGATCAATTAGTGCCTCATTGATTCTGGAAATAGCGTGTTCACCCTCTGAGCTATTAATGAGTGTCTCTGTCCTCACACCCTATGGTCTCCTCTGTTACCGCTGGACACCTACATTGTATCATACTTATCATAGACCTGTGTAGCAAGGACTGACCTTCATGTATATTTGTGGCCTCTCTTAGTTCAGTAAAATCCAGCAACCTGTTTTCGTTCCTCAGATCCCCTATTGTCGCAATCCCGCAGGCATCCCAATGTGCCCTTACTATTGTTCTATGTCCATGCATATCCGCCATTACCGATGCTAAGGGGGTCTGTGTTGATATCGGGTCTCCCAGTCCCATAGTTTTGCAGGTCCTCCGCCATACCTGTACTCCTAACTTCACTAAGTAGGGGTGGCTATACTGTTCTCCTGGGGAAGTCCAGATTAGGTCTCTGAGAAGTAGTCCCTTTATTGCTGGTTGTAGGAGAATTGAGTCTCCGGTGGGGTCATCTGCCATCCATTGCACTACCTACTGTAGCTGTCATGCCAGAAAGTATAATTCGAAAATGTGGGATCTTCAACCCTCCCTGCGCATAGGGCCTCTGTAATACGTTAAGAGTGACTCAATGCCTACCCCCATGCCAAAGGAATACCCTGCATATTTTTTGTCTATTCAGTAAAGAATTTTTTAGGCACATTGTATGGGACATTTCCGAAGCAGTGCATCAGTCTCGGCAATGCCACCATTTTTAATAGTGCTGCTCTTCCAGCCATGGACAAGGGTAGCTTGCTCCAAAACTCCATTGATTTAACTAAGCCCTCCTCAGCCAAAACTGTATTAGTTTCATGTTCAAGCCTAGGGTCGCGGTGCACGTTTACCCCTAGATATCTAAAGGAGTCCTTTCTTCCATGGTAAGGGTAGAACCGGCAGGTCCGCTTCTCTAAGAGTCGCCATCCCTGCCAGTGGGAATAGACATAACTTGCCCTATTTATACGGATCCCCGTCAATGTACCGAAACTGTTTAAAACCTCCAACATGTACGGCAAGTTTACTTCCGGGTTACTTAGGTATACCAACATATCATCTGCGTACATTGACACTATGTGCTGTACTCCATCAATTACTATGCCGGCATCGCTATATTCCTATCTGGGAAAGGACGCTATAGGTTCTGCTGCAATTTGGGACAGCGGATGAAAAACATGGAACCGGTCTTGACCCTGGCCATCGGTTAAGTGTATATTAATTTCACCCATCACATATAATTTGGACCTATTCCCATCCTACCCATAGTGGCGTATAACCAGTCACAATGAACCGAATCAAACGCTTTGCTGGCATTCAGTGAAGCCACAGTGCTTTGCTCAGCCCTATCTCTCGTGCAATGGATGACATGATGTAGTCGCCTCAGATTCACGACTATACTCCTCCCAGGAACATATCCAGTCTGATCGTGATTGATTAAGGTTGGAATTACTTTCCTAAGCCTATTTGCCAGGAGTGACGTAAGTATCTCACTATCCTGGTTTAATAGAGACAACAGTCTGTAGGAACTACAGTCCGTGCCTTCCTTGTTTGGTTTGAGGAGTGAGATTGTCACAGCCTCCTGCAGACTCTTGTCGTATGCCTCATTGTATACCCTAGCCAGCAGTGGTGCCAAAGCATCTACATAAGCCATGTAAAACTCCCCTGGTAGCCCGTCCATATCTAGGGCCTTTCCAGAGGGCAATGTTCTTATAGTGGCTATCACCTCTTCAGGGGTTATGGGGTCCTCTAGTATATTCCTTTGTTGTTCCACTAATCTCAGTAGGGCGATAAGGTCTAAGGCATCCTGCAACTATTCCTCTCACTCTATGTGTGTCCGCATACAATTTTTATAATACTCCATAAAGACTTTATTAATGCCTGCTTGCGTATTTACCTCTTCCCGGCCTGTGTTTAGCATGGAATGTTTCAGAGATCTTACACTCATAGTTTTGTATAGCCAGGCTAGCATACACCCTGGTTTATCCCCTCAAGCATGACTTCTTTCTAGATATCTCGCGTAGCTGAACTTACCCACCCAATACACTCCTGCCTCAATATGATTTCGTCCTCCAGATGTTCCACGTTAGTGTCCCCCCACCATTCCAGTTCCAATAATTTACTTTCCGTATCATTTAGGTCTTTTGTAATGGCTTTCTGCACCCCACCCACAGTGGCTATCATCTCTCCTCTGATCACCACTTGATATGTTTCCCAAATCGTGCCCACATGTTTAACACAACCCTTGTTGACTTCAATAAAATCAACCATGTTTTCTTAATGTGCTCATTAAAGCCTTTGTCTTGCAGCTCCTTGCTTCTCAATCTCCAGGTAGGTATGGGTGGTCTCGGGCCGACACCCTCAATTCTGCCAAGAGAGGAGCATGGTCTGACAAAACCGTAGCCTGGTATTCCCCTCTCTAAATTCCCAACAAATGTTCTTCGACTGTGAACAAATAGTCGAGCATTGTATGAACTCTGTGTGGGGAAGTGTAATGCAAGTATTCTCTTCTACCTCTGTGTAGTGACCTCCATATATCTTCCAAATGAAAATGGTTCAAGATTGTGCTCAAGACCTTGGCTGGTGGGGCTGGTCTTTTATGCTTCGTATCAGACCTGTCGAAAGTGGGGCCCAGGGTGAAACTGAAATCTCTGCCCCATATAACCACACCCACTATAGAGGGGCCTAACCTTGCATACAAATACCTAAAGAAACAGTGTCATCGTGGTTTGGTGCGTGTTTACTATGCATACTTCTCTGTTTTCCAGCACGCCATGTAGTATAGCCATCCTACCCTCATCATCAGTCTTCGTGTTCAGTACTTTAAATGGAATGGTAGGATTTACCCATATTAGGACTCACCTTGCGCATGTTGAGTATGTAGAGCCCACCATCACCCCAACCCACATGCTGGCCAGTTTCTTGTGCTTTTGTGCATTCAAGTGTGTTTCCTGCAATAGCGCTATCCCAACTCTATGCCTTCTTAGATAGGTAAACACCCATTGCCGTTTGACATAATTATTCAGACCCCAAACCTTCCAGGTCAGAATTCTTACTCCTTCAGCCATCATGCGCTAACTCCCCACATTCCCGTAAGAACTTTGGGCTGCCCTCCAGTCCACCCAGGGTGGTGTGTGGTGCATTTCCTAATATGTCAGGCTTCCCCTCTTTGTTCCAATCCCTCCCTAATCCCAACACCCACCCCCAACATATAACAAAGCTTCCCCAAACTGTAACTGTCCAGCATTGCCATGCATGTGTAGACTCATCCCATTTCCACTCCTCGAAAACCCAGTCGAAATCACGGGCCCCTGGTGATCAATGGGCTGGTACAAGCATACCCTGTAAAAAGGATATGGGGTAGTAGGTGGTCTCCTTTCTAGTGCCTGGTTCGTGTTGCTCCTGCTACAGGTCACCTCTTATGGATACAGAATGATGTTGCTCTACTTATCATGGTTATACCACAGTGGTCCGTTGTAGCAATCCTCTAGCGTCAAAGTGTTCCTATCATTCCAGACATCCCTTGGCCACTGCTGGGCTACCTGTTCATTCCTCCCTATGTCCGCTCCTCGAGTAGTGGGATCTTCGCATTATCCATCTATTCTCGTGCTTCCAAGGGCGTCTCAAAGAATAAGGCTGTACCATTGTGGAGGATCTTCAACTTGGCCGGGTGGATAATATATTTGATGCCAGCTCTCTTCAGTCTTGCTTTGGTAGCAATAAATTGTGCCCAACTTTTTTGTATCTGCAAGGTGTAGTCCGTGTACATAGCCAGCTTTGCGGTGGCCCTCTGTATGTCACCCCCTTCATGGAGAACGCCAGAATCTTTTCTCTGTCCTTATAGTTGAGGACTTTCGCTATCATGGGCCTAGGCGGAGCTCCTGGTGGTGGCTTTCTTAACAAGGAGCGGTGTGCGCGTTCTATAGTGAACCTCTAAGTCAAATTCCCAGCACCCACCTCCTGCAGCAGTAGGTTTTGGATATGACAGGCCAACAATTCTTATGTTGTTACGCCGCGCCCGTCCTTCCGCATCCTCGGCTCTGTCCTCCAGCAACCTCACCTTTTGCCTCAAAATGTCTACTTCTTTGGACATCTGCTTCCACTCTGGTGTTTTATTGCACCTGTGTTTCCAGCTTTTCAGTGCGCTCTGCCAACCATTGTATATCTTGCAGCAACAAGCCTACGTCTAGTCTGACCTCGTCAATCTTGGATTCTATAGTGGCCTGTTACGCTGCAATGGCCTTGAGAATTTGCTGGTTTCCCTGATCCACAACCTCGTTGTGGCACTTGCTCTGGCAAGTTCGCTGTGTTTATTTGTGTCCTCCGCAGTGCCCTCCGGGCCCTTTGTGAAGGTTTCCATGGTGGTCTGCATTCCTTTCACGTGGCTGACTCTGTATGTTTAGTTCAATGGCGGCCCTGTTAGTCTCATACCTCCTAAAAGTGCATGGTACCCACTCTCAGTCTTCTAGGTGCTCACTGGAGGGGGTTGCGATCTGCGCAGATGGACTCTGTGTTCTCTGCTTCCCCCTATTATCCCGGAGTTCCGTTTATGCTGTGGCCTGTGTACTCCCTCTGTGCGGAACTCACCAGCAGCTCTGTGTTCGGCCTCACTCCTTACCGCATTGGTCTTTGTATCCCACAGCACTCTTGTTCTCCTGGCAGCATGTGTCTACAGCCTTCCAGGCTACTCCTTCACTGACCCTCTGCAGTCTATGCCAGCAGCCTTGTTCTCGCTTATCCTGATATGTTCTAATCACCACTACCACCTTCCATGCATGTCTCAAGTGGTGGTTTGTTTCTGGGGTGTCCACCTCGCAGAGGACACCACCCCTGCCATGCACTGGCTTCACCTCACCACTGCGCTCCTTCCAGTCTTGTGCCCAAGCAGCCCATAAGTAGCCCTGACAGCTCGACCCTCATGTGCTGCTGTGTCACACCCACGCCGCCATGTCAATGACTTTAGATGTTACAGGATCTGGCCACAAATCATATGTGTCCCTTCAGCTTGCTAGTCACCTGCACCTGTGGCAAAGGGCTTCTACCACGGTGCAACAGAGCAATTATCTCCGTTAGTATCTTCCCTCCTATGTACACTGCGTATTACGGTTAGCCATATGCCGTGCCATCGTTCCGTGTCCCGTTGTCAATCAGGCGCCGTAGTGTCAGTACAGTGGGCTCACAAGTCCATCACCAAATGCTGCAATGCATACAGTGTATTTATTCTTTTAGCCAGTTCACTGGCCTCTTGATCGATTCCAGCGTTGCTGGGGCACAGACTTTTAGCTGTATCCTGAACCCAGACCAATGTGGGCTTTACTGGCGTAGGCAAGTTGGGTCATCCACCCTTCAGTTTGAGTGACGGAAGAGAGCCGCATATGCCGTTGATTACGTGTGCCCCTATTCACCAGCTTTAGTTTTTATTTAGGTGCCGCACGTCCGGTCTCCACATTTCACTCCTCTCCCTCACGGCTCTCCTCCACTGCGATGCTTAGGGATCCTACCCTGCACACCAGCACCAGTGTGATGCCAGCAGTAGCCGCCGCTGCCGAACTTTGCTTGCCGATGGCTTCACATATGATACTGTATTGGATCCTGTGCACCGTCCAACCTTCTTGCGGCACTCCCGAGGGGGCTACTCTCCGTGGTACCCATGTTGCTGACCTCCTGCCAGCAATCCATGTATGCGCGGGGCACCAGCTGGCCGCGTCACTTATCCGGATTGCTGCTGGTCCACTTAGGGCTAGTCCGGGCACCTCAACCCCGCTTGCAACTTTATTTACTAACTTCAACCGCCACAGCCACTGTTCCACTTGCAAGGTTGCAGCCAGGTACGTGCCCCGTAACCAGTCTCTCGTTGCTGACAACCGTGCCACCTGCAGTTACAGCCCTAGCCCTAGTGTTCCGTTTTTGAGCCCAAACACTTGTTGGTATCTCTGTTGCAACTCAGGATCATTACAGATCAGCAGTAGCACTAGAGGAGACACGTCCTACTCTGTGGCCTTGTATCCATGCCCCACAAGATTTTTACTTTAATGCAATTTCTTTTTCTTTCTGTGCTAAGGTTAGGAAAGGTGATTTCAACTCGATGTCCTGTTTGTCAGTGGTTTTCTTTCGCATCTCTACTCTTTTTGTCATGTCCACCTCCTTTTCCTGTTGATGTAGCTAACATTGATGGCAATGTGGTGATTTAATGTTCTCGACGGCCTTTAGAGTCTGTCTCTCAAATGACCCATCATTTACTTCAATGTAGTATGATAAGTCTTCGAACTGGTCTGTTGCGATTGTGGACCCCCTTTTCTCTTTCTTTTTCCTCCTCTCGCTGTGTCTCTGGTATCACAGTGTCATGAATCACCTTAGGTTGTTGGCCTTCTTCGCTGAGATTTCCCTTAACCCACTCTCCACTTTTGTCTCTCTTGTTAGTGACTCGTGGTGGAGTTGATAAGTTTCTTAGAAAGGTTTGCGAGCCTGTTGCTTTTGACTTAGTAGGATTCATTGTATATATATATTTTTTTCCTTTTGAGTTCTCTCTTGGCTTTTGGTGTTCGAAGTTGGTTTGCCTGTTCCGTCTTCTCATTTTCCTTCGAGGTTTGTTTGTCGTATTTGCAGCTCCCTTTGGCGAGCCTCTGGTGACTCTTCATCTTGTTGTAATTCTAGCTGGTGCATTTGATTTAGGTTCCTATCTTCTGTTAAACCATTCTTCTTTGTTAGAGGATCAATTTCTGTTTTTCTTTTGGTTAGATCACTGTCCACCAGATTCACCTGAGATCATATCCATTTCGATATGTCCAATATCGCACCCATCATTGTGGATTTGTCTCCCTGTTCACCGTTTGCTAAATCACATAGTCTTCTTTACCATGTTGCGGATTTTTCAGCTTTGTAATTTAACCTTCGTTGGACTTGAGGTGAATGTTTCCAGGTAAATACATTTTGTACGCATCATCGTAAGGAGAGTTATGTTGTTTTTGATACTCTTGTTCATTGCTTTGTAGAGCTTTGTGAACGCGTCCAGTGAGATGATCATGGCGGCCATTACATTGTTATGTATCTGCATTTGTGACGCTTGCGAGAGGTGGTTATTATTATTTATTGGTTTCGGTAGTTCTCATTTCCTTCTTTTGTAGGTCTGTTGCTGATCCAACGACACTTGGTTCATTTCATGGCTTTTTGAGCTCTCCACTTCAATGTCTGACCCATACGTGTCCTGTTCATTAGTTAATCTCTGCCTTTTTCTGGCCGTGTTGACGTGTGTTTTGTTATTTCCCCAGTTGCCACAGTGCGTGGTTGCTGTATGTGCGATTGGTTGCCTTATAGTCCTTTCTTGAGCTTCAAATCTTTCGTAGTCTTTGTTTGGAGCGTTAGTCCATTGGTTTGAAGTTGTTTATGTGTTCTTATGCGGCAGATGACAGTCCATGTTATACGTGGAGCCCAATGTTTGTTTTAATGGGCTTTTGCTCCTTTTCCATCCTGGGCTGATCCTCTATATTGGCCTTCACTCTGCGTTTTGTTTTATAAAATCTTTGCTGTAGGAGTTTTCTCACTTATTCTAGTTCTATGAACTTTGTTCTTAGTTCATATTCTGTCAACTCTTCTGCATACGATATCTCGTTACAGTTTTCTCGTCGCAGTCTAAGTTGCTCTCTATGTTGCCCAGGTGTAGGGGATGCCAATACCTGCGTTGACATTTGTAAGCATGGAAGCCGTTTTCTCACACCTTTTTTATTTAGGTGTGTCGGCTGCATTGACTTTCATGATTCATTTGTTTGGGCTGCCACCGATCTTACATCTTTACCAAGATCGTTTTTGCCCTAGGTCAGGTAGCTGTCCCAAGCTGTCTTTACTAATTACTTTCTGACTTGCATTGGCCATTCCATGTTTGCCTTTATTTCTTCAGGCCAATAAGTCACTTATGATGTTTGGTTGCCCACTTGTTGATGCAATAGGGGAATTAATTGTTATGTCGTCCGCCTCACCAGCCTGCCTATTTTTCCTCCTCTGCAATCTTGACTTATTTAGCAATGTTTGCCTTAGAGGCTTTTTTGTCTGTTTAGATTCAGGCTTCAAGCCTTGAACATTGCTATCGACTTGTCTTGACATCTCCACCCCCACCCCCACTCTTTTTTCACCATTCTCCCGTTGTTTGGTCAGTCTTTCTACATCCATAATGAATATTTCAGTATACTCGTTTGGCTCGTTTTGCTGCTGTATATTGTCGAGCGGGGTGGGATTTCCCGTTACGTTTGGCCTTAATTTTTTGGTTAAGGAATCTTTTAACAGTGCGTTTCTCGTCTCGTGTGTATTCTTGTCGGCAATGCCACTCCCCGACAGATCTTGTTCCCCACTCTCACTGCTATTGCTACTGAGGTTTGTGTCGGGACTGCCTTTTGTCGAACCCTCGCACGGGGGGCATAAGTTGCTCTGCCACTAGGAGTTCCCCGTCAGTAAGGTCTGCCATATTTGCACTTTGCTTTATACTTTCGTCATCATCCTCAATTAGTGTATCATTTTTGTGAGTGCTATGTGTACTTCTGAGCTGATTGCACATGGTGTTCTTTATTTGCAAGGTGCAGCATTTTCCAGTTTCACTTACCGCAGGTTGTGTGGCTGCTACAATGTTTCTCTGCATAGACAGCAAGTGTTTTTTGGTCGGGGCTCTTTGCTCTGAGATTACGTGATCCTGGGTCCGCGGCTTCAAATGAGTATTCGGTCTTCCCCCGCAGCATTCGCCGGGTACCGACATCTCCTCCGAGACTTTGTGACCCATGTGTGACTGGAAGAGACTAGAAACTCTATCTCGGAATGCACATGTCCAACATCTTATCCCAAATGTACCCACGAAGGATAAACGATATGAAAGTAAATATTTGTTTGAAGAAGAGGGAAGGAGAAACTCCATGTACCCATTAGAGCAGGAACTGCGAAGAGAACTCTGCTGTAAAAAGAATTGGTTTGTTTAAAACTTAGAAACATGAGCAATGCCATTCAAAAATTAGGTAAACGTACCTTCAGTTCTCAGGTACTGTACCATAGAAGAGATCGCCATCAAATGCCCATAAAAGCTGGCAATTTTGGCTTGAATGCCAGTTCCTTTTACAAGGCCTGGATGCACCTGTGTTTTTTCTGTCTAGGAATGAAAGAGCAAGTCCCAATTTTCCACAATGAAATATAAACTTGTTTTTTCACAATGTATTCTCTCTAGGCAAATATTTGCTTGTCTTTACAACCCAATCTGCTGCATGGATTTGTATAAAATGTTTACGAAGACGTGCGTTCACAGATTTGGTGGAAATCCATCCAGAGGTTTCTTTTAAAAGTGCCCAAAAATAGGCAAATCTTATTCAGCGAAATCTGGCTTTACGGACACACAGAGCCTTGCTACCCTTCTGTGATATGAGTGTTCAGGTCCAAAGGTACTTTGCCAGGTGCCTGTAAAGCTGGTAATGCGCAAACATACTGGCTCTTTTAAAGAGTGCCAACATTTTTTTTTAGGGGCCCAACATTGTAGTCCATGGTTTGTGGCGTGTTGACATATCCTATGCCGTTAATACAAGAAAGGAGCTAGGTTGTAACAGCTGTATGTGGGACCAGCCGACCTTGAGTGTGCAATGGAGGTACTACAGAGAGGTACATGGTCCCAGAATGGTTTTAAAAATATGCTGTGACCACATAAGTCTGTGGCAATAAATCTGTAACCTTGATGTATCAGGTGGTCTTTAGTCAGCTTGGTGCACAAACTTTTAGTGCTTGGAAAATGGACATATTGTGGTCATTTTGGTGTTTTCCCGACTCAGTGGGTGGTGGGGCAAAGTGAGGCTTAGTGAGTTCTGTTTTGTCATTTATACTTTTAAAAAAATGGCACTGGCAGTGAAAGTCAGTGAATGTGGGCATGATCTTCAGCACGTATGCAAGCTTATCCCTGGACCAAAGACCATGTAAGGGCACCTTGGAACCTATGAGCCAGTGGACCAGCTAACCGATCTGCAGAACAGATGTGGACACCCTGGGAGCGACCACATGTTGTTCACAGGCTAGTCTGGTGGTCCTGTAATGCCTCTGGGAAGCCCTCATATTGACCACAGATCGTCCGCAGAGCCTAGAAGATTTATTTCTTCAGGGGGCCGGGAATAGTGGAATTTGTGGCACGGTTTGATCCATCAAGTATAAATAAGTAGTAGGTATGTCTAACCTGTGGTTCTTGGAAGCATTTGTGTGCAGACCTTTCATGGACTTTCATGGACTTGTGTGCGTAATATTGAGGCATCTTGTTGGCAGCATCCCTGGCCAAAGTGGGATTTGTGGGAAATGTTGACATAATGTAGACAGTAGAATTAAGTAAAAAAGGTATATACTAGTTGTGATATGTAGAAGCATTGGGGGGTGACATAAATTAGCTATTCTCTGGGTAGAAGAACAAGTCTCCACAGTCTGTGGTGATAGGAAGTTGTTTCTGTAGTGCTGTTGTAGACATAAGGCACGAAGGAAGCATATACAATACACAATCTAACAAGGTTCTTTAACTGTTAACTTAAAAGTGGCTTAGTGGAGTTATGAGGAAGGGGTGAACGACTTGAGGCAGTGGAATTAATGAACCATCTTTATTTGGGATGATGCATTGTATGTTTAGTGGCAATATTGAGTGCAGAAAAGGAAATGTGGCCACTTGGAATTTGATGCAGAATGCGTACTGTATATCTGAAAAGAAGATAAAGACATTAACTAAGATACATAATTGTAAAATAATGCAATGACTTAATGGCAGTTGTAAATCAGTCCCTGGTATAATGAAATGTATTGACCAAGTGTGCCTATTTGTGTCCTGTATGTTCCTTCAACAAATCCATAATAAAAAACAAGCATTGGCAAAGCCAAGAGTTTTGGATCGTATACAGCCAATTGCTAGGCATTTGCTAGACACCGTGATAATACTGCCAGGTACTAAAACCAATTGCCAGCTTTTGTAATTTCTTGGACAGGTAGTAGCATTATGACCTATACTAAAGAACAATTTTGGTATTTGCCAATGTCTGTTTTTCTTCAAGACATGAAGTTATTACATAATATGTACCACTCTTCAAAACATCATGGACATGCATACATCATGATGTCAGTTGTTTAGTATTTCTAATCATTGTTTGTTTTTATTTAGCATTTATTTCAGCGCACCAAACCTGCAGGCATCAGGGCGCTAGTTCCAGAAAGTGCATAGTACAGTTCATAGAGTTCAAGCGTACGCATGTGTAATACAGCAGTGCTGCACTTCCTGATCTAAGTTCCACCTTTGTTCCTCTGTGCTCAACATTTTAGGGACCATAGTGTTAGATGTAGCAAGTTCTCATTTTTTGTGGGTTTAGCTGGAAGGGTGATAAAAACATTACCATAGGTAAGAAGAATAAATTACTTACCTCTGGTAATGTTCTTTCTAC
The DNA here is from genome assembly GCF_040938575.1 of Ambystoma mexicanum. Classification (NCBI taxonomy): domain Eukaryota; kingdom Metazoa; phylum Chordata; class Amphibia; order Caudata; family Ambystomatidae; genus Ambystoma; species Ambystoma mexicanum. The sequence goes on along the minus strand of NC_090923.1, from coordinate 406,605,869 downwards.
GGATGTTCAAAGACAACAAAGAAATTCAAGATTGATTTGTACACAGAACGAATCTTACAAACAAGCCCAAAGTGCAATAGGTGTTTGCAATGTTACCATTTCTTCACGGGTATGTATGTGTAAGGTAGAGTTGAGAAAAATCTGACTATACTATGCAAGGAACTTTCATTTGTGTCCTTTGGTCATGGGTTCAACAACCATTAAAATATTCTGAGTATTTAACCTGCAAAGAGTGAGCGCTGCAGGTGCTAATTTAAGTTTTGACTGAAATTAATTCAACCGCTTATGTTGCATTGGAAACTGCAGTTGGTTGAGTGACATGCCCAATATTTAAAGTGCATTGGACTATTGGTTATGCACATGCATATACCCACTTTCTCCACTTTCGTTTTTGCGTGTGTCAAAAGATATAGAAAACGAGTTATTCGTCTGTCACCTACATAGTTTCTTCTAAAGCAAGACTGAGATTCAATGTTTGTCGTAGCTACTCCATCTCTGTCTGGAATCTCATTATGGATCACGAAATCAAGGACTGCATCTCCTGCAAATCTATTCATCACAAGGTTGTCCAGATCTGGGTTGCCATGGTTTTTACTGTGCTGTACAGCTGGATGTGGAGAAACCTTGATCCCTTCTAATTTTGGTAAAAAATCCAAAACCCCTAAAGCTAAAACATCAATGCCATATTATAATATAGGCACTATTGTCTGATCATAAAATGTCAATGACGGTCTAATTGAGAAATTACCATATTTTGCATCAATCTTTCGAAGTTTATTAGAAAGAGTTGTAGCTCAAGAACACAGCCATTCCTTTCGTTGCGATTTAAGTGGCTAATCTAATTATTGGAAACCCCAAATAAATAACATTTTCAACCCTTTCAAGTTTATCTGAACCAATTCACCAAGAACAATTATCTTAAGTCTTCTAGCTGTACACTGCACTACCTTTGCCATACTAGAGTTTTACCATCAGAGAGTTCTTCTTTGCATAATCATTAAAAGCATTAATCAGATGCTGCAGGCCAGTGGGTGCACAATCGAAGAGTAGAAAGTCGTTGGCATAAGCTAGTCATATGACTTTCAAATTATTGATGTTTTGTGGGATAAATGCTTCTGGACCAATTCATTCCTCAGATTAAAAAGACAGGGGGCCAATTTTCACCCAATCTAACCTCAGTGAAGGTATGTATTTTATGAGACCAGGAAACCTCATGGTCTAATTTCACTTGAACGTTCGAATGTTCATGGAGGCCGATTATCAGCCGTAATAATCCATCTGCCATTTTACAAGTTTTGCCCAAAGGTGATTCCAGTGGCCTTTATCAAAAGCGGTGGATAGATCAATCGAGGCCACGTATGTGATTCAAATTTTTTTGCCCACATTTGCTTTTGTATTGAATTGAATTGAATTGAATTGATATTTTACTTCTATCGCGCTCGAACACACATGTTTCAGAGCGCAACAAGGCGAGGGAGGGGAACAGGGGGGAACAAAACAACGATCTTACTAAGCCTAGTGACATTGAGAACGCGCAAGTGCATGGGGGAGAGGAAAAGTGCATGGAAGGGGGAGAAGTGGAAAGTGCGGAGAAAAGGAGAAACCGATAAAAAATAAATAAATAAATAAATGCAACACACAGTGGTAGTGCAGCCAGAAAGTGGCAAGTGCTGGGTTTAAGGCAGCAGACAGGGTAGGTCTGATAAGTGCAGTAATAAAAATGGGGGGGGCTCTATGGGCACAGACACCAGTGCAAGGGGTGGCCCAGTGTCATGATGCCTACCTCGAAGGAGCCAGACCGGGCCCAGCAACCCCAGAGGCAGACATCATTTTCCCCAGGGAAGTCTCAGCTTGCCCAAGTCGGGGCCCTTTGGACTCAGTCCTGGCGCCTTAGGCGCCAGGCGCCAGGCTCATAGCGGACCCCAGTCCTGGCGCCTTAGGCGTCAGGCTCATAGAAGAGGATATGTGTTTAAGTGCTTGGGTGCACACTTACCCGATGCAGACCTTGCTGCTTCATCCAGGCCCTCTTGAGGCCTGAATACGACTACTTAACCTGTAGGACTACTTCACCACCCGGGTGTGGTCGGGGAAGGATACATACCTGATTGGTGGAAGGATACATAACAGGAACTTCTTCCAAGGCTATTTAAACCCCACCCGAACAGCCACACATGCTTTGCGTTGTTCTGCACCTAGCAGCTGGACGCTCACCGTGTCAGCTCCTGCATCCTGACTTCAGCCACGCCTGCCAGCACCCTGGAACACCTGCAAGGGGAGAAAGGAAGAGAATAGGAGAAGAAAAGCCCTTACCTGCTAAATCTGCATCCCGGAGTCATTTCTCCAACGGCCCTGAAAAGGAAGACATCATTTTAAAGGCATTTCGTTTCGATCGCTGCAGCGCTGCATTTTACTCACCTTTGCAAGGCGCTTCCATCTTCAGCAGCGATCTTCCGGATTCAGCTATGCCCCGGCGCCTAGAGGAAAAAAGACAAGAACAAAGGTGAGAGGGAGAAAAGGAATAAGGAAAGTTCAGTTTCCTTTTAAGTCTTACCTGTTGGATTATTCCCACTGCATTTCGGGTCCTGCCGCTTCCTGGCATCTCCGGACCCCGGCCCCTATGGGGAAAAAAGACAAAGACATTGAATGAGCGAATGCAAAGACATTACCTGAGCGCTCATCCAGAACTGTTTCACTTCGGGTCGGCGCCATATCTCCGGCACTCTGAACCCCGGCCCCTAAGGGGAAAAAGACATAAGCATTAGCGCTTGTTGCAATTAGACAACGAACATTATTATTAAGCTTGAACTTTTGAACAGAACTTTTACAGCGCCTTACCTGAACAGTCAAGCTTACCTGAACTCCCATCAATCCTCAATCCAGTGAAGTAACTGGGTTTCAACGCGCCCCTGCATCAGAAGCAGGATGGAGAGCTCATCCTTCCAAACCCTAAGGTGAGGCTTCACGGGGAATCGTGGAGGAGGTATCGTGGAGGGTTGGAAGGGAGTGGGAGGCTTGAGCATTGTTCCACAGTTGGTAATACTCCCTTTTCACGCACAGGAGGGTATCCAACGAGCCAGGGGAGCCAGAATAGAGGGGCCCTTCCTGTCCATCTTCAGAGTTCTGCGCCTTCGACGCCGCGCCTCCGTGGGAACCAGGTGAGCGTTACACCCAGAGACAGTGCGGGAGGGTGGCAGGGTGGGCAGGTACCTGGGCACGGAGGACAGAGGGTGGCCAGGTACACAGTGCCAAGAGAAAACAGATCAGCAGGGGAGAGGGGGAGCAAAGGCAGAAGCAAAGAGGAAGGTCTTGAGGTGCTTCCGGAACCGGAGATGGATCTCCTTAAGTTTTACAGTGGCAGGGATCCTGTTCAAGAGGGTGGCCCCAGAGGAAGACAGATCTACCCCCAGCTCGTTTCTTTGAAAAACGACTGACCCTGAGGGAGTTAGAGGTAGAGGAGCGAAAAGCTCGAGAGGGGAGGTATTTATGGAGGGATAGCTAAAGGTATTTTGGACCCAGGCCCCAAAAAGCTTTGTGGACAATGCAGAGGGTTTTGAATTTAATCCTTGCATCCACTGGGAGCCAATGGGGAGATTTCAGAGCTGGAGAGATATGATCCCACGGCTTGAGGCCAAGAACAAGTTTTGCAGTCCTGTTCTGGATTAGTTGCAGAGGGCGGAGAGTAGAGGCAGGTAGATTTCGAAAGAGGCTGTTACAATAGTCCAACCTAGAGAGAACCAGAGCTTGGGAGACCATGAGCTTCTGGGGCAAGGAGAGGAAAGGCAGCGTACCTCTGAGGAGGTTCAGTAGGAAGTTAGACTTTTTAGAGACCTCAGAAATGTGGGCGCAGAAGGAAAGTGTGGAGTCAAAGATGACCCCAAGGTTCTTAGCCTCCCAGGTGGTGGTAGGAAGAGGGCCAGGGGAGGCCAGCCAAAGAGTCAGGGGAAAGGATGGTGAATGTGTGTGGATGAGCAGGATCTCAGTCTTGTTGGCATTGAGGCAAAGATCATTGGCTGGACACCAATCTTGAATGGCAGTTAGGCAATCAGAGATGAGAGAGAGAGAGGAGGTGGCCGAGGCAGCCTGAAAAAGAGTTGAGTGTCGTCAGTGTAGCATGGGAAATTTGAGCAGAAAATGGTAATGCAGTGGGCAAGAGTTGCCAGATATTGGTTGAAAAGCCAGGGTGAGAGGTTACACCCCTGGGGAACACCACAGGTAGAGAGGAAGATAGATGATAGGAAGAGGACCCAAGTTGGACCTGGGAGGGTCGGTCAGAGAGGAAACAGGTCAGCCAGGCCAGAGCCTGATCAGTGATATCCAGGTTATTATGGAGACGGTTGAGAAGGATGATATGGTCGACTGTGTCAATGGCAGAAGAGAGATAGAGTAGGATGAGGACAGAGGGAATGTTAGAGTCAAGGTTGGAGAGAAGATCTTCATGGATGTTCAAGAGAGCAGTTTCCGTGCTTCTGGCAGCTCTGAAGCCAGACTGGTGGTCATGGAGACAGCCAACAGAGAGATGGCCAGTTTTTCCAGGAGTTTGCCCCAAAAGGGAGTAATGGAAATTGGGCGATAGTGGGACAAGAAGGATCAGCTGTGGGTTTCTTGAGAAGAAGATGCACAAGGGAGTGCTTCAGAGGGGAGGGGAAGGACCCTGAGGCAACGGAGTGGTTGCGAAAATCAGCAAGGGCCGGAGAGAGGGTGTGAATGTGGTCCTTAATGGTTTTAGATGAACCTGTTTTGACAAGGCTTTCATAGATCAGACTTGTCTAGCGACCCCATCAGGGGAGAAAAGAGGAAAGGACGAGAAGGAGGGTGGGGGTGGCTGAAGGAGGGTCAGCAAGCACAGACAGAGAGGGGAGAGGAAGAGAAGAGGAGGAGAGGGTGAACAGGATGTCCTGGGTTTTTTAGATAAAGTGAGAGGCAAGGGCATTGCAAAGAGCCTGGGAGGCAACAGGAGTGGTAGAGACTGCAGAAGGGTTGGCCAGCTCCTTGCAGATTTCAATGAGTTCAGCAGAGTTGTTAGATGCCGCAGAGACACGGGCTTGAATGTGGACTCCCTTCTTGGTGAGGACAGAGAGCCGGTATTGCCTTTGGAGCAGGCAACAGGCCAGTTTGTCAGAGGATGAACAAGAAGCCCTTAATTTCCTCTCAGCCGCCCCACACTTACGTTTAAGTGTAACTAGTTCGGAGTCATACCAGGAATTGCACTTGGCTTTGGGCTTCAAACGGATCCTTATGACATGGGCAAGAGCATCAAGAGTATCAGAAATTGCATTTTAATATAAATCCATTCAAATTGGGTCCATGAATTTTCCCGCCTGACGTTTTTTAAATCTCCCGGCCACTAAATTCCACTTTTTCAGATGGATCAAAAAGAAAAAACACCTTATTATCGGCTCTTAGGAATGAAATCAGCCAATAGTTTTTTGGGATCAAACCGTGAACCCTTCTATAACTTGGAACAACGTATGCCATTTGCCGTGAACAAGGAATACATTGAAAGGATGGGGAACCAAACCCACTGGGTTATCCTTGAAAAGAATATTAGATATCTTATTAGGCCCAGAAGCCCAGCAGTTGCTAAGCTTCACAATAATATCAAAGATACATTCCTGGTAAAAGAAATAGCCTCCAATGGTCTCCATCTCTTAACATACCGGACTGAGTTTGCAGGTTTCCTGAAGACTCCAATCCAAGCACTTTCTGAAAATGATCAACCCAAAAATTCTCAGCAACATCAGTTACATGCTTATCGGCCAATAGAACAATTGTCTTGAAGGTTAATAACCTGAGTGGGCAGGAATGGAGAGGTTTAAATGGTGCTCATATCAAAAATGTTAATCGAGATCCCAAGCCAGGACTATGAAAGGGACCAATGGGAAAATATTTGTCAATCCCTTGAAAAACGGAATGACAATGGGTATTTTAAAATAAGAGTCTTGCTCTGGTGTGCATTTAAAGATGGCTAATGCTGCCAGAACCCTTGTCAGTATCCACCTGTAACTATTGATAGGCATGGTGCAGCAAAAAAGAAAGCACCGCAGGTGTATCGCAAGTTCAAGGATCAATGGGCCTCATTCCAAGTACGGCGGTAAGTTTTAAAATTGAGTAACTGAGTTACCTCCAACATGTACAGGAGTAGAAATTCCCAGTCCACCACCAACGCATCTCATAAAGCTCCTCTCTGAGGAACTTCCCTGGAGCAGAAGAGGTTGCATTTCCTCTTGACGCTGGACGCAAACAGGCCCACTTCAGGAGTTGCCCTATGGGCGAAGATCGAACTTACGCCGTCATTTTCTCTTATCGGGCTAGGTGAACAGTTGGTAGAGAAATTTCGTTCTGCAGTGCCAAAACCAGAGCTGCATTGTCTCCCAGCACAGTGGTAGTGACCCTACACCTCCTCTCTTACTGAAGTAATGCATAGATACTGTGCTGCCCTTCATTATCAGGATGTTCTTTGCAAGATTGCCCTCAGCTCTAAATGGTTTATGTGTAGTCTTGATTCTGATATGACCAAAGTCTGCTGATCGCAATATCGCTCATGTGAGCTCCATATCCCAAGAGGGAAGAATCTGTTGTGATGCTGAAAATGCATTGGAGGGACAGGGCCTCCATGTCTTTGCCCTGTACTCCTTTTTCATGTGTGTTCTGTGTTGTTTTCTGCGCAGGAGTGCATGTGGGAATCCTGGCAGTGCAGCTCTTCCTCTTTTTGGTCTGGTGAACAGACCCTTGGGATACCCTTATGGCGACCATGGGTGGGGGTACAAACCTGTACCCCTAGTGTATGTCTTTGGCCACCTGTGTGTGGCCCAAAGTAGGGCATGGGCTGGTGGCAGCTCCATGCTGAGAATTTGACTGGTGCTCCGAGTAGCCTCCTTTTTGGGATACCTATGCCCCGCCATTGGAATCTGTTGATTCCTGATAGGAGACAAGATGGCCCCTGTGGCCTCTTGCTTTCTATTGCCTGTTACCTTGTTTTTCCCAAAGTCCTGGGAAACCCTGGCTCTGTCCCTTCCCCTGACTGGCTGTTGGGTGGAAGTTCCATATATGGCATTGTGGGGAAGTCCAGGCCAGACTGGCTGGAGCCTTCCCAGTGAATGTATGTTGTGGGTACACTCTTGGGGTGGGACCTGGGTGAATGTAGTGTGTGACCAATATACATTTCATGTTATGGGTGTCTGGTTTCTGGTGTGTGACGCAATGGCTCAGACAGCCCTGCCTGAAACTGGTCTGCATGCAGTGTGGAGTGCTGAATGGCTGGATGCTTGTCCAAATCCACATTCCTTGTTGTGAGTGTCTGGATGGAAAAGAATGGTCTTCTGATTCATTGGCTGCCTGAGCCTGGCTCAGCAGTGTGAATGAGAGACAGAACAGTATATCTGGGGGCCTCTCACTTACTTACTCGATGCTTACTTTCGAAGCCGAGCTGGAAGAAGAAGAATAGCTTCTGCTTTCCTTCATCGCAATCTGAAAGCTGTCGTGCCTTCGAGGACTGATCCAAGAGAGGACCTGGCTAGGAGACCTCTTCCCGAGCTAACCTTCACCAAGGCTCCCTGGAAGTCAGTCATCGAAAGTCTGCCGACCGGAGACTGGGACGGCCGAGGAATTTGAAGTGAAGCGCCAGGACATAGAGGCCATCGACGACCCACCACTGGTGACAGAGGTTCATAGGACCGCTGTAACCTTGTCGCCTGGAGCCACAACGCTCCATTGTCTAAGACACTTTGAAATCAAGGACTCCCTTGCTCATCACAGTCAACCACTTTCTCCCGCCGGAGAAAGTCAATGTTGCCAACGAACCGAGGAGAATCCGGCAGTGGGTTTCCCGCCACCCGAAGTCCACAAAGACACCAATAAAGATCTAAAATCCAGCCGGGGTCGAGTACCGATAGCCGACGCCAAATGATGACAACGCCCTTGCTGGGCCTAAGTTCTTCATCAATCTACTTTGCGGCAACCAACTATCATCTAGGTGCACCGCATGCCTCATCTTTGCAGGATGTCCACGACCAATTGTCGACAAGCATCACAAGGACGGAAGCTGTTGGTTTACCTTTTCTTCGAGGAATCTCAACGATCAATGACTGCTGCCTTAAAGGAAGTTCACTCAGGAAGTATCCATCGATGACTTATCGAAGAACCCTGCTAAACCAGGTACATTGGGGTAGTAGAAGATTTTTAGAAGGGACCAAGACTCTGCTAAACAATATATGGACTGGGCTTGTCAATATACTTTATTTACAGGTTGCCCAGGTGGGGGGATCCTCACACAGAACTGCGTCTAGTGGTAGGGGCCCAGTATTATGCCAACTGTTTAACCAACTTGTCTTCCCTCTTGTGTCTATTGTTGATTCACTTTACTATTTCATTTGTATGCTATTGAGACTGTCAGCAGTGGGTGAATATTAATGGAATCAGGAGTTAACTGTGGTACCACATAGATATTGTACATATTTTTCATTTTAGTATTGCCTGAGCATAAAGTGTGTTATTGTGTATGTATATATTCTGAACCTTATTAATATGTAGAACTGTGTTATCACTAACATAGTGTGCAGACATTCCTTTATGGGTGCTTGGGGACTACACTGTACTTATGAACCAGCCTGCATCACCTCCTGAGAGCTTAAGCCTTGATTGCTCGTCCATTGCTACCCTACAGAGAATCTTGGCTGGGGTGCCATGTGCTTCTACTCCATACATATAGAGGGCAGGAGTACAGAAAACCTGCACCAGTCTTTACATCTGTGACTACTGTTATCTCCGGCCAGGGTTGCCAAAAAGGTTCCCCTATCTTCACATTCTCCTTGCAGGCCCACCACAGGAGATCTTGTGCAACCTTGCTCGGGACCTGAACGTCTGTCATCCTGTCTGATAATTGTGACCATTGGGAACTGAGGGCCCACTGAGGGGACCTTATCCTTAGGCAGGCTACTGACACAAGAAAAATGCGGGATGTCATGAGGCCCAGCAACCTCAGAAAATTAAAAGCTGATGAATGTTGGGTGTTTTGAAATATTGTCACCATCTGCAATATATGTTGAGCCTTCAACTCGGGAGGGGAAAGAATCAAGAACTGCTCCGATGAATTGCAGCTTTTAGGAAAATGTCACTTGCGACTTCTTGAAATTGAGGGAGAAACTCAATTTGTGGAGAGAGTGGCAGGTGTTGCTGAGATGTTCTAGAGTCTGTTCAGGAGAACAGGATCTGCTAAACCAATCTTCTAGGTAGCGAAAGATGTGAATCCCTCCCCTCAGATTCCCTGCCACCACCACCACCACCACCAACTTGGTGAAGACCCTCGGGCGGATTTGAGCCTGAAAGGCAGTACTCGAAACTGTTAGTAAGAACTGCCAATGGCAAACCTCTGGTACTTCCTGTGCTTGAGATGTGTTGGCACATGAACGTAAGAATCCTAAAGATGGAGTGATACCATCCAGTCCTGGAGCTGAAGAGCCTGGAGGATCTGCGAAAGAGTGACCATCTTGAATCTGTCCTTCCTGACAAACTTGTTCAAGTGTCTCAGGTCCAAGATGGGTTGCAGTCCTACATCTTTCTTGGGACCCAGAAAATAGGTAGAGTACCAACCTTGGTTATGCTCCGCTACAGGCACCCTTTCCACTGCACCTTTCTCCAGCAGGGAAATAATCTTCTGCAGAAGGAGCAGGTCTGGTTCTCAAAGAGATTTCTCGCCACTGTCTGCAGTGCCCAAGCATTCAAAGTAATGCAGTGCCATTATTCATTCAGATGTAGGGTCAATCTGCCTCCCAACGAGCACTGTGCGTAAAGTGGTCAGAGTGTTTTTTTGTGCTTTGACTGTGGTAGAGCGTAGTGAGGAGGTGACTGCCTGAACTGTTCTTTCTCCGGGGACACTAGAGCCATGTGGAAATATCCTTTGGCCTCTTTGGGCAGGCTGACCTCTACCTCTTTGCCCAAAAGAAGAGTAGAAGCAAAAGGAATGCCTCCCCAAGCCTGGGAATTCAGGTGCTGCTCAGGCTAACGGATGGCTGCTCCCAAGGATTTTGCAGCTGCTTTAGAAGCCTGAAGCTTCTCTAAACTGTTTGTCAGCCTTTGCCCCAAAAAGGTTGGACCCATCAAAGGGCATGTCCAAAAGTCTTAACTGGAAATAAGGAGCAGATCCAGGATTTACGCAGCCATTCAAACCATCTGATGATAGTGCTTGAGCCCACAGATCAACCAACCCAGTCTGATTCATCTAACCCTCCTTATCATCAGATCTGTGATTTGGCTGTGGCATAATTGTTCACGGCAGAATTGACCGTAGTCAATTTCGCAGCGAAACAAATTTTGCTGTGGCCAAAATCAACAAATCCATGCCCCCAAACCCCTAATACATCTCCAACCTCCCCCCACTTACCTTTTACGGGTCCACTTTCATTCTAACCCTGCAGCGTCAGTTCCATCCCTCCTACACGGGTCGGATCTGAAGCTGCAGGGACAGCTTTTCATTTTTTGCTCTTTTTCCACCGTCCCCCGCCTCCAATCCTCCTGAAGTGGGGGAAACCCCTGCGACCCACAAAGGCAATCACTACCAAACATAGGGAGCAGGGGACAGCCCTCTAACCCGTGCTCCCCATGTTCGGTAGTGATTACCAAATTTGATTGATTTTAATCGATCAAATGGTACTGGCTGAATTCGGCCAGACGTACCATTTGATCAATTAAAATCGATCAAATTGGGTAATGCCTTACCATCACTAATGATGTTGTTGAAATGTCCCTCATCTCTCCTTCAGGAATGTTTTCAGCAGCTTGGCAGATTGCATTCCACAAAGTGAATGTAACACTTTGCTGAAGTGCAAGACGCATTAATGGCCTTGAGGGCCACACTCCCAGCGAGAACACCCTTTTTGCCAGCATGCCATGTTTCTTGTCATAACTATCAGGTGGGTGAAAACTTTAACAATTGTCTCAAGAGTGAGAACCCTGCTTGAAACGGAGATAGTAACTTTGCCAAGTGAAGGGCATAATGGATGGAACACACTGTGTATTGTACCTGTGTGATTTAGTTGTACATATCAGTGTGATGGATAGATACTTTTGGACATTAGGCCACTTTCCTTTAGTCTTAGTTTGTTAAGTAGGGAACTCCTTGTTAGGTTAGAGAAAGATGGTCATTTATCTCACATGTTATTATTTAATAAAATGGCAACCTGTGACAAAACTCCACCTATGTGTCCATCTCACATGTCTCACCCCCCTCCCAGGGCCCAGAACTGCAGATGCGTAGCCTCCCTGATGCAGGTAGTGACACCATAGGACTCTGCATGTTGAGGCAGTGCACTGCCACCTTGTTATCCACCAGCATCATGACACTTCTACCAAATGAAAGAGATGAAGGTGTCACAGCATAGCCTGATTGCTCTCTGCTCAAGAAGGTGCATGTGGTGCTTTGTGTATGCTGATCAAAGCATACTCCCTGTGAGTTCTCCGAGGGGAGTCCCCAAACCCTTCAGTGAGGCACCCAAGACTATAGCTGTCTGTAGTCTTGGTTGCCAAAAGGGGTCCCCCTAGAGAATAGTGTCCTGTCAAGCCCACAACAAACCGTCTAGTGAAACTTTGGTAAAGATCAAGAGCACGTCTGTCATGCTGCTTGATAACTGGGACCACTGGCTTCGAAAGCAGCTACTGGAGCAATCTCTTGCACAAGGGAGGTGCTGGCACAAGACAGATTCATGATGCCATGAGTCCAAAGAGACTATGGAAGGCCAGGACATGAACGAGAGACTGGTTCTGTAAGATTTTGACCATTTTTGGGATGTTTGACACCCTAACCTCTGAAGAAAAAGCTCTCTGTGAGCATGTGTCAAGGACCCAATGAATTGAAATGATGGGCTGGGTTTGCAGGTACTGCTGGGATGTTATGAGGCAAGCCCTGGAGAATGGACTAGAATAAGTCTCTCACCCAGACAGGGAAAGATGTGAATCCTCTCCCTCCTGCACTGAAGAGCCTGCAGCTTGTTGAACAGTCTCAGTGCCGAAAGTAAGGCAAAAAGGAAGGATCCTAAACAGGTGGTGAATGTTCCAACCCATGCACTTAGGTGCTTCTTTTGTAGTGAATGAATGGGCACGTGAAAGTAAGCATTTTGTAGGTCCAGTAACAGTAATGAGTCCGTGAACTGGAAGGCTTGGCTGAACTGGTCTATGGTGAACATCCTGAAAATGTATTTGCGAAGTAAGCTTGTTCAGAATTCTCAGATCTCAAGTATGGCACAAACCCATGACCTTATTTGGCACCAGGAAATAATAAGAGTCCCACCTCCTGTTATGTTATGTTAATGAAATTTGTAACGCACCAAAGCCTACAGGCATCCAGGCGCCGAAAGACAGAAGTAGGACGAGGAGACTGGAGATTTATCCTAGCTAAACAGGACTGTCTTTAACTGTTTGCGAAAGGCGAGATGATCCTCTATCTTACGTGTCTGTGGTGGGAGGGTGTTCCAGACTTGGGCACCTTGAACATGAAAGGCCCGCCCTAAACCACAAGATCTTTTTATCCGTGGCAGTTCCAACAGGGAGCCTTCAGTAGCTCTTAAGCATCTTTTTGGTTGATAGATGTTAATTTTCTCCTTCAAATATAGAGGAGCATTTCCAAAGATAAATTTGTGGCATGTAGTGAGCAGTTTGAATTGGATGCGAGCTGCCACCGAGAGCCAATGGAGTTTTTTTCTTGCAGCACTAGTGGGTTCAGAGCTTTTCATCTGAAAGATGATTCGCACAGCTGCATTTTGTATCCTCTGCAACTGTTGGATATCAGCCTTATTGGCTCCTCCCAATAAGGCATTACAGTAGTCCACACATGGCAGTATTACTGCTCTTACAAGTTTTATACGGTTTTCCATCGATATTAACTGAGATACTTGTCTAAGTACCTTTAAATGGTAGTTAGTGTTGGTAGAGATGGCTGTAACATGTGCCTCACTATCAAGACTTTCCTCCATGTAAGTGCGTAAGGTCTGACTTTCTGCACTATTTTAATTTGAATGCCTTCTATAGTGAAGCAATTGTATTTTTGGCTTAGTTTAGATTGTGCGTGCCGAGAACCGAAGAGCATCAACTCAGTTTTAGCAGCATTTAAACAAGCCAGTTTGCTAACATCCATTGTTTTATGACATGGTATGCTACAGCTAAAGAATGTTGATCAACATCGTAGTTCCCGGTTATATTCAGTACCAACTGAAAGTCATCTGCGTAATTACAGAAAAAGATCCCCAGAGATTCCAGCTCGACAAATAAGGGTAGAATGTAAATGTTGAACAACAAAGGGGAAAGCCATGCCCCTTGGGGAACTCCACACGTTATAGTCTGTGGCTCAGAGGTACTGTTGCCCCAATAGACACGTGACTGACGAACCTCAAAGAAGGATCTGAGCCATGTGATGGCATTGTTGGAGACTCCGCCAACAGTAGCCAGCCTATTGAGCAGAATTTTATGGTCCAGCAAGTCAAAGGCTGCCGATAGGTCTAATAGCATCAGCAGCCCTGACTTGCTGTGTTCCAGTTTACCAAGCATATGTGTTTGTAAATCCAACAGTGCAGTCTCAGTTCCATGGAAACTCCGGAAGCCTGATTACTTCAAATGCAATTTACCGGTATGAAGTACGTAAGATTGGAGCTGTGTAGTAGCTTCCTTATCAATAAGCTTAAGAAAAGGAATGGGGAATGGAGCCAGTACGGAAAGAAGAGCTGACAAACCAACAAAGGAACGGTGCAAACAATTCTTGATACTCCAATATATATTTAGAGGGGAAAATTTCACCCGGGCACTTTGTGGGGTGCATATTTTTATTAACTCCAGCATTTCGGTTAAATTGGGTTCTATAAAATTGAAATTGCCTGGAAGGTTGGTGCAATTACCTATTTTAAGTGATTTATGTATGGGCAGGGGATCTGGCGAAGGAGGAGTTAATGTTTCCTGTTCAATTTTCTTTTGAGCCTTCAGCAGTTTGTCTGCAAAAGCCTTCCGGACTCTACTACAGTCGTCAGTGGAAGGTTTAATGGAGGGATTACAGACCGTAGGTTTCTCCCATGTCCTAAAAAGGCGGAAGAGTTCCTTTGTCTTATCTCCAGCCTGATTTATTTAATCATCATAGAAGGATTTCTTAGTCTCTATAATCATCATCTTGTACTGCTTTTCAATGAGTTTCCATGCTAGCAGATTCTCATTTGATCTATTTATGTGCCAAGTATGTTCTGCCTGTCTTTTGCTGGTTTTAAGTTCAGCCAATGCAGGAGAGAACCATTTATGGCGATTGAGCAGGTCTTTAACTGTTTTATCTTTCATGGGGGGCATACTTATCCAGCATTTCCAACATAAATTCATTAGCCATTTTTATAAGTCTCTCAGGGTCATCAAGGTTGTCTGTTTTGTTCCCAAGTGACTCAACACAAGTCATTAAAATATCGGGGGTAATATTCTTGAAATTACGTGATTTGACCGTGTGTGCCAGCAGTTCCGCAGTAGTTTGATGGAAGATTTCTGCAAAAGAGAATTGACTTCCCACCAAATCAAAGGGTCTGTCGCCCAGGAGAATGGAGGTCGTCTGGAGGTTGCTGTAGCAAGGGGAGGCAGTATCCTTGGGACACTACATATAACACCCAGACATCTCACATTTGAAATAGTCCTGGGATTTAGCAGAGATGTGGCTGCAAAGGGCCAACTTCCAATGATATTAGGGGTTTTCATGCACACTATTAAATAGTTAAGGATAGAGCCAGCAGAGACCCTCATGCGTTTAAAGGGAATTCCCAATCAGCTGGCCCCTCCTGATCTCTTTCTGTCTTCTAGGATAGAAGGTCTGACTCATGTAAATCTGCTTCAGTCTCCCTTGTGGACAAGTCATATAATTATCGATATTATCCAAGATTACCACTCATCCATTTGGAATATGACTTCCCCTTCTTGTCAGCTTTCAAATTCATAGCTGTTCATAATTCCTTGTGTGGTTGTAATTTTAGAATTGAAAATATTCCCACCCTTTGTCATCATTACCTCACACCTTTTGATTGATCAAGTCTTTTCATTGGACTGCTTTATAGGCAAACACTGCCAGAGAGTACACTCTCATCCTCAGAAGTTGATCATATTTCTAAACATAGGAAAATGTGGGGGCTGAAAACTCGGGACAGTTTTGAATTAAACATAATATTTTGTTGCAGATCCTATCGTAGCAAAATTACACATTGATGAAATGCAGATTTCCAGATTCCCATTTTCCTTACGAATTTCAGGGATACCCAATATGACGTAGTGCATTTATTTGTGATGAAATTATAAATATGAATGTGTTTATTAAGTATTCATAAATAGTAGGCTGAAACTGACTTGTTTTGTATAGGATAACCTCACAGTTGCAAATCACCTTTTATTTTGGTTGTAAGTCATATGGATACAATGAATGTAATCTTTGGGATCGGAAATGTCAATCTGAAATACTAAGTGTGCAGTTCTTTGTTTTCGAATTGGGGAGGTGCAAACATGTTTGAGCTTGCATGTAGTTAATATTTGACTTGGACCAGCTGACAGGGGCTCTTCTGTTTGTAAAGCCTTTCGATTCCAATTGTATTGGAAGGCCTTTTCAAAATGCACATCTTAAGTACACTAATATTTGTTTGAATCCGGTTTAAGACTATCCTCTTGAATAAGGGTGGGAGCATCCCAGTACCCACAGGCCTTGAACAGATGGCTTTTGTTATAGAACCTTTTACAGGTTTCTTTGATGGCTTTAAATTATACATGTCTGCTTTCTCATGATCCGAGCCAATGCTGGAGCTTTAAAAACACTGAGTTGAACCAGTTGAACATGAGTTTAGCCAATTGTCATGTGCGGAGGGAACATCAGCATGGGCAAGGCCACATTGGAAAACCAGTGATTTCCTTTACAATAAAGGCTCGTTTACTTCTTAATGTATTGACAGTACACAAGCCATTCTTTAACAATACATTTCAATGTCTTTCTTTTTCGTTCAACATATCGTGAATAAGAATTGCAATTTAACCACTGTCATTTTTTTATCTCTTCATCTTTAAAATACGAGGTGCTGCATCTGAAACACAGCATATAAGCCCATACAATGACAAGTGCTGTTACATTTGAAGTTACAATTGCAGTCCTTTTCAATAATGCAAACTAAGTTGTCTTGTTTGCTTATCAACATTTCTCTGCTATTTATTTTTCACAATAAAGGTGTTAATGTTCTAATATGCTTTTTCGTTTGTTCACGTGTAGTAGGAAAAAGAAGCTAAAAGTTGATAAATACACTGTCCTTCAGCCTTGAAAGAATACTTGCGTTCATGTAGTTCAAAGGAATGTTATCCGATCAAAGGGTTTGACAGAGTAAACTGGTCATTTGCTTATTTAGTTGATAATTGGGCTTATTGAAAGCGTTTTGAATATTCCTCTAATACTTAAATATATGCATATTTCAAAATGTCAATCATAAAGTCAAAAATTACAGTTGAAAGTAAGAAAAATTAAGGCCAAGGTGGCAAGTGCTAGGGGAAGAGGGGGAGGAGGAGGGGAGGATGAGTGCAGTGGACAGGGAGGACCCGGGAAGGGAACCCGAGAGCAAGTGCTGGCAAAGAATGCTGAGGGGACTGGTAGAAGGTGGTCTGGCCCCTGTATGACTCTAAAGGGACCAGCAGATGGAGAGTTAACAAGTGAGGGCTAGAGGGAAGGAATAGGGGAAAAGGAAAATCTTGAGAAGTTTCCGGAACTTAAGAAGATCCGGCTCAAGTCTGAAAGTGGAGGAAGGCTGTTCAAGTGGGAGGTGCCCGCTGAGGAAAGGGATCTACTTCCCACTCTCTGCTCGGAGAAACGTTTGACCTGCAGAGAGTTGGAGTCAGAAGATCGAAGGACTCTGGACGGGAGGTATTTCAGGAGGGAAACCTGGATGTAAAGAGGTCCCATGCCACAGAGAGCCTTGTGGGTGATGCAAAGGCTCTTGAATTTGATCTGGCAGACACCGGGAGACAGTGGAGAGATTTTGGGGCTGAAGAGATGTGATCCCTGGGCTTGAGGCCAAGTGTAAGTCTTGCAGTCCTATTCTGGACTAGTTCAAGGGGGCGAAGGGAGGAAAGAGGCAGGTTGAGAAAGAGGCTGTTGCACTCTTCTAGCCTATAGAGACCCTGGGCTCTGGAGATGTAGAACTTCTGGGGGAAGGTGAGGAAATGTAGAATGTCCCTGAGGAGATGCGACTGAAAGTTGGATTTCTTGGCAAGGTCCATGATGTGTGGAGAGAAATAGAGATAGGAGTCAATGATGATCCCAAGGTTTTTTGCCTCACAAGTGGGTGAGGGGGAGAGTACCCAGGGAGTCTAGCCAGAGAGTGGTGGAGAAACAAGGAGCAGGTGTCCCAGTGAGAAGGATCTCCGTCTTACTGGCATTAAGGCAGAGATCATTGACAGAACACCATGCCTGAGTAGCTGTCAAGCAGTCAGGTATGAGGGAGGAGGAGGAGGACGAGGAAGGTGAAAGCAGCTTAAAAGAGAGCTGTGTGTCACCTGTTTAACACTGGAAATGAGTGGAGAAAGTGCAGATCAGGTGAGCCAGAGGGGACAGGTAGATGTTGAAGAGGGTGGTCGGTCAGTTTTTCGAAAAAATAATGTCGAATGACAATTTTTTCGAAAAAAGAATGTTGAAAAAAAAATTTTGAATTCCGTTTTTTTAATTATATATTTATTTTGGGGTTCGGGATAAAAAAAATGGGTAAAACAAAAAAAAAATTAAAAAAGAGGGTTTGGGGGAGACCCCCTCCATTTCTAAAAAAAAATGCATAAAAAAAAAAAATAGACTTTTTTTCGACATTTTTTTTGAAAAAATTACTTTCGACATTATTGGTTTCAAAATTATCACTATAAACCGTTGAATAGCCATGGTGATAGGATAGAGCCCTAATGGACGCCACAGGTAGAGAGAAGTGGAGGAGAGAAAAGGGCCAATTTGCACTTGGAAAGGTCTGTTTGAAAGGAAGTAGGTCAGCCACGCCAGCACCCAGTCCGTGATGCCAAGGGTATCATTGAGATGGTTTATGAGAGTGGATTGGTTGACCGTGTCAAAGGCAGAGGAGAGATTTGAGAAGGATCAGAAAAGAGGGAGTGCTAGAATCCAGGTTAGAGAGTAGGTCTTCACGGGTGTTCAGCAGAGCAGTTTCCATGCCTCTGGCAGCCCTAAAACCTGACTGGTGGTCATGGAGGAAGCCAGCCATTTCGGTGTGGAGGGTACGTTAGGGGATGACCAGCTTCTCCATGAGTTTGCCCAAAAAAGGGGTGATAGCTGGGCAAGAATGACTACTACTTCAGCTGACTACCTTTTCAGGAGAGGGTGCTCAAGAGAGTGCTTGAGGGGTTGAGGGAAGAAGCAAGTGGCAAATGAGTGGTTGCAGAGGTGAGCCAAGGCTGGAGCGAGAGGCGCAAGGTTGTCCTTGATGGTTCTGGAGGAGCATGGAAGCACCTGTTTAGAGGGGACTTTCATAGAGGAGACAACTCTGGAGATCTCATCTGGTGCAATGGGAGAGAAAAAGGAGAATATGGGGGGACAGGTGGGGGACCAATGGAGGTGAGAGAAGGGGACTGAGGGGGGAGCAGATGACACAGAAGCCAGGATGTCTAGAGTTTCAGAGGAAAAGTGTGCCGTCAGTGCAGAGCAGAGGGCCCGAGAGGAAGGAAGAGAGGAGGTGACTGCGGTAGGAATGGAAAGTTCCTTGCCGATTTTAAAAAAGTTTTGCCGTGTTATTGGTGGCTGCAGAGATACAGGCTTGGACATGAGCCCTCTTCTTGGAGCAGATGGAGAGAAGGTACTGACTTTGGAGTAGGGGGCATGCCAGTTTGTCAGGGGATGCGCCAGATGCCCGACACTTCCTTCCTCTCTGCAGCTTTGCACTTACGTTTCAAAGTAGCCAAGTCGAAGTCATACTAAGTTGCATTTGGAGGCAGGCTTCATGCAAATCATCACGATGGGGGAAAGGATGTCTGGGGTGTTAGCTAGAACAAGGTCAGCAGAAGAGTCTAATGAAGGGGACGAAGGAGGAATGAAGGAAGGCGCACATGCAGGGACTGATACTTCATTGGTCGAATGATGGAGAAAGAGACTGGCAGCAAACCGTCCTTTGCAGTGCTTCAACTTTCCAAAATTGAAAGATTCATGCTTGCTCAGGAAGCTTGTCATTCTTTTCATAGCGACTGCGCTGAACGCAGTGCAGAGCTTGTAAGGAAGAATTTTCAATCCACCAACTCAAACATAGCTCAATCTTCTCAAAGTACTCAAACCTCGGATACAACTTTTTTTATTAAAAGGTAGACCGACCTCATTTGCAAATGTTGTCACTCCAACACTCAATCCTGCCTTGGCTGAGACAGCGGCTTCACATATCGATTTAATCGAAGTGGCCCAATTGCAACATGAAAGAATTCGACAAATTGAACAGCTACTCTTTAATTCTCAGTTATTTTCTAGTGATCTGTTCAAAACTACAAATCCTGAACAGACAAATATTCCTTTCGAAACTTCATTTCACAGTCCCACAGCTCTCACTAATTTTATTGATGAAGAGGAGGCTAGGGAGAAGCTCGAAACTACTGAAACCTCTCCAAAGTTACATCATACCACTCGCAGAATGAAAAGATCTTATCAAAGAGCTCTAAAACGCAGAAATAAATCCAAGGCCTTTAAAGCTCCCTTGGTCAATGATAACAAGGCCACTACTCTTATACAATCTTTAAACGACATCCAAATCATTCCTGATGGCACCACTACTTCCTCTTCATTGGGCATCTAAGAACTTCAATTTAATGTCAGTCAATTAAATGAAGAAAGTCTATGTGCACTTCAGTTAAATTGCACCAAAAAATCTTGCAAAGGAGCGAAAAAAAAGTTGCTTGTGCTCCCTCTCTCTCCCTCCTATTGCCGAGGTGATATCCAACAATAAAAATGAGGCATTACTGCCCACAGGCACCGATTGCCATACTACCGGTACCTCTTTGCTACAGGCAAATCTTAATTCATTTTTTCCTTCAGTGGAGAACAAAAAAACCTCTAGCAACCTCAATTTAAATATTTCGACAAAAGCAAGCACTTCTTTGATTGCCCCTGAGTCCACGTTTGCACAGGTGATGATTCATCAAGCCTCTTCCTCCTTGGCTCCTTCTGCATTGAATACTTTGTCTATGCACAACCTTGCATCTCCTGTATCAACCCCACGCATAACCTCTCAAATATCCAACTCTCCCAAGGTGCTGATTAATTCTAACTGTTCTCCTTCTTTGGAATCTTCCTCAACTCCTGTTTCACCACTAGTGATGTCCTGTCCCAATCATAGTGAAGCAAAGAATGCGGCCCCTACACCTCCCCTTCCACCTCCCTTTTCCACCGCACGTATAATTGATAGGGAGCTTTGTTCTTTCAATGACATTCTTGAGGAAACTCAGACTATGATCGGATGGACAAGTAATTCTCAAATAAATGGATGAGTGTCTATCAATCGTTCATTTTTGATGAATGCTCTTTATAAAATTCCTGCCCTGCGCAGTTTGGTTTCCCAGGATGTTGAATGGATAAAGCTCCCCCCGATCAACAACAACAGGATGTTGTGTAAGGTTTTGTCACCAATCATTGCAAAAGTCATCTGGGAACACAAGGTGGATCTTGTTTTTCTGGGACTTGAATTGCAAGCCTTTCCCTTCACTTTAAAAGACGATGCAATTCCTTGAATTTAATCCTCCACCGCCACCCAAAATCAATGCTACAGCTGACAACGTCTCATCCTTTCCCTTAGAAAATTAAAAAATTCTCTCAAACTTAGCTCTGTTGACATCCGCTTCAAATGGTCTTTTAGGAATCTTGCCTTCAGGAATACTATCTGATGCAGCTGTGTCTTCTAACCCTCCATCTATTTCAAAATCCCAATGTAAACATTTCCTTATTCAATCTTGGAATTGTTGTGGTTTTAAGAACTTGCAAACATGGTATAACAACAAGAACTTTGATGAGCTACCTTCTCTTTTTTTTTTACAAGAAACAATGCAATGTTATGATTTTCAATTCGATGGATTTACTGCTGTACACAATGGTGCTTTTCTTCCCCCGGCTGGTCACCCCAGTGGGGGACTCACTTTGTTACTTAACAATAAGCTTCTCTTTACGATAATTCAAACTATTACCAACCAACTGTGTCTAGCCACTATTATTGATATTAATCTCTCAGTGAAGACAAGAATTATGCTAGTCTCATTATATTGGAATCCTAAATCTCTCTGCTTAGACTATGCTCTTCATATTCTGAATGTTATGCTGGTGGACGCTTTTTGCTTCTACCCAGACATCATGATCATCATTTGTGGTGATTTTAATGCATTCTTATATGAACCTTTGAACCCTGCATCACTTAACATGTCATCCCATCACTTTAAGAACGCCCGTGCAAATGGTAAAAGATGGGTGCAATTTCTCTCACACTGGGATCTCGTTGTACTTCAACCTCATTGTCAAGCATCCTTTTTTACATGGCAGAGGGGTAACTTTCATTCGTCCATTGATTATATAGTTGTATCTAACCATCTCCCAGGTTTGTCCTCTCCTATTAACACGAATTTCCCTTCGTATGGAGACCATGCTATACTATCAACTACTTTGTCTGTGGAATCAGCGTCTTTTGATAGATCCCAAATTCTAACTTTAATCCACAGTGACTGCCATCTTCTTTCAATTAGATGGAACACTTCAACTTGCCGCCAAATAACCTTTTTGGTAAATCGTGATTGGTGGCCCCTTGCCAGGTATGATGATCGCAATGCTCAGACCATAATAGCCTGGAATCTTAACATGATAAAATCACACTTAATTACCATTGCAAACTCCTCGGCAAAACACCAAAATGCAAGTAATGCTGATAGTCTTTTAGCATACCGCTTAGGCAAACTCAAGCATGAAAGAAACACAGCATTAAGAACACTAAAAAAACAACTCGCCTCTATGGGTAGTATTATCTACATAGGTGCTAAAAAAGATCTATTAAGGAACCACAAAAACAGAATAAAGGCTGTGCGTCTTTCTCATCATTTAACTGGGAATCAAAATATGGTGAGACTAATCTGCAATAAAAATATCAGTGACATATGGAAAATTCTTAGGGGTGCTAACAATTATATTCAACCCTCTTTTGAAACCGCCCTAGATGGCAACTCTTGGGCTGTTTTCTTTAAACAAAAATATCTTTTACCAAGTTGCTTTAAAGAAGTTGATATTAAGGTGTTACTTTCACAGATTCCTTTGCTTTGTCCTTGGTCTTTAGAAGATGTCCTCTTTGCTATATCTAAATTGAAAAGCTCAAAATGTGCGGGCCCTGATGGTCTCCCACCCTGTGTCAACAAAGATGACCCGCTATTCTGGGCTGCTACATTTCTAAGGATTTTCCAATCTATCTTTGTCGCAAAAAGGCTTCCAGCCTCATGGACTTCTTCCATTATTATCCCCTTACATAAGAAAGGGCCGCTAAACAATCCGTTAAATTTTAGGCCCATAGCATTGATTGATGTTGCAGCTAAGGTGTTCGCATTACTTCTTTTAGAAGATGTTGAAAAACATATTGTAGAAAATCGCATATTAAATAAAGTACAGACAGGTTTCAGAAAAAATCTGGGAACCCAATTAAATGCAACTATTTTAGCTCATCTTACTGCGGGGGTACATAATTCCCTTACTGGACCCATCTTTATTGCTTCTCTAGACCTGTCGTCCGCATTTGATTGCGTTATTCGCAGTAAACTCTGGGAAAAAATGTTAAAACTAAAATTCCCGGCTCCTCTAGTTGCACTTATAGCTATGCTGCACCACCAGACTTCCTTCAGAGTTCGAATTTCCAACAATGGCCTACTGACCGAGGCTATCCCTACATCAATTGGTGTGAAACAAGGTTGTAACCTCGCGGCAGTACTTTTCAACCTCTACCTGTCGGATATTGAAGATCTCTGGGATTCTCCATTGATTAACGCGGTTCGACTTGGCAAGCTTAAACTCTTGTGGCTAGCATATGCGGACGATGTGCTACTTTTTGATAGCACACACTCAGGTCTCCAGAAAAAACTCTAAATATTCTATCAATTCTGTGTAGCAAACAACCTCACAATAAATTTTGCTAAATCCAACATCCTAGTTCTATCCTCTAAGAAAAAGGTGCGCAAATTTTGTTGGCATATCAATCAAAATCGTATACAAATTGTTGACCAAACTATTTATCTTGGTTACAATCTCGCTAATAATTCCTCTGCTTTTTTCTGGCATAAAGCTTTATGTGGAAAAATCATACCCTTGCAGAATCAAATGAAAATAATTTTTTGAAAATATTGTAGGTTTTCCTTGGTACCTTTGCTGGAATTCTATTCCAAGAAAGTGGAAGCAATTATTTTATATGGTCTTGATATTTGTCTCTTAGATCTATCCACTTTTTTGAATAAATTTCAAGCGAAATTATGGGATTACCTGCATATCTTCCCAATGCTATCCTTCGTCACGAATTAGGCCTTAATTCGCTGTCTGCACGGTATAATTGGCGTATTCTCAAAATCTTTGCCAAGATGAATTTTCCAATTGAAAATTCACTATATGAAGACCTCTATTTCATGTTACATACTTTACATCCAAGGTCGATAAAGAATTTTCAAAAGCGTATATTCTCGATTCTTTCCGGAATAAATGTCGCCCCTCAAGATCTAGCGCATCAATTATCACTGCACATAAACATCTTTTTTGGAATGATTGGGCAAATACCTGTGATCAAATCGCATCTTATTCTTCATTCTCTGAATATGCTTCCTTTAGACACAATCAAGTTCCACGCCTACCCTATCTTTTGCTATGCCCGAGTGCAGAAATTCGAATGCAATATATGCGCTTCCGTTTAGATCTTTCTCATACTAACGTACGCACACAACATTGGGTAAAAGATGCTAAGAGCGTGGAAAATACTTTGTGCAGATTCTGCAAAGATATGAATATCCCTGAAACCTTAAAACATCTATTTCTTATATGTCCTTTCTTTGAAACAGCTAGAATGTCTAACTTCTATGCTTTCACCAACACACATTCACAAGTCGGGAGAGAATTGATATGGTCTCGTTGCTTGTGGGGATCTTGTAATTCCATCATTCTTGCAACTGTCTAGTGAAAATTATTGATTCAGCCTTAAATTTGTTTAATGTGACTTAAAATTTATAAGTCGATACATTTACTTTTCATTCTAATTTACATGCTATAACTTCTATGTTAGTGAATTTTGTAATCAAATCGAATTCATTATTTCTTCTGTAAAGCCTTCATTTGTTGTAGATACATGTTGCAAGGATAGCTATTATATTCACTTGTTTTTTTTTTTAACATTTGTAACTATGAAAGTTCTTGTATATAATGTTGTAAAGTAATGAATTGCGTAAGTATTGTATTGATATTTTGTAAAGATGCGTTTGCATCAAAAACAAAATTTTAAATAAAAAAAATAAAATAAAAAAAATAAAAAAGACTGGCAGTGCAGGCGGAGGCGTCGGGGGACAAGGTAGGTCAAGGTGGGAAGAAAGAAGAGAGTGGTCAGAACAGAAGCGACAGGTAGTGAGAGGGTTAGAGAGAGGGATGTCTGAGGAGAACAGAGCATCCAAGGTGTGTCCGGCAGAGTGGGTTGGGCCAGAGGGAAGGAGAGAGAGGGAAAGAGTGTCGCAGAGGTTGCAGAAGAGAACAGTGGCCACATCAAGAGAGTCGAGGTGGATGCTGAAATCCCCAAGGAAGATAGATTTGGGGCAGGAGGCAAGAAGAGAGGTGGACAAGTTGGGCCATTCTGAGAGGAAGAGGGAGAACAGTCCAGGGTGTCTGTAGCTGGAAAGTGAGAAAGTAAGAGAGACAGACAGCCTGAAGACTAGGCTTTCAAAGGATAAGTAGGTTTGAGAGGGGGTGATGGAGGCAGGAACCCACTCAGGGGAGATCAGACCCACTCCACCACCAGGCTAGGAGGGCGTGGGATTGGACAGGATCTTGTAGCCCTCAGAGAGAAGACTGTCAAAAACAGTGACACAGCTGGCCTTGAACCATGCCTCAGTGAGAGCAAGGACATCAAGTTGAAGATCTTCAAGGAGGTGACAGATGTCAGTGGAGTGTTTGATAGCAGAGCGAGAATTGAGGGTAACTAAGTGAAGCCAAGAACCATAATTGCTTAGCAGGGCAATTGAAATCAAGATTTTACTTGTGGTTAGAGCGTATAGGGCACCATGTCAGTATGAAACCTTTGGGAGTATTGCCGAATAACTGCAGGGAGAGCTACTCCCTCCAGCTCCACACAGGGCCAGACAGGGGCCTTAGGTGAGGGCCTTGGATGGTGGGCTGGCTCTCATACTTTGCGGCTCTCCAATCGGCTTTTGGAGACATCAGTGAGTCAATCACGGCAGCCACAGCGGATGATGCTGTTGAGGCACACCTGTGCCTAGAGAAACTGCAGTGGTGGTAGCCATGATTAACAACTAAATGGCCACAGTAATTGAAAGCCCCACTGGGCAACGTGCACACTTGGGCTGCAGCAGCAACTGAAATTCAATGGTTGAAGCACACAACTGTGTGCAAGAAGTCAGACCCAGCCTATTTAGGCACACAAATGCGATCCGACTCAGAGTGCTTCAATATTGTTCTTAATTGTAAAGAATAGCCCTGCTGGGCATACCTAGCAGTGCTTCTTCATCTTTGCGATCATGGCACTTTGCCGAGTCATAGGGAGGAGGTGAGCGCCTGCAGGGGTAGGTGGTAGACATAAGCAATTTGTTCTAACATATGTATTACATTCTGTTTGGTTTAATTCATGAAATATTAATCTTTTTTATGATCTTTTTCTTACCTTTGATTGTAAGTTTGGACTTTATCATTGAAGTTTTAAAACATGCAAGTGTTTAAGTATTAGAGGAAACTTCAAAATGCTTGTCCAGTTGAGCCTCGATGGCCTTGTGAAAGTTTCAAATAAGCCCGATTACTGGTACTGACCATAGCGACTGTGGCCTTCGCCGCACCTACACTGATAGCTCCTACAGAATCTCAAGAATTCTGAAACAGTACTACATTTAGCCTTTTGATTAACACTTCACTGTATGGTTAACTTTATACAGTGAAGCAAGTGCTCAAGTGCTAGTAAATGCGGTACGATCTGAAGCATTTATAAAGCTATATGGTACACATCATCTCTTCTCTTTAATCTTTGTGCGGAATCTCTGGCAGCACTGAATTACTGTCATGAGGGGATTAAGGGTATTACTTGTGCAACATATACCTCGTAAGTGCTATTGTATGCAGATCTACTTATTCTGACGATCCAGAATAAGAATATTACAATACTACAACTTATCAGAAATATGTCATAACTATGGCAGGCTTTCCGATTTTATGAGATGATATGATATGACATTTATAACACACCTATAAACAAGTGCTTCAAGGCGCGATAAGGCAAGGGAGGGGAACAGAGGGAAGACAACGATCTTACTAGACTGGGTGTCATTCAGATCGCGTAAGTGCAAGGGAAGGGGAAAAAAAGAAAAGTGCGGGGCGAGGGGAAAGTGCAGTACATGGAACAATAATAATAACAAAAAATAAATAAAGAACGGCCAGCTGGTGATAAGTGCAGGGTGAGTGCAGACATAAGTGCTGGTTTGGGGACTGTAGGGATACAAAAAACAGTCCCCAGGTGCTGGGGTTGCCAGCGCAAGCAGGCAACTGGCAGGGCTTGGGCCCGAGATCAGATGGGAGGCCAGGTAACCCGTGCAGTCTCATTATCAGCCAGGACTTCAGCAGGGGAGAGGGGGAGAGAAAGTAGAAGCAAAGAGGAAGGTTTTTAAGTGCTTCTGGAACTGAAGATGGTTCTCCTCAAGTTTCAGGGAGGCGGGGAGGCTGTTCCAGCCCACGAGAGAGATCTATCACCAACTCGTTGCTTGGAGAAGCGACTGACCCTGAGGGAGTTGGAGGCAGATGAGTGAAGAGCTCGAGAGGGAAGATATTTAGGAAGAGAGAGTTGAAGGTATTGAGGCCCCAGAAGGCCTTGTGGACGATGCAAAGGGTTTTGAACTTAATCTTTGCAGCCACTGGGAGCCAGTGCAGAGATTTCAGTCCTGGAGAGATACGATCCCTAGGCTTGAGGCCAAGGACAAATCTCACAGTCCTGTTCTGGATGAGTTGCAGAGGGCGTAGAGTAGAAGCAGGCAAATTTAGAAAGAAGCTGTTGCAATAGTCCAGCCTGGAGAGAACCAGAGCTCTAGAGATATTGAGCTTCTGGGGAAGGTGAGGAAAGGAAGAATACCTCTGAGGAGGTGAAGTTGTTAGTTTGACTTCTTAGAGACGTCAGAGATGTGAGCGGAAAAGGAGAGAGTGGAGTCGAAGATGACACAGAGGTTCTTAGCATCACAGGTCAGAGCAGGAAGAGGGCCAAGGGAGGCCGGCCAGTATGGCCAAGGGCAAAGGAGTGATTGCAGAAGTCAGCCAAGGCAGGAGCCAGGGTGTCCATGTGTTCCTTGATGGTTTTGGAAGAGAATGGGAAAACCTGTTTTGACAAGACCTTCCTAGATCAGACTTGTCTAAAAATCTTGTCAGGGGAGAAAAGAGGAAAGGAAGTGAAAGAGGGAGGAGAGGAGGCCACAGGGGGGCCAGAGGTAGAGGAGAGAGTAGATGAAGAAGCAGGAGAGGACCAGAGGGTGGACAGGATGTCCTGGGATTTGGAGATGAAATGAAACTATTGGTTTTGATACTCAATAACTCCTGTTAGTGTTCTGAATAAGGTTATATGCTTTGGTCTGTGTACCTTGAAGCACAGTGTTGTGTTTTTTTATAAATGTGGTTATATGTATTGTGATAGTACTTATTTACCCCAAAATGTATCTGGGCCTACTCTTATTTAAATAGACCATTTATTTTCACATTCAATAGTGCCCTTGCATCACTTGAAAGTTTTGGACCGGCACAACCGATACCTTTTACGCAGGGATAGCCCATAAAGGTATTAGATGTTGGCTGGGTTAGCCTGAACTCCCCAGCTATTTTCAACTTTTGAAAACTGATCTGCCACCTAGGGCACATCCTACGTGAATAGTAGGAACCAATTTTCATTGCCTCAGGCCACTTCTTGGCTTGCTACAGCCTTCACAAGAAGAACTGCTTCTTGCTTCACCGGCGTGAATGTGCACTTTCACGTGCTACTGCAATGTTGAGCACAAGGCTACCAACTTCTCAGGGCTGGATTAGAAAGTTAGGAACGGCTCTGAAAAATTGTCTAATGCTCCTCCTTGCTTACCCTATGCACTAGCACGGCCGATTGGCACAAGGCCTAGTCGGAGCATGAATGTAACTTATTTGGTATGGACACGCAATGTCACCTGTCTCGCATGAAGAAAGAGAGGGCTGCCTCAGGTGCGCAAGAGAGTATGAACGGACATGCATTCATTATAGCAGGCGGCGTGCAATTGAAGGCCGTCCCTTGTTGCACTCACAACAGAATGAATACAACACTCTAGGGAAAGAAGCCCAGAGATAGCTTGCAAGGATAACAAGTTTTAATTGTACAGAATACAAAAAATATCAGCAAAGGTCTCTGCTGTTCGAGAATGTTCAGACTCCAGAATGAATGTTGTTGCCTTTTGAGAGGCCACAGAGTCAGTAATTACATCACATATAGGGTCTGAAACCGCACTGGTGATCGGCAAGACAGTATACATGATTGTGCTCCATTGGTGGATGCAATCCTACAATTGGTTTGTTTCTCAGCCGTCTGTTGATTCCCTCCATGGAATGAAGATCAGGTCTCTCATTAGTTACATTATGAAAAGTACGATAATATGCTAAGTCTACTACTACATCACTACGAAATGCACCAGAAAAGCTTGTGGGCTGGTGTGTGTGGGAATGGAAAAAATAAATTCAGTCACACTGACGCGTCTTATCCGGTTTGTTTTATTTTTGTGGCATGTTTTTCACAAAATCGAAACCTACCCCTCTCTGGTTTCAATTACTGAAAACAAGCTGCTATTCTTATTTGGACTTGAGCGAAAGTCAGCAACTGCTCGAAAGACACAAGGTGTCGAATACTCCAATTTTTTAAAATAAAATTCACTATATTGAAAGTGGACATACGAAAATTTAGTTTCAATTTCTGCAATCTGTTCGGAGCGGTTACTCAGCGTGACACAGAGAGAATGGAACTTCCTGACATTATGTAAGTTCAACTATACATAATATGTTTTTGATTAAAAACGGCATGTGTGCTGTATGCATATCGAATAATTCTGCGACGTGTGAATGTGCGTAATGACGAAAATAATGTACACATTACGTTATGTTATGTTGAATCATATTTATACCGTGCACTATAAAAAACCGAGTGCATAACTCGTGGTTTGTTTATCTGTCTAGTAATGATTGTTATTTGTATAGTTTAAAGAGGAGTGAATAGATTTTTGATTTTTTTGGGTATTATTACTTACTAGCCTTGTTGTGGGTAGCTGGAGCATATTGTGACGATTATTCATCGACGACCCGCAACCACAACCTGTATGCAGGCTAGTGATATCTAAATGGCTTTAACCCGTGGAATATCCGCTTGTGCTGTCACCGTTGCATCCTTGTACAGCATAAAGTAGGGGTGAGGTGGAAGGGCCGGGGGCTGAACATTTTCCGAGGGAACTTGGTTCGCTTTTAGATCACTAATCTTCCCAGTTCTGTTATAATGCCATCTGTCTGTGGTTCTCCATCTCCATGTGGTACTCCATCCCATTGGGAGCTATATCTACTTCAAAGCACTAACCTTTCATGCATGTCGTGGTCTCAAATACTCCATGTTGTTGGGTGTTTTCATTATGTGTGGTTTGTGTTTATGTTTAGGTTTCATTCGGTTCTGAATTATAAAAAGTTATTATACTGTGACTTGTTATATACGATTACAGAACAGCAACTAAAATATATTTTTATTCTGTTATCTTCACAGATATACTGCACCGGTCTGCGTATGCCATAGTTTCCAGCTATCGTCGGATGGATTCTTCAATCAACATTGGCAGATTAGCATAAACAGTGCTTTTTGCATAATCGTTATGTGGGGCGACTGACAGAGACCAATCTGCCCTTTGGCGGTACCAGTAATAGGGAGAAACCGGTCAGCGTTCACCATGTGTTACCCAAAGCAATGCCAGTTGTACAGATCCATTCAAAACCTTCCACCCATCACTTTTGTGGTCACAGTTTGTCTCACTATGTGAGAGATGGTATGACAAGAAGTGGGTCCCTTGATCGCTGCGCCATAGGGAATGAAGCTGCACCTCACTGAGGAGGTCCAACAAGGCCGAAACATGTCTGGAGTTGCTTGTGTTTCCGTGCAGAGGGTACCTGGACTAGCAGTTCGGGCTGGGATGTTACCTTTGGTGGCAGTACCTGACTTATTTGCATATGGCTGGACCCCTTTTGCAATGGTGCAGATGGGCTAAAAAACGGTGGTGTGGAAGGTTTCCCAGAGCAATGCCAGTGGTACAGATTCATTCTAAACCTTCCACCCATCCCTTTTGTAGTCACAGGGTTCACCATATAACACCATGCTGAAGCGAAAGCATTGTGCGTGAAAGTGCAAAGAATGTATATATTCTCACAAAAGGTACCCCAATGTACGTCATTAGAAAGTTTTGCTGGTGTAACATAAGGACACACAAGATTTGTACTGGGATTAATCGATCGTTGATCACAATCGGCGTATGAGGAAGTTAGAAAGAACATTTGAAGCATGCGTTACCTAGCTATAAATTGTTTGGCAAAAAACATATTGTTCATTTCGTGGACGTAATATTCTATTGTGAGCATTCTTTGATAAATAAAAGCACTTGTTACATTGCAGACTATTGATGTTTAATTAAAAAATAATGTTTTCCTATCCGATTTGGGACAAGAAAGAAAAGTTATGTGCTGTGAGAGGATGTATGTGTTTATATCTTCCTGCTTCTGTATTAAGTGCATCTTCCTGCATTAAGTGACGTTATGGCATGGGTGATGACTGGGCACATTTGGCTACGCTGACCACTAATGTCATGAAAATAGGTGGAGCACATTGTTTGGACTAATGATGTTAGCTTTAGGGGCGGGCGATCTGTATTCTTGCCGCGAGCGCACTTAAAGTTAGTGTGATTCCTCAACAGATGAGATTATCACAAGATGGCTGTGCCCAACCTGTTGTTTTTGCATGTGTAAAAGTGAGGATAATTAAGGTAAGATGCATAGGAAAAAAGGTTAAGATAGATTACTGTGTGTTTAAAAATACATGCCCAAACGATATGGACAATACCATTTTTGAACAAACTTCCCCTTTAATCTCAGTTTATTGGGTAAAATTGCTGCTATTAAAAAATGTCGACTTCCCAGGCTGCTTTATTTATTATAGATGCTTCCGCTGCCTGTCGACAAAGAAATATTAAAAGAAATACTGAAAATTGCAATGAGTTTATGTGGGGTGCTGTATCAAGGCTGCGAATCTCAAAGGCAATCCTGAAACTTCTAATTAAGGAGGGTGGATTTGGATTCCAAATTATAAAATATTATCACCTAGCCTATAAATTGAGTGGTTTGCATGAATGGATCAATGCAAGTTCTGGCTCAGCTCCAGCATGGGTGATTACTGAGAAGGATGCAGTGTTTCCTGACCCTCTGGATTGTTTGTTAACAATGGACAAACTTTGGAGAAACACCACAACTCCATCAATAGTTTGTGAAACTAAAGAGGTTTGGAAGACTGCAAATATAGAAATAGATAACAAAATCGAATAATCACGAGAGCCAGGCCTATGGTATAATCCAGCAATTGTATGGGAAAACAAGCTGATACATTGGCATTCCTGGCAGACGGTTGGAAATATGGAAATTTAAAAATGTTTTGGATAGAAATACATTGATGGAGTTTGTCTTCTTGCATTTTAAATATAATCTGCTTGCATCTGAATCTCAAAGATACTGAATATTAGCTAGTATCTTCATATCAATTCTTTCTCCAGTGAATGGGAAACTGCATGATGAAACAGAGTTAAGTCAGCTCTTAAGAATACACCCAATATCAGCCATGAGAATATACCACTTGCTGTTATCTAACCTCCAAAATATTGGTACAGAATGGTCAAACTGAGAATTAGATGAGATTTCATATATCAGACAACGATTGGTTGAACATCTGTAAAAGCATGTTCCAAATGAAAGTAGACTTAGTTTTGCGATATATCCAACAAAGAATCATTCATCGTCTGCACTGGACACCATCAAGAATGAAAGATTGCAAACTCATGTCTTCAGAACAAACTTGCATCTGTTCTGGGAATGTGCGTTTACTACGATTGTAGATCATCACAGGTCACCACTATTTTGTGTTTTAGGATACTATCAACGATTCCACATATCTCGTATAAGACTAAGTGCTGGATATAAAGGGCTTTAATAAATTAAAAAAAAACAGATTAAAAAAAAAGAGTTAAAAAGCTCAGATACACCAGTACATGAAGACTCGACACAAGGAATGATACTTCTGTCTCATCTACCTCCCATGCTTCACATGGATTGGCACCATCCTTCGCCTAGTTCTGAGCGTGGCACCATTTTGTCCTTTGTCAGAAGTGGACAAACTTTATCCAGAAGCAGGGGGTACGGAGGCAAGGCAATGTAAGGAGCAGAATGGCCTGGAGGACGTTGCATTAAAGGGAGACAATAACCCTGAGGAACGACCTGTAAAGCTAAAGCATTGGATGTTTTTACAAGACCATTACACAATGAACACCAAAATTGCCCACACACCGGGGACTGGAAGAACAAGTATGTCTCTTAGGATTTTGGCACCTTGGGTGGCTGAGGAGGCAGCAATTCTTTCTCATACATAAATAGCTCGCTCACAAAGCCTTCCTCCTGATGATCAGTGGCAAGGCGATCCTCATCCAAACGGACAGCTCCACCAGCATTTATTACATCAACAAGCAGGGTGGCACCAGCTCTCCTCCCCTCTGCGCTCTAGCATTCAACATTTGGGAGTGGGCTCTGGTAAAAAACATGCACCTGGCAGAAATCCACCTCCCATGGGAGTCCAACCTATTGGTGGACAGGCTCAGCAGACTTTGTGCGGACAACTACGAATGGCAGTTAACATATCCTTCAGGGGATCTTCAACAAGTGGGGTCACCCTCAGTTGGATCTCTTTGCCACCTGGTCCAACAGGAGGTGCTCTTTGTTCATGTCCTGGCAGGGACAGGGCAGGGGCTCTCCAAGTGACGCAATACAGATCCAGTGGAATACAATGAACGTGTATGCCTTCCCTCCCACTCCCCTGGTGCACAGGGTAATCTGCAAGATCAGGGAAGCCTGGCACCTCCTTATCATCCTGATCGCTCTGTGGTGGCCAGCAAGGCCATGGTTCTCGGAACTACTCAGCCTGTCCAATCAGGCCCCAGTGCACCTTCCGCTGGGCCAGCACACCTACTCTCTCAGCAGGGAGGCACGGTCATCCAGAAAGGAAGGAACTTCTCAAAGAACCTGTCTTCACAGGCCAGAGGAGTGCTTGATGGAATAGGCATAGGTGGGGGCCCTGAGGTTGCTGAGACCTAGGTGTGCCCTGTCTTGCTGCATGGGGCGAGGTGCCCTGTAAAGACGATGAGTATGTTGTGGACCAAGTGACAGGCATTGACCAGTCCCACCTGGAAACCTATTCCCCTACCTGGTTCCCAAAGGGAGATGGTGTCGGGTGATCCGCCATCATGTCGGGCCCGGTGGCTATTTGTTTTGCTGCATGCCACGTACCTGCATCGTGGTACTTGCTGCACTGGTCCCAGCTTCCTCCAGTACGTGGAGCGGTGGAGGTTGAGGGCTACCCTGCACCTCAGGTCAGGGTATGGTAGACAGAGTGCCCTTGGCTGTAGAGCCGGTAGTACTTCGTACAGGCGCCCCCTCAGACATCAGTCCAGTGTTATGGCGTAGCCCTTCAGGTTGAGACCCAGTAATATAACCATGCGGTACTTCAGCCAAATCACCGGTAAGATCTTGCAACCCCTCGGCCTGGTGGTAGGTAGCTGGAACAGTCTTGGTGCTTGTGCTGGTTGTAGGACCCGTTACATCCCTCACGCTAGTGTGCTTCCTAGGAAAGGAGTCACCTTTGCAGGGTGCAGAGGAGAACAGTGCACCTACCTTGGGCCTGGTCTTCTGCTTCACGGATGCTTTCAGGGCCTCTGGAGGGGACCTTTCCGAAGAGCTCCCTCCACCTGGCTAGTCTGTTCTTGAGTGTGCGCGGTGTCAGAGCGTAACAGTACAGCCGTCCTAGCCGTGGTCAGGGTCAAGGCAGTGGAGGCAGAGGCCACACATTGGGAAGGCACCCTTTGTTGACATGCGTCGGCAGAAGGCAAAGCTGTACCTGACAATTGAAAGAGAAAAAGAAGACAAAAGTACTTCTCCGGGGAAGAGCGTGTGAAATTACTAGGTCAGAGGCCTAACCCAGGAGCGCTGGTGGAAGTGGTCTGTTCCGATTGATGCGGAAAAGAGGACTGAGGAGTGGCGCCGGAGGGCGGAGTCAGGGGAGCACACGCTCCTTACATTTTAAGCGGAAGATGATTTATCTGGTGAAAAAGTTTCCTTCTCCCGTCCCTAGGAAGGGACGCCCATACAGTATGGAGGAAAGGGGATGGGACGTAGGAGTATTGTGCCTGAACACTATGCCCGTACCCATAGCACACCACACACACAGTCCATCATATCCAGTCCTGATAGTAAAATCTGTCAGCAAGCATTTTTGCGAACATGAATAATGGCCTCAAATTCCTAGCTCACATCTCCGTAGAGAAGGTGTTCAGCTGCACCACTCACCACTGACCAGAGGCCAAAGGAAAATGTATCCAGGGCACAGGAGGTGTTTAATCGCTCTCAGGGCAAGGCTTCCTGAGGCAAAAACTGTCTTCCCCATGGGTCCAATCTCTTACTTTCCCTGTCTGGGGGCAGAGAGGGGAAAGTAGATGCCTACAGGTTGGCATTAGTGACCTGCACAACTAAGCTCACAGAGGACACATGGGTAGATTTGAAGCGTGGGTCCGAAGAAGCTGGACAATGCTCCCATGCCAATTCTCAATCCACTGCCATAACATAGGTAGGTTTCTCCCAGGCCTCCAGCACTGGGACTTCAACTGAGACATTGAAGGGCAGCAATATGTCCATCTTGGGTCCATCATACAGGATATCTGCCAGTTCAAATTGAACATTAAGCATCGATTGGGCTGATAACCTTACGTTGTCTGCCACTTTTTCCATAAGGCATTGGCATCTACCCAGAGCCAGTTCGAGTAGAATAACCAACTCTGGAGCAGCATTAACGCCACTGGCTTCTTCAACCTAAAGCCATTTCCAACATGTCCTGAACCAAATACACTGGCTTATACTTTTGCCCAATTCCTTGTGGACTACTGGGACGGAGCAAAGGGGTCTGCCACAGTGAAAGAATGGAATCTGCTATAGCTGCATTAGTGTCTCCCTGTGTGGACCTCTGTCTAACATCTCTGTTCGGTAACACTATACTAAAGGCTTTGAGGGCAATCTAAGGCCCAGTGCCTCCATTCCCTTCTTGATTTTTCTACAACAAAAGAGTGGCTTTGCTGTGCCATTTCTAGATCTGGGATATGTCCAACACGATACGGTCCTGCAAGCCAGATTAAGAATTGCGACGTCTGATCATGTTGTCGCGTTTTCTCTAGGGGGGAGACCTTTTCCCATGGGGCTAGGGTGGTACGTCCCCAGAAAAATAGTCCCCCTGGGGGTGGTGCACTGGGGTAGGATCGCATTGGGAAGGACTCTCCATGTGGGATTGGGGACAAGAATCAACAGAGAACGCAGTATTTCCCTGCTTTAATACCTCGAACCCCTTCTCCAACTCTAAATACTCCTTCCCCCTTTCAAGATAGAACTGATATGTTGTATTGTCAACTCAGACCACCTGACCTGCATGACAACATTGAAGAGCAAGAAAATACAAAGTATCATGTATACAGCTTTAAGGCTGGTACTGGAACAAAGAAGATAGCCGCGACTCTAGTGAGCACTCGTGAGAAGCAGAACGAGCGGTATAGTTTCTTGATGCCACTGATTGGCCCAGAGCAGTATATCAGTCCCACACGGGAGTTTCAAGGAAGTTCAAGCTCAGCTGTGGCTGAGACAAGAGAGAGAGAGAGTGAGATGGAGAGAGAAAGAAAGAGAGAAAGAGAGAGAAAGAGAGAGAACGAGAGAGAAAGGGAGAGAAAGGGAGAGAAAGGGAGAGAAAGGGAGAGAAAGAGAGAAAGAGAGAGAGAAAGAGAGACAGAGAGAGATCCACGGAGAAGGGGAAATACTGGAAGCCATGCTGGAAAGCAGCAGCTGTGAGCCACAAGGGAAAATGCTTTGGGAGGAATGGGAGAACCTGAACATGGTCCACCAGCAGGGGACTACTCGGGTTGCCGCTGAGCAGGTCCTCCAGTCATCCCAGCGCCCAGTGAAAGGTGCGAAAGACGGAACGGGCAGCCGATAGGCGTCAGAGCGCTGCCGAGCCGCTGCAGACTGCGTTCGAAGCCCAAATGCTAGCGGAGCCTCGCAGCGGAATGCAGATGCCTTTGTACCATGGCAACCTGTTAGAACAGGGGTCCCCAACCTTTTGTGCGCAATGAGCAACATTGGCATATCAAATGAAATGGTGAGCAACATCCATTTTTCGACGGAATATATCGGCGCACAGTTGGCGGACAAATTGTTTGCAACACAAATTAGAAATGTAACAAAATTAAAACTGCATATAGAACATTTAATTTGCAGTACTTAATAGTTATCTAGACCACGTGTTATTCTAGTCAAGGAAAAGTGCAAGGCCTTTAACTTCATTTGACGTTAAGTGGTTGTTTACAAGGAATGTTGAGGAAATTGAGTAGTCAGTAGTACATTTATAGACATATAGGACCAGTCCAGCTGTTCAAAAATAGAGTAGGAGTAAATAAACATTACCAGGGATTTCAGGTTCCCGAGCAAAATATTAGTGCAAATGTATGGACAGTAAAAATGGCCCCAAACTGAGCATGAGATTCTGCCTAGGATTTTATGGGATCTCTAATGGCAAATGGTGCATTCCTAAGCATGCAAGATCGGCAATACTGTTCCACAGTCATTGAGGACTGTATTGTGGATTTTTTTTTTTTCAGGAATGTTATGAAATGTTACATTGATCCTCTTGAGTTCATTTTCCAATGGCCAGGGTAGGCACCACAAAGAAGATATCTGACAGCCAGAGAGGCTGGTTGGCGATGCCTACGCTTGAAAAGGAGGCATTGGAAAGAATTACTAATTCACAAGAAATTAACATATTCTCTTAAAACTGTTGAACAGTTCAGAGGCCACAAAGGAAAGCGTCAGTTTGTCTGAGTCTTTAGGAGAAACTATCCAGGACAGCTATTGACAAACCGTGCCCCCAAGTTCAGGAGTTCCAGGTTATAGAAAGGGATGCACCATGGTTCGATGCAGAATCTAGAATCTCGAAAAGAAAACTGAACCATGATTTAATGAGGGGTGTGTACACTGCTGGTCAGATTTATAGTTTCAAAATGGCATCAAAAATTGCGGTAAGACAAAAAAAGAATTTGAGAAAAAAATGGAAGCTTTTTTGAAGGATACCAAATCGTTTTATGTTTATTGTTGTTGTCAAGACAGGCATTATGCCATCCCCTTAGACAAGTATTTCTTGGAACACTAGCCCCTCCAGGTTATAGGCCAATTCCCTTAATGGACATTGGGGCTTAGTACGAGTTTGGTGGCATCTCAACAGTACCGTTACTGCTACTTGGTCCAGTGGTATCACTGCCAGATTCCAAGTGGTGGTTTGGCGGTGTTAGTCCCCAATTATGGAGTCAGTAGCACTCCAGAGTGGATTTCGACGGTATTTGATTGATAGAAACATAATGTGGCGGAATTTACATTTTATTGGAGTCTGTGACAAATCTGTGGATGCTGTCCCTTCGCCCCTATGGGGGAGACCATTCCCATGTGGCCAGGGTGGTACGTCCTCGGTACAATAGTTCCCCTGAGGGTGGTGCACAGGGAGAGAATAACATGGGAGAGGAAACCCCTTCTGGGACTAGGAACAACCCTACCCTGAGAACGCAATATACTCGCCAATCACCAGACCCTAGGACCCCCCCCCCATTCCTATAACCCAAAGAACAACCCCTTCCCTAGATACGTACTGGGACTATGAAGAGCACAACTGACCCAAGGGAGATCAAGGTTAGAAATACTGAGACGAGGAAGAATGGGGAAGAGTTGAAAGATATGTTATTGACCACCATTGAGACAAATAAGCTGCATGGCGGAATGAAGAGTGTTCTGCATAACCAACATGAGCATTCTAGACAACTTGGAATAAGTACTGGGATGAAGAGGAAGAGCGGAGGCATGAAGAGTTCTCCTAAGAACCACAATGAGCAGTCTAGTTGTTCCTGGCTGCTCATTGGTCAATGCATAGCAGAAAAGGATGAGGGACTCAGGAAGAAGTTGTCTAGTCCTTCATGAAGGAGCTGCAGGAGCCAGCACGGTGCAGGAAAGTGCAAGGAAGCACACCAGGATGCCAAGAGAGGAGCTGGAAGGACAAGGGCCAGTCCACAGTGGAAGGACTGAAAGGCGAGCTGGCAGAGAGAAGCTCCCGGTGTTCCTGCAGATAGGGAAGTGCGTGAAAGGAGGACCAAGCTGTCCTGGGAAAGATTGACACTGCAGTGTTCCTGGGCAGACCAGAGCCCACTACAAAGGGAAGCACTCAGGCTGGCTGGCGGGAAACTAAGACGGTGCAGTCAGCATCTTAATAGTCACGGTACCTGGCAGGCATGTGAACCATGTCTGCCCCCCAACAAGAGAAACTTAAGGGTCTGGGACCCACCAAACGAAAGCAACATGAGTGCTCTTCCTTGCGGCGGTACTTAGGAGAAAAGGGCTCCAAGTACTCACACACAAAGAAGGTGTCTGGGACCCACTACACGAGAACCACACAAGTCATCTTCCTCGTGGTGGTACATGGGAGAAGAGAGCTCCAAGTACCCTCACGCAAAGAAGGGGGGTTTGGGACCCACTACAGTAGAAACACACAAGTCCTCTTCCTCGTGGTGGTACTTGGGAGAAGAGGGCTCCCAGTTCCCAAACATAAAGAGAGGTCTGGGGCACAATCCCATGAGAAGAAGGGAAACCACAGAGTAATTTACTAAGGACCACACTTGGCAGGGAAGTGAACCAAATTGGCCCAAGCAAAAAGAGAGAAAGGCAGAGATCTAGGACCTACAAGAGAATGAACTGGCAAAGGAGTCATTGCCCCTGGCTGTGGTCCAATAAATAGAGAGTTGCCAAGAGAAGGAACCAGGACAAGGGAGTTGTTGCCCAGGTTGCTACGAAGTTTGTGCAACAGAGAAATGTGTAAGAACTTTATGGAACTTTGTTTTACATTTTGAACTTTGGGTTTGGAACCTGTGTTATTTGGAACTCTTTGATTGGATCTGCAATCTATTCTTCTGAGTTAAGAAGACATTTTGTTTTTTATAGGTTAGTAAATAGTGTGAGGGATGGAAATAGGTTTCGGACTTGTGACAGACAGTTGACTATTTACTTTAGACAAGACATACTGGCAGTTTCCTTAGTTTTGGTTAAGGATGGGAAACCCCTCTTAGCTTTAGGGAAAGGCAGGAGTTTCCCCAGTCCCCCACCCTTTTCCTTTCAATAAAAGTATGTCAATCAACATGAGCTCACTGTGTCCGAGTCCTACTTCTAGATTCTTACAGGTCACTAATGGTTTTTTAAGTCTAATCCAACGTGATACGCAGACATCTCAACATCTGTCCAAAATACAAGATTGTGGAATTATACATTGTTTTCCAACACAAATAAAGGTGACAAGCAGGGATGTCAGTTGGTCGCAATGTATTCCTTTTGGATGTTGATTCTAGTACTTCTCTTAGGAAAGTTAATCCACCCTCCACCTGAAGGGTTCATTTTATAGCATGCACCCTTATGCAGAAGACACAACTAATTTGGCCTTGCCCCCAGCAGGTCTCCAACAGGGCCTGCTAAACACAAGTTACTATTTTGGGAATTACAGTTTGAAATTAAATATAATGAAAATAAAAATGATGGTGTTCAGGCAAAGGCTGAAACCTTGTAGATAGTTTTTAAATGAATGTAGAGATGAGGGGGCAGTCTCATTTTTATCTGAGCCTACTCTTCTGAAAGAGCAGTGCTTGTGTAAGTAATTTTAATAAGATAGCTGAAATGGCATCATTAATGATTAAATGGCTTTTTACGTTATTTCA
This sequence comes from Ambystoma mexicanum, assembly GCF_040938575.1. Taxonomy (NCBI): domain Eukaryota; kingdom Metazoa; phylum Chordata; class Amphibia; order Caudata; family Ambystomatidae; genus Ambystoma; species Ambystoma mexicanum. The sequence goes on along the minus strand of NC_090923.1, from coordinate 406,565,498 downwards.
GGTTTGCGGCATTCTGATTGGAGAAGTTGGAGGTATATAAGACAAAGGTCTGCTCCATGATTTTAAGGCCGCAAAATCTAGGGTGGTTAGAACTGTCATTTCTTGGAGGGGTTGCAAAATAAATTCCTGTGCCAAATAGCAGGTCTCCCTGCAGATACACCTGCTAGCCCCTTGTGAGCCGAATTGGGGGTGTTCAATTTCAGTGTCAGGCCAGTTAAGAATGTTCCTTATTTTTTAAAAGCACATCTGGGATTTTCTGCTAATCATAAAGTGAATTTCAGTGCAAGTGCGATTGTAGCCTCCCCTGGTGAAGAGAAATACTTGTGGTTATGGGCGGTTGTAAGTCACTGTCCATTTGAATAGGGATGCAATATAACTACATTTGGTGCATTAAGCCTCCTCAAAATAGCTCCAAAAGCAAGAGCGTTTCCGATGGGAAAAAAGTCAGATGTCCAAAATATACACAGGCTGCCCACTTTAGCCTTATATACAGACTTACATACACATATAAAATGGCAAGGAGAAATCTGTCAAATAAGATTCCCAGAATGCAGGAGGCTGGTGGTAATGATGCGTTTAAATGTACCCACTCCTCGATAAATTAAGAAAGTGTGCAGGAGGAAGCACAAAGTGCGCTTGCAAAATAGGAGTCAAAGATTTGGTTCATTTTCTGTTCATTTGCTGTTGCTTCTCTGTTTTGCATAAGCGTGGAATGCATGGGAGCTATGCTATATATAATTAATTGTAATGTTCAGACTTGTATACATAGCAGGTTTGATTGTATTAAAGTTGCTTTTTTATTTTGGGCTTGTTCTGTGTGAATTGTATGAAAAATATGAAACATGTTTTTAAATGTTGCTGACTTAATGGAGAAATATAAATATGAATTAGAACTTCAGGTCATTACATGGTAGCCTTTAAAGATCACTTCATTGGGCCTTTGGAGGTTACCTCCTGAGAATTATTTGGGAATATTATGGCAAATGGTGTGTATTAAATCTCCAGAAGGCTGTTGGATTGGTGAAGTGAAAAAGTGGTTAGGAATAAAAATAATACCTTTCTCAATTATTTGGAGCCTATTTACTCTGCCCAAAAGGGATTTTACACAAGACTTGGTGGCAAACATTGGTCAAACCTTTGAGCATTTGATGACCACTTCATAGAGGGGTGTGGTGCTGTTAACCGAGTATTTGAATCAATGAATTGACTTGTTTGTTTAAACCTATTAACAATCAATTAATTGGATTGGAATACAGGGCAAATTAATTATGAAAAATGTGGCATGCATTTACCGTATCTGCCCATTAACCATGTGCTAGATGGGCAGGTTATCAAACGAAGACCATTTTCCTCTAGGACACTATGTAATAATAAATACAGGAGACACCAAAATGAATATTGTCGATAAATATACATGGTGGGATCAAACACAAACATCACTTGTACAGAAAGTGTGCATGCACATTATTTAATAAAGGAAAGTTGGGTATGCATACCACCTCCTTGTCCATTATGCTCATACTAGTATCAAAGAACAGAATATGCCAATGTTCTCCATGACAAAAACATGGTTCAAATATTGTACTCATTAATGCATTTGTCAGCTGGGCAAAGTAACTGGAGATGACAGGGTTTAGCAATGACACTACCATAACAAGTAAGGACATTTACTGAAGAAGTATGTGCATGGTGGCACCAAACAAATCTTGCATGTATAAAAATAATCCAGCTGGAAACACAGCGGCTCATTGGCCAACATTCATGCACAGTCCAGGACTCTGTCCCGACTACAGTGCTACTGAGGTCACATCCATTCAGCACCCCCTTCTAGGCCTTCACACCATGGCCCAGGGCAACTGGCGAGCAACAATTTAGGGTGCCGTGAGCAACATGTTGCTCCCGAGCTACACGTTGGGGATCCCTGTGTTAGAAGGACGGAAAAAGGTATGTGGGGTATCCAGGAGATGCAGGCGGTCGGGGGAAGTAAACTTGGAAGCAGAGGGTCTGGGGACCTGAATGTGTTCTATGCTTGACAGGAGAGTAAATCAAGAGGATACAACGAAGCTGTGCAAGTATGGCACCCATACCCAAACAGGATAATGAGAAGTAGTGGGTTTAGTACCCCATGTCAGTTGTATACTTAGCAGGAGAGTGAACCAAAGATATACAACAAAATTGTGCAAGTCTGGGGCTGCACCCAAACCAGAGAACGAGAACAGGATGGTCTGGGACCCTGAACAAGTTGTATACTAGGCAGGAGAGTAAACCAAGCAGATACAACACTCTTTTGCGAGTCTGGAACACTGCACCCATATAAGAAACCAAAGTTTAAAGCCAAGAGGGTCTGGGACCCTGTGAAAGAAAAGAGACCATTCATGAGAACCCACTGGCTTGGCAGAAGAGATAGTCAAGCACCTTTTGCGAGTCTGGGACTCGCACCCATAAGAGAGACTGAGAACAAGTGGGTCAAGGACCCTGGAACTGATCAAAGGAATCTTATGCTTGGTAGCGAAGTGTGCCAAGCCTGGTAGGATATAAGAACTGTGAAATCAAGAGGCAGTTATTTTGTGGGTTTTCCAGTCATTTAAGATAACAAGAAGTCTAGGGCAAAGGAGCACAACCCTAGCATTGGAATCCTGTATTTTAGGGACATTACGTTGCATCACTTTATTACCAGCAAAACAGGGAACTTTTCTGTTGACTGAAAACACAAAGAACACTCTTTTACTTTGAGAAGAGACTGTCCTTGCACAGTTATCTTAGATTATTAATGTCAGGGGCGGAGGTAAGTTTTGGGACATGCCAGGGAAAGACTTCTTAGTTTCTGACTTCCTGACATTTCACTAGTTTCCTTTGAGGAACGGAAGCCCTCTTAACATTAGGGATAGAGAGGCCCCTTTCCAATCCTTTGTTATTTAATAAAAGTATTTATCCAAAACCATGCCCCCATTGTGTCAGAGCCTTACTTCTATACCATTAGAGAATGGCGAATATAACTACGATAAACTACGCCAACCATGAAAAGGTTGCACTCCTTATTGTATATTGCTGCATGGAGTGGAAAACTTGAGACCTGGTCTTGGAGACAGTTCTCCAGCAACATTGTCTTAGCGGCAGTAGCACACAAGGGCTTTAGCAAAGTCAAGTTGAGGGATTGCTGCTGGGATTTGGCACTAAAGACCATTGGATCCTTCGAGGAGGCAGAAAGGGTGAGCGCTGGAGCATCAGTCACTGTTACCCATACTGGCCAATGGCACAATGTTTCATAGACCTGCCACTGATGTTGATGTTGAAACATTCATGTTGAGGACTTTTCCAAGATCAAGCATCTAGTTCTCGGAGTCTGAGGACTACATGCTCTTATCCAATATCGAGTGGCTTCTGCTCTTTTGTGAGAAGACAAAGAGAGAGTTGGATAATTCACTCGACAAGTGAGATATTTTTTTTTGCTTTTTTGTACTTTGTTTTCTTCCATCTTGGGTTCATGCACCCTGTACCCATCTACAAGCGCTTCCGCTTCAGATTTGAGGGAGGTGTCAATTTAGTGGGCGTAAGGGCCTTGGGAATTCATGATGTGGCAGGAACCACAATGCTTGACACCATCATGAGGTACCACAAACAAATGCTGTGCAGATCAGTCATTGACATCTTAGCATTATAGTCTCTACAGCACATGAACCCTGAAGGTTTAGGGTTGCCACGCGTGTTAATGAAGTTATCAAAGATTAAAGACTATTTAGAAAAACACAGCATGCTGAACGTGTGCAAAAAGGAACTGAGGTCATGGATGTAGATTACTCAAGTTACAGGGTGGGGGTGTTACATCTCAGATCACAGAAGTGAACCATCAGAGGTGCTAGGCACCAAGCTGCATGACACCCCCGCTAAAGGTTTCCAAGAACAGCTGCAGCTGCAGGGTACTCATCAAGATGTGAAATCTGTTGGAAGATGAAATCCACTAGAAATGGAGACCTAGAAATGGCACTAGGGAGGGGTAAAGGGTGGAGAATGGGTAAATGCATATGAAATGTGAGTAGAGGTTAAGAAAGGGAACAAGGGGTAGGGATGGATTTTGGGTTACATTGCATGCTTGTAGAGACAGTGAAAGATGCAAATGTTCAAAGTTTAAAAGTAGTTTTTGATGGGTATGAGATGTGTTCAAACATACCATTAAAGGGTAGAGGCTTGATTGTCCATTGGGTGTTACTGGAACCTGACAGGCTCAAGAGATGTAAATCTGGGGTTTCAGAGACAACTGTCAGAAGTACCAGAGCCAAGAATTAATGGCATGCAAAGTGAATGAGTTGAACACACAGGTGAAGAGATATCAAGAGTGAGTACTGATCCTCTCCGTGCCATACTTGCAGAGTACACAATGAGAAACTGGTGCAGTAGGAGGGAATAGTGTAATATTCTGATAACATTTTATGATGTGTTGTCTGATAATGCAGTTTCTGCTCAACTGAGGGTACCTCTACAAGTGGTCACCACGCATGACAGTCTTACTTGTATAGAACATTATATTACAGCAACTCCACTTCATAACACTAAGGGAAATGAGCTAGGAGGGAGTCTTTGAGGCTACAGACCAACAATGTAAGCACAATTCCCAAAGGTCTGCACTGGAGGGCCAAGCAGTCACGAATGGGCAGTTCTATATGTAGTATATACGGGTGACTGTGAAGACTGTTTCCATGCTGTTATGGCCATCCGTATGTGGGTTCCAAACAGAAGATACAGTCGTGAGGCTGCTGTGTGCATATAGTGCTCTACCAGTAAACCTGGGAACTCTGGAAAAACCGCTCGGTTTACTAGACAACTTGCACTTTTTACAACACTGTCATACATCACAAACCTGCGGAGAGTGAAAGAGGAAGAGCAAAGGAAACATACAGGAAGGTGTCCAGATTTATTTAACTACCATCAGGAAATAGTCTCATTCCAGGCAGCGGTTTGGATATATTTCACTGAGAGTAAGTCGGAAAAAGGGGGTTGAAATGCAAATGTATTTGCTCCAAAATGTACTATCTGTCAAGGGAAATGCTGATATTGCAAGCTGAACCACTCACTTGGAAACCCTTTAAAAATACAATCAGATGCATTAAAACAGTCAAAACATAAATGCATTTTCTCCAATATGCACTTCTAGACAAACCACTTTGAAAACAGCAGGAAAAGGACATTTGGGCTGTAGATATAGTTAGAAACCTGAATGGCATTAAATATTTTCTAACCACAAACATAATCTATTACAGGTCTGAGTTCCAAACAAGGCACATCCAACAACAGGATGGGGGATGTGATGCAATGTTACATTATGGGGAATTGTAAAGCGCTTGTCTGCCATTGCTACAGCCTCAAACTGATGAGGTGATCTGTACTGACATTGTTTTACATAGACAAGATCCACATTGAATAATATGGGTGAGGAGTGGCAATTGAGCCTGGTCCACTCAGTTAATCTAATGGCGTGGCATGTAAAGATGATGCATGCATGGTCACTTCATATTGAATCTATTTATGCCAGCGCAACTGATTGCTGTGGGCTCTGCAAAATGAGTTCTCTCAAAGGATTTTCATGTGCTTCCCCTCACCCTCTTGGACTGACACTCCCTATTTACTATACACTTATGCTTTTTTGTTTTGACTGATTGTTAGATTTTTGTAACTCATTGTTACTGATTGACTCTTGTTTTCATGGCCCGTTTGACGCATATTATTTCTCATATTATTTGTCTGCCATTTGTCATGCAAGGCTGTTGTTCCTCCCTTAAAATACAATGTTGTACTTTTACAATAAACTATATTTAATAAAAGCTCTAAATACCTTTTTCCCGTAAAGTGTTTCCAACTTTTCCTGTGAAGTATTTCCAACGAGAGCCAGGGGACCGTGCAGATTTCTGAATACTGGATTACAGGAGCCATTACATAACTGTATAACCAAAGTGCCAAACACTTGTTTGTGGGAGTGTATGTCAGTGATTGAAGCAGCTTTGTTCATAGATGTCACTAGAAGCGGGGGAGTCAGAGAATTAATGGGTAAAGTTGACTAGTGTTGATCTATATTTGTTTGTTTTGTTTGCTTGTATTGCGCACCAGACCCGAAGGTATCAGGGTGCATTGCATAAGACAGCTTGCTTGGTTACAGAAAGTACATTTACGTAGATAAATCCGGATAAGATAAAATTGCATAGTTAGGCTACAGAGAGAATACTATATGGAATTGTGGTAACATTATTACAAAGCGCACTTCTACATAGGTACATTTACATGAAACAGGTGTGCAAATCAAGGATAAGAAGTTGGGATACAGATAGAAAACTATGTACAATATGGAACTACGTTGTTCTATGCAGGGTAAAGCAAGAGGTGGAGTGGAGTCATATGCCAGGATGCAGGTTCGGGTTTTTCAGCCAGCTTATGAAATTCTGTCGGAATGGTGTGTAGGATTGATTTATGGTGTCCAGCTTGGCTCTAAAAGCCAAACATGAGCTGATCCTGCCAAGGACCATTACTTGACGTCCTGGCTCCCTGTCCAAAACACCACAAGACCCATGCCTGGTATTGTGGTCACCTCTTACAACACAAAACCCAGGAATATTGCTGCTCCAAACCCCCCTCCCACCTCCCTGAAAACAGAAGGCCCATACCTGGCAGTCCACCACCACCACCAACCTACCCCCCTGTGTTTCCACTTAAATGGTGGGTACACTTGTAAGACCTACAGCCCAGTGATAACAGGACTAGTGGAAATGTTGCCTGGTCCCAGAAGCCCACTGCTGCCAGACCTACAAAGACCAGCATAGAGAAAGACACACCTACACCTGAACCAGGTCACAAAATCTAGGCAGTGACAGGCTCGACCTGGATTAAACAGTCAGGCCATCAGAGGTGGCTAGCTCAGAGGAGAGGTACAGGAGATACCCAGAGATTTGGGAGTGAAGGAACTATAGCAAGATGTTGGGGTGCAGGGGTTTACCGAGAGTTGGGGGTCCAGGGGGACAGCCAGTGATTTGGAGAGTAGGTGGATTACCTGCAATTTGGTGATATACAGGTCACCCTTGAGATTTGAGTCTGCAGGAGTCCCCCAGAAATCTCAAAGAGGGGAAAAAGTAGCGCAGTTTGGACTCAGAGGGTGTGAGCATTCCTAGAGAAATGAGGGGCCCATAAGCAGGCTAAAGTGCAGCTGGATGTATGGCTAGAACAGGACTAGCAGTCAGAAGTGGGGAGAGAAGAGGAAGCTTTGGAGCAGGTGCTCAGACTACAGGAGGAAGGGGTGATGCAGGAGAAGAAAGAAACATGTGAATGAGTGGGTATGGAAGCCCAACATTGGCGAGAATAATTGCGAGAGAGAGAAAAATAAAGACAAAGCGTAAGCAAGGGAAGATCTAGATCTTGCAGGGCTGCAGGTGTTATTATGAAAAAAAGATGAAGAGCCGTAGGAAACCCTGATCTAGAAATACATGGGAGGTTTTGGCAGACCAGGTTTGGTCTCAGACAGCCACAGATCCAGGTGGAGATTCCAGATGTAAAGTCACAGTGAACAAACAGCATGAACAAAAGGGTCATTAGGGGTCGCAGCTGTGGCCCCTGAGGTCTCCCTTGCTACCCCTAAAAACAGAAAAAAACGTTCAAAATAAAATATTAAATGTTAGCTCCTAGGCTGTGGCCAGCGCCAGGTGGCTCTTTGTTTCTGGAGTGGCCAGCTTTTTCGTTCAGGTATCTTAAAAAAAACAGGGGGTTCTACAAGTGTAACACTTTGAACAGTGACACAAAATTAGAAACAACAGGAATAACAAATCATTTATCTTTCTGGAATTCTATACAATAATTGCTAGACGAATTAAAGTTTTATTTCAGGCACACTTCAGGGGGTGAGTCACTGATTTAGTCTGTTCTTAAACACCTCAATTCAGCCTTTCATCCTTCTGAGGTCAATAAATGAGTACCAACAAAGGTTAGGTGATATTGTATGTATATTTGTTCTACATAAAGTGCTTAAGCGTAGGTGCCATACAATAATACATTATTATCATTTCACATTGGACGTCTGCTTGCATTCACAATAATTTGGTAATATGGGCCTATCTATACACACTGATATTAACGATACATATGGTGATCATTCTTGTATGAAATGTATATCACATTATAGTGATATATTAACCATATTTTTCATAGTATACTTAGGAACAATGCTATGTGATGCCACTTCCTATTTTGTCAAGGTGTGAAAGGTCCTCGCTTCCTGTTTTGTTACTTGGGGTGGGGTCAAATGACATGTCATCAGAGGTCAAGGGTTATGTGATGTCACTTCCACTACCCCTGGCATTTTGTGGAAATTATATCCCTGACGAACAGGGGTGTTAACAAAAGGGGAAAGAATGTGTATGGAAGCCTTGGGAAAAACACACAGGTGCAGTCTGTGAGTGATGCAGGCCAGCTTGTGCATAACTATCTCGCCACAAGACTCCTGGAACCTGAACCAAGAGTAGCCTGAACAGTGGGACCAATGGCAGAGAAAGTGACTACAGGACGACTTCTTGACATGAAACCAAAGATTGGGACAAGTTTTAGATTTTGAGACCATAGTTCATTGTGAACTGTTCTTTGGTAGAGAGGGTGGGTATGGGACCCTGGAAGCACAGGCCTAGCAGAGGGACTATTCATCGGACTGAAAGTGACTTCTGGGAGGAGGAAAGTTCCACGAGGAATAGAGACCACCCTCTACCTTCCTCCATTTGATTTTGGGAAACATTATATTTTGTTGCTCTATATGAACTGCTCTTGCAAATAAATTGCCTTTTGAGAACTGAAAAGCACATTGACAGTTCGTTCCTGTTTTCCATTCATGGACACGCCACAAATGATTTGCCCAATAAATCACACTCTTATTAACAGGAGAAGCTAGGAGTTGAACAAAGTGCTACAGGATATAAAACGCAATGTGAGATCAAGAGACATACACGTATTCTGGGAAAGGCAGTAAAAGGATTTTAAAATGTTTGCGATTGAGAGAAAACTGACACTGCATTCTAGGAAATGCGGTGAAAGTACCAAAGTATCTACAAAACACTAAGATAAAAAGAACTCTGAAGGTGCATTCTTGGAACCATAGTTATGTTGCGTCTTGAATGAGCCTGAATGAGTGCGGACATATACGGACCCAGTGAAGAGCGCTGAGCCAATGAGGTGGTTGGGAAAATGGGGGGAGAACTGCCGGTGTCTATACGCAATCCAGCAGCCACTCGCACCCATTCACCAGTTGCCACCATGTTTTTCTCGACACCTCGCCCTTCAGCAAGCCCACTTACTGTACCCCAGCCTTGACATCATCCCCAAATGTCTTCCTTTAACTTAAAGCAGATGCCTTCAACACCAGGCTCTCAAGAGGTTTTGTAATGCAACTCCTATGATCCTTCATCGTTGGCTGTGCTGACTAGGGTGGGTTGGAGCTATCGGGCTTCAATATGACTCTGGCGGTAGCCGTGCCGGTAAAACCAGCTGGCTGCCATCGGAGTCATTCATTTTCCAGCACCCGGGAATGGGCAATTATCGGGGCATTCTGGCACCGCCGGACCCGGTAATTGCCCATTCCCGGGCGCCGGAAAAAAATGCTCCCCATTCCCATCTGAGCCCTATAGGGCTCAATGCGAATGGGGAGGTCAGATGCACCGGCAGCATTCGTGAATGGTGCCGCTGATCCGACATGGTCTGCTCGCGGGTGCCAGTAGGTCAGACCTGGCGGGCGGGAAGGCACCCGCAAGCAGACCTCGTAGTATGCCGGTCCGGTATCAACGGTACCGGCAAGCTTACCAGTACCATTGTTACCACACCAGCAAACTTATAATGAGGCCCATTGTCTAAAACAATTTGGAAGCCAAAAGTTGCAGACTCCAGACTTAAAGTCTGAAAATAATAGCAGTGAGGGTACGAAAAGATATTGGGCCCATCATGAGTTTAAAAGGTAAATCGGCTGTAAATCTGACAATTCACAAATAAACTCTTGTACCGGTGCCGCCACCCAGTCCTGTGTCATTTCCACGGCATTACGAGTGGTAGCAGGATGGTGTAAATCCCCATTTTAAGTCTATACAAATTCATGGGACGTTTTCGCAGATCTACTGTGAGCGGTAAAACGTCCCATAAATCTGTCGATTTTTTTTGGAGGTAAAGTGGGGGATTCACGTCCACTTCATCTCCAATCTCAGAATTTTTCGGTGTGGTAAAAGTGGTGGAAATTCTGTTACTACCAAAAAAGTGGCAGTAATAGAAATACATCCACTTTTGTACTGCACCACAAAACTCGTAATGTGGCCCATTGTGCGTTGGACAGACAGCAGAGTTCAGGTGCTGCTTTCTATATGATGAGGTAAAAACACTAAAAAGTGTCCAGAAGGAAATGTGAGATACAGAGAACCCTGGGAAATGTAGTAACATTATTAAAACTGAACCACAACGAGAATTTTAACAGAAACATGACATTCTGAACAATAACATTAAAACAATAATTGGCAATGCCAACAGTCTGGGCTTTTGTGTAGGCATGGGAAAGGCACTTGCCATGCACTGCTGTATTGCTATTAACTGGCCATTGATGGTATCAGAAGCAAAATGGTACGAGTACCTGAGCATCTAATAGCAGTGCCTGGTAAATGCCTCATACTTCTACTCAAGCCACAACGGTTGGCTTTGGCAATGCTTGTTTTTCGCACAGTGCTTATAAATCGAGTGGCTGAAGGCAGACCTAGTTAAGACATTTTATTGCAATAGTAGCTGGTTTACAACTTCAATTAAGTCATTATCTCTTGGAAGACTGCTTTGAAAAAACACTAACATGCACTTTGAGTGCAATGTTTGATGGTGACGCTTGATTGAAGCAAGCTTTCATGATGAGGTATTTTGGGCAGGGCGTGGAGGGGCAGAAACTGGGTCCGACTGGTCTTAGAGATTAGCATGGCCATGGGCATTCAATGGATGGCCAAATATCCAAAACACCTACAAGCTATGTGTCCCTCCTCATATGCTATTTCTCCCTATCTATGCTCTAATGCAATAGCTTCGGCTTATAGTTGGCGCAAGCAGCACCCAACAGCCCAAACTAAACATTCTGTTTTGAAAAAGTGAAAGTAAAATTCGTAAATGTAATTACAAAAGTGTTTGGATTCTCCTGAGCTCATTGCACTGTTGCTGCAATACCCTCTGGCAGATTGAAGGGATTGCTCAGGTAACACTACTGTGCTTGTGGGGCAACAGAAGGTGCCACAGTGATCATCATCACCCCACACATGGGTAAAATGAACAACATCAAAACAAGGAAATTCTTGGGCGGCCATCAATATCTACTTCCCAATGTGAGCAGGTTGCCAAAACGCACAGCTGCGGAATGATGGTACTAATCAAAACAGACCATTCTAGAAAAGAGTGCCTGACAAAGTGAAAAATGTTCATCAGAACGCAATGATCAAGTTTGTTAAGTGGCTGGATACACCTGGAATTGGTAAAGCACTCAGAGTTAAGAATTTTATGGCTGGTAGCCGTAAGCTAAGTCTTTGCAGTGCAATGCTTTTATCTAAAACCAGGCTTGTCAAGGGCCAAATGGAGATAAATGAGAGAGGTGCTGCTACAGCGCATTTAAACTCTAGCTGATGCCGCCGGACAGGCGAAACCCTTGGAGAAATCGCAAGCAAATGTTTTTGAAATTGCTGTTGAGATAGCTCCAGCTGACACCAATATGCCATGCTAACAATTGATTTTGTGCTCTAGATAAAGACAAAGTTCCATCAAAATATAACTGCCCAACAAATGGTGGGCCTGCATATGCAGCCAGCCATCATGTTATCAACAGTAGATAATAGTAGACTGAAAAACAGGCGAACATAACTCCTGTTAGGATCCGTATACATCACTCGAGTCAAACGGTTTACAAAGGACGGTACTTGTAATCCACATGTATGACATTGGCCGACACACTATGGAAATTTGCAGAGGCACGAGTCCATCTGTGTTGGTCAGGTGACCTCTGGTGAATGTATCCTTTTCCCCCGTTATCGTCGAAAGACCCAGAGGGAAATAATAGCCCCTCTCCCTGTTGTGGAGCCAGACAGAATCCTAGCAGCCTATCTATATCATTTTGGATGAGCTGATCGCATGCTGACAGGAAATGCTGTGTCAACACACATCGATGCTTCTACTGATTCATATCTGAAGGAGTTTGGACGCTCACCTCCAAAGATGGAGCATCTGCGGGAGCTTGCTTTAAATTTCACCACTCACAGCTTTTTTAAATTGTGTGAATGAGAGAGAAAGGCAATGGTGTTTCCTGTGCATGGCCACACATTTTTTTGGGTGCTTCAAATGTTTCTCACCTGACACTGAAAAAGATACAAGGGATGCCTGCTAGTAAGACCTATGCTGACCATTCTTTTAGTCTGCATGTGATATGTTTTGCCAAGCAATATTCACACTGTACACTGCTGTTTGGAATCAGAGTAGTGTGTGGACTGGATGGCAGTGGAACTCCACATGCAGACTACTCCACGAATTAGAATCGACAGATAGTTAGAAAGCAACTAATGAGCATGGGGGAACCTTTGAAAATACTGCGCCTACAAAGCATTTGTTCAGGAACAATGTTAATTTGGCAAATTTCCTGTTCCACCATGCAGAGCTGTCCTCAAAGATTCTAGAACTGGTTTTGGAGTCTGTCCAATAGGATAGCTTCCATCAACTGATAGTAACCTCATCCCATTCGGAAACTGAGGAGCATATGTTCACGAATAGAACATGTAACCCACATAATATGTATGATGACATATGTTATTTAATGTCAAATATATCATATATGAACGTGAATGATGACCTATATGCCCTGAGGAACCCTGAAAGAATTAAACACAGGTACCCATCCACAATCAAATATTGTATTTGAATCTACTGTACTGATCTTGTGGAAATAGTAAGTATAATAACATGTACCAGCACACGCAAACGAATTCCAAGTAAACACATTTGCATTCAAATGTGCTTTAACTGTTGTTCAGTACGTTTGAACATTCTCTTTATTATATTAGTAGCAAAGCACAACATATACAATATATAACGAACTATAACAAGGTGTTCAATAGAAACTCTTATAGTAAAAAAAGCATCCTTTGTTACTTTTTCAAGCTTTTTTAAAATGGGCCATTTTATGTTGTTGCTCTTGCTTAGGCATTGACCATTGACAAATAGAACGAAAACATACACACTGCATACAGTATGGAGTCGACCCTTAGGAATGCGTAGGGCAGGAATGTACCTCACAACTTGATAGCCAAGGAGGTTCTGTTACCTATAACTGTTGAGATTTGCCAAATAGTCCGTCTAAGGAACAAGGTTCTCAAGTTTGAAATCCTCCAACATACAAAGTCGTTTTTGAGTTCACTCTACAGATTATCACACGTTTTAATCACTACAGAATACAAATTTTAAAAAGGTGTTCCACTACTATAATCAGTGCCACTGATTGCGTCCCTTTTTGTAATTGCTTTCATTTGAATTTTTGGCTGGGTTTCTGTTAGGGAGAATTCTCATTTATGGCTAATTTCCCTCACCTAGTGAGTCCCCCAGCAGCTTTGCTGGACTTGTGGAGTTTATTTTTTTTCACTTGGTAAGAGTGTGAGCTTTTCCCCCACTCTTACCCATGTTTTGCCATGTGTCTTTACCTGTTTTTATGATTGTGGACTCTGGGGTACACCACTTCAGTAGTCCCCTTCGTTTGTGTGTTACACAGCACCTTCAGTGCAGTGACACAGGGTTGTCTTTTAGACTTCCCACGACGCCATTTCTGGGGCTGACTACAGTCCCCCAGAAAAGGGTGAAGTTGCCATTAACTTTACTTAGTCATTTTACCACAGATCCAGTATACCCCATCTTCCATGGAGTACTGGAAAGGGTTACTTTGTATCCCTTTGTATCTGTACCACCCAGAGCATTGTTTTGCTCTTTTAACATTTAGACTTGGCTGGTGGCAATGGTATCTACACTAACTTTTGTACCGCGATTATACTATATAAACGTGGTATTGTTTTAGGCTATTATATTAGCCTCGAACTTAAACCCGCTGACCAAATACTTTTTCTTTTGGCTCTGGTCGAGTTTATTCGCCATTTCTTTTTGTTAGAGTCGTCTTCTCTACCTATGGTGTCCCCCAGGGATCTAACCTCTTTCCTTGGCTGGTAAACCAATACCTGGAACCCCTTGCCCACTGCATTACCGCTCTCTGCACCAACTTTCAGTGCTATGCGGATGATACCCAGCTCATTTTCAGGCTACCCTCGGCCTCCTCCTCTCCTTCCCTCATCTCTGACTGTCTGTCCGTCTGACATCCAGGAATGGTGTGCCGCCAATGACCTTTGCCTTAATGCCAGTAAGACTGAGATTCTACTCATCGGCACACCCACTCCCTCTTTCCCTGCAGCTCTATGGCCGGCCTCTCTTGGCCCGCTTCCTGCTCCCACCTGCAAGGCTTAAAACCTCGGGGTCATTTTTGACTCCACACTCTCCTTCTCTCCTCACATGTCTGACGTCTCTAAGAAGTCACACTACCAGCTGCACCTCCTCAGAGGTATTCGTCCTTTTCTCTCCTTCCCCCAGAAGCGGAGTGTCTCCAGAGCCCTGGTTCTCTCTAGGCTGGACTAATATAACAGCCTCTATCTAAATACGCCTGCCTCTACTCTCCGCCCTCTGCAACTTATCTAGAACAGGACTGCAAGACTTGTCCTTGGCCTCAAGCCCAGGGATCGTATCTCTCCAGGACTGAAATCTCTGCACTGGCTCCCAGTGGCTGCGAGGATTAAGTTCAAAACCCTCTGCATTAACCTCTGCATTGTCCACAAGGCCTTCTGGGGCCTGGGGCCGCAATACCTTCAACTCTATCTTCCTAAATATCTTCTAGAGCTCTTCGATCATCCACCTCCAACTACCTCAGGGTCAGTCGCTTCACCAAGCAACAAGTTGGTGGTAGATCTCTCTCTTCGGCAGGGGCCTCCCTCTGGAACAGCCTTCCTGCCCCCCTGAAACTTAAGGAGAAACAGCTCCGGTTCTGGAAGCACCTCAAACGCCTCCTCTTTGCTTCTGCATTCTCTCCCACACTCCCCTGCTGAATTCCTGACAGAAACTTCACTGGTTACCTGGCCACCCTTTTTGATCTCGGTCTAGGCCCCGCCAGTTACCCACCTGCACTGCCTCCCTGGCAACCCCTGCACCTGGGGACTGTTTTCTGTATCCTACACTTATGTCTGCACTTACCTTGCCACCAGCTGGCCGTTTTTATTTATCTTATTTATTCTACTATCCCATGTACTGCCCTTTCCCCTCGCCCCTCCCCCACGCACTTTTCCCTTTACCCCTTCCCATGCACTTTTGCGATCTGAATGACACCTGGCCTAGCAGGATCGTTGTCTGTCTTCCCTTTGTTCCCCAACCGTGGCCTCGTCGCAACTTGAAGCACTTGTTTATAGGCGCATTATAAATGCCATATCATATCATATCATTCAGGAAGTTCCAATCCTTCTATCTTAGCCTCTCAGAAACCATGTGTGAAACTGTGTGTCTTGACCTCAGGATAGAAAACCCGACCTTCCTCCTGCGAGAGAAGATTCTCTCTTTGTGAAAGACCTATTGGAGGAACAATGGACATGTCCAGAAGTTCTGGGCACCATGTCCTCCTGGCCCAATATGGAGCAATTAGGATCATGGATTTCCTGAACTTTCTCAACCTCCTGATCATGTGAGGAATGACGGGGACTGGACGAAAAGCATACAGGAGTGGAAACTCCCAGTCCACCAAGAACGCATCTCCTCGCTGTCCTCTTGGGGGAAATTCCCTGGAGCAGAACAGTTTGCACTTCCGGTTTACACTGTATGCGAACAAATCCACTTCAGGGGTTCCCCAAAGGGTGAAGATCTCTTGAAGGACTTCCTGAGCTAGTTCCCATTCCTGGAAAACTGAGCTCTGCCTGCTGAGAGCGTCTGCCGGCGTATTCTCAACTGCAGCTAGGTGAACTGCTGATGGGGAGAATCGTTCTTGAATTGCCCAGAACCAGACCTGCAGTGCCTCTCTGCATAGTGGCAGTGACCCTACACCACCTCTCTTGTTGAGGTAGTACATGGCCACCGTGTTGTCTGTCACGGTCAGGACGTTCTTCCCCCGAACAGAGGCCAGAAAGGCCTTCAGCGCTAGTATGATTTGCCCTCAGCTCCAACAGGTTGATATGTAGTTTGGACTCCGATGAAGATCATCGACTGCTGATTGTCAGGTTGTTGGTATGTGCTCCGCACCCTGTGAGTGAGGCGCCCGTTACTACCTTCATCTCCGGACATGGTTGCCAAAAGGGTTCTCTTTTTAAAATGTCCTTGCAGGCCCAATACAGGAGATCCTGAGCAACTCTGTTTGGGACCTGAACAAGATCTGACATCTTACCTGAGAAATTAGGGAGTGACAAGTAGAGCTGAGATGTTCCAGGGCCTGTTTGAGAGAACGTGCCTTGATCAGCCAATCATCTAGGTAGGGGTAGACGTGAATTCCCCACCCCCTCCTGAGACTTACTGCCACCTCCGTCATTAACTTGGTCAAACCCTCTGTGCGGAGGTCAGCCCAAATGGCAGAACTCGAAACTGAGAAGTAGAACCGCCAACCACGAACCTCAGGTACCTTCTGTGCTTGTAATGGATTGGCACATGAAAGTAATCATCCTGACGGTCCAATGATATCATCCAGTCCTGAAGCTGGAGGGCCTGAAGGATCTGAGAAAGGGTAACCATCTCAAACTTGTCCTTCCTGAGGAACTTGTGCAAGCCCCTTAAGTACAAGACGGGACTTAATCCTCTGTCTGTTTTTCGAATGATAAATTATGGAGAGTACCAACCCTTGTTCCTCTCCGCTACAGGTACTACTTCACCCCGGAAAACATCAGAGGAGTTATCACTCTAAAAGAAGTGGAACTCAGATCCCGACACGAACGAGACCCTTCCGGCCCATGATAAAAACCGGGAACAAGAGTCCGGGGAATGGCAGCACCGGAGGAGATTTGACCTTTGCTCCCGAGACAGCCACGTTATTCTCCATCCTCACGAGAAAAGAAAGGAGATACACGAAGAACCGATTCACGGTTTCACGCGAAGACTGAACTAAAGCTCCACAAGAACACACGGGGAAGGAAGTCCAAGTCAACAGAAAGTGATGCCATTTAAACAGCACTTAAGATAAAAGAACTCTAACTGACAAGGGATCTTTTCCCTAACATATCTGGAGACATTCTCCATGACTCTCCGGTTGAATGACACTCAATTTAGAGATTCTGCCTTTATGATCAAGTCCTTACCCACTGTATTGAAGGTGGAGATTACCTTCCGGGTCGGTTGACCTACAAGGGGAATAATACCCCGTGGAGTCAGAATATCACTGCAACTCCCACAAGAACGCTGCAAAGGAATTTTTCTTGATTGAATTATCGCTTTGTTTTTTTAATGTTGAGCTATACTGTAATGTGTTGCATGTCCCACTAACCCCACACACAAGCCCCTGAAGAATTTCCAGGTATTCAACATTAGACACCTTGTATGGAAAGAAACATGTCAGGCACTTTTTTGGTTGTGGAATGAAAATTTGAAATTGAATGAAGGTAGAATGAATGGAATGTGATTGAGTGAGTTGTGAGTAATGAGGGAGGGCCCAGTGCAATTAGCAGCACAGCACAAGACACTTTAGCGGTTAAATACCCTAACCAACATACTTACCGCTTTAAGGGGGTTAACACATGCAGAGACAATAATACACGTGTCTTCCTCATTTTTTGGTAGAAGACCGCACAGGTACTTCAACATTGTGAGTTTTAACTTTTTGTATGTACTTGACAAATAAAATATGTATATATTTTTTGATAATTCTGCCGTCACGCAAATGTTCTTTTTAGTACCATTAGTGAAAATGGTTAGATAATGGAATCCACCTAGACAGGGTATCAGCTTCAAACCACAAGCTCTGTGTTTCAATTTATCAAGGGTTAATCCCTTCAGTTTAAGGGATCGCTTGTGGTTGTTATCCCTTAAACTCCCTCTGTTTGATCTTACTACTTCTATAGCACCTTTCTACAGCAGGGTTAATATTTCCTGCACAAGGAGCGGATCTGGAACTTTGAAAGAGCTATTCCCCGGTGGATGACTGAGGCTTTTTTGGAAAGGGAAGGCTGTAACCATGGGCAATAGTTTCCAATGCCCATGCATCAGATGTAATAGTCTGCTATTCTTTCAGATGCTGTGAGAGTCTGCCTCCCACTGCAATCTTGTGAACTGAGTCCTCAGAGAGGTTTGGGATGGCTGACGCAGTGGCTGATGGTAAAGTAGCTGCTGCTGAGGCGATCTTAGTACCTCTTCCTCGTCCACCATGGGGAAATCTTCATTGGCCTCTATGAAATGACTGTCCTCTGCCTCTTCCAAATGTGGAGAAGTGACTAAATGACCTACCCTTCCAGGGCCTAGTTTGCATTTTCTCCAGACTTTCATCAGCCTTGATACTGAACAAATGTGTGCCGTCAAAGGGCATGTTAAACAGTCTGGGTTGTACATCTGGATTAAATCCTGACTTCCTTAACCAGGTAAATCTGTCCATTACTGTACTCGCTGCCATTGCTCTGCTGATACAGTCAGCCAAGTCGAGACCAGTCTGGAGGGATTCACAAATAGCGTGTTTTCCATCCTTGACTATGTTCAAAAACCCTTCTCGTTCTTCCCCTTTGGGGATATGGTCAGCGTGCATGGATATACACTCTAAAAGGGTATGAGTGAATCTAGCCAATGTGCACGTGGCATTTGCTGACTTCAGGGCCATACTTCCAGCTGAAAAATACTTCTTGGCTAGAGCGTTGTAACGCTTATCATCCCTATCAGGATGGATAGTACGGTAGGCATTTTGCCTTGTAGTTGAGGTGGTATCCCGTACCACCAGACTCTCTGGAGTTGGGTGCTTTGATAAGTAATAAGGATCACTGTTGGACAACGTGTATTTAGAAGTCCATTTTTTGTTGACTGCCGGATTCAATCCAGGCGCCTCCCAATTGGTACTTAGGCGCTTTTGTAAAGCTGCATGCAATGGAACAATTGGGTCTTCCTGCGGTTCCCTCTACATAATATCTGTCAGGTCATCTTGTTCGAAAACTGGGTTTGGTCTACTCCATCCCATGTACTCAACCACCCTTGACATTAACTGCCTGTAGGGTACTTCTGCATGATCAGATGGGTCTGATCTGTCAAAGTCTACCTCTGGTAAGGTGCCCCAACCACTGGCATTATATGGGCACTCTTGAAGGTCTTTTATCCTGGACTCTTCAGATATTAGGGCCTTATGAACTGATGGCATAACATATTGGAGGCCAAAAGGTCTTGATTCATCAGATGATGGCTCTGTGTCCTCATAAATCGAGGAAAGAGACTTGAAAAAAATCAGCCCTAGGTAAAGGGGTATATGATTTTTCAATGATACCCGATGGTGTAATGATATTCGTTGACAAAAGTGCCGGGATTTTTCGATACTGTCGTAGTTGATGGCTTCGATGCCTGCTTTAATGACTTGGATGCATGTAGCATGAAGCAGCTCGAAGCACGATGCACCGATTACTTTTGGTCATGTTTTTGTGTTGATGGCGTCGAAGAATGATCGCTTGGCGCCAATGGCGTGGATGACGCGTCTTTCGGCAACAATGGTGCTGATGAAGAGTCTCTCGGCGCCCATGGCATTGACGACTCAGCCCTCCAAGGGACTTTTTCTCTACTCGAGGGATCTTTAGAACGCTCTCGAGGAGTTTTGCTTGCTGGGCCCGAAGCTGCACAGGTCTTATTCTCATCGGGTCTTTTGATCTGAGAATGGCATTTGACAGTACTCGAGGGGGTGGTCAAAGCCGCATTCTCAAATACTTTCATCATCATCAGCCTAAATTCTTCCCACTCAGCTGGTGAGGCTGTTTTTGTTGGACATACGACTCGTTCCAGAGAGGAACTCGATGACGTCAAAGATGGCGACCTATGGGGCTGTTTCTTTGAGTGTCTTGACGATGATGCATAGTGGGAGCCACTTCGTGATCGGGATTGTTTACTTTTTTTTACGGCGAGGAGAAACAGTTCTTGACTCATTCGATGTCTGTCTTTTTGACATAGTCGATGGGGACTTATGGCTCCTACCAGCCGCAAGTTTCCCTCTGCACTTTCTCAGGGCTTTCAATGTCATGGACAGGCAGTCCTCATACTGAGACGAAGGATGAACGGATGCCACATACCACAAGCATATTCTGTGGCGGTCTGTAATGGACATCTTCGACCCGCAGTCCCAGCATTTCTGTTACGCTCACCTGGTATCCACGGGGGCGCCACACGATACTGGATGGAGGTCTAAGAACTATCCCGGACTCCTCTCTGCTTGGTTATGTGCAAGTGATTGGCTACTACCACTACTCATGACTGAGTTACCGAAACACCACAATGTCGATTGCCTAGTAGACCAGTACAATTCCCTACTATTGAATGTATGATATGATATGATATTTTATTTGTATCGGGCTCGCACACAAGTGTTTCAGAGCGCGACTAGGCAATGGTGGGGAACAGGGGTGAACAAAAAACAACAACAATCTTACTAGGCCCAGTGACATTGAGAACGCGCTAGTTCATGGGAAGGGAAAAGGGAAAAAGTGCATGGAAGGCAGAGAGTGGAAGTACAGTGAAGATACATAAATAATAAATAAAAATAGTATGTAGGATGTAGTGGAGTCCCTAGCAAGCTGCGTAAAGAAAAGAATATCAACTATAAAAACACATTGTTCAACCTCAAAACTCCATTCCCTACGAGCAAATAAAAGAGCTGCCGAAGCTACTTTGCAGAAGGATCCAAGGGCATCCAACAAGGCACTATTCTCAGAACCGTCCAGCATGTATAAACAATCTGTCACTACCATGGCAGCCTCCTACAACAGCAGGATATCAGAAGCTGCCTCAAGCTCATGCAAACTATTCATCATTCTCTGTGAAGTCGAAACCCCCACCACACCCCTATCGACCATCACCAAAGATGATATTTGGTGCAGCAAAATTCAAGATGCCCTCACCGGTAAAGTTATAAAATTACAAAGCAACATTTATTCTAATGCACCCAACTTGGACCTCAGCCCGCTGCAAATCCCAACTAATGTGCCTCTGGTACACTTACAGCTCTTCCAGTTCTCTCCCATTGCCGAACCCGATCTGGCCAACCAAGTGAAGGGCTTCAAGCCTTCATGCTGCAATGAAGACGCCTGCGCCGCTACCACAGTCAAACAATGCTTCGTCCCCTCTTGCCTTAAAAAATCTTGGATCACCCCTCTGTTAAAAAAGCCCTCTCTTGACCCAACTATGCATACCAATTGTCGACCCACCACCACCGTTTCATTCAGACTTGAAATCCTAGATAGAATCGCTTACAAACAAACACAGGCTTTCCTGGAAGATCACTCCATCCTCAGCCCCCGCTAATCCAGCTTTCGCTCAGGTCACGGAACAGAAACGGCCCTCCTTCACCTCAAGAACCAACTGGACGATGCCAACGATGCAGGAAAACTCTCCCTCCTGATGTTACTTGATCTCTCTGCTGCATTCGATCTGGTGGACCACAAGACCCGCTGCCACCACCTGGCATCATTCGCATACTTTTCTCCAGAAGCATCTAGCTGGGTTGCCACCTTCCTCGAAAATAGAACCTCACAAGTCTTTGCTGGCGAAGCTGCAGCCCCACCCACTCCAAAGCCATGCAGAGTCCACCATGGCTCATGAGTCTGCCTAAACCGCTACAATATTTACACAAAACCACTGTTCAACCACCAAGACTCCCTGAGAATCTCCTTCAGCAACTACGCGGACAATACGCAAATACTCATCCCCCGGACAGGATCTTATAACCAGGACTGCACCACTGTAAATGCCATTTACGAGAGCATCCAAACCTGGATGACAACGCTGCCTCTGTCTTAATGACGAGAAGACAAAGTTGTTTCTAGTTGGACCCTCAACCCGTCTCACAAACCTTGACCCTGTTTACCGGCTATTCCCTCTTCTCCATAGACGGTCACAACATTCCTGTCTCCACCTCAGTCAAAACACTGGGCATTTTCTTTGACTCTTCACTCAATATGACCTGCCAAATCAATAACATTGCCTCTAGAACAGCCTACACAACAAAACATATTCGATCAAGCACACCTTTTTTATCCACAACCAACCGCCTCCCAGTCGCCAGCGTCCTACTGCTGTTCACTATTGGAATGCCTTACTCTGAGGTACTTTAGGCAAACATCTATACAGGTTCCAGATCATTCAAAACAATGCTCTCAGAGCAGTCCTGGCTCTGAACAAATCTGACAACATATCTGAGAAAAGGCGCTCAGTACATTGGCTCCCCATCAGGGAAAGAATAAAATTTAAAATCCTCACAATTGCACTCCACTGTCAGGCGAACAAAGCGCTGACTTACCTTGTCCAGTGGATCAAGAAATACTCACCAGCCAGACCACTCCGGTCTTCCAATAGCCAGTGACTACTCACCATCAGTCAGACGAAAACGTGCAGGTGGCTCAAGCTTCTCCACTGTCATGGCTAACCTCTGGAACAATCTTCCGCTCCACCTGCACTCTGACGTCTTACCAACTTTTCAGAGAAAAACTAAAGACTGATGTGTTCACCTAACTAACTTCAGCCATCTTCCACTGGCTTGGTTTATACCCACTTCTGTATCTGCACCTACCTATGTGAATAGCACCCAGATGCCTGAGAGTTTGGTTCTCTGCTATAAATGCATACATAAAAAAACATTGTAGAAAAGGGAACGGAAATCTACTAGCTAATAGCGCACTGTGAGTGGGATAGAGTTACACCCAACAGCAGAGACAGTAACAGAAAGGGACTCAACAGTTTGCATTGTAATACCTGCATAATTGATAAAAAATAAAACGAATGACGGGAGGTGAAGGGTTGGACAGGACAGAGTATGCTCTAAAATGCGTATGTGTAGACAAACAAAGTGGCATTGGTCATTGAAATGAACACATGGTGCAGGGTATGGAAAAGTATGCATGATGGATGGCCTGAATACTAATGTATAACTTCTGCTGTGAATGGGGCTGGGGGATCTCAAAGTGCACTCCTAGCTGTTGGGGTGAGGGCCACTGATAAGGGCAGCTTTGAAGGGTGGGTAGATCACTGTTCATCCCCTGCTTCTCTATTGACTATCCTGCTCTCCTCACTAAATCTGGTAGGAAAAAGTTTAAAAAGGACATCCTGGTCTCCAACCCAGGCCTCCCTATCGCTGACACCTACACTAGTGCCTGCTCTAAGGAAACTCTCACTGACATCCTGTTTTTCGTGCCTTCGCCTGACCTATGGACACTTCATATGTTCTCTGTGCTCTCTCCTTTTTCCTCTTCTCCCATTAATGGTGGCACCCGTTGGAATGTCCTCTTGGCCCCCTTCCGCTCCTCTAAGGCCATCATTAATGTCTACGCTAATGGGACCGTCTTGGTCCAAGGCCCTCAGGCCAACCTTCACCTCTTTGATAGACGCTTCCCATGCCTCATCAACTTCCTTTCCTCTCCTGCTGTCCCCCCCTCCTCTGTCCTTGGCTACCTTGCCTCTACCCCCCCTCCCTGCCCCCTCTTGTGCTCCTTCTTCACCTTCTTCTGCTACACCTCCGCAGGGTGTACCTCTAATCTGTACCCCTCCCCGGAAGTCCTTCAAGGATGGCAACCTTCTCCACATTGCCACTCTTAACTCTCGCTCTGCCATCAAGCATTCCTCTGACATCTGTCACCTTCTTGAGGAACTGAACCTTGATGCCCTCGGTCTCACTGAGACATGGTTCACGGCCAGCTCTGCCACCAGCTTTGACACACTCCTACCTGACGGTTACAAGATCCTCTCCGTGCCCAGGCCCAACCGTGCAGGGGGGGGTGTTGCCCTTATCTTCCCTGAGTGGATTCCTGCCACTGTCACTCCTACGCAGAACTACTCCTCTTTTGAATGTCTTGTCTGCTGACTCTCTCTCTCTCTCCTAGCCATTCCCTTACCGTGGCTACTATCTATCGGCCACCTGGTCAAATTTCCTCCTTCCTCTCTGAGTGGGCTGACCTCTCCTCCTCACTCCTGTCCTCTACCACTCAACTCCTCCTTCTTGGTGAATTCAACATCCACCTGGATGCCTCCTGTCCCCCGACTGGACTCTTTCGGGACCTCTGCGACTCTCTCTCACTCTCTATTCTCCCGTCTGGGCCTACTCATTCTGCAAGGCACACTCTTGATGCTCTGATCTCTTCTGACCTTCCCCTCTCCGTCCCTCTCTCTACTCCTCTCTCCTGGAGTGATCACTTTCTCCTATCCTCCCACCTCATCCTCCCTACCCCACATGCAAAGCCACCCTCATCACTGCCACCCACCTTCTCGGTCATCCGACCCATGAAGCGCGTGTCAGTTGAGGCTTTCGCTGCCACCTTCTCGCCCCCCCTCCCCCTTTGGCTGACTCCCACCCTGACACAGCCCTCTCCATGCTCCACTCTGCTATATCTGATACTCTTGATATCCTTGCCCCTGTCATGAGAATCCGCCTGAAGCCCAAAGCCAAATGTAACTCCTGGTATGACTCGGATCTCGTCACCCTAAAACGTAAGTGCAGGGTGGCAGAGAGGAAATGGCTTGCTTCATGTTCATCCTCTGAAAAACTGGCCTGCCGCCTGCTCCAAAGGCAATACCGTCCCTCCATTCTCACCAAGAAGAGAGCCCTTATCCAAGCCCGCATCTCTGCGGCATCTAACAACTCGGCCGCACTCTTTAAAATCTGCAAGGAGCTTGCCAACCCTGCTGCAGTCTCTACCTCTCCTGTCCCCTCCCAGGCCCTCTGCACTGCACTGGCCTCTCACTTCATCTCTAAAACTCAGGACATCCTGTCCTCACTCTCCTCCTATCACCTCCCTCCCTCTCTTCCCGGCTCTTCCTCTGGCCCTTCTGCAGCCACCCCGCCTCCCTCCTTCTCTGCCTTTCCCCTTTTTCTGCTGACAAGGTTTCCAGACAAGTCCGATCTATGAAAGTCTCGTCTAAACAGGTTCACCCCTGTTCCTCCAAAACTATCAAGCACCACATTGACTCCCTGGCTCCTGCCCTGGCTGACTTTTGCAACCACTACTTCGCCTCTGGAGTTTTCCCATCCCCCCTCAAGCACTCCCTTGTGCACCCTCTTCTCAAGAAACCCTCTTCCGACCCCTCCTGCCCGGCTAACTATCGCCCATTCACCATCACTCCCTTCCTGGGCAAGCTCCTGGAGAAACTGGCCATCTCCCAGCTTATCCTCCATGCTGAATCTGTTGGTAGTCTTCATGACCATCAATTTGGCTTCAGAGCGGCCAGAAGCACAGAAACTGCTCTCCTGAACATCCGTGAGGACCTGCTCTTGAACCTCGACTCCAACACTCCGTGTGTTCTCATTCTGCTCGATCTCTCTTCTGCCTTTGACACTGTCAACCATGCCATCCTGCTCAACCGTCTCCGTGATAACCTGGGTATCACTGGTCAGGCTCTGGGGTGGCTGACCTCTTTCCTTTCCAATCGATCCTCCCAGGTCAAATTTGGGTCCGTCTTTCCTCTCTGACATCTTTTTCTCCACCTGTGGTGTTCCCCAGGGATCCAATCTCTCTCCCTGGCTGTTCAACCAGTATCTGGCACTCCTTGCCCACCGCATCGCCGGCCTCTGCCCCAACTTTCAGTGCTATGCGGACGATACCCAGCTCATTTTCAGGCTACCCTCGGCCTCCTCCTCTCCTTCCCTCATCTCTGACTGTCTGTCTGCTATCGAGGAATGGTGTGCCGCCAGTGACCTCTGCCTTAATGCCAGTAAGACTGAGATTCTACTCATTGGCACACCCACTCCCTGCAGCTCTCTGGCCAGCCTCTCTTGGCCCTCTTCCTGCTTCTACCTGCAAGGCAAAAAACCTGGGGGTCATCTTCAACTCCACACTCTCCTTCTTTCCTCATATATCTGACATATCTAAGAAGTCACACTACCAGCTGCACCTCCTCAGAGGTATTCTTCCCTTCCTCTCCTTCCCCCAGAGGCTCACTGTCTCCCGAGCCCTGGTTCTCTCGAAGCTGGACTACTGTAACAGCCTCTATCTAAATCTGCCTGCCTCCACTCTCCGCCCTCTGCAACTCATCCAGAACAGAACTGCGAGACTTGTCCTTGGCCTCAAGCCCAGGGACCGTATCTCTCCAGGACTGAAATCTCTACATTGGCTCCCAGTGGCTGTGAGGATTAAGTTCAAAACCCTCTGCATTGTCCACAAGGCCTTCTGGGGCCTGGGGCCTAAATACCTTCAACTTTCTCTTCCTAAATATCTTCCTTCCCGAGCCCTTCGCTCATCCGTCTCCAACTCCCTCAGGGTCAGCCGCTTCTCGAAGCAACGAGCTGGGGGTAGATCTCTCTCCGCGGCAGGGGCCTCCCTCTGGAACAGCCTTCCTGCCTCCCTGAAACTTGAGGAGAACCATCTCCGGTTCCGGAAGCACCTCAAAACCTTCCTCTTTGCTTCTGCTTTCTCTCTACCTCTCCCCTGCTAAATTCTTCACTGAAACTGCACTGAATCTGCAACTGGGCCACCCTCACCGACCTCGGTCTTGGGCCCAGCCACTCTCCACTTGCACTGCCTCCATGGCAACCCCTGCACTGTGGGACTGTCTCTGTATCCCTAAAGCCCCTCCTTCCCAGCACCTGTCTGCACTTACCTTGCACTTGCCACCAGCTGGCCCTATTTATTTATTTTTTATTCTACTTACTTTGTACTGCACTTCCCCCTCCCCTTCCCCTTGCACTTTTTCCCTTCCTCCTACCCCTGCACTTGCGCGGTCTGAATGTCACCTGGCCTAGTTTTTACAGTGACAATGGGGCCACAGTACACAGATGTCCAATGTATGTTGTAGCACAGGTACTACAGTATCTCATACGTTGTCTGTTTAACAGGTACCACAACGACTTACTGTAGACCACAGACGGTTTACCTAGATTACCAAGGCACTGAAACTCAGCAAACCTTTTTTTAATGCATTAACAAGAATGAATTCTGGTTTTCTCATTCCAGGGTTCGAAATTGAGGGGAGCTGAAGCTATTTAGCTCCTGCTTGTAACCTAGAAGAGCCTGGTTAGCTTGGCACCACCAGCTACCAGGAGCTACTTTTGACTTCCTAGGCCAACTAATGCTGAAAAAACACACCAATGTGAATTTAACTCTTTGCATTTGGGAAAATCTATAAATAAATATTACAGCACATCTAGACGACAATTAAAGCATAAAGGGTCCTAAATAATGAGCACAAAGATACGTTTATATTTTAAGTGGAAGTTAGACTTGTGGAATGTTACTTGTTAGCACCTTGTTCCTCCATGAAAGCTCCTGGTCACTGGTTAATGCTGGATACCCAGGAGCTGCTTTTAGCTCCTGCTTATCCAATCTTAATTTCACTCCCTGTATAGGTCTGAAAAATATTTTTGAAAACAGTTAACTTTTTGCAGGACCAAAAAAAAATATAGTATTAGTGTCACTTCTTGCAGGGGGAATCGAACTGCCAGCACCAAGCCCCATTTAAGTATTCCCCAGACGTGTGCCATAGCCATGAGCCTAAATGCGTAATGGAAATAGGAGGTGCTTGAAAGTATTTTAAGATTGCACACTTGGGTAACTCGGGTATTAAACATTTGTATTTTGTATTTATTTTATTTGTATTGCGCAACCTTGCCCAAGGGCTTACGGGCGCATGTTTAAGAAGTTACAAGTTGCAGAGAATAGGAACAGTATACAATTACAGGTTATAAAAACATCAAAATCACTGGTTAACAGTTAAAAATAACGATGGCAAGCAAAGTATATGTACAGTTACGGGAGGAATATAAAAAAAGCGCTAGGGCTGTCATACACAGGCTAAATTTACCTCGAGGAGGATAGGGAGCATCACCTATGCTGAAAGTGCACATCAGAGAAAAAGTATAGACATGTGAAGGGACAGATGGGAGCGGTTGGAATCTCACCGCGTCTCTAGCCGCTGAGAGGTGCCACGGTTGCTACTGAGGCATCCTGTTCGTGTAGCCAAAGTTTAGGGTTGGCAGAGTGGAATGTTCCTTAGGGCATTAGGCAAGGAGTTCCACAGCTTGGCAGCCAAGACGGGGAAGCTTGACCCTCCGGCAGAGCGGAGCTTGAAACTGGGGATATCCAGCGTGTGTGCCTGGGCGGATTTTAGCGGTCTTGAGGCAGTATGTTGCGTGAAGGGAGATACTAGGTAGGCAGGCGCTGTATTGTAATGAGCCTTGTGAGCAAGTACGAGAGCTTTGAGTGAGATACGGAGGGAGATGGGTAACCACTGTAAGTTACGTCTGGTATTGGAAATGTGACTACGTCTAGGTATGTTGAGTGCTACCCTTATGGCGGTGTTTTGCGTGATCTGGAGTTTGTCAATGTTTCTTTGGCTGGTCCCTAAGTATAGGGCATTGCAATAGTCGATTTTCGACATAATGAGGGTTCTGGCGAGTGTCAGACAGTTGTCTGCCGTCAGGAAAGGCCGGCAGGCCGTAATCAATTTACAAGTGTAGGATGACGCAGATACAACTGCGTTAGTTTGTCGATTGAGGGATAGTGTGGAATCCAGGTAAATACCTAGTGTTTTAGTTACATTGGCCACTTTAATATAATTTCCGTCAATGGAGAAGGATTTGTAGTTGGGGTCAAGTTTAGTGATTTTAGTTTGCGTGCCAAGGATGATTAACTCGGTCTTATCATCGTTGAGACAGAGCCCATGATTAGCCATCCAGGCCTGGATAACAGTGTAGATGGTGTTGAGAGAATTGGAGTTGGCTACGTAATCACCAGTGATAGGGATGAGTATCTGGGTGTCATCCGCATAATTTGTGTAGGAGACACCCGGATAGTCAAGGTTATCAAAGAGTGGTTTCGTGAATATGTTATAAAGAGTGGGAGATACACAAGATCCTTGAGGGACTCCACAGGGTACATGGGCTGGATCGGCTGCTGCTAGAGGAGAGAAGACCCTCATGGTTCTGTTGGCGAGGAATGAGCTGATCCAAGATGTTGCTGTGTCAGAGAAGTGGGCAGCAATTTTGAGATGGTGACACAGGATTTGATGATCGACCAAATCAAAGGCTGCTGAAAGATCGAGAAGGAGCAGGAGCGCCAATTTGCCCTTGTCTTTCAGGTCCTCGATTTGGGTTTTTAGATCTAGTAATGCAGTCTCAGTGCCGTGCCTGGGTCGGAACCCGGATTGTCTGAGCCCAAGTAGATTTTTGAGTTTGAGATACTCCTGTATTTGGAGGTAAGCTGCGCGATCAAGGATTTTGAGCAAATTGGGCACAGTAGTGATAGGCCTGTAGTTGGAAGGGTTACTGGGGTCAAGATTGGGTTTTTTAATTATAGGTATAACCCACGCGTCCTTGAGATTGTCAGGCACAGTGCCCGATTCAAAGGAGGCGTTTATGAACGTTGTGATGAATGGGGCGAGCTCAGGTGCGGCCTCCTTTATGATAGCTGCCGGGCAGGCATCACCTTGGCAGTTGGAGGGTTTGAGCTTGGTTATGATGCTTTCAACGTCCTTGATAGTAAGGGGTGAGAAGCTGAATGGTTTAAAGTTGTGTTTAGAAATGGGGATTTTATGGATCTGGGTGACTCTGGATGAGTCCGAGAGGCAACTTTTTTTTGCGTTAATTTTGGCTTGGAGCATGGCAATTTTGTCCAACAAGGCTTTTTGAATATTAGCGCACCAAGCAGTGTCTGGTGTGCACATATCAAGAGGAGCAATAGGAGACTCAAGTTCCTTCAGTATCTTAAATAGTTATTTGTTGTTAGATTGGGCTTGGGTGATTCTGTTATTGTATACTTCCTTTTTATCCTTGAGGATAGCTTCTTTGTAGGTAAGAGAAGCTGAGGTAAGGTAATTTTTGTTTACTAAGGAAGGCGCGCTTTTCCAAAGAGCATCCGCTTTTCTCTTGTCTTTGCGCAGGTTGTGTAATTGCGGCGTGAACCATGAATTCAGATGATTCCGTGGTTTTTGTTTGCGCAATTTGATTGGTGCAATAGTGTTGAGAGCTTTTAGCATGATGCGGTTGTAGGTATCTACTAGCGCTGTGGGGTCAGAACAGGTCTCAGATTCTGAGTTCAATAAGGGGAGTATGAGAGGTAGGAGTTTCTCTGTTGTGATGTCTTTTTTGTTCCGTGTGTTAGTGGGAGGGGCGAGGCTAGGTTTGTCTTCAGGTGGGCTAGAGTTGATGGAGAAGGAGATTATGTGGTGGTCAGACCAGGCACAAGGGGTTATCTTGAAATCACTGAGATCACAATTCAAGTCGGAGACCCAGTCAAGTGTGCAACCCTTAATATGGGTGGGCTCATTGATATGTTGTGTGAGGCCGAGGTCCGCCAGTACATTAGCAAGGTCAGCAGCTTTGACATCATTCTCATGTCTACATTGTATTAATTGCAATTCTGTAGTCAAAGGTAACGTTGTTTTTCACCCACGGACAGGCAAGAAGATTATTCTCAAGATATTTGGCACCTGCGATAGCACCAATATTATATACGGTATTAAATGCCCCTGTGGAAAATACTATGTGGGCCAATCCACTAGAGCTGCCAAGACCAGGTGGAATGAACACCCTTCCTGTATTCGGAACTCTATAATCCAAACTCAGCCGTAGCCCGTCATTGGGCCATGAACAACCACAATTTGTCACAAATTAAGTTTTTGGTGTTGGAAGTGCTAACAAGAAACAATCCCCATGAAGATCTGAGTCTACAACTTAATCGTAGAGAAACATTTTGGATTGACAAACTCTGCAGTTTGATCCCCAACGGTTTGAATGAGGAAATCAATTACCACTGTTATATCTAAACACATGTTCTTATAATGGACGCTTGGTGCTTTATTTGTTGATACTGTTTTTCTCCTATTACTAATGTACTGATATGCTGATTGCATCCTCTTCTACCCTGTTCCTATGTGAATAGAAAAATAACCTCGCTGTACATCCCGGACCTGGGTCTGGGACCCAAGGTGCCGTCTTTTTGGGCGACACCACCTTCAGTGGGGTTATGTAACACGAATTCCCCTTTTGGGATTGCATGTGTCTACATACACTTGATATTCCAATTTATGTTATTCCATATGTTATTTACTACCTTACCTTAGTAATGCCACTTACATGTTTTAGTTGTATTGTTCACTTTGGTAATGCCACTAACATGCTTTATTCAGCTCTCCATGCTTCAGTTTATCTATCTTTCATTTTCCTTTTGGATATGGCCTTGCTTAGGACCTGATCCTGCTCAACGATTGTTTCCTTTAGATTTGGTTCCTGGGTCTTTTTACGCTTGAGTATTTCTTCTATCACCTTGAAATTTTTCTGTAATTTTTAGTTTTTGGGCTACATTTTATTTTAAGATAGCCGATCATACTAAGATACCCCTAAATTGCATATTTATCCCATCTGTGCAGGCCTTCTTCTGCTCTGCACCTTTGTTTCGTGGACCTCGGCTGTCGAATGGCGCCGCGATCGTCACGTGTCCCTGCATCAAGCGGTTACCTAGACGACTGCCTAACACGGCATCTCGCTTTGCTGAACCGGCTTCTGCTCGCAGAAGCACTCTCGATCTCCCGTGTGCACGGAGGTAAGCGACGCGACCGCGTCGGTTTACATACATTCTATTTCTCCACTGCCCTTAACAATACTTACCTTTTTCCATATCTTCCCATCAGATTTCCCGATGTCTTCAAATTTCAGAGCGACTGTATACCCGCTACCACGGTGTGTCCCGCTCCCTGTGGGCTTTACAACGTATGCTTTTACACATGCAACACCATTAAGGTAACATTTTTTCTTACATTTCACCATGTTTTTCTGTATTTTTATTTCATTCCACTCATTTCCACTTATTTATCTATTTTTTTCATATCTCGTTTTCACCATGGGACTATCCATCGATTGGTAGGTTATATTTACATTTATTGTCATTTTTATGTAATGGTAATACTATTATGGTTGCATTTTGCTTTTTGATTTGTAACTATGTAGACTGGCCTTGAAGAAGGAAATCTTTCCGAAATGCATTGGCCTTAAGTCTATTGTACATATGTGTTGCGGCAACCTTCCTCTCATTAAGAAAAATATGAGTGACAGCTATGTTTGCTTTTTGGATAAACTAAAAATTTGAAAAAGCCAACTGATGACTTCCTACATTTATTGGTTTTTGAGCACTGAAATATCCTTGGATACAAGAAAGTCTTGGAACTTTATAATTCGACGCCCATTTGGGCCATTTTGAGAGCGGCTGTGTGACCTAGTATTTTTACTCGGTCTCTTGCTTTTTGTTTGACATCATTCTTGTCATGATAGCCCAGGTTGAGGTCGCCCAGAATGATGATTTGAGAGCTAGGCTTAGTGTTGGTAGCTAGAGTGGATGAAATGTCTTCCTCTTCATTTGTTGAAGGGCTAGGGGGCCTATAGATGAGATGGATTGTGGCTGTGTGATTCGGCGACAAAGGCAGTTTGAGAGATAGTGATTCCGCTGAGGGAAACATAATGTTTTCTTAACAGATTCAATAGTGCATTAGATCTTGGTAAAAACACATGCAGAGAAATATCCCTTTATCACGACTTCTTACAGTTGACAGCAAAAATAAAATCAAGGAATACATTAAAACAACGCATAAATCAAGGTCAATACATTCTCAATGTATTCACATCATCTCCACGCTTAAATTGAATTAGGTTGCACGAGTTGGCGCAGTAATATAAATATTACATTTAAATAAAAATACAAACAAAAATGAAACTAAATAAAAATATAAAATATAGTATGCACAGTTGCGTAAAACCATTTACGCAATATAACCTGAAACCGGGATCAAGCATTGTTTGCCAAATTAGCACGGGTAGACCATATGTCCACCGATATTATAGAGAAACACAAATTACTTAGCCCTGTTCTTTCAACTGGATGTTCCTCCCACTTATTCCTCATCTTTGATATATTTGTAAGTCTGCTTGCAGCTACTGATTTCTTTTTCATAATATCAGGCGATGTGCGCCATCGAGTCGTGGCCCTTGACGGCCTCCGTCCTGTCTTTGGCCGTGACGTTGCTCTGCCGTCTTAAAGGGGTGACCAAGACGTTGAAAGAGAGAAAGGTGTAAATCATTGAAATTCTCAGCAAGCAAGAGGGGAAGGATGGGAGGACGATGAGGAATATGTGGGAGGAACATACAGTGGAAAGAACATTAACCGGGGTAAGTCATTTTTTCTTCCAATGGATTGGGTCCTCCCACGTATTCTCCATATTTGACACACTCCCAAAGCAAAAAGAATAAGGAGGTGGGCACAGAGAATTATTGTTGATTAATTCTATGAAGTATAGCCTTGCCAAATCTGGCCTCCTCTCCCGACAGAGACCAGAGAATAGTATTTGCCGAAAGGGTGGAAAGAGGACCAAGATGGCGCACTACAGATGTCTTGTACAGGCACCCCTCTTTGAAGAGCCGAAGAAGTAGCCACTCCTCTGGTAGAATGCGCTCTAAATCCATCAGTCAAATCTTTGCCAGTTAATGAGTAACATTCTGAAATGCATAGGATTATCCAGCGTGAGATAGTTGGCTTGGTAACAGCTAGCCCAAATTTGTGACCTGAATAGCCCACATAAAGCTGGCCATCTTGCCTGACCTTGGACATTCTGGAAATGTAAAAGCTTAAGGCTCTTCTAGAGTCTAAGCAATACAATCACTCCTCCTTCTTAGAAGGATGAGGTGGTGGAAAAAAGGCAGGTAAGACTATTTACTGTGCTAAGTGGAACTCAGATACCACCTTTGGTAATAACGAAGGACATACCCTCAAAACCACCTTGTCCTCAATAAAAGTAGCAAAAGGTGGTTTAGCAGAAATAGCTTGAAGCTCACTGACTCTGCAGGCTGATGTGATTGCCATCAAAAATATAGTTTTAAGGGTTAGTATTCGGAGTGTACAAGAATGTAAGGATTGAAAAGGTGCCCCTATTAGGTACCTTAATACTAAGTTCAAGTACCAAACCGGTACAATAAAAGGGACCAGGGAAATATGTTTGTTAAGCCTTTCAAGAACTGAATTACAATAGGGGCCTTGAAATAAGACCCCACATCAGGCAAATGCTTCAAAATAGAAAGCACCGCCAAGTAACCTTTTACTGTGGCGACCTAAAAGAAATACTGCAGTAGTGTTACATGTGAAAGGATCAAAACTCTTTTTCTGCACCAGCTGCAAAATGTGTTCTAACGGCAGCAGTGCAGAGATTGTATTTCTGGCCTTCTGGCCAAAAGCAATACTTCCATTATGTCTTCCGAAAGGTCACAATCTCTTTATCTTACCCTTTCAGAAAGCAGGCTTGAAGATTCAGAGTACTGATTTATGGATGAAGGAGAGCCCCCTCTTGTGAGAGCAAGTCCTCTCTTTGGGGAAGATGAATTGAAGGGCAGATGGCCATCTCTAGAAAATGTGGGTACCATCTTCTCCTGGCCCAATCTGAAGCAATCAGGATCATGAACCTTCGGAACTTTCTCAACCTCCTGATGACATGAGGAATGATGGGGACTGGTGGAAATGCGTACAGAAGTGGAAATTCCAAGTCCACTATGAACACATTCCCTAGAGCTCCTCTCTGAGGAAATTCCCTTATGTAGAATAGGTTGCACTTCCTGTTAACACTGGACATGAACAGATCCACCTGAAGGGTTCCCCAAAGGGCGAAGATCTCCAGAAGGACTTCCTGAACCAACTCCCACTGGTGTGAGATAGTGTTCTGCCTGCTCAGGACGTACGCAGCTATGTTTTCTTATGCGGCCAGATAAACTGTGTGCGAAACCCAATGGTGTCTCACCCGTTAGTGCCCGGGGATCTATCATCCAGGTGGCCAGGACACGGCCATCGCTATTGGATCCAGTTTCTGGGGCTTGACTAGTGTGGGAGGATCACCTGGATGGGGGGTCCTCGGGGAGTGGGACACTGATGGATTAGGGGTGGTACCCCCCTTCCTTATAACACCTTTTCCCCATCCTACCCCGTAGGTTATTCAGAGGTTCTCGCTCCCACTTTCGGACACAAACACTTTCTTACACCATGAAAGACAACAGACTAACAGAAGGGCCATTTACCTGACATGTCCCAACACAGGGGCCAGGCAGAGACAGGCAATTGACAATAACTACACACACCTGACCACCCGTGCTCTTCCCCACAGGGATAAAAGATGGAGCGCGAGAGCACACCTTGAGCAAGATAAACCACACAAGGAGACAGATATTGCAGGACAGAGAAAGACGGCGAGAACCGAAAGGACGACAAGAAAGGAAGTGACCTTGCCGTTTTTGACCCTGACCCGCAAAGCTTCTGTGAAAGGAATCATAAGGCCCGGAACAACAGCTAGTGTGTGGTGTAACAGGTGTCAACTGTGCAGGGGGCCATCCTACACCGATAACCAAGGCAGGGAGAGACGCTTGCTACCATGGTACCGTCTGACTCCAGAGACAAGAAATGCGATGCGGTTCATCACAGCCAGTGAGTCAAAGGGAGAACTGGTAATAAACCAAACTGTGTTGAGCAAATATTGCAAATGGCAACATGTTGTGAATTGAAGAACAAAGACCTCGTGTGTTGCAGAACTTTGAAAAACAGTGAGAGACCTGCTGCAGAGTGGCCTGGCACCATGTGTGTGCTCATTCAGTAGACATTGGTTTGGTCCCCTTTTTGTTAAAACTACAGATACCAGGAGGCCCTAGAGGAGCCAACGAAAGAGGTAAAAGTGGTCATACAAGGGTCGAATAAAACCCCTTGTACAATTGAACGTCTTTGACCGCGTTACCAAGAGGAATACTAAGAGAAGTGAATCCTGCATTAGGTTAAAGCAAAATGTGTAGCTGGAAAATGTGAACCCGACTGAGGGATGCCTGCAAAGGGGGGGAGACGCCATGATAACCCAGTGAATATTGTGTTGACAAGAGTGAACCCGGCTGGGGTGTATCCATAGTGGAAGCTTGTTTAAAAGACATTGAGACTCGTGAAAATATTCTGACTGAAAGGCTGTAGTGAACCCGATCGAGGGAGACCAACATTCGAGAAGGGTCTTAGCCCAGAAGAGGGGGATCTAGGGGTGAAGAGCAATCACCCAACATAAAAGAATACCAGAAGGAACTTTTGTTTTGTTATTTTGACACATCTGGCCCTCAAAGGCAACAGACTTTGTAGAAAAGAAACTTGACCACCGAAGGTCCTGATATTGCTGAAAGGAACTGATATTGCTGAAAGGAACTGTAGCCTTGTGCTGGAGAAGCCCAGGAGTGTGCTGGGCTCAATAGTCTGCCTTGTCCTGTGCTAAAACTGTGGGGAAGGGAGACCCCGGCCATAACATCCTGACTTATCATTTGTGAACACTTTTATTTTTTTTTTTTAGTATAGGCCCTTTTATTTGGCAAGATGCCACTAGGACTGTCTTATTATTATTTGATGCTCGTAGCTTGCTCTCATCTTAGATTTGGATCTAGTTTAGGCGTTTTTCTCACCCATTTATACAGTTTGATAAACACCTTTGAACTGTGATCACTTGTGTCAGTCTTTACTGTTGCCACCATGCGTTCCTTACAACTGCCAGCAGAGAGATTCCTTCTCTTAGTGCCCAAAACCAGGGCTCTATTGCTTCTCTGCACAGAGGCAGTGACTCTACACCCCCTTCTTATTGAGGTAGTTCATGGCCACTGTACTGTCCGTCATTATCAGGACATTCTTCCCCCGCAGAGAGGGCACAAAAGCCATCAGCGATAGTCTGATTGCATTCAGCTCCAAAGCTGTTGATGTGAAGTCTGGACTCCAACGGAGACCAATGACTGCTGATTTAAAGGTTGTTCATATGGTCTCCCCGCCCTGTGAGCAAGGTATCTGTCACAATTGTCATCTCCTGCCACTGTTGACAAAAGGGCTCTCCTTTCATCATGTTCTCTCAGCAGGCCCACCACAGGAGATCCTGAGTGACTTTGTTCAGGACCTGAAGAATGTCTGTCATTCTGCCCGAGAACTGAGTCGAATGGATGGACCTCATTCTCAGATGGGCTTCTGGCACCAGGAAAATGCAGGATGCTATGAGGCCGAACAACTTTAGAAAGTCAAAGGCCTGAAGATACTGGGCACTCTTGAAACTTTTGGACCAACTGAAGTCCAGGAGCACTCCAATAAACTGAACCTTCTGTGATGGTGCCAAGTGGGACTTCTTGACAGCTTGTGGAGGAAATGATAAATCCGACTGAGATGCTTCTAAACGTGCTCGAGAGAACAAGCCATGCTCAGCCAATCGTCTAGGTAGGTATAGATGTGAATCCTTTCCCTCCTTAGACTTGCTGCCACCACCGTAATAAGCTTGATGAAGACCCCTGGGGTAGAGGTGAGCCCAAATGGCAGAACTCAAAATTGATAATGAGAACAGCCAACTGCAAACCTAAGGAACATTCTGTGTTTGAGATGAATGGGCACATGAAAGTAAGTATTCTGAAGGTCCAATGACACCAACCAATCCTGGAGCCAAAGGGCCTGAAGGATCTGCAAAAGAGTTACCATCTTGAACTTGTTCTTCCTGAGGAACTTGTTCAAGCGTCTCAAGTCCAAGATAGGGTGCAATCCTCCATCCTTCTTGGGGATTCGAAAATAGGGAAGTACCAACCCAGATACGTCTTCGCCTCAGGTACAGACTATTACATATTTCTCCAACAGGGAAAAGATCTCCTCTAAGAGGAGCGGATCCGGATCCCTCAAGGACCAGCTTCTCGGAGAACAATCTGGGGGTCATCTTAAAAAGGGGAGCATAAGCCGTGGGCCACTTTCTGCAGTGCCCAAGCATCAGAGGTTATGCCCCAACAACTCTCCAGATGCTGAGTCAGCCTACCCCCACTACAGTCCTGTGACGAAAGGACTCAGAGGGGTTTTGGAGTTGTTGCTGAAGCTAAGGGCAAAGAAGCAGAGGCTGAGAGAGAAGCTTTCCCTCTTTGTCCACTGGAACCCCAGGGAGCGCTTCTTTGACTCCTCTGCACAAACTGGCCCCTTTCCCCTGCAGTAGAGGAGTAAAAACTAAAGGGCCGACCCCTCCATCCATGCGAAGACACATGGAACTAATTTGGTTGCCAAATCGCTGCTCCCAGCAACTTCGCTGCAGTCTTGGATGCTTGTAGTTTTTCTAGGCTTTCATCAGGCTTTGAGCTGAAAAGCTGGGAGCCATGGAGGGAGCCACGGAATAACATATCCAACAAACGTGATGGAACATCAGGTGCAAACATGGACTTGCTGAGCCTTGCAAATCTCTTGGCGACAGTACACGCCGCCATAGCCCTGCTAACAGAATGTGCTGAATCCAGACCAGATTGGAGAGACTGGCACATGGCATCTGGCATCTTTGCCGTCCAGCACCATGTTTAGAAAACCTTCCCTCTCCTCGCCCTCAGGTATATGGTCCACAGCCAAAGCTATAACATCCCACAAGTTGCATTTATGGATTTGAGGGCCATTCTGCCTGCACTATATACCCTTTTTTCCTGAGACATCAACCCTTTTGTCGTCTCTGTCCAGGGAGGTGGGGGGGGGGATAGTTGGATACGCTGCACATTTTGAAGTTGACATTGCTGCCTGCATCAACTAACTCTCAGGAGTGGGTTGTCTAATCATAAAATCAGGGTCTATAGAGGGAGGTCTGAATGTTTTGGTCAAATTCTTGTTGACCGCCAGTGTATCTGATTTTACCCAGTTTTCTAACACCCTGGTCCTTAAGACAGTGTGGAATGGTAATACTGGCTCTCTTGGGGGTCCGCTTTCCAGTATTGCTAGTGGCTTTCCCCATCCCAGATAATCAGTGACCTTTCCCATCTCTGCTCTATATGAGGGGTCAGAATGACCTCAAACATCAGGAGTGGCAAAGTCTGTCTCTGGTGATGCGTCCAAGCCACTAGCCTCCTATAGTGTGTCAACTAGATTTTGCATTCTAGATTCAACCATATCTTCAGGCACATTTAGATTACCATATTCATAACCAAAGGGTACATCTGCTCTTCCTCCGCTTCAGAAATGGACCCCATGGTCCTAAAGCAATCAGCCAAAAAATTAAGGTACCCTGGGCTACTGTGTGTGCATATCATTTTCAAGCTCTGTGGTACAGATATTATTTTTTGTTTGGTTTTCAGAGACCCAACATCTGTGCAATTCATGCTTCCTTAAAAAGAAATTACACATTTATCCACAATTGGAAATGACTGTGCTGTCTCTCCACACTGTGCTACTAACCTATAATGCATTCAATCCTGATCCTCCAGTTGTTCCTCATACTCACTTCTCCCTACGCTTTCTGCAAACACAATACAACTTCCTCATTTCATATCCCTATTTTAAAACTCACAATTCGAAAACTCCCACTATTCCATTTCTCTTCCACCTCCTTCCAACAAACAAAGCTGACAAGTTAACCATACCTCCTCTAACACCTATCCACCTCACCTCTCTTCCTCCGAGGCTCAACTTCTTCTCTTCATTACCTCATTGATTGAACATCGTACTCTGGAATTCTCAGTCGGTATGCAACAAAAAATCCTTTATCACCAACTATTTTCACTCCAGCTCTCCTCTCCTAGACCTTCTTGCTATCACAGAAACCTAGATTTCTCCACCCGACACTGCCACTCCGCCAGCCTTACATGACTCCATACTATCATTTGTTC
Organism: Ambystoma mexicanum; assembly: GCF_040938575.1. NCBI lineage: Eukaryota > Metazoa > Chordata > Amphibia > Caudata > Ambystomatidae > Ambystoma > Ambystoma mexicanum. Next base: position 406,525,645 of record NC_090923.1, on the reverse strand, counting down.
ACTCTCCTCAACTAACTGGCAGAGGTGTAGGCATCGGAAACCTACTCTTTTCCCGTCTCAATGTATCACAAATCTCCACTGCCACCTCCTCTCCTACCTCTTTTGAATTCACCATCTCTACTATTGCTCTGCCTCACTCGGATCAAACCATCTCCATCTATCGCCCTCCTGGTCCCAGTGGATCATTCTTTGATGACCTTGGGCAACTCCTTGAATCTCTTTCCACTAAACATCACCACATTCTCTTGGGTGACTTCAAGCTTACTTCTCCAAGCACATCTCAGAAATCTGAACTTCAGTCTTTTCTTAGTGACCACGTTCACCACTCTATCCATAACCTACCTACCCACACAGAGGGTAACTCTTGGGGTCTCTTATTCATCTCCACCTCTCGCTCAGCTACTAATACTACTGTCACACCATCCATATCTGATCACTCAATTGTTTCCACCACCATCTCATTTCCACCCTCTGACCTATCCTCACCACTTGCTTCACCTATTACTAAAAGCAAATATAAACCTTCTGCCATGTCCCCCTTTCCCTCCATTCCACAGTTCTCATTCTCCTCCTTCACAACCAATACCTCTTCCACCAACACTTCCTTCTCCAGCTTCCAATCCCTGCTACATGACTCATTCTCCTCTCACTTCCCACTGCTCTCTTCATCCCAAATTCTCAGCATCCTCAACCATGGGTCACCCCATTCATACGCTCTCTCCGCACAGACATGGGTCAGCTGCTGCGCAAATGGAGGTGTACCCACTCGCGCTAGGAACTGCAACCCTACCTCTCTTCCCTGAACTCTCTCAAGTCCACTCTTGATAGAGCTAAAAGGCGAATTCTACCTATCCCTCATTGACTCTCAACCCAACCATCCTTACCGGCTACAGGGTACCCTAAACTCCCTCCTCCCTCTTCCTAAGTCTTTGACTATCAACTCCACTCTCAAAACTAATGACCTAGCTGAATACTTCACTGCAAAACTTACCAAAATTATAAACTCTCCCCTGACCTTCCTCACACTCCCTCCACCTACATTTTACACTCCGCCTACACTACAATCATGCTCTGCCTCCATCTCCCACTTCAGTCACACAAATACTGACAAAGTGCTATTTCTATTGATGAAAGCTAACACCTCTTGTGCCCCATCAGACCCTCTTTGTCCTCAGCTTGTCAAGCCTATTGCCCCTATAGTGGCCTCTCACCTCGTTGAACTCTTCAACCTGTCTTTGACTCTGTTTGCTCTCCCTCTGGTTTCAAAACAGCCATGGTCATCCCTCTCCTAAAGCAGAAAAGGGCTGACCCAAACCTACCGTCTAACTTTCACCCTGTGTCTCTCCTTCTGCACTACTCTAAAGTGATTGAAAGGATTGTGTTCAAATGTCTTATCAATATCTTAGACAATCACAACCTTCGAGACACCCTAAAATAAGGTTTCTGCTCTTTCAGTCCACGGAAATTGCTCTCATTAACGTGTCCAACTGCATCACCTCTGCTAAGCATTCCTTTCCTAATTCTCCTTGACATGTCAGCTGCCTTTGACACTGTCGATCACTCTGATCTCCTTAATACTTTCTTTCATCGTGGGATTGGTGATCAAGCCCTTGCCTGGATTGAATCCCACCTTGAACCTTGTCAATTCTCCATCTCCTGTAGCAACAACACCTCTCATCTCACTCCTCTAACTATTGGTGTTCCACAAGGCTATGTCTTGGGTCCACTCCTCTTTACACTGTAAACTTCTGCTGTTGGAGCACTAATCTCCTCCTTTGGGTTCTCGTGCCAACTCTTCACGGATGACACCCAAATCTTCTTCTCTTTTCCTGACCTCTCCTCTGATCTCTTCATCACCATTTCCATCTGTCTCTCTACCATTAACTATTGGATGGCTTTGCACTCTCTGATGTTAAACTTTACCAAAACAGAGGTACTCTTTTTAACTGCCAAAAGTTCTCTCTCATCTCTTCCTCTGCCTATTCATTTCCCACCTGACACTCTCCCCTACTCTTCTTCAGCTAGAAATCTCAGAGTTATCTATGACCCTTCCCACACCTTCTCTACTTTCATCTCCAAAACTGCAAAAGCAGCTCCCCTCAACCTCCTAAATATTAGGAAAATCCGGCACCACCTTCCTTTCAACACCGTCAAGCATCTATTAACCACTCTTGTCTTCTCTAAATTGGACTACTGTGCCAGCATCCTCCTTGGTCTCTGCTACTATGCTTTGTGTCGTCTCGACAAAATCATTAACATTGCTACCAGGACTCTCTTTTAACTCCCTCACTTCACACCTACTTCCTCGTACCGTCACGAGGCTGGATGGAGTATGATGCAAATCAGGGCCAGATTGAAAGGTCTTCTCCTGGTTCACAAATCTATCTACGGTAAGGCACCACTGTATCTATCCTCCTCTATACAACTCTATAGGCCTTCTCGTAATCTCTGCTCTGCCTCCTCGACTACTCTTGTAGCTCCTCATCCTCCCCCGTGCTACTCTCGCTTCTGTACTTTTTCTTTTCTTGCTCCACTTGCAGGAAATTCTCCCCCCTATTTGATGTTTTTACCCATGCATCCAAGCCCTACCATAAAACTGTGCAGTACTGGCATGGAAAACATCATGATGGCCAGAACTCCCCAGAGAGTGCACAGGGAAAACATGAAGAATAGGCTGCCACCCATTTTTGCCTATGTTGTGAGCAGAGGAGGGCACTGCCTAAAACCACCATTGGGATACACACACAGTAGCCTGAAACCATTGGGAATGGCAATGCTGATTGCCAAAGAGCAACTCAGAACTTTGGGGAATTAATTTTCTTAATCCCAAAAATGGTTGCAATACCGGTACTCACCACGATAAGAAAGCCGGTGTTTTAAAACCACCAGACTTTTGTGTAAAACTGAACAGAGGAACCCAAACCAGACCAAGGAAAGACTTGCTAAGAGGTGGATGCAATGTAAAACTATATTCTGAAATGACTTGAAGGAAGTCATTATTTAATGTATATGTAAAAAGTGTAAGTTTGATTTAAACTGGGAACTAAAGTGACATTTAGCTGAATTCTGCCTGACAACTACCCCCGACAGGAGAAACCTGTTCAGCCACTCTTCCCAGGCCTAGCTGCATCCTGCTTCCCCACCAAAAGGAGTTGACACCTCTCTGATTAGATTAGTGGGGGGGTACCGCAGGAGGTTGAACAAAGCCTTGTCCTGGACTCAGGCAAATGTTATATTGGGGGGGGGGGTGTAAAGTGGCTTCCTCTTGGGAGAAGTGGGAGGAGAAGTGCCTCTGGGAGCCACCCGAGCTGGAGGCGGGGGCAGACAGAAGCTTCCCCCATGTGCTTGAGAACCTAAACCATACCCATCTGGGCCAGAGCATAATTTTAAAAAAGATGGATAATTCATAATACGGACTTGTCAGAATTATATAAGTAATATCATTATTCTGGTGATTTTTCTGTGCACGTTTTAAGAGGTGTTAGGACCCTGTGGTGTATGCTGGAGGGTTGCTAGCAGAAAATAGGGTCTTACTCCAAATGTCTGCATGTTAAAAATCTGACACTTCATCAATTAATGTCCATTCCCCTTGCGCACATTTGTGTAATTTTTGGTAAATGTCCGATATTGGTAAACCAGTCAAAAAGCGCAAAATGTCATTTTTGAATGCAAGCCCCCAGGAAGATCAGAGGTGGACAAGCATGGACCATAAGGAATATATAATGTGTACATGTAATTTCAACAAATTGTGTATCTGCGAAATATGTATTTGAATCAAATATAGATTTGTGGGCAAATTGACCAGGGGAGGATCCTCTGAGCCATAAACAGACCTCATCATGATGACAATCCATTTCCTTCCGCCAATCATGGGAGAGGGGAGAATTGGGCCAATTACAAGTAGAGAGGGGCAGGCTCAGTTATGCCACACACACACCCACTTCCAAAACACACAAAAAGAGACTGCTGGGACAGGTAGAGACATTCAATTCCATTTTCTGCGGGACGCGCTTGCCGGGAGACTCCAGACTTCACATCCATCAATCTTCAGAGACCGGAAATTTACTTCAGAACTTAAAGCAAGGGCCTAAACCCACAAACTGAGAACTCTTCTCAGCAGGCCTCAGCATCCTTAAAATCATTTACAAACTATTCCACAGCCGGGCGAACTGTCTGAATTCTTTTGCCAAGAACTTTGCCAGTACCCAGAAAGCAGTGTTACATCCAGAATCCACTTGATCCGGACCGGAAAGCAGAGCAGTATCCAGAACCAGAGGCCGCTGTATCCAGAGAGGCTAGACGAGCAGAGCTGACCCAGACCTCTGTGAGCAGTACCAGAGATCCGGATCGCTGTGAGCAGGGCCAGTGCCTGATTGACCCGCCGAGCAGAGAGAACCGCCGCTGGACGTGTTGACCAGATCCGTGACGAGGCCCATTCATTTCAAAATTAGGAGTGAGTATCCACCAGAACTGTGCAGAACCCAATCTCTTAGTTAAAATAATCTAATCCAAACTATTTTAACCTAATTAGAACATCCTCCTAGAAATCGTGTCATCTGTCATTTGTAAAGCTGCACAACTGTCACCTGTCAATTCTGCAGCTGCAAGCTGTCACCTGTCATTTTGAGTTTTACTTTAAATCCGAAAAACTACCTTTATTAAATCGTCCATGTCTCTTGAACCGTTTGGGCTAGGAACGAAATTCTAGGCTTTCCAACGAACCTAGAACCGACTTCCTACTCCCTATACTTTTTCCGCAATTGCGATTTACGCACTCGCGAAATTTACCGCGATTTGCGATTTGGTTCAATTTCTCCACTTGTCAAAATAGCAGCTCCATTGTATCCTTTGCTAAAATCCGTTTGCAACCTGGTAATAACTTGTAGAGCATTGCTAAAGTGAGACTGAACTAATACCAACAAGCATCTCTCACTCACCCTGAATCTCTAGGGGGAATTAAAATCAGTTAGCACATTTTCCCATCCATTGCCATCACATTTAAAAGCATTTTGGGCCTGTGTTTCAAACCTCTACCTGTTTTCCTCTAAGCTTGCTGGGGGGGAACTGCATTTCGTATTGCATTTTGTTGGGATTCTTGAAGACTGTGTGCTCTCCTTCCATTTCTTACATTGCATAGGGGGGGGGGGTGAATTGTCAAGGAAAAGTGATTACATTGTCTTTTGTTGAAGCCATATCAAGTTATTTTCTGTACTGCATTTCATTCATCATTGCGTTTCCTTGAACCATATAAAGCATTCTTTTCCACCTTATTCTTCTGTTCCTATTCATAAGTTACCTCTTGCTGATTACTGCTCATATTCACAAGTGTAATATCCATTATCAATTTATTTATAGAAGTGTGATATATATATATTGTTTAAATTTTCAAATAAACCTTTTAATTTGCAAAACAAACCTACTTCTTGGCTCAGTGGGGTCAGGGGGATTCTAAGAGGGGGGTGTTATACAAGGGTTGTCATCCAGAGTACTGAACTGGACATAAAAATACATCAATAAGGGTTTTCCTCAGCATCCCAGACAAGGCATTGACTTAGCTGTAGTGTTGATTGAATATCGCTTACACCCCAGACATCTGAGAAAAAGTCCACATGGATTTGTTCGAAACCAAACTAAAAGCCTACCTCCTCACCTTTGAGTTACCCTCTTAACCTACCTCTCATCTTCCAACTAGCTAACATTTCCCTCACCTCTGACCTGCCTCTGCCTCTCACTTCCTCTGCCTCCATTCTAGCACTTCAACAATCATGGTCACATCACGTGCACAGCTGGCCGTGCCAACTACCTGCACTTAAAAATGTTCAATGTTGGTTGTCCTTAATCTATGTATGTCCACTTATGTATTGTCCCTGGTGACTATTCCATTTACTCCCCTCGACAACCTGGTCAGAAAGTCCCTAAAACTCACCCCATTGTAAGAAGCTCACTGCTTCCCTTCATATCTGATTTCTTATCTAGTGTACATTCTTTTGTCATCAAAATAGCATTGTTATTCCTGTATATAAATAAATACACACAGATAGGCGCTGAGTAGAACTGGCCTTTTCATTTCGAGGTGATAAGGAGGACAGCAGTGGGTATTCAATATGTCACTCATCCAAATGTTGCAATCCCATTCCTTTACCAAGGTGTTGACAAATGCATTTGTGCCACTCCCTCACAGAGGGCCTTGCGTGTACAGTACAGAGAATCTGAAGCCCCCTGGCTCCAAATGGGACAGATGATAGGCAGGAACGGATTGATGGCTTGGTATGGCGCACCCTGAAGTATGGATGAGGACAAGAACTCAGGTAAAACACATCTGAAGCAGCTACAGAACTGGTGTGTGGTGCAAGAGGTGCCTGTGCTCAAGTGTAGAGCTGAAGGGGCTCCTGCTCCAGCATAGAAGCCCTGGTGATATCCTAGTTTCTGAGTATATGGCTGTCTTCAAAATACATGCACCCCAACAGTTGCGTATGGCTTCAAAAGTTCTATCTAAACCCATCCAGAGCCGGACAGTGCTCTTGAGGGTGACTTGGATGACAGGACCTGGGGTAAGAAGTAACAAGACTAATGATATAGAACCAACTTCACAGAATAGGACTAGTTAGCTAGGCAGAGTTTAGCAAAATATGGGGTTAATATGCAGCTAAATTTCAGTGGTATGTGATAGGGTTGTTTAGGGTACAGTATGGGCTTGAAAATACAAGTTGCAAGGTGATGACAACTTAGTGCACCTGACACAGAGTGATTAGTGTTCTCTGTGATGCTGAAAGAAGGTACATGATTTGCTTGTTTGGACAGGGGTACTTAGTATTCATCTGAGATTTGACGAGACTTGATACCCCCCCACCCACTCCGGAAGATCTCTTACGTAGTGGAAATAGGACCCATCTCTCAGTGAAGGTTATAGAAATTGTATAAGGAACATTTATTTCACTAAAGCTGAGAGGCTATAGGATAAGGATTTCCCAAACTGTAGGATAATGATTACCCAAAAGTACTTGAAACTCACTAAAGGACAGAAGGATAAGTGCCACTGAAAGAGAATGCAGATGAAATATCATAATGTACTAGACATTTTGTTTTCCTAGTGCAGGAAAGGAGTACAAGTTCATATACACCGTTCATGTTAAAATAGCATGTCTGGTTGGAAAACCAGTCATTGAGTGCTATTGTTACGAATTGTAAAATAGGGTGTGTTTAATCCCATGGTTCCCATACCTACACTGGAAACTAATTCAATGTGGCTGGAGGGACTGACCCATTATAACTGAACCCTGTGGAAGCAGTAAAGAGCAGAGTGTTTCGCCTGCTTTGGTGACCAGGGAAAGAGTCCACACATGTGGATGCTTCAGTCTTCTATGAATACAATGCAGGTGGCTGTGACATGGATGTTTCAGAACAAGTGCATGTGTCTTGGCTCGCAAACATTTCTCGGCAATGATCCACACATTTGCCCCCTCAGTGTCCGAGAATGCATTGGACTGTGGTTAGCGATGGTCGGATGGTGAGGCCTCTATTTTACGATGCAGTGTACAGGAGAAGCAAGAGTATTCTGTTAGAGACTAGACCTGCACCTACCTCAGCAGGTGAAGGGCAACTCGCAAAGTCTTTGCCATGCCAATCTTCAGCATACTCCCTTACAAATCTGTTGAGAAACTTCACAGACCTTCTCAAAATTTTTGAATACAAAACTGTGAATCCCAATGTTTTTTTGGCCGGATGCAAATGTAAATAGGTTTTACGATAGAACATTTTGGCAATGTCGCCATTATGTTTCACCTCACTATTCAGCAGACCTTTTGGTCTAGTGGACCGTTGATGCTGGTTTACAGAGTAAAAATAAAGAATACAGCTGGTTCCTCTTCTAACTCAGACCCAAAGCATAACTCTGCAAGCAACCAAGATGAAACATACTGGCCGGTCCATCAGGGGTTCTGAACAAAGATGATTTTCTTAGCAGAAGCCGTAAAGCTTGGTTTTTGCCACATCTAATTCTCCACATTGTTGGTGTAATTCTCTGAGAATGTAGTCACCCTGTGACTTGACCTTTTTGGCAGTTCTGGGGAAAATATTCCCTTTTTCTGTGGTAAAAAGCTGGCATCAGACAAATCCAACAGCTTAGTATATGACAGGTCTTTCTCCTTTTAACTCGTCATACGAATCTTTCAAGTACATGTCAAAGTATATGCGAATATGGACTCACAGTGTTAATAGGAATGGGCACCTGTGAAAATATGTATTCAGTCAATCTTTATTGCAGGTGACATTTCTGTGACCCTCACGTGAATATTAACATGAACGAAATAGGCAAACCTCACCATCAAGAACTTTACCCCCAAATATTCCAACGGTGGGGTTACAATAGTAGGTTACACTATATATAAAATGCGTGGGATGTACCAAATGATGAGTTACCTATTCTATTTATGCTGTCAAACAATACCTATATATGATTAAACTGCTGAGGAATGTGTAGAGGAGGCCCCAAGTACAGCCCACACTCCAACCATCCATTTTGAAGTACCAGGAACGCTCACGCCGAAATATGTGACGTATGATGAGCAAATAAACCAGCAGAGAGCCGCAGGCGGGCTGTGTCTGTTTAGTACCCATCAGAAAAACAGCACCTATTGAAGTACTGATACCAAAGAAACCATGGACAGTGTGGCATCCATTGAATAGGAGGAAATGGAGATCATCTGAGTACAGACCCTGAAGAAACCAGAAAGGTCTTAATGGAAGACGAATGGTGACGTCACAAGAACCTGGACTGACTCACATATAGAAGACATGATGACATGAGAACAATAAGGAGAGACCAAACGCCAAGAATAAAGGATATTGTGAACCTAAAGTGAAAGGACGATGTCAAACATAAGAAACTTAAGCCATGAGCATGGCGACGATATTCAACCAGTTTACATGTGTACATATACTTGGAACCGCAAGAAGGCTAAGAAAATCGCGCGGCTTGCTATGCTTAGTAGAAGGATAGTGCGGCAAGCGCCACCTATACATACCTACCTCAAAAGAAGTATGTTATACAAGTATACTTCCACTTTGCACAAGAAGCAGAATTAACCAAGACTACTAAAGGCCACACAAGAAAGGTTTCATATGTAGCGAAACCAAGAATAGAGCGGCAGAAACGAAACTCAGCAGAGGCAAATTGTGCCTGGAGAACCAAGTTCATATCTGTCAAGATGGACGAACAGCAGTTACAATTAATTGAAGCAAAGAACAGAATATACTGCTCTGAAGGGTCAACATAAGAAGCCGAAGGCAGGTGGTGGGTGAAACAAAGAGAGGCAAATTCACGGTGTCTGAACCACGTGACCAGCCGAGAGAGCAGAAGTAAGTCTTTCACGGAGCCTTATCGTGCCCATCCTCCTTAAACTTTGTCACACCAAGAGGCAGACTCAAGGCCAAACTACAAGGCAGTAATTGACACACAGCCACTAAGGTGATGAATGGATGTAACATAAATTGGAGGAAAGCTGTGGTAAAGACTTACTGCCTGCACCTGGCCTCATTATTCTGCATGCTGCTAAGCAAAGTGGAAAAGTGCGGGTAGGGGTTGGTGCCAACCCAATCACAATGGACCAAGTAATCTAAGGTCCTATAGTTAGTAGAACCAATGGGAGGTCGAACTTTTAGTGATGTCTGCAGTAGCCATTTTTGAAGGAAGGGCTTAGATGCCCCACCGGACAGTGTTTACCCAATCCCGTTACCATATACAGATATAGTACCTATAGTAAAGTTACCTTTTCCAAACCAATAGAATTGCATGCCAATTTTTAAGTGTTAAACGTCAGTAGTGACGAGTTTATGGTACAAATGATGTGTTTTCTATGAAGTTCATTGGAGTTGAAGCGAGAAGGAAGATTGCGCTGCTGCTGATATTTATAACTCCCCGTTTTTTGTACTTGTCATTAAACAGACTCCCTTTGCCAAACCGTTGAATTGTCATTATTGATTTGGTGTTGGAGTATTAAATCTGCACCCCCATCCATCTCAAGGGTGCTGCTATCTTGTCTTAAAGTGCCTCTGAGCAAACCCCGACTCTACGGGCCGGTTGGGGGTCTCAGAGCACACTTGGTAGCAGAGATTGATGGTTGTCGATTATAGACTAGAATAAGACACCCGTTGACCGTCGACATAAAGTAACTGTAGGTCCTCAGTAATATCACGAGTCCTTTGCCATCCGGCTGAGTAGACCGTGAAGCTCCTCATACACAGTGGTAGAATAAAAATACCCACATAACCCCTTCCCACTCCTACGGGCAGCTGAGCGGGTGAACAGCCAGAGAAGGCGGTAATGAAGACGGTGATCCCGAGCATCCAGAGGGGAAACATGCGAACAGTGAGTGAAAAAGACTAAATGCTTTGGGAAAAAGTATAAGACCTTAGAACAAGTAAGGGAAAAGGTAACGGGGGAGACGGGAAAACCAAAATCTAGTCAGAAGTAGAGTAGGATGTACGTATATATATGGGGATGGAAATAGTGACTTCAAGGGTGATTAAAAGTAGTAAAAGAGTGTACCGGGGAGGACACCCAAGAAGGGAGAGGATTCGCCTAATTCCTACACTTTGATAGCGGCTAGAAGAAACTTTCATCCAGAGTCCTAAATGAAGAGGAACAAATAGGTCACCATAGCGTTTAAAGATGCTTTGTGAAAGGGACGAGTTTAAACTCCATGTCGGGGTAATATTAGAGGCAGAGGTTTATGTGGCCAACTGGAGTTCATCTAGTCTGTTAACGTCTGTCTTCTGTGTTATTTGTTGTGACATCATAGGACGAACATTTTCCTTTGAGGAACTAGCATAAAAACCACGTGATTGGATATTTGGAATGTTGTAGAAGGCAACCTGATGTTTTTTGAGTAAAATAGAAGATATAACATTTTGTGGGGAAAAAAACGGGATTGGAGCTTGCGATGATTGGTGCTCGCTCATATTGTTGGAATTGTCTAAATAAAGAAAGACATAACAAGTGTTGTATAAAGAGAAGGTGAACTGTTTTAAACATGGAAGACATAACTATTAGTTCACCTGTGCAAACAGTTGCCAAAACATGCACCTAAACTGAAAACGTACAGTGCAGAATGGGTTAAAGGAACTGCCAACAAAATGTGTATGCCTTGGCCACAGGGAGGATCGTTATCTAAAGCTGTTTTGCAACACATGACGACATACTTGCACGCCACATACAAGGGCAAAAAGTTAGACACGCCTAGCTAGTCTAGAGTTGTGGAAAATGTACCAACAGGACAAAGAGGAGGAACCGCCATTAGACTGGATACTCAACGTATGCACAGAGGGGGGTGAGACGCCCTCAGCGCCACCCACCCCATCTGAAACGAAAATTGAAAACAGTAGGGATGAAGGGTTATACCCCATTAAGATGACTTAAAGCAGCCAAAGTGTATAGCAACCCAGCATATGAGTCAACGCAAAGTAGTGATGAGAATCTAGACAAACAGAGACAGAGATATCACCTCCAAAGTCCCTAGGGACAACGAGAGACGCGAGAACGAGAGAAAAGTATATCTCTCAAGGCAGAGAGAGAAGGCAAAAGATGGAAAGGAAGAGAGGAGAGAACTGATGACATAGTATTCACACAGAACAAATGGATGGGAGGGCAGGGCAGATCATATTGAAACTTGATGGCAAAGACATTGATGACGCAAAACAAAAAGAGAAGTTGGACGATGCACAGAGAAAGGAGAAGGAAAAGGAAAAAGGATTGAGAGACGAAAGAATCCAGAAAAAAGATAGGCAGAGACAAGAACAGTTATATTGCGAAGAGCAAGAAAGGCAACACGATCGTAAACAGAGAGCAGCAAATGATCAGGACAGACAGGAACAGAGAAGGATAGAGGAAGAGCAAAGGCTACGAGAGAAAAGAATAAAGAGACAAAGGGATGAGGAAATCCTAAGGGCAAACGAATGTAGAGAAGCAAAGAAAGAGGACAAAGATAGAGTTAGAGAGGAAGCAAGGAAGCGCAGAGAGTTCGATGGCAATGTAGAACGTAAGCAAAGACAGAGGGCATGTGATCTTGAATATAGGGAAAGAGAGGTTAAAAAACCTGAGCCAGTAGTAGACTGGGAAGATATAGAAGAATTCTTTCCCGAGTACGATTCAGTACCAGGCATGTCTAGGGTGAATATTGAGGATGACTTCGACACCAGAAGCATCGGTGAAACGATCGATAGAATATATGATGAAATGGGGCTAGAACAAATACCCCAAGGAGAGGGGAAAGACGAGCGCCTGGAGAGCACTCAGCTTTACGACACTGAGGACGTCTCCCGAAGTAGTGGGAATATGAACTTCTTGCATAAATTGGGCGCAGACAATGTCTGATGCTGAAAGAGAGGAGCGTGAATAAAAAGAGAAGGAGAGGAGAAGACGCGAAAAACAAGTCTCATGAGGGAAAGGGATAAGATGGTCAGACTCTAGGGGGGTCTGTACCAAGGGCATCAGAATCAGCCACACAGTCAGACTGACACAAAGAAGTATCTCACGGTCAGAGGGGGGTGTCGCCACCACCCTATATGACCCGACTAAGGTCATTGCCCGCTAGGCGGCGATGCAGAAATATTACTCCTGCAGTAGACAGGAGAACAATGAGCGAAGAGAGGGAGGGCTATGCGTCCCAATTTCCGTTGATCGAAAAAGGCGGAGCAAGACCATAGAATATTCCATGGCCACACATGGATCGAGAAAACCTGAAAAATAAGCTTCCAATGTTGACATCAGGAGCCGGAAAATGGATACACGAGCTACAGAAAATGACAGGAGGAAACACGTTAGCTATAGGGGATATCAAGGGTCTCTTAATCGCCGTACTTGGTGATAGAGTAGACGATGTGTGGACACGGGCAGGTTACCCTGGTGTGACCACAGTTAATACCGCACATGACAGAGCTCCATTTACCAATTGCAGAGCCGCGGCGTGGAAAGCATTACAATCACTCCATCCAGATACTTCGTACATGGGAGCTATCATGACTCAGAAAATGAAGGAGATGGAAGACCCATTGATTTACATTCAGAATTTCCAAGACGCGTGGGTACTCGAGAATCGGGAATCTTGGGGGAAATCTATACCCGTGTTCTACCATATATTGTGCAAAGGGCTGCCAGAGCCGGTACAGAAGCAACTCAGAAATTGGTAGAAATCGAGCCCAAACTGTGGTCGGAAATACAGTTGACCATCGCACATTATTGAAGGCTACTGCAAGAAAAGAATTGGTAAAAAAGAAGCTGCACGAAAGGGTGACGACGCAAAACTAGTACAGAAGAAATTGTCCAAATATGCCCTTGAAGGAGCAATGATAACTAGCACAGATGGATCGAGCACACAACAAGTTAATAATCCAAAGCAGAATAATCAGGGCAATACAGGGTTTTACCCCAGGGGTAGAGGATTCAGGGGAAGAGGATGGCAGAGTAATCAGGGAGGTTTTCAAAGTAACCAAGGAGGTTTTCAAAACATGCAAAATGGCTATCAAGATATGTCAAATGGGCAAATGATCAGACCACCGCCAGTATGTTGGTTGTATGGGATGACAGGGCATTTGGCGCGCACATGCAGAAATCAAGGCATGATGCAAAATGACCAGGGAACAGGAGCAGGTATGGTGAACCCACCTGTGTTTTTACTGCAGGGGGAAAAATGGAGTTGCACAGAATCACACGTTGCAACAGCAAACGCCAGGAGCACAGCACAGCTTGCAACCCCAGAATTCGATTAATTTTCCACAGGGACAGTCACAACAGTCACCGATGCAACTGTCACAGACAGTAAGTACAGGGCAGGCTGTAACACTGGTGATGGGGGAAGTCCATTCGCACATGGTAGGACAAAATTGTATATGGACTAGGATAGCTCACTGGGAATCCTGATGTGTTCTATCATATCAGTGACACCAGACCCTCACCGGGAACCAAGGGTAGATGTCGTTGTAGGGGATAAATAATATTCCTTCCTAGTTGACACGGGTGCAACACGTTTGTGTATACGTGAAGGTAAATTTCCCTTGTCCGGCGATGCTATAAATACTCAGAGTTTCACAGGAGCTACAAGTCATGTACCTTTTACAAACGCACTTCCAGTCCCTAGAGGAGAATGTGACATTAATGTACCGCTGTTCTATTTGCGACAAACCCCAGTAAACATTTTGGGTCAAGATCTGATGACGAAGTTAAACATGACAATCTCATTCACGGAGGAGGGCATAGTATGTTCAACTCCAGGAATGCACTATTTGAACATATGCAAAATGACTAGAGCAAACACAGGACACACAGCGATGAGGGCTGTACCACTAGATCCAGAAATATTTGTGTATGGGGTACGTGTGCTAACGGCAGGACTGTCAGGACTTGCAGAGAAAACCATGATGACCCCAGATTAATTTCTTTTTAGGCCAATAATACCTGTGCACGAGGAAAAGGGACAAGTATTTCCCTTAATACACACAACGTAATACGAGGGAAAGTGGCTTTGATCGATGGTGATGATGATGAAGGCCGACAATGGTGCACAGTTATCGCCATTGAAGAAGGGTAAAGATTGATTGATGTCACTGATGACGATCTGTTTGACGAGCAAGCAGACAGGGGAGAAACAGCAGTTGAGGTGAACCTCACCTTTTGGGTGAAAATGAGAAGTGCCTCAGAGAATGATGCTGGCACAGAACCGTCCTGAATATTTCGAGGAAGACATGGCCCAGGTGCCTGTCTCAGTGTGAACCACAGGACCCTATGATGTAGGATTATTGAAAGGAGTCGGAGAGGTGATAATTAAACTGAAGCCAGGAGAAATTCTACCAAAAGCAAGGCAATACCCCATGTGCAGGAGGCTGATGAAGGAATTTTTAAGACAATTTCTGCCATGATGGATGAGGGCATCTTAGTGACGTCAGAGTCACCATGGAATACATCAGTGTACCCCGTGAACAAAAAGTAAGGGAGGGTCTTGGATTTGAGGCTGATAAATGATAGTAATATACCTGTTGAGGCAAAATATTTCACGGTGATTGACTTGGAAAATGCATTCTTCTCAATTCCATTGCCTAAAGACTCACAAGATCTGACATCATTTACGTTCAGGCAAATGCATCTGAAAAGCACAAGGTTACACCTCGGGTACTGTGAGTTTCCTTCCATCTTTAACAGAGTCCTGCAGATGGACCTGAGCAATATTGCATTGGAAAGTGTTGTCCTACAATATGTGGATGACATCTTAATTTGCAGCACGACAGAGGGAAAATGCAGACACGATTCTCTTCAGCTATTGACTATATTGGCTGAGAAAGGATATAACGTTGACAAAAGAAGTTACAATAATGTCAACAAGAAGTGCAATACATAGGTCAGCTGATCTCACATGAGGGTAAAAGAGTTACCCCAGAAAGAGCTGAAGCAATACTGCACACAGCCAAGCCACACACGGTGAAACAGATGCAGAGTTTCTTAGGCCTTTGCAATTATGTCAGGGCATGGGTCTTCGACTACAGCTCGTACACCAAGCCCTTGCTTCAGGCCCTAAAGAAGGCACAAGTGACGAAGGGAAGGATTGAATGGTCTGAGACCATGGAGGAAGGATTTGCTGAACTCAAAAGGGCCATTTGCACAGCACCAGTTTTAGGGATTCCCAATTATGCAGAGGAATTCTACCTGTTCTCATACACAAATGAGAGTGTCATGACGGCAGTGCTCACACAGAGAACCACATTGGGGTACAAGCCCCTGGCATATTCTAGTGGAAATTTGGACCCAGTGAGGAGAGTTCATTTCCCTTGCGAACAAAGTTTATCTGCCGCAGCGTTCACCATAGAGAAGGCTACAACCATTGTGATGGGATGCTCAATGACGTTCTACGTCGAGCACTCGCTATTTGCTTTTCTAGAGAAACCGCAGGGCACACTATCTCAGAGAGTTTCTGCTTAAGAAGTTATCATATCAAATCCATTGATTAAAATAGTTTGATGCAAAATAGTGAGCCCAGCTATGTTCATAGCCGAGCCAGTCACTGAAGGAGAGCCAATACATGACTGTGCAAATTACTAAGAATTCTATGACGAAATCTCTATTGTGAAAGAAAACGCATTGGCAGCAGGAGAAATTGTCTTCATTGATGGTTCTTTGAGAATCGATCAAAATGATGGGCAAAGATATCCAGGCATTGCTGAGATAAAGCACACAGCAAATGGAGAATTTCGAGTACTTCTTAGTGCACGAATACCATCTCATTATTCAGTGCAAGCTGCAGAATTATTAGCGTTGATACTCGGGATTGAGAATCACGCAGACCAGGAAGTAACAGTGTACAGCAACTCCACATATGTGACATCAACAGAGCACGCAGGCTTAGCCCGCTGGAAAAGGGGGGCTGCCTCCGAGCGGACGGAACACCAGTGCAGCACGCAGCCCTATTGGACAGGTTGATTAAGGCACTACAGCTCCCATTGGGCATAGCGGTCGTGAAATGCGCCGCCCATACGAAAGGGACAGATTTCATTTCACGAGGAAATCAAGCAGCAGACACGGAAGCCAAGTGTATGGCATCCAAGAGCGAGACAATTATGGATGTGGAAGTCACTAACATAAATGAGAAAATTGTCTTCGCAAGGAACAAACCTGAAAGTTACAATAATATGGGACAGACACAGTTAATGGAACTCCAAGGGGAGGCACCACAGGAGGAGAAGAACTTATGGAAACGGCAAGGGTGTTCTTTAAGCCCCTCCAAAAGCTTGTGGCGACAAGACAGTACTGGTAAACCAGTAATGCCTATAGCCCTGTTAAAAATAGCACTGGAGCAGTTAGACTATCCAGCACACATGACGAAAGAGAATCTAGTGGAAACGCTTGCTGAAGACTGGTTCATACCAAACTTAGCGGAGCATGTTGCATTTTTTATGGTGAGCTGTATAATTTGCCAACAGTTCACAGCTGGGCACACACTAAACGTAATCAGAGGAGTCATCCCAAGGCCCAATGGACCTTTTCAGCACTTGCATATCGATCACGTCGATATGATTCAAGTATGTAATGGGTACAGGTATTTAATTGTTGTGGTGTGTCCATTCTCTAGATGGATAGAAGCAGGTCCATGTACACACCCAAACTCTACCTGTGCGGCCAAATTTCTAGTGAGAGAGGTATTTCCCAGGTGAGGGGTATGTGAAGTCATGAGATCAGATAATGGGACTCCCTTTGTAAATGAAGTTTTTGAGCAGATTAGCTTGTTGCTTGGTATAAAGCACAAGTTCTCGTCGGCGTATCATCCGCAAGGTAACAGATTCGTGAGAAGCTCCACGGCTTATTAAAGGAAAGGATAGCCATGTTGAAGCTTACTTTAAGAAAGGGATGGTTACACTGCCTTCCCTTGGCACTGTACGCACTCAGAAGCCACCCCGGTTCTGATCACCATCTTACGCCGCACAAAATAGCCACAGGAAGAAGAATGCACACTCCCCTGACACCCCGAGACAGAGCTAGATGTGATGCCCAGTCAACAGGAGAAATCTTAGGGTCTGAAATACAAGATTACTTGAATTGCATGACATCTTGCCTTACTGTAATTTCAGGCCAACTGCAGGGACGACAAAAAGGGTGCAGGGCCGCACGGAACACAGAAGGAGACACTACTGACGACACAGCTTAAGGATTACGTGTACCATCAATCTTCCCTGGAGATGGCGTCCTGGTAAAGAACCACACGAGGAAAAAGTGGGACGAGCCAACGTTTAACGGTCCCTTTACAGTGGAAGTCTGCACTCCCTCTGCAGTGAAGCTACAAGGAAGAAGAGCTTGGATCTTTTTGGGTGACATCAAGCCATACATCGGAGAAAGCCCCCTGCCTGCACCCCAGCGCGAAGAGACTACAGACGACCGGGAAGAACCACAGCACATGCAGACGAGATCCATGACGAGGAAGAAGGACGCATGAGCAGCAGCAAAAGCAAAGAACTTTTGTGCAAAAGTTGTGGCTTCATTTTGGACATTCCTCTGAGCCTAAAAGAGGCTAAGGACATAAAAAACTGACACTCTGTGCATCCTAGTTGCATGGTGCAGAAGAAAAAGTGCACGTGTAAGCCACAACATTGTCTGTTGACTGAAGCCTTGATTAGAAAAGGGATGCAAAATTTTGATTGAGGACACATAAATTGGAAGAAAATACAGTATCCAGATTCCTTCCACACAGAGACTTTATTCGGACTCAACTCATGGTGTCCCACAGTAGTAACATCACTAAGGGCACTTTGAGATATTTCGAGCTAGTACTAAGATCATACCTGTCATTGGTGTGGAAGCTCACCAGCATCACTGATTTTCTTCAAGATCCCAAAAACGAAAAGATTATAAGAAGGTTGCTCACTATAATGGCAGAATAGTTCCTTCTACTTCCGGAATACAGCGCAGAAAAACCAATTGTCCCAAGCAGAGGAAGAAGCGAATAGGCTTATCGACATACTATTCTTTCGCCTAATTGAAGACTGTCCAGGTCTTGTCGGAAGAACTACAGCCGTATTGACATTTCTTCGAGATCCAGCAAATACAGAACGTCTAAGCATAATCCTAAATGATATTGTGATCCAAGTTGCACTTCACGTACACCGAAATTGCAGAAACTGTTCACAGCGAATGAGAGCCAACAGTCCCAAACTGCAGCAAGGGCAGGACAAATGTCCCTGTCACCAGAAGATAGCAGATTGGTGAACAGTGTCTTCTTTTGCCTAATTGAGGACTTTCCAGAGCTTGTGGGAAGAGCCGTCGATGTTGACGTCCTCACGTTTATCAGAGACCCAGCAAAGTCTACCCAGCTAAGCATGCTCCCGCATGGTATTGTAGTGCAAATTAAACTCTCCAATCTCCACCAGAGTTTGCGGAAGGGACTGTGAAGCTTTCTGCCAAGGGACAGATCGCGGGAGTAACACCAGAAGGTTCATTTTGATTTTTCTGGCAAAGACACAGCATGTCTTCGGGAATTAAGCAGATCAGAGATGTAGACTGGGAACTAATATATTTTGAACATGCACAGTAAAGAGGTTTATTGAATTATCACCTGATTTTGACATTTTACATAGAAAAAGAAACTGTATCAAGAGACAATAGACAAACCCATTGCTCGGGAAAAGAGAGACAATTGTTTAGAACCTGCAACTCACAAGCAAAACCAGCAGAACCTAGAAATAATAGTGGTTAGAAGGTATATATTAAAAAAAATAGTATTTTTCAACAGATGATCGAGATGGGGATCCAGAGCAGCAATCTCGTCCTTCCCCAGGTGGAGAGACGTCCGTCCTTTCCTGGAAGAAAATGCTGCCGATGGACCTACAGGGAAATAATGTGTTTATTATATTTACCATTATTTTGCTGTCGCTGACAGTCAGAACTGCATTTTTTATTCATGTACAATCCCAGTGCATCCACATAATGTTGCATATATGAAACCTACAAAGACACCCAGACCATACATAGTCATTCCAGTCCCTAGAAGATCTGATAATGGAGTGAGTGAACTTGAGATGGATGTGATTAGCAATGACACAAACACACTTGTGGTAACAACCAAATCGAAAAGCCGGAGACCGGGTCGACAGAGTGTGAATGTAAAAAGGCTACTGACAACCACACGCATGCAAACAATGAATGCACACACATCAGGCCTAGTGTCAACAACTGCAGAACCACAATCTGAAGCGTGGAAGAAAAAGAGATTGTCCACTATGAGTAGTTCCACTACAAGTGAAGTGAAAAGACAAGTGGAAGAAACTGAACTCCCGAAGAGACAAGAGAAGTTGGAGAAGAAACCAACCAAAATAACATTAATGAACCGCCCTAATGCGACACCGATGGAGGAGAAAACGAGCTCAAGGGAAATTTCAAAAGCACAGCTGATAGCAGAATCGATCATGCCGTTAATAGCCAGAGCCAGGAAGAGGCAAGAGGAAATAGAAAGAATCGTAAGACTTTCCACTACTCGACTGGCACAGGTGAAAATACCTGCATCATGATCCAGGGTACCTGAGAATCCTCCAGCAAGGAAGAGCTATACAGATGCATTCAGGGATGTAGTTATAGCAAACTACATGAAAACCTTAAGGATCAAGAGAAGCATACACGGAGACGACAGTGAACTAAACGATTACTTGCATAGCACAACACATTTGGGAAACAACATCTGGTACCAGCACAAGAAATAATTTGGAAGACAGAGTTCAGAAGGGGAATGCTTTGTTTGTGCACTCCTACCGTATAGCATTGGGAAGTCCAAGATCTTCGTAGCTGTAGAAATTGACGTCCAGACAGCACACTGTCTCTCGCACGTAGAAATGTGCAAGACCAGAGGCCAGTTCATGGGAAGTGATTGCTCATTGAAATGGGCAACTGAAGCAACTGATCCTGACGAAGATGATTATGTTCAAGACATAAAGACAAGAAACAGAGCCCATACTAAGAATCATGTTATCAGGTACGAGAAACCTGGAGTAAAAGGAGCTGAAATCAGGTGGGAAGTGAACAAGAGACTGGAGAGTCCAGAAAAGTCTGCAAGAACAGAGGCCAAATGCAAATCTGGGGAACAGTGCTTTCACCAGACGGATGGGAGAAAGGAGTAGTGATCTGTAGAGCATGGATGGTCCTTGGAGCCTGCAAGGAAGCAATTGAGAATTCACAAAGGTTATGCAAGCCATTATGGCCAAAGCTTGCCAAACTATTGACCTGGGTCTAAGACAGAGGAGGACCCTTACAGACAGTGCCACTAGAAAGCTCAAAACTATGCTTCAGGAATAATGGCACAAGAAAGATGGGAGAGAACCAAAACTGTGGATGAATTTTTGATGCTCCAGGAATGACACATGGAACTCCAGTAATTATGGACCATTACTGGGCATGCGGATCCAAGGCATACATGAGACTGCTGAAAAACTGGGGAGGTATACGCACCATAGTGAATGTCCACGTTCCAGCTTTGGTGATCCCGAAGAGGGACCTGAATATTGACAGTTTTCCGAAAGCAGATGCTCACCTGAGAAAGAAGAGATCTGTGGAACTAATAACTCGAATGCAGAGAGAGAATTACTTTTCTGCCAAATCAGAAGAAGCTTTTCATGCAATCCCATACAAACACAGGCTGTTCAGCCTCACCTCATCAGTGTTCACGACAATCTTCATGCCAAGATTTCAAGTTGGAGCAAATACTAAATGTTTAAAATAACCAGATGGGAGTTACTGCAGACTATCAACACAACCATAAAAGGATTCAACGCCAGTAAGGAAGAGTTAAGGGCAGTTCGATTGATGACTCTCCAGAACAGATATGTCCTTGATCACAGCTATGGATGGAGGTGTTTGTGCAAAAATTGGAGAATCATGTTGCACATTTACACCATCTCACAATTAAGAAAATGGAACTTTAACAGAAGCCATAGGTATGTTGACAAAACTACAGAACCAAATGATTGATTAGACTAAAGAAGTGGACGACGACAGTTGGTTTGGATCACTATTTTCATGGGTTCCGCAATGGATGGCAGATGCATTCAAATTCCTAGGAGCCCTACTAGTGATGATATTGCTCGGATTCTGTGTTATCAAGATAATAATATCTCATTGTCAGAAGACTGCAAAAAAAGCCACAGGGATGAAGATCATGATTGATATTGAGACAGGGTGGAAGCCCAAAGACTTGACTGATGAAGAAATAAGGGACTTTGTGAAGGCCAGCATTCACGCACCAGAAGGAACATATTCTCGATATCCCAAGAAGCATAGAAATTATGTGGGAAGATGGATTTACTGCAGCCCGAATGGACAATGTCAACTGATGACATGGAATAAAGACGAACCTGTAAGAACAGCAGGGAGCCTGAAAGGAGTAATAAAGATATGGCCCCCAAAGAGACATTTCTTCAGACCATCATGTATAGACCCAGAAGACGAAGAAAGAATGGACTCAAACAATGAAGCAAAAGAGAAACTGGAAGAACGGAAGAAAGAAGGGAAAGTGGTCGATGAATCGCCCAGAGGGGGGAGTGTAGAGAAGGTCCCAAGTAAAGCCCACACTCCAACCTTCCATTTTGAAGTACCAGGAACGCTCATGCCGAAATATGTGACGTATGATGAGCAAATAAACCAGCAGAGAGCCGCAGTGGGGCTCTGTCCAGTACCCATCAGAAGAACAGCACCTATTGAAGTACCGATACCAAGGAAACCATGGCCAGTGAGGTATCCATTGAATAGGACGAAATGGAGATCATCCGAGTACAGTCCCTGAAGAAACCAGAAAGGTCTCAATGGAAGACGAATGGTGACATCACAAGAACCTGGACTGACTCGCATATAGAAGACATGATGACCTGAGAACAATAAGGAGAGACGAAACGCCATGAATAAAGGATATCTTGAACCTAAAGTGAATGGACGATGTCAAATGTAAGAAGCTTAAGCCATGAGCAAGGCGAGGATATTCAACCAGTTTACATGTGTACATATGCTTGGAACTGCAAGAAGGCTTAGAAAATCGTGTGGCTTGCTATGCTTAGTAGAAGGGTAGTGCAGCAAGTGCCACCTATACATATTTACCTCAAAAGAAGTGTGTTATACAAGTATACTTCCACTTTGCACAAGAAGCAAAATTAACCAAGACTACTAAAGGCCACACAAGAAATGTTCATATGTAGCAAAACCAAGAATAGAGCGACAGAAACGAAACTCAGCAGAGGCAAATCGTGCCTGGAGAACCAAGTTCATATCTGTCAAGATGGATGAACAGCAATTACAATTAATTGAAGCAAAGAACAGAATATACTGCTCTGAAGGGTCAAGATAGGAAGCCTAAGGCAGGTGGTGGGTGAAACAAAAATAAGAAGAGGCAAATTACGGTGCCTGAACCACGTGACCAGCCGAGCGAGCAGAAGTAAGCCTTTCACACCTATGCATGGAGCCTTATCGTACCCATCCTCCTTAAACTTTGTCACACCAAGAGGCAGACTCAAGGCCAAACTACAAGGCAGTTATTGCCACACGGCAACTAAGGTGATGAATGGCTGTAACATAAATTGGAGGAAAGCTGGGGTACAGACTTACTCCCTGAACCTGGCCTCATTACTCTGCAAATTACCAATGGGGGTCCTGGGAGTCCCTCTGCCAGACATTAGTCCTGGTTACAAGAGACTTACCCAGAGTCTTTAGCTCACTATCTTTCACGGAGAAGAAATATCCCAAACATATCAGTCTTTGTCCTGACCTAGGGCAGTCAAGCACTGAAATGCTAGGCAATTCTCCTCTGAACAAGAGTACCAACAGCATCCCCAGACACGTGTTTCGGTCTGGTTGGACCTCATCAGTAGGGAGGAGCTGTGCCTCTCTAGGAATAGTGAGCAAGGGGTCCACGTCTGGATTCCCCTAGTAACTTAGGGTGAGACCCAAAGTAACTTAAATATGCAAATTACCAATGGGGGTCCTGGGAGTCCCTCTGCCAGACATTAGTCCTGGTTACAAGAGACTTACCCAGAGTCTTTAGCTCACTATCTTTCACAGAGAAGAAATATCCCAAACATATCATACCCCTTGTTAATTTGCTCATTATTCTGCATGCTGCTAAGCGAAGTGGAAAAGTGCGGGTAGGGGTTGGTGCCAACCCAATCACAATGGACCAAGTAATCTTGGGTCCTATAGTTAGTAGAACCAATGGGACGTTGTACTTTTAGTGACATCTGCAGTAGCCATTTTTAAAGGAAGGGCTTAGATACCCCACCGGTCAGTGTTTACCCAATCCCCTTAGCCCGTTACCATATACAGATATAGTACCTATAGTAAAGTTACCTTTTCCAAACCAATAGAATTGCATGCCAATTTCTAAGTGTTAAACGTCAGTGGTGACCAGTTTTTGGTATAAATGATGTGTTTTCTATGAAGTTCGTTGGAGTTGAAGCAAGAAGGAAGATCGCGCCGCTGCTGATATTCATAACTCCCCGTTTTTTGTACTCGTCATTAAACGGACTCCCTTTGCCAAACAATTGAGTAGTCATTATTGATTTGGTGTTGGCGTATTAAATCTGCACCCCCATCCATCTCAAGGGTGCTGCTATCTTGTCTTAAAGTGCCTCTGAGCAAACCCTGACTCTATGGGCCGGTTGGGGGTCTCAGAGCACAAATGTGTGTGTTAGGATTGGTGTGCGTGGAGGTTTTTCCAGGGGAAATGCTGACCCAAGGGTCTTTTCATCTTCCAAGGGACTGAATCGCAGAAGCCATTATCTGTATACTGCTGCAAATGATTTATTCAGAGTCGTGCCAGAAAATGAATCGCACACAAAGTATAATTGCACTGTGAGTGACATGATGAGGTGCAAGAACCTCAAGACCTTCAAGAAGCAACGGTTTATGGGGGGTGGGGGGTGGGAGGTAGGGGAGTAAGCATCTGCAAAAGGGGACAAGAGCTACAAAAAGAACCCTAACCGTGTAATGTACCTTCAGATGAACTTTCACTTTATATTGTAGAATTTTTACTACATTCGATGTATTTCTTTATTTGGTAGTTTGATTGTGCTTCGTGCAAATAAGAGTCTTCAGGGAACCAAGGACGGGGTGGGGGGAGGGCAGGACAATGCTACAGGGGTAAACCCGGATGAGCAGGTTTGGGGTCATCTGATCCTAAAACAGGTGCGATAGGGGTATATGCCTTTTTACCCTTTCAGCTGAATAACACATATCCCTCTGCCATGGGCCTGCTCGGTGATCTAGAAAACACAGCACCCTCAGTAAGGTTGAAGGAGGACACAAGCACTCAGATTGTCACCGAGTTCCTGAACTACAAGCGATGCTCGCTTCCAGAAATGAGAACATCTTGAAAATGGAGGCCTTGACATGTTCTTCCACTTGAACTAGGCAACGACTTCCACACAGACTGGTCCTGCAGTCCTTAAATCTAATCGCCTGTGTTATCACTGGGAGCCCGGAAAACTTCTGGCTAAAATGTTATAGGGGTACAGAGAATACAACTGAACAGGTGGGGCATGGACATGGGTCGTCAAGAAAATAGCAAGGTTCACCTTAAAATCAAGATTGCAGGCACCCATCACCTACAAGTGCCCACCTGATTACGGGCCAGATTGCTCAAGATTTCAGTGGGCATAGCCATAGAGTGTGGGTAGCCAGCATTTGGGGGTGGCATCGTCTAACAGTAGTAGTGCAGTCCTGTGAGTCAGTGCGTCTATTGGAATTAGTCCAATATGTTTTGAGAGATTAGCGAAACTGGGCAATTGCGTATTGATGTACAATTCTTCCAGTCGACCTAAAACTAAATTCAAAACACATAAAAACGTGTTTTACATCATCAAAAGTCGAGTTTTGAAAGAGATAACTCAGCAATGGCAGAGGCGTTTACAAACTGAAATTTAAAATGGACCAGAGTTTGGGTAAAAAAGCATTATGAGCCATTCCCTAACCGCATGGGGAGGTCAAATAAACTTCTCGCCTTCGGTCTTTGTGGCAACGCTGCTCAGCATTCCAGATACCAATTATTACATGGATCTGACCTGGTCTGACGCTGGGGCTGGATCCAGACCTTCACAGGGCAGGGGTCTCTGCTTCTAGGAAATCCTAATTATCCGCAGAGCTGCATGCGAATGTGTGCTAATGCCTCGCTTTCCTAACCCCAGGGTCGCAGGCATCATGGAGCCCTCTGGGGAATGCTGATCAGCGCCAGTGCACGAGCTGTGGACTCGGCATCTGCATTAGAAGCGTTTAAATATCGTACCATTTCACGTGTTTTACCATCAGAAAGCGATACACCACCAGGTACAAACTGCAGTAAGCTATGTGCTGGAAGCCAAAGTATCATTATTTCATGAACCAGCAGATCGAAGGAAAACAGGCTTTAAATAAATCATGAATACCTTTAGCATATTGTACGCAGATAAAATCGAAGAGGATTACCACATCTCACTGCTCTACATAACCAGGCGGCTGGAACATTGAGCAACCGCATTTTAGCTAAAGAGAATCAGAAGTTAACATAATAAAGTCTGAAACACAGAGGAAAAAAGAACGGCGGATGTTGTGACGAACTAATGCTAGGCAGGTGTACACGGGTCTGCCGACTCAGCACACTGAATTGATTGTGTGAACCCAATCATAGAAAAGCAGGCACAGCCAAGAGATAAACCACCTTCGCCTTCTCTGGAATCGTGGGCCGAGGGAGAACTATACTGTCAGAAGGGACGTGAATCTGATCCATGTAGCAATCTAAACTGCAAAGTATAACAGGACAAAATAAAATAAACGACCAATCAAGATTCCATACAAATAAACATACTTCAATGAAACACACAAATGTACAAATAACTATAAAAAACACTATACAAATCACACTTCTAAAGAAAGGACAGAGGAATGTAATATGTAATGGTGCAGCAGGGAGGAAATTGAGACAAGATATGCAATAAGGAATTTAAAAAGGATATGCTCTCGGTGGAAAACGTCACATAAAAGGGCTTAGCCAGTGTACGACCTAAAATGGCAGACAAGGGGGACAGGGTCAGTTCAAAGCACTTTAATCCAATGTTCGGCCGCTCTTCAACATTGAACCAGGCCTTCAGCTCCACTGCGGCGGGAGTTGAACCAGGTTCAGGTGCGGCGAGTCGTGCTGGTCCCAAGTGACAAGCTGGCATCTGGTCTGTTTGATTGTCAAATCAGGTCGAGACGTTAGTAACCGCTGCTAGGGATCAGCAAGTGATGCGATGTTCCAGTTGTTTGTGTCGATTTCAGATGCAGTGAGCTTGGTGACAGAATGCAGAGTTCAAAGACACAGCGATTCAAGTTTGTCTACAGTAGCAAGCGAGCGGCTCTGCTTGGCACGATGCAGTGGCAAGCCGGTTTGATAGATGCCCAGCAACGCTCATTCGAAGTTCGATGAAGGTGCAAAAGCAGTACTGGTGGGTCCCTCTGGTTTGATTGTGGTTTAACCTGTTGAAAGTAGTAGAAAAGGGATCCATGATGACCTGGCCATGCAGATGCTATGAGACCCAATATAGGGTCTCTAGGAAAGTGCAAGTCCTTTCAGGTCCTTCTCTTCCAGGTTAGGGAGGTTTGATGCAGAGTGGCAGGTTCTGGTCCTCAGCAAGTGTCACCCCAATGTGCTCTGGGAGAGGGGGTGGGTAAGTAGCAGCTGTGCCTTGTAATCCTCCTTCACCTCAATGGCTGAGGGCTTTTGGAAGATCATTGCTACCAAAAGAGGTCCAAATGAACTCCTCTTTAGTCCAGGATGGTCCAAATGAGATTCCGAGAAGGAGTGGGAGACCCCCTTCTTTATAGGCAAACATCCACAGGTGATTGGACAAAAGCAAGCAGTTTTAAGAGTGCTAACCCCTGTCCTTGTGACAAGTGGTCTTTGCCTTCTTGAATCCTATCCAAAGTTCGTTGTGCTAAAGGAAGTGGAGGAGGCAGGAAGAATGGAGAGATACAGAGAGAAACGAGATGGTGGAATCTTTCCCCAACTGTGCTCAGCTCCCTCTGACTACACTAACCCCACCCCTTCTCAGACCTATATAACCAAAGGTCCTTCATTATGCAAAACTCTGTTGTGCAGCTAGTCCGTTTGTGTAGGGCGCTCCCTTTGATTCATGTTTCCCAGAACAGCTCATGTTGGGAGGCTGTCCTGCTGGACAGGAGCTACTCAACCTCACAAAGGATCAAAAGAGAGGCATTGCCTTTTAGTCTCCTGTTCTGCTGGCTGGCAGCAGCAGCTGTCTGACTAGAATATATATAACCCTAAAACAGATGGCCCAAGCTCATAGTGCAGACATGTGTATTATACAAATCAGAATTTACTTTTAATAATTATGTGAACCCTCCACCACCATACCACAAAAGATGTGGCTTATATTTTCAGATTACCTTGCCTCCAGTTGAGGAGTTTATCATAATCATAGGGAATTTAGAACAGAGGTGTAAACTTAAATGCAACATCTGCACTTAAGTGACTTGGCTATCACAGCAGCTGTCAACAGGGAACCTGGGACTGCTTTGTGCCAGACGACTGATGCAGCAGGGCACCAGTGTATGTTATGTTTTAGCAAGGAGCTTACTGAAAGGGAAGTCTGTTTAGGAGGCCACCCTTTCAGAGATGGAATTACAACATAATTGTTCAAATATAAAAAGCCAGGTCTTCTACACCCTTGCGAGATAACAATTCCTCACAGTTGTACACAATGATATGAACATGGAAATGCAACAAACCAAGCCAGGATAACACACAGTGGCATGGGGAAACTAAACTCAATTACAGTAAGTACAGCAGTGCGGGCTGTGATTATGGGCCTAATTACAATTAAAGCAGTAGTGGAAAAAAAAGTGTTGCTTAGAGATTTACTCCCATTTTTCCATACTGCCATATTCTAACCTTCCTAGTCAATTGGAGGAAAAACCTCCAGCACTTAACACCACGTCTCCAAAAAAATGAAGGTATTCTCGACAACAGATGTACTTCTAGCAGTAATTCCTCCAAGCCGCCAATGTTGTCTAATGGGACTCAATAAAGGTGATAAAATCATCTGAGCCGCATTCGTAATATTGCAGATTTACTGATCAAATTAGTGGCTGTTAATGAGTCAGATGTAATTACTACAGGTAGGTTACAAAGCCAGTTGGAAAAAAACTGAAGCCTTACCCTTAAATAAATGTTATTGCCTCACATTATATTAACATTTTAATTTGCCAAGGAGACCTGATAACATTAAACAACTAGGCGTTCAATTTGACTCTACTCTATAAAATAAACATGTGAACCACTGACTCTTACATTGCCGAGATCACACTCTACATAAATGCATGTAATCCTTTATCTCTAAGCTACTAGGGTAGAAGCCTTTGAAGTCATCTTCATGCCTCCTCATGTAAACCTCGTCACAGTTCTTGGGTAATCCTTTATACTGTTCTGTATGTTTCTTTGGTTATTCTTCGTCATATTCCTATCTGATCTTGAAGATGCAATAGTAGATAATTCATAACAACACACCAGTAGTTTCAGGTTGGGAGGAAGAAGGGGTCAACAGGGCCATAGCTCCTGGGAACAAGGGTTTAGTGAGGTCTTTCACGGGACGTGACTCTCTCCCTATGATGTCCTCCCACTTTTTACCACCCCTGGGGGGACTATTGGGTAGCAGCCTCACCTTCCTAGCCTCATGGGGTAGGGCTCCCTCCTGGGTAGAAGTCAACAGAACCCATGAATCATCACAAGTCCTAGCAGAGCTGGGCTCTGTCGGTCCAAGATCAGGTCCTGGGCACAGTGAAAATGCCACAGGGGCCCAGGTGTGAAGAGACGAATTTCTGGAACTGGTAAGCTTAAGGAAAGCAGTGCCCAAGCATGTGTGCTTGCAGCTGAAAGGATGGATCCCCAGAAGTATAGACAATGAACAGTGAGAAGGACTTGGATGGAGTGCAGAAAGGGGAGAACTAATAGAAAGAGTGCTGATCCAGTCTGATTACCATAGCTAAGATTCTGACTTTCTTTCTGCCGTGAGTGAAGTAACTTTTTAGTTCTACGGATTTTACCCGTTATTATATGCATTATATGTATTATATGCATTATAACACAAAAGCATGGCATGAAAGGCATTAATTGATACCAACAATATTCCTTTGATGGGCCACACCTTTAACATGGAGCTGCCGGCTGCCGCAACTACAGCCAAACTAGGAAAAATGACTTCTTATTTTGCATTAGTAATGGTACCTGACCACAGTAAAACCAGCAGCTAGGATAGATCCACACCTTCTGCCCTCACAGCTAGCCCTATAAGTGACAATCATTCATTAGTTGATCTTTGCTATAGTCTTTTGAACGACACAAAGGCGGCAGGCTGTACAGAATTAATTGATGACCTTGATGAGGCTTGCATCAAGGCA
This sequence comes from Ambystoma mexicanum, assembly GCF_040938575.1. Taxonomy (NCBI): domain Eukaryota; kingdom Metazoa; phylum Chordata; class Amphibia; order Caudata; family Ambystomatidae; genus Ambystoma; species Ambystoma mexicanum. The sequence goes on along the minus strand of NC_090923.1, from coordinate 406,495,716 downwards.
CTCTATTATTAAACGACAATTTCAGCGTCACACCTAAACTTGACAAACGATTTAATCAACATTGCTTTGAGAACATTAATTACTGCTTAAAAATTAGAGACTTTCTAAGAGTGTGCTTTTTTGGGGCACATCGAACAGCATTTAGGTTCAAACACTAAATACAACCATCATTTATTAAAAACGGTAGGATAGGTCAGTGGCAACGTGCTCGCCTTAGAAGCAAGACGACATGAAGCAACACAGGTTCGATCCCCAGTCCGTGCTTAGAATCCTCTGGGTACTTAAGCGCGTTATAAATAAAACTAAGTCAACAACAAAAATTATCTAACAGCGCCTCGATGCCCCCGGGCTGTGTGAGAGCTTTAAAAAAACCTGTGACACAAGCCAGGAAAACACTGCTGGAATATATACAATAGTAAACAATGATTTTATTGAATTAATCCCAGGTAGACTGGAGGAGAATATGCTGCCGCATGTTGTCTTTATCGCCTCCCCTACGGCACACTCAAACCCAAAAGTTTAACATCAATGTAGAATTCCTAAAAGAAAAAGGAAAAGAAATAAGAAGCTGAGTCGTTTGCTCTCTTCGAAAGGCTGTACATTATGTGAAACTGCTAATGAGGGCTATGACATAGCATCGAAAGATCCTCTGAAACGGATCAAGCTAAATTAAAGATGCACTTGACCAAACAGCCCAATCTTTTTGAGAAGTGGCTGAAAACCTGCTGAAGGAATGCCGTTAGTAGCCTGTCCAGCTAATGATGTTGCTGTAGCTGAAATAGTGCAGTAAATAGTACATTCTATTGATATGTCAGTTGCTAGTACAATAGTTCTCGAACAATAGTTGCATGGAAAAAAGATGTAGACTTAGAGATAGAAGTTGGTCAGTAAAGGATCCACATAGGCTGCAAACTGGTCCGGACAAATAATAAAACACTACTTTATTCTACATACAAGAGCTTTTTAGTAAATCGGATAGCCTCCATTTGAACAGACCAACAATTCTATCTTTTTTACATCCTTTACCATCCTTGAGAGTCATCACGTTTGAGAACACTGATTTTATTGAATGTAGAAATACCCTTTCTGGTCAGTTTATCTGTGTTTATTGTTACTATCCATATATACCCCAACTTATAACAACTCATGTTCAATTTTCCCTGAGATTGGGCTATGATATACATGGTAATATTTTGGGGAAATCAATGGGAAACGAAAACAGAATATTTTCACAGAAGAATCTTAAGATTATGTGAGATAAACTAGGTAGACAGATTAATTTACTCAATGAAAAAGCCTCAGACACTAACATCAAAGATCGGAATCAATGGACTTGGCTTCCATCATCTCTTTTGGGGGAAGGAAGCACTGTTCCTAATACATAGCCTCTTATCATGGAGTACTTGTGGGCACTCGCATTACAAAGGTATGGAGGATATGATGTCATTTGTGCTCACAAAATATTCTTACTACAAGAATCATTGTTATGTAGCAGTCTTATTATTGATGGCTATGCAGTACTTCACCAATCTTTGGGGAAATGAGAAAAAGGTAGACCCTTGGTGGTTTAATAATTGGGAATCAAAACCAATTTGAGAAATATTAGCCATTTGCTATCCGCATATATTTGCAGCATAGATCACAATCAAACAAAAGTTTCAATTAATATAATAGTGATCAACATTCCTGATCCCCCCTTGGTGGTTCGTACTCATCTGACACGAAGCATAATAAAGAGTTACTGGTAAGTAAACATGGTATGAAAGTAAAACCCTTAATTGTTGGGGGAGGGGTTTTGAATGCAAATTGTAAACATTTTTATGATGAATTTTCCTCATTTAGCAGTCTATTGTCAGGGGCATGACAAAATGCATCCTTCTGATAACAATGCTCACTGAGCTAGATCGGCTGAATTTATAAACGCAAATGATCTTAACATTCTCAAACCAAAGACCATTGGCACTAATTCTATTCCTTACACTCGGAACTATGGTGTGAAAACAAGAGTAACAGATTACATCTTTGCAAATGATATTTCCTTGACTAATCTTGGTAACCCGAAGGTCTTATATAATTTGTTAAGTGATTATGCATAAGTGTTATGATGAGTACTTTTCATACTTTAAATACGTTCTTGGAGCAGACCTGGGGTGTTGCTGGGTCTGGAATAGGTCCGGTGCTACACTAATGTTGAGACTGTCATGACCCAGGGCTAGCTAGCCTTTTAGTTGTAGCTTCTGGGCTTCTATCCGGGGCAACAACTACTAGACCAGGGGCTATAGCCCACTCAGCCCCCACCCCCTCAACCCCAGCATCGCCTCTGGAGCAGACAGATACAATCTAAGGGAAATAGAATTATATGGAATAATATGGAGCAAAGGGAACATAGAGAAGATCAACACGAACATTAAAGGAAACTTTACTGTTGATTCTGCTGCAGAAGATAATCCTGTGTACATATATCTAATTTAGACTGGACTCACTCAATAATGCCTTGCCAAAATGAGGAAATGAATCAATATGTTCATACGGATGGGAAACTAACCCATTATACTATTTATGATGCAGAAATTGCATATCATAAACATGCCATACATCGAGAGATATGTTATCATAACAAATTCTCATATGCCAGATTTCCCTATAGACAAACAACTAATACCAACTGTTGAGACGGGGGCAACCCTGTCCCACTCCCCTATGCACTTTAGAGTAAGTCGAGCTGCATTCAAAGCACTAGAGGGGCCAGGGGCATGGTGGTAGGACCCCACCCCAATATAATCAACCCACAGTGTAGCGCAGGGCGCGAGCAAGACTGCCATTTTGTGTAGATGTTAGTAATCATAATTAGGAGTCAAGGCCTGTGCGGTGATTACGGCATTTCATGCACTAGGCCCTAATTGCGAAACGAGGGAAACTTCCAGCCATGCTCGAGCTCCCATGAGGACAGCCCACAACCCCAACTGCGATAAAGCTCATTCATTATTAAAACAATGTTGCAAAGATGTTTTTCTACCCGAATGGAATGTGCTCTACAAGGCCCCGATCATAGACCAGCACCTGGTGTGCATGTTATCTCACACTGGCCAAAGCCTAACCCGACCCACCCCCAGGCGACCACGAATTACAGCCCATATAACTGACTAAGCCCCAAGATCCCTGAAATCCATTGCGCAAGATGACCATCAACCCTAAAGTAGCAAGTCCTGAATGTTCAAAGAGAGCGGACATTGCACGTAAGTGAGCTACAATCAAGTGATTTGCATTGGGAGGTGCTGGGAGCGATAATTTATAGTTCAAAATGAGGGTGGAGACCTTGGAGCCTGATGGTGAAATGTGTGTGTGGGGATGTCAGAGTGCTCAGAACCTCCTTTGTGCCAGTCTTAAAGCCTGCCAGGTGTATAGTATAATGATGAAGTAGCATTGTGTTAGGAGTGTAGCTAATTTGTTCTTTGACGCTCATTGATGAGAAGAAGATGATCTCTGAAGCACCCACATGACAGAAGACGGACGGACTGTGCTGGAACTGGCATCCCTTATGGAGCAGGCAGACCCTGTATAGGCGCTCACCAACCAGCCGCGCAGGTTTTTACTGTATGGTATTGTGTCACAAAGACGATGTGTATCCTCTTAAACCTCTGCTTGTATCTTTTTTCAGCAAAACATTCTTGGCAGCAGAGTTATTTGCTGTTGCTCTCATCTTTGTGTGAGATTAAAATGTGTTATCCTTACAAGATCGACTTGAGCCTTTCTTCCGTAGTCTCTCTGGTGTGGGCGTACAGGGGTGTGCCTTCACAACTACTAAAATTGGTTATGGTCTTGTAAGACATCTATTAGGCCTGTGCACTGGCATTTGATGATAAATGTATTAAAAGGTCACAACTCCAAAACAAATTTGTTGAATGGTTAGAGAGCATGAACAAACTATCTGTATGCTGGAGCTTAATCCAATAACAAAAATGGATGGCTAATATTTGATATATCAAGGCATAAAATAGCCTGCATCGCATTGCAATTCATTAGACAAGAATGATGAATTGCTTTTTATTTTATAAATCCTGCTGCACTAACTGCTATGTAATTTCAGAGAAAGTGACCATTGTTTATTATTCTTGTACCAAGCTCCAAGACAGTACAGGGCCTATACAAACGAGATCCAGACTGCAGGCTTTGGCTGATGGAAACTGCAGATAAGGGTGACTGTGTGGGAGCTTGTCTGTCTTCCACTGTAAATATTGGGTAAATATTGGGAAGGACGCAGAATGGCATTAAACAATTTAGCCCTTACTCTCTGATCTGTCATTGCTTCCACCTCTGTTGCCCAGCATTTTTCTATTTCATAATTTGTTTGCTAACTTTTGCACCCTTAAAAGGTCTACCCCTTTTTTTGTTCACTTTGCTCTCATGTATACACCGACCCTATAACTTTCTCTCTTGCCCATCTCCCCTCATCACTTCTGAGAGGCTCTTCTTTCATCTATTTCTTTCTCACACATCTTGCTTCCTAAATCAATTGTCTAATTCCCCTCTCTTCGCTGTCCACCTTTGCTGAGCTCTATATTCCACTCAGACTGCAATGGCCTTAAACATGAGAGGCGTTCATGTGCACATGCAAAAGGCTATTGTATTGTATTTGTATTTATTTAAGTTATATAGCCCTTTTATCTAAAGTGCTATACATAAGAGCAGGCAAAATACAACAAGCATAAGATGGTAATTGAATCATAACACGAAAACAGTTTAAAGAACAATTTACAACATTGTAGGGGTGAGGAGGGGGTAGGGAGGGGCAGGGTGAGCAAGGGAAGGAAGGAAGGAGTTAGTGGGGGTAGGAGCGGGAGAAGAGGGAATGTAAGAGTGAATGAGGAAGAGGAGAGGAAAGGAAAGAGTGGGATTATATGAGAGTAGGGGGTGAGGAGGAGGAGGTAGAAAGGGATGGGAAGAGCAGTGGTAGGAGGTGAGGAATGAAGGTGAGGGAGAAGGACGAGAAGAAACGAAGGGTGCTAGGGAGGTGAGTGAAAGAGGTGAGATTTGAGAGACGAGCGAAAGGAAGGGAAGGAGGGGGAAGAGCGGATGTGAAGGGGAGGCGGTTCCAATGGAAGGGGGCAAGGAGTTGGAAAGAACGGAAACGGGAGGGGGCACAGGGAGGTGGACGAGGAGAGGGTAGGAAAAGATTAGCAGAACGGAGAGAACAAGAAGGGTATAGAAAGTTACAAGGGAGGAGAGACAGGGGGGGCAAGACCATAGAGAGATTTTAAGACAAGACAGAGGAACTTGAGTTTGAGATGGGAGTGAAATGGGAGCCAACCTAGAGAGGAAAGAGAAGAGGAGATGGAATCTAGGGGTGAGAGAAGGCAGAGAGAGTAGATGGCATAGTGGTAGATGGAGAGATGAGAGGAGGGGAGTCCAAAGAGAAGGGAGGAACAGTATTAGAGTCTGGAGAAGATGAGGGAGGTAATTAAAAGTTTAGTAGCATGAAAGTTAAGGAGGGGTCGAATTTTACGAATGTTGTAGAGGTGAAAGCGACAAGATTTGGCAATAAGAAAAATGTGGTGAGATAGAGAGAGGTGAGATTCAATATGAAGACCAAGGTTACGGGCATGGGGAGAGAAGGAGAAGGTGGGAGGGGGGAAAGAGAATAGAAGCAGGAGGGGAGGGTGGAGGAAGAGAATTGGCAGGGAAGAAGAGGAGTTCAGTATTTTCAGTATTAAGAGTAAGGAAGTGAGAGGACATCCAGGATTTGATAGCAGATAGGCAAGAAGATAGTTTATCATGAATGTTGGGAGAGAAAGAGGAGAAGGAGAGTAAAATCTGGGTCTCATCCGCATAGAAATGGTGTGAGATGCCAAAGGAGGAGATGATAGGAGCTAAGAAGGAAGTGTAGAGAGAGAAGAGAAAGGGGCCTAAAACAGAACCTTGGGGAACTCTGTTGTAAAGAGGATAGGAGGGGGAGGAAGAGCCACCCAAGGAGACTGAAAAAGAGCGATTGGAGAGATAAGAGGAGAGCCAGTTAAGAACAGAGTCCTTGAAGCCAAATGAGGAGAGGGAGTTGAGAAGAAGAGGATGGTCAACACTATCAAAAGTGGCAGAAAGATCAAGGAGAATAAGAATGGAGGAGTGTTTTAAGTAACGTGCAGAGAAGAGAGAGTTAAGAACAGAGATGAGAGCAGTTTCAGTGTAGTGCAGGGGGCCGAAGCCAGATTGGGTAGCGGGAAGGAGGTAGTGGTTAGAGATGAAGGAAGAGAGTTGAGAATAGACAATGTGTTCAAGAAGTTTGGAAAGGAAGGGTAGGAGAGAGATGGGGTGATAGTTGGAGGCAAGACTGGGATTAGAAGAAGGTTTTTTGAGAATAGGGATGATGGTCGCGTGTTTAAAAGGGGTAGGAAAAGTGGAAGTTGTGAGACAGATGTTGAAGAAGGAGGTAAGGTAAGGAATCAGGAGGGGGTACATTTTAGGGATGAGGGAGGTAGGAATGGGGTCAGCAGGGGAAGCAGTGGGATGAGTGTGGGTGAGGAGGAGGGTAACATCAGAATGAGTGAACGGAGAGAAACAGGACATAGAAAAGGTAGGGGGACGAGAAGGGGGAGGAGGAGAGTAGAAGGGGGAAGAGAGAATGGTTTAACGAAGGTTGAGGACTTTGTTAGAAAAGAAGGAGGCTAGATCAGTAGCAGAGTGAGAAGAGGCGGAGGAGGGATCAGGAGTGGATGGAGAGAGAAGACGGGCTAAGGTTTGGAAAATGCGACGAGGGTGGGAAGATTGAGACTGGAGAAGGTCAGAGAAGTAGGTGCGTTTAGCGGACTTGAGGCATGAGTCGTAGAGGGAATGATAGGAGAAGTAGGCAGATTGGTTAGCGGGGGTTGGGTGTTTGAGCCAAAGATGCTCAAGGCGCCTAAGGAGGCGGCGCATGGAGGAGAGATGAGAAGAAAGCCAAGGTTGAGCAGCATGGTGAGAGGGGGAAAATGAGGAGAGGGGGTGGAGAAGATCGAGAGAAGAAGCGAGAAGAAGTTAAGATGGAGGAGGCCTCAGAGGCAGAGAGAGAGGAGAAATGGGAAATGGGGGGGAAGGAAAGAGGAGAGGGATGTAAGAAATAGAGAGGGGTTAAAGCCACGTAGGTCACACCGGGAGAACGAAGTGGAGGAGGGAGGGGGAGGAGGGGAAGGGGAGGGAGGGGAGAGCGAAAAAGAAAGTAGAGAGTGATCAGACAAGTAGGTGGGAAGGGAGAATACAGGGGAGGCAATGAGAGAGGAAGTAAAGATGAGGTCGATGGTAGAGCCAGATTGGTGAGTAGGAGGGCACGGGAGGGGAGAGAGGAAGTAGGAGTCAATAATGGATAAGAGAGGAGAGGAGGGAGGGTTGGAAGAGAGGTGGAGATTAAAGTCACCAAGTACGAGTAAAGGAGTGGGACTGGGAGAAATGAGGCTGGGGAGATGGTCAATGTCCTCATAAAAGGAGGAGAGTGGCCCAGGGGGGCGGTAGATGATAACAAATGAGATAGCATGAGGAGAGTTAAAGATTTTGAACATGTACTCAAAGGAAGGAAAGGAAGGAAGAGAAGTAGGTGCATGACATTATTGTGTCAAGCATGTGAAAGGCTGAGTGTGCACATGTGCATTTTTGGTGGTCATGCATGTGAAAGGTTACGGTTATTTGTGCCTGAAAAGCTATGCTGCATATGAAAGGCTAGGTGTGCACACGTAAGGCTGAGGTCTGTGTGCATGTGAAAGTCTGCATTGCTCATGCAAAGCTGCAGTGCCATGGTATGTGTTGCTATGGGTATTGTACATGTTAACATTTGGACACAATCTTAATTCAATGACCGCACCAAAAGGTAAGATTATGGTTAAACCATCTAATACCATGTTCAATAGTCTGAACCAAGCATGCAAAGCATAGGCTAGTCTTTTTAATTAAAGCACATGCCATGTGATGGGAACTTGATACGCATGCTGGCATTAAACTCATGACAAATGTGAACTTTAATTTCCATTGAAAGTTGTCTGGTTCATAATTTAAGTGGCTGTGCAATAGATGAAGCCTCCCCTAATTTGCATATTTATTGACATCACTGGAAGCGATACCACAGAAAGTGAGCTCATATGTAGCCTTAGATACTAAATGTGATGATGGTAAATTACATTACAAAACGTTTTTCTAAGTTAGCCAAGAGACAAATAACTTAACAAGTGGCATTACCATTATTATACATGAAGCAGTACCTTGGGTGAGGTTTTTTGTGTATCATACACATGTCAACTGAATGACTTGTGGGCACTTCTGTGAGATCAAATGATTTGTCAAGGAGCACACACTTTAGTTAATTGTGAAGCCGGGATTTGAGACCAGTTTGCAACATAAGGCCCTTGACTAAATATCTTCCCAGCTTTAGTTGGTAGAAATAGTACTTTGGTTTTAAATAACACTCTGTTTTGTAGAGATGTTTTGAAACTTACAAAAAAATCAACATCCAAGCTGAAAAATATATAAATCCATGTTGAGAACAAACACCATGGTTGTAGCTTTATTTACTCATTCTTGAATGGAAAATTACAAGAACGCAAAGCAATGTTTAGCTAAAAAACATCCTATGAGTTTGGTAAATATACATTTAAGACTTAGACACACATAAAAGGTATTTGTATCATAAGGTCACCTTCTTGTAGTCATTGTTTGACAGAATCATGCTTGCTACTGCATATCATGTGATGGGAATGTGAACACGTATCAGAAACAATGATTCATCAATGTACCACCACTAATAAGGAGCGTGCCATTTAAAGGCTCTGCTGATAGATAAGTGTGTGTTTATTTTATTTATTTTTACATTTGTATATTGCAAGAAGCCCAAGAGCATCAAGGCACTGTTGCATGAGCAGTTACTCAGAAATGTACAGACATTGGGATAAGCACAGTGTAATAGTTGTTCAGTAAAGGTTACTGTAGTTTTGAAGTTCAGACCAGGTAAAGGGCCTTTGTCTAGCATTCAGGCAAACAGTAGAGTTCTTCTGAAAGTCCAGTAGGAGATTTCGTCACATAGCGTTGGTGAGAGGAGTGTCCAGTGTTTGCCTGCTGTAACTGGGAAACTAGAGCCTCCAGTTTGGTCTTCTTGAATTTAGGCACAGTGATGGGGTTGGCATAGGCAGCTCTGGGAATTGTTGACTATTGTTGACTATTTGTGGGGCACTAGAGGGAAGCCCTGTAAAATTTGCAAGGGTAGCAGTGTCTGGGCACATGTCCATTAGAAGGCATCCTAATTATAGCATCAGTGGTGAAACAAGCCTGCAAGGTCCATAGGCCCTCTGCTGCCCTACAGGGGAAACATGTCTTGCATTGGCCCCGATTGAAAGTAAGGATATATACATTTGCTAATCATATACGTTGAATTGCTAATCAAAATATATTTACTTAGCAGTCTCGACTAATCAATATTGCAAGACTAATTTATGCCTTGTATATATTGTGAAAAATGTTGCTGTAATACAAAGAGGTAAATACACCTTCAGGACAAGACCCCAGACAAAAGTACAATCATTCTTTATACAGCAGGGATATATATAACATCATTAGAAAGCTCAAACTATCTAGACCACCTGGCCCAGATGGGTTATGTAATATAGCTTTCATAAAGAATCAGTTGTTATGGTTAAAAATCTTACATCAGTTAGTTAGTAACATACAATATTATAATCACATACATGACTCATGGAGAGAATCTTTGCACATACCTGTGTATATAAATAGCGAATGACAGGTTCCTGATAATTACACACTCCTGTCTAAGTTAGCTACATCTAGTAAGGTATTTGCTAACATCTTGCTGAACAAGCTAACACAATGGGCATACAAGCAGAAATGTTTAAACCATGTCAAACAGGCTTTCACCAAGAATATTCTACCACACATAATCAGGGGTCAAGTCCTAAAAATAAAAGTGGGGGGACTAATCAACAAACACAATAGAATGCGACATCCCCAGAAATTAGTACAAGGTGAAATATGCACATTTCATTAAATTGGCTTTGTATAATCACCCAAATTGCACAGAACGAAAGGCCTTTACCTTTCATAAAATCAACACACACACAAAACCAAGAGAGGATATGTTTTTTTAATGGTGGTTTTGAAAGCGTTAAGAACCAATACTAATGTTTTCCCTGGACCATGTAGTACCGAAATGGGACATTTCACCTTTAGTTGTTTGTTTTTTTTCATCAGGTTATATATTGCAGGGGTGAAGTGTCCAGCCTGCAAACCTGGCGACTGCAGTTTGAACCCATAGGTTGGCTGAAATTCATGAATTAAAGGAAGACTTTCAATGTTTCTCATTTAAGCTCGTGGGGACTGAGTCCACCCTCTGAAGAAAGTGGGTGGACTGCCTCCCTGCATATAATACTTGTGATTCAGTTATTGGTGAATTGCACAACAATGGGTTTATCACCTCCATTATATGCCATTTTTATTGACTAGAGAGCAGCTTTTGATGGGGTGAGGAGCTTCTATGGCAAATACTCATAAACTGGGGCATACCAAAAAGATTTCTAAATATGATAAAACAGCGATATACAAATACATCTATCAGAATCAAACTTAACAAGACCGGTTTAATTAATAAAACACAAATAATTACAGATGGTTTGAAGCAGATATTCAGGCCCATGCTTTTTAATTCGTACATATCTGATATGCCATATGCCAAATTATCTGTTAATAATGTCCCCCCCTAAATTAGGTTCCTTACATGTTTTATAGCTTGGTTAGGCATATGATATATTAATAATGCATCCAACTCTAATTGGCTTCAAGACAACAATCTCTGCGCCAATGGCCTATTTCTCTGCACATTTTCTTAAGATTAATTTTTCAAAAATAAAAATGATGGTATTTAATACAAATCACATTAGACCACCAAACACTTGGTCTGTTAAACGAAAACCAATTCAAATAATTGAACACTAGATTTACCTGGGCCTCTGCCTTAGTAGCAGACATAGTAATATTATAATTGCAGAGAAGGTCAAACAAGTTCTTCTGAAATATCATGCAACCAGGCAGTTCAGTTTAAATGTCTATGGATTCTAAATAGATGTCACTCTGTCAGTTTACAATCATATTCTTTAACTGTCTGTGATACATGGTCTTGAAACTTATCAGGGACTGAATTTACTACTCCAGAAAAAGATAGAAGGCAAACTATGGTCCTCTATTTTAGGTCCACCTAACTGCATCCCAATGGAGCGCCTATGAGTCGAATTCGGCCTTATATCTTTAACCAAAATTGGGCATAGTATCTTATTCCTAAAAATATGCACTACAGAAAATGATACTTTATTAGGTACTTTGGGGCATGCTTTTCACAACGAACCTACAATTAAAGCCTATATAAATTAATGTCTTTATTTCCACAGAGACATTGATTTGAGACCTGATATGGGGCTGTCCACAGTTATGCAAACACAGTAAATTAAAAAACAAGCCAAGCTTCGAGAATATATATTTCAACAAAAATCAAGACAATTTATTTTAAATTCTTCCTGTTCAAAGTTCCCAAAAATATCTGCTGTTGTATCCCTCTTTAAATCTTTGCAGATTTTCATGGAACTTCGTTTGAATTTACTGCCCTCGCTGTTGGTGATTGGTGCAAGACTGAATATCCTTCGGGAAGACGGGATATGCAGACTGGTTAAAGATATTGACTGTTTGGAAAGTACACACCATTTGCTAACCTGTTCTTCTACGCTCCAGAACACACATGAATTTCTTAGGGCTTTTTCTATGTTATCAGGAAGAACCACTTCACTGACCATCGCAATCATGCAATGAGGAAATTGCATTTTATTATTGCTGTATCTATTATAGTAGGAACTGGTTTAAATATTATCATAATTAATAGGCAAGTACTTTATGATCTATTGTACTATATAAAATGTTATAGATATTGTATCGAAAGTTTAGAAATAACTATAAAACACATACATAATTGTATCCCCACCCCACCAAACATACACTAGAATTAGATTATTTATTTTTAAAATTATGAATGTAATACATTACGCTAGCATATGATAGGTTGGTCAGGCCAGGATATGTTAGCAATGACAAAAGACTTGCAATACACTCGGAAAGAAATGGGCCAGTTGTATTGTAACTGTACATTGTTCAAAGAACTCCCTTTTAAAGAAAAGAGAAGAGATGACACTTTTTTGACATAAATGGTACTGGAACACTGGCCTTCGGGGCGTGGCTAGGGATGCAGAAAAAGCCATCTTGCATGGTATTATGATATCAGAGAGTGTAAAGAGAAAAAGGGAGAGACAGGAAAACCAGACTGAAAAAAGAAAACAGTGACCTGACAATAGCAATTTCTAAAAATGAGCCGAACCTTTTGAGATCTATTGGTGGAGATGAGAAAGAGGATCTATATGGGATTTGGGTACTGCCCTAATTTTATGTTTTTGGGAGGAACTGGAATACACTGTATAGGTAATTGGTTACCCTTCCCTTACACTATCACATAAATTGTGATTGTACTCTCACCCACCTTGATGGGTAATAAATAATCAGCATTGGGCACCAGAGTATCCTTTTTTTTATTAAAAATGTGTTTTAACTATTTCATTGTTTTAAGAAAAGCTTATTTTTGTTTATTTTTCTCATAAATTGTACAAAATAAACATAATCATATCAACAAACTCATCAGTTATCAACACAAATGTTCAAAAATATGTGTTGGTGCATTGGGGTTAGTACACAGTGACCTTAACATATTCAGTACACAGTTTTCTACAAATAGGTCAAAACAGCCTGTTTCGACAATTCCCACATCTATAGTCTTCCTCCAGCTCGGGAGGTGAAACAACACGAGATTACCTAGCCAGTTAGTTAACCTAGGGTTACGTTATACAGACACATGATTTTTGTGGTACAAGGACCACAATGTTTCAGTGTCCTCTATGGAAAAAAGGAAAACTCCACAAAGGTACATTCTATAGTCATCTGTCGACACGTGTTTCATCCCCTCTACTAAGATACACTTTTTCCTGGCATTCTCAGACAACTGTTTCTTGGGCCTTCATCAGGGTGAGAACCTTGCGTGATGTTGGATTCAATCTGGAGTCCCCCAATTATTCATGGATCCTCTAAAAACAACAAACATACAGCACTTAATTACTTTTTTAAAAACTTTTTTGTTGTACAGTACCTGGAGTAAATGCAGGTTCATGATGATGCTGAGAGAATGTTGGTGTGCCTGAGCAAATATTTGGGTGTGAATGCTGTTGTGAAGGTTCCAGGAGTGAGCAGTTGGAGAAGCCTAGCCTGAATGATTGGACCCAGTGGTTCACTGTATCACCTCATGAGGTGTCCTAGGAATCTGCTTTTCTACACTGCTTTTCTACACTGGCGATGAGGATGAAACAGACCTACAAGGCAAAAGTAAATGTTTTAAGAAAACAGACTGCTGTGTGGGAAAGAGAGGAACCAGAGAGAGGAACCACTGCCCCCCATTTCAAATAAGTCCCATTACCAAGGGCAAATAGATGGGTAGTTAATAGGCCCCCCTGTTTAGAAGCACTGCCCCAATCCAGAGACTGCAAGAGTCCACGAAAGGGAAGAGAGGCCCCAGTGCAGAGCCCAAGAACGATAGAGAAGGGGCCAAATGCAGAAGCAGAAAGGCCAGGGCAGAAGTAAATACAAGTGCTGTGTGCAGGTCTCAAAGTTAAAGAGTCCCACAAGTATAAAAGCACCATCTCAGCGCAGAAGGAGAGTAGGAGGTCTCCAGACTAGAGGAAGAGTTACTGTACTTGGTGAACCTGATGTGCAAGGAGTTCGGGGAGTAACGCCTCAATGAGAGGTTTTAGGGCAATGAGGATTACCTATGGCGTTTGGTAACGCCCAAGTGCAAATGCATGAAAATGTCTGTAGAAAGGTTTAGAAGTAGAACAGTGGGCAAGAGATAAGCATGCAGCGTGAAGTTTCACACAAGCATGGCTCACTGTGAATAAGTTGCAGAAGTATGAGGTAAGTAGAATGTATGAGGTAAGCATGGAACCCTGCTGGTTCAGGATTCCTTGAATGGCAGTTAAGCATTCAGGATGGGAGATTGCATGAAGCAAGATGCATACCTTATAGCTCCTACTCCCTCTTCATAACTGTACCCTGAAACTAATAAAGCCTACTTCCATTTGTAAAATAAATAAATAAAAAAAAAGAATAAGTTGGAGAAGTGAGACTATGTTAATGAGCAATTATGGAATGTCCATGGTGAATGTGGGGACGCTGCCGTGTTATGGAGGCGATTGAAGTGCCTATCAGATTGGGCAAAGTGGAGAAGTTTTGTTTGCTCCCGATGTCCATGGGCTCTCATGGTGCTAGGAGCGGCCGTTGGTAACATGGAGCTCCACAGTCCCTGATGTGTGGTGCCTTTGTTATGATGTAACAACGCCAGGGTGGGTGTTTGCGATGGGCAAGAAAGCGTACGCTGTTTCCAAGAGGTCTGAGGAAAGGACCCCAAGTTGTATATGCGGAATCGGGAAGAGGAAATAAAGGCCCTTGTGTTGAAGCGTCTCCTTCTTCGTTGCGAATCGAAGAAAGTTGTGAAGCCCAATGACCAACAATGGATCCAAGGCAGATCAATTTGAGGTGCAGTCCGTGCCCATGTAAAGACAACGCTGCTGCTACTGGTGGTCTGGGGTGAGAGACTGCGATATGCAGGAAGTAGAAATGAGCAGTGTCGGCAGCTTGGATGGACCTTCTCTCAGTTCAGGAGTTGAGGTCTCTTATATATAGACAAGGTAGTGTCATGATGGTGCTCGTGTGACTTCAACCGGCAATGCAGGCTGGGGTGTGATTTCGGGCATGAAGGAGAAACTCAGCACTGCACATGGTGATGCGCACTGCACGCCTTGTATCCTTTGCTTATTTATTATAGGTGTAAAGTGCATGTCGAGTTAAAGATACACTTTATGTTAAACGTGTAGAATTGTTTGAAGTAATTACTGCACGTGTTATATTATGGCATGGAGCAATGGGGATGCCTGGGCAGCGGATGTAAGGAGCGGTTTACAGCTATGTTAGATGGATGTAAATTTAACCCTTTGAGGAGTTTCAGTTTAGAGGTGCAAAGCACATATGGACTTTAAGTTAATTAATGTAATTGCTTTTAAAAGGTTTTTAGAAGAAGGAAAAGGGGGGGTCCCCTTTGTGTTTTATAGAGGGGCCTGAGTCTGTAGGACAAATTTATACTGCAGACAAAAAGGGGGGTGGACTCTGGCTGCCTCTTCCTCTGAGACACTAACAGGTGTCGCACTGGCATACATGAAAACAAGTCTAAACTGATAGGACTTGTATTTCTTATAGTGGAACCCAAAAAAACTTTTTCAAAGGTGCTAAAACTTATTTATTTAACATATAACAAGTTTTCCTTTTTTGTAATAGATATACAAATTAAAAGTCCACTTTCACAAATTGCATTTCCATTATATTGTATCCGCATATAATGTCATCAACAAATGATTGTTAGTACAACATAGTTATCAAGTGCAATGTTACTGCGCATGCACTGAAAGAGTCGGCACTCAAATGTGTTTCCAGCTATGTAACAACACAGGTGTTGATGGTGGGTTGTTCTATAGCTTTCCTCAGGACTGTAAAATGGGAAGGAATCGAGTAGTCTTTCTTGTGTTGCTCAGAGAAAACTGTGGATAGAGAAAAGGAACGTGTGTTGTTTAAAAGGTTCTACTATATAAGTAACTAAAAAACATGATGCAGTGCTCAGACATACCTGTCCTCAACAGTATTTTGTCTCAGGGCAAAATGATGCGTGGGGAATGGCGGATCCAAGTGTGCCAGACCAAGGAGAGATCGTTCTCTTGAGTTTCAGAAGAAACTTCCACTACAACATATAGGACACAGCATGTTTCAGAGAAATGTGTCCTATTTGTGTCATGAAATTGACAACAATGTGCACGTAAAAACTAAGTGCTGGTGACTTATTATTGACCGCTGTAGAAATCGTGTGACAGTGTGGTTAACTGTGCAAGGACACATGTCCTATTCGGTAATCTCTATTCATAATATGAAAAACGAAAAATGCTTTTATAAGGGGCCTGACAGTCAAATGTAACAATACCCATGGTGTCAGTACTTGTGATATCCCGAAGGAGAGAGCGGTATGCTTACCTTCTCGTACTGGGAAGAGCTCCTAAAGTGAACTGTGTATTCCGTTCGTCGCTGGACGTGCTCCGTGCATGCATTGTGTCGTGCCGGGGACGCGACCGATCAGAAAAAGACGAGAGCGAGCGATTTGCGCATGTGCAAGCGCATAGTGGTGGAACTGCCGCGCGTGCGTGAGAGGAGAGTGCGACAGCCTATGTGTGTTTATGGCTTAGTTACTGTTGCTATGTCACGTAGGAGGAAGGCGTGGTCTGCGTGTGCGTGGAACTGGTCCCGTAATTGTTATATGTGTAGGGGGTCTGTGTAGTCCGGGTGCTTATTTTGAAAACTACAAAAACACAACACAGTATACATTATGAGCTTGAATCTCAAAAATATAGAGCTTAAACATGTATATTCGTTCATAGAAGCATGTTCATGTTTGGATAAACAGACTTTTGATACTTTGAAAAACATTTGAACATATTTTTAACACATAGCCCGAAGTGGTTTTAAATGGTTTTTGTCTGCACTTTTGTATTGCTTCTAAAAGGCAATGTGTGTGTTGAGAGTCTGAGAAGTGGGCTAGAACTCACCTGTTAAGGAATTTCAGGGTTAGAGCTGTTGCTCAGCATGGACTCTTAGCAATTTATTTTCAAATGGAAAATATTAATTGTTGTGTGGGGTAAAGAATGTTTAACATGGATACATGTTGAATGTTATGTATTTGTGAATGGATGGGAATTGTGCGTTTCCCACAAGGTAGGAGGGTCATGCCTTCCGCAGTGTGTGTGGATGGGAATAGTGTATCCCACCAGGTAGGAGGGTCATGCCTTCTGCAGTGTGTGTGGATGGGAATAGTGTATTCCACTGGGTAGGAGGGTCATGCCTCTCCTTCCCAGCGAGTACTGTGCATAAATAGGGTCAGAAACCACACCAGCCATTCTCACAGGAAGTTTCAAGTTAACCTACAGTATCACTCCCATGTAGCCAAAACAGATATTGGGATCTTGGAAATAGAGAGGATAGCTTATATCAATTTCTAGGGATCAGCTGTCCTCTAATCGGGGGGGGTAACCCCCAGTGGGATTCTGCTTCCCGTGTCACCTCGGGGGTGTTGAGCTTAGCAGTCTCACTTCCCTAGTCCCAACAGGGCTGTCTCCCTTTGGGGAAAGGGGACAAATTCCCTGGATTTGTCACATACACCACCCGTTTGCTTTAGGCTTACCTCTAGCCGGACGAGTATATAGGCTAATAAAGTCCACATTTTCTTGCTCTTTTTGTCCTTTCTGTGCCTTATCCTGAAACAGAAAGGTTGGAGAACCAAAAACCACTGCATCACCTTGGCGATGGTGTATTTCCGCACACACATCTACATCATGGTTGAGTGGTCAGTAATAAGTCAGAATTTTCTCCCTGTTAGACAGTATCTCAAACTTGTAATGGTAATATTGGGCTGCACATTCTTGGGCTTGTCTGTTAAATCCACGGCAATGGTAGACACAATTGGGATGAATCATTGGTAGTATCGGCCAGCCCTAGGAAGGCTCTAAGCTCCAGTTTATTTTTGGGTGGGAGAGTTAAGGATACTGCCTTCGCCTTCTCAGTTTGGGGTTGAACCAGACGATTACCCCAACTTTGGACAAGGTGACATTTCCTTGGGTTGGCTCAAAGTCCTGCTGTTCTTAAGGCCCTAGTGGCCTCATAGAGATCGTATAAATGTTCTTCCCAAATGGCAGTTTAGATCAAAATGTCATCGAAATAGGCCTCTGCGAAAGATGATTAGGACCATAGTTCCTTATCCATAATTCTTTGAAATGTGGTAGGGGCTCCATGCAGGCTGAATGGAAGGACCATAAATTGATACAGCTCCTGAAGTGTGCTAAAGGTGGTTTTCTCTTTATCGGAGGGATTTAATAAAACCTGCTGATAGCCTTTTGTCAAGTCTAAGGTGGTAATGAACTCATCGATTCTAGGCATTGGATATTTTAGACTGAGATGGAATTCAATATTTGAAATTTGATAAATTTAATCTGAGAATCGTCAGGTTTGGCAATGAGTACAATAGAAGAGGAGGAGCAGGGGCTCTCAAGTGATTCTACGACCCCTAGTTTTAATATTTCATCAATTTCTTTTGTTATAATCTATTTCAGGGTTATGATAGGGTCTTAAGTTAACCTATTGCCCAGGAGGAGTTCTGATTGAATGGAAGACAGTTTTAACCCTTCCTACTTCTTCGGAGAATACTTCAGGAAATTGCTGTAGCAAAACATGAAGTTCCCTCTATTGTGACTAAGTAAGATTATATGGGATTAGGCTGGATTAGTCTTCATCCCCTACCAGGAGTATCACCATTGTTACGGTACTTTACTCTTTGGGATCTCTTTTCAAACGTTTGAGCAAGTTAATGTGGTAGTTATCAGCCTTTGTCTTCTATCGCATTGGGAAACCAGATAGTTCAGGGCACCAATGTGCTCCCATGTACTCCAATACCTAACTAATGCGTGTCCAAAATAAATGCGTGTTCACCATGTTAAGTGCACCAAAGAACTTATCCTAACAGGACTTGTGTGTATTAACGCATGCACAGCATTCATTTTGGACACGGATTGGTTAGGAAGAAGCTTGGGAAAACAAGTGATGGCACACATGGATGGGCTGATATTGTCAGAACAATTACAGGAAATACAAGTACACAATATTTTGAAGGAAGATCAAATGGTTTGAGAGGCTAAAAAGACAAGTTTATTGAATTTCTCTGAGGTGGACCTTTTTATAGTTCGAAACATGCGTCAGCTGCTTTGTGGAACATTAAAACCTATTTTCACAATCATTGGGATGTCACTGCACAATTAATTTTGAAAACAACCATACAACTATGTAGAGGGAGTTAAGGAGCGCAAGGTCTTAGCTATCCAGTCAAATTGTACATTTGTGTAGTCTTGGGCTAAAGCCAATTGCTAATTCTAGACCGTGATAGCACCCTCCCAGTGTGAATTTTATGCATCGACTTAAAAACGAGTAGTTAGCTCAACTTGATCGTAGCCCTCTTTGCATACATTTATATGGTCCATACAACTTCAAAATAATCTTATGATCCAAAGTGGGTATTAAAACAAATACATGGTCACCCACTACAAAGGTTCTAGCCACTGCCCTGTGATCATAATGTTATTTTTTGTGGTCCTGACCTTTGGAACTCTCTCACTGCCTTCATAAGGAACCTTAACTTAGTAGCAGCTTGAAACATGGGTTGGGGCGCTTTCTCTCTCTTCCAAGTTTTCTTTCAACATATCACGCACATCTCTTGGTTTCCTGCTACAAGGAAGATTGGGGTGTCTTTTGTATGTGAAAAGGCCCAAGGAAATATCCTAACTGTTCCCTTCTGTTTCTATGAGTTTTCTTAAGACATGCCTGAGAGTTTCCGTGCTTGAGAGTGCACTAGACAATCCATTTTTGGATGGAATACGGTGGTGTGTAGGGCTTTAATAGTTTAGGTTTCCCTCACTTCTTGCAAAATGTGGGACATGATGTTAGTACCTTATCTGTAAATATTTCTTTCAGGAAACCCTTCCAGGATGAGATGTTTCAAAATGTTTCAAAATATGCTGTGTAGTATTGTTCCTTAGTGGAAAAATCCATGAGTGTACACATTATCCAATCTTCCTATCTCTCCTATTGTTCCTATCTCCTGTTATTTGTCTATTTTTCGAATACATCACTATCTCCAGAATCACTGCTTCCTATGGCATTCACATGATTTTTCTCTATCAGACACCTGGTCCAGATCGTGAATGTATTGACCACTTCTGCCAACTAATCGATTTCCCTCCTCCCCATCATCACCTCATTGTCACTGGGGACTTTACCCTGCCCTCTCTCTCTCCATTCCTCTATCCACTGAGTTTAGCTCTCTTCTCCTTACCCACTCGCTCTTTTCTGCCCACTCTCTGCCAACCCATTCAAATGGCCCTTGACCTTATTCTCATCTCCTCTCAAATCTATGCCTCTACTATTTCCACTGCTCCTACTCCCTCTGATCATTCCATCATCTTTGCCTTAATCTCCACTCCTACTTCCACCCCACACTCTCCATCCACCACTTCCATTACCAAGCACAAGCTTCATTTGTTCATATTCCCTATCGACCTCTCTGACCTAGACCACTCTCTTTCCTCCAATGCAAAATTCACTGTTTCATCCACTGATCAAGCCTTCACTAACTTGAATGCTGCGCTTAACGCTCCCTTCTCCTCTCACTACATTCACTCCTAAACCCTCCCCTCCACAGTCTTGAATTACACCTCCCATCTGCACAATGAAAACAACAAGGAGATAAAACCTTCAGACTTGGCAAAGATCTGGACACTCCTCGGATCTCCAACTTTACCTGACTGCTCATCAAAATGACTTCTCTGCTTTCAACTCTGCCAAACATGACTTCTACCTCTGTCTCATTTTGCCTCAATCCTCTGAACCTATGCGCCACCATAAATTTCTCAACTCAATTCTTCCACCTCCTAAACCCTCATTCATCTCCTATACTCCTTCTGCTAATGAGCTAGCTCTCTGCTTCAAGAATTTTCAACATTGGACACACCCCTGCCAATTACCTTATATCACCCACCTACTCACATTTCTCCACCACCTCTACCCCTCTCCTGTGACAATGTGTTCCTTTGCACCCACTAAACCGATGAGATTCTTGACCTTCTCCTCAGGACTAACCCTTCATATGCCCCCATCCACTCTCTATCCCCACACATCGTGAAACTCATAGCTCCCAGTGTTGCTCCAAACCTTACTTCCCTCTTCACCGTCTCTCTTGACAGTGCCACTTTTGCATCATCCTAAAAGTTGGCTACTGTCATCCCTATCCTTTAGAAACCTTATCTAGATCCTACATGTCCTGCCAACTTTCATCCTGTCTCTCTTCTACCTCACTATTTCAAAATCACAGAGTGTGTAGTTTTCAACTGGCTCACTGGTTCCTTGATAAACACAACCTCTGGGATCCTCTTCAATGTGGCTTGCGAACTCTGTAGTCTAAGTCATATCTCCTCAATGTCAGCAACTACATCTCTTCTGTTTGTCATGCTGACTGGTCATCTATTCTTATTCTTTGCAGCCTCTCTGCTGCCTTCAATACCGTCAAACATTCTCACCTTCTCTCAACACTCTCTTCTAGGCATCAGGGAAAAGGCCCTTGCTCGGTTTACTTCATATCTCTCCCCAGACACTGGCGGGCGTCGTGGAACAGCCTTACCACCCTACTCACCACCCTTACTGCTGGTGTTCCCCAAGGGTCAGTCCTGGGTACACGTTTCTTCACTCTCTATACCTCTGCTCTTGGCACCTTGTTCTACTCCTACAGCTTCTCCCATCAACTCTTCATGGATGACACTCAGATCTGCTTCACATGAGTGAATGGTGGATGGGTACAGTATAAATGATCATGTGAATGGTGTGCTTGTGTTCAATATCTAGACTACTTACCTGTAATCGTCATTACTCCTAGTCCTACTCTTCCTCGTCCCAGTACTTGCCTATGCAGCACCTTGCCTCATACGTAACTACTGGCATGAGGAAGAGGAAGGGGAACGTGCAGGTAATGCTGGGTCAAGGCGCTGAGTTTGGCTTTGGAGGAGGACGGTTGAATGGATAGGGGGTGTCACAGGAGGGTGGGGCAGGTGAGGGGTGTGCTATCACATAATGGGCACCCATGATAAAGCAGGCATGATATGCGTTATTAGTGTCTAGACTTCAATTATGATACAGTAAGTTTAGCCTTTCTTAATGTGGCATGACATTTTATAGGGCATCTATGCTAAAGTAAGCATGATAGGTGTTATTACCGGTCTAGACTGACATTTGGGTGCAGTCATTTCTTACTGTGGCATGGCATAATTTTCTGGGAATCTATAATGAAGTAAGCATCAGAAGTGTTATTACGTGTTTAGACTAGCATTTTGTTGCAGCTAGATTGGCCATTTCTTACTGTGGCTTGACATTTTTCACTGGGCATTTCTGATAAAGCAATCATGATAAGTGTTGTGTAGCCAGTCCTTACTGTGGCATTGTATATGTTTCTGGGCAGCTATGATAAAGTAAGCATGATAAGTGTTATTACATCGTTAGATTAACATTTTGGTGCTGCCATTCTAGTTATGTCTTCCTGTGGCATGGCATTTTTTTTACTGTGCCTCATCAAGGCTACAGCAAACATGATAAGCATTATTATGTGTGTAGACTACATTGTGCAGCCAGTTTTGACATACTTTCTTATGGTGGCATTGCATTTTTAACATTCCAGTTGGATATCGGCAAGGTCAGTTTGAAGCAGAGTTGACGGTGTACCAGTTGGCCAACAGACCTGTTCAAGAATGAATGTAGCATTAGCCACAAACTAAAATGGACCCAAGATTTCAAGAGCATATGCTAACCTTTGCCTGGAATGTTGTTACCGTATGGGAGAGTGGATTACTTTATCATTAGATTCTAGACCCACAGTATATCATTATCTTTCAGATTGTTCTGGGAATACTGACCAATCAGCCTGCTCCGACTCAAGTGCATAGCCAGCCTCAAAGTTATGAAAAAACAAAATACCGTTTCAATCCTACCCAGACAGGAAAGGATTGATCCTTGTTACTATACTTTACAAACCTTGATTACAGCTATGTCCCAACAGTTAGAAAATGTGGTAAAAAGTCAGGATCGACTGCACCCCATCCTCCAGAAAAATAGAACAGCTTGGTCATCAATGACTACACCATCAAATTAGGTGATTTGGGGTGGATTAACATTTCCATCATCAATGAACTACCACCTTTTGGTAAACACACTGATTTCACCTGGCAACATAACAGAAACATCGTATGTGTGGGTATGAAAAGTCAGCATCCATTTAGAAACAGGGTATACAAAACAAGCAAAAAGCATCGATCCAGAGGCCACCATCATCCTCGTACACCTCCACTAGCTAGCTGCTCAATCGCGAATCCAACATAAGCTTTAGTTTAAGAATGACCCCTTGGGTGTGTCCCCCATGTACAGCCTTCTGTTGAGTAACAGCTAGGTTTGAACTTTATAAATCCCACACACATACAATAGCTAACTGGGGACCCTTTAAATCAAGACCACATTTCTGGCCTTCTACTCGCTCATACAATATGCTCTTCTAGAAATATATATATATTTTTAAAACATTGATCAAAAAGGCCACAAATAAAATGGGTGAAATCTGCGCAGAAGGGCTATTCCAGGGAACTGTGTGTTGCATGACATATGATTCTAGCATATTCCCAGCTTTAAAGGGACAGTCTGCCAATTAGTATCCACACACCACCCACCATGAAACACTCATGCCCCTGGTTAATAGGGCCGTCAAGGCACGGCAAGACAAGATGGGTGCCTACTACACTGTGTCGAGGGAGCATCCAGATGTAATCAGTTGTATAAACTACCCCGTCTCCTTCACTTCCTGCCTTTGGTTAATGCTATTCATTGTGTTTTCAATAGGTGTTTTTATTGTTAGACGAACCTCCATTTTAGCCCTTCTGTGGATAGTGCAAGCCCGTGACTTGCATAAATGTG
The DNA here is from genome assembly GCF_040938575.1 of Ambystoma mexicanum. NCBI lineage: Eukaryota > Metazoa > Chordata > Amphibia > Caudata > Ambystomatidae > Ambystoma > Ambystoma mexicanum. Next base: position 406,471,974 of record NC_090923.1, on the reverse strand, counting down.
TGGACTTGCCCACCAAACGTCACACAATACCATACACCCACAATTACGCTATAAACAGAAATAGGACTGTCATCAACTTTATTGTGATGATGACTTAGGTAAGATTTGAATCTTACTTGTGGCTGCACTCTGAAGTATGAAAAAAAAACAGTTTATCAATATGTCTGCTTTCTAGCAGTATATTTCTGAGCAATAGATTACCGAAGTGGAACGCCACAATGAGCGGGGAACTTTTTCATTTCTTTAAAGATGACACTTCTACTTTAGTTTGCTTTGCGATATTAGTTTGGCACAGCCTACTCCATTTCGTATTGGAAACATTATTTGTGGATCAGCTTTCAGTGTCTTAAAAACCATTGCGGGCGTTTTTACAGCTTTTGTTTCATGAAATCATTCATAAATACCCTGCCCACTAAAGGAAACATACTCAAACCGCTGCGCAGACGATTCACCTATTTTTTTGGCTTACTGCACAAAAACCCAGACTCATTTAAAAGTGGAAAAGGTTGCTTTAATGTGACAGGCCAAAGCTTACAATCAAAACGCTTAACTGGCTCCATGGCCTAACAAACTAAAGAGATATTTGAACAATCAATTAAATAACAAACATTTTCATTTTCATTTTCCCCCAACAATTAAATAATTAAATAACCAATTTCCTCCCTAATGATCCCTTGGATCCTACCGTCTCCTTGCCCCTTTTCCAGGCGTCCCGCTTTCTCCCAGGGACCATGCCCCTCTAGGCTCAATACCTGTTCCCCCGGGGTGACCTACTTGTGCAAACAGCGCCACCCCCTCCTTTCCCGTGTCATTCCCCCATTGTGCTTCCCTCCCCCCACATCAAAAGGGGCCATGCCCCCGGCACCAGAAAAACCCTCCCCCGAGGAGTTCTTTCTGCCCCAACCCCTCCCCCCAATTTTTCAACCTCAAACTTTTTACCCAGTCTCCCAGCCAAGAACCCAAGTCCGCCAGGTAATGATTATTCCCATACACGGACACATGTACCCCATCCTCTCTAAAGATAAGGAAACCCTCATATGTTATTTCCTTATGGTCCATGACCTGCACCGCCACCGGGGCACAAAAATTTACCATTTCCCTCTTTATCCCCTTCCTGGCCCGCTCTATTGCTCCCTCACTTCTTGCTCCCCTCCAAACTCTTCGCGGCAACAACTTAGTCCACACCACCACCGCTTGAGGCCACATATCCTGAACCCACACTAAGTCCCTCTTCATTTTCTTTAGCAGAGCCACCCCCGTATCTCTCACCAGGTCATTCTCCTCAGCATGCAGCATCACCACCCTTGGAACCCCATAGCGTTCCCTCATCCCTGCCAATATGGGCAGCAGCTGATCTCACCTCAGGCCCCCCAAACCGTGCCATCTCACCACCACTTCCTTGTAACTGCACCCCAACTGCCTTCCAAACACCCTTTTCTCCGCCTCTTTCCCAGCCCACTTCACAATTGAATGACCAACAATCCAAACTTGCGCCAACTCCCCCTTCTTTTGCGCAGCATCTGAAACAGAAATTACAAAAATTACAAAAATATTACAACAACAACATCTTGCCCACAAAGTCCTCCTCCACCTTTCTTCAACATTCCCCTTTTCCAAAATCCCTGACGTACCCCTTGTATTTCCCCGACCTCCAACGCCCCAATCTTTTCACCTTGTCTTCCGAAAAACCCAGTCTGGTACCCTCAGATGCTGCGCCCATCCTAAAAGAATGAGTCCCGAACTCCTCCGCCTTTTCTCCCACCGTCACCAGCGCCTTCCGCAATACCCCTAGCACCTGTGCCGCTGAAACCGGCGATCCATCCGCATGCTGAAAAACCAAGCCTGACTTACCCCCACAGCGCTCCTTCCACACCTTGCCTGCCTGAACTGGGCATAAAACCTCGCTCCCTCGACCCAGCAGAACCCAAGAGCACATTCCCTTCCGATCCGTCTTGGACCTTTTAATCTTGATGTCTAAACCTTCTTCTGTAATTTGAGCATCTTCCCATTGCAGTCCCCCTACCCCCCCTTTTCCCCCGACCAACTCAGAAACCCTGAAGGCCCCAAAAAATAACCATGTAAAACAAGCCGCAAACAGTTCCCCTTCCCATACCGACCAGCAAACTCCCCCCACCACCTCAATCAACTTCTGCAGCAATTCCGCCGATATCGGCCTCCTCTTATCCTTGTCCCTCTTACTCTCCCTTGCCCATCCTTCCAACATCCTACTCGCCATCTCCCCCCCACTTGGTTGAAAACCCCAAAACCATTTCCCGTAAAAGGCAATCCCTGCTAGCTTTCCTGCTATCATTGCCCTTGACCAGCCCCTGTCCATGCACCTCAGAAGGAAATTCGTGACATCATCCCTCTTCCGCATCCCATCTACCCTTCCAACTACAAGCTCCTCCTCTAATAAAATCCTCCCAGGCCCTCCTGTATGACTTCTTAGATGCCGCGGCCAATGAACCCTCCACCAGAGCAAGCGCTCTCAGCTTCCTATCTTCCACAGCTCCTCCGGAATCTGCTGCCCCTTCTGATCTGCATCTGGAGCCAATCCACGGAATCTCTGCCATTGAAAACGAGATAATGCATCAGCGATGCCATTATCCTTCCCCGGCACATGTGTTGCCTTAAACACCACATTCCATTCCATGCAACGCACGACAGATTCTCTCATCAATCTTGCCACCCTCTGATCCCTAGCTGACTGTCTGTTCACCACATGGACCATGCATTTGTTGTCGACATTGAAGTTCACCTTCTTGTTTTGCAACTCCTTCCCCCACAACTCCAATGCCACTAGTAATGTAAAAAATTCAAGAAATGCTATACTCCTCCCTTCCTTCAACCACCTCTCTGGCCACTTTTCCGCACACCATTTCCCCCCCCCAAAACACTCCAAAACCACTGGTCCCCGCTGCATCCGAGAGTATCTGAACTTCCCATGTCACCGGGTCTCCCTGCAACCACATTGACACTCCATTGAAACTCTCCAAGAAGAGCAGCCAAATTCTGCAATCCTCCCTCACTGCCCCCGATACTCTTATCCGATGATGTGGGCACTTTTTTGCTCCCGCCATGGCCCTTGCCATGTTCCTGCAAAACGTACGCCCTGGGGCCACCACCTTACATGCAAAATTCAGATGCCCAACCAATCTCTGCATCTCCACCAGCATCATTTTCTTGGCCCCCACCGCTTTCTCCAACAGTACCACCAATTTGCTCACCTCGTCGTGCGGCAAGCGTGAGGTCATGGCCACTGAATCCAGTTCAATTCCTAGAAATGTTAACACCACTGCCGGACCTTCTGTTTTGTCTTCGGCTAATGGTACATCCAGCTCCTCCATCAATTCCTGAAACAACTTTAGCATTTCTCTGCAATCCTCCTCTCTTTTTTCCCCGCTAATGAACAGAAAATCATCCAGATAGTGCAGCACACTCTCCCACCCCGAGCTGAATGAGAAAACCCACTGTAGAAAAGAGCTGAACCGTTCAAACAAAGCACAGGAAAATGCGCACCCCATTGGCAATGCTTTGTCTATGTATATGCGGTCCTTAAACTGCAAACCCAACAACCAAGAATCCTCCGGGTGCACCGGCAATAACCTAAAAGCCGCCTTGATATCGCACTTGGCCATGAAGGCCCCTCGCCATTCCTTCCTTATCAGCTCAACCTCCTGGTCAACACTTGCATACACAGCCCCACATTCTTCCGGGGCAATGAAATCCTTAACTGACATACCCTCCGGCCATGACAAATGATGAATCAGTCTGAACTCCCCCGGAGCTTTCTTGGGCACCACCCCCAATGGGGATATCACTAAGTCACCTGGCACGTCATCAAATGGGCCCACTATCCTTCCTGCCGCTATTTCCTTGCTCAATTTTTGTCTTACCACCTCAACATTCTCTCTCGCCGACTTCAAATTTTCCGCCCACCGACGCACCCTTGGACCCTGGTAACCTAATCTGAACCCCTGACAAAACCCCTCACTCAAAATATTAGCCCCTTCCCTATCCGGATAAAATTGCAACCATTATTCCAACACACCCACTTTAATTGGAGTAAAAGCTTTTCCCCCAAACCCCTTTTCCTGCACCTCTCCCCCTCCCCCTGTCTCCCTGTTGGAAACACTGCATGAGAGGGTGTTTTCCACCACACTTGCTACACTCGTGCCTGAACCTACACAGGGTCCTTGCGCAGCTATCCTTATTGTACCCCCAGCACGCTGCTGAGGACTGACCCCTGCCTCCTCCCCCCGCCCCCTCATGGGCGGGGCGACCAAGAAAGGGCCGGAAAGGCACAGGCAGCCCACTTGCTGTGTGTAATGTCGGGGCAGGTCTCGTTGGGGCCATCCATTGCAGGCAGAGATCCATATCTATCTCCCCCCAGACCGCCTGACTGTCCTCTGCCATTCTTGCTCTAAATTCCTCATCATACCTTACCCAGGCAAAGCCCCCAAAGCTCGTGAAAGCCTTCCTTATTACATCCATATATTTAAGCAGGGCCACGCAACGCTCCGGGACATTTTCGCAATACACACTGGCATAAATGATAAACGCCGACGTCCAATTCTCAATAGTCAACGGGACCCTTGGGCGTGAGGCCAGTTCCCTCTCTTCCTCCTTAGACCCCTCCTTCGCTCTCACTTCCCTATGGAGCAATTTGAAGACATCCACAAATTCCCCCGCCTGAATCTTCTCCCTGGTCGCTGCCATCAAGTGCGCCCCCAATGGTTTTGTTATCCCCATGTATGGCAATTTTTTCTCCTTTCCTTTCACTTCCACCTCCTTATCTTTACCAGCTTGCACTTCGAGCCCCAATGGCTCCACCACTTTGTCCGTTTGGACCTCCACTGAGCAAATGCTCTTTTCAACCACCTCGGCTCCAATGGCCTGCACACCAACTTCTTTCCTTACACCTTGAAGACCAGCCCGTTCACCCCCTGTCCACCTATTTGTAACCCCTCTCTGCCATGCAGATGACCTTTCCCGCTCACCTCTTTACACACCTGCCACCTGCGGTCTGGCGTCCACACCGATGATCCTCCTCTCCTTTCTTAGAGGGCTCTTACTGCAGGGACAAAACATGTCAGCACACTCACCCAGCCAATAGTTCCCTTGACCCCTTTCGCCCCGTCCACCCTGCACTTCCCTTTCCATATCCCACCTCGAACTTCTTCTCTCCTCCCCCCTTTCCCTTTCCACCCTGTAATCTTCCAATTCCCATTGACCCACATATTCCTCCCATCCAACTTCATCATCCCTTAAATACCATTGCGGATGCGAGCTCATACCCGAGTTGAGTTGATGATCTTCTTGCGAGCCCGGGGGGTCCGCCCCGCCACTCCTTTGACGTCTTCTCAGCGGGGTTGTGGAAACCCCTGCCTGGTCCTCTTCTCTCGGGCGAGGCGTTCCGTCCTCCACCCTGGAATCCTCATTGCTAGGGGCTGTGCTGCGCCCTCTAGGCTCTCCTTGCGTTGACCGAGGAGGGGTCGTACTGAAACCCTCTACCTCCACCTGACCAGTGGGGGCTGCGCAGCGCCCTCCGCCCTCACTCCTATTACCCGAGGGGGCGGTTGCGCGCCCCACTCTACCCTCCTCAAATGCCGGGGACCTCTCCCTCCTTCTCCCACCTGCACTCTTCCACGGGTATTTCCCCCCTCTTCCCCTCTGCCCTAACACGCCCCTCTGCGCCCCATCACCGCCCCCAACTTCATTCCCTTGAGCCACCTCCTTTGGAGCACTCCTAGCTTTCCTAGGGCTCTCACTCACTAACTCCCTCACTGGCTGCCCACCCGAACTCAATTCCCGCCCGGACGCCCTCCTATCTATTACCCTCCTCATCTTCCTGCCCCTACCGTCCCAAGCCTCCCCTCTCCCCGCCCCAGGGGTGCAGGCCACCACTGCCGCGAGGGCCCCATCTGCTGCTGCTCTCCGCTGCGGCCTGCCCCACCTAGCTCCCTCTCACCTGTGACCTCCACCACCGCCCCTTCCAGCTGGGCCTTAGACGCCCTTCTGATAATTTCCAGGGCCTCCCTCAGAGCCCCAGCGTCCACCATACCCTTCTTGCCTGCTCCCTGGCCCGCCATTGTGCACCAATAATCTGGATGTGCACCAAAATATGCCCTTTGACACAACTAACTAACTAACCTTAACCCGAGAAAAACCCAATTGGGCTATCAAAAATTCACTGGCGCCCAAGGCGTTAATCCAATCTACACTTCCAATATATTTAGTACTGACAACTTGTTCTAGGGGAAATAGAACTTTTTTTTTTATTATTTTTTTATTTTCACCCCCCCTACCAAAAAACCCTATCCCTCAAAAAAAAACCTTCCCCTAAAACTAACCTAGGCAAGAGAAAAAACCGGCACCAAACTGGCCCCCAATCAACTTGGGCCAATAAAGACAGTGTCACACTGCCCCCCGGTGGCTCAGAGGCCACACCGCACTTGCACAGTAAATTAACTGCTGTCCCTTTAAGGGAACTGCAGTGCCCTCTATCCCGGTCTAACGCTACCGCGTGAAAAACAAGAAGGTCCCTTTAATTGGACCGCACTTCCCCTCTCCTTACCAGCCGCAATGGGACCCAACGGTAAGCAGGCCAGGGGTGTCTTATCTACGGCACCCCTTCTACACGTTCCCCACTACTTAATAAATATGTAAAATTATAATTATATATATTTTTTTTTTTTTTTATTTTTATTAAACCTGCCTACCCGCCCAGTCTACAACAATCCCCTTCCTCACCTCGCTACTCGCGCACCTAGGCCCAGCTAATACCAGGGAAGGCTCGGGAGCAGGCAACAGGACAGGACAATCACCAAGTCCTAACCGTCGCCTGCCTCCCGAACCTTCCCTGAGCCCTTAAGTAACCCCCCAGGGAGGCGCTCTGCACCCCCACGGCCACTCGCTGGCAGTGTGCAGCGCCAAAATCTCCCCGGGGGAAAACGCTTCGAGTTCCCCCCGCAGCCCCCCTTTTGCATTTAATCAGATAGCAAGTAAATTCACAGATAGTGTAATTAGCTAAACCTAGTGTTCTTTATTCTTGTTTAGGCTATTAAGGAAAAGAAAGGAAAAGGTCACTGTTGCAATGCTTCAATGCACAATTTAACCATACACACTTGAACAAAATTGAATATAGGGGTGAAAATAGCTGCGTGTCAGTGTGTAGGTACTGTTATTCGGGGCCTATGCCCTCAAATCAATGTAGAATGATGTGGAAGGCTGGCTGCAAAAGGCTGCCCCCCAGCAAGGTCACTTTCTCCCCCACTCACCCCCTTGTCATTTTCAGACCCCTGCACTTCCTCCCCACTGCGTGGTCCCACACCCTCCTTGCACGCCACTCTTCCCCTCAACGGACCCCCGTACCACCCACCTACCTGCAAGCATGTTTCCCCATGTCAGTTTGAAGTCCCTGCAAGACCTTAATTGCAGAGGGTGATTCCCTTCCCCTGGATTTTTCACTAATATCACAAATGTTCTGGAAGTAACAGTCCTTTATTCATTATTGGCCGACAACAATCCTGTTAAGTGAACACAGTTCAATCTTGTAAATTCTCCTGCAACAGAAGTTCCTTCTTTTAACACAAGTTCCTTTTTTTTTTTTTTAACAAACTCTGCTTCTGCCTGATACTCCATGTAGGTTTGCACTTTGCCCGGGCAAACTATCGTTCCAGGAATCTTCATTTTTTTCCAATTGCCTGGTGTACTTTCTTGCTAGGACTTTTCCTGTCTTGCACTTTCCTCTTTATTTTCAAGTAGCATATACCCTTCTTGGAGGCTTGGTATATCTGACAAACAATCCTCTTTTTACTTCACTTTCCAAAGTTTCCAATGTTGACAAATCTTCTGCTCTTTTAATGCATAAACAATCTTGTCATTTTACTTCTTGTACTTTTGCCACTTCTTTCCCACTCTGGGTGGCTCAGACATCTCTTCAGGCTCTCTCATAGCTCTGCTCCTGCATGTCAGCTTCTCTCCGGCTCCTGGTCTTGACAATGCTGCTTCTCTTAGCTGCCCCACACCCAGAGACTCTCTGTCAGTTCCTGCCATCTCCATGGCACACCTCGCACACACCAGGTTTCTTTCCTTTTTTTCTGTCGGTGAGCTCCTTCACTTCGCCACACCGGCTCCAGCCTACAGCCTCTGCACACTCATTTGTGCCTCTAGCTTCCGCACCCCGGCTTGTGCTTTCAGCCGCCGCCTACCTTCCCTGGAGACGTCACAACGTCACGTCTTCGCTTGAGCTCCTTCTCTCAGCTCTGAAAAATCCTACGCCCAGGTGCATTCATTCAATGACTGGCACGTTCACCACGATTGCTGCATCCTCCTCGTCTCACTAATTGGAGGTTTGTAGATACTGAAGTCAAAGGATAGTAACTGAGGCTTTAGGTGACTACGTGAATTAAAGTCCATTGATTTCTTAATGAGTCCACATTGAAAATCAGTTCTACATGCAGGAGAACTGTAACTGAAAGAGGTTCTTTTGGAGCTTTTACTCTTCAGTTTATAGATGGAGGTTTGGCCAAAAAGGTGTCAGAAAAAGGTTTATTTACTTCCCTTACAGGGGGTGAAAAGATGTATGGCAATAGGGTATTGGATAGCAGGGAGTTTTCCTCATGAGAAGTGCAGAACCACGTCTCACCCAATGGAGCAATGACATCCCCCCAGTGGCTATCTCCTCTCATGTTATCTTCCCCCATGTAGTCGCCCCCAGGGTCAGGTTCAGGTAGCGGCTGCCATCCCATGGCCATTTGGGAGGATTCATCCCACCAATGAAGGGACCTCATTCTCAAACGGGTTTCTGGCACTAGGAAAATGCAGGATGCCAGGAGCCGAGCAACCTTAGAAAGTTGAAGGCCAGAATATACTGGCCACTCCCAGAGGATGAATCCAGGATTTCTCCAATAAACTGAAGCTTCTGAGATGGTGTTAATGGGGACTTCTTGAAATTCAGGGAGAAGCTCAGCCCGTGGAGGAAGTGGCAAATATGACGGAGAAGATATGATATGAAATTTTATTTGTATCGCGCTCGTACACAAGTGTTTCAGAGCGCGACAAGGCAAGGGAGATGAACAGGGTAGAACAAACAACGATCTTACTAGGCCCAGTGACATTGAGAACGTGCAAGTGCATGGGAAAGGGAAAAGGGAAAAGTGCGTATGGGGGGAGTGCAGAGTAGCAGAGAAAAGATAAATAATAATAAATAAAATACATAGATAATAGAGGCAATAAACTGTGGTAGAGCACCCAGAAATTGGCAAGCACTGTGTTTACGGCAGCAGACTGGGTAGGACAGAATAAGTGCAGAAAAAGAAGAAAATGGGTGGGGGGTGACTGTATGGGTACAGATACAGTCTCCAATGCAAGGGGTGGCCAGGTGGCAGTGGAGGAGGGTGGCAGGGTGAGCAGGTGCCTGGGCCTAGGAGACAGAGGGTGGTCAGGTGCACAGTGCCAAGAGAGCAGATCAGCAGGGAAGAGGGGGAGCAAAGGCAGAAGCAAAGAGGAAGGTCTTGAGGTGCTTCCGGGACCTGAGATGGTTCTCACGTTTTAGAGTGGCAGGGAGGCTGTTCCAGAGGGAGGCCCCAGCCGAAGACAGGGATTTACCCCCAGCTAGTTTCTTCAAAAAACGACTGACCCCGAAGGAGTTATAGGTAGAGGAGCGAAGAGCTCGAGAGGCAAGGTATTTGCAGAGGGATAGCTGAAGGTATTTTGGACCCAGTCCCCAGAAAGCCTTGTGGACAGTGCAGAGGGATTTGAATTTAATCAGTGCATCCACTGGGAGCCAATGGAGAGATTTCAGAGCTAGAGAGATTTGGTCCCAGGACTTGAGGCCAAGGACAAGTCTTGCAGTCCTGTTCTGTATTAGTTGCAGAGGGCGGAGAGTAGAGGCAGGTAGATTTAGAAAGAGGCTGTTACAATAGTCCAACCTAGAGAGAACCAGAGCTTGGGAGACAGTGAGATTCTGGGGGAAGGAGAGGAAAGGCAGCATACCTCTGAGGAGGTGCAGTAGGAAGTTAGACTTTTTAGAGACCTCAGAGATGTGGGCGAGGGAGGAAAGTGTGGAGTCAAAGATGAACCCAAGGTTCTTAGCCTCACAGGTGGGGGTTGGAGGAGGGCCCAGGCAGGCTGGCCAGAGACTGAGGGGAAAGGATGATGAAGGTGTGCCGATGAGGAGGATATCTGTCTTGCTGGCATTCAGACAAAGATCATTGGCGGCACACCAATCTTGAATGGCAGTTAGGCAGACAGAGATGAGAGAGGGAGAGGAGGTGGCCGAGGGCAGCCTAAAAATGATTTGAGTGTGGTCAGCGGAGCACTGGAAATTTGAGCAGAAAATGGCAATGTGGTGGGCAAGAGCTGCCAGGTATTGGTTGAAGAGCAAGGGCGAGAGGTTAGACCCCTGGGGAAAACCATAGGTAGAGAGGAAGATAGATGATAGGAAGGACCCAAGTTGGACCTGAGAGGAAAGAGGTCAGCCAGGCCAGAACCTGATCAGTGATACCCAGGTTATCACAGAGACGGTTGAGCAGGATGGTATGGTTTACTGTGTTGAAGGCAGAAAAGAGATCGTATAGGATGAGGACAGAGGCAATGCTAGAGTCAAGGTTGGAGAGCAGATCTTCACGGATGTTCAGGAGAGCAGGTTCCATGCTTCTGGTCGCTCTGAAGCCAGACTGGTGGTCATGGAGACAGCCAACAGAATCAGAATGAAGGTAAAGCTGAGAGATGGCCAGCTTTTCCAGGACTTTGCCCAGAAAGGGAGTAATGGAAATTGGGCGATAGTTAGCTGGACAAGAAGGATCAACTGTGGGTTTCTTGAGAAGAGGATGCACAAGGGAGTGCTTCAGAGGGGAGGGGAAGGAACCAGAGGAAAAGGCGTGGTTGCAGAAATCGGCAAGGGCCGGAGCAAGGGTGTCAATGTGGTCCTTGATGGTTTTATAGGAACAGGGATATACCTCTTTTGATGAGGCTTTCATAGATCGGACTTGTCTAGCGACCTCATCAGGGACGAAGAGAGAAAAGGAAGAGAAGGAGGGTGGGAGATGGTTGAGGGGGGACAGCAAGCACATACAGAGGGAATAGGAGGGGAGGGGGGACAGGGAGGATAGGATGTCCAAGGTTTTTGAGATAAAGTGAGAGGCAAGGGCATTGCAGAGAGCCTGGGAGGCAAGAGGAGGGGTAGAGACTGCAGCAGGGTTGGTAAACTCCATGCAGATGTTAAAGAGTTTGGCTGAGTTGTTAGATGCAGCAGAGACACGGGCGTGAATGTGGCATCTCTTCTTGGTTTGTACAGAGAGTCAGTAATGCCTTTGGAGCAGGCGACAGGCCAGGCTGTGAGAGGATGAACAAGAAGCCCTCCATTTCCTCTCAGCAGCCCTACACATATGTTTAAGTGTAGCTAGGTTGTGGTCAAACCAGGAATTGCATTTGAATCCTCATGACAGGGGCAAGAGCATCAAGAGTATCAGAAATAGAAGAGTAGAGAAGGGACAGGGTTGTGTCCGGGTGAGAGTCAGCCAGAGGAAGAGGGGGGGGGAGAAGGTGGTAGCAAAAGCCTCACCTGACACACGAGGACTCAGAGCCTGTTTGAGAGAACAATCAGTGATCAGCCAATCATCCAGGTATGGGTAGATGTGAATACCTTCCCTCTTTAGACTTGCTGCCACCATTGCCATCAGCTTGGTGAAAACCCTTGGGCAGAGATGAGCCCGAATGGCATAACCTGAAACTGATCATGAGAACCACCAATGGTAAACCTCAGGTACGTTCTGTGTTTGGGATGGATTGGCACATGGAAGTAAGCATCCTGAAGGTCCAGTGACACCAACCAATCCTGAAGTCAAAGGGCCTGAGGAATCTGTGAAAGACTAACCGCCTTGAACTTGTCCTTCCTGAGGAACTTGTTCAAGCGTCTCAAATCCATGATGGGTCGCAGTCTTCTGTCCTTCTTTGGGATCAGAAAATAAGGAGAGTACCAACCTGTATTCCTCTGTGCTACAGGTAGGGACTCTATCACAGCTTTCTCCAAAAAGGTGAAGATCTCTTGAAGGAGGAGCAGATTCCGATCTTACAAGGCTTGGACTATTGGAGGACAATGTGGGGGTCTTCTTAAAAAAAGGGATGCAGTAGCCGTGAGCCATTGTTTGCAGTGCCCAAGCAATGGAGGTTATGCCCCACCAACTCTCCAAATGCTGATTCAGCCTGCCCCCCCTCCACAGTCCTGTGAACCAAGGACTGAAAGGGGTTTTGAGGTTGTTGCTGCTGCAGAGGCAAAGAAGCAGAGGCTGAGGGAGGAGTTTTCTTTCCTCGACCTTGTGAACCACAAGGATCCCTTCTCGGACCCCTCTGGGCAAAACTGGCCACTTCCTCTTGCAACTGAGGGGTAGAAATGAAAAGGCCGACCTCACCAACTGTGGGAAGACCATTGTGTTGGTTGAGGCGGACATATTGCTGCTCCGAGCTTCTTCGCTGCCACTTTGGATGAAAGACCAAAGAAATATCGAGGCTTAGTACCACAAATGAAATACGCCAATCACGGGTTGAAAAGATACAAGAATCCTTTATTACTGTACAGTTACAAAGCAAAACAGATAGCTATCTGGCTCCCAACACCTCGCAGTGTGAACCAGCAGACACAGTGAGGGGTGAGAGTGCTGGACATCTACACACAGACATATTTTATCATTTTTGAAACATTGTCCAGCTCCTCTCCAAACTAATAATTCACTGGCTAGATTTTGTGCCTAGTTCATATGACAAGTGTTACAATATTATACAAAGGATTAAACAAGTTTGCATGTCCATGAAGTCACAATTATGCTGTTGGTTCTCTGATCCACGGTAATCCTTATTCCACAAATCGCTACAATGCAGTTCAGCCAGAACACACAATCTGAGTTTGCTTTCCATTGTCTCTTTGTTTATACGAGGATGGGGCTTGTGAGCGCAGACAACACTTGGATGGCAGTTCATTCAAGTAACAAGGTTTCTTTGCATTGGTCAAACAGTCTGCTCTCGGTCAGCCTAAACATTAACAGAACTCAAACGTCGTTCGGCTCGATTGCAAGTTGAAAACACAGTCCACCATTTTAGAACATGGAACAAGAGTTTAAATCAAAATGGCGGATGAGTCTTAAAATGGCGGCGAAGTTAACCAAAAGTCGGAACATTACGAACGCGGTTTTCTGTTTAACAAGAATGGGCTTAGGCCAATATTCATAATAAGGAGGCGATATATGATTACGGTTTAACATGGATGCCTGTAATTTTTCTAGGTTTGCATCAGCCTTGGAGCCCAAAGGTTGGGTGCCATCAAAAGGCATGTCCAAGAGACTTGCCTGAACACCATGTGCAAAACCTGACTTCCTCAGCCAAGCGAATCTCCAGGCCACAGTACTTGCCACCATTGCTCTGCTTACAGAGACCGCAGTCTAGTCCAGACTGAAGAAACTGGCACATGGCATCTTTGCCATCCTGTACTAGGTTTAGAAGCCTGTCCTCCTCTGCCCCTTTGGGGATATGCTCCACGGCTAAGGCTATTATGCCCAACAAGGTGCGCTTGTGCTTGGCTAGAGCACAAGCCGCATGAATGTGCTTCAGGGCAATGCTACCTGAGGAAAACACCCTCTTCCCTAAGGCATTACATTTTTATATCATCCCTGCCCGGGGGATGGGAGGCGGTAGTCGAGTAGGCCGCAGCCTTAGAAGTCGAAGTGGCTGCCAGACCCACTAAGCTTTCAGGAGTAGGGTGTTAGATAGAAACGTGGATCTATTGAAAAAGATATGTATTTTTTGGCCAGAATCTTGTTGACTGCTGGAGTTGTTTCTGGTTTTACCCACTTCTCCAACACTCGGTGTTGCCCATTCACGTGGCATTGCAAACCAGTCTCCCTTGAGGGCCATTGTCCAAGATGTTTGAGATCATCTTTCTCTAGGATTGCAACAGGTTGTCCCCAACCTAGGTACTCTGTGACTTTGTCCATCACAGATCTATATCAAGGGTTTGCATGACTAGCAGAGTCTAGAGTGGCATAATCATTTTCTGGTGAGGTGTCCAAGCCACTAGCATCACTCAGAGTGCCAACAAGATTCAGCATTCTGGACTCCTCTGAGATCAATTCATCAGGCCCATTAGGAGTACCAAACTCCAAACCAAAAGGCACATCTCTATCTTCCTCCTCCTCTTCTTCCTCAAAAATCGACCCCATGGCTCTAAAGAAGTCAGCCTTAGGTAAGGACATGAAGGTCTTCGACAAATCGATTGAAGGATTCAAGATCTTTGAGGGCGTTGAGGGTGTAGATAGCTTCAATGGCTTCTTCGGCAACACTGGCTTGGATGAACCAGGTGCCTGCTCCTTTACATGAGTCGAGGAGGATAACTTTGGCTTCAACTTATGGTAGAAACAAAGACTTTCGATGAATGTCGAGGAGACTTACTGACCAGCCTCTACGGTGTACGAGTAGTGGTCTCAGAAGACATCCTACCGGTTTTACCAGATGCAGTGGGATCTGAAGTCTTTTTGGGCTCTTTCAAAGGGGCGATTGGAGCCACCTTCTGTAACACATCCAGCATCTGAAGACTACATTTCTCCCAGTCAGCTGCCGACTTGCTGGGAAAGTTAACCCTGTTTCTCAGGTGAGGAGTCTGACAAAGACGACCGCGAATGATGCATTGTTTCTTTGTCTTTTTGTATGAAGAGGAGAAATGGCAAGGCCTGGATCTAGAGTGGTTTGTGTGTTTAAAGCGCTTCTTCACAGGGGATATTTCTACAGATTCGTCAGACGACCTCCTTTTAGAAAGGATAGTTGAAGGAGATTTAGAAAGGGGCCTACCTGCAGCAAGCTTCCCTTCCTTTCCCTCAAGGCCTTCACCGTCATCAACTGACAGGAACTGCAGTCACCGAATTTACAGTCCACACCCAAGCATCAAAGGTAGATTCAATGTGGGTCAGTAATGGACATTTTAGCACACCTCGGCTTCTCTCATGGGGTGGCGGAAAATATGATTTATCTTGGGGCTGAGCTAAATGGAGCTGCAGCTTTACATCAAGGCCTGTGGACTAGTCTGTTCATTGTGTACTAGGCCTCAAAATCCAATATGGCGGCACTCCTGCCATATTGACACGCTGACCTCGCTCCTGCCACAGTACCTTTCTGCCATCTCCCACCTGCTTAAGCTCTTTCCTGGCACATCACTGAAAAACATAACTTTGTATAAAACTCCTAAACACAAGACCTATAACACTGCCCTATCTATAACCTCCGCAACCGCAACATCAACATTATTTGTTGCTCCCTCTGTGTTGCTATATGTGGGTATCTAATATGTCTCGAAACTAACGACAAGTGGTACGTTCCCCCCTCTGCAGCCCAAAACTCACCCTGCTAACACTGTGGTACATGCTAATAGGATTTTCTCAGTCTCAACCGTTTTGTCTGGCTGGGAGCTGTAAGTGCATCCCAACACATTCAAGCAAGAAGTGAAACATATGAAGACTTCATAAATACAAAACTGATAATCAATGGACAGCAAAACCTCACGGATTCTGAGCCCAACAGAGGGAAACAAAGTGGACAGCATAGGTAAGCTGTGGGGATCCCTGGCAGCTTTACGCTGGGAGCAAGGGCAGGGAGCGAGAACACTGCATTGATGCATCAGAGGGGCAGCACGTGTACGGTGAGCTCTGGTACATTCACAGGCACGCAGATGCTTACACAGATTAAGCCAATGACATACCCTGAATGACAAAACCCTGCTTTTATCCATTCCAGAGCCTGGCTTCTCGGAAGCATGAAATGCCACAATTAGCTACTCTAGTAGAGGAGGATAGCCTCTGAACTCGTATCCCCTTTACCACCTCGCCACGTGCCACGAGCCGGAGCACGCTTTGTGGAGGAGAATGCATCTTCACTCGGATAGCCTGGCCGTGTCTGACAGATATTTGCACATTCAGTATTTATGACGGGAATATTTTGCTCCTGCATGACTGCCTGGGAGCAGTGAGTTGGAAGGCCGGGATCAGCGGCTGCCTGGAGTGATGAATGGCCTCGAAGAAACGCGCCTGTTGATCAGATCCATCAGAGGAGAGAATGCAAAAGAGACGGCAAATCAGCCTTAAAACATATTCAGAACACATCCATTTGCATGCAAATACGCGACAGAATGAAAAGCATCACAACACACGGTACGCAGCTAATAGAAGACAGCGAAATATCCGTTCACCGAAAACGTGTGTTAGGCAGAGTACAGTAAGGGGAGTCCACATTACCTGTTATATAAATAATAACACCACCAACAACTCGGCGACACAAGATTTAATTTGCGCAATCAATACAATGTAGAATGTTTACAACAAACAAAAAGTGCGCCGTCTTCTCAAATACTCTTTCTTGCGTATTTTTTCTTTAAAAAAATGCATTTCAGTGTACTTGCGCAAAACAATCTAATGAATTCACGCTTCCCGGTGACAATCTGGATACAATTTAGAATGATATTAAACATAAGATACCTATTCTGTCTCGAAATTGTTCATATATATGTACGGTTTTAAATGGCCTAATTGTGTTATGCTGTTCATGTTTTTAATCCTGTTTCGTAAATCTTCTCGATGATTTTAATGTATACAAGGTTTATTTTTTACTTAAGGACACTAAATAAATACATTAAAATGATATGCATACTTACAGGATAGTGGAGCTCGGTTTCTGCTTCAGCCACTGCAGATAGGTTGTGTTTATTTTAATATCTGCCTCAGAAATCTATTCAATAAACATCTTTTAAACTTGTATATGCAATGAATGAATGAATGGCTGGTTGTCAAAGGTATGCACATTCCTACTTGTTCACCCTGTCCCCGATTTTCACAGAACAGGCACTGGGTCGGGTGGCGAGACCGTTATTGCCCTTGGTTTCGTGGTCTCAAGCAAGAGTTCAGAAGTCATTTTACTAAACTTACCCAGATTATAGAAAGGAATTCTGCCATAAAGCGTAAAAAATATGCAAATTGCGCATACCTAGATTCTCAAACTGAAATTGGGTACCATGTCCACCCACTCACACACGGACCAATGTCCCCCATCCACCAATACTCAGGGGGGGCGCACTTCTAGCGTTTCCTTAACGTGCCCACAGGATGTTCGGCCAAATAATGTGATTGCAAGGAGACGATCTGTTATAAGATGCCTTTGCATCTTAGAAGCTTAACCCATTCGGATATATCGCAGAAAAAAGCGCAGCTGTACTTTGGTGAGGAGATGCTTGATTTCAGTGCACGGTGAAGACCAGGGATGCCATTTCACCAGAATGCCAGCGTTAGAGGAAGTGATAATACATGACCCTTGACCTCGGATGACATTACAGGAAGTGATGTCATCTGACCCCAACCCGAAGCAATGGAACACAACCTTTACCCCTTGACAGGAAGTGGAATTACATAGCATTGTTCCCAAGTAAACTATGAAAAATATGGTTACAATATCCCTGTAACGTGATATACATTTTATAAAAGAATGGATCACCATATGTATCGGCAGAAAAGAACATGCTATAACTGCAACCTGCGAAAAGCAAAATGCATAGTCCGAAATTGATGTTTATTCTACTCTAAATGCTTTTTGGAGGATTTTGTCTGCATTGTGAATTTGTGGTGTTTAAGAACAGACTAAAATCAGCGATTTACCCCCTGAAATGTGCCTGAAATAAACCTTCAATGAGTCAAGAAATTATTGTATAGAATTCCAGAAAGACAAATTGTTATTCCTATTCTTTCTTATTTAGGGTCACTGCTCAAAGTGTTACACGTACGGAACCCCCTGATTTTTTTTTAAAAGAAGCCTAACCAAGAAAGCCAGCCACTCTAGAAACAAAGAGCCAAATGGCATTGGCCACAGCCCAGGAGCTTCAATCTGTAAAAAAGAGTTTAAAAGAGTTTTAGGGATAGCAAGGGAGACCTGAGGGGTCCCCTTCCGACCCCTGGCGACCCCTAAATAATGTCCCTAGTGAAGACATATCAAGAGTCAAAAGCAAAGTCCTGCTTTTACCTAGATGGGATGACTGCTCTCCAAGGGACATCATTTCACCAAAATGCCAGGGGTAGCTGAAGTAACGTCACACGACCATTGACCTCTGATGACATCACAGGATGTGATGGCATTGGCCACCACGCTGAAGCCACATCACGGGAAGCGATGGAACACAACCCCTTGACAATACAGGAAGTGGCATCACATAGCATTGTTCCTAAGTACACTAAAAAAGTTACTAACCAACTGTAACGTTCTTTCGATTGGATGTTCCTCCCAAGTATTCCTCATCTTATGATAATCATATCCCAGCTTCAGCTACTTCGGAAAAAATGTTCACCAGAGGGCACTGTGTTGGAGACCACGGAGTCGAAGTCCCTCGAGGGCCGCCGTCGGGAGTCAACGTCATCCGCTGTATAAATGGCTCGAACAGCGCCCGTTACCTCAGTTCTGTTTTTACAGTGTTCATGGTCACATCAGTTGATCAGGCTTTAAGTCTTCAGGCTCTTAAGGAAGTCAGAGTGCAACTGGCGTAAACTGTATGGTGGGGTAGGATGGGAGGTTCGATGAGGAATACGGGGGAGGAACATCCAATCGAAAGAACTTTACAGTTGGTAAGTAATTTGTTCTTTGAATGGATTGTGTCCGCCCACATAAGCCTCATTTTATGATAGACTCCCATAGCAGTGGTCATTTTGGAGGTGGGAGTACTAGGAATTTTAATTATGGACTGAATGAAGGACAGCTTTTGCAAATAGTCCTCCTTGGTATGAAGTAGAGTCCAAGCAGTAATGTTTTACAAAAGGTGTGCATTGACAACCAGGTGGCTGCAGCTCAAATATCCTGCACCGGGACACCCCTCTGAAGGGCCGTGGAAGTTGCCATGCCTCTGGTTGAATGAGCCCTTAATCCATCTGAAGGCTAGTTTATAGCATTCAGAGATTGCTAGAATTATCCATCTGGATAGAGTTTGTTTAGATACTGCAAGGCCCAATTTGTGCCCAGTATATCCAACAAATAGTTGGTCACATTGTCAGAGATTTGCCAATCTGGAAATATAGAAACTGAGAGCTCTTTTTGTGTCCAGTCTATGTAATCTTTCCTCTTCCTTACTAGCGTGAGGTGGCGGGTAAAAGGAAGGTAAGACAATCTTTTGTGACAGATGAAAATCCAACACTATTTTAGGCAAGAATGATGGCTTGACATTTAAAATAACCTTGTCCCTATGGAAACTAGTGTGAGGAGGCTTACAAGACAGTGCCTGCAACTCACTTACCCTGTGGGCTGATGTTTTAGCCAATAACAGAATTGTTTTAAGAGTAAGCAGTCTTAATGCACAAGAATGTAAAGGCTCGAAAGGAGCACACATGAGAAATTTTAAGACTAGATTTAAATCCCAGATGGGCACCTGAAAAGGTGTCGGAGGGTATACATTTGTCAACCCTTTCAAGAATTAAACGACTAAAGGCATTTTAAAATAGGAAACCTCTTCCGAGGAGCACTTAAAGATAAGTAACCCTTTATCGTTCCAACTTGGAGCCCCAAATTGGCTAAGTGTAAGAGAAAAGAAAGTACTGTTGGAGTATTACAAAGAAATGGATCCACATTCTTATCCCTGCACCAGTTACTGAAATTGTTCCAACAACACTGATACAGGGATTTTGTTGCTGGCCTTCTGGCCGAAAGTAAAATCTCCATTACGTCATCCGGGAGGTCCCAATCCTTATATCTTAGCCTCTCAGAAACCATGCGTGAAGGCTGAGTGTCTTGACCTCGGGATGGAGAACACAACCTTCCTCTTGCGAGAGAAGATCCTCTCTGTGTAAGATGTATTGGAGGGCAGATGGACATGTCTAGAAGGTCCGGGTACCATGTCCTCCTGGCCCAATCCAGGGCAATTGGAATCATGGTTTTCCTGAACTTTCTCCTGATTACATGAGGAATCACGGGGACTGGAGGAAACGCGTAAAGGAGTGCAAATATCCAGTCCGCTATGAATGTGTCCCCCTAGAGCTCCTCTTGGGGGAAATTCCCTTGAGTAATACAGTTCGCACTTCCGGTTGGTCCCGGTCGCGAACAGATCCATTTGAGGGACTTCCTGAGCTACCTCCCATTTGTGGGATACTGTGCTCTGCCTGCTCAGAGCATCTGCCACCGTGTTTAGCTCTCTGGCGAGGTGAACTGCCGATTGAGAGATTCCTTCTTGCATTGCCCAGAACCAGAGCTGCATTGCCTCTCTGCACAGCGGAAGTGATCCCACACCTCCTATTTTGTTGAGGTAGTACATGGCCACTGTGTTGGCAGTCATTATCAGGACATTCTTTCCTTGTACTGAGGGCAGAAAAGCCTTCAGCGTTAGTCTGATTGCTCTCAGCTCCAAAAGGTTGATGTGTAGTTTGGACTCCGATGGAGACCAACGACTGCTGATTGTCAGATCGCTGGTGTGGACTCCCCACCCCGTGAGTGAAGCATCCGTCACCACCGTTATCTCCGGCCATGGTTGCCAAAAAGGTTCCCCCTTGAGGATATCCTCCTTGCAAGCCCACCATAGGAGATCTTGAGGCACTTTGGTCAGGACTTGTAGAAGCTCTGACATTTCCCCTGAAAACTGGGACCATTCAGTCCTGAAGGCCCACTGAAGAGGTCTCATCCTCAATCTGGCCTCTAGCACCAGAAAAATTCAGGAGGCGTGAGGCCTAGCAACCTTAGAAAGTCGAATTCCAGTAGATGTTGGGCATTTTGAAGTTTTATTACCATCTGCATAATGTGGTGAGCTCTCTCCTCGGGAGGCGAGGCTTTCCCTGAGGAAGCGTCCAGGATCGCTCCGATGAATTGGAGTTTTTGGCTTGGAATCATTTGTGACTTCTTGTAATTGAGAGAGAAGCCCAGACTCTGTAAGAAGTGGCAGGTCAAGGCCAGATGTTCCTGGGCTCATTCGGATGAACTCGCCCTGATTAGCCAAACGTCCAGATAAGGGTAGACGTGAATCCCTCTTCTTCTGATACTCGCTGCCACCACCGCCATCAGTTTGGTGAAAACCCTCGGGGCGGAGGTTAGCCCAAAAGGTAGAACCCGAAACTGATAATGAGAACCCCTAATTGCGAACCTCAGGTACTTTGTGTTTGAGATGGATTGGCACATGAAAGTAAGTATCCTGAAGGTCCAATGAAACCAGCCAGTACTGAAGTTCAAGAGCCTGAAGGATCTGAGAAAAGGTCACCATCTTGAACTTGTCCTTTCTGAGGAACCTGTTCATGCTTCTCAAGTCCAAGATGGGTCTCAATCCTCTGTCCTTTTTGGGGATGAGAAAATAGGGGGAGTACCAGCCCTTGGACCTCTTTGCTACAGGTACATGTTCTATTGCACCTTTCTCTAGCAGGGTTAAAATCTCCTGCACAAGGAGCGGGTCTGGAGTCTTTACAGAGTTGGCTCCCGGTGGATGATTTTGAGGTCTTTGAAGAAAAGGAATACAGTAACCGTGGGTCACTATCTCTAATGCCCAGGTATCTGACTTCTGTGGCTGATCTAGCACCTCTCCCTTTTCCACCACGAAAGGGTTTTCTCTTTTGCCCTCTCTGACTGGCCTGCCCTCCCCCTTTTCCAAAAGAGCAATAGAAGCGAAAAGGGCGACTCTTCCAGGAAGATGAGCCTGTGTAAGAGTGTTGCTGAGGTTGTCTTATAGCAGCGCTGAGTGATTTTGCTGCCGCTTTCCAGGTCTGCAGCTTCTCCAAGCGCTGCCAAACAACCTCAAGCCGTCAAAAGCCATATTAAGTAATCTAGACTGCACATCAGGTGCAAACCCAGATTTCCTTAGACATGCGAATCTGCGCAAGACTGTGCTAGATGCCATGGACCTGCTTATACTATCCGCAGTGTCAAATCCTGACTGAAGGCATTCCTCCATAGCCTCTTTACCATCCTTCACTATAGCCAGGAAACCATCCCGTTCTTCACCTTCCGGGATGCGTTCAGCCGCTGATGACATGCAGTCCCACAGGGTATAGGTAAACCTTGCTAATGTACAAGTGACAGTCGATTTTAGGGCCATGCTGCTCGAAGTAAAAGCTTTCCGGGCCCAAGCATCAACTTTTTTTATCGTCCTTGTCTGGTGGTATTGATGGGTAAGCTGATTGCCTACTGGAGGTTGCAGCTTGCACCACTAGACTTTCAGGATATGGATGTTTTGATAAATATTATGGATCCGACAAGGCTGGTCTATATTTTGGTACCAGTTTCTTATTTACTGCTGTAATCGAATCCGGAGTATTCCAATTTGCCATTACTCTTTTTTGTAGTGCCTTGTGGAATGGGAGAACAGGGTCTGTTAAAGGACCCTCACTAAGGATGCCAGTCATGTCATCCTGGTCAAAATCCGGGGAAGCTGCTTTCCACCCGATAAAATCAATGACCCTTCCCATAAGATATCTATAACTGGGATCAGCATGATCTGTAGGATCTGGCCTTTCAAAATCCACTTCAGGTGAAGTGTCTAAGCCACTTACATTTTGGAGACAGTCATAAAAGTTCTGTTATATTTATATCTAACTCCAGCTGGAGGGACATACTCTTCAGTGGAATGCTCTTCATATATAGAAGACATGGATCTAAAAAAATCCTGTCTTGGTTGTGGGTGGAAAGTTTTTTCAGGCAAAGAAGGTGGAATTTGCCTAGGTATGGATAATGGCGTCGACTTGGGTCTTGGTATCAAAGAAGGCCTCGATAAAGGCGCCGAAGGCGTTGATAGGGTAGACGATGGCTTTGACGGTGTCGAAGGAGGCTTTGATGCCGTCGAAGGAGGCTTCGATACAGCTAGTGGTGTCAATGCCATTTTTGTCATCAGTCTCGATGTTATGGTCGTCGACAGTGTCGATTCGAGTTCTGGTTTAGACTTCGACGTCGATGCCGATTCCGTTAGCCCCGATTTATGCACAGGAGGCTTAGACTTAGTGCGAGGCATCAGGGAACTTTCCCGCGATGACACTCTCGACTCCTTTTCAACCCTTGCGTGTTTGGATCTTGATTTTTCTCTGTCACTTTTAGAATGCGTAGAAGCATGATCACCACGCGGCAACTTTGAGCGAGCCTGGGCCGCTTCCTCTAATATTTTCAGCATCGAAGCCCTGAAGGCCTCCCATTTTTCTGGGAATTCTAGTGCTTTGAAGGGTAAGTAACTCTCCTGTCAGAAGAGGACGAGGAGGAAGAAGACCTACAACATCGCTTTCGTGACTTTTTCGTCGAAGACGAGAAAGACTTCCTCGAGCGACTTTCCGATCTTGACCTCCTCGACTCCTGACGAGATTTTCTAACAGATTCATGTAAATCCTTTTGTCTTTTCGAAGACTTATATTTTTGCCCAATCCTTATATTTTTCCTCCCCCACCACCAGCTTACCTCTGCATTCCCTAAGAGCCTTATTTGACATGGCCTGACGGGACCCGCACTCATCAACCTGATGGTCTGGGCTGAGGTACCAGAGGCAATTCCGATGGGGGTCAGTTATAGACATCTTCCTTCCACACTTCAGAAATGTTTTTAATCCTGCCTTGGGTGTGGAGGGAGTTGAAGATGAAGTCATTGTCGAAGAAATTCTTGATGCGCCGTTCGTAACACTAAGCAATTGCATCAGAAAAACGGAACTGAGGTAACAGGCGCTGCGCAAGCCACTTATACAGCGGATGACGTCGACGCCGGCCCTCGAGGGACTTCGACTCCGCGGTCTCAAACGCAGCGTCCTCTGGTGAAAATTTTTTCCGAAGCAGCTGAAGCTGGGATACAATTATCATAAGATGAGCAATACGTGGGAGGACACCATCCATTCAAACTATCATTACGATATCACTGGAAAGTGATACACATTTCATACAAGAAAGGATCATCATATGTATTGATAATATCAGCGCTTATAGGCCCATTTACCAAATTACTGTGAATGCAAGCAGACATCCAAGGCCAAACGATAATGATGTGTTATTTTATAGCACTTGCGCGTAAGCGCTTCATATAGACCAACTATACATACAATATCACCCACCCTGTGTTGGTACTCATTCATCAACCTCAAAAGGATGAAAGGCCGAGTTGACCTTGCTGGGACTCGCACCTGCAGAGTACATGCACATTGCAGCAGCAAGCGCTCAACCCACTGAGCTATTTTATCGGCTATAGCTATCAGAAAACGAGCCACTCAAGAAACACTGTGCTACATGCTGCTGGCCAGGAGCCTCAATTTAAAACATTTTTTATGTAGTTTTTTACTTTTTTTTTTAGGGTAGCAAGGGAAACTACAGGGGTAACAAGGGAGACCTCAGGGGTTGCAGGTGCGCCCCCTGGCGATCGCTAAATGACGTCCCTTCATCTGGTAACACATCTAGTAGCAACGGTTTGGCTTCTTAGGATGTCTGACAAAATGCAAGTATAACATTGCCACGATTACACATACAAAATATATGGTAATTTGACCCAGCACACCTCAAAACTCTTACAGGAGCCCAATAGGAATAAGATGTAGGTCGGGGTTAAGGCCCACACAAAATGCCCTATAGGTTAATTATAAGATGCTTATAAACTGCTCAGAAATTAGGAACGATTCCTTATAAGAACCAATATGACTACAATGTTCTACTTATATGTTACTCATAAGTAAGATTTTTAAAAATACTTTTTAAGAGTGTGATTGATAGGACCTACATAGAGAATTTGATGGGAACATGTGCCATAGGGTAGAAGAGCTGTGATTCCGTGTATGAACAGGATGATCATTTTTTCGGGAGCAGCAATCCAAAGCATAGCTGTCAGATGACTTAATCAAGTCCATGATGACGACCCAGTTATGGTTTCTATGTGATGCAGGTGTTGGCAGAAAGCCTCCTTTTACGGTTAAGTGGGGTCTTGAATGTAGCCACAGAATGAGTGCTGGCTGCATGCAGAATACACCCACCACAATTTATCAAACCAGATGCATTAGAACTTTGCCGAATGTACCAATTCTAGGCTTTCTAATGATTATGACCAATGCATTTTTCGTTCCACTCTCACTCTGCACTTTTGGAATTAGCCAAAGGCGCGGGCCCACTCCCGCAGGCGTCTGCTTTCACATGCAACTCGAATGAAACTCTTCACAACACTGCTGGCATGAGAATGTAGCTACCTTTCACAACAAAAATTGGAACTGTTGCTACAAGCATGATTGACTTTCTTTTTACACCCCCCTGCTTATTTCCCGACTGTACCTCTCTTCACCCATACATATCCCAATTAGACATGGGTAACTAGCAGGGACGCGTCCGAGCCCTCATAACCATAAATGGCCATTATGCACACACGCATACTAGCCCCTCCCGACTTTCCCATATTTTGGACTTCAGTTCCTCCAAGGACGTTCAACCTACAGCACGTTGGGCTCATACCCATGGTGAAAGGCGCTATACAAATGACAGAATCAAATGAAGAATTGAAATGATATTCGTGACCCCTTGAAGCCAGTTGTGGCTTTTCAATGCGCATGCTAAGCAATGTATCTTATGACACCTTTATGTCAACCCACTACTGGACCCTTGGTTCTCCTTTCATCTGTCTGCATAAATATATGATGCACAGCTCCAGGTCTTAAACTATTTAATCGTTAGGAAAGATTTCGCAAAATATAATACAAGAAAGAACACCGCCTAGCATGTTACACAATCATGCAAAAGAACAGAGATGTACAATTACGGAGAGCTTCTTCGCTGTAATGCCTCATTAAAACAAGTGAACCCCAACGTATATCCTTTTTCATCTGATAACTAATTAAGTGCGGTACAGGGACATACACCAAGAGCTCTTCTTTGCGAGCTCAAAATGATTCCCATTCTCTGGTTCTGACTCCAGGGAGAACAGCACAATGCAATGAATAAGTAAAGTTCACCAGCTGACAAAACTGCTGAAGCTGAAAGTCAACAGGCACCACTGGCAGCTCCGCAGCATACACTCCAAAAGGTCAACGTGCTAAAACAGTAATGCACCGAGCACACGCGATGGGCAATTTACCAATCAATTACTCAGACGTGCCCTTCCTGCAGCACATCAACAATTACCCCGAACGAAGTCAACACAACATTTTAACTAAAGAGCAAACTATTTTGCACCTTCATACTTCCACATCCATCAGAGTGACGGCACTGGGAGTCTCTGTGGTGAAAACACTGCATTTCAACACAGTGCATCTGATGCCTGTTCCTCAGATTTCTTTTCAGGCAGTTTGAATATTTTTCCTCTGCATAAGGACATGGCAAATTAGCTAATTTCTTCAAAACAAAAATAAAACAAGGATATATACCAATCAGGTCGCATGTTTAAATCGATGCTCATGTATTACACAGATACTTTATTGAGACAGTAGCAAGCAAAGTACATACCACAAACTAAATAAAATATCAAAAATGTGTCTTACAGTAATTCGGTGGAAAAGTCTTGTCCTAGAGGTACATTAACTTGCAGTATCAAGAATCGCTGGATTAATCCAACTAGAAAAAGAAAAACCACATTTATTAATACACATCATGGTGAAAATGCATGTTATATGTATACAGATATATATATATATATATATATATATATATAGACAGATATGTATAAACACACACACAGGCACAAAGTTCCCCACTGTGGCAAACGGGGAACACAATTATTCACTTGAAAATAAACGCCCTACAGGATCAATGATGGCAGAGCTGTCACAGGGTGTGATGAGGGCCGGGACACAATATTTGGTGAGGCCCCCTCACTATATTTTGCACAGGGCCAGCAGCCACACAGTTATCAGGAGACCTGATAAATCTACCCCTGAGTTTATGTATGGAGGAACCCGAATATGGTTTATTATTAGGTCTGCAAATCAAGTAAAGCAAAGTCATGTTTCTCCATTGAAGAAAGGTTTATTCCAGACTAAATTTTGTATCACATATATATTCTTTAAACATAATGATTTAAAAGGGTTTCATTTTACAGCACTTTGCGAACAATTAGGTAAAAAGCAATTCAGTTTGCAATCGATTTCGTACGGTAGCACATGAAAAAAACGAATACACGCAAGTCCCCACCAGTGCACAAGAGCATTTTCTAAAGGATTTTTCATGATGCCTTTGCACATTGCATAGGCTAGTATAAAACATATTTTCATGCCGCCTGTGCCCATACATGTCCATGCAGGTTGCACCAATATATACAAATATTAGCATACAAGGACTGTAAGACAGAAAAGAAATCCATGCCACAGAAAGAAAGTATATTCAGATTGGCTATATCAATGTAGGGCAGTACACCACGTAACCTCACTTATGTATTTTTTTAACTTTTTTTTAACTTTCATGCATGATAGAAAAATGTCATGACACACTAACATGTTAAGGCCAGACTCGAGCTACCAATAAAAGCCCGTCTAGCCACGTTATAACATTCATGATTCCAAGTAAAAAATTGCCATGCCACAATAAGTAAATGCAAACTGGCACAACTAATGTAGGCTGGTCTCTGCTTTAATAGTGATGCCTAGTAAAAAAAATGGCATGCCACTTTAAGAAAGCATTTGCAGACTGGTCCTACTACTGCCAATCCGCACATACTTTCTTAATATGGAATGACATTTTTTAATTAGCATCAAGGGTAAAGCAAACATGATAAGTGTTATTACATGGCTAGACTGGCTTATCATGCTTGTTTTAACCTTGATGTATAGCACCTGTGCATCAGGGATAAAACAAACATAAATGTTATTATGTGGCAAGTCCCAATAACACTTCACTTATATTTGCTTTACCCTGAATATATGGTACTGAGAGGGGCGCTAAATTTAGGAGTAGGGGTTGGCACATACAAGCTTACATACAACATTATCACCCAAACATTCACACATTATTCAAACAACTCCTTGCATGCAGGCACACATATGAACAATCACCAACATACACGCACACAAAAATAGATAGATGCACATTACATAAAAAAACACTTACTGTACCTGCTCACACCCTCCACATGTGCCGCATCACCACAGAGGACAATATGGCCCTCCACTCTGCAACGCGAACACGCAGTCTGACAAGAGAGGACTATTTGCGCAGTATAGAGAGGCGATAGGGCCATACTGCTGAGCCCCGTCAGCCGCTCATTACCTCATGCTAGGTTGGTTGAGACCAAAGGGTTCCACAAACAAACAAAAATATATGCATAGAGGGGGACACACCCTTGACCAGAGGCAGGCAGCACAGACCCCCATACAAATAAAGCACACAGATGGACTGCATTGCCTGCCTCTCAAGCAAGTGGGTGGTGACCTCCACCAATAACAGCATTGCAGCAGCAATCAGACACCTGACTACCCCTTCCTCCCTCTGCATTGCCAGTCCCGAGTGCGAAGTCTGGGGCAGATTGGCCGCTCCATCCCCTTTGTGACAGCCCTGAATGCTGGCCATGAAGTAGGCACATTTCTTAACCGCTCTGAAATACATCTGAACCACCATTCAGATTAAAAACAGCCATGAGTCTGTAAAAAATATGCAAGTCCAACGCGGTATAAAAGAACGCACTTATTAGCTGTGGGGGTAGCATTGTAAAAGGGAGGGGACTCTTTCTGATATCTGTGAAATAAAATCCTTAATAAAACGAATCCATAAATCTTGGGGCAGAGGTAAGTATAATCAAACTTAGTGGTAGAACGAAACGCGATAAATAGGCCCTAATAGCTTGCTTCTGCTTGAAACATGTGCTAGCATTTTTGTTCGCGGTAAAGGCCGCTGTAGCTTGTGAATTAGTGCAGAGTCTGCGATCCCAGGCCAGCGGTGAGGGAAGTACACAGTGGTTGCTATTTTTTTAAGTCACAAATTAGAGCTAACAGGTTCCGCCAATGAATAATGAATACATGACCATTTTATAATTCGAAATCATTGATGAACTGTGATTTTCTAATGGAGCTTTAAAGAACCACAGCGGTTTCAAATTGCCCCGTAGAACATTTTCCCGGGGAAAAGGGTTAGAGTGTTCCCGATATGCAACATTTGGGTAGCATTACGTCTGTGGTTCAAGGCTCTGGCAGTGACATGGTGGGGAGCTATTCTCATGAGAATCTGGATGAGGCGACCAAGGCAGCTTAATAAAGTTCTACTGGTCATCTTAAATGTTTCAATGCCTTACCTTTGTGTTGTGGGAATTGGGGTTGGATTGTGACATCACAGGGTGTAAATGAGGGGAGGCTGGGAAAGACTGTGGACCCAATTATTGACTGCAATTTATGTCTTTCTATAAGGGTTCAAAGTGCGAAGTCCAATCAGATTTGTGTGGGGAGATTTTTTCATGTTGCCCGATCACGAATGCTAATTATATTGCATTGCATAAAAGTTTTGACTTTAAGGGTGTTTCTTTGACAGTGCCGGGATGTAATTTCACCAAAATGCCAGGGGGAGCCAAATGACATCACACGACCCTTGACCTCTGATGACATCGGAGGAAGTGATGTCATTTGACCCCACCCTGAAGTGACATTACAGGAAGTGATGGAACACGACCTTTCACCCCTCGACAAAACAGGAAGTGGCATAACATTGTTTCTGAGTACACTATGAAAAATATGGTTACGATATCACTGTAAAGTGATATAAATTTCATACAATAATAGATCACCATATGTATCGTTAATATCTGTTACGCACACCTGGTATCCACGGGGGCGCCACACGATACTGGATGGAGTTCTAAGCGCTATCCCGGGCCTCTCTCTGCTTGGTTATGTGGACTCCCGCCTCCCTCTGGTCCAAATCCCCTCCCTTAGGGTTATTACTCACCTTAGGTTTCTGTTGAACTCTCCGTACTTCATCTCTGCGCAGGGGCGCGTGTTTGGTGCGGGCGTTCCATGGACCTAGTTGCTTCACTGGTCCGTGTGCCCTTATGTCGGGTCCAGACCAGCTGTGACTTCGACTCTGCTTGCTGACTTCCAGGTGAGTTATAATGTCTTTTCCGTCTTCATTTTGTCTCTTTCTTTCCCTCGGGTTTCTGTCTTCGCAGCGTCTTGCTCCACTACGCTGTTCCCTTACAATGTCTCTTTTTCACAGGGATGGTTGCGATCTCGGGGTTGCCGTGCCGATTGCGAAAACCACGGTGAGTTACTGATGCGGAGCGTTGTGCTGTTTATTGGTGTTAATTGCTAACCTGTGTTCTCTTCGCTTCTTTGTACAGGTTGCGGTGATTTTCCGGAGTGATGAGCGATCAAAGCGCAGCTTGCCCAGGTAAGTGATTTGTTAATGCTGACCTTGTTCCTTCTCCCTTGCAGGTTGCGGTGAAACCCGGAGATGGGCGAGGTAAGAGAAGCACAGGGTGCTGCCAGGACTCGCTGCTTGCCCAGGTAAGAATTTTATTAATGCTGTCCTTGTTTTTTTACCTTTGCAGGTTGCAGAGAACTCCGGAGATGGGTGAGGTAAGCGAAGCGCAGGATAGATTCAAGGCCTATTACTTCACAGGTAAGTGTTCTTACTCGCTAATGCTGTTCTTGTTCTTCCAGGTTATTAATGGAATCCAGATCTAGGGCTTCAGGATCGGGCCACCGGAGAAGCAGATGAGCAGGAGTTGGACACAGTGAGCATTACGCTGCAGGAGTGCAGAATAACGCGAAGTGTGTTATGCTGTTTGGGTGTGGTTTAAATAGCCTAGGTAAAGTAGTTCCAGGCCAAGTAGTTCCAGGCCCAGCCACACCCAAAACACTAGACCGCATGGCTTGGTTCTAAAGAACTGAGCTGTGTAATAGGCCTCCATGTTGGATTAAAGTCCAAAAATGGTATTGCTTTATTTCTGAAAATGAGCCTGGCGCCAAAAGCGCCAGGACTGACTCCATGTATGTTTCTGATGGAATTTTAAGGACCTTGGGGCTGGTGTGAGGGGCTTTAGCCCCACCTCTGCCAGGGGGCTATTATACCTGAGGTGGTCAGGGGCATGGATCGTGACAATATCAGTGCGTATAGGCCCATATTACCAAATCACTTGTGAATGCAAGCAGACGTCCAAGGCCAAAAGATAATGATGTGTTATTATATAGCACTTACGCTTAAGTGCTTCATATAGAACAAATATACATACAATATCACCCAACTTGTGTTGGTACTCATTTATCAACCTCAGCAGGATGAAAGGCTGAATTCAGTCCAACCTGCAGATCACACTCACGTTGCAGCAGCCAGCACTCAACCCACTGAGTTATCCTACCAGCTATAGCTATCAGAAAACCAGCCACCCCAGAAACAAAGAGCCACATGCTGCTGGCCACAGCTCTGCAAGCCTCGATGTAAAGAAACAAAAACATTATTTTCTGATTTTCTTAGGGGTAGCAAGGGAGACCACAGGGGTAGCAAGGGAGACCTCAGGGGTCTTACATGCTACCCCTAAATGACATCCATGGATAGTGCCTTTTCATGCAGTTCTGTTCCGCGATGTGTTTGAATTTGCTGTCCCAGCTGCGTCTGGGGCCCTGAATAGAACTGCGTTACTTCTTGCACCGGCGTACACTCCTTTTTGACTTTTTTATTGGCGAGTTCTACAAGGTGACACCCCCTGATATTTTTGGAGGCCTCAGCAAGATATCTCTGCATTCGACCAAGGCGTGGGTATTCCAGCCGTGCTACCGGAGGTTTGAGGGACAGCGTCCGTTGGCCAGTATTAAGAGCTCAAGCCAAAAGAGGTCTGTGGACACTACTTCCCAAAGGTCTGCCTAGTACGGCACTGCCTTCAGTCCGACTGACAGTGCAGACCTTTAAAGAGAGACTCCGAGGTCAAGAGAAGTGAAGAAGCGCCTAAAAGGATACGTGAGTGTACCCATGCATGAAAGCGCAAGGGGCGGGAGGGACTATTTTTATGCTGTGTAAGGAAGGCATGGTATCAACAATAAGACAGACACAAATGGCAACAGTTCAAGGGTGTTTATTGAACTTCAAAAAGGGGTTCAAAACTGTTATCTAATCCTAAAGCTATAGATCGGAGCAAGCGACAACCATCAAATAATAATAACGCAGTCCTAGTGGTGTCTTGTCAAAATAAAAGGGCCTATACTAATAAACCCATTGCTAATCCTTACCTCTAAATACAAATAGTGTGTGAAACAGTGTTACGAAAAAGAAAGAAATGTTCACAAAATGATATGTCAGGATGTTCAGGTTGTTGGCCTCCATTCCCCACATTTTCAGCAAGGGACAAGGCAGTACACTCAAGTTTAGCATAAGCTCTGGCTTCTCTAGCATGAGGATACAGTTCAATCATTAACATCATGGCCTTCCGTGTGCAAGCCTCTTTACCTTCCAAAGTATCTTCTTTCAGAGGGCCTGATGCGACAAACAAGAAGTTATTTTCCTCTTAGGATTTCACAAGTACTCACTTTCTCTGGCGGTTCACTATTGACCTCGGATCCCCCTCAGCCGGGCTCAGATCCTCTTTAACACAATGTTCATTTAGTCTCATCCGCAGGGTTCGGAACAAATTCAATTTATCCTTTTAACAGAAACTTGCTTTCACCAAAAGCTTTCAGCTGATCTCCCTCTGCTGGGGTCGGACCAACTTTATCTACTTTGTCATCAACTTTCTCTATGCTATCAACAACGAAGACTTCTGATTGTGCATGGGATTTTGCTTGACCCATTGCAGGACCACTTTGATTCACAATTCTTTAGCCACCTTTTAGTTGGATAACTTACAGAGACTTTCGAATGAACACAGACGCGGTACAGACCACTCTATCTAAGGTATCGTATTTTGGCTTCAAAGTTCAATCAATCACTGACGTTGATTATCACATACGCTTCATACACTGTTTGCTTCAGCGCTCACTATACAATGTTGCTGCTTGCAACCTTAGCTTCAACATAGACTGGTCTGGTATCAGTGTCCTCAAATCACCGGCTGTGCTGACTTCACTGGCGCTGCTTTATTGTAGGAGCCAAGGACAGTACCACAGCGGCAAGCGATTCTCCCTGCCCTATCGATGAGGGAGAGCCTTGGGTACCTCTGACACGCAATGCAGGATTCTTTATACTTGTTTCCTGGTCTTATGTTTTCTATTCTTGAAGGGTCATGAAAGTAAAGGTTCTTTGTCGAAAAGGTCAAGGGCACGTATCTCCTTGCGATCCCCTTCTGTTTTGCCATCTTTCGCCTTGTATTAAACTGCTATCCTGGAACTGCTGCTTCCTTGTGTGCTTTGCCTCACTCAGAGTGTGCTCTCGTGCTCTGCCTTTTATCCGTGTGGGGAAGTGTAATGAAAGTCAGGTGTGTGTGTAATTGTCAGTAATTGCCTGACCCTTCCTGACCATTGTATTGGGACATGTCAGGTATACGACTCGGGTGTTAGTCCATTTTCTCTGATAGCGAGATGTCTGCGAGAAAGTGTGTGTTGGGAAATGGGGGGGTTTCAGTTCTAAGAATCATACCTGGTAGGGTGGGGAAGGGTGTTACAGTGAAGTGGATACAGCTTTTCGCCACCCGGTGTCCCATGCTTACTCCCCGAAGACCCCCTTACCCAAGTGATCCTCCCACACCCCCCCAGGAACTGGATCCAAAAGCAATGGCTGTGTCCTGGCCACCTGGATGCAGGTGTCTCACAGGTGTATAGGGTGAACCCTCATTAGTGGTGAAGAGGGTGATTGACTGAAGTAGTCTTAGATGCCAAGTCTGCCGTTCTGATAGGGAGCAGGTGGACGGTGGCACATCTAGCTTAGAGCAGAGGGTTGCGTAGTAAGTGGCAGACCTCGATAGACAACTTGGTATAGTTTTGTTCAGGGACAAATTGTTTTGGGGTAAATGCACGCACAGGTTTCGTGAGTAGCAGCAGATTGTTGTTTAGTGTTGCGGAAAGTGGTTGTAGTCGTTTTATGTGGCTGTGAAAAAAACGGACGAGCCAGAGCTAAAATAACTTGTAAATAGCCCAAAGCTGCATGGCACAAGCAACTGATGCAGTTGAGCGAGAGGAGGAGTAACAGCTTTTTCTAATGTACTAACATAGGGCCTCTTTGTTAAGTTGGTGGGCCTGGGGAAAAGGCAATTTCTGCACTAATACGTTATAACAAGGGGGCCTGTGGAGAAGGCCATTGTATGCAAGCATTGTGTGCGAGGTGTGAAAGGGCCGGCCCTGCGCAGAAGGCCAGAGTGAATGAAACTAGGGCAATCGAGTGAAGTGGTAAGTATAAAAATAGAGTTTGTTTGTTTGATTATTTATTTATATTTGACGAGGGTGTGAGTGTTTAAAGGTTTAAAATATTAAGGGGAAGGAAGGGAAAGGGAGAGAAGAATATTTCAATAGAAAGGAATAAGGCGGAGACGAGTCGTCCTATTGGATGTATGCGCCATTTAATCACATGTGCATGAAATTTCCACAATATCGCTATAACATTTCAAAGTACCATTTTGAGTGGGTACACAACACAGTGGGGAAGTCTTATAAAGAATCGCATGGATAGGGAACATTTGATAAAGACGTCATAGAAATAATGTGTTCATATTTAGCAGCTACATAAAAAAGGGGCAAAGCTTAAAAAGAGACAGGACATTCTGGGGCACTGGAAACAATATGAAGAAAAGGAAAAAGTGACAGAGAAATGGAAAGAGGAGGAGAAGGGAAGTTCACCGCCCCCTCCTTATATGATAGACCCATTATTAAAACCAGCTGCAGGGTATATGAATCCTAAACAAGTGTCTCAAGCAAAGGAATGAACACATAAAAAGGAAGACGAGCGCAACACAAGCATTATCAGCAGGGACGGGAAAGGGAAGAGGAAATATTAAAATTTAATAAAAAAGAGCACGCAGAAGCAACGTGACAATGTGTTCAAGGAAGCAGAAAGAGCAATGGAAAGGGACATAGAGGAGAAAGGAAAGGAACACAAGAAGTGAACCAAGGAACAGGGGTGGACAGCAGGCTGCATACAATTTAAAATAGACAATTGGGGACCGGATGGGGACAATAGCGAAACTGATACGGCAGAAGAAGGACACACCATCTCGGACTGGGAAGACAGTGGTGGCAGTGAACATGGGGTTGACAAAACAGACACACACAATTTGACAGATGGGAGAAGGGAAAGGAGAACAATTGAGAGAGAACTGGAGGAAAAAGAAGAATCACTGGGTGACTGGGGAAATAGTCTCCGGAACAGGAAAACCAGAATAGCTGTAGCCAGGAGACCACAATGTGGCAACAAATGCAGAACTTGCACAGAAATGCCCCTTCTACAGAAAGCAAGGTGTGAGGTTCATTACAAAACATGGCAAATAATGGACAGGGACAATTTAGTTTACAGTCTACATTCATTAATGATGGGAATGAGCAAGTGGATTTATGTTTTTGAAAATGAGACAGAAGTAATCCCATTGGCCATAGGAGACATAAAAATGTATTGGCAGTATGGTTGTGGAGAGAAGAGATAAAATGTAGCAACAGGCTGGATACACGGGGGTAAAATTAAGCTCCAATACACAAAATGGAGCACCCTTTAGCAACTATCGAGCACATGTTTGGAAGGCTCTAAGGGAGTTGTATCCAGGTACGTCAGACGTTGTTTCTATATTGGCTCGTAAAAGGAAGCCTGACCAGGATCCCATGGAATACATATGATCAATGCCAAAAATGTGGACACAGGAAAATAAACAGTCATGAGACAAAAACTTACCTTTATTTTATCACATTTTAGTGAGGGGGCTTCCCACAGGTGTGCAGGTCTCTTTAGAAAAGATAGTGGAAATTGAGACAAAGTGGTGGCCTGAGATACAGGCGAAAATTGTACACTATTACAAAAGGAAGCAGGAGAAGGATAAGGAGACAGTTGATAATGCAAACAAAGCAGAAAAAAATGGGTTACAAGAAAACAGCCGAAAATATATATGGAAGGAGAAGTACTCATAGGGCTAGTTGTCGTTCCACAAGTTCAGCATCGAGGGCTTCCAGTGGCTTCGGTAATGCAGCCGGGAGGTTACACTCAGGCGCCACCTCAACAGCCCTGGGGAACGGTACAAATGCAGCAGCAACCACAATTTGTAAACAAGCAGCAGCCAGGGGTCATGCATACAGGCAGAAGAAATGGGTACATGGCACAGTATCAGGTTGGGAGAGGATACTATGCATGTGGTAGAGGAATGGGATACAGGGGAATGACTCCACGTTTCAGGGTACAGTGCTTCACATGTGGGAATTTTTGACATTTTGCACAATTATGCCCACTTATTGAACAGGCAGGGCAGCAGCAGCAGCAGCAGGCATACATGCAGCAGTCTCCTCAACAGATTCAGGTAAAGCCACAGCAGCAGCAGCTACAGATACAGATACAGTCAGCACAAACACAGGGTGTGCCGAGTGCCCACACAGACACACATGCAGGTACAAGGTGGGCAGATGGCCAGAACCCAGGGTACAGTGAGCATATTTCAGGCGCCAGCACAGAGACAGATACCAGAAGGGGTAACAATATTGGGACAGTATACCATACCCCAATACACAGGAGTGACAATGGTGGCCGGTAACCCATGCACATCATCTGCGAACACATTTTCCCAGTAGGTATGCCGACAGGGAGTAAGAGTGTGTCCTGTTCGAGCAGTAATTGAGGAACCGGAGGTAGCAGTTCAGATAGGACAGAGGAGAGTTTACTTTCTTATAGATATTGGGTCAACCACATCATGCATCAAGGAAGAAGGATTTACATTATCTAAAAAAACATTTGGACACACAAGGCTTTTCGGGGACAAATTTAAAGTTCCGCTGACACAAGATTTACTGTTGACAATAGGGACACAGCATATCATAGCACCATTACTGTATTTAAAAGACACACCCATCAATTTTCTGGGGATGGATCTACTGAGCAAATTGAATGGCACAATTTCATTCTCAGAGAAAGGGATGGTAAGCACAACACCCGGAATATATCCAGCACAGGAGGCAGTACTGATTCAGGCATGTTAGGTGCATAGCACAATGAGAGGGATACCCACACACAGAGGTGTTTGTGTACAGGTTACACGTGTTGTTGGGATGGTTGCCAGGGTTTGAGGGGAAGGTGTTCTGGCTGTCCAAAAAATGTTTATTCAGGCCTCATTGTCCCTCCTCAGTTAGCTCAGGCTCACACACTTTAATGGCTTGGAGGAAGTACTGATATGGAAAGACATTATTATACTGGTTGCCACTGATGAGAACACGTGAATGGCATTCAATGTTATGCATTGATCCTACATTGAAATTGACAGGAGTAAGTGACACAGAGTTGTTTGCAACAAAAGACAATGAAGAAGGATAAGTTGTGTTCAAGCTGCCCAGTACACATAAAAGAAAGGGCAGTTCCCCCGATGGCACAGATAACAGAAAAGAAAGCAGAATATTTGGAGGAAGATTTGGAAAAAGTGCCCAAATGTTTGTGGACAACAGGACTCCATGGCGTAGAAATACTCAGAGTCTGGGCAGTACACATCAAGCTGAAGGAAAGAGCACTAATGCCACAAGTAAAGCAGTACCCACTTTCTCGAGAAGCAGATTTAGAGCATATACGAGACAAGTTGTGTACCATTCCCGTGGAGGCACACTATTTCACTGTAGACGACTTAAAAAATGATTTTCTTGTCCATTGCACTATACCCAGACTCCGGTATATTTCTGCCTTTATGTATCGCACAACTCGGTTTGAACATACTAGAATGCCTCAGGGCTAGTGTGAAGGGCCTAGCATCGTCAACAGAGTACCTAAGCAATTTTAGGTTGCTAGCACATTAATACAGTACGTTGATAACTTGTTGGTGGTTAGCCCGACAGAAGAGGAGTTCAGGCAGGACTCAGTGACACTAATGACTTTGCTAGCAGACAAAGGATACACAGTTCATACAGAGACATAACATTAGTCTCAAAAAGAGGTGGTGTACTTGGGTCAGATTGTTTCAACAAA
This sequence comes from Ambystoma mexicanum, assembly GCF_040938575.1. Taxonomy (NCBI): domain Eukaryota; kingdom Metazoa; phylum Chordata; class Amphibia; order Caudata; family Ambystomatidae; genus Ambystoma; species Ambystoma mexicanum. The sequence goes on along the minus strand of NC_090923.1, from coordinate 406,434,019 downwards.
TAGGAGAAAAAAACACCAGAAAAAGTAGAGGCCATACACAAGACCCCAAACACCAAAAGAGTGAAAGAAATGCAGCAGTTCTTTGGCTTGTGCAACTATTGCAGAGGGTGAGTTTTTGATTGATCCACATCCACAGGCCATTGTTGCAAGCACTAAAAGAAGTACAGAAAAATAAAACACACACACAATGAACAGCTGAAATGGGAGGGAGCTTTGATGAGCTAAAGCACAAGTTAGCACATGCACCAGTGTTAGCAACTCCCAATTACAAAGAAAAGTTTCACCTGTTCACATATTCAGATGGAAAAGTAATGACAGCAGTACTGAAACAGAAAACGGGACAAGGACACAAGTCACTTGCATATTACAGTGGGTTACTTGATGCAGTAATGCAGGGACATTTCCCATGTGAGCAGGCACTTGCTGCTGCTGCATTTCCTATTGAGAAGGCTTCCACAATAACTAGGGGGTGTCCAGTAGTTTTGTACGTGGAACATGTGTTATTTGCCATACTGCAGAAAACAAAATCAACACTGGCAACTCAGAGGTCCTAAGGGTATGAGGTAATAATAAAGAAACACATCTATAGAAGTGGTGAGGTGCAGAACAATAAACCCAGCAGAGTTCATTGCAGAGAAAATAGAAGAAGGAGATTATATACATGACTGTGTAGCATGCATCAACAGGAGCAAAGGTAACCCTCTAGTGAAGGACGAAGTAATCAAAGGCGGACATGATTTTCATCGATGGGAGTTCCAGCATTGACCAGACCACGGGCAACAGCATTCAGGTTGTGCACTGGTGGGGTACAGAACAGGAGTGCATAAAGGGGCTGAATTGATAGTGTACTCGCAGACATGACTGCCAAACTATTGCTCTGCACAAACAGCAGAGCTAGTGGACTTGATTGAAGCACTAAACCTGTCGAAGGGTCAAGCAGTAAACATCTTCTCTGATTCAGCATATGTTATCTCTACAGTGCACACAGAACTAGCGTTATTGGAAAGGACAGGGTTTAAAAGAAGTGATGGCACTCCCGTTCAGAATACAGCATTACTGAGCTACTAGAAATGTTACTGCTAACAGTAGAGTAAACATTAATAAAGTGCAAAGCCCATAACAGGAGGGCAAGATTTTATATCCCTAGGAAACGAAAGAGCAGTGAGAGCAGCAAAAGAATCAGCATATATGCCAGAGGGATCACATGTCCTGTTCCTTGGCAAAGAAAAAAAAAATACTCCTAATAGCAGTATTGAAAGTGAGCAAAGAAAAAGATGCATTGCCAGAAAACCTTAATGCAACCCCAATATTGCAGATAATTGAATTGCAGGGAAAAGCATCAGATGCTGAAAGAGGGCTGTGCAAAAAGCGAGGATGCTCTCTGTCCCCAACTGACCTGGTTTGGCAACATGATAGCACAGGAATGTTGTCATGCCGAAGAAATTGTCACAATTGGCATTGGAGCAGCTTCACTATCCTGCCCATGTATCGAAAGAGCAAGTGGCTGCAGAGATAAGTGAAGACTGGTATGTGCCAAATCTGTATGAACATGTCACTAAGTATGTAAACAACTGCATGAATGGCTAGGTCACACATTGAGAGTTGTACAGGGAACATTGCCACAACTGGAAGGTCCCTTCTGGAACTTGCATATTGATTACGTTGATATGCAAGTGAGATGTACTTCTTACAAGTACATGCTTGTAGTTGTGTGTCCATTCTCACATTGGCTTGACGCAGTGCCCTGTGCTCACAATGATGCTCACTCAGAGTCTACATTTCTGGTGAGGGAGGTGTTCCTGAGGTGGGGGATTGCAGATAAGATTTGTTCTGATAATGGGCAGCACCTTGCCATTGATTTAATAAAGGAAATAACACTCCCGGGGATAAAATATAAACTATGCACAGTTTACCCTCCTCAAGCCAACTGTTTGGTAGAGAAAATAAATGGACTGCTTAAGATGCAATTGGCTAAGTTTATGCAGACACTTGAAAAATTATGGGTGCACTAGTTGCCTCTTGCTTTGTTTGCGCTAAGAAATACACCTAGAGGAGATCATCACCTGACTCCTCACGTGATTGTTACTCGGCGGAGAATGTATGCGCCAATTCCGCTGTCGCGTATAATCTCTGATGCTCACTCTACCTCTGCTATTCTGGAAGGGGAATTTGATGTGTACTTCAAAGAACATACCAAGTCCCTTAAATATATCTCCCTGCAGAGGAGGCCTAAAAACGAATCTGGACAATCAGGTGATCCAAACAGATATTTCACACCAGCAGCACCCCACGTCCTCATGCGGAACCAAATAGGAAAGCGGAAAGAGGAGCGCTTCACTGGCCCACACATCGTCCTCTATTGAACAACAACTGCAGTCAAGCTCAAAGGACAGCGTGGCTGGGTCCACGTTACAGGCATTCGCGAAGACGAGAGCACTGCTTCTCAAGACACAACATAATGGGGAGTATCACTGAGTTTTCTTTCAAATGTTTTTACAGCTAGCAGAATTTACAAAAAAACAGCAAAAGAGAGTGGTGATGAAGTTTTTATGGAAACTGGGTAGCAAAGAAAAAAATAACTTTTCAGTGTCTTGGAACTCCTCAGGTTTTTGGAGGATAATGATGTTAATATGTCTTAGTATAGTATTAATACTTTTGTTTTATTTGATGTTTAAAGATAAAAGTGAAACACAAATGAGTGAAAAAAGAGCAATGAGAAAAAGAAGTATTATGAATGAGGAGGGCTTCTACCATGGCTTTAAATAGGATCATAGTTTATTAACTGGTAATATGTGGTATGATGAAATGATTTGTGTGGGTAGAGAGAGAGAGTAAATGGCACATGCTACATCTGCTCTCTCATTCCACACATAGTAGGAGGACCCAATGTTTTCTTTCCCCAAGGAGTGCCTTATGAGGATGCAGGATGCCTAATGAACTTGTCCCTATGCAAAACCAGAAGTCTATTTCAAGGTACAAAGCTAACCGTCCAGTGGGTGGATGTTGGTGAGCAGGTATTTGAAGACCATTTTGTGAAATTAACAGAAATGATGGAATAACAGTAAACACAGTATACAGTAGTAGAATACATGACAAAAGTTCCTAAAGAAGGGAAGTTACCAGTAAGAGACCATAAAAGATTGCAGTGCACAACTAAAGAAGGGCAAAGCATCCCCTGGTGTCACACAAGGCCACTGATGAGGATAGAAGGAGCAGTATGGTTTGGGGAGTAAGGGGAGGGGGAATGATCCAGTGTTGTGCTGAAGGATTGATGGGTTTTGAGTGAAATGTGGCAGCGAAGGTTAATGACAGCTGCTGAGCAATTTGGGGAAAATATGTTCATGCTTTAACCTTGTTACATGAAATACATCAAGCAGTCAATATAAAGAGCTTTACACGATTCCCTTTGTGTTTAAGGTTAAGTGGGTCAAGTTTCCTGGAAACTAATTCGGGCTATGCCAAGGTGGTGAAGAATGCAGAAATGAGGCGGGGAACAGCAGCGATAATAGATTATTGGTAGGCCTGCGGATTCAAAGCATATGCCCAGTTTCTGCCTGACTGGAGTGGAGTGTGCGCCGTCATCACCTTACACAGCTCTGCATTAGTAGTGCCGTGAAGTAGCACTGCCATGAAGATTGCACTGCAGGGAAAGTGGCGCAGCAAAATGATCAACAATTGTGCGGAGAAGGAAACCTGAAAGCAATTATTTCTCAAAAAAGAACGTGGAAATCCTGGCTGCTATCCCAGATGAGTTCCATCTATTCTCCACAGCTGCCACCGTTTTTACTTCTTTGTTGCTTCCAGGAGTACAGGCTGTAGCAAATTCTAAAATGGATGCAGTTGACCAGATATGACTTACTGCAACTGGCCAACCAACAACAAAAGGTTTGAACACAATTAAAGAGGGTGCGATTGAAGGAGGTGTTTGCACTAAGCTTGGGACAAGTTGCTGCACCATAATACCTGATGGTGATGCCTCTAATGGAACTCGAAGTGCAGCTATACAAGCGATACAGACACTCCAGAGAAAGACAACAAGTAAAGTTAATGGATTACAAGCAAAAGACTGGCTGGACAGAATATTTGCATGTGTACCCAACTGGCATTCCGGATTGTTTTGAGTGACTGTCCCCGTATTGGTGCTCATTTTCATCACCTTCTGCATTATTAAGAACATTCTTAAAGTATATTTTAACAAGCAAAAAGGACATGTGATGTTTCCCTTGAGTGTTGGCAAAAACAGTTTTGAAATGAGTATGAATAAAATAATGGGGAAAGATGAAGAGAAAGATCCTGATGGATGGGTTTTTACACAGCCTGTAGAAATCGAAAATGTTAAAGGAATTCTGCATCCAATGCCTAAAGGATGGGACATGGTGTGTATGTGTGGGGGAAGATTTAAATGGCTGAGAGGAGATTGGGGGAGACATGACACTATTGGATAACATTTTGATACATAAAGATGAAGTTGCTAAGAAGGAACGAGAGGAACACAAATATTTAGTTATTAATAAAATAATAAAAGGGTGGAATAATGTAATAAAATGGAAGTCCAACGTGGTATAAAAGAATGCACTTAGCTGCGGGAGTAGCACTGTAAAAGGGGAGCTAGATCTTTTTGATATCTGTGAAATAAAATCCTTAATAAAACAAATCCATAAATCCTGGGGCACAGTTAGGTATAATCAAATTTAGTGGTAAAACGAAATATGGTAAATAGGTCCTAAATGCTTGCTTCTGCTTTAAGCGTGTGGTAGCATTTTTGTTTACCAGAAAGGCTGCAGTAGCTGGTGACATAGTGCAGAGTTTGCGATCCCAGGCCATCATTGAGAGAAGTACACAGTGGTTGCTATTTTTCAAGGTCACAGATTAGAGCTCACAGGTTCAGCCAACGAATAATGAATATACACCCCATAGTTATTATGAAAGCCTTCACAATAGTAAATGCAGCAGCAGGTGCCTGCTCACATGGGAAATGTTCCTGCATCACTGCATCCAATGACTCACTGCAATATGTAAGTGGCGTGTGTCATTGTCCCCTTTTCTGTGTCAGTACTGCTGTCATTACTTTTCTATCTGAATGTGAGAACAGGTGAAACCTTTCTTTGTAGTTGGGTGTTGCTAACACTGGTGCATGTGCTAACTCGTGTTTTAGCTCATCAAAGCTTTAGCCCATTTCAGCTGTCCATTTTATGTGTTTTGTTTTTCTGTGCTTCTTTTAGTGCTTTCAATAATGGCCTGGTGTACGTGGAATAAAAACGCAAGCTCTGCAGTAATTGCACAAGCCCAAAAGCTGCTGCATCTCTTTTACTGTTTTTGGACATGGAGTTTTGTGTATGGCCTCTACTCTTTCTGGTGTTATTTTTCTACCGTCTGCCAACACAATCTGACCCAAGTACACCACCTCTTTTTGAAAGTATTGTAATTTCTCTCTGTCCACTTTGTATACTCTGTCTGCTAGCAAAGTCCATATGGTCACTGAGTCCCATCTACACCCCTCTTCGGTTTGGCTGCACACCAATAAGTAATCAATGTACTGTATTAATGTGCTTACAACCTGCAAATTGCTCAAGTCCATTTATATTACTCTGATAAAAATACTAGGTCCTTCAAAGTACCCCAGAGGCATTCTGGTTTATTCGAATCTGGTCCCACGATACGTAAAAGTGGCGAGATATCTGGAGTCTGGATGTAGTACAATAGGGACAAAGGTGTGTTTTTAATCAACCACTGTGAAATAGTGTGCCTCTGCTGGAATGCTGCAAAACATCATTGCTGGGTTAGGGAGCAAGGGATGCTCTGCCTCAATAATATTGACCATAGGGTGTAACTCCTGTATAAAATGCCACGCCCTGTCATTGCTTTCTTGATCTGATAAATAGCTCTGTTGAAAGGTGATGAACTCACCTGTATTATGCCTGGCTACATTTCTCGTATATGCCATCATCTGCTTCACTAGAAAGTAGGTATTGCTTACTAGTGGCGATAGTGCTCCTTCTTTTAACTTAATGTGTACTGCTCCAGCCCCTTTAAGTATTCCTACATCATGTGGTCCTGTTGTCCACAAGCTTTTGGGCACCTTTTCCAAATCTCCCAGCAAATATTGTGCCTTCTTTTTTGTTATCGGAGTCATCTGGGGCACTGCCATTTCTTTTATGTGTACTGAACAAGGTATGCTCAGTTCGAACACTATCTCTCGTTCTTCAATGTCATTTGTTGCAAACAATTCTGTATTACTTACTCCTGTCAATGTCAGTGTGGGATCTATGCATAATATTGAACACCATTCCATGTTGTTCTCATCAGCAGCAACCAGTATAATAAAGTCTTTCCTTACCACTACTTCCTCCAGGTACAGTAGAGTGTGTGTTCCTAAACTAACATACGAAGAACACTGGGGCCAGAACAAAAATGCATTGTACAGCGGGAACACCCTCCCTTCAATCCCAACACGTGTACCCCCATACAGAAACACTTCCATGTGTGTGGGTATCCCTCTCATTGTTCTGTGTGCATAGTATACCTGAATCAGTAGTGCCACCCGTGCTGGATACATTAGGGGTATTGTGCACACCATCCCTTTCTCGGAAAATGAAATTGTGGTGCTCAATTTGCTGAGTAGGTCCCTCCCCAGAATGTTGATGTGAGGGTCTTTTGAATACTGCAATTGTGCTACAATATGCTGTGTACCTATTGTCAGGGGTACATTCTTTGTCAGAGGAACTTTCAGAATTGTCCCCAAAAAGCCTTGTGTTCCAAACCTTTATTAGATATTGGATATTGGAAATGCTTCTCCATTGATGCAGGATCTGGTTGCTCCAGTATCTATAAGAAAGGAAAATCCCCTCTGTACCATCTGAACTGCTACCTCCGGTCCCTCCGCTGGGTCTTCAGTTGCTGTAGAACAGGACTGACTTGCGCTCCCTGTGGGCATCCCTATTGGTAAATTGTGTTTGTGGATGGCATAAATGGGTTACCGCCCACCACTGTCCCTCCTCTGTATTGGGAAACTGAGTTGCCGCTTTGAGACTGCACTGGTGCCTGAAGTACGCTCACTGTACCTTGAGTTTCCCCACCTTGTACCTGCACTTTTCCCACGGTAGAAATACCTTGTGTTTGTGTGGGCTGTATCTGTAATTGATGTTGCTCCGGCATTACCTTCATCTGTTGAGGTGTCCGCTGCATATATGTCTGCTCTTACCCTGCCTGTGCAATAAGTGGCCATGTTTGTGCAAAATGTCCAACATTCCCACATGCGAAGCACTGTACTCCAGAACATGGCATCATTCCCCTGTATCCCTTTCCACTTCCAAGAGAATAATATCCTCTCCCAGTCTGATACTGTGCCATATACCCATTTCCTCCGACGGCCTGCATGACGGCATGCAGGTTTATGAATGCGGGTTGCTGCTGCCGTTCCCCACTGCTGATTGGGTGGTACCAGAATGTAACCTCCTGGCTGCATTACTGTGGCCACTGGAAGCCCTCCTTGCTGAGCTTGTGGAATGACAACTGGGCCTGTGAGTACTGCTCCCTCCATATGTATTTTTGCCAGTTTTTTCTGAACTCATTTTTATTCCGCTTTTGATATATTATCGGCTGTCTCCTTATCCTGCTGCTGCTTCCTCTTGCAATAGCGTACAATTGTTGCTTGTATCTCAGACCACCCTTTTGCCTCAGTTCCCATTATCTTTTCTAAAGAAGTCTACACATCTGCGGGGAGCCCCCTCACTAAAATGTGGTTAAAAAAGGTTATTTCTTTGTCCCATGACTGTTTATTTTTCTGTGTCCACATTTCTTGTATGGACCATATATATTCCACGGGATCCTCATCATGCTTCATTTTACGAGCTAATATTGAGCCCATATCTAACGTATCTGGATAAAGCTCCCTTAGAGCTTTCCATACCTCTGCACAATAGTCAAAGGGTGCTCCATCACTTATATTAGAGCTTAATTTTACCCTGGCATATGCAGCCTATTGCCATATTTTGCCACTTTTCTCCTGAACAATACTGCCAATAAACTTTGTATATGTCCTATGGCCAATGGGATTCCCACTGTCTCCTTTTCAAAGACATAAATCCACTTGCTCGCTGCTGCCATTGATGAAGGTAAACTGTAAACTAAATTGTTTCTGTCCATTGTCTGCCATGGTATATAGTGAACTTCGCCCCTTGCGTTCTACAAAAGGGGCATCTGTGTGCATGCTCTGCATTTATTACCACATTGTGGTCTCTTGGCTACTGCTATTCTTGTTTTCCTTCTGTGAAGCCTATTTCCTCAGTCACCCGCGACTCTTCTCTTTCCTCATCTTCTCTCTGATTTCTTCTCGTTTCCCTTCTCCTGTCTGGCAATTTGCATGCGTCCGTTTCATCATCCCCACAATCGATGTCACTGCTGTCTTTCCAGTCTGATATGGTGTGCCCTTCTTCTGCCGGATCAGTTTCACTATTGTCTGAGACCTGTCTACAATTGTTTATTTTAAATGTTATACATCCTGCTGGCCACTCCTGTTCGTTGGCCCTCTTCTCGTGTTCCTTTCTCCTCTATTTCCCTTTCCATCGCTCTTTCTGCTTCCTTGGACACACTGTCAAGTTGCTACTGCACGCTCTTTCTTATTTCATTAAAATATTTCCTCCTCCCTTTCTCGTCCTTGGTAATAGTGCTTGTGTCACCATCATCTTTCTTTATACGTGTTCCTTCCTTGTCTTGAGGCACCCATTTAGGGTTTCTTACAACCCTCATAGGGCTTTAATAATGTGTATATCGTATAGGGAGGAGGTGTTGTGCTTCCCTGCCCCCCTCCTTTTCTTTTCTCTGCCTCTTTCCTTTGCTTCATATAATTTCCGGAGCCCTAAAATATTCAGTCTCTTTTTAAGCTTTGCACCTTTGTATGTAGCCTACAAGTATGAATATATACTGTCTATAATATCTTTATTGAACGTTTCCTCCCCGGGCCATTCTTTATAACACTTCCCCAATGTGTCATGTACCCACTCAAAATGATACTTTGTTATTTTATCATGATATTGGGGCAATTTTGTGCACATGTGATTAAGTGGGGCATACTTCCAATAGGACGTCATTGTCCCTGCATCAATCCTTTTCATTGAACTATTCTTCTCTGCCTTTTCCCTCTGTCCCTCTATTATTTTAAACCTTTAAACTCTTACTCCTTTTTCAATAAATCGCCCTCACTCAATTTTATGCTTACCACTTCAATCAATCACCCTATCTTCATTCGCTCCGGCCTTCTCCACAGGCCCCGCCCTTTCACACACCGCACTAAACGCTTACTCACACTGGCCTTCTCCACAGGCCTGCTTGGTTATATCTTATTAGTACAAAAATGGCCTTCTCCCCAGGCCCACCACCTTAACAATGATGCTTTATGTTAGTATGTTAACAAAAGTGGTTACTCCTCCCCTCAATCGACTGCATCGTTTACTCATACTATGCGGCTCAGCAACTATTTACAAGGTATTTCGGCCCTGGCTTTATTGTTTTTTCTACAGCCACATAAAACAAATAATACAATAACTTTTCACAACACAAAAACAGACTGTTGCTACTTACAAAACACGTGCACAAATAAATCTTCCTCTCCAACCCTTCCCCAAAAAGATAAATGATGCAACTATACCAATTGCCTGCACTACACTCAACTCTTGTCTAACAAGGTCTGCTACTTATTACGCAACACTCTGCTCTAGCGCAGATGTGCCACCGTCCACCTGCGCCCTATTGACACAGTAGACCTAACTTCTAAGACTACTACGGTCAATCGCCCTCCACCACTAATTAGGGTGCGTCCTATACACCTGAAAAATAATCCCTCCTGCCCATTGCGCTTTCATGCACAGGTACACTTGCATATCCTTTTAGGAGATTCTTCACTTCTCTCAACCTCAGAGTGTCCCTTTAAAGGCCAGCACTCCTGTCAGGGGTAAGGCAGCTCGGACCAGGTGGACATTTGGGAACTCGGCGTCCACAGACCTCCTCATACTAGAGCTCTTCGTACTGGCCAGAGGACACTGTCCCGCTCTATGCCGGAGCACGGCTGGAAATCCCACGTCTGGTCAAAAGGCTGTGATATCATGCTGGGGCCTATAAAAAAAAATATTGTCACTGGTCTCATTGAAACTCACCAAAAAATTACAAAAATTGTCAAAACGGAGCGTATGCCGGTGCAAGAAGTAACAGGTTTATTGAGGGCCCAGACACAGATGGGACAGCTATATCCGAACAGATGGCGCAACAGAACTGCATGAAAAGGTGCCATCAAAGAAACCCTAAATCTAGAATTTTCATACAATGCAAAGTAATTAGCATTCGTGATTGTGCAACATGAAAAAATCTCCCAACACAAAGCTGATTGGTGTTTGCACTTTGAACCCTTGCAGAAAAGCATACGTTAGGTTCAATAATTGGGTCCATAAACCTTAATAACTGCCCTCAAATACAATATGTGCTGCCACAATCGACCCCCAATTCCCACAACACAACGTTAATTAATTGAAACATTTGAGACGACTAGCGGAACTTTAAGCATCTGCCCTGGTCACCTCATCTCTGTTCACATGAGAAGCACATACCACCAGAGCCTTCACCCACGGATGTACTAGTGCCGCACCACACCAGCTGTAGCATGTCATTGCCTCGGTTCAAACCAAAAGGCATTGCTCCACTGCCATCGCCCAAACCTCTTTTTAAACCAGCAGTCTCTTTATCGCCACTCCAGTCAAACATTGCACCGACCCTCGTGTTCTGTCCGAACCACATACTTCAAGAATCCACATCGAACTGTGTTCCCTGGGCAACCCATCACCAGCTCGACAGCAGTCGATCTTCGACCACAGAACCAAACCATGTTAGAGGAATTCTTTCCCGAAACCGAGTCGTTATCAGGCACGTCTAGAGTAAATCTAGAAGACAAGTTTGACTTGCGGAGTATTGCAGAAACGATTGATAAAGTTTGCCACGAAATGCACACCCAGAAAGAATTGCACGGGAAGGGAAAAAATTATTGCCTCGAAATCACTCAGTTGTATGACACAGAGGAAGCCTCCTGTAGAACGAAACATAAAGAGCTGTCTTTAGACAGACTAACATTAAACAGAGATGATGATGAGAGAAGTCACACTAGTTGGGCACAAGAAGTATCAGACGAAGAAAGTGAACTTCCCGAGGGAAGAGAGAAGTGATATATGTGATCCAGAGGGATATTCGTCTTTGGATAAATGAGTAAGATTGTCAGATTTAAAAATACCTATGTCTAAGGCACCAGAGCCACTGACACAGTCACACCGACATAAAGGGCAACCTCATGGTCAGAGGGGGGAGTCCCTGCCTTATGTAAGCAGGCTAAGATCATTGCCAGGTAGACAGCAATGTGGGAATATTACCCCAGTGATAGATAGACAAATGATGAGAGATGAGAATGAGTTTGGAACGTCACAGTTCCCCTTGTTAAAAAAGGGAGCGGCCAGGCCACAATATATACCATGGCCCCAGGTGGACAGGGAACATTTAAAATGTAAGCTCCCGAATTTAACTTCCGGCACTGGAAAATGGATACATGAGTTGGAAAAAAATGATGGGAGGGAATACATTAGCTATAAGGGATATTAAAGGTCTTCTGATCGCCATAATAGGTGAGAGAGCTGTTGACGTACGGACACGGGCAGGTTACCCTCGTGTGACTACAGTCAACACTGCGCATGATGGAGCACCATTTAATAGTTGTAGAGCAGCAATTTGGAAAGCGCTTCAAGTGCTATATCTGGACACATCCAATATGGGAGCTATAATGACAAGAAAAATAAAAGAGGGAGAGGATCTGTTGCTTGACATTCAAAGTTTTCAAGACGCTTGGACACTTGAAACTCGCTAGGCTTGGGGGAAGGAAGTCTATACCTGTATTTCACCGTATATTATGCCAAGGGCTGCCGGAGCAGGTACGGAAGCAGTTCAATAAATTAGTATGGATTGAAGCTAAACTATGGTCAGAAATCCAGTTAATCATTGCACATTACTGCAGACTCCTGCAGGAAAAGAATCGCAAAAAGGATGATACACGAAAAGGTGAGGAAGCAAAATTAGTTCAGAAAAAAACTGTCCAAGTACGCTATTGAAGGGGCAATGTTAACTAGCGTAGGCGTAACACATTTGGAGCAGGCAGTGATCATGCCACAAGTAAATAACCAAAGACAGTTTGATCAGACAAATAATGGATATGCTCCACGAGGAAGGGGATATCGAGGAAGAGGTTGGCAAGGTAATCCTCTATGTCTTCCCATGCTACCCGTGGATTGGGATTTCTTACTTCCCTATCCAAATATTCAAGATTGCGTACTCAGTCTTCTTTTACATTCCATGTCTTCATCGACTCCTCTGCGTTTTCTCATTTCTTCTCTTACCCTATCTTCCTCTTTCTTTTTCATATCCCTTCGTTCATATGCCCCTCGTATTTCCTCATCCCTTTGTCTCTGTATTCTTTTGTCTCTTATCCTTTCCTGTTCATCATCTTCTATTCTTTTTCTGTTGTCACGTTTTCTTTGCTCTTCTGCTTTCTCCTGTTTGTTAGCTTGCTCATCTTGATATAACTGTTCTTGTCTATGTTTAACTTTTCTTTTTGCTCCATCTTTTAATTGTTCCTCCCTTTCTTTTTCTTTCTTTCTCTATCCAATCTTGTTGGTTTTCATCTCCCCTTTGTCTTACATCTTCGATACTTATAAGTTTATACAACTGCAGCAAACTGTTATAAGAAAGCAATTTTCAGAGCTAAATGAACGGTTTAGCTCTACTAAATCAACCTCCCGAAAATTATTTAATGTTTTGCCTGAGTTAAAAGGGACATCTACTGAGCTCTCCATACCTATTAATAATGAGTCGTGTCAAAAAATTCAGGATAATTTTATACAAAAAACTAGATTGCACCAATTAAATATTTTTGATTGTTTCAGTAAGCTTTCTGACTCAATTTCAACTACTTCTGCCGGGTGCTTTTCAGAACATATTACCTCTTCCTCCTTTCATTTTAAACATGTCTCTGAATCTGACATTCTTAAGATTGTAAATAACTTGAAGCCTACCTCCTGTCAGGGGGATGCCCACCTGGCTAATTTCTTCAAAAAACTCCTGCCTTCCTTTATTCATTATGTTACCTGCCTTATAAATTGGTCAGTTGCCAAAGGCTCCATACCTGAATGTCTGAAGGAGGCTTGGATAATGCCCCTTTTGAAAAAGAAGAATTTGGACCCAGATGATCCTGCAAGCTATCAACCAATAACAAATGTTCCTCATCTCCTAGACAAGATCGACAAAGTAGCATATCAACAATACCAGGATTTCTTTTTATTATTATTTTTTTTTAAACGTTCAAGTACATTTCTTTTCATTGCAACATAATATACAAATCGAAAAATACACAAATACATTAAAAAAAAAAGAAATAGCCGGTAATTCATAAAACCAAATGTTCGACTAATTCTAATCATAAAATATCAGATATTTACCCAATTGTTAAAATGGAAACAATAATTTTTAGAAAAAAAAACCCAATCAGTTCAAAACTGAAAATATACAGTAGATATAAATATAATGCTAAAACTAGTAGGCTAGATAATCAAGAAAGTTATTCCATCGGTAGCTAACCACAACGAAAATCCTCTAAAATAATACACTTCAAATTAGCTTTTCCATTTAGTACAAAAGGTCATTGAGTTGTTTTGCGTAATAATATTAACAGTTTCACATTCAAAGATTTCGAGGATAATACCCCTCAATTTACATTTGTTGGATATACATAAAACAGGGTGTACTTAAGATAAGGTGACTACAAAGCAACTTTCATAAACAGTGTAGGGGAGGATTGGTCCAAAATACCCCCTTCCCATGGCTCGTCAGGGGTCCCCTCCTTACCACCAGGGCCCAGGTGGTGGATGGCTCACCTGCCAAAGACATTGACCAAACCTGCTGAATTTAGCTAGGCCTCGGAAACCATTTTGTTTAATGAAGATGGTGTGATCCCTGCGCACCGCAGCGCGGCCCCCACCTTTGGAGAGTTTCAATTATCCCTGTGGCCACAGCTCCCTGGCAGATCCGCTGAGAGCCCGTTCCCACGAACAAGACGGACATGAGCTAGTGTAAGATACCAACACTAACATTTCACCTTCCGCAGTGTATCGCTGCTCCCAGCATGACCCGGCCAGCAGGGCCTGGGTGGAAAAAGAACTGTAAAATGGTCCTTTGACAAAAGCAAAGTTCCCAAATACTAATGAGAAAACTACCTGCGATGGAAGCATTCTCTCCACGACCTCTCTGACTAAAAAACCTGTAAAATGTATAAATATGGCAGAATGTGTGCTCATATGGCATTAGGAATGAAGCACCCACATCCCTGCAGTTATGCGCAAATAGTAAAAGCATCCCGGGTTTTTTTTATGTTATGTGTGTCATTGAAAAGATTGCACCCCACGGTCCCGCGCCATAACCGAACTAATGCTGCTAGAGTGCAAAGAAAGACAAATGCAACCATATTGAGGGCTCGCGTAAAGGGTGCACGAAAATGCACCCTATGTGTGTGTGTCCAAGCCCACTATGTGCCACTGCCGTCAGTCTCAGTGGCGAGTTGTTTCTATGTGCTCCACCAACCCTACTACTACCTCACTCACTGCAAATGTATAAGCATATAACAAAATGTTGTAGTTGTCAAAAACATAGTGTACAAGTAATGTGCTCGGATTGGCTATATGAGAGACATTAACAATGTTAAAACGTGAGCTTTTAGAATGACTCAATTAGTATTGTATATTATTTGAATGTTTATGCTACTTCCACCTAAAATCGGCAACACACGAGGAAAATACCTTTGTGAGCACGCGCAAGGCCATTCCCCCTCCCTCCCAGCAAAGCCTGTCAGACGAGAACGCAGAGGCCTGTGCCGCGCTGCTCCACCTCCCCCAACTCGGCTGGAGCCGCTTCAAAGATTTGTAGTTCCCTCTGCAGCACCCCAGGCCACGGCCTGCCACCTGTATTATTTACAACCCAGCAGTAAAGCTCAGCCTGAAAACACAAATCCAGAGGCGCCCTTTCTTAAGCCCCACGACCCACCGGCTAACCTTAGGTTAATGGCCCCTGTAGAATTAGGACATCCCATATTATGGCACCATCACAGCAACACATCCATAATGACTTCTAACAAGACATGATGACATGTACCGCCTGTCCCATGCCCCGAGACCCAACCCCACGACCTATGGTACCCGGTCAACAGGACGCTGGTAACAATGTACTGATGAATCGCCCACAAACCCCACTCTAGGTGCATTCCTCCTGTGTTGCATTAACCTGTAGAATAACCTATTGGAAGATTTACTAAAGAAGATAATATTGCAAATGGTTGAATGACTGCGGTGTGCATGGCCTAGGGCAAAGAAGTCAGGAAAAGACATTCATCTCTGACACTGGCCACCGTGGCACAACGACACTGCCCGGATAAACCCAGCTGACCCGCCAGGCCCAGCCCAATCCACGAGGCTAACCAGTGACGTCCTCCAGCCGTGGCCAACCACATCGCAGCAGCACCTATAGCTAGTCGTCGCCACCCAATCCCACTGAACTTGTGCCCACTATAGTATGTAGGTTCTGATGACGTTTTCTGTAAATATATACACGCCTATTTTTGCTATTGTCAGACAGAGTGCCCTCGGAGTTTGCAGAGTTCTTTGCATGCCCTATTCTGATTGATAAACTCCCATTTACGCTCACCCGCACTTTGTCTTGGTCTTATTCCCATCCTGGGAGAGTCCATCATTGTCTCTCATTGCAGGGAGGATCGTGCTGGTTGGGGACGCTTGCCTTCAGTGGTGACCCCGAAAGCGTGATTATTATTTCTCTCCCAACATATCCCTACCGTCCCCATTGGCACGAAATTCTCTGGTCAAAAAGGGATACGCACAGTGCGCCGGCTCCGGGAAGCTGCCCGCCAACGGCGACCGGTACGCTCAGAAGTGTGCACTCAACAAGAGAGAGGGTACGGGATCCCGGTTGAAAAATCCCCTTTGAGTACCGCTCGCCGGAGCCGGGGCTGAATGTTGAGCGTACGGCAACACTGCTTGGACGGACCCAGTTTCGGAGACTCTCGGTTCAAGACGGGCACGTGAGAATTGAGTGCGAGTGATCATAAAGGGAGTAGAGGAGGAAATTTAGGACAGGGAACGAGGCTGGTTAAAAAGGGGCACTTTGGGTCTACTAAGGACCATCTTAAACTTTCTTTGCTTTTTTCTTTGCATATGGCCATTAGGATTAAGAAGTGAATAGAGTTAAAGTGACGGGAACCTAGCTCCGCGAGGGGGTGGAAGGCGGCGCCGCATAGTGCTATCTTGACTAGTACTGGGAATATATGAAGAAGTGGAAAATGAGATAAAGGTGTCTGGTAAAGGAAGACACAGAGAATATATTAGTGATTGCTATTCTTTCTATTCTTTTCTTTAGGTTTACGGGAAAATAAAAGTGGGTTAGTACAAAAACAAAGACATAAGCTAAAGAGAAAAACAGTTTTACTTTAAAAATTGAGGAACAAACATATATATATATATATATATATATATATATATATATATATATATATATATATATATATATATATATATATATATATATATATATCAGAACAAGACGGACAGGGACAGCCGGCTAGGGAGGAAAGGGAGGACAAATTGAAGTGAATAGAGTGCTACATGTGGGTGTGTGAACATCGTGTCAGAAGATAATTTGGTATAATGGGTGTGTAGAAGTGGTCAGAAATGTACAGCTATGGAATGGTCATGGTAAGTGTGACCAGACGAAATATCATAAAGACGAGAGTAATGTGGTGAAGTGAGTGTTTATCTTTTTGATTTGTGGGGTAACATTGTTGAAATTACTGACGGTTTGCTCTTGTACTTGCCCCTAAAGAGGATAGAATAGAGGCTGTGCGCAGCCGTTCTTATGGTGTGCAGGTGGAGGGAGAAATACGCAGGTCCCCACGATTCAGTAAGACATAAATACGCGAACTCACATGATGATACATTTATATTGAAATATCGAGATATAGAGAGATACATAAGTGTCAGGTGAGCACGAAGTATGGGGGCAGAAACACCCTTATCACATATTTGTAAGAACCTACCTGGGTACGCGGAACGGATTAAGAAATATCATGACCAATGGATCACAGAGTTGAAGGGGGAGGGGTTACCTCAGATATGGCCCGAAGGGGGTTCATTTGACAAGAGTGTCCTAGATATGGTAGCCACATGCATTTGTTTGAAATACAAGGGGAAGCAGTTGCATAATAGGAGGGAAATATTAGACCTATGGAGACTGTTTGAAGAGATACCCCCGCCTAAGGCAAGAGAATTAGGTCCTGATCTACCATCTACCACTGACAATCCACTAATGATACAAAAAGATGATAAAGTATTGTCTGAAGAGGAGCCACCGATAGAGGTAACTAGGTTGTACCCAATACTAAACAAGCCAGTGCCCGCGGAGGGATACAGTGACCCAACTTATGTGCCCCCACCGACAACTATCACCACCCAAGGGCCAACAGCACCCCCGCCATACGGGAGTCATAGGGAGCGCGAACAGGTGAGCACACCAAGGGTGGACATAGAAAAATTAACAGGCGATTTAGAATCAAGGCTCTCTATAGCCAAAGATGAGCTCTCGAGAATAAAAAGCATATGTGAGCAGACTCCACTCAATACAGCTAGATCAGAACCTGCACCCAGAGTGCAGAGCGAGAGTAGAACATTTGAAGAAGGGTGGAAAAAAGGAGAGATACTGTTTAGGATACAGGAAGAACCAACACGAATAATTGAACTAGAGGAAAGAGAGGGATGTACTGATAACAAAGAGAGGCCCACAGGAGGCAGAGAGGAGCTACTATGTGATATAGGGGATGATTTAGAAGAAAGTGACAGTATGGCAATGGGAGGGGGAAGCGAAGGGTTGGATGGTGCATGCTCAATGAGAACGATGGATGATGAGTGGAAAGGGCGATTAAGGAACAGGTTGGGAAAAATGGCATCGTTAGGAAAATCAGGAATGAAGGTGAGTACAGATACAACGACAAAGGGAAAGTTGCAGCTCCCACTAATACACAGGGGAGGAGGGAGGCTCCTTACGTACCCTGGGCTCAGATGGATAAGGCCAATTTACTAAAGTTATTGCCCCCGTTATCAGGAGGGGCGAGCAAGTGGATATATGCGTTTGAGAAACACACAGCCGGGGTACCTCTAGCGATAGGGGAAGTGAAAAGTTTGCTAGTATCAGCAGTTGGGGATCAAGCTGACAGAGTATGGGTCAAAGCTGGATTCCCGGGAGTAACGTTAGACTGCGATCGCCATGATGGAGCCTCTTTCAACACAGTGCGTGCAAGGGTGTGGGATGCTTTGCGGGAAACGTTTCCAGATACCCCAGATTTGCAGTCAGTAATGCAATGTACAATGAATGACGGGGAAGATGCTATGGATTACATTTTTTGGGTCCAAGAGATGTGGAGAGCAGAAACGGGCACGCCCTGGTATCAATCGACATCATTATTTTACTTCATAATAAAGAGGGGGCTCCCAAAAGAGGTGCAAAAGGCGCTCGACAAAATAGCGGGTATTGAGGCGAAAGGATGGCCCGAAATTCAGAGCATAATAGTACACCACTGTAAGCGAATAAAAGAAAGGGAGAAGGAGGTGGCGCAGAGAATATTGGCAGATGAAGCGAAACTAGTACAAACAAAGTTGGTGAAGGTCGCTGCAGCAGTAGCCGCGCTCCCACACAGCAGGGAGGGAGATGAGGAAGAGGAGGGGCTGGTAGCAATACAAGGAAGGATGGCAACTAATTGGGCAGGAGCAGGGCAGCAGCAGTGGAACGAGCAGGAGCAGAGTGGAGGTCCGCAGTGGCAAGAGTGGGCCCCTCGAGTGGGACGAGGTGGGTACAGGGGCCGAAGAGGAGGTGGACAAGGGTATGGGGGAATGGGAGGAAATGGATGGCAGGGTCCCAGAGGTGCGCAAGGGAGTTGTTGGAACTGCGGGAGGTGGGGACACTACTCTAGGGAGTGCAGAAGCAGACCAAACAGCGGATTTCCAGAGATAGAACACTATGGCCATCCCCATCCGGGGAGCCCATATGGTCTCCCGATGGGACAACAACAAAGGAACCCAGCGCAGGGGCACCATGAGCAACAGCAGGGACACCAATACAGAACACAGAATTACCCACAAAACAATGACACTATGCACTACACGCCAGGCAACCCTTTCGCGACAACAGCAAACGGGGCTCCAGCACCAGCCCCCTATAATGGCGTGTCAGTGGTTTCAGGGAGTGTGTTTAACCAAGGGGGGGCAGTGAGACACCCCGCATAGGACAGCCCACAGAGAACACTTGCGTGTCCTGTTCTATCTACCACCTACGATGCAGCAGAGGAACCATTGGTAGGGGCGCAGATAGGAGACAAGCAGTTCATATTCATGGTGGATTCGGGAGCGGAGAAATCATGCATTAGGGAGGGCCGGTTCCCGTTATCTAACCGGAAGAGATGCAGGGGTTCTCTGGGGCTGTAATTGAAGTTCCTTACACAGAAGCTTTGGATGTGACAGTAGGGGGTAAAACTGTAAAGACACCCTTACTGTATTATGAACATTCGCCAATAAATTTACTAGGGAGGGATCTTCTTAGCAAACTCAACATGACGATATCATTCACTGAGAGAGGTATAGTGTGTTCAACACCAGGGATATGCCCATTACATGTAATGTTGGTAGTACAGGCTCACACAACTGTACTTTCCAGTGGACGAGAGAATGTTGATTGAAGGATTAAAGACGCTGGCCCACATAGTTCCTGAGCTGAAAAGGATGGTTTGGAGAATACCGGCGGAGTTCCTCTTCCGCCCAATAGTGCACCCTGACATAGCACCAGGATCAGTGGTATCGTTAGACTTGCATGCTGTACAGGTATCTGCAAAAAGGATCGCTGTGATTGGAATGGACATAGATGTGTGTGAATGGCGCACAGTACTGTGCACCAATGCCGTTATTGCCCTGCGAGACTTAACTGATGAAGATCTCTTTTCCGACTTAGAAAGCGATGGCGAAATAATCATGGAAATAGCAATGCCCTGTGACATTTTGATTCAGGCTAGACAGATTCCTGTCCAGTTGATGGCAGTGGTGGGAGCACCACTGTCATTTTTTGATGATGACATGAGACTAGTACCAAACAATTTGTGGACAACAGGTCCCCATGACGTAGGGTTGTTGCATGGAGTACCACCAGTGATAATAAAGCTCAAACAAGGGGCGATTCTACCCCGAGTGAAACAATATCCATTGTCCCGTGAAGCTGAAGATGGGATAAAAGAGACAATAAATGCACTGCTAGCACAAGGGATAATAGGCCTTCAAACTCCCCATGTAACACATGTATCTACCCGATCAAAAAAGCAAAGGGAGGGTCTTGGAGGATGATCAAGGATTTACGCCCCCTAAATGATGTAATACAGAAAGAGTTCCCTTTGGTCCCGAACCCTGCATCAATATTATGCAGTATCCCAAAAACGGCATCACATTTCACAGTGGTCGATTTGAAAAACGCATTCTTCTCCATCCCCTTGGCAGAAGAAAGCAGATACCTGACAGCATTTACACTAGGGGGAAAGAGATATGAACATTGCAGATTACCACAGGGTTACTGTGAGAGCCCAAGCATATTCAACCGCATACTGCATGAAGACTTAGGCAACTTATCAGTTGAAAGCACAATCATTCAGTACGTAGACGATTTACTCGTCTGCGCACAGAATGAAGAGACATGCAGAAAAGATTCGGTAACACTCCTGTCCCTGTTGGCAAATAAGGGGTATAAAGTAGACAAGGAAAAGCTACAATATTGTCAGCCAAAAGTCCTATACTTGGGACAGCTAATATCAAAAGACGGAAAAAGAATAATCCCTGACAGGGTAGAAGCAATAAGATCAGTAAGAGAACCCACAACAGTGAAGGAGATGCAGAAATTCTTGGGAATGTGCAACTATTGTAGAGCATGGATATTAGATTATGCAGCATACACCAGACCCTTAATGCAAGCACTCAGGAGGCCCAACAAGAGAACAGGAAAATAGAATGGTCAGAGGAAATGAGCGCCTCATTCAAATCGTTAAAAGAGTTGATTTCGAGTGCTCCAGTACTCGCTAATCCTGATTATGAACGCAAATTTTACCTGTTTTCACACTGCAAAGGGACACTCATGACAGCTGTACTGACACAAAAGACTTCCCTAGGACACAAACCATTGGCCTACTATAGTGGCACTTTGGATGCGGTGATGCAAGGACATTTCGCGTGCGAGCATTCACTCGCTGAAGCCGCGTTCGCAATTGAGAAAAGTGCCACAATAGTAATGGGATGCCCTGTCACATTGTTTGTGGAGCATTCATTATTTGCAATACTTGAGAGATCAAAGAGTACACTGACCACACAGCGAGCAACTGCCTATGAAACAATATTGTCTAGCGCCAATATCCATGTGGTACGATGCAGGACAGTGAATCCGGCAACATTCATTACAGAAGCATGCACACTTGAAGACATGCAGGAACACGATTGTGCAACTTACACAGGGGAAAGAGGGGAGGACACAGTGGTGTGCGAGAATGCCCTGAGCGAGGGGGAGGTGTACTTTGTGGACGGGTCAGCATCGATTGACATGGACACAGGAGAAAAACATGTGGGTTTGGCAGTGGTGAGATTAGAAGACGGTGAGTATGAGACACTAGTGCAGTACCGCCTCCCATCACATTTCTCAGCACAAGCAGCAGAACTCATTGCCCTAATAGAAGCATTACATGCAGCTAAAGGTTGTGCAGTGACAATTTACACAGATTCAGCCTACATGACAACAACAGTACATGAAGGTCTGGCAAGATGGGGGCGGAGGGGGTTTCGACGAGCAGATGGAACTCCAGTGCAGCATGCAGAGTTGCTGAAGGAGTTAATTGAGGCACTACGAGATCCCACAGTGGTAGCAATAGTGAAGTGCCAAGCACATACGTCCAACACAGACGTTGTGTCTTTGGGAAACGCGGCAGCGGACGCTGCTGCCAAGGAAGCTTCATACTTTGAAAAACATGAAACAGGCGAGTATATGCTGCAGCACAAGACAAACGAAGAGTCCCCAGAAGGGTACAATGCAATGCCTATATCACAAATACTAGAGTTACAGGAAGGAGCAAGTGAGGATGAAAAGATGATGTGGGTGAAACGAGGGTGCAGCCAATCAGCAACAGACTTACTCTGGAGACAAAATAACTCAGGGAAAGTGGTAATGCCAGTAAACCTATTAGAAATAGCGTTTCAACAATTACACTTCCCAGCACACAACACGAAATAACACATTGCAGCAGAGATACAAGAAGAGTGGTTTGTGCCCCGTCTTCAGGAGCACATATCTAGATTGACAATGGAGTGCACAACATGCCAGATATACAACTCAGAAATGACTTTACGTACACTCAGGGGAACAATTCCAAAACCGATTGGGCCATTCAGAGAGCTACACATTGACTATGCATACATGGGAGAAAGGTGTAATGGGGCACGCTACATGATTGTGGTTGTATGCCCATTTTCGAGATGGGTGGAAGCAGGCAAATCTGCACGACCTGATGCTAAAAGCGCCTCAAAGTTTCCTAGTGAGGGAAGTATTTCCGCGCTGGGGAATTTGTGACGTGGTTCGCTCAGACAACGGCACTCACTTTGTGAACAAGCTCTTCAAAGAAGTAACGACACTGTTGGGAATAAAAATTGTGCTCGATTTATCATCCTCAAAGTAATGGCGTGGTAGAAAAGATGAACGGCCTGTTAAAAGGAAGATAATCAAAATTATGCTTCTCATTAAAGAAGAACTGGATTTACTGTTTGCCCCCTGCGCTGTTTGAGCTGAGAAATCAGCCAAGCAAGGACCACAATTTGTCCCCGCACGAAATTGTGACCGGGAGACGAATGCACACAGCACACTCCAACACTCAGACGCGCATAGAAGCGCTGCGATATTGGGAGATGTGTTCACAGAATACTTGAAAAACCTAATTAGGGCAGCGCTTGCCATATCAAAGCAGCTCTCAACACCATTCACAAGAGAAGAAGGGAACACAACGGGGTCCCTTACGGAACCTGAAACACAGGTACAACTGATGCCGGGAGAATTCATCTATGTCCGGAGCTTTGTGCGCCGGTGGAATGCACCACGGTTCCATGGGCCATACGAAGTGGTATTTTGCACTCCTATGGCTGTAAAAGTGAAGGGCCTTAAATACTGGATACATTTGACGGATGTACGAAGGGCATATAATAGTGTGCAGGAAGAGGTGGATGAGGGGGCACAGACAACAGCAAACAATACAAATGAAAATAATGAGTGAATGTGAACATGTGTGTGTGACGGAAATGCACCTGATTGAGAAAGTTGATGACGAGAACCATTACATTTAAGGGTATCTATAAAGATGGAAAGATCAAAAAGAAAAAGAAAAAAAAAGAAAAATGTGAACTTATGTGTAAATAATAATGTGATAAAAATGTATAGTGTCTGCTCCCTTGTCTGTACATCCCCAACCCCACTCCCCTACCCACTTCCATTCCCCTTCCATGATATCTTGGCACTGGTAGTGCCGACAAAATGTTTACATATTCACTTAATGCACTTTTATATCTCAAACAGGAGCTACCATGGCATCTAACGGGCAGCCTGCAACGGATAGATTTATTATATATAGAGATTTGTTAGCTGAGAGATGTAGATATTCGTATGAGTGTGGATTATCTGTGTGCATTACATTATTTTTTACAATTATATTTGGCCTGGTTACGTATTGGTTCACAGCGTTCATCTCTATCGAGATGAAAGAGGGGGGAGGGATTAACAGGACTAATGTGACTAATGAAACAGCAATTGTAAATACTAAAGAAGGTGATTTTTTGGTATGGGATGGAACTAAACTTGTATGGGGATATTACACGACAACATCCAATGCTGTCATCTCGAAAAATGAAGGTCTGCAGGGAAAAATGCAAAACAACACAGTGTCCCCGCCAAAAATATCTAATTACAATGCCTGCAGTCTAAATGATCGTAACCCCTCTGCCATATCCTGGCTATATAACACCCCCACCAGCCAACCCGCCCCCGCAAGCAAAAACACACTAGTGGATAATATAAAGGAAGAAAATGAAAAAATGACAGCGACATATGAAATATTATATGATGATTGGGCAAAAGGGGGCGGGAAGGAGAAAGGGGGGCCCACATTGTCCATCGCCCATGAAGCCGGGAAATACATTAGGCAAAGAAATAACAGATGGAAAAGGGAGGCGGGGAGGAGGAAGTATGATGAGTATTATGGGTTAGGATTAGACAAAATGGAAGACCCACGACACCCCCACCAGACAAATAAATGGTATGCGGATATGAGTGCAACAGCTAAGCAAACAACAAATGAGAGCTGTTATGTCTGCTCCCTCATTCCCATGCTTCAGGCACACCCAAAGTATTGTTACCCAAAGAGTTGTCTATTGTCGACGCCCAGTGTCTCCTTCATCTCACGTTGTGCAGAATTAAGAACACCTTCCAGGCACATGAAGTGACTTTTAGAATGCTGCAGAACGAGAAGACCTGCTATCCAAAGACAGTAGTTGTGGTATGTCTGGAAGAGCCATTTTTTATAATACAAGGGACACTTTTTTCAGGCAACAAGTGGAAGGACGAAGAAGTAACGTGCAAGGCTGAACCACTGAGGGGTGTGGCACCAGAGAAACTGCAATGGATAGAAGAAACATGCATACCAGTATGGAAGGAACACATCTCAAAACTAACTTGGGTAACGGCCATTGAAAAACCCTTCAAGCTGCAGAAGGAAATAGACTATGAACTGTGTTTTAAAGGAGATGGGAAAGCCTCCATGGGGGCAAACAAGAACTGTAACAAGACCCTCACGATTCCAGATCTGAGAAAAGGGACAGCGGCCCTCATGGATACGTATTGGGTATGTGGCAACCAAGCAGACCTGCACCTCCCACAATCATGGAGTGGCAGCTGCTCGATGGCCACCCTGCACTCCGCACTAATGGTAATCCCAGAAAGCCACATTGATGGGAACAAAAAGATGCGAGAAAACACCCAACAGGGTGCGGCCGAGCCAACTGCAGAGCCACAAGTATATGTCCTGTCTTCCGGGAACAAGGAAGGAGTGATGTCCCGAAAAAAACGATCATCAAACTATATATCAAAGGCATCATCAGAATTGCTGGCACAGATCCCGGATAGGTATTGATTATTCAGCTCTGCAGAAACATTCTTCACCTCACTGATCCCAAGTATCCAGGCGCGAGCAAATGCAAAGTGGCTCCAAATCACACGTTGGGAGCTGATCCAGCTGGCAAATGACACTGAAGAAGGGTTTAACGTAATAAAAGTGGAACTGAGAGCACTACGGCTGATGACCATGCAAAACAGGTATGTCCTGGACCTGTTGACAGCGATGGACGGAGGTGTTTGCCGAAAAATCGGAAGTGCCTGCTGCACTTTCGTACCTTCCGAAGAGGCAGACAACGGCTCCCTGTCCCATGTGATCGAAGCAGTACATAACCTAGGAGAAAGAATGAGAATGGAAGGTGGAGCAGAAGAAAGCACGTGGTTCGACAATATCTTCTCCTGGATTCCATTGTGGCTGGGAATGACTGTGAAATTTTTGATGCCGACTGTAGTATTCCTCCTCTTTATTTTTTGCCTGTGCCAGGTGGTTCTTCGATGTTGTGCTAACGCAGTACCGAATGGTGCAATGATGATGGTGACAATGGGCAACACCCGCGGTACAATACAAGCTATGCAGGAAGTACAGGTACAAACAGGAACAGATGACACACCGAGATATCAGCTAGTGCCTAGGTATCACGACAAAGATATAGTAGATAAATTGTGGCATACTACCATTAAAGAGCCCCACATACTAGAATGGTACGAGGAGGTATGGGTAGACTTGGAAGCGGAGAGCGGATGTATATACCTGACTTGTACCCCAGATGAATATGCTAGGAGAGGTGAGAGCCCGAGAGGGGTGTGCAGAGCATGGATGCCCATAAAAGGCACACCTGCATGGGATGACGCATTAATTGACGAGGAAGAGTTAGGAGATTGGAGGGTTTAAAGAATTTGTTACTTAAGTAACGAAAGTGGGGAAATGTAGGGGAGGATTGGTCCAAAAGACCCCCCTCCCTGCACCCTCTCCCCCGGTGAGGGCCATGGCTCGTCAGGGGTCCCCTTCTTACCACCAGGGCCCAGGTGCTGGATGGCTCACCTGCCGTAGACATTGACCAAACCTGCTGAATTTAGCTAGGCCTCGGAAACCATTTTGTTTAATGAAGATGGTGTGAGCCCTGCGCACCGCAGCGCGGCCCGCACCTTTGGAGAGTTTCAATTATCCCTGTGGCCACAGCTCCCTGGCAGATCCGCTGAGAGCCCGTTCCCACGAACAAGACGGACATGAGCTAGTGTAAGATACCAACACTGTAACATTTCACCTTCCGCAGTGTATCGCTGCTCCCAGCATGACCCAGCCAGCAGGGCCTGGGTGGAAAAAGAACTGTAAAATGGTCCTTTGACAAAAGCAAAGTTCCCAAATACTAA
Source organism: Ambystoma mexicanum (assembly GCF_040938575.1). Classification (NCBI taxonomy): domain Eukaryota; kingdom Metazoa; phylum Chordata; class Amphibia; order Caudata; family Ambystomatidae; genus Ambystoma; species Ambystoma mexicanum. Next base: position 406,407,289 of record NC_090923.1, on the reverse strand, counting down.
TGAGAAAACTACCTGCGATGGAAGCGTTCTCTCCACAACCTCTCTGACTAAAAAACCTGTAAAATCTATAAATATGGCAGAATGTGTGCTCATATGGTATTAGGAATGAAGCACCCACATCCCTGCAGTTATGCGCAAATAGTAAAAGCGTCCCCGTTTTTTTTTTGTTATGTGTGTCATTGAAATGATTGCACCCCACGGTCCCGCGCCATAACCGAACTAATGCTGCTAGAGTGCAAAGAAAGACAAAAGCAACCATATTGAGGGCTCGCGTAAAGGGTGCACGAAAATGCACCCTATGTGTGTGTGTCCAAGCCCACTATGTGCCACTGCCGTCAGTCTCAGTGGCGATGGCGAGTTGTTTCTATGTGCTCCACCAACCTTACTACTACCACACTCACTGCGAATGTATAAGCATATAACAAAATGTTGTAGTTGTCAAAAACATAGTGTACAAGTAATGTGCTCAGATTGGCTATATGAGAGGCATTAACAATGTTAAAACGTGAGCTTTTAGAATGACTCAATTAGTATTGTATATTATTTGAATGTTTATGCTACTTCCACCTAAAATCGGCAACACACGAGGAAAATACCTTTGTGAGCATGTGCAAGGCCATTCCCCCTCCCTCCCAGCAAAGCCTGCCAGACGAGAACGCAGAGGCCTGTGCCGCGCTGCTCCACCTCCCCCAACTCGGCTGGAGCCGCTTCAAAGATTTGTAGTTCCCTCTGCAGCACCCAAGGCCACGGCCTGCCACCTGTATTATTTACAACCCAGCAGTAAACCTCAGCCTGAAAACACAAATCCAGAGGCGCCCTTTCTTAAGCCCCACGACCCACCGGCTAACCTTAGGTTAATGGCCCCTGTAGAATTAGGACATCCAATATTATGGCAACATCACAGCAACACATCCATAATGACTTCTAACAAGACATGATGACATGTACCGCCTGTCCCATGCCCCGAGACCCAACCCCACAACCTATGGTACCCGGTCAACAGGACGCTGGTAACCATGTACTGATGAATCGCCCACAAACCCCACTCTAGGTGCATTCCTCCTGTGTTGCATTGACCTGTAGAATAACCTATTGGAAGATTTACTAAAGAAGATAATATTGCAAATGGTTGAATGACTGCGGTGTGCATGGCCTAGGGCAAAGTAGTCAGGAAAAGACATTCATCTCTGACACTGGCCACAGTGGCACAACGACACCGCCTGGATGAACCCAGCTGACCCGCCAGGCCCAGCCCAACCCACGAGGCTAACCAGTGACGTCCTCCAGCCGCGGCCAACCACATTGCAGCAGCACCTATAGCTAGTCGTCGCCACCCAATCCCACTGAACTTGTGCCCCCTATAGTATGTAGGTTCTGATGACGTTTTCTGTAAATATATACGCCTGTCTTTGCTATTGTCAGACAGAGCGCTCTCAGAGTTTGCAGAGTTCTTTGCATGCCCTATTCTGATTGATAAACTCCCATTTACGCTCACCCGCACTTTGTCTTGGTCTTATTCCCATCCTGGGAGAGTCCATCATTGTCTCTCATTGCGGGGAGGATCGTGCTGGTTGGGGACGCTTGCCTTCAACAGCTATCAGACACCTATGTATATCCTCAAGTTGATATCCTCATATCTACAAGTGAAAATAAATAATTTTTTATAAAAGATCCAATTGTAGTTGCAAGGAATTTGTGCAACAACAAGGTCTTGGCCTGTAGGCAATCAGGTTTCCAATGTAATCATGGCACTGAAACAGCACTTATTGATTTGAAATCTAACATTGTCAGAATTATCAACAATGGTGGACAAGCACTACTCCTGCTTCTCGACTTATCAGCCGCCTTTCATTTGTTAAATCGTGAGGTAAATCATGAGATGAGGATTCAAAGGTTGATTGAACTGGGAAGATGCTCCAATAAGGCTGCTAATTGGGTCAGATCTTTTCTCGGAGTCAGGCTGTCTAGAATGGTGAAGGAAGGTTTTCAGTACAAACTGGTTCCCCTTAACTGCAGGGTTCCACGTGGTCCCCGTTTGTTCCTGTTGATATTCAACATTTATTCTAGACCTCTATGTGATCTTTTGGTGGGTCTGGGTATTCAGTTCGCAAATTATGCGGATGATTCCCGTATTATTCTAGAGTTATCTGGATCATATACCGATGATCTGGCAGGAGTCGGAGAGATCTTTGCTGACATCAAAATTTGTATGGCCAGAAATTCACTGGCTTTAAATGATAACAAAACCGAGATCATCATCCTTGCTACTGGTTCTAAACTGAAAACACTTGATCCCCCAATATGAAGGCTTTTTGATCAAGTGTAACAATATTCATACCTCTGATTATGTAAAAACTTTAGGAATTTATTTGGACTTATTTTAAAAAACACATTTCACATGTGAGCTCATTGTGTGCATATATGACGCATCTTTTATGGCAAACTCGCACCCATTTGTCTGAAAAGAATAGGGTTTTAAATGCAGCAGCCACTATTAATACTAAATTAGACTACTGCAATAGCCTCCTGGTGGGAACTTCTCAGGTGAATCTTAAAAAATCTCTGAAACTATTCAAAAAGTGGAAGAGCACATATTTCAACAGCATGTGAAATTGGCACTGGCTCCAAATTGTAAAGAGAATACATTTTAAAGCCTTATGTTTAGTGTACAAATGCATGGCCAAGGCTGCGCCATCCTATCTCTTCTACCGAATTAAGAGAACACCTGTCCGACGCACTCTGCGCTCAAATAAAGACATGTTACTGACACAACCCCGTTTCTTCTTGAAGAGTATGGTAGGAGTTCGTTTTTATTGCTGGGTTCCTATGACATGGAATTACCTACATAGTTTGCTCATATCCACTACTTCCATCACACAATTTCAAAAAGCCTAAAAAACGTTTCTATTCGCTGAAGGACCTGATTGAGTTCAACATACTATAAAAATTCTATAGAATAGAGTATAGAACAGAAGATTAAAATGAGGGAGTGATATTGGGATGTGAGATTTTGGTATACCTGTTTATGAGTTTGGCATTGCATTTTTAAACATTTGTATGTTATCGGGTGTGATGTACAACTATGTTGTTACATTAAAAACGTATTAAAAAAGGAGAAAAAACAAGTAAACAGAACATTCCGGAAAAAATGTATGAAATCAACAACATAATTTTTCATATTTCACACAAAAAAGTAATGCAGCAAATAAGAAGTTCTCATTTTCCATTGAAATGTGATAACATTAATATCTTCAACTTGTCTGTACAAATTCTCCATTAATGCTTCTTCGAATCGCTACCATTGACTTCTATTCTATAAAGAGATGATACGAGTCTGTACTTTAAACCTAGTTCTATTAAAGGGATGTTCTGCCCGTAGCCGCCACTCCAGTGGTAAGGAATAGATTTATACATAGTTTAATAAAATCCCTATGGCAAAGTCTGCAGGGAAACAAAGTCACATATGGGGCTATATTAGATTCTTCAGGTAGGACCTTACTAAAAATTCAGTGAGGAAATAGTTTTGGACACTACTTAACGTAATACTCTGAAAATCCTATTCCCATATGGTACTTTTGACTTCACATTTTGGTGTGAAGTCCTTTTCATCATCATTATCAATCTCGATATCCAAGAGAAGGAATAATTTAACATCCTTATATATTTAGAGTTCAACATAGTAGCAGCAGTATGAATTTCAACTTTAACATAGTTCTAAATTGTTTTCCAGTTATCACATATTAATCCAAATGTAATGGTTGTAGCAAACACTAACCCAAAAATGTAACCCTAACTCTAAATACAAACAATCCATAGAGGAATGCAAACATACAGCCAACACTCTTCTACAAAATTTACCCTCCAATTTCCTCATCCAAATTAAGTCATCCAGAGCCCACATTTCTGCTTCAAATAAGGCTTTGGATAAGATCATAATTTTTAAGATTTGGTAAGAAGCAACAAACTATAGCCTCCATATTTTCTGTCACAAGGGATGTGCATATTTATATACTGTACTGCTTTAGATGTAATCATTGTAGAGTGTTCAGGTCAATCCAGTTTATCCTCAGTTACCACCACACAAATACTTCCATTTTGTTACAACTACATTTTGGCCTTCCACAATCCAATTATATCTTGGCTTTTTGTGCTCGAGTAAAAATCATGACCTTAAGAGTGGCCAGTATGAAGGGGAGAATCCAGGATAAAGTAGAGGGCTTGCAGAGTACCTACAGACAGAAGCAGGTAGAGAACAGTGAGAGAGTAGTTGGAGGCTTGCTGAAGCGAGCTACGGTGCAGTATTCCCTTTATCAGCAATACCCAGAATATAGGGCATAAACACAACTTCGAGTTAGTACCTGGATTGGGGGGCCTATTCTGACCAGCCCATTTAGTGATGGGTCTAAGAGAATTGTCCCAGATTCGGATAGCTGAGCCAAGGAGAACTCCTGATGAAGGTGAGGGCGCTTTTCAGGAATCGGGACACTAGGTTCTGAGATCATAAAGAATAGACAAACATATTTTTGTTGTACTCATCCCGACTCTTGGCTGATTAATGAAAACTGCCTTGTTTTGTAACTAAGTAATAATCCAGGAGCCAGGGGGAGAGGGGTCATTACCTGACTCAGGAATGCCCCCGGGTGAGAGGATTATTGCTATTAGTACCCCGGCCCATTGGACCGGGGTACTAAAAGCTTGTTTCTTCCTTTTCGATATGCAGCGGTGTTTCGGAAAGGAAGAAAAAAAAAAGAAGAAAATGGCTGCCAGGGAAGGATAAACGAAGTCCGTTTTCCCTTTCCATGGCGGCCATAGAAAATAATGGAAGGGAGAGTGCCTGCTTTCTTTTCATGGCGGCTTGTCGCAGATTGTGAGCGGATGCGCTGGAGACCGAAGGGTTTCCAGCATGTCGCTCCTGAAGAGGAGCACAAAAGCAGCTAAGGGAAGTGGAGGATGGAAGGACAATCTGGGGAAGGGGAGGAGGAATAGGAGCTATTACCTGAATCCCTGTCAGGGGAAGATAGCGGCCTCCAGCCGTGAGGAAGTTCAGAGCAGGATGGATTACTATGTGGTAATTCTCCTGTTCCGAGCCTCCTCATTGGCTGGCAGGCTGCACCACCCCTATACCCACCGGATACTAATATTAGAAAGTACATGGGTCTTACAGTAGCGATACTTGCAATTCATATGGTCTGGATCAGTGGGCTGTCAGTAAATGCGACCTTGGCCGGATGACTGCAGTGGGGGAGGGTGGGAGCTGTGTACATTTGTGGTTATTACCCTGCTGCCCAGAGATATATGCTGCCCAGAGATATATATCTGATTTGACATTCCCAGAATGCTACAACCTCCGTGTGTGTACAAAAAACGTAAGAACTTCAAACTCTGGGGTTTCTTTGTCTCCTTTTTTGTGAGAACACAACTGACAAAACAAAAGGCAAAACAATGTTTTCCTTTGAAGTGAATGAGGAGGAGGTTTGCCACACGCACTGAAAATACATATAAACCTCAAAGAATGATTCCAACAGAGAGCGAAAGCAATAAGGTGCCAGGCGGCGACACAGTCGATCAGTTCAAATGCGAAGAAATGCTTTATGCAAAAACAGCAACTGAAGCGGTACCATTTCGTCATATTGATGGCATATCGACTTATGTATAAAGTCCCCATTTCAAAAACGTAAAGCCACATCTTGTGTAAACACAATTTCACCAGACTACGATGAATGTGTCCAAACAGATGGCAACCAAGAAGATCTGGGGCTATATTTCTCAAACTTTTCTCTGGTGCCATGGCAATGTTGCACTGAATAGTTGGATGCTAAAGATCCTGCGAAGTATCACAGAGCAGGGGATGTTATGGGGGGGATTCTAAGCACACAAAGGCATGATACATGGAGATTTAAACATCGATTAGCTTCTTCGGAGTTGCACGGGTGGGCACAAACGTCTGGATCAGCACTGTGTCAAGTACACTCAGGCAGGGCACTTTCACAGTTACCCCCTTTACGTGGACGGGTAGGGCTTCCAAGCAGAGGCGGATGGCTACTGCTTGAACAGTTCATGGCCTTGCAGAGTGCATTTTGTACGCCTTGCCCTTCCTGGCTGCAGGATGGATGTCGAGGGACCGCTTGCCCACGAATCCCCGATGTGTCATCGTCTGTAGGAGGACGGTCTACTGACAGCTCGTCTATGCTAAGTGCCTTTTCAGTGCCTACGCCTGAGATTGGACTGTGGATGTCTTGTTCCCGCTTGTCTGCTGTATGGTTCCCGGCTGTGTCAATTTGTCTGCCTTGCCCATGACTGCAGGAGGGAGGGCCTGTGACAGCTTGTCTATGGTACATGCTGTGTCACTTTGTCTGCTTTGCATCTGACAGCAGGATGACGGCCGTGTGACACTTGTCTAAGAAATTAAATTAAATATGACAGCATGGCATTTGGCATACGGCTTTAAGAACTCCTCCCAAATTATTCTCTTTTCTTTGCATGAATATTTTAAAAAGGCATTACGCTGTAACAGGGCAATAGCCACATGCATTCCTAACATAGCAATCGCTACTGCAATAAACGTGTGGGTGTAGGGAGAGTGGGCAGAGTCATTCATTCAGAGGCTACCTGGACTTTTTGCACTAAATCTTGGCCGATTTAGCGTGTTGGTCCATGGTTTTTCCTCAGCTTTAGAGAGCCACCTGAAAAATAATGATTGAAAGGGCACATGAACCCTACCTAGCATAGTTCAGTTTCAAACTTTGTTTCCAACAAACCGAGGAATTCCCCGAGAGCAACATCATGTATCCATGACAGGGAAAACAAAATATTTCGAAGATATAAAACCGACTATCATGTTAGTCTAATTACACTATGAACGCGTGCATTAATAACATTCATTATTTAAAAGTCCAGCATGAAAACAATGAGTAAAACAAACCATAAGGGAAAGATTATAACATCAACGCAATACATCACACTATAATCATAGGCATCCCTGGGGGGGGGGGGGGGGGGGGGCAAAAGGAGAGCAATTGCCCCCCCTTCTGACCTACCAGGTCAACTAACTCTTTCAAGGAGTTCCCCAAGCCGTCATTCGAGTCTTTTCAAGCACTTTGCTTGCTTAGCCTGTGTTCTTCTTCTGGCCTGAAAGGGACACCACGGGAATCAATGGGCCATGAATATTACTGGGGTGGGGGACATCGCTGTTAAAGTCAGGCTTCCTACATGTTGGGCACAACAATATTGGGCACAACAATATTTTCCAAATGTGCAGTTTACACTTTCATGGGGGGGGGGAAGACATTTCAAACTGAAACATGCTTCTTAAACTGACATCCACTGGTTTTCTTTAAACTGTGTTTAGATTTATTGTTTGACTATCAAACAAGTACCCTGTGATGCTGGTGTCCCTTCCTTTGTGCTTTATCTCATGTCATATGCTTGCCAAACTGCTTAATCACAAATAAATGTGTCTATTGTGCTGACAGCAGTTATTATGAAACTAAACTGTGGGACCAGGGGTGCTAACTTTCGATTGTCACTATGGGGCAGATATTCCTCCACCCCTGCCCTGAATATAAGCAAGCAACTAGCTCAACCTATCCCCTTGCCGAACACATTTTATAGACTTGATTTTTATAAGGAATTGCAAAAAGTCACAAGATCAACAGCCAGTTTTAAATGTATAACATCTCTGCAGCAGTCACTCAAATGTTGAGAAACACTAGTAGCCTTCTACTGTAGGACGTGCCTATAAATCCCTTAATGTGCTCAAAATCACTGCATTAACAGTAAAGTCATGTAGTTCATGTACATGACTTAAAAGTCATTAGTATTTATGACTACGTGCATGGATCCATTGACCCGTGATGGCTCGTGCATGATGAGCAAGGGGGCAGGGAACCACCAGCATCCTCAGCCATTATGGAGGAGCCAAGGAACCAGCCCACAGAAAACACAGAGCGTTCCCTCAGCTGCTTTTTGCAGCTGAAGGAGGGTGCGAGGGCTGGCTTGAACTGTCAAAGGGAAACACAGTTTCCGTTTGACAGTTCCCCAGTCCTGCATGTCCAATGGGCCATGCAAAGCTTTTGCTTCCCCAGCCTTTCATGGACCATTGGGGATGCTGGCTGGGGAACTTCATGTTTGAATGTGCATAGGGGAGCTCCTGCGCCTCCTCATGCATAGAAACAAAGTAGGGCGCTTCGTCTTCAGCCCACGGGTTCTTGCGCCCCTGTGCAGGTACCTGGAAGCACTCTTTTCTTTCTGGTCCCTGTTCGTGCTGCATGGGAACTGGAGGGCTGAGAGGAATATTCAGGACCGGGGCAGAAGGTAGGTTAATTAAAATATGTATGTATCAATGTATGCTTGTGTTGTGTGCAATGAATGTATCATGATGGGTGCGCATGTGTTGTGCAGCTGAGTTTCGTGGGTGGGGGGTCAGGAAGGTTGTTGTTGGAATTGATGCCTCAGTCCCCCAGGAAATTGTATTATTTATCATTACCTTATTTTTCAATAGGTATTTTATTAATATATCTTTTTAAGGGGATTTGCTGATATATTGATATATTGTCGATGATGAACACTAAATAAGGGGGTATTAGTGTTCATCATTGATAGTGGTGTGGACCTAGGACCTGCTAGTACTAGCATAACGACAGTGTTCTCTAAAATAATATCCAGCAAAATCCCAAAGCCCTGCACCATAGGCAGCTATTGACACGGATTTCGCACGATACCCAGAGAGCATGGCTTCCAATGGCTACCAGTGTAACTGGCAAAGTGAGGAATCATAATGTTAGATTGTTTTTGATATAAATCAACCAACCAAGAGCCCTAGAAAAGCAGAGGCAAAGGTAGTACAAGGTTTAAACACACTCTAGTTTAGACATATCACAAAATATTGAAATATTCACTGTGATATTGAAGGATTTTATGAACTCTGCTTATTTGTTCATCAAACCCTGCAGGACTCGCAGTTCTTGTAATTACAATAGAGTTATCTGTGTAAAAAAGGAGGCGAAAACACCTTCCTATTCAGTTCTTTTAATAGATCCAAAAGGTTTCTGGCCAGTCCCCTATAAACGTAGCATAGATTTTCTCTGTCACAAATATGCATCTCCAATACATATACCATATTTAAACTTCTCATCCTTCACTATCCATTGGAGACGCACCAGCCTATCATGATTTGAGAAATGCAGGCTTTATCAACAAGGGAAAGTCCACATTACATGCTGGCTGCCGGCACCTCCTTCAGTGGTCAGACATTTTCTTTACACACACCAACATGCACAATGTGCATGCTTGTCGACCAGCCCCACTGACAACCACCCCCAAGACCCTATCTGCCTCCTGAAGGCACGTCCCTGCACACTCGCATCATAAAAAAATACAGCCGCTAAGGAAAAAGGCCTGAGACACTCTTGCAAGGATAACAAGTATGAATTTCTACAAAAATAGGGATGCATCAGCAAAGAAGTCTGCTGCAAAGGAACATTCTGAGGTCCGTTGGAATCTGCGGTACATTTTAAGCACAAAAAGCATCACTAATGACATCATAGTATACAGTACAATTCTACAATAAGGACTGGCAGAGACCTATAGATGTAGGGCCTGCTCTAAATGGGATGCCAGGCCATTGGTCCATCTTCACCTATCCATTTCGGTTCACATGGGTGCTGCTAGGTTCGTCATCCGCAGTGAGTTGACCTAACAATTAATTAGCTACTCTAACACCCAATGTTATTCTTACGATTGTAACAATGCACCTGGCAGATACAGGGATGGGCTTGGGGGAGAACCGAGGTCCCACTAACTCACACATACTTCACTCGATCCAAGACAGATCAGCAACTCCCAAGGTCCTCCACCTTACTTTTGAGCTGTTATTCTGATGCTACCCTGCACTTCGCTGCACAAGTCATGTGACCATTTCTGAAGGCACGATAGCCTTGCCTTCTGATCTTAGAGATCGATAGAGGGGTGCAACGGTTTTATGGTTGGTGGTCTGGGCTTTGATGGTACTTTGGTATGTGGAGGTTGTGGGATGAAAGCATGGCAAAACCGTATTTCTCATGTGGGGATTGTTGGGGATCGTAAAGGGTAAAGGACATGGAATACATTTCACTTCCCTGTTAGCCATCTACGGCTCCTTTTTTGGGGTTGCCATTTATTGGACACTTTAAAATGATCAGACTATGACATAAAGCCAGACAGCAGACTCAATTTAATAGTCAAAGCGGGGATAGATCTTCCTTCAGTAGCCACCAGAGGTACAACACCTAGCCTACTCCTCAAAAGGACACACCTAACACAAATGAAATAGACCAACCCCAGGGAGTAGAAGAAGAGGTATTTTCCTTTGCAACAAAGCAAACAGAGTTTGGTTCAAGACCCCGATTTCTATAATTTTGAACAGGAAATTGGCTTTGTTGGAGAGGAACATACCAATGCAATCCCTAATACCGCAGGAAATTCTGAGATGGCTACTATAGAAAATAAAAAACAAATGGGGGTCTGGGAGTCTCTCTACCAACACAAACACGGCCCAATGACCTGTTCTTGGGTGAATAACCCCTGGGAGAGACTCTACCAAGTCTTTAGCTCACTGTCCCTTTCACAGAGAAGACATTTCCCTGCATATCAGCCTTTGTCCTGCCCAGGGGCAGTCCAGCGCCGAAATGCTAGGCAATTCTCCTGTGAACAAGAGTACCAACAGTAACCCCATACACGTGTTTCAGCCTTGTTGGGCATCATCAGTGAGGTGAAACTGTGCCTTTCTAAGAAAAGTGAGCAAGGGGTCCACGTCTGGATCGCCCTGTTAACTTAGGGTGAGACCCAAAGTTAATTTATGCAAAACAAAGGGGGTCTGGGAGTCTCTCTACAGCACGAACACAGCCCAATGACCTGTTCTTGGGTGAATAACCCCTGGGAGAGACTCTACCAAGTCTTTAGCTCACTGTCCCTTTCACAGAGAAGAATTTTCCCTGCATATCAGCCTTTGTCCTGCCCAGAGGCAGGCCAGCGCCAAAATGCTAGGCAATTCTCCTCTGAACAAGAGTACCAACAGTAACCCCATACACGCGTTTCAGCCTTGTTGGGCATCATCAGTGAGGTGAAGCTGTGCCTCTCTGAGCACAGTGAGCAGGGAGTCCACGTCTGGTTGCCCCCAGGCACAGTTTTACCTCACTGATGATGCCCAACAAGGCTGAAACGCGTGTATGGGGTTGCTGTTGGTACTCTTGTTCAGAGAGGAATTGCCATAGTATTTCGGTGCTGGACTACCCATGTGGGCGGGACAAAGACTGATATGAAAATTGATATTTCCCATCTGTGAAAGGTACAGTGAGCAAAAAGTGTGTGCTGCAAACTCTCATCTCAGAACAGGTTATCATGCCATGTTCTTTCTGGAGAGGAGCGCCCGCTACCTTTTTTGAAATATTTGCAATGAACTTGGGGTTGGTCACCCTGAGTTACCTGGGGGAAACCGGACGTGGACTCCCTGATCGCTGTGCTCAGAGAGGCACAGCTTCACCTCACTGATGAGGCCCAACAAAGCTGAAACACGTGTATGGGGTTGCTGTTGGTACTCTTGTTCAGAGAGGAATTGCGATTGTATTTCGGTGCTGGACTACCCATGGGGGCGGGACAAAGACTGATATGCAAATGGATATTTCCCATCTGTGAAAGATACAGTGAGCAAAAAGTGTGTGCTGCAAACTCTCATCTCAGAACAGGTTATCCTGCCATGTTCTATCTGGATAGGAGCGCCTGCAACCTTTTTTGAAATACTATAGAAAATATATTAACTCAGTCAACCGCCCACCAGATTCAAGTTCAAGAGCGCTTTCAAACGGGGCTGGATCGAAATATTGCCTCTCAACAAAGATCTATAGTACCCCATGGGGTGTTACAACCTTACAAGAATGTGGAAGACGTGGGGAATTTTTTTCTCAGCTTTGAGAGGTTGGCACATCAATTACATTGGGGAGATGATTTAAAGACTTGTTTTCTGGCTCCTCTGTTGAGAGGCGAGCTACAAAATGCATATCAACTGTTATAATGCTTTCGGCATAGCTACTGTTGATGAAATAAAACAAGGATTGTTACAAAGGGTTGACTAAACAGATAATTTTTGTAAAACAAAACCAATAATTATCAAGTTAAATCCGGAACAAATACATGTAGAACTGGGGGCCTGAGTACAAAATACAATGGCTTTATGGCTCAGTAAAAAAACCTTACCCAAAGTATTGGAAGCCCTGAATGTTGAGCAATTTGTAAATGATTTTCCCCAAAGAGCTGTCCTTCAGTTAAACAGACGTAGTTTAGTCATGGTTATAGAAACAGCTCAACACCATGCAGAAGCCAATAAACACTTAAAAAGCTTACAATGGAATTAACCCAGGACATTTCAAAAGGGGGTTCTCCATTCCCCTTTTCTTGCAAAAGATAACCAAGATAGCTCCCATAAACCAATATTAAAAGATTTATGGAGGGTACAAAGAAAACCTATACCAATCGACGGAAGAGGGGAAATAAAGCAGAGGAGGGACAGACCCATAGACCAAATTCCATCATATGTTTCTCTTGTGGACAATCAGGACATATGGCCAGATAATGTCCCTTAAACAAAAAGGAGGAACCCATGGAGATTGGTTATATGACAGGAAGGGATTGGAAAGAAAGCAGCTTTCCTGAAGAAGGCATTGAAACTGACAGTAATTATTTTTGTGGGGTCACACTGTTTAAAACTCACTACTCTGCCATAGTAAACTGGATACCGGTTAAAGGTTAAAGCTTTATTACTCAGGCAACAAGCAGACAGCAATACAGGCTAACCTCATCTCCACCAGAGATTTTGGAAAAGGAATTCCAATACAAATTACCTGTGTCCATGGTGGTGAGAAGGTATACCATAAGACTTCAGTTACCATCTGAGTCCAAGGGGAATCAACCCAAAATGCTGCTGCTATTCCTAGATTACCAGGTGAAACCATAATTGGCATTCTTCTTTTGTGAACACTTTTCTAAACCATCCAAGGTTAACGACATTTCCAGTTTCACCTTAGATTTTTCTTTATAGTCTAAGTGTCAGAATCGAACTTTGGACACACCACAGTTTTGTTTTGGACATTCTGACATAGACAGATCCTTAGTGTTTGGTTTAGGTAGGGAAATTCCTCTTAGAGAAGGCTCAGAGAGGCATTTTCCCCAACTCCTTTTACTTTCAATAAATGGTTTTAACCAAAAACATGGCTAACTTGTGTCCAAGTTTCATTTCTGACTCCTCACAAAACACTCAACCTGTTCAATCACAAAACAATCCATGAAGTGCCCAGAGTGCCCTGAGTGCCACCAAACAATTAGCCTAAGAGAAGGCAAGAAAAAAATCAGCCACTCTGTAAGAAGAAACAGAGGTATTATACAACCAAAACATCTGTGTAACTTAAACTCTACATCATACCAAGAAAACCAGGTGCCATTGCAAAAACGCAGCAACCTGTAGGGAAAGACTGAAAATTGATGAGATGCAAAAGAGATGGCTCTGCTTCCATAATTACTAGGCCTGCCATAGGCAGCTACGGTCAACAGCACAGGATGGCCACAAGTAGCTCAAATTTTACAACCATAGCAGAAGATAGAATTCGAGCACTCAAGTGCCAGCCCCAATGAAGAACTTAATAATAGGTAATAATCTTAGAAGCAAACAAGGGAATTCCCTTTTGGAGAGAAGAAACCACACCTTCAACAGAAAAGTAACTCAGAGTTTTGAGAAACATTCAATAATGATACAAAAACAGAACAAGAGCCCTATGAACCACAGACACACAGTTCAAAAACAATTACAAAATTAACATCGACCTGGAAAATATAAGGTACGTAAGCACAAAGCGAAACAATGCCATCATGTAGTTTTAACTAACAAGTGCACAGACCAATTCCTGCATAATCAAAGAAATAGAAAAAACTGGACAACTCCGATTGATCATCTATCAAGCACTCATGGACCCCTTTTTAGAACTTTGTAGTAATATAACCAGAGTGCAGCGACACTCCAAGAAGCACAGTTCACCACAGCCATACTGAGAAATGGAGTCAACCTCGCTGAGGTCCAACAATACCGACATGGGGAACTAGCCTGACATAAACGATCATCCGGATCGCTCCAGACACATCTGCACTCAAAATCTGCCAGTCAGTAAGTGATCATGTGATAACTCATGACACTGCGAAGAAATGACTACTGCCCAGCAAGTGTACATGGTTGCGTAGTGGCTATATGGTCAACTCAGCCCTCACATTACTACAAACAGACAGTGATCACACCCTAAAGGTTAAACAGGCATAGTCAAGAGTTATACCTCCTTTGCCTTTTTTGGAAATGTGGGCTGTGGGCAGGCCACTTAAGAGGGGTTTGAATGTGTTAAGAGCAGCAACCCAAACAGCAATAGTACAAGACTCCACAATAAAGGAATGTTCAAAGAAGGCTTTATGTAAACATATATATACTTTAATTAAACACACCAATGTGCAAATAACTGACAAAGAAACACTAACAAAAACCCACCGCTGTGAAAATATCAAAGAAAATGTAGAATATGGAGATGAAAGCACAGTGGGTAACAAAACTAAAGAGCAAGACATTGCAACAATGTCACTTTTAAAACAATATGTCTTTTGAGATAAAGGTGCCAAAGGGTGGCTCACCAGTCACTTCGGTCCCAAGAGTGAACCAGGGGCCTTGAGCCTCGAGGTACATCAGTCTCTTTCTAGTGGTCCAACAGCACTGAACTGTGTTTCCAAGTGCTGTGCTTGCGCATCCCACCAGGTTTGTATGTGTCGACTTGCGTTGCACAGGGTATCGAGTTGGCATCCAGCCAAGACCGATTGGATAAAATCAAGGTGCTATAAGGGGTCAAATTCATGCCAAGGTGCAAATGATCTTTGCATTCTTGCATTATACACAAAGTGCTCTGCTCTGTATGCAGTGGAGGGGACAGGAAGCAAAGAAAAGCCCACAGAAATACAAGGCAGAGGAAACCTTCCTCCAGTCCCTTCTGCCCTTTCTGCCTATCTAACTATTCTAACTCCACCTGCCTTTCAAGCCTGAAGCTCCAAGGACACGTTTGTAAGCAACACCCTGGTGTGAGGCTGGCTCATTTATTTGAGTGTGCCTCTTTGAAGCATGGTTTCCAGGAGCTCTCATGCGGAGTCTCCTGGCCTGAGGAGACCTGTTACCCAATCTCCCAGAAGATCAAATAGAGACAGCCTTCCTGTCAATTGTCTTGATTTCTGAAGCGGAAACAGTTCGGCAACAAGCCCACCCAGCCTTTTCATAGCTGATCTGGGCTCACAGGGTTTACGGGAGTAGGATACAAGTCAGATGTGGCTTTAATAATTGCGTGCACTGTCATTCACTGTACCAAAATCCAGGTATGACTTATTCTTAGAGATGACCCTGCTACCAGATGGCTAGTACCACAATTATTATGTTTTTGGTTCAGATTTGCAGAAATTAAATGCAACCTCTACCTACTGTGACTTTGGTGTCACTGCAGCTGTCAAACAGGACACATGCCATCAGGAGACTGATGCAGTTGGGCATTTGTGTTCACTATGCTTTTGGCATGGAGTATTCTGAAAGGGTGGGGTCTGTTTAGCTGACCACCCTTCCTGAAATGGATTACCCACATCATTTTATAAGTAAAACAAATCAAAACAGACGGGCTTCCACACCGTTGCCAGATGGAAATCCTTGAAATCCACCAACATACAACTCATGCCCAGAAGACTGTAGTTCTCTACAGGAAATCAGACTGATCCACAGTCCCTCCCAGGAGACCCCAGCAGTTAGATAAGGAATTTGGACTGTAAGTGGGGGTCCCATAATGCACCTAGTGGAGAAGAGGAAACAACCATAAAACAACAATTCCATCTACTTCAACTTTTCTAGAGGGAGGAGGTAATCCTCCAAGATGAGCCCCACAAATACATCTCATATCGTAATGCATTTGTATTGGCGCTGTGTTGTATAAAGTACATTTATCCACCTAAATCTGTGTTGTATAAAGTACATTTATCCACCTAAAACCTTGTCTGTGATCAATTTTGAATTTTGCTTCTTGTTTCTTTCCATGGTGCTGTATGACCAAAGTGCCGAGGACTATTTTTCAAAAAATATTTCAGTCCCCCAAGGTGAACTAAAAAACGACGTAACCAGTGGCACAAGCAGCCAAATCACAATAAGCCTACAGCGCCTGGTACTCGCAGGAGGTCTCCCCACCTAAGTACGAACCAGGTCCAACACTGTTGAGCTTCAAAGATCAAGCGAGATTGGGTGCATTTAGTCTGGTGAGCTTGTAGCTTTTCCGACATCCCAGCACTGTAGAACCACTATCATTGAGATTGGTGCTGCCCAAATTCTAGTAAACTCCAAGTAATGGGGCGCTAAGCAAAACCATGCGGCCCTTCTGTCCCCCTCCTAATAAGCTGAATGCAGAGCGCTGGGGTTGTACACCTAATCTGGGGTGTGTGAGAAACCAGAAGTTGCTAGTCCCCGGGGATGTGTCATCCAGCTGGCCAGGACACAGCTATCCCTTTTGGTTCCAGTTCCTGTGGGTGGACCAGTGCGGGAGGATCACCTGGACGGGGGCTCTTCGGGCAGTGGTACTGGGACACTGGATAGTGAGATGTGGTATCCACTTCCCTGTAACTCCTTTTCCCCATCATAACAGGTAGGATACTTAGGAATTAACCCCCACACCCTTTCCCGACACAAACACTTTCACACAGACAGCTCACTGTGAGAGAAAACAGACTTACACCCGAGCCGTATACCTGACATGTCCCAATACAAGGGTCAGGCAGAGTCAGGTAATTACTGATAATTCCACACACCTGACTTCCATTACACTTCCCCACATAAATAAAAGGCGGAGCATGAAAGCACACTCTGAGCAAGGCAACACACACGAGAAAGCAGCAGTTCCGAGATGGCAGTTTAATTTGAGGAGAAAGGCAGCAAGATCAGAGGGTTACAAGGAGGGAAGTGCCCTTGACCTTTTCAGAGGAAAACCGATACTTTCACAAGCCCTCGAGAATAAGAAACACAAGACCTGGAATTAAAGCTGAAGAAAGGTGCATTGTGTTGCGCAGGTACCAGGGTTCTCCCACGTCGATAGCCAAGGTGGGGACGAGCGATTGCCACTGTGGTACTGGCCTTGGCTCCTACAACAAAGCAGTGGAAGTAAAGTCAGCACAGCTGGTGAGTGGGGGAGACAGAGCAGAACGGTCTGTGTTAGAACCAACTTTGCAAGCAGCAACCTTGTATGAAGCAATCTGAAGAAACAGTGTGTGAAGCGTATGTGATGAGCAAGCAAATATAATTGAACATCCAAGGAGTGAATGAACTTTTGATAGTCAAGATAGATACCATATACAGAGTGGTTTTGCACCACGTGGGTGCTCTTTTGAAGGTCTGTTAGGTATCCAACTTAAAGGGGGCAAATCTGAACTGCGAATGGCGAAACTAAAGCGATCCTGCAACCGGTCAAGCTAAATCCTGAGCACATTTGAAAGTCTTCGATACCTAATATGAGCTGCAATTGGTTTGAGCCTGGCTGAGGGAGACTGGCTGTGTAAGAGGAAGGCTCTAAACCCGGCTCAGGGGGATCCAGGTGAATCGTGAGTCACCTAAGAAAGGATATTCTCTGACCATTGGAGGTGGGAATCTGAGCCCGGAAGAGGGGGATCCAAAGTAACCATTGTGGAATAAAAGGTATCTTAGCCCGGCTGAGGGGGATCCAGGGTGAAGAGTGAATCACATAACTTGATTATTTGTAAGAGGAAAGGTTATTTCCCTTTGTTTTGGTACATCAGGCCCTCTGAATCAAGAGACTTTGACAACCTAAGAGACTTGGGCACAGAAGGCCCTGATGCTGGTAATGGAACTGTGTCCTCATGCCGAAGAAGCCAAAGAGTGTGCTATGCTCGAGTGAACCACCTTGTCCCGTGATGAAAATATGGGAAAGGGAGGCCAACGGCCTGAACACCCTGGCATATTTTGTGAACACTTTTTCTTTTTCATGAACACTACCCTACACTATTTGTATTTAGCTGTAAGGATTGGCAAAATATTCTTATAGTATAGGCCCTTTTATTTTGACGAGACTCCACTAGGATTACATTATTATTTTATGGTCGTATCTTGCGCCCATCTGTAGATTTAGGATTAGATGGGCATTTATCACACTCTTGTTAAAGTTCAATGAACACCCTTGAACTGCGGCAACCTCTTTGTATGACTGTAACATAGTAGGTGTAATTTGTAAATAAGTGCATATATTGTAGCCAAAGAAGCGTTTGGTTGCCCAGGTTTTAGACAGAAAAAAGATGTTGCTTATTACTAAACTCACTGGCACTCATCCCACCGACCTCAGAAGGATGAAGGTCTGAGTCGACCGGCCAGGACATGAACCCATGTCCATGAGGTCAACACAGAAACATAAAGTGGATGCATTAGTCCACTGAGCCACCAACATGGATATTTTCGATGTGGTCATTTATAAAAACCATCTGGTGTAAATGCCCTTCCCTGTTATGACATGTATAAAGCGCTGCAACCACCCAAAGGCTTCATGGTGCTAAAATCCCTATTAGATATATGTTGTAATGATTGTTAAATGAGGCAGTCTGAACAATATCATCAATGTAATCACTTGAACCCATAACTCTGATGCTTGGACCCAGTGGGAAACTCGCTTCAGAAATATGCTGTCCGCCCATGGTAATAGTTTTGTGCAAGCATACCCAGAGATCATGTGCCCTATAACTCCACACATTATTATTATTATTGTTATTGTTATGATTAAGGTGTTTATGGTGCGCAGACATAGCTGCGGGAAGCAACAGAGTGCATTACATTCATAGGGGAAAGTACACAGTGAGTGAATCAGAGAAAAAAGGTGCAGGGAATTAACATTGGAGGTTGGGCAGCATGGGGGAAGACGTTGGGGAGCAGATCACAGAGTCTCAGGTAGGGTGGGGAGTGCAGGGTGTGTGGACCTAGGTGTTAAAGAGGAGCCATTCCTTGAAGAGAAAGGTCTTGAGCTCTTTTCTGAACTGTAAAAGTGATGGGGTAAGTCTGATGTTGACAGGGACGAGGTTCCAGAGTCTTGAAGCATAGACAGAGAAGGGCTGTTCTATGTTTGTTTTCCTTCCTGCACTGTCGTAATTCAAGTCCGCACATTTCTTTACTTCTGGTGGATTGCATGTATCTGAAGATGCGGAGTGTCTCAGCCAGGTAGCTTGGGGACTTCAGGATGAGAGCCTTGAAGACGATGAAACATGATTTGAAAACAATACAGGCTTGCAGTGGAAGCTTGTGTTTTGACGAGGGTCGGGTGATGTTGTCGAATTTGCAGAATCCTTTAATGAGTCTTGCTGCAGCATGCAGGTCACATTTCAGGGGTACCAGGGTAGTCCCACCATCCAGGTGGGAGAGGACCAAAGCTTAGACAGCGGATCTGAAGTCGTTTTTTGTGATGAAGGGCTTGATTTTCCAAAGGAGAGAAAGTTGATACCAGGCCGTGCTGTGTGCTGTTTTGAACGCGAGTCTGTCTGGCAATATTGAACCCAAGGGACTTTGCACAGGGGGCCAGCTAGGTTGTGAATCCCTCGAGGTTCATAGCAGGAGCCAGATCTGGATGTCAGGGTGTTCAGTGTTGTTGGCAATAGGAATTCAGTCTTGGAGGGGTTGAGCCTCAGATAAGCATTGGACATCCAGGACTGCATACATGTGAGGCAGGTCTTGAGGCTGTGGATGTCTTCGATGGAGGATATCTTGAAGGATGTTAGAAAGAGGTCAACTAAATACAGACCACCATCCTTGGACTTCAATATGTAAGCTCAATATTCCAGTTCGTAGGAGGAAATAAGGGCAGTGACAGGAACAATCCTCCTAAAAATCCTTTCCATTTAACCAGGTGTGGACTGGTAACCAAGAGAGGCCCTGGAAATCAGCATGCCCAATCGTTTTCCAAGGAGAACATTTGGAAATAAAATAGGTAGCCACAAAAAGAATGCACCGGATGCAAAGGCCTACCGGGAAATCTCCAGAATTCCCTATCGGCCAGTCCACCCCTGTATTTAACCAGGCATAACCAGAGTTTTAAAACCAAGAAACACAATTCTTGTACTGCATGAACAACAAACGGGATATACTGCAGCTCAAACAAGAGTGTGAGTGCCCCTCTATTGAGAATGAACATGGTTTAAATAACCTGTTCTATGGAATTTCTATTTCTTCCACTCAGGCGGGTCCACAACCATTTTTTAGCATAACACACCCTTCACACAGGAGAAATATCCATACGCTCATCAGTCTAGTCCCACCCAGAAGGGCAGTCCAGCACCAAAATGCTCTGCAAACACCCTTTATACAGGTTTGCCAATACTTATCAGCATGGACGTCTATTGGCAATTGACAAGAAAACAGGAATTATAGCCCTCCTCGGAAATATACAAAAATAATAATATATTATTGTTAATTGCTTGCTAGCGAGAGTCTGGCTTGGGCCTGACACCCATTGCTTGTATAGAACTAGGCCAAGGAAGATGGGACGATGAGATAATGGCCATTAGGCCTTATGCAGGCCCTCGATTCACTTGGGTCAACTGGCCACCATTATCACTTCATTATCTTTAGGTAAGCATTATTGTCTGCATGTGGTGACCCATTGCAAAGATATCTATTGTTAGAAGAACACAAGCAACCAAATAGTGTTCTATTTGGTCTCTGCCTGGAGTTACCAAAGCTGGATGCTTGACTGACTTGAGAAGGTGGAAAGAGGAAGGCTACAAGAACTGTATAAAGGAAGGAAACTTATGACGTTCACGGAAATGGTTTCTCATTTTTTACAGTTTGCTGGACTGGCCCGGGACCGCTACAGAGAAATGGCCAGGCTTCCCAGAGGAACCCCGAAAAAAAACACATTTTGAGACAAAACGGTTTCAAGGCATGGGTAAAAAATGAATTACAGTGTTATGCAGGGCCTCGAGTACATATATATTATTGCCTGGACTGAAGATACAAGATTTTTGGGAGCTGTTCTTGCATAGAGTTGAGGCATGTGGATTGGGAAAAAGCGATTATTCACACCAAACGTGTTCCAAAATTCTAGATTCGGACAAACTCAATGTAATGTCTTCTACAAAATACATATGCCACCATAGATTCTTCACATGATTCACAACTCTAAACCTAACAAGTACCCTGAATTTCCTGGATCAACAGCTACATGTATATAACTGCATTGGCTGGCTACTTTCTGGAAGGTGATCATCCTAGAATTAGAGAAAATAATTGGTAAAACTGGATTACTTTCTGTAGAGTTATGCCTGCTAGGTATAGCACCCCACAACAAATGGGGGACAATTATATATAGATTCATCCGTTCAGAACGTCTGATAGCCAATAGGGCAATGGCACGTTTAGGCCCACAAAATATGAAACTGGATGAATGAGTTGACCTGTTGGACTGGCACCAAAAATAAAGTATTGCAGCGGGTTGCAAGTGATACGTAGACAAATCACAGCATTATGGAACAGGAATAATTAATGAATGTGTTAATCCGTCCATTAAGGCCAGTGAGGTTAAATATGATGGTGTTGGTGTCGATGTGTGTGTATTCTCTCGCAGCATTCTGAGGATGAGTCGGCCCATTGCTTTGATTTGTTCTTTGACCTGTATATGACTATACATCATCTAGTCCGTAAATGACATTGAAGCCTCCATATTGTATTGAAACGAGTTCTTATGCTCATTGCCTGTAATGTCATGAGTGATGTCACATGTTTTTGTTAACCACCACATGTTTGGTTTTAAAAGTTACACATTGGATTATTTGCTATGCAAAACTGCAATTTGATTAACCCCTCCCCCCAAAAAATGTAATATTAGTAGGAGCACAATTAAAAATCATATTTATCTTATTTAGATTCTGATATGATTTTAAATATGCATAACCTTTATAAAGCGGCATATGACTGGGAAGCAACGGAGACCTGTACACATTGTAGGGCTGTCTGTGGAAACACATTTCAGGGCTGTCTCTCAGCAACAGACCACAGGGGGAACCAATATCCTATTCGAGTAATTAGGCTTCAAGACAAATATGGTTGGAGTTCCAACCTTGGCATTTTAGGCTGGCTGCAGCATAAGATGTAGCTAAACCACACACTATGAGTTGGCCGGTGCAGTATTAACGCATACTGACATGCTTACACACTGGTCAACTATAGGTTTGCCAGTGAAGTGTCTGAATTACCTCTAGCTAAGAGCTGGAGGTAAGTCAGGCTCCAGCCCGGCAAAAATCACTCGTAATACCAGCAAAATCCCCCATGGAGTCTTCTAGGACTCCATGGAATGGAGATTTCCAACTGCCGGCACTCGTAATCCAGCAGTAATTCCATCTGACCTAGCTCAGGTATTGGGATTTTTATTTGCCAGTATCCTGGCGGATTTTCCACCTGGATACCGGCAACCTTGTAATGAGCCCCACTGACTCAACATTCAACATTGTCAGTAGTGCAGCCCCTCAAGTAAAGAGTTTGGCCATGCGAGAGAAGTGGGCAGGAGTAGTAAGCGCTGGTATCTGTGCCATAGAGGGGTAATCCATATCCGTACAAACGAGTAGATCATTGTCAATAAGTGTGCAGTAAAGTAACATGAGCACTATCTTCAGACTGAAAACAGCCGTAAAGTGACAGAGATGGGCCCAATGGTGTGTCAGATTAAACAAACTTGCATTCTCATTTTTGGTGCTGGTATAAACAAAAGGCCATTTATTAGTTTATGAGTTGCCAGGCAAATCGACAGCATTCTACTAGTTAACCAGTTCCCTCCTGGCTAACTCGATCAGCCCTCCAAATCCGTTCCCTTTACAGAGCACTGACCACATGACGAATCGAAACACGACAACGTAGGTATTCCGGTGGGATGTTCCCACCTCCTGCCTTAAAAAGAAGACCTTATGCATGCAATGGTTTAGTCCGTTTCTCTATCACCGTTAGGAAATGACTTTTGGCAAAATACTTCCGGCTCTGATGTTTAGATGTGATTCCAGTGCTGCCCCCCCTCAGGCGAGCGGCCTAGGGCCTCCACTCCCAGGACAATGTTTGGTTTCTATGAATGTCTGATTGTCTGATCTGCCTGTGCCGTTGTCAACCACTGGCCTCAGTCCACGGCCTCGTCCTAGTTACTGTTGTTTTTGGGCACAAGCACAGTCCAGTCCACATCGAAAACTGCCCACAGCGAACAGCAGAAAAGTGGTTAACCTACATAAATCTGCAAAAAACAAGAAAAATGATAAAACACTAAGAGCAGGGATCAGAGAACAATAACACCGAGCAATCCTTCTGGAGGACATTCCTGAAACGAAACTCTTTAGATCATTTATTAATTTACTTAGTCAGTGGACTGCAAGATACCAAAGAAGCATGCCTGCAAAACGTATGGGTGTATTTATTCAGGATACCTGCATAATAGCACAGCCATCCGTGCTGCGGTGGATGGTGTTCGGATGAACAATAGGTTTACAGGCCGATTCATGGAAATAAGCGTGTGAATCGCAGCGCAGGTGCGAAAATCACAGCGAAACCCGCGCACATCGATTCATGGAAGTCTGTGCACATGTAAATCCATGGATGTGCGCTGAAATCCTGCGTGGCGCACGCGGGCGCACATTTCACCAAACAGTGTGCGCTACGCGCACAGCGAAAGCGCAAGTAGCGCAGCGTACACAACAAAAGTAGGCAGAACACGGGGCGTAACATGCGGAGTGCGGAACAACGCGTGAAAATGTGGGCATTACAGGGGAAGTACAGGAGGCAAATGCGCGGAACGCCCACACGCGCGCCTACAACACGTATTCATGGAATCGAACAGGGCTAACGCGTGCGTCAAAAAAGCCGTGCTAATCCGGAAACATGTACACCAGCAGGAAGCAGGCGTACGCGGACCCACGCAGCATAAAAGTGCGCACAAACAACAAACAAGCTCAGACGCGACGATGAATATACCATTCCTCGCAGCAGTGGTCATGGGATACAGCAGGAGGAGGAGGATGAGGAGGATAGTCAGGGTCAGAATTTTTAAACCCAGGACCAACCTTTTTAGGATACCTGATGACCAGGTGTATGGGAGGTACAGGTTTCCACCTCACATAATACTCAACCTGGTGAGTGAGTGGGAGAATGACCTCACATCACCCACCCTGTGCTCCCAAGCACTGAGCCCCTTGGAAAAGGTGCTCAATGTACTGCACTTCTTGGCTACTGGGTCATTTCAGCGGACAAGTGCCATAGTGGGGGGGGTGTCACAGGCCAAGCAGTCATGCTGCCTACACCAGGTCTTGGCCATCATGACTGCAGGGCCATCAGTCCGCAGGCACATATACCTGCCCAGAACACCTGCAGAAAGGCAGGCTGTTGTCCAGGATTTTTACGGGGTTGCACACTTCCCCAAAGTGCTAGGTGCCATTGATTGCACCCATGTGGCTCTACGTCCTCCCAGGGCATCAGAGCACATCTATAGAAACCGCAAGCACTGGCATTCCATCAACGTGCAGGTAGTATGTGATGCCAAGGGAATCATCTCCTCAGTATATGCCAACTATCCAGGGTCCACCCATGACAGTTTCATATACAGAATGTGAACCCTAAACCGGGACCTAGAAGCTGGGCGGCATGGCGATACATGGCTGCTTGGTGAGTATAAATGCCACTGCACATGCATGCATGTCAGATACTGAGTAATGCCACAACCCCACTAATGATACCCATCATCACCTCCCCAGGGGACAGTGCCTACATTCTGAGCACCCATATGATGATGCCAATTCGGAACCCCACCACACCACCCGAGGTAAGATACAACACAGCCCATATTGCAACCCGGGGCATAGTGGAGCGCACATTCGGAGTGCTCAAGTCACGCTTTCGCTCTTGACCGTTCTGGTGGGCAGCTGCTATATGCTCCCCCAGTAGTGTGCAGGATCATAGTGGCAGCATGTGTCCTGCACAACGTTGCAACACGCGGGGGCCTGTCGGTGGACATGGTGGTGCCCCCACATCCCCAACCACATGACGCTGCACATGGGAGGGGAAAGGGCACATGGTGAGGTAGCCCGTACGCAGCTGGTGGCTAATTACTTCACCTAAAATCACACCCCTGTGGAGTGCACACAGCCCTGGCACATACCAGCTGACAATCAATGATGATGACATAAGAGACAGTCAACTGTCACAACCATACCAGCCTGAGATTGGTCGCCTGGAAGTGTTACATTGTGTGCATCCCTACCTACCGAAAGACAACCAATGCTGTGTCATTAAAAGACATACATTCATGCTGCATGAAAGACTACCCCCTAGCAAATTACAACATGAAAATAGCGCCATGTCACCCAACCCCACCCCATCTCCGCCACCCAACACACCATGGCATGTCATGCAATGTGAAAGAAAAAGCAAAGCACAAGACCTGACACAAGTGTCTCAAAGTGCACTGTCCCAAATGGAAACAGCCCACAGACAATATGCTCCCAGTAATCAATAACAAACAGCACACATGACCAAATACAAACCAAAAAACACAATACAGCAACACAGCATGAAACATTGCAAAAACATGACAGTACAAAGTCAAAGTAGTGCAAGTTTACAACCTGAATAAGCCATCACATCGACCCCTTCCAACTGCAGAGTGTTGCTGCCACGCAAATGTGTCAGTGTACTGCCCACACAGCTCATGGGAGCCCAATGTCACTGTGTAAGTCACGGTCACTTGGTCACACCCTTTGCAAGCCCATGGAAATGGGAAGCAGGAGGGGTGTGTGTGTCACGAACCCAAGCATCTAACCCAAACTCAGGACAAGCCTGCATGTGCCCAGCCAGAATACACAGTGGGTGCCCATGGGAGCAAAAAACAAAATAATCAAAAATGGCCATGGGGGGGCACCCAGGAGGTTCGAGGACAGGGTGCACACCAACACCCACATGCGTGGATGTTGCGAAAATAAAATATCTCCATGGGCTCATGGCCTGCACGGCTATGCCATTGTGGGAGAACTGCTGTCGGTCTCTTCACCCTCTGCTGCTGCATCAGGAGCTGGTAGTGCTATAGGAGGCAGCCCACGCAAAGCCCTGGTATGGTCCTCCATGGCAGCAAGCATGCAGGTCTGGAAGGTCAGTTTCTGGAGGATGATAGTGCAGAGATCCCCATGCAGCACCTCACGGGTTGCCTGCATTTCTGCACGCATGGCCGGATCTCCTCACGGGTTGCCTGCAGCTCAGCCGAGAGCCAACGTGTGAGCTGCTCCAGCTGCTGTTCTGCCCTAAAATTTCGGGAAGCCTCAAGTTCAAGCAGAGTCTCCCTGACGTTATGGAGTTCTACCCTCAGGGCTTCCCTGAGGCCCTGTGACTCTATTGATATGGCTTCGCGCAGAGTCTCCAGTGCCGCCCGTCGGTCCCTGTTGGACACCAACATGTCTACCCTGTGTGATTGGCAAATGGAGTCTGTTGCCTGCTGTTGTTGCTCCATCTGCCTTTCAGGGGGGATAATGGAAGTGTCCACCCATACAGTATTGCCTGGTGGTGTACGGCCACCGCGTCAGCGGGCACCACACCTGTTTGGGCAAGGCGATCTGCACCTCGCAGTGCTAGCACTGCCTGAGGCTGCAGGACTGCATTCCCCTTCTGATCTGCTAGCCCAGGAACAGGATCAGATGTTGTGGAGTGTGACCCTGCATCCGTAACCGCCAAAGGCGGACCTACCAACACTGACATCCCCATAGAGGGTTCTACCCCTGGTGCAGGTGGGTTGGACAGAACAGAATCCCTGCCAGAAGCACTCACCTGCAACAGCACATAAGTCTCATCATCCGATTCAGCACCTGAATAGAGGTCTGAGGAGGTGCATCCAGAGACACACCAGGATATTATGGTCTGCAGTAACAAAGGGTTTTCACCCACCACCACACCACCACGTCCTCCACTGGTGCCCGGTCATGGCTGAGATCCTGCCTGGGTCTGCACCGTCTCCTCAACCTCACCAGCATCAAGTGTGTCATCACCTGCAAAAACATGAAATACAACAAATGGAAACAGGCATGAGCACCATAGCACACACATAGGCCTGACAATACAGAGATCCTGTACATGATTTACACATGTCCCACATGCCTATAACCCTGGCATGCATGCACTGTCAATGTGTTGGAAGGGGAGGCAAAAAGCAGACACTGAGGACACCAAGATTGAAAAGCAACACACTTGCTGCATGGTGAGTAGCACTGGCATCACCCATTAGCCTGTGAGTGGCATGTCCAATACACATACATGACACATGCCAGCACACAGATGGCATGTAGCATAGCCATGGTACATTAGACAACTACAGCGATATGTCAGTGAATGAATACTGTCACCCATCCATGTGAGATGGACAAGATGAGATGAGATGAAAAATCCTAAATAGTGGGCAAAATATGCATGTGCCACACACTGCAACATATCCAGTGTACAATAATACAGTGATTGTAGGCAGATGTACACATCAATGGTTGGTCACTTTAACATGACAGGAAACAACTATCATGTTCCACATGCAAACAGGCCCTAAAAATAAATGTGAGCAGGCCAATACTCTTTCGCCTGAATGGTCTTACATAACTAGGTAACAAATGTGGCCCAATTTGTGGTGTAATCAATGACAGAAGCATGTCACATATGTGGCATTATGGCTGAAAAATGTGTAGCAAAAATGGGAGAATTGAAACAATCAGCCTGAATGAACACTGAAAAAATCTGAACAATGTTGTTGCAAGATGACAGTTCAAGTGCAACTGCAGTAATGTGGCGCTAATTGGCTACTGTGGGCAGAAGGGATACTGTCATACCCAAATCAAAGGCACATGAATGTATGTGGAGGAAGCACCGGGGTGACCCATACCACTCTGGAGTACACACCCTCACCTGGCACTCAATCAGAACCCGTCACCCAAACAACATACACATGGATTACAAACACATGCATGGGCACTCACCGGACAATGCGTCGTAATCAGGTAGGTCTCCCAAGCCTTGGATCTGTTCCTCTGTGACGAAGGTTCCAGCAACAGACTCATGTTCAGTGAGTTAGTTGTCCTCTGGTGGAGACCCACCGCCAGTCACCAGAGTAGAGGCATGATTTGAGGCCAGCTTGTTCTTTGCTCTGCGTTTCAGGTCATTCCACCGCTTGTAGCAATCACTAGCTGTGCGCCTCACAAATCCAAGGGCACTAATGTGGTCCGCGATGGTCTGCCAGTGTGCCCTACGTTGACCAGGTGTGGTCTTGCACCCTGCAGTCACCACCATTTCTCGGCTATGTCCCGACACATATGCCACAAGTGCATCAAGTTCGGCGTCATTAAAGCTAGGCTTCCTTGACGTGCCGGAGTGTGTAGCCGTGTCTGTGGTCTCAGCCTGTAGTGCCAGAGCACCTTTCTTCTTTTTCAAAGGTGGTGCGGATCCTGAGTGGCTTACTCCGCTCTGGTCAGTAGGGGCAGAAGCGCCGGTGGACTGTGTACTAGGATTGTGCAAAGGCACAATGACCATAGGTCTTGGTGCAGGCATTGGCTGCAGGGTGATGGTGGCAGGGGCAACGTCGGTTTGATGGACCTGGACCGACACTGTCCCGGCTAGGAGACTCAGAGCTGGGGTGGATAGAGCTGCAGCTGCCCCTGCAGCCTCCCCACCCTGCCTACTTGGGGCAGCAGATGACATTGCTGCCCCAGATCCACGTGGCCTGGTGACACCAACTTGCACTGCCACACGTGGCTTAGACTTGCTGACCTGGAAGTCAGCCTGGGAGTCTTCCTGTGCCAGTTCAGGTGCCACAATGGGCCGGTCCAACAAGGGCTGAGCTGGGATGGTGTCAGCTACGTTTCCCACAACCATGGGGGGGTGGGGTATGGGTGTTCCTGATTGGTCCTCCACACATGGGGGTCTAGGGGCACCCTGCAAATCCTGGCCACGTCCCCTACTGGGCCCACCACCTCCACCGTTTGAAAGTCGGCCACATTTGCCTCCCTTACCGCTTGGTCACCTCCCAACCATGGCACTGATGTTGTTGTGCATATGGGAGTAGCAGTAAACTATTGTCCTGGGCAATTGGGGGTGAAAGGGGTAGGGACAGATGGAATTCGTACCCTAGTGCTCTAGCAAGGCTGTCTGTGACCCCTGGGGGAAGATGATGGGTCACGCAACGCACAGGCACCCCGAAAACAAAAATGAACGTGCACGCAACCCCTCGTATACCACGTGCGTGGAAAAATGAACCCGCACTACGCTGTGGCACCCAGAAAGACAAAAATAAGCGTACGCATAATACACGCAGCCTACAATGACCTCTGAAGGGGTACGCGACACACGGGGCAAGCACAGTTGGTAAATACGTGCGCGACTCACCGTATGCCTGGAAAAAGAACGTGAAAAAGACGCACGTTGGCAACACCCGCGTCAAAAGAAGAATTGTACGCTGTCTGAGGAAACAGGACAAAAGAAGAAGTGAACGCTATTTGAGGAAACAGGACCAACAAAAAAATTGAACGCTGTCAGAGGTAACAGGGAGTACGAACTTGAAACGCTGTGAAGTAATCGCGTGTGAACCGACAAGAAGTACAAAATTCACCCACTTGCTCTCCACGAAAAGCATGTACAAGTAAATGGCGTCCTACACGTACCTATTAAACTGGCCCACACGTACAACGTCACGTACGCGCTAAGGCCCTTTCCTCCAATTAGATGAGCTGACACGCGGACGTGCAGTTTTTGCACGTGTACGATGAACATGCACCCGTGTTGAGGGAAACGCTGTTGCGCGTCACTTGACAGACGCGCTTACGCGCTAAAGGGCCTTTGGTCCAATGAATTCACGTACGTGTGGTGTATTCACGAGCTGATTCACTATGCACCTGTCACGAGGGAAACACCCGCGCGCATAACGTCACAGACGCGCTTACGCGCTAAGGCCCTTTCCTCGAATTACACACTGACGTGCAATTTTTTCACGTGCCAAATCACTCCGTATCAAGCTGGCCACGCGACAACACACGGAAGACCACGTTCCTGCCCAGAAGGCCGAATTATTGCCCCCAAGAGCCCCGAGCACGCTCCCACCTGCCATCTGCTGCTGCCTGCCTGCTGCCCACATGCTGCCCACATGCCCCGCTATTTGCTGCCTGCACGTCAGCCAGGGGTGAAGTTGCTGTGACCACCCCTGCTGGAACTGAAGACTCCCGACTGGGATACCATCGCTCCACAGCCCAGCCCCAGGACCCAGTTGCCCACCCACACCTGCCTCTGGGGTTGCCATGTCGGGCACAACACCATCTGGCACCACTGGCAAACCCCAGCCAGAGAGGCAGAGGGCCACCAGCTTTAGTGCCAGGGAAGTTGGTGTCCTGGTGGAGCAAGTCCTGGGGCAGTATGATGCCTTCTTTGGAAGTTTGCGCGCCGACTATGAAGGGCGGACCAGGATCTGGATGGACATCGTGACTGCCATCAACGAGGAGGGGGTGGTAGTCCGCGACATCAAACATGTCAAGAAGCGCTGGGAGGACTTCAGGTCCAGGACCCTCGACAAGGCCTGGCGCCTCTTGAAGGCAGCGGATGCCAAGGGGCGCCGGGGCCACCTTTCCGACCACCAAATGAGGGTCTTGGAACGCATAAGCCCAGCGCTCCACATCCAGGTCCTTGAGAGGCAGACCTATCTGGAGTCGAGCGGTAAGTGTACATGCATACTGGTTGGACGCTGTGCGTGTCGTGGTGTGCCAGTAGTGTGCAGGTTGCACATGTTTCTGTAGGGCCATGTATGGATGTGTATGTACAGGGGCGTGAGGCGGACACATGCGAGTCCTCTCATGTGTGAGACACATGGATGGTGTATGTGTGGATAAGCATGCAGGACAAATGCAGATGTGGGAGCACACATGTTTGAATTACTGTGTATGTACGTG
Organism: Ambystoma mexicanum; assembly: GCF_040938575.1. Lineage (NCBI taxonomy): Eukaryota > Metazoa > Chordata > Amphibia > Caudata > Ambystomatidae > Ambystoma > Ambystoma mexicanum. The sequence continues at coordinate 406,376,245 of NC_090923.1, read as the reverse complement.
GCATGGTTGTGGTGTCACACATGGATGTTGTTTCCAGCTGCATGCATCTGCACTGTGTACATGTGCATGTGTGTGTATTTGGCAAGTGTGCAACTGATGCAACATGGATGCATGTGGCACTGACATGTAGAAGGCTGATGCCAGATGTGACATGGATGGTGATCTCATCACTCTGACAGTTGGTGGACATGTACACATGCATGTAAGTGTGTTGGTGTGTGTGCATGTGTTGTGTACTCCCCGTGTTTCATGCAACGTCAGGCTCACCTTCGGATGAGGATGATGATGCTGTTGTATGTGTATGGATGGTGCTGCCTGGTGCAATATTGATGTGGAATTGCTCGTGTGTGGGAGTAGAAATGACATGTGTGTTAGGGAGTGTGATGCCATGTCTGAAGGTTGACACTGCCACTCATGTGCAACTGTCATGTGTGTATCAGTCCATTGTACAGTGCCCTGATGCCTGTGTTCTATCTCTCCCTGTCTGCAGCGTCAACTGATGAAGAGGGCGGAGAGGGTGCTGTGGAGCAAAGCGGCAGGGGTCGCACCACCAGCCAGAGAAGCAAGGCCCGGTTCCCCTCCCAGATTGCCATCTCTTCGGGGACCGAGGAGTCTGGTGCCGCGTCCCAGGCCGCAGCTACCGAGGATAGGTCCAAGAGGCGGAGGTTGGAGACAGACTCCTCGGCAGCAGAAGGGGCAGCTGAGACCCCACAGGGTCCGACCGAGGAAGATGTCATGGTCATCCAGGTTGGTGGGGGGTTTGGAGGAGGAGGAGGCCGTGGAAGGGACACACACACGGGGTCTGGAGGTGGGGATTCCACTGGTGCCAGCGGTGCAGTGCAGGGGCAGGGACAGGAGGAAGCACAGGCTGCCGCGGAGGTGCCTGTGTGTAATCCTGTCCCTGATCCTGTGACTGCATCATCTGGCACCAGCAGGGATGCCTGCGTCCAGAACCGTTTTTAGGGAGGGGATGGGCGCACAACAACTGCCCTTCCTCTCCCTGCGGACGTGGCTATCCGGGACCGGGTTGAACCTGTCCTGGCTGGGATAGCGTTGCGTCAATGGGGCATGCAAGGTGACCTGCAGTGTTTTCGTGAAGACACTGCACATCATCTCGGATGCCTCTTTGACCGCGTTGACCTACTGGGATGGGTCACCAGTGCTGGATTCCTCCGTGTGCTGGACCTTCTTGTGACCCCCTCCTCACCTGTACCCCCTACACGCCAGTCGTCCTCCATGCCATCTTCCCACCCATGTATCACCTGGGTACCTTGTGGGACTGCCTCTGACCCAGCGGCCAGGCTGGTGGAGGACACATCCCTGCCACAGTCGGGAGTCAGACGTCCAGCAGGGGTGGCCACCACAACAACTGCACCCCAGCCGGAGGAGGATGTGCAGGCAGCAAGATCCAGGGCGCAGGCACAGGCACAGCAGCAGCAGCAGCAACATGGTGGGAGCAATGATGGCTCGGGGCCTTCAACATCAGAGGGGCAGGCATCGGCCAGAGGGAAGGAGGACCCAGGATTGCAAGTGTCTTCCGTGTGGCAGCGGTTGGGCCACGCCATAGATGCGGAGCGGCAGCGAGCGGAAGAGGCACGGCTCACAATGGTCAGGGCGCAGAACACCATGCGGAGGGCACTGAGGCGGGGCGAGTGCCTCGAGGCAATTCGCAGGGAGTTGGAGGTCAACATGTCATCGTCCCTGCGAACCCTTGGGCCATGGAAGAGGACCGCCTCCAGGACATTGAGCGGGAGTTCGATGATGCCCTGGCCCAGGACATCAAAAAGTGAGCCGTCGGACTAGCCCGCTGCCATTGTAAATAGTTAGTTAGTGGTAGGTTTCATTTTGGTTTTCATTTTTGTTTGGGGCGCTTGGACAATACCCCACATTTTTGTATTAGTTAGTGTATTTTTGTAGGTTTCATTTGGACAGTTGGGCTCATGGACCCATGATTTCATCCTTGTAAATAGTTGGAGTGTGGATTTGTCGGCATTTTCTTTTTGATTTTTCCATGGAACATGGATTTGCTTTGTTGAAAGGAGACTTTGGAGACATTTTTGATTTCATATATTTTGGATTCTGATTTCCTTTTTTTATCATTATGTGACATTCTGCATTCTTTTCCTTATGTACATTGTATGGTCTTTGAATTTCTTTCACCACATTTTTTGTTCAATACATTTGTTCCCGTACTTCAATGTGTGGTATTCTCTCATTGGTTTCATGCATGTCACGATGTGGGTTTTCACATTCACTAGCACCCATTGTGTGTGTGTGACGGACATGTGTTGATGTACATACATGCCATTTGGGTTGTTTCATGTAATGGGCATTTCAATGTGGGGTGTATGTTATGCTTGGTTGGTTATTTGGGCAGGGGTGGCGTGCCGTGGGATTTTGGTGGCCATGAGGGCCATGATTGTGGGTCATGTTGACATGTTGGGGGGGACATGAGTGGGGGCCTGCTGGCAGGTGCCCCTCACTGCTGGGGGGTGCGGGTGCAGGGGGACATGAGTGGGGGCCTGCTGGCAGGTGCCCCTCACTGCTGGGGTTTGGGGGTGCAAGGGGACATGAGTGGGGGCCTGCTGGCAGGTGCCCCTCACTGCTGGGGGGGTGGGGGTGCAGGGGGACATGGGACATGAGTGGGGGCCTGCTGGCAGGTGCCCCTCACTGCTGGGGGGTGGGGGTGCTGGGGACATGAGTGGGACATGAGTGGGGGCCTGTTGGCAGGTGCCCCTCACTGCTGGGGTGTGGGGGTGCAGGGGGACATGAGTGGGGACCTGCTGGCAGGTGCCCCCCACTGCTGGGGTGTGGGGGTGCAGGGGGACATGAGTGGGGGCCTGCTTGCAGGTGCCCCTCACTGCTGGGGCGTGGGGGTGCAGGGGGACATGAGTAGGACATGAGTGGGGGCCTGCTGGCAGGTGCCCCTCACTGCTGGGGGGTGGGGGTGAAGGGGGACATGAGTGGGGGCCTGCTGGCAGTTGCCCCTTACTGCTGGGGAGGGGTGGGGGGGCAGGGGGACATGAGTGGGGGCCTGCTGGAAGGTACCCCTCACTGCTCGGGGGTGGGTGTGCAGGGGGACATGAGTGGGACATGAGTGGGGGCCTGCTGGCAGGTGTCCCTCACTGCTGGGGGTGGGGGTGCAGGGGGACATGAGTGGGACATGAGTGGGGGCCTGCTGGCAGGTGCCCCTCACTGCTGGGGGGTGGGGGTGCTGGGGGACATGAGTGGGGACCTGCTGGCAGGTGCCCCTCACTGCTGGGGGGTGGGGGTGCAGGGGGACATGTGTGGGACATGAGTGGGGGCCTGCTGGCAGGTGTCCCTCACTGCTGGGGGTTGGGGGTGCTAGGGGACATGAGTTGGTGATCATATTGCAAGGTGACATGTGGCTTGGCTGGGGGGCATGCCCATGGTGGATGGGCTGCCTGAGGGACATGACCAGGGGTGCAGGGTAGTCCCCTGTGGTGTGGGCTGCCTACAGGGGCCATGGAGGGGGTAGGGGAGACACCTGGGAGGACCCACACTGCCAATTCACGTGTGGGACTCCCCACGCACCCCACTGGATACACGTACCCCGCTCTGACAGCGAAATCGCGTGTGAAACTTCATGCACACCCTTGAAATACATGTACCCCGCTCTGACAGCACAATCGCGTGTTAAACTTCCCGCGAACCCCAGTAATACACGTACACCGCTCGCACAGGGCCAATCGCATGTGAAACTCCCCGCGCACCCCAGTAATACACGTACCCTGCTCGCACAGGGCCAATCGCATATGAAACTTCCCGCGCACCCCTGAAATACACGTACCCCGGTCGCACAGGGCCAATCGCGTGTGAAACTTCCCGCACACCCCCGAAATACACGTACCCCGCTCGCACAGGGCCAATCTCGTGTGAAACTCCCTGCGCACCCACGAAATACACGTACCATGCTCGCACAAGGCCAATCGCGTGTGAAACTCCCCGCTAACCCCAGTAATACACGTAGACCGCTCGCACAGGGCCAATCGCATGTGAAACTTACCGCACACCCCCGAAATACACGTACCCCGCTCGCACAGGGCCAATCTCGTGTGTAACTCCCCACGCACCCCAGTAATACATGTACCCTGCTCGCACAGGGCCAATCGCGTGTGAAACTCCCCGCGCCGGGGTGTACATGTATTCAGAGGGGTGCACGGGGAGTTTTACAGGCGTTTTCGTGGTTGGGGGGCTGTATGCTGGTCCAATGACCTGTGTGCCATGTACGGGATTGGTGCGCTGTGCATGGCGCACAGGGAGGGGTTGGGGGCGTAACTGGCGCTGCTGCAGGGTCGCTGTGCCACACGGAAATGGATTTTAGCGCACGCAGCTAGCGCAGACTGTCGCACGCGCACACTGTGCGCCAGCCGCGTGCATCACTTGTGCGCTGGATTCTATGAATTAACCCGTTAGTGTCAGCATATTGACCGCCTGCCCGGCAGTAGTCTAAACACAGGCAGCAAACAGTACTGATCACTTTCCATTGAGAATGAACAGGCATCACAGTACACAGTAGATCAGCAGGACAGCTGATTCCATTGAAGGTCAATATTTAGAACACACATAAATATAACCGAACAGACTTAATTTCTATATGAAAATGTTAGCTCTAAAAATGCCATGCAGCATTACCCGCAAAGTGTACATCTGAATTTGAGCCACCGGACCTCAACAATGCTGCAACAACTTAAATACATTTAAGAAAAGCATGTCCCATTTAAGGATTGTCTGGGTAATTGCATCAACTTGCCTTAAAATGTAGAGAGATCTGCTACAATATTAACCAGGATGACACACATCCTTAAATCCAATGACAATGATCTTGTCAAAAGCACCGGCTCAGCTGAAACTGGAATCTAATAATGGCATTACAGAGAGCTCAGTGTCATGAGAGTACCTTGCTCATAACTGACACAAACTATGATTCGGTCTGGCAGGCAAGCACAACAAATAACCTATGAAGTCATCTTTTCTTAAACATTATACATTTAAACTGACTCGTGTCTGCGTTATGAGGATATCACCGGATTCAAGTCCAATTTGATCTTGACAACATTATCTTCAATTGAGTTATTCAAAGTACTGCACACTGAAGTAATGGTCTTTTTTGCTGAAATTTAGAAGGTAACGTTTATATTTGGATTTAATCATATTTCTTTCTGCAGAAAAGTATATATGGAAGCGCTAACAGCACGCACAATCCCGCTTTTTCAAAGTTATAGCTTTAACGACAAGTGCAGTGGGGATCATTAGTGTTTGAAAAACCAACACTGATAACTGGAACTCAATCTCAACACCAAAGGCTCATATTATGCTTCTATTTGTCTATTATGGAGAGCCGCAAAGGAAACACAATCATGGCCTAGATTTTCCATCCCCCCAGGTGATGGAAGAACTTATGACCTGGGACTTGCTCATGCCATACTAGAATGTGCAAAAAGAGCAAAAGAGACTCCAAGGATGGGTTTTGCGGGACATTAGATACACAAGAAGCGTTTCTGGAAGACAGGTTAAATCCTGACAACAGTGTGCATCCACGATGCCCTGACTGGGCTCCGACAGAAATGGAAGAACTAATGCAAACTTTTCAACAAGGAAGCAGGGGGCCGACCTCAGAAAAGAGTGCCACAGGACACTCAGTAATGAGAAGGTTGCGTACACCTCTAAATTAAACCAGTGTATTCTTACCTTCATGGGATAGTATGGACAGCACCCTAAAAAGGACAGGCGGGGTCCCGTAACGCAAGTCAGGAGAAACATGTAGACCTAACCGACCAACTCACTAAGATCCTCAATCTGAAAATATTTACCAGGGAATCAGGAGGGCCAGAGTATCCCCAGATCTTGATGCAAGGATCTCAAAGAGGTATTTGCATGTCGGGCCATGCTAACTGCTCCCTCTTGGCAGAGGGGAGAAGGCGTGTACTCATTCAGATAGATTCTAAAGTGGTGGAGCTGTATACCTCTAAGAAAGGTCCCAGAACGGAGGGTCTTTTCTTTGGAAATCCTTTCGACAAGCAACTGGGTAAGTCGTAAGCACCAACACAGCACTGGAGAAGGTCCTGTTATCCATGAAGGAACGTCTCACCCAGAGTTCTTGGCAGGTCTATCCGAAATGGAAACCATCCTGTATGGAATTATACAAGGTTCTATGAACAGGTTCAACAGAGGCAGATCCTCAGTGCAAAAACAGAAGCAGCCTAATCCTTTCTTACCTTCCAGGGGCTGTGGCAGAAATAACTGCCAAAACAGCCTCCAAATACCACAGATGAGGATGGCTAGCGCCAGAGCCTTTCTGGCTGTCAGTGGAAAAGGGGCTCTAACTCTGGCAGAAAGGAGGAGAATATAAGGAGGAGAATATATTTGGGAGAATATATTTGTCTAACAAACAGTGCAGGAATCTCATATAGACGTTTTTGGAATAGCCCCCATTCTCTTTCAAGCCCTGTCTGCAGCCATTGTTAATTGTTTTTTAGGAGAAGTTGCTAGATGCAAGATCACAAATCTCTGCCATAAGTGTACACTATCACAGTCACTTCTCAAGCAGGGAGATTTTCTCGACTATTCATTTATAGCAAAGTGGAAGCAGAATGTTTGCCTAGCGATCCACATAAAAGAGCTGAAGACCCAGGTCCTCTACAGACATTTCTAAATGTAGGTCATCCAATCACTGAACAACCTCCTACAAGAAGGCATTTGTTTGGTGAGGCCAGACCTGAACAATGCCCAATGATCCCAATCGTTCCTTTGCCCAAGTGTGCCCTTCATGTTACGATGGAGGAGTGAGCTTTGAGAATTCACATGCTTTCCCTTTAGGTCTTTCCTACTTGGTGCCTCATAGATTTTAAAAAGCCAGTGGTTGTGGTTCACAGAATGAAGGTTTTCCGCATGATAAACTACCTCTATGACATGACCTTCATGTCCAGCAACAGGGACATTCTGATCTTGCCATTCCCATGACTGTGACTCTGCTGCAATATGTAGGGTTTCTGATACACCAAATAAGTTGGAGCTAGAGCCAGAACAATCTGGAGATGCTAGGATTAAATGTGAATATACAGAATATTATCACGTGTCTCCAGGGTCAGAAGATCCAAACAAACAAAGTGATCATAGCATTCTTAAGCAAGATAAGTGCCTCCTTGAGAAAGCTAGCCTGGCTTATCTCGGTGCAGGTCACTTCAATAGAGGCAATCATACTGGGCCCTACATACACTGCAGGACCCTTCAGAAGATTAGGATCCAGCAAGAAGAAACCCATCATCCGGCCACTAAATCCCACTGATGGAAGAGGTGGAGAGGAAGATGAGTTTTTGGCTGGAAAACATGGCGGTCTAAAATGGGCAGGCAATGTTCAGATGCTTTCCAGACTCAGCAACAGAATTTGATGCCAGCCTGTTGGCTTGGGGCATCTGGTGAAGATCTAGCTCAACTAGTGCAAAACTGGAAGAGCTGAACCCTCCCATCAACTCCTTGTAGCTTTAGTGGGGTCCTTCGCAGTCAAGGTGTTCTCAGAAGATGGACAATGTTTCTCTAGTACGAAATATCGATCATCTTTTTTCCATATACGGGGGCCTGGGAATGGAGAACACCTTTCTCACCCTTCTCATTGATCCCACAAACGCTAGAACAGGCATTTGCAGAATATGATGCTGGTGTTATTCTACCATTTCTGGATGATGCAATCATGGTTTTCGGCTCTGCTAGAATGTTCCACAGATTTTCAGATCATCCTTCCCATGAGCCAGATCTCCAGACCGTCCCTATATGGGAAGCCTGTGACTAATTGACTTTTGTCCTGCAGGAGTACAAGGATAAGTAGAGGATAAAGCGCCTACTGAGCCCTCACCCTTCTACAAACTAAGAGACAAAACAATCATGAAGGTAAAAGAGGCCCAGTTAAGAGATATACCTCATTTGCCTCTTGTGGCAACATGGGCTATAGATTCTCTAGAGGGGTGTGAAGGTGGTTCAGTAGCAACACAAACAGCAAAGTATAACAGTTAAAAATAAAGGAATGTCCAATCAAGATTCTGCAAAATATATACTTTAATACAATATAGCATGTACAATAATAGCTAACTAGAAAACACTGTACAAACCCACCCATGTAGGAAACAATACAGCATATGCACGATAGCAATAAGCAGCACTCTTGGTAATGAGACAGTGGGAGAAAAGGCAATACAAGCCACAATGTTCAAAGGATATATTCATGAGCTGCAAAAAAGGGATTAAAGTGTGTGGTGAATCCAGCAATATCATCACTCCTTCTCTGGAGAAATGTTCTTCCCATATGGCATGGGAAGGGCAGCCGCTACATGATCCTGACATTAGGGCGAGGCTGCCCAAGGGAGGATCATATGGGGGAGAGGACCTCATGAGCGAGAGGGAAACTTATCACAAGAAACACAACACCCGCCTTCTATTCTGGGTATAAGCCCCCTAAGTTCACAGACTTTTATGACTTATTGCAATATTGAACTCATCCAACCATCTTATATTGAAATCAGAGTTCTTTCTGACAAATTATACCATAGCACTGAGACGAGAAAGAAGACTGGAGTGATGAAGATTACTAGAACCAGGAAGCCTACTGTGCACTCTAGTTGTCAACAGGAGCTATGTAGCAGTGGGATGTCCAAATACCCTTCAGCTGCATGACTGAAGGAAACCACAGTAGAACGTTGCTGCATGCAAAGCCGGTCGAAAGCTGTAAAGCAAGCACAGTGCTGCCCGATGCTGGAAGGCTGCTGGAAATTCTGTCCAGAAGAAGCCGAGAAGCCAAAGGTCTGCAGTAGTGAGTTTGAGGGCACTGCAAGGCTGTCAGGAGATGCAGTAGACCAGGCGAGAAGCAGAGAAGGGGAGAAGGAGTGGAATGCTGTATGGAGCCGCCGGCAAGCCACAGCAACAGAGAGATGATGCAAAGAACGTAAGAGCAGCCAAAACAAACCGGTGAGCCCAAAAGGGAAGAGAAGAAAAATGGGGTGCTTGAGTGCAAATGCTTTGCACCATGGGAAGGTTAAGGAATCTGCTAAAGTGGGTGGAAATAGCTAGGAAAAAGTGTGAAAGTAAAGAACGAGAAGGCGGAGTATCGCTGACCCAATAGATGAAAAGGGCATGGGCAAGACTGTTTCTTAGTAACATGTGCAAGTCTGAAACCCATCTACATTGGGAAAACCAGTGTAAAATGTCCAGGCAGGAGAGTAAACCAGGTACTGTGCGAGTTTGGGACCCCCACCCAAATAGATGTGTGGAACATTGTGAAGACATGTCTGGAGATCTGCAGCTGAAAGGAAAAGGTACTTTGTGAAGTCATGGCAGAAGAGTATACCAGTGAAGTCTGAATGTAAAGCAAATATTGTAAAGTCCTGGCAGGAGAGTAAACCAGGCCCAAAACTGAATATGCAAATATTGTGAAGTCCTGGTAGGAGAACAAACCAGGCCAAAGTGAATGAGAGTCTGGGGACCCGCATTTTAAGAGTGTGAAATGTAAGAGAAGGGAACGATACCCTCACGAGTGGAAAAGTTGTAAAATAACTGAACTGTGAATTATAAAGAACTGTGAACTGGGGTGTAAGTCTAAGGGGTGCAGAAGAACCCTTGAGTGTGTGATATTAAGGGAAGGGGATCACACACCCCTTCATTGTAAAGTTTATTTTCAAAGAAAAAAAACTGTGGTAGAGCGCTAAAGAGAAGCTGAAAACTCAAGGGAAGTGGAAGACCTTCCCACGTTGTTCTGAGAGCTGCGACACCTTGGGGAACTTTAATCATATGTTAATTTGTGCACCGTTTGGAACTTTATGTTGGCACATTAAAGAAGACTACAGATGGCAAGTTCGAAGATTATTTCCTTTTGCACTTTTACTTAGGTTTAGTTTGTAAGGGTCAGGATGGGATTTTGGACAGAGGACAGAGAAAGCTTTATATTTTTGGACATTCTGACACTGACATACTTTAGTTGATGAGTCAGGGAAACCTGTCATAGTGTTAGGACAAGATAGGTCTTTCTCAACGCTTGTTTTAATTTAATAAAAGTGTATAACAACCATTACAATGTCTCTGTGTCCGAGTCTTACTCCTGATTCATTACAAGTGACATAGCCAATCTCCATAGGGTTCAAAATGGACTAGATGGGCAGATACCAGTCAATAATATCTTTGCAATGTCTTGGCGATTTCACAATGGCAAACCCGGCTTCTGGGTGCTCTTCGGAGGTTTGATGTGGTTCAAATTAAGCAGTCGTGGAGGCCCAAAAGCAAGCAGATGTCGAATTGGCGTTAAACTGAAGGCGAATGCAGTTTGAAACATTACTCAAGACCTGCGGATCATAGGAGTTACCAGGTCCGGTTCGGCGGTTGAGTTTCAACAGCGGGCGTGCTGATGACGGGATGCACAGGGGAGTCCATTTGACGCAGAGGCTTGAAGGGAGCAATTTGGGAAGACCACCAGGTTTCCCAACGGTTTTAGCAGTGTAAATGATGCAGCAGTGCATCTTGGTTCAAGCCAAGGCAACAATGTGCTTTGGGATGGAACAGTTTGGCATGGGATGGGTTCAAACGTGCGGGACAGTAGTTTGAAGTTCAGTGAGTGTCAAAGGTAGCTCCGGGGCGTTCTGGTATTTCGATCGGAGTTGATCATGCTCGAATCACAACTTGCAGCGGTTTGACAGTGAAATGGCATTAATCCTGGCTGCTTTGGCACCCGGGAGCTGGGAGTCCCACTCAAGGGTCTCGGGGACAAGATGAGTATATGAGTCCTTTTCTCAGGCTTGCAACATGGGGAAGGCTAGCACATACCTTCCAGGGGTCCTTAAGCATGGTGAGGTCCTGGGCAGCAGTGTGGCTGGCAGGATTGCAGGTCTTGTTCCAGCAGCAAGTTCACCCTGAATGGTCCCTGGGTCAGGGGACAGAGCTTACATCTGCTTTGTATAACCTGTTTTATCCCACAACTGGAGGACTCTGGAAAGGACTGCTCTCCCAAAAGGGTCCAACGAAATATTCTTGAAAGAATAAAAGATGATTGAAAGAAATGGTGGTAGATCCCTTCTTTTAAAGGTCAAAGACCCCAAGTGATTGGACTAAAACTAGCCTGCTTTAGCAGTCCCACCATGTTCTAGTAACAAGTGGACTTTGTCTTCCGATATCATACCCAAAGTGCTTTGTGCTGCAGGAAGTGGAAAGGACAGTAAGGAAAGAGACACAGATATAAACAAGATAGTGGAACCTTCCTCCAGATGTAAAGAGCTCCCTCAGACTACACTAGCCCCGTCACTTCCCCTCTCAATAGAAGAAAAGGCTTTTTGGTATGCAGCACCCTGGTGTTAGGCACAGCCTTTTGTGAGTGGGTGTGCCCTTTGATTGCTATTCCCAGGACCAGCTTCCTGTGGAGTAGTTGTCATGCTGGGTAGTATGTTACCTGTCCTCACAAAATGAACAAAGAGCAACCCTCAAAGCTACAGTATTGTTGGCTGCAGTAGAATTAGCCTTTCTGGTGCAAATACACATAACCATTCCACAGCTGAACTGGGCTTGCATGATGTGGCTTGGATAGAGAGGAGAGGAGAGGTGCTGACCACCACACCCCAGCTAAGGTATGGCTTACATTTACATTTACACATAACCATTCCACAGCTGAACTGGGCTTGCATGATGTGGCTTGGATAGAGAGGAGAGGAGAGGTGCTGACCACCACACCCCAGCTAAGGTATGGCTTACATTTACATTTACACATAACCATTCCACAGCTGAACTGGGCTTGCATGATGTGGCTTGGATAGAGAGGAGAGGAGAGGTGCTGACCACCACACCCCAGCTAAGGTATGGCTTACATTTACAGATACCTATAAGTCTGCTGTCCTGGTGGCAAGTTATGTCTTTTTTGGAACTGAGGTGCATGTGTTAAATGCAGCCTCTGCGCTGCAGAGACTTGGCTGTTACGGCATCTGGAAAGAGAGCCCTGTGACCCCTGAACCTGCTCTGTGCCACTGGAGAGCAGGTGCTGCAGATTCGGCTACTGAGGCAGCTGGTCACAGGTGTACACTACGCTTTTGGAAATGGAGCTTTAGGACAGTTGTATCTGATCAGCAGATTTGCCTTCCTGAAATGGGATTACCCGTATCATTGTATTAACTAATAAACATTAAAAAACAAGGCTTCTGCATCCTTGCCAGATAGCAATTCCACACAAAACGACACCCAATGATTTGGGCAGGTTCACTGTCCCAATTGACCCAGAAGAGTTGAAGGATTCTTTGCAAAGGCTAGGCCTTTCAGGAGAGGCTGTGGGGCTCACCACCAAGCAAGCGGCTGCCAGCACAGCCAGGAGCTACAAAGCGTCCTGGGGCAGCTTAGCACAGCTGGTGCCTGGAGGGGGTTTACATTCTGCTTCGGCCGATGTACATTTATTTGTCGCAATTGCCAGTAGAAATCAAGGCACATGTGGCATTAACTCTCATAGATCAGGTATTTCATAGGGCTACAAACAGGTGGACATGTTTCTGATGGGGGATCATCCCTTATGCGCAGGAGGATCCATAAGAGCATCAGGCTTGCTAATCCTTCACTGCCTAACAAATTCTACTTTTTCTGGGAGGTGAACAAAGTCTTCAACCTGTTTTTGAACTGGCGCAACAACAAATCCATATGACGGAATGTTTTGTCTATGTCAGTTTTAGTGAAAAATCCTTAGCACATCAATACTCCAGACTTTCGCAAACAGGAGCTTTTCTCTGCAAATTAGCCAATTTTAGTTTTGGCTGTTAGATGAAGGTATAAGTGCTACCTATAAACCAAAACTATTGGCAAAGGAAAGGAGAGAAGGTATGTGATGAGGGACACATCCAGTGGGTGTAATCTGGCTTTTACCCACCTATCGACCGCCCCTGGCCATGCTAGTCTCTTGGTCATTCCCACCCGCTACCTCCCCATTCCCACCAAAAACACGCCCCCTGTGTTCTCTTTGAGCTAACTGCTATTTCAGGAATGCATTGTAATTTCTAAGCAGTCTTCATAAAGTCACTGTCTTAATTGCCATTGTAAATAAGCTCCTGGTGTAATAAACTTTTCTTAGAAATGAAGTGGCTGAAGTCACAATTAGTTAAGCAAGGTGTGCGACCTTGCATCTGCTCCTTGCAAAGGACTGCTAAACAACAGCAGTGGCAAAGACAATAGTTCCCTCTCCTGTACAGGCATTAGAAAGGCATGTGCCAGACACTGCATAATATGCCCATGCACGAACACCACCCGACTGCTGCTGCAATCGTATGACCTGTTAATACCACTGTGGCAGTGCCTGGAAAATACATTTGCCACGGCTCCAGCAAAGCCAAAACTGTTAACTTTGTTAAGCCTGATCATATTTCTCATAGTAAAAAGATGTGGATAAAAACAGTCACAAGCCCCACATTTCCAGCAGAGCTGTGTTTCTAAAGTACTTTGAAGTGAACAAGGTGGTTATGACCGGCTACGTTCTGCCACGGAACAAGAGTTGCTTATCACTCTGAAGAAGCTGCACAAGGCTGATCCTCTACAATAGCATCCTGGGTGTAGTGGATCATAGAACAGACAAGTGTAGACATGTCAATTTTTAGCACTTAATCAGTGTGCTGCCCCATGGCTTTAAAAGCTTTTCTTTTGAGGGTTCTCCTGAAGGATATAACGTCAGTAGCAGACTGGTTCAGTTCATTGGTTTTCAAATGTTTTTACCCAGAAAGCACTGTTGATAAGTAGGTTTTTAAGTGGAATAGCAAGAGTTTCTAGTCTTGCCAGTAAATGAAAATTGCCTATAGTATCATAATGGAAAGTCACAATTTTATTAAAGGCACGCAGGTGAGTATTATCATACATTTTTTAAGCATTTTTGTACAGCAACTTAGTGGGGATTAGTTATTGCACTTGCATTGTTTGGTTTCTTCCCATCTTTGAGTTGCTATCGTAGATAATTATTCAAATGATTAGTTACCATTATCTTCTCTTCTTTGTGCTTTGTATTAGGAATGGTGACTGCTTATTGTAATGCTTGTTAAGGCTTTACTCCCTCCCTTTGTCAGATAGTTCTTTTCACTGGTTCTCTGCAGGGTTGGAGACAAAGCCAGTTTCATTGGACTCAGCGACAGAGAAAATTTGGTTTGTGATTGGATGTTTGGTGAATGATCGCTGCAGTTGCGTTTAATACACATTGTTCATCCTGTGAAAAACAAGAGGGTGCTTCACAGCCTAGTCAATGGGGATCCCGTAACTCAGGTGGCCAGGGAAAGGCCATTGCTTTTGGATCTTGTCCCTGGAGGTGGACAAGCAAGGGAGGATCACCTGGGTAGGGGGTGCTTGGGGAGTGGGGGATAAAAGGTGCCGCGCACAGGCACACTCTGAGCGCGAGAAGGAACTGCTCTTTTGGTGTTTATGCGTACCAGGATATGGAAGTTGGAAGGCTAAGGGGCTGATCGGTTACTGTGAAGAACGAGAGAGAGAAAGGCGAGAATTCCATCCTTTCGGGAAGCCATAAGTGTTCCACGACTGAAAACGAGTGAGAAGAAAAGAGAAACCTTCAAAGTGCTTCCAGGCGGCCTGCTACCCTGCTGGGTGAACGACGCATTTGGAGCAGAGAAGAGGAGGCGTTGGTAACAGCCTTGACTGCTACGGGAAAAGCATTGAAGACAGAAGTCCAATTAACATGACTGGTGAGTTATCAGAGGCAAACAAATGTGCGGTTTGTGTTAAGAGCAAAAGGGGCATGTGACAAGGGTTGAAGGTGTCGCGTGCACCGATGATATGCGTGATGAAGAAAACAATGATTGAATGATGAGAAAAGTATACAAAGTAACAGAGTGGTTCTGCGAAGCAAAATCGCACACCTTCTCTGTGAAGTGTTCTGAGTAATGGAAAGCGGGAACCGAAGGCAAGAAAGTAACCACGGTCCTGAACACGAGTTGATTGAGTGAAAAGTAATCTAAATGAACTTTGAAAACCGCAAAGAGTGCAAAAGTAAAGAGGCCATGAATTTTGAAAGATGCCAAGAGGACAAAAGTAAAGGACATGCATTTTGAAAGATGCCAAGAGGGCAAAAGTAAAACTACAACTACCAAAGAGTTGTGAAGATTTTTGATTGTAAATTGTTTAAAATGGAGGTTGAAGTAGTCATGCAGAGGTCTATGTAAAATCCTTGCAGTTTCAAAAGTCTTCAACAGTAAAAGAGAAGAGAAAGACAGGTTCAAGCCTGGCGTAGGGAAGCCTGTGTTAAACTGTGAGGAAGTGAAGAGTGGAATATGAAGAGAGGCAGGCTCAAGCCCGGCAGAGGGAAGCCTTTCGTTGAGTAGTGGCAAAGTGAAAGCCAAGAGAAGAACTGTTTATTTGTGGTAAGGCAGACAACGCCTAAAGAATTGATTAGACTTTCAAAAGCTTGAAGCCCAAGGCTGAACTGTTGAATTGTACCAGCAAGCCAGAATGTGCAAGACTAATAGAACTATGACATCCACCTATCCTTTTTAAGAAACACTTGAGACCCTGTGCTTCTGAACGTGGGGAAGGGAGTTGTTACCTGAGCCATTCTGACATTTCTTTTAAGACACTATTTTTCCTTTTTGAAACGCTCTCACATTGCTCTCGTGTAGGAGCTGCGGATGTAGTTTGGGGTATGCGGTTGCAAACATTTCCCACAATTTCATTCAGTATGTGAGTTGTTCAGTTACAAAGAAGATTGACTGTTTCAAACAAATGTTGCTTCAAACAATGTTTAATAGTCAAGAAAGAGAGGCATATAGAGTCCTCATCAATTAGGGCTCAATTGCCAAAGCATTTCGGAGGTAAACTTCCTCTTCAGGGCTCAGCGCTTAATGTGTATAATTTATACAGCAGAAATGTTATACACCAACATCATCAAATCGCATAAAATTAAATAACCAGCAAGTCAAATGATAAACATAATACATTCAATGTGTGCATACATACCAAAATGATAAGAAAACATGCGTGCCAACAAAGGGAAGGGAAATGGAAAAAATGGAGAAAACCATAATCTGTTAATATCCTTCCATGTGAAACAGGATCTGGGTCATAATCAAAATCACAACACAAAATAAATACTGTGAGTACTAAGAAAAGAATGTAATACCTTGACAGTGTGGCCACTGAGCAAGGATCTGTGAATGTAATGAATCGTATTAGAAGCTACTTGAGTGCAGATTACAAAAACACTGGTATCACACACCAGACATCACAGGTCTTTACCAATTTTTAGAGTTATTCATGAACATCTACAATCATGTAGCCTATGACTAAAGTTGCTTTCCAACATTTCTTCCTAAACCCTTGTTATTTTACTACCCCTAGGATGCACTGACGAGCCGCTTATCTAGGGTTAGGGGAGAGGGAGAGAGACTGGCCCTATCTCACGCTATTCATCAATAGTTGTACACAATTCAGTTTAAAAATCTGTGTGGTCAAAAACATTGCTGATGAATTTTGTAACTTTATTTTTATTCTCAGCTCAGTATAGGCACACTTGAAAAAAGAAAGGGAAACATTTTTTCTTTAAAAATGTTTTTTTGTTTAGAACCCCAACTCTGGGTATTTTTTCTAAAAAGCAGAGGGAAGGGACAAGTGGTGAGTGATATCCTTTCTGCTAAATTTGTTCGTAACTGCGCAGATGTACGTGATGCAGCTGCACTCATGCCCAATATGGGTGTTTTTAAGCTAGAAAGCTTGGCATGAATTGTTTTAGGAGATGTTGCCCCCTTCTCTTGTGTCTATAATTCCGGAAAAAGAGAGGGAGAGGGGCTGGTTAACCCACTTTCTTCAGGGCCACAACACCTTTTGTGAGTGTTGTCACAACAATATCCCTGTGAGGTTTGTCAATTTCTCTATACAGGGCCCCACCCTTCTGCTTAGCATTATAAGCTTTCAAATTAGCTCTTTCTTTTGAAAGGGTTGTTCAGTTCACTATATCTGTTGCACGGATGCCTTTTGATCTACAGCATTCCGGCGTGCCCTGCAATTTCAGGATAAAGGTAAAGGTAATGGTATCTCTAGGAACAACCACTTTTTGTTTTATCATTTATCCAACCTAGTTGCCAAGGTCGAGTTTTGCTCCCCCGCATCTCAAACAAACCTTAATCTCTAAAAGGTTACCATAAAAACCCATCTTGTGAGTTTTTTCCAAAACATAGGTGTGCCCTGTTGTTTGTGCTTATTTGCTTAACATTAATGATGTTGCCATCAATGTTGAAGGATTTGTAGAGTTGTGGTAGTTTGTTCAGTTTAGATTGGCTGCCTTTGATGAATAATTCAGTTTTCTCATCGTTGAGACATAACTCGTTTTGTGCCATCCATGCTTGGATGGTGAGGTAGATTTTGTTTAGTATGTTGGTGTTGTTCACATAATCTGTATAAGTGACACCCAATTTATCAACTGTCAAAAAGAGGCTTGGTGAATACATAATATAATTTAGGCGATACACATGAGCCTTTGGGCACACCACAGGAGACTTGGCTAGGGCGGCTGCTGAGGAAGTGGAGAAGACTCTCACCTTACGGTTGGAGAGAAAAGATTCAATCCACTTTATAGCTTTTGGTAAGAATTGGGCGGCTGTTGTCAGATGTTGGCACAGGATTTTGTGGTTAACCAGATCAAATGCTGCAGATAAGACTAGCAGAAGGCAGATTGCTACGTCCCCTCTCACCTTGATTCGGTCCATTTGGATTTTGAGGTCCAGAAGTGCTGGTACTATACCGTGGCCGGGGCCGAAGCCAGACTGTCTGAGGCCTACGAGGTTATTATATTCCAAGATATTTTGTATCTGTAGATAAGCTACACGGTCTACTATTTTGAAGAGAAATGGAACCGTGGTGATGGGTCGAAAGTTAGTTGGGATGTTGGGGTCAAACGTTGTTTTTTTTAAGCAACGGGAGTACCCAGGCTTCTTTTAGATCAGAAGGCACTTTGCTGGAGGAGCTGTTGATCAGGGTGGTAATGAATGGCGCCAGCTCATTAGCGCAGTCTTTAATGAAGGCGGAGGACAGGGTGGCAGGACAGATGTCTCCTTGACATATTGAGGGCTTCAGTCCTTTAATGATTTTGATATTTTCTGTACTAGTCGGGGGTGTGAATTCGAATTAATGTGCAACTTGCTGCAAGGTGCTGGGGAGGTGTCATGGTTAAGTTTGGTTTTCTGAGCTTCAATTTTGATTTGGAGAAGGGTGATTTTGTCAGCAAGGGCGCTTTAGATGTTAGAGCACCACTGCTGGTCAGCGGTTGGGGCAGGCAATTCCAACTTGCGAAGTATAGCGAAAAGTTCCCTAGAGCTAGATTGGGCATTCTCAATTCTATGGTTGTAAGAGTCCCCTTTAACTTTTATGGTTGCTTCATTGTATTCACTGGATAGGGTGTGGAAGTGTGCCTTAATTGCGCTTGAAGATATTTTTTTCCAGTTGCATTCGGCTGACCTTTTAGCTGAGTGCAGAGTTTTCAAATTTGCTGTGAGCCAGGGGTTAGCGTGTGCTATTGGTTTTGTTTTGCGGACGCTTGAAGGAGCTACTTTGTTGATGGTCGCTAGGATGGTTTGGTCGTAAAGGGTAACCAAGGAGGTGGGATCAGAATTGAGGTGGAGAGTGCTGGTTATTGGTAGGAGGAGGGGTAGCCTATTATCTCGGTTGAGATTTCTCTGGCTTCTTGATGGCATTGACGAGGTGAGTAGGCTGGGTTTGGCAGGTTTGGTGATTGTTTCAGTAGAGAAGAGAATGATGTTGTGGTCAGACCATGGACAAGAGGTGTTTGCTAGTATTTTGGTGACACAATTGGTATCAGCTAGTCAATTCAATGTGCGTCCTTTTTCATGTGTTGGGAGGGAAATACGGTGAGTGAAGCCTTGGGCTTCCATTGTGTTGGTGAGGAGGCGTGCTTGAGTGTCTAGGGGATCGTTCAGGTCTATGTTGAAGTCACCCAAAATGATTATTTTTGAGAGTGGCTTTGTGTTAGATGCTAGAAGTGAGGTAATGTTGTCTTCAAAAAGAGGATAATGTGGAGGGTGAGCGTCCAGGTGGATGTGAGGGAGATTTTCAGTGTGATTACTTAATCAGATGGGAAGATGTGATCTGTGGATATCCTAAGATTGATGATGCTTTTTGCGATGAGAGCCACATCTCCCCCTTTAGAGGTAGTTCTGTCTTTCCTGTAGATGGTATATCCTTCCGGGATGGCCAGGGAGAGGGCTGGGCCCGATGCAGAGTGCAACCTCGTTTGTGTGATTGCGAGGATGTCTAGGTCGTTGGTGTTAATGAGATCTGCAATGTCTAGTGAGTGAGCAGGGAGGGATCTGGCATTGATGAGGGCTCCTTTCAGGTGTGTCGTAGTGTCAATACGGTCAGTGTCTTTAATGTTAGTTTTTGAAGGTTTCAGTTTTTTAGGCTTTTCTTTGTGGTGTGAGGTTTGGTCTAAGAGGGTGTCAGCAACCCAGTGATGCTACTCCATTTGACAACATGTTGATGATCAGAGGCGGAGAGTGTCTGGATCCTAAGGGAGGATGATTGGTTTCTATCGGTGGAGGAGAGGCAATAAGGCCTTTTTGGAGGAGGAGTGTGCGGGAGGCTAGGAGTTTGTTTCTCAGAACGGTAGTGCATGGGACTGAGTGAGGAGGGGTGTACGGTTTGTTTGACGGCTTAAGGTAGTCTGGGGTGATCCCATCAAGGATGCATGGTGGAATGAAAGGGGGTAACTTCGGTAGGAAGTGAGTTGGAGGAATAGTGTGTGACATTTGCAGACTCGGTAGACTGGAGGGAAGGAGGTAGTGCTTCTGTTTGGGATTAATTGCAACTTGTTGGTTGCCGCAGGGAGCAGTGATATGGTTAAAGAGTATCAGGTAATAATATCGCCATATATATGGTCGCCGTAAATAATATCGCCGGGAAAATGTCGTGGCGATATTATTTGGGTGGCCATATATATGGGGACAGGGTAAAAAAAACTTTTTTTTTTTAAAAAAGAAAAAAAAAGTTTGGGGGTTGCGGTGGGTGTCCCCTGCATGTTCCATGCAATAATGTCGCCACAAAAAACTGCCATTTTTCGGCGATATTTTTGCATGGTGAGATTTTTGTGGCGACATTATTACATGGAACCGGTTAAAGGAAGTTCCATAGTACACCTACACCAGTCTCTTCTGGTTTGGAGTGTGAGACTTAGACAGAGCCTGAGCCAAATAGGCTGTAGTTGTGGGTCCTGTATCGGGGCTCACAGAAGGGCGCACATGCAATGCATGGGTGATAGTTGGTTTGGTAGCAGACTAGTTGATCGGCTATAGTTATGCACTTCGGTGAGCTTTACCTCTCAGAATTGGTCTTGGGTTAGCAGTGGCCTGAGTGATGCGGGTGGGGTAGATAGGACACTAAGGCATGAGCACAGCTGAGTTTGCATCCTGTGTAGGTAGCGTGAGGAGAGAGACAGGTGATTCACATGGCCTTGGGGTAGTTTCATATGAGTGCCGTCTGATACAGTCAATTAAATATGGGAGCACAACGATGCACTCAGGTTAAACAATTGGGTGTGCACGCAATATAGGAGCACAGTGATGCAGCAATTAAACAATTGGATGTCCAGGCAATATAGGAGCACAATGATGCAGCAATTAAACAAGTGGGTGTGCAGGCAATATAGGAGCATAGCGAGGCAGCAATTAAACAATTGGGTGAGCAGGCAGTACAGTGCTAGAGCTGTTTTGCAGTGTGGAGCACAGAGATAGTTAGGTTTGTAGACTATTAGGCTTTGGTAGGACACCGAGGGAAAACCACAAATCAGTTTTGGTTTACTCACAGTCCGTAGCGTGGGAAGGTGCACAGTTCTAGATCTAGTTGAGTGTGTTACAATCTGGTTGATGGCAAGAGATGGGGGGCGCACGATATTGGAGTTGGGCTGGGAAATCAGCAGCGGTCGCTCCGGTAGATCTGAAATGTGTGGCTTGGAAGAAGTAATGGCTCACAACACATGTGTGCATCAGAGATCAGATTGAGTATCGAGGGGGTGGGTCGTCTATGTCGTGATGAAGCAGCGTGAAAGGTGCTTCTAAACGATTGCTTTGAAGGGCGGACAGTGGTGCTGGGTTGGGATAGTTTGACTGCGTGAAGGCTGAGCAAATGGACTGAGCTGGTACCTCTGCAGTGGAGGCAAAGGGCAAGACATATTGCTGGTGCCTTACTTGGGTTTGACTGGTGTAGCTGTAGGTGCAACAGGGCACAGTCGCCTGGTTAAGCAGGCGGGTGACCCAATCACAGCAGCATGATGCTGCAAAGTGAGGACATTGCAATGCTGGAGGCCATTTTTGAGAGTGTTCCTCTCAGTGAGCAAAAAGAGTTCAATGCTGCTCTGATTACTATGTTACTTTCAACAGTGACAGAAGGTGCATTGAATTGCGGCAGGATTATATTGCAATATCTGTAGTAATTTATCACAAAATCTTTCATATGGAAGGCGGTCAGTCCGTTATCAGCCTGCATGGGTTTGCCTTGTTGTATATTGGCAGGGGGGCCATGGCAGGGGGGGCCATCAGTAGCTCCGGCCAAGTGTTCCTTCTGGGGCACGCGGGAGGCGGGTGGCTGCTTCCACAGCTGCCTGGATGCTTCTTCTAATACGATTCATTACAGTCACAGATCCTTGCTCAGTTGCCACACCGTGAAGGTATTACATTCTTTTCTTAGTACTCATGGTATTTATTATGTGTTGTGATTTTGATTATGATCCAGATCTTGGAAGGATATTGACAGGTTATGGCTTTCTCCATTTTTTCCATTTCTCTCCCTTTTGTTGGCACGCATGTTTGCTTATCATTTTGGTATGTATACACACATTGAATGTATTAGGTTTATCATTTGACTTGCTGGTTATTTTTTTGTTTGCAAATTGGTGATGTTGGTATATAACATTTCTGCTGTATAAATCATACACATTAAGTGCTCGGCCCTGAAGGAGGAGTTTATCTCTGAAATGCATTGGCAATTGAGCCCTAATTGATGAGGACGCTATATGCCTCTCTTTCTTGATTATAAAACCTATTTTTTTAAGCAAAATTTGTTTTAAACTATCAAACTTCTTCTTTACTGAACATCTCACGTACTGAATGATATTGTGGGACATTTTTGCAACCGCATCCCCCAAACTACATCGGCAGCTCCTACAGGAGAGCAGTGTGAGAGCGTTTGGTGTAACTGAGTGGTTCCACTCGGTTTTGTTCAGCCATTTGTCTTTTGGATCCAGGTGTCATTGGATCTTCTTCTTCACCAGACAGCTCCACTGAATTGTACTCATCACGCACAGCCTTGATAGACAATTGAATTTTTCACTACCTTTTCTATAATCGTTGTTGTGCCCACCTTACCTCCTCACTTCTGTTGTCAAGGTTACTCCCATTTTAGAGTTATGGCCAGTTAGGAACTTCACCAACCCCAGTAAACTACAAAACATCTATTGTGTCTGGGTCTACTGTTGATACCATGCCTTCCTTAAAATCTGATGAGGATGGATCTGTGTAATGCACCAAAGTAAGATGTAAACTAATGCTTGGGACTCTTAATTGGTGCTGTTAGCACAGTTGATGTTTGGACTATTCTTTTGCCCTAGGGTGATGGGTCATGAGGTTAGTGATGGTTTTCTTTGATGCTCTGAGTTTACTAATAATGAAAGAAGCATAATGCTTGCCAACGCGTCTCAAATAGAATCATTACTTGTTAGCCAGATAGTAGTAAATCTGCATTTTCAGCACAGTGGGACTGCCACAGAGGGGTACACACCCAAAGTACCTCCCTTTGAGTATTAACTCCTGCTTGGACTGGATTCCTGCCAGGGTATTGGGGATTTGCTGCCATTCCAGAAAAAAAGTCACCATTAGAATTTAGGTATGTCTTAGAATGAGACTATATCTAGTGGTTAATTTGAAGAGCTATTACTAGGGATATTCCTTTTTAGCACTAACCGCATGATTCAGGATAAATCATCTCCTTGTGTCACAAATTGCCAAGCAATCTGTACAACGTCCTCTCTGGAATTGACCAATCTATATGAATCCAACCGCTGTCCAGTTAAAGCATCAAATGAAAAAGGATCGAATGCAAAAGGATCGACACAATAGGGCCGAAAACAAAAAGGATCCTTTTTTTTTTAAATTATATATATTTTTTTGGTTTTCGTATAGGTAAAAAAAAAAAACGGGGAGCTTTGTTTTCGGTACTTTTGAGTCGATCCTTTGACCATTCGACCCTTTTTTTCGATCCTTTAACCTATAGCCCATCCAACCCCCAATAACAACCTTGCTTATACAGTCTCAACCAGATACCACAATGATTTTTCTCTGAAAGTGCTCTGTTGCTACTCAGAACTAGGTCTGAGCTGCCTCAAATAGCTAAATGTAGGGTTCCAGCTCTGATCATACCGTCTCAAAGGAGAGTTGTCCTATCCTGGGATTTCTGGGGTATAAAAAGGTAAGAAGTTAGTGAATATCTCCCCACCAATATTCTCATTCCTCTAACTCCTTTGTTGTCGCCACCACAATGCTTAACAGATAGCCTGTTATTTAGTAACATATGCACCTGTGTGCATGTTACTAGGTATCAGGACATCGATTAAGCATTGTGGCGACAACAATATGTCAAATCCGAACTGAATCCTCCTCAAAACCAAACAGCCTACAGGTTTACTTGGAATTCAAAGTCAGGGTGTGTACTATTCCCAAAACTTGATTTACCACCTTGAGGGAAACACCAAAAAAAAACATTAGGAATGTCCAAAACAGCAGGAACTGATCCACCAAGCCGAACACAACTTTACTCCCTTTTAAGCCACCATCCTGTTGTTCTATTCTCTCTCCTTGAGATGCTGGCTTGTGGCAAACTAAGTGGGCTTACAGCCTGAATACAATGAGAACTATGTCTCGCAAATATATCACTGGTGTCTAGTAGTGTGAATTACCACAGGGAAATGTGGATCAGAGTTCACAAAATGATCCAGGATCCAGTTACATATTCTACTAGACAACAGAGCTGCATTAAGAAGCAACAGCCGAACGGTTAAAACCCTAACGCTTACAAGGATAGAATAGGTTTGGACTCCTATGCAACCACAGGATCGAGGCTGTGTACCCAGAATTCCTGGACCCAAGTGAACCTGTACAACCAAAGAAATGGGATAAATATGAGCCAAGAGTTGTCCCTCAAAAACATAAGCCGTTGCAAAATGTTCACCATGGGCGATTTAGCAGCCACTGAAATGGTGGGTCAGCTGCATGCTTCATAATGTCTCCACCTGCTATAAATCTAGCGTCTCCTGTGACGTCCTGGAGCAACTTAACTTTTCTGAGGCATCATATAGTAACAGCTAGGTCATTTTATGTCCTGATCCCATAGTGTAGGCCTAGTTGAGGATGATGGTGGTGGTGCTACTGTGTTAATTAGCAAAGGCCTTCTGGAAAATCCACATGAGCATCACACTCGTCATCAGCAGTACCATTTGAACGAAATTAATATGCTCACATGGATTGCCATTTTTAGGACCATTGGTGTCTTCCACCACTACCTCCTGCAGGTCAACAATACCAGCCTCATCAGGCTTAAAGAAACCCAGAACCTCATCTGACACTTTGATTGGTTCTGGCGCCAACATCTTGTGAGCTAGTGGTGGCAGATGGAGTGGCTGCTGTTTTGGTAGGTACATTTCATGCAAGCAGCGTGCTGAACATTCCCTTCTGCCAAAGTATGTGTCCTGTCATTGTGAAGTGAGGACCTACCAGTTCTGTGAGATGTCTCGCAACAGGTAGATGGTAGGGGTGTACCTGGACAATGTCATGATGTTTGTGAACCAAATGGTCACACATGCGGTCCCTTCAGACAATACTTGTCGATGTGGTGTCTTCCTGTGGTGACTAGGTGATCGGACGGTGCCTTGCACATGGGCAATGAGTGTGAACTCAGTAGGGAGAATGAGGTTTGTTGCAGATGCTGAGCCAGGGAACAACATTCAAATTGAATGTTGTGAGTGCAACTGGTCAGCGTGGGACATATGGACTGCATCACATTTTTATATTATGACAGCCCTCTGATTTGTGTCCTATTGGTACATGTTCTTTTCTCTGTTTGTCAGGGGCAATGCACCTTTGTGGCCAGTGGGCGGGTCTATTTTGGTTTGCTACAACCTTCTATCGGCAAACAATGAACCTGCGATCAGGGTCTGCACGTGATACGGCCAGCTGACTACTCAACAGTACACTTAATATCACCCCTTTGGCAGACAGGGTGGCGAATGGCTCAGGGTGGCCTTGCACCATGTGATAGGACTAAATAAGGGCACTCTACCAATCTCCCTCTCTCAAGGATTCTTATGATCGTTGACTGTACACCCATCATGACTACACCCATCATAACACTAAACATCTTATCCTACCACTCACACATCTACAAGGTTCAACCAACACTGAATAACCAACTTTGGCAACTTGTTCAGTATCCAATGCACAATTTATCACATCTGTTGGCCTTCACCTCTACTCCCTGAAGATAGCCCACTGTCTCAGCCATCTCTCAGGAATAACATTTGCTTGTGGAACATGACACCGAGCATTTTTCAAGGTGTGTGCCACTTAGTACACAACACCATATGGACAGTTGTGTCTTTGAAACTGTAAGAGAGGAAAGGTCTTTTTGGCCTCCCTCCCCTTCATTCCTATCCCCACAAGCACACTTTGCTCATTCCACGGCTGACCATGCACCACTGGCCAAGGTTCTGGACAGCCTTGGGGCAACACATACACATGCAGCATCCGTAAGAGAATCGACTCCCGTCTCCATTTTATATGGTCACCGACTCCATTTTGTACGAGTTCTAGTAGGCCATGCAGAAGCGCGGGCCTGCAGGCCTGAACCTCTCCCCCTGTGTCCACGCTAGCAAAACCCCCCTTTTCCTCCCCCTGTGCCGTCGCAGCAAGCTCATTCTCACAGACATCTGAGTGTCAAAAGTAACGTTTTTAACGTTGTATCCTTTGTCTTTCCTTTTGCATCACTGCCCTGTGAGTGAACTTGGCTGCACCTCTGGCAGGGCAAACAAAAAAAACATCGATCTCCATAACTCTGAATCAGCACCAGCAGACCCCCAGGTCCAGCCGCCTAACCCTAAGTTCTGTTTGATGTGCAAGTTTTGTGCCCCTTGACAAAGTACCACCCCAGCTCATCCCTAACCTTCAAATTCCAAGTGATAATATATCCTCTTTTGTACTGACACACTATTACGCTGTCCACTAATAGATCTAAGGAAGGGGTTAATGCAGATAGCCCTAGAATGTAACCTCAAGATAAAGCACCTGATTTATGGAGTAACCCTTTGTGTATATAATTTATGAGTGTGAGATATATTAATTTGATAGAGATATGCCAATAAATGTCAGAGTATGTGTGGCCAAAGGGGCATTGTTATGTAGAGTAAATTGTAACAGCTCTGACATCTTACCCTGTGCTCCACCCAGAAGAGCCCAGCTGACCCGTGCACCCCGCACTGGCCCCATGTGGACCTCCACCAATCCCGGAGCACCGGGCCTAAAGAACATAATGTCCAGTCCTCACCGTCCAATCCCCACAACTCATGTGCCCCTCATATTCTCCATCATCGATGACGTGATTTTGTAATAAATATGAATGTTTTTCTATTGTCTGGCAGAGCGCTCTCGGAGTATGCAGAGTCCTCTGTATGCCCTTATCTCTTAACTTCACCCGCACTGGGTCTTGGTCTCATTCCCTATTGGAGTGTGTCCATTATTGACTCTCATTGGGGAGTTTTGTATTGTATTTTGGGGGACTGCTCACTTTCATTGGTGACCCCAACGTGATTGCGTTCTTTTCGTTCCTTCTGGCACTAGACGTCCTCCGGCCACAGCAGAGATCCAGTGCGCATCCCCTCAAAGCCGCCCAACGATGGCAACCAGTACCCCTATTTGTGCGCACGCAATAGGAAGAGAGGGTCAAAGGGTCCCGGCTTTGCAAATAACCACCATACCGCTCGCCGGAGCCGGGTGTGGCCATTGAGTGTGGGGCGGCGCCTTGACAGACCGGGTCTGGAGGGTTTCGGATCAAGACTGACACGTGAGTATCAAGTGCGAGCGACATCAAAAGAGAGTGGGAAAGAAACAGGGAAATAGGGAGTCAGATAGAAGGAATTGTGGGATTACATGGTGGGGAAATAGAGGGGTAAGGGATTTAAGGGGAACTTTTTCTTTTAGCTATTCTTAATCTTCTTTCTTGCATATGGCCATTAGGTGAAGTACAGAGGTTAGAAGGTGAATAGAGGTACGGGAACCCAGCTCTGCGAGGGGGTAGAAGGCGGCGCCGCATTAGTAATATCTCGACTAGTACATGATATAACGAGGAAAATAAGTTGAAACGATAGGAGTCTCATGTAGAGGGAGGGACTAGAAATAGTATTTAGAAACACTTCTTTTCTTTTCTTCTTTCTGAAAGAGGGACACTGGTAAATAAGGGGGAGGTCCGTAAGGAACCAAGACAGGGGAAGGGGTGCGGGGTAAAAAAAATGTAAGGGGAGAAAAAAAACAGACAGGGAGGATTTATGTTTAAATGTTAAATATGGTATGTCTAAAGTTGATTGTTGTGTAATGTGTATTGTCTATGTCCGCTGCGCGCTATTCAGGTGATCAGTTGATATAAGTACCACTGCATAATTGTTTCATAACTTGTTCTGCCAAAATAAGTGTGTTAAGTTGTGGTTGGTTAAGTATAGTGCAGCGGAGATGGCCTATGAAGTGGTAAATCATTACAGTGTATTGATTAGCATTGGTGCAGTGATCCACAAAGGAGTGAAGGTATTGTTAAATCAAAATGGGTGCAGAGACACCACTCACATACATTTTTCAGAGTTTGCCAGGATATGCAGATAGAATTAAGAAGTATCACGATCAGTGGATCACAGAACTAAAAAGGGAAAGGTTTTCCTCAGGTGTGGCCAGAAGGTGGGTTGTTTGATAAAAGTGTATTGGATATGGTAGCTACATGTTTATTTGTAAAATACTAAGGGAAACAGTTAATGAATAGGAGAGAAATATGCGATTTGTGGAAGCTGTTTGAGGAAATACTCCTGAATAGAAACAAGGGGCAAGGTGTACCTCTCCCGATAGCAAGCAGTGATGAGAGAGAAGGGGAAAACACGGAAGGAACAACCGAAGTAACAAGGGTATACCCATTCCTGACAAAACCGGCTGAGGGATACAGTGACCCGGTATATGTATCTAAACCCAGGTCCCCACCAGCACCCCAAGCAACAGCCCCAGCACCCCCCCATACAATCCGCGAGAAGCAGTAGGGCAGCTGAGTACACCACCTGGAAATATAGAACAGTTTGCCCAAGACTTAGAATCCAGGATAACGATGACACAAACAGAGCTGAATAGGCTGAGAGATATATGTGAACAGAGCTGCTCACCAACACCAAGAGCAGATCAGACGCAAGTGCCCCTGACATCCCACAGCGTAACAGAGGAAGGTTGGAAAAAGGGAGAAGAACAAGTTACTTACCAACTGGTAACGTTCTTTCGATTGGATGTTCCTCCAATGTATTCCTCCCAACTTTAGCTGCTTCGAAAAACATTTTTCGGCAGAGGGTGCCGTGCGTCGATATCGTCGAGTCGATGGTCCCTCGAAGACCTCCGTCGAGGGTGACGTCATTGCGTGTATAAGTAGCACGCATGGCGCACGTTGGACTCAGTTCTGTTTTTCCCCCTTCATTATTGATTTTTTCATTGTTGTAGACTGTGCTGGCAGTCAGGTATTTGCCTTGCGAGAGTTAGAGCGGCAATAGCCTGGAAAAATCTACAGAGGGGTAGGTTGGGAGGGCGATGAGGAATAAGTTGGAGGAACATCCAATCGAAAGAACGTTACCAGTTGGTAAGTAACTTGTTCTTCAAGTGGATTGTGTCCTCCAACGTAATCCTCATTTAAGATAGACTCCCAAAGCAGTATGGACAATTCCTCTGGTGGAGGGGTTAGCTTTTTCGATACCCTTAGATGGCTGAGTATAGTACTGCCTTACCAAAATTCAGCTCCTTAGACTGGGAAGCATCCGGTTATAGAATTTTGAAAAAGTATGCAGCGAGGACCAAGTTGCTGCTTCACAAATGGACCTTATAGGAACACCTCTTTGTAGGGCTGTCGAAGAGGCGATGACTCTGGTGGAATGAGCCCTTAAACCTTCTGGTGGATCTTTTTGTGCTAATCTGTAGCATTCTGAAATACAAAGCACAATCCAGTGTGATATTGTTTGCTTTGTCACTGACTGACCCAATTTCTTTCCTGTGTTGCCAATAAACAGTTGATTGTCCACTCTAAGCTTAGAAAGTCTAGAGATGTAAAAGCTTAAATCTCTTTCGGATCCAACCTGTGCAATCTGTCCTCCTCCTTACTAGGAAGAGGTGGAGAATAGAATGCGGGCAAGACAATTCTCTGATTTAAATGAAAATCAGATACCACTTTTGGTAAAAATTAGGGTTTAACCCTCAACACAACTCTGTCCTTATGGAACACAGTATAGGGTGGCCCAGAAAACAATTCGCTCACTCTTCTTCCAGATGTTAAAGCAACTAGGAAAGCAGTTTTCCATGTCAGTAATGGACAAGTGTGCAAAGGCCCAAAAGGAGCACACATTAAGAATTTTAGGAACAGATTGCGATCCCAAATTGGCAATTGAAATGGGTAAGGAGGAAACACATTAGTGAGTCATTTTAAGAATTGCACTATCAAAGGAATTTTGAGGTAGGAGCATTCTTCTGACGAGAGCTTGAAGATGCAAAGCGTCGCAAGATAACCTTTAATGGTTCCAACATTTAGACTTCTATGTGCTAGGGTCAGGAGGAAGGACAGTACTTCCTGAATGGAACATAGAAAAGGATCGACATTCTTTTCTCTGCACCAGTTGCAAAAGTTTTTCCAACAGCAACGGTATAGAGACTTTGTTGCTGGCCTTCTTACCGAAAGCAACACCTCCAGGATGTCATCTGGAAGGTTCCAGTCCTTGTATCTCAGCCTTTCAGATACCAAGCATGAAGGTTGAGCGTTTTGACCTCTGGATGGAGAACCCAACCCTCCATTTGAGAGAGAAGGCTCTCTCTCTGAGGAAGACGTACTGGGGGACAGATGGACATGTCTAGAAGGTCCGGGTACCACGTTCTCCTGGCCCAATCCGGGGCAATTAGGATCATGCGGCTCCCGAAGCGTCTCAGTCTCCTCATGACTTGAGGAATGACGGGAATCAGAGGGAACGCGTACAATATTGGGAAATTCCACTCCACCACGAACACGTCCCCCAGGGCTCCTATCGGGGGAAATTCACTTGAGCAATACCTTTCGCACTTCCAGTTGATTACAGTCGCAAATAGGTCCACTTGAGGGGTTCCCCAAAGGGCGAAGATCTCTTGAATGACTTCCTGAGCCAGTTCTCATTCGTGGGACACCGTGCTCTGCCTGCTCAGAGCATCTGCCGTCATATTCTCTTCCCCGGCTAGGTGAACTGCCGTTAAAAATATTCTTTCTTGAATTGCCCAATATCAGAGCTGCATTGCCTCTCTGCACAGAGGTAGTGACCCTACACCTCCTCTTTTGTTTAGATAATGCATGGCCACTGTGTTGTCTGTCATTATCAGGACATTTTTTCCTCTGACAAATGGCAGGAAAGCGTTTAGCGCTAGTCTGATTGCTCTCAGCCCCAGAAAGTTGATGTGTAGTTTGGACTCCGATGGAGACCAACGACCGCTGATTGTCAGATCGTTGGCATGAGCTCCCCACCCTTTGAGTGAGGCGTCTGTCACTACTATGATCTCCTGCCATGGTTGCCAAAAAACGTTCTCCTTTCAGGATATTCTCTGAACAAATCCACCATAGATGATCTTGATGAACCTTGTTCGGAATCTGTACAAGATCAGTCATTCGACCTGAGAACTGGGACCATTGAGTCTTTAGAGCCCATTGAAGGGATCTCATTTTCAGACGTGCCTCTGGCACAAGAAATATGCAGGATGCCATAAGGCCGAGTAACCTTAAGAAGTCGTAGCCTAAAGATTTTGGGCATTTTGGAATTTGGAAACCATCTGAAGAATGTCTTGAACCCTCGACCTGGGAGGCGAGCTCTTTCCGAGGGATGTGTCTAATACAGCTCCTATATACTGGAGTCGTTGAGAACGTATCATTTGT
This sequence comes from Ambystoma mexicanum, assembly GCF_040938575.1. NCBI lineage: Eukaryota > Metazoa > Chordata > Amphibia > Caudata > Ambystomatidae > Ambystoma > Ambystoma mexicanum. The sequence goes on along the minus strand of NC_090923.1, from coordinate 406,345,015 downwards.
GACTTCTTGAAATTCAGGGAGAAGCCCAGTCTGTGGAGGAAGTGGCAGGTGACTTTCAAGTGATCGAGTGCCTGTTCGGCAGAACATGCTCTGATCAGCCAATCGTCCAGGTAGGGGTAGACGTGAATCCTGAGGTGCGCTGCCCCCACTACCATCAGTTTGGTGAAGACCCTCGGGGCAGAGGTCAATCAGAATGGCAGGACTCGAAACTGATAGTGTGAGTCGCCAACTACGAACCTCAGGTATTTCCTGTGCTTGAGATGAATCAGCACATGAAAATAACAATGCTGGAGGTCCAATGACACCAACCAATCCTGAATCCTGAAGTTGAAGGGCCTGAAGGATCTGAGAAAGGGTAACCATCTTGAACTTGTCCTTCCTGAGGAACTTGTTCAAGTTTCTTAAGTCCAGGATGGGTCTCTGTCCTCCGTCCTTTTGGGGATCAAAAAATACAGGGAGTACCATTCCTTGTTCCGCTCCGCTGAAGGTACTGGTTCTATAGCACCTTTCTCCAGCAGGTTTAAAACTTCCTGCTGTAGGAGCGGGTCTGAAAACTTCAAAGGGTGTCTCCTTGGTGGATTGCTTTGAGGTTGCGCTAGAAAAGGAAGGCAGTGACCATGGGCTATTATTTCTAGAGCCCAAACATCTGAAGTAATGGCTCGCCATTCTTGCAGATGGTGTGACAGCCTGCCTCCTACAGGTGTCTTGTGATGCAAGTCCTTAAAGTGGTTTTGAAGCGTTTGCTGCAGCTGCATATGGCAAAGAGGCTGTAGCTGGAGCTGGCTTTGCATGTATTCCTTGTCCACCGCGAGTGGCCTTTCTCTGGCCCCTTTGACTGGCCATTCCTCTCGCCTTTCCATATGAGGAGTAGTAACGATAGGATTGTACCCTCCAAGATTGACCTGGTGCACGAAAAGGCTGAGGTTGCACAAAGACTTGGCAGCTGCCTTTGAGGTGTACAACCTCTCATGGCTCTCGTCAGCCTTTCTGCCAAAAAGGTGAGACCCGTCAAAGGACATGTTCAGGAGACGGTTCTGCACGCCTGGTGCGAAACCGGACTTGCTTAACCATGCAAATCTGCGCATTACTGTGCTAGTGCCATGGACCTGCTCACACTATCTACAGTGTCAAATACAGATTCAAGGGATTCCTGCATAGCCTCCTTTCCATCTCTAATGATGGCTAGGAATCCTTCCCTTTCATCCCCTTCTGGTATGTGCTCTGCCGCCATCGCAGTGCACTACCACAGAGTGTACGAAAACTTTTCCAAGGCACATGTGGAGTTGGCTGATTTTAATGCCATACTCCCAGCTGAAAATGCCTTCTGTGCCCAGCCATCCACACGCTTATCGTCCCTGTCCGGAGGGATAGAAGGGTACGCCAATTTGTTAGAAGCTGTGGCTGCCTGTATGACTGAACTCTCGGGAGTGGGATGTTTAGACAGATAGCCGGGGTCGCTACTGGTAGGGTGGTATTTTGAAATAAGGGATTTATTCAGTGGCGGAATAGAATCCAGAGTCTCCCAATTCTTGGCCACCCTATTTTTGTAAGGCTATGTGAAAAGGTAGTATTGGGTCTTCAGTAGGACCATGATCCAATATGTCTGTTAGATCATCTTGGATGAATTGGGCTGGAGGTCTGGCCCATCCTAAATAATCTACTACCTTTGTCATTAGCTGATGGTATGATGGACTGGCATGTTCTCCTGGTTCTGGTCTACCAAAGTCATTTTCAGGAGATGTATCAATACCACTTGCATTGTGCAGTGATTCAACCAAATCCCTCATCCTGCTTTCTTCTGAAATCAGTCATTCTGGGACATTTGGGATGCCAAATTCTAGCCCAAAATGTAAATTTCTCCTCATCAGATTTCTCCTGTTCCTCAAAAATTGAGGTCAGAGACTTGAAGAACTCTTTCCTAGGAAGAGGTTTGAAAACCCTTTCTTGGAGAGGCTGAGGAGGAGTACTAATGGGTCCTGAAGGCATTACAGGTATTGTAGCCTTCTCTTTCCCTTTTTCTGGCCGATTTTGCCGAACTGGGGGTTTCGGGGTCAAGGGCTTTGGGGTCGATGTTGACAAAGGCGTGCGTCAATGGCGTCGGCTTCGATGGCGTCGAGGCGCACTTCGAAGACTTGCCCTTCGAGGTGTGTTCGGTCTCGGACGGCGTCGGTGACCTCGAGCAGTCAACTCGACTCGAGCGGCTTTTCTCGCTCGGCGTCCTAGAAGGTTCGCTCTCCTTCCTCTTTCGATCACCCGGGCTCGAGGGCGCGCGAGTGTCGGAGCGATGACACTCCCGGCCGGCTTCCGAGGAAGGCGCGGACCAAAGCTTCGCTTTCTCGAACACCTCCATCATTTTGACCCAGAATGCTTCCCATTCTTCGGATGACGAACGTTTAGTGGGACATTTCATCTGTTTTGGGGATTCGTCCGAGGACAAGGTGGAGGGGGACCTGTGGCATTGTTTCTTCGATTTTTTGGTTGAAGACAACAAGCGATGGGAATCGCTTCGGGAGCTGGACCGATGCCTTTTGCGTCGAGGAGGTTTCTCCTCGCAGGTCCTCGACTCGACACTAGAGGCTTTACGGTCGGATTTACGACCTACCTGCAGTTTTTCCCTTCTCTCTCGCAAGGCCTTCCCCGTCATCACCTGACACTTCGTACAGGCCTCCATGTCGTGGCCTTCTCCGAGGCACCACAAACACTCTCGGTGCGGGTCTGTGATCGACATTTTTGAACCGCACGACTTGCACTTTTTGAAACCCGATCTCGGGGTCGTGGTCGGCGTCGATAACAAGGACATATTCATATTTTGCTATTCTTCACAGAACTCGAGGCGCGCCGAATCTCCGAAGCAACGTATACTGCGGAAAAACGGAACCGAGGGCAACGGCCGCCGCGCATGCTACTTATACACCCGATGATGTCACCCTCGACGGAGGCCTTCGAGGGACCATCGACTCGACAACATCGACGTACGACGCCCTCTGGCAAAATCTTTATTTTTATGAAGCATCTAAAGCTGGATGTAATACATCTAAGATGAGGAATACGTTGGAGGACACAATCCACTCGAAATATTGTTCCGAATAAATGACACCCCCACTAGAGTAATAAAGATAGATCAGTTAGACGAACAGGTGAGTGTGGAAGATGGGAGTGTAGTGTCAGAAAGAGAGGAGGAATATTGGTGCGATATAGAAGAACAAGAAGAAGAAGAGAGGAGACTAGAGGGGTAAACAGGGGAAGACAACTCGGAATGTAAGCGTCACCCCCAGGAAGGACAATGGAAGAGGAATGGCGTGGAAGATTGAGGACGAGAGCAGGAAGAATGGCAGTGTTATGGAAGAAGGGAGCAAAGGTAGTTATCGGGAAAACAAAGAAAAAGTTACAGCTACCGTTAATACACAAAGGAACAGGAAGGTCTCATTATGGCCCTTGGGGCCCAAATGGATAAAGCGAACTTGCTAAAAACACTACTCGCGCTTTCGGGAGGGGCGAGCAAATTGATATACGCGTTTGAGAAAAATACTGCCGGCGTCCACTTAGCAATTAGTGATGTGAAAAGTTTGGTGGTCTCAGCAGTGGGTGATCAAGCCAACAAAGTGTGGGCAAAGGCGGGATTCCCTGGGATAATGCTAGACTGTGATCGCCATGATGGGGTATCATTTAACACCATGAGGGCAAGAGTATGGGACACGTTGAGAGAGACTATCCCAGATACACCTGACTTGCAGTCAGTGATGCAGTGTACAATGGGGAAGGAGGAAGATGCGACTGTTTACATTCTTCTGGTGCAGTAGATGTGGATAGTGGAGATAGGCACAGCTTGGGACCAATCATCCTCCCTGTTCCATTTTATAATTAAAAGAGGGCTCCCAAAGGAAGTCCATAAAGTTCTTGATAAAATATTTGGGATAGAAGCCAACGGCTGGCCAGAAATACAGAGCATCATAGTACACCATTGTAAAAGGATCAAAGAAAGGGAGAAAGAGATGGCGCAGAGGAGGTTGGCAGATGAAGCAAAATTAGTACAAATGAAACTGGTGAAGGTCTCAGCAGCAGTAGCAGCAGCCCTCCCCACAGAAAGAGAGAGAGAGGATGAGGAAGGTCAGATAGCAATACAAGCAAGGATGGCAGCAAATTGGGACGTAAACGGGCAAGAACAGAGGGCCAGTGAGGAACAATATGGAGGAGCCCAATGGCAGGGAAGAAATGGAAGAGGAGGAAGAGGTGGGTACAGAAGGTCCAGGTTGGGTGGGTATGGATATGGAGGACAAGGTCCCAGAGGAGGAAGACAGGGGACATGTTGGAATTGTGGGAGGTTGGGACATTTTGCAAGAGAGTGTCGAAGCCGTCCCATGACCCCTTATAAAAACGAGCAATAGTATGGTCATTCCCACCCCGGCAGCCCATGTGGCTTGCCCATGGGTGGTTCCAGAAGAGAAGAACAGCCTGACCCAAGGTACACAAATGAACAGAGAGCTCACACACAGAATGTACAAAACCCACAATGCCAGGAACACATGCTACCAGCACGTGGAAATCCCTTTGATACCACAGCCAATGGTGCACCAGCACCCCTTAGAGGGACGATAATGGTAGGGGACAATGTATTCAGAAATAGCGAAAACATTAAATACTCAGCATAGGACAGCCCATAGGGAGCACTTGCATGTCCAGTACTGTCAACGATCCTCAATGCAGCCGAGGAACCACTGGTGGTGCCGGAGATAGGTAACAGACTATTCATATTTATGGTGGATTCGGGAGCGGAAAAATCATTCCTGAAGGAAGGCTGGTTTCCGCTGTCAAATAATAAAATGGAGACGCAGGGGTTTTCTGGGGCGGTGGTCGAGGTTCCGTACACAGAAGAAATAGACATTACGGTAGGAGGGAAGACAGTGCGAGCACCCCTACTATACTATGAAGACTTGCAATAAACTTACTGGGGGGGACCTACTTAGCAAGCTCAACATGACCATATCCTTCACAGAGAGAGGGATAGGGTGCTCAGCACCTGGTATATGTGCTATGCATACCATGCTAGTAATACACATGCTGGCTACAGTGCAAGTACGTGGGATACCAGTTGACCCAGATATGTTCCTCCAGGGACTGAAAGTACTGGCACGCGTTGTACCTGAACTTACACGCCACGAGTGGTGAGTGCCATCTGAATTTGTGTTCCGACCTGTAGCACCCCCAGAAGTGGTAGCAGAATCAGTGGTGTCTATAGACTTACATGGAGTGCAAGTGTCAACCCAACAAATCATTGTTATTGGTGTGGATGAGCAGGGATGTGAGTGGCAGACAGTGTTGTGTATAAACCCCAACATAGCATTGCGGATTGTTTCGGATGAGGAGCTGTTTACTGATGTCGACACTGATGGGGAGATTATAATGGAAATCGCAATACCCTGTGAGATTATGATCCAGCACAGGCAAGTGTCACTCCCCCTCATGGCCATCATCAGTGCTCCTCCAGCATTCCTTAGTGAAGATATGCAGTGAGTACCACCAGTTCTATGGACCACTGGTCCCCACGATGTAGGGCTGCTCAGAGAAGTGACTCCTGTGAAAATAAAACTCAAACCAGGAGCATTGTTGCCCCAAGTGAAGCAGTATCCCCTGTCCAGGGAGGCAGAAGAGGGAATAAAAGCGACAATCCATGCATTATTGCAGCAGGGGATAATTCAAATTCTCCTTGTAACACTTGTATCTATCCAATCAAAAAAAGCAAAGGGGGGGGTGGAGGATGATGCAGGACTTAAGCCCTCTCAACGACGTCATACACAAAGAATTCCCACTTGTCCCAAATACGGCATACATTTTATGCAGTATTCCAAAAACAGCAACATGTTTCACAGTGGTAGATTTGAAGAATGCTTTTTTCTCAATACCACTAGACCCCGAATCACAATATTTGACAGCATTCACCCTGGGCGGGAAGAGATGTGAACATTGTAGGTTACCCCAGGGATATTGTGAAAGCCCAAGCATGTTAAATAGAATATTGCATGAAGACCTTGGCAACATTGACACTGAGTATGATTATTCAGTATGTGGATGATTTGTTGATTTGTGGAGAGAATGAAGGAGAGTCCAGACAAGATTAAATAGCATTACTCATTACTCACGTTGCTAGCACATAAGGGATATAAAGTGGACAAACAAAAATTGCTCTATCTGGGTCAATTGATATCAAAAGATGGGAAGCAGATAATACCCGACAGAGCAGCTGCAGTGCAAGCAGTAAGCGAACCCAAAACAGTAAAGGAGATGCAGAAGTTTCTCGGCATGTGCAACTACTGCCGCGCCTGGATATTAGATTATGCAGCGTACACGAAACCATTACTACACACACTCAAAATAGCACAAAAGGAGAACATTGCTTTGGGTTGGACACAAGAAATGCACACTGCCTTCAACACACTAAAATAATTAATTTCCACAGCACCCGTCTTAGCGACACCAGACTATGACAGGGAATTTTACTTATTTTCACACTACAATGGAACACTGATGACAGCAGTATTAATGCAAAAAACGTTGCTCGGCCACAAGATATTGGCCTATTACAGCGGCACTCTTGATGAAGTTATGCAAGGACACTTTGCATGCGAACAGGCTCTTGCAGTCGCGGCGTTCGCCATTGAAAAGAGTGCCACAATAGTAATGGCGTGCTCTGTGACGCTGTTTGTGGAGCACTCATTTTTCGCCATCCTCGAGAGGTCAAAAAGCACACTGACAACACAGAGAGCTACTGCCTATGAGATAATATTGTCTAGTGCAAATATACACATAGTAAGATGCAAGACAGTGAACCCAGCAAAATTCCACAGAGGCATGCACAGTTGAGGACATGCACAACCATGATTGTGCCACATACAGAAGGGAAGATGAGAACACACCCACAGCAAGTGAAGAGGCACTCACAGAAGGGGAGGTATATTTCGTGGACGGGTCAGCATCAATTAATTGTAAAATAGGTGAAAGACATGTAGGAGCCGCAGTGGTGAGAATGGAGGAGGGAGAGCATGAGGTAATTGTACAAAACGACTGCCAGCACATTTCTCCGCGCAAGCGGCCGAGTTAGTGACTCTAGTTGAAGCACTGCAGACAGCTAGAGGAAGCGCAGTAACAATATACACAGACTCAGCATATACAAAAACAGTACATGGGGTCTAGCAAGTTGGGGGAGGAGAGGATTAAGACAAGCGGATGGGTCTTCTGTACAGCATGCTGAACTACTCATGCAACTAATTGAGGCCCTGAAAGAACCCACAGTGGGAGTATTGGTAAAACGCCAAGCCCACACTAATAATAGTGACGTCATCTCACTAGGGAAAGCAGCAGCGGATGCTGCTGCAAAAGAAGCTGCTTATATTACAAAGTAAATGAATGGCGAGTTTATACTGCAAAAGCATGTAGAGGAAGGGCAAGGTGAAGGGTATAACTCGATGCCAGTCCCGCAAATAATCGAATTGCAGCAAGAAGCACCAACCGATGAGAAAGAATTAGGGGGCAAAAGAGGGTGTATTCAGTCAGCAACGGACCTCTTATGGAGATGAAACAACACAGGTAAAGTAGTGATGCCAGTTAAACTATTAGAGATAGCATTTCAACAGCTCTACTTCCCAGCCCACAATGCAAAACAACATATTGCTGCTGAGATACAAGAAAACTGGTTCATGCCCTGATTGCACGAGCATGTTTCTAAAATGACTATCAAATGTACTACATGTCAAACATACAATTCAAGGATGAATTTTTCACCTCTGCTGAGACGTTTTTCACGTCACTCACCCCAAGCATCCAGGCGCCAGCAAATGCAAAATGGTTCCAGATCACTAATTGGGAGCTGATCCAACTGGCCAACGACACAGAAGAAGGGTTCAACATGATACAGGTGGAGCTACGGGCCCTGCGGCTGATGACAATGCAGAACAGGTATGTTCTAGACCTGTTAACAGCAATGGACAGTGGTGTTTGCTGAAAAATCGGGAGTGTATGTTGCACATTCGTACCCTCTGCAAACGCGGACAACGGAACTCTAGCCCAGGTAATATCAGCAGTGCACAATCTTGGCAAACAAATGAAAAAAGGAGGAGTGCAGCCCAGCACTCGGTTCGACAATATGTTCTTGTGGGTCCCGTCCTGGCTCGGGATGACTGTAAAGTTGCTGATACCCATCATCGTCTTTTTTTCTTTTAATTCTTTGTTTGTGCCAATTAGGACTTAGGTGCTGTGCAAATGCAGTGGCAAACAGTGCAATCATGATGGTGACAATGGGCCATGCAACACAAGTGGTGCAGATGACACATGAGGCACAGGTCCAAACTGGGGACGACTCAGAGCCAAAATATAGAATGACAGCTATATATAACACAGGGTATATTGAAGACCCATTGTATCACACCACAATTAAAGAGCCCCACCAATTACAAGTATATGATGAGGTTTGGGTAGATCTGGAGGGGGATGGAGGTTATATTTATATGACATGCACCCCTAAGGAGTATGCACGAGCAGGGGAAAGCCTATGTCAAGATGCCTACCTCCAAGGAGCCAGGTCTGACCCAGCAACCCCAGAGGCAGGCATCATTTCCCCCAGGGAAGTGCCAGCGGGCCCAGGGTGGGGCCCTTTGGACACAGTCCTGGCGTCTTAGGTGCCAGGCTCATGTTGGACCCCTGTCCTGGCGCCTTAGGTGCCAGGCTCATAAAGCTAGACATATGTTCAAGTGTTTTAAGGTGCACTTACCTGATGCAGACCATGCTGCTACATCCAGGCCCTCTTGAGGCCTGAATGGAACTACTTTACCTGTGGAACTACCTTCCCCTGGGTGTGGTCGGGGAAGGGTACATACCTGATCGGTGGAAGGATACATACCTGGAACTTCTTCCAAAGTTATTTAAACCACGCCCGATCAGCAACTCACGCTTCGCGTTGTTCTGCTCCTCGCAGCTGGACGCTCACCGTGTCAGCTCCTGCTTCTGGACTTCAGCCACGCCTGTCAGCATCCTGGGTCACCTGCTAAGAGAGAATTGGAGAGAAAGAAGACCTTACCTGCTAAAGCTGCATCACGGAGACTTCACACCGACGATCCTGAAAGGGAAGACATCATTTTAAAAGCATTTCGCTTCGATCGCTGCAGCGCTGCATTTCACTCACCTTTCCTGGGCACCTCCATCTTCAGCAGCAATCATCCGGATCCGCAGCCACTTCCCAGAGCCTAGAGAGAAAAAGACAAGAACACAAGGTGAGAGAAGGAAGGGAATAGGAAAAGCTCAGTTTCCTTCTAAGACTTACCTGTTGGGTCATTCCCATTTCATTTCGGGTCCTGCCGCTTCCTGGCATTCCGGACCCCGGCCCCTATGGGGAAAAAAGACAAAGACATTGAATGAGCGAATGCAAAGACATTACCCGAACGCTCATCCAGAATTTACCTGTCATTTACTGGAACTGCACGTTTCACTTCGGGTCGGCGCCATATCTCCGGCATTCCGAACCCCGGCCCCTAAGGGGAAAAATACATAAGCGTTAGCGCTTGCTGCAATAAGACAATGAACATTATTATTAAGCTTGAACTTTTGAACTTGCTACAGGACTCTTACAGCGCCTTACCTGAATAGTCAAGCTTATTTGAACTCCCATCAAACCTCAATCCAGTGAAGTAACTGGGTTTCAACGCGCCCCTGCATCAGAAGCAGGATGGAGAACTCATCCTTCCAGACCCTAAGGTGAGACTTCACGGGGAATCGAGGAAGGGTATCGTGGAGGGTTGGAAGGGAGTGGGAGGCTTGAGCATTATTCCGTCAATAGGTAATACTCCCTTTTCACGCACAGGGGAATATTCCTGCGAGCCAGTGAGTCAATCTTCAGAGTCCTGCGCTTCACCATAGAAGAAGCATCAGCACTCGAAGCCAGACCTGCGCCTCCGTGGGAATCAGGTGAGCGTGACAGCCTAAGAGCAGTGTGCAGGGCCTGGATGCCACAAAAGGGAACACCCACCTGGGATGAAGCAATAGCAGACGAAAACAAATGTAAAAGGCTGGGAGAGTTACAATATTCATAACTTAAGTAACGAAAGGGGGGACTATAAGGGCGGAAAGGTCTGTTTGGCCCCCCTCCCCTTCCTTCCTATCCCCACATGCACACTATGCTCGTTCCGCGGCTGACCATGCACCACTGGCCAGCCTCTGGGCGACACACGCAGCACCTGTAAGAGAATCGACACACAACTCCATTTTGTATGGTCACTGACTCCATTTTGTACAAGTTTTAGTAGGCCACGCTGTAGCGCTGGCCTGCAGGCCTGCACCTCTCCCCCTGTGTCCGCGCACAGTTAGCCAGCCAAACCCCCTCTCCTCCTCCTCCTCCTCCTCCTTCTCCCATGTGCCGCCACAGCAAGCTCGTTCTCATGGATGTCTGAGTGTAAAAAGTAACATTTTGAACGTTGTATCCTTTGTCTTTACTTTTACATCACTGTCCTGTAAGTGAACTGGGCTGCAACTCTGGCATGGAAAAAAAACATCCATCTCCATTACTCTGAATCAGCACCAGCAGACCCCCAGGTCCAGAGACACTGCCCCGAGCCCCCAACCCTAAGTTCTGTTTGATGTGCCAGTTGTGTACCTCTCGACCAAGTACCATGCCAGCTCACTCCTAACGTTCAAATTCCAAGTGATAATATATCCTCTTTTGTACTAACACACTATTAAGCTGTCCCCTTATAGATCTAACAAAGGAGTTGATGCAGACAGCCCTAGAATGTAACCTCAAGATAAAGCACCTGATGGATGGAGTAACCCTTTTAAGTGTATATCATTTATGAGTGTGAGATCTATTAAATGGATAGAGATATGCCAATAAATGTCAGAGTATGTGTGGCCAAAAGGGCATTGTTAAGTAGCGTACATTTGAACAGCTCAGACATCATCTGACCCTGCGCTCCACCCAGAAGAGCCCAGCTGACCCGTGCATCCCGCACTGGCACCACGTGGGCCTCCAACAATCCCAGAGCACCGGGCTAAAGAATACATAATGTCCAGTCCTCACCGTCCAATCCACACAACCCATGTGTCCCCTATAGTCTATATCATCGATGACGTGATTTTGTAATAAATATGAATGTTTTTCTATTGTCTGGCAGAGCGCACTTGGAGTACGCAGAGTCCTCTGTATGTCCTATATTTTGGATAAACCTATCTCTTAACTTCACCTGCACTTGGTCTTGGTCTCATTCCCTACTGGGGTGTGTCCGTTATTGACTCTCATTGGGGATTTTTGTATTGTATTTTGGTGGACTGCTCACTTTCAAAACTTCCCACCCGCTCTCACCACACCACATGGTGGTGCATTCATGATACTCTCCCATTCAATATTACGTACAGAGCCATGCTGCAAAAGGTATTGGGTGTAGGGCTGATGTGTAGGGTGCCTCTAGGTGTACAAGGCCAGGAATGTAGTAAAGGGCATGTCCACATACATGTGCATGAAGTGTGTGTATGTGTATTCATCAAGAGTAGGGAGGGATACACCATCAACCTTCTGGGTCCCCAATGCCTGCCACACTGAAAAGGTTGAGGTTTTCAGCCACTTTATCCTCACAGGGATGCAAGAACAGCAGTGGCACAGTTACTCCTTCTGTAACCATGCTCTCCTTCTGGTGCTGCTGCGGACTTCATTGACGATCTATGGATGGTATAGGACACGGCTGCAACCATCGTTACTATGCAATCAGGTAGCTACCCTTTCTTGGAAGCGCTTGTTTTCACACTTAGGGCTCCAGACAGGTGGGGTAGTCTTTATACGTCTCATGCAACAGGATGGTGCATTCATCCTTGCTAAATTTGATTTGGTAGATGCAGACTTCCTCACCAGAGACTCATATCACTTTTGCAGTTTATGTAGTTGCTGACTGGTGTAAAGAAGGGCTTCAGGTAGATTCCAATTTCCAAAAGGGTCACCATACTAGAAATTGTCCTAGCAATTTAGCACTGGCATTTGTATTTGTTTCTGTGTCAGACTTTAGGCACCAGATAGCGCCAGGGTTGTACGGAGGTCTTTTGTTTAAAAAAGTTTAGAAATGTTGCCAATTAGGATTGAATATAGGTTTAGCTCTGAGCTGATCTAATAAATTCTCAAATACATAAACAGCTTCCTCGGCTAAATTTGTTGCTATGTGTAGTCACATAAGGCTTGCGAAATCACTGTGAAGTGTTTGGACTATAGTGGTGCACCACGGCAAGAAAACTACATATCATTTTGCCAGTGTCATTTCACTGGAAATGTATTGCAGGTGTTATTTATGTTGCTGCAGAAGAAGCTAAAATAAATGTGTTGTACGTGTTTGCGAAAAGCAGTAGTTACCATCAGCAGTATTTGCAAGTGGAGGAGCGCCAATCAACAAAAGAGGTGCTGATATAATGCAAAGGGGCAGATAACAATGGATAGGATATTGTTGGATGTGCATGAGCAATTTATTGGGGTTACCGATCAATTGAATACTAAATGGACAATACTACTCTGCACATATGCCCCAAATATAGATAACACAGGATTATTTAAGAGGATATCAGATATTATGAAGAGATATTTAGACAATTGGCTATGTGGGCCATTGGAGTTAACTGTGTATTGTATGAACATCTGGACACATCCAGACCAGGGGGGTAGGGTGCCCTGGAGTGCATCTAGAGCCTTATTGAAACATATGAATGAACTTGATTAGCAAAATATTTGTTATTCTTAACATTTTTTGGCACATACATCACATAGCAGAATTATTTGCTAACTCACTTAACTAATGGCTAGGACTCATCACACACCCTTGTGGGCCCAGTTTAGGAATGCACCTCTCCAATCTCTAAATGGTAGCTACCAGTTGACGCTTTGGCCAATGTTTTTTTCAAAGAGTCGATCAGACAAGAGATTATCACGTAGTTTGTGAATTATCAGGGATCAGTGAAAGATCAGACCAAGCTATGTAGGGCCTTCAAAATCACCCTACAAATTATCTGCGTTGCACACACTCAACAACAAAGTTAGAAAGTTGGAAGAAAAAGCCAGCACATTTGAAAGTGAGCAGGTTGGGAGAACTGAGCTAAACAAGGAGCCATTGTCGTGTACAATAGAATGGCTTAACACACACAAAAGCCTTGGAAAACACAATGTTAACATTCGTTTGGCACGCCAACATGATGCATTTGATCGAGCAGGTAGGACAGACCCTAGCTTGGTTGAAGAATAGGGATACTATACCTAAGCACATTGTTGGTGAGTACAGTAATGTTGAAGAAAATATCCAAAGCTCTAAACGTGCTCGAAAGTACAGGCTGCGAAAGTCCCTGTAAAATAGGCACACAGCATGGAAGCCAGTAGCTCCACACACACAAAGGTATTTTCTTGTGTAGGCCCAACAAAGCACAAGTAGCCATGCTTCAGCGAGCCAAGGCCCATACACCTTATAGTGGTACATAACCCAGTACCCTTAATAGACACAGTAGCATTTAACATTAGTTAGGGAAACACAAGAGTATTCCTAATGATAATGAATGCCAGTAACCCTTCATACTAAACTGTGTAGGCCTCAAAATCTAGTTAGATGCCGCACAAGGATGAAAATCCTCATCACCTCTGCAGAAAACATTAGCCAAACCCTTGCAAAGACACGCCCACATCCGAAGTTCCAAATTCCCAGAAAAAAATACCAAACGCCACACAGTGATTGGTTAAGACAAGGAGGGGGGGGGGAGTCAACTTCCTAGGCTTGTGTTGCGACAGTGAGGTCATGAAAAAGCAACACAGAGAGAGATAGCCGCCCCCAGAGCTAAAGGCCAGAACACTGCACCCTGATTGGTCAAAACACATTGGCTTAGCTGAGATCCCAAGCTAGTATTCAAAAGAGATATAACAATTTATGTTCCTAAGCAGTACATCAAAACATATGATAATGAAGGTCACAAGTTAGTGGGAACAGAACAATAAACAGTGTAAAACCTGCATGTTGAGACAGAATAATTGAGGCACACCACTGCCCTCTGCAGGATAAATTGCACTAACAGACCATCAATTGCTAAGGGAGAAGACATGCAAAACACTATTAACCACGAAGTAGAATTGATTAGGAATACATTATTTTTACAGAGGTTTACACATATCCCTCACAGGATGTACATAATAGTAGTAAGGACAACCTTCTGGAATCACATGGTATATAAACACATATTATATATATATATATATATATATATATATATATATATATATGTATATATATATATGGTTGCTTTATACCTTGGTATAAAGTTGATGGAGTGCACTCCAAAAAGCAGTCCAGCGAGGCTGTTCCACACCGAACCCAGAGTTAAAAAAACCAAGAAACACGGAGCATCAAAAATATACTTTAATAGATAAATGTCATGGACAAAAGAAAAGTGCACAAAAACGACACGTTTCGCGGCAAACTGGCCGCTTGATCACGTTTTTTATATATATATATATATATATATATATATATATATATATATATATATATATATATATATACACATACACACACACATGCGCATATCCCTGTCATTATAAGGGAATGAAGTTTGTAAGCAGCTAAGCCCCAATGCGTGAAGTCAAAAGCAGGACAGGTGAAATCATAAGAAAGGAAGGAAAGACAAGCAAGTAAAGTTTTCAATGACGAGTTGCAAAAATGACCAGCGATGAATATTTCACATTGGTGAGAACAGCAAGATGGTGTCAACCGGTTAGGTCAATGGGAAAGGATGTTAGGTTTTAATTTCAATGTCACACTGTCACATCTCACATAGGGATTGGTTGAAATGTACTTAGTCATTCACTCCACACATACTCCTCTTGGAGCAACCAATTACAGGTCGAGATTAAATGATACATGATAAAAATGTGTGTCCAATCAGAAAACATGTGAAAGAAGATGATCTCAAAGCAAATGGAGTAACAGTTTAACATTTTAATTCAGTCATGTGGTTAGAATAAACCAATAGAGTGCGGAAATGTATGGATGCACCAATAGTACCAATGATTATGGCCTATGTGAGACCGGCATGGAATCAAAAGAGACGCAGACTCAAAAGTAACAATTTCATAATCTTTAATAAAGTTCCGGGGTTGGTGTAGTAATTAACTGGCCCCAGCTCTAAAGGGATTTTTCCCTCAACTGATGTTTCTAAGTGCTGTCAATGTATGAAAGTCAAAAACCAAAATCCGTCTGTGTCTAAAACTTATGCTTGCCCTCTGTGAGAAACTCATGGTATTAAAAGGAGAGTCAGAAACAAGAGATGCAAGTTCAACAGCTTTATTTATAACTTTGTAAGGGGTTGGAGACTTCCTAACCGGCCCTAAATTGAAGGTGGGAGTAAACTCGACCATAAAGTAAAAGTAAAACACTCCTACTCAGTACAGTGAAAATAAAAGGTTCTAAACCTAATGCCTGTCCTAATTCTAATACAAAAAGGTGCAAGGGATATGTACACAAATTCGAAGGATAATGTTCTCAACAAAAGGATCAGGATGGCAAGGAGGTTGAAGCAATGATGAATCCCTTCCCCACGATTTCACCTTGGGATTTGAGGGCATAGGGACTTAGGCAGCACAATTTTTCCAAGTGAAGCAAGTGGGGCGAGTCAACAGAATGTTCAGGCTTCTTCCAGAATCAAATGTTAGTTTGGACTCTCCAAAAACAAAGGTTGCAAATGTTTTCCATACATTTTCCATAAATAGACTTCTTCGTCTTGAAACAAAAACCTCAATAGTCGCAATCTTTTATAAAGGTCTCAGGGATACTGTGAGAAACCAAAGGGTGTCTCACCCGCTAATACCAGGAGTCGTTGTCCAGGTGGCCAGGACACGGCCATCGCTTTTGGATCCAGTTCCTGGGGGTGGACTAGTGCAGGAGGATTACCTGGGTAATCGGTTTTCAAAGAGTGGGGGTGAGACAGCCGATGGTGAGATGCGGTATTCCCCCCTTTTTTGTTCATCTACCCCATCCTATTTTTTAGGATTTTCTGAAGGGCCAACTCTTAAGACTTCCTTTTCTCCTCCTCCTTCCATCTCTCACTTCCTTGCTAATGCACCCCTGCTGCTGCGACTGGACTTGGTCCATTTTGAGTCGTACAAGCGCCAGGCCATCCCTCGATCAGCCTGCCTCAGTATCTCCTTACTAGCACTTGCCTTCTAGCACCCTTCCCTGACTAGACTACTGAGTCTGGTCCACCCCACCCTCCTTGCACTAGCTGACCCGTATCCCGTTCCCCCAGCGCAGTTGCCCCACTGGCTCCCCTTAGCAGTTACCAAGCCTCTGCGGCCCCCACCAGTCCTGCGCCCCCTCCCACTACCTTCTCTTCGCTTTGACTTGCCTCTCCCTCCTGCACTTCATGTCTGCTGCACTTGCACAATCCGAATATGACAAGGTCCAGTTTTTATCCTCGGATCCCCACTTCCCCTTAGTCTTGTGGCACCTGGATACACTTTCTGCTGTACAGGCACCATAGAAATGGTCAATAAACAAATAAATAAGATCCCTACCACTAATTTCTTCTCAAATGTTAGTATTTCTACTATTTCTACCTCCTCTCATGTAACCGCCGCCTCCACTGTTGTTACAACCACATGCTCCGCTGATGTTACTACCACCTCCTCTTCTGCTGTGACTGCTGCAACCTTCTATGACACTAGCACTGTCTCCTCTCTCTTCTCACACTCTCACTTAGGTAACTCCTAAATGCTCTTCCTTTCACACTCCAACACAGCCTCGCCAATCACAACAACCCTCTCCAACAACCCACATTGCATGAATGGGGTGGAGTGTTTTCATAGTGAGTTCTCAAGGGGCCAGGCCAAGTATATACTTGACTTGTCGCCACATTGGGTTTCAACTTTTCCTCGATGACCCTTCCTGCCTGCCTTGCTGGACTCTTCAGTTTTCCGTGCGTGTGAAAGGGTGCAAACACACTGTGTAAGCTTTTGTAACACTACATTTCACTCAGCGTGCATGGAAATAGTCATATTGTACCCCCAGCATGAGAATCTCTTGCCAAGGAATAATGCCCATGCTGATCTCCGAGTCGGATAACTGAAGGCTAAACTCCCAAGACATTTTGTGGGGCTGCATTGTGATTGTCTCCTGCCATTTATTGGGTACCAAGGTGGGGGGAAAAATCCTGTCCTTAACACCCATGTCCAGCAACCAATGGCTCTCTGTGGCACCCAGCACCACGAGTCACAACCTTGTTAGTCCACAGAAGCAGGCAGGTAAAAATCACTACAGATATCATCTCAGGGACGGTGTATCTCTAGTGTTAGGCATGATGGCCCATGGAGGTCTAGATCGCCAACTCTAAGATGGGGTGATGAGTTTTCGGACTTGGCATTGGAAAATCGGAGGCAGAGAAAGAATAGTTACTTATAAATCCAATTCTCCAGCATTGTTTCATTATATTCATAAACCTTGTATTGTATTGTTTAATTATAGCGCTTATACATAGGAAAGTGTTTCAAAGCGCTCAAGGAGGGTGGGAACATGTGGAAAAAACAACAGTCGCGAGAATACATTTCACAATTCAGACAAAGGCTTGAGAAACAGTTGAGGCTATTTTCATTATATTCATAAGACTGAATGGCCCTCATTACGACTCCGGCGTTAACCAATGGCGCTAATAGCGCCATGGTTAACGCCGGTAACTTACCAATTCCGCCAATGGTAAATGGGGAATTACCACCCCATTCCAAGGTTGGCGGGGCGGTAATTCCCCATTTACCATTGGCCCTTCCCCATTCCCATTTTTGCCCCATAGAGCTCACTGGGACTGGGGAAGGCGGTAATTACGGTACCGCAAATTGTGGTACTGTAATTACCTCAAAAGTCCCTTTGTGGGTCCCTACTTTAACGGCTGGTCAAGACCAGCCGTTAAAGTCGGGAGCCGCAAAGGGACCTCGTAATCAGGCGTTAAGGGTTTAACGGCGCCGACACCTTTTACGGCACCGTTAACCCCTTTACGCCAGGGTCGTAATGAGGGCCAATATTTCTGTCCGTGCAGAGAATTTGGGAACGCAATTTTAAACTATTTTTTTACACACAGACATCCATCAGAGTCTGAATCAGCTTCATTTCAGAAATCAAGCGCCATAAAGCATGAACACATACATTACAAAGATTGAAAATGTACATGTACCACAGTACATAAAATGGCCACAGTTCCAAGGCTGTATATTATTAGGTAGAATATAAAATGGGCATCTACAGAACGAACACCATCCAAAGAAATCATATACTTTAAAAATGCATCTCCCTGATACAGTATATGTTCCAAATGAGAAACTTGTGAGGATATTGTATAAATAGCGATCTTGCGCTACAACATATAATAAAAACAACAGAATATAAACCATGGTACGTAAATCAAACACTCGAAGAATCCATGACATTAATCAAAAAATAGCCCATAGAAAATAGAGATTCATCCCCCTAAAGAGTATCTAATCAAAACAGTACTGGTCATCTGTTACAATAACCTATACAGATATTATCTGATTAGAAAAGGCCCTTTAAAATCCGATCCATGAAACTTATAAAACTCACATAAGTCATCATTTGTTACCTCATAACAAAACTATTTATTGGCTATAGGTAGATGTGCATATTGGTAAGAGCTGTACCAATATTACATATACCAAGCAATTTGAATATCGATTTTAAACACGTTTTCCCAAAAGTAGTACAAATACAAAACCGGAAACGATCCAAGTCGTCTATCTGGAACGCTACAAAAAGTGCAACTGTCGCTATTCAGGAAATGGCCAAAATGCCGCCCTCACAATTGCGACGGCCGATATGGCAGACTTTTTTTTTTTTTAAACACACACTTTACACCGCATATATATATGTGGGGGGGTATGGGATATTATATTAATATGGGGGAGTTGCGGGGGTCTTCCCCCGCATATCTATGTGGTGTAAAGGGGGTTTAATGGAAAAAAAAGAAAAAAGAAAGTCAGCATTTTCAGCCATCGCAATTGCGTGTGGTCGCAGTGATCACATAGATCCACTATTCACAGACGACCATGTTGAAATAAAGGCGGCTAAAGATAACCAGTCAAAAGCTAGGGATTTTCCCAGATACAACCTAGCCTCAACCTCCTTGCCATATTCTTAATACCATGCATCCAGTCAGGCGAGGAGGATGCGCCCAATAGCTAAGAGCATCAATAAGATCTTGCAGTAATCTGCTAGATCCTGGGATCACCACATTTGAATCCAATACTTGAGGGGTTTTAGGACTGTGAAATACTGTTCAATCCAAACCGCAAATGAAGTGGAACATTGCAGTGCTTTGGCAAACCTAATAGCTGCTTAAGAATGCGTGATCTGTCGGCAATGGCTGTGCCGTTTTTAATTTCCCTCATATGCCAGCCCATACATTGTACGTGCATCACCTGGGTTTGACAACCTTTCAGTGCTGGGCCTACAGAACATCTGCTGAAGCATTTGATTAATGTGATAATGGGATCACCACTGGGTTAAGCTAGGACATGATTACTGTCATCAAGTTGAGATCACCATGAGCCATCCTGACTTAAGACTCCTGAAGAAACAATAATACGTTTTAAAACCCTCAATCGGCTTACCTGTACGATTAGACACAATTTGGGAGAGCCTTTGGTTCACACCTCCATGCATTAGGTCTTATTTGTATTTATTGTAACCGTTTCTCAGGGTAGATCTTATTAAACTTCATATAAATTATTTTGTAGCACTCTCAGGTTTTTTAAAACAATAACAGCTGCCATATTTAATACCATTTCCAACAGGGGTCTCAGCATCTTTAGCTAAAATGTGAAAAATGTTAATAAATGATAAAAATATAAAGGGAGCAAGGATGCACCGAAATGGTCTTTTTAGAGTAAAACTTCTCAATTAGATCTAGAATTGCCAGAGAAATGGCCATGCTCCTGAGTATCATCCAGAGTCCACTAAGAGAATCAAAACCAGTCCATAATAGGGATGTAATGGTATAACGGTATACCGTTAAAGATACCGTGAACTACTTAATTGAACAATAATAACCGTCACATTGTTTATACCGTTCATACCGTTAAGTGTGCTTTTCAATCTGATTTGGAAAAGCTGCAATAAGCAAGTGCTGCGCAGTCTTGGTGTTGCACTGTTGGATGTGTCGTCTGCCAAGTAGTTTCAGTTGGAGCAGTTTTTAATGCTATTCCATAAACCACACGTGCCTGACACAAAATCAATAAGTTAGCAATAGGAAGAATAGATACAATTCCAAGAAGGAAAAGGGTTTACTTTGGGTTGGCGGCTTTGGAGTTTATATATTTACAATGGATAATGTTCTCTAAACATATGGCAATGGGAGATTTCTCTGGTGCTATCATTGAATTTACATATAAGTCACACTGCAAAATTCACTCATCTGTCGGTATTCCCTGCTGCCATACCAAAGGGTAACATGTCCGAGAGAGAGAGAGAGAGAGAGAGAGAGAGAACAAGCGTATACTACCATCAGCCCTCATTGATCTGTGGCATGCAGGTTATCAAGATGGCAACATGTTCATCTTCACCAGTAGCCAGTGGGGGAGCAAAAAGCCTAAATGACCACTTAAGAAAAGCTATTCAGTTTGCTTTGCCAGTTGCAGCCCCCCCCCCTCCACACGTGTGTTTGTGTTTGGTGGAAGCAAGGCATTTCAGTGGAAAGTATGTTGAAAAGCCCAATTCTGGCCCTGGGTGCCTGGATTTGTTTGTGATGATATATCTGTCAATTTATGAACTTTCAGAAAATATTTGTTGAGATAAGTTAACTCCACCTGCTATACCGCGATAACCATGATCTACCGTCATTTGGCAAGAAGGTTATCGTACTATCATAAAACTAATACCGTGACACCCCTAGTCCATAAATCACTGAACACCACATATAACGGCCGAGATTTTAAATAAACAAACTGTTGTATCAATCATAACCTAAAAACGTGCTCAAAAGTAAAGATTCTTTTTCTAAAAACCCGTTTGAATATGGGACGTGTTGCTATACTCGGTGCACCACTCCTCTACTCTATCTAATAATGCTTTTCCATAGCCGCTAGCCAGGGCATCTAATAGAGACATGTGCTGGTAATGCCCTTCTTAAAAATAGGGATTATTGTTAATGATATCCATGAAGTAGGGATTTCACCAGTTCCGTTGATCATATTTCATAACTTAGTTAAAAATTGTAACCAACTCCTCTTTGAACAAGTCAATCAGTAGGCCATCTGGCCCAGGTGCATCCCTAATATATTTGTCTTCCAGCGCAACTCTTGCCTCAACCTTACTGGCTGAATTGAAGGGTTCAGAGAGATTATATAGATTACTGAAGTCCTCAAACCATCACGCCTCACTAATATTTACATCGACCCAATGGGTGCCTCCTTCACCAGAAATTACTATCTGCCAGAACACAAAGATTTTTGATTAAAAGCTGTGTGGCAGGAAAATATACACATGCTGCTATTCATGCAAGGCCTTCTATGCCTTACTCGCAAACCTTAGCATATTGAATCATGTTGCACTGCATTATTTAAGGTGCCAGGCTGAGGAGCTCCTTATAATGCATTATTACTGGTAGTTACATGGTAAATAGGAAGGATGTAGGTTTCACTTCTTCAAATTCTTCTCCTCCCAGGGGAAGAATTTGTATAGTATATGTATATGTTCTATAATAAAGGTGGGCATAATGAAGAATGAAGTCCAGCTGTTGGCATGGGAATGATGCATTGAGTTTAGGTGAGAGGGTTATGGTGCGGAGGGGTGGCTGGGAGAAAGCGTGGAAAAGCCTAATGTGGTCCTTTCAAAGCTTCCTCATTTTTTAATATAGGTTTTGTGATTTACAAAGATCTTCGGAAGCTAGGTCAGGAGCTAGATCCCTGCTTTCCACAAAAGGTATTTCATCTGAACGGTTGATGTGAAATTTCAATAAGGCTAAAATTAAAATCACTAGATCTTCCGATTAATGTTTAATTCGGGGAGCTTTGCACGTTTAGATCTCTGACATAGCCCACTCGACTCCATTAAATTTCAGGGGCAAGGATTTCGAATTGTTTTTATTTTTTTTAGCTCCGACTGTGTCCCATCGGTAACGTGCATGCAGGCACTCTAATCCAGACACAGCCCTTCAGGAAGTAATCAATCTGTGTCTGCACAATCCCGCTCCAAGAGCACACAATCTGTTGACTACACGCGCTCGGGGCAGTGCTGAGAAATTATTGTGGTATCAAGGGTCGCGCAGCTGCTTTAAGACATAATGTATGCAGCACAATAGCCTGGCGCCTCAAAAATGTGCCATTACGCCACCAAACTCGGCTTAAATAAATGCAATTATCAGAATTAACGCGCAGGTCATACGCTATAGATACAAACTCATCTCCATGAAAGGTGAACATGCCAACAATTGCATGACAAAAAGTCCCTAGTCTCAGATGAATCAGGTCGGGCATCAGGAGCAAGAGAATCAATTTAATATCACTGAAAGCCTACAGCAGGATCCAATGTTACCTAAACACTGCCCTTTTAAAAGAAAATGTGTGAATGGCATGTCAAGATAGCAAACCGTTTATATGCTTTGTGGACAAAAAACTTGGTGGGGAGTTCAGTTCATTTCGAGAGATAAAGAACCGCGGATATTTATGTAAAAAATGTTGAGTATGGCTGGTTAGAAAACAATCATTGACATATTTGGCGATTGTTATTGGTAATAAGGGAGTGTGTTTGTGATGGGTGGGTTTATAGGTGACTTTCTGTGCGATTCTTCCTTTATGTTGTACAGGGGCAGGGAATTGAGTTTGTGTGTGGTTGCCCATGCGAGGGAGTTGTTGGATAACGCATTTGTGTGTTTGGCAATGGATTGGTAGGCAAATGTATATGGTTATGCAAAAGCTATTTCCTCGAGACTCTACTTGCTGTTATCCGGAACCTCTCGTAGATACAAAGCATAACCACTAAAACAATGGAGCCTGACAGTAAAAATGTCAAATTATTTCCCTAAAACACACCAGGTTACAATAGCCACACATGTTAAATACAGTCAGTGATTACATAGAGAAATCACTGTGCATCGATGTAATCCTAAATGAAATAATGAATTTATATAGTACAATAAAATCTGCAGTACTGTAAATCCCTAAAATTCTTCATTAATTTACTGCAAATCACTCTCTCAAGTAATGCACCTCAAGTGTACATAACATTGCCACACACTCCCAAGTACTTCTCACCCTGAAGATATATCCTTCCCCATGCAGTCTCAAGTTCATAGATATTCCTACAGAAAGCACACTAGCCCTTATGTTTGCACTATAAACGAATCAAAATGAACATGCTACTTACCTGCAACTTCTGTTCTCCTGCAATGGTCTTACATGCTCATGAATATTCACCGTCGTCAGGCTGGGAATCCTTAGTAATATGAAAGCGGTCTTGCTTTAAAGCTAAAAATTGCTTGTCGCTTCTAGAGCCTATTGGTGTCACTTTGGCTCATACTGCCCCAGCCAATGACATTCGTACTAAGCTCCACCCGTGGTGGCCATCTTCAGATTTGGTCCTGCATGTAGAGTGGCAGTAAGAACCAAGAAGAGGCAGAGAGGGGGGAAGTAGGGAGGGTTTTCATGTGAATCCTTGTAGGACCCATGTTGGAGAACAGAGAGTTGCAGGTACGTAACTTGTTCCTTCTCTATCATGGGGTCTTACATGGATGCATATGCTCCTGAATACAATTACAAAACACCACACAGACAACCATGGGAGGTGGCAAGGCTCCACATAAGCAATACAATTACCCCCGGAACAGAATCACCTAATGCGAACAGGTTGTGGAGCACTGCTTGGCCGACCCAGAAGTCCTCCCTGGAATTCCTGTCGACACAGTAGAATCTTGTGAAGGTGTGGATAGAGCGTCACATAGCAGCCCTGCAGATGCCGAACAGAGGAACACCAGAGAAAAACCCTGCTGACGCTGCGATTGTGGTATGGGCTCTCGGCCGGCCTCATAACAGTCTGTTAGCCAGACGGTGGCAATGCTTGATACAGCCAGAGAGCCACCTGGAGATGGAAGCCTTAGAAAGCAACGGAAAGCTGGAAAGTCTTTTGAAACAATTTGGTGCGTGCCAAATAGTACTTCAAGGCGTGCAAAACATCCAGTGAATGCAACGCCCTCTCTGCCGGGATAGCCAAGAACACTGGCAAGACCAAAGGTTTGTTCAAGTGAACGTCTGATGGAACTTTAGGCATAAAGGACGGATGAGTCCGCAAAACCATCTTGGAAGAATGGAATGACTGATATGGAGGTTTACACAAGAGAGCTTCAATTTCCCCAACAAGCATGGCTGAGGTGATAGCTACTAAGAAGGACATCTTCCAAGATAGAAACATTAAAGATGCTTGATGCATTGGTTTAAAAGGTGGAGCCATTAGCTTTGACAAAACTACATTGAGCTCTCAAGCCATTGCTGGGAGGACCATTTTGAAGGGGCCCATGAATAACTCCTTCACAACTCTATGAGATCACATGGAGAGCTTGCTAGGAGCCAGAGTATCGCGGAATTTGGCAGCCAAATGCACCTTGATAGATGCATTGGCTAGCCCAGACTTGGCAAGGATCAAATAAGGCAGAAGTTGCGGGTCTGTGACTCGCATTGTAGAGATCCTCTCTGTGTGGTGTGAGAAACTAGAAGGTGTCTCGCCAACTAGTCCCCAGGGATCTGTCATCTAGGTGGCTAGGACAACGCCATTGCTTTTGGATCCAGTTCCTGGGGGTGGACAGGTGCAGGAAGATCACCTCAGCGAGGGGCTTCGGGGAGTGGCAGTCTAACACTGGATGGAGAGACGTGGTATCCCCTTCCCTGTAACACCTTTACCCCGTCCTACCAAGTGGGATATTTAGGAACTGTACGCCCCCTTTTACAACATGAACACTTTCACACAGACAGCCCGCGAAGAGGGAAAACAGACTAACAACTGAGCCGTATACCTGACGTGTCCCAATACAATGGTCAGGCGAGCTCGGGCAATTACTGACCATCCCACTCACCTAACTTCCATTAAGTTTCCCCACACGGATAAAAGATGGAGATAAAAGATGGAGCACAAGAGCACACTCTGAGCGAGGCAAATCACACAAGAAACCAGTTCCGAGAAGCCAGTTTAACGAGAGAAGACAGAAAAACAGAAGTGGATTGCAAGGATGGAAGTTCCCTTGACCTTTTCGACAATGAACCGTTACTTTCATGAAACCTCAAGAATAGAAAGTGTAAGACCAGGAAACCGGGCTGAAGAGTCCTGCATTGTGTGTCACAGGTACCCAGGGCTTTCCCACGTCAATAATCAAGGTGGGGGAATCGCCAGCCACGGTGGTACAGTCCTTGGCTCCAACAACAAAGCAGCGTCAGTGAAATCAGCACAGCCGGTGAGTCGGGAAGCCGGATACAAGACCGGCCTGTGTTGAAGCCAGGGTTGTAAGCAGCAACATTGTATGGTGAGCGATGGAACGAACATTGTTAAAACGTGTGTGATAAAAGAACCCAAGTAAAGTTGAACTGCCGATGAGTAATTGAACATTTAAAGCAAGATACAATACCTGACAGAGTGGTACGGCACCACGTGGATTCTCAGTCTAAATTCTCTGTATGGTATCCAGCTTAGAATTGGCATAGTGAGAAAGAGAGCATATCAAGGAGAGAGCGAGTAATTGTGAATCGAAGTGGTCCTGTGACAGAGTTGAGCAAAATCCTGTGCACAATCGAAAGTCTTCGATTTCTGAAATAAAAGCAGAGAAAGTTGGTCCGAGCCCAGCAGAGGGAGATCAATTGAAAGCTTTGTGTCAAAGTGGGTCTGAACCCGGCAGAGAGGGACCCCGGGTGACAGTAAATCACTCAAGAAGTTGTACATGAGAATCCTGAGGAGAAAGGAACTTTTGAATGTGCGTTTGTCAAATCATGTCCTCTAAAGTAAGAGGCTTTGAATGGTAAAGAGACTTTGGACAGAAGGTCCTGATACTGAAATTTGAACTGCATCGTCGTGTTAGAGAAGCCACAGACTGCTAAGCTCGGGTGTGCCGCCTTGTCCCGTGCTTAAAACATGTGGAAGGGAAGCCAACAGCTTGAATATCTTGACATATCATTTCTTTAACACTTTTCTTAACGTGCATTATTTGTATTTAGAAATAAGGATTGGCAATAGGTTTATTATTATAGGCCATTTTATTTTGACAGACTCGACTAGGACTGTGTTCTTATTATTTGATGGTCGTAGCTTGCTCCCATCTTTAGATTTAGGATTAGATAGGTGCTTTTTAAACCCAATTGAAGTTCAATAAACACCCTTGAACTGTAATCACTAGTGTCCATCTTACTGTTTGATACCATGCCTTCCTTACAGTGGCACCACACTGTAAAGCATTTACACTTGTGCTTATCGCAGGAAAGCGTTGACGGAGCTCTGGCCACAGCAAGAATGTTCTTGCATTCTAGAGGTATAGAGTAGTGTCCAAATTCTAGGGCTGCAGGAGCCAGGCCACGAGCCTCAGCGACTCAGGTTTGTGGTGCATGATTAAACCTCTTTCCCTGGAGAGGAAGTCTGGAAGAGGAGGTAGTATGATGGCTGGAGTCACTGATGGAGAAGATCTGGATACCAGATCTGCCTGGGCCACGCCGGTGCCAAGAGGATCATCTTGCAGCGGAATGGTTTGAGTGTATTGATCACACGCAGCAGCAGGTGGTTTGGGGGGAATGCGTACAGTTAGAGGAACAGGCCCTCCCAAGGGTACAAAAATGCATCTTCTAGGCTCTTGCCCTGAAGATACCTGCTGGAAACTTCTGGCATTTGGAGTTGGTTGACGTGGAAAACAGGTCGATCTGAGGGCAACCCCACTTGCTACAGAGAAGAGATACCTGGGTCTGTTGAGTTCCCACTCGTGGCAGCATTGAAGCTCCCTGCAGAGCAAGTCTGCAATGATGTTGTGAAAGCCTGCCAGTTGAGACGTAACATCTGCTGAACGATGGCCCAGTGCCATAGGTGCTATGCCTCCTGAGAGAGAGCAGGAGTGCAAGTCCCGCCCTGCTTCCTGATGTAAAATATTGGTGTTGTGTTGTCGGTGAAGACACAGACCACCATCCCCTGGAGCTGAGGCTTTATGCATTTCACGGCAGGCCCGGCTCCAGGAATTATTTAACTGGGTGGGTCAGGTTTGTGACCAGGGTGGCCCAAATTCCAATGCATGTGGGTCTAGGAGTACCCTAAATAAAGTGCTGGCGTTGAACCAGATTTCCCACATCCGTGACCCAGCAAAAAATGTATTTCCAAGTCTGGAAAAATACATTTGCACCCCCCTAAAAAAAACAGTACATAGCAAAACTAGCAGCAAGGAACAGTGTTGCAACATCAAGCTACCTATCTTCCCTTCACATCTGCTATTCCCTTTCTATTATATCCAATCCTCTTTCACCTTTCACCCCAGGTCACCTTCCTTCAGCTCCTCTAACCACCATTCCCATTTACTTCCACTCCCCCCTACTCCCACCAGCCCCCAGCATGCCTTTCTTGGCCTGGCTGGGGAAAATCGAGGGCGATGCCTCCTCCTCCCCCTCTGAAAGGACAAAGCAGTGAGGCCCCCAGTCTTTGTACCATCTCAGATGGTGTTCACCCAACAATGCCTTTCTGAACACTGTGGCTACTCCCAGCAGTCCCAGGAGGAGGTGCTTGTGCTACCTCCATCTTGTTGCGAAAGATTGATCCTCCCCCCTCCAGAATACTGAAGCAAGGAATAGGAGATTTTGTTTCTTACAAAATTAAATTTTAAACATAAGATCTTATATGTTGTTGCATTTTTGCAAGTTCAGGGTGCGAGGGAGTGATGGCATGTAGGATAGAATGCTAGGGCTTGGATAGCTGCATCAGGAGGAAGACGATGCGGATTGAGGTGTTTCCAGCCTCTTGGTATTGCTCCTGGTGGGGTGTGGCAGGGAGGAGACTGCCTTGCTCACCTGACATGCCCCTGTACATCAATGTCTGGTACATACTATATAAATACTGTTTATAATATGCAATTTTCCATGATGACTTTTTGTTTGATGTGTTTACTTTGAGTTGTTATTGAATTACAGCATTTTGTTCAATAAATGTCGCCTGATATTTTCAAAGAAAGATGTGGATGTGTGTTGTTGGTGAGTCCTAATGCCAGTACTACCCATCTATTAAACCTTTAGCAAGACTTTTTGGAATAGCTTATAATGCAAATTGAATCACTTCTAGGGCCACCTATTTTTAGAAGGCAAGGCATAGTAAAATTAAATAATTTGTCCAGGATCACACACTTTGGTTAAATAGTAAAGCCAGAATTTGAGCCTAGCCTGAAATTTAGATTCTTAACCACACATCTTTCAAGCTCAAGTTGGTACAAATTTGTGTTGAAGTTTGGTTTTGAATGCCTAAAATAATACTCCATTTCATACAGATTACTTAAAACATGCACAAGTCACTTGATAAATCAACCTAACAATGTATTCATCATTGTAGAAACGTGTTGATGAAAAGAGTAAGGGGGCATTTTATTTTGAAATTGTAGAGGAAGGGACCACTCCCGTTTCCACTTTTTTCAAAAGGGACCATTCATGAATGTTCATGTTTCCACCAAGTACTGGAAAAGTAAAGAGTAAAACACAGGTGAAAATCGCCTTTGCTCTTCACCTTTCCACCATGTGTCTGGAAAAGTGTAAATCACTTCAACAATTAACGATTGTGGGAGTCATCCAATGAATTACCAGTTGTAAAAGTCAGGCAGATCCCATAGGAATCCATTGGTTTTCCGACAACTTAAAAATACATGCTGGTGGAAAGCCAATCGGATTTGGTAGGAGGGCCTTGTTAACTCCCATCTTCTCTCCAACTTCACCTGCCAAATCATACAAAATCCTGCAGCTCATAACAAGTGGTGATAAATACATCCACTCCGCTTGACTTGGAAAATGACCCCCTATGATTGTAGCTTTATTTTCCCTATCCAGAATGGAAGCCTACAAGCTGCAGCATAGAAATCAATGAGAACATACAAAACATCTCATACAGACACAATGAAATGCATCACAAGGTTGTTGTTTCTCACAGCTTGTTCTTTGTCCCCTTAATTTCTAATCACCCAACAATCACACTTAAATAGCTTGTTAAAACCCGATATAATTTAAATAAAAAACTGCCACAGCAATGGACACTGCCTTTTGCCTTTTATCATCTCCAATCACTTCCTGTTGTAAATAATCTGCCTCTGATACACGTTAAAAAGATAACATCTCACTGGGTGGGCCTGTGCACCCTTGGTTGTTTGTATTTGAGGGAAGAAAGGCAAAGCAGGGGGGCATGGGCATTGTCCAAATGTTAAATCCATAAATGTATTCTGTTTGAATGCCAACTCATAAATTACTAAAACAGTATGAGGTTATCAAGTCAGTTTGAATCATGAAACATTTCTGCCGAGTAGGCTAGGCTTCCACACAGACCAATATACATTCTATTTAGGTCAGACCCACACTGAAAAGTAATCATGAGAAGATCTGAAACCGGTCTATACTTGCCATGCTAGCCTTATTTTCAGGCAGGGTCTTGTTGGACCAACTCAGTGAGGCGAAGCTTGATTTCTTAGGCGTAGCAAGCAAGGCACCTGCATCTTGGCATATACACGTTCACTTAGGGAGACAAACTGAAGACAACATGTATTGGTGAAGCGAACAGCTATGGGGTTTGATTAGGCATGGATAGGCATTTGCCAGGCACTGCCATAAGGTTATGTGGCGTGATGGAGTATGGAGATGGACAAGGTGGTATAATTTTGGCTATAGACTTGTATTCAAATAAAGAAAAGAACCTGTCTCTCCCTATTTGAAGAGGGGTTTTCCCTACCTCAAACACAAAATAACTGGAGTGCTCGTCAGGATGTAAGTCAAAAGAAACCATAATACTGTTCTCTGTCCAAACCACCTACTCTATCCCCGACACTAACAAATAAACCAAGAAGAAAAGGGTTCAATGAACTTAGGTTAACTTAAACGCAGTCTCTTATATTAAGGTCTGATTTACCAAATATACCTAGACCAGGAAAATGACTTTTCCCGGTCTATCTGGAAGAGCCTTGGAGTCTGTTCCTTGATAGTTCTGTGTACAAGTCTTTAGATGTCTATTTACTTACTCCCAATAATTGGTGAACAACAGAGTTAAGACTTTATCAACTCTTCTTCTTATTGCTGGCACTTTGTCAGGAATTTTTATATCTTGACTATTGGGGAGACTACTCCCTGAAAGTTCTTGATCCTTTTGGTACCTTTCACATGTGTTGAGTTGCCCACTGTGGTGAGGGAGTGGGAGTTCATTCCTGAGGCACTCTTTAGATTTATGCTGTCTTCTGTCACCAGTGTGACAAAGGAGATCACTCCAGAGGAATACTTGTCTCTTGGTTCTTTCGGTATCACTACTATGATGGAAGTCACTCCTGAGGAATACTTGACTCTTTGTGCTCCCTGGACCCCCCCAGCTTTCTTGTTCCTGTTACCTGTATCTTCATGGGGACCGCAACCGGATCTTCACAGGGTCTCAGGTCACTGTCGGTTCAACACGTGTTCAGTGCGTCTTCCTGCTTTGCTCCTCTTTGGTCTGTATGGCTCTGCTGAGCTGTTACTGTGGCATTGTCGATGTGTTTTATGGAACACACAGTCCAGGCCACACCACTGCTGAATTCTTCCTGCTTCAGCAGCAAGTCGGGTTTGCTCGGCTCATCTAATTCCTTTCAGCTTCTTCTTCGGAGACCAACTGTCTCTCAGCGCTTCCTTTCCCAGACCCTGCACTATGGACACCAGGGTCCCTTACTACTCTTCCTGCTCCAGAACACACTTAGTCCTTCCTTGGTCTTTACTTTATATTGCTGGGCCTGCCCCAGCGTAGCGGCAATGTTTGTCGTAAATGCCTTTGAAGTTACCTTCAAGCCTAAGAGTGGCCACCTCATCACGGTTCTTTGGTAATTTCTTCTACTGTTCTGAATGTTTCTTTGGCTCTTCCTCGGCTCAGTCTTGTCTGGCCTTACAGATGCAATAGTAGAGACTTAACAATAACACACAGTAGCTTCAGGTTGGGAGGAAGAAGGAGGTAATGGGGCCATGGCTTCAGGGAACAAGGGTGGAGGGTGGCCTTTTACGGACGGGAGTCCTCATCCCCCATGAGCGGAGTCTCCCCATATGAGGTCCTCCCACTTTTTACCACCCCTAGAGGGACCAGTGGGTTGGGGCCTCACCTCCCTACCCTCATAGGGGAGGGCTACCCTCTGGGGAGATGTGATAAGAACCTGTGAATCATCACAAGTACTACCTGGCCATAGGATGGGAAAAGCTGGAAAACGGTGAGTACCAGGGCATATAATGGCATTGCTTGGCAAATGTCGGTCTAATACCTATCTGCAAGCCAAAACTGTTGCCTTTGTGGTTGCTTGCTTTAGACAGGTCTTCAGTGCAAGGACTAGAGGCATTGACAAAGATATTGCTTATAAAATCAACTGGTTGAAGATACACATTAATCGATTTTTATTACACCAGGAGCTAATTTACAGAGGCAATTAAATAATTAAAAACACTCAAAGAATGCTTTGCTATAACTGTGGATGGCACTATACAGCAACACGTGTTGTGTTACTTTGTGATGGAGCTTGCTCAACAAGTTCCAGAAAGGGTACGTTTTGGTGGCAAAGGGCAGGCAGTTGGTGGTAATGCCATAGGCATTAACATAGACCTGGCTAGTCATTGGGTGGGTAAGTGACCAAACTCACTCATAGGATGTGTGTTTCTCCAGACATTTTATCTCCATCCTATATGTGTTCCACTGCATGAGTTCAGGCTTGTACCTAGTCGGCAAATATCTCTAAATCAATTATAACCACTGGCATTGTTCTGGCCAGCCACCCATACCATTGTTTTCAAATCATCCTTGGCCATGTCACTAATCCCAAACTGCTAGACCACAAGGTCTACACATGCATGTGGCTTGTGTTCCAGTGCAGAGGGGACATGGCCTAGCAATTGAGATTGGACTGCACCTTTTGGTGGCAGCACCAGGAGTCATTTGCTAATGGCTTGTCCCCTTCTGTAATGGCACAGAAATACTACAGAATAATGGCATGGAATGTTGCGCAACGGTAGTGGTCATTTTGAATTCAAAGCCTTGCATCTATCACTATTTGATTTTACTACACTCTCTTCTCCTGAATTACATTTTTATTACTACCAACTTTATCTTTTCACTTATACTCAAATAGTTAATGCAGCAGAATATATACTTTGAATGTAATTTGTAAGGGCATTTAGTTAGATGATGCACCTTCTGCTAAAAGCAAGAGTCAGCAGCTGACATGTCAAGCTTCCATGATAATTAAACAATATGGAAAATGTTCTCTAAGGCCAACCATTGCCTTTTATCAACAAAAGGCAGTGCCGGCCCTAATCTATGGTTTAAAAAACGCATTTGGGTGTTCACACGACTTGTGGAACACACTGGAAAACATCTTCTGGGTCAGGGTCCTACAATTACCTAAAGGAACTTCGACTGTTTGCATACGTTACGAATTGGGTCTCATCTCAATCCATGCAAGAATATGCTGTAACTTACTAAACGTATTCAGGAAAACGATGTTAACAACACCAGTATCTCAAGTAAAAATACTGCATAACCCTGGTAATGATAAAGTGTACACCGTGTTATCAATGTGGAACGAGCAATGTCTTGAAGTCCTGAAAGAACATGACATTGCCTTAAAACCCCTTATTGACAACCCAGACTCGGCCAAGAAGAAGCTATGGAGATCTGACGGCACCAAACATGTGAATCAAGGTGAACATCAAGATTGAATAAGGTCTGCAGTGAAGCAAGAGCATATCGGGAGCAGCAAGCCTACTTTATCTCGATTTCCTGAGCAAAAATCGAGATCTCTGTATATGCAGTTCAGGCTTAACGTGTTGACAACCATAGAACGCCTAAGCACATGGGCGCTTTATGCCGAACTGGACCCGACGTGTTGCTTCTGCAATCTAAACAAGGAGACACTGAAGCATCTAATGCTGTTTTGTCCAAAGTTTGGGAACCTGAGAACACAAATCTTGGGTCCAGTGATCAGTAGGCACCATACATTGAATGCTGACAACTGGTGGCAAGCCATGTTTGACGGGGCAGACAGAAAACTGATGTTTGCACTGGTTGTCTTCTTGCAGACCTTGAAGGAATATCTTGACGACAATTGAACAAGACTCTGAACTTAGTCACCAACGTCATGAGGCCAAGGGAAAGCTGGCCGAGATAGCTGACGAGATGGCTGAGCCCCTTTGCTGAGGCACTGGCAGAATGGGATCAGGTTCACTCTGACCGCCTTCTTGGTCAGAGTACAATCCCTCTGGTAAGTCCTCTTAGAAGCACTGGAAACCTGGATCACTGGGAATGGGGATGACACCCTCGGA
This sequence comes from Ambystoma mexicanum, assembly GCF_040938575.1. Lineage (NCBI taxonomy): Eukaryota > Metazoa > Chordata > Amphibia > Caudata > Ambystomatidae > Ambystoma > Ambystoma mexicanum. The sequence goes on along the minus strand of NC_090923.1, from coordinate 406,311,459 downwards.
GGATTCAATGGAGCTAGTGTGAGTAGTGGTGTGACCTTGGTGGGTCTTGGGAGGAATGCACAGTCGTAGTCGTGGCACTAGTGACTGTGATGGATGAGCCCATCAACAAGGCAGCAGTATTTGTGGACAAAGTCATAAATGAGATCAATGGAAGGCCAGTTATCATGGACAAAGTCATCCACGGGGTAGCCGCCGACTGGTCCCTCGACAGGGTCTGTGATGACAAAGCTTTGTACTTCGCAGCTGGTATCAACGATTTTCTCACGGGCGGGATGGACCTGTCCGATCAACGGTAGATTACTATTCCACAAGGAGGGCAAAAACAACTAGTGCCTTTCAGACAAAGGTTCTGCAGCCGCAGTTCCCGTCGATGAAGAAGTCGGAACGTGAGATAACTTAGCTTTTTTTGGTATCTACCCCCCGGAAGTGTCCTCAAAGGATCTCGACCTGTCAAAGGGAGCACTCTCTTTGGGCCTACTGACCCTGGAAGAGGCATGACTGCGTACGGAGGCCGACTCAGAAGCCCTCCCTTCCTTAATCCATGCCCCTAACAGTTTTTCTGCGTATTGGTAGAGAACGGGCCTGCAGGTGTAACATGTGTCTGCTTCGTGGTCTAGTTGCAAGCACTAGAAGCATTTGAGATGCTGATCTCCAAAGCAGATTATTTTCAGGCCGCTTTTCAAACGGGCTTTTTCTTGATGTGTCCGCCATGGTGCATGTGGACTGAGGCCTCACATGGTCAAGAGATCCGACTATGGACTGGATCTCGTCCGGCAATGGGTCCCCGCCGCCGATAGTCACAAAGTGACAGATTAATGAAAAAATATTAAATGATTTCGTACAAAAATAGGAATAGTTGTTGATATATATCGATGAGCGAAACATGAGGACTCCCAAAACGTGTTGGAAAAATCTAAAGATGGCCAACAGGGGCAGAGCTTAGGAGGACGGATGTCATTGGCTAGGCCGTATGATCCAAAGTGCCAGCAACCAGCTATAGAAGCGACAAGCAGTTTTTAGCTTTAAAGCGAAACTGGCTTAATATTACAGAGGATGCCGAACCTGACGTCAGGGAAAATTCATGAGCATGTGAATCCATGTAAGAGACCATGTTGGAGAAACACATCAAAGCAAACATTTGTCTTTTGTATAGGCACAAGATGGGCTTTTCCCCAGGCATTGTAATTATGGTACCACTTGGTCATAAGAGGGCAACATTAGCAAAAAGGTTGGCATTGCCTCACATCTCGGCTCCCTCCTATCGGTACTCCAATGCAACAGTTTCTGCTAGAGCGCCAGTTTACAGCCAAAATTAAAAAGATGAATACAATTATACATTAGATTATCCATCACAGCAGAAAATATTTACAACTTTGCTACCTTAACTATGTCAAAACACTAATATACCTCAATCGGAGAAGGATTACAAAAAAGAGCCATTGTACTTACGGGCTTGCTTGTTATCTTTAGGCAGTTGCATCTTATTCGTCTGACTACTACCTTCTAGGACAAAGACAAAGGTTTTCACTTCCTTATCAAAGACCTGGAATATAAAAAGACAACATAAAAAATAAAATAAATAACATGCTGTTGAAGTAGAATCACACTAACAAACATGGAAATCAAAAGCTTGATTTTACTGCAGTACAATCAAAGGAAAAATTAATCTTTAATTTCTATAATTGTCTTTAATTTCTAGTAGTGTGGTCCTAGCTCAAACTCAAACAGTGAGAAGTTTTACAAGGGCAATTTACAGTAGAAGGAACCAGGCCAGACATGAGTTGCTGTATGTATGTCAGTAGAGGGTGCTGGGCTCGACTAGGCTGTTATGTTACCATGTTTTATTCCAGGCTCAGGTTGCCATTTGAATGATTTCTTAGCCAAAGGCAATCTGAAAAAAGAGGTAGCATGGTCTTGTTAGAAGGGATGGATGGAAACTATAAGATAGCTGTTCAGTTAATTATGCTTGCAGGTTGGAAGTACCCGGTTCAGATACATTTCCATTTAGTTTGTGTTGAGAGCGATCTGCATCTAGAGGGAGTCCTTGTTTGCCCATAGTATGCAAATGTGCTGGTTACGATTGTACTATATAAGTTATTGGGAGGGATGTAGAGCTCTGACGATTAAGTGTGTTTTGGAAGTGGTGCGGAATCGCTGTGTGTAGGTGGCTTAGTTGGTATGCATATTATGTGGTGGGAAGTAAGGAATGAGCAATTTAGTGAGGGGAGCAGTCAGTGAAGAGCAGGCCATGTAGCCATGCAGATGATCGAGTAGTGGTGTACCTCAGAGTGGAATGGATACCCCTGGCGGTGAACTGCAGAAGCTCTTAGCGTCAAAATTTCAGTAGAGAAAAGCCACACTGGAAGATAATCAGGGGCAAGCCACAGCGGGGACACCCAAAAGCAGATCAGTAGAGGGAAATTGCAGTGAGGAACACCCGGTGCAGTTTACAGATGTAGGAGCATGGAGGGCTCATGACAGTGTGGAAATAACAAAGCAAATATTAGTTGGTCATCTAGGAGATAGGCAATAGTGGAAAACCTAAACTAGCAGTGGTGGAACACCTAGAGAACACCTACCGTGGGGTAGATCGGCTTTAGAGCATATTTTAGTGTGGCTACATGGGAGAAAATCAGTGTGGTAACAGGACAAACCAGGGGAACAGCTCTGGTAGCTGAGCGTCTGTAGTGGGGGATTGACTGTGGTGAATATTGTGTAAGGATTGACTCCTACCGGTGCCGTGAACCCCTTTGAGGCAGATATTCACAGTGCACCAATCACTGAGTAGGTGTCTCAGTGAGATTGTGGAGTTGGTAAAGTGCTTCTGTCTGGATGAACCTCTTGTAATATATGTTCTGCTATGTTAAAAGGTTATTATACCGCACACTGTTGGCACCTGCATGGTCTCTTGGTGCTCTGGCGGATCTGTAATGCAAGGAGGGTGGCAGGTATGTTAGTAGGACTGAGCGGGAAAATGAGCAAGAAAGCTGTGATGTGCTGTTGGCAGCTTCAGTGCAGAGAAAACGGTCACTGAGTGTAGGTTTTTTTTGGGTTGGAATTCGCCATGCGGTGTAGGGCGAGATTCTGTGTGGTTTGTTTTGTTGTAGTGGTGTTGTGGGGTTGTTAAGTGCATGTGGTCTGTAGCACTGTAGATGTATGGTTGTGTTTAGTTCAGCGTTTGAGAAGGTGTATGCAAATGGGTAGATTTAGGGTTAGTTAGTGTCAGTACATTTCCTACAACCAATGTTCTTATTAAATGCTACCCATATCCCTTTCGTCAGTCGTTCTAGTGTGTAGCAATTACCACTCCTATGTGTTGCTCCAGGAGTGGTGTGTTCCCTGTGTACCGAGGTCAATATGTGACTTGCACGGTTTCTACATACAGCCGCATTCTTTATGTGTGACGAATTTCACACCCTTGGTGTTCTGATTAAGTGGGACACATCTTCCTCCCCAGTTTCCACCTTTGGCCCTCTATCGGGATACGATAGACTTCTGGTCTCCAACCACCCTTTCCAGTTAGACTCCTCGTATTCCCCTGCTCCGCCCCCTGCGGTTCAGCCCACTCCACCCTTTTTTTTTTGTTTGTTTGTTTGTTTCATGGTGCACAGATGTTGTCCAGTCGTTTTCTTCCCGTTCGCAGCTGAAGAGCCAGGTTGTTAGAAGTTTTCTGAATTGTAGATGGCCCTCCATAGTTCGAGTTTCTCATGGAGGGAGTTCCGGCTATGCAAGAGAATGCTGATCCACCAGGGTTTAGGTTCCAGGCGAATGCGGTTGCTAGATCCAAATTCTTGTTGGCTTTAAGATGGTGATTTTCTTTTGTATGAATTCTGCTCCTTGGCCATGGATTTCTCTGTGTGTTATGCACATTATTTTGAAGGTGATTCGTTTTTTGACTGGGAGCCTATGTAGAATCCTTAGCGTTGGTGTGATGTGGTCACTTCGCGAGAGTTTGAGGAGACGTCTGGCAGCTGCATTGTGTATTTGTTGCAGTTTCCTCAGTAAGCAGTCCTAGGTGTACACTGCTGGCATAGTCCATCATGGACATGATGGCCAGTGTTTGGTGCGTGAAGGAGCGGAAGGGTAGAATATTTTTTAACGTGTGAAGATGTAAGAAGCATTCCTTAATTATTGCATTTACTTGAGGGTCTAGTGTTCACTCGCTATCTATTAGGATTCCACGGTTGACTACTTTGAATGGTGTGGGTGGCGTTCCCAGTTCTGTGGGCCATGGGATAAACTGGTTGTTGCCTTTGTTGTCTGGATGTAATTATGATTCCCATTTTGTCTGGGTTAATTTTGAAGTTATTAGTGCTCATCCATTAGTAGAGGTCTTTGAGACAGTCTATTACCATGGGGTTCTCTTGTTTATCGCCAATTTTGTAGATGATTTGGATATCATCTGGCTAGTTGTAGCATGTGAAGCTGTGTCTTTTGATGAAGTTGATTAGTGGCATCATATAGATGTTGAAAAGTAGCAAGGATAACGAGGAGCGGTGTCATGTGGTTCTGTTCTTTCGGACAAGAAAGCTTTAATCCAAAGCAGCACCATATTGCTAGCCCTATCTCTTCCAGTCTCTTGACGAGGGTGTTATGGGTGACTGTGTCGAATGCTGCAGAGAGGTCAAGTAGTATCAGTAGTGAGTTTGTGTTGGAGTCTGCATTGGTCATTAGGTAGTCCCATATAGAGATGAATGCCTCCTCTGTTCCTCTCGAGGGCCTGAAGCCTACTTTTGCCTGGCCCAATAGTTGGTTATTTTGTGTTCCAGTATTTGTTCCAAGATATAGGTCTCTAATAGTTTTACCGGGTAAGGAATGTTTGAGATCTGTCTGTAATATGCAAGGTCTTCCACATCATCTGTAGTATCTTTGAGGAGCGGTTTGATGTAGGCAGATTTGAAGGCTCAGAGTATTCTTCCTGTTGAAAGTGACAGATTGAAGAGGTTTAGGTAGTATTCTTATGGTGTATCCTGTATAAGGATTGACTTTTAGATATCTGGTGGAGAGGGTTCCATTAGGGAGCCTGCCATGTTGCTTTTATTCACCAAGCTGAAGAATTTTTCTCTTGACATTTGGGTGAAACTGTTCAGTCTATGCTGTGGTCCATGGGTTGGTTGGAAGTGGTGAACAGTCTGGTTGATCAGTCTACTTGATATGGTGTATGTTGGTGATTTTATTTTTGAAGTGATTTGCATGATCATCGCACAGTTTTTGTGAGGGCACCCGTGTGTTATTACACCTAAGGGGATTTCTCATCTCAGTTACGATGTTGAGAAGTTCTGAGTGTTGGTGGCTTTTGTGATCAAGTCGTCGTAGTATTTCTTTTTCGTTTTGAGAGTTTGAACTTTGATCAGATTTGTTTTTGATATGTTAATCTTTTGGCTTGGTCAGAGTTTTTTCTCAGTCTTGTTCAAGTTTCTGGTTTGTGGCTTTCACTGCTTTGTGGCTGGCGGGGAACCATCTCGCCACTGTTTTCTTTTGTGATGGGTTGAGGTTTTTTTCCGGGGTGATGCCATCTATTGTTTCCACAATCCATTTCAGGATTAGGTCTGTTTTTTCCTCTAGGTCAGTTGCGTCCAAGGTTGCGATCTATGACTAGTTTTTCTTCTAGGTTACTGCTTTTGACTGTTCTCCCATTTCTTTTTGGGGCTTGTTGGATGCTTTTGATGGTATTTGGATAACGAAGGGTATAATGAGGTTGTCGCTCTATAGTATTTATATGGGTGGTGATGTTGTGATCGGTTTTCTATTGGAAAAGATAGCTTCCAGAGTTTGTCCTGCTGCTGAATGTGTCGCTTCTGTGTAGCAACTGTCATAGTTTCAATGTCACAAGCTGCTTAGTTAGTTTTTTCAGCGAGTTTGCATACGTCGAAGTCCCAGAGAATTATGGCCAGGTTCGTGACTGTTTCTATGAAGGTTGCGTCGTGGGTTGGTGGTCTATAGATGAGTATAAATGTGCAGTTTTTGAAGGACGAGGGATTCACAGTTCGTTTTCTGTTTGCCTGTATGCATTTCAAATTCTCAAGTAGACAGCTGTGCAGTATGCCTTTGGAGTTTTCTGCTAGCCAGGTTACTATGACCAATAGGATATCGATTCCCCTGTCGCAAAGAAACATTGTCTATCTCTGTTATGTGTTTGGACATACACCTGGTGTTGATTAGGTTGGAGGGGATTTTATTCTTTACAGTGGCCTGTTTTGTTCTTGCTTAGGACCCACTTCCCGTCCATGAGGCCTGCTGCTACATGGTGTAGGCATTATAAATGGCATCCAGGGGTCTGGTGAACTATTAGTGGTGCCTTAACATGCAGTGCAGATGAATCATTCTTTAGTCGAGTTAATCATGTTTGTGCTGCCACAAGGCCCTAAGCTGTCATCAAAGGAGGACTGTGGTTAATAGCCAAATGTGATTCTCACTGGGTTGCAATGTCCAGAGCTCATGCTTTTAGCCATTAGCCTTATTGGTGTTAATCCGGGTATATATGTCAGAGGGTTACATTTGGTTTGATGCAGCACCCATCTGGAGTTGGTTGGATCTTGTTACAGAGGCCTTGGGCATTTGTTTTTACACAATGATAAATAAATATGGATAACGCCAATTCCCTTTGGAATCTAGTTCCATAGTCTGGCAGTAATGTTGGAGAAGGCTGAGTGACTGTGCATTTTTCTGATTGGTCGAGGGCTCAGGCAAGGCAGTGCAGGCACGGCAGCAACAATCCCCAGCAGGACAAGGCAGAGATCTGTGCTCTCCTCGTCCTCTCTAGCTCCTTTAACGCACCAAATTGGTGCCATGCTGCTCCCCCCCCCGCCGTGACAGAAGCCTGTGAAACCGCCCCCGCCTCCCATTGGGGGTAACTAGTTTAAACAGGCATACACCCGAAACTTCTCCACTGGCCGCCCCCCACTCGCTCAACCCGGCAACCATGTAATGGCAGGCTTTTGCCTTTGTGGGCTGAGCAGTGGTGGCATACCCAGGTGAAGAGTGTACACATGTAACACAAATTTCTTTAGATGCCATACCGGCCACATGTTTAATTCCACAGCAAACATAAATCAACTCCACACATTTGAGATTTCTTACAACAAAACCATTAAGCCATCCCGCTATCTGACTAATGCACCCTGCTCTCCTTTCTTAGAGCCATGTGTAGCGAGGCCAAAATTAATGGCAGAAAGGCGCTATATAATACCACTTTACATTGCATTGAATGGGTGCATATGTGATTACTCAAAGTTCTGGGCCTATTGAAGCATGAACATGTTTTTGGAAACCAGAGCTCAGCACTTGTGCTTCATAACTTGAGATCGGGGATTCGAACGCGGGGGTAGAGACCAACCCTTTACAGCCAAAAGGAGGTGCAGAAGAGGCGGAAGTGGTGCGCAAGTGGTGTTGTCGGTGTCGGTACTGGACCCCCCTTGCTGCTGCCTCTTCATTTCACTTGCTGCAAAAAGAAAGAAATTGACTTTCTTCACTGACTTTTTTTTTTCTTGGATTTGTGTGGTGAGGAGTCTCCTTTAAGGGAAAGGAAGAGGAGCCCGTGGTGACCTGACCTGACCAATACTCAAAAGCGCCCACTACCGCGTCAACAGAGCAGAAGTGGTGCGCAGGTGGTGCTGTCGGGGTTGCTGGGGGCGCCGGCGCTGGTGACTGATAGAGCTACTCCACACCCTACTTACGTTTCCATTAAGAGGAGTTGCACTACGAGAATATCCCAGCGCGGAATGAGCAATCCGGCAGCCGTCCAGACTGATGCCAGGATCAAGACCAGGCAACAGGTAAAGCAGCACCTTGCCTCTTGTCCCACCCCTTCAACTATGAAGTCGCCTGTTACCAGACTAAAACTTAAAGCTCCTTCATCTCTGAAGCAATCGCGCCTGCCATTTTCTAACAAACACTAGAAAAGGTAGGGATGGCGGGGCCCCGGACTATATTGGGAGAACCAATCTTGGTGGACGCCCCTAAGGACATCGAAGAAGTCCGGCCAAGGGGGGCACCCCCAACATGGGCTCCTGGATTGTCTCTAAATCTAGAGGAAGGGTCGAACTTAACTCAGCATACCATCTCGGCAACTGACCCTGCCATCGCCATATTAGACATCTCTGGAGAGGCGAATTAGCCACCTCTCCTGGAAATTATTCGGGATGCAAAGGGGAACCCTTTGAGCAATGTCATTGCCTCCCCCAAAAGGCGTGGCAAGATCACTTTTGGAAAAATCTAGACCTAACGTGGTATCTGATCCAACTGCCACTATTGACTTACATCCTCCCAAATTGCCACCTTTTAAAATCCAAATCACAAAACACCCAGGATCCAAAGCCTCCAGAAGAACTGGAAGATCCAACTAAACAAGCCAAATCGGTATATATGTCAATGCCGATTCCCCCAGTTTTGGGGGGCCAAAATGAATCTGATTTTCCACCGATTGTCAGGACTTCAACTTCGCCATTGAGGGCGCCCCTATCTCCTGTTTCGCCGGGTGGGCCTCCGGGGTTAGGAACACCTCTCCCATCTAATGCCTGTCTGGCCAACACACTGATTCAAGATATCTCGAATCTTACGGGGAGAATTATGTCAGAGAAAAGGAGAAGTCTATCGTTCATCATGGACAAAATCGCGGCCCTGGATGAGGGCTCACCCGCGAGATTCAACCCTTCAACTCTAGATGCCCATGAGTCAATACAATCAGAGGTTCTAGTGAAAAAATCAGAGGAACTACTGAATCAGTGTCGAATGGGGTTAAAGATGTAACCTCTCTGGTGATGGACGAGTCATCTTTGACAAAAATCAGCGATATTTGTAGTAACGGAAGGATGGGTGACTTTATCCACACCCAGAATGTGGTGATGGTAGCACTCAACATTGCGATTGCTCCATTCCTGTAATTATATGAGAATATCAATGACTCACTGAACTCGGTCCATGCATCCAATCTATATGTTAAGGACCAGGTCCACGAACTGACGAGCTTCGTGAACAAATTGGATGCTCGAACCGAAAAGGAATCAGATAACTCTTGCAAGTGGCAAAATCGACTGTGCGATTTGGCCCGACAGGAGTCGAACGATAAACAACTACTCATGGTGGCTATTCTGGAGAACCATAAGTGGGTCAGGAAATCTACAGAGGCTAAGGCCTCAATATGTATTAATCCATCAGCAAACCATCAAGAGAATCCCTTACCCAAATCTTCAACATTGAAGATGCCCCCTAAACAGAGCAGGGGACCAATGATACTGGGTAAAGGCCTGGCTGGCTTAAGGAAAGGAAACCAGCATGTACTGCAGAAATGGATGCAAAGGGGTCTAAACCAAGTTATGCACTGTTCCAAGATCCAAACCTAATGATGCATCCCGTAAAAGGGCGGGCCAAATCTATCTCATCGCCAGCTCCTCTGACTCCTTCTCAAAAGAGAACAAAAAAACAACCTACTAAACGTAAAGTTAATGGTTCTTGGGCTTTCTTAAGGAATATCCACATTCCGTCTCAGGATGAAAGGCAACCACCAGCAAAAAAATCAAGACCAGAAATAAAATTCAATCAAAAATCAAAAGGCACTCCTGAAGAACGGACCTGTAACCGTAAGGATGAAAGTTCAATTGTGGACCTGGACTCATCGGGCTCCCTAAGCAACCTGATTGAAATAATTAAAATCAATCAGGATGAAGAATCTTGGGCGAACATCAGTTTGACGGACTGACAAGTAATAGATAGACACTCGAATCAGGAGGACCACAAGGAGACAACGACCGAGGCGAAATACACATTGGAAAAGGAAGAGAAACAAAGGCCTGCCCACAAGACTCTAGGCAGCGGTAAAAAAGGCCGCCATCTAAGGTGGGAAAATTAAACAATCTCCTCCAGCAACTTGAGAATAAAAGATCATTGCGAACTAAACATCAATCTCATCCAGAAAGAAGATCAAACCAGATGAAAGTTGAGAGCTCCTCATTTGCAAAAGTCCAAGATGACACATATACAAAATCCCAGGACCTCCTGAGATACCTGGAGCTTCGTAGACACCAAAGACGTCACAAAGGGAAGTCTGATAATAGACAAACTATCAACAAAGAGAGGCTGAAAGAGAAGGAACCCATGAGAACTCGAACAGTGCCCGATGATCGACCGACCCGGTCCGGTCACAGGAGGGAAAATATTGTGAAAACTTTTCAGGTGAAACTGGAAAGATCTACAAAAGATCAGAAAAAGATCCTCCTAAATAGGAAAAACACATTAACTCTCCTTAACCAGGTGATGGTCTTTGGGACCCTAGAACCCGATAATATTGCGATCATTGAATTTATAGAAGAGCGTGGACTAGACCTTATTACCATCCATTTTAGATCACAGAAAATAATGGATAAGGTGATGACAACAAGGGACAATCTGGGGGATCTGGGCTTCAGGCTTATAAAACTGGAGCCAGATGAGGGAAGAGGCCGGGACAAGGACCATTCTAATTCCTGACCCACCCAGTCCACCGATCAATCCCAAGTAAGGAGGGGCAATATATCGAACTCAAGGACAAGGCTCCCATCTAATCCGCACTCTAAGAGATCCCCATGCACGGAACGACCCAGCAATTCCAGACTGGGCCTCTGAATCCTTGTCCTTTAATGCCTTTTATCGTGTGTTCTGTCGTGTTTTCCATGCAGGAGTTTATGTGGGACTCCTGGCGGTGCAGCTCTCTCTTTTGGTTTTGGTGAACAGACCCATGGGATACCCTTATGGCACCCTGTGCCTCTAGTGTATGTTTTTGGGCACCTGTGTGCGGCCCACAGAGCAGGGTATGGGCTGGTGGCACCTCTGTGCTGAATTGACTGGTGCCCTGAGTGTCCTCCATTTTGGGATGCCCAGGCCCTGTCATTGGAATTGGTAGATTCCTGATGGAGACAAGATGGCCCCTGTGGCCTCTTGCCTTCCATCGCCTGTTACCTGATCCTCCCGAAGTCCCGGGAAGCCCGACTCTGTCCCTTCCCCCACACTGGCTGTTGGGTGGAAGTTCCATATATGGTAGTCTGGAGAAGTGCTGACCAGACTGGCTGAAGCCTTCCCAACGACCGTATGTTGTGGGTACGCCTGTGGGTGGGACCTGTTTGAATGGAGTGTGTGATGAATACGCATTCTGTGTTGTGGGTGTCTAGTATCTGGTGTTTGACACGATCACTGAGACAGCTCTGCCCGAAACTGGTATGAATGCAGTGTGGAGTGTTGAATGGCTGGGTACTTGTCCCAATACACATAACTTGTTGTGTGTGTCTGGAGAGAAGTGAATGGCCTGAATGCACTGTGTGTCTGATTCGCTGCCTGCCTGCATGAATGCTCTTCGCCGTGATTGGATGCTTGAGTATGACCCAGCGGAATGAATGGGAGATCAACAGTATATCTGGGGACCTCTCACTGCTAGGAATAGTGTTCAGAAGCTGAAGAGTAACTGGAGTAAACCTGAAGCTTAACCTTGAAGCCCTGCTGGATGAGAAGAATTGCTGTTGTTCTCTCCTTCACAATCTGAAAGCTGCTGAGTCTCCAAGGACTGACCCAGAGAGGACCTGGTAAGGTGCCCTCTTCCCGAGCTACGAAGGACCATTGTGCATCAGCTGATCTTTGCCAAAGCTCCCTGGTAGACAGACCTTCGACAGGCTGCCGACCCGAGATGGGGACTGCCGCGGAATCCCAAGGAGAAGAGCCCAGACTGTTGTCCGCCACTGTCGATGACCGCCATCGCCGACCGGAGCTGCTGTGCTCCCGTTTGCCTAAGAACTTTCAAATCCAAGGACGCTCTCATCCGCATCGTCGCCGCTGTATCCCGCTGGAGAAGGCCTGACCGTTGTCGCGCCGAGGAGCATCCACCAGTGGGTTTCCTGCCACCCAAAGACCACAGAGACGCCAACGACTCGACGCCCTTGCCGGGCCACGGTTCTTCAAACTCTTTGTGGTCCTGAACTATCGACACCGAGGTGCCCCGCACGCCTCTTCCTGGCAGGACGTTTACGCTTCCTCGGCAATGAGCACCGCTAGGAACGAAGCTGCCACTTCACCGTTGCAGCTCACCCTGTTCTCCGGCGGCCGTTTGACGACCTGTGACTCCTGCCTTAAAGGGAGGACACTCAAGAAGGGCCGTTGATTCCCTGACGAGGAACACTACAACGCCAGAACTATTGGGAAAACACATTAACTCTCCTTAACCAGGTGATGGCCTTTGGGACCCTAGAACCTGATAATATTGCGATCATTGAATTTACAGAAGAGCGTGGACTAGACCTTATTACCATCCATTTTAGATCACAGAAAATAATGGATAAGGTGATGATAACAAGGGACAAGCTGGGGGATCTGGGCTTCAGGCTTATAAAACTGGAGCCAGATGAGGGAAGAGGCCGGGACAAGGACCATTCTAATTCCCAACCCACCCAGTCCACCGATCAATCCCAAGTAAGGAGGGCCAATATATCGAACTCAAGGACAAGGCTCCCATCTAATCCACACTCTAACAGATCCCCATGCACAGAACGACCCAGCAATTCCAGATCTGTTAAACGCCCTCTACGAGATGACCGCCAGAAAACAGTCAACAATCCCATGACTAAGCTAAGGATCACGGTTGACAACTCGAGCGCCAAAGGGAACTATCCAAGAGAAAATCGCTCTAAAGAGGCCCGTGATGAAAAGACCTCAGTAAAGACTGATAATCGCTGGGGAAAAAAGAAGCAATAGAGCCTGAAGAAAGTTGCTGAGGTACCATCCCTTCTGGCCTCTTGGAACACCAGGGGTTTTAGTCATCTCTACTCCGGGGAATGTAACTTCCTGAGCGACTTTGAAATTATTTGCCTGCAGGAATCATGGGTGATAACAAGTCCGGTATGCCAGGGATACCAAATTTACATCAACCCCACATTGAAAGGACCTCTGGGATGACCCCGAGCGGGGCTTTTGACTTTCATTAAAGATGACAGCGAACTACAGGCATTAGCACATCAGACACCCAATCCATTCACTCAGATATTGAAACTGGTTAAAAATAGAGGGAGCAACGAGACCAGAACGCTACTTATCAACACCTACCGGAGTAGCCAAGATTGTGAAATGGAAAAATATCACTCAGACATCATGGAAGCTATTGATGAGTCCATGCTAGAGGATCCATATCAATTGTTCCCAGTTTGTGGAGACCTGAATTTGAAGCTCCTCAATGAAAGGGGGCACCCGAAGCAAAGAACACTCTTGGAACCATGGGAAAACAGATGGACAATGGAAATGTCCATTAGAGACATGGAAATGCTAAACGGCTAGATACAGGGTGATATCTCAGGTGCGGATACCTGGTTTGGTAATCGAGGTAGCGCTTGTCTGGACTATTGCTTTGTAGGAAGAAACACACTTGGGTGGATTGAACTATTTACTGTTAAAAAACAGCTCACCAGCGACCATGTGTTATTGGAACTGGAACTCCGCTGGAAATCCAATGCCACAAAGCAGCAGTATGTGTGCCCAATTATCGTGGGGCACCAACAGACTTAGAATCAAAGCATCCCCTATACCAAAACTCAGGTCTCAACTAGAGGACCATATCAAAAATTCCGGGAATTCAGTGGAATACAGATGGTTGCTTAAGGATTATGAAATTAAGAGAGATTCAAACAATTATGTGGCAGTGGAAAGAAAACATGCCTACAATAAAGAATTGGTCATAAGGAGAGGAGAATTGTGTGCTGACCTAAGAACCCTATCTCAAAGAAATTTGCCCGAACGTGAGGCAAAGAAGAAACAATATAAACAACGCTACAATCATTGGCTAAAATCCTCAAAGATCTGGAGAGCCCAGGCCGATGCAGAATATATGTTAGTGGCAATAAGTACTGCTAATACTAGATCCCTATGGGAAATTATAAATAAGGGCAAAGACTTTCAGATGGCTTTAACTACCAACCAAGTCTCAAAAGAAGATTGGGTGAAGCATTTCACGGCTCTATTTGGGGGGGGACTACCAACCCACCCAGCAAAAAGACCATGCAATCTCCATGGTCGATTGAGATAGACAGAGATGACATACTATACCGAATCAAACACCTGAGCTCCTCAAGAGCGGCCGGCACAGATGGCATCTCAAATTACATGCTGAAAGAAAATGGGGAGATATGGGCAGAATTCATCTTGCCCCCCATTCCAGCAGATCTTGAAATCCAGAATTATCCGTCAATCCTGGAAAGAAGCCCTGATAGTTCCTATTTTTAAGAAAGGCGACCGGACTAATCTGAGGAACTACAGGCCTGTTGCTCTTTTAGATAAATTGGTAAGATATTCACCTCAATCTTACTGCGAGACTTGAAAAACTGGGCTATTAAGGCAGAAATCTTGGATAAGCGCCAGACGGAGTTCGTGAGTGGAGTGGGAACTTTGTCAAATCTTTTTATACTAAATCTCCTAAAACTGAGAGCCCTGGAAACAAAAGGAACTATCTATCTGGGATTCATGGACCTCGAGCAGGCTTTTGACGCAGTTAGCAGAGAACACCTATGGGCTAAACTTGAAAATTGGGACTACCCTGGAGACCTCTTGGAAGCTATAAAATCTCTGTACTCGGACACCTCAGTTCGAATAATTGTCTGGAAGGATGGGGATACAACAGAGTGGACCTGACGTCAAAAGCCATCAAACAGGGCTGTGCGCTTGCTCCCTTTCTGTTCATCCTGCACCTGGCGGACATAAAAGACTCACAGGAAAAAATTAGAGCTTTTCCACCAAAGCTCGAAGGGTCTGACCTCCCCTGGATTCTCTACGCGGGTGACATTGTTTTCATCGACTTAACGGCAATCGGACTCCAGAGCCGAATATCGGAATTCAAAGCTTACCTTGATACAAATAGAATGAAAATCAATGTCGATAAGTCGAAGATCCTCTTTATGCAATCTGACTTAGGGACAAGGAAGAAAAAGACTGCCTTCACGTGGAGAATTGAGCATCAGGAGCTGAAAATAGTGGATACTACAACCTATCTTGGGGTCAAAATCAACAAAAATATAAATGAACAGGCCCAAATCTATTTCATCAGAGAACGGCTTCAAAAACTAACAAATCAGGGGAGAGCTCTTCACCATAGATACGGCACTTACTCCATGTTACTGATCACCTCCTTTTACAAGCAAAAGGTCCTTCCTATTTTTACCCATGGTGCTGAGACCTGTCTAAACTTGCCATGGGCTGAATGTGGGAAGCTGGAAGCCTATTTCTGGTGGAAAATTCTAAGACTACCAAATTGCCTAAAAGTTGAATCAGACATGAGTTAAGGCTACAATCCATGGCCTTGACCGTCTTCTGGAAAACCATCTCCCTTTATCACAAATGTCTTTTGGATCCACCGCCTATTCCATTTGAGATAGTGGCAAATCCCAGAAACAACAAGCCCGAAAAAATCTTGTTTAAGTGGAAACAGCAATGTAATGACCTACTACAACAAAACAATATCCTAACCGAGACACTCAAGGATAATCCGGAAAAGGCTAAGAAATTGCTACGCGAGAAGGACTGGATAGATACAGACATGCATAAGGCTCAAAATATCTACTGCCATAACATTATATGGGAAAGGAAGCAACTAAACCATCCCCCGCCGTATCTTACACGATTTCCATCATCCCAATACAGGAATCTTTTGATATGGTGCAGACTCAATCTACTGCCGTCAAGAGAAGTGCAGTATTTAAGAAAACAGCTCTCGATTCAAGATGCGGGCTGTCGCTTTTGTAGGAAATCAGAAATCTTGGAAACTATGAGGCACCCGACACTCTCCTGTCCAAGATTCCAAAAAATAAGGACCATTTATCTGAATAATCCCACAGGACCTTTGGATGCCAAAGTCGAGGAAGAATGGTGGGAGCGTCTAATGACAGTCGACGAACTTGGACAGACTTTGAATGCCTTAGAATTGGTGGAACAAATTTGCCTATCTATCTTGGAGATCAAGGAACAATCCCCTGAAGAAAAGGAGAATTGGAAAAACTTTAAAGAGACTTAAAGGACTAGATGATTCTGGAACTTGGAATCTTTTTTATATGTTAAAGATTGAAAAATGTATTCGACCAATAAAAAAAAGAAAAAAAAAAAAAAAAAGGGAGGTGCTTACAAAGAAACTCTGCAGCAGCATATCCCAAACTCTGACGGTACAACCTCCGTGCGAATTAGGAGAAACCCCTTGTGTAACCTAGACCGCAAAAACACACATGCAGAAACACACGCACATAGAGTCTTCTACTTCATCGGATACGGCTAAAGATACTACACACACAGTGGGCCAAGACTACTCAGCAGCCTGAAACACAGGTCCCTTTGTTAGACAAACCCATTGAGGAAGCGTGCCAGTTCGTCAAACAAGTAGACGGGACGCTAGTAATATCAAAGGACAATGACTCTCAAAACACTGGGTCAAATGTCACAGGTCCTTTCAACCTACGGTGGTTTGGGGAGTGGGAGGGGTACAATCTGGTGATCCGCCCCAACACTTTTGCTCAACATCAATGCCTCTTCACACAATCAGGGATTCAGGTGGGGTTCGGGAAACAACACCACAACTTGTATCCTTCCACTTCTAAGCAACAGCGGGTCAGGACAGACCTCTAACATAACATTCACCCGCACACAGGAACGGATTACATCCTATCAGTGTGTGCTAGACACAGTACAGAGGGGATATTGCATCGAACATGTGGGATCTCCAGGAAATCTGCCACCATGCAACAAAGCTGCCGCACGAGCACCTACAAAAAAGCTGAGGCTCTCCTTCAGAAAAAACGCCATTGAGAAAGTAAAGCCAGATCAGATAAACAGGGCATTTACTCACTTATTTTTTTTAGTACCAAAGAAACCAAACAAGACCAAACAAAGTGACCAGTATTAGACTGGAGGCCAGCAAACACATTTGTAAAGCCTCAAATTCAGGATGACCAAATTAAAAGAAGTTGTTGACCGTCTATAAAAAAGAGAAAGGAATCTTTGACAACACCGGTCATGAAAGATGCATACTTTCATATTTCCATGTTCCCCGTGCACAGATATTTCCTTGGTTCATAATTTGAACGATACACTACCAGTTCAAGGTACTGCCTATTGAGATAGCGTCAATAAAAAAAAAGGCTTGTGGTGGTAGCTAACCTATGCAGGGAAAACATTCTAGTCTACCCTTATGTGGACAACTGGCTCATAACAGGGGAATCACAGACAAAATGCCTACACAATACTCAGAAAAAGGTAGACTTACTTCCAACTGGGATCCACCATAAACGAGACAGTCCTACCATCCCAGAAAAAAAATATTCTTGGGGTATCCATAGATTCAAGGCAAACTGTTGCTTACCCATCCCCAGAAACGGTACAAGCTTTTTCTCCTCGTGTCCCCTACTTAGAGACAGGAGTCCAGGTAACAGTGAGGAAAGTAATGAAGGTGCTTGGTGTGATGCATCATGCATTACATAGTACCAAATGCAAGTCCAAACATGAAAAAGATACAATAATGGCTATCAAGACAATGGTTCCAGGTTTCGGGCCAATGGGACGATCAAATGGTGGTGTCCAAGGATGTGGTAACTTCTTTGCAATGGTGGACAAAAGAGAACCTCTTAAAAGGGGTCCCTTTAAAAAATCAACAATGCAGGCAACAATAACAGACTCCTCAAAGGTAGGTTGGAGGGGGCCCATTGTCAGGAACGTACAGTGCAAGGCACATGGACAGAAATGCATACTACACAACACATAACATCCTCTTCCTCTTAGCAATAAAGATGCCACGGCTACCTTTCCAAACAAGATTGCTAATCAACAGACAACACCACAGTTATGGCATACATAATACAGGGGTAACACATTCCCTAACACTGTCAATCCTAGCACAGGAGATATGGCAGTGGTGCACCAAACAGAATTCAAATTCATATAAAAGCACAGCTCGTCCCAGGGGAGGAGAAATACCTGGTGCACTGTGCAGTGTTTCCGCAAAAGTATGAGTGGGAAAGAAGTGTGAACATGTTTAACAGATTTTCAATATGTGGGGACAGGCAAAAGTTTGATTTGCAACAGCTCAAAACAAACAGTGACAAGGCTTTGCATCCAGGTACCCTCAGGGGAATGCCCTAAAGGTGAACTGGAGTGGGATACTTGCTTACAATTCCCCCCACACCCTCCGTAGTCCACTACTACGCAAGGTAATTCGAATGTGGGTCAGACCAACCTGGTACCCACCTCTCTTAAAGCTTGCGAGGCAGCTTTCATTCAAACTAAAATCAGTGCACGATCTTCTCACCAAACGACAAGCTGACCCATCCTGCTCTACAAAAATTGAGCTTAACAGCATGGCTCCTGATATTATGTAAGTCTGTCACTTACGTCTGCCATTTACAACTACCTCCTAAGTGCCTTGAAGTATGGAAGTACTAAAGAACGAAAACCAAACACGAGACACTGCATTACTAGTGGCAATGTTTCGAGATGTGGTACAAGATGGACATTATTAGCCCCGTGGAATACACACCTACATTCATAACTTACCTACTTTGCCTGCTGGAGTCTGGTCTTGCTTATAAATTCACTAAAAGTACACTCTGAAAGGATCTCCTGGTGGAGAGAACTGGTGGTTAAGTTCTTTATGAAGGGATTTAAAATATTGCATCCTACAGTGGTTCACCGATTCTCAGGGTATAAGCTAAACATACTGCAGCAGAGACGCAATGGTGCACCTTTTGAGCCTATGCATAAAACCGCACTAGGACTTCTCTTACAAGGTGGTCTTTCTCCTAGCGGTCTCATCTATGAGAGGGTTTCTTGAACTACAGGCATTATCAGTAACAGCCTTTTGTTACCATTCATAAAGACAGTCATGCTTCACGTGCACGCACATTTTTCACCAAAATGAATCTAAAAATGTCACGTTTACCAATCCATCGAACTGCCATTCTTTTACCAAAACCCTCAAAGCATAGTGCAAAAGGGGCTTCATACGTTAGACGTCAGAGCAGTCATGTTCTAACTACAAAGAACATAAATATGCAGAGGAAGCCAAATGTGTGTCTTGCTGCTGGTATGGAGGCTGACCCGGTTACCAAGGCCACAATTTCCGAATGAATTATCAAGTGCATACAACTCTTATCTACTATCAGAAAAGATGCTACATTTTCAACCGCAGGCACACGCCACATGTAGCACAGGGGCTACTCTGGCGTTTATAGCCAGTGTAACATGAATAAATATGCAAAGTGGCAACATGGAGCTCTGTTTGCGCTTTCACACAACACTAGTGTTGACACGCAGGCATGGTCAAACTCACAGGTGGGACAGGCAGTACTTGAAGTTAGGAAAGATTTTTCTTTACAGCACCTGTCCCATATTTTTATGGACCCCCAAACCTTTTGCTTTTATTTTTTAATCTGACCTGAATTTAGTGCAGTAAAGCCTTCAGCTTCACTACACTGGCTGTTGCTCATTTTTCATGGGGAACTGACATACCTACAGGCTGTCAGCACTAGGAAACATTGTTTCCCTAAGTCTTGTTCATTTGTTGCCACTTTTGTTAACTTGTTATCAATTTTGGTAACTTTTTTTATCATTATATAATGTATCTTACAATGCAGTACAATGGGGTGCACTTTTTGTTTTGACCTAGAATAACACTCTTGGTTCCTTTAGTTGTGCCTAAGGGGCAAGCTGGTGGCACCAGTTACTTTTTGCTATTTTATTGTAGTGTATTTTGTTTTAGCTTTACCACGTTTGGCTACCTACTTCGGCTAGTATCCAAACATGGCTGTGCCACAAGGTTTTTCATTTGTCCCTTGGCCATCTTTCCACTAACCAGTCTTCCTGACCTGTGAGGATAGGAACATCCTTATGTGGACTACCAGTGCCTGGGAAAGCTGAGGCTTGTGTGGGCGACTGCAGGACCATATGTGTTTGCTGCCAGGAAGTGGTTTGGGACTGCCTGTTCTTAATTAATACACAAACTTGGTTCAGTGTGCCTGAATGGCATGCATGAGCTGTGCCAGCAGTGGTCCCGATTGGACCGCTGCTGGGGTGGATCCATTACCAGGCTCACCCCTCCTGAGACTTAGACTTGACCACTCACTTTATGATATGGCATTTATGATATGATATGGCATTTATAACGCGTCTGTATGCAAGTGTTACTAGGCGTGAACGATATGGTATGATATGGCAAGGTACTTTGCTACCTTGAACTGGTTTGGCTATAGCTCCCAGAGTTGTTCCCATCACTAAACTAGGTTGGCCTTCTATACATCTGTCCAGAGTATAGAACATGAGTCCAAACCTTGGTTGTGCAGTGGTAAGCATCAGATATTGGGTACCTCAGTGTTGTCCACTCTGGTCTTTGATTGCCCTGTAGTTGAGTCACCTACTATAATTGATCGCATGGAGACAATCACATTCACTTAAGTTCTAAAGGGGGATCACTTGAAAAAAAAAGTTGTGTTGTGACAGAGGCCTAACTGTCTGTCACTAAAGCTGAATTAATTCTCAAGATTCTGGATTTTGAAAAGAATATGGGTGTACCTCCCCTAACTAATGGTACTGGTAATAATCCTGGGGCTGTGCTGCAACAACGAAAAAAACCACACATAGCGTTGCACAACAGCACATGACAACTACCGACCGAAAAGTCACGCCTATGCTCAGAAAACGGTGTCAACCGAACTGAAGCGCTCAACAGTACATCACAGCTCTCTTTTGCACTTTTTCCCTGCTCAGTCCTACCAATTTACCCCACCCCTAACCAGTTGGCTTTTCAGAACCGCCAGAGCACCAGAGGACCACTCAGGTGGTGATAGTGCATAATATAAATATCCTTTACTATAACATAACATGTGCTGTGGAATTGTTAGGAGTATGTCATTGCTGGATTTTAGTGTCCTTTTTAGGTGATATACAATGTTCTACTGCTGATGAATTTTCTCCAGGGCTGTAAACAATGTAGTGGGTGATACAAAGTGCTTTGACGTGTATTCTCATCTTGATCGGTAGCCAGCAGTGTGTTGTTAGTGTTACAGTGCTGTGGTCTCTGAAGTATTTTATTAGTAATCTTGCAGATGTGTTCAGGACTTGGTGCAATTTTTTAGTGCCAAGGTATAGTCTATTGACATAATTAATTATGTATGGAACCAGTGATATATCCTCAGAGGCTTTATGAGTGGAGGTGATTAAGGTATTTAGTGTAGGTAGAAAATATATCTTCACCATGGTGTTTATTTGGGGTTGAAGGGTAAACCACTTTTGATGTCTCCAGGCACATGCCAATCCTCTGTAAGTCATGGAATTGTTGGGCGAGTTTTAGTGCTATAAGGGCAAATCAAGATTTCCTTTTTGCCTCCTTCAACTTTCTGATTGTTCCTGGACCTTCAAAAGGAAACTTGTGCAAGACATCATGTGAGGATGGCATCTGCGTCTTTATTGGCTAGGAGTATTCAAATAACTTGCGTGTCATTTGTAGCAAGTGAGGCTCTAACTCTTGACAAGTCACATTAGTGGGGCCATGTACATGTTAAAGAGCAGGGGCAATTAACTTTTTTTTTAAAATCTTTTATTTTCAATTTAAATGTTAGAACATCAAAGTAACAAAAACTGGAAGATAAAGCAAAATAACTATGTACAAAATTACAAGCCATTAAAATGAAATAAATTAAATAAATAGATAAATACGATCCCCCTTCCCGAAGTCACATGATCCACATCTGATAATATACAATTGTTAAGTCCAAGGTCAGGTCAATACAGAGAAAGAAATCTCCCCCATATCTTCTTGAATAACACACTTTGCCCTGTTTTTTGTACAAAAACCTTCCACATCAGCCAGATTATGCATTTCCTGAATCCAATCATCCTTATGTAAGGTAACAGCAGTTTTCCAATTCCTAAGGGTGATTTTCTTTCCAACCATGGCACCTCTAAATAACCATTTCTTCTGGCTCTGAGTAAGGTCTTCTAAGATTTCATCACATCCCAGCATCAATGTCTAAAAATCAAACTCAATCTTCTCATCCAAAACTTTCTCAAAGATCACACCTATTTCTGTCCAAATTCCAGCACCTTCCTGCAGTCCCACAACATATGTTCCATTGTACCGGTCTCATGAACACAAGCCCAACAACCTGGATCGTCCTTCAGACCTCTTTTCCATATCCTCTCGGGAGTCCAATACACCCGATTCAGGATCTTAATTTGTCTCATCCTCTCAGTCAGAACCAAGGAACATAGCTTAACATTTGCACATATTCTTGTCCACAAATCCACTGTAATTTCTGAACCAATTCTACAACTCCACTCATCTCTCAGTAAATCATTGCCTTTGTATTCATTCACAATCAGCTTGTATACCCAGCTAGCCAGGCCACCTTCCCCAATCTTCGATTCTCTACTGAGTATATCCAGATTCATTTTGGCCTCCCAATCAATCACACCAATAGCATTCTTCAGTTTTCTGTAATCTGTGACCTTGACATTTTCAGTAATACATTTTTGTTGTACTTCTCTAGCACTCAACCATCCTTAATGAGATCCTCAATCCAACTGACCCCCCCCCAGAAACCATTCTGGCCAGAACAGAGATTTGTTCTCCAGTTTAATGGAAGGATTCATCCATATCGACGCACCGGGGTCTTTATATGTATTCACATTCAATAATCTAGTCAATTTTTTTCCAAGAATCTCTCAAACAGCCAGTCAACGGATCTTTTACACATCTCATTCTTGATTCTGTGGTCAACATCACCCTTGGTGACAGAGGACCATTATAACTCGTCTCAGCCATAACCCACTCCTCAGGTAACTGTTCCAGGAATTTAACCATAAAATCACAAATATAGGCAAGGTGATAGGCCCTAAAGTACACCATTCCCAGTCCACCCTTATCCAAAGGCAATTGCAGTTTCCACAATTTCAATCTAGGCAGTTTCCTATCCCACAAGAAACCCTGCATAAGCCTATCCAACTCATACCAGTATTTAGTGTCGATATTTAGCAGGACCATTCTCAAGATATAGTTGATCTTGGGGGCCGATACCATTTTTAAAGCATTCACTTTTCCCCATAATGAAATATTTAATAAACTCCAGCATTCCAAATCAGCCTTAAATGTTGAACAAACCGTTTCCATTTTTATTCTCACTAGATCACCGACCTTTGGAGTAATCCATATCCCAAGATACTTCATTTTATCTGGACACCACCTAAACCCCATACTGGTTATAAATCTTTTACTACAACAAGATGCCAGGGGCAGCACCGCAGACTTTATCCAATTTATTTTATAACCTGAGGTTTTGTGAAATAACATCAATATATCCATGAGAACTGGTAAAGACTCATCCAAATCACTAAGTACCAAGAGCAAGTCATCTGCAAACAGCCACCGTTTTTGTTGTATCCCCCCCAACATGTTACTCCTTTTATATATGGATGTTCTCTAATCGCAGCAGCTAGGGTTTCGATCGCAATAACAAATAACAGTGGAGACAGAGGACACTCTTGTCTTGTCCCTCTTTCTAGTTTGAATGGGTCTGAACGAAAGCCGTTGGTGTGGACATCTGCTGTTGGTTCTGAGTAAAGCAATCTAACCCAAGACCTGAAATTCTCCCTAAACCCCATTTTCTCAAGGACAGAAAAGAGGAAGTTCCAATCCACTCGATCGAATGAACTTGATCCTTGCAATCCTCCACTAGTTATGTTGAATACATGCAGCCTGTATGGAGATAGAATGCTGGTCGCTGTTCTGCCTCTAAGGAATGAGCTCATTCATATTCACACAGTGTTGCCAAGCCCTGTTTCGTGGAGCGTTAATTAGTGATGAGTGTTTCATTGATGAGAGCAATGTTGGCATAACCCTGGTCTTCAGGCCATTCCATATGGATAGAATGGCATTTAGTGTTCCTCTGAATTGGTCTGAAGCCTATGTGGGCGGGATCGACTTGGCTTGATTTTGACATGTTCCAGATTAGATTGAATGAGTAACCGGGCTCCATTGTTGCCAGCAATATCATGTTAGAAATTGGATGGTAGCTTGTGGGTTCATCACAATGTTGTCAAGTTTTGGAGCAGTACAATAATTTAGGTATCTAGCAGCAGTGGTGAGTTTGTTGGGATGCAAGTGCAACATCCTAACCATGGAAAGAGGTTTAGACTGCGCAAACTGTATTAGCAAGAAGCACTAGTCATTTAGTGTCAGTATTTAGCCATTTGGTTGGGCAGTTCTGCACACATGTTATTTGTAGTTAGCGTTCACACACTTTAGAGAGCATCACAGAGCCAAGAGAAACAATGTAATATCGCTGCTCATTAAATCTAGAGATTAGAGCCAGAGCGTGGTGTATAGAATTTGTAGCTAGTAGTAGCAATTGATGTTGTACTTTGGTTGTATTAAGGAGATCTTAGATCTTAGAATATGCTGTTCATTTGATATCTAGGAAAGTTTTTGGCAGCAGTCGAAAAGGTCGGTGAAGTGTCCAGCAATGAGGGTAAGGGTTGTGCTGTAGTAACATGAGGGCTGCGCGCCGTGTGAGCAAGAGTTCTGCCATTTTCTTTTTTTTTTTTTATTTGCGGTACCGTAATTAGCTCCTTCCCCATTCCCATTGAGCCCTATGGGGGCAAAAATGGGAATGGTGAAGTGCCTTGTTGAATGGGGAATTACCGCCCCCGCTCACCTTGGAGTAGGGTGGTAATTCCGCCATCCACCAAGGCGGACACAGTAAAATACCGGCGGCAACCATGGCGCTAATAGCGCCATGGTTACCGCATACCATGTAATGAGGCCCATTGTCATATTGTTCAAAAGTACTTAGGAAGGTGATGACATTTTGTTGTTTTCTTCGGGTATCATATTACATAAATATAGTCTGAACAGTGCCCATATGTCCTTGGGGCGGCATCTCGATGGCAATGTTATAGTAAATTGTTCCTCGAACTCATTGACCATTGACAGGCCTTTCAAAAAGTCCAGTCGCCTGGGAGGTGCTACGGATTTCCAGCATTTTAGTATATTTCGTTTTGCAACAACCCATGCCACATTGAACAGTCGTCTAGTGGTTGCTGCAACCTTGCAGAGATCCCTGAATAGGTATTTCCGTGGGGAAGGTGTAGCTGGTATTGCCTTAATGTCTTCTAGAATCTCTGCCACTTCCCCCTAGAATTTAGTTACGGGCAGGCAAGCCCAATACATGTGGTAAGAGTCTGCATTTGAGGCACCACATTTGGGGCATTTTCCCCGTGTGGTTTTGAACAAACTTGGCGGGTGTATAGTTGGTTTAGAACTTTGAACTGGATAAGACGCAGCCCTGAGTTCATGGAAACGTGTTTGGTCAATTAGCAGTATCTCAACCATGTGGCCTCGCATAACTCCATTCCCAAGTCCCGTTCCCATGTTTCTTTAATGTTATTGCGTGGTTTAGAGTGTGTTTGAACAAGGTTATATAACGTGGACAGACTTTTCCTGTGTCCTCCTGGTTCCGTCATGGCCGCAATACATTCAGGTGTGGGCCGTTCTGCTGGGAATGAGGGCCATTTAGCGGCAAAGGCGGTTTTCATCCTGTGAAATTGGAATCGTTTGAGATAGCCTCCACCTACCGCCCTAATAAAATCATCCAGTTCACATAACTTTCCTTCCGGGCACATGTACCCCATGTCGCATATGTCCGGCATTCTGAATTGTTTCTGTTGATCCCACATCCCCTGAAGTAGCTTATCGAATGTGGGAGTTATATCTGGGAAGTTCCACAGTGTTATCTCTGGATCATATGGGGTTGTGAGGGCGATTCTCTTATATATCATAAACCATGCTCGTGTGGTGGTGCTCACAGGGTCATATTCACATGTGTCTTTCCGATTGGGGTCGAACATTACTGCTCGTAGGTCTGAGGGGGATGCTGCATATCTTTCCAAGGGGATGTGTGCTGCTGTGTCTTCCAGGTCGGACCAGTGTCTCGCAAAGTGTGCCTGCGATGCTAGGTAATAGAGTTCAAAGTCTGGTGCCATGATCCCACCATTTTCAAAAGGTTCCGTCATTTTGGATCATTTCAACCTGGCCGTCTTCCCTCCCCATACAAATGTAGTGGTCAAAGTGTTAAGTTTGGTGAAGAATGTTCTGCCTGGCCATATCGTTATGTTACAGAAGAGGTATACGAGCTTGGGTAGTACAACTATCTTAAGCAGCGATATTCGCCCATAGAGAGATAGGGGGAGTTGTAATTTGAGTGTGAGGGATTGTAATAATTCGACATGGTTTTCTGTGTACAATGTACTCTTATCTCTTGATATAATATCCCCAAATAGTGGATATGTATAGGGGACCATTTGAATCCTTGTGTGTCTGACATGTCTCTAGTGTTGGGGGTAAGCGGGAATAGTTCCGACTTAGATATGTTGATCCTGTACCCTGAGTATTCAGAGAACTTCTCAATCTCTGCCTTGATCGGTGCTAGGTTTTCCTCAGTATACCTGATATATACTGGGGTATCATCTGCATATAGGGACATAATTTGTGGCTTTCCGATCATACGAAGACCTCTGTGTGCATGGTTTTGTCGGACGTATTCGGCCATGGGCTCTATTGTGAGTGCAAATAAAATTGGGGAGAAGGGCCATCCCTGCCTAGTGCCTCTACCTAGTTGAAAGAATGATGACATAGTTTGATTAGATAGTATTTTTGCTCCTGGACATGTGTATAGCAACCGGACACAGTTTACAAAGTATCGACCTAACCCGAATTTTTCAAGGACCAGGAATAGATAGTCCCAGGAAACTGAGTCGAAAGCCTTCTCGGCATCTAGGGATGCTACTACCACATCTGCCTTTCGGTCTATTTGTGCCATAACTCCAAAGAGTCTGCACAGGTTAAGGGCAGTGGACCTGGTTGGTATGAAACCAGCCTGGTCGGGGTGTACCAGTATGGGCATGTAGGGCAGTAGCCTGGTCGACAGGATTTTTGCGAAAATCTTTGCGTCCGTGTTGATGAGTGAGAGGGGCCTATATGAACCCATATTTTGAGGAGGTCGCAGGGGTTTAATGAGGACTGTTATTACTGCCTCTGGCATGGTGTCCGGCCATACACCCCGTTCCATTACCTCTTCCCAAACTTTCAGCAAGGCAGGGGCTAGCATGTCACGAAATTCTACATATATTTCAGCACCCAGACCGTCAGACCCGGGGGCTCTACCTGGGGTTAATGCTTTAATTGCCTCTGTTACTTCCTCAAGTGATATGGGGATATCTAACAGCAGTTGTGTTTCTGGGGTCAGAGTTGGGAGATCATGCAGATACTCCGTTATTTCTTCCTTGGTTTTGGTGTCCTGACTGGAGTATAGTGACTTGTAAAACGCGGCAAACATGTCATTTATTTCCTGTTCGTTATTTACTATGTTCCCATCAGGCGTCTGGATGGCCACAATGGGGGGGGGGGGGGTGGCCGTTCTTGGCCTTCAGCATCTGGGCTAGGAACTTCCCAGCTTTATTGCTTTCCCCATATCTACGAGCTCGGGCTGGGACGGCCATGTACTAGACCTCCCTCTCAGCGAGTTTATTAAATTCTGCCAGTGTTGTGTGGATGTCTGAAAGGGCCTCTTTGTTATCACTGGTGGTGTATTCACACTCGAGTTTGGCTTCCGTGGTGTCCAGTTCCCATCTAACAGATTTCAGTAATCCAGTAGTCTTGGCCATGATTGCACCTCACACCCATATTTTAAATGTTTCCCATACTGTAGCGCATCGGTTTACCGAACCCCCGTTTAATTGAAAAAATTCCTCTATTTCAATGTGTAGTGATTCGCAGACGTGTGGGTCTCTAAGTAGGGCAGGGGCATTCTCCAGCATCTGGCCCGCGGGGTAGCATTGCTGATATCTAGAGTGATTGATATTGGGGAGTGATCCGAGATAGTGTGGGGGTTCATTTCGCAGTTCAGGACCAGGTTTGTGAGAGTTGAGCTAATAAGCCAGTAATCTATTCGGGACTCGGAGTCATGCACTGATGAATAGAAAGTGAAACGCTTTTCTTGGGGGTGTAATTCTCGCCAGATGTCAACCATGGTCATTTGTTGCGTTATCTGCCGTATAGCTAGTGCAGTTTTAGTTATGGTTCTATGTGAGGTTGTGGACCTGTCAAGGGCTGTGTTGAGTATCGTATCAAAATCTCCCCCCAAATCACTGCCGTACTTTCAACTTCGGTTAACATGTTATCTATGGTGTTGTAGAATTTGGGTCTTCTATGTTGGGGCCATATGTATTAACTATAACCATCCTGTGCCGCGCTCCCCAAACCAAAACATACCTCCCTTGCATGTCAATTTTGGTATCGTGGAGACAAAAGCCCAATTTCGGCTGTATTAGAGTAAGAACTCCCCTGGATTGGGAGGAATATGTAGTATCGTAGTGTGCCCCATCTTGGAAGGAAATTGGTGCAAACATGTCCGAGTGCATGTGCCTCTTGCAGTAGTATGATCTGGGGATTATGTCTGGTGATGTATGTTGCGGTTTTTCTGGCCTTAATCGGGTTGTTAATCGGGTTATTTAGGCCCTGGATGTTCCATGAAAGGAGTTTGACGGTTATGCCCTTGTCACCCTGTGCCATAGTCTTCTTTTAATACCAATATGTGTGTTAACTCGTGAGTGCCGCTGGCCTTAATAACTGTGCTCAATGCAACCTGTCGCTCCATTTTTAAACTGTTGCCATTTGTGGCAAAACTCTGTCCCCCCCACACCCGCACCCGCACCATCAACCGCAACCTGATAATGTAACCCTTCCCCCATAACCTGTGGAACTTTCCTGAGGTTCGCTCATTGCAGTCGCATGGCCTCCATCAGTGGAGGCTCCTGATCCCATCCATTTCAATAGTTATCAATTGGAGCTGTTGATCTCGAATGGATGGCTTTGCGGCCCGAGTAAGGATATCGCTGTTAATCCGTTTCAGTCACCTGAGCCTAGATGATTATCGCCCGGTCGCGGTGGCCTGTTCTGGTCTTGTGCATGATCTCTGAGAGGCATGGGGATGGAGGCCTCTATATACGATATGGCTTCCGCGGGGTTCTCAAAGAAATGCGACCTGCCTCCATGTTGGATTCGTAGCTTCGCCGGGAAGATGAGGGCGTATGGAATATGCCGCTGTCTTAGTAGCCTTTTGGCCTGTTCATAGGATCTGCGTTGTATGTGGACGCTGGTCGAGAAGTCTGGGTATATTTGGACTCTGCTTTCGTCATATTGTAGTGTGCCTTTTTCTCTGGAGAGCCTTAGGATCGTGTCACTGTCCCTGTAGTTAAGGAGGCGAACAATAATCGTGCGCAGTGGTGTCCCAGGTTTGGGTGGTGACGCTAGCATGCGGTGCACCCTTTCAACAAGGAAGTGGTCAGAGAGGGATTCTGTGCCTAGAAGAGTTTTCAGCAGGTCTTCTACCTGTCGCTCCATCGGGCCCTTGCAAAAATATTCAGGAATGCCGACAATGTGGATATTGTTCCTTCTAGATCTCGATTCAAGGTCTTCACATTTTACTTGAGTCTTGCGCAGTTCTCCTTTCAATGTGCTATGCCCCGGCTATGTTGTGTTATTACATTTTCATTTGTGCTGATCCTGTTCTCGGTGTCTGTGATGCGAGAGCTTTCTTTGTCTACTCTAACTTTAAGAGAGCTAATTGTTGCAACGATATCGTCCAATTTGACATTCACTGCCAGGAAGCCATTCTGGACCATAGTCATTAAGCGATCTTATCTTGCATCGGGTAGCATCTTGGCAGGATTAGGATTATTGTCCCCCATGGACGTGGCGGCAGGCGTCCCCCGGGGTTGGGAGCTGGCAAAGGAGTCCATTGGGCCAGT
Source organism: Ambystoma mexicanum (assembly GCF_040938575.1). NCBI lineage: Eukaryota > Metazoa > Chordata > Amphibia > Caudata > Ambystomatidae > Ambystoma > Ambystoma mexicanum. The sequence continues at coordinate 406,281,624 of NC_090923.1, read as the reverse complement.
TTTCTTTCCACCTGTCTTTTTCTTTTCGTGTCGGCCCATGAATTGTCGGCATAGATCTAGGATGAAGAACTTGGATTTTACTGGTTGCGTATATTGGTCCGATATAGTCCATATAGACCTGTGGCTCTGTCAGTGCGTATCGACTTGCTGGGTACCAGTGTACCAGGACTTTTGGTCAATCACCGTCGTAATTGATCAGATCCTTGGGTATTTCGTAGCTAGGCCGTGTCCCCTGGGATTCCCCCTGGCAGTGCATATCGGGTCCCTGCTGTGAGCTGAAGAGGAGGGAGTTTTTTCTTGTGGGGCCCGGGCTTTGTTTGGTGATGGTCTATATGGTAGGGCAGTTCGTGCTGTGGCCCTTTAGCCTGTTATATCTGACCATGTACACACAGGGTCCTTGGATAATTCCCCTGCTAGGGCGTCCACTAGTATCTCGGCTGTTCCACAGTAAGCACAGCTCAAGGCCTTATAATTGGGTTGCGGGTCCAGGAGGCCAGGTATGTTTATATTGGACTGGCGGTCATGGATGTATGGCTGTTAACAGCGTCGTGGTCCAGGATTGTCCTGGCTGTTGGTGTGGCCCACCTATGTGCTGCCCCGGAGTAAGGCCAGATGCAGGTTATGCGTGCGTGTAAGGGCGTAGCATCTACGCAGTGTCGGTGTCGCTGGGCCCTCATCTCCAACCTCTTGTAACCGTCACATGGGTCTACACAATATCCACAGTTCCCTTGCCTTCACACGGACAGCTTGTGTCCTCCCTTGTGTTATGGCCTGTGGTCACTGGGAGGTGCACATAATACCTTTCCCCTCTTGGTGCCGGGCAGTTCATTTTTGCAAACGGGTTGCGCCTTGCGTCGTGGTCCGGTTCGTCTCGCCAACCTCCTCCCAGGCAGCAGGGGGTCGCTGCGGCACACTCCTGTAACCTCTATCTGTAGCAGCGAGTCAGCTGGAGGCAGCGGAGGCCCCCCGGGTAAGACCCGATTATTCCAGCACTCAAGATGTCCTGGTGGTATTTTACAGAAGGAATGTGCTCATTTCCCACTGGCGCTGGAAATTCAAGGATGGCTGTATGTGGTTGTAGGGCCCTAGTTGTAATGAGTATTAATGGGCCTGCATCAGCTTATGACCTCATCCAAGGATTCCTGGTGAAGTATAATTAACGGGTCCCCACACCCGTGGATTGTGTCCTCCCATGTTGCGTAGGGTGTCGAAAAGCCTGCCGGCGCTTTCAAAATAATGTCTTTTTTAAATATTATTATAATTTTTTTTATTTTATCCTTCTCCATACCCTCCTTGCCCCCTCGTGTTGTTGGGCACGTACCTCTTCAGCCCAGGCGGGCCGTGTCCCGCTCCTCAGCGCTGTCGCGGTGCACCATACACCGTGTTCGATTATTCTTTGCTTCATCCCGGGGGGGCCGCACATCTCATCACCCCTGCCGGCCCCCGCAACGCCGACCCGCGGGCCCGGCGACGAGCCTTCAGCCTTCACGGTAGCCGGTCGGGGAGCGGGCAGGCGTTGTGACCAATGCTCCACTCGGCTGCGGATTTCAGCGCCGGTCCAAGCGGGCCGCCCCCAGTCGGCGAGCCCGCAGCGCAGAGCCACCAAGCAGGATTAACCGCTCCTCCCCCACATGGCCTAATGTTGCTTCTGCAGCCGCGGTGTGGCGCGGGGCTCCTCCGGTTCTCCGCAGCAGTTCGTCAGCGGGACAGCCCGCTGGACATAAAGGAGCCGCAAACTCCCCAGTACTTTCGCGTTTTCAGCTCAAACTTACAGAAGATGTGCCGTATACATTGAGGCACCTGGTAAATAGGGTGATTTCATCAGTCACAGCTCCAAAAAGGATTCATTTAAACGCAGGATGTTCGTGGGATAAGAGCGCTCCGATCAGGCGGCCATCTTAGTATCTTAGTTGCGCGCAACAGCGCCCACCAGAGTTCCGCCATTTTTGGAGTAGGCCTCATTAAAAGTTGCAGCTTCTGGTAGTTAGCGAATTAGGCCGCCTTTTGGAGATTTTGCATGTCTATTTAATTTGAGTTTATGCATCCTTCCCACCCAGCGAGTGTGCAGACAGTCATGGTTATGGAGGATGGGAAACGCGCAGCACATATAACAGCTAATTGTGCCAGGCCGAGCAGCTTACAGAATCTGAACACGGAATGTTGTTTTCTGACGATTAGATTAGTGCTGCCTCTATGAAGGACACATCTCATGAGAATAGAGCCTGGTGTCTGGCATTACCAAGGTGTCGAGCTAGGAATGGACTAATACTACCCCCATTGAGAAGTGGCCAGCCCATTTGAACTACATGCAGCTGAGCAAATACAACAAATAAATATGAGAAATTCATCCCCAAGAGTGTTGCATTGACTGCATTTTTTATAAAGCACATGGTTCCCAAGAGAGATAAGGTAGGAGGCGTGCTAGGGAAGTAACGTGCTCCAAGACTGGAGTAGCAAGAGGTGATGCCAAAGCGTACAGCTCCAAGGTCGAAGGAGCTGTCAGGGTGTGCCAACTTGTCTGGTCTCGTGAGAAAGCCATTGTATTACCAGATGGGGTTGACCTCATTATTTGCATTTGCTCCCTGATTGGGTCTTGTCGGCGGTATGCACATCACGAGTTGGCCAAAGTTACCTCGACCAATAAGGAGAGTCCATTGTTGTAGCAACGTACCTGGACATAGTGGACCAATCGCATAACAGTGTTTTCTGCTGACTGTATTATGAGGTTTTCTTGTAAGGGGTTGTACTAAGATATGCATGAGCTTTGGGGTAAAGAACTGTAGGGGATGTTTAGATCTTTGTAAAGGTGTTGGCCAATTTTTGCAGTTTTCTGCTATAAAAGATGTAAATAGACATTTGCGTGTCGAGCATGGTTTTGAGTTTTCAGTTATACTGGACTGACGGACACTACCAGCCGCATTTTCATGTAATAAAACATTGTTTCTCTTGCAAATGGTGCACTTCTCAGTGATCCCTTTGGAGTTGATGTTTATTGATCGGGGTTTGGGCCAAGTTCATGAGCTCCAAGTACAGGTTAGATGGCACTCGCTTGCTAAGAATGTCTTTGTAGATGACTGGGGAACAGAGTTTGTTTGGCGAGTCTGCTTTGATGCTTTTCTTAACACATTTGTAGAATTCTGTTTCAGTAATTGGTCTGAAGGGGTTGAGGGTGGATGGTCTTGGCTTAGGATATTTTTTAAATTGTTATTTTCTTTGTTCACACTGTTGTTAAATAGTCCCTGAATGAGTTTATATTTTTGCTTTTCATTCATAATTCACAACATCTATTTTTGTGGAATTGTTGTCAAATCTGATGTGCGGGTTTGTATTGATTTTAGTAGGAAAAATGAGGACAGTAACTGTCATCACAGTGTAAAGTTGTTTTTCTACAGTAGCTGATTTTTGGACAGTTATACCGTATGCTCACTCGATTATTTCCGACATATGCATTTTCTACAAACAAGACACAACTTTAGAAAGATTTGTGTCAATTTTTTCGAAAACCTTTCATCACTGACTGCTTTGATCACACCTGTATTTGGTAGCAGGAACACGGCTGCCTCCAACAGGTGTTATCAAAGGAGGACTTTATAAGCATTTATTTTATTTATTTATGAAGTGAGCTTCTTACAATGGAGTGAGTTTGAGGGACTTTCTTACCAGATTGTGAATAGGAGTAAATGTAATAGTCATTGTGGACAATAAGGGAATAGTTTCTTACCTGTAACTCCATTTCTCCAGCATTGGTATCTTTCATGGATTCACATGCTTAGAATATTCCCCGTCGTCAGGCTGGGAATCCCCGGTACATTATATAGACCCTTTCCCGTAGGAAAACTTTTTCGACGCTTATGCGTCCTATCCACCTCGTTTTGTATCATGCGTGCCCACGCCGTCAGGACGCCATGATATAAATACAGGACCCGCCCCCGCGCTCCCTCAGATTTCGGCCCCCAAAGTAGTGGGGAACCCAGTTTGCATGGCCAGGGGAGGCAGGCCGGCGCATGTGAATCCATGAAAGATACCAATGCTGGAGAAATGGAGTTACAGGTAAGAAACTATTCCCTTCTCCAGCATTGGATCTTTCATGGATTCACATGCTTAGAATAGATTACATAGCAGTACCATCCCGAAAAGAGGAGGCGTGCATGCAAACTCACATACTTTCCTCACAATGCCAGTTCTCTATGGTCGTGCACCCATCAGAAATAGTTAACATAGAGAACGAACAATATTCAATCATAATTGCAACCAGATCTAACCCCTCAACCGGGGCTTACCTTATTGGAATAGGTGTCGAAGCACCGCCTGTCCCATCCGAGTATCTTCGGCATGTTGTTGTGACAGGCAGTAATGGCGGGTAAAAGTGTGTGTAGCCGCCCAGGTAGCCGCCATGCAGATGTCCCCCAGAGGGACTCCAGACCACAGCGCCGTCGACGGTGCCGCCGCTCTAGTGGAATGAGCTCTTGGGCGTCGCGAAAGAGGCTTCCCAGCCTTGGAATGGCAGTACGAAATGGTAGACGATACCCATCTTGACAGTCCTTGCTTTGAAATGGCTTTGCCTGTAGCACCCAGACCATAGGCCACGAACAATTGCCTCGTTTCCCTGAAAGGTTGCGTGGGATGAAGATAAAACTTGAGAGCCCTCTTCAAGTCTAATGTGTGTAACGTGCGCTCTGCTCCCGAGCATGGCTCTGGAAAAAACGTAGGTAAGACAATAGAGGAATGTTTATGGAACACTGAAGGCGCTTTCGGTATGAACTGTGGGTTAGTGGCCAGGACCACCTTGTTCTTAAAAAATCTTAAGTATGGTGGGTCTACCATTAGAGCTTGGATTTCCGAAACACGTCGGGCTGAAGTGATGGCCACCAGGAAGGCCAATTTCCAGGACAAAAACTTCAGAGACGCCGATGACATTGGTTCAAAAGGAGGTTTCATAAGAGACGCTAACACCAGATTGAGGCTCCACACCGGAGGAAAACTCTTCTCGGGAGGGAAACTCCTGAACAACCCTTTAAGGAAGTGCTTAATCAGGCGGTCGCTGAATAACGGTGCGGAATGTCGTTGACGTGTAAACCTGGAGATGGCGGCCAGGTGTACATTTATCAACGACGCCGATAAGCCCTTTTGAGCTAAGAACAGCAAGTATGGAAGGAGCTGTTCCGGCATAATCAACTGCGGATCCAAACATGGTTGATCCCCACACCACTGACAGTAACTCCTCCATTTGTACGAGTATGAAGTGTTTGTGGAAGGTGCTCTTGCCGCTTGCAGAATATGACGACACTCCTCCGGAATCGTTAGCTGGCCAAATTCGGCGAAGTCAGGAGCCAGGCCGTCAACTTGAGGCTGTCCGGGTCGTGATGCCAGACGATACCCTCCTGTCGAGACAGAAGGTTGGGGATCTTCTTGAACCTCATTGGCTCCGCCGCAGCCAAGTGCAGCAGGTCTGAGAACCACACTTGTCTGGCCCAATACGGGGCTACCAAAATCACCCGACATGGGTACTTGAGGATCCATTGCAACGTCCTCCGGATAAGAGGAAAAGGAGGGAATGTGTACAGGAATTTGTTCGTCCATGGGAAGGAGAACGCATCTCCCAGTGAGCCCTGCTGAGGCCATCTGCTTGCATACTGCGGGCATTTTCTGTTGTCCTTCGTCGCGAACAGATCGATGGAAGGATGTCCCCACTTCTTGAATGCATGTTGTAGTTGCTGGTCGTTCAGCACCCATTCGTGAACCTCGTTCATTTCCCTGCTGAGGGCACCTGCCTCCACATTTCTCACTCCTGGTAGGTGGAACGCCAAGATGAGCATGTTGTGTTGCAGGGCCCAATGCCAGATTTTCTGTGCCTCGTCGACAGGGACCTGGAACGTGTTCCTCCTTGTTTCCTTAAGTAAAACATTGTAGTCGTGTTGCCCGTCATGACACGCACCACAGAGTCTCTCAGTTGAGGAAGAAAGGATTTTAGAGCCCACCGCACTGCTCTCAGTTCTAGCAGGTTGATATGCAGGGAGGACTCTTGTAACGACCACCGGCCTTGTACTTGTAACGTCTCCAGATGAGCTCCCCATCCGCTCAGCGATGCATCCGTCACCACCGTCTTCTGGAATTCCGGTTCCACCAGAGGCATTCCTTTCGTTAGATGAGTAGAAACTCTCCACCAGCGGAGTGCTTGTACCAGTTGTTCGTCGATGACCAGTCTGTCGGACCAGCGACCTTGGCTCTGCCTCCAACGGTCCGCTAGAAATCCCTGGCACGGTCTCATAAACAGGCGGCAGTTGTTTATCAACGGAATGCAGGACGACATGGTCCCTAGCAGGGACATGTATTTGCGCACCGACACCCTGGTACCGCATTTCCATTCCGATGCCTTGCTTAGTAGCTGTTGTGTTCTTTCGCTGGATGGTCTTACAAGGCCTGTGTGCGTATGAAACTCCGCTCCTAGAAAGACCAAGGTCCCCGAGGGCTCTACGGAGGACTTGCGGAAGTTTATCGCGAAGCCCAGTTCCTGTAAAAGGGACATCGTGGCCCCCAGACTGTTTCATGTTTGTTCCATGGACGAGCCTCTGACCAGCCAGTCGTCTAAATATGGATAGACATGGTGACCGTCCTTCCTTAAATGGGCCGCTATGGGGGCCAAGCACTTGGTGAACGTCCTGGGGGAGGACTTGAGACCGAACGGGAGGACCTTGAACTGAAAATGCTTTTGACCGACGACGAACCTTAAATATTTCCTGTGTCGTGGACGTATTGGGATATGAAAATATGCGTCCTGAAGATCTAGCGACGACAGATAATCCATGGGTTGCACTGACCTGATAACCTCCTGGAGCTTTAGCATTTTGAATTTTGAGCTCTTTATCCATTTGTTGAGTACCCTCAGGTCGAGAATGGGCCTCCATTTTCCATTTGGCTTCTTGACGACGAAGAACCGGGAGTAAACCCCTTGTCCTTCCTGTGCCACAGGAACCCGTTCTACCGCTCCTTTTTGTAGCATAAGCGCCACCTCTTGTCTTAGAACTCGAAGGTAGGGCTGGGCCGAAAACACTGGCGGAAGACTTGGAGGCTTGTTTTTGAATTGCAGCGCATAACCCATGCGAACCGTGTCCAGAACCCATCGATATGTGGTGATGCATTCCCATTGGTCGATATGATGAGCGACTCGACCCCCCAGGACGTTCCGAAGGCCGTCATTGGTTGCTGGTTTGCTTGTCCTTCGTCGACGAGGGACCCGAGCCTCGACGTCTGGAGGCTTGATAATCTCTGCCTCTACGTGCCGACTGGGATGCCCGTCTGTAGCCTTGTGAAGAGTATGAGGGCCTGTTAAATCCACGGTTCCTAGAGGCTCCAAAGCGGGAGTTTCCGGAGGCGCCCCTGAAGGGGCGAAAAGAACGAAAACTTCTACCTGTCTGGAGGGCGCCCAGAGACCTAGCGGTATCCGTGTCTTCCTTCATCCCCTTCAAGGCTTCATCGACCTTGTCTCCAAACAGATGTTCTCCTTCACATGGCATGTCTAGAACTTTGTACTGGACTTCAGGTCTAAAAGTAGTACATTTGAGCCACGCTTGTCGACGAAGTACTACACCATGATTGATTTGTTTGAACCCCGACTCTGCTAGGTCCACCGCAATATTAATTGCATGGTTCGAGGCCTCCTCACCATCCCGTACTAGTAACGTGGCTGCTTTGCGATGTTCTTCCGGCAGGTGTTCTAGGATAGGAGCTATTTTATGCCACATCTCCCTATCGTAACGCGATACAAACGCCAAGGAGTTGGCTGCTCTTACCGTCGTGGCGCCGACTGAGAGCACCTTTTTCCCGAAGGCGTCCTGTCTTCTTGCCTCGCTTTCTGGAGGGGTTGAACATTTTTGCTGTACTCTGGCCTTCGTAGCCGCTGCCGCCGATACCACAGAGTCTGACAGTGGCTGTGATGTTAGACATTTTGGAGTGGACTCCGGAGCTTTAAACATTTTCTCAATACGCCCCTTAATAGCCGGTTCCGAGAACGGATGACGCATCGTCTTGAGGCCTTCTTGCCATACGTGGTCCAGGATTGGGATGGCAAAGACCGATTTCCTCCTTTGACCCATGTGATCAAAAAGAAAGCAATCTTTCTTTTGCTCCTCAGGAATTAAGCCGAACTCTGAACACGCTTTTCCCATCATTGCATGGAAGGGTCCCACATCATCCGGCGGAGACGGTTGTGACTGGCTCCTCGTAGACTCTACCTCTACATCCGAATTCCATGTTGGGTCTCTCGAAGGTGACAGGGAGATGTCCGACCCCGAGTCACCTCGTATAGAATCGGACTCCGATAGCTCACCCTCCTCCTGCGCTCGAGGACGATCCTTCACCACCTGGAAGGTCGAAGGGCTTTTGGTCGTCGTGCGAGCTGCTTGAGCTTGTTCGTCGACGGAAGGTGCACAAAATATCCATGATGAATTGCCAGGCTGAGGGATCTGCGTATCCAGACGCTGCAGGAGCTTCTGAAGTGTATTAAGCACATCCAGAGACAAAACCGTCTGGGGGGTCAGCAACGTCGAGGATAGAGGGACCACACCCCCACTCGCACTCGTCGTCGACGTATTGGAAGGCCGTAGGCCCAAGTCCGACGGCTGCATAACCATGTCACCTTCTCCTTCCATCGACGACCCCGGCAAGGCCGTGTCTTGCAGCAGGACCTCAGGGGGGGCCGGTTCACAAACCTCTGGCTGCCAGGCCATAAATTGAGTCCCCGTCGACGAAGGAATCCCCACTGCTGCTGCCTGAATAGTAATTGGCAGCGTCAGCGATACCGGTGTCGACGAGCCAGTCGCCGGCACCGAGCCTTTAGACTTCGTAGCCAATTTCGTTGCCGACTTCCCTGCTGAAGCGTCTCGACTCACGGAAGACCTAGGACGGTCCCCTGAGGAGGATTTTGATGCCGCTTGCCTCTCCGTCTTAGAGGATGAGGAGGAGGAGGACTTTTTGTGTGATGAGGAAGACCCAGCATGCTTCCCCGCATGCTTGTCCGCAGGACATTTTTCGACAGGCCTCACCTTGTTTGAGGGAGGTTCCGACTTGCTCCTGGAGGCCGTGGAGCCAACTTCTGATGCCGGATAGGCCCCCGCTCCGTCGTTAAGCCAGTCGACCAACCTCCTTTTTCGGTCTTTAAGGGTTTTTTGGGAGAAACCCTGGCATATCTCGCATGTATCCGCCGTGTGGTGCGGGTGGAGACAGTAGATACAATCCATGTGGGCATCACCTTCATAGACTTTTTTGAGTCCACATGTCGCACAAGGACGGAATAAAGCTTTTCCAGACATATTTTCTTTAGAACGTAACTTCGCCGAAGCGAAAACACAACCTAGCTTCAATTAGCAGTAACCGCGAGGATCCCACTACTTTGAAAGACGGTTGAAATCTGAGGGAGCGCGGGGGCGGGTCCTGTATTTATATCATGGCGTCCTGACGGCGTGGGCACGCATGATACAAAACGAGGTGGGTAGGACGCATAAGCGTCGAAAAAGTTTTCCTACGGGAAAGGGTCTATATAATGTACTGGGGATTCCCAGCCTGACGACGGGGAATATTCTAAGCATGTGAATCCATGAAAGATCCAATGCTGGAGAAATAAGTGGACATACATAGATTAAGGATAACCAATATTGGACGATTTTAAGTACATGTAGGTGAAAGGGCCAGCTGTGTTCAGGATGTGACCAGGAATTGATGTGAACATGGATGTACCACATCACCACTGCGGTTTGCTTAAATCTTTTCTAATACGATCATCTTTACAAGAGGCAGCACAGAGTTTAGCAAACAGATACCAGTGGTAGACATGAAAGTACAGTACAGAGTTTGCTGAAGACTCAAATTGTCCTAATTCCAAGATATCTCTTTTGGCTGGCAGACTTCTTAGGGTGGCAGCCATCATTTTACCATATATACTAGAAGGAATGCAACAAACAAATAATCATCTCGAGCTTTCAGAATAAAAGCTTGTTTTTGAGAAACTCTGCATTTGAAATATTTTTAAAAGACCCGATTCTAGGTTTTCTGCATAGTTATGCAGAAGAAATTGACACATATGGTCAACGAATCAAAGAAAGCCCAGTCTCAATAACAGAAGATTTCAACGGAAAAAACGACAAACGAGCAAAAGATGATAGAAGAACACAAGATGGGTGAAAGAATATAGGCTCAGGGTTATGAAATGAATGCGAAGGACTTGGTCACTCAATGCATTTTAAAGACAACAAACTACATTAATGTTGATCAGTGAGGTAACAACCATTTAAGCAATTGCTGTAGTAATACATGGACCACTGATCTTGGTCTGCTGTTTGGGGCTCTGCCGACGTCACTCCGTAAGGCATGAGGAATATGAACCCGCCTGTCTGTTCTCAGTATATGAAAAGTGAAAGAGAAGTCTAACACTTGCACACCTAGTGTTGTTGGAGTGTAGTTCTATATTAAGGACTTGGTTTGAAGAATTTTTCAATATTTCAAGGTGTGGGGGAGAAAAGGAACAGTCCTGGCATATGGGCTGTGTAGTAAGTAGAGTCAATGAGAACAAGTTAGTGAGTAAAATGTAATAACTTGTTCTCATTAAATTTTTGGCTCTATACATGGACATTTTTTTGCAATTTTGCATTATGCTAACTAGAAATATTTGACTTATTCAGCCCTCGACAGTGTGCAGGGGATGGGAGTTCCCTATTTGGGAACTTATCTTGTTTCTACTGTTCTCAGGCTATGTACAGCAGAGAGAGACAGGAATTGTAAATATGGTTTCAAATCTGGTCACACATTCTCACGCTATGACCTAAGTGTAGCAGGCTGATGCCACTCAAAAAAGTGTGTTCAAAGGCGGTTTACGTGAGAACACATAGCCTCTGCTGGTGCATGAGCAGGGCAATTAAAGTCTGTAGATTTCACACTTAGTGAACATTAATTAAAGTGTGTTTTTGTAGGGTAAGCACTGGGAGTGGGTGGTGAAGGGTGTTCTGTCAATATGGAGACTGTGGTTGGAGTAGGAAAGCTGTGGAGCTAGTAGCTACCTATTAGGAAGATTGTGAAAGGTATATCTCATCATTAATGGACCATTAATAATCATCAATGAATGGATTATGTAACCATAGCAGATGACTTGTGGATCTTCTTGTGGTGGGGTGTGTTTATTGACTTGTAGTCCAGGAGCCCTGATGGAGGTCCTAAAGCACAAGAATTTCATAGAGTGGGCAGGGAAGGAGACTCGAGGAGGCTGGCGGGGCTAATGCTTTTGTGAATTTCAACCATTAATGTTATGTGAGGGTGGCCAAAACCCTGCTAGTCACCCATATCTGAATTGGGCATAGATGGGCACAGTGGAGGCAAACTATGAACTAGACAGGGGTGGGTTGTGTTTAAGGAGGCAGAGAATTATGTGAGGAGCTACAGTTCACATTTTTGTCTTTAAAGGTAATTCTAATGGCAGAGGTGTTGTGAAGTAGTGTGTTATTTGCGAATGCAGGGTGTGTGGAATTAATCTGTGCCTTCCTCAAAGTTACGAAGGTGCAGTGTGCGAGGGGAGAACATGGGTTAGCTGTGCAAGATTATGGCCACCTTCCACAATTAGGCTACATGGAAAATATGGCTGGATAACAAAGTGCAGCACAAGCATCCAAAACACATAGCAACTGGTTACACCATTGCCGTGTTGATGATCTCTGACAAGGGTTTTCAACTGCATGCAGCAGCAGATGTATTGTGTTATGGAGTGCTTTGGAGCATGGTAGTTGCGGATGGGCACTGTATGATTGTCACATAACATTTAAGGCATTTATACCAATATTACACTTTTTCTTGCAATTGTATTACTAGGCGTGGGTCTGACAAACATGCATGTAAGTAAAGACTTTAAACATGTGATATCAGCTAAATGTGCATTTTGTGTGATTGTAATATGCAAGTGAAGTATTGCAGAACCCTCAACTACAGCCAGGAGACCTAGTTAGATAGTCATGTTTGTAAACGTTGCTCGTTCGGGCTCTAAC